>NW_026294491.1:42430237-47847737 GCF_007827085.1 Peromyscus californicus insignis | reverse complement strand
TCATTTATACAGTTTCATTGAAAATATTCTTGGTACTCTGTCTCCTGCTTCACATTCAATCTCCTTTTTGGCCCTTCAGCAAAGTTTGCCACAGCTGTCTAGGAAAACCGCCTTTATTTTTCTAACGGATTTCTTACATTCTCTCATAGTCTTTGAAATTTTCCTAAGATGTTGAGTAAGAGTTTTTAGCCTAGATAAGTCACCAATCACAGATGAATGAAATGGTTTTATCCAAGTCTAGCGTGGTGAAACAGAAAGTTGAATTAGGACTACTTACAAGAACATGTAAAACTTACTGTGGACTATACTGCTGATTTAAAAGAACATCTCCAAGAAACTGTCCACCACTTATATGTCCTGAGGCAGGAGTTGTGAGCTTCTCCCACTTACCACGGTTCAATGCCCACATATCTTCATCAAGGGGCTCATGAACCTCTCATGAGTTGCTCTTCACCTCCAGAAGAAGGGTTAATGGTCCCAATCATGAGCTGTTCTCTTGTGAGTAAACTCAGCTACTGAGAGTTCAAGAGGGCAAAGGCAATGTCTTGCCTGAAGAACAGCTCTCTATAACACACAGTTAATGTCATCTTTTCCCCTGTCCTCCCAGTCCATTCTTCTTTCCCCTCCTTCCTTTATCGCTGTCGCTTTTAAATAATAATTGCACACTGACACCTCCCAAGTCCTAGCTACATGTTCATAATGCAAATTTCTCTCTATTTTCTATCATTTCAAACCTCACATAAGCTAATAGGATTTTTTTTCATGTCTGTCCTCAAAAAAAGATAATTATTTCCATTTATAGTACATGTTTACTCATACCAGCCACTTATTTATTCCAGAAAGTGAAAATTATGTTCTTAAAATCATTCTTAACTTCTCTTCTTATGCTTAACCCACATGCATTCTTCTGATAGAATTTAAAATGCATACCCACAATTCCCTAGTGAGACCCAATGACACAAACCTGTGTCATCTATAGCTGTATCCCAAGGAAGATTTCAACAATCTCCTAATCCCCCAGCCTTCTCTTCAGAGGACCACCTCAACAGCTTCCAGAGAGATTGTCTTTGAAGCAGTGATCATAACATGTCAATGTTCTGTTTAAACCCATGTAATGATTTCTCACTGTGATTCAAATACAGTCCAATTCTTTTGCCCTTGCCTGGGAGGCCCTGTTTGTCTATCTACTATCTTTATCTTCAAAGTCACTTTGAGCCATTTTATATATTTTTTAAAAGTGTTTTTAACTGAATTAGAATTATATCACTTTCCTCTCTCCTTTTTCCCTTCAAGCCCCTCCCATGTATGTTCTTTTGAAACCTTCCCATGCTTCTCCACTTGAAAGTTGATAAACTCTTTTATTATTATTTTTACATATATGTTTATACGTACACAAATACACAAGTACAATCACCTGATTCTCTTTCTGGTGTTTTTATGTATATTATTTCAGGGACCACTCTGCATTGGACAACCAATAAGGGGCTCCTACTCCCAGAAGTCATTAGTTGTCTATAGTTAATTGTCTGGAGGTCATACTCTGGGAAATTGTCTCCTCTCCATATTAACGTGTCTATTGATATTGCCATTGCTCAGGTGTTGTTTATAAAACTTTATAGGACCTTTCAGACAGATCCCTTATTTCTGTTCCTGTAGCTGCACTGTCTAGGGTGATAGCTAGTAATCACCAATGACGATTTCGCTCTCGATAGATAATTACCAGAGTGAAAAATTTTAATCCAAATTCACTTCTTTATTTCAAAACATTACTATAGACATTATTATATACGTTATCTCATTTTTAATTGATTACATGTAGAAATGCTAATATTTTGGTTAAACTGGGCTAACTGAAACACAATAAAACTGATACATTAGCTACTTTAGTTTTGCTTTGTATATGTGGCTCCTACGGCTGGAGCATGGTGCATGCCTATAGGCTCAGCCTCTTGGGAGACTCCAGGGAGGGGACTGAGTACCTGAACACAAGTCAAGGCCAGTTTTACTGGAGCAGAGACTGAAGCATGAAAACCAAACAACTAATGATTGTAAATCCTGTGAATTCTGAAGTTTCTTCCATCATGTATTCACCATGAGTTTCTATCACCTCTAAAACCTCAATCCAAATTATTCCTTGAAGTTTCTCTGCTTGATCAGTTTAGATGAAATCGTCCAATCATATAACTTATTCTTTATATGTTTGTTTCATTTAGGCTGTACTATTCTTGACAGTCTTTCTTAGTCAATATCATTCTTAGCCATGATAACCTTTAGTATCGTTATCTAGGTTGTATGTGTTCTAATCAAAGAGAATGGCATTGCCTATCTTGTAAATTTTTTGTAACCTACTAACCCATGATTGTGATAGTGATCAGTAGCTGCAGACCATCAGTTTATATTCCTTGACAGGTTGAGATACCAAATGTTTATTGGTTGTCTATCTGAAAATCTATTATAATCCACATTAAATCTAAGGCAAGACTAACAGGAACCCGGGATAGTAGACTGTCATTTCAGTTGGTGGGGTTGGCAGAGAGTATGTAAATAAATGGATGGAAAAGCTCACCTATGACCTTTTATTTGTCACTTAGTAGGGGAATGGTGTCTTCAAAGGTCACATCCTGGTTCACTGAGTATTTTAAACAGGAAACTGAAGGAGAATTGCCTCTTTCAAATTCTTCTTACTTTTTCCCCTCTAGAACTTCATATGGAAAGCACTCTGCACCATATCAAGGAAATAATGTTACAACCAAAGGTCTAGACAAGAACAAACATGGGGCTAAGGAGATGGCTTAGGGGTTAAGGGTATGAGCTGCCCTTTCAGAGGCTCCTATAACTATGGCTCCAGGGATCCTGACACTTCTGGTTTCTGTGGGTACCAGCATTTATTTGAATGAGCCCATACACAGACATACACAAACAATTTGGAAAAAGTCTTTTAAAAAGAATAAACAAGTATTACTATGTTTCCTCACTTTATTTCTATTACAATATAATCCTTTTTGCTACTTATACTTTATTTCTGTACTCACAAAAACAGTTACCAATGTGTCTTTCTGTGTTCATTTCAGAAAGCAGAGACACCACATGAAGCTTGCATTAAATACATTTGGGGATTCCTTCTTCTCTGCATCATAGTGGTAATCATGGATACCTTCACTTCCTATTGCCAAAATGGACAAAGGTAAGGACATTTGCCACTGAAAAGTTTCTCACAGAACATTTAGATAATGCTAGTTTCATATAAATCATTCAATAAATTCTTGTTGCATTTTTATGCACCCCTGGAGATAATGCAGTAAATCTTTAATTGAAACAGACTCTGTTAGAGCACATATACATTCATCTGTAGTCAGTTGCTATACAAAGATCCCCATGGAAACCCACAAAAAAAAAGGAAGAAAAGGAGAAGCATATTAATTCATTTTAGTTTCCCCAAATGATGTATATTCCAATGTTCCTATGTCTTCTTCCTTGGGAGTATATATTTCTATTCTCTTTGAGTTCGATCAAAGTTATGTTTATCTTTTTAGATAACTGTGAAAGTATTTGCTGCTTATGCCCCAATAATCAAAGTAGCGCCATGCTAAACTGTAATGTAGACCAATTAATATATAGACCCCTCTGCAAAAATCTTCATTTTTACAGTCTCTTCTTTTTAATTGATTTATTAAGCCTTTGAGAATTTCATGCATTGTATTTTGATCATATTCATCTCACTCCCACATCTTCTTACAAATCAACCTCCTATTCCACACATACTCAACTTTTGCTAACTCATTCACTTTTGTTTCTTATAAATATATCAACTGCAATCAGTGTTGCCTGTATACTCTGGTGCATGTGGACAGTCTTTGAAGAGTGTTAGAACTACCAGGTGCTGTACTCTTGAAGAAAACTAAGAAGTCTCCATCTCTCCATGGCTACAAATTATCTATAGTTCCTGAACTAAGGGTAAGAATTCATGCTTAACTTGCGGCTCAGTGTTGAAATTTTGTCTGTCTTGAGTTTGCTCAGGTCTTGTGCATGCTAATACAATCACCATGAGTTTATACATGCAACTGCCGTTCTGAATCTGGAAAACAGCTTCCTCATAGTTATTCATGGTCTCTGGCCTTTATGGTTTCTATTGCCTCTTCCAAAATGATCCCTGAGCTTTTGGGGGAGAAGGATGTGACATAGGTGTCCCAGTTAGAGCTGAGCACCCTAGAGTCACGTATTCTAGGCATTTTGATCAGTTGTAAGTCTCTGTTCTAATTTCCATCTACAAATAGAAGATTCTCTGATGAGATTGGAGGAATTCATTAATCAGTGTATAATGAGAATTTTTAAGCAGTAAGTTTAGTAGTATGTACCATTGCCATAATAATAGCAGTGGGTCCTTCCCTAAGGCCTATAACCTTACTAGCTACAGGTTCTTGGCTCTAACACTGGTTACAGTTATGAGTTTCATTTTGAGGATCAGACCTCAAACTCAGCTGTAAAGTGGTTGGTTACTTCCCTAGCACTTGTGCCAGTATTACATCAATGAGCATAACTTGCTCGGGGGAAGTTGTTATGTGGCTCACAGAGTACATACCTGAATAAGGCTGGTGATTACTTTTCTCCTCGGATAGCAGGATAGCAGGTGAACCACCTTCCAGCATTTGAAAGTTCGCCAGTAGGAATAAAGCTTCCAGACCAATATCAGATTAACTTCTTCATGTTCTGTGACTCAAATATTTGATGTTTGCAGCAATAGTCTTACAATCAAATTCTAGAGGATAACCAAAAGATATCATAATAACTTGTAAAATTTGCTGATATATGGTTCCTCACTGGCCAACACCAGTACTGGGAACCCATTCCAGATGTTGGGTTTATATTTGTTAGCCTGTGGCATTTAGTAGAAGCATTGTTCCTAGTTATATGTCAAGTCTATTAAAAATGAATATATATATATGTATATATTTAAATATACATCTACACACATATGCATATATATGGAAGCTTCTGTACTTATAAACACACATATGTATGTACACACACATACATATATTTATATTTCAGAAGGTCTTTAATGTTAGTTTTCACCCCAGCCCCTGTATTACCTCCTCTACCCTATTTTTCAACCCACCACCACATATTAATCCTCCTGTTCCATTTTTCCCCCATAGCCCTGACATCACTGTGTTCTATCTCTACTCTCTTGCAATACTCCCTCAACATGGCACATTAGTAATTCTCTGGCCTTTGTGAGTATTCCAAATGAAGTACTCATAATCTGAAGAATCAAATCTGATACCCACAAATGAGGGAAAACTTGTCATTTTTGTCCTACTGGGTCTGAATTACCTCACTCAGAATGGTTGTTTCCAATTCCATTTACCTAGGCAATGCCATGTTTTTATTATCTATCAATCTTTTGATGGACAGCTAGGCAATTTCCATGTCCTTGCTTTTGTGAATAGAGTAGCAATGAACATGGATCAAGAATCTCTGTAGTAAGATAGATAGTCTTTCTTTGGGTATATATACCGAAGAGCAATATGGCTGTATCATGAGCAAATCTATTTCTAACTTTTTGAGAAACCTCCACACTATGTACTCTTATAATACCCCCAGACCATCATTTTTCATTAATTGTCTTCTTATCATAACCATATAATTGGAATCAGATGAAATCCCAAAGGAATTTTAGTTCGCATTTCTTTGATGACTAAGAGAAAATAGTTTTCAGATATTCATATTCCATCTTTTGATAATTCCCTTTTGAATTCTAGGCCCAATATACAAGTTGGTTATCTTCTTGATGTTTGTTTCTTTGTTTGTTGCATACTTTCTAGATACTATCCATCTTTTAGATGGTAGCTGGTAATTTTTTCCCCATTCTGTGTTTTTCCTCTTAACTCAAATGATGTACTTTCATACAGAGGGGTTTTTTAGTTTTATGATTGCATTTAGTTATTATCTCATTGTAGTGATGGAATACCATAATCAAAGGCAACTCAATGAAGAGAGTGTTAATTGTGGTCCAACAGGGATACAAGTTTATCATAGAAAGGCATAGTCATGGCAGATAGTAGCAGTCATGGCTTCAAAAACAGGAAGCTAAGACATCACATTTTCAACCCCAACCATGAAGCAGACACACACATAAACACACACACACACACACACACACACACACACACACACACACACACAGAGAGAGAGAGAGAGAGAGAGAGAGAGAGAGAGAGAGAGAGAGAGAGAGAGAGAGAGAGAACTGGAAGCAAGACTATGATCAAAGTGAGCCCCCACTGATGTATTGATATATTTCCTCCACCGAGGCAAATGAAGATGCTTCGACTTTGACCTCTTCCTTGCCTATTCTTATCCTCTTTATCACCTTCACTTGTCTTGTTGCTGTAGCAAAGACTTCAAGCAGTCTATTGAATAGAAGAGAGAAAGATGCCATCCTTGTCTTGCTCATGAATGTAGTGGAAAGCCTTTGAGTTCTTCTTCATTTAATAATTTGTTGGATGTTTACTTGATGTTTGTTTCTAACTTCATTAGAGACATTGACTGTATTTTTCCTTTTTCATGTTATATTTCTGTCTTGTTTTCTTATTGAAACAATATTGGCATCATAAAAAAGCATTCAGAATTATTCTATAATTTTCTCTTTAATGGACTAGCTTGAGACATATTGGTGTTAGTTCTACTTTGAGGATTTGATAAAATTATGCAATGAATACATCTAGCCCTAGGTATTTTTTGGTTGATGATTTTAGATTATTTCTTCTATCTAAGTGTATGTTATGGCTCTATTGAAGTCATTTATTTCATGATGATTTAACTTTGGTTATAGATCCAATACATCTAGGAATTAATCCTTTCCTTATGTATTTTCTAGTTTGAAGGAATATAGATTTTTAAAGTATGACCTTATGATTCTCTGAATTTCCTCAGTGTCTGTTATAATATTTCCCATTTCATGTTCGATTTTATGGTTTGAATTTCTTCTCTTTCTTTGGGGTAATTTGGTTGAAGATTTGTCAATCTTTTAAAATAAATGACTTTCCATTTATATTTCTTGATTTGTATTTTAAAATGTCCATTTCCTTAATTTCAGCTGTAATTCTGATTATCTCTTCCCCATCTACTTTTTTTTTTGACAAGGTTTCTTCTTGTTTTGTAAGGCCCTTTTTTCCCTTTCACCAGCGTTATCTTCTGTTAAAATCCCCAGGGTGCCCAGATTTTAGTGTTTGCTTCTTACTTGTGTAGACCGAAGAAGCACATGCTTCTTGAGTGGACCGTTTTTGGAACTCCCTCTGCTGCAGCCCCTCTCTACTGTATACTCAGTCCTCTAGGAAAGTGACAACAAGCACAGCTTTTGCTCCTTTACTTTCACCATCCTTCCCGTTCTTCCCTACTTACTCTCTTCCTCTTTTTTCCCTTCAAAAAATTTTTTTTTGGCTAATAATACCAGGGTTCACCATTTGAAACACGAGAGAGGATGAACATTCTTTGTCCAATAAGTGTCTATCCTCTAGAAGGAATGGTTGGTTCTTCATATCATGTATCACAGAAACTTTAAAACATTTTGATTTTTAAAATTTATTATTTATTTCTAGGTAATATATTTTGATCATACTTTTACCCCTCTCCCAACTCCTCCCAGAAACTTCCTACCTCCCTACCCACCCAACTTTATGTTCCTCTCTTGAAAAAACAAAGCAATAACACTAAAAATAACCCCCTTAAAACCATGAAAGCAAACAAAAAACAAAATCAAAACAAACTGATAAAAAGAAAGTCAATAAGATAAAAAAATGAAGACAAATCAAAAAAGCACACACCCTCACTCTCCCCCTCCCCCCCCCCCACACAAAGATTTATGAATTTTTTTTGTTGGCCAGATATTTCTGTGCTTAGGGCCTGGTGTGGAGTATAGTTGATACACTACTGACACTCCATTGGAGAAAACTGGTTTTTCCCTTGTCTGTGGGTATCAATTACAGATAATGTCTTGGCTAAGGGTGGGGATTTGTGTCCACTTCCTCTTCTCAGTGCTGGGATTTTGCCTGGTTTGCATCTGTACAGGTCTTGTGTGTGCTGCCACAGTCTCTGTGAGGTCATTTGTGCATCAACTCCATTGTCTCTGGAAAACACTATTTTCTTGGAGTAATCCACCATTTTGTTTTTTATAATTTTTCCATCTTCTCTTCTGTATAGATCCATGAGCCTTGAATTGAGGGACTGATGAAAAGATCATATTAACATTTAGGGAAGAGTGTTCCAAAGACTCTCACTCTTTGTACATTATTCAGTTGTGGGCCTATTTGTTAATTACCGTCTATTGTAAGAAGACACTTTTCTGATAAGTGTTTAACAATGCTCTACTCTATGAGTAGAGTGACATATGTCAACGGAAGCCATTTTATTGGTATGTTCCTTTAGTACAATAGTAGTAGGAAGCTGGGTGGTGGTGGCGCATGCCTTTAATCCCAGCACTCGGGAGGCAGAGCCAGGCGGATCTCTGTGAGTTCGAGGCCGGCCTGGGCTACCAAGTGAGTTCCAGGAAAGGCCCAAAGCTACACAGAGAAACCCTGTCTCGAAAAACCAAAAAAAAAAAAAAAAATAGTAGTAGGAAATTTTCCCCCAGACCTCATGAACTCAGGTTTTGGCCACTTTGGCAGTGTAAGCTATGGATTCCATCTTATAAAGTAGGCATAAATCCAGTCAAAAAGTGATTGATTACTCCCATAACATTTGTACCACTACTGCACCCATATATTTTGGAGGCAGGTTTTAGGTCATACATAGGGTTTGTAGCTGATGAAATTGATGGTTACTGTTTCCCTCAGGTAGCCTGCAAAATACCTATTAGCACCATGCACACTAATCAATAAGCATAAAACTTGTAGCTGGGCAACAGCTCAATTTCTCCATGTTAAGTGATATAAATAAGTTCGTGTCTTCAGCAACTGATTATGGAGAGTAACCAACATTCTCATAAATAGCTTGGGATGTATAGGAGTCAATGGGACCCATTGGACCAAGAACTCAACAAAATATAATAATGAATAGGGTAGCAATGAATATATATGAACAACTATCTTTGTAGTAAGATGTAGAAATCTTCTGATGTATGTCCAAGATTCCTATAGCTGAACCTTGTAGATTGATGTTCAGCTTTTTGAGGAATATCCACGTTATTTTTTATAAGGGGTGTATCAGTTTACAGCCCCAAACATTGTAAAAATCAGACTGTGTCTTTGACATGAACATGTATAAAGCATGCAATAGGAACAGAATTTTCAATTTCAGGTTGCTATGAACATAGCAAAAACAGTTAAATTGTGAGTATCGTGTGTGTGTGTGTGTGTGTGTGTGTGTGTGTGTGTGTGTGTGGAGTGTGTGTGTGTGTGTGTGTGTGTGTGTGTAGTTTTAAATGGTAATAATATGATACTACTCAGTTTTCTGGCATTAAATCTCATGATTGTTTTATATTACAATACAATAATAAACATAAATTTATGAGTTATAAAGCACACTTTTACCCACAGTCATGTTTCCATACAAAGTTTTGGTTTTCTAAGTCAGAAGAATCTAGACATTTAGATAAAATTTTATAGGAAGTGCTTATGGATTTGGAAACAATTAGTGCATGGTGTGTAATGGAAATGTCATTATCAATGAAATGTACCATTCTGTAATTGTGCCTACATTTTGTCTTTGTGGTTCAAAAGTTCTTTGATACGAACACTTCAATGTCTCAGTTGTGAAATATTGTCTTGAACAGATTTTTCATGATTACAGAAAATAACACTGCAGAAAAATCCCAGAAAACCAATTAATTCATTTTAGAAATGTCTTTGTTTATTCATCTGTAAATTTCAAGTACAATGGAGCTCTGTAGAAGTAGCTACAATCCAAGTCTCCTAGATAAGGAAACTGAAGAGAAAATAAAGTCGTTTAGATGTTTTACGATTTTCCTAAGCGTTAAACTAGGCCAAGGAAACACAAACACAAATGCTCCATTGAAAAAAACCACACTAGGGAGTAGGCTGTATTTTTCATGAGAAATTTCAAACAAGGGCATAGGGATTACGTACAGAGAAGAGAGAGCAGGCTCTTTGCTAGCAGCAGAAGGAGATAATTTCTTCAGCAAGCACTCTTTCCAGTAGTGCCTGGGGTTTCTAAGACGATGATTTGATATAGTACTTAGCAAAGACAACAATAATACAGTCAGGCATGCTTTCTACATATTAACAATAATGCTCCAAGGTGTGTGTGTGTGTGTGTGCACATGCACACTTATAAGGATATGTGTTTTAGTGTTTATACGTTAGTGGGTATTTAGTGTGATCTTTGTGGCAGTTTATTTCTTGTGAATTATAAATACTTAGGGACTCAGACAGACAGACGGCTGAGGAAGTGGAAGTCTGGAGGAAAATTGATGGTCAAGGTTTTAGAATATGTTACACTACAGTTAAAATCATCCTACAGACAAGATGTAGACTTTCGTCAGTGATACCAAGATTTTGAAATAGTTTGCATATGCAATAACATATATTTTTTCTTATTTCTGGCAACACATAAATTTTTGGAATATTGAAGCACATTGAGCAAATATTATTTTACTTTTTGATGTGGGAAATGAACTTACTCTTAAAGCTTTCTTTGTCTCTAATATCCTCTTATCTCTTATCTCATATGGGCTTGAAAAACATCCACACCAGTCAATACCATTGTCAAGAATACCTCAGTGCACAAAATTGATTCGGCATTATTGACACAAAAATACATATACAACACATAACAGACTTAAATTATTTTGTTATGAATTATTTCCTGAGTTATAAGTTCTAAAATATATGTTTAATAATGTAAATATACAATTTTTAAAAAACTTCACTCTATTAGTTTGAAGTTGGGAGTAGTTCTCTTTATCCTAACCAGACAAAACCAGTGTTGATAAATGTTTTTCCTCTGTGAAAATATCTTCCTAAATGTTTATTTTATATTAAAGAAATATTTAGTGAAATATTACTATGACTCAGATAGTATTTTGTGGCCTTGGATTACATAACAGAGAAACTATCAGTATAAAAATAGACATCTGTATTTTTTCACATTTTAAAGACATAAGTTAAAACAACCATGCAAGATTGAGAAATTAACATGAAGTTTAGAAAGCAATGTTGTGTGCGAATGAAAATTTCCCTTGTAAATTTGTAGATGTGTCTGCAGACATTTGGTCACTCCATCTATGTTCACTTCTGGGGACAACAGATCATATATTACTAAGGATAATAATTATGAGAGTATTCTGCTCACCCAGAAAATAAAAGTCCTGAAAACCTTTTTATCAAAGAAGGTTAATACACAGGAATGATTACTAGAAAGAGGACAGTTTTATGATGAAACAAGCTACATTATCAGAATGGCTGAATTTGCACGCTGATCTGAGGCATATTACTGAATGAACCTGAGTCTTTTATCCCATCTCATTGTCCTTTAGATGGTTGTTTCTTTTGTACATGTAAGGACAATAATATTTATTGAATGGAATTTAGTAGAGTTATGAATACTAATGAACATTTGTCTGGAGCAGTAAGCGTACAATAAGTGTTAAGAGAAAACCGTGAGAACATGCAGAATATCCTGATTCCCTCCATCTCGCTGCAGTGGTATCTGTGTACTTAAGCAGAAATCAATACTGGGAAAAAGATGCAGGGACATGCTCTCATTTTCAAATAGAATATCAGTTTTTTAAATATCAGAAAACATGTAAACCTATAAGGAAATACAATCAGATCAAGCTCTGTGAGGATACTGAGTTACTCAAGCTAAACACTCAAAAGGGTCAAACAAAAAGTTGAATCTGAATCAGTAGGATGCCAACAGTTTTGGACACCTTATGAATTTGTAGATAATCTAGAAATCCTTAGAGATAGTGGAAGCATGAGAGGCCATTCAGAAGGAACACTGAAAACTAGAAAGATGTGTTTTTCTGTCACTTTAATGACAGAGCCTTTAAAGAGAATATTTATGCAAGTGTAAAACTGTGTCGTGCTTGGGAATTTTTAACTACATGTGAGAACTGCCTCCTTTTTTGTATGTGAATTTCTTTATTGGAACTGATTAGTCCTATCAAAAAACCTTAGGCTAGAATAAAAGAGAACTGTGTTTTTCCTGAAAAAAGCAAAAAATTACTCAGTTATTAATTTAAAGTAATTTTAACTGGAATTCATTTTTGATTGGTATGTTGCTGATTCTTTGGTTTGTTCTATGTTTTATCAGTTAAACAACCTCTAGGTTTTGGAGGAAGTAAGGGAGATCTTCCAGTGAAATCATTGTGTTTTTACAGCTATAAAACTATAAGGTTCTGCTGGGCAGTGGTGGTGCACACTTTTACTCCCAGCACTCAGGAGGCAGAGGCAGGCAGATCTCCTTGAGTTCAAAGCCAGTTTGGTCTACAGGGCTAGTTGCAGAACAGCTAGGGCTGTTACACTGCTACACAGAGAAATCCTGTCTCAAAAACCAACCAACCAAACAAACAAAGCAAAGGTTCTGCAACACACTTGACTGCCTTAGTTTGCAGTCAGATGGGAGTGAAGAAGTTACTTATGCATTTGTTGTATTCAAAATAACCTCTACATGTAGCACTGTTTGATAAATCTGGATTATTTTCCAACACACAGGCTTCTTAACCACTGTGACTCATGGTGGACAACGATACCCTTTTAATCCTTTGAGGTGATGATAAGTACTCTTTCGAAACTTAATTTGACTCATCTAATGGTTCCTCCACAATCAACTATTAACTAATATGCCTGACCCTGAAGACATTCTTTGTCATTATCTCACTCAGCACAGTGGAAGAGAGATGAGGTCTGTATCTCTAAAGGCCCCAGCTGGAGCTTTGACACTTTACCTTCTCTGTGAATTTGAGCAATTAACCTCTCAGAATCTTATTTTTCATTGCTAATATATGAATAATACCTTGTGGAGTTCTTGAGAGGATCAAATAAGATTATGCTTTTAAGTGCCTGGTACATAATAATTATTCAAAAATTGATAGTTGCTATTTGTAGCACAGATTTCTTTTTCAGTTTCTGTGTTCTAGACATGAGTTGCTTGTACATAGGAAGAGAAAAAGATATTAAGACATGCTTCTCTAGGGTGAGATGACTGATGAGAAAGGTCACATTATTGAATTGCACAGATAACCCCCCCGATAACATTATTCCTGAGAATGTAAGAGAATATATCCACAAAATTCATTCACCCAATCATTTTAATTGTAACCATTTATAAATATAAACCTTGTCCTTAACTCCGAGATTTTAAGTGTGGCTGAAAGCTGGATTTGGTCCATGGGATATAGTTTGTAGATATAAAAGTTCACTAGTATAAAGTATGAAAAGAAAGAAGAAAAAAATTAAAAATATGAGGTTTGAGTGGTTTGAGTGGTTTGAGGCAGGGGGCTCATGTTTTCCTAATTGAGGGGTATTTGGGGGATCAGTGACATCATGGGAAAGAGACTTGGCTGACTGGCAGTGACAAGTGACCTGCAATTACCTATCCTGGCCATAATCAAAGAGGAGGATAACAGAAGGTTGCTGGTCAAGACCTCTGGAGTACATCTTTCATAAGGAGTAAAGGAACAAGGTAGGGCAAAAGTGCAGAAACAGATTTGTTCATTTGTAGGCAAATGGATGGAACTAGAAAATATGATCTTGAGTGAGGTAACCCAGATTCAGAAAGATAAACACAGTATGTACTTACTCATAAATGAATACAAGATATAAAGCAAAGGTTAACCAGACTACAACTCACAGTTCTAGAGAAACTAGCTAACAAGGAGGAGCCTAAGAGGGACATATGGATTGCCTTCGGAAGGGGAAATAGATGTGATTTCTATGAGTAAACTGGGGGTGGGGGTGCAATACAGGGGAGGGAACAGGGGATGTGTAACATGAATCTTAAAAGGTCTTAATAATAAAAACAAACCTGGAGCCAGGTATTGGGGTGAACCATGAAAAATCAGAGAAACAACAAGCCACATTCAACCTCACCTTGCCAATTTCTCTGATCTTTTTTCCTCAGACTGAAAGCCTCTGAGTCCTCACCCAAATGGATCTCAGCTGAACTGCTGCTAAAAGCATAAAAGCTTAAAAGGACCTCTAGTTCTCATGCCTTATATACCTTTCTGCTTCCTAGTATTAAAGGTGTGTGTCTTTCCCAAGCAGGACATGAGATCTGAAGCCCTGTGATTAAAGGTGTGTGCCACCATGCCTGGCTTCTATGACTATCTAGTGGCTGTTCTCTTCTCTGACCCCAGATGAGTTTATTGGGGTAGACAATATATCAACCATATTTCCTTTTTTTGTTTATAATTTAAAAAAGTTATAACTGATATAAGAAAAAGTATATACAGTAAGTATATATGATATATACAGTAAAGAATTATATTAACAATGTCTAGTCCATTAACATTTGACAAATTTAGACAAAAAATTTCATTACTTATCCTATTTAAATCAAGTAGTTCATTTTTAAAAGTAGATTCAATAATCTATCTTTTTATCTTATATCCATATTCTCATTTTTTTCTGAGTAAATTAAAAAATCTACCTTTTAGCTTATCATTTCAATATCTTCCCTTTTTCCTTTTCAGAGTAGATTCAATAATCTACCCTTTTATTCTGTTATTTCTATGTCTTTTTTTTCAGAGTAGATTCAATAATCTATCTCTTATCTATATTCTCTTCTCTCTCTCTCTCTCTCTCTCTCTCTCTCTCTCTCTCTCTCTCTTTCTTTAAACAAGAATCTTGAACCTAATCTCCTTTGTTTAGCTTTTTTTTCTGACCATTAACAATTAACAACTTGTAACCAACCATCTTAAACAATGACAATATCCATAAATCAAGCAACCAAAAACTACCCACCGCACCTCTTGGGAATGTGGGTGTTGTTTTCTTAAAAATTACTTCTTGCTGTCTGGGGGTGAAGGCTTCTTTAGGGAATCCTGAAAAGAAAATTTTTTGTGTTAATTGTCAAGTCCTGAGAGAGTTTGCTATATGTGGCTAGAAGTTTTCCTGTGTCCCACCCAGTCCTGCAGCTGCTCAGACCCAAGTAAACCTACAGAGGCTTATATTACTTATAAACTGTATGACCACTAGCTCAGGTTTATTACTGACTAGCTCTTACCCCTAATTCTCATTGATGTTTAGTCACGTGGCTTGGTACCTTTTCTCAGTTCTGCCTTGTCATCTTGCCTCCTCTGTGTCTGGCTGGTGACTCCTGACTCTGCCCTTCTTCTTCCCAGAATACATTTTGTCTGCCTATACTTCCTGCCTGGCTACTGGCCAATCAGTGTTTCATTAAACCAGTGTACAAGGGCATGATCATTTGCAGCTGTATACACCGCTGATACACAGCAGCTGTATCATTTGTTGTCTAACCTCTGCATTTCTATATCTTTTCTATGCAAAAGTACAGGGCTTATCTCAAGTCCTTGTTCTAGTAGTCTGTGAGGCTGGATCATCTCAGCTCGCCATCTCGAAATTGTCCTGAGCAGTCTGTAGTCCAAAGCAGATCTTTTGTTGGTGTTAATCAGCTTAGTGGCTTTATCATAGTTCAGGTGGAATCGTCATTGTATCCCATCATCTTCATTTTTTGAAGATTTCAAAGTCACTGTTAGGCCTGTGTGTGTGTGTGTGTGTGTGTGTGTGTGTGTGTGTGTGTGTGTGTGTGTGTGTGTGTGTGTGTCCTCTGTGGTTTGGAACAATCACAGTCTGCCAAATGTCTGCCTCTTGGAACCACGAACATTCTTCCCTAGAAGAGAATATCTTCACAGCAACTTCTCCCCACCATTTCTTCCTCGCCAAACTTCTCCAAACTGACTTTTGCCGATGCCTTCTTGTAACACGATGGTCCTGGCAATTGTTCTCTGAAGAAGCAGCAGTAAACCCTTCATGTCTGGTGGCAGTGTCACCATCGCCACCAACATAATGAGAAGCAGCTTGCAGCTCAGAGCAGAAGCCACTACCTGCATGGTCCTTCGCCACTGTTTGTGGCCCAGCCCTAGCCTCAGCTTTTCCTCAGCAAGCCTCCCAGGCTGGCCTTGAACTTGGGATCCTCTTGCTTCTGTCTCCTTCAGCAAATCCTGCTGGCATGTGCCACCACAACTGGCCACATGCAGCTTGGGTCTAAGCAGGGGCCCGCAAGGCCACAGGCAAGTAGCTTTTTCGAGAATTCATACCCGAAAAGTTGGGCACCAGATGTAACATGAATTTTAAAAGGTCTTATTAATAAAAACAAACCTGGAGCCGGGTATTGGGGTGAACCATTGAAGATCAGAGAAACAGAACAAGCCACAGCTAACTTCACCTTGCCAACTTCTCAGCTGATCTTGTTTCCTTAGACTGAAAGCCTCTGAGTCCTCACCTGAATGGATCTCAGCTGAACTGGTGCTAAAAGCCTAAAAGCTTAAAAATGGCCTCTAGTTCCTGATCCTCATGCCTTATATACCTTTCTGCTTCCTGCCATCACTTCCTGGAATTAAAGGCATGTGTCTTTCCCAAGCAAGACATGAGATCTCAAGTTCTGGGATTAAGGGTTTGTGTGCCACCATGCCTGGCTTCTATATCTATCTAGTGGCTATTCTGTTCTTTGACCCCAGATATGTTTATTGGGGTACACAACATATCAGCCACAGCAATGAGAACATAAAGGAACAGGATGGTGGAGCTGGAACAGGGACACAGTGAGAGAGCAATCAAAGAAATACCTTGATAGAGGGAGACATCATGGGGATAGGGAGAAACCTGGTGGTAGGTAAGTTCCCAGGAATCCATGAGGATGACTGCAGCTTAGACTATTAGCAATAGCAGAGATGGTGTATGAGCTGACTTACCCCAGTAATCAGATTGGAGAATGCCCTAACTGTTATCATAGAGCCTTCATCCAGTACCTGATGGAAGCAGATGCAGAGATTCACAGCCAAGCACCAGTCTGAGCTCCAGGAGTCCAGCTGAAGAGAGAGAATAGGGATTCTATAAGCAAGGGACATCAAGATCATAATGGAGTCAACCGAACCAAGCTAGTGATAACTCATGAACTTTAGACCAATAGCTGTTGAGCCTCCATGGGACTGGACTAGGTCCTCTGCATAGCCAAGACAGTTGTGTAGCTTGGTCTGCTTAAGGGGGCTCTGTCAGTAGGATCAGGATCTATCCCTGCTGCATGAGCTGGCTTTTTGGAGCCCATTACCTGCATTGGGACACCTTGCACAGCCTTGATGCAAAGGGAGGGGCTTGGTCCTCCCTCAACTGAATGTACCAGGCTTTGCTTACTCCCCATGGGAGGCCTTACCTTTTCAGAGGAGGGAATGGGGGTGGGTTGTGGGGGAGAAGGCTGAAGGGGCCGGGAAGAGGGAAGAGAGGGGAATCTGGTTGGTAAGCAAAATGAATAAAAAATTCTTAATAAAAACAAACAAACACAACAGTAATAACAAAAAGGAAATAGATCTGTTTAGCAAATAGGTCTGATTCTCTGTGGTGACTAAAAATCGGCATGTTCTTTTATGGTGGGCTAAGGTTTATTCTGTAAGACATGATGGGAAAGAAGCCATGTGCTTTAACACTATAAAGGACTGGACTGGATGCACTTACTAAAAGAAAAGTAGTAAATTCAAATGAGACATGCTTCTCATCTTTGCCAGGTCTCTCTTCATAAGCAATGTTTCTTAATACTGTAGTATTATTGTTTTCTTTACTTAAAATTGTTTCTCATTTGGAGAAAATACTGTCAAGGAAAGTACATTCCATATCTGTGCTGGTGTCCCTGAGTTTCTCTCATGGTATTTTAGAAGACTGTGGTAGGAACCATTCCTCCAAATCTCAAGGAGTCCTTTATAATCCATGAATCTAATGAATAACACTTGCTTTATGAATGGACATTGCTCCCCCAGTGCTCTCTTGCTGACATGACCCTTGTGAGAGCTGATTATGTGCAGCGCAAACCTATGGAATTCAGTTCAGCTTGTGAAATCATCAAACAAAGGTTCCCTCAGACACAAGTATGTGATGTCTCCTTTCATGAGTGAACATGGCCTCTCCCCGTTGATCCTCATTAAAATTCTCAAGAGTGCTCACTCATCTTTGTAGAATTACAAGTTTAGTTTCTGTCATAATAGCATATTTTGGGGATTCTGTAGCTTTTTTTCCCTTTATCACATCAACTGCCCGAAAGGTTTTGCATACTTTTCTTGCTGGAGAAGTGTCTCTTAGGCATTCCTTCTGTCCAGTGAGCACACAACTATTACAATAATCACTCCCTCCCTAAAGGTAATTTTTATATATACATATATATATATATATATGTAATTGATACTGTTACATCAATATACATACTTATGTATATATACATACATAAGAGAGAGTAGAATTTTCACTATATACTGGTTTATAGATGAGTTCTATTTTATGAATTCTAAGACATGAAAAATAATGCATAATTTAAATTATGCATAAATTATGCATAATTAAAATAATTTCAAATAAACTTTTAATATTTATCTTATTAAATCACACATATTTATGTATATTTACGCTATGTTTTTAAGTTGTTGTGTTTTGTATATGAGTATTTTCCTAGTATACCTGTCTGCGGATCATGAATACATGAATATGCCTGTGGGCTTGAGAAGAAAGTTATATTCTCTAGAACTGGAGTTATAGATGATTGTGAGCTGTCTTGTGGGTGTTAAGACCCAGATCTCTGGAAGAACAACCAGAGACAGTGCTCTTAACTTCTGAGCCATCCCTTCAGCTCCCTGTTTGTACGCTTAAAGTCTACTAACTACTCCATAAAACTGAGAATGTAAATGAAAAACTTACTATTTTTAAAATGCATATATTAATAATGTGAGGAAGAGTTGAAGACTACTATTGCATAGACATATTTGAAGCCCTGTTTCTAAATTAAGGATTTAACCACATTGTTGAGATAAGTGAGTTCTGTATATGTTGATTAATCTTTCCCAGAAATTGGACCAACAGATGATTCTCTTTCTAAAACTATTTTAGTTTGACCTTTTTTTGAAACAAAACAAAACAACAACAACAAAACTAACTATGAGCAGAGCCAAAAGTTACCTTTAAGAAACATCTGGTCATAGACTGATGTATCTCCAAAAGTCCTTCCCTGAGTTGTTCAAGATGGAGTTTTGTGATAATGTCATACTCTGATTCATTGCAGCCCACATCCTTATTTGATTTAAGCAGACAGTGGGAATTGCCAGTTTACTACAGATCCAGTTTGGAAAGACAAGGACTCCTTTGTTGTGTTTGCTCCCATTTGAGATTAGCTGAAGTGTTCATTCTGTTAACTAACCTTAAGAAAATGCCTGATAAGTGATAGAAACCATCAACTGATATTGCTGTTTTGTATTTATGTAGACAAGAAAGATCAGGATAGGGTCTGGGTCTCCAATAAGAGACACTAAAAAACAAACAAACAAAACTGGCTTAATGAAACAGGATTCCATCCTGTGGTCAATCAATTTATTATGTACTTTTATGGTCTCAATATCTGCTTTGAAGCATGTACGAAGAAGAGGAGACTTGTAGTTTACTAATTGCTAGTTCATTATCAGCCAATTTAACCAGAAAGAAATAAAAATGACATCTCTAGAAATATACCAATTAAAAATGCTAAAGATATAGCTTATATACACTACATATAGCATAATAATAACATTAAATAGAGATCTTTAGCTCTAGCAGATCATATATACTCTAACACCCATACTCACTGAAAGTCTGGTTCTATTCTGGAAACAATGTCTCTCTCCATTTGCAAAACACTAATGTTTAATTTGTTTAGAAAAGGAAAAGTTACACGATATATATATATATATATATATATATATATAAATTGCTCATATTCAAGAGAAGAAATATAGCTATTTAATCTCCAGGGAACATAATGGTTTGAATTTATTATTCTTTTATAATTTTAAAAATGAACATGCCAACCTTCATGGGGTACAGCCCACAAAGCCTCAACCCTACGGGCTACAGGCAACTGTGTAAAGCCGGGAGCAGGGAAGTGACCCTCCCTTGGGAAGAACACACCAATTGGATGTCCAGTGCCAAATGGTCATCCCTGAAAACATACATTCAAGTAACATCATATAGTCTAAATGGGTTATATTTAGGGATATATATGTGTACACAAATACATATATGCATGCAGTAACAACTGATAAACAAAGAGGCCACAAATTTGAAGGCAAGTAGTGGGGAAGAGCTTATGGGAAGATTTGGAGGGAGGAAAGGAGAAATGTAATTAAAATACAATCTCAAAAATAAACAAAAGAATAAAAATTTAAAAAAATGAGTCTTAGATTTCAACCTACAGATTACTTTAAGACCTTATTAAACCAGGCCATCTAATTTCCAGATTCCCAGACACAGTAAATAGAAAGCATATTTATTCTCTAATGCCTTAGACTAGAAACCCTGATGTGATAGCTTGAATGATAAGTGTGTCCCATAATATTGGGCAATTCAATAGTTGGTTAATAGTGTTGTTTGGGTAAGTTTAGGAGGTGTAGCCTTTCAAGAGGATGCATGTCACTGTGGGTAGGCTTTGAGAGCTTAAGGCTGGACAGTGCTTAATTTCTTACCAAACACATCTCAGACTAAATTGCAGCATTTCAGCAACACTAAACCAGTTGCTGTGCTTCCCAGCCAAATGTATCCCAGATATAGTAAAGTACCCCATTCTTGATTTGGAGAATATCTGCATCTCATTAATTAGATCAATGAGGCAAGCACATTTGCATAATTTGAGGCACAGTGAAAGTTTATTTGGCCTGAAAAAAATTAAACTTGACTTACTGTATATCCAAGTTCTGAACAGCTTCCTATATGTGCACTTGGTAGACTCAGCCATTTAAGTCAACAATTCTGCCTGGGGTGCTTAAAAGTGTGTCTTTAGTCATACCAGAAGTCGCTTGAAGGTTTGAACATAAAATCTCTGTCTTACCTATCATGAATTGTTCAGTTCCGCAGAAACCTGAGCTCACTTATTTTTTACTCTCTAGTTTTCCCCTTAAAATATAGATCAAGTTAATTCTGACACTGTGAGAGTTTGAGTTTATTCGGTTTTTGAGACAGTCTAGAAATCTTTCTTATTTTTTATTTATAGTCTCCATTCTGCAAGCTGTTCTCATTCCCATGTTCCTTGCCAGCCATTAAATGCTCAGCTTCTCAGTGTTCTTTCCAAAATATCTCTATCTCTTACTAAATTATTAAACAATTCCCACTGAAATGTCTTTCCTTAAGTTAGGGGAGCCAAACAAAGCATCATCAGGCATAGTAAAGCACACACTTTTATGTCCTCCTTTGCCAAATTGCTTATTAATATGTTTCACTTAGTACAATATTGAAATTCATCCAAAAATGTGATATTTGGGAGGATCTTTTCTAAGCTAAAAATTTAGATTGCCTGTTTCCTATTGTTTGAATGCTTTATTTATAATCTACTCAAAATTTAAAACGTCTGTTAAAATATTCTTATAAATGGACATCAGCAATTAAAGTGTTGTATGGGTTTTGACAAGAAATAAAATTTATAATATGGAAGAATTTAATTGCTAAAATTAACATTTGTTTCTATATTTACATATTTGCTATATTGTTCAGTGAGAACATACTTTGATATTTAATGACTTTAAGTGAAGCTTAAATTTATTACTCTAATAATATATATGTATACATATATGCTTAAATAACACATTAAATTTTATTTGGTTTGCTTTTGTTCTCAGTTTTACTTTCTTTTATTAACTTTAGTATAATTTTTTTTTAAATTTCTTTAGAATATTGCATCATTCTGTCACAATAATTAAAAGCATTATAATCTTAATATTGAGTGTTGGAGTAGTGTATTAACCATGATTAGAGTGCAAATAATAAGAAACTGTCTTAAGTAGAGTAACTGGAGATGAAGATGTTGATCATAATCAACGTCTCTGCTTCCTGTGTTCCATGAGGTAGCCTCCACACTCTGCTCCCATGATGGTCTGTCTATCTTACTGCCAGCCCAGACACATGAGTTTCAGACTATGAGAAAGGCTTCTGAAACCACGAGCTGACATAAGTCTTTTTCCCCTAAAGCCATTGTATCAGTCAGGGTTATCTAGAAGAACAGAACTTATAGAATGAATACACACACACACACACACACACACACACACACACACACACACACACACACACACACACAAATAATTATCAGAATGGCTTAGAGGGTATGGTCCAATTAGTTAATAATGGCTGTCTATGAGTGGAAAGTCCAAGAATTCAGTGGTTGTTCAGTCCACAAGATTGGATGTCTCAGCTGGTCTTCAGTATTGGTCTCAAACTCAAAGAAGTACACTTCAATGCAAGTGAAAGAATGAATTTGCTAGTGGCGATGGGAACAAACAGGCAAAAAGGGTTTAAGTTCCCTTCTACCCTGTCCTTTATATAGGCTTCCATGGAAAGGGGTGACCCAGGTTAAAGGTATATCTTCCCAACTCAACTGAATTAAAGTTATGTCTTCTCACCTCAAAGATCTCGATTAGAAGTGGGTCTTCCCACTTCAAATGATTTAATTAAGAAAAAAAATCTCTCATTGGTATAGCCAACCATTTGGGTTTTAATTAATTTCAGATGTGGTAAAGTTGACATTTAAGACCAACTACAATGGCCATATTTATTAGATATTTTGTCATATGAATGTCAAACCTTACTAACATAATCAGATTAAAGTGTCAGGAATGTCACTGATGACAAATTCAATTCCTCACAGCCAATGACAGGAAGGACTTCAGTTCCTCAGACTTGTCTTCATTTCTTGCTGTATAGACCTTTCCTTGAGGTAGATTATTCCATCACAACTGGCTTCACCAGAGTGAGCAACTGAGGGGGCATAGGGAACTTGAAGGACAGAAACCACAGAATTGCATAACCTATTTCAGAGGTGATATCCTTTCACTGTCATATACTGCCAACTGTAAGGAAGTCACGAGGTCCAGTGAATACTCAAGAGCATGGCATTCCATAAAGACCTTCAAGTCAAGAAGCAGGGGTCAGTGGGAACCATTTCATGGAGGTTAGAAATAAAACTTCCCTAGTATGAAAGTATACTGACAGAGAAACGTCAATTTACCAGACACCTGTATGGGCAAAAGGCCATCAACCATAAGGACAATTAGACTCCATTGACTTCTCCATGTACCTGCACTGATTGCTGAGCGCTTTGAGTTATTTCAGTTATTTACCCAGATATTTTGAAGGTTCCAATACCATTCTGTAATGGTTTGGGTAAAATACATGTTCACAAAGTATGAGGATTGTAGGAAATGTTTAGCGAAATTTGAAGCTATAATTTAAAGTTAGCTTTCTTTCTTCTTTGAGATTGTATAATAGTATCTTTATGAATTTTAATCACATGGCTGACAACATTGAGGAACTATCCATATTCCCAGGGTTTGTAAAATGAGTATATAGAGAGACTAGGTAAATGTGGTAGATTTGGAGGCTGGGTGCTCTTCCCTAGTGAGAGTTTGAAAGAATTAAATTAATTTTCAATTCTACTGAGAAGCTTCTGAGTGAAGACAAAAGGATGAAGCCAACACTATCATCAAGGAGCCTATGGAAGGGCAAAAGTAAGCAACAGGAAGAGATTTCATGCAGTTCAACCTTTTTTAATGCAAACGTCAATAATTCAGTAATTATTATCACATCAGTTACAACATTTATATTATCACTAAATAGTAAGACAATATTTTTGTTACATTAGTTATGATATGGTTTGATATGATTTCAATAATCTTATATGATCAACCTAAGTTTAAAATTTATATATTAATGACTTACAACTACTTTATTTGATGAACATTGAATTATGGCATTTCATACAAACAAAATTCCTAAAGTTTGTAAAAAAATACTTGAACTCACTGCATGTTATGATTTTATTGCAATAAAGTGTCATACATGAAAAAATGGGAGTACTATTTCACAACCATTTTTTCTTGTTAAAGTCATATTAAGGATATACTACAACATTTATAAATAGTAACTAGTCATTCATGTAGTGAATGATAGAAAGAAACGAAATGCAAAAGTTATGCATAGATACCATTTTTGTCTGTTAAAATCAGACATATTGGGTATAGAATAGCTAAAGTGACAAGCATTTATAATTTCAACAAAGATGCTTGGATACAGTTTGTACTTTTGAAGCTCCTTTTGCTACTTAAACTGATAAATAATAGGACTCCATGAGGAAGATCCACAAAACAGTGTTGGAATGTGGCAATTCCTTCGTTTCTCCAGTGTATAAGACATGACATTGCTGTAGGCACTCCATTTTGTGTCTATGAGCAAGAGAAGGATAGCCTGTCCTTTTTGAAAGAAATATTCTTTATCAAAATCAAAAGTGAGTGAACGTCTTAGTTAGCTCTTCTATCACTGTGAAGAGACACCATGACCAAGTCAACCCTTATAAGGAAAACATTTAATTGTGATGGCTTCCATTTCAGAGGTCCAGTCCATTATCATGGTGGGACGTGGCGGCATGCAGGAAGACATGGTGCTGGAGAGGTAGCTGAGAGTTCTTTATCTTGCACAGGGAGGCAACAGAAAATAGTCTGAGATACTGGGCAGTATCTTGAGCATCAATGAGACCTCAAAGCCTGCCTCTGCAGTGACACATTTTCTCTAACAAGACCATACCTACTAATAGTGCCACTCACTTTGGGGGCCATTTTCTTTCAAATGACCATATTAAGTGATATTGCTAGGTCATATGGTAGATTTATTTTTAGTTTTTTTGAGAATTCTCCATGCTAATTATGACCCAGTTGTACTACTCCTTGGTATATTCCCAAAGGACTTGACACCATCCACCACAGATACTTGCTTAACCGTTTTTCATTGATGCTTTAGCTACAATAACTAGGAAATGGAAACAATCTAGAAATCCTTAAGCAATAAATGGATAATGAAAATGTGATACACACACACACACACACACACACACACACACACACATATATATATTATCAAATACTCTTAGTATGTAAAGAAAAAATTGAACTAATTAATACTATGGGTAAATGGGTAGACTAGAAAAGGTCATATTCATTGTGGTAAGCCAGATCCAGAAAGACAAATGTCATATGTTCACTCTCTTTGAAGACACTTAACTAGTTCCAAATCTTCAGGTGTAATCCTGGGGTAATTTCAGAAACCAGAAAAGTAAAATAGGAGCATTGTCAGGATAGTGGGGTGGAGAGCATACATAGGGAGATAGTAGAGCATATGTGATCTGATCAGGAAAATGGGAAAGACAAGATCTTTCCAGAGTGGGGATGGAATAAATACAGAAGGAGGAAAGTAGGTAAGATGGCAATAAGGATGTCTGAAAAAGCATAAAGACATATACCATTAACAACTTGCTTTTAAAATAGAATAATACACAACATTTCTTTTAAGTATACATTGTTTTAATGAACATTTTTATCAGCCCTGACAATGCTCCCTCCAAGAGCCAAAGACTATCTAATAAAAACTCCAATACCAGATACGAAAATCCCTCTTTAGGTTGTTAGCCAGTCTTTTCAGGAGACTGCCCAAACATATAGCCTATTGCTATTTCTCTTGGTTGCCTTCCAGAGATGGATAATAAGTCCCTATTGCTTAAGACACTTCGCACTTCAGAAACAGGGCCCAGAGATTCACGAGCTGAAATTAACCTGAATGCCTCTTCCCTGAGGATTATCTTTCATGGTACCAAAGGCACCAGGCAAGCTCCAAAGGAGGAAGGCAAACAATAGTACAACTATAACACCTATGAACCACACTAAGGACAAGCATGGCATGATAATTCTAAGGGTCCAGAATTGGCACATATACCTTGGTGGTGATGAACAGTACTCTAACTGGACTATGACCTACCTGCTCAACAAGAGGGAAACCATAACTGATAAAGGAAACCTACATAACTAACCTATGCTAGTGAAGTTATGATTATTAGAGGAGGGTTTGTAATCACTTCTTTAGTAATGCAGTGAAATCTCAAACAATAATATAAATATTTTTTCTTTATACTCACAGATAAGTGTAGTTTCATCCTTCATCAAGGAAAACTTTCATTACAACAGATAAAGACCACTACAGAAAACCCCATCTAATCAACATGGAGAATTGTGTAGCCCAGTCCCAGTGTATATACCTACAATATGACAACCACAAGCAAGGCTCAGGAAATATTGCCAAATGAGGGGGAAGGAAGCTTGAAAAAGCCAGAAGATCAGGAAGTATGCTGTGATATTGTGACTCCAAGTACTGTCAGACACTACACCCATGAAGTCTCAGCAACATGTGCTGAACAAGGATGACACCAACAGACATACCAGTGTGGACAGGAAAAAGACCAAGAGGCCTCTGCCATACACAAAGAATTATAGGAAACTAAGGAATGTTAAGAGTGCTAAAAATAGTCTTCCCTGGGAAAAAGCATACCAAATAGTTAGTTATCCAATATCAAATAATCAGCCCCGAAAACAGATATATAAGTAATAGTATGCAGACTGAGCAGGTAATATTTAGGAATATATGTGAATGTACATATAGACACACAATTATTAAGGAAAAGAGAGCCCATGAATTTGAAAGAGGACGAAGAAGGGTATATAGGGAGTTTGGCGGAAGGATAAGAAAGGGAGAAATGTAATTATAATCAGAAATTTAAAATCTGAGATTATAATGAGAAGTCTAGTTAAATAATTTAAAATAAAGATTGCAACAGATATGTAAAAACTGATTGTGTTACTAGTGCAAAGTTAATTCTTTCCCTGGGAGTACTGAAAGGAAAATTATAATCAAAGTTGTAGAGCGAACATAGGATCAAGGATGATTCACTTAATGACATGAAGCCGTGGCAGCCAAATGTATTCATTTTCTTAATAGCCATTGACAGACCTCTGGTGCCCTCTTATAAAACTATCTTCACTGAGCGTCACATCACCCAGACCTCATTCTTGCCGCTGACTCACCCTCTCAACTTCCTTCTGCTGCCATATTGGAGCACTATGGCCTCTGGCTTGCAAAGTCTCCACTGCTGATTCCACTGTCTTCCTTGACAATTTTAAATGAGCGGGAAAAATAAACAGCTCGGCCTTAACCTTAGACCACTGCAACTTTCTGAACCTCAATGAATTCTTCCTCTTCAGCATTCCAGCAATGGTAAATTGTCTCATTAACCACAGTCACAGTATCTATTAAGCTTGCAAAATCTAACCTGCTGCAGCCCTCTCTGTACTTCCAGGATTTTTAGTCTCTTACTCCAACTTTTTTCCAACTCCACATAGACTTAGACCATTTCCTAGACATTTTCACCCAATTGGTGTGGTCTTTAAAAAATTTGTTTTCATCATTGTGAACAAACTGGTCATTTATCATGAGTTGCCTATTGACAGAACAATTTATTCTGATTTCCCACACATTGTATTTAGTCTAAGCCTTCTTTTGCTCTCAAATGTGCCCCACTTTGGATGATGAATTACATTGTTACCCAACTATGAAATATAAAACCCACTCTCCCTCGTGTCCTATACACTGTTGCCTCATTCTCGTCTACTGATGCTTCTCTGAGCTAATACAATCTCAAGATATTATCCTTTCTTTACTGAATCGCCCACTGAGCTCACAGAAGCCCTGAAAACCCCTGCTCTCTCATTACATCCACTCTCAATATTGCCTAAATAGTCTCAGAAAACTCCCAGAGCTACAGTCTGCCTTCATGGACACAACCAGCACCTGAGACATTTGAAGTTCCATTGAAACCCATTTCCTTAGCATGTGTTTTCTGATGGCCAGGACAATTTATTTCTTAGATCATTAAGATGGTTAACCCGGCCGGGCGGTGGTGGCACACGCCTTTAATCTCAGCACTTGAGAGGCAGAGCCCGGAGGATCCTTGTGAGTTCAAGGCCAGCCTGGTATAGAGAGCTAGATCCAGGAAAGGCACAAAGCTACACAGAGAAACCCTGTCTCGAAAAACCAAAACCAAAAACCAAAAAAAAAAAAAAAAAAAAAAAAAGATGGTTAACCCGGCAGGTTTTTCTGACCTTTAAAAATAAAGAGCCATTTGTTCATTCTCTTTTGAACTCCTCTCTTCACTTGGAAAAGGGGTGGGACTACCTCTCTCATATCCAGCAAAACTTTGCATGTGAGACTAAAGCTGGATCCTTCCCAAAGCTTAAATATCTCTTTCCAAAAGCTTTAGCCTTTGTCTCATTATTGAATTTTTTCATCACAAGAACATCCATAGCAAGTCTCCCGGCTATTAAAAACAAAACAATAGTTTGTTCCTGCCTTGTATGGCCTTTTGTTTGGTGATATCTGCATTTCCCTAAGATGACTTCTGAAGTGGTTGGTGATCCCGGATCTAGGTGATTGTCATTTTCAGCTCATCTCATGATGTTCTTTCCCTTCTCTCATCATTCTCAATAAACTGTTGCTCTAGCATGTCCTCTCGATCCTCTTCAAAGATCTGCCATTTTTGGGTTCTTTCTCTGGGAGTCTGGTTTATACTTAGATCTTTTCAGTGCATGTGTTTCTGTACCATCAGGGCCCAAACATGACCCTGACCTTTTCCTCCTCTCCTCACTGCTCCTGCATACCTCATGGGAACTTGAGCTGATTGCCTGAATGGTTATTGTAATCACCTTCATACAGGTTATGAACCATCATTAGAAGCATATCTATTACGGAGAGTAATAAGGTGCATCGCTTCTCATATTTGACCTCAGTCTTTTCCAGAACACTTCTCTGCTACTCAGTAATACTTGGCATTCCTCTTCTCCGACTCTGTCTATTAGCAGCTTAGCCAAGAGAGTATAATATTGTTACCCTGTTTCAAATAAGAGTATTTTACCCTCAGACTATTTTTAATCTTTTGTTTTATGGCAGGATCAATACATATAAGCTGAATAAACCATATATGACACACAATCTTTATGGACATCATCAACATCATATACTTCTTGGTGGATATTTAAGATTAATGGGAGACTAATATTCCAGGGACAGAACTGATAAGATTTGCAATATTAGTAACATTTGAACATCTTGTAATGTATTCAGAAATATGTCTTCAGAAAGCGAGGTGGTATTTGTTTTTCTCTATTATATAAATCATACTAGGATTTCCTCCTTTTAAAACTATACACATGAAGAGGTCCCTTTATATTGTCAGATACTTTAAAATTA
The DNA here is from genome assembly GCF_007827085.1 of Peromyscus californicus insignis. Taxonomy (NCBI): domain Eukaryota; kingdom Metazoa; phylum Chordata; class Mammalia; order Rodentia; family Cricetidae; genus Peromyscus; species Peromyscus californicus. The sequence continues at coordinate 47,818,422 of NW_026294491.1, read as the reverse complement.
ATAGAAATAAAGGCACCCAAAACACATAGGTATTTATTTAAATGCACATACGATGATATTAAAATAAGTTTCTGTATGAAAGAATGATAGAAATATACTATGTCTCCATGAAGAAATGTCATGGGAAGTCTTGCCTGTGTTTTGACTAGCATTTGTCTTCAATACTTAAGAGTTCTAGATGCCCCAGGATTCATGTACTTTAGTGTTGTGTCTTTCAGAACAAAGTTCTGAAAAAATACACAACTGTCTTATGGTAAGTGACTCAGTATTCATATTTGACACTGATGTTCTATGGATAGAGCACAACATAAAAAGAAACATTTATCAGAAACCTTCTCTTCGTGACTCTTGTACTGTCTCATAAAAATAGCTTGGCAAAGAAAACATTCATTTTAATTTTGAGTACCTAATAAGCTTTGCTTTTTCAAGCCTTGAACTATTTTTCAAATATTACTATAAAAGTACCTCTATTCATCTTACCTTCTAGGCACCTGAACACTGAAAATACATAAATCATCTGAGAACTAATAAAACAACCATAGGCTCGCAGAAAGAAACACAAGGAAATAAAAATGTTGTCTTATAGTCCATTGTATACAATCTCTAATAGACTGAAAGTGAGAAAGAAGAGGGGTTGCCTACAGCAAACCTGAGTGACATGTGACAAGAGCCACATGCATAGCTTTGGAAGGTTTGATTTTTCATTAAGGAGAGTGGGAATCACTATATATTCCATGAGGCTTTGGAGATCTTATCCTAAGTGGGCTTTAAAAAGTAATTGAAGGGAAGGGTCATCTCCTGAAGAAAAATAGCAGTAGATCTTGATGAAAGTGCAGAAGATCCTTTAATAGCCTTTCTAGGTAAAGAATTTTGTTGTTGCTGTTTTGTGTTTTCTGTCAGAATTAGATGAGAAGTTTTACTTAAAATGACTTAGATTTTTCTATTTTGTCTTAAAGAACTTAGTAGGAAATAAACAAATAAGAATAAAAGATACAGGTCTGGAGATATGGTTTGATGGTTAAAAGCACGTGCTGCTCTTGCAGAAGACCTGGGTTCAGTTCCTAGCACCCATTTGATGGCTAATAGAAACTCCAGCTCACTGGGATCTGACGCCCTCTTCTGGCTTCTTGACTTCCAAGCAAGGATGTGTTGCATGTATATACATACTGCAAAACACTCACACACATAAAATAAAAATAAATGAAATCTTATTTTAAGAGAGAGAGAGAGAGAGAGAGAGAGAGAGAGAGAGAGAGAGAGAGAGAGAGAGAGAGAGAGAGAGAGGATGGCTATTGGATGGGGGTCAATATGACCTTTATAGATCTCACTTCCTTCCCAATGCTGCCAGAAAATCCCGACTTGGGCTTCCTTTCTGTTTTTGTTGACCATGCTTTCCCATTCCTCCTTTTGATTCTTTGTCCTGTTGGTTTTATTCTTCATTGATCTTTGCCTTAGATTGAACTAGAACAGACATAATACTTCATCTCTTTTTAAGTGCTAGAGCTGACTTTTTTATTTTTTATTTTTATTTTGCAATACAATTCAGTTCTACATATCAGCCACGGATTCCCTTGTTCTTCCCGCTCCGCCACCCTCACCTTTCCCCCAGCCCACCCCCTATTCCCACCTCCTCCAGGGCAAAGCCTCCCCCGCGGACTGAGATCAACCTGGTAGACTCAGTCCAGGCAGGTCGAGTCCCCCTCTCCCAGGATGAGCCAAGTGACCCTGCATAGGCCCCAGGTTTCAAACAGCCAACTCATGCAATGAGCACAGGACCCGGTCCCACTGCCTGGATGCCTCCCAAACAGATCAAGCCAATCAACTGTCTCACTCTTGAACAACCAGCATCAACTGCCTTATAGCAGCATTGCACCAGGCCATGGGATAGTAACTGGCCTTAGAGACTTAGGATCATCAGGAAAGATTTATACCCACTAATGCTTATAACAGAAATCAAACACTACCAACAAAAACACCACTTATATTACATACCTCATTCAATTAAAAATTCCTCACACATCCACCATCTTGAAAATGTCCTCTGTCTTGTGTAGCTTGATTTGTTTAAGGGGCCCCTGGCCGTGGGATCAGGATCTATCCCTGGTGCATGAGCTGGCTTTTTTGGAGCCCATTACCTATGGCGAAACACCTTGCACAGCCTTGATGAAAGGGGGAGGGGCTTGGGCCTGCCTCAACTGAATGTATCAGGCTTTGCTGACTCCCCATGGGAGGCTTTACCTTTTCGGCGGAAGGGACAGGGCATAAATTGGGGGTGGGTAGGCTTGGGGGTAATGAGAGGAGGGATGAGAGGGGGATCTGTGGTTGTTACATAGAATGAATAAAAAATTTCTTAATAAAGAAAAAAAATGAAACGTCCTCTGTCATCCTTACTCTGCCTCTTGCACCCACTTCCTGGCCTGTTCTCGTTTACCACATACTTTCTATAACTGTAGAAAGGGGTTTTCCTGAACATTTTAAATGCTTTTTTTTGAAATGCAGTCATTATATTTTATTCCTCATAAAGCACAATTACTTTGTGATTCATCTCTCCTGATCCTTTTCTAGAAGAATAAGAATAGGCTACTGCCTACCTAGACAGTTTCGTGGTGGAAACTCTTCTTCTGTTTCCCGGGTTTCTGGTGGATCCCAAGTTCTTCTGTGTTACTATGAAGAGGGGCCACTAACTAATTGTAGGTAGAGTTTTCCTGCCTGGCCCACAGTCAGGACAAATCTCTCTCACCCGCCAGTCCCACAGCCTCTCAAACCCGACCAAGTAAACACAGAGACTTATATTGGTTTCAAACTGTATGGCCGTGGCAGGCTTCTTGCTAACTGTTCTTACAGCTTAAATTAATCCATTTCCATAAATCTATACCTTGCCACATGGCTCGTGGCTTACCGGCATCTTCACATGCTGTTTCTCATCGTGGCGGCTGGCAGTGTCTCTCTGACTCAGCCTTCCACTTCCCAGCTTTATTCTCCTCCTTGTCCCGCCTACACTTCCTGCCTAGCCAATGGCCAATCAGTGTTTTATTTAATGACTAATCAGCAACACATTTGCCATACAGAACATCCCACAGCAACTAATCACATCCACAAGCACATAATTCATCCAAAGTAATCAATTTGGGGTTATTCCAACTGTTGGGAGTAAGTTCCATGGACACCAAGCATAGAATCATTGGTAGGATCTGATATGCTCCAAGAGGAAAAACTACAATGTAAAACGTGGGATGGATAGATCCATCTTTACCATACAAAAGAGCAAGTATCTGCCAGCTGACATAAGTGCTCTAGCTCAATATTTAGTTAAGCCTTCAAAAATGCTGAACTCTATGTCTACAATAAGGTTATGCAGGGCATGGAGGGGTATTTGGGGAAACATAGAGGGGAACAATGGGGGCTTTCATAATGACCACGCTGTATTCCTTTAATTGTGATGTGTTTCTTAAAGTCAGAAATAGAGGCCAATAATAAAGCTGTTTAAGTAACGCTGGTAAGGAAAACTCTGTTTAAGTATAAATAAAGATGGCCTGAGCTATTTGGGGCTACTTGAGTGCAATCCACTTGGTGGTCAGAATTTTTCCTTGCACCGACACCCTGTCCCTGCCTCAGGACCTGAACTCCAGCCGAGGCTGGACCCTGGCAATGCAGAGCAGAAACTTCAAACTGATTGCTGCTATAGAGAACTTTAGACTGAGGAGTTAAAATTTCAAGTGTGTCTTGTTTCACAATCCCACCTACTCATATGTAAAGGTCACCCACCTCTAGATGTTGTCTCCTCTTGTGATTCTGCCCTGGAGTGCAAACGTTTTTTTTTTTCCTGTTTATGAAAGAATTTATATTCCTTGTAAATTACAAGGCCCTCTTGTTTCAATTCCTTGACACTAGTGTCTTCGTATTATTAATTTGACCTAACCACAGCCATTTCATCTCCAATCCTCATATTATCATTTACTCCACTTTCCCCAAATATCTGACAGACATCACAAGCCTACCCTTTGTTTTTGTCTTGATTGCTTTTCCTATTTCTATGATAAAAGAAAACAAATGAACAAAAAAATTTATGAGTAAAAATAACTGAAAGAAAACAGGGTTTTTTTGGCTCACAGGTGAAAGATACATTCTATCATGGAAAGGCAAGAACTTGAGGGACCACATGGTGGTCATAGTCAGGAAGCAGAGAAGAGTGAACACTGGCGCTCAGCTCACTTTCTGCTTCTACACAGTCCAAGATCCCTGCCAAAATAGTGCCAACTGAAGAAAGTGCATCTTGCAACCTCGATTAGTCTATTCAAGATCTCAAGGTGACAACTGAGATTCACCATCAAAAATACTATCTGTATCAATCACTGATGTGATGTAGCATTTTACCTAACAAGATATGCTCTTATTTCATCTGTGATACTATCCTTGATAGAGCTGTAAAGTATAATTTGAGTATCCTTCCTTGGTTCGCTGTCAGGATACATTATCTTAAATGGAGTCTTGGGAAAACAGGAGCTGAGACAGAGATAACCGTGCAGGAAGTTCATTGAGGCATGTTCTGTGAAATACTATGTATGTGGCACTGAAGGAAATGGATGTGTACAGGAGGGAGTTTAACTATTGTATAGCAACAGCAAAAGAAGTCAGCTATCACTCTCTGCCTCATGATAGTGAATGTGATGCGAACTTTGAAATTCTGCTGTCTTGACATGTCTTCTGTGATAAACTATATCCTTGAACTGTGAGCTGATATCAACTTTTCTTATTGTGTGCTTTTATGAATGTTTTGTCACACCAATATAAAAGTAAGCAAAACTAAAACTGGCCATTAGGGATTTGAAGGCATACAAGGGGCAAAAAAAAAAATATTAAATTGGAAGTTGAAATATCACTTGAGTACTTGAATTGAGTTGCTGGAGAGTAGTTTTGTGCAGACAAATATTATGAGGCCTCACTTCCACTCCTAAACAATGTGGAAACAGACTCCTTACCTAAAGAATTGAAGAGGTTCACCTGAAGAGTTTTTATATCGTGTTTAAGTCTGAAGTTTTGATAGGACCTGTTCTGAGAAAACTGATGTGTAGAGATAACGCTTGACAGGTGACCCTGAGACACTAAGGAGGAATGTGTGTGAATGTTCCCACTTTCAGAATAAAAGGCTATGAAGACTGCGCATAAAGAGTGTGAGTGTGATGTGCTTCCTGAGCAGGTAGCAGTGCAGATCTGATGAAGAAGACAGTGAAAGGGACGAGGAGAATCAACCATAAAGGAACTTTAGAATCCAAGTGGCACACAGAGAACTAGGAAAAGTCAGAGGAGGCGATGATTTACTTCAGAGAACTATGGATAATAACAGCTCAAGAATAGGAAGAAAAATCACCTGAGACTGACCAGAGGTGGGATATAAGGCCTTCCATACGCATAACGTACCAAAAGTATATTCATAGATACTCGCAGCATAAAACCCATGGCTTGTAGTCTTTGTCCCTGTCAGAAACTGTTCCGACAATAAAGAGGGTGGAATTTGGATTTTCTAGTAGAGGAGAGCAGTGAAGGAACAAAGAGAAAGTTTATCACAGGTAAACAAAGCCAAAGACTGAGGCTTGGAGGTCTAAATTAGAAATGTGCGCAGGTTTTATCTCATCTGGGACTGAGGCTTTCATGTATGTAGGTGAAGGTAATTTATTTGTCCCCAAGGTATCAAATGTTTTCTGAGAATAGAGAAAAATGTACATACAGGTAGTGTACACTCCAAGGTAGGGGTGAGAAGAAAAATCTGTGGTTGGAGCCACTCAAATAACAGAGTAAATGAAAGACTACACATTAATAAGCTGATGGAAAGTTTTCTTCTTTTAAGAACAACAGAATTAGTAGTTCCATTTCAGGCTAAGGATGAATATCAGTAATTTATTGTCAGCTTCACACCTCTTTAAATTACTTTACCAGAAATTATTTTATTTTTTTTAAATATACTTCAAAATGTATTGACCTCTGAATACAAAACTATCTGAGGTAGTCATCAGTCAAATTTTGTTATTCAATAGTTCTTTTACTGTCTTGAATGCTATATTTTATGATCATTTTTGAGACACTTTCAAAGTTTAAGAGGATTCCGTTTTAGCATGATTTCATATTCTTTAAAAATTTCCATTCCGAAATAACAGGTTTTTATTATACTAGTCAATGTTATATATTTCGAGCCTTTTACCACCTGAATTCCCTCTCTGATATCCCATAATTGGTATCATTCAGTTATCGTGAGGAACAGAATGCACAGAATGGAAATCAGTCTGTACTCTGCACAACCTGCATCCTCCTCTGCATCATTAGATGTAGTTTTCTACAATATGAGCAGGATTCCAGAATAGATGTGATCCATAGCCTGCACACAGACTTAAGGCACACTCTACTCTCTCTGAATGTTGCTCATATTCCAAACCACCATTTCTGCATTCTACCCTACTGGGTTTCTCTGTGGACATTCTGAATTAGCAGAGGGAATTAGTGAGGATTGAGAGAAGTCAAACTGCTTTTTATCCTCATTGCGGTAATAAATGCAGTTGTGTTCAAATGAGCTTAAGAGTCCCTGTGCTGTTAGCTTTCTGTTTTGCCTTGGATGTTTCAGTGCAGACTATATACCAATGAAGCTGCAAAATCAAAATAGTGTGTGGGGAAATTGTTGATGGATGTGAGATTGTTGGCAGATAATATTATAGATGAGGAGAATACACCAAGCACACACCTGTTTCACTGCTATTCTAAAACAGGAGTAATATTAGCACTGCATTCAACGTATGCCTAATTGACCAAGTTATAAACCAAATGAGATACTCGGCACTTGGAAGATCATTTTGCTATGTGTGAAAACTTCTTTGTTTATTGTAACACACACAGAGAATCAACTAATGTAGAGGTTTTTGAATGTGATAAAATTGTGGCTGGGTAATTTCCTTGTTGTGTGAACATCATAGATCATACTTTAACAAGCTAAGATGGTGTAGCCTAAGCTATGTGGAAGAGCCTACTGCCCCTAAGCTTCAGACATGTACAGCATGTTACTACACCAAATCCCCAGGCAACTGTAAGACAATGACAAGTATTAGTGCTTCCAAAAACAGAAAGTCATATTGCCAAACACAAGATTATATAATAGAGGTACAAGACACGATGCCAGCTGGAGCTTATATGAGCAAGAAGATGAGTAGTTAGGAAGAGCTGTATCATTCCTGCCACTGCTGTAGACCTCGAAATACAGTGCACTTAGGTTTCACTAAATTTAATTTTGAAGAGGTCTATTTTTTTCTATAACATAAATTAGATGTAGATTGCTCTAATTTTGACTTTATGACATTTTAACTTTTGAACTCTTGCCATAATTGATCTATCTGAAAGAACTATTGTCACATTTACACACACACACACACACACACACACACACACACACACACACACACGTGCACACACATGCACACAAGCACACACGCACACATGAAAGTTGAAGAAGGACTATTTAGAGGGGAGGAAATGAAAAAGCAGGGGGTGGCAGAAAGGTAAGGCATGTTGAATGAGTAAAGACCAATGACATGCATACATGGAGTTGTAAAAGTGAAAATGATTCTATTTCGTGCTTAGTGAAAAATATAACAAAGCTAAAGACAAAGGGAATGCAGTGTGTCACAGTGTGCCTTGTCCAACACTGTTTTCCAAACATTCAGAGAAATCACTTTCAATTATATGACCTTCAACTATGGGAAAATCATATTTCTGTCTGCCACACACACGAGTTCCAAATACATTAATAAAAGCACTTACACACACACACACACACACACACACACACACACACACACACACACACACACACATTCTGCCCTTCTGACATTATAACTTTAAGGGTGATTGCCATTGGCATTACTAATTTCTAATACTGGGCACTCTGTCACAACTTATTGAGTTGGAAGAGCTCCCTATAGACCCAAATACAGCATATACACCTGAGATGCGCAATACTTCTTAAGATCTTGGGCAGAGTTTCAGTGAATAAAAATACTAAATAAACTTGCAGTGTTTAAGGAGCTCTGCTTCACATCAAGGGTGATAAGCAGTAGACAAAATGAGAATGACTTCAACAATAATGCTGCAGGCTATCTCATCAAATGTTGACCTTAAGTTTTTTTAATGCCTTGCATAATCATATTTCATGTTTAGAAATTCTTCCAACATAAAAGAAGTGACATAATTATACATTTAAATTTCCCTTTAAAACATCAAATTGTATAATTTGGTTAGTTCAAGTATCCATAAGTAATAGAATTGCAAAATCTAGATTTGATTAGACTCACTTCTTGATTCATAAGTGCCTTTTAGTCATTAACAATTTCTATTTGTTTCTTATAGGTAGCTGCCATATTTTATTCTATAGTTTTAATCTTCACTATGCTTTAAGACATTTCCCTATCAGGAAAAATATTAATAGATCCATATAAACACTAAATAATGTCAGTCCTTACATAGTATTATCACCGTATCTTCAGTAGTATATAAAACTTATTTTACTGTCATTTATTATGATTAGTTCACATTTATATAAAAGGGATACTGAGGGACTGGAGAGATGGCTTACCATTAAGAGTGTGTATTGCTATTGGAGAGGACCTGAGTTTGTTACCCAGCACCCTGTTGAGAAGCTCATAACTCCCTATAACTCCTGCTTCAGTTTACTCAATGCATCTGGCTTTATGTACACCTGCCATCAATTTGACATACCCAGACAGACAGACAGACAGACAAGCAGGCAGGCAGAAAGTGTAGCATATAAGCACAATGAAATTCAATTTAGTTGTAAAGAATGAATTCATAACCTGTGTCGGAAATGAATGAAATGAATCATATGGTAATCAAATAAGATAGACACAGACAAATATCATGTATCACAACATGTGAGCCCTAGATTTTAGTGTGTATACATGTACATATGAATGTGTTTGGGAGGCTGTAGATCTGGGAACTAGAAAAGGAGCCACGAGATGGAAAGGACAGATATTCTGGGGGAATGTGGTGGTAATGGAATAGATACAACATGAAGGCAAAAGCGGAAAATAGCTGGGAGGAGAGCCAGGACCAAAAAGTGAGTCAAGGGTGGGTGTGGCTGATGGGGGTAGAGCAGTGGATGAATACAAACAAGGTACCCACGAAGTGCCTGTAACCTTTTGGTCTGTATGTTGACTTAAAAATTAAAATAAGGATGATAAAATAAACAAAAAACTGAAGCTTTGACACAGGAAAATTTTAGATTTATTCACTATTGTATTTACATTCGCATGTGAGTGCAATACATGCCATAGTTTGTAACTGAGCCAATCAAAATGTTGATGAAAATATGCAAGAAGAATGTCAGCCAAAGCTGTTAACCATAATAATGAGAGTGGAGAACAAAAATAGAACCACTAGTAATACTGAATGAGAGCATCACTTAAGGTTCTTATTGACCAACCTAAAATGCCATGCAGAGATGATGAATGGAATATTTTCAAGGTAGATATTTATATAATGATTATATAGACCCATGCAAAAATATTTTAAAAGAAAGATTTGATACAAGACAGAAGAGCTTTAGAAATCTTTTCCGTTCTTAAGGGCTAGTGAGATGGCTCCATGGGTAAAGATGCCTACACCAAACCTGAGGAGGTGAGTTTGATCCATAGAACCCATATGATAAAAAAAAGAACCAACTCCAAAAGTTTCTCTCTCTCTCTCCTCCCCTTCCTCCTTCCCTCCCTCCCCCTCTCTCACACACATTTGCACACACACACACACACACACACACAAATATAATTAAAAAAAAGAAATCATCTCCAATCCTAAAATTCAAATTTCTAAATTCCTCTACTAGGTCATCCTTTTCCCATCCCCAGGTTCGTTTGTCTCCCAACACTAACAACCTTGAAGAAAAAAAAGTATATTATCACCAAGCCATCAAATAATGACTAATGGATGCCTTCCTAATTTTCATTGTTTAAATTATCTTAAATTCTTTTGCTAGCACAGTCACGCCATCAGCTAAACCTTGGAAAAAACCTTTAATTCTGGAGGAACATTTAGAAATTGTAAGTAAGTTGGTATGTAAAAGACACTTCCACTGGACAATAGTGGCATGAACATCAAAGGAGTAACCAACCACTTTGGACTAGATTCAAGTCCTTCTTAATCTACAAGATGAAATCAATACATAGCACACCTGTTGATTGCAAACCCACATCAATGCTATAAAAAAAAAGAACTGATGCTGCTTTTCGAAGTGAGCTTCTGCTCTGATTACTAATTTTTTTTTTTTTTTTTTGGTTTTTCGAGACAGGGTTTCTCTGTGTAGCTTTGCGCCTGTCCTGGAACTCACTTGGTAGCCCAGGCTGGCCTCGAACTCACAGAGATCCTCCTGGCTCTGCCTCCCGAGTGCTGGGATTAAAGGCGTGCACCACCACTGCCTGGCTTGATTACTAATTGTTATATCAATAAATCTGGCCCCTACATGCAGATAATTCTCAGATAGTTCTGAAAAGCAATAAATGAATTGTAAGAAATATGAAGTTGAAATATAGATTCTTTTTACTTTCATATACACAAGAATTCACAATCATGAACCCTAGTAAAGTGTTTTATTGAATGGATTAACGATATTTTTCTCAGGCATCACCTCATAACTAAGAAATGTAATTTGACACCTGATAATTTGGATTGTCTGAAAAATCCAAAGTATTTTCTAAGCAAAGAGGGAGTTAAAAACAATTTCCAGCCCTACATGTTGAAAGTTATGTCATCTAATTACATATTTTTACTAATGTGAGTCCCAACAATTTGCAGAAATCATCATGGTGTGCACAGTTGCTGGATGAAAGATTCTCAGAACAATATGATGCCCCTGAGGAAGTCTATACCTGTAAACACAGTCTGTTTTTAAGGTTGCAGAAGTGATGACAGGAAATCACAACATCTTCAAAGTTGAGTAAGATACTAAAAATCACAGCAATGAAATGAACTGAGATTGTGACACAGATCACCAAAGAGGTAAGAAACAAGACAATACTGAAGGTGGTTATAACAACAAATGTTATTCTAATATCACAAAATCAACAGTTAAGACCATCTCTAAGCAGCAATGAGATAATGAGCATCGTGAGAGAAATAATGAGCTCTGTGTGGTAAGATGACCATACATATCTTGAGCACATAACTGTACCTAAAGAAGAAGCAAATCAAGTTATGGCCAAAAAAAATGGTAAATGCTTTTATAATTGAAATGCAAAGGAAGAAAGACTAAATAAATATTGATAGAGTAAATCTCATAAAATTGTAAATGTCTGAATGTATGTCATGATTAATTCAAGTTATATATGTGATATGTAAGTGTCACAGTGTAAAATGTTGACTGTAAAAAGAATTCTCAATGTCTGAGGGGTTAACTTTTGAAAACCCTTTTAAAACACAAGCCAATGGCTTGCAAGATGCAAGAGAGTTTGTTACAAACATGTGGGCATGAGTTTGGATCCAAAACCTTGGAATGGCCTCAATGAGCTTCTTATCCAAGTGCATGAAGAAGGGTAGGGCCAACACAGATGATCACTGGGGCTTGTTGTCCAATGCCTCCGAGCAGAGCTCCAAGTTCAGTGAAAGATATTGTCTCAAAGAAATAAGGTAGGAATTTATAGAGACTATCCAATCTCCTTCTCTACCCTCTGCACATAAAGAGGCATGCTCTTACATATAGAGTTATATACCCATCATACACACAAAAACACCCACACAGACACCACACACACACACACATACACACACACACACACACACACACACACACACACACACACCACAAGTGCACAGGCATGGATACACACTAAACAAACAAACAAATAAATTTATTTAAATAGAACGTATCCCAATTATTGAATACATGAGATTTTATATCCACTGCATAATGCTTTTAGGCATACATGAAAGACTTGTGCCATGAATTAGTGTCTTAAGATGGTTGTTGTATTCAAATTTTCTATGAGAAAAACTTAATAATTTTATAGCTCCAATAGGTCCAGAAACAAACAGATGCTAGTTTTTGGAATTGAAGTTATTCTTTTAGCTTTAAGTTTAAAAATGAAATATTTACCCCAAGAAACCTATAATGGATATAAAACAATTTTCTTTAAAGGTCAGCTTGCTTACTCTTATTTCTACAAAATCAGAGCTTATTGGAATTTAGGTTAGTTTGACTTTCTAAAGAGACTCTCTCAGAATAGTTGCTCTTTGTACCAGGTTATCCAAAAGACTTCCTACTTAAAATGCCAAGCTCGAGACAATCCCAACTATATATTTATATGAACCTTCCCTTCTGCATATTTTCTCTCCGTCTTTACTATTTATTTTTTGCTCTTCCATTTTATATTTTCACCCCAAACTACTCTTTTTTCCTATCAAACAATACAGAAAGAAAAGAACAAAAGATGTACTAAGAAAATTTTCACAGAAATTACACATTTTTTTGTGCAGTTTAGGCATGTGAAAGCATAGGTGCCCATTAAATGTAGTTTCAGGCACACATCACTCAAGGTATCTCCATGCTTGATTATCTTTGAGAGGCTCACAGGGTACCAGACAGTACTTTAGAGAACACAAAGACTGCTGAAATACAAGTGTAATTTTGGTGTGCTGGGGGCAGACTGTGACTCTGCTTTCTACACAACTATTTCTTTTTGAAAAAATATCAGAACCATGCAATTACCCTTAGGAGAGAAAGACCAGGGGTCTGATACAGAATCACTGATGAACTGGCAGCCCAGGGAGACCATGATGGGTGCAAGACACACTACACAGCTAAACAAAGAGCAGTGTCTCCAGCACTTTTCCTTAGGATGCTTTTCGGTCTTCAGATATTCTTGACCTTGATTATCAAGGTCGCTTTCCCTCAGAGATTGTGTCAAGGCTTCTTGACCACAAGTGGAATTTTGATGACCAGTGGAAGAAAAATGAAACAAGAAAGTCAAGAACGAGGGAGGCTATTTTTCTAACAGTATTTCCTTAAACCAACCCAAAAGCATTGTATAAAAATTGTCTTAAGTATTTGGCTTGTTATTCAGATGATAAAAGCTTTCAGTCCTGTACCTCTCATTTCTGTTAGGTCATTTTTGGTAATAGCATCACTCCTCCTCATATTTAAACAACTTATCTCCCCAGCTCAGGAGCTGTAGCATGCATGATCTCATGTTACTTTATGTCTGCAAAAACATACTAGTGAGCCAGTATTTTCTTTTAAAAAATAAGTAAAGAAAAAAGAAACAGAAATAGTTGGTGACTAATGGAGTGAGAGATTATGAAAATAATGAGTATTGATGTATTATCCAAGATGTTATCATTGGTACATATTAATATAAGATGAAGTGATTTATATTATTTAAATTATCACATATTCCAGCCTGGTCTCCAAAGCGAGTACCAGGAAAGGCGCAAAGCTACACAGAGAAACCCTGTCTCGAAAAACCAAAAAAAAAAAAAAAAAAAAATTATCACATATTCATTTCTATTTATATAGACACTTCAACTCTAATTTTCTTTGTATATTTAGCTCTTTTATAGCATGAGGGCAGTCCTGATAACATCAATATTAATGAAAGAATGTGCAGAGTGTTAAGGGTATGTTTTACTTCTGTTTTGTCTAAGGTCTGCCTATTACAGCATGGATTATTCTTCTCATAAAAAGTTTCTATTTATTTCAAATTGATATTCAAATGCTGATAGCAAGAATTAAAAGTCAAAAGAATATAGATGAATCAGAGACACTATTTAGACCATAAGATCATGATGTTTACAAATCCCAAGTATTTTGCCATATTTGAAAGGAAGAAATCCTCACCATGTATTTTTGCTAACATAGTGTAAAAGGAGAATGATTTTCCTAGTAATGTGACAATCTAGTGATTTTTGGTGTTCTTGCTTGTTTATTCCTCAGTGGTGGTCTGGATTGACTTATTCTTTGTCATCAATAAGTCTTTGACATCCATTAGGTATATGTCACGGTTTTGTGATTCTTATAGCAAGAATGTGTCTAATCCCTTAAAATGTTTTGAACTAATAAATTCACTTTTATAATTACTTCATTATTAGCCAAAGTGTATTTATTTAATTCCATGTGTAGTGCATTTGGTTTAATATAATGAAGTTTGTATAAACTGGAAAGGCAAAAATGTATATACCCAGGAAAGTATGTATCCACCTTCTTCAGGCAGCAAGATAACAGATGGAAGACTTCAAATAGGTTTTTAAATTTTAATTACATTTTAGTGTACTTTTTTGTATGGGGGGAATTCCTGTGTACCATGGCAAAGTGTGTGGAAGACAGAAGGTAACCTTAGGAGGAGATGTTCTATAGTCACCTATATATCCAGGTGGAGTGACTCGGGTTGCCAGGCTTGGCAGCAAACACCTTTAAGCACTTAGTCATCTTGTCAGCTCAAAAGTTTTTTTTTAATTACATTTCATGTATTTGTGTGTGTGTGTGTGTGTGTGTGTGTGTGTGTGTGTGTGTGTGTGTGTGTATGTGTGTGTGTGTGTGTGTGTGTGTGTAGGGGTGTGTGTGTGTGTGTGTGTGTGTGTGTGTGTGTGTGAGAGAGAGAGAGAGAGAGAGAGAGAGAGAGAGAGAGAGAGAGAGAGAGAGAGAGAGAGAGAGAGAGAGAGATGCATGCACATGAGAGCATGCAGTGTAGTGTGTGGAGAATTTCTCTTTAACATAAACCATACACAAAAGGAAATCTTCTCCCAGCAAATGGGGAAGTGTACAAGCATCCACACCTAATGGATGGTCCCCAGAATGACTCCTCTCTAGCAGAAATCGCATTATGATTTAGTCAACCCTGACATTGGATGAGATAATGGAGTTGTCGTGTTTGCAGCTGGGCTGTTTTAATTGTTCCTTCCATCACTCATTATTGAGTGGTACTTAACTCCCATAACAGTAATTTGAACAAAACTTCCATCGTTGCCTTACATTAAGCTAAGCTTTCTTGCTTTATGAGTAAACAATTTCAGTGTTGTTAGACACCTGAAAACTGCTATGTAAACATCTCTATGCTCTGCTACATATGTCACTTTCACTTTCTGTAGAAACTTTAATTAGACTGGCATGTGAGAACGAAATGGTAGACCACATCATTAAGGTCTGCACTAGGAGGCATTTGCATTAGCACTTCCTGAGTGTTGCAGAGTCTCCACGTCTAGCATGAAAACAATGCATGTGGACAAAATCAATGGAATAACGGGACCCTGTGCAGTTCTCATTACTGTGGGAACACAATTTCCAAGATTTTGCTAAAGTAAAATGCTTATGAGGCATCTTTTCATTTGCAGACCATTTATTAGGTGCAAGAGAATTTCCCTCTGCTTAAGGTAACTATTAGTTAGGTTGAACATCACAGTTGAAGATAAACAGATGTTAGCTTATAATACAGATTGTGAAATATGGCATTTAAGTTGCATTATCAGTTCAGGTGATAAAATTCTGAGTAAAACCTGTTAATTAGTACTAAGTAGGGATGAAGAATGATTGATGGTACAACGATGAAAATCAATTGCTCTGTGCTAAAAAATGGCTAGCTGTAACATTGCCCAAGGTTAGATTTTATTGTATTTACAATTGCTCTTTTTACTGTGACCACATTCAATTAGGAAAAAAATCACAAATTATGGTTTCATACTTTTTTCATAATTTAAAAATGTATTCACAGGGTATAAAATAGACAGAGGAAGCAATATCCTTACAGTCTTCCAAGGGCAGAAGAAATGAAAATAGTGAGTTTCTCATCCAATTAAATAAACACAAAGCACAAAATGTTAATAGATGATTCAACTTTTTATTTGATAAGTGCGCTGGAATTTTACTCATTAAGTCATAGCTTTAAGAATTGATTCAAAGAGAACCTTTCTGAAGAATTGGATGACTGTTGGTTGCATATCTACATCCCTTTCCCCAGTGCAATTTACATTGATTAAGATTGGGTACATTTTATGCTTTATGCTGTTAAATTTTTATGGGTTTGGAGCCAAAGTCTAATTTCCTTGGAATTATAATTTTAGGGAAATGCTATTTAAGTATAGCCTCTAATTACCACTACTTCTTGTCTATTTCTGGAAAAATAACCACAATAACAAAAGCACACAAATTCCACTTTGTAGAACAGGTCATATAGGAAATAACCACAGGAAAAAGATGACTAAATTTCATATAAATGAACTTTGGCTATTTATTCTGAAGTTGCAGCTACCACATAATTGGGAACTATTAAGATTAAAATAAAGATGTAAATTCGGTTTTCTTATCTTCTGAGCTATGTGTTTGATTCATTTATGACCCTCTTATTTACAGTCACAGAGAGAGATAATCCTTTCAAGGAAATAGTGAACTTACTTAGTAAGGTTGGTTGAATTTGTTATGTTAAGCACACAGACTTTTAAAATTAGAAATAACATAAATTACCCATAATGTATTTTAAAAATATATTTTATATTTGAATTTGAATTTTCTCACGTTACTACAGAATTATTGGATTGCAAATTCTGGCACTATAAACCGAGTCTCTGAATACTGCTTTATTTTTCTGTGAGTTTTTTTTCTGAGTTAATTAAGCATTAAGTACTTGAAATATGTAAAACAATGTATAGCTAATTTGAGAGTGTTTTAATATGTAGTCCAGCCAGGTCTGCAGATTCTGGCTATCCTTCTTCTGCCTTCTGAGTATTGAGATTCCTGATGTGAGCTCTGAGTTTCTCTTGGCAATTAATGTGTTGTAATGCTCTCCTTTTGTGTCATTTATACTTTTATTTAAATAAATACAGTGAGTTTAATACAATACCATATGTCTCCCTTACTATGCACTGTGTCACAACACTAAGAAAATTAAAATCTTGGGGGCTGGAGAGATGGCTCAGGATTGAGGAGCATGTACTGAGGACCCAGTTCATTATCTGACATCCATGTTTTGTGACTCCCAGGATCCTGGAATTCTACTGATGGAGTCTGACATCCTCTTCTGAACTTCATGGGCAGCTTCAGTGACATGTGCCCTACTGCTCTCATACACTCAAATAAAAGATCAAACACATATAACAAAAAATTCATTGTTGAGTTGCAAGTCAGTTAAATAAAAAGAAAGAATTCCTGAAAACAAAGTTTAAAATTCTCTCTTACCACCCATGACAACAGAGTGATATTGTTCATAAACCCTGTTGGATTTCATGACTTAGTGCCATGGTGCCTAGAAGGCCCATGGGAAAAAGTTGATTTTATTTATATTTATGTGTATTGTGAATTCAATCCAGAGATTCAGGCTACTATATTTCACTCTACCACGGAGGTAAACTCTGGCTTATGTTCTTTTTTTGGAAGGATAAATTTAAATACATTTAAAAAATGTGTATGTGTTGGGTGGGCATGCAAGCATGTGGAGGTCAGAGGGGGTGAAATGCAAGCATGTGGACATCTAACAGTCATTAACAGGAGTTGGTTTTCTCCTTCCATCATGTGGGTCCCATGGAACTCAGGTCATTGGGCTTAGTGGCAATAGACTTTTCCTGAAGTGCCATTTCATTGTCCCAGTGACAAACTGAGGACAGGGAAGGAACTATTGGCCCCCTTGTCTGGGTACCTGGACAAGCAAGCGCCTCTTAGAACACACCATAGGGATGTGAATGCCCTTGGGTACCAGGGAGAGAGGGGAAGGGTGGTTGTCAAGAGGGCAGCTATGGAGGTGGGGAAGGTGGGCTATTTAGGTCTCACAGAAGGAGTTCCAAATATCAGGAAGAAATGAGGATGACCACCTGTGTGTACCTGGCTAAACACACATTTCCTCAGGACTTTGTTTTATGGTTTCTTTACCTACCAAATTAATTTGTCCTAGATGTGTTATTTACATATTTGTTTGTTTGTTTATTTTATATGTTTAATAAATATTATGATATATCCTGATTAAAACCCTCCCTCCTTCTATTCTTCCCCACATCCCCCCACCCAGATATACTCCCTTTGTGTCTCTCATTAGAAAAGAACAGGCTCCTAGGAGATAGCAACACAATATAATAATATAAAATATAATAAGATAAAGCAAAAACCATCACATTGAGGTTGAATAAGGCAAATCAACAGGAGTTCCTTCTGAATACTACTTTTAAAATTATCCAATCTCAAGTGGTGAGTCCTAAAAAAAAAATACAATAAAAACAATGCTAAATGGACTCAGCAGGTTGCATTTACATATTTATTAGCACATACATATGCATATATATGTAACAATACTTAAAGAATAAGATGTGTTGGGCTGGAGAGATGGCTCAGTGGTTAAAAGCACTGACGGCTCTTCCAGAGGTCCTGAGTTCAATTCCCAGCAACCACATGGTGGCTCACAACCATCTGTAATGAGATCTGGCACCCTCTCCTGGCCTGCAGAAATACATGCAGACAGGAAATTGTATACATAATAAATAAATAAATAAATAAATAAATAAATAAATCTTTAAAAAAAAGAGAACAAGATGTAGTTGAAGTTTTTCTGTGTTCCACCTGACCCATGGTCAGGACAAATCTCTCTCACCCGCCAGTCCTGTAGCTGCTTGGACCCAAGAAAACACATAGAGACTTATATTACTTATAAACTGTATGGCAGGCTTCTTGTTAGCTAGATCTTACATCTTAAATTAGCCCATTTCTGCAAATCTATGCTTTGCCACATGGCTTGTAGCTTATCGGTACCTTTACATCTTGCTTCTCCTGGTGGTGGCTAGCAGTGTCTCCTTGCCTCTCCTTTCTCTTCCTGTCTATCTGTGTGGATTTCCCACCTGCCTCTAAGCTGCCTTGCCATAGGCCAAATTGCTTTATTTATCAACCAATCAGAGCAACACATATTCACAGCATACAGAAAGACATCTCATAGCAATAAAAGGCTTTGAATTTGAAAGGGAATGGAGAGTCATGGGTGGGATGGAAGGAAGAGAGGAGAACAAACAAAGGATGCAATTTTATTTTGGTTAAAAATAAATACAATATATACTAGTATTAATTGGTTTTGAAGAAATATTTAAGGTTCAAATTGAGGAAATCTGAATGTGAATTCTGCCACTTTGAGACTTTAAACTCCACTTATTGAGAATTAGTTTCCTCACACTTTAAAATAGTAAATTAATAACAACCTTAAGTTAAGCTTATACCATTTAAGAAATGAAAAAAAAATACTAAGACTTTGGTATATGATTTTTTTTTGGTATTCAAAGACCTCTTGAAAAGAGATTCCTATGTAGTAAATGATGTTGCTTACATTCAAGAAACATAGCAAGTTACATTCTTCTCAAACAGTTTTCAATCCAGGATATTCCATGCTGTCTTTTAATGTGGTTTTCCCAATCTGTAAAACAATGTAGCTCCTTCTGTTAGTATTAAAATGCAAATGGGTTAAATATAAATTCTCAAAGAATAGCTGAGAGTATGGACATGGGTGTGCATGCACATGTATCCCGCCTCCGAGCATGTACGCACATGCACATGCACACACAAAAAATTTGCATTTAGATAAACACTAAAAGAAACAACAGAGTCCTCTGCCTCAAAACACAAGCCAATAAGTCCCATGGGTACAGAGGACTAGACAATGAAGAAACATCTTTCTCCAAAACGGTGCCTAGCCATGTCTTAGAGACAAATGGGGATTATTAAATAAAAGAAGTAGTACAAACATCAAAAGGAAATGTTAAATGTATTTGAAGCACCATTTATGAACAGCAGTAGTCGTGCCTGGGACCACAGAGGCCACCTGTTGTAATAGTTCTCTTTAGTTGTTGTATCTAAGTGCTGATTTGCTACTGCTGTTCTGATTTTTGTTCCCCGTGTCCCTCAAGTTTAATTTTCATTAAATTTATTGGAGAATTGTTTCTTTTAATCCCTACTTGGCTTTTTTCCTCCAATGACTCTTACACATTTCTAAGCTTTGTAAATTGTTATCCCATGCTTGCAAATTTATTTTACTATTGTTAATATGTTTTCTTATACACAGCAATTCATTGATTACTAACAATTCTATTGAGTTACACTTTTCTACTGGTACAGCTCATCTAGAGTACCTAGAATTTATGAAAAAAATATGTATATGCCTAGGACTATGGCCACAAAGCAATCGAGACATACTTGAAGCTCAATTCCTGCCAAACCTCCTCATCACTGAGCTTACTCCTTCCTGGCTGTCTGGAATTTTCATACCTCACACACACAGATGTGGATAGGCAGACTTCAGTGCTGTTGAAACTGTTGATAAGGTTGCTCTCACCTTTTCTTTCTCTCCATGTATTTCATTTCCCTTTTAATCTATAAAGGAAGTAAGATAGTTTTCAATCCCTTTATCCTGGTTCTTGGGAAAGAGTGAGGATTCATTAAATATGTATTAATACATATTCTTGTTCCTTACTGAATGATGCATCCTATTATTAGACAATGATACATTTATAAACTTTATTGGCATGTTCTTATCACCTTCATTTTCTTCTAAAAACTCACATTTTTTGTATAATTAGGAAATAATCATTTCTTGTAAATTTCTGAAATGAGGAATTAAACTTCAAAGGAAAAATAATGATAAATGAAAATTTAGCTATGCAATTTTCTATTAAGAAGCTTATTCACATAAATGCTTTTGAAGGTATTGGTGAAAAGTAAGAATATTACCATTCAGCATATTACCTGTATGCAAACCATGAATTACTATAGAAATCCAGTGGGGTGTGTGCGTGTGTGTGTGTGTGTGTGTGTGTAGCAACTCTACAGATTTCTATGTAAAAGTTGGTTGTACATATTAAAATAGACTAAGGCTCTTGTGAAACTAAATGACAACAGAAAACAAATGATTAGAGTTACTGAGTTTCAACTTTTGTCCTTGAGATCAGAAAGAGGCAATGTGAGATTGTGGGCAAGAAGAAATAGTAAAGACAAATCCTATGTAGAATGAAGGGTCAAACTGAAAGTGTTGACTCTATGGCCAAGAGGAATCTTAAGAATGAGTACATGTAGTGTTTAACATGAACTTGAACTAGGGTGTGCTATTTGATACAACTATATATACACATCTATTATACTATTATGTTGAATCCTTTTTCAATGTAGTTTATTTGTTCAAATCAATTTTTTAATAGATTTTATGGAAGTATGAGCTAGAGATCCAAGTCTTAGTTAATGGTATATCAAGAGACAATTGGTTACTAAAAAAAAAAAAAAAAAAAAAAAAACTCAGTCTCAGAGGTCACCTTAAATATGAAACTCCCTAGAAATTATCAGAAATTTCATAGACAGCTTTGAAATCATACCCTGGGTATTTAGTTGTATTTAAAGAGATACAGGCATCTAGTTAATATCTACTCTTTGCTCACATGAGGCCAAATTATAAGTCATAAGCAAAGAGATTTTTTTTAGTTATCCTCATTGCTGAGAATTTCAATTTTCATGTTTTTTTTCCCTCTGTGTTTCTAGAAACTTAAAACTGAATTGAGTTATTTGTTGTGTGGTTTATCTTATCGCATTACTGATTAGGTGCTAGTTTAATTCAAGAGAAGTCATTGATATCGTAATCATGTTAAAACCAAAGTTAAAGATGAGTGTCATTTTGACTGTTCATGGGAGGTGATTAATAACCTTTCCCCCAAATAAGCAAAGTAGGGAGCCTTCAAACAACAAGCATTCATCATTGCAGTGTCTATGGGTTAGAGCTGAGCTGGGTACCTCTGGCTTCTGACTCTTGTGACAAAGCTCTAGAGCTCCCACTGTTACCAGGAGAAAGTTTTAGTCTAAATTTAGCTGGGTGATGGTTATACAAATTCAACTTCCAACAGGCTGGCTTGTTAAAGGCCTTGGTTCCTCACTGCTTATGTCTTAAGAATTCAATCTCTCATCTGAGATGCTTCCAGCATGGTGGTGGGCTTCTCAGAGAGAGCAGTGGTGAAATCCACAACGAACGGGCATCTTAATATTTCTGTAATGCAATGTCAAGAATGACCTCGCATGACTTTTGTTGTCCCGAAATTGATCCCACAGTCAGCAGACAGGAACACATACAGGCATGAGCACCACATGGAGCCGTGGCTGGTCATGATGTTAGAGAAAACATTCGTGCGGCATATAGTTTATCCAAGGATTGACATTTAATAGGAGAATCAAGACATGTTGAGATAGAATTATGTTGCCTGAAATCTTACTTATAATAATACTGGTCAGGACTCTAGCCTCAAATATGATATCCTAAAAGTAGCAGCTGTCATGGTTTTCAAAATCCAAGAACTTCAATGTTTCTTAAACTCTGGCAACTGAAGTAATTATTTATTTTTTAAAAAAATTCATGTGACTAGAACGTTTATGTCCAGTGATACTTCTTTTGGTGGTATGACACATAGTATTTAAAGATACAAACTATTGCATCATTGTTTTTACTTAAGACCATGACATCATATTTAATAGAACTAATGTGAATTTTCCATATACTGGTAAGAGAATTATCTCTCCACAGTGAATCACACATTGATTTGAACCCTGATCCCTCAGGGTAGTTTGTATTGTAGTAAGCACCAGTTCCCTAACCATCTTGCTGTTATGTTGAACAGAGCAACCCTCACTTATGTCTCAATTGGAAGCAAGAATAATCCATCCTCTGTGAATGAATAAAATTTAATTTAAGACAGAGCCTTTATTTTGCATATTTTGACCATCATATGAAACTATTCCTAGATCAGAGAAGCCAGAGGGTGACTGGAACATATCATCCATGCAGCAGCCTTACGTAAGTGTTTTTGATTTTCAAAATTTTAGTTGCAGAATACAAAGAGAACAGGTGGGTTTATCAAGTAATATACTACAAGCAAAGTATGTGCTTAGAGTAAACTTATCTATTCATATGCTCACCAAGTTACATTTTAATTAGGTATATTCCTCTTTTGCTCATATGATCTACTATGTATTTCCTGAATGCTTCATAATCTTGACAAATTCGTAAAAATCTGAAGTAAATTAATTAATCAACATATCTTTCATTAACATCTTTGTGAATATTTAAAATTATGCTTGTTCTAATATCAAATACCTAATTTATGTGATAAAATAACTTTCTCATGCATTGTAGGGTTGGATCATCATATTTTCTTATTTTATAATTGTCTCTGTACAATTTTAGTATAATCAAGAGCTTAAATATAGGCAATTTATAATGAAAATAAATGTATTGTTCCAGAATTTAAGTTGTTAGAATGTTTCGAATTTGAATGATCAGAAACTTACAATGACATTCTTATGCTGTCATGTGTTAGAATATAGAAGAGGAAAGGGGAGGAAATACAACGGGAGAGAGAAAAAGAGGGAGAGAGAGAGAGAGAGAGAGAGAGAGAGAGAGAGAGAGAGAGAGAGAGAGAGAGAGAGAGAGGAGAGAGTCAGAAAGGCAGACAGAAACAGAGACAGAGAGGCAGAGAACACACACATACACACTACTTGGATATAAAACCTACTGCCAAGGTACCTGCTCATATGATGATTAGGATATTTACTCATTCATGAAGATGGAGTCCTTAAGGCCTAATTACCTCTTAAACTTTTCACATTTTAATACCATGGCAAGTGAATTTCAACACAAGTTTTGGAGGTCACAAGCACTGAAATCTTAGCGTGGCGGTAGTGCCGATAATCTTTCTTGTTGAAATGCCTCCTTTGACTGTGCTTCTAATGGAGATAAGAATTTATTTTGATAGCCTTTGACATGTTATACTGTTATGTCACATTAGTAACTCCCCAATTTTACTAGTTTATATTAATTGTCAAAAGTAATGGGTTTCATCATCAAAATTTCATGCACTTATACAGCATATTTTGATTATACTCTTTCCCGTTACCCCGTCTTAACCCTTCTGTCTTTTCCTCAGGTTTTTATTTGTGTTTCAGGTTTGAGTTATGACACACAGTGTGTGATATTTGTCTTCATGAATATTGTTTCCAGTGATTATCATTTTTGTCTCCAGTTATATTCATTTTCCTGAAAGGAATATCATTTTGTTTCTCTTTATGTCTGAGTGACGCTCTATTATGTATGTGTATGAGACTTTTTTTCAACCTATTATTCTGTTAAAATCTCCTCAACTGGTCCTATAACTTGACTGTTGTCAACCATGTTGCAATCAACAGGAGTATGCATGTGTTTATTTTGGATGCTGACACTGATTCCTTTGGTCATATACTCATGAGCAGTATGGCTGAATTATATTTTAGATTTCAAGGAATCTCTAAACTGATTTCTGTTTAGCTGAATTAATTTCCATCTGCCCCAGTAATAAATGAGGTTTTCTTTTTTTCCACATCCCCACTAACATGCGCTGTTTTTTTGTTTTATGTTTTTTGTTTTTTTTTTCTTAGATAACAGCCATCTGACTGGGGAGAGAGGAGATCTCAATATAGTCATGCTTTGACATTCCAGGTGATTACAGTTGATTATAGTGGTTATGCATTTGTACTGTCTCTTGTTAAAATTGTTTATTAAGCTGCTTAACTCATTTATTGATTGAATTGTTGATTTTTTCAGTGGTAAAGTTTTGTTTTGAATAGGCTCTTGAACTACATATAGTCTAGACTGGTCCTTTCCTCTAGATCCTCCTGGCTTTGCCTCCTAAAGTGCTAGGATTTTAGGTGTGAGTGACAGTCAAGACTTGTCTTTTTAGAATGTTCATCATGCATATTAATTATGTATCATATGAATAGTTAGTAAAGGTTTTTCATGGTTGTTTTGTAAGATGATGCAACAATTGTTAATTTTATCTGAGTCTTGATATTTAAAGTAGGCTTGCTGGACATGGTGCTAATTTCTATCATGTTTATAATCCAACCTAAAGAAATATGTCTTTTAAAACTGGTGTTCTCACACTATCCATGTTTGGAATAACCATATGTATACTTGAATTAAAGGTCATCTCCACCATGTTGCTTGTTTGTGATAATTTCTTATTCATCATTTTATTCTCCTTCAGTAGCTAAGCATTTTTTATTGTTCTATCTAATTTTCCATCTTCTTAAACTTTCTTTTCTGTTTTTGTGAATTCTGAAATACTTTTCCCTTTATATTATGATATCCTTTCTAGTTTTGGTAGGGATGTTGGGATGAAGTCTTACTTATCCAGGATAGTGATGAACTCCTTGGTCAAGAAACTCTACATTAGCCGGGCGGTGGTGGCGCACGCCTTTAATCCCAGCACTCGGGAGGCAGAGCCAGGCGGATCTCTGTGAGTTCAAGGCCAGCCTGGGCTACCAAGTGAGTTCCAGGAAAAGGCGCAAAGCTACACAGAGAAACCCTGTCTCAAAAAACCAAAAAAAAAAAAAAAAAAAAAAAAAAAAAGAAACTCTACATCACTTGCTAATGTTGTAACTACAGACCTGTGCCACCTTCTATTACACAGTACATATCTGTGGATAATCAAGAAAGAAAACAACAAGCTCTGAGTTTTATCCCAAGGACGACATGACACTGGACAAAGTCAGAAAGAAAAGGAGACTCCACACTGCAGGGTCTACACACAGAGGAACAGGCTATAAGCCAGAGGACACAGCTGGTACCCAGAAGGCAGAAAAGCCAAAGGAACAGACTTTTGTCACAGTTTCCAAAAGGCATGCAGGTATGAAGGCGTGGGGGTTTGCAGAAACCTTGCTTAAGAATCCGGAGCTTCACATTGCAAGAAGATGGATTTATGTTGTCCTGAGCCACTACACCTGTTCAATTTGCTGTAATAGAAATAGGAACCCAAGCATTGCAGATCTTATGTCTTCCTTTTTTTTTTTCCTGTGAACATTTTCATGGAATTATACATTTTCCATGCATGTAAAATTCCAGTTAGAAGGTTTTTTTTCCTTAAAATATTAAAGATTTCATTCTATTCTTTCTTGTGTGCATGGTTTCCTCTTAAATGACTATATTTATTTGTCTATATAGATGCTTTTATACTCCTTTTCTGGCTGCTTTTGGGAATGGCCCTTAGTGGTTCAGTGTTATTATTTAGTTGCAGCTTTGTTGGTATTCCTCCCTGTGGTAGTCACTGAATTTCCTGAATTTCTGGGAAATTTTCAGTTCTTCGTGTTTAAAACCCTGTCCTCTCACCCTCTTCCCAACTGTTACTCCAGTATGTAGTATGCCCTCTGATGTTCCATAGCTCCTAAGTGTCCTATTATTTGATCACTGCATTTCCATTTGGTGATTATTGTTGACCTATTGTCAAAGTCACTGAAATATTTTCTTGGCTCTATTGAATCTGTTGAAGGTGACTTTAAAGAAATATTTCTATTCTTTGTCTGTTCTTATTTTCCCAACTGCAGACATATTTCTGGATGGCTGAAATAATAAAAAGCCGTGTTAACTCACTTTTTAACTACCTTCTTTCAGGCAAAGTTACACACAAATGAATTAAAATTTCCTCCTATAAATTAATGTTTGTCTAAGATGACAAGTGCTTGCTTTAACATAAAATCAGCAAAAGCTTAGTAAAATCTAGCTAGTTTTGAGAAGCAGATTAGTAAATATAAATTGCTTCCAAAGGCCTTTATTAAGGACTTCAAGGGTAAATGTCATCAGTACAGCAGGTACTTATCTGTCAGCCAAAGAAAACAGCCTGATAGTTTATTGTTGATGTGTGAAGAATGTGTTTCTATACACTAAAAATTTATATTTCTAATACTCAAATGTAATAAGCTGGGGTGTTTGGCATGTATACATGATAGGGAGTGGTCCTTTGGGATAGGATCCTGCTGAGTAGCCCATACTGACCAGGAAATGGTGGTGATGCTCCTGTTTTAGCCTTGTGGGTCCTGAAATTACAGGTGTCTGTCACCATACATGGATTTAACATTAAGAGGAAGAATGCTATAAGTGAAAAATTAGACTGAAGTTGTTTAGAGCTAGATTTGTTATTTATTTTTAAAGGAGTGTAAAATATGAAAGGTCATTTCCTTAGGATGACAGACATTTTGGACAAGTGCCAAAAAAAAGAAGAGCATTGTAGACAAATTTCTAAATGGTCTGACTAAATAAAAAGCATGAAGCCAAATATAGGGGTGAAAGCCTTAGAGAAAGATCAGGGAAATATAGAAAGCCACAGCTAACCTTATCTCACCAACTTGGCAGCTTCCAAATGTGAGTTACTTCCTGTCTACCCATGCCTTTATTGCCTTGCTGTTCTGCCCTCTCATTGGCTATCTTAGCCCAGCTACCTCACTTCCTCTTCCTACATAGCTCTGTCACTTTTTGTCTGTCTGTACAGACCACCAGGTCTCTATGGCTGGTACTGGGATTAAAGGCATGTGTCACCACACTTGGCTCTGTCCCCTAGTATGGCCTTAAACACACAGAGATCCTGCCTGCTAGGTGATAGGATTAAGGGCACGTGCTACTGCTGCCTGACTTCTTTGTTTACTTAAAATGGCTTGCTATTTCCTCTGATCTCCAGGCAAATTTTATTTATTAAGGCAAAAATAAAATATCACCACATTTCCACTTTTTTTTCTAATTAAAAAATAGTAAAAAATAATAAAAAGTTATAACTAATATAAGAAAAACTATAAACAATAAGTACAATAACTATATACAATATATACAAGCAATAAATATGTCAACAATGTCTAGTATTTACAATAGACAAATTCAGAGAAAATATTCTACTATCTATTCTGTTTTGGTGAGTTCAAAATGTACCTAATTCACTTTCTATGCTAACTTATATTATCAACAGAAAACTATCTTGTAATATCTTTCAAACTTATACACTTAACACCTCTTAGTGAGTTTCATTTCTGAATTTCTTAACAAGGAAGCTGTAACTATAACTATCTAATCTTCAACTCCCTCAGAGACTCAAGAAGGAAATAATATTACCTAGTAAAACAGGAAGTGCAAACAAGTGATTTCCAAAAAAAATGAGTTATGACAGAAACAGCCAGCTTCCTGGACAGTCATCCGAGGTTTCTCTGCACATTGGGGCATCATCTTCAGCCTACAGGCTTAGCATATCGGACAGACTCATTTGTGAAGTAGGATGTACGCAAGGCCCACAGCTTGACCTCACATTCAGTGCGAGTATTCCACGTACCAGATAAACCTGAATTCTGCCAGTGTCCTGTCATGATTCAGGATTTTAAATTCTGGAAATTGCTGGTGGTTTTGGAATTCGCCTGCCCATTCTTCTCGGCTTGTGGGTGGCTTCATCTCCTTTACTAAATGTCAGTCTACCATTGAGAGGTTAGACTTCATTAGCCTAGTTATTCCTTCAAGAATAACTGTTTCATCTACTGTTTTACTGCACACCAGAAGCCAGCGGTCCACTGCCTGTTCAGCTGCCTTCAAAGAAAGGGGCACTGTACCTCTTCTGGATTGCAAAGCCACTTCAGCAATGGTGTCATATTGTCCTGACCTCAGAGGACACCTGTTGCCAAAGCTGCAACTATGCTTTTCTTGGAAGGATCGGTAGTCCTTTGTTTTGTGTCCTGTTTGTCCGTTTTTGAATAGAATACTGTCAGCAGGTCGATGTGAGGGCACTTTCTTGCCCAGTGGCTAACTTTTGCCACAGTGAAAATTAACTCCATATGCAGTTTTTTCAATGCCCATATCTTCTTTGAAGTAGATTGGTGCTGCCGGGAGCGGACATGTCCCATAGTCATAAAAAAAGAAAAAAAATCTATGTTATTAAAACATTTTAAATGCCATATTCTATAGACCTCAGAAGGGTTTCAAGATGACCTGTCTATCTAAAATATATCTCTGCTTAGCCTTGAAAACATACCTAATATGACTACAAGTTTGATTGTAATGTCTAACTACTAACTTTATATCCTAATATTTGGTAATAATAACATTCAAGGATTAGCAAATTGCATTACATTCTTTTTTTTTTTTTTTTTGGTTTTTTGAGTCAGGGTTTCTCTGTGTAGCTTTGTGCCTTTCCTGGATCTCACTCTGTAGACCAGGCTGGCCGCAAACTCACAAAGATCTGCCTGCCTCTGCCTCCCGAGTGCTGGGATTAAAGGTGTGCACCACCACCAACCTGCTGCATTACATTCTTAAATGAAATGTATAGGTACAATATCCTGAACAAGATTAAAAATACATTTACAGCATTTTCTAACAAAATCAATCTCAAATTTGTATCAACACATATAATTTGTATATAATATATAAAAATCCAATCTGGTGTAAAATATTTAAAACTACTAGTTGTCTTTTAAAAATAAATTCAATAATCTACCTTCTCATCTGTATCATGTCTATATCCTTTCATTTTTCTTTTCAGAGTAGATTCAATAATCTACCCTTTATTCTATCATTTCTATATTTTTGAATAGATTAAGTAATCTACCTCTTATCTATATCCCCTTTTTTCTTTTCTTTTCTTTTTCTTTTTTTCCAAACAAAAACCTTAAATCTAATCTCCTTTATTTAGTTTCTTTCCTGACCATTAACAACAACTTGTAACCAACTATTCTAAATAATGACAATTATTCCAAACCCAAAACCCTTTGAAAGGCCATAAAACACCCACCCCACCATTAAGAGTATGAACGTTGTGTTCTTAAAGTTACTGCTGTTTGTGGGTGAAGCATCTTTAGGGGATCCTGAAAAGAAAAATGTTTAGTTAATTTTAAAGTCCTGGAGTGGTAGCTGTATCATTTGTTGTCCAGTCTCTGCATAATGCAAAAGTGCAAGGCTTATCTCAAGTCCTTCTTCAAGTAGTCTGTGAAGCTGGATCATCTCAGCTAGCCATCTCAAAATTGTCCTGAGCAGTTTGTAGTCCAAAGCTGATCCTTGGATGATGTTTGTCAGCTTAGTGGTATTATTATTATCCATGTGGAATCATTGTTGTGGGGCCCCATCATCTTTTTGGAGACTTCAAATTTGCTGTTGGACCTGGTCATGATTCCCTACAGAAAACTGATAGAGACTCCAACACTAAAACATGTATAGGCAGCTAAATGAAGTCTTTTTTCTAGAATTAGTTAGTAGTCTATATGACCGTTAGTATCATAACAAATGTTTAAGATATATATATATATATATATATATATATATATATTTATCTTATACATTTTGATATAAAACTCATACCTTAAGAAAAGTTTTAAGAATCAAAATAGAACCAAAGAATTGAGATTAGTGACAATAGAATAGTCCCTTAATTTTGGTTTTCATCTGTCCCATATCAGAGCATTTTAAATGTGCTTCTGTGGACTAGATTTTAACATTAAAATTTTAAAGTATTTTTATTTCTTCTTTGAAAATTTCATTCATGCATCTACCCCCAATTCTTCCTTTTACTTTCCACCAGGACACAAGCAAAACAGATACCTTCCAACTTAATATTTAAAGACACACACTGACACACACACAAATAAATATATGCTAAATATTATATGTTCCTATATACACATATTTAATGGAAATGTATTCTTAACATAAGAAGAAACACCCACACACAAACACCATGTAAACACATAAAAAATAAATAATAAATCTAAAACAAAAAAGGCATTCTAGAATCTGAGTTAAATATATATTTTTATGTAAAACAAAGCAAAATCTTCCAGAAGTGTATTGCATTTTTCTTTTATTGAAAATAGGTTCTTTTACCTTACAATATATCCTATTATAATTTTCCCTTCCTCTACTCCTCCCAGTTTCTCCCCACCTCTCTTCCCTTCCAGGTCCACTTACTTTCTATCTCATTAGAAAAGAACAGGTATCTAACAGACAGCAAGCAAACATGACAAAATAAAATATAATAAGATAAAGCAAAAATCTATCATATTGAAGTTGGGCACAGCAAAAAGCAGAAGAGTCCCAAGAGCAGACACAAGAGTCAGAAACACACTCACTCTCATAGTCAGGAGTCCCATAAAATGTTAAGCGACTAGATATAGTACGTACGCAGAGGACCTGATGAGGATGCATGTAGGCCCTGTGTTTTCTGCTTCAGTTTCTGTGAATTCATATGCACCTTGCTTAGTTGATTAGGAGGGCCTCATTCTCCTGACCTCGATCCAACAATTTTTCTGCCTCCTCTTCTTGTAGATATTGCTCTATATAAACTAAACACCAATTGGCCAGTGACCAGGCAGGAAGTATAGGTGGGACAAGGAGAGAGGAGAATTGAGGGAACAGGAAGAAGGAGGGGGAGCACTGCCAACCACCACCAGGACAAGCAGCATGTAAAGATGCCAGAAAGCCATGAGCCACATGGCAAGGTATAGATTTATAGAAATGGGTTAGTTTAAGATATAAGAACAGTTAGCAAGAAGCCTGCCATTTTGGCCATGCAGTTTATAAGTAATATGAGCATCTGAGTGATTATTTTATACGTGGGTTGTGGAACTACTGGGCTTAGAGGGAGCTAGAAAGAAGCTCTCCAGCAACAAATGGCGCCCAAGGGCTCGAGTTTCCACCTAAAACCTGAGAATATTTATTAACCAATTCTAAACAGAGCCAAAACCAGTTTCATACTTCATGTCTCATACGGCAGCTAGATGCCGCAAAATGCGGGTTTGTGCTACTGGTGGGTTCCTGGCGATTGTGCTTGACCTACAGTATGGCGGGAATGAGGCATCTGCCAGCAGCACATTATGCTGTGTGGTAGATTTAGTCTTTACTAGTATTAAAAAAAAAAGAGGTTTCTGGGCTACACATTGCTTTGATAGAAACATAGACCCACTATTTCTGAGAGCTCATGGCTCCCAGAGCTGGCGGAAAACATACCACTGCCATGTTGGGAAGCTAAATTGGGCGGAGCCAGCAGCCACAGCACCCTTTCAGTCTTAGAAAGCTGCAGTTTAAAGCAATAGGTTCACAATAAGACTGATTCAGATGGAATAGTTTGCAATGTATGTAAAAATGTACATAGGCTTGAAAGAGAGAGAGAAAAATATATAGTTATATAAACAAATAGTTTTTAAAAATAAAGTCTTTAAAGAGACAGTAAAATTAATATAAAAAAATAAGCCACGTAAAGATGGCTACCACACAGAAAATCTGGATTATGTTCTCTTTGATATTCATAACTAAAGAAAAACATTTGATTGTAAAAGCTGTTGAGTTATGCCAAAATGTAAATTTTAAAGGTACCTTGACTTCAAAATTTGGATATAAGGATATGTTGTTTTGGAAAAGAGGTTCTGCTTTTGTTTCCAAAAAAAAAAAAAAAAAAAAAACAGAGGCTATGGATTTGTTCCAGATTAAGATACATCAGGTTTGACCAGCCAAGACCCCCTGAAAGTTCTCCGATGACACCATGGCCCAAATAATCTAACATCCAAAATGGTTTCAAGGCAACTGGCTCACACAATACAGCCTCACAGACTACCCCATAAGCCTAAAATTTTCTTTGTGTTTCCATAAGATACAGTGCCCCCCTCCAGCAGGAAGTAGTAAGAGATGCTATGCCCAAATTCCCAAATATACCAAGCTGGCTTTAGAGATGGAATTGGCTCACTTCCCCTCTAAACCCAGACATATTGCTTAAAAAAAATGGTTAAGAGATTCTTGTATCCCAAATCAGAAGAGCCCTCTGGTGTGGGACAGAGAAAAACCAATATTTTTATTTAAAACAGGTTGATTATAAATACAATCTCTTTCTAAAGAAAAAAGGGGATAGTTTAGATATGATAGGATAAAAGGGTAGATTAATGAACCTACTTTTAAAGAGTAACAACTTGTTTAAAATGTTTTACATTGCTATAGATTTTAGTTTATTGATATAAGTTTAAACTTAATTTTGTTATACTGTATATATATTTCTATTCGTGTTTGAGGTATTATGTTTATGTAACTCATTTAAAATTGTAATGGATAATTAAGAAATAGGTTAATAATTAGTCATCTATGATAATCATATTTATAGCCATGTTAGTTAAGTCTTCTAGGTGTACATAGATATATTTCAGATAGATAGGTAATCTTCAAACACTTCAAAGACCTACAGAATATGGCATTTAAAATGTTTTAAAAATTTAGACTTTCTGGACAGTGAGACATGTCTGCTCCTGGCAGCACTGATTTATTTCAGAGGAGGATGGGCATCGAAGACACTCCATATAGAGTTTATCTTCACCTTGGCAAAAAATAGCCATTTGGGCAAGAAACTGTTCTTGCCTGGACTGCTTGATCAACTGGATATGCAGGACCCACAGGAAGGTGACCACTGAACTTTGCTTGAGAAAATGATCCTTCAGGTTCCTGTTTTGCGGAGGAAACTGCCAGACATTCTACAGGACACAGAAAAAGTGACTGAGAGACTCTAGGCCTGTGGGCTGAAGACTGATGCCCCAACTTTACAAGAAAACTTTGGATGACTGTCCAGGCTGTCAGCTGTCTCTGTCTACCCTGCAAGACTCCCGAAAGTTGCTTGCATCCTTCTCCTGTTTCTCAGGTAATATTATATCCTTCTGAGGTCTTTGATGTAGTTGAAGCTAGATAGTTACAATTTTCCTTAGTTATGATAAAAGATAAGTTAGATATAAAACCTTAAACTCACAAATATAAGCTAGATAGGATATCTTTTTTAATATTGTAACTGTAATTCTTGCTCGATAATTGTTTTGTTATATGTAATTTTACTATGTTAAAGTTAAAACCTTCCTTTTTGAAAAAGAAGAAAAGGGGAAGTGCTGTGGATATCTCTCTATATAAATAAAACACTGATTGGAGAGTGGCCAGACAGGAAGTATAGATGGGACAAGGAGAGAGGAGAATTCTGGGAAGTGGAAGGCTGGGGGGGAGAGACATTGCCAGCCGCTGCCATGACAAGCAAGATGTAAGGTACCAGTAAGCCACGAGCCACGTGGCGACTTATAGATTAATAGAAATGGGTTAATTCAAGATAGAAGAAATAGATAACAAGAAGCCTGCCATGGTCTCACAGTTTATAAGTGATATAAGCGTCTGAGTGATTATTTTATAAGTGGGTTGTGGGACTGCAGGGCTTGGTGGGACCTGGAGAGAAGCACTCCAGCTATATCTTCTGTAGAATTCCCTCAGCTCTGAGGGAAGGGATTTGATGGAGTTCTCTATTTAGACTCTCTTTCTCTCTCCACATGATGTATGGCTATGGGTCTCTGCATCTGTTCCTGTCTGTGGCCAGAGAAAGCATCTCTGATGATGATTGGATAAGGAACTGATCTATGAATACAGCAGGAAATCATTAGAGGTGATTTTATCGATAATTTTTTTTTTTTTACACCAGTAGTTTTTGGTTTTACCCTGTGTCTCTGTGCTATCTAGTTTCTGGCACTTGGTTACCCAAGCAGTAACAGGGTTTCTTCTTATGGAATGGGAGCCAAGTCAAGTCAGATATTGTTTGGCTACTCCTGTAAGTTCTGTGCCACCATTCGCCTAGCATATTTTGCAGGCAGGACAGGCTGTAGGTCAAAGGTTTTGAGGCTTGGTTGGTGTCCACAGTTCTCATATGGTAGCCGGCAGAGTACCTTCCTGCACCAAAGAGATTAGAAAGTAGGGGTGAAGGCTCCATGTAGGTACCAGTTCCACTTCTCCATGTTCAGTGAGCTGTGTGGGTATTTTCCTTGGCAAGGGGGTCTTGCTGTGGGGTTGCAGAGAGCAACATTTCATCTAAGCAATAGCCTGAGTTGTTTGGGAATTTCCATGGAATCTCCTGGGTCAACAACTCACAATTGAGGGCAATCCAGTACCATTTGAAGCCTCACCTGGTGACAAGAGATGGCTAATTGAGACTCCATATCCCCCATTACTAGGAGTAATTATGATAACCTCATTATGATTATGATAACCTCATTATGATAACCTTCATACATTCCAGGAAGTTTCTACTACACTAAGTTTCCACACCACCAAGCAAATGCCTCTCAGTTCCAGCCCTCTCTTTCCTCACTATCTTTCTCCACCCTATCTCCCCACAACTTGATCAGCATTGATTCTGCCCCTGCCTGACCCCAGTCTGCCCAGAAAATCTATTTTATTCCTCCTCCCAGATATATCCATGTATTCCCCTTGACCCCTCCTCTTTACCTAACCTATTTAGATCTATGGATTGTAGTTTGATCATTTATATAACAGCTAATATTCATTTATGAATGAATAGATATGATATTTATCTTTCTAGGTCTGGGATCCATTTAACTTCAAATTTCATAATGTCATTTTTTTTTTGTTTTTTTGAGACAGGGTTTCTCTGTGTAGCTTTGTGCCTTTCCTGGAACTCACTTGGTAGCCCAGGCTGGCCTCGTACTCACAGAGATCTGCCTGGCTCTGCCTGCCGAGTGCTGGGATCATGATGTCATTTTTTAACAGCTGAGAAATACTCCTTTATCCATTCTTCTGATGAGTGACATCTAGCATGTTTCCAGTTGGGGGCCTTTTAATGACTATTTCAGTTCCACTAGAGGTTATACATACATCTGTTTAAGTTGTTTATCTTATCTTGACTTAGTTTGGGTAACTGGTATCTATTGAGAAAATTATCCATTTCCTTTGTTTTCCAACTCCATGGAGTACAGGTTTGTTTTATTATTTAATTTTTGTTAATAAATAAATTTATTCATTTGTTTTACATCCTGACCACAGTTTCCCCTCCCTTCTCTCTTCCAATTCCTTCCTCGTACTTGGTCTTGCCCACCCCCCACAATTCACTCCTCTGTGCTTCAACAGCACATATACTAAAATGGGAGTACAGGTTTTTTTGGTTTTTTTTTTCGGTTTTTTTCGAGACAGGGTTTCTCTGTGTAGCTTTGCGCCTTTCCTGGAACTCGCTTTGGAGACCAGGCTGGCCTCGAACTCACAGAGATCCGCCTGCCTCTGCCTCCCAAGTGCTGGGATTAAAGGCGTGCGCCACCACCGCCCGGTGGGAGTACAGGTTTTTAAAGTATGTCCTCATGATTCTCTGGATTTCCTTGGTATCTGTTGTCAGGTTTCCCTTTTCTTTTTTGATTTTGTTACTATGGATATTCTCTCTCTCTCTCTTTTAGTTAGTTTGGATAAGGGTTTGTCTATCTAGTTGGTTTTCTCAAAAAACCAGTTTGTTTCATTGAATTTTTTTTTTTTTGCATTTTTTTTTATTGAGCTATCAGTATAATCGTATCTTGAAGTATATTCCCCTGGGTGCATTTGCTTCGTTTTGTTCTAGAGCTTTCAGGGGAGCTAATAAGTTGCTAGTATGAGATATCCCCATTATTTTTTAATGCTATGAACTTGACTCTTAACATTGCTTTCATTGTGTCCCATAAGTTTGGGTATATTGCTTATTCATTTTCATTGTATTCTAGAAAGTCTTTAATTTCCTTCTTTATTTCTGTCTTGACACATTTTTCATCCAGTAAGGAGTTGTTCAGTTTCCATGAATCTGTAAATTTTCTGTTATTACTGTTGTTGATATCTGGTTTTACTCTGTCATGGTCTGATAGGATGCAGGGAGTTAGTTCAATTTTCTTATATCTGTTGAGACTTGGTTTATCGTCTATCTTATTGCACATTTGTAGGTATCTCTTTCTTCAGGTTAGAAACCATTATTCTGTGATTTTGTTGAAGATATTTTCTGAGTCTTTAAGCTGGAATTCTTTTCCTTCTATTATTATTATTATTATTATTATTATTAATATTATTATTATTATATGTTTGATCTTCTCATAGTGGTCTTTCCAAGTATGTGGTCAATTTTGGGAAAAAAAATTCATGAGGTGCAGAAAAGATATATTCTTTTGTTTTGGGGCAAAATGTTCTGTAAATATATGTTAGGTCCATTTGGTTTATAAGGTTTGTTAGATCCAGTAGTACTCTGTTTAGTTTTTGTATGGATGATCTATCCACTGGTGAGAGTGGGATACTAAAGTTTCCCATTGTGAGTGTGTGAAGATCAATGTGTGATTACGTTTTAGTAATGTTTCTTCTACAAACTTGGGTTCTTTTGCATTGGGAGCATATATGTTCAGAATTGAAATATTATCTTGGTGCATTTTTCCTTTGATGAGTTTGCATTGTTCTGCTCTATCTCTTTTGATTTTTTTGTTTGAAATCTTTATTTGTAAATATTAAATGGCTATACTGTTAGAATTCTGCCCTCACTCCAGCTGTATTACTGAGCATGTGCAGTTCAGGAGTTAAGCAAAGGGTCTTGTGTATTACGTCATCAGTGTGTGCTGGTGATTATGTACATGTGGTGTGGTCATGCAATCTGTGGATGTGTGGCGTAGCTCTGTAAGCCAGCCTGCACATGTTCACGGGAACCCTTAAAAAGCTAAAAGCTGGACACAGACCCTACCTTCATTCTCTGTTCTGTTCTTTCCCCGCAACATCTTTCTCTCTTTCTGCATGTGCTCCTTCCCCAGGCCTGGTTCTCTTGTCCCCCATACCCCCACCCCTCTTCCTCCTAATAAAGCTCTGATACTGATACTGGGGTAGTCGTGGCTGTGACCTTTCTGAGAGGTAACAGTGCCAGTAACCAGTGCCACTTATCATTCTTACATATACCAGTTCACTTCTTAAGTCCATTTTCTTGGAATATCTTTTTCCAATTCCTTTACTCTGAGGAAAAGTCTATCCATAATGTTGAAGTATTTCTTGGATACAGAAGAAGGATGGATCCTGTTTTCACATCCAGTCTATTAGTCTGTGTCTTTTATTGGGAAATTGAGGCCATTGATAATGAGGATTATCAATGACCAATGACTGTTAATTCCTGTTATTATGTGTTGTTGTTTTTTGTAGCGTGTGCGTGTGTGTGTGTGTGTGTGTGTGTGTGTGTGTGTGTGTGTGTGTGTGTGTATGTGTGTGTGCTTCCCATATTTTGATTTTTCTGTTGTGAGATTATTTATTTCCTGTTTTACCATGGGTGTAGTTATACTCCTTAGGTTGGTGTTTTCATTCTAGGACCTTCTGTAGGACTGAATTTGTAGCTAGTTATTGTTTAAATTTGGCTTTATCATGGAATATTTTTTCCATCTATGATGACTGAAAGTTTTGCTGGGTATAGTAGTCTGGGTTGGCCACCCTTCTCTCTTAGAGTCTTCAGGACATCTGTCCAAGCCTTCCTGGCTTTTAGAGTCTCCATTGAGAAGTCATGTATATTTCTAATAGGTCTGGCTTTATATGCTACTTGGTCTTTTTCCCTTGCAACTTTTAATATTCTTTCTTTGTTCTGTGTGTTTAGTATTTTGATTACTATATGGCAAGGATACTTTTTTTTCTGGTCCAATCTATTTGGTACACTGTGTTATATTTGTAGGTATCTCCTTCTTTAGGTTAGAAAATATTATCTGTGATTTTGTTGAAAATATTTTCTAGGCCTTTAAGCTGGGATTCTTCTCCTTCATTTCTTCTTATTATTCATAGGTTTGGTC
Organism: Peromyscus californicus insignis; assembly: GCF_007827085.1. Lineage (NCBI taxonomy): Eukaryota > Metazoa > Chordata > Mammalia > Rodentia > Cricetidae > Peromyscus > Peromyscus californicus. The sequence continues at coordinate 47,780,015 of NW_026294491.1, read as the reverse complement.
TTTTCATAGTGCTCCAGGTTTCCTGGATCTTTTGTATCAGGAGTCTTTTAGAGTTAAATTTTTTTTTGGCTGACATAGCCATGTCTTCTATTGTATTTTGAGTGCCTGAGGTTCTCTCTTCCGTCTCCTGTATTCTGTTGGTAAAGCTTGCACCTGTAATTTCTGCTTGAATTCCTAATTTTTTTTATTTCCAGACTTCCATTAGTTAATGTTTTCTTTATTGCTTCTATGTCCATTTTCAGGTCATGAACACTTTTATTCATTGCCTTCAACTGTTTGTATTTTTCCAGATTTCTTTAGATTTATCCATTTCCTTTTAAGAACTTTTATCATTTGTATGCAGGTAGTTTTAATGTCTTTTCTTGTGCTTCAGCCATATTGGAATATTCAGGGACTGCTGTGGTAGGATAGCTGACCTCTGGTGGAGACATATTGTTCTGGTTATTATTGATTATGTTTTTATACTGGCATTTAGGCATGTGGGTTTGGGATGGGTATAGGTCTAGGTACTGATTTATGGGTTTCTTAGTTGGGTGACTGATTTGTTTCTTCTCTAGATTTTCTGTGAGTATGATGGCTGTGTGTTGCCTGTTTTTGGCCTGCTCAGTTGGTGTGTTCCCAGTGAATGTCTACTGGTGTTGGAGGCTAGAGTACAGGGATGAATTGGGAGGAAGGTAGGTTGGAGGAGAAGGCCTTTGTGACCTGCTGAGGATGGGGTCAGAAAGGAAAGGGAGATCAGAGTAAGTTTCTTGCTACAGAGCTGGGGTTAAGACTGGGGGATTAGATATCAGGTGCAGTAGGAGAGAGATAGGTCTGCCTTCAGCCTTCTTGTTACCCTGGGAGAAACAGGCCTTGATTTAGCAGGGTGTGCCAGATGGAGTTGAAATCTGTGACAAAACAATGCATTGGGAAAGAGTATTTGAAGGGGAAGATAGACAGGATCCTCAGGAGATGGGAGTAGGGGATCAGGGAAGGTTGCCATGGCTGTTCTGCTGCAGAACTGGGGATGAGACTGGCGTATTGGATCTCAGGGAACAGAAAGAAAAAAAGAAGGTCTGCAGTTAATCTACCTAGTTTTCAGGCATGCATGGCCTATGGGTTAGCAAGTGGTATCTATTGGAGTTGGGGACTGAGATAAATCTACTCAATGAGGAGAGAAAGGTTTAGGAGGGGATGGACTATGTGATCCATAGGAGATATGGGCAGGGTGAAGGAAGGATGCTGCTGGTATTCTGTTGCAGCACTGACTGGGGATGAAACTGGTGAATTGGATTTGGGGTCGGGGAGGGGAGGTGGGAGTGGTGAGGATCTTCAGTTAGCTTACCTGTTTCCCTGTTCTGCTCAGCTGCTGGTGTGTTCACAGGGAATGCCTGCTGCTATGGAAGGCTGTGGTACTGGGATGAGTTGGGGGAAAGAAGTTGGGGATAGGGCCAGAGAAGAAAGGGAGACTGCAGCGGGTTTCCTGCTACAGAGCTGGCGATGAGGCAGGAGTTAGGAGCAATAGGAAGCATTTTTTTCTTCTTATAAATTCAATATAATATATAATATTGAAATTATAGGATAATGTTTAAAATGCAGTCATAGATTTTTCAAAATTTATCCTGTGCTGATTGTGAAATGTGAACGCTCTTCTCTTGAGAGATATATTCTGTATAAATAAATCTTAAGAATATTGTCCCATAGGCAATGTTCCATGGGTATAAAGATAAAATGATATTTAAGAGAACACATTTTCCACAAAAATAACTTCAACATATTTATTAGATTTTATTGATGAATTTATGAAAATTGTTCACTGAAGCAGAAAGCCAAGACAATAACATATCAAATTAATGTGTAATATACTGAGATATATAGCTGTTTTCTATATGTAGCTTGGAAACTGGGAGATAAACATGAAGACAAAAGTATTCTCAAATATATTATGTAGTTTGAAGTTCTATGATAATTTTTAGTTGGAATAAGAATGTAGAAGTTGTTGATCATTACAAAGAGAATTGTTAAAAGTTAATTCAGTGAACATATATTTAGCAGTTGCTAAATTATAGGAAAAGAAGTAACTGATAACTTTTTTTTAAATTTGTTTTGTTTTTAAAGTACAGGTACTCTTCTTGGTTATCCACCATGACTAATAGTATGACCATAATGTTAAAGAAAACACTCACTTTGGATACAAGAAATAGAGAAATCAGCCTGGAACTGACCAGGGAGTTTCCCCATGCCGGCCAGCTTACAGAGTGCCAGAAGGTGCTCCACTGGTTGTGGGGAGAGCAGATATAAGCTGCCTCATCCACTCACTACTGAGCTCTGCATGCTGCAATACTGAACTGCTGACAAGGTTTGACTAATGACACAGTAGTGGCATAGTGGTTGTGGATATAACGAACAGCTTGCTGTGGATATGAGACCTGCTCTATGGGAAGGATTACATGATAGTACTTTAAACCTGGTCAAAAGCCTGTGGTTAGGGAGGTAATAGGCCCTAAGTGTAGAAACCTAACACTATTGTTCTGCTAAGTAGACATGTTATTAAACTGCATTCTAAATATTTATGTTTATACTCACACATCTGTGCTACTCTCAACTTTGGTCAGGGAAGCTTCATTTCACAGTAGGTAGTAGTTAATGTAGAAATTGATAACTGGTCAAAATGTCAATCATAAACAACTCTGCGTGCTCAGCTGTGTATGAGTCATCTATATCAAATTCTCATCCTCCAAGATTCAGGAAACTACATGAAAGAGAGAGCAGAAAGAAGTTAAGAGCCATAGAATGGAGAAGAGGGCTGTGAAATGCTGGGTTCTGGACATGCCATGGTCACTATCCTCATGGACAAACTGCAGCTATGGTTGCTTGCATAAGTTCTGCACAATATGAAGCTAGTGAAATCACAGCATGGGTGGGGAAGAACTGCTATTAAAGGAGCTATTCCCAGATGATAGTTGCTGAAGGAGGAACACTCACTCTTTGGGGAGTGCAGCAAGTAGGTTGATCATGCTTAGATGGATGGGCGGGTCCCATGAACATATAGGACACATTAATTGAACTCAACAGGCTACTACTAATAAAAAAAAGAAGACATGCATTTGGAAGGTAGATGGGGTAGGATGACACCAGGGGAGCTGGAAGGAGGTAGTAGTGAATAATATGGTCAATGTAATGATAAAAATACCATGCAATAATAAAGTATTATTTCTAAAAGATAATTCCATTGATTTCTTAGCCTCAAGTAGTTCAACTACTTGTGATATTTAAAGGTGAACTTACACAGAAAAGCACCAATGGACAGATGAATGTAGAGCAAGAATACATTGCATTGCTGGAAGATTACTGGAACATGGAAAAGACTAGAACACTTGTAAGTTGCAATGAGGCTGGTGGCAGGGCAAAACAGACCAGACTCTATAAGGACCCCATATCAAAATGTCCTGTCCTAAGAAATTATATACTCCCACTTAAGTCAGGAGGAATAAAAATGAGTTTGAGAAAAACCCTGGTTTCAGTCTTGAGAATTGAGACTACTTAAACTTGCTATTTAGAGAAGAGGAACTGTCATCATGTATAGTAATGAGTGGGAAGGTTTGGTGGCTGTGTCACAGTAACTGGTGCAGAGAGTGCAAGTAACTCATTTTAGGTGATAAAAATGAGACTGGATTTGTTGTTAACCATTTATCTTGTTTGAAATATGTTTTGATAACTACTCTATGCGTGACCTTGGTTAGCTACAAGTCTGCAGACATAGAAACATAATACTTATAGTTCCAGAGTTCATAAAATGAGAAAATGACATAGACAATGTGCCTAGTGCTATTATTCTATGTAAGGTGATATCTACATAGCCTGTAATGTAAACATATTCCCTTTTTAAAAAATGTATAATGAAAGCAGTGCTCCTATTCTAATTTCTCAGTAGGGAGAACTTCCCAGAGAGATTAAATAGCCAAATGTCCCATGACTATCAAGTGATAACATCAAAATTCCAATACTAAAATTTATGCTCAGAATTTATTTAATATAGAATTTATCCTCTTAACATTCATAGGAATTAACACATAGAATACGCACTGTTCTAGTTAAGTACAAGATGTATGGTAGCTCAAATGTTGAAGTCGCTACTTTAGTCTGTGCAGACTCTATGATGAAGGAAGAGGCAGTCCTTACTGCCAAGGGTTAAGCACAACAGAGTCCTGGATACAAAGGTAGCTTTAAAAAACCTAACAAATGAGGCCAAGAACTATTCAGCCCAAAACTATGTAACTTCCAGAAAGCAACAGTTAATATTATGTGCTAGTATCAGTAGTATATGGGTAGTTGCAAGAGATGAAATAGAGGTTTTAGGAGCATACAGAAAAGCTTTTGATATTATTATAATCCATTGGTAAGATTCAACAAAGAACCTTAAGATCCTCATAACTTCTATGGTACAGAGCAGCTAATTATACAATTGAAATGAAAATTTCCTAGACCTGTGACATTTAAAACCGTTCATTTAAGTGAAACTGAACAAAACTACAGTTTATGAACTGGACAGGTCATGGAACCAAAGCAGGCAATAAAAAAAAAAATGATCTGGGAGCATTTACTGAAATAGTGAATGTTCAGAAGTCACTTATGCTGATGAAACTCTGTAGTAGTTTGGTCTCCAGAGTTCAGATAACAGAAAGAAACCATGGGAAAACTTTAAAAAATGAAATATGCATAGACATATAAGAACATCAACACAGGGATACAAATCACAAAAATGAAGTGAATAAAAATTCTGCGACTGCAAAGTATAAGAAATAAAATTAAAAATACACCTTAAAGATTCAAAAGCAGATTTGTACAAACAGGTAGATAAACAGCTAGACTCCACAATTCTAATCTGAGATACAGGAATAAAAACAGAATGGATAATAATGAATAGAGTCTGAGGGTTAGATCACATTGTTTGGATAGTGTATTCATTATTGCCGGTCAAAAAGAAGAGACACTGAAGACGAAGGTAGATGGGATATTTGAGCAAATAACGGTGAAAATGTCACTTCAAAATAGTGAATCTACGTGTCAAAGAAATCCATCAATCTCCAAGCAGTATAAGCAAGGATCTCCAAAATGAATTATAATAAAATGATTAAAACAAAAACAGAGGATATTAAAAGTGAAGAGAGCCATGTTTCCGTATTGCACATGGAATACTCAGAATAACTTTTATTCCATTAGACATCATGTCAGAGGCTGTGGGATCACATATTTAAAACGACTGAAGAGAATGAGTGACAAATATTCTATATTTGCTGAAAATTTAGGAGGATTTAAGGAACTTTCAGGTAAATCAAAGGAGATGAATTTGGTGAAAATGATAAAAAAGATAGAAGAAAGAAACAAACAAAGGAAAGAATGAGAGAAAATTTCACTGTAAAGTTAATCGCAATAACTATAAAAGACAATATTATTGATTTGTTATGAAACAGCATGTTGTTTTTAACAAAATCTTAATCTTTCAATTTTACCAATAAAGACTTGGAAGCCAGATGTTGGGGTGAAAACCCACTGTCTCAGAGAGGCAGAGAAAGCACCTAGCTGACCTTCCTCCTCCACCATTATCCAAGAAGAGGACCTTTCTCCTTTTCCATCTCAAACAAAACTCCTCAAACTCAATGCCTGTTCCTTCTGCTGTCTGTGAGTCTCTCTGTCCATCCTCCCGACTCCTTCTTACTCTCTGTGGTTTTTTCTTGTCAGCTGTTTTCTTGCTGCTTCTCCTCTTGACATATAGTTGACTTTATTTAACCCTGTTTGCAACATTCAAGCAGAAAGCTCTATCAGTGATAAAGTTTGTAAAAAGAATTATATGAGGGATGATGAAGTGCATAAGAGTATATATTCTGTATGAGTCAAACTGAAGTTAACTGAAGGTATGTGATAATACATTTAAGACAATAATCTTCATCTCTGAAGTAATAACGAATAAAGAATATGATTCTTAAACATAAAAAGAGATGAAAGTGGAATAAAAATACAACACATTAAAGCAACAACGGAGAAAATAAAGAGGCAATGCATGACTCACAGAAAACAAGCAACCGTGGAAACCACAGAAGTAAGCACTTACTAACAGCTGTCAATATCAAACTCAAATATTTAAATTCATCCAAATAAGAATTGTCAGAATAAATAAATATGGCTAACACTATACAGGCTGAGCTGATTTTATCTATGTATTTAGGGATGTATGTGTATATACATATGTACATACATGTAGTAACAATGAAAAAAGAGCTCATAATTTTGAAGGAGAGAAGAATTTGGAGGGGATAAAGAGGAGGGGGAAATAATATAATTATAATAATCTCAAAAATAAAAAAGTTAAAAAAAAACAAGAGAAAATATGAACCAAGCTTATAAATACAAACTATCCTTAAGAAAATTGCCTTAAGCCGGGCGGTGGTGGCGCACGCCTTTAATCCCAGCACTCGGGAGGCAGAGCCAGGCGGATCTCTGTGAGTTCGAGGCCAGCCTGGTCTCCAAAGCGAGTACCAGGAAAGGCGCAAAGCTACACAGAGAAACCCTGTCTCGAAAAACCAAAAAAAAAAAAAAAAAAAAAAAAAAAAAAAAAAAAAGAAAATTGCCTTAAGGAGCTCAGGAATCCTGCAGAATAGAGGGAAGAAGGATTGTAGGAGCCAACAGGGTCAAGGACACCACATGAAAACCCACCAAATCAACTAACCTGGGCACATAGGAGCTAACAGAGACTGAATCTACAACCAGGGAGCCTGCATGGGACTGACTTAGGTATTCTAAATATATGTTACAGTTGTGTAGCTTGGTGTTCTTCTGAAGCTTCTAACAGAGGGAGCAAGGGCTGTCTCTTACTCTTTTGGAACTCTGTTCCTCATACTGGGTTGTCTTGTCCAATCTTAATACCATCAGAGGTGCTTAGTCTTACTGCAACATGATGTGCCATTTTTTGTTGATATGCATGGGAGGCCTGCCCTTTTCTGAATAGAAATGGAGGAGAATATGGAGGGGCACAAGGGAGATTGGAGGAGGAGCTGGGAGAAAAGGAGGGAAGAGAAACCATGCTCAGTCTGTAAAATAAATAAATGAGAAATTTGCCTTAGATATGAAGATAAGTGATGGCAAGTTCAAGGACAGAAAGAGAACAGCTATAACAACAGAGAAATGAAAAAGATTTAAGCTAAAAGAAACTGTTACAAATAAATGTAGATACTAAATGTATATAAAAGATTCCTTCATATATAAGACATGGTACTCACCATCGTTTAGATAATATATAAAAGAGCCCCAATACATGATGCAATGAAGGCTTTAAAGAAAGGAATGGATATCTTAACAATAAGAGTTGAAAAACACAGAACTCCACTTCAATTAATGATTGTAGACAGTAGATCAATAGGGTATAAGACTTGAACAGTTGTTTTGTTTGTTTGTTTTGTTTTTTAAACTCCTCCTCTTAATATGTATAATTTGTTACACTCAGAAAAAGCAAAATACACATTTTTTCTTAATTGCAGTGAAAGATTATTTGAGATCAACCATGTCTTAGTCTACAAGTCTCAAAAGATTTAAAAAGATAAAAATTATACTTAGTATAGAAATTAGAAAAAGAAGTTTGAAATCAATTATGGGAAACAGAAAAATTTACCACAACAGCCAATGCGGTCAAAGAATAAACAGTGTGATATCAGAACAGTCTCTTCACAAGCTCAAGTCACATTCTAAACCCCATGGGGTACCATAAAACAGGAGATGTTTATGCCAGCAATTATATTATAAAGGAAGGAAAATCCTAAATTAATAATCTAATTTTACATCTACATTTGATAACTAGGAAAAGAGCAAATAAGCACAAAGCAGAGGGAAGGTCAGAAAAAGTCCTGATTAATCCAAATGCCATACGAAACAGAAAATCAGTTCAAGAATTTGGTGAAAGGACATCGCTTGTTTGAAAATACTAAAAACTGCAAAAGATTAGAAACACTAATAAAGAAAGGGCTGAGATACAACTTAATAAATTAGAAACAGACTGGCGCACGCCTTTAATCCCAGCACTCAGGAGGCAGAGGCAGGCGGATCTCTGTGAGTTCAAGGCCAGACTAGTCTACAAAGTGAGTTCCAGGAAGGCACCAAAACTACACAGAGAAACCCAGTCTTGAAAAACCAAAAGAAATAAAAAAGAAAGAAAGAAACAGACATGAGGCTCTTAGTCCCACCTTCACAGACACATAAAAGTTTATACGAATAATCTATGGCTTGGCCATGTATGGTGGCACTCACCCTTAATTCCAGCAACCAGGAAGCAGAGATGGGTATCCCCATGATTTTGAAGCCATCATGTCTACATAATGAGTTCCAAGCCAGCTCTGGCTACATAGTAAGATCCTGATGAATAAGAATAAGACTAAAAATAGGGGGAGAAGTCATCTATTAACCATCACATGCCAAAAATCTAAACACCTGCTTGCAATGGACAGATTGTTACAAATATGCATCTCAGTAAAGCTGAGTTTAAAAGACCTCATAACTCAAATAAATTGAATGAGTCATCTAAAACTATATAAAAAAAATAGCCCAGGGATCATTGATGAATTCTGCCAACTTTTAAGAACAATAACCAAAGAAAACAAACAAATAAAAACCCACCAATATGGGGCTAGAGAGATGATTCAGCAGAAAAACAAATGCCAGCTGTTCTTCAGTACTGGAGTACAGTTCCTAGTACTCACATCAGGCAGCTCAAAACCCCCTCCAACTCCAGCTCTGGAGAAATTCTGTCCTCAGCTGGTCTCCACAGGCACTGTACTCATGCATGGCACTCATTATTAACATATGCAAACACTTAAACATAAAAACGAAAAACCATCAATATACCCTAACTAAACAAACAAGGTTCAAGAACATACCTGTCCTATTCTCCGAGCCTGGCATTGTACAGATTCCCAAAGCCAAATATAGGAACTGTAATGAAACTACAGACTATTTCCTTTATAGAGATAGTAAAATCCTTAACAAACGCCATCTATCTGAATCCAGCAACACAGTTGAAAACATATCTATATCGTGGTGGAGTGATTTATTCCAAGAATGAAAGAATTGTTCAACATTAAAAATAAATTGCTGTAATACAAAAATTAGTGTAAAGGGAAAATACAGCCATCTGATGTTTCCTCACTTCATATAGCAATGTATTTGTTAACTCTTAATATCCTTTCAACAAGAAGCACACATCTAATGGAGATACCATCAAAAACCCTAGTGACATTTCTTTCAATATCCACTAAGAGATATGTAGTAAAACCCCAGAAAATACCAGATGTTAAAGAGGGTGTAGAAAAGTTGAATTCTTGTGCATTTTTTGGTGGTGATGTAAAATGTTATAGCTATTATGGAAAAAATAAAAGTATTATCTCAAAAAAGATTAACATAAAATTGCCAAATGAGCCGGGCGTTGGTGGCGCACGCCTTTAATCCTAGCACTCGGGAGGCAGAGCCAGGCGGATCTCTGTGAGTTCGAGGCCAGCCTGGTCTCCAAAGCGAGTTCCAGGAAAGGCGCAAAGCTACACAGAGAAACCCTGTCTCGAAAAACCAAAAAAAAAAAAAAAAAAAAAAAAAAAAAAAATTGCCAAATGACCTATAAACTCCTTTCCTAAGTATACTTGCAAAATAATTGAAAACAATGACTTGGACAAGTAGATGAGAATGTGTGGTCATAATAACCAGTGCAGCACATAATAACCAAAGGGTTGAAACGACTCGCACGTCTGTCCTCCAAATAATAGGTACAAGTACATAATAAGTGTTTATGTGTGTACTATGGGATATCATCTACAACTATCCAAAGTAATAGAGTAGCCATTTATGCTACAACATGGATAAAACTCTGAAACATTGTCTTATGTAAAAGCAGACAATCAAAAATACTATGTCCCTTTGTTTAAGACCTTCCTTTGAGGGATAAATTTCTTCTTCCCTTTCCTAACTCCTCCCTTCCTGCTCACCAACAACTTCATACCCTCCAACCCAGTTCCAGACACACAGCACATGAACCCTCTTTGTATTGAAGTCACCCTTGCCGGATAAATTGCTTCTTCCACTATTCTGTTATATTAAACATCCAGAATATATACACTTCCATATTTGGGATTGAGATGGGGAGTTTCCTCAGCTAAGAGAAGGAAATAGAAATTTTCCCATCAGAAATGGTTGTTCCTTTGAAGTGACAGAAACATTTTGTAACTAGATAGAGATAAAATGGTAGTTATATAGCAGAATGATTGTGCTGTAACCAGCTGTACTTTAAATGGTTCAATTTATGCTAGCTTGGTTTCTCCACAATTAAATATTTTAAAAATAAAAAATTAAAATAATCATGAAGTTATGAAAATTATAATCTCTTTTCCCTAATTCACCTAGATACCAAAACAAAGTTCTTTATATAAAAGAAAATATAAACATGACTCACTAATGTTTACCACTTCCAACCCGTAGCAATCGAACAAGATCTCATAGCCATTGGCTGATAATTTCTCAGCCATGTAAAACTGAGGTGCATCGTAACTAATACAAGTCTTTCACAGAGTGCTCTTATATCAACTGAAAGTGGAGATGTGATTGGGTTCCTCTCTCCCAGCGTGATCTCTTATTGGCTCGGAGTGAAGAGATGGAGCTTGAGAGGGATGCATCTGAACCCTGCCTGCCATGCATAGGAGGCTAGTGAGTGGGAATCAGTTGCATTAGCTGCAGAGTGCCGGCCCACTTACAATGCCTTTTGTACACACGCCAGTGGATCTAGGGCCCAGTGGAGTAATTCTGTTTTACTCTGCAGCACTTTGCCACTGCAAAAACACTTCTATTGGATTAGAGTGCATTGCTGTCCACACTTTTGTGCTCACCGTTAATTATGGCTTAGAAACAACTGTATTAGCAGCAGGCGTTACTTTGTTTCCCATTAAAATGCACACATGGAGGTTTGTCTAATTCCTTTCAGTATGAACCCAGTGAGAATCTTTGAATGGGGGAAAGAATCATATTATAGTAGTCCCTTCCTCATTTCAGAATGGGAATTGTTGCAGACCGACTTGATAATAAAATAACCGAATCAGTGTGAGGTAAATTCTCTATTTGAGAGTTTTGCAGAGCGGTGGAAGTAGGGCTTAATGATCTGCCAGGCAAGTCATTTACACTAAGACTCAAGGAGAGGAGAAGCATTTAGTAGAAAATAGAGTTTGAAAGGTCAGCAAATGAAAGGGCTTGACAAAAATTTGTATGAAAGGGAAAATTAGAAGAAATTGTGCCAGTTAGAGATGAAATCTGTATACAGTAATTTGATTATTTGAAAGCTGATCGTTCAATTTCATCTTAGTCGGTCTGTTTGCTTTTCTCCTTGTTACTCCAAGATAATCCAGTTCCCTGCTGATTAGGGTTGGAATGGCATGGTGGCTGAATGTCTTGTGCAAATTACCCTTACATTCCAGCTCTATGGGAGGCAAGACATAGGAGTCTTTAAAGAAAGGAAGTTTGCCCATCTTCAGTGCTAGGTCCAGTTATAAGGATGCCTAGTGCTTCTTATCAGCTATCTTGTTACTAGAATTTCAGTATTAATTAGCATAACTAAATTTCATCACAACCATTAACAAAATCAGACAAAAATAATAGTGATAGAAAATCTTTGTTTATATCTGAAAACTACTTCAAATGGATGGGATAGTAGCCTAATTTGTTTATATATTTTTTTAAACTTTCTTTTTATTTATTCTTTGTGTCTTTCACATCATGCATCTCGATTCCATTTATTTCCCATCCCTGCATATCCACCCTCTGCTCTTATAGCACCTTCCTCCCTAGATAAATTTAAGAGATAAAAGAAAAGAAAAAAAGGAGTGGGGGAGATCTCATCATGGAAGCTGTAGTGTGACATAGTGAGTCATTCAGTAAACACTTTTATCCATATTATCTTTACTTGCAAGTGTTCATTGCAGAGTCCTTGGTCTGATTTGAGGCTTCTGGTTTCTGCTACACTATTGATCTTGGGCCCTCACAGGAACTTCTCTCAATCCTATTGTTACTCTGTGTCATGGAGATCCTGCAGCTTTGGGTCTGTAGGACTGGTCCCTTATTTTACTCCAGCAGATCACAGATGGGGTGGATATTGGTGTGGGCCAACCCCTTACCAATATTCTGTGCCTGGCGGTTTCAGGGTTGGTCAGCCTGCCAGCTCTCCCTAGTCCTCACCACCAGCGTGAGCTCTCCTGCATTGCCTTGACCTATTGTTCGAATCTTAGATGGTCTTTTAATAAAAAAAAAAACCCTGGTACTCGATATTGGGGTGAAAGCTGAAAGATCAGAGAAGCTGAAAAAACCACAGCCACCACCTATTACCTCACCAACTCCACGAATTCTCTGACTGACATCCTCTGAGTCTTCACCCGAAAGGGTCTGAGCTGAATTGCTTTAGTTTCTATTTCCTCATACTTTATATATTTTTCTCTGCTGTCACTTCCTGGAATTAAAGGCGTGTGCTTCCCAGTACTAGGATTAAAGGTGTGTGCTACTACAGCCTGCCTCTTTTCCAGTGTGGCCTTGAACTCACTGTCTGGATCTCTGCCTCCCAAGTGATAGGATTAAGGGTGTGTGCCTCCACTGTCTGGCTTCTTTGTCTAATTTAGTGGGGGGCTCTGTCCTCTAATCCTCAAGGCAAGCTTTATTAGGGTACACAATATATCACCACGTTGACCATTAACCTTTTGCAGTGATGAGCAAGGGGCGAGGCCAGTTCTCCTGCTTTCATGTCCTCAGGGTCAGATCTCCCACATCCACACCTTCAGGGTCAGCTCTACTGTGTTGTCCATGCATGGTACAGGGGCTACTCTCCTGAGTGCTACAGCAGATGAAGGGCAGGGCTAGCTCTCCAGCTTTTATGACCTCAAGGCCAGCTCTCCCATCTGCGTCAGGCATTGATGGGCTCAAGGGGGACATCTCTCTCCTGCCCAAGCTGTCACATGACAGGTGAGTAATAGGGACAGCTCTTCCATGCTCACCATATCAGGGTTAGCTCTACTGCATTGCCCATGCAAGATGTAGGGCCTAATCTCCTGAATGTTGTAGCTGGTGGCAGGCAGGAGGCAATTCTCCTGCCCTTCTAACTTCAGGGCCAGCTCTCCTACCTGCCTCAGATGTTGATGGGGGAGGGGCTTTTCTTCTCTGCCTATGCCAACAGATGATAGAGGAGTAATGGGGACAGATCTCCCATGCTCACAACTTCAGTGCTGGCTCACCCACACCTCTGCCACCAGGATTGTGTCTATTGTGCTGCCCAGGTGAGATGCAGGGCCTGCTCTCCCAAGTGTTGCAGTTGGTGGCAGGCAGGGGCAGCTATAGTCTAATTTCTGAATCAGCAAAACATTGAGGCATGCCTTGTGACAGAAGCTAAGGAAAAGACAGGTCACAGGAATTTACTGAGGTCCATCGTGGACAGTTATTTCAAGGATACTAATTCCTGGGCTTGTCTGGTTACTTTGTGATATCCAACTTGAAGGTGTCTTATGCAATATGAGAAACACATTTCTAGGCACTTCCTCAACTCTTTCAATCTCTGTTGTAACTCATTATGTTCATAACCCCACATTGGACAGTAAACATTAAAGGTTACAAAATCCTTTCCTAGGTAAGGTGCAATTTTAATTAAGTTCATTAAAAATAAAGGTTACCACATTAGGACTGTGAGCTGCTTTTGCTGTTGAGGTTCTCTTTCTAATCCTGGGCTATAGATTTATTTACATAGTCATGCATGTCTCCTGTGTGTTGAAATTGCTTAAAATAAATGACAGGATATCAGACCTAACTTTTGACAGAAGCCGTTTTAGAGGTTTCTCCTTTGTCTATGTCATCACTGAGTAGAGAGGAATAAAACCATGAGAACACAAAGAGAAGAAGAAGGAGGAGAAGGAGGAGGAAGAAGAGGAGGAGGAGGAGGAGGAGGAGGAGGAGGAGGAGGAAGAAGAAGAAGAAGAAGAAGAAGAAGAAGAAGAAGAAGAAGAAGAAGAAGAAGAAGAAGAAGAAGAAGAAGAAGAAGAAGAAACACCAAAAGCAACAACAAAGAAGTATCAATGAGAGACTAGAGATGAGATTTAAAATACTTCTGTGCTGAGGTGTTTCCTCAGCTACAGACATTCTGAGATGATACCAGATAGGACCAACCTGATACCTACCCTAAGTTTCTTTTAAAGGTGAGATGTCACATGTGAAAAGTTACCATCATCTGTTCTACTATAATGTAGTGTTTTGTGTTTGGAAGATAAGTGTCACCAAAATGATTCTAAGTAGGTTGAAAATAAATTCACTGGATTGCCCCTAAATATTAGACAGAAGAAAGGGAATCTTAGTAACCAAAATGCCAAAGCAAAAATGCTATAGCATTGGCTTTTCCTAAGCAATGTTTTGATTCATTGTCATGTTTGATCATGGATAAAAGATGGTCAAATTAAACCAAAATAAAGACTCCTCATTATACATCATGATCTAATGTGAGTCAGTTAATAAAGATTTATATATATTAAAAATTCGATTACTTACTGGCTGAAAAATAAACAATAGAAATTCAAGAGACTCTAAATGAAACAATTCAAATACTTTGAAATCTATAAGTTATTTAAGCAAAATCATGTGTTGATTAAACACAGGAGTATAAAACAATGCATACCTGGAAAGCAAAGAGCACAATGATAAAGACCATATGGATGTAAGCCTAAGCTAAAAACAAACAAAAATAAACAAGAAAAATCAAGGAAATCAGAAAGTAGAGTGTGCATTTAAGTTAGTAATACATTGAGAAAAAACGAACAGTGGTACTTGACAAACATGCATTTTTTGAGTTATATATAGAGTCAACTGTTTGCTCGTGTACATGTTTGTTTATAGAAAAAAATGTATTAGCTTTATATTGTGATGGCAAAACATCTGAAGAGAAAGAACTAAACTGGCTCAAAATTTCAGATATTTCAGCACATGTTTTCTTCGTTCTGCTTTTGTTGGACATCAGGACAGCATGGTAGAAGTACATGGAAGACTTCAGAAATTCACATTTTAGCAGGCTGGAAGAAAAAGGGAAACAAATTGACCACAGATAAAATATAGTGCCCAAAGACACAGTCATAAGAACCCAGACCCTTCAACTGGATTGTACTTGTCTAGTTCCTATCACTTCTAATAATGTCTATGATATCAACCAATGAACAGTTTAGTACAATAATGAGATCAGAGATCTCATGAATTGATCTCTGAACACTGACGCACTGTGACTAAGCCTTCAACACACGAACTTTTAGATGATGTGTAAGGTCTAGGCCATAACAGAAAAATAAAGTTAATAGTGAAAAATAGATATATTTAAGGCAATTTTTTTCTCACATAAAAATAATTTCAATTGACATTTATAAATTTTCCTGTCATCTGGTAAAATTGCATCTAAATAAAATGTCCCCATTAGGTAATGCACAAAAAAATACCAAAGTATAGACTCTAAATTGATTTTTTAAAAAAGAAAGAAAATAAGGAAATTCTTATAATTCAAAGAAGTGTTCAACTGTGAAGCTTTGTAACATTTCATTTTGTTGATGTATGTGTCAAACGTTTCCAAACCTGGTGGTGAGTAATTAAATCAATAGCATTGGGCTTTTAAACAAGATATTACTGATAAATAATCATTATTTTAAGTAGATCATGGTATTTTCCACCAGAGATGGAGACTTATTTTTATAAAGCACATTTTATATGTTCTATAGAAATTTCCACTCATCAGAAAAGCATGCTGTCATAAGACATCCACTGTAAACATTCCATATGATCACCATAGAATATAAAATAATTTTAAACAGGGTATTCCTCACACAGAATAATGTATCATAAGTATATATTGCAATATGTTTTTCTTTAGAACTAAAGAATTAACATTATATTTAAAGTATTTATCAATCTGGAAGTCATAACAGTTAAATTAATCCATTTTAGGTAGTAGTATATTGTTTAACAGAGAGAAGAATTGATGTTGGAGAGCTTTCACAACCTCAATAACTTAATACAACGTAATGATTATTTTTAACTCATCTGTTGAGTTGTCACTGTAGAGTATTTAGGAGACCAGGGAAATTAGACTCCTCTGTGTTTTATGGAGAACTCATGCATCCCTTAGTCATGATCTATGGAGCAGAGAGAGACAGAGATTCTTTATCTACTTCAGCAGGGGTTGAGACTTTACTATTGTGATAGTTTGAATGAGAAATTTCCCCCACAGTCTTGGACACTTGAAAACTTGGTTCCCAATTGATGGTGCTGTTTAGGTGTAGCATTGTTGGAGGAATTATTTCACTGGAGGTGGGATTTGAGAGGTTCAATATTCTCACAGCTTCTAGTTCATGCTCTCTGCTTCATGCTTGCAGTCTCAAGCTGTGGGCCTTTGCCCCAGCCACCATGTCTCTGCTCTCTCATGAGGGACTCTTTTTTTTTATAATTTAATTTAATTTTACATATCAGCCACGGATTTCCCTGTCCTCCCGCCCCCCAGCCTTCCCCCCAGCCCACCCCCCATTCCCATCTCCTCCAGGGCAAAGAATCCCCTGGGGGTTTAGCTCAACCTGGTAGATTCAGTCCAGGCAGGTCCAGTCCCCTGCTCTCAGGCTGAGCGAAGTGTCCCTGCATAAGCCCCAGGTTCCAAACAGCCAGCTCCTGCACTAAGGACAGGTCCCGGTTCCACTGCCTGGGGGCCTCCCAAACAGTTCAAGCTAATCAACTGTCTCACTTATCCAGAGGGCCTGATCCAGTTGGGGGCTCTCATGAGGGACTCTTATTACTCTGAAACTGTAAACTCAGATAAGCACTTCCTTCTATAAGTTGCCTTAGTCATGGAGTTTTATCATAGCAACAGAAAAGTAACTAATCCTAGCACCAGCAGATTGAAGCAAATAATGTCCCCCCTGTCTTCCTTTATTAGACAATGAAGACAGCAGATATAATAACAAAATAGAATAGTTGTTTATTTCTCTTGGATATTGTTCTTCAATTGATGACATGCATGATTTTTAACTGCATATGTAATTCCCTAAACATTAGAGTACTTTCTTATAGAATAATTAGACAAGCTTGGGTTTATTTTCGACACGATCTAGGGCTAAAGTTTTATGATAATAATATAGTCATGGGTATAAAATCAACAAACAAAACATGACTGTGCTACATAAAGACTTTGTTAGATGACCTTACATCTTGTGTAGGCCTTTTGGACACAAAGACTTTAGTTCTTTACCTTCCTATTCAAAAAAACAGAATGATAAATTAAAATTTTTTAACTTAATTTTTTAGGTTAAATGAGATCATGAAAGTTTAAGTCTCGGAAGAGCTGCACATCCTTTTGTAGTTCATATACCCTCTGTGTACAACTGCTAACAATTCTACATCCAGTGCAAGAATATTTTGGAAACTTTTTAAGTATATTTTCTCCTAGTATTAGAGAAAATATAAGCAGAGTAATTTACAAGTCAAGACAAGCAAAGGCCAAGGTAGAGGTGTTGTTTCATATTAAATTAGTACATATAACTTGTAAACTAAAATATAGTGAGTGCAAGGAGTCAGATTTATAATTGCCCAGATTTAATCTATTAGAAGAAGAACCTATATACCTGAATTGACATAGTGAGCTACAATGGGAATAGAATGTCTATCTTAGCTGCAAAGTCCTAGTAATAGAGAATACATCAAAACATTGAGGGAAACACTTGGAAATTAACCTATAGTGCAAATTTGGGATTCCAATAATCATTCACATATAGAGATATTTTAAATGCTATTTATCTCTGTATAATTCATCACAGTTAACAAAATTCAATCCAGTTTATGAATATTTGAGCTTACTGTTTCAGGTTTCCATGACTACAAGTTCATTTTTTACTGTCCACAGAGATTCTGAGTTAAACTGAAGTATTTGCACAAGTTTACTATAAATGACAATAAAGTCATAACTTCATACATATTGCTTTGCTATGTTTTCTTTTGTGATTATGATGCCTGAACCCAGGGCATCATGCTTGTCAGGCAAGTGGTGGTCTAGCACACAATTCTTAGCTAGATAATTTGTAATGTAATTCAAAAAAAAATTGTTTAAGACCTTTTAACTATTTTATCGCCTTCCAAATGAATTATTCATTTTAATGTATTTATTGTAACTTGGAAAGTGAAATGCTCACACTGTAACATTCGAACTGGAAGAATGATAACAACCAGATAAAACACTAGAGAATTTTGTAGAAGAACTATTTGGTGTTTTTAAATGACCTGTATTAATTTGAAATTTGACTTTCTTCTAGGCAATGAAAACTTTGGTAGTTCTCAAATTAGTAACCTAAGCTCCTGTGGGTTCAACGATCCACATTAAAGGTCATATTGTGGAGAATGAGCCATTATTTTGGTATCTATTTGGCTTACTTTATTGTTTTATCCAGGTTGTGCACAATAAAACTTTACCTCATGCAGAGAGCATAATAAACAAAAAAAACCCCAGTATACTTCACATTATACTCTTTGTTGTGACAAAATTACTCAAGAAAAGCAATTTAAGGAAGGACATGTACATTTTTCAACATAATTTGAGGTTATAGCTCTTATGGTGGTGATGGAACGGCAGCAGGTGTATGAAGTACCTTTTCACACTGAACCCATAGTCAGGAGGCAGAGAATTCTCTTTCTAAACTTCATCCATTCCGGGACTCCTGCTCATGGAGTAATGTACTCACATTCAGTGTGTGTCTTCCCTCTTCAGTCAAACCTTTTTGGAAACACTCTCCTAGACACACCTAGAGGTATATAACCATATAACCATAGTGACTCTCCTGGACACACCCAGAGGTATGTTACCATAGTGATTCTAAATCCAGTCGAATTAAAAATGAAGATTAGCTATCAGACCTACCAAGTAGAGATAGAAAAATTTCAAGTGAGTAAGAAGTAAAATTTGAAACTTTGTACGCTATAGCTAAAAGAATTCTTGCACTGGTATCTCACTTGCAAAGTTCACTCTAAGCTAGAAGATAGACATAAGTAGTGATCCAAGCTTACCTCATAAAGTGATGAAAAAGAAACCAAACCCAAATAAATGCCTATTACAGACCAACAACTCCCATAAGCAGAAATATGACAACCACAAACACAACATAGCAAATTGGATCCAATATTAGGATCAAAGTATAACACCTGAGAGTGAGATGTGTTTTATCCATGGTAGATAAGGTAGTTTAGAGTCAACAACATGTGCCCTACAGTAAAAAAATAAATAATTGTAAAAAAAAAAGTAGAATGTTGGTAACATATGAAGAATCCATTATATATTTTTGAAAATACATGTTTCATTATTAGTCATGGTCATCTGTCCTGTACAATCCTCTTAGCTATGCAGAAGCCCACTCCTGGCTATGTGGGGTTCTGTGAGACAGGAACACTCAGGATCTGTTGAAATTGGAAAATCTTCAGATATAAACTGTCACTTATACTTGGTGCCTTTGGAACACAGCCATAAAGGACAGTGTCCCACCCATGCTTCTTTGTTGACAGTTTTCTATGGCAGTGGGCACCCTCAGAGGGACTTAATGTACCAGCCCTCAGTGATTTGCTGAGGGCAAGGCAGCCAGGGCAGTAGAGAGCTCATCTCCTCTTTCATTTGCATTGCCTTGCCCTTAAACCTCTCTGTCTCCTACACTCAAGTGGGACTGGGCTGAGGTGGAAGATATCAATGCTTTGATCAGATTTTATAAAATCATTTAACTTCTTTGCAATACTATGCTATGTAAAGATGAAATTTGTGTTATATTAATGTTAAGTTAAAGATTGTCATGGAATAACATAATTGAGGCAAAAAAAAAAAAAAAAAAAAAAAAAAAAAAGGTGCTGAGACTTAGAGGCCGGCCCCCAGCTCCCATCTTGCTCCGGACTTCCCTTTTGGAAAACTGGTGAGTACCCTTCCTTGCCTCAGACCCCGTCCCTGGGCACCAGCCACTCCAGGGAAGACCTGCCCAACTTGGCCCCAGGTTCTGGCCACCCGGCAGGTTCCCTGCTAGCCCCACCGGGAACGATCCCCTTCTCCAAGACCCCTGGCAGACCCTGCAGTCTCCACGCCCTGCCCCCACTCCCATCCCCCTGAGCCCCAAGCCTCTTCCTGAGACTTAGAGGCTGGCCCCCAGCTCCCATCTTGCTCCGGACTTCCCTTTTGGAAAACTGGTGAGTGCCCTTCCTTGCCCCGGACCCCATCCCTGGGCACCAGCCACTCCAGGGAAGACCTGCCCAACTTGGCCCCAGGTTCTGGCCACCCGGCAGGTTCCCTGCTAGCCCCACCGGGAAGGATCCCCTTCTCCAAGACCCCTGGCAGACCCTGCAGTCTCCACGCCCTGCCCCCACGCCCATCCACCTGAGCCCCAAGCCTCTTCCTGAGACTTAGAGGCCGGCCCCCAGCTCCCATCTTGCTCCGGACTTCCCTTTTGGAAAACTGGTGAGTACCCTTCCTTGCCCCAGACCCCATCCCTGGGCACCAGCCACTCCAGGGAAGACCTACCCAACTTGGCCCCAGGTTCTGGCCACCCGGCAGGTTCCCTGCTAGCCCCACCGGGAAGGATCCCCTTCTCCAAGACCCCTGGCAGGCCCTGCAATCTCCACGCCCTGCCCCCACGCCCATCCGCCTGAGCCCCAAGCCTCTTCCTGAGACTTAGAGGCCGGCCCCCAGCTCCCATCTTGCTCCGGACTTCCCTTTTGGAACACTGGTCTGGCTGAACCAAGTGTGCGGATAAGGCCAGTAACGAAGCACAAGGAGATGGGCAGACGTCAAGGCAGAAACATATACAACAAAATGAATAGCAATACAGCATCACCAGGCCCTAGCCCTCCTCCAACACCTAGACCTGAACATCAGAAATTGGAAGAAGCAGAAGAAAACAGCCTTATGAATGACATCATGAAGAAGCTAGAGGCTTGTGTAGAGGAAAAGACAAAAAAATGTGAAGAACGCTGTAAACAACTAGAGGAAAGGGCAAACAAATTAGAAGAAATCAATAAAGTCCTGGAAGAAAACAATAAAATACTGAGAGAAAATCAAGAAAAATCAATGAAACAAATGAAGGAAACAGTCCAAGACCTGAAAAGCGAAATAGAAAAAATGAAGAAGACACAAACAGAGGGAATGCTGGAAATAGAAAATCTGAGAAAACGATTGGGAACTTCAGATGCAAGTATAATCAACAGAATGCAAGAGATGGAAGAGAGGATCTCTAGCGTTGAAGATACAGTAGAAGAAATACATTCATCAGTCAAAGAAAACACTAAAGCCAACAAAGTCATGAACCAAAATGTCCAAGAAATTTGGGACACCATGAAAAGACCAAACCTAAGAATAATAGGGGTCGAAGAAGGAGAAGAATACCAACTCAAGGGCACAGAAAATATATTCAACAAGATCATAGAAGAAAACTTTCCCAACTTAAAGAAGGAAATGCCTATGAAGATACAAGAAGCTTATAGAACACCAAACAGACTAGACCCCCCAAAAAAGTCCCCTCGCCACATAATAGTTAAACAACTAAACGTACAGAATAAAGAAAGAATATTAAGAGCAGCAAAGGAAAAAGGCCAAGTGACATATAAAGGCAAACCCATCAGAATAACACCCGATTTCTCAATGGAGACTTTGAAAGCCAGAAGAACCTGGACAGATGTAATGCAGACACTAAGAGACCATGGATGTCAGCCTAGACTAATATACCCAGCAAAACTTTCAATCACCATAGATGGAGTGAACAAGACATTCCATGACAAAGCCAGATTTAAACAATACTTATCCACAAACCCAGCCCTACAGAAAGCACTAGAAGGAAAATTCCAACCTAAGGAAGTCAGATACACCCTCGAAAACACAGGCAACAGATAAAGCCACAGCAGTAAACCCCAACGTATAGAAGTACCCACACATCACCACCAAAAAATAACAGGAATGAACAATCACTGGTCATTAATTTCCCTCAATATCAATGGACTTAATTCACCTATAAAAAGACATAGGCTTACAGAATGGATACGAAAGCAGGACCCATCTTTCTGCTGCATACAAGAAACACATCTCAAATTTGAAGATAGACACTACCTAAAAATAAAAGGCTGGGAAAAGACTTTCCAATCAAACGGTCTTAAGAAACAAGCGGGTGTAGCCATCCTGATATCCAGCAAAATAGACTTCAAACTAAAATCAATCAAAAGAGATCAAGAAGGGCATTACATACTCATCACAGGAAAGATCCACCAAGATGAAGTCTCAATTCTGAATATTTATGCCCCAAACACAAGGGCACCCACATATGTAAAAGAAACATTACTAAAGCTTAAATCACATATAAAACCCCACACATTAATAGTGGGAGACCTCAACACCCCACTTTCACCACTGGACAGATCTCCCAAATTGAAACTTAACAGAGAAATAAAGGACTTAACTGATGTCATGACTCAAATGGACTTAATCGATATCTACAGAACATTCCATCCTAACAAAAAAGAATATACCTTCTTCTCAGCACCCCATGGAACCTTCTCTAAAATTGACCACATACTTGGCCACAAAACAAATCTAAACAGATACAAAAGAATTGGAATAACCTCCTGTGTTCTATCAGACCACCATGGTCTAAAGTTGGATTTCAACAACAACAAAAACTACAGAAAACCTGCAATCTCATGGAAACTGAATAATACCCAACTGAATCACCAATGGGTTAAGGAAGAAATAAAGAAAGAAATTAAAGACTTCCTAGAGATCAATGAAAATGAAGACACCACATATCCAAATTTATGGGACACTATGAAAGCAGTACTAAGAGGGAAATTCATAGCACTAAATGCCCACATAAATAAGTTGGAGAAATCTCACACTAGAGACTTAACAGCATACCTGAAAGCTCTAGAACAAGAAGAAGCACAGTCTCCCAGGAAAAATAGATGCCAGGAAATTATCAAAGTGAGAGCTGAAATCAATAAAATAGAAACAAAGAGAACAATACAAAAAATTAATGAAACAAAGAGTTGGTTCTTTGAGAAAATCAACAAGATAGACAAGCCCTTATCCAAACTAACCAAAAGACAGAGAGAGAGCATCCAAATCAACAAAATCAGGAATGAAAAGGGGGACATAACAACAGACATTGAGGAAATCCAGAGAATCATCAGGTCATACTTCAAAAACCTCTATTCGACAAAACTGGAAAACCTAAAAGAAATGGATAACTTTCTGGATAGGTACCACATACCTAAGTTAAATCAAGACCAGATAAACTATTTAAATAGTCCAATAACCCCTAACGAAATAGAAACAGTCATTAAAAGTCTCCCAACCAAAAAAAGCCCAGGACCAGATGGTTTCAGCGCAGAATTCTACCAGATCTTCAAAGAAGAGTTAATACCAATACTCTCTAAATTGTTCCACACAATAGAAACAGAAGGAACATTACCAAACTCCTTCTACGAGGCTACAATTACCCTAATTCCTAAACCAAACAAGGATACAACAAAGAAAGAGAACTACAGACCGATCTCCCTCATGAACATTGATGCAAAAATACTCAATAAAATACTGGCAAACAGACTCCAAGAACACATCAAAACAATTATCCACCATGATCAAGTAGGATTCATTCCAGGGATGCAAGGGTGGTTCAACATACGAAAGTCCGTCAATATAATACACCATATAAACAAACTCAAAGAAAAAAACCATATGATCATCTCACTGGATGCAGAAAAGGCATTTGACAAAATCCAACACCCCTTCATGATAAAGGTATTAGAGCGATCAGGAATACAGGGAACATACCTAAACATAATAAAGGCAATTTACAGCAAGCCAACAGCCAACATCAAATTAAATGGAGAGAAACTCAAAGCAATTCCACTAAAATCAGGAACGAGGCAAGGCTGTCCACTCTCCCCATACTTATTCAATATAGTACTTGAAGTTCTAGCCAGAGCAATAAGACAACATAAGGAGATTAAGGGGATACAAATTGGAAAGGAAGAAGTCAAGCTTTCCCTATTTGCAGATGACATGATAGTATACTTGAGCGACCCCAAAGATTCCACCAAGGAACTGATACAGCTTATAAACACCTTCAGCAACATAGCAGGATACAAGATCAACTCAAAAAAATCAGTAGCCCTCCTATATACAATGGACAAAGAAGTGGAGAAGGAAATCAGAGATACATCTCCCTTTACTATAGCCACAAATGGCATAAAATACCTTGGGGTAACACTAACCAAGCAAGTGAAGGACCTATATGACAAGAACTTTAAGTCCCTGAAAAAAGAAATTGAAGAAGATGTCAGAAAATGGAAAGATCTCCCATGCTCATGGATAGGCAGGACTAACATAGTAAAAATGGCAATCTTACCAAAAGCAATCTACAGATTCAATGCAATCCCCATCAAAATACCAACATAATTCTTCACAGACCTGGAAAGAATAATACTCAAATTCATATGGAAAAACAAAAAACCCAGGATAGCCAAAGGAATCCTGTACAATAACACAACTTCTGGAGGCATCACGATCCCTGACTTCAAGCTCTACTATAGAGCTACAGTAATAAAAACAGCTTGGTACTGGCATAGAAACCGACATGTGGACCAATGGAATCGAATTGAAGACCCTGACATTAATCCGCACACCTATGAACATATAATTTTTGACAAAGAAGCCAAAAGTGCACAATGGAAAAAAGAAAGCATCTTCAACAAATGGTGCTGGCAAAACTGGATATCAACATGTAGAAGGCTGCAAATAGATCCATATCTATCACCGTGCACAAAACTTAAGTCCAAGTGGATCAAGGACCTCAACATAAATCCAGCTACTCTGAACCTGCTAGAAGAGAAAGTAGGAAGTAGTCTTGAACGCATTGGCATTGGAGACTACTTCCTAAATAGAACACCAGTAGCACAGACTCTGAGAGAAACAATCAATCAATGGGACCTTTTGAAACTGAGAAGCTTTTGTAGAGCAAAGGATACGGTCAACAAGGCAAAGCGACAGCCTACAGAATGGGAAAAGATCTTCACCAACCCCACATCTGACAGAGGACTGATATCCAGAATATATAAGGAACTCAAGAAATTAGACATCAAAATGCCCAACAGTCCAATTAAGAAATGGGCTATAGAACTAAACAGAGAATTCTCAACAGAGGAAACTCAAATGGCCAAAAGACATTTAAGGAATTGCTCAACATCCCTAATCATCAGGGAAATGCAAATCAAAACAACTCTGAGATACCACCTTACGCCTGTCAGAATGGCTAAGATCAAAAACACTGTAGACACCTTATGCTGGAGAGGATGTGGAGCTAGGGGAACTCTCCTCCACTGCTGGTGGGAATGCAAGCTTGTACAACCACTTTGGAAATCAATATGGCGCTTTCTTAGAAAATTGGGAATCAATCTCCCCCAAGATCCAGCTATACCACTCTTGGGCATATACCCAAGAAATGCTCAACCACACCATAAGAGCACTTGTTCAGCTATGTTCATATCAGCATTGTTTGTAATAGCCAGAACATGGAAACAACCCAGATGCCCTTCAACTGAAGAATGGATAAACAAAATGTGGTACATATACACAATGGAATACTACTCAGCAGAAAAAAACAATGGCATCATGAGGTTTGCAGACAAATGGATGGATCTAGAAAAAATCATCCTGAGTGAGGTAACCCAGACTCAGAAAGACAAACATGGTATGTACTCACTCATAGCAGGATACTAGACATGAAACAAGGATGACTTGTCTGCTACTCACATCACCAGGGAGGCTACCCGGAAAACAGGACCCCAAGAAAGACACAGGGATCGCCCAATGACAGAGAAATGGAATGAGATCTACATGAACAGCCTGGACATGAGTGGGGATAATGAAAGGCGAGGGTCGAGGGAAAGAGAGCTTGGGGGAGCGGGAGATCCCAGCTGGATCAACAACAGAGAGGGAGAACAAGGAATAGGAGACCATGGTAAATGAAGACCACATGAGAACAGGAAGAAGCAAAGTGCTAGAGAGGCCCACAGAAATCCACAAAGATACCCACACAACAGACTGCTGGCAATGGTCGAGAGACAGCCCGAACTGACCTACTCTGGTGATGGGATGGCCAAACACCCTAATTGTTGTGCTAGAAACCTCATCCAACTACTGAGGGATCTGGATGCAGAGATCCATGACTAGGCCCTGGGTGGATCTCTGGGAGTCCAATTAACGAGAATGAGGAGGGTTTATATGAGCGAGAATTGTTGAGACCAAGGTTGGATAAAGCACAGGGACAAATAGCCAAATGAATGGAAACACATGAACTATGAACCAATGGCTGAGGGGTCCCCACTGGATCAGGCCCTCCGAATGGGTGAGACAGTTGATTGGCTTGATCTGTTTGGGAGGCATCCAGGCAGTGGGACCAGATCTTGTGCTCATTGCATGAGTTGGCTGTTTGAAACCTGGGGCCTATGCAGGATTGTTTGGCTCGGCCTGGGAGGAGGGGACTAGACCTACCTGGACTGAGTCTACCAGGTTGACCTCAGTCTGTGGGGAAGGCTTTGCCCTGGAGGAGATGGGAATGGGGGGGGGCGTTGGGGGGAAGGTGAGGGGGACGGGAGGGGGGAGAACAAGGGAATCCGTGACCGATATGTAGAACTGAATTGTATTGCAAAATAAATTAAAAAAAAAAAAAAAAAAAAAAAAAGGTACATCCCCGAGTGGGTGAGAAAAAGCCATGGGCCTGCTAAGTGCCACTAAAACCGAGCGGCGGGAGATAGAAAACACACACACACACACACACACACACACACACACACACACACACACACAAGTGAGAAGAAGCACCTTTTGGTGCCAGGCAGTTGGGCACCATTAGGACAAGCCAATGTATGGTTGGGTATGGGAGGGAGAGACAAATGATTAGTCACAATGACCAGGAATATCTTGCTTTTTTAATCCTAGAATAGGATAACAAGGTTAGAGATTTATGAATAACACACAGCTGATATTTTAAAATGAAATCTTGAAATAATTGGGAATATACATATATATGCTCTATAATATTATATTCAATCTCCTACTCCGTGTCATAGCCATTGCAAAAAGAAGAGAAATAAAGGACATAATCATCAGCAATGAAGAATTAAAACTACATTCTAACCTGTCTCATAGATAATCCCAAAGATTGCAAAAAGTAACCTTCTACTAATAAAGAAAAAATAATGATAAAATAGATTACAATGTTGGAATATAGCATACAATTCTAATACATTAATAACTTTATAAATTTATCTTCTTGTGCAACTTCTTATACTATAAATTTATCATGTACTATGAATGAATATTTTTTAAGAAAAGTTATAAACCAACAAGATGGGGTAACATAAAGCTGTAGACTCTTCTTGCCCCGGACAATACAGATCTGGTGGAAACACGTGAGCCTATTCCTTTATGAGAAATCTAAAAGCCAGTAAAGAAGTCCTACACCTCTAATTTTAATATAAAATTAGATAAGAGAAACTGTCATGTTACCTCTTTAGAGACTTTCCAAATTGCACACTGAACTGTGATTAGGAGGAGACTCCACTTCCAGGTTTCCCTGAAGAGGAAGTAAGTCTGGAACACACGTGCAGCACATCTAAACATTTTGATGAGACAATCTGAACTAAAGAGTTTCTCTCTCATCTGAATGATGACCTGATAAGAAAGGTTTCCAGGGGATGGGCAGGAGGAGCAAAGGCAGTCTTTTGAACTAGTGAATACTCACTTTCCATCTCTCTTCTTTCTAAGCACACAGAGCATAAATGGGAGAAAATTCTCAACATCTGGCTTCTCTCTGGGGAAGGAAAGTGTTGCAGCATGTGTCCAACTTTTCTAGCTTGAGAAATGCCTCAGGAACCAATTTCTGTGTCTTCTGTGGGAGTTCTGATAGACGCTGTGCTCAGTGGATGCCCACAAACAAGATCAGAAGAATTTGTCTCCCCTGCAGGAGTATGCCCAGGTAACAATCAGACAAAGACAAGACTCAGTAGTTTCTCCTAAGTACAGGAGGAAAATCAAAAGCCTGGGAAGAACTCAGACCTCAGCATCCACTCAGTGTCCGACTTCCAAGTTACTGGAAGTACTGACTTCACTCAAATCAGCATGCTCAGAGGACCTGGTTCATTTTTGGTGTCGGTCTGCCTCACTATAAACAAAATGCTGACTGTTTTGGGGAACTGGAGAAAGCCTACTCCACAGGACCCACATTTAAGCAAATAGACACAAATGGAGGTGGAGATGGACGGCTTCTGAGAAAATGAACCAGCAAATAATTCTCTCATTAGGATTTTGTATCTACAAATACTGAGAAGAATTATGTACAAAAACAATTGTGAGTAGTCACTTCGATCTCTCATTGGGCAAACTGATGAAAACCTTTCCTAATAAGACTGTGCAGGGAGAGTGGAAGGGGTGGCCAGTTCTTTGAAATGGCTAGCTGGCAAACTAAGGAGGGCCGTGAAGAAACAAACAGAGGGCCAAATGAAAAGAAACCTACCCTAAAGAAGCAGAAGAATAAAACTGACCTGACCAAGGAATCAAAGTCAATGGAAAATGTTCAGTGAGCTATGGAACACAACGCAGGAACTAATTGAGACTGTTATCCATGAGACACAAAAAGACTAAAAGAAATAACCTAAATGTTAGAGTGAAAGAATGCAGTGATTGGATTGATTTTTTTTAACTTTTCTACAGCCTTGTTATTTCTACTGGCAAATATTTGTTTTGTTTCATTTATTCTTCCTTTTTAACACTATCAGCCTGGTATATATGAAATTATGGAATAATCGCTTGTTGTTGGTTGTTAGCTACATAAATAAAAATAGGTGACACACATGTGCATGTGTTTTCTCAGGTCCTAGTTTCAATGAGAAGTTAGTTCTAAATAAGAATGTTTTATACATATTCTGAGGAAAAATTTTAAATTGACAAAGATATTGAAATACTTCTGTCATGCTTTAAAATGGTATATTCCTGCACAAACCCAAGTTTATGAATGATCTCTAATAGTGTTGGCAGGCATGGTTGTGGAGAGTTGAGTCAGGTGTGAGGCTCTCATTAATTGGTTAATGCTTTCTTTCCATGGCTGAATTCTCATTCTTGAGGGATAGGGCCAGGTACCATGAGTGTACGATGCTGTCAAGTAAAGATGCTGTCCATCTTCCATACTATGCCCATTTCCTCTTTACTTTTGTGGTAAGAACCGCAGGTATGGTCAGCTCTTAGCCATTATAGCCTTCATAACTGTGAGCCTCTTTTATTGACAAATTACCTATCAATACTGATCCTGTTGCAGAAATAGAAAGAATACCATGATATTGTTTTCAGTAAAGTATTGTGGATTTTTCCTTTAATTGCTGAGGTGTATGTTCTATGGTATAGATGTAGAAGGTTTCAAGTATTCTCAGGAAACCAGGGTGTTGTGGAATATTATTTTAAGATGTGTTGCATTTCATTTATGCTGTGGAATATTTGTTTAATGATGCAAAGATTTGTTGTATTTTATGTTGCATTTGTTTAACTCTGTGAAGTTGTATTGCTTTGTCCACCTAAAACACCTGATTGGTCTAATAAAGAGCTTAATGGCCCATAGATAGACAGGAGAGGGATAGGTGGGGCTGCCAGGCAGAAAGAATGAATAGGAAGAGAGAAGATCAAGGATTTAAAAAAAGGAGAAGGAGAGGAGGATGCCAGGGGCCAGCCACCCAGATATACAGTCAGCTATGGAGTAAGAAGTAAAGAAGGTTAAACAGAATGGAGAAAGATAAAAACCCAGAGGCAAAAGATAGATGGGGTAATTTAAGTTAAAAAAAAAAGCTGGTTAGAAACAAGACAAGCTATGGCTGCATTCATAAGAATAAGTCTCTGTGTACTTATTTGGGAGCTGGGTGGTGGGTTCCTAAAGAGCAAAAAGAGAAAAAAAAGCTACACCAGGGGTTATGATAAATGATTACATTGCAATTTATTTTTACTATGACATATGTTACTAAATCTAGTAATATTAGAAGACACATTTATGTATTTTTATTTTAAAGCATAATGCCTTGGGTTTCCCAAAATGATAAAAATAAATATCTTCATAGCATTGTAAATCACCTATCATTTTTAAGCAATATAATAGACAGGAAATGGTATTTTAAAAACATCTCAGCCTCATTTCTAATCTCAGGAAACTGAACATAGTGTCTATTGATGATTACTACTTCTGTTTAAAATTTGTTATTAATTATTTTACTTTTTGAGAACTTTGAGCATGAGCACTGAACCTATATCACTCCTGCACCCTAACACACACACACACACACACACACACACACACACACACACACACACACATACACACACACACACACACACACACACACACATTCTTATCAGGTCTCACTTCCTTCCAAATTTATGATTGTGGTGGTTTGATTGAGAATGGTCCTCATAGGTTCATATATTTGAATGTTTGGTCCTCAGTTGGTGAATGCTTAGTAGGATTAGAAGGTATGGTCTTGTTGGAGAAGGTTATGTCATTGGGGTGGGTTTTGAGGATTCTGAAGCCCACTGAAGGTCCAGTATTCCTTTCTTCCTGCACCTTGTTTGTGGATCAAATGTAAGGTCCCAACTACTACTCAAGAGCTATGCTTG
Source organism: Peromyscus californicus insignis (assembly GCF_007827085.1). Lineage (NCBI taxonomy): Eukaryota > Metazoa > Chordata > Mammalia > Rodentia > Cricetidae > Peromyscus > Peromyscus californicus. Next base: position 47,749,249 of record NW_026294491.1, on the reverse strand, counting down.
CCATCCTGCTACCAAGCTTCCCACCACAATGATCATGGACTAATCTTTGAAACTGTAAGCAAGCCCCCAATCAAATGCTTCCTTTTATAGTTTGCTTTGGTTATGGTGTCTCTTTATAGCAGTAGGACAGTAACTAAGAGTATGACACTCTTTAATTATTGCTTTTATACCTACACACACATTTATACAACCTACTGAGTTCATTTAATTTTGATCATAAGTTTGTGTCCAGGGTTGACACCTTGGATTGTACCACCTATGTGGCAGTTCATGCTTGGAAGAAACTGATTCTTTCTCTCTCAACAGCTATTCACTTCCTGTAGCTCTTCATCAAAGGGTAGGACCTTGTGGAATGGGATTTCTCCTGTCAATGGTTGTTGTCATTATGCCGGTCTTGTTTTAGTAGCCATACTGTTCAAAATGCAGATTATAAATGTCTGTTTGGTGCCCAACACCAACTAATGTGTCTCCAACAAAACCTATAATCCTAAGGCTTAGGGAACATTGTAGAACAGAATATAGAGGGACAGAAATACTATAAGAGTCAGGGGACCAGATTACCTGCTGTTAGTTAATATTTCCCTGACTTGTCAGAAAAAAAATGCACTCATGATTATTACTACTTTGAAATTCTTCCTAGTTATATACTTTTCTTGTGTTCTATATTTTTATCTCAAAAACATTTGGGAATTAGTATTAATAATATATTTAATTTTATATAAATAATTACATAAACTTATATAATTAAACAATATTCATAATTAATACAATTATTCCAAATATAATATATTTTATATCTAATACAATGATATATTATAGAATTATATAGCATATAATTATATAAAATACATATAGACATTCTATGATATTCTGTGTCAAGCAGTTTCTAGGTTCATTGATTCATCTGTGCTATTCTCATATTTAATAGTGTCTTCTCCCTCAATGCTATACATCCAAACAACCAACTTGTGTGGTAGGCCAGAGCTCTGCTGTTGAGCTATATCTCAATGGATATTGTCTTTCACCCTATTTCATGTAAGCCAATGCATCTGATACTATGATCACTTGGAATTAAATACAATTACTTTTTTGATATTTAGTTCACTTTTACTTATACTGAAATACATTTTTGTATTTAATTACTTTAAAAAGATTTATTTTATTTTCCTGTATATCTATGCATGTTTGTGTGGGTGTTTGTGTGTGCATGTGCATGGGAATAACCAAGGAGACAAGAGAGTATTGGGTCCCTCAGAGTGGAGTTACAGGTGCTGTTACCCACCTAATACAGAAATGTACTTGAGACCTCTAATGAGCAGCAAGTGCTCTTAACAACTGAGTTATCTCTCCAGCCCCTATCTTTCATTAATTGTTTTTGGAGGAATTTTACTTGATTAAGGAGACATCATAATGTGATTTATTATCTGATTGACAAACCATACTTTCGTTTATTTCATTATTGTTCTTCAATTTATTGGGGATTATAATCATTCATGTGCCCATGAGGATGATAATGCCATTTTACTTTAAGTCCTGGAAAATCTATTAATTTCATTGAATATGTATATTAATCTTGAGAGTGTTATAGTCCAGGAATATGCCAGGCTTTTAATTTTCTCAGATATAACTATACATCATTAACAAGTTTTTATGGTGGTTATAATTCAAAATTTTTATTTTTCTTATTAAATTGATTTCTGTTTAAATTTATTTCAGCTAGGGTCTAATGTACCCATAAAATGTCCTCAAACACAGTAGGTAGCCGATGTTGGCTTGGAATTTCTGATCTCCATGCCTTTACTTCCCCATTGCTGAAGTTTCAGGCATAAACCACCAGCCAACTTAAATTGATTCTTACATATTTCATATTTTAATATGACATAAAATATAATACAATCCTTCCCACTTTCACTAAGGAAATTTATACTTTGAAGTGTTTTTCTTATATTAATCTACTTTAAATATGTAGCATGAATCTTAAAAGGTCTTATTAATAAAAACAAACCCAGAGCCAGGTATTGGGGTGAACGCTGAAAGATCAGAGAAACAGAACAAACCACAGCTAATCTCGCCTCGCCAATTCCTCGGCTGATCTCGTTTGTGCAAACGGGAAGCCTCTGTGTCCTCATCCAAATAGATCTCAGCTGAACTGCTGCTCAAAAGCCTAAAAGTTTAACAGACTAAAAAGCCTCTAGTTCCTGGTCCTCATGCCTTATACACCTTTCTGCTTCCTGCCATCACTTCCTGGGATTAAAGGCGTGAGTCACCATGCCTGGCTGTTTCCAGTGTGGCTTTGAACTCACAGAGATCCAGATGGATCTCTGCCTCCAGAATGCTAGTATTAAAGGTGTGTGTGCCACCATTTTCTGGCCTCTATGTCTGTCTAGTGGCTGTTCTGTTCTCTGACCCCAGATAAGTTTATTTTGGTGCACAATATCACCACATCAATATTCTTTGATTTCTAAAAAGTTTTATTTTGTTAAAAAGTATCATGGTTTTTTTTTTTAATAAAAACTATTTATTTGAATCAGGATTTAAATGAAGTCTATACATGTGTGATTAATATATCCTTTAACTTTCTTTCTTAAAATGTTTTCCTTCTCGCCGGGCGGTGGTGGCGCACGCCTTTAATCCCAGCACTCGGGAGGCAGAGCCAGGCGGATCTCTGTGAGTTCGAGGCCAGCCTGGACTACGGGGTGAGTTCCAGGAAAGGCGCAAAGCTACACAGAGAAACCCTGTCTCGAAAAACCAAAAAAAAAAAAAAAAAAAAAAAATGTTTTCCTTCTCTCCTTCCTTCCCCTACTTGCTGTTTTGTTAATTCTTAAAATAGAATATATTTTATTTATTCTTTGAAAATATAATACTTGTAAACAACATATCTTGGTCATACGTACCCAATCTCCCCATCCCATTACTCCAGGGTAAACCCAGCATAGCCTCTCCTCACTTAACATTGCTTCAGCTCTCTCTCTCTCTCTCTCTCTCTCTCTCTCTCTCTCTCTCTCTCTCTCTCTCTCTCTGTGTGTGTGTGTGTGTGTATGTGTAATTACTATCAACACTGCCAGGTTACAAATCTCCTCCTTACCTGCTTATCGTGGCAGAGATTTGAGGTTGAGAGCAGGACTAACCTATGGTTATAAGCATAAATATTCAGAATGTAGCATTACACATGTCTATTCATCAAAAACAACAACAACAACAAAAAAAAAACAGCTGTAGATTTCTCTCAAGAGCCTATATTCTCCTGAACCATCGGTTTTTGGCAAGGTTTATGGCATGGGCCGTGAATTCTGTCCTGTACATGAATCCTCTAATGCAATCTAAAATCATGTCATTAGCATCATAATCTCCATGCCACTATTGGACCAGTGGGTACATACTTCCTGGCAAGTTGATCAGTATTGGATTTTAAGGTATTTTTATTTCATCAATAAGAACATATTTGTTCCATTTTTCAAACATTTACATGTGTTTATCCTGTTTTATTTTATTCAGCTTATTTTCTTGTATAATTATCTGAGTAAATGAATTATGGTGACTGCTGGGTCCCGCCTGTCTATCAAACAGTCCTTGAAAGGATAAGTGAAGATTGAAAAATAATAGATATGAAAAACAGGTGATGTAAAAGAAAAAGACAGAGACATAGAATAGCATCGGGAGGGCTCTGCATCAATGCCATAGTTGCCCTGAATTTATTCCTCATGGGCTTTTTATACACCACCAAGGGGAGAGGCAAAAGACGCCCCCTTCTCAAGGACAAAGTACAGACAAGTGTAAACACTTCCTTAATTCCCAAAACATCTAGTAGCCACGACTTATGACAAAATATCCTGTAATTAGGTCTTGAAGTATAAGACACCTGGTAACCATGCCTTTGGTCAAAACATTCTGTTACACAGTCTTGTGGGGCAAAACAAGCCCAGACTCTCTGACCTTGAGTCAAGATGGAATAAGGCCACACTATGGAGTCTCTGTGGGCTCCCACAGGTGACAGTCTATCATTACTTTCTGGAACATTCTCCAACTTTTCTAAAGAAACTATTGATTTTATTTTCTAAAATTTGTAAATGCTTACTTCCCTATGTGTTGATAAAAAAAATGTGTATTACTTTTACCAGAAACAAATTGAGGGGGTAATAATTTCTTTCATGTGGATTAATTTAAGTTAGATTATTACATATGCAGCAAAAACATATTAAAATATGTGAGTGTTTATTACTTCACAAACATCATTCAATTCATCAATTGCTCTTCTGGATATTTTGATATTTGGTGCTCCTATGTTAATTTGGTTTTTAGATGTTTCTATCTCATATGACCTTTCCTTCTTTTGTTCCAGACTTACATAGCTTGCTCTACTCTGTTTAAAGCAAACAAACAAACATTCCCCACGTTTAATTATGAAGAATTTAATTCTTATGTCTATTCTCGATTATGAAAGAGATTACTCAGCTCCTACAGAGGAACAGCACCCATGTTCATAACTGCCTACAATTTCTCCAGGGGATTCAACCCTCTCTTCTGGATTCTGAGGGTGTTTTAGTTATTATTCTATTGCTGAGAGGAGACACAATGATTAAGGCTAAGTATAAAAAGAGCATTTAAATGGAGGTTTGCCTACGGTTTCAGAAGGTTAGCCTGTGACTTTCATGCCTGGGAACATGGTGATGGACAGGCAGGCATGATGCTGGACCAGTATCGAAGATCAAACAACCCTATCAGAGGGAGACAGGGAGAGAGAGAGAGAGAGAAGAGAGAGAGAGAGAGAGAGAGAGAGAGAGAGAGAGAGAGAGAGAGAGAGAGAGAGAGATGGATGACAGCTCTCAGTGAACCTGTTTCTGGAGTTGTTGTCTTTGATAAAGATTCTGGTGTCTATCTATCTATCTATCTATCTATCTATCTATCTATCTATCTATCATCTATCATCTATCTTCCTCATTAACTGGTAGCCAATGTGTTAATGCTCACAGTCAAATATGTCTTTAAATATTAATTAATGTCTCATGCCTACAGTACAAAAATTCCTTGTTCAGAACTATAGCATAACAAAAAAAAAAAATCTCAAAAAGTTTCTTGCAGAAAACGTGTCTCATGTTTTAGTATGTGTTTCTATTGCTGTGATGTAACACCATGACCAAATGCAACTTAGGGTGGAAAGGATTTATTTGGCTTACACTTCCATATCACTGTTCACCATTTTAGACATCAGGATGGGAACTCAAACAGGGTGGGAACCTGGAGACAGGAGCTGATGAAGATCCATGGAGGGGTGCTACCTTACTTGCTTGCTCCTCATGGCTTGCTCAGCTATCTTATAGAAATCAGGACTACCAGCCCAGGGCAGCACTACCTACAATAGGCTGGGCCCAATTACATTAGTCACTATTTAAAAAAATGTTCTACAGTCTTGTCTGTGGCCAGATCTTATGATGGTACTTTTTCAACTGAGGACCCTTCTTTAGATGATTGTAGCTTGTGTCTGGTTGATCTGAAACCAGCCAGTGCACTTAGCATATACACACCTTCTGTAAATATGCAACAAAATTTACATTTGTCATTTGATATATTATTTTTAATAGTACAGTACTTAGTTTATGATTGATGTCTACTATGAGAACTATACTCAGTTTGCAACATATATGCTGTGGATATTGCTATATGTAAATAAACACTGATTGGCCAATAGCCAGACAAGAAGTATAAACGGCACTAACAGAGAGGAGATTTGAGGAAGGAGGAAGGATAGGAGAGACTGCCTGGAGCCACCGCCAGGACAAGGAAGATGTAAAGTACCAGTAAGCCACGTGGCAAAGTAAAGATTAATAGAAATGGGCTAAATATAAGAGTGAGAGCTAGACAATGATAGGCCTGAGCTAATGGCCAAGCAGTTTAAATAATGTAAGCGTCTGTGTGTTTTTTTTATAAGTGGGCTCTAGGACAGGCGGGACTTGGTGGGACCTGGAGAGAAAAGCTCTCCAGCTACACAAACATAACTACTCACAGGAAGACTAGGAACTGTTCATCTACTAATTGTCTGTGAAGAAGTATATAAACTGTGTAACAATGAGCTTCACACTCTACTAAAACTTTAAAGCCTAGAGAGACCTGAGCTATTCATAAAATTACTCTATACACAGAAGAAATATCAGCTAAGTATAATATAAACTCAAAAATAATTCAAATTCACTACTGGTCTAACTTTCAAGCCTGTTGGATTCCTATACCTGTTTTATACTTTAAGTATTAAATTATTCAAAAACATACTGTTTTGTTAGATGTTTCAAGGATACATTGAAGGAGAATTAAGTTATTAAATAAAATCACAGCTGTTACTTCTTGTATTTACAATTATCTTCAAAACATGTGATTTATTTTGGGAGGCAAAGAGAATGAGATGCCACACTGATGCACCCACACTTCAAAACTTGTTCTTCATCCTGTTTCTGAAGAGTGTCAGACTCAGTCGACAGTGGGTTCATCTACGGAGAGGAAATTTTGAGTATGTGAGCTTTGTTAGTGTTAATACTTTGAGCATATTTCTGTTTTGCATTTATGTGGGAGTGGCAAAGCAGGAAAAAACCATTATCTGTTAAGAAGAATAACTGCCATAATAATCATTTCCAAAATCTGCTGAACTGATCCTCATATGTCTACCCAGATGGTGAAGTGGTGAAATGGAACAGAGGACACCCCAAGGCAGTTGCTGTTGCTAATCTCTGGAGGATTTCTATGTGGAATCATACCTGATCAAAGTCTGTGTCTGCACTAAAACTCAAAAATATATTTTCACTGTTACCCACAAAAAAGTATCAGTAATTTGCTATGGATCAGCTCTTCCATTCAAATAAAATTATGGATTTTTACTGATGGTACAAATCCAAGTCTATTATAGGCTTTGCTCAAGAAATGCATCATAAGCAACACCTGCTTCTTTTGTCCTGAGCCTCTCACATTATGAATCCCTATACATTCTGTTCTAATGTACTGAAATATGTAGTTTGGGCTTCAGGACAATGCACTCCAGGAGGAGAAAGAAACGTTATAGAGTGAACAAGAACACAAACTCCATTTCCATTTGTTCAGTAGCAAAGACCAAGACCCTAAGAATGTTTAGATGTTTACAAAGTACTGAGCACACTTGTGTACAGATGATAACTGCTTAGAAGCTAATCCTCACATAAGATTCCAGGAAGGCTGTTATGTAGCTTAAAACATCACCAGTTAAGAACGGCGCACACGGAGTTGCCTTACCTGGGGCCTAGGCAGGATTGTTTGGCTCGGCCTGGGAGGAGGGGACTAGACCTACCTGGACTGAGTCTACCAGGTTAACTTCAGTCTGTGGGGAAGGCTTTGCCCTGGAGGAGATGGGAATGGGGGGGGGGGTTGCGGGGAAGGTGAGGGGGACGGGAGGGGGGAGAACAAGGGAATCCGTGGCTGATATGTAGAACTGAATTGTATTGCAAAATAAAAAAAAATAAAAAAAAACATCACCAGTTAAAATGTGGGAAAGAAACCTAAAGGCTTGATCTATCTGGAGAAAATAGCCACTGAGCACTTGTATTTTAAAATGGAAATTTAAAAATAAAGATTATATTGTATATCATATTGTAACACAAAAATGCCCATTTCACATACAGTGGAATTTAATGAAGGCTTCTGGTGCAGTCTGTTTGATGTTTACTTTTCATTGTCTTTTTAACTATTTTTAAGGATGTTGAGAAACTAGCTTCTTAAGGAAAAGCCCCACACAAAGGCCAACACAAAATCTTTCTTAACGTTAATATAAAGAAAATTAAAAGAAAATCTCTTTTCTTATAGTGGTGTATTCAATGATGATCATGATGATATGTTTTGGGTATGTGTAGGGAGAGAAAGAGAAAGAGGGAGAGGAAGAGAGACAGAGACAGAGAATAAAATTTTCCACTTTTCAACCAATTTTTAGTTGCTACTCTTGATGTAAATATAAAATATAATTATTCACACATGTTACTAGACTGTTAAAAATGACATCATGAAATTTGCAAACAAATTGATAGAACTAGATAAAATTATCCTGGGTGAGGTAACCCAGACCCAGAAAGACACATATTGTATGTATTCACTTATAAGTGGCTATTAACTGTTAAACATATGAGATTATGTAGAGAGAGAATCAAAATTGGAGGTCTCTCCCCTTGGATCTTGGGGAGTAAAAACTGTAGAAGTCAGAGGGAATGGAGGACACCAGGAGAACATGTCCCACTGAATCAACTAAGTAGGGCTCACATGAGCTCACAGAAACTTAAGTGGCAAGCAGGAGGCCTGCAAGTGTCTGTGCCAGATCCTTTCTGTATGCGTTATGGTTGTTAATTTGGTGTTTTGTGGGACTCCTAACAGTGTGTGTAGGTGTGTCTCTGACTCTTTTTCCTTCTTTGGGACTCTTTTCCTCTTATTGGGTTACCTTGTCCAGCTTCACTATGAGGACTTTTGCCTTGTCTTATTGTATTTTTGTTGTTGTTGGTTGGTTGTTGTCTACTGGAGGCCTGATCTTTTCTGAAGGGATATGGAGTGGGGATTGGATCTGAGGGAAAGAGGAGGTGTGGGGGGGGGCAGCTGGGAAGAGAGGAGGAAGGGAAACTATAGTCTGGATGTATGGTATGATTGAGAATCTATTTTCAATAAAAAACAAACAAACAAAAAAACAAGCAAAAAGCAATGTTTAAAATGTTCCAAAAAGAAAAAAGAAACTGATCTTATAGTTCAAAATCTGTCCAAATTATAAATGCCTTAGAAACAAAACAGAAAGGAAACATTCATGTTAGTAAGGATATTTAAAATAATAAAATACAGGATGTAGCATAATATTTTTCAAACTCTTATTGCAAATAATTTTCTTTTCATACAGTGTATTTTGAATCACTCTTTCTCCTCTCCCATGTCTTCCCAGACTCTTCCCAACCAACGTCTTCCTTCTCTCTCTATTTAAAGAACAAATAGGCAAATCAAGAAATACTGCCCCCTAAAAGAAGAAAAAGTGCAAGAAACATATACACACAGAGACACACATAGACACATTCACAGGTGAGTGCACACACACACACACACACACACACACACTCAACCTCAAAAAACACAAAACCAGTTATCTTAATACTCAAGCAAAAGCCCAAACAAAGAGTATGAAACTGAAAATATTTCCCAAACTACTGAGTTCAGTCTGTGTTGGCCATCTACTGCTGGGGACAGGCTCTGTCCTTAAGTATAGTTTGTATACCAAGTGAGACCCCATTGAAGAAAACTAACTTTTTCATGAGCAAGCTGTTGTCAATTGGAGATAGCTTCTTGGTTAAGGATGGGACATCATGTCTTCACTTTGCCTTTTCAGGGCTCTGATTCCATCTGGCTTTGACCTGTGTAGGTCCTGTGCATGCTGCCAGTTTCTGTAAGAACTTATGTGTGTCATGTTGTGTCTGAAAGACACTGTTTCCTTGGTATCATCCATCCCCTCTGGTTCTTATAATTTTTCTGCCTCTTTTCTGAGGGTATGGGTCGATTAAGACATTTATTTAGGACTGAGTGTTCCAGTCTATCACTTCCTGTACATTGTACAGCTGTGGATCTCTGTGTTAGGTCCTATCCACTTCAGGGGAAGCTTCTCTGATGATAGCTGAGTGAGACATTGGTCATATTTGTCTTTTTATAACATAATCTTCACTCTTTCCTTGCATGGCATTTTTAATGTGCTAGTTTATTTTTAAATCTTTCCATTTTCAAGCACATACCACTAACTGCAATTTAAACACCAGTTCCCATGAGAACCCGATTAAGACACTTGCAGAAAATTCAGCACCCATAGCCTATTTGCTGTAACTCAATCATTACCATACAACTTCTAAATGATACTGTGAAGGTAAGACAAATAAACCATTAAGTTTCACCTAAATGCTTCAGGTTTTTTTTTCTTTCTCTCTGTGAGTACCTGTAACTATCACAGTTTTGTCCTTTTCTGGTAGATGGTCTTTGGATAAAAACTTCTCTTCTGTTTATTATATGCTTCCTTTTTTATTGTCTTCTAAGTTTGTCAGTTTTAAATACATGGAAAAATCTGGATGAACTAACAGCATTTTCATGGGTGGAATGTGAGAAGTAAAAATCTGTTTTCTAATAATATTGATTTGATGGTGAGAATATAAATAGGTGGAATTTTTCTGTGCCCCAGCAGTCACTTCTCAACCATCCAGAGACTTAATATTAATTATGTGCTTGGCAATAGCATTGGCTTGTTACTAAATAGCTCTTACAACTTAAATTAACCCATAATTCTTGTCTAAATTCTACCACGTGGCTCAGGATTTGTTACCTCATTTTCTACATGTTCTGCTTCCTCTGTGTCTGCTAGAGTCTCCTCTGACTCCACCCTTCTTCTTCTCAGAATTCTCCTTGTCTGGCTCTCCTGCCCAATCTCTTTCTGTCTAGCTATAGGCCAGTCAGCTCTTTATTAACCAATGAGAGCAATACATATTTACAGCATACAAAGATTGTTCTACAATAAATATATTTAGTTCTTAAGAATGTGGATTTTGCTTTAAAAAGGAATTAGAAGTTTATTTCATGACAGAAATATAAAGTGCTGTGGAATAATCCTTTTGTACACTGTGAAGATTTGTCACTGGGATTGGTTAAAAAAAAAAAACTGATTGGCCGGTAGCAAGGGAGGAATTATAGGCAGGACAACCAAACTAGGAGAGTGATTGAAGAAGGGCAGAGTCAAAGGAGTCACCAGACAGACAGATGAGAGTTGGACATACAAAATGGGATAGAGGTAAAAGCCCTGAGCCTTGGGGCAGTACATAGATTAATAAAAATGGGTTAAGTTGTAAGTGCTAGCTAAGTAACGAGCCTGAGCTATTGGTCGAACATTTATAATTTATGTTAAGTCTCCAAGTCAGAAGCAGATGCTGGTTATTTGGGAGCAGGCAGTCAGAACAGGAAAACTCCACCTACAACAAAATGTTAATTTAGATTGGTTTTGCTACTCCTAATATTTGGGAAGCAAGGAGGCAGGAGGATCACAAGTAAGAACATGCCTGACATTAGCAAGACTTTGTCTCAGAATAACAATAGCTGTAAAATATTTTTGTTGTTTTACTTTTAGTTTTTAATAAAAAAATGAAAAATTCATACATGTATTCAATTTACCTTTATTTTAAATACCCTTAATTCCCCTTTTAATTCTCAAAAACCTCCTAACATATCTCCCTCCAAACAAAATGTCCTCCTTTTGTAATATGTTATTTATTAACTTTTAACCCACTGAGTACAATTTGTGATGTCCATATGTACGTGGGGTTGGGATCACGACCTGGGCATGGCAAATCAATCTGTGTCCTCCTTCCTAAGAAATATGATTCTGTATTCCTTAGCAGCTGTAAACTGCCAATTCCTCCCCAAAAGGGGAGAAATGTAAAAGATGTTCATTTACTCAACAAATAACTTTTTCCATGCACATAAATAATTATCAAAACCAGAATCCAAAAAAAAGACAGAAATATATATTTATTCTCACTCCCACACAATTCAACAATGAATTTTACAATGACTGTATGCATTAGTAAAGATTTAGGAAGGTAATAGGTTTTGAGCTGAAAAACCAGTATTGGGCCTTACTAATTTGACCTCTAGGTATGCCCCCTTTGCTGGATCATGATATGGAAGTAATTGCTCTCATGCAAGGAAATATGGTTTTTAAAAAAAAGGAAGCCAGAGAGATTCTTGGCCCAAGCTTGCCCCTGGGAACTGACCAGAGGCCTGAGAGATACCCATTAATCTCTTCTGAGGGTCACAGCCCACAACCTAATTGCTTCCTACAGGCCTGACATATTAATAATTTCCCTACCGTAATGTCACATTCTGGATCAAGGTCCCAGCTCATGAAACTCTGGTAGCAATGGCAAAATACATGAAAACAATAGAAATTCCTGTGTGGTATTGTGGTTTGGATATGTAGTGTCTCTCCAAAAGTTCCATGATTGGTGGCGGTATTACTGAGATATAATTTGATCATGAGAAAGCAAACATTATTAATGAATTAGTTCAAGTTAATAATAATTAAATAGACTTTAGTTTATGCCTAGCTGAATGACATAGGCCCTTGATATCTATCTGTCTGTCTATCTATCTATCTATCTATCTATCTATCTATCTATCTATCATCATCATCATCATCATCATCCTTTCCGTCTTCTCTTCCTTCCTCCCTTCCTTCCTTCCTTTCTTTATGCTGTAGAACGAGCTGCCTCGCTCTAACATTTTTCCCTCCCACTATCATGTTAAGTGCTTTCTCAAGCTTCAAACTAATGGCCAGAAGTTTAGCCACATGTGGCCACAAGCTAGAACCCCTGAAATCATTCAGTAAAAGAATTCTTTCCTCCTTTTAACTGATAAACGTAGTGTTATTAAATAAAATAATTCAGTCCTGACTTTTTACTGATTACACATTTGAGGATGGACCTGTAACTAAGGCCTGGTTTTATCCTCTGAAAATTAGAATTCCTAATACTATAGATTTTCATTAGCAAAAGTTGTGTTATGTGAACCAATGTTCTGTGTCATCCTAATCTAATTTAGTAACCACTGAGAAAATTGCTAAGTGTTTTAGGTATACTAGTACTATAGAAGAATCAAAATTAATTTTATTTAATTTAAATTCAGCTAGTTACATAAGCTAGTGACTAAAATACTGGTCTTTGCACTCTTAAAAAATTAACTGATATTACCAGAGAAATGAGACTGTGATTATTAAAATAATAATAATATATTATTCTCTCATAATATTAGCAAAGATATTTGCCAAGGCATTTTGAGGTTATCTTTCCTGGAAATTTATCATGTTGAAGAAATACATATTTTTATATTGAAAGGAAGAATAATTAGCAAAAATGGTAATACTTATTCAGTCTTAAATATTAATGTTTTGGTTTTGCAATTTCTCTTCAAAATATAACATAATAAAATAATCAAATTTTCACATTAAATTTTTTGCTCTTCTAACTCATTATTTGGAGGAACATTTAAAACTTGCTTTAAGAATATATTACACCTGGTACATTCAGTAGTGGCAGGTCTAAGCCCCTTCCCCTGCCTCAAGGCTCTGGGAGATGTTCCATCATAGGTAGTGAGCTCGAACAAGCCAGCTCATGCACCAGGGATGGATCCTGATCACACTGCTGGGTCGCTTTAAATAGATCAAGCTATAGGCTCTGCTGACTCCCCATGAGAAACCTTACCTTCTTGTAGGAGGGAATGGGGGGTGGGTTGGTTGTGAAAGACTGGAGGGGCAGGTGGAGGGAAGTGGGGGATCTATGATTGGTATGTAAAATGCATAAAAAAAATTCTTAATAAAATATGTTTAAAAAGAATATATTAAACCATTGTGGGTACAATTTGTATGGCAATTTGAGAAGTTATTCATCATTAGGGAAAGCGTTCATTAAAATATCACAGATTGATATGAGCTGTATTATAGTAAGAAATAAGAAGACTGCCAACAGTATATTGGGGGAGAGGAAAGATATTCTGTCCCTCAAGTCAGCTACAATAGTTGTGCATCTGTGGAAAAATCAAATACCTGCTCTGAGTCTTGGTTTCTTGCTTTCAAAGCAAAACCAAATCTATAAAATACATTCAGTTCTATAATTCTGTCTTTCTTGTTCTCAATTATAAGTCCCAGAAATATATTTAAAACAAGGTTGTGTTTCTTGCTACAGTGGTACTTACTAGGACTTGGATCTTTATGGAAGAATTAATAGGTACCCTGAGGCAGTTTTCTTTAACTGGTATAATTTGTCAAACATTCTTTGAGACCATGTTGTTGAGCATGGTCAGAGACAGGCAAAGAACACATGGGCTTGCCTTGCAATAACTTGTAAAGGAAAATGCTTAGAGTAGACACCCAAAACAGCCATAGAAATGATCTAGGCAACAAATCAGATGAACTATTAACCATGGTGAGAACTTAACAAGGTTGGAAGTTTAAGTCCAAGCCTGTACATTTAGATTTTTAATATGAATTATGGTGCTAAACTGCAAAGAAAATCAATAGATTATTAGATGATGACAGAAATGTACTTCATAGGGAAGTAGTTTCACTTTAACAAATGTGTAAGTTGTTCATGATATCACCAGTTATCACGCTGATGCTGTTCATGAACTATGAATATAGAAAAGAAGAATGATTCTTTTGGAGAAAAAAGTGTTTTCAAAGAACCATGAATGACATAAAAATAAAAATCTAAAGTTTTAAGAAGTTAGATTGAAAGAGGAATTAAAATGTTTTCCATAGTCTCTAACTGTTGTGGCATCTATATGAGTTCATTCAGTTTTCTTATACTGTAGGCAGAGTTTTCCTGTCCTGCAGCCACTCTCAAATAATCAATTAGAGGCTTAATATTAATTACAAATGCTTGTCCAATAGCTCAGGCTTGTTACTAACTAGCTCTTACAACTTAACTCATTTCTATTAATCTATGTGCTTCCCTGAGGCTCGTGGTTTTTACCTCTATCCCATTTTGTGTGTCCCAGTCATTTTATATCTGGCTGGTGACTCCAGACTCCACTCTTCTTCCTCCCAGAATTCTCCTAGTTTGGCTATCCTGCCTAACCTATTCTGTTCAGCTATTGGTCAATCAGCTTCTTTATTAAACCAATCACAGTGACATATATTTACACAGTATAAAGGAATATTCCACAGCACTTATATCTTTAGGAATGACATCTTGGGATTGGAAACCTTATCCAAGAGCTCATCCCTGGAGAAGAATGATTATTCCACTATCAGCAGCAAGCAGCCATTATCTTTTCTATAGGGGTGGAGTCTTGTGACAGTTATCCCATTCACTTTTGAATGCATGTTAGAGTTCTTTAAAGGATTCACACACACACACACACACACACACACACACACACACACACACACATACACACACACACACCATATGATTTATAAGATTGATTTGCAGGCTGTGTGTGATCTGGTAGTTCAACAATAGCTCTCTCCCAAATGAAACTCTAAGAATCCAATGAATGTGTAGTCCACAACACTGGTTGTCTCAGCAGTTACAATCTGATGTTAGAGTCTAGGAAACTCCCAGAGAGCTACTGGTCTTCACTCTATGTTGGAATCCTGAAAAAAATAGGTTCCAATGCCAACTAAGGAATACCTTAGGAACAGGAGAGATGAGCTTGCCAGCGAGAATGAGGACAAGTTGACAAAAAGTAAAATTTCTAATAAGAGTCTCAGAGATAGCCCCTGCTCCCACTGTTAGGAAACCCATAAGAGGACCAAAATACACAACTGTCACATATATGCAGAGTGCCTTGGTCACTCCCATTCAGGAGCCCTGGCTGTCAGTTCAGGCTCTGTGAGCCCCTGTGAGACCAGGTTAGTTGATTCTGTGAGTGTTCTTGTGATGTCCCTGAGCCCCTGGCTCCTACAATCTTTCTTTCCCATATTCTGTAGGACTTCCTGAACACTGCCTAGTGCCTAATTTGGCTGTCGGTCTGCATCTGATTCTATCAGTTGCTGGATGCAACCTCTCTGATGACAATTAGGCTAGGCACCAATCTGTTCACAGGAGATGGCCAGTTCAGGCTACATATTCACTACTTCTAGGAGTCTTAGCTGGTGTCATCCTTGTAGATTCCTTGGAGATTCAGGTTTCTACCTAACCAGGGAATGTCCCTCTTTTCCAGTAGTTTCTTTGAGTACTCTCTCTCCATCCCCCACCCCCAACCTGATTGCTCATGTTCCCATCCTGACCCACCTTCAGTCTACCCACAAAATCTCTTCTATTCCCATTCCCAGGGAGATCTGTATGTTCCCCCATGAATCCTTCTTATCTAGCCACTCTGAATCTCTGGATTGTAGCATAGTTATCCTTTATTATAAAGCTAAGATCCATTTATGAGTAGGTCCATACCATGGTTTGAGACCCTACTCCTCATACTGGGTCACCTTGCCCAGTGTTGATACATGGGGGGGGTGCTTATTAGTCTTACTTGATATGCCATGTTTTGTTAATATTCATGGGAGACTTGCCCTTTCCTAAACAGAAATGGAGGAGGAGTGGATTTGGGGGTGGAAACAGAGGGGAGGGTGTTGTGGGGAGGGACTAGGAAGAGAAGAGGGAGGTAAAACTGCAGCTGGGATGTAAAATAAATAAATTTATTTATTAAAAAAAATTCCTTCGTCCACAATCTGTGACGATGCTTCCACCAGGAAGTGTGGCCCAGGTAGAGGGTGGTTCTTTCTATTTCAAATGATCCAATCAAAACTGTCATTCACAGGTGTGCCCAGCTGCTTGGATTTGAACTGATTCCAGATGTAGCCAGTTTGGCAACCAAGATTAACCATCACAGCCTGTCACTTGGTGTTATTATTTGATACACATCATGCATACTCACATACATCAAAAGTCTGATCTCCACTGAGGCAAGTGACTTTCTTATGTTCCCGGCCTGAATTGTGAATTAATCAGGGTCTACAAACACAGGCAAACATACAGGAACCCACCAAGAACTAAGCCAGTATATCCATCAAAGGGTAGCCCAGAGTTCTTTAAATTCAGCCTAGAACAGTAATCCACGTCCTTTACTCCTGTTTCCTGGCGTATTGCCCTCCTCTCCTCCTCTCCTCCTCTCCTCCTCTGCTCCTCTCCTCCTCTCCTCCTCTCCTCCTCTTTCTAAGCAGCCTTTGGACTTTGGGATCCACAGAAAACTTAGTCTTACTCCCATCTTCTACTCTTTTTTTTTTTTCTTTAGTTTTTGATCTCCCATTCTATTTCACCGGTTGACCTGTTTGTTTCCTTAATTTGTTGTTATTTGTTTGAGAACCTAATGCATTCACATATGCTTTGATTAAACCCAGTCCCCAATAACTCCTCTTCCATTTTTTCCTCTACTCCTGAAGGCTTTTTATTCCCAACCTCATGAACTTGTTAGTTTTTAAACATACTGTTAGGGCTGCCGAAGACCACCAAATGAAGCATGAACAGCCTTGCAGGAAACAAATCCTAGAAGAAAACTGACTCCTCCTACTCCAGCAAACATCAGTTGCCAGCAACCGCTCAGCAAGGGGAGGAACTTTATGAGACACTCCCGTACCCATCCTGGGACTCTGCCTGGCTTGATCTTATGCAGGTTTTGTGCATTCCATCACAGTTGCTGTGAGTTCATATTTGCAGCAGCCTTGCATGTCCTGCAAATACTATTTCACTGCACAGGTCTAATAATTCGGGCTCTCCCAACATTTCTATCACCGGTTCCTCATTTTAGGTAAAACAGGTATTCTTTGCCATAATTTACAATTTGTACAATATCCTGACAATGAACCACAGGATGAAAGCCCCACATGCTAGTTGGCACTTGTCTTAGTTATACTGTGATAAAACACCATGACAAAAGCAATTTGGGGAAGAAAGGGCTTACTTATTTGACATTCCCACAGCACTGTTGATTGTTGAAGGATGTCAGGACAGGAACTAAAGCAGGGCTGGGATCTGGAGGTAGGAGCAGAGGCAGAAGCTGTGGAAGAATGTTGCTTACTGCTTTCTTCAGCCTGCTTTGTTATAGAATCCATGACCACCAGCCCAGAGGTGGCACCACCCACAGTGGGCTGGGCCATCCCCCATCAATCAGTAATTAAGAAAATGTCCTACAAGCTTCCCTACAGCCTGATCTTAGAAAGGCATTTTCTCAATTGAGTCTCCCTCCTCTCAAATGACTCTAGCTTGTGTCAAGGGGACATAAAACTAGCCAGCACAGCACTTCAGGGACATTTTTTGAGAATTCATGTGCTCTGTGGGATGTCTCAATATTACCTTTCCACCTAGGGAAAAATCTGTGTTTTCCTTCTCACCCCGTACTAATCAAGGAAACTTCTTATAGGTTAAATTGCCTCCCAGAGAAGATTCAAGTTAGTCTTAGCAAGCAGAATCCTACACCTCTGAGAGATAATAATGGGCAGAGGCTGAGACCAGAAGTCCTTCCTTTGCCTGGATCTTTTCTGGGTATCTCACGTATACCATCTGTTCCATAATTTTCTCACCTGAAAATTGGAATGAACTTGGTTATGCCTTCCTTTTGCTTACATTCTCCATGAGCACTTAACTTACTAAAACTGGCAGATTACAAAAGCTCACCCTGTAGAGCTGCTTATCATAAAGAAAGAAGAAGGAAATATGGCCTAAAGTAAATGTATTCATTTATGCCTGCTATTTAAATGCATGTAAGACTTTATGTATAGATATGTACATTTAATTTAAGCATGCATTTACTAATTCACCATTAGTTAAAGCAGCAGCAATTACAGAGAGTGGGCTATGTTTCATATTTGGCTGAACTAAGATGAGACTGTGTGAAAAAGAAATGAAGAAAAAATTGTATGTATAGAATAAAAAATCCAAGGAAAATATGACCAGTGAAACCTTTTCTTCTGCATGCTGTCTGATACTCTTTAATAAAGAAAATTCTGATTTGAAGATTTATCTTTTTCCTATGAATATAAATGGAAGAAAAGAGCTCTAATTTATACATGTAATCCCAGATAATGAGAAATATCTTATCTATGAAATCTATAAGGATATTTTAAACATGCAGACTGAACATATAACCTGACTTCCAAATAAAAGCTAAGCATTGTAAGTCACTCTTTTTTTTTTTTTTCTTGTAGCCCGTGGGAAGTGTCAACAACCGAGTTTCTCTTAGTTGCCTTCCCTGGAGTCAAGCCTCATCTGAAAGATATCCCAAGCCATTTGCTTCTAAACAGCACAAAATGATGTTATTGTTTTTAAGTCTCTGTTTTTTAAAAAAAATTTTAATTGTCTAAGTTTATGGAGACAGTATGGTAATTTGAAACATAAACAGAGTAGAGATAGAGCAAATCAGTGTAGTTCGGTTCCATCTCCAATCATGTCCAATGATATTAGAGGTAGTTGATATATGGAGTATGTAAAAAAAATGAATTATTTATGTTTGGAGACAGAACCTGAGCAAGGCTGTTCCAGTGCCTCATTAGCCACTAAGCCTTGCCAAGCGCTTGCAACAAATGTCATGGGAATTTACCAGTCAAGAATTTTGGATCTCTGAGAATCTCGCTTTTTACATTCTCTCACCTCTGCCTGTAAAAAACTCAGCTGGGAGCATGTTTGGTCACCAGAGCCTTGCATGGGAGTCTAGCTGCTGCCATGAAAGTAAAAAGGTACTCTCCTGAGTCACCCTGTCCCTTGGGATTAAATCCAGGTTCAGTCTCTGTTCCATATGGTAATATAGCAGGTGTTAAATCTGTAATGTTCTGGAGTTGAAGGAATCGCTATTTTTACTCCAGTTGAATTGGAAACAAGTTGAAGTTGAACATGGCCTTGAGTCAGATAATGGCTAACTTGCAGCTCAAGAGAAAAAAGACATTTTCATGGCTTAATATTCAAAACAAGATTGAATAATTCAATTTAACTGTGAGTGTGCCATGAAATACAGGAAGAGTTATAAGTCTGGTAGTAATTTAGAGTAAAATAATACATGATGCTAAAATATTATCTGGAGTTTTTACAAGAGAAATGTAAAGGAAGCAGACAAACAACTATTACTTTTGGTTTTGTTTGCAAATGTTTTCCTAGATTCCAACACTTTAATTGTACTAATATTGCTCATTTCTCTCTTTTCTTTCCTCCCTTCCCTCTCCATCCTTCCTCTTTCTTCTTCTCTCCCTCCCTCCCCCCTTCTCCCTCTTCCTCTCTTCCCCTTGCTCTCCCACCCTCTCCATATATTACCTCATGGTCTAATTTCTACCTTAATATCTTTGTAAGGCTCTGTCTTCTAGATTCCCTTACCTGACTTATTGGGGCTACCACGGTTAATGCGTGCTTTGTGCCAGTAATGTGTGTCAGGAAGTGTCATTGTCCCATGTACTGAAATGCTGTCTTGAAGGTAGTTTCAGGGTGTGGGTAGGTAGTTCATAATGTGAAGTCAGCAGGTATTTGCCATAAACAGAATGAGAATAACTTCAATCTCAATGAAGATTGAAAAAGGAAGTAAAATAATTAGCTTTATTGATAGGTATTTAAGTGGGACATAAATTTGTACCAACAAAGGTTTGGCAAGATTCCTTATTTTAGAATTCAATCATTTATTTTAATGCCTTGGATAGCACAATTTCTGCTCTCTTTGTCTTTCTTTGTTAAACTCATAGCAATCACAAAAATAGTTATATACTGATTCATTAATAGACAAAAATACTTTGAAAATCAGAAAAAAAGACATTAGGCCTATGCTTTTGCATTTTGTTCAGAGGAAAACTTAAGTGGAGCTGCCTGCCCTATTCATTGTTCTCTCTCCATTATACTATCATGGAAATTGGGTATTATTAAGTGTGTGGCAGTTTTTGACTGACTGAATTGCACTGTTTAAAGATCTCTGTATCAGGAACTGGAGGGAGAGATGTCTCAGCACTAAATGGATCTCTAGCACTGATATTTTATATGTAGGTTCATTTTTCACTTAGAAAACTGAGTAATAATTAACCAAGTTTTGTACAGGTTGGGGCTCAGAGTAGAGAATAGAAAAAGAATAAAGCAAACCAAATAATATATGATACCTCTTTCATGGGACTCCCCCTTTCTTTCTTAGCAAAGCCTTAAGACTTGTTCTGAAGTTCAAGTTTCCCACCCTGTCATTCTCCAACTTCTAGATGCCCTCTTCCAAGCTCCCCATCCACCTTTACATACTTGAAGTCTCATCAAGAAATGTGAGCCACTCACAGTGTGACCACAGTTAGGGTAACAGGCAGAACTATCTTCTCTTAAACTTTGTTATCTAATTTCTTTATATTTACATCAACTTGCTGTCAAGACTGATGACCAGAGTGTGATCCCAGGTACCCACATATCAGAAGGAGAAAATTGACTTCTTCAAGTTGTTCTCTGATCTCCACACTTGTACCATGGCATGGGTGTGAGCACACAGCGCACACACACACACACACACACACACACACACACACACACACACACACACACACACAAATGTAATAAAAAGTTAATTTAAAAAGGTAGAGAGAAATAAAGGGAAAATTCATGTCATTCTCTGGGTCCTGGCATGTCTGTTTACACTCACGTACATGCACTTGTATAACACATACACATACAAAGGGAGAGAGAGAGAGAGAGAGAGAGAGAGAGAGAGAGAGAGAGAGAGAGAGAACCAATTCAAATATCCACTTCAGTAAAAATGAGGAAACAAATTCCTAAAGTTTAGAGAAAGTCTTCTTAGTCCAGCTATCCATATGCATATCAGATGGCACTAGCTTACACCTAATAGTTTAGGAAATGGGAGATGATGGATGCTGCTTCTTAAATTCCCACTAGATTCAGCAAAAATTAACTGTGCACCTTCCATATACCAGATGGTGTTCTATGATTAATAAGATGCTGTATGGTAAAATGAAATTTATAAATCAGAGTAAACATGTCTGAATGCAGTTGAACTACAACTCAGTGATGGCCCACTTAGCACAATAAGAGGGCAGAGAGGCAGAGGAGGGGTTGTTCTTCCAAGGGGGATTTTAATAGACCAAGTACAGAGAACACATCCTTTAATCCAAAAACAGAACTGAGAAAACATCAATGTGGTGAATTGAATTCATGCCCCCCCCCCACTTTCTATCCAGCCTAGAAGTTGGTAATCCTTATACAGAAAGAGTGAAGGAAATGTATTCCTTCCAGTTCTCTCCCACAAAAGAATCAGAAGTATCAGGGAGTGGCAGTTGCAGGTAGATTTACCAGGACATCTTTGTTCCCTAAGAAGCAGTTGGAGAACTGGCAGAGAGAAAAGTTAAATGCCAGGGACCTGCTCAGAAGGCTGTTAGTGAGAGGCAGACCATTTAGAACCACAAGAAAAATGTTCATGAGACAACTACATCAAGAAATAAATGACTCTGAGATACCATCTTACCCTGTCAGAATGGCTGAGATCAAAAACACTGAAGACAGCCTATGCTGGAGAGGATGTGGAGCAAGGGGAACTCTCCTCCACTGTTGGTGGGAATGCAAACTTGTACAGCCATTTTGGAAATCAATATGGCGCTTTCTTAGAAAACTGGCAATCAACCTCCCTCAAGACCCAGTTATACCACTCTTGGGCATATACCCAAGGAATGCTCAATCATACCACAAGGACACATGCTCAGCTATGTTCATATCATCATGATTTGTAATAGCCAGAACATGGAAACAACCTAGATGCCCTTCAACTGAAGAATGGAGAAATAAAATGTGGTACATATATACAATGGAGTACTACTCAGCAGAGATAAACAATGATCATGAAATTTGCAGGCAAATGGATGGATCTAGAAAAAATCATCCTGAGTGAGGTCACCCAGACACAGAAAGACAAACATGGTATGTACTCACTCACTCATAAGTGGATACTAGATGTAAAGCAAAGGATAACCAGACTGCAACTCACAACTCCAGGGAGTCTACCTAGTAAAGAGGACCCTAGGAAAGACACAGGGATTGCCCAGTGACAGAGAAATGGATGAGATCTACATGAGCAAACTGGGGGTGGGGGAGTAATGGAGGGCAAGGGTCAGGGGAAAGAGAGCTTATGGGAGTGGGAGGTCTCATCTGGATCAGGAGCAGAGTGAGAGAACGGGGAGGGAGATAGCATGATGAATGAAGACCCTGTGGGAATAGGAAGAAGCAGAGTGCTAGGGAGATCCCCAGAAATCCACAAAGATACCTCCACTGTAGACTACTGGCAATGGTCGAGAGAGTGCCTGAGCTGACCTGCTCTGGTGATCGGATAGCCAAACACCCTAACTGTCATGATAGAATCCTCATCCAGTGTCTGATGGAAGCAATGCAGAGATCCACGGCCAAGCCCCAGGTGGAGCTCCGGGAGTCCAATTGGAAAGAGAGAGGAGGAATGGTATGAGCGAGAGATATTGAGACCACGATTGGAAAACGCACAGGGACAAATAGGCAAACTAGTGGAAATGCATGAACTGTGAACCAATGTCTGAGGAGCCCCCATGAAACTGGACCAGGCCCTCTGGATAAATGAGACATTTGATTAACTTGAACTGTTTGGGAGGCTCCCAGGCAGTGGAGCTGGGACCTGTCCTTGGTGCATGGGCTGGCTTTTTTGGAGCCTAGGGCCTATGCTGGGACACTTTGCTCAGCCTTGGTGTAGGGAAGAGGGGACTGGACCTGCCTTGGCTGAGTCTACCAGGCTGGGCTGACTCCCCAGGGGAGACCTTGACTTGGTGGAGGTAGAAATGGGGGGTGGGTTGGGGGGGCAGGCTGGGGGATGGGAGGAGGGAGGATGGGGGAATCCGTGGCTGATATGTGAAATTAAGTTAATCATAAAATAAAAATATTTAAAAAAAAAGAAATTCCAAAAGTACTTTAAAGTGAGCTAACACATAAAAGTTGGGAGTTGTTAGTTTGATATGAATTAAGAATGCTGCTGACGGCAAATACCATGTTCCAAGATGAGTCTTTTCTAATATTAAACAATGCATGAAGTTGCCATAATGTATAAGCAGTATAGAAACACACAGGAGAGAATATTAATAAACTATGGCAGTAACAGGTTGCAGATTTTGGATTATAAAACAGACAGTTCTGTGATCTATGACTAGAGATTATTATCACTTGTTTTGCAGTCTATGAGCTTTTTATTTCTTTTAATGGCTCATTGACATCACTAGGACTTTTAGTGTGATACAAAATAGGAGTGTGAAGAAGGAAACCCCCTACTGCCCTGCATCTTAGGAGGGAGGAGGCATGCAGGCTTCCCCAGTGCCTCTAACTTAGTCTCCTTCAAGTTGCCTTTTGTCTTTGAAGAGCATGAGATTATCATCAGGAATAGATGCTGAATTTTGTTTTAAAAAGTCTCTGTATTAATTCTGAAAATTGATATGGGATGTCCCTCTGTATGCTGTGAATATGTGATGCTCTCATTGGTTGATAATAAAGCAGTTTTGGCCAGTGGCGAGGCAAGATAAGGTTAGGCAGTACCATCAAACTGAAGTTGGAGATGAAGAAGGGCAGAGTCGAGGAGTCACCAGCTAGCCAGACACAGAGGAAGCAAGATGAGAATGTCAAACTGAGAAAAGTTGCCAAGCCACATGACTAAACATAGATAAGAATTATGGTTAATTTTCATGTCAGAGCTAGATAGCAATAAGCCTGAGGTACCACGCGAGCACTTATAAGTAACATTATGCTTCTGAGTGATTATTTGGGAACTGTCAGGTGGGAAAGAACCATCTGTTTACAGAAAATCGATTACCATTTTTCTTTTAGGTATACTATTACATGTCAGAAGGTCAAAAAGAAAATTTGTTACATGCCAAAGTTCTTAGTTTCATATAGGTCCAAGTTTTTGTCTTACACCCTATTCCTTCTGCCTAAACCTTTGATAACCTTTCCTACATAGTAGATATACTGGCAGTAAGTAATATATTTTGTTTGTCTTATTTAAAAATGAATGTATTTATTTCTCCTCATCCTTCAAAGATATTTCTCTAAGTATAGCATTTGGGTTGACATTTTCTTGTTCTTTGAATTATTGGTATTCTAATAAATTTTGGTTTGTATAGTTTCCAACAATAAAAAAAATAGTTCCTTGGCTTCTAAAATATCTTTAATGTAATCAATCATCATTTAATGTAGACAAATTTCTAAATGGTCTTATTAAATAAAAAACACAGAGCCAAATATAGGGGTGAAAGCCTTAGATCAGGAAAACAGGGAAAGTCACCAGCCAACCTTACCTCATCTACTGTGCAGCTTCCAAATGCCAGTTACCCACGCCTTTATTACCTTGCTGTTCTGCCCTCTCATTGACTATCTTAGGCCAGCTACCTCACATCCTCTTCCTGTCACTTTCTGTCTGTCTGTACAGACCTCCAGTTCTCTATGGTTGGTACTGGGATTAAAGGCATGTGCCACCATGCTTGGCTCTGTTCCTTAGTGTTGCCTTGAACACACAGAGACCCTGCCTGCTAAGTGACAGGAATAAGGGCGTGTGCTGCCTGACTTCTGTATTTACTAAGTGGCTGGCTTTTCTCTGATCTCTAGGCAATCTTTATTAAAGCATAAATAAAATATCACTACATTTCAGCATAAATAAAATATCACCACAATTTAACTTTGGAGTGTGCATAAAGTTCGGTTTAGGAAATGTTATGACATCAGCTGATGATTGTACATTTGAGATACAGTTGGAACTCTATCCTTTTTGGTGGTAAGAGGTTGACAAAACCCAGCACTAGTTTTCCACATTCTAACCACTCTGGAACATATGATAACAAACATTTTTTATCTCCTTTATGTCAGATGTCAGCAATCACAAGTTTCTTGGATATGTGCCATAGGTATTCTTTCCCCACAGCTCAGGGTGAAGGGACAGCCCTGTTTGAGAGCTGCCAACCTCTGTTACACCTAGCCCATTATGTGGAGAGATGCAACACTATGGGTTCCAAAGATTTTATTAATTCACCATGGGTTACTGATTGATCAGGACAAGGACTTAGGAGCCTTTTCCTCTGTGACGTCCCTGAGCAGGGTCAGAAGTGGGGTTTGTAAGCATACAATTCACAAACATTTCTTGTCACATTACAGTTGCAATTTTCACCAATCAGGATTCAGAGATTAGGGGCTTCCTTGAATGTTCCATCTTGTTTACCGATATACAGTCCAAGCCTTTCAGTCCAACCAATCAGATTCATTTGTTCCTTCTCTGGTAAAGAACAGCCATAATGTTTCTAGAGAACTATAGATGTACAACAACTATTTCTATGGCTTAGGGATGAGGTTGATCAGCCACTGGAAAGTTCTCAGCTCCCCTCGGGCTTGGGAACCTGAACTTTGCTTCACCCTACAGGTAAAATGGAGTCTGAAGTCAAAATG
Source organism: Peromyscus californicus insignis (assembly GCF_007827085.1). NCBI lineage: Eukaryota > Metazoa > Chordata > Mammalia > Rodentia > Cricetidae > Peromyscus > Peromyscus californicus. Next base: position 47,723,297 of record NW_026294491.1, on the reverse strand, counting down.
GCAGTACTCAGTCCAAGGTACTTTTGCTTGCTCCCTTCACCTCTTAATGGGGAGAAAAGGGGGAAGCACCGATGGGGATGTAAACTTTTGAAGTCTTCTTCTCTGACATAGCATATACCATGTTTTCCAGATGCCATCTATGAAGTTTATCACAACTAACAACACAATAAAGTATTACCACATGAGTCAACAGTGTGATGGGCCCTGAACAAGGAAGATCCTCCTACTGAAAGTGGGATCAAGTGGGTGATCCACTTCAGAATCGTAATGGGATCTGCTACGCTGTTCCTGAATGAAGCTAAGCCCACAAGAAGAATGCTGAATAGTTTTAAAGATGTTAGAATTGAGCCGGGCGGTGGTGGCGCACGCCTTTAATCCCAGCACTCGGGAGGCAGAGCCAGGCGGATCTCTGTGAGTTCGAGGCCAGCCTGGGCTACCAAGTGAGTTCCAGGACAGGCGCAAAGCTACACAGAGAAACCCTGTCGCGAAAAACCAAAAAAAAAAAAAAAAAAAAAAAAAAAAAAAAAGATGTTAGAATTGTTTCATGCAAACAATCAGACAAATGAAAACCTTTCACATGAAAAATGAAAAATATTTGATGAATTGTTATTGAAGATCAAATGAAATTCTGCTGACTTTATTTGTTGTTTAAAATGGCTGTGACTATATCTATGAGAATGAAAAGACATGAAAGAAATTGGAATTAATCTTTACTTGATAACTCTTCTTTATTCTTTTTAGTAAAATTTATTACTATTTTCTTACTACTGTGTATTCCACTGACTTCTGTGTGCTATGATTTAATTTTACACTATTTTAAGCTGGCTATTGCTTAGCATTGGAGCAAAACTCAAATTAAGCCCATTATAGGGTGGTATATAACTTATCAACCCTCCAGTGATGGGATATATGTGATGTTACTTATTTTCAGTGTTTTCTTTAATAAGCATAAATTAGGTTCACAAAGGAAATAAAGTCCTATTTGAAAATTTCTAGAGCCTTTTTGGCAGGTATTCAATGACCTGAAGTTCAAGGATTATGTCAGTTCTCGGGTGGTTGACGTGTTGGCTGCTCAGAATGTAGGCTTTGAAATGTGGATGACAAATCAGCAGACTGGACATCACATTATTATGATACAATTACAAAACTTCATGTCGTCTTTGCTGTTTAACGTTTAGTTCGTTCCTTCCGTTTGGTACACCTATGAGCAGCGGGTTTGTTTCTAGATTATACTTCACAACAGAGTAGAGCCAGCCATTAATTCATCAGTTATGCTTAGGTATAAAAATATCAACCGTATTGTGGTGTGAAGAGTGTTTTCATTTATGGCTTAAATATTACTGTTAATTAAGAAGAATTGATCAACATTGTGAAAAATCATTTCATGTTAAAAATGCCATGGGAAGATGTTGCTATTACATAGCAGTGTTTTCAGTTGCTTTAAGAATGGGAGAGAATAAGATGGAGATGTATTTAGAGAATTTAAAGTAATACATCAATGACATTGTACCTTGAGTATAAAAATCTAGTGAAAAATCAGGAATCTAAAATTAGGTAAATATAATGAAATTGATGAGCAATAATTACTATAACAGGATGTTCAAATGCATGGAGTCTGTAGAGTGGATAGTTTACTTCAACTTTAAAGCAGATAAATAAAAATGTGATTATTGAGTGTAACTATTGTCCACACGGTTAATTTACTGTAGGAATAATCATATTATGAATGAGTAGTGTTAATTTGTAACTTTGTTGCATCCCACAACATTTTGCAAAGGAATGAAGGAGGTAATGGGCAATAACATTTATGCATAAAATTTGTTCAAAGATTAGTAAGTACCAGACAGAATGCTAAATTCCTTTACATGCCTCATTTGATCTAATCCTCTTAGCTTCTCTATGAAGTACCATGATTTTTATATACTTTATAAAATATGAAAATTGGCTTATGGAATTAAGATGATTTTTCAGAAGGTATAATCTTAATACATTTTCATTAGATAGAAAAATTATTTTCTGTTTTTGGCTGTGAGGTAATTGGAGTCACATGTAATCTGATAGTAAGTCAAATCATGAAGTTTGTAGCCTCATGTTTCTCTCTCTCTCTCTCTTCCTTCCTTCCTTTCTTTCTTTCCTTTCTTTCTTTCTTTTTCTCTCTTTCATTTCTTCCTTCCTTTCTTCCTCCCTCCCTCCCTCTCTCCCTCCCTCCTACCCTCCCCCTCTCTTTTTTTCTTTCTTTCTTAAACATGTACAGAATACATAATTTTCTCATAACATTTTTCGTTGGGATGACAGTGGTAGTGAATCACAAGGGAGGAATTTGCTGTATATTGGAAATTTTCTAGAGCTAAAGAAGGAGTATGAAAATATGCAGATATGTAGAATGAGAAAATTGTACTGTGTGCTATACACACTGGAAGGGAGTACAGTATAGTTTGGAGCTTACATTCCTGATAAAAGCCAGGGTAAGGGATAGGATACAGTCTAGATTATGATCATAAAGGAAGAAATAATTGAAACTTGTCTATAATTTGCTCCCAGACTTCCTTGGAGGAATAGATGTAAGTAATTGGTACATAGATCCCAGGAAAGAATTGACCAAAGGTAGTTTTTTTAGCTTACAAAAAAAAACCAAAACTAAATCTGATTGTTGAGCCCTTTATTTTGTTTTTTTTTTTTTTTTTTTTTTTGGTATAAGTGTAGAATGTCTGGTATCTACATCGTACACTAAAGCAAAGTTTGAAATACAATAAGACAGGAAAGTACATCAATAGTCTTTAGAAGTCTCATCATCACTGCCATTCAGACAAAATCTCATCAGCAGAACAGCAAGAGCAGAGCACTCTCAACCTGTGAATGTAGAAAATGGAATGCACCCCTGTAAGTCTGAAAACAGCCACAGGAATTCACAAACATGCAAGAAAACTAACGGTAAGAATACAATCAATTTAAAAACTGGAGCAGCAGGAAGTCAGAATGTTTAGTCTATACAGTATGTACAGAGCCAAAATATCTCAAAGAACACAGGGCACACATCAGACAGAGAGAAAAAGCACAAGAGAGAAAGAGAGGGTGCGTTGTAGAGAAGAGATAGCCAGGGTCAGTAAAGAGAGCAAACTCATCAGACCAAGTGAAGAGAAAAAGAGAAAGGGAGAAAGACAAGGGAGGGGAAGGAGAGAGTCAATCGATTTACAAAATAACACACTGCAGATGAAGGCGTCTGTTGACTATCTTAGCAAAGACTTATATAAAACCTCTGGGGTATATGTTCTAAAGCAACTTCTAGAACAACCATACAAGTACCATAAATACAGTTAAATATAAAGATGTAGAGGAATAATTGCTGACCCAGGCTGTACAGGAGTTTGGCACATCTTAGGGCAGTCTCCTATGAAAGGAAGATATTTACTTAGGAGTAAAAGGGATTTCCCATCATTAGTAACAATAAACAAGCAAAGTTACTGAAAAGTTCTGGCTAGTTCTGTGAATATATCATGTATATTTTATGAAATATATAGGAAATTAATGTCTGTAACTATTGATGTCAATTTTTCTGTCAGTAATTTTTTAAAGCTAGAGATAATAGCAACAAAGTAAAATAAAGTAAGCAAATAGTTCTGTAGCCCCCAAATGATAATCTGTGTGCATATATCTATGAGATTGTGTTTCATGTAACCTGGGTTGGTCTCAAAATCTCTATGAAGCTCATAACCTTGAACTCCTTATCCTCCTACTTCTACCTCCCAAATGTTGTGTTTGGAGGTATGTAACATCATGCCTGTCTCTATGTATTTGTGTATATTAAAATGTTTATGTATGTGATATGTAGAGATACACAGTGTAAATTATATGATTTTTAATGTACATATGCACATAACCCTTTGTCCTTATCATGATGTAAGATATCTTGTCTTATATACATCTAGAGTGCTTCTTCTCAGAAAAATCTTCAGCTCCTCTCAGAGCCAGACAAATATATCAATTTCTACGTGTCTTTCTATTTCTTGCCATAGCAATTATACCACAAAAAGTGGCAGGTAATGATGGTTTGGTGAGTCTGAACTAAGTATTTTCTTGATTCTATATATGCCATAGTATTTTCAGGTGCTTCCTCTTAATTGCTAAATGGTATTCAGTGTATGAGTATAATAAACCTAAGAATAGCATTCCAATGTGTGAACACACTCTATTTTTTTAATTCACATTTGGTCAGCATTTTTAGTTTCAAAATAACCTGTAGGATTTTGTGCTTTTTATTTTAATTTTTCTGATGGCTGACAGATTTGATCACGTTTTCACATATTTATATGTATTTCTTTGTACAGAGTTTAAACAAGTGGCTGGATTATAGCCTTGTCTGGTTGTTATGTGTCTTATTAATGAGTGTAGGAGAATGAAAGAGAGAAAAACAGAGACAGAGACAGATGGACAGACAGACAGAAATTTTGAGGGGTAAAAATGTTTCAGCTGTGTTTGAAATTATATTCCAGTGTGACACTGCTATTCATTTTAGTAATTCTCTCTTAATTCTTTAAATTTTTGATGAAAATATTATACTTCATGATTCATTGCTGGATTTCTTTAGTGGATTGCTGAATTCAATTCACTAATGTTTCTCTGATATTTTTAGATTTATAGATATGTTAGACATTTGTGATGGTAATTTTTTTTTGTATCTTTGCCTAAAATGAATTTGGAATGTTACCCTATTTGTCAGTTTATGTAACGTGTGCATAGTTTCTACATTATATTTTTGAAAGAATTTACATATTGGTCGAGGTGTCGGACTCTGGTCTGTCTTTATTGAGTATAGAGGAGAAAGTGTAAAGATTTCAAGTTCAAATCAGGATAATCAATAGATTAGGAAAATTTTCAAGTTGTTGCTATTTCCATTGAGCATTGCTTTTGATTGTTTAAATATTGAATAGTTATTTCAAATAAATATTTTATTTTATATCAATTGTCGGTGTGGTTAGTTTTTATGTCTTGGGAAAGGGGAACTTCAATTGAGGAAATGGCTCCAAAGGTCTGTAGTGCATTTTCTCGACTGTTGGTAGAAGTGTTTGGGGCTAACTTACTGGACATGATGCCATCCCTAGACTGGTGGTTTGCTGTTGTGGAATATTAGTTTAAGACATGGTACATTTGTTTATGCTGTGGAGCATTTGTTTAATGATGCAAAGATGTGTTGCCTTCTTTTATATTGCATTTGCTTAACTCTCTAAAGCTGTGCTACTTCACCTTCCTAAAACACCTGGTTGGTCTAATAAAGAGATGAACAGCTGATAGACAGGAGAGAGGGATAAGCAGGCTGACAGGCAGAAAGAATAAATAGGAGAGAGAAGAGAGAAAGGGGGAAGAGTGAGAAAAGGAGAAGGAGAGGAGGATGCCAAGGGCCAGCCACCCAACCACACAGCCAGTCATGGAGTAGGAAGGAAAGAAAAGACAAGACATATAGAATAAAGAAATGTTAAAAAACAACAACAACGAACTCAGACGCAAAACGTAGAAGAAGAAAAGTGGGTTAATTCAAGTTAGAAAAGCTGGCTAGAAACAAACCAACCTAAGGCTGGGTGTTCAAAAATAAGAATAAATCTCCATGTATTTATTTGGGAGCTGGGTGGCAGGCCAACACAGTGCATAGAGTAAAAGCAACCTATTAGAATGTGTCCTGGATGGTATAAGAAAGGAGGCTGAACAGGACTGTAAGCAGCACTCCTCCATGGTCTCTGTATCAGCTCCCGCCTCTGGGTTCCTGCTCAGTTTGAGTTCCTGCTCTGTTTGAGTTCCTGCCCTGACTTACCTCAGTGATAAAGTCATGTGAAAGTCTAAGCTGAAATAAATGCTTTCCTTTCCAGGTTACTTTTGGCCATGGTGCTTTATGAAATAATAGAAACCTTGAGTAAGACAATAGAATAAATTTATTCACAGTCTGCTATTATCTATTAAATATCTATAGTATCTTAGTAATATTTTCTTGTTATTTTTGAGTTTTTGTTATTTCTGCTTTCTTTATTGTTACCATGTGTTTATAAATTTCATCCTTATCTTCAGAAGCTACTTTAATTTCTTGATACTTTTGATCCATCATTGATTTGTTATTCTAGACAATTGCAGTTTTATCTTTATATTTCTGTATTTTCTCTAAGCATTGATTTTAATGTGTTTGTTTTCCATTTCTCTTATGAAGAACTGTGTTATTTCTTTGTCTTTTACTAATACACACCATGTGTTTCCATTTTTTCATAATTATGGAATGTTGCTTTAATTTTCAATATTACTCATTTCTATATCTGCTTCACAACAGTTTAAACATTCTTTCCTTTGTATATTTTCCTATCACTTCATTTAACCTTAGGTGCATGTATGGTGATATTTTATTTGTACTAAAATGTTATTTGTATGTTAATAAATAAAGTTGCCTGGGGGTCAGAGCTATTAGCAAGCCATAGGAAAGTTGGACGGTGGTAGTGCATGCCTTTAATCCCAGCACTTGGTAGGCAGAGCTAGGTAAGTCTCTGTGTGTTCAGGGATACAGCCAGCATTGGACACACACCCTTTAATCTCAATACCAACCATAGAAGACCTGGAGGTCTGTACAGACAGGCAGTGACGAGGTGGTCATGTGGTTGGGTTTACAACCAATGAGAAGGCAGAAGAGAAAGTCTATGTAAAGACTTTAATACAGGAAGTAGCTCTCTTTCGGAAAGGTAGGACCACTGCAGGAGGAAGGGTAAGGTTTTAGCTCTTAGCTCTGACCTCTTGGCTTTCTTCTTTGCATTGGTTCTGTGTTTCTTATTTAATAAGACAGTTGGTTACATCTACATGCATGCACATTTAGAATTATTTCTTTGCTTTCTTATTCAACCTATGCTCTCCTCATTTCAGTTATGAAGTTCTTATCAGTATATATAAGATTAAATCAAACATGTTAGTATTTGCTTTCTAATTGTTTGAATTATCACTTTGCAGCACTCTCCATTTGCAGCAAGAATTTACATTTATATTATACTTTGTTTTTACAAAAATAACTATGAAGGCTTCAGAGATGGCTCAGTTGGTAAACCACTTGTGTATAGAGACCCGAGTTAAGTCCCAAGCATATATGTTTTATTAAAATGCTTGGCATGGTGATCATATGAAATTTCATTCTGGGAAGTGGAGGCATGAGGATTCTGAGGGCCTGTTGGCCAGCCCGAAGAGTCAATCCATTGGCTCCAAGTTCAGGGAGAGAAAATATCACAATCACTTTAGGAAGCAATACTGGGGATGTCTTTCTCTATGCTGTGAATGTGTTGTTCTGATTGATTGATGAATAAAGTGCTGATTGGCCAGTAGCCAGACAGGAAGTATAGTATAGGCAGGACAAGAGAGAAGAGAATGCTGGGAAGTGGAAGGTTGAGTCAGGAGATGCTGCCAGCTGCCACTGCCATGAGAAGTAAGTTGTAAAGATACTGGTAAGCCGTGAGCCATGTGGCAAGGTATAGATTAATAGAAATGGGTTAATTTAAGATATAAGAACTACATAGCAAGAAGCCTGCCATGGCCATACAGTTTATAAGTAATATAAGTCTCTGTGTGTTTACTTAGGTCTGAGCAGCTGCAGGGCCCAGGCAGGACTGGAGATAACTCTAGCTACAAAGCAATAATGGGAAATGTCCAAAACTGACCTTTGTCTGCTATACCTGAATGCACAGGTGTGCAGTCATATGCATGTGTATACACCCACAAACACATATATTTTATTCTTCCTGTTTTTATTAATAGTTTACGATTTACTTTGACATAACAATGTCAGATGTACCTTGAATCTACCTATTAAAATATATATATCTATACTATAACAATATAAGAACTCTATTATAATCTATTTCCCACTTTGCCTCTGCTTTGTGGGATTATTGTAACATAATTCACAATGGCAAATGTCAACAGTGCATAAGGTACATAATATATATCACTTTACTTTAAATAATAATAGTCTGTTATGTAAAATACAAAGGGTTCAAATTTTAAAGCTATTTTACTTTACTTTTGCTATTTTCTTGTTCTATTCTTAGAGATTTGATCTCTTATATGCTTTAAATTGTTAATCCCGAAAGCATGTCTTGATTTTCAATTCTACTTTCACTGTCTTTGTTTTTTGTCTTTTATTTATGGAGAATTTTTTTGGAGCACAAAATAGTTCTTCTTTTCCAGCATTTTTACAACTTCCTAAAGCTTCGCTTCATCTCTTCTTTCTCCCATTGTTTCTGAAGAAAACTGAGTTTTTTCTATGGTGGTTTGTAAAGGTTTGCTTTTCATCTCTTTTCTTATAATTTTCTCATGATGTTCTTAAATGTATTTTATCTCTAAAATTTTAGAATGCTTTGAACTTGTTACTTTATATTAAAATTTCTCTTTCATTTTTGAAAAAATTCAACATTTACTTTACATATCTGCATTCTGATCTTTGGGGATTTGCAGTTAATCAACTAATCACTGTGTGATTCTTATTTGTAGCTTATTTTGATAAGTTCTATTTGCTTTCCAACCAGTTTACTAATACTTAGCTCTGAACTGATTTGGTAAGCCTTTCTGATATATTTTCAAAACATTTTCATCTGCCATTTTTCTTGTCGTTCACATTTCTATAAAGTATCTTCTAGTATACATACATGTCTTTAGCCATTTCTGAAATACACTTTTCACATGTTTATTAGCCTGATAACATCAACATTTAGATCATCTCTTGTTCTGTTTCCATTTAATGTTTCCTCTCTCTCCTAATTATTGGTTTTATTTCTTGTTTCTTTGATTTTTTTCATATTCTAAAATATTATGATAACTTTCACATGTAAAATGATAGCAGAACTTACATTAAATATTTAGACTTCATAAAATATTAATCAATTGCACTGTCAGGGTTTACTACTGAGTAAGTGCCAAAGGCTGTGGGAGGATACAGCAAGTGACAAGTAGTGTTTGACAAGTCAACTCACCAGACATATAACTTCCTGATGGGGAGCCCCACCTGGCAAAACCATGGGGTACCTGGCTGTGGAAACTGGTTGTTTTCTGTCTGTAACTTTCTCGGGTGCCACTGTTATGCCTCCTAATAAGAACAGCTGTGGGGTTCTTTCCACAGCCTTTTGGTAGTACATTTTACACCTCTGGGCACACATTTAACTGTGGATTTTTGTTTAAGCTGTATAATTCTGATGAACAGTAATATTACCAGAATATTCTTCTTTACTGACAGAGGAAAGTACCAATACTCTCAGTCTCAAAGACAGCCTTTTAGACATTTTTCAAAGACCTTAGAACTAGTCTAAAACAGACTAAGTTGCCCCTACAGAATATACATAAAGACTAGTTCCCAGGTGTTGTTTATTGCTAAATCAAGGCCAGGCTGTCTACACTGTGACTGGCTCCTTGAAGTAGCTCTCTTTCTGCATGTACCCTGACCACTCAAGGTTCAGGCAATAGTTTAATGTCTGGGACCCCTCACTAACTTAGAGCTACATCCATAGGTCATTGTGACACTACTAGCCTAAGAGAAACCATGTAGCTTATCTTGTGTTATCAGAATGGGTAGGGCTCTGAAAATGTAACTTATAATTGTCCAGAGTTTAGCTGTGAGGGAGCAGCAGTGGTGGTATGGAGAGAGACAGCTTTGTGGAGCTATGGGAGAGCAGCTATAGTTTGTGTGTATGGGTACGTGCATGAGTGCGCATGCACACACTGAGTGAGAGATAAAAAAGAAGCAGTATGAGAGAAGTATGAAGGAGTGAGTGGATGAAAGAGTGGGTGAATAAAGAGAGAGTGAACAATCTAGAAGTATGTGTGTGTGAGTAAGTATGAGAGAGAGAGAGAGCAAGAGAGAGCTGTGTGAAAGAGCTACTGCTATGTAGAGGAGCTATGCCTAGGAACTGTGCAAAGTGCTATGTAAATGAGATGTTTAGCTATGGCTGTATAGAGAAGAGATGTAGAAGAAAGATGTGTAGCCATGGGAAAACAATGTATGTATGTAAAGATATGTAGCTATATGCAGCAGTGTGGAGATATGTAGCTGTGTGGAGACAGAGTCAGAGACCATTCTTAAGTTGTAATAAAAGAGAAAGTTATCATCAGAAAGCATGTATGTTTCCTTATTTCACCAGTCATAGATAGACTGAAACTTATTCCTAATTACCCTCAGATAAAGAAGTTTCCTATCCCTTGCTACTCTGAAGCATTCCTTTTATTACCCTGAGCTGATCATGGGAGCTGATTATGGGAAAGCACCCGACAGCTGTTCTATTAGGGGTGCATAAGAATGGCACCCAAGAAAGTTACAGATAGAAAACAACTGGTTTCTGTAGCACGAATCTTACAGGGTCTTATTAATAAAAACAAACCTGGAGCTGGGCATTGGGGTGAATGCTGGAAGATCAGAGAAGCAGAAAAAGCCACAGCCACCTCACCTTGCCAGTTCCTCAGCTGACTCTGTTTCCTCAGATTGGAAGCTTCTGAGTCCTCATCCAGAATGAATCTCAGCTGAACTGTGCTGCTCAAAGCCTAAAAGCTTAACCAACCTAGTTCCTGGTTTTCATGCCTTATATACCTTTCTGCTTTCTGCCATCACTTCCTGGGATTAAAGGCATGAGTCACCGTGCCTGGCTGTTTCCAGTGTCTCCTTGAACTCACAGAGATTCAGGTGGATCCCTGCCTCCGGAATGCTAGGATTAAAGGCCTGTGTGCCACCATTTTCTGGACTCTATATCTAGTGTCTGTTCTGTTCTCTGACCCCAGATAAGTTTATTAGAGTGCACAATATTTTGAAGAACACAATATCACCACAGGTTTCCACAGCCAGTGACCCCACTGCTTTACCAAATGGGTCTCTCTGTCGGGGAGTTATGTGTCTGGTGGGTTGACTTGTCAAACACTAGTTGTCACCTCCTGTATACTCTCAAAGCCCTCGGCAAATAAGGATAATATGATCAATTGTACTGTACTGAATGGTTAAGTCCTGTTCTGATGTTAGATTTAGTTATTTCAAAACAATGGACCTGAATCTTCCTTGAATAACACTTTGATGTCTGATAACCACAGATATCCAGTTTCCTGAGCAAGAGGACCTATCTCTCTGCTTTGGGGCCCAGCTGTAAAAATTTCCAGGTAGTTTGCCTTCCAATCTCATTCCAGTATGCTTTTGCCTTTGTTTCCTTCTTTCTTTTCTATGTTTTGTTTTCTTATCCTCATACTTTGGCATTGGTGGCAATTTGTTATGTGAATGTTCAACTGCTTATAAGGATTGTAGTCTCAAGCCTCCTCTTTGTTCTTCAATTTTGCTAGGCTATGAAAACATGCACATACAAGTTGTGTCCATCAAAGATTTGGGTTTGTAATTTGAAATACAAAATGTGTAGGGAAAGGTAGTGGTATAAGAATACTGCTGCACATAGTGTAGAATTATCAAATACTTCATAGAAAGAGAAATAAGTAACAGAAAATTATTATTATTTGATGTTCTAAAAATTGAAAAGATGAAGACCAATGTTATAAGTGAAAGTAGAAAATTAATCTACCTCTTCAAAGTAGACAAGAGATATTGAGAAAAGAAGATAGGTATTGGATGCATGATTGAAATATAATCCTTTACAGAGGAAGCTTGATCAATAGTGTCTAATGTTTATTACTCAAGAAAATGTCTAATATTTGAAAGCACAGAACTAAATCAAGAGATACAATTAATAAATTGTCATTTCAGGAAGAGGCAGTAGGGGTGAAAAAGTGTATGTAGAGAAACATTTCATGGCATGCTCACTTTTCTTTATTACTTGATTAATAAACCAAAGTGAAAGATTGAAAAAAAAACATAAGAGGGAGAATGAAACAATATGGGATATGAGGCCAGGTAGAAATGTATTTTTCTATTCTACTAGAAAAAAAATAGTCTTTGAACACAGCAAATTGGATTGATAGCAATCCTAATGTGATGGCTGGTAATGTGGAACCAAGAGAATTCATTCAGGTCAGAGAAATAGAAGCTAATGTTTATTTCAATGATGAATGCATATAATATTCTTAAATTCAAAGAAAAATATTCCAATTTTCTTTAGTGCATCAGACTATAGGATTAGGAAAAGAGACAGGATTGAGATTGTAACTTCATGTTGATTTGTGTCAGTGATTTTTCTCTTTAAATTACCCAAATCTTGGAGGAACGTTAAGAATTCTTGAAAGCAAAACAATGTGTGTGTATGGAAACACATAAGTAGGATGTTCTTAAGATAGAGGCTGATTGTTTCTATGACCACCAGCTAGGATGACGCAGAGACTCCAAGTTCTGCTTGAACTGTCTATTTTGGAGATGCTACAAATTTATTTAAAATGCAAATTTTTTCACTGGGTTGAGGTAAATATAGGTGGATACATTCAGACAGAAGTCTTGGTATTTATAAACACACAAGCAAAAAAAAAAAAAGGACATTCAAAGTAAGGATATACAGACACTCCTATGAAGAAAGAACAAGATTAATGTGGGGATTTATCAAAGCAACTCCACATAGTTTAAAAGGAGGTTTGCTTGGGGGTAACTTACAACCTATAAAGGGGTTGGTTACAGGATCCAGGAGAGGTGAGGTGCAGTCCCGCAGGGTTTTCTCAAGAACTCTGACTTGGTCTGTCTTCCAGCATCCAGGATCGCCAGAAACCAAGAGGGCTGGCACATCCGAATCTCGGATCTTAAGGGCTCCTGTCTCAGTCCTGCCCCAGGGGTGCATCATATGTAGGCATGGCAGTTACCAGAAGCCTCACTAAGGGTAGTATTTCCAGGTCAAAGCTGGAACAGCTACCTACTACACAAGATATTTGGAGAATTCGTTATAATCAAATAAGTAAAGTTTATGTTAATAACCCTTCACCTCATCACATGGATTTGATGTAAAAATTTAGCATGGTAGCAGTACAAAGTATTTGAAAGTTATGGTTCTTCCTCCAAATCTTCATTTCTTCCATCTTGACATTGAAAACAGAGCAGAGGCTACACCTGGTCATTGCAACATGTGACAATGTGATAGTGAAATTGAATTTGTTTTTCTTTTTTTTTATCAGCTCAACTAAATTGCCTTAAAGTTTTTTTTTTTCACAGTTCTATGACTTATAGAGAAGATACTTAAGATGAGTGTTTAGAATTGTATTAACATATTGGTACCATTTCTGAAAAACTTTGTTATGGGCATAAGGGTTATTAGATAGAAGTTGCACTACTAAGCAAAACCAATGTAAATTTATTTTAACTTGGAGAAATGACAACTTCAGAAGAAGAAGTAAAGCTCTGTTAATAAAGTCTTTCTGATTTTTTAAAAACTAATTGGATTTTTCTTAAAATTGAGTAAATGATATATAAAAATTGGTGATTTGAAACAGAATAAGAAGTTTTAGTATTCATACTGAGATTATGAATTTTAATGAGACAATGGACCTCGAGGACTACAAACTACTGTTTTGCTAATGCATTGTGTTTTGGTATTCTAACACACATAGTTATAAAATATTTTTAGTTCACTACTAATCTTCATAATTTATATGCCATAAGGTTAGTAACTGCAAATTTCAGATTTTTGTAATTAGTTGCTTCCTAAAACGCACTCTACAACTTCATTCATATATACACAAACTCTAATTATTTTCATTGTGGTGAAAAATCTCTTAAAGGTTGAAGTTAATCTTAGGAATCCTGTAAGGGGTTGGTGTAACATCCACGTGATGTTTACATGACCAGAAGGTAGGATGGGGAGTGGAGGAAGAAGGCCTTTGAGAGATCCTGCAGCAACAGCCAAGCCTGTTCTCTCTAGGTGACGTGATACTTCTGAAAAATGCCTGCGCTGATCCTAAGTGGACACGGGTTCTGTTTGCTGTATTTCAAGCTTCCTAAGTAGGTCTTTCTGTGCTGCTCCATGAGGCAATGCTGCATGGAGTAGGAAGAAGACTGTAGAAACAACAGAGTGGAAATGAAGGAGAAGGATAATGACAACTTATAAAGTAATGTACTAGAATTTGTTGCAGCAGATACAGGAAGGGTTTTATTTAATGTCTTTTTTTAGTGTAGTATTATTCAGTACTTAATTCATTCATGAGTTATGAATTATTTTTGTTTTAAAAGCTTTAAAAATCCAAAATCAAATAAACAATACATTTGCACAAAACAGCATAATTTTAAATACACTCTAATGAAGGCAACGTTTCTTTCTCTTTCTTTTGCTGTTTCTCTTCTCTGCCCCTTTTCCTCTCTTTAATTGTTATCTACCTGTTTGCCTTTCTTCCTATCATCTGTGTATCTATATCTGTCTGCGTGTCTATCATCTATCTATCTATCTATCTATCTATCTATCTATCTATCTATCATCCATCTACCTGACATCACTCATTTCTCACCAGAAAATGAGCTAGAATTGATTTTTCACTACAAACTGTTCTCAAGCACATTCTGTGCATATTCTGTTTTCTGCCCCAGGAGATCAGTCTAAACATAAATTCAGAATATATTAATTAATCAAACTGATTAGTGAAATAAAAACACGAGAACTTATGCTGATTCTTACAGGTTTGATAAAAACCCCATTGACTAGATAAGTAGAACAGGTTTTCATCACAGCCATGTGATCCCATAAAAGGGATGCTGATGTAAAATAAGGATATTTTCATTACAACTATATGCAAATGCATACAGAAAATTCAAAAGCAAGTGTAAACCCCAATCTCAATTCACTGAAAATATTTAACTACCTTCAGTTAAATAAATATCAACTACTGGTGATAATTGTTACATCACCAATTCCAAAATATTATAGTATTAAGTGACTAACAGATGATTAAGCAGAAACACTTTCTCAGTTGGCCCTTCTGTTAGTGAACATTCTGAGGCAATTTCTGTGGAAATCTATGTAGGAAAAGAGATAAGCATTGTAAAGGAGACTGAATAGCCAGAGTTCTGAAATTGAAATCAGCTTGACACTTAACATATGGTTTGTGTATGTAATGTATTTATGTATGTGTGCATATATATACATGCATATAGCATCATATGTAATCATACACACAAGATTTGTTCATTAAAAAGTCCCTTCCTAATTAAGATTACTAACAGTGTGATTATTCACATTTCCCAAATGTTGTTATGTAATTTCCAATCAAAATATTTTACAAGGCCTTTTGAAAAATGGTTTGCATAGATTCTGGTAGAAAAGCATCTTGACATAGTGGGTAAACTTATCAGGCTGATGAGATTGCTCAGTGGTTAAGAGTTTAGAGTCCTTTTCCAGAGCTCTTAAGTTTTGTTCCTAGCAATCATGTAAGGCAGATCACAAACACTTGTGATTCCAGCTCCAAAGACTCTGATACCTCTTGCCTCCACAGGCACAGCACACATGTACACACAGACATATTTAAAAAAAAAAATCTTAAAAAGTAAATATCAAGCGATTAAAGCCAATTACAATTATGTGAAGGACACTGCAGTCAGTTAGAAGGAGATGTCGCTGGTTCATGATAGAGCATTTTCAACCTCATTAAGGGAAGAATTATGATGGCATAGAATTAATAATACATATTTAAATCATGTATAAATGTTAATTGGCCCCTCTCAGAAGTGAGAGAGCACTAATGCATTATATCAAACATTGAGAGAATGAAATGATAGAATTGGTCATTGCTCATATTTTTCTCTTAGGAATAAGTTGAATGGAAATAATACATAAAAGCAGAGTGACATGGAGTTATTTCATTAGATAAACGCAAAGAAAATGCATGATTATAATATCAACATTGTGTACCCCTCGCTGACACTCAATTGTCAGATACCTTTTCTTTTTCTCTAAAGGCATCCAAACCTGAAAGATAAATGCCTCCTGAGGAGGATCTAAGCACACTAAGGATCTTGTAAAAAAACAATAATTCTAGATCAAATTCTGTATTCAGCTGCTAAATATACAGCATAGAGAACAACATGCAACTTCCCAAGAGTATGCATCAGAGATATCAGCATTTTGTTTATTACTTACTAAGAATCTAAAATGCTCATGAGTTACACAGGTATATCTGTTCTCAGTTCTATTTTTCCAGTTAGAAGCATTTCATTCAATATAACCTAAGCACATCTAATGTCAGGTAGGTTGTCTCACCTTTAGTTTTCTTCTGAATTGTCTAGGCTCTTCCTTACTCTCCCCTATTAATACATTTTGCTTATATTGTTATTTGAAGAGTTAACTAGAATAATACTTGAACATATTTAACTTTTTGAAAATCATAGTACATTATAATAGATATTTTCTTTCTTTTTTTTGAGATTGTAATAGGACATCTCTTTCTCACTTGTCCTCCCTTCAAACCCTTTCTCCTGCCATTCTTCTTCAAATTCATGGCCTTTTTTCCACTGTCATTTCATATGTGTGTGTGTGATATAAATATATATATATATATGTATATATGCATATATAGGTGTACATGTATATTACTAAATATAACCAATATTTTAATCAATATAGTGTTACTTATATTGATAAATTTTAAAGTATGTTTTATTTTTATTGTTGCCTTCATTAGGTTGGTTAAAAATGTAAGAATATTCAGAATGGTCTTGCCTTTTCTGTTAGAATTAATTTTGTTTTATTGGTAGGGTACAAATTAAATGATTCAAAAGCTTAATTTTCAATGTTTCTTTTGTCAAGAACCACCCATCTTGATGAACTTTTGTTTAAATTAGTTCTGACAATTATTCTTTTACTTTAAGTGTGCATGTATGCTACTTTTTGTGGACCTGTGAATTAATGAAGAGGACTGGTGTTGATGTTCGATGTTTTCCTCAACAGATCTCCACCTTCATTTGTGAGACAAGATCTCTCACTGAACTGGAAACTCACCAACTGAGCTAGGCTGGCTGACCAATGAACTTCAGATATCAGCCTGCCTCCTTCTCCCCTCTCTATTTCCAGGGCTTGAATGACAGCACATGCTGACATACATATTTTTGCTTTGTTTTTTTTTTTATTTTGTTTTGGGTTTTGTTTGGTTTTGCATAGGTTATAGGTAACTGGACTCTGCTCCTTAACCTTTTCCCTGCAGAGCTATCTCCCTATCCCCTCCTTCACTGTATTAGGAAAGGAAGGGACTCTTTAGAGAAGCAAGTTAGATAAATGCATACAGTGGGAGGAAGGGGAAGAGGAATAACAGGATACTTTGATCTTATCCAGGAAATGGGCAAAGGAGGGTGCTCTTTAGGGAGACCGAGGGAGGTAAATGCAGATGTAGAAGGTGGATAAAATAACATTAATAATGTCTGAAATCCACAAGGAATCATACTATTGATTATTTACCTTACAAAATCGATAATACAGACAAAACCATGTATAAAGATACAGAGTTTTAGTGAACTTTTAAACACCCAGACTCCTTTTTTTGACAGTTGTAATATCTTTTATTCATATTTTCCAAAAACAAAATCTGCTATATTCTGTTACCTCTCTATATAGACCCAGTTTCTGAATCCTTTGTCCTTTATCCAAGTTTCTATTTGTTTTCAAATTTGGAAGACCCCCAACCCCACACTCCTGAGTAAAGACTCTATGAACCTCAGAGAGCACCCAGGGAAAACCCCACTAGAAAATGAAAACATATGAAATGTTCTTGAACATTTTGAAACTTAGGAAGAGAAGAAAAAGCTTCCAACCTGTATAAAACAGTTGAGAACCTTAATCAAAACCATTTTTTTCCTTCTCATGTTCTCTCTTCCTATTTGTTATTTATTTTTTTAAGATTTTTTTTTATTATTATTAAGAGATTTTCTATTCATTTTACATACCAACCATAGATTCCCCTCTCCTCCCTCCTCCCACTCCCAGCCTTTCCCCCTTACCCACCCCCATTCCCAACTCCTCCAAGGCAAGGTCTCCACCGGAGAGTCAGCAGAACCTGGTATATTCAGTTGAGGCAGGTCCAAGCCCCTCTTCCCTGCACCAAGGCTGAGCAAAGTGTCTCAGCATAGGCACTAGGTTCCAAAAAGCCAGCTCATGCACTAGGGATGTGTCCCATTCCCACTGCCTGGGGGAGCCCTAAACAGTTCAACCTAAACAGCTGTCTCCCCTATTCAGAGGACCTAGTCCAGTACTGTGGGAGCTCCTCAGCTATTGGTCCACAATTCATGCCTTTCCACTAGTTTGGCTGGTCATCTCTGTACATTTTCCCATCATGATTTCGATATCCCTTGCTCATAGAATCCCTCCTGTCTCTCTCATTGATTAGACTCCTGGAATTCGGCCTTGCACTCAGCTGTGGATCCCTGCATCTGCTTCCATCAATCACTGGATAAGGGCTCTATGATTATAGTTAGGGTATTTAGCCATCTGATCACCAGAGTAAGCCAGTTCAGGCACCCTCTTGACTATTGCCAGTACTTTAAGGTGGGGTCATCCTTGTGGATTCTTCGTAACTTTCCTAGCACTCTGTTTCTTCCTGTTCCCATGATGTCTTCATTTATCATGGTATCTCTTTCCTTGCTCTCCCACTCTGCCCCTGTTCCAGCTCAAACATTCTGTTCCCCTATATTCTCATCTCCCAATCTCTTCTCCTCCATTGCTCCCCTCATTCCCAGTTTGCTCATGTAGATCTCATCTATTTCTCCTTTGCTGGGTGATCCATGTGTCCTTCCTAGGGTCCTCCCTGCTAGCTAGCCTCCCTGGAGCTGTGGGTTGCAGTCTGGTTATCCTTTGCTTTACATCTAGTAACCACTTATGTACTTATTAGTGAGTACGTACCATGTTTGTCCTTCTGAGTCTGGGTTACGTCACTCAGGATGATTTTTTCTAGTTCCATCCATTTGCCTGCAAATTTCATGATGTCATTGTTTTTGACTGCTGGAGTACTCCACTGTGTATATGTACCACATTTCCTTAATCCATTCTTCATTTAAGGGGCATCTAGGTTGTTTCCAGGTTCTGTCTATTATGAAAAATGCTGCTGTGAACATAGTTGAGTATGAGCCCTTGTGGTATGATTGAGCATTCCTTGGGTATATGCCCAAGAGTGGAAAATCTGGGTCTTGAGAAAGACTGATTCTCAATTTTCTGAGAAACCACCGTTCTGATTTCCAAAGTGGCTGTACAAGTTTGCACTCCAACCAACAGTGGAGGAGAGTTCTCCTTGCTCCACATCCTCTCCAGCATAAGCTGTCTTCAGTGTTTTTGATCTTAGCCATTCTGACAGGTGTAAAATGGTATCTCAGAGTCATTTTGATTTGAATTTCCCTGATGACTAATGATGTTGAACAATTCCTTAAATGTCTTTCAGCCAAATGAGATTCTTCAGTTGAGAATTCTCTATTTAGCTCTGTAGCCCATTTTTTAATTGGCTTGTTAGATATTTTGATGTCTAGTTTCTTGAGTTCTTTATATATTCTGGAGATCAGCCCTCTGTCAGATGTAGGATTGGTAAAGATCTTTTCCCTTTCTGTAAGTTGTCCTTTTGTCTTATTTACTGTGTCCTTTGCATGACAAAAGCTTCTCAGTTTCAAGAGGTTTCACTTATTAATTGTTGCTTTCGGTGTCTGTTACTGGTTTTATATTTAGGAAGTGATCTTCTGTGCCAATGCATTCAAAACTACTTCCTACTTTCTCTTCTATCAGGTTCAGAGTAACTAGATTTATGCTGAGGTCTTTGATCCACTTGGACTTGAGTTTTGTACATGGCAACTGATATGGATCTACTTGCAGTCTTCTACATGTTGACATCCAGTTGTGCCAGCACCATTTGTTGAAGATGCTTTCTGTTTTCCATTGTACATTTTTGGCTTCTTTGTCAAAAATCAGTTGTTCATACCTGTGCTGATTAATGTCAGAGTCTTCAATTTCATTCCGTTGGTCCACATGTCAGTTTTTATGCTAGTACCAAGTTGTTTTTACTACTATGACTCTATAGTAGAGCTTGATGTCAGGGATTGTGATGACTCCAGAGGTTGCTTTATTGTAGAGGATTCTTTTAGCTATTCTGGGTTTTTGTTTCTCCATACGAAGTTGAGTATTGTTCTTTCAAATTCTGTGAAGAATTATGTTGGGATTTTGATGGGGATTGCATTGAATCTGTAGACTACTTTTGGTAAGATTGCCATTTTTACTTTATTAATCCTACCTATTAATGAGCATGGGGGATCTTTCCATTTTCTGATGTCTTCTTCAATGTGTTTCTTCAGAGACTTTAAGTTCTTATCATACAGGCCCTTCACTTGCTTAGTTAGAATTACTCCAAGGTATTTGATATTATTTGTGGCTATTGTAAAGGGTGATGTTTTTCTGGTTTCTTTCTCAGCCCTTTTATCATTTGTATATATGAGGGCTACTGATTTTTTTTTAGTTAATCCTGTATCCTGCCACATTACTGAAGGAATTTATCAGATGTAGGAGTTCCCTGGTAGAATTTTGGGGTCAATTATGTACAATATCATATCATCTGCAAATAGTGAAAGCTTGACTTCTTCCTTCCAAATTCTATCCCTTTGATCTTTTGTTGTCTTATTGCTCTGGCTAGAACTTCAGGTAGTATATTGAATAAATATGGGGAGACAGAATTGTCTTGTTCCTGATTTTAGTGGTATCGCTTTGAGTTTCTCTCCATTTAATTTGATGTTGGCTGTTGACTTGCTGTAAATTGCCTTTATTATGTTTAGGTATGTTCTTTATATTCCTGATCTCTCTAGGACCTATATCATGAAGGGGTTTTTGGATTTTGTCAAAAGCTTTTTCAGCATCTAATGAGATGATCATGTGTTTTTTTTTTTCTTTCAGTTTGTTTATGTGGTGCATTAAATTGATAGATTTTCGTATGTTGAACCATCCTTGCATCCCTGGGATAATGCCTACTTGGTGGTCATGGTGGATAATTTTTTTATGTGTTCTTGGATTTGGTTTGCCAATATTTTATTGAGTATTTTTGCATCAATGTTCATGAGGGAGATTGGTCTGTAAGTCTCTTTCTTTGTTGCATCTTTGCGTGGTTTGGGTATCAGGGTAACTGTGGCCTCATAAAAAGAGTTTGGTAATGTTCCTTCTGTTCCTATTGTGTGGAACAATTTGAAGAGTATTGGAATTAATTCTTCTTTGAAAATCTGGTAGAATTCTGTGCTGAAACTATCTGTTTCTGGGCTTTTTTTGGTTGGGAGATTTTTAATGACTGTTTCTATTTCCTTAGGTGTTATTGGTCTATTTAGTTTATCTGGTCTTGATTTAACTTTGGAATGTGGTACATATCCAGAAAATTGTCCATTTCTATCAGATTTTCCAGTTTTGTGGAGTACAGGTTTTTGAAGTATGACTGATGATTCTCTGGGTTTCCTCATTGTCTATTGTTATGTCTCCCTTTTCATTTCTGATTTTGTTAATTTGGAGCTCTATCTCTGCCTTTTGGTTAACTTGGATAAGGGCTTGTTTGTCTTGTTGATTTTTTTCAAAGAACCAACTCTTTGTTTCATTGATTCTTTGTATTGTTCTCTTTGTTTCTATTTCATTGATTTGCACTCTCAATTTGATTATTTCCTGCGATCTATTCCTCCTGGGTGAGTTTGCTTCTTTTTGTTCAGAGCTTTCAGGTGTGCTGTTAAGTCACTAGTGTGAGATTTTTCCATCTTCTTTATGTGGGCACTTAGTGCTATGAATTTTCCTCTTAGCACTGCTTTCATCGTGTCCCTTAAGTTTGGTTATGTTATAAATTCATGTTCATAGAATTCTAGGAAATATTTAATTTCTTTCCTTATTTCTTCCTTGACCTATTGGTGATTCATTTGGGTATTATTCAGTTTCCATGAGACTGTAGGCTTTCTGTAATTTTTGTTGTTGTTGAAATCTAACTTTAAGGCATGGTGGTCCGATAAAATACAGGAGGTTATTCCAATTTTTTTGTATCTTTTTAGTTTTGCCTTGTGACTGAGCATGTGGTAAATTTTAGAGAAGGTTCCATGGAGTGCTGAGAAGAGATACATTCTTTTGTGTTAGAGTAGAATGTTCTGTAGATATCCATTAAGCCCATTTGAGTCATAACTTCTGTTAGGTCCCTTATTTCTCTGTTAAGTTTTAGTCTGGCAGATCTATCCAGTGGTGAGAATGGCTTGTTGAAATCTCCCACTACTAGTGTGTGGGGTTTGATGTGCAATTTAAGCTTTACTAATTACTAATGTTTCTTTTACAAATGTGGGTGCCCTTGTATTTGGGGCATAAATGTTCAAAATTGAGACTTCATCTTGGTGGATTTTCCCTGTGATAAATATGTAATGTCCTTCCCGATCTCTTTCGATTGATTTTAGTTTGAAGTCTAATTTATTAGATACTAGGATAGCTACACCAGCTTGCTTTTAAAGTCCATTTGATTAGAAAGTCTTTCTCCAGCCTTTCACTGTAAGGTAGTGTCCGTCTTTGAAGTTGAGGTGTGTTTCTTGTATGCAGCTGAAGGATGGATCCTGTTGTCATATCCATTCTGTTAGCCTGTGTCTTTTTATAGGCGAATTGAAACCATTGATATTAATGGATATCAATGACCAGTGATTGTTAATTCCTGTTATTTTTTGGTGGTAGTGTTGTGTGTTTCTCTTCTTTGGTATTTGTTGGTGTGAAATTATCTATTGCCTATGTTTTTGTGGGTGTATCTAATATCCTTAGGTTGGATTTTTCCTTCTAGTGCTTTCTGTAGGGCTAAATTTGTGGATAGGTATTGTTAAAATCTGGTTTTAATATGGAACATTTTGTTTACTCAGTCTATGGTGATTGAGAGTTTTGCTGGATATAATAGTCTGGGTTAGCATCCTTGATCTCTTAGTGTCTGCATAAGGACCTTCTGGCTGTCAGAGTCTCCATTGAGAAGTCAGGTATTATTCTTACGTGTCTGCCTTTATATGTCACTTGGCCTTTTTCCTTTGCAGCTCTTAATATTTTTTTTCTTTATTCTGTGTGTTTAGTGGTTTGATTATTATGTAGCAAGTGTACTTTTTTTTTTGATTCAGTCTGTTAGGTGTTCTGCAAGCTTCTTGTATCTTCATAGGCATTTCCTTTTTTAGGTTGGGAAAGTTTTCTTCTATGATTTTGTTGAATATATTTTCTGTGCCTTTGAGTTGGTATTCTTCTCCTTCTTCTATCCCTATTATTCTTAGCTTTGGTCTTTTCATGTTGTCCCAAATTTCCTGGACATTTTTTATTATGACTTTTTCAGCTCTAGTGTTTTCTTTGACTGATGAATCTATTTCCTCTGTCGTATCTTCAACACCTGAGATTCTCTCTTCCATCTCTTGCATGCTGTTGGTTATGCTTGCATCTGTAGTTCCTGTTTGTTTCCTCAGATTTTTCTTTTCCATCATTCCCTTAGTTTGTGTCTTTTTTATTGCCTCTATTTCTGTTTTCAAATCTTGGAGACTCTTTCCTTCACCTGTTTGTTTTTTTTTTCTTGGCTTTCTTATGGGATTTAGTGATTTCTTCCCAATTTTTGTTTTTCTTTTCTTCTATTTTTTAAGGAAATTTTTCATTTCCTCTTTAAAGGCCTCTATCATCTTTTTAAAGTAACTTTTAAGATCAATTTCTTCTGCTTCTTCTGTCTTGGGATGTTCAAGTCTTGCTGATGTAGAACCACTAGGTTCTGTTGGTGCCATATTAGTATTTATGTTGTTGACTGTATCTTTGCACTGGTGTCTACCTATCTCTTCCCCCACTCTGTGCAAATGGTGTCTGTGTATCAGAGAGCCTCTCTTGGTTAGATTGGTACTCTTAGTCTAATGAGAGCTCTTGGTTTAATCTGGACTCTTGGTTGAATTGGTACTGATGGATTCTGTGTTTTAGGGAGCAGCTCTTAGTCCAGTGGGCACTAGTGGGCTCTGTCTCAGGGAGCGGCTATTCCACATTGGTGCAGTGTGGGCTTATGACTCCAGTGGTCCCTTGTGTCACAGGTGATGGTTTTCTTGGCTAGGGGGTGGGGGAAGAGGCAGCTGCTTGGTCTCTGGGGCTCCAACGGCTTGGGGGAGAAGCATTGAATATGCCCCTGGGACCTAGGGGCTAGGGACCTGGTCTACCCGGTCCAGAGATGGGGCCTTACCTGTTCCCAGTTGGTGTTGGGTGGGCTTATGACTCCTGTGTTCATTGGTGTCACAGGGGGCTGTTTTCTTGGCAAGGGAGCAAGAGAAGAGGCAGCTGACCTGAACTCTTCTAAGAGTCAAAGACCACCTAACAAAAATCCAAATGCCAGACATGAGAAGTTCTCTTTTGAGTTGTTGGTGGGGGTGGCACAAGTGATTCCCCAAACATACAGCCTGTTGCTGTTGCCTTTGGTTATCACATCCCATCCCAGAGGTGGAAAGTAAATGCCTATTGCAGAAGACACCATGAATTTCAGAAACTGTGCCCAGAAATCCCTGAGCTAGAACTGATATGAGTGTTCTTCCTTGAGAATTAGCATTTGTGTTTCCCAAAGGCACCATGCAATTTGCCAAAAGAGATGCAGACAACAATTCTACCCAGCTATGGTGCCTGCGAACCACATCAAAGACGAGCATAGCACATAAGTGTGCAGTAGTGGCGTGCATACCTTGGTAAAGGAACAACTCTCTAATTGGACTTAAGACCTGCTCGGCAGGAGGGAAACTTGTGACTGGGCTCAGAAACCTAGCTAGCAACTTAGTGATAGTGAATTCATGGTTATTGGAGGAAAATCTACAACCACTAATTTACTAAACCAGTGTAATTCCCAACAAATGATTTACAAACATTCGTCCTTATCCCCATGGAAAAGTGTAGTCCTCTTTCCTTATCATTTTTTCAATAGACAGAGTCCACTACAGAAAGCCATAGCCAAACCAAATGCAGAATTTTGGAGCATAGTACCAGTGGATACATCTTCAAAGTTTTTGCTTCATCTTTTTAAGACTTTTATCTTCTATCTATTCTATTACTTTACATTTTTTTATTTCTCATCAAAATTTTAATGCAATAATTTTTGCAGGTTTATTGCATATAACAGAGAGGCAGGAGAGAGGACAACTGAAAACATCTGGTGGGTTACTTTTCAACACAGTGAAATATGGATTATAATATTAATGTAATTTTTTATAGTTTTTAACTTTCTCTGATTATAAAGCACATGATTCTTTTTTATCTATTACTATTCTTGGACACTCTCTATTTTTATTAGATTTCCAATACTATTTCCTTTTGGATTCCTTCTTAGTTGATCAGATTGTATTAATTAAAATATTTCCACATCAATTTCTCGATATTTTGAGTTTTTTTATATTGAGAGAAAATGAGCTATAATTCATTCTGTATTTGCAATTTCTTTTGGTATAATAGAGCTAATGAATTAATTGGTTGATAGATCATCATGAGGAAAATGGGTGTTCTGCATTAGAAGTATAGCTAAGTAGCTGAGCATGTGTGAATGAGTATTATGCTCTAGGATTGATTCAGAACTGTCAATTATAAAATAATAATGATAAATAATGAATTGTCATTTTAAAAATAGAATCTTGCTGAACAGTTGCTATTTAAGTCTTTCTTAAGGTTTTTTTTTTTTTTTTTTGGTTTTTCGAGACAGGGTTTCTCTGTAGTTTTGCGCCTTTCCTGGATCTCGCGCTGTAGACCAGGCTGGCCTCGAACTCACAGAGATCCGCCTGCCTCTGCCTCCCGAGTGCTGGGATTAAAGGTGTGTGCCACCAACGCCCGGCAAGTTAATTTTTTTTTTTTTTTAAGGTTTTTCGAGACAGGGTTTCTCTGTGCAGCTTTGCGCCTTTCCTAGATCTCGCTCATCTAGACCAGGCTGGCCTTGAACTCACAAAGATCCGCCTGCCTCTGCCTCCCAAGTGCTGGGATTAAAGGCGTGCGCCACCACCGCCCGGCTCTTTCTTAAGGTTTTTATACAACGTGCCATTGACAATAATGGTGTTCTTATTCTGTCTCTATCTGACCCTATCATCTCTGTTTGTGTTTCTCCCCTGTGTGAAGGATTAACTTTATCAGAAGCATCTACTGTGATTTATTTCTGTCCACTCCACAGGAAAGTATGCAAATAAATAACCAACTCAGTGCTCTGCCCATCTTTGTACACCATAACACATGCACTCTGGGAATTATGCTCACTTTTGCTGCAATGGTGTTGTGGGTACTTCACCTTTCACACAGACAGCTGGGTTGCTAGGCAACCCCTCAAACCTGCACATGTGTGTGAATTTGCACAGCCTAATCATAGAAGGATAGATATGAAGAGGTAAAGGAATGTCACATGAAGTCATTTAGGTATGTCTTCTGTTTATTGGGTAGAAATTTTCTGGGATCCTGAATCACTGAGTTTTGTAGGTGAAGGTGTGTGGGCTGGATATATATGCTCATTACATACCACTCTTGATGTTTGCCTTGTGGGGGTGTGTTCTAATTGAGAAGGGCAATAAGAATGTTTTCAATTTGTAAAGTCTATTACATACAACCATTTGCTGGTGTGAAAGGGCATAATTATTTGAAGGGATGGACATTCCTAAGTTGCAATGGGAGGAACCAGAAATGCAAATGGAAGGGATGGTGTGTGGAAGCCAAAGGATACTCTTAGGTCATTGTAATCACATTAAATTCTGGGAAAACTGGTAAATAACACTGTGTATTATTACAATAAGTTGCCAAGTCACTTTCAGTAGCATAAATAGGGCAGACTGCAAAAGATTGTATTGCTTCTTTTATAATTACAGTATCCTTTAAGACACAAGGAATCTTCTAATACCTTTTCTGTTTGGATATTCTTCTACTTAAGATTATAAACCAAAAAATCCTTTCCATGAATCTTATAAAAGTGGATTCTCTGCTTTTCAAGGAGAAAGTCTATATTTTATTTTTATACTATGTAATTGTTTTTATTATTATTCACCTAACAGTAAGCTTGATCTGTTTGGTCCTGTATCTATTGAACTAATACCACTGAATAAAGGAGTGAGTTTGTGTGTATTGCTAAGCTGCTTGTTTTATTATAGCCAAAACATTCATTCCCCCCAACCATGTTAACCCTGAGAAAATGTCTAAGTTGCTGTATTATCCTTCAGGCAAAGGCATTGGTGAGCCAATTTACTACAAATAGAAGCCTTCAGAAAGTCAAACTCTGAGCTGCCTGAAGGAACACACTTATTGAGGTAATTGAAAACAATTTCAGAAACAACTACTTGAAGTAAATCCTATCACTTCAGTGCCTCAAAATTGAGGAAGAATTCTAAGTTTGCTTGTGGAAAACAAGTAGAATATATGAATACAGCCATTTTCTCCATGTCACTATATTGCTTACAGCAAAATTCAAAATCTTTACTGTTTGTTTAGTCTCTCTTATCTTTCTTTCTTTTCTTGTTTTTGGTTAATTATTTTTATTACTTCTACAAAACTAAGAACAGAATGACAACTTACACGATTCTTGTATGGTATTCTGAGGTACATCCTATTATAAAATGCTTTTTTCTCTTTTCTCTTCTTTTTGTCTATTAGAAGAGATTAAGGTATGTCAGACTGTTAAACAAAGTAACACAATTTATTTTCCCAGTCCTTTTTCAAATACTAATCCTCATCTTTCATATTCATAATTGTCTGAAAAGCTAGCTATCTGAGGCTGTAAATCCACTGCCATGATACTGGAGAAGATAGAACAAACAAACTAAAGGATGGTGGAGGTTTTGTTCTCTCTGATGATGCACCTGAATCTCTTGCCTTGAGATTTTTAAAAGCCATTTTTGTACTGCTTTCAAAAGAGTGTTTTGTCATAGAGTGTGGCTTTGAATTGCATTTAAATTAAAGGCCTTATATCTGCACACATAAAGCCTTGAGCATAGTTTTATTTATTGTTGAAGTATTGACTATACATCCAAAGAGCTGTAACCCTGAATCTGAAACTTCTTGAAGTATGCTGAGAGATTGTCAACTCTGAACTTTCCAATTTTGATTTCTTATTTTAATGTCTCCATTCCTTGAGCGACGCACCACTTCCATTCTCATTTCACTTCAGAGCCAGCAAATAAAAATCAATACGATGGTTTGCTCGGTGCTCTCAACTAGTGTTAAGAAGAAGAGTTGGTTTTATGTCTTAATAATATTGGGGAATTTTCACTGAAAACTCAAAAAAGTATTTCATGGGACGTTTTTCATGCTTTACTCTTTGTAGCTGCAGCTTATTTTTTAATTTTTGGAGCCAAGGTTCCCAAAGTAATTTTCTTCTAAATAATAAAATAAACACCTGGTCTCAAAATAGTATTATAGCTAATGAGCATATGTACATTTCACTAGCACAAGACACATATAGTGTTTCTGTGCATACTTGGTGACACTGCAATTTTTAAACATATAAAGGAGATCAGAGGACTTCTGTTGAAAAGAGACAAGACAAAGTAGTATTGGTAGGAGGCAATAAATGAAAGTGGTGTGCAAAACCAAGCATTTCCTTTTAAAGTGAAAAATACTGGACACAAGAAATCACGAAGATCATGAGAGAACTGCTGAACAGTGTGGTAAAGCAGAGAGCATACTCTGCAAAATGCTAGCAAGCAACACACATTCAAGTGGCTCCCTACTGGGAAGAGGAAACAAATGCTTCGTCTAAACTAAACCGGGCATCAGTGGGGAAGCATATTTGCAGTTCAGGCTAGAGGACAAACCCATAGTCCTCACATGTCTCAAATCCAGACAGGGTCTGGTGAAACAGCTACTGCTCTAATGTGGGTTAGCAGTGGTAGGGAGGTCTAGTTGTCATCCCTATGTCTCAGAAGGATGGGGCTGGGCACATTCTTGGGAGGAAACTGTTGTTGAAGGCTCAGCTGCATTAGTGCATGATAAAGGGAACAATTTTAACACATAAAACCTCAGTTATTTCACACAAGACCATGAGTGGGAAATGTCTGTTTGAGGAGGCTGGATGGATCAAGGGAAGGCTGAATGCAGAGATTTTGAAGAGGTTGGGCAGCTGGAGGTTCCATCTGTGAAAATATCTGTAGCCAGTAGACCACAAAACACAGAAACGAGCCCTGTAATAACAAATCTCAATGTTCCTCCTACTTCCCCCACATCCTAACTCAAGACACACACTTTGTTTTAGAAGTTTGCCACCCCAAGGTATGCAGAGTGAGAAACTTGTGGAGTGAGACTCTGCCTGGCACATGGGCTCTATAATTCTAGGTGGTCAAAAGTGGCTTCTGCTACACAAAGAAAGGTAGCTTTGAAGTGATTAGAGCAATATTCACCAACTAAACTGTAAGCAGTGTGGTACCAGCACATTTGGACAGGATAAAATAAGCAGAAATACTGGTAATAAAAACTCAATGAATCAAACAAAAGACATAGTAGAAAGCAGTACAAATAAACTAGGCACTTCAGATGAAAGATATCAATGATATATGGTAGGATCAAAGAAATATTACTATCAGATATTAATAAAGAAAAAATGAGCATGAACACAACTTCAAAAGTACTAGTGTATGACCAAGAAGAAAAATTTAAGAATTCACAATATCAGAAGAAACTGAGATTAAAGTTAAAGGCAAAATAACTATCCAATGTAATTATGATATATAGATTTCCAAATCTAGGGAAAGAAATGGGAGTGCAAGCACAAGAGGCATGTGGAACCTCAAATACATATGACCAGATTAGCTTCTCCATGACACATAGTAGTCAGAATCCTGAAACTACAAAATAAAATATATTATAATCATTAACAAATAACTCCAGTTGACTCACAAAAGAAAATACATCAGAATATCAACTCTTTAAACATTGACCTTAAATGCTAGAAAAGCATGCAATACGTTTTGACCTTTGAAAATAAATAATTGCTAGAAAAATTGATATAACCAACAAAGATATCTTTTAATATTGAAAACCAATATACATTTCAACACAAGTACACACTAGAGCAATTTTGAACAGCAAGCCAATATAACTAAAGGGACTCCGGTAAATGGGAGTAAGACAGTTCAAGTTATGAGAGCTCAAGAAAGAATAAACTGACTGATAAAAATAGATGAATAAAGGCAGACAAGACAGAATCACTTATGACTGACTTAGTAAGCCAAAAATCCTCCTATGACTATGGAAGATGAAAAGAACACTATTGGTACAGTCAACCAGATAAAAAAACATAACAAAACAAAACCCCAATAGCCAATAACTAGAACCTGTAAATATTTCTGCATAATAACACTAAATAGAAAAAATTCTAAATCTACAATTAATGACAAAGACTGACTGAACTGGATTAAAAATAAAGGTCCAACTATGTGTGTACCAGGAAACATACTTCAGGGGCAAGATTACAGATGAACTGAGAATTAAAGGGTGGATGTCATTATACCAAGCAGATGGAAGCCCCAAATAAGTTGACATAGCCCTTCTAATAGGAGCTGAAGGAGACTCATATCCAAAATTAATCAGAAGTGATGGAGCAGCCCCCTTTTAGTGATGGAAGTGCTAGGAATGTCTCTGGGTAAAAAAAGGAGAAGGTATCAAAAGTTTTACCTATGGAATTCCTGCCCCTTTCTGAGGAAGAGTGGATGGAGGGGGGAAGACAGGAGGTGGGGGAGAGAATGGGAGGGAATGGGAGGCAAAGAGGAGGGGAAACTTTGGTCAGTATGTAAAATAAATGAAAAAATTCAATCAAAAAAGCTTTACTCAGCTGTGAATCCTGAAAACTGAAATGATGACTAGTATGGCAAGATATTTTCATAGTTGCAGCCATGGCATGGATGAAATGAGGTTATCAACTGCATTTTTACTAGATTCAAGCCTTCTCCAAAGGAAGAAACACATGCCTAGAATTCCAAATCTGACCAAGGAATAAGGAGATCACAAATCCCAGGGGTGAACCTATTACTATTATTTTTTTCTAAATGGACATACTATCATACTACTCTCTTAATTAATATCTCCTTGAACATAGATTAGAAAATTCCTAGACCTCATCAGAGAAATTTCTTTCTACAGTGAGGGAGAACTAATGAAGGAACTCACAACTAGTCAAAATACAGAGAGTTCTTAGCCACAAATGAAACATCTATATGACACCCCTCTCAAGGCTTGGAGACTATGGTAGAAGTTGAAAAAAATGTTGTAAGAGCAAGAGGTTGGTGAAGACTCTGAATAAACATTGTCTCCTGGACTTTACAGGACAGCTGTACACATGAACTAACTACAGCTCTGGGTATCTGCATAAGACCTTCTCAAGGTCAAGCCAGTCTGCATTCTAGCATGAATGGGAAAAGGCTCATGAGCTCCTCCCACTCACTAAGGAACCTCAGCATGGCTATCAGTTGGAAACCTGGAGTACACAGCACAGTCTGCAGACAGTTCAAAAGACTGGAGATATCTTTTCCAGATAACTCAGGTGGTCTGAGCCTTTTCCAGGCAGTTCACCTAGTTTTTGCTTCTTCTGGGCAACTACATTTGTCTGAGATGGTCTTCAATAGTCCTTACTGCTTATATATGTTTGGGGGGAGGGGTAGTGAATCTGATCAGTTTCAGGGACTTCCTGAAGCCATTGAGTTGTTTACTTCATAAGCCTAAGAAACATCCATGAAAAGAAATGTTTCACTTAAACTTTGAACATGAGTTGTTTTACCTCTCTTTTAATATCCAGCCTTAACCAGCATCCCTCTTAGGATATACTGTTGTTTCACATCCATCACCTTTTTCAACATTTTGTGTCTAAGCAAGCTTCCATCCAAGATGGAAGTTTTAATCTCAGAGGAAACTACCACATAGCAATGAAGAAATCAAAAATACATTGTAAGAAATTCTTGAAGAATAAATAAAAATAGTTTTAAATACTCAAGTGTCATTTTTCATTGAACTAGCACAATCCTAAAATTTGTAGACCACAAATTCAAAGGCTGTGTAAGCATCAAGAATAATGCTGCTGGTATAACTAAATCTAGACAAATAGAGTAGCATAAGACTCACTCCTCAAAAGCCACTTGGTTTACAGCCTCCTGTTTCTCTCCCTTTAATTATTTTTATTGGTTTGAGAATATCATACAGGATTATTATATTTACATCATTTCCATTCATTTTCCCCCCCTCAGTTCCATGCCCCCATTCCACTCATTTGTATGACTTCCTGTATCATTATTTTAATATATATGTAGTATACATGAACACAATCTAGTGAGTGCATTTAGTGTTGCCTATGTGTATATGTATTTACAGCTGGCTATAGTCTATTGGACAACCTATTAGGGAACTTAACCCTGAAGGAAACTGATTTTCCTTCTTGGCAGCTGCTGATTACCTGTAGTTCTTAATCTAAGAATGAGGCCTTGTGGAAGTTGGCCCATCCAAGAGGGCTTATCAGCTGATGTTGTAATTATACAGATCTTGTTTAGGCAAACAAATTGTTGAGATTTCATGAATGTGTCATCCATCTCATATACAAAATACATGATTTTGTAGCAGGAGTCCTGGGGCTTCAGAAGGAATAGCCTCATGCAGGTTGGGTATGGGGAGAAAAAAATAACTTAGAGACATCATAAGATTTTAGAGTACATTTACTCCTTTTCCCTACTCCAATACATCTGAGAAATAAAAGTTAAATCCCTATAAGTTATACAAATTTACTAGAGCAGTGAATTTCCAGGCTGTAAGGACTTGTTTGTGTATAGTGTATCTTTCATGTCTATATGTCTTATATCTGAAGTGGAAACTCAGCACTGGAGTTCCATATATTCGCTCTAATCATGCAGATATAGAATTTCAAGGCTTGGAATTATCTAGTTAGTAATTCCAAAAAATTGTTGCATCTGAGGTATAATGTGCAACTAATACACATGTAACTTGATAGTATAGTCTATTTTAGAATTTTCATGATATAAAAATGTGTGTGTGTGTGTGTGTGTGTGTGTGTGTGTGTAGATCAAAGACACATTTCAAAATACCTTGTAGTATACCTAAAATATATAAAGCCTTTATTTTTAAGTTATAAAGAGTGATTAAAAAAGGACATAGGATTAAAGAAAGTTAAGATTAAATCTAGAAATATTATTTTGTTTAAAATTCCTTTTGACACATTAAAAGATGCAGAAATGCAATCATAAGAGAATAGGCTGAGTCAAGGCATAGATGAAATTTTATCTGGGCACCACAGCACATTAATAGCATAGAAAATATATTGCCTAAAATAAAAAAACCATTTTACAAGATGGTTTAATTTAAAGAATTTACAAGACAAATAAAATTAGTCTATAAAAGGTGAATAAGAAAATAAGTAATACTATGAGCTAGGCAATAGTGTTGCACACCTTTAATCTCAGCGCTTGGGAGGCAGAGTCAGGCAGATCTCTGTGAGTTTGGGGCCATCCTGGTCTACAGAGCAAGATTCAGGAAAGGACCTAAATTATACAGAGAAACTCTGTCTTGAAAAACCAAAAAAAAAGTAATACTTCTAGAAAATAATAAATGATTTGTGTTTGTTGTTTACTTGATACCAATGAAAATATATTTACAGTATACTTGTAAACAGCAGCAGAATACAATTTATGAATGCTTCACAAAAAAAACAACAACATAGTGATTGAGTTCATGGGCTTTATCATCAGATACTACAGTTACTGTCTAGCTCCCCTACTCAACAACTGAATGCCACTAGGGAGATTACCATAATTCTTTGATTCAGATTCTTTGCTGATTAGATAGAATGAAAATAAATTCTACTTCAGCCAGGTGCCATTACTATAGATAATCACAAAATACAGTTTAATATTGTAGTTATTCTCTTTTTATAAAATAAACTATAAATAAATGCAAAGGTAAGTAAATGAAAAATGCATATCATTAATTACAGTTATACTAAACTTCAAGTATGTATGTATGTATGTATGTATTTGCAAAGGGACCACATTATCTAGATCCACTTGCCCTAGAACACTATGTGGATTAAGATGGTCTCAAACTCAGAGAGATCTACCTTACTCTGTTTTCTGAGTGTGTTTTTAATTATGTAAAAATAATTTTACAGAAAAATTAATTTATATTTGGTGTGTAAACACAGATATATGAGTCTGTCTATGAAAATGCCCCTTTTGCTATTTCACAATTTTATATATTAATAAAGAGAAAAATTAACTTCCTATCAGCTAAGAAGTAAAGAAGAGTTGTACACCCCAATAGTTATTGTATTCTAATGGAAAAGAAGTAATGTGATACATTGAGTACAAAGAATGAAGTTTAATCATAGTAAGACAGTTTGAGGATCACAAGTTTTATTCATTCATTTGCAAATAATCAATATTCAAAATAATTGCTCTCAAACTTTGATGCATGTTAGATATAATTGTATAAAACATTTATATGATTATGCATTTCCATATATATCATTATGTATGTGGATTCTATTTTTTTAATTTTGATTCTGTCAATAAGGACATTGGTAACAAAAACAAATTTTTATACATTATACTAATATTCAAAGCTGGAGGACCCATTTGGGATTACAGTTTTATGAAGATATATTAAATGAGATAAATACCAAAATAGGTTATAGCTATAGATGCCTTTATTTTTTATGCTGTGAAAAATGCTGTAAGAAAGAGCAAGAGAAAAGGAAGCAATTTCTATAGACTGAAACAAATCTTCTACTCAGATGAAAAGAAAAAGTTTAAGAGTAATATGGGGAAAAATGAGTTGGTACCACCCAATGACTTCCCGCCATGCTGTGTGATTTAAAGATGCTTCTTTCATAGGAAATAAGAGTGCCTGCCACAGGGCACTAGAGTTTGTTGATAATATTTGAATAATTAGATGGTAAGATAAAATGGTGGCATAAAATTTTGGTGGGAACATATTTGTTGCAATGAAAATTCAGAATCATTATAACCTCAGAACTGCATTTTTTTTTTTTTTTTTTTGGTTTTTCGAGACAGGGTTTCTCTGTGTAGCTTTGCGCCTGTCCTGGAACTCACTTGGTAGCCCAGGCTGGCCTCGAACTCACAGAGATCCGCCTGGCTCTGCCTCCCGAGTGCTGGGATTAAAGGCGTGCGCCACCACCGCCCGGCCTCAGAACTGTATTTTTATGTCTACACGTTTTAGTCTTGTTTAACTTGGTTGTAGTCAATTGTTTTGAATACCCACTCATGCATGCGTCACATATCCCTTTTGATCTTGTTCATAATATTGTTCTTATAGATGAACAGTTCTTATTTAGACTCTAGGTTTCAACATTCTCCACTATTGGAATACAATGGATGAGTGAGTCTATATATGCAAGAAAAGTGGGTGTGGAATCCTGGGTCAATCTTCCTCTCTTTAACAAACAGCAAAAAAAAAAAAAAAAACAAAAACAAAAATGTGATGGATTTAAAGGAAATATTTTAGAATAAGGAAAAGGTATATTGTGCCAATGATGGAGAGGAAAGATTTATTTCCAAAAATGATTTTCCTCAGTAACCAGAATGGACAGTTAAAAATTTACTTGATGTTCTAAAGGAGATCAGAAGGAGAACTTGAAAGAAATATAGAAAAGGAGAACAAGAAAGTGGAGGAAAGGAGGAATAATGTACTGTTAAAATTAGAACGTAATGGCACTTTTATTTTAAAGCAGCTAAATAAGATAACGAAGTATTTTTAGTATTTTTAGAAAGAAAAATTCAACATCAAAAATTTTAAAATATATGAATAAAAGTAATGAAACAAAACTCCTCAGATTTATAAGATAATAAGAATAATAGACAACAAACTATTTCATTTTTTTAGGAACAGGGAATCAGAATAATTGAAAAAAATCATCATAGACACAATTGGGTAAAACTCTTGTTCTCTAACACATTAAATAAAGTAGTTGTACTATTTAAAGAATCCAATACACTGTCCAGAGACAAACTGTTCCATGTCACTCAATTGAGTATAGAGGAAACCTTCTAGTGATTATAAAATGACCTGACTCAATAGATTCATTGTTAAATCAGACAGCTACTTTTGATCTTAGTAACACTGGGAAACTCACAATACCTTATCACATCTTCAATTACTTTCCTTACTGGTAAATGGAAATAACTTGTTCCAGTCACACCAATGAAATAGACTGTGAAGAGCAGTCTGTGGAAATTGTTACTGTACTACTTGTCTGGGTAATCTGATCAAATATTGTAGCTTTCAAAAAAGAAAAATAAACCTATAGAGAAAGAGTCAAGTTGTTATTATTTCTTATTCAATATTTATAAGAGGAAAACCAAATGACTCAACATGAGCAGTATTGGTTAATGATCAGATATGTTGAAGAATCTTAGCATTTCTTAGATCAAGTTTAGCAGTTACCATATCAGAAATGTTACAGATCTTTATGTCCTTTTCCTGGAATCTTTCATGTTTCTACAAAACATAAGTCTTCTAGGTATTTTAATTAAGAAATACCCCAGACATTTAAAGCTAAATCCATTCTCTTTATGTTTAACTAGACTCCAAATGAGATTATTTCCCTCAATGGAAACTCCTATATTATACCTGTAGCACAGAGTAGGTTAACCTTGGTGTTTTATGTGTATATTATATGTCCATCATGAATTTATCATCCACATCATCCCATTCCATCTCTACTTTATTAAGATTTGATAGGGAGATAGAACCAACATGAGTACCAAATGTAAGAGACTACTTTACCTCCTACAATAGTCTCTCCAAATCATTTAGATATCTTGCTAGAGCATAATCTAGGGTACAATATCAAACTTACCTACTAGCTGCCTTGAACTTATGTAAGACTTGACTTTTTAACACTAAACAAATATCTACAATGTTAAAGAAAGAGAAACACAAAACCCCTAAAAATTACATGAGAAGTAGCTAAGGATACACCTGATTTTATAGAAGAAAATACAAAACATCTTAATGAAAATAGAAAAAAAAACACCTAAATTGTGAGAAGATGGACATATATTTGAATGTGATGACATTAATCTTTCAAGATGTCAGCTATCTTAAAATGAATTCATTGTATCAATGGGGTTCCAAAACTGAAATTTATATATTAAGAAACTTGAAATGTAATTTAAATGGCAGAGTAATACTATTAAAAGAGGTTTGCATTGTAAAATGAAAAGTCAAATAACCAACAAGTCCTTCAAAAGGAAAAGAATAAAACTATTGGCAGTTAGTAATACATATTACAATGTTTAAAATAGTCAGGGCTACATTTGCCAAAATCATCCACGGTTCAATTAACTTAATGGCTATATTAAAATAATTCATCTATTTGTATAACTAGATGTTTACATTTCATTCATAAACAAAATAAATTATAGCAGGAGATTAAACACAAAATAATCTTCCACTTTCACATCTTTTGCTCAATGCAAGGTCAACCAGAATTTCTTTTTTTTTAATTAAGAGATTTTTTATTTGTTTTACATATCAACCATGGATTCCCCTGTTCTCCTTCCTCTCACCCCCAGGCCTCCCCCGCAACCCACTCCCAATTCCCACCTTCTCCAAGGCAAGGACTTCCTTGGGGAGTCAGCAGAGCCTGGTAGATTCAGTTGTGGCAGGTTCAGTCTCCTCCTCCCTTCACTAAGGCTGAGCAAAGTATATCAGCATAGGCACTAGGTTCCAAAAAGCCAGCTTATACACTAAGGACAGGTCCCAGTCTCACTGCCTAGGGGCCCCCTAAACAGTTCAAGCTAATCAACTGTCTCACTTATCGGAGGGCCTAGTCCAGTACCATGGGGGCTCCTCAGCTATTGGTTCACAGTTCATGTGTTTCCTCTAGTTTGACTAGTTATCTCTGTACTTTTTCCAATCATGGTCTCAATATCTCTTGCTCATATAATCCCTCCTCTCTCTAGTCGATTGGACTCCAAGTCGGAGGCTTGGCCATGGATCTCTGCTTCTGCTTCAGTATTTTAGGGTGTGGTGATATTTTATTTGTACTTTAATAAATAAAGCTTGCCTGGAGATCAGAGGAAAAAGGCCAGCCATTATAAGTAAACAAAGAAGTCAGGCACTGGTAGCACATGTCCTTAATCCTATCACTTGGCAGGCAGGATTTCTGTGTTTTCAAGGCCACACTAAAAACAGAGCCAGGCACAGTAACACACACCTTAAATCCCAAAACTAGTTAACTATGGAGGTCTGGAGGTCTTTACAGACAGACAGGAAGTGACAGAGCTGGGTAGGAAGAGAAAGCGATGTAGCTGAACAGAGAGCAAATCAGATGGCAGAACAGCAAGACATACAGGTGGGTAGACAGGAAGTAACTCGCATTTGGAAGCTGCAGAGATGGTGAGGTAAGGTTGGCTGATGGCTTTCCCTACTTCCCTAATCTTTCTAAGGCTTTCACCCTAAGAAGAAGAAGAAGAAGAAGAAGAAGAAGAAGAAGAAGAAGAAGAAGAAGAAGAAGAAGAAGAAGAAGAAGAAGAAGAAGAAGAAGAAGAAGAAGAAAACCATTTAAGAAATCTATTAAAACACAAAGAAACAGCAGAAGGGAATAAACCATTCAAGACATAGAAATAATGAGCTAAAAAAAACAAGCTGAAAGAAATCTGAAAATGAAAACTTTAGGAGCTCAAACAGAAATCTCAGAATAAAGTTTCACCAACAGAATACAGCAAATAGAATAAAGAATCTCAGCCAATGAGGTCAAGATATAAGAAATGGATACATTGGTTAAATGTGTTAAATCTAAAAATCTCCAGGCACAGAACATCCACAGAATCTGGGACACTCTGAAAGGACCAAATAAACAAATAATAGGAATAGAAGAAGGAGAAGAAACCCAAGTCAAAGACACAGAAAATCTTTTCAAAAAAACGTTAGAAGAAAATATTACTAACCTCAAGAAAGAGTTTCCTATTATAATATTAGGAGCATGTAGAACACCAAATAGACTAGACAAGAAAAGAGATTTACCTCAGCACATAATAATCAAAATACTAATTGTACAGGACAAAGAAAAAGCATTAAAAACTGGAAAGGAAAAAGACCATAAAACATATAAAGGCAGAACCAGTAGAATAACACCTGACTTCTCAATGGAGACTCCAAAAACCAAAAGGGCCTGGATAGATGTTCAACACTAGTTGAAAGCACAGGTACCACCCTAAACTATTATTATACCCAACAATAAAATCCAATCACTATAGATGGAAATTAAAAAGACATTTCACAATAAAACCTAATTTTAGCAGTATCTATTTATAAATTGAGTACTACAAAATGTATTTGAAGGAAAACTTCAATATAAATTAGTTAAATACACAAAGTAAAGACAAGGAATAAATAATCAGCAAATCAAAAGAGAGAGAACAAAACATAAACAACCAAACAAAACACTAGAACAAAATAACAGCAAACACTCCTTTCAACATCAATGGTCTCAATTCCTCATTAAAAAGACACAGATAAGCATAATGTTTGCAAAAACAGGGTCCATGCTTCTGTGTCATCAAAGAAATATCATCTTAAAATCAAAGATGGAAATCACCTCTGAATAAAAGGATGTAAAAGTCATTCCAAGCAAATTGGCCTATGAAGCAAGCAGGTGTGGCCAATTAATATCTGACAAAATAGATTTAAACCATAATTTATCAGAAGAGCTAGAGAAGAACACTTCATACTCATCAAAGGAAAACTGCATCAAGAGGACATTGTAAATCTTAACATCTTCACATCAAACACAAGTTCACAAAAGAAACACTACCATAGCCTAAAGCACATATTGGCCCTCACACGCTGACAGTGGGTGAATTCAGTACCCTATTCTTGCCAATAATCAGATCGTCCAGACAAAAATTAAATAGAGAAATGCTGGAGCTACCTGACATCATGAAGAAAATGGACCTAACAGATATCTACAGAACATTTCACTCAAACACAAAAGAATATATTTCATTCTCAGAAGATCATGGAAATCTTTCCAAAACTGACCACGTAATTTGGACATAAAGGAAATCTCAATAGATAAGAGAAAACTGAATTAACATCCTGCATCCTACTTGACCACAATGGATGAAAACTGGGTATCAATAACAGAAGTAACAGAAAGCTTACAAACTCACGGAAACTAAACAAATCACTACTGAATGAAAAATGAGTTAAGACAGAAACTAATAAAGTTATTAAAAACTTTCTAAAATGAATGAAAAAGGAAACAAATCATCCCCAAACTAATGAGATACAATGAAGGAAATTCTAAGAGCCAAGTTCAGTGGCACTAAATGCCTACATTTTTAAAAAAAACTACAAAAAAGGAGATATCACAGATCAGTAACTTAACAACATATTTGAAAGCTCTAGAGATAAAAGAAGAAATCGCCGGGCAGTGGTGGCGCACGCTTTTAATCCCAGCACTCGGGAGGCAGAGCCAGGCGGATCTCTGTGAGTTCGAGGCCAGCCTGGTCTCCAAAGCGAGTTCCAGGAAAGGTGCAAAGCTACTCAGAGAAACCCTGTCTCGAAAAACCAAAAAAAAAGAAGAAATCACACCTAAAAGGAGTAAATGGCAAGATATAATCATATTTTATATGACCATATAAGTAATCAATAAAATAGAAACATCACCTCCACTAAAAATAATGCAAAGACTCAATGAAACAGAGTTGTTTCTTTGAGAAAATCAATAAGATTAGCCAATCCTTAGCTAAATTAGCTGAAAGGCAGAGGGAAGAATATTCAAATTAACAAAATTAGAGATAAAGAGAATAGACATCAAGGAAATCTAGAGAATCCTAAGAATTCGCTTTAAAAACTGTATTCTACCATATTAAAAAATCTAAAAGAATGAGATAATTTTCTCAATAGATGCCACTTACCACAGTTAAATCAAGATCAGATAAACAATTTAAACAGAACCTTAGTGAAATAGAAGCAGTCACTAAAAGTCTCCCAACCAACATAAGCCCAACACCAGATTCTTTGAGTGCAGATTTTTTGCAGACTTTCAAAGAAAAGTTAACATCAGTACTCCTCAAAATATTCCACAAAATGGAAAATGAAGGAACATTGCCTAGTTCATTGTATGAGGTCACAGTTACTCTGATACCCAAACCACATAAAGACCCAGCCAAGAAACAGAACTACAGACCAATTTCCATTACAAGCATAGGATGGAAAAATTTTCAGTATTTGCAAAGTGAATCTAAGAATGCATCTGTAAGGCCATCCGCTATAATCAAGTAGGCTCATCGAAGAGATGCAGGGATGGCTCAACATACATAAATCAATAAACATAATCCACCATATAAACAAACAGAAATATAAAGTCCACTTGATCAAATCATTAGATGCAGCAAAAGCCTTTAACAAAATCAAACATCTCTTCATTGTGAAAGTTCTGGAGAGATTAGGAATACAGGAGACCTGCTCACGATAGTAAAGGCAATTTATAGCAAGCCCACATCCAACATCAACTTCAATGAGAGAAACATAAACCAATTCCACTAAAATCAGAAACAAGACATAGCTGTCCACTCTCACCATACCTATTCAATATAGTATTTGAAGTCTAATCTAGAGCAATACACAACTGGAGAATATCAAAGGGAGTCAATTACAAGGTAAGAAA
Source organism: Peromyscus californicus insignis (assembly GCF_007827085.1). Lineage (NCBI taxonomy): Eukaryota > Metazoa > Chordata > Mammalia > Rodentia > Cricetidae > Peromyscus > Peromyscus californicus. Next base: position 47,681,768 of record NW_026294491.1, on the reverse strand, counting down.
TTAAAGTATCTTTATTTGCAGATGGTATGACAATGTACATATGTGACTCTAAAAATTCCACTGTAAAACTCCTCCGACTGAATAAACACTTTCCTTAAAGTGACAGCAGGATACAAAATTAACTCACAAAAATCAGTGACTTTCCCATATACAAGTGACAGACTGACTAAGAAAGAAATCAAGGAACAGACATCCTTCACAGTAGCTTCAAAACTATGAAATGTCATAGGATAGCATTAATAAGCAACTGGAAGACTTATATGATAAAACCTTTAAGATACGAAAGAAAGAAATTAAAGAAGATATCATAAGATGGATTCATACATTTACTTTATTAAGTAAAAATTGCCAAACTTTAAAAAGCAATTTACTGATTCAGTGAAATTTCCATCAAAATTGCAACACAATTCTTTATGGTCCTCAAAAAGACAATTCTCAGCTCCATATGGAAAAACAAAAAAAAAAAATCACATATAAAGAAGATCTAAACAGAATCACAAAACAACAAGGGAGACACACACCCAACTGAACATCTCCTGTCACCAAATGAAACTTCCAGTAGTGGGAATTGATTACAACTAATAAGAGTTTTTGGCTAAACAGGTCCTACAGGAACTTCCAAAACAACACAGACTATAGCCAAGGCTAGAGATTGTTCTTTACAAATTGATAGCAATCCAGGTTGCTGAAGACAATATCTCCACAACTCATTTAACACATAAATCCAGCTTGTCTCAACCTAGAGTCTTCATCCCTATGGACTAGTGTTCACAGTACTGGAAGATACTTTGTATACTACTAAAGAAGAAACATGAACACTAATCCAGGCTACAAACTCTTCAATCTGTGATGGTGTCCAGTCTAAAAGATATTCTAGTGCAATGGTGGCACAAAGCTTGTAGGAGTAAACACCCAATGTCTGTTTTGACTTAAGGCACACTCCATGACATGGAACCCATACATGAAATTCCTTGGGTGACCAAGAACCTGGTACTAGTTAGCCCACGGACTTTGGTAAAACCAAATTTTAAAAAGTATCAATAAAATGACTCATACTGTCATTGTGTTATACTCATGTATCAGTGCCTTACTCAGTCATCATCAGAGATACCTCCTCCTGCAGCAGATGGTTACAAGTACAGATACCCACAAGCAGGCATTATGCACAGAGTGAGGGGCCTCAGAATACTCATCTCTAAATGGATGTCTCCATCATGTCTTTCCTCGGGGCTCAGGAAATCCTGTAGAAGGGGAAGTAATAAGAGTATAAGAGCCTGAGGGGATAGAAGACACCAGGGAAATAAGGCCTTCAAAACACAACAGGACAAACGCACATGTGAAATCACAGAGATTGAGGCAGCATACACAGGTCCTGTATGGGTGTGTACCAGGTGGGTCATAGGGCTGAGTGGAGAAGTGGATATACACCCCCATCTTTAAGCCAGAAATTATCTCCAACTTATAACCACTAGAAAATTAAAATCCAGTTTTCTCCAAGAGGGTCTTACTCAGAAAATAAACTCTTAAGGGCAGGTTGCATGCCTAGCAGTGGATGGCCAAACAAAAAGGAACTCAGTGATATTTGTGACATTCCTTGTTTAATAATATCATGCCAAGGATATTTCCCTTCTGTATTTTTTTAATTTTATCTTTTTAAAATTTTTATTTGTATTTTTTTTACTCTATAGGGTTTTTTTTTGTGTGTGTGTTATGGTTTCTGTTTTTTGTTTTATGGGACTCCTGAGTGTGCAAATGTGTGTCTCTGTGTCTATTCTGTTTTTTTTTTTTTTCATTTCTAGGGAGTCTCTTTTCCTAGTGTTTATTAGCTTTTTCCTTAATCTGTTTAGTAATGTTTTATCTTTTACTTCATTATTATCCCGTAGATGCCTGTTTGTCTTTTTCCAAAGAGAGACAGAACAGGACTGATCTATTTTGGAGGAAAGATAGGGAGGAACTTAGAGAAATAGAGGAGTGGAAAAGTGTAATCAGGACATATGGCATATGATTTTTTTCAATAAAAGGATATATTATATGAAAATAAAATCTATTTTTAATAAAAAAACCTACAAAAATTTTCCAACGTAAGATGTAAAAGAGATGAGAATCTAGTCTCATGAGTATATCTAATTAGAATGAACTTAATAGAATAGATTCTTAAATTTGCTTGTAAATCAAAACCAAACTCAAAGCTTAATACAAGACAAACATGAAACAGTTATTAAGAAGCTAAAAGCAAAAGAATGTGGAAATAATTAATAAACTTGAAATAAAGACTCTAATCCTGAGCCACATAAAGAAGAATTTAACCACCAAATGTGAAAAAGATCATGTTTCTAAGGATAAAATCCCCATGAGATTAAAGCAATTTTGAAGTGTTTGTAGGAATATTCTGTGTGACCTAGAAACTTTAGGTTCAGAAAATTCATTCAGATAGTCAATCAAAATTAGTGATATATGTTGTGATGTTTGTGCGTATGTGTACATTTATATTTGTGTGTGAAATCCAACATGGCTTAGGGGGTAGAAGAAGAAAAGAGTTGTGAGTTTGATTGAAGAAGCCAGTGACTGTCTCACATAGACATTCAGAAGCTGCCTTCTGAAGAACTGTGGAATTGAATGTTATTATGACTACCTTGTTATGATTACCTGTTGCTATGACCACCTGTTATTATGACTATCTTATGACCACCTTGCAATTATGTCTGTTTCAAAAGGTTGCTATAACAAAACTATTATGCTTATATTCTGCTTTTGTAACTCAACCATTTCCCTGCCAAATCCCTCATTTGGAAACCTCCTACCCCTGAGCTATAAAAACCATATCTATTCCATGTCCAATGCTGACCTCTTGAACCCTGTCTTGGGGGAATATGCCCATGTACAGGAATAAAAATGCTTATGTTAGTTAATTGCTTGCTTTAATTAATTTGGCCATGATGATTTGGGCCGATTATCTTCCTCCTGACATCTTTGGGATTTACACAGTGCATGTGTGCTGCAGTAGGGGAAGATACTCTGTGAGCCAAAATATCCAGGCTTGCAGGCTGGTGGTTTTAAAGCCTCTGAAGAGTTTTCCTCCCCGAATTCATGGGTGATCAGTTTGAAGAAAACTAGGATTCTTGATTGGCCAAGAACTGTTCCTGAGCCGTGTCCAGAGCAGGCCTTGAAATTGTTGAACCAGTCCATCAGGAGGGACGTGCTGGTTAGAGCCAGAAGCTTATAAGGCCTTTGTTTTAAGCCACCAAGCTGTCTCAAGTAAGGAGGGTGAGGAAGAAGCTCGCCATCTTGGAAATTCACCACCTTGTTTACTTATCCATGGCCTCTCTCATTGTCAGCCTACCAAGGAGTCTTTATAACCCCTAGTCTCTCATTGAATGAACTTTTCAAGGATGAGAGAGATCATAGAATAGATTGCATTAAAAACCAAACCAACCTGGGCGGTGGTGGCGCACGCCTTTAATCCCAGCACTCGGGAGGCAGAGGCAGGCGGATCTCTGTGAGTTCGAGGCCAGCCTGGTCTCCAAAGCGAGTTCCAGGAAAGGCGCAAAGCTACACAGAGAAACCCTGTCTCGAAAAACCAAAAAAACAAACAAACAAACAAACAAACAAACAAACAAACAAACAACAACAAAAACCAAACCAACCAACCAAACACACAAACATAAAACTTGAACAGGAAAACATTACAGTCAGCTTAGAAGCTACCAGTACCATCTGTACTCACAAAGTTTTTCACAGTTACTGGTGCACTTTTCTGATAGAGTATATAAAAATTGATCCTTGGCTTTGGCAATGTTGTGGGACAATAGTGCCATTTCTGGGGTTAGAGGCTTTCTGTAGATGGTGAGAGATTGTATCCTAATTGGAATTGTTAAGGCAGGGTAAAGGAAGGGAAGCGCAGAGAACAATTGGAATTTCCTTGAAGGGTGTGAAAATGAATGATAGATTAAAGATACTGACACATCAAGAAGAAACTTAATGAAGGATATTTTAAATTAAGATATGTGAATGAAACAGAAGAACATGTTCATGTATTGCAAGATTATTTGAAGATAATGTCTCATTAAAGAAGCAGAGTTGGCTGGGCATGTTTTAGTTAGAAGGATTAGCATGCCTTCCTTTACTTTCTAACTGCAATAATTCCAGGTATTTATGTTTTTAGATGATTTCTGGGGATTGTAAGTTCCTTTGAAACTTTCCTTTGATTCTAGAAATACAATTTTTCATGTTACTGTCTTTAAATCCTACGCATACTGTAACTGACATATGTATAACCTTTCAGAAAGCAACCAATACCTGGTTAATTTGTCACTTACCAAAGTAAATTACTGTGCTGGAAGAATATTTGTTCTTTCACTTCCTTTTCTTACCTTTTCTCATAAAATTTTCATGACAGTACAGACAGACAAGGTGCATTTTTAAAATGTTGTTTTAGAATTGTTTGTTTATCAAACACACAGATTTATTTATCAAACACCTAAGAAAGTGTTTGAGTGTTTTGCCTGCACCATGCAAGTAAGTGGAGACTGCAAAAGTCAGAGGAGGGCATTGGATTCCCTGGAACTGTAGTTATGGATGATTGTTAGACATTATGTGGGTGCTCATAACTGAACCAGGGTCTTCTGCAAGATCAACAAGTACTCTTAAACACAGCCATTTCTACAGCCCCATGAGGTGCATTTTTATTACTATGGAAGTAAGAATTACTTTCTACATCTTCTAATCTGCATCAAAATGTTGAAGTTTTATTTTTGTCTAACTTGAAAAAAAATGTATCATCTGCCAATAATATTTGTCTTCAAGATCATTTTCATAATGCACTCATTTTGAAATCAATGAATAACTGTTAACAACTGGTTAAAAAAAATTGTGACCATTAAGACTGAACAGAAGAAGAAGACACACATGACTGCCTGGGGCTATCCACCCAGGTGGGGAAGAGAAGACATGGTTGGCTGGGCACCATTACATTGAGCAAATATATGGTGGGTTATGGAAGAGACAGAGAGGCAGAATGGCTCATGACCTGTGGAGTGAGGCAGATCTGAAGAGGTGAAGGTGGTGAGAAGTTGGCTGAGGTAGGTGGCCTGCTTGCCACCTGGGGCCATGGTGATATCCAGGCTCAGATTACTGCTAAGGACTATGTCTGGGCTCATAGCCTTGTCACAGCTGTGGTCTCTGTTGATGTTCATAGTTCCGTTTACCATGAAGGCCAAGAGCATAGGGCTGCACGGATTTGGCCCTCTGCCTCACTGGCTGCAACACTGTGGAGAACTGGTCCTTCCCCTCATGAACTTCATCACTTCAGAGAGCATGTCCTTCACCTCACCTGGGCAAGCATGACAGAGCTGACCCTGTTGGTGGGAATTCAGGTGAGCTGGCCCCGAGAACATGAACATGGAAAGCTGGCCCCATTACTCAACAACCATGAGAAAGATACCACCTTTTTGCCCCTCACCCCTCAATATCTACAACAGGCAGGAGAGCTGGCCCCTGGATCATAAAAGTGGGAGAACTGGTCCTGTCCCTCATTGGCTACCGCACTTGGGGAAACAGGTCCTGCACCTTGCCTCTGGCAGCACAGTAGAGCTGAACCTACTGAATGGGATGCAGGCGAGCTTGCCCCTAGAATTTAAGTGTGAGGGAGCTGGGTGAGGGAGAGAGGACCCTCCTCCCCAACCCCATGCAGCCTTGGAGAGCTGGCCTTGAGGTCACAAGAATGTGAGAGCTTGACCTGCCTCTAACCAACTGCAGCACTCAGAATAGTGGCCCCTACACCTCTACTGGGCAACACAGTAGAGCTGGTCCTAATTGTATAGCTGTGGATGAGCCAGGCAGAGGGCATGAAAGCAGGAGAATCTCCCTGCCCCTTGCTGCTTACTATATAGGTTAAGCTATCGAGGTTGGTGCTGGAGAGTTTGTCTTGTTGGTGAGGATGAGGGGGAGCTGGTGGGCTGACCAACTCAGTAACTATCTAGTCCTAGAACTAGGGCTATCAATTGGCCCATCCAAACAGCCTCTCCATCTATGACCTGCTGGAGCATGTGAAGGGACCAGTTCTGCAGACCGAAAGCTGCAGGATCTCCATGACAAAGGATATCTGAGAGGAGCCCCAGTGAGAACCCAGTTTCCACAGTGTAACCAAAATCAGAGGTCTTGAGCCAGACCAATGTCTCATTGCAATGAACACTTGTAAGGAAAGATGTATGGACAAAAGAGTATACTGTGTGACTCACTGTGTCATACTATAGCTTCCACAATGAGATTTCTATTTTCATTTCTTTTAAAATTTATTTTGTTTTTTCTTGGGGGAGGTTTGCAAGGGCAGAGGTCAGATGGTAAGGGACATGCAGATGAATGGGATCAAGATATATGATGGGTAATCTACAAAGAAGCAATAAAAAGTTAAATTAGAAAAAAAACTATTTCAAACAGGTGTGGTGGTGGTATACATCTATAATCTCAGCAACTGGAAGACAGAAGCAGAAAGAGCAAGAGTTTCAGGTCATCTTTGGCTTAATGAGACTGTCCAAAATATGAAAATGAAAGAATATTTTGGTGGTAGAAAAACAAAAACAAGCAAACAAAAAGAACCTTGTAGGTTCAGTGTGATTACAATCATGCAAAAAAAAAAAATGAAAATATCAAAGGTAAGAATTGTAAGTAGAAAACACAAGGAGATTAAGAGTATTTATTATGGGAGATAGTACTAGGGAATTTTCTTTTTTGTTTGTACTTCTTGATTTTCTAGGCTCATAAGACTTATGATGGAAAATATCTGTTGCATTGTTAAATAATATTTTCCAGTTAAATTTATTAAGTTGGCCAAGCAAAGGGGAAACGGTGATATATAGTAGGTTATTTTCAGGAATTTGCAGCTCATAACCTGAAATATTGTTGTGTATTTTATATGGTCTACAATCATGCCCCTTTTCATGGTCTCCCTCACAAAACCTGTAATCTCCGTGGAATCACTTTGAGGTCTGGATGTTTTCCTTAAAGCAGAAAATAAACTCCTGGCGTGGACTGCTTTGCAGACTCCCTGTCTAGATGATAGTAACCAAGAAGCATCAAATGAAATGACAGAACTTAAGGGGAACTTTGACAGATCTCCCCTTAGATTAACAAAGATTGACCACTTGTATCGGTTTGGCCCCTGGTTTTGTTGCTAGGTTTCATAGAAATTAGGAAGCAGGGTTGGTGAAAATAGCTAGATATTACTTATTTCCCTTGGATTATCATTTTCAAGTCTGACCTTCTTTCCATACAGTGTTAAGTGATTTTCCATGTAATCAAGATGTACCCAGTATAATCCAATGGTTTTTACATTATCATTTACCAACATGAGACCTTAGGGAAATTCCAGTGAGCCCAAATATGAACATGTTCTGGGATGAAAGCCCAAAGACATGATTCATGATCAAACTGTTGTGCTAATATTTTTGATAAAATGGCTTATCACTGTGATCCCTCATTATTCATCCCATGGGGCCCTTCTGGTGTCCACCTTTACTTGGGGGATGGAAGTACATTGAGGAGCCTCACACTGTTTTATTCTTGTGCCTTCCTAGGAAAGATTAAATCATCATTTGCTGTCCTGTGGTTTTCCTAGCTTTCACAGATTCAAGGATTAAAATGGAAAGACTTCTTTCTTTTGCAATCCACATGTACCTTGGACCTTCAAAGTCAGACCACACATGATTAGAACTCTGCTTTAAACAAGGTCAAGGCTTTATCACCTAACCAGCAGACTCTTCTATCTTTGTGGATGTGGATTCCAGGGGTATCTTCTGAAATGTCTGAAGTTGTTGCTGAGATGTACATGAATTCTGAGCTGAGCTCATCTTTGTCAGCAGTGAGAACTATGGAGCATGTCTCTCCTGGCTCATCTAGGACTCTGAAATTTAATAAGCTGTAAGATACTGGAGAAAACACAGTTCAAATGGAATTTTGAATGGAGCTTGATTTAAACTGGAGCCAGCCTCAGGCTGATCCAAGTGGCATTTTAACACACTTTTTTTTTTCATATTTTAGTGACCATCTGTCCTTGCTTGCCTTGGCAAGGTCCCCAGTGTCAATAAGTAAACACACTAGTCTTCTTCAGACTGCAGTTTATTGTGCGGGTTTAAAGGTGACTTTCCTACCCTGGTCACTTTGGCAACTTCTTTATGTCTTACTTTCTACCCAAGGCTAAGTGTCATCCTGTGAATGATTTTAAAATCGTGACTCCATGCCTGAGACACATAGAAGATAATGTTCTACAAAGAATCCTCCTCAGGATGGACTGCCACCTTCAGCTCTCTCTCAAGAATGGTTGCCTCTGAAGAGCACTTTACCCAACACACTTACCTGCTAGTCACAGCTTGTTTTCTTTCCCATAATATGAGAATAGCCTTCTTCCATGGTTTAAGTATCGGTTTTAAGGGAGCTTGGAGATGACTCAGTTGATAAACACCTGCCACTAAAGCATGAGGACCTGGGTTTGTATCTCCAGTTTTGATCAACATGGTATGATGGTGCATGCCTGTAATCACAGCACTGTGAAGATGAGAGAGGATGATCTCTGGGGCCCCCCATTGAGGATGATGTCAAGTTTACACAGACAGACAGACAGACAGACACACACACACACACACACACACACACACACACACACACACACATACACATGCACACACACTATACACATACATACAACATACACACATAATACACACACATAGAACACACAATACACAGACAACAAACACATACACAGTGCACACACACAACACATATGCATGCACATGTACACACACACTCACCAGCTTTAAATATTCCTCTAATTTATTGTTTGTTTTTCACTTTTTAAAATGAGGATGTAATATAATTTAAAAAAAAATCTCTCCCTTCCCTTTCTTCCCTCCAAGTGCTTCTTTATGTTCCTTTCTACTCTCCTTCTAATTCGTGGCCTCTTGCATTGTGGTTGCATGCATATGCATACCTGTATACAAATATATGCATATTAATATAAATATATACATATAATATATATGTATACATTATATATGTGTGTGTGTGTATATGTATTCCTAAATATAACTTTTCCAGTCCTTATAATGTCACTTGTATGCATGCTTTCAGGGCTGACCATTGGGCATTGGATAACTAACTGCTATGTTCTTTTCTAAGGAAGATTACTTCTCCTACATGGAGCATTCCTTACTTGCCTGTAGTTCTTTGTGTAGGGTTCAGTCTTCACGGGTTTTTCCCTGTCCACTCTGACATATTATTCTTGTTATTGTTCAGCTCATTTGGGCAGTTGTGTTGGTACAACTTTATAGGTGCAGCTTCTGACATTCCTAGGAGACAAAATCTCCCAGAAATCTCCCTGGTCCTCCGCTCTTACAATCTTTCTGCCCACTCCTCCACCATGTTCCCTGAGCCTTAGGTGTGAGAGTGTTTTGTAGATCTGTCCACTGGTAATGGGCTTCTCAACTTTGCAGTCTTTTTCCATGCAGTTCGGTAAAAGAATTTTTAAAAAGCAAATACTATATTTACCTTGAAAAATCACATTAAAGTTCACTTGGGATATTAGGTCTGAACCACAGACATGAGAGAAATCTCCTAGATATTTGTCTTATTTTAGTTTGGCATTTCTAGTCATTATCAAAGATATATGCTATTAATATTTGAAGAAATTGATCTTTTCATTTTCAGGCCCTGCTACTATTGCTACAAATTTCCTAACTTTGCCTAAGTGACCCAACAAATAAAAAGAATTTGAAGACATAGTTGAACAAACATGTGAAGAATAGGTACTAAGCAGCAGAAGATGATCTTCAGCTCAGATTGTGAGCAATCGTGTTTTTCAAGTTCTAGAGATATATGTAGACACCATAATCTAGACATAATCTACACATAAAAGTAATGTTGATATTTTTGTGATAAAAGTGTGATTCAGAAAGATAATTATCATTAGCCTCAATATACAGGGAGGATAACTTAAATTAAGCATAGTCAAAAAGGGGTAAAAATAAGAGGAACTGGAGGCTGGCAATAAGATATAATCTCCTTGTGACTGGAATTATGTTTTCTGAGGGAAGAAGCATTTTTAAACAACTTTAAACTCATTATTTTGGCTATTATTTTAAACATTTTCAGTATCATTTTTGCATGGTCCATGTACTGTTGAAATTTATTTATTGAGATTATAATATAATCACATTATCTGTCCTTCCTTGTCCTCTCTCCAGCCTTCCCATATACCCCCTCGTGTTCTCTTTAAAATTCATGTTTTTTTTCATTAATTGTTGTTAGATAATATATAAATATATATTTCTAAATAGGTAAATAACCTCTGCTCAGTCTGAATAGTGATATTTGTATCTATGTGTTCAAGGCTGGCCATTTGGCAGTAGATAACCATTTGTTGTGTTCTTCCCGAGAGAAGCCTATTTCTTCAACTTTCAGCATTCCTTAGATGTCTACAGTTCTTTGTGTAAGGTGGAACTCATTAAATTTTCCTTGACTGCTTTGGTGTCTCTATGGTATTATCCTCGTTTAGCTCATATCTGTGCTATCATTTTGGTGGCACTATAAGAGTGTAGCTTCAGAAACTACTAGGAGACACAATTTCACAGCAAACTCCCCAATCTCCTGGTTCTTACAATCTTTCTGCTTCCTCTTCCACAATGTTCCCTGAGCCTGTGTGTGGATGTTATTTGTAGATATATTCATTGTGACTGGGCTTTGTGATAGGTTGTGGTTTTCCATGGTTGTCTCCATCTGTTGGAAAGAGAATTTTTCTTGATGAGATATAAGAACTACACTTGTCCAGAGAGCCTAGTCCAGTGCCATGGGGGCTCCTCAGCTATTGGTCCATAGTTCACGTGTTTCCACTAGTTTGGCCAGTTGTCTCTGTACTTTTTCTAATCATAGTCTCCATATCTCTTGCTCATAGAATCCCTCCTCTCTCTCTCATCCGCCTGAGCTGGCTTTTTGGAACCTAGAGCCTATAGTGAGGCACTTTGTGCAATCTTGGTGCAGGGAGGAGGGGTTTCAACCTGCCTCAACTGAATGTACCAGGCTTTGCTGACTCCCCATAGGAGACCTTGCCTTGGAAAAGATGGGAATGGGGGGTGGGTTGGGGAGGAGGCTCAAGGGTGGGAGGAAGGAGGACAGGGGAATCTGTGGTTGGTATGCAAAATGAATAGAAAGTCATATATATATATATATATATATATATATATATATATATATATGAAAAAAAAGAACTACACTTGTCTGTGGGGTATAAGGACAAATATTTATAATGTAGTTAGGGATGGATTATGCTGCTTTACTAAAGTGGTGTTTGCAGATTCTCCTCTGAGATCCATGACTTCACTGGCCATGGGAACTTGGCTAGGTTTCCAGTACCAGAAAAATTTTCTCTCTTGTTGAGCAGATCTTTAGGTCAATTTGTGTGCTGTTGGTTATCACCAAAGTACATTTGCCACTGCTACACTCTTAGGGTTACCATGCCATGTTGGTCAGTGTTGTTCATAGGCAAACAAGTGTTTCACAAGAAATATGTGGTTTTGAGTGACTCACAGATTCCTTATATCATATAATAAATGTGGATCTATTTGTTTCTATTAATTTTGACTGCCAATAATGAGAATCGGTTGAGATTTCTATAGCTCTGGGGAAATCTATAAGAATTTATTGGATTAGAAAGATTGAGACCTTCTGACTCTATATAAATTACATAAAAATTTGGCATCGATATGTTCCTTTATCTTTTATTGAGATAGTTTTCAATCTGTCTTGCCCCATTTCCCTACCTGAGAAGCTAGGAAAAATAGTTAGCTATTCCAGACTGAGGATATGAATTAATATTCTAGTGTCCCTGGACACTAGAAACTGAGAAAATGCTGAGCTGACCTTCCTTAGAAATGGAACTGAGAGCCTGATTACCATCTTGGCCAACGTTGTGAAAAACTTTAACTTACAAAGAAAAGCAACTTGGACTGATTCTCAAGGGAACCTTTAGGAGCTGAGAGGGAAGTGAGAGGCCCCTGGGGGTGATGGCTGTTCTACAGTACAGTGGTCTTAGTCACATTCCACTGTGTCTTATTTTGAAATAACACAAATTAGAGTAATGAAAGCAAAAGTTTCCACTGTTTCCATGTCTAGTCAACACGGTTGTAAATAATATTTTTGAAGTTTGCTTTTACAGTGGTGGCAAAAGGACTCCCTTGGGGAAGGTGAAAAATTCTCATTCTTGCATGTGTAAGGCACAGTACACGTAGACTCGAGGGATAAATATTCAGTAGCACTATGCTCCCGAAGTTTCATCGAAGAGATTAAACTAGTGTCTAACAACACTTAGAAATGTAATTTTGAAAAAAGTAAGTTTATCAAAATCTGACCTACGGTGGAGACTTGGTACATTTAGTCTTCATGTATATTTTAGTTCTCTCTGTTGCCTTCTGGTTAATTATAGCCTTCCAGAATTCTCACGCTTTGTGGAAAATGTTTCTAGACAAGAACATGTATACGATACATGCTGAACAAATACTTTGTATTAACACACATCTATAATGATGCAAGGTTTAATGTTTTCTTGTCTTCAAATATTCTCAAGTCCTATGTGATGCAGTTTTGCTTTTCAAGCAGACCCTGTTGACATAACCTGTTCAGTCATTTTCTTGCATCTGATCCTTTCCCTTCAGACATTAGGGTAGGCTTAAATGCAGAAGTGACATTATCTACCATCTTGCACAGCTCCTGCCAACATCGACAGTTTGACATTAAGTAATTTTTTATGTGTATTTTAAAAGTCTTCTCATTAAAATAACTGCCCAGGCTCCTATGAACTCAAGTGTCTCTCTATTTTACTGTTTCCAGAGAGACCATCTAGATGAAATCAGGCATGTTTAGACACAAGAACAAATAATGGTAATACCATTTAAAAGGTGCAATAATAGAATTATATACAAAGGACAGCTCCAGCACAAAGAAGGGAGACGTAAAAGGCTTTCCTCACAAAGTGACAATTGCACTGAGTTTCAAACATAAGTACAACATTCCTTGGTGAGCTGGGAACAAAAGGGCAATCCTATTAGAGGCGGAAAGAAAGACCAGGAAACAAGCAGTCTTAAAGCTATTGAACCACACAATGATTAACTATGGGAGGCAATGCATTTATTAATTACATAGATGTAACGAGTCCACAGTGTATAAGTACTACAGCACATTATATTCCATACAATGAACGTGTATAATTATCTGTCACCTTTTAAAAAGGCTGTTTTGCTTCTGGAATTGCAAGAAGTTCAGAAGAGTGGAGGCAGACCACTAAAGGTCTAATGGAGTTGCAAATACAGAAGCTGAGAAAGGATATGTGCTGAAAATCCCTGACTTCCAGGCAAACATTCATCCATTTTCCTTGTAGACTGTGGGAAGCCTGAAGTGGCTTTTAATAGGCAGTCCCTCAATATATTTCCTTTACAAAACTTAAGGCCCAGGTATGTTTGTGAGGAATGTAGTAGTTGTTCCATGGAAGAGACTAATAGATTGACACACAGGGACATCCAAGGTTCACCACTGTGTCTGTGATGGGGTTGATTCTTCATGAGTAACAGGATTTTGTGTCCCAACTTTAGGAAAGAGAGAGATGGTTTTCATCTCATATAGTATTTCCAATAAAGAGAGTAGGAAGGGCACAGAGGTTGTGGTAAGAAAAAGCAAAGGAAAGAACTCTAGGCTTTATACAGTTACAGTGTAGGGTGAGGGTTGTCTGAGACAACAGTTGGTGTACATGTTTACAACCATTGTCACTTGTTTAATTGGAATTGAATGGGATTACAGACTAAAGTTTCTCAAATTTGTTGTCTAATGGTCTAATGTCTAGTGGTCTGGTCCTCTATTGGTTGCTAATGTGTGTTTTATGAAGGGAAGAGAGAAGTTGAGGTAACCACATGTTTACATGATAGCTAAAGTTTTTGCAGCTATGCATAATCGTATATTCCTTAGACCTGCTCAGAATGGTAAGCTGGGACGGGCATCAGTTCTCCATAGAGTGTACTGGAACTACTACAGCTCCTCCTTCCACATGTGCTTCATTCCACTGTGTGATTACAACCCACTTTCTCCCACTCTTAAGGGATCCTGATGCCTCAAGGATGCCTGCATTTCCCCTTGAGAAAGGAGCTGATCTGGGGGCTCCAAGGTATCTGTTTTCTTAGTAATGATACGGTAGACATTCTCGTGTAGGAAGAAAGACAACCACTAATTTAATCTCTAGGACATTACATTGTCAGAAAGCCAAATGATGTTCAAGGTCCTGAATATTAGTCAACAAAGCTGGAATCCAGCCAAGGGTCAGATGAAATGAAACGACATTCTAAAAATAACTGAGTATTGATGCGATGACTCAGCGGGGACACTAACTACCAAACTTGAAGTTCTAAGTTCCATCTCCAGAGCCACCATTGAAGGAGAATACAGGCTCCTGCCAGCTGTCTTCTGACTCTAGCAAGTTCCTCATCACACAACACTTATATACATGAGTGTGTCCATACACACACACACACACACACACATACACAAACAAATGCAAATTTTGAATGGAAAAAATAATATCATGTACAAGCTACAGTTTACACATATGTAAATCAATGCCCCAGCACTTGACCTATTTTCCTTTTACTATCACAGAACCCACGATATATCGTTATCATAGTACTTTATAAAATGCAGATAATGTGATGATATTAAGGAATTTTGCTTATACCAAATAAATATTTGAAGTTGTAACTCTTACAGGTCTAGTACTGTGTATCACACACTTCATTTTCTCATTTTGAGGAGAATAGTACTGTTTGTGTCTCACAGAACTAGATTCCAGGTACCTATACATTAGGATTGTCAGTCATCTTTGCTATACTTTATTCTACAGAACTTCAGCTTTTGTAATAAAATCCCGTTTTAAGTTCCGTGATGTTATGACAGTATCTGTAACTTGGGATGCTATTCATATTCATGAATCAATTTGCATATCCATTTAATATTCTCCTGCTTTGCTTCACTTGTGATATGCTATGTAAATTGCCAGCTCAATTTTCAAACACTGTGGTAAGCATGTAGTTAGAGGCGATGATATGCCATAGCACTTACACAAAGAAATCAAAATATTTTCAGGCACACAATTGAAGACTCCGATGTGAAAGGATTTTATGCTTTCATTTCAAAGTCAGTTCCCTTCCAAAGCCAGTGAATTCAAAATCAAACTGTCCAACAATTGGAAAATGCTTAGTGCTTGCTCTTTGACAGTGACTGCCTCTTTTTATTCATTAAAAAGTGGTCTCATTGCCTCTGCTCATATCACCACATTCTAAGAGGAAATTTAAAATCTCCTCACTGGACATTTTTGCTCTAGTATTTTTTTTTTTTGGTGTGTGTGTGTATGTATGTGTGTGCTTACTGCTTTTGAAATTCATATGTAATTAGAACAGACTTCCTTAGAGTATCGGCAAAACAATTTAAGACAAAGAGGTGACATATATAACGAACTTTTTGATTATGTAAATAAGTAGTTTAACAGGGAACTAAACTTAGAAATTATGATGTTCATGGGGATGGGGCATATGGAATTCTTCTATATAAGTGTGTAATCTTTATATCAAGAAAAACATTTATTTTCTCAAATATTTATCATTTTTTGGATGAAATATGCAAATTCCCTTTTTTTAAAAAAGTGTTTTGAAGCATACCGTATGTCTCCATTCTCACAGCCCTTCTCCTGAATAACATTCCTGAAATCTCTGTCCCATCTGACTGAAACTTACATTGAAACCAATGCCTCTGTTCATGCCTTCATCTCCCACCTCTTCCTAGAGTCTCCTATCAATTACTCTTAATCTTAATTTTGATAGTATAAGTATTTCAGATTGCACATGTGAACAATGTATTAATTATCTTTCTGTGCCCTGCCTGGTTTACTTACCGTCATGACTGCCACTCTGTCCATATACTAATGACAGTATTCTATTTCTTTTCATGGCTACATAGCAGTCAGATGCTTGGAGGGGTATGTGTGTAAGGGAGTGAGTGAGTGAGAGAGAAAGTGTATGTGTATGTGTTTGTATGTGCATGTGTGTAAATGTATATGTGTATGTATATGTATATGTATAAGTGTATATGTATATCTGACTACATACTATTTATCCACTTATCAGCTGATGGGAGCAAGTTTTTAAGTTTCTTTTGGCTATTGCAAATAATGATGCAATAAATAGACAAGTGCAGGTTTCTTTGACATGCTGATATCAATTTCTGTGGCTAAATGTCCACTAGTAATTAATGAATCAAATGCTAGTTTTATTTCTCATTCTTTTATTTTCTACATGGACATATTGAACTTAGACTACACCTTCCTTCTCCCCTTTTCAGCTCCCCTCACTACCCATACAACATGTCCCCTTCCAACTTCATATTCTCATTGTCCTCCATATCTTCCTCCTTCTCTTCCCTGTTCTTTTTGTTTTTGTTTTTGTTTTTTTTTTTTGCTTGATTGTTTAGCTTTCTTCAAAGCAGTGTTTCTCTGTGTAGCCCTGACTGACTGCCCTGGATCTCATTCTGTAGATCAGTCTGGCCCTGAACTCACAGTTGTGCCTGTCTCTGTCTTGCAGTTGCTGGGATCAAAGGCCTATACCACCCTGACTGGCTTTCCCTTCTTCATTTAATTTTTTAAGATTTTAATATGATTATAAAATTTCTTCCTTCCCTTTCCACCCTCCAAATCCTCTCATATACCTCCTCCTTGCTCTTGTTTACATTCTTTTCTTTCATGACACACTGAGTCCCTTGAGTGCTTCATGTATGAGCATGACCATCCAATGGTGCACGGTCAACCTACCAGTGGCCACACTCCCATAGAGAGAAAATTCTGTCTTCCCTTCCTCAGAAACCTAGCTTCTCAGCTAAGGGGTGAGGCATTATCACCCTCTCCTGACTCCATGCTGGAATTTTAATTGGCTTGATTTTGGACATGTATTGCTCAGAAAACTACAGCTAAATGAGTTTGTGAGTGTTGCAGCTATATCGTGTACAAAAGACGATTTTATAGCACTGCTCTCCATCTTGAGGAGCCTTCACGCTATGTTCCACAATGACTGAACTAGTTTATTCTCCTCAATAACATTGATGCTGCATCTTAACTGTCTCGTGGTTACTCACTGCCTGCAGGACCTGTTATCTTCATCTTCATTTGCATATTTAGCTTGTTGTTTATATTACTACTCCAAATTTCATTCCTGGACTTTGATCCAACCCACATTTTTATTTTTATAATCAATTAATCAGGGAGGCACTTTGGTTTATAGAAAATTTGAGGGGACAATTCATCAATGTCCCTCCCATAAATTTACCCAGACCCACAGTTTCCTACTTGCAACACAGAGTGTTAGTAGGATATATTTGATGCAACTGATTATCTAACATTAGAGACTAAGTCCAGATTATTTACATTGGTACTAACTCTGTGTTGAGCTCTTTGGAGCTGTGATAAAAGCATGATACCATATGTCCATGATTACAGTATCACAGGAATGTTTCCAGTGTCTTGAAAATGCTAGGACCTTCATTTTTCATCTGTCTCTCATTCCACAACTACAAACTTCTGGCAATTATGTTTGTTTTTTTCTCCAAGTCTCTTTATTTTATTCTCCTTTCTATAACACCACATGTTTAGATTCAAATAGATTATAGGCATTTCATATTTTTTTCAATTAAAATATGCATTTAAGATATCTTGGTGTTTTTGTGGCCTGACAAATCATTTATTGTTATTAGTGAATAATATTCTGGTGAATGTGCGTGCCACTGTCTGTTCATGACTACAATAGTAAAGGACATCATGGTGCTTTCAAGATTTACTAATTATGAATAGCTGTTCTACACGTTTGTGTGCATATTTGGAGTTTTAGATGTAACTGGAAAATACCTGGGAGAGTGACTGTTAGGGTGGGTGTTAAGTATAATGTGTCCGTTTATGAAGCTGACAAGCTGCCTACCCAAGTGGTGGTTCCAAGTTGCACTCCAATCAGAAGTAGACATGCTTGTATTCAGTTCGGCAGTGTCTGGGATATTAGTCACCCTAATGGTAGTATAGAAAGCTCTGAGACTGTTTCAAGGGAATGTCCCTAGTCACCTATGATACTATGCCTCCTTTCACGTGCTCTTTGACCATTTACATTTGTTCTTGGTTGAGGTGCCTGAGACCATTTTCCCAATCATAATTAGATGTTTTATTAATGTTAACTTTAAGAGTTGATAGCTTATTTTTAGTTTTCAGCTTTTAATCTGACATGTGCTTTCATGTAACTTCTTTTTGCCTTCCTGTTAGTGTTTTCAATCTTTAAAGACTGCCTGTAACATGTTAAAAGTCTGATTTTCATGATTTCCTCTACCAATCACCTCTTTGGTGGATTTTGTTGTTTCACTTATCTATAAACCTGTTGTCAAACTGATGTTATTTATGTTCTAGATTTTTAAAAATATTTCCCCTTTTATATGTAGGTATATGATCTAGAGTGATAATCTCTAGATTTGTTGTTTTTGCATATGGATGCCCAGTTGAAAGCATTTGCTGAATAGATCCATTTCTCCTTAGAACACTTTGCTTGTATCTGTGTGGGGATATTTCCTCAGTTCTCTCTTCTGTTCCCTTGATCTCTTTGTTGATTCTTTCAGAAATACCATACTAGCTGTCTAGAGAATAGTTTCATAGTATACCTTTCCTGTAAGTACCTAATTCTCAACTTTTCATCCCTTTGGATCAGTAGGTAGACAGTAAGTTGAATCACAAGAATATTCCATTAATCTAATTTAGTTTCTCTAAGGAAATAAAGACCTAAACATTTACGTATTTCCCCAAAAATGCCTTGACCATTTATTGGCATTGTTTTAGTAAGTGTAACTTATTTTTCCTATATTCACAAAACAAGGTAGTGGGCCAAACTTGTCTATACAAGATTCATTTACATAGTTTTTGTGTAGGAAGATCTGCCATGACAATGCATAATACTGTGCAAGTTGAAATGTGCTTGTAGAGTTTTACTACTATCTTAATCATCTATCATAAAATATCACACTGAATACACTTCAAAGATTTGTATAAATTTCTCCAATTATGTCATGTGTCTAGATCCATTGTTATCATCACTATTAATACTTCAGGTTCCATAATTTATGCTAGCTAGGTCTTTATGTTTTCTTGACAAACTCTCTTTTGTCAGCAGAAAGCTCATAAGAGTGACAGACATCTTGATCCCCAGCATCAGATTTCTACCCAGAGCACTTAAATAAAATATAAATTAATAAAATAAATAAATATAAAGTGCATATATTAAAAAATATACTTCCCAATGAGGTTACCTTGCATAAAATCCCTCATTCAACATGACCACCAGGTTTCCATGGCCCATTATAGTCCAGAGCTTGCTTTTCACCACAGCACACTTTATTTTGGTTTCATGGAAATCATGACAAAAGGGCAAGATATCTCAGAGTACAGTATTTAAAGTAGATATTATAACATTTTCACAAAGGGAACAACAGGGTTTTAATATTGAAATGAGTATTATTATTATGTTTCCAGTTACTTCTTGTTATACTTAGGACCCAAGGGACATAGCAATGAAATGACTTCTTATTTTTATTCTTTGAAACTAAAATATAATTACATTTTCCACTTTCCTCTTTCTCCCTTTAAATCTTTCTGTGTGTCCCTCTTGCTTTCTCTCAGTCATCTCTATTTCTCTAATTTTTATTATGTATTATATGTGTTTATTCCTAAATAAATAAATAAAACTTTCTTAATACTTATAAAGTTACATGCATGCGAATGATTTTTAAAAGACAAGTCATCCCTCCCCTGACTTTTATTACCCACTAACATCTTCCTTCTACTTCAATACAATTGCTTTTTCAAAAACAAAGCTTGTCTTCCATGTGCTCATGCTAAGTTAATGCTAGAACAGCTTTCATGCATACTGTTCTGTTATACTGGAGATCAATGCCTGTCTACTGGATTAGCCCTGTTCCCTTACCTTTGCTATTCATCGTCTGTGTCCTTCCTACTTCTACAAACTCAAATCTTCCCTCATAACCATAGCAGTTCTTTCCATTTGAGTTGTCTACCCATTTATGCTTACTCACTTTGGCTAAAGAAGATGCACATTGTTCTAAAAGCTTAGAATTATGAAAATCTTGGAACGGAAATAAAGACTCTAACATCCCTTTTCTTCTTCATCACGCACATCTTATCATTCTTCATTTAATTTTTATACTTAAAATATTTACCTCCTCTTTTAAATATGAAGTGCTTTAAAACAAACTCCCAACCTATGGTTTGACCTGTGTTATATATTTTGGTTCATATTTTTAAGATATGTGAATCACTTCTGAACTTTTAAAGCATGTGGAGATTTTCTTGTGTAACCACAATGCAGTTTCCAGTTTTAGGTGTATTCAAGTTTTCCTTTTAGTTCCCAAAATTAATTTTATTTGCTTAAATTCAAATACAAGCAAAAAAATATTCATTGAATTTAATCACATTTCTTGGAATTCTTTTGATGTAAGACAGTTTGTCCTCTTTCACCTTTCTTGATGCTAAGAAAATCATGTCTATTTTTCTTTGTACTTGTTTTCCTTTATCCCTTTTGGAGACAAGCTTTCTTGAAGTTCAAGCTGGCCTCATATTCCTCATGTGGCTGAGAATCACCTTGAATTCCTGATTTTCCTGGCTCTCATTTTGTAATGCTGGGATTACCATCATCCCTGATAATGCCAGTAAGCTATGAGCATGCTCCGATTTCTTGATTTTTTTTTAAATCTATCTATCTTCTATCTATCTATCTATCTATCTATCTATCTATCTATCTATCTATCTATTTATCTATCTATTTATTTATCTATCTATCTAATCTATCTACTATATGGTTTTGTTTGCATGTTTTCTATGTGGAAATAATATTAGAAGGCTTTGGTTGTAAAGTATTTGTTTGGGAAGTAAATTGGGGGTAAATACATTCTTAATATTGCATTACATATATATTTTATATCTTATTGTTCAAAATTTAGTGACAGTTAAATCTGCCTAAGACATTTTGTCATTAAACCCTGATCCCTCTACTGTAAATTCTTTTTTTTTTTTTTTTAGTTTTTATTTTTATTTTGCAATACAATTCAGTTCTACATATCAGCCACGGATTCCCTTGTTCTTCCCCCTCTGGCCCCCCTCACCTTCCCCCCAGCCCACCCCCCATTCCCACCTCCTCCAGGGCAAAGCCTCCCCCGCGGACTGAGATCAACCTGGTAGACTCAGTCCAGGTAGGTCCAGTCCTCTCCTCCCAGGCCGAGCCAAGCGATCCTGCATAGGCCCCAGGTTTCAAACAGCCAACTCATGCAATGAGCACAGGACCTGGTCCCACTGCCTGGATGCCTCCCAAACAGATCAAGCCAATCAACTGTCTCACCCATTCCGAGGGCCTGATCCAGTTGGGGACCCCTCAGCCATTGGTTCATAGTTCATGTGTTTCCATTTGTTTGGCTATTTGTCTGTGCTTTATCCAACCTTGGTCTCAACAATTCTCGCTCATATAAACTCTCCTCATTCTCGCTAATTGGACTCCCAGAGATCCACCCGGGGCCTAGCCATGGATCTCTGCATCCAGATACCTCAGTAGTTGGATGGGGTTTCTAGCACGACAATTAGGGTTTTGGCCATCCCATCACCAGAGCAGGTCAGTTCGGGCTGTATCTCAACCATTGCCAGCAGTCTGTTGTGGGGGAATCTTTGTGGATTTCTGCGGGCATCTCTAGCACTTTGCTTCTTCCTATTCTCATGTGGTCTTCATTTACCATGGTCTCCTATTCCTTGTTCTCCCTCTCTGTTGTTGATCCAGCTGGGATCTCCCGCTCCCCCAAGCTCTCTTTCCCTCGACCCTCACCCTTCATTACCCCCACTCATGTCAAGGCTGTTCATGTAAGATCTCTTCCATTTCTCCATCATTGGGCGATCCAGTGCCTTATACTGAGATGTCCCCAATTCGTAATCAGATACAATGACTTATATTCTTGGAGTTTATGTCGGAAGTATTAAGGATCTTCAGTGATTGAGGGTGAGAAAGCAAGAAAGCAAAACCAAAACAATAGTCATGATCAGTACTAGTGCAGTGGGCAGGGGAGCTGGAGTTTGCAAGTTCTCTGAAAACTGCACAATATACCTGGAGTTATCTTTGGAGAGATCGTTCACTGGGGCATCTATGTATGGGCTCTTGATGCCTTTTGGTAAAGGATTGCTTCTGGCCATTTTAGTCTTTCCCCTTTCCTACCATCTCTGCCTTTTTCCTCCTTAAAGTGTTCTCCATTCACTCATGCATTACTTTCAAATAATTCTTAAATGTAGTCTTTATAACCTGTCTCCTTAAAAAAAAAACTGTCAAAATGGTTGAGATCAATAAAATAACTGAGGACAAATGCTAGAGAGGAATTGGGGAGAGAGCAACCCTCATTTATTCATTTACTGCTGATGGAACTGCATATTGGTGCAACCACTGTGTAAACCAACATAGAGAATTCTCACAAAGCTAAGAATAAGCATTTGACCTAGTTATACTACCATTTGGCATATTCACTAAGTACTCATCTTCCTACTTTGCAGATACTTTCTCAGCCATAGTCATTGCTGCCCGGTTCACACAATGAATAGAGAAGGGAAACAACCTAAATGTCTTTCAGTTGATGAATGAATAATGAATATGTGACACATATACACAATGTAATTCTATTCATCTGTAAAGAAAAAAGAAATTATGAAATGACAAAAAAATGTATGGAACTAGAACACATTATACTGACTGAGGAAATTCAGACCCAGTAGACAAATGTCACACGTTTTTTTTTTCTTTTTCTCTTTCTCTCTGAATTGTTTATTATTTTTATTTTATGTACTTTAGTATTTTGCCTTCATGTATGTTTATGTGACAATGTCAGATCCCCAGGAGCTGGAGTTACAGAAATATGGGTGCTGGAAATTAAACCCAGGTTCTCTGGAAGAGCAGCCAGTGCTCTTAACTGTTAAGCCACCTCTCCAGCCCCCACATGTTCTCTTAGTTGTGTACTCTAACTTCAAATCTTTCTATATAAGAATACATAATGGAATTACTACCTCTGGTAAGGCTATAAGAATAAAATCTCCCAATCAGGGGCCAAGTGGTCAAATACCTGATCCTGTGAGGAACATTTCCCATACAAACTCACTAAGAGCAGGTTGTCAAACTTATGGCTGCTACAGTGGTGTGGAATGCCAGGATTTTTTTTATTATTATTTTGTTGTTGTTGTTGTTATAACCAGAACTTTGCATGGAGTATTTCAGGCTGCAAATCAAAACACAAACTTTTATTTATAGTACAATGGTATTAAATTTCAAATCAATTTAGCAATCTTCCTCTAAAACAATATTTATTAGTATTGTGTGTCTGTGTGATGAATAGAGTCTCAGGTTTAGTTCAGAGGACAAGTTTATGGACTTCATTCTCTCCTTCTACCATTATGAATGTTCCAAGGATTGAAATCATATCATCAGGCTTCTATACCATCTTGCTGTCAACCCTCCATCCACATTAGTCTTGTGTAGATGGTTTTACATCCATGAGTACAATGTCTTAATTCTTACTTAAATCAACAAATTCATTTTTCACAAACTGATATATTTCTGGGTAAGCTTATGCATATTCATTTAAATTTAAAGTTTGATAGTACTTTATATAATATCCTTTAATCTATAATATTATTTTGCTAATTATTTTCTTCAGTGATATCATTGTATCTTATCTTATTAAAAATATTATTTTTCTTAAACATTCTGTAGGCTTTTATTCCAGAAATAAAAAGGCTTTTATTTCTTGGCTTCTTAATACTTTATTAGCTTTGTAAGGAAACATTTAATGATAGTGCAATATATTGCTTGTAATGGTATTTTCTCATTAACATAAGTAGAAGTAACATGAGCTTTTTTTCTCATATATTATGCTAGACTTGGTGGTTGATATATATGTAACATGCTTATTAATATGCTATTCAACATCATTACTCTGAATTAATTAATCTGATATATTATCATGTATATTTCATAAAAATTACATTTCTTTGTCTTAATTCAAATCTGAGTGACTTTTTAAAAATCTATTTTCTCTTTTTGGTGCTTGGGATTTAACTCACTTTTTTTTTAATAATAGGAAAACATTTTAACACTGAGTACCTCTAGTCAACCTCAACAAGTTTATAAATAAAATTTGCCTATAGCACTTTTTGTTAACATTCAGGATGTTTTGCTGTAGATGTTGTTTGTCTTTGTAAATTGCTTTAATTATTACCTTGCCAGAATTCTCCGTGGCCTACTGTAAATACATAAGATTACAGATGATAGTTTTGAGCAACATGTACTGATTATGACAAGCAATTCTGAAGCATTAAATAATATATAGCACTGTGATTAAAATTCAAATATTTGTGAGTTTTTTGCATTCTATTTTGACAGTCTGCAAACACAAGGGAGAAAAGGCCTGAACACATGATCTATTGACTTTAGGACATAGCAGCATATTGGCTGAAACAAAGAGTTAGTCTATCATCCTCCAATGATGGAGCCGTTCGTAAACTTGCTGGGTACTATTCATTGTTCCACCTCTCATTCCTTCTCCTTGTTGAGATTTCTGCTCCTTTTTTGTATCTAAGAATCACACACAGAATATCCCAGCTTTTTCTCCTTTGATCACTTCTTTGTGAATCTGCCTTCATGCTAATTTGGGTGATGCATGCTCTCTGGCAGATTACTTCTGCTGCTTCTGTGTCTTACAAGTGCAGATCTTCCACAGGCATGAGCATTTTGAAGCTCTGTCATAGTTGAAACTGTGAAGCGCCAAAGACAGCTTCCATTCTCATGTTAGCAAAGGCAATTGTTAGTCACTTGAAACCCCTCTGATTGACAGCTAATAAAAGGCATGAAGCTGACCTCCACCTTCTCTTTAAAAATGTCTCTGTGTCAGAACGTAGTTTTCCATGAGACCCTTCAGTGCATTTCCTTGTAAGGCAAAATTCCTATTGCATTTCAAGAATAAGAAGGAAATATATAATTGATAAACACCTAAGCTCACACATTCATAAATAAAAATTTTAACATGCCAAAGGGTAGATTCATTTTGAAGTTGACATAATCCTCTCCTGCAATTCATAGCAAAGGTATCTGTCTAGGGCCAGGTCCACTCCCTACTGCATTAATTAACCAGGGAGAAAGAGTCTCAGATGAAACTTTTATATCAGCAAGGTATCAGAGATTCATCACAGTGTGCAGCTTGACTTCATGTTGACAGATGGGGAGCCTGTGATCTTTTGTACCATTAACTTGAAAACTTGAAAGTAACACCAGCCTGTGGTAGCAGGAGACACGCATTTAAAGTTACACATCAGGATCATTGTCATTTGAAAAGCTCATTTTCAATCCTCTTTCCCGTTGTATGATATGATGGACCTGATTTTGTACTCAAACTTTTGTATTTTGGGGAAATTGTCACCTTCCCTGGAGCATTTGGATTTTATTCTTCAGATTTTAGACCTTCACTTTTTAGCAAAAATGGTGAGAAGAGATTACTTATGAATTCAAATTAGCTTATGTGCTCCCATACTAAAATCTAAAGGAAGTTTGATGGTTGACGGCCCAAATTAGTCCTTACTATGACACAGTTATTGCGTATGTTTTGTTTCATAGGACTTTGTAGAGAATTGCCAAAAATGTAGTAGATAAAAAACAGTTGCCTTGAAGCATTTACATCTATCCCGGGAAATACAAAATCTTATCCATTTGGTGTACTTCCTTGGTTGATCATAATAAAAAGGACCCTTGAGGGTGCCAAGACAGTCACATATTGTAAACTCCTTGTGTATTCTCTGTCAATTTACTGTGTGATTTCAATGATGAAGCCATGCCTCGCTTTCTGCTTTCTCCATTCTCTCTTCTCCAGTGTTTTTCTCCAGCTACTCCTTGTTGAGGGTTTTGTTTTCTTTGCAGCAGGAGTTTCCACCCACACCAGCTTGAAGTGTTTTATTAATGTCAACCAAGGATGCAAAACAGAAAGCTTCAAAGCTGTTTCAGATGCAGAATTCTCAATATTATCTCTCTCCTCTCTCCTCCCTTCCCTTCCCTTCCCTTCCCTTCCCTTCACTTCCCTTCCCTTCCCTTCCCTTCCCTTCCCTTCCCTTCCCTTCCCTTCCCTTCCCTTCCCTTCCCTTCCCTTCCCTTCCCTTCCCTTCCCTTCCCTTCCCTTCCCTTCTCTTCTCCTCTCCTTATCTTTCTCTTCTCCTCTCCTTATCTTTCTCTTCTCCTCTCCTTATCTTTCTCTCCCTCCCTTCCCTTCCCTTCCCTTCCCTTCTCTTCTCCTCTCCTTATCTTTCTCTCCCTCCCTCCCTCTCTCTCTCTCTTCTCCCTCCCTCCTTCTTTCTTGGCAAAGAGTGTATTGAATATGTTAGCTAGTGATTATAACAAACCATATATTTTTTAAAAATAAAACGTCTCATTAAATAAATATTCATCATAAACATTCAAATGGTATGTATTATTTTTGCAGGTGGCCATGTGGGAATAGTAATAGTCACAAGATGTTAATATGCTATTAACTGTTAGATAAATAATTCCTAATGTGGATGCAATTTTAGTCTGTCAGTCCTCAGAATGCATGCTTTTAATGTATTACTTATATTAACACATTCCACTTGCTTTTTGTGAAATAATGCTGCCATTCATTATCAGATATCTATGAATTGAAATGTTGAAAATGTTTTACTTTAAAAGATTGTCAAGAAATAAAAATAAAATAGACAAAATAAGATATACCTAATAATAGCCACCAAATGTTATTAGTCTTAATATTTGTACAACCTTATCTCATTTTTTATGAATTATTTTACTGTTTAGTTTATATGCTGACAGATAAACCTCTTTATTTACATTGGAGTGGACATGTTTCAAGACTTTCTAAATAATCAGTTGTAATTAGCAAATAATTTTCTACCAGGGGAACAATTATTTTGTCTTGAAAGGAATGAAACGAGGAATTTGGTTTCTAGCTTATTACATAATAATGTTTGAAGTATCATGAAATACTTGTAAAAGGAATGATTCTGCATAATTTTCCTGTAGTAATTTCCTCTGAATTGAAACATTCCATTCTGGAGGAGAGAAGCTCAGGAAAATCAGGAAATAAATAGCTCATGGGTCTTAGGAAGCCCCTGCAAATAATTACAAGACCTCTTCCTTCAATGTTATGGAAACAGTAAGCAATTACTGGCAAAACAAGACACTAAAAGTGGCCAGTGGGTTGTGATATCCTCCACTCCACCTAGTCAAGTTTTCTGTAAGTTCTGCCGAAAGTGCCTGAGTTGGAGCATTCATGAATCATCACCCGTGCTGGGGTTGGATTTTCAGTGATACATCTGCCTTTGAATTATTCATGATCCTCTAGTAGTCCCTGATCCATACTCTTGTGAGTAACTCCAGTACTATCATTGATTCACCAAGCTAGATTGGGATATAATCATTACTTTGTTCTTTCATCGATTCCCTCTTTGGGTCAAGTAGGCATTTGTTCATATCAGTGAAATTTATACAACAATATTTTATACAGTAGTTCTGAACTCATAAATTTAGCCAAAAAATAAAAAGAGGGGAAAAGCTTAAGTATAGTACCAATCAATGAAATGGACTAGAACCAAGAAACAGATCCACACAGAATTACCCAAGTGATGTCTGACACAATGCAAAAAGGCAACTGTATAAGGTGAGGTTAGATAGTATTTTCAAAGAATGGAAGGAAGGAGTTACTTGTTTTGAGTAATGGTTTTAGCACATAGTCCTTGGCTCCCCTGCCTCTGGCCCATGTGAAGAGGCTGCTCACATGGAATCAGAGCGAGGAAGAGTAAGAGGAAAGGGTCTGTGAATGACTTTGAAGACTAAAAGGCAGGGTCTTCAAGATGGCTCAGTAGGAGAAGGCACCTGCCCCACAGGCCCATCAACCTGAGTTCAATTCCCAGAATCCAAGTGAGGTGGAAGGAGAAAAGTGTCTCCACCTCTGACCTCCACCTCTGACCGATGAATACATGCTATGGTTCATGCACATCTTCCAGAATGCATGCACAAATGCACACATGCATGCATGCACACACACACATACACACACATACACACACACAAATAATAATCTGAGTAAAAAATAGATCAAGGGAGATGGTCCATGAAAAATTATTAGATTATAAGATTATTATAATATAATAGAATTATATAATCATATCTAATAGGCATATATAAAATGAATGTGTGTATTATATTACATATATTTTAA
Source organism: Peromyscus californicus insignis (assembly GCF_007827085.1). Taxonomy (NCBI): domain Eukaryota; kingdom Metazoa; phylum Chordata; class Mammalia; order Rodentia; family Cricetidae; genus Peromyscus; species Peromyscus californicus. The sequence goes on along the minus strand of NW_026294491.1, from coordinate 47,653,343 downwards.
TTATGAGACTATTATGTATATATAAACTTTCTGTTGGATAATTAATAGTCATAAGAGTAATAATTTTAGAAATAAACTCCATCTAGTTTCCTGTAAAAAAAAAAAAAGAATAGAGGTATAAGTAGACATCAACATTCCCTGCAAAAATTGATGCTATGACCCTATTGCTGACAATATAATACACTTGTATTATAAAACATGGAGATACCAAAGTGATACTCACCTGGAGTATTGGCTAGCTTTCATAGTACTGGAAGGTGCTATGCATGCTACCAAAGTAGAGAAGGAATAACTAATTTTACCCTCTGTGAACCCTCCAAGTTACAACAATAACCAGCTTGGAAGGGCAGCCCTGTTATTGCAATAGTGGCATGAACATCATGGGAGCAAACAACCACTTTCTGATTGGATTGGAGATCTACTTCACAAGTTGAAATCCATGTATACCACCATTATTTAGTCTGTGGCTAAACATGCCATAATACCTACTGGAGAACCTACTACAATTATTTTATTAAATGGACAAACAATTTATCTGACTCCTAATGAATTATCATTACACCCACTCCTTACTGTATCTCTCATCCCTCATCAGAGAAGCTTTTATCTTAGATGGCAATCAACACAGGTATCCACAACTGATAAAACTGCAAGAATAATGCTCAGTCTGAGAGAGGAAACCTGTAGCACATCCCCTAAACTAAAACCTCAAGGATCAGTCCAAGGGAAAGGCAAAGACTGTAAAAGTTATAGGTGGTGGATGACTACAAGAGAATAGTGTTTTATGGACACAATAAGTCAGTTAAACATATGAATTCCAGCATTCGAGACAGCATGCATAAAACTCACCCAGGCTTGTGTTGGACAAAATTTCAGCATGGTAGAGGGGAAGGCAGGAACAAAGTGATAACCCTAGTTATGGAGTTATTAGAAATCATTGGCATCTAGTAGAAAAAGAGTCAGTTTTCATCTCCTGGTAGGGAGACCACCCTCCAGTTAAAGTCAAACATTCAGGAATGTATGGTAACACAAACTGTATTTGATAGGTTAAAAAAAAAAAGAGGATACAAAGTAGCGTGGGTAATTAAGGGCAGAATGGATCTGGGAGAAGATGGGGGAGGGAGTGAATATGATTAAAAAAATGTATTGTAGGAAATTCCCAAAGAACCAATAAAAAGTGAGGATAGAAAGAAAAAAAAATGAGAGGCAGATATTGCATCTTTAGCAACAAGCACACAATGGTTCACAGGCCTAAAACTGAAAGACAACACCATAGAATTTCCTAATTCTGAGTAAGGGGAAACTTCATCACATTAGCCATGACTTGCTAGGTAAAATCCCCTAAACATAACATGAATGAAAAAAATAGATTTCATTAAAGTAAAAAACAAAACAAAACAAAAAACAAATTGCAGCTTTGAGAAAGCTGCTAAATGTATGAGAAAAGATGTCACTGATGGATTTCCTGTGTATACAATAATTTCCAAACTTCTTATTGAAAGGCCCCAAATGGTTAACTTTAAAATGAGTCATAAATCTATGTAAACATTTCACCAAAGAGGATATATTTCAAATATGAATAAAAAGGATGTACAATGTCATGCATTGTTAGTGTGGTACAAGTGAAAACAATTAGCAGATACCATGCCCCACCTATTGAATACCTAAATTCCAGACCCCAGATAGCTGTAAATTCTACCAAGGCTGTGGAGCAACAGGAGCTTTCATTCATGTTTGTTGTGAATGCAAATCAAGACAGCTACTTGAAAAGACATTTGAACAATTTCTTTTTTTCTTTTTTGGAGGGGATGTTCGAGATAAGATTTCTCTGCATAGTCCATGTAAGTAATTTCCTATGAAATTAACTATGCTTGTTACTATAACTCCCAACAATTTTCCTCCTAGCTTTAAAAACGGAGAGGGGGTCTTATGTCCAAATACTTGCACACATATGTTTCTAGTGGTCCTTTCTTTTGGTAATTGACAAAATTCAAAATCAATCAAGATGTTCCTGTGAAAGTAAATGGGTGAAGAAAGTGTGAAAACTTCTACGTACACAATGCTACTCAATAATCTTTAGAAATGTGTTGCAAAACATGGAAGATTATGAAGTTGAGATTCACATCATTAAGTGAAAGAAGCATTCTCTATAATTTCAACTTTGAGACATTCTGGAAAAGCAAAACAGTAGAAATGGGGACAGCCTCAGTGGTTTCCAGAGGTTTGCTTGATCAGAAGGAAAGAATAAACAAGGGTTATACAGGGTATTTGAAGGACAAGTAGACTATTATTCATGTTTACTTAACAGTGAACACATAGAGATTGGATTCATCATAACTAATGACTGTCTAATAGAGAGAATGATAATGAAACTTTATATGCACTTAGTTAAAATCTATGTCAGAACTGATTCATCAATTTCAATTCATTATGTTAGTGTAGAATGTTGATATTTGGGGAGGTTGAGTATTTGTAGTGAACAAGGATGAATGGAAATTGTTATTGCTCTCTGGTCAAATTTTCTATAAATTTAAACCTACCTTAGGAAAATATAATATGTAGTTAAAATTTTTAAATGTGTATCTCTTGTAAAAACAATTCTAATAATGTTTTGCCACAACCAATTTGAAATAGAACAGAAAATTACTGTATCATCTAACCTGTTATCTCCTTTTCTTCACCCATTATAAATTTTATTAGAGTCCAATATTTGTAGATAGCAGTCCACAAAACCTCAAATTGATTTGTTTTATTTATTTCTATCTGAAGAGATCTACAGATTAGTAGAATAAACTCATTCTTAACTGGAAAAAAGAGCTAGCTGATTCAATTTTGATGCTATACTAAAGCAATGATGAAAATTCAAATGTTTATAAATAATTCTCATTTAACAGACTGATTTATTGTTATATATTGCATGTACCAAATGGAGGGCTGAAAGGGAGACTACCAACCAAAGGCTTTTCAGAAGTCAGACAATTAATCTAGAAAGGGTGTAATTGTCTCTTACTATGTGGATAGAGGTAACTTAACCTTCTCTTCCAATATCAACAAAGTGAGGTGACATGCTTCAGTTACCATCAGTGAGATTCATATAAACAAGATTGGCATAGGGTGCACTTCTACTGTTAAATTTGTTTCAATTTAGTTAGTTCAGTTCCTTTTACTGGTCAATAGATACTGCATTGCGTATATACAATAGAAGGACAACCATATTGAAAAACTTGAGAAATTGGTGCAGAAAATGAAAAAATGTAACACTCTTCCCAGGGGTGGGGGTCAAAACAAAAGCGCAAGGTGAAGTATATGAAAGATAGTGCTAGGGCTAGCAATATCTGCTGCTGTGTTAAATTGTGTTCAGTCATCAGTTAACAAGTAAACACACACAGAGAGATAGAGACAGAGACAGTGAGAGACACAGAGAGAGACAGAGAGAGAGCACAGACAGACAGACAGACAGAGTTTTGCAGGAAAAGTAGATCAACATCACTACAAAGAGCTGAAGTAATAAGATGTATTGTGTGCCCCAAGTAAGCATAAAATACTAAAATTCTCAATGGCTTTGTCAACGATTTCTCCCTAATGCCATTTATCCCTTCTGTTTGCACTCCTCTCGAGATGTCCGCCAGCCCATTTTTCCCATTACCCCTTCCTACCAACTGTGTCCAACTATTTCTCCCTCCACTGTTCCTAGAAAGCTGACCAAAAGGGAGAGACCAACTCATGTTTGGTTGTCTGACCCAATCAATGTATTTTCAGCACAACTTTCACAGGAGGCTGTGAGATACTCTTTCGGAAAAAAGAAAGAAAGAAAGAAAGAAAGAAAGAAAGAAAGAAAGAAAGAAAGAAAGAAGGAAGGAAGGAAGGAAGGAAGGAAAGAAAGAAAGAAAGAAAGAAAGAAAGAAAAGAACAAACTACAAGAATGGGAGTTATGCTGACAGAAGTTGAGAGTGAATATGATCAAGATAGATGCACTGTATGAAATTTTCTAAGAAATAATAAAAATATTACAATACATTATTTTTAAAAGAGTGACCTGAGGACATTTCTGTAGTTATTTTTATTTCTTAATAAAGCTTCTAGGTTAGAATCTGACTGCTTTTCCACATGTATTTATGATAACCTCTTTATGCCAGCCAACACAATATTCAAACTTTCTGTTTATTTCATGTATCTGTAACCCAGATTTCTATCTGATGCTGAATTTTGCTGAAGTTCTCTAAATGTGTAATGTGAGTATCTCTTTGTCTTGGGTGACAGCAATAGCCTTTGAGAAACTGAATGCATAGAGAGCAGTAAGCTCCCTTGTCATTTTTCTATTTCTTAGAAAATGATACGTATTTAAAGCCTTTTCTCAGATTTTCTTACTCTGATCTTTAGTTTCTGAAATTAGAGTATTTTCCGTTACTATTACTAAATCTTGTCTTGCTTAACCCAGTTCTAGCTATAATTTGCTTTGTCATGAACCTGTCCCTTTGAAAAGCTTTGGTATTTTCAAATACTGCATGTGAAGAAGCTCAGGGAACTTCATATGGAACCTTACAAATTGCTTGAAAATATTTGGGCTATTTCCAAGTGTCCTTACAGCAGGCTTTTAAACATACTGTGGATTCACCCTGAGTCTAATTTCTGTCTTGTTTAATATTACCTTGAGGCATTTCCATTCTGAATATCATCAGAAATGCATGGGACTCTAATTAGACTATACTGTCAAAGGATGACATTGGTTTAGAACAAAGCCTAAATGGATTTCCGAATTGACTCTTCCAGGATAATTTATATAATTTCCTGAATAACACAGTCTCGTGATTACCCTGATTTTAGAAACGATATGATCTAAACTTTGGGGACATGAATAGATTATTATTTTGTAATTGAAATTCAAACAGACCTGAAACAAATCAGAAGATTGAGATGAATGAAGTCGTTGACCAAGACTTGTAATATATGTCTATATGACAATTGATACTGCAACAAAGTTCATCATCATCAACTACATATTTTAATAAATACATATTGAGTTTCAAAAATTAAAGTAGTTCAGCTCATAAAATGTCATCCAAAACCTTGATTAATACAAGTATGAACTATGTTGCAAATTCTGAGTTCCAGTGTTTATATCTTTCTTAGAACTCAATAAGCAATATCCAAAGAACTGTTTCCTATTGAGATTTTTATATAATGCATTTATAAAAGGGATTAATTTCTTCTTTCTGTCTCATGAAGTCTATGACAATTGAAGAAAATAGTTTTCAAATTCAGTAGTGTAACTAATTAAAATAGTACCTATAAAGAAACTCAGGAGTGGTATATTTGACACCAAAAAACTTTGTCATCAAAAACTGAAATGTTTCTTCCATGTTGTTTATTTATATACAGTTAGCACACTAAGTCACATATGCAGTGTTCAAAACTTCATGCTTCTTGTTTCTGTAACTGTTTTGTCTATAAATTGACAATTTTGTTATTGTACTTTTTGCTTTTGTAAATTTTATTATGAGAATATACAATAGCTTTAAGGGTAAATATATGAAATCACACAAAATATCAGAAATGTTCACTTTATTTTTAATATTTTTCTATAAATAGTAAAGCAAATCTTCAGAAAAAAAAGCCCAGGTTCAGCTAGAGTCATAAGAGAATATTACCAGACTTTTAAAGAGGAACTCCAGCAAGTAGCTCTCAAAAAAATAGAATTAAAAGGAGCATTTCCAATCTCCTTTTATGAAACCAGTATTACTCTATTACCACCACGAAAAAGCTACAGGCAAATCAGTTATCAGTTACCAGTTAATCCTGATTAACATAGTTGCAAAACATCTCAACTAAATACTTCCCAGGTTAATACAAGTCTATTCCAGAAAGACCATCTCTGTTGACTAAACTTCATGGTTGTATCTTCTCCAGCATTTCTAAAAGACTTAATCTCACAGTAAACTTCCTTTTTCTGGAGCTCTTCCGATCTCTGCTGGTTCTTCCACTATGATTCCCAGAGCTTTAGGTGCAGGAATTGTGTTGTAGATGTATCAGTTGGAGTTGAAACCCAGAGATCAGTCCTGAAATCATATACATCCAAGTAACATTATACAGATCAATCAGCTATCTGTGCACATGTACATGTGTGTTTGTGCATCCATGTGTATGTCTGTGTGTGTGTGAGAGAGAGAGAGAGAGAGAGTGTGTGTGTGTGTGTGTGTGTGCACAACAATTACACAAATAGAAGTCATGAATTTGAAATAGTGAAAGAAGGAGTATGTGGAAAAGATTTGAGAAAGGAAAAGGAAGGGGGAAATGAAATAATTAGATACTAATTTCAAAACCAGCAGAGATACAAGAATGATTCAACACACTTAAGTTGATAAATGTAATTAATTATATAAATGGTCTCGACAGATTCAGAAAAGGTCTCTGAGAAAAATCTAACATGCCTTTTTGATAAAAATCCTAGAGAGTATAGGACTAAAGAGAACATACCTCAACGTAATAAGGGTTTTATATGACAAGCAGCCAACATCATCTATAATGGAAAAAAACTCAAAGGAAACCTATTAAAATCAGGAATAAGATAGGGATGTCAATTTTCCTGACTTGTTTTCAAAATAGTGTTTCAAGCTTTTAATAGCACAGAAAGAGAAAAAAATGAAAGAAATATAATAGTAGTAATGCTTGACACTTTAGCTAAAGCAATAAGACAAGAGAAGGAAATTATAGATATGAATAAGTAAGGAGTAAAATTCTTCCTGTTTTCAGATGATTATTAGTGTTACACATAACAGAACCCAAACATTCTACCAGAAACTTCTAGATATTATCAGTATGTTCAGCAAAAGTAGCAGTATACAAATTGATGTACACAAAACAATAACCTTCCAATATACTAATGACAAACATATGCTGAGACAGAGATAATGTAAACATGTCCACTCACAATATCCTCAAAGCAAAGTGTCTAGGAATGAAGCTTAAATATGATTTATTTTTAATTAGTTAATTATGGGTACTGATAAAACATAACTGGGAATATTAATTTTTTAAATGTCAATTACCTAAATATTAATAATACTGTTGTTTGGTTACATTGATACGATGCTTATATTTGCCCAGAAATTATATAGTAAAATGGTCAATCTAAACACCACAAAATTTGTGATGTCTAAAATAATTGCAAAATTTAAAATAATTTTTTAACTCCAAATCAGAAATACTGAACATCTCCCTTTAGACTTCTTCCATTTGTCTCAAAATTTGTTGTTCTGTAGTACTTAAATTAGACAAGAACATTTTACATGTGTACACTCAGTCTGGAATTTTCATTTTCAATGCTCCCTTTAGTTATCTGGATTTTATTATTAATACAGTTGCCTTGAGGACTCTGACTAACTTTGGGCAGATAAACTCAAGAAAAAATTATATAAACATGGTCAGTTAATGTTTTGTGAAGGATCTAGTAGTAACTTCTGTTTTGTGCAAGTCGTAGATTATGTAGGTGTTCAACAGGGCTACCGTAGAGCAGCTCCAGGCTTTATCCAAACTACTTACAAAGATTAGACCAAGAGTCATCAGATAGATTTAATACATAAGCCCTGGTTTTCCTTCCCATGAATAAGATGTCATGGAACACATTGAAACTGAAGAACCCTTTATAAGAAGTCATTACAGGGATTCATAGTTATAATGATATTGTTCAGGAGAATTGTGAAGTGACTGTAGTTAATTTAACATTGTTATTTATAATAATTTAAAATCAAGATTCGGTATTCTTAAAAAAAAAATTAAAGGGACAAAAAACAAGTCCCTGTATCCTTGCTTCAAAAAATTCAAATATCCTGAAATAAGCTTTGAATGTGTAATCTCACGATGAGAAAGACTTTAAATGTACATTCACCTATGAACATAAGTGGACTTTCTGCTTCTTAATATAGTTTTTAACCTTAGACTAATAAAAATAACAGAATAGAATACATATACTTTAGCAATAGCAAGCGGGCTTCTGGAGGTTAAGTGTATTTTCTATTTTTAGGTGGTAATATTATTTTGTTGAGTGTGTCTTTTGGATCGCAGATTATCATACGCACACTCATTTGCAGTAGTGCACTTTTCTCACTGTTGAGGTGAGAAATACTACAAAGGTCAGTGGAGCTGACTTTACAGTAGTAATAGAAGGAATCATAGTGCTTATGACATATATTGGTATTTCCAGATTGTTCTTTGGATGAAAAGAAAAGTTTCTGAAAGGCAAGATTACTTAACCTTGCTCATCAACAAGAAATAGCAAAGTGATAAGGCCCATAGACTGATCCCCAAGCCCTGGAGGACTTGAAAGAAAGTCCTAAGTTGTTGTATAATATGATTTGGTTTAATAAATTCTGTACTTGGTTTGTCCTTTATTACATCAATTTTATCCTTTTCATGCAGATCTCATATGTTTCTGCTGTGATGAAAGAACTACATGCTGAGGGATTTTATAGAAAAGCAATTCATTTTCTTACTGGAATCTAGACTTCCAAACGTGAGGCACCTGTGAGCTTGACTATTTTGTGAGGATTGTGCTTGGCTTTTAAGAAGATACATTGAGAGGGAATCATCTAGAGGGAGAGAATGCTTTCCTTTAGGCATTTTACACGGCAGAACATGGAAGACTGCAGGACACCTCTTTTACAAGGACCTTGAAAAAGGAAATGTGATCGTGACTTGATGATCTTCAAAGGGGCACTGCCTAAAATTTTTACTATGGCTCTCTAGTTTGGGAAAGAGACACTATCAACTCATAACAATGCCCAAGAATTCCTAAATGAATGAATAAATACCTTGCAAATATCCAACCCAAATTCATTTTATTTTTTCCTGACTCTTTGAAAATGTTTGTTGTAAATACAGAAGCTTATCATGTTAATATGATTGTACATACTTGTGTACGTAATACATGCACATTTGTATATGGATATGGGTGTATGAAAAGCAAACTAATTTGAAACAAACTAAAAACAAATTGCAAATTAGAAATTTAATTTTCTTGAAGTACATAATTTAAAAAGTATACAGTTAACTTTCCAAGCAGCTAAAAATTCTCAAAATCCAAATTTATTATTGTTTCCATGTTGTAGTAGGACTATGAAGCGTCCCCCATAGGCTCTTGTTTCATCCAATAAGTAATCTTGTGGTGGCACTATTTTGGAAGGCTATAGATAGGATCTTCAGGTAGTTGTGCTCAGGTAAAGAAAGAAATCAGTGGAGTTGTGTTCGTGGAAGCTGTATCTTCTTCTTATCTCCCCTTAAACACAAGAACATGAAAACACTCCTTTATTACAAGCCCTTGCCTCCACCTGAACTGCCTAAAAATCTAAGGGAGAACAATTAGGGAAAGAAACCTCAGAAACCATAAGTCACCTGATAATGTGATGTCTAAGTTTGGTTGTCAACTTAACTGGATCTGATATCACCCAAACTTCCAGTCCCTAGGTGGATCTGGGAAGATATTTCCTATTGTAGAGTGGGAGACCCCTTCCATTAACAACACAGATACAAGAGGACCAGAGGCAAAGCTTTGGCTTTTGGCATGCTCATCTTTGCCCCTGTCTTGTGAGTGCATTTCCTTTGAGGATATTGCTGCAGTCACTGTACGTCTCTGACATGGAACTCAGCTTCTAATGTGGCAATGGAGACCACTGTCTTTCCAGTGTCCGCTAACCTTCAGTGCTAGGTTGGGACTGTTGAAGCTTCCAGCTTCACAGATTGAGCAACTTCTGAATTCTCAGACCTGTTCGTGCTTAGATAGTCATTGTTGGACCACTGAGCCATTATCATCTCAGCCCATTAATGTATTAAATTTCCTCTTAATATATATTCATTCTATCTTGGATCCTGTTTTTCTTTTTCTTTTTTTTTGGTTTTTCGAGACAGGGTTTCTCTGTGTAGCTTTGCGCCTTTCCTGGAACTCACTTGGTAGCCCAGACTGGCCTCGAACTCACAGAGATCCACCTACCTCTGCCTCCCGAGTGCTGGGATTAAAGGCGTGCGCCACCACCGCCCGGCGGATCCTGTTTTTCTAAGGAATGGTGACTAATACGTGTATCATTCCCCTCGAAGTATTTATTATCAGATATTTGGACACAATTATGAGAAAAGTATGAATGTTCAAGGCATAAGACTAAAAAATGTAAATAAGAAGTATTTATCTTCCAGTATTTCTTGCTAATATAAATTTAGATTTCAGAATGTTGCTTCCAATTGTCAAAGTTCCTTCTTTTCCTTTACTTCAATCAACAAATAAGCATTCTCTGCTTTTCTCCCTATGTGCTTAATATTTTGAGTATTGGACATTGTTTCCTAATGGAATGGTGTGTCTTGAACTCACTGGTCTCTGTTTCTTTGTAAATGCATGTGCTTCCATTTTCAAAAGATTCATGTCCATGATCTCGTTTTCACAATATGCTTTAAGAATATTTTGAGAGTGCACATTCAAGTAGACCGCGTACACTCAGGATCTGAGACAAAAGGTATTGATATCCCTAGGTCTTCTCAGTTTTCTTTTCCCCTATTCTCTCTTGTCTTCCCTTCTTTCCTAAAGCAAAAGGCTCTTTCCAGATTTACTCTTATATTGTGCTTTATTTTCTCCTTATGCCTACAACAGCAGCAGAAATGATGTATTGCTTATACCAGGGGCACTGTGTCCAGGTCCTCTCTTGTACAAGTATGCTGGGCATACACAATTTTAAGCATTTAAATTAAGCTGAAGCTCAAGTTGCTCTTAATCTCTTCCAAGATTGGAAGAGATCATATGCGTTCGGGATGGCATTAGCACACACCTTTAATCATAACATTTGGGAGGTAAAGACTGGTGAATATTTGTGAATTCCAGGGCAGCCCGGTTCATAGAGTGAGGTCTAGGACAGCCAGGGATACACAGAGAAACTCTGTCTCAAAAACTTGAAAAAAAAAGAATCTCGTTATGATGTTTGAAATAATGTTTGGAAATCCTGGACTTATAAAGTCAACTATGATCATGTCATAGCTTTTCTTCATTATTAATAGATCCACCAAATTTAACATTGAATATTTATGAAATTAATCCACAAGATGTAGTTAAAGAAACACACAGTGAGATATCTCATTTATTTCAGTTATTAATATAAAAATCTTGAAATTAATACCAGATGATGCCAATATTGCATCTCAGAAAGTGGCATTCCTATTGTATGAAACAACAAAAAATGAATTTTTTTGTTCCAAGTTTCTATGTAAAGGGTATATATTTATGGATTGGGATGGAAAATATGAATTTATTTGCTTTCACAACTAAGTGTTTTAAGTTTGGTTAAATAACTAGTTTCTGATGGATGTAATGATAGTGAGTATAAAGTACTACTGAAAATGTTTTGTGGTAAAGAATGAGGTTGTGTAACATATCAAGTCAAATCATTGGAACCAGCTTTGGGTCATCTTTGAATACAAAATCAAAATGTCAGCGATTACAAGAGTGGACAAAGTGTTGACTTTAACATGGTGGTTTCACAACTCTGATTTGTTTGCTGCTCTGTCCTGGGTTTAAAATCAGGAAGACCCTTTAATTCCAGTTTCAAACACTTCTTTCAGTTTATTATGGATATAAAATTGTCTCTAAATTGATTGCTTCTGTGAAAAATCTTTGTAATGATTCAAAATTATTACTATCATGATAATCTTATTATTAATATTCATATTATGGTTATTATTTTATGAAAATAATATTAACTACTCTTTAGAGAATGAATTCATGAGTGAATGGATGAATAAATGAATGTATGAATGAATGGAAAGCATATTTGAACTCTCAGTTTCATAGAGACTTTATCTCACTAACAAAAACTTTTTCTCATTACTATTATTCATAATATTTTATTCTGTTTATTAAAATTATTACAAAATATCCATTACACTCAACTTTATCTATTGAATTTATGCTACAGTTTTATTCCATACAAAATAGTAATTCCAAAGTGAACATTTTCTAAGTTTTCCTCCACCGTTTCACACTTCAGTAATTCAGTGGTCAATATTTATAGGCATTTCAAACTGGTTAATAGAATTGAACTATTGTCTGCTTTGATAGATGAGGGGAATAAAGTACTTCCACTGGTGGCAATGAAATCAGTTTCAGTATGACTCCAGTGTTTTTGTTTTGTTTTTTGTTTTTTGTTTTTGGAAAATACAAATAAAGTAGATTATATATTTATTTTTCATTTTCTTATTAAGAAAAATTTTCCATTCATTTTACACACCAATCAAAGACCAGTCTTCTCTCCTCCCACACCTGCAGCTTCCCCTTCCCAACCTACTCTCCCACTCCCCCCTCACAAAAAGGTAAGGCCTCTATGGGGAGGCACATCCAGTAGAGACAAGTCCAAACTCCTACCCCTGTCTCAAGTCTGCATGAGGTGCCCCATCATAGGTAGTGGGCTTCACAAAGCCCACTCATGCACCAGGGATGGATTCTGATCCTACCACCAGCCCTCCCACCCAGCAGATCAAGCTACACAACTGTCTCGCCATGCAGAGGGCCTAGCCCAGTCCCATGCAGGCTCCACGGCCATTGATCCAACTTTCATGAGTTCCCACTAGTTTGGTTTGGTTGTCTCTGCAGGTTTCCCCCATCAAGATCTTGGTACAGTTGCTCATAGAATCCCTCCTCTCTCTGACTGGATTCCTGGAGCACTGCCTAGTGTTTGACTGTGGATCTCTGCATCTGCTTCCATCAGTCATTGGAGAAAAGCTCTGTTATGACAGTTAGGGTATTTACCAATCTGATAACTGGGGTAAGCCAGTTCAGTTTAGGCACCCTCTCCACTATTTCTAGTAGTCAAAGCTGGGTTCATCCTTGGGGATTCCTGGAAACTTCCCTAGCACCCAGTTTCTCTCTATCCCCATGATGTCTCCCTCTATCATGGTATCTCTTTCATTGCTTTCCTACTCCATCCCTGTTCCAGCTTGACCATTTCGTTCCCTTATGTTCTCATCCCCTATTCCCAACCCTCCATTGCCCTCCCCTCTTCCCCAGTTTACTCATCGAGACCTCTTTCCTTTTCCCTGGACAATCCATGTGTCCCTCTTTGGGTCTTCTTTGTTAGTTAGCTTGTCTGGAATTGTGGGTTGTAGTCTGGTCATCATTTGCTTTACCTCTATTATCCACTTATGAGTGAGTACATACTATGTTTGTCCTTCTGAGTCTGGGTTACCTCACTCAGGATGATATTTTCTAGTTTCATCCATTTGCCTGCAAATTTCATGATGTCATTGTTTTTCTCTGCTGAGTAGTACTCCATTGTGTAAATGTGCCACATTTTATTTATCCATTCTTCAGTTGAGGGGCATCTAGGTTATTTCCAGGTTCTTACTTGTCATTTTATATACATTTAATTATACGTATAGAAGGATTCTTCTCTGAAATACAGGGATTGAAAAAAATGAGTCCTTTTAAAGAGAGGCTTCTTCTTCATGAGAAACAATAATCATCATAACATATAATTTACTACTGACCAAGGAATATGGCTTTTCCTAGACTATGGGCAGGCACACATGACTGGAATGAGTAAAGAAACTCACATCCTATCTACTTCAGTCTTACATAACTCTCATCTATGCATTATGAATTGTTGTCTCTTCAATTTTGAATTAATTATTTGAACTTCATATCACCTCTAGGATCAGATTTTAATTTCTCAAGAATATCCATCTAAAATATAAACTTACCCATATGTGCTCATAGACCTCAAGCTCAACTCCTAGGTTTATACTCTGACAGCATTTTCTGGTTATTACAGAGGCACCTTTACTGGGGGCACAGATTTATCTTCTGGGAACATAAAAACAATTCTATGGGCATATAAGGAATTAAATAATGATTGCAATAAGGTGACCCTTATAATCATCAGGTGTCAAAGTAGAATTCATTGTATAAAATAGACATAAAAATGTCTATTTGTGGATGTGACATAGTGGTTGAAACATGAAACATATTTTGAAGGAGTCAGGCAAAGAAATTATAAAGGACATTTCAGATAGAAAGCCTCAGGGTAATGTGGCTGACCACTCATCATTCTTTGTCTGGGAGAGTTCTACTCAGTGCCTGATGTCTTGCTACAATTATTAATAATACCTACTTTAACTCAGATGTGTCTTGGTTAGGGCGATAAATTATATGGCCACCATACCTAAGGGCAGGGACACAGAGTTTTGTACAAACATAGCATATTTTGGGGAACGTAACCATTTATCACATACCTGGAATTTAGGATATGAAATAAGAGTTGTGAAATACGAGAGAACCTGAGAATAAAGTGGGAAGGATCTTTTTCTCAGGCCAGCAGGCATGGCTTTACATTTATAAGACAACGGGTTTCAATAAAAAGCTTTAAGTGACAGGTGCAGTATAGTTTGATTATGTTCTGAAATCTTTCTCTAAGTTTTTCTATTATGGTGTAAGATCAGAATGAGGGACAAAACAATGTCCATGCAAACTTATGTGTATCAAGTCCCTACTGTCCACAGGCACTATTTAAGGTACTTGGAAAATGAATTATGTAAGAGGCCTGTCTGATGGCATGAGAATTCTTAGTAACAACAATCGTATATGAGAAAACACAAAGCAGGGCAAGAGAGATGAGTATCAGGAAGCCATTTGCATTGGTCAGGGAGAAACGGCAACCACACCTTTGATAAGAGGTGTGAGGATATAAGTAAAATTAGACAGTCAGATATGAGTATTGTTGCAGATGGAGAGAACACTGGGTAAAAATCACACTTGAGAATAGAGCTGTGTTTGGGAATTTTATAGAACTCTGAAGTCACTGACATGGTCAGAGCAGGAAGGGAAAGAAGTAAGTGGATACTAATGATAGTAATGATGGCCCAGAATACCAGGGAACATGTCGCGACCACCTCAACCAGCAAGGAAGACACAACACTGAGCTCTTCTTTTTGCCGTTTATTCAGGAACCTTGAACAATCTTCTGACCCCGGGGAAAGCCAGCCCACGCCCTTTATAGCCACTGGGCAACCAACCCCGTAATGCCACGTGGACAATGCCGATAGGGTCAGACATACGCAAGCAAGCCAGATTCTACGCCCAAGCCAAATAAGGAGTTGTTTATCCCAGAGAATACCCGCCATCGGAAGGCGGACGCCGGCTCTCTACAGAAACATGAGAAGATTTACTAAGCCAGAAGCACGGCTCTCTACAGGAACATGAGAAGATTTACTAAGATTAGTAATAAGCTAAGTCGTCAGGAAGAGCTACAGGTTAACTTTGAAGACAAACTGTCCAGGGTGAAGACCAGTTATGTCTTTATGACAGACATTTAGACAAGGGATATTCTTTGGGTCAGGATTTACCATACATATGAATCCGAGTCATAGGTTGTGATTCTGTAGTCTGTCTTGTCAAATAGAAAAAGAAAAAGAAGTGAAAGAAAAATATTTTGAAGGCAAAATTTAACAGCAGATATAAAATGGCTTTGAAGAGTTATGGAGCATAGGTTCCTGATAAAATAGATGTTATCAAAAATAAAGCATGAAACTATTAGAATTCATAAGCAATAGAGTTGTGTTACTCTTTGTGCAAGATACATCAAACAGACAAATATTTCTAAAATATTTGTATTTGAATCTATTTAAAAATATAATTATCTTTCAAATTTGAAAACAATAGGAAGCTGAACATTCAGTAACATTCAAAATATTTTATTTATCAATAATATCAACATCAAAATAAAGGTGATAAACTTGCATTGTTTTTCAACACAAATCATAGACTGAAAGATACCCTCTGCAATATCAAAAATATTCATATTTTGATGGCAAAATTCTATGTGGCGAAGACAAAAGAAGAGCAAACAAAATATCCTCCAAACTGGCAGAAGATTAGCCTTTAAGCTTATGACCTGGAATTTGGATATAAGAAAAGTAATTTGAAAAATATTATTATCACAGGTATCAAGTTGGTAAATCCCAACTGATGGGCAACAGTGAAACCTCAGTCAGTTTCCAGAGCTGACTCTATTTTCTGAAATAAGTCTCACTACGTGAAAGAGAGATACCGTAAGAATGACTTAACAATATCTCAGGTTCCACTACTACTAATTAATAGATACTTATAAGATAGTAAACCACTAGTATATTAAGTTCAAATGGTGGTTACTTTTTGAAATAACATATATGCCACATGGTTAATTGTGCTGATCACCTGAAAATGATTATAGATATAAAAACATCAGGTTGAAAAAAAATCATGTTGTCCATTTTCACTATCTCTTGAGTGAACAGCTACAAAGAAACAATGTTTTCTAGACAGAGTGGGGCTGATGCCCATATGAGTTAGTGACATCATTCCCAAGAATTTACCAAGTTCAAGCCACAAAAAAGAAAGGGATAAAAACACAAAATCCTATCCCAGCTATGAAGCTATTTGCAACTACTACCTCCTGGGAGAAGGAAAAAATCAGTTTTCTTCAATGGAGTGACAATGGGCATATCAACTATGCTCTAGTACAGATGTCAAGATGGATTCTGTGTGTTTTGGTTTTATGAGTGTGTGTGTATGTGTGTGTGTGTGTGTGTGTGTGCACGCGCGCGCACACATGTGCGCGCGCGCTCGTGTACATTTTGTTTGTTTTAGGAGAGAGAGAGAATCTGAATTTAGAAGGGTAAGGAAAGTGGAGAGGAGTTGTGGGATGATTATATTGTATGAAAAATTATAAAAACAAAACAACAAACCAATGCCCAGCTTTTCTTTGTTTATTTTTACTCATCAAAGCTAAAGAGAACAAGATTGGGAAAAGTTAGGATCTTTCCCATAAGTGAATCTGAGATGCGTGAGAAGTGGACTGTAGCAATGTCCTTCTTGCTTCTGTGAGCATCAGTAGCAGCACTCAATAAGTCCAGGCAAGTTGGAGTTCTCTTAAGGCTGTAGACCCAAGTCACCCACAGGTGGACTTGTCTGCATCTTATCCTTCTCAAATGCCATGAAGACAATGTGCACTATGGTTTGGGAGTGCTAGGGTTAAGGCACTTGGTGTGTCTTCAGCTAGTGGGAGACAAGAGTTGATGGATTAATTAGCATCTCAAGTAGATGATTATGCAAAGTATGCAGTTCATTCAGGGATGTCCTAGCAGACTCAGGCAGGGTTCCCACAGCAGTAAAATTCAAAATGCACTCTGTATTAGGCTTTTTATTCTTCCATTCCTCGCTCATTCCTCCAGCTTTCTTAACTCGAGTCCTTGTGATCAACTTCCAAATTGACTAATGAGGTGCCCCCCTGACTCCTTTTTAATGTGTTACCTTATTTTGAAAAAGTCTTTTGTTTATAACTTAAAGAAATTCTTTTAGATCTTTTTTGTCTATCTCCCTCAATTTCATAGTCACGTAAATTGCATATAAAAGGATTATTTTTTATTCTTCTTGATGTCAAATACTTTCCTTGCTTATAGGAAAAACCAGTATATTGTCTCTAGCTATGATATCCTTGTGTAAATATTTAACTTGAAATGATATGGGTTTTTTTTTCCTTTGACAAAATATTGCAGAAACTTCATTTAAAACAAAATGATAATACCAGTTAGAAATACACTGTCAGGACTGACAGCAGGCCACGTGAGTGTAATATATGGAAAGGCTTTGGAATGAGTTTTAATTCTGGTTTTATTTTCAGATTTTCCAGCCATTACCTTGCCAGCCAGTTCCTGAGCTTCCAGACTTGTTTACATCCATTGTCTCCATGTTCATCAGGGATAACTCTAGACTGCTGGTTGCCAAGGTCGACCGGCCCCCGTTTTGATTGTGTCATACATACTTGTATTTCAGGAGTTACTCTTAGAATCGACGTTCTTGTCTCATTTAGCAGCAGACACCAGGTTTGAAATAGAAAGGCTCTCTCTTAAGATTTGGAAGGCAACCCCTTAGAAGAAACAAAGATGCTCCTACCCCACTACTAGGGCTGTGCATTTTGGCAGCAGTTAGACAGAAAGCCCTGAGACTGGCTCCCAGATGTTCTCTTGCCAATCAGCTCTGGAGAAAGTTTAAGCAGGGGGGAGATTTACAGTTGTGCTCCTGTTACCTTCTACTTCCGGTTGTTGAATGTTTGTAACTCTTTTACCCAACCTTCAGTTCACTAATCTTTTCAGTACATTCACCTGTTACCTCCTTGTCTGAATTCAGTCCTCACCTCTCTATAAGCATGGTCTCATGATTCCTCTGGCAGTCCTTGAATTCACTTTATATCCTATGATGATCTTGAACTTCTAAGCTGTCTGCCTCCACCTCCAGAGTGCTGGGATTGTTGTCCTGTTCCGCCATATTCTTTGTTGGATTGAAACCGGGGCTTGTGCATGCTAGACAAGCACCTGCCCAGTTGTATATCATCCCTAGCCTATTTTAAATTCTGACTATAATTTGCTATCCTAAAAAAAACTCTTATTGGCATTAAAGTTATTTTTAAATGTGAAGATTGAAATAATTTTACCTTCCGTGTTTTAGTTGAAGAAATCAGCTTACTTATGCAAGATTTTAGTTCATTAATCAATTTCCATAATGATTGCTTATAGAATTAATATGGGCATGCTTGTTCATATATGCGTAATCTCTGGCTGCATTGCAGATGCAAAGGTAGAGTTATATAATTGTAACAGAAATTATACAGCCTTCTAAGTGAAAATATTTGCTATCTGACCTTAATAGAAAAAGTACATTTAATAGAAAAGATCCTTGTTCGATATCAATTAATGTGTTAATACATTATATAATTATTTATTGTGCTGTTAACAATACTATATAATACTGTTATTGTTTGACACTCTCCTTTTTGTGATTTATTTCTTCATATATATAAAACATAAAGATATATTAAAAAGTAGCCAAAACATTTTCGTTTGCTTCTTACAAGCTATGCATGATCATTTGCTCTTTCCATCAATCCCTGACAACAATCATTCCATTCTTTAAATGTCACTGTTTTAGATACCATATACCTCATACAAGTGGAATCATATAGTATTTGGTTTCCTGTGATTGGTATATTTCACTTAGTGCAATTTCTTTAAGATTCATCCACAGTGTTTCTTATTATAGAAGTTCCTTCTTTTGAAATCCTGAATGACGTGTTTCTTTATCCATCTGTCTACTGAATTAGCTGTTCTCTCATCTTAGCTATCACTCGGATCCCTAACCATAATACTTAGGGTTCTAATTTCCCCTCAGCCTTATAAACAGTGTTATTTTGACAATGTCCGAGCTAGCAGATATGAGTTGTTTTGACTTTTATTATCCTGGTGACCAGTAATATTGAGCACTTGTCAGTTAGTAGAAATTTGGAGAAATCCTTATTCAGGATCTTGGCCCATTTTTTAAAATTACGTTATTAGAAGTTTTTATATATGAATTGTAGGAAAACATATGCTAAAGATTATTCATTCTGTTATTGGGCATAACTTTTGTCAATATTTACCAATTCCCAGGTTATCTTTTCATTCTGCTTCTTGTTCCACCTTTGTATATACAAGCTATTCAACCAAAAAGAGTCTTTTAAAAACAATTATGTGTATGGGTCTCTTCCTTGGTGTGTAGGTGTGTGTACTCGTGTGCAGATTCCTATATAATCTAGACCAGGTCACATACACAGGGCCTGGAGTTACAGCCTGTTGTAAGCAGCCTGGTAAGGATGATAAGAATGAACTTAGGTCTTCTGCAAGAGCAGTGGGTGCATATAATTACTAACCGTCTCTCCAGGCCTGGGAAACTCCGGTTTGATTCACTCTCACTTGTCAGTTTTGCTTTTGTTGCCTACACATTGGGTTTCATAGTCATGAAACATTTGTGCAGAATGAAGTCATTAATCTTTCCCCATCTGCCCTGCTGGGGTGTCAAAGATTGAAGTCCTCTGTTTTCATGGATTTTAGTTATTTTCCGTAAGTACAATTTCACTGTCTTGCATGTGAACATCTAGTTTTTTCCACCATTATTTGTCCAGGACACTATTCATTTCCATCACATAATCTTGGTACTCTTAGGAAATACCTGTTAATAGTTTATACCTAGATTTGTTTAATACGCTCTATTCTATTTCATTAGTTTGTATGTCCTAAATTGTCTTTAGGAAAAAAATAAATGTTGAGAGCATCATATTTCTATATTTTCAAACATACTGCAAATCTACAATAATCAAACAACATGTTATTTACAAAAAGACAGAAATATAGTTTTGTAAAATAATGGCAGCTCAGAAATAAATTACTACAGGTCACATGTGAGAAGTTTGATAATACTTAATCCAAGAAAATTTAAAGTAGTACTTATTATAAATGAGAAAGACAGATATGTTGGTATACAGCTGTAATTTTCACATTCTGGGAGCTGAGATGGGAGGAACATAAGTTTCAGGCCACCCTGAGATGCACAGTGTCATGTTGTTTTAAAACTCTAAAAAAGAGAATTAAAAAGATAAATCAGATTAGGAAACCATGGGTCTGCGGCTATGATCTCAGAATGTATTGCAGCTTGAAACAGGTCTGACAATGGTAGCATTTGCTGAGTTCCTCAGACTCTCAAGTTTTGAGCTTAGTAGCTTCAGGTCATAACACAGTTATGACAGAACCTAACTGAGGGTGTGAGAAACAAGCATTCATATACTTCCTAATGTCACCCAGCTGGCAATTAACTGACATCAAATCCAAGCTAGACTCCAAGTCTTCAGTGTAACTACTGTTAATTGTTTTTAAAAAAAATGCTTTAATGAAAACCCAGTATGTTTTTATGTAGCAATTTTTTCACTCTTACTATATGGTATTTCATGCAATTTCACACTGAATAAGAGAATAAAGTTTAATTACTCATCACTATCAGGCATACTGTTGGCATCTCTAAAATTCTCTGTGTAGTCATAGTAGCTCAAACCCACACTGTCCTGACACTTCTAAAAATGTAGGCTCAGCATGCTCCTATAAGCATTTGCAGGAGTGTGTGCGTTTTCCACCTAGTTATGGTCTTGGCTTCTCTGACAGTGCCCTATACAATACAAATGGGGCGGGTGTCCGTTGAGTATGTGTGACTAATTAGAGAAAGGCTTCCCACCAGAGGGAAATGACTCAGAAGCTCCCAGGTACCTCTCAGAATCTAGCTGCAGAAGATTGAGAAAGGACGATTATTTCCTCTGCATATAACAATGCAACACTTTTTATTTAACATGACCATACATAATATCTAAGGTTTCTTAAAATAAAAGTCAGGATACGAAGCAATAATATAGCAGCTTCAATTTCTAATCAGGGGAGCACTGCCTTCTCAGGATCTATACATTCTCTGTACTAGTATGACGCTGAGAAATGGAGAAATTTACTTAAGCAGAAATTAAAATGATGCTATACCTTTACATTACTCACATTGTTGTGCAAATTTTTCCAAGTATATGTATGTGATATATATATATATATATATATATATATATATATATATATATATATATATATATATATATATATCACATATATACTGAATGGGCAAATTAATGCTCTCATTTTTCAAACTTCAAATAATTACTCCATATTAAATATGTAAGTACACACACTGTTAAGAAATATCGCTATGTGTATGGAGTCATTTTTAGACAAGTAGATGGATATTTAAATTATATAAGTAAATTTATGTCTGTTTCCTGAGATCCAATCCCCCAGTCTCATCCCAAGCTCTGCAGCAGAACACCCATGGCAGCCTTCCTTGCCATGCTTCTCCCATCTCCTGTGGATCCCACAGACCTTCCCGTCCTACCTTCATCTTTCCACTGGTGAACCAGGGTCACTCCTCCCAGGGCAACAATACTGAAGGCTGAAAGCAGAGCCACACCTCCTGCTGCTCCAGAGATCCAGTTCCCTAAGTTGCATCCCTAGCTCTGTAGCAGGAAGCCTGCTGTGATCTCCCTTTCCTCTCTGACTTCATCCTCTGGAGAGATGACAAAGTTCTTCTCCTCCAACCTTTTTTCTCTCCCCAATTCATCCCAGTATCCCAGCCTCCAAAACCAGCAGGCATTCCCTGCGAACACACCAGCTGGGCAGGCTAGAAAACAGGCAGTGGTGGCACATGCCTTTAATCCCAGCACCCAGGAGACAGAGTCAGGAGCATATTTGTGAATCTGAGACTAGCCTGGTCTACAAAGCGAGTTCCAGGACAATCAGGACTGTTAAACAGAGAAACCCAGTCTCAAAAAACCAAAAAAAAAAAAAAAAAAAAAACAAAAAAAAAAAACAAACCAAAACAAAAGAAAAAACAAAACAACAAACAAACAAAACCCCCAATGAACAAAACACCCACCCAACAAAGACAAATCCAGAAATCAGCACCTAAATCTATAATCATCCTAGTAGCCAAGATGCCAGCATGAAAACACAATCAACAGCAGGCAGAGAGATGTATCTCCACTAGAGCCTACCTGTTCTACCACAGCACACCCTGAATAATCTAACGTAGGTGAAGCCCAAGAAAAAAATACCCTAAAACCAACTATATAAAGATGATAGGGGTCCTTAAAGAGGAAATGAATAAATCCCTCAAAGAATCCAAGAAAACACAAACAATTGGAGGAAATGAATAAATCTTTTAAAGAAATCCCAGAGAACACAAACAGTTGAAGGAAACAACTGTTCAAGACAGGAGGGATCAGGTTGGGGAGGAAGGGATGAAGGGGAAAGTATAGGGAGAGAGGACTAGAATAGGTGGACGTTTAGGGGGTGATGTGAATCAACTATCTTTGGTAACCTGGCAAGATTCCAAGTGGTGAGATGGGAACACCAGCTCGGCCACAAAAACCTTCAACGCACAGCAGTCCTGCCTGCAAGATGTGCTGGGGCAGTGGTGGCTCAGTTTGAGAGTGACCAACCAACAACTGACTGGCCAGGAGAGGGAGCCCGTGTCCAACACTGCCTGGTTGGGTAGGAACCAGAAGCTGGATGACTCGGAGACAGAGTAGAACCAAACAGGACTGACCAAGAAAAAAGTCCCAGAAAATATTTTCAACAAAATCTTAGAATAAAATTTTTCTAACTTAAAGGAGATGCCTATAAACATACAAGAAGCAAACAGAATATCCAATTGTTTGGACCTGAAAGTACAGTCCCCTTGCCACATAATTAACAATCAAAACACTAAATGTACAGAACAAAGAAAGAATATTAAAATTCAAAGGAAAAGACCAAGTGCCATATAAGTCAGAGCTTTTAGAATTACATATGACTTCTCAATGGAGACTCTAAAAGCTAGAATGGCCCAGACAAATGTAGTACAGACTCTAAGAGATCGAAGATGCCAGTCCAGACTACTATACCCAGCAAACTTTTGGTGACCATGGATGGAGAAAATAAAATATTCCAGATAAATCCAAATGTAAACAATAATTTTCCACAAATACAGCCTTACAGATAGTTCTAGAAGTAAAATTCCAGCATAAGGAATTTATCTATATGAAAAACAGGAAATAAATAATCTCACACCAGCAAAATCAAAAGAAGGGAAGCACGTGCGCGCACGCACGCGCGCGCGCGCGCGCGCACACACACACACACACTACCACCACCACCAGCACCACCACAACAACAACAACTAAATAACAGGAATCAACAATCATTGGTCATTGATATTTATCAATATAAATGGACTCAGTCCCAAATAAAAAAACACAGACTAACAGAATGAATGTAAAGACATAATCCATCCTTCTGCTGCAGCCAAAAAGCACACCTCAACATCAAGGATTGGTATTATTCAGGGTAAAGGGTTGGAAAATGATATTCCAAGCAAATGGATATAAGAAGCAAGCTGGTGTAGCCATTTTAGTATTTAACAAAATAGACTTCAAATCAAAACTAATTAGAAAAGATAGGGAAGGACACTACATACTCATCAAAGGAAAAATCCACCAAGATGCCATTTCAATTCTTTACATCTATGCACCAAACAGAAGGGCACCCAAGAAATAATATTATGGCTTAAATCAAATATTGACCTCACACACAGATAACGGGAGACTTCAACACCCACTTTTGCCAACGGATGGGTCACCTAGACAAAAACTAAACAGAGAAATACTATTTTATGTTCATGATAATGACAGAGATATTACCAAACTGTTCTATGTTGGACTACCACCTGAACTGTGTATCAATAGGAACACAGGTACCATTGAGGGTTCAAAGTCTATATCTTATTCTACCAAATATTAAGAAGCAGGAACTGCAGATCCAGAGATGCACAGCTAAGCACCAGGCTGAGCTCCAGGAGTCCAGTCGAAAAGATGGAAGAGGGATTATATGAGCAAGGGGGGTCAAAATCATGATGGGAAAATCTATAGAGACAACTGAACCAAGCTCAAAGGAACTCAAGACTTTAGACTGGCAGCTGTGGAACCTGCGTGGGACCAAACTAGGCCCTCTGCATACGGGAGACAGTTGTTTGCTGGGTCTGTTTGAGGGACCCCTGGCAGTGTGATCAGGATCTATCCCTGGTGCATGATCTGACTTTCTGGATCCCATTATCTATGGTCAGACACCTTGGTCACCCTTGATGCAGCGGGGAGGGGCTTGGTCCTGCTTCAACTGAATATACCAGATTAGGTGTCCTTCCATGGGGGAACTTGCCCTGTTGAAGGAGGGGATGGGGAGTGGGTGGGGAGGGATGAGAGAGGGATCTATGGTTGGTATGGAGAATGAATAAAAAGATAAAAATAAAAGATGTAGGAGCTGGAAAGATGGCTTAGCCATTAAAGGCTATACTTATTACCAAAACATCAAAACTGAGATTACACATATGCTCAATTATGTGTGATTATTTTTTCCTCCTGTTGAAAAATTATGTACTCAGTTGTTTTTATTAGCCTCCTTCACAACATAGGAAAAATGTCACAATTCTAAAAGATAAACTTTATTTGATTTGATAGACAGTAATTCATCTTAATTTTTGACATCTTCTACATTACGCTCTGAGTGTCTCTACAGAAAAGGAAGAATTTGTCTCCTTTCAGAGCAGTTAATTGAAAGTGGCACCCTAATGGGCTGAAAACTCACGGAAGATAATTAAATATATAGTTTATATGAAACTCAACTCTATAAAGCAACATACCATGTAATGTAAGGACTTACAAAGCCACTCCTCAAAAATATGTGATACACAAGACAACATCCAAGAACATCCTCTTAAGTAGGTGACAAGTACAACTTACAAATAGAAACATTTAACACCATGGTAGGAGCTCAAAACGGTATACCCAAGTGATGCCTTTGTATCGATGCTCTGGTTCAGCACTG
Organism: Peromyscus californicus insignis; assembly: GCF_007827085.1. Lineage (NCBI taxonomy): Eukaryota > Metazoa > Chordata > Mammalia > Rodentia > Cricetidae > Peromyscus > Peromyscus californicus. Next base: position 47,628,032 of record NW_026294491.1, on the reverse strand, counting down.
ATGTCATTGATCTTATAACAGGAAAAGGTTCACCTGTCTCAAAAGTTGTGCTTTGGTTAGTTTTGTGTCAACTTGATACAAGCTTGAGTGAACTGAAAAGGAGGCCCAACTTAGAAAATGTCCCCACAAGATTATTCTATAGACAAGCCTACCTATGGTGCATTTTCTTGATTACTGTTTGATTATAGAAAAGCCCAACCCATAGTGAACAATGCCAATCCTGGACAAGTGTACCTAAATTGTATAATAAGATAAGAAAGCAATAGCAAGCAAGCCAGTAATCAGTGTTCCTCCATGGCTACTGTTTTAGCTTCTGTCTCTAGACCAGTGATGCAAGGCTATGGTAGGAGGAGAGGCAAAATGTGCATACTGATTAGCTGTTTCATACACACACAAGACAAAAGTTCATCTAAACAGAATCTGGCACATAAAGGTCAGGTATATGCTAGCACTGTATGAATAGGTATATAAACTGAGCAATGCCCAAAATGATCACTCTCTTGTGATACAGAGAGAGTAGTTCTGCGAAGCTATAAGTTAACCTGAAACTTGAGCATCTGTCTCTTATGCCTCTTCTTTCTTAAAACTGCCCAGTATGGCATTTCTTCTCCATGTCATAGTAATACTGAAAACTGCCAGCATTTCTTATTTGGCTAGCTACTTTTTTTCTTGATGGAGTGAACTCTAACAATTAACCCAAGGTTGTTTTCACAGTACTATAGATTCCTTCTGGAGATAGTAATATCTGCAGGTCACCATGTTAAACATGCCAACAGCTATGTTCATCTGCATGCTACTTTATCTCCGTTCTTCTCACTCTAGCTTCCAGATATTTTGCCACTCAACTGTATATTGCCCAGACAATCAGAATCTTCTCAAATGCATAGTTACCAATTGATTTGTCACTCTTTCCTTCTTCTATTTGTTATAAAACTTCAATTCCCTTTTCTATGAAAACACATGAGATTTCTGTTGTGTTTTTCTCACCCAGGCTTGACACTTCATGTCATTCCACAATCAGCCTTGTTCTAACTTCTTTCAGAAATATAGTTCCAGCATTGGTGACATAGGAGTAAGCAGAGCTGCCTTCTAGAAATTCCATTCTGTTCAATCCAGTCCCTATTGAGATCACAAGATTACAAAATTGCTAAATTTTAGTGGAGAAAGAACCCTTCAGAAACAACATACAGCAATCTGATCCTTAAATAGAGATCAAGTGAAAAACAAGTTGATGGTGAGTTCAGCTCATCTAGTTATTGAAAATTCCTTTTGATAATTTCTGATGATTTGGTTTATTAATAAGTAAGGGAGACTGTATATTATTTTACCGAAAATCCTGGCATTGAACTCAAATCTGTGACTGGCACTAAGTCTGTTAATCACTGGTACATGACCACCTAGAAGCCAATCACTTCGGCTTTGAGTTTAAAATTCTAACTAAGAGACTGCCCAGGAAGACGAAGGGAAAGAAACTGTCTCAGTGTGACATGGAGAAGAGTCAACATAACACAATAGATTATATTCAAAAACCAGAAAACAAGGAAGAGCATCAAATCAATCTACAGTCGATGTAGACGAATTTCTAAACAGTCTTATTGAATAAGAAACACAGAGCCAAATATAGGGGTCGACGGCGTAGAGATCAAAGTGATAGCCACCAACTAAACTAGTTTACCATGTCACCATAGCTTCTCAAGAGAAAGCCTCTTCCTGTCTAACCTGTGCCTTTATTGCCTTGTAGTTCTGCCTTCTCATTGGCTTTTAGCCAAGCCACCTCACTTCCTTGTCACTTCCTGTCTATACAGACTTCCAGGTCTCTATGGTTGGTACAGTGATTAAAGGTGTGTGTCAACACACTTAGCTGTGTCCTTGACCACACAGACTCTGCCTGCCATGTGATCAGATTGAGGGCATGTGCCACCACCACCTGACTTCTATTTATGGCTGGCTATGACCTCTGACCTCCAGGCAAACTTTATTTATTAACATACAAATATAACATCACCAAATTGCTGCACAAATGAAATATCACCACAAGTAGAACAGGAGAAAGGTGTGGAAACAGAAGGCTGATTCAGCAAAGAAGAGGTAAGGTGCCTGCTACTCCACTGGGAAGAGGAAGCAGAAACCTCAGCTAGAGCATGTGTGTAGTTATCATACATGGCTCCAATGAAAAGAAACTGTCAGTCCTATGCACAGGATAGGACCATAGCTCTCCCAAGCCTGAATTCATCACATGAATTTGATAAGACAAGATGGTGACTCCTGCAGTGGGATGGACCAGTAGTGGAGAAGAGTTCCATTTTGTCATTCCCCATCATTCTGAGGGCAGTGGCCAGGTACTATCCCAGTAAGGGACCTATTATTAAATCAACCCTGGGGCCCAACTTACAACACAATCTGTCACTTCACAGTAGTTTGAAACAAATGGGTGAATGAAGAAAAACACCTCATTTTTATTCAAGTACAGGACATCTGGACTAATAATCAATAAAATCCAAACTTAATTTTTATTGTAAACCAAATGGATTTAACAATTATTTTTATTCAACAGCTGTAGCACACTCACTGTAATCAGGAACGCATGAAAATTTTATTAAAATAGATCACATTTTATGTCATATACTAAATCTTTACAAATAAAGAAGAATAAAAATAATTTCTTGTATATTATTATATAAATGAGATTTAAAACTAGAAAATAATGGAGAAAGAAACCATTGAAACAAGAAATAAATTCAGGTTGAAGAATACATGCCAATTACCATTGGTTGTTGAAGAATTCAAGGAAGATACTTAGAAATCCCTAGAATCAAGTGAAAATGAAAGGAAGCCATACCATATCATTCCACATGCAGCAATGGTAGTACAAAGAGGAAAGTTGAAAATTCATACCTCATTTCACATTAAAAAATCAGGAAGATCAAAAATAAAATAGATATACCTCAGTGTATTATAAAAAGAATAAAACAAACCTCAAAGTCATATATGGAAGGAAATAATAAAGATTGGTGCAGAAAGGAATGAAGCAGAGGCTAAATGAAAAATATTCAGAAAAAATACAACAGTTGATTCCTTGAAATTCTAATAAAGATCCACAAACCTTAGCACTACTATAAAAAAATTCCCATTAATATAAATACAAAAGACAGGGTATGGTAACAGCAATGAAATTTGGAATATTACTAGATAGGAGTTTAAACTTTTACATTAAAAATTGAAGAAAATTGATAAATTTCTAGACAAATCTGGCTTACAAAATTGATTCAGTAGTATAAAAACATAAACATATCTATCACAAGCATGAAACTGAACTAGTAATAGAGTGCTCCCAGCCATGAAAAGCCAGTGACAAGACCAATTCACAGGCAAATTCAGCCAAACTTGAAAATAAGAGATGATATTATTATTATTATTATTATTATTATTATTATTATTATCAATGCCCCCAAACTCCCCTGTACAAACAGAAACAAAACTTAATCTGTGAAACTAGCATTATCATTTTAATATAAAAATAGATGAAACAAGAGGAAAGAATAAAATTACAGATGAATTTCCCTAGGAAACACAGACACAAAAGTTCTCAAATTCTTGTAGCAAGAATTCAGGCAGTACTCAAACTGATCATATACCATAACTAAGTTGGTTTAGTTCTAGAAATTTAAGCGTGGTCCAGGTTTTGCAAATAAGTAAAGATCATACAGCTTTTAGATAGACTCAAGAATAAAAACACATGATCATCTTAATAGATGCAGAAAGAACCTTTGATAAACTAGTATATCTTCACTTATAAAATCCTTATATTTTTCTTATAATGCTGTGAATAATGTGATTGGAATCTTGATGAAGACTGAACCTGATCTTCAGATTGCTTTGGGGTTTACCCATGTTCATAATATTAATTCTACCCATCCATGGGCAAGGAGGATTTTCCTTCTTCCTATGCTTTATTCGATCATTTTCTTCAAAGTTTTAAAAAATTCTCATTGTAGTATTCAGTCACCTTGTAGATTTATCATTACAACATAGTAGGTTATTCTGAATGTGATTTATTGAATAATTCTTTCCTTGAAAGTTCAGTATTGATATATTGCAAAGTTATGATTTTTGTATGTTTATGTTGTTGTTATTGTTATTTTATTATTATTATTACTACTATTACTACTAGTATGTTTTGCTTTTTAAATGTATATTTAAAAATATCTTAGAACAATATTGAGCATATTAGAAACCAACTGAATAATAGGGAAAAATAAAATAATTTCCTCTGAAATCAGAAACTGGACAACAATGTCTATTATTTGCAGTTTTATTCAATATCAAATTTGAAGTTTTAGCTCTAGTAATAAAGCAAGAGAAAGAAATAAAAGGAAGACACATAGGAGAGGGAAAGCAAAGTCAAATTATCCCTATTTGCAGATTTTATGATCCTCAAAAAACCCTAGAACTTTACCACAAATCTCTTAGGTTTGAGAAACAAGCGTGTGTGTGTGTGTGTGTGTGTGTGTGTGTGTGAAACATAAAACTAAAAGTGATCCTATCTGGGGTAGAGGAGAAAGGAACATGCTGAAATGTGATTTAATTTGTATGTTAATAAATAAAGTTGCCTGGGGGTCAGAGCTAATAGCAAGCCATTTAGCAGAAGTCTGGTAGTGGTAGCACATGCCCTTAATCCTGATCACATGACAGGCAGAATCTCTGTGTGTTTAAGGACACAGCCAGCATGGAGACACACACCTTTAATCTCAATACCAACCATAGAGACCTGGAGGTCTGTATAGACAGGCAGTGGCCAGGAGGTCATGTCGTTGTGTTTACAACCAATGAGAAGGCAGAACAGAAAGTTGATAAAAATACAGACAAACAGGAAGTAGGTCTCTTTCTGAGGGGAAGGTGACAGTGACAGCGAGGGGTAAGAAGGTGGTCTTAGCTCTTGGCTGCTGCTCAATCTCTGAGCTTTTAACTCTGCATTTGATTCTGTGTTTCTTATTTAATAAGACCGTTCAGAATTACATCTACAAAGGAAACCAGGAGTTGAGAGATAAAGGACAGGAGGGAGCCACTGGAGTGGTGAACACGATCAGATAACAGTTATGTATGTATGGAACTGTAACAATGATGTGTTTTCTTCTTATATTCTCATATAGAGCAAATGCTTACAAGAGATATGGTGAACCTGAGTGCATGTGAGAAAGCCCCATTTACCATCTGGAATTTGATGACCAGTCCACAACAGAGAGAGCAGTAATGATGCCATTATTGTCGCACAAGTAGAAAATGTTGATCACAGGCTCACACTTGCTTCCCTGGTGGAGAAACTAATCTGGGAGGTTCTTAAGCTGTTGAGAGGTGAGGTATGAATGGCGGGAAGCTGTTCACTGGAGGCACACCCTTGAGGACATCTTGCCTCTACCTTCTTTATCTTATTGCTTCCTATACACCATGAAATGACTTCTGCTCCTGCTGCCAGGATGCTCTACAAGAGCTAGATGATCCAGCAGTCACAGAATTAACCCTCTGAAATGGTGAGTCAAAAATCAATCCTTCTTTCTTACATTGTTTAATTCAGGCATTGGGTCACAGTGATGAGCAGGTATCTAATGAACGCACCAAGAAAAAAATGTAATGCCACTAAGCTTTCATCTGCTAATGTTTGCTGTGTATCTCAAAAAAAATTCTATTGACAGTATTATTTTTCATGGAAATTACTCCCAACAGTGGACTCTGTAGTACTTAGTATCTCGTAATTCTGATGTTGTTAAGTGTTTGAGAAATTTATGGATTCACAGTTTGTGAGCATTTGCACATGAACTGGAGAAAAAACGCAATTTGTCACTTGTTTTTGCATATCTGATGTTAGGGCTGTTATGTAATGATGCTAACGTTCTGAGCGGTGATTGACAGCATTACTATCTGAGGTAACATGGGCAGAGGTGCTGGTAAAATAAGATGATAACATTGCTATTAAGAATTTCTATGACTAATCCATTTGGTATAGCACTTCCTGTAGATTTTTCTGTTTCCGTAAATGAAGTAAAAGTGAATTTGAGCCTAGAATGAATCATCTGAACACTAAAAATTCATGCAGTTTCTGATTCCATAGCCCCATATCACTAAATTTATATAATCCTCATTATGAACACTTTGTAGGAAAGATGGATGCTAAATGGTCTGTCAAAAAAACACTTGCAAATAGGTATAATTCTGTGGAAAAAGCATCAATGCTTCATTAATATTAATAGAAACTGGGTCAGTAAATAAAATGCACACTATTATTCTCAGTGAATTGTACAGAAATGGCTGCTTAGATTCTTCAATATTTAGTATAAAAAATGCACTAGGCAGTACAAATACACTGACCTTTCCTTTAAAGGTGGATCTTGATTACAGGGAAATTACAGTATTTGAAACCAAACCTCAAAGGAAAAAAAAAATAAAGGTGTTAACTGTTTCTTACTATTGCAAACTTAAAGATTAAAACACACTATAGATTATACATTTAAATTATCCCTCTTTGTCTTTTGAAAACATTTTGCAAGTTGATACTGAGGGAACTCCTGGGCTTAAGAATACAGAAGTAGCATGCAAAAGTCATGGATATTCTGACCCCCATTGAGCAGAACTAGATTAAAGATAATTTGAAGACATATATTTAAATTAAAATGGACAAACATGAAATACTATAATATGGAGATTATTTTATCCTTCTTTAAGTTATTAAATCATACCTGCTCGGGTATAGATTGCCTTCCAAGGAATAGGAAATTTAATACAGTGTTATAGGGGATAATGTTAAAATTGGAATAGGAAGGATTAAGTGGGATGGAGATGGGAAGTCAAGGCATAGGAGGGAATATGAGGAGGTACAACTAACATTAATGTTCTTTGGGAAAAAAATTCATGTATAAACTTACATACTGTAGAAGTTTCCTGTAATATAAACATACATAAAATGGAGTTCTCTTACAATGGAGGGGTGTGTGGCAATATTCCAACCAGACATCATGTGCGACAAAATAAAATCCCCAGGACCAAGAATAGGTTACTAATGTGATTAAGTCCACGGAATCAGCTTAATGATCAAAGGAATTTATTTGGGGGTAAATTCACAACCATGGGAGATTTATCATAGGGTCTGGGAAAGCTGAGCTATGCCCCATACTGAATGGCTGGGTCCTAGATCTCAGCATCCAAAACCAAGAGGTAGCCAAGAGAGAAAGCATATGTGCATCCCAGGTCTTAAGGGTCCCTTGTGGCCATGCCCCAGGAGCAGGTACCGCAAGGTCACAAGCAGATGTAACAGCTACAACTGCCTCACTAGGGGTGATGCTTCAGGGCATGGCTCAAATAGCTGCCCACTACAGGTTATCTCTTTCTGAGTTCTCACCAAATGGAATCCTGTAGACACTCTAAACAAAACAGGCTATTGCTAAAACTATCAGATATCCTCCAGAATTTGACAGTAAGACAATATCACTGAAGATACCACATACTTATGTCATATAATATGGGGAATTCTAGCTGATACTCAGATGGAAGATGCATCTCTACTGGCTAGTGTTATAATGCTAGAAGGTGCTATATATTACTGGAAGAGAAAAATTATAAAGAAACTCACCCAGTTATGAACTCTATAGTATACAATAACAATCTGTCTGGCAAGATACATCGACTAGTTCAAAAATGATGTGAATGTTAAAGATGTAATCCAATATTTGATTAGACTTAAAGCTGCTCCATAAGATGGATCTCATCTTTGATACTGTCAAAGAGGTCAAGAACTTGACAATAGATAGGCCATTGAACCTAGGGAAAATCTACTACTATTATTTTGATATAGGGGCATAGTAATAACATGGCTTCTAAAGACAAGTCTCTATACCAATAACTTGTTCAATTCTAATAATAGAAGTTTTGTCTTACAGTTGATAGCAATTAATACAGAAATTCACATGTGATCAATATTCAGAGACTAACTTTGAAATGCTCAGCCCTAAATGGGATATGTATACCACATCCCTCCCCTCAAGGCTCAGGGATTAGTGTAGAAGAGGGGCCAGAAAGATTGTAAGAGATAGATGTGATGGGTGAATAAAAAAATATAGTGTTAATTAGCTACAACATGGCAGTTGCCCATGTGAATTCACAGTGGTTGTTGCAACATGCACAATATTTGCAGAAGACCAAGCCACATAAAATCCCAGCATCAGGAAGGTAAGGTAGTTGGGAAGTCCTACCCCTAGCCAAGGAACTATTGGCATTTGATCAATGCTGGGTGAAGGAAAGCTAGATTTGTTTAATGATAATTGAGTGACAATTGGTATATTGACCATATTGAAGGGCTAGCCTCAAACCTAGTAGTAGATGAACCAAATAAACTGAACTCCATATTTTCCCCCATTTTGCCTCATTTTGTTGTTAAGAGTAATAGAAACATAAGGTTGGATAGTTTGGCAGGTAGGAGACAATCTGAGAGGAGATGGGGAGAAGGCATAAATAAGTTAAAAAGAACCCATTGTATAAAATTCTCTTAGAACAAATAGAAGGATACAGGTGTTGTGAAGCAGGAAACGGAAAAAAAAACTGAGAATGGGGTTTCCACTTGGGGATGGAGGAAGGAAGCCAATACAGAATGGAGGAGAGTCAAATACCACTACCATTATTAAATAAAACTTCAAAGAATCATTATATTATATTTACTTTAAATCATATACAATACATATATGTACATGCATATGTATGTATATGTATATGTGTGTCTATTTGCAAATGGAGTTATTCCACTTGGGCTGACAATGATCTCCACAAGAACAATAGCAACATGGCTAGCAAAAATCTCAGTCTTTGGTCCAAGAAACTTCCTTTTGACTAGTCCAAGTGACTCCTCAACAATATGGACTATTATTATTGTCCTCGGTCATTTCTCAGAGGTTGAAGGGCTGTCCTTATCACTGAATACACCACACACTTAGGATACAGGATTCAGATATTTGAGATGGATTTAATCAAAGCCCCTTCTTTTGGCCTTGCTTCCATTTTCCAGGAAAAATACTAGGCATGCAAACAAGGGCTGGAATCATTTAACAGCCGAACCCAGCATGATACCGGCAAACCACACCAATGATCATCATGACAAGACCCAATGAACATTCGAAAAGCAGCACTCACATGTTGATCATAACCAATAGCTGTCTAATTGGATTTACAATCCACTCATCAGGAGGGAACTCTCACCTGGTACTAGAAACCTACCTAACTTCCCAGGGCTAGTGAGGTCTTTGAAGAGATCTGAGAAGAGAGTCCACTACCACCACTTTGCTAGATCACCATAATTTCTAACTACATTCTAAATCTTATCCTTGTAACAGAAAAGCATATTTATCACTCCTCATCAAAGAAGCTTCTCTTCACCATCACAAACAATAACAACTAGAAGCAATCCAGAGATCAGTGGATCATAGGGTGCCTATCCTCACTGGATCCATCTGCTTCACAGATTCTGTGTTTATGACTCAGGCCATATCAAACATCACAGAAAAGGTGCTAAAATGATTGTATAGGCCAAAATAATAGGAAGTCTGCTGTAAAAAAATCTTACCTAGAATGGCTACATAAACAAGTCTGGAAGAAAGCCAATATCAATAGCTATGCTAATGTAGGAGAGGAAAATTCTCATGGGGTCCCCCTTTTCTAGACAAAGAACTATAGGCAATTAATGTCTGCTGAAATAGAATGAATTAGCTTTTACCAGTGATGAGCCTCATCATTGGTTAACCAATACAAAGGACTCATTCCTGAAACCATGTACACACAAGCAACAAGAGAAAAAATTGTTAGCTAGTAAAAGCAACAGCCTTTTCAATTATAATCGACTAGTCTCTTTCTGAGGCCCAGTTGCCTGTTGTGAACTTTGCATTTACTGTGTCTTTCTGGGTAGAACACGTGGTCTCTAGCATTGCCCTCACTGTTAGTGCTGAACTCTGTCCTGTGGTGCTAACATCCAGTCTCTGCACATTGCAAAGCAGGTTCCTTGAGCCTGCTCCCCCAGGGGTCATTTATCAAGTTGTTAGTCATTTTTTTTATTACTCCTTCTTGGTTTCTTTTCAAATCCTCTTTATCATGACTCAGTTAGGGATGTCCAAATGAAACCCACTATGCTCATAAATATTTGACCACTGTAGGAGTTAAGGAAATGTCCTTTGTGATTTATATAGACACTACTTGCTTGAAGTCTTTTCCTTCTTAAAGATTAAAGAGACAACGATTTGAACTCTTGAGATTTGGTCCTTGCTGTCAAAATCATTGTGTTTCCACAGAAGTGCAATAGTGAAACTGACTCAGATTGTGTAGGAAGCACAGCATGAAAGAGTACAAGCTTGGATGAGAAATGATAGGGAAAACAAGTGTGAACACTGACTGTAGCTGAAGTGTTCCTGTGTCCTGGCCTGCCGACGGTCAGGACAAATCTCTCCCACTCATGTCCCCCAAGTAAACACACAGAGGCTTATATTAATTATAACTACATGGCCATGGTTCAAGCTTTTAGCTAGCTAGCTCTGTATCTTAAATTAGCTCATAACTATTAATCTATGTATCTTCACATATTCCGTGGCTTTACCTGCGTCCCATTACATGTTGCTCCTTGGGCGGCTTGTTGGCATCTCCCCCGGCCTGCCTCTCTCTTTGAATTGCCTGCCTGCCTCTAAGCTGCCTTGGCCACAGGCCAAAGAACTTTATTATCAACTAGTCAGAGTAACACATATTCACAGCATACAGAAGGACATTCGCCCATCAACTGGCTGTCATGAACAAGACAGGGACTTATTCCCAGTTCAGTGATAACACTGGTTGGCTATTTCAGAATGGCATATTGATTCAAAGTGTGTTTAAACCAGATGTTACTTTTGTTCCATCTTCAGCATATTTTTATCATTTTTTTCAGTTATCAAAACATACTTAACTTTTTTTTTTTACAATTGTCTCACATACAACTACATCGTAAAAATTTTAACTAAAGCTCAGTGCTTATGAATTTGGTTCCCAGCACCCATGCAGTGGTTCACAATTGTCTGTGACTTCGGTTCTAGGAGAACATATGACTTCTTTCTGGCCTCTTCAAGCATCCAGGACCCACATGTTAAACATACATTCATGCATGCAAATACTCATACACATACAATAAAATAAATACATATCAAAAATTTGAATTATGTAATGAAAATTCTCCATTTCTAAAACCTTTCCCAAAGAGATAGAATTTTAACCAAATATATCTTATCAATTTGGATGACTATAATAGCACTTCCTGTCTTACCTGTCATGTGACAACATCAAGATGTCAGTAGTTTTGTTTACTCTATTTACATTCTCACTATGTTGCAGATCCATAAACAAATGTGATTAATGTAACCATTACCCTTGTCTATGCTCTACTGGCTTACTGTACTGGCGAGTGGCATCACCATGTCCTCCTCTTTGCCAGTCCTACTTCGATCCCTTATTCTTCTCTTTTAATCCTTCTGATTCTCAAGCTGCCAGGTCTCCAGCTCAATGCTGCATCTTCCTTTGCTCCCGTGCCTTGAGATTCTTTTTGTTATTTCACACTCATCTGATGGACTAGATTGGTTTATATTCCATTTTGCTCACCCCAGACACATCTTTAAAATGTGATCATGAACAGTATTCTAAAATACAAGTGTGATTGTGGCATAACCGCAGTATAACAAGCTCATGTTTGGAATTAGGCAAAGTCCCTGTGTTAGCACCAGGGCACCTTGTCCTTTATCTAACCCAATTCCCAAGTCTTATGTCCTCCTAATAACCACATGAAAGATCTCAAATTATTGCACATCTGTATGCTTTTGTCTGTGCTGTTTTTTGGGTTTTTTTTGTTTTTTTTTGTTTTTTCGAGACAGGGTTTCTCTGTGTAGCTTTGCGCCTTTCCTGGAACTCACTTGGTAGCCCAGGCTGGCCTCGAACTCACAGAGATCCGCCTGGCTCTGCCTCCCGAGTGCTGGGATTAAAGGCGTGCGCCACCACCGCCCGGCTAGCCACCACCGCCCGGCTCTGTTTTTTAATCTAAAATTTGAATGCACGTTTCTCTCATTTTGAGTAATTGATAAATTTACTTCAATTCACATTAAGTTTTTAAATCTATACACTTAAATATAGTCTTTATTTATTAAATTATGGATTTTTTTCTGCATAGTAGTTGAATATGTGGACTATATGTTTTTGCTTGTAGAGTTGTCCTTATCTAGTTTTCAAGCAATTATATTTTTCTATCCATAATAATAGATATTGTGACTTATGGTGACTTATGGCCCATTATGGTTCTACTTCTTCCATGACTAGGTCTAAAAAAGCAGAGACCTATGGATTTGGACTCTGAATAAACCCTGGTTTCACTGAAGTCTACACCTTTGATGTAGTAGCACTAATACAAACACAGCTTCAGTATTTTCCCTCCAATGTGGAAGGAGACAGACATCCTCCATATGTGTATTTAATTTGATCTGTCCTTTAGGATAGCTCTCAGACCCTTTATACAAAATACATGTAAACTTGTACCCACTTGATCTCCCCTCCCCACATACAGATATTTCAGTCTCTTAGAAACACAATGACTACCCTTTCAGTTCTTCCATCAATGATTCTTCGATGCTCTGTCATCTTTATCCAACCCCTCTATTCCCTGAACTTATTGCTTCTTCTTCTAAAGCATCACTATTTCATGCTTTCACACAGAAAATACAAATCTGATATCTCCAAACTTTCTAAATCTTATCTATGTCTTCCCATGCCTCTTAGGGTCAAGGGGAAAAAAAGTGACTAGTACATAGAAGACATGGCTTTTCCACTTCACTACCAGGAGCCTCCTGTTTTTAACCCAGTGGCTTGCTGCATTTGTAAATTAGTTCAGTCCCTTCATTCTTGTCATGACTTGGCTAATGGTGAGCTTCTGACAAAGGTCGCTGCGGGCATTCATAAGTTTGTTAGACAAAATTGTCATTTTCTTTAAAATAGGCCATATCTCACATATTCTGTAATTTCCTAAATATTTTTTAATAAAAAAGCAAATCCTGAATGCAAGGAAGTTGCAGGGTTATGGCTAGAACTTTAATGTCAATGAATACAATTTAAAATGTCCTTTATTGTGAAAGAAAATGTCTCATTGCACAAAAAGAGGACATTTCCATTTTATTTTATCATCACTTTGAATCCATTATCATCTTTGTTATTGTTACTATGTTTTCTATATGTCTGCCAGTACATTAAGCAATGTAGAAATATTAGTTATTACTATTCAGATGTAACCAATGAGGCAGATATTATTGTTGGTCCCATTTTATAAACAGTGGAACTAATGTTCAATGAGGTTAAGTTTCTACCAATTTAAAAGATCAGATGCCTATGAAATATTAATGCTAAACCATGAATATTTAAATGCACACCTCTTATTCAATCTCCCCACAATATTTTTCAAGACACAGGCGTTTCTATATGCATGTGTGTGTCTGTGGGTATGTGCACACACTCTTTCTATTAATTAAAAGCTAATTATGATTCAAACTAACAGGTGTCCTGAACAGCATAGTGCTTTGTCTGAGCTGATTCTCCTCTCACACTCCCACCCCAAACTCCTGCCCCTTGTCTCCATTTATCCTATCTCTTCCAGCATTCTCCTCCAAGCCACATGTGTTCCAACACCTTCCTCATCTCTCCTTAAAACCCCTTTTTTTCTTCTCATGGTTACTTCTCTTGCTTCATGACCTACATCCATACTCATTTTCTCCAGTTTATTCTCTTGTGATTGTGAACAGGATCTATCACCCATTTCTTGCTTTACTCCTCCTGCCTTCTACCTTGCCTCCATTTATCCTTTCTATTTATCAATCACATGTATTTGATACGTATTATTAAGTACTTCACTACATCTTGGTAATCAAAATAGTGTAAATAATCTAATGCAAGTTCCATAGATCATTGCCTCTTACGTTCCACATTGCCTGTCTACAAGCTCCTGTGAAATTTCATTGGAACCTCTGTTTTGTTTGTTATGCTTATGCTCACAAACTGTGTGTTATTTCTCACTGTATTTATGACAAATTCTGGTATAGTTGCTTCCCTTTAAATGCCCCTCATCACTGTTCCCATATTGTCTCTTTGGTAGTTTATCAAATCATTTTTATCCTTTTAATTATGTTCTATTTACATTTTTTTTCTGCTGTTAGCTCTTTCTTTGGAATCATTTTCCCCTACTCTGTAAATACTGTGTTAGATGTTATGGTATGACTTGCCCCTTTCTTTTCATCTGGGTCTCGCCTCAATATCATTCCTTTCAAATATTAATAGTCCTTTCTGACTACCTGAGCTAAACTGGGATCTGATCCTTGTTTATTTTCTCCCAGTATTCTGCTCACCTGATTTTGTAAATGTGGCTATGTAGTTATTTATCTATTCACTAGTTCATTACCTGTTTCCCAGACAAGACATCAAACTGCAAAGATCAAGGGCCATGTCTGCTTTGTTTACTCTATTGGGAAGACATTTAATATTGATTTTGGCCATAGGGATATACCAATTAAATGAACAAACACAATCTTGCAGCTTCCAGGCTCAGAAGTGAAGTTGACATCCTTGGCTCTTCTTGGATCTTGGCAAAAATTATGACCTAGCTTGTACAAGGAAACTTCTTTGGTCCCATCCTCTTGTCCTTAGTATGCATGGCATGGACATCTGTGCGGGACCATGCTTCAACCTGCCAGGTTCTCCTAATGTTCTTTCTTCAAATAATCAAACTGGTAACAAATGTATCTGACGTAGAGTATCAGTTGAAGGACAATGTAACTCAGAATCATTCTTGTTCCATGTCTTTACTGATGCACTCAATCAATATCTTATCACCTCTCTTTTCATTTCTTTGCCAGCTGGAATGCACAGTGGACCCAACGTTTACTCATTACCTTGCTACCCATAAAGCTTACTGCTAGCATCATTACTTTCTCCACTCCAATGTATACATAAGCATTATTGTAGTCTGCAATTTTGTTGATATAGTCAACAGTATAGTAGCAAAATTTTCTATCTCAAAGACTAATAGGAGCTGGGGAGGTGTTTTTGTGATTAATATGCTTTCTACTCAAGCATTAGGACCTGAGTGCAGAATTTTAGCACCACTATAAAAAGACAGGGATTGCCTGAAGCTACAGCCCCAGGTTGGAAAAGGAGTTGGCTCCTCAAGGCTTGTTGGCTACTCAGACTAGACAATTGCTTATCTTCAAGTTCAGTGAGTTAACCTGTCTGAAAAAGTAAGAAGAAGAGCAACAGAGGAAGACATACAACATGTTAATCTCTGGTCACTATACACACATACATCGGTGAGTTTTCCAGCTCATAAATGTCATGTATGCACTACACACACACACACACACACACACACACACACACACACACACACACACAAATATACCACAATAATAAAATACAGTCTTTATATAAAGATAATAAAATGGATTGCAAATTAGTGCTAGACTGACTACATATGTATATTACATAAATCATACACACACACACACACACACACATATATATATATATATATATATATATATATATATATATATATTATTTAAACACCTATGACTTACATCAGAATGGTAGTGGCAATTTTTCCTTACTTTATACTAAAAAAGTACAGAAACACTTATTCTCATTTCCCTGAAATCTGCCAGTTTTCCAGTACTGCATATAGTTGTTGTTTATAAATTTTTATTCCATTGGTCCTTTTTTTCTCTTTCTTTCTAGGCTTTTGTCCCACAAGGCTTAGAATTCAAAGATAATTTCCATGTATTGCCCTTTATTTCTGTATCTGAGAGTTTTACTGATAATATTATATTTTCACATTTTAATTTAGAGAAACTCCATTAAGTGGTTTTCAAGAATATTTTTCTTTGTAGAATATCTTCTTAAAATTTATCTTTTTCATTCCTCTCAACATTCAGCCCAAAGTGTTGGATACCCATTATGTGTTGAACATAGTCCTAGGGAGTGGGACATCAGTGTCTGTCAATTCTTTCTTGGTCACTTTTCCTCGATATTCTATGAGAAGTGGGGTTAGGCAGAGAAATTTTCATAAAAATGAGTATATGCTGTAATACACTTGCTGCATCCCCTGAGGTGCATGTAGATGTTAATGCTGGCATGTTATGATGCCTATGTGATGCTTTTTTTTATGACAAAGAACTAAAGCACACTAACTCACATGTACTAGAGGTAATAAAGATCAGTTTCTAGATAAAACCCTGTGAACTTGTCAGGAAATTCTTTTAAGTAACACATATATTTTAAAAGAATTCATTTGTAACAATAGCAATTATGTTGGGGATCAGTTCCCAGGCAGAGTGTTTGGAAACACCTCAGCAGTACTATCTATACTTAGTGTCCCAACCTAAAGTAAGAATGAGTGAGAGAGACAGGATGCCTGAACGTGAAAAAGATACTGAGCTCTAGAGCTAATTCCCAGGCACAGTCATAGCTTTCTGAGAAAACACAGACTTAAAAATCCATTTGAAACCTGGGGCCTATGCAGGATTGTTTGGCTCGGCCTGGGAGGAGGGGACTAGACCTACCTGGACTGAGTCTACCAGGTTGACCTCAGTCTGTGGGGAAGGCTTTGCCCTGGAGGAGATGGGAATGGGGGGGGGGGTTGGGGGGAAGGTGAGGGGGACGGGAGGGGGGGAGAACAAGGGAATCCGTGGCTGATATGTAGAACTGAATTGTATTGCAAAATAAATTAAAATAAATTAAAAAAAAATCCATTCTTCTTGAAGCAATGTGACACACAGACCTAAGACACAGCAGTGTTTATTTGAAGCTCTGCAAGTCCCTGGACCTCATTTCTTTCAATGAAGCTCATTTTTTTTTATAGCTATCTATGGCTACAATCAAGGTTCCAAACTAAAACGGCAGAACTTTAGATACAATTAAGAGGAGTTTATGAATGTCACAAAAGAACAATTGTTGATGTATGTGGTTTATTGTGAACAAGTTAGGGAAGCAAAATGGTTTTCCTAGATGATATAGACCCAGGGTCATGAGGAGCCAGCTGCTGTTTCTTGACTTTTATTTAATAAAAAGGCCGAATCCTCCGTTGCCTAACTGAACTTAAGATAATGTGTGATCTAATGATAACTCATGAATTTGTGACAGGAAACGCATCACTGTGCCCAAATTATAACTCAAATTATAAACTAGCCAATCATCATGGAGTCATTTTCTCTACATGGTGAGTCATCTAATTTACAGCATGAGAAAGCAATGGCAATTTATCTTCTAATTTTATTTGTGATGCTTAACAATGTTATAGAGCATGTAAGTGTTTTCTCTCCGTGCTAAATTTAAAATCGATATAAATCAGATGTATTTGAATTACACAGCTTTTGAAATAGGAAAAATAGGACAGCTTTTATTTTATACTGCTCATACTATGACAAATATTTCTTTGTATAAATAAGTCAAAATGTGAGAGGTGAATTATTTTTAATTTTAGCCTATTATCCTGATCCTTCACTATATAAAATATAAGTGTCTCAAAATGAAATAAAACCAGTAGATATATTACAGGAGGATATTACATTTGATGTTTCATAGAGAGATTTGATTCCTTTTTCAAGACTAGTTTGAAGGAATATGCCATTCTGGGTCAGCTCCACCAAGTCTCACTCTCACCTTGTCAATTGTCTCCCCCAGCTAATTCTTCATAAGTTATTAAGTTATTTAAAAATGCAAACTGATGCTTGTTCCTACCCTAAGTATACACACACCAAATACACAAAAGTACACATTGCACTTCCTGTCGCCTGCTTATAAGATCTTAGTTATCATTGTCCCCAATGAACTTTGTTCTTTCTAGTGTCACGAGCCCACATGGTCCTCATATCACTAACTTGAACTCAGTTCTTTGCAAATTACAAACATTTTTCAACCCCAGATGTCTGCAAGAATCAGTTTTATGAAGGACTTCTCCTGCTATAGGACATGCAATTTGCTCTTCTTTTTTCACACCCAAGTATAACACCTCACTAGAAATGACGACCTCATCACTCATCATTAAGTTATTTCCTCCCATACTATTCTCTCTGGTTTTTTTGTTTTCTCTTGTTTGTTTGTTTTTTCAGGGAGTTACTAGCACCTTTACTTTGGTCACTAAACAGGAAAAAATAGGAACAATTTTTTTTTATTCGATGTTATTTTCTTAGAGCTAGTATATTGGACCATGTTTTTAAATGCTATATAAAAATTTGTAAAACCGCTGACTTAAAGCATGAGTGAGGAAAACTCTTTTCTTTGCTGATATCTTTTAATATTCATCCACTGTCCCTTTTATATTATTCTTTTGAGTTTATTTTTTTTTAGAATTTGATGAGTTGCATTGTGTTTATATTGTTTCCTTCCCTTCCCTCTCTACTTGGCACAATCGCTTCTTGGCAAATGCACTACCTTTGCTTTTATATTTATTGATATATACATTGCAAAACCTGTCAGGAGGTTCAGTCTTGGAGAAAAAGCATTCTCCCTCCCCCAGAAGACGCTGACTTTCTGTATCTCTTCTTGTTGCTTCAGTAGAAAGAAATTAGTTTAAAAATTCCTGTATTAATTCCTGGTAACTCTAACAACAACAACAACAACAAAAAAAAAAAGGTTGAGAGCTTCATAAACAAATGAGATTTGTTTGGCTAATGGTTCTGGGGGGATCAATGTCTAGATAAATCATCTAATGAAGGTTTTCTTTCTATTAGTCCCCTGAGACAGCACAGGGAGTCACATGATGAGTGACCCTAAGCTCACACATTTGTGTCTCTCTAGTCCTGGTCTTCTTTAAAGCCACCAGGATTCAATCATAAAAGCTCTATGCCAATGCCTACATCTGTTAATCCAAAAGATTGGATGTGGGAAAGACAAGGATTTTTATAGCTCATGGGTAGGGAGTTCCTAAATAGGGTATTTATCGGGCAAATAAGCAGGGTTACAGAAGCATAACACATAGGTAATAATGACCACTTGTGAAGTAAAGATGGGGTTGTAAGATGGTCATAACAAGTTAGTCACAATAAGGTAGTCATAATAACCCTTTGAGACAAAGGCATGGTTGCTGTTTCCTGAAACAGGCAGTACAAAACCATTTGTAGTTGAGGTTACATGTGGGGCATGGCCCAACTCTTGAGAAATAGATTTAGTCATAAACAGGAATGAATCTAGTTTGTCTTTACTATGAGGTAGCTTTCAAGCCTAAGATGGAGTCAGGCTTGTTCATCACATATACACTCAAACTTCTTCAAAAGCTCACACCTCTAAACACTACAACTGTTTTAAGTTTCCATCCTCTGACAATAGTTAACAGAATTTGGAGGTCAGACTCCTGTGTGAGCTGAAAGAGGACAAATGTGCTATGATTTAGATAGGGAAATATATCTCTAAAGGCTCATGCATTTAAGACTGGCCATCGATTCAAACAGTTTTTAAAAATTGAGTCTAGCTAGAGAAAGCAGGAGGTAACTTTGAGGACTGCATTATTTCTATAGCTCCTTTCTTCTACCTTTTATATCCAGGGACCATAAATTGACCAGCTTTGCTCCTCTACTCCTTCTCTGTCATGATATTATGTCTTATGTTAACAATGTAACAACAACAAAAAATGAATCCTTCCTCATTTTAGGAATGAATTTATGATAGAAATAAGTAGTGCTTAAATTTTAGCCAATCAGGCATTTAGAACATATAACAAACTGTTCTTACGAACACCACTATGAGCTTAAAATAAATTTCATCTACATCTAAGAGTCAACAGAACACAGAAGGAAGACCTTGAAATTACTTGCTGCTTCAAGTTCTACAAAATAGAACATTTATAACTTATCTCGATATGATATACTTTTCTAAAGCATATGTCTTAAATTACTTTAAATTTGTTTAAGCCATAGCATTTTTACTTCCACTTTCCAATTACATATGGATTCACCCTTCCCCATCTACAGGAACAAAGTCAATAGTATTTGTTCTTGTACCTTTTAATTATTGGATTTGTTAGATACTTCTCCCTTCGACTTCAAAATTGAAACTCTTCAAAGTTTTCTCTTCTTGTCATCATTAACCGTTTTACTTCATAGAACTAAGGAAAATAATGGAGTCTCTCTGTTTTGAAATCTGTACACTTTTAGAAGCCATTATAGTTTAATGGAAAGTCCAGTGACCATGGACCAGGGGCTTAAAAGCCCAGAAACTGTACCCTGACTGACCACTGGAGGCCATCATGTAGTATCACTGCATTTCAAGTGTTTAATCTTAAATTGAAAAATGCTTCCTATAATTACTTCAGGGAAATTTAAAGAGTAAATGTATGTTACTGCACATCAACATTTACACAATATGTTCATGTGTTTCATAAAAGAAATGGAGTTTGGATTATATTCTATAGTAGTAGTTAAGTTTTGAAAAAGGAGAAGGAAGAAAAAAGGGAGGAGGAGGCTTCTGTACATTCAATTACATCTATATTGAGCATCTCTTTGTTACCACATATAGTACTGGAGATATATAGGCAACCAGAACAAACAATAGTACCTCCCAAAGAAAGACGTTATTCTGTGCAGCTTAAACTGTTGGGTGATTTTCTTTTAAATATCATGAATAAGGGTAAAGTTGAATTCCTTGTGCTCTAAGAAGCTTCCCTAAGATTTTATTCTTATGCTTGACTTACACAATTTTGCTTAGAAATAAGAACAGGAGTTCTCCTCAGTGCAGAGAGTGCCCTTAAGCATATTCCTATGGCAAATAGTCCTGCAGATTTTCTCTTCTTCACAAACCATTGATTAGAGAATTCAAAGCTTCTAAATGGCACATGTTGAAGACTGGTAAAAGACAAGGGAAAAGGGAAGTCTCATTGACTTAGTAAATAAGGGTTTCTGTACCTGCTACAGAAAGGAATCTTAGGATAAGCACTTAAAATGCCAGGATAATTCAGCATGACAACTGGCAAATATCTTATTTTTCACATGATCAACTAAGCCAAAGCACAGATTCTCCAACCTTGTAAGTCTGTCCATCACTAACCACAAAGCCATAACAGACTTGGCTCCATTTGGAACTTTAAGGTTGTAAAATCCAGCCTCTACACTGCATTATTGTACAAACAGGAGGTCTGTTCTTGTACTGTGTAACCAAAACATTTTCATAATTTCTGTTTGACTAGTGAGATTATGTGATTCTATTTTTGCTGGAGCCCATCTCCTTTTTTATGCAC
Source organism: Peromyscus californicus insignis (assembly GCF_007827085.1). Lineage (NCBI taxonomy): Eukaryota > Metazoa > Chordata > Mammalia > Rodentia > Cricetidae > Peromyscus > Peromyscus californicus. Next base: position 47,606,731 of record NW_026294491.1, on the reverse strand, counting down.
AATTTTATGAGGAGGATTTCCACTCGAACCATGATCTTAGAGAGACAGTATATTTTACAGTAAAGAGTTAAGATAATGAAGACATCATACTAAGTCTCAAAGTACAAAAATCTAACTATAACAATGTATTAGGTAAAAAGCATAACTTAAAAAAGTGTCCAATATTCAGAATAAATAACTGTTAGTATAAGGAATTTTGAAGTTTTTTTTAGATCAATTTTATGTGGATTTTTTCTGAATGTATGTTTATATACTACAGGAATGCCTGATGCCCTCTCAGGTCATAAGAAAGGATAGAGTCCACTAGAACTGTAATTATGGATGGTTGTGAGCAACTATGTGGGTGCTGGGAAATAAACACTGTTCCTCCCCAAAAGAACCTCTTAAGTACTGAGCCCTATCTCCAGGCAATGACGTCAGAAATTTAGCTCAATATATTTATGTGCAAAGCCATATCCAACATTTTCTAAAATTATTGTTATTATTATTATTATTATTATTTAATAAAGTATATCTGATGGTAAAATGGCAGTTTAATTTACAAATCACTAAAATAAGTATCTGAGAAAGACAGTCATATGTTATTAGCCTTTTTTTGTCTTCAGCTTACTAATGGTTTCTAATGGTCAATATTTGAAGAAAAACATATATATATGTATGATATATGTTTGTTTAACACAAATATCAACAACAACAAGAAAACAACCTTTTGCATTTTATGTAGTTGCATGAAATATATATAGGTATAGATATAGATATATATATAGATATAGAGTTGATTCAGTAAAAATGAATGGAGACTCTATTTGAATTCATGGAACCCCAATGTATAACCAAGGAATAATGCAATAAATTTCTATTACTCTCTGCAGGCAAAATGTTTAGAAGGAAAAACAGAAAAAGTCAAATTGTCTCTGATGCTGTGCACTATGTGGGTAAGCAGAAGATGAGAAAAGTGTGGTAACAAATCTGCCCTGAACCATGCTCATGTCTCCAGCTTAACCCAAAAGAAAGAAAGCATTTTCTTAAGTTGTCAGTCTGTAGAATGAATCTCTATTGAACTAATTTGGTCTTGAGAAAAAGGTCAGATTAATTAACTCTGTTTAGTCTGCTATATGGTGTCTGTATCAGGATCCTGGAAGAATAGAATGCATAATAAAGTGATCAACAGGTCAATTAGATCTATACATAAAGGAGAAACAATAGGCTGCAGGTGGTACTCTAGCTATGAACCAATGAGCTGCCCCCTGTAGTCTACTCACAAAACTTCTTTTTTTTATTTTTAATTTTTTATTTTTATTTTGCAATACAATTCAGTTCTACATATCAGCCACGGATTCCCTTGTTCTCCCCGCTCTGGGCCCCCTCACCTTCTCCCCAGCTCACCCCCCATTCCCACCTCCTCCAGGGCAAAGCCTCCCCGGAAGACTGAGATCAACCTGGTAGACTCAGTCCAGGTAGGTCCAGTCCCCTCCTCCCAGGCCGAGCCAAGTGATCCTGCATAGGCCCCAGGTTTCAAACAGCCAACTCATGCAATGAGCACAGGACCTGGTCCCACTGCCTGGATGCCTCCCAAACAGATCAAGCCAATCAACTGTCTCACCCATTCAGAGGTCCTGATCCAGTTGGGGACCCCTCAGCCATTGGTTCATAGTTCATGTGTTTCCATTCATTTGGCTATTTGTCCCTGTGCTTTATCCAACCTTGGTCTCAACAATTCTCGCTCATATAAACCCTCCTCATTCTCGCTAATTGGACTCCCAGAGATCCACCTGGGGCCTAGCCATGGATCTCTGCATCCAGATCCCTCAGTAGTTGGATGGGGTTTCTAGCATGACAATTAGGGTGTTTGGCCATCCCATCACCAGAGTAGGTCAGTTCGGGCTGTATCTCGACCATTGCCAGTAGTCTATTGTGGGGGTATCTTTGTGGATTTCTGTGGGCCTCTCCAGCACTTTGCTTCTTCCTTTTCTCATATGGTCTTCATTTATCATGGTCTTTTATTCCTTGTTCTCCCTCTCTGTTGTTGATCTAGCTGGGATCTCCCGCTCCCCCAAGCTCTCTTTCCCTTGACCCTCGCCCTTCAGCCCTTCATTACCCCCACTCATGTCCAGGCTGTTCATGTAGATCTCCTCCATTTCTCCGTCATTGGGCGATCCCCGTGTCTTTCTTCGGGTCCTGTTTTCCAGGTAGCCTCCCTGGTGATGTGAGTAGCAGTCCAGTCATCCTTGTTCCACATCTAGTATCCTCCTATGAGTGAGTACATACCATGTTTGTCTTTCTGAGTCTGGGTTACCTCACTCAGGATGATTTTTTTCTAGATCCATCCATTTGTCTGCAAACCTCGTGATGTCACAAAACTTCTTTTTTGTAGCATTAATGCCCATGCTACCACCACCCATTCACCATGTTGAAGAGAGGGGCTGTGGATCAAAAAACAGAGACAAGAGACAGTGGGTCATTCGATTCAGCAGAATGCTGAATGCCTTTTATTGAAGGAGGGAGGAGGCCTTAAATACAGGCTTACAGCACAATGGGAGAACCCCAGAAGGCAGAAGTTCACTACAGATGTTTAACATTCTTGCATCTAAGCTGTTAATGCCCAATATGCAGGATACACAAACAAGGAACCTCCTGTAAGCATTCAGGAGGGTGGAAACCGGCAGGGATTCAGCATAGGGAGGACATCTGGTCAAGGTCAGCAAGCAAGACAACAGCTACCCAAAACGGGGGGGGGGGGGGGGGGGGGGGGGGGGGGGGGGCTACAATTTTTTATTCAAAATGAGAGACAGTGAGTGCAGAGCAAGGGGAGGAACGAGAGACAGTACCGTTAATAAAGAAATTTTCAAATAATAAGATTTCTTCTGATATTCTCATGTTATAACTTAGGCCTGCAAATAAAACAACTCTTAAACTTTGTATATTATTGTCCTTCATATACAGGCGTTGGAGACACCCAGGCACTAGCTCAAAAAAAGGTTAAGCAGTAGAATTGATCAATCAATCCTCTGTCGTGCTCAGAAAAGGGGACAGACAGAACATGAAAAAGGGGTAAGAAATGAGAAAGAAAACAAAGGAAAGGGAATGGAAAGTGGAAAAGGGAAAGGAAAAATGAAAGTGGAAGGAAAGGATAAAGGAGAGAATGCAAAGGAAGAGTGGGAAGGTAGAACACAGGAAGAGATAAAAGTTTAAAAGAAGGAAGGAAGGGAGGAAGATAAAGGGGAAGAAGAAAAGAGAGAACAGAAAGAAACTGAGAAGAGGAGGGCGGAAAGCAGAGAGATGAAAGAAAGCAAAACTATCCTATAGTGGCTTGGGATGGTGAGAGGCTTTTGAAATCTTGAAGCCCACCCCAGAGACGCATCCTCTCTAAGAAGGCCACACCTCCTAGTGGTTCACAGTTTCACCAGCTGGAAACCAAGTATTCAGATAAACAAGCCTATGGAGCCCATTCTCATTGAAATCACCACAGACAGCATGACTCTTTCCACTTGTCATGACCACCTTGGAACACTGATGTTTTTGAACTGTGAGTTCAGAAGTGAAAATTCTCAAAGAAAGAGCATGTTCTTAAGGGACACTAGAAAACTCCCAGTGTCATGTAAATAATATTTTGTAGGTGAGACACAACCCAAGAGTCTGTCATCCTTTTACATTCCAATTGTTTTGGAGTAGAAAGAATCAAATTAGTCTTCGTCCCATAGAACCCTAGAGTAAATTATATGTGCATTAATTTGTTCTTTACTATGGAAGAGATTGAAGGATGCCGCAGGCCATGGGATTAATATTTTTCTACTGTTCTAAACCTCTGAATATTTGTGTTTTGATTGATTTGCTCTACTGTATCAGAATATCACAGAATGGGTTATCTATAATCAATTGAAATGTATTAGCTCCCACATTTGGAGTTTTGGAACCTTGAAAGTCTATGATCAAGGACTTACAGCAGACATTGATTTTGTTGCATTTTCTCATGATGGAAGGTTGCACAGCAAAGAACTAAGAAAACAGAGAGAAGCTCTTACTAAGGGTCCAATGGTAATTCACTGGTGTGTGTGTCTGGGGGGGAGGGGGGGTTGTATCATTTTCTTGAAAATGTAGCTACTGACAAACTTCCCATGTTCCAGTAAATAACCTCCTGCTCAAGCTCTGACAGATAACCGTAATCAAACTGAATGGGTAAAAAGCAAACAAGTAAACCGAAAAGAAACATCCAATTAGAAGGAGGCTGATTGGAAAAAAGGATTTTGGTAGAAGAAGTAAAGAGGAAAGATAGGACAGTTGAGAGTGGAAAAGACCAAATTTCAGTATATCCATGTTTACAGTTCTTGAGCCACAAAAAAACACATTATTTAGATATTATTTGTGACATTGTTCTATAGAAATATTAAATAGAATCTCCTCTAGCAGTGCATAAACCACCAGAAAATGATATTCTTTTGAATGTTGAAGCATAAAAACAGAAAGTTTTCTCTTGAAAGTCAGGGAGAGGGTATGAAGCTTGACTTTCTGGGTTATCCATGGACATGTGATCTGGATTTTGAAGAGTAAAAAGGATGTTCTTCTACTTGAATAATATTTTAAACTGTTCTCCAGTAAATGAAGCAACTCCTTTATGACAGGCATTATGCAAGATTCTGAGGAGAAAGAATTGAATCACACATCCTGTTCCTTAGAGAGCAGAAGATTATAACAGCTTTGAGTCTAATCATGAAACATATAAAGGGATAAGTATAGGAGTAACTCAGACCTGTATATTCAGAGAATGCATAGACATTAGGAAAGATTTTCTGGAGGACATGACATCTGAGACTAGCTTTAAAGATAAGAGTTAATTCCATGAAGATCCAGGGATTTTTCACAGAAATCTCATGTCAAAAGCCTCAAACACAAAATAAGTGTTATAGATTCAGGAATCTAGAAATCCAAACCCAGGAATCTCTACTCAGAACTGCACTCAAAATGCCTTTTGAAATGAGTGCCTTTATTTCAACCCACTATATGATAACAATTGATGAATCATTTACTCCAATGGCTTGGGAAAGATCACAGACACCACAGGACTGCACAAGACCAGTCAGCTACCAAACAAAGAGCAGCCTACCTTATGGTAACAGGGCCTTGCTCTACTAATGAAGCCTCCTGTTGTATTAGGGATACCTGGCTTTAATGCATACTTTGTGACAGTTCTGAGCCTTTTATATGCCTTATCATAACGACATGATTTTCCAAGTGTTTTTTGAGTCAAAACATCTAAAGTTTGAAAAAAATTAGATAATTTTGACGATTATAATAGAGGTCTGCTAAACTCATCTATTATTAAGGACACATCTCCCACTAAAATGAGAATATGCCTGCCTTAACAGCATTTGTTCATCCATGAACTTAACACTTTGTGTTAGACCTCATCTCTTACCACTAATTCACTGGGGATTAGGTTTTCAACACATAAACTTTGGGGGACACATTCAAATAGCACTTTGTAAAATTCATTGGCAGTTGTATGCAATACTTTACTAGTCATATTTTCTCTGGGTTATGCCACTAATATACCAGTTCAGTTTGATTTTCTTTGATATTAATTTCTTTGATTTTAATATCCAATCCTGGTCATATGCTATTAAGAGAGAAAGAAGAAAGGCTAACATAGCTTGAAGCAGTTATTTGGACATACACAGTCATCACGTCAAGCAGACATGAAGCGTTTCAGATCATCCTTTCCAACCTTATAGGACAGAAACATTCACTGTGATCATAGCCATATACCATGTGTCTAAGTAGGTATTCATCAACTCTATGGAAGATTTCATATGCAGCAAGGAAGTAGCAAGGTTACTTCAAAGCGTCCATCGTCACCGCAATCCTTCAAGATGTGTGCAGTTTCTGTAGGAACAAACTGGCAAATAAAGCAGTCAGCTCGCCAGTATCTAGACAAGCATCAGACATCCAAACTTTTTTCTCACTGACCTTTAACTATGACATGAATTGGCCTGTAGTGGGGAGAGAGAATTACAGATAATTTCATTCACTGTATGGGTCTATAATAAATATCAATGTATCTGTGGTAATAATTGATCTTTGTGACTACATTCTTGTAAGCGTGCCTGACAGGTAAATGTCCACACTCAATGGATGCTCTAGGAGACAAAATTTGACCTGAACTTCACTTATTATCAGATTGCCATGTTCTAATGAACTAGGATAAAGCAATATTCTACTTTGTACGTATGAGTCTCAAGTATGTCATGAGTTCAAAATGTCTTAAAGCACTGCAATTAACCTTTCCACCTGTGCAGTTATCCAACTAACTTCTTTTGGGACCATTTAGGAAGGCATGTGATTATTGTTATCATGTACACCAACATAGTATTTCAGGGTACCTTTTCTGGGAAATTTTTCCTCTCATTTATTACCTTCCAGTTGTAAAGATGACTCATGTCTTCAAACAGGAAAAGGGTTTATGAATTTCTGAAGAAAGTATTACCCTCATCATGCTGTGCACCTACACTTATTTCTGATAATCCAGAATGAGCAATATTCTCCTGAGATGACAGACTCTGGCTTGAACTCCTAAGTGTTAAGTTTTTCTATCTGCACTTCAAATCTTTCTGTCTTACAATGCTTGTAATATTTTACTCACCTAATTATAAAGTATTAACCTTTGGGCCTACTTAGCCATTGCAGATATTATACTCACAGCTGAGTCAGGTTTGAGATGAGTTGCCTCAGAATGTAAGATGTTTGTAGTCCTTAGTTTCCAGTGAGGAACCTGTGCCAAAGCTCTCAGAGATGTTCCTGTCTTCTCTCCATAGATTTTCTACCACATTAAAATGATAAAAAGTTTATGACTGTTCATGGAGTAAACTATTTATTGGGCTTCCAACTTAATGTATCTGCTTAGATTTCATTATATCCTTTAGTAACAAATTTTGAAAATTTTCTACTAAACTCTGTATTGTGTGTATGGTTCTTTTACTACATGTTTCTAAGGGAAATTTAACAGCATATTTGTACTCTGTCTTGATTCACCAGTCAGTATATTACATTATTTATCCAAGAAGAAGGCTTTGATATTGAAAGATACTCTTAATCAAATCTGTATCCCAACCACATTTCCTACATCCTGATTCACTTAGTGTCTTAGTGTTTTATTGCTGTGAAGAAACCATGACAACAGCAACTCTTATAAAGGAAAGTATTTAATTGGGGCTAGATTACAGGTAAGAGGTTTAGTCCATTGTCATCACGGCAGGAAGCTTGGCAGCACACAGGCAGATATGGATAAGTGCTGGAAAAGGGACTGAGATTTCTACATCCAGATACACGAGCAGTAGGAATAGGGACTGAGCCACTGGGGCTGGCTTGAGCTTCTGAAACCTCAAAGCCCACCCACAGTGACAAGCTTTCTCTAACAAAGCCACACCTACTCCAACAAGGATACATGTCTTAAACCTTTCAAATAATGTCACTCCCTATGAGCCATGTTCATTCAAACACTTATCAGCTTGCTCTTGTCTTTAGCCATGGGAAAATGCCACTTCCATTTAACAGGTTTAGAGATTCCCTGACTAGATTACATTATAACTTTTCCTACCCACATAAAGGCAAGATGATAAGATAGTAAGTGAGAAAAAAAACAAATCTTCTTCCCTCAGCTAATTATCTTTGTAAACAACACCACAGATTCACCTGGGAACATACTAATTTTCTAGATGTTTCTCAATCTCATCAGATCAACAAGATGAACATTCACAGGGAATTTTGAAGAAAGCAGAACTTCAAGGAGACATGGGATCTGAAAAATCTCATGTCTTGGTCCTATATGTTCAAATGTACTAAATTCTTATGTCAGATTTTCATGTCTCCCAAGTAAGGCCATGAAACACTGGTTAATATTTATCTCCCTTTATTTTCCATTTTTAAAAGACAACTTTCAAGCTATTTCTCCTAGGGCAAAAATTTTAAACTTCTTCTAATATAACCAAAATGGTCTTCTAGTTTTCATACAAAGCTTTTGAGTTAATTTTTGCAGTTGATTGTTTCTATTGATGTCAAGTAGACTTAGTAGAATCCATTCCATTTTACTACCAATTTTGTAACTATTTCCTTCATATTTTTCAAATTACTGAAACATTTCCTTTAAAAAAAATATCCATTTTCTTGTGTAGATTACTTTTTGTAATCGATCCACTTCAATTTGTACTGCCCGTATATTCTGGGGCCACACACTGGAGCCTGGTCAAATTACCAAGATCCACACCCTTAAAGAAACCAAGTTTCCCTCCCCCAGCAACCATCAACTGTCTGGAACTCCTCAGTTAGGGGCATTAAGTTGGAGATGGCTAGGTAAGTGGAAGTAGATCTGGGAGGAATTAGATGGAAAATGAGGGGACGGTATGGCCAAAATATGTTTTATAAAATTCTGAAAGACTTAATAAACATATATTTTATTTATTTTTAAAATTGAAAATAGATTTTTTTCATGTAATATATTCTGATTATGATTTTACCTCTTTGAAGTCCTCCAAGTTCCTCTTCACTTCCTTTCCCACCCATATCCATACCCCTTCTGCCTCTCTTAAAAAACAAATGCACATCTAAAGAATCATAATAAGAAAGATAAAACAAAAACAAATTGGAATAGGACAAAAATAAACAAACAAGAAAAAGGGCCAAAGAAAAGACATGAGAAACATGTATAGATGCAGAGATTGTTCACAGGAATCCCATAAAAACCCGCAAAACCAGAAGCCATAAAATATGCACAAAGGACATATAAAGTTTAAAAAAGGATATGTAAGGTACAACATTATGAGACCAAGAACCACCAAAGACAGTTCATTTTATGTTAGCCATCTACAGCTGGGTGTGGGGCCTAGCCATAAGAATAGTTTGTTTCCCCCAGGGAGCCTCATTTGGAAAAAACTAATTTTTCAATATGTAGGTGGTTATCAATTGGAGCTAGGTCCTGGGATAAAGATGGAGGGCGTTTGTCCAATTTTCTCAGTTCTAGTACCTTGCTGGCCCTGTGCCTGCTCCCTCAGTACTTGTGAGTTCATTTGAGCATGGCCCTGCTGTGTTTAGAATGTAATGATTTAATGGCAGAAGGAACCTTGCTGGGTTGGAGCCAAGGGGTTCCACAAAGTCACACTATGCAACAGATCCCAAGTGGGAGGTTTACTGGGGGTGGGACTGGGAGGGGGGCCTCTGAGTGAGAGCAGAAGGAAGAGACACCTGGGAGAGAAGGCGCTTGCTTTTTTATGAGGGGATATAGTGCATGCACATAGGGAGAGTGCACAACTCACAGCGGCAATATTGACAGAGTTCATCTGGGTGGCTGACGATGGTGTGTCCTGATGTCGCTTGGTCCCTGAGGGCAGGCAAGTAGAAATGCCTGAATGCTGACAGAGAAGACCTTGTTCTCTTGGTCTCCTCCCTCCTCTCTGCCTCTTGAATGCTTTCTGCCTCCTCTTTTGCAGTGTTCCCTGAGCCCGGAGGGAAGGGATTTGATGGAGACATCACCTTTAGGCCTGAATGTTCCAAGGTCTCTCACTCTCTGCACACTGTGGGTCTGTGTATTTCTTCCTTACTACTATAGGAGGAAGCTTCTCTGTTGATGACTGAGGAAGACACTGATCTATGAGCATAGCAGAATGTCAGGAGGAGGGATTTTATGGCCATGTTTCTTTAGCAGAGAAGTAAATAAACAGTATTTGGTTTTCCCCTAGGTCTCTGGCCTATCTAATCTCATGTCCTTGGTCATCAAGAAGCTATAATTTTCTTTGTTTCCTATTAAACTTCAGAACACTGGTTTTAAATTTTTGCACTATTTTATTAAATACACGTTTACAGTACTATCTCTGTATCAAATTCATTAAAAGATTTCTCATTTACCCCTTAGTTCATTGAATACTTTTGCTATTGATTTTCTGGGCTACTAAACAATTCTTGGATTTTCACTCTACTTCCAAGTGCTCTATACTTTTTGCAGGCCTACCTTTTATATCTATTACTACTAATAATAATATCATATAAATGCATTCCAGTTTGCTTGTCAATTCATGTCATTGAGTGACATCTTTCCCAATGACATTGGCACTTAGCATCCCCTCAGTTTCATGAAATTTTAAGTAAGTTTCATCTAATAAGAGCCTAACTTCCCCTTCTAAAGGACTGGCCTTAAAGAACTCTCAATGTTATATTCTTTCTTTGGGTGCTCCTTTGAGATTTAAGTGGGAGCCTACACCTCCTGCCACTCAAGAATCTCTTAGAGTAGGAAGCCAATCCTTTGGTATATAACCAAGGAAGTACATTACATGTCTGTCTGACTGTGGGAGAGATGGGACCTAACTTTGATTAAGTATGAATTAACAAATGTACATGGCCTAATAGGAAACAGCCTATCTACTCAAGTCTGATCGTGCTGCTCTAGGAGCTCATGTCAACCCTTAATGATGTTCCTACCTTGGGGCAGCAGGGTTAATCTGAGATCTCATGCTGATATAATACTGTTGAGGGAAGTCAGTCTTACCTGTATAACTTGTCTGATGTAATTTTTCTTTATCTAGTTAAAATCCAGTTAAAAAGAAACACATGTATTTCTCCAATAAGATTGGTTTCATAGGTGATTCTCACTCTCATACCATTCTACATAAATAATAACAAAAGTAGCAGAAACTATAATAAACTATTTTTAGGGGTTATACTTTTTAAAATTCTTTCTTTTTTTTTTGTTCTTCCTTCTGTCTTGACCATTAATTACTGTTCTATTCCTGAAGTACATCCTCATGACATTTAAAAATACATAATACTTAGTTGTTTTCTCTTTTTTTAACCTGATATATTTTCTCAAAATCTATTCAATTTCTTTACTTGCATATATTTAGATAGACAATGCTAACAAGCCCCTAACTGACATCTTTAGTCTTCTTCATAAAGTCATTTCTTTTTCGGTTGTTAGATGTTTTAATGTCATTCTGAAACTCACATGTGCCTTATCCTAAACCTAGAAATTCATCCTATTGGTCACATAAATATTAAATAATCTGTGAACTTTTTTCTAATTTCTCTCCTCTTTTGATCGAAAATTATTCACTTTTCATTTCCCCAGACCTTCAGGCAAGTTGAACTGTACTAGCAAAATGAAATTAAGGATTTTAGTGTTGAATAGTTTGGGTTTGTGTTGTTCGTTTGTGTGGAGCAGACCAAGCAGAAACCTAGTTTCGGACAGAAGATTCACAAACAGTGCTAAAAGAATGAGTAAGTAAAAAACATTTAGTTTGCAGGAAGGTTTGGTAAAGTGTTTAGAGACCTCAAAATGAGCTGTAATCATAGGGGTCATGTACTCCATGGGTAAACAGAAGCAAAAGTGTTGGAAGAAATGGATATTTGAGATAAACCAAGTCAAAAAACACCTGTCAAGTCAGTTTTTATTGTGAATGAAGAACATGCCTGTGGAAGTAATCAACTTTGGTAAGTTTGAGAGCAAGGTACACTGCAGAGTCTCTTAAACTTATTGTGTTGTAGAATCTGAATTGTCATTCTTGACAGACACCCTGTCTCTTAATGAAGGAAGATGAGGGAAATTACGTGAGAGTGGAAAGAAATATGTTCTTAGGCATGTGAACTGTGAATTGGGTTAAGATTTGTTCCTTAATACATATTTAATGATAAGGGAAAATAATTAAATAATGTTGTTTTTTTTTCTCCATTTTCATCTGCTATACCCACTAACTACATAGAGAGAATCACCAAGAAAAGAAATATAGTTATAGAATGTCAAGCCAGTTTCACTTTTGTACATTTGAAATATATTATATGATTCTGCTTCACTGTCTTTGACTATATTCAACCTGTATTGGACATAGACTGTATGATTGTGAGATATGCCAGCTTTTTACCCATTAATTTGAAGAATGGATTACACTGAGGATTTGGAAATTTACATAGAAATTATATAATAAGAAAGCAAAAGGGAACACAAATTTTCAAGTTTGATCTTTTAGTTCATCAGTTTCTAGACGATTTATAAGAAATTATTTGTATTTATATCACCCAGGAAGTTTATCTGGAACATTTCCAATGAATCAAGGACATACTATCAATTTTTTCATTTGTTTGCTTTTGCTATTGACCACACTATATGTAAGCCTCAGGGCCCTGGATCACCTCCAACCATTGTCCAATGAGTGTGCTAAGTTTAAGCTGCATCTGGCATACTGAAATTGCTTAACACGTGCATAATTGATGCACCAATGACATTTTATACTCTTTTGTAGAATATTCTATGTGTTCCAAATCTTTAACACATAGCAGAGAATAAATTTATTTAGCAATCAGAAAAAAAAATCCAATACAAGCCAATATAGAATTTCTACATAAAAATTTACCAACTTTCATTTGCTGTTTTCTCTGACATTACCTTCTGGAACTAGATTTTATTGCATATTTCAATTTGCCCTTTCATTTTCTTCATTATTCAACTAATATTTCATTTGATATGTAACGTTTTCAGGTACAGAAACATGATTGATTTTTCAGGTTTTAAGCTGTAGTTAATAACAATGGAATATTTCTCTTGGTGGTAGGTAGCCTATCAAATAGTGAACAGTGGGATTCATCTGTGTGTCTCTCTTCAATAAGGGTTTAAACATTTAAAAGGCAGCTATTGAATCCTGAATACTCTTTCCCAAACCTCTACTAAACAACTCTAGATTGTTATCCTTCCCATTTGGCCAGCAGGGTTTTGTTTACATTGGCTATTGAAATATATGTGTACATACAAAGGCAAAGAAGCAGTTAGATTCAATACTTGGTTTCTCAACAATACTTAGCCTGAGAGAGACTGCTGTGTAGATACATTTAATTACGAAGCAAATACAAATCATTTGATGTGACCCAGCAATGCTGCCTGTTTTTTTTTTTTTTCCTTTGTTGGACATGTTCAGTTTTGATTAACTGATATAAGCTTCTATATTTCATTGACTGAGAAACAGGGAAAATGAGATGGTTGTTTTGTGTGATAATGTTTACCCAGTGGTCAAACAAAATTGAATCAGACCAGTTAAAGATAAGAGAGATTATTATTTTTCCCTATGACTCTTGCAATAACAGAGACATGAGCTCACATCTACTGAAGCCAAGGTGGAGTACTTTGGAGTACTGGGGCTCAAGATGGGCGACTTGCAGAAGGAGAGGCATTATGAGCAGGAGGGGAATGGTACTTGGTGTGGAGGAGTGCTGGCGGGATGCGTTTGCTTGGTGGTCTTTTCCTAAACCAGGCTGTTCATCTTTTCCTGAAGTTCAGAGGCAGATGTCCAAGCTGTCCCTTTGATTGACATTCATTCACTTAAAAAGACAGGTCCTTGAATGTGACATTCCCTGGCTATAAAAGATGCAAATCTCAAAGGAACACAGAAAAAAGTGGCAGTTGGAAGACGTTTACACAAATATTTACTGAAAAATGTGGTTGGTGCTCATGTTAACAATGAAGTTAAACCTACCTAAAATTTCAGTGAAGCTGAGTGAGATATTAAGACTTATTGGTCACCAGGATGTAAACTATCACTTCTGAACCATTCCTTCCTATTTATTTATTTATTTATTTATTTATCTATCTATCTATCTATCTATCTATCTATCTATCTATCTATTTATCTATCATCTATCTATCTATCTATCTATTCATTTGTTCATTTACTTATTTTGTTTATTTTAATCTATTTTTAAAAAGTTTTTTTTCATTTTACATAATAATCCCAGATTCCCTTCCTTCCCTTTCTCCTGTCCCTCCCAACTCCCCCCATCCCACCCCCATCCACTCCTCAGAGGGTAAAGGCCTCCCTTGAGGAGTCAACAAAGTCTGGCATACTAAATAGAGTCAGGACCAAGCCCCTCCCCACTGTGTCAAGGCTGAGCAAGATATCCCACCCTAGGGAATGTGTTCTAAAAAGCCATTTCATGTACCCGGGATAAGTCCTGGTCCCACCGCCAGGGACTTCTCAAACAGATCTAGCCATATATCAGGAGTCCACAAGGATGATACCCGCTAAGACTCCTAGCAATAATGGAGAGGGTGCCTGAACTTACCTTCCCCTACAATCAGATTAGTGACTACCCTAATGTCATCATGGAACCTTCATCTTTCTGATGGAAGCAGATGCAGTGATCCACAGCCAAGCACTGGGCTGAGCTCCTTTTCATTTATTAAGAAATATTGCCGGGTGGTGGTGGTGCACGCCTTTAATCCCAGCACTTGGGAGGCAGAGCCAGGTGGATCTCTGTGAGTTCAAGGCTGGCCTGGGCTACCAAGTGAGTTCCAGGAAAGGCGCAAAGCTACACAGAGAAACCCTGTCTTGAAAAACCAAAAAGAAAAAAGAAAAAGAAATATACACTTCTTAGCCAGGTGTAGTGGTGTACACCTTTAATCCCAGCACTAGAGAGGCAAAAGCATGCAGACTGGTCTACAGAGTGAGTTCCAGAACAGCCAGGGTTAAATTGGGAATCTCTGTCTCTCTGTCTCTTTCTGTCTCTGTTTCTCTCTCTCTCTGTTTGTTTCTCCATTTATTTATCTTCTATATGTATATGTGCAAAATTAAATATCAAAAAGCAATGCCCTACAAACAAGTACTTCATCATACCACAGGATTGTAGAGCTCTATTTATGTAAACTGAATTCACATATTCTGAGGAGATTCAATGACATCTTGCCTAAACTTCTGAAACAAAATCGGAATATTAGTTCAGGAAATATTTTCCTCATGTTGTTATTATTATTATCATTATTATTACTTTGCAGAATCCAATTATCAAACCGAGTAAATTGTCTATACAATTTGTTAAACCAAACTCTCAGGGTCCCTTGTCCTGGAACGATATCTCTGATTTCTTTTCTTTTTTCCTTTTTTTTTTTTTTTTTTACTTCCTGTAGCTAGACCCAGTTCACACTTCACTTCACATGCCCACCTGTCACGTCGTCTTCATTCTCTCGCCACTCCTAGTGGTGCCTGCCTGTGAAGCCATGCTGGGTGTGGCAATCCATTAACTAAATCGGCAGTTTGATGGTGATGTTCCTATATATTTAACCCCTATGATCTTTACAAGAGTGTACTGGGAAGTCAAATAAGTCTTTACATTTTCATATTCAATGAACCACTTTGAACTCACAGAGATCAACCTGTCTCTGCCTCCTGACTTTTTGGATTAAAGGCGTGCACCACCACTGCCTGGCTGTATTCTGTTTTCTTATCTCTGTGTGCACACATATTGTCCTAGTTAACCATTATGCACATGGAGACCAGAGGTTGATGTAATATAGTTACTTTAGTGGCTCTCCATATTATTATTTGAGGCAGGATGTTGTTCGAATTCTAAACGGTATTATAAAAATTAAAAACTCTGGAGCAGATATTGGGGTAAATGGAGAAACAAGCCACTGCCATATCTCATCTCACCAATTCCATGAATCCTCTGACTAAAATCCTCTGAGTCCTCACCTGAAAGGCTCCAGTCAAAAAAGCCTCTAGCGGAAAAGGACACTTCTGCAGAAAAGCCTTTAGTTCCTGTCTCCTCATGCCTTATATACCTTTCTCCACCTAGCCATCACTTCCTGGGATTAAAGGCATGTGTGCTCAACAGTACTGGATTAAAGGTGTGTGCCAGGACTACCTGGCTCTGTTTTTTCTCCTAGACTGAGTCAATCTCATTTAGTCCAGGGTGGCTTTGAACTCACAGAGATCCAGAGGGATCTCTGCCTCCTGAGTGCTAGGATTAAAGGTGTGTGCCACCACAACCTGACCTCTATGTTTAATATAGTAGCTTGTTCTGTTCTCTGACTTTCAGGCAAATTTTATTAGCGTACATAATTTATTACCACAGCAGGATCTCTCAGTATTTCCTGAACTCACTGATTCAGCTAGATTGATTATCTAGGGATCCACCCTTCTCTTCCTTCCTGGGGCTGGGATTCCAGAAGAGTACTGCCTCACCCCGCTTTTCCTACAGGCACTGAAGATATAACCTAAGGTCATTATGATTGCACAGCACACACTTTCCCAGGAATACCTCCCCAGCCCCTGCTTTTATTATAATATTGTTTAAATTATCAAAAATAAGATAACGGGGTCACTGCTAAATTTTGTTTATGAACAAGCAACATAGTGAGGTATTCAAATTGCAAACAGTTTCTCTCTTACTCCTCACATGCTCCAATGGTGTCTTACTCTGTTAGGAGTGCTGTCCCAAAATTCCATAGGTTAGATCATTTATAAAAAGCAGAAATGGATTTCTCATAGCTCTAGAGATAGAGAAGACCAGGATCAAGGCACTGACAGATTTTTTGCTTTTAAAAGCCCTACTTTCTAACTCATTGGTGGCATCTTCTAACCCTGTTCTCATGTGGCAGAACTGGAAAACTAGGTAGCAGCATGGCCTTTTGTGTTTGGGCTAGAGGCCCGCTGTCAACCTCAGGTATCGTACCTCAGGAGTGATACACTTGTTTTTGAGACAGGCTTTCTCACTGAGCCTGGAACATCCCATTTAGGCTATGTTGACTGGCTGACAAGGTCCTGAGATTCAGTTGTCTCCATCTTCTCAGCTCTGGGATCATGCATGCATGCAAATTCTTTCGTGAGTTCTGGGAATTGACTTCAGGTCCCCTTGCTTTTCTAGCAGCACTTTACTGACTGATCTCTCCATTCTCTGGAATCTCTTTTAAAAGGGTGTTAATCCCATTCATTAGAGTTCTGCCTCACAACCTAGTCACCTCCTACCTCCCACCTTTTAATGCTATCTCCTACAGGCCAAGAAGTAGGAGGGGTCAACTTCAAGACTATGGCATGTGGTTTAAGTGTTGGCATCATTGCCTGAAGCCTGAAAGAAAACAGTTGGTCAGCCAAGATGGCCAATACTCCCTTTAAAATGCTGCATTAGGACTATACTTCCTGAGGTCATTGGTATTGATTATTACGAAAATGTTGGTATGGTAAAATGCTTAAAGAATTTTTAAAACATGAATTCTAAATTAACGTTTAGAAATAAAGTTTCGACTGCACCCTTTCTGCCATTTGATTGATTGTAGTGTTGAAAGTACATTCATTTGAATGTTACTGGGGTATATTTAGTTGTATTTTTTTAAACGTCTTTCAGATAAAAATAATGAAACCTTTGATAGTGTTTAGCTGCAGTTGACATAGCTTTTAATTCATAATATAGAGCTTATGAGATGGATTGGAATATTAACAAGTCTGTCATACAAGCCTAAAGATGTCAGTTTGATCCTGAAGCCTATGCAAAGCTGGGAAGAGAAAAATCACATCCATTGGCCTGTCCTCTGATCTTCCCACTACCACTGTGACGTGCATGCCCACATCACAAATGGACACACACAACGAACTCTAATTTATTTTCACTGGGCTTATTTAATAAAACACTATTCTGGAGTTTCTACCCCCTCTTAAGGCAATCTATAAAGTGGAACAAAAGCCTGTGCACTATTCCACATGGGTATCAAAATAAATAAAGTCACTTTCATTCAGAACACATGTATTTATCTCCATTGCATTAATAACTGAGCATGCTAGTCTTCAAAGTAGCCTCCAGAAAAGTTGCATTCTGTGTTAAGATGTTAAATCATTGGGGCTGAAGAGATGGATGGGCAGATAAGTGTTGGGTTTTTTTCCAGGGGACCAAGGTTTGATCCTCATCATCTACATGGAAACTCAAAACTGCCCCAGGAAATTAGATGCTCTCTCTTGGCCTCTGAGGACATGGTATGCATTTGATATACAGACACACATGTATATAAAGCACTCATAGACATAAAACAAAAAAGTACATTAAATAAGATATTTGATTCTCTCAGAATTTTGATGTTAAAATTAAAATTTTAACAGCTTAATGTTATGAGGATCTTTAATTATAAATTCTTCTGTGACTGATGTAAAATGAATAAAAAAATTTCTTAATAAAAAATTCTTTTGCAATGTATATAAATACACACACAAACACACAGAGTTACATGTACATGCACACAGTATCTATACTAAAAACTTGTCAACCTAAGTTTCAGTTCAGGGAAAATTTAATGTAAAATTTGATTTTTAACATAAAAATTTGATGGATATATATTTACAGTTATTTATATCATTGTCATATATATATTTCTAACTTTATTCATCAAAATTATTTTGTACTGATATTTTATGTATTTTTAAAGTATTCATTTTATTTCATGTGCATGAGTATTTGTCTACATATATGTATGTACATACATGTGTCAGATCCTTCAGAACTGGAGTTACAAACAGTATGAGCTATCATGTAGGCACTAGGAACTGAACTCAGGAGTATATTTTATCCATGTTTGGCTATTTTTTAAAATTAACATTGGGGCATCTTTCAGGCCCAGTAACTATTCATCCCTTCCTAAATAACCACAGTAAATTTTGCTATCCACATAACTATATATATGCAAACTTAAAAAAAATTTTCTATGTTATTTATGCTTTATGGTTTTAAACATTGTATTCATTAAGCATTAATATTCATTAAATATTACCCTCAATCTTAACAAAAAGGCTGAGAACAACAGGTCCCATGCTATTGTGAATGGATGTGGTGTAAATTGTGTGGGACCCCATGTACAGACAAAAAGTACAATTAAAGAGTGCTAAGAGAGGAAAATTAGTCTTCCTCAGTGATGAGCAGACTCCATGGTTACCCAATCCCACATGGTCAGCTCTAAGAAATATAAATACCAGTCAACACTAATAGATTCAGGAGGTTGCATTTACATACTTATTTGCATGTATACATGTATGTACCAATAATAATATGATTGAATGAATTTGAAAGGGAGTTAGGGGACATAGGAGGAGTCAGAGGTAGGAAATTGGGAGAAAAGATGTAATTACGTTTTGATTAGTGAAAATATTGCATTTATTTTTATTCATATGTACGTGTGTCCCTACTTCTCTTTATGAGGACCGCATAGATGCAGCTTTTGTGGAGTCAGAACAAGGCTTCTCATTCCACCACGATCTGGAATTAAAGGCAGTGGTGAGCCACCCCATGTAGGTACTGGGAATCAAACCTGGATCCTGTGTAAAAGTAGCAAGTACTCTTAAACACTGGGCCTTCTTCCCAATCTCTGAAAATTATAATTTGACTTATCACATTACTACAATATAACTCACCTTTGTTTCTTTCCTCAATGTCAAAAGTAAACGTGAAAATAAATAGGAAATGTGTTGCTTTTCTACTGATGAATTAGAGTGGAAATGATGGTTTTCATATCATTGTCCCTGAAATGTAAGCCAATGAGCTCTTGAACACTGAGTATTTATATGTATGACTTCAGAACATTCTACAGAAGTTTAATATACAGTGCCAGACTCATTAACCCTATGACACTAATGCCCTTTGTTAAAAAACCATCTGTAGATTCTCTGGGGTCATACCCCTTCTGTGGAACAGAGTTAAAACAAATAAACACATGTACAATATATAACTCACTTGTTATTAAATGCTTACTAGGGATAAAAATCATAACCTTAACATAGGAGCAAGTATATTGTGCCCCAATATATTACAAAGCCAAATTCTCTTAAGGCCACACTAGAATATTTTCACATACACAATTATTTCCTTTGAAATTTACCTAATTAAAATGACTTTGATATCAATTTGTGGAAAACAATTCTGGTCATTTCCTACAGAGACACCCGAGTTCTTAACCAATGTATTTTGTTCATTCTGAATTTATTACTGATGTATTTATTTATTTTAATCTTTTCTCTTCATGACAGATGGGCTCACTGGCTCTTCTGCATTAATTTAAAAAATACTATGTGTGGGCAGAATGTGAGGATCTTGGCAGTGTGCAATAGGACATATAGTTGAAGATGAATTTTATACAGAACAAACTTTGCCTCTTGTTTACAAATTGAATAATTTTAGTACAAATTTATGTTTTATGTACTATGAAATGACATAGACCCTCTTGGGTTACAGGTTTAAAATGACAGTTTTTCTCACATGAATCGGGGCTAATTTTGGAAATTATGAGCTATTGGATTAACCAATTTATAGTTTGGTTGTTTTATATGGCTTAAAACAATTCAAATGCAACACCTACAGCTTATTATCAGAACTCGCTGTGGCTTCGCATTAATGTTGGTGCCCTTGAGAACTGGAGGAAGTAACTTGCTAGGCAGTTAGAACAGACACCTTGAAAACAAGCAGTTCTCTTGTGGCCAAAGGGCTCTTGGTTCTGTCAGCAGTTCTGTCGAGGCCAGAAGTGTAGTGGGTAGCTGTTGGAGCTTTGACCTGGAAATACCACCCCCACTGAGGCTTCGGTAACTGTCACGCCTACAAGCCGGAGCCGAGAGAGGACCCCTGAAGACCCGAGATCTGGATGCAAGGGCCCTCTTGGTCCCTGGACCCTGGACGTTGGAAATAGAATGAACAGAGTTCCCCAGAGAACACCACCAGACTACACCTTTCCCAGACCCTGTTACCTATCCCTTCACTTGTAAGTTACCCCACAAAATAAACCTCCCTTTTAACTACTTGGAGTTGCCTTAATATTTTAACCAGTATCTGGAGCTCACATGGGGCAAATTAGCTCCCCCATCTGGATCTTGGGTCTTCAGGGGTCCTCTCTCAGCTCCACGTTGTAGGCGTGGCAGTTACCGAAGCCTCAAAGGGGTGGTATTTCCAGTTCAAAGCTGGACCGGCTACCCACTACACATAAGTATCTTAGCCAGAAGTACTGCTTCATATCCATGCTGTTTTGTTTTATTTCTTCTTATTCTTTAACACACCAACAGAGTAAGTACAGATACAGGGACTCTATGTGTACTCAGATATATCACTGGTCTTTAGAGGCATGTGTTGGATCCAGTGCCATCACTGAAATGGAGATACACATGGACATCGCATGGAGATCAGTGGATGGATGAGCTGGGCTGAGAAGCCCATCTCCCCATATGCCAACCCATTTAAAAGACTTAATCTTCTTCCTTAGCAAAACAACAACAACAACAACAAAAAAATCACCTCTATTTAATATCTAAGAAAGTCCCTCAGTGACAGCAGTTCTTTGG
Organism: Peromyscus californicus insignis; assembly: GCF_007827085.1. NCBI lineage: Eukaryota > Metazoa > Chordata > Mammalia > Rodentia > Cricetidae > Peromyscus > Peromyscus californicus. The sequence continues at coordinate 47,585,630 of NW_026294491.1, read as the reverse complement.
TCATGCTTCTCACTATGTATTAGAGTTTAATATGTTTTATAACTGGTCCACTCTCAAGAGCTCTGTGTGATTTCTTTCTGCAGTAAATCTTCCATCTTTCACTCATAAAATTCATTAAAAAATTAAAACACCTCACACTTTTCATAAGTGGAAGTCATGCTTGGAATTTTCATGACAAAAGAACTGGAGCCACTTTCTGAGTGGTTGCCTTGATGACAGTGAACATCTAAAAGCCTACACCCCTCATGAACCTTACAGAGAGTCTTTATAGTTCTCAAGGACCCCCATTTCACCTGCTTCCACCTTACCAATAGATCATCTAATTACACCAGTTCAAGATCCAGAATCAAATTTTTTAATCTGTGATTCTTCTTCCTCAAATGGGTATATTACACTTATAAAATCCTTTAATCAAAACTAGCCAGTATAGCTATTCAGTTTAATTGCATTTACAAAACTAAAAACCTTAACAATGGCACTGCCAGTATACCTGTTAATTGAAGAAAATATTGCTCCAGTCTAAAAACAGGAATTTCACTGTAAAATATTATCTCAACATAAGTAGTATCAATGCCACATGGGGCTCCCAGAGACACTCCCTCTAAGGTCCCTCTCTGGGGTTGCTTGGATGACTGATAACTCTACGATCCTACCATCTGAAACTTAGTGGAGTGTTGATGTTACGTCAGACTTTCTCAAGGGCTACAATGGACCAGTGAGTGAATGTGATATGCTAAGACAAGTCAGTTCCTATTACACATCAGACTCCTGTGATGGATAATACTGTAGATGTATCCAACCTTCTTATTAAATAAGAAACACAGAACCAATGCAAAGAAGAAAGCCAAGAGGTCAGAGCTAAGAGCTAAAACCTTACCCTTCCTCCTGTGGTGGTCCTACCTCTCCGAACCAGAGCTACCCCTGTGTTAAAGTCTTTATATAGAGTCCCTGTCCTGCCTTCTCATTGGTTGTAAACCCAACCACATGACCGCCTCCTCACGGCCTGTCTGTATAGGCCTCCAGGTTTTCCATGATTGGTATTAAGATTAAAGGCATGTGTATCCAATAATGGCTGTATCCCTGAACACACAGAGACTTACCCAGCTCTGCCTACCAAGTGCTGGAATTACAAGCATACGCTACCACTGCCCTGCTTTCCTATGGCTTGCTAATAGCTCTGACCCCCGGGCAACTTTATTTATTAACATACAAATAACATTTTAATACAAATAAAATATCACCATATAATACCTGGCCCTGGGTATTATATACCACGGTCTTAGTCTTCCAGTCACTATTTTCATTTTCTTCTTTTCCTCTCCATAGGCTTTTTACAGCAGTCAGATACATATAAGGGTTTAATGGCTTTCAGCGAGCCTTCTAAATATCACCTCATTTTCTATCAGTAGGATCCACCCTAAGCTGCACCAAAACGCTGCATATCTAATCTTATCTTCAATCTCCCTTTGGGATGAGCAATAAATCGATGCCAAGGCAAATAGAATTGAAAAAGCAAAACATATATTTAGATGGGGATGTAGGGTGCCTTACTTATCATTCCCCAGTCTTTCTTAAGTAGAAGAATTAGAATCTCCTGGGCACTTATCAAAATGTTACAATTATTGCCTTGAAAAAATTTCAGGTGAGGGATTTGAGGGGGCAGCACTTGAAAAATGATGACTTTAGCAGTTGTGCTTATCCCTACAAGACCTTCACGTGAGTAAGCCCCTCAATTTTCATCACAGATTGCGGAGGGACCCATGATGCTCAACGCCTTCCTAGGGGTCTATTAACAGTCAGTGGTTTCTGGGAAGGGAAGTGTAACTTTCTTCAGTGGCAATACCTTCAATAAGTTGCCCATGTTCCAATAAAGAACCTCCACTTCTGCCACAAATGACTATACATGGAAGCAATTTTTAAATTGACAGCAACCATTAATTAACACGGGGTATGTATATATGTTGTGGAAAATTATCTATCTGGTGGGAGCTTACTTGTTAATAGGAAGTTAATTACATAGGGAAGACTTACACTCTTGCATAGTGTATGATTTAACAAATGTTATAACACAACCTATAGCAAATCTGCAATGATTGTTATAAAAGGTCTCTACTTATGACACCAAAATTACTTTTATGCACTCTTCAATTAGTCTCCTACTTATAAAAAGCAGTTATTGCAAATTGAAGAGAAAGAAACTCACATCTATACTTGCAATAAAATTAACATTACTCATCAAATGTTTGAAAATTGATATATACAAACCATATGGTGTTAAAGTTTTACTGTATTTCAAAAGTATCAGTGAACACTGTACAACCTCTGTGTCATTATAGTCACACAACAGTATTCATAACAGAATGATATTTGATATTATATAAGTACCAATGAATAAGAAGAATGTTGTCTCTAACTATAAGTTTCTCAAAAAGACTTTGTCAGCTTCATATGTGAATAAAAGCCTAGGAAGTACATCAAGTTCAAGTGGATTATGGAGACATATAGTAAAAAAAAATGAGCCTAGAGTATGGGCAGAAATGGGCAGACCATGAACATATGTAGCATTTGAAGGAAATTCTTTTTTTCACCTATTTATATTTTTGATAGCAGGACTTGGATTATTTATGATCAGTTTAATTAATGGTTCTTTCCCAGGTGACTACTTGTCAGATACATTCACACACATATGGTAAATAAATTCCTCAGGTGCACATGACATAGATATTTTAATGATCTCTTAATAAATACCTTCAGTGTGTGATGATGCATGAAGCTAGTGCTGAAATGTTGTAGTTGCCTGAGGTGAGTATTAACTGCCACCAGAATAAAATCATATAACAATGTTATATTGTTAAAAACAACTATCAGCATGGTGTTGTTTATTTTCATAAGATGAATAAAATGAACATCATATACTCATGATATCACTTTTGAAATTTCTTCTACATTAAAGTGCAGACAAATGATATGAAATAATTATATTAAAGAATATGTAATTTTAAAACACAATGAATATTAGCTCTTATCAGACATTTTATTTCAGGTAGTGACTCTAGATAGCCTTCCCCCTTTTGTATGATTTAAAAATGACCTTTAGAACTGTGAAGCTACCCCTATTTTGGCAATGGGATTCTGTAATTGAAGAAAATGAGCTTAAGATTGACAGATCATGTGAATTTGGGTAATACTACACAAGACAGTTGGAAAATTTGAAATTTATGGCATAATAATGCCCTAACTACTCACATTTCTACCCTGAAATAAATAAACCATAAGACATTTATTTTGACTTCACTAGTAAGAGAGACATTAATAATGGTGACTGTGTAGCTCACAACTTTAGCCATTGTCTGAATTCCAAAATGATGCACAGAACAGCTGTGCCAACCATTTTTAAAAATAGTTGGCTAGATTCAGTTCAAAACATGATGCTGTCTTGTGGCTTCAAGAATGAACTGATTGGCTTCTGGTTTAAAGCAGCTAATATTTGAAATGATTATTGCCACTGAAGAGACTTAGAAATAATAATAAAATGATCATTTGTGGGCCTGTAATGACCATAAAGAAGAATATGAATTCCTCCTTCTGTGATTTTGCTGTTACTGTGCTCGTGAGATTTATGTACAGAACAGCTTGTGTCTCAGATGTCACCACTAGTTTTTACAGGGAACATCAGTACGAGTTTGAGGAGAAACGAAGAAAGAACGTTCATCAATGTGTGCTATGTAGCTATGTAAATTTAATCCGTGTATGCTGAGAAACCTTTCCTTGCCTCCAGCGAGTAGAATATGTGTTAAAATGTGCCTTCTTCTCCCCTTTCCAATGTTTCTTCATCTGTCTCCAATCTATCGTTTCCTGACAGGACACAGAGAGACGTAGATTATGATTTCTAGAGGTGGCAATCCTAATTCTCCTCCAAAGCTTTATTTTCTTGCTGATGTCATGGTGGAGTTTAAACATAACAGCACTAGCAGAGAAATCCTTGGTTCCCACCTCCCCACCCCCCCTTTTTTTTGATGTAACTTCTGAGTTCTGAAGGCAATTCGAACTTTGATAGTAGAATGTGCAAGTAGTAGTTTCTTGCTTTAAAATAAAGCAAAATGATAGGGCTGGAGAGACCGCTCAGTGGTTAAGAGCACTTGCTGCTTTTCCAGAGGACCTGAACACCCATGGCTCCATCACCCATGCAGGAGAGTTGACAGCCTCCTGGAACTCCAGTTCCATGGTATCCCATACCCTCTTTTGGCTACATGGTCACCCATACACATCCACATAGATGCACACATCTACAGTCTTACTAAAAATAAAATAAATCTAAGAAAATGACAAAAATGGTTAACTTTCTAAAATAGTTTTTTTAAAAATGTGCATAATAACCAAGTAATGGGCTGGAAGGCGTGAGAAAAATTGCGAAGTGCTAGTGTGGTTTCGCCTGCTAAAAGTGTAGCCTGAAGAGGAGTTCATTTATCCCGAGACACTGTTTTAAAAAACATGTTGCAGGAGACTTTGTGATTTAATTTGCTTTTCAAAATTAATATTAACTAGAATGATTTACATAATTACTGGTTTAACTTTTGTGAGCAAATAGATCTCAAACAATCTTCATTCCTGAGATATGTACCTTATCTAAGCTTGTTGTTGGGTAAAGAAGATAAATGATTTAGTTAGAAATGTTAAAATTCTTTTTCCCTTACAAAAAAAGGTAAATAAATACAAAACAATTCACCATACAATGCAGATTGCAGTCAGATGGAGCATGAGGTGAATTGAGAGTCTATTTCCACTTTTCATTTTGATCCTTTTCGTTAGTCTATCATCTCCATCATGTTTACTGCGCTGCTGGAACTCTATTGTCTTCCTTTCTTTCTTCTTTGGGACTTTGAATTAGCATCTGAGAAATTAATTGTCTTCCCACTCCATGCTGGCTGTGCTATTGTCTGATGCTGGCCCCTCTGTCCAAGATTTTTCCTACATCACTGAGCAGAAAGCAGCATGCATCCTTTCAGTGTTTGCTTCCTGAAAGCTCTCATCTTTGGTAATAGAATGACAGCACATTGAGAGACTCTATTAAATAGACATACTCAGTTTGTTTCTGCCCTTGCATTACATGATAATTCCTAGTTGTATTGCCCAAATGATTTGCATTAACATTGAGAATTCAATTTCTGTTGGGGAGGGAAATATCTAGAAGTTCAACTAAAATTATTTTGTATAAATTAGAAGCTTTGCTTTAATCAATCAATCAAAAAAAAAAAGCAGTGTGTTTGTCAGGCATGCTAATACATGCCTTTAATTCTAGCATTCCAAGGTCTCAGGCAGAAGGATTGTGAGTTCCAGGCCAGCCTAGGTTTCATAGTAATACCTTGTATAAGCAAACAAAGAAACAAATGAATAAAACTTTGAACAAGAGATGGCTGTTTTTAAAGGGTTAGTTGAAAATTAAACAAGAAAAAGAGGAGACAAAATTTAAGCTGTAAGGACTCCAACTATGACAAAACAAACAAATAAACAAACAAACAAACAAAAAACACACAGCCCCAAGCCATAGTACACAGCCACCCATAAAGACCGTCTGGCATTTTTCTTCCAGTTCTAAACCTTTTCTGAGAGGCAAAGTACCACTGAGAGAAAATGAGGACATGAAGATAATGTCTTTTACAAATTCCTAAGGACATAAAGCAATAGCTAAGCCAGTGTGTCTTATCAGGAGCTGCTCTCTTGCTTATAGTGGAAGGAATGGAAGGGCAGTTGGGAACATTCTTGGCAGCACAAATGATATGTAAATAATTTCTCACTCTCCAGCAAGCTCAAACTAGAGTATTTTTTTGCCTATGTCCTATGGAACTAAGACACCATTATATAGAGTGAAGAATAAGAACTGTGGGTTTGCTTCTAGGCTGTACTTGGAGTTTTAATGTATTGAATAATATTAATTATTTCAAATAGTCTGAGATTAAAACTGAATAAAAAAACAGACATTTTCCCTTTTCTCTGAATTCTTTGCTTTATTCACAAAATAGTGCTGAAAGGAAACAGCCAAAGAAAGCTGACTGGTGAGTTAGGGAAGAGACTGTGCAAAGTAGCAGAACTGTTTACTTAACCAATTATCCTCCTGCCTCAGCACCTTCAATAGCCATTCTTGTGGGGTGGTAATGCAAATTTAGAAGGAGGCTGTTATCTCTGAACTAGATCAGACATGAGGCCCCCTGGACCCTGCTGTCATAATGGAGAATAATTGAGGACTGCATCAGTCCTTAACTTGGAGAACAGTAGGTGCATTTCATCTGAAGTGGATTTCTGTAATGTGTATCAAATCAGAATGTATTGAACTCAATGAGATCGTCACATAGACCAGTATGAGAGTGCACTTTAAAAACCTTAGATTTCTATGGAAGACACAGACTGGAGTAAGTGAAAACAATCTCACCATGAGACCACACAATCTCATAAAATCAAAATATTTTTTTTTAAAAAGCCCTTCTTCTAAATCGTGAAACTATAAGCAGAACCATTTCTACACTATCCTTTTTTTTTAAAAACCAAGAAAAGGGCAGACAACTGACTACTCTTCAATAAATGATAAAGAAGTGCCTTCTTTGATGGAAAACATTTTTCATTTACTAAGTGCCGAGAAGGAATATTAATATTGATTCAGACTCAACTATGAATGCTGACCTCAAAAGTACCGACTGTGATTAGCTGGATGTTCATGGGTCCCACAGCTTATAAATTCTGACTTTTTCTTCATGATGACATTTTAAATCAAAGCAATTTGAGTTCCCTATACTATCATGAAAGTACTGAACACTTTTAAACACTTTTGATACAGTCTGTAATGGACAGAAAACTAGTTTTTCTATACTGCAGTTCTGCACAGTACCATCCCATCTGCTGGGATATATTTTTCCCAAAATAATTTTCTGGAGATTAAAGAGGTAGGTAAAATGCAGTCAATACATGTTTTGTCTTAGCCAACCATTTAGGTGAAATGAGAGCAAAGTGAGCCAATTCCTAGAGAATAAAATGCAGTTTTTGTCTCCTAAAGCAAGATCTTCATAGCGTCATGCTGATTCTAGAATGTGTAGAAGCCAAATGCAATCAAACTCAAAGGAAAAAAAAAAACATGTATTGATTTAGGAGATTGAAAATGTAAGCTTGGAAGGAGTGATTCTTTGTAGTTTCCAAAACACAAGCTCAGTGCTGGGGAGATTTCTCACTGGATAGTGCACGTGCTGCAAAAGTATGAGGCCCTGAAGACCACCAACATAAAATCTGGGTAGGCTTGGTGACTCAGAAAGACAAGGGAAGCCTTGGGTAAGCTAACTAGCTGAATTGAGTAAATCTAGGTTCAACAAAGGATACTGCCTCAATAAACAAAGTGGCGAGAAGAGAAAAGGACACCTGACACCAACCTGTGGTCTCCATAAACACACAAACATCATCCATATTCGTGTGTGCTCACAAATACGTAAGTATACATAAATGTACCCATGCATACCACACACAACAAAAAAATCTCCACATTATACATAGCAAGCTCAAAATTGATCAAATTAATCACCAGAAATCTTGTGAGTTAGTAACATTTTGCCTGTAACACTTCCTGGAATTCCTTCTTGGTGACATACATATTATGTATCTTCCACAGTACTCCTTAATGACCCGTGCACTGAAGTATAGACACATACACTCCCTTTCAGCTCGTTGATCTCTTGGCTTTTAGTTAGTTTCCTCGCTCTCTATCATTTCCTTTCCTTCCACTCAGTTTCCGTTTTCTGCAACTGTCTCTTTTGTTTGTCCTACTCTTTCCCCCATGTACTGGTTGTTGAGAACTGTAAATGAGCCACATCCTCTTAAAGGATATTACTGGCCTTTCACTGAATTTAAGAACTTCGTGTATCTGCATGATTTCAACTTTGGCTAAATTGCAAAGAGAACAGGTTTGCTTTTGGCTCACAGATCTGTTCAGCATTAAACATCAAGGAGAAGCAACCACAAGAAGCAGCTGACATTGGAGTGCTAAAGTGGTCAGAGGTAAGGAAGAAAAATGCTGCTATATGACGGAGCTCTTCATGGATGCAATTTACTGTCTTGTTACCACACCAGCTTCTCACACTCTCTGCCTACTATTTTTTTTTTCAATGAATAACTCTTAAGACAGGTTGGTGCATGGCAGAGAAAGCTCAGTGAGTTTGAGGATTCTGTAAAACAGGCAAATAAGCACATGGTTAAGAGATCTGATGGGTTCTAGGAACATAAGTGGAGATGAATGTCTTGTGGGCACCTAATGAGGCATTTCAGACACTAGGCACTGCTGTGTACTTTGAGATGTTCTCTGCGCCAGAGTAGCTGAATCATCACAGTGTGGTGGGCAGAAAACCAGGCAGATGTAATGTTTGCACTGCTATTCTGATTTGTTAATTTTTCTCAGTCTTTCATCTTAAGAGATGTTTGAAAATACAAATGTAGATACTTAATGTCCAAAATCAAGCATATAAGGAAGGAATTTTAGGTGTATTATGGCCTAATTAGGATTTCTTAGGAAATAGTTCATAAAGTTTAGTTCATAACAGTGTAGAAACTTCCAAAGATATCAAATTAGAATGAATGGTAACAAAGTACTATTTTCAAGTAGTTTAATAAATAAACATTGCTCTCTGGGCCACTTTGCGAAAGATAATTATGAGAGAGGGATTTTAACAACAGGATTTGTCTGGCAGGTAAAGTAGGTATAGCTATAAAAATCAGAAAACTCATTAAGTAAAGAAATTCAAGAAATAAATATATTTGTATCCTTCCCAAAAGGCATACGGAGAAACCCTCGTGGAAGGCTAAAATAAAACACACAGGAAAATTAACCAGATTCTCTTGAAAAATAATGATGATCGAAAATTAGTCATCTTAATAAGTGTTTCCCTTTAAACTAAACTTAGTGTGTACTGGTTTTCAATTTATGTTGTCCACTCTCCTTGTGTTTATTGTTGTCACCCTGCCATGTTTATGTTCCTATTTTTCATTTGGGAGGTGGCTGTCCCATAAACTGAGCTATTTTTTTCAGTTATTGAATCATAACAATCATTTCATTTTAGCAGGAAACCTGTAAAAGGCAGTTATTACTTACAAAAATTGATGTCAACAAACAAGGACCTAAAATGAGTAGGTTTGCAATTTTAAGGTTGTTTCTATAAATGATGACTTCAACACATCCAATCTATCGCTCAGTTGTCTTGGCCTTAGCTTTAAAGCGTATCCATAGTCTGAAGGTGTGTCCCTACTCCTGACACTGCCACCTGGGGCTAACTGAATTCACACCTTATATCGCCACAATGCTCTCTGTTCCAATAGGATGCTCCAAGGTGTTTTCTCCCTCAGGGAACATGTAGGTCTTCATAACTAATTCCAAGAATCATGTGTCACTCCATGTTATTCATGGTAAGAGCCAAGTCTTCATATGATTTGCTCTCTCACACTGAGGCAGCTTTATTAATTCCTCAGGCTGCTTTTTGCCCCCTCCATGGCAGCTCTTCTGCTCCTGCAGCAGGAAGAACACATCCCTAGCTCTTTCAAACAAGCTCTGTCTACTATCTGAGATGTTCTCCTAGCAGAGCCTGGCCCCATGCTTCTTTGACCACTTAACGCCTTCATGAAAATGGTACAGCTTGGGCTGGAGAGATGGCTCAGAGGTTAAGAGCACTGGCTGTTCTTCCAGAGGTCCTGAGTTCAATTCCCAGCAACCACATGGTGGCTCACAACCATCTGTAATGAGATCTGGTGCCCTCTCCTGACGGGCAGTGGTACATGCAGATAGAACACCGTATACATAATAAATAAATAAATCTTAAAAAGAAAATGGTACAGCTTATCACTTTTACTCAATACTTAATATTATTTCAACACCTTTATTTAACTTAAGTGTCAGCTGATGTTGGGAAATCTGACTTGATTTTCTTATTAGATCCAATCAATTTTTTTTTTGTTTAATTTGGACATTATGGTGATTTGAAATCAAGTGGCCTGCACAGGGAGTGGCACTATTAGGGGGTGTGGCTTTGTTGGAGGAGATATGGCCTCCTTGGAGGAAGTGTGTCACTGTGGAGGTGGGCTTTGCAGTCTCCTATGCTCAGTGTGGTACACAATTGTTTCTGCTATCTGCAGATCAAGATGTAGAAGTCTCAGCTCCTTCTTCAGCCCCATGTCCGCTTGCATGCCGGCATGTCCTGTCATGATGATGTGCTAAACCTCTGAAACTGCAAGCCAGCCTTAATTAAATATTTTCCTTTATAAAAGTTGCCATGGTCATGGTGTCTCTTCACAGCAATAGAAATCCTAAGACAAATTTAAATGACTAAAATATAACAAACAACATTAATGACTTCAAGAGCCCATTCAGTTGGCTACTTGTGAATGAGTTTCTACATGAATAATATACAACAAAGTGAAATTTAACATCTGGTTGTACAAATGTATATAATTTATAGTCTTTTTTTTTTTTTTTTTTTTTTTTTTTTTTTTTTTTTGGTTTTTTCGAGACAGGGTTTCTCTGTGTAGCTTTGCGCCTTTCCTGGAACTCGCTTTGGAGACCAGGCTGGCCTCGAACTCACAGAGATCCGCCTGGCTCTGCCTCCCGAGTGCTGGGATTAAAGGCGTGCGCCACCACCGCCCGGCAATTTATAGTCTTATATCACTAATTATGTCAACATAGTCCTAATTATACATTTTAAAAGAAATCAACATTACTCTAAAATTATTTTCATGATTTGAAATCAATTAAAATGTATATGCTGATACTTAATGAACAAGTCCTTATTTTTTATTCATTTATTTATGAATATATTCAGCATATTAAGACAAAGCTTTGTAGAAAACAGATTTTAAAACCAAATTTTATTGTTCAATAAGACCAAAAATGAAAACTTTAAGTACAAAGTTCAATTCATAACACTTTTTTGCTCTGAAAGTTTTTGTTTGTTTGTTTTTCTTGACAGGGTTTCACTGCATGGCCTTGGCTGTCCTGGAACTTGCTCTGTAGACCAGGCTGGCCTTAAATTCACAGAAATCTACCAGCCTCCACTGCTTGAGTGCTGAAATTAAAGGTATGGACCACCACAACCACCTGGCTTGCTTGGAAGATTTTTTTGTGTATTTCTAGATAACTTTTGTGCAATTAACTCCCTTATTTGAAACAGTCGGTCAGTGTGTTAATACAAAGCATCATGGTTGTGATTCTGCCCAAATGCTAATTTTCATTGTATCTGACTCTTTACCTTCATAGTTCATTTTTTACTGCCCTAAAGATGAACTTTCTGGCCTCATGAACATTTCATCATAGATGGAGGAGATGCTCACAAAGCACTGTGGCTAGCTCAGTCAGTAGAGCATGAGACACTTAATCTCATGGTCGTGGGTTTGAGTCCCACACTGGGTGCCAGTGTAGCTGAATATCTAAGCAGTCTTATTAAATAAAAAACTCAGAGCCAGATATAGGGGTGAAAGCCTTAGAGATCAGGGAAATACTGAGAGCCACCAACCAACCTTACCTCACCATCTCTGCAACTTCCAAAATGCACAACTTCCTGTCTACCCAGGCTTTTATGGCCTTGCTGTTCTGCCCTCTCATTGACTCTTAGCCTGGCTACCTCATTTCTTGTCACTGCCTGTCTGTATAGACCTCCAGGTCTCTATGGTTGGTACTGGGATTAAAGGCGTGTGTCACCTTGCTTGGCTATGTTCCTTAGAGTAGCCTTGAACACACAGATACCCTGCCTGCCAAGTGATCAGATTAAGGGCATGTGCTATCACTGCCTGACTTTTGTGTTTACTTAAAATGGCTTGCTATTTCCTCTGATCTCCAGGCAAACTTTATTTATTATCATACAAATAAAATATCACCACATTTCAGCACAAATAAAATATCACCACAAAGCACCATGCCTCCCTGAGAAGATTCAGGCAATTAATGCTGAGAAAGAGTCATATTTCTCAGTGGTGTAGTCACTGATAGGTTACCTTTGCTCAAGTAAACCCCACCCATCCACACTTTGAGGGCAATACCCATTAATGTAATAGACCACAGACAGAAAGCAAAAGGAAGACTTCTTTGGAAGAATAATTTAGTGTAGGTAGAAGCAGACAGGGAAAGATAAGTACATTGTATACATGTACGTACTTTTGAAAGAGTTACTATAACAATGGTCTTCATAAGTTATTATATGTATCAGGAACATTAAGATACAGTTTAATATATTTACTCAATGACTGTCTCTAAAAACTGGTCCTACAAATTAGCCTTTAGATGTGTCCTATAATGGAGTGTTGCCAAAAGTATATTCTAAATTTATTTGGGTGGCATATATTTCAAGCCTACAAGCTATGTTGTAACATATATAAATATGTACCTATATACACACATGATGAAAATGATTATTACAGGTTAAACATACTTACACACTTGGCTGTGTATATGTACATGTATCTGAATATTTCTGGCATCTCAGATGTGAGTTCAGTGAAAGGAATTTTAAAGGCTCTCTATGCCAAACTACAAAAATCCAAACCTCTTCCTTTTGCTCCTAGAATCTAATCCTGCTGCTAGTTTCTTTGAAGGCAGGACTCACATTACCTGTCACACAAGCATAGTCACATTTCTAGTCATATTTTTGACAGATTTAGTAGTTATTTCTTTTGTTTATTCATGAGACAACCATTCATATTCAACCAATATTTAAACTTATAAATTTTACCTCAAGACTTCTTATACCTAATGTTTTATTTTTTAATGTACTTTTATTCCAAATAGCTTCTTTTAGTTGAATAGATTAAATTGATCAAGCATGTTAATTTTTTTCTCTACATTTCAATGATTTTTTCAACCATGGATGCAAATAATATATAAATTTGTTTTATTATAAACTTCAAATCAATTTAACATTTTCTTTTCAATGGGTAAGCTACTTAGTATGCTTTCTCAATTGCCCAAATGAGTTGTCCTAGTTTTCAAACAGTTCTGGCTATTAATTTATTTTTTTCTTGAGCAGGTTGAACTTAAGAAAAAAATAAGTGAGGATAACTTCTTATTCTTTGATTCATTATTTATGAAAAATGAAAATATTTCTTTTCAATAGTGGTCCATAACTGAGTAAATTGTAAATGAGATTTACAGTAAAATAAGATAAAAAGACCTGTGTGTGTGTGTGTGTGTGTGTGTGTGTGTGTGTATACATATATGTTTGGTTAGTTTTTTTCCATTTTCTTAGGCTGTCCCCAGAGAAATAGATTTAAAAAAAAAAACATGTATTTTAACCAAAATTTCACAGAATTTTTGAGCAATGTAGAAAAATTTGTAGATCAGGAAAAAAATGATTTCATCTTCTTTGGTGTGAATTGTGTTCAAAATAAAATTCAGCAGATGTCTACAAATTGTTGTAGTTAGTTTTAATTGTCTACTTAATACAATCTAGAGTGATCTGTAAAGAGACTCTCAATAAGGACAATCTAGATCAAGTTTACCTGAGGCCATTTCTGTAAGTTCTATCTTGATTATATTAATCGAGTTGAAAAGACCTGTTCACTGTGGGCAACACTATTCCCTAGGCAGAGGATCCTAGATGCTATAACAGTAAAAAAAAAAAAAAAAAAAAAAATGAAGTGAGTGCAAATGTTAGTCCATTAACTTTATCTTTTAAATTAATTGAGGTCTAAAGTCTTCTCCTCCTATGGGTGGCACCATTTCCCAGGCAGGGGATCCTGATTTCTGGGAGTGGAGAAAGTAATCTGAGTGCACACACAAAGTTTCATTCTTTCTGGGCTCCTGGACTCTGGATATGGTTAACTGCTTGCTTCACATTCCCACCGCCCTAGCTTCCCTGCTGGACTGCAACCCGGAATTAGGAGTTAAAATAAACCTTCTCTACCGTATCTTACTTTTGACATAGTATTTCATCACAACAACATAAACACAATTAAAGCATGAATAAAAGCCAGAGTAGTCTATGTTTTGAAGTATATGGTTTATTGTGTTACTACTAAAGGCACCACATAACAGGAAACAAAGACATTTAAATTCCAGATCAATATTTGAGCATGCTATTTTATTTTTCTGGGATATTAATACTCAATATTGTAACTTCAGAATGTTGAGGTCAACAAGTATAAAACTCAAATTGATAAGAAATACACACACACACACACACACACACACACACACACACACTTTTTTTTGGAAAGTTAGGTCTGAACACAGAATTTGTATCATGAATGATAATTCCAGAAATATTATTTTTCAATCTATTTCTTAAAGACTAGATGTGTTAGAATTCATGAAATAATGCTAGAATAAGCAAAACAATAGAAGTTTAAATGTCTTAATGTAGAATTGAAATCTTTCATCGGAATTCATTTACTTACCTCTTTCACAACTGATCATGTGAACCCAAAGGGTGGGAGTTGCCTTTGTGAATTCAATGAGCATTGTAACACTTACAGGGAAGTTTCATAGCACTGGATCATATATTCAGAATTAAGTGAGCATCAATCAATTGGTAAATGAATATTCTCAAACTTGATTTATATAAAAATAAAAGAATATTTTGACTGGATACAATGACTCACAGTGGTAATCCCTCCACTCAGGAGGCAGAGGCAGAAGAATTGCCATGAGTTCAAGGACTAACATGAGCTACACAGTGAGTTCTAAGCATGACTTTTATACATGTAGGATCTTGCCTGGAAAAAAATAAGCAAATTAAAGTCACTTCTTACATGTGTTTAGGTGACCCAATGAGTTTAATTCAGGGTTGCTTACACAGGCACAAGGGTTTAGAAGAGCATGGACATCTTCCCAGTGGCTACACTACTGGGTGAGGACTCAGGAGCCATTCCTCTATGTATGACAGAATGCTGACAGGCTCAGTTTTTTGCAGGTCTTGAGCAGCTATTGTGAGTTCAGTGGCCACATTGCATTTGGAAAACAAGCTTCTGCAACCCTCCAGCCCTTTCACTGGTATTTCTATTCTTTCTGCTCTCCCTTCTGCGATGTTCTTTAAACACTGAAGGGGTCTAGATGTCACCTTTAAAGATGAGCACTCAACATCCACATATTCTCAGCATTTTGGCCAGTTTCTAGTCTGTTTTAGTTAAAGTTCTCTAGTGGAACAGAATATATATATATATATTTAAAAAGTCAGCTAAAATTGGTAGTAGAAAGATCACATCTGAGATCTGAGAATTCTGCAGTTACTTGATCTTTGAGGCTGAGTGCATCCATACTTAGTTCACTGAGGTGTCACAGCCAGTAGTTACTCAACCCTCAAGTCCAGGTTTCTCAGTACTTCCAATCTGTCTCAGGAAGCATGGCAAGTTCCTAGAGACCTGCTAGTCCCTAATCCAAGATGAAAGCTCTTTGCTCTCAGAGGAGGAATCAGAAGCAATAGCCCTAACCCAAATCGCCTTGGTGGCTAGAGAGAAGGACAAGCAAGTAAAAAAAAAAAAATAGATAATCTTCCTTCAAGTCATTTCAATCTGTGGTGTTAACTGGCTCACAGAAGGTGCTACTCATAATTGGGTGGGTCTCCCCACATCTAGCAAGGCAATCATGGCAATTCTTCAGGAGAGGCTTTCCATTCTGGTGATTCTGATTTTGGTAAGTAGACATTAAGAGTATCCTTAGTAGAGACTATGTGGTGGGTGACTGTAGTCTACTGCAGAAAGACACCTCTCTTACCAAAGCTGAGAGCATCACTAATCTATGGACATGAACATAGATAGTCTGGTAGGCATAACATATCCATTTCACACAATGTTAGCCTTCCCACTAAGGGCTACCACTTACTTAGCCATGGGCTTTTTATATGGCTTATAGTATTAGACATTAATTTTATCTTGTAGAGGGGACATCAGTTTCAATCAATATAGGGTTAGTTGCCCCTTACCAGTCATATCAATATTATATCTGTGCATACATATTGCCAGACAGGACAGCAGTGTAGCATGCAGAGTCCACAGCTGAGCAAGGCTGCCCATAATTTTTCTCTCCCAGCAGCCTGCATAGTAGCTTCCAGAGCTATGAAAACTAGTCAGCAGGAAGGAAGCTTCCAGCTCATTTCCAGCTTGATTTCTCTATGTCCTGTGACTGAAGTATGTGATGTCATTAGCAATACTTATACCCTCTAGTTCTGGTGGACAAACAAGACCAGTAGCAAAAACTTATATTGTTTTGGAGGCCACGGAGACTTCCCTGAACAACAATAAAAGGATCAAGTGTGAGATTTTTTTCTACCAATGTAGCATCGTACCAGCACAAAAAACATAGGTATTTTGGAATATTTTGATTTTAGGATTTTATAATAGGGTTTCTGATTTTGTTTTAATTTCTTCATTTTTTTTCAGATGCAGAAAACAAGGCATAGACATATTCAGTATAATCTCTGAGATTATCCATCTCATAAGTAGAAAGATCAATGGAAACCAGCTAATGTACAGTGCCACACCCAGATCTTGTTGAATATAGATTCTAGTTGAATGAGTCTGAGCTGCAGGCTGAACTTATGCACATCAGATGAGCTCCTAGGTGGTAGGGCTACTGCTCTGAAGATCAGATGTTGAATAGAAATGCAGTGCATCATGCTTCCTCTTACGTAATCAGCAGGTATTGAACAAGCAGGAAGTAAGCTAAGAATGATTTCCATGCCACCAATACTTTTCTACTGAGCCAGAGAGTTCAAGGTGAGTGGCCCTGCTACAGCTTGCTACAACTTAAGTACATAGTCTGCATTCACTGCATCTGTTACATCATCCAATTGCTCTATGATGGGACCATATTTACATTTTTCATCTATGTTCTATTTTTTTATTTGCTTATTAGGATATCTCTCTCAATATACTAGGTTGGTTTTGAAGTCACCATATAGCTTGAGCTGATCTCAAACTCTCGACTCTGCTACATTAGTCTTCTAAATGCAATTACAGGTACAGAATATCATACTCAACATTTTTTTTTCATATTTTCTATGCCGCTGGAGATTGGAAACAAGACATTTCCCATGCTAGGCAAATGTTCCAAATCTAAACTATATCCTCAGCCCTTATTCACATTAATTTTTTAATATAAAATGTTCTCTAAACAAGAACTCATGTGTGATCTGTGCTCACGTAATTTATTGTACGAATGAATCTTTAGAAGAATTTATTACCAAGGTAAACTTCTAACACAGCTGTGGGCTTATAAAGCTGTCCTGTATCTTATCTCTTATGTGCCCTGCTTAAATTATGGTTTTCTCTAAAAGAACCTCCTTATTCTTGCCACAGATACAAAATTTTGCTGAAGCCAACTACTGTAGTAGAAATTAGCTTTCTGGGCAATATATATTTTTTTCATTAATTTTGAGGTTTAATATAAATAGCTGAAACCAAAGTGTCATTGAACACTGACATTGGCACTACCATATGGAAGATTTCACGACATCTTTCTGTCTTTCCCTTCTTCATTTCTAAGGTGGTGATTTTAGCCTTTCCTTGGCTTTTGCTTTTACACAGGACTTTTATTGATTCCCTGAAAGCTTTGAACATTCTTTATAATTTCTTGAAAACTTTCTCACAAAAATGTATTATATTGACATATAACAAGCTGTTCTTGAATGTGTCATATTTTAATTGAATGAACATGGTCAGTTCTGGAAAGCGCTTTTCTTCCTAACATTTTAACGTCTTTATCTTTGCATTGTCTCTATGGGATGCATATCCATAATCACACCATCAGCCTGTTATTCCTTCTCAGCAGCAGTTGTAGATACAACTCTTACTAATAAAGTCCTCTGGGGAAAGTTATAAGTTGTTTGAACAATTACATGTAGCTTAATTTTACAAAACAAAGTAATTGAGATTTTTCAATGTTTATTTAATGAGTTTTTCTGAATTGTGGCAAAACACTAAACAATTTAAGATTTATAAAATTGCCACAATCATGTCATTGTCCATGAAAATACCATTTTTCTATGAGAAGTAAGCTATGTTTGAAGGATCCACTATCCACTATGTTAGAAGTGCCTACAGCGATTGACATTTCTTGTGTGTGTGTTTAATATACCAAAGTAAACTTTCTTTCACTTGAGTTTAAATTGTTAGGACTATGCAAGGCATTCAAAAGATTGATTACTTTTATTTAGTATATAATGTCACAACTTATATTATTTAAGAAAGGGATATATCGATATAAATTGATCCATAAGTTTAAGTATATGAGCAAGTGCCTCCTAAGAGGCAGTTCCATGAAAGCAGAGGCCTAGAAATCGTCTAGTCAGCATGGAAAAGATCTGCACATGTCACATGAGGTCCCAGCCCTGAGAAGACACAAGACCCCATCCCTAACCCAGAAGCTATCTCCAGTTGACAACCACCTCCCAAAAAAGATGAATTTTCTGCAATAGAGTCTCATAGGACATAGAAACCACACTTAAGGGCAGGCCCCCATGCCCAGCAGGAGATAGCAAACACAAAAAAACTCAATAGTAACTTGAGAGGATTTTGCTTTGTTTCATTTAACCTCATTAATTCTTTGCCTGATCTTTTGCTTATATATTATGGTTTCCAATTTTTTGTTTTTAGATTTCTATGTGTTTGAGCTGTGTGTGTGTGTGTGTTTGTATGTGTATGTGTGTGTATTTGTGTGTGCTTGTATGTGTATATGTGTTTGTATGTGTATGTGTGTTTTGTGTGACTGTACGTGTGTGTGTTAGTGTGCATGGTTGTGTGTGTTTGTATGTGTATGTGTGTGTGTTTGTATGTGTATGTATGTGTGTGTGTGTGTTTGTATGTGTATGTATATACATGGGGGTGTGTGTGTGTGTGTGTGTGTGTCTGAGTCTGTATGCGTTTCTTGTGCTTTGTCTTTGGGTATTCTTTCTATTTGTTGTTGTTTGTTTATTTGCTTGTTTTGTCCTATTCTGCTTTGTATGTTTTTGTTTGTGTGTTTGTTTTTCCTTTCTAGCTGTCTGTTGTTTTTTAATGAGAAAGAAAGGGTGTAGATTTGGGTGGGTGGGTAGGAAAGATCTGGGAGGAATTTGTGTGTGTAAACCATAATCAGAATATATTGTATGAAAAAAACTCAATTTTCACAAAAAAGGAAAAGAAACTTGAACCCCCCCACCCCCACAAAAAAAAAATACTGCTAGTCAAAACCCATCTGAATTTGAGTTTCCCTGTGAAAAGCACTCAGGAGACCTATTGTGCCGACCAGTTGCTTCTCTGGTTCTGAAGAGTGGAGCTCTGAGCAGAGCGTGGTAAGTAGATGGGATGAGTGAGAATTCTGGCAGCTAGTCAAATCAGCTCCTCCATTTAGGATGATGAAAGTTAAAATTTAAAATTTTGAAGCAAGAAAAGAAGAGGGTAGTAATTTTGGTGTAAGAGTTGTGATTAAACATAGGACAGACAAAAGGGAAGAGCCTTAACAATGGACTTACTGTCATTGTTTAGAAGGGAAGACAAACAGAGAACCCAGCAAGGGTCACAAGCCCATAAACTCACTGTGGGTGGCATCATTCCTTGGGCAAGTGCTCCAGGACTGTATAAGAAAGACAGCCTGGGCAAGACCAGCAAACAGCCTTCCTTTACAGTTTCTTTTTCAGGTTCCCTCTTAAGTTTCTGCCCTAACTCTTCCCTAGTGATGGACTGTGGCCTGGAAATATAAGACAAATGGATATTTTTGAACACTAAATTGCTTCGGATGACAGTGTTTTATCAGAGCAATGGAAATGAAACTAGCACAGTAGTAGCTCAGGCTGGATTTAAACTCATAGCAATTCTCCTGCCTCAGGTTGCCAAATGCTGAGATAACAAGCACAAGACACCATACCTAGTGCTTAAAATATTAAAAAAAAAAAACTGGCAAAGCTTTGTATGATTCTGACTTATAAAAGCAAAAGCTCAAGGTCTCCAAATTTTGGAATGAGCTTTCTGCATAAGAAAAATGCCCAAATTGGAAGAAATAAATGCAAGTGTTAATATGATAGGAAAATCAGAATTTTAAATGTATATCATCTGAGTAAAAGTTTCTTATTTTCTTAATTCTGTAATAAGTAACATGGAGTGATTATGCAATTTTCAAGCTCCCTCACCATGCACTCAGGCACTTGCTCATGCGTGAATACACACACACACACATACACACACACACACACACACACACACACACACACACACACACAAAAGCAGTTCTAGGGAAACTAGTAATTCTCTCTGCTCCTAGACCATGTCATAGCTCTCCTATAGCAGTATGCTGATGTGATATTTGTAAGCAATTCTGGTCTTGCTAATGATCTTTAAAGTCACACTAACACCATGGGACATCCACATTGCAATTGTATTTCTTTCTTAACGACACAGCAACTTTTAAAGTCAGTTTTCTTCCAGTTTTCTGAGGTCAATGACTGATAATCTTTAATTTTCATATCAGAATGTCTGATTATCAGTAATCATGAATTCAAGACACATATTCTAAAGTGTCAAAAATACTCATGATATTTAAAGATAGAAATCTTTGGTAATTCCTTTACATGTGAGACAATGAAAATATGTGAATGATCATTTGTATTTGGATATTTATAGGTCTAGACAATATTTCTGTACCAAGACAGAATCTGGTAGGAATAAACTGTGGAATTATTCTCTGTTTCCCGTTCTGATACTCCTCCATTCTCTGTGGACCATGAGGGTATGTGTCCCATCATTCAGTACATATATTCCAGGGTCAAAGTTTGGTTATATTCCAAACCCATGGAAATATAGAGGACACTATGAGAATTCTCCTGTTATATTGATAAAGCTGAGATTGAATTTTTTTCAAGGAGAATGTCCTTTCTATATTTTTACATAGCTGAGTTGAAGTTTCAAATTTCATCATACTGCAATATACTAAGCTGCATTTAAATCTTCTTCTGTGCCAGGCAATGAGGTGCTAGTTTGCACAGTTGAAGTTACATAATGCTTTAGCAACCTTATGTGTTAGCCAAATGATTACCATGCATCTCAGAAGAAGGAACCAAGAGCACAGGTTAAATATCTTGTCAAAGATGCAAGATTTAAAATTCAGGTTTGTCTAATTCCAAACGAAGCTTTAACTATTTTATTCCTATGGCACAGCTCATAAGACATAGGTACTTGATTTTGTTTCCATTCTAAGTTTTTACTTTGGCCTATTTTTTTTTGTATTTCTTTTTATTTTAATTTAAGGGGTTCATAAAACCATACAGTAATATATTGCAGAGTCATTCTTACGGCTGTCAATAGCTGTGTGAGCCTACTTTAAACAATGAAATAGAAGAGAAGTGGTTCGATAGGATTCTGGAATGGTTCTTTAGAAGAAATGTATCTTTTGTGACTTATACCTCACTCCTAATCTAACCTGAAAAAAAAAGATACACCTGTATTGGGGAACCTTCATGATAGGATGAAGTTGAGCGTAACTCCACCAAGACCGAGTGTCTACGAGCCTGACTGCCTAACCTTGGATTGTTTATGAGATTAAAATAAAATTCTAATACATTTCAGAAAACCCACGGTGATCTTACCTGCAAGTGGATGCAGTTTCCACTTGATGACTTAATATACTCTATGAAATTAAACCCCTAGAAAAGTTCTTTGATGTTAAATAATTTTGATTGAAATGACTTGATTTCATATTCACTGAGAAGGAAATTGAAGCACACGGTAAAATATGTCCTTTTATTGCTGAAGAAAAACATTTTCCCCTCAGACTAAATGTATGTTTTATTTCTAAATTAAAACAGTAAAAATGGCTTTAGGAAGGAAATATGCACTGTGAAAATAAACTGGTTTAAGCACATCAATACTTCCATTATATACGCACTTCATGTAATTTAGCAAAATTATTTTTTTTAAAAAAAGGATTCTCTTTCTGTGTGATAGTAGCGATCGAGTATAGATTATAGTTTGAATATAGTTTCAGAATGTACATTGAATATTGTTTTAGAGAAATCCTTAAGTAATTCTTCAACAATGCAATCAAATAAACAAAACAATACTAAAAGTGGGCATCATTACTGAAATTTTAGGAAGATGGATAGGTGATATGGTTCAGTGAAGAA
Source organism: Peromyscus californicus insignis (assembly GCF_007827085.1). NCBI lineage: Eukaryota > Metazoa > Chordata > Mammalia > Rodentia > Cricetidae > Peromyscus > Peromyscus californicus. The sequence goes on along the minus strand of NW_026294491.1, from coordinate 47,563,536 downwards.
GAAGTTTGCCATTCATGCCCCAGGATCTGAGTTTGATCTCTGGAACCCAGATATGAAAAAAACAGATGCAAGCAACATGCATGAATAATCCTACAGTGAAATGGGAGTTGCAGGCAGGAGAATAGCCAGCAAACTCAGGGGTTACCTAGTCTGGAGTACTTAGCATTGCCCAAACAGGAGAGGTCCCTCCCAACAAGGTGGAAGGTGAGAACAGACTTCTTAAAGTTGTCCTGCACTGCTCTCACAAATGCACATTGCATCCTCCCCTCCTCCAACAAACACATCATCTGTATTTTAAAAGAATATTCCAGTTTACACAACAAAAACAACTTTTCAGTGGCGAAAACCAACCCATGAATTTGTCATACTTTATTCCATTACTGTACTTTATAATACCTGTAAAGATAAAATGAAACTGACCCTTGTCAGCCTTCACCATTTTACTGAAAACTGTTATACATCTTGTTGAAAATAGAGTTAAGATGTGCTTGTATATGTTGAAATGAATTCAGTAAAAGGGATACTCAGTTTTACACTCACTGCAGTTTAGAACATTCTGGGGGAAACACTTGTCAACAGGAAGAAATGCCTTTCTCTTATATGTAAAGACAACTGCTTGAAGTATTGATTTTGGAGAATGAACTCTCTAAATCTAATTCTTAAAAAGTAGATTTAGACAAATGCAATGATTGTGGAAGATATATCTGTACTGTGGCTAAGCAGGTGTGGGGAATAGGAATAATCACTTAAGACAGGAACTGCAATTGGAAAAGTAAGTACCAGTGATTCTCATGCGGCACACACATGAGAGGTGCAATTCTGTGAACTCCTCAAGGACTTACTCTCATCTGGTTTGCTTGTAGTCTGATTATCTTTGATCCTTATTACTATCAAAGAAATTGATGTTTATCAACACTGATGTTTCAGAAGGTAACCCCCTATGGGCATCCAATTACTTTCTTCTGCAGCCAGCTACTGGGAAAAGGAAATTGATTGACAGATGGCTCTGGAGTGCAATGCTTTGGGCCCAGTGGGGTGCATCCAGATTGATTCAGTGTTGAGACTTCCAAGAATCTTGCAAATACACCCGAGGGAACCCTAATTGAACTCCAGGGGTCTGGACTTAAATCCACTTTCAACTCGAAATCACTCCCATCCCTAAGAAACCTCGTTGGGCCCAGACATAGCTTCATACAGCAAGAAGTTACAGTAGCTAAAGCAGATCTAGATTCCTATAGCATCAATGTTTCCATCCAAGGCAGGCTACAACCTTTAGGTAACAAGAGTGTTCTCCTGATGCCTGCACTGCCTCTTATTCTGAATACATTTGCACTGCTATAACAAAGTGTCACAAATTGGGTCCCTTATGAGCAAAATAAACTTATTTTTCATAGTCCAGGAGGCTTGGAAGATCAAGAACAAGGCACCTGCAAACTTCATGTCTGCCAAAGACAAAAAGAAAATGCTACTTTGTCTAGACTGTCCTTGTTTTCAGTTTCTCCTTAAGCTTTTGCACATCCCCTTAGATCTAACTCCAAAGCTATTCCCAGGAAGCCCTTTCACAGGCTCTCACAGCAGTCTTTGGATTTCAGAATGGTTGGAGAAATTATTCTTTTAGGACTTTCACTCAGTGTTTTATACTTAGTATTTGCTTATTTATAGTGGCATGCTTAATTGAAAGACTATTTTTATCTTGGATCTCATTTTTCATACCTGTTAAGTGTTCAGCAAATGCAATCTGAATGGACGTATCCTGGCTTCAGTCCTTAACCTCTCTATGTCTACTTCTTTCTAAATAGAGTGTTAACAAAAAAATTATGTCCTAGAAAAAAATTATCATTGAGATAATCAAAAGGAACTATGTTTTGAAATACATGCAGTTTTGAGTCCCTGTATTAGAAACAATTATTGTTGCTATCTAATGCTCTGTTGAACTTCTGTGAAATGAATAGAGTAACATTAGGAAATGGGCCTCAGTGGTCAGTCACCTAATTTGATAGTTTGTACAGTGTCAGATTGGACTTACAATTACTGGAAAAGATAGAAAATCTTCCTGTGTCTGATTTACTGTGTGTCCAGATGTCTAGAAAGCACAGAAATACCAACCTTGCCATAGCACAACACAAGTATTTCTCAGTCCAGCTACATTTTAGTTCTGAAAGCGGCATGAGAGTGAAATTAGCATATGGCCAATTTTCTGGATGCCCAGAGGTTCTTGGATCATGCTGATACATCTTTATCTGCTCATTAGGATTATGGCCTGAAATTGGGCTTACTCGAGTTTATGCCTATTACACTAGAAGTCACTGCATATTACTATGGCAGCCTTTGAAGCATCCACAGATGACTGATAGCCATTCACATGCATACATATCTCTGTGCTTGTATATTTGATTAGCTTTATAGTTTCTATATGGTGATAAGGTTTCTATGAGGAAAATTCAAACTAAATATGTCCTTTCAGTACTGAAATCAGCAGGTTTAAAAAGCTCCCCTTCCTGTAAATGAAGAAAACTAAATTTTGCCTTTTGTTTCACACTTAAGAAATTCACTTAATGGATAGGATCTGACATAAGCCCTGTTAAGACTGGCCAAGAAACAGAGATTCCTCCACTCACTTGCTTACTCTTAAATGTATTTTAGATTTAATATTCCCCTTTTCCAGGTCACAGACTAGAATGCAATAATTCAGAATTCTTAATGTAATATGCTATCATTTGTCTACACTACTCACATACTACTGCTAAAGAGCAGGTCCAGAAAGGACCAGTTAAAGCCAGAAGGAAGCAGGACTTTGATAAGGGACAGGGAAGAAGACAGGGAATTAGAACTGTTTTTTTTTTCCACTTTAACTTTACAAAATAAAATTTTTATTTCTCACACAATGTATCCTGATTTTATATATCTATATATATATCTATATCTATATATCTATATATCTATATATATATATATATATCTCACATATCATATATATATATATTACATCTATTACATAGGATATATCACAATTTATCCTAATTATCCTCTCTCTCTGCTCCTCCCAGTATCCTCTTTCTGTCTCTTATTAGGAAAATACAGACTTCTAAAGGACAATAATAAAATAAAATATATAAAATATAATAAGATAAGACAAAAAACTAACACATCAGATTTGGGCAAAACAAACTAAGAGCAGGAAAAGAGGCCAAGAGAAGGCAAAAGAAGCAGAGACCCACTTGTCTACACACTCAGAAATCCCATGAAAACACTAAATTGAAAGCCATAATTTATATGCAAAGAACCTATAGGGTAAAAGGATACATACACATACACACACACACAAACACACAAATACAAACACATTATATATATATATATATGTATACACACAAACACATTATATATGTTTGTGTATATATATATATATATATATATGTGTGTGTGTATACACACACACATCAGATAATAAGATAATTTTTAAAGGAAAAGCCTTAACACTATTTTGTGAAACAAAGAACCTGCAAAGTTATCTTTGAGTTCATTTTCTGTTGGCCATCTACTGCTGGGCATATGTAGTGTGTTCCCCTAATGAGACACTCTTGGAAGATACTAAATTTTCATTTGCAAGTACTGATTAATTGGAGATTGCTTCTAGTTAGGGATGGGAGCACATAGCCATATCTTTCAGCTCTAGAACCCCATCTGGTGCAAACTAATGGGGTCTGCATGCTGCTTCAGTCTCTGAGTTCAAATGTGCTTTGGTCCTGTTGTTTAGAAGGTCTTGCTTTCTTGGTATTCTCAATCCCCACTGACTTACACTCTTTCTGCTTCTGCAACCAAGGGGATTTCTTGAGCCCTGAGAGGAGGAATTTGAGTGAGACCTCACATTTAGGGTTGAGTGTTCCAAGGTCTCCCACTCTCTGCATAATATCTGGTTGTAAGTCTCTATGTGGTGCCATCTGCTACAAAAGGAAACTTTTCTGATGATGGATGAGCAAGGCTCTGATGTATGAGTATAGCAGGTTGTCCTTAGGAGTAATTTTATTGCCTTTTTTAAAAAAAAAAAAAAAAAAAAAAAGAACGGTATTATTTTGTTTTATCCCAGGACCCTGGTTTATCTAAACTCCAGTTCTGGGTCACCCAAGCAGTGTTGGGCATGAATTCCATCTTGGGTCTTCAGTTAAATCATATATTGGTTGGTTACTCCCTCAAATTTTATACCACTATTTCACTAGCATATCTAGTAGTTAGGGCACCAGTTTAAATCAAAAGGTTTGTGGCTGGCCTGAAATTTACGCTTCTCCTTTGGTGGTGTGCAGATCTTTACACAGGGTGAAGGGTCTATGATGTAGGTAGGCAGCTTGATTATTCCATGTTTAACAAGTTGGGTAGATGTTGCCTTCAGCAATGCGACCTTGCTCTCAGTTTGTGAGAGAAACCTATAGTCTTGGCACCAGCCTATGTGGTTTGGGGGGGGTCTCAGGGGACTCCTTTGGCCAACATTTCAACATAGATATAACCCAATCCTGGTACTAGAGCTTGGCAATAAGCATGTCCAATTGTGGCTCAGTCTCTCCTGTTATTTGGCAATTTCAATTAGACTACTTTCATGTATGTATATATTTTATGAAGTCTCTGCTGTATTAGGTTTTTACACTACCCCTCACTTGCCCCTTAATTTTAGTTATCTCTCTCATTATTTCCCCTTCTTTCTTCCTCTTCCATGCCCCTCTCCCATTGATCCTCTCATTCTAGTCTGGCTGCCAACCATTCACTGCTATTCTATTTCTCTTTCCCAGGGATATTTATCTGTTCCTCCCACTGCCCACTCATTCATTACTCTATACCTAATGTCTGTGGTGGTGGGTATTGTAGCTTTGTGAACATTGATTTTACAGCTAATATCCACATGTTAGTGAAGATATATCACATTTCTCTTTCTGGATATGAGTTACCTAAATCAGTATCACTTTTTCTAGTTGCACCCATGTGGTGATATTTGTGCTGAAATGTGATTTTATTTGTATGTTAATAAACAAAGTTACTTGGGGGTCAGAGCTAACAGCAAGCCATAGCAGATGTCTGGCAGTGGTAGCACATGCCCTTAATCTGATCACATGGCAGGCAGAGTCTGTGTGTTCAAGGACATAGCCAGCTTGGAGACACATGCCTTTAATCTCAATACCAACCATAGAGACCTGGAGGTCTGTATAGACAGGCAGTAATGAGAAGGTCATGTGGCTGTGTTTAAAACCAATGAGAAGGCAGAACAGAAAGTCAATAAAAAGACAGATACACAGGAAGTAGGCCTCTTTCTCAGGGGAAGGATGGCAGTGGCATCAGGTGGTAAGAAGGTGGTCTCAGCTTTTGGCTACTGCTCTCTGATCTCTGGGCTTTTAACTGTGCATTTGGCTCTGTGTTTCTTATTTAATAAAACCATTTAGAATTACATCTACACACCTATTTTCCTGTTAATTTCATGATTTTATTTTATTTTTTGATGACTGAATATTACTCCATTGTATAAATATACCATATTTTTTAATCCATTCTGTTGAGGGATATCTATGTTGTTTCCAATTTCTTGCTATTATAAAGTGGGCAGCAGTGAAAATGGTTGAGAAAGTTTCTCTGTGGTAGGATGAAGTATCCTTTGGGTATATGCCCAAGAGCAGTATAGCGGGATCTTAAGGTTGATTGATTCTCATCAACATGAAGAACCAAAACACTGATTTCCAAAGTGGCTGTACAATTGTGAATTCTCATCAGCAATGTATGAGTGTTCATGTTATTCCACATCCCTGCTAACATGAGCTGTTACTTGTTTTATTGACATTAGCCATTCTGACAGATCTAAGATGAACTATTAATGTAGTTTTGATTTGCATTTCCCAGGTTACTAATGATGTTTAACATTTTCTTTAAGTATTTTACAGCCACTACACTTTCCTCTTTTGAGAATTCTCTATTTAGATCCGTGCCACAGTTTTAATCAGGTTGTTTGTTTTCTTGATATTTAGTTTCTTGGATTCTTTGTATATTTTGGATATTAGCCCTCTATTGAATGTATAGTTGGCAAAAATCTTTTCCAATTCTGTAGGTTCCCACATTTTCCAAATGATAGTGTTCTTTGCTGTAAAGTATCTTTTTGGTTTCATGAGGTCCTGAGGAATGAAAATTCAATGCCCAGTTTAAGGATAACATGTTAAATTAATTCTTACAATGGAATTATGGTAATTACCAAAAGAGAACACAGAGAAAACAAAGCTCCCCATCAATGGAGCAGTGAGTGCTTTGCACTTAACAAGGAGGCATGGTTTTAAAATCCTTAGGAGGACAGGTATTGAGAATACAGAATTAAAAACATCAGCAACCCCACCTGAGAATACAGAATTAAAAACATCAACAACACCAGCATCTGTCTTCATGTCTTCCAGGACTTGAAGGAAGCTTAGTCAATTATAAGACAAAGTCATCTACAACAGGCAAGATTTGAAGGTCCAGATCCAGATGCTTGTATATAAATGTCCCCTATAGGGCTGAGAAACACAGCTTGAGAATATCACTGAAAGACAAGGAGGAGGAGGAGGAGGAGGAGGAGGAGGAGGAGGAGGAGGAGAAGTGTTTCAAACATGGATGCTCAGAGAAGACAAAGGTAAATTAAAAAAAACTTAACCATGTCTTCCAAATTATATCAAACACATACAAAATACACAAACATATGCACATATATTAACCACACACACAATGAAAACACATATGCACATAACCACACACACACACACACACACACACACACACACACACACACACACATACACACACACACAAGCACATACATTAAAGTTCAAAATATGTATATTTTGGGGAAAATGTTCAGACTACATTTAGCAATAAAGTCAAAATTCTACAATTGTTTAGTTGTGTTTCCAATTATAAACTCATCGCAATAAGACAATTTTATTCACTGTCTCTGTAAAGATCTTAAGGATTGTCCCTAGATTAGAATTGCTTTTGGGAAAAAAAGCAATTTATAGAGAATGGCAAATAAAATATAAAACTGTCTGGGATACAAGGTAGATAAGAAATCCAATAAATTCAACTCTCTTCCTTGTGTAAAGCAACCTCTGCACTTAGAAATGGGAACCTTCTTCTCTTATTTGGAGACACAAATTGAGACTGACATAGATACAGTGGCACAGTGAGTGACCCTGGGTACCATCATCTGGCTTTCTGAGTATTTAGCCTGAAAAAAATTAATAAAACTCAATAAGTTTGAGAGTATGTAAATTCTGTTGGGTGAGTCATAAGTGGGCTTTGTGGGTCTCTATAAACATTTATTTGCTGACAAATTATCTTTTCAGAAAAAAAAGGTGTTTGCATTATGTGTTGCTACTATTATATAAAGATTTAAATTTTTATTTTTATTTTCTAATTATTTCTAGTAATTAGATTCCTGTCTCACTAGTAAAGTACTTAGTATGAGTAAATTGAGTCAGAATAAGCCAATGAGGGGAACAGTGTAAAGGGGCAAACTCTAGAGATCAAAGAGGTAAGTATCTCAGAGAAGCATACTGAATAGTAGGCACCTGAATAAAACCATGCTGACTAGCATTAATCAGAAACCTGGGGGACATGCTTACGTATATAATAACATAGATTGTGGGACATTAATTTCACTGGAGAATCAATAGATTAACTGGAAGGTTTAATGTGGTGATATTTTGTATATGCTCTAACAAATAAAGCTTGTCTGAAGATCAGAGGGCAGAGCCAGTGACAGAGTTAGCCATAGAGTCCAGGCGGTGGTGGCACACACCTTTAATCCTAGCACTCGGGAGGCAGAGGCAGATGGATCTCTGTGAGTTGAGGACACCCTGGACTGAATGAGATTAATCCAGTCTAAAAGAGAAACAGATCCAGGCAGTGATGGCTCACATCTTTAATCCCAGTACTTGGGAGTCACATGCCTTTAATCCCAACACTAGGAAGGTTGAGACAGGAAGTGACATGGCTGGGCAGAGAAAAGTATGTAAGGCTGGAGGAGACAGAAGTTCAGCTCCCTTTTGGCTGGGGCCTCAGGGGCATTCAGTGTGAGGACTTGTGGAGACAGGAACTTCACCTTTTGGCTGAGGAGTTGGCAAGGTGAGGAATAGCTGTGGCTTGTTTCCTCTGATCTTTCAGCATTTACCCTGATATCTGGCTCCAGGTTTTTATTATAAGACCAACTAGGATTCGTGCTACAGTGTAAGATATTCTCCTGGTTAAAGTCCATGGGGTAGGAACCTATTAATTCTCTTGGTCTTGCTGACATACTGGTTTTGCAAATGACCTACCATGTAACTTTTATACAGTGAGCTTGAATACACAAAAGGGTTGAGCATAAATCAAAATGGGGAGTGAGGAAAATAATTTATTCTGTAACTTTGCTTTCTTAACAAAACATATTGTCCTGTGAGTTTCAGTTTCAGAGACCACTAGGATTAAAATATTTACAGTGGAGTTCTAGGTAAAATGATAAAGGTTGCTGAGAAATGGGAGAAAAAAATAACTTTCTTGTTAAAGAAAATTCTTCTGTAAAACTGACCCTTGATCTCCTTTTACGGCCACAGCTCCACTCTTGGTTTGAAAACAGCCATAGTATTGAGTAAACAAAAATCAGGTGAAATTTGGCTTCTGGAAAAAGTCAAGTTTTATTTTAACGTCTGTCCTTTGAAAATATTGAGAACCGTTTCTCTGCAAATGTGTTTCATTTGACTTTTTAGTACCTCTGTGACATTCTCTTGGCCAGAATGATAAGAGGATTCTCAGCTGCCCTTTTCTGTTTGGGAAGATTATTCATCTCAAGGAAGCTTTCGATATGGATTTATTGGTACTTCCATCCATTTCATTGCTTTCCTTCTGGATGCATTTAACTCTGAGATTTCTTTTCTTATCTTTGATGTGTCAGTCAAGAGGATCCTTATCCAGTATATCAAAATCACTCAACATATTTCTGTGAAAAAAGTTGAAAAGCTCTGTAACGACTTGATGACTGTTGATGATGCCATGCTTTACCCTAAAAAGACATAGGCTTTTGTCTTGTGCATATTTTCTGTAAATCTCTTTGCAGACAAATAACAGGATTAAGAGAATGATCAGAAATTCTGGATTTCAGAATCACAGTTCCAAGCAAAGTAGTATTTTATACTTAAATACATCTACATTGTATTTTATGAACCTCATGACTCTACCAACTCCGTGTGATACTGGGTAAATAAGTAATACTTAAGTGGTAATTACTCTAAAAAATGTTCAACAGCATTTCACTTCTTCAATTTCTGGAAAATTCAGAGTGTCCCTAGTATAATACTGCCTTTGTTTACTTGCAAAGAAAGTTCAGTCAATGCAGGTACACCTGGTAACTGACAGCAAACCCAGTGACAATAAGACAGATATAAAAGTTCAGCATATGCACATACTGCTGGGCATCTCTCTTGTGCCAATTGCTATGAAAGTTTGTCTTTAAATAAAAAAATAGAAAAATACCATATTCTTAAAATCAGCTTCAGTTGCTGACAATAATACAACCGTGAAATTTATTCTTCCAGTAAACCAAGAGGAAGAAATTTTAAATTCTGTTGTCTGCATCATTTTAAATATCTAGACACATGAGGGGTGTATAGTTAATATTCGAAATCTAAAATCAGAAGAAATCACTTCAGCTCTAGTATAGTGTGAGGAAAAACATATTAATTACCTATTTATTCTAACAAGACTTTAGAAAACACGATGTTTCATTACTCTGCTTTTCTGTGCATTCTGAATTACCAGAGATGGGAATAAGAGTAAATTAGAGGTGTTTACATGCAGGGATTAACAAAGTGACTTCAGGTATTGAGAAGTAATACAAATTTGAATAATCAAAAAAATTCCAATTTAATATCTACTAATTAATCTACACCCTTTGAACTTTTAAAATTAAAATTAATTAGGATTTATACAGTCATTGGGTCTCCTTGCAACTCTTCCTTTCTACTTTGTTAGTTTGAATAGGTCAAGACAAAACTCACTTCTTTTAAACTTCTTTGTGATGTGCATATTGAAAATGTTAATCATCAAATGGCTAAAAGTTATTAATGATAGAAATTTTAGTTCCATTAAATATATTTTGAAAATTGGTAACATAGTGAAACTTAAAAGAGTTTATAGTATATTTTAGATATTGTGGTGTTTCTATAAACTACATTTTGCTACATGTTTATTGTTTGTCATTATCTCTCAGTATTGTACATGCATCATTTAATATATACAACTGTATATGTACTGCTTAGTTCCCTACACAGAAATGATCTATAAGTCTCAGCTACTATGAAATCATAGACTTCAACTCACTATGTAATAAAGATCGTGTTTCAGTTTCAGGAAAAGTTATATATAAACACAATATCAAGCACACTCCTGTAAGCTTGTCATAGTGACACATACTGCAGATCACCAATGAGAACCTCAGGTCATGCCATTTTACAGGCACGTTTGACAATTTCATTAATTAGGACTAGTCTTTTTATGTGGAAAGGGCATCTTCCACTCACGGGAAAAAGTAATATCACGGGGAAGATTTTATGATAAGCCGTATAATTTAAGAAAACAAACACTGTATGTATATTCAGAGTAAGTCTGAAAACAAAACATTTCTACTTTTTGCTTATGTTAAAAGAATAGTTCTCTTTTTTTACCAATAAAACGCTGTTTTACTCTGTAGTAGAACTTGAAATCAGGCATGATGAAACCTCCAGGAGTTCTTTTATTATTCAGGATTGATTTTTAGCTATTATGGATTCTTTTGTGTTTCCATAGGTAGCTGATTGTCTGTTCAAGATAAACGAAGAATTCTGTATGAATTTTGATTGGGATTGCATTGAATCTTTAGATTGTTTTTGTAGGATGAGCAGTTTTACATTATTAATCCTATAGATTCATGACCACAGGGGAGCTCACCACTTTCTGGTATCTTTTTTGGTTTCTTTCATCAATGGCTTGAATTTTTTAAAAATAATTTTTATCAGCTACATGTCCAATAGAAGGCTAATATCTAATATCCAAAATACATACAGACCTCAAAAATCTGAATTTAAAAAATGGAATACAAATCTAGACAGAGAATTCTCAAGAGAGGAAACCCAAATGGGGTAGAAACAATTAAAGAAATGTTCAACATCCTAAATCATCAAAGAAATGCAAAAAAAGTCCTTTGAGATTTCATCTTACACCAATCAGGATGACTAAGATAAAAAAAAAAAAAAAAAAAAAAAAAAAAACAAATGACAGTTCATGTTCAGGAGCATGTAGAGTCAGGGGAACACTCATCCATTACTGCTGGGAGTGTTAACTTGGACAGTCTCTGTGGAAGTCAGTGTGGCACATCCTCAAGAAGATGAGACTACTTGTACCTCAAGAGGACCCCTCATCCCACCACAGAGACACTTACTCAGCCATGTTTATTGCTGCTCTATTCACAATAGCTAGAAATTGAAAATGGCCTAATGTCCCTCAACAGAAAAATGGATGAAGAAAATGTGGTACATATACACAATGGAGCATTATCCAGTCACACACACACACACACACACACACACACACACACAAAAGAAAAAAAAAAACATGAAATTTGCAGGTAAATGAATGGACTAGAAAAAACAACCTGAGTGAAGTGACCCAGACCCAGAAAGATAAATATGGTATTTATCTGCTTATTTATGTATAGTAACTGTAAGATCAATGATAACCAAATGCTGTGGGTAGTTCTATGTCAATTTGTCACAAACTAGAGTTATCTGAAAGGAGGGAATCTCAATTGAATAATGCTTCCATAAGATCAAGCTGTAGAACACTTTTTAAATTAATGATTGCCAGGAGAGGGTCCAGCCCACTGTGAATGGTGTCATTCTTGGGCTGGTGGTACGGGTTCCAAAAGAAAGCAGAGTGAGCAAGCCATGATGATCAAAGCAGTATGTAGCACCCCTCTCTGGCTTCTGCATCAGCTCCTGCCTCCAGGTCTCTGCCCAAGTTGAGTTCCAGTCCTGTCTTTCTTAGACGATAAACACTGATATGGAAGTTTATCAGTTGCCTCAGTCACAGTATTTCATTATGGCAATACTAACCATAACCAAAACACAGTTATAAACTGTAGAACCACAGAGCTTAGGTATGGAGTAAGGAACTAGATTGGGATGATAGATATCCCTAGGAAAGGGAAATAGAATTAAGTAGTTATGGAATTTATGGGGATGCAATTGAAACAGGAGGATAAAGTAGATTAGAAGGAAAGAGGGGTGTGAGGAAGGCATAAGGGGAAAGACAGCTAGAAACAAGGGCCATATGAAGGGCTGTATGGAAATCTAGTACAGTAGAAGATTTCTACTATGTATACAAATAGGAAGCTTATCCAAATTGCCAAATAATGGGAGAAAGCCCCATCTGGATATCTCTTACCACCAATTGAAGTTTCTAGTAACAGGATGGCATTATTTCTAATTGACTTGTTGGCCTAAGGGGACCCATGGGATCTCCCCTCTAACAACCAAGGCAGTTGACAAATCTATATGTTTCTCTTGACAAACTGACCACAAGACACCATTGCTGAGGACAACACTTTCACAACTCATTAAACAGAAATCCAGCTGCTGCCTATATAAAGCTTACACTCCTATGTGCTAGCCTCTTTGGTACAGGTGTGTGCATACTACCAAAGGTGAAAAATAAACACCAACCAAACCATAAAACCTTGAATCTACAGTGGTCTCCTGCCTGTAAGATATGATAGTGCAATAGTGTCACAAGTATTGTAGGAGGAACCAATACCTGAATTGACTGGAGGCTCATTCTACTAGATTGAAGTCATAATGGACACCTCTTGGGTGACTAAGAACATGAGATCAGATAGTCAGGGACCTAAGGGGAAACTATATACAACTGTTCTACTAAGGGAAGATAGCAATAAAATGACTGCTAATGACATTCTTCTATACTCATAGATGAGGGACTTTTGCTCAGCCGTTATCAGAGACACTTCCTTCTGCAGCAGAGGGGAACAAATATAGAGACCCGCAGCCAGACATTATGCAGAGAGTAAGAGATCTTGGATCACTCAGTCTTAAATAGGCTGGCTTCATCAAATTCATCCCCTCATGGTTCAGGGAACCCCTTGGACATGGAGACAGAAATAATCTCAAAGAGGGTGGAGGACATCAAGAAACCAAGACATAAACTGGATCATTTCACACGTGAACTCAGAGTCAAGACAACCTGCACAGGACCTGCATGCGTTTGCATCATTTGGGGGCCTAGAGCTGAAAGGAGAAGTGAACACATGCCACCATCCTAACCCAAAATCAATCTCCAATTGGGACCACTTGCAAATGAAAATTTAGTTTCCTCCAAGGGAGTCTCACTGGGGAAATAAAATATTCTTAAAGGTAGGCTGCATGGCCACCAATAGATGTTGTCCAGCAGAAAATGAACTCAAGGGCATATTTGGGGGTCCATCTTCTCATAATGTAGTGTCAGGACTTTTTAAACTACCTTATTATCCACATATATGTATGCATATATTATGTGTGTATATATATATGCAAATATATTTATATGCATACATATATACACACATATATATTTCTCTCCTTTTATCCTATAGGTCTTTTACATATATATTATGGCATCCAGTTTAATGCTTTTATGGGATACTCAAGTGTGCGAATAGGTGAGTCTGTTTCTTGTGCCTTCTCTTAGACTCTTTTCCTTCTGTTTGTTTGTTTTTTCCAATTCTGTTATTTTAATTATTGTGTTATCTTGTTATATTTTACTTTATTATTATCCCATAGAAGCCTGTTTGTTTTCTAATGAGAGACAGAAAAGGGGTGGATCAGGATATGAAAGGAAGTAGGCAGGATCTGGGCAGAATAGAGGGAGGGGAAACAGTAATCAGGATGTATTATGTGAAAAAGAATTATTTTCAATAATAAGAAGAAGAGAGAATAGTTCTCCACCCAATATCTTACAATTATATGGATAAAATAATATGATTTCTTTGTCTTTGAATAAATACAAACCATTAATGTACCATTGTTTTAGAAATTATGACAGTAAGTGTTAACTTTTAATTAAAGTTTAATAAAATGTATTGTTGGGGCAAAATTTTTGTGCTTGTTTTTTCTTGCACACATACAATCTCAAGGTGCTTTGTTTATCATTATTTTTTAAGTTAATAAACAAAGAGTAGATTTCTTTACGTTCCTTTGTAAATGTTTATCACTGTTCTTTGCTCATATTTGCCCTCACTTATCTTTCTTTGTCCCTTTGACTCCTCCCTCTGGTCCACTTCCTTTTTCCAAAGAGTCTTTTGTTTTCATCAACTAGGTGCATATTTATGTATTTATGTATAGAAAAAAACATATGTATTCTCCTACCTTCACCAGTGCAGGGTTTTAATGCATAAATGATGGACAAATAACTTGAGACCAGCAAAGACTGAGTAATATAATTATATAATAATTATGAAATAATGTGCTAAAGGACAATATAATAGCGCAGTGAATTTATGGACATCTCTATGAAATCTTCACCTCTTACTTCTGTGTTGAATTACCAAGTCTCATTGTTCTCCAGTATCCAAAGATGCCTTTCTTTAACTTTATACCATTTGTTAAGCACTTATATTTGAGTATAATTTACTAAATATATTTAAATTAATTCTTATGCTTGATACCCATGATCATCTTTAATGTAAGCTAATCATGTCTTGTTATTTTTGTGCTGAGGTTAAAGTATAATAACATGCATTTATACATCTGAATATAATTTATTTACCTGTAAATTATTTAATTCTTCATTTTTTGGTTCTAAGTTTTCTTATCTAGTGTGATATTCCCTGGTCTCTGCCAAAGATTTGATGTCTTTGATTGATTGCTCCTCACCCCCAGCTACATGTTCATGGCCCGATTCTCCATGGATTTTCACATCTTGTTTTATTTCCTGAAGTACCTTTTTTTACCTGGAAAAATCTTACTCACCTAAAATTGATTTATATTGTTTCCTTCCAGCAGAATTTGTCACTCATTTATTCTGATGAGATTTGAAAACATGATTTATTTCCATGTATCAAAATTACTTACAAAATGTTTTGTGAACGCTGTTGTAATGAAAAATAAGATGGTTAGTACAATCAGTAAAAAAAAATGGTCCTGTGTCTTATATTGTAGTATTTGGTTAATCTCTCATTCTCCCTGAATGTATCAAGAGAGTGGGAGGTTGTCTGCTTTAGTCTTTTTCATTGTTGCTGTTTATTTGTTTGTTTAGTTTTTGATACAAGGTTTCTCTGTGTAGTCCTTTCTGTCCTGGAATTCATTTTGTAGACCAGACTGGCCTCCAGCTCACAGAAATCCATCTGCCTCTGCCTCCTGAGTGTTGGGATTAAAGGCCTGTGCTGCCACAGCCTGGACACTTTAGTTTTTATTGTCAATGTGGCATAACTAAGAGTAAGCTGAGAAGCCAGAGTCACAATTGAGTGATTGCCCAAATCAGATTAGCCTATATAACCTCTGTGTTGAATTGTCATGAGTGTTGATTGAGGGGGAAGGGCCCATCCCACTGGTACTATCTCTAGGAAGATAGTTTTGTCTTGTATAAAGCAGACTAGGGCCTGGGAGGAGAAGAGGGGTGGTGATATTTTAATTGTGCTGAAATGTGATTTTATTTGTATGTTAATAAATAAAATTTGACTGGAGTTCAGAGGTCACATAGCAAGGTCACATATCGAGCCATAAGCAGAGTCAGGCAGTGGTAGCCCATGCCCTTAATCCGATCACATGGCAGGCAGAGTCCCTGTGTGGTCAATGACACAGTCAAACATAGTAACACAAAGCCTTTAATCTCAGTACCAACCATAGAGATCTGGAGGTCTGTATAGACAGGCAGTGATGATGAAGTGATGTGACTGGGCTTAGAGCCAATGAGAAGGCAGAACAGAAAAGCAATAAAAGTGCAGGTCAGGCAGGAAGAAGCTCGCTCATGTGGGAAACTACAGCTTGGTGGTAAGCTAAAGGGTAGTCAGTGGCTAATTCTCGGATCTCTTCCCCATTACCCCTGTATTTGGCTCTGTGTTCCTTATTTACTAAGACTGTTTAGAATTTCTTCTACAAAAAGGGAGGGGAAACTTCAGTCAGGACATAAAACAAAACAAAACAAACAACAAATACGTAAATAGAAAAAAAAAGAAAGAAAGAAAAAGAAAATTGACCAAGCAACCCAATAAGCATGTCCACCCATGGTTTCTTCTTCAAGTTTCCTTCCTTGAGTTTCTGCCCTTACTTTCCTCAGTGACAGACTGATACCTGGAAGTGTGAGCTGAGATAAACCCTTTTCTCCTCAAGTTTCTTTGCTCATGGTATGTGTCACTGCAACTGAAAGCAAAGGAAGACACGGAGTGAGGGACCAGATTCCTTTTTCTTCTTTACATTTCTGGTGTTGAGGAGGGAGGATGGAACTCATCAGATAATGTATATTTAAGTTTTTGGAATGAATACTTAACACATTCTAAGTGATATCTAAAAAGCAATGGAGTAAAAAGCAATAGTTTGATATTTCTAAGTCCTGTACTTTCTACTGTACAGGATAGGCTCCTGCAGAAATTAGTTAGAAATTATAGTTATTACATTAATTTGTGGTATAGTGTTTTTAGAGTGCACTGGATGAAAATCACCAATTAATTTCAAACATCCTACGTAAGGCTAAATGTCAATAGGCTTATAAATAGAGTTGTTATTTAGTTCATTTGCTAATAAGTCTACGAATTGAGGTAGTGGTTAACTCATCTAGTTTATTACATGGTCCCAGAGGGACACCAGACTCTCCATTTTTAGCCTTAGGAAACTAGATATAAAAATATGGGTCAATAAGTACAAATCTTCAGTGTTTTCTAGGAAGAAAACCTTAAAAATAACCCTTATTGTTCCTAAAAATTAAGCATATGCATCTTCACATTTTAATATACCACAGATCAGGATGATGATGATGATGATGATGATGATGATGATGATGATGATGAAAATTAAAAAGGTTCTGAGTCAAGGTCTCATTGTCTAGCTTTGACTAGCCTGGAATTTGTTATGTAGTTGAGGACCTTGAAGTCATAGTTTTGCTACTTCAGTCTTCCAGGAGCTGTATTGTAGGTTATACCACCAGGCTTTGCTTCATGACGACTTTTTCTGTGTAAATCAAGAAAGCTTCAAACCTTTGCTTTATTTATTTATGTAATATGGCAACAACATGTACTTTTCTTTTTAATTTATATGTATATGTATACGTCTGGGTGTGGGTTTTTACATATCAATGCAGTGACAGCTGCGGCCAAACAGAAGACATCAGACCTTATAGGCAGGTGTGTCTGACATAGGTTTTGGGGACCAAACTTCCATCCTTTGAAAGAACAGCATGCACTCTTGATTGGTGAGAAATCTCTCTAGCCCTGCTAATCAACATTTTTGTAACTTTCAGACTAGGACAAAAAAAACTGTGCTAATCAATTATTAATGATATATACAATTCAGAAGGAGTTAAGGATAATAATTATCAACAACAAGAAATGAAAGTCTAATTGCAGAAGTGGTTAATATTTATGAAAGTTTAAGACAAAATGGATTACTTTAAAATTACAATTTCTTCTATTTTGACTTACTGAATTTATTATGTGAATATTAAAGCATTATTTATAGTTCACAGTTAGTTACGCTCACCCCTAGATAGCACCCACCTGTTTCATTGTGGGAGCTGAGCATGGTATGAAGGCACATTCCTAGAAATCCCCTCTCCTTTCAGTGAATCCCTAACATTTACCTTAACCTTAAGCTCTTCTGAACATTAACCATTTTACATAACTATTTCCTATTGATGTGCCATCAGTAAGTATCAAGGTGGTCATGAAAATGCCAGAGATAAGAGAGATGATAGAGAAAGCTGATCCATATAAAGAACCAGGGTCAGGAAAACAATATATGCACTCATGTTACATACAATATTTCAGCTCAGAGTTATGTCTTTGGTTTACACTAACTTCAGTTTGGCTTCCCAGCTACCATATTATCCAGTACAACCAACTTTTTGTCTTGATATATTTCTTTTTTTAAATTTTTATGCCTTTTGTTTTGTGATAATACTTTGTGTAATCCTATAATCTTTTTCACACTATTGATGCCATTTTCCAGAGCAAAGAAATTAAAAAAAAAAATTGCTTCTCCTCTGGTTAAATTTAAGCTTTTCCTTCTGTTTTTTTTTTTTTTTAAATTGAAAATAGATTCTTCTCTCATACAATAAATCCCAACTGCTGTGGGATAATGCTTTTGTACACTGGTTTAATAAAATGCTGATTGGCCAGTAGCCAGGCAGGAAATATAGGAGGGGCAAGCAGACTAGGAGAATTCTGGGAAGAGAAAGAACAGAGTCAGGGGTTGCCAGCCAGACACAGAGGAAGCAAGATGACATGGCAGAACTGAGAAAAGATACCAAGCCATGTGGCTAAACATAGATAAGAATTATGGGTTAATTTAAGTGTAAGAGCTAGTCAGTAATAAGCCTGAGCTAATGGCCAAGCAGTTATAATTAATATAAGCCTCTGTGTGTTTACTTGGGGGACGCGAGTGGGAGAGATTTATCCCAACCACTGTGACACAAGTAAACTTCTAACTACCCCCAACCACAGTTTCCTCTCCCTGCATTCCTCACAGCTGCACCACCCCCTTCTCCCCTCTCTCCTGGATCAACTTGCCCTTCTTCTTCCTTCAGAAAAGAGCAGGCCTTCAAGAGACAACAACCAAAGTACAAATACACAACAAAACAAAATATAGTAAGACAAAGCAAAAGCCCTCAGGTAAAAGTTAGACAAGGCAGCCCAATAGAGGAATAGAGTCCGAGGAACAGGCAAAAGAGTCAGAGATACATCGGCAAGCACTGTTAGGAATCTCACAAAACCACCAAGCTAACAGCGACAACACATGTGAAGAGGACTGGGTATAGATCCAATCAGGCCCCCTGCTTGCCACTTCAGTCTTTGTGAGTTCCAGTGTGTCTTGCTTAGTTGATTCAGTGGGCCATGTTTTCCTGGTGTCCTCCATTGTGGGAGCCCATTTTCAGGTTCCTTGAGGCTTTACCCAGCAGGTCTGCATAGAGGATGATTAGGGCCATGGGCCTGAGTGCAGGTGTCTGAAATGGTCTGCACTTGGCTGTGCTGGGGAGGGGAGGTCTTTTGCTCTACCCCTTGGCATCTCTATAAATAGCCTGGGGCAAAGACACTCAAGGTTCATTGGAATAGGTTCCAGGCCCTCTGGAGGCTATCCTGTATTTTCTATCTGTTTATCTCCACAATCTAAATCCTTCTGTCTAATATTTCCTGCTGCTTGCACTCAAGAAAACTCTGGGGAGCTGTGGGGTTGGTGGGTAAACGCCCCTCACTCCATCTCCTCTAACTCCTACAATCTGTCTTCACCCTCTTCCACAGGGTTCCTTGAGCTCTGAGGGGAGGTATTGTGACAGAGACCTCCAATTAATTAGTGTATAATAAAATGATGAGACAAGTCAGTTCTGTTTTGATTTTAGAACAAAGTCTATTTGAACTATTCCCTAATTAATCTATATGCATGTTTAAATAAGTTTTGATATGGATTTTTTACATCATCTTTCCTTTATTTTGTTTTGTTTTACTTTTTTTGAGGTAGAGTCTTGCTTTGTTGCTCAGGCTAGTCTGGAAATCTCAATCCTTGTCTAAGTGCTGGATTATAGGCACGAACCAGCATACAATGTTGCATGAATCCTAATTGGTCTATAATAAAAAACCAGGAGCCAGATATCATGGTGAAAGCTGAATGAACAGAGAAGCAGAGCAAGCCACAGCCATCACCTCTTACCCAACCAACTCCTCAGCCTAAAGGAGCCAGAATTTCTGTCTCCTTCCGCCTTATACTCCTTTCTCTGCCCAGCCATATCACTTCCTGTCTCAACTTTCCTAGTGCTGGGATTAAAGGTGTGTGATCCCAGGTGCTGGAGTTAAAGGTGTGTGCTACCACTGCCTGGCTCTGTTTCTCTTTCAGACTGGATTAATCTCGTGAAGCCCAGCGTGGCCTTGAACTCACAGAAATTCAAAGGGATCTCTGCCTCTGCCTCCCTTCTGGGATTAAAAGTATGTGCCACTACTGCCTGACCTCTATGGCTAACTCTGTGCCTAGCTCTGTCCTTTGATCTTCAGGAGAGCTTTATTTCCTAGATTACAAACAATATATCACCACAATACAATACTGTCATAGTCATCTTTGCAAGAATGAATTTTCTCTTTTATCCAATTTGCTGACCATTTTTGACTTCTTATAATAATGCACTAAGAAAGACGAACACCAAATTGAACTTGGTATTATTTTAACATTAAAAATATAATAAATATTAGAGAAATTTTGTTCATATTGTTTTATTTATTTTTTTACTTTTACTGTCTTTTAAAGATCAAGTAGGAAGTGTTTGTGTGTGTGTATGTGTGTGTGTGTGGGGGGGGGAGGATATGCATTTTAATGCCAGCAGAAATTATGACGGTACTTTAATATTTAATTCTTAGCTATAACTATAAAATATTCTACAGACATTGCAATGGGTAAAATCTGTCAAATAGCTAATAATTTTGAATAATCTAATTAAGGCCTGTCCAAAAAAAAAAAAAACCAAGAAAAATAAGAAAGCTCAGGAGATAGTTCAATGTATAAATTTCTGTATTGCAAGCATGAATCTTGGTGTGATAGAACATGCTTGTAATCTCAGCTGTGGGAGGCAGAGAGATAGAATCCCTAGGGCTCATTTGCCAGTCAATCTTGAGTCCCAGGCTGAGGAGAGAGAGACTGTCTCAAAAGAACAAGGTGGTACCTGAGATGACGTGACAGCTGAGATTGTTCTCTGGCCTTTACATGCATGTATACACATGTGCACATGCACCCCCAAAATAGCCATGCAAGACATGTACACATACATACATACATACAGAGAGAGAGAGAGAACAAAGAAACATGAGAACAATTCAGGTCGGCCTTCTGTGCTTGTCTTTGCCTAATTATGCTTTGAACCATTCTTTAACTCCAGAATTTGATCTTGATTAAAAAATTATTGAAAACTCTTCTATAAGTAAGTTTTAAGTTTCTTGTTTTGAAACTCTGCCATTTCTTCTCATGTGCATATTTATGTTGACAATTTTTCTTCATCAGGCGTAGTGGAGGAAAGGGCAATAGGGAAAATGGGCTGGCATTCCGGCCTGGTTTCCCACTGACATTGAGGTGAAAGCAATGTCTGTACAAAGGGTGTCTGTACTGTATCAGTACTGTCCTTATAAATGCTGTTGGGCTTACATACTTAAGGAAAAGCTAGTTTTTTAAAAATACCATGGTGACTGACTAGCGCGACACCACAGCATCTCTTCTATAAAACATCTCAGGAGGAAAAGTTGTGTCCATAGCTGTAGGGATCTGTTGTTACCTGTCTCACTTTCAGTAATTTCTGGGAATGACACGATCAAGCCAGGATAGATAAGGAGGTAAAAGCTCCTAAAGGGGGCCAAACAGAGATATAATCTCACTAAAGTGGAAGAATTTAAAAACTCACACAGTAGAATTCATACTGCCTTTGGCTATTAAAGATATTTCTAGAATACAGAATACATCTAGGAAAGTGGGTGTTGTGCCATTTCTTTCCTGTCTCTTTCCCTGCTTCCTTCTGCTTTCCCGATTGACTTTGCAACCATCTCACAGGAGAGGGAATTCTGATTCGAGGGTGAACAGGCTACAGTGTTATCACCACTGATTTAATTTCTATGAGGTTCAGTGCTTCAATATCAATATTTGAAATGGTCATACATAATATACTAATTATCAAATATGGTTAAAAATGTGGCCCTCAAGCATCACTCCAAATTAGATTTATGGAGTTGAGCACTTAATTTATTTCCTAGGGTATATTTTCGATGTTTTTTTATAGGTAAACTTGCAGACTGCATGTTTGAATATGGCTTTTATTATATTTTAATATATATCCTTGTTATACTTCAATGTAATTAATTATAAAATAATAATATATAGAAAAAAATCTAATTTCTATAATTTTAAATAATTAACTGTTTTAAAGAACAAACTGAGGCTTTAATTATTTTATAAAATTCAGTTTAGAGTCAAGGAATATTTTTATCATTCTTCTCCAAATTTTTATTGTATTTAAAATACCTTCAAGGTTAGCCTCTTTTTATTGGAAAAACAATAAGGGGGTCATCCCCAGAAATGACGAACTCTTCTTCTCCCAGCAGGTGTTAGTTCCCTGCAATTCTTTGTCTAGGGGTGGGATCTCCCTAAATTCCCCCTTTCTGCATTAGCATATCCATTGATTAGGCCATTGTTCTGGTCTTGTTTAGACAGCCATTTCTAGGAGAGATTGTTTTACAGAAGACTACCAGGTATTCTGATTCTTACAGTCTTTTCACCCTATCTTCCACAGTATTCCCCAAGCCTCCAATGCAGGACAAAATCAGTAGGTCATATTTATATATATGTTTGTGCATACACATGCATTCATACCTAAATATATACATAAATGTTTATAATAAAAACAATCAAAGAAAAGAAGGCTATCAACTTGAGGGGGCATGGGAGTGGTTAGAGAGAAAATAGCTGGGAAAGGCTGCAGGGAGATCAAAATATTTTAAAAAGGAAAAAGAAACTTCAGATATGTTTATTATTAGTATACAGAAACAACAGGCAATTGGAGTGGATTGTGAGTAATGGCAGCTACTCCATTTTAAAAATGGGCACAGAAATGAAAATAAATAAATAAATAAATGCATTTCAATATCAAAGTTGCCGATTAAATATTATTTTCCAAGTCTCCTTCCAGTAAGCTGGTTTTTCTTTTTGCCTTTTTTTTTTAAAAAAATTCATGGCAACTTCAATTATTGAACTTGTCTCAGAGAAAAAGCCTATTCCTTAAAGGTGTTTTGCATCTCGTAATCGTACTTCCAGATTTTCTTAGCTGAGTAAACACATCAATCAGAAAAGCAGCAAAACCAAAGTATTTTAAAATGTGTGACTTGTGTGTTCTCTGCCTGAAGGTGATACTTGCATTTGCTAGTAGCAGAGTCAGCATTCAACTGTGGTTTCTGCTGCAACCACAGGTAGGTCTGGATTTCATGATTAAATGCTTGCAAGCAGAGTGTTGTGGCCCTGTTAACAAGCCAGAGGAAAGAATTGGAAACACAGATTAAGTCCCTTCATAGCCAACCAAATATGCACCTTAAAGAGTGTACAGAAAGCTACTCTGATAGGTGATCATTTACAGTGAGTTCAGCAAACAGATCCCAACACTACTCCTAGAACCAAGCAAACGTACAACATGGTAGACTATACTCACGTCATCATTAGGAATTCATATTTTTCTTCCTTCGTAATAAAATGTCTTTTCAATTTTGAAGCGATACCTTTAAATTTTTAAATTTTTTTTACCTTTTTGTTTTTGAGATTGCAGTGCAGTTATATTCCTATCCCTGCCCCTTTTTTTACTCCAAACAGGCTCATAAATCCCTCCCTACTGGCCTTCAAATTCATGGCCTCAGAATTTCACGCATGACTACTGTATTTACATCATTTCCATCCTGTCCTTTAACTCTTCAGCTGTCCTCCAGTCCCTCTCAAATTCATGAACCCTTCTTTAATTATATATACACATCATATATATGTATACACACACACACACACAGACACACATACACATATGACATTTTCAATAGAAAGTTCTTTTCCATTAACAAGTTACTGGAAAAATAAAGACTGCTTTTAAAATAGATAATCTGTAAATCGAAAAATGTTTTTACATCTGTGGAACACTCCTTTCTCTCTTATTCAATTAGTTTATCAGTTTATATAACACTCTTATGCACTAAGTCTTTGTGTCTCTCCACAATTCTGATGTTGAAACTCAAATTTGCATGGTGAAGAACTTTGGCCATGATTAGGGTTGGATTGTCATGAGAGTGGGGAATTCATGCTATATGATGGAATTCATACCACTCTAAAAGTAGCAAGAGACATGAACTTTTTGTTTGTTTGTTTGTTTGTAGCAATGGGAAGATACAATGAGATGGCAGCTGTCTGGTAACTAGAAATTGAGTCCTTGCCAAAAGGCTGGCCATGCTGCTAGTCTGGTCTTAGATTTTTAACCTTCAGAGGTAGTCATCCATTTTTAATGTTGTCATTTAGCATCCAGAACTAAGACAAGCAGTAAGATAAAAGTTGGATTTAAATCAAAATTCAAAGCATTATCTATGGCCATAGGTCCCAAATGCCCTCACACCTGATTGCCTTCATGAGTTCATTTCATTTCTACCCATTGCCCTCACTAGCTGGCTGCCAACTTCATTTGCTTTGTGTTGCTTCTTCTACCCAGTGTTCACTCTTGCATATGAAAGCATCCATGCACCGTCTCTTTTAAGGAAAAGCGTACAGTTTTCCTGTACCTTGATGAGACCTCTCAAACTTCTTTCTGTCTTCATGAAAATGTCTATGACGTCTTCACTAGCTAGGTCTTATGGCTTCCTTGTACAATGCTTGTACAATGCTTCATTGTACTCATAGCAACTCCTGAAATGCACACTCATGGATTTTTTTTTAAATGAAAATATAATTCCCTTATTTACCCTTTCTCTTTCCTCCCTCCAAACCCTGTCATATACCCCGACCCCTTGCTTTCTCTCAAATTCATTGTTTTCAGTACAGTTTTCTTTAATTGTTGTTGTTGTGTGTGTTCCTAATATATAAATAAAATCCGCTCAGTCCATATAATGTGACTTGTATGTGTATAATTTCATGCTGATAACCAATTGGGGGCATCTTTCCTTGTTTTTGCATTGTCTTACTCTTCTATCTGAAAATGATGAGAAAAGAGGCTTCATTAGTTTTCTATATTAGAGCACTGTGAACTCAGGCTACAGATGGACACACTCCTGATTTCTCTAATTTACCTGACACTAAATTTAGTGTTCGTTCCCTAAGTCCAGGGTTTACAAATAGTTCTCTATACCTTATGTAGAATGTATATACAAATTCAATCAGATTTCATCAAAAATATTTGAGAGCTTAGAAGATGTTTTAGTGTTTTTTTTTTTTTTTAAAGAAAATTTAAATTAAACATTTCTACTTCGTATAGCCTGAATGGTATTGTGGAACACAAGCTTGTAAGACACAAAGCAAGCAGTTGAAATGAACCAAAATAATAAGAAAAATGTTCTATTTTAATATTTTGAACTATTTCCTTAAAAATATACACTGATCATTTGAGTTAATTATTTCTACTATTGTAGAAGACTGGTTTTAAAGTACATTAATAAGACTAACTTCAAATATATTGCTAGCAATCTCTCAGTGTACTTAGAATTACTAAGATATACTCCAAATTGATTTCTATATAAATCTTTACATTTTCAAATCACTCACCTTTACTTATATGAGTAAAACTGAGTGTATGAGGACACATTTGTGAAATATTCCATGAGTAGACTTTCATAGCTATAAAAAAAATACCAGAAATGAATTAAAGGGCACACTTTGACACGCAACTCCAGAGGTTTGAATCCATGCTTCAGATGTTCCAGCCCATAGTTGCTTCGGGTGCTATGGTAAGGTTGAATATTACAGCTTGGACTATTGAGGAACAAAGAAGCTCAGCACCTCGGGAGACAGGGAAACAGGGAGAGACAGGGAGGAAGGTAGAAGGGACACAATACCTCCTCAAAGGCCTGCCTCTTGGGGACTATTTCCTTCAGCTTCTTAGCAGTTCATTCTCGCCCTGATACAATCACTAAATTATAAATCACTCAATAGATGAATCCATTCATGAAGTCAGAGTCCTATTGTTTAGTCACTCTCTCAAAGCCCTCCTTATTTTAAAGATTTGTGTTATTGTCTAAATGTGCTTATGAGTGTGTGTCTGCGAGTGCGTACATGAATGTGAATCCAGGTGAAGCCATAAGAGGACATTAGACACCTTGGAACTGGAGTTGCAGACTGTTGAAAGCGACCCCACATTGGTGCTGGCGAATAAATTCAGGCCTGCTGCATGTTCAATATATACCATTAGCCACTGGATAATCTTTCCATCTCCTCTAAGTAGCCCCTCTACTTGTACATAGTACTTGAATATGGGAGGGCAGTGGGCATGTGCTAAGATTCAGCACATGAATAAACTTTTCAGGAAAACACTTCATATTTAAAGCCAAAGCAGGGTTTATTGGTATTGAGCACTAATCTCTAATGAATAAATGGTTTGGTATATTTTTAGACTACACGTTAGACCTACTTATTTATTAAATGGCTTTTTCATGAAGAAAAATGTATTCAAGTGTGTGCTAATTATCAGCTGCACACAAAATAAGAAGAAAGCACTTGTCAATGGTGAATCATTTCAAATTAATATGTGTAATATTAAATATTCTTTTGCACATGTTCAGAAGTTTACACATTTTTAAAAATTAATCTTGTATCATTTATCCTCTGATTAAAAAAATGGAAAATGCTATTCAGAAGACCATCCACTTGTTCTCCCAGAGAGCAAATCACGTCAAAAGACTGACTTCATTCTGCGACAGTAGTTGAGTATACAATTCGTTTGAATTTTGATGAGATTCAATTTTTCATGTAATGACACTGATGGACGTTTGTTATTTTTTAGCTCATTGTTGTAACAAGTCACTAGTATTAGAATTTCTCTGGCTAGCATGGTGGCAGTTATGGCTTTAATTGAGATTATCCCTGGCATAAGTCAGGCAGAGCAGTAGACTGGGTTATACTGTCCTGGCAGCTGACCTGTTTTTCACCCTTGTGACTTAATGAAATATGATGCTGTTCCGCCCATGCAGCCCTGTATTGGTAATCATTTCTAACAGAGTGTGGTTACAAGATGTTGTGGAAACATATACATCATTTCATCCCAGCAATATATCTTCTTTCCACAGAGCAAACAACGCCCTATTTAACAAGAATGGCTGCATCCATCTTGATTTGTGCCATGCTAAATTCTACGTGGTTGCTGTGCTGATTTCCAAAGCCAAACAACAGGCAACAAGAGTGTTCAAAAATGTTGAAAACTAACAATTTCTCTTTGCATAAAGACTGAATAACATAGCTCTATATGTACACAGATGTGTGCATCATTCAGACGAGAAATACTTTTGTTTATTCTTGATATTTTTAAAGAGGGTTAAGTACTAAATCCTATGGTTAGGTAAAAAAAATGCAATCAACACTATTAAAATTCTATCTTTAAAATTTAACTTTAAATAATTTCAGTTGAGATGCTAGATACATAGCACAGTTGGTAGAGTACATACACGCCTTGCATACATGAGACCCTATGTCCTATTCCCATCATTAACAACAACTAAGCATAGCAAGTGGTTCCTCTTATTCTAAATTAAAAGGAAGCAACAAAGTATATGGTAAATGGAGTCTACTTTGGTGACAAAGAAGATGAATGCCTATGTTGTTCCATTTTCTTCCCCCTCCTCAGTATCAACAACTGATGATGGCCAGGAGCAAGGTGTCAGCTGAAAGTAAAGTAAACAAGGCAAATGTATATTTCAGAACGATGTATATTTCTTACAACTATGAATGAATGAGATGCAAGTAAAATTCACTGGTTAATATTTCTGAGAATGCGTTTGGAACAGGTCTTAATCCTCTAGTGAATGCTTCATTTCCATTGTCTTATTCCTCAGTTCTACTTCTTTGACTCTCAAATAATGTTTGAGTCTTCAGTTGGTACCTTGTGACAATGAGGCGGTCATAAATACAAAAGATGGGTACTTGGAAGAGTGAAGCTTCAGGATGCAGCTTCCATAGAGTAAGTTCTTCTTCTTCCTTACTGAGAAAAACAGATAACATATACTAGTGATCTTAATCATTACCTTGCCATGAGAAACAGAAGAATTTTCCAAATATGTGAATGGAAAGCTTTTCATTCTTATATCTACTTCTGAAATATGGCTGCATGTTCTAGTTATCATTCGATTGCTCTAGAGAGTTGCCCAGACTCAGCATATCTGCAGGGGTTGTGTGGTCAGATGAATGAGTGTTTCTGATTCGATGCTTCAGTTAACTGTCTCTTCCCACATTTGCCTTGTACATAATTGCATATTAGCTACCTGTGTTTGCTCAGTCAGTAATTTCTGGTCTTTGATCAAATTTATACACTATAATTGAATTTCACTAAAGCTAGTGCTGTAAAATAATTTACAATATTTCTTCTGCACATGAAAAGATTGTATTGAGTGGACTTTTCCCATGTAAACCAAAGTGTCTACTTTTTTTTTTTTTTTTTTTTTTCGAGACAGGATTTCCCTGTGTAGCTTTGCGCCTTTCCTGGAACTCACTCTGTAGCCCAGGCTGGCCTCAAACTCACAAAGATCCTCCTGGCTCTGCCTCCCGAGTGCTGGGATTAAAGGCCTGTGCCACCAACACCCGGCATCTACTTTTTTTATATAGGGATATAAAACTTTCAAGTTCACCTATCAGAAGAGACACCTGGATAAAACTGGAATATTTGGGTCTATATCAGTTATCAAGCTTCCTCCAAATTTTATTTGTGTTGTTTGTAATAAATAGTAGTTGCTTTATGGCAGAGTTATGTATGTCATATTGCTTCTTTGACTACATGAGAGTCTTTGAAACTACTTTAAAGTACTTTTTGTTTATTTGTTAATGCATTTTTAATATCATGAAATAAAAGGCTTCTAAAAACGTTTAGCATGTAAAGAGATAGTCACATAAAATATAGTATGAGTGCTGCAGTGGTCTAGAGGGTGCCTGGACTGGTCTATTCTGGTCGCCGGTCTAGAGAATACCCTAACCGCCATCATATAGCCTTTGTCCAGTGACTGATGGAGGCAGATGCAGAGATCCACCGCCAGGTACCAGGCCGAGCTCCGGATCCTACCAAAGAGAGAGAGGAGGGATTCTGCAGGTGGGGGTGGGGGGATGTTGAGATCATGATGGGAAGACGAGCAGAGATGACGGGCTGGAAGCCCATGAACTGTAGACTAGTGGCTATGGAGTCCCCATGGAACTGGACTAGGTCCTCTGGATATGGAAGACAGTTGTTTGGCTTGAACTGCTTGGGGGGCACCAAGCAAGTGGATCGGGATCTGTCCCTGGTACATGGGCAGGCTTTTGGGAGCCCGGTGCCTGTGGTGTGATGCCTTTGGCAGCCTTGGTGCAGTGGGGAGGGGCTTGAACCTGCCTAGGCTCAGTGTGCCGGGCTCTGCCGACTCCCCCTGGGAGACCTTGATTTTGTGGGGTGTGGGGATGTGGGGTGGCTTGGGAGGGAGGGCTGGGTTAGGAGGTGGGAGGAGATGGGATCTGTGGGTGGTATGTAGAGTGAGTTGAAAATTTCTTAATAAAGAAAAATGAAAAAAAAAACCTAAAATAAGGAAATATTCCAGCCAAATTACAATAAAATCAAATAGAAGGCTAGGCCCATTGTAACATACATTATATAGGTAAGTTGCAATGTGATATTTGAGCTCACCAGGAAGCTGGCTAGGATGCTAACATATTTGTCTCAATATATTCTCCAAAACCCTTTGCCTTGGGGTGTGCTATATTCTTTAGGTTTGTGACAGGGTTTGGAAGATCAGCAAAACAACCCAATGAATAAAAACATTGTGTTTTTGAGAACGACTTGAAGGTAAGCTACTGTCAAAGAGGTACCATTGTTTTTCACATGATCTAGAAAATCTCTTCAGTGGGAACAGGAAGACCAAAGTTCAGCCATGGTAAGATTATTTAAGGAGAGAATGCTCAATTGGGAACTCCAGCTGGTGGCCTCACTTTCCCCAGCTGATTTATGTTGGATATTTGTAAACGTCTGATTTGTTGAAGATAACTTCATTTACTCTCTTAGTTAGCTACTATAGTTTTCTCTGATGGATGTTGTAAGTAGCCAGTGTTTCGCACTTATTTTATCCAGTGCATCCATCTACTACTTGTTATTTATTTATCTTTGCTTGTTATATGCTTATAAACTCATTTGTTCAGAACCAAAGCCACAGCTATCCTAAATCCTTCTTGGGATTCTACAGAATATGAATCCCCTAGTATATGTGTGCATGACCAAGTCAAAGGCAGCAACAGATCATAAGAGTATTGATGGCCAAAGCATAGTCATTTTTAGTTACTCATCTGGAGCATACAAAGAAATTGATTTCATTGTGACAGTTTTATACATAGGTATCATTCATTATATGTTCCTCCCATCCCCTCTACTCTCTCCATTCTCATTTCTGTTCCTCCTCCTTTCCAATCTTTATACCTCTCCCAGCCCTGTCATAGTCTTCCTTTTGCTTTTATGTTCTACAGTATACACTATATATTATATGACATATAATCTAGATTCCACGTATGTAGAAAATGTGAAATTTGTCTTTCTGAGTCTGGCTTACTTCTATTAACATAGTGACTCCTTCCATTTTCTGCTACAGTCAGAAGCTCACTCTTCTTTACAAATGGATGAAATTCTATGATGTGCATGTACCACCGTTTTATCTCTCTATCTGTGGATGTAAGTCTAGGATGATACCTTATATTGGACACTGTGAATAAAGCAGACATGAGCATGGATGTACAAACATCTCTGTGTTCTACTGACTTAGAATCCTTGAATTATATACCCAGGAGTGTCACAGCTGGATTGTACAGTAGTTACATATTTAGTTTTCAAAGAAATCCTCATATTGATTTCCAGTTACCTTCCCAATGGAGTGAATAAGGATAAGGACCTGATAGAGGCTTCCTATGTAGACTCTCTTTCTTCACAATGTCTGGTTGTGGGTCTCTGCACCCTCTCCTGTCTGCTGCCAGAGGAAGCCTCTCTGATGGTGACTGTAAAAGGCACTGAGTGTATGTGTCTCATGTATATCATGATGATCCACCTGGTTAGAGAAATGGTTCCTTCACAGAACTTTCCTAGAAATTTGTGTGTCTACTTTTGGCTTTTGCTGAGACAGCTGAATGGACTCCCGACTTGCTCTGTTAATCTTTTCAACAGTAGAAAATGTGTTCAGCTCAGCAATTGTTCCCCTCTAAGCACTACTGTTGGCATGTTTCTTAATTTACATATCTTTGTAAACACAACATCATTTTCTAAATCCAGTTGAAGTTTACTTAATAAGTCTTACCTCCATTTTTTCCATTTTCCTCTCATATATTTTTTAAATAAACTTAAGGAATAAACCAGGTTAAACCTTAACCTGTTTGGAAATTTCCTCATCTACATTCTGACTTATTGTATTAAACTGTGTGTGTATTTATGTAATATGCATATGTTTATGTGTGTATATATGTATATATGTGTATATAATAGGCTAATACAAAATAATATTTAAAATGTAGGAATAAATTCTACTCAGCTTGCTTGACATATTTTAACATATTTAATTTCCATATTTTTCTAAAAAATGTTTATAAACAAGATAATCTCTAAGATGATGTAATCATTCCTCATAACATTCCTTACTTCATCTTAAACCCTCATTGGCAGAATTTCCAGTTTCTGTCTTTCACTACCTTTATGTCCAGGGAAACTAGAATTTTTCTATTATCTTCTTTAAATTTCCTTCAGCCTGTGTCCCCTACCCAATTACAAAGCTATGTTGGCTTTTTTGGTATTTTGAGGAGTAAAACTATAATATGGTACCCCAAATTGTATTAGCTTTATTTGGCTCTAACAGCAGTCTTCTGCTAACACTGTGCTCTCTCTCTCTCTCTCTCTCTCTCTCTCTCTCTCTCTCTCTCTCTCTCTCTCTCTCTCTCTCACACACACACACACACACACATACACACAGGCATGCACGCTTGCACATTTATTCTCCTGAAGTTCTGGAGGTCAGAGGTCTGAAAACAGAATCACTGAGCAAAAACGATGCTGTTGAAAGAGGTACCCTTTCTCCTAATGCCTAGGGTAGAAATGGCTGCTGGAATTTTCCAGTTCATATAAGAACTTCTTCATTGTTGTCAGCCTTGTAAGTAAGTATATCCCTCTCTTTATACACCCAAACCTAAAACAAAGATAGTCAGAACATCTGAAAAAATGACAAGATTGTGGTTTTCAAGTATCAATTACTACATAAGAAAAAAGATCAGAAAAATATTCTTCATTCAAAAATTAGGATGGAAAGTATACTGTAGCTGTAACAGTCTTATTAAATAAGAAACACAGAGCCAAATGCAGAGTTAAAAGCCCAAGAGGTCAGAGCAGTAGCTAAGGGCTGATACTAAAAACCCTTTCTTACCCTTTGCTGCTGCTGCCGTCCTTCCCCTCAGAAAGAGACCTACTTCCTGTGTATCTGTCTTTTTATTGACTTTCTGTTCTGCCTTCTCATTGGTTGTAAACACTACCACATGACCTCCTTGTCACTGCCTGTCTATAGACCTCCAGGTCTTCTATGGTTGGTATTGAGATTAAAAGCGCATGTCTCCATGCTGGCTGTGTCCTTGAACACACAGAAATCTGCCTATCATGTGATCAGAATTAAAGGTGTGCGCCACCACTGCCCGACTTCTGCTATGGCCTGCTATTAGCTCTGAGCCCCCAGGCAACTTTATTTATTAACATACAAATAAAATCACATTTCAGTACAAATAAACATCACCATATTTTCCCTTTTCTATTTTAATAAAAAGAAAAAAGAAAAATGGTTATAACTAATATAAGAAAAACTATGTACAAAAGTACAACTATATAACTATTTACCACATATACAAGCAATAAATAGCTAAACAATGTCTAGTCCATTTGTATTTGACAAATTCAGAGAAAATAATTCCATTATCTACCCTATTTTGGTAAGTACAAAATGTACCTGATTCACTTTCTATCCTAACTTATATTACTAACAGAACTATCTTATAACATCTCTCAAATTTATACACTTATACCTCTTTAGTGAGTTTCTTTTCTGAGATTCTTAACAAAGAAAACTATAACTATCTAATCTTTAACTAACTATAACTATCTAATCTTCAACTCCCCCAGAGATCCAACAAGGAAATAATATTACCTAACAAAAATAAAAACAGAAAGTGCATGCAAGCAGCTTCCAAAAAAAAAGTGAGTTGACAGAAACTTAGTCAGCTGCCTGGACAGTCACCTGAGGTTTCTCCGCAGTGTTGGGGCATCCTCTTCAGCCTATAGGATTAGCATATCTGATGGACTCATTTGTGAAGTAGGATATACACAAGGTCAACAGTTCAACCTCACATTTGGTGAGAGTAATCCATGTACCAGAAACACCTGAATTCCACTAGTGTCATGTCATAATTCAGGATTTTAAATTGTGGAAATTGTTGATGTTTTTTGAATTCAGCTGTCCATTCTTCTTGGCTGTGTGTGTGTGACTTCACCTTGGCATATCATTTTTCTCCATATCCCTCTATTAAATGCCAGTCTACTATTAAGAGGTTAGACTCTGTCAGCTTAGTTACTCCTCAAGAACAACTGTTTCAGCTGCTGTTCCACTGCACATCAGAAGCCATCAGTCCACTGCCAGTTAAGCTGCCATCAAAGAAAAGGGCATGGTACCTTTTCCAGATTGCAAAGGCCACTTCAGGGATTGTTCCTTATTGTCCTGGCTTCAGAAGATGCCCTTTATATAAAGCCATAACCACACTTGTCTTGGCAAGAATCTGTAGTCCTTTGTTTCGTGTCCTGTCTGTCCATTTTGTCCTGTTTGTCAGCAGTTGATTCGAGGATGCTTTGTTGACCATTGGCTAACTTCTGCTACAATGAAAGTTAGCTCCATATGCAGTTTCTTCAATGCTTATATTTTCTCTGAAGTAGATTGGTACTTCCAGGAGCTGACATGTCTCATAGTCATAACAAAAAAGAAAAATTTTCTAAGTTATTAAAACATTTTAAAAACTAATATTTTTATTTAAAGCAGGTTGATTATAAATGCAATGTCTTTCTAAAGAAGAAAGGGGGATATAGATATGATAGGATGAAAGAGTAGTTTATTGAACCTACTTTTAAGGAGTGACTTGTTTAAAATATTTTATATTGCTATGGGTTTTAGTTTATTGATACAAGTTTAAACTTAATTTTGTTATACTGTATATATATATATTTCTATTCTTGTTTGAGGTATTATATTTATGTAACTCATTTAGATTGTAATGGATAATTAAGAAATACAGATTAATAATTAGTCTTCTATGATAGTCAAACTTACAGTCATGTTGTTATCTAGGTATACATAGATATATTTCAGAGAGATAGGTAATCTTCAAACACTTCAAAGACCTACAGAATATGACATTTAAAATGTTTTAAAAATTTAGACTTTCTGGGCAATGAGACATGTCTGTTCGTGGTAGCACCGGATTTACTTCATAGAGGAGGATGGGCATCAAAGACACTCCATATAGAGTTTATCTCCACCTTGGAATAGCTATCTGGGCAAGAAACTGTTCTTGCCTGGACTGCTTGATCAACTGGACATGCAGGACCCATAGGAAAGTGACCACTGAACTTTGCTTGGAAAAATGGTCCTTCAGGTTCCTGCTTTGCAGAGGAAACTGCCAGACATTCTACAGGACACAGAGAGAAGTGACTGAGAGACTCTAGGCCTGTGGGCTGAAGACAGGTGCCCCAACTTTACAGAAAAACATTAGGTGACTTTCCAGGCTGCCAGCTGTCTCTGTCTACTCTGCAAGATTCCTGAAAGTTACTTGTGTCCTTCTTCCATTTCTCAGATAATATTATATCCTTCTGGGGCCTTTGATGTAGTTGAAGACTAGATTGTTATAATTTCCTCAGTTATGATAAAAGATAAGTTAAATATGAAACCTTAGACTCACAAATATAAGATAGATAGGATATCTTCTTTTATTTTGCCAAATACAAATAGACTAGATGTTATAAATAGACTAGATACTGTAACTGTAATTCTTGCTAGATAACTGTTTTGTTATATATAATTTTACTATGTGAAAGTTAAAACCTTCCATTTTGAAAAAAAGAAAAGGGGAAGTGCTGTGGGATGTTCTGTATGTTAAATGTGTTGCTCTGATTGGTTAATAAATAAAACACTGATTGGCCAGTAGCCAGGCAGGAAGTATAGGCAGGACAAGGAGAGAGGAGAATTCTGGGAAGTGGAAGGCTGAGACAGAGAGACGCCACCAGTCACTGCCGTGACAAGAGAGATGTAAGGTACCGGTAAGCCACGAGCCACATGGCAACTTACAGACTAATAGAAATGGGTTAATTTAAGATAGAAGAACTAGGTAAGGAGAAGCCTGTCACAGCCATACAGTTTGTAAGCAAAGTAAGTCTCTGCATGTTTATTTGGTTGGGTCTGAGCGGTTGTGGGACTGGCGGGTGAGATAGATTTGTCCTGATTGTGGGCCAGGCAGGAAAACTCAAGCTACAGTATATAAAATATATTTGGGATATGTTTCATTGCCAAATTAAAATTGAAAGAGCCATCAGATTCTGGAATTCTTATCAGAAGAAATTTAGAACTAACTATAGGAATAATTCCACTATGCACTGAAACAGCTTCCATTGGCACAAAGCATTAACTCTGTTTGTATCAATCAGTCGATGATACTAGAAAACCTCATGACTAATTAATCACCCTTAATAGGCTATTGAGGAACCAAATAAATATGTGAGAGTTGCTTAATACAGGAAAACAAAAAATTATCTATCTTGGAAAAAAATGAAGCTGAAGAAATATTGAACAAAGTTACTGTTTACAAAATATGCCAGTTAACATGATGAAATATACCTAAATTAAATCCACAAACCTCATAAAATAAATATAAATATTATTTGACATAATACCAATGGCTATTCACACTATGCTTATACCCACAGTTCTCAATAAGAAAAGTATGAATATATATTACAAAGGGGATATATTAAATTGGCTTACATGATACAGAATAAGTAGTATAATAATGGCTGACTACATACTAGAAAGACTGATAACCCAGACACTGAATGGTCCATAAGGCTAAATGCTTCAGCAGTACCAGTCTGGTACTCAGAGTCTATAGGAATCCTTGTAAGTCATTAGAAACTGGGTTCTGATGTGAGTGAAAGATGCTGGCAGCATAAGTAGCAGATAAATTCATCAGCAAGGGTCAAGGGTGACCAGACAAAAAGACAGTGTTTTCCCCTCCAACTTCCTTATAGCTGGACAACTGCTGGAAAATGCTACCCACTCTGAGGGAGGGTCTTATGGCCTTAGTTAATCTTTCCAGACCAATAATCTATAAATAACTGTTACAGACCTATCCAGATTGATTTCTCTTATTTGATACCAATCAAGTTGATGACTAAAATTAACATCACAATGCTCATCCTAATGGGCTTGTGATACTGAGAAATAAATCTATTCCACATCCAATCAAGACTCTGTGTATAATATAACTCATAGAAATGTCAGGTGCTAGAGGAATGCAAGCAAGGTACTGAAAGAACCAAATTCAGACCACAGGACAATGATGCTGCATTTTTAATAAATGAAATATAAGGAAAGGCTATAAATTAAATGGAACTTTTAATCTATAGCCAAAGTATCAATTGATCAGTGCCAGTATTAAGAAAATGTAATTAATTATAATTGATAATTGGGCAAATTTTTAACACTAGTTATTTGATCTAAACTAAACAATACATATCAATGATTTATGAGTAAAATAAAAATGTGAGATCAGCTGCATCTTTATTCTGAAGAGGTGAAAATTGCATAGAACGTAGATAAATCTCACTTTACATATTCTTTCTTCTGGATTACATTTTCTTTTGAAGTGATTCAATGATTCTTTAAGCAGAGAGAATTGCTACTCAGTCTCTGTAACATACCTTTACTTGAAGCATCACCTTATATATTTGTTACTTTTTGATGGAAAGCTTCCTTAAATGCATTTTTTTTCTTCTAAAAGTCTCGAAAGATTTGGGACTCTTGTGGTTCCAGTGTCAGCTACAATTTATTAACTATGTGATCATGGGAAAGGCACTGAATTTACTTCATGTTCTGTCTCCTTACAAGATAGATACTACTATAATAAACCTGTAGAATTTACAATATGAATATTACATGAGATGAAATATGAAGCTAGGTAAATATAGGGCACTTCATAAGAAACTTTCAATAATAGTAGTAGTTACTACTATAAATATCTTTGTACTAAAATAGCCATTGAATGATAAACCGTATGGCAACTTTACGCTGTTATTTGAGGACCCAAAATTTTTAGAACATCATTTTTCACTTTAGAGAGTTTGGGACTTCAATACTGTTTCCCATGTCAGGTGTTACTTTCTCAGCCTCTGCTGTGAGCCAGAGGAAGGATTCTAGAGAGTCTTGTCACCAGATAAGAAGGGAGATAAAGGCTATGGTGTGACAGGGTGGATTTCACAAATATTCTAGTGTCTGGGGTGGATATTATGGTACTAGACGATCTGTTTTGGGGCAGCCTTGGCAGCAGTGGGTACTTCCTTGAAAAAATGTGAATTATTGTTAGACAGCTTCTATGTATGTGCACATGGTGAGTTCTCATTGTTTGTGGTTATTGTGTTCTATGACATCATACAAAGAAACAAAGAAGACTGGGCATTGTTTCTAGAAGAAATATTGTGTAAGAACCCTTAATGACTTGTTATATTTTCATTACAAAATAAACACATAGTTGGAAAGATGGTTCAGTTTTTAAGAACAGGTACTGCTCTTGTGGAGGACACACGTTTGGATAATTTTGTTTTGTTTTGTTTTAATTGAAATTAGATTTTTCACCATACAATATATTTTGGTTATTGTTTCTCTCCCTCCAATTTCTCTCAGATCTTCCCCATTTCTCCACCCCTCAAATCCACATTCACTTACTCTCTCTCATTAGCAAACTAACAGTCATTTAATAATGGTGATGCTGATAATGATAATAAGAGTAATAATGACAACAGATAAAATAAAAACAAACCTAAACTGACATTTGAATCCCAGCACCCTTGATGAGCAGCTCACAAGAGCCTGGATGCCTCTGCAAGTCCCTGTAACTATGTGGCATATATTCAAATTGACACAGACACACAAGTAAAAATAAATCTTCTTAAAATTAATATATAACTTTGTTTTCATGTATTTTTATATCCTATGTATTAGTAAATATACATGCCTGATACAATGAGCTCTTGCTCACATGTCTGAAAGGGCTAGCAGCACATGCTCACCACAATTGCAGCCTTCTTGTGCTTTGGAACAATGGAACACTTTTCAACACTGTGCATGGAAGAGCTAAAATAGCGAAACAGTCTATACACATACCCAGAAAGGCCACATGACAAAACGCATATGGCATTGAACATATTCCAAAAACATCACAGGTGTCAACATGTGGGACATGGCTGGTCCCATGTACTGCAGGGTATTCATGTGCCTCGTGTTCTGTGTATGACAGTCATGGTCACAGAAGTGCTGGAGTGTTGGTTCTGAAGGAGAAAATTAATCTTAACAAGGAGGTATCTTCACACCTATTAAATCTGTGGATAACAAGGTTTGGCTGTTCTTTAAACATGGTGTTCTAAGTCTCATGAAGTCTCTTTGTGTTATTTCATATGTAATTAATTTCATTACTTATCTGCCCCTTGCCCCAAACTTTATACCCTAAGTGCCATATGGAATCATCCTACTCAAGACTTGCATTTTTTTAATCATATTTGGATCTGATAATCATGCCTTCTATGGAGTACTTTTATTTTTAATTAAAATTTTACCTGTTGTTGTAGTTTGAATGTAATTGGCCCCCATAATCTCACAGAGAGTCACACTATTAGGAAGTGTGGCTTTGTTAGAGTGGGTATGGCCTTGTTGGAGGAAGTGTCACTGTGGGGTAGGCTTTGAAATTTCCTATGCTCAGGATACCACTCAGTGTCTCAGTTAATTTCCTGTTGCCTGCAAGACATAGGACTTTCAACTTCAGCACCGTGTCTACCTGCATGCTGCCATGCTCCCTGCCATGATGTTAGTGGATCAAACCTCTGAAACTGTAAGTGAGCCACCTCGAATAACTGTGTTACTTTACAAGAGTTTTCATGGTCATGGTGTCTCTTCACAGCCATAGAAACCCTAACTAAGACATCTGGGTTTTTTTTTTAAACTATTATTTGTTTTTCAAACAAGATTTCATATATCTGAGTCTGTCCTTAAACACACAGCACAGGATGATCTTGGATTCTGATCAGCACTCCCAAATGTTGTCATTACAAACCCAATTTATATACTTATAGAGCTCAAACCCATGACCACGCATGTTAAGCAAATACTCTACCATGTAAGTTATACCCCCATTTTAACTTGTGTGTGTGTGTGTGTGTGTGTGTGTGTGTGTGTGTGTGTGTGTGTGTGTGTTGATTATAAAATGTCCCACTTAGGCTCATGGCCTTGAATTCATGGTCTCCATCTGGTGGTACTGTTTTGTGTAGCCATGGGACTTCGTGAAGTGGATATTAGTTGAAGAAAGTGGGTTCCTGGGGGCATACATTGGGATATATATCCTTGTTCTAACTCCATTCTCTCTGCAGGCTATCTGCCAAGAGATGCAACTACCTGCTTCAAGCTCCCAACGCCATTGCTAGGAGCTATTTAGCTATTTATTTCTCACTGATGTGTATGTTTCCTGCCATTGTAGACTGTGTCCTCAGGCCAGAAACCAAACCAGCACCCCTCTCATTAATAAAGTGGATGGTCCTTCTGTCTTACTTTTGAGCATCACTTGATTGCTTTCAAGTTTGTTCAACATACCTGCTTAGCCCTCAATTTATGCCATTTGCACCAACTCTTTCCACCTAGACTCTTCCAGTGATTGAGCTCTTATGATTTAGACTTTATAACTTGGTAACATTCCCACCTCAGCAGGTCCCACCAACATCCATATACTACACTGTCCTGGCTAGTTTCATGTCAATTTGATACAAGCTAAAGTCATCTGAAAGGAAGGCACCTCAATTGAGAAAATGTCTCCATAAGGCCTGACTGTGAGGCATTTTCTTAAATAGTGATCAATGGGGAAGGACTCAACCCATCACGGGTAATGCCATTCCTGGGCTGGTGGCCCTGGGTCCTATAAGAGAGCAGGCTAAGAAATCCATGGGGAGCAAGCCAGTAAGCATCATTCCTCCATAGTCTCTACATCAGCTCTTGCCTCCAGGTTCCTGCTTTGTTTGAGTTCCTGTCCTAGCCTCCTTCAATGATGGACTACAATGTGGAAGTGTAAGACAAATAAAACATTTTCTCCCCATCCCCCCCCAAATACAGTGATGAATTTGTTCTAACACCCAATTAAGTGACTTAGAGTAAAATTTTTTTCTTGCTTACTATTAAAAATTTGATTTGAAATCATAAAAAGGCCATAATCAAACACAAACTTAGCCCTCCTTTTAAAGTAATAATCCTCTGCAGACTCGACTCAATATCTCACACCCATCCTGGACAGAACATGAGCTCTCTGAAGCCAAGTATAAATTCCTGAAATTTCACATTAAATTAATCTTAACTGTACACAAAATGTAAAACAGTACACACTGATAGAAGTACAGTATTTTATTACATCTATATACTATGGAATACTTCAATATATTGATCAACTTTACTCCCTATTTCCCATTCCCTAATCTCTCCAGCATCCAGCAACCTCTACCCTACTCTGAACTTCTCTCACCTCAGGGTTTTTCTAAGTTTTTATATGAGACTAAGTTTTCTAAGTTTTTATGTTACATTTTTTTTCTGTACCAGATTAATTTAGTTAGCACAATCATCTCCCATTACAATCCTTGTTGAGGTAAATCATAGAATTTCATCCTTTTATGGCTAAATAGTATTCCTTTGTAATATGAATGCTATTTTATTTATTTATTCACCAGTCATTTTCATGCCTCACTCTTGTGAATAGTGCTGACATAAACATGGAGCTGTAGGTGTCTCTTAAATAGGATTTTACTTCCTTTGGATGAACACACAGCATTGGTATTAGTGTAGTTCTGTATTTAGAGATGATCATTTAGATGTTCTTGATTTCATATTACCAGTATTCAAGAGAGATCCCTGTTTCCCACACCTTCTCCTGAGCTTTTCCTCATAATATTCATTGTATGTAAATTAGTAAATGTAAATTAGTATGTTAATATGCATGTAAATTAGTCACTCACCAACATTTTGCCTTGCAGTTCCCTGGTGATTAGTGATGTTGAGAACATTTTTATACCTGCTGGCACTTTGCATTCTTTAAAAAAAAATATTTATAAGTTTCCTCTGGCTCAAGTCATGTGTTGCTTGTTAGATTTGCTACTGAGTTGTGTGAATGT
Organism: Peromyscus californicus insignis; assembly: GCF_007827085.1. Classification (NCBI taxonomy): domain Eukaryota; kingdom Metazoa; phylum Chordata; class Mammalia; order Rodentia; family Cricetidae; genus Peromyscus; species Peromyscus californicus. The sequence goes on along the minus strand of NW_026294491.1, from coordinate 47,522,100 downwards.
CTTCTAATTTGGGGAATAAACTCCTTATTCAATATATGCTTTTCTTAAGGTTTAGGTGTGAAGTGTCTTCTGAAAGGGCCCTTATATCAAATATTTGTCCTTAGTATAAGCAGTTTTCAGAGTTGAGTCTTTGGGAATATGGCTGGCTCTGAAGACTCAGCTCTCATCAGTGGGTATCTTGATGAGTTCATCATGTGGTGCAATATTGTGATGTAGAGAAGTAGAGAAATGGGTCTACCTCAAAAATACTCTAGAAGGATGTATCTTCTCCCTTGCCCATTTTCTTCTCTAATTTTTGCTTGTAGAAATATGGAGCCAGTATGCCATTGACTGAAATCTGAGAAGACATAATTCTTTCCTCTTTTAAGTTGTGGTGCTCAGGTATTTTGTCACAGAAATGAAAACGAGGTATCCTCTTCAATTACATAGGTATATGGCTGTGATGGCTAGTTTTATGTTAACTTGATACAGGCTAAAGTCATGTGAGAGGAGGGAACCTCAGTTAAGGAATTGCCTTCATAAGGTCTAGTTGTAGGCAAACCTGTAAGGTGTTTTCTTAATTAGTGATTGATGGAGGAGGGCCAAGCCCACTGTGGGTGGTGCCATCCTGTAGGCAGAAGTTTCTCTCCTGCTTGCCTATTCCTGAATACCCAGCAGCTGCTTTCCAAATAAGTGACTTGGAGGCTGAATATTACTTGTAAATGATCAGCCAATAGCTCAGGCTTATTACTAACTAGCTCTTACACTTAAATTAACCCATACTTCTTATTTATGTTTAGCCACGTGGCTTGGTACCTTTTCTCAGAGCAACATTCTCATCTTGCTTCCTCTGTGTCTATCTGGTGACTCCTGACTACCCTTCCTCCTCCCAGAATTCTCCTAGTCTGGTCATTCCACCTATACTTCCTGCCTGCCTACTGGCCAATTAACATTTTGTTAAACCAATTCGAGTGACAAATCTTTATAGTGTACAAGAGCATTAACCCACAGCACCATCCCTCAGCTGGTGGTCTTGGATTATATAGAAGAGCAGGTTGAGCAAGCCAGTAGGCAACACCCCTCCATGATCTCTGCATCAGCTCCTGCCTCCAGTTTCCTGCCCTGTTTGCGTTCTTGCTCTGGCTTCTTTCAATGATGTACTACAAGGAAGAAGTGTGAGCAAAATAAACCCTTTATCACTCAACTTGCTTTTTGGTCATGGTGTTTCATCAAAGCAATAGAAACCCCAATTAAGTCAATGGTCTGAGATCAGCACTTAGTCTCTCCTTTTTGCACGTGGGTATATAATTTTTGAAACTAATCGGTGAATGGAATTTCATTTTCAATTGCTTGCTTCTTTGTTGTGCTTCTTCAATACTAGTAGACTGTGTATGCTTAGGCTCATTTCTGAACTCTTATGTTTCTGATGTTTAAAAAAATTACATGGTTATTTTTATTTCAGTATGATGCCGTTTGACTATGGTAGCATCTGACACACTTTGAAATCAGGAAAGTTGTGAAATGTGATGGTTCCAAATTTGTTAGCCTTCTGGGTCCTTTGTGGTTCCAATGTAAATTTTAGGTTGTTTTGCTATTTCAATAGGGTATTGAACTGGGGTTTTGACACTGATTGCCTTGCCTTGTACATTACTTCATGTAGTGTGGAAATTTTAACTGTATTAATTATCTGTTTTGGGGATATGGATATCATTTTATTTATATGGATTTTATTTAATATGCTTTGTGAATTTCTTGAAAAAATTATTTTGTATACTAATGCATAATGAATTTATTTGTTTAATTGTTTTGGTTTTGTTCCTGTTTGGAATAATTGTGCCTTTCCTCATCAATTTGGACTTGCTACCTTTTGAACATGAAATGACTCTTCAGGCTCATGTCTTTGAGGCTTACTCCTTAATCGCTATCCTTATTTGGGGGAGTGGTGAACATTTATGTGATAGATCCTAGCTGGATGAAATAGTTACTGAGAGTAGCTCTGAAAGGCACATACTATCTTAGTACATCTCAGCATCATTCTTTTTCCTGGCTGCCAACAATTAACATTTTTTTCTCCACTGTTTCCTTCTGCTATGATACTCTGCTTCACTAGATCGAAACTAGCAGAGCCAGCTAAGCACCGGCTACCCTTTGGAGACATGCGCCTAAACAAGTCTTTCCTCCTTTAAATTGTCTGCTCAAGTGTTTTGTCGCTGTGCCAATACTCTTTCTTTTCTAATTTCTCTGGCTTGATCTTCCAGAACTATATTCAAATGAAATAGTAAAAGCAAGCTTCTTCCCTTATTCCAGACTTTACAAGTGGAAGGTTTTTAAGTTTCAGACAGAGGTTAAGTTAATTGTGTTACCTGGAAATATGGCCTTTATAATTTTGCAATAGGTTCCTTATTACCTTTTTGTTGAACTTTCAAATTATGAACATATGTTTAATTTCATCATGTGCTTTATCAGTGTCTATATACATAATCGGGATTTTCCCATTAATTTAATTACTACATTTCATCACATTGATTGAGTAGTATAAGTCACATAGGGCTTGCTTCCTGGATACAAATGTCATATAATCATGTTGAGCATCCTTTGACATGTATTGCTCAGTGTAGATTGGTGTTATTTTATTGAATATACTTTTATCTGTGTTCATCAAAATTGTTAAGCAATAGATTTATCTTCTTGTAGTGCGTTTACCTGGTTTTGGTGCCAAGGTGAGGGTGGCCTCTTACAATTAATTTGGAAGTTGCAATAGCATGTCTTTTGGGTTTGCCATAATAAAGTGAGTTGTGATATATAGTAATAGTGGAAATATGTGGGTGGCCAGATAAACTATGCTGCTAAATATGCCCACTTGTCTGCTTAAAAATATTTATTAGATTATAGAGAACACAGATAACCACTTTAAAGAGGACATTGACTTAAGAAAGCAATCAAATGGCTTAATACAATATCAGTGATTGTCCTCTACTTTCCTCTCTCTTTGTATTTTCATAACATAAAAGCTATCCAAGTATGATGGCACACACCTGTATTCCCAGCTTTTGGGGGGAGGAAGCAGGAGAGTCAGTACAAAGTTACCTTCAGCTACATAAGTTCAAGGCCAGCATAGGCTACATGAGATTCTCCCTGTCTTTGAAATATTAACTAACATCTCTACACGTAGGTGAGAAAGCCTATCTCATCTTGCTAGTGTCCAAAGTGCATGATATCTAGATCACTAGCCTTAGTAATTCTTTCACTGTCTACTAATTTGGAATTGCCTGTTTGTCTATTTGTCTCTACTTTATCTAAATTTGTCATTCACTTATGAAAGGTAGCTCTTTATTCCTTCAGTAACTTTCCTAAGAGGTGAGTAACTTTTTCTATCTATTATTTTTAGAAGAGTTTAAAAGTTGTCTTAGTGAGCTTTGTCTACTTGACAAAGACTAAGTTCATCTGAGTGGAAAACCTAAATTGAAGAATGGCCTATATCCAAATAGATTGTGCGGATTATCTTAATTGTTAATTGATGCAGGAGGGCCTAAACCAATTTGGACACAAACATCTTTTTGTAGGTGGTCCTGAGATGTATAGGAAAGACAGTTAAGTAGAAACCTATGGAGAATGAACCAGAGTCAGGAAACAATGTTCCTCCATGTTTTCTGCTTCAGGCTCCAGTATGAGTTCCTGCCCTGACTCCTGTCAATGATTAGCAGTGATGTGGAAAAGTAAAACGAAATATAATCACCCCTCCCAAGTTTCATTTGGTCAGTGCTTTAACACAGCAACAGAGACCAAATAACTCTGTGAGGGCAGGAAGCAGAGGGGTAGTCCTTTACTTATTAATCTGTTTGAATTTTGTATATCCCCAAGATTCCATTTTAGCTAGTTTCTTGGAAATCTTTCATTTCCTCTAAGTTATACAATTTATTAGCATAAATTGCCCATGGTAGTTTTTCACAATATCGTGTATTTGGTTGTATCAGTTTGAATGTTTCATATTGGATTTCTGATTTTATTTGAGTTTTCTTTCTTCTCAGTCTAGAAAAAAATGTTTCTTGATTTTGTTTAACTCTTTAAGGAAGCAACTCTTAGTTTTAAATCATTTTTATTGCTTTATTTTTCCTCAATTTTATGTATATCTGGTATAGCTGTCATAATTAGCTACTTTCCAGCATTAGGCTCATTTTGTTCATACTGTAGGTGTATATGTGTACTATTTAATTAAATTATTTCTTCTTTTTTACTTGGTTCTATAAGCTGCCCTTTTAGAACTGCTTTTGTGGTGTGTCTCAGTTATTAATGTGTTGAGTATTGTTGTAATTTGGGTTACAATAAAGTCTAAATTTCCTCAGTGCTATTGAAGTCAGGTACTTCTTTACTGGTTTTCTGTATTGTTCTATGCAGTGTTGCATGTATACTGAGTCCCTTGTGACTATTTTTTGGGTTTGTTAATATTTTCTCAATATATTTAAGAATTTTGATGTGTGAAAATATGTGTATAATCTTTCATTTGACTTAACTCTTTATTGTTCATGTACTGTTCATGACCTGACCATGTTCTCTAGAGATATTTTCAGAGTTGAAATCTAATTTTTATCATAACCACCTATGCTTTATTTTATCATTTTCATAAAATATCATGTCCATCTTATGGCATCTTATCTTAAGCCTGTGTGTCTTTAAAACCTATAATGAGTCTAATATGTAGCATACAATTACATATTATTTTATTCATTCAGGTCTCCTAAGATGAGGTTTGGAAACATAAGCAGTCATTGCTTCCTTTACTTTATGGTTCTTTCTTTCATCATCTCACACACTATATATACTGAGTTGTTTTGCTGTGTCCTGTGTATATTACAATTAATTTCCACACTCTCTTTCTAATTTTTTTCCTCTGGATAATTTCAAATTAGCTGTTTATGTTCACAGATACTTTCCTCATGAATCTAGTAGTGAAACTCTCTGTTTAGTTCATAATATTTGTTAAGCTGGATGGTTGCATGTAGAAGGGTGAAAATAGGTCCATACTTACCACTCTGCACAAACACACAGCTCCAAATTGATGAAAGACCTCAGCATAACACCAGATTCACCACAACTGATAGAAGAAAACAATCTTAAACTCATTGGCAAAGGAAAAGACTTTCTCATAGAACACCAATAGCACAGACAATAAGAACAACAACTAATAAATTGGACCTCGTGAAACTGCAAAGCCTCTCTATGGCAAAGGGCATCATTGTGGCAGGCTATAGAAGTGGGGATAATTTTAACAACTGCACATCCAGTAGAGGGCTAATATAAAAATATTTGAACAAAAAACTAGACATCAAGAAAACAAATAACACAATTACCATAGGGTACAGATCTAAACAGAGACTTTCCAAAAGAGGCAACTCAAATGGCTTAGAAGCACTTAAAGAAATGTTCAGCATCCTTAGTCATCAAATAAATGCAAGTCAAAATTACATTGCAGTTTCATCTTACACCAGTCAGAATAGCCAAGATCAATTATACAAATGACAGTCCGTTCTGTCAAGGATGTGGGTTAAGGGGAACAGTCATTCCTTGCTGCTGGGAGTACAATCTTGTACAGCCACTATGGAAACCAGAGTAGTAGTTCTTCATGACTATGAGAATTAATTTACCTCAAGATCCAGCCATACAACTCTTGAGCATATACCTAAAGGATGCTTCATCCCACCACAGAGACACTTGCTCAACCAAGTTCATTTTTGATCTATTCATAATAACCAGAAAATAGAAACAACCTAGATGACCCTCAACAGATGAATTTATAAAGAAAATGTGGTACATTTGCACAATGAAATATTATTCAACCATTAAAAAATGAAATCATGAAATTCACAGGTAAGTGGAAGGAGCTAGAAATGACAAATATGGTATGTATTCACTTATATGTGGATATTGGCATTAAGTGTTCAATAAACAAGAGAAAATCTATATAACCACAGACGTTAGGTATAGAGTAAGGGAATGGGGGTGGCTCCATCTAGGAAGAAAATACAGAATAGATAGTTATCAATGGACAACTGCAGTAGGGATAAGAACAAGAGGATTAAATGGAGATGGGGAGGGAAGAGAAGGCAAGAGAAGGGATGCATGGAGGGGCAGCTACAAATAAGGGCCACTGGAGGGCTTCCCAAAATACATACATGTGTAAAAGTGATCTCAATGAAATTAAAAAATAAGGGATAAGACCATTCCAACTGGACATCTCTTGTCACCAAATGTAGCTTCCAATGACAAGGAACATGTTACATCTAATTAAGTTGTTGGCCAAAGTGTACCCATTGGAACCCCCAAATAACTCAGACTATTGCCAAGGCTACAGTATTGTTCCCTACAAACTGATAGTAAGGCACTATTGCTGAAGACAACACCTACACAACTCATTGAAAATGGAGAAGTCAGGCTGGTGCCTACCTGGAGCCTTCACCCCTGCCGACTAGTGTTCATGTTACTGGAAGGTACTCTGCACACTACCCAAGGAGAATGTCACCAGTACAGCTAGAAACTCTTCAATCAACAACAGTTACCTGCCTGCAAGAAGCACTAGTGTGATAGTGGCATAGAGCTTGTGGGAGTAACCAATCAACATCTGATTGGATTTAAGGTCCAATCCAGGAGGTGTCGCTCATGCCTGACAATGCTCAGGGGGCCAAGAACCTGAAACTAGATAGGTCAGGGGCATAGGGGAAGTGCTAGAGAGGCCCACAGAAATCCACAAAGATACCCCCACAACAGATTGCTGGCAATGGTCGAGATACAGCCCGAACTGACCTACTCTGGTGATGGGATGGCCAAACACCCTAATTGTCGTGGTAGAAACCCCATCCAACTATTGAGGTATCTGGATGCAGAGATCCATGGCTAGGCCAGGGGTAGATCTCTGGGAGTCCAATTAGTGAGAATGAGGAGGGTTTATATGAGCGAGAATTGTTGAGACCAAGGTTGGATAAAGCACAGGGACAAATAGCCAAACAAATGGAAACACATGAACTATGAACCAATGGCTGAGGGCCCCCCAACTGGATCAGGCCCTCTGAATGGGTGAGACAGTTGATTGGCTTGATCTGTTTGGGAGGCATCCAGGCAGTGGGACCAGGTCCTGTGCTCATTGTATGAATTGGTTGTTTGAAACCTGGGGCCTATGCAGGATTGCTTGGCTTGGCCTAGGAGGAGGGGACTGGACCTGCCTGGACTGAGTCTACCAGGTTGATCTCAGTCCTCAGGGGAGGCTTTGCCCTGGAGGAGGTGGGAATGGGAGGTGGGCTGGGGGGAAGGTGAGGGGGGCCATAGGGGGGAGAACAAGGGAATCTGTGGCTGATATGTAGAACTGAATTGTATTGCAAAATAAAAATACAAATTAAAAAAAATCAATACAAAAGTTCAATAAAAAAAAGAACCCCCCCAAAAAAACCCAATAATACTGTTATGTTTAAGGAATGTGGCCATAAAATGACTCCTAATGACATTTGGCTACACTCATATATTAGTGCCTTGCTCAGTCATCAACAGAAAAGCTGTCTCCTGAAGACAGCTTCCAGGCCAGATGAGGGATGGTAGACCATTGCCCATTCCCCGGATATCTCTCTCATAGAACAGGGCAGGAGTGGGGCCACTCCCTGTTCAAATTAGGACTGGGTTCACTCAGTTCCAGAGAGACAAAGGACATGTCATGTTAGTGTCAGTTAAGCTTCTGTCTCCCCATCAGGAAACGGACTCCTCAGAAATCATGTGACTAGTAGTCTGCCAACTGATACACCTGCAAAGTGTCTACCTCTGCTCCTCCCTGGACTTCCTCCCACATGCATCTGTGTGTGAATTCATGGCTTATTAATGTTTGCCTGCCCTCAATCTGTCTACATATGCAAATCAGGTGTATTCCCTTGTTCTTTTGCCCTCCCTGACAACTGGAGCTTTATAAGCTAGTCTGTTACTTCAATAAATGAACCATCCTCTGACATAGTCTCCTGGGTTGTTGCCGCTAGTCGTGCTCACCAACAACAAATACAGAGACCCACAACTGGACAATATTCAGAGAGTGAAAGATCTTGAAGAGTCCTAAATAGTATGTCTCCATCAAATCTCTCCCTTTGGGGTTCACAGAACCCAGCAGAGTGGATTCAGAAAGACCGTAAGGGCCAGATAGGATGGAAGACACCAAGGCAGCAAGGCCTTCTAATGACAGCAGGACTGATGCACATATAAACCCATAGAGACTGTGGCAGTATGCACAAGGCCTGCAGGCCTCTTCCAGATAGTGTCCCAGTGCTAATAGGAGACACGGACAGAAGCTCCCATCCTTAACCTAGAAGCTATCACTAATTGATAGTTCCTTCCAATGGAGTTTCACTCTTAAAGGCAAGCCCCATGTCCAGCAATGGATGGCTACCACAAAACAAACTCAGTGGCATCTTTGAATGTTCTTTGTCTCATAAGAGGTTATCAGGGCCCTTTTCTGTTTTAAACTTGCAGGTTCTTTGCGTGTGTATCATGTCCTCCAGTTGTGTGTGTTTGTGGTGTTCCTGTCTGTGTAAACCTATGTCTCTGCATCTATGTGTGCTTCTTGAGATTTCCATCCCCCACCTTTGGCTGATTATCTTCTGTTTGCTTGTTTGTTATTTCATATTCCAGTACATTAAAAAAAAAGTATCTTATTTTACTGTTATTCCTTAGATGCCTGTTTATTTTCTAAGAAGAGACAGAAAGTATGTGGATTAAGGTTTGGGGGAAATGGGGAGGATCTCAGAGGAGTTGGGAGAAAGGAAACCTCAGAATATACTGTATGAAAAAAATCTATTTTCAATAAAAAAGTAATAGGGGAAAAAAGAAAGAAAAAATTCAATAAAAAGTCTAAAAATTAAGAATTGCTTTCTGTTTCTAAAGGGCTTCTCCCTCCTTTTTGAGACATTCATTTTATTCATGTGTTGTTTTCTTGATTTATTGAGTTTTCTATCTAAGGTCTCAGTTGACTGACCTTTATAGTAATTAATTTCAATTGTTTTTAAAACAATTCATGTTTCCATGCCACTTGGGTCAATTATTGGAAAATAGTACTCCTTTGGTGGTTTCATGTTTTCTCGTTTTGTGCAGTTCATAGATTTGTCTAGATAAGTAAATATTTGGAAGTTTACCTTTTTCATCTATACCTTACAACCAACTGGCTTCAGTGGAAGAAACCTCTCCCCCAATGCTACTGTCAAGTTTAAGCACTTGACTTTGTAGTTGGTAGAGGCCTGAGGGTGGGAAGTGGAAGAGACTGGCCTTCAGCATGAGCATTGTAAATATGTAGCACAGTCATCAGAAGTCTGTCTTGATAAAAAGCCAGTGGTCATTGTTAAAGGACAAAGAAAGTGCCTGTGGGAGGAACAAGGGGCACTAGACTCCTAGCTCAAGCAGTAATAGTCTCCCTAGTATCCTTTACCATAATAAGGCATGGTGCGGGTCAAGGGACCTCCCTCTGTACTACCTGTGGACATCCAGAATATCAGTTCCACGGGGCAGGCGTAAGTGGACCAACCTCATCTCTGATACCTAGAGTTCAGAGCCAGCAACCATGGAATGGCTATTATTTGTGGCTTTGTGTCTAGATAGGGGTGAGGGCACAGTAGCGTGGTCATCAAGCAGCTCCATCATCTTCAGTTACTGTTAGTAAAAACTGGAAAGTGTGAGCGCCTAATCCATAATTGATGGTGCAGTGGAACATTGCTGATCTTCAGTTTCTCCAGGTAAACCACATAGCTCCCTCTTGAAGCCACACTTTGCTGAACTCAACAGAGTGACACACAGATAGAGTGCTGCTTCCATTACATTTTGTAATGATATCTCCATTCTTTATTTTCATGCTATCTAGGGTTTTTTTGTACCTTGTTTTTGTTTTGAAGCTCTCCAAAAATTCCTTTAATTGGTAAGTTAGGCTACTTCTCTCTCTCTCTCTCTTTCTCTCTCTCTCTCTCTCTCTCTCTCTCTCTCTCTCTCTCTCTCTCTCTCTGTGTGTGTGTGTGTGTTGGGCATGTATGAAGATGATTAATGAGACCTTACAGCTCTTCTTAATTTTTCTTTTTCAATCTTCTTCTGGAAGCTTTTAACAAATATTTGATGTCCCGGCCCTAAGAGCCAGACACTCTGATTCTGAACTCTAATATTATCTCATACAGTGTAATTTTAGAAGCTCTTTAATGTATACAATTTAAAATAATGCCCTAGAATTATGATGATAAGAGAAAGATTAGTGAAACTATAAGTAGAGCGATGTCTGGCAATGCTGAGAGACTCACGGCCAACGGAGTTTAAAGCAGACATGAACCAATGCACACGGAAGAAAACAATCACTATAGTTAATATTTTCCCCAAAGACTATAAACATATGAATGATGTGACATATTTGTTTGAAATGCAGATATTTTACATCTGATAATTCTGCCAATTAAATGTGTATATGTTAAATAGCATATATCATCAGACAAAGATTTCTATATGATTCTGAATCAGAAAGCATGAAGATTACACTTTAAAACAAATTAATCATTTAGGAGATACCTAAAAGGTTGTGGCTAATATTTGAAGGCTATAGAAATCAAAGTCAAATTCTGCTGCATAACACAAAATACTCTGTTACATTCTGAATAATATGTCACTTATGTCACTTAAAATGAATGCTGGACTCTTTGCAACTGTTCAGAGTTTATATTGGGAAGAGGTCAGGTCTTGTGGCTAGGTTCTTTCTTAAGGACAGAAACTACTACTACTGCTGCTGCTGCTGCTGCCGCCACCACCACCACCACCACCACCACCACCACCACTACTACTACTACTACTACTACTACTACCTCTTTCTCTCTCTCTCTCTCTCTCTCTCTCTCTCTCTCTCTCTCTCTCTCTCTCTCTCTCTTTCTCTCTTTAAATTCAGTGGGAAATGACAACTTATTTTTCTTAGAAGAATATTAATTCCTCTACACAAGAGTATCATTTTATTTAATCAAAAGTTTAAGTGATTTATTATGTTATATCTGTTTTTCTTAGGTCATTATTTTGATTAATGTTTTACAAAATAGTTTTCACTACTTAAGATTTTCTTAATAGCAGATAGTTTTTTTCTGATCTGATTGTTAGAAAGATTGAAATTCTAATAAGATTTTAGACATTTTACTTTAGAATATTGGGAAATCAAAGACATATTCAGGTTGTAACCATGATTCTATGTGACATAGCATTGCTAGGTAAGAATATTATTGGTTTTAATAACAAATTCTAGTCTTATGGTAAAATTACACAGGCTATAATAAAAATGTTTGGTCACCAAGTCTGTAACAGTTCATTTTCACCTATGAAGGATCATTTAAAATGTCTTCTGTAGTTCATCTCTTCTTCATTTTAGAAGCTTCCTTACTTTTAAGAGGTATTGGAAGTTATTTTTAATTCACTCTTCTGTGTGGGAAAATGCCTTTCTAGTAAGATTTTCTTGAGAACAGATGTACTTTGAATTATTTCAATTAAGTACAAATTACTTCCTTCATTAAGGCTTAATCAACCATGTGAGCAAAATAAATTAAGTATGAAGGAAGGAGGGGTCTACCTTTGAGTCAAATTATAATAGAATGCTTAGTCTACCTACAGAAACATAGTTTACATCAGTGAAACGCTGGAATAAAATTATATATACCACTTTGTCAGCTAGCAGAACTAATTCGTATTTAAAATCTTAGACAGATGATTCACTGTCTATAAAGAACTTCAAAGAATTGAATATATCTTCTTGAGTTCTATAAAATATAACTAGTCTTTGTCTATTTGACTAGTCTGTTAACTTCTTAATTAAAAATATTTACATTGAAAAGAAACAGTGAAAGGAGAATAAATAGACACTAAATGGGATAAAAATATTGAAAAACTCACCAAAATACTAATTACAGAGACTACGAATGATAGACAATAAACGATAAGAAAGCCTTACGGACAAATATTACATTGTTAAAAATTAGAAGCTCAGATTCTATATAAGTGTGACTGTGGAAATAGACCAGTGCACAATCAAGCAGTATGCAAGTATCCATTTATCTAACATACATCTTTAGTATATATCATAGGTTCAAGAGGAGACACATACAGTCATGCTAATTTGTTATGCATTTTTATATAGTTTATGATTGCAAGAGGCTGTTAAGTATTTGTACCAGAGACAATATAGGTCACAAAGCCTTAATATTAAACCACAGCTTTTCAAGGACAATTTTGAGAAAATTATTGCAAATCAGCTAGCTTTTCTGCAATATTAAGCAGAACGAATACCTACCATGGAGGCAAAGCTATGCCTTTTAAATATGCCTTTTAAGGTCACTTTCTTCTGCGTCTTCTGTGTCGTGATGTTCAGGTCTTGCTGTTGCAGACCCTCTAGGTTCTGGTGGTGGCATATTGCTCTTTATGTTGTTGTATGTGTTTTTGCATGGGTGTCTACCCATCTCTTCCTCCAATAGGTGCAAGAGGTATCTGTGCTTGCCATGTCTGTGTCTTAGGGGGCCACTCTTGGTCCAATCAGAGTTCTTGGTCTAATTGGAGCTGGCGGATTCTGTGTCTCTAGGAGCCACTGAGGGGGATGGGCAGATTTGGGGTAGGGAGTGGGTCTTGTAGATTGCAGGGTCTGATGGGGGTGTTGGTGGGGAGGCCTGCCTGCAGGGGTCTTCCCTGATGTCCTGCAACTGAGGCAACCTAAATACTATTCTCACATTGAGTGGGCTTATGTGCATGTAGACAAATTGCTAAATGTTCTTATTAAATAAAAACCTGGAGCCAAATATAAGGGTGAAGACCTGAGAGATCAGAGGAATAGGAAAAGCCACAAGCTAATCTCACCTCACCCACACCTCAGTCTCCAAAGATACCTACTTCCAATATACCCACACCTATATGCCTTTCAATTTTGCTATGTCATTTTCTCTCTCATTACAGCTATGTCACTTCTTCTTCCTGCCCGTTTCTGTCACTTCCTGTCTGTCTGTACAGACCTCCAGACCTCTGTGGTTAGTGCTGGGATTAAAAGCATGTGTCTACCATGTTTGGCTCTGTTCCCAGTGTGGCTTTAAACTCACAGCAATCCAGACAGATCCCTGCCTCCCAAATGATAGTGTTAAAGGTGTGTGCTACCAATGCCTGACTTCTATGTTTAATATAGGGGCTGGCTTTTTCCTCTAATCCTCAGATAAACTTTATTGGATTGAACAAATAAAATACCACCACATGTGCATGTCTGTATGGGGCTGTCTTAATTAATATATTTATGTGACTACCTAGTCCAATATAGGTTGTACTATTCCCTAGAAAGAGAGTCCTGAACTGTATCAGTGTAGAAATAGAGCAGTGATCAATTAAGTAAGCAGCAAACAAGTTTTTATTTATCTCTGTTGCTGCTATGATATAACTAGCTGCTTCACATTCCTACCAGTGTGGCTTCTCAATGATTACAAATTATAACCAGGTGTCATGGGCTAAATTAAACTATTTACCACCCACCTCCAAGGCTATGGCATTAGTGATATGTCTGGACATACTTGTGAGAGCATTTCCTGTGAAGTTTAACTGGAGGGACAAGCCCCTTCTTGAATGTGAGCAACAGTAACCCATAGTTGGAAGTCATGGAATTAATAAAAAATAAATAAAAATGAAAGCCAACAAAATGCTGGCATACTTCAGTGTCTGCTTTCTTGCCCACTGAGATATGATCAAAATACTGTTGCATGGCTCCATTACTACATAGGTACCTAGCATCATGCCGTCTCCAATGATGGACTATATTCCTTAAGAAATATGAGCCAAAACAAAGCTTCCTTCCTGTAAGATGTTGTTGATCACAGAAATAAAAGAAGTAACTAGCAGAAAATTTAAGCAATTGCTCAACATCTTTAGTCATCAGATAAATGCAAATCAAAATGACTCTGAGATACAATCTTACACCTGTCAGACTGACTAAGATCAAAAACACTGATGTCAGCTTAAATTAGAGGGGATGTGGAACAAGGGGAACACTCCACTGTTGGTGGAAGTGCAAACTTGTACAGCTACTTTCGAAATCAGTATGGTGGTTTTTCAGAAAACTGGGAATTAGTCTACCTTAACACCCAAAGATATCACTCTTGAGCATATACCCAAGAAATGCTCAATCATATCACAAGGACACTTGCTCAACTATTTTCATAGCAGCATTATTCATAATAGCCAGAACCTGGAAACAACCTAGATGCCCCTCAACAGAAGCATGGATAAAGAAAATATGGTACATATTATACACAGTGGAGTACTACTCAGCAGTAAAAATGACATCATGAAATTTGCAGGCAAATGGATGGAACTAGAGAATATCATCCTGGGTAAGGTAACCCAGACTCAAAAGGACAAACATTGTACTTACTCACACACAAGTGGATACTAGATGTAAAGTAAAGGATAACTAGACTACAACCCACAACTCTAGAGAAGCTAGCTAACAAGGAGGACCCTAAGAGGGATGCATGGATCACCCTGGGAAGGGGAAATAGATGAGATCTCCATGAGTAAACTGGGAATGGGGGGGCAATGGAGGGTAGGGAATGGGGGATGAGAACATAAGTGAACAGGATAGTGGGGCTGGAATGGGGATGGAGTGGGAGAGCAATGAAAGAGATACCATGATAGAGGGAAACATCAAGGGGTTAGGGAGAAACTATATGCTAAGGAAGTTTCCAGGAATCCACCCCAGCTTAGACTACTAGCAATATTGGAGAGTATGCCTGAACTGGCTTATCCCAGTAATCAGATTGAAGAATGCCCTAACTGTCATCATGGAGCTTTTATCCAGTAACTTCTGGAAGCAGATGCAGAGATCCACCGCAAGACACGAGGCCAAGCTCCAGGAGTCAAGTCGAAGAAAGAGAAGAGGGATTCTATGAGCAAGGGGCATCCAGATTATGATGGGGGAACCTAAAGAGACAACCAAACCAAACTAGTGGGAAGTCATGAACTTTAGACTAGTAGCTATAGAGCCTCTACAGGACTGGACTAGGCCATCTGCATAAGCGAGACAGTTGTGTAGCTTGATCTACTTAAAGGGTACCCTTGCTATAGATCAGGGTCCATCCATAGTGCATGAGCTGGCTTTCTGGAGCCCACTACCTATGGTGGGACACCTTGTACAGCCTTGATGCAGGGGGAGTGTTTTGGAACTGCTTCAACTGAATGTACTAGGCTCTGTTGACTCCCAATGGGAGGCCTTACCATTTCAGATGAAAGAATGAGGGTTGGGTTGTGGTGTGAAGCCTGGGGAGCAGGAGGAGGGAAGAGATGGGGACCTATGGTTGGTATGCAAAATGAATAAAAAAAATTCTTAATAAAAATATGCTTTAAAAAGTAACTAGCAGAAAATTAGTGCTGAGAAGTACTGCTGCAAGAAAGCTAAACTTTTTTTTAAACCATATGGTCTCTAAAGTGCTTAGTTTATTGGAAGAATGTTGAGGATTTGGAAAATGTGGGCTAGAAAAGTTTTAGAATTCTGTAAGCAGACTGTAGTGTATGATTTAGAAGAAGTTCAGACTAACAGAGGGTCAGAAGAAATGCAGAAATTAGAGGACTGCTTCATAAAGTTTCAGAAGGGAACACGATTTCTACAAGGAATCAAACAAAACAACTTTTGTTATTTTCTGGAAAAAAGATATCTGTGTTTGGTCCAGTGAGAGACTATTTTGTTTGGTGGAGAAAGAGCATGGTTATTGCTCAAAACTATTATCAAGATTTACAATAAGAGAGCAGTAATCAGTGTGTGTGTGTGTATGTGTGTGTGTGTGTGTGTGTGTGTGTGTGTGTGTGTGAGACATGGTGGTTTGTACCAAAATACCAGGTAGTCCCAGAGGCTAATCAACATTTGGAAAGGTTGACTTCCTTGCAAAGAATTCTTGAGAAGACATTTCTTGTAACTGCGAAGGTAAATCTAACTTATAAGGCAACACTGTTGGGAATGTGGCAAGTTCACAAAAGGAAGTTTCAGAAATTCAGTGGAGACACCATAGGCAAAGAATTGGAGAGCTAGGGCTACCAATGTGCACTACCAGAGTGCAAACATTGTCGCCCAGAGTCCAGATATCAGATATGGAATTGCAGGATTTAGTGGTTTTGATAATGAGTCTTGGTTTTGGTTTTGGTTTGGTCCAATTTCCCTCTTGCTTTACTCTCATTCTTTCCCTGGGAAATGTAAATGTTAAGATGATGAAGAGATGGCTCAGCTAGTAAGAACACTTGACGCTCTTGCTCAAGAGTTAAGTTCAGTTCTCAGCATCCATGTAGAGTATCTTACAACAGCCAGTAACTCCAGTCCCAGTGGTCTGATGACCTCTTCTGGTCTCTGCAAACATGCATGCCAACGGTGCACAGACATATGCTCAGGCACATGTGCATATTAAAAAATCTGTGTCATTATATTATTGGAAGTATATATGTTTTTATTTTATAAAAGCTCAGAGTTTAAAAAACTTTTTGAATCTCAGTGGAAACTCTGGACTTCTACATAGTGGTAAAACTGTGAAGACTTTGGAGAGTCTTATAAATGAACTAAATATATCTTGTATTATGAAATAAACACAAGACTTTAGGGGTCAAGTGAGGAATACTAACATTTAAAGTGATATGTTTGGGTGTTTAGGTTGAAAACTGATGGATTTCTTGATGTTTAATCTTGGATTGTTAACTTAATGAGACTAAGAAAATTCTAGAGGAGATGGGAGATGATTCCACAACATTAGACCTGGGGTTTAAACCCCTAGCACCTACGTGAATAGGCTGGCATTGTCCTACACACCTATAATTCCAGTGTTTGGTGGGGGGGACTGGCAAAAGAAGTATGGTTGAGGCTGGCTCTAGGATCAATGAGAAAAAACTGTGTCAAACAATATGGAGACAGATCCCCAACTGGCTATCTCTTGTCACCAAATGAAGCTTCCAGTACTGGATTTGGGTTATATCTAATTGACTTGATGGTTCAAGAGGTCCCATGGGAACTCACAAACAATGCAGGCTGTTGCCAAGACTATATAGGTAGCTAGAAAAAAAATGACCACAAGGCCCCCTTGCTGAAGACAAAACTTAAACAATCCATTGAACATGGAGAAGTTGAGTTGGTGCCTACATATACCCTTTACCCTGTAGCTAGAGTTTTCCTGCCTGGCCCACAGTCAGGACAAATCTCTCACCTGCCAGTCCCACAGCCGCTCAAACCCGACCAAGTAAACACAGAGACTTATATTGGTTACAAACTGTATGACCATGGCAGCCTTCTTGCTAACTGTTCTTACAGCTTAAATAAATCTATTTCCATTAATCTATATCTTGCCACGTGGCATCTTCACATGCTATTTCTCATAATGGCGGCTGGCAGTGTCTCTCTGACTCAGCCTTCCACTTCCCAGCTTTATACTCCTCCTTGTCCCGCCTATACTTCCTGCCTAGCCAATGGCCAATCAGTGTTTTATTTATTGACCAATCAGCAACATATTTGACATACAGACCATCCCACAGCACTTCCCCTTTTCTTTTTTTTTTTAAAAGGAAGGTTTTAACCTTAACAAAGTAAAATTACATATAATTTGGGAATTTGGGCATAGCTTCTCTTACTACTTCCTGCTGGAGGGGGGTGCTGTAACTTATGGGGACACAAAGAAAATTTTGGATTATGGGTAGTCCCTGAGGGTGTATCATCTGAGCCAGTCGCCTTGAAATGGTTCTAGATGTTGAATCATCTGGGCCATAGTGTCACTGGAGTCCTTTCAGGGGGTCTTGGCTGGTCAAACCTGATGTATCTTAATCTGGAACAAATCCATAGCCTTTGACTTTCTGTGGGAACAAAAGCAGAGACTCTTTTGCAAAGCAACATATCCTTATATCCAAATTTTGAAGTCAAGGTATCTTTAAAATATACATTTTGGCATAACTCAACAGCTTTTACAATCAAATGTTTTTCTGCAGTTAAAAATCCCAAAGACAACACAATCCAGATTCTCTGTGTAATATTCATCTTCACATGGCTTATTTTTTATATTCATTTTACTGTCTCTTTAAAGACTTTATTTTTTTAAACTATGTATTTGTTTTTATAACTGTATATATCACCTTTTTTGTCTCTTTCAAGCCTATGTATATTTTATACACATTGTAAACTGTTACATCTGAATCTGTCTTATTGTGAATCTATTGCTTTAAACTGCAGCAGCTGTGGCTGCTGGCTCCACCCACCTCAGCTTCCCAACATGGCTATGTTTACCACCAGCTCTGGGAGCTATCTTGGGTCTATGCTTTTATCCAAGCAGCGTGCAGTCCAGAAACCTCTTTTCTTGTTTTGTACTAGCAAAGGCTAAATCCACCACACAGCTTAATGTGCCACTTGCAGAGGCCTCATTCCTACCAAACTGCAGGTCGAGCATGCACACCAGAAACCCACAAGTAGGTCAAACCGGCAGCTGCCGCTCATTTGAGAGAGACAATTAGGAACTGTTTTTAGCTCCATTTTAGAATCTTTTTTCTCAGTTTTTAGGTGGAAACTCTTGCCACCACGTTGGACACCTTTTGTAGCTAGAGTTTTCCTGCCTGGCCCACAGTCAGGACAAATCTCTCACCTGCCAGTCCCACAGCCATCAGACCCAACCAAGTAAACACAGAGACTTATATTGGTTACAAACTGTATGGCCATGGCAGGCTTCTTGCTAACTGGTTTTACAGCTTAAATTAATCCATTTCCATTAATCTATACCTTGCCACATGGCTCGTGGCTTACCGGCATCTTCACATGCTGTTTGTCATCCTGGTGGCTGGCAGTGTCTCTCTGACTCAGCCTTCCACTTCCCAGCTTTATTCTCCTCCTTGTCCCGCCTATACTTCCTGCCTAGCCAATGGCCAATCAGTGTTTTATTTATTGACCAATCTACAACACATTTGACATACAGAACATCCCACAGCATTACCCCTTCATGATAGCATCTTTGTTACAGGAAGGTAGTCTGTACATTACCAAAGGAAAAATATGTACACCAACCAAACCACAAATCCTAGAATCTACAATGGTGTACTTCTTATAGGATATACTAGTTCAATGTTGCACAAAACATGTGGGAGTAACCAATCAAAATCTGGTGTGACTGAAGGTCCACTCCAAGAAATGGAGAGCATACCCAACACTGCTTGGGTAATTGAGAACCTGAGACTAGGTAGCCTAGGAATCTAGGCTAAAACAAAATACTACTGTTCAAAAAAAAAAAAAAGCTGTAGCAATGATGAAATGACTCCTAAAGACATTCTTCTATGCTCATAGATCCGTGTCTTGTTAAGCCATCACCAGAGAAGCTTCATCCTGCTGCCGACGAGAATAAATATAGATACCCATAGCCAGATATTCTGCAAAGAATGAGAGACCTTGGAGTACTCTGCCCTAAATGGGATGCCTACATCAAATTCCTCCCCTTAGGGTTGGGAACCCCTCAGAAGTTGAGGCAGAATGAATGTAAGAGTTAGAGGGGGTGGCGGACACCAAGGAAGCAAGGCCTTCTAAACCAACATGATTAAAGCACATGTGAATCCACAGCAATAGAAGCAGCATGCACGGGGCCTGAACAATTCTGCACCAGTCGGGGGTCTTAGAACTGAAAGGAGAAGTGGTTATGTGGCCCCATCCCTATCCCAGAAGCAATCTCCAGTTGATAACTGCTTATGAATGAAAATTTACTTTCCTCCAAGAGAGTCTCACTGGTGAAACTAACTACTCTTTAGGCTAGGCTGCATGCCCAGAGTAGATGGCCAAGAGAAAATGAACTCAAACTTTGGAGGTTCCTTTTTTCATAAGGTCATGTCAGGGATCTTCTGTTTTATCTTTTTTAAAAAATGTTTATTTTATTACACATAAATATGTAGTATACTATATATAATTAATATTAATATATTATATATACTCTGACATATAGTTTTTTCTTCTCTCTTTTTACCCTGTATGTCCTTTGAGTATATATTATGTCTTCTACTTTATTGTTGTCATGGGATTCCTGAGTTTGTGAACTAATGGCTCTCTGTTTCTTCTGCTTTCTTTTCAGCTCTTTTCCTTGTTTGTTTGTTTGTTTTGTACAATTCTGTCATGCTAGTTTTTGTTTCATCATATTGTATATTTATTATATTATATTATATTATATTATATTATATTATATTATATTATATTATATTATATTATATTATATTATATTATATTATATTATATTATATTATTATATTATAATCACATAGAAACCTGTTTATATTCTAATGAGAAAGAAAGGGGTTGGAACTGGATAGGAGGGAGAAGAGGGAAACTGGGAGGAACAGAAGCAAAGGAAACTGTATTAGGATATATTATGTGGGAAAATGCATTATCAATTAAAAGGGGGAAAGGGCATGAGAAATGAGCAAAGAGTACAGTTGAGAGTGATAGATAGGAAACCCAACTCTCTCTCTTGCTTCAACATCCTCCTCTGGCCTTGAAATCTTCCTCTGGTCTCTATAAGTCCACAAGCTTTATCCATGTGTATCACACAGACACACTCACACACAGACACCCACACACAAACACATGCCTATGGCATTAGTGAGGTGTTTGTTTGTGTATGACTGTGAAAGCATTCCCAGAGAAGATTAACTGAATTAAAGATCCACCTGAAATGAATACAGTTCCATTATACAGTATTACATTCTCCTTTCTCTGCTTCTGGGACAAAGTAGATGTTAACATTTGTCATAGGCTCCCCCTGCCATGGAACCACCCACCACCATGACTTTCTCATTATGATAAACTCTTTCCCCCTAAACCATGAACAAAAATAAATATATCCTTCCTCAAATTGTTTAGTGAGGGATTTGCCTAGAGTAATAAGAAAAATAACCTTTTTAAAAAATAATTTATTTAAATTTACTTTATGTGCATTGGTGTGAAGGTGTCAGATGCCCTGGAACTGGAGTTACAGGCAGTTGTGAGCTGCCATGTGGGTGCTGGGAATTGAACCCGGGTCCTCTGGAAGAGCAACCAGTGCTCTTAACTGCTGAGCCATCTCTCCAGCCTGAAAAATAACTCTTATAGAGGCAGGTGAACATCATATTTTAAGATAATGGACATACAGTAAGGATTAATTTATATCTTTCCATTCATAATTTCATAATTGCTTTTAAAAAAATTCTCTTTATGTTTGAGGCTATAATATGATTATATCATTTCTTCCTTCCCGTTTCTTTCTCCAAACCTTCTCATATACCCATTCTTGCTTGCTTTCAAGTTTTGGCCTCTTTTTTCACTAATTGCTGTTATATACCTGTGGATATTTGTATGTGCATATTTGTTCTTCAATTAGACCTGCTCAGTATGTACAACGTTACCTGTGTGTATGTTTTCAGAGAATACAATTTGGTGCTTGGAAACCAATTGATGTGCTCTTTCCTGGACACAATTTTTTCCCCATCCTCAGCATTCTTTAGTTGTCTACAGTTCTTTGCACAGGGTTGAAGTCTGATGGCTTTTCTCTATCCACTTTGGTATGTCTATTATTTTTGTCTTTGTTCAGTTCATGTTTAGCCAGTCATGTGTCTGAGACTGTGCGGTTGTAGCTTCTATTACTAGAAAATATAATCTCACAGCAAGCTCCCTGATCCTCTGGTGCTTACATACTTTTACCCACTCTTCCTCAATGTTTCATGAGCCTTAGGTGTGGAAGTGTAGATGTTTCCATTGGGACTGGGGTCTACGACCTTGTATTTTTATTGATTGTAACTCTCTGTCTTTCTCAAAGAAAAGCTTCTTTGATGAGAAGTGAAGACAACACTTCTCTGTGAGTATAAGAACAAATGTTTAGATGGTAGGTTATGCTGGTTTAGTGAAGTGGTGGTAATAGATTATCCTCCAAGATCCAGGGCTTCACTATCACTGAGTAGTTGCCTAGGTGTTCCATACCAGATAGAGTTCTTTTCTTGTTGATCAGGTCTTAAGTCCACTTAGAGAGCTACTGGTTACTGCCACTACTACACTCTTGGGATTATCATGCCATGCTGGTTGTTTTTGAGGTTCATAGGTGCCATAGATTATAAGGACTGTGGGCTGCTTCTGTCTTTCAGGGAGGTGGCATTCTTCTGATTTACACGATAATGTCGGCTCTAAAGATTTCCGTTAACTCTGGGAGACAACCAAGAGCAATAGCAATAGGCTGTGTTGGGAGTCTTTGGGGTTAGTTTTCTTATGTAAATGATGTTGAATAAATGATGGATAAAAGAAAACTTAGTCAGCTTGGAGCCATGTGTTTTCCTTTCATTTTTTAACCCAGGAGCTGACTGCTTGTATTTTGCTGTCTCCCAGTATTTATTTCCTGAGATGTGCTTCCTGTGTTTTCAAGTAATTAGAAACTGTATTAGGGGAAGAGACATAGGATTGGATACATGCTTTCTTCTTTGCTTTCCCTAGACTCTCAAAGTAAACAGATATGAAGAGGTTAGGAGAGTTCAGCACTGTATTGATCTCTAGAATAAATTTGTAAGATATGAAGAAAAATAACTTTCTTAGTTTCTGTTCTCTGGTTCTGTTTTTCAATGACTATTGCCACAGTACTTCATCGATTTACAGCACTGAGTTTGGCTAGTCTGTCAAAAGTAAATTTTTCAAACCATTTGTGTTCTTGCAAAGGGTAGCACTGGAAGAAAAGTACTTCTCTGGATAAAATAGTAGAAATTAAGATATGAGAACACTATTATGGCACATAGGACTTGGTTGAAGGAAGGAAAGGAATATGGAAAGTTAACGTTATAGTTTTCCAAAGAAAAATATAATTCAAGCAAATGTGCTGTGGGATGTTCTGGATGTCAAATGTGTTGCTGATTAGTCAATAAATAAAACACTGATTGGCCATTGGCTAGGCAGGAACTATAGGCGGGACAAGGAGGAGAATAAAGCTGGGAAGTGGAAGGCTGAGTCAGAGAGACACTGCCAGCCAGCTGCCAGGATGACAAACAGCATGTGAAGATGCCGGTAAGCCACGAGCCATGTGGCAAGGTATAGATTAATGGAAATGGATTAATTTAAGCTGTAAGAACAGTTAGCAAGAAGCCTGCCATGGCCATACAGTTTGTAACCAATATAAGTCTCTGTGTTTACTTGGTCGGGTTTGAGCGGCTGTGGGACTGGCAGGTGAGAGAGATTTGTCCTGACTGTGGGCCAGGCAGGAAAACTCTAGCTACAAATGGTGTCCAAAGTGGTGGCAAGAGTTTCCACCTAAAAACTGAGAAAAAAAAAAGATTCTAAAATGGAGCTAAAAACAGTTCCTAATTGTCTCTCTCAAATGAGCGGCAGCTTCTGGTTTGAGCTACTGGTGGGTTCCTAGTGTGAGCGCTCGACCTGCAGTATGGCGGGAATGAGGCCTCTGCAAGTGGCACATTAAGCTGCGTGGTGGATATGGCCTTTGCTGATCCAAAAAAAAAGAGGTTTCTGGGCTACACACTGCTTGGATAAAAGCATAGACCCACGATAGCTCCCAGAGCTGGTGGAAAACCTCCCACCACCATGTTGGGAAGCTGAGGTGGGCGGAGCCAGCAGCCACAGCTGCTGCAGTTTAAAGCAATAGATTTACAATAAGACAGATTCAGATGTAATAGTTTACAATGTGTGTAAAATATACGTAGGCTTGAAAGAGACAAAAAAGGTGATATCTATGCAGTTATAAAAACAAATACATAGTTTAAAATGATAAAGTCTTTAAAGAGACAGTAAAATTAATATAAAAAATAAGCCACGTAAAGATGAATATTACACAGAGAATCTGGATTGTGTTGTCTTTGGGATTTTTAACTACAGAAAGACATTTGATTGTAAAAGCTGTTGAGTTATGCCAAAATGTATATTTTAAAGATACCTTGACTTCAAAATTTGGATGTAAGGATGTGTTGCTTTGGAAAAGAGACTCTGCTTTTGTTTCCACAGAAAGCCAAAGGCTATGGATTTGTTCCAGATTAAGATACATCAGGTTTGACCAGCCAAGACCCCCTGAAAGGTCTCCGATGACATCATGGCCCAGATGATCCAACATCCAGAATGGCTTGAAGGCAACTGGCTCAGACAATATAGCCTCATGGACTATTCCATAATCCTAAAATTTTCTTTGTGTCCCCATAAGATACAGCACCCCCCTCCAGCAGGAAGTAGTAAGAGAAGCTACGCCCAAATTCCCAATTATATGTAATTTCACTTTGTTAAGCTTAAAACCTTCCTTTTTGAAAAAAAAAAAAGAAAAGGGGAAGTGCTGTGGGATGGTCTGTATGTCAAATGTGTTGCTGATTGGTCAATAAATAAAACACTGATTGGCTAGGCAGGAAGTATAGGTGGGACAAGGAGGAGAATAAAGCTGGGAAGTGGAAGGCTGAGTCAGAGAGACACTGCCAGCTGCCATGATAAGAAACAGCATGTGAAGATGCCGGTAAGCCATGAGCCACATGGCAAGGTATAGATTTATAGAAATGGATTAATTTAAATTGTAAGAACAGTTAGCAAGAAGCCTGCCATGGCCATACAGTTTGTAACCAATATAAGTCTCTGTGTTTACTTGGTCGGGTTTGAGCGGCTGTGGGACTGGCAGGTGAGAGAGATTTGTCCTGACTGTGGGCAAGCAGGAAAACTCTAGCTACACAAATGTGTATGTAAATACATATTTTCTAAAGATCCAAGTTTGGAATAAAATAAATAACAGAAAATTATCATTTTCCCAGCATTAACCTTTCTGTGCTTTAGATGAATTTGAATCTAGTAAGTAACACTGAGTAGAATGTAAGTATATTTTCTCCATTGTTTCCTTAAGTTTTCAGCTTTGTTACAAAGGGCTGAATGAGATATGGAAGAAGCTACTGCACTTCCTGACATGCTTCCCAAAGGACAGAGGCATTATAAACCTTATGCCTGTAGGAATATAGGAAATGTTTTGACAGGGTTGTGAAGGAAGCACCTTTGGTTGTTGCAAAGTATATACAAGTGAGATGGTAAAAGGTCACCACTGCTCATCTGTTGATGAGTTCCTAGATGGAGTCATGTGACCTTGTAATAGTGTGTAGTGTTGCATTAAACATGGTATCACATGAGTTTGTTTTATATACTGATTTCCTTTCTTGAAATACCCAGCAGTGAATTTCAGGATCAAATGGAAATTATGTTTTTAACTTTTTGACCCACTTCCATTCTGTTTCCTATGATGACTGCAGGAGTTTTCATTCCTCTCAGTGGTGAACAAACGTTCAGTTTACTCCACATTTCTTACACTTTTTGTTTTCTTGGTTATCACCATTCTAACTCGAATCAGATGTGTATCAATGGGGTATTGATTTTCTTTTTCTTGCTGTTACTAATACTGTGTGTGTTTACATATACCTGTCAGCTGCTGCATGTCTTCTTTACATTATCTATTCAGAGCCTTTGTCCAATCTAAATAGGATTATTTGTTTTCTTACTATTGAGTCTTTTGAAACCTAATTTCATGTGTTTCCATAATTCACAGGTGTACAGTTTGCAGATATTTCCTCTCCTTTCTTAGCAGTCTCTTTATGTCATTTTTACAGCACTAGGTTGTATTGGCAGGGATAAGGGTTGGGGATATATATTTATAAATATAAATGGAAAATCCTCAGTTCCTTTAGTGTTGTTAGTATGTATGCTATATCAAAGCTAACCACCTGGTAGTGAATAATCCATTATGGGGCTCATCTCTGGCTAAGATCAGTTCTGCTGCTCTCAGCATTCCTTTGTTTCCTGTAGTTCATTGTCTAGGGGTGGGGCCCCATGAGATATCCCCCATCCATGTTAGCATATATGTTATGTATTTATTCAGGTCTTGCTAAGGCAGTCACGTTGTTGAGTCATCATGAGAATAGCTGTCACTTCTAGGATACATAATCTCACAGTATATAGCCTGGTTCTCTGGCTCTTATAATCTTTCCATACCTTCTTCTGGGCTGTTCCATGGGACTTAGGTGCAGGAGGTATGTTGTACATATATGCATTGGGGCTGGTGTTCCATTGTCCTCTTCATTTTTACTGGTTGTGATTTTCTGCAGTGATCTCCATCTGTTGCAAAGATAAATTTATTTGATAAAAGATGAGAACTACACATCTGAAGATCTTGAGCTAGTATTCACAAGTAAGAGAGAACAAGTGGCACTTCTCTTTCTGGGTCTGGGTCTCCCCTAGTATGATATTTTCTAATTTCATCTATTTGCCTGTTCATTTCATGATTTTAATATTCTTCAAAGCTGAGTAGAATTCCACTATGTAATTTTGCCACATATTTATTATCCATACATCAGTTGTAGGACATTTAGGTTCCTTCTTATTTCTAGCAGTGAGCATGGCCATTGTGGGATAGGATATTTGAGTACCTTGGGCAGATATCTGCGTCAAATGGTAGATTTATTACTAGTTTTCTGAGCATTCTCCACACTGAGTTGCAGAATGGATTTACCAGTTTGCATTCACATAATAAAGAATGAGTTTTCCTCTGTTTTTTATATCTTCCAGCATTTTTTTTTCCCGAGACAGGGTTTCTCTGTGTAGCTTTGCGCCTTTCCTGGAACTCACTTTGGAGACCAGGCTGGCCTCAAACTCACAGAGATCCACCTGCCTCTGCCTCCCAAGTGCTGGGATTAAAGGCGTGTGCCACCACCGCCCGGCTACATCTTCCAGCATTTTATGTCACTTCTTTTTATTGATCTTAGGCTTTCTGACAGGGGTAAGATGAAATCTCAAAGTTCTTTTGATTGGCATTTTCCTAATTGCTATGGATGGTGATTATATCTTGAGATATTTATTAGCCATTTTTATTTCTTCTTTTGAGGACTCTCTTCAGATCTCTACCTTTGTTTTTTGAACAGTTCATTTGTCTTTTGACTCTTTGTTTTTGAGCTCTTTATATATTCTGGATGTTAATTCTCTATCAGATATACAACTAGGAAAGATTCTCTTCCACTCTATAAGCTTCCTCCTTACTCAACTGATTATTTGCTGAAGATTTTTATAGCTAAAATATTCTACTAGAGAGAATAGGGCTCACCATGGCAGAATTACAGGACCACTAGAGAGGTCAAATTCAAACATGTATTTTCTAAATGGAAGATTCAAGTTTAGTGAAATAATTGGTGGTTGCTTAAGGAAAATGATTGGTGTGGGACTAGAAGCAACCTTTTTGACTTATATAAGGACATCTGACTATGCAGACTGGTTATATTTGCTTTCATCAAAAAATATTTCTTTGATCTAGTGAACATTGTTATTCTTATTTGAGTAAATTTCAAGAAAATTGGTGCCTATAGATCAAGAAATGTAATTTTATGAGGTGTTTATTTAATGCATATATCTTTGAAATAAACAGCCCTGTAAATAATCAATGAACTTATTGAGTTCTTGCTGACAGTAAAATCTCACTCTCCATGTGTCTGACTACTGAGATATCATTATAAACCATATGAAAAGTTACCCAACTACTTGGAAGTAAATTGATTCCTATGCCCCTCAAATAAGCAATCTTGAAACAAAATCAGAAATGTGGCAGGATGAAATTCTTAAATGAAAGACTCAAACAACACAATCTGAACTACAGACCTCCAAAGCTCTCTCCAGAGTTTTAATTAAGGATAATGCTCTTCTCTTCAGGAAAGAGACACTTTAAAACTTTATGGGGGAAAAAAAAAGCAATAGATCTTAAATCCATGTGAAGACTCAGAGAGAAACAGTACGTACTAATCCTGCTGCTATAATTGAAGCTATTTTGAAGATTTAATTCTCACTCCTCCTTTTTTGCCAAAGGCTAATGCTTTGCATGCAATGATAAGGTTCAATACCTACACAAGCTCAGTGATGTTTTCCTTGGGGCTTAGGAAACACTGCTGTTGATAAAGATAGAATTGCCTCTTTTTTAAGGGAAGGAATTATTTATGTAATATAAAGTGTTTTCTCCTTTTAATTATCCCCTTGCTTTATATTCAAAAGCCACTGAAGATTCCTCTCAAAGAATTACTATTCTACCTTAGACAACCCAGTTCATTTTCATACACTGTAATTCATTTACTATACTGCCAAATAAAAAAATTAACAGCTATCTTCCATAAGACGATATAGGTGACTGGACTCCACTCATAGTTATATAGCAGGGAATATGGAGTCTTAAGATACACAAGATTGATAATATCTTTTTAATTGACAGTGTTTGAAATGGGTGACATCACATTTAAAAAAGTCTAAATTTCCAATGTGTCTTATAAAAACATCTTGCCTGCTAAAATTAAGTCCACATTTTTTTATGGCTTGTATGGCAGAAGGTCCCACATTTGGCTGCCTTGTGATCATATTAACTCAAACACTTCAGACTGATGGGTGTGAGGTTCACCTTTCACATCTGCAATAAAACTGAAGCTTGTGATGCTCACCGTTTTGTCATCAGCAGGACACATCTGAAGTTGTGGTATGCAAAACAAAATGATGCTGTACTGAGAAAGAATCTGCCATCATGTCTGCCATAGAATACTTACCGCAGCACAAATCATGACCCTGAATGCAGCCCATTTCTATTTGCTTCATTTAGACATTTTCCTTTTACAATTCATTGTATGTAAGACAATCTAAACAACAACAAAAAATGAAAAACAAACAATAGTTAAAATAGTATCTTTACTTTTAAAAGTGATCTCAAGAACAAATCCAATTTACCTCTCATTGTAGAAGAGGAGAAATAAGGAACACATCTAGAAAGTGATGTGTTTTGATTATGACAACTTACCTTCATTACTGGGTTAGATATATGCCATAATAAAATCACGATGGACATTTCATAAAAAAATGTAAAATGTATTTTTATTATAAGTCTAATGAACATTATAACCAAAGAAAAGTGCTTCATCAAAAAAAAGAGAAAACTTACATGGAAATTTAAATTGTAGAATAAATTACTCTTAGAAATGTAGCTTAAAAGAATGTATCATAGACTGTAAAATACTCTATAAATAAATGAGACATAAATAGGTTTTTTTTTTTTTTTTTTGGTTTTTTTTTTTTGGTTTTTCGAGACAGGGTTTCTCTGTGTAGCTTTGCGCCTTTCCTGGAACTCGCTTTGGAGACCAGGCTGGCCTCGAACTCACAGAGATCCGCCTGGCTCTGCCTCCCGAGTGCTGGGATTAAAGGTGTGCGCCACCACCGCCCGGCCATAAATAGGTTTTTTAGAACTTTGTTTCAAATATAATTAGCTGCAAAATTTAAAAAAAACGTTTTCTTTGAATAATGCACTTGTGTGGTTCACAAATATTTATTGATGGCTGCTGGATGCTGAAAGTTTTTCTTTGTTTTCATGGTTCTTACAGTCTTATGTGTTAAGGAAGGGATTGACAGTAAATTATTAATCAGACAAATAATATCACTTGCACTGAAAATTGTTGGCTATTGGGAGATAGAAGAAGAAGATGATTATGGAACTACTGTTTTTATTTCGGGGACTCCTCTTAGATATCCTGTTGTTGCCCTGTGTGATGGAGATCCTGCAGCTTTGTATCTGTGGGTCCAGTCCCTTCACATTCTCCAGCAGTTCACAGATGAGGTGGATGTTGGGGTGTACCAACTCAGCTCTGATTCTGGGTCCGGGTGGTAGCTGGGTTGGTCAGCCTGCCAGGTTTCTCCCATCACCATCCCCTGGGCAAGCTCTCCATCCTTCCCTGGCCTACCTCATCCATTGCAACAGGCAGCAAGGAGTGGGACCAGTTATCCTGCTCTTGTATATAACTCGGGGCCAGCTCACACCCACACCACCAGGGCCAGCTCTACTTTTTTTCCCAGGAAAAGTGCAGGGCCTGCTCGCCCAAGTGCTTTAGTTGGTGAGATACAGTGCCGGCTCTCCGACTCTTGTGGCCCCCAGGCCAGCTCTCCTTTCTGCTGTGGGTGACAAAGGGCAATGGGGGAGGGCATCTTTTCCTCACCTCTGCTACTCCATGGCAGATGAGGGGAGGGAGGCAGGGTCAGCTCTCTCACTCTCAGCCCATCAGGACCAGCTCATCGGCACCCCAGCCAACAAATTAGTTCTACTGTGTTTCCGCAGGAAGGGGCAGGACCCACTCTCCTGACTGCTGCCGCGGGTGAGGGGCAGGGCCAGCTCTCCCAAGCTTCCTCTTTCTCCAGTTTTCCAAGAGCACAGCACTGTGTCTGGGACATGCCTGCATTCTATCTACTTTCATAGTTCAGCACTTCACATGAGTTCAGTGGAAGATAAATGAGTGAAATGAATATGGGAGGTATATAAAACATGCCAATGGTCCCAGTTCCATTTCCGTGGCTGGGATATAATACTACAATAAGAAAAAAAAAACTTAGGGAAGAAAAAGTTTATGTTTAGTTCACAAGTTCAGGTCACAACACATCATTTCAGGATGTTAAGACAGGGGTTTGAAGTAGTCACATCCACAGAGAGGAACAGTGAAGAATGAATTCATTCATGCCACTTAGTGAACAGTTAGCTCTCAACACTGCTGCAGATCAGGACCTCCTGCCTAGAGAATGCTGGCACCTAAAGTACCCACATCAGTTAATGTAATTGATACAGTCTTCCATAGATATGAGCATAGACCACTCAGAGATAGACCGTCCTTCGTGGAAACTCTCTTTCCAGGTATTTCTAGGTTGTGTAAGTTGACAGTAAAGGTAATCATCATATTCCCAAGCCTTAAGTCTTAGCATCGACTTCTATAAAATGAAACAAACAAACAAACAAAAACAACAAAACAAACAAACAAACAACAACAACCACTTTATGGTTCAAAACTAGCATGTGGAAATGCCTGAGATGTATTCTGCTTAACTATATTGGAAGACAGAGACAAAGCCAGCATTTTCAGAGATTAAGAACTTCATTACACTTTCATGGACACAATCACACCCACACAAAGCATGAGTAACTTCACCCTGTCCTGAAAGCATCTGTGCTTAAAATGCTAAGAAATGAAAGAATAATAAAAATGAAGTGAGACAGGTATAGTAAGAAGAAAGCATTCAGGGTTTAAAATACAAGATACTTTGGGATCTTAAAAGTGGGTATTGTGAGTGATTTCTTGAATTGCCTCACTTAATGTCACAAAAACCCCTGGAGTAATTGGAATACTTGTCCCACAGTACTAGCTAAGGGAGAAAAAAATTATTCAGCCTGCTGATTTATCCATAGAAATAATCTGCAGAAAGAAGGCTTGAGTGCTGAACCAATTTTATGCTGTCAACATCTGAAAAGAGTATTGCCCAAAGGAAAGCAGAAAAGCTCTGAGGATCTGGAAATTCTGCAAGTTTCCTTGCTTTTTATTAAAATGATAGCTTTGGTACTCTGCTACAATTTCTTCACAGGAACAAAGTTTTTAAAAATTATTTTAAAAACTCAATTTGCACTAAGGAGTATCAAGTAGATAAGTATGGAAGATATACTTGAAAGGGCTATCTGAAGTGCCCCATCATCTAGTCTGGATTTGTGATGAATGTCTAATGGCTTCATGGGCTTGCCTGCCCCAGGGGATATAGTACAGAGCAGAGCAAATTGATTTATGTCTTCTTGGATATTAAAGTGTTATGGTGAATATATGCATTAAACAAACTGGCAACACGTATAAATGTGAATATAGATTCACAAGTAATAAAGGTTAGGAGGAAACAATGTGTGGATCCCAGACAAAGAAAAATGCAAATAATACAAGTGAATTACATTTTGACAGATATGAGCACGGGTTTCTTTGAGTGAATGATTTGACCTACGATGTTTAGTAGGAAGACACATAAGAGGTATAGCATGTGCACTTTCCTAAGGGAAGGGCAGGAGAGTTGATCCTATTTTAAGAGATAGGGTAATTTGCTTGGGGAAAGGTCTGAAATGGGCATGGCTTTAACAGTGCTGATAGAGGAATAAGCAAATACAGCTTTCAAGGAATTTCATTGTTTTTTACTAATTGTATTACTGAAAGCTTTATAAACATTAAATTTAAAAGTTAATTAGGCTGAGAAGGGTTCTTGCATAGCATGCACAAGGCCCTGGGTTGAGTTCCAAGCAACCAAATAAACAAGTAAATACATAAACAAAAGACTATGTAAATTATGTATGAGAGAAATGAATCAGCAGTTAAGAGCACATACTGTTCTTGCAATAGACCAGAGTTTAGTTCCCAACACCCACATAGGCAGCTACAACCACCTGTAACTTTAACCCCAGGGGATCCTTTGCTCTCTTCTAGATGCCATTGGCAATGCCCTCATGCACACATGGAAACACACAGACACACACATATATACATAACTAAAAATAAAAAATAAACATAAGGAGATTGTGAATTACTTTTTTCAGAGTTTGTGTTTTGATTTATTCCTTCTTTCCTTCATTTCTTTTTCTTCCTTCCTTTCTTTTTTCTTCATGACATCAAAGATGTTTTCTAGCATACTAGGTTCAAAAGACACAAGGTTCCAAACTCAGGACTTTGTACATGTTAGGCACCCAGTCTACCAACCATGCTCCTGTGTTTTTCTTGAAATAATTATTTCTTCATCACAACCGCAGGTACCTAAACTTTAAACACTGCCATTGTCAAGCCCATCGACGTAAGCCTTATCTATAGTGCTAATTAATAATGTGCATTGTGAGATTCCAATCCCAGTTTTCTAATACTGTAAGAATGAACTTGAGCCTAGTATTCTAGATTTCTTTATAACCACACAGATATTACAGTAGCATAAATGATAGCAAGTCTGACAGAATTTCATTGTAAATGTGAGTGTGAGAAGTAAAGATTTACAGTTCTAAATACACTATATATGACCTTAAAAGTTACTTGTCCCTTGCTTGCTTAGGATATGATGTAGAGCTAGTCAGCCTCTAAAACATGTATCCCTTTATCCCCAATATTTTTCCCTTCTAATTAAAATATAATTGTATAATTTCTTCTCCTACTTTTCTTTCCTCCAATCACTTTCACACCCTCCTATTCCCTCTCAAACTGATGACCTTTTTTCCTTTGGGTTATTACTGCTTTACATATATATATATATATATATATATATATATATATATATATATACACATATATATATATATAAATTTGTAAATAAAACCAACTGAATACTTTTAGATTTGCTTATTGTTTTGCTGTATGGTTTCAGGGCTGACCACTTAATATTAAACAATTAGGGCCTCATCCCTGGGGAAAAAAAAAGAATTCTTTCCCTCTCAGAAATCTTAAGTTGCTTGTAGTTCTCTTTCGAGGGGCAGGCTCTCTGTGACATTTTCTACCTCAGTGTGAGGATGGCTATTGGTGTTGTCATTGTCGTCATTGTTCAAGTCATGCTTAGACAGCCGTATTGTTGAGATATCATATGTGGAGCCTTCCTGTCATTTCTAGAAGAAGTGTTCACACAACAGACTTACTGGTATTCTGATTCTGAAAATATTTCTGCCTCCTCTTTGTTGATGTTGTGGCCTCAGGTAAAGGATCTGTGTTATAGATGTATTTATTAGGGACAGGAACCCCACAACCACTTGTTTTCTGCATTTTTACCAATTGTGGTTTACTGTGATTGTGAAGTCTACTACAAAGAGAGGCTTATTTGATGAGGGATGAGAGATATATTTATCTCTGGGAATAAAGATTCATAAAGTTAGGAATTGTGCTGGTCTATTAAAGTTGCAGTAGCAGAGTCTCCTCTAAGATCCACCATCTCACTAACTCCAGGTATTCTAGGACCTAACATGATTTCTTTCCTATTGAACTAGGGTTAATTCCAATTAGACAGCTATTGGCTACCACCATATATGAATGCTACTATTGCATAAATATAGTGATATCTTACCATGATGGTTATTGTTGTGGTTCACAGCCATCATAGCTAGGTAGGACAATTGATTGCTTCCCTCACATGGCAATTTGAATAGCACCTTCTGCTACTACAAAAGCTAGACCTTGGGAAGAAGGCTTCCTGGCCTTATCCAGCTCAAAAGCTCCGAGTCCAGTGTATGAAATATATGGTATCTTCAGCACCAGGGGCTACTTTAAGCTCTAGGAGGCAACCAAGCACAGCAAAAATTGCTTTGGAAGTCTCTTGAGCTACGTTGACCAACATTAAGGAAGGAGATTTCTCATGCCTGGTATTAAAATAATGTGTTACATATCTATGGCTCTTGTGGGGAGCATTGTCCACCTAAGCAGCATAATTCCATTAAATATATATATATATATATATATATATATATATTTACATGTATTTTATTTAAATTTTAGAATCTAATATGAAGAAGTACATCAGTCAGCAAGCATCTGGGAAGCCATTAAGGCAGTGTAAGATTCAGCATTCAGCTTTGCTTTCATCAATTTTCCTAGAACTTATTTTACCTGTTGAGACAGAGCTAGTTTGAAAGCAATAAGAAGACAAGTGGGATCCCAGGACTGTGTTAGAAAGAATATCTTTCAAATAATCAATAGCTACATGAAGTAGATATGGAATATAAATTCCACCTTGTAATACTATTGTCAGCACATTCTTCTGCTTTAAAACTTGCCCTCAACCTCACACCCAGGGGCTCTCTTTCCTATAATTTGTGATAGAGTCTAGCACAATTGTAACATACACTCCTGTCAACAACTTCTCAGCTTGATGAAACTTTCCATTTATTTGACATATAGGTAATAAAAATGGTCACTGGTAATAATAAATGATGTATAAAGTGTTCCTGCTCTGGAAACTATAATCAATAACTTTCCAGAATATCGTGATTCAGATGACAAGCTCATTCTTAGCTTGTGCCATTCCATCACCTTAAATCCATGAATTCCACCCATTAATTTAATTACTAAGAACTCTTCCAGCACTGTATAAGAAGACAAAACAGGAAAGTTAAAATTTCAAAAGTATATAGCTGTTTATATCAACTTTTATCAACATCTAGACCCACTCACTGTTTTTACACAACTTTTCTTCTTTATATAGCACTTAAATGCTAAAATAATATCACAAAAAATGAGTTGAGATTACAGTTGTCATTTATGTACATATTACCATAACCTTTCATTTTCTTATTAAAAAGAAAAGATCAGGGGGGTTGCTGTGAGGTTCTGTCTCCTAGGAAGCTATACCTATGAAGTCTCACTAACATAACTGCCTAAACATGATCTGGAAAACAATAGTAGACACGCCAAAGTGAAGAGTGGAAAGACCATGAGACGTCAAGGCCTCAACACTACACAAAGAACTACAGGAACTAAGAACTGCTCAGAGCTGGAGAAATAGTGTTCCCTGGGGAAGGGAACACCGTCGTGTTGTGTTATCTAATACCAAATGATCGGTCATGAAAACATGCATACAAATAACATTATCAGAGTGAACATGCTGTATTTGTGAATATATGCATATATATAACATTATCAGAGTGAACATGCTGTATTTGTGAATATATATAGATATACGTATATGCATCTGACAAAAATTAGTGAAAAAAAGAGGCCATAATTTGAAAAAGAGCAAGGAGGGGTATATTGGAAGGTTGGAGGGATAAAAAGGAGGAGGAAAAGGATGTAATTATAATCTCAGAAGTAAAAAAAATACAATAAGTGAATAAAAGGAAAACATAGAAGTAGTATACAATGACTGGTAAAAATAAGCATTTAAGTATACATTTCAATACACTTATTTTCTTCAATAAATCATTATAAAAAGAAAACAAGATAGAATGGGGCACTACATTACTGGGATGTTTTAGCATCTTCTTAGAAAGACCAAAAGGGTCAAGACGGAGCTTAACTCTTTTAGGGAGTCACTAGAGTGTCAGGACACTGTCTATGAACTCAAATAACTGGACTGAGTTTCTTAGTATACTCTTCACTAGCAGGTTGTATCTGACTTAATGTATTTAACTACTTGGAATCTTAGTTTTCTTATCTTCATTACTGAGAAAACAGCATCCTTATTATCCTTATTTCAGAAAGGCATGTGAATTACTGAAAATGAATATCTCACAACAGAGCTTCATGCATAGCAGCGATGAGTAATTAGACAAGGAGCTTGACGGTCAGGTTATCAAGTGAAAGCTTTGTTCTTTGTTTACTGCATTCCAGACAATAGACAGGCTACATTAAACAGGTAGAACATTGTTTTCGTCATCAATAAAATGTGCTTAATGATAACACCAGTGACACAGGACATGACTTTGAGCTGATTATACGTGTAGAAAGACCTCGTTAAATGTTCTTAATTATAAGTACTGTGACAGCCAAGAAATTTCTTCCAGAGTGGTGGTGGTGGTGGTGGTGGTGGTGGTGGTGTGTGTGTGTGTGTGTGTGTGTGTGTGTGTGTGTGTGTGTAGCTGTGTGTGGTACGTGTCATAGTGCAGGTGTAGACCTAAAAGGACAACTTGTGGGAACCAGTTTCTTCACCTACAATGTGTCTGAGGGATTGAATTCAAGTCATCATGCTTACTGGTCAGCATGTTTACTTACTGTGCCATCTCAAAAACTCTTGTTGTTATGTGTTTAAAAAGGCAAATTTACGAATACCTTTCCATTTTATATGTGAATATTTTGTTTGTGTTTTTTCCAAAGGAAGTATTTTAATTTTAATTTAGTCTCTACTGACAAATAATTACAATCTAGACAAACTCACTGTCTCCCAAATGTCCACTTAAGGATTTGAAAAAAAGTGTTTAAGAAATTGTATTAAGAACAAAATGACCTGAGGCTTTCCAAGAATCATTTTTTGTTTTATTTAAAATATACTGTCATTCCCCCGTCTTTAGATTTGCCAAAAACTGTGAATACAATAGTCTCTCCTAATCTATAAGGTATACATTTCTAGGCCCTAAATGGATGTTTGAAATGCAGGATAAGATTAAATCCTATATATACTCTTCTTTATTCTATGTATATGTATGTACCTTTAGTAAAGTTTAATTTATAATTTAGCTATTGTCTTAGTCAATGTTCCATTGCTGTGAAGAAACACTATGGCCATGGCAACTCTTATAGAGGTCAACATTTAATTGGAGTTTGCTTACAGCTTTAGAGGGTTAGTTCATGATTGTCATGGTAGGAAGCATGGTTGCATGCAGGCAGACATGGTGCTGGAGAAGGAACTAGGATTTCTACATCCAGATTCACAGGCAGCAGGAAGAGATCAAGCCACTGAGCCTAGCCTGGGCTTTGGAAAACCCAGTCCAATCCCCAGTGACACATTTCCTCCATTCAAACATATGAGCCTATGGGGGCCATTTTTATTACACCACAGGCATATATATGTGTGTACACACACACACACACACACACACACACACACACACACACACACACGTGCAACTATTACTAATATATATATTGCTAATTATTTTTAGTAGTAGTATTACTATCATTAATAAAAGTATGCATAATGAAATAGCACAAGTAGAATAAGGTACTGTAATAAAATGCTAGATAAACGTGGAGTGACTATATTTACTCTTCTTTGTGTGATTATGCAATGCCTGTGCACTGGCTCATAGTCTTTTGAATTATGTAAGCACTGTGGAATAGTATGAGTCTACTATGTATGTTTAACTTAAATAAAAACAAGTACTGCAATACTAGAATAATAGAATTGAACATAACTACTAAGAAATAAGCAGGTATGCGTTTGTTCAGCCTAAACATACTGGAAAAAGCAAGATTGGCATTCCATGCAGGAGGGAAAATGATGATATAAGAATTTATCACATCTCTTATCGTGCCATAGTATTTAAAATTATGAAGTCTTTATTTCTGGGCTTTGTTATTTAACATTTCAAACTGAATTTGACTTTAGGTGAGTAAAACTGATTTACTTATACTTAGATATTTTGAAAGGGCTCTACAGTTAGTTTTCAATTATCAGGGAAGCCTTATAATATTCATTTATCAAAATGAGCAAGAGGATTACAGATCATAATGCCTATAATTCGCAGGTATGTTTCAAGATAGCTTTTCCTTCTTTTATGCGACTACTACTTGGAAGAAATATCTATTACTGATAATGTGGGTGCAAATAACATTTTAAACTGTTAGCAATCTCACTATCTGAAGCAATATAATTCTACTAAAAATAATGTGTACAGGATAAGTACATTATAAAAATATTAAGAAAGTTTCTATTAGTTATAAAGAAACACACTCAGAAATAATGCTACTGGCACAATTGTCTATGGAACAAGTCTGCATAAAATAAAGTTTGCCAGTCTTAGAGACTGCAAATGTTCCTGGGATATGAAGTATGCATTTATGGAAACTGACCTTTGACAGACAATGAATGACATTTTATTTAATAAAACTGACACTACAAGTATATCCTCATCCTTTATACAACTTGTCAATGTTTCAGGACAGCGATGGTTTCTAGCCATTGATGCTGTTCACTCTCCCACAGTTAAGAAAAGATGCAAAATATCTCAACCAATTTCAGTTTTAAGAAGGTTAAACTTGTAAAAACAGTTATTTTTGAGAGAAAAGGTCACTGGTTTTCTAAACACAAAGACTTAGTACTATCATAAAAGAGAATTTATTTTATTAAATGAGTGATGAGCCAAGAAGGTCACGGTAGCTTGAAGAGAACAATTGCAGGTCATGGGCATATAAATCTTGAAAGAGGTTCTTTCATTTAAGAGAGCAGGATTATTATACTATTTGGTAAAAGTGCAAGAAGCAATAAGCGGTTACTCATGCGATACAAGTACCAGTTCAGGCTTTAAAAAACTTTAGTGTGAATTTTTACTAAGTCTGGACCTGTTAACATGTATAAATAGGACAAGACTTTTACCATTTATATTGTTTTGGAAAGATAATACAGAACCAGAAATGAATGAATGTATAATTATTCAGTAATATACTTTGTTTTCTGATCAGAATAAAAATAATTTAACTTACATTTCACTTTATGTTGTCTCATTGTTTATATTATTTATTTGCTAGTTCTCTCATATAATTAGAATTTAAGCTACCCAGATTTCAATAAAAATAATGATAATCATTATGAATATTTCAAGGCATTTGTGATGTTTTTTCAAATTCTGGGGAGGTTGAGGAATATATATATCACAAAATATAAAGTTATGCCTCTGTAATAATTTATCAACAAGTCATCCACTATAAATTATAAAACAAAATTATAATAAAGCACAGGGCAGATATTTGGTATTACCTTATATAATGCCTATAGAATTAAATGCTGTGAACATATTATCTAGCACAAAGTCATTTGTAAACTAGTGAATAAGAATTTAATTTCCTAGCATGCTCAGTGCATAAAATGCTCCTCTTTGAATTTGCGTATTGTGACATAATTTTTCCTATTGCGTGTTTTAAAAAATATCTAATTTTATCTCTGACACAGATAGAATTTAAAATTCACTATCTTTTTTTATTTTAGAAAGACAAAGCAGGCTATGCATACTAAAATTTGACTTTTAAAACCAGGTAGAGAATTCATGTTTCAGGGCAAGTAAAAGCCCAGAATGTCACAAGATAGTTTAATTCAGATAAAAGTACACAGAAACAGACTTACTTGATCTAAGCTTCTGGAGTAAGATGTGGCAGAAACAATGATAGTTTGATTAATTCTTAGAAGTAAACCATCAGGCGTAAAAGTGAGAAACTGCCCCAGAGCTATTATGGGATTTAAGTCCAAATACTTTCAGCCTCACTAATGAGGATCTATAGCTGACCATTACCTGCTGTGGATATCTGTATGCTATGAATGTGGTGCTTTGATTG
Organism: Peromyscus californicus insignis; assembly: GCF_007827085.1. Lineage (NCBI taxonomy): Eukaryota > Metazoa > Chordata > Mammalia > Rodentia > Cricetidae > Peromyscus > Peromyscus californicus. The sequence goes on along the minus strand of NW_026294491.1, from coordinate 47,482,302 downwards.
GTTAATAAATAAAGTGATGATTGGCCAGTAGCCAGGCAGGAAGTATAGGCAGGACAAAGAGAGAGGAGAATTCTGGGAACAGGAGGACTGAGTTAGGAGTCGCCAGCCAGACACAGAGGAAGAGAGATGTAAATGTACCAGTAAGCCACAAGCCACATGGCAACTTATAGATTAATAGAAATGGGTTAATTTAAGATATAAGAATAGATAACAAAAAGCTTGAGCCATTAGGCCAAACAGTTTAAATAATATAAGTGTCTGTATGTTTATTTGGATCTGAGTGGCTGCAGGCCCAGGCGGGACTTACCTATCTTCTACAGTAGGAGGAAAAAGATAATCACTGTAAAGTACTTGTAGAACATTTTCTATGAGTGAGATGGACACAAACATTGAAAATAGGAGATAGGAAATATATATTATATATGTATATAACCTTACATACATATATATTCAAATAAAATGTTCTAGTGGGTAAAAGTAGGCAACCTGAAGAAATGGTTGGGTGAGGTGACCACAGGGAGAAACTCGGAATCATAAGGGAATGCTTGAACTGAAAAACACTGGGACAGAAACACAGAATCCTAGGGACAGGAGTGAGAAAAGAGTGAGACAATTTGAATACGAAACAGAAGTGAAAACAGCAAAGAAAAATAAAAAGGAAAAAAAGAAAATGGAATATTAAAATATAGGAGAACACAGGGTCAATCGTAAAACAAACAACATGTGTAACCTGAAAGAGAAAAATGAGAACCAGAGGCAAAAACAGAGAAAGCATTTGAGAAAATAATTGTTGAGAGCATATACCATTCATTATAGACATAAAATCCCAGAAGATTGAAGAATACCGGAGTGTATTGTATTAAGAACATAAACATCAATACATATACTGATGCTGTAAAACCATCTACCAAACCACAAAGAATATCTAGAAATCATATAAAGAAAACAAATTTCCTGTCTTGTGGAAGAAAAATACTAAGCCAGATTCTTATCAGAAACCATGTAAATTGAATGATAATGGACTAATATACAAAAAAATGTTAAAGTACAAACCCTTGAGGTTTGAGCCTTCTGTGACTATGTATATCTGTAACTGCAACACTAGGAAGGATGAAACAGGAGGGCTATGAGTTTAAACCCACCCTGGGCTACATAGGGAAATCCTGTCTCAAAACCAAAACCAAAACAAGATTGACAAAACCATGATATTTTCCTATGTATTCTGTGAATATTAACTATTCATTTAAAGTTAACAAAGACAATCTAAAGGGAAAATATGGGTAATAATTGCCAGGAAATCTGTACTCATGTAAGATTCAAGTAAATTCTATGATGATAATGAAAATAATTGAAATTAGTTCTCCATCCACATAAAGGAGAAGTTGGAAATTATGTAAATAAAAATATATTATTTTTTCATGAATGCATCTAAATAAAAAATAGGTGAAATGAGTGAGCTATTTAGAGATCAAATAAATATTTTTAGTTTTATTTTATTTTTAATTATGTATATACATGTATAGCAGGGAAAGTATGTGCATGGGAATGTAAGTTCTGGCCGAGACCCAAAGAGAGTGTCATCATCTGGAGCTAGTGTGACAGGTAACTGTGAGTCATCTGACAGGTGTTTAGTGAATTTAGGCCCTCTGAAAGTATAAGGGGCACTCTTCTTTAAATTTTTTTTTCATATTACATACCAACTACAGTTCCCCCTCCCTCCCCTCCTCCATCTGCTTCACTCTCCCCCCACCCCCGCATCCATTCCTCCCATGGGGAGTCAACATAGCCTGGTATATCAAGTTGAGGCAAGACCAAGCCCCTTCCCCCCTGCATCAAGGCTGAGCAAAGCATCCCACCTTAGGGAATAGGCTCTAAAAAGCCAGTTCATGCACCAGGAATAAATCCTAGTCTTACTGCCAGGAGCCTCACAAACAGACCAAGCCACACAACTGTCATCCACATTCAGAGGGCCTAGTTGGGTCCATGCAGGCTCTCCAGCTCTAAGTCCAGAGTCTATAGCTAGCTTTCTCTCTGGGTTTCCCCATTATGATCTTGACACCTCCCCCCCTGCTCATATAATCCCTCTTCCCTCTCTTTGACTGGACTCCAAGAGCTCAGCCCAGTTCTTGGATGGCTGAACCACCTCCCTAGCCTCCAAATTATTCTAAATACGTGGTCCAATCACAAAAATCACTGAGATTTAAAATAACAAAAAACTAATAATCACACAATTTTTTTTTTTTTTTTTTTTTTTTTTTTTTTTTTTTTTTTTTTTTTTTTTTTTTTTTTTCCTGTATTGCTTCTTGCTACAGCATGGGCATGGGAATACATACAAAGACAGACAGGTCCTTGGACTGATAATAAGATGACCTCACTCAAAATCCACCTTGCTAAATAAGGGATTGCATTCACAAACACTACCCCAACCAAAGGCAGCATCTTTTGGAACAAGGTTCCATATGCTAGGCACATAGCAGAATAGTAAGCATGAGTCTTTGCTTTGGAATCGAGTGCTTATCTGGTTTAGTCTAACACAAGGTAGTCACAAAGTCTATTTTAAAAGTAGGCAGCAATATACCAACATGACCCTACCACAGTGCTATTCTGGTCTGAAACGTATGATATGATTCTGGCTAAGATATAATATGGCACTGTGGTGTTTGTGGTATGGTGTTTATAGACCCCATGGCTAGTCCATTCATAAAGATTCTGCCTCAAATCAGGCACCATTCCATGGTACTTGACAATAGCAATAAACTGTTCATGAGACATCTGGGCCTGCCCCAGGTTGTCAAGAGGAACTATCCTTTACATGTATTCTTCCAAATCATTCTGTACTATACACCAACCATGGATTTGGGACAATTCTGAGATTGGATTGCCCTCTAGTGTTGACACAGTGACAACACACCAAAAATGGAATTATACCATCCCTTGATTGAGAGCACCATCTAGTATTGAAATACATGAATTAACCATAGGCTCAGAGAAAAAGAGGAGCCTGCTCAGTGTGTTTGGAACATCAGGCCAATGTCAGATTGGGAAAACTGGGAGAAATACCTATCCATTCAGTGTCCATGGGGCATTGTTTATCAAGTGTCAAGAGCTCTGGGGAAGCTAAAATAGACACTAGAAAGTTACCAGATTGGGGGGGGGGGGAGAGAGAGAGAGAGAGAGAGAGAGAGAGAGAGAGAGAGAGAGAGAGAGAGAGAGAGAGAGAGAGAGAGAGAACATGAACTAATATCAAATAATCCAGGAGCCCTCTAAAATCTATGTATTTCTCTTCTGTTGGGAAGGCTTACACCGTTCATACTATGCCTAGAATCAAGTGTGTTTTTTAAAAATTATCAGATTAGTGTTATTAACCAGAGCTCTCAACACTGGGAGTATATTAATATTTTATATTGCTATAATAAAATACCATGGCCAAAGCAACTTGTAGAACGGAGGGTGTAGGTGTCTTATTGTTCCAGAGAGATAAAAGTATGGCAAGGTAGGAAAGATATGTTGGCTAGAGTAGAAGCTGAGCGCTCACATCTTGAATCAAAGATATCAAAGAGACGAAACTGATACTAATATGTGGTTTATAAAACCCCAAAGTCCACCCCCGGAGAAATACTTCCTCCATTGAGGCCACATCCCTAAACCTATCCTAACAATGCTACCCACTGGGGACCAACTATTAAAACATCTGGGCCCAGCCAGTTGGGGGTGGTGCACACTTTTAATACATTTGGGAGACAGATAGATGTCAGAAGATTTTTGTGAGTTCAAGGCCAACCTGTTCTACACAGGAATTTGAAGGACAGCCAAGGCTACACAGAGAAACCCTGTCTTGAAAAACCAAAAAAGAAACAAAACATAACAAACAACAACAAAACCATCTGGATCTATAGGAGACATGTTTTTTCAAAACAGCATGGAGTGGTAAAATCCATCCCTTCTTTCATGTGTACTAGAGTGCACTTTCTACTGTGTCCTCTAAGATGGTGTAATCTGCTCCTGTTAGCACAAGGTTCTTAATATAATGCAACCAGGCAATATCAGAAGGCAGGGAGAACATAAACTACTAAACAGCAACAGGCAGTGTGACTACAGAGGGACCCCCAGGGCAGTTCATGGAATCACTATTTCTTCATCCCAAGGAATGATAAACTGGTTCTTAAGACTGTTGGTATTGGGGTGATGAAAGGGAACTGTGTAAGCACAGGATAAGATGAGCCATGCCCAGGAATGATAAAATTCCTTCTGAGAAATTTAGGTACTACTTTATTCATGTTTTTATAGCTTATAGTTATTCAAGCTTACAGATTTTTAAATGCACGAGAAAGCTGTTGAAGACAGATTGTAACATTCTAACCCATCGTTAACTCTTTTAAGATTTAAACAATTTCAGTATATCCATATGGCAGCTTGTACTGCCCTGGGTTTACTACGTTCAAAGGGATAGGAAGGCTAGTTGGGTTCTACTGTTTCTCTGCTCAGTACTTCATCTGATACCTGAACTTGGAGTTGGGTCTCTTCGATAGAGGTCTGCAGTGTGCTGTGTAATAGAATATTCTCTCTAAAATGTTAATACCAAATGTGGAATAGTGATCTCTCAATTCTCAGGTTTAACAACTGTTTTGCTCAGATCGTTATCATAAAAAAAAACCCTCAATAACTACCAGGGAAGTCGACAAATATTATTGGCTGCTGTGTGGTAAGGCACATTTAGCACCTATAACCAAGAGATACAATCTCCTTGATGGTAGGAAACCAATAAGCAGTTCTGTAGGAGGCTGCTGATGGACTCTTTCTATAGCCCAAACTAGGCAGTGACTTTGACCCCTACCATAATAACATGTATTGAAGGGGACCTACTGCACTTAGCCAAGAATGTCATAGAGTGGGAATTCCTCACCCTGTTCTCTAAGAGAAAAGGAAAAATATGGGAACTTCTAATCAGTCTTTGGTTTATTCCACAAGTCTGGTGAGAGTGTGTAGGTTTGTTTCTCTTTGTTCTGGGGTGCTGACCTGTACCAAATCACATCACTACTCTTCTCTAGGTGCCTTACCTGGGACCATATTTTCTCTTCCATTCTTATTTGCTGCCCTTTCTAGTCATGGTTTATGATACTCTGTCCTGATCACATTTATTCTTTTCAGGTTGGCAGGTTGCTATATCATAAACATTTTGTCCAACAGCCTGGCTGAAAAGGAATAGAGGAAAGCAATACCATATTGAGAAGAAGTTTTCAAAAGTTTATTTTTCATTCTGGCCATAAAAAAAGAGCTTCGGAGACACTGCCAGCCGCCATCAGGACAAGGAAGATGTAAAGTACCGGTAAGCCACGAGCCACGTGGCAAGGTATAGATTAATAGAAATGGATTAATTTAAGCTGTAAGAACAGTTAGCAAGAAGCCTGCCACGGCCATACAGTTTGTAACCAATATAAGTCTCTGTGTTTACTTGATCGGGTTTGAGCGGCTTGGGACTGGCGGGTGAGAGAGATTTGTCCTGACTGTGGGCCAGGCAGGAAAACTCTAGCTACAAATGGCGTCCAACGTGGTGGCAAGAGTTTCCACCTAAAACCTGAGAAAAAAGATTCTAAAACGGAGCTAAAAACAGCTTCCTAATTGTCTCTCTCAAATGAGCGGCAGCTGCCGGTTTGAGCTACTGGCGGGTTGCTGGCGTGCGCGCTCGACCTGCAGTATGGCGGGAATGAGGCCTCTGCAAGTGGCACATTAAGTTGTGTGGTGGATTTAGACTTTGCTAGTACAAAGCAAAAAAAAAAAAAAAAAAAGAGGTTTCTGGGCTACACGCTGCTTGGATAAAAGCATAGACCCACGATGGCTCCCAGAGCTGGCGGTAAGCATACTGCCGCCATGTTGGGAAGCTGAGGTGGGCGGAGCCAGCAGCCACAGCTGCTACAGCTTAAAGCAACAGATTCATAATAAGACAGATTCAGATGTAATAGTTTAAAATGTGTGTAAAATATACGTAGGCTTAAAAGAGACAAAAAAAGGTGATATATACAGTATAGAAACAAATACATGGTTTTAAAAAAAATAAAGTCTTTAAAGAGACAGTAAAATTAATATAAAAAATAAGCCACGTAGAGATGACTATTACACAGAGAGTCTGGATTGTGTTGTCTTTGGGATTCTTAACTACAGAGAGATGTTTGATTGTAAAGGAAGCTGAGTTAAACCAGTACGTATATTTTAAAGATACTTTGACTTCAAAATTTGGATGTAAGGATATGTTGCTTTGGAAAAGAGTCTCTTTTGTTTCCACAGAAAGCAAGAGGCTATGGATTTGTTCCAGAGTAAGATACATCAGGTTTGACCAGCCAAGACCCCCTGAAAGGTCTCTGATGACACCATGGCCCAGATGATCCAACATCCAGAACCGTTTCAAGACAACTGGCTCAGATGATACAGCCTCACGGACTACTCCATGATCCTAAAATTTTCTTTGTTTCCCCAGAAGATACAGCGCCCCCCTCCAGCAGGAAGTAGTAAGAGAAGCTACGCCCAAATTCCCAAATATACCAAGCTGACTTTGGAGATGTGTAAAGGTTAAAACCTTCCTTTTTAAGAAAAGAAAAGGGGAGGTGCTGTGGGATGGTCTGTATGTCAAATGTGTTGCTGATTGGTCAATGAATAAATCGCTGATTGGCGGTGGCCAGGCAGGAAGTATAGGCGGGACTAACAGAGAGGAAAATTGAGAGAACAGGAAGCTGGAGAGGGAGACACTGCCAGTCGCCATCAGGACAAGGAAGATGTAAAGTACCGGTAAGCCACAAGCCACGTGGCAAGGTATAGATTAATAGAAATGGATTAATTTAAGCTGTAAGAACAGTTAGCAAGAAGCCTGTCACGGCCATACAGTTTGAAACCAAAAAAAAAAAAAAAAAAAGAGCTTCACTAGGTTCGTGGATGTATGTGGCCTGTCGCATGCCCGAGATAGGCCAATCTGTAATGCAATGATTCCCTGGCTCTGGCAGCCATCTTATAAACACTGCATAAGTCCTGATGGTTATACTATTAGTCATTTATCAGCTTCACTTCTCTTCAGAGAAATATCAGTCTGTTTCTGACAGTCTTACCTTCCAGGTAGTCAGGCTCTTCTTAGAAGTTTAGACAATGTCTAACAACTGTGCCATCGTATATCATCAATTGGTTTCTTGAAGGGGAAAGGCCTATCATTCATATGTTGTTTCTTCAATGGACGCAGTAGTAAGAGGTGAGCGTAGAGTGAGAAAAATAAGTCAAGGCTCACAGGTGAGGAATTTCTATCCTCTTTCACCTCAACTTAAAGTTCTTCCTCATGCCTCTCATCCAGGAGTTCTATAGAGAGATATGGTATGTATCTCTTTTACGTTGTAACTCTTCATCCATGGTCTTTATATTCTTCTTTGCAGCCAGTCAATTGAACAGTGAATAGCAACACCCATCCCAATATAGCAAGGTGCTGTCTTTGCTTGGTAAAGTGGGTCAAACTGTTCCAGAACCAGCTATCATTTTAAGATGTCTCAATACTCACATGGTGAGTCACAGCTCTTAACAAGTGGACCATCCTTTCTGCCCACACAGAGTTTAGAAGACCAACCTGGAAATTCCTCTGTAGAAGCTTCCTTACCTTTACTTTTCCTGGTTCCTGATTGGTTGCCAATTGTTCCCCAAAACCTAGGCCTTAATCTAAGTGACCCATTTGCTAGCTGCCATGAGACTGAAAAAGGGGGTTAGCCTGATACAATATTTCACAAAGTTAATTTTACTGGGAATTTATCAAGAAAAATGTGTCTTATATGAGAGCAAACCACATAAATCCTAAAACTATAAGCCAGAAAGAAGATACTTACAATGTTTGGGACAGAGTGATTTTATCCTAACCAGAAAGTGCTTTATTTATCCAAGAAAACCTCAAAGATTTTAGGTATGACAGACCGGGAGAAAACATTTGCTAGCTATACATCCAACAGAAGATTGATATCTAGACTATTTAAAGAACTCAGAATACTAAGTACCAAGAAAACAAACAACCCCACTAAAAAATGGGCTGTAGACCTGAACAGAGAGTTCTCAAAAATACAAATGACTAATAAACACTTTAATAAATGTTCAACATCATTAGCCATGAGGGAAATGAAAATTAAAACTACTTTGAGATTCCATCTCACACCAGTCAAAAAGGCTATTATCCAGAAAACAAATGACAGCAAACGCTGCCAGATCATGGGGACAGTAGAACTATTGTTCAGTGGGAGTGTAAATTAACTCAACCAATGTGGAAAACAGCATGGAGGTTTCTAAGAAGGACAAAATAGGTCTACTATATGAACCAGGCATAGAATTCCAGGGCAGATAACCAAAAATTCTTCATCTTACCTGCACGTCCATGTCCATTGCATCTCTATTTACAATAGTAAGGAAATTGAACCAACCTACTTGTCTATCAATTGACTCATGGACAATGAAAACTTTGCAGATAAACATAATTGGATATTATTCTACTCTAAAGAAAAATAAACTTATGAAATCTACATGACTATGGATGGAATTTGAACAATATTATACTGAATAAGAAAATTCAGATCCAGAACAATAAACATCATATATTCTTTTTGGTGTGTGAATTCTAGCTTCAAACTCTGAGATAGGCAGGTGGGAAAAATTGGGGGTTGGGGAGAATAGACTGCATGTAAAAATAAAGGTTAAGGGTTTTTTTGGGGGGTTGTATTTTGCAACTTTACTGCAAGTGTTTATTAGGTCTGTAAGTTTTCTAGTAGTCTCAGTAGGATCTTTCAAGTAAATAATAATGACATCTTCAAATAGACATAGTTTGGCTTCTTCCTTTTCTATTGTTCCTTTTATGTCTTTTTCTTGTCTACTTGCTATAGCTTAGGCTTTGGGCACTGTATCAAACAAGAGAGGAGATAGTGGCCATCCTGGTCTCATTTATGATTTTAAACAAAATGCTCTCAAGTTGTCTTCATTTAAGATAATGTTTGCTATGGGTGTGTTATAAATGATCTTCATATTTTTGAGGTATATTCTATCTATTAGCAAAGTCTCCAGAACTCTTATAATAAAGACATGATGGAATTTGTCAGAGATATTTTCAGTATCAATTGAAATAATTTTGTGTTTTCTGTCCTTCAGTGTATTTAGATATATTATTATCAGTTAGTGATTTATGTATATTGAACCAATATTCTCTTTTTTTTGGATAAGGCTCAATTGGTCATAATATATAATCTTAATGTGCTCCTAAATACATTTTTTAAAACTTTTTTTTTCTTTTAAAGATTTATTTATTTATTATATATACAGTGTTCTGTCTGCACACATCCCTGCAGGCCAGAAGAGGGTGCCATACCTCATTACAGATGGTTGTGAGCCACCATGTGGTTGCTGGGAATTGAACTCAGGACGTTTGGAAGAGCAAGCAGTGCTCTTAACCTCTGAGCCATCTCTCCAGCCCCTATATACATTTTGAAAGCATTTTAGTAAGAATTTTTGCTCCTATGTTAGTCAAAGAAATTGTACGTTTATTTATTTTATCTCTTTCTTTTCTTCCTTTCTTTTTTTTTTTTTTTTTGGTAGTAAGATGATACTGGTGTTTTGAACCAATTCTTTTTGAAAACATATTCTTATGCCAAAGACTGTGGTAAGTAGCAAGGGCCCACCCAGCTGTACCTCATCCTATTCTGGTTATAAAGCCTGAAAAACAAACAAAAATTCAAAATCCAACAAGCAGCACCAAGAGAACAACTAATTGCAAGATTCAGTCTAGAGTCTGCCTACTGTGGTCTATGATTAATATGGAACTATGACATAAAATAAAGCATTGATAGGCACATCCTGATTTTTCATAAATGGTATCTTGTTCAATTAATATGTCATGGCTCTGGTTCACATTTCCTAATCTTCTTTAGTATCTATTTTTAGAACTCACTTCCTGCACAAAGTAATTTATTTTCCACCTTCTTTTAGGAGTAACATGCTAATCTACACCATGCTTTTATTTATTTAATCAATTACTTTGGTGTTTAAAGAGCAGACTTTTCCCATCCATCAATAGTTGGACAAAAAACTGGATGTCATACAATGCAATGAAACCATCAGTGAGTGACTTTGAATTAACCAGTGTGTAAAAAATTCAGGGCAAGCCTGACCTAATTGAGTGAAAGTCGAAAGGCCTGGGTCTTTCTGAGGTATAGTAGCCTCTGGATTTGAAGAAATAAGCAGTATTTTATGAAAGAGACTGTGTAAAGGGCACATGGTAAGATGTTGAAGATAATGCCCCAATTACAGTAAGAAAGAAAATGGAAACTTTACTTCTTTAAGTCAATGGATTCTACCAGCAGCACACAAGCATGCAAAAAAGCCAGGATCTCCATATAAAAACTGAAGCCAGCAATATCATGATGAAAGCCCCTTGAGATCATAGAGGCCCCATGTAAGCCATACTTGCCTTTCTGGCCTACAGAAACTGAGGAAAGGAGTGTATGCCAATTTCATTTGTCAAATTTCTGGTAATTATTTTCAACAGGTAAATAACTGCTACAATTTATTTGGATTGATATTTGTAGGTGGAAGTTTTTGTTGTTGTTGTTGTTGTTTTTTTCTGCTTGCATGTTCCCAAATACCCAGCAGCCACTTCTTAAATAATTGACTCCAAGGATTTAATATTACTTATAATGCTCAGTCAGTAGCTTGGGCTTATTACTAACTAGTTCTTACACTTAAATTAACCCATAATTCTTATCTATGGTTAGCCGCCTGGCTTGGTACCTTTTCTCAGTGTGGCATTCTCATCTTGCTTCCTCTGCACCTGGCGGTGACTCCTCACTCCACCCTTCCTCTCCCCAGCATTCTTCTAGTCTGCTCACCCTGCCTATACTTCCTGCCTTGCTACTGACCAATCAGGGTTTTATTAAACCAATTCTAGTGACAAATCTTTACAGTGTACTCGTGTACATGATTCTGCAGCAGATATTTGATAACCTAAAATGTTTAAAGATGTACTAAATAATACAATGTTCCTAGCATCAGACAATGCTTGGAAAGGACTAAAATATTCTGTTCCATTCATCTTTTCCTTTTATAGTTTATAAATACACAACACACATATAATATATATATCACATAATAGTCAAAGATTGACAGTAATACCTAATATTGCCAGCATCCCAATCTTACTCTCATCATCATTTGATACTGTTGGAAATTCTAAAACTTACTTTAAGTGCTTTAGTCATAATAATTTTATCTGGAAATATAGAAATGTAAAAACATTTTTAATTGCTGAGATTTCAGAATTCCATGATGTACCTAGACTCTGGTTAAAATGTTCATGTGACTTCTTTTTTGAGATATTAATTTTTTTATTTTTATTTAATTTATTTTTATTTATTTAATATTTTTATTTTATAATTAACTTAATTTCACATATCAGCCACGGATTCCCCCATCCTCCCTCCTCCCACCCCTCAGCCCTCCCCCCCAATCCACCCCCCCATTACCACCTCCTCCAAGGCAAGTTCTCCCCTGGGGAGTCAGCCCAGCCTGGTAGACTCAGATGAGTTCATGTGACTTTTAAGAATGCAGTGGGGCATTCTGGTTCTCAGGCTAGCTCAGCTCCCTATAAGTATCATCATTCTTTGCTTAGCATCTCTGTCTTGATGAATATTTTTTCTTGAAGCCTTGTGTGAATACTAAAGATGAAAAAAATTGAAGATATTTTCTTTCTCTCACTCAGCACATAGGACTTTCTGACTCTTATCTGAGTTATAGATCACGAGTTGCGTTATTCCACAGGAAATCAGAACAAGGGCAGTCATTACTTTCTCTTGTTTAACTGCTTGCTTATGCTATTGTGAGGAATGATTAAAACTTTCTCTATGAACATCATTTTGGATTTTTTACTCCTTTAGCTGCTATGACACATATCATGTCATCTTTCTACTTCAACTGTATTCTTAGCTATTTCTTTCCTTCTCATTTCCCCAAAATAAATTGGTTTGTTATTTATCTTTAAGGTGAAGCATATAATGGATATAAAATGTTAAGAAAAGCAAAGGTATCCAGTAGTTCATTTTCAAAATACAAACTGAAATTAACATGTGGAATGCAATTATAAAATGAAACTTTCTTTACATAGGTGATTATTGCTTCTGAACAATGTGTTACAAATCAAGTCTTCTATAGTTCTTAAACAAGAGCCAGCTGTTAACTATTGGCATGCTATGTAAAAGAAGACTAAGACTTAGAAACAACCAGAAGAATCAGTGTGGCTGGAAAGGACAGGACTCATGTACAGCCAAGTCAGGAGAAAGATATAATTATTCTGGTTTGGAAATTACATTCCAAGAAACAATGGTGTGTAACTCCCTGAATGTCACAAAACACTTAAATTTGTACATTTGAGACATTAGCAAATTTTCCAAATATCCCCCCTCCAAATTATTTTACCAAACCATCAGATCTAATTTTGCGACCATTGAAGAAAAACTTAGAAATCATCAGAGAGAAAATATGGCAATATATTTTGAGGGACAAGTATTGAGTAACAAGATTTCTCTTGATTAACCATGGACACAAGAGAGAAATCATACATTGCAACTGCTGAAAGAAGAATTAATAAATAATTATGCATCAAGTGAATATATGTATCTTAAAAAAAGGTGGAAATTAGCTGTTGAGAAAAACCAAGGATTCAGATAAATAAAAATTGAATTTGAGATTAGTAGATTTACAGTGAATGATTAACTTAAGGAAGTCATTCTAAAAGGAAAGGTGTAAATGCAGAGTATCTATTTTATTATTTTATATATGTGTGGGTAAAATATTTTTTCTTCTCTTGAGGTTTGTAAATTATGTTTGGGGGCCAAACTAAAGTATTATTACATTATACAGTATGGTTCTCCATATACATAGGAAAGATATGACAAGGAAAATTATATTTCAAGTGGTGGCAAATAAAATTATTCAAGGGTGACTTGTGCTTTTTTTATGCTTTTTACACACTGTCAAAATGTTGGCACCTGTAATCTCTTCTATATAAGTAGGAAATCACAAACTTATTAACATAAAGAGAAAGATACTATCATAATCACTAACAAAAATTCAAATGCAAACCTAATATCTCTTCAGATAACCCACAAGATAAAGAACAAAATGAGGAAGCACATGAAAACTGCAGAAACAAAAATATCATCTAAGATAGGCGAGCCTTCACTTATCACTAAAACAGAAAGATACATTTAAGGTTGCATAGTTAATATTGGCTTTTTAAACATTTGGTGGATTTACCAGAACAGGAAAATTTAAATACATTTAATGTTGCCAATATTTCTACTCACTAAAGAATGTTACATTTTACTTCTCATTTATTATGTTTTCTAGTCTTGATCTTTTTCCATGGAGACCTACATAAAAACTTGTGATTTTTCTAATGGAAGCCATATTTGGACTAGAAGAGTCCATCAATATTTGAACAGATATAGTCTCATTTAATTTCTTTGGGAACAGCCAGCACAAGGCACATTGTTTGTATAGTCAGGAAATAAGTAAATGTAGTAATCCCTTGCAAAACATAGTAGTATGTTGATGACTCAAAATACAACTTCTAGTGGGAAAAGTAAGAAATGGAAACAGGAAGTTGAGAAAGAAACAGAGAGGAATTGAGAACCTGAACAAGAAATTCCTGATAGTTGGTAAAATTCCATCATTTGGTAAAACAACCAACCTGAATTCTTGGCTATGTGCTTTCTGTGATTCTTCAGTAAATAAACAACTATTTTATTACATGTTTGCTTATGTAGAATAAAAGGAAATAAAGACTATCAAGTTTAGAAATGGCATGCTTTATGCTGAGATTAATAGTGTAGATACATAACCCCAGCAACTCTGGAGGACATGAGGAAGGATCACAGTTGAAAGTCATCTTAGACAACTATGTGAGATTTTACATCAAAATAAAAAGTAAAGAAGGGACTGGGGTAGAACTCTTCACTAACCTTGACAAGCTATGAGCAATTGCTAGTATCACAAAATAAATGAAATAAGAAAAAAAATTCTATGAAAGATAACCACAATTGGTTAAAATGCAGAGATAAATCCATGTATCTACAACATAACTCATGCACCTAAGGGTCAAGGAAAAATTGCTAAACAGGTTGTGGAAAGGTGCCCAGAGCTAGAGAACCAAGAAGTCTGATGTGAAAGTGTATCTCCTACAAAGGAGAGGAAAGCTACACCCATGATACTTAAACAATATGGCTGCCTAAATAAGACCTGAAACATGGCAATACCAATAGACATACTAATATGGAAGCATAACTAATTGCTGGTGACTCTGAGAGGGAGAATTAGTCTCTCCTGGGAATGAGTCCCTTAACTGGTTATCCAGTACAAACTTGTCAGGTCTAAAATGACACATATACGTGTGTGTGTGTGTGTGTGTGTGTGTGTGTGTGTGTGTGTGTGTGTGTGTGTGTGTTGAGTCTGTTTAGTGTTATATATGATTTAATATATATTGATTGAATATATTAAACAGAATATAATTTAGGCTACAAACAGAGCATCAATTTTGTTATCTTCACTTAAACATATATTCTGTTGAATATATACATAAGTATATTGTGTTGAATCTATGTATATGTATATAATTTAGAAGTTATATGTAACAATAATCATCAAAGAAAACGAGGCATTTAATTTGAGTGAAAATGGGGGTGGGACCTAGGAGTGTTGGAGGGAGAGGACATCGAAGAGATTGGAAGGAGGAAAGATAAGGGAATGTTATGGAATTATATTTTATTGCAAATAAAGAATATTAATAAAATATTGCTATCAGGCTTATATATTGTATATTCAAAATATATCCATCATAAAAATATGCAAACTATTATAATAAAAAAGGACAACACTATTAAAAATTCCATTTTGGGACTAAAACCTAAGTTACCTTATGAAAGTCTGAATTTGTCATACTACCTACACATTGAGCCAAACACTTTCTGTCAGGGAATCACAAGTTTTAGAAGATATGTGAAATAGAGTGTGCTAGGAAACAATGAGGCAATACCATACTTTTAAAAGACATTTAAGTCATTTAAATTCAACTCTAAATTATCGTATAGTAAAGACAAATAATGACACTTAAATTAAAAAATAATTTAAGTAATACATGCAAGTTCAGAAGCATATTGTTGTCTTTATTTTAATCTGTCACCAAGCCCTTGGAAAAATTAGATGTGGGTTTATATTTGATATAGTCTGTGCCTTTTTAGCTTTTGATAATGAATAGACTTTTATTTTTAATGGCTGCTGTTTAAGTGAAGACAGCAAAATCGATGTTCTGTTTGTAGCCTAAATTAAATGTCTAGAAGATAAAAATAAACACTTAAAATTCTATAGCAGCGGGGTAATTTAGAGAAATATTTGATGTGATAATGAGCAGAATAGTGTACAACAGGCAAACAAAGAAAATTAGATTATATAGCTTTATTTTGGATTGTTTTAGTCAGCATTAAGCATTGGTCAATGTGCATCCCAATTCCTTGGACAACCTGACTCGATAAGTACTATTATTATTCACATTATCTACATGAGATTAAAGGATAAAAGTAGCATAAGTAAGGATACAAAAGGAGAAAATGAAAATATGGTAATATGTACAATTAATTCAATTAAGCCAGAAAAGTGAAACTTGTAGAAAAATAGATGGTATTAGAAATATTAAACAAAGTGAGGCAATAATCCAGGCCCAGAAAAAATGACAGGATATGTTCTTTCTCATATGCAGATGCTGCCTTTGGATTTTTATATATCTGTATTTGAACTGTCAAATTTCTAGAAGCTAGGAAGCAGGAAAGGAGATGTGGAAGGCAATTAAGAAACACTGGACATAGTAAACATAGGAAATAAGAAGATAAGGAGGTACTAGGTGTGAAAGTTTTAAGAAGGTGAGAGAGAGAGAGAGAGAGAGAGAGAGAGAGAGAGAGAGAGAGACAGACAGACAGACAGACAGACAGACTGTGGAGCACCCAGTCCTAAATGGGATGTCTTCATCAAATCTCTCATCTCAAGGATCAAGGATCTATATGGAAGACGAGGCACAAGTACTATAAGAGTCAAAGGTGATGGTGAACTCTACAGGAAACAGCATTTTCCAGAATTGTGATAATGCACATATGGATTCACAGAGACTGTGGCAGCATACAAAACAAAACAAAACAAACAAACAAACAAACAAAAAACTGTATGAACTTAAGACATTTGGAGCTTTAGCACTGAGAATGGAAATTGGACACAGGGTCCCCCTTCACCAATAAGCTATCTATAGCTGGTACTTGCTGGTAAAGGACAAATCAGTTTAATTATGGTGGTGTTTTATAGGGAATATCAACCATGCTTCAAGGCAGGCCCCATGCTCAAGAGTAGTTGACTAATAAAACATGAATTCAATTATGTTGTGTGGACTTTTTGTTTCATTTTGCTTTGTTTGGTTTTTCATTTTTCTTATGCTTATTTTGAGATTTTGTGAGGTTTTTTCTTTTTGGTATTTCTTGTTTTTCTATTATTGTTTTTGTTTCTTGTTTTTTTTTGTTTTTGAAAGAGAGCTAGAGAAATGCAAAGTAAGTTGAGTGAGTGGGGAGGTGGGAAAAATCTGGGAGGAGCTCGAGGAAGGGAAAACATGAGCAAAATATACTGCATGAAAAATTATTTTTAGTTAAATAAAACTGTAAAATCCCTTTCTGGGAGAAAAGCTTCCCCTGTAGCTTGGCACCAGGGCCCCCAGCCTTTTCTTTCTCCCATCATGAGGTCCCTGGAGAAATTCCACTATTTTTAAGGGTTCATTGTTCCTCATAATCAAAGCAAGGGGCAAAAATGTCTCTTTAGTATATCTTCATTATTGCCAAGATAGTTATAAAACTACTTTGGCAACAACTGTAGAAAGATAAGCTATGTGAACACTGAAAATCTAAAGAGAAAAAGAGTACTCAGGAACACTTTGGAATTGACGTTTCTTTTGCCCCCCCCCCAATGAATATGTATTCCTAGATTGGCTTGGAAACAGAGAACCAAATGTTCAAATAAACATGTCCTTAAAGGAGTGTATGGATGCTAGCTCAAGTGGCTTTATTTTTAATGATAATTTAAACCTAAGAACTAAAAGTTAACTTAGCAAGAATTTGACTCTTTCTCATACCTGACAGGCTTCTACCCTAATATCTACCACATATTAGCAGCAATGAATGGAAACAAAGAGTAGGGGTTATTTTGAGATGTTCAGCCTTTGCTTTTGGTCTATGGAGACACTTCTCAGTATGTTCTATATTTTTTATACAGTTCTATCCACACTGATAACTCTCAGCAATGTGTGTATAGTCACAAGAAATTAATTTGACTTCTTTGTGTTATGGAAAATCTATACCCAATTTAATATCCCAGAATAATGTGATTAATTATGTATCTAATTATAAAAGTGAAACTTCATGGATGCGGTGGGCAGCATGACAATCAGGTAACTGCTCCATAATTTGCTGTGATCTAAACTGCTCTAAAAATCAATACTGCAAAAACAAAAACCTAAGCTAAATAAATAATAGAAAAAAATGTTTGGGAACATTTTTTAATCTTAGTTATCAAAAATGCTAAAGAAAATAGGAAACTTAAAAGGTACAAAGAAGAAAATGACTGTGAAAATGTGCTATGTGGAAGTTTTACAATTAATTTTCACATGAAAACACCATGGTAAAATTACTTTCATGACAGGACAGAAATTAGACACATTGGCAATGAAGTATATCAACAGAGGAGGACATAAAAAATAGTCATGTGACCCAGGACTTAGATACTTAAACTTACCTCAAGCATACCTTTTCCGTGGTATCAAAAAGCTTTCCTATGGTATCATATAGCTTTTTTGCAATGTCTGCAGCTTCCCTATGTCTCCTTGGCCAGACTCTAGTCTTAGATTTTAAGACTATTGAGTCTCAGGTAGATGGATTCCCTATTTATTTTGTACGTCACTGGAGTTATCCAATTCTATTCATTTCACATCATTTCATGGAAAGATTGTATAGGAAAATTTCCTCAACTATTTCTCTTTGAAGGTCAATTTGAAGCTCAGCATCCTATAGCTCCTGTAAAAAAAGTAAGTTTCTAACTGGAATAAATGAATTGTTTTGTTTGTCCTGTGAAGAACATCTTACAATAGCTATCAAGCTTTATAAGGAAATTATAAACCAAACTGAAGATGGCTTAGAAACCTGCGAAGCATTCAAGTCATTTCTGTTGCATATTTTTATGATAATAATTAGGAATGAAGGCATTTCAGGACCATAAATCATTCTTAATTTTTCTTTAAAAAGTAAATTCATGAGTCAAATGAGAAGGTGAGGGACCCACTGCCAACTAGATGGCCAAGCCGAGATTCTGTTCCCCTAAGACACGTTCTCCTACCAAAGCCCTCGCACATAGTCATCCTCCCCACTGCCAGCCTTCCTCCTCAACTCTAACCAACTTCATCTGCTCAGGTACAGTCCATACCAGTCAGAAGAAAGAATACGTGTATGACCTGCCTGCCACTCCCCACTACCTAAGCTACCCTACTCCCCAGATTCTGATTCCCAGGACCCATCCTGAGTGCCTTCCCCTCTCACCTCATCACCAGCAATTCTGTTGGGCCCTGTGCCCAACATCAGCAGAAATCCACTGCTGGGGTGCAGAACACACCAGTCTGAGGAGCAGACTTCAGTGGCCCAAGCACATACCACAGCAGTCAGATGAACAGGTACAGATCACAGCAGTCAGAAAAAGAGGCCACACCAGTCATCAGAACAGAGAGCCCCTGCTGATAACCACCAGAAGGCCAGCTCCCAACTTGGATAGAGGCTCCCTACTAGAGTAGAGGTCAAGTCAGCCACTATAAATCTAGGTCACAAGAATAGAAGACCAAAAAGGAAACAGAAACCAAGGAACAAAACATACATCCAACAAAGACAAACCCAGAAATCAGGACCTACACCTATAATCATTCTAAAACCAGATGCCTAAACACCAGTGTAAGAACACAGTCAATAAGAGCTAGAGCAATATGGCACCACCAGACCCCAGCTATGCCGTGACAGCAACACCTGAATATTCCAATGCAGTTGAAGCACAAGAAATGACCTTGAAAACAACTTTATGAAGATTATAGAGGTCCTTAAAGAGGAAACGAAAAACTCCCTTAAGGAAATCAAAGAAAAAATAACAAAAAGAAAAAAAAGAAAAAAAGAAAAAAAATCAATTACTCTCTTAGAGAATGCCAAGAAAACCAATAAAAACCAAACAGGTAAAGGAAACTATTCAAGACCTTGCCAAGGCCCTGGGATTATACAGCAAGTGACAACTAGTGTTCGACAAATTGACCTACCAGATGTATATAACTCCCTGATGGAGAGCCCCACCTGGCAAAGCCATGGAGTCCCTGGCTGTGGAAACCAGGTGTTTTCTGTCTGTAACTTTCTTGGGTACCACTTCTATGCCTTCCTAATAAGACCAGCTGTGGGGTGCTTTCCACAGACCTTTGGCAGCATGTTTTTACATCTTTGGGCACACATATAGCTGTGCATATTCAGGAAGATGATTTCTTTTTAGGCTATATAATTTTGATATACAGAAATAATACTGGAATATTTTACATTACTCAGACTGACATAAGATTCTCAGTCTCAAAGACAGCTTTTTACACATTTTGCAAAAACCTTAGAACCAGCCCAAAACAGACTAATCTGCCTCTACAGAGAATATGCAAAGACTAATTCCCAGGTACTTTCTATTGCTAAATCAAGGCCAGGCTGTTTACATCAAAACATAGTCATTGCAGTAGGTCCCTTTCTGCAAGTACCCTGACCACTCAAGGTCAATTCAGACAATTGTTTAATGTCTGGTGACTCTCATCAACTTAGAGCTACGTGCATAGGTCATTGTGGCATTACTAGCCTGAGAGAAACTACTTGACTTATCCTGGGTTTTGAGAATGGGTAGGGCCCTGAAAATGTAATTTTTAATTGTTCAGATTTTGGCTGTGGAACAGAGAAGGAGGGATGTAGAGAAAGGGATTGAGTAGGAGCAGCAAAGGCCAGCAGGACAGTGGAGGTTCAGAGAGAGAGGGAGAGAGCAGAAGAAAGGTGTAGAGAGTGATGTGGAGGCAGTGACAGTGAATTAGAGAAGCTGCTGAGTAGAGAATGAGAAGGGATGGAGAGCCAATTAGGAAGCTATGAAGAGAGATTTTTTGGAGAATTTTTTTCAAGATGAAGTAAAGAGAAAGTTACCATCAGAAAGCATCTGTGTTTCTTTATTTGTCCCCTCAGATAGAAAAGGTCTAGCCCACAGATAAGAATTTCTCTTAAATGCTCGCTACTCTGAGGTCTTCTTTTTGCTACCCTGGAGCAGATTGGGAGCTGGTCTCTCAGTCTGTGTTAAGAACTGAAAATCAAGATAGAAGGAGTAAAGAAAATACAAACTGATGTAATTCTGGAAATGGAAAATCTAGGTAATTAAATAGGAATTACAGACACAAACATCACCAACAGAATACAAGAGATGGAAGAGAGAATCTCAGGCATTGAAAATACGATAGAAGAAATAGATTCATTGGTCAGAGATAATGATAGACCTAAAAACAAACTCCTAATACAAAACATCTAGAAAATCTGGGACACTCTGAAAGACCAAACCTAAGAATAGTAGGAATAGAAGAAGGAGAAGAATAGGAGCTCGAAAACCCAGAGAATATATTTAACAAAATCATAGAAGAAAAATTCCCAACCTAAAGAAAGAGATGCCTATAAAGGTACAAGAAGCTTACAGAACTTCACATAGATTGAGTCAGAAAAGAAAGTCCCCATGTCACATACTGATCAAAACACTAAACACACAGGACAAAGAAAGAATATTAAAAGCTAAAAGGGAAAAAAGCCAGGTAACATATAAAGGCAAACCTATAGAAGAAACAAACTGGACTTCTCATTGGAGATCTTAAAAGCCAGAAGCGTATGGACTGATGTATTGACTCTAAAAGACCACCAATGCCTGACCAGACTACTATACCCAGCAAAACTTTCATTCACTACAGATGGAGCAAATGAGATATTTCATGACAAAGTCAAAATTAGAAATTACCTACCACAAATTCTGTCCTACAGAATGTACTAGAGGGAAAACTCCAACCCAAGAGGATTAACTATACCCACAAAAACAAAGGTAATAGATAATTTCACAGCAGCAAAAACCAAAGAATTACCAATCATTAATATCTCTCAATATCAATGGACTCAATTCACCTATAAAAAGACACAGGCTAACAGAATAGATTAAAAGAAAAAACAGGATCCTTCTTTCTGCTGCATACAAGAAACACACTTCAATCAACATCAAAATAAACATTACCTCAAAGTAAAAGGTTGGAAAAAGATTTCCTATTCAAACAAACCTAAGAAGCCAGCTGATACAGCTATCCTAATGTGTAACAAATTATACTTCAAACCAAAATTAATCAAAAGAGATGGAGAAGGACATTTCATACTCATCTGCGGTGATATATTGTGTACCCTAATAAATTTGCCTTGAGGATCAGAGGACAGAGGCAACCACTAGGTTAGAAATAGAGAGGCGAGACCGTGGTGGCACACACCTTTAATCCTATCACCTGGGAGGCAGAAATCCATCTGGATCTCTGTGAGTTCAAGGTCACACCGGGAATATCATCAGGCAGTGGTGGCACATGCCTTTAATCCCAGCACTTGAGATCTCATACCTTTGCTTAGAAAGCACACACACTCTTAATGCCAGGAAGTGACATGGCTGGGTGGAGTAAGTCATATAAGGCATGAGGAGGCAGGAACTAAGCAGCAGTTCAATTCAGGGGTAATGATGACTCAGAGGCCTTCAGTCTGAGGATTCGTGGAAACAGGGTTGGCTAAGGAGGTGGCAAAGTGAGGTTGGCTGTGGCTTGCTCTGCTTCTCTGATCTTTCAGCTTTCACCTTAATGTCTGGTGCAGGTTTTTTTTTTTCTATTAATAAGACTGTTTAGCAATTCATGTTATACTCCTCAAAGGAAAAATCCAAGATGATGTCTCAATTCTGAACATTTGTCCCTCAAATGAAAGGGCACCCTCATTGGTAAAAGAAACATCACTTTTATACACAAACCCCATATATTAATAGTGGGAGACTTCAACAGCTTATTCTTACCAATATACTGGTCATCCAGACAGAAACTAAAGAGAGAAATAAGGGAACTAACAGACATCATGACTCAAATGGACCTACAGCAACTTTACCAAAACACAAAAAATTACATCTTCTTCACAGCACCACACAGAACCTTCTCCAAACTTGACCACATACTTGGTCACAAAGCATGTCTCAACATACACAAGCAAGAAAAAATGGAATAACCCCCTCTATCTTATCAGACCATCATGGATTAAAGCTGGATTTCAACAACAGAGACAACAGAAAGCTTACAAACTCTTGGAAAATGAACAACTATCTACTGAATTATCACCAGATCAAGGAAGAAATAAAGAAATTAAAAACTTCCTAGAATTCAATAAAAATGAATACACAACATACCTAAACTTATGGAACACTATAGAAGCAATGCTAAGAGGAAAGTTCATAGCACTAAGAGTCTTCATAAAGAATTTGGACAATCTCATACTAGGGACTTAACAGCACACCTGAAAGCTCCAGGACAAAAAGATGCAAACACATCCAAGACGAGTAGATGGCAAAAAATAATCAAACTGGTGGCTGAAATCAATTAAATAGAAAGAAAGAAAACAATAAAAAGAATCAATGAAACAAAGAGTTTGTTCCTTGAGAAAATCAACAAGAAAGACAAATCCTTATCAAAAGTAAATAATGGGCAGAGAGATCAATCAAATTAACAAAATCAGAAATGAAAAGATGGACATAACAACAGACACTGAGGAAATCCAGAGAATAGTAAGAACATGCTTTAAAAATCTGTACTCCATCAAAGTGAGTGAATATGAAATTCATTCAAAGAAATGAATATTTTTTCAATAGGTACCACTTGCCAAAGTTAAATCAAGATCAGATAAACAATGTAAATAGACCTGTAACCTCTAGCAATATAGAAGCTGTGATTAAATGTTTTCCAACCAAAATAAAAAAAATAAAAAAAGCCCAGAGTCAAATGGTTTTTAACACAGAATTCTACCAGACTTTTAAAGAGTAGCTAAAACTAATACTCCTCAAATTATTCCACAAAATAGAAACAGAGGGGATATTGGCAAATTATTTTTTATTTCACCCTGATACTCGAAAC
Organism: Peromyscus californicus insignis; assembly: GCF_007827085.1. NCBI lineage: Eukaryota > Metazoa > Chordata > Mammalia > Rodentia > Cricetidae > Peromyscus > Peromyscus californicus. The sequence continues at coordinate 47,458,955 of NW_026294491.1, read as the reverse complement.
AGGACGACTCAAGAAAGAAAGAGAAATACAAACCAATTTCACTCATGAACATTGATGCAAAACAATTCTGTAAAATGAAAGAAATCCCAGGGCTATCTCCATCCCTGATTTTGAGCTCTACTACAGAGCTATAGTAATAAAAAATGCATGGTATTGGCATAAACATAGACAGGTGGATCAATAGAATTGAATCATAGACCCAGACATAAATTCACATACCTATGGGTATTTGATTTTTAACAATGAAGCCAAAATTATACAGTAAAAAAAGGAAATCATCTGCAACAAATGGTGCTGGTATAACTGGATGTTGTAGAAAAATGCAAATAGATTCTTATCTATCACCCTGTAGAAACTCAAATCCAAGTGGATCAGAGACCTCAACATAAACCCAATTACACTTGACCTGATAGAAGAGAAAGTGGGAAATAGCCTTGATTGCATTGACACAGGAGACAACTTCCTGAATAGAACACCAGTAGCACAGGCAGTAAGACTGACAGTTAATAAATATGACCTCATGAAACTGAAAAGTTTCTGTAAGGCAAAGGACACCATCAAAAGCTTAAAACAGCAGCCTATAGAATGGGAAATGATATTCACCAGCCCCACATTCCAAAATATAAAAAGAACTCAAAAAAAAGCAAATAATGCAATTCAAAAGAAAGGATACAGGTCTAAACAGAATTCTGAACTGGAGAATATCAAATGGCCGAGAAACACTTACAGAAATGTTCAACATCGTTAGCCATCAGGGAAGTACAAATGAAAACGACTCTGTGATTCCACCTGTCAGAATGACTAAGACCAAAAATCACGAATGACAGCTCATGCTAGTGAAGATTTGGAGCAAGGGGGACACCCCTCCATTGTTAGTGGGAGTGCAAGCTTGTACATCCTCTGTGGGAATCAATATAGTGGTTTGTCATAAAATTGGGAATTGATCTATCTCATGACCCAGCTGTGCTACTCTTGGGCATATACCCAAAGGATGCTCAATCATACCCCAATGAACTTGTCCAACTGTGTTCATATCAGCTTTATTCATAATAGCAAGAACCTGGAAACAACTCAGATGTCCCTCAAGTGAAGAATGGATAAAGAAAATGTGGTACATTTAAATTATAATGGAGTATTACTCAGCTGTTAAAAACAATGACACTGAGAAATTCAAAGGCGGATGGATGGAACTAGAAAAAAAAATCAGACCCAGAAAGACAAACGTGATATGTACTCACTTATAAGTATATATTAGTTGTAAAGTAAAGGATAACCATATTACAACCCAGAGTCCCAGAGACACTAGGTAACAAGGTGGACTCAAAGGGGGACACTTGGGTCTCCCTGGGAAGGGAGAGAGAAGAGATTTTGTGGGTGGGCTGGAGGCAGGTAGGGATGGGGACCTGAGTGATCATGTGAGAGGGTGGAGGGAGAGTACAGAAAAAGACTATTGTAAAGCATGTGTGTGTGTGTGTGTGTGTGTGTGTGTGTGTGTGTGTGTGTGTGTGTGCGCGCGCGCGCGCCCGCCGATTTTGGTGTCAGATAGAAGCCTGGTGCAAGGGAAATTCCCAGGAATCTACAAGGATGCCCTCAGCTAAGACTCCTAGCAGTAAGGGATAAGTAGCTTCAGCTGGCCATCCTCTCTACCAGACAAGTCATCCAGTAGAGGGATTGGGACACCAACCCAGCCACATAATCTTCAACTTAGCATCTGTCCTGCCTATGGGATGTGCTCAGGTGAGGCTGACACAGAGACTGTGGAAGTGGCCAACCAATGACTGGTCCAGCCTGAGACCCATGCTATGAGAGTGAGCCCACATCTGACACTGCCTGGACACAGAGGCTGGATGGCCCAGAGACCTAGAATAGAACCAAACATGACTGGAGAAAAAAATGTCTATGTACTGATGACAAATGATATTCTGTTATACTCATAGATTGGTGCCTAGTACAATTGTCATCAAAGAGGTTTCATCCAGCAACTGATGGAAACAGATGCAGAGACCCACAGCCAAGCATTAGGCTGAGCTCAGGAATCCTATTGAAGAGAGGGAGGAAGGATTGTAGGAGCCAAAGAGGTCATGGACACCACAAGAATATCCACAGAATCAACTACCCTGGGCTCATGGTAGCTCACAGAATCTAAACTGACAACCATGGAGCCTGCACGGGACTAACCTAGGCCCTCTACATACGTGTGACAGTTGTGTAGGTTAGTCTTTTTGTGGGATCAGGGTTCGTCTCTAACTCTTTTGTTGGCTTTTGTGTCCCTATTCCTCATACTTGGCTGCCTTAATACAAGATGAAGGACTTAGTCTTATTGCAGCTTGATATTCTGTGTTTTGATGATAAACATTGGAGATCTGTCATTTTCTGAAGAGAAATGGAGGAGGAGTGGATTGGGGGGATGCAGAAGAGAGGTTGGGGTGAAGGAATAGAAAGATTGAAGGGAGGGGAAAGTGTGGATAGGATGTAAAATAAATAAATAATTTTAAAATAAAAATGAAATAAATTCACATTTGTTAAGTTTAAAGAGTGACATAATTTGCTAACAGTAGGCTACATTTATATATTAATCTCCATTTAATGTGCTTTTTAGGACCTAATAAAAAGTTGTTTTTTTTTTTTAAAGACAAAGCAGATTGCATTTGTTTGCAAATATACTCTGTAGGTGCAAATGCCTAATAATTTCCATTATTAGAGAGACACTGCCTGTAGTACAGTGTTTTCCATGTAAATCATTTTTGCTTAAGGGTGGTCGTCATGGTACATTGATGAACTTATGATCATGAGTCCAGATAACATTGTCACCACTAACAAAAGCTTTATAATCTCTTTTCCTGTTATTTGCATTCTAGAAGACACATGCACATAAAAAACACAAATATGTTTGTCACACAAGGAGTCCACAACAACATTGTGGCAACACAGAATATATATATTCTGTGCATATATGTGTGTCCATGTGTGCAAAAGAAATCTAGTTCCTCCCTACCATGCATGTGAAAACTGTACCCATCTTACAACATATATTAAGACATGAGATAAAAGCTAGAACATAGGAGAATTTATGTGAGACAGGTTAATTTGGTCTTTGATCTAGGATGGAGATCTAACACCCAGGTTGTCTCCAGATACGTTTTATCTTGTAATGTAGACAGAATGGGATTTGAAATATGCCTGTTTTTGAAAAAGAAAGTAAATTGGTTTATGCTTTATATTATTCCTACTATTTTTGGAGTTCATGAAACTTTGTAACTCCACTCAAAGGTAGGAGTGTTAGCATTTCTATCTTTTCTTTGGAGTCCAGTTCATGATCCAGCCTCCTGCACTTATGTTAAAATCAGTAATTTTAGAAATGAAAAAAGGTGGTCGTCTGATAGCCAAAGGGAGTGCATGCACAAGTAGTTAATACATCTTAGCAAAAGCAGCTTCTAAGTGCCTGTTTTAATTTCCCTCTTGCACTTGAACATTCCTCAATCTAGAGGGAAACCTGGTCTTAGTCAGTATGTTAAACAGGTTACCTGGTCTTGAAATAAACTACTATGCGAGAAGGTGACATCTTTCAGGGTCAAAATCATTTAAGCTGAACAGCCGAGTGCTTAAGCCTGAAAGTAGAAGCACTGTTATAAAACAAAATGTAAGAGGGATACACAATCTGAAGACACTCAATTAAATTAGTTCTGCAATGATTCCTGTTTTCTGTAAAAATAGTTCCAGGAGTACAGACTACTAAGAATGAGTTCTGGGCAATCATTTTGCTTCAAGTTAATGAGTGTAGTTACCATGTTAAATATAGACGACACAGTTTTGCAGTTGATGTCCTGGTACCTCTGTGTATTGCTATATTTCTGTCTCCTCTTCCACAATGTTTCCTGAAATACAGGTTTATGGACTGTATTGTAGATGTATCAACTCGGGCTGGATATCCCACAATCAGTGGTTCTCTGAGTTTTGACAATTTGTGGCTGTACAATTGTGGCCTTATGTAATAATATCCATCACCAGAAGAAAACAGAAAAGGGAAGAAGAAGGAGAAGCAGCAGCAGCAACAGTAGCAACTTTGATATAGTTGAGAACTATACTTATCCATGTCTATAAAGGTGAGGATTGAGAATGCAGTTAAAGATTGTGCAGATTGGGGCAAGTGGCAGTTGTGGGTATTCCTTCAGGATTCATAACTTTGTCAGGTATTTGGCTAGGCTTATGGTACCAGGTATTAATTCCTTCCCTTTGAATGGATCTCCAGTACAATTAGAGAGCTGCCTGTTACCACCAAGCTGTAAGTGCCAATATTGCATTTTGTAGAGACCTTACCATTCTAGTTATTGCTGTGGTTCATAGGTCCCATGGGTAGGGCTATTGATTATTTTTCTCCATTTCCCATTGGCATCGTGTCTTCTGATGTTACCAAGGCTGTTCCACAGGGAGGAGGCTTTTGGGTCAGATTCAGTTTGATTCCTCCAAGTCCTGTGTTTGAAGTGCATGGCATGAGGCAATCTCTTATATTTTTGGTTGTGAGTCTAGCCTTTAATGGCTGAGCCACCTCTCCAACCCGGGACAGTCTCACTAGACCCCGCCTCTAAATAAAGAGCAATAAGCAACTGATGACTGCTAAGTGTGAGAATTAGTCCTTAGTAGGAATGAAGCCCTGATTAGTTTTCCAAGACCAAGTAGTCATCTCTGAAAACATGTTCATATAAGCAACACTAAATTGACTCAGCACATTGTAGTTTTATAGTGTCTCTCTCTCTCATATAGTGTATAATATATATGTATATATATATTATATATGTATAGAACAACAATAATTAAAGAAAAGAAACCATGAATTTGAGAAGGATGGGGAAAGAGGACATGTGGAGTTTTAGAATGAGGTAATTTTGTAAATAGAGTGTGTATATATATATATATATATACATATATATTTATATACATACATATATATATGTATGAAATTAAAAAGAATTGTTTTAAAAATGAAAAAAGAGTGAATTCCAATAGGAGAGATTCAGTGTCAGGTAACCATATATAAGACCATGTTTCCCTAAGATTTGTGCTTTGGTTGATTTTAGAAGGACCGACATAAGTAATTCCATTTTTGTTCTTGGCATTGAAACTGAGTGGTCCTAAAATTTCTTCACTGGAGGAGACATCAGTAAAGTCTATTCTTTTCTCCCAAGGTCCTAATGACAAATGGAGGCAAGACGCACCCAAAGTTCACTCTGGAGAACCAATGAGTTTATTGGGATTCCTTATAGTGCACAGGTGAGGGGATGCTTACAGGGGTGTGGGTGTTCCTCTCCCAACAGACTGAACCTGATAAGTCTATGATCAGTAAGGATGAGTGCTTCCCTGTAATTGTGTAGATGAAATGCCCCTCCTCAAGTCTTTTCCAACCTATATACTCTAGCTTCCCACAAAGATCATGTGCAGTTAAGGCACAGTTGCATACAAAATGTGGTAGGGAACAAAGGCTAGATATTCAGTTGAACAATTCTTGACCCTTCTCATGCCTCCAAAAAGGATGTAAACAGTCAACAAGCCCAACTGGGATGATATTTCAAACAGGCACATCTGAGCAACCCAAGATGGCAGTTGCTTGAAAGACAAACACTCACAATACTTGGCCTTTCTACATAACCCATGGTAGACCCAAACTCATTACCCTTCTGCTTCAGCCTCTGAAGTGTTCAGATTACATATATGTGTCATCATTTCCAGCTAGAGTTTATTTCAAACATGAAAATTTCTTCCATTGTTTCTATACAATTTTGTTTGATAGTTATATTGATGAATAATCTTGTGACTTGGTATAGGTTGATATTCATCTCTGGGAATGAATGTGCCTCAATTCAGATGTGATACCACCTGGTAGAAAGGATGATGACATATGCCATCAATGAAAAGTCAGATTCCAACAGCCAAGAGTATAGAAAAGGTGGCTTGTGTGAATGTACTCTGCGTGAGCTCAGCCTGAGTGTAGTTTTGCCTGTTCTGTGCCGTGTCCTAACATCTTCAAATGCTTTTTTGGTGATTTTGTTGTAATATTTATCTAACATAGACTGTCAATAGAAAAACAAAGTTTTACAAGGGAAGCAAAAAATACAACACATAAGAGCAAACATTTAAAGAAAATCTAGGCATTTGGAAGGTCTATGAATTTAACTTTTCTCTGGAAAAGGATCAGTACTAGAGATGAGAATGATTTAGAATGACCATGGTTAAAATTCTATAGAAAATTTAATGTGACAAATCATTTTATTTAAATTTAACATAGCATTTAAAGATACTAATAATTATTGATAATATGTTTGAATACTGAAGCTGTTATAATGGTGTTTTTTTTCAGAATTTTGTGGTTTAAAGAGTTACAAAATTTATCATTAATTGTATATTGTTATATGTAAACCTTTGTTTAATTTGTCTTTTAAGAATATGTGAAATGTGTCCTAGATAAGGTAGAATGTACTTGTTTATAGATGTATTCCTTAGGTGACCAAACTCTAATCAATTTAATCGTTAATAATTTTAATCATGAAATTGGAATGGAATGTCATATGACATACCTTGATAAGTTGTTTAATGATGCCACAATTAGAAATACATGGACATAGGTGTTTTGTTAATTTTCCTCAGGAGATATGGACAAACATCTACTCATCAGAGATCCAACAATGACAAACCATAGCATGGTTACAAAAGGGTCCAATTTCACAAATCAATATGTGTAAAAGGCTTATATGTGGTGCATAGGTCAATAGCTACTTACAGGAACAGGAGCAACACCAATGTAATTTGCAGTACCACAATGTTTCACGTCATCGTTGATGTTCATCTTAATGGTAGATGGATCATGGAAATATCTTCCTGGTCAGTTAACCTTCTACTTCCTCTATAATCTTGCATCATCCAAAATAGATAACTGTTGCTGGGATTATCTCCTGGTCCTGCCTGGCCCATGGTCAGGACAAATCTCTCTTACCCGCCAATCCCACAGCTGCTTAGACCCAAATAAATGCACAGATGCTTATATTATTTATAAACTGTATGGACATGTGGCTCAGGCTTTTTGCTATCTAGTTCTTATATCTTAAATTAACCCATTTTTAAAAAGCTATAACTTGCCACGTAGCTCATGGCTTACCAGTACTTTACATCCTGCTCCTCATAGTGGTGGCTGGCAGTGTCTCCTCCTCAGCCTTCCACTTCCCAGAATTCTCCTCTCTCCTTATCTTGTCTACACGACACTTCCTGCCTGGCTACTGGCCAATCAGCATTTTATTTATCAATCAATCAGAGGAACACATTCACAGCATCCCCAGCAGATAACAACTTAGTAGTACATATAATAGCATCCCAGGGAAGAATCTCCTTAATCATTTTTTCCCTATCTTATCAATAACTACATTACCATAGACATGCTCTTAAATATCACTGTATTTTTCCATTTTGGATGACATAGCTACTGTGCTAAGTCCAATATAGCAACATATAATGCCCAGAGGAAAAAGACATAGTGTATCATAAGCCTAGAAAAAGTTTGTACCACTAATAATTTTAGTTTAAATGATACCAGGTTATTAATGTGTTCTTCTTATTTGTATTTACATACCAAGGAAACATAAATACACGTAACATGCAAAGAAACTCATAACAATTAGCATTAAAACTACACATGCAGAAAAATACACACACACAGTCCACTTTTGAAACAAAATTTAAAATCTTTGGATTGGTAGGATGAGTGATTTACATAATTAACAGAAAACAAAAGTTTTAAACCCTTTACATATTTTAAATAATTTTAATAACCACAAATAGAGCCATTTTTGAATTTCAACTCTATCTCATGAATATACAGTCACAAAATTCTTATTTAGATAAGGCAAAAATATGTAGACTAAGTTTAAAATAGCAAGGCTGCATAACTGTATGCTTCTCCTGTAAAGGGTACTGATTGCAAATGTCAGAGGTGTCATAATGATTTTTTTTTTTTTGCCATTTTACATGGTAAAACTCCAGATGTGATATTGTACAAATGAGAACATTTCTTGATCATGTTACATATATTATATCACCTACCTTTATTCTGTCAGCTTTTATACTGTTGATATGAAGACAGCTCTCATCTCACAAAGAATAAATGACAGCACATTTTAGAGTCAAATATGAGTGACTATGGCCTAGGAACCCAGACTCAAGTTGTCCCACATTCCACAGTCCAATATAGTAACAGTTTTTGATGTAATTTTAATGTGAATGAGAATTCCTGGAAAGAAGTTGTGACTGAAAAGGCTGGTTGACTGCTTAGAACTCCAAAATGTGGAGAGATTGGAATGTTACAAAGTCAACAGCCAAATTATCATGGAACAACATCAGACCGTATACTAGCCACTTACTGCCTTCCTCTGTACATGACATAACACCTTTTTGATTATTAGGAAATCATTTGCAATGCACAAACAGACCCCTGATTTCCAACCGCCACAGTGCTAAGAATGTTGCTAGCCAGCATGCTAGGCCGATAGCAGAATTTCCTCCATTCTGCTGTGGCCTACCTATTTGATGATTTTCTCTATAATATTAGTATAAGAACATTCATAAAATTGCTACCATACTGCAACATAATACTTGGGAAGACCTAACTTTGCTCCTAGGTTATAGTCAGTTATATTGGGCTCCAAAATAAACGGTCTCTTTTATTCTTTTTGAGGTGAGAGCCGTTTCTTTCACACACAATAGTAACAGAACAAAGACAGTCATAAATCAAGGCACCTTTAAAACAAACTGGAGAAAACATCAAGCAGATGGGTTGTTGTTAGTTTTACCAACTTGACACAGGTTAGGGTAATCTGGGAAGAAGAAATTTTGTGGAGAAAATGCTTTCATCATCTTGGCTCATGGTTACATCTATGGACTATTTTCTTCATGCATAATTTACATAGGACACCTGTCCTTTGTGGGCAGTGCCATTCTTATGTAGGTGTTTCTGGATATATAGGACAGCAAGACAGACAAGCCATTAAGTGAAAGTTAGCAAGCTGTCATTCATTGCTTCTGCTTCAGGTCCTGCCTCTGTCCCCAGGTTCCTGCTCTGTTTGAGGGCCTGCCTTGTTTTCTTTCAATGATGGACAGTGACTTGGACATGTAAGGCAGATAAACCCTTTCCTCCATGATTTGTTTTTGGTCATGATCTTTATTTAAGATAGGCAACAGAAGGCAATCTAGGACATAGGTTAATACAAAGCAGGGAACTATAAACTGCAGACCTCATATAGTACCTTATGGAGTTCTTAGCTTTTAATTTATTATAAGTCAGTGGTTTATTAATATATTCTGAAGTCTGGCAGGCAAGCATAGGGGTACAGTGCTTGTTTTGTGTTATGCACATTTCCCCCCTTCAAATGATGCACTTTGCAGCCTAGTTCCTTTACCTGAAGGTATTATGCATCGACACCTCTCCTCTCTTCAAATATTGCTCCTAGAAACCTTAAAACTCTCTCATGTCCCCACACCCACATCAAACTGCACTTTCTCCCATCTCTGAAGTATAGATTTCACTAATCCTAATAATAATCATATTTAGACAGCTTCTAATAGTGTATTCCCAGTGTATTAGAGTACAAGTAATGAAAATGTCAGTAGGGCCTGATATGGTTTTTGGTGTAAGAACAGTAATGCAAAGAGTACCCTTCCATGGAAGCTTTAAAGAGAATCCTCTACTTAATAACTTATGCCTATATATAATTAGGTGTGCATATTATTATGATCAAATACGTTATGGGAAGGGACATATATAGTAGGAGAAAATAATGTAAGACCTAATCTATCAGTCAATATAGAGAACCACCAAACTCTGCCCCTTTATTAACCTGCTCCCTTTCCTTTAGATGTCATAAAGAAAGCCTAGGCTGCAGCACCCTTTGGTACTTACTTTACTTATGTGCCACAATATCAATCTCAAAACCCATTCCTTTATAATCTGTACCACTGTCTTGCTTCTAATAAATTTATCTTCCTTCTTCGCGAATCTCTGTGAGCTCTTATTTGGATGAGAAGCCAAGAATTTGAAGGTATCTGGTCCTGACCACTTCCACTGATAGCAAAATGATTTACCTAATAGTAGTAAGGATGGATGTTAAACACAGAGGCAGACAAAGAATAGCCACTAAAGGTACTAAATATAGCTAGAGATAATTGGGTTCCAGGCCTGCAATGTTTCTACAGTTCAGTTAATCAGCCTTTAGGAATCTTTCACACAGTTGACACTTTCTCTGAGAACTTCAGTTCACAGTGCATTTAGATAAAGTTCACACATACAGCTCTATACACTTCTGACACAGATGCTTAGGATCCTAAATACACTAGAATCACCTTAAAACAATAGTTGTTTATAAAATGGTTATTAAACAGCTTTAACATAAACACATGCTTTAATGAACCTTCACTTTTATATGACTGTTTCCTAAGTACCGAAAGCTCAGAAAGATCAGCAGAAAACCAAACAATTTTTTAATGAACATCAAAAGCACAAAACAGTGTTTTCAAGAATGTCTTACTGCTGTGGATAAAAGAATGAGGCTCTACTTTTAAACTGTAACATTGAATTTTCATGCCAGGAAATCTTTAAATTTTTTGAAAACACCTCTTACAAATTGTATTGTCGTTTTTTCAATGAGCAATAATATATTTATCAGTTAGTTCATAAGTATGTCTCACATATGTGAGCCCTATTGATGCAAAGCTATTATTGTATAGTAATTAAATGACTTTTACCCTAAACAGAAGTTGAAATTAACTCTGATTCTATAAAAAAGCATAATAATATTGACAGGCAACATAAAATATTAAAATTTAAATTTAACCTTTTAATAGACTTTACTGAAAATTGATCAATATTCCAAGAAAATGTAATTAATTAAAATATAACCCTTTGTAAAATCTGTTTTGAGACAGTATATCTTACAGCCCAGGGTGGTCTGAGACTCACTATATAGCCAAGGATGCCCAGGCATTCCCCAACTATCTTATTCCCACCTTCCAAGAAAAGGAATTATAAGCATGCAGTACTATATTAGGTTTAAGCATTAAAAAATTATAACTACATAACTAGCATTTTGACTATAGTCACTATATTAACACACAATCACTTTAAGACTTACTTTTAAAAGCCTCATATACATTTATATATAATAGTTAATGATGTTGTCCTTTGTCTATTATATACAGCATAATACAAATGTTAGATGAGCTCCTGGATGTTCCTGTCTGTGGGCTTGGCATCTGCTGGAATCCCAGTATCAACATGCTGGTATTTAGCTCTAGAATACTTGCTTAGCATGAAGAAGGCCAAGAGTTCCATCAAACTACTGCCAAAATATTTGACTGAACCAGTAAAGCAAATAATATCACAAGGTGTAAAATTGCTTATGTGAATATGACAAATGAAAAAATTGCCTAAAGAATATAATGAGTTGAAATATTTATGTACATTGTTAGGAATCTCAAAAATTAGAAGACACGGAAGGAAGAAATAATAAATAAGCAAATTCAATCATATATATATATATATATATATATATATATATATAAATTAACTCAATATTTCGCAGAATATCAGAACTGAAGCTTATTACAATAGGCTTGAGTACAATACAATCAATCAAATTTAACTGATATGTATAAATTGCTCTGCCAAGATTGAAGCAGACAACTGATTTGTCCAAGTTATCCTCTGACCTCCACACATGTACTATAACACACACACACACACACACACACACACACACACACACACACACCAACTCCAATACACACAACACAATAAATAAACAATTTTTTTTTAAATCTAGGAAGAAACCAAAATACTCATTCTGCAATGTGCCAGTTTGTGCAGAAAGGCTTTAGTTTCAGCCATAAAACAACTCTCAAAGGAGAGACGGGGCCTGGGAAAAATAATACTAAGGATGTTTGAAAAAGCATAAGGAATTATATTGTTTTTCATTTACCTGCAATTACATATAATGCATCTAAGTGTATGTATATACATATGTAGTTTAAAATTATGTAATTCCACTTGGACTAACAATCATCTCTTCCCCCAAGAGCCACCGACAATCTAACAAAATTTCCACACATGAGAAATCCACTTTCATGTTGTTGGTCAAGTCAAGGGATCCCCAGAGATTCCCAAAACAATGTAAGCTATTTCTGTTGTCCTTGGTTGTCTCACAGAGGCTGAAAGTAAGCACCTTTTGCTGAACACACCATGCCCTTCAGACACACGACTTGGAGATCTGGGCTGGATCTGACCTGAAAGCCTTCTCCCTTAACGTTAGCTTGCATAATACTGAAAGATGCATTAAACTTGCCTAGGGAGAGGGACAACCAATAATCCTACCAAGCTGTGATGCCTAAAAACTACAGCAAAAACTAGCATGGCAAGATATCCCCAAGTCTATAATAGTGCTACTCATATCTTGGCAGAAACCAACAGCTGTCTATCTGGACTTAAAATTCACTCAACCGCAGAGAAATCATGTCTGGTACTGAAAACCTAGTCAACTACCTATGGCTAGTAAAGTCATGGGTCTTATAGGGGAATCTGTTGCTGTTAGTTTTCTAAACACAGTAATTTGACTACATTCTAAGAATTTGTCTGTATACGCACATATGAGTTGACTGACTTCTTACCACTCATCAAGGAAGTTTCTCTTTGCAACAGATAGAAACTGTACTGGAGATATATATATATATATATATATATATATATATATATATATATATATATATATATATATATATACATACATATATTACCAACTTGAACAACCCAGGGTCATTTGAGAGAAGGAAACTTCATTTGAGAAAATGCTTCTATTAGATTTGCATATAAGCAAGTCTGTGGGACATGTTCTTGATTGATGTTTGACGTGGGAAGACCCAACCTCCTGTGGGGAAGTCTGCTATGAGATTGTATCTTCACAAATGAAAGGGAAGGTTCACTCATGCTATCTATGCCCCCCTTAATAGGATTTGAACAAGGACAATACTAATTAACATACTAATAAGGAATAGGGAAATCGCATGGGGCTCTACCTCTAGAAAAAGAACGATAGGAAATGACTGGTGAGAACAGGAGAATTAGTCTTTCCCAGAGAAGAACCCCCTAAATACATATCCAGTATCAAGTGGTCAGTCTTGAAATCATGTACAAGCAATCAACAGTAATCGGGTAATCAGACTTAGCAGGTTGTATCTCTATATGTATGTATATAACTATATATGTAACAATTTAAGAAAATAAGCCATGAATATAAGAGTGAGTGACATATGTCAGGGACATGGGAGGGGCTAAAGCGAGGAAAAAGAAGGAGGAAAGACTGTAACTATATTTTAATTAATGAACTCTTTAAATGTGGGCAGATAAACAATGTTTTTAAACTAAGTGTTACTGTCAGACTTTGGGGAAATGATTGGATTATGAGGGATCTGATTTCATGAGTGGATTAATACACTAATGGATTTTTCTTTCTCTTATTTTTAAGATTATATTAAAATTATGCCATTTATCCCTTCTTTTTCCTCCCTCTAAACCCTCCCACATTTTCCTTTCTCTCTCTTTCAAATACACAGACTCTTTCTTCATTAATTTTTTTTACATTCATGTATGTATAGGTACATATACATATATATATTCCTAAATACAGCTGGCTCAATTTGTATAATGTTTTTGTATGAATGTTTTCAGGGCTGACCATTTGGTATTGGAGTAAGAGCACACTAATTGATTATCACTGATGTAATTATAATTTGATAGAATCAGAATTTGAGGCTGCCTTGGACAAAGCACTGGGAGGTATACATATGTCTTTGAAAGACGTATGTCTTGTCCCTATGCCTGCTTGGTCCCCTGTTGTATCTCCTTGATGTCGTGAGTTGGATAGCCTTATTGTCCACACATTTTCACTACAATGATATTCTCCTCTAGAACAATTTAACAGTGACCAGTTAACCCTGTGTGTGATATTGAATTTAAAGGTGATGGACTAATTAATATGGCTGAGGAAATTTCCAGAGAGACCAAGATCCTGGCAACAGAACAGCTATTGCCACCTGTGTTTAGTCAAGTTTAGAGTGAAACACTGATGTTTCAAAGTAGAGAAAAAGGCTTGAGAGGAACTCAGTTTGCACAGAATAAGGATGAAGAAGAAACTAAGGAAACTGGATTATGATTAGATCAGGAAAATTAAAAAAATTCAAGTGAGAGAGATAGCTCGGCAAGTAAATACACTGGCAGAATAATAGTGATGATCTGAGTTCGAATCCTGGAGCCCATGGTTTGTCCTGTGACCTCCATACACACACTGTCATGGCATGCACACACACACACACACACACACACACACACACACACACACACACACACACCACAGAGAGAGAGAAAGAGAGAGCAAGAGAGCACATATATACATGCACACTAACAATAGTAAATTAATGCTTAATAAACACAAAATCTTTCCTTTGGTGATAGAAAAGATTTTTTTGAGCAAACTCAGGAATTGGCCAGACCCCCCCAACTTACTGCAGACTCAAGTGGACACGTTTTTTAACACACTTAAAAGAGTTTGCTTTGAGAAGACAACTCCCAATGTCCTTGATTGCAGAAGGATGCTCAGGTAAGGGCTTTTGTCTCATTCAGCTACTAGCCAGGCATAGTCCAAGAAGGCCAGGGGATTGCTTAAACTGGCAGCAGATGTTTACATTGTCCACATTATACTTTATTTCAGGCATATACATTGCGGCATTGTGGAAGCTTTCAGAAGAAGCCAGATAATGAGCAGTGGTTTGACATTAATAAAAACCTGCAACTGAAAATTCCTCCTCCAGTTAGTATTTTACCAAATAAATGGAAAGCATGAACTTGACACTAGTGTGAAGAGTAGTGTGCTTTGCTCGTGGAAGCTTAAAATGGTACAATCCCATGGATTAGAGCTCCACAATAGCTAACAAAGTCTTGCATACCCCAAAATTTCTCTTCTGCAAGAAGAATATATGCTCATCAAGTTTAGAATACACAAATGTTGAGAACAGTCAATGTGCCTTTTCGCTGGAGATTTGTTCAATAACCCTGATACATCAGCCTTGCTTCCTATTATGCAGCTATGAGAAGGAGGGGACAATAGCTTTATTGATTTCTAGGACACAATGTTGAGGGTAAAAGGTGTAGTCTTTTATGTTGGTGTGTATATATATGTAGATATTTGGGTGTATAAATATTACATACTATGCTATATATCTCTTTATATCTATACCTATAGATATATCCTTACATATTTAAATATAAGAATAGATGCAAAACGCATGTGGGTTGAAGTCTTACACACTGCATTTGTAATATTGTGCAATGCAAATATGAAGATGTCTTATATTGGAATGATATGATAGATTAGGCAATTTACAAACAAGAAAAGAAATCCTGGCAGATGTGGTTCCTGTTGGTGTCCCTGCCTCAAAAACAACATCTAGACCCATTCACAGATGGCTGACAGAGGGGT
Organism: Peromyscus californicus insignis; assembly: GCF_007827085.1. NCBI lineage: Eukaryota > Metazoa > Chordata > Mammalia > Rodentia > Cricetidae > Peromyscus > Peromyscus californicus. The sequence continues at coordinate 47,443,395 of NW_026294491.1, read as the reverse complement.
TTGTTTAGCCTCTTTACTAGAGCATTTACTTCATTCACAAAGGCAACACCCTCACTGTAGAATTTAATTTCAGAAGCCCCACATTTTCCTAATGTTTTAAATAGCATTTAGAGCTTAGGTTTCAAACTATCTGGAAACACAATAATTATTTGACCATTCTTAGTAGATGCCATCATGAAGAACAAAGGGATAATGAGGAGGTTTCGGCCAGTTAGCACTGTAGCACTCTGAGAAATAGAACAATTTGATGTCCAGTCCTGGGTGTGTCCCAGAGATCGAAAAACATATGTGGAAAATTCATATTTCTGCTAAATAACATTTAATAAGCAATACTCTACTGGTTCTGTTAATTGTATAATTTTTATTAGAGATAGTACCATTAGTGCAACTGGACTGAGATGTATATGCCATGTCTGTTTTTGTTAGTTATCTGTGATCAAGTTGGGCCCAGTGGTACAGTCATGTTATCCCATCTACTTGGAGATTTAGGCAAGAGAATCACAAATTAAGTGCTTGCCTTGGTCACAGAGTTAGTTCAAAGATAGCCAGCATTACTTAATCAAACAGTCCCATAATCAAAAGCAAAAAGAAAGCTGTTGATGCCTGTCCCTTGTGCAGCACATTCCTGGCCTGAATAAGGTTCTAAGTTTATCCTTAGAAGTACAATAAAGAAACAAAGTAAAAAAAAATAAATGAAAAGAAAGGAATGGGACAGCAATGTTTACTCTGAGGTATTCTTTGAGCTATGCTCCTTTACTATGTGACATGTCCAGAACTTATGTGAACTGGAGCAATTTTGAAGAATAAATATTGGAGGGCCCTTAACTGAGAGCCAGCAATCTGGCCATTTGGCCTCCTATGGTCATGAGAGGGAGAGTTGAGTTTGCATTATGGATAACAGACAAGGCTCTTAGAGCCAAGAGGCTTAAGAGGCTTTGTAGTGCTGGAGAGAGCCCTTGTAAAGCCCAGTCAGTCGAGACGCTCTACTGGGGTCTTGTCAAGCACACCGAAGAGATGACCATGGATTATTCTTGCCTAAAACTCTTTTTGCACATAAGCCCATCAGTCATACAGAGGCAGTCATCCAAGATAGTGGAACTACAGTTTGTCTCAGTCAGTAGTCACCTGAGCATCTCAGGACCCGAGTTTTCCTTTCTACTACCAAGAAAAATCAATAGCACATACTCCTTCACAGTTTTACATTTTCCCTTTAGGATAATGGGATGAGGATCTCAGAGATTTTGCCTAAAGGAACTCATTCAAGGGTTACACGGGTGCCATGTAAATGCATAGGTGAATTTTTCCATCACAGATTAATGTAGTAAGACGTTAGAGGGCTCAAACCTCAAACCCAATTTTAGCAAAACCTACAGATTTACCTAACACGTCCAGGCATGATGTGTGCACACAGGACAGTGATGGTAGCATCAGAGAGGAAAACATGCTTCTTTCTCACACCTCAGTACTGAGTCCACTGCAGAGGTTCAGAAGAAAGACGAGCAGAGGTCAGTTAATGTTTCCTCTGAAGTATAATGTGAGTGTCAATGAGGCTGTCTTGTTGTCAGAAGATAATGTGTAATGTATGCTCAATACAACCAATTCAGCATTAAGTGCTACTTAGGTAACATAGCAACCCTCTTAATACATCAACAGAAAAGAAAGGATGATCCTTTCAAATCTCTACTGGGACTATGAATGTCTGTAAACTTTGAAAAGTAGCCAGGTAAGCTCTCATATACTTTGATTTAAAAAAATTCTAAAAACACCCATGTCTGCATGGGGAGATGTGTGTATACGTTGTAATATGTTCTAATAGATGCATATGCAATTAAATGCGTGAGGGAAATTTTGAAAATAGCTATTTCATTAGTAAGGGAATTGTAATATGAATTCTTTCACATCATTTTTATAGAGATTATAAATATTTACAGGAAAAACCCAAAGGTAACCCTTTCATATATTTTAGGCATAACAAAAAAGGGTTCAGATAAGAAATGAAAAAGATTCACAATAGTTGATATTGCTTGCTTTAAAATACAATAAAACTAATAAATTGCATTAAAGGCAATACATGTTTTGAGAGATCACTTCAAGAAAAAAAATTAGACTAAGTGGCTGTAATGAGAAACCAAGTGTTCAGAAAATACATACTACTAAAATTCTTGTTTATGTTTTAAGATTCTTGTTTAAAGTTAAAGTTTACTTGTTTGAGTCTTTACTCTTTGAAGACCTGTTTAAATATTTTTGTTTGTTGTTAATGCTGTGATGCACATTTGAGGTATAGAGGCTCAATTTTTATGCTTTCTGAAGTAATCTAGACTTCTACAATTACCTGAGAGTTTATGATAAAGGTATATAATTACAACCGAAGTGTAATGTTTGCTCAACTAATTATTGTTTTGTTGATATCTAAATTATCTGATATAAGCATATGCTGTTCTACATTTTCCAGAAATGTTGGTCTATCATCTGTTCTGCCTCCATTTGAGAAGCAGTGGATTGCTTACACTGCATTAAGAAAAGTAAAGCTTCATCCAGGGAAAGGAAAGGACAAGAAAACTCAAGGCTTTTTAGAAGGTAGAGATACTGAGACAGCACTATTATGATCAATCCACATGAGTCTATTTAATGGATAATAGAGATTTATTAAGATATAAATTGAGAAAATACACTCACAGAATGGAGTAGACAGTTGCAGTCATCCTCTGATCTGACCCAGAGCAAATCTACCTTAGAGGCAAGAGCATGGAGAAGGGACATGTGACCCTTATCCCTCTCCTTTAAGAGGTCACATACAACAGCAGGAAGCACTGCCTCCTTCAGTCCCAATAGCCCATGGTCCTGGGCGAAACAAATACCGTTACACATCAATACCTATGAGGAAATAAAAAACAAGCATGGGTTCTTGGGGTGGCTTTGTCCTTTTCATTGTGAGCCTTGCCCTTCAATGGCTGAGCAATGGCATATGTCATTTCTTTATCATTGTTTCTAAAGTTTTGGCTATGGAAAATGTGTTTAGTGGTCCAAAGCTTTAGGGCAAGTTCAGTGCAAAGGAATGATTCTCTGTAAGAACCATCTCCAGTGAGGCTTGGGAACATAGACATAGAATTCTGGCACAGAGTTCTGATTGGCTTATGATGCTCAAACTGAGAGGAAGTTTTGTCCTCTTCAGATGAGTTTTACTGCAAAACAATGTTAACTCCCAACTTGAGTCCCAAAGTGACAAATATAAATCAAAGCACTTTATATCTTGAGATATATGGCCAGATATGGTAGGATTAGGGATTAAATATTATTTTTTTATGATTTTGAACAGACTAGGCATAGATCTTTACAGTATGGTTACAGTCACATCTTGGTTCACAAGGAAAGAAAGCTAAGTATTGCAGACACTCACCCCTGGTGGAGAGGGGAAAGCATATGCCCATTAGGCAGTCTTCACTCAGCATGGGCAGAAGCATGTGAGAAAGTAGGGGAGTCAACCCACGTGAACCTATTCTTCATTTTGGATGTAGTATTAGGAGGTGGTGTAACATTTGAGGACAAGGGAATATGAAGGTAATTTTTCCTCGTAGATTAATGTAATAGGAGAAGCAGAGGTTTCAAACCTTAGCAATTACATCAGCACTGTGAACTAATGTTGCCTTGACTTCACTTGTTTGTAGAGTTTAGTGAGCAGTGCTTTCTTCAGTTGCATTTCAGTTAATGTGTCTACACTATATAAATGCAAAAAGCAAAGCTCCACTCAGGAGCTGAATACTCACCTGTCATCTCAGCAATCAGAGAGCTGAGACATCCGAATTCCAAATATGAGACCAGCTTGAACTACAAAACACAACCTTACATATCTAACAAGTAGACACAACTCTTCTAAGCATAACTAAGTAAAATATGCCAAACTGAAAGAGTCAGAGAATTAGATTCACCTAGCAAGACATAGATAACATTTTTGTCCCATACAAAACAGAAAAATAAATACTTGGAAGCCATTCATGCCATATAATTTACAGACTATTTCATGATGATGATAAAAGGTGATTTTTTTAAAACCTTTCATTTCCCATCAAATATCAAGAGACACTTCAATCTCCTCTGTCTTGGATTTGAACCTAAATTCTTCATGAGTCCTGTATACAGATTAAAATCAGTGGAATTTGTACCATCAGTTTATTTTATATAGAAAACAGAAACACTTTTTATTCCTGGTAGTTGTTACTTCACAATGAAACATTTAAATCATCTCTATTCTAATTAAATAAGATGTAATTTTCATGAAATCTATAATACATTTTGTATATAAAATATTCCACAGGAAAGCCGGGCGGTGGTGGCGCACGCCTTTAATCCCAGCACTCGGGAGGCAGAGTCAGGCGGATCTCTGTGAGTTCGAGGCCAGCCTGGGCTACCAAGTGAGTCCCAGGAAAGGCGCAAAGCTACACAGAGAAACCCTGTCTCGAAAAACCAAAAAAAAAAAAAAAAAATATTCCACAGGAACAATTAAATCACAAGTTGTATAAATTATAAAATAGAAAACCAAAGAAAAATGTAATAATAATATATTACAAATCTATTAGGCAAATGTCTTTACATAGTAAAGGAAATTTTAACTTGGTGAAAAAGATGTATCTTTTACAATTTACAATAATATCCTTAGTTACCATAAACTCCCTAAAGGTTAGTGGTAAGACATGGATAAAACTGGGATGAAAACACAAGTCACCATACCTACCTACTCTGGTATCTTATCTTTAAATGCTGCTTATCTTTTAATCAATGGTGATTTCATTCTCTATAATAAAAAAATAAAATTGTGCAGATCATATATTTTAAAGGTGTAATTTATTTTACATTGATTTTGCAAAATGAATGATTCATAATGCATGCCACCCTCATCTCTCAGGGAGAACTTTAAGAACATTTGATGGCCAAGAATTAGCCCATTGATATTCACAGTAATTGATTAAAATATTCAAGGTGGTTATCATTATTCATCATGCTGTATTTTAGAAATCTTATCAGCATAATTACAAAGTTTTAATGAATATTGTATTTCAAGCCTACAGTTGTACTTATTTTTTTTCAGTTTCAAATTTTCTGTGTGATTTCTGTCTTATAAAGTACACCATTAATAATAACTGTGAGAGTTTTGCTTAGGGGCACTCTATTCTGAAGTTGAACTGATGCAGGAGTTTTGCTTAGGGGCATTCTATTCTGAAGTTGAACTGATGCAATAGTGGAAGGCTTTTTATTATTCAAATTCTAGAATGTCATTTCACAAAATGTAATCTATTTCTAAATATTGGCTATATTAATGCAACACACACAAATTCAAAGATTTATACTTTTTCTTTAATTCAGATTTTGAGTTTAAATTATTACCTTGCTTTATATATTTTTCATGGTAGATATTCATCATGTTAGCGGTATTAATGTGTTTACCACTTTCTATGTAAGCCTTAGGTTAAACCTCTTTTAACATAAAAGTTATGTCCTTACTGATGTAGAGTTTATTAGAAGTTTGTATCAGAGTATAGTCACAAATTTGTTATTTCCAAAGCAATTCATTCACTGTCAATATGTTTATTGTCCTCAGAATTCATTCCCAGGAGTGTTCCAAAGGCACTGAAGCTTCAGCACTGATAGAGGAACACCCCTTCCCTTAGGATTCCTTCCATCTGTTTAATATCTTATTATTTCATTTGTGGAGTGCTAAACAAAAGTAGTTTTGTTTTAAATGATTTATGCTGCACTCATGAATAATAGTGCTTTTTGGAAAGAAATTGAATGACCTAGAAGAAACATATTCTTAAAACGTGTTAATGACAGTAATAACTAAACTGTGTACTAATACCAAAAAGTGAAATCTGTTTCATCTTCAGACATATTTTCATCTTTCATTTCAATTGATAATTTTGGGTAGTTTCATGTGGAAATAGAAAATACAAATATATACTTTTCTCTGCTTTTCTTTTCCATATGGAAGCATGCTTATATCTAGAACAACTTGAAACCAAACACGTTAGAAAAGATTTGAAATAAAAAAATTCAGAAATGGGAAAATCAAAATTATATAACAAGATAATTGTTTCTATAGCAAAGTTTTATATCTTTATGTAGAAGCACAAATAAAAATAATAGTGATGACTAATCTTAGAACAAGAATTCATTGATGATTCATCTAAAGTCCTGTTTTAAATTTTTGCCAGACACTGTCATAGTGAATCTGACCTGACAAATACCATCACCTCACGTTTATCACAGATTAACAGATAGACAAGCATTAGCGAGGCAAATCGTGTTACTGAACTGGTGGTGGACAGGGGGTGGTATCAGAATGATGGCATACAGACCGGATCTGTCAGGAGGCAAACTACAACCTAATTTGATCCCACATCTCAGGAGAATCCAGAAAGTGTCCACCGGAGATTAAGTCTACCCATCTGTTCTCTGTCAAAGAATTAAGAGACTGTCAAGAAATAATATTTCAGATATAGAACTTCAAATTTCTGAATTATACAACATTTACATCTAGCTATTTGGTGGTCTGTACTTCTTCAATTCAAAATTGACCCATTCATTTGGTCTGAGAATCTAGGATTAAAAGTATAAATTTATAGGTAGATGTACTGGAATCACAATGATGAATCTTTTAGGGCTCAATACCCCTAATTTGCTTAACAACAATGACATACACTGTTTCTGCAGTCGCATTAGAGACAAAATCCACAACTATTGCATGTGATTTTTAAAAAGTGTATGTAAAATGTTGACATGAATAGAAGTTATGTTTTTACTTAGGTAGAAAATGAAGCAACTTGATATTCTGAAGTTTCATAAAAAACATAAAAATTGGCAAAATTTCTTCCCTATGTCTTCAAATTGCATGGTCTTTAACTTATTTAATTTCAATTATATATTCTCTAATGAAAATGTTCAGTGCTAGGCTTAGCACAGTTCTTAATCTTTTTATAATGAGTTTTGTGAATTTTACTATCTATATACTTCTAATTGTACCAGATGATATGGGAAAATTATTTTCAATATTTTGATTATCCATTTCACATTTTAAAAGAGCACCTCAAGGAATATCACAAAGTCATATGGTGTGAATGCTGAAGCTATAAAGAGTGTATATTTACTTATACAGACATCCATAATGTATGTGTGGCTCTCATGTTTCTTTCATTAGGTTGAAATTATACTTACACTCTTCAAAATCTTAACATTGCTGTCTATATTGTGAGCTCTTTAACTTTAAACAAGTTTCCTTCTTGTATATATTTGGAATAATACTCCTTATTTACAAAATGCTATAGCAGAGAAACTTTCTTGTATTAATAGAAGCATTTTTTAAATCAATTTGTTTATGTAAGTTGTTTCTTCAAGTTTATTCATTATTGTTTTCGTATGAAAGCCAACTAAGAGTAAATAAATTTTACAACTTCAATATACAGACTGATCAGATTGTACCTATGTATTAGGAATATATATACAACAAGCGTGTGTGCTTCTGTGTGTGGGTGTGTGTGTGTGTTGTGTGTGTGTGTGAGTGTAAACAATAAATTAAAATGAGGCAAATTCTCTAGTAAAGAATATGGGAGAGTTTGAAAGGAGAAAAAAGGGAATTATTTTCATTAAAATATATAAAAAAATAAGATACACATTTTTTTTTCAGTCAGGCATGGTGCATGTGTTTTCAATTCCTGTACTAGTAAGGCTTAGGTAGGAGGATTGATTGCAAATTAAAGGCTACTAATTGAGTGAGTTAGAGGACAGCCTTGGCAGAAGTCTCTTGGAAATAGATAAAATTAATAACTTCATTTCTTCCTTCTCTTTTTTTCTCCAAAATCCTACCATATTTCCCCTTGATTTTTTTCCAATTCATGACCTCTTTTTTCATTAATTGTTTACACAGATACACAGACACACCACACACACATACTCCTAAATGCAAAAATACAACCTGCTTGTTCTTTACACTAAAGATGTATTATTTTCATTTAGTGTTAACTAAACACACATGAATATGAGTGATACTTCCTGAAAATTAATGTGGAAGGATAACACACATTAGTTGCAGATAACTATGCAAATTACATTGGTAAGTTCTGATTCTTGAAGTTATACCATGTGACAATAAGTTTGTATGCAACACTTCTTCCTACTGATCTTGAAAGATTGGCATTTTAAATTTCGTTTTGCAGTTAATCAAGTACATCCCAAAGATGCAATGGATTAATTCAAAGAACACTTATGTGAACTCAGGTGAATTGAAAAATTATAGCTATGAGCAAAAATTAGGTCAGATGTATCTTGTTACTAAGCCTTATATGTTTTTATGCTAGGTTATGCTATCATAATGAATTTGTTGATAGTTGTTACAAAGTATTTCAAAGCATAGATTTATATATATTTCAAAACATGCATGCAAACACATACACACATGCATACATACATACATATCCAAACTTGAATTTGCCAGAATTTGAACCTGCATTCAAACCATGAGATTTACATGACTTCAGGCAAGTTTTATAACTTTCTCTCTTTTTTGAGGTCCTTAGATTTCACATAAAAGTCAAAAGCTTTATTAGATTAACTGATTGTTTAAAGATTAAATGTAGTGAAATTTACAATGCCTAGTGTGCATTAAAGAATATGAATATCGCCGGGCAGTGGTGGCGCACGCCTTTAATCCCAGCACTCGGGAGTCAGAGCCAGGCGGATCTCTGTGAGTTCGAGGCCAGCCTGGGCTACCAAGTGAGTCCCAGGAAAGGCGCAAAGCTACACAGAGAAACCCTGTCTCGAGAAACCAAAAAAAAAAAAAAAAAAAAAAAAAAAAAAAAAAAAAAAAAAAAAAGAATATGAATATCAAATCAGGGGGTGGGGGTGCATGTCTTTAATCCCAGGACTTGGGAGGCAGAGGCAGGCTGATCTCTATAAGTTTGAGGCCAAACTGGTCTACAGAATGAGTTCCAGGACAGCCAACAATACACAGAGAAACTCTGCCTTGAAACCCCCTCTCCCACCAAAATAGAATATGTGTATCATGAAAAAAAGTGATATATACTTATGTTGTTATATTTTGACATGCACATAAGTATGTGGATATTTGTGTCTATGTATACACACAAGAGAGAAAGGAGGATAAGCAAGCTATGATGAGAAGAGCAGTAAGAAACATTTCTCCATGGCCTCTGCATCAACTCCTGACTCCAAGTTCCTGCCATGTTTGAGTTCCTGCCATAATCTCCCTCAGGGATGGACTGTGAAAGGGACCTTTAACTGAAATCAACCTTGTCCTCCCCCACAGTAAGAAAATACTAAACTTTCTATTGAGTCCAATAAAAATTTACATCCATCCCTTTAAATTGCATTTTCTGTAGATGCAGAATATGTCAGATCTCAATTCTTTTTAATATAAGAATTAGATTTCCAGATTTTATAGCATTTGATTTTTTTCCTATAGATGGATCCTCCTAAACTTTTAGTTGCAATACAGTCAGCTTGCCTGCATTGGATATTAAAATTTTATTCTCTACACAAGTGGTGTCATGCAGTTACCCACTGACAGGATTTTTTTTAAATACTTTTGGATTTGAAATGAGGACATGAAATTGTAGGAGTAAGACTTTGAAAGAAATCTGATAGATTCATTTTTTTTTTTAAATTTAGCTCTTGCAATGACTGCAGTTCATTACTCTGATTTGGTTATGTTTTGTTAAATAATTGTTCATTATAATTTGGTAGGAAAAACAAAAAACTTGACTATAATTTTGTTCTGTTCTACCTACATTGTACAATTTTTCTCACATAAACATGTGCTTTTTCAATAAATCACTTACTTAAATACTGAGCAAAATATTTTTAATTTTGAATAATTCAATATAAATGTCAATAAATACACTACAGAGTTGACAACTTTGCATCCTGTATTGTTTCATATTTTTAAGATAAAAGTTTACTTCTAAATGTCACGCATAATATAAAATATATAAAATAATTGTATAGCATGAAATTAATATACATAAGAGACAGATTCTTCTGATGTACATATTACCATTTATGAAATAGTGGAAAACTATATAAACGAAGATAAATGTCAGAACAATATTATTACACCCACTTTGCAAATGAAAATCAGGAAAACAAAAGGAGAAATGATTATTAGTGGACAGGGACGGAGATATGGCACAACAGTTAAGAGTATATATACTGTTCTTGCAGATGACTTGAGTTTGGTAACCAGAATCCATGGAGAGTGGTGAACAATCACCTATAACTACAGAGCCAGGTGTATCTGATATCCCTGGTAGTATGGGACTCCTCCACTCACATGCACATACTTACATACAATTATACCTACATGCTTAAAATTTTTTAATTAAATAAATAATATGAATGAACCAAATCAGGTCTAAAGGACATCCTTGTTTCTATTTCCTGGACTACATTTTATCAGTCTACAAAACTCAAACACTAAAATTAAATCACACTTCTAGGTTTTGCTTTGAAGCAGAAAACAGGCATCTTGATTAGAAGGTCTGGGCCGTCTGTACATATTTTTATTTGTCTTCATACGCCCTATGTCCACTTCTCTGAGTTTTGTTTTTTCTTTTCTTGAACCTCACTGCAGTTATTGCCTGTCTTGTTTGTCAGTTACTTCCCTGGAAGGCTGGAATGAAAGAAATGTGCAAATACTGGGAATCATGAAAATGTGACATAAACTGTATGAACTTGAGCTGGTCGTTATGTTCCTTCCTTAGCCTTCCACACAACTAAAGTGGTATTCTAAAGAACATTTAACTACGGCCTATCAAATCAGCACATATGAGTCATCAGATGGCAGCAAGGATGGTTGCTTGGAATCTTCTTGCTTGAATTCCTTCTTGCTGCTTTGCTTTATTTTCTTCAGATCAAACCCAGAGTGGCATCAGGACATTCAGGGATATGGTGAGGTTTGTGTAAGTGCTGCATAGATATATTAAACTTTCTTTAATATATTAAAAATAATTATTACTTCGATTACATAGGTCCTGACAAATAGAGGCAGGTTGTATACTGAATGTTCCAAATGAAGCATGTGTCACAGGCTGAGTATACCCTATAGAAGGTGAGACCTAAGTGAATACACCTAGGTCACTGGGAGCATGCCTGAAAAACAGTGCATTTGGTTACATATACCACACATACAACTTTAAAACATAGATATGACCACACTACTGCTTTACTTCATGCGAAGATCTAGGTAGATTAAAGGTGTACATAGCTTGATAGCTTTGAAACACAGCTAGAGTATTAGGTAGTTTTATAAGATTGGGAAAGAAATACATACAGAAAAACACATCACAGGGACACAGCTTCCCTTATAAATTTTCCTATGTAACCATAGATATATTAAAGATAAATTTAGTAATACAAAAGTAACAAACATCAAGTATTCTGATTGTCATGCTTGAAAAATATGGATGGTGAAGAAAACATAACGTTTTTCATATTCAGCAATAAAATTCTTCTTGATATCAATAAATAGATTCACATAAAATTTCTTTATATGAAAGATGAAATCATTTACATTATATTTCCAAATTATTACAATAACTTAGGCTACATTTAGAGAGAAAATGTGAAAGTAAAGAAAATCAATAATATTGAAATTTAGGTCAAATATTTTGTCAAATATCCTTTTATTGTGAAAAGTGCATTTTTATTGACTTCAGTCTTCCATGGTCCCCAATCTCTATCATTTATCTGTATTTCAAAGTTGAGATCAGTCTTCCTTTTATGACAGATTCTAATTGTTGTGTTAAGCAACATGTTTTATATATTCTAGTGGCTAAATGAATAATTTGAAAAGTGAAATATTTAAATATACAAAGCAATTAAAATACATTTATATATAGCTTATATAAAAATGATAGCTTCTGAACCTTATTTTCTACAAAATACAATAATTTAAATAGAATGGTTACAGATATCAGAGGCTTTTTTATTTAAAAAAATGGGGATAGATAGTAATGTCCGGAACATAGAAGACAATGACTTTACTATGCCTTAAATCCCCAACCCACAAGAAATGGCAAATAAATAACAGTGTTGACAAATAAATTACAATATAGTTGAATATTTTTAATTAAAAGTCATATGGTTATCTGTTGTTATTATATGTCATCTACTAGTTTAGCTTCTGAACATAGAACAATTAAATTCTCAATTTAGTAGAGCAGATTTGTAGACAACAAAAGTAAACACCTCAAGAGCAAAAAACTCCCCAAACCGAAAACTCCCAAACAAAAACCACACATACTTGTGAGATGATAAGTAGTATACAGAGGAAAACAGATTTGCTGTCATTTTAGTGAAAGGTAAGAGATGTGGATACAGGAGTTGATATTTGCCAAAGACTTGACTGAAATAAGGAAAAAGAAAACTTTAAAAAAATAATCATGGATCATGGTGATATGGAAACCACTCAATGATGAATCAGAAATATTGACAGAAATGTCATGATCAAAATAGCAAGTTTAACTAACTACGAAGTGGGAAAGACAAATGTAGAATGGAGAACTTTCCAATGGGCAGGACAGAGGTGGTGACTATGCAAACACACATGATCCTAAACGAGAGCACCAGAACTGCCCAGAAAAGACCCAGCTAAATTTCCAACACTCTGAATTACAGCTAAGTTCAAGCCATAACGCCATGTCTGGCACATCATACATATGTGATATTATACAGATGATATAGGCAATCATTGTTAAAGGTTAATTACCTTTGACTAAAAAATATATACCATGTTGGCATGTAACAAATTTTAACATAATATCCATTTTTTGCTTAGTGTTCAGCAATATTATATAGCAAATGCTGGGCAATTGAGCCAATAAAATTTCAAGATTGTTAAATTTCTACCAATGGTCCTATGTGCTATTACTTATCAGATCTTCTAGGCTCAATTTCTGTTATTTTATGTTATATCAAAATCATTTTGAAAGATGGTTAATAAAAAGTAAAAGAGTATTATAAAAATAAACACATGTATATAATTTTGAAACGCAATTCATAAAATAATTTTAGTGCAAAATTTTGTATGATTGTTCTATCAATTATTTGATATATTTAAGATACAGTTCCGCAAATAAAATTTAAACAAAAACAAGCTAAGATATGTATTGTTAATAACAACATTAAGAATGCAAAATTATCATTTTTATTGTATTAAAATGTATGAGCTGATTAAAGACTCATACTGATAAATTAATTGTGTGGAATAGAAGGGACCTAACACTTAGGCAGCAAGCTTAAGAAAGACCAGTTTAAAAAAAGCTTATTTATATGTTTGGGTCATAAAAATGTGCATTCCTGGAAATCAGGAATGAAGGCAGTTTGTGAAAGTATTTATCTAGAGATTTATTTATAGAGTACTTAAATAATATTCCAAAGTTAGAATAAAGTACAGGCTACCATTCTGTCAACTTCATGTATAGAAAAAAAATTACGAATGGAAAAGCAAAGAGAAATGTTAAAAATATGTGTAGAGGAGGGACAGGAAAAGCTGCTGAGATCTTGAAGATGGTAACTAAAATAAGCTAATTAAGGCACTGTGTTCTTCTTTGAATGCAGGAAGATGATAGATCCCACTGAGGAAAAAATAGAAGTGTGGAAAGTAGGTCAATGGCAGATTTCCATCTGTCCCGTTCAAAATGAATTTAGTTAATTATACACTTTCTTCTTAGTCTCATTTTTCTTCTATTTTTCACAATTTTTGATGTTTGGCCTTTAAAATATCCTTCTGTTCTTTCATCAAATTCTTTGAATAGCTTGATAGGCACAAAAACTATCCATATAAATAATCAAATAAAACAAAAGTACTATTTCCTTAACTTACTTTGTAAAACTTTTATTCTGCCTCCCATGAAGTAAGAAGTTTGTAAGTTTTTGTCAGAAAGAAATGACGGACATTGGAGGAGATAAATATGTTGAGAGTTTTTAAAAATCACACAATATATCAAATACTACAAATGTCCTATTGACATATGCTAATTTTTGTTTTAAATAGCAATAAAAAATATTGGTATCACGGGTTTTTTTTTTCTTTTTTCTTATTCAGTTCCTATCACAGAGAAATAGCTAACAAAATTGGGTAGCTGTGACATATATTTTATGTTTTTACTGATTTCTATCACCTCCCACCTGCTATTAGCTAAAGTAAAAAGAACATATACCAGGTGTCAGATGTTTTATTCATGGGTTTCAAGAAAATAAATGCAAAATTTATAGCAAACTGCAATAAAAGAATGTGATAAGAGGTTCATTTGATGACCTACATATAAAATCAAGATAGCTATGTGGAGAACTGTTTGAACATTAGAAACTCAGGTCAAAGCAAATTTGAGAGTAAAAATGATCGTTGACAACTCCAAACTTTGTTCAGCTATCTAACTGGTATGTGGTCATCTCAGGGGTTACCCCAAGTAACATATTACATTGTTTTCATATGAGTCTTAGGAAGATATATTTAGAGAATCAGTTGCCTAGAGCTTCCTAGAAGAAACCTAGGGAAATTTTTGACAATTAGTAAGAGTCCTCCAAATCACAATTTTTTCTCTATGAACCCATGACTACAGATAAATTACTATTTTTATAGGATAAATTTGTGCCCAGGAATAGTAAAAGGAAAATAGTAAAAATGCTCAGAGAAAGAGAGGAAACTTATTGTCACATTTCCTTTTGTTTTCTTATATCAATATGAGGTTTTAAAATTAGCACCTAAAATCAAAGTTGTTAATTGTCTTCTCCATTTCTAAAGGGCTATTTTATTTCTCATCTCCGATAACAAATGTTAACTTTCTTTCACAAGTTTCATTGAGGTTAAAAAGTTCTTGAAACCGTAGTAATGACACGAATTTACGTAGTAATGACACGAATTTATGAAGAAAAGGGAGTTGCTAAAATAATAAGGAAACAGACTGCTCATGTTGCAATGACTCTTACACTGTGATTAAAGTTTAAAAAAGTTGAGGGGTCTCCCATCCAAGTACTAACCAGGACCAACCCTGCTTAGCTTCCAAGATGAGTCGGGTTCAGGATGGTATGACCTGTTTGGGAAGTAGGCAGCAGGATTGGGTCCTGTGTTCATTGCATGAGTTGGCTGTTTGAAACCTGGGGCCTATGCAGGGTCACTTGGCTCGGCCTGGGAGAAGGGGACTGGACCTACCTGGACTGAGTCTACCAGGTTGATCTCAGTCTGCAGTCTGTGGGGGAGGCTTTGCCCTGGAGGAGGTGGGAATGGGGGGTAGGCTGGGGGGAAGGTGAGGGGGGCCAGAGGGGAAAGAACAAGGGAATCCGTGGCTGATATGTAGAACTGAATTGTATTGCAAAATAAAAATAAAAATTTTAAAAAAATCATAGAAAAAAGTTGAGGGGGCAGGTTTGTCTTAGCAGATGCAGGCTTTCAGGAAAATAGATATTGAAGAAAAACAAATAAACAAACAAAACAAAACCCTAGAATTATATTCATGACCTTGGGGAAACAAAAATACCTGTGAGTCAAATCAGGGTATTTACCAGCTAGGCAGTGAATACACGCCCATCCTCCAAGGTTTGTAGAAAATATAGAGGCCTGAATGAAATGTACGCTTGTTAATGTTTGGGTCACAAAATATTCACACTTACCCTAGACTATTTTCTGCCCCCCTTGCAGGAAACTAAAGGACACATTTATTTTTGAACTGGGGGTTAATAGTCATTTATTCTCAATTTATGTGGCTTTCAAAACATTGACTTATCAACTTTTTTCATCTATATTTAAAATAGAGGTCATTTTGTGTGTGTGTGTGTGTGTGTGTGTAAGACGGCAGGATACCCCAGTAAAAAAAAAAAAAATCATAATGCATTCAATAGAGCACCGAGACTGAATAGAAAAATAACAATTTCTCCTTAAAATTATTAATTCAAAAGTGAAGCTATGGGCCAGTGATTGTTCATCAAGTAAAGACACTAAAGACGCATGTCACCAAGGTTGATGACCTGTTTTATGTAGACATGAGGTCTACATGGCAGAGGAGAATCATTCCTGCAAGTTGTCTTCTGACCTACACACACCCACTAAATCAATTAGTCAATAAATAAATACAAAACCATAATTTTAAAAGTAAAGCTAATTATTTTAAACCTAAGTAAGCTGGGCAAAACAGTTTTGGGCTTTCTGATACTCAAGGAAATCTGTGAGGACTTCATGTGGTAATACTGCACTATAAGTGCAATTTCAATGTGCTTACATCTCTGTAAATTTTTTGCCCAGTGTCAATTACAAACACCTGTAACTTTTTCTTAGAAGCCTTCCAAACATGTTCGTATTTTTATCTATATAATTTATTTTTTTTAACTACATAGCCTGGAATTGAAATACAAATACAAACTCAAACACAAAGCCTGTTTGCTTTTCCCCCCAGGCTTATTCTGTTCCAGATAGTGCTTGCCTTAATAATCCAATACCTCTACCAAGCACAGCCTGAAGCTTTGTGAAGCTCCTCTACTTTGAAATAGTTTAGCAATTAATTTCATATTTACTGATTTAAGAAGAGGATTTTATGACTTATTTTGTTCAAAATGGATTCTCAATTCATTTAAAAGTATTTTGAATGGGGACTGGCAATGTGTGACCTATTTTCCTGTCATTTTTCAGAAGCTGTGAAATGGATGAGATTCAGTACTATGAAATCATGAGTCAGAGCTACTGCCTTTACAGTAGGTGAAGTTAAACTGGACAGTGGTTGATAATGGAATTTCTCATATAAAAATGAATTTTACCACGCAAACCTCCTAGTTGATCATTTTGCTTAATCATATTGAAAACTAAAAATATTAAGTTCCAATTTTAAATTAAGTCTTTCCAAATATACATGTTTTAATGATTTCTATAATGCATGAACATCTCATAGTTACTTAATTTTCCACTTTATTCCTCTAATAGAAAGGTAAAGAGTAAAATTTATTGAAAACTTAATATGTAAGGTTTTATCAATTAATTGATATGGAATAATTTTGTTTATTTTAAAATGTTAATGCCATTTATGCAGTTTTATTCTTTTTTGAACCAAAAAAATCTTTAACTTAATAAATTATTCAGCCTCTCCATCCCAGCTTCTCTTATTCATGGCCTATTTTTCTTTTTTCTTCTTCCTTCCTTCCTTTCTTTCTTCTTTCTTTCTTTCTTTCTTTCTTTCTTTCTTTCTTTCTTTCTTTCTTTCTTTCTTTCTTTCTTTCTTTCTTTCTTTTTTTGGAGACAGGGTTTCTCTGTGTAGCTTTGTGCCTTTCCTGGAACTCCCTCTGTAGACCACGCTGGCCTCAAACTCACAGAAATCCACCTGCCTCTGCCTCTGCCTCCGGAGTGCTGGATTAAAGGCGTGTGCCACCACCGCCTGGCTATCATGGCCTATTTTTCATCATACTTTCAAAACAATTGATGACATATCTGCACTGCATAAAACAACCCTAACAATCCTATTACAAACTTTTGAAAAAGATACTAGTTAAAAAACACACTGACATAATCACCAATACACAAGTAAACAATCACATGAAGACATGCTGATAATGTTTAAATCGGTCAAGTGTGAGTAAAAAGATACATGCAATAAATTATGAATCCTTTTAGTGTGCACACCTACGAGTTGAAGCATCGAGGGAGAGGATGATTAATTCTTAATTGTGTGAGGGTGTACTGAAGCTGTTTAATTAAGAGTCACTGAAAGAAGGAGCTATCTAAGAAAAACTAATTTAGGAGGTGTGGTTCAGGTCATAATTTGGAATATGATATAATGGTGCTTTTGTTATTATGCTGCAAATGCATTTATGAAATGTCTCCCACCTGTAATGCCATGAAGTAAATGGTAGAGTTTATAGAAAAATCAAAATTAGGAAGTACTCAACGTAGGGGACATATCAACAGAACAAAAGGGCAAACATGAACAAAACACAGTAACAGTTATCATTAAAACTCCAGTACAAAAAAATCCCACTGGCATTTGTGCATAATTCTTAGTCAATAGATTCTTTTGAAGCCTAAAGTAAAGAAACATATTTTTTCTTGATTCGAAAGGTTACTGTAAGAATGTTCTTTCAGCTACGCAGTGGTGTCACATGCTTTTAATCTCAGCATTTCGGAGGCAAAGGCAAGCAGATCTCTGTGAATTCTAGGCCAACCTGGTCTAAAAAGCTAGTTCCAGGACAGCTAGGTTGGTTACACAGAGAAACCCTGTCTCAAAAAATTATATATATATATATATATATATATATATATATATATATATATATATGAAACAAAGATAAAAAGAATGTTATTTCAAAGTTAAAAGTCTACTCTGGGTTATATTCTTTCATATAATGCAAGAAACAATTCCTAAGTATCACCTCAAACTATTCTCACCTCTCAGTGAGAGTTGATGCTTGAAAAATTTTGAGGAAAGCTAAACACTACCAATTCATCATTTGTTTGTTCTTTTGTAGAATTTTCAGTTTTTGCAGATCTTCTTGTGTTATTAAGTCTTTCATTTAACTGTGAAACCTGTTACAGATTTTGTCAATATGTAGCATGCTGGGAAATACCACATATGAACCAAATGTGACTTTACTCTTGTTAAAACTTAGGTCATTTCCCACACAATGAGTTTTTATGAGTCAATTTCTACTAAAGCACCACATGTTGTATCTGAATATCTTAAATTGAATTTGTGGTTCCTTTGAAACAAGTGATTATACTTGTAAATCTGGACTTCAGAAGAAATACCTGAACAAAGATACTAATATGAATTATCAGAGCAGGATTCATTATCAAAGAGATGACTCATAGGAAAACTCTAAAATAAAAGAAGACTGAGCCAAAATTTCTTCTGTTTTTTTTTTCTTCCCGTTATCTTAAGATGTTATTTGAAGATACAACCAAAAACACTGGGGTTGGGGATCCAGAGAATGAAGCTAGCAAAGTGACTTGGTGGGTAAAGGACTTGCTGGAGAGTGGAGAACACTTGAGTTGGTATCCTCAGGACCCATTTAAAAAGTCGATGTTAGTGCGGATCTGTTATCCTAACGTTACTTTGGCAGGATGGGAGGGAGAGGCAGGAAAGTCCCTTGAAGCTTGCAAAACAGCTAGTGTACACTGCAGGAAAATAAAATCCTGCCTCAAGCAAGGTAAAAAGTGAGGGGCACCACATGAGATGGTCCTGTGACCTCCACATGTGTTCTGTGACAAACAAGTCCCTCGATTTTTACACACACACACACACACACACACACACACACACTACTAACAAAAATGTTTAGAGAGACTGTTGAGTTGGTAAGAGTACTTCTACGTAAACAAGAGGACCTGTGTTTGAATTCTAAGCATCCATACATAAAGCTGGGCATGTCTGCATCTGCCTGTAGACCTTAGACTGAGGAAGAGAGACAAATGAATCTCTGGAGCTCTCTAGTCAACCAACCTTTGTTGCACGGATTTTAAATGGTCTTATCATAAAAACCCAGAGCCAGATATCAGGGTGAAAGCTGAAAGATCAGAAACAGAGCAAGCCATGATCACTACCTCACCAAATCCTCAGCCTGAAAGAGTGAGAGTTCCTGTTTCCTCCCACCTTATATTCCTTTTACTGCTCAGCCATATCACTTTCTGTCTCGATCTTTCTAGTGTTGGGTTTAAAGGTGTTTGCCACTACTGCCTGCCTGGCTCTGTTTCTCTTTTAGACTGGGTTAATCTTGTGTAGCCTAGTGTGGCTTTGAACTCACAGAAATCCAGACGGATCTTTGCCTCTGCCTCCTGAGTGCTAGGATTAAAGGTGTATGTCACCACTGCCTTACCTCTATGGCTAACTCCATGGCTGGCTCTGTCTTGTGTTCTTCAGGTAAATTTTACTTACTCAGCATACAAACAAAATATCACCACAATCCTTCTAAAGTTGACCTTCTGCTTCAGTGACAGACCCTATCCTAAAATGGTAAGGAGGAAATTGACAGAAGACAACTGAGGTCCTCTTCTGGCTTCCACATATGTGGGTCCACACACTCATACATACATTCACATGCCTACACCACTGCTATGTTGTCAAGTTTCACAGATTCATTGATAGTTCTGTATCAAGTAGGTATTTAAATGGGTATGCTTACTCCTTGTGTGCATGTGTAAATAAACATTTATACATGATTTTTGAGCATATTATTTTGGATCATTTGGCACACAACTCTTAAAAAAATTACTAATGTTTAAGGATATAACATAGAAAGTGATAAAAAAGAATTATATGCACATAACAATATGAAATTTAAAAATAGAAAAATTGTATAACAGATGTGTAAAAGTATTCCTTGCTTTCTTTCTTTGGAGGCTTGCATGGTGTCTTATGGTACCATGAAAACTAGTCTTCAGGGAAGAGGCCTTCAGGTCAGTTCCAGCTCAGGGATCACAGGGCCTTGTTTCAGAAGAGCACAGTGTCTTCCAAATAGGTACTTAACTTTCACCACTGGGAGTGCAAGCAAGGGCAACAGGAAAAGGCTGTACCTTGTGAGAGTTTCATGGACAGCCCTTGCCAACAACTCAAAAGAGGGCTTCTCATATCTGACATTGGGATGTTATTTAGGTAGTATTTGGAGCATCATCAGCCCAGATAAGAAAAGTTCATTAAAACTACTGATACATATTTATAGACAGAATTACGTGTGCTGTAGGCTTTTTGGGGGGATAAATAGTTAATAGTGTTATTCTTTTTTTTCTTTTTCTTTTCTTATTATTAAGAAATTTCTGTTCATTTTACATACCAACCACAGATGCCCTATGCTCCCTCTTCCTGTTTCCCCAACCTTACTCCCCATTCCCACCTCTTCCAAAGGGAAATGGCTCAGCCATTAAAGGCTAGGATCACAAACAAAAATATAATAGAGTAATCCTATTTTGCTTTTTTTTCAGACATCCTTATTGTTATTTTATCCATCTCTCTCCTTCTTCTCTATTTATCTACTTCTCCTTAAAAATCCCCTATTCCCATTTTCCCTATTAAATTGGTTGTACCTTGCTACTCCCTTTACCCTCTTCCCATATTTTGCTACATTTACCTTCTCTATACTATCTATCCCTCTGTAAAGAGTCAAAACTTTCACAGTCCTGCTCTGCTATCACATATATGAACCGCATCAAAAACCAGCATGGGAAGATCACCCTAAAGGTGCAGTGACAGCACACATAACTTAGTGGTAACCAACAGTTTCTTAATTGTACATAAGACTCACTCAACAAGAGGGCAACCATGCCTGGTACTGGAAACCTAACTACTCAGTGAAAATAAAGGCATGGCTATTGGAGGATAATCTACAACCATTAATTTACTAAAACAGCATAATCCCTAACAACAGTCTATAAACATATTTCTTTATATCCATAGATGAGTGTAATCTTCACCCCTCATCAAGTAAATTCCTCTTTGTAACAGATAGAGACCACTGTAGAAGCCCCAAACAATAAAATGCAGAATTGGGGAATGGAGTAACACTGGATACAACTATAAAATAATCTGGCACCTAAGGCTGAGGGAACACTGTGGAAGAGTGCACAGAGAATCAGGAAGTTTGTTCTGAGATTGTGTGTACTAGTAATATCAGGAGTTACACACATAAATTCTTACAAACAAGACTGTCCAAATATGAGCTGTATAAGTACAACTATGGGCATTTAAAATTGGGCATGGAAAAGCCCATGAAGCTTCAAACTTACACAAAGAACTATAGGCAAATTAGAAAAACTAGAAGTGGGAAGTTAGGTTTTTCTCAGAGAAGAGCATAGTAATTTGTTGTCTAATGCAAATGGTCAGCCACAGAAAGATACATGTAAGTAATATTATATGGACTGAACATGATATGTACACACACACACACACACACACACACACACACACACACACATATGTGTGCTTCTGTGTGTGTGTATGTATATCATATATATATATATATATATATATATATATATATATATATATATATATATATGAAAGAAGCGGCAATGAATAAATGAGTAGGGAGAGGCATATGGGGGAACTGGAAGGAGGAAAAGGAACATATAAATGTACTTGTATTATAATCCCCAAAATTGAAAAAAAATGTCTATATCTTGGTTTTCAATAGAAAATGGGAGTCAGGAGGATTGTAGAGAAATCATTAGGATCTGTGAAATTTTTGTTCAACAATTGGAAGGCATAGAAGCACACATCAAATCTACAACTTTGGGAGATGGAACACACACACACACACACACACACACACACACACACACACACACACACATACACACACACTAGTAGCCAAGATAAGTGATAAAAAAAATGAATACTGGCTGGAATTGAATGCGTGTACATCATGTAATCTTTTTCTTTTTTATCAATTTGCTGCATGCAGATAAAGTAACAATAAAGTAAAATCATGATTAAACTTATTTTAAGTTTGCAAATATAATTAAAGATTCAGTGGAAAATGATAATAGGTCTAAAAGCCCAGATTTAGAATCAGTCTTCCGATCAGTTCTATAAGGCCCAGCTCTTGCAAAATGATCACAAACTATGAGACCACGACTTGGTAGAATCTTTGACTCTCTTTTCCTTTTTATTTATTTTTCTTTCTTACAATATATCCTGCTTGCAGCCTCTCCTCCATCTACTCCTTCCAGCCCTCTTCCATCTCCCTTTTGCCTCAGATCCATGGCTTCACTTTTCCCTTCAGAGAAGTGCAGGCCTCCCAGGAAGATCAACCACATATTGAAATAAGACAAGTCACAAACTCTCATATCAAGGCTGGCCAAGGCAACCCGGTAGGAGGAAAGGGATCTCAAGAGCAGGCAAAAGAGTCAGAGATGCCCCCATTCCCACTGTTAGGAATCCTACAAAAACTCCAAACTAAACAACCATAACATACATTCAGAAGACCTAGTGCAGACCCATGCAGGCTCTGTTGTGATTACACTTCAGTCTCTCTGAGCCACTCTGAGCCCTGCTTAGTTGATTCTATGGGCCATGTTCTCCTGATTCCCTTGACACCTGTGGCTCCTACAATCTTTCCTCTCCCTCTTCTGTGGGGGTTCTCTGAACCTCCAGTGTTTTGCTGTGGCTCTCTACATCTGTCCCCATCAACTCTCTCAGGAAGACTTTCTTTTGCTAGAGCTTGGCTGATCTATGAGTATAGCAGAATATCATTAGGAATCATTTAATTGACTTTTTTTTTCTGTTTGCCAGTCATGTTTGACTCTTTTTCATGTGGCACTTAAATTTTATTTTTAGTAGTGAGTATGTATAATACCTCTAATATTACACTGGCCAGACCTGTGTCTACATTTTTGAGGAGTAGAATGCAATAAGAATAATGTTTTCACTCTTTCTTCAGGTGTCCATCCTGCTGCTTTGGGAGCTACATCCATATCATTAACATGATCATATTCTTCTATCCTTTTTCCTTGCTCCTTTTTTTCCCCTAAAGGGACACTATAATTTATTGGCTCCTTGCTGATGACATTTAAGTATTTTACTAGAATAAATTATGATTAAAATTCTGAGTACTTTTAAAGTGTTTTTGAGAGATTTTTATCAGTTGGTTTATTTTTTTGTGTGTTTGTGCATTTTTTAAATCATTTTACATACCAACCATCAATCCCCTCTCATCCCTCTTCTCACTCTCTCTCTCAGCTTCCCTCCCCTACACATCGCCATCTCCTTCTCCAAGAGTGTAAGGCCTCCTGTGGAGAGTCTGGAAAGCCTGGTACATTCAGTGGAGGCAGGACCAAGCCCCTCCTTGCTGCATCAAGGGTGAGCAAGGTGTCTGACAATAGGCAATGGGCTCCAGAAAGCCAGCTCATGCACCAGGGATGGATCCTAATCACACTGCCAGGGGCCCCTCAAACAAAACCAGCTGTACAACTGTCTCTCCCATACAGAGGACCTAGCCCTGACATTAATCCACACATATGAACACCTGATTTTTGACAAAGAAGGCAAAACTGTATAATGGAAAAAAGAAAGCATCTTCAACAAAAAGTGCTGGCATAACTGGATGTCAGCATATAGAAAATTGCAAATAGATCCATATCTATCACCATGCATGTGACTGAAGTTTCTCCCTGGTCCTGCCTGGCCCATGGTCAGGACAAATCTCTCCCACTAGCATCCCCAAGTAAACACACAGAGACTTATATTACTTATAAACTGTATGGCCCTGGCAGGCTTCATGCTATCTGTTCTTATATCTTAAATTAACCCATTTCTATAAATCTATACCTTGCCATGTAGCTAGCGGCTTACTGGTATCTTACATTATGCTTTTCCTTGCCAAGGCTGGCAATGGTTCTCTTCCTCAGCCCTCCTGTTCCCAGAATTCTCCTCTCTATTTGTCCCACCTATATTTCCTGCCTGGCTACTGGCCAATCAGCGTTTTATTTATCAATCAATCATCTACAGCACATGCACCAAACTTAAGTCCAAGTGGATAAAGACCTCATCATAAATCCAGATACACTGAACCTGATAGAAGAGAAAGTAGGAAGTAGCCTAGAGAACATTGGCACAGGGGACCACTTCCTAAATATTTGTTTCTATTAGTAGCTATTAAAAGGTACTGTCAGATATCCCAGGATTCTGCTTGTGTAGGGTTCAGGAAAACCAGAACATTTTCGTTCACTTTCAGGTATTAAGAAACAATTTCATTTTTATATATAATTTCAACAGCATTACCCCTCATCCACTTTAATACTTCTTTCTTCCTCACGCAAGGTCAGGCAGGCCTGATCAACACTTTACAGATGATAGTGTGGGAAGTGGCATGATTATTAAAGAAAAATGGCTGAATACACACACACACACACACACACACACACACATCTGGCGATGGCTGTCTGTAGTTTCTGAAACTTCTTTCTGACAATGATTTATATGCTGTCTAGAAACATATGGAATACTTTGGTTGTTACATTGCACATGAATTATCTTCAGTATGGCACTGTGTCCTAATTGGATGATGGCTCACAGTTTAAAATTCCTGTTTCTAGTGTGGTATCTTGTGGGACATCCTGAAAAACTCACGTTGGCCTATCCTCATCCCAGATTGCAGAGCTCTTGGCCATTTGCTTTCAAAATGATATATCCACACAGCTTCCTAAAGTCGTGAGTGTTTGTGTGTGTGTGTGTGTGTGTGTGTGCTGTGTACACACTCTTTCCTTCTATATATGTATTTTAACATCATTAATATTCAATATTGTTTAAAAATTACAGCATCATGAAAATTCTGTGGAATCCCGATTGCACTTAAAATTACCTCTGCATGATGCTAAGTAATATGTTCTTCTACAGATAAAGAACACTGGCATTTACAGCTAGTAAATCTTGTCAGACACTCTGTTCCTGACACTTCATGATATTCACAGTTTGATATTTTAGAAGTTGTAAAACATCAGCTTATCATGCAGCAAAAATTATTAAGTAATGATCTAAATAGTTCATGTTTTATGCCTCGTGTGACCATATCATTTTTGGTCTCTGGCACCAGGTAGTGAGAGCCCTACTTCTCCTTCAAGTCTACATTATTTCATTTAATGTTGAAAATATAAACTTTAATCTAGAAATACTGTAATAGCAGGGTTACTGACAGAAGAAAAAAATCAGAAAGAATCACAGAAGCAGAGCTGATGAAATGCAGTCTGATCATAATAATGCAGAGCCTGAAAGAAATGTCCCATAAAGATGACAAATCCAATAAAGAACCCAAATTCCCATTTTAATTTTCTATATAAATTCATCATGTATTTGAACTCCTTCAAAATTTGTCATATGACATTTTAAATTTTGATTGTTGATTTGTTTAGATTAATATTTATTTAAGAGAAAAATAAAGCTCCTCTGTCTCTCTCTGAGAGATGAGGGTGAGCCAAGAAACAAGGAGTCCATGAGAACTCTGACTTAACAAATGGGTCAGTTTCTCTGGAGCATCATAGTTTAATGATTCTTTGGGAAGGAAAAAGTGAAAAATAGGCAGTGTTGCCTATTTGGAAAAAGTCTATCATCGGAGACTTGTCCCACTCTAGACTCTTCTTGAATCTTAATGCTCTCTCATTTCTAAGGATGCCATCAAATGAGGGTCTCTCCTTGTTCATACACTTTTTTTTTTTTTTTTTTTTGTTTTTCGAGACAGGGTTTCTCTGTGTAGCTTTGCGCCTTTCCTAGAACTCACTTGGTAGCCCAGACTGGCCTCGAACTCACAGAGATCCGCCTGGCTCTGCCTCCCGAGTGCTGGGATTAAAGGCGTGCGCCACCACCGCCCGGCTGTTCATACACTTTTGCCATAGTGTTCTCTACATAAGAACAACTTGAGCCAAAGTAAATTATTCATTCTTTTAGTCATTTTTGCCACATTAAAATGCAACTAATATATTATACATAATATGGAATCATAAAAAATCCCTGGGAGTATATAAAGAGAAATATATGAATGATTCTAAAGAGAAACATTCCAAATTTTAAGGGTTTTCAAGACCCAAAGGACTAAGAGCTCTTTTTATTTTCACAGCAAAGGGATAACCTTACTAATATGCATACAGTTAAACAAGAATGGAGGACATTTTAGTATAGAAAGAGTAATGAATACAAAATCACAGCACAGAATGAAAGTTTTTATAAAAGACTGAATATTGAATCATTCCACCTATATAAATAGTCAAGATTAAGATATAATGTTAGAGTTTAGCTCAATAGTTACCAGAAGCTAGGCATCTGTCATCTGTATGATGAAAATAGAAAACAAAGGAAATTTTCTGAGATGATAAAATGTCCTATTTACTGATTGTTATAGTTGCATAGGTATTTTGTGGAGGACAATCCTCATTTTAAGGTACATAAACTAACTCTAAAAATTCCATTTTTAAAAACATGCAATTACTACCTTTGGAGTCTCTAGGGTTTACTTTAATCTAAGTCTCCACACTAAAATGAATTAGAGAGTACATTATAAAAAACTTGATTTTGAATGTCTAAAGCAAATTAAGAGAATTAAAGACACAATGCTGATACATATTAAAAAACAAGCATTGTAACTGGATTTATGTTGAGGTCTTTGATCCACTTGGACTTAAGTTTTGTGCACGGTGACAGACATGGATCTATTTGCAGCCTTCTACATTTTGATATCCCGTTATGCCAGCACCATTTGTTGAAGATGCTTTCTTTTTTCCATTGTACAGTTTTGGCTTCTTTGTCAAAAATTATATGTTCATAGGTGTGGGGATTAATGTCAGGGTCTTCAATTCGATTCTATTGGTCCATATGTTGGTTTTTATGCCAGTACCAAACTGTTTTTATTACTGTAGCTCTATAGTAGAGCTTGAGGTCAGGGATCATGATACCTCCAGGGGTTGTTTTATTGTACAGGATTCCTTTGGCTATTCTGGGGTTTTTTGTTTTTCCATATGAAGTTGAATGTTGTTTTTTCCAGGTCTGTGAAGAAGTGTTGGTATTTTGATGGGGATTGTATTGAATCTGTAGATTGCTTTTGGTAAGATTTTTGCTATGTTAATCCTGCCTATCCATGAGCATGGGAGATCTTTCCATTTTCTGACATCTTCTTCAATTTCTTTTTTCAGGGACTTAAAGTTCTTGTCATATAGGTCCTTCACTTGCTTGGTTAGTGTTACCCCAAGGTATTTTATATTTGTGGCTAAACTGCTACTCACAACTCCAGGGAGGCTACTTAGAATAGAGGACCATAAGAAAGACACAGGGATCACCCAATGACAGAGAAATGGATGAGATCTTCATGAGCAAACTGGACGTGAGTGGGGGTAATGAAGAGCAAGAGTCAAGGGAAAGAGAGCTTAGGGGAGCAGGAGATTCCAGCTGGATCAAGAACAGAGAGGGAGAACAAGAAAAAAGAGACCATGATAAATGAAGACCCCATGGGAATAGGAAGAAGCAACTTGCTAGAGAGGTCCACAGAAATCCACAAAGATACCTCCACAATAGACTACTGGCAATGGTCAAGAGAAAGCCCGAACTGACCTACTGTGGTGATCAGATGGGCAAACACCCTAACTGTCATGGTAGAACTCTCATCCAATGACTGATGCAAGCGGATGCAGAGATCCACAACCAGGTCCCAGGTGGGGCTTCGGGAGTCCAATTGTCAAGAAAGAGGAGAGATTGTGTGAGCGAGAATTGTTGAGACCATGACTGGAAAAAGCACAGGGACAAATAGCCAAACTAGTGGAAACACATTAACTGTGAACCAATAGATGAGGAGCCACCAACTGGATCAGGCCCTCTGGATAAGCAAGACAATTGATTAGCTTGAACTGTTTGGGAGGCCCCCAGGCAGTGGGACCTGGCCCTGTCCTTAGTGCATGAGCTGGCTGTTTGGAGCCTGGGGCCTATGCAGGGACACTTTGCTCACCCTGGGTGAAGGGAGGAGGGGACTGGACCTGCCTGGACTGAATCTACCAGGCTGAGCTGAATCCCCAGGGGAGTCCTTGCCCTGGAGGAGATGAGAATGGGGGGTGGGCTGGGGGGAGAGCGGGGGTGGGTGGGAGGAGGGAGGACAGGGGAATCCGTGATATATAAAATTAAATTAAATTGTAAAATAAAAATAAAAAAACAGAAAAAGCAAAAAAAAAAAAAAAAAAAAAAACCCCAAGCATCACAAATATGGATACTTAAAACAAATTAAAGCGAAGAGAAAGATTTAGGTTCAAGTGTTGGGTAGAGGAGAATTAGCTAGGTTGTCTATGTTTTCTGGAAATGAAGAAATAGTTGGTGAGGTAACCACATTTTTCTCATATAGAGTGGGCCTTTGGTAAGTAAAACAGAATTGAAATATGTGTGCAGACAGCTAGGAAAGGAATGAACACAACGGGTATAGGAGTGCAAGCTCATTGTCCCAGCATTTGGGAAGGTTTCCCCTCCCCCACATTGTGCTCAGAACTGATTCAGTGATGAAACCTGAAGCTACACTATGTGGGAGATGTTTGAAGGTCGGTTCATTTGAAGGAGTAGAAGCAGCATTGACTTTGAGAGGGAAACGAATATTGCTGATATCAGCATCTACATCCAATATCAGAGAATCCCCGGGAAAAGAAGTTCGATAAACTGGGGGAGGGAGATGATGAAGGTTCAGGTCACAATGCCCAAGGAAGGCAAAGAAGTGAGTCTAAGGATTCTGAAGCAAGAAATGAAGCAGGTTACTAATAGCACATAGGATCTGTAGCGTCTCAAAGAAAGAGAGAAATGTCCTGAGATATAAAGGTTTTCTATCAAATGAGGCTAAACCTGAACCTCTGGGTTATTGATCTGATTACAAGGAGAGTGAGCAGAAGTGATTTACTTACAAACGTGGAAGAAACAGATAGAAAACAATGATAAAAATAGAACTTGCCTAGAAAATTAAGAAATGGTACATAAGAGATAGGAGATATGGGGAGAAACAGAAAAGCCAATGACCAAAAGCAATTCATTATTTTCTTTGCCAGAATAACTCATATACTCTCTGACGGTTTTCTTCAAGATTCTAACTATCTCTTTCTTGCTGTCAATCTTTCTTACACTGCTAGAAAAGTGGCTTTGCTTCTGATTGGCTTATGAGACCATTGTCGTAGCAATACTTTAGATTTGCTGACTAAAGCTCTATTGTAGTTTCACTTCTCAGTGAAAATTCCTACCACGTTTGTCATGGAGAAAAGCTGAGTCATATTTAAAAATGAAGATAACAAACTTATTTTTATTACTGACTCACCTTGGAGAGGCACCTCTCATGAAGCCTGGGATTGAGGGAAGCAAGAAATAAAAATAAGTAGGGTTAATGCTCATAAATATTACAGAAGGCTCAGGAAAGCATAATTTTTATTTTAAATATTGTATAACCCCCAAGCATAATGAAACAAATGTAAAAGTATACTTCAAATAGTTCTTATTTGAGATATCTTAAATTTGGTGCCTTAAGGAAATGTACACAGAACAAAGTGTATTCAGATGTTTATAAAGCATAAATAAACAGGTGCAAATGCTGAAATAACTAGACTTACGAGGTGGTCTGGTTAATACACACTGGAATGATTTCAAAGGCTACATGGCAAAATGTGGCCCTAAGCAAAAATAGTAATGAAGAGAGGACAGTCTTATTTCTGAAGGTGATTCATCTAGGCTATTTTCTGAAAGTCAGAAGAATTATAAAGTCAGAGTAAGAGAAAATTGAGAATGATGAGGCAAGGAACTAGTGATCAGCCTGTGTGATGCTGAACCCAAATGTACATGCACACAGATTCCTAGGAGAATCAAGTGGGGGTAGGCAGTGATAACACAGAGTGTCACTGTGGTGCATTGCAAAGTGTGAAGACTACCTGGGTAAGCAATTGCTATTTTTCTTAATTTTCTAGGCAAGTTCCATTTTTATCATTGTTTTCTATCTGTTTCTTCCATGTTTGTAAGTAAATCACTTCTGTTCACTCTCCTTGTAATTAAATCAATAACCCAGAGGTTCAGGTTTAGCCTCATTTGATAGAAAACCTTTATATCTCAGTACATTTCTCTCTTTCTTTGAGATGTTACAGATCCTATGTAACCTGCTTCATTTCTTGCTTCAGAATCCTTAAACTATTTTTCCAAGTTAGTTCTTGATATATGAAGGAGTAATACTCTCAGATAATTTCATTATTTAAGAAGGCTGAAAACAATATACCCAGATGAAAGTTCTACACATATAAATTTGGTTAAATACCAAAATTTTAAAATAAAATTATGTGAACAAGAGAAATGCCTGCAGAATCTGGGAATAGATCTACCACAAGATCCAATTATACCACTTTTGGGCATATTCCCAAAGGACTATACATTCTGCTACACTAATATTTGCCACTCTGTTCATACTAGTAAGAAATTGGACACAGAATAGATGTCATTCAAACTTTTTGTTGTTGTGAAATCACAGTTCTTGACCAGGGGCATCAGGAAGGAAATGTCTTTTCAGTTTCTTGGAACCAAAGATCAACCACTCTTTATGCATCTGGCTTGGAGCATTTTTCTTTTCCTTTAAAAGGTTAACTAGCTTATTATGTATGTGGTTATGTATGCATGTATGTATGTATGTATGTATGTATGTATGTATGTATCTATCTATCTATCTATCTATCTATCTATCTATCTATCTATGTTAGAACTTGGTTTTCCCCTAGGCCCATATCCTCTCCAACTCGGAGTTTTGGCCAGCCACTCAAGTTGTGTCAATCATGGATTCCATTTGATGGAGAGGTCTTAAATTTAATCATAGTGGTTGGTTATTCTCACAATGTTTGTGTCACTATTACATTAGCATATCATACAGGCAGGTCACTGTTGTAGATTGCAGGGTCTGTAGCTGGGTTGGTGGCTACCTTTCTTCTCTGGTACCAAGGAGAGTACCTTGAACACTATCAAGTAGAGGTGAAGGCTCTATTTAGCAAAGCTCAATTTCTCTGTGTTCAATGAGATAATGTAAGTGTTGTCTTCAATAATAGGGCCCTATAAGGTTCTGGAGAGCAACCAATAGCCTTGGCAATAGACTTGGATGTTAAAGGATTTCTTATATCTTTAAATGCTACTAAAAATTTTACCTTTTGCCTTTTTCCTGGTGTGGAGCAAACTGAATTTGAATTTAGTTTTAAAATCTTATATAATCTGGGCTGGAGAGGTGGCTCGGATGTTAAGAGCACTTGCTGCTCTTCTAGAAGCTTCCTGCTCAGTTCCCAGAACCTATATCAGGTGACTTATAGTCATTAATAACTCCAGCTCTCAGAGATCCAATGCCCTCCTCTTGTCTCCAGAGGCACCAGATGCTCACATGGTACACATACACACCTGCAAGCACTTGCACATACACACAGAATGAAAATAAATGAATCTTCAAGAATCCTTTAAAAATGACTATTAATTATGTGTATACTTTAGAGTTTATGATTACCTTTTTCTCATATTCTAAATTGTCTTTCGTTTATGTATCTGGATTTGTCAAAGAGCCATAATCTCTTCATGACTTTACCCCCCAGGTACACTGTTTACACAGCATCTTCAAGGTAATCTTCCTTCACAGACTATACATTTTTCTTTTTCCTGTTGAGCTGAAATTCCATAAGTTCATTCTTTAGGGACTAGAATGGAAACATAGGAACAGTACATAAACTCAGAAGGTAAATCATGATTACCCAACTAGGGAAATTATTTTTCTCTATACACGTGGATCACAGTGTATGACCCAGGCATGATCCATTGGGGAAGAGGACCATAGGGGATTTTTCTTCCCTATAGTAAAAAGAATTGTTAAAAGATACAGTTCTTTGCATTCATCACATTTTTCTCATTTGAAAAAGTGTTCTATCAGCAGGTGGTATTTCACACTGCAGGTATAGCTAGAGGAGTATTATTACTAAAACACTGAAGAAACAAGAAATGTTCTTGGAAGACAAAATAAAACCATGATTCAATTGTATACTTGAATTTTTAAGGACTTATTGTGATTTAAGGAATGGTATGTTCTTATAAAATGTATTACTTATGAAGGCTTACTGAGAAAATATCTCCTTTTTGTGAACTTTTTTATTGAAAAGAGATTCTTCTCTCATATGATACATCCCAACCATAGTTTCCCCTCCCTCCACTCCTCCGAGTTTCCCTCTACCTCTCCTTTTCCCCAGGTCCACTCCCACTCTGTTTCCTCTTCAGAAAAGAGCTGGTCTCCTAGAGAAGACAGCTAGACAGGATAAAAGAAGATATAGTAAGACAAGGCAAAAGCCCTCCTACTGAAGCTGGACATGCCCACCCAGGAGGAGGAAAAGAGTCTCAAGAGCATGTAAAAGAGTCCAAGCAATACCTGCTCTCTTAACAAAAGCAGAAGCAAGAGAAGCCAGTATCAATTACAGTGTAAAAAATACTATTGTGATGCAGAGATGGCTCCATTGGTAAGAACATTCCCACCTCTTAAAGATGGACCTCTTTAAAGAGGATCAGATTTCAGTTCCCAGCACTTATACCAGGTGGCTCACGACTACTTGTCTGTACCATGAGTCTTAAAAGGTCTTATTAATAAAAGCAAACCCGGAGCCAAATATTGGGGTTAATTCTGAAAGACCAAAGAAGCAGAATAAGCCACAGCCAACCTTACCTCGCCAACTCCTCAGTTGATCTTGTTTCCTTAAACTGGAAGCCTCTGAGTCCTCATCCAAATGAATCTCAGCTGAACTGCTGCTGAAAGCTTAAAACCCTCTAGTTTCTGGTCATCATGCTTTATATATCTTTCTGCTTCCTGACATTACTTCCTGGGGTTAAAGGCATGTGTCTTTCTTGAGCAAAGACATGAGACCTCAAGTGCTGGGATTAAAGGTGTGTGCCACCACACCTGGCTCTGTTCCTAGTGAGACCTTGAACTCACAGAGATCCAGACGGATCTCTGCCTCCCAAGTGATAGGATTAAAGTCATGTGTGCCACCATTTTCTGGCCACTATGTCTAATCTAGTGGCTGTTCTTTTCTCTCACCCTCAGATAAGTTTATTAAGATACACAATATATCAACCACAACTTGTCACTTCAGCTCCAGAGAATCTGATGACCTCTTTTGGTTTCCATGGGTATCTGAACTCATATGCAAATATCTGTCCACATACATGTACATAAATATAAAATAAACCTTAAACAAATTAATAGAAAAATAACACCAACCAATGATATGAGTGCATTGTTTTTCTGTGTCCATTTCATTGATGTGATGGGAATAGCTGCTTAATACCACTGAACTAAGGAATAGTTAGATTTGGGAGTCTACAAGGTAAGACTAGTTAAAACCTTATTAAAGATATTTACCATATGGTACATGCAGTCCAAGCCTCAGAGTCTGCATTGAAGATCTGAAATTTGGGTTCACAGTACAATTTTGTTAGTTCATCATTGCCCGTTAGCTGAGTCATTTATATATCATGTGTTTGTTTGTGTGTGTGTGTCTGTCTGTCTAACCATCATCAATTATAAAATTAACATTGGTGGGTCCATTCTAGATGTAGAATATTCCTGAATTTTAGAAATAAACATAATTCTAAACCATCATTTGTTTTCCAACATGTGGGTGTGTTGAGTAGCAATTTCCTCTAAGATAAAATTGTCCATACTGGAAAGAAGATGGTTGTTAAGACACACAACAGTTAAGAAAGGTGAAACATTCTATCCTGAAGAAAAGCTGGTTAAACTCAAGAAGTAAACAACTCAACACCTTCAGGAAGTCTCTGAAACTGAGCAGATTTACCACTCTCTTCTTAAGAATATATAATCCATAAAGACTGTTCAGAGATGCTGTTAGGCAAACTGAACTGCCTGGAAGAGGCTCATCAGCTAAGTTGTTTTAAAGAAGCAAAAATCATCTAGGCTAGCCTGGAAAAGGCAAGTCAACTGAACAACTTGGAAACACTCTCCACTTTTTGAGCTGCCTGCAAGTTCCAGTGCACTCTTGGTTTCTGGCTTTTGTGAATTGTACTTGATCTGGAGTAGTTTTGTTAATGTTTTAGAGCCTTTTATGGTCCTATAAGTAATCACTCATTTATAATCCTGTAAGTAAGCCCAATAATTCTCATCAGTTCACTAAGTTGGACTTTGGTGTAATTGTTACATGTTCCTGTGTCACTGGTTCCTTTAATGGGGTATTTAGATATTTGTTAAATCACTCCAGGAATATTGTCACAACAGTAATATAAATATGAGAAATGTAGATCATGTGCCAAAATAAAAATGTCAGCAACTTTGTAACCCAAACTATAAATGTTTTATTGCGTGTATATATATATAGTTTAATTTGGTGCGTGTGTATGTTTGGTGGTGATAGTGGTATACGTATGAAGGTCAGAGGAAAACTTACCAGAGTCAAATCTCTCTACCATTAGGGTTCCAGAAATCAATCTCAGATCTCCAGTCTTAATAGAAAGTTCTTTAACTGCTGAGTCATCTCATCAGCCCCTCTGTTTTCATTTATTATTAGAAAAGGAGCTCCATTCCTCAGTCCTTCCCCTCCCATCTAATATCTTTAAGGATATAGAGTATTACTGAGTGTTCAATAAGTGGAACAGATTTCTGTAAGTGCTATTGTATATAGGATCTCAACAGAAATGAAAGAAATTTGAGCAGAATTACTGTGATAAATATGGAGTCCGAAGATGGAAGGCAGTTTGTCAGTCTTTTGCTTTCTTTCCATAGAATCTACTAGAATCAAGAAGTAACTTGGAGGTAGGTCAAGGAAAGAGGAACTTCTTTCAACACATTGCCATTTTCTACTTTCCAGTTGAGGGTGTATATGCAAAATAAATAATGAAATTAACTTGTAAACATCTTACAAATAGAAACTCTATGTTGATTATATATTTTCAGGCAAAATGTTATTATTTTGCTTTCACATGACACCTCTCCAGAGCCTCTGGTGCTTGCCTGAAAGTGTTATTTATTTGTTGAAAATATTTCCAAATATGTTGACATTATCACGACTATAGTATACTGTATCAATGTTCAAACTCAAAATTTTTTGGATGAGAACTTTTCTCCTACTGCCCGAAGCAATTTCTTGCTAGATTCTAACATTTCAGGAATGTAATAGTGCTTTGTTTTTCAACCCTTATTTTTAGTGAAATTGGTTTACATCCCATCACTAACTAAAAACACACACATTATGCACATCTTGAATGCCTTGGGATACTCTTCATGTCCTATTCTTGAGCTAGATTTATATCCAAGTTGGGAAACAGATTACTTCCCTTGAGCTGACAGCCTTTGGGATCTTAGGTTAATAGGAACTTTCTATCCTAAGATTCTCAGCTGGGAAAACACTGAGCTCACTGTGTTCAAGTCTTTCTAAAATTGTGCCTTAGAATAACATTAAGAGCTCTGCTTTTTCTTCATTTGATAGTTGGGGAAGACACCCAAGGGACAGTGGTGGGACCCATTGCTGTCCTTCCAAGCAATTCTACTTTTTGTGAAATGTTATTCAGCCAGTAATCTGCTCCAGGCAGTCTTCTTAAAATAAGTGCACCTATATCCTTTATAAAATATATAGGCTAATGCAATGTATTCTCTTAGCACAAGGGAATGGATCAGCAAGATAAAGAAGAGGCAAACATCTTCATCTGGTAAAGTAAAATACTTCCAGACCTGTAGCCCAAATAAATATTCTATTAAATGTATTTAGTTTTAAATTTTCTTTGTTCTGTGTGTATGCTTTCACACACACACACACACACACACACACACACACACACACACACACACACACACACACACACAGAAACTTTCCTGTGGAAGTGAAGCAACAACTTGAGGAAGTTGGGTTGTCTCCTCCTATTATTTTGGATCCAGGGATCAAACTCACATCACCAGATTTGCTTACAAGTGTCATTATCCAATGAGCCATCCCTCAAGGCTCTGATATATACTCTTAAGAGAATGTGTTTTTCTGTAGTTTTAATTATTTTGAGAACACTCTGGGAATAGAAAATGATTGTTTGTATTTAGTCAATAAAAGATTAAAATTCATTAAGTAAATTGTTCAGCTTCCACTGCTAGTGTGATTCATAACATGTGCTAAATTTTGAGTTATAATATGAAAAGGTAAGTTTTGTATGATTTTTTGACCACACAAACCAAGCATTTAGAAAACTAGAGTGAAAAATTTTGTTCATCTGACGTAAATGTGTTTGTTCTTATAGCTGAAGAAGTATAAATTAAAAAAAAAAACGGATCTAAATGCCATCTACTTCTAAGTTCACTTGACTGGGAAAAGAATTAAATGGGTCCTGAGTAATGCAGTCATCTTGTGGCTTTGACCTTTCTACATATTCTGCTTAGAGGAAAGGAAAAAAAATTGAACAGGTCAAGAACTGACACAGCATGGCATTTAGTGTCTAAAGGAAGTACTATGTCTTAAACATTTGATTTAATTAAACAGAATGCACTGTGATAGCTTCTATCTCCCCAGATAAACATAAATGTGTCCAAAGTGACTTTTTTCAGTCGTATTAAACTACACAAATAACTAACTCTTTGAAATCCTGCCACTATGCACCACAGCCTTTCTCTGTGACTCACATCTCCAAATAGTCAAAGCCAGAGGTAAGTAAAAGAAAAAAAGATAATAGAACTAGGAAACAAATGAGGCAAAATGAGTACTGAAATTGAATAACTTGTATTGTTTTAGATCACGAACCTCATGTAGGGCCTATGTAGAGGAAAGCCACAGTCTACAATCCTACTATAGTTGTTATCTTGGGGGTTGTGTATGCTTTTGTATTTGTATTTCTTCTTGAAGCAAAAATTTTTTTGTTATGAACTGATTTGAGTAAGGCTTGAAATTTGGCCTCTGTAAAAAAAAGTCTTAAAAGAATAATGACTGTGCAAGCTAGGTCAGGCCATGCACTTTTTTTTTCTTTTATCTTCCTGTGTATAGTATAGGCATATAATACAAATCAGGGATTAATATTTTCCCTGTAACTTTACTGCTTTTCTTCTTTGATGCATGGTAGTTATTTATTCATATTTTGTTATATGTAATGGTACAGTGATAGAAGAAAGGGCATTGTATGTGCCAGGCAAACAATCTGCCATTACAGCACCTCAAATCTTTCTTCACATTTGTCTAGTGAAACAATTAGATATCAGTTCCAGTTTGGATGTATTCACCTGTCCAGTTAAGATACAGAAAACCTACTTGATGTCTAGCACGGCAGAATGATAACACTGTCTGTACAAATGAGGGCATCAGAATTGTTAATCACAGAGGAACCTGTGCTCTGCCTATATTTTGTTGACTAGCTCTGTAAAACATACTTTAAAACGTCATTGAGCAATTTACTAAGAATATAATTAGATTTTATTAGCTCTAATTCAGTTGAATGTAGTGAAGGTTTAAATAGTGTGCTAGCAAACCCTCCTAATAACAGTCAGTTTCTTCAAGTGTATAGAAATGTAGATCAAAATGATCACAGAGATTTCTGAATATTTAACTCCCATGGACACATGCATACATGAATGTTAAATCTAGGTTACTGAGCGACTTTTAGATGATATTGGACAAGTTATTTCTGTGATTTTAAGGATCCTTATTCTGAAGTTAGGGCAATGATATTATTGGTTCATATCAAGAGTTCGTTGAAATGACACGTATACAGTCGTTAGCATCTTGTCTATGACATAGATAATAAACTCCACAATTACATTTTGTTGCCCTCTGTTCTTTCATCTTCTCCCTATGTAAGCTTTGCCAGCCCCGACACACACAAAATGCTGTGTTTATAAACTAAGGTATATACATGCATTTGATTACACTTCACTGTCCTTGATTATCTTCTCAGCAATGTATTTTCAATGATGCACTTGACATCATCAACTTGCAAGAGGCACACCAGGGACTCTTAGCAAGAAGGGAGACTGAGTACCTGATATTTCTCATTCTTCAAAACACAATAAAAAAAAAAAAAAAACCCTATCTTGCAGGTAGAGAAACTACAGACTGACAACACAGCAGCTCAGCAGATCATATGATCTTCTTTTAAATTGCTCTATGCTACTGAATTCAGAAGAGCCAGGGCTTACATAAATTGTGTGTGTGTGTGTGTGTGTGTGTGTGTGTGTGTGTGTGTGTGTGTGTGTGTATGTGCATGCACATGCGTACGTACTTTCTAACTCGCGTGCTGTTTGTCTTTATGCATACATTTTTGGAAGAGGAAGATCACCAAGGTGTCATCACTTTAAATGTTTATACAACATGGTTTTGGGTTGGCTAGATTTCGTCAGCTTGACACAAACCGGAGTCACCTTACAAGACACAACCTCAGTTGAGGAATGATCTCCATTATACCGTTTTTTGTGCATGTCTTTGGAGGCATTTTTTTTTCAGTCCAACATGGGTGGTACAATCCCTATAAATATGTGCCTAGTTCATTTAAGAAACAAAATTGAGCAAGCCATAAAGAATCAACCATTAAGCTATATTCCTCTGGGATCTCTGCTCCAGCCAGGTCAAGTATTATGAACTTGAACCTTGATGATAGAGTCACAGAAGTGTTCTCAGGTATTAGATCAGAAAAGGGCAAATCCAAATGGGAAGAGTGAGGGAGGGAGTTTATGACCTGAGAAATGGCTATTTAGAGGCAGAATTCCTTCTTCCTAAAGGCCAAGGGTTTTCTATTAAAACATTCAGTTGATTGAATGAAGCTAATTTATTTACATTGTGAAAATAGCTTTCTTTATTGAGTGAGTCTCTCATCTTAAATGCTAATTATGTTTAACAAAATACCTTTCCAGAAGCATTCAGCTTTGACTTAAACACCTGAGCACCATAGTAGAGACAATGTAACACAAAATTAGCTGCTCTCCTAATGTGTCACCTGTATTTCTTCTATATTTCATTTAAACCTGTGCATATTCTACAAAGAATTTACAGACTATTTCTTCATTTATAATATAAAAATTTCTGTTTTCATAGAAAAATGTGGTAACTTTTCTGAGATGTAGATGTAAAAACTTTGGGCCTAATGGAGAATGTAAAGAATTTGGATAATGTTTATTCTTCTTGAAATACTGTATTCTCCACTGTGAGATGCAAAACTACTGATACGTAAGTGCTGTGATGTAGACCAGAACATTGTGTGCTGTATTTAATAATCACTTAGTCAGGCCTCCTGACAGCCACGTCTGGTGAATCTTGGTCATGGTTCAAGATGACTGCTGATTTTTTTCTTGTTTCACTTCAAACAATCATTGTTTCACAGGTGTTCAGTTTCTCCAAAAAAGATTTCTGAAAAATGTCTTCAGTGTCACCTTTCAACATTCAACATTGTTACAAGATAAAGATAGAATGAAATAATTACAATGGATGCCCAAACATAAACATTGATATTCATGAAACTCTAAGCTAAGGGAGTATTAGCAGCAGAATTGAAAGTTAGAAAATGATTTACCTTTTCTTATTTTTTGTTTAAAATAATGGAGCAGGGGTAGGGGTGAGAGGATGTTTTGTTTTCTTGAGGCAGGATTTCACACATCTCTACTTGTTTCAAATTCACTATTCAAAATCAGTAAGTATGGTGATATTTTATTTTGTACTAAAATGTTATTTGGATGTTAATAAATAAAGTTCCCCGGGGGTCAGAGCTATTAGCAAGCCATAGGAAAGCCGGGTGGTGGTGGCGCATGCCTTTAATCCCAGCACTTGGTAGGCAGAGCTAGGTAGATCTCTGTGTGTTCAGGGACACAGCCAGCATTGGATACACATGCCTTTAATCTCAATACCAACCATAGAAGACCTGGAGGTCTATACAGACAGGCAGTGATGAGGCGATCATATGGTTGGGTTTACAACCAATGAGAAGGCAGAACCGAAAGTCTTTATAAAGACTTTAACACAGGAAGTAGCTCTCTTTCAGAGAGGTTGGACCAGTGCAGGAGGAAGGGTAAGGTTTTAGCTCTTATCTCTGACCTCTTGGCTTTCTTCTTTGTATTGATTCTGTGTTTCTTATTTAATAAGACAGTTGGTTACATCTACAAGTAAGGATGACTTTGAACTTATGACCTCCTGCCTCCACTTCAAAGTGGAGTACAAACATTATGCTTAATAGAGTTGTGCAATTCTAATAGGTATTTTTCGTGTGTGTGTGTGTGTGTGTGTGTGTGTGTGTGTGTGTGTAGGGCAGTATTGCATGTATGATGATATGTATGTGAACATCAGAAGTTGATGCTGAGTGTCATACTCAATTATGCTCCAACTTTTATTTTTTGAGATACTGTCTCAAACTGAACCTAGAGCTATCAATGCGTCTAAGATGGCTGGGCAGCAAACTCCAGACGTCTTCCTATCTCTGTCATCCCAACCCCAGCATTGTGATTTCAGTGTATACCACTGTGCCTTGCTTTTGACATAGGTCCATGAATCTGAACTCGGGTCCTTCTCGCATGGGCATCAATCACTTTACACAATGAGCTACCTCCCTAGCCATTTTATAATATTTATTGAGTCATTTTAACTGTTTTTTTTTAATTTATTCTTTTCTCATATATTCCATTCAGACAGCAGTTTCCCCTTCCTCCTCTCCTCCGAATCCCTCCCCACACTTCTCTCCCCCCACATCCACTCCTTCTCTCCATTCAGAAAAAAAGGGCAGGCCTCCCAGGGAGATCAAC
Organism: Peromyscus californicus insignis; assembly: GCF_007827085.1. NCBI lineage: Eukaryota > Metazoa > Chordata > Mammalia > Rodentia > Cricetidae > Peromyscus > Peromyscus californicus. The sequence continues at coordinate 47,402,166 of NW_026294491.1, read as the reverse complement.
CAAACATGGCATATCAAGTTACAAGAAATCAAGACACATCACTCATATTAAGGCTGGACAAGGCAGCACAATAGGAGGGGAAAGGGTCCTAAAAGCCAGCAAAAGAGTCAGAAACAGTTCCTGATCCCACTGTTAGTACTCCCACAAGAACACTAAGTTACACAACCATAACATAATTGCTGAGGACCTAGGTCAAACCAATACAGACTCCCTGGTTGTTTGTTCAGTCTCTGTGAGCCCCTATGAGGCCTGATTAGTTGATTAAGTGGGCCGTTTACTTGTGGTGACCTTGACCCTTCTGGCTCTTCCTTCCTTCCTTGACTTCTTTCTAAGGACTCACCTAGCTCTGCTTAATATGTGATTATGGGTCTCTGCATCTGCTCCCATCAGTTACTGGATGCAGCCTCTATGATGACAATTATGCTAGGCTCCAGTCTACGCATTTATGAGTATACCAGAGTATCATTAGGAATCATTTCACTGACTGATTTTTTTTTTTTTTTTTTTTTTTTTTTTACCAGTCAGGTCTATCTCTGTCGTAGATCTCTGGGTTATCCAGTCTCTGGTTCCTGGCCCCAGGCAGTGTCATGTGGGGGCTCCATCTCCTGGCATGGATCTCTTGAGGCTTTTCTTAATTGAAAACCAAAATGTGGAAGGAAAAATTATAGAGGATGATCTAACATGCAGAGAAAACTTTTTTTCCTTTGTAGCTATGGTTACAAATATCAGCAGACTGCCTTTGACTTCATGGAACTGAACCTCTAATATTTTTCTCAGTAAAATTTCTTTTTCATCCAAACAATCCGTATCAGCTACTTGTTTCTGAATGTCAGCCAGTGAAAAGCATAACCACTGCAGAACACATGTTAATCCATTAATAGCATGTTCACAGATTATCTAGACATGCTTCCATTTCCACTTGTCTGCCAGCTTTTGCAGTCTTATTAACCTCAGTATGATATCCACCATTTGTTCTTGTTTGGAGAGATATACATGATCTTTCTGATTTTCCTTTAACAATATGTTCAACTTTATATTTACCTTAATTTTTTTATCTTTATGCAATGAGTGATGGACACATCAATCTTTGTGAATAAAAAATGACTGAGAACCTGGAGAGGTGGCTCAGAGTATGAGAACACTCTGAGCTACCTCCCTAACCATTTTGTAATATTTATTGAGGCTTTTTTTCTGTTTTTTAAAATTTATTCTTCTCTCATGTATTCCATTGGGACAGCAGTTTCCCCTTCCTCCTCTCCTCCCAATCCCTCCCCACACTTCTCCCCCCCCCCCCCCCAAATCTACTCCTCCTCCTCATTCACAAAAAAAGGGCAGGACTCCTAGGGAGATCAACCAAACCTGGCATAGCTTGCCGAGGACCTAAGTTTGGTTCCCAGCATCTACACAGAGTGGTTCACATCTTCCTGTAACTCCCACTCCAGGTGGCTTGTTGACCTCTCCCAGCACCCACAAGCGTTGCACTCATTTTGACACACCTCCTTCACCACAAATAGACTTATTTATATAATTAGAAAATACATTTTTAAACACATACTGGAGATGTTCTAAACCAAAATAGGTATATAAGATATTTGAATAAGTATAAGTACATGGAACTAGATAATTTCCCATTTTCACCAGATTTCAGGATGTTAGGCATTTGTATTTAGAAAATACATGGAGTATTTTCTTTCAATTTGCCAAATGCAAATGGACTGGACGTTGAGGTAGAGAGACATCCAGGTTCACACACGAAGGAGTCCCATAAAAAACACAAAACCAGAAGCCATAATATATGTGGAAAGGCCTTGTAAGGGTAAACAAGCAAACAGAAGAAACAACAACAAAAGACTGAAAGAATAAAAGGAAGGAAAGAACGAAAGGAAGAAAGGAAGGAAGAAGCAAAGAAAGAAACGCCTTGACAAAACAAAAGACACAAAGAACCTCTGAATGTGCCATTTAGTTTGTTTTCCCTTGGCCATCTACTGGTGGCCCTTCAGCCTACCATTAAGAGTAGTTTATATACTCAGGGAAGAATTTTGTTTGCATTGACAAGTGATTATCAATTGGAGATGATCTTTGTGTTAGGGATGGGGGGTTGTGTTCACTTCTCTTCTCATCCCTGGTATACCATCGAGTGCATCCCTATGCAGGCCCTGTGCATGCTAATACAGTCTCTGTGAGTTCATATGTGTGCTGGTTCTGTTGTGTTTAGAGGGACTTATTTCCTCTGTGTCCTCTGTTCCCTTTTGCTCTTTTTCCACAGAGTTCCCTAGAGCTGAGGGAAAAGATTTGATGGAGACTTCCCATTTAGACCTGAGTATTTCAAATTTTCTCTCTCTCTCTGCACGTTTTCCACTCATGGGTCTTTGTGTTTGTTCAAAGGTACTCCAAGATGAAGATTATCTGGCGATGACTGAGAAAAGCATTGATATTGTTAGGGTCTGAGAGCAGCCCCCAAGAAAGATCAACAGTCACGTACGCGTTTTAGCAAGAGCGTTTATTGTTTCCAATGGTTGGGGTAGCAAATAGTGCCCAAAGGGAGGTGGCAAGCTCTTTGTAAGTGGAGGTAGGGGAATTCCAGGGAGGAGGGACTAATCTGGTGCTGATTGGTGGAGGAAAATTTGTCTGGGAGCTGATTGGTTGGAGGCTGTAGTGGTTAGGGGCTTTTTGACAGGAAGGTGGGAAAATCTGTCTTTAGCTAGCAGAAGGTTGACCGGAGGTGGGGGGTTGTGCTGAGCCAGGAGAAGGCTGTGGGCCACCTGCTGATTGGTTGCCCCTGAGTTGTGGTCTTCCTGAGAACTGCTTGCTCAGCTCTAGCCAGTTCCAGTAAACAGAAACTAAAACCTAGTCCTTGGCAGGGCTATTAGAGACCTGTGATGGCTCGGTGTGGCTCCCCAGTCCTCTCAGATATATAAATATAGCAGAACGTCATTAGGAGTAATTTTAGTGTTATATTCCTTTAGAAGAACAGAATAGAAAAGAATAGAAATATTTGGTTTTGCCCTACATACCTGGGCCTATCTGGACTCAGGTCCTTGGCCAACTGATCAGTGTGTGGGATGGGTTCTATATCCTAGTCTGGGTCTGAAATCCAGTCAGATACTGGTTGGTTAGCTCTATAAGCTTTGTGACATTATTGCACTTAGCACATCATCCAGGCATGTGGTGATATGTTCCGTACCCCAATAAAGCTTGCCTAAGGATCTGAGAACAGAGCTAGCCACTAGATTAGACATAGAGGCCAGACAGTGTTGGCATACACCTTTAATTCTATTACTCAGGAGGCAGAGATCCATCTGGATCTCTGTGCATTCAAGGACACACTGGGCTACATGAGAGAAACAGAGCCAGGCACTGTTGGCACACACCTTTAATCTCTGCACTTGAGATCTCAAGCCTTTGCTTGGGAAGCATACATGCCTTTAATCCCAGGAAGTGATATATATATATATATATATATATATATATATATATATATATATATATATATATATATATATATATATATATAAGGCCTGAGGAAACAGGAACTCATTGTCTTGAGACTGAGGATTTCATAGAGGTAAGAACTTGTGACTGGCTTGTTCTGCTTCACTGATCTTTCAGCTTTCACCCCAATTGTGGCTCTGGATTTTTTAGTAAAAGACCAACTAAGATTCAAGCAACACAGGTAGTTCACCATAGTAAATTGAATAGTTTGTAGCTGATTTACTGTTTACCTTTCTTCTTTGGTAGCATAAAAAATACCTTTCAGTACCATAAATGCTATTGGATAGGATTGAAGGCTTTAGATAGGAACTAGTTGGAATTCTCCATGTTCAAAGAGCTGTGTAGGTGTTTCTTCAGAAATACAGACTTATTTATAGTTTGTGAAAAACTGTCAAAACTCTTCACAACAGCCTGAGTTGTTAGGTGGTTCCTTTGTCTTTTTTTTTTTTTGAAATGGGACTATCATTATGAAATTTGGAGTTGAATTTAGGATCTTATTGCTTTAGACTCTGGTGCTGGGATTACATTCAAGTAGGGAACTTATACTAAAGCAACTGTAGGGGCAAATAATTTTCACTATTCTTCATGTCTCCCGTTCCTTTGTGTCATTTACCAAGTCTTAGAAGTACTCTACCAGGGATCCTATGACCACCACACATTTCTATAACTCAGAGTAAGCCACGGCAACCAAGAGAATGGAATAGATACTCAAAAAAGACAAGAGAATATGTACAAACCAAGAAACACCTCCTATATCATAACTTGATATACTTGGAAACCATGGCAAAGACTCAATAAGAATAGTCAAGCAACTCTGTTTTCTTTATAAGTCAGTAACCCAATTACAGAAGGTCCTGAAAAATGCAATTTAGCTTAAGCACAAGACAAGGTCTTAAAAATAGCAATTGTGTTGACATCCAGTTATATCAGGCCCATTTGTTAAAGATGTTTTCTTTTTTCCATTGTATAATTTTGACTTCTTTTTTAAAAAAATCAGGTGTTCATAGCTGTGTGGACTTATGTCAGAGTCTTTGATTGGATTCCATTGATCCATATGTATGTTTTTATTGCCAATACCAAGCTATTTATTACTATAGCTATAGTAGAACTTAAAGTCAGGGTTAGTGATACCTCCAGAAGTTCCTTTATTGTACAGGATTGTTTTAGCTATCCTGGGTTTTTTGTTTATCCATATGAAGTTGAGTATTGCTGTTTTGAGATCTTTGAAGAATTGTGTTGGGATTTTCATTGGGATTGCATTGAATCTTTAGATTGCCTTTGGTAAGATTGCCATTTTTATTATGCTAATCTTACCTAACCATAAGCATGGGAGATATTTCAATTTTCTGATATCTGGTATCTTTCAATTATTTTCTTTAAAGACTTAAAGTTCTTGTCATACACATCTTTCACTTGTTTGGTTAGAATTACCACAAGATACTTTATATTATTGTTGCTATTGTAGAGGGTATTGTTTCTCTGATTTCTTTCTCAGCCCACTTATCATTTGTCTATAGGAGGGCTATTGATTTTTTTTAGTTAATCTTGTGTCCCACCACATTACTGAAGGTGTTTATCAACTGTGGGAGTTCCCTGGTAGAACTTTCAGGTCACTTATGTATACAATCATATCATGTGCCAATATTGAAACTTTGACTTCTTCCTTTTCAATTGTATCCTCTTGATCTCCTTTTGTTGTTTTATTGCTCTAGCTAGAACTTCCAGTACTATATTGAATAGTTATGGAGCAAGTAGATAGCATTGTCTTGTTCCTGATTTTAGTGGAATCACTTTGAGTTTCTATTCATTTAATTTGATGTTGGCTATTGGCTTGATATATATTGCTTTTATTATGTTTAGGTATATTCCTTGTATCCCTGATCTCTCCAAGTCCTTTATCATGGAGCAGTATTGGGTTTTGTCAAGGGGATTTTCAGCATCTAATGAGATGATCATGTGGTTTTCTTCTTTCAGTTGTTTGTATGGTAGATTATGTTGACAGATGTGTAGAAGAATGTAAATAGATTCAGATCTATTGCCCTGCACAAAATTCAAGTCTAAACCTAATAGAAGAGAAAGTAAGAAGTAGCCTTGAATGCAATAGCACAGGAGACTAATTCCTTAATATAACACCAGTAGCACAGACACTAAGATCAACAATTAATAAATGGGACCTCCTAGAACTGAAAATCATCAGTAAGGCAAAGGACATGGCCAATAACACACAAAAGCAGCCTACAGAATGGAAAAAGATCTTCACCAACCTCACATCTGACAGAGGGCTGATCTCCATAATATATAAAGAACACAAGAAACTAGACATCAAAATACCCTATAATCCAATTAAAAAATGGGTTACAGATCTAAACAGAGAATTCTCAACAGAAGAATCTCAAATGACCGAAAGACGTTTAAGGAATTGCTCAGCATCCTTAGTCATTAGGGAAATACAAATTAAAACAACTCTGAGATACCATCTTACACTTGTCAGAATGGCTAAGATTAAAAACACAGAAGACAGCTTATGCTGGAGAGGATACAGAGTAAAGAGAACACTCCTCTACTGCTGTTGGAAGTGCAAACTTGTGCAGCCACTTTGGAATCAATATGAAGGTTTCTCAGAAAATTGGGGATCAATCTGCCTAAAGACCCAGATACACCAATCTTGGGCATATAGTCAAAGCATGCTTAATCATTTCAAAAGGACTCCTGCTCAACTATGTTTGTAACAGCACCATTTGTGATAGCCAGAAACTAAAAACAACCTAGATGCCCCTCAATTGAAGAATGGATAAGAAAATATGGTACATTTACACAATGGAGTATTACTCAGCTATAAAAATACAATGACCTCATGAAATTAGAAGACACATGGGTGGGATTAGAAAAAAAGCATTCTGGGTGAGGTAACACAAACCAAGATATACAAACATGTTATCTACTCACTCACAAGTGGATATTAGTAGTAAAGTACAGGATAATCAATGTACAGTCCACAGCCCCAGAGAGGATAGATAACAAGGAGGGTCCAAAGGGGACACGGAGTGGTGAGGATGGGATGGATGGGAACTTGAGAGAGCAGGTTGGGTGGGCTGGGAATGAGGGGTGGCTTAGGGGCAGGAGATGGAGTGGGTGAGTAAGAAAATAGATGTCTTGATAGGGGGCATTTTGGGGTTAGGGAGAAATATGGCATCAGGGAAACCCTGGGAATCCACAAGGATATCCCCAGCTAGGAAACTAGCAGTAGTGGAGAGGGTGCCTGAACTGGTCATCTACTGTAATCCGATTGGTAAATACCCTAATCATCATCAGAGATACTCTATTCAGTAACTGATAGAGGCAGTTGCAGGGATCTACATCCAAGCCCTGGGCTGAGCTCCAGGAGTCTTCCTGAAGAAAGGGAAGAGGTATTTTATAAGCCATGGGGGGGTCATGATGGGGAACCCACAAAGACAGCTGACCTGAGTTCAAGGGAGTTCATGGACTCTGGACCAAAATTTAGGGAGCCTCCATGGGACTGACCTAGGCCCTCAGCATGTGTGTGACAGTTGTGTAGCTTGGTCTCTTTGTGAGGATCCTAGTGAGACCAGCACCTGGCCCTGGAGCTTAGCTGGCTTTTGGGAACCTGTTCCTGATGCTGGGTTGCTTTGTCCAGCCTTGACGCAAGGGGGAGAGCTTGGTTCTGCCTCAATTTGATGTGCCATGCTTTGTTCAACCCCATGGGAGACCTGACCCTTTTGAATGGTTATGAAGGAGGAATGGAAGGGGAGGGGTGTAGATATGAATGAGGGGACCTGGAGGAGAAGAGGGAGGGGAAACTACAATTGGTATATAAAATAAATAAAAAATTGTTATTTAAATAAAAGAAAATAAAATAGCAATTATGAATATGTTCCAAATCAAAAAATATATACATATATTAATAAATGTGTAATGAAGACCTAAAAGACAAACAAAAAGTTGAATGGAATAGAAAAAACAACTCAAGACATGAAAGTAGACATAGAAATACTAAATAAGACAAAAACTGAAATAAAACTGGACATTAAAAACTTAGGATGTCAAACAAAATGTTTACATGTAAGCATCATTAACCAATTACAAGATATGGAAGCAAGAATTTCCTGTGTTTAAGATAGGGTAGAAGAAATAAACAGATTAATCAAAGAAAATGTTAATTCTTTAAAAAATTCTAGGCACATCTAGGAAAAATGGGACACCGTGAGAAAAACCAACTCTTCAAATAGGGGTAAAGGGAGGAAAAGAAACCCAGATCAAAGGCACAGAAAATATTTTTAACAAATTCATAAAATAAAATTTCTAACATAAAGAAATAGATGCCTATCATGGCAAACAGAATATATAATAGACATGCCCAGAAAAGAAAATTCTCACAATGCATAATAATAAAAACATAAAATGTACAAAATTAACAGAGAATATTAAAAGCTCCAAGGGAAAAAGACCAAGTAAGATGTAAAGGCAGACCTGTTAGAACAACAGCTGACTTCTCATAGAGATTCTGAAATTCAGAAGGCTGTGGAAGCATGTTCTTCACACTTTGAGAGACCGCAAATGCCAATACAGACAACTATACCCAGCAAAACTATCAGTCATAATCATTAAAGAAAGAAAAACATTACACAATAAAGCACAATTTAAGCAATTTCTATCCTCCATTCCAGCTCTACAAAATGCACTAGAATGAAAACTTCAGTCTGAAGAGATTCACCATATCAAATAAGACAGAAGGAATAAATAAACCCAGACCATCAAATCAAAGGGGAGGAAACCAACACTGTAACTACATAATTACAGGAATCAACAAACACTGTTCCTTGATAATTCTCAATAGTATTGGTTTCAATCCTCAACATATACAATCCTCAATATAACTAACAGATTGGGTTAGAATACAGGATGCATCTTTCTGTTTCATCTAAAAAATCCATATCACTATCAAGAATAGATATCACTTTAGTGTAAAAGATATTCCAAGCAAATGGACCAGAGAAGATTGCAGGCATATCCATTTTTAATATATGAAAAATAGACTTTATAACAAAACTAATAAAAGAGATAGGGAAGGACATCACATACTTATTAAAGGAAAGATCCACCAAGACAATAATATAATTCTAAACACTTATGCACCAAACACAAGGCACCCAAGTTCATAAAAATTATTACTACAGCTAAAAGCAAATTGATCCTCAAACTGTGATAGTAGGTAACTTCAATACCCCATTCACCAAAGAGAGAGATCATCCAGTTAAAAATGAAACAGAAAAATTCTATAAACAATGTTATAAATAAAATGGACATAACAGACATATACAAATTTCTCCCAGAGTAAAAAGGTATAACTTCTGCTCAGCAGCTCATTGAACTTTCTCCAAAATGGACAACATACTTGGACACCAATCCAGCCTCAACAGAAATAAAAAAAAATACAATAACATCCTACATCTGACCAAAATGGATTAAAACTGGGTATCAACAACAGAAAGAGCAGAAAATATTTAAACTCATGGAAACCATTTAAATCAGTACTTGATTAAAAAATGGATCAAGACAGATATAAAGAAGGAAAATAAAGATATTAACAACTTCAAAACAATAGAATGGGAATGAAATTACAATATTCCCAAACTTCTGGGGTACAATGAAAGCATTTCTAAGAGGCAAGCTCAAAGAACAGAGTGCCTATATCAAATAATTGGAGACATCTCATTAGTAACTCAGTATATCTGAAGGCTCTAGAACAAGAAGAAATAATGCTCAAAGAGAGAACATGACCTGAAATAAGCAAACTCAGGACTGAAATAAATGAAACAGACAGAACAAAAGCAATACAAAGAATTAATGAAATGAAGAATTGGTTCTTTAAGAAAATCAACAAGATTAACATACTTTTAGCCAAATTAACTGAAATACGAAGAAAGCATTTCTCAATTAATAAAATTAGAGATTAAAAGGGGTACATTTCAATGGACACCAAATAAAAAATTCAGAATCATAAGGACACACTTTAACAACCTGTGTTCCACCAAATTGTAAAACCTAGTAGAAATGAATAAATTTTTTGATGTATGTGCCCTACCAAAGTTAAGTTCAGATGAAATAATTCAAATAGACTGATAACCCCAAATAAAATAGAAGCAGCAATTAAGAGCTCCCAAATTAAAAAAAAAAGCCATAGACCTGATAGATTTAACAAAGAATTCTGTTAAACATTCAAAGAAAACTTAATGCAATCATTTCTCAAATTATTCCACAAGATTAAAACAGAAGAAATGGAGCCTAAATTCTTTTTATGAGGCCACAACCTGACACCTAAACTACACAAAGTTCCAAGAAAGAAAGAAAATTACAGAACACAATAATTTATCAACAGAGATGCAAAAGTTCTCAATATGTACTGAATCAAAGAACGTATCAACAATATTAACCATGATCAACTTGGCTTAATCAAGCAAGATGGAAGGATGGTTCAACATACTTAAATCATTAAACATAGTCTACCATGTAAACAAACTTAAAGATAACAGCCATATAATCATTTCACTAGATGCAGAAAAAGCAACTGACAAACTTCAACATCTGTTCATGGTAAAATTCCTAGAGAGCTTAGGGTATGAGGGACATATGTCAATATAATAAATTCAGTGGACAGCAAGTGCAAAACAAATATTAACATAAATGGAGAGAAGCTCAATATATTCCCACTAATGTCAGGAAAAAGGCAAGTATGTGCATTCTCTCCACACCTATTCAATATGATACTTGAAGTCTTAGAGCAATAACACAATTGATGTTCAAGGGAAAACAAATAGAAAAGGAAGAATTCAAAATGACTTCATTCATAGATGAGATGATTTTACACATAAAAGAACCTAAAATTCCACCAGGAGAGTTTTAAAGCTTATAAATACTTTCAACGAAGTAGCAAGTTACAAAAATAATTACAAAAACTAGAGTAGACTTACTCTGTGCAAATGATGACAGTCTAAGAAAGAAATCAAGGAAACAATAGCTTTATCACTTGCCTAAAAAAATTATATTGAGATAATTCTAACCATGCAAATTAAAGACTCGTATTATAAATTATTTAAAACGTTGAAGATAGAAACTGAGGAAGACACCCAAAGATCTCCATGTTTATTGGTTGGTGATTAATATTTTGAAAATTGCCTCATTATCAAAAGCAATCTACAGATTCAACAAAATTCCCTGTCATATTCCAACACAATTATTCACAGAATCTGAAAAATCAATCTTCAACTTGATTTGGGAACACAAAAAATTCAGGGCAGCCAAAACAATCTTGAATTATGAAAGAACTGCTGGAGGTATTACCATTCCATGTTGCAAGTGCTATTACAGAGCTATACTAATAGAAGCAGAATGGCATTGCTTCCAAAATAGACATGTTTTTCAATGGAATCAAATTATAGATCATGCTATGTACACCTGATTTTTGATAAAGAAGACAAAAGTGCACAGTGATGAAAAGGAAGCGTCATAAATGATGCTGCTCAAATTGGATGGCTGCATGTAAAATATTGAAAATTGATTTATATTTATCACTCTGTACACAACTCAACTCCAGATGGATCATGGAACTTAACATGAAGCCAGATACACCAGATAAGACTGATGAGAAAGTGGGGAAGAGGTGGAAATCATTGACACAAGGAATGACTTCATTAATTAAGACATCAATAACATGGCACTAAGACTAACAATTAATAAATGAGATCTCATGAATTAACAATTATGGCAAAGGGCACTATCCTTTGGGTAAAGTGGCAGGCTACACAGTTGGAAAAGATCTTACTATCTGATAGAATGTTAGAATCTGAAATGTATAAATAACTAGGAAAACATACTGAACATCAAGAACACAAATAACTCAATTAAAAAGTGAGGGATAGAACTAAGCAGAGATTTCTCAAAAGATTAAATGCTGAGATACACTAAGTGAACTGTTCAACTTACTTAGCCATCAAGGAAATGGAAATTAAAACCACATTGAGATTTCATCTTACCCCGGTCAATATGGTCAATATCAATAAAATAAATGATAGTCCCTTCTGCTGAGGATGCCAGGAAATAGGAACACTTACTCATTGCTGGTGGGAGTGCAAATTTCTACAGCTTCTTTGGAAATCAATGTGGCAGTTTCTTAGGAAGCTGGGGATAGATCTCACTATACCACTCTTGGGCAAATACCTAAAGTACTCTACATCTTTCTATAGAGATACTTGCTCATCCATGTACAATGCTGCTCTATTCACAATTGTCAGAAATTGGAAACAATCCAGATACCCATAAATGGGTAACTTAATAATGAGTATATTGTACACTTAACCAATGGAATATTATTCGTTTTTAAAATAAAACTCATGAGTACATGGGTGGAGATAGAAATATCCTGAGTGAATTAACCTAGATCACAAAAGGCAAATACTGCATGTTACTCTTAGGTGGATAGTCTTTCTATAGGTATGCTATAATCCACATAACTCCAGAGGTTAGGTATTTAGTAAGTGAATTGGTGTGGGAGTGGACAACTAACACTAAAGGGCATTTGAAAAACCTTGTGGAAACATTCTATGTAGAATCTTCTGAAAATATATGCACATATATAAAGAACCTAAATGGAGTCACCAAATACTAAGGGAGACAAATCTCCAACTAGACACATTATGTCATCACGTAAAACATCTGGTGCCAGGAACAGGTTATAACTAATTGAGTTGTTGGCCTAGGGACCCCATGGAAACTCCAAAATGTAACAGGCTATTGCCAAGGCTATTGGTTACTCTCCACATCCTGATGGTTATGACCTGTTGCTAAATACAACAAACACATGTGCCATTGGACATAAATAAGCTGAGCTGGTACCTAACTAGAAGCTTCATTCCTACTGACTACCATTTCTGGTACTGGAAGTACTGGAAGGTATTCTGCACTCTACTGAAGAATAAAACTAATCATCAATATCACCCATACTAATGAAGTTAATGATGTCTAAGCATGATTTAGAAAATTGTCCTTCTCTGGGGAAGAACACACTAATTTGTTGCTCGGTGCCAAATGGTCAGCCCTGAAAACATACATAGAGGTAGCATTATACAGACTGTATATATATATATATATATATATATATATATATATATATATATATATATAAAATAGATAAATAGATTGATCAATAGATAGATAGACCAACAGACAGATAAATAGAAAGACAGATAGATACAGCTTTTGATAGTAGAGGTTATGATTTTGAAGGGTAGCAGGGGAAAGGTATATGGGAGAGTTTGGAGGGAGGAAAGGAAGAGAAATGTATTAAATTATAATCTCAAAAATAAAACCAAGTGTAAAAATGCACATCAGGGGGATAATATATATCAAAAAGGGTTGTGGAGATGCTCTAAGAATTAAGAGTACACTGAATAACTCCATCTCAACATCTAGAACAATTGGATGAAGTAGCCAAATTCTATGACAAATATTCTTACTGATACATGTGTTCAGGAAACTGCACTTGTAATTGAAAGTCTGCAGAACAAGTGGACAGCACCTAAATGGGATGTCTTTAATAACATTAGCCAAATACTAATGAAAAGGATAAGACATTATAAGGAACTGTTCAAAATAGAAGGGGAAGTGTGTGTGTGTGTGTGTGTGTGTGTGTGTGTGTGTGTGTGTGTGTGTGTGTCTGTTGTATTTTGTGTTTGTGTGTGCAGGGATGGGAGAGGTGTGTGCACATAATGTGGTTAAGTATGCACTTTGCTGCTGGAGCACTAGTATTATAGTCACACTACCACCCTGGTTTTATGTGTGTTTTGGGCTTCCATCTCAGGTCTTAAAGGTTACATGGAAAAAAAAAAAAACTTTATCTCCTCTGCCTTCTCCCCATCCCAAGAATGATTTAACTGACACTCATGTAGCTAGAGCTTTCCTGCCTGGCCCACAGTCAGGACAAATCTCTCTCACCTGCCAGTCCCATAGTCGCTCAGACTCAACCAAGTAAACACAGAGACTGATATTGCTGACAGACTGTATGGCCATGGCAGGCTTCTTGCTAACTGTTCTTATATCTTAAATTAATCCATTTCTATAAATCTATACCTTGCCACGTGGCTCATGGCTTACCGGCATCTTCACATGCTGCTTGTCATGGTGGCAGCTGGCAGTGTGCCACTTCCCAGAATTCTTCTCCTCTTGTCCCGCCTATACTTTCTCCTGCCTGACTACTGGCCAATCAGGTTTTATTTACTAACCAATCAGAGCAAAACATTTGCCATACAGAACATCCCATAGCACACTCACACTATCATCATAGCCTTACTAATATCCACAGGACAAGGGCATTTCAGCAAAAGTACAGACAAAAAATTATCAAAATAGCATCATATAATAAAAAGTTAAAGAATTCATATAATATGAACAGAAACCAAAGTTTCCTGCTAAGAAACGTAATAAAATGTTAAAATTTTAAGTGTAGTGTGACCTCATACAGTTACCATAAATTAATTTTGAATTATTTAAATCAATGTATTATATTTACAAAAAAAGTTTTAGAAAGTAATAAATCTTTTTTTTTTTTTTTTTTGGTTTTTCGAGACAGGGTTTCTCTGTGTAGCTTTGCGCCTTTCCTGGAACTCGCTTTGGAGACCAGGCTGGCCTCAAACTCACAGAGATCTGCCTGCCTCTGCCTCCCAAGTGCTGGGATTAAAGGTGTGCGCCACCACTGCGAAAGTAATAAATCTTAATAAAAGGAGAAGGAAAAAACCTCAATACCTGTTCATGACAAAAACAAAACAGTAATAAGACAACATCAAGAGCAACTGAAAAAGGACAAAAAGCCCCAGTTAATGAGTTCTGGAAAAGGAGTCATGCCGTTGAAATAGACTTTATAGCAATCTACTGCCATTTCATGCTCGATGGTGGAAGACAGAGTGCATGCTCACCAATGTCAAAGAAGAATAGGTATTTCCCTGAACCTTGGGTTTCTGAAAGTATAATATATGAATAAAAATCCAAGTGCATAGTATAGAATAAAGTGACATTATTCCCAAATATTTTTCATTTATTCCCAAATAAAACAGTTGTCTACCTTTCAATTTTTGCATCAGATGAAACACATATCTCTAGAATTTGTATAATTCAGTAAATATTCTGGAAAGGAGATCAGTGCACATACAGCTATTTTATTTCTTCTCTGACTGCATATTGGAAAACTGAAATAAAAACAACATCAACATCTTTTACAATAGTACATAACAAGCATACACACACACACACACATATATTGTGTACCCCAATATATTGTGTACCTTAATAAACTTACCTGGGGATGAGAGGACAGAGACAGCCACTAGATTTAGACATAAAGGCCAGACAGTGGTGACACACACCTTTAATCATATCACTTGGGAGGCAGAGATCTGTCTGGATCTCTGTACGTTCAAGGCCAAACTGGGAACAGAGCCAGGCATGGTGGCACACATCTTTAATCGCAGCACTTGAGATCTCATGCCTTTGCTTGAAAAGCACGCACGCCTTTAATCACAGGAAGTGACATGGCTGGGTGGAGAACAGTGTATAAGGCGTGAGGAGACAGGAACTGAGCAGTAGTTCAACTGAGATCCTCAGGGGTGGGGACTCAGAGGCTTTCAGTCTGAGGATTTGTGGAAAAAGGATCGGCTGAGGAATTGGTGAGGTGAGGGTGGCTGTGGCTTGTTCTGCTTCTCTGATCTTTCATCTTTTACCTCCAATATCTGGCTCTCGTTTTTTTTTTTAACTAATAAGACCTTTTAAGACATATATATATATATATATATATATATATATATGACCTTTAAATATATATTATATATATATATATATATATATATATATATATATATAATCTCATCACTAAAGACAGCAAAATATTGAAGAGAAATATTACAGATGTGAATATAACTCATGCATACATTGTGAGGTTACCATGCTTTGTGTGTTAGAAGATACTCTTAGTTAATGAGGGTGATTGAGACAAAATTCCACCAACTCAACAATAAATATTTATATGTTTATATTTATATGCCAATTTTTAAAACTGTAACATTCAAGATAATGTTGCTGACAAATTCAGTGTCTTGTGAAGTGATGGTTTGCAAAAAGCTACACCTTTGCTTAGAGGAGAGAGAGAGCGAGTTAGAGGGGTAGATACCTGGAGAGAGAGAGAGAGAGAGAGAGAGAGAGAGAGAGAGAGAGAGAGAGAGAGAGAGAGAGAGAGAGAGAGAGAGAAAGAGAGAAAGAAAGAAAGAAAGAAAGAAAGAAAGAAAGAGACAGAGAGACAGAGACGGAGAGAGACAGAGACAGGGAGAGAGAGAAAGAGACAGAGACAGTGAAAGAGAGAGAGACAGAGAGAGAGACTCTACTGTTCAGTTTCCAGAACATTTTCTTGTTGGCGGGTAATCTTCAAGATCTTGTCTGAACCTCAGTTAGATAGGAAATATTTCTAATACTGGGGTAACAAGCCTAAGCATTTCAAAATATGAATGTATAAATATTAGGGGATCACAGTCTACAAAGTGAGTAATTCAACGTAAAATATCCTATGGTTAAAGTGAAATGACAAATTCCTATTGGGTTTTCAAAAGATTAAGGCAATAGTAAAATTCATATAGAGCTGTCAAGTACTTGGGACAATAACCGTTAACAAAATAACTTACAAAAATATGTTTATGCACATCAGTGACCAGTAAGTCCATACAATCAGTGAAATCTTCTCCCTCAGATGTTCTCTAGGAGCTGTCTTTCTGAAACTTACATAGGTTTAGTGGTACCCAGGAAGCTCAATAGTTAGCCTCAAATTACTGTGTTTGCATAAAAATAAGTTAAATACCAATAAAAGCCATGCACCCTCATTACAATTGCATGAAATGAGTGAACCAATGACGTAATTTATAGTAGTTCAACTTTTAAAATCTTGTTTATCCAATATGATTTTGCCCAGAATGATTGATTTATGACTGCAATCATTCACCTAACTGCATATCAATAATTGTATGTTCAGATATGTAATCTGTATGATATCGACTATAGTCAAGAAAGTAGTTAATTTAAACCAATTTTATCTCATAATTGTACTGATTTTTTAACCAGGGCGTTTGTGAACAAGGGCATTTGGTCTCTGAATTGCTTCACAGCTTCAAATGACAATTAGTCTTTTTTTAATCACAAAATTGAAAATAATTTATTAAATTCGAAGCATTGGTTTCTCTATTTTTTTCTTAATGCTTTCTTCTTCCATTCAGAAAGATTTTTATCAAATCAATTCTGAGTTACTTTTGTTTAATAGCCTAGGATTACAAACGAAAAAAAAATGTCTATACGCTCAGTATCTTTGTGTGTTTTGAAACTGTTGAAAGAATTTATACCCTGTCTGTGTTGTTGAATTTCTCCACAGAACAGGAAAAGAAGGCCATCAATAATATTTCTGAAGTTATACATCCTCTGGCCTAAGTTTGTATTTCTACTTTGGCATGCTCCTGCTGAATATTAAACTTGAGCTTATTTTTTTTTTTAAGTTCTAAGATGAATTATTCTGCTTGAGTCTTCCAAGCTGTTCTAAATAGCCTACTGCTGACAGTGCTTAACTAAAGTCAACAAAGAGAAGATAAGCCTTACTGGGATTGTTTGTTGAAATATTAATACCAATTCCAGCTGTAAAAATGATAAATACTTTAATAAAGATAGCCTGTTCCCCACCAAAGTTTTCAGTGCTCTTTATTCTATCTGTGCAAGAATATTCCCATCAGACAGATTTAATCTCACCAAAGATATGGATTACTAAAATGTGGCTATCTCACAAAAACCCTTAAAGCTTTTAAAATAAGCAGCCGAAGTGTGTTAGCTACATTTCATATCCTTTAAAACCACACTTATCTTTTCCTAATTAGTTTCTTTCAGGGCACACATTCATTTGATCTAAGATGTTGTTTCAAATCTATATAAAATGCATATCTGTACATCTGCACTATGTAGTCCCATTGTGGTTTTTTTTCTCTTTTGGGTTTTGTTTTTCTTTTGTGTATACAACTAGGATCCCTTTTCTTATCTGTAAAACACACTCATGTGAACTTCATGAAGTCAGACAAAGCTATTTATTATGGATTTCAGAGGCAAATTGTTGAAGTGAACTTTGCCAGTGGGAATGTTAGGTGCTAATTTGTTGTCAAAGACCCTCTGTGCCATGTGCTGTGCATAAATATTAATTATAAAGGTTTTACGTGGAGCCAGTGCCACTTCAGTTTTAGGAGCTTTTTATGTGATATGGCATATCAAATCTGCCAAGCACAGGGCCATCTGGAAACAGAACAGTGATTGAGAATTGAGTATTTGTTAAAAGAAAACAATATAAGTGAGTAATATGTATAGGTATAGGTCAAGTAGAAATTCGTACATGGAAACATGGAAATTGTCTATATATGGATGCATATTTGTATAAATTTATATACACATTAATATTATAGACCCAGCTGTCAATATCTATGCTATCATTTTAATGAATGCATACATTTCTAAGATGCATTTATGTAAAATTAACTGTCTTATTATCTTTAAGATAATATAAATAATATTATATTAAATACTTGTTACATGTACCCAAATATTAAAAAATCATTTATAGTTCTTTAGTTAATAACAAACTATGAAATATTATATACCAAAAATTTTATTAAGAAATGTGGAATTTCATGGGAAGATGGAAAGGAATGGAATCAAATTGGTTGGAGCTAAAGGAACTGAAGATAAATGGAGACTGAAAACACAGGCATTTGGAAGACAATATCAAAAACATATATTATGTTCTTTACCAGTTACTTTATATTAATTTTATAAAAAAAACATGATTAACCACAGTGACATACTTCCCCCCCGCAAGGCTAAATCTCTTAAAGAATACATAACCTCCTGAAACAGCACCATACACTGGGGATCAAGTCTTCAAACATGTGAGCTTGTGGAGGACATTCTTATTCAAACCACATTTCACTCCCTGGCTCCCAAAGGCCAATGGCCATCTTATGATACAAACTGAATTTATTAAAACTTTAAAGTCTCCATAGTCTTCAACAGTCCCAATGCTGTTCAGAAGTCCAAAGATTCATCTTGGACTCAAGACAGTCTTTAATTTGTAACCCCTGTACAACAATATTAGCAAGTTAATGTACTTCTAACACGTAATGACACAGGATGTACATTCCTATTCCAAAAGTGAATTACTGGTCAGAGAAAAGAAGTACTGGATCAAAACAACATCAAATTCAGAGAAGTGTAAGCACCAATTGTATATATCACATTTGTTCAACCCTCTGTTTGTAAGTCTCCTTGGCAGATGTCTCATGGCTCTGACATCACCAACCTCCTGAAGGTCTCCATTGCAGCTCAAGCTTCCCTCACTTTCATAGAATAATATAATGACTTCTCAGAGCATTCTGCCTTCTCATGGCCTTCTTCTTAAAGTTATTCCAGCACTGCCATGTGTTCTCTGACCTCAATGGCCCTCTGAAGCTATAGAGGAAGAATTCATTACCCACTCACTCTAGTATTTTTATTGATTCTAAACTTGGTACCTTGTGAACCACATTTCCTAATTTGACCGCCAGCTTGAGTTGGACCATCACCCCCTTGAACCACACTAGTAGTAGATTTCTAAATTAGAGTTTTTCAAACAGAAACCCCTTTAGGCTTTCTTTTGTAACTTGGAAGGTTAGCTGGGTTGAGCCATGCTCTGAAGGCAGCACCCCTTCTAGTGTTCCAATAAAGAACAGAATGTTTCCTTAATGGCACTAATCTTAACAAGTACAGCTACTCTTTCAACACGTCTTAACTGTAACATTATGCTATCCAGAAATTTTTGTTCTTTACTCTAAACTTCATTTTTATTTCTGCCTTCACCATGTCATCTTTTTTTGTTGTACAACTGCATAAGAGTTTAAGAGTTATCAGTACTAGTCATTCCACAGACTCAGAATTATGTGGTTTGGAAATTTCCTCTTCAAATAAATTAGTCCGTTGCTTTTTTTAATTAAGAATTTTTCTATTCATTTTACACACCAACCACAGATCCTCCTCTCTTCTCTCCTCCCACACCCTTAGCCTGACCCCGAACCCATTCCCCATTCCCTCCACCGACAAGGTAACACCTCCAGCAGAGCCTAGGTACATTCAGTTGAGGCAGGTCTAAGACTCTCCTCCTGCATATGTGAGGCTAAATTAAAAAGTGATAGAGTGTGTAAGGAGCCCACTACCTATGGTGGGACACCTTTCACAGTCCATCGCTTTTTAATTTAGCCTCACATAAATTCTCAAGACTTTGACAAAACAGCCAGATTCTTTAACAAAAAAATCAAGTGTGTTAGCACTCTCAAGCCCCATCACTAGAAGAGATTTTGTTTTTTTCTGAAACCCCATGAGCCTGACCGCCACAGCTTTGGTAGTCTCAGTTTTACTGTCTTCCAAATTCTAATTGGAGTTGCTCCTTAAGTTCCTCTTAAATGTCCGATCTCTGTTTTAGTCTAAAGTTCAAAATCATTCACATCTCTACATAAACAAATAAATAAATAAAGCAAAAAAACAAAAAAAACAATACATGATCAGGTTCCTCAGAGCAATATACAACCCTCTTGTATGAGCTTCTGTATAAGTCACTTCAGTTATCATGGTAAAACACTAAACTTGTAAAAGCAAGTTATAGAAGAAAGTATTTATTTGGGAGTCATAGTTTCTGGAGAATAAAAGCCATCATGAAGGGATGATATAGGAATGATAGAGAAAAAGTATAGATTATTGAATCTACTTTAATCCAAATAACAACTATTAATCTCAAAATATTTTACATTGGTATGGATTTTGGTTTAGTGATACAAATTTAATTTTGTTATACTGTATGTATGTTTCTACTCTTGTTTAGAGTATTGTGTTTATGCAGCTCATTTAAAAATGTAATGCATAATTAAGAGATATAGATTAATAATCACTTGTAATAGCCAAACTTATAGTCATGTTAGATATGTTTTCAAGATCATACACAGATATATTTAGATAGATAGATGGTCTTTAAACACTTCAAAAACCTATAGAATATGACATTTAATATATTTAATAACTTATGACTTTTCATGACAGTGATATATGTCTGCTCCTGGCAGAACCAATGTACTTCAAAGAAGATGATAGGCATTGAAGAAACTCTGTATGGAATTTGTTTTCTTTATGGCAAAAGGTAGCATTTGGGCAAAGAAACTGCCCTAGCCTCAGTTGCTGAGAGTACATTGTCCAAACTGGACCAGTAGGATGTAAAAGAAAGTGACAGCCAAACTTTGCCAAGACAAGTTAAGACAGTCCTTCAAAATTCTCTGCTTCTCAAAAATGTCTGTCAGATATACTAGGCCTGTAGGCCAAAGTTGAATGCCCTACAGTTACAGAAGAACCTAGGGTGACTGTCCAGGCAGTCAGTTGTTTCTGTCATCTTTTAATTTTGGAAATTGCTTGCTCTGTACTTCCTGTTTACTCAGGTAATATTATATCTTTCTCAGGTCTTTGATGGGGTTTCAGACTAGATAGTTACAGTTATAGCTCTCCCTAATCATGGTAGAAAGTAAATTAGATAGGAAACTCTGGACTCCTCAGGAGAAGACAGCTGATGGAATATTTTCTCTATTTTGCTAAATACAAACAGACTGGATACTGTAACTAATTTTTACTTGATAACTGTTTTTGTATATAGTTTTATATGTTGAAATTAAAACCTTATTTTTTATTTAGACAAAAATGGGGAAATGCTGTGGGATCATCATTCTGTACACTATGAAAAGATGGTCTCATTGTTAATAAAAATGGTGATTGGTCAATAGTGGGCAGGATTTTGGGGGTGGAAAAAATGGTGGGACTACAAAGGGCAGAATCTGAGGAGTCATGAACCAGATGAGAAAGAATCAATATGGGAAGTTGATAGTAACACTTTGAGGTAAATGAGCCTCTGGGAAGCACATAGATTAATAGAAATGGGTTAATTTAAGTTGTAAGAACTGGTAAGACCAAATCTAAGCTATTGGCCTAGCACTTATAAAAAAGAATTAGTCTCTGTGTGGTTATTTGGGAATGACTGCTGGGACACAGAAAAACTCTGCCTACAAAAAGAAGGCATGGCAGCAGCAGCAGGAAGCTGAGAGATCACATTTCCACCCACATTTCCAATTTACTCCTCACAGAGGAAAATAGAATTGGGTTGAGGCTATAAACTCTTAAAGTTCCTCTACCCCCAACAACGTATTTCTTCTAGCAAAGCTAAACCTCCAAAAGTGTCCATAACCTCCTCAATCAGCACTACTGAAACAAAGGTTCGAATATCTAAGACTATAGGGAACATTTTTCATCTAAACCAATACCTTCATTGAGCATAATAGATAGTTATCTGTATCTATCTATCATCTATCTATCTGTTTGTCTATTATCTATCTGTCATCATCTTTCATCTCTTTCTCTTTCTGTCTTTTAAAAGAAATATCTATACAAATTTTTTGAAAAAGTCACTCTGTATTATAACAGATGCTTCAGAAGTGAATTCAGAAATGAAATTACTATGATATTTGTGGGATATACCAACTCAAGTTACTGGATCATTTTTAAAATCTCACATTGGTGGTTATTGACTTTTTTGTGAATGTCCCATGTACTCATGACTTTGTTCCTGTTGTTTATGGGAAAAACATTTAAGATGAACTACAAATATTGCATCTTGGGTTGAAAACAGCATGTTATTAGACTTCTTTATCTGTTTCAAACCAAATCATCAGAACAAATATGTACCTAGTTTATTCATTGGTTTCCAATTAAAATGATATAATTTCACTGCTTCAAATTAAGCGTAGAAGTATATAAAGATTTTAATTTCTACTCTTATTTCTCATGGAACTTTTCAAGGCCTAGAAATTATACTGATCTTTTTTTTTACTGGCTTTTAGATTGTGTCCTGTAAGAAAGAAATGTTGAGTGCATAAGTGTATGTTCACATGGAGGATTATAAGTATATAGTTGTATGTATGTGTGTTTACATAATAATTTAGATTGATATATATTTACATTTATATATAATCATAAAAATTAATCATATGAATGAATATAAAAGATAAATTTACATTTATATGTATTTCTATTCATAATGAAATTAGAGTGCTCAGGCAGGCACAAATTAACAGCTCTGTCTCCTTGCTACCAAAACTACAGGACCATCATGGAAAATGGGTTGGAAAGATTGCAATAGTCAGAGATCTGAAAGGACTAGTGTGAAACTGTTTTCTGGACATGACAGGACCACTGTCTTCATAATCTCATAGCAACTGCAGTTGTCTGAACAAGTCCTGAACAAGATCAAGCCATGGAACATTCTAGCATAGAAGGGAATGAGCTTGTGAGCCTCTGCTCATACCTGAGGATCTATGGAGAGTTAATGGCTTCTAGGGGAGGAAGAGTCAGTTTTCTAACTCAGGTGTCATCCTTCATAGGTCACACCTACTCCAGTGGCTTTTCCAAACCTATGAACAGACAGGCAGTACAATTCGGAATTGAACCCAATGGATTACTTTTTTAGAAGGAAGACAGATGTTGGAGGGAGGTGGTGAGGTTAATATGGGAGTAGTTTAAGGGATGAGTGGGAGGGAGATATGATCAAAATACATTACATGAAATTTTTGAAGAATTTATAAAAATATTACAGTAAGAAAGAATTATATCCATCCAGGCAGTGTCACACATGGGCTCCCTCTTATGGTGTGGGACTCAAGTTGGAATAGTCATTGGTTGGCCATTCTCACAAGTTCAGCTCCACCATTACCCCAGAACATCTTGCAGCAGGACAGATAGATGGTAAGTCAAAGTTTTTGTAGCTGGGTTGATGTCCCAGTCTCACTGTTAGGAGAATCGCCTGGTTATATAAAATGTGTAGGTTGGACTCTGTGTCCCCATTACTAGGAGAGGGCTGCTAGGGTCACTCTTGTAGATTCAAGGGAGTTTCCATTGCACTAGGTTTCTATATAACTCCCCAAATGTCCCCCAATTCTAGTCATCTTTCCCAGTTCTCTCTACCTCTGTCTCTTCCATCCTTTGCCCATTCCCTTATGTTTCCATCCCCAACTTCCCCCAATCTACCCACAATATCTGTTCTGTTTCCCCTTTCCAGGGAGATCCATGCATCCCTTCTTGAGGCCTCCTTGTTACCTAGCATCCTTGGGTCTGTGGATTGTAGCATGGTTATCCTTTACAGCTAATATCACTTATAAATGAGTAAACACCGTGTTTACCTTTCTGTGTCTAGGTTACACCACTCAGGATGATCTTTTTTAGTTGCATCCACTTACCTGCAAATTTCATGATGTCATTGTTTATAACAGTTTAATAATGCTCCATTGTATAAAGGCACCACATTTTCTTCATATGTCTTTTGGTTGAGAGACATCTAGGTTATTTCTAGTTTTTATTCTGTTCTATTATGAATAATGTTACAATGAACATGGTTGAGCAAGTGCCCTTGTGGTAGGATGGAGCATCCTTTGGATATATGCTAAAAAGTGAAATAGTTGTGTCTTGAGGTAGACTGATTCCAAATTTTCTTAGGAACTGCCATATTGATCTCCACAATGGCTGTACAAATTTATACTTCCACCAGCAATGAAGGAGTGTTTCCCTTACTCCACATCCTTTCCATCATGAGCTGACAATTGTGTTATGGATCTTGGCCATTCTCACAAGGTAAGATGGGATCTGCAAGTAGTTTTGATTTGTGTTTTCCTGATGACTAAGGGTAGTAAACATTTCTTCAAGTGTTTCTTACCCATTTGAGATTCTATTGTTGAGAATTATGTTTAGATGTGTGCCCCATTTTCAATTGGATTATTTGGTTTATTGATGTCTATTTTCTTGATTTCTTTATATACTATATATATTAGCCCTCTGTTGGATGTGGAGTTTGTGAAAATCTTGTCCTATACTGTAGGCTCTGTTTTGTACTATTTATGGTGCCCCTTGTCTTACAGAAGCTTTTCATTTTCATGAAGTCCTATTTATTGATGGTTTTTCTCAATGACTGTGCTGTGGGTTTTCTGTTAAGGAAGTTGTCTCCTGTGGCAATGTCTTCAAGGCTATTTCCCACATTCTCTTCCACTAGGTGGATGGCCAGGAACCAGAGGCAGGGCAGCCCAGAGATCTGAGATAGAACCTAACTTGACTAGTTAAAAAAAGTCAATAAAGTCAATGAAAGGATTCCTAATAATCTGCTTTACTCACAGATCAGTGCCTAGCCTAGTAGTCATCAAAGAGGTATCATCCAACAACTGATTGCATCGGATGCAGAGACCCACAGAAAAATACTAGGAAGAGCCAGGGGTACTCTGAAGAGGCAGGGGAGGAAGGATTTTAGGAACCAGAGGGGTGTAAGACACTGTGAGAACACCACCCATAGAATCAAATAAGCAAGGCTCATAGGGGCTCACAGACCCGATATCGATAAATATCAATAAATACAGACCCTGTATGGGTCTGAGCTAGGTACTCTGCAAATACCTTATGGTTGTGTAGCTTCGTGTTCTTGTGGGATTCTTAACAGTTAGAGTAGGAGGTGTCTCTGACTCTTTTGTCTTTTCTTGGAACTTTTCATCCTACTCTGTTGCCTTGATATGAGTGTCTGTGCCTTGTCTTTTCAGTTGATTTTTTTAGCTCATTTTACATACCATCCACAGATCCCTCTCTCCTTCCTCCTCCCACTTCCTATCCCTGCCTCTCTTCCCACCCTTTATCCCCTCTTCAAACAGGTAAGTTCTCCCGTGGGGAGACAGCAAAGCCTGGTATATTCAGTTGAGGCAGTACCAAGCCCCTCCCCACTTTATCAGGGGTAAGCAAGGTGTCAGATGATAGGTAATGGGATTCAGAAAGCTGGCTCATGCACCAGGGGTAGATCCTGATTTCACTGTCAGGGACCCATCAAACAGACCCAGCTGTACAACTGTCTTCCAAATGTAGAGGTTCTAGTCTGGTTCCACACAGGTTCCACAACTGTCAGTCAAAAGTTTCTGAGTTCCTATGAGCTTGGTTCACTTGTCTCTGAAGATTTCCCCATCATGATCTTGACCCCCCTTGTTAATAAAATACCTCTTGCTTCTCTTAGACTGTACTCTTGGAGCTCAGCCTGGTGCATGATTATGGATCTCTGCATCTGCTTCCATCAGTTACTGGATGAAGGCTTTGTGATGACAGTTAGGGTATTCAGCAATCTGGTTACCAGGGTAGGCCAGTTCAGGCATTCTCACCACTGTTGCTAGTAGTCTAATCTGGGGTCATCCTTGTGGATTCCTGGGAATTTCCCTAGCACCAAGTTCCTCCTTATCCCCATAATGGTCTCCCTCTCTCAAGATATCTCTTTCATTGCTCTCCCACCCCATCTTATTGTAACTTGTTAGGCCATGTTTAGTGGATGTATTTGGGAGGCCTGCTCTTTTTTGAAGGAGTATGGATGTGGTGTGTGTGGCATGAATCTTAAAAGGTCTTATTAATAAAAACAAACCTGGAGCCAGGTATTGGGGTGAATGCTGAAAGATCAGAAGGGCAGGATAACATAGCTAGCCTCACCTGGCCAATTCCTAAGCTAGTCTTGTTTCCTCAAACTGGCAGCCTGTGTCCTCAGTCAAATAGATCTCAGCTACACTGCTGCTAAAAGCCTAAAAACTTAAAAAGGCTCTAGTTCCTGCTCCTCATGCCTTATATACCTTTCTGTTTCCTGCCATCTCTTCCTGGGATTAAAGGCGTGTGTCACCATGCCTGGCTGTTTCCAGTGTGGCTTTGAACTCACAGAGATCCAGATGGATCTCTGCCTCCGGAATGCTAGGATTAAAGGCGTGTGCTACCACTGCCTAAACCTATGTTTAATATAGTGGCTGCTCTGTCTCTGACCCCCAGATAAGTTTATTGGGGTGCATAATATATCAACTACAGGTATAGATCTGGGGAGGGGAAGGTAGTGAGAGGGACTGAGAGGAGTTGAGGGATTGGAAACTGCAGTCAGAATGTGATGTATGTGGGAAGAATAAAAGAAAAAATTCAAAAGCATTAAAGAATGGCTGAATAAAATAATCATAAATTTCTAGATTCAGTAGGAAAACACAAATGAAACTATTGTAAATTTCACTCTAGCTGAATACAGTGCTGTCATTCATTATTTCAAAAGTGTGTAATTTTTGTGGGGCTGAGGAGATGGCTCAACAGTTAAAAGTGCTTGCAGTTCTTCCAGGGGACTTGTGCTCAATTACCAACACCCATACATACGGCAGTTCACAACCAGCTATAACTTCCCTCCCAGAGGGTCCAGTTCCCTCTTTGTCCCTCCAAGAGCACTAGCCATGAATGAGTTACATGAATATAAATGCAGGTAAAGCCCCCATACACATAAAATTAAAACAAAAAAAATTTCCCAATTGTGCCAGTTGTGAATGAGAAACAATGCATTTAATGGTTCACAAAAGAAATGGGCTTGTTACTAGTTTGCCTACTCTTTATAATTCTGCATTTTATATATTTGCAAATACACATATCCAGAAAATACTGATAGGCTTAATGTGTGATTCATTTGTCTTGTTCCTGTCTAATGAGAAACTGTGACCATGCTCTGCATAGAAACTAGGGTATGAATTGTATGCTCTTATCTGACTCACTTCCTCTGGATTAATGGTTCTCAACATTCCCAATGCTGACACCCTTTAATACAGTCCCTCACTTTGTGGTGACCCCCCAACCATAACATTATTTGATTGCCACTTCGTAACTGTAATTGTGCTACTGTTATGAGTTGTAATGTAAATATTTGTGTTTTCCAATGGTCTTAGGCGACCCCTGTGAAAAGGTTTTTCAGCTTCTCAAATGGGTCACATTGCACAGGTGAGACTCGCTGCTCTGGAGTCTTAGAGAAGACTCTTTTCTGCCTTTCCTTCCTCTTTACACTGGAAGTGAGCTTGATTTATTGGGGACTCATTGTGAGGCAGTAGTTTATTTGAGTTTCAAATAACAGGTCTAGGTTAGTAATGTGGCAATCTAGGAAGTGATTGAGGAAACAGCAATCTGTTTCCAAGTTGTAACTCACACTATAGTCTAGAGTGAAGATGGTCATTCAATGAAGAGGAAAAAAAAAATACCGCAGAGCCCTGAAGAGGCAGAGACAAGGACAGCTGCTGATTTTCTCCCTCTCACTGTGTGTGCTGACAGCACACCACACATCTGTCCATACACATTCTCCAGAATAACTGTCTATTAGTGTGGTGGTTTGAATCACAATGACTCTCATAGACTCATATATTCAAATGCTTAGTCAGCAGGGTGTGGCACTCTTGGAGAAGAATGAGGAGATGAGGGTTTGTTGGAGCAAGTGTAGCCTTGTTGGAGGAAGTGTGTCACTGGGGGTGGGAGTTGAGGTTTTAAAAGCCTATGCCAAGGGCACTCCCTACCTCTGCTTGTGGATCAGGGTATACCTCTCAGCTACATCTCTGGTATCATGTCTGCCTGCTGCTGTGCTAGTTGCCCTGATGTTAATGGACTAAGCCTCCTAAACTGCAAGTAAGCCCTCAAATAACTGCTTTCTTAGTAGATTTGCCTTAATCATTGTGTGTCTTCACAGCAATAGAATAGTGACTAAGACAATTAGCTTATCATGACTGATGTTATTAATAGATAATGCCCAAATCCAAACATTTTTGTTCATTTTTCACTTATTTGCTTTTTGTCAATGACTACACAAGGTGATATTTTGATACACTGTTTACATATTGCATTTTACAACTAAACATCTTGAAGAATATTGATAGCATAGTTTATTCTGAGATGAGGTAATTCTGAATTAGAGCTATGAATGCTTTTTATGAATCTACTGTGCCATCAAATGGGTATGTTCTAAAGGATTTCTATTTTATGCATTTGGTCTAGGCTACCATTAAGGGTCAGGATAAGAATTCCTTCACATGAAGGCTTGATAAATACTATTAATAGTCTAACTGAAAAAGAGAGTACAAATGATTGATAATTCCCACATTTTACAGATTTTTGGAATGCACTGCACTTAGTAGAATTTTTAGAATCATGTTAAATGTAAGCCTAATTTGTTAGATTTTCTTTTTAGTTTAATTTTAAAATAAAATACATATTTTAGCTGATATGGTCTAGCAAAGCTAGGTGACTTGTCTACAATTCTGTAGTTAATTAGTGATTGCATATAGATTCCTTGTTTCTCAAACAATGATTGTTCACACTTTTGAGTGATTAGACTTCAAAACCATTTCTATATCAAAAGATATAAGGGGAACATGGGAAGAGATATAAGCCAATAGTTGACTTCACTGGACTAATAAGAGAATAGCTCCCAGTTTTTTTGAACAATTTGTTATGGAATGGTAGAATTTATTAAGACCTGCCAAATAAATATTCTTTAACTTTGTCTTGCTTTTGATTTTCCCACTACTTTGGTTTGAACTAATAAAATCTTTTTATACATATTAGTTCTGAAATGACCATAAATCTACTCAATAGAATAGAATTCATTAATTTTAAAGTGGATTAGAGTCACTTTAGTTACTACAGCCTGGAAATGATTCATAACTGTCAGACAATTGGGATAAAACACGATCTACCATCAAGACATGCTCTATGCATAGCAATGCTTAAAAATCATCCCACCCCATCATCATGCTTATATATTGGTATTAACTCATTAATATATAGAACACTAAATTGTATCATCATCCACACTTTTTTCAATGCATTCATCTCTAGGTAGTTGTGGTTTAAAATATATCTGCTTTGGAAGGAAAAATAGATGCCATATTACATAGAAAGTAGAATTTCTCAAATTAGAGTGTGGTATTATTTCAGTAAGCCTATTTCCATCCTGTTCTTAGCTCTGTAACTTTGGAAGATTTATTGTTTTAGTGATGATTAGGTAGAAATAGTAATATTCCCCACAGAAAGTGCAGGGAAGTGTATTAACTTATGTAAGGTATGAGTTTGACAGCAAATTAGCTGCTTGAAGGAATGCCACTTCACACTCTTGATCATAGAGAAAAAATAGGTGGTATAATTATGAGATGATCAAACACATTTTTCATATATATTATATATATATATACTCTTTTCATGTTCTCTTAATTGCTTCATAGCACACCTAATTTTAGACATATAAAAAATATTTTGTTGAAGTAAATATTTCTGAACTGTGAGCAGATTAATATCATCTTTCATATTTGAAATTATATTTGAATATAGAATATAAACATATTTTGTATACTGCAGTGTGTATTGATGGAATGTATGTCACCCCACTAAAATAAAAATATCTTCCTTCTGGTAAAAAATAAACTAGAGTAGGAATGCCTTGTCTATGGGAGACAGCACAATAAAACAATGTGAAGATTGTCTAAAATGAGTAAATGAACCTACAGTGTCTTACAGAATGTGTTGCTCAGAATCTCTGAAAGAAAATTAAAAGGCAGATATATTTCGTTTTAAAATCTGCAAGTCCACAGTACTGTTTCTTCTGTTCTCAAAACACTTTAAGTTATTATTTCCTCATTAGATCGAATGAAACACACACAACACTCAAAATGAAAATTAAAGAAAAAACTAAAAGACTGACAATTCAGTAAGGATGGTGAGTTAAAATGCAATAATCACAGGAAGATATATTTTGGATGTCTTGTACAAGGTGGACACATCAGTCCTTTGATCATGAGACTGCTTATTTAGAACTAGAAAGTACACTATTGCTGTTTTTGAGACTTCAGCTAGTCTACTGAAGTTCTTAAGATGTCTCATCATTCATGAACACACATGCCTTCTCATATGTCTCGTTATTGTGATACAAGTTCTGTTTTCCAAAAGTCCTGACAACCACAGTATGCTAAATTATAGATTAGTAATTTCAGAATGGATTTCATTTTCCACAATGAAATGTTACAGCATGTTCACCTCTCTTACTGGTTTTAAAGGGAAGAAAAGAATGTGCAGAACTTAGCCACCATATACTTCATGAATGGCCTCTGGCAGATCTGTCCCAATTCCTTTCAAATTGGTATGGTATAAAAGTAAAGATGTGACCCACGAGTAAAACAGTAAGTGCAGTCTGTAAGGTACGTACACAAAGTCTTTACTATGGCATCAAGTTCGTTTGCTCCCCTAAATTAATTTGAAAACAGCTGCTGACAAGTCTGAGTGAAACATGGGCATGTTTCTGTAGTAATATTAGGGGGGACTCCTTAAAAAAAAGGTAAGGCAGGCAAATGATCATTGTGTATTTGTTTCACACTCAAAAATAGGTATTTATGGAGCATTTATCCTGCATTGGGAACACACCTAAGTAATACAAATAAACTAATAAGAATCTGAGATAAATCTTCTGTTTTTATGCAACTTGTGTTTATGAAAAAGTTGTCAACAATGAACAGATGCATACTCACCAAGAACACCCAAACATAATATGGCAGTTCCTAAAATTTATTAAAATGACCACAGAGTAAGGTAGTACTGTGTAATGCACATATTCAATTAAAAAAAGCCAATTTAAGAGTCATTAGAATGAAGAGTCTTGTGAAGAAGAAACCTTATGTTGGTTTTCTTGGCTTGTTGCTGTGATCAAATTCCCAAAGAACAACTTAAGGAAGGAAAAGTTTACTTGGCTCACAATTAAGAAAGTATACAGCCCACCATGTTGGGGAAGCATTGACGGCAGGAGCATGGGGCTACTGGTCACATTGTGTCTGCAGTCAGAAAACAGAGAAGAGACAGGAAAGAGAGACAAGATAGAAATCCTTAAAAATCTGTCCCCTGAGGGACACACTTCTTCTAGTGAGAGTGTCCCACCTCCTAAAATATCTACACCAGCTAAGGACATAAGCTTATGGAGGACAGTTCACATTGAAACCGCAACAGAAGAAATCATAATAAAAGGAAATAACAACTAATATCTTAGGCTGAGTGACTAGAAGCTATTTCTCACATGAGGATTTTGAGAATGTATTCCTCAAGGAAAATAAGTTAAGTGTAAGAAAGAAGGTTGGGAGAGGATGGGGAAAGGAAATCGAGACTGATATAGTTTCTGGATATTGAACTGCGTGGTGCGGTGTGACATCTCCGTGAAGTAGGAAGGTTGGCCAAGTAAGCCAAGTCTTACTTAGTCATTGACTTGAGGAAATATCCATCGAAAGGAGCTAAGATTTTTTGCCTGGATGGTTGCAACCAGCATAGGAAAATCACACAGAGGAGGGTGGGTCTGTGATTTGACTCCATCGCAAAGAACACTTATTTGGCCTGATGACAGGTATTCCTACTTGAAACAGATGATCTGTATGAAGTACCCTATCTTTGACTATGGAGGGAGAAATTCAGAAAAAATTTAGGCCAATTTATTTATAACTTCTTGGAGTAAAAATTTATATTTTATTCTGGAATAAACAGAAACATTTGGAGAATATTAAATAAGGCATGATATATATATATATATATATATATATATATATTTGTATGTATAGTGTACATATATGTATAATATATATGTATATACATCAATATGTATATAGAAAACACATTGATAAGAGTACATTGATGAAAAATATAAAATAGTGTTTCATGCTAAGTGATACTATTGACTAAGTTCATATTTGATGAAAAGAGGAATAGAGATATATGTTAAAGGTAAAAATTCAAATACAGCGTGAAGGTGACAACACATTATATCTGTAGAACCACAATTAGCTAGTTTTGCCACAGCTTGCTCTAAGTGGTGAGAAGCAAGGGAAGATAGATATAGAGATGTAAACAGTTACTAGGGTATTGTGAGCCTCATGAGCCATGCTTTAGCAATCTAACTTTAGCTTATATATCCCAATGAAATATTACTGGTTCAAAACATCTTGGGTAAAAGCCCAATAAAGACTGACAGAGGTGCATTAAATTTGGAACTTAGGAAAGGTATCTTTATCTAGGAGCACTATACTCTTGTCTCTGCTACCTAAGGAATCATCATGCCAGAAGTGATAAATACTTTTATTATTCCACAGGGTAGACAAGAGTAGATAAAAGGAGAACAGCCCATCCTGAGCTGCTCTTGACATTGAACGAAGAAGGAAAGTGGTGAATAATACACATAAGTGCTATTGTGCAACCAAGTCTCTTGTTTGCTAGCTGCTGCATTACTTCCACTGTCTTTGGCACTGTATGTCTTGTAAGGCACTCCTCCCAGTTCTTTACATAACTGCTCTCATCAGGGTAGTGAGTCAGAAATAAAAGAAACTTAGCAATTTCCTTTACACTTTTGGTGGTCGAGAATATATTATAAAGCAGATGTTTTTCATTAAAGTCCATCATAAAAATGTAATCTAACATAGTCTTAGGATTTAACTTAAAAGACAACAACTGTAAACTATTTATAAACAAAACAAAAAAATGGGCAACAGCATTATAGGTAAAATGTAGCAATTTAATTCTCTTAGTAAGACTACTCCAACTAAATCTAGATTTATTTATTTAGACAAGTAGTTTTCTCTATGCTAATGTGGATTGAGACTTTATTTGTACAAGGAGCCAATGCACTGTTGCTATGTATATCCAGAAAAATTATTGGGCAAAAGCATATTAGATTAGAATTGGAAGTTACACATGGTGGTCAAAGTGCTCTGGAGTCCTCAGTGATGTACAAAACCAAATGTAACAATAGATCAGGCAGAGTCAAAGATGCCTGGGAAGTCTCAGGACAAGGAACAAGCCATTACGAATACCATTGCAGCCCCTACTGGTAAAATGACTCGGCCTAAGTCCAGTTTGGAAATTTACAAATAATTGACTCAGAGGGAGATGGGTGATCAGCTATGAAACAACTTTCATATAAAATGCTCACAGAGAAAATGACATGTTATGTGGGAATACTGGAAAGGAATTCTATAAAGTACAAAGCTCATCTTATCTACTAACTTCGATGAAAATTCCCTCTGAATGTGGGTGAAAGTTGTGTGACTTGATGTATTTGGGAGTCCCTAGCAATGGAACCAGGACTTATTCTGGGTACACAAACTAGCTTTTTAGATCCCATTCCCTATGGTGAGATACCTTACTCAGCCTTGATGCAGTGGGGAAGGGCTAGGTCCATCCGTAACATGGTATGACAGCCTGTGTTGACTACCCAAGGGAGGTCTTAATTTCTATGAGGAAGGGATGGGAGTGGAATGTGGGCAGGTGAGGGGAGACGGAGAAGAGGAGGGAGGGAATAGGGGTTGGTATGTTAAAGGAAAGAAAAATTTTAAATAAAAAATTATATTAAAAAAAGAAAATTGGGTAGTTGGCATTTCAAATACAAGAAGAATGTGTAGTGTTAAAAATATGTCTCAAGTTTTGTGTTTCACATGAAGATTTTCCATAGCAAGATTTTAATATTCCATAAATAATCACATGTTCAATTCACTCCATCCCAAAAGAGTCTGAGCTATATGGAGATTTTTTTAATGTATATATCATTTAATAGATGCACATTTATGGACTTTTTTCTCATTTTAACAAAACTGACTTCTTTCTTCTCCTCTTCCCTTCTCTTCTGTCTTTATTCCAAAGCTGATTTAAATTAAATGGAGTTTCATTTCTCATTTTGTAAAATGGTGCTTCATTTTCTTCTTGCTTATTTTTTAAATCTTTGATTTGTTTTGTTTGACAATAAAAAAGGTTAAAAATTGGTTTGCGATGGGTTAGCCCAGTTGCCTTGTAAAAGATGAGCCTATGGACCAAAGATGTGAAAATCAAAGCAGAATAGTGAACAATGATGATGAAGCCCAATTTCAGCAAAGTAAGATACACCCAAATGAAACATGAAATCTGTATCCACGGATGATATGATGTTGTTTTAAAAAAATATATAATGATAATGTTAAAATCAACTCTTAAAATTGTTACCTAAATATATGCAGTAGACTGGATATCTTGTTCAAAGTCTAATAATAGCTAGCAAGATAATTGTTTAAAATTTACTACAGAAAATTATATCAAAGAGATTTCACATGAATCATGTCATTACCACCTATCCCATTTCTTGACAGATGACTGGATAAATAGATGATCCACTTGGTTTTTATGTTAGTTGTGTGACTGCTGCCTCAGAGATTGGTTTAACCAGAAGGCCTCCACAGGTGGAAAATGTAGGGAATGTAGAATTCTTCTTGGCTGCTTCATACATTGACTTCCATTCCCTATTGATTTTGCTCATTGGAACTTTGTCCTCTATTCTGATATTACTGTTAAAAAGGAAGAGATTTCCCAAAGCATAAACTAAATAGTTACCTAATAGTCACTAAGTATTCACCAAAGTAAACTTGGGTCTTTAGATGTATGTGTACTATACACTATACATATTCCCATTGGCAGAGGTTACTCCTCATTTTACATATGTCAAAATTGAGAGTAGCTAACTAACTAACTAACTAGAACCAACTAATGCTGATCAGTCAGTAATAGGGTAAGGATTTGAAGCATTGGTTACTTTAGTCTTAATCTGTAAACCATGAACACCAAGCTCAGCCTAATTAATGCTTAAAATAATTTAAGAGAACATTTTATAAAATTTTAGGGAGTATTTCTTATGATGAAAATGATTTTTGAAAAATTCCTATTTAAACATAGCCTCTTCATCCCTTTCTTAAGAAGCTTTTATTGCCTCTTGAGTATGTATAATTATGTTAATTCACCTTTTTCTTTCTTTCACAATGCCCTTGCTTTGAACTATATGAAATTATCTTTCAAAATAAACTCCAACTTAGCTTCAGAAAAGTAAAGGAAAAAAAACCAAAATATCTCTTAGATTTTCTCAGAGCTATGAATATGGCATTCAACATTTTGAATCTCTGTGAGTTGATGCTGCATTGTCTTATCAATGATACATTATTTTCAGAAGTTGATTCTCAGGGCAAGATCTACATAACCCAGATCTTAGAAAATTGTGTTTTATAAATGTGGATTTGTACCAGGTAGTGAAAAACCAGGGAGTCATAAAGACTATAAACTTAGAATGCAAGTAGAACATTAGCATAGAAATAAACAGAAATTGATAAAACAGAATCATTAAACCTGTGCACTATGACCCTTAGTTTTATGATTTCTACTTTGTCTCAGAATTTCTGTATTTCTATTGAGTAGAAGATTGTTAGTTCTAAAAACAGGCCAGACTACCTTCTGCCCTTTCTGTAATTAAAATAACTTATTTATAAACAATTTGTTTCCAACTGTATTAATTTTATGTAATTTCATCTTCAAAAAATTATTAAAGGAATAAAGGTGTTTTCTAGAGATAATACTCATATACTGAAAGATTTTCCTGCATGATAGGTAGACAGACAGAAAAACAGATAGAGGATATATGACTTAATATATAGTTTTCATTATAAGTTACATTTTTGTAATAAGTTTTGTAATACATTTTGTAATATGTCTTGTCATATAGTTATAAAGAATTTTAAAAGCAGATATAAATTTATTACTAACACAGTTTTAGAATTAATTTATATACTATAAATTCTTCATGTGTATAGTAGTCCACTAATCATAAAACAAGTATCATATATTTAGAAGTAGTGTTTAAATGATTATAAAGTGTGGTGAGAAAAAGCATGAGACTTCTTTTTTGATTATTCAAAAATACTGATTTTCTAAAAGTAATTTGTTAAATATTTTATAATATATGATGCCCTCGAATAAATGCACATAACTAAACAGAATTATCAGTGCGGACTGTATGCATGCTCCATACAGCTGGTGGCAAAGCAAGTAGAATATTAAAATTCAGTTGATGTAAATTTTGTACAAATACTTCAGGTGGATTTAAGAAAATATTTCAATAAAAGAAACCCACAAAACTATACATCTGAAAGAATACAAAGGTCACATGTACATAGTCAATGTATTTTTCAAGATATGTTTGTACAGATAAAGGAGTAGAAATTTTACAATTAATATGCTAATAATTTCAGTGATTGCCATATTCACAAAATTGACAGTAAATTCATGCAAAAGAACAAGTGTGTTAGTTTTGTTTGTAACCTGGAAGAAAAATCATCACTTAAATAATTTGATGATCATTACTCCCAAGGATTACAAAACCGCATCACTGATGAAATCTATGATGATGTATTTTCATTACTACTACTTACTTACTAATGAGTGCACTTGGTTTAATAGATACCTTGATAACATTAGACTCGAATGCAAAGAGCCCAACAGAAGTTCTTACCAACTCGTGCAAACCAGTGATATGTGCCATGCTCAGGACAACACTATGGGAAACATTTCTGGCATAGTGAGCAATGATGCACTGAGTTTAATCATATAGTGGATAGTCAATATCCATCCTTCCTTGCATCTGGCAAGACAGCACTGTACTAAACTATATTCCTAAATATTGCCTCCCCTCCCAGGATTTTTCAGAGTATGATTTCACTCCTGAAGAAATCCATAGCTCATATGCAAAATCTGAGTGAAAATTGTCATATCTGATATATGAAAGTCAATGCTGGAATATATTATGGTGTTCTATCATCTATCTGCAATGTGAGCATTATAGGTAGAATTTTAAATTGAATTTTTTGTCATATGTTGAGAATTTTTGTTTGGTTTATATAATGAAGCTAAAGAAAAGAATTTCTTTTGATGTTATGTGCTGTGGGATGTTCTGTATGGGAAATGTGTTGTTGATTAGTCAATAAATAAAACACTGATTGGCCATTGGCTAGGCAGGAAGTGTAGGCGGGACAAGGAGGAGAATAAAGCTGGGAAGTGGAAGGCTGAGTCAGAGAGACACTGCCAGCCGCCAGGATGACAAGCAGCATGTGAAGATGCCGGTAAGCCACGAGCCATGTGGCAAGGTATAGATTAATGGAAATGGATTAATTTAAGCTGTAAGAACAGTTAGCAAGAAGCCTGCCACGGCCATACATTTTGTAACCAATATAAGTCTCTGTGTTTACTTGGTCGGGTTTGAGAGGCTGTGGGGCTGGCAGGTGAGAGAGATTTATCCTGACTGTGGGCCAGGCAGGAAAACTCTAGCTATAGTTATGTATCAATATTATAACTTAATACATTCATTACTGTTTTACTTCTTTCGCTCTTCTACCAATATGTAAATAGATGTTATACTACAAATGATGCAGTTACATTTTTTAACACATCTACTTTGATACAATTGTATTTTTCATGCACCTTCAAGGTGTTCTAGGTAATCCTTTCATAAATTTTATCAGTGTCTAGGAGGGAATTCTAGTCCTCTGTGTAATATGTTTCAGAGTGATTCTTCTAAGATTTTTACACTCTGACTTTGAATCTGCTGTCTTTGATGCCCTCAACTTCTATTCTGAAAACCAAGTAATCTCAGTTCAATAAGAACTTATTGGAAGCCACTTTGGAGCATACCCTATTCCTTATTGCAGAAAGCAAAATATAATAACAAGAGATAATATTTGAGGAAATATCAAGAGAAAATTGCATTTGTGCATATGATTAGAGTTTTTGAAAGAGAAAGCACCATTTTTTATATACAGCAAAGAAAGAAACAGAGAGGACATAGAGAGGCACAGCACAGAGTGAGTTCATGTATGTGGTTCTCACTTTTCCTCATTAACTCAATAGTTATTGAGACTGAAAAAAATGAATGGGAGACTTAGTGGAAGGAATTTTGGTTGCACTTGTTCCAAAAAGAGCAATACGCTCTCATCAGACTATTTTTCTCAAGTATATATTATTTTGAATCTGTTTATTTTGTTTTATGTGTGTGGTTGTGTACCTGCTTTTCTGTTTGCTCACCACTTGCCTGTAATGCCAGAAGAGGGCAACAGATCCTCCAGAAACAGAGTTAAAGGGGTTTGTGAACCTTTTGTTCATGCCAAGAAATAAACATGGGTCTTCTGTAGGAAGTATTCTTAATAGTTGAGCTATCTCTCCAGCCCCTTGTTTTAATTTTTAAATAAAATTCTCCATGTTTTACAAGGATCAATCACATTTAAATATAAATGGATTCTTTAGGACAATTTCTTTTAACTACAACTTTGAAAGTTAGTCACACACACCCCAAATCCCCAGGATTGTATATTTTTTTCCAGTATTTCAGGCACCTAGAATGAAGAATAACTTTAGTCTCTCTTAGTCTTAGTAACTTATCTTATTTTTGTATTTCTTAATACTCAAACAGGAAATTTGATCACCCAAATGCTTCTAATTTTTTTCCATAAAGTTATAGATACTATTATTACAAGAAAAGGAAATAGAAATCTACATGTCAAAAATCCAATTCTCATTTGCTTTAGCTGAGTTAAAGAGAGTTACTGTTAAAATATTTCTTTTCCCTTAATTTTCAATAATCAGCTGGAAGAGTTTGTAGTCTTTCAAAATGTCTTGATTTGTTTAGTAATCTTTTTTTTTTTTTTTTTTTTTTTTGGTTTTTCGAGACAGGGTTTCTCTGTGTAGCTTTGTGCCTTTCCTGAATCTCACTTGGTAGCCCAGGCTGGCCTTGAACTCACAGAGATCCGCCTGGCTCTGCCTCCCGAGACCTGGGATTAAAGGCGTGCTCCACCACCGCCTGGCTGTTTAGTAATCTTAATTTAAACTTTCTCTGTCTTTTCATGATGTGATATTTATTTCCTTCTAGAGATGAGCCATATGTGATTAACTGAATATACCACATATTGACATATTTAAAACACAATTGGCTGAAGGTCGCCTTACTTGTGTTAACATTTGTATAAATACAAATAAAGTAACTGCAATCCGACATGTGGAGTTTAAATGTGTGGTCATCTTCACTATCAATTTGACAAGATTTAGAATCACCTACGAGAGAGGTTTAACTGGGAAAGAAAGACCTACATGAATGTGAGTGGTCCTATGCCACATGATCTATGTCCACTGATTGAATACAATGGAGGAAAGCAGAAGTATAAACACCAATATTCATCTTTTTGTTCTTCCGGACTGCCTATGCAATAAGACAAGTTATGTCACACTAATGACATAAAATGCTGGCTAAAGTAATCAATCATCATGGTGTGACAGGAAAAAATGAGTAGTCTCTTCGGAAGACTGAGTGACAATTTCTGACAAAGTAAGCCATGCTGTATGACAGCTTCCCATGATAGATTATATCACTGCTTAGACTTGGAGCCAAATAAACCTTTCTTCCTGAAGTTGCTGTTACCAGGCATTTTGTCATAGCAGTAAGAAAAGGTAACTAATAGACAGTTAGATATGCATTTTCAGCTCTTTTATATATGTCCTAAAGAGCATGGCTTCCAGGTCCCATCCATGGTTGGGGTATGCTATTCTTCTGGAAGCGCTGTCCTGATAGGTTCGTTCTTCTTGTGCATTGTTTCCAGTCCGTTCCTTGTGACTTATGATGTAGACCATTCTGTCATGTGTTTATTGAGCATCTCTCCATATTCTTCTTAGATAGATGTTTTAAAGTCACTGGTGCAGGATAATCCTCCACAAGATATCTTTTTTTTTTTTTTTTTTTGGTTTTTCGAGACAGGGTTTCTCTGTGTAGCTTTGCGCCTTTCCTGGAACTCGCTTTGGAGACCAGGCTGGCCTCGAACTCACAGAGATCCGCCTGGCTCTGCCTCCCGAGTGCTGGGATTAAAGGCGTGCGCCACCACCGCCCGGCTGATATCTTTTTTTTTTTTTTTTTTTTAATTCAAATATTTTCACAGATTCTTGTCTTCTTTTTCTATTGAAGTCCAGCTTAACAATTAGTAACATTTTATTATAGAGGGCTTTGATGCTTCTGAAATATCATCACCTCAACTAAGACTTTTACATTTTGGATTTGGATTGAGATAAGGCCTGTCCATTTGACCCTTGCTAGTTCTAAACTCAATATCTTAGGCTTTTTGCCTCTGGAGGGCTAAGACTCTAGCATCTGCTGTCATGTCCAACTTCATCTAGATTTTTCTTTTTTTATTTTATTTTATAATTTAATTTAATTTTACATATCGGCAATGGATTCCCCTGTCCTCCCTCTTCCCCACCCCGCCCTCCCCCAGCCCACCTCCCCATTCCCATCTCCTCCTGGGCAAGGACTCCCTTGGGGATTCAGCTCAGCCTGGTGGATGCAGTCGAGGCAGGTCCAGTCCCCTCCTCCCTTCACCCAGGCTGAGCAAAGTGTCCCTTGCATAGGCCCCAGGTTCCAAACAGTCTGCTCATGCACTAAGGACAGGTCCTGGTCCCTCTGCCTGGGGGCCTCCCAAACAGTTCAAGTTAATCAACTGTCTCACTTATCCAGAGGGCCTGATCCAGTTGGGGGCTCCTCAGCTATTGGTTCATAGTTCATGTGTTTCCACTAGTACGGCTATTTGTCCCTGTGCTTTTTCTATGATATTAACTTCTAGGGTTTTAATAGCTCTATGTTTCAGAGTTAGCTGTATAATCCATTTTGAGCTGATACTTTGTGGAGGGTAGAATATTTTTGTCTAGAGTTTTTTTTCTTTCTTTCTTTCTTTCTTTCTCTCTCTCTCTCTCTCTCTCTCTCTCTCTCTCTCTCTCTCTCTCTCTCTCTCTCTCTCCCTCCCTCTCTTCCTCCCTTCCTCCCTTCCTCCCTCCCTCCCTCCCTCCCTTCCTTCCTTCTTTTTTCTTCATGTAGATATCCATGATTGCCAGACATTTGTTGAAAACTCCATTTCTTCTTTATTGATTTGCATTTAATTCCTTTGTCAGAGGACAGATTTCTAGAATTATAAACGTCTAATCCTGAGTTCTGTATTCTCTCCTGTTGATCAGTTTGACTTCTGTTACTGTGTCTTTGGCCTTAATGATTGGGAAAACCGAGTCCCATTCAGGAAGTCCTTTCCTACAGCTGTGACATGTAGGGTACTGACTATGTTTTCTTTTAGGAGTTGCAGTTTATCGGGACACACATTTAGGACTTTTTCCTTTTAATCACAAATAAGTAGTTTTCATCCCTCAAGAAAAATGTTTCTTTGCAATAGATGGAGGTCATTATAGAAAACTACAACCCATCGGAATTCAGAGTTCTAGAGCCCAGTCCTATCCACAAAACTTCCCATCACCTAAAGCTCAGAGAATATTGAAGAGGAGGGGGTGGCAATTTTTTAAGAGTCAAATGAACTTGCTGTGAGACTGTGTCTCCTAGGAATGTCAGAAGTTATACCTATAAAGCATTACTGATTAAACATGAGCTGAACAAGGACAACAGCATTAGACATTCTAGCATGGACAGGGGAAAGCCCAAGAAGCTGTAAGCTAACATAAAGAACTACTGACAACTAAGGAATGCTGAGATAGATGGGGAGAAATAGTCTTTCCCTGGGAAGAGTATATACCAATTGTTTATCCAATAGCAAATGGTCAGCCCTTAAAGCATACATACAAATAATGTTATACGGACTGAGTTGGTCATATTTACATATTTAGGAATATGTGTGTATATACATAAATGTATGTAACAACAATCAATGAAAAAAGAAGCTATGAATTTGAAAGAAAGAAAGAAGTTTTGGAGGGAGGGAAGATGAGAGAGAAATGAGGTAATTATATAATCTCAAAGACAATAATTAAATCTAAATAGACTTTTAATTCCTATATCTCCATCAACATTTGTTGTTATTTATTTTCTCTTACTTAAAAAAGTTTGTATGTGGGGTGTGTGTGTGTGTGTGTGTGTGTGTGTGTGTGTGTGTGTGTGTGTGTTTGATGTGGGGCATATGTGTGTATGTGTGTGTGTGGAGGTGGTGGTGGTGCATATGTGTGTATGTGTGTGTGTCGTGTGAATGTGTGTGTGTGGGGGGTGTTATCTAGAGGT
Organism: Peromyscus californicus insignis; assembly: GCF_007827085.1. NCBI lineage: Eukaryota > Metazoa > Chordata > Mammalia > Rodentia > Cricetidae > Peromyscus > Peromyscus californicus. Next base: position 47,359,745 of record NW_026294491.1, on the reverse strand, counting down.
GGGTGGGACACCACAGTGTGCATATGGAGGCCAAGTGACAACTTTATGAAGTTAGTTCTTTCCTTCCACCTTTGCCTATGTTCTTGGAATTGAATTTGACAAGCCCCTTATCGAATATGCCCCATTCCTGGAGAATTTTTTTTTGATTGTTATTATAGTTGGGTTAAGATGAAATTTCAATGTCATTTTTATTGGCATTTCCATGATGGCTAAGAACATAGAACAATTTTCCACATGTTGATTCCTTTATATTTTATCTTCTGAGAGGAATCTGCTTATTTCATTAGCTCATTGATTGAATAGATTTTTTTTTGGTATTTAGAGTTTCAAGTTCTTAATCTATTCTAAAGATTGATCCTGCATCCATTGTATAACACAAAATATTTTCTTCCACTTTGTAGACTTTTTTCCACTTAATTGATTTCAGATATTTTAAAATACTTTTTTACATATTCTATTATTTTCTACAAAATAGGTTTGTTGAAAAGAATGATTGAATCAAATATGGGAAGTTTATTTTTAAAATCTTTTGATACATATTTATAAATTGTCATTCAAAATATTTGTGCCAAATTTGCACTTCAATCAGCAAATACACAACTGTCTTTTAGGACTCACAGAACTGAGTTGCCAAACGATGCAGAAAAACAAATTGAAATGCAGTTACCAGCTAACAACATTCTGTTTACTTTCTCAGTGGAAAACTAATTAAAGAAGTTCTAGAACAAAATACATGTAATTTATGACAGAAATAAAACGTTTCTTCACTTACAAATTTGTCAAAATGTTCATAAACCTCCTAGTTACAAAAATTATAAGCAATATTTAGATGTATATTTTAGATATATATTTTGTTACTTACATCAGAGTCTTCAGATTTTGTTTTGTTGTATGGGGGGAGTCTAAACCAGGGTATTATGTACTCTAAGCAAGCTTCATGCTACTGAACTATACTGCTAGACCCAAGTTTCTAGATTTAAACAGTGGATGTTTAAGGTAAATTTTCAGCACTAAGGCTGTGGCTTGCTTTGTCCTAAAGACCTACATATTCCTAAACTACTTATGAATTAGTCCATCAAATTGATACATGGCTTAGTAAGAATATAATAAAAGTCAAATAAGGATCACATTTACAATGACACTATTGAGAAGCAACCCAAACACATCTTATCTATTCCTCATCCTCAAAGCATACTCCTCTTTGAATGCTAAAAAGATTCTATAACATATCAACTCACTCTATTATTTTGTTGATAGGAAGGTGATTTGAAAGCAAAGATCAACATCTAAAGTGTATGGGAATCCATGATGAGTCAAGCCACTTGAGGGCAATTTGAAAATATTGTGGAAGCTATTGCTTGCCATAAAGAGTGCCTAGTCTGCTCCTAGTGCATGCCTCTCTGAATATACTTTATCTAAGCCAAAGATGAGAACTGATAATTTTTGAGCAAGCCAGTATGTGGTAGTTTGAATATAATTGGCCCCTATAACCTTATAGGGAGTAATACTCTTAGGAGGTATGGCTTTACTGGAGTAAGTACATCCTTGCTAAAGAAAGCATGTCACTGTGGGGGTGGGCTTTAAGGTCTGTTTTGCTCAATCTTTGCTCAGTGTAACACACAGATCATTTTCCTGTTGCTTGGAAGATACAGGACACTCGCTAACTCTCTATCACAGTGTCTACTGCACGCCATCAGGTTCCAACATAATAATAAAGGACAGTACCCCTGAACTGCAAGTGAGCCACCCAGGTTAAATGTTTTCCTTCAGAAGAGTTGCCGTGGTCATTGTTGCTCTTCACAGTCTAAGAACAGAGGTGCTGGGATGGAAGTTCCTGATTATGGCCTTGTTTGTCTGGGTTGGTAGGTCATCATTACACATGTTCTTGGCTTTATGACACCATGCTCAAATATAACTTCGCTACTATGTGCAAAGTGGCTACCTCATGAAATAATTACAAAATCTGTTACATTAGAAGGTTTTATTGCCTCTCATGTCTGCTAGTTGACATCTATTATAAATTATGATTATTTTGAAAATTGTAACAAATTTCACTGAGTTGTGTGTATAAAGTTAGCACAAGAATATCTACTAATGTTGGCTAAAAATCAGCTAAATGACAGACGATTTGCTGCAACCACCTCAGCAAACAGAGTAAAGAACTGCGTGAGACAAGAAGATTGTTTGTTCATGACTAAGGATCTGCTGTAGGTTCAAACATTGAGAGTCTGTTCTCAAATAGTTCGTTTTAGGCATGTTTAAGCCCTGCACAAGTTGGTGAAAATGTTCCTGATGATAAGTAACTCAGTCCTGTGGTCACAATAAAACTTAAGTTCTGACTACATTGAAACTCTTTGTAAAATACATGTGATGTGACATCTTCCACAAAAGTGTGTTCTACAGATTGACTACATGTGATTCTTTCCATAAAGATATGTTCTATTGATTGACAAGTTCATGACGAGGGTTCAGGGTGAGATTCAGTATTGTTCTGTCCTCACAGGTAACACAAAGGTCATATGGCTATTAACTGTGTCTGCTCCTAACCTTCTGGGGATAACAGATTCTGCATCCTTGAATTTGAAGGAAAATCCTGTATATTTGACATTCTGGATTTCCACAGTGCTTATCTATAAGCACGAGGACCTCTATAACTCCTATAATTTGATAAATACAGTTCTTCAATAAATAATTATCAATCTCCCTCTTTCTCTCTTTGTCTTTCTGTCTATTTATCACACACATGTACACACCCACATAGCTTATTTTACCTAATTTCAGCATAAGTATATTTGACTTCCTTACATACACAAAGACACTTTATACAAGGCAAAGTTATGTTACACCAATGCCCTTAGAGCTCAATGTTCTTATAGGTATGAGAGAAATATTCTAAATCTGATCTACTTTCTTTGAACTATATAGGCATGAAAGTAATCTGGAAGTCCCACTGAAACAGGAAAGGGTGAACGCCATACTCAAGTTCTGGCAGAATTCCACAGTGAGGCTTCAAAGTTACATTTCTAACAAATTCCCAAATGATGCTTACATTGTCAAATAAATCATATTTTAAGGACTAGTGTCGTATAGATGATAGCTTACTCTTATTCAGTCCTCTCAACTATGTGTATGTTTTCCTTAGTTTAAAACATGTAGAAGAAAAGTCTTAATACAACAACTGTATAACATGAGTATTTTATCACATTTAGTAGGTATGAGAGCTTTTGCTTTGTCTTATTGTATCTTGTTTTTCATGTTTGGTTGTTTTCTCTTGTAGGCTTGAGCCTTTTTGAAGAGAAACAGAGGGAGGGTGGATTTTGGGGAGAGGGGAGGTGGGGAGGAGTTTGGAGGAATGAATGGAGGGGGGACTGTGGTCAGGATGTATTGTATGAAAGAAGAACCTATTTTAAATTAAAAATATGATTATCTGTACTAGAATGGATTAAATTTGTTCATTTTATTTGTGCAATATAATGATGCTGTAGAGGCACTAAAATAGTAATGCCGTGTTATAAACACAAAGAAACAGTGCAGGGTGACATCCTGGTATAGAAAACATTTGATTTTAATAAGCAGTGTTTCACTAGGTATTGGCAAAAGTTTTCTTTTCTATTGTGCTGATAAAAATGGATATATAGTAATGTAATCTAAAGGAAAATGTCAAAAAATAAAGTAAGACATTACTGTAGATGATAAACAATATTTATGTTGAAAAATCTGACATTTTTAGTTACTATAGATGTCATGTTACTCAATTTTCTGAACAAGAACTCAGGCTTAACTTTTTATGTTCTCTCAAAATATAATATATATATGTATATATATTTATGTATGTATATACATATATAAAATATATACAATGATATACTTATAATCAAATATAATTCAAAATATAAAGAAAGCAACTCAGAGCACAATGAAATAAATGTATATTAGTTAAGCAATGCATAAAATCTACTGAGCTTTAGACTGTTTTAGTTTGTGATTTACTAATGTGAAGAGACACCATGACCACATGACCTTGGCGTTTTGTTATAAAAGAAGGAAAATGTTTAATTGTGGCTGGCTTACAGTTTTAGAGGTTTAGTCCATTATCATCTCGATGGGAATCATGGCAGTGCTTAGGCAGACAGTGATCCACAGGCAGAAGAAGACAGTGTGCCACATTGGACATAGCTTTAGCATATAAAAAGTCTTCCCCATGGTGACACAGGAAGGCCACACCTACTCCAAAAGGCCACACCTCTGAATAGCACCACTCCCAATGGGCCAAGCATTTAAACACATGTGTCTATAGGGGCCATTCCTATTCAAACCACCACACTGTCATTCCAAGAGACCTACTCACAGATTGACTTCTATGATTCTTCTACATCACAAATCACCATGTTCAAACATGTCTCTAATGACAGTAAGAATATGTAAATTCATCTGCATGACATAAACATTTTAAATTTTATACCCTTAAATGGAAAAACTCAAGAATTCTTTATGACTTTTATTGTAATTTAGTTTTTAAATTGAAATAATGACATATAGTACAGTCTTCAATTTTAGTGATTTACTTAACATTTATTATTAATTTCAGGAACAGTTGTTGACATATGATTAAAATATTTTTCAGAGTTGAGGCTATATTTCATGGTACCCTCTGTTCAATACTCCTCAGCATGCAATGTGTGTGTGTGTGTGTGTGTGTGTGTGTGTGCATGCGAGCACGCACGTGCATGTGTACACGTGTGCATGTGTATTGTAGGCTTGGGTCTGAGTCATGAAGGTAACCACTGAGATTCCAGATGTGAAATAGTGTCTATAAAGCACCAAATTAGATTTTCATATTCATGTATCTTGCAATGAAGTGCCAGAGACACATGGACAGTGGTAGAAGCTGTTGATTTAAGGACCACTTCTGAGTGTGGAAGCAGGTGAAAGACCCTGAGAAAGAATGAGGACAAAAGGCTCTGGGACACCAGACTCATATACATAGAAGTTACATAGTACCACAACTGTGACTCACATGTTTTTCTTCTGCTACTCTGCCGCTTACATGCAGCCCACATGGAGTGGGCGTTCTAATCTTTCCTGCAGCTGGATTCTTTCCTGTGTTAATCTTGATGCCTCTGTCTCCATGATCTATTATCTTACCATACTCTACACAGAGAGCTGTGGTGCAAGAAAGGACGATAATTGGTTATGCATAACTTCTGCCATGCTCAGAGGGATGAGGCGCCTGCCTAAAAGATATAAAACTATATCTTTACTTTATCCCTTACTGGGGAAGAGGTTTTGCATCCCCTTTAGTAGGAGTTGGTTCATATCCCAATACCATAATGAATTTAGTGTGAAGTTACCATAGGCCAGAAGATATAGATTTTGGAAGACTAAATGGTGTCAGCAAGAATATCATGACTATGCAAACCAATGGCCTCAGGAAAGGCAATAGGCAAGGAGACAATTCTTGTGAAGTTTGCTCCTAAGGTATGAGTCCTTGGATTTTTAAGAACACATGATCATGACTATTGAGCATGTGGCAGAATATAGGAGAAACATTTCTAGAGAAAACCCAGTGATGGAAAGATTAGAAAGAAAATAGTCTGAGGTTATGTTTGGTGAGTTCCACAGTGCTTAAAGAAAAATAATGAAGAAAACCAAACATAACCTTATGAGTACTGATAGATATATACCTATAGGTACTATGTGAATCTAGGAAGTCAACACATACTCTTTTCTTGTTTAAAAACACATTCTAGGCTGTTTACACTTTTAGAAATTTGTACGTATAAGTAGTCTTGTCCTTAAGTTGTTCTTGGGGCTGTGGAAAATTAGAAAATATTATTTCGGTGAATAACATTTTTTAAAATCTGGCTTGGGTAGGCATTTATTCAACCTGAAAAATGTCAGAAATTTTTATATACCTGACATATATGATCTACTGGTTTCATTTTAGCTTTTATAGTTTGTAAGTATCATATATATATGTATATGTATGATGTATGCATATATGTATGTATGTATTATAAGCTTTAGCTGTAGGAGTAAGCTATGGATCTAAGAATATTTCCTGACTTTCAGGCTGGGACTCTGCTATACCTTATTATTGGACCATATATAGGGAATTCCCAAGGTTAGCAATAGGTCCTTGGGCATTTGAGAATTTCTTTTAACATGTTATTACACAAAGCTCATTTACTTAATAAGGGGCCCTGAATTATTGATTAAGACAAAGAATAAATTCCAATATTGGACTGAAAATGAACAATTTTCACTCTTACATCAAGAGTCACTTCAATGGCCATCTGTAGTTCCTCAAGTGGGACTTTTGTCAAGTAACCTTGGGACTCATCAGTCTTTAGAAGCAACCATCATTGGATCTGAAAGCTCCTTCCCACTTCTGAAGGGGGTACATCATCCCTAGTAGTGATTTTCTTCTTTGCAGATTCCTGTCCTTAGAATCCTTCCACAGGGTCTCCTTTGCCAGTTTGTACTTTTAGAATTCTCTTTCTTTAGCCTGGCATTTCTCTGTGGTAGTCATTGGTTATCTGTCTAGAATTCCTAAAGTTCAAGTTATCAGTTTGCCTGGCTCTTGTGACTATAATCATTTCCCCTGGACTTTAGTCTGTATTTATTTCAGTTGTCTAGAAGTCCAAACACAAATGTAAATGTTAAGGTAGAGTGTCAGGCTTCCCATAGCTTCCTCCTAATGTCTGAAGCAGATCGAAAGAGTAAGCACCAAGCAATCTCATTTTAGGAGAGATTTTAATAACCTTTAATTATAATCAAGTTAATCATATGGAAGCCTTCAGTAGATTTTATTTCTCATAAAACTTTATGACTTATTTGTAGCTTTTGCAATTTGCTTAAGATTTCTATTTTTTAAATTTAATTTTCATTTTGAATCAGTTCTTGATAGGGTAAAATTATCATTTTAAAACTTTTCACCTGAAAGATTTTTTGTTCTTCTTTTTTTCATTAAGCTTCTTAGCCAAAAGTATTCTGATATCTGTATCATTTTATATCTCACTTAAAAAAAACCTTGCTCTTTCCCCCCCATCTCATTTGTCTTTCTAAAATTTAGAAAAGACTTTAAAAGTGAAATATATTTTAGTGAAAATCTAGAAAGATACATCAGAAACAGAGGCAAGACATGCTAACAGGCTGAGGCTTGTTTTTAGCAACAATATTTAGTTAAATATTTGTCAGACTTTGGAACTTCTTTTGTTCAAAAGCATCCAGTTTTAACTTGGGTCCATATGGCAACCCAAACAAGACAGAACTCTGGTATTTTTGTCCTTCTTATGGGCTTCTGTCTCTTTTATTTGTGAAAACTGAAAACTACAGATGAGGCGAATCTCAATTCTTGGATTCAGAGGACAACAGAGACTACCAAGAACACCCTAGAATGAGGGGAGTTGTCCACGAGGGAAAGCCTACATCTGGAGCAAGTGCAGTCACCAGCTGAAGCCAGCACAAGCCCTCACACAAAAGGACCTTATATGATAATCTTGTGAAATAAAAAAAAACGAGAGAAGAATCCAACAGAAAGCACCTTCAGAAAGACTTCAAAAACAATTACTTCTGTCATTTTATTTTTACATTTTCTGTCCTTTACCAATACTACTACCTTATCCTGATGTTCAGGATTTACTCCAAGAGCCAATGGAAATAGGATATTTTGTTGTAAAGTTCCAGGTAGAGAGCTGGAGACATGTCTCAGCAGTTAACAGCACTGCCTGCTCTTCGAAAGGACCTGGGTTCTTTTCTCAGCACCTACGTGGCAGCTCACAACTGTCTATAACTCCAGTTCCAGAGCATCTGATACCCTCACACCAATACACATACAATAAAATTAAATAAATTAAAATCCTTTAAAATGAATTTAAAGAATTTGAGGCTAATTTAACAGTTGAGTTTATGTGATCATTTACTTAAAAGCCAGTTTGGTACCTTGAAAACAATACCTTACTAATATTTATAAAGTATTTTATAATATTTCTAACATTTTAAAACATAAGCAAGTATATGTAGATAATTCAAATATACCTGTAGTCATATACATAGATTTTTAAAATAATGGTCTTATAGATTGTATTTAAATATATCAATTGTTTGCTTTACAGTTTGACTGTTGATCTTATAACTTCCTCCATAACATTAAGCAATACTTAGTTTTAAACTGGTACTTTGAAAGTTCTCTTTTTTTAACTACTAAACATTATAATTTAAAATGCTTAAATTTATTCTTTTGAGAGTGTAATACATATACAGAATTCATTATGATCATGTTCATCCACCACATCCCTCCATTTTCCCCTAAAACTCATCCCTTGAATCACCCAACAAATCCTGCCTTCACATTTTTCAATTTGCTTTGTTTGTTCTTTGTTGCTCCTTGGACTTCACCAAGGCCTCCCACCTGGGCATGACTGTGAAACTACACATTGTAACATAAATAATTCTTCAGTGGCTATATCACTTCCTAGTCTCCACCAATCAGGAATCCTCACGAGCCTCTCCTTCTGTAACCAAATGTTCACTGCTTCAGTCTCTTGTAGGCCCTATGCAGGCAAAAGTGGCTCTTTCTGGACATATCCTACCCAAAAGACACCATTTCAAGTCCCTTCCCCCTAGTGCTGGGCTCTTAGATTCGTAATGCTCCATCCTCTATAGTATTCTCTGAGCCTTGGAGGTGGTAATATGCATGTCCCATTTAAAGCTAAGCACTCAACTGTCACTTCTTCTCAGGACTTTCAGCAGCTGTGAGTCTACAATAACCATTTTTCACTGAAAAAATAAACTCCTTTGATCAAGGCTGTAGACCTCACCAGTCTATGGGGATAAACAGAAAATCGTTGAACAACTTGTTCATTTTATAAGAGGTAAAAATATAAGGTTCACTCCTGGTACATATGAACTTTGCAGTCATGGGTCTTAACAGGACCACAGAACTGGACTTAAGCTTCCTCCTGCCTTTCTAGCCCTGCTTTATGCTACACACACACACACACAAACACACACACATACACACACAAATAATTTTAGACCTTCTGAAACATTATCAAATTTAGCAATGAAATATGAAAAAATAAAAATAAAATGATGAAGTAGAAAAAATGTGGAGTGCAATCAAATAAGATATTTCTAGTCAGAGAAAAGTTTGTGAAATTTATAGTATTAAAATAAAGAGAAGATACAATTAAGTTCTGAGTGGCTGGCCTACAGCTTTCATTATTGAATTCTGTCAAGCCAGGGACTGCATTGTATGAGAGCAAAGACAAATAACTCAAGTTGCTACCCAGTTTAGTACCAGTCTTTGCTTTGCTTGTTAAGTTCTGAATTGATTTATTCAAATTATAGCTATAATAGATTGAGAGTGATTACACACAATCATCATTTGTTGAGAACTTCTCGACAGAATAATATTCCAAGCATTTCATTCACTGTGGGAACGTTGTAGCAAACAACATAAAGACAAAGAAAACTCACAACTCAAGTGAAGTTGCAATTCACTAACAATGATTAAAATACAGTTATATATGTGATAAATAACTCCTTACTCACTGATGAAGATAGGGAAAGGAAACTGAGGATCTTGTAGTAGGTAGACAAGTTCCAGTCCTAGAGAGTCTAGTAAAGGTGAGGATTTGGGGCTTTGATGTAGTTTGGGTTAGTACTTAGACATGGGCTCTTGGGTTTGAACTTGAATTTTAGTTTCTCCAAAGAAAGCAGGAAAGTTCTTATGAGGACTGCAACTTGAAATTAATAGAGTTGGTAAAAATTCTACTGAGTCCATTGTTTACAGTCTTAAGTATCTGGAGATTTTTAATGAGTCTATGATAGCTTTTGAGAATTTTTGGAATTCTGAAAAAGGTCAAATGAGTTTTTGTAGGCTTTGTGTTGTGACTTAAGTATGTATGAAGATGTGAATAACCTTAGTTTCCATTTTAAGTTTGAGTGAGCTCAGAAATCCCTTTGTTTATTATCCCCAAAGTGGCAACCTTGGGGAAAAAATAGCTCACAATTAAGTGTTCTTGATGACATAATTCATCTTTATGACGCTATTCCAAGAAAATAATTGGCATGACTCAAGTGAAAATTACCCCATTTTTCAGGAGATGTATAAGGCAAAACATTGTGAGTTGCTATGAATGTTCAGAAAATGAAGAAGGATTTTAAGTCATTGTTTGGAATGTCTGTGATGAGAGTATTAGCTCTGACAAAGTTCTCAAATACAAGAACAGACTAACAGTATTTCAGAAAACAGTTAGTACAATAGAAAACATTGAACTCAGAAGAAATATGTGAATGACTAGATCAGGTTAAGATATGAGAAGCTAGAGCATGTTCTGAGAAAATGAGACTCATGGTTTGGGAAAGATAAATCATAATAAAAAGAGTCAATAAAAGATGGATTTTTTTAAAGCAATGAAGCAGAAGGATTACAAAGCAGACAGAATTAAGGCTTAGTTTTGTGATGCATAGAAGGAATATATGTTAACATTGGTTATCATTGATAACTTCAATTCAATAAACCTGTATATTATGTCGTAAGGTAAAAATGAATGGCAACATGTGCTTTTAAAAATTTCCAGAACAACATAATCCTATCAAGATATAATGCTCTTAGTTTAATATTTTTTGTTTAGAATATTTCTTCTTCAGTGAGATTTACATCAGGCAATGATATCAACAGTTTCCACAATTTAGGGACTCTGTGGACCCAACACAAGTTTCTGAATGAAGATGGAGAAATGAGAAATAATTTAGTTGCTTAATAGTTGGGTTTATTATTTTTAAATTAATGAGAAAAGATATTCCTAAAACCATTGAATTTCATCTTAATTTTTACTGGCTATTACTTTCCATAGTTTTATAGTTCCTGATAAAACTACTTAATTCTTTTTTTCTTCTTCTTTTTCTTCTTCTTCTTCTTCTTCTTCTTCTTCTTCTTCTTCTTCTTCTTCTTCTTCTTCTTCTTCTTCTTCTCTCCTCCTCCTCCTCCTCCTCCTCCTCCTTCTTCTCCTTCTCCTTCTCCTTCTCCTCCTCCTCCTCCTTCTTCTTCCTCTTCATTTTTCTCTTCCTCCTTGTCCTCCTCCTCCTCCTTCTCCTTCTCCTCCTCCTTCTTCTTCCTCTTCTTTTTTCTCTTCCTCCTTGTCCTCCTCCTCCTCCTCTTCTTCTTGTTCTTGTTCTTCTTCTTCATGTTCTTCTTGTTCTTCTTTGTGTCATATGTATCAACTCAAGCATTTTTCAGAATTTGCTAGTCTAGTAATGTGTGCAGCACTTTTTCAACAACAACAAAAAACACTATTTCTGTGGTTAATATTAGCAAATAAATAGTGTCTAGAATCACATAGAAGATAAACCTTTGGGCATGTCTGTGAGGGTAAACTCCATTAAGTTGAATGAACTGAGAAGACTCAACTTTGGGAGCTGACATTCCTTGGACTAGGCACCTGAAATCAGTTAAAATCGTATAGATGAGGAACAATTTTCATCTCATTCATCTTCCCAGCTGGAGACATGATAAGACAATGACTTTCTACAGCCATGATTCCCCTACTATGTTGTACTGAGAATTGTGAATAAAAATAGGCCCTTACTCCCTAATTCCCTAAAGTTGCTTCTGTCAAGCATTTTCCCATGAGACAAGTAACTAATACATTTTTTTGAAAAAAAAAATGCAAGTCTTTTCAATTAAGGCAGATGAAATCATATAATTGCTGTTAAAAAACAATATGCCATAACTAGTACTGTGTTAATCAGTGATAGGTAATTAGGAATAAAGTAACATTTTTTTTCTGGACCACCTTATTTTCAGTTTTCTATTGTTTCTCAGAATCCAACAAACATAATTTAGAGATGTTAGGAAATTAAAATAGTATCAAAACTGTGTAAGATAAAAATAACTCTAAACAACTATTTAATCATCTATCTGAGGACAAAAACCAAAACTATCATAAATAAAAAGAGAAGCTTGTCATAAATTTTAATTTTTGAGTAGGTTTATGGAATGTATCACAATTAATATTTCTGTTATTTCTGCTTTTAGAGGTGTAGTTGCTAAATTTACATCCCAATTATAAGTTGTACTTTCTAAATCCACCTTGATTCCACCATTATCTGACATTTCAGAAACTTATTTCCTACTAGGATTTTTTTTTCTAAATAGTAGAATCACAAATCACTTAGTCATCTTATTTTATGTGGCTAGGATTTCCTTTTGTAGAAAATTAGTTATGGTTGTTTTATATAATATTCTTCTAAGCTTGCTTGAACAAGTAAATTGAAATGGAACATTCATCAATAACATAGCTACTGAACTTAGATGACATTTAAGAGAAATAGTTACTAATTGTATATCTACACATGCCAGGATCTGAGAGTTCTGAAAGTTCAAAGAAAAAAAAAAACATATTCATTTGTTTTCTTAGAGCTAATTGTTAGAAACAGACAAACCAGACAAAGAATTTGGTGGGAATGACATGTTTCTTAGATACCCAAAGTCTACATGGTTTGAACTATATTTTTAAATGCTAAGGAATTACCATTCTTGTAATTAAGAAAGCATTTTTCCAAGTAGATAACATGCTGCAAGTTCAGCAGCAAGGATTGGTAACACAGATGGTACAGGAGTACCACAAATTTTCTGACTGCTTATCAAAAAGCAACCCTCCTTGAAGGGGATATATTATAGCTCATGTTGTCTTCCCATATCATCTCACAGAGAGGGGTCCTTTTGAAGTACATTATTTTGTTATAAGATACAATGTATCCTTATACTAGTTTATTATTTCTCTTGGCTATATTAGATCTACCTTCACTTCTTGAATAGAGTTCTTGCATGTAAATGGTGTCACCTAATACCTAAAAAAGTCATTGTGTTTGTAAGAAGCAGTCTCTGTCTGAAAAAGGACTGTGTTCCACACCTAGTTTTCACAGTGGACCTACTGAAAGAGATTTAACAGCTCTCTTATGTGCATGTGTAGACTAATACCATATAATGCATGTCAACTCCATGTTAAACCGAGTCACTTATTCTACCAATCTTTTGTTCAGCTGCCTTGTCAGAAAGAATAGTGAAAGAGCCAAAAGTTGAATCTAACCAGTTATAAAGTCATCCTACATCCTTAACATGGAGTCATAAGCTGCCTTAAAAATGGAGTCCCAAGGGCAAAGCACAGTTTGTAAAACTACTACTTTGTATACTATGGAGAAACTTGGAGCAGAGTGCAGCCTGATCTTAAAAATAAAGTAAAACTGTAAATTACACTAATGTAGAAAATTAGTATAACTTTACTATGAAAGCAGTTAGTGGTCTTATTTGTGAAATTCTCAGAGGAGTGGAGCTCTACCTGAGGACATGTACATTTAGGCCGTTAGCATGGTTTATTGTTATTTTAATATTTTAAAATACATAAAGTCTCTGTGTTAGCAACCATTAAAGAAATTGTGCTGGAAGGCCTAACATTCACTAGACAAGAGGCAATGACCAAACTCTGGAGTGATGGCCTTCTTTTTCTTCACAGGTCTGCATAATTTTCTCTTTTTACCCTGCCTCTTTGTAATTTGTACAAATGTATCTTGGAATACATCATAAAAACTAGTGAATACATGAGGTGTTTCTTGTAGCTTACTTTTCTGTTAAACTTCTATCAATCAATGAAAATAATTAAGAAGCTACTGTTGTACGAAAATAGCATGCAGACATTATTGGAAGCATCGGCTTCATAATAACCCTTGCTATGGACACAAAAAAATAATCCTTTCTATACATCGCAAATTTACCTTCAACTTATGCTTATATATGAAAGGAGTAACACTACCACTTAACAAAATATGTCAAAAGTAGACTATGTCTTTGTTTCTAATTTTATTCTACATAGAAAGGACTCATAATGTCTCAGATTATTATCTATTTCCTTTATCAATTGCTGTTAAACTTTATTTTCCTAATCCAAGTTGAACATTCAGGTAGCAATTGTAGTCAGGATCTGTGACATAAATATTTTAATGCTAGATTTTTTTTTAGGTTATCTCACATCACATTTCTGTTGTAGAATATTCTTTTAAAATGTGTTACATTTGTTTATTCTGTGGAACATGTTTAATGATGTAAGGATGTGTTGTATTCTTTTATATTGCATTTGTTTAAGTCTGTGTAGTTGTGTTATTGTGCTTGTCTAAAACACTTGATGGTCTAATGAAAAGCTGAACAACTAATAGCACAGCAGGAGAAAGGATAGGCAGGGCTGGTAGGCAGAGAGAATAAATAGAAGGAGACATCTGGAAAGAGGAAAGAAGGAGCAAGAGAAAAAGGAGAGGAGGATGGAAGTGTCTGGTCACCCAGCCACACAACCAGCCACGTGGTAAGAATGAAAGTAAGATTACAGAAGCAAGAGAAAGGAAAAAGCCCAGAGGCAAAAGATAGATGGGATAATTTAAGTTAAGGAAAGCTGAATAGAAACAAGCCAAGCTAAGGCCAGCCTTTGTGTGTGATTATTTGATAGCTGTGTGGCAGGCCCCCTTAAAAAACAAAAAACAAACAACTACCCATTTCTTTCTACAGCAAAACAGTTCTGCCTGTTTCAGTAGTTTATTTATGCATTCACATTACAGAAATGAGTGATGTCAGACATTCCAGGTCTTAGAAGTAGGGGATGAATGAGAAAAATCAAGACATTCTGCTTCTTTGTCTCAAGTTCATTCTTTTGTTTCGCTCTTAGCTTTGGTTGATATTTCTCTTTTAAATGTGTTTTTGCTTTAGCATTCTCTTTCAATCTTTACATGTGTCTGTTTCTAGTTTCATTTTAGAGAAAAGGGCCTGATAGTGTCTCAGACTTATCTGTTTCCTATATCAATTACATTTAATTTAATTACATTTCCTATTCCATGTTGAATATTCATGTAGCAATTGTAGTCAGGGTTAAGGAGGGAGCTATTTTAATTTGACTTCTTGTTTTGGACTCTCTCAAGTCACATTTCCTTCTATAGTGAAATATAGTTCTTATTGGTTTTTTGTTTGTTTGTTTTGTTGTTTTTTTCTGCTGTTTTTAAGAAAAACCAACAACTGTGTATTGATTCCTGTTTCATAAGATTTCAAAACTATAGAGTTCCTTCTTCAATATAACCATGATATAACAACTTAGGACATGCTTAGAAGTGAGCAGAAATAACTGTCACTATTATAATTTATTAACCTCCCTTTTTTAGGCAAGGATGGTGCACTCAGTCATGTTGCAAAGGAGGAAATCTGCCAAGCCATTACCTTGCACCTGAGGCTCAACCTGTTGCTAACCCTCTCCAAAGCATGCTTAGTAATAAATTAATGCTGGTTAATGAAGTGGTGTTGTCCATTGGTCTTTTCAAAGAGAGGGAAAATATTCCATGCTGAAATGCTAGTTCATAATTAAGCAATTATGCATTGATGCTTGCAGTTTTCTTTTTACTTTCCGCCAAGAATTTTATCAGGAAACTCTTCTGTAAGAGTCAAGATGCTCCTTGGTAGGAAAAAAATAGTAAGTAATCCCTTATTTATTGGTGCTTTATTCTTAATAGAGAAAATTCATGTGTCTAAAGCACACTGAGGAATATTCCAGTGGGATGCTGAAGGATATGTGTAGCGCAAATCTTAAAAGGTCTTATTAGTAAAAACAAACCCAGAGCCAGATTTTGGGGGAAATGCAAGATCAGAGAGACAGAGCGGGCTACAGCTAACCTCACCTCACCAGCTTCTCAGTCAATCCTGTTTCCTTAAACTGGAAGCCTCTGAGTTCTCATCCAGAGTGAATCTCAGCTGAACTGCTGCTAAAAGCCTAAAAGCTTAACAGGCTCTACTTCCTGGTCCTTACGCCTTATATACCTTTCTGCTTCCTGCTATTACTTCCTGGGATTAAAGGCATGTGTCACCAGCCTGGCTGTTTCCAGTATGGCTTTGAACTCACAGAGATCCGGATGGATCTCTGCCTCCAGAATGCTAGGGTTAAAGGTGTGTGTGCCACCATTTTCTGGCCTCTATGTCTATCTAGTGGCTGTTCTGTCCTCTGACCCCAGATAAGTTTATTAGGATGCACAGTATATTGGGGGGAAAATATATCACCACAAATATGTATTATATTCTTGTGGGTACAGAAAAGAAAATAATTAATTTTTTTTCTAAACCAAGGATATAATTAATAATGGGACAAATATGGATTATACTTTAAAATCACAAAATAGGAAGATAAGTATTACAAACATGAGATAGCATCTACTAACTTAACCCTTGTCATATGAGTATGCCTTTGGAAGCAGGCCATTAATTGCCATAATAGATCATATATCTCATATCATTGAGATTGAGGGCAGATGAAACAGCAATATCAAAGTATTTAAGAAGTTTTCACTTGTCCACTCATTCATTCATTTTTTCATTTGTTTATTCAATTTTCTAAGCTGTTAGAACAAAACAATAGCTCAAAAGCACTAAAAGTTGTATAGCTTCTGATAGATCACATTCAGAAATAATTTTGTTTAAATTTGCTTATTGTTAATGTGAAACATAAGAAGAAATACTGAGTGAGACAGTGTGAACGAGAATTGTCTCCATGGTCGGAAAGCACAGCAGACACTAATACTTTCAGTCTCATTTCTAACTGAAGTGATGCTTCTTCCAAAACTGGATTACTCTACTGAGGAATGAGCTGGCAAAGGAGTTCCGTCTCTGATCAACACACCAGCCACTTTGTACATTAAGCCCATTATTCAGCCAAGACTTTTGCCTCTGCTGGAAGAACTCAGCCCAGCTTGTATCTGGCTCATCCTACAGGGAACACATTTCTCCTCCTCAAAATGAGCTCAGCTGTCCTATTGCAGATCACAGTATCTAAACATTTCTCTCAGCTAATGCTCTTACCAAGTTCTTTCTTAATGGGGCTTTAACTCAAAGCCTTTCATCTGACAGCCTTGTAGACTAGAAACAAGTATTTTTGATATACAGTAATGGTGTCATGTCATGCAACTGTCTATGCTCTCTGTCCTAGAACACAGTTTTACCAGTTAGAGCATATTTTCATTGTTGCAGAAACTGGGAAAAGGTAATACAATACCAGTTAAACTGAAGTAGGATAGAGGAAGTTTAATAATTCTCTCATTCCCATCATCTTGATAAGTTCTTATAAAACAAAGTATGTTAGCATAACACTACCAAAAAGATAAATTGACTTTCTCTACCACTTTCCTGAGAGTCAATTTGGTGGTTGGATGAGTATATGTCTGATGTTCCTGGAATGAACTGGTGCAGGACTTCATTCTCTTTTTATTCATACCTCATTGTAAACTTGAAAAAAATGTTATTCACCCCCTTCATTTGCTGCTATGATTGTGTCTCTAGGGTGACAATGTCAGCTTTTATAACTCTTAGATGACTTTCATAGCCTACCAGTGGATGAACATACACTTTAATCTTTGTGCAGGGACTCGGATTACTTTTGGATTCCACTGCTTACCTTGTTCAGCAGGAAAATTGTAATAGAAAAAACCTGGGAGAATGCTTAGCTCTCTTGAAGGGAATTAGTGATAGGATTTTGGGGGTGGTGTGGGGAAGAGGGCAGAGGTTCAAGAGAAAGAAGTTGTGTAGAATGTCTTTCTGACAAGAGTTTTATTAATGCTGGAGCAAGCTTTGTGAGAGACATTCAAAAGAAGTGTCTTAGTCATTGTCCTATTGCTGTCCAAAGACAGCATGAATAAGGTGACTCATAAACAGAAAAAAAATGTAGTCGGAGGCTTGCTTACAGTTTTAGACCATCAGTCCATGATCATCATGATTGGAAGCAGAAAAGAACAGTACTGGAGCAGTAGCTGAGATCTGAATGTAGGAAAGCAGAGAGAGAGACCCTGGACCCGAAAACTTATGAAACTTGTAAGTGTGTCTCTACTGAAAGCCACACCTTCTTCAACAAGGCCATACCTCCCAAACCTTCCAATCTTTTCCACATAGTTCTTCTCCTTGGTGATTAGGCTTTCTAATATATGAGCCTATAGGGGCCATTTTCGTTCAATTTACCCCATTCCATTCCTTGGATCATATAAGCTTGCAGCCCATTCATAATGCAAAATGCACTTAGTCCAACTTGAAAAGTCCCCAGAGTATTTCAGTCTCAGGACTGTTTTAAAGTCCAAAGTCTCTTCTGAGACTCAAAGCAATTTCTGTAATCCAAGTTAAAAGAAAAAGAAACACACTTCTTTAATGCAATGGCACAGAATATACATTATCTCACTCTGCCCAGCTTTGTTGATTGTAACACACTTCTCTTTCTTGTGCTGGTTCCATACTCTGTTAGAAGCTCCCTTGGCAGGTATTCCATGACTTTGGCATCTCCAGCATCTTGGGGTCTGCAACACAATCCCTTCTTGACCTTCACAGATGCACACAATGACCTCTCTTAGCCTCCATGCAGGGATTGTCCTCCAAGTCACCTCATCTCAGTATTTGTCCTTGATCAAGGAGAAGACACCATAACCTCTTTTCTGTATTTGTTTACTCTAAACCCAGAATCACATGGCTGAAGCTTCCTTATTCTTGCTGCTTGCTCTTGCTGGAACCTAGGCTCTTCTTGGAATTACATTTATATAAGTTTTCTGTTGTTCATAGTTTCCTTTATTCTTTAAACATTTATTTCTTTAATTCTTTCTTTTTTACAAGTTGGAATCTTAACTGGGTGGAGAGGCGAGTTGGTCCTTTTATTCCATTTTGAATCAGGCCTTTCCTTATACTTTTTATTTCCTTAGATTAGAAAGTGGTTCCAAGTTTATATTTCCTGGTGCGCTTTTTCTACTCAAACTGTCCATTTTGTATTTTACCTTGCCTTGTTTGTACCTTTTCATAGTAGATCTGTATAAGAGTGATCACTCAAAAACATGTGCCACAGTCATTACTAGGCTGTCTTGAAAACTCCTCTGCCAAAGACATTAATCCAAAACTCTTCAATTTAGCCCCAACAAATTTTTAGAACAAGGGCAAAAAGCAGCCACATTATTTGTCAAAATATCACAAGAATGTCTCTACCACAGCTGCTAATACTTACACCCTCTAAAAGCCCTTTAGCTGTGCTCCCCACATTTCACATGACCAATAGCACTACTGTCTTTGATGCTTCTATTATGATAGCCCATTAAGTCCTGCTTACATCATTTAGCCACACTTTCTAGTCCAAAGTCCCAAAGTCTTCCATATTCTTACAAGCAACAACATGGTCAAATAAATACACTAAATTCTCTAGTAACCTTACTAAATTCTGTCTTAGTTATTATTCTGTTGTATTTATTTGGCTTACACTTTCACATCATAGTCCATCAATGAAGAAGCCAAGATAAGAACTCAGTACAGTAACCTGAATGTAGGAGCTGATGCAGAGAAAGGAGAGGTGTGCTGCTTACTGGCTTGCTCCTCATGGCTTTCTCAGCCTGTATTTGTATAGAACCCAGGACAACCAGTACAAGGATGTTGCCAACCACAATGGGATAGATTCTCCTCAATTAATCACTAATTAAGAAAGTGCCCCACAAGTTTACCTATAGCCCAGTCTTATGGAGGCATTTTCCTAAATGAGGTTCCTTCCTCTCAGATGACATTAGTGTATATCAAATAGACATGAAACTGTCCAGCACAATATATAAGCACACATTTTGGTAAATGTGAACAAGTCTGCTCTCAAACCAGAGATTCCTATGAATCTGCTGCCTCCAATAAAGTCTCTGTGTTATTTTTATATGGCAATAACTTTTTAATCATTTTCTTTAGTGAATAGAGTTTTAGCAGAAAAGCTAACTGTAAGGAACACCTTATTGTTACTGGCTTTTATGATGTAATCAAACATGTATTTTTACAAAGTACAAAGAAATGTTACATTGAGGCAAGATAGAGAAAATTATGGAGACATGGAATGTAAAGGAAGTCTATAACCCCCAGAGACTGGTCAAAGCCTCTTGTCTGGTACATATTAAGCATTCTAGCACAATTTATTGGAGGGTAGTTGACAAGAGACAATATGTCTTTTGAAAATATTAAAATAGGAAAACCAGGTAGGCTACCTGTAGACCTTCTCCTCTCTTTCTGTTCCCCCAGATCCAATTCCCCTGTCTCATCCACAGCTTTGTAGCAGAAAAATCATAATAGCCATTCCTGCAGGCCCCTGCATCCTGCTCACATCTCCCCTGGATCTACAGATCTTCCTCCTTCTAACCCCTCTCCCTCCACTCATTGCTCTGTCCCAGACTCCAATCCTAGAAGGCATTCTGTGTTATTCCAAGCATTGCTTCTCCTGGGCAGAAAGTAGGCTGAATGCAGACCAACACCTCTCCTATTACTCCAGAGATCCTATTCCCCCAGTTTCATATTGCAGGAAATCTGTCATGGTCTCCCTTTCTTCTCTGACCCCATCCCTAAGAGATCACAAAGACCTTCTCCTCTAGTCTTCCCTCCCTCAAATCATCCTAGTATCCTAACCTCCAACACCAGCAGGCATTCCCTGTGAACACACCAGCTGAACAGACCAGGAAAACAGGCAACACACATCCATCAAGCTCAAAAAATCAAGGGAGGAAACAGAAACCAAGAAGCTAAACATCTACCCAAAATATTCCAGTTCAGAAATCAGCACCTAGACATATAATCATCCAAAACCCAAATGCCTTAGGCCCCAGTTTAAAAAGCACAAACAATAACAGCCAGGGCTATATGTCTCCATTAGATTCAGTGTGTCTGGTTATATGTTGAGGTCTTTGATCCACTTATAATTGAGTTTTGTGCAGGGTGATAGATATGGATCTATTTGTATTTTTTTTTTTTATTAATAAATTGAATTTTTTTTTTCTTTAATTTATTTTAATTTATTTTGCTATACAATTCAGTTCTACATATCGGTCACAGATTCCCTTGTTCTCCCCCCCTCCCGTCCCCCTCACCTTCCCCCCAACGCCCCCCCCCCCCCATTCCCATCTCCTCCAGGGCAAAGCCTTCCCCACAGACTGAGGTCAACCTGGTAGACTCAGTCCAGGTAGGTCTAGTCCCCTCCTCCCAGGCCAAGCAGAACAATCCTGCATAGGCCCCAGGTTTCAAACAGCACCTCTATTCGACAAAACTGGAAAACCTAAAAGAAATGGATAACTTTCTGGATAGGTACCACATACCTAAGTTAAATCAAGACCAGATAAACTATTTAAATAGTCCAATAACCCCTAACGAAATAGAAACAGTCATTAAAAGTCTCCCAACCAAAAAAAGCCCAGGACCAGAAGGTTTCAGCGCAGAATTCTACCAGATCTTCAAAGAAGAGTTAATACCAATACTCTCTAAATTGTTCCACACAATAGAAACAGAAGGAACATTACCAAACTCCTTCTACGAGGCTACAATTACCCTAATTCCTAAACCAAACAAGGATACAACAAAGAAAGAGAACTACAGACCGATCTCCCTCATGAACATTGATGCAAAAATACTCAATAAAATACTGGCAAACAGACTCCAAGAACACATCAAAACAATTATCCACCATGATCAAGTAGGATTCATTCCAGGGATGCAAGGGTGGTTCAACATACGAAAGTCCGTCAATATAATACACCATATAAACAAACTCAAAGAAAAAAACCATATGATCATCTCACTGGATGCAGAAAAGGCATTTGACAAAATCCAACACCCCTTCATGATAAAGGTATTAGAGCGATCAGGAATACAGGGAACATACCTAAACATAATAAAGGCAATTTACAGCAAGCCAACAGCCAACATCAAATTAAATGGAGAGAAACTCAAAGCAATTCCACTAAAATCAGGAACGAGGCAAGGCTGTCCACTCTCCCCATACTTATTCAATATAGTACTTGAAGTTCTAGCCAGAGCAATAAGACAACATAAGGAGATTAAGGGGATACAAATTGGAAAGGAAGAAGTCAAGCTTTCCCTATTTGCAGATGACATGATAGTATACTTGTATTTTTCTATATGCAGACATCCAGTTTGACTAGCACCACTTGTTAAAGATGCTGTTTTTATTTCAGTGTGCATTTCTGGCTTCTTTATCAAATATCAGGTGTCCACATGTATGTGGATTAATATCTGGGTCTTCAATTAAAATCCATCTATCAATGTTTCTGTTTTTGTCAATGCCATGAAGTTTTTATTACTATAGCTTTGTATAAATATTACTGCATTTTAAATCATATGTTGGCTCAGACACACTGATAGTGGGAGACTTCAACACTCCACTATCACCAATGGACAGATAATATAGACAAAAACTAAATAGAGAGATACTGCAGCTAATTAACATCACAAATATTATGGGCAAGATCCATGAATTCACTGGTACAGGAGGCAACTTTTGGAATAGAATGCCAATAGCACAGGCACTAAGATAAAAAATTAATAAATGAGACCTAATGAAACTGAAAAGCTTCTGGAAGGCAAAGGGCACATTCAAACAGACAAAGCAGTGGGCCATAGAATGAGGAAAGAATTTTAGCAACTCCACATTCAATTGAAGACTAATATGCAAAATGTATAAAGAATTCAAGAACCTAGATATAAAAAAAACCAAATAATCTAATTTAAAAATAGGGCACAGACCTAAATTAAGAATTCTCATCAAGGAAACTCAAATGGCTTAGAAACACTTAAAGAAATGTTCAAAATCTTTAGCCATTAAGAAATTCAAATCAAGACTTCTTTGAGATTTCATATCATACCTGTCAGAATGCCTAAGATCAATAACACAAGTGACAGCTCATGATGGGAAGGATGTGGAGCAAGGGGAACACTCCTCTACTGCTGGTAGAAGTGCAAACTTTTACAGCCACTATGGAAATCAATATGGCCATTCCTCAGAAAATTGGCAATTGATCTACCCCAAGACCTAACTATTCCATCTTTGGTAATATACACAAAAGATGTTCCATCCTACCACAAGGGCACTTGCTTAACTATGTTAATAGGGGCTTTATTCATAATAGCCAGAAACTAGAAATAAGCTAGATGACCCATAATAGAAAAATGGACAAAGAAAATGTGGAATGTTTACACAATGGAGTGTTATTTGGTTTTAAAAAATGACACAATGAAATTTTCAGGCAAATGAATGGATCTGGAAAAAATTATCTTGTGTGAGGAAACCCAGACCCAGAAAGACAAACATATGTACTCACTTATAAGTGTATATTAGCTGTTAAGTAAAGGATAATCAACTTATAATCCATAGACCAAAAGACATGTCAAGAGGAGGGGGTATAGGGGAAATGCATGGATCTCTCTAAGAGGAGGTAATAAAATAGATTTTATGGACAAGACTACAAACACCTGGGTGCTGGAGTAGGGGTATCACATAGTAGAAGAAATGAGGTGGAGGGAGAGAGTATAGGCAGAGATGGCTAGAACTGGCAGGCTTTGTGTGGTGGTCTGGAAACAGTGCTGGAGAAACTTTTCTGGAATCTATGAAGGTGATCCTAATGAGGGCTCCTAGCAATGGTACATATGGAGTCTCAACTGGCCATCTGTTGTTGCCAGCCAAGAAGTCCAGTAGTGGGACATGGGTGCATTCAATTTAGTTGTTGGCCAAAGAATTACCGTGAAAACCTCTAAACAACCCAAGCTGTTGCTGAGACAACCTGCAGCTTGACAGTGTGGCCCCATTGCTGAGGACAAAACCCACACAACTCACTGAACATGGAAAAGTCAAGGTGGTATCCACATGGAGCCTTCATCCCTATGTTCTAGTGTCTTTGATGAGGAATAGTACTCTACCTGCTACTGACAGAGAAACAAGGACATCAACTCAGCCACAAAACCCGTGACTTACAAAACAGTTCTGCCTACAAAATATGCCAAGGCAATAGTGGCACAGAACTTGTGGGAGTAACCAATCAATATCTGATTTAACTTAAGGACCACTGCATTAGAAGGAAACTATATGCAACACAACTAGGAAAACCAAGGTCCAGAGACTAGATAACCCAAGACCTAGGGTAAAACCAAACACTGCTGGTCTAAAAATATCAGTAAAATATTTCCTAATGATATTCAGCAATTCTCACAGATTAGTACTCTATTCAGTCATCACCAGAGAGGCTTCCTCCAGCAGCAGATGGGAACAGATGCAGAGACCCACAGCCAGACATTATAATGAATGAGAGTCTAAATGGGGGGTATCCATCAAATCCTCCCTCTCAGCTCAGGGAATCTTCCTGAGATTGTAGGAGTAAGAGGGGATGGAGTACACCCGGAGAACAAGGCCCTCCAAATAAACTAAGTAAGGCACAGAGACTAGAGCAGCAAGCCTAAGGCCTACATGGGTCTGCACCAGGTCCTCTGCATATATATATATATGCAGTTTTATATATATATATATATATAGTTATTAGCTTAATATTTTTATGAAACTCCTGACTGTTAGAATAAGTGGATTTTCTGACTCTTTTGTCTACTCTTGGGACACTTTTCTTCCTGTTGAGTTGCCATATTGAACCTTGATATGATAGTTTTTGCTTCATCTTATTATATTTTATTTTGTCATGTCTGGTTTTTATCTTTTATAAACCTGTTCTTTTATAATGAGAGTCAGACAATGAATCTGAAGGGGAGAGGGAAGGAGAGGAATGAACAAATGGGAAGAAGTAGAGGGAATGGAAACTATAAACAGGAAATAGTCTATGACGAAACAATCTATTTCCAATAAAAGAGAAAACATTAGAATAACAGTAAACCAGGATTATGATCTAAATGCTTATAATCTCAAGTAGACCCCACTACTCTGAGAATCTTATAAGCAAGGTCACTAAGCTCTTTTACAGTAGTTTTCTACATTCCTGCAATTTATAGTTTTAACCTGCAATTTATAGTTTTAACCTTATTTTTGAGTTCAGGCTGTGATCTTCTTTAAATTTCCTAAACAGTAGTTTTACAGACTGTAAATTGTCCTAAAGACTCCATTTTATTTACTTATTTTTTTTTTATAAAGGAAAACATTTAATTGGAGCTGGCTTACAGGTTCAGAGGTTTTGTCCATTATCAGCATGGTTGCATGCATATCAGCACACAGGCAGACATGATGCTGGACAGGTAGCTGAGAGTTCTACATCTGGATCAGTGGGCAGGAGGAAGAGAGAGAGACACGGGCTGGTTTGACCATTTGAAGCCCAAAGTCTACCCTAGTGACATACTTCCTTCAACAAGGCCACATCTACTCAAAGAAGGCCACATATCCTAATCATTTCACATAGTTCCACTCTCTGTGAGCCAACGAGGGGCATTTTCATTCAAACCACCACAGAGAGGAAAAGATCTGTTTTAGCTCACAGTTCTAGAGGGATGGAGTCCGTCATGGTAAGGAAGGAATGGAGGCAGGAATAAGCAAATGGCTGATCACATTCCATCTGCAAGACTCCATTTTAAAGGCAGTTTTTTACTCCATTTTAAAGACAGAAGATGATTCTGCACCTGACTAGACACATGAATGGTACCTTCTGTCTGGTACCACTCTTGTGGCAGAAATTGATGAATGACTTATCCTTGGTAGTAAAAAGAGTGTCACTCAATTAATTGCAGTGAATTGAGACTGCTGAAGTATAGATTTTATTAAAATCGTATGTTAAAAAATTAGACTTACATAATACATTGGATATAAATTAGTATGGGTTTAACTCCTTGACTGGTCCCATAACATGGTAAACACCTTGTATATTGATAGAGATGTCTCCCATCACCCTACTGTCTATATGTACATGACAGTGTCAAGAACACACAGGCAGAAATATTCTAACTGTCCCAGGAAATTTAGCTCAGCTTGTTTCTGGCTGTTGATAAACTCTACTGAAATTATCCATTGCAATCTTTCCATTCCCTTATCTGGACCCGCCATCTATCTGTCTAATCATCTGCAGTTAGTCCTATACTTTTGCCTGTATGCAGTTCTACTAAAATCTGTAATTCATTTCTGACCTGGCTAATGTGGGGATTTATCAAGGCAACCTCATGTAAAAAGGAAGTTTATTTTGGGGTTACTTACAGCCAGTAAAGGGGTTGGTTACAGGATCCAGGAGAGGTAAGGTGCAGTCCAGCAGCATTCTCTGGAGAACTCTGACTCGTTCTGTCTTCCAGCATCCAGAATCACCAGGAACCAAGAGGGCCGGATCTCAGGTCTTAAGGGCTCCCGTTTTGGCCCCACCCCAGGGGCTCATCATAGGTAGGCATGGCAGTTACTAGAAGCCTCACTAGGGGTAGTACCAGGTCAAAGCTGGAACAGCTACCAACTATACCTGGCAGTCTGGTCAGCAATCAGCAGCCCAGGCTGCCTCTATCATCTGCAGCTGGGCTTGATTGTCTTGATTGTCTTATTAATACAGACACTATTTGCATTTCTCTCAACTTTCCTTCTTCACTAGACATCTGACACCTTTTGAAATATGCCCTAGCCTCTGAACCAATTTAGCCATTCTTTATACTATATATGTACATGCATATGGAAAGATACATATATAGATAAGTTTGCTGTGTGAGGTATAGTGCGATTTGAGAATTAATGTTAAAATTTAAGATTGGAATAAAAGAATCTGTGTTTACCCTGTTTAGGGATATCAAGATAAATGGGCCTATCTGGTAAATTTCTGCTGTTGAAGTCATACTTTGTGCTGTTATTATTATTGCTATTTAATAATTCTATGTTTGTATAAAGACAAAACTATGTTTAATTATGTTTCTGACATAGTATGCTCACAGAACTTATCAAATATACTTTTTACAGGCATGCTACAATCCACTTAAGATCTCATTTAAACTCCTTAGTAATCTTTGCAAGATTATAGCTTTAAAAATCACTATAAATAGCAGTCATAACAGATGAATATAAGCACAGACATTTAGGTAGCCATTTGATATCACCTTCATGTAACAAAATATCAGTGACCTCTCTTTCAGATGACAATGAGTTCACTAGCCATGTGCTTTTGCCTAAGTAAGTCATAAATAAAAATGAGTTGGGAAGGTGTGGCAACTTGTTCCCTTGAATAGATACTGAGAAATGCAACTGTGAGCATAGACAATCCTGATACAGCTAAATTTCCCCATATGGTATGGGTTTTGTGAGCATCCTTGCTTCAGAGGTAATTGCATGTTCTCTGTGATGGGTAATAGGACATTCAAGTAAGGCCAAACCATCTGAGTGTAGATATGTGAGGAATCTGAGATCAGTCATCTTTATTACTTGGTATGAATTTGATAAATTTGGATAAATATAAATATAAATACAAATTTGATAAATTTGATACAACACATAAGTATGTAAAGGTTTCCTGATATCAATGAAAGTCTAGAGAGTATAATAGGCTATTTGGTCATAGCACATATGATATAGTACACAAGAATAATGTTGTAGCAATTGTGTATGCTGTGCTGTGGACAATAAGACATGCTCCTGTGGCTCAGTTGTATTCCCTAAAGAGCTTGAATAAGGGAGGAATAACAATTGAGAAAAGACATGCAGATGCTCCCTGCTGCACTAGATTCTGATTTTCCAGAAAAAAATAGAAAAATAAAAACAAAAAACGAAGAATGAGATGAGGTGTTGGCTTGCCATTTCTTACAGTTAGCAGAATGCAAGGAAACAACTAAATGTTAGATATGTGCTAACAAGTACTTTTTTAACAAGAAATTGGAAAACATGAGGAGAACCAGACAACAAAGAGGGCGAGAAATATATGAGTGATGAAAGGTAACTTTGAGGACCAATCTTTAATTGGAAGTGGTGAGAGTGCATTCATTAATCAACATGGTGACAACAGCCTTAACAAGGGCCAATTATCAGAAACTAGAGTAATCAGGGAATGGTCAGCATCTTTGTAAATCAATAAAGACTTTTCAATAAACAACCAGGGAACACCTGCCCTCAGTCTGGATCATAAAAATATGAGACATGGAATGGACTGAGTCAACCAAATATAATGAAAATGGTGATGTTAGGTGATATGGTCACCAATTTATCCTTTAGACAAAGGCTGCCTAGCATTAGTCTAAAATATTGAAAGTCAAGTGTGGCAAAATTGGTGTTCAGGAGGTTTTTTGGAGGGAAAAAAATGAAATTAACAAAATGCTGAATATTTTGTGGCTTCGAATCCCAAGGAATAGTTCTTGTAAGACATAAATGTTCAAACAAAGCAGAGAGAAAAAAACTTAAATTCTAGAGCTCAGCAATCCCACTCCACACACATGTAGAGTGTGTTTATTTTACCCTTGTAAGAAACATTGGTGTGAAAATTGTGTGCTCAACCAGGGACCCTTTTGGCAGCTAGGCATGGGCAATGGAAAGTCCAGAGTCATAATCTTGGCTTCCACAGCATCCAAGACAGGCTAGAACACAGCATTGCTCTTCTCTCCAATAGGCCTTAGCCAGGCAAAGCAGTGCAAGTCAAAAGCACTGAGAACATCAACAATGAGAAGATATGGACTAACTGTGTGGTGGTAACAACAACCCAGAATGAGGAAGCTAGATGGCTCATGGAAAATATCTAAATGATTGAGGGGTAAATAGGATATTTTCTTCCATCAATTTCCACTGCACCCAACATGACTCTTTTGATGAGACAATTTATAGAGGAAATGAGACCTTTTGCATCCCCTTAGCTGTGTGAACCTACTGACACTTATTTGACTAGATAATGATAGGCCTTCAGAGATCCTGTCCACCATCTGTACAAAGGTTTCATTGAATAATTCTAAACCATTGAATGTTTTATAGCTATGGAGAAGCATCTACAAGAACAATAAATAGCAGTTAAGGAGTTTCAACAAAGGTATCTGAATATATAGGAAAGGCATACCCAGGAGACAGAGATTGTTGAGTGAAATTATATTGCCAGGTATTAGCTATCTCCTCACACGTCATTTAAGAAGTCCCCTTAATCTGCATAAGTGATAAAAGCTATTGACTTTGCTCTTGGTTTTAAGCTATAAATAGGTGGTACATTTTAATTGCTGAATATGCAACATATTTTGTTTGGTATAGGACATGAAATAAAGATGAGGCTGAGCCAGAAGACCCCTCACTTATGGTGGCTTTCATACTGAACATAGATTAAAGAAAGGAGAAAGAACTCATTACAGTTCAATGAGCCTTGCTGTGGGATGGTCTTTCTGTAGGCTATGTATATGTGTTGCTACCATTGGTTAATAAAGAAGCTGCTATGGCCTATTGCAAGGTAGAATAGAGCCAGGTGGGGAATCCAAGTGGAGGGACAAGTTGAAGAAGGAAGAGTCAGGGGAAATAATAATTGCAGCTGGGGGAGCAAGATGTAATGAAGCACAGGAACTACCAGGAAGCCACATGGCAAAATATAAATTAATAGAAATGGGTTGAATTGAGTTGTAAGAGCTAGTTAATGATAAGCCTGGGTCATAGGCCAAACACTTCATAATTAATGTAAGCCTATGAGTAATTATTGATAAGCAGGTGTGGGACACTGGGTGGGAAAAATTTGTCCAGACCCAGGGCTAGACAGGACAGAGAAATTTCCATCTACAGAGCTGAATGGCCTCTTATGGGGCTTTAGATAAGAATTAGACCAACACTGATACAATCAGTGTTAAGATTGGCTATTTTTGAGTGCATTACTAGGAAAACCAGCAAGGAGTCCCCAAGCCTTGAACATGTTCCTTTGGCCTAGCCAGAAAGATGATAGTGCATTACTTATCTAATCATGGATGTGGCCATATGTGATACATGACTAGCTCACCATCCATCAGAGGCTCTGCCCTTACTAAGGAAAATTAGTTTGTTTCACTGTTGACAATATCTTGATTACTATCACCTGGAGACTTGGCCATCACTGTACTGCTTTCAGTTAGATTATTTCATTGCCAAGATAAATGGACAAAGTCAACTCAGCACCATACTGTTGTTGGTGTGGTCATAATATGCCCAGTTGAAAAACTATACCACAGCATTTTCCTAGTTTATTTTTCTCTTCTTGTAATAAAAGACTCTGACAAAATCACCTTAAGGCTGAAATTGTTTCTTTCAGTTCACAGTCTCTGATTAGAGCCTGCCTGTCACTGCAAGGGACATCACAGAAACAGGAGCTGGAGAAAGCTAGTCACATTACATCCATAATAAGAAGAGACAAATGAATGAACTGATGTCAACATTCAGCTGCCTTTCTCTATCCAGATATACTCCACGATCTACTTCATGGGAATAGACTCATTGACCATTAAAATGAATTTTCCCAAATCTGTCAGATAATCAAGATAATTCCCTATAGGCACACTCTGAGGCCTGCCTTCTGATTTATTCTATATTGGGTCAAGTTGACAAGAAAACCTAACTCACCAGCATTCTATCTTGTTTCTCTATTCTTATATTTATTTGCTCTTTGGTGATGATTTCTGAACTTCAGAGTTGATGACTGGCTCTGCCTCCTGAGTGCTGGGATTAAAGGCATACACCACCAACACTGGCCCACTTATAATACTTTGACAGAACCTAAACACCTTGCAAAATGAGTTTACTTCCATTACTAGGCATAAAAAACACTTAAAATGCAATTGATTGGCACATCACATATATTCAACCAAACAATTACTCCACCCACACTGGTGAAGCAGGCAAGTATATGGAACGCTTAGCATCCTGGGGACCCACTTGATTCAAGCTATGCCCATGCCCTTTTGTTAACAATGAATTTAGCAACCTGGGATGCACATCTCCATGGATTTGCTCCAAACAATACTATAAGTACCCTTCTTATGAATACTATGTAATAAAGCCTCAAATGATAACCCATACCCTTGGGCACTATGGCTTATGTACCTTGTTGGTTATTTGTAGTATACACTGTACTTTCTCTTTAAATAAAATGTATTGTTTTGCCATTAGACATCATTAAGTTTTAGTCCACACAAAACCACTAATAATACTGGAATCTTTGATACCCCTTTGTGGGCCTTTGTGTGTTTGTTTACTGTAATGATTTTAAATCACTCCTATGTGTTACAAGCTTTAAGTACAGCCTAAAAGTAATTGGTTGCATCCATTAAAAACTGTGTCAAAATTATGCCAGTAGGTACATGTTCTCTGGCATATTGATAATTTAATACCTAGGGTGCTAAGCTGAGCAAGATTTCTGGTGTGAATTTTCCTCCAGAAGCCTTCACTATGCCTTCCAGGACCGTGAAATCTGGCCCTCTGGCAGAAGACTTCCAAGCTGAGCTGTAAACTGACTTCTCCAAGTTCTATAGCAAAAACATACAGTTACCTTCAGAAATAGGGTTTTAAAGTCTAGTTCTGGAGAGCAAAGCACAAAGCAAACAAGCAAGCAAGAAAAAAAATAATGAAAATAGTTGTTGGGTTTTAGGTCCTAAGACTCTCAATGTTCAACAATTAACAAGAAAATAATTCACCCCTCACACTGGAATTGTATTCAACCATCTTAAGACTTCTTGGTGAAGCTTTTCTCACCCACAGAAGGTATCTTCATTCAACCACTGTAGATGTAACCAACTGTCTTATTAAATAAGAAACCCAGAGCCAATTCAGAGAAGAAAGTCAAGAGGTCAGAGCTAAGAGTCTCACCCTACCTGCTTCAGGGATCCTCTTCAGCCAAGAGAGCTCTCCGAAAGGGAAGCTACTTCATGTGTGTTTGTCTTTATAGCCTTTCTGTTCTGCCTTCTCATTGGTTGTAAACCAAAACACATGACTGCCCTCATCACTGCCTGTCTGTAGAGACTTCCAGGTCTTCTATGGTTGGTATTGAGATTAAATGTGTGTGTCTCCAATGCTGGCTGTATCCTTGAACACACAGAGATCTACCTAGCTCTGTCTACCAAGTGCTGGGATTAAAGGCGTGTGCCACCACCGCATTGCTCTTGCTATGGCTCTAATAGCTCTGACCCCTGGGCAGCTTTATTTATTAACATACAATTAAAATCACATTTCAGTACAAATAAAATACCTCCATAAACCACTTTAATTGTTTTTACCATTTCTCTATTTGTAGATACAAAAAATGTAAAACACACAAAATTAGAACCATATCACAAATACGTTCTATAAAGAATGGTCAGCTTTCTGAAGGCCTACTGCCACATAATCCAAACAAACACCAACTGGTCTCAGGTCTTCAGCAACAGAGGGGATACTAAAAATGAAAGGTTAGAAAGGTCCAATACAATGTGAAAACTCTCCACTGTGTGTATCAATTGTTTACTCAAACATGCAGAGTTCAGTTTAGTGATATAAACGAAAGGCACAACCTTCCTTGAGCCACGTGGCTTCCTTGTCTTGCCCACTGGTAAGAAGCCACTCTGCGTCCTTCTTGCCCTTAATCGGTCCACAAAGAAAGCTCTTGCTATTTCTCTGCTTGGTTGGGAGACAATTCAGGGAAGATTCATGCTTTTGCCTGCTATATCAACCATTTTAGTTGCTCTGACAGGCTCTGGACTGGAGGGATTATATCTCTGCTTACAGCTGCCACCTCTGTCAGCCCCAACTAGCTGGAGAGTAGGCTCTGTGTTATTTGAAAGGGCTGCATACCCTGTAGTGAGAAAACAATGTCAAAGGCATACAGAGCAACTTGTGTCATAATGTATGTTCCATGATTCTACTTTCTTCGGTAATACTGAAGAAGTA
This sequence comes from Peromyscus californicus insignis, assembly GCF_007827085.1. NCBI lineage: Eukaryota > Metazoa > Chordata > Mammalia > Rodentia > Cricetidae > Peromyscus > Peromyscus californicus. Next base: position 47,327,097 of record NW_026294491.1, on the reverse strand, counting down.
AATACAACTTGTTTTATTATGATATTAATTACTAATACAAGTCCTCATGTCATGCTTCATGCAAGAAAACTATCATCTATTTCTATATATCTACTGTTTATCTATCATCTATCTATCTATCTATCTATCATCTATCTATCTATCAATCATCTATCTATCTATCCATCATTCATCTATACATATGTATATATTAATATAAATATTTATGTTACAGAATAGAAACTAAATGCAAAAGAGGACACAAGATGACAGAGTAGGGTTTTGAGCCACTTCTTTTTGTCAAGTTGACACAACTAGAATCACCTGGGAAGAGAGAATCTTAAGGAAGGAATTGCCTCCATCTGATTGGTCCATGAGCATGTCTATTGGACATTTTCTTGATTAATGATTAAAGTGGGATGTTCCATCCCACTATGGGCAGTGCCATCCTGAGCTGGTTTTACTGGGTTGTGTGTGTGTGTGTGTGTGTGTGTGTGTGTGTGTGTGTGTGTGTGTGTGTATGCATGTGTATATGCACATATACATACATACATACATACACACATACACATATGTACGCTAAGCAAGCAATGGAAAGCAAGCAACTATGCAGCATTACTCTATTACTCTATATACTCTACTTCAGTTTCTAATCCGAGGTTCCTGTCTTGAGGTCCTTCATTTGCTTCTCTCAATAGCAGGCTGCATCCTGTAAGATTAAATAAACGCTTTCCTCCTCAAGTTCCTTCTGGCCAATCTTATTACAGCCTAGAGACGGAAATCAAGGCAAGTTTCAAGACTTTTCAGAAGTGGGCTGATAACAACGTAAATAACATCTATACAGATAAGAAAATCAACCCAGACTGGCTTGGGGCAAGGACCTACTGTTGTAGGGTCAGCTTTGTGGGTCTCAGAGTGTACTGTGGCCAGGCCTTAGTGCTCAGATAAATCAAACATTCAGGACAGATGGTATCAGATAGCTCCAATTTGAATAGATTTTGTAAAAGACACCCCAAGGATGTTTGGGGATCAGGCTTCGAATATCAAGTGTCCATTTCACAAGCCTATGCCAGGGAACTAAAGCCTAGTGAAATGCATCCACTATGATAAGTTTGGGGTCAAAAAACTGGGGTAGTGGGAAATTCCCTTCAACAGAATGTTTTCTGGAGAAGGGTCCCATAGAACAAAGGCAGCCTTTTGCTCCAGAAAGGGTAGGGGGCCTGGAATGGCCACATCTTTGGCAGGACACCCCCAAAATTAAAGAGCCCTGGGCTTCTTAGTCAATGACTTGGAAAGGACAACTTACCCAGCTGAAAGCTGATCTTAATCTGGCAGAGAACAGGTGTAAGGGAGAGGGATGTTTTCCCATCACATGGCCCTGAGCCAGTGGGGAAAATCAACCCCCTTGGTGGGACCTCCAGATGATAAGTTTTTTTGTACTCCAATAAGCCTGCCTGCCAACACAGCAATCCAAATCAAACCAAATCAGACCAAATTAGAAAAAGCCCTGTTTAATGGTAAAGCATTCCTGGGTCATTCTCCAGCCCCCCAGAGAAGAGACTGGGACAAAAGACCAGAAAACCATGTGTCTGTTTTCTGGGACACAGCTTAAATACTTGTGTGAGTGGTCTTGAGCCTCTCTGGGGAGGAGCCACCTTTGGCAGGCTTTGAAGGGGTAGGTTTAGGGAAAGAGATGGGGAGTGAAGTTGAGGTGGATCTTCCACTAGAATATTCCAGACTCTTTGGGTATAGGGATGCCAGGGTGCCAGGGGTTAAAGTGGAGCTCACATCCAAACATTCCAGATTCTTTGGGTATAGGATGCCAAGGTGCCAGGGGCTGAGGTGGCCCCCCAAACAACTGTGTCTTAAAGTTTCTTCAAAAGATGCATGTCCTGGGGGAGTTTTCCTTCATGGGAGATTGGCAAGCCCATTTGGATTAACTCTTAAGAGAAGGCACAAAGTTATATCTCTATGATTTATTAGAATGTCTAACCAGTTGGAAGTATATGATATTTACAGCAGTTTGGAATGCTATGCCTCCACTGGGGACAAGAGATACAATTGAAATCCAACTCTTTTAAGAAAGATCATGTCACAGCACACTTCAATGGATTAGTTGTAGACAATTATACACAAAGGAATCTATAGAAACAGCCAGGATTTATCAGAAAGAATCAATTTTCCATCAATGGACTTCAATAAAGCTGTTTTCTCTATCTTCACATCTTTATATTTCTATGGTATTTTATCTATTCTATTGTTTTATATGATATTTTAAATATTAAAGAAGAAAATTGTGAAAATGCTCCCTCTTTTCACACTTTATTGAAAATGCTAAGAACAGTCAATTATGATACAGGACATAGACCCTAATACTCATTGTGATGTCATGATCCTCAATGGCCTTCAGTTTGGCTAAACCCTAACTAGCTACCCACCACCTACCACCAGAGACAAAGCCTACTCTCTGCTTGCACTATTTTGTAATTTATATATTCATTGAATTATGTTTTAGACTTTAAACTCTGCCAGCACACAATTTGGCACTCTGTCAGTTGTTTTCCTGGGAGCTTTAGGTTGATACAAATCATGTCACGTTTGCTCTCAAGGGACCTGGACAGGACCTTCCCTTTTCTTCCCCTTCTACCCCCTGCTTTTGTTTGTCTTAGCCCTTGATGAACCTCGAATATGTGTTAGTTTAAGTTACTTAAATTTCCCTAGGCCTCTCATGCTTCCTAACTGCCATGCTCCACCATATAGCCCAGAAAACTTAACAGCCTTTTAGTCCTCAGTAAGGACACTCTTAGCAGGTTCAGTGAACTGGGCATCAAAGACTACATGTTTTGTGTCCTTGTGAAATGAAGCCCCCAGTAAAAGTAAAAGCTGCACCTATGTGAAATATTCTCCATGACTAATTGGCTGGTTAGGACTTCCACTATGCCTGATTGAGAGATGGATTGTTGAATGTCTTGAGCCAAATTACCTAAGGTCTTTAGCAAGCTTAATTTATTATTTTATTATTCACTTGTGTGTTCCACATCACACCATCTTGGTAAATATTTTTGAAATGTATAAACATATAATTTACTTCCACCAACTAAAAAGCTAAGAATATTATCAGAACATCTGATAGTCTAGTACAGAAGTTTCCTAATTCAATGTTAACTCACCTGATAATTTTTGTTTTGTTTTTTGTTTTGGGGAGCATACAGTTACTAACAAAACCTCACAAAGCTGTTATCACATTGGAACATAGTAGCTGAGATAACCTGAATCTGTCTTCCCAGATCATGGTCATTCACATTTTTTCCAGAATAAATATCTATTACTTTTTAGATAAAAGCTATATTTTCTTGTTGAAGTTGACTCCTAAGTCCTTCAGTAATGTTTTCCTTTCCTCTCCTGTTCACAGTCCATGATCTTCATGGGGACTTCAACAGGCAATAACCAAGTGTTTTTGTTGTTGGTAATGTTGGATTTTTCTTTGTTTTCAAAGATTTATTTGTTTTTATTTTATTTATGGATGTTTTGGGTCCATATATGCCTGTGAACTATGTGAATGCATAGTGTCCTTGGAGGCCAGAAAAGGATGTCAAATTCCCTGAAACTGGAGTTAGAGATTGTTGTGAGCTTCCATGTGAGTGCTGGAAACCCAACTTGGATCCTCTTCAAGAGCAACATGTGCTATTAACCACGGAACCATTGCTTCAGTTCCATCCAAGTATTTTAAGGATACATATGAGCCAGTCCAGAAGGGATAGATTTTCCTCAAATTGTTTCAGTTTATGCAGTCTCTTTCTCTGGAAGGAGAAAAATTGTTATATTACTCAAGTCCCTCAGCCTGATAGAATCCACTACTAGGAGACACAGCTCTAGGAGTAAGGGTGTAAGAAGGTCTTTTATTTCTAATTTAAAATTACTTCCCAATTCAAGAAGTCTAGAGGAAAATATTCCTTGACTATCATAGCTTCCAGTATAAGGCCAATATTAAGGCTCCAGAAACATGCTGAATCATGGTGTTCCTTTTCTCTGTGTTGAAGGTGAGAATTAAGAGAAACCCTATGTCACTTTTATCTTATTCTCTCCTTTCTCACTTTCTGGCTCCTCTTAGGATTTACAAAACCTTTTGGATTCCAGAGAGTCTCTTTAATACAGATCTAATTTTGAAGGCAAAACAGACTCCATCTTAGGGTAGGGCCACCATCTTTGACCACCTGCTGTACTCAGTTCCAGGAAGGACCTCAGGAATGTGCCATGACAACTCAAACAGATACAGGGCAGTATGCTCCTGTACATGCTCTGTCTGTGGTTTACGTCCCTTGAAGATATGGAGATAGTCCTGCTGAGCAGCGCAGATTATCCTGCCCAGCTAGTTGTGATTCCCTGCAAAAAGTCTACCCCAATAGTTTCAAATACGGTTTAGCACCTAAAATCTAGACCAATAGTTTCAAAAAAATCACCTTGTCCCATATCTCTTCTACCCAAACATCCCAAGATGCCAAAGCATGAAATTCCTGGCTTGCTGTTTTTCCCTATAAAAACTCTCTACCCCTGGGCCCAATGCTGCCTCATTCCCTCTATCTGCCTATCAGTGGACCAGGTTCAAATCTGTCAATAAAAGGACCTTTATGTGCATGCATCAGAAACTGGGTCCTTGGTGGTCTCCGGGGGTTTCGAGAAAAATGTCCAACACTAATTTGTACTCTCTTTTTGAGAAATGAGCCATATGAAATGGCAAGAATCACCCCCATCTCGTATGCTACTGTAAAAGTTCATATGGATACAGAGGCTAATAGAGGCTGACATGGTAGATACTTCTCACCTGTCCCTTTCCCATTGCATCTCTTCTCCATTACATGAGCCAGTTCCTCCTGGGTAGCCCTCTTAGCTTCCGTTGTGTGCCGTGTGATGAAAACAACAGCTCCATTGCCAACATACCTGATACTCTTAGAGGCTAAAGTGGATTCTCTCAATCTTCAGCCAGTTTATGGCATCCCTATACTCATACAGTAAACCCCATTCATCATTTGCATGTACCCCTTCAGACTGCATAGAGTAAGATGGTCACCCTGGTGTATACTTTCACTGTCAGTGATTCATTCTCTAGATAGCACAGCCTTAATTACATATATTTTTACCCACAGCAGGGAGCATAGGAAAGCCCAAGAAAGCATATCACATACCATATAGGGAATGATGGCCGTATCTGGCCATGGCTGAATAAGCTCTTTATTGCATTTGTTAGCCTCAGATTTATGTAAGAGTCATGAAATTGCTCCTCCTGAACCCATCATTTGTTTGGTTATACTCCATATTGGGCACCAATTTGTTGTATTACTTTTCACTGGGAGATAATAGCATATGCCTGTTAATATTTACCCCAGTAGGTCATCAGTGGCAAAGCAAACTAAGACATCAACCATGCCCACTATCACAAACCAATGAGTTTATTAAGCTTACTTATTAGGAATGTGAGTGAGTGATTCCTTCTATCAGTGTATATGGCATCAAACAACTATATCACTGTAAAACTCCACTTTTTCATAGATGATATCTTCATGAAAACTGTATCATTGAGTCTTATCTTCAGTAAATTTTTCAACCCTTATATATTCCACTATTTCTCAAAAACGTGCAGTTGAGCGGGAGGGGTAAGTAGGAAAAGATGAATAAAATCCTAGGGAGATTATAGTAATTCTTCCTCCCTCACCTTAGACTAGAATGCCTTAATAGCTCCATTATCTTTACCATATGCCTAGTTGTCACTGTGTTGTTTTATTACGTTTCCATGATGTGATTCAAGTTACTTCTGCTTAATAATGGTGACAGGATGATGCCCAGAGAAGAAATGTCAACATATAACACGCACAAAGCTGCAGCCAAACAAAGAGACAGGCCCTATTAGAACTATCAGCAAAGACCACAGGGGAAGGACAGATGAAGCTGGCCATATTGGCTAGTTTTACCTGGCAATTCAACATACCGTAATCATTTGGGAAGAGAGTCTTAATGAGGAATATCTAATGTGAAGTGTAGTTTTAATTATTAACTGGTTTTGGAAAACTAATCCATTGTGGGCAACATCATTCATTATGTGAATGGTTCTGTGCTAAACAGAAGAAAACTATTGGAACACAGGCAGGTAGTAAGCATAGTTCTATTTTTACTCTCTTTTTTTACTGTAGATGTGATATGACCATATAGAAGAGTAGAAAGCAATGACCCATGCATTTATTTAATCTGATTTTGATTATGTATGTGATGCTTTAAGTTCCTTCTTCAACTTTCATATAATAATGGCCCATAGTCTGGAATTATAGGATAAATAAACCCATTTATTTCTGATCAATATAATTTATCAAAGCAACAGAAATCAAACTATATTGTTTCTGGGTCCTAATGGCACCCTCAGGGGGGTAAAAAGATGCAGGCGTCAATGACAAAGACACAGGGAATCAGGTAAAAGGCAAACAGCAGACTCATTTATTCAGCAATGGGGAGAGCCTTATATACCCTCATTCCAACACCCAGGCTGCATCCTGATTGGTGACATTGTGTGGTCACCCCTCATCAACTAGGCACAATCAGGACCTCTGACAGCGCCTGTTGCTAGGCCCTCAGGCAGATTCCAGGTTGGCTCATCTCTTGGTTTCCTAGGCCTTATCTTCCTCCACTGTAACAGTAGACTTTGGAGCAAACATCACAACACTACTTTCTCTGGATGCTGAATATAGAGCTGTAGGACATGATGTTTCACATGCCAGATTTTGGTCTGATTATTATTTGCACATTAAGACCTCTATTTCAGAATTGGAATGTTTATCATTGGATAGTATAAGCATGTAATTTTCCTTTTTATTTTTAAGTGTTCACAGTTCTAGTTTGGCTTGGATCATGGAAGACTGAACTCTAACTTTTGAACATCATTGAAACTATTAAGACTTAGTAGCTATTTGATATTGATTAAATTCATTTTTATTATGAGATTACCATGAGTCCTTATGGAATAGAGTTGTAGTATTAGATCTGAATACTAAATATTCCTCATAGGTTAATAAGCTGAATATTTTGTCCTTAGATTGGGATGATTTTTTTTGGGATGTTTTAGAAACTTGAGGTGACATGGTATAGTTGGAGGAAGCTGGTCACATAGGAATGACTTTGGTTTAGTACTCCAGGCCCTTCCTCACTCTTTGCTTACTATAAACAGTGAAATGTATAGTTTCCTCTTTCATATACTTCTGCTATTATTATGCTTTATTTCATCATTGACCACAAAAGAATCTAAATTGACCATTAGCAGGTAGTTGGATTCAATCAATAACAAAATGTCTTAAAAAGAGGCCTCATTGCTCAAATCACTCAAATTTCAAGAAGCAATTGCTGTGGGATGTTCTGTATGGCAAATGTGTTGCTGATTAGTCAATAAATAAAACACTGATTGGTCATTGGCTAGGCAGGAAGTGTAGGCGGGACAAGGAGGAGAATAAAGCTGGGAAGTGGAAGGCTGAGAGGGAGAGACACTGCCAGCTGCCACGATGAGAAACAGCATGTGAAGATGCCGGTAAGCCACGAGCCATGTGGCAAGGTATTGATTTATAGAAATGGATTCATTTAAACTGTAAGAACAGTTAGCAGGAAACCTGCCATGGCCATACAGTTTGTAACCAATATAAGTCTCTGTGTTTACTTGATTGGGTCTGAGTGGCTGTGGGACTAGCAGGTGAGAGAGATTTGTCCTGACTGTGGGCCAGGCAGGAAAACTCTAGCTACAAGCAATACCAAATATTCTTAAAGAATTGAAAATACATGAAAATAAATGATAGGGAGACAACTACAGCTTTATTCTCCCAAGCTAGTTTTAATGTGATCCCACAACCAGACAAAAACAACAAGAAAAGAAATTGATTAGCCTTTGTGACTAATGAATGTAGATGCAAACTTCTCAATAAAATACTGCTAGATAAAATTCAGTGGCATATCAAAAACATCATTCATCATGATCAAAAGAGATTTATCACAGGGATGAAAGGATTATTTACTATCTGCAAATCAATAAATGTAATATATCTTATGAAGAAATGAAAGGACACAAGGCATATATGTTATTTGTCAATAGATGCATAAAATACATTTACAGAATTCAATGTTTATTCATGACAAAACCTTAGTACAAATCAGATATGGGAGATTATGCCTCAAATCAAGGACTACAAGGACTATGGGCTAAAATGTGTAGAACCATGATATAACATGTGAGCCTCTTCCCTTAGATGACTGAGAAATTTTGTCACAACTGAACAAAAGTATATAATGAAGTCAGTATGTCTGTATTCCATTACCATGGCGTTTGACTGTTGGAGTCAGAGCTGTGTAGTAAAGTTTGAAGCCAGGTACCATGACATCTCCTGGGCTGTTTGTTTTGATAGAATCTACTTTTATACAATTGAATAGTATAGCATTATATAAATATACATTTATATTTACTGTATCACTTTGTAAATCGATGTCTATTATCATAGAGTGATGCCTTTGACACTTTCAATGTTTCAATTTTTTTTTTTTTTTGGTTTTTCGAGACAGGGTTTCTCTGTGTAGCTTTGCGCCTTTCCTGGTACTCGCTTTGGAGACCAGGCTGGCCTCGAACTCACAGAGATCCGCCTGGCTCTGCCTTCCGAGTGCTGGGATTAAAGGCGTGCGCCACCACCGCCCGGCTCAATGTTTCAATTTTTAAAACTATTTTTTTCTTAAATAAGAATATAGCCAGGTGGTGATGGTGTATGCCTTTAATCCCAGCCCTCAAGAGGCAGAGTCAGGCAGATCTCTGAGTTTAAGACCAGCCTGGTCTACAAAGCAAGTTCCAGAACAGCTAAGGCTACACACAAAAAAAGCTGTCTTGATAATAACAAACAAACAAACAAAAAATGAAAAAAAAAAGAAGATATACTTTTTCTTGCTTTTTGTTTTGTCTTCATGGAATATATTTTTCTTTCACTTTCACTTCATATATTCACATAGCTTTTAAAGTACAAAATTATATCTTGTCCTGGAGTTTGTATTACAAAAGTGTCTAGTCTGTATAAATCAATAAATAGAGGCATTTACTTAAAATCCTGCCTACATGATTACTTATAGTTGTTTCAAGCACAAATGGATTCCACTATATAGTCATTTTTGCCTGTATGTCCTCTGATAATTGGCTCATGAAAATTAGAATACTTTCTGGTACATGAAAACATGGTTGAAATGCAAATAGTAAGAATGCATTTCAGACTTTTATAGCAGGTAATAGGACAAGTGGTTAATAGATTATTTTTGAAGATTTATTTGCTCCTATTAATTAAATTTAAATGTTAGATTTTCAAAAGATGATATTTTAATATTTTCCTTTCAACCTTCAGATGCAGTAATACAATGTTTCATATATAACATTCATAGTGTATTAAAAGAACAATTAAAAACTCACTTTTTAAAGATTCATTTTTTATTTTTAATTATGTATACGTATCTCTGTATGTGATTGCCGTGTATACAGTGTCGAGAAGAAGACACCAGGCCCCCTGGAGCTGGAATTGAAGGTGATTATGAGCTGCTCCATGTGGGTGATGGGAAGGCGACTCAGATCCTCTGCAAGAGCAGTACCTGCCCTTCCTTAACCTCTGAGTCATCTCTCCAACCCTGAAAGCACAGCTTTTAGAAATGGAGAACTTACTAAGTAGACAAAGCCTCTTTCTGCTCTCACTAAAGTACACAAAATAGATTAGAGTAAGGACACACAGAACTCCCCAATTTGCAGTGATAAACATGCCAAATGTTGCCATTTGTCTCAAGTAATTTATATTAAAGTTAATGGGAACCAAACCTATGAAAACCAACATTTGTCATTTTCTGGATTGTCTGACAAATTTTCATTACTCTTAATCTTCCTGCTGTTAGGTTATAGGATTTTTTTCCTTTCCAATTTGCTAGTCAGACAAAGGAGAGAGGATTACCGCCACTGGAAATTTAACTGAGGGTGATTTGGCTCTCTGATATGACTGAGTAACAGCCTGAAAGAAGTTAATGATTTTTGGAAAACCATAGAAAAAAGAAATCATACCTATAAATTCAGTATGAAATAGCAAAAATAAAAATAAAAAGCAAAGAATCTCTGGTTACAAGCTGTATCTAAATGCAACACAGTCTAAAGAAAGATAACCATATGAGTAAATATTAAAAAGTATTTTATGCTATATCTTTTGTTTATTCACTGTTTTTGTTTATGGTACTTGATTTTCTTTTTTGAGACAGGGTCTTACTATGTAGCTCTGGCTGTTCTATAACTTACTGTGTAGACCAGGCTGGCCTTGAACTCACAGAGATCTGTTTGCCTCCGACTCCCAAGTGCTGGGAATAAAGGTCTGTGCCACTGTGCTTGTCTTATTTATGATACTTGAAATCAATTGTGAAAATAGAGAGAAAATAAAATATATGTTCTTCTTTTCATTCTTTAATTTTTAAACTATTTATTTGCCTGTTTATTTATTTATTTTAGTTTTTTGAGACAGGGTTTCTTTGTGTAACCTTGGCTGACCTGGAACTAGCTCTGTAGACCAAGGTGGCTAGCATCTCACAGAGATCCACCTGTCTCTGCCTCATGAGTGCTGGGATTAAAGACATGTGACACCAGCACCAGGATGAAATATACATTCTTAATATGAACTATACTAGTAAGATTATCTTTATGGGACATGAGCATATCTTAAATTTAAGCAGAAGTAGCACTTTCAGAACTCATTTGATTTAAATCAAAAGACCATATAATCAAGGCTATCAGAATTTGAGAAAGGATCTAATGAGCAGACAGGGCTTTTCATTGGCTAATTTCTAAAGCCCAGACTATTTAGTGGTTTTCTCCACAGCTGAATAATGAATCTCCAGACATTACTAAAGACATTGAAGGTAGATAGTGGTGTTTCATCCCTGCAATTCAAGTTGTCAGTAAGCTAAAGCAAGAGAATTGTCATAAACTCCAGGTTAGCCTGAGCTACACAGTGAATTTCAGCTAGCCAACACATATCACAGTAAGGGAAAAGAAAGTACCTCTGTGATGTGTAGTTTATAAAGTACGATTATATTGTGATATTAAGTTGACCTCCACAGGTTTTTTACTTTCCTAGAGTTGATGTGATATACTTGTCATTTATCAGCTCCTTTTGCCCCATTTTCTTTATTGCCACAAGCTAAATATCAGCTGCAAAGTCCCCTGACACTTGGTATGTCGATGATATTACATATAAAGTGATTTTTAGACTCTATGACATTTTGACATTCCTCAAAAATGTTTTCTATTTCTGAACTTTTTCTTCATTGTTTTCTTAAAGACCATGGTTTCATAAATTATAAAATAGATCCTTTTCCAAATCATTTCATCAAGTTCGTTCCTCACCACACTACCTCTACCAGGTACATCCTTTGCACATAACATATGTGAATTCAGCAATATGATGGGGCAGTCAGGGGTCTTAGAATGGGTTGTATTTCATGTTTTGATCTCATTTTCTTCTTTATACCAAAACTAGAGCTGGGATGCATTCAGTATTTCTCTTTAGCATCTATATCTTAGGTAAAAAACTTTCTGGAAAAGAAAAGAAATTTTACTTTTAAAAATGATTATTATACAAGTGTGGTGGTGCGCTACTGTCATCCCAGTACTGTGGAAGCTGAGCTGTGAAAATTTTGAATTTGAGATCAGCTTGAGGTATGTAGCAAGACAAAGACTATGTCTCAGAAACACATAAAACAAAATTCCTTTGTGTGTGTGTGTGTGTGTGTGTGTGTGTGAGTGTGTGTGTGTGTTTGTACATATGTGTGTACACATATATGCATACATTCACACATATATGTTGACACACATTTTCAAAACAATTTTGAGGAGCTAGAGAGGTGGCTCAGTGGTTAAGAATGCATACTGCTACTGTAGAGGATACCAGTTCACTTCCTAGCACCCATATCAGGTGGCTTATAGCCATTTGCTACTCCAGTTTCAGGGGATCTGACACATCTCTCTGGCTTCCAAGGGTACCTAGATTCACCGGCTTTTTGGAACCTAGTGTCTATGGTGAGACACTATGTGTAGCCTTGGTGCAGGAAGGAGGGCCTTGGACCTGCCTCAACTAAATGTGCCAGGCTCTGCTGACTCCCCATGGGAGACCTTGCCTTGGAGGAGGTGGGAATGGGTCATGAGTGGCTGGGGGAGGCTGGGAGGTGGGAGGAGGGAGGACAGGGGAATCTGTGGTTGGTATGCAAAATGAATAGAAAATCTCTTAATAAAAATTATTTTAAAAAAAGAAAAAATCATCAAAAAATCCATGAAAAATTATTTTCTCAAGAGACTCTTGTTAGTTAATGAAATAGCTATTTCTTTATTTGAAAGGTAAATCATGGCCAGAAGAACAGTTGACTGTCTGTGGACCTTCTCCACTATTTCTGTTATAGCAGATCCATTTCTCAGGGTTGCCCCTAGCACATCAACAGAGCACCAGCTGCAGCTTTCCCCTCCCCCTATCCAGGCCTCCTGTAGATCTCATAGGCCACCTGCCTACCCCCACCCCTGCTTTTCCTCCATGCCTTATTGCTGGGTCCCAGCACCCAAAGACAGACACCCAATGCTCAACCATAGGCCATGCCTGACAGAAAACCAGGTAGACTGCTCAGGGACTTTCTCTACTCTCTGCTCCCCCAGATCCAAATTTCAGGGTTGCCCCTAGCCCTATAACAAGCCATCTTTCCCTGGTTTCCCCCTTTTCCATCCTCTCACACTAGTTCCCTGTGAACACACCAGCCAAGCAGTCTATTAAAATAGGCAATATACAGCTAACACACTTTCTGAAAATCCAGAGACAAAACAGAAACCGAGAAACAAAACACCTTCCCAACAAAGACAAACACAAAACTTGGAACCAGAAACCACAATCATCCTAAATCCAGATGCCTGAATAAGAACACAATAAAACACAGGCAGGGCAGTATGTCTCCACAAAAGTCCAGCTAGCCTACCACAGCAGGCCCTGAGTATTCCAACATAGATGAGGCACAAGAAAAAGACCTTAAAATCAACTATATGGATATGATAGATGTCCTTAAAGAAGAAATAAATAAATCCCTTATAGAAATACATGAAAACAAACAAACAGTTGAAGGAAACGTGTAAAACTGCTCAAGATAGCAAATAGATCCATATAGGTTGCCATGCACAAAACTTAAGTCTAAGTGGATCAAAGACCTCAACATAAATCCAGTTACACTGAACTTGATAGAAGAGAAAGTAGGAAGTAGTCTTGAATGCATCAGCACAGGAGATTACTTCCAAAATATAACACCAGTAGCACAGACACTGAGAGCAACAATTAATGAATGGGACCTCCTGATACTGAGAAGCTTTTGTAGAGCAAAGGACATGGTCAATAAGACAAAACGACAGCCTACAGAATGGGAAAAGATCTTCACCAACTCCACATCTAACAGAGGGCTGTTCTCCAAAATATATAAAGAACTCAAAAAGCTAGACTTCAAACTACTGAACAATCCAATTAAAAAATGGGCTACAGAGCTTTATAGAGAATTCTCAACTGAAGAATCTCAAATGGCTGAAAGACATTTAAGGAATTGCTCAACATCCTTAGTAATCAGGGAAATGAAAATCAAAACAACTCTGAGATACCATCTTACACCTGTCAGAATGGCCAAGATCTAAAACACTGAAGACAGCCTATGCTGGAGAGGATGTGGAGCAAGGGGAACACCCCTCCACTGATGGTGGGAATGCAAACTTGTATAGCCACTCTGGAAATCAGTGTGGTGGTTTCTCAGAAAATTGGGAATAACTCTTCCTCAAGACCCAGCTATACTACTCTTGGGCTTATACCCAAGGAATGCTCAATCTTACCACAAGGACATATGCTCAAGTATGTTCATATCAGCATTATTTGTAATAGTCAGAATCTGGAAACAACCTAGATGCCCTTCAACTGAAGAATAGATAAAGAAAATGTGGCACATATACACAATGGAGTACTACTCAGCAGTAAAGAACAATGATATCATGAAATCTGCAGGCAGATGGATGTAACTAGAAAATATCATCCTGAGTGAGGTAACCCAGACTCCGAAGGACAAGCATAGTATGTACTCACTCATAAATAGATGCTAGATGTGGGGGAAGGGATGGCCAGACTGTAACTGACAGCTCCAGAGAGGCTAGCTAACAGGGAAAGACCCTAGGAGGGACACATGGATGACCCAGTGAAGGAGAAGTAGATGAGATCTACATGAGTGGACTGGGTGTGGGGGAGGTGGCAGAGGGCAAGGAGTGGAGGATGAGAACATAGGGAAATGGGAGGGTCGAACTGGAACAGGGACAGAGTGGGAGGGCAGGGAGGGAGATACCATAATAGATGAAGACATTATGGGAATAGGAACAGGCAGGGTGCTGGGGAGGTTCTCAGGAATCTCCAAGGATGATCCCACCTTGGACTGCTGGCAGTGGTCCAGAGGGTGCCTGGTCTGGTCTACTCTGGTGACTGGTCTAGCGAATACCCTAATTGTCATCATAGAGCCTTTGTCCAGTGACTGATGGAGGCAGATGCAGAGATCCACAGCTAGGCACCAGGCTGAGTTCTGGGAATCCAATTGATGAGAGAGAGGAGGCATTCTGCAGGTGGGGAACGTTGACATCATGATGGTAAAATGTGCAGAGATACCAGCCACACTAGAGGAAGCCCATGAACTGTAGACTAGTGGCTGTGGAGCCCCTGTGTGACTGCAGTAAGCTCTCTGGATATGGAAGATGGTTGTTTGTTTCGAACTGTTTGGGGGTACCAAGGCAGGGGGATCAGGATCTGTCCCTGGTGCATGGGCAGGCTTTTGGGAATTCGGTACCTGTGGTGTGGTGCCTTGCACAGCCTTGGTGCAGTGGGAAGGGGCTTGGACCTGCCTAGGCTCAGTGTGCTGGGCTCTGCTGACTCCCCATGGGAGACCTTGATTTGGGAGATGTGGGGATGTGTGGTGGCTTGGGAGAGAGTGCTGGGGGTTGGAGGTGGAATCTGTGGGTGGTATGTAGAGTTTGTAGAAAATTTTTTAATAAAGGAAAATGAAAAAAAAAGCTGTTCAAGTCATGATAATGGAAACAGAAGCAATAAGAAAACACAGACAGAAAATTCTGGAAATGAATAATTTAGGTATGTGAAAAGGAGCTACAGAGGCCATCTTCACTAGCAGAACATAAGAGATGAAAGAGAGAATCTTAGGCATTGATGATACAATAGAAGAAATGGATACACTGATTAAAGAAAATGTTAAATCTGCGAATTATTGATACCAAAAAAATCTGAGTAACAAAGAAAAGACTAAACCTAAGATTAATAGAAATAGAGGAAGTAGAACAATACCAGCCCAAAGGGCCAGAAAATATCAATCAAAAAATCATAGAAGAAGATTTCCCTAATCTAAAGAATGAGATGGCAATAAAGGTACAAGAAAAATACAGAATACCAAATGTATTGTACCAGAAAATAAAGTCCTCTTGCCACATAATAATCAAATCACTAAACACAGAGAACAAAGAATATTAAAAGTTGCAAGGGAAAGAAACAAGTAATATATAAAGGCAAACCTATAAGAATTATACTTGACTACTCAATGGAGTTCCTAAAAGCAAGAAGGGCTTGGACAGATGTGCTACAGACTCTGATACCACACATATCAGTCTAGATTACTAAACCCAGCAAAACTTTATCACCATACATGGAAAAAGTAAGATGTTCCATGAAAAAGTCAAATTTAAACAATACATGTTTAAAGGTGCTAGAAGGAAAGAATAGAAACCAAGAGGGTTAATTACACACATGAAAACACAAGAAATAATCGCACACCAGCAAATCCAAAGAAGGGAAGAATGTAAAAGAAGAGTTCTTTCCTACCTGCCAGCTCCCAAATAACCACTCAGAGGCTTAATATTACTTATAAAGGATTTACCCATAGCTCAGGCTTATTACTAATTAGCTCTTATATAATTAATCCATAATTCTTATCTATGTTTAGCCATGTAGCTTGGTACCTTTTCTCAGTATGGCATTCTCATCTTGTTTCCTCTGCATCTGGCTGGTGACTCCTGATTCCACCTTTCTCCTTCCCAGAATTCTCAGTTTGGGTTTGTCACCTAACTTCCTGCCCAGTTACTGGCCTGTCATCTTTTTAATTAACCAATGAGAGTAATGCATATTCATAGTATAGAAAAGGATTTTTTCACAGCATTTCTCCCTTTTTGTCTAGTTAAAAAGGAAGGTTTTCACTTTAACAAAGCAATACTATATACAACAAAAATACTTATTAAATAATAATTATAGTAACACTAATCCATTTACATTTGGAAAAATTAGAGAAAACGTTTAATTAGATATCCTTATCTTGGTGAGTCTACAGTTTTGTATCTAATTTACTTTTTATTTTAACTAAGGAAATCTATAATTATAACTACTTAGTCTTCAACCCCATCAAAGACCCCAGAAGGGTGAAATGTTAGCTAATGGTAGTGACCTCAAGTTGCCTGGGCAGTCACCCTAAGTTTCTCTGTAAGGCTGGGGCATCAAACTCTGTCCTATAGGCCTACTATGTCTGATAGACCTTTTTTGAGCCAGAAAGATTTGAAGGACTGTTCTACCCTGTCTTGGCACAGTTTGGCAGTTGCTTTTCTTTGTATCCTGCCTATCTAGATTGCACAGCATACTTACTGTCAGCAGTCAAGGCAAGGACAGTTTCTTTTTACACAAAGCTAGTCTTTGCCATAAAGCAAACAAACTCCATATGGAGTTTATTTGATGCCCATCATCCTCTTTGAAGCAATTTGTGCAGACATGTCTCACTGCTGAGAAAAATCTAAGTTCTTAAAACATTTTAAATGCCATATTCTGTAGGTCTTTGAAGTGTTTGAAGATTGCTTATCTATCTAAAATATACCTCTGTATGATCTTTAAAACATACCTAACATGATTATAAGTTTTCTATTATCGATGACTATTAATCTGTATTTCTTAATTATCTATTACATTTTAAATGAGCTGCATAAACATTATACCCTAAACAAGAGTAGAAATATACATATAGTATAACAAAATTAACTTTAAATTTGTATCAATAAATCAAAATCTATACTAATGTAAAATATGTAAGCTTAAAACAATAGTTGTGTTTTGGTTAAAGTAAATTCAGTAATCTACCCTTTATCCCCCATCATTTCTGTACCCTATCCTCATTTCTGTTTTAGAAAGAGATTGACTATGACTCATAACAATTTGTAACTAACCCCCTAAAACAAAGACAAAAATCCATAATCTATTATTTGGAAATATGGGCATAGTTCTCTTGACTACTTCCTGTTGGTTGGGGCACTGGTAGTCTTCTGGGGACCCTGAGAAAAATTAGAATTATAGTGAAGTCTTGAATGGAACATTTTGCACAGCTGGATCATCTCAGACAGCAGATTTGAAGCTTATCTGGATGCAGAACTCAGAGGAAACTTCAACAGAGGCACTCTGAAATGTTGAAACATCTGGGCCAACTGTTCCCATTGGAGATTTTTAAGGTGGTCCTCCTCTATCAAACCTGATATTTTTATATTTTTTTAATTAAGAAATTTTCTACTCACCCTACATACCACCCACAGATCCCACCTTCTTCCTCCTCCCACCCCCTAAGCCCTCCCTGCCAAACCACCCCCCATCCCTACATCCTCCAAATCAAGGTCTCCCATGGGGAGTCAACAGAGCCCAGCACACCAAGCCGAGGCAGGTCCAAGCCCCTCCCAGCTGCACCAAGGCTGCTCCAGGTACCACACCACAGGCATGGGGCTCCCAAAAGCCTGCCATGCACCAGGAATGGATCCCAATCCCCTTGCACAGGTGTCCCCAAAACAGTTTGGGCTAAACAATCCCATATGCAGAGGGCCTAGTCCAGTCCCATGAGTACTCCACAGCCATTATTCCACTGTTCTTGGGTCTCCACCAGTGTAGCTGGTCATCTCTGCACGTCTTCCCATCATGATCTCTATATCTCTGGCCTGCAGAATCCCTGCTCTTTCCCATCAACTCAATTCCCAGAGCTTAGCCCAACTGTGGATCCCCGTGTCTGCCTCCATTGGTCACTGGATAAAGGCTCTATGATGACAGTTAGGGTATTCACTAGACTGGTCACCAGATTAGACCAGTTCAGGCACCCCCTAGATAACTGCCAGCACTCCAAGGTGGGGTCATCCCTATGGATTTCTGAGAGCTTTCCCAGCATCCTGCCTCTTCCCACTCCCTTGATTTCTGTAAGCAGGATTTAATCTGCAGACTCTCATTTCCTGTGGAAATAAAAGCAGAACCTCTTTCCCAAAGTAACATATCTTTTGACTTAAATATTGAAGTCATGATATTTTTAAAATATATAGGTTGGTTTAATCTAGCAACTCTCATAATCAAATGTCTCTCAGCTGTTACCATTTCTTCATTAGTCATTCAAAAATTTAAAGCTAACACAATAACGTACAGTATCCAGACTCTCTGTGTATTTTCCATCTTTATATAGCTTATTATATCTTTTATAACTATTTCTTTCTTAAGGACTTTCTTTACCTTTTTTTTTCTTTTAGGCCTACATATATTTTTAAATACACTATAACTTGTTAGAGGTTTTTTGTTTTTGTTTTTGTTCTTTTTGTCAGAATTTCTCTTTGTTACTGTGTATTTTTAACCTTTTTTGTTTTCATGAGCAAAACCCTAAGCTACCATACAACATGCTGGCAGAGCTTGTGCTGATAGCTTAACCCCTTAGGTAGGGACTGAGAGAAGCCTCTCTCTACTATGGTCCACTTGAGAGACTACTGAAACCTGTCACTCCACTTAGCTCATGGTGCCTGGCAGCTGGTTATGTCTTGCAGGCAGCTGTTGGGAAGACACGTCCCTATGTTGCTGCTGGCACAAAACTGTGAGACTAGGAAGCCCAGTGCAACTCCATTTCTGTGCATTCAGAAACTTGTTTTAAGCTTTCTCAGGTCTTATGTGGATCCACAACAGACAGTGGGCACCATATGTAACAGGAGGGCTCTCTCCTGCCTGCCAGTTCTTGAATAACTTCAGAGGCTTAATATCACTTATAAATGTTTGACTGGTAGCTCTGACTTATTACTAACTAGCTTTTACACTTCAATTAACCCATGATTCTTATCTATATTTAGTCACATGGCTTGGTACCTATTTTCAGTATGATATTCTCATCTTGCTTCCTCGGATCAGTTTTGTCACTTAACTTCCTGCCTAGCTACTGGTCTGTCAGCTTTTTATTAACACATGAGAATAATACATATTCATAGTATAGAAAAGGATTGTTCCACAGCAGAAGCAGAAACACACCACCACCACCACCACCACCACCACCACCACCACCACCACCACCACCACTACCACCACCACCAACAACAAAATAACAGGAATCAATAATCATTGGCCATTGGTATCTCTCAATGTCATTCGGCTAAATTCACAACAAGAAGATAGAGATTTGCAGAATGGATAAAAAAGATAGGATTCATCTTTCTGCTATACACAAGAGACATACCTCAACATTAAGAATAGACATTACTTTGGGGTAAAGAGTTATAAAAAGATATTCCAAACAAATGTACCTAAGAAGCAAGCTGGTGTGGCTATTTGTTATCTAATAAAATAGACTTCAAACAAAAATTAATCAGAAGAGATGGGGAATGATACTATATAGTCATCAAAGGAAAACTACACCAACATGGCATTTCAAATCTTGGCATCTATGCCCCAAACACAAGGGAAACCAAGCTGATAAAGGCAAGACTACTGTAGCTGAAATCACATATTGACCCCCATGCACTGACAGTAGCAGATTCAATAACTCACTCATTAACAGACAGGAAATAAATACAAAAACTAAAGTGTGAAATGCTGGAGCTAACTGACTTTATAAACCAAAGGAACCTAATAGATATTTATAGAACATCCCATCCAAACTCAAAAGAATATATCAACATGCTTAGCACTTCAGGTAACTTTCTCTGAAGTTGACCACATACTCAGACACAAAGAAACTCAGATAAATACAAGAAAATTGAAATAATTCCTTGTATCCTATCAAACCACCATGTATTAAAGCTGGATATCTAGAAAAACAGAAACGACAGAAAGCTTACAAACTAATGGAAACAGCTTAACTCTCTACTGATTGAAAAAACAGTCAAGACAAATAACAAAATTAGATACTTTCTAGAATTCAATGAAAATGAAAACACCATATACCCAAACATATGGAACATAAGGAAAGTGCAGGAGAGTTCATAGGACTAAATGTATATATTAAAAAAATAGTAAAGATTCATTCTAGCAACTTAATAGGACAGCTGAAAACACTAGAACAAAGAGAATTAAGCACATCCAAGAGGAGTAGTCAGCAAATAGTAATCAAAATGAGGATTAAAATCAATAAAACAGAGACAAAGAGAACAAAATAAAGAACCAATGAAACAAATAGTTGGTTCTTTGAGAAAACAAACAAGATAGACAAAAATTTATCCAAACTAACTACAAGACACAGAGAGAATATCCGAATTAATAAAATCAGAAATGAAAAGGGAGGCATAACAACACACACCAAGGAAATCCAGAGAATCATAAGGACCTGTATTTTTATGATTTAAAATTAAAATTTTAAAAACCTGTATGCAAACAAATTGGAAAATCTAAAAGAAACAGATAATTTCCTCAATAGGCACCTCTCATCAAACTTTAAAAAAGACGAGATAAACAATGTAAATAGAATTATAAGCCGTACTTAAATAAAAGCAGTCATTAAAAATCTTCCAATCAAAAAGACAAAACGAAACAAAAAATACAACCAAACAACAACAAAAAAGCCTTGGGATAAATAGTTTCAACACAGAATTCCACCAGACTTTCAAATAAGATTTAATACCCATATTCTTCAAATTATTTTGCAAAACAGAAACAGAAAGATTGCTGCCCAATTCATCTTCTGAGGTCACAAATACCCTGACACTCAAACTACATAAAGACAACAAAGAAAGAGAATTACAGACCAATTTACCTTTGAACATAGAGGATAAAATACTCAATAAAATATTTGCAAACTAAATCTAAGATCTCATCCAAAAGATCATCCACTGTGGTCAAGTAGATTTCATCCCAGACATTCAGTGATGTTTCTACATACAAAAATCAGTTAATTTAACCCACTGTACAAATAAACTGAAATAAAAAAAAGAAAACACATGATCATCCCATTAGATGCCCCCAAAAAGCCTTTGACAAAATTCAGCATTCCTTCATAATAAAAGTCCTGGAGAGAATGGGGATACAAGGAACACACCTAAACATAATAAAGGCAGTTTACAGCAAGCTTACAGGAAACATAAAATTAAATGGAAAGAAACTCAATGCAATTCCACTGAAGTCATTAACAAGACAAGGCTGTTCTCTCTACATATCTATTCATTAAAGTACTTGAAGATTTAACTAGAGCAGTAAAACAACTGAAGGAGATCTAGGGGATAGAAATTGGAAGGGAATAATTCAAAGTATCATTACTTGTAGATGATATGATAGTATATATTAGTGGCCCTCAAAATTCCACTAAGGAAATCCTACAACTGATAAATACTTTAAAAAAAAAATAGCTGGATGCAACAGTAACTAAAAATTATCAATAGCCCTCCTATATACAAACAACAATTTGAGAAAGAAATTAGGGAAAGAAAAATATCTTTCATGATTGCCTAAAATATTATAAAATATCTTGGAGTAGCTCTAGCCAAGCAAAAGAAATATTTTTATGATTAAAACATCAAGCCTTTCAAAAAAGACATTGAAGAAGACATCAGAAGATGGAAAGATCTCCCATGCTCATGGATTAGTAGGAGTCACATAGTAAAAATTGGCATCCTAACAATAGCAATCTATAAATTCAATGCAATCCCCATCAAATTTCCAATAATCCTGAACTATAAAAGAACTGCTGGAGGTATCATCATCTCTGATTTGAAGGTCTATTATAGAACTATAGTAATAAAAACACATGGTACTGCTATAAAAACAGACATGTTGATCATTGGAATTGAATTGAAAACCCAGATATACATTAACACACATATGGACATTTGATATTTTTTTTTTATAAAGAAGTCCAAAATACACACTGGAAAAAAGAAAGCATCTTCAACAAATGATGGTCGTCAAACTGGATGACTGAATGTAGAAGAATGCAAATAGCTACATTTTTATTACCCCGCACTAAACTCAAGGCTAAATGGATGAATGACTTCAATATAAAATCAGACACATGAACCTGATAGAATATGAAGTGGAGACAAACATTGAATGCATTGGCATAGGAGAAAATTTCTGACCACAACACTAATAGCACAGGCACAAAGATCCACAATTAAGGAATATGATTTCATGAAACTGAAAAGCTTCTGTTAGGCAAAGAGCAACCTATCAAATCAAACAAAAAGACAGCCTAAGGAATGAGAAAATATTTTTATCAACTCCACATCTGATACATTAAAAACTTAAGAAATTAGATATAAAAAAATCAAATAATCCAATTAAAAATGGGTCACAGTTATAAACAGAGAATTCCTAATAGAAGAATTGCAAATGTCTGAGCAACACTTAAATGGTCAATATCTCTAGCCATCAGAAAATGCAAATGAAAACTTCTTTGAGATTTCATCTTACACCTGTCAGAATGGCTAAAATCATTAATACAAGTGACAGTTCATGTGGTATGTGGAGCATGGGTTATCATCTTCAGTTGTGTTGAGAGAACATGCCTCCATTACTTGTGGGAATGCAAACTTATACAGCTACTATGGAAATCAATATGATGGTTTCTCAAAAATTTGGAAATTGATCTGTCAAGAGTCAGCTATACTACTCCTGGGAATGTACCTGAAGGATGATATATCCTACCACAAGGACATTTGCTCAACCATGTTCAGTGAGGTTTTATTCATAATAGCCAGAAACTAGATGTCCCCAGCAGAAAAATGGATAAAGAAAATGTGCATTTACACAATGGAGTATTTCTTAGCTGTTAAAAAAAAAATGGCATCATGAAATTGCAGACAAAATGGTGGATCTAGAAAAAATAATCCCATGTGCCACAACCTAGACCCAGAAAGACAAATATGATATGTATTCACTTATAAGTGGATATTGGCCATTAAGTAAATGATATACAAGCTACAATCCACAGACCCAGAGAGGTCAGGTAAAGAGGAGGAGTCTAGGAAGATTGCATGGATCTCTCTGAGAAGAGGAAATAGAATAGATTTTATGGGCAGACTCCAAGAAGCTGGGGACCAGTGTAGGAGTATCACATAGTGGAGATGAGGTGGAGAGACAGAGTACAGGTAGTGATGGCCAGAATTGACAGGCCTAGAAGGGGAAATATAATAAATTTTGTGGGGAGATTGGGAGCAGGTGGGAATAGGAATGGAAGTATTACGTGGGTACATGAAGGGACTGAGGGAGTGCAGGGAGAGACAGAATTAGGGAACATAGGAGATGGCATAGAAACCTAGTGCAGTGGAAACTTTCTCAAATCTATGAGGGTGACCTTAGTGAGGAATCCTAGTGCTAAAAGACATGGAGTCTGAATTGGTTAACTTTTGTAGTAAAAGAAGGCTTCCTATGGTTAGGACTGTGTTGTGTTTAGTAGAGTTGTTGTCCAAGGAGTCCTGTATAGATCCCTAAACAATCCAGGCTGATGGTAGGCAGGAGGTAGCTCTCTGAGAACTGATAATGGGACCACAGTAGGCAATATCTATACAGCTAATTGAACATAGAGAGGTAGGCTGGAGACTTCACCCTGACATTCTAGTCTCTTTGGTGCAAGAAGATGCTCTGTAGGCGAGAGAAAGAAAAACTTGGACCCTAACCCATCTACAAATCTCTCAATTTACAATCTGTCCTGCCTGCAAGATGTGCTGGGAATAGTGGTACAGAACTCCTGGGAGGGGTCACCCAATGTTTGCTTTAACTTGAGGCCATGCCACCAGAGGGAGTGCATGCCCTACCCTTCCTGGATAGTCAGGTACTAGAGACTGGATAGCCCAGAGACCTAGGGAGGAAACAAACATGAATGAAAATAAAATAAAATAAAACAAAGCAAAATCAATAAAATAATTTCTAACAGCACTCTGCTATACTCATAGATCTCTGCCTTGTCCAGTCATCATCATAGAGGCTTCCTCTGCTTAGATGGCAGTGGATGCAGAGACCCACAGCTAGACATTATGTGGAAAGATTTCTACCTTGAAGATCTCCATCATATTCCTGCCTCCAGAGATTAGGAAACCCCATAGAAGAAGGGGAGGAAAGATTTTAGGAGTCAGAGGGGTTGGATGACACCAAGAGAACATGGCCCACCAAATTAAATAAACAGGGCTCATCTGGGCTCCCAGATACTGAAGTGGCAAGCATGAGGCTTGTATGGATCTACATCTGCTCCTCTGCTAACATGTTATAGTTGTTAGCTTGGTGTCTTTGTGGTACTCCTAACAGTGGTAGCAAATGTATCTCTGACTCCTTTTCCTGCTCTTGGGGCCCTTTTCCTCCTATTGAGTTGCCTTGTCCAGACTTAATATGATGACTTTTGCCTTGTCTTATTGTATTGTTTTTGTCCTGTTTGGCTGTCATCTCTTGGAGGCTTTCTCTTTTCCGAAGGGGGAATGGGTCTGGGGGAGATGGGAGGTGGTCAGGGAGTTGGAAGGAGGGGAGGGAGGGGAAACTGGTTGGGATGTATTTTATAAGAAAAGAATCTATTTTCAGTAAAATAAAAAAGGAAGAAAGTTAAGTCATAATTATTATACTTTATTCAACCACAAAGGACTGATAAAAATTAAATACTTCTTACAATAATAAAAATGAGAATTCTTTTTGTCTGTACTTTTTCAGTCTATATAGACATTACCATGAATGAAAATTAAATATCATTACAGCCAGACAGATACGGTATTTAAAATTCCTACAGTTACTCTAATCGATTCAATAACAATAACTTTATTCAATGAGAATTTACTGACAAAAACTCCATTCATAAATAATAATGTGAGCAAAAAGGGGAAAAACAAAATAAAACCTATACATTATATTTCGTGGCAACAGATGAAATAAAGAAAATTAATACTTAAAGAGAACCAGGAAAGAAAAAAATAGAGAAATAAGATTTATTTATTTTGTGTTTATGAGTGTTTTGCCCTCATTATGGAAACCCACTGTGCATGTTCTTAGTGCTCATGAGAGACACAGGAGTATGTTGGATCCCTGGATCTGGAACTGCCATGACGGTGCTGGAAAATTAACCAAGGTCCTCTAGGCAAGCAGCCAGCACCCTCAACTGCCGAGTCCTTGTTTCAATCATGGGGACAGATACATCTTTAAGTATTATGATCAGGAAAACTACAACAGATGTAAAGAGGAAGCAAAGTCCTTCCTCATACCACATGCTTATCACTGAGAAGGATGTGATACACACACAAGTCCACACCATAGAAGGGAAGATTGTGGAAGGAAATGCCACTCCACGAATCCTGGGAAGTAGAAATGAAAACTGAAGATAAAGGTTTTTTTGTTTGTATGTTTTAAGGAAAATGGTTATACATCACAAATACCATTCTACATACCACACCATCAACCGATGGAAGGATTTAAAATCTGTAGTGCTGTGAAGGTAATAAAAAACAACTCAAAGTTTTACTAGATCAGCAAACTCCTGAATGATACACACAGCCTGCTTAGGTAAAAAATAACCTAGACAGAAAAGATTTGAATTGTGACTACTATTCTTAAATTTTTCCATGAAACAAGAAATCAAATAAGCCATTTGAAGCAGACTTAAATATCTCATTCTTGAAAATATAAGATACAAATTTGAGATAACTATTACTACATGTTCCTGAAGTGATTGATGAACTAGATAGCACACAGGACATCTTGGGAATTTAATTACAGGGAAATCGACTGTAAGACAGAGTCAAGTGAAAACTGAAAATTGAAGAAACACAAAATTATAATGTAAGATAAAAAATTCCTTCAATCAGTTCATGAGTAGGTTTAACATGGTTGTGAAAAGAACTGATAGACTTATAGCTGGGCAAGTAAAATTCGGTTAAAAGTAAATAGAAATAAGAAGAAAACACCCACCCAAGAAACCTTCAAACATCTCTACAGAAAACAAGAGTACAGTAGCACTATTCTTGCACTGTAACTAATATGCTATCGGAATCTGGGAAGGAGAAAAAACAAAAATGGCAGAAAAATATTGGAATAGGGACTGTTAGGTGTTTTAGAAAATAATGAAAGAGGTCAAAGTTTAGATTCAAGAACAGAACCTTCTTGTTTGACCAACAACATGAGGAGTTTGAATCCCCAAACAAACATACGTGGATACATTAAAGCCATACTATAACAAATCAAAGATAAAAATATATATTATACAACTTTAAAGTTAAGAAAAAGATGCAAAGAAATTGTACCTAAAAAGGAACAAAGATCAGAACTGGAATGGACTCATACAGAAATTATGCAAGCCATAAGCCAAATTGTGCAATGTGTTTGATGTATGGAAACAGAATAAAAACTATCAGCATAGAATTGTACATTCACCAGAAAATATAAATTTTAAATATAGGCTAAATAAAGTCACTTTCATTTAGTCAAAACCTGAGAAAAATCCTAACTAACTTTGTACTTTGTTAAATTTCTTCAGAGGACGTAGAGACAAGCGCGCGCGCGCGCATGTGCGCGCGCGCACACACACACACACACACACACACACACACACACACACACACACACACACTGGAAAGTTCCAAAATTGGTAAATTAAAGAGACATTGAATTTTAGTCTAAAGAGGTGGCTCAATGGTAAAGTATCTGTCACTTAGGCACAAAGATAAGTGTTCAAATCCTTAGAATACACATAAATGTTGGCATAGCAATGCCAATGCAATCTTAGTGCTTCTATGCCAAGGTGAGAGGAGAGACAGGAGAATCCCTAGAAGCTCACAAACCACCTACCTTTAACAGCAAAATGATAACAGCGAAGAAAGACCCCATCTTAAACAAGATGAAAGGTAACACCCAAGGTAGACTCTGGCCTCTTCATTCATACCATTGTATATGCATGCCTGAACTCACACACATGTTTATGAATACTCATGTGATATACACATACCACATACACACTATTTATACACAACCAGGGAGATTTTAAAAAGATAAGGAGATTTCTTCTTTACAACTGTTGTTAACACTACTTGACTATCTGAAGTTAATATAGTACCAATATTTTATGTGGAGCTTATAATGTATCAAAAACACATTGTAAGAAAAATAGTATAAATGTTTAGAGTGAGAAATTACAAAAACGATGTTCAGAGAAAGTGTGCTTAATTATATTCCATATGTTGCTTTTAAAATTAATTTTACAGAAAAATGTTAATTAGTTGGAATAACCTCACTAGAGGAATTTATAAGTGCTTATGCATCAGTAAATTTGTCCCATAAGTATTTATTAAGGTCATATATATAAAGTGAGTGGCTATTGACCATTATGTGCCATTTATGATTCAATGACTCACACTATTTCAACCCATGATTCTCTCCATTCTTTGATAACATCCAAAGTTAGCATGTTGGATGACAAGAACCCTTGAAAACCACACTCAGGGCTTTGAGTCCTCCTACCTGTCCTTATGATATTATGTTTATTGGTGAGAATCGGTCACCTACCTTTGTAAACATTTCTGAAGTACCTGTGAGCTGGAGATGACAGTATTCTACTTTCACAGTAAGGGGAGAAGAGAGAGACTTTCTTGTGCACTCATTATTAATGTTATAAGGATCCACCAGAAAAAGGAGCAGTTAGCATGTGTTCGGTGTTTGACCCACCAAATATGAAACTGACATGTTTGTAGGGGATTACATGCATTTTTTTCTTGTTATAAAATAGCTAAGTCACCTACAGTATCTAATAGCAATATTAGATATGATTACAATATATAAATGATATATATATATATAGTATTTTAAACCATATAATAACATCATAATTACCATTTCATGAATTTTAATAATCAGTGCTTGAAATGCTAAGTTACGATTTAAACTACTAAATAGTAATATATTGTTAGGAAATAAAAAGTTAAAACATACTCATTTTAATTTCTAAATTTTTATATTCATGCTCTTATATCAAGTCTTATAAGAGAGATTAAATACATGCTTTCACCTATCTTCCAAAACCCTTGTCAAAATTATACTGTTATTTTAAGTGGTTATGATAATTATTCTTCTATTAAGGAATAAATCAGGAAAATCAGAAGACAATTTCCTGAAAAATATTTACCTTTGGCAGTGAAAATATACCTAAAGTAATTTGTTTTCTAATTGCATCATGACTAAATTACCTTTAGTCTTGTGATATTGAAATATAATACACAGTTTCAACTATTCCTGCTATGCTTAAGAGGGAATCAAGCTTCTCTATCAAGTTATCCTTACTTCCTGTAAGTGCAGTTTTGGCTTTGTCTCTTTCAATCTTTAGCTTGTTGAAAGTGTTAGACAAATATGGTGAGAAATTCAAGGTCGTATACTAAGTTATATATTTATCTCCTTAACAATCGTAAGGCAATCTGAGTGTTTCAAACACTTGTGGATTCCTTTATCAGATTACAAAGAAATTTTCAGATGCTTCAATGAAACTTGAAATACACAGACAGAGTCATAATTTAAAGATCACTTCCTGTATGAGTTTCCTTTGCCACTGTGTGGATGTCTGGCAGAACAAGTAATTTTCATGAAATTTATAATAACAAGGTAAAAGCCTGAGATCATTTTAATGTGTTCTGTCATCAGGAAAATTATCCTTTATCAGATATAATATAATTTACTATAATTTAACAAGTTATTCTTTCTTTAGTTCTTCTCTAATGTTGTAGTTATATTTTTTAAATGTCAAGAAAACTTTTGTGAGGCATCCATTAATAATTTGTCTCCTGATCCATTTAAAAATTGTAAAAATGTATTTATATTATGTTTCTTATAATTGTAACAACACTTTAAATGACATTTACTGTTATTCACCTCAAGTGTGCAAGGAGATTACGAATGAAATAAGTATCATGTAATTGAAGAGATATGTCAGTAATAACCTGATAGACAATGAAAATCTTACAGCATTTAGTAAAAGCCAATTAGCATAAGAAATGAACAGAAAATCTAATAACTACTGTTTGTTCCTATGATATTTCCCTTGATTGGAACTGAAGGGAGATATGTCAATAAACTAAATATATTCTTCACTACATTTATATTTGTGGAATTTCAATTCTTGATACTTCTCAAATTTATATTTGATTAAGTATAGTAGTCTACAGACATAGTATATGATACCCACTTCAATTTGCATTTTACAATTACAGTCGATTTTTAAAGAAAGTATTTATGTTTCAATGTTACATAAAACACGATCAAAATTTTTATCTAAAAAATTATTTATCTGAATGATAATTTAACCAAAGATTTGTTTGATTGATATTGGATTTTATCTGAAAATTCTAATTGTGTGGGAATCCTTTATGACTATACGTGAAGAAGTTTAGCACAAGACAATTTCTAGACACCAAATGAAAATGCTAAGAGTGATAGACTTCTAGAGATCTCCTTATATGCTAAAAACCAGCAAGATAGCAGATTATAGCAGTAAGGTCTCCCCTGGGAATTGTGATGTCTAGCCACAGGTTCTCCTCTTTAAAATAGTGCAAATGGGATTTTTCTTATGAAGTAAGTCTTAAATTCAATCAGAAAGTAGCTCATTACTGCCATGATATTCTGCCATTATTGCCACAGTGGGCATGTCTTGACAGTCTGGGAGTGACTGTAGCTCTCAGAGTTCAGAGTTCACGGCTGGGTAAGACAGATGAATAATCTTCTCTTGCAGCATGCATAGCAACTTCTACCACTGTGAAAGCTAGCAGGCCAGGATGACACTTCCAGGTGAGTATTAATTAATTTTCCTGTGTTCTGTGCCTCAAGTGTGTGCTGTCTTCAATAATAGAGTCTTACCTTAATGGTCCAAAGGATAGCTAAGAGCATTTGAAATAGACCTCTGTTAAGCAGTCATATATACCAATTTATAATGATCTAGCATTATAATCATAGATGGATGTATCACTCAATACTTATTAAAGAAATTTGTCTATTTAGTTGTTAATTAAAACAGAGACTCACAACTAGGTCAAGGTGCAGAGCCTAAAAGACTGCAGAAGGGTGAGCCATAGATGGGACAGCTGTATCACACCTCAACCTCCCAGTCTTGGGAATCATTGCATACGAAGAGGAAGAAAGACAGTAAGAACTAGAGTCAGTGGATCACTATAAGGAAGCAGTGTTATGAGGAAAAAGCAGGGAAGTGGTATATATGACCTCACAGTAGTTGGTTGTGATAGCATGAAAGGAAACTGTATAAGCTCAAGCTAAGCAGTATCCCAGCATCTATAAGGGAATTCAGCAGGAGATGACTTCCCTCCACTAACACAAGAACTATTGGTAATTGATAACTGCTGGGAAAGGGAGACTCAGTTTTTTTAAAGGGTGTGGCCCCTTGTATTCCACATATCCAAGAGTATTTTGGCAAGAGAAACTGGACTTGATTTTTGTTTATTTAAATAAATACAGGAAGGACACAAAGTTGCATTAATAGGAAAGGCAGGTGGATTTGGGAGGACTAGGGGACAGGTGAATATGATCAAATGTATTGTACAAATTCCTCAAAGAACTAATAAAAATTGCAAAGAAAAAAGAACCAATAAAATAAATAAAAGAGCAAATGAAGATACCTACAAGCAAACAGTAATGTGAAAAAAATCAATGGTCCATTTTTATCTGATTGATTTCTACTCTTCTCCAAATGATATCGGAGTGTTCATTTGTGCTGGTAATTCTTTCACTCAGCAGCCATAGATTTGTGCTCAGCATCACCCATACTGCACTCTGCTTGTGGGCCTTCAGAGCTCCGGACACTGAAGACAGTGTGGACCTAAGTGCAGTTGCCGTGTTGATGAGGTTTCCATGCCAACAGTAGGAAGACAGATCCAGACATAACCTGAGGCCAACTTTAAAACTAGAATTCCTGCATTAAACTCTTGACTCTGCCTCTTAGTGTCTCTTTAAGCAAGTTGCTTAGATTTTTTTCTTTATGATTCTTCATGTAGTATATTAGAAATATTGTTGCTAAAAACTGGATATTTTTACTTAAGATTCCTTTATTATTCAGGACAAATGATATTTATTGATCACATTTTTCTCTTGTTAAGGGTTTGGCCTGTCCCAGAAAAACTTAATTTACTACAATATACATTGCAAAGCAGGTACTCAGAACAGTAATTAAATTTAGTTTTTTAATGACAATATATATCATTAGAAATTAATTCTTTATTGAAACTAAAATAACTAATGGATTACAGGTCAAAAGTCCTAAATTTCATCATTCATCTCTGTAATTAGTACAGATGCTTAGAAACACATTGTCTATGTGCACTCTTTTCAGCTCTGCTTACTATCTGCCATATATTCCTAGAGGCCAACATTTTATACTATAAATGTAATATTTGAATTTAAGTCTGTGAATATTTTAATGTATTCCCTTTATGAGGTTTACACTACATATTAACAAAATCAGTGCCACAGTATAAAAAAAATTGGTACATCATTAACAAAAATCTATACATTTGTAGATATGTATTAGAGAAATGTGTAGTTTTAATAATGATAAATACAAGTTATAGGGATAAATTTGAGATTTGATGTTTTTATAACTTGCTGCAAATAGTTTATGAGTAACTGTTTCAAAATAAAAAGGATAGAGCAGAGAACACTTTATACAATGTACTAACTGTACCAAAAAATCTTC
The DNA here is from genome assembly GCF_007827085.1 of Peromyscus californicus insignis. Lineage (NCBI taxonomy): Eukaryota > Metazoa > Chordata > Mammalia > Rodentia > Cricetidae > Peromyscus > Peromyscus californicus. Next base: position 47,295,081 of record NW_026294491.1, on the reverse strand, counting down.
AAACTAGAATGCTATTGGTAGTTGTTTTCTATGCCAAACTTTTCAAAAATAGATCCCTACAAGAGGACCCCAGCTCTTCTTCTTCGATATATTTTCCTCCTAATCCAGCTTATTTTACAGAGGCAATGGAATGCAGTTGTTACAGGAGTTGCTGCTATGATATGACACCAAGAGTTCCTGAAACACACAGATTTTGTTTTACATAACTGAATTAAATAACAGTAGTACTCATATAACTTCATCTCGTTTTTAAAAAGAGTAATCAGCTCTGAGGAACTGTACATATACTGTTAGCTCTTCACTCCATTCCTTACTATTAAGCGGAAGAAGCACTTCATGATTGGTGACAAAGGAGAACACATCTTCCTACCTCTGCTGGTGAGTGACTGGTGCTCATCGGTTGTACAGTTCATGCAGTTGGCAAAACTTGCAGTTGTGTTAACTTCTTGCCTGTCGTTGGCAATTGGGTATAAAATAAAATTAAAAATAAAGAGAATCAAAGGATGAAATTTCCTACCTAAGAGGAAAAAAAAGAAAAAAAAGTAAATAAAAAATTAAAACCCTGAAAGCTAACAAATGCAAATAAAAAAATTACTGGAGGAAAAGCTAATGTAGAAATGTTGACATTGTTCCCATTTGCAGAGACGAGGTCTACATCCAGAAGGACTTAGTGAAGGTGAACTTATTGACATAGAGGAAGAAAGAGACTGTGATAAAAAGGATGGAATGCCTCAGAGGAGTGGATGCTGGCAGCAACGTTCCATCAAAGCCATGCAGGGATTTCACAACATTTAAAGCTCAAAGGACAAAATATTGGAAGCTAAACAAAATTTAAAAATGTATACGACAATTTGCTATCACAGAGAAATAATGGTAGTTTCATAGAGACTATAGGATGAAAGGAAGACAAGAACTGATTAAAGCTCTTTTAATAGTATCACAAAGGAATCAAACACTAATTATCAGTGTACCAGAATACAGTGGCATTTGCCTTACTTTCATTAATTTAAACATGTGGAAGTTCAATTTTACCATATATACTTTTTTATTCATTTCCAAAAGACCTGTCCAACCAACAGTATCTGTTTTAAATAATCATTATAGTTTGTTTATTAGAGGTGATAGGTTATTTGTTAAGTTCCCCACAGATTTAATATTAAGAATTTTTTTGGTAAATTTTGCCATGTGTGTTACCACACAGGACTTTCTTCATAGGGATCATACAATTTTTCTGAAATACCAAGTTATGAGGGCAGGGTGTGTCCAGGCATGATCACTTAACATCTGTGAAACTTTGTCTTATAGCTTAAACAGCAAAAGTCAACATTCACAAACTGAGTGTTTTATCAATCTATTGCAGTCAACATGCAGGAAGTGAAGTGCAAGTTCACTCAGAGCCAAACAAAATCTAAAGCCAGAGTTTAAGATTTAGCTGTAGTAAAATGTACCTCAATTATCTAGTGCTTGCCATGTTCAAACATTAAGTCTTACTGTTCCAGACACTAGTAGTCCAGTAAATGTATTTTACAAAACAATGCAACTGCCACTTAACATAACATTCCTTTTTTACCAACCACATATGAAGCCCCTCAAAGGAAAAAAATCAAATTTCTGTTTCTCTTATTCTAGTTCTGATATTAATAATACTAATATATTATTGATTATGATGCTCTAACTCTTCTCTTACAAAGTGATAAGGTGCTGTCTTTTGAAAAATATTGTGTGTTTGTGTGTAAGAAAGAAGGAGAGAGACAGGCAGAGAGAAAGTAGAGAAACAGGGAGAGAGAGAGAGAGAGAGAGAGAGAGAGAGAGAGAGAGAGAGAGAGAGAGAGAGAGAGAGAGAGATTTTGTGGGAACACAAGTTCCAGTGCACTACTGGAGGAAAAAGGGCAACTCTTGGTGTTGGTTTTCTCCTTTCCCGTGGGTTCTAGGGATCGAACCCTGGAGGTCAAGCCTGCACAGAAGAGCTTTACTTGCAGGACTGTCTTCTCAGCCTCAGCACTGTCTCATGACAGATGTGATCTGCATTGTTTAGACTTAATAGGCCATAGGCTATTTTTATATCTTCTCTGAGAAGAAAAACTACCATGTAATAATTGACGACAGAAATAAATTATTTGTCTAGAATATTCTTTTCTATTTTTTGCCTTGCAAGTTCTCTTCCTAGTTTTTTTTTTCTTAAAATAGTTGATGTTTTCAAGAAATACATACCCTCTTGTTTCTTTTGAAGCATTTGTGGTGCTGCATTTCTTTGGAGTGTCTGGAGAAGTATCAGACACAGTCCTGGGAATGCAGAGCTAGCCTGCTTCTAATGTTTTCCAGGGAGGGTTCAAAAGCATCACTTAATCGGTTTTGCATCACCTGATCCCAGCCATCTAGTATAGAAAATGTGCTGTACTGTTTTCCTTGAGGTTTTCTTTTAAGTCATTGATTTTTCTTTTCCAGATTTAGCGGAATAATCATTTTGTTGGCCTTTGCTTCTTACACTAGAGAAGTTGAAAAAAAAAACTGAAAAAAAATACTGCTGTGGACTCAGGATTTGAGACAGTTTAGACACCTTGAACTTCACAGAGGGTCCTGACTAGGTATTGTAACCTGAAGTTTGAAAGAGAATGACTATGTTACATTGTTGTGAAAACTGTGCTGACGTTTCTTAGATTTTTATCATTTTTGAACAAAAATACTGGTTGAAATATTTTTTAAGGATTTTCTGTTTTTATTTTATTTAAAAAATTATTTTATTTAAAAAAAATTTGTGTCTATGTGTGTGTGCACATAAAAACAGAGATCAGGCTCAAGTGTTATTCCTCTATTTGACTTTTCTTAGAGGCTTACTATCTTAGTATGCTCTCTCCTTAGGCTAGGCTGGCTTGATTGAGAATGTCATGAAAATTCCTGTCTCTGGCTCCCCAGTACCTATGCCACCAATGTTTATATTTATTGTGGATTCTGGATATTGAAATCAGATCCTTGAGCTTATAAAGCTATCTCCCTTACTAGTCAGTTTAGACTGAGTTCTTTAAGAAATAAGATGTTGCATTTTTATTCTAACACTTTAATTTAAAGCTATGAAATATATATTTGATAAATAACTCTAAGACAAGGCTTTAAACTGATGGTAGCTTAGGCTGTTTATGAAAATGTATTTAGGTGAAAAAGTCAGAGAATTATGTTTCAAACATAATTGCATACCACATATGTCTTACTGTAGGTATGCGAGTATTATTTCACAACAATCTCACTTTAATTGACTATAAATGATTAATCAAAGGCAACACAGCTGTATCAGTTATTTTATCTAGCTGTGACATGACAGAATGACTGATAGGATGGGACTATATATTTGCTCATAGTTTAAATGGGTTATGTCTATAATAACAGGCAATTCACATTATGTTAACTAGGAGGTAGATAAAAAAAAAGGAATGCAGGAGGGAGCCAAAAAAGAAAACTCACACTTAGTGATCAATCTCCTCCAAATTGGCAGCATATACATCTATATGTGTTTATAGATTTATCTACTCCTCATTCACCTCCAACTTCCCCCACACCCCCTATCACCACACAATTTCCTTTATCTGTCCGTCATAGGGTTTTTATTGCCATGAAGAGATACCATGACCATGGGAACTCTTAAAAAATGGAAACATTTAATTGGGGTGGCTAGCTTACAGTTTCATAGTTTCAGTCCATTATCATCATGGTGGGGAGCATGGTGGCATGCAGACAGACATGGTGTTGGAGTAGCTGAGAGCTCTATATCTTGTAGGCAACAGAAAGTTGGCTGAGACACTGGGTGGTTTCCTGAGCATAGGAAACCTCAAAACCTGCCCCCACAGTGACCCACTTCATTCAACAAGGCCATACCCACTCCAAAAAAGCCACACCTCCTAATAGTGCCACTCCTTATGAGATTATAGGGGCAAATCATATTCAAACTACCACACTATCTATATATCTGTCTGTCTGTCTGTCTGTCTGTCCGTCCATCCATACATCCATCCATCCATCCTTCCATCCATCCATCCATCTATCTAATAACCAGTTAAGTCCAGTTAGTGCTGCCTATGTATGCATGAATGTGGGGCCATTTATTTGACTATAGAAAAGCTACCAGTTATTGTCATGTCCTCAATAAAAATGATTTCTTTGGAAAACCATCTATGATCAGTAGTTCCTATATAAGAAATGGGGCCTGGAGATCATCTTCCCCATCTACACTTGGATTTTGGCTGGATTGCTCAGTAAAATATTCTGCAAGGAAAAATATCTGTTGTGATTTCATGAATATAGAAGCCATGTCATGTTGAAAAAACAGGATGTCACAGCAGTCCTTCCCATCCTGCAGCCTTTTAAAATTAATTAATAAATTAAATATTTTTTCAGCCTAATTATATCTTTCCTTCCCTCCCTCCTTTCCTCCCAATCCCTCTTCCTAACCCTCTCCCATTCCACTCCTCCTCTTTGCTTTGCAATAAAGGACAGGCCTCTCATGTACATCAGCTAGCCATGGCAGATCAAGTTGCAGTAAGACTAGGCACCTCCTCTCCTAAGAAGGCTGGATGAAGCAACCCAGTAGCAGTTTTACAGTCTCTCTACCTCCTCTAACATTGCATTCTCTGAGTCTTGCTAGTGGTGGGGTGAACATAGCATCTTGTTCAAGACTGAACACTCAGTCTCTTATTTTTAGTATTTTGACTAGTAATGCGTGTCTCTGTTGGCTGTTGCCGAATGCAAAAAGAAGTTTCTCTGACCAAGTTTGAGAGCAGCTCATATCTGCAAGTATAAACATAAATATTCAGAAAGTAATTTTGACATTATGACTACTTAGCAAAGTAACACTAGCCAGTTCTGCTTTGGAGCCTGTAACCTCCACAGTCTTGGGCTATTGACAAGAATTGCTTTACTAGGCACGAATTTCCCTCCTTTTGAGCATGCCTCAAGCCCAATCAGGAAACTGCTAGTTGCTTTACTACTATACTATTGCTCCAATAGAGACAGCTTGCCTGGCAGGTCATTATCGTGGCATGAATTATTCATCAAGACACAGCACAGAATAAGACAAGTAATATACTCTCTTCTGCAGAAAAGGGATTTGGTAGTATTTTTGAATATATTCTCTCTATATATTTCTTTTTATTTTTCTAGCTAGGTAGTTATAGCACATGCCTTTAATCCTAGCACTCAGGAGGTAGAAGCAGACAGTTTTTTGAGTTTGAAATCAGTCTGGTCTATAGAATAGAGAATGTTCCAGGACAGTCAGGGCTACACAGAGAAACCCTGTCTTGAAAAAACAAAATATAAAAATAATAATAAAATGAAATAAAATATAGCTCTTTTCACCTAAAAATGGTTTTTAATTGAATTAGAATTGTATCACTTTCCCTTCTCCTTTTCCTGCCTGTCACCCTTCCAGCTACCCTCTCTATACGCACTCCCATGTCCCCCAACTATCAAACTGATAGTCTCTTTTCCTTTGAGTATTATTATACAAATGTGTGTATATGTATGCATATGCACATATATGTGTGTGCATGTATGTAATTATTATTTATATAACCTACTGAATCGTCTTTTGTACATGGATATTATTTTATTTTGAAGTGTAAAGAAAAAAATGTTTAAAATCCTTTTATCTTAATTAGTGAATGGATGAACAAATTGTTATAGCCATACAAAAGATTAAGCTCAGCAATCAAAGGGGCAAATAATTGATACATACAATGGGATATATCTTTAAACAATTATATAATTTAAAACATACTCAATGGCTTTCTATGTTTGACAGTCTCGCAAGGCTAGGACTACAGAGACATAAATCTGCTCATTGGATTCCAAGGACCAATGAGAAGGGAGATTATTGGGGGGTGTAGTCAGACATTTTCTCCAGTCCCACCAAGTCCCCCAGTCCCGTGGGCCACTTATAAAATAATCATTCAGAAGTTTTATATTAATTATAACTGCTCAGCCATTAGCTCAGGCTTATTATTAACTAGCTCTTACACTTTAATTAACTCATAATTCTTATCTATTTTTAGCCATGTGCCTTGGTACCTTTTTACAGTTCTGCCTTGGCATCTTGCTTCCTCTGTGTCTAGCTGGTGACTCCTGACTCAGCCCTTCCTCTTTCCAGAATTTTCCTTGTCTACTTGCTCTGCCTGTACTTCCTGCCTGGCTACTAGCCAATCATCATTTATTAAACCAGTGTGTAAGGGCATTATCCCACAACAGGGGGAATTATGTTGTTAGTTTTTTTATTCTTTTGGACAGTATCATTCTATGTAACCCAAATTGGCCTAAAATTTGTTATCTCCTTCCTCTGTCTCCCAAGTGCTGGAGTTATAGGAAAGTACCAACACATTGAGTTTGTTTTTGTTGTTTGGTCAGTTTTAGGGATGACCACTGTTCATTGGACAACTGATCAGTGGGCAGTGGGCTTATCCCTTGGAGAGGCTTAACCTTCTTTTTCTTCTCCCTGTAGTGAGTTCTTGTCTGTAGTTAATTGTCTAGGAATGGAACCCTGATACAATAGCATATCCATTAATATCATCATGGATCCAGTCTTATTTATATAGCCATTTCTAGGAAAGACTATTTTACAGAAAATTTCCTTATATTCTGACTATCAATACTGCTAAAAATGTCAAAATATTTATTGTTATATAACAACAGAAAGAAAAGAAACCCACAAATGCAAAATCTGTAGGGTGATGCTGGCCAAAAATTCCACTTAAAACAAATAAGCAAATACATAAGGTGTTTTTTTTTTAACTTATTCAGACAAAGATATGTAAAATGTTATTATTTCTACAAGGACCTCTAAGTTTCAAATTGCATCTTTTAGATATACTCTACTAAATTTTTTGCAGTGGGGTGGGGTGTATAAATTGCACATTAGTTCAAATTCCAAGTGCTCAGACATAGTTAGTGTGTACCACACTGGCCTGATTCAGAAACATGAATAAATGTATAGAGACAACACATTATTTGCACATATATTTTAAAGATACTGTACTAATATTTTGGTCTCTCAATTCCATTCAGTATATGCCTAGTCGCAAATGAAGCACAATGCTTTCTTTAGAATTGGCCACATATCTCACTTTAGTATGCCTTAAACACACTATTTTTTCTTGCTCTGTATTGCAAAGTAATCACAATCTATTATATAATTTGAGATGTTTTTCTTAGTTATGAATTAGCAACTTATTTTCAAAGAATAAACGATTTAAACAGAAGTAATAATCATGTTTAAATTTATCATCTGCTGCTGATGAATGGGAACTGCATTACCATTGGTCATAGTTATTTAGAGAAATGAAAAAAATGATTGAATCTCAGCAGTATAATCATGACTTTTAGTGAGTAGTTTAGAGGTTTTCTTACTCTCCATTTTCTAACCTATGTGATTTTGATACATAGTTACACTAAACAATTTCCAAAGTCACCATTGTTAGTACTGAGACAAGCTATTGCACCAACAAGAGTTTACCAGTATACCAGTATATATGGTATACTGTGTGTTCCTGTGTGTGTGTGTGTGTGTGTGTGTGTGTGTGTGTGTGTGTGTGTGTATTAAAAATAATTTCAGGAGTTGGAGAGATATCTCAGCAGTTTAGAGCACTGACTGCTCTGCAGATGATGTGGATTGAATTCCCAACCCCACATAGTGGCTCCCAATTTTGTTGAGCTCCAGTTCTGATACTGTTTTCTGGCATCCTCAGGCATCAAGCACGCATGTGGTACACACACATGTATGCAGGCAAAACTCCCAAATACATAAAATAAAATTTTAAATAAAAAATTAGTTACATAAAACATATTATGGCAAATATGACTTGTCAGTACCTGATTTAGTACAAAATAACCAATATAGCGCTATAGATTTTCCAATAGTTATAATGGCAATGTAAACAGAAATACTCAGAAACACATTATTGAAGAAATATCATCTGTCTTGAAGAAAGAAATGAAGACAGTGAAGATTATGTGCCCTCCAAATCACAAAATCACTAGGATAAATAGTTTTATTGGAAAGATTAACTTGCATGTCTAGAAAATAGGGGAAAATACCTGAGGAAAAGACTGTAGACAGCTCCCTAGCAGGTCCACAGTTAGGAGAAGGGGCCATAGACATGTAGGTGGCAATTCCAGTTTCTTCCTTACCACTCCAACCTTTGACAAGGGCCTGGCAGGCTTTAACTTCTGCAAGCATTGTCCCTCTTCTGGTGATCTAGTCCAGGCTGGTCAGATACTTCAATGCTGGTCCTGAACATGTGTCCTGAAGTTTTGACCCTATCAGGAACACTTCATTTAAACTGATCAAGATAGGGGAAATGCAACATATCACATGACACCAACATCACTTAAAGAACTCCAAGTCCGTCAAGAGAAAAATGGATTTTCATTTATAGGTCTCCTCCTCTACCTTGTGGGGAGTATTTCAGTCTATGTTCCTTGATTGTGTGTGTGTGTGTATGTGTGTGTGTGTGTGTGTGTGTGTGTGTGTGTGTGTGTGTGTGTGTGCTGCCACATGTTTGCATACTCTGTGACATACGGGAGTTTCTTCAGCTTTTAAAAAATGTTGCTTTCTCTGTGTCTGGCACATTTTCTGCCTTTTAATTATCAAATGGATAGAGAGAATGAACTTGACTAAGCCCATTCTGGAAGGCAACACTACTCGGTGTGGTTTTGGCTCATAGGACTAGCACTTTGTAGAATGAATGTAAGGCTGGTGGGAGAGGCCTTCAAAAACAAAATTTTAGAGGTGATGTCTGTGTTTGTTCTTAAGTTTATGCTCACTTTTTGTCTTCTATATTTGTAACCTAATTACTATTTAAAAGTGTTTATAGGATAAAAGCAATGATTTTCTCTTTGCTTGGATCGGTGTTTAAAAATCAGCTTTAGAGAAAATAAAACCAAGAGTCTTATGCATAATATACCTAATTCTAAGAAAACCATTATGTTTGTATTATTATTATTGCTAAATTTGTGAGTCAGTTTAAGGGGACAGAAGGCAGAAAAGAGACAAGAGTCTGACCTTCAAAAGACGGGAATCTGTTGATTAGTACATACAGCAAGGTGCAGCTTCTCTCCCATGGGAACCTTGGAGATCTGCCAGGGAAACGATGGCAGGAATCCTTTATAGTTATGGGATTAAAGGCTAAGAAATGAGGACTTAGTTGCCCAATGTGAGAAAGGCTTTCCCAACACACATTCCATTTTAGAAATATGGAGCTAGGTCATCTGTAAACTTGTAGGAATCCTATCACATGACCTAGGCACTCTATCACTTATGTTACACTATACTCCTACTGGATTTTCAGCTGATTGACAAAAGGAATTTCATATCACTGTTACTAGATTTTGAGGGAATCCATATATCATGGTCTCTAGATGATACTGAAAAAATCTAGATGCCCTCTTGTGGTTCTTAGTTTAAAAAAAAAAAGCCATCAAGAATAGGCTCAAAAAGGAGATTGAGGAAAATTTTATTAAAGCTTCAAAGAAAAACACACAGAGCAGGCAGACAAGGCATGGAAAGTATTATGGCTTGAAGGCAAATTGTCTCCCCAAGTGTCTTCCATTACATTAATCCCTAAATCATATGTTACTGGATAATTGATGTTTAGCCCAATTTAAACATTAGTAACTGTATAGATATGTTATATTGTACCCCATTGATGTATAGTTTTTATATTTGTGTATAAAACCTAAATAAACTCAATTTAATTTTTTATGAAGGATTGCTTTCCTTTACTTCCTCTCTTGGAAAACAATCCTTACAAAAATATTTTTCACTATTTCAACTCAAGGCTTTTTAATATTGTAAGAATTTAATCTCTCCATTCATGAATATTTAAAAAAATAATATGAAACTAAAAAGAGAGTATTTAATAACGTGATTTTAATTTGTTTCTTATAGTTACTATGTTTTATATTCATATTTTAAAAGTAAAATATATAAATTTTCTAATAACATGCTTTTTTAAAGGGAAGAATTTGACATTATTGTTTCATTATATTTTGTCTCCTTCTATCAGAATCTGTGTGGCCTGGTTGAGAAAAGACAGGATATGAGAAAAAGTGAAAATTTTGGCTTCTCAATAAAGATTATGTTTTTTCTACTTGTACTCCAAAAAGAGAGAAATGAATATTCTGAATGTTTATTTTGGCTAAAACATTACCTGCACTTGCCATTTTTTAAGGTATGAAAGGAAAAATAACTCATCATAACTGCACATTTTAGATACTGCCATATACTTTTGTGTATATGCACAAATATTGGCTGGTGCTGAAAGTAAAGCAAAAATCCTTTTGTTATTCATCAAAGTACAAAGCTCAAGTCATTCTTCCTTCTGTGTTTGTTTCCCACACACTCTCATGTTGGTTGCAAAGTCATCTGCCCATCATTTCTTCTCATAAGATAATTTCATATCACTCTTAATGGGTTTTGAAGGAGTTTCCTTTTGTGATCACCAAATGATACTGAGGTAACTGAGGTACCCTCTTGTGGTTCTTAGTTTCATAAATAAGAATTATTTAAGAAGGGACTCAAGCAGAATCTTGAGAATAATTTTACTAGAATTTAAGAGAAGAACTCGCAGAACAGTCCAGCTGTGAATATCAGCAGGGGTCTGGAGGAGAATGGAGAAAAAGAGGAAGAAAGACATGTTCTTAGATTTACTAGGGTAGATGTCTGCCACAAAGCAGGGATTGGGGCCTCATAGAGTATGGAAGTCTACAATGTTAGCAAAGCTCCAAGGGTCATTCACTTGGAGACCACCCTAGGAAGGTGGATTCATCTTAAGCTATACTAACGAGATAGGTGGATTAACCATTGTACAATATATTGTACATTTCCTCACAACAATTACCTTCCCTAGAGCAGTAGCTGACCTGGGATGCAAATATGGAGCTTCATGATTCTGGCTTCTGCTTTAATCATTCAGCAAAGCATGATTTTCCTTTTGTTCTTTCTATATTTTCACTAAGACATTTCTCTAGTACTTTGAGTTTCCTCAACATCTGGGACTTCCTTATGGTTCCTCTGAAACCTCCTTCTCTGCCATGTGGCTGCTTGGCTGCTGTGTGTCTGGACTCCATGACACCTTAAACGGTATGTTTTCTTTCCTTCTCTCCTCTAATCTTCTTCCTGCTCTGGGCAGCCTCTGAGTTATGCAGCTTTCATGCCCTGAGTTTTTAGTTTTCAAATGCTAATAAAATCTGAGTCAGGTTGTAAATCCTTTTATTAAAGAAGGGACATTATTTCCCCTGTACTGTCATCCCCTCACAATTCTTAGAATACTAGATTCATGGCAATTTCTTAAGATTCTCAAAAGCACTTTCATCTAACTACTCACTATGTGTGTTTCTTCCCCTGTTTTATAGTTTCAAATGCCTGGAACTTCCATACACAGCATAAAAAGTCAGAAACTATTAACTGACTGATTGGAAATCCTAGTGCTTTTCCCTGAAGGAGAAGCTAAGTGGGAATAATTAAGCAGGTTGTAGGCTTCAATGCCTTTTTGTTATCTTATTTTTATATCAAAGTGTTTTATAACATCTAAAACATCTACCTTAAAAAATAGTAATTTTTTAAAGTGGTATATAATTCTAAGTAAGAGTGTAATTTTTATCCTTATATTTATGCTATATTAATATTATGTGTTCAACCAGTCAAAATAATATTTAATATTTTAAAATTTATTTGTCTCATGTTTGACCCCAATTCAATATTGGTATTTAAATGTTTCAGAGCAACACACTGAGAGGATGAAATAGCAAAGACTTACAACATGGGGAATCACAAACAACATGAAAAACCAAATAAACAATGTGTGAAGTAAATCAGAATGAGCAAGAAAGATGCTTAAAGTAAGTACTGTGAGACAATGCAGCTTTTCACTTAGACATAATTAATAGAAAATGCTGAGGAGCACATACTACATTTAAAGAGGATCCAAGTTCCCTTCCCAGCTCAGAGATCAAATGCTGACAACCACCTGTAATTCCAGCTCCTGGCCATCTGACACCCTCTTCTGGTCTCGGTGGGCACTTCACTCACATGTACAAACCCATACACAGAAACATGCTGTTGGATATTGTTCTGTATTCTATGAATATGTGTTGCTCTGATTAGTTGATAAATAAAACCCTGATTGGCCAATAGCCAGGTAGGAAGTATAGGCAGGGAAAGCAGATAAGGAGAATTCTGGGAAGAGGAAGGCTGAGTCAGGAGTCACCAGCCAGATACAGAGAAAGCGAGATGACAAGGCAGAACTGAGAAAAGGTACCAAGTCACATGGCTAAACATAGATAAGAATTGCAGGTTAATTTAAGTGGAAGAGCTAGTCAGTAATAAGCCTGAGCTAACGGCTGAGCAGTTATGATTAATATAAGCTTCTGAGTGATTATTCTATAAGCAGGCCACAGGACTGGGGGGCCTTGGTGGGACCCGAGAAACATCTAACTACAGAAACACACACTTATACACACAATAAAAAATATAAATAAATATTTTAAGTTATTTCCAAGATCCCCGAAGTGCTAATTTTATGACTATGCCATTAAACCAAGCATCACTGCAGTGTGAACTATAAGAAAATAAAAACTGCAGGAAAGAAACAATTGTAGTTCTGCTTTTGCTCATGTCTTCTGTGAAGTGGTAGTTAAGATTCCATTTCCTGATGAGTAAGTGAAGACATTTGCACCTTCCTGATGACTTGGGAACTGTGCATCCTAGTCTCGGATCAACAAGACACACATGGAAACAGACTCTCACTAGGGAAGGGCAAGTTAAGTTCCCTGATATAGAATCAATGATAGAATCTGGTATGACCCATTGGAGAAATATACAAGGTAAAACATGGGATGAATAGATCCATTTTTACCGTACATAAGAGCTTATATTCATGGAAGAAGTATAGTATAGTGGGATGGGAAGAGTGCTTTATCAAAGTCTGCTTTTAGAGATAGAATGAGACATGGGACCCTCTTGTAGAAAAGGGAACTGTATAAAAGCATATCTTGAAGACATGAAAAAATTGTTTGGGTTCAGATATTATTGTCCTTAAAGCATTGTACCCATGTCTATTACTTTTTAACTTTGTAGCCTCAAGTAACTGCCAGCTGACATAAGGGCTGCGAGAGCAGGATGTGTCTGGCTCAATATTTAGTTAAGCCTGCGAAATGCTGAACTCTATGTCTACAATAAGGTTATGTAGGGGGTGGGAAAGTATATTGGGGGATGCATAAAGGGGAACAATGGGGACTTTTATAATGCTTATGATGTATTTCCTAATGTATGATTTATTTCTTCAAAGTCATAAATAGGAGCCAATAACAAAGCTGTTCATATAAGCCTGGTAGACAAAACTCTGTTAAAGTATAAATAAAGATGGCTCAAGCTATTTGGAGCTACTTGAGTGCAATCAACTTGGTGGTCAGCATTTTTCCTTGTGCCAACCACCTTTCCCTGTCTCAGAATCTGAATCTGAGCTGAGGCTGCACCCTGACACCGACAGGTATGCTTACCTCAGAGAAGGCCTACACAGTGGTATGGAGTCTTCACCAAGACACTGGTCTTATGGATTCATAAATACTGAAGTCTTGGTATGCAGGGAAACAGCAGTTATCTAGATGCAACATTTTTCATATGCCTACAAGTATCAGGAAATGTAATAAGTAATCTTTCATATTTTACAAATTTAAAATCTAATTGGAATTATTATAAATACAGTAGCAATTACTGCAATTTTGCTCTAAAATAACATAGCAAACAGCTGTAGGCAGAAGTTTCTCTTCCACCTGCCTGTTCCCAGACACTCAGCAGCCGCTTCCTAAATAATTGACTTGGAGGCTTAATATTATTTATAAATGCTTGGCCGGAAGCTCAGATTTATTATGAACTAGTTCTTACATTTAAATTAACCCATAATTCTTATCTATGTTTCACCACACGGCTTGATACTTTTTCTCAGTGTGGCATTCTCATTTCACTTCCTCTGCATCTGGCGGGAGACTCCTGACTCTGCCTTATTACTTCCTCCCTCCACCCTATCATATCACGTCCCGTTTCCTCCTCCTAGGTGCTGGGATTAAAGGTGTGTGCCACCACTGCCTGGCCTGTAGTGGCTAGCTCTACACTCTGGTCTTTAGGCAAGATTTATTTGTTAAAGCACAACCAAAATATCACCACGAATAGCTTCTTTTATCAACGTAAATTTTTGAAGACTTTTTATTCTTTCTTCTGATCAATGAACAAGTACATGCTATCTTAAAACACTGAAATATTCTCCTAGAAAATATTTAAGTATATAATATATAAGAAATGCTTTTTAGTGGAGAAACTAGGCTTACAAAACTTGCCTACATGAGTGAAAAGAATGGAAATAGAGAAAATTTCAATATTTGGAATAATTGTAAAGAACTTTTGTTTGTTTGTTTTCTAGTTAGCATGTTGTAGATAGCCTGACAGGAGCCCACATACCCTGAACTTCTCCCATCCTTTAGCATGTCTGTTTTCCCAACTGCTAGACTTTCCTGAACTCTTGTCTTGCACTCTTCCCTCATGGCCATTAGTCAGTCTGACAGATTGGGATGCCGATGTATCAATGGAATGGGACAGTCACCACCTGCTTTAAGGTATGACAACAGAGGCAACCCTAGACACAAGTTCTCACAAGCTCAGTTTGGGTTCAGGCAACATCCTTTTTGCAAAACAAATTTGCTTTGCTGGGTTATTTGCACTTTGTTCATGTCTTCCTTTGTGTGATACTTTTGGGGGTTCAGTCCATAATTAAAATCTATCAGGGAGCATGTTCAGATACCTTCCTTTGGAGGAGTCACATCTAACACTTTGCTCCAATGGCTCGAATGGCCTTAGGGGGACTACATACTTTTGTAGTTTTAATAATTCCATGACAGACAGGTTTCTCAACAATGTAAGAGGGGCTGAAGAAAGTATTCTGGCAAACAAGTATAACTCTTATGTACAGATCAAGACAGGTTTCTCAACAATGTAAGAGGGGCTGAAGAAAGTACTCTGGCAAACAAGTATAACTCTTATGTACAGATCAAGGTAAAAAGCACAAAATGACAAACTACCTTCTTGGTGGTCTGGTCATCCTAAAGGGTGGAAGAGAGTAAATGAGGAATGTCCTCAACATGATTCTAGTTAGTATTGAGAACTGATCTGTAACTTCATAGGTATGTGTCCTTGATGACTTCTGAGCAGCCTATTGCTAAGAAGCACTAGAGCACTGCCCTACCAAAGAATCTGTCAGAAAGGGACAAAGCACTGGAAAGCAGTATACATAAAGTTTCCATTAAAAAGGGTGTTGTTGAGTTTCTAACTGGTTATTAAAATATAAGAAACCTTCATTAAAAGATGCTGACCCTGATTCCCTGGGGACCCCTCAGGCCACTCCAACTAGAGAAGCAGGTAAGCTAACTGCAGATCTTCATATATCCCTCAGCTCCTACAAATCCAATCCCCCATTCTCATCCCCAGCCCTTCAGCAGACCATCTACTATGATTACCTTCCCCTAAGGTGATCACCTGCCCCTTTGTGCCTCCATCTCCAGTAGGTCACACAACACAGATTTTTCCCTCCTAACCTCCCTTCTCTACATCGCTGCTCTATCCCAGGCCTACCTCCAGGCCCTCCCTAGGAACCCACAGGCCACTCTCAGCAGGGACACAGGTAGATAGACTGATGCCAGATCTTCACCTATCCTTCAGCTCCTCTGAATCCAATCCTCTAGTCTCATGTCATGCCCAACTATGAAACAGACAACCATCTGAAGTTCCGTTCCTTCCCCAGCCTCTATTTCCAGTGGATCACATACATCATCTCCTCCTAATTTCCCTTCTCCCACTCATCATTTTATCCCAGACCTCTAGCAGTCACTCTCTGGGAACCTTCAGGTCACTCCAGCTAGGGAAGCAGGTAAACTGAGTGCAGCTCTTCACCTCTCCCCAAGATCCTACTAATCCAATCCTCCAATCTCTTTCCCAAGCTCTGTAGCAGACCACCTACTACAGCCTCTCCTTCTCTACCCCCTTCTCCAGAATATGACATACATCCCCCTAACTTTTTGCAGCTCATTAATTGCTTTAGCCTAGCCTACAACTCCAACAAGTATCCCCTGGAAACCTGAAAGCCACTTTGGCCAAGTGATGCAGGTAGGCTAACTGCAGATCTTTACCTATCCCACCATTCTTCAAGCCTCACTCTCCAGTCCATCCCTTTCTGTGTAACAGATCTTTGCCTGTGACCTCACCTGCAACTTTTCCTCATTCCCAGGGAACTAAGAAGATGCTTGTGGAACACCTTGCCTTCACCCCTTCTATGGTCCCCTCAGCCTCCTCCTAACCCATCCCCAGACCTAAGTCTCAGTGTTCAGTAGAATAAAGAGTGAGAGGCAGACTCCCACATGAAACTGAGGGATCTGGTGGGGCAAAAAGCAGTATAAAAGGGTGCAGTGAGGAACTGGGAATGAGAAAATTGTTGTAGCCATAGGGTCTGCCAGTGCCTTTATGGCAGACTTTCCTTCCTGAAATTGTTTACCCAAGGTAAGACAGGCCATCTTTCTAAGATGATTGACAATAGTTGAGCAAAGCCATCTGTAATGCTGTAGGAATCTTGTTTTACCATTGAGGTACTCTTATTATTCTGAATCCTAAAAGGCATAAAAAGAGATGGAGAGCAGGGACATAAAAAAAAGTGGAAAATGTAAGTGTCTAAGCAGTGGGGAACGGGAGCATTGACTCTTTCATAACTGTTTCTAGCTGAGGAGAGTCATTGTCAGTAGTTTATAATTCCAATTCTGTTAAGGGGGAGATCCTCTGGTCATTTAATATCAATTAAGGGAGTTTTCACCTGATATATTGGCTGTGATGGATCATGAGATTGCTGTCATGCATTCTTGGAGCAACTTTGAAAACCAATCATTAGAGGACTGTAAAGAGATTATTTAGTTACAGAGTAAAACTGAGAGATTGCCCAAAAAGATGGGGGGGGCAGGGTGCAGAGTGAGGCAGGAGAAACAGCATAGCCTGATAAGAATAAGTGGTTATAGATTTAATTCATGATGACCATGACTAATTCCACTCCCAGAGTACAGCATCAAAGTGAGCTAGCAGGAACAGCTTCGAAGGAAGGGGACAGGAGAAAAGAGAGGATTAATAAAAAGAATTGTATATGGGGTGAAAAGGATTGTGGTCTCTTAAGAGAATTCTGGAGATCTTACAAGGAACATTTTGTTCAGATATAGGTTGTTCAGAAAGTAAAACATTCAAAAGACATGTCAGAAGCAAAAGTATGGGGATAATGAAAAAAGACTTGATCTAGGAGAGGAGCCCATACACAGGAGGAGGCTTGAATTATTGGTCTGGACCATGTGCCTTCAGGCCCCATCTCAAACCAGTTAGGATTTGTTGATGCAGAAGAGCATCACTCAAGGAGGAGGGTGAAATCCCACCCTTAGCAGTAGTCATATTTAGTCTCGGAGTATTGCAGCAACAAATGAGTAGAGCTGGTCTTGAATGATGTTAAGCTGACCTGAAGTGTTTTTTGTTGTTTGTTTGTTTTGATTTTTTTTCTGTTTTGAGAGATAGTGAGCCAGAGAGATTAATTGATGGAAAGAAGGCTTCAGTACAGTTGTTTTCATTCTGAGTCCCGAAAACAGTATTTAGAGTGACAGAAAGAGGGATGAGTTGGCCAGCCCATGGCTGATTAGTTCCACTTTCAGAGGTCACCTAAACTGCTTTCAGGGATTTCTGAGAACAGATCTCTCTTTAACTGCTTTGCGAGAACAAAATGGCCAATGCCAAAGGGGCAATAGTTAGAGAGCCTCACAGGAGGGGCCAGCCAAGGCACCACAATAAAACTTAACACATGGAAAACACCTGAAACATAAGTCAGGAGGTGAAAACAACCTTGTGGGGAATATTAAGAGACAACGTTAAAGAGGAAAACTTTTGCATGAAGATTGACGTACATTTTGTTAGTAAGTTTAAATTCAATTGTACAACTGGCTAGTCTATGCTCCAGAGTTCTGTAGAAAGATAAGGTAACTGGAATTAGCTGTTGTTTGTTGCATGAGACACCTGCACAAGGAGCACATACCTGTAAGCATTGGAAAAGAAGTTGGTTAAATTGAACATCTAAATGCCAGTTTTAAAGAGAAAAAAAAATATAGGATTGTTTAGCAAACTTACCAAAGTACTACTTTGGTATCCTGAATAATTACTCAAAACTATAAGTATAATGACAGTCTCTGGCAGCCTCCTTTAACAAGAGAGCATGGGTAGTTAGAGTATGGATCCTATAATTAGATTTACTAAGAGGAAGAATTGAAAGCCAGAGTAAAGGGTATAACCAATTGGACTCGCTTGCAGGTCCTATACCAGCCAGGTACAAAGTTCCCCTGTTCACAGCATCCTCATATGTCAGTTTGGAAGATATTGAGTGCTGAGTAATTGCTATTTGCATCTCTGTTGTTTGAGACATTATGAATGTGGATATAGACTCTTAGATCTACCATAGGCAAGAGAAACTACCCCAATCTCATGTGAGACATGACAAGAATTCATGTCATTCATCTTCCCTATAGCTAAGGAAGAGGTTTTTGGTTTGGTCAAGACAACCAGAGTTGGAAAGGCCTGCACTGCCAGAGACAGGAGCAGCTATTCTAACATGTTTTATTTTTCCTATGCATCCTTGTCCTCTAATGAGGGTAGCATTCAGTTTCTCTGATGGGATTGGGTGCTGTTAGAGCCTGAGAATGTCCTGACATGAAAATGTATTATAAATTTAGTGATTATACTCAAACATTCAATTTTTTATAATAAGTTATTTTAAAATATACCCAATTGTGAATATTATTTTACATTAAACAAACTAAATTTACTTAAGTTTGTTTGAGTTATTTGTTTTAAGCTTAATTTGACAGCATATATATAAGACTATATTATGGGAGGTAGAAATTGGTATTTTGCTTCAAATTTGTCTATGGAAATTAATTATATTTGTACTTAGCATGACAACAAGCACAATTCTGAACATGCTGAAGAATTTGATCCTTTATAGAATAACTAGCAATTAAATTTTATCTCTTAAGTATATTTAACAGTTTGCAACAAAACAGTAATGTTTATGAGATTGGGATTTCATAATTTCATCCCTCTTAAATTTGAATCTTAAACATCAAAATCTTTAAATTGAAGGTAATTTTTGTAAAAACTAAAGCTACAGTATATGGAGGCAGACCAGGAAATTCATTATTCAGATCCTTTCATAGTATACTTTTATAGGATATCACAGTTTTTATATGACTCATTTCCTCCCTAAAGTTAAAGCTTAAACAACTTAGATAAACAAAAATAATTATGTATACATCTTTAAGTCAGTTTTGGTTAGCATGAATAGACCATTATAACCTTACAAATTTATAAACGTTAGTCATCAAACATATGTTATTTGTAAATCCTCTTTTCCATAAACTGTATATGAACTACTCAGACTTTCCACATCTTGACTCCAAGCTTTTGTGTCTTTGTCCTCATCTGTTATTTTGTTATTATTATTATTTTCTATTTTATTATTATTTTATTATATTATTAGAATTATTTTATTAATATTTTCTATTTTCTTTAACAAGCATTAGGAATTTTATAGCTTACAAAACCACAGCCCCAATGGTCTTCAGATATTGAGATGAAAACTGTTTATATTACAGTAAGAGCTTCAAAGATATCCATGACCTTATTTGAGAAAACATTTTTTGTAAACAGGAACCAAGAAAGAGGAGAGGAATTCAGAGAATTAGACATCTTTCATTACATTTAGCCATTTTAAATTTTATATACAAATCATTTTGATTAAAAAATTAAGTATCAAGAGATAAACAATAGTAATCTCTATTTGAAATAGTTTACCTCCTAGCTGTTTTTAAACACATAATGTCTTTTTTTTCTGGTCTCTTCTATTGATCTTCTTTTCCCTGTTACAGAGTCACGACAGAGAATTTAGGAGGAAATATTTAGATAGCCATGCTTCGGTCTAAGTGGGCAGACCAAATCTCATTTCCATAGTCAGCTTTTCAGTAAAATAAAGCAGCATGTACAATTTTCCAATATTATCTATATCCAAAACACACCTGAATCTCTATAAGACTGAACCCTGTGATCTGTATGTCTGTAACCATATCTGTGTGCTTCAGATTGGGGAAGTCAATCTGAAAAGATAAACAAGTATTTTACAAGATGTCTCTTCTAAGGACATCAAGTTGCCAAAGATTTAACTACTTGGAACCCTGGGGCCATTAAATGGAAAACTATAAAAATGCAAGTAAAAGTATCCAAGCTCGGTGGGACAGAAATAGAGGCAACTGTAGACACAGGTAAAGGAATCCCAAGAGCAGAAAGATGTCCTTTCTAAGAAAGGAGAAGCAGGTTTGAATACCTAGTCAAAATGGCAGGCATTCTGGCTCTTAACATGGTTGAAAATGGGAATTGAGTAGCAGGGATGAGAAGGGTTAATAAGTTGGGAGTTAAATGTAGAGAACAGCCTGGAATCATTCTCCATTATGTTTTATGATGTTATCTAAATTAATTTAGATATTAAAATAATATTTCTGAATTTGGTCCAGCAGTAGTCATTGTTTAGTGTATATTGAGGCCACATTTTGATGAACAGCCAAACCAGTTTGACCAGTCTGAGGTCTTCCTAATGGAGCTCTTTTAGATTAGTCCACAGGCAGGTAGGAGTGTGTCCTTTGGAAAGGAAAATTTGGGATCCATGATTTGTGCTGAATGAAGATAAAATCAGAGGTTTAATAGAGCCATTTGGAGGCAATTTGATCAAATGTGCTGGAAAAGCAGGATGGGTATCCCCATTCTCATATCTTTCCCGTGGTCAACAGACTATTGATAGAAGGCCCTGGAGCTTTTACCTTAGTGAATCACATAGCTTGTGGAAAGCCCCAGGAAAATTTGATCAATCAAGTTTCAAGATGAGGCAGAACAGGGCTTCGGAGTCCCTGATACCTTAACAGGGTGCCCCAAGTTAGGTCCCCTGAATTACTTTATCCTAACACATTTGATGTGTTGCACGGGAGCTGGTCAAATGAAGAATTAGCCTCCCACTTTGGAGGTCAGAGAGTATCAGAAGAAAGCAGAGGGGGGTGAGGGAGAGAAGGGCAGAGACAGTGAGTGAAAGAAATGGCTGCCTAAGAGAGATGTGTGGCCCTGCAGGTCCACTTGGGCCTGGAGCCTGTGAGTAAATATAAACAAAGGAGGTCTGTGTGGAGGACTTGGGTCACCCGTTGTCCTTTGATTACCTTATTGGGTTTTGACACCATCTGTTAGATTTATAAGTAGGTGTAAAGAGATAGAAAGCAGAAAGAGACAGCAGTCTGATCTTCAGCAGATTGGGACTGTGTTCACTGGCACTTACAGCAAGGCACATCCTCTAAAAATTGAGTATACAATGGAAAAAAGTTAAATGTGACCTTTATAACTGAGAGGAGAGAAGCTTGGGATGAGGAAACTGTTACAGTCATTGAGTCTGATATGTGTCTCTCCTGCACACTCTCCTTCCTGAAATTGTTTGCCCAAGGCTAGACAAACTATCTTTTCTGGGATGACCAACAACAACTGAGCAAGGTCATCAGTAATGATGTAGCAGTCCTGCTTTACAAACAAGAAAATCATCACTGGGTACTGGGGTTTTTGTTTTTAGTTTCTAGTTACAAGGATGCTCTTCAAGAGACTAAGCAAAATGAACAGACTGATGCTATTCTTTCCAGTTTCTTCACATTTTATTGTGCCACCGCTGCCCTCTGGATTTTAGTTACTGTGGTGATTTGAAAGAAAATGGCCCAAAAGGGAGTGGCACATTTAGGAGGTGTGGCCTTTTTTAAGGAAGTGTGTCATTGTGGGGGTTGGATTTGAAGTGTCTTTCGCTCAAGCTTTGCTGAATGTGACAGTCTATTCCCTGTTGCTTTCTGATCAAGATTTAGCCAGTACTATGTTTGCCTGCATGCTACCATGCTCCCCACCATGATGATAATGGACTGACCCTCTGAACTGCTTACCACCACCACAATTAAATATTTTCCTCTGTAAGAGTTGTTGTGGTCATGTTGTCTCTTTACATTAAGAGAAACTCTAAGACAAGTACTAATTTAAAAAGTATAATAAATGATAATAACAATATAATAATAATAATAATAACACACTAAAGGACTATGAACAGTCTATGGAGATGATAGAGAGGTTCGTCTGCCTAATACCAAAAAATTCATAACTCCCAGCATCATAGTTTTAGCAAGGCTTCCTTAGTTGAGTTGTCCTGGATGGTAAATGCCAGTGATTGTGTTTGTGTATTATTGCTTTTCTCTACCTGCTATGGACAGCTAACTCTAATAACGTTTGACTTATTTTTACCCTCACATTTACTTTGACACTAGTCAAGGACTTCCTTTCTTTCCTATATCTGTTTTTTTGGCATCTTTTACATAGGCTTTCTGGAGGAGTACCCTAAAATAAATTTACCTTTAAGAAACTAGGTTAGTCATCTCTTCAATTCCATAATGCCTGTTCATGTTTCCTCTTTAGAGAATTCTCTTTGTTCAGGTTGGCCATGGAGACACCAACCAGTAATGTCTAATAACTAAACATGATTGTCCAGAAAGAATAATGTCAACACAGTAGACAAATTTCCTCAATGTTTCTAAGCAAAGCATGGTCAAACAAGACATTGACTTACCTTCACCTAGATGGAATAATTGGCAAAAGAAGAGCTAATGGCACTAGAGTTTCCTCTCAAGACCAAGTGACCCTGAATGACCAAATCTCAACTAGTCTTAATAGTAAAAATAAAGAGATTTGTTTTGTTAATAGCTTAATCTCAAACTCTGACAGGAATGCACAACCAATGACCAAAATCCTTGGCATGTTTCCTCCACAGTCCAAGAGATAACATTTCCAGACACTAGGTTTAAATACACAAAAATACTATGTAGACAACTATTTATCACTAATAATTTTCTTCTTGATAAGAAAAAGGCTGCCCATATATAGTGCTTCAGACCTTTACTCACAGCTGTAACTGTGTACATCTCAAAAGAAATGGACCAACTACTGATCTAAATTGAAAATTAAGTGATAGTAAGTTTCTTTTCTCTTTTTGTCTAGAGAATATCTGAGTGGGACATTACCCTGATTCTAGACCCTCTAATAGTTATCAAGGTCCTTAAAATCAATCCTTAATTCACAACTTTGAAGATCACCTTGAAACTGAAGGGAGTTTCTAAAGAGTAGCACAGTGGAGGGGTGCTCTGGTGAGCCCAATAAGAGATTGAGAACTTTGATTTTTGCATTTCCAGAATATTGTCTGTTCTGGCTTCTCGCACAGATGTGAGGAGAAAAACCACAACCCAAACCATAGCCAAATTAATTAACATAAGCAATTAATTAAAGCAAGTTTGTTTGTATTCATATATGGGGCTGTCTATCCCTAAAGGTAGGGTTCAAGAGAGCAGCCTTGGACCTGGTTAAGACAAGGGTTTTTACAAGTTCAGAAGTAGGGGGTTTCCAATTGGGGAATTTGGCAGGAAAACCAGCAGAGTTACAGAATCAGAAAATAAGCATAACAAGTTAGTCATAACAATGTCCTGAAACAAAGATGGGGTTCAAAGGTAGTTATAACAAAGTATCATAACAAAGTGGTAATAAAAGGTGGTCATGACAACAGGTGATCTTAACAGCAGGTGGTTATACTAACCTTGTGAAACAAAGGCATGGTTGCATTTTCCTGAAATAGGCAGTACAGAACTATTTCTAGTTAAGGATACAGGTGGGGCATAGCCTAGTCCTTGGGAAACAGAGATTTTGTGATAAACAGGGATGAACCTTTACTATAAGATGACTTTTAAGCCTAATTTATCAAACCCTCTCCAGGACTTATAATGTTAATAATTCTTGCCTTTATGTTTTCTTCACATCTCTTTCAAGGCACCAATCAAGGATTTATTTTCATTCTTACATCTGGATGCTAGACAAATCAAATTACTGATACATATTTGGGGTCTTTAAGAACCCACTGGAAGGGTACTTTGACCATGCCTGACTCACATATTCTGCAGGCAAAAGCCAGATCAATTATAGTACCATTTCCATAATGGCAATTAGATATAACTCTTGGATCAAGCAAGGGGTTGATAATGAAAACAGAAAGTATAAATTGGATAGAGAGTTCAGCATTAAAAATTTCAAAAACAAACAAACATACAAACAACAACTAACAAACAAACGAACAAACAAAATTAATCAGTTTCTCACTTGGCTAAAAGCCAGGAATGTTTTTGAGGCTTCTTACACTTTGACGCATGGCAGAAACCAGAGATCTCAAAAGTGATTTGCAGTCCTTAATCTCTAATCTGTACCATAAACAATCTAGAATTACCTCTAAACAGGGGAGAAATAGTAAAATGCCAGTAAACATCTGTTTTGAAAAGTTTCCTTTCTTTCAAGAGCATAGAATATCAGGTCACAGATAAAACCCAACGTTCCCATTGGGTGGGGTCAATTGTCCTCTGAAGTGGTCACCCCTAGAAAGGCAGACTCACCTTAATCCATGACTTACTAGAGATTTCAAAAAGTTAGCAAATGTTGAGTTAGAAGGCAAAAGTACATAATAAAGATTGAGGGTATTGTAATAAAGTGTTTTGTTTTAGTTTTTCTATCAAAGGTGGCTATCCTGCCAAAGCCCCATATTCCCCAAACCTTCCCCATCTTATTACATGTCTATTTTCACAATCCTTAGACATCCCTTGGTTCTAGTACACGCTTCCTCTTCTTGCCTGATAATCTGGTCCAATCAAATGTTGAAGTCAAGTTCCGACCAATGGGATGAGATACAGTCAAAGAAAAAGGTTGCATTGGCCATATGTGTTCAATAACCTTGTTTGGGCTCTGGCAAACACTTTGTGCTAAAAATAATATTGCTCTGCTGGATTATTTTCACTTAGCCCATTTATTTCTTTTTTTGTGACACCAAGATTATTCTATTCCAATATAATTCTTTGCCATATTTGAGTGCCTAATTTCCCATATTATGACAAACAAATATTACTTTGGGGATATTGCTGGGTATGTAAAACAAGACTGAAGGGTTATTGACCTTAAAGCCTCAATAGGCAGAGAAACTATGGGCAGAGAATTTGGCTTGACTGCTAACACCACTGGCTGTAGATAGATGATAAGATCAACATGCCAACCTACAATGGCATTTACCACTTCGAGACTGCAGGAGACCTGACCTACAGAGGGAATCTGTTATCCCATCAATAACCTTTGCTGCCCTATAAAACTTTCAAGTCTCCTACACCCCTGCACACAGTAACTACTTCTACACAGACCGCTGCCCTTTGATTATTCTGATGAAATGACAATTCTGCTTCTGTACAAATTAGTCACCTTTTGTTTATTTCCTCTGTCAATACTGATATAACAAGGATGATTTCCAGGTTCTGAAAACCTAAGGAAAAAAATCTGTATCTTCTATCTTTTCCTAGTCTAGGGAAAGAGTAATTGCATATTTTTGCAAGAATCTTTTAAGCTTTGTGAGATGATAGCTAGGCTAAAATGAATAGGAAAAATCAGTTACTCTTTGCTGCCTGACCAAGGATCCTGCCAACTATTTAGTAAAATTCAAGAAAGTTTGGGAATATGCTGAACACAAAGGAAGTGTAAACCTAAGCTATGCCATTCACTTTGTTTCAGGAATGAGGCTGCTGGAATTATGCTTCTTAATCTGAGTTTCTGGCAGGCTAAATATACCATTTCTCACCTTACCATGTTCAGTGTAATGACTATCAGCATAAAAGGTTGAGATTTTTTTTTTTATAGATGTTTGTGTCATGTACTTGTAGGCACACTGCATAAGGAGAACATTTTAAAGCAGCCTCAGATGAGATGAGTCTAGGCCCAGTTCCTCTCCCCTTGCCATCAACCCCACACCCCAGCTTCCTGACTCAGAGGAACACTGAGAACACTAAGTACATAACACTTCTGAATAGCAATAAAAAAGAAAACACAGAACTACTGAACTTAATTCAGGCCCAGCTCCCATTCTGAGCTCTACTTGGCTGGCAAAATCATTAAAAAATAAAAAATAAGAGAAAAAGAAGACAAAAGAAAGTGGGTGTTTACCTCAGGTTAGAAGTTGCAGTTGGGTTGGAATCAACAAGCTAAATGTGGGCTGAGGCAGAGAGAGGTGACGAGTGAAGGCATGGTGACAGCCCCGAGAAGCTAGAGCTGACAGCATGACATTGAGGGATTCAGCAGCTCCCAAGCATAAGCAGGCATCTACTGCTGTTTTAGCACAAAAAGAGAATAGAGATTCATAATGAGGAGATGACTCACAGAGGAAATGCTGCATTATGCCGTGTCCTCAGTGAAGGAAGGAAAGGAAATGTACTCAAAACCAAAATGTTCAAATGAATCACTGGGAAATGATGGGGTAAGCTTAATGGGACTAGAGTGTTCACTGCTATGAAAATGTGGCTTTGTGATAAAAAAAAAAAAAAAAAAAAAAAAAAAAAAAAAAAAAAAAAAAAAAAAAACAAGTCTCTGTATCTCCTTAAAAATCTCATTCTAAACCAGTTTGGAGCACACACACACACACACACACACACACACACACACATGCTCTAGTCTTTCAAAAACCTAGCTTGCAATTCCAGCTTCATTCCTTAAAGTATGAGTCTGGAAAATGGATTCCCTGCAGACTGCACATTTTCTTCTGTAACTGCTTCAACAGCATTAGCTTTTCTTGTAGACCAGACAAGAACTTGGCAGGGAAAGTGAGGTCACAAGTATTAGATGAACACTGATGATCTTGTTGTCAAGACTAGTATTTTTGTAATTCATCATAAATTGTTTTTAAAGCCCACAATTTAACAAAATTTGTGATTTAAGAAAATTTTAAAAAAATGTGTGTGTTTGTGTGTGTGTGTGTGTGTGTGTGTGTGTGTGTGTGTGTGTGTGTGTGTGTGTGTTTGATTTTATGCCAACTGTGTGTATACTTGAAGAGATCATAAGAAGGAATAAGGTCTCTTGAAGCTGTAGTTTCTTGTAGTGTAAGGTGGAATGGATTCTTCTGATCATGCTCTTAACTATTTACGGCTGCTCTCCAGTCCCAAGAATTAATTTTTTTAAGGTATTTGCTTGGCTCTCATATAATGTAGAGCACAGGTGGCTTATTTCTTTACACACCATGGAGCATGTGGAAAGAGATGTAGCAGAAGAACTTAAACACACTAGGATTTCTGACATGAAACACCCTCAAGTTTTCACCTGGAGCCCTTCTTAGAAAATAGATCCTAAGTAATTTCATTTTATGGGGTTGCGTTTAACTGAAGTTAAGATATCAGAGAACACATATAGGAGGAGCCAGGGAAGGGATGTTGGTACACAGTCTTGAGAAGCTGTTGATAGCTGGATACTGAGGAAATCAATCAGAAACTGCTTTAGACATGTGTGATAAAAAGATTAGAAACACAGTTTCTGGGGAAGCCCTAATTCATCATAGTCTTTACCAATACTTTACCTGTTGATTTTAATGAATTTTCATGGGGATAGCGCAGGGATGGGCTAGCCTTATTTCCCCTCTCCTGGCTTCTCATACCACCATTTTGATCATATTGAAAACTGAAGGTAAAATTAAGGAACAGCTGGGCAGGGATGGTATATGCTTTTAATTCTAGCACTCAGAAGGCAGAGGCAGGCAGATCTCTGAGTTTGAGGCCAGCCTGGTCTACCATGTCTGGAAAAATAAAAAACCAAAAACCAAAGACCAACCAACCAATGATACAAGCAAGCAAAAAGATTAAGGAACATTGGAAACATCTGTGTCCAATATACAAACATCAGTCATTATAGCTTCAATTTAGAAAGTTGGGTGACTAGCATGCCATGCTGAACTTTGTGTCTAAGAGAATGCACATTGAACTTTGCAGCTAGGAAAGAAGACATCTCAGCTTCTCATTGAATGCTGAACATTGTTGTTATTGTTACCATCTGTTTTGTCTTACCTATTGTGATTTTTTTCTTCTTTAAAATTCATAAAATTAGTGATGGTCTTACAAATTAAATCTGTCTGAATATAATTAAGATGCTTAAAGGAGAATTCATTCTCCACAAACTCAGTCAGTAATGATGGAGAAGGGTCTATAATAATGAGGTATATTATTATTGTAATATTGTAAAACAACTGAGTAGCCTCTGTTGTTCACCATGGTATATGTAGCCACAAAGAATTTAAAACATGACCAGGATGATTAGGGGTTCAATTTAAAAAAAATATTGTATGGTATATCATTTAATTTTTCTTTCACCGAAATGCATAAGCAAGGTTTATTGAAGCAGTTCAGGCCATGAGGCAGGGACCTTGGTCAAGCACCCCAACACAGCAGAGGCTAGAGGAAGTGCCCGCTCCTCTGGAAGCTCAGTTTTTAAAGGCAAAAACATAAAGATACTGGAAGAGCTTTTTGAGTAAGTCATTAAGAAACACAAATCATTAAGGTTTTTAAATTTCAAAATCAAGTGGATAGAAAGGTTTAGATTTCACAGCATTAAAGGTCTTAATACGAAGTTCCCAGGAAAGCCTGTGAAACTCTTTCTCACGTGTAAAAAAAAAAAAAGCATATCAAATGTTGTAAATGTTGTAAAATAGTCCTCCTTTGTCTGATGCTGGAAAACTAAGCACTGTTTTCAGAGCAGCAGGGGGCGCACTGAGGTGTCAGAGTTGACATTTACATAAGAGCATGACCCTCTAGAAGCTTTACAGTAAAAACTTCTTTTCTTGATATGAAGACAACACACAAAAGAATTAGGGACTAAGTGAAAGCATTTTTAATAGTTATTTTTATGTATTCAAGGTAGGCATAGGTATATTGAAACAAGATAGCAAAGAGAAAATAAGAACAACCTTCTTCCCAGAAAACAGATGCAAAAATGTACTCATTGTTGTTACTATAATAATTATTATCATTATTTTAAATTTCTTTTGAGAATTTCATACATAAATTTTGCATTTGCATCATTTCCACTTTCTCTCTAGCACCTTCATCTCCCCCAGTGTCCCCAAATTCACGATAGCTTTTTTTTTTTAAATCATTATTGTTACATATGTAGCTCATATGGTGGTTTGAATGAGAATGGCCCACGTAGGCTCTTGTGGTTGAATACTTGGTCCCCAGTTGGTGGAACTGTTTAGGAATAATTAGGAGGTATGGTCTTGGTAGAGGAAGTGTGCCACAGGAGGAGAGTTTGGAAGTTTCAAAAGCCCTTGCTACTGCCAGTTAGCTCTGTCTCTGCCTGGTGCCTGCGGATCAGAATGTAAGCTCTTGACTACCACCCTAGAACAATGCCTGCCTGCCTCCTGCAATACTCTTCACCGATGATGATCATGGTCTCTAATTATCTCGAACCATGAATTCCAATTAAGGTTTTCTTTTATACATTGCCATGGTCATGGTGCCTCATCGCAGAAATAGCCTGCATGGGACTGAACTAGGCCCTCTGAATGTGGATGAAAGTTGCTAGGCTTGATGTGTTTGTGAGTCCCCTGGCAATGGGATCAGGAATTACCCCAGGTACATGAACTGGCTTTTTTGAGCCCATTCCCTATGGTGCGATGCCTTACTCAGCCTTGATGCTGGAGTGGGGTGGTGGGGAAGGTGTGGGGAGTGTGTGTGTATGTGTGTGTGTGGTGGGGGTTGGCTAGGTCCAGCCCCAACTTGGTATACCAGCTTCTGTCGACTACCCAAGGGAAGCCTTACCCTCTATGAAGAGGGGATGGAGTTGGGATGGAAGTAGGTGGAGGCGAGTGGGAGAAGGGAGGGAGGGGGAACAGGGGTTGGTAGGTAGTAGGAAAATTTTCTAAATACAAAAATTTATTAAAAAAAACCCCAGAAACAGAAAAATAAATACAAAAGTATAGAAATAACATATTTAATGATGAAATGTATAGCGATCACATTGAATTTATTATCTAGAAATATCAATTATGGCTAATTCAAATATAAAAATTTATTAATTCATCATGTTGACTAAATATATACATGAATACTACTTGTAGTCTTATCATTTATTTTATTATTATATTTAAAGTTTTTAAAAATACAGTAACAGTTTTATGATAATGAATGAACTTTAAGATAAAAACATGTTGAATATGCAACAGAATATCTTAAGAACACATGAGGGGGGTGAAAGAAAGTTCAACTGATAAAGTTATTACTACGTAAGCATGTAGAGCTGAGTTTGATTCTCTAGGACATATGTACAAAGCCCAGGGTGACGGCATACTCTGGAGACAGGAAAATACCTACTCTCCCTAGCCAGTCTAGCCTAATTTGCTTGCCGTAGGTCAGTGAAAGATTCTTTTTCAGTAAACAACATGGAAGTAGTTGAGGAACACACTAAGTTGTCTTCTGGCCTCTGCACATATGTGTGCATGCACACACACATACATATACATACAAGCATATCCTCTCACACACATGCCCCTACATATATCCACACAAACCTATTTGGCCACATGTTAACCTGTAATCACACACAAACACGTACACACACAGACAGACACACCAACTTGATCTGCATTGATATAAAGTAAATAAAGATGAGATTGATATGAATATCCCATTCTTTTGTAGGTTGATTCAACATTTCTCTTATTTTGAATATCATTCCACCTCCTCTTGCTACTTGTTTTCTAAGCAGCTTACCATTTAATTAAGGTGTAGTATAAACTATATTTTCTCTCACAAAATACATAAAGGAATTGTCATAGTTTAATTACCATATTTTAATCAATGTAAATTTTTTTTCTTGATAACTTCATTGAATCACTGAGTAAAGTCAGAATAATGACCAATGAAGTTAACTTTAATACTTCTTTCTTGATATAATTCATAATAAAAAGTTGTGTGAATTGAGAGGAGGTGGAGTAAATAAGGATTCTAATTTTTCAAAGTAATCACAAAATATAGGAGAAATTATAGATTGTCTTATAAAAGAGATAAGCAGAAAATGAAAAGGCAAAAACAATACACTGAATCCTGATTTGGGAAAGACTGAGTACATCCTTGAAGATGAGGGATTGAGTGATAACTCTAGCATGTGACCCATTTCATTCTTGGTGATGTTTCAGGATAAAGTCTTTTTCTGGTAATATGGTCTGCAACTGGCACAAAAAATATACTTTGTTAAACATATTTATAAAGTATTAAATTCATTGAAGCCTATTTTACGATATGTCTAAATTAGTAACCTCTATTTACTAATATAAGCAAAAATCATGACTAAATGTAAAAACACTGTTTTTAAAATTATACACTGTCAAACAAGAAAATGAATTCTGAATAGACACATTTAGTGAAGATAATATATCTCATTGAATGGAAAGTGTATTAAGATATTTCAGCACTACTATAGTTTTCCTAGCTGTCCTCAATAATGTATATCCTTCACTTTTTTCTCTCTTTATATTAAATAATAAATAGTTTTACCATGTAAAGTGGAAAAGATCACATGAAAATACAGAAATCTGTGTGTCATACATGAGCAATAGTGATGACCTACATGGCTGTATCCTTAATTCTAGCATATACTCTGGTATATAGCAAACAAAACAAATTCAACAGTAGTTTTTAGTTATGTAAGGTCATGATAAGCTTCCAGAGACTGGCTAAGTCTAGGTACATATTAATTGTAAATAATTTATTGCAGACTTAAAGTTTTGTTACTAGGGTTTATTTTATATATATATATATATATATATATATATATATCACATCACTCTCCTGTGTATATATATACCAATAGTTATCATATATAGTTTCATATTTATATTTATACATTCATGTTTTTAACTATTCATCTTTGTAAGTTCTTTCATGTCTGAATATGTATGAACATTTATATAATAATAATTTCAAATACACCGAACTAATTTAAAAGTGTGCAGATGGCATGGTCTAGTACTTTCATTCGAAACATTTGATTGTTTGTACTGGAAGACATAAGAAATAGCAGCTATTTATAGATTTAATATTGTAAGTTCAATCCCCCAAAACAGCACTTTATGTTAACTTTTTACTTCATAAAATAATTTCAAAGTGCTAAAATCATGGGCTAGGGACACAGTAGAATGCTTTCCCAGCATGCATGGAATCTGAACTTCATCTCCCAAAACCAACTTAGTACATAAACAAGATTTTCTCTTCTTCTTTTCTTTAATCTATTTCTTTCTAACTTTTCATCATAAATAAGTTACTATGGTTGTAGCAAAAGAACCTAGAGTTAATTGAATGTTATGCATAATGGCTTTAAAAATGTCTCCTCATGGCCCTTGCTGCTGCTAGCTGCTGCTAGTGGTAGAGATGCAGTTGCTGATTAGGACAGCCTTGGCTAAAAAGGCAGCCACAGTTTAAAAAGATAACAACAGAGGGGACCCTGGTAGTGGGATCAGGATCTATCCCTGGTTCATGAGCTGGCCTTTTGGAACCCATTACCTATGGAGGGACACTTTGCTCAGGCTTGATGCAGTGGGGAGGGGCTTGGTCCTGCCTCAACTGAATGTACCAGGCTTTGCTGACTCTCTATGGGAGGCCTTACACTTTTGGAGGAGGGAATGGGGACTGGGTC
Source organism: Peromyscus californicus insignis (assembly GCF_007827085.1). Taxonomy (NCBI): domain Eukaryota; kingdom Metazoa; phylum Chordata; class Mammalia; order Rodentia; family Cricetidae; genus Peromyscus; species Peromyscus californicus. Next base: position 47,262,353 of record NW_026294491.1, on the reverse strand, counting down.
ACTGGGGTGGGGGAGGCTGGGGCCAGAGAGGAAGGAGGGATGAAGGGGAGGATCTGCGATTGGTATATAAAATGAATAAAAAAAATCTTAATAAAAGAAAAGAAGAATGTAAAGGAAGTCCATCAGCAAAACAACCCCAACAAAGGAAGTAATAAACTGGGTACTCATATATAAGTATTTCCTTTCACTGACATTTCCAAATAGGATAATTAATTTCTTCTGTGCTATATGTTTTAAAATCTTTTATAATTTTATTTTTACTACGTTTTGTGGTGTATGTGCATATTTGTGTGTGCATGTGTGTGTGTGCATTGTGTGTGTGTGTGTGTGTGTGTGTGTGTGTGTGTGTGTGTGTGCATTGTATGAGAGGTGACTGTTTCTTCCAAGATTGAAAGCTGGAACACACTGAAGAGCCTGGAGGCAGTTCAACAGGTTAGAAAGTGTCCATTCTAGGTGAGTCCGTTGGTCTAAACCTCTAGTAGGCAGCTGATCTGGACTCAGCCTTTGAAGCTTTCCTTCTCTGAGAGTCTTCTTTGAACCTCCATTCCACCATCTCAGAGAGTCTCTCAGCTTTTATTGCTTACTCTGGCAGAGAGAGGCCTTGGGAATATGGTCTGCTTCAGGGACATCAATCTTGGAAGAAAGAGTCATCTGTCACATAACACACACACACACACACACACACACACACACAGAGGAGAGAGAGAGAGAGAGAGAGAGAGAGAGAGAGAGAGAGAGAGAGAGAGAGAGAGAGAGAGAGGAGAGAGGAGAGAGGAGAGAGGAGAGAGGAGAGAGGAGAGAGGAAACATTCCATCTTGTTGGAAGTTCCTTAAACAGGATGGTAAAAATTTCAAAATTCTGTGTATCTTTGAGATAAAGACTTCTTGATCAAGGAGGATGATGGCTGTGATGTGTTCCAGGTTCCCAGCTTTGTGAGCTGGCACTGATGCTGGGGTGGCTTTGGTGATGCAACTCTCTTTGAGGCATTTCTGCCCCTGTGAGTAACCCTTCACCCGTATTCCTATAAGTAACTCCAATAAAACTCATTGGTTCAAAAAGTTGGTACTTTCATCTGTCTTGGCTTTCCTGTCTGAGTGAGATGTGTGTGTTGTGTCTCCTCAGGAACAGTTTTATCACACAATGTAATTGGTGTCTGAACAGGGACATAACAGAACTAATTTCTTTCTTCAATGTCTTAAAAGTTGGTCATCATTTAAATCTTAAATTTGATTGGTTGGAGTTATTCCAGGATATTTTATAGGTTTTATTTGTTTGTTGATTTTGTTTTTGAGGGTATTATGAAAGGTATTGTTTTCCTGATTCTCAGTCCATTTCTCATTTGTATATATGAAGGCTACTGATATTTGTGTTTTGTATCTGTTAAGACTTTCTTTGTCTGGTGCTTGGCTGTAGATCTCTGTATCTGCTTCCATCAGTTACTGGATGAAGGTTCTGTGATGACAATCAGGGTAGTCACCAATCTCATTATAGGAGAAGGCCAGTTTGGTCACCCTCTCCACTATTGCTAGGAGTCTTAGCTTGTGAATTCCTGGGAGTTTCCCTAGTGCCAGGTTTCTCCCTAACCCCATAATGGCCCCCTCTCTCAAGATATCTCCAGGAGACCAGTTGAAGTGAGGGAGGAGGGATTATTTAAGCAAGGGAGGTCAAGATCATGGCAGGGAAACCCACAGAGACAGCTGACTCAAGAAGTCTGGGTATCCTAGTCTGAGATGGCATCTGTTCTCATTTAGGGTTTGTAGAAAATCTATCTGTCCAGGCCTTTCTGGCTGTTAGAGTTTCCATTGAGGAGTCAGGTGTCATTGTAATATATGTGTTTTTCTATGTTACTTGGTCTTTTCCCTGGCAGCTTTTAATATCCTTTCTTTGTTCAGTACATTTAGTGTTTTGACTATTACATGCCATGGGCCAAGGGACTTTTCTATTCCTGTTTGGTCTATTTGTTATTCTTTATGTGTCTTGTATCTTACTTGTTACTGCCTTCTTTAGGTTAGGGGAATTTCTTCTATAATATCTTTGCAAATATTTTCTGTGCTTTGACTGGAGTCTCTTCACCTTCTTCTACCCCTATTACTCTTTTTTTTTTTTTTTTTGGTTTTTCGAGACAGGGTTTCTCTGTGTAGCTTTGCGCCTCTCCTGGAACTCACTTGGTAGCCCAGGCTGGCCTCGAACTCACAGAGATCCGCCTGGCTCTGCCTCCCGAGTGCTGGGATTAAAGGCGTGCGCCACCACCATGTCTTTTCATGGTTTCTCAGATTTCTTGCACGTTTCCTGCCAGGAGTTCTTTTTTAGATTTAACATTTTCTTTGACTGAGGCATCCATTTCTTCTATCATGTCTTCAGTGCCTGAGAAATTCTCTTCCTTTGCCTGTATTGTGTTGTTGAGGCTTGACTGTGAGTTTCTAGTTTGAATTCTTAAATTTTTCATTTTCAGTTTTTCTACAATTTGTCTTTTACTTAATGTAGCAGGAATCTTAAAGGTAATTATTAATAAAAATAAACCTGGAGCCAGGTATTGGGGTGAATGCTGGAAGATCAAAGAAGCAGAACAAGCCACAGCTTCCTCGCCTTGCCAGTTCCTCAGCTGATCCTGTTTCCTCAGACTGGAAGTCCTCATTCAGAATGAATCTCAGCTGAACTTTGCTGCTTGAAAGCCAGCCAAATGCTTACAGTTTCTGGTCTTCACGCCTTATATATCTTTCTGCTTTCTGCCATCACTCCTTGGGATTAAAGGCTCACTTCTTGGGATTAAAGGGGTGTTTCACCATGCCTGGCTGTTTCCAATGTGGCCTTGAACTCACAGAGATCCAGAGGGATTTCTGCCTCTGGAATGCTAGGATTAAAGGTGTGAGTGCCACCATTTTCTAGCCTCTGTATCTAGTGGCTGTTCTGTTCTCTGACCCCAGATAAGTTTATTAGGGTGCACAATATTTTGGGGAACACAATACCACCACAACTTAATGACTCTATTTTCCCTTTTGTATCTTGAACTGTTTTCTTTATTTTATTCCACTCTCTTTGTGTTTGTGTTTTTATATATTTTATTAATGGATTTATCCATGTCTTCCTTATAGTCCACATATTAATAAGATTATTAATCCTTATAGTCCAGCATATTAATAATAGCTATTTTGAAGTCATTGTCTCATGCTGCAGCTATATTACATTTCTCAGGGATTACTGTAGTAGGATTTCTGTAGGCTAGTGGAGGTATATTTTCCTGGCTGCTATTGATTGTGTTTTTACACTGGTGTCTTGGCATCTGGTTTTGTAATTATTTAAATCTAGGTGCTGATGTCTGGTCTTCTTTTGGTTGGGTGGGTTCTCTCTTTCATGTTTCCTGTTGCACATTCCGGTTTTTATGAAAGTGCAGTGGCTATGGGTTGCCTGGTACAGAATGCTTCTGAGATTATGCCATGTGTAGTCATTGACAGTCCAGGGTTGTATGTGTTTCTAGGTATTGGGAACTGACACCAAGAAATGGGATTGGCTATATGGGCAGGGTGTGTTGAGAGTGTCCACAAGAGAGAGCAAAGCAGAGTATGCAAGCAGGATCTGTGTATATCTCTGGGGATGGGGAAGAGGAGAAGGAGGGGGCACAGAAAATTGTTTACTACAAAGGTGGATATAAGACTGGGGTATTCAAACTGTAGTCCAGGAGACAGAGTGAAGATTGAAGGCCTCTTTCCCTGGCCAGCATGGGCAGCTGCTCTCTAGGGAGTCCCTGATAATGTTAGTGGATGAGATAAAAGAATGGTATTGCGGAGGAAGGCTGTAGGAGATCTATTCCCATAGAATAGGAACAGGAAGGAAGCTATTGTAAAAGTTTCTATGATCTGAAACATTTTGTGTCTTTCATGATCCTTGTGGGAAAAATAGACATGTGGCTAATGGTAAATTAGATGAGCAATTTCCATTATTTTATTGGGCACTGTGGTGTGATTGTATTGCTATTAGGCAAAAATTTACTCTTTGATAAGTAGGAAATGTCTCATGGAAAGGATATGGTATTTGTATTTTTAACATTCTTTTTGTAACAAAATGCAAACAAAAAGTCTAGAGAGCTTGATTTGGAAAATGATAAACAGCACATTTTAATTGTCAAAATCTTGATTTTTTTCATTGAATTTCAATTGCTCACTTTCCATTTTAAAGAACTTTCACTTAACAGAATGAACAGTAAACAAATAAGGTATTGTGTTAATAATAAATGAGCTAAGAACCAGATTAAAGTTTATTTTAAGACATTTAATTATATTGACAATGCACTAGTTTTCTTGGTGCCTTAAATTATTTTTCCAAAGTGTCTACTTTGTCGTACTTTGGGGAGGAAAATTTGCTAATTTTTAATAATCATTACTTAGGAAATTATGTACTATCTATTAGAGAACACAAAATAAAATATAATTTAATATTTCAATTGATAACTTTCACCCATAGTTTATATAAATTATTTGTTAATAACAATACTTTGCTGATATATTTATTAATGTACTATGCTTTATGATAGTAATCCTAATGAATAAAACAATTATATCTTTTGAGTTGTAAACTCTGTAGATATTATGAAAAAATAAACTAGTATATGACAATTCTTTTTACAGTTTAACGTGGCTTAGTAGTTTCAAAAGTACCCACAGTTAGAAGCTACTAATTTGAGTAAGATTCTTGACAGGCAATGTGCACTTTCTCAAAACTTAGTCATATTTATGATAGTTTTTCCCTTCTAGCTTACCTCTTTTGGTACTAGTTACTTTCTAATTTTTGTAGCAAAGGCCTCTGACAGGAGTAAGAAGTAATTTAGAAGAAAAATTTTTATTATAATTTAGAGTTTAAGAAAAGATATAGTTTTCAGTGGCCAGAAGCTATGGTGGTAGGAATATGTGATGGCCAGAAACTATGATGCTGGGAACATGAGAGAGCTGGTTATATTATGCCTGCATTTAGGCAGTAGACAGAGAGATGAATGGTGGTATTTAGCTGACTCTTCTTCTTCCTCCCTTTCCCCACAGGAGGTGGCCAGTTAGGGTTATCTTTCCCCTTTTACTAGGATTCTTAGCTGGGGTCACTCTTGTAGGTTACTGGGATTTTCTTTTGAACCAGTTTTCTACCTGACTTTGAAATGATACTCTTTCCAGTCGGCTCTGAAAGAGAGTTATTGAAAATAACCTCTTTCCTGCTCCACCCTCACCTGATCTCTCATGTTCCCATCCACATTCTCCCCCAGTCCACTCACGACATCTCTTCTAATTCTCATTTGCAGAGAGATCCAAGTATCCTCCTTGAGCCCTCATTCCTGGCTTTTCTGGTTCTATAGATTGTAGCATAATGATCTTTTACTTTACAGTTATAAGAGAGTACATTTTGTGTTTGTGTTTCTGTGTCTGACTTACCTCACTCATGATGATTTTTTTCTAGTTCCAACTATTTGCCTTCAAATTTCATGATACCATTTTTTTAAACAGCTGTGTAAAACTTCATTGTGTAAATGTACCCCATTTTCTTTATCCATTCTTCAGTTGAGGAACGGTTGTTTCCAGTTATGGCTATTAAGAACAAAGCTGCTCTGAACATAGTTGAGCAAATGTCCTTGTGATATGATTGAGCATCCTTTGAGCATATGCCAAAGAGAGGTATAGCTGGGTCTTAAGGTAGATTGATTCCCAAATTGTGGGGAAACTGACAGGTTGATTTTCAAAGTGGCTGTACAAGTTTGCACTCTCACCATCAATGGAGGATTGTTACCTTTGCTCTATATCCTCTCCAGCATAAAATGTTACCTTTGTTTTAAATCTTAGCCATTCTGACAGCTATGAGGTGGAAACCCAGAGTCATTTTTTTTTTTTTTTGCATTTCTCTGATGGCTAAGTATGTGGAACATTTCTTTAAGTGTTTCTCAGCCAATTGAGATTCTTCTGTTGAGAATTCTCTGTTTAGACCTGTACCCAATTTTAAAATTGCATTTTTTTTAAATCTGTAGATTTTTGAGTTTTTTATATATTCCAGAAATCAGTCCCCTATCAGATGTGGGGATGGCGAAGACCATTGCCATACTTTAAGTCATTGTTTTGTCCTGTTGACAGTGTCCTTTGTCTTATAGAAGCTTATCATTGTCATGAGGTCCTGTTTATTAATTGTTGATCTTAGTGTCTGTGTTATTGGTGTTTTATTCAGGAAGTTATCTCCTGTTCCAATGTATTCAGGGTTGTTCCCCACTTTCTCCTGTATTAGTTTCAGTGTTACTAGATTTCTTCTGAGGGCTTTGATCCACTTGGACTTGAGTTTTGTGCAGGGTTGTAGGTATGGACCTGTTTGGCTTCTTCTACACACTAACATCTAGTAATGGCAGCACCATTTGTTGAAAGACGCTTTATTTTTTCCATTGTGCTATTTTGGTTTCTTCTTAAAAATCATATGTCCATAGGTATGTATAATGCCTCAGTCCTCAATTGAATCTACCTGTGTTTCTGCAGATACCATGCAGTTTTTATTACTATAGACATGTACTAGAGCTTAAAATCAGAGATGGTGATACCTCTGGAAGTGTTTTTATTGTACAGGATTGTTTTGGCTATCCTGGGATTTTTGATTTTCTATATGAAATTGTATACTGTTCTTTCAAAGTCTGTAATGAATTTTGCTGGGATTTTAATGAGTATTGCATTAAATTTGTAGATTGTTTTTTGTAAGATGGTGATTTTTACTGTTAATCCTACCAATCCATGAGCATGGGATATCTTTCCATCTTCTGATATCTCCTCCAATTTCTTCTGGATTTGGGATGATTATAGGTCTAGGTATTGATTCCTGCATTTGTGTTTGATGGGTGTTTTGTTCCTTGGTTTCTTTTTCTTTTTCTTTTTTTGTTTTTTTTTTTGAGACAGAGTTTCTCTGTGTAGCTTTGCGCCTTTCCTGGAACTCGCTTTGTAGACCAGGCTGGCCTCGAACTCACAGATATTCACCTGCCTCTGCCTCCTCAGTGCTGGGATTAAAGGCATGTGCCACCACTGCCTGGTAAGGTTTCTTTTTCACCCCTGGTCTTCTGAACTAAATGGCCAAGGTTCTGGTGACTAGGGAATATTCAGGTCCAATAGTATGTCCCTTCTTTATTTTTGGGCCCTGGGGTCCCTAAATCTGACTGGTGTCTGGTAAAGCTGAAGTCATCTTCAGAAGTTGTAGACCAGTATATTGAGTCCAGGAGAGGGGGGTGCAGTCTGGAGTTGTTGGGCAGGCTGGAAGGGGTTTAGTGTGAAGTAGGCAGTGCCTTGCCTTGGGTCCCTAGGACCAGCCTGGCCTCCAGTAAGGCTGTTGGAGATATAAGCTCTAGTATGGAGGCCAGGGGAGGAGTACAGTCTGGGGCAGTTGGGTGGTTTATAAGGAATGTTGACAAGGTGGAGTGCCATGTTTTACCTGGGGTACCTAGGACCACTCTGGCCTCAGTAAAGCTGTGGGTGCTGTGGACTCTCGTGTGGAGCCCAGGGGAGGCTGTTGATCTATATAATTTTGTTTGCTTGTTTTGTGTTTTGAGACAAAATTTCTCTGTGTAACAGTCCTGGCTGTCCTGGAACTCACTTTTGTAGACCAAGCTGTCCTTGAACTCATAGAGATCCTCCTGCCTCTGAGTCCTAAGTGCTCAGATTAAAGGTGTGCACCACCACCACCGTCTGGTGGTCTATGTGCTTTTAAGAGCCACATTTCACTCAAGAATATATTTATTTTTCAAAGCATCATGTTGTTCATGATAAACACATAAAATTCTGTCAATTGAAAGTGAATTTCCAAGAGAAATACAGGCTGAAAATAAGTAAAAAAATTGGAAAGGAATATTAAGCAGCAGGGCAGACACGGTATTTCTATCTTACCAGCAGCAGTTCATTAGGAAAGTTATCTCTAGTAGTTTTGATTTACTTAGATGAAGGAACAGGCTAGAATTCCTTCAGTCCCAAATATTTGCAATGGTAATCTTACTAGATACAAGTAAACATTTACAGAAGAATAAACAGAGTTCCATTCCCTCCTTTGCATTGCTGCCATGGATGGATTCCATTGTGAGACTCTGAAAATCCAGCCCATAACTTTTTTTTTTCTTTTAAATTTTATCTTGCGAGTGAGGTTGAAAGGGCAAAGGGCAGATTAGAAGAGACAGGGAGATGAGTGGATTCAAGATGCATGGTGTGAAATCCACAAAGATTCAATGAAAAGCTAAATTAGAAAAATAAAAGAGGCAAGAGATAAGGAACATAAAGTTGGGTTGCTATCGAGAAGGGAAGAATCTGGGACAAATTGGGGGAGGAAAAAACAATCAAAGTACATTTGATGAAAAATTTCTTTATCAGTAAAAAAAAAAAAGGAGAGACTAGAGAAATGGAGATAAAGTTGGAGGAATCTATGGGATCAAGTTTTTTTCCACCTATTTTTTTTTTTTTTTTTTTTTTTGGTTTTTCGAGACAGGGTTTCTCTGTGTAGCTTTGCGCCTTTCCTGGTACTCGCTTTGGAGACCAGGCTGGCCTCGAACTCACAGAAATCCGCCTGCCTCTGCCTCCCGAGTGCTGGGATTAAAGGCGTGCGCCACCACCGCCCAGCTTTTTTCCACCTATTGATAGATATTAACACATTATTATATGACAATGGACATTATTTGAGAGTATCACATATGACATAAGTGTTAGAGGGGGAAATTGTACCTTAACTAGATATGACTTTTTTTATTTTTTTCCAAGACAGGGTTTCTCTGTGTAGCTTTGCACCTTTCCTGGAATTCACTCGGTTGCCCAGACTGGCCTCGAACTCACAGAGATCCACCTGCCTCTGCCTCCTGAGTGCTGGGATTAAAGGCCTGTGCCACCAACGCCCGGCTAGATAGGACTCTTATAATATATTTGAGAAAGGATGATATGTGTAAAAGTAGCAACATTGATCTTAGATGGGAATTCATAATGATAGTCACTGTGTAGACAGAAGACAGAGTATAAGAACAGAGGAAGGCGAAGGGATGTAATTTGGTCAAAGGAATCATCCAATCATTCATATAACAGATATCTATTAAGTGCCAATGCTCTTGGCACTTTTTCTAAGTATTTTTTATTTAAATTTTTTTATTGGTTTTACATACCAACTGCAGATCTCCCTCTCATTCCTCCTCCCATTCCCTCACAGCCTCCCACCCCCCACACCCTATCCCCTCCTCGAAAAGGGTAAGACCTCCCATGGGGAGTCAGCAAAGCCTGGTACATTCAGTTGCAGGACCAAGCCCTTCCCCACTGCATCAAAGGTGAGCAAAGTGTCCCTCCATAGGTAATAGGCTCCAGAAAGACAGTTCATGTACCGAGGATAGTCCCTGACCCCACTGCCAGGGGCCCCTCAGACAGACCCATCTACACTATTGTCTCCTGTAGACAGTCCGGTCCCGTGCAGGTTCCACAGCTGTCGGTCTAAAGTTCATGAGCTTGATTCAGTTGTCTCTGTAGATTTCCCCATCATGATCTTGATCCCCCTTTCTCATATAATCACTCTTCCCTCTCTTTGACTGAACTCCCAGAGCTCTGCCTGGTGCTTGGCTGTGGATCTCTGCATCTGCTTCCATCAGTTACTGTATGAAGGCTCCACGATGACAGAATATTCACCAATATGATTACCGAGGTTGGCCAGTTCAGGCTCGTCTCCACTACTACCTAGCCCATATCTTTACTGTTTCTAAGGAAAGTCTTATAGCAGATTCATTGAGATGTTAAGGTAGAATTGGCTACTTAATTCTGTAAAGTTGATGCTTTTAAATATTCAGCAATAGAATGCATAACTGTTGTTTTCTGTATGTTGACAAGTCAAAATAATTGTTTATTTTATTTTTTAAATTTTATGTACATTGCTGCTTTTGCTTGCCTGTGTGTGTGTGTGTGTGTGTGTGTGTGTGTGTGTGTGTGTGTGTGTGTGAAGGTGTTAGAACTCCTGAAGTTGCAATTACAGACAGTGGTGTGCTGGCATGTATGCTGAGAAGTGAACCCAGGTTCTCTGGAAGAATAGCTAGTGCTCTTAATCACCAAGTAATATATTCATCCCCCATCAAAATAATTGTTCACCAGTTCTGTAGAAATGAAAGAATTTGGCACTGTGTTCACACTTAGCCAAGTTCAATGAGTAAAGCGAATGAACTGAGTAATCCTGGAAGCTGCACTTAAAGTTAAGGCTGTTTCATAAATGGAAAATGTTTTCTGTGGTCTAAATTTGGTCTAAATTATAAATTGTGGCTGGTTAAATACCACATTTGTTTATGTAGGTAAGCAGAGAAAGTTTGGGATCCATGATCAAAGCAGAAAATGAAGTTAATGAACACTACACACAGAACACGCACCTGTTGACAAAGGCAACAATCTACCAGAAAAGAGAATTCACTAGTCTGCTCTCACAGTCTCATTATTTAGTATGACCTTAGTTTAACAGTAAATAAATTGAAGGAAAGGGTCATAGATAAAGCCTTGATGGATGTAATTGAAATTTTACTGTTTCCATGCTTACAAATGTTGTTTGGAGAGCATCCTCTGTTGTGGATTTATGTGAAAAATATATTGGTAGCTTTTGATAGAATAGCATTAAAAAGAAAATCAAAGGCTGAGCTGTACAATCTGTTCATTTTCAATTTTGAGAAGAATAACTGGAGTTGGTAAAATTTCATCTTTCAGGGCTAGATCCCCTATAGATACTCAGTATGGGAACTTGTCTTTGCTTCTTCAGGGTCATAAAAGATTAAAGATGAAGAACAACCTCAAGAGTATTCCTAATACAGCATCAGCATGCATGGAAATATTTAGATATTGAAAATGGCCAGGCACTCTCTTGGACCCTGGGGGTCATGTGGGCCAGGGAAGCTGGTAACCTAACTGTGGATCTTTACCTCTCCTTCCTCTGCTCCAAATCCTATCCCAAGTCTCACCCTCAATGCTGTAGCAGTCGACATACTGCAGTGTTCTCCATCTCCTGTGGATCGTGGCGATCTTCTCCTCCAACATTCCCCTCTACTCTGTATGTTATCCCAACCCTCAACTCCATCAGGCTTTCTCAATTATTATGCCTGCCAAGCCTGACAGAGAAGCAAGTAGGATAGGGAAGCAGGAAGGTAAGCTTCTGACCTTCGCTCTTCCTCCTCTCCTTCATATCCCACCCCCAATCTTATCCCCAGCTCTGTAGCTGACTACTTATTATGGCTTCTCTTCATTCTCTGCTCCATTCATCCTCGAGGAATGCCTGCTTTCCTCCTCTGTGTGGACACTCCATTGACCCCCTCATAGCCCATCCCATTCTTAAGTGTCAGCCCCCAATACCAAGAAATACCTTTTACCTGGAACTCCCAGTGGGAACACACAGGATACCAGAAGAGTTTCTACTGAGGCAAAACACAGCTAACACACTCTCCCAAGCCCAGATAGGGAAAGAGAAATTAAGGAGGAAAAAAACAAAAACAAAAAAACAAAAAAAAAAACCAACCACTCAACACAGACAAGACTAGATATCAACATCTGGAATTACAATCTTCCTAAGCCTAGAAGCCTGGATGCCAGCATAAAAATAAAACCATTAACAGGCAGGACAATATGTCTCCACAAGTGCCCAGCAGCCCTACAACAGTAGTTTCTGAGAATTGCAACATTCCTGAAGCACAAGACAAACACCTTAAAGTAGTCTTCATGAATATAATAGAGGTCCTTAAGGAAATTTATGGAAAGATGAACACACAGTGGAAGAAAATAAATAAAACAGTTCCAGATATGAATGTGGAAATAGGATCAACTAAGAAAATCCAAACTGAGAGAAATATAGAAATGAAAACTTTAGGAAATCCAACAGAAACAACAGAGCCAAGCCTCACCAACAGACTATAAGAGATAGAAGACACATGATAGAATAAATGGATTCCTCTGTCAAATAAAATGTTAAATCTACAAAAACATTCTGGTATAAAACATCTAAGAAATCTGAGACACTATAAAAAGACCAAATCTAAGAATGATAGGAATAGAGGAGGGAGAAGATACTCAGGGCAAAGACCAGAAAAATATTTTCAAAAATTATAGAAGAAATTTCTCTAACCTAATGAAGGAGGTGCCTTTCAAGGTCTGAGTATCATACAGAATACCAAATTGACTGGAGCAGAAAAAATTCCTCTCAGCACATAACAATCAAAAAATTAATCATATAGACAAATATTAAAAGCAGCAATGAAAACAGACCATGTAACAAATAAAGGCAGACCTATTCGAATTATACCTGACTTCTCAGTGGAGATTCTAAAAACCAAGAAAACCCGGACACATGTGCTGCAGACTCTAAGAGACCACAAGTGCCAGTCCAGACTACTATGCACAGCAAAGTTTTTCAAACAAAATAGACGGAGAAAATAAGATATTCCAGGTTAAAATCATATTAGACCAATAACTGTTTACAAATACAGCCTAACAGAAGGTGGAAAGGAAAATTCTAGTATAAAGAGATTGACCACAATGAGAAAAGCAAAAGAAAATAAATAATTCCTAACAAAAAACAAGATCAAAAGAAGGAGAACACACACACACACACACACACACACACACACACACACACACACACACACCAACAGAAAATTAAAGAAACTAATAACAACAGTGGTTTCAGTTCCCCAGTAAAAAGACAGAATGAAACAAAACAAGATCCATCCTTCAGTTCCATCCATCTAAGAAAGACTTTTTAATATCAAGGATTGTCATTACCTCAGGGTTAAAGAAAGAAAAAAAGATATTCCAAGTAAATTGACCTAAAAAGCAAGCTGGGGTAGCCATTTCTATATTTGACAAAATAGACTTCAAACCAAAACTAATATCAGAAGAAATAGGCTAAATACTCATTAAAGGAAAACTTTACCAAAAGGACATTGGAATTCTTAACATCTGTTCATCAAACAGAAGGACATTGAACTTTATAAAAGAAACACTACTACAGCTTAAATCATATATTGACCTCCACACACTATTTTTGGAGACTTTAACAACTGAATCTCATCCATGGACAAGTCATCCAGACAAAAACTAAATATGAATGTTGGAGTTAAATGATGTTATAAACCAAATGCACCTAACAGATATTTGTGGAACATTTAACCCAAAGAAAAGAAAAGAACATGCTTTCTTCTCAACATCTCATGAAACTTTCTCCATAATTGACCACATACTTGGACAGAAAGCAGGTCTCAATAGATAAAACACAATTGAAATAACGTTCCGCCTCCTATTTGACCACCACAGATTAAATCCAGATATTAACAACTCAGAAATAAAAGGAAGCTTAATAATTACAGAAACTGAATAACTCACTACTGAATGAAAAATTGATCAAGAAAAATATTGAACTTTCTGGAATTGTATAAAAATGAATAACTAGTATACTCAAACTTATGGGACACACTGAAGGCAGTTCTAAGGGCAAGTTCATAGCACTAAGTACTTTCACAATAAAATAAAATAAAATGGAGAAATCTTATGCTAGTAACTTAACAGAATGCCTGAAAGCTCAAAAGAAAAAAGAAGAAATCACAACCAGAAGGAATAGATGGCAAGAACTAATCAAACTCAGTGTGGAAATCAATACAATAGGAACAAACAACACCAAACAATATAAATAATCAATGAAAGAGTTGGTTCTTTGAGAAAATCAGTATGATTGACAACCCCTCAGCCAAATTAACTAAATGGCACAGCAGGAATATATAAACTAACCAAATTACAGATGAAAAGGGAAACATGACAAAAGACAATGAGGAAAACCAGAGAATAATAAGGACATACTTTAAAAAACAGTACTACAACAAATTTGAAAATATAAATGTATAATTTTCTTGATATATGCCACTTACCAAAGTTAAATAACAAATGGATAAGCAATTTAAACAGACATAAAACCACTAGCAAAAAAAAAAAAAAAAAAAAAAAAAAAGATGCAGTAATTAAAAGTCTCCCAAACAAATGAAAAACCCAGGGCAAGATGATTTCACCACAGAATCCTAGCAGATTTTCAAAGAATAGTTAAGGTTTGTAATCCTAAAATTATTCCACAAAAAGAAATAGAAGGAACATTTCCAAGTTTGTTTTATGAGGCCATAGTTAACCCTGCTTCCCAAAACATATAAAGACCCAACAAAGAAAGAATTACAGACAAATTTCCCTATGAACATAGATGTGAAAATTCTAAACAAAATACATGCAAAACAAATTCAAGATCCCATCAAAAAGATCATCCACCATGCTCAGGTAGGCTTCATCCCACAGATGCAGGTATGGTTCAACATAGGTAAACTGATCGATGTAAACTTCACTAAAAGTAAACTAAAAGACAAAAAATTGCACAGTCCTCTCACTAGATACAGAAAAGGCCTTTGACAAAAGCCCACATCCCTTTATGACAAAAGTTCTAGAGAGAGTAGAAAAACAGATGGCACAGCTCACAATAATAAAAGTAGTTTACAGGAGGCCTGTTATAAACATCAACTTAAATAGAGAGACACTCAAAACAATCAGTTAAAATGATGAACAAGATGAGATTCTCCACTTTCTCCATACAAATTTAATATAGTACTTGAATCTTAGAGAAGTAAGGCAACTGAAGGAGATCAAGAAGATATAAATTGGAAAGGAAGAAGGCAAAGTATACTTACTTGCAGAAAAATGCAAGAGTATACATGAATTATGCTAAAAATCCCACCAGGAAATTACTATAGGTGCTAAAATTTTTTCAGCAAAGTAGTTGGGTACAAAATTAACTCAGAAAAATAAGTAGCTTTTCTGTATCCAAATGATAAATGTACTGAAAAGGAAATCAGCAGAACACCTTTCACAATATCCTCCAATAATATAAATGTCTTAGGGTAACTCTTACCAATCAAGTGAAAGACTTGTAGGATAAAACATTAAGACCCTGAGTAAAGAAAATGAAAAAGGTACCAGAAGATGGAAATATCTCCTAAGCTGACAAATCAGTAGGATTAATATAGAACAAAATGGCCATACTATCAGAAGCAATACACAGATTTAGTGAAATACTTATCAAAATTCCAATGCAGTTCTTCATGGATCTTGAAAGAACATTTTTAAGCCTCATATGGAAACAAACAAACCAGGATAGCTAAAACTGTCATGAATAATAAAAGAAATGCTGGAGGTATCATCATCCCCAATTTTAAGCTGTATTATAGAGATATAGTGATAAAAGCATCATGGTATTGACACAAACATGCACAAGAGATATGTAGATCTATGGAATTAGATTGAAGAGCAAACCATAAATCCACACACACATGAACACCAGAATATTGATGAAAATAATCCAGCAATACATACTGTAAAGGATACAGCATGTTCAACAAATAGTGCTAGTTAAAACGATGGATACACATAGAATAATTTAAAGAGATCTATATTTATCCCTCTACATGAAAATTCAACAATAAATGAATCAAAGACATCAACATAAGATCAGATATACTGAATCTGATAGAAGAGAAAGTACAGAATAGTCTTGAAGTCATTGGCATGGGAATAGACTCTCTTGATAGAGCACCATTAACACAGATACTAAGATAAACAATTAATAAATGGTACCTCATGAAAATAAAATACCTCTGTGTAACAAAGAACACCAATATTAGACAAAGTAGCTGCCTAATGAATGGGAAAAGATTTTTATGAACTATGTATATATATATTATATATATATATATATATAGTATATATGCATATATATATGAACTCAAAAAGAAAAACACAACCAGATACTATGAAAACAAATAACCCAATTAAAGGAGGGATACAGTTATAAGCAGAGAATTCTGAAAAGGGTAATCTTAAGTGACTAAAAATCACTTAAAGACGTGTTCAATATTATTAGTCATCAGGTATTTCAAATTAAAACTACATTGAGATTCAAATGGCTATGGTCAAAGAAACAAGTGACAACACATGCTGACATGGATGTTGAGTAAGGGGAACACTTGATAAAGCACAAAGAAAATATCACCACACTACACAACTTTTTGATCATGGGGATGTCAGGCTGGTGCCTACATAGAACCTTCATGCCTATGTGCTAGTGTCTTTAATACAGGAAAAAAAAAAAAAAACTCTACATACCAACAAAGAAGAAACATAAATACCAACCCAGTTACAAACCCTTTGATCTCTAATGATGTACTGTCTGCAACATATGCTAATGCAATAGTGGCACAATATTTGTCGGAGTAACTATCCAATATTTGATTTAACTTAAGGCTAAGTCTATGAGGTGGGACCCATACCCAACACTGCTTGGGGGACCAAGAATCTGAGACCAGATAGTCCTAGGATATAAGGTGAAACCAAATACTGCTGTTCTAAGTGGAGTAATCTTGCAGCAGATGGAGATGCATACAGAAATCCACAGCCAGACATTATGCATATTGAGAGACCTTGGAAGACTCATCCCTAAATGGGATATCTCTATCATATACCTCCCATCAGGACTCAGGACTCTCTCTGAAAGAGGAGTTGGAAAAAGTTTAGTTGGTATAAATACACTGCCTTCCAGTTTTGTGATTTTTATGAGATTACTGAGTCTGCATACTTGTATGTCTCTTTCTATGTCTGTTTCATGTGCTCTTCCTTGGACTCTTTTCCTTTTTTTGGCTCCCTATGTTGATATATTAGTTTTCATTTTGTTTTATTATTATCCCTTAGAATTTTTTTTCTTTTTCCTTTTTTTTCCCCGGATCTGAGGAGTGAACCCAGGGCCTTGCTCTTGCTAGGCAAATGCTCTACCACTGAGTTAATCCCCAATCCCACTTGTTTATTTTCTAATGAAAGAAAGAAGGGGGCTTGATCTGGATGGGGAGGGATGTAGGGAAGAACTTGGAGTAATAGAAGGAGCAGAAATTGTATTTAGGATACAATATATTAAAAAAATAGCCATTTTCAATAAAAAGGAATGAGAGAAAAGAAAACAGGTCCTTGCTAGTAAGGAAACTAGCCAGGGGTACTGGTCTACTGAGAGAGAAGAGGATAGCAATTCTATCTAGAAAATTCTGCATAGAGTATCTTATTTTTTCTCTTTTCTGAATTGGGTGTTTCATTTATAATGCCCCTTGGCAATTTTACATTATATATTACTACTTATTTATTACTACAATATATTATTGCCCCATATGTTTGTCATAAATAAATTCATTATTCATATTCCTTGACTTTGAAGAATGTAAATAAATCATTACCTTATAGGAAAATTGTGCGTATTCTTTTCAAAGAACTTGAAAAATACATACATCACACAGTTTAAAAAAAGGAAATGGACTTTTGGATGGACATCTTGAAGAAACATAGTGAAACTGTGTAACTTTTAAAAATATAATAATATAATCTGGCTTTTATTCAGACCCACTTTCACAAAACATCACTTAGGCTCATTGTGGTACAAATGTATCCATGTTCTGTTTATCACTATGTAAGAGGAATGCTGTGTGTATATTCTTGGAACTGGATTATCTGGAAATTGAGTCTTTATCATATTTATACCTTCCTTTCTTTCTTCATTTGCAAGTGCTTCACAAAACTTTTGCATGCTTGTTTTTTAAATTATTGATAATGCAATCCAAGGTCAAACCCCCACCCTCTACAATACCTCCAGTGTTCCCAGAGGAGTTACTGAGGATAATTAGTGTCTTGGACAAATTAGTCTGTTGAGTCAAATGAACCCTGGTTACTTCTAAGGCATTGTTCACAGCCACTATTACCCAAAGCAGACATAATTCCTAACTATTCTATGATATAAACAGCACATGCATAAACAAGATGACTTCACCCAGGACTAGTAAGGAGGCTGTAATAAAATAGGTTTGTGGAATAGATAATAATTAGCAATAGATAAGTTAAGATTCATTGGGAAGGCAAAGATTTGAGCTACAAATCAACTACAGAACATGTGTGAAGGAGTATAGGAGGAGAAAAGCAATGTTCCAAGCATAGGAAGAAGCAACAAAAGCCTGAGTCTGGGAGAATTTGTGAATATTTGAAAGGCTGGAGACATGGGAATATGTTTGTGGTAAGGAGAGGAGTTGAAAATTATGAGAAAAAAACAGGTGTATACCTAATAATGCAGAGTTATACAATTTTATTTTTGAGAGTTAAAGCCACTGAGATATTTTAAGTATAGTGATAACATAAACCAATTTAAAATGATCACTTTCAGTACTCTATAGAGAATGAATTTCAGGTGCTTAATAATTGTAACTCAGACAATTAAGGGACATTGTAGGACTTCAAGAAAGAAACAATAACATTTTGTTTGTTTGCCTGCTCTCATGGTAGAAATTAAATAAGTCTTAAAAGCAATCAAATCATGATACATTATGAAAGCTAGAGAGTTTAGGGGCTGGGGAGATGGCTCAGGAGTTAAGATGACTTGCTGCTTTTCTAGAGTATGCAAGTACACAACTACCCCTAACTCCATCTCTAAGGCATTTAATCCCCTCTTTTGCACTTCCAGGGCACCCTCACACTCCTAGTATGCACATATGCAGATAAAAGGAGAAATAAATCTTTAAAAGAAAATTAGAGAGTTTTATTAGTAGAATGTGGGACTGTGTTTGGGCACGAAAGCAGCTGCCTTTCTTTCCTCTGACATATGGTGAATTGAGTTGTGAGGGTAAGCATGAAAGTCAGTTTCTAGCACATGGCCTCTCTAGAATTGACCCTCATAAGGAATTTTTTGATTTTTTTAATAAACATCTTAAAATATAACAAATACTAGGGGGTGTATAGAATTAAATGTGAAACTCCTAAACTCTTTCAATGTGAAAATTTCTATGTAAAACCATAAAATGAAGAAATAGAGCGTAGTCTTAGGACTTGCCAAACTCACAAATCTGCCTTTAAGGTGTTCTCTGCTCTAATTAATTTCACTGTAGATTAAGTTTATCTTCTGTTGAATTAGTGTCAAATAGACTATATTATACATGTATTATTTTTATATTTGACCTGTTTTATTTAATATTATGCATAAGAATTCATTCATATTTTAATAGCATTAGTGTATGTTCATGAATGTTTGATATGCCTTTGTATAAATATACCCAATGCTATATATACTTCTGTTACTGATAAACGTGAAGTTTGTTTTTGTTTTTATTTGAGTGTGATCCTGTGTGTTTTGATGCCTTGTGTTTTTACTTCTTTGGAGGATATTGTTAGAATTGAAGTTTTGTTACCATCATCATCATCAATCACCATGCATGTGTGTGATGTCAGTGTTTGAAATGATATTATGTAAATACCATAGCATGTGTGCAGAGATGAGAGGTCAGAGGACTACTCTTGGGAACCATCATCTCGCCCTTGAGATTGAATTCAGTTTTCAGTCTTGTATGACAAAAGCTTTCACCAGTTAAGCTATGGTGTTTGAATGGCTCCCATAGGTTCATACATTTGAAAACCTGGATGACAGTTTATGGAACTGTCTGGGAAGGAGTA
Organism: Peromyscus californicus insignis; assembly: GCF_007827085.1. Taxonomy (NCBI): domain Eukaryota; kingdom Metazoa; phylum Chordata; class Mammalia; order Rodentia; family Cricetidae; genus Peromyscus; species Peromyscus californicus. The sequence goes on along the minus strand of NW_026294491.1, from coordinate 47,242,824 downwards.
GGAGTGTGGCCTTATTGGAGGAGGTGTGGTCTTACTGAAAGAGGTGTGTCACTGAGGATGGACTTTGAGGTTTCAAAATTCCATGCCAGGGCCAGTCTCATTCTGATTGTCTCCAACTTACAGGTAAGATGTTATAAGCTCTCAGCTAGTAGTAATTCAGTATCATCCCTTCCTGCTTGCTGCCTTGCCATGATCATCATGGACTCACCCTCTGAAACGGTAACACCTCAATTAGATGCTTTCTTTCATAAGTTGTCTTGTTCTGGTATCTCTTCCCAGCAATAGAACAGTAACTAAGACATAGGTCCACAATTGGAATTTCTAAGGAATAGAAAATGCAGATTTTTTGCCTTAGCAATTCCAAAATGTTTTGGATGATACTGTCTGACTCTCACTAGCAATTGATAACTTTTACATTGTCGCTTCTCTTTTTGGCAGGAACAGATGGGGGTGAACATGTAAATACCACAGCATGTGTGTGGAGGTCAGAAGACGATCCTCGGGGGGCCAGTTCTCTCCTACCATCTTGGGATTTCGAGATTGAACTGAGGTTAAGTTTTCAGTCTTGTATGATATACACTTTCATCAAATAACCCATCCTATCAGTCTGTACAATTAAAATTTAAAAATATTAGGGAACACAGGTTTTCAAATTACAAAAAAAATTTTGACTATCTTACTTGGTCACTGCAAGGTCTTTTTCCATAGATTTTCATCTTGGCTCAAAGAAAAGTATGTCCTGGTTCTATAGTCCTTAGAGGTGCCTTTGCTCTATATCTTGCAGTTATATAGAGTAGGGGTCAATTGCATTGTATCATATTTGTACTGATCTCCTATATCCCTCAAGTGTTCTGTGTTGTGAAAGAATGCGTGTGTGTATTCATATTAATATGTGGGTACATGTGTGTCTGTGGGTGCACATGAATAAGCATATGGAGGCCTGATGTTGATGTCATATGTCTCTCTTGACTGGTTTCAACCTTCTGCATTGACACAGGGTCTTTCTCTTGAACCCAGAGCTCACTGAGAGCCAGCTTGGTAAGGAGAGCTCCAGTTATTACCTACTGCTGTCTAAGTGCCGGGAGGACAGCTGGAATGCCATTTCCTTATGATATTTATGTGTATGCTAGAGATGTAAACTCTGGGCCTCATGCTTGTGTGGCCAGTACTTTGCCATCTCCTCCACTTAAATGCTCCCATCATTTTTCTTTTGGGTACATACACTTTATATTAACACAGTTCAAAATTTTTATTTACTATCTTTTTATTAGTGTGTCTGTATACAGGTATGGGCATGGGAAAGAAGAGCCCATAGAGGCCAGAATAGGGCATAGTATTTTCCAAGGGCTTGAGTTACTGGTAGTGGTAATCAACTTGATATGGCTGGTGGGACACACACTCTAGTCATCTAGAAGAGAGGCCAGTACTATTCTGAGTCTTTCTCCAAACTTCTCTTCACATAATTTCTAGTTCTCTAATTGCCTCTTTTTTTTTTTTTGTTATTTGTTTTTTTTTTTTTTTTTTGGTTTTTCGAGACAGGGTTTCTCTGTGTAGCTTTGGAGCTTGTCCTGGAACTCACTCCGTAGTCCAGGCTGGCCTCGAACTCACAGAGATCCGCCTGGCTCTGCCTCCCGAGTGCTGGGATTAAAGGCGTGCGCCACCACCGCCCGGCCTCTAATTGCCTCTTTATCTGTCTATCCTGTTGTAAAATCTATCAATAATATTCTTTATTCTAATTATGATACTTTACTATGGTTTTTAGATGCTATTATATATTACTTAAGTGTTATTATATATCAAGGGAAGATTCCTGTGCAATTATTTATTCTCTATTCTCAACATAAGGCTTTCTTCTTGCAACCCAGTATACTTAACTTCAAATCTTCCAAATTAGCAATCTTTCAACTTTACTTTTCCTTCCTAAATTCAATGGGATTTTGCATGTACTGACTGCTTACATAAGATGTGAAATATTAATTCGGAAGTGCCTATGCTTACTAAAATAGTTGCTTCTTGAAAAGTCATTTTGTTGTTTATATATTTATATTAATTGTGTATATATGGTACCTATGCAGATATGCTTGCTTGTGTGTGTACTTGTGTGCATATATTTGTGATGATGTATATGATGTGTATGAGTCTGTGTACGTGTGGTGTACATGAAGGTGACAGGAGTACTTGCCTGTGTGTGTGTGCTTGTGTGTCTGATAAATTTCCTCTCTCTTCCATGTGTGTATTTGTTTGTATGTGCTTGTGTGTGTGTGTGTGTGTGTGTGTGTGTGTGTGTGTGTGTGTGTGCAGGCATATATTTTCCATAGTTCACACATGAAGTTTATGGGCAATGCTGGTGTTCATTCCTTCACTTCTACCCTGTTTAAGAAATGGTTCTATGATGGTGTCCAGGTATCTGGATTTGAGGTGATTTTGGCTCTGGGTGCTGATTTCTCAGTTTGTCTTTTTTGGATGGGTTTTTTATTCCTTGGTTTCTATTTGCTCTTTGTTCTTCTCTTCTTTGTGGTCTATGATTGAACAGGGGTTCTCATCCCAAGTTGGGGCCTTGAAATCTTGCAGTGTTACCTTTGTTCCAGCAGAGAGTTATGGTGATATTTTATTTGTATTAAAATGTTATTTGTATGTTAATAAATAAAGTTGCCCGGGGGTCAGAGCTATTAGCAAACCATAGGAAAGCAGGGCAGTGGTAGCGTACGCTTGTAATTCCAGCACTTGGTAGGCAGAGCTGGGTAAGTCTCTGTGTGTTCAGGGATACAGCCATTATTGGGTACACATGCCTTTAATCTTAATACCAATCATGGAAAACCTGGAGGCCTATACAGACAGGCTGTGAGGAGGCGGTCATGTGGTTGGGTTTACAACCAATGAGAAGGCAGGACAGGAACTCTATATAAAGACTTTAACACAGGGGTAGCTCTGGTTTGGAGAGGTAGCACCACCGCAGGAGGAAGGGTAAGGCTCTGACCTCTTGGCTTTCTTCTTTGCAAAAAAAAAAAAAAAAAAAAAAAAAAAAAAGAAATGGTTCACTGCTGGGCGGTGGTGGCGCACGCCTTTAATCCCAGCACTCGAGAGGCAGAGCCAGGCGATCTCTGTGAGTTTGAGGCCAGCCTGGGCTACCAAGTGAGTTCCAGGAGAGGCGCAAAGCTACACAGGGAAACCCTGTCTCGAAAAACCCAAAAAAAAAAAAAAAAAAAAAGAAATGGTTCACTGCTATTTATACCAAGAACTGGCCAGTAAGCTTCCAGGAATTTTCCTATCTTTGCCTCCCTTCTCACCGCAGAAGTGCTGGGGTTACAGACATTTGGTGTGGTGCTGGCTTTGCAAGGGTTTTGGGGCGGTGAATTCTAGTGGTCTTCTTTGTGCAACAAGCCTTTTGCCTTTAAATGTCTTCTATAAAATTAGAATAAGATAAGGGTAGTCAAAAAATTGTAAGTCTAATTATTTTTGGAATTCCATAATTAATGTCTATTTAATGGTAGATGCTATTTTCTTGTTAAAGTGATAAATAGACATGTGGCCCAAAGCTTGTAAATTATGTGGAAGATATTTAGAGGCCTTTACAACAGCTCCACATCTTTAAATATATAATTTTAAGTTTTACACAAAATATAATAAATGTTTTCTGTGACATGGTTTCATAATAATTTGTAGTTGATAATGAATATTGCTTATTAAGTTTTAATGTTGCTTATTATTGTTATTAAATTTTAGTATTGCTTGTTAAGTATCGGTTCACGACCTAGTTACAGTAAATAAAACCTTCGCTATACTTTTGTCAGTCTCCTATAAAAGGTCTTACTTATCTCAAAAGCATTTCCCTCTACTTGCGTTTCTTTATCAATATGATTCTAAGGCTGGTAAAATGGTGAAATCAGAAACATTTTTATGCATTCATGTCCTCCCCTCCAGAGACTAACACTGGGTCAAAAAATCTGCTTGTTGGTTTTAAACTGCAAATACCATGGCAGTCCTGCTCTCAGGTTCCTAGATACCTCTTAATGTCATGAAATTTGGTGGGAATGATGTCCCTTCGTGTGTTTATCACACAACACTCCATCAAATTCCTATATTTTCATGACTTGTAAGTTAATTATACTTCTGTGTACAGTGTTACCTTTATATTCCATGGCATGATTTTATATTACGGTTATCTCAGTGATTCTTATGATTTTTTACAGTTCCTCTATGAAACCATTTCTAATTCCTGTAGCCGCTGAATCAGAATGCCGTATCCTTAATATTGATATTCTGAGTGAGAGAACCTGGGCATAAAACCATAATCAGAGGCCTACTAGGTTTTTTTATTACTAACATTCCCTTTGACCAATCTGCAGTATACTAAACTCATTTTCTTTTTAAAATTTAAAATAATTGGAGTAATCTATTGAGGAATCATATTTCCATTTTCGACACTCTAAGTACATAAAAGAGGAACTGAAATTGAAAAAAAGCATAAAAAATGCAATTCTGCCTGACAGCAAATAAATTATACTTTGTCATTCATAGAGCAATGTTCTTTTTTATTTTAATTTTATCTCTCTCTCTCTTTCTCTATCTCTCTCTTTCTGTTTGTGTGTGTGTGTATGTGTGTGTGTGTGTGTGTGTGTGTGTGTGTGTGTGTGTGTGTGTGTGTGTATGTGTGTGTGGTGCATGCATGCCCCAAGGGGTGCTAAAGGAAGGCATGAAATATCCTGGAATTGGATGTACTGATGGCTGTGAGCTTCCATGGAATTGCTGGCACCTGAACTTGTGAAGTATGCAAGATCAAAAAGTGCTCTTAGCTGCTGATTCTGTCCTCTAGACCAGAAGTATGCTTATACTCTTATCCACTGACCCATCTCTGTAGTCCCAGAGCCATGTTCTTTTAACAATGCATGAAGTTCCAGATCCTGTACCTATTATCCCTTGAAAGCACATACCAAACATCCTGGTCCACTTAGTCACATGGCATGTAGGCTCTGTCTCTCTACTCATAACAGACAGCTGTGTAGAACAGGAAACAAGACAAAACTGAAAAGAACGTTGTTACAGCTGTCTAAATCAATTGCATGTTTTGCTTGTAATTATGAAGGCACAAATAAATAGCATGGACTGCACCCTCCGGTGAGACCTGCCAGATGCAAATGTAATTCACTAGTTTGTTCAGCAACATCCTGAGGCACATTTGCCAGCAGCACATTCATCCAGAGGTACCTGTGTTCACTGCAAGCCTGGGAAACACATTTCTGCATCATTTTAATAAGGACTCACTTCTTTTAACAAACCCTCAAGGCATGAGCTGATTTTATTGGTTTTTAGCTACCAGGGCAAAAGTGTAACATTTGGTGCCAATACTCGATGACATTCTTAATCCTATATGGAAAGCAAGAATCATTGAGCTTTATTTATATGCTTAAATAAAAATTTCTTTGGAAATAGAAAGAAAATCATAAAGCATTTCAATTTCACTGGAAAGCAACAACTTTAATGACTTTATGGTCATGTGGGAAGGAAGATACTGTCAGAAGACACTTAGAAAGTTAGTGCAGCCACTCAGAGCTCCAGGATCTCCGAGGGACTTGTGGGATCTTAAAACAGAAAATTGACGAAAGGGATTGATACAACTCATATTCAACATATAAATTAAGGGAAAGTATTTGTATCAAATACAGTATGCAATGTCAATATGTGTATTAATGCAGAAGGGGGGAATTTTTATGAGGTCCCACCCTTGCAAAGAGCTACAGACAACAGGTGTCTGCTGTTGTTCAATGAAGAGTGGTCAGCCCTGATGTCGGATATGCATAGAAACATCAAAAACTGACTCAACAGGGTGTAGTTATACATATTTGTTCATACACATGCATAGATATCTATAGGTACATGTGTAATAATAATAAAGAAAAAGATGCTATCAACCTGAGAATAGAAGTGTTTGGGGAGAATGGAGGGATGGCAGCTGGGAGGGTTTGGAGTGATGAAAGGGATATAATACTATTTGAATCATAAACATGAAAATATACTACCCAGGAGATGCAGCAATTTATAAAAACGAGAATATGAATGAATAAAGAAAGCTGAATTGTAGCTAGATTCCAAGAGATTCACTGTATTTTGGGAACAACTGCATCCCCCACACACTTGTGTCTTGAGCTGCAGAATGAACCTCAATTTTCTGTTTTCCAACTAGAGCCTGTTCCTCTTTCAGCTATTTCTTCACGTACAATCACCAATGGCAACATATCAGCTGTGGTCTTCAGCTAGTGTCTCATATTGTACCTGATTAATACAAGGATAATTGATTTCCTCCCAGAATTTCATTTCTTAAACTTTGTCACCTGATTCCTTCTGTTCTGAATAGAAATCTGGCCTTTTGAATTTTAAGTCCTTCACAGACATTTCTTCACTGACTGTGGGGTGTGCCTCCATGCAGAGGTGAGAGGGTATGCTGTGTGTGACTGCAAAGTACCAGCTGAGGCTTTAAGTCTCTGTCCATCTAGGGAGCAGCAGTTTTGCCTTTCATTGTTAAAACTTGAGGGGAATGTTCAACTGTACGCCTAGGAGTTTCATTGCATAACAGAATCGGAATTATCTGCAAATATGTGCTCTTCTTGCTTCCCCAAAAACTGATGGCTTCAGGTATAAAGCTTTAGCTTGGGACAAAAGTCACCTTGAGTTAATTTGGAATACTTCCCAGATCTTCTTTGCCTCTTTTTTTTTTTTTTAATGTAGTGACATCAGCATTTTATATTCCAATATTTATTCTAAGGAAAAAGTCATTTTCAAAGCTAAATAAACAATGATATCATTAAATTGGCAGCACCAGAGATAACGAAAATATCTCTCAATGCTATGACCTTTTTAAAGTTGTGGGATACAAACATAAATGTTAAAAGGTGTGTTTATTAATCAAACTTACTTTATTACATTCAGTACAACACTTAAAAAAGGTTTTCTTGAGCTAGAAAACAAGAAAGCTGTTACTTCTCAAATGTGACTTTTTGAGTTTCATAAAAATGAGCTTAATTCATATTAAAAGAACAAACTCTATGTAAAATTTTTCATATATTTTTTATTGAGGGTTTCTATGTAGGTGTTCCTGAAGAGACTAGAAACACCAACACCCTAGTCCTCATTTTCTGGCAGATTACTTCAAGGTTCAACCCTTTAAGATGGTAGAATATACATGACACTGGTCTTCTAAGTTGATATTTCATATGAATTATATAGATAAACTCTGAAAATATAAGACTGGCCTTTTTGTTTAATCAAGTAAATTTGCAGTAAATTAAGCAAAAGAGAAAATACTATACACAACATTGAGGTTCACAATACTGTGCTGGCCACTATTGCATCCAGCATGGTAAGATCCATGCTATCATTTAATCATTGAGGAATAATTAATAATAAATGCTGGTATACAGTATTTAAATTGTACCTCATGACTGAGTCATGATTTTGTCATTTGAAATATAAAAGTTGGAACCCAGTCCCTCGGAATCAAAGCACTTGATCATACTTAAGACATAGTCCCACACTTATGTAATTCTTCATTGTGAGTGTATGAATGACATTTTTTAAAATTGGACTCCTTAAACTACTTAGACATGCAATTATGGTCATGCACATAAGCACATGTGTGTGTCTATATATACACACACACATATATATATATGCTGTTTTCAGCTCATAGAGATTTTCACACTACATTCTTTGATTGCCTGTCACCCCTCCATCTAGCACATCAAGGCATTTTGTGAATGTTTACTGACCAAACACAATGAAATTGAATTGTAGCAGATGTCATTTGTTCCTTGTGATCTGCTCAAAGGTACTGGAAGATTCAGGCATGCACCTTTTGACCTCTTCAGAACATACCCATCTTGGAGGTAAATAGCCCAAAGATACTCTAATATCCTATGGTATATAAAAGATAAGCCCACCAGATTCTATCAAAGGCAATTTATACTGTGCTGCAGAGGGATGCTTCCCAAAAGGGGATAGAGTGAGAGCAGACTGATAAGACACCAACATATGGATTCAGGGCTTTAAGCACATAGTCACAACATTAAAAAATCTTAAGTTGATGAAGCTGATGAAGAGATTAAGGAAGACAAACAGTTATTAAAGGACAAGAGGCTCCAAAAAACTAAGATGCCGGTTGTTGGAGACCTTCAAAGCTGATTTCAGTTTGCAAAGATGTGCAAGAGTTCTATGTGCATGATGGGGTGAAGCATCAATTTGATAGTCTTTGTGTAATTTCACGAAACAGAATAACTTAAATTAATTTGATGAGGTCACAAAGAATACATCCATCCCAGAATCTGATTATCATTGCTGAAAAAAAGGCAAGAATTAGCAAGATATATTAGACTTCATTATTTAATTTTATAGACCAGATAACTAAGATAAGCAACTTCTTTCCTTACTAAGTACTACAGAAATTAAAAGAAAAATCCAATCACTTCTTTATGTGTTTTAAATTATTAGAATGTCTTTGATTCAATTTTATGAACTTCAGGTCAAATTCTGCAAATCAGTGAAATGAAATGTGAATTTAAATTCATAAGTCACACAGTGTGCATGGGTGCCATTGGATGTCTTCTAACATGTCTGATCAAAAAAATCCATCATCTGTTTTCTGAGCAATGTATGAAATGAAACCTGAATTGAAAATACTCAAATGAAGAGCATCTGATCCATTCACATTCTAAGAGTACTTACTTTAAGAATATGATTATTTTCTTTTGCCCATCCAATTGTAACAACTCATTTTTCATCTTTTGCTGAATCAGTTTGATATCATACTGGGGTATTTATGATTCAATTGCACTAAAGTTATCAAAAGTTGTTTTTTTGTTTTTGTTTTTGTTTTTCTTAACAGAAGTCAGATGATAAAGTTATAATGCTATTACGTAAGGATGTCTGAATATGACAAATTTATTTTAAGGCCAAATCACCATGTTCAACATATATATTTGAGCTAATGGTCAGTTTATTGAATATACAAGTGATCAGCATATGCCAAGAAACAACATTTAAATTTATAATATTTTCAGTTGAATACTACAGATATTTACTGGGCAATTACAATGTGCTCACCACTGCAATGGACTCAGAAAATATAAAAGAGATGATCTTTGCCTTACATTATTTGAAGAAAAAATATCTTTAGAGACAGCTAGAGGGATTTTTCCTGAGTTGCATCTATAGTTTTCAAATCATAAACTGTAACTTAGTGTGATTGTCTTCTTTCTTGCTAAGAAAATAGATTGTCAGTAAAGGTTAAAAAACTAATGTGATGGTTGTCTTAAAGAAAATGTGTCTGGGGAAAGTTGTTATTTACAAGCAAACTTAGAAAACTAGATATTCCTATTTGCGTTTTCTTAGGTTTAACTTTTTATTTGTTGTTCACATATTCTTTTTTTCTAAATTGAAAAATGAAATGAGACTGAGCTAGCAATAATGAGAGGCCATTGGGGAAAATGTTTATTTGGGGGTAATTGGATAAAATGATCTTAGTACAGATGGGCAATTTCAGAGAGGAAAAATGAGATTAGTGCTATTTCCAATGAAGAAAAAAGGAGGAAAAATGGCAAATATCAGAAAACCACCAGAAGCAGCCTTTTACTTATCTTCTGTAAGGAAGCATAGTGAACACATTGCAGTTCTCTTTAGAAGAGAAGTGTCTATTCCCTGCACTGTGTCTTGGAAAGTTGAGTCTCAGCCCCTCAGTGTGGCATTGAGTGTGATTGTACTGTGCCTCAGCTTTGTTAAATATCTAAAGTATTCAAACCAGGAGCATTGAAAGGATGAGTGACCAGTGCTTGTAAGTTCGTTAGCATATCTTACACTGAACCATTCTTATAAAGTCCTTATGTTTATTCTACTACAGAGCAGTACCTTCAAAGAAACATAAGCAAAAACAATAACAATAAAAATCTAGATTTTTATATAATATTAGTTGTCAAAATAGAGTGCCTATAATGAGTGGATTAGGTAAAAATCATGTGTTTTCAGAATTCTGAGGATGAGAAGCCAGAGATCTACCTATCAGCAAGGCTGCTTTCTGAGGCCTATTTCCTTTGTTGGTAAATCTTGGTCCTCTGTCTGTACATTTACACAGTTTTGCCAATGGATGTTTCTGAATTATTTCTTTTCATCTTATAGAAGCCATAGAAGACTGACCATTCAGTTCCCAGACTCAACATGGGGTGGTTCACAGTTTCCTGTGATTCTGGCTTTAGGGGATCTGACTTCTCCTTCTGGAACCTACAGGTAAGTGCACACACACACACACACACACACACACACACACACACACACACATTTGCAGACACACACACATATGTCTTAAAATAGGAATATTTCAAGTTTAAAATTATTAAAAACATTCAGGAAATATATTAGCATACATGTTTAATTAAACAAATCAAAATTTATATATAACTGAAAATGCCAGCACACACAAACACACACACACACACACACACACACACACACACACACACAAGAAACCTTAGCAACTATTCCTAATTTTAATTTCAAACTACAGAAAATGAAGTGAAATAAACTAACAATAAGAACAACAAAATAAAGTTCACCTGGCACAAGTAATTAGCAAGCATAAAAGATATCATAATCTATTAAATGAGGCATAGAAAAACAGGCCCATCATTTTGATTTTTTTTTTTACTAAAGTCTTGAAGGATATATAGGCTTTAGGAAAATACACCCAGTCCATATATTTAAGCACTGAATAGGGTTGCCTTCATAAGAATACAATATCTTCAGAATGTTAAGTCATTTTTGTATCTTTGACCCCAGTTTTATGTCCTAAGAGTCAATTCTGGGAAACAAGAAAATAATACATTACACAACACAAGCATTATATTATATGCCAGGAAAAACAATTATATTTTTTAGAATCCATTTACAATACTGTCAAAAAATAAAAGTAACTGGGGAAAATGATACAGAGTTTGTAGAGTGCCTGTGCAAATAAGACTACTAGAGTATGTGTGTGGTTACCTTACCTTTTGGGTGATATAGAGAGACTTGCTACTTTCCCAGTTTTGAAAATGATATAAAGTATCAGTCCCATCAAAAGGATGAAGAAACATATTGAAATTATAATTATAATTGCCTAAATATTTCTTGCAGTTGGTAAAGTTGATTCATGAGTGGAAAAAGAACAAAATTTTACTTAGAAATACAATTGTACTTTGAAAAAAAAAATCTCAAGCTTACAATTTTAAAAAGCCATAATAGTGAAATCAATTAATAGTGTAATTGGAATAAATATCCAGAACTGAAAAAAAAATTAGAATAGTGTGAAATAATGCTTCACTGATTTAGGTATAATTGGCTAAATGGTAAAAAAAAAAAAAAAAGATTCAAGGGATAGTGTTCTAATACACCATTCATGTATATGTAATTTCTATTCAATGTTCAATAGTTCGATAACACAAGTTAAGGAATATACAATTATATATTGTTTGAGCTATTTTTCTAAATAGAAGTGGTCACTCTTAGGCCCCGATGTCTTTAGGTTGAAATAACTGAAGAGACAAGCACAGATAGCCAAAAAAGAGGGGATTTTCTTCAGAGGAAAAGCACAGAAGGGAATTGCTGTAAGGGATCCATGGGCTCTGAGTGATATTTGTTCAAGATCCCTCAGTTACTTCTCGGTGATTACTTTTGGGAGTTCAGGAGAAGGAGGAGGAACTGGTGGCTAGAGATGATGTGACAGACTCCAGGTATGTAAGCCGTTGATCATCCTGCACATGTCCTTTCCCATGATGCATCTGATTTTTATTGTGTACAAGCTTACTCATGAATATGGTTAAGAGAGTAAATAGAGGATGTTTCCTAAACGTTTAGTCAGAGGGTACAGCTTACCTTACTTAACATGCATGAGAACCATCCTAGGCTAGACTGGTGTATTGCCTCCAGTTCTAGGATGTGTTTGACCACATTAAGGGGAGTCCCTAGGCCTGTTAGGTAGCTATGAGTTTGGGTGACCATAGTTTTGTGGAGAGAGAGAAGTGCATGCAGCTCCAAGCAAGAGGGGTACTGCAGGCTCTAAGTGACGAGTTGGGAAGGTGTGTGTGTGTGTGTGTGTGTGTGTGTGTGTGTGTGTGTGTGTGTGTGTGTGAATGCATGTCAAGCTAAGCTGAGTTTCAAGTAGCTAAGTTATCCTTATTTTTTTCTGCCTTACAGGAAGACCATATTGTCTATGTATTATTTTCCAATGAAATTGAGAATAATATGACAATAGAACATAGCATTAATATCACAATATGAGGCTAGGTATAGTGGTACATGCTTTCAATCTCAGCACTCAAGAGCCAAGACAGACAGATCTTTGTGTTCAAAGGCAGCCTGAAATACTAAGTGACTTACAGGCCAGCCAGGACTACATCATGAACTCTGTCTCAAAAGAAAACAAACTAAACCCCAAAAGATAGCATATAAAGTTATCAAAATAGTACACAGTAAGAGAAAAATGTAGGAGAAATTTTAAATAAAAAACAGTTAAAACAGAAATGTTGTATTTTTAAAATTAAGATATTAACCTTATAAAAACAGTAACTCAAAATTATATTTTACTTTGTCTTTAATACCTTCAATAATATTGTACATATATCTCACTCAAACAAATAAAAGAAATAGAACTTTACAAATGATCCTTGGACTTTATGATATCTATGTCATTTGTATACTAGTTGGGTAAATAATAAAGAATGATGAAATTAATTGTTTCTTCACTTGTAATGTATTTTTTTGCTCCATTCCTTATAAGATTGAAAAAATATTAATTTATTAACCATACTTATATGCATATACGTGTCTTAGCACATGTGTGCAGGTGCCAATAGAGATCAGAAGATATGTCAGATCTCTTGGAGCTTGATTAGTAATGTTTGTGGGCAGCATGACATGGGTGCTCTGAAGAGAACTTGGGCCCTCTGAACCATCTCTCCAGTCCCTACATAAGTCATGGTTAGCCACTCAATGCATATGCAATTTTATTTGGCAAATATGCAAATCAAACTCTAACTCAAAAACACAGATGACTTTGCTTAGTCGATTACAATAAACCCAGACATCTCAGTGACCTTTCCTGCTTCTGTGACAAAAAAAAAAAAAAACAAAAACAAAAAACAAAAAAAACCAAAAACCAAAAAACAAAACAAAACAAAAAACCCTAACAAAGCAACTTAAGAAAGGAAGGATTCAGTTTTACTCACAGGTCTAGGGTTCAGCCTATCAAGGAAGAGATGTCAAGACAACAGGAGGTTGAAGCAACCGCTTACATTGTGCCCATGGTCAAGAGGAGAATGATGAATGCTGGCCTTCAGTTCATTATTTCCATATGTGCTGTCAAAGTTGCCAGCACAGAGAATGGTGCTTCTCACACCTATGGTTTATCTCCCAGTCACAAATAACCTAGTTAAGAAAATCCCTCATAGGCATTCATTGATCTAAACAAGCCCTTACTATTGTGCCAGTGCCCTTGTCTACTGGGTATGTGTAGATACTGTTATGCTTATAAACTCTCTTTACTACCACAAAGATGACTCAGTAACCTCAATTCTTGATGAAGTATGGAATATGTACAGATAAATTCAGAGTATGTACCACACTGGTAAGTGCTTTTATATCACATCCACTTGATCTGTTGCACTGTGCCATCATTCTTTACAGTATAATTATCTCAGTGAACACAGGGCACTTACATTTTTGTAATAATATTTTCAAATGTAGTCTTCATCCAAGTCTGAATGAAGACACTTAGCATGTATAGTCCGTCATTTTACATAAAATAATTTCCTCTAGTAAAATACTTCTTTTAATTTATTTATGTGTCAGAGTCTCACTTTGTTGCCCTGCTTTGTCTGGAACACATTATGTAGACCAGGCTGGACTCAAAGATGGAGAGATCCTGTAGCCTCTGCCTCCACCTCCTGACTGGTGGAAACAAAGGCAGCCATGACCATGCTTGTCAGAGGCCAAATATTGTGTGTGTGTATATGTGTGTGTATGTGATTGCATGTGTGTTGTGTATGTATGTCTGTGTGTGCATATATTGTGTGTGTCTGTGTGTTGTGTGTGTGTTGTATGTGTGTATGTGTGTGTGTGATTGCATGTGTGTTGTGTATGTATGTCTTGTGTGCATGTATTGTGTGTGTCTGTGTGTTGTGTGTGTGTTGTATGTGTGTATATGTGTGTGTCTGTATTGTATGTTTTTCTGTGTGTGTGTGTGTGTGTGTGTGTGTGTGTGTGTGTGTGTGTGTATGTGTGTGTTTGTGTGTGTTTGGTATGGGTACCACAAACAAGTGGTAATCCTGCCCTTCTTTCTTGCTTGTGACAGGGGACTCTTTGAGTGTAACTGTGCCCTGCCCTTTACATTTTATGCAAATCTGAATTTGGCTCTTCACACTTTGATGATACGTACTTTGTTCATAAACTATCTCCCCAGTTCCTGCTCAAATATTTTTGTGTGAGTTAATTTTTAATGCTATTCAGAACACATAGGCCATCATGTTCACATATTCCTGATGTGCTTGTTTATTTCTGATTATGGTGATACTATATATGCACTATATAATATAATATATACAATAGTATATATATGATATATACTATTGAAACAGTTCACTTTAGAGATCTAATTTAGATAAATAAAAGCATCAAAACACAGCATGTTTATTAATATTTCATTTGTGTGTTTGTATACCTAAATGGAAAATTCCTTTAATAGAAACTCATTATGCCAAATATGAACCATGTATCCTATGAAATCTCACCAAAATTAAAAAATTATAACTACTCACTTATAATTAACAACTGTTATTAAAATGTAATCCCATCAATTAAATACAAAGTGGGAGTCACACTCTAAAATAGTTTTTACGGGCTTCGAGCTGTGTCTGTCTGTCCGCTCTGACCCAAGGCTGCCTCCTCGGTACGTGGTTTCTGCTGCGGAACCCAAGACCATGGCCAAAACAGTCCAGGGTGCGATGTACCGAGGCTCCGTCCATGACTTCCCAGACTTTGATCCAAATCAGGATATGGAGGCTTTGTACACAGCCATGAAGGGCTTCAGCAGTGACAGAGTCCATACGGGAGCTGATCACCTCCCATAGCAACAAGCACAGGCAGGAGATGTGCCAGAATTACAAGTCCCTCTATGGCAAGGACCTCATTGCTGACTTGAAGTACAAGTTGACAGGGAAGTTCGAGAGGCTGATCATGAACCTAATAATTAAAAAAAAAAAAAGAAAGAAAGAAAAAAGAAAAAAAATGAGATCACAGTTTAATAAAATCGTGAAAATCAGAAGAAATAATTTAAAAACTGTGTGATCATACATTCATAAATAATACTCTAAAATGTATCTTTTAGGGAGGCTGGAGCGATGGCTCAGCATTCAAGAGCACTGTTCGGAGGGCCACGGTTTGGTTTCCAACACAGCACTCATAGATTGACTAATAATATCTGTAACTTCAGTCACAAGTGATTTGATGTCCTTTTTCAATCTCTGTGGGCACTGCATGCACATTGCACAAAGACATGCATGTAGGCAAAGCACGCATATATATAAAATAAAAATTAAAACAAGTTATACCTGATTTAAAGATGATTAAGGAACAGTAAGTCTGAGCAGAAAATAATCTTTAATAATGTTTTATATTATTTGATTTGTTAAAATTCATGTCACTTCACAAAATATAATCAAATACCAAATATGTAAGACTATAATCAAATGACCAATAGTAGTAAAATTAGAATTTCAAATTCTTTTGTAAATAACTCCAAACTTGAACATAATTACTGTATTTATTGGCTTTCATTTTTGATGTAACAGTGACTGAACATTTCCTCTTAGCAATTCCTTGTTCAATTATTTACTCCTGTAAGCTGGTTTCAAGACCTGGAGTGCAGCACAAAACTCTTTTCCATATGATGTTTTCATTGCACTATTTTTTGGCTTTGTCTCTCTTTCTGTTTTCTACAGCACTCATCTTATAACAGTGAAGACAGTCTACAAAACTAAAGACTAGGATGATAGGTATGGAGAAGTTGTTTCAATATGATGATGTGTCTGTTTTAATTAAGATAAGTACTTTTATTTAGTAGTACCCTACACATTTGTCTACTGGTATTTACTTAGTCTCTACAACTTACCCATCATAGCTATTCATGACACTGCCTTCCACATACAGTTAACTTCTTTTGGCTTATTTTTACAAAGTTCCTCAATGTATAGACTATCTTGTAACTATATAAAACAGAAATTAAAGATCTTATATTCTGGGTATGTAGATATAGTCAGTAAAGCAAACACATAATATCTACTCTGCCAGTTTATATCAATCCCATGCTTATGTATCCTTTGGTCTTCAAAATGTATAGTAAGGTAGCAAAGGACAACTTCATCGGAGAACTTCCTATTTGACCAATTTCAGCTCTTAAATTTTTGTTTGTTTGTTTGTTTTGTTATTTTGAGACAGGGTTTCTCTGCATAGCTTTGCACCTTTCCTGGAACTCACTTGGTAGCCCAGGCTGGCCTCGAACTCACAGAGATTCGCCTGGCTCTGCCTCCTGATTGCTGGGATTAATGGTGTGCGCCATCACCACCTAGCTAAAATTTCTTGACTCCACATATGTACCTGTAGTATAATTAGTATTATAGTAACCTGTGAAGTTTCTTTAAATAATGTAACATATTATTTGCTCAAATAATTGTTCATCTCGCATTATAATGCATTTACCCACTGTGTTGAATAGAACCTGGCATAAAGTTTCTATGGCAGGCACTGTCTTCTCCATGACAGTTTGCTGAATGGAACAATGGTAAAAATAAGACAGATGCATTAAGACAAATAATGATTGTATCAGGAATCTTAAAAGTTCTTATAAATAAAATCAAGCCTGAATGCTTAACCAGCCAAATGCTTAACCAGCCAAATGCTGCTAGTTTCTGGTCTTCACGCCTTATATACCTCTCTGCTATCTGCCATCACTCCCTGGGATTAAAGGCTCACTTCTTGGGATTAAAGGCACGTGTCACCAGGCCTGGCTGTTTCCAGTGTGGCCTTGAACTCACAGAGATCCAGAGGGATTTCTGCCTCTGGAGTGCTAGGATTAAAGGTGTGAGTGCCACCATTTTCTAGCCTAAGTATCTCGTGGCTTTTTTGTTCTCTGACCCCAGATAAGTTTATTAGGGTACACAATATTTTGGGGAACACAATACCACCACAAATGATCATTGTTTTTCAGTCTCACTTTGAACAAACATAATACATTCAATGATCAAGTGGCATCATTCCAAGAAAGAAACATTATGGGTTTTGTAGACCACCTAAGACATACCATTCAATTCATATACTAAGTTTTCATTTCAATTGTTTGTTAGCACAAAGCCCTATGAAAAGTGATATTGTCAAAATCATGTCTACTTTTTAAAATCATGAATGCAAAGTGATGCTTAAAGCAGAAACCACTTAAAAAGCAGAATGAGAGAAAATTAAGTCAAGATTGGTTTATATCTCCAAACAGCTTGCAATTTCATGTGACTATTCTCAAATGCTTAAGAATATGTGGGAAGCCAGGTGGTGGTGGTGCACACCTTTAATCCCAACACTGGAGAGGCAGAGGCAGGTGGATCTCTGAGTTCTAAGACAGCCTGGTCTTCAGAGTGAGTTCCAGGACATCCAAGGCTACACAGAGAAACTCTGTCATAAAAAACAAAACAAAACAAAAAGAAGAATAAGAATACATGGGATACAGTCATAAATAATTTTGAGTTATCTGCTTTATCCAAAATAATATATAATGTATATCTGTATTTACTTTCAATTAACAACTAAAATATTATTTTAACTTGGTCAGTCTTACCTAATATACTTTTTTATCCATTCTTTATTTTTTTACTTTTATTTAATTATCTATTTATTTAGTGTGTGGGCATTTTTTGTGTGTTTGTGTGTGTGTGTGTGTGTGTTTCTTTATGCCTACATGTACTATGTCACATGTTTGGAGGACAAAGGACACCTTGTGTGAATAAGTTGTCTCCTTCTGTGATATAGATTCCAGGGATTGAATTCAGATACATCAGTAGGCTTCTTTACATACTGAGTCATCTTACTGAGTTATTCAATCATACATTAAAGCACTTTAAAATTCAAACAAAAACAAGACTGTGAAATAACATACAGGGAATCTATATGACAAAGCCTTCACATCTGAGTAAGGCTCAGAATTGACAAAAGTCATCCTTTAGTCCAATTATTAACTTATGTCTTGCTGTGGATATAGCTATATGTAAATAAACCCTGATTGGCCAATAGCCAGACAGGAAGTATAGGCGGGACTACCAGAGAGGAGAATGAAGAAAGGAGAAAGGAGAGACTACCTGGAGCTGCTGCTAGGAGAAGAAAGATGTAAAGTACAGGTAAGCCACGAGCCACGTGACAAAGTATAGATTAATAAAAAAGGGCTAAATATAAGAGTAAGAGCTAGACAATGATAGGCCTGAGCTATTGGCCAAGCAGTTTAAATAATGTAAGAGTCTATGTGTTTATTTTATAAGTGGGCTCTGGGACTGGCAGGACTTGGCGGCAGGAGCTAGAGAGAAATTCTCCAGCAACAATGTCTGACCAATGTGTGCAAAAACCAACAGCTGTAGCTTCCTCTACCTAGATGTTTACAGCCTGTGACTGCTCCCCAATATAGACCTCCTACAGAGTCCAGCTAATTTCTCCCTTCTTGACTGTAAATAAGGAAACACACTGGGGGGAAGGGCAGATTACTTGTGGGAGTTGTGACAGATCAGAGTGCACATGTCCCAGCTGACCCCAGCATTTCTGTTTGTTCTTCACAGTGACCTAAGTTTGGGTCAAAACTAACAAGCACAGAAGTGATTTATTGGGAAAGAAATATGTTTCAGTGGGAAACAGAGGGTGATGAGACAGGGAAATGGGGGTGAAATATCTAAAATTCATTATACACATGTTTGAAACCCTCAAGGACAAAAAAAAGATGAAAATGCCCAATTAACAAAACGATAGTTATTCATAATTTTAAACTGAAAACTAGAACCTTATTAAAAACAAGCAAATCAACAAACAGAAAATCCAGAATACATCAGCAATATGATTGCATGATATTTTTTTTTAGAACTAGTATATTTACATATTACTTGACATTTAAAATTTACAGGTGCTGTAGCAGGGTCAAAAGACAAATGTTTTTGGGTGTGGTAGCCCATGCCTGTAATCCTACCACAAGAGAGGTAGAAACAGGGGGAGCCAGAGTTCCATGCTATCTGCTGCAGTACAGTGAGTCTGAGACCAACCTGGACTATGTGACATCCCGTTTCAACAAAGCAGAAACAAATAAAAAAACAAACAGTCCCAGCAAAGACAGCTGTCTGAACCTATGGTAAGTTTTAGAGTACAGTGTCTCCTCCCTAGAACACTGACAGAATTCAATACATCTCAAGTTTTGTTGTCAAGAAATGTTCTCAAAGGCCAGAGTTATCCAGTCATCCGAGAGTATTTTGAGGCATAATTTTATTCAACAAGTATTTTATTTGGTTTTGACTCATGGCATTATTAAATATTGTATAAAACATGTGAGAAGAAACCCAATGAATGATTTTAGCAAGAAGTTAATTCCACAGAGAACAAAGTAAATGGCTTTCCATGACAGTTTATTTTATTTAAAAATGTAGCGAAAACAATGACAAAAGTTATAACTGCAATAATTTTTTATGTTTATATGTATATCTGTGTGGGTTGTACACGTGTACACCCAGTGTGTGGAAGCTGTACATTAACATAAGTAGATTTTGTTCATCACTTTTTACTTTATGATTTGAGACAGGGTCTACCGCTGAATCTGGAGATAACTGATTCAGGTAGACTGGCTGGCCAAGGTATACAGGGATTTGCTTAGCTCTCTCTCCAGCTCTGGGGTTAAGGAAGAGTAGTGCTATGGCTAGCTTTTCTGGGTGGTAAGGACACAAACTCAGGTTTTCATATTTGTACACAAGGCAATTTAGCACCTGAGCCGTCTTGCCAGCCCTGAAATCATCTGCTGTCTTCTCTCTACTTTCTGATGTATCTTTTGCCACCCTTGACAACAAAGGGACAGTAAGTTGTTATTTATTACCTAAAGGCAATAATATTTTACAACACATTGAACATGACTCTATTCTGTTCAAGACTACTATTCATACAATAAAAAAAAAAAAAAAATCAGTGCTCCCCAGGACCGTTTCCAAAGCATATCAGAAACAAATGAAGGGATTTTAATATCAATATGAGCAAAGCCCTGGAATTACATATTTGGCCTGGAATTTGAACCAAGCATAGAATTACAACAATAATGTTAAACATCTATTCTTAAAGTTTTGAGTGGAGATCCAAACTAATTTTCTTCTTTCGATGGGTTGACTCACCAAGGGATCTGTAATTGTATATAAGATAATCATGTAATTATGTGATATCATCACCCATGTTAGCACAAAACAAAATATTTGAAAAACTAAAACCATTTCTTCATATATAAAATCAGTATTGGAGGTATATGTCAATTAGTGGGAAATATTTAAAGAGGTTTTGTGACTGAGTCCTTTTAGATTTATCAGTACAAACACTGTCCAAGGTTTAGGTACCTGAAGCCAGAATGAAGCACACGATGTCCCAGAAAACACTGTCATGCACTGAATAATTTAAATATTATTTAGAAAATATGCCATCTGGATCTATGTCCTTATAAAATTACATTAATTGTTTAAAGAATAGTATGAAAACAATTGATTCATCACTAAGAGAGTCCAAGTGATACATTGATTATAAAATCAATGGCCTGAGATTTCATCTTACTTGTTCTATCAGACCTAGAAAGGAGAGAATCTAGTGTAACTCAAATGTTTGTTTACATATCGAGAGTGCCTGCCTTCAATTTTAAGGGCAACCTTTCATAAAGGAAAAGAAAAAAATTATCTAGGTAACTGAGCTGATAAGTTCTGCAGATGATTTATTGTGTTATGGATGTGATGTTAATAGTACTTGCCTTCAGGGATACAATAGGAACATATTGTCTCCAAGAAGTAAATAGCTGTGTGGCTAGGAACCGCTCAGTGTGCAAAGTGGTAGCAATTCGAGTATAAGGACACATGTTTTTTTCTCAGTCAAACGTTTCCTGTTGTGGCTTACACTTATCATCCCAGTCTTGGTGAAGCAGAGACCAGACTATCTCTGAGGCTTGCTGGCCAGAGAGTTTCGCCCATCAGTGAGGCCCAGATTTCAGCAAGAGTCCCTTCTTACAAAACAAGGTGTGTGGTATCTGAGGCAGGATAAGTACATGCATATGCCATGTACTCATGCACACACTCTGATACCGACTATCAGAATATCTCCCTTTGGAATGTTTTCTGTGTGCCAGGCTTTACTTTACTTTAGATGTTAGATTTACAAAGATGTTTATATAAACTCTCATGAAGGTAACTTTCTCTTTGATTAAGTCTTCAGATTAAGCCTCTCAGATTACATGTTATAAACAGCAAAACTAGAGGTCTACTTTGTGAGACTGAGGAAAAGTAATGTGCTACAAAAAAAAAAAAAACTATAAACATGTTCCCAAGGAGAGAACAGACCATGCAAAGAATTACAAGAAGATACGATTATGACACACTAGAGGATTCACGATCAACCTAGTGAAAGATGAACTGTCACAAATAGACAGAAATCTGCACAGTAAGTGTTTCATATACCATGAGAGTTTTCTTCATTACACACACACACACACACATATACACACACACACACACACACACACACACACACACACACACACACACACGTCAGAATATCATCAAACAGTTTGTGCTTAAGCAGATGAGTATTGTGGTAGAAATGGTAATACTTTCTCAGAGTTAGAATATGGTTAAAGTCTGGAAGTTATTTTAAATTGTGACATTTGCTCAGTGACATACAATTTGATTTTTTTTTTTTTTTTGGTTTTTCGAGACAGGGTTTCTCTGTGTAGCTTTGCGCCTTTCCTGGAACTCACTCGGTAGCCCAGGCTGGCCTCGAACTCACAGAGATCCGCCTGGCTCTGCCTCCTGAGTGCTGGGATTAAAGGCATGCGCCACCACCGCCCGGCTATAATTTGATTTTTTAAATAGAATTTGTTTGGGGAGAAGTTTTGGGTTCATAGCAAAATTCAGCAGATAGCACTGAAATTACTGAAATTGACCCTCCACTAACTGCCTGCATTCATGGATAGCCTACCTCATCCCTACAGCTCCCTAGAGAATGACACATTTGTTACAGATGTTACATCTATACTGATGTCATTATCACCACCCTTAAACATTGTTTATTTGGGATTTGTATACATATAATATGATTGGTTACTATCATTGCACTGAAATTCTTGAACTATTTACCCAGACTCTGAGGCTCATTATAAAAGCACACGTTTGTCATATCCACCTAAAGAAAATTATTTTATTTGAAATAGTAAGAGAAATTAAAATTGAAAATTGAGGTAAATAATATGTGGTATTCTGCCAAAAAAAGAAAGAAAATAAAAAAATTGATAAAGTTAATGTCTGTATTGGTCAATATTGATGAAATTTCTTACCTGTAGACCTATGCATATTAGTTATTTCTATTGTTACTGTGAGAAAACACCAGACAAAAGTAATATAAAGAAGAGGAGACATATTTTGGTTCAGAGTCTGAGGTTACAGTCCCTAATATTATAGGAACCATTACAAAAGAAGCATGGAGCAGTTGGTTACATTGCAGTAAAAGTGTCAATGATATTCATGCTTGCTTATGTCTTACATAAAACAATTTTATATCAACAAAAATATTTATGGCATTGAAATTTAACATCTATAGTATAATTACTGGTAACACTTGAAAATGTTCTAAGTCAGATAAAAAGGGAGCAATATCATACAATCTCCAGCATCACTATGAGAGTTTTCCAACTCATTATTCTCTATTTTATATTTTTTATTACTAAAATTTTTTGTTTTTTGGGGAATTTCATACATGAGTATCACATTTGACTCATCTCTACTCCTCTTTCTTTTTCCTCCAACTCTTGCCATGCCTTCTTAACTTCTCAAATCTATAACCTCTTATTTAATTAATTTTGTTACACACACACACACACACACACACACACACACACACTGCTGAATCTATTTAGTGTTGTTTGTATTTACATATGCTTAGGGCTGATAACCGGGGCTAGATAACATATCAGGGGTTGTGTCTCAATAGAAGACTTTCTCTCTCTTTCAGCTGCTGTTAATTGCCTTTAGCACTTCATCTAGGACTGGGGCTTTTGAGATTTCCCTTAGCCACACTGGAGTATCAACTGGTGTTGTCATTATGCAGGTCTTGTTTAGGGAAATATAACTTTAATAGAGAAAAGACATAATCTCTCAGCAGACATTTGGTCAACTGGCTTCTACAATCTTTCAGCCCCATGTTCTGTGGTGTTCCTTGAGTCTTAGATGTAGGCGTTGAATTGTAAATGTATCAGTTTGTGTGGGACATCTGTGGTCTGTTGTTTTCCATATTTTGATGTTATGGATTTTTCTGATAGTCTCCATGTGCTACAGAAAGAAGCTTTTTTGGTGAGGAGTAAAAACTATACTTTTCCATAGATATAAGGATACGTATTTACAATGCACTTATAAAACATCCTGGTTTAAGAAAGTGGACGTAGGAGGTTTTCATCCAGTGTCCATAATTTCACCAATTGGCTAGATTTATAGAGCAGGCATGAACAAAGATGATGACCTGTCTCATGCATATCCATCAAGAAAACATACAGTATCCTATCATAATCGCAGTAAACAATTTACATCATTGAAGGTGAAATGATGTGGAACTTAATTTGATTTCTTCTTCTTCTTCTTGTTCATGTAAAGGCAAAGCCCTTAAAATTACATATTTGAAATTCTCATAGATTTTTAAGGTATTTCTCTGAGACATAACCAAAACAAACAAGAGAAATTATATTATATTATTTGGTGCAATGAAAACATCACGAATCGATGAAAGAACATTTTCTTTTTCATATTAAAATTACATAATTAAAGGGAAGCATCTAATCATACAGTTCTCATATTGGGAACATGTTCTTCAAAAATACATTGTGCTCATGTACTGAGACAGGAGGTCTGTACCTTTTTATTACAACCTTTTGCAAAGTAAAATAATGACTGAATGTTCTGGTGATGGGAGGAGGAACAGGGACAGGTTTTTGGTGTTATGAACCTTTGTGCCATTGTGATATTGTTGAAAGAAAAGTGGGACTGGCCTTAATGGTTTATTCCAAATCTTGAGAGAGCCACTAAAATATATGGTTTAAATAATAAGAAAGAAGAGAAAGAAGAATGAAAGAAGTGTTCTTTTGAAACCAAGGAAGGTACAAAATGAGAATAAAACACAAAAGGAAATAGGTACAATAAGAATGTTTGATTAATCTAAATTTAAAAAAATAAAATTCAGGTATTAAAGACTTGCCACATTCTGAGTTTGAACGTGATACTTAAAAGAATGAAAGACTTGAAGTACTGCAAGGTTTAGCATCTAGATTAAATTAAAATGAATAAAAACATATTTTCAAGTAAAGATTAAATATTGAACTTCTAAGTTGACCACGTACTAACAAAGGGAAAAAGTTAACAATAATTTAAAATTTTTTAGAGACCAGTGAGATAACTTAGCGGGTAAAGTTCCTGATCTTGAAGAATCACAACTGAATCTGATTGCACATAATGGCAGAGAGTACCAGTTTCTGTGGGTTGCCTTTTGACCTCAAGTGTGCCATGTCATGTGTGTCATTTTTAAGAAGTAAATAAAAAAAAATCCACAAATATTTTTGTTGTTGAGGGTTTTGTGGCTCTTTTGTGGGGGCTGCCTCCCAGCTCCCAAATAAATCACACAGAGGCTTATTATTACTTATGAATGCCTGGATTTAGCTTGACTTAGTTTCTAGCCAGCTTTCTTTAACTTAAATTATTCCCACTATCTTTTGTCTCTGGGCTTTGGCTTTTCTATTCCTGTATACCTTTGTTTCTTACTCCGTGGTTTGCTGGGTGGCTGGCCCCTAGAGTTCTTCTTCTCTGGCTCTTTCTAGCTCTCCCTTTCCAGATTTCTCCCTCTATATATTCTCTATGCCTACCAGCCCCACCTATCCTTTCTCCTGCCTTGCTATTGGCCAGTTCTTTACCAGACCATCAGGTGTTTTACAGAGGCATAGTAATATAGCTTCACAGAGTTAACCAAATGCAACATAAACAAAAGTAACACATCTTAAAATAATATCCTACTACATATTTTGAAACAAATGGAAATAAGAAACCATTCTCTTAAAATTTGAGGGATGTAAGATAAGTAAAGAATGGAAGGGTATACCACTGGTGCCTTGCAAAATAATAAGAAACATCTGAAGTCAATATCAGCATATGCTTTAGGATAACACAAAAAGAACAAAGACACTTTCAGAAAGCAGTAGGGAATAAGTAATAAACGAGAGCAAAACTCAATGTGGAAAACCATGAAAAAATAAACACCTTCAAAATCTGTTTCTTTGAATAGATAAAAAAACTTGTGACTCTCCCAGCAGCTAGTTCCGACCCTATCCCTCAGTAATGGAGAAAACAGATAAATCACCAAGGTACTATTAAATGTAAGGAGGATTGTAGACCAGGCAAGAGACATTAAACTTCTTCCACAGATGACAATGCTCATGGAGAAAATCCAAGTGATTTGAGAAATATATAAATTTCTGGAACTAGGGCTGGAGAGATGGCTCAGAGGATAAGAGCACTGGCTGTTCTTCCAGAGGTCCTAAGTTCAATTCCCAGCAACCACATGGTGGCTCACAACCATCAATAATGAGATCTGGTGCCCTCTTTTGGCATACAGGCATATTGTATACATAATAAATAAATCTTTAAAAAATTTCTGGAACTAATAAGGAATTATTACAAAGCCATAGGACATAACCAGATATTGAAATATATTTATTATTGACACATGGAAAATTAATATAGTTTGAAATTTAAAACACAAAAGGATCCAAATCAACACAAAATATATTTATGTATAGAATTATGTGTGTAGAATGTATAAAATTGCACACTAAGGATTATGAGAAAAACTAAAGTTTCTGATAAAAATATCAAGGAAAGAATAAGTAAATGGGGTTCATCTCATGTGTGTTGAAGGAAAAAAAATCTATATCATTCCAACATTGATTTCTAGTAAGTTAATTTTTTGGGGAGGGAGAGGGGTTTGACAGGCTACCAGTAATTTTATAAGCACAAGGTAAGGCCACCTACCGCCAAAATAATATGGAAATATGTGTACAAAAATACCCATCTGCTATCTAATTTCAAAACTGTTGTTGTACTAATATAAAGTAATAAATATGGCATGACATATGGTATATTGATCAATAGAATAAAGTAGCAATACTGACAATCATCTGTATATCTTTGAAAACAAACCAAGACAGTGTAATGGGTAGAGGAGAGTCATTATTAGCAAATGAATTCAGGATACTTCAATATATGTATGCAAAAATCTTTGACTAGATAATCTTCATCTTTTGCAAATGTTTGCTTCATAAGGGAACATAGACATACATGGTAACTAACTGCAGAATAAGATAATTTATACATGAAAATAGCTATGTAAACTTGTGTTTGGTAATGAATTTTTAAAAGCAAAGGTATAATTTGTGAAGGAAAAATATGATGTCAAGTTTTATTAAAAATTCATAGATATTTTTTGACGAAAGGCATAATGAAATTGGTAGAAATTACTATGACATGTGATGAAAGGGTTGAATCCCTAGTGTCTTTAGTTATTCACTTCCAAGTGCAGATAACTGAGCTCTCTGTCCTATCAGATTTCCCATGGTTCTTGGGAGACAACTCTAAGCTGAGGCAGTACTCGTTTCTGTGTGCTAAGTCTTAGGAGAGGCAAACTCAGGGATAAGGGATAGGGGACCTGTTTAACAGCCACAAAGCTGTTGAGGCAAGCTGTGGTGTCTGCTACAAAAAAAGATAGTCACCCTGGGAATTCATACCTGAAGTTTACAACAGAGATCTAACTATCACAGCCTTCAGCCTGCACACAGTGTGGGTCTGAGCAGGACTCACTCAGTTTAGAAACACCAAAACCATGCAGAAGCTAAGTAACATGACTCACTCCCCACAATTGGCAGATTTCAAGAGTTGAGGACTGAGAATGAGGTGTCTCTAATTACATGCCATTGTTTCAAATGTTTTAATTCTCTATTTTTGTGTTGTTTCACATGATCTCATTTTAAACATATCCTAATAGTATTATCTCTCTTGTTTTATCTAACTTTATATTTTAAAACTTTGATGGTGTCTTTTGCTTTCATTCTTATTTCCCATAATATTCCATTTCCCTCTTTCTTTTTATTTAACATTTGTAGCTGAATTGCTAAACGGTCTTATTAATTAAAAAAAAACCCTTGAGGCCAGATATTGGGGTGAATTCTGAAAGATCAGAGAAGCAGAACAAGCCACAGCCAACCTCACCTGGACAACTCATCAGATTCTGTTTCCACGAATCCTCAGACTGAAAGCTTCTGAGTCCTCACCCAAATGGATCTCAGTTGAACTGCTGCTAAAAGCCTAAAAGCTTAAAAGCCTCTAGTTCCTGGTCCTCATGCCTTATATACCATTCTGCTTCCTGCCATCACTTCCAGGGATTAAAGTGTGTGTCACCATGCGTGGTTGTTTCCAGTGTGGCTTTAAACTCACTGAGATCCAAATGGATCTCTGACTCCCAAGTGATAGGATTAAAGGTGTGTGTGTGCCACCATTGTCTGGCCTCTGCATCTAATCTAGTGGATGTTTTGTTTTCTGACCCCAGATAAGTTTATTAGGGTGCACAATATATTAGGGGATACAATCTCACTACAAACATCACTTCTTTTTTCTCTAGTCGTTTCTTCATTTCATTATTGATGCAAAAGTCAGAGCTCCATTCTAAGAGTGTAAGAATAGTTCATTCCAGAGCCATTTGGAGTGGTCATGACCCAGGAACACTGATGTAGGTTACTCCAAACTCCACGTTCCAATGTAGAAGCAGTTTCATGCAGTGTTTCTAATTTTACATAATAAAGAAAGTTGTCTAGCCAAGCTTAAAATACATTGGTGACTACACCAGAGAGGAAGGGACAGTGAGATGGAGGTGCATTCTATAGACTCCAGCTTCTGTCTTACTCAGAAATAAGGGGGAGGGAACCTGTCTCATCTTTAGGATTGGTGGAAGCTATTGGTCTGGCTAAAAGGTTTTTAATCTATTAGTCACAAAGTGTTAATTTCTACATAGAGGTGGCTAAGGGATGGCAGTTGCTGAGAGCTAAAATTGGCCCTGCAATATTCCACTCTCTCTCTACAGAACTGAAATTCTAAGCATCCAATCCATCTAAGCAGACACACATTCTTTCAGGTGTTTTCATTCACATTATTAATTTATTACTATTAACATAATTCATTTTAACTTCATAAATTATTATATATGATTTCTCTCTTTTTTTGGTTGATATTGGTATAGGTGTTTGTATTGATTATGCAAAAGAAGTTGGAATACACAG
Source organism: Peromyscus californicus insignis (assembly GCF_007827085.1). Classification (NCBI taxonomy): domain Eukaryota; kingdom Metazoa; phylum Chordata; class Mammalia; order Rodentia; family Cricetidae; genus Peromyscus; species Peromyscus californicus. Next base: position 47,214,143 of record NW_026294491.1, on the reverse strand, counting down.
AAGACCCATAAATAAAACTGGAAAAATATTTATCACATCAAATACATAAATTATTATTTGGAGGCATGAGAAATATGAAGCTAAGTAACCTGACTCCTCTGAAATCCACAGCTCTTCAATAATGAAATCAAAATATTGAAATGTTTGAAATGCCAGGAAAATAATTTAAGCATATATATTAAACATGATTAGTGACTTCAAATAATACCAATAAACACACGAATAAAGTAAGTTATGAGAAACTGCTCCATACATATGCAGTAATTTGTATGAAAACCTCGTTAAAGACATAGGAATTTTGAAACAAATGGAAATATTGAAAATTAAAAGCAGAATAAATCAACTAAACACTAAATTGAAAGTATGGTCAGACCAGACCAAAATCAAAATATAGTCAAATGTCAGATAATAATGTAAAGGAATAACAAAATTTACGCATCAATAGAGAAATAACAATTGCTATAACACCAAGGACCTTTGGGATGTGATTAATAACCAAATGTAAAATAGAAAAGTGTCAACAATTGTTAACTCATTGAGCAGGCAAACTTGTAAATGTAGCTGGTTTTAAAGCCTCAACTAAAGAAGGGACTGCTTGAATGGATTAAAAAGCAAGATTAACTATTGGGTGTCTGCAACATACGTTCATTGTATTTATGAAGCCATGCATAGTGAAAACAAAAGATGGAGAACAATATTCCAAATGATCTGAAAGCAAATAGTTGTAGTGGCTTGTACTCTTCTTACTATTTTAATTAAATTTATTTATTCATTTTACATATCTGTCACCATTTCCCCTCCCTCATCTCTTCCTATTCCCTCCCCTCAAATAATCTCTCTCTTCCCCCCAATCCACTCCTTTGTTTCTGTTCAGAAAGGGGTAGGCCTCCCTTGAGTATCAAAGAAAGCATGGCATATCGAGTTGCAGTAGGATTAAGCTCCTGCCCTTGTATTAACAATGGACAAGGTAATCTAGTATGAAGAGTAGATTCCCAAAAGTGACTTAACCTGACAAAAAAAGACCTCTAAGAAAATTAGAAGAGATAAAGAAGATTACTTCATATTAATAAATAAAAAACAAATAAATATCAAAAATTACACACACACACATACACACACACACACACACACACACACACACACACACACACCGAACACAGGTATACTAAATTTTATAAAATAACACTAATTTAGTATACCGAACACAGGTATACTAAATTTTATAAAATAACACTAATTTACAAGAATGAACAGATAGATGAAAGTACAAGAATAAGGGATGACACCAAGCTCTATTCTTACCAACAGATAAATAATCCAGATAAAAATGCTAAATTAATTTCAGAGTTGACCTGTGCTATAGATAACATGCATTTAGTAGGTTATCTACAGAATATGGCACCCAACATTTACAGAATATTCATAGAACTTATGATAAAGTAGATCATATTTTAGGTCACAAAGCAAGTAGTAATAAATACTTAAGTTTTGAAACAAATATTTGCGTCTTAATATATAATGTAAAATAGAAATCAAATGATAAAACTCATACAAAAGTATTTAGCTTAAAGAAAAACACAGGAGATGAAGGAGTTACATTAAACATTTCTTAGAAAGAATTGAAGTTGAGAAAAACTTTAGAAGTGCTAAAAGCAGTTCTTGTGAAGTTTATAGTTATGAGTATCTTTATTAAAAACAGACATCTCAGATAATTGTTTTAAGCATATGCTAGAAGGTCCTAGTAAAAACAAAAATCAAAATAAGTAGACAAAAATGAAAACTAAAAGTAAGGGTAGAAATTAAGGAAGTGTGGACTAACAGGATAATATAAAGAGCCAATGGACAAAAAGTTGGTTAATATAAAAACAAACATGACTGAGGAATAAAAATCCAGAAAACAAGTTTGAGATAAAATGCAATAAATTCATAATTATCAAAAAAGAAATCAATATGGACTAATTAAAATATTGACATTCCAGGAAATTAAAAATTGCGAGTAGATAGTATTTACTGGTTTTTAAGTAAATTTTACTTTATGCACATAGATGATTTGCCTGCATGTCTATCTGTGCAACACATGCGTACCTTGTAAACATTTGTAAAAAGAAAGTTTTTTCTTTTCACATTGTAAAAAGAAAAGTTTGCCAGTTCCCCTTAACTGGAGTTACAGACAGTTGTGAGTGAATATTGAACCTGAATACATTGGGAAAGCAATTAGTGCTCCCTTATCTCATCAGTCATCATTCCAGCTCAGAATAGAAAAAAAAAAAAAAAGATATGTATGGTATAATACACAGAATTGTATGGATATCAGAAAAATAAACAAGCCTGTAAGAAACAATGGGATTGAAACAGTAATAGACATTTTCCTAAAAGTAGAAGTTCAGAAATTGAAAGATTCACTATTTTTTTAAAGCTATACTTAGCAGGCCTGGAGAGATGGCTCAGTGGTCAAGAGCATGTATTGCTTTTAAATTAGTTCCAGGTTCAGTTCCAAGGAAACACATTCGCGGTCTCATAATGGTCTGTCATTCCAGTTCCAGGTGATCTAAAGCTACCTTTTTCCCTCTGCAGGCACTAGAAACCAATGTAGTGTGTGCATGCGTCCGTGTGTGTGTGTGTGTGTGTGTGTGTGTGTGCATGTGTATGAGTGTGTATGAGTGTGTGTGTGTGTGTGTGTGTGTATATATATATATATATATATATATTTTATGTGTGTGTGTATATATATATATATATATATATATATATATATATATATATATACACACACACATAAAATAAAAATAGACAAATAAATCCCTGGAGTTAAAGTTACAGGGAGTTGTGAGTCATCAGGTATGGTCAGTGGGAACTAAACTAAGGTACATTTCACAAATAGTAAGTACTCCTAACCACTGAGCCCTTTTACCTTTAAACTTTAACAGCTCTTTAAAAATCTACTAACAACAACATTCCTTAATCTAGTCAATGAAGCCTAAGGGAAAAAAGATGTTTCTAACATATTGTGTACAGCCAGTTTACTAGGATATCAACACAACTGAACAATAAAAGAAAAAACAGAACTGTAGGCCATTTAGCATGATAAACACTCATTAATACAATGCTTGCATACTGAGTTCAACAGCACATTGAAAAGGATATATCCAATGATTAAAGTAGTTGCATGACAGAGATTCAAAGATTTTCCGTTCATACAATTCCATAAACATTTAAATAATAAAACGAAAATAACCCACCTAATCATTCCAAATGAGGTGAGAGAAACTGAACAAATTTCAACATCTTTCACAATAAAAGCTTTGAAGAAACTAGGAATAGAAGGTTCATGTCTCAATATACCAATCTTATAAACAAAAAAATTGACAAATCAATGGAGAAAAATATTTTTTTTCAAGAACCATGAATGAAGCACAAATGTCAAATAATACCTGGAAATATATTCAATATTCTCAGCCATCTGAGAAATATATACAGAAACTACACTGAACTTCTACCTCATCCCTGTTATAATGGCTACACCAAAAAAAGGCAAACACAATTAAATTACCACACACATACACACACACACACACACACACACACACACACACACACACACACATAAAATGCTATAGTGGTTACAGGGTAGATATACTCTTGCACACTTTTGATGTAAATGGAAATCCCAGCCTCTGCAGAAATACATTTTAAGGTTTCTCCTAAATTAAAGCAATAAACCACACAATTTTCTTCATATCATACCTTAAGTAATCTGTACGTACACTGTTGATACACCTAGACATACCTGGACATTCATGGCAATGGTGACACAATTCGCAATAACTGAGTGATGTAGTCAGTCTAGGTGCCCTAGATAAATATATGGTTAAAATATAGTCCATCCATACTATGAAATTTTGTTTGTCTAATTAAAGAAAGGAAACATTGAGGAAAGTGACTATCATTATGTTAAGCAAAAGAAGTCAGATTCAAAGACAAGTCATGTTTTCTCTCAGCTGTGGAATCTACACATAAAAGTGCTGCAAGTGTAGGGAGAATACATGAGAAGAGGAAAGGGACCAATGGCAGAGAGTCAAAGATTATAATTGATAGTTAATATGAAGAAAGCACATAGTAAAAATGAAAAGAAAACACATTAAACACACTTTAAAAATTCCCCAAAATTCATAATTCCCAACCATATGAAAATGATTAACCAAATAAAATTATCAAAAGATACCTTATTACAGAATACTTACCCATAATTATGGAAAAATTATTCCATATTACCTACTATCAGAGAAATAAAAGTTAAAAGTCAGTTCCACTATACAAATTAGAATGGTTAAAATATAAAAACAGATCACTCAAAAGATTGATAAAAATAATTTAGCAAACAGAAATGCCAGCTGTTTTATAGTAATGAAAAATGGTTCAGTTAATTTAGAAGAAAATTTGTCACATTATTAAAAATCTACATGCCACACACACCAGCAATTATGTTTCCAGATATTGATTTGACAACTTATATTCACCCGAACCTTACAAATGAATGTTTGTTGGATCTTTATTCATAAATAAAAGTTTTGGAAAGTAGCATGATATCCATCAAGGAGTACTTTAACAAAGTCAGTTTAACGCAATACAGAATGCTATTCATTAGTTTAAAATGTGATTAAACACCAAAAGACTTTAATAAACTCTAAATGAATGTTCATGTGATAGAATCCTACAGGAAATCGAGATAGCTTACATGAATCAAATTACACACACACACACACACACAAAAACAAAGTGAAAGAAACAGCAGAAAGTTCAATTATCAGGGGTAATCAAGGAGATAGGGAATAGTCTTCATGGGTCTAAAAGGACATATTTTGAAGGCTATGGAATACAAATATTTAGAAGATTGTGACCTGAAGAGTTAGAATATAGTTTATGATAAGATAACTATTTAAATATTGAAATTTTATGAAAACAGAAATGTATCTAGTGAAATGATGAGAAAAGTTTGATCCAACAAGTTTGAATGTGAAAGGAGACTTTAATATTAAAGGAAAAAAACAACTCCACATAAGCTATGAATTCTTCTCCAGGAAGCTCCCTCCCAGAGGGTGCAGACCAGCAATTCTGATACTGCTCCTTGCATATTCAGAAGAGAAGCAGAATTCCAAATATTTTACATTGACACCTGTATTGAAGAGAAGAGAACACACACTACACTCCTAAACTGTGCATTGCACATTCTTATTTAGAGAAAGACAAAGGAGTGTAGTGTTGATGTGTAGCAACCTAGTGAGTTGCTGATACAGCAAGGCAATCAAAATCAGCATTCAATTTGTGTAAAATATTCTTGGTCCAATAAAATGAAGATGACACTTTACATTTGTGGTCTTCTTCCAGTAGTGTGCACTCCAAGGATAATCATGAGAAAACATCACACAGTTAGCATGTGAGTAACATTCCAAGCAAAAACATCACAATTTACAAAGTAATAAACTCAAAGAAAGTCATAGGTAAGAGGAGCATCGTGTCTCTGTAGGTTTCCCCATCATGATCTTGATGCCGCTTGATCATAGAATCCCTCTTCTCTCTCTTCCACGAGACTCCTGGAACTCAGCCTGGTTCTTGCCTGTGGATCTCTGCATCTGCTTCCATCAGTTACTGGATTCATCTCTATGGTGATAATTAGGGTATTCACTGATCTGATTACTGGGGTAAGCCAGTTCAGGTACCCTCTCCACAATTGCTAGTAGTTGAAGCTGGGGTCATCCTTGTGGATTCCTGGTAACTTCCCTAGCATCTGGTTTCTCCCTATCCCTATGATGTCTTGCTCTATCAAGATATCTCTTTCATTTCTCTCCTACTCCATCCCTGTTCCAGCTAGACCATCCTGTTCCCTTTTATGTTCTCATCCCCCATCCCCTACCCTCCATTGCCCACGCCCCATTCCTAGTTTACTCACAGAGATCTCATCTATTTCCCCTTCCCAGTGTGATCCATGTGTCCCTGTTGGGATCCTCCTTGTTAGCTAGCTCACTGGAGCTGTGTGTTGTAGTCTGCTTATCCTTTGCTTTACATCTAGTATCCACTTGTGAGTGAGTACATACCATGTTTGTCCTTCTGAGTCTGGGTTGCCACACTCAGGATGATATTTTATAGTTCCATCCATTTGCTTGCAACTTTCATGATGTCATTGTCCTACTGCTGAATAGTACTCCATAGACCAATAGCTGTGAAGCCTCCAGGGAACTGGACTAGGCCCTCTGCGTAAGCAAGACAGTTGTGTAGCTTGATCTGCTTAAGGGGCCCCCTGGCAGTAGGATCATGCTCCATCCCTGGTGCATGAGTTGGCCTTTTGGAGGCCACTATCTATGGTAGGATACCTCAAACCACATTGAGGCAGGTGGAGGGGCCTGGGCCTACACATACTGAATGTACCAGGCTTTGCTGACTCCTCATGGGAAGCCATACCTTGTCAAAGGAGGGAATGAAGGGTTGGTTGGGGGTAAAGGCTGAAAAGATGGGAGGAGGGAAAAGAGTGGGATCTCTGGTTGGTATGTAAAATTAATAAAAAAATTCCTTAATAAAAAAGAGGAACATAATGATTCCTAATAACCAAATATAATTTTTTTCCTGGATGGATTCTGGAGAAAAACAGGCCTCAGGCAAACACTTAGGAAAACTCAGTAAAGTATGAAATGCTGTTAGTAATCAGGCCTCAAAACTGGCTCATTAATTCTGACAAATTTAACATATAAATTTAAGATACATTTTTTTTGTGTGTGTGCAACTTTTTGGAAACATAAAACTAGTGTGTGTGTGTGTGTGTGTGTGTGTGTGTGTGTGTGTGTGTGTGTGTGCATTTGAGATAGACACAGACACAGACACCAAAACACACACACACACACACACACACACACACACACACACACGACAGATTATTTATACATATGAAGAGGCAGCGCTTTCAACAGCAGTTTTTCTACTTATAATCGTTGGGCTTGATTTCTCTTTAATGATTCTTTATCACAATTTTTCATATGTAAAATAACAAAATATGCATTGATTTTCATATCTCTGTGGGATAAAAATTTAATATTAACCAGTACTATTTAAAACACAGACAATCAATAAAAAAAAACCTCAACATATATCTAAAGGAAATGCTTGATTTACTGCACAGAATTAAGTACCTGAGAGGCCCATGCTCCCTGAGAGGCCTTACCTACTGCCAGAACTCTGGACCTATCCACAACTCCAGCTGAAACCACCTGGTCCACCAGAGGCCACTCTGGGGCCTAGAACCCCGGGTAAGTTCCTCGCTAGTGGATTACTCCCATTCCTTAGTGCCCACTCAGCCTCCTACTAACCACTCCTCTCATCACCATCTCCATATACCTACCCACAACTCCAAGGGAAGCTGCTGTGCCACCTGAGGCTACTTTGGAAACCAGAGCACTAGCCAACAACTCTGGCAGTTAGCCCCTCTTCCACCAAATTACCACCCACCAACAACTCTGACAACTGGCCCCCTGCTCGACCAGAGGCCACACCTGCTGTGAGAACCTCTGGTCTACCAGAGGCCACCCTGACCACCAGAACCCCTGACACCACACAGAACCCCAGCTTCCAACTCCTGCCAAGAGCCCCTGATCTACCAGAAATCACACCCACCAAAGAACCCTTGCTCAGGCAGAGGATACCCTGCTGGAACAGATGCCACTCAGGCCTTAAAAACTCGAGCCCCAAACTTGGGTGGAAACCCCTTGATTGACCAGAGTACACCGGGCCATCAGAAATCCAACCCCGCTGGGCGATGGTGGCTCAAGCCTTTAATCCCAGTGCTCGGGAGGCAGAGATAGGTAGATGTCTTTGAGTTCTACAGCAGCCTGTTCTACTGAGTGAGTTCCAGGATAGCCAAGGCTACACAGAGAAACCCTGTCTCAAAAAAAAAAAAAAAAATCCAACCCCAAACTAGGATGGAAGCTGAATACTCAACCACAGGCAACCCCAGCCAGAAGATGAAAGAGAAAAGAGAAACCAAGGAACAAAACATCCATACAACAAAGATAAACTCAGAAATCAGCATCTAGACCTATAATCACCCAAAGGCAGACACCTACTCATGTAAGAACACAACCCGCAAAATATGTCACCATAAGAACCTAGTTATTATACGATGACAGTAAGCTGTGAATATTTCAACACAGCTGAAGCACAAGAGAATGACTTTAAAACCAACTTTATAAAGATAATAAATGCTCTTAAAGAAGAAATGAATAAATCCCTTAAAGAAATCAAGGAAAAGACAAACAAAAAAAATGGGAAGAAATAAATAAATTTCTAAAAGAAAACCAAGACAAAAAGACCAAAGAGTTGGAGGAAATAAGGAAAACTCTCCAAGACTTGAAAATAAAAATAGAAGAAAATAAACAAAACAATAATAACAAAATAACAACCACAACAAAGGGAGGAAATTCTGTAAATGGAAAATCTAGGTAAGTAAACAGGAAGCACGCATGTAACAGGAGAGAAGAGATGGAAGGGAGAATCTTCAGTATTGAAGATATGAAAGAAGAAATAAATTCATCAGTCAAAGAAAATGTTAAATCTAAAAAAATTCTGAAACAAAACATCCAGGAAATCTGGAACCCTATGAATAATAGAAATAGGAGACCTAAGATTATCAGGAATAGAAGAAGGAGAAGCCCAACTCAAAGACTCAAAAATTATTTTCAGCAATATCATAGAAGAAAAATTTTCTAGCCAACAGAGGGAGATGCTTAGCAAGAAGTACAAGAAGTTTTCAGAATACCAAATAGGTTGGAACAGAAAAGAAAGTCTGCTAGCAACATAATAAACAAACCCCTAAACATAAAGAACAAAGAAAAATATTAAAAGCTACAGGGGAAAAAGGTCAAGTAACACATAAAGACCAACCTATTAGACTAGACCTATTATATGAGACTTATTAATGGAGACTCTAAAAGCCAGAAGGGTCTGGACAGATGTCCTGAAGACACTAATAGACAAAAAAAAAATGCCAATCAAAGCTACTATACCCAGCAAAACTTTCAGTCACCATAGACAGAGAAAGCAAAGTATTCCATGATAAAGCAAATTTAACCAATATCTATTCAAGAAGCCAACCCTACAGAAAGTACTTGAAAGAAAACTCCAACCCCAGGAGATTACACCCAAGAAGACAGAGGAAATAAATAACTTTATACCAGCAAAACCAAAATAAGGGAAACACACACACACACACACACACACACACACACACACACACACACACACACACACACACAACCACCACCACTACCACCATCAAAAACAAAATAACAGGAATTAACAATCACTGGTCATTAGGATCTCTCAATATCAATGGACTAAATTCCCTAATAAAAAGTCACAGACTAACAGAGTGGATGTGAAAACATGACCCATCCTTCTACTTACATACAAGAAACACACCTTAATTCAAAGATGCACATTACCTCAGAGTAAAGGCATGAAAAAATATTTTCCAAGCATATGGACCTAAGAAATAAAGTGTGTAGCCATTCTAATGTCTAGCAAAATAGACTTCAAACCAAAATTAATCAAAAGATATGGAATGACACTTCATACTCATGAAAGGAAAGATCCACCAAGATGATCTTAGGGCACCCACATATTCCATGTATGTAAAAGAAATACCAATTATGCTTAAATCCCACATTGACCTTCACACATTGATAGTGGGAGACTTCATTACTCTACTCTCACCAATGTACAGTTCCTTCACACAAACACTAAACAGAGAAATACTAGAAGTAACAGACATTATTAACCAAATGAACCTAACAGATATCTATAGAACATTTCGCTGAAACACAAAAGCATATGACTTCTTCTCAGTACCTCAGAGAACATTTTCCAACATGACCATATATTAGATCACAAAGGAAGTCTCAAGAGATACAAGAAAATGGAAATAACCCCGTGACCTATCAAAACCACGAGAGGTTAAACCTGGATTTAAACAACAACAGAAGCCTAGAGATTCATATATGTTGAGTCCTCTGCATATACATTATGGTGTGTTGCTGAGTGCTCTTTTGTGATGTCTAACAGTGGAACTGAGCATATCTCTTTACTCTTTCGCCTGTTCTTGGGCTCCTTTCATCCTACTGTGTCACCGTCTCCAGGCTTGATACGAAGGTTTGTGCCTAGTCATATTATAACTTCTTATGAAGGGAAATAGAGGAGTGGCCCTAGGGAGAAGGGAGGTATGGGGAGGACTAGAAAGAGTAGAGAGAGTGAGAACTGCAGTCACAATGTAATGTATGTATGAAAGAAGAAGAAAAGAAAAAAGAAACAAACAGTAACGACACAAAGTACCTGAGAGCTCACTGAAAGTATTTGTTATATTGTCAACATGAGTTTTATCCCCCTCCTCGAGAGACATCATGTGAGAGGCACATATTATACTTTAAGAAATATCCAGTGATATAAACTAAAATAAGTGAATATACGTGTGATGATACAATCAATTTTAATCTACTAAAGCAAAAATCGGGTAAGAGATCTGAGACACCATTTTAAAATCCAAAGTAATTTTGGTGTTTGGAACATACCTGTACTATCATCATTCCTGGAAAAGTAGAAGAATTTTGAATTATAGCCTATGCTAGCTCTAGACTCTCAAATAAAAAAAAATAACAAATTTTGAAATAAATAAAAAAATATTACATATTTAGGTATCTTTCTTATTACTATAAATGCCTTGAAAAGTTACCTTCTTGGAGGAGGGAATGGGGGGGTGGGTTGGGAGGGGAAGGCTGGCGGGGTAGGAGGAGGGAAGAGGGGGATTTTTGATTGGTATATAGAATGAAACAATTTTTTCTTAGTAAAAAATCATAAGAAATTATGTGAAGATATTCTACACATAATTATGTTTAAAATTTTAAATTCATGATTGATGTGTTTATTCTAATAAAGTACTGTAATGTTGTGTACAACTCATCTATCCCCCTCCCCAACATTTTATTTCTGATGTTGAAATTTCCCTCAGATATATCTTTTGCATCTCTTAAAAATAGGTTCTCTTTAAAGTTGCTTAGGTAAAGAAAGTATTTCTGTGATATTAAAACAAATTCATTTATTGAAATGCTCCTTATATTTCTTTTTGAGACTTTTTCATTGGTTGCTTCCAAGGGTAATAATAATTAGAAAATATTTTCAAGTAAAATAATGATTAGAAAATATTTTCAAACCTAACTGTGTGCTACATTAACTCTTTAAGATTTAACTCAGAGGCTTTGTGACCTTCCAGAAAAAGAAATTAAGATGCTATTGCTGAAGACATCATGCCCTTTGGATATAGAACAGTACTTGGAGTTATTGATCTGATCTGCCTGGAAAGGCCCCTCCCTGAGAACTAGCTCTCATAGTACCTTCAGGTATATAAATTAATCTGCCAATAATCCTATAAAATAATCTGCCAATGGAAAACAGTATGGATTTGCACTATCTTGCTGTAACTTCTGAACCACACTAAGGACCAGCAATGCAAGATACTCCTAAAAGTGAAATAGTGGCACACAAAGCCTAGAGAAAACTGACACCTGATTGGAGACCTGTTCACCACGAGGGAATTCATGCCTGGGACTGAGATCTCAGTCATCTGAGTTCATGGAACCTAGAGGAAAACCTACTACTGCCACTTTCCTAAGCCAGTTATTTTTTACCCCAGTTCTAAGTACTCATCCTAACAACCACAGATAATGTAGCTCTCACCCCTCCTCATCGAATTTTCTTTTTGTAGTAGGTGGAGATCATTACAGAACACTAGACACTGTCAAAATGCTGAGAATTGACTATGGGGTACCTGGCCCCAGTAAATACATTTACAATGGAACGCTTATACCTAAGACTCAGGGAACACAGGAGAAGAGGGGGCAGGAAGAGTGTACCAGCCAGAGGCTCAGATCATTTGCTTCAATATAACATTCTATAGAATTATAACAACAGAAAAACAGACAGGAAATGGAAGGGGTGGGACAGCGACCGTGATCTGGAAGGAGTTTCAGAGAGCAGGATGGGGTAAATATGATCAAATATGTTGTAGGAAGTTCTCAAAGAGCTCTGTGCACAACTATCGTCTGTTCTTGTTAAAAAGCATTAAATCAGGCTTAAAAGATGGCTGTACTTATAACCATGACATTTTTCAATTCTGCTTATTTATGCATGATTTAGGAAATTAAGGTAGTGCAGTTCCTGGTAGTATAATGTTTCTTAGGTATTTAAACTTTATCAGGCTTTAAACATCATCAGGTTCCTCTTTTGTGTGAACACTGGAGCTATTGCTCTACATTAAAAACATCACACACAACATAAAAACTTTGTCTAAAGAAATAAGAATATGGGCACTAAGGTATTTCATTCCACAATACTGGTGCAGGATTAGTTTGTGAATTATTTTTATAATTTGGTATTTTCTTATGTATAGAAAGCTAACAATGTAGGTTAGAGTAGAAACAAAGGCAAAGTTATTATGGGCTGGCTGCTCACTTTTTAACTATGATGCTAATCAGATTTGAATAATCAATTCTTACATGGCAATTGCAGAGATTTAAAGTATTTCTATATTTGTCATTATTTTCTTATATATCAAAATTATTACCTATATCATATGACTTACACGAATTTTAAATAGGAAACTGGAAGGAAAAACTACCATACTGTTTTTATTATAATGCGGATGGTTATTCCCATTGAAATATTCATTCAGTCAAATACAGTTTTGAATTTTTTGTTTGATGTATTTATTTTTGTTTTTTTTTTCTTTTAAACAAATTTGACTATATAACTTAGTGAATGTTATGCCTGGGCCTCTACGGTAATGGGATTATGAGTACGTGCCACTATACTTGAATAATTTAGAGATTTTTAGATAATATAAATACAATGAGTACAGATATTACTTTGAAAACAAAGGAAGAAATTATGGGACCAAAAAATTCACATAAATGAATCACGCAGTAAATTCTGACACACATTTAAGATACAAACAATTGGAAGTTGGTGTGTACTATTAAACAATTTTGAGAGAAGTAGTCATTTCTGATGGACTAGATAAAGTTATTTCCATACAAGCACATTGAAAACATGACAAAACTGTACTAGTATAAAAATAATAATTTTCTTATAAGTATATTTAGGTTGGTAAAGGCCTTTCATTTACTTTTTCATCTACATAAAAGGTTAAAAACAGATGTTAAGAGCTTGCTGGTAATTCTCAAGAGCAAAAGAACTTGAATATTTAGAAAAAACAGATGGCCTATCAATTACAATATCTCAATCTCAAAAATAGCTCGTATTGGGTATAATACCCATGTGAGAATTCAGAAATTAAAAACATGTTGCTTTGTAGTAATATTTGTTTAATGCTGAGAGATATTTTTAAAGGTAATATATGTACATGGATATTTGTTTTTTTTAAAGAAAGCAGATGTGACAAATAGTTTGTACATTGCGTTTTGTTTCTATGTTTATGTTAAAAATATTTCAGTTAATAATATAATAAATCTCAAAATTACAATGATGTTGTCTTTGTGATCATGTTTTGTTTTAAAATTTTTCTTTAATATGTTAAGATGCATTGGTGATATTTAAACAGTGTTCAAATCACTGAAATGATTGCAGAGAAAAGGAATTAAATACCATTTATTGGAGGCATAACTTTCTATATATACATATATATGTATATATATACATATATATGTGTATATATATACATATATATATATATGTATATATATAAAAGCTTAACTAACGAGATTTCTTGGTAGTCTAAATGTTCATTATAAGTTAAAGGAAGGAATCTGATTTGGCTTATATTGTATTTAAACACATCTGATGATGCATTTACCAAACACTATTGTTATAAGATAGTAAATAAGGCCTATATATTTTTGTGTGAACTAAATAAGTTAAATCTCAAATAAATTTTTAAATAATTAAATACTAAATATAATTCTAAAATATGATATTATGTGATTATCAATTTTATGTTATCAAAATAGAATAGGAGAGGAGCTACTTGATTGATGAGATATCTTTTAAAAATAGTTTTTATTCATTGAAATTTTCAAACATTTATAAAATGCATACTGATCATGTCCATCCACCAGTATCCTTCTCCAGTTCTCCTCAGTTCCCCCACCTTATCTCCTTCCTCACTTCATGTCATTTTTTTCCTTTTTTTGTAATTAATAAGCACAATTCTAATTAGTTATGCCCATATGTTCATGGGTGTGAGATCATTCACCAAGACATGGGCAGTTTACCAGCATCCACATGGGATTATGTCCTGACAAACTCATCTCATGTTGAAAACATTGTGGAGTTAAAATACATTGGATAAACCTCCCCTTCTGAACACTACATCTTAGCACAGCTTTCCTTAAACATGGTCAGTTAAAAAAATTACCTTATACCTCTGTTGGGCAGATTGATTTGATATAAATCCTACTTTATCTTAATGGAGAGATCGTGTGGAATTTACTGGACGTGGATATCTGAGATGCTGTAATTCATCACATTATACAGTGTTGTTTGCATATGACCTCAGCATCCTAGTAGAGAATCTGACTGCATACAAGGAGCCTGGAAAAATTTAAAATTCAAAGCCACAAAAAGTATAGGGCTTATTTCGTGTTTATCACAATCACAGCATTTAAAACAGTTTAAGTTGGTTCTGTATATGATTCTGGAGAGTGGACATTATTATGTGTGTAATATGCATATATGTCATTATGCACATTGATTTTCTTTTGATTTAAAATACACTTACAGTCTCAAACTTTCAATTAGCCCTTCTCTTCACCTCATGTCCAAAGGGCCAAGAAGAAGAAACTGTATGAGACCCTGAGCCTCCATTTGTTCAGCAACAGTCTGGATCAGGTCCACTGTCCACAGCTTCAACTCTACTACAGCATTTCGGAACCTCAAATCAGGGGCCTGTCACACCTGATGTGACTATATCTAAAGATAGAGTAAATGAAGAATTGAGATTAAATGAAGAATTGAGATTAAATGAAGCCTTATACTAGTAACCTGACTGAATGGATTACTGTCCTTTCAAGAGATGCCAGAGATTCCTCATGAAATCTCTATACATTGACAAAAGATGCCCTGTCGACTCCAGGAGTAAAGCTAACAACAGAAACCACACCCACTCTCACAATGGTTCCGCAGTGCCACCTTCCATACACATGACAAAATACATTCCTACTATTTAAGTCATAAAATGAAAGCTGTGGCTCTGTCTCAATGGAATGTTATATCTTTTTGAACAGAAAAAAGTATAGTGTTTCCTGTTGAGTGGAAATAATTATCTAGAAATTAATTAAATTAATTATTTTTTTCATGGCAATACATAGTTGAAATCCCAGAACTTGGAAGACTAAGGTAGCAGGATCATGAATTCCAAGCCAGCTTGTGCTATATAGCATGTGCATCTTTTTAAAAAGTCAAATTCCAGATCTAAATGGAATTAGGGATAGCCAGGAAGCATAAAACTCTATCAAGCTGCTGGTGTAGAGTGACTTTACCAGAAAAATCATGTCTTGTTACAAGTTAAATTCATGAAACCCATGTTTTAAAGTGACTTGGATGGTTAAAAAATGAACAAAAGCCTGTTTAGCAAGGGTCCACTGAGCATTAGATATTTGCCTCTGGCAGATGGAATCAGTAGGAAGAAAGATGTAGTTCCTGCTCTCACAAGTTATGCATATACTATACTGGAAGTCACTGGAGTTACATGATCAGAATCCCACCAGCTCCTTGATGAGAAAGAAAGTTGCTGAAGCACTTAGACACACAGGTATCTTCTGTATTATAGGGCATCTCAATGATGATGAGGAGGAGGCATCTATGTAGAGAAGAGCATTAAAGCTTACAGTCAGAGGAAAGAACATAAGGAAAGGAGACTCCATGTTGCTGAAGATCAATTATCCAGATGAACAGATAGAATGGGAGACAGAAAGATTTCAGTTTGTTTCCAAAGCTAGTACCCCAAAACACTTTACAGTTTTTATTTTATTAATTGTACTTTGCATTTTAATGACAGAGATTGCTGAGAATTATGAATTTTACTCCTAAAAAGATATTTTGTGATATTGTAACATTATGGATAATTTAGTTAATATCAAAAATTAGAGGTTGCATCAATAACTTAAGGAGACATATTGGTGACCCAGGTGAAAAACCTATATAATGACAGCACTAGGGAGGCAGAGACAGGAAGATTTCTGTGAGTTGGTGGCCAGCCTGATCTACAGAGTGAGTTCCAGGACAGCCAGGGTTGTTTCACAGATAAACTCTGTCTCAAAATACAAAAACAAAAACAAAGAAGAAAAAAAAAGCTATATATGATCCTTTAACACTCTTCTTCCTACCCTTTCTTCTGCAGGGGGCATGCTACTCCAGGAAGGCAGGGCTGTGGTCACCAAGACAGTTTATTCCTTTTCCTGCTGGACTGTATCAGGTCTCAGAGTCTTAAAATGCAGCCTCTCTTCCTGAATTTGACTGGAACCACTCACCTTAAAATGGGCCATATATCTCATTTATTTCTTCTATTTTGAGAAAAAGGCAATTGCTGGACACCTCTATTCATACATCCTAGGATTCCTTAGTTTTTCCGTTTATTATGTATATGGATGCTTGTATGTGGGGATATGCTTTCTTTCCCCCCCAATGGCTAAACATGTTTTAATGAATATACTTTTGTGACTTATAAATAAATTAACACTCCAGGACTGAAATCAATAAAATATTTCTAGGTATACTCATAAAAAAATCTATATATGAACAATGAGAGCAGTAGATTTAAAGTACATTTACAGAAGTAGAGAAATTGGTGTTATAATTTCTCAGAAAAGAGAAAATAACATGGAAGTAGTTTAGCTAATATTTACTTGAGAAAAAAATTCAGGTGCTTTGTAATGTGGTTTAAAATATCCCCCTAGAAACCTAAAAATATTTTAGTAGCCAATTTGAAAATGTTAAAAGAGGTTGAAAAGGTTAAACATTTTGTCAATTGCCTCATCACCAACAAAGTTGGGAGAAGAGTTAAAACACTAATTTCTGTCAAGCAGAGACACATTATTATCTACTACTATAGTTTAAAGACTTGGCTCTTCAGAGTCATCCTGTATTCAGTTTGCAATATATGTATATCATTGAGTGAATTGCCTGGGAATGACATAAATTGGAATGAAGTCAGCAATTTTTTATCGTTAAAAATAATTTCTGAATGGTAGGAAATCACAGGTGAGTGATTTGAGAATGAAAGTACAGAGGCAGAGCCATCTTCATCATTCCAGGGAAACAGAATCTAGGCTAGTAATTGAAGGACAGTTGTTAATATAAAGAGAACACAGCAGAACAGAATTGAATACATTGAAGAAGGGTGAACAACAGCCAACAGAATGACAGCTATCCCTATAGCAGAATATTAGTAGGTTAGTATTACTTTGTGAAATTTGCAGTGACAAATAGAGCTAAGCAGATAAATGGGAAGATGCATGACATAATATCACAACATGAAAAGCATTTTGCACAAGAATAAAGTAGATTAAGGATGCACAGTACCCAAGAGAATTCTCCATAATGGTGGAAATGCTCTCCTGCTAGTGAGACAAATGAACTATATTTTAAATTATAGGTAAAAGTAATGGAGTCATGTAGGAATAGTGGCTACAGATGCAGGCGAATGGGGTAGAGTGAAGTTGGAAATGTCCCACTCAAAGTCTTATGAAATTAACATATGAAAGAAACAAGTTGGCAACTAAAAAGTCTGAAGCCTCCTTCTAACCCCAGCCATGTGCAACTAAATCTCCCTTGCTTCCCTGGCTCAGGGGCAGATGCACTCTGGTGTGTTTTTCAATAAAAATACTTAGTCTTGGGTAGAGATTTAAGATGCTTCTGAAACACACAATGTGTCTACTTGTAAGTAGAACTGCATGTGATATATGGAGCAAATTCAGTAAAATCTTCACCTTGCAAACGACCCTCAAACCTCCAAGCCTTTGTACATTGGAACTACTGAAATGCTAAAGTTTCTCCCTATTCTGGCTGCTTTCTCTACTGGAGGGGAATCTTTTAAAAAATAAATTTCTTTGCTTTGTTTGCTACTAGATATGTGTCTCTGACAGGTTTTTTGTTCTGAGACACAGAATCCGAAAATGTTTGGCAAATACTTCTTGACCCGTAGTACTAGTTGATATCAGTTGGCTTTTGTACAAAATAGAGCAAGCAGTGACGTTTCTGAAAGCAACTTTTGAACAAACTTTGAACGGAATGAGTGATTCTTCCCCTACCTAGAAGATAATCCCATCTTTGTGATGAGCTATAAATTAGATCACAGACCCTGTAGACTTCTCTCTCTCCTAGAACACAAGCCACAGACCACTACCTCCCACACTAGTTTTTCTCCTAGAAGGAACTGACACCACTGGTATAAAAGGTAAATGGACAGATCTCAAGAGGATAGAAAGGTCTTCCCCTCCCCCTTGCAAGTGCAAGGTACATTTAGTGCCTAACCTAATACTTGACTGTTTTATGTAGATGTAATTCTAAACTTTTTATCAAATAAGAAACACAGAGCCAAATGAAGCGTTAAAAGCCCAGAGATCAGAGAGCAGTAGCCAAAAGCTGAGACCACCTTCTTACCACCCGATGCCACTGCCATCCTTCCCCTGAGAAAGAGACCTGCTTCTTGTGTGTCTGTCTTTTTATTGACTTTCTGTTCTGCCTTCTCATTGGTTGTAAACCTAACCACATGACCTCCTCATCAATGCCTGTCTATACAGACCTCCAGGTCGCTATAGTTGGTATTGAGATTAAAGGCATGTGTCTCCAAACTGGCTATGTCCTTGAACACACAGACTCTGCCTGCCATGTAATCAGATTAAGGGCGTGTGCTACCACTGCCAGACTTCTGCTATGGCTTGCTATTAGCTCTGACCCCCTAGACAACTTTATTTATTAACATACAAATAAAATCACATTTCAGCACAAATAAAATATCACCATAGTTTTATGTTAGCCCAGCACAGGCTAAATCAAGCAGCATGGAATTTCCCATCACTCTTTTTTTTTAATTAAGAAATTTTTTATTCATTTTACATACCAATCAAAGATGTCCATCTTCCCTCTGCTCCTACAGCCTGTTCCCCCCATTCCTTCATACAAGAAGATAAGGCCTGCCATGGGGAGTCAGCAGAGCCTGGTACATTCAGTAGAAGCAGGCCCAAGCCCCTCCCTCTTCCTCAAGGCTGTTCGAGGTGTCCCACCATAGGCAGTGGGCTCCAAAAAGCCAGTTAATGCACCAGGGATAGATCCTGATCCTACAACCAGGGGGTCCCTTAACAGATCAAGCTACACAATTGTCTTGCTTATACAGAGGGCCTAGTCCAATCCTGTGGATGCTCCACAGGTGTTGGTCTAAAGTTTGAGTTCCTACTAGTTTGGTTTAGTTGTCTCTGTAGGTTTCCCCATCATGATCTAGATGCCTCTTACTCATAGAATCCCTCTTCTCTCTCTTCAACTGTGCTCCTGGAGTTTGGTCCGCTGTTTGGCAGTGGATCTCTGTATCTGCTTCCATTAGTTACTGGAGAAAGGCTTTCTGATGACAGTTAAGGTATTCACTGATCTGATTACTGGAGTAGGTCAGTTCAGGCACCCTCTCCACTATTGCTAGTAGTCTAAGCTGGGGTCATCCTTGTGGATTCCTGGCAACTTCCCTAGTACTTGGTTTCTCCCTAGCCCCATAACATCTCCTCTTATCATTATATCTCTTTCATTTCTCCCCCACTCCATCCCTGTTCCAGCTGGACCATCCTGTTTCCTTATGTTCTCATTCCCCATCCTCTACACTCCATTGCCTGTCCTCCATTCCCAGCTTACTCATCAAGATCTCATCTATTTCCCCTTCCCAGGTGATTAATGCATGTGTCCCTCTTAGGGTCCTCCTTGTTACCTAGCTTCTCTGGAGCTGTGGGTTGCAGTCTGGTTATCCTTATGAGTGAGTACCTACCCTGTTTGTCTTTCTGAGTCTAGGTTATCTCACTCAGAATGTTATTTTCTAGTTCTATCCATTTGCCTTCAAATTTCCCGATGTCATTGATTTTAACAGTTGAGTAATATTCCATTGTGCATATGTACCACATTTTACTTATCCATTCTTCAGTTGAGGAGCATCTAGGTTGTTTTCAGGTTCTGTCTATTATGAATAATTCTGCTAGGCGTGAGTTATGCTACAGGGCCTGGGTCCTAGAGGCAGGACTCTCTGGGTCAGAGAAGAGTCTTTCCATCACTCTTTGAAAATCTGTGAAGTAAGGGATTTCCTGTACTTCTCAGGAAAATGGAAGGCCTTTTCTCCCTTCAGGATCCCCACCAGGCTGTGTATGTTATTTACCTTCTCCCACTTCAAGCTCTCACTGATAATGAAGTTCCTCGCCAGGGTATGAAGGGAACCTCACACCCGGTCTGTTTCTTTCTGTCTGTCTGTCTCCTCTCTCGCTCTCCATCCCCTCTTTGTCTGTCTCTATTTCACTCCTTTTTTTCAGGGCTCTGAAATACATACATGCTCTGGTAATATGGTGCTGGTTAGTTTAATATTAACATGAGAGGGTCCACTACGGGTGGTGTCAGCCCTGGGAAGGTGGTTCTGGGTTGTATCAGAAAGCAGCAATGTGGGCAAATCATGAAGATTCCATGTGTACAAAATGTTCCTTTGTGCTCTCCGCTTCTGTTTCTATCATTGGGTTTCCATCTGGAGATCCTACCATGGTTTCCTTTCATTATGGCCTGTAAACTTTAGGTCAAATGCAGCCTTTCTTCTTCTAAGTCGTGTTTGGATAGTGTTTTATCACAATAACAGAGCAGAAAACTGGGATAGCTAGCATTATCTCTTCCTTTTAATGTTTCTCCACTTCAAGGTCTCATTACAAACCCTTCTTCCATGTTATGAGTCTCCTTCCTAGTAAATCTCATTCTGAAGAATGATTTCATGGTTCCTTCTGTGTAGAATCTGCTGCTCTGACCTCCATGTTACAGCACACTAAACCTGAGAGGTGTGCCATTAGGTAGTGGTTTGTGAAGCTTCATTGTTCTAATATTGGACTATTTCAGATCAACCAATGTAAATTATCCATAGTGAAAAAAAAAATAATTGAAAGTTTGGCCCATGAAATAATGTTCCTTTCCTCTTGATGCACATAGTCATTTAGTGTGAGGACACTGATTACATATATTACATGAAACCTGAGCTGGTTATTGAACATCATTTTTATTTTAGTGAACATCATGATGGAATTTATTTCTTCATCCTACAACCTGCTTCAAGAATTAAGAGTTTTAAAACAAAGGACTAAATCACTTAAAACTATATATTGACAAAGTATCTTACATAGAACTTTAAATAATGGGACAGTCAAAATCAGTCAATAATTGCATTATTAGGGAAAAGGCAATTACATTAAGTCATCCATCTCACTATGACACTGGCATGTAGAGGAATTTAGTTATAAAGAGGAAACTATCATACAAACTTTCCATTATGGAAAAAAAGTTTTAGAGTTATAAATTCCATAATAAGAACGTATTTAAATTTAATAATTTATGTTTAATTCAATTTACCAAATGAAATATGAGATTTATGTACCTGTTATTCAATTGTAGGATATTATTTTCAGATCATTTCTTAATCAAATATAAATAATGAATATTTAAAAGGAAAAGTTCATAAAAACATGAAAGAAAATA
The DNA here is from genome assembly GCF_007827085.1 of Peromyscus californicus insignis. Taxonomy (NCBI): domain Eukaryota; kingdom Metazoa; phylum Chordata; class Mammalia; order Rodentia; family Cricetidae; genus Peromyscus; species Peromyscus californicus. The sequence continues at coordinate 47,192,339 of NW_026294491.1, read as the reverse complement.
CTTGTTGTTTGGTCTCAAAGTGTTACTTGGTACAGATTTGACACATGGAATGTCTTTATAGTCTTAACTGGACTGAAGTAGCACTACATCACTCAGTATGTTCATACAATTTGGAATATATTTCAGTTTTCCTAAAACGTTATTTGTGCCTTATGGTTGCCCAATTATGAGTAACTAATAGATCTTGCCAAGTTTAATGATGTTGTTTCTCCAGCAATTTCCAAATTCACTTTTATTAAGTTTATTTTTTGGGATAATTATAAGAATTCTGTCAGATGCCAACAATGAATCCTAGATGTAATCAAGGTTTAAGAAAAATAATTTGACAAATAGCATAAATGGCTTGACCCAAGTCTTTGAGTGAGAAACAGCCAAAATTATTGGAAGTTGCTAACTTCTATGATCTCTTGGCACTAAGTGAACATAGAATAATATTTCTGTGTCCTCAAGAAATCAATGCAGCTGATGAAATGAGAATTAAAAAAAATAAAAATAATTGTTTTCCAAAGGATCCATGGAAACAGTTTCCCACTTTTTGACTTAAATTTTCTTAATATTTTTACATTAAATTTATTTTTGAAATAGTTCTGGAATTGGCTTAAAACATCTTAGAGAACTCAAAAAGAAAAGTATTTTGCAAATGTTTAATAGCTATCAGCACATGCATGTAACTTTCTCTGTCAGGAGCAAATGAGGCAAAAAAGGATGCAAGAGCTGGAAGAAGTAGAGGAGAATAGCTGTAGTTACTTGTACATCATCCCCCTAACGTTAGGATTATTGATACTCTGTCATGGAACAAGAAGTACAGATAACAGTCAGTGGGTAAGGAAGAGGCATTTGCTTCAGTGGTATAAACACTGGTAGGGTACACATGCTCTGGTGAACAAATGACCCATGTAATACTCCTGTATACAGTTTTAATGAAACACATTAGATCATAGAAACAACAACAAACATAATACAAAATAATTATGTAAGCCATTGGTGGGCATCTAGTTTGAACTTGTCTAATCTCTATTGTACTACAGTATCCATGAATCTATCTACATGTTTGTTTGCTGTTTGCAACGTAGGTCATTATCATCATCATCATCGACTTTTAATTTGGGAGAATTTTCTGGCATTATACAATGAAATATGATCACATCAACTATCATGTTCTCCTCTGCAACTCCTCCTTTATTTCAGCAAATATGTCCCTTCACAACTTCATGTCTCAAAAAAAAAACCCTAAAATTTCTTCAGTCCATTTAGTGTTGCACACATGTGATGGAGTGGGATCATACACGGAAGTATAAACAACCTTCCAGTGGCCCCACTCTAGTATAAGAATAAGTCTACCTTTCCAGGAACTCCTTCATGAGTGAAGGATGGGGGTTCTCAAGCTGTTTCTCTATGCTAGAAGTTTGGTTGGTTTGATCTTGTGCAGGTGTCTAAAGATGTGAAGTCATGAATGTGTTACCATGTCATGTCTAGAAGACATCATTTCTCAGCAAATTTTCCCATTCTGTAGCTTACACTGTCTTCCCCACTCCTCTTCTGTGATGTACTCTTAATCTTGGCAGAGGTTTGGTACAGATGCTTCACAAATATTTATTTTAAGCGCTTTGATTAATTATGTTGATTACTTTCCAGTGCCATAAGATGTGTCCCTGATGAAGGTTGTAAGCATCCCAGGTCTCTGGGTATAGATTATAGGCATTTAGAACATATTTTACATGACTCTAAAGCAAAACAAACAAAGCACGTTTTAGCATAGGCCCTAAGACATTCCTGACCATGGGCTTTTGACTATGTTCAATGTACCCGAAATTAATGATCTCCTGTGGTGCCACCCTGAACTCCAAATAGAAAGAGATTATTTACCTGTTGTTGTATCAGTGAGCACATCTTGTCTGATAGGTCTGTTTAATAGCACGCAGAGTCCTGTGCTGGGTGAGCCATCAAGTTTTTTTTTTCTCTTATATTAGTCTGCTTAGCACTTTTTGGCTCTATGAAAGCTAGACAGCAGGGAGGAAGTTTGCTGGTCATTTTGAGATTGATTTCTCTAAGTCCTGCAGAAAACTATATGTTATCTTCAGCCATAGGATAATACCATGCTCTTAGTTAACAATTAATAACCAAAGACAATAGTGATAGTCTGTTTTATTTTTCAAGTTTTTTGTGGGATTTGTCATTAACAACAACAACAACAAACCAAAAGCAAAACAAAAATAAAACAAAAACTTGTAGAAAGGAAGATAATCTACATCTCATAACCAAATTTTGCATTAAAATCCTGTGTTTTCAGGGAGTAGCACTTTCATCCAATAAAGGTTATTCCCATTCAAACTCCATTTTCTTAGTTAATTATATTTTAATTTTAGTTAATGAACTCATGCATTTACATCACACTTTTTCATACATCGGTATCTTTGTTTAATCTACCTGCTACCTCTTCCTCTGCCTCACCCCTATTTAATCCTTTAACATTTAGGATCCCTTATCTCTTTCCACATAAGGGGTAATACTATCCCTTTAATTGTATTCTTAATTTTGTTGCAAGATAATAGGTTGCCACATGAATTTCTCATTTACCCTTCCTCTATCCCAATGGTTTATCCTACCTTCTTGAATCCTTTTCCACTTAAATCTTCCCATCTCTAGTGTTCTCCCTCTCTACTTTTATTACCTGTCCACTGCCATCCATTCACCTTTAATGCCTAACCTGGTAGTCCACTTCTAGTTTACTGGCTTCTACTTGTGCTCCGAGTTAAATACACAAAGTAAAATATTTGAAGCTAAGTTAACTACACGAGATAAAACATATTCATCTATGCTTTTCTGGATCTGAATTATCTCATTCAGTTTCCTTTTTTTTTTTCATCCATTTACCTGAAATTTTCATGATTGCATTTTTATTTAGAGCTGGGTAACATCCCTTCATTCATCATATTTCTCTTTCCCATTATTATGTGGATGGACATCTAGACTAATTCAGTTTTCTAGCTGTTGCGAATAAGAGCAGCAGCGAAAAGGGTTATCGAAGTATCCCTGTAGTAAGCTACAAGGTTTTTTGGATATGTGCCAAGAAATGATATAGTTGAGTCATATGGTAATTATAGTTCCAGTGTTTTAAGAAATCCCAAGATTGATTTCCAATGTGGCTGCTCTTGTTTACACTCCCACCAACAACATGAAGAAATTTCTGATTTACCATTTCCACTTCAGCGTTTGTTGTTACTTCGATTCCTGATGAAGGCCATTCTGACTTGGGTGCGATAGAATGATAAAGTAGTTTTAATCTGCATTTGACTGATGGCTGAGGATGTTGATCAGCTTTTCACATGTTTATGAGACATTCATATTGCTTATTTTGAGAATTTGCTGGTAATTTCTGTAGACTGTTTTGATTGGTTTATTTATTGTATTAATGTTTAGGTTTTTGCTCTTCTTCAATATATGATCTAGATATCAATCATCTGTTGGAGGCCTATCTGGAAGAACTTCTCTCATTATGTTCACTGCTTCTTCATCAATTAGTAGCTTCCTTCGATGTACAGAACTTTTTAGTTTCATAGGGTTTTATTTGTCTAACGTTGATCTTATTTTCTATCCTACTGGAATCTCATTCAGTGCTCTCCTACTGAAATTCTTCCCAGTGCATGCACATTGAAACATCGTCAATATTTTATTCTCTACTAGTTCAGGGTCTTTGACCCGTCTGGAGTTGAGTTTTGTTCAGAGTGAGATATGAGAATCTAGTTTCATCCTTACATATCTGGATTTCCAGTTTTCTGAGCACCAGTTACTGAACATTCTCTCTCTTCTACAATGTGCACCATTCAGATTTTTGTCAAAAATGAACTTGTTGTAGTTGTGTAGTCCTGTTCCTAGGTCCTCCCTTCTAGGATGGTGAGCTATGTGTCTGTTTTGTGTCAGTGCCATGCCGTTTTTATTTCCTTGGCTCTGTAGTATAATTTGAAATGTGGTATGATATCTCCTCAAGTATTCATTTTGTTCATGGTTTCTTTGACTGCCCTTGGTCTACTGTGCCTTTTGCATGTTTTTTTGTTTAGTTTGCTTTGATTTAGTTATTTGAGACTGAGATACACTCTTATGATGTGGACTCACCTGGCAAGGAAAATCCTATGCATCCAAGACTATCCTCAAAAAATGCAGCTATCATTCATTTTCTGCTTTTCTGTGTCATGGAGTACTGTTTCTTTTAAATTTTTCCTGGGAGAGAAGGTACGGTTTTGTTTAAATGATTTCCTCTTTTTATTATAAATGACATTTTCCTAGGTAATTTTTTAACACTTTAATATAATAATTGAATTTTGTATTAACTAAAAGAAATAATTCTACTGTTTAACTTAAGATTATTATTGACTTTTGTAAAAGTAAACATAGGTGAATATATCAGCACATATTATCTATCTGAATATATCTGTATATATTTTAAATGAACTACTTCAAGTTGTATTTGAAATCATATAATTTATTTGTGATTTATATTCCCTGCGTTACAGTGAAGGTATTGTATGTATCAAATCTCAGTAAACAGAAAAGTGATAACCTCAATAAAGACAAGCTAAAGTTAAATTCCAGAAATAAACTTTTAGTTACATTTTATAAACTTAGTCAGAACTAGTATTTTGAGGAAAAATTAAATATATTTGTAGAGACTTTTTTGTAATTTGGTCTACTTTAATATGAAGAAATTTTTATTGCAAGTGTTTAAATTTATTAAAATGAAGGAAATAGCAGCTATACAACATAAACACACACATATAGCTTCATATTCTTTTTTGAAATATATGATTCAGAGTTTTATCATTCTTACATGTTATGAGTTTTAAAAATATGCTTAAAATGTTAAAGCCAGTTCTTTCATAGATATATTATTATGAAAAATCCTTTTTAGAGGGAAAAAGAATAATTCTACCATATCTGCTGTTGAGAAAACATACAATTGAAGACTACCATCTGAGGTCTTCTCACGCTCTTTTTTTTTTTTTAAATATTTATTTGTTCAATTATTTTTTGTGCCTGTGTATGTGGGTACATGTGCATGCATGGAAGTGTGTGTGTGTGTGTGTGTGTGTGTGTGTGTGTGTGTGTGTGTGTGTGTAGTTATAATGGTCATGCTGATCGAGGACAATTTGCAGGAGTTGGTTTTCAGGAACTCACGTCATCAATCCTGGTGTCACCACACTAGTCCCAGAAGACATTTAAAAATAAGAGGAAAAACACGTGGACTAGAACAGCAACCAAAAGAGAGACAAGTAACCAACAGGGATTGGACATAAGTATAATCCCAAGTTCACTTTCATTACTTTACCCCTGGGGTTAATTCTCCTTGTGGGCAGTCAGTAGGGTAATAACAGTTCAGTAGAAACTTTTTTTTTTTTTTTCTGGAATGATCATGGGAAAAGGAGTCTGTAGTTCACAATTAGGAGAGTTAATTCAAATTTATTTCCTCAACATGATCCTAGACCCTTAGAGATGCCTTTGAAGTAAAATAATTTAATTAATTTATCCATGGACACCGGTTTCTATTCTATTAATAACTGGATTTGAAAACTAGGACTGAACTCCAGCTTACTTAATATTATATAAGCATAAGGCAAAACTACACAGTCAAATCTTCATTCCCACTCTCTCTATTCTTATATTAATTTCAATCTAAAGCCACAGCTGTTATTGCAAGTCTTTCCATTTTCATTCTAATTAAGAAAAGTATCATATTATTTTCTTTTTTTAATTTTATAATTTAATTTAATTTTACCTATCAGTCACGGATTCCCTTGTTCTCCCCCTTCCAGCCCCGCCCCACCCCCACCCCGCCTTTCCCCCAGCCCACCCCATATTCCCATCTCCTCCAGGGCAAAGACTCCCCTGGGGATTGAGTTCAACCTGGTAGATTCAGTCCAGGCAGGTCCAGTCCCCTCCTCCCAGGCTGAGCCAAGTGTCCCTGTACAAGCCCCAGGTTCCAAACAGCCAGCTCATGCACTGAGGACAGGTCCTCCCAAACAGATCAAGCTAATCAACTGTCTCACTTATCCAGAGGGCCTGATCCAGTTGGGGGCTCCTCAGCTATTGGTTCATAGTTCATGTGTTTCCATTCATTTGGCTATTATCCCTGTGCTTTCTCCAACCTTGGTCTCAACAATTCTCGCTCATACAATCCCTCCTCTTTCTCACCAATTGAATTCCTGGAGCTCCACCTGGGGCTTGGCCGTGGATCTCTGCATCTGGTTCCCTCAGTCATTGGATGAGGTTTCTAGCACGGCAATTAGGGTGTTTGGCCATCCTATCACCAGAGTAGGTCAGTTTGGGCTTTCTCTTAACCATTGCCAGTAGTCTATTGTGGAGGTATCTTTGTGGATTTCTGGGGACCTCTCTAGCACTTTGCTTCAATAACTCAAATGATTAACCAATCTACTTTTTATTTAATTAAACTTCTGGCCATGGTAACCATGAGTTTGACAAATACATGTCTCAGACCTTCATCAATTGATCTTAACACTACTTAAGGTAGAAAGGTAAGAAAAGAAAAGAAAAGAAAAGAAAAGAAAAGAAAAGAAAAGAAAAGAAAAGAAAAGAAAAGAAAAGAAAAGAAAAGAAAAGAAAAGAGAGAAATGTGATGGAAGGAATTCAGCTGGTAAGATGAGAGCAAGCATTGACATAGATGTTGAGGCATATGAAGATGAAAATCTACACAGTAGAAGGAAAAGGCAATTTTAAACTAATGTGGTCACAGATACAAAATGCTTATTCCTTAAGAGGAACTTGACACAAAATTTGACCCTAGACATGTTAATGTTGCTATACAGTATTAACTTCAAAAATAGTAACTCATAATAGTAAAAGTATATTCATATGCTCATAATTTGAAAGTCCTTTAGAAATAACTATTATTAAAATTCAGAAAACTTCATTAAATTTTTCTGTTGTTTCATTTGTACAAAGACATGTGTGAGATTAGTAAAGGTAGATGTTACCTCTCTTCAGGTAAGATCTATCTAGAAGCATGAGAGTATAAACTGTCCTTGCTACATTCAGATCTCCCAAAGCAGCTATTGTATGACCTATTGTTTTCAATGCTTTTTAAAAACTCTCTCACCTTCAAACTTCCTGTATCCTCAAAGGCTTCACAGATTGAGTATTGTCTTTGTCCTTTCTGGATGTTATAGAAATATAAAACAGTATGTGTGTCTAATATAAACAAAATTATTTTTCAGAATTCTGGAGTTTTGACTCTAAGAACAAAGCTCTGTTAGATTTAATATCTTTTGATGGTTCCATATTTGCTTCCAGGTATGTTTTGTTATTGAGTCATCACAAGTTCGAGACTTTCTCACATTCTGCAGCCTCTAATAACACTAATCCCATGAAGACAATCACTTAATTCTTCCAAAATTCTACTAAATACCATCACCTTTGAGGATTGGAGTTCAACATATGCTCATGAGAAAACACAGATATTAAAGTCTACAGCAAGTTCTCATGAAAAGAAGGAAGAAAACAGAGATGGTGATATGTCGTATATCTACAATTATAAGCTACAATTGCTCATAAAACAAATCTCAAGCTACAAATTGTTTCTGAAGAATATTCTTTAGCGAACTCCCTATTAAGTAAGTCTCCCATCATGCCAATCATGCCACAGAACTATTGATTTGTCTTCTGGCATAATAAATTCCTTATTTCTAAGTTGCAGCATGGATGGAAATATGTAGTATTTTGCGTTTCCTATTTAGATTTGTATGTATTAGACATTTAACAAATATTACATTTTACAATTTAATTGATATACTATACTTTAGATAATTTTTTTTACTCATCATGAATAATGATATTTAGTTCTGTATTTTCTTCCATTCAATATTTATGCTTTCATTTTTGATAATGTGTGCAGATTTTCTGGATGGTAGAATTTTCTTCATTATAAGAGGTTGTAATGATTTGTAGAAGAGTAATCTCTCTGGCATTTAGAGGCCAAACTAATATTTAAACATTTCTGTAGTTTAGTCTTACAGTTCCTAGGATATCATTTCTACCACAATTCATCACTTAAAATCATTCCATGGAATAATATCTAAATCGGATTATAATAGTTTCTAATAATACACAAATGCCAAAAAACATAAACTTACATTTTAGAGGAAAGAGAAGAAAACAATAAATTGGAGACTTAAAGTTTGACATATGGAAATATAAAAAATATGAATGGTATGTATGTATCATTTAAAAGATAAAGGCAATAAATATAAAGTCCTTCATTCTATTACTACAAAACTTCAAACACAGATATGGATCATTTAGCCAAATACCAGTCTAAGAAATAGGTCATTAGGCAATTTCATTATTGGGCAAATATCTTAAAGTTCGATTATACAAATGTCCAGAATATGGCCCACTATGTAACTGGGCTATATGACCATTTGGAACAGTTTAACAGTAAACTTTGCTTAAGAAGCACAATGGATCAAACAATGTGAGATTAAATCTTTCACAAAGGAAAATGAGGTAATTGCTATATATAATGCAGAGACGTCTGAAAATTTTCTGAAGATGCAGCAGGGCATACTGTTTTATAGTCAATCCAAGCATATTTATGTAAGCATAAAGTGTACATACTAAACTAATGATAAAATGGAGTACATATGTAATAAGCATAGCTTTTATTGCAGATGTCAAGATTGATATATTGGACATACTTACACAAAATAGAATGTTTTCATGTGACTGCAGTACAGTAGGATTTCTTTACATCAGCCTTGCCACAGACAAGTGAGTTAGGTATTGCACTATGAGTTTAGCCTGGTAGCGGTATCACTTTAGAGTAGGAAATTTTCAACTTCATTAACTTCTTAAGGCACCACAGTTGTAATATGAAGTCTGTTATTGAAAGGACTATTATATAATGTAAGGAAATTAAAGTGAAAACAGGGGACAAGATTAACCATTTCAAGCATTATTCTGAAGAAGTAGTAGTTATTGTATTAGTGAATCAAACAAAGTGGACTTCTTTTTTTAAAGAGTTAGGCACAAAGTCTGGGCACAATTCCTCTGAGTCCTTGCAAATGTCAGCAGCAATGATTTTTAATCTTTTAATGAGAAATTCATTCCATATCCCTAAGACTATGTTAACTTGATAGTAAGCTTGCAAAAGATCATGCAATCAGCTGCTGGTTGCTTCATAAACATAGGAGTAAACTCAGGCTGGATTTCCCTGTGTTCCAAGTTGACTGAGTCTGGCCTTTGTGAGAAAACAGCAAAGATAAATGTAATCACATATAAGGCTCCATAAACTTAATGTAATTATGAGAATATATTTGGGTCCGTCAGCCATGTTTCTACACATTAATTTTTCTCCTTTTCCCCCCAAACAGCCAAATTCGCCGTCCCCCTTTCTGGAAACTAAGGGTAAGGCTTCTAAACTACTAAGAATTGATGAAACAGTAATGTTTTACCTTATTTTTATAGTTCTCACAATCTCCTTCATACATACATATCACTATATATCAACATACATATCAACATCAATACCTACTCTAGATTCCAGTTGTCCAAATTTTATACCTGGTGCACAGAAATATACTTCCATTAACTTTTACTTGTGTGCTTTCATGGAAGCATTTCATTGATCAAATGCAAGTTTCCTACAGTCACTGTTCCTGTTCTGACACCACCTTCCATGATTTGCATGATGTAGGGATTGAACTAACTACTGCAATGAGGAACAAAACAAACAAACAACAACAAAAAACAGACACATATGGAAAAAATCTGGTTCGCTTGGTCTATACCTTAACAGAGACGCACCAGCAATGTCCTAGAAACTTGGCATGTTTATTATGTACACCACAATCAAGGAGAAAGGTTAGCTAATCTTGATAGGAGACTCTGTGAAGAGCAATCTCAGGTCCCAGACATCCTTGAAGCTATAGTTGAAACTTTCTTCACACTGGTTTTAGCTTAAGGTCAAACATTAGTCAACATCCATATTTGGATCAACAGTAACTTTTGCCATTCCTCTGAGTCTGACTTGGGGAAGGTACTGCCTACACGAGTCTGAGAAATTGGGGTCTTTGACACGGTTATGCTCATGTAAATAATACACATTCACTCAAGACTTCATCTGATCTCCACAATTGATTATAAGTATATGAAAATAAATTAAAGAAGAAAATTAGTACCTGGTTGAGAACACAATTTAATGAGACAAGGAAAATAATGCAAGATATGAAGGAAAAATTCAGCAAGGCATAAAAATAGTAAAGAAAAAACAATTTGAAGTTCTGGGAATTAAAACCACAGTAAATAAAACAGAAAGCTCTTGGATATTATCATCCAAAGAGTGAGAAATGATTGAACTTGAAGAGAATATAGAGGAATTGGAATAATCAAACAAGAACAAAGTTGAACTAAAATGAAAATACTTGTGGGAACTCAAATATACAAGCAAGAATCTGAAAATACCAAATACACAAATAGATATTGAAGACAGAGAAGACTAAAATTCTAAAAGGCATAGAAAATATCTCTCAGGAATCATAACAGAAAATTTACCAGAGTTAGGAAAATAGATATCAAGCCAGTTAAAGGAAGAAGTTAGGTAATGAACAGAAAGAACCTTCCAACATCATATTATATGAAAACGGTAAAGAGACAGAACAAAGAATGTCTATTGAAAGCAACAAGGAAAAAAACTAGTAATGCATATCAAGTCAGGTCTTTTAGTACATCAGCAGATTATCAGCAGATTATTCAGCTGAAACTTGAAAAGTCAGAAAAGCATGGACAGATAGATGTATTTCATGTTCTGAAAGACAAAGAAAAACCTATTTGACATAATTGAAGGAAAGAAAAACACTTTCTATGATCAAAAAGAAGAAAAACAAATAAAATAAAACAAACAAAAAACCAGAACCCCCCCCCCAAAAAAAAAAAAAAAAACAGAAACAAAACAAAACAACAACAAAAACCCTAAAGGGACTTGTGACCACTTAGGCAGCTTTATGGAGAAGTAATGTTTCAGTGTGAAGGGAAAAACAAGTCCAACAGTATAGCCAGAGAATAACAGCTTACCAAGGAAGGACAAAACAAAAATAGCAAAATCAACAAAATGAGAGGAATCAATATGTACCTCACAGTGATAAGTCTTGCCTAGGGTAATGGTCTCAATACCCAAATTAAAAGGCTCACACTAGTAGATTGAATCAAAGAAAAGAAAAAAAAATACGTGTATACATATTTTCTTCCATGAATTACATCTTACCACAAAAGACAGGCACTACATTAGAATGAAAGAATTGAAAAAGTCAAGTCATAAATAAATAAATAAATAAATAAATAAATAAATAAATAAATAAATAAATAAATAGAATAAACAATATACTCATTATTTGAAGAACAATCTCAATTTTGTTTTGTAAAATTAGTGAATAAAGTTTAAGAACAAATTACAAAAATCAGAATCACAAGTGTAAAATAATAAGACAGCAAGTCAAAATTTTTTGAGTAGAAAAATATCTGTGATTATGTGGTGATATATTGTGTACCCTAATAAAATTTGCCTGAAGATCAGAGGACAGAACAAACCACTAGATTAAACACAGAGGCCAGACATGGCTGACACACACCTTTAATCCTAGCACTTGGAAGGCAGATATCTGTCTTGATATCTGTGAGTTCAAAGTCACTCTGGACTACATGAGATTGACTCAATCTAAGAGAGAAACAGAGCCAGGCAGTGGTGGCATACACCTTTAATCCCAATACTTGGAAATCACGTGCCTTTAATGCCAGCACTAAGAAGAAAGTGATGGCTGGGCAGAGAAAGGTATATAAGGCATAAGGAGACAGGAACTAAAGCCTTTTCAGGCTGAGGAGTCCTTGAGGTAAGAGGTCTCAGCGGCTTGTTCCTTTATCTCACCAATCTTTCAGTATTTACCCCAATATCTGGCTTCAGGGTTTTTATTGAAAGATCATTTAGCAATTCATGTTACATGATTAAAAAAGAAAAGTAGTGTTTATATAGCAATAAGAAAATAAGCATTTCATGTAATTTAATAAATATTTGTTAAAGAGTAATCTTGACACAAAAGAAGAAAGATACAGCCTGATGTGGAAGAATTGCTATGAACATAAAAAGAATCAATATTAGCTGTGTAGACACAGCTCTTAAAGGGTACAAAAGACAAAGAAAACCATGTAAAATATAATAATAATAATAATAATAATAATAATAATAATAGTAATAATAATAATAATATATGGGCTCGTACTGTATTTAATATTTTTAAAATAGTATTATTTTCAAAATTATAAGAACTATGGAAAAGTGATACATTAAAGTCAACCTTATTGAAAGCTTCTTTGATTTCCTCCATGGTAATCCAAGTGAATCTACAGATAACATAATGTCATAAAAGACAACTTCAGTATTATCAGGAAAAACTATTAAACTAGATAGGAGTGGTATTTTCCGTTTTGTTAGTAACTTTTTCTTTGAGAATTTCAAACGCATATTTAATACAGCCAAGTCACAATCACTACTCCACCCTCTCACCCTACCCTTTCTTACCAAGTACCACCCTCAACAAGACTCACTTCCACTGTTGTGTTCTGGTATTTTTATTTGTTTGTTTTTTGAACCACTGAGCTTGACCAGAGCTTCCTTCATGGACATAGAGGTTGATCTACACACTAGAGTACCAATGCCTCTCTAACTGTATCACTAAAGAGGACTTCCTCTTCTTCAGCACCTCATGTCTCTGTGCCCTTTCTTGATCACCTCTGAGCCTGTGCTTGTCTCCCCAATCACCTGGTATGAGACCTCTCATCTCTCATCTCTGCATTGGATTTTGGGTCACATCTGGAATGGTTCTTGACTACAGCCACCCTTTGGTGTGAGTCTCACATGAGTAGTATTTTCATAATGATAAACAAAATGCAGTACACTTACACCCTGACAATAGCAACAAAGCCATACAGTATATTAAGTTAAAGGTTAACTTCATAAGATCCTGAATTTTAAACATTATCACAGGAGCATACCCTGTGTAAAAGTAGTAGTGAAAACCTGCTTAGGGAATTAAACAAGAAGGTCTCTATAAGAGTCTTTTGCAAGTGTGTATTCAGGAAGTGGTGGCATTGCTTATTATGCTAACACCATACTCTGCATTAGGAATGATTAGGGCCTGCAGGAAAATAATTAATGACAATTAAAAATCAAGCAGAGAATGTAAATTAACATGAGAAATATTATTGAGGTAGAATTTTAACAACTTAACAATGTATTAGTTATGTGAAGCAGAATTTAAATGCTATCCCTGGATGATTCAGAATGCACATGAATAAAATTAAACAGTGAAGAGAACCAAGAATCACTAAAAGCCATGGATTGGGAAGTCTTCAGAGAGGAGGAGTGAGAACATGAGTTGATACTATAGCACATATGTGGCTGTTAAATCCTATCTGTGTCAGTGAGTGGTTATAAGTTCCATTCAGGACTAAAGAGTCTGAAGTTCATTATTTTGTGCACCTTGGCCAGCTGTAACTTTCTGTGTCAATCACCATCTACAACAAATAGAAAGTTCTTTGAGGCAGGATGAGATTTGCATTACTCTCTAGGTATATGGATGAGTTGTTGGGAGTAGGTTTAATACTATGTCCGTTTAGCTAACTAATGAATGAAAATTCTCCTAAGGGACTGCAACCCATCTAGCTATAGGCTTTTGGCCTGATAAGGTTTTTAACTATGGGTTGCTTTTTATGCAGTGCTATGGAAAGTCAATCAAAAAGTGACTGGCTACTCTTATGATGTTTATGCCACTATTGTAGTGATGAGCACGTTTTGCCAGCCCAGATATTATGATAGCTCACAGAGCTCACAGCTGGACAAAATTGATGATGACTTTTCTGCTTCAGTGGTGCTAAAAGCAGTGTCTTCTTGGAAGCAATAAATGATCCACAGAAAATGCTGAAAGCAACACGTAGGCATAGCTCGATAACATCTGTTTATGGTTCTGCTTGCAGTTCTAGGTCAGTGAGGTCGGAAAATCAACTTTTTTATATAGGTAAAAGATTACGACAAAGTTATTTCTTTTCCATACAGTGCTTAGTGTGTCATCCAGTAAATACAAGTTTTTGTCCTTTATTAGAGACTAGGATGGGTCTTAGTTAAATTACTCCAGGAGCAAGTTTCTCTTATGTGGCACTGCTGCAGCCCACATTTTTTAATTGAGGATTTTAAATATTAATCACAAGTTCTAGCTAACAAAAGTGATTTAGAATAGAATTCTGTGTACAGATTTATTACTTTATTTTTTGACTGTTTCAGATACTTTAAGTAATTCTAGATATTTTTGAACTGAAAAATCAAGAGTAAAAATAGTATTTTATTTATTTAGTTTGTGTAGGTGGTTTATATATGTCTTCACATGGGTGTGTGCACATGTGCATGGCAGTTGTGATTGCCTGTCCCTGTACAACAATTATCAAGAATGTGTGAACCAATGTAGCAGTAGGTAAGCTGAATTTGGGCATTCTTATTTGCATAAAAATGATCCACCCCAATTTTAAGTTTTGTTTTGTTTTATTTTTGAATTTTTTCCTTTTTTTTAACTTGTGGACTGCTAATAGTCTATCAACTGGTGAATCTGGGTCACTGAAGTTGTCTGTTACCTGTTCCTTTGGCCTGCGTATCTCGGCATTCTCTACATTCTTCTACTAGAAATGGTATTAACACTGTAGAGAGGGTAGTTTCATCATGGGCTCTTCATATATAGCTTGCTGCTTCCTGCTCTTCAAACTCAAAATTCTTGTAAGGTTCAAGGTTTTTAATTATTTTTCTTTTAGTCTGTCTAATATCAAAAAGATCCTATGGCAGTCTGGCACAGGGGTGGTGCCTCTGCTGGATACTGTGCCCCACTACCTGGAGCAACCAGGTGCAGTCCGTGGTCTGTGATTTGAGCATGAAACAGTTTCCTATTCCTTTCTCAACTGCAGGCAAACTTTTGTTTTTGAATGAATGCAAAGCCTTGGTTGGGGAAGTGTTTCTTCTTCCTTAGCAAGTGAAAAGTAGGTCTGCCTTTATGACTCTCCAGCCATATGTGTTCACTTAAGCATAGGCTTGCTGCTGCTAATGTAGGGTTTTGTTTCATAGAAAGGAAGAGTCCAGGAGTTTGAATTGGTTTCAGTTTATGAATTTCCAAATATGGATTGAAGACTTCTTTTTGGTTTCTTGCCCTAACCTCAATCATTTTTTAGTTCAAACAGACTTCCTCCGTGTTTTGAGTTAAGAATAACCTTTATTCCTAGATCAAAAATTACGTTAGTTAATACCTTTTAACTGGCTTTGATAAGCAATATGCCCTTTCCCCTAAGTTCAGACAAACTTTAAATAAAACTCATGTGTTTTCCCAATGTATTCAAAAGGCCTTATCACTCACTGAAATTTAGGTTAACTGTTTGA
The DNA here is from genome assembly GCF_007827085.1 of Peromyscus californicus insignis. Classification (NCBI taxonomy): domain Eukaryota; kingdom Metazoa; phylum Chordata; class Mammalia; order Rodentia; family Cricetidae; genus Peromyscus; species Peromyscus californicus. Next base: position 47,176,870 of record NW_026294491.1, on the reverse strand, counting down.
CTTGGGCAAACAGCTCGCTGCTGGGCTCACTGAGTTGTATTTTATGGTTATATGTTCTCTGTCATTGCTAAATGAGGAATGACATTTTCTTACAGTTTGAAACAATCTGCAGGAAGCAGAAGACCTCAGATGTGTTCTAACTGTAAAACATTATTGAGCTGTAGAATTATGATTTATTAACCTTTCAGTACATATGCTGTGTTTCAATTAAACTATTTACCAACATATGTTCTAACACCCTAGCTGACTCTAAACATATCATCTTTATTCTGAACAAGATTCTTTTATATTTTATCAAGAAAATCAAACAATATAAAATTTATTCTCTCAGTGCTTTTTTATACTTCAGCATATGAAGACATACATATTCCACTGAAACAAGACTCCCTCTGTCTATCTCTCATCTCTATATATACATGACAATATAGCCATATATAAATTGTGTTTATGAGTTTATGGATATTCTTTATTTTACCCATGTAACTGAAACTTTTATTTAATTTTATCTGTATACTGTCATTCACAACAAAAATAAATGCAAAATATTAAGCATTAAAATGTATTATAATGAAACAACACACCACTTTTTCCTTTCTCCAAGAACAATTGTGAGTCTTCATTATTAAATCAGTGCTAAAAACCATTCTTCCTAATTTGCTTAGGCATTCTTTTTTTTTTTTTTGCCTTTTTTTAAAAAAAATTTTGCAATACAATTCACTTCTACATATCAGCCATGGATTCCCTTGTTCTCCCCCTCCGGCCCCCCTCACCTTCCCCCCAGCTCACCCCCCATTCCCACCTCCTCCAGGGCAAAGCCTCCCCCAAGGACTGAGATCAACCTGGTAGACTCAGTCCAGGTAGGTCCAGTCCCCTCCTCCCAGGCCTAGCCAAGCGACCCTGCATAGGCCCCAGGTTTCAAACAGCCAACTCATGCAATGAGCATAGGACCTGGTCCCACTGCCTGGATGCCTCCAAACTCCCAAACAGATCAAGTCAATCAACTGTCTCACCCATTCAGAGGGCCTGATCCAGTTGGGGACCCCTCAGCCACTGGTTCATAGTTTATGTGTTTCCATTCGTTTGGCTATTTGTCCCTGTGCTTTATCCAACCTTGCTGCTACTCACATCACCAGGGAGGCTACCTAGAAAACAGGACCCCAAGAAAGACATGTGGATCGCCCAATGACAGAGAAATGGAAGAGATCTACATGAACAACCTGGACATGAGTGGGGGTAATGAAGCGCGAGGGTCGAGGGAAAGAGAGCTTGGGGGACAGGGAGATCCCAGCTGAATTAACAACAGAGAGGGAGAACAAGGAATAGGAGACCATGGTAAATGAAGACCACATGAGAATAGGAAGAAACAAAGTGCTAGAGAGGCCCACAGAAATCCACAAAGTACCCCCACAACAGACTGCTAGCAATGGTCGAGAGACAGCCCGAACTGACCTACTCTGGTGATGGGATGACCAAACACCCTAATTATCGTGCTAGAAACCCCATCCAAAGACTGAGGGATCTGGATGCAGAGATCCATGACTAGGCCCTGGGTGGAGCTCTGGGAGTCAAATTAGCGAGAAAGAGGAGGGTTTATACGAATTTATGGATATTCTTGAAATTTCAAATTTTTTCTCCTTCTCCTTGTTCATTCATTTCTGCTTTGATTACAGTCTTAGGCATATGTAACTGGTTTTTCCCTGTCTTTGAATTTAGAAGGTGATTGTTATAAGGAAAAAAAAATACAAGAGGAAAATAACTGAATTGCTGCACTGTGACAAGTAAACAGTGTGGAAAAAGTCAAGATGTCATAGTCACTTTCTATTTTCAGAAGAATGGAGAATATAGCAAATATTTTAATAGATATTTTTTCTCAGCTCAGTCTATTGATAGAAGGTGATGAGTCAGTTTAATCAATATCTTAGCTGTTGGTTTTCTTATTGGCATCATTACCTTTAGAATGTTCAAAGGACATGTTTAACCAGGTGTCTAATAACTTCTTAAGAAAGGAATGGAAGATAAAATAGAAAAAGGTGCAAGCTTCGTATTGATGCATGTGATCACTCACCAACTACTAGAGGAGAAATGTGTTATTGTTATAAAGTATTTGTGTTAATTGATTGTGTCAGTTAATATCTTCTGTTAAAATACAAACTTCATGACTTTGTAATGTCAACAACCCCATAGGAGTCTAAGTCTATCCACAGGTATTTTTGTCTAACGTTTTCTACTAGTTCCTGACATGCAAAAGAAGTCTACCTTAACTCTGAAGCTTTTGTTTACTCTCACTGCCTAATCTTTATGACTCTCTCTCCAAATACCAGTTCCCTCAGTAGTGTTTTTCTTACAAAGCCACTCTTTTAACAAAATGTCTGTACCACTGATATCTCATATATTAAACTAGGACATCTCTGTGAATAACTGCTCTCTTACGAAACATTCAAGTAAACACTGATCATTCTTGTAAATGCTTTAGACATATTCCTTTTTTCAAATAACTATCCAACTGCTACTCTAAAAATGTTTTGAAAGTCGTGTTATGTGATTATATTGTTAGCTTTGACTGACTGCTTGGCACAGTCTGAAGTCACCTCACGTGAAGTATTACCTACATCATACTGGCCTGCAGACATATCTTTGGGTGTTTGTGTTGACTTAGTTGATGTAGGATGTCCCAACCCTTTGTGAGTGGCATCACTTCTTGGGCAGATGGTTCTAGGCTGAATAAGAAATCAAAATGAGCCTGTTCTCTTAAAGAACATCCAAAAGCAGCATTCCTCACGGTTTCTGCCTCCAAGTCCCTGATTTCCCTCCAGAATGGACTGTGACCTGAATGAAAGCTAAATAGACTCCTTCTTCCCCTAAGTTTCTCGTGGTCAGTTATGGTTAACCACCACCCCCACAACAAAATAAAATAAGAGAAACACCCATTCTTGAGCTTTTCTGGACATAAAACTTCCACCATCAGGTAATCTCACCAAATTCTCTCCCCTCTTTTATTTCTAATTATTTCCTATTCTATGGGAGATTTCTCATCACCTTGTTCACAATCACTGCTAATCATATGATAAACATAATTATGAAGATTAGTGATTGTGAGTAAACACAGGCATTCATCATAATTGGCATTGCTTTATTCTAACATCTGATAACCTTTATGTAAAACCAATATTCATTCTAGTAAAGATAAGCAGCCAATAATGTAATTATTGAGAAACGTCCCTTCATAGGTTCAAGGCAAAAACTTCCTTATAGCATATGGTACCTATTAAAAGTTGTCAAAGTTTCTCAAAAAAAACATTTCTTTTTTTGCCTTGTTTTTCTTTGATCAGCAAATACCATTTATACAAAATTAAAAAAAGGATTTGACCATGGACTGAAGATGAGATATTTCTCAAATATTACTATCATGGAAAGTTTCCTGTATATTTATTCATAGTGGTCGATGGTTTTTTCTGAGGAGACTGAAGTATGCAAAACATAATACAAACATGGAATATTATCTCTTAAAAATAACACTTTACCATAGTTCTCCTAGATATACTTATTTTTATTTTTGAATGATATACAAAAGTATAAAAATTATGAACATTGAGGATAATTTGTAATGTATGGTATATATAAAGTGCAATATTAATTAAAATATTTTTGATCTCAAAAGTAAAAAAAAAAAACTTTTTTAAAATTTTAAAATGTATAGTTCACCATACTATGTAAAGTAACTGAGTTTCTTGGCGTCTGTGTACCTTAGTACCTTGTCAGCCTTTCTCAAGTTATCCCCCATTATCAATCCCCCTGAGTCTCATTGGTCACTCTACTGTTTGTAAATTTTAAGCAGTAAACATTAGGAAACCATGTAATGAGTGAGATCTGCTGTGGGATGTCTTTCTCTATGCTATGAATGTGTTACTTCCCTTTGTTAATAAATAAAGCTGCATTGGCCTATGGCAAGGCAGGATGGAGCCAGGTGGGAAAATCCAAGGGAGACAGTGTAAAAAGAAAGGAGAGTAAAGGGAAACGCTGTCCAAAAAGCAACATGTAATGGGATGCAGTTAAGCCATGGAACATGTGGCAACACATAAATTAATAGTTATGGGTTGAGTTAACTTATGAGAGCTAGCTAGTAAGAAGCTTGAGCCACAAAACATATAATTTGCAATTAATATTAAGCCTCTGAGTGATTATTTTATAAGTGGCTGTGGGACTGGAGAAATATGGGACCAAGGAGCCGGGTGGGACCAGAGAAACTTATGGCTACAGAGATCATTTGCTCTTTGTTTATCTATATGTAACTGATTTCACTTAAATCTTAATCTCCAGCCTATTTTCATTTGATCTGCTTAAGGTGAGAATTAGGTCCCATGTTTAGTTTTGTGTGTTGTGTGTATTTTGTGGTGTGTGTGTGTGTGTGTGTGTGTGTATGTGATTTGTCCAGTGCCATTTACTGAAAAGACTGTTGATACATGTTTTTGAGTTGTTGTCTTTATGTTACCTTTTTATGTAAGTTAATTAATACATATTGTAAGTTCATTTTTTGTTAAATTTTCATTGTTTATTATATTTCGATTAGTCTTTCAGCCATCTAATGGTGCTTTTGTATTTTATGAGCCTCATTTGTGTAATTTTAATTTATCCGGCTGTATGTTACAGCATTTTAGTTGCTATCTTGCCTGAGAATATTGTTTAGTTTTCGTTTATTTTCTTCTTCCACTGACTTTCGGTTAGCTTATATTGGAGCATCTTCATGCCCATATGAATTTTCTGTTCTCCTTTTTCCTTCTTCTCCGTTGCCCTCTGCTGTGCCCCATTCCATCTCATTTGCTCTCTCCATTCAGTTCAGCTCAGCTTCTGCTGTGACTATGCAGATGCATTTTATCACACTTTCTATTTCACCTCACCTCTAGGATCTTACTCCCCACAGACTCTCCTCTCCTGCCATCCTCTTCCTTGCTTTCTTAGCTACCTACCTACCTACACACACACACACACACACACACACACACACTTAGACACAAATGCATACATACAGGTACACAAACATATTTCTGTATATACATATATATGGATAACTTCAAATCTGAAGTTCAAATATGGGGAAAAATAAGATATGTACTTTCCAAGTCTAACTTATTTTAACCCACTGATTTGCAGTTGCAAAATACAGAAGTATTGATGCAATGCGTTCCTTTGATTTCTCTGTTGATTCCCCTGCAGTAGTACTTTCTAGAGGCACGACTGAGTCTCGATGTGCTCATTATTCCTATTTGGCATTCATTTTCCCCTCTCTCTACTTGTGCTGGCCTGTAGGTAGAGCATTCTCTACTCATCTTCCAATTATTCATATTGGAAGTAATGGGATTGCTGGGTGCTGAAACAGTTCTACAAGTAATCCTTACATTGCTATTACAATTGCTTTTTGAACAGTGCTTATAAAGCTCCTGTACTGGCTTTGTAGAGTACGGCAGCCAGGCAGGCTACCACTTCACTCTTCACAGGCTCCCCAACTACGGCATGTATCATTCCATGCCATTGTTGCTTGCTCTCCGAGAAGCTGAAAGTTGGTATGAGAACGTAGTATCTCCCACAGATCTTTCTCAGTTTATATAAACTCTGGCACATTTACCACTTTTTATTACTGTGCTATCTCCTTTTACTATATTAGAAAAATAATGCTGCCATTATCTGATATCTTTTATGGTTTTCTAATGTAATCTCTGCTATTTATGTGTCTTACCAAGCAGCAAACAAAACACAAATAATAAACTGTAAGATAAGGAGGGCTTCAGACATGAAGTGAAGAAAAGACTCCATGACCCCATAGAGATACTCTGGTCTTTCCTCAGCGGCCTTCATTCAGGTAATAGAATAAATGGAGACAACAGATAGCCACTCAGTTTCTTTTAGTTGCCACTATTTTGTAAATATTATTCTATATTCAAATGTATTTGGATTTAAAATTGGAGAATAACATATATTTTTAAAGAAAGTAGAGAGTTAACAGTATACCTGTGTTCTGCCACTAGTGTTTAGTCAGAAAGATTGGGAATGGTGCCTGGATAAGAAAAGCATCTCTTTAGCTCAAAGTTTCAAGTGACAGTGAAAAACAAAGCTTCACTGATAACTTCAGAAACCAGAAAACTTTAAAAGGACCTCGTGGAGCAGACTTAAGATGGGAAGAGCAGGGTACAGGTGATAGGAAAAGACAATGGGAAAAATGGATAGGCTCCAATTGCAGAGGCAGAAGCCCAATATAGGAAGAGGAAGTAGGGACAAATAATATTCAAGTTGCTTGATAAAGACTCCAGTAAATATAATAAATATGATAAATATAATAAATATGAACTCCGACACTGACAAACGCGGGAAGATATTCCTAAATGCACAATGGTGACATTCATAACTTGTCAGTAATGAATAGTTGTGTAATTGGACTTATGGCCCTCTCAACAGGAGGCAAACCTTGCCTGGTACTGGAAACCTAGTCACCTATCCATGGTTAGTGAAATCATTAATGTTAGAGATAGCATTTTACCAGCACTTTACCAGACCAACATAATTTTTTACTACATAACTTATTCTTGTACTCACAATAGATCTGGCTTTCACTCCTCATCAAAGAAACTTCTCGTCACAACAAATGTAGATTATCAGAGAAACCACAACTGGCCATAAAGTAGAGATCAGTGGATTGTGGGTAGTCTACCCCAATATCTTCAACACAACTACTGAAGCTAAAGCTTAGGCAACAATTAGAAAGAAGAGCTAGAAAGATTGTAAGAGCCAGAGGACTAGGAAATGGACTCTTTAGTCTAGAAACAAGTACCTAAACAAGTTCTGAACAACTAAAGTATCAATTTATATGCTAAAGGGAAAGAAGAAAAAGTCTAAGAATCGAGTCCTCACACAAAGAACTACAGGCACCTAAAGACTAAATGACTATGGGGGGGGATTTAGTGATAAGCCTCTCAATTGGTTATCCAATACAGAATGTTCTGCCATAAAATCTTACACACACACACACACACACACACACACACACACACACACACACACACACACACCACAGAAAGGAAATGGACTGAGCAGATTTTATTTATATATTTATGGACCACTCTATATATGCAACACTAATAAAACAAAGGAGAGGCCATTAATTTGGGAGATAGGAGTAATGGAAGGGTCTCAGGGAAGGGACATGGAAAACATTGGATGGAGGAAAAGGTTATTAGAAATGATATGATTATACTTTAATTTAAAATATATTAAATTTAAAAAGGGAACATTATTAAATTGAAAGATGACAAAATCTAAATCCACCAAGATCTAAAATCAAATAGACCTAAATAGAGTAAGAGTAGATGTACTCAAGCAAAATAACAGAAATCTATTAATTCATATAACAATCTAAAAATCTGTTACTGATTTTTTTTTTTTTTTTTGGTTTTTCGAGACAGGGTCTCTCTGTGTAGCTTTGCGCCTTTCCTGGAACTCACTTGGTAGTCCAGGCTGGCCTCGAACTCACAGAGATTCGCCTGGCTCTGCCTCCTGAGTGCTGGGATTAAAGGCGTGCGCCACCACCGCCCGGCCCTGTTATTGATTTTTAAGACATTAGCTAAAGAGAACATATATTAGACTTAATTAATTCATGTAAATTCATTTTCTTGAAATCCTGTGCATCTTCATTTATGTCAGTTTTCTAGCATAAACCTTATAGTGGTTTTAATGAGAATAGCCCCCATACACTAGTATATTGGAATTCTCAGTCAGCAGAGTGGAAATAATTGGGGAGGATTAGATGTGACCTGGTTAGAGGAAGTATGTTGCTTGGGGCGAACTTTGAGATATCAAAACCCCATGCCAGGTCCAGCCACCCTCCTCTCCCTCTCCCACCTCCCTCCATCTCTCTGCCTGCTGCCTGCAGATTGCATCAGGCTAAAAAGCTCTTAGTTACTGCTCTAGCACCATGCCTGTCTGCTTCCTGCCATGATGACTTAACATTCTAAAACTATAAGCAAGCCTCCAATTAAATGCTTTAATTTGTAAGAGTTGCCTTGGTCATGGAGTCTCTTCATAGCAATAGAACAGTGACTAAACAGAAGTTAGTATCAGGGACTGGTCATGCTTTTGTTTGGAGGAATATGGACACATTTGGGATTTTGGACTAGAATAGTGGTTGAATGCTTTAAATGAGGCTTAATAGACCATCCTATTAGAAGCCTGGAAGACAGGAGTTCTGAGAGTAATGTGGATTATTCAGGCCCAGTTCAAGAGATTTCCAAGGGAAAAATAACAACAACTGGCTTAGAGACTATTCTTGTGCTATTTTGGCAAAGGATGTAGCTGCTTTTTGTCCTCGTCCTAAACATCTGCCTGATGCTATATTTAAGAGTTTTGGACTAATGTGTTTGGCAGAGAAGATTTCAAGATAGCCTACTCTTGACTTTCATAGGGTTGTTAATGGTCATTTATGCAGATCTACAATGAAATGGAGCAAACATGACAAAGAGAAATAAAAAATACACAGTTTGAAGGAGAAAAGGCATACAAGGAAATTTAATGTTGGAGTCAAATCTTATGATCAAGAAGATGGGATGCTTAAAGAAAAACCTGATATTAAATGGGATCTCTCCAGGCTAAACTTGCAACTTGTGAAATGAAAATCCTTGAAGGGTTTCCTAGGCCTAAATAACAACAAAAAGCTTATGCAAATGTAAGCCAAGAGGGAGGCAGTTTCTAGCACCAGCAAGCAGAAGAACTTTGGCAACTTAGGCATTGTGATTTAGGATTTAGAGGCTAGGGTCTGTGGAATCTTCCTCTCTGGTTAGGGAAATCCAAGGAGATCAAGTATATGATGTGGGAGTTCCTGCATGGAGACTTGGAGCAGCCATTGTTTTAAACTGTGAAGGTGAAGTCTGCATTACTTTGGAGACATAGAGATACCAGAGCATGAGATAACTGACAAGGACAGCCACAGAGAGGGAAGTGTGTTGCAGTCACAAAAGTGGAAGGAGTGGTAGATATGACTAGCCATTTAACTCCTTTACCATCATCTGACACAGAGATAAATGATTTGAAGGTTGTTGGAAGTATGTAATTGGATTTTGATTTTATAGGGAGTTGCAGTTAAGATACCATTTTGAGTCATTGAACACTTAAACAGTGTTGAAACTGATGGACTATGGGGGCTTTTGAAGTTGGACTGAATACATTTTGCATTATGATATTACTACGAGCTTATGGGAGTCAGTGCATGGATTGTGATTGTATGAAAAAAAAAATGGCATCCACAGTCACTTATATCTGCATGCCTAGTCCCCAGGTTTTTGGGAAGGATTAGAAATTATATACTCGTTGGAGTAGGAGTCACATAATTAGAAGTTGTGTGTCACTGGGGTTGGGCTTTGAGGTTTTAAAAGCTTATGACAAGTCCAGGTTCTCACTCTCTTCCTGCTGTCTAAGGACCTTATTAGGATATAAAGCTCTTAGCCAATTCCCTAGTACCATAAAAAGACTTAACAATTTTCTGAAACTTTCTGCCCATAATGTGATCAATTTTTCCAAATGGACCAGTGATCTTGAGTTTAAATTCCTGTATAATTAAGCTTTGGAAAGAGAGAAAGACAAGTGAATCATTGAGATCTTCTGTACACCTGTCTAACTTAATTATAATTTTGAGACCCAAAGCAACCCCTTGCTCTGTGATTGTGTAGAGAGATTCTGAGTGCCAAGAGATAAATGTGATTCACATGAATGCTGTGCAGTCTGTAGAGGTGCATTGACATCTCTTTGTTGGTCACTTTCCAGATCTTAAGTTGAGAGTTCAGTCTGAAAAAAATCTCAATTGCGGCCGGGCGGTGATGGCGCACGCCTTTAATCCCAGCACTCGGGAGGCAGAGCCAGGCGGATCTCTGTGAGTTCGAGGCCAGCCTGGGCTACCAAGTGAGTTCCAGGACAGGCGCAAAGCTACACAGAGAAACCCTGTCTCGAAAAACCAAAAAAAAAAAAAAAAAATCTCAATTGCTAACAATTATCATGCATCTTCTAATCTGTAGCTGAGATTTATAAGAACAATTAAACAGTAATTACTGATGCTCTTTTTTACAAATAGTTAGTTAAATGTCATCTCTCATTTCTAAAAGCATTACATAGACACTCAACCACTAATAATGAGATTCCTCTTATGCATATTTTCAGTTCTGAAGTAGATATGTTGGAAAAGTCTAATACCTTTGGGGAAAAGTATATTTTTATCATGCATTTCACCAATTTTAGGCCTTAATTGGAACATGTGGCAGAAAAAAAAGTAATACAATTTCATCAAATTATTTTATATTCCTCCTGAGCATATAGGAAATTGTTTGGTTCCAATTCTTTTCATGCAGGTGGGCACATGTGGCTAATTTCTGCTTAATTGTCAGCAGAAGCAAATTAAACAAAGACCCTAATGAGAAGCAGTCACTACAGTCCATCACATTTCCCTTTTCAGAATGGCTAGATGTGGACAACCTAAAATGGTGGGTTGCACAATGAAAGGGTTCCAGACACTTAATTAAGGATGCCACCAGAAATATAGCCACTGAAGAAGTCTCACAAATCAGCACTGTCATATCTCATGTATGTAAGATTAAAATTTGTATTATACAGTAACTGGGAAATAAGGGTAATTTTGTGTGTATGTTTTTGCTACATTATCCTGACAAACATGGAGTTTTCCTCCATTCCTCTCATGACCTATTCACTTCATGGTAATTCACTTTCATTCTGCTTAAGCCAAAACCGAATACCTGACGTTTGTTTATTTACGTCATATGATTTCATCTTGTCACAAAGGTATATGCACTCCCTCGTTTATTAACTCCAATAGAGATGTCATGAAGCTTGGCTATATAATGGCTCTAATATGACATCACATTGTTTATAGCTGAGATTTTTATGTATCTTAGTGGGATTTCTAGAATAAGTTGATGAACAAATTCACACACACACACACACACACACACACACACACACACACACACACACACACCACATGCATACAAGTAAAATTACCCTTGCCAACAGTTCAGCATCTGGCTGCTTGACTGGAGATAGTCATTGTGCTGGCTAGTTTTATGTCAACTTGACTCAAGCTACAGTCATCTGAGAGTAGAGAACTTTAGTTGAGAAATCCTTCCTTAAGATCCACCTGTAGACAAACCTCTAGGGCAGTGATTCTCAACCTGTGAGTTTCAACACCTCTGTATTTAAAAAACACATATACTTCATTATGATGCATAACAGTAACAAAATTACACTTGTAAAGTAACAAGGGAAGTAGTTTTATGATTGTGGGGTCACCACAACATAAGGAACTATTTGAAAGGGTCGCAGCATTGGGAAGGTTCTGAACCACTGCTCTAAGTGTCCTGTCTGCAACAATTGGACTCTGAGGCAGAGTGATAGGCTGCTCACTCTTCAAGCCAAATATCTATTATTTATTAGTCCCTCAGTTACCACTGTTACTGTTGCCACCCTATTACAAACTGTCATCGTCTTTTACTTTCCCTTTTGTCTGAGTTTCTTTTCCAGTGTGGTGGGGCACAAGTGTTCCTCCACAATATTACAAAACAAAACAAAACACTCTGTCTGCAAGCCATCAGCCACAGTTACTCTTAGCTTACATTTGTATCATTCACCTCTTTGCAGTCTGAGTTTATCTCCATCTAGGAGTTTTCTCAGTCTAGGGCATTTTAATTAGTGATTGATGTGGGAGGGCCCAGGCCATTGCGGGTGGTACCACCCCTGCCCTAGTGGTCCTGACTGCTGTAAGATAGTAGGCTGAGCAAGCATCGAAAGCAAACCAGTAAGAAACATTTTTTTACAGTTCCTGTGTCAGCTCTTGCCTACATGTTCCTTCCCTGAATTACTTTTATGATTAACAGTGATGTGGAAATGTATACAAGGTACACTTTCTCCTTAACTTGATTTCAACTATGGTGTTTCATAACAGTAATAAAAATCCTAACTATGGTATTCATTATCCATGTGTATTCCTGGGTCCTCATTAATGCACCACTAAATTCATGTTGAATTTTCTATACCTCAAAAACTCAATTGCTATGTATAGCTCATTTGATGAGACTCCTATGGTACTTAGAATGGAATATATACATATAGTTTTATTTTATTTCATCCTGTTTATCAACTAAATTAAACATAAACTATTATTTTTTTCAATACAAAAAAAATAACTAGCTGATGTTCATGAACAGGCCAGTAAGTAAACATCTTGATTCCTTGGATGTAGGAGCCATCATGAGAAACACTCATCACTCATGGACTTTCAAGACAGTAAAGGGTAAAGGTTTACTTTTTTTTTATTTTTCTATGCCATCAATTCTGCTTTGGTTTTCCCTTTACGGTGAAAATCTCTCTATGTCTGCTTCAATTTCTTGGAAGGGCCAGCTTCAGTACCAGCAGCTGTATTTCAATGTCAGTTGGCATTACTATCATAGAGAAAATGTAGAGGAATGCAGCACATGGAAGCTGTCTGTCTCACAGTCTCCTTGCCAGCAGCCTCCAAATGCTGTTACTATTTCCATGACCTGGAACTGAATTATGAGGTAGCCAGAATATTACCAGTATCACATGTTATAGCACAGACTCAAAAATACCAGTATAACAATTTGTAAAGAACATATTATCTCTGCCAGATATCTAGGCTTTAGGGTTTTTTTTTCCCACTCTTGGAATGGCTATATTCTGGTTGAGACCCAAGGATGCTTATCATTTTCATGGCCTCTCTGCATGGTCTAGAAACAAGGTTGGTTCCCGTACCATTTGCCGCATGAAAGTTTCTTCATCATAGCATGTATTGCTGATATTACTTTAATCTGTTTTCATGAAAAAGAAGCAATTGTTATAAATAATATATATATATATATATATATATATATATATTTACTCATTTTCTTTCACTCTTTCTCTTGTCCCATTTCTTTCATTCACTCATTCATTACTTCATTAAGTCATTTGTTCCTTACTTCACTCCTTTATTCCTTCCTTCATTTATACATTTTTCCCTTTTATTTCTGGTGTGCTTTCCTGGCCTTTGTCTTCAATAGCTAGTGCTTATATGCCAGTTTTACTCTTGAGTCTACTAATCAGCTTCTACCTGAGAAATGTCAGAAGCACAGCAGTTCTTAGGCATTTTGTGTATTCTTTCTTTGCAATTTCAACATTCTTTGCTATTAAATAATAAAAACACAGGAGTTCATTTTTTTTCTGTCTCACACCTCAGCTTTAAGTACAGTTTTATTGTTTCATTTCCTTAAACATTCCCTCTCCACAACTGGTTTTTGTTATTGTAAACATTGATTTCCTCTCCAGTACCTGAAATAATCCAACAATATTCTGTCCAGTTTTCTGCTGTAGGATGTTCTGTATGTCAAATGTGCTGCTTTGATTGGTTAATAAATAAAACACTGATTGGCCAGTAGCCAGACAGGAAGTATAGGCAGGACAAGGAGAGAGGAAAATTCTGGAAAGTGGAAGGCTGAGGCAGAGAGACACTGCCAGCTGCCACCATGGCATGCAACATGTGAAGATGCTGGTAAGCCATGAGCCATGTGGCAATGTATAGATTTATAGAAATGGGTTAATTTAAGATATAAAAAAAAAGTTAACAAGAAGCCTGAACCATTAGGCCAAACAGTTTAAATAATATAAGCATCTGTGTGTTTATTTTATAAGTGGGCTGTCGGACTGCCGGGGGTTGGCAGGACCCAGAGAAAAAACTCTCCAGCTACAGTTTTCTTGCTTACTGGCCTATATACCTATAATAAACATTTCCCAATTGATTTTTAAGAGATTTTTTCCAGAAAAATCCAAGCTGTGTGCCCTTAGATTGGAGGTGATTACTTTTGCCATTCTGTCAAAGGCTGTGAGATGACCTATAGGAACCCTATTGAGAATACTGCTCCTGACGATACATACTCTTATCACACTATGTTCTAAAACAATATCATATAATTTGTGTTCAACATGTATTTATAGAGTTCAAAATAGAATCAATTAAGGGATGAAATATTATGGGGATGCTTATTAAACTTCCTAAGTCTCAATTTCTAATCTTATAATTGTGCTTAATAATGGCAGTTATATATTAGCTCCCAGTGTGTTGAGCTAAAGTTTCCATAGCTGAATAAGTATATATTCAAAGCAGAAGTTACTTGTGTTATAAAGCAGTCATATAGGAGTTAACCCTTTTGTGATTTAGTGCAGATAGGCTATCTCAGAATCAGCATAAGCTTTCTCACTCCAATTCCTGTGACATCTCATTTTCTTATGAGGTCCTGCAAATTCTCTGGGCATCTGATCTATATTCAGAAAGAATGTAGATACCAAAAATAAAATGAGAATGAAAAGACATTTACTTTATATCAGGAAAAATGGATGTCTAGGATGTGTTGTGTATTAGTCAATGATGTTTGTTTGTTTTGTTTTGCAAGACAGGTTTCTCTGTGTAGTTTTGGTGCCTGTCCTGAATCTTGCTCTGTAGATCAGACTGGCCTCAAACTCACAGAGATCCACCTGGCTCGGCCTCCCACATGCTGGGATTAAAGGTGTGCGCCACCACAGCCCAGCCTAGTCAATGTTCTTTAAAGAAACTTATTTGCTAAAACAAATGATATATTAAAAAGAGATTTAGTAGAGTGTTGTATAGGCTGTGGTCTGGGCATCGCAACAATGGCTGTCCCTGATGAAAAACAGCCAAGGGTCTGATAGAGATTCAGTCTATGAAACTGGGTGTCTCAGTAGTGCCAATCTGGTGTTGGAGTCCCAGAGAGATTTTAGAAAGTTACCAGTTTACAGTCTATGCTGGAGTTCCCATGAAGCATATTTTCACACCAGAAAGAATGGCTCAGGAGCAGGATAGATGAATGACTGAGAGCAAGCAGGCAAAGGCGTCCCCCTTCTACATCCTTTTATGTGGGCTGTCACCATAAGATACCTCAGAGTTGTGTCTTCCACTTCAAATTATCAAATGGGGAAAAAAAAGAAAGAAAACCAAAACCAAAAACTCCCCAACAAGTATGCCCATCTGCTTGGGTTTTACATAGATCCCGATACAGTAAAGTTGACAACCAAGATTAGCCATCATAACTTGTAAATTGAACATTGCTTCTTTCTCAGTGAGTAGAACTTAGGCATAGGACTAAACCAATTTGAAATGAATGAGAATGCATGATATGCTTTAGCTGTTTGTATAAACATTTTGCTCCAAATTATGGTTCTGTTCACAATGTGGAATAAGAGTAGCTGTATTTGGGCAAACATACCATTTCAATTTTTATTCATAAATCAATTCAACCATGAGCTACAGACAGTTATTTAGCCTTCCTATGTACAAATGACAACCATACTAAAAACAAAATCTGGGAAATATTTTCCACAGTAGTCTCAAATATATCTTAGAATAACTCCACCCAAGCAAATGAAAAACTTGCGTAATACGAATTTGAAGAGGATATCAGAAGGTGAGAAGAACTTTCATGATCATGGATCAGTGGGATTAATATTATGAAAATGGTGATAATGCACATCGGTGGCAATCCTCATCAAAATTTCAAATGAAATTATTTAAAGAAATTTAACAAATCATCTTAAAATTCACATGGAAACACAAAAATTCCAGGACAGCTAAAAGAAATCTGAATAGATATCGTTGTATTTATCAGTATCCTAGATTTCAAAGTATACTTAGGAGCCATCTATAGTAAAGAAAACAGAATACTATAGGCATAAAGAAAAGGCATTTTGATCAACAGAATATAACTGAAGACCTGCACTTAACTCCACACACCTACAGACACTTGACATTCAACAAAGAATCTAAAAATTGATACTGGAGAAAAGATAGATATGTTGGATAATAAAAATAAACCCATATTATTCACACCGAAGACAATTTATCTCCATATGGATCAAAGACCTCAACATAAAGTCAGATTACCACAATAATAATAATAATAATAATAATAATAATAATAATAAAAGATTACCCTGAATCTAATAGCAGAAGAAAGTATGGGATAAACTTGTATTCATTAGCATAAGAAAGAATTTTATGAACTGAGCCCTTATATTGCAGCTAGTTGTACAAATTATATTTGTTATTCACTTCTCATAGCATTAACTTGATTTTTCTTAATTTTCTAGTTGCTGTACAAATAGTGCCTAAATCAATGTGTCTAACATATTTTTTATAACAGGTTTTTGGTAGTATACAATTCATACTTGTAAATTTCAGTACATACCAGTTTTGATTTGATATTTTTAAATTAGTTTTACAAAGGAAATTTAGGGGTTTTTTTTGAGAAATATACTCCTTAGTTGCATGTGGATTAATAGACATTTTGCTATTCTGAGTTTATTTAAAAATTATTCATTACTAGTTATTTCTGATGAAATGAAATAAAATTTTAGTTCATTCTTGAGAAACAGAATTTTGAGTGTGACAAACAGGCATAAAAAAGGGTGGTTCCAGATACAGCAAAGAGCAATAGTAAATATCATCCTGAAATTGGAGTAGCTCTAGTCTGACACAAAGACGTGTCATTCAAATAAGTCTTTGTTCCAAAAATAAAGTGATGGATATTTGTTCAGAAATATATTTTAATTAAAATCTTCTTTACAAGTATTTTATATATCTTTAATTCAAATATGTCCAAAAATATCATGAAAACATGAACTGTGTTTTTTAACAAAATTTAGGATGGCAAATTTATACTTTGAAATATTCTGATATTCTTTAAAATTATTATATTTTGATTCTAGTTTCTTTTAGTGAACCATAGGCATATAAAATTTTTATTTCATTTGATTTTTTTTCTGGTAGTCCTTCTTCATGAGTTAAGTTGAAACCTTAAGGCTATGATATTTACTTAAAATTAATTTGGAAATTTGTTGCACTACACAGGAAGCCTCTTAAAAGACCATTTCACAGAAAAGGTATTAAGTCAATCCTTTTAAAGATAGATACACTTTCTATTACAAGACACTGTAAATTGAGGATAAATGAAATAGGATTAGGATTATACTTTTAAAATTATCATGTTATAGTCATTATTAAACTTAGATATCAATTTAATTTCATACTAGCTCCTGCTGAAATATGACTTACATTAATGTAGATTGCAAGTGGTCATGGTACTATATTTAAATTTATTCCTGTTACTCTACCTTAAAAGTCATTCAGTTTCTTATGCATTTTTCTGGACCCAAATTCATCAATTTAGCAGTATTATTTTTAAAATAATATAGTCAATTTTACCAGAATAACAACTTAACTACTATTATAAAAAATAATTACTGTTGAAATAATTAGTACTAGCTGATTGTTTCCTTATTGGAAATTGATTTTACATTAATTAAACTACTAATCTTCAATGAAGTTCCCTAATGATTACTATGTATTATTTCCACTTGAAATGTGTGTGATGAATGCAGACACAATAACTTTCTGGAAATCTCATAACTGGCAAATTTAGAGGTGTTTCATACTGAAGTAATCTGGCACTAGAACCTTGAAATAGTTACACAGACAATATCTTAGATGTCAAATTGTTATGCAAATTTTTAAAAATGGTATCAGAAAATAAACCCAATGTAGCTAAAGTTAAAATCTCTTGAGAATATATCTTGACAATTGGATAAAGCCATTTGCATTAAGCAAAATCACTGCACCGTTCACAAAAAGAAATAAATACATTCATAATTTGAGGTAATACAGATATGAAAAAGGTAAAATATAATTTTGGCAACCAAGCATATTTCTTAGAAATTACAAATATCTAAAAAATGTACCACTTCCCTTCATTTTTGAAAATTATTGGAAAGTTGGAGCAATAATGGTATTGTAGCATGAATGTCCAAAGTATGCCTATAAAATATCAGAACATTATGTGTAACTAGCACAAAGAGACTAATCTAGGTGAGAGAAGACACACAAAATTCTACTAGGCTGTAAATGATATCATATGAGTTGTTATGATTAGAATAAGACTCCTGTGAATTCTGCAATGTGTAATAAAGCTTCCCAATAAATTTTCTCATTAGTGAATGCCATTTTCTGCCACAGTAGAATATGCATTACATATTTAATTTAGGTACATTGATTAGGCTTCAACCTTTACTGTGGCAGTTTAAGAATACCCTTAATGACCTACATGTCAAGTCTCACATATCTTCGTATTAGAAACCAAAAATACCACCTGTAGGATTTTTGAAAACTTACCTTATTTCTGAGAAATGCTATGTGTAAGTATTACTCAGGACATAGCATTAATTGAACACCAGCAAAAAAGGCACTAAAATGTCAGATATAATATGTATTAATATTGTATATGTATATATGCTGTGGATATCGATTGCTCTGTATGCTGTGAAGGTGTTGCTCTGATTGATTGATAAATAAAATGCTGATTGGTCAGTAGCCAGGCAGGAAGTATAGAGTAGGTGGGATAAGGAGAGGGGAGAACTATGGGAAGAGGAAGACAGAGTCAGGAGTTGCCAGCCAGACACAGAGGAAGCAATATGTGAAGACAGAAATGAGAAAAGGTACCAAGCCACATGATTACACATAGATAAGAATTATCAGTTAATTTAAGTGCAAGAGCTAGTCAGTAATAAGCCTGAGCAAATGGCCAAACAGTTTTAATTAATGTAAGCCTCTATGTGTTTATTTGAGTCCAAGCAAGAACATTTCAATGGGACAGAAGAAAAATTTCAGGGGTAATTCCCTTGGAGAATGTAGAATTCTTATACCTAGTAAAGTTTAAGATGACTCAGATTTTAAAATGGTGCTTTTTTGTACATTTTTATTCACTAAATATTTAGTCTATAAATATTTTTGAAAGGGTGTTGAGGCCACTAACAGGTGTATCTTTAAATTACCTTTCAATTTTGATTATAATAGATAATAAGATGACAGGCTTTTCTTCCTAAGCCTTCTATACACCAAAGTCAGGAGATATTTATTTGAATATTCATGCATACACACACTGATAATGATAATGCAGTATCATATGTTGTGTCTCCTCTCAGACCCTCTTCCAATGATTGTGTAAACTCTTTTGTTATCAAATCACAACACTGTATCTCTGTTCCAGGCCACAATTAAGGAATGTGTATTAAGGCCATGTACTCTTCTGTCTTCTAACCAATATTTTCTGTGGATATTGCTCTGTATAAATAAAGTGCTAGTTGGCCAGTAGCCAGGCAGGAAGTATAGGCAGGACAAGGAGAGAGGGAAATTCTGGGAAGTGGAAGGCTGAGGCAGAGAGATGCTGCCAGCTGTTGTCATGAAAAGCGAGATGTAAGGTACCGGTAAGCCAAGAGCCACGTGGCAACTTATAGACTAATAGATATGGGTTAATTTAAGATATAAGAACTAGATAACAAGAAGCCTGATGTGGCCATACAGTTTGTATGCAATATAAGTCTCTGTGTGTTTACTCAGTTGGGTCTGAGCAGCTGTGGGACTGGCAGGTGAGAGAGATTTGTCCTGACCCTGGGCCAGGCAGGACTGGAGAAAAACTCCAGTTACAAATATTGACTAGTGAACTTCTATACATTTGCTGAAATAATCCAAATTATTTCTACAATTTCTTTTTTAGTAAATCCTTTGGTCTCCAATTTCATTTGAGGTTTGGGGTGACGTGACATTGTAGTCTATGGGAGTCCATTACAAGTTCCATTTATCCTATGTTAAGTGTGGGGTTTCTTAGTGCCTACTTCCATATACTAGCTAGGTCCTGTTATCTTGCATTAACTTAAACTGTAAGTTAATTTATTGAACTAACACTCAATACTTCACTAGATAAGGAGTCCTGAGGTGGGTGATCATGTGACATGTTTGCTTTACAACCCAACTTCAATCTTTCCAATTCTTCAGACAACTATCCATTAATCACTTTCCATAAACAGATCTTTGCAGAAATTAAATATATTTGAATCCTCTGTAAATTAAGTAATGATAACAAAATCAAATGAAGACTAAAATGAAGCCTTTCACAGAGTGATTTGTGAAGGATGACTGAAGGCCACAACCTCAAAGAAGAATGATTTTCCCTTTTTGTGGCAGTTGTCAATTACCACAGAAAAGATGGGCCAGGAGATCACGTTCCCCATCTACGCCAGAGTTTGACAGGTTTAATCTTGTATAGTTTTTTGCAAGTAACCATTGCTGACTAGAATTAATGAATGCAAGGCCATGTCATGCTTAAAAAATGGCTTTTCTTGGCATATCTCCACATCTTCTGGCTCTTACATTCTCTGATCCACTTTCTTTTTATTCTCTGTGTCTTGGCTTTAGGTAAAGATGTCCCATTTGCAGCTGAGTACTGTTTCTTTCTCTCAGGACTTTGACTATTTCTGCCTCTCTCCAGTGATTGTAGTTCAATGTGAACAGATGCTTCTTGATCAAAGTTGAGTACAGCTAGGGTCTATAGGTGAAAACAACCATATTCAGAAGGCCTTTTGATAACATGACCATCTAGAAAACAACAATAACAATGTCTTCTAACCAACTTACTTTAATGGAAACAGACAAGCACAACAGTTATAAACAAGCTCCAGGTCATAAATCCTTAAATCTTTGCAAGAAACAAAATTAATTCAAAGTAACAAAACATTAACAAACTAGATTTTATCTCTCATAAAAAATGACACCAAAGTAAATGATTAGTTCATTTTGAGAAATAATGCCATGAGTATAAATATGGTTTCTTATTTTCAGTTGATAGAAGATTTCTAATTTAGGGTAGAATATATTAGGTCAGAACAACATTGTTCTTCCCCAAACTGGGAAAGTATGAACTATAAATCTTGTTTTGGAAGGAAGCAGATCACTTCAGGTATTATGAGTAGATGAGCTTTATTTAGGGGTGACAGTGCTTTCTAGTTGGGTCATGGCTCCTAGCTGTCTCTTCCCACATAGCATCTGGTTTGTTCTGAACACGAGCTGAGATCAGGGTTAGCCCAAGCAGATATCTCTATTAGAGAAAATACACCATCAGTGTGTGGGTACCCATTCAGAGCTAGTGAAACAGATTGGAAGCTAGAAGGGCCCCAAACACACCACTGACTTTTACTACTGGACATCTGCTGATATTTATGAAATTGCTGAGAACTGGGAGGCTGGCCAGGAAATCACAAGGGAATGTCTTGCATTCTCACCACGACATTGCAGTAAGCACAGGGAATAGAACAGTTGTTTCACAGGGGATTTGTCAGGTTTTGAAATCAAAAGGTGTTGAAAGTTAGAAAAAAAATAAGCTTAAAATTTCCAAAGAACAGAATTGTCATGGCCAAAGTAAGAGGCATATATGAAAAGAGACTCAGATTGCAATGCTGGAGTGATCACATTTGAGGACTATAGAATAAAATTTGAAACATTGGAAAGAAGTAGGCTGAAAGCCAACCAGACTTTAGTTTAAAATGAGTGACTTTTTTCCCCTTAAATTTATCCATTGTGGGGCTGTAAAGATGGCTTAATGGTTAAGAGGACATAGTTCTCTTACAGAGAATCCTAGTTAGCCTCCCTGAACCCATGTCAGTAGTCCTCAGACACTCCACAATGGTTAAAGGTGCATAGTGCTCTTACAAAGAACTGTAGTTAAGTTCCCAGCACCCATGTCAGAAGCTTACCATTGCCTATACCTCCAGCTGCCAGACCCTCACATCGTTCTCCAGATTCACAGAAAATGTATGTGTACATACCCAAATACAGACACAAGTTTGTACACATAATTAAAAATAATTTTTAAAATCTTAAAAGAAATTATCACAGAAATCATTCAATGACATTATTGAATACAGGCAACACAATAATTTAGATTAGGTATTTTTTTATGATGTTCTCTTCAGTAATGTCACCAGCTGTTAAATGAATATAAAAAATTCAAATACAGGAAATTTTTTTTCAAAATTTAATTATGCTAAAACATTATTTTGTATTATTGTGTAGCCAGGCAAAGGCCCAGGGGAGGTTAAGGAAAAGACTAATAACTGTTCCAGCTCAGGAGTCAAGTATTCTGTATACAATTTTCTCATTTGAGCCTCATATCCACCTGACTGTTAACAGCAAATATTGCTCCACAGCTATTAATGATCAGCAAAAGCCAGCAGCAAGGCTATTTTGTAGTTTCAATAAAAGTAATCATCACTACCATTTATTGAGCCTTCATTGCCTGCCAGGCAATCTGCTTAGCATTTCACTTACATTATGTTATTTAAGCCTCACAACAACTCAATGTTCTCATTACACAATGATGGGAAAAAAGACTCAAAATGGGTAACGCTATTAAATCAAAATCTTGGATTCATGGCTAGTTTCTTTTGGCTCTAGAGATTGCAGTAAATTTCTGTTGGCTATAGTTTACCACAAATCTTGCTGAAGCTAGTTGTGGCCATGGTGACAAAAGGAGGTGATTAGTAGCTTCCTTCAAGTGTTCTGCAACTGCAGACACTTCCATTTTACATTGTGTGCTAGGCTGGCCGTATGCCCCCTGCTTCTATCTCTCCTATTGCTCTATCCCTCTCTCCTTCCTGCCCTCTCTTTCTCACTCAGTCTCTCTGTGATGCACATGTGTCTGCAGAAGAGTGGTTCATTTTTCAAACTGAACATTGTGAGTATTAAGACTAAGAACTTTAAAAATCTCTTTACATAAATAGCAAAGTGATAGGTTCCCTCTTCTTGTATTTCTATGGAAGATGTCTCAGTTGAAGCAGTTGAAAATAATTTTGCGGACAGGTATGTGTATATAATTGTCATCTTCTAATATTACATGTCCATAAAAACACTTCAGAAGTGTCCACAACATGAAAACCAAGATCAGAATTTTCAGTATTATGTTAGGGAGAAAATTTACTTGAGAAAGAACAAAAGAGATTTTACATAATACTCTGCTGTTTGGAAGATTATTAATCTACAATAATAATCTAAAAGACAATGGAGAAAACAAAACTTTATTAGAAACAGCCTCTGTAGACGTAATGTTGGAAGTTATCAGCCACATTATTTCTTCAGTGCATAAATAACTGAAAATTGTAGAGGTTTTGGTTAAAACTCACAGAATTGGGCAAGCTAGTTTACCCCTCCCTCCATTCACATTGTCCTAATTATTTATTAAAAGCTGTCTGGATTTCCTCATCTATTTCTAAAAATTTTACTAGCACAGAAGTGTTGTGAAGATTCACAGACTAAATGAACTCAGGAGTGTGCCTACCCACAATAAGAGCACAATCTGTATTACTGAGATTCATAATACTCACAGATTGAGCATATCATCTGCTGGAGAAACGATCTGCAACACATGATTCTCAGGTCAGAATGAAAGCACTGTTGGACCCATTATTGTCTTTTCCTTATATCTGTTTTCATGGTAGATTCTTTTTTGGGTCATAATTGATAGCAGCATGAGTTTTATTTTTTTAAAAAAATCCTCCATTTCCTAATTTACATTGAAACAAGTACTGAAAACCTGTAATCATAAACTGATTAAGAAAAGTGTGGAGACTGGGTGTCTTATTCTCATCACGTTGAATATCTATGCATTTCTTCATTGACTGCTTTCTACTGCAAGAAGATGCTTCTCTGATCAAGCTTAAAAATATCCCAGTCTACAGGTATAAATAGTCATAAATATTTGGCAAGAATTTTGACAGCATGACCATTGAGCAAAATAACAACAAGTTTTAGCCTACATAATAGGACCTGCTAGCTGCTGGCTTTTGAAATTGATTACAGTACCATCACTAAACTCCCTCCTGTGGAGCAAACCTCAATCAGAAACCAGTTGTTTCACAATTGCTTCTGTAGTCACATCTTACCTGGCAGTTTAGTTTTTCCGCATGCATGGTCTAGTGTTGGCCAAGACCAATGATATCATTTTTCCTCAGTAGTTTGCATGGCACCTTCTCATGATATGGAAACTAGGAAGCATGGAAGGAATTTCCTGATCATTTTGAGATTGATTTATCTATTTTCTTTTACCAAAGTGTGTGGTAGCTTCACCAATAGAGTCTTACCATGTAGTTATGGTAGGTAACCAAAAGCCATTGCCAGTATATAAATTGTTGGTGACATCTGTGACCTCCAATAAATAAACCCTAGGGAGGTCTAACATGTTTTGTACTGTAGTATTCATTTTCTGAGTCATGTCTTCTGAGAGCCACATGGTATACCAAGGCAGTGCAATTCCATTCAAATTCTACTTTGATCAAAGTTGTCAAATTTATCTTACCAGTTACTGGGTTTCCATAAGGCTTTTTTCACAGATCCCTAGTTTGGTTAACCCATTCAATTGTTCTCCTCTCCATTGTACCTCTACTATCCCCACTTATTCCTTATCCCTCATACAGCAATACAATTCTCGTAGGAATAATGAAGCATGTATGCTGAACATGATATACAC
Source organism: Peromyscus californicus insignis (assembly GCF_007827085.1). Classification (NCBI taxonomy): domain Eukaryota; kingdom Metazoa; phylum Chordata; class Mammalia; order Rodentia; family Cricetidae; genus Peromyscus; species Peromyscus californicus. The sequence goes on along the minus strand of NW_026294491.1, from coordinate 47,152,415 downwards.
ATTATATTAGGTATCCCTTCATTCTGTGTAGACTGCCATGCAAAGATGTGTCCTGTTGCTGTAATTTGATCTGTTATCAATAAGTAAACAGAAGTTACAACTTTATAATACATGTATATTTTCCACAGAGTACATTTTTAGGTACTAACCAATGTATCATTTTAAAATTATCATATTATATTCCATAAGTTCAATTTTATTAGACTTATCCCTGGAGTTTTAAGTATTAAAATTACTAAATGTAAGTATTGACATGCTTAAGGCTCTGTATTTAATTGGACCTATGTTGGAAAATATATCTTGTGAAAACACAGAAAATATCATTAATCATTTAATTTTAAAATAAATGTTTAAAAACTTCAAAAATTATCATAAATTTTTACTGTGCTAGATTATCATATATTTAAAACATGATCTGTAAAGGGTATATATAGTCATCCTCCTATTATATATATTTACATTATATATATTGCATATTATTTATATTATAATTTAAAATTTATCTTATAATACTAAACCACAAAGAACAGAAAGTGGCAATTATTCTAATCATTAATTTATTAGGGTTAATTAATCTTAATAAATGGGAAAATTATTTCTAGAAGTCAAAAGTTTTAATGTTTAAGGAGAAATAATAAAATGTTGAAAATGAATCATGTTCATATAATTGTATTTATTTGGCATAGACCTAAAATGTAAAGTATAAAATAAGAAAATAATTCTCTAAGTTATAGCATCAATAGTGTATGGACTAGTTTCACCAACATTTTGGGGAAAACTTCCAAAATCAGACTTAAAAGATTCTAAGTTGTTAATTAACAGGCAGAAAAATACCTTCACTAACATGCCTGAGTTCAACTTCAATTTTCTTCCCATTTTCTGTCTCACAGAGGCTCTTGTGGCCCTCCTCATTCCTGTGACTTCAAAGAATGCATTGGCTATATAAGGAAGTCATTGGCTTGGCTATATTAGAATCCAATCTGGGCTACATGACGCCAGCTTCAAAAGACTCCTTTAACAAAAGTAATTAATTAGTATTTCACAAATTAAGGTACATTTTAAAGCAAATAACTGTAAATTTTACTTGTTTCCACCACCTTATTAGAAAACATTGCATCATATGTAATAAATAGGTTGTGAATACACTCTTCCAGCTCCCACCTGTATAAATTGTTTAAATTGATCATGGCAATGAGGATTTCCACCATGAGGCTTTGCATGATGACGTGAAAAGAATAAGCACTTAAAACAAAATTAGCAACAGAAATTTGAAAGTTTTGAAATAGGACTAACAATTTTTCAAAAGCATTCCTTGCTAAGAGTAGCACACTTCTATATATAAAAGAAAATGATATATGATATTTTGTATTATTTCTGTTTTTTGATATTATAAAATAATTACCTCATTTCCCCCTTCTCTTTTCTCACTCCAGACCCTTCCGTATATCTCTCCTTGCTCTCTTTCAAATTCATGGTTTCTATTTTCGTTAACTATTGTTACGTGCATATAAACATATATTTGTAAGTATAACCTTCTCGGTCTGTACACTATATGTTTTCATGGATGACCGTTTGGTATTGGATAACCAGTTTGTGTGCTCTACCCTGTGGAAAACTCTTGATCGTGCTCTCAACATTCCGTGGTTGCCTGTACTTCATTGCGTAGGGTTGAGACGATGTGGGCTTTTCCTACCCACTGTGCCGTCCGTGTTCATTGATATCAACCTAGTTCAACTCATGTTTGGGCATCATGGAGATGAGACTTTATGGGTGTGGCTTCTGCAGTTTCTAGGAGACACAACCTCATAGCACACTCACTGATCCTCTGATAATTGTCTCACCTCCTCCCCCAGTGTGAGACTTGTTTTGAGAATGTGTCATTAAAATTTATATAGCTCTTCAGAAACAACGCACAGATAAAATAAAGAAATTTAAGTGCACATGCCTGTCATCTCAGGTGACTTGGAGATGCAAACAGGAGGATCATAAGTTTTAGAATAGCCTGAACTGCGTGATGAGACCCTGTCTCCAAAGAGAACTGGGTGAATCCTTTTCGTATTGTTCACTGTTTTTTTCCTTTTATTGTTTGTTTGCTTTTAAGGACTAGCCATTGCTACATGCTAAATATGTATTTATGTACACATGAAGTTTATTTTTCTCTGTGAACATAATTTGCATATATACCAAGATGTAGTTCACTGCTCTGTCTTTAACATCTGGAACAAAACTAATGTTAACCATGTTTTGAATAATTAAGTGAATGTATCTGATTGCCAGACTCTGTTTCTTTTCACTTGGCTTCCAAAGCTATATATAGCTTCCCTAAATGTCTAAGAATTGGAATGAAGGAACTGATGAGAACTTGATTGTTTTCATAGTGATACCAGACTGTATCCAATCAAAACAAATAACAATGCTGTGAAAACAAGAGGAAAGATAAAAAGAAACTGTAAGATATGCTTAAACTAACCTCATAGGAAAGACAGGGAGAAAAATCATATGATATAATTAGATTCAGAGAGTCATCAGCTGCTTGACCAAGAAGGAAAACACAAATCATCTTAAACAGATTCTTTATGTAGCTACATTAAATTGCTAATTTCCCCAGAAGATACTCAATGTTTTCAGGGAATAATACAATGTAAATAAGTCTAGCCATTCACTTAGCTTTTCATATGCCTGCCACTCAAGATTTTTGTCATTAAAATTTTGATTTGGAAGAACTACATGCTGACTAAATCAGTATGAACCATGCTTTTATTTCTTTTTACTTAAAATGTAACAGATGCAGGATTTGAAGTATTGAAGCACAATATTTTATATTCCATCTAAAACATGTGCATAAACAGAGAAAAACAGAAACTTGTTGTATATACTGATTAATGAACTAATACAATGGATATTTATTAAAGATATTATGTTAACAGTATGTTAAGACTGTATCTTTAAACAATCAAAAATCAACGAAACTTCATAAATAAGCATAATTCTAGATTCAGTTTATGTTACCACTGAAAACTATAGATAATTTAAAAATCTTTTTTTTGTTTACATATGTCTGTAGTTGTATTTTTATTGCTTTAATGACAGTTTCTAGTATCATTTGACTTATTGTACTGAAAATATTAATCATTGCTAGCACTAGCTTAACACATACATCTTAGTGCATGCTTGTGTATTTAATGGGATATTATGAGCAGATTTTTCAAGAAGGCTACATGCTCAATATCATGTGTTAGTTCATTACTTTAGGAAACAATAAATTGCTTGCATAAGAAAACTTTCAAATCACTTTCAAATTTGCAATGTAGTTTATTGTTTCTTCATTTCTTCTATTTTATTTTATTTTTCATAAAATTTAGTAGAACGCATATAATAAATTTAATTTAAGGTTAGGACAAATAAGGGAGAAATGATAGTTATATTTTAATTAAAAGAAAATATTTATATTAAGTTACTTTTTAGCAATAATTAGATAAATATATACATAAATATTATGTATATTTGTCATAAATGTGCCATGGCACATGCCTGTAAGTCAGAAGATAGCATGTAAGGATTGGGAGCATGCAGATCTCAAGGTTGGGAATCAAACTCAGGTGGTCAGATTCAGGATCAAGGGTCTTGACCACCTGAGCCATATTGCTGACCCAATTATAAAAATTCACTATCAATAATTTACTACAGAGTGCAGAATAATGGAGCTCTATGACTAAAAGCACAAATGTCTGTTCTGTTAAGGAAAAACAGTGTCATGTGCCTTCCAGATGAGGCAAATCAATTATAATATACTTTTAAATTAAATTTATGAAAATTTTAATTCAGTAAAGAAATTAAAGTAAAACATATTTTTATGTTCTTCCTTTGTTTCAACATTAAAAAAAATAGAGTTAGAGTAGGGACTGGAGAGACAGCTCACCAGTTAAAAGTACTGACTGCTCTTACAAAGGACCCAGGTTAAAATCCCAGCACCCACATAGTGACTCACAACTGTCTTTAACTCCAGTTCTAGGGGATCTGACACCCTCACACAGACATATCTGCACATAAAGTAAAAATAAATAAATTATTGAAATCAATAGAGTAAAACCATTTAAATTATTTTTCAGATGGTCATTTTATTAAAAACTAAAAATTGCAATTATAAGTAAAATAGGTGTTTTATGATAGTGTTATTCTGTTTAGCATAATATTAATATAAAATTCATTAACATTCAAATTCATTTTATGTTAAGTAAATTTTCACAGGGTCACTTGTGATATAAAACATTAATGACATTAAGCTTACATTTCAGAGACTCTAAAATATTAATTATAGTCTTACATTAACATTAATATTAATTTCAAATAACTTTGTTTACACCTGTGGCCTATTCGAATCCTCTCCTTCCACAGAGCATTAGCCCAGTAGTGTGCCAATTTAAAATACACAAAGAAGAATTGATGAAGCAAATACTTAAAGGGACATCACTCAGATAAAATTCAGACAAAATGTGCTTCAACACTGAACCAGAATTAATTCATACAACACCCATGTGTTTACTTCCCAAGTAAGTAAGATTTCAATGGAGAGACAATAACCAACCACTCACTGCCTCTGTATCATTCATGCACAGGCTGGATTTAAGCTGGTTTAGATGAATATCTTGCATCCTCCAGGGTTTGTGGACATGGGCACCTTGCATAACACCTCCAGATACAACATAACCAAAGTTAGATTTTTGACTCTAACTCTTAAGGTTCAGGGTTGTCTTCAACTACTAGTCAATAACTTCCCATTAATACAACAGAAAAAATACATATGATTTCTTACTGTTGATCTTGACATATGACACAAAACTCACCATATGAAGATGATCTTGAATCCTGCATCACTTGACTGGAATTAAAGGCCTGTGCTACCTTATCCAAAAGCAATTATGGCTTTGGAAATGTAGATAGAATTATGCCACTTATTTAACCTTAGCTGATTTCCACTTTCCTTAAAACAAAATGCAAATAACGATCATAGTTACTGAAGCTAGAGAGGGAAAAAAGCCACTAATAATAGTCTTCACCTCATGTATTGTTTCTGGCACAGGGACCCTTAGCTAGGCTGATCACTTCAAGGCTCTGGATTAGTGCCAGCTCTTTGTCATGCTCATGCCTCAGATCAGGATTCCTCCTCTGCATGAAAACTCATGCAGTACGAATCTTGAAGAGTCTTTTTAATAAAAACAAACCTGGAGCCAGGTATTGGGGTGAACGCTGGAAGATCAGAGAAACGGAAAAAGCCACAGCTTCCTCACCTCGCCAATTCCTCAGCTGATCCTGTTTCCTCAGACTGGAAGCCTCTGAGTTCTCATCCAAATCGATCTTAGCTGAACTGCAGCTAAAAGTCTAAAAGCTTAACCAGCCTAGTTCCTGGTTTTCATGCCTTATATACCTTTCTGCTTTCTGTCATTACTTCCTGGGATTAAAGGCATGAGTCACCATGCCTGGCTATTTCCAGTGTGGCTTTGAACTCACAGAGATCTGGATGGATCTCTGCCTCCAGAAGGCTAGGATTAAAGGTGTGAGTGCCACCATTTTCTGGCTTCTATGTCTGTCTAGTGGCTGTTCTGTTCTCTGACCCCAGATAAATTTATTAGGGTGCACGATATATTGGGGAACACAATATCACCACAAATTCATTCTTCACACTGTTGAAATTCTAATACTTCTTGTTCCCATTACCATTAAGAATTGGTAAATCACAACAGGCTTATTTGGCTCATCTTTAAATAGACCCCTAATGTCCACAATTCCTTCTTTCTCTAATTCTTTTTCCTCTGTATATTTTATGCATAATTTTTTAAAAATCTTTTGTTTATACAATATACTCTGATCAGTTTCCTCTCTCCCAACTCCTTCCAGATTTTGCCCTCCACCTACCCAACTACACACCCTTTCTTTCTCTCTCTCTCTTTAGAAAATAAACCAATACGCAAACAACACCAACAACAAAAAATAAGAAAACAAACAAAAACTAGAATTAAAGAAGCAAAAACAAGTAAAAAGCACAAAGAAACATAAACACATACCATTAAAACACAAATTTAGGAACAATAATATGCCATCAAAAGGCCAGTAAGACAAACACATTTCCAAACAAATAAAAAATTAGACAAAATGTCTAAAAAATACCATTGAGTTAATTTTCTGTTGGCCGTCTACTTCTGGGCATGGGGCCAACTCTTATGTGTGGTTAACATATCTGGTGAGACCGATTCCTTTGGAGAAAACTAATATTTGCTGTGCAAGAAGATGTCAGTTGGAGAAAGCTTCTTGGTTGGGATGGGAGTTGCTGTCCACTTCCTCCTCTGGGCACTGTGACTCCATCTGGCTTGAAACTGTGAAGGCACTGTGCCTGCTGCCACAGTCTCTGTCAGTTCATATGTTAATCAGTCTTGTGTCTAGACGCTGTTTCCTTGGAGTCATCCATCCCATCTGGTGCTAACAGTCTTTTGCCCTCTTCTTTCACAGAACTCCCTGAATCCTGAGAGGAAGACTACTGAACACTTTTCTTGTTGTTGTTCTTGTTTGTTTGTTTGTTTTTAGGATTGAGTATTCCCAAGGTTTTAATTCACTGCACATTGTTCAGTTGTGCATCTTTGTGTTAGTTCTATCTACTGCAAGATGAAACTTCTCTGAGGATGGTTCAGTGAAACATTGATCTATGGGGATAACAAAATGGCCTTAGGAGTCATTTTATTGCTATGTTCTTTATCAGAACAAAATTTGTTTGTTTGTTTGTTTGTTTTGTTTGTTTGTTTGTTAGAATTTGGTTTTCCTGTAGGCCCAAGCCTATCTAGTGTTACGTTCTTGGTCACCCAAGCAGTGACCAACATGGGTTCCATTATGAGGAGTGAGCCTTACATCCAACCACACAGATTGGTTACAACCATAACATTTACTCTACTACTGTACCTGTTTATAATGTAGGCAGAATACTCTTGTGGATGATAGCATTTGTAGCTATTGTAGGGATTGTATTCATCTTTTTCTTCTTATAGAATTTCGTCACTGTATCTAGAGTGTAAGAATTTCCTCTATACTAGAGAACCTTTCTGTACCATGAATGCTAATCAGAAGGAAAAGCTCTAGTTATTCAGCAGCTTTATTTCCCCCATGGTCTAGGATTGTGTAGGTAGTTTCTGCAGCAATAAGTCCCACCCCTAAGTTTCTGGAGAACAACAAATAGTTTGGCAATAGCCTCAGCTGTGTTTTGGTGTCCATTGCTGTGGATATCGCTCTATATAAATAAAACACTGTTTGGCCAGTGACGAGGCAGGAAGTATAGGCAGGACAAGGAGAGAGGAGAATTGGGGGAACAGGAAGAAGGAGGGAGAGACACTGCCAGCCACCGCCAGGACAAGCAGCATGTAAAGATGCCGGTAAACTGCGAGCCATGTGGCAAGTTATAGATTTATAGAAATGGGCTAATTTAAGATATAAGAACAGTTAGCAAGAAGCCTGCCACGGCCTTACAGTTTATAAGTAATATACACGTCTGAGTGATTATTTTATACGTGAGTTGTGGAACTGTGGGGCTTGGTGGGACCTGGAGAGAAGCTCTCCAAAAGGTCCATGGGGACCCTTTGGCCACCAACTCAATGGAATGTTTAACCCATTCCCTGTCCTGGAAATTTCATTTGGTTGTGAGGTATGTTTAGTTGAGACATTGCCCCAAAATATAGAAGATTGCTAAATAATTTCCACAGTCACCAATTCATGATTCATTTATGCTCTTCATTTTTTATTCTTGAAATGTTTTATTGTAATTGAAAAATATTCTTTTTAATTTTAAGGTTTTTATACTTTCCCCTTACCATCTTAAACATGTCTGCCATGGAGTTGCTAACTCTTTCTCTCTCTTTCCTTTTCCTGAACACAGACTTTTTTCACATACTATATCTTGATTACAGTTTCCCCTTCCACTACTAATCCTTCCTCCCATATTTCCACTTTCTCTTCCATACAGATTCACCCTATTTCTGTCTCTCATTAGAAACTTGTTTCAAAACATCATGTCATCCCATTTAAAAAAAACCTTATTTTTAATTTTTAAAATATGTATCATATATAATTTCTTGTTTTAATCTACAGGCTCATTAAATATATAACAAAGCATCAAGTTTAATGTTTTTATGGAATTCCTATGTGTACTAACAAGTGGGTCTCTGTGTCTATATTTATTTCATTTGCCCTTTATTGGGCTATTTTTCTTTTATTTGTTTGCTTTTTCATTTGGTGATGTAACATACTCCTTACAGAATTATTCTGCTATTAAACTCATCCAGGATTATTTTTGATTTGAGATATTTTGTTTTCCAATTACTTAATATCTATGTAGCATTTTTCATATGTCTCTTTTTCAGAAGTCCTCTATATTGATTCCATGGTTAGAGTGAAGTCTGACTTCACACATTTCCAAAAGCATATAAAAACTAATATAATTAGTTTATATATTTCTGAAACCTATGCTTTGTATTGAGTAGCCTTTACCTTTCCTTCTTACTTCTTTGGTTTTGTTGATTGCTCACGTACAGTTATTTCCTCTGGATTGAGAAGTTAGTCTCACTATATACAGGAACCTAAGAAAATTTCCAAGATTCAGGAAACTCAGATAATTACAAAAGTCATAAAGATTCCCCCTGAATGTATACAAACAGTAAAAGATTATTGGAATGAGGACATTATTCAATTTAACTATCTCTAAGTTTAAGGAAACTCTGAAGATGTGGCTTAATAAATAATCACACATGTTTTAATGGGTTTTTAGTAGTTCAGTTGCCTTACAGTGACCCATGCTTCTGTAAGAACTGATCCCATTAAACTTACCTATTCACCAAGCTAGTCTTTAATGTATGCATTGAAATTTTCTGTTATCCTTGCTCTATCTGGGATGAATAAATATTTTTCTGCGGTGGTTTGAATAAGAATGGCTCCCATTGTTTCATACATTTGAATGCTTATAGAATGGCACTGTTTGTAGGAATTAGGAGGTGTGGTCTTTTTAGAATAGATTTGGCCTTATTGGAGGAAGCGGTTGGCTTTGGTGTTTCAAAAGCCCAAGGCAGTCCCAGTGTCTTCCTGTTGTCTGTGGACCTGAATGTAGAACTCACAGATCTTTCCCAAGCACCATGTCAGTCTGCATGCTGTCCTTCTTCCCTCATGATGATAAGGACTAACCCTCGGAAACTGTAAGCCAGGCCCATTAAATCCCTTCCTTTATAAGTGTTGCCTTGGCCATGGTGTCTCTTCATAGCACTAGCACATTGACTAAGACAAAGTCATTCAGCATTCTTTGGCACTTAAACTGGGATTCGAAGAACTGAAGATGTGTAAGGAAGGCGTAATTACATGGCGTTGTGATGAATGATACCACATGCAACTGAGGATAGTCCACATTAGAATCAAATGACCCCAGATTCAATCTTGATACAGCTACCCTTTCCATGTGCTATGGGATGGTGTTCCTTGTTGCTGTAGTTACAAGTGTATGCACCCTGCTATTGATGATAAGACATGCAAACCAGTCTGGAACAACTGAGCATGGAATATCCCTGGTAGGAATCTCCATATGGCTATCTTCATCTGTGTTATATAAGGTTATATGTGTACATGATCAGTAGGGCCCGCTGTTCAAGTGTCTGTACACCCATAAATGACTGACTGACTAGAAAGATTGACTATATATACACATGCATACTGTGTGTGTGTGTGTGTGTGTGTGTGTGTGTGTGTGTGTGTGTGTGTGTGTGTTGGATGGGATTTCAATCAAACAATGGTGACTATTGTCTATATTACTGTAGGCAATAAGGCATGCAACAGAGAAATAGCTGTGTATCTAGAAAGAAATTGTATATACAAAAGGATATTACAATGGAAAAAGGACATATAGATGATGCTCCTGTCTATACTAAGCTCTGATTTGGCAGGAAATGAGAGAAAGGCAGGAAATAATGATAGTATCTGGCAGTTTCCTACAGAGAGAAGAAGTTGAATCTATGTCAAACAACCTCTTCTGGGATCCAAAAATCTAAAAAGCCACGTGAATAATCAGACAAGTAGGAAGAAAGGGTGGATGAGCAGTAGTAGGAAGTACTCTTCAGGACCAACAGCGGCTCATACTAGCTGTGACCTGAAATTTCTGACAGATAAGAGAGATGAAAATACTGTATCCCCATTAAGTATTCCACAAGACTGAATGATTAAATTTGATGATTGTGAAACAATAAATTATTGAAGATCCAATGTAGATTGTCTTGAGTTACTTTGAATCTCTTTGATAGCCTTTTATTGACTATCCCTATGTCTAATCTAACATTATTGTGACTATCAGTTTCATTTAAATTACTCTTTTAAGGCACTAACTACTACCAATCCAAATGCTAAGAATGTCATCAAACATGACTTGAGGTCTATAACAGATATAACTTTGCTTTGCTGTAATCTTACCTGATCATTCCACCACTGTATTTTAAAATGTCATAATTTATACCTTTCTTCTTTCTGTCAGTACAAATACTTAATGAAACCATTACCACATTGGAACAAGACTTTGGGTAACCAGAATGTGTATTCCTGGGCCATACTCATTCATACTTGACCCCCAAATAAACTATCATATCTCATAGTGGGAGCTGTGGTTTTGCTTCCAATAGAGCTATTGGAGACATTTGGTTACTACTTATAAAGGTCCCATGAATTCGGGTGGTGGGGATGCACACCTTTATTCCCAGCACTTGAGAGGCAGAGGCAGGTAGATGTCAATGAGAGGCCAGCCTGGTCTACAAAGTGAGATTCAGGACAGCCAGGGCTATTACACAGAGAAACCGTCTTCAAAAACAAATAACAACAACAAAAAAATAAATAAACAAAAAAAACCCCAAAGGTCCATGAGTATCACAGTCCCTGAGATGACAGAGAAAGGAAATGCATTAGTAAAATAATTAGATATGCAAGGGGAATTATTTGATTCCTATTTAACTGAGCTGAAAATTGTGCTCACAGAAGAGTTAAGAAAGACGTTAATTCAGTGGGGTCCTTGTGATTGGTATGGGATTTTAGTGACTTTATTGAGCCTCATGTGGGATATATCCTTTATGAGGTATGTGGATCTGAATGATTTAGACTGGCTTGAAGTTAAGGTCCATAAATACCTGAATATTCAGGAGGAAATAAAAATAAGAGATCAGGTGACTGGGCCTGTCTAAGTTACTTGAAATTTGGATGTGGTAAGATTACTATTGAATCAGATTTCCTAGGATGAGATAAATCAGAGAAAAATGTTGGCTTATGAGTATTTTTCTAAAATAAAATTGGAGGAACAGCTTGCAAAAACTATAAAGGAATTAATGGAAGACAAAATGTAGCTTGTTACCACTGCACTCCCTGGTATCAATAAAGGATATTTTAAAGTAAAGTCATCAGTAGTCTTTCTTCTGATGGGGATGCCAATGTTGCCTGTGAGTGATGACGATTTTTGGTGACCAGAGGATGCACACTGAATTGTAGAGTTGTTGCCCCCTATAGTATGCAGAACACTTAGGCTTAAAATATTATTTGAGTAAACTCTAATTAAAGGGAACTAGGGAAAGAACTGAGAACATTGGAGAGTAGTGGATGGATAGGAGGACCAACCCATATAGGACAAAAACAAAAGAAAACAAAATAAAAACAAAACAAAACAGACCAAAAACAAACAAACAAAAAATAAACTAAGCTCTCCTTCAAGGCAGGTAAGTATCCTACTTGTGTTCTATGTCTGTTTCCTCTTTGAAAGGGGGTATGCAGGGAGTGTATGTACTCCTGTTACAAGCTGTGCACAACATCGTTGAAGAGCTTTACTTATACTGTGAACTGCAAATAAACACAGTCATCTTGGAATGTGAAGAGAATCTCTAATTCACCTATACTTAGTGGAGCAGAGAAGATCAGTCAGTATTGATAACCCATGTTATATATTGAGATTAAAGAATGGATGAAGAAATTAGAAACACAAAAAGAGTTTATTGGAAACTTGCAGTTTCAGATCCCATGACATGACAGCAGGCAGACAGACAGGTATGGCTGTAGCTGAGAGTTTACTCAGAATCTGCAAGCAAGAGACAGAATGAGAAACACACACCCTGGTAATAGCTCAGGCTTTTGAAACCTCAAATTCCACCACCAGTGACATACCTCCTTCAACAAGAGACCACCTCATTTAATGCCTCCTCAGCAGTTTCACTATTTGGGAACCCAGTATTCAAACACATGAGTGTATGGGGATTGTTCTCATTCAGACCACCACAAAAGTGAGGAAATATATGATTTGTTCTTTGGCAATTTCACACATTTATACATGGATAATATTTACTGTCAACTACCCCTGTTCACACCCCAACACATTCATTTCTCAAGTTTATGTTTCATTTCCTCTCATTTTATTAATTTACATATTTTGCAAAGTACTGAATCCAATTAGTTCTGCTAAAATACTCACTGATCTTGTTGGCTTTTTCTTGTACGGATCATGTGCAGGTAACCACAACAGCAGGGAGTACATGAGTGCAATATCCATGATGTTTACAGAAGAAGCATTTCACAGCTTTTCTCCCAATCTTTTGAGCCATTTTTTTTCTTTTCTTCTGTGGTGATCTCTTGAGGATAGAAGATGATATTGATATATATATATATATATATATATATATATATATATATATATATATATATATATATATACACCATTAGCAGCTGAGCATTCAAAGAGTTACCATAGGGAGCAGATATACCCTTGTGTGACTTGAGGAAAGCCATTTCTAAGAGGTCTCAAGGAAATGGCATGGTTTCCCCAGGCCTGAGAATGGGATTTTTGTTAAAGCAGGGTGTGTGTAACAACTGACCTCTAGCAGGGAAGCATCATATCCAGAAGACTCTGACTGCAGCTTCCTTGCTCCCAAAGACTGCATGACCACTGTGTACTCCTGCTGCGATCTTCCACTAAGATTAGCTGGGCACTCCCTTCTTTTCCCTGAATACAATAAATGACTAAATTTCTTGGCTGCCGGTGACATCTCCTTCCCAGCCCACAGCCTGTCTGATCCCAGTTTTGTCTCATTTGTGCCTGTTTTTTTTTTTAATCTCCTTTTGATCTTCATAAAGTTTATAGGTCCCAACATTATAAGCAGCTGCAAATTACATATCTCAGCACTGTATTTTCCAGTATTGATTCTCTACATTAACTGATACCCATTATATAAGAAGATTCTTTGGCCAGATTTGAAAGCAGAACAAATCTATGGTTAAAAAGATGCAACTTTATTAAGTACATACATATTTTATAGTAGTGGGTTCCATTTAGAGCCTATGACTTCCATGGATTTTTAAACCCGATTTACAGTAACAGGCCTGAATTTCTTCGTATAGAGCATATTTCTGGTCTACATAGAAAGTCATTGATTGCCCAATATCTTTTATACCACTCATACGCCATTGCACGCATCTTGCCTAGAAAAGTCAGTATTGTAGAATTCAGAATCCACTACTGACTAATTCCACTGATGAAGTTTCTTTATCTGTGCACTGACCAGCACTTTCCAGTACTTTCAAAGTTGTGCATCTGGGAGGAAGTTCTTAGGACAGTTCCAGCCTGATTTCCTTTGTCCTGCAACCAAAGTCCACTTCATAAATTCAGGCTTATCTTCTATTTACTGTGGTCATCCAAGGGCAATGACAACAGACTGTATTGTTTTTCAGGGCCTCTGGAGTCTTTCTTAGAAATAGTCATGAATATTTATCCCAATTCAGCACTGAGATTTTTGTTTAATGCCCAATGTGTTTGATGGGAACTACAGTCCACCCATAGAGTACCTGTGCTCAAGCCCTTTGTAAAGAAATGTAGTTTTTAATTAGCTTACAAAGTTGTGATTTTCCTTTTTTTTTTTTAAATACAAGCTTAGTTTGGGTTACCACTCCTCTTTCCTGGAGCAAATTTTCATACTTATTCTTGACTAAGTTGCTTATCTTTACTATAGCCTGCTAAAGAGGAGTGCTATGTAGAATATAGACAAAAATGCTTACAATGTTATTTCATTAGGCTAAGGTGCTACTAGGACATGCTGAAAAGCTATGAACACCAGTATTCCAGTGCCCATGCATATGAGAAATAATTAGAAGATGAGAGGCCAATATCTAGGGGACATGGCAAAAACAGTCTCTGCAAACATTTGCAGTGGGTTTTGGGTTCCAGACAAAGGAGCAACAGGTCAGTGTATAGTACTAGAACAGAAATTGATAGCTCTATATAAATCATTGCAAGAAATGCAATTATTCACTTGCTTCCCCTCAGTAGCTATGACAACAGTTTATCTAGTAAGGGGAGGAAGGAATCTGGCCAAGCCTGTTTGTTGGGTGGTACAGAATAAAACTCTACGAAAGTGGCAGATGTATTTATAGCAATGTCAAGTTGTGTCTGCAAGCCTGTCAGCAAGCTGTCCTGGGACCAGTGTCCTTTCAGAACAGTGATTAATTGAACCAACAGCAGCCACCACGCTACACAAACTGCTTGAAAAGACACCAGCCTGTCCTCTGGATTCCTGATACAGAGATGGCAAAAAAAAAAAAACAAAAAAACAAAAAACAAAAAACAAAAAAAACAAAACTTGGGCTATCCAAGAGGAGTAATAATGAATTGGAGATGTGAAAATGAAAACTGACCCCTTGTGACTAGAGAGGGGACAGCGTAGTCAATGGGGTGAGTTAAGAGCAGCATGGACAGAAGTAACTCATGAGATTTGACTGTGGCAATCATACTGACAGGTGGCAAGCAATCAGAAGCCCATTTTACTTATTCTCCAGAGAGTAAACCAAAATCGACAGGTTCTGGTTCAACCAGTGTTGCATCAGCCATGGTGGAGAAGCCAAATGTGAAAAGATATTTATGAAAAATCCCACAGGCATCAGAGCCCCGGTAGTTTTGCCCATGGCATCCCATAACCTAATAAGACCTAGAAACCAAGAAACAGATGTACCTACCAAAATGTAGGCATTATTCCTTTTGATACTACTGATAGTTTGTGTCCTATGACCTTGAGGACTTCTATGCCTCTTATTTTATTCATCAGATTCATCAGGGATTTCTACATGGTTGATCACACCCTCTCCAAACAAAACAGTTCAACATATTGCTTTCCAGTCTATGTTTAATTTTGTATTATTTTGTTGATATTACAGTGGATAAAACTTGAGGAAGATGTTGAATAGAAACTGTAAGAGACACCATTTTCTGTAATATTTATTATTAATGAAAATGAACAATATCCCAAGGCTTTTCAAAGTTTAGGTAAATGTATGTTTTGAAAACATGGATTTATTGGTTCTACTATTAATGTGTAGCAGTTGATAATTTTATTGAATTTAAAAACTATTTTTGCCTATTTTCTCTATTTCTATTTTTCACTCATTTACTTTTATTTATTTTATCCCCTTATTTCTTTTTTTTAACCTTATTTCATATACTCTAAGTAAAATTGTGAACTTATTATGGAACAAGTTTTACTTATCTCATTGTGCTTTTTCCTCTCATAATTTCATTGATTTATTTTTCTTATGAATAGCAGTGTTTTCATTTATTATGATCAAACTGCCCTTTGCAAATTTTACTTATTAATGGGAGTCATTTTCAGTTTCTATCTCCTACATATCATTCAATTGCTGTTATTTTATTTGATATACTTCCCCGTGGTTTTCTTCACAAACCCTTGCTTTTTTGTTTAATAATACCTCATTTGTTTAAGTCAAATTTCTGAAGAAGTGTGAATATACTATTTGTCTTTTAGCTCCTTAGACTGTTTTCAGTGAGATGAAACTCCTCTCTGTGGCCAATAGGCCTAATCTCAGAGCTCAGTCTAATTTGACTCCAGCTCCATCTGAGTCTCAACTTGCAGGTTTAAATTAGCTGGAAGGAGTCCTACCTCCAAATTTCAGAACTCCTGCCTCTTTGCTATCCTCAGCAGTAACTGAATGGGATTGAGTCAATCTTTGAAATCTCTCTTATTTTCCTATCCATGTGTTTATAATACAATTTGAAGTTGAAGATGAGGGTGGAAAATCATTCTATTATTTTTAGATTCCAAAAAAATATCCCCCAGTAGCAAGTTCATTAGATTACTTTCCCTCAGCTTATTAAACATTATGTAGGTGTATTCCTTTGCCCTCTTCCTTCCAAGTCAGGTCATCATTCACTGAGATAGAAGCTGCCATGCGTTCTTCAACCTATAGGGTGTATACACATTGTATGCAGTCCGTTTTGTATAGAGTTTCTCAGATACTTCAGTTCTCCTTAAACACACAAAAATTCTATTTATTTTAATGTCTCTGTTTAATGTGTTTTGTGTACATTTATATCCCCTATGGTGAGAACATCTATGCCTTGTCTTATTTCTAACACCATAGCTATAAATAGCTTATATTCGCAGCTATCATTAGTAGAGGTATATGTTCATAGAGGGTAAGACATTTACTTTCATTGAGCATCATGGTAGATTTAATCTATGACTAACACAATATTGTGTTAAAGCAACAAAAAAGTGCTTGATAAGAAAATCACAGACATGTGATAGAAATTTCTCTGTTGATATAATGTATTTCCAAGTGGTTAGCTCTGGAATTGTATGTGTGTGTGTGCGTATCAATAGCTAAAGAAATAGAGACTGTGAGTTTTAGAGAGGACAGAGGTCAAGGGAAAATACATAGAAAGGGTTAGAGGGAGGGAAGGAAATGGAAATGATTTAATTATATTTTAATTTCAAAAATTAAAATAGTATACAATAATAACTAAGATTTAGAAAGTCCCATGACAGCTTTGTACTAGACAGTCACTATGAAACACAACAGAAAATACTATATTAAAAATGGAAAATTATAGGACTATTGATAAAAGAAAGAGATTTTGTAGATGTCATGTCATTAAACTCATGTGGCAGAAGTTAAAAATAGTAAACACAGCAGTGCAATATATGTATTATTCATGAATATTAGGGTCAAATAATCCATGTGAAGTGTGTATAAAGGACTTCTCATGTGAAGGATGCCTAATCTTTGTAAATTATGAAAACTCGATGGATGAGATAAAATTTATTAAGGGTATGAAAAAGGTTATCATATTTTTTCATACATGAACCAGTGTATCTATTAAGGGCTACAGTAATTGAAAACTATGAAGGAAAATAATACTTTAATACCTGGTTTTTTTTCTCCATGTTGCAACTTTCCTTTAAAATACACTCTTGGCTCATTAATGAAATTGCTTAAATGTCATGCATTTTCATTCACAGTTTTCAACATTTGTAGTCAAATAGCTGAATACACTTAATATGGGATACAGAATAAAAATTATATATAATGTTACACATTGATTTATTTGTTTCTAAAATCAGATAACAAGTAGAGACAATGATATTGTGTAGTATTGTGTATTTAATATTTTTATTATGGAAATATAAATTCTAAGTGTGTATAGTTATTAATGGTCTTGTATACTTATACTTATCTGTGTCTTGTCCAGTCATCATCAGTGAGGTATCCTCTGGTAACAAATGGAACTGGGTGCAGAGACCCATAGCCAGACATTATGCAGAGAAAGAGAGAGTCTAAATTCTGAGGTCCCCTTGGGTCCCTCTCCTTAGAGATCAGAAAACCCGATATGAAAAGGGAGGGGAAACTGTAGTAGTTAGAGAAGATGGAGGACACCAGGGAAACATGGCTTATTGATTCAACTAAGCAGGACTCAGATGGGCTCACAGAGACAGAAACAGCAAGCACCGGGCCTGCATGGGTCTACACTAGGTTCATTGTATACACGTTAGAATGTTAGCTTATTGTTCTTGTGAGATGCCTAACGGTGAGATTCCTTTCCTCCTATTGGGTTGCTTTGTCCTTCGTTGGTATGAGGGGTTTTGCCTTGTCTTATTCTGTCTTGTTTTGTTCTGTCAGGCTGTCAGCTCTTGGAGATCTGTCCTATTCTGAAGTGGAAATGGAGGGGGAGTGAATCTGGGGAAGAGGGTTGGTGGAGGCACCTAGGAATAGTGGAAGGAGGGGAAACTATGCTTGGGTTATATTTTATGAGAGAATTGATTTTCTTTTTTTTTATTTAGGATTTTTTAAAAAATTCATTTTACATACCAACCACAGATCCCTTCTTCTGCTCCCCTGAGCCTTCCTCCATACCTGGGAAACCCTACATCCCCTCCTCCAAAGAGGCCCCTGGCAGTGGAATCAGAATCTATCCCTGATGCATGAGCTGGCTTTTTGGAGCCCATTACCTATGGTGGGACGTCTTGCTCAGCCTTGATGCATGGGGCTTGGTCCTGCCTCATATGAATGTACAAGACTTTGCTAACTCCTCATGGAAGAATCTATTTTCAATTGAAAAAGGTTTACAACAAAGAATAACAATAAACAAAAGAGAAATCATGATTCTGACCTAGTGTTTATAGACTACTAAATCATATATATATATATATATATATATATCATACATATATATATACTAAACTAAACTAAAAGAAATTACAATATATTTCATTTTCTTGCTATTGTTAATTGAACATCAATAAGTGAAAAGGAATGTTCAAATATCTTTGAGATATTCTATAGTGTACTGGTGGGTTCCCAGAATCATATTGAACTTCTAATTATGGATTTTTTCAAAGGTATAGGGTATCTACCATATCATTTTCATATAGGTTAGAGGAACTTCTATGGGAGTTTATTCTCTTTCTCACCTCGTGAAATTGAGGACTTGAACTCAAATCATCAGGCTTGATGGTGGGTACACAGTGTTCCATCTCACCAACCTTATATTTAGAAGTTTTAAGAAACTCCCACACAGATTTCCATAGTGTCTGTGCCGGTTTACATTCTCAGCAACAGTGATTATAAATTACTTTCTATAGTTATAGCAATTACAAGAACACAGGAAAATTATTATAATTCACCTCTGTGTCATAGAGTTCAGAAATGCAGTTCTACCCTGAGAGATTAGAAAGTTAAGTGATGATCAACTAAAAGGAAAGTTGATTATGAATTTTATGTATTATATCATCTAGATAATGTTTCTTTAATTATATTTGTACAATGTTGTTATACAGCTAATATGATTGATAAAGGAAAACAATAACATTAAGTCAAGCCAAAGCCACAGAGACATATTTAATATCATAAAATCAGTACGGCTTTTGAAATAGTCAATATTCACTTTGTCTCCATAATATAAAAAAAAATCATGTTAAATAGATCAGGATAGCTAGAATACATCATTCAGATGGTTATTTCAGTAACTTAATCCTGTAGAAAGATGAAATTCAAAAATGTTCCCAAAAAAAGACATAGCTAATTGTCAAGCCTGTGTTTGTGCTAAGCATTAGAGCATACCTACTGGGTTGTCAGTCATTCGGCGTTTGCTGTAAGTCAAAGAAACAAAAGATTCCACCAGTAGTCCCTGTTCTCTCTGCATCTTTTCTTTTTTATTTTTGCCTCAAAAGAACATTTAATCCTGTTGCCAACATTATTTCTTTCCTATTTCTGGGCTCTTTATTTTCCACCATGCATTGATTTCTCCATGATCTCATATATGTCTGTGTGTATGATTATGTATGTATATATATATATATATATATATATATATATATATATATATATATATATATGTGTGTGTGTGTGTGTGTGTGTGTGTGTGTATGAAATATATAAACATCTTTTGATATTTAAATGTTAACTTGTATGTTTCCTGCTGTAAATATTTAGTACTATAAAAAAATTCTCTTTTCTGTATTATGGGCATCAAAATTCACAACTCCTATTGTGGGAGCCCATTCTCGGTTTCCTTGTGGCTTTACCCAGCAGGTCCGCATAGAGGATGATTAGACCACGGGCCTGAGTGCAGGTGTCTGAGATGGTCTGCACTTGGCTGTGCTGGGGGGGAGGGAGGTCTTTTGCTCTGCCCCTTGGCGTCTCTATAAAAACTCTGGGGCAGAGACAGTCAGGGCCCGTTGGAATAGGTTCCAGGCCCTCTCGAGGCTATCCTTTATTTTCTGTCTGTTTATCTCCGCGATATTCTCCGCAATAAATCCTTCTATCTAATATTTCCTGCTGCTTGTGCTCAAGAAAACTCTGGGGAACTGTGGGGGTGGTTGGGTAAACGCCCCACAGAATGGCGCCATGAACAGGGACTAAAGAAAAAAGAAAAAAAGGGGCTAAAGAAAAAAAGGGGGGACTAAAAAAAGGGGGGACTATAGACAAATGAACAGGGACTAAAGACAAAGTAATAGGGACAAAAGATAAAGGAAAATAATAGTTTTATTACAGAGTTTTTGGCGAAAGTGCTGAGTCAGCCCTGCCAGTGGATAAGGCATGCCGGTGTTATGGAAAATATATATTTTTTATATATATTGAGAGGCAGGGGTTTTATCCTCGAGAGAAAAGGAAAGCGGACTGGAAGGATGTCTGATGCTGCAGCACAATTCTCTTCTGTCAAAATTTTCTATCTTCTATCCCTTTCTCAATTTCTATCTGTGAAAAATAAGTATAAGGTATAGCATAGTAATATAGTGAAGGAAAAACTTAGACGTGTAATAATGTGTAGGAAAAAATAAGTAAGTCAACTAGACAGAAAAACTCAATTTTCTAACTTTGGGGGCCATGAATGCAAACTGGGGGAAAAAAATCTTTCTTTGGGCTTTACGGGTAGTAAAAAAGCTCTTCTCTGAGCTTATGGGGAAGAAAAAGTTTCCTATGGAAGCTTTCTGACCTGGGGACAGCTGAAATGTTAAGTCCAAGCGGCAGGAGAAAGTGATTTCTCCCTGAGGCAAAAATGGGGGTGTAAAAAGCCAAAAAGTTTAAAGTTGGGAAGTTTTGGGAAAAGTTGGTCTTTCTCCTGGGGAAAAAAAATCTTTCTCTTAAACTATAAAGCTTTTCTTGGAAAATTTGGGGAAAAACTCTCTAAAAAGCCTTACTCTTTCTCAAACTAAAAGCTCTCTTAAACTTAAAAACTAAAGCCTTTAACTTTCTCAAAAGGGCAAAAATTAGAATCACCTGAAGATATTAGTATGGGGACCAACTGTGATTAGCTCTAAGGGAAAACAACCCTCTTAAGACAGCAAAACCTCTAAGTTCTGTCTTTCAAGCTTTAAAAATCCTCCCTGCAATGCAGGAGGCAAGGACAAGTTCCTAAAAACCTCTCTTCTAAGCTCTGTCTCTTCAAGCCAGTAAAAGACAGTGGGTCAGAGTACCCTGAGGGAAACGCTTGGGAGAGTGTGGGTAAAGAGCTACAGAGAGCCCAATAGGGCAGGAAACTTTACCTGAGAAAAGCAAAAAAGCCAAGCTTTTCAGTTACAGCGGAGCTGAGGCATCAAGGGTTTTGAGTGAGCGTCTTTGAAAAGGTGCTCCTAATTGTCCTAATGCAAAGATCCCCTGAAGCAATGCAAACTGTTAGCATTGTATCCTCGCTTCTGACCAAAAACCCAGAGGTGACTGGCCAGCATCTCTGAGTTGGGGTGCATTTCGGGGATACTAGGGTTTCTGCAGTTGTAAACTTCCTGGAGCCCAGAGCTGAGGCAGGAAGGTGCAGGACCCAGGGGAAGATTGCTAATGAACAAACAAAACTAAAGCCAGTGGGAACAGCACAGTTGTCTGCTTTCCTACAAGTCCCGGGTTGATAGGTCCATAGCTGCAAAAAGAAAGCTGAAAAAAAGCTTTTCTATCAAAGTAAGGAACTTTCTGGGAAAACAGTAAAGCTGAAGGAGCTATGGAAAAGCTGTTGCAAATGATCTTGTTTTTCACTGACTGGCTAAGACAAACACAAGCCCCGAGGAAAGTTGCTATCAGAAATGCCAGCCTCAATGCGCGCTAAGGAGGCAAGTGCAGTTCTAATTTGGGGGCCAGTGTCTGATGAAGGAAAAACACCTGTTAAAGCCAGTTGAGAGAATAGAACTCTCCCAACGTGCCATAGCTGAAAATGTAAAATGCTTGTTCAAATCTCCTGTTGCAAAAGCAAAAAACTTTGTTCAAACCTCCCGGGCAAGAATTTGTAAGCAAGTCTGGTAAAAGAACCAGTTGACTTTCAGACCCGAAAAGAACTATGGGAAATGACTGATATAAGGGAAATACATTCTGGGAAAGGTAGTTTTTCCGCTAAAGATGGCGACATTGCCCTGAAACTTTTGTCAGCTCGAAAATACGTTCATGGCAAATTTAAAACACAGCTTTTAAAAGAATAAGGAGGAAAATCGTCTAAGAGTTTAAGTGTCAGTTCCATTGGAAAAATTGAAAGGTTATGGAACTAGGTGCTTCGCGGTTTGGGGCTCTGTTGGTAAAATGCCTTATTTACCCTAATAGCTGTGCAAAGTTTTTACAGTAGTTGGAAGAAAAAAGCTAACTATAAGATCAAACAAGCCACTTTAAAATCCTTAAGAAAGCAAGGGAAAGCAGTTTATACACTGAACATTGTCTTAGATATGAAGAAACTTATGTGAAATTAAAAATTATTTACCTCTTGAACAAACAGCCTGCAACGAGTGATTCCTTTGCAAATCTAATTAAGGGGATAAGAAACAGGCATTCAAAAAGAAATGACTGCTTTATAGACTTGAACAAACTTCAGAAAATCTAGCTGTCTTACAAAAGAGTTGCTTCACCTGAAAGTTCCTTATAAGAAATCAATGCTAAATATTACAGCTGCTAATAACATCAGGAGTTAAAGCTAATGAAGTGAAAATACTAAATACAGTTCGGAGCTGTGCCACTTGTGGCTTTACTAGCTCCTTTAGAAAAATACTTTATATCACCTAATAGCTGTGCAGTATTTGGCGAAGAGTTTTACAGCAGCTAAATACGGTAATTTCACCCTCAGCACGAAGTGAAGTTTTTCAGTAGAGCAAACCAAGAGTACTGCTGTAATAGAAACGTTTGTCTGAATTGAAGCACTTAGGGGAACTACTATGAATTTGGGTGAAGGGACAGCCTCTAGTTACAAACCATTTACCGCTGACAGTGCATCTCTGCCAGTCCGGAATGGCTGAGAGAACTGGCAACTTTGGAGTGTGGCGTCATCCTGGGAAGGTTATAGTCCCCTAGCAACAACTATCACAATTCTATAACAACACTCACTAAATCCCAGTGCTTTATAACAAACCTGACTATAAACTCTAAACTTTAGAAATGATGTACGTACTTCCTGTCGAGTTAAGAGAATCTTTCTAATAGAGATAGTGATAATAATTAAGATTAAGGAATAGAAAAAGATGAAGATGTGAGTTTGTAAAAATTCTCTTGTTAGATCTCTGTTAAGAAATCTTTAGGTGTTTGCTAAGTTAAATATATGCTAATGGTAGCCCTATATAAGTTTGTAAAATAGATCTATAGAGTTCCTTTAAGAATATAAGCTTGCAAGAAGTATCTAATGTAGTCTTAAGACATATAGTAATAAGTTTGTAAGAAGTAAAGATGCTAGTTGTAAATGTAAGTTTAAATAATAAGATGGAATGAATATAAGAAATATATAAGAAGTAATAAGAAATATATTTGCTAAAGTAGTTCTAGAGTTTCCTTAAGGAGTATAAATAAGTAGATGTTATGTGAGTTTGGAAAAAAGTGTAAATGTTGAATGTGAGTCTAAATGCTTTGCAAGGCAAAAAATGTTATATGTGAGTTTGTGAAAAAGTGTAAATGTTAAGTGTGAGTCTATTAATGTATATGGTGAAAGAACCTGAGATACAGAAGTTAGTGTCCTAGCAGACTGCAAAGCAGGCAGTCTGAGCGGTTTCCAAAAGTTCCAGAAGCCGCTAAGAAGCTAAGAATGGCAGACGCCAGGACCAGCACAAGGCATCCGCAGCTGAGATCTGTGGAAAATCGACGCAACACAGAAAAACCTGAGCTAATATCAAAAACGGTGCGGTTTAGAATACTACTGTACCTAAAAAGGTCTCTGGCTTGAGAATAAAAGTTCGGAGATGCTTGTTTGAACGAAAATTGTTAACTGCAAAAAGTTTTGGTTGAAAAACGTCTCTTCATATTTTGAAGTGAAAACCTGATACCAGAATTTATTTCTTGTTTGAACTTTTTGAACTTAAAATGAGATAAAACTACAGAAAGATTTTGGTTCTGGATTTCTTCATATTTGGAAGGCTCGTACCAGAATTTATCATTTGAATTCTAGGACTTAATGAACTGAACAATAGATTTCATTGCAATGGGACAATTTTGAGTTTACTTACAGTAATGACCCAGAAACTGTTTTCTGGGACTGGTTTTGTGTTACAAATGGAACTGTTTAAATGGAAAAGTTTGGGTCTTCTAACTATGTTTGAGATTTTGTTTAAAAAATTATAAAGAAAAGGAGGAGTTATGAGCTTGAATTATGTTTGCAGAAATTATATTTACCCTATTGATATTAATGCACCCTGATTTTGTGGAGTTAAGGAATATTTAAGTTTGATGTGAATACATTGAAGTTTTTCCTATGTTCTGTTAGCAAGAAAATTCAAATGATTGAGTTAAAGTTGTAAGACCGGAGAAAATTGTTAACTATATATAGCACCATATATGCTAATTCAAATGGTTCTGTTAAGAGTTGCTTTGAGTTGTAAGATTGAGAGAATTGTGACTATGTATAGCAATATTTATGTTAACCTGTTAATGGTAATGATGAAGCTAAAAGATTCTTTAAGTTTGTAGTCGCCTTAAGAGTTTTTGGTTTAGAAAGGGCTTGAGGCAGCTAAGACTGCTGTAGTTACCTTGGACCTAATTCAAAAGAGAAATGCCATCTTTATCATCCTCTACTCCCATATTGGGAGGTGTAACAGCTATGGAGATTGCTGTAAGCCATTAATATTTATTTTTTTATATATTAAGAAAGGGGGACCTGTGGGAACCCATTCTCGGTTTCCTTGTGGCTTTACCCAGCAGGTCCGCATAGAGGATGATTAGACCACGGGCCTGAGTGCAGGTGTCTGGGATGGTCTGCACTTGGCTGTGCTGGGAGGGAGGTCTTTTGCTCTGCCCCTTGGCGTCTCTATAAAAACTCTGGGGCAGAGACAGTCAGGGACCGTTGGAATAGGTTCCAGGCCCTCTTGAGGCTATCCTTTATTTTCTATCTGTTTATCTCCGCGATATTCTCCGCAATAAATCCTTCTATCTAATATTTCCTGCTGCTCGCACTCAAGAAAACTCTGGGGAACTGTGGGGGTGGTTGGGTAAATGCCCCACATCCTATTTTGGTTGAATTTCTATTAAAAGCAACAAATAATTAGAAAAGAAAGTTGAGCCCAATCTAGAATCACCTAGGAAGAGTCTTGGCCAAGGATTGTGTAGATTAGGTTGGCATGTGGTGATGTCTGTGGGGTATTATCTTTATTACAGTAATTAAGCAGAGAAGATCTGTCCACTGTTGGCACCAATATTTTGGGGTCAATGGATCTTGAATTGCTTACATAGAGAAGGCAAGCTGACTACAAGCACGTATGTTTTGAGTTACTGGAGTTTATTCTTGATTACAGAAATAACGTGAAAAGCTACTTCTGATTCCTGCTGCTTTGACATCCCTATGGATGATGGACTCTACCTTGAAATAAGCCCTTCCTCCTTCTATTGCCTACATTGATCTATATTATCATAACATCGGGAAAGAAAACCAGGACTTTGCATTTTTGCAACATCTTCCCTTAACCAGAAAGGTTGAAATTGAAAGTTTTAGATACAACTTCTAAACCTACCCACTTACATTTAATCAATTCATCTCTTAAATTGTGAGGATTATCTCTTAAAATATTCATCATTACATGGAAACATGAGTCAGAAACTTGACCATATTATCAATGCAATAG
This sequence comes from Peromyscus californicus insignis, assembly GCF_007827085.1. Lineage (NCBI taxonomy): Eukaryota > Metazoa > Chordata > Mammalia > Rodentia > Cricetidae > Peromyscus > Peromyscus californicus. The sequence continues at coordinate 47,126,529 of NW_026294491.1, read as the reverse complement.
GAGTACTGTCATGATTAATGCAACATTATTTAAATAGATATCACAGGTCTGTATCCTATCTGCCAATATCTAAAGCAGTAAAATAGGTAACTCATGCATTTACATTTTTTCTTCATTTGAAACAGTTTTGAGTATCAACTTTGTGTTGAGTGATTATTGGATCAGATTTATATCACCCGAATCACTTTCATACTTAAGAAGGGAAGCTGGACTATGTGGTTTATATTTTCCTGATAGAGATTTTGGAGAAACAAAGTAACTTGTGTTTGGAATGAAAGCTGAGGAGGCTAGCACACAACATCCATGAAAGGTCTTCCTATTTCATCATTTGAGTCATCTATGCAGTCTTACCTTGATATTATTTTGTTTGCTTTAAAGCATTTTTCTCTTGACACATCTAATACCTCAGGTATTATTTTTTCTATTTCTATTCCTTCTCCTAGTCCTTATGAAATTATTGCCAAATTATTTCCTACCACAACTTTAGGTTTTACAAGTCAAGATTTTATTCAATGACTAGTTGAATTAAAATAATTCTAACTCTTCCTTCATAACTGTATAACTTAAGAAGCTTTCACCCATCAAAATGATAGCCTGACTCCTTCTTACTGTGTAATATGATTCATATTTTGAGTGTCATATTTTAATTATTCTATTTCTGAAGAATTGGATTCAAGTTGGTTTCCAAAAGTCTATCTTGTATACTAACCATATATGTAACCAAGCTTGCTTCTTAAAAAATTTCTTCAAATACCTCATAAAATAACAAATAGGCACCTAGCATTGCACTAAGAAACATATAGAGAAGTGTCATGAAGGTACATCACAGGTACCTGATGCAACCTCTTTAAAAGCTTACATATTAGCTTATCGTATCACCAAACTTTAAATGCATGTATGGAAAAAAGGCTCCTAAATTAAAGACAATGAACATTTATGACAGAAAAAAATGGCCATGGTGACATCTTGGATTAAACTACCACATCCCACATAATATATTTTATAAAAATACCTTCCTGGTTCAGTTTTAAAGTTATGGCTCAATTCTTTCAAATCTGCTTCCTGGGTAGTCTATGAAATACTTTTCACAGCTACCTCCTTTATCAGTGCCTGATACTGCTGGGTTACAGTAAAACTATATTCACCTTTCAGGAGCCCCATGTATTAAAAACTATTCCCTTCATGGTATTTAAAATTACATAACTGAGAATTATTCTGATTAAATGACTACACTCATGGAATATATTCAGTTACCTGTCTATTCATGATATTGTGAAAGTATTGATGAGATGAAATGGCTACATAAAAAAAAATATTAAGGTCGAGCATGGTGGCCTGCTGGAAGAGCCCTGTCGCGACCGCCTCGACCAGCAAGGAAGACACGAAGCCAAGCTCTTCTCCAAGCAGTTTATTCAGGAACCTTGAGACAATCTTCTGACCCTGGGCTGCTTCTCTCTCTCTCTCTCACTCTCGCTCTCTCTCATTCTCTTAACTAGACAGGAAGTATGTACATCATTTCTAAAGTTCAGAGTTTATAGTCAACTTTGTTATAAAGCACTGGGATTTAGTGAGTGTTGTTATAGAATTCTGATACTTGTTGCTAGGGAACTGTAACATCTTCAGGACGAAGCCACACTTCAGAGTTGCCAGTTCTCTCAGCCGTCCGGAACCGGCAGAGATGCACTGTCAGCGGTAGACGGTTTTCAACTAGAGGCTGTTCCTTCACCCAAATTCATAATAGCTCCCCCTATGTACTTCAATTCAGACAAACATTTCTATTACAACAGTATTTTTGGTTTGTTCTACTGAAAAACTTCACTTCACGCTGAGGATGAAATTACCGTATTTAGCTGCTGTAAAGCTCTTTGTCAAATACTGCACAGCTATTAGGTGATATAAAGTATTTTTCTAAAGGAGCTAGTAAAGCCACAAGTGGCACAGCTCCGAACTGTATTTAGTATTTTCACTTCATTAGCATTAATTTCTGATGTTATTAGCAGCTGTAATATTTAGCATTGATTTTTTATAAGGAACTTTCAGGTGAAGCAACTCTTTTGTAAGACAGCTAGATTTTCTGAAGTTTGTTTCTCATCTATAAAGCAGTCATTTCTTTTTGAATGCTTGTTTCTTATCCCCTTAATTAGATTTGCAAAAGAATCACTCATTGCAGGCTGTTTGTTCAAGAGGCAAATAATTTTTAATTTCACATAAGTTTCTTCATATCTTGTCATTCAACTACCGTAAAAATTTTGCACAACTATTAGGGTAAATAAGGCATTTTACCAATGGAGCCCTGTAGGTAGAGTTTTCCTGCCTGGCCCACAGTCAGGGCAAATCTCTCTCACCTGCCAGTCCCACAGCCGTCAGACCCGACCAAGTAAACACAGAGACTTGTATTGGTTTCAAACTGTATGGCCGTGGCAGGCTTCTTGTTAACTGTTCTTTCAGCTTAAATTAATCCATTTTTATAAATCTATACCTTGCCACATGGCTCGTGGCTTACCGGTATCTTCACATTCTGTTTCTCATCGTGGCGGCTGGCAGCGTCTCTCTGACTCAGTCTTCCACTTCCCAGCTTTATTCTCCTCCTTGTCCCGCCTACACTTCCTGCCTAGCCAATGGCCAATCAGTGTTTTAATTATTGACTAATCAGCAACACATTTGACATACAGAACATCCCACAGCACTAATGTAGATGTATCCAACCTTCCCATTAAACAATAAACACAGAACCAATGCAAAGAAGAAAGCCAAGAGGTCAGAGCCAAGAGCCAAAACCTTACCCTTCCACCTGCAGTGGTCCTACCTCTCCGAACCAGAGCTACCCCTGTGTTAAAGTCTTTATATAGAGTTCCTGTCCTGCCTTCTCATTGGTTGTAAACCCAACCACATGACCGCCTCCTCACAGCCTGTCTGTATAGGCCTCCAGGTTTTCCATGATTGGTATTAAGATTAAAGGCATGTGTATCCAATAATGGCTGTATCCCTGAACACACAGAGACTTACCCAGCTCTGCCTATTAAGTGCTGGAATTACAAGCGTACGCTACCACTGCCCTGCTTTCCTATGGCTTGCTAATAGCTCTGACCCCCGGGCAACTTTATTTATTAACATACAAATAACATTTTAATACAAATAAAATATCACCATATTTCCCCTTTTCTATTTTAATAAAAAGGAAAAAAAAGAAAAAGCTTATAACTAATATAAGAAAAACTATATACAAAAGGACAATAACTATATACAATATATACAAGTAATAAATACCTAAACAATGTCTAGTCCATTTGTATTTGACAAATTCAGAGAAAATAATTTCATTATCTATCCTATTTTGGTAAGTCCAAAATGTATCCTAATTAATCTTCAACTATAACTAACTAACCTTCAACTATAACTAACTAATCTTCAACTCCCTCAGAGACCCAAGAAGGAAATAATATTAGCTAACAAAAATAAAAACAGGAAGTGCACATAAGCAACCTCCAAAAAATTTGTGAGTTGACAGAAACAGACAGCTGTCTGGACAGTCACCTGAGGTTTCTCCGAAGTGCTGGGGCATCATCTTCAGCCTATAGGCCCAGCATATCCGACAGACTCATTTGTGAAGCAGGATGTACACAAGGTCAACAGTTCAACCTCACATTGAGTGAGAGTAGTCCATGTACCAGAAACACCTGAATTCCACCAGTGTCATGTCATGATTCAGGATTTCAAATTCTGGAAATTGCTGATGGTTTTCCAACTCAGCTGTCCATTCTTCCTGGCTGTGTATATATGGCTTCATCTCAGCATCCCATTCTTCTCCATATCCCTCCATCAAATGCCAGTCTACTATTGAGAGGCGTGAGCTTAGTTACTCTTCAAGAATAACTTTTTCAGCTGCTGTTCCATTGCACATCAGAGGCCATCGGCCCACTGCCTGTTCAGCTGCCTTCGAAGAAAAGGGCACTGTACCTTTTTCGAATTGCGAAGGCCACGTCAGGGATGGTGCCATATTGTCCTGGCCTCTGAAGATGCCTTTTGATAAAGCCATAACCACACTTGTTTTGGCAAGAATCAATAATCCTTTGTTTTATGTCCTGTTTGTCCATTTTGTCCTATTGATTCGAGGATACTTTGTTGTCCAGTGGCTAACTTTTGCCACAATGAAAGTTAACTCCATATGCAGTTTCTTCAATGCCCATATTTTCTCTGAAGTAGATTGGTACTGCCAGGAGCCGACATGTCTCATAGTCATAACAAAAAAGAAAAATTTTCTAAGTTATTAAAACATTTTAAATGCCATATTCTGTAGATCTCTGAAGGGTTTGAAGATAACCTGTCTATCTAAAATATATCTACTCAATCTTGAAAACATACCTAATATAACTACAAGTTCTATTATAATATCTAACTACTAACTTTCATTTCTTTATATCCTAATAGTTGGTAATAACATTCAAGGATCAGAAAATTGCATTACATTGTTAGATGAACGGTACAATTAGAAAAATATATATAACATTTTCTAACAATATCAATTTCAATATATATAATTTGTATACAATATAAAACAATCCAATCCAATGTAAAGTATTTACATTTTTCTTTTCTTTCTTTTTTTTTTTAATAAGAACCTTAAATCTAATCTCCTTTGCTTAGCCTTTTTCCTAACCCTTGACAACTTGTAACCAACCCCCCTAATCAATGAAAATTATCCCAGACCCAAAACCCATTAAAAGACCAAAAAAACCAACCGCCCCACACCACCTCTTTGGGAATGTGGGCGTCGTATTCTTGAAATTGCTTCCTGCTGGGTATGGGCGAAGGTATCTTTATCCTGAAAGAAAAATTTTAGGTTAATTGTCAAATTCTAGGAAAGGTAAATATATCCTTCGTTATCCAGTCTGTGTATAATGCCAAAATTCAGGGTTTATCTCAAATCCTTATTCAAGTAGTCTTTGAGACTGGATCATCTCAGCTAGCTCTTCTCAAAATTGCTCTGAGCACTTTGTAGTTCAAAGCTGATCTGTAGATGATGTTTGTCAGCTTAGTGATGTTATTATTGTCCACGTGGAATTGTTGTTGTTGTGGGGCCCCATCTTCTTCCTGGAGACTTCAGTTGATGTTAGGCCTAACCGTGATTTCCTGCAAAAAACTGATAAGAGACTCGAACACAAAGACTATATATGCGACTTTTTAGAATTAGTTAGTACTCTATATGACCATTTATATCTTAACAAAGTTTAAAATGTATATATATATATATCTATATATATTGATCTTGTAAATTTTGATATAAAATTCATACTTTAAGAAAAGTTTAAAGAATCAGAATAGAATCAAAGAGTTGAGATTCGTAATAGAATAGTCCCTTAATTAATTTGGCTTTTCTCCTGTCCCATAGCAGAAGATGGCTCTTTTCCTCTGGCATGATACAGGGAGTTTGCATTTTCCTTTTAACAACATGCTTGAGTTTAAAGAAGGAGAGAGCCATTCTCCAACTCCAAAGTCAGCTTTAAATTTTAATTGAACTGGGACTATTAGAAGTTAAATAGTGTTAAATCTTTAAAGAAAAGCAGAAACAAACATTTAGGAAGACATAAAATTTTTTTAGATAACATACCCATACGCCATTTCACTCTGTTTCTTAGGATAGATGATTTGTTCCTTTTCTTCAGTTGTCTCATTTGTCCAGTGTTCTTCAAATTCGTTAACCTTCATTCTCCTAAAAGACAAAAACAAAAACCTTTCCCCAAGGTTTTTTGGGGATGTTCCTTTTTGACAAGTTATCTGATTAAATGAAAAGGCATGTGTTACTGGTGTAAGTTAGTTTAAATTGGATGTTTGCGATAGTTGATGAACTATCACCTCCTCTAATTAAGAGGTCTCTCTTGTTCAAATCGAACCTTTATCAATTTTGATGGTACCCACAGCTTATCTTCTCCTGTAGAAATAAAAGCAAAATCTCTCCCCAACGTAACACATACCCTGGTTTCCATTCTGAGGTCAGCACATCCTTAAAGTATATAGGTTGATTTAATTCTGTAGTTTTTTCTATTATCCAATGTCTCTCTGCAGCTGTTGTTCCTTTCTCATTGGCATTGAGAAAATTCAAAGTTAATAGAGCATTATGTAGTCTATTTCTGGGGGTTTTTGTTACTCCTTTTTGTTTATTTAGCATATCCTTTAGAGTTCTGTTTGATCTTTCTATAACTGCTTGACCTGTAGGATTATGTGGTATACCTGTAACATGGTTTATATTATAATAAGCAAAAAACTGTTTCATTTTAACAGAGACATATGATGGAGCATTATCAGTTTTGATTTGTGCAGGTATACCCATAATGGCCATAACTTCTAGCAAATGAGTGATTACAGAATCAGCTTTTTCAGAACTCAAAGCAGTTGCCCATTGAAATCCTGAATAAGTATCGATAGTGTGGTGTACGTATTTCAGTTTTCCAAATTCTGCAAAGTGAAACACGTCCATCTGCCAGATTTCATTCCTCTGAGTACCCTTTGGGTTACATCCTGCTGGTAATGGTGTTTGATTGTAGAAGGAACAAGTAGGACATTTCTTTACTATTTCTTTGGCTTGTTGCCAGGTTATGGAAAAATCCTTTTTTAAACCTTTACTATTTACATGATGTTTTTTATGAAATTCTGAGGCCTCCAGCACATTTCCTATCAATAATTTATCAATCTCATCATTGCCTTGTGCTAGAGGGCCTGGCAGACCAGTATGGGATCGGATGTGAGTTATATATAAAGGATGACTCCGTTTTCTGATTGTATCTTGTAATTGAATAAATAATGAAGTTAATTCTGAAGCATCGTGGATAAATTCTGCAGTCTCAATATGTAATACTACTCTTTCAGCATACTGAGAGTCAGTTACTATATTGAGAGGTTCTGAAAAATCCATTAATACCAACAGAATAACATACAATTCTGATTTTTGAACTGAATTATAAGGACTTTGAACCACTTTACTTAAATTTTCTGATTTGTAACCTGCCTTTCCTTGTTTGTTGGCATCTGTATAAAATGTACGAACTCCAGATATGGGTTTTTTCCTCACAATTCGAGGCAAGATCCAATCAGCTCTCTTTATAAGATCAATTCTATTGCTTTTGGGATATTTGCTGTTAATTTCTCCCAAAAAATTACTACAAGCTTTTTGCCAAGCTTCATTTTCTATCCATAATTTTTCAATGTCCTCCTTAGTTAAAGGTACGACAAGTTCTGCTGGGTCTATTCCTGCTAATTGACGAAGTTTCAATTTTCCTTTCCAAATCAAGTCAGAGATTTTTTCCACATAAGTTTTTAATTTTTTATTTGGTTTATTTGGTAAAAATATCCATTCCAATATAATATCTTCCCTTTGCATTAATATTCCTGTTGGGGAATGCCTAGAAGGTAAAATAACCAAAATGCAATCCAGCTTTGGATCAATACGATCTACGTGCCCTTCATGTACTTTCTTTTCTACCAAGGCCAATTCTTTCTCAGCTTCAGGTGATAATTCTCTTGGACTATTTAAGTCCTTATCACCTTCTAAGGTTTTAAACAAATTATTCAGTTCATCGTTTTTTACCCCAACAATAGTTCTTAGATGAGAAATGTCTCCAAATAATCTTTGAAAGTCATTAAGAGTCTGTAGTCGATCTCTCCTAATTTGCACTTTTTGAGGTCTAATTTTTTGAAGTTCTATTTTATATCCTAAATAATTAATAGAATCTCCTCTTTGTACCTTTTCTAAAGCAATTTGTAATCCCCAGCTGCTGTGGGATGGTCTGTATGTCAAATGTGTTGCTGATTGGTCAATGAATAAATCACTGATTGGCAGTGGCCAGGCAGGAAGTATAGGCGGGACTAACAGAGAGGAAAATTGAGAGAACAGGAAGCTGGAGGAGGAGACACTGCCAGCCTCCATGATGAGAAACAGCATGTGAAGATGCGGATAAGCCACGAGCCATGTGGCAAGGTATAGATTAATGGAAATGGATTAATTTAAGCTGTAAGAACAGTTAGCAAGAAGCCTGCCACGGCCATACAGTTTGTAACCAATATAAGTCTGTGTTTACTTGGTAGGGTTTGAGCGGTTGTGGGACTGGTGGGTGGCAGAGATTTGTCCTGACTGTGGGCCAGGCAGGAAAACTCAAGCTACAAATGGCGTCCAACGTGGTGGCAAGAGTTTCCACCTAAAAACTGAGAAAAAAGATTCTAAAACGGAGCTAAAAACAGCTTCCTAATTGTCTCTCTCAAATGAGTGGCAGCTGCCGGTTTGAGCTACTATGGCGGGTTCCTAGCATGTGTGCATGCTCGACCTGCAGTATGGCGGGAATGAGGCCTCTGCAAGTGGCACATTAAGCTGTGTGGTGGATTTAGCCTTTGCTAGTACAAAACAAAAAAAAAAAAAAAGAAAAGAAAATATACGCTGCTTTGATAGAAGCATAGACCCACTATTTCTGAGAGTTGATGGCTCCCAGAGCTGGCAGAAAATGTATCACCACCATTTTGAGAAGCTGAAGTGGGCGGAGCCAGCAGCCACAGCACCAGCGCCGTTTCAGGCTTAGAAGGCTGCAGTTTAAAGCAATAGGCTCAAGCTAATATAAAAAAATAAGCCACGTAAAGATGGCTACCACACAGAGAATCTGGATTATGTTCTCTTTGATATTCGTAACTAAAGAAAAACATTTGATTGTAAAAGCTGTTGAGTTATGCCAAAATGTATATTTTAAAGGTACCTTGACTTCAAAATTTGGATATAAAGATATGTTGCTTTGGAAAGGAGATTCTGCTTTTGTTTCCACAGAAAGTCAGAGGCTATGGATCTGTTCCAGATTAAGACACATCAGGTTTGACCAGCCAAGACCCCCTGAAAGGTCTCCGATGACACCATGGCCCAGATGATCCAACATCCAGAACCGTTTCAAGTCAACTGGCTCAGATGATACAGCCTCACGGACTACTCCATGATCCTAAAATTTTCTTTGTTTCCCCATAAGATACAGCGCCCCCCTCCAGCAGGAAGTAGTAAGAGAAGCTACGCCCAAATTCCCAAATATACCAAGCTGACTTTGGAGATGTGTAAAGGTTAAAACCTTCCTTTTTAAGAAAAGAAAAGGGGAGGTGCTGTGGGATGGTCTGTATGTCAAATGTGTTGCTGATTGGTCAATGAATAAATCACTGATTGGCAGTGGCCAGGCAGGAAGTATAGGCGGGACTAACAGAGAGGAAAGTTGAGAGAACAGGAAGCTGGGAGAGAGGAGACACTGCCAGCCGCCATCAGGACAAAGAAGATGTAAAGTACCGGTAAGCCACAAGCCACGTGGCAAGGTATAGATTAATAGAAATGGATTAATTTAAGCTGTAAGAACAGTTAACAAGAAGCCTGCCACGACCATACAGTTTGTAACTAATATAAGTCTCTGTGTTTACTTGATCGGGTTTGAGCGGCTTGGGACTGGCGGGTGAGAGAGATTTGTCCTGACTGTGGGCCAGGCAGGAAAACTCTAGCAACACCCAGCAAGGTAAAATTTTCTTTACTTTTTCAAACATTCTTTCTAAAGTATCTGCATTTGAATCAGCTAATAAAATGTCATCCATATAATGATAAATTATAGATTTAGGAAATTTTTTACGTACCACTTCTAATGGCTGTTTTACAAAATATTGGCACAAAGTTGGGCTATTCAACATTCCCTGTGGGAGAACCCTCCATTGAAATCTTTTAACCGGTTGAGAATTATTGTAAGTAGGCACTGTGAAAGCAAATCTTTCTCTGTCTTTTTCTTGTAAGGGTATTGAAAAGAAGCAGTCTTTTAAATCAATAACTATGAGAGGCCAGCCTTTTGGTAACAGAGTAGGTAAAGGAATTCCAGATTGTAAAGAGCCCATTGGCTGAATTACTTTGTTAATTGCTCTAAGGTCTGTTACCATTCTCCATTTACCAGATTTTTTTTTTTTATAACAAATACAGGAGAATTCCAAGGGCTGGTTGATTCTTCAATATGATGAGCATTTAACTGTTCTTCCACCAGCTCTTGTAAAGCCTGGAGTTTCTCTGTTGTTAAAGGCCATTGCTGAACCCATACAGGCTTGTCTGTTGACCATTTTAAAGGTAGAGCTGTTAATGTTTTTGGAAGATTATCAGTTGTTGTGCCCTGTTCTTGTATGACATGGATGGCTGGTGAGCACTCATTAGAATAATATCTTTTAATATTTCTCTCAGAAACATGTACTAATGTATGATTTGTTTCTGAGATTGGAGGGATATTAATCTGAGTATTCCACTGTTGTAACAAGTCTCGACCCCACAGGTTCATAGCTATGTTAGCCATATATGGTTTTAATTTTCCTTTCTGTCCTTCTGGACCTATACATTCAAGCCATCTTACACTTTGTTTCACTCTAGATAATGTCCCAATTCCTAAGAGTTGAATGTTTACCTCCTGAAGAGGCCAAGTTGGATGCCAAAATTCTGGTGCAATTATGGTAATGTCAGCACCTGTGTCTACCAGACCAGACAACAAAACACCATTTATTTTTATTGTTAGTTTTGGTCTTTGTTCATTAATAGAAGTTTGCCAAAAAATTTTCTTTATGTTTTTTCCTGTATTTCCTATTTTCTCTGTTTCATCATCTCGACTAACATGATTTATTCCAATAGACATTTGGTTATTTAGTTGCTTTGAGTAGGGGTTTCCTCTACAACTGCAGGAAAGGTTTGAACTGGATTTACTGTGGGGGCCTGCCTGAGGCCCCTCTGGGAGTTTCCCGAAGCTCGAGGCAGAGGGTTACCCTGTCTGTCCCTTGTTGATCTACATTCGTTGGTCCAGTGTTTTCCCTTACCACACCTTCTGCATACTCCAGAAGGAAGGGGCATTCTGTTGCCAGTGTTCCTTGAATAAACATTATTTCTAGGAATGACCTGTTTACAATCCCTTTTCAAATGTCCTTGCTTTCCACATCCAAAACATCTAACATTGCTCAAACCTTTTGAAATTGCTTTTCCTACCCACATATCATCATGGTCATAAGCCTCTACATTAACTGTATCTCTAATCCAATCTTCCAAAGGTGCAGATCTTGCCTTTAACGGCCTAATTATTCTTTTGCACGCTGCATTTGCATTCTCAAAGGCTAAAGATTCAATTATTATCTGACTAGCCTCTGAATTCGGGACCATTTTTTGTACTGCTGAAGTCAATCTTTGTAAGAAGTCTGTGAAAGATTCTTTGGGGCCCTGTATAACCTTTGTAAATGACTCAGTTTTTTTCCTGGTTCTTCAACTCTGTCCCATGCATTCAAAGCTGCCGTTTTACATAGAAGTAGGGTTTGGACATCATATGAACATTGTGTTTGTACTGAAGCATATTGGCCTTCGCCAATAAGCTGATCCTGGCAGACTTGTATTCCGCTATCCCTCCATTGTCTTTCTATATTTTTAGCCTCATTACTGAACCACATTTTCCACTGGAGATTTTGTCCGGGTTCAAGAACAGCCTATGCCAATTCCCGCCAGTCCTTTGGTATAATCCTATTACAAGTTGACCAGGTGTTTAACATTTGCTTTACATATGGGGAGTGCATGCCATAAGATGCTATTGCCTCCTTAAATCTTCGTAAGTCTAACATTTCAACTGGAACCCAAGTATTTTGTTCATTCTCTTCATCAGGTAGCTGCTGTACGGCTACTGGATAAATTAAGGGTGATTGTGTGAAAACTGGCTTTCTTTCTGTAACCTTACGATCCAATTTTGAAACAACTTCACTATTTATTTCTTCTGTCTGAATTTGAATTTCTCTATAATTCATTTTTACCGGTTTAACAAGTTTTTCTAAGACTGTTATCCTGGCACTTAAGTTGACGATCTTTTTAAATAGTAAAATGAGGATAAGAAAAGTAATAAACTGAATAATTCGATCAATATTAATCTTTTCATATAGTTGTTCCATTGTCAGAGTGCCTAAAATTTCAAACAAAGCCCAATTTTCTTCCAATGTACACATAAAGCCCATTTTTTTTTTAATGTAGAAAAAAATTCTCTTTTAAATAGATATGTTAATTGACTTACCAAGTCTGGGTAGAACAGTAGAATCCCAGGGAATTTCACAGCCACCTGGTGTTCGAGGTGTGAATCCAGCTAGAGAGAGAGAGAGAGAGAGAGAGAGAGAGAGAGAGAGAGAGAGAGAGAGAAAGTGTAGCCGCTTGAGCAGAGTCAAGCCTTGGCTTTACAGGCAGGGGCCCTGTTCAGCGGGGCAGGTCTGAGTTGTTTGTAGCAGTTCCAGCTGCGGGTCAGTCAGGCCTGGGCCCAAGCTAGGCAGCCGGGCCGCCCAGGCTGGAAACCAGACCTGCCGCCAAGCCAAGCCAATCGGTTTTTAATGAATTCTTGTCACGTTGGGCGCCAAATGTAGATGTATCCAACCTTCCCATCAAACAATAAACACAGAACCAATGCAAAGAAGAAAGCCAAGAGGTCAGAGCCAAGAGCCAAAACCTTACCCTTCCTCCTGCAGTGGTCCTACCTCTCCGAACCAGAGCTACCCCTGTGTTAAAGTCTTTATATAGAGTTCCTGTCCTGCCTTCTCATTGGTTGTAAACCCAACCACATGACCGCCTCCTCACAGCCTGTCTGTATAGGCCTCCAGGTTTTCCATGATTGGTATTAAGATTAAAGGCATGTGTATCCAATAATGGCTGTATCCCTGAACACACAGAGACTTACCCAGCTCTGCCTACCAAGTGCTGGAATTACAAGCGTACGCTACCACTGCCCTGCTTTCCTATGGCTTGCTAATAGCTCTGACCCCTGGGCAACTTTATTTATTAACATACAAATAACATTTTAATACAAATAAAATATCACCATAGAGCCCCAAACCGAAAAGCATCTAGTTCTATATCCTTTCAATTTTTCATTGGAACTGACACTTAAACTCTTAGACGATTTTCCTCCTTATTCTTTTAAAAGCTGTATTTTAAGTTTACCATGAACGTATTTCGAGCTGACAAAGTGTTTCAGGGCAATGTCGCCATCTTTAGCGGAAAAACTACCTTTCCCAGAACACATTTCCCTTATATCAGTCCATAATAGTATCAGTCCCTTATATCACATCCCTTTTATCAGTCATTTCCCATAGTTCTTTTCGGGTCTGAGAGTCAACTGGTTCTCTTTTACCAGACTTGCTTACAAATTCTTGCCCGGGAGGTTTGAACAAAGTTTTTTGCTTTTGCAACGGGAGATTTGAACAAGCATTTTACATTTTCAATTATGGGACATTGGGAGGGTTCTGGTCTCTCCTTCATTTAGCTCCCTCGGAGAGATTTTCTCCCACTAATCTGTCTCATTTTGTTCGTTCCTTCCTTCCCCAGATGCAGAGCTTCAGCTATCTGAGGCTCTGTACCTCTGCTAGCTGCCTTTGGAGGTAGGGGCTTTTTTTTTTTCTCCCTCCAAATCTGCCTCAAATTCTAGCAGCTTTTTCAGGTCATATATTTTCTGGGGAGGATTATGTCCCTTCTGTTTCTTCGGAGTCTTTCTCCCAGTTTGGTCTCAATTTATCCCCTCTACCCCAGAAAGTTTCCAACACTACAGTGGTGGCTTTCCCTGCTCCTGAAGGTAGGGGCTTTTTGTCCATTTGTTTTCTGGGTCTGTGTGGTTTGCATACAGACTGAAAATCTAACAGGGGAGGTTTTTGCCATTTCTTAACTCCCATTAGAACAGGTGTTTTGCCTTATCAGGCCATCACCTGGCCCAGTCCCCCAGTGGGTTGCATTTGCTTGTCTGGGTGCTCAAGGACAGAACTTATGCCAGAGGCAATCACCCCTCAGGGCTACACTCCATCTCATTGGGAGTCAGTTGAAACAAAGCTTTTCTCAAAGAGGTGCTTTCTCTGACAGAAAAGAAAGCTTTACTCCTGGATAGTTTTGTTCTGCCCTGGCTGGGCTCTTTCCCCAGACAGCGGTCTGACTCAGCAGCACAACTGCTTCAGACACAGTTCAGCTTTACTGTTTTCCCAGAAAGGTCCTTACTCTGATCTGGACCTATCAAGCCAGGACTTGTAGGAAAGTGGACAACTGTGCCGTTCCCACTGGCTTTAGTTTTGTTTGTTCATTAGCAATCTTCCCCTGGGTCCTGCACCTTCCTGCCTCAGCTCTGTGCTCCAGGAAGTTTACAACTGCAGGAGCCCTAGTATCCCCGAAATGCACTCCAACTCAGAGACGCTGGCCAGTTGCCTCTGGGTTTTTGGTCAGAAGTGAGGATACAATGCTAACAGTTTGCATTGCTTCAGGGGATCTTTGCATTAGGACGATTAGGAGCACCTTTTCTTTCTGAAATGCTCAAACAAAACCTTTGATGCCTCAGCTCAGCTGTAACTGAAAAGCTTGGCTTTTTTGCTTTTCCCAGTAAAGTTTCCCGCCCTTTTGGGCTCTCTGTAGCTCTTCACCCACACTCTCCCAAGTGTTTCCCTCAGGGTACTCTGACCCACTGTCTTTTACTTGCTTGAAGAGACAGCTTAGAAGAGGTTTTTAGGAACTTGTCCCTGCCTCCTGCATTGCAGGGAGGATTTTTAAGGCTTGAAAGTCAGAACTTAGGTTTTGCCGTCTTAAGAGGTTTGTTGTTTTCCCTTAGAGCTAATCACATGTGGTCCCCATACTAATATCTTCAGGTGATTCTAATTTGTCCTTCTGAGAGAGAAAGTTAAAGACTTTAGTTTTTAAGTTTGAGAGCTTTTAGTTTGAGAAAGATTAAGGCTTTTTAGAGAGATTTTCACCCCAAATTTTCCAAGAAAAGCTTTATAGTTTAAGATTTTTTTTGCCCCAGGAGAAAGAGGAACTTTTCCCAAAACTTCCCAACTTTAAACTTTGACTTTTTACACCTCCATTTTTGCCTCAGGGAGAAATCACTTTCTCCTGCTGCTTGGACTTAGCATTTCAGCTGTCCCCAGGACAAAAGCTTCCATAGGAAACTTTTTCTTCCCCATAAGCTCAGAGAAGAGTTTTACTACCCGTAAAGCCCAAAGAAAGATTTTTCCCCCCAGTTTGCATTCATAGCCCCCAAAGTTAGAAAATTGAAGAGTTTTTCTGTCTAGTTGCCTTACTTATTTTTTCCTACACAATCTTACACTATTTTACTACCCTATGCCTTATCATTCTCACAAACTTATGTAGGGCTACCATTAGCATATATTTAACTTAGCAAACACCTAAAGATTTCTCTTCTTAATCTCTAATTTCTTTGAAAGGAGCAGCTCGTTAAGAGCCAGAAAAATTGGGTTTGAAGAAATTGCGCCCATGATGCTAGCAGCACCTTTGCTTTCACTTTCTTTAATCTTCCCACCTGCTTTTGTCGCAGTTCCACTTAACCTTCCTGTCCGCTTTGGTCGCGGCTCCACTTAATTTTTCCCTGTCCATTTTGGTCACGGCTCTACTTAATTTTTCCCTGTCCGTTTTGGTCACGGCTCTACGTTTCCCACTTTTATCGCGGATCCCCGCCTTACCTGGGGACTTACCAGTGCACTGCCCTGACTTCGAAGAGTTCTGAGCCTTAAAAGGGTTCCCCGTACGGGCCACCAGCTGTCGTGACTGCCTCAACCAGCAAGGAAGACGCCATGCCAAGCTCTTCTCCAAGCAGTTTATTCAGGAACCTTGAGACAATCTTCTGACCCCGGGGCTGCTTCTCTCTCTCTCTCACTCTCACTCACTCTCTCTCACTCACTCACTCACTCACTCTCACTCACTCACTCACTCACTCTCACTCACTCACTCACTCACTCTCACACTCTCTCTCACACTCTCTCTCTCTCTCTCTCACACTCACTTGCGCGCGTGCTTCCTCTGGAAAGCCAGCCCACGCCCTTTATAGCTACTAGGCAATCAACCCCGTGGTGCCAAGTGGACAATAGCGCTAGGGTCAGACATACGCAAGCAAGCCAGATTAGGTCCAGGTGTGCAGAAGCAAGCCCGATCCTAGCCTTAGCCAAATACGGAGCACCTGCCATGGGGAAGGCAGAAGCCAGACGCCGCACCATCTCTGAGGCACGGCCGTGCACGGCTCTCTACAGAGCCCAACATGTGACATGTAATAGGGTGGTAGGACCAACTAGGGTGCCTTCAAATTCCAGATCCAGTGCTTTGAATCAGTCAGTCCCAATGCCTATTCCATCTATTGGTGCTTGACTGTTTGGAGGATCCATGTTTTAGAACCAGATCCTAGAGCACTTCCTCATCACCAGAGATGAAAACCTGAAATGTGGTTTTATCGAAGAAGTTTCAGTAATGGTTCAGTATTTGATCTAGTGGTGAGAATGATGGAGGAGCAGAGTTATGCATGCATTGAGGAGAAAGGCTGAAAAATGTCTATGCTCAAAGCCTGAGCTGCTGCTGGAGAACATGGTGATTAACATGGCCTATATTGACACCTGAGGCAATGTTGACATCTGTGGACCATGCTGCCACCTAGAGTGTGTGTGTGTGGGGGGGCATGTCTGGGACCATGGTCCTGCTACACTATACATGTCACATGTATTCTGTGGTACTACCAAAGGCCATGTGGATGTCTTTGCTCTGACCCTCCTTATGAGGCCACATTGATGTCTGTGGACCATGCTGCCAGAAGGGGCCTTGTCTGTGTCATGTTGATGTCTGTGGCCCATATTACCAAGAAGGCCATGCATATGTACTTGGTCTTTGTTGCACCCAAAGCCTTATTGATGTCTGTGGGCCATGATGCCTCCAGGAATCATGCTGAAGTTAATGGTTCATGCTGCTGACGAGGGCCATGTTGGGGGTTCATGGTCCTGCAGCAGCTAGGGGCAGAGTTGATATCTGTGAGTGGCCTTTGTTACCACTGAATATACCATGGGAATGTCCATGACCTTTGCTGCTGCCTGAAGCCATGTTGATGTCAGTGGGCCTGGCTGCTGCCATGGACTGTGTTGGTTTCTCTGGTCTATACTGCCACTGGAGAGCATGTTGAGTTCCATTGCACATGCTGATATAGGAAGCCAGGTGGATTATCCATGTTCTGAGTTCCTACTGACTGTAAAGAACAAGAAAACTTCTTCTGCAGTAGTATTTATGACTGTGAACTCACAGTTCACCAAAAAGCAACCGCCTAGAGAGGAAACCATCAAAGAGAACTCCTAAAAATTGTCATATGAAAGATGTAGTGATGCCCCTTGAGTCTTTGGTTTTTCCTTTAAAATTTTGTTTTGTTTGGGAGTGAGGTAGTTTGCAAGGGAAGAGGCAGGATGAGTGGGATAGAAGGTATGATGTGAAATCCACAAAGAATCAGTAAAAGTTAAAAGAATTAAAAATTTGTGATAAGGATGCTGAAGTGTAGCTCTCCACAATAAAGGGCAACTGGAAACGGTGAGGGTGGGGAAGGACTCACTTTTCTTGAAGGGGCCAGCTACCAGAAGTTTGACATACTCCATTGACTATATGGCCAACATGAATTGCACTTGTGGTTTTTGTTTGCTTGTTTGTTTTTGATTTTTTTTTTATTTTTCAGGACAGGCCATACAGGTGGAGCAGTGGACGGGGGGGGGGGGGGGGGGGGGGGATTGGAAAGTATGGATGATAGGGGTGCATTATGTGAAGTTCCCAAATGATAAATAAAAAGATTATGTTAAAAATAATTAAGGCTGAGAAGCTCCCTACAATATCGAAGAAACTTCATGCAATAAAATTTGTTATGATTCTTATACACATTAAATTTACTAGCTTGTTCTTCCAAGAGCTTTATGCCATGTGTAGTTATACTGAATTTGTTTTACTATAAAATTATTTATTAAGACAAACATTAGTATTACTTTACATACTACATAAAGAATTTGACATTAATGCTTCTGTATCACTTACAGAAATGTCAGTCCATGTACCATGAATTTCTATTTTATTCTGATTCAGTCCAGAAATCTTGTATCTTATTTTATAATTTTCTGGTTATGTATTTAATTAAACATATTTCATGCCTGTACTTGTAATATTTTAAATGGGCTTTATTCAATGTAAATGCCTAAGATTTTGTTTTAAAAATATCAACTTTATCACTGTTCTGACTGGTTCTAAGTCTGAGATGAAGGCTATGGAAATTTTGACTCTTACATACAGCTTAATTTCTCACTTTCATTCACATATTAAGGAAGGAGACAAATGGTTGCAACAGAAAGATAAAATGTTCCTTATGAGACACTGATTCCATTATGACACACTCATTCTCATGATCTCATCAAAACAGTTTCCTCCAATTAACTCCACCTTCAAATGTCACCATACTGGGATTCATTCTCGTTTCAACACACGAATGTCCTGGAACATACCAGTTCTCAGTTTCCTAATTATGAGCTCAACTTCAGTGCAGTGATGATCCTGTCAGAAAGAATGGGACAGAAGAGCTGCCTTTATCTTCACCAATAATTAGAAAAGTCTGACCTTGACTCAACCCCTTCCCTGACCTCAGAAAGTGCCTCCCTCTGCTCCTCTGTTTGTTTCTTGTTTTGTTTGTTTGTTTAATGTTCTTGCCTGGATTATATGCCTCCCAACTCAAGACACCTATACCATTGTACCTGATGAAGTCCACTACTCATTTCTTTCTTCCTCTTTCATGTTTCTTATTTTTTACCTATTGAGTTTTATTAATTTTGTTAATATTGAATTTTGTTACATTATATTATTTCTACTAGCCCTTTCCTTGATTTTCTCTTTGAATATGTATTTTAGTATTTCTGTCAAATTCTACACTTTTTAAAAATGTACAGAAATACATTTACATAGAGCATTTTTCAGTGTTTTTTTTTAAAACATTTTACATGAGATTCAATAGTGTGGAACTAAGGTACAGCTTATGTGTCCCCCAGAAGTTTAGGTGGTAAAGGCTTGATTTTCAGGGGCGACTTTTTGCAGATGGTGGAGCCTTTAAAGAAGTCTTTGTGCCTCCAAGAGCTGTCATTTGTTTAAATGAAAAAAATGAGGCTTCATTTCAGCCTTCTCCTCTACTATTATCACTTGAAGCTATGAAGTGAGAAATTTCTACTGGCCATACTCTTCTGTCATGATGTGATATCTGGCCCTATATCCAAGATTTTCATGTGTCTACAGTAAAACACATCTTTTCTCTTTATAGGTGTTTATCTCAGGTATTCGTTATAAAAATGGGAAGTTAACAGGTTAGAAAAATAGAAAAATATATGCTTTATTCCCTAAGTGATAATAGACAATTTTCAAAGGTTAACAAGCAAAGAGGCCCTGTTTTAAATAGAGAGTAGGGCCTTCATTAAACATGCAATCATATACTATTGACTCCACCAAAGCCTGAAGCAGATTACATTCAAAAATGGAGGAAGAAATTTCTAAAGAAAAACTATCCTGGATAAGAAATAAACTACAGAAAGGATTAAAAATAATAAGAGGAGACTAGAATTGTGAAGAGAAATGGGACTAAGTAGCAAACAATAAAATTGTCAGTAGAAGAAATAAAATTATCAAGTATTTGAAAGGTTTGAGACTGGGTGCAATATACTGATAATAGACATTAACTGCATGTGTTTGAGTGCTACAACATGTGGCTAAATATTTAGGAAAAAAATATTCAATGAATGAGCTTACCTGATTTGTATTCGCCCTGGAGTTTGAGGTAGGATGATTTTGATCCAATTTATGTAAGAAAAAAAGCAACTCAATAATGTTTGTGGAATTTTTTCAGTCATATTAAGTTAAAAACTGCCTTACAATATTAAAGCAGACAGGTTCAATGGGTAAATAAGTATATTACCTTGGTTGGTGCAGGTCTGAGCTTATGATATAAGTTAAGTATTCATTACTCTATTTGCTCTAATATGGCTATTCTTAAACTCACATTCCATAATGCTTAGCATAACAGTGTATCAGCATGAGGAGATTTCAGGAAAATCAACATCAGGGTCTGCTACCTATATCATAATCTGGTAAATTGTGTTGGACAATTTATTCATACTTTTGGGTGATTGTTAATTTTGTTGGCTCCTACAAGAGCTAGTAATCTTCCTCTCTGATTATTACTTAAAAAAATCTTTCATACACTTTACTATTTATGATTGCCAGGAAGA
Organism: Peromyscus californicus insignis; assembly: GCF_007827085.1. Taxonomy (NCBI): domain Eukaryota; kingdom Metazoa; phylum Chordata; class Mammalia; order Rodentia; family Cricetidae; genus Peromyscus; species Peromyscus californicus. The sequence goes on along the minus strand of NW_026294491.1, from coordinate 47,106,447 downwards.
TATTTTGTTTATTTACTTATTTATTTTCTTATTCATTTAGCTCAAATCAAAGTACTCAAAAACTATTATTATCTTCTTAGCCTCCTCCTCTCCTATTTCTTTCCCACTCCTCTCTTCCCCTTCTTTCTTACAAATCTCTGCCCATATTCAGTAGTTTCTGGTTTGTTTAATGTTCCAGAGTTTAACTAGGATCAGTTGTGCTGCTATGGGTTTGCAACTAATCACCAGAGCCTAGTGGGTTTACAAGCAGGTACACAGTTAGATAATATACCCACCTCTCTCCCAGAATCCATTAGTTACCAATAGATCAGCAATCCATGGTAGGGAACTGTGAGCCTCTTCACCCTTCATAGTTGGCTCTCTTGAGTGTCAGACTCTACAGGTCCACACTGGTAGGCACAGCTATTGGGAGTTCATGATTGCCACAGCCATGTCATGCTTGGATGTGGTATTTCACTGTCCTTTTCCCTAACTTCTGCTCTTACATTCTTTCTACCCACTGTTCTACAACATACCTTGGGCTTTAAGGGGCAGTTCAAGTACCTTGTTTAGAGCTGAGCCCTCAACTTCCCTTTACTCTGAGAATCTATGTGCAGGCTTATGTCTTTTCTTTCATCTTGCTCACTGCAAGGAGAGACATCTCATTTAACTATGAGAGAAGCTTTGTCTGTGGCTATACACATAGGTATTTGGAAGATGGTTTGGTGCCATGTCAATTTAGGTAAGCAGAAGTCTTAAATTCCTTGCTAGGAACTAAGATCTCTTAAGTTGTTGGTTTGAAACCATATTCACATACTAGGTATGGGTTTATCCTTGTACATCAAGCCTCAAATGCAATGATGTATGGGTTGTTTACCCCCGTTACGTTCATGCTATTCTCGCACCCATGACAGCACCTTTCTTGAAGGTCATTATAGTTCATAGAGTTAACAGCTGAGCATGATTGTTAATGCCTATTCAACTTTCACTCCCCCAGCCACCTATATAGTCCCACCATACTATGAGAGGTAGCCAGCATCAAGGAAGAATCACCCTGAGTTCCTGTTTAATTTCTCTATATATTGCATTCAATGTGTGTGGTGTATTGGACAAGAAGCCCTTAGAAACTGTTTCTGTTGTGTAGACAAGGAGAATGGCAAGAAGTCATATAGTTTGGGAATCTCTGGGTTCAACCTGACCTAAGAACTCTTGTAAAGGTACATTATACTTGGCAATGGGGTTTGTGTTTGGTGACAACTTGCTGCTCCAGCTTTATGTAGTCTTTTATGGTCTCTGTTTTCAGTGTCACTTTTAGGCTTTTAAATTGGCTGTGGTCCTTTTTTTTTAATTGTTGCTGCCTTTTAAGCCATGGCTGTCTGAATCAGCAACTGTGGCTCAGCCAATACCAGCAGCAGTTAGGCTGCAAGGGCCTTAACCAGAGAGGATTCTGTTCCCTCAGCACAGACTCTTTCAAAACTATGAAGGGAACTTAACTAAATTTTCGTCCCTCTAAAGATCTCAAGATTCTAAGGTTAAGGTGGAATTCTGCCCCCAGGAAAGGCTGAACGTCAAGTAGCACACTTCTCTCCTTGCTTGCTTCCTCCAAAATGCCCTCATGCTTCTCTTGGCCCCTACTTAAAGTCCTCTCCACCTGGCTCCTCCCTACCACTTTCTGTCAGCTAATTGCTGACTCAGCCTCCTGACTTCAGGTGAATTTTATTTAATCAAACAAATGTAACACATCTTGGTACCACTAAACAAATGTTCCAGAGCATAAACAAAAGTAATATACCTTAAAATAATATTCTACAACAATTGGCTTACTAGGTAGTAGATTTCCACCTGGTTTACTCAAAATCCCTTTCATGTTGACTAACATTATCTCATTTTCTGTTCACCCCTATCTTCCTACTACTGTCCCTGTTGAGAATGGATATACCAAAGTAATATGTATCATTATAAAATCTTACTTATGTTTTGATAAATGTGGCTTATTATATTTATGCCATATTTAGCTCTTAATTTTTATATAATAGCTACATTTCCTATTCTTTATAGCCCTTTGTTCTTTTAGAGTTAATAAATGAGATGATACTTGAATATGTTTGCAATGTGGAGTTTCGGAAGGTTAACAATAGATACACTTCATTTTTTTTTGTTGTTGTTATGTGAGAATTTTGTGACTTCCTTAGGCTGATTTTATCTGTTGATGTAGCCAGGAATCTGCTGTTTTCAAACACACATCATCAATATTAATTGTCTTTCCTCTAAAGCAATCATAGTTCTATGAAAAAGAATTGCTGAAATTCCTTTGAGTAGGGGTTTCCTAGACACTCTACATAATTATATCCAGTTTCAAAGTGCATGCATAACATATGCATATGAGCAAAGTCTGAATACTAATATACATCTGTATAAAATATATACTTTTGAATCAAACCAGAATATTCAATATAAGGGTTTTGAAAATGTTTACAACTGAGGAAAATGATGACTAGTCAATTTGAGTGCTTTTTTAAAAATATTATTAGATTAGGATGGCTTTTGAAATACAATTTCTGACAGAATTGCTGCAACTAAATGTGATGCATAGTGATTGGTTTCCTTATTAGTCATTGTCCTGTTTATATAGAACATGTTTAAATGTAGTTAATTAAAATGATCTTGCTTCTTTGATACAGATCTACTGATTAGTTCTCATGTTCAAATTCCAAGTGCTGATCATTATTGCATTACTTGATGAACACAGATTTGAAATGCAAAGTGATAGTTCTTTGAAATGATGAAATGAGACAGGCACTTGTATTCATATTTACAAATATGGCTAGAATATTATGCAATAAACTTCATAATGAATTTTGCTATTTTGGCACTTTGTCAGGGACATTTTGAAGGTTTTATGTGACTACTAATATTCGAGGAAATGGTGCAATTAATTTTGTGAATTTTGGTAAATCTGCTCATATTTATAGTCAAAATCAGTTACAATTATATTTGAAAAGTGCCATGCCCCTTCTACTTAGGGCTGGAAACAATTTAGTATTCATGCACAGTCAATAAACACTGACAGAGACCTGGTAATAATCAAAAGAAATAGCATATGCTCCCTGTTCTAGACATATTTGGACTATTAGAAGAGACAGATCTATGAGTCATTAATTGCTGCTCTTCATAGTTGTGAACAAAGTGCTCTGAAAGCCCAAACAAGTGGAAAATTCTGTTTGCATCAGAGTGGGATGAATCTTGTGAAAAAGATTTATAAATCAGGAATATTTAGGTAGGATGCATGTAAATGAATAATAAGTATCAGTTTAGCTTGTTAGAGAGAATATTATGCATGTACAGGTAAATATTGATGCTTGTCAAAATAAAAATACAAAATTAAACTTTAGAGAATGTCTGATAAGCATTATTCTTTATTCTATTTCAGAAATTGTTATACACAAATATGCATAGCATTGCCTAATCTACATAAACACTTTATATTTTCCACAGCAAGATCCTTAACCTTAGTTCTTCAATGAACTGAAGATTATTCTATGGTCTATATTAACATTTACTGGATAGATACACTAGCTGTTAGAGATAATCTTCACTCTCATGCTGGCAGTTAAGAAATGAAGCTGAGTTCTTTCTGACTTTTAAGGTGACATTCTTAATCATTATGAAGGTGTGTTTGTAACACTGTATGTACAAAAAAGAATCACGTTATATAGCTACTGAAACATATGTGAACTTTGTTAAGAATGCTAATAAACAGGCCCTTTACTAACCAGTAAGTCATTACTAGTAAGTCATTATTAATAGAGATTGTCTTTTTAACAGGTGCAAATGTTATGTCATGTAATGATAAGGTGCCATGACAGGTGTGACATGTAGATTATTTTCACAAAGTAAGATTTCCTTACAACTATTATGCCATGCAGTCCAGACAATGAAATTAGATAACATACACATATATGTGTGTATATGATTTCTTTATTTTTATTTTATTCATGTGTGTGCTTTGCTTTCATGTACTTCTCTGCACCACTTGCATGCATGCCCACAAAGGCAACAGCAGGTGAGAGGACCCCCTAGAACTGGAGATACAGGTGTTTGTTAGCTTCCATGCTGATGCTGGGAATGAACACGGGTCCTGTGGTGGAGCAGTCAGTCCCCTCAACTTCTCAGCTACCATTGGTCCAACCTTAGGAAATGTAAACTTTATAAACTATCATTTTCACAAACAGATCTTAAATTTATTTTCTAGGTGTTGGTAGCTGAAACTATAGTCATTTCATTCAAATATTAAGTAAGAAAGATTTTTCTGTCAACTTATTGAATAAAAAGTGGAAAAAATGTGATGTTGTACTCATTACACAAGTCACTTCTCTAGGGAAAAGATTATAAAGCACGAACATGGTTATTTTTCTTGGAAGAATTTTATTCACTAGAGTAGAAATAATTTTTTATAGCTCACATATCAGAAGATTAAATTAAATATTAACTAAAGTATTTTTATCAAAGTGAATCAGATGAATGAACTTTCAATTTCATTGTCAGAGTAAAGCTTTGCTTAAAAGTAATAGCATTAAAACAAGAGGCAAGTTTTATAGAAAGCTGATTATAGTGTCACGTGATTTTTTTAAAACTTTTTTGAGATTTGTTTTATTAATATGAGTGTTTTGCCTGCACATATGCCTGTACACCACATGCATGTCCATACATATCTGCTGGCTGAGGAAGTGGTGAGGCTCCATGTAGATTCTGGGCATTGAGCCTAAGTCTTCACAAGAACAACAAGTACTCTTAGCCATGGAACCAATTATCCAGTCCTATTCGAATGCTGAATATAAGATATGTCTTCAAAGAACAGCTTACAGAATGGGAAAGGATCTTCACCAATCCCACATCTGACAGAGGGCTGATCTCCAAAAATATATAAAGAACTCAAGAAACTAGACATCAAAATACCAAACAATCCAATTAGAAAATGGGCTACAGATCTAAACTGAGAATTCTCAACAGAAGAATCTCAGATGGCAGAAGGACATTTAAGAACTTGCTCAACATCCTTAGTCACCAGAAAATGCAAATCAAAATGACTCTGAGATACCATCTTACACCTGTCAGAATGGCTAAGATCAAAAACACTGATGACAGCTTATGCTGGAGAGGATGTGGTGCAAAGGGAACACTCCACTGCTTTGGTGGGAGTGAAAACTCATACAGCCACTTTGGAAATTAGTTTGGTGGTTTCTCAGGAAATTGTAAATGAATATACCTCAAGACCCAACGATACCACTCTTGGGCATATATCCAAGGAATACTCAATTATACCAAAATAACACTTGCTGAACTATGTTCATAGCAGCATTATTCTTAATAGCCAAAATCTGGAAACAGCCTAGATGCCCCTCAACTCAAGAATGGATGAAAAACATATGGTACATATACACAGCAGTGTGTATGTACATATACTCGGCAGAGGAAAACAATGTCATTATGGAATTTGCAGGCAAACGATAGAACTAGAAAATATCAACTCAGAAGGACAAACATGGTATGTACTCACTCATAGGTGGATACTAGATGTAAAGCAAAGGATAACCAGACTACAACCCACAGCTCTAGAGAGGCTAGGTAACAAAGAAGGCCCTAAGAGGAATGCATGGATTGCCCTGGGAAGGGAAAATAAATAAGATCTCTTGAGTAAAATGGGGGTGAGGGAGGCAATAGAGGATAGGAGAGAGGGGATGAGATCATAAAGGAATGTGATGGTATAGCTAGATCAGAAATGGAGTGGGAGAGCAATGAAAGATTTATCTTGATACAGGGAGAGATCATAGGGATAGGGAGGAACCTGGTGCCAGGAAAGTTGCCAGGCATCCACAAGAATGACCCCAGATTAGACTACTAGCAATAACGGAGAGGGTGCCTAAGCTGGCCTACCCTGGTAATTAGATTGTTGAATGCCCTAACTGTCATCATAGAGCCTTCATCCGGTAACTGATGGGAGCAAATGCAGAGATCCTCAGCTAAGCACCAGGCTGAGCTCCAGGAGTCTAGTCAAAGATAGAGGGAAGAGGGATAGTATGACCTGGGCATATCAAGATCATGATGGGAAAATCTATAGAGACTACTGAGCAAAGCTTGTGGGAACTCATGAACTTTAGACCGACAGCTTTGGATCCTGCTTGAGACTGGACTAGGCTTTCTGCATAATGGGAGACAGTTGTGTAGCTTTATCTGTTTAAGGGGTCCCTGGCAGTAGGATCAGGATATATCCCTGGTGCATAAGCTGGTTTTTTTGGAGACCATTACCTATGATGGGACACCTTGCACAGCCTTGATGCGGGGTCGGGCAGGGGAATTAGACCTGCCTCAACTAAATGCACCATGATTTGCTGACTCCCCATGGTAGGACTTATGTTTTTGTAGGAAGGGATTGGGGGTGGGTTGGGGGAAGGCTAGGGGGAGAGTGGGAAGAGGAATGAGAGGGGGATCTGTGGTTGGTATGTAAAATTAATAAAAAATTTATTAATAAAGAAACAGAAAGAAAAAAGATATGTCTTTAAAAACTTAGTGTTATGAAACACAAACATCATGATAAAAGTAACAAAATTTGAGTTACAGCTTTAAAAAATAAAATATCTAATTTTGTACCATTACTCTACATTAGTATCAAAGGCTTAAATGTTTAAGGTGAATCCTAAAATTTGGCACTGAGCATATAAGTAATACATGTACATAGAATCTATAATTTAATAATAATCTATTTTAATTTTAATTGAATTCTATGTGAGTTCATACATATATAAATATATTGGACTATATATACACATATACACACACATATATATACATACACATATATATGCACATACACACACACACACACACACACACACACACACACACACATATATATATATATATATATATATATATATATATATATATATCTCCAAATAGTTACTCCATAAACACAGGGAGATAGCCTTATATAATACATGGAAAGTAATGAAATGAATGTTTTGCACAATAAGAGTATCCAACTAGTGTAAGACTTTGAATACGATTTTGTCTGGTGTCCACACATTATTCTGTTAATGTCAATTTTTAACTATTAGTTATATTTTATCAAGTGCATTATTTTTTGGAAACGTGTTATAGATTTATCTTTTTACATACACATGCATATAGCCACACTATAGCCATATATCTAGTTATAGAAATATCTAAATGAGCTGTGCACTGTAATAACAAATATTGATTGTCAACTTGACAGAATGCAGAAACACCTAGGAAACAAGTCTTGTGTATGACTGCGAGGGATTATCTAGTTTAGGTTAACTTCTGGCTATATCAGTGACAGTGTTTCTACGTTAGGTTAACTGAGGTTAGAAGATTCACCCTAAGCATCACTATTCTGTTTGCCTGAGGCTCAGATTGAATACAAGGAGAACAGGAGCTGAGTTGCCTCATTCAGTTCTTGCTGACGTTTTCCTGTTGATTTGATATACCCTGGTATTTCATATCATATTCCTACTGCCGTGGCTTCTTTATGATTATGCACTTAACATCAACCTTTTAGCCAAAATAAATCCTTCCTTCCTTCCTTTCTTCTTTCCTTCCTTCCTTTCTTCCTCCCTTCCGTCTTTATGTTGCTTGCATTGACTGTTTTATCTCAGAAATACAGAAAGTAACAGGACATCCCTCCTTCCATTGCCACGAGTCCCACAAATAGAACAAGCTACACATATATGCAGAGAAGGGGTGGATTGAGTCAGGGCAGAGGGGAGGTGGGGGAAGGGAGCGGGAGGAGAGGAGGGAGGGGAGGCTGTGGTCCTGATATAAATTAAATATATTAATTAATAAAGAACATATAGAAAGTAAATAATACATTTAGCATATTAGGATTATATGTTATGTCACATGTAATTCTACTTTTGTAGAATATTTGATAATGAAAAGCTTATCATTATAGAAATCAATAATTTTTTTTTTTTTTGGTTTTTCGAGACAGGGTTTCTCTGTGTAGCTTTGCGTCTTTCCTGGGACTCACTTGGTAGTCCAGGCTGGCCTCGAACTCACAGAGATCCGCCTGGCTCTGCCTCCCGAGTGCTGGGATTAAAGGCGTGCGCCACCACCGCCCGGCCAGAAATCAATAATTTTAATGGAAGTATTATTACACAAGTTCCCTCTTTTACCCTTCTTTCATTTTAACAATCTTATGACATTTCAAAGGGATGGAGTTTTATTTTCTTAGTAGGCTTAAAAATGAAAAACACAGCATGGTACATTATTAGGTGAATAACTTCAATAACTGCATGTTGAAAAGTCTTAAAGTTCATTGACTATAATAAATATGTATCAATCCTGAAGCAAATTTTGTGTATCTCAAAATTTAACCCAAATCCTGTTCAGTGTTACCTGTATAGTTTCTATTAGTTAGACTTGAAACTTGCCAATATCTTGAAACCAAGAAGTATGATTGTGTATAAACTGAAGATATTATGGCCCCTAAAAGTGTAGTGGTATGTGATGTGATGTGTGTGTGTGTGTGTGTGTGTGTGTGTGTGTGTATTTGCACATGTTTTGATTTCAAAAAAAGAAAGTAAAATAAATTCTACAAAGCTGATACAGTGGCAGCTTGCAACAGTCTCATGGGGGTTTCTAGATGGAAGAAGTTCACTGTGTTACTGCTAACAAAGGACAGCAGGTAATCACAGGGATTTTATAAAGCAGAGGAGATTTCTGAAAAGATTGAAAAGTAACCCTGGATGTTCACAGGTCCTGCCATAGAAAGATCCAGTATCAGCAAAACAGTTGACTCTTTTTTTTATGAGGCTGTGCTGATTTTATGTAATGCAGTACATTATTTATTTATTTATTATTTCTTTTTTCATTTTTCTTTATTAAGAAATTTTCTACTCACTCCACATACCACACACAGATCCCCCCTCCTCTCTTCTCCTACCCCCCTGATTTTTTTTCTGAGATTGTTATCATCATTTAAAAATAAAATCATATTCATGAGGATGTGGCTCATTGACAGAATACTTACCTAGCCCCATTGGTAATAATATTAATTTTTATATATTATATATAGTAATAATAAAATAATTTTTTAAAATTTATTTTAATTTATTTTGCAATACAATTCAGTTCTACATATCAGCCACGGATTCCCTTGTTCTCCCCACTCCCGTCCCCCTCACCTTCCCCCCAAACCCCCCCCCCATTCCCATCTCCTCCAGGGCAAAGCCTTCCCCACAGACTGAGGTCAACCTGGTAGACTCAGTCCAGGTAGGTCTAGTCCCCTCCTCCCAGGCCGAGCCAAACAATCCTGCATAGGCCCCAGGTTTCAAACAGCCAACTCATGCAATGAGCACAAGATCTGGTCCCACTGCCTGGATGCCTCCCAAACAGATCAAGCCAATCAACTGTCTCACCCATTCGGAGGGCCTGATCCAGTGGGGACCCCTCAGCCATTGGTTCATAGTTCATGTGTTTCCATTCATTTGGCTATTTGTCCCTGTGCTTTATCCAACCTTGGTCTCAACAATTCTCGCTCATATAAACCCTCCTTATTCTCGCTAATTGGACTCCCAGAGATCCACCCGGGGCCTAGTCATGGATCTCTGCATCCAGATCCCTCAGAAGTTGGATGAGGTTTCTAGCACAACAATTAGGGTGTTTGGCCATCCCATCACCAGAGTAGGTCAGTTCGGGCTGTCTCTTGACCATTGCCAGCAGTCTGTTGTGTGGGTATCTTTGTGGATTTCTGTGGGCCTCTCTAGCACTTTGCTTCTTCCTATTCTCATGTGGTCTTCATTTACCATGGTCTCCTATTCCTTGTTCTCCCTCTCTGTTGTTGATCCAGCTGGGATCTCCCACTCCCCCAAGCTCTCTTTCCCTCAACCCTCGCCTTTCATTACCCCCACTCATGTCCAGGCTGTTCATGTAGATCTCATTCCATTTCTCTGTCATTGGGCGATCCCTGTGTCTTTCTTGGGGTCCTGTTTTCCAGGTAGCCTCCCTGGTGATGTGAGTAGCAGACAAGTCATCCTTGTTTCATGTCTAGTATCCTGCTATGAGTGAGTACATACCATGTTTGTCTTTCTGAGTCTGGGTTACCTCACTCAAGATGATTTTTTCTAGATCCATCCATTTGTCTGCAAACCTCATGATACCATTGTTTTTCTCTGCTGAGTAGTATTCCATTGTGTATATGTACCACATTTTGTTTATCCATTCTTCAGTTGAAGGGCATCTGGGTTGTTTCCATGTTCTGGCTATTACAAACAATGCTGATATGAGCATAGCTGAACAAGTGCTCTTATGGTGTGGTTGAGCATTTCTTGGGTATATGCCCAAGAGTGGTATAGCTGGATCTTGGGGGAGATTGATTCCCAATTTTCTAAGAAAGCGCCATATTGAAGAAATGGGCTATAGAACTAAACAGAGAATTCTCAACAGAGGAAACTCAAATGGCCGAAAGACATTTAAGGAATTACTCAACATCCCTAATCATCAGGGAAATGCAAATCAAAACAACTCTGAGATACCACCTTATGCCTGTCAGAATGGCTAAGTTCAAAAACACTGAAGACACCTTATGCTGGAGAGGATGTGGAGCTAGGGGAACTCTCCTCCACTGCTGGTGGGAATGCAAGCTTGTACAACCACTTTGGAAATCAGTAATAATAAAATAATTTAATTGATAAGAAAGATCAAAATTTATAAACAATAATATACAGCATGAAGAATATAGAGACTGTCCCATGGCATATTGCTTACAAATTACAAAAAATTACAAGTTCCACATATTTAAAATTTTTAAAAATAATTTTGAAATTAAAATATAATTTCCCTTTCCTCCTTCCAGCCTTTCTCATGAGTCCCTGCACTCTCTCTCACATTCATAGCCTCTAATTTGTTGATTATTTTATGCATATTTAAATATACATATACAAATATGCATATATTCCTAAATACATAAGTACAACCTACTTAATTCATATAAAGTTATTTTCATGTATATAGTAAGATGTCAGGATTATCCAATACCAAGAAGACAAATTCACCAACTTTTATTATTGTTGTTGTTTCTCTGACAGTGGAAATATGACACTCTTCCTAGCAAAAAACAATATGTCTATTGTGGTACTGACAACATAAAATGGCCTAAACTTTTCTGATCCTTCCTTCTTAAGCAGTGCTTTTTACGATGGACCACTCTTCGCACACATTGTAGACACCTCCACTATCCCAGTGTAGCGTCACCAGCCTGTCTTGAAGGAGTGCCACCTTGTAGCTCCTCTTTTGTCTTTAACACTGTGTGAAAATGCTTTTGTTAAGATCACTAACCCTCCACATTAGTTTCCCAGGCTGAATGTTTTCCTTAATTGCTACTATTTCACAATTTATTTTGTATGTTTTGTTTCTATAACAAGCTTCAAAATATTGAATTCTTGAAGGTGGTCCTATTATTTCTATTACATATATCCCTTGACTAATCTTCAGTAATTTTATTCAACCAAATGGCTTTAAATCAACTCTACTGAAAAATGCTGGATGTATGTCTTTAATGTTGATACAGCTTTAAAACCTTGAGTTTCTTTTTATAATCATTATCCAAATTAAAAAGAAAACTAAATATCAAAATGAATTTTATAAACATTATATATGAATTATTTGCTCCTTATAAAACCTATGCATTCCAGGGGAATTTCAACTTATTTGAAGTGCTAATATATGAGCCATTCTGCATTCAAACTCTATATTTATTAACCTTGACCCCAGTCATATTCAACATAATGTGTTAAATTAAACTTTCTGCTGTTGCCTAAAGATTTTTTTTGTCATTTCTTTTAAAAAATATTGTTTATAGAACTTTGGGTGAATAAGGCACATAGGTAACTTAAAATTAACATTACTTTTCAGTGTTTCCATGTGCATATGCATAAACACACAGAGAAAGGGGGAGGAAGAGAGAGGAGAGAGAAAAATTGAAGTAGAACAAATTATACCCTAATATAACTTATCTGGGGATCAGAGGACAGAGCCAGTCACTAGAATAGACATAGAGGTCAGGCAGTGGTAGCACCTGACTTTAATCCTAGCATTCGGGAGGCAGAGATTCATCCAGATCTCTGCGAGTTCAAGGGCACACTGTCAATAGAGCCAGGCTTAGTGGCCCACACCTTTAATCCCAGCACTAGTTAACTGTAGAGGTCTGGAGGTCTGTACAGACAGATGGGAAGTGATAGAGCTAGGTGAGAAGAGGAAGTAATGTAGCTGGGCAGAGAGAAGAAGTAAGATGGCAGGGCACAGAAAGGTATGTAAGGTGTGAGTATACAGGAAGTAGCTCTTTTGGGCTGAGGATTTCATAGCAGTAGGAACTTGTGGCTGGCTTGCTGTATTCCCCTGATCTTTCAGCTTTCACCCCAATATCTGGCTTTTGGTTTTTAATTAATAAGACTGTTTAGCAATTTGTGTTACAAAAATTAACTTTACATTTCTATCAATAAACCAACATCTATAACAATATAAAATATTTTTAAATTCATAGTTGGTTTTTGGATTAAAGTAGATTCAATAATATACCCTTTTATCTCGTGATTTTTATATCATATCCTCTTTTTTCTTTTCAGAAAGAGATCCTTGAATCTAATCTCCTATGTTCAGCTATTTTTCTAACCATTACCAATAATAACTTGTAACCAACCCCCCCTTAAATGACAACAAACATTCATAACCAGTATTTTATGAATGTGGGCATGGTTCTCTAGACTACTTCTTGTTGTTTGGATGCACTGACATCTTTGGAGGAACCTTGAGATAATCAAGATAATTGTTAGGTCTTGGCTGGAGTATTCTCTGAGACTGGATCATCTTAGCAGCCTGGAAGTCGTTCTGGATGCTGAATCATCTGGGCCACCCATGTTTATTCATTAGTATCTGGCCCCCTTTGCTCTGAAAATACATAAACTTTTAAAGGTAAAATATGTACCTACATTAATACAAGCATAGACTCTGCATTGTTCACAAGTTAGCCAAAGATGATTTTTTTGTTTTGTGTTTGAGCAGGTAAAAATATATGTGACTTGTCCTGTCATTCTTCCAGGTTTATTTCTTTATGTTTGTAGCCAAAATTTTTAGGGAGTCTTCCTCGATCAAACCTGATTTTCTTATCACAGAATAAATACAAAGCCTCTCAATTCCTAAGTCAAAAAACCAAAAAACATAAGCTCCCCCCACCCAAAATAACATATCTTTTGACATAAATTTTGAAGTCATAATGTTTGAAAAATATATAGGTTCCTTGAATCTAGCAGTATCTGTAATCCAGTGTCTCTTAGCAGTCAGAATATCTAAAGACAACATAATAGCATACAGGATCCAGACTCTCCGTGTATTTCCCATCTTTTCTTTATTTGAAAAACAATTTATTCATTTTGCATACCAACCACAGACCCCCCCTCTCATCCCTCCATCTGCTCCACCCACTTCAGTTTACCCCCCCCTCCAGTCCGCCTGCAAAAGAGAATGTTATGCCATGAGGGAACAGCAAAGCTTGGTATATTTAATTGCAACAGGAACAAGCCCCTCCACCCTGCATCAAGGGTGAGCAAGATGTTTGACCATAGATAATGGGATACAGAAAAGCCAGCTCAGGCACCAAAGATAGATCCTGATCACACTGCCAGGGGCCCCTCAAACAGACACAGCTACACAACTGTCTCTCATATGCAGAGGGTCTAGTCCTGCTGTGAAATGTTGCTCTGTATGCTGTGAATGTGTGTTGCTCTGATTGGTTGATAAATAAAATGCTGATTGGCCAGTAGCCAGGTAGGAAGTATAGGTGGGATATGCAGACAAGGGAATTCTAGGAAGAGGAAGGCTTAATCAGGAGACACAAGCCTGCTGTCCAGGGAGCAGCATGTAATGACACACAGGTAAAGCTAGGGAACATGTGGCGACATATAGATTAACAAAAATGGGCTGAGTTTAAGTGTAAGAGCTAGTCAGTAGTTAGCTTGAGTGAATGACCAAGCAGTTTTAATTAATATAAGCTTCTGTGTGTTTACTTGGGTCTGAGCAGCTGTGGACAAGGCAGGACACAAGAAACTTCCAACTACATAGTCCTGTCTCATATATGTTCCACAGCTATTGGTCTAAAGTTTTGAGTTCCTTTGAGCTTGGTTCAGTTGTCTCTGTAGACTTCCCCATCACAATCTTGACCCCACTTGCTCATATAATCCCTCTTCCCTCTCTTTGACTGGACTCCCAGAGCTTGGCCTTGTGCTTAGCTGTGAATCTCTGCTTCTGCTTCCATCAGTTACTGGATGAAGACTCTCTGAGGGCAGTTAAGATATTCACCAAGCTGTTTACTGGGGTAGGCCAGTTCAGGCATTCTCACTACTATTGCTAGTAGTCTAATCTGGGGTGGTCCTTTTGGATTCCTGGGAATTTCCCTAGCACAAGGTTACTCCCTTACCTCATAATGTCTACTTTTATCAAGATACCTTTGTTGCTCTCCTACTCTGTCCCTTTCCAAACTGGACCATCCCATTTCCTCTTGTTCTCATCCCCCAGCCCTTCCCCTCTATTGCCTACCCTCATCCTGAGTTTACTCATGGAGATCTCTGTTTCCTCTTCCCAATGCGGTTTGTATGAGCCTTTTAGGGTCCTCCTTGTTACCTAGCCTCTCTGGAGCTGTGGACTGTAGTCTGATTATCCTTTGCTTTATATCTAGTATCCACTTATGAGTGAATACATGTCATGTTTTTCTTTCTGAGTCTGAGTTATCTTACTCAGGATGATATTATCTGTTCCATCCATTTGCCTACAAATTTCATGATGACATTGTTTTTACAGCTGAGTAATAATACTCCATTGTGTATATGTATCACATTTTTTTTTATCCATTCTTCAGTTGAGGAGCAGCTAGGTTGCTTCCAGGTTCTGGCTATAATGAATAATGCTTTTAAGAACATAGTTGAGCAAGTGTTCCTGTGGTACAATTGACCATCCTTTGAGTATATCCCCAAGAGTGTTATTTTTAGGTCTTGAGGTAGATTGATTACCAATTTTCTGGTAAGTCACCAGACTGATTTCCAGAGTGGTTGTACAAGTTTGCACTCCCATCAAAGCAGTGGAGGAGTCTTCTTGTTCCTCATCCTCTCCAACATAAACTGTCATCAGTGTTTTTGATCTTAGCCACTTTGACAGGTGTAAGCTAGTATCTCAGAGTCATTTTGATTTGCATCTCCCTGATGACTAAAGATGTTGAGCAAGTCCTTAAATGTCTTTCAGCCATTTGGGATTCTTCTGTTGAGAATTCTCTGTTAGCACTGTAGCACATTTTTTAATTGGGTTGTTTGAAATTTTGCTGTCTAGTTTCTTGAATTCTTTATTTATTTTGGAGATCATCCCACTATCAGATGTGGGATTGGTGAAGAAATTTTCCCATTCTGTAGGCTGTAGTTTTGTCTTAATCACTGTGGCCTCTGTCTTACAGAAACGTCTCAGTTTCAGGAGGTCACATTTATTAATTTTTGCTCTCAGTGTCTGTGCTACCAGTGTTATATTTAAGAAGTGGTTTCTTTTTCCAAATGCATTCTAGGCTACTTCCTATTTTCTCCTTTATCAGGTTCAATGTACCTGGATTTATGTTGAGGCCTTTGATCCACTTGGATTTGAATTAAATTTTGAATGAAAATGAACCTCAAGTTAAGGAAATTCAAAGAATACACATTTATTTCTTTATTGAAAATAGGTATTTTTCTCAAGTATTATATCCTGACTACAGTTTCTCATTTCTCTACTCTTTCCAGTTCCTCCCTACATCTCTTCTCATCTGTATTCACTCCCTTTCTGTCTGTCATTAGTAAAAAAAAAACAGGCTTCAAATGGGGGTTCATGAAATAAAATACATAAAGATAGGACAAAATCTAACATCTCTGAATGGTACAGGACAAACAGAAGGAAAAGAGTCTCAGAAATGGCACAAGAAACAAATGAGATGTAGAAACCCACTGGTTTGCATACTAAGGAATCCCATAAAAACACCAACCTAGAAGCCATAACATATATGCGAAGGACCTGACAGTTAAATGAAAAAAAGTAAAATTAAAAATAAATTAAATTAAAATAAAATAAAAAACCCTGATATGACAGAATATTATGAGACAAGGAACCTGTGAAGATTATGTTGGGTCCACTTTCTGTTGACCATATACTGCTGGGTAATCAGTCTACCCCTTTTTTAATTAATAATTTTTTTCATTTATTTTACATCCTGACCACAGTTTCCCTCACTCCTCTCCTCCCATTCCTTCCTCCCCCAACTACCCTCTCCCCCATCCACTCCTCCTCTGTTTCTGTTCAGAAAGGAGCAGGCCTTCCATGGGTGTCAACAAAGCATGGCATATCACATTAAAGTAGGACTAAGTTCTTCTTTTTGTGTTGAGGTTGAAGGAGGCAACCCATTATGGGAAGTAGGTTATGAAAAGCCAGCTGAAACAGGCCCTGATAGCACTGATAGGAGTCCCGCAAACAGACCAAGCTCCACACATATATACAGGGCCTAGGTCAGTTCCATTCAGGCTCCCTAGCTGTGGGTCCAGAGTGGATTCCTACAAGCCCTAGTTAGTTGATTCTGTGGGTTCCCTTGTAATGACATTGACCCCTCTGGCTCACATTATCCTTCCTCCCTCTCTTCAACAGGATTCCCAGAGATCTGCCCAGAGCTAGGCTGTGGATCTCTGCATCTGCTTCCATCAGTTACTGGATGAAGGCTTACTGGTGACAATAAGGGTAATCACCAATCTGATTACAGGATAGGACCAATTCAGGCACTCTCTCAATAATTTCTAGGAGAGTTATTCCTTTCCCCAGTGAGACACACTTGGAAGAAACTACATTTTCACTTGCAAATGGTTATCAATTGGAGATTGCTTCTGGGTTATGAATGGGAGAACATGTCCACATCTACCTTCAGCTCTACAATGTCATCTAGTGGAGAACTATGTAGTTCCTGTGCATTCCTACCTCCTCTCCCTTTGTGTCTCCCTGACCCAGTAGCCTCTTTTCTGCTTTCATTTTTCTTGGGTCCTTCATGCCATATTACCTTCTCAACAAGTCTCATTATTTTCTTACTAAAGTTAGGATTCACAAATGTGAAAAAAAATTCATGTTTTTCAGAATCTATCTCTGAAAATTTCACATTTTTCTTTTGTCTTTACACTAAGTAGAATTCCAATTTTCATATAAGACACATTTTCATGAACTTCTTTTCTTTGAATGGACATTTAGGCTGTTTCCAATCCCATGTTATTGTAATTCAGTATATCTCAACATGTAAGTCACAAACCCCTGAGAGATTTTGTAACTGGAGTATTTCTGTGTACACCCAGCTCCTGTAGCCACTCAGGCCTAATTAAACACACAGAGACTTATATTACTTATAAACTGTATGGCTGTGGCAGACTTCTTGCTATCTGTTCTTATATCTTAAATTAACC
The DNA here is from genome assembly GCF_007827085.1 of Peromyscus californicus insignis. Taxonomy (NCBI): domain Eukaryota; kingdom Metazoa; phylum Chordata; class Mammalia; order Rodentia; family Cricetidae; genus Peromyscus; species Peromyscus californicus. Next base: position 47,088,949 of record NW_026294491.1, on the reverse strand, counting down.
CATTTCTATTAAACTGTAAGTTGCCATGTGGCTTGTGGCTTACTGGCATCTTACAACATGCTTCTCCTCATGGTGGCTGGCAGTGTTTCCTGACTCAGCCTTCTTCCACCCAGCCATCTACTCTCCCCTTGTCCCACCTACACTATCCTTCCTGCCTGGCTACTGGCCAATCAGCGTTTTATTTATCAATCAATCATAGCAACATATATTCACAGCATACAGGACATCCCACAGCAAGTTTTCATGTCCAAAATCCTGTATATCATATGTGTACATTATAATTCATAACAGTAGCAAAATTACAGTTTTAAAGTAGCAATGAAAAAATTTTATGGTTGACAGTCACCACAACATGAGAAACATAGTATTAAGAAGGTTAAGAATCACTAGTATAAATAAACATGGACATGTAAATAATGTGTGCTAGGATTTAAGGTTTTGAGAATATACCCAGGAGTGGTATAGCTGAGTCATATGATAATTATATTTTAAAACTTTTGAGGAATGGCTGTATTAATTTAGACTCTTACTTCCAGTCAGTAAGTGATTGTCTTTCCATACAGCTTCTCCAGTATTTGTTTTCTTGATTTTGAGCATTTTTAACTGAGGTGAGATGAAATCTCAAAGTGGTTTTAAGTCTCATTTTCCCAAGGGATAAAGATGCTAAACATTTTTTATTATTTAAAAATAATAACATTGTTTATTTTTGCCTCTTTTAAAATATGTCTTTCTTTTCACTTTCCTAACTACTGATTGAAATTTTTGATATTTTGTTACTTTCTTTTGTTTGATTATATATATATTTACTAGCTGTCAAATACCTGTATGAGATTTAGCTGGCAAATACTTTCTCCCATTAAGTAGGTTGTAGTCACCCTAATAATAGCTTCATTTGATCTGCAGAATCTTTTAAATGCTTCTTTTAAACTTTGTAATATCCTGGGTGCCATTTTTTGAATCTTGGGAATATCTTTTTTGCTATTGTAGTTTCTATGTTTACAACTTAAGTGTATTACATATGGTTTCTCTGTGTCTTTCCTGGAACGCACTATGTAGACCAGGCTGGCCTCGAACTCGCAGAGATCCACCTGCCTCTGCCTCCCGAGTGCTGAGATTAAAGGCGTGTGCCACCACCACCTATCTTTTTATGCATTGTATATCTTCATTTTATCTTATTTATCTCATTATGACTTTGAGATTCCCATATGTTGTGTAGAATGTTTGCAGTTTTTCTCTATTTAGTATATGTTCACTCTAGGTATATCCTGGATAGGATTTATCATTTTGAACTATGTTCCATCTATTCCTAATTTCTCAGGATTTTCTTTAATCTCTTCTCTTCTACACCTAAAGTAGTCCAACATCTAAGTGTCATAACTACAACTCATATAATTCCTATCTTATATGATATTTCTTTTCTCACCCCCCCTTTTTTTATTAGGTTTTCAGTTTACTGAATTCTGATGTTCTTCACTGTTAAAAAATTATCTATAAATTACATTGTCTCCCATTATTACTACAATGCTACATTTGTTGAAACATTACTGGTTCATAAGTATAATGTAAAAGAATGTCTTATTAAACCCAGGTCTGTTGATAAAAACCAACCAACCAACAAAACAAACAAACAAAAAAACAAAACAGTGCCTACTTCCTGAATATATATCCCCAAGATGCTTTATATACTTTGTGAATCCCTTTCTTATCGTGACTTTGATATCCAGTAAGTTACAATAGACTTCTTTAATGTGGTATCTTGGAGAACAAGAGAATTTTCTGGAGCAAATTTTTAGCAGCAGCCTCTAGAGTTTTTTTCTTAACTAACCCATGCTTTCATTGACACAGCTGCAGTACTATCCTAATTCTTATTCCACATTCATATTTACCTCATCTATTAAGCAACTGAAATGCCATTTACAATTCTAAATCAAGTTGCATGGTCCATGTGTTTTGAAACAAACCATTACACAAAACCCAATTTCCCTCTCTGAGTATCATAACTGCAGTCCATTCATATGCCATCCATCTCTCCAAAATTAACCCTTAATGTTTTTTTTTCTTTGACATACTCCAGATCCCATAAAATAACTGTCTTCTATTGCTCATCTTTTACTGCACATGTTTTCTATGTGTTTTGTTAGGAAGACCTTCCCCAGTTCTTCTGTGGTTACTTCCATATCCTCGGCTATGATTCACCTCAAAGGTTAAGTCTTAGAGACCCTCCCAAGACATGTTTGATCATAATCTGCTCCTGTATTTCTGTTCTAATTACTTCCTGCTACTCATTATATCTTATTTGCTCCTTAGTACATAGAAAATACTGCTTTTTAAATTGGCTTTTAATGCATACTGATTTATGTCATTGAAATAAGAACTTGATAATTTTTCTAGTTTTAGATTCAAGATAAGCAGCAGAAAGTCCCTGAAAACTTTGTCACAAAAAAATTCTAGGTAAATACTCTTAATATATATAAATGCCTAGCAAACTCTGAAAAGTACTTATGTAAATATTTTCTCATGCACATAATCTAGGATTTTCTTTTTTTGCAATTTTGAAATTTTATTTTAATTGGTAAAAGTAAATGTTATAAGTTTATCCTATAAAAACACACTCACTAGAATATTCAAATGGCAATGGTAGTTTATTGATATGATACAGTTATTTGACTAAAACTCTGAAAGACAGTTTGCGGCAGAATTTTAAAAATTTAGTCACATATTGTTTATCAAGCCATTTTCACTCTTAGGTATTCATCCAGGAGAACTAAAATCCTAAGTTCACTGTGATTGTATTTACAATAATCAATACTACAACAGACGAAATTTTCTTAACAACTGAATGGATGAGTAAATTAGTCTTCATGGGTATGATAAAGATTCTTGCATTCAACAACTATGAGAAATTTTCACGGTGTGTAATTATTATGATTAGAACATCTACATGAAAAAGAATCCATGATATGTAATTTAAACAAAGCAGTCTATAATGACAGAGAAAAAAATCAAGCAAGGGTTGCCTAGGAACAGAATGAGCAAGCAGCAAGAATCTTCATACTTTGAGTCTGTTGTAAATGTATTTTGGTTGTGATTTTGTTTCCACGCATATGTACATACCCAGCACACATCTAATTGAACACAAATTATCCTTCAATAGAGTCACAAAAATCAGACAAATACAACTTAGGAAATAATTTCAGGTTTCTGAGTATTTCATTGATAATCTTTACCCCAAAATAAACAAGCAAACAAAACTTGAAGAGGAAATTCAGAATTACTAAGAATACATTTGCCACTAGAATATTTTGATAAGCACTTATGATCTGATGACACTGGATGTGTGTGTGTATGTGTGTGTGTGTGTGTGTGTGTGTGTGTGTGTGTGTGTGTGTCTGTGTCTGTGTGTATATGTTTGTGTGTGTGTATGTGTCTCTGTGTGTGTGGTATTAGATACTTATTCCTACATTTATATGCTACCACATCTTTTTTCATTGCCAAGTGTCTTACATAGTTAAGGAACAAAAATAATAGTTCCTTCAGTGAAGAAGAAAATATATTTTCTACATTTCCTTGGCAGCTTTTTTTTTGTGCCTGCCATCATCAGTTCTAAAGAGAAATTACTTAGATATGAAATTTCAAAGTCTATAATTATTTTTAAGTGCAAGGATTTAAACAATTCAGTGACTCTAGGCAAATGAAATACTCTGCATTTATTAAATTTAGTAGCTCCTTCCATCAAAATATGTGCCTAATACATGCTTTTCTAATACAATTCTTCACATATAATTATGTTCAATAATTTAAAAAAAATAGCAGTACATGGTAGACTAAACAAAGAACACTATTTAGAGAAATGGAATTGTAACACTGATATGACAGAAACTTGCCTTGCTGAAACTTGCAAGCAACTCCATAAAGCCATATTACTGAGGAACAATAACACGTGTTGGAAAGTTCCTGTAGAGAAACAGGAGTTCCAAGGTCTCCAAGAACCTATTGAAAAATTTTAAAAGATTGAATGCAGTGCACAAGGAACATGTACATGGTAAATATATAGGGCATGTCCTGGAGGAATCATAGAAACTGTTTGCAGGGCTAACCAGAGATTGAATGAAGTACGCAAGGAAAATGTACATAGTGAATAAATAGGGCTTGTCTTGGAGGTATCATAGAGACTGTTTGTAGAGCTAGCCAGTGGCCAGACTAGGCTAGTGCACTGGATGTGAGACCCAGGCTAGAGCTGTTGGTTTGGGATAAGGCTTGGATATGGAGGAGAGACTCACAAGTCTAGAACTTGGAGATGAAGGTGAAAGAGGTTGAATGCAGACCCGACTGCAGATTCTTAACCTTAATTTTCATGCCTTTCAGGACCTTATGAATGGAGACCAACAGGAGCTGATAGCATGATATGATAGCATGAGTGGAACAGACCTACTTCTTATTTGCATTGTCTGAGTAGGTCTGGAGTGGGAGCTGCTGGAAGCCTTGTTAGAGAAGGGTTAGATGACCTGGGATGGATGTGTGAAGTTGGAGCCATGAAGAAATTGTGACGGCCTGTTGTTCAAACAAATGGCTCCAGGTGGCCTGGGCCGCTTTTATTTATGCAGTTTCAATGGTTTGCAGGAACATTTTTCTTTTCAGGGGGGCCTGTACAGTTTTACAATCAGTTTTGCTTCCTTAAGTTTCTAAAACCAGTTACAGTAATTACCAGTTTGTTCCTGTCCTCTTTCCCTTTCCATCCCCCAACTCTCCCACTGGTTGCCATTACCTTTTTGATTCCTAACTCTACTCTTTTCTAACTAGGCACAACTACAGGTAGAATAGTGTGCCCAGTTGGCAGCTTATGCAGTTACAGCATCATGCAGGGTGAGAGACAGTTTTGTCTCTTGTGATTAATATTTATTTCTGATAGGGTCTGGGTTCTCATGAACAACTTACCAGCCAAAGTTAGATCAATCCATTCTACATTTTGTACTACTCTATCTCCTCTGGGGATATACCCAGTTTTTCCATTTATCCAATAGGCAACATAACTTGGAAACATACTCTCAATAGTTGGCACTGTTTAGTCCCTTGTCCTTATGTCTATCTCCTTTAATTTCTTAGGGGTATTGGCATAGTTATTAGAAATGAGGGAATTATAGATTTCTATGATTCTACTTCATTCCTTGTTCCTAGACTGCTCCCATTAACTCCTGATATCATCTATTTAGTAACATTTCTCCAAGACCTGTGGTTAAAATTATTCGTCCCAGAACAGTTTTACAAATATATCATTAAATTTCATGACTTACTGTGAGTCATTCAGGCCAGCAGTATGGCTAGCATAGTGAAAGCAAGGAGAGCCCATGACACATCCGCTCCCAGGGTGATGCCCAGAATCATGTAGGGAACTGTCCATAGGTCTTTGCCAAGTGCGGCAGGGTCTCCAGAGTCTTGCCACAAGGAGAACCGTTTGTGCTATACTCAGGCCTTGTTCCCCAACGAAGTCACATGACTCCTGCCAGGGAGCACTACTGCCTGCTGCCATCTCTAGAAATTTTGAAAGATTGTAAACTTTGAAAGAGTTCTACCCTGCAAAGGAACTAACCCATGCTAGCGATTACAGGTGACACCTATACAGGGTTACGTGTTCCTGACTACACTAGTTGAGATGGACCAGGCAGGAAAGTGCTGTATGAAAAGCTTGTAAGGATCTTCAAACAATAACAGTATTCAATTTTTTTTTTGATGCAAAAGCAAAGGAACAAAATGTGAATCTAGACAGAAATTTAGGCGAGCTGTGTCAGGTTGAAGAAAACAGTGACTATACTCTGATCAGCTTCCTGCTATTACAAAGCATGTATTTACCCTTGTGCTGGGTGTTCACACAGTCATGAAGCCACAGGGAGGGAGAGCCAGCTGCTCTCACAAGTCTTAAGGTACACGTATCTGGGACTCTCATTTGTCATTTTTTTATTATCCTATCATTTTCCTAGCTTCCATGTAATTTTTAATACATTTCTTCATTATGAAGGAACCTCAAAAACTTTTCAATGGAATTTTTTTTTTCTTTTTGCAGGTCAAGTAGCTTTCTACTTATGAAGCATACATTTAAAATTTAAATCACTTTATAAATATATAAAGTCTGGTGTGAGGGAAATTTGTCATAGTACAAAATAAAATGGGATGCTTGTGGGCAGAGTCTATTGAGATTTTCATAATGTCTAAAATTAGGCTTCATACAACAAGGTGTTAATGAAGGTGCTCTGGAGGTAGGAAAAGGAACAAAGACCAGAGGATCTCTATAAGTTCAAGACTAACCTGGTCCACATAGTAAGTTTCAGAAAAGCCCATGTTAAGATGTGGCACTGTGTCTCAAAACACGGAATAAACAGGACCTGGAGAACTGACTCAGCAGTTAGGAGCAATTGTTGCTCTTACAGAGCACTATTCTTTGGTTCCCAGAACTAATATGTTTATTCACAACCATCTGTAACTCCTATTCCTGGGAGAGGAATATGATATCATTTTTTCTCTTCTTCCAGAGAACCCTGACTAATACATGCATAAAATAAATACATCTAAATTTAAATCAAGAAATCACACATAAGAAAATTCCTTACAGTTGGATCTTACAGCATTATCTCAATTGAGACTCCCTCTTTTCATATAACTCTAAGTTGTTTTAAGTTGACATAAAACTATCCGACACATTCATCTTATAGGATTGAGTCTAGGAAGAAAGAATCAAAGATACATAACTATTCTGGACACTGGAATGCAATAGAAAGTATGTATGCCACTTCTCAGGTGAGAAGGTTCTATCTTTTGTATGCAACCCATTGTAATTATCTAATTTAGATACTGTGAGGACTTGTGTTGATAGGGATGCAATCTAAGATGTATTAAGTCAGATACAAGATTTAGAGTTTAAAGAGATACCCATGGAATCTGTTCAGTCAGCAATATGGATAACTGTGCATATACATTATATATATATATATATATATATATATATACACACACACACACACACACACACACACACACGTACGCACGCGCACACACACACACACATATATACATATATATATATGTATATATATGGTTTCTGAAAGAAGTAAAAAAGAGGGAGAGTAAAAAAGGAGGAAGTAAAAAGTAAAAAGGAGGGAGGACTAATTCAGCAAGTATTAATATTCTTTTCAGAGTAAGTATTTAAATCTCTAAGAATCTGTGATATAAGAAATCTTTGTCACTGTTAAAGATACTACTAGCAAGATATACAAAATTAAAAGGGAAATTAAGTAAGTTGTTAAAATTATTCTAATAATAAAGGAGTTTAAAAAACTAGATAGTGAGTATGTTGTGATAAAGACTTTCTCAATACCTTTTTCAAAATTTGGGGTATTAGGAATACTATGGTGATTTGGGAAATTTCCTTAAACGTACTATCTTCAATTCCCTTTACTTGAAGAATGAGGGTGTCCACATCCTCAGCTTTTCTCATTTGTACAATTTAAAAGTTTTGAAGCTTCCCAGTTCACACACTTTCACCTAAGAAACTATACTTGGATGATAGAGCAGTTTTGAAATCTTGCATTATTTTTTTTACTAAGTTGTTTCCACACATTATAATGTATAAATCTTCACTTAGAAAATAAGCATTACCTCTGCCTTTGCTATAGAATCTCCAATGTAATTACATTTCAGCACCTCTTATGACAGGAAGCAGAAAAGACACCATCAAGATTTCATTCTGAAAATTCAAAAATAAATATTTTAACATTGTACTGCTTTTTTTCATAGCAGAATAAGATATGATTATCCTTCCCTGATTGAAGCATAAGAAACAGCCTTAAAGAATACCTGTGATCAAGTGATTGACACTGGAATCTTGCTGATTTAGAAAGTTCTAGATATGTACCATTGTACTTCCTATTTAGAAATGGCAGAATCAATACTATTTCTATCTCTGCCTGTATGAACTCACAAAGGATAAGCAACGAAACATTCATTATTAAGCCATTGAATCATTTACAACAAAGGCATTCTGTCCTCAAACACATAACAATTCTAAATATCCAACTCTAAACACACACACACACACACACACACACACACACACACACACACAATACATAGTGAGTCAATTTTTCCTTTTAGCTATTTTCTTTTTTGAGTAAGAGGAATGAATGAAAAAAGATTTAGAAAAAAAAAAAAAAAACAGGACAGAAAGCCAAGTGAATTAAGAAGTCAGTAAGTAGGATCTTCCTGGTGTTGAATACTGTTGGGAAACATCTGTCAGAGCTATGCTATTTGTGGGACATGGGGACATAACTAAACACCAGTTCCTATGAAACAATGCCTGCAAGCTGAAAGTGAGCCTTCCTTTGTTCATAGTATTTCAGTCTGCTGCATTTATGAAAAAGTGACTTCTGATGCAGAGAAAAGTCTTGCACAATAAAGGAAAGGCTGAGTTGGTGGATCATGCCTGCAATCCTAGCATTTGGAAGGCTGAAGCAGAGGATAGCTCTGAGTTTGAAATCAGTCTTGACTACACAGTGAAATGAAAGTTATTTATATTGCTGACGAGTACTGATGTTTTAAAGGTAAGGGAAATATATGCACCTCTTGGCAATTGCTGCCAAAATTGTTTGGTTTGCAGGGCTCATTTTGTAATATTGCTTGTATAGGTTAGAGTTTCTTCCAAGTCCTCTAGACTATTTAGGAGATCTTAAAGAGTACTATTAAGAACATTTACCTGGATCTCTCAATTTTGATGACTTCACATGGGATTAGCCTATAACATGTAGCTATCATGAAAAAGCATAAATTGAGGTTATAAAGCAACAACACCCAAAACAAAACAACAAAATAGACCTAATCTAATTGACAAGATTGTTTTATGTGTGGAATATAATGTCAACTTTTAAAGAACTATTAGATGAATAAGAAGGTTTTTGACATATGAGGGCATGGTGATGCTTTCAGAGGTGTGGATTAGGTGAAGTAAGAGGAAACATGTCTTATACACTTATTGTCCTCCTAGATAATTTCCTCAGTGTGAAGGAAATTCTCACAGAGTACTCATTAATACTGAACATCAATACATTGATGTGTACCAAATACCAGCATGAACTATAACAACTACTTTGTAACAATTTTTCATCATAACAAATGTTTCCTATAAAGCAGTCAAAATGTAATTTTATTGTAGCTGGAGAATTCCTCTCCAGCTCCCACTGCCAAGTCCCACCAGTCCCGGAGCCCACTTATAAAATAAACACACAGACTCTTACATTATTTAAACTGCTTGGCCGTTAGCTCGGGCCTATCATTGTCTAGCTCTCACTCTTATATTCAGCCCATTTCTATTAATCTTTACTTTGCCACATGGCTCGTGGCTTACTGGTACTTTACATCTTTCTTGTCTTAGCGGTGGCTGCAGCCGGTCTCCCTTTCCTTCCTCCTTCCTCAATTCTCCTCTCTGCTTGTCTCGCCTATACTGGTTACTGGCCAATCAGTGCTTTATTTATATAGAGCGATATCCACAGCATTTTATAAAACATTAATAAATATCACATGCTTATAAGTATTTTAATAGGAAAAGTGTGCCTTTACATTTAAGATGTAATAAGCATTTTGAAACACAGTTGAATCAAAAGAACAACATGTAATTTTTTATTTTAGTGTTATTCTGTAGAGATTTCAATTAATGCTTTCCTTATGTACATCAATGTTACCAAGTTCTTTCTTGGTAATCCCTTTCCTGGGATCCTGATTTGCCTTTATTTCATGCTGTTCTATCAGCATGCACCAGAATAATTGCTATTAGAGGTTTTTTTTTTTTTTTCATAACTGGCTAAGTATCTTAGTTCTGGCTGGAAAATAACTCTGACAGGTGTTTCTCACACTACCCTACCCTTCTATAACAATGTAGTTATTTGGGTGTAAGTGAACATAATGGGAGAGTAATCCACTAATGAGTACTATGTGGTTTCTATCTAAAGCAATATGTTCTTTAAAATTAAGAACAGATATGATAGAAGGAGTCAAGAGATGATAAATTCAGTAGGGGTTGGTATACAATGGATATGTTTCTACAGATTTGAATAGCATGCAAAGAATCAGAAAGAAATTTGAATCCAATTCCACCTACAGGTATTTCAAGAAATGTGTAGAAGATTAAGAAATAGAATCAAAAGCTTAAAAATTTAAATAACAAAAAAAACATAAGAAACTAAAATACTTAGTTTGGAAAAAAATTTCATGATATACCTGCCACAAAGTCCCATCTGGAAGCACAGTCTTCTATGAATCACGTGACTATTGTTTTTTTGGTATCCTCAGCAAACATGCTTACTCACAGGGCACCTACACAAGACTGACCCTTTAACATTCCATTATGGAAGCAGAAATGGGTGCATAAGACACTCACAACCTCCCAAATTCATAGCAATTGCTAGAGGGGAGGGGTTTCTTAGAATGTGGCCCCCACCAAGAATGCATTTTAGGAGAGATTTCTCTTTAAAATCTTCAGTGGTATAGCCACATATAACTGTCTTATGTTGCTGTAAACAGTTCTAATTAAACTCCTTCATTCACTAAGTTAGGTTTGGGGAAATTGTCCCATTTATCTGTTGTTGGGGCTCTAAGTAGGGAGACTAGGTATTTGTTCATCACACAGCACTCATGTAGCAGACAATTTTTGGAATCATCACACTTTTGAACAAAGAACTATTCTAGTAATAAGTTCAATCAGAGATAACACTGAGGCCCAGACATAATTCACACCATCAGTGTTCTAGGGAAAGACACATATAATCTACAATAGGAGAAAACATTTCACATTTTCACCTGTGTCCCAAGTTTATTTTAGGTGTTTCCAAAGGAGAAAAGGTATTTTTCATTTGATACCTATATTCATTTACATTATTAGTTCTTGAAAAGTCAGTTTGTGTCTTACTTTTGATTAAAAATATTTTATCCTGCTGATTTTTGGAATAAATATCAACAGAAAATGATACAATCAGAAGTTATTTTTCATGTATTTTCAGATATGACTAATTCTCTAAAGCATAGGCAAAGTGTGAATGAAAAGTTTCAGCAGTGGAAATGTTCTATCACTGAAGTTTTCCTGTGTCCCACCTGGCCTATGGTCAAGACAAATCTCTCTCACCCTCCAGTCCTGCAGTTGCTTGGACCCAAGTAAACACACAGAGGCTTATATTAATTAAAATTGTATGGCCTAATGGCTCAGGCTTCTTGCTAGCTAGATCTTACATCTTAAATTAGCCCATTTCTATAAATCTATACCTTGCCATGTGGCTTGTGGCTTACTGGTATCTTTTCATATTGCTTCCTCTGTGTCTGGCTGGCAACTCCTGACCCAGCCTTCCTATTGACAGAAATCTCCTCTCTCTTTGTCCTGCCTATTCTATACTTCCTGCCTGGCTACTGGCCAATCAGCATTTTATTTATCAACCAAATCAGAGCAACACATTCACAGCATACAGAGAGAGATCCACAGCACTGTTTTAACTTTTCCCCTCCTAGAAGTCTTTCATACAAAGTATAGCATTTAGAGTGAGTGATAGAGAAGGATTGGTAGTTGGCAATGTAAAGAGTAGGGAGCTTTTTCAGAAAGTGTAGAATACTGAAAATTTCAGAAAAGGGAATGCCCTTGGTTTATTGTAGGAATTTAAGTATTGTATAATTCACAATCATCCATACAAAAATCAAATCTCCCTTCAGTCTACAAGAGGGGCTTTCCTGCAAGATATGCTAGTGCAATAGTGGCACAAAGCTTGTGGGAGTAACCAAATAATATCTGATTTGGATTAAGGTCCACTGCACGAGATAAAAATCCATAACCAAAACTACTTGGTGAGCCAAAAACCTGAAATTAGACAGCATAAGGACCTTGGGAACAAACAAACCATACTGTTCTCTTAAATAAACATAGCAATAAAATGACTCTTAATGGCATTCTTCTATATTCATAGGTAAGTGTCTAGATCAAGCGTGATCAGAGAAGCTTTCTCCTGCAACAGATGAGAATGGATACAAAGAGCCAAAGCCAGATAACAGGCAGATAGTGAGAGACCTTAGAACACGCAACCCTAAAATGGATTCCTCCATCAAATTCACTCACTTCAGCACTCAGGGAAATCTGACTCTGCTGAAGAGGCGAAAGAAAGAGTATAAGGGCCAGAGAGAATGGAGAATACCAAGGCCTTCTAGGTATAACAGGGCTGGCATACGTATTAACTCACAGAGATTGTGGTATTACGCTGGTGAATTGCATAGGTCTGTGGTAGATGAGCTCCTAGATCTGAGAGGAGATGTAGACACACCCCATTCCCTAACCTAAAAGCAATTCCCAACTGACAGCCACTCAAGTGATTTATTTCTGGGAACACACACAGTCTCTGGACATACCGCCATCGTCACTATGTCTATTATGTGTTTCTTGCTTCGGCTCTTTTTCGTGTTTGGTTGTTCTAGTCTAATGTTTTTGTTTGTTTGTTTGTTTGTTTGTTTTTGTTTTTTTTGAGACAAGGTTTCTCTGTGTAGCTTTGCACCTTTCCTGGAACTCACTCTGTACCCCAGGCTGGCCTCGAAATCACAGAGATCCACCTTCTTCTGCCTCCTGAGTTCTGGGACTAAAGGCGTGCGCCACCACCACCCAGCTTCTAATTATATTTATTTATTTTATTTTATTATTATTCCTTAGATGCCTGTTCGTTTTCTAACTAGGGACAGAAGGGGTGTGCATACGGATGGAAGGGTAGGTGCAGAGGAACTGGGGAGAAGCGTGGCGGAAGGTAATCCTGATCAGAGTATCTCATATGAAAAAAAAAAAAAAAAAAAAGAAAAAAACTTCAACACAATGAAAAAACAATTAAATCTTAACAGGTCAAAACCCTGAACATTAAACTGGAACAGCTGAAGGTCTACAAGATTTGGTAAAGTCAAGGACTTTGAAATAGAAATGTAGTAGTTGGAGAAATGCTGTGGAATAATGTGTTTGTACACTGGTTTAATAAAATGCTGATTGGCCAGTAGCCAGGCAGGAAGTATAGGCAGGATAAACAGACAAGGAGAATTCTGGGAAGAGGAAGGCTGAGTCAGAAGATGCCAGCCCACCATTCAGGGAGCAGCATGTAATCACACGCAGGTAAAGCCACAGAACACATGGTGACATATAGATTAACAGAAATGGGCTGAGTTTAAGTTTAAGAGCTAGTCAGTGGTAAGCTTGAGCTAATTCCATACAGTTTTTAATTAATATAAGCCTCTGTGTGTTTACTAAGGTTTGAGCCGCTGTGGACCAGGCAAGACACAGGAAAACTTCCAACTACAGAGAAATAGGGACAACATCAATAGACTTCATGAAATTCAAATGTTTCATTATAACAAAAAAAATCAATCATAAAAATATAGTGTACATAATGGAGAACAGGTTTGCCAACTATATATCAAACAGAATACTGATACCTAGAGTCTACAAAATATTCAAAATTAAAATAAATAAACAAACATCCCTGAAGCTATGAATTTGGAATAGCAGTGAAGAGTACTTGCTGCTACTCTTCCAGAGATCCCATGGTCTGTTAACAGCATACATGTTGTGTATGTCACAACAACCCAAAACTCTAGCTCTAGGGGATCTGACAGCATCTTTTCTCCATGCCCCACCCTATCCACATGCTAAACATGCAGCCACACAGCCACACATGATACATAAAGTAAAAATAGAAGTAAATCTTTAAAATAAAACCAACAACCCCATTAAGTGGTCATGATTTCTTGGATAGAAAAGGTTTTTTGATGAGAGGTAAGAACTACAGTTACCTATGAGTTTAAGGATAAGTTTCAAATGGAGTTAAGGATTATGATAGTCTAGTGAATTGTGTTAGCTTCTCTTCTAAAAATCAAAGATCTTATTAGCCCTGTCTACTTTTCCAGATTTCTAATAATAGTCATGATTTCATTCCCGTTGTGTGGATCTTAAGTAAAATTAGATAGCTATTGGTTATTTCTATGAGATGAGCACCACTTGCACTTTTAGGGCTTTGTATATGATGGCTATTAATATAGTTCATTGACCTCACAACTATATAGGACTATTATTGATTGTTTGCCTCCATAGGTAGGTTACACAGCACTTTTTGATACTATGAAAGTTAGACCATGGAAAGGAGGTTTTTGCATAATAACCAGCTTGAATTTTTCAAGTCTCTTGTCACAAGTATGTGTTGCCTTCAGCAATAGTCACTTCATAATGCAATGGTCAATGGATTATGTCGAGGCTAGCCCCCACAGATACCATTGTGCAATTCCTTCTCCTCAGACACAGGGAATGTTGTGGAAGAGTGAGTGGAAATACTAAGTATCAGAAGAACATAATGAGATTATGTCTCCAAGAAATGACAGGAAAGTTATACTCATTCATAATACTCCAAGAATTGATGAATGGATATAGTAAATATGGTACCTATATACAATGGAATTTAATCCAGCTATACAAATAAATGGACAGAAAGTAATATATATATATATACTGATTGGGCTAGGTCAGGATCAGAAAGAAAAAAGAAAAATTCTTCATGCTCTCTCTTATATGCAGGTCCTAGTCTTAAATATTTAAATTTGTGTATTTAACTATGAATATTTATAGAAGCAAGCAATCTAGAAAGAGGCTAGTCTGCTGGGGGGAATGCCTTAAGGGAAGGACAGCCAAACATTATGGACAGGGAATTAATGAGGGTGGAACATGGCAACAAACCGACTTCTAAATATTCATGTTTATACCCACAGACATTCTATGGGTGTAATGCATTCTATTCTAGTCCTTTTTCACCCAAGCTACTCTTTGAAGTGAATGAAGAGACTCTCATTTGGTCTGTTCTGAAAATAATGGAAAGTTGCAAGGGAAGCCCTAGACAGGATCTTTATACTTCCTTCTAAGTCTTGGGGAGCATCACTATTGAAGGGTCAGGAAGAATTTAAGAACTCCAAGATAAGGATATTAGATGGGAAGTTTTGTATTCTGCATACGGCACAAACTTCTAACATAATCTTCCAGCAGCTTGTGTTGCCTATACAGGGTGTGAACAAAATGGGGTTTGCTAACAGTTAATTAAAGACCTTTAGTAGGCTCACAGGGACATAACCTCTTTGTAGAAAAGTAACTATTGATCAGTTCTGTGAGTGGACAGCCATTGTCATCAGGGTATACCTACTGAGGAATCCACCAGTCTCTAGGAGATAGTTCCAATTCCATGGTTATGCAGGAAGCATTGGTTAAAATCAGTAGATCAAAAATCAAAACAAAAAGACATGCATATGGAGGAGGAAAGTTTATGGAGAGAGATGTTTAAAAGGAGAAGGAGAGAGATAAGAGACAGGTCCTCAGAGTAATGAGAGTATATTATGTGCATTATGAAATTGTAAAAGAACAAATTAAACTTAAAATATTTTTCCTTACAGTGCTTGGAAAGGGGCCTCATCAGTGTCTCTTGAGAACTGAATGTAAGATAATGAGGACAAGTTTATGTAAGAGCTCCAAGAGAGTACTCACATGTAATTACAGACAGGAGAAGAAATGATCAAATCACCAAGGAAGATAAACTGTATATCTATATACACATTGAAAAGACAATATCAAATATTAATGGATCCTTTATTTCCTAGAAAATATCTTGGCCCTTTAAGTTAATTTATAGTTATAGTATCATAACAAATATTGGTTATACAATGCTATGATTTATAACACTTAATATACAAGAAATACTTATGTAAATATGAAAATATAAATAATATGTTCATTATATAATAGTAAATATTTTCAAGCATAAAAAGTATAATCACATTTTCTCAGAAATACTGTTTACCATAAAAATTTTCATGTAAAATTCTATTACTAATAAAAGTGAAACAGTTCATCAAAATTTCTTTCTCTATTTCTTGTGAAACAGAGATCAAATGTTTGTGAGTACTTAAGAGTAGATGGGGATACCTGCAAAGATCCCAACCTCTGGTGTCAGGAACCATTCAACAAAATCAGGTAGAAAGAACACAAGAGCTGGACGAGGGTGAGGAGTAGTACTGTGAAATGCTGGCTTCTGAAGATGACATGGTTCTTATGTGCATGAACTTATGACAACTGTACTTATGTTGTCCGAGTTTACCACCATATCAAGTCAGCAAAGCTTCCAGAATGGACATGGCAAATCTCTGGTGTTATTGCTTGTAAATGACTGCTAGGGGAGGGAAAGTCACTTTACTTTGAGGGTTGGCCACTGGCAAGTTTATAATCTTACAGCCAAACACATATGGGAAGCACTGATAGAACTCAACAGGTTATATAAGAAACAAAGATTTAAAGCTAGAAAGGATATATTGGGGAGGGGGGGTCATTGGGAAGAACATGGGGGAAGTAGAGTGGAAGATACGATTAAGATGCATTGCAAAAATATATGAAAACTTTAGAGTGAAATAAAAAATATTAAAAAAGAAAAAGGAAAAATACTTAAGAGTTTTTGTTTTTAAAGGAAGGAATCTGCGATTTAAAGACTCTAAGAGCCAGAGGCAATGGGTGAATACAAGGAAACAATGTATTCTAGATGCACATAGGCAGCTGAATATATGAACCCACAGTGATTATGACATCATACACAAGATCTGGGCAAGTCTAAGGCAGATGAAATGCCAGCATGGAGAACAAAATTTTGAAGGACGTTGCACCCCTAGTAATGGGGATATTGGTAATTGTGAGGTACTGAGAGAGAAAGGGTCCTGATAAGTTGACCGCACTTCAACAGAAGGTCGTACATCCAAGAATATTTAAGCAGCACATCTTGCCTTCATGGTGAAAAGAAAAACACAAAGCTGGATAGGAAGGGAAGGAGTGTGGATCTGGGAAGAGCTGGGGGAGGGAGTGTGGTGGTTTGAAAGAAAGTAACCCCCAAAGGGAATGGCATTATTAAGAGGTATGGCCTTGTTGGCATCATTGTGGTTTTGTTGGAGGAAGTGTGTCACTGGAGAGGCAGGCTTTGAGGTCTAATATATGCTCAAGAGACTGTCCAGTGTCTTAGACAACTTCCTGTTGCCTGCAATTCAAGATGTGGGACACTCGGCTACTTTTGCAGTACCATGTTTGCCTGCATGTTACTATGTCAACACCATGATGATAAACTTCTGAAAATGTAAGGTACTCCAACTTTTTTTTTCTCTATAGGGGTTGCCATGGTCATGGTGTCTCTTCATGGCAATAGAAACCTTAACTAATAAAGGGAGGGTGAATATGATCCAAAGATATTGTATGTATTTCTCAAAGAACAAGATGTAAAAACAATTAAAAGGAAAACAATAAAAAAATTCCTTCATGAGATGTGATGCTAATATATTGTATGAATTCATTTGTTAATCTCCATGATATCATCATTCTTCTAGAGAAGATTTATTTTGCACCCTGAAAGAAAGCTAGGTAGGGGCATGCCCAGGTTGGGCTTAGTTACAGCTAAGCTGTAGTGTTGGAAGAGGCATCTCTATTTCTACTTTGACATTGCTCTGTTAATTTATCATTCTTATATACTAACTGAAATCTGGCCTTTTGATGCTTGGTTGGCCTTGAATGCCAATATTTTGTCCAGCATTTTCAAATTTAAATTGAGTTTTCCCATCCACATCAATCAGAATTTGATTATAAATGTGTAACTATTAGTAGTAGCATTGAATAATTGCATAAAGGCATTGAACTTACTCCATTAATTTAATTGAGGGTTCCTAATGTATCATCCAGAATTTGATTAAAAATGTGTAACTAGTCAGGAGGTTTTTGAAATGATTCTGAGTGACTCGATTTCATGTAATGCTGGGAAGCAGTTAGGTATTTATTATGAGCAATTGGATTCTATTTGGTTCTGGATGTGCAGGCAACATAGACAGAAATTAAGAATAGAGGATGAGTGAAGTGATAAAGATACTAAGAAAGAACCAGTGAGTCTAGAGATAAAAATGAATTTCAGTTATCATTGGTCTTGTATCACTGTTGGACCTCTAGCTTGACAGACAGAGTGACCTATGGAAAAGTTTGGTTACACACTTCATGGATCTAAAATACTTGAGACCAGACCATTAGAAAAGCTGAACTGAGCTGGGTGTGGTCACACATACCTTCCTTTAATCCCTGCACTGGGGAGGAAGTGGGAGCCAATCTCTGAGTTTGAAGCCAGCTTGGTCTACAGAGCAAGTTCCAGGACAGGCAGGGCTACACAGAGAAACTCTAAAAACCATAGGTAGGTAGATAGATAGATAGATAGATAGATAGATAGATAGATAGATAGATAGATAGATAGATAGAAAAGCTGAACTAAAATATCCAACAACATCTAAGGTGGACTGGACACTGGGAAAGGCTGCTCCATGACAAAAGCTGATCCAAAGGAATCCATGGTAAAATTCACAACCAGCCACAATACAGTCTTATGCCACCTGCAAGTCATTTTATTCCCTAGTTTACAACATTACACATACTTTAATACCTGTTTCCCTGGCAAAAGAAGAGCAACAAAAACTAATGGGACAATACTTTATTTTTGTTTAAGTCCATCATAACAATTTGGGTATCAGTTATATAATTAAAATAATTAAAATGTAATTAAAGTTGAGAGCTAATTTTCATTCTCATGGCATACATATATTTGTTTATATAAAGTATTAAATCATTACTAAATATTGATGATATATAATGTAGAGCCTCTTAAAGAGGTTTTTTTTTTTTAGTTAATTCATTGATTTTATACTTATGAACATTGAGAATGCACCACTTTGGACAATAACATAGCCCAAAATAGCAGAAGTATGTTTAGGAACAATCCATAAAATGTTGGAAATTGTGGCCTAGCCCCAAGCTAAAATACATTAAATGATGCTTTATGAAACGTGTCAGCAATTTAAATAGCAATTTTTAACATCAAACATTTTTGCAATGCAGACCTGAGATATGCTAGTTTGATACATGCTGAAGAATGATAAGGTAACATTAGAAGCCTTATTAATGATAACTGAATCATCATACATCCATAAGTGCAAATAACATCATATGGAGAATAAAATACCACCATTCATCACGTGCATCATTCACATATGTGAGCCTGAGTGTTTTATGTATTGCTCAAAGGTGAAGCATGATGTGATGGCATGTAAAGTCTAAAGAAAGCAAGTGGTGTTATCAGAAGAAAGGCTGCAGGAAGTCAGTAGATAAAACATGATTAGTAGGGAAATACCTTAAGCATTTGACTTTGAATTACATTTTTTTCATTGTGTAGTCAGAAGATTATTACTGTTGTCATTTTTGCTGTTGTTGTGTTTTGGTGAGTCTGTCATTCAGTGTAATGGCGTATTGTGGGATCTCAACCTAGTCTTTAACAAGCTGTGCTTTACAGCATCCCTTAATTTCAGTTTGTCTGATATATTCTCATGATAATATTGAAACTCTATATTATTTCCCTAAATGACCAGAGGTCTCTGTTGTTTGCACTATAGTATATGACATAGGCCGTGACAATAACACAGTATTTACTATGGATGATAAACTAACTTGATTAAGTTACTATATTATGTTTATTACATAAAATCACAATTCTTTTTAATATTTCATTTTTAAGGAGATTAGTTTAGAACAACAGTATTTATTTATTTCACTTTATGGAAGAATGTGCATTAATATTCTTGGTTTTCAATGATTTTATCACTGATTTCAACTTTCTTCAATGAATCTTGTAACACCCTTTGTAAGATGATGGAGATTTTCCAATTCATCAACCTGGTTATGTAATTATTTGAATACTTTTACCAAGAAGATTTATTTATTTTCACTATTTAGTAACATATTAGACTGACAATTTTGATAAATTTGTAGATTTGATTTTCTTATCTGGACTACAATCAAATACTATTGTTTATATTTACATTAGATCTTTTATTTAGTTTTTATATAAGCAAAGTTGTCTCAGGTTATCTCTCATGACTGGACATGTACCTTTCATTCTATTTTTGAAATGTTTATTAAATTCCTTTAAAATAATTAAGTTTATAAATTAGCATCCTTATACTACAGAAGAATAAATTTATTTTTTAGTATATATAATCTTGTATTTTCCTAATGAGGACTTCATTAGGAAAAAGATAACTTAATTATGAAGTTAGTCCTTGTAGATACTATAATAGATACCTACCTAGCTATATGATCTCTATGTTGGTACTCATAAAATATATTTCTTCTACAAATTTGGAAAGTTGTTGACATACTGTGATGAATATACACAGAAGAGAACTCAATACTATATTGTTTGAATTATAATATTGATATGACATAAGAAAACATGCTTCCTTATCTGTATAAGTCTTAATACAAATATAACACATACACATGTCTAATAAAACATATACAGATACACACACTGGATTTAATGATGATCTCACCATCTCTTTCAAAATATGATTGGTTCTGCTAGATAGTTTTATGATGAATTATGTATTATACATATGGTGTATGAGTGACATTTGAATATATTCCAGGATAAAAAGAGGAAATATGTCCAAGATGCATGATTTTTATGTAAATAAGTTTACAGAATGTATAATTCTACATGCCTTCATTTCATGTGACCTGGAGCTAGTTTTCATATTTAATATATAGCACAATAACCTGACATTTTCTTTTATTTTGTACCTGAAGGTTTCAAAATCATTTTATCATGAAATAATTGAACTATTACACTTCTTCAAGGAATAATATTTTTTAATTACATCATGTCTATCTTTCTTCTGTTCAGAGTGTCCTGCAGGATAAAAATCACAAATAATAATTTAAATGAAAAAAATGAGGCAATATATACATTTATCTAATGTCTTGATGCAAATATAATTGAGCCTACTTTCATGAGATACTAAGGTAGTTATTCTTATGGTAGCTCTGAGGAAATGACTAGGACCCAGGATTCTAAAGCTACACATTCTCAGTCAGTTCCTAGCTCTGTAGAATTGTAGCATGACAGTATTTTTGTTTCAGAATTGGTTTTGAAATGGAGAATAGAAAGAAAACTTTGTAAAACAGGGATTAAATTAATGTATGCAAAACTAATGAATTTGTTAGTAATGAAATACTCAATATGTGTTAATTGATATAATTCCCAAGATCTAATTTTCAAAAGATGCTTCAAAACATTTGACATAAAATTCTTTTCACTTAGGTTTCTTTTCTTTGGAAAATTTGGAGGTAAAATTTGCCACTTGGTATATAATGTTGCTTATAAAACCTTATAAAAGGCACTTTCTATATACGGAAAAGTAAAAGGGACAAAGAGAGGAACATTTAATCAAATCTTGACAAATGTAAACTATTTCCACAATTCCTTTATGGATGTATGCCTAATGTAATTTCAGACTCAGTGCCATATTACTATTACTATTTTCTGTGAATATAAACTTCCCCTGTATTTGTCATAGTTTTCAATGCAAATTCAATCACAGTACTTCCTAATTGAGTCCAATGATGCTAAGAGTTGACTTTTGCATGCAAGCAATAGTCCTTGTTTACATATTTCTAAGATGAAAACATTATGTTACCACCTGTCTCCTTCCCAGTAGTAGAACTTACTGTTGCCTTAATAGTTGCTTAAAATTGCCTCTTACCTTGAGAATGTCCTGAGGATAGTGTAAGTCTTGGACAACAGGCCTATACTTTTCTCATTCTTTCATACTGTGTAAAGTTTAGAAAGTTCCAACAGGTAATTTCAAATATTATATTTATACAGTGATATTATTTTTCTTTGCAACTAGGTTAGTGTGAAATCATAAATTTGCATATTTTCACAATTTTTATAATATATATGCATCTTAAGAGTGATAGTAAATTTTGTATAATAATAATATACCACAAACATGATAATTTATAACAAATTTTTGGTTTATGGTTCTGGCACGTAGAACCACAAATATCAAGACCATAGCAACTGATGTGGGGCAACGTCCTGCTTAGCCACAGTAGAAGAGGAAAGGAAGAAAAGGACAAAAAAGGACAATCCACAGAGGAGGCTAGTGTTCATTCTTTTGTAAACAGTATACTCCATTCTTGTGGGCAGATCTCTATGCCCTAATAATCAGATAGAGGCCTTTCACCTGATTAATAACACCATAGTGACCACATTTCAACATCTATTTTGAAGGGAACACTTACATCAATGCAATAATGTATACCAAGTTATCAAATCCAACTTAAGGAAAGTGTAACTTTAACAAATTCGTTGCTACAAATCATGTTTTTATTTTTTGAAATGTGAACAGCATTTCTGATGTTTTCAGAGTCATCATGTACTTAATATAATACATCCCAAAAGTAATATTACAGGTTAATCCCATAACACATAAAATATGCATAATAACTATACAAGTATTTGTTCCCATTGTTTTCTTTATTAAATAATTTTATCTTTTATTTTTGATATCATAATATAATTATATATCAAATACCCCTTCTCTCTCCTCTCTTCAAAACCTTCATATACCTCTCTTTTCTCTCAAATTCATAGCATCTTTTTATTGTTATTCTGAATGATATGAAATGGAGTTACAAGGATATTTTGATTTGCATTATCTCTGATGGCTATTGACGCTAAACATTTTTTCAAATGTTCACTGGTTATTCCAATTTATTCTTGTGAAAACTTGCTTTTGAATTCATTAGCTCATTATTATTAGTTAAATTATTTTAGGTGTGTTTAATTTTTGGAGTTCTTCTTTGATCCAAGAAATCAATTCCTTATCAAATGTCCACTTAAAAACAATTTTGTCCCATTCATTAAACTATCTCTTACCTCTCTAATTGTTTTCTTTGCTTTGCCCGAGATTTTGGCTTGAATAAGCTTATTTGGCAATTATTGACATTATTTCCTGAGCTGCTGGGGCTCCTTCCAGATAGCCATTGCCTATGACAGTACATCAAAACATTTTGCCTAGAAGTTTCAGTCTCAGGTTCTATATTTTGAATAATATGTTTATAGGATGAGAGATATGGATCCAATTTCATTATTCTAGGATTGTATATACATTTTCCTAATGCATCTCACTGAAAAGATAATCTTTTTTTCCAATGTATGTTTTTGAATTTTGTCAAAGGTTTTGTTACCATAGCTTTGTGGTTATGCTTCTTGGTCTTCTACCATATTATATTTGTCTATGTGCCCGTTTTTCCCAAAGACCATGCTGTACCACAATTTGAGTTCAGGTATTGTGATGCCTCCCACATTGTCCTTTTATATAGGTTTGCTTTGGATATTAGTGGCCTTTTAAAAAAATTCCATAAGAGTTATAGGGCTTATTTGAATAATTTTACAAAGAAAATCACTGCAATTTTGATAGGATTATGTCAGGTCTGTATAATTTCTGCAATATAGCCATTCTTCAGTGCTGGTTCTGCCAATCCAGGCAGGAAAGATATTTTCACCTTCAACTACCTTCTTTCGTTTATTTCTTTAGTATTTTAAAGCTTTCTTTTTTGGTAGACCTGGCAACCTAACAGGAGTAAAAAAGTCCCAAAGGCAGGCACAGAGTCAGAGACCCTCTTGTTTTCAGAGTCAGGAGTCTCATACAAAATAAGCTAATAGGTATAATATATATGCAGAAGACTTGGTATAGTAACATTTGGGTCGTGTGATTGCTTTTTCAGTCTTTGAGCTCATATGTAGATTGCTTAGTTGATTCAGACGGCATTATAAACCTGGTGACCTCCATCCTCTGTGGCTCTTACTATTTTTGAAGCTATTGTTAGTTGGACATCACCCTCACTCTGCCAATTTCTTTTGGAGCAAGATATTGGAACACAGAAAGATTACTGATTTTTTGATGTTGATTTTATATCCTACTTCTTCACTGTATATAAGAATTTTCTAATTTTTTTCTAGATTATGTTTATATATAAGACCATATTGCCTGAAAATATAATTTGTTCTCTTCTTTCTATGTCTGTCTATCTCTTTTACTTCCATTTCCAGTCTTAAACTTAATGCTTTATCTAAGACTTTTGGTAGTATAATGAATAAAGATGAGAATGGAAATCCTTGTTTTAGTTCTTAGTTTAAGGTGAAAATCTTACAAAATATCCAACTTTTGATAAAATTTCACATAGGTTTTCATAAAGTTGTTCTCTTGAAGTTTGTTTTGTTCTTTTTCTAGTTTCTTCGTTTTTCTTATGAAGTATTTTGAATTATGTCAAACGTCTTTTCTCCATCTCATCATGTGATCACTTTGTCTCTGTCCTATTGTTAATTTGTTAAGAGATCCTTGCATTACTGGGGGTGAATTCAACTTTACCATAACATTTGTTTCACTGTCACACTGGTGGTTGTATCTTACAAGGAAGGTCATTATTGTCTCTCTCAGACTTCATAGCCCAGTAAGGTTTATGTTGATTTTTTCCCTTCAGTAATGTGCATGCCACCTTCTAAATCTTTGAAAGCCACCCAGTGGTCTAGAAGCTTCCAGATGAGTACCAGCTTGTTTTCTTCATGTTCTGTGACTTAAGTATGTGATACCTTCACCACCATGGTCTTACTGTAGAGTAACTGAAAACATTAGCAATACCCTGTGGTATTTGATGGTCTATGCTACCTCTCTGATGACCAGCTATAAAGGAAGCTACCCAGACATGGCAGTGGGATTTCACTTGCTAAGCTGTGGTGTCTAGAAAGAAGGGGCTTAGTGATTTTGTAATATAGTGCTCATTGCAGTTGGAAGCTGCTCAACATGATGTAGGAAAACCAATCTCTGGTCCTCTACAAGAGTAGCAACTGCTCTTAACGACCAAGTAAACTCCCCAGAACCTACAATAATATTTTCTAATAAAGTAGATTTTCATTAAGATGACCTTAAGTGTTTACTTATCTTAATATTTTAACCATTTAAATATTTGAAATATATTTTCTGCAATACTGTTTAATTTACCGCTTTACAATATTAACACAGTGACTGCTATTCCCTTCACTGTTTCACCTTACTGTTTCAAAATCATACTGATTAACATGCACTTATTTATCATCCTGTATTATGCATAATTACAGATGAATGTAAATGGAGGTAGCGCTTAATTTTCGGTACATGTCTATACAAAAGTGTTAGCAACATTTGTTCTCTTATCTGTCTTTTAAATGTTTTACAAGAATCATCCATAAAGAAAAAAATCATGAGTCTTTCTGCATGTCCAGGAAAGTAATGCTATGATATTTATATGTTCCTAAGATTGAGGGATTATTCTTTAACACACATTACTGAATATGCACATGTCACTTAACACATATATAAACTATGAAAATTGCAATTCAAGTAACCAGCATAATGATTTTACCCTGATTGCTACTACTGATCATCCAATGTTCATCCATAACAGCATTTCATACTGCCAATCTCTTTTTCTCAGACTATTTATTTATATTAATAATTACAACAATAATGTTTCCATGTGTTGATTTTTTATAACATCATAAAAAAGTACTTAGCGTTCAAAGAGCAAATCCTAATTCACTGTGACATTCAACAGCTTATTTTTGTACAAAAATATCTAATAAGAGCCAGTACATATTGGAGATTTCTCTCTGAGAAATGGGAATATAAGCACCATGTCACTACCAAATCGGATCATTATTCCTGATAATAGTATTCGAACCACTCTCTGAAGTTTGAGGATATGGGGATAATGAATTACTAATTTTTCATCTGTTTGTTAAAGATTCTTCCCTGTTCATTTTTACCAATTCTTCGTTGAAGTTTCCATCCATCTTCTTAGAAATATAATCTTGATATTTATTTCTCTAGGTAGATAAATAATCTTATATTTAATTTTGAAATTAACCAAAAATAATTGTTTTCTGGTATTTATGATAAGAAATAGGTCCATAATTTTAACACCTTTTCAGTATTATGTGATACATTTTCAAAAAGCATGTTACTATGAAGTGTATTTGTAGATGAATTTCTAAATGGTTTTATTAAATAGAAAATGCAGAGCCAAATATGGGTGAAAGCCTTAGAGAGATCAGGGAATAGGGAAAGCCACCAGCTAACCTTACCTCACCAACTCTGCAGCTTCCAAATGCGATTTACTTCCTGTTTATCCACACCTATATGCCTTGTTGTTCTGCCATCTGATTTGCTCTCTCTGTTCAGCTACATCACTTCTTCTTCCAGCCCAGCTCTGTCACTTCCTGTCTGTCTGTACCGACCTCCAGACTTCCATGGTTAACTAGTGTTGGAATTTAAGGTGTGTACCACCACACTTGGCCCTGTTTCCAGTGTAGCCTTGAACACACAGAGATTCTGCCTTCCAAGTGATAGGATTAAAGGCATGTGCTAACATTGCATGACTTCTGTGTTGTGGCTGGCTTTTTCCTCTGATCTCCAGGCAAGCTTTATTTATTAAGCACAAATAAAATATCACCACATGTATTCTCACAGTAAGTAGCACCAATGAGTTCTTTACTATTTGTTTAAGTTATCATAAATATCAGTGATAGACAAGCAGTGACTTTCACTTCAACTGACCTGATTTCAGCAATTCTATGTGATATATCAGTGTTTATTTAAAGCTGATATATTTTTATGATTTAGTAAGTCATACAATTAATGAACAAAAATAATATAACTTAAGTAGGATTACCTATATGTTATAAAACAGCACAGATATGCCAAATAATAGTAAAAATAAAATAAAAAACTACTAATATATTTCTACAGTGTGACCAATTTAGATACAGAGAGAAAACAAAAAGCAAAAATATAATCACCTATAAATAGAAGCATCTGAAATTAGTTTAACAATGTTTGGAATTAATTATCTAAGCTTTTTCCTATAGAAAGTAGGCCCATACACTTCCTCTAAAACAATCTCAACTCCTTTGTTACCTTTGCCTAACCTAGACCCAGTGTCTTCCAGGGACTCCACAGTTCATAGTTTGTGAAGACCCAGGTAGGCTACCTGTGTCTCCACTACCTTCACTTCATTCTGGTTTCCTTAGGGTACCCCTTGACCTGCCACTGCCACTAAATCAGAACCCCACCCCAGCCCTTCTCCATTACCTTGGCACATACAAGGCGTGGACAAGGAACCCCTATTTCTACTTCTTCCATAAAAACCCTATTTGTAAGCTCTCCAGAGTCAGTCCCAGCAGCCAGCCTATTACCCATCTACCCCACTACACCAGTCTGGGGCTTCTTTGTGACTGAACCCACAGTTCCAACCATAACTTCAGATTTGGGACCAGTAAAGTTGGAAACCTAAAACCCAGAGTATCCCTAAGATTGAAAACTGAGCATTATTCAAATTGAGGTAAGAGCAATCAAAGAACTGAACACCCACCCAACAAAGACAAGACCAGATATCCAGGACATTAAACACCAAAAACATTGAAACTGGATATGTGCCTAGATCTCTTCATAGAACCAAACTTATGAACAATCAAGACAATATGCCTCCACTCAAAACCAGAATCCTTATTATAATGTTATCTAAGAAAAGCAACTTAGATGAAGCATAAGAAAAGTACTTCAAAATAGTGGCTCTGAATATGTTCAAGGACCTTAAAAAGATTATGAATATGTGCCTCAATGAAGACTGGGAAAATTCAGACAACTGAATGCAGATTGATTGAAATGATTGAAAACAATTCAATATATGAAAATAGAATTTTTAATGGAAATAAAATGACTAAATAAAACTTGAAATAAAAAACTTGCCGGGCGGTGGTGGTGCATGCCTTTAATCCCAGCACTCAGGAGGCAGAGCCAGGCGGATCTCTGTGAGTTCGAGGCCAGCCTGGTCTCCAAAGCGAGTTCCAGGAAAGGCGCAAAGCTACACAGAGAAACCCTGTCTCGAAAAACCAAAAAAAAAAAAAAAAAAAAAAAACCAAGAAAAAAAACTTGCCGGGCGGTGGTGGTGCATGCCTTTAATCCCAGCACTCAGGAGGCAGAGGCAGGCGGATCTCTGTGAGTTTGGTCTACAAAGCAAGTTCCAGGAAAGGCACAAAGCTACACGAAGAAAACCTGTCTCATAAGTAAAGAAAATGCTTAGAGGAAAGCCTCATCAATGGATTAAATGAGGTAGAAAAGGAAGTTGCAAGTCTTGCAGATAAGATAACCCAGTCAGAATACAATCCTCCCTCCCCCAAAAAATCCTGACACAAAACATCCAGAAAATCAGCAACACTATGACAAAACAAACAGCACAGATAATAAGTACAGAGGAAGGAGGAAACAACCAGTCAAAGGTACAACATATTTTTAATAGAATTATAAAAGAAAAGTTTTCCACCTCTAATGAATAGTATGCTTACCAGGATATAAGTGGCACATAGAACACCAAATAGACAGGTCAGAAAGGAGTAATGCTATGACATATATTGAACAAAGTACTCAATGTTCAGAACAAATAAATGGTGTTAGGAGATGAAAGGTGCAAAGATAAAGACATCTAGAAAGATATGCCAACTTGAATAACACCTGACTTTTCATTCAGACTCTGACAAAAGAGTCTCGATAGATGCTGCACAAACTCTAGAAGACTACAAATTGATTCCACATTGATTGTGTAGAAAGATAAAAACAAATTTAGACAATTTTTAAAATACATATTTTATTTATTTATTTTACAACCCGACCACTGTTTCCCTTCCTTCCTCTCCTGTCTTCCCACCCCATTTCCCCTCTGCCCACACCCCCATCTATTCCTCCTCTGTTGCTACTCAGAGGATGGCAAGCCTCCCATGGATATCAGTCAAACATGGCATATCAAGGTGAAGGCTGGGCAAGGTAACCAAGTATGTGGAATAGGGTCCCCAAAGCCAGCAAAAGAGAAAGAGACAGCCCCTGTTCCCACTGTTAGGAGTCCCGTGAGAAGATCAAGCTATACTACCATAACATATATGCAGAGGGGCTAGGCCAGTTCCATGCAAGATCCCTGGTTGTTAGTTTAGTCTTTGTGAGCCCCTATGAGCCCAGATTATTTGATTCTGTGTTTTTTTTTGTGGTGTTCTTAACCTTAACCCCCCTCACTCCTAAAATTGTTCCTCCCTCTCTTCTGCAGGATTCCCCAAGGTCCACATGTTTGGCTGTGGGTCTCTTCATCGGTTTCCGTCATCTGTTACTGAGTAAAGCCTCTCTGAAGACAACTGGGCTAGACACCAATCTATAACAAAATATCATTAGGAGCTATTTATTTATTTATTTATTTATTTATTATTTTGCCAGTCACATTTGGTTCTACTCTATTTCTCTGGGCTATCCAACCTCAGGATCCTGGTAACCCAGGCAGTGTCAGAGTTGGGATCACTCCAGTGGCATGGATATCAAGTTGGACCAGTCATTGGTTGGCCACTCCCACAATTTCTATGATGCCTATACTCCAGCACAATTTGTAGACAGCACAAATTTTAGGTTGAAGTTTATGTGGCTGTGTTGGTGTACTGAATCATCCACTGGAAGTCTTTCTCCATTACAAAAGATGGCCAGTTCAGGCTCTGTATCCCCCATCACTGGGAGTTTTACCTAGGGTCACCTTCATACATTCCAATACCATCAAGGACTGACATCACCTCAGGGCAAAAGGATGAAAAAATAAAAGAGAGGTATTTCAAGCAAATGGAACCAAGAATCTAGCAGGTTTAGTTTGACAAAATAGATTTCAAATCAAAACTAATCAAGAGAAATAGGAAAGGATGCTAGGTAGTCATGAAAGAAAAACTCACCAAGAGGACATTACAATTCTAATCATGCATATAATAAGTATGAGTCACCATATTTATAAAAGAGACACTACTACCTTTACATCTATAATCACACTGATTATATCAAAGCAGTACTATATGACTTTAATAATCCAGCAGAGACATAATTTGGACAAATACTAAACATATACATAACAGAGATGAATAGTGCATTAATAGTTCTGTCAGACATCTATAGAACATACCACCCACACATTGAAGAATGTACTTTTTTTCTCAGTAGCCCATAGAATGACTTCTGAAATTTTCCATGTTAGTACACAAAGAAAGACTTAACAAGTATAGGAAAATTGAAATAACATTCCAATTCCTATCAAATCACCGTTTATTAAAACTGGATTATCAACACCAATAAAGTCATCAGAAATTACATGGAATCATGGAAGCTAGAACACTCACTTTTGAAAGAAAATTGAGTAAAGGTAGAAATGAAGAAGGACATTAAAAACCTTTTAGAACTGAGTAAAAATGGAAGCACAATATAGACATTCTAGGGACATAATAAAGGCAGTTCTGAGAGTGAAGTTAATAGATTTGGTGCCTGTTTAAAAAAAAAACAGCAACAGGGAGATCTTATATTAATAACAATGTTACACTTGAAAGTTTTATACAATAAAAGCAACAACACCTCAAAATAGTAGGCAGTTCAGCATAATTGTTCACAGGGATGAAATTCTTGCACCCCCCCCAAAATAAAAATAAACATATAATAACAACAGAAAACAATACAAGTAATCAATATTGAAATAAAAATTGGTTATCTGAAAAAAGTCAGTAGAATTGACACATATTCAGGAAAATATCCAAAAGATGATAGATAAAATCAAAAGTAAAACTTAGAGAAAAAATGTAGACATTGCAATAGACACTGGGAAAATTCAGAGAAGAAGAAGGATTTGTATTCCACCAAACTGGACAACTTTAGTGGAAGAATTTATAGATATATACAACCTAATACAAATTCAGTCAAGATGAACTAAATAATTTATATAGTCATGTACTTGCTAATAAAATAGAAGTAAAAATTAAAAAAAATCTCCCAACTAAAAAGATCAATTCAAATTGTGTTTGCTGCAAAATTCTACCAAACTTTCAACAAATAAATAACACCAATACTCTTCAAATTACTTTGAAAACTGTAAGTGGAAGAAACATTTTTCTAATTCTTTTATCAAGTTTCTATTATTACTCTGTCCACCAAAATGCTTTCAAGGACTCAACAGAAACAAAATGCAAGATACAAAAGATCTCAATAAAGTACTTGCAAACTGAATCACAAAGATTATCTACCATAATAAAGTTGGCTTCATCCCAGAGATTCAGGGATGGCTCTACATACTTAAATCAACAGCTGTAATCCATCTTCTAAACAGATCTAAAGGGGAAAAAAACCACGATTATCTCATTGGATGCTGTAAATGTCTTTGATGAAATTCTGACACTCCTTAATAATAAAAGTACTGGAGAGATTAGGGATGCAACCACTATGGAAATCAGTGTGGTGGTTCCTTGGGAAGCTGATCTACCCCATGATCCAGCTATACCTTCTTGGACATATGTCCAGAGAACACTATATCTTACTGCAAAAGTACTTGCTCCATTATGTACATTGTCAGTCTATTCATAATCGCTACAATTTTGAAACAGCCTAGAAGTCATTCATTTACTAATGAATGTTATGTGATTTGAATGATTGTCGACTCAATAGGCTCACATGTTTGAATACTTGTCCCCAGCAGGAGGAACCATTTGGAGAAGATTAGGAGGTATGGGCTTGTCGTAGAAGGTGTGTCAGTGTGGCTTAGGCTTTGTGGTATCAGAATCCCTTGTTATTTCCACTTCCCCATGCCCCTCATGCTAGTGAACTTTCAACTGCTTTTGTAAACCTTTTGCTTACTCTTCCAATGTCATACTTACCCTCCTGGTACCATGCTTCCCACTATGATGATCATGATTTCTAACCTTCTGGAACTTTTAGCCACTAAATTGAATCGTTTATTTCAAAAGTTGTCTTGTCTATGGTGTCTCTTCTTTGTAATAGAAAAGCAACTAAGATAAATGAATAATGAAAATGTGACATCTTTCCATAGTGTAATATTATTCAGCTGTTAAGAAAAATGAAATTTATACAAATTGCAGGTAAATGAATGGTGCTAGAAGTTATCACCTTGAATGGGATAACTCAGAAGCAGAAAGATAAATGTTGCCTGTTTCCTATTGTATGTTTTTATCTTTTATGCTTTGAATGTATGTGTTTTCTTTATAATGCTAACAAGGCTTAGGTAGATAGAAAGGGAGCAGTAGTGGTGAGGAGGGATTCTTCCAAAAGAGGAAAAGATAATATAGTATTGTTGTGGGATAAAGTTGAAATTAGAACGGGAAGGTTAAAGGCAGAAGGAGAAGGGAGGGTAACATAGAGGAGAGCAGGTGTGTAGGGATGCCTAACATTAAAGACTTTAAAAGGACATATGAAAACCTACTATTGTACACACTGCCTAAAGTATATACATATATACAATGAATTTAAATGGGATAATCATGCAATGGGGAGAAAGTGCTGCAACTAGTCGTCATATAATATCAAATAAAACACACAGTATCAGAAATGGGTTACATCTTTTTGATTCTCTGGCCAAAGGTACATGGTATTGATTATACTCTCCAAATTGACAGTAAACCCTATTGGAGATGACAACACATACTTCTGAAATGCAACATGGAGAAGTCTGCTTGGTACTCTTCTGGAAGCTCTATTCCTACTGATTATTGGTCATAGTGGTAGAAGATTTTATAAACAGTAGTGGAGGAGAAGATTCACTATCAGTGTTACCCAACTATGAACTCTATGAGTAATAGGCGCAACTGTGAGATATGCCCCCCATTACAATCGTGAGAAAGGTTAAGGGGTTATACAGCAGTTTTACATTGGATCTGAAGCCCAAACCATGAGATAGAAACCACATCTCACATTATTTTAATATTTATTTACTCATTTATTTATTTATTATTTTGCATCCAGGCTGCAGTTTCCCCTTCTTCTTCTCCTCCTAGTCCCTTCCCTCACCCCACTTTATTCCCATCCCACCAAACTGCACCTCCACACTTGGGCTCCATATCCCTCCCTACTACATTGGAAGAAGACCTCAGCTTTGCCAGAGGCCAGGCCAGATCTAGGGACCCCACGTAAAACACTACCCACTGCCAGCTAACACTCCTTAAAGTCTGCCCAGCAACCCCAGTCTGCACCTCCTCCCATGGATTCCACACTAAGGCCCACAGATCTGGCAACTTTACCAGAGGCCAGAGTGGTCGGTCCTAGGGACCTCAGAGAAGACACCGCCAACTGCTCACTAAACCCTTTTAACCCTGTCCAATAACTCCAAACTGCACCCCCACCCCTGGGCTCCACATCCCTGCCTACTACTTTGGAAGATGTCTTAGGTTTTATCATAGGCCAGGCAGGATCTAGGAACTCCAGGTAAGACACCACCCACCACCAGCTAACACTCAACACCTGCCACATAACCCCAGACTGCACCCTCTCCCCTGGATTGACTACTAGGGTCCACAGTCCAGCAGCATTACGGGAGTCCACAGTGGTCGGTCCTAAGAACACAAGGTAAGACACCACCCACAAAATCCCTTATATCTGCCCAACAAAACTAGATTGTGACTCCCTCCCTGTCACCGTATCCGGGCTTCTGCTTTACCAGAGGCCTGGCAGGATATAGCAACCACAGATAAGGCACAATCCACCGCCAACTAACACTCTAACACTCCACGTTTCATACTCTTAATGAAGCCATTCACCTGAGAATAGATAAGTAACTGATCCAGAAGAAAACCTACTACTATTGTTCACAAAAAATGATTTGTAATGACATTTTTCTACCACATAGATCACTGACCCTCTCAAACCTACTCAGAGAAGCGTCTTGCCATAGATGGTAATGAACAGTGAGACCAACACTGAACACGGTGCAGAGAATGAGTAGTTTTGGAGTTCTCAGCCCTTAATGCCATATCTTTATTGCATCTCTTCACTTGGTGTTCAGGGATCTATGAGAAAGAGGGGACAAAAAGATCGTAAGGGCCAGAGTTGACATACAATATTACCAAAAACAGTGTTTTCCAGATGAAAGAGGGCACATAACACATTTGAATTCACAGAGACTGTGTCAACATGTGCAAGACCTGCACATCTTCAAACCAGACTAGAATTCTGTCATGAAGGAGGCAAAATGAGTACAAAGCAGCCCTATCCTCTGATAAAAAATTATTCACAATTGATGGCTCTTGAGAAAAAGAAAGTCAGTTTTCTTCAATGGGGTGACTCTGTACACATCAAACCTACTCAAGTGTAGACCACATGCTCCAGAGTAGATAGCCAAAATAAATTCTACTTTTTCTCCTTTTTTTTGTTTTTGTTTTTGTTTTTTTGAGACAGGGTTTCTCTGTGTAGCTTTGGGCCTTCCTAGAAGTCACTCTGTAGCCCAGGCTGGCCTCGAACTCACAGAGATCTGCCTGCCTCTGCCTCCCGAGTACTGGTTTTAAAGACGTGTGCCTCCACCACCCGGCTACTATTTTTCCTGTCAAAAGTGGCTTTTTCCTTTTCCTTTCCTTTCTTTTCCTTTCCTCTTTCCTTTTTAAAAAAGAGGCATATTTCATTAAGTTGTGCAATTGGGGTTTGAAAATCTGGGTGGGGTCCAGGATAAGAAAGAATATGATAAAAATACACTTTATGAAAATCTCAAACAATAAATAAAAAGGGGAAAAGAGAAAGTAAGCTAAAATTAAAATAAACCTTTTGCCTAATCAAAACAATTGAAAACTCTCATGCATTTTTTAAAATAAGAGAATGTTTAAGTTATCAATATAAAATAGGGCATTGCAGCATAATTCTATTATAATTATAATATAGAATTAAGATATGAATATTTATATCATAACAATCTGAAAGTTTCTCAACTTTTAAACGACTTCAAGAACAGTTTAGATAATCAGTTTAAACATGTTTATACTCAACATTTTGACCTGTCAAAAGATAAACATGAACACTATATCTTAGAATAAACTATAAGAACAATAAAATTTAGAGCAGAATTTAATTTTATTTTAACACAATACTTCTATTTTTTCCATTATGGGCACTCTCTATATCTATAAAATTGAAACTGTATTAACTAAAATGGCATATATATATATATATATATATATATATATATATATATATATATATATATATACACGCTCTGTTCCCTGGGATATCAATGCATAAATATGGACCTCTATGTGATAGCTCTATTGTGTCATAACAAGGCAGGGACATGCCATGATATCTTGTTTTTCATATAACAAAGAAAATATGCATTTTAGAGAAAACAAATCACAATTAGTTGCAAAATGTGCAACAGATGGTGAGACTTATCATCATTCTTCCAGGCTAATCGTAGACTGTCTGCATTTGGAACTTGCTTTTCCCAGAAGATGATGTTGGGCAGACGCCATGTTGACATCTGGTGCATTCCTAATGTAGTTAGTTTGATATACCTCATGTATTAAATTCTGTACATTTTCCAAAATAACAGCTGACAAGTGCAATTGACCACCTGGGAAAAGACAATTTCAACAGGAAGAGAAAAGAATAGCCGATCTTTTCTTCTGATGATTGTGGAGTTACTGAGTGTCTTATACCTACTTAGGATGGCATTATTAATAATCAGCATACTTTTGCATTGAAAATACATATTTTCAAAGATCACGATTAACTGTCTTCTATCACTCGCTAACAGATGCTTGACTTATCATGGCTCTTAACATCCTCAGAGGAAGTGTTATAGATGCTACATCAAAATATCAATTAAGTAACAAATTTCTCCAATATAAAAGGAAAATATATCTTACCAATAGTTGAATGAAATTGGGTTGTTTATATAAATTCTATTAATGATTGAAAAGATAAAAATAAATTTTTCAAAAAAGTACTTAATGTCTCTGTGTCTTATTATAGAATATAACATCTTTTGAAATCTTTAGTGGTCCAAACAGCCAAGTGACAATAGGTTATTAAGACAAGAGTATCATAACTCTACTGGCAGAAGAAGCATAGGCTGTAACACTACAGTGTTCGTTTAGGGGTACCACTGAGGCTCCACAGTTCTCTAAATGATTGATAGATCACTCTAACTGCCTGATACAGAATGTCTATGTGGTGTAATATTTATATTTCTAATCTGATTGTATTCTCTTCAAAATTTGCAAAATTGCAAGAGTGATATTTCTTTCAATGAGTTGCAAGGCTTACCACCATAGATATATTAAATTTATGTGGAATGTCATTGAATAATGCATTTTATTCATGTTATATAAAGACTCAAAGCAATTCATTTTCTTTTTTGTCGGTGTCTTTTTTGTCTTTCAAGACAGTGTTTCTCTGTATAGTTTTGGTGCTTTTCCTGGATCTCACTCTGTAGACCAGGCTGGCCTGGAACTCACAGAGATCTGACTGGCTCTGCCTCCTGAGTACTGAGATTACAGGCATGCACCACCACTGATGCCCAGCCAAAGCAATTAATTTTAAAATGTGTGAAAATAAGATTGAAATGGCTAAAGTCGTTTAAGAGAACAATAAAACTATTATTGTAGTAACTGAAGTAAGACTAACTTCATTTCTTTTTTCTGAATGTAGCCTACCCACAATATCTGAACACATGCTTGTTACTACTTCTCAGAATTTGATAATTGGTTAAAATTATTCACAGAAATAGCATACAAAATACATGTAAAATTATTCATGCTTACATTTTACAAAACAATTGGTTTGTTCATGCATGAGTATGCTATTTCTCCTCCTATTCAATAAGCTGACTATATGTAATGAAAATATGAACAAGGAAGATACTATTATCTAAACAGTCTGTCTAGCAAAACTACATTTAAGAAATAAAAGTTAAAGAAAGTTTAAGCTAAACAAAATAATATAAATTTTATTCAAACAGTTTTGAAGTTAAACACTAAAAGATATATGGAATTTAGACTTTAGAAAGAAAGAAGACTCTATATACACACATACACATACACATGTATACTTATACATATATACATATATACACATACAAGCACACACACACACATATATATATATATTTGTGCATTTATAATTTATATATAGGAAATATTTTTTAATATTTAATAATCATTATTTGGATCATTTGGTATTTACTTATATGCCAATGAATTTGAATCAAAACTTTATTATTTGTATCTAATTACTGATAATTGCCAGTTCCAAGATGACTCAGATATGAAATTTGTTAGAAAAACTACTTAAACTAATATGACCACATTGCATTGTATAAAAGCAAATCAAATATGTTCTAAATTAACAGAAAGAAAAACTTTCTCAGTATCTATCATCTATTTCTCTATTTTTATGTATGTATCCTTAATATTTAATATAATAGAATGCGATATTATTAAACTATGCCTCTGACAAAATTTGATTATTCAGATTATCTAGGGAAATCTTATGTCATCAATGTAGAAGACATAAGAATGCAAATGATTTGAGTGCATTTCCTCCACAGGGGTAGCCAAGAAGCTAATAAACGTGGTCAGCATATTTAGTAACAAGACTACTGAAGAAAATCAAAACCAGGGAGAAAAGAAAGGCTAGTTTGCCCCAAGACCTGAGCAATACTTAATTTTCAAAGTTGTAGATAATTTTGAACCCTCAAATATTGCTGGTAAGAAAGCAAGATAAAATTTGTTCTGAGGAAACAATTTAGCTGTTTTCAAAAAGCAAAATGGTGGTTAAAATAGATCTAGTAATTCTACTTTTGGATACAGAGATAAGAACATAAAAAGTGTGTGTTTACACATGTTCTTTGGGGCAATATTAGATATACCACAAAAAAGTAGTAATTCAAATGTCAATCAAATCTTAAAGGACAAACAGGAAATAGAACATTTATATAATACATTTTCAATCATATAAATACAAGTATTAAAGCCTATTACAGCATGACTGATCTGAAAGACACCACTCTGTGTAAGTAAAAAAGACAGTGATTTGCAGATTGTATAATTCCATATATGTGAAATGCCATGAAGAAGCAAATTTATCCAGAGAGAAGATAGGCCTACAATCCCTTGGGATTCAGGATGGGGCATTTAATATTTTTGTTTGTTTGTTTTAAGTTATGCTAATTCTGTTTACCTTTATGTTTACTTTACAAAGAATATAGACATTTGATAAGATATACAGTTAAAATTCAATGTTCCCAAATAATATAAAACAATACTTAAGATTCACTCATCTACAATGTGAAGTTAGGCATATGACTTTTTTTGTTAGGATTTGTCTTTGCCCACAGATACTGGCAATCTAATATTCATCATATATTTGCCAATAGGTATTTAATTACTAAATTCCTCAATCATAATCAGAGGAAAATTAGTTTTAAAAATGTTTTTCTTTGAATTAATTGCATGGTACTATTATAGCTCTTCCTATAATATCTACCTGTGTAAAACAAAGGGTTTTGTTATTTTTTTTAAGAAAAGAAGTAATCAGAAAAACTGAGTGAAAATAAGTATTACTTTTTTTCCTATTTCATTAATCAAAAGTTTTTTAAAATTTCTGCATTGGAGGTTTGGAGCAAACAATGGAGGCTCAAAGATTATTTAATGGGAGTTAAATTTGAACTCAGTACCGAAGTCTAATATCCTGTTTTCTACTTAATGCATATGCTTTTAATTATTGACAAGTACAAATGATATTTATTTTGTTTTATTTAAAATTTTAAAATTTATTCTACATGATTACCACAATTTCCCCTCATCTCTCATTCCTTCCCTCCATCCCCTCTCTGTCTCTGTCCCCCCAATCCACTCTTCCTCCTTTTCTGTTTAGAAGAGGTTAGACTTCCCATGGATATCAACAAAACATGGCATATCAAGTTGTTGCAGTAAGATTAAACATCTCCCCATGTATTAGGCTGGGCAAGGTAACCCAGTATGAGGAAGAGGGTCCCAAAAGCCAGCAAAGGAGTTCAACACAGCCCCTGCTCCCACTGTGAGGAGACCCATAAGAAGACCAAGGTACACAATTTACCCACACATGCAAATGTCCTAGGTCAATCTAATGGAAGCTCCCTGGTTGTCAGACTCTGTGAGCTTCATTATTTGATTCTGTGGGTTTTCTTTTGATGTCTTTGATCACCCTGCCTCCTACAATGCATTCTACCTCTCTTCAGCAAGTTTCCCAGAGCTTATCCTGTTTGGCTGTTGGTCTCTGTATCTGTTTCTATTTGTTGCTGGGTGAGGTGATGACTGAGCTAGACACCAATCTATGAGAATAGCAGAATATCATTATACATCATTAATTTGACAGGCTCTTTTGTTTGTTTGATTGTTTGTTTTATACTTTGTTTTTGTGCCATCTAGCCTCTAGGTCATGGTGATCTAGGTAATGTCAAGGTTGGGCTCACTCTCATGCATGGGTTTCAGGCTGGACCAGTCATTTGGTTGGCCACTCCCACAATGTGCCACCTTTACCCCTGCATATACAATAGGCAAGACAAACTGTAGGTTGAAAGTTATGTGGCTGGCTTGGTGTCCCAATTTGTCCACTGGAAGACTAGCCTGATCACAGGAGATGGCCAGTTCAGGCTACTATTTCCTATTGCTGAGAGTTTTGGCTGAGGTCATCCTTGTAGATTCCTGGGACTTTCCCTTGCACCAGGTTTCTATCTAACCATAAAATGCTCCCCCTTTCCAGTCCTCTCAGTACTCTTCCACTCCATTTCCCCAACCTGATCCCTAGAATACCCACTCCCACCCACCCTCTGTCCACAAAAGAAATCTCTTTAATTTCCCCTTACCAGGAAGACCTGATTTCCCCTACTGTGTTCTCCTTGTTACCTAGCCTCTCTGGATCTGTGGATTGTAGCACAGTTGTTCTTCAACCTACAGCTAATATCCACTTATAAGTGAGTGTGTATCATATTTGTCTTTCTAGGTCTGGGTTACCTCACTCAGGATGATTTTTTTTTCTAGTTCTATCCATTTACCAGCAAACTTCATAATGTCCTTGTTTTGGACAGCTTAGCAATACTCCATTGTAGAAATGTAAAACATTTTCTTCATCCAGGCTTCAGTTTAGGAATAACTAGGCTGTTTTCAAGTTCTGAATATTACAAAAAAAGCTGCTATGAGCAAGTGTCCTGGAGGTATGTCCTTTGGGTATATGCCCAGGAGTGGTGTAGCTGGGTCTTAGTTAGATCTATTCCCAGTTTTCTGAGAAACTACCATATTGATTTCTGTAGTGACTATACAAGGTTGCAATCCCACCAGCAATTGAGGAGTGTTCCCCTTACTCCACATCCTCTCCAGCATTAGCTGTAACTTGTGTTTTTTTATCTTAGACATTCTGATAGATGTATGATGGAATCTCTGAGTCCTTTTTGATTTGTATTTCTCCGATGGTTAAGAAATACAAAATGATCATTTCCTTAAGTTTTTTTCACTGCCATTTGAGATTCTTCTGTTGAGAATTTTCTGTTTAGAGCTGTACCCCACTTTTAAATAGAGCTATTCAGTTTTTTTTTTGATGTATAATTTCTTTTGTTCTTTGTATATATTGGAAATAAGCCCTCTGTCAGGTGTGTGGTTGGTGAAGATCTTTTCCCACATGTAAGCTGTCTTTTTGTCCTACTTACAGTGTCCTTTGCCTTAAAGAAGATTTTCAGTTTCAATAGCTCCCATTTATTAATTGTTGATTTTAATGTCTGTGAAACTGGTGTAATTCAGGAAATTGTCTCTGTGCCTTGGTCATACCTCTAGAAGTTCTTTTATTCTACAAGATTGTTTTAGCTCATTCTGATTTTTTGTTGTTTGTTTTGTTTTGTTTTTCCATAAAAAAGTGAGTATTGTTCTTTCAAGGTCTATAAAGAATTATTTTGAAATTTTAATGGGGATTTTAATGAATCTGTAAATTGTTTTTGATAAGATGGCCATTTCCACTACATTCATCCTGCTGATCCCTGAGCTTGAGAGATTGTTCCATCTTCTGATATCACCTTCAATTTCTTTCTTCATAGACTTGAAGATCTTGTCATACAGATCTTTCACTTGCTTGGTTAGAGTTACACCATGGTATGTTATATTATTTGTTGCTATTGTGAAGGGTATTGTTTCCCCTATTTATTTCTCAGCTCATTAGTTTTTGTATATGAGAATGCTACTGAATTTTTTGTTAAACTTGTATTTAGATACTTCACTGAAGGTGTTTCTCAGCTATAGACATTTCTTGATAGAGTTTTTGGGGTCAATTATGTATATTACCAAATCATCTGCAAATAAGCATATTTTGAGTTCTTCCTTCCCACTTATTTCCCCTTGATTTCCTTTTGCTCTCTTATTGCTTCAGCTGTAATTTCAAATACTGGCTTGAACAGATATGGAGAGAGTGGACAGCCTAGTCATTTTTATGATTTTAGTGGAATTGCTTTGAGTTCCTCTCCATTTAATTTAATGTTGAGTATCAGCTTGCTGTATATTTCTTTTATTAGGTTCAGGTATGTCCC
Organism: Peromyscus californicus insignis; assembly: GCF_007827085.1. NCBI lineage: Eukaryota > Metazoa > Chordata > Mammalia > Rodentia > Cricetidae > Peromyscus > Peromyscus californicus. The sequence goes on along the minus strand of NW_026294491.1, from coordinate 47,047,542 downwards.
TTTTATCCCTGATCTCTCCAAGATTTTTATCATGAAAAGGTGTTCAATATTACTGAAAGCTTTTTAGCATCTGATGAGTTGATTATGCCTTTTTTTCTTTCTGTTTTCATGGTGGGCTACTTTGACAGATTTCTTCATATGTTGGATCATTCCTGCATCTCTTCGATAAAGCTCACTTGATCATGATGGATGATCTTTTTAGTGTGTTCTTGGATTCAGTTTATGAATATTTTAATGAGAATTTTTGCATGCATGCTCTTGAGGGAAAGTGGCCTGTAGTTCTCTTTGTTTGTGGTGACTTTGTGTGGTTTGGATATCATCATGAATGTAGCCTCATAAACTGAATTTGACAATATACTGTTTCGATTTTGTGGAATAATTTGGAGAGTATTGGCATTAGATTTTCTTTGAAAGTCTGATAAAATTCTGTGCTAAAACTGTTTGGCCCTAGAGGTTTTTGGTTGGGAGACTTTTAAGGACTGCTTTTATTTCCTTAGGGGTTATAGATCTATTCAAATTATTTATCTGAACCAGATTAAATTTTGGCAACTGATATTTATCAAGAAAGTTGTCCTTTTTGTTTAGCTATTTCAATTTGGTGAAGTACAGGCTTTTAAAGTATGACCTAACAATTCTATGGATTTCCTTAGTGTCTGTCATTTTGCCTCCTCTTTCTGGTGTAGCATGAATCTTAACGAGTCTTATTAATAAAATCAAACCTGAAGCCAGGTGTTAGGGTGGATGTTGGAAGATCAGAGAAGCAGAACAAGCCACAGCTTCATGACCTCACCAATTCCTCAGCTGATCCTGTTTCCTCAGACTGGAAGCTTCTGAGTCTTCATCCAAAATGGATCTCAGTTGAACTGTGCTGCTCAAAGCCTAAAAGCTTAACCAGCTCAAAGCTTCTAGTTTCTGGTCTTCATGCCTTATATACCTTTCTGCTTTCTGTCATCACTCCCTGGGATTAAAGGCTCACTTTCTGGGATTAAAGGCATGTGTCACCTTGCTTGGCTGTATCCTTGAACACTCAGAGGTAGATCTCTGCCTCTGAAATGCTAGGATTAAAGGTATGTGCTACCACTGCCTATCCTCTATGTTTAATATTGTGGTTGTTCTCTTCTCTAACCCCAGATAAGATCATTAGCATGCACAATATTTTGGGGAACACAATACCACCACATTCTGGTTTTGTAAATTTGATATTCTTTTACTGCCTTTTCATTGGTTTGGATAAGGGTTTGTTTATCTTGTTTATTTTCTAAAAAAAAACAAAAAACAAAAAAAAAAACTCTGTTTCATTGATTCTTTTGACTGTACTTTCTGTTTCTATTTTGTTGATTTTAGCCCTGGATTTGATTCTTTCCTGCCGTCTATACCTCTTGGGTATGTGTGCTTCCCTGTGTTCTAGAGCTTTCAGGTGTACTGTTAAGTTGCTATTATAAGATCTCTGCAAATTCTTTATGAAGGCACTAGATGCTCTGAACTTTCCTCTGAGCACTACTTTTGTGTCCCTTAATTCGGGGTTTATTTTGCATTCATTTTCATTGAATTCTAGGAAGTCTTTAATTTCTTTATTTCTTCTTTGACCCAGTGGTAATTCAATAGTTTTTTTTTTCAGTTTCCATGAGTGTGTAGGTTTTCTGTAATTTCTGTTGTTGAAATCTAGCTTATATCTAAGGTGTCTGATAAGATACAAGTGGTTATTTCTTTTTTTAAAATCTGTTGATACTTGTTTCTGGAGTATACAGTTAGTTAAGGATAAGGGTCTATGCTGAGAAAAAGGTATATTCTTCAGTGTTAGGGTGAAATGTTTTGTAGATGTCTGGTAGGTCCATTGGAGTTATAATGATTGTTAGTTCCATTATTTCTCTGTTTAGTTTCTGTCTGCATGACCTGTTCTTGGTGAGAGTGGGTTGGTGAAGTCTCCCACTACTAATGTGTGGATTTCAATGTGTGATTTAACCTTTAGTAATATTTTCTTCAAAATATGTGTACCCTTGCATTTGTGGCATAGATATTCAAATTCAGACATCATCTTGTTAGGTTTTTCCTTTGGTGAGCATGATATGTCCTTCTCCAATTCTTTTGATTAATTTTTATTTATAGTCTATTTTGGTAGGTATTAGAATATTGGCACAAGCTTGCTTCTTGGAACCATTTGACTGGTAAATATTTTTCTAACACTTTATTCTGAGGTAATGTTTATGTTTGATGTTGAGATGCATTTATTGTATGCAGCAGAAGATGGATCATGTTTCCTTACCCATTTGTCAGCCTGTGTCTTTTTACCAATGATTTGAGTCTACTGATATGGAATATATTAATGACCAGTGATTGTTAATTCCTGTTTATTTTTGTTGTTGTTGTTGTTGGTAGTGTGTGTGTATGTTTGTTTGCATGCCCATGCGTGTGTGTGTGTGTGTGTGTGTGTGTGTGTGTGTGTGTGTGTGTGTGTTTCCCTTCTTTGTGTTATGTTGGTCTGTGATTATTTATTACCTCTGTTTCTGTGGGTGTAGTTTAGTTCCTTCAGTTGGAGTTTTCTTTTGAGTATATTCTGTAGGGCTAAATTTGTGGATAGATATTGTTTAAATTTGACTTTGTCATGAAATATATTGCTTTTTCTAACTCTGGTGATTAAAAGTTTTGGTGGGTGTAGTACTCTGGGGTGGCATCCTTGCTCTCTTAGAGTCTGCAGAACATTAGTCCTGGCCCTTCTGGCTTTCAGGTTTTCTGTTGAATAGTCAAATGTGATTCTAATAGATCTGACATTATATGTTACTTGGCCTTTTTCCCTTGCATCTTTTAATATTCTTTCTTTATCCTCTATGTTTGGCATTTTGATTATTGTGTGACCCAGGAACTTTCTTTTCTGACCCAATTTATTCAGTGTTCTGTAAACTCCTTGTACCTTTATAGGCATGTCCTTTAAGTTAAGAAAATTTTCTTCTGTGATTTTGTTAAATATGTTCTCTGGGTTTTTGAGCTAGGATTCTTCTTCTATTCATATTATTCATTTGTTTGGTCATTTCCTATTGCCCCTGATTTTCAGGATGTTTTCTGCTAGGAGTTTACAGGATTTAGCATTTTCTTTGACTGATGAATATAATTCTTCTATCATATCTTCAAAGCCTCAGCATCTCTCTTACATCTCTTGTATGCTGTTTGTGATGCTTGTGTCTGTAATTTCTGTTTGCTTACCCAGATTTTCTGTTTCCAGAATCCTTCAATTTTTATTTTCATTATTGCCTTTATTTTGATTTTCAGATCTTTAATAGTTTCCTTCATGTCTCTGTTTTTTTTTTCTTGGTTTTCTTGGCACTCTTTATGAGATTTATTGATTTCCTCCAATTTTTTGGTTATCTCTTACTCGGTTTCTTTAAGGGACCTCTTTAAGAACCTCTAACATCTTCATAAAGCTATTTTTAAAGTTGTTTTCTTGTGCTTCAGCTGCATTGGAATATTCAGTTTTTGCTATTATGGGTTATCTGGGGTCTGATATCATTCTGACTTTTATTGATTGTATTCTTACACTGGTGTTTAGACATCTGGTTTTGAAATGAGTGTAGGTCTAAGTCCTGATTTCTGAGTTTATCATTGTTGGATGGGTTTTTGGTTTTTGTTTCTTGGTTTCTGTTTCCTTTTTTGTCTGCTAGTTTTTGTGGCCTAGATTTCTAGTATCCAGTATGACCATTAGATCTAGTAGGGAGTCTCTATCTAGATTGGGAGCTGGCCTTCTGGTGGTTAGCCTGGCCTTTGGTACAGCAGGGTGTCTCTGTTTTTCTGACAGGTGTAGCCTGGTTTTCTAATTGCTGTGATCTGTACCTGTTCTTCAGACTGATATGGTCTAAACTGGTGCAGTTGTATAAGATATTATTTATTTTGCTGCCAAACCTGCTTTTTCAGGATGAGCACTTTTGATCACACTGCTTGTTTAGCAATATAATGAGACCTGAGTCCTTTTAGTTTTTTTTTTTTTGTTTGTTTGTTTCTTTTTCTTTTCTTTTCTTTTTTGACTTGACATGAACAGTTAACAAAGCCGATACATCTATCAGAGTGAGAGAAAGACATCTCTAAGACCACTGAGGCAATTAGAATCTTCAAGGTGGGTTCTTTTCTAACTTTGTCGCTTGTTTTTATTTTTTTTTTTTAATTTTTAATTTTCTTATTTTTATTTTGCAATACAATCCAGTTCTACATATCAGCCATGGATTCCCTTGTTCTCCCCCCTCTGGCCCCCCTCACTTTCCTGGCAGCTCACCTCCCATTCCCACCTCCTCCAGGGCAAAGCCTCCCCCGCAGACTGAGATCAACCTGGTAGACTCAGTCCAGGCAGGTCCAGTCCCCTCCTCCCAGGCCGAGCCAAGCAACCCTGCATAGGCCCCAGGTTACAAACAGCCAACTCCTTTTCTGCCATTCCTACTCATCCTACATCCTCTCTTCCCCAGATCTACCCCTCTTCTGTCTCCCTTCAGAAATGAGCAGACCTCCCAGGAATAGCCACTGAACATGGCATAACAAAATACATTAAGAAATGTAGGAGCCAGAGGGATCCAGAACAGCAGGAGAACAGGACCCACAGACTTCAACTAAGTATGGCTCATAAGGGCCCACAGAAACTGAAACTACAGTTACAGAAGCAGCATGCATCTGCAGTAGACTTTGCATATATGATATTGTTGTTAGTTGAGTGTTTCTTTGAGTCCAGTAACAGTGGGAGTAGGAGTATCCCAGACTCTTTTGTTTGCTCTGTGAACTCTTTTCATTCTAATGGGTTGGCTCATCCAGCCTTGATATGAGGATATGTGTCTAGTTATCTGAGTAATTGATAATAGGTTTGGGCTTTACTTCTGAATAAAGAAATTATTTTGTAGTTAGTGTTCTTGGTTGAACAATTTAAAGAATTCAGAAAAAAGCCATATGTTTTATGTATTTTAAATTATGTATGAGAAGTATAACTCAATCAAAATATAAATGCATAAAAATAGTAATTAAAAGAAACTTTTAAAGGTATGGTGGCATATGCTTATAGTCCTGGCTACTTGAAAGGAAAAAAATTGGAGGATTACTTGAGTCTCAAATTGCTGGTTACACTGGGCAATATACTGAGATATGTGGTTTAAAAATTTTGATGAATATTAAATAAAGAAAAAAGCCCAAGTAAGTCATGTTCTCTAAGAAACTTACAGGTAATATAAGAACAAGTTGAAATTAAAATTAAGAAAAGAGGGGTATTGCACAAATGACACATAAAGCAACATTAATATCAGAGCAGTACAGTTTGATGAATGAATGTTACCTGTTTAAAAAAAATCAGTGCCAAAATGTTGGTTCTTGAAGTAAAATGCACACACACACACACACACACACACACACACACACACACACACACACGAAGTAGTATGAGAGTATGAGATTTTTTTTTTAGTTTGCAATACAATTCAGTTCTACATATCAGCCACAGATTCCCTTGTTCTCCCCCCCTCCCGCCCCCCCTCACCTTCCCCCCACCCCACCCCACAATCCCACCTCCTCCAGGGCAAAGCCTCCCCCGAGGACTGAGATCAACCTGGTAGACTCAGTCCAGGCAGGTCCAGTTCCCTCCTCCCAGGCCGAGCCAATCAACCCTGCATAGGCCCCAGGTTTCAAACAGCCAACTCATGCAATGAGCACAGGACCCGGTCCCACTGCCTGGATGCCTCCCAAACTGTCTCACCCATTCAGAGGTCCTGATCCAGTTGGGGACCCCTCAGTCATTGGTTCATAGTTCATGTGTTTCCATTTGTTTGGCTATTTGTCCCTGTGCTTTATCCAACCTTGGTCTCAACAATTCTCGCTCATATAAACCCTCATCTTTCTCCCTAATTGGACTCTCAGAGCTCCACCCGGGGCCTAGCCATGGATCTCTGCATCCAGATCCCTCAGTCTTTGGATGGGGTTTCTAGCACGACAATTAGGGTGTTTGGTCATCCCATCATAGGTCAGTTTGGGCTGTCTCTCGACCATTGCCAGCAGTCTATTGTGGGAGTATCTTTGTGGATTTCTGTGGGCCTCTCTAGCACTTTGCTTCTTCCTATTCTCATGTGGTCTTCATTTACCATGGTCTTCTATTCCTTGTTCTCCCTCTCTGTTATTGATCCAGCTGGGATCTCCCGCTCCCCCAAGCTCTCTTTCCCTTGACTCTTGCCCTTCATTACCCCCACTCATGTCCAGGTTGTTCTGGTAATTCTCTTCCATTTCTCCATCACTGGGCAATCCCCGCGTCTTTCTTGGGGTCCTGTTTTCCAGGTAGCCTCCCTGGTGATGTGAGTAGCATCAGTCATCCTTGTTCCACATCTAGTATCCTCCTATGAGTGAGTACATAGCATGTTTATCTTTCTGAGTCTGGGTTACCTCACTCAGGATGATTTTTTCTAGATCCATCCATTTGCCTGCAAACCTCATGACGTCATTGTTTTTCTCTGCTGAGTAGTATTCCATTGTGTATATGTACCACATTTTGTTTATCCATTCTTCAGTTGAAGGGCATCTAGGTTGTTTCCATGTTCTGGCTATTACAAACAATGCTGATATGAACATAGCTGTACAAATGCTCTTGTGATATGACTGAGCATTCCTTGGGTATATGCCCAAGAGTGGTATAGCTGGATCTTGGGGGAGATGGATTCCCAATTTTCTAAGAAAGTGCAATATTGATTTCCAAAGTGGTTGTACAAGCTTGCATTCCCACCAGCAGTGGAGGAGAGTTCCCCTAGCTCCCCATCCTCTCCAGCATAAGGTATCTTCAGTGTTTTTGATCTTAGACATTCTGACAGGCCTAAGGTGGTATCTCAGAGTTGTTTTGATTTGCATTTCCCTGATGATTAGGGATGTTGAGCAATTGTTTACTCTTTTTTTTTTTTTTTTTAGTTTTTTCGAGACAGTTTTTCTCTGTGTAGCTTTGTGCCTTTCTTGGATCTCACTCTGTAGACCAGGCTGGCCTCAAACTCACAGAGATCCACCTGGCTCTGCCTCCCAAGTGTTGGGATAAAACGCATGAGCCACCACTACCCAGCTTGTTTACTCTTTTGAGGAAAAGAAAGTATAGGTAAAAGATATCATTGAGAATCCTCAAGAGACCACACAAAGCTACCCTGTCTCGATATTTCTTGAATTCTGAGCATTGAAAAAAGTAGAAAGAAATACCACTAATTGTTTGAAATATATACTGACTTTTCTCAAATAAATCTGCCATCAAATTATCCTATCCAGCTGGCTTGTAGTTGGAGAAAAATTGTTGCTACATTAAAATATAGCAAAAATGAATCACTTGAGGTTGTTTTACTTGGGACTCCATAGAGTGAAGCTTTATTGCGTCTACCAGATGGAGGCAAGGGCTACAGAATTACAAAATCTGTAGCTGTCTGTGTGAATGTGGAATTTCTCTACACTAAGTTCCTACCAGTTTTAATCACTAGGGACTACTCTTGTCAGATGTCAAAGTTAAGTTGTAGAAAGAAGACAGATTTTATTTATTTATTTATTTTTTTACTTTGTAAGGATGGTTTTAAAGCAGAGGGCTGTTTATGTAGGATGCATATAGGATATGAAGATTGACAATGTGCTAGAGGAGACATTTTATTTAAAGGAAATAAAAGGACAGTCAAAGACAGGGTGATAAAATCACCACAACAACAAAACACTAATAGAACATACTGAAGCAGACATATAACTGGCCTATGGCTTAATGAATTGCTGTGTCTTTTTGATATGAGCATTCAAAGCAGACAAACTCTATTTATATCTACTGAAATAGGATATTTTGTTTACTACAAGCTGTGAAGGTATTTGATTTTTTTAAAGCTTATAAGTGGCCATAACCAGCTTCCAGGAAGATAGATGAAATGGTTTCTTTCTGTATGCATTTCTCCTTGTTTCCCAATGCATGTAACATTATATTTTCTTTGACAGATATAACAGTTAAAGGGTCTATGATAGAAGGAAGTTATAGAATTCACATAACAGAGTAGTTCAATAGATTTTGTGGTGCCTTTACGTGCTTCAGTGCTTAGAATAAATGAAGTTTACTTCATTTATTTCACATTATCATTATACTCAAATGTGAAATCATTGATGAAAGGTATAATCTATTACTATGTTTTAAGTACAGATTTATTGTTTTATTATAAAGGTTGGCTCTGTAGTTCTAATACTAACAAAATTCCAAATCTCTAAGATCATTCTGAACTGTCCAATCAAAGTGAGATTTTCCTGACTGCACACTCTTTCAATATATGACATTCATGACACTTAAGACACTACTTTCCCAAATGTGATCAAATTGTGATGAATTGATTATTATTTAAGTATGTCTCTAAATATGATCTCTTAAATTAAGGTTTCATTTTAAAGCTGGGATGGTGTGCTTGCCTTTAATCCCATAACTCAAGAGGTAGAGACAGATGGATATATGGGTTCAAGGACAGTCTAGTTTACAGATCAAGTTCCAGGACAGCCAGGGATTCACTGAGAAACCCTGTCTCAATAAAACAAAAAACGCCGGGCGGTGGTGGCGCACGCCTTTAATCCCAGCACTCGGGAGGCAGAGGCAGGCAGATCTCTGTGAGTTCGAGGCCAGCCTGGTCTACAGCGCGAGATCCAGGAAAGGCGCAAAGCTACACAGAGAAACCCTGTCTCGAAAAACCAAAAAAAACAAAAAAAAAAACAAAAAAAACCAAAAAAAAACACAAAAAACAAAACAAAAACATAATAAACAAGGAAAATATTTCTTTTAATTAATATTCAATTTTCATCCCCTCCTCCCAGATACTAATTTTTTGTGGTCTTAATATGTGCTGCCCAGATATGTCTTCTCTGCATTAGGGTTAATGACTATATACACATACTTATACATGCACACATGGGAGATCTCTCTCTCTCTCTCTCTCTCTCTCTCTCTCTCTCTCTCTCTCTCTCTCTCACACACACACACACACACACACACACACATACACACACTTTCATTTACTTTTCTCAGTACTGTGATCAAATTTCTGAAATAAAAACAACTTTGGGGAGTAAGAGTTGATTCGGGCTCATGGCTTAAGAGGGTGTGCTGGCTAGTTTTATGTCAACTTGACCCAAGCTAGCATCATCTGGAAGAAGGCAACCTCAATTGAAAAAAAAAATTACTCTACAAGATCTAACTGTAATGTGTTTTCTTAATTAGTGATTGATGTGAGTGTCCCCAGTCCATTATGGTGGGGTCACTTCCGGGATAGTGGTCTGAGGTTCTATATGAAAGTAGGCTGAGCAAGCCAAAGAGCAGAACTTCTCTATTTCCTCTGAATCAGTTTCTGCCTCCCACTTCTTGCCCTGTTTGTGATTCAGTCTTGAGTTAATTTAATTCAATGATGGACTACAATGTGGAAGTGGAAGTCAAATAAACCCTCTCTTCTCCAAGTTGCTTTGGTCATGGTATTTCATCACAGCCATGGTATCCTGTCTAGTATAGAATTCAAGATAGTGCGAATGTGAGATGGCTTCTCATATTTCTCTCTTTTATAGTCAGGAGACAGAGAAATGAATGTTAGTGCTTACTTCACAACTTCCTTTGTATGTTTTTCAATGTATTCACTGTGAGATTCTAGACTGTGGGTCAGTGTAATCCACTCACAAATCATTTCTTCTCAGCCCAATATCTATGGATTCTCCTTTATTCAAAGACACATCTCAAAATCCAGTCAAGTTGACAAGATTAACCATGAGCAGGTTTGATGATGTAGATCTTGAATACCAGCACTCAGGAGGCAAAATTGGAAGGATTTCTGTGAGGCTGAGGCCAGTCTACTCTATAAAGCAAGTCCTACACTAGGTAAATCTACAGAGCGAATTTCTGTTTCAAAAAAATTATTAACCAGATTTATAAACACAAAAATCTCATGTGGTGATTAAATTTCTGTAAACAATGCCATCATTCTCCTGATAATAATTCCAAGTCCTAAGTAGTACCCTGTCTAGATTTTGCTAACCAGTATTTGCAGCTTATCCATGTAACAGAAAAGCCTTACTCATCTTTTTATTTGTATTTATTCAGACTTATTTCTGTCAACCTAACACCTGAGTTGATTTAGTCTCTTTTTTCTGCTTATTAGACTTTTTATTTCTATCAATACCTGTTGATGTCTAGAGTTTATGTAGATGTATCCAACCTTCTTATTAAATAAGAAACACAGAACCAATGCAAAGAAGAAAGCCAAGAGGTCAGAGCTAAGAGCTAAAACCTTACCCTTCCTCCTGCGGTGGTCCTACCTCTCCGAACCAGAGCTACCCCTGTGTTAAAGTCTTTATATAGAGTTCCTGTCCTGCCTTCTCATTGGTTGTAAACCCAACCACATGACCGCCTCCTCACGGCCTGTCTGTATAGGCCTCCAGGTTTTCCATGATTGGTATTAAGATTAAAGGCATGTGTATCCAATAATGGCTGTATCCCTGAACACACAGAGACTTACCCAGCTCTGCCTACTAAGTGCTGGAATTACAAGCGTACGCCACCACTGCCCTGCTTTCCTATGGCTTGCTAATAGCTCTGACCCCCGGGCAACTTTATTTATTAACATACAAATAACATTTTAATACAAATAAAATATCATCATAAGTTTCCTTTCAAATTTCAGCCTCCAATCAGCTTACTGCTGCCAGGCTTTCAACTCTACAGCAAAATATTTCATCAAATTCAAGTTTCATGGGGTTCCTTATATAGATATTTTTAGCTTTCCTTTTGTCAATATCCCTAAAGGATAGTATTTTCTCCATTTTTATATTGCCTCATCCTCCCTTAGTGTTTTATTATGGGTAGGGGGCTCTACTGTGCACTTTGGCCAATGACTCAAAGGAATGTAACATATTCTTGAGAATGAGGTTTTATTTTTGCCTCATCAAGCAAGAAATATGCTGCTTTTTCAATAGTAATGCATTATTATGTTTTGTTTTGCTATGGCTCCTTCTATGAAGTTTGATAATCCTGAATTCCTTGATACACAAGGCTTAAAACTATGTTTGTTGTGGGACATTCACAGGTGATGAATTGACAATGAAAATGTGTTACATATGCACAGTGGAGTACTATTCAACTGTTAAAAATGAAATTAGCTAGTATATGGGTAGAACTAGAAACAATCATTCCAAGGGAGGTAACACAAACCCAGACAGTCACAAATGGAACGTTTTCTCTTTGTATGTAGACATTCACTTTTAAACGTTAGATAAGTGTATTTCATTTATAATCCTCATAGACTTTAGGGAAGTAGCAAGTGAGGGAATAGAGCAGAGGAAGGGATCTTCCAAGCAAGGGGGAAATATAATAATGAAGAAGAACATAGAATAGGAGGACTAAATAGAGTAGATGATAGGATGCTAAGGCAGGAGAGAGAAAATGGGAAAAGATAATTGGTACTAAAGGCATTGAAAATCAGCATGGAAGCCTACTTTTATAGAAGCTTCATAAAATAAATTCATATAATAAAAAATATTCATATGTGTAGCTGAAAGTTTTCCTGTGGCCTTGTCTTTCTCACAGGCACTTGGTCCCAAGTAGACACACAGAAGCTTATATCAGTTAAAAGAAGTTCAGGCTTCTTGTTAGATAGCTCTTACAACTTAACTCAGCCCATTTCTATTAATCTATGCATTGCCACTTGGCTTTGTGGCGTTACCTGTTCTCTCACATCTTGCTTTTCCTGGTGGTGGCTCACAGCGTCTTCCTGACTCCACCTTTCCTCATCTCTGTGTTCAGTTTGAATGTACCACCTAAACTTATTCTGCCTCATCATTGGACAAACAGCGTTATTTAACAACCAATGAGAACAAACAATATTTTCAGTGTACAGAAAGACATCCCAAAGCACATATGTTAAAGAGTTACCCTATAATGGGTATGGCATTAACCAAACTAATCATCATATGATCCCAGGTAAAACTTCATTCTCAAGAATATGTTACGTTCCTTTGAGTCACTGGCCAAAAGTGCACTGTACATGTCCCCCCGACATAAAACACTAAGGCTATTGCCAATACTAATTTCTATTTCCCAAAACATGACTGCAAGACTTATTGCTGAAGACAGTAATAACTCCTGCAACATAGAACATGAAGAAATCTAGAAATATAATACTCCTTTGGAAGTTTCATATTTTATGGCTAGTAATTATAGTGCTGGATGTGACAATACAAGCTAATAGAGGAAATGAGTAATAAACAATCTTATTCAGTCATGAAACCTGTGAGAAATAAAAACTGCCTGCAAGTTGTGAACACTGATTCAATAATTGCCCAACTGTCATGGGAGAAACCAACCACATCTTTTATTGGACTTAAGCCTTCCCCATGAGGTGGAACCCAATCCTGACACTTTTTTTTTTTTTTTTGGATTTTTGAGACAGGGTTTCTGTGTGTAGATTTGGTGCTTGTCTTGGATCTCTCTTTGTAGACCACGCAGGCCTCAAACTCACAGAAATCTGCCTGGCTCTGCCTCCTGAGAACTGGGATTAAAGAGGCGCACCACCTGAGTACTGGGATTAAAGATGTGCACCACCACCACCCAGCTGCGTGACAATGAGAGAGATTGGTGATAAGCCCTAGAAGAAAATCTATTTTTCTCAAAAATGAGCATAATAAAATGACTTCTGATGACATATAGCTATACCGATAGATTATTGAATGTCTTAACCATAATCAGAGAAGCTTCTTTTGGCAGTATTTATTGATTAAAGAAAAGACTCACAACTGGACAATATGAAGATGGTTAGAGACTGTGGAATGGCCAGCCCTAAATGAAATGTTTATACCACACCCCTAACTTTAAATCTAAAATACCTATGGAAAACAGTACAGAAAAATTCTATGTGCCATAAGCTTGACTTCAAGGAACTGTGATATTATCTCAAAGAAACTGTAATAGCATGCACAAGACTTGCATGGGCTCAAGCCAGACAAAATCCAAGAGAAATGGAAGTGGACACAAAGTCCTACCCCTAGCCAAGAATCTATTTGAAACAAATAGTTTCTGAAAAAGGGGAAATTAGTTTTCTTCTATGGTATGATACTAATTATATCAACTACACTAAGGGGTGGTCACTGTGTCCAGGAGTATTTGGTGGTTAGTAGAAATTTAATCCAATTTTATTTTGTTGTTTTTGTTGTTGTTGTCGGCATCTCCCACCATTTTTTCTTAAGAAAAAGAAGGTAAATAAAGTTTTGTGAATAAGGAGTAGGGAGAGAATATTGGAGGAGTTGGGGAAGGGTAAAAAGTATAAATGAAAATGTATGGAATTCTGAAAAAATAATAAAAATCATTTTAAAATTCTCAAAGACAGAACATTTATATTTTTTGTTCTTGGTTACCTTACTCAAGATTATTTTTTCTAGCTTTATTCATTTACTTCCAACGTTGTTTTTTTAAGAGCTGAATAATGTATTGTATACATGTTATATATGCATATATATAGTGTCCATTAATTTTATGCTTTGAAAATGTATGCTACATTCCAAATAACTACAAAAATTAAGTATAGAATAGAAGTCTTTAATGGGGGAGGTTATGAGAGACAGGTTAAAGGAGATGGCAATGCCCCAAGTATGCATCATATTCTATCAAATAAAACCTGGGTCACTTTAGCAGTACCAGGAATGGGTTACATCTTGTTGGCCAGTGGGGTACCATTTATGCCTTCAGTCATCAAAGGCTAATTATAAGTCTATTGATTACTCTTCACAACATGACAGTAAGTCTGGCTGTAATGCTGAAGGTAATGATTTCTTATGTCATTGAACATGGAGAAAACAAGCTGGTTCCCAGTTAGAAGCTTCACCCCTACTTACTTGCATTTGCAGTGCTAGATTGATGATGGATATATTTAATCATCAATATCATCTAGCTACAAATCCTTTGGTATGCAACAATGAACTACCTGCAAGATATACTGGTGAGTCTGTGCATGGTATCTCACACCTTTAATCCAAGCATTCAGGAGGTAGAGGCAGGTGAGTCTCTGGGATTTCAAGGCCAGCTTGATCTACATAGAGTTGCAGGGAAGCTGGAGCTACATAACAGAGAGACTCTGTCTCAAAGAGAGAAAGAGAGAGGGGGGAGGAAGGAAGGAAGGAAAGAAGGAAAGAAGGAAAGGAAGGCAGGAAGGAAGGAAAGAAAGAAAGAAAGAAAGAAAGAAAGAAAGAAAGAAAGAAAGAAAGAAAGAAAGAAAGAAAGAAAGAAAGAATATAGTAGTGCAATAGTAGCCCAAATGTTATAGGAATTAACAACTCTGCATTTTATTATTGAGATTAAGGTTCACTATATGAGATGGAACCCACACTTGTGACTGCTAAATTGCTCAAGAATTCTGAGCCTAGATATGTCATGGATATCAGGTAATGCCCACTACTCTTATTCTGCTAATGGAACATAACAATAAAATGACTCCTAGTGACACATAACTGGTATATCCATTGATGACTTTCTCAACCATCATCAGAGAAGCTTTTTCCTGAATTAGGTAAGGATTAATACAGACACCTACCACTGGACAATATGTAGAGAATGAGAGATTTTGGAGCAGTCATTGCTTACTGAGGTAGATTCATAAAACTCTTCCTCTCAAGGCTCAGGGATCTATGCAAAAGACATGGAAAGATTGTAAGAGTGATATATGATGGATGACTCAAAGGAAACATTCTCTTCTAGATACAACAGGGCTATTCCCATATAAAATCACAGAGACTGGCAGCATGCATAAGACCTACACAAGTTCAAATCACATGGTGTCCAATCCCTGAATGGGGAAAGTGGACCAGGGGTTCCATCCCTAACCAAGAAACCATTTGCAATTGACGCCCACTGGCAAAGGGAAAAATCAGCTTTCTGCCTGTCACTGGATATACACCACATTCCAAGTCATGCCTAAGGGTTGCTGGCCAACACAAAATGAACTTGATAGTTTCTTTTTTGTTTCTTTATGCTTTATTTAACCATTTTTCATTTTTGGTCTTTTATTTGCTTATTTTGATTTTGTATTTATGAGTTTTTCTTTTTCTTTTCAAAAGAGAGATAGATAGAGATCAATCAATCCTAAATTTACAAGAGTATGAATATGAGAGGATCTAGGAGTTGGGATTGGGGAAAACATAATCAAAGTAAATTGTATAGAAATTTTTAAATAATAAAAACACTTAATTAATAAAATATTATATTTATTCAACAACACCCCATTTATATTTGACATAAGTTTTGCTTAAGTTTATATTTGTTTCTCCACTAGTTCTTTGACCTATTTTTCTCATGTTCAGAGATAAACACTCAGGATATTATTTTTTAGAAGAAAAACATTGCATGCTATAAAATTCCAAATTTAACTTATCCTGAGTTTTTAAATTCACAGAACTGACTATATGATGTACAGTTTCTCTCTAGCAAGTTCATGTCATTTAGCAATGATGCATCTCTGCTGTTTCAAAACTTCCATTTTGAAGAACACATTATGTTGCATCTTTAATCCATTGACATTTTACTTTGTTATATGCTGTGGATATCACTCTGTATGCTGTGAATGTGTTGTTCTGATTTGGTTGATAAATAAAACGTGGATTGGCCAGTAGCTAGGCAGGAAGTATAGTATAGGTGGGATAAGCAGAGAGGAGAATTCTGGGAACAGGAAGGCAGAGTCAGGAGTTGCCAGCCAGACATGGAGGAAGTAAGATGTAAAAGTACCGGTAAACCACAAGCCATGTGGCAACTTACAGATTCTTTGAAATGGGTTAGTTTAAGATATAAGAACTAGATAGCAAGAAGCCTGCCACGGCCATACAGTTTATAAATAATGTAAGTGTCTGTGTGTTTACTTGGGTCTGAGCTGCTGCAGGAGCTGGGTAGACACAGGAAAACTCCAGCTACAGTTATATATGAGATTTTAAGTCTTATCAGGTTCTACTTGTCAATTTGGGGTCTTATTTAGTAAAAAACGAAAGATTATTTAGAAAATTCTTAATTGTTACTATATGTTACAGTGTGCTCCTTACTTTATCTTTCAGAAATTTGTAACTTTTGCATTTTACATTGAGTTTTCTTGCTGTATTTGGAGTAGATTTTGTGACCGGTGATAAATAAGTATATAATTACTTCTTCTCTATGTAGATATCCAGTTTTCCCAACAGTATTTATTGAAGAGTCTATCTTCAAGAGATTCTGCCATCTTTGTAAATGATTCAATGGTTGTGCCTTTGTAGGCTATGATCTTAGTTTTCAACTTTATTCATTTACATGTCTTACTTTTATTTGAATACCGTACTATCATCATTAAATTAAGCCAGTATATTTAGATGTTAAATCATGTATGCTGTAAAGGTTTTATATTAAGCAACACTATTTTTCTAAACCTGTTCTGGGCAATGTCCTAGAATTTCCTACACACGTATAAGCTAGAATGACAAAAACATGCACCACATGTTTTCACAGATTCCATAATATAAATAAAAACATATTTTCACCATATGAATTACTTATAAATACATATGGATAAAATTGACTGTATTTATAAGTTATATAAATGGAACAATGGAATATAACTACAGAGCAGTGTCTTAAGTCTTGAGAATGAACCCTGAAGTCAGGAATAATTATATTTGAAAAACATTCTCAGTACTATGAATTACAAAATAGCATAAAATGTAATCATTTACACCTTTCGTGAACTGTTTATATTTTCATACAGTTAATCTTTTGGTGTGTGTGTGTGTGTGTGTGTGTGTGTGTGTGTGTGTGTGTGTACATAGGGATGCATGCTACAACATACGTATGGAGCATAGAAGACAACTTTGAAGAGTTGTTCTTTGCTTCTACCATGAAATCAAGTAAACGATCTTGGAAGAAATTCCCTATGGTGGTTTAAATAATGTCCTCCATAGGCTCATAAATATGAAGACTTGGTCACCACAGCATGGCCCTATTTTAAAGATTAATGGGTGTGCCCTTGTTGGAGGAAGTATCACTGGGGAAGGCCTTTGAAGTTTCAAATAAGCCCATTCCAAGCCCAGAGTTTCTTTTCCTGCTGGCTGTAAATTCAGATGGAGAACCCTCAGCTACTTCTCCAGGACCTTGTCTTCCTGCATGCCACCATGCTCCATGCTTTGATGACAATGGAATAAACCTCTGATACCATAGGCAAATATCAATTAAATGCTTTCCTTTATAAGAGTTACCATGGTCATGGTATCTCCTCATAGAAAAAGAACACTGACTGAAACAGTCCCTTTTTGGCTGATACATCTTGTCCTCTGTGAAAACTGTTCATAATAAAGACTAAATACAAGATATATGCTACTCTGAGAGTTTGATACTTAGTGAGACCTGGAAGGAATAGAAATGTAGATATAAAATGGGTGTGTGGAAGGGTTGCTTCACAGACATTTCCTTTAAATTAAAATTAATATAGATAATTACAGAGACTGGAAATTAAAAAAAACTCTTAGGAATCATAACTCTCTGGAAACATAAGACTCTATTCTGTAGATAGTGGCAAACCAATGAGGGTTCATAATGTTTTATAGGCTCCATGGGGAACTAATGTTTATTGACTCTCAGTTTATCAATATCAATCCACATACAAGAAGCAAAACAAAATATTGCAAAGAATAACAGTAATGTGGTGCAGTAAAATACAGCTTTTTGTCAAGTTCTATAATTCACTATTGCTTACAAAATATCTAGCTATAATTTACAATTGAAACACTGGTGAAAAGAATAAGTCAATTTATACCAAACAAAAGTACAATGAGATAAAAGGTGTAATGTTGGGCTTCAAATATTTTAATATAGAAAATACACCAAAATAAGACACTAATATCCTAGAAGAAATGCATTCCATAGACTAAATATCAGAAATATTAGAGAGCAATGTATGAGCAGCTTGCAAAGACACTTCTGTACCTTGCTGTAATATAGGAGAGAAGTTAGAAAAATGTTTTGGACAGTATCAGTATTAGGAGAAAGGCGTAATGGAGAATAACATTTACAAATGGCTGAGGGTCCTTCTGTTCCACATCAATGTGATAGAAATGGCTCCCTTGGAAGACCTGAACATAGAGTTTCCTATCCCCTATATTTCAAGCTCAGAGATATAGTTATAAGATTTGAGAATCAGACCATTTTAGATTTGGACACTCAAAGTCATAGAATTATGACTCCAAATATTTGGCATTATAGACTTATTTCTCCAAGATTTGGAAGCTAGTGTTATATGTACAGTCATGGTCATTGAAAAATAAGGAATTATAGTTCTAGGCTTTCAAAGTCAGAGACTTATAACCCTATGTACTCAGTTTATAATGCTGATTTTTCCTTTTATCATCAACACAGCAATGACGAGCTTACAGCTTGAACATTCCCATATTGGAACCCTGAGCATTTAATCCTGAGTGATTTATTGGAAGTCTTCTATGGAAGTCTTCTAAAATGCAGGGTCTAGATTTTTCTCCTCAGCTATACATGGCTTCTCATGTTTTATAGTCTTGGCTGCTCACCACCTCTTGACCTAAGCAGTTCTAACATCTTGCCACACTTTTGGCCTTCTTAGTATTTCTGCAGTCTCTGCTGCCTCTTCAGTTGCTTCTAGAGGACTTATTGTGACTTATGTTCATACTACAGATACTCCTACTAGATGCCTTAAAAACCACAGAGGTTGTAGGTCTGTTTCTAAAGTAATATTTCCAGCCAATTGTACCTCCAATACAGTTCTAGTTAATAATTAAAGGTCATTGAGAAAGTGGAGCAGAGGAACAGTCTCCTAAATGGATCTAGAATAGACTAAGAGACTGGCTGCTTGTATAACAGGCTTGTTTAATGAGAAATCCACAGAGTTGTTTAATGGGCAAAATTGATTAAG
The DNA here is from genome assembly GCF_007827085.1 of Peromyscus californicus insignis. Lineage (NCBI taxonomy): Eukaryota > Metazoa > Chordata > Mammalia > Rodentia > Cricetidae > Peromyscus > Peromyscus californicus. Next base: position 47,028,637 of record NW_026294491.1, on the reverse strand, counting down.
GGGAAAATCTTACTGTACAGAACAGATTTGACACAGGTTCTGGATAGCAGTTCTGCCCACCTAAATTAGTTCCACATCCAAGATCCATGAGGGAGCAAAGAGAGCAATGCCTACATACATCTTAGGTCTTAAGGGTTGCTGAGAGGCCACACCCCAGGAGAATACAATTCAAGGTCTTAGGCAGGTGGAACAGTTACCTGCTGTATCTCTAAGGGTGGTGCATCAAGGTCATAGACAGAACAGCTATCTACTATATCTCCCCCTTTTGTCTAAATAAGAAAGCTCTAACTTTATATAAAACTATATACAACAGGGATGATTATCAACTATATTGCAAGAGAGGGGAAAGGTAAAAACCTAAACAAAAATGGAAATATAACCAGCAAGAAAAAAAAGACACATACTAAAATCCAGAGATGTCCAGAACATAGGTAAATGGCATGTTACAGAGATTATTCCAATAGCTGTCCTATCATGAAGAATCTGAATCTAGTACTTAATATGTTCTAGCTAAGATGCAAGAAGGTTGTAACTGTAACTATTTAGTCTTCAACCCCATCTAAGACCTAAGAAGGAACACAATAATACATGAGAAAACAGAAAATGCAAGGAAGCAACTTCCGAAATTCTTGCAAGAATAGCTAGAGACAGCTGGCAGCCTGGACAGTCATGTAAACTTTCTCAGTATCATTGGGGCATCCAATTTTGCCTAGAATATCTGACAGACCATTTTCAGAAACAGGAATTTTGAAAGACTATCTTATCCTGTCTTGGCAATGTTCAGTAGTCACTTTTCCTTGTGTCCTGCTCATCTGGAAAGGACAGCATTCATACTGTCATCAGTTGAGGCAAGGGAAGTTCTATGCCCAGCAGACCATTTTGTGCCAAGAAGACAAACTTCCAAATGGAGTGTCTTAAAAGCCCATCATTCTCTTGGGATCAGATTGGTGCTACTAGGAGCAGTCATGTCTCAGGTCAACAGAAATCTAAGTTAATAATACATTTAAATTCCATATTCTCTAGGTCTATACGTATTTGAAGATTACCTATCCATCTGACCCATGTTTCTGTAAATCTGGAAAACCTAACTAATATAACTATAAACATGACAACTGTGGGTGACTATTAACCTGTAATTCTTTTAACCCTAAATAAAAAACTAAGGCATCAGATTATAGAAATAAACAGTCTGTAAATTGTTGTTTACAGTTGATGTACATTAATGGGATAATGACCTAGAACTTGTGACAATATACAAAAAATATCTTAATCAGAGGTAGAAATGTATAGTAAATATGCAATATGACAACAATGTCCTTAGTATGTATCAGTATACAAAATATCCTAAACAGAGGTAGAACATAAATACAGTATGACAAATATAATTTTACATTTTTTCAATATACAAATCATTTCAAACAGGAGTGGGAACATGTGTACAAAATGACAAATATAATTTTATATTTGTATCAATATACAAAATATCTTAAAAAGGAATATAAAAATAGTTTACATTTATATCAATATACAACTATCCATATCAGTGCAAATTATCCAAGGCTGATACTTTGCACACCAGATATAATATGAAATCCATGGAGCATGTTTAATGGGCAAAAGAATTTATTAAGGGGAAAATCTCACTGTACAGAACAGAATTGACACAGGTTATGGAATGTTGTTCCAGCTGCCTGAATCAGTCCCGCATTCAAGTCCCATGAGGGAGGAAAGAAAGTGATACTAATGCTCATCTCAGGTCTTTCTTAAAGGTTGCTAAGAGGCTATACCCTAGGGGCATGTACTTCAAGGTCATAGGCAGGTGGAATAGTTACCTGCTGCATCTCTAGGGTTAGTGCTTCAAGGTCATAGACAGAACAGCTGTGACTTGTGAATAGAGTCCTGCACTGCCAGTTATAGATGCTTAATTGAGTGATCAGGAAGGTCCATCCATTCTCTTTTTGCCACAAGTGGGCTGAGATGTATGATATCAACATCATTAACATCAATTGAGGACGGAATTTTCTAGAGATCATGAGGTCCGTTGTAGCTAAAAGAAAGTGTAACAGATCCTGTGTATGGTATAGGGAGCTTATTTAGCATGAACATGGTCTCTTAAGGCAAAAGTTGTAGCTATAGCCACACCCAACATTGCAGTAGTCTTGAAATTTAAGTACAGTTTCCTGAGGGCATCTGTGATGTGGTCATGGCAGCTGGTCTGCCAAAGGGACAGTTGATCTGATTACTAAAAAGTGACTGCTTCATTTCCAGCAAAGCAGTTAAGGCAGTTTGGCATAAGGTAAGTCTCTGAAAGCTTTAAGTCAAGCATGTCCTTAACAGCTTGGATAATTCAAAGAGGGGGTAAGGTCTGCCTGTATATGATCACAAAATTGTTATTTAGGAGATAATAGGGCAATACGAAGAACTGACCCAGATTTTGATTCATATATAGCTCTTGCTATTTTATGATAAAGTCAGTGTTTTGTGATCTTTCTAATTCTTGCAACCTTGAAAAATTACTTGGTTGTCAAATTTTTGTCATTAAAAAACCACTTTAATTCAGTCATTTCAAATATAAACACTTCAACTTTATTGTCAGTATTAAAATATTGAATGAACATAAAGAGATTCATATTTTTTATTAAAAATGCAACCTTACCTATAAATTAGGACAGAACTCTTACTGTACCTCACATTATATTTCCATGTGCAAAGGGTAAGGAGATGTTCCTGCAGTGTAGAAACCTACACTTAATCATACCTGCAGGAAATAGAAAATGGTCTTGATTCATTTTTTTAGTTTTTTTTTCCTTTAAAAATTACATTTCTAATTAAGAAAAAACAAATCCGGGGCTGTGGAGGAAACAGGTAAGGGTAGATATGCTCTCCTGATAATGCCTTAGCTTGTGTTAGTGCAAAGACATTCATCAAGAAAGGGTGTTATGGATCCTGGTCATAAATGGAGATTATTCACCAAAATGACGGGTCTTAAAATATTGTATTGTAGACTGAGCAATTTTAACTGCAAATATTGCCCCTTCAATGTTCAATTCTTCATACTGATGTGGGTGAATGTCTTTTCTGCCGGTGATTTTATGTGTGCGTGTACTGGCGAATGGATAAAAATCAGAGACCTCGGGAAAGTAGCATATCTTGACAGCCACTAAAGTTGTTTTATTTCTCTATTGTGTTTCTGGCTATGTTTAAAAATGACCATTGGATCTATAATTCCACTATTGTATTCAAGATTGCAGATAAAACTGCATGTCTGTTCTTATTAAATAGAGATTCTAAAATGTCAGTTAGCTCACATAAGCAAATAAAACAAGGCAAAACAAAATTGTAAAACCCCTGCCTCTCTCTCTCTCTCTCACACACACAGGGCCCCAAAGTACTTCAGCTGCCTCTGTGTGGAAGGAATGTTTTTCTTTTGTTGCATAGTGGCCTTAGGAAGCAAGACACTGTGGTCAACCTTGATTTCCCAACTGGCTTTCTTTTAATTAACTGTACTTTACTTGAACTGAACTCTTAAAAAGAGAACAAATCTTCAAAACACTATGTAACTTAATGATTGAACTAAAATTGAGAACCTAAGAAAGGTATATTTTGCCAGCAAACACTAAAGCAGTCATGAGGAAGGGTGAGCAAAGTTTGTTCTAGGAACAAAACAGTACTTACAGACTATAAATCAGTCTTTGTTCAATAAATATGCTATAATCCAATTTTAGAGATGTCCTACTTTCTATATTTATGTTGTATAATACATGCATGTTTCATGCATAATAAAAAGTATGCTGTGTAAATATTTTCAGTACCCATAGCATTTAACCTAACTTTAAGTGAGCATTCAATTAATATGCACATTAAAATTAAATGTTTTAGAAATTGAAAGTCATATTTAAAGTTTTAACTATAAAATATTTCTAAAAATTGCAATGTAGTATTTACAATAATTCACTCCAAAAGAACAATTCAAAGTCACATTTTTTATTTTATAATTAATTTAATTTCACATATCAGCCACTGATTCCCCTGTCCTCCCTCCTCCCACCCCCCAACCTTCCCCCCAATCCTCCCTTCATTCCCACCTCCCCCAAGGCAAGGACTCCCCTGGGGATTCAGCTCAGCCTGGTAGATTCAGTTGAGGCAGGTCCAGTCCCCTCCTCCCTACACCAAGGCTGAGCAAAATGTCTCAGCATAGGCCCTAGGTTCCAGAAAGCCAGCTCATGTACTAAGGACAGGTCCTGGTCCCACTCCCTGGGGACCTCCTAGATAGTTCAAGCTAATCAACTGTCTCACTCATCCAGAGGGCCTGATTCAGTTCCATGGGGGCTCCTCAGCTATTGTTTCGTAGTTCATGTGTTTCCACTAGTTTGGCTATTTGTCCCTGTGCTTTTTCCAATCATGGTCTCAATATCTCTTGCCCATATAATCCCTTCTCTCTCTCTCTGATTGGACTCCTGGAGCTCCACCTGGGGTTTGGTCATGGATCTCTGCTTCTGCTTCCATCTGTCACTGGATGAGAGTTCTATCATGACAGTTAGGGTGTTCAGCCATCAGATCACCAGAGTAGGTCAGTTTGGGCTGTCTCTCGACCATTGTCAGTAGTCTATTGTGGAGTATCTTTGTGGATTTCTGGGGACCTCTCTAGCACTTCGCTGTTAAAAATAAAAGCTCTAAAATAAAAATTCAGTATTAAAAATGGTTTGCCTAGTTTTGAGTAGACCAGTGAAGGTTCCATAGAGACCCAAATATTATAGGCTGTTGCCATTACTCTTAGTTACCCTCCAGAACTATTGCTGAAGACACCACATTCTTAAATAATAAACATGGAGAAATCAAGCTGGTACCCATTTCATCTTCACTGATTAGCTTTCACAGTATTGGAAGTTGTCAGTCACACTACCAGAGAAGAAATGTAATTATAAATATCATCTAGCCACCTATCCTGGTGATCTCTAATAATGACCTGCCTGGCAACATATGTCCACTGGTGAATAGAGACATGGATGTTATAGGGTATCTACTCACTTTTTGATGCAATTTAAGAGATATTCTGTGAAATGGAACTAAAACCTGATACTGTAAATGAGAGCAGGGACTTTTGATAAGATAGGGCATACACCCTATGGAAAAACTACTGCTCTCAGTTTTCTAAATAACAAGACATTAAAATGATTGCTAGTGAATTATTGCTCTGTACACTGATAAGTATATTGCTCAGCTTTCATCAGGGAAGCTTCCCCTTGTAGTACATGGTATTTAAAAGAGAGTCCGACAACTCTTCAACATGAAGAGAATAAGACACTGCATAGTGCTCTACCCTAAATGTGATATATTTACCAAGCCTTTCTCTCTAAGGTTGCAGGGTTGCCACAGAAGAGAAGGCCAAAAATTGTAAACCAAAGGTGGTAAATCACTGCAAGGAAATACTGTTTTCTAGACATAAGAAGGCAGATGTACTTGTGAACTCACAGTGATTGTGACAGTATAAGGAATGCATCTGCTGGGTGTGGTAGGGTTGTTGGCTAATAATTTTGTTCTTAACTGAAGAACTACTGGACTTTGAGAGCTGCTGGCAATGGCAGAGTCAGGTTTTTTTTTTTTTTTTTTTTTTTTTTTAATGATGAGCCCTTTGTTATCTTTGGTGTATCCACTACACTCCAAGATATAGACCCCAGATAGAAGTGAATGGTCAACATAAATTGGTCCCAATGAGAGATAGAGAAAGAGAAGAAAAGAGGAGAGGAGAAGAGGTGTGTGTGTGTGTGTGTGTGTGTGTGTGTGTGTGTGTGTGTGTGTGTGTGAGAGAGGAGAGAGAGAGAGAACATAAAGTTGTGTAGAGTGTATACAGGATGGGTTGGAGAAGGAGGGGTTACTTATAGTTCAAGAAAATTTTTACTGCCTGAAAAAAAAAAACAGGAAGAAAAAACTTGGTCCTGGAGAGAGGCTCAAATATATAGAGTGTATACCTCTCTTTGAGAAGACTCAAGTTTGATTCCCAGAGCCACTATGCAGTTTATATCTGCCTACAACTCCATCTCCAGGTAATCTGATGTCTCCATCATCTAAGGACATCTGCATGCTTGTGCACATGCCCTTATATAAACACACACACACACACACACACACACACACACACACACACACACACACACACACACACACTTACATACATATAATTTTAAATAAAATAAAATCTTTGTAAAATTATACGTGTGTGCACGTGTGTGTGTGTGCATGTGTGTGTGTGTGTGTGTTTATGTATCTATGTATGTATGTATCCCAAATACTTTTCTTTTTCAGTTGAGCTAATATTCTTCCTGTATCTTAAGTGTTTTTTTTCTGGAAAGGTGTTGCACTTAGTCATTCATCTTGCAATTTTACTAAGAATTGTTTACACCTTCTCTTCATATGGCAGTATGGTAGTGCAGTAGTATAAAAGCTTAAGACTTTGCAAATTTATATTAATGGCAAATATTTAGATTTTAATATATTCAATGAATAATTAATTATGAAAAATAGTATTACTCTTGGACACTAATTGGTTAAAAAAATAAAAGGAAATTCAAGTTATGTTTATTGTTAAACTATTTTCTAACCAAGAAACTCTTAGAATTTAACATTATATAAAAATATAGAAGGAAAGTATATTGCTTTTTTGTGATTGATTAAGTTTGAGCAAGTTGTCATCCTATACAATGTTTATTGTTGACTATACAAAATCTGTGAGGGAATGGAGATGAAAAGTTCTTACTGTAAATAATATATCTATGTAGATATACTAATTGGTATACAAAGTGTGACTATTTTGTAATGTGTGTGTGTTTTACATCTTCAACAATACAAGTTTTAATTGTCAAAAGCACATTAGTAGAGATAAAAATAAAGTCTAAGATCTAAAATATTGCCTTCTGTTTGGGAAACATGCACAGTACTATTTAGTTAATATTCAAATTTGTTGGAACTGTGATCCAACTATTATGGAGTTAGCTGCCCTATAGTTGGATTTGATCTCCATTTTACAACAGAGAAATCATACCTGGTCCTCTAAACTCTGTCAAAAACTCTTGTCTTGGGAGTTCTTAGGCCCTGTAAGTGAACATACTACTGCTGTTTAATTATATTGTCATCATGCCAAAGCTGCTTTCTAGATATTTGTGATTATACCAGTAGAAAAATGTTACCCCCAGGTTTAATCAGAAAAGCCTGAGGATGCAATGTATGTCAGTGAATGTGGTAATGCACAACTGTCCGAGGTACTCAGAGTAAGTGATGGTCAAGTGCTCACCTCCAAATAAGGTATTTATATTACATCCTTCAAAGACTGAGGGGACATCAAAAGAGGAAGTAAAAATAATAAAGAGCCACAATATTAGGGCAAGAACTTTAAATGGTGCTTTTCTGAGCATGGTACAACCAAAATACACAAGTCTCAGAGCAACTGTTGCTGTTTTCAGTAGCTCTACACAACACAACAGTTGTAATCAACTATTATGAACTATTTCAGGATTTGCTTCAATGATTACCTGTTTGATAATTACTGTTGTTTTAATATTTGGAATATAGTAACAGTAAGTATTTTTATTTTTACTTAGAAAATTGATTTTTCTGTTTCTTTATGGCTAGAACACTATGCACTGAATTAACAATATTAAGTTAGCCATTATTATTACGGACTTTCTACAATTTAGAAAAGTTGCATTCCACCTTATGCCAGTCACTCTGTCTAACCTTGTATTTGTCTAGTAAATTTCAAAGCATTTATTCTTCCATCCCAGTAGTTATTTTATAAAGACAAAAAGAGGGAAGGGTTTCTTCATCCATGTAGCAGTTGATAACTAAATGCTTCCCTCTCAAGTGGCCTCCCAAACAAACCACTAGAAATAGAATTATACATAAGTAGCAGGGACAATTTCAATGCTTATGGAGAATATTGACTAATTAATTTGAGAACTCTCAAGATGAGACTAGTTGATGAAAATTCTGAAGTATCTGCTGTCTATAAGCTAAAAACCTCTTTCATTGGCAACTCTCATCTAAAATTCTTGAAAGTTTAAACAAACTTAACAACTTTCCTATTTTTAATCACACTGGGGAAATTTTTCTAATATTTAATGTACACAATCTAGGAGTTTGACCCACACAATATTAAGTAACTGAAACAGGGTAATAAAAATGTAGATTGATTGACCACATATTAATCAAATTAATTCATGAACCCATAAATCCTTTTATTCTCAATATTTAAAAAATATTGAATTTTCTTCTTGATGTTTAAAGATTTTTGTATTATTATTATTAACTGTGAAACGTTGTAAAATAAGCTAATATTTCAAAGCTAATACATTCTAAAACATTTCTGAACTAGCTGCTTATTCTCTCTTCTTTTTTCCTTCCTTCATTTGTATGTCATATTTTTGTACTTATAAATGTGATACCCTTATCTCATAATTTAGAGTTGGAGAATTCTTCCCATCATTATTATTCCCCATTTTTCTCTTGTTTGTTTATGTCCTTTTAATGTATCCATAGTGGTATTCGTTTGAATATTTCAAATATAGTTCAGAAACATTTTGTCAGTTTGTTGAAGATTGTTTTGTTTCTTTTTTTCTTTTTTCTTTTTTACCGGAGCTGAGGATCGAACCCAGGGCCTTGCACTTGCTAGGCAAGCACTCTACCCTGAGCTAAATCCCCAACCCTTGAAGCTTGTTTTGATTGTAACTATTCATATTTCATCTTACCTACACATGGGACCTTTGACACACCCTAGATATCATCATTAGAAAATACTTGAAAGATTTCTGAAAGAAGAACAGTTGAGAAAGAGCTTCGGAAAGTCAAAAAGTCAAGAGAACATTGTATGAAATGGGAGGAAAAAAAGGAACTGAAGAGGAAACTGAAAAGGAATGTCCTGATGTCTTTTACCTCAGTAGGACAGAGTCATAGTATTTTAAAACAACAACCTGAAATAAACAAAGATACAAAACCCAGTCACATCTGAGACATGTGCTAGATCAAATATTTCCTCTGTTATTAAAGGAATTTAACATTGTCCAATTCTATCCTATTCTTTAATATTCTCTAATATAAAATTACAAGTACATGTATTTGGATTTTTTCCCCAGGAAGAGTCTCTCAAAATGATATCTGCTATTTCATATTACTTGTAATCAAATAGTTTTTTTCTTTATTCTTTTATGAATTGTAGGAAGTAGACACAATGGAAAATTTATAATAAAGGTGCTTAAATAAAGGTGTTACTCTGGCAGATCTGTCAATTAAATTTATTCAAACTGATTCAACTCCTATTAGGCTGTCTTCAAAAAGATTATCCTGTGCAGATCTCAACTTAACAAGTTAAATAAAATAGAAAATCCTTAGGGCTTTGAATATCTATTTAAAAAAAACTTGTAGGATAGAGTTCTCAAGTGAAACATAGAAAAATAGATTTTCACTGCCTGCTTTATACTTGAAGTTTGTAATGAATATTTTTTTTCTGAAGTATATATTCATTTACTCCACTGGTATCAGTGCAAATGCAGTAGAACTATCAAGCACAATGTGGACCATTTTCCTCTCAGTAAAGTATACACATACAACACAACCTGGCCCTAATAAAGTTGATTAAAGATCTGTTTAATGGATTCATTAAAGGCAAATATAATAGTTTGTAGCTAGATCATAGGAGCTGAAAGGGATAGAAAGGAATCCAGAGATAGATTGTATAGAAAACATTATCTGGGGACTGAAGAAATGGCTTTAGTGGCTTAAAGCACATACTGCTTTGACACAGGAGCAGTCCACTTTCTAAAACCCACTCCTCGTGATTCCCAATAGGCTATACTTCCAGCTCCAAGGGGTTCTAGTTCCTTTTCCAGCCTCTGTGGATATTGTAGGCATATACACAAATACACATGTAGATTAATTTTTTTCTTTGGGTTTCCAACTCACAGAAAACGACACACTACAAAAATAAAAGATGTTTTCCTTAAACCAATTGACAACAAACTCTTAGGAGGGTGTGGGGAAAAGAGAACACTCCCTCACTGTCGGTAGGATTCTAATCTAGCCCAGCTACTCTGGAGTAGCGTTGTAGTGAATTTACAAGAACTGAAGATAAAAGTAAATCTGCCATATGATCCCTCTATATCACTCCTTGACATATGTCTGAGGGACTTTACATTCTACTCCGCAGACAATTTCTCAGTCATGCCCATTAAATATTATATTGTGCAAGATAATCTCGACACAGAAAGACAAATTTATTATGTTCTCTCTAATCTGTAAATAATCAAACATGAGTCTATAGCCTGGGTTAACATTAAAAAATAGGACAGTAAAAGTGCCCAATGGGATGGGAGAGAAGAGGCTCTCAAAAGGGGAAAAGCATGAATGGGGCTAAGAGAAAATGAGGTCTTTAACAGGAAAGAGAGAAAGAAAGACAATACATAGAGAGAGAAGAACAAAGAGTTAATAACTCTAATGATACTTTAATGAACCACAAAGAACCACAGGGAGTCATATTACGTTTTAGATCTCTAACATTAAACAATACATGCATACATACATATATAATATATATATATATACATATATATATATATATATATATATATATATATACATATATAGTTTAAAATGAAACTCTAACACTTGGGATGAAAATGATTCCCATCAAGAATTATAAAATAGCTGACAAAATTCATGGTACCAGGTTTAAGGATCACTCTTATCCTTTATATTGCTCCTACCATTCCATGAGCATGGGAGAACTTTCAATTTTCTGATACCTTCAAAGACTTGAAGTTTTTGTCATAAAAGTCTTTCACAAGCTTATTTAGCTTTTTGTGGTTATTATGAAGGGTGTTATTTCCCTGATTTCTTTCTCAGTCCATTTGTCATTTGTATACAGGAGGGCTACAGATTTTTCTTTTTGAGTTAATCTTGGATCCAGTCACTTTGCCAAAGGTACTTATTAGTTGCAGAACTTCTTTAGTAGAATTTTTGGGGCCATTTGTGTTTCCTTTTTTCACTTATTTTTGTTATTTTTGTATTTTTTTCCAGATAAGATTTCTCTGTTTAACAGCCCTGGCTGTCCTGAAACTCACTTTGCAGACCAGGCTGACTGACCTTGAGTGTACAGAGATCTGCCTGCCTCTGCCTCCCGAGTTCTGGGATTAAAGGTGTGCACCACCACCACCCTGCTCTGTGTATGCTATTTTATCATCTGCCAGTCAATACTCAGATGTTGTTCTTTCAAAATTGTGTTGTCTCAATCTCCTTCAGTTGTCTTGGCTAGAGCTTCAAGTATTATGGTGAATAGATATGATGAGAGTGGACAGCCTTGCCTTGTTCTTGATTTCAACTAAGCAGGGATCATAGGGGCTTACAGAGACTGAAGGGGCAATCACAGAACTTTCGTGGGTCTTTACTAGGTCCTCTGCATATGTGTTGTGTTTGCTAACTTGATGTTTTTGTGGAACTCTTAACAGTGGGAGTGGGGGTGTCTCTGACTCATTCACCAGGTGTTGCAACACTTTCTTCCTACTGAGTTGCCTCACCCAGCTCTGCTATGAGGGTTTGTGCCTAGGCCTATTGTATCTTGTTATGCTTTATTCAGTTGATATCCTTAGGAGGGCTTCTTTTTTCTGAAGGGAAATGGAAGAGGAGTGGATCTGGGTGGAAGGGAGGTGGGAGAGGGGTGGGAAGAGTAGGAGGGGAAACTGGGGTCAGGATGCATTGTATGGGAGAATAATAATGATAGTACAAACAAGACATTCTTTTGAGTCGCTGACAGAAACTTTTAGTAACCACCTACCAAATATAGACTATGACTATTGTGCTTAGTTGTCTCTCCGATTTCAAAGGGTGTCTTACAGAAGAGACCACACACTTCAAATGCAGGACTCAGTGGAATGGAGCTGGATTTGATATGGGTGTTTCTTCAGTTAAGGATAGCTTTCATAATGCTGGGAGGGATGATGGAAGCTGCCAAGGAAGAAAAGTAATCAATCAACCTAACTAAAGTGCCTATGAACAACAATTATGACCAGCATGGTCAGATTTCTGCCAAAGTTTCAAAAACAGTACTCATAAACTGGCAGTGTCACATCTGTCTAACTAGATATTAGTCTAGTTTAAAAAGACAAAATTCATGCCTGGTACCATCTGTGTAGGAGTTCAAACTACTGCCACATTCTCAAACCAGGATAATCTCTCACTGCATCACCTTTTTAATTCTCAAATTTGTTTGTGAATTAAAATATTGTCATCATCATCATAAATTTTTAGAACTCTAAAAATTTATAACATGTGTGCTATGCTACTTTGATCGTTTCATTGACTTGGATACATAACATTCCTCTTTTCACCTTCTGAAATGGCATCTTTAGCTCCACAGTTTCATCAGTACTCTTTTTAGTAGAGATTATTTTAATATCTCACCCTTACTCTTTTTAGTAGAAATTATTTTAATACGTCACCTTTCAGAAAAGAAATCAGATCTTGGAGACCTTGAATTTTTTGCTTTCATTTCCTCAAAATTTGCTTTGTGCATTAGGTCATAAAAAATTCCTAAAGCTGAGCCAGTCTCATTTGGTTATGTATGGTTATCATTTCTCTATTTTATATGAAATTATTTGTAGCAATAGGGATAGGTTTTAAATTTTTTTTTTTTTTTTTGGTTTTTCGAGACAGGGTTTCTCTGTGTAGCTTTGCGCCTTTCCTAGAACTCACTTGGTAGTCCAGGCTGGCCTCGAACTCACAGAGATCCGCCTGGCTCTGCCTCCCGAGTGCTGGGATTAAAGGCGTGCGCCACCACCGCCCGGCAGGTTTTAAATTTTTTATGTCATCTTGAAAAATTGTATCCCTTATAGAAACAATTTTGAGGGAATTTTTTTGTCATTTGTGGATTAATCATTGATGTTTTTTTCATTTCCCCTCTCACTCTTCAAACTACCTGGTAAAATCAAAATCTGAACACTATTATCAGAATGAATGTAATGTCTCATTTGTTTCTAAAGGCTTAATTTATTCCTAACATCTATACATATAGGTTGTTACTTCTGAATACTATGGAGTTAATACTGTTGATTTTAAAATTTGTAAAGCATAAGGCATATAATAATTTTAAATATGTTTCATGAATCTTTTGAGGTACTTACATTTTACTTTATCCTATTAAACAAACCAGAGTAACATCAATTGACATATTGATGTAGAAGGGAATCTCATGGGGCCTCACCCTTAGATTAGGCACAACAGGCAATTAAAGACTATTGAGAAAAAGAGTGTTAATCTTCCCCAGGAACATGTTTCCCAGTTGGTTATCCAATATCAGGTGGTTACCCTTGAAGTATATATACTTACAGGAAACATTAAATGGACTCAACAATTTGTATGTACACATTTATCTGCTGATATATTTCTAACAATAATAACTAAAGAAAAAGAGACCTTGAACTTGAGTAGTAGTAGAAAGAAGAAAAGATTTACTTGGAGGGAGGAGAAGGATGTGAAAAATTATGTAAATACATTCTGCATTCATGAAAATTAAAATATAAATTTAAATTTTAAAATCAATGTAAAAAGGTGAGAGACATGAAATGCTGGTGAGGATGGGGAAATCTTCTCACATTCTTCTTGTGGGAATGTAAGTTATTTATTTTTTTTTTTTTTGGTTTTTCAAGACAGGGTTTCTCTGTGTAGCTTTGCGCCTTTCCTGGGACTCACTTGGTAGCCCAGGCTGGCCTCAAACTCACAGAGATCTGCCTGGCTCTGCCTCCCGAGTGCTGGGATTAAAGGCGTGCGCCACCACCACCCGGCGTGGGAATGTAAATTATAAAATCAGTTACCATCTTGCTCCAGACTTCCCTTTTACAATACTAGTGAGTGCCCGTCCTTGCCCCAGACCCCATCCCTGGGCACCAGCCACTCCAGGGAAGACCTGCCCAACTCGGCTCCAGGTTCTGGCCACCGGGCAGGTCCCCTGCTAGCCCCACCGGGAAGGATCCCCTTCTCCAAGACCCCTGGCAGACCCTGCAATCTCCACGCCCATCCGCCTGAGCCCCAAGCCTCTTCCTGAGACTTAGAGGCCGGCCCCCAGCTCCCATCTTGCTCCGGACTTCCCTTTTGGAACACTGACTTCCCTTTTGGAACACTGGTCTGTCTGAACCAAGTGTGCGGATAAGGCCAAGAACAAACCACAAGGAGATGGGCAGACGTCAAGGCAGAAACATATACAACAAAATGAATAGCAATACAGCATCACCAGGCCCTAGCCCTCCTCCAACACCTAGACCTGAACATCAGAAATTGGAAGAAGCAGAAGAAAACAGCCTTATGAATGACATCATGAAGAAGCTAGAGGCTTGTGTAGAGGAAAAGACAAAAAAATGTGAAGAACGCTGTAAACAACTAGAGGAAAGGGCAAACAAATTAGAAGAAATCAATAAAGTCCTGGAAGAAAACAATAAAATACTGAGAGAAAATCAAGAAAAATCAATGAAACAAATGAAGGAAACAGTCCAAGACCTGAAAAGGGAAATGGAAAAAATGAAGAAGACACAAACAGAGGGAATGCTGGAAATAGAAAATCTGAGAAAACGACTGGGAACTTCAGATGCAAGTATAATCAACAGAATGCAAGAGATGGAAGAGAGGATCTCTAGCGTTGAAGATACAGTAGAAGAAATACATTCATCAGTCAAAGAAAACACTAAAGCCAACAAAGTCATGAAACAAAATGTGCAAGAAATTTGGGACACCATGAAAAGACCAAACCTAAGAATAATAGGGGTCGAAGAAGGAGAAGAATACCAACTCCAGGGCACAGAAAATATATTCAACAAGATCATAGAAGAAAACTTTCCCAACTTAAAGAAGGAAATGCCTATGAAGATACAAGAAGCTTATAGAACACCAAACAGACTAGACCCCCAAAAAAAGTCCCCTCGCCACATAATAGTTAAACAACTAAACGTACAGAATAAAGAAAGAATATTAAGAGCAGCAAAGGAAAAAGGCCAAGTGACATATAAAGGCAAACCCATCAGAATAACACCCGATTTCTCAATGGAGACTTTGAAAGCCAGAAGAACCTGGACAGATGTAATGCAGACACTAAGAGACCATGGATGTCAGCCTAGACTAATATACCCAGCAAAACTTTCAATCACCATAGATGGAGTGAACAAGACATTCCATGACAAAGCCAGATTTAAACAATACTTATCCACAAACCCAGCCCTACAGAAAGCACTAGAAGGAAAATTCCAACCTAAGGAAGTCAGATACACCCTCGAAAACACAGGCAACAGATAAAGCCACAGCAGTAAACCCCAACGTATAGAAGTACCCACACATCACCACCAAAAAATAACAGGAATGAACAATCACTGGTCATTAATTTCCCTCAATATCAATGGACTTAATTCACCTATAAAAAGACATAGGCTTACAGAATGGATACAAAAGAAGGACCCATCTTTCTGCTGCATACAAGAAACACATCTCAAATTCAAAGATAGACACTACCTAAAAATAAAAGGCTGGGAAAAGACATTCCAATCAAACGGTCTTAAGAAACAAGCGGGTGTAGCCATCCTGATATCCAGCAAAATAGACTTCAAACTAAAATCAATCAAAAGAGATCAAGAAGGGCATTACATACTCATCACAGGAAAGATCCACCAAGATGAAGTCTCAATTCTGAATATTTATGCCCCAAACACAAGGGCACCCACATATGTAAAAGAAACATTACTAAAGATTAAATCACATATAAAACCCCACACATTAATAGTGGGAGACCTCAACACCCCACTTTCACCACTGGACAGATCTCCCAAATTGAAACTTAACAGAGAAACAAAGGACTTAACTGATGTCATGACTCAAATGGACTTAATCGATATCTACAGAACATTCCATCCTAACAAAAAAGAATATACCTTCTTCTCAGCACCCCATGGAACCTTCTCTAAAATTGACCACATACTTGGCCACAAAACAAATCTAAACAGATACAAAACAATTGGAATAACCTCCTGTGTTCTATCAGACCACCATGGTCTAAAGTTGGATTTCAACAACAACAAAAACTACAGAAAACCTGCAATCTCATGGAAACTGAATAATACCCAACTGAATCACCAATGGGTTAAGGAAGAAATAAAGAAAGAAATTAAAGACTTCCTAGAGATCAATGAAAATGAAGACACCACATATCCAAATTTATGGGACACTATGAAAGCAGTACTAAGAGGGAAATTCATAGCACTAAATGCCCACATAAATAAGTTGGAGAAATCTCACATTAGAGACTTAACAGCATACCTGAAAGCTCTATAACAAGAAGAAGCACAGTCTCCCAGGAAAAATAGACGCCAGGAAATTATCAAAGTGAGAGCTGAAATCAATAAAATAGAAACAAAGAGAACAATACAAAAAATTAATGAAACAAAGAGTTGGTTCTTTGAGAAAATCAACAAGATAGACAAGCCCTTATCCAAACTAACCAAAAGAAAGAGAGAGAGCATCCAAATCAATAAAATCAGAAATGAAAAGGGGGACATAACAACAGACATTGAGGAAATCCAGAGAATTCATCAGGTCATACTTCAAAAACCTCTATTCGACAAAACTGGAAAACCTAAAAGAAATGGATAACTTTCTGGATAGGTACCACATACCTAAGTTAAATCAAGACCAGATAAACTATTTAAATAGTCCAATAACCCCTAACGAAATAGAAACAGTCATTAAAAGTCTCCCAACCAAAAAAAAGCCCAGGACCAGATGGTTTCAGCGCAGAATTCTACCAGATCTTCAAAGAAGAGTTAATACCAATACTCTCTAAATTGTTCCACACAATAGAAACAGAAGGAACATTACCAAACTCCTTCTACGAGGCTACAATTACCCTAATTCCTAAACCAAACAAGGATACAACAAAGAAAGAGAACTACAGACCGATCTCCCTCATGAACATTGATGCAAAAATACTCAATAAAATACTGGCAAACAGACTCCAAGAACACATCAAAACAATTATCCACCATGATCAAGTAGGATTCATTCCAGGGATGCAAGGGTGGTTCAACATACGAAAGTCCGTCAATGTAATACACCATATAAACAAACTCAAAGAAAAAAACCATATGATCATCTCACTGGATGCAGAAAAGGCATTTGACAAAATCCAACACCCCTTCATGATAAAGGTATTGGAGCGATCAGGAATACAGGGAACATACCTAAACATAATAAAGGCAATTTACAGCAAGCCAACAGCCAACATCAAATTAAATGGAGAGAAACTCAAAGCAATTCCACTAAAATCAGGAACGAGGCAAGGCTGTCCACTCTCCCCATACTTATTCAATATAGTACTTGAAGTTCTAGCCAGAGCAATAAGACAACATAAGGAGATTAAGGGGATACAAATTGGAAAGGAAGAAGTCAAGCTTTCCCTATTTGCAGATGACATGATAGTATACTTGAGCGACCCCAAAGATTCCACCAAGGAACTGATACAGCTTATAAACACCTTCAGCAACATAGCAGGATACAAGATCAACTCAAAAAAATCAGTAGCCCTCCTATATACAATGGACAAAGAAGCGGAGAAGGAAATCAGAGATACATCACCCTTTACTATAGCCACAAATGACATAAAATACCTTGGGGTAACACTAACCAAGCAAGTGAAGGACCTATATGACAAGAACTTTAAGTCCCTGAAAAAAGAAATTGAGGAAGATGTCAGAAAATGGAAAGATCTCCCATGCTCATGGATAGGCAGGACTAACATAGTAAAAATGGCAATCTTACCAAAAGCAATCTACAGATTCAATGCAATCCCCATCAAAATACCAACACAATTCTTCACAGACCTGGAAAAAATAATACTCAACTTCATATGGAAAAACAATAAACCCAGGACAGCCAAAGGAATCCTGTACAATAACACAACTTCTGGAGGCATCACGATCCCTGACTTCAAGCTCTACTATAGAGCTACAGTAATAAAAACAGCTTGGTACTGGCATAGAAACCGACATGTGGACCAATGGAATCGAATTGAAGACCCTGACATTAATCCGCACACCTATGAACATATAATTTTTGACAAAGAAGCCAAAAGTGCACAATGGAAAAAAGAAAGCATCTTCAACAAATGGTGCTGGCAAAACTGGATATCAACATGTAGAAGGCTGCAAATAGATCCATATCTATCACCGTGCACAAAACTTAAGTCCAAGTGGATCAAGGACCTCAACATAAATCCAGCTACTCTGAACCTGCTAGAAGAGAAAGTAGGAAGTAGTCTTGAACGCATTGGCATAGGAGACTACTTCCTAAATAGAACACCAGTAGCACAGACTCTGAGACAAACAATCAATCAATGGGACCTCTTGAAACTGAGAAGCTTTTGTAGAGCAAAGGATACGGTCAACAAGGCAAAGCGACAGCCTACAGAATGGGAAAAGATCTTCACCAACCCCACATCTGACAGAGGACTGATATCCAGAATATATAAGGAATTCAAGAAATTAGACATCAAAATGCCCAACAGTCCAATTAAGAAATGGGCTATAGAACTAAACAGAGAATTCTCAACAGAGGAAACTCAAATGGCTGAAAGACATTTAAGGAACTGCTCAACATCCCTAATCATCAGGGAAATGCAAATCAAAACAACTCTGAGATACCACCTTACGCCTGTCAGAATGGCTAAGATCAAAAACACCGAAGACACTTTATGCTGGAGAGGATGTGGAGCTAGGGGAACTCTCCTCCACTGCTGGTGGGAATGCAAGCTTGTACAACCACTTTGGAAATCAATATGGTGCTTTCTTAGAAAATTGGGAATCAATCTCCCCCAAGATCCAGCTATACCACTCTTGGGCATATACCCAAGAAATGCTCAACCACACCATAAGAGCACTTGTTCAGCTATGTTCATATCAGCATTGTTTGTAATAGCCAGAACATGGAAACAACCCAGATGCCCTTCAACTGAAGAATGGATAAACAAAA
The DNA here is from genome assembly GCF_007827085.1 of Peromyscus californicus insignis. Classification (NCBI taxonomy): domain Eukaryota; kingdom Metazoa; phylum Chordata; class Mammalia; order Rodentia; family Cricetidae; genus Peromyscus; species Peromyscus californicus. The sequence continues at coordinate 47,009,596 of NW_026294491.1, read as the reverse complement.
TGTGGTACATATACACAATGGAATACTACTCAGCAGAGAAAAACAATGGCATCATGAGGTTTGCAGACAAATGGATGGATCTAGAAAAAATCATCCTGAGTGAGGTAACCCAGACTCAGAAAGACAAACATGGTATGTACTCACTCATAGCAGGATACTAGACATGAAACAAGGATGACTTGTCTGCTACTCACATCACCAGGGAGGCTACCTGGAAAACAGGACCCCAAGAAAGACACAGGGATCGCCCAATGACAGAGAAATGGAATGAGATCTACATGAACAGCCTGGACATGAGTGGGGGTAATGAAAGGTGAGGGTTGAGGGAAAGAGAGCTTGGGGGAGCGGGAGATCCCAGCTGGATCAACAACAGAGAGGGAGAACAAGGAATAGGAGACCATGGTAAATGAAGACCACATGAGAATAGGAAGAAGCAAAGTGCTAGAGAGGCCCACAGAAATCCACAAAGATACCCACACAACAGACTGCTGGCAATGGTCGATAGACAGCCCGAACTGACCTACTCTGGTGATGGGATGGCCAAACACCCTAATTGTTGTGCTAGAAACCTCATCCAACTACTGAGGGATCTGGATGCAGAGATCCATGACTAGGCCCCGGGTGGATCTCTGGGAGTCCAATTAGCGAGAATGAGGAGGTTTATATGAGCGAGAATTGTTGAGACCAAGTTTGGATAAAGCACAGGGACAAATAGCCAAATGAATGGAAACACATGAACTATGAACCAATGGCTGAGGGGTCCCCACTGGATCAGGCCCTCTGAATGGGTGAGACAGTTGATTGGCTTGATCTGTTTGGGAGGCATCCAGGCAGTGTGACCAGATCTTGTGCTCATTGCATGAGTTTGCTGTTTGAAACCTGGGGCCTATGCAGGATTGTTTGGCTCGGCCTGGGAGGAGGGGACTAGACCTACCTGGACTGAGTCTACCAGGTTGACCTCAGTCTGTGGGGAAGGCTTTGCCCTGGAGGAGATGGGAATGGGGGGGGGGGTTGGGGGGAAGGTGAGGGGGATGGGAGGGGGGAGAACAAGGGAATCCGTGGCTGATATGTAGAACTGAATTGTATTGCAAAATAAATTAAAAAAAAAATTGTGGAGGGCCAGGAAAAAAAAATAAATAAAATCAGTTACAGAAAGCCATATAGAAGTTGCTGACAAAAGAAAAAAAAATCTTAATTATGATTCAGCTCTTCCACTTGTGGATGTAAAACCCCTTCAAAATGAAAACAACACATTAAATAGATAATTTTATAGCAGTATTTATTACAACACTATTGACAAGTACTCTCTCCTATAGTCACCGTAGGTGCTAATGATCAATCAATCAATGAATATAGCCCAGAAACCAAGGATAAAACCAAATACAACTGGTCTATAAAAATAGCAATAAATGACTCCTAATGATATTCTGCTATACTCATAGATTGTTGCCTTATTCAACCATCATCAGAGAGGCTTTCTCATGCAACAGATTAAAACAAATATAGAGACACATAGCCAGATAGCAGAGTGAGAGACCTTGGAAAATACAGCTGTAAATAAGATATCTCCGTCAAATCCCTCTCTTCAGAGGTCAGGGAACTTTGCAGAAGAGGAGGCAGAAGGAGTCAGGAAAACAGGGCACTACTTGAGAATGAGGGCCCCCTGAAACAACTGAGAAAAGCTCATAAGCTCATAGGAATTCTAGAGGCTGAAGCAGGAATCATAGAGCCTACAAGGGTCTGCTCTTGGTCCTCTGCATATGTGCTACAGCATTCAGTTTAGCCCTTCTATGCGACTCTTGAATTTGTGAACTAGTGGGTCTCTGATTCTTTTGCCCTCTCTTGGGGCTCTTTTATTTTTCTGTTGGCTTGTCTTGTCTAATTTTAGTTTATGGTTTTTGTGTAATCTTATTATGTTGTATTTTGTTTTGCTTTGTTGTTATATCTTAGAAGCTTGTTCTTTTCTAATGAGAACTAGAAAGAGAGTGGATCTAAGGAAGGGAAGAACTTGGAGGAGTAGATGAAGGGAAAACTGTATTCAGAATACATTATATGAGAAGAGAATCTATGTTGAATAAAAGAGAAAAAACATTTTAATATGTTACATGTGAATAATTTAATATTACTTGACCATAAAGTTAAGTGAATTCTTGGAATGTGGGACAACATGTGCAAAAGTAGAGTATATCACATTTGGTGACATTAGCCAGACACAGGAAGACAAATAATACACATTTTTCTGGTATGCTGAAACTAAATGTGTTGATATAAAAATAAAAGAAGTTAATAATAATTACCAGAGACTAAAAGAAGTAGGGAGTGGGGAGGTCTATAGGGAGAGTATGTAGTGGATGGATATCACAACATACTCATAAAATGTATGCTTCACTACTCTATGACACAAAGGGTAAATACAATTGTTATTTTATATATAAGATAATCTTATGTGTTAGTTTCTTTATTTACCACTTTCAATATTGCTATATATATAATACATGTGACTAAAATGACATATGTATAATACACACACACACACACACATATATATATATATATATATATATATATATATATACTGCATACATATGAACATTTAAAATGTGTAACATTGATATTATAACTCAGTGGACCTAAATAAATGCATCAGATACTATAAGTATATGTATCACAAAACTGAATATTATTAGACATTAATTTTTCAAGTTGATTCTAAATAAAGCATCTAGTATTCAACATACAAAATAGATTGCTTTTTTTTAAGAAATCATCTACTTGATTCCGCTAAGACTACATCTAGCTTCATTGCAAACTGCACAACTCCAATGAGCAAGAGTCTCCTATTACAGAGAAGTAGTAAATGCCGAGTTAGTTTAATAGTACTCACTGGGGAGTCTAGTAGTGTGTGTGTGTGTGTGTGTGTGTGTGTGTGTGTGTGTGTGTGTGTGTGTGTAGCAGCTCATTATCAACAAAGCAGCTTTGATCAACAATAGAATCTTTCTCATAAGCATGGAGGAACTCTTGATATCCATGATGTTTGTATCTCCTCCTTGACCAAAATAATAGCTTCAACAAATAACTCCATAATGCACACTAATATTAGCTCCCAGTTAGTTATAGCTTTCATGGTAAAACCTAAATCCATAAAACCTTTCTAGAGAAATATATTGGGAAAATAGTTGACGCGAATATTTCTTAGATAAGAGGAAATCATAAAACATAATGTAAGTGATAGCATAGCCTCAGTAGTTATTACTTCCCATGGACACATTAGGATTGTGTTCTATGTGTACAACAATAGAGGAGAGCAGTGGGTCTGAGTGCCTCATAGTTCTTTCTTCTTTAGGGAGGGATGGAGCATATGAAACTTGGCTAATTGTCCTCAGAATATCTTGAGCTTTTGTTCTGCCAGTGAAGAACAATTAGCACCCAAAGACAGAAAGCTAAAGCCTAGGGCAGAATGACTCTGGAGGGGCAGGCAGCCACTGACAAATGGGGCTCTATTCCTACAGCACCATTGGAAGAACAAAGCTAGCATTTCTGAAGTAATGTCAGAATAAAGTGACAGCTATCTGCAGACATCCATTTTGCTAGTGATGCCTTGTGAAGCAGGTGCTGATAGATCTCTCTTTGCAGTGTTCCATAAAAGAAAAACAAGATTGGCACAGCAGAGAAGTCCAGGTCAACATTTTAAAATATAAAATTAGTGGTTATTATGCTCCCATTAGTAGAAACATTCATTTTCCCCCCACTGGCACAATGGGCTTATTCATTTTCAGAAAAGTATTCACAAAAGCAAATTTCCCTTTTCTAGTTAAAAGATATTTTCACAAAATGAAAATCAAACAAAAAAATCACACTTTTTGGGGGGTGGGGTAATCCTGAAATAGTTGATATAAAGTTCTGGAGCAACTAGTTACATCTTGTATTGGAAAAAAAAATGATATAAGTGCTTAATATGCATTTTCTCCCATTATGAGTATAAACAATATATTGAAAACCCACAGTTACTTTTGTTCATTTTAAATTCAAATATGTCCATGATGTCTATAATGTCACTGGTAAAACTTATTTTGAAAGCCTTGGAGTCAGCCTTAGAGTATGGTATGCTGCTCTCAGCTCCTCAGGACCCTCTGGGGTGGAAGGAAGTGGAGTGGATGAGTGAAAAGCAGCACACCTCCCGCAGTTCCCTCCCCCTTCACTTTGACTAGCACATGTGAGATGCCCAGTTAGCAGCAATGCATCAGCCACGCCCATTGAGCTGCAAGGCTGAGACACGAATAGACATTGACAGATGTCCTTTGTCCTTTCAGAAGATTATTTTATGTCGATTATCTGGAAAACGTAAAACTCTAATACCTAATGGGGCAATTTACAGACTCACTGAGATACACACAATTCTCAATGAGGTCTGTTCTACATCACGTAAAACTCCTAGCTCATTCAGGCACCAATTCCTCACAGCTGAATTGTTTCCAAATGACAGCTGACTTCTATTTGATTCTCTAATCCTCATTAACATTCTAGTGATGCAAATAGGACATATTACAGTCCTTGTTTCATACGTGGCAAAGTGAAGCAGATAATGTCGAGCAAACATGGAAATTCTGATCCTTAGAGTTATGTTATATAGGAGGTTCATGTTCTAAATTCTTCTGTCATCTTGTACCAGGGTACAAAATAGAACATGGAATCTCTGAGATACTCATATTGTCTCTTCTGTATTGTTTCAGATGAGTACATCTGCATTTCAAGCATTTATGTAAACATGCATTCTTATATATTTATATAAGCATGCATACTCACTGATGTAAAATGGTATATAATATGCAAACTTATAAAGTGGGATTATTAGAAAATTATAAATACAATTCTACAGCTCAGCACTGAAATTGATCTTTGTCTCATTTTAAAATGTGGAAGTCCTTGGAAAATTATTTCAAGGTGGATATTTCTACATATCTGCAGACATGCAGAGAGGGATATTAAATAAATATGACAACTATAAGGAAAGCATAGCTTTACAGATATTTTTGAGAGAGAAGAAGGTTAACTGACTGATGGTGGACCCCTTAAAAGACTCTTATTTAGCATGTCTTACACAAATCCTTCATGAAGAACACTGGAAGAGTTTATGCTCAGAAGGCCAGAGAAGAACAGGGGACTGTGTTTAATGTAATGCCTAGTGCTAAGACAGAAAAACAGACACTACTTTGAAATATAGATACTAGCCTCTCCAATTTCACTTATTGCTATATCATGGAAAGTGAAGACCTCCCATATCATGTAAACGTGATACTATGGTGTAGTTAGTTTCATGAAGAAAAATATCTGCTAGAATGTTGCAAATGTAATCAAACTTTAACAGATGGCTGCTACAGAGATCCTGATACATCACTACTAGTATATTGTATAGCTAGCTATAGATTACATTAAGATAACAAAAAATACTAATTTCTCTCTTATAATAATTTAATAAACCAATATTGTAATTGTATTTATTATAATTAACTCCAATTATAAAATAGTGCAGTTAATTTTGCTTTTGTATTCACCTTACTGCTTTTTTTGTAGAATACTTCATACAGGCTTATTGAAATCACTTTACTTTTGTGTGTTTATGTAAATTAATACAAATATTGAGGTGTTTGAGTGTTTTTTACACATAATTATACATCTTTAAGGAAGTGGAATGTAGTATATTCATTTTTCACATACGCAGCAATAACTCATTTGAAATTTTCAAAAAATATTCTCCGTATTAATATTCATTTTTTATGTTTGTCTCTCACTGACAATTTTCTCAGTGTAGCTTATAATACTAGTAGCTGATGTTTTATAGGGAATGTAGGCTTATTATATCTGCCTTTAAATGCTTTGGTATTTTGGTAATAAAATTATGTACCTTTGTTGAATGAAAGACTGAACAGTTTTATATTCCAAACTTGCAGTTCATTTAAAAATAAGTTGTATTCATTGCTATTATGTTGATGTGTGTGCATGTATGTGTAATATGTGTAACAGAATATGGCACCCATGAGTTTCCAGCATGTGCTGAGACCAGTGGACAACTTTCAGGAATTCCTCCTCTGCTTTCATCATGACATCTGGGTATTGAACTCAGGTCATGAGGCTTCTGCAGTAAGTGCTTATCCCTGCTGAGCTGTCTTGCCAAAATTAAATTCATTAAGAACTGGCTTAATTAGGAAAGTTAGATTTCTTCGGTCAAAAGAATTTACCCATCGTAAAGTTAATAATTTATTTAAAAAAAAAAAGAGGCTAAAAAAAAGAGTCTGTAGAAGTCTGATAGAGGTTTCTGATAAGAAGTTATAATTAAGAGAAACTGATACTTGGACTGCTCTTAGGACTCACATATATTCTCTAGAGTCAATGTAATAGAATTATAGAGTCCATATAAAATATAAAAGAATTTGGGATTAAGAAATAGAGCTGCAAAACGCTGTATTGCGTCCAACCTATGCTAAACTGACAAGTCATTTTTTTTTTATATGAGCCAATCTCTTCTCCTTTTGGAATCAGGCAGGGTTAGGATGCTTACTACCCCTGTTCTTAATCCTCCAGCCTGCCTAGGCCTGTTCTTCCTCACTGGAAATGAGTCCCTCCATGGTTAATCTGAAGTCACTCTCCTCATCAACCATCCATTGGGTTTGATCTGCTTTCCTCTATTGTCAAGCAGGAGTCTCTGGTTGATTCTCACTGTTCCTGTGCCTCAGGTTTAGCTGTCTAAAGCTCTTCTTACTCACATTGATCAACTGAAATGGAAACCTCACTTGCCCTACAGCTACGTAAAACAAACACCTAAGCCAACCATTAAAACCATTTTTTTTTATAAAGAAGAGATGAGGGTTATTTGTATTTCTACAAAAGATTTTTTTAAAAGTAGTAAACAGTGGTCATCTGAGGAGACAGCTCAGTTCACAAAGTGAATTCCAAATTGTAAGGTCCCGAGTAGAACTCCAGGACCTGTATAAAAATCCAGACACTGTGGCTCGTATTTGTTGTCCCAGGGCTGCTGGTGGGATGTAGACACTCCTGGATCCCTGCAACTTGCTAGCCAGCTACTTCAGCGTAATGTGGTTAACTTCCAGGTCCATGAAGGATGCTGTCTCAATAAGTAAGATAGAACACAATTGAAAATGAGATTCACCCAGACTGTTTGCCTCCACACACATACACACAAGAATGTAAAAAATACAAATTTCTTTAAAAAATGTAGATCAGTAATTGTCAAGGTCAACTAATTTACAAAATGTCAGTAAAGAAAGGTGAAATGTATATTTATGAAAAACCTTTTTTTTTCTGGTATAGTTGTGCCTTTAAATAGCAAAAGGGAAATAAGAAAAAAAGTTAATTAAGATATTTAAGCCCATTTTAAGTTGATTCCAGAAGACCAATATCACATCTCACAAGGTGAAAAATACCTGCAAGTTGTGTTACTGACAGTTACCATTAAAAGCATGCCAAGATTTTATCAGAAAATAGTTTTTGAAAATGTAATAAATTATTTGGTGTATCTTCTAATATTTTTATGATTGCAATAAAATATAAGATATAATTTACTTCAAATATGTATCATCCTACTTCCAAGTTTCAAACTATATGATTATTCTGTAATTTAAATTTTTGACAGCATTTGAGAAGGTATAATTTTTTGACCTGTCACAAACTGTAAGATTTCCCAAATATCAATTATGAAGATGCCAGTTTATATTTATTGCTGTGCCATGAATTTTCTTTAAATTTAATCGAGGAGCAGTTCTCTGATGCAAAATTCAAGCCAAAAAGTACCCAGTAACACCACCGAGAGAATTATACTGAAAATTCAATGGCTGCTTATGCATGACTGCAACCAAAACTTAATAAATGTTATAAAAAGACAAATTCTTCACTTATATTCCTTATGAACATTAACATGTTTGATCAAACAGCACAATTTTGATTCATGGATATGGTTATTGATCAACATATATATGTTTATAAGTACAATATGGTGATATTTTATTTGTACTAAAATGTTATTTGTATGTTAATAAATAAAGTTGCCCAGGGGTCAGCGCTATTAGCAAGCCATAGGAAAGCTGGGCGTTGGTGGTGCACGCCTTTAATCCTAGCACTTGGTAGCAGAGGATGGTTTCGATCCATCGACCTCTGGGTTATGGGCCCAGCACGCTTCTGCATGGAGCACCAGCTTTAAGCGAGTAGCAACATACATATATATATTTATGAACACTGCACTAACATATAAAAACATTCAAGTGATACAGGTCTTAATCAAATAAATTAAAATTATAACAAAGCCACCCAACCAAATGATGCCTAAAAGACCAATGACACGTGTTCTCTCCCAAGGAGAAGTTTTAATGATCTATTTAAAAGATTGCTGATATTTTATTGTTTTTGACCTACAAAATGGTAATTTTATGTGATTCAAATTTATATTTTATGAGAGAACTCATCCAAATTGACATGAATTACGGGGCCTTGGCTCCCTGGTGCTGTCTGGATTCAGATGGGTCAGAGGACAAGTGTGACCCTCACCATCTCATAACCAGAAGCAGACAGCCTCAGGCAGATAGTGCAAGTTGCTAGTGTAATTTATCTGTCCTGTCCACGTGGCTTCCTGTGTAAATCTGATAATTCTAGGAGATCAGTGTCTTATTCTCATAAAAACTGGGGTAACAATTAAAGAGTCATCACTTCCTCTTCATTAACGTCTCTGGTTTCTTGTTTAGTCTCAGTTTTGTTCACAAATTCTGTTTTAGATTAACAAGACTCTAGTCTACACAGACAGATCATATCGAAAGTAGAGCCCTATTACAAGTACAGCTCCTCTTTGAACAAAGCATTTCTCTCAGCAGAGCCCTAACTGAACTTTTCTCAGTTTTGAAATGAATTAAGCATTGAAATACACTAACCCCTACTAACTTAATATGTCTCACTGCTTAGAAACTTCGTCTTTATTGTCAGTTCTATTTACTCCAAATATATTTCATGCTTATTTTTCAACTCTCCCTAAACGAATCATTTCAATCCACAGTGCTTTTTGTTAGGTCCTTGCATATACATAATAGCAGATGCCACCGAAATATAATGACAAATGCTATAAATCTGACACTGAAGAAAATATTACTTCAAAAAGTGGCTGGGAAATGTGTCTTATTCTTGTATACTTTGAGAAAAAAAAAAGCCTTTCCTGAGTAAAGAAGCAAACATAAATTTGCCATAATCATGTGACATTTAGTATAAATTACAGAGAATTGAATCCAAGATTTTATAGTAAGGGACTAACAGTCTTACTTTGAGTGTATCCATGAGAGTAATTCTTTAAAGCAGGGGGAATAAGCAATTATCATTAAATGTTGCATTTCTATAGCGAGTATTGTGTAGAAGAACAAAGCGCATTGGCTATCAACTGTAGTAGAGAAAATTATCCCAGATGAAGAACCTAAGCACATCTGGCCACCATATCTCTGCATTGAACTCACCAATAAAAATAAAGCCCTGCCCCAAACTGGGTGGATCAAGGATCTCCTTGCATGGAGAAAGAAGAGCAAGATGAACTTCCATAGTGTGTGCTAATCCTTTATCACCAGATAGATACTCTGTCAGTAGGAAGTATGGGATAGTCTGTCCATATAAACTGCTCTTCACCACGATGATTAACTTCCATGCCCCTTCTTTCAAATTTGAAGTCTAGGGGCATGCATGAAGGCCCTCAGATTCATAGACCAAAGCATAAAGAGCACTCCTGTACGAGATACAGGGAAGTCAGCGCCGCATATTGCAATGCCACAGATATAGGATGTGATTGTGATATAGGAGTATGTCAAGTTTAAGATACAACCTGATGTGTTGACTGGAGGCAGAAAGACTGCCTATGACATGGTCTTTCCTACCAACTACAAAGAATTGCGTTCCCTTCATAGATGTAAAGTGGATGTTGCATGCCAAAACTGGTTTGGATATTCAAACTAGTTTCGAAGTTCGTTCACCAGGAGGGTGTTAGTCATTCTAAAACTCACATGATTAGGTTTCTTTTTTTTTTTTTTTTGAAAACAGTTTCTGACATAATTGCAAATGACCAGAATAAAGAGGAGTAAAATGTATTTTGCCCATTCCCCATTTCTTTTAAATTTATTATTACTGCAAAGTGTTCTATTTGATTCTAATTGTAATTACTTTGAAATATTGCCATCCTCAGAGAAGAGTCATCCTTCAGCACATGGTAACAAACAGAAATACTCATAACCAGACAATATACAGAGAGTGAGAGACCTTGGAACACTCAGCCCTGAGTGGGATGTCTCCATCATTTCCCTTCTCTCTGGGAATTTTACAGGAGAGGAGGCAGAAAGAGTGTAAAGAGCCACAGGAGATAGAATACACCGAGTAAAGTAGGACTGCTAAGCAGAGTAGGACCAGTGCATAAATGAACTCACGGAGACTGTGGCAGCATGCACAGGACATGCACAGGTCTAAGTCAGACTGGGAACCCAGAAATGAGAGGAGAAGTGAAAACATGCCCCCATTCCTAACTCGGAAGCTGGAGTCAACTGACAACCATCTGCAAATGAAAAATTAGGTTTTTTTTTTTCCCCAAGGAAATCTCACTATGGAAACAAACCACTCTTAAAGATAGACTGCACGTCCAACAGTAGATGGCCAACATGAAATAAACTCAGTGGCAAGTTCGGAAGCAACTTCTTTGTCTCATGATATTGTTCAGGATTTTTTTTCTTTAATCTTACAGGTTCTTTTGGTATACAGTACAGCTTCTGATTTGTATTTTATAGAACTTCTGTGTGTGTAAACATGTATGTCTCTGGGTCTAAATGTGTCTGTCATACATTTTCTCTCTTTTTTTATTTTGTTCTGGTGACATTTGTTTGTTTTTATTTTATCTACTTTATTATGATTCTGGAGATGTCTCTTTGTTTTCTAAGGAGAGACACAAAGGGTGTGAATCCAAACAGGAGGATGAAGGAGGAAATGAGAGGATTTGGAGGAACAGAAGCTCTAATCAAAATATAAGGTCTGAAAAAAATGCTTTCAATACAAGAAAAAAATTAAATTGAATTAATAATGTAAGTAGCAGTTTTACATTGTTTTCTCTCATTATGATTTTCCTCTGTGTTAGTCATTCTCCATTCTTTTAAAGTGTACATGCATGATTCATTATTTTGTGATTAATATCAACTAATATTCCATTTAGTATATAAAATACAATGCTTTTTATATCTAAATTTGATCATCTATTGCTTTATAAGAATATATCTGTAATATGAAATAACAGATATTTGATTGTTAATAAAAAAACACAAATGTATTTTATTTTTCTCCATTAGTCTATGCAGTTCATGCTAAACTGAAAGCTTATTTACACTTGTAAACTTATTCTGTGGTCAATTTTATCAGTCAGCATTTTAAATCTCTTAATAAAATTAGCTACTTTATTGATGCAAATCATTCAATTTGTAAAACTTTTTTGATGGTTAAAACTATTTTGATCAATTTTTATTTTTATTACTAACTGTAAATAAAATACTTTGGTAAATTTAAATCGTGAATGCTAGCATAAGTCTATATTTTACAGAAAGACTTAAAGACTTGTGATAATCTGCAATGGATCATTCTCTAGAAGGGCATAATATTAATTGACATAATCCAGACACAGGACAAAACACTTAAGTGTTGAATCTTTGAAGGTAAAAGTTGTACAAGTAGTGATTAGAAGGATATCATGGAAGAGGGAGTGCTTACAAAAAGACTCAGTTATATTGTGAACATAAGGTGTAGTATCTAATTCTCACCAAAATACTGGGGTTAAAGTTGGACTGTATTCTTCGACCGATTTAGAGAATAGAATTTTTTCAAAAGAAAAAATTTCAGTTGACAGATGAGATAATTATCTTGGTTGTGGTGATCCTTTCAAAATAAGTATGCACATCAAATTATGTGGGTATCTTAAATGTGTACGAAATTTATTCATCAATTATCCTTCAATAAAACTGAGGAACAGTTTGCAGTACGGAAATTAGGATTCTATCCCATTACAATAAATTTTAGAAGATAGGTCTGCTGTGGGATGTTCTGTATGGCAAATGTGTTGCTGATTAGTCAATAAATAAAACACTGATTGGCCATTGGCTAGGCAGGAAATGTAGGGGGGACAAGAAGGAGAATAAAGCTGGGAAGTGAAAGGCTGAGTCAGAGAGACACTGCCAGCCGCCACGATGACAAACAGCATGTGAAGATGCCGGTAAGCCACAAGCCACGTGGCAAGGTATAGATTTATAGAAATGGATTAATTTAAGCTGTAAGAGCAGTTAGCAAGAAGCCTGCCACGGCCATACAGTTTGTAACCAATATAAGTCTCTGTGTTTACTTGGTCGGGTCTGAGCGGCTATGGGACTGGCAGGTGAGAGAGATTTGCTCTGACTGTGTGCCAGGCAGGAAAACTCTAGCTACATAGGTCCTCTTGCTAAAATAATATCTTTTTTGACAATGCCATTTTGGAATTTTCTATTCACACCCAGATACTGCTTTTGGAAATTTTAATAAGGGGTTTCCTTATAATTTAGTTTCTTTATCAAAATACTTTAAGTGACAAATTTCATATATGTTCTCAAGTTTTATAGTGCAATTGGGGATGATAAATTACACTGAACGTTAATGAAAGTGAGATATTAGAGTCAATGCACATTTTCTTGTCTTTGGCAATGTGCTCCGGTCTCAGCAAATGTTCCACTACATGTCATGTAAACATCAGCTTGTTCTGAACCCTGGATACATTGCACAGATTGCCCTAAGGGAATCTGAGGAAATGTCTCAACTCCCTATTTGTTCTTACCTCTTTATTCTAATCCCCACAGCATCTCTCTTAGACACCTCTCCTTCAGAAATTCTACACTACTTTTCTTTTCTAAGTTTCTTCCATCTCTAATCCACTTTACTCTCTCCTCCTTCAAATGCCCCTTCGTTTTGATTAGGTCAGGGACTTTGCATTCTGCAATATCTAACAATGTCTATACTTATTTTTTCACATTTGAATTTACTGTAGTCAAGTAAGGATATCTGTTTTTCTTTTTCCTAAATGCCTTCACTTCATTTTAGGAGTTGTTTCTTTACCCAGGTGTGGTGGTGCATTCCTTTAATTTCAGCACTTGGGAGGCAGAGACTTCAGAGTTCAAGGCTAGTCTGGTCTCCAGAGGGAGTTCCAGGACAGTGAGGGCTACACAGAAAAACCCTGTCTCAAAAAAAAAGATGAAATTGTTTCCTTATGTATAACATGATAACATTATATGTTCAGAGTTCCATTAGAATAGCAGCCTTACTTTCCTTGCTACTGTGATAAAATACCTTGAAAAAGCAACTCATAAGAGAATATGTTTATCTTGGCTCACATCTACAATAAGACAGTCCACTAGGGAAGAGAAGTCATGGGGGCAGAGCAGATCATGAGTTATCCACAGTCAAGAAGCAGGTAATGATGATGGCTCATGCTTAGCCAGCTTTTTATTTTTTATTCATTCAGTCTGGGACCTACGCCAAAGGAATGGTGGTCTAGGTTTCAGGGCTGGTCTTACTGCATGGATTAACCTAATCAAGATAATCCCTAACAGGCATGCCCAGAGGCTAACCTAATCTAAATAATTTCTCACAGTTGTGCCTCATGATTTATCTTCTAATTGATTTCAGATCCTTTAAAATTGGTAGTAGATGTAAAACATCACAATAGCTTAAGACAGATGTTTATAACCACTGAACTCTTCCCTGCAATACAAACTCCCAGACTAGATGTACAACACTCAATTTCAATATCTCTTTGCTTATTATTGTAAAGGCAATTCAGTGATTGTACTCCAGTGGAATTTGGATATAGGATACCTTTACTGTATATTTTAATTGAATGCATTCGTGAGAGACTGAAAATATTTGGAAAGGTATTGGTATCTACTTTTAATTTTTAATTAGTTTCTTATTTTTGCAGGGTGGAAACCATTTGATATATTTAATTCATACAACTGCATTCAATTTAAAGAGTTGAGATGGGTTTGGAGAGATTCAATGTGAATTTTCCACATTTCACTGTAATTATATGATATGTAGTAGCCATGAATCTCATGTTCCAAAATAAAGTAATATAATTTTTTCTTCTTGGTTTTCTTCTTTTTATGTGTATGTGTTGTGGATAGGCGAGTACATACATGTTTCCGTGTGTGTGTGTGTGTGTGTGTGTGTGTGTGTATGTGTGTGTGTGTGTGTGTGTGTGTACATGCATGTTCAAGTGTGTACTTTCCTGTGGGAGACCCAAGATCAATGTTGGAAATAAAATAGTCTCTCTTAGTAAGAACCAGAGCTTGCATATTCCGCTAGACTAGATAGCAGCTTGCTCTGTAGATACTCTTTTCTATCTTCAACCTGGGAGGTTCTAGAGACTCATACTCCAGGCTTTTGCTTGTACTGCAAGCACTTTGAAACTTGAGCCATTTTCTTGCAACCCAACTTATGTAAATTTTTAGAAGGATGCTAATCACTTACATAGAATTCCACATACATTTTCTAAATCATATAATATTAGGAAAAAACGTCATTCATCAAGTCTCAAATGATCGTGTGTGTGTGTGTGTGTGTGTGTGTGTGTGTGTGTGTGTGTGTGTGTATACATAGTCAAGCCTTACTTTGTAGTCTAAAGGAGCCTTGGGCTTCTCATTTTTCTCTTTCATCTCTTGCATGCTGGGATTCTATACCACTTAAATGATATAAAATCCATGCAAAAGACAGTTTTATTAACGATGGTAATTATGAGTAGTGGTAGATTATGACCCTGTTGTGTCAGCATAGAGATCTTAGTGTGAAGTATCAGGAGGAGCTCTCTCATGATCTGGGAAGGACTTGCTAGGAAGAAGAAACTCAAAGGGAGGTCTTGGCAAGTAAAGCAAACTGACAACAAGGAGACAACCAAGATCACTATCCCTGAAATCCAGGTGTCAAGCACACAGCAAGAATGATGAAAGAAGAAATCAAACTTCCTATGGATGAAGATCCTGTTTTGCCATCTGATTCCTACCTTAGGGACCACCTGAATTCCACTTCAGAGGCTATCTGGATACCATCAGAACACTCATCATCTGTGCAACCAGTTCTCTCTGCGATCCACCCCTAGGCTGCAGCTGTTGCTATAACATTCGTTTAACAAGTGGTCATGTAGGAAAGAATACAGGCAGTTGCCATTGTATGACATACAGATAGGATTTCTGAAATAATTGAACAGCACATTTGACAAAATTTGGCAGAGAAAATTTACATTTTACTGCTTCTAGGAAATGCACTTTTACATTTCATGATCCACTTTTATATGAACATAAAAGCATATTATTCCTGTAGATATATTTTGCAAATTGTCATTCCAAATGTTGGTGAGGGCACAAGTGAGTTTACTTAGTTTCAGAGTTTCCTTTGGATTTTTAGAATTACTAATATCCACAGGGAAGCAGCTAGGCAGTCTTTAGACCTTCACTTTCCCTCCTTTCATCTAAATCCAATCCCCTAGTCCCTTCCCCAGCTCTGCAGCAGACCTCCTGCAATGGCTTCCCCTCCCTCTCTGACCCCTTCTCCAGACAATTATGCAGATCTTCTTTTACATCCTCATCACCACCCCATCTCTTAGTCTCAGCCTACAACTCCCACAAGCATTCCCTGGAACCCACCTGCCATGGCTGTCATGGAAAAAGATAGGTCAGGAAAGCAGGTAGGTAATCGTTGAATTTTCACTTTCCTCTTCTCCTCCAAACACAATCCTCCAGTCTCATTCCCAGCACTCTAGCAGACTACTGTCTGTGCCTTTTCTTCTATCTCTTGCTCCATTCTGGACATCCTACCTAAAGCAATCTACAGATTCAATGCAATCCTCATCAAAATTCCAATGCAGTAGCTCACAGATCTTGAAGTGACTATTTTCAGCTTCATATGGAAACAAAAAACCTAGGATAGTTAGAATGAATACTCTTGAGTGGTAATAGAAATGCTTGAGACATCACCATTTCCAATAGTAAATTGTACTTCAGAGATATAGTAATAAAATCAGCATGGTATTGGCACAAAAAAAGACATGATGATGAATGGAATCTAATTGAAGAAACAAATATAAATTCACACACCTATGGAGAGCTGATTTCTGATGAAGAACCCAGAAATACACACTGGAACAAAGATAGCATCTTCAATAAGCAGTGCTGGACAAGAGAGAAGGCTAATATATAAAATACATAAAGAAATAAAAAAAAACCCTGGATGTCAAGAAAACAGATAACACAATTAAAATGGGGTACAAATCTTAACAGGATTCTCCAAAGAGGAAATTTCAATGGCAGGGAAGCACTTAAAGCAATGTTCAGCATCCTTAGTCATCAGAGGAATGCAAATCAAAACGACTTTGAGATGTCATTTTACTCAGGTTAGAAAAGCAAAGATCAATAAAATAAACCACAGCTCATGTTTCTGAGAATGTGGAGTAAGGGGAACACTCACCCACCCACCACTGGTGGGTGGGCAAATGTACAGCCGCTATGGAAACTAGCTTGTCAGTTCATCAGAAAGGTGGAAAAAGACCAACCTCATGATCCAACTATACCACTCTTGGGTATACAAAGATGTTTCATTGTACTACAGGAACACTTGCTCAAATATGCTAATTGCTGATTTATTCATAATATCCAGAAATTAGAAAAAAAACATAGGTGTCCATCAATGGATGAAAGGATGAAGAATATGTGATACCTTTATACAGTGGAATATTATCAAGCTGTTAAAAAATAAAATCTTGAAATCCTCATATAAAAGAAAGGAAGTAGAAAAGAAAATCCTCAGTGAGGTAACTCAGACCCAGAAAGACAAATATGATATGATATGATATGATACAAATATACATATGTATATATTTATAAAATACATACTCGCTTAAATGTGGAAGTTAGTTGTTTAGTCATTTATATGCAAACTAAAATATTTGTAACTGCAAAGGTTAGGTAGAGTAGTGGGCTAGAGAGTTGTGATGTATCTCCTTAGGAAGGGAAATGGCACAGTTATTTACAGATGGATGGGCTATGTATTAGAATGGGGGAATCAAATAGGAAAGAGAATGTAATAGGGGCACAAGAAAAGAAACATGGGGAGGAACAGCTAAAACTAAGGCCATTTGAAGGGTTGCATGCACACTAATACAATAGAAGCTTCCTATAATATACACATTTAATGAAATTTCCAAAGAACACCAGAAAGACAGCCCTCACTGGCCATCTATCATCATTGAATGAAACTACCAGTCCTGGGAATGTGTTATACCTCATCAAGTTGTTGGGTGAAAGGGTCCCATGGGAACCCACAAAACAACCCAAAGCATTGCCAAAGCTATTGGTGGCCTTCCACAAACTGACATCACCCGTGTATGCAATCAGCAAGTGCACAGGCAAAATGGCAATGACCCAGAGAGGGATGTGTGGGCTCCTGTTAAGCATAGCCAAGGGGAAGTCCCTAGGGCAGTTAGGTCACTGCAGATATGATTGGCTTATGCAAGTTGCAATCATATTAGTACTTTCTAATTGGCTAGGGTTAGTTTGTGGCTGGTCAGAGCTACAGATTTTTCAATATTGGGGCAGGCCTGAACAAGTCCTAGGCTTTGTCAGTATTTGGTTATTACCTTGTGCTTATTGACTGTGGAGGCTGGCTGGGCTAGTATGTGCTGACTGTGGGGGCTGACTGCACATACTAGGCCTCCTCATCCTTGCTGTTGGGGGTGTTGGAGATTGATTGTCCTTTGTTTGGAGCTCTTTCAGAAGCTGCTTGTTCAGTCTCAGGAAACTGAAATTGAAGCCAGATCTCAAAGAGAAGACTGAGCCGCCTGTTGTGGTGTCTGCTGGGTCCTCCGAGTAGAAACTAAATATTCGGGAGGATTGACACTGTTCTCAAATCTATTCGCCTTTCATAATTTAAACTGTGATTAGCAGTGCTTTAATATTGAGTATAGAGATACGAATAGAAGTTATCCTGCTGGGAAAGTCCCTGTGGAGATATTTGGTAGACACTGAACACTTTCACCTAAGCCATCAAGAACCTGTTTACACTAGATTAATGCAGTATCCTCCTTTCTTTCTGTTTCGCCCTTCTCTTAACTAGTCCACCTTGGACAGAGGAGTATGCTCTTAAAAACGCAAATAAGGTCCTTTTATTTCCCTGTTAAACTCTTCAATACCTTCATTGCTTTCAAAGAAAAAGAATCTACAAGCCTTTGATCAAAAAGGCTGACTACCCTCATTCTGCTAATTTTCCAACTAAACTTACTGCATTCGATGCTGGAGGGCAGTCCAGTACCATTCACAGCTTCCGATATTTCTTTGTTAGAGCCTCTTGACTCTTTATGTTAGCATTCTTTGCACACAGTTTTTCAAGTTTTCGTCACTCTAAGCATTTAACACACACGTTGTATCTCTAGACAGATCTTTGATTTCCCAATCACAAAAGATAAATCTACTTTAGTTTGTACACACACATACACATGGGCATATACCCACACACGTAGACTAAGCTCAAAAGAAAGAGAGTGATGAAAGTTTTATTCAAAGCATACAAATAGTTTCTCCTTTCTCTTCTAAATTTTTTTGTACAATTGATCCTGAACAGGTGTCTGTGTATGCCTTTACATTTTTCAGCAACTCCATGGCTTTTGTGCTTTAATATGTACATATAATATGAAAAAGTATGACAGTATAACTTTCTTTGCAAAAATATGTGGGGACAAACTCCACAGAAATTTCAGAAAACATGTCAATGTCACTCTCCCTATGCAAATCAGACAACTGGTTTTTTTTTTTGTTGTTGTTTGTTTTTTTCCAAATTTGAACAGCGGAGAAGGGTTTTCATCAGTGAGAGTTAAACTTGAGCTCATGAAAGACAAATATCTGAAAGTACCTGGTCAGTTTATTTTGGGGGCAGATACGCAATCAGACTGCCTGACTGAGATCAGCAAAATCCCAATCAGTAGCATTCACTCTAGCTTTCACGCTTTTATTCTGTTTTTTCTATTCATGTATTTAGCTCCTCCCTCAGAAAACAGGGAATGTTTATGGGGTTTTTTGTTTGTTTGTCTTTTGTTTGTTGTTGTTTTTTAGATATACTGTATGCTGCAGCCCCAGAACCTGTGTAAAATGGTTTTGTCAGATGGATAAATAAGGGAAATTCAGAGAAATTCCTGGAGGAAGAGTGAGAGGGTGTGAAAAACACATGTGAAGGTTAGATAAAGAAGGATCCAATGGACTATGTGGCTATACAGTGTTACACAGAATGATATACAATTCAGCTTCTTGAAGCCATGGCAATTTGTTAAACATGTGGGATATGACAGTGAATGCTGTTGGGTAACAGTTTCCTCTGAGATAGAAACGTTCCATTCTGCAGGGAAGCTCCTTCAGCAGGAAGGTAAACAACTCCAACTAGCTTCAAGAAGTCCCTGAATGTGACCAGAGATGCCCTTTCTGCCAGAGTAAAACACCAAAGCTCAGAGTTGTGCTCCGACAAAGGAAGCTGAGCTTCAAAGGAGATTCTCTAAGGAGAAAAACTGCAAGGTAGGCTCTGAGACCAGAACAGCTGTCTGAAAGACACAGAAACCTGCCCAGCTGCCTAGAAGAGGTTTAGAGTAACTAAGCCTCTTGGACAGGACACTCTCCAGCCTGTTGAGCTGCCTGAAGGCTGTACAGCATGTGCCAGGTTCCCATCTTTGTGAGCTGGCACTCATGCTGGGCGGGCTTTGGTGATACAGCAGTCTTTGAGTATTTCCTGCTGCTTTAAGTAACCCATCACCCATATTCCTGTAAGTTACCTCAATAAAAACCAATGGTTCATGAGGTTGGACTTCTGTTGTATGTACTTTGGTCCATTGTGGGTTCCCTTGCTGGGGTGAGTAGATATGGGTCACCTCTTCCCCAGAAATGTTTTGTCACACAAGAGATACACACTGCTCTGCAACCTGTCTTGATCAGGAATCTAGGTTGATGTTGGCTTATCTCTAGCTATGTATCTATTACTGCTATGTCGTAAGTGAGGTTAATGATGAACCCTGCACTGGATGTTGGAAATTCTGCTAAGAAATGTTTCCTGTCACTTCTGCTTACCTCTCATTAGTCAAAACAAGATGCATCTAGCTTCATTTTTGAAGCAGGCAAATACTATCAAGTATCTCAGGAACATTAATGACACGTTGTAAGGCATGCCAGAAAGTGGCAAACAGGCAGTCTTTTAATGAAAGACTATAGCTAAGCAAGAGAGATTGTGATTTAAAAAATGGATAGTATTAATATTCAGGCACTAGAAAAATCATATACTCATTCATAATTTCCCGAGGACATGTTATTGAGTCCTTGATATAAGAAAGCACATTGAGGATTAACACACATTTAAACTAACCGTGGATTTTTAAAAAGCAAGAACAGAATGCAAATAAACTGTGTAAGAGTAATACAGCTGAAACATTGGACAATTTTAAGGGCTCACTTAAAGTATACTATTGTAAAATAATGAGTAAAAATTGTTAAAGCAAGACTTGGATCCATATTTTCTTACATCAGAATTAATGTCTGTCTCATTATACTGTGTTTCATTTTGACACAAAAGCACACAAGCAAATAATACAAAAACTAACATCATCCATATTCACCACTTAAAATGTTTCTTTCTTTCTGGAGGGCTATCCTAATGGATATGGATATGCTAATATAGAGCACTCCCATTCTTCCTCCCATATATTTCTATTTGGAAGAGAAGAGTGATATATTATTCCATTGTTAAATGTTAAAGAGGAAATGGATGCATACATCTTAGCTCTTTTCTTCTTTTTGCCCAGAATTTGTCTTCCTACACAGAGGGCTCTTTGTCTGCTCTTGCTTCAGCCATAAATTATGCAAGTGCTGACCCTGGGGTCCAGAGGCTGTGTTTGCTCAGGATGACATATGACTGAATTAGAAAGATCTTAGTTGAGTGTTTCTGGGTTAGAAAACACATTGCTTCAAGAAGCCTAAGCCTCATTGTGCTTCATGGTTAGTGGAGATTTGAGGCTGTTTCCCTTCTGCCTGTTTCTCTGTTGATTCAAAGCTTGGGTATAGAGAGCAAAGTGCCACTTTTTGAAAACAACTGAAATACACACAGGCAAAAATCAGATGATGATTCCTGGAGAAACGATTGATGAGCCTACTCCAGTAGATTTGATTTCTGTGATTAAGCCTAAAATACAAAATTAAATGTGGTAAATAGAAGACGGGATCAATTTAGAGAGTTTTTCCAGATATAAAAGCTTACAACCACAAACTGTATCTAGATGTGATTATACATCCAAAATACATAAATACCTAGATGAGGGAAACCAAGTTAGAGATATGAAGTGTGGGTTTTCCAACATGTACTCAGAAAATTGTGTCATTCCTCAAGAGTATACTTCTCTCCTCTATAAAGAATTTTCTAAATTATTAAATGGCTCATCAAGGGCCCCTTTAATAAGTTGATCTTGAGGGAGACACTGGATATTTAAGCGACAGGACTGAGAAGATTTAAG
The DNA here is from genome assembly GCF_007827085.1 of Peromyscus californicus insignis. Classification (NCBI taxonomy): domain Eukaryota; kingdom Metazoa; phylum Chordata; class Mammalia; order Rodentia; family Cricetidae; genus Peromyscus; species Peromyscus californicus. The sequence continues at coordinate 46,987,980 of NW_026294491.1, read as the reverse complement.
CTGGGTCCAACATCAAAGCCTTTTTCTCTAATTTATACCATTTAGTTCCAGAAAATACTATGTAGACTGTCAGGGGAAGGGAGCAATTAAAATAATTCTACACAGCTAGTACACCTGTGAACTAAAACAATTACCAGCATGTCAAGATACACATACTAGCTTATTAACTGTCACTCACATGTTAGTGGAGGTCAACAGCTGTCTAACTGGACTTATGAACCGCTCATCAGGTTGGAACTCATGCCTGTTATTGGAATCCTAGCCAGCTTCCCAGAACTAGTGAGATCACGGACATTAGAAAATAATCTACTAAGACCATTTTGCTAGAACAGTATAATTCTTAACTGCATTCTAAATTTTATCCTTATACCCACAGGAAAGCATAGGCACTACCCTTCATCAACAAAGCCTCTACCTGAAATAAAGGGAAAACCATTACATAAAAAACACAACTTAGCCGGGCAGTGGTGGCGCACGCCTTTAATCCCAGCACTCGGGAGGCAGAGCCAGGCGGATCTCTGTGAGTTCGAGGCCAGCCTGGGCTACCAAGTGAGTCCCAGGAAAGGCGCAAAGCTACACAGAGAAACCCTGTCTCGAAAAACAAAACAAACAAAAAACAAAACAAAACAAAACAAAACAAAAAAAAAAACAACACAACTTAACACAATGCAGAGACCAAAAGATCATCGGGATCCCAGGCCCAATTGATATATTGACATTACAACTTCTGCATGTTGAACCATCATTGAGTAGGAAGGGGTCAGAAGGAGTGTTAGAGCCAAGATCATTGAAAGTCTGCTGTGAACTAGACTCTCCTAGTAATATCTGTGTAAACAAGTCTGCAACAATAGTGATATCAGCTGACATGTTGATGTGGAAAGTGGGAGAATTTCACCCCTGAGACAAAGAACTCCAGAAACAACAGAAGTGAACTCAACAGGATGTATTTGTTTATGAGTATATGATATGTAAATGTGTGACTGTAATATAATATGTATGAACACACACACAAGACACACTCATGCAACAGCAATAACCAATATTAAAAATAGGCATTAAATTGAGGGGTGGGAGCACATGAGAGTGGTTAGAGGAGGGACAGCTCGAAGGATCTGGAGGGAGATAAGGGAGAGAGGAAAGTGGAATAATTCTATTTCAACTAAAACTTTAAAAAATAGAAAAACAGGAAAATAAAATAAAATAAAAAATTAAGCTAATAAAAATTGTAGAGTATGTTTTCCATTTGTACAGAAATCCAAAAATTTGAATTTTCTGTTTTATAGCTTTTCTGTGTGATTTGACATTTCCAAAGAAGTGACATATTTTAAGACAGGGTCTCATTATCTAAATTCAACTGGCCTGGGGATTTACATGTAGACAAAGACAGCCTGGAACTCACAGAGATTCATGTGCCTCCAGCGTGCTGAGATTAAAGGAGAGGACCACCACACTCAGCTTAAGTAATTTTTCATATGATTCTCGACTTACCAGGCCACATAATATAACTACACAATCTTAACTACAGAGTATAGGTATTGTGTCTTTAAAACACCTTTCACAAACTCTATGAAGTAGAAAGAGAAAGTAACTGGAAAGTGAAGTAGCATATATTTATGATATAAATTTATTGATTTGGCTTGTCAGATTATGAACAGTTTCAACAAGGGGAATTTACTGGTTCAGCTTGATTTGGCAAAGTTCTATGTCACTATGGTAGCTAAAAGAACAAAACTTAAACACAAATTTTACTTTTATCTTACACACCTTTATTGAATAACATTTCATATACATTTTTATTCAGTTTTAATAGATACGTTATTTCCCATAAAAATAAATCATCTGCTTCATATGCAAGTCTTATTACATCTGATGTTATCAGAAATGGCATGCTTATTAGGAACATTTTATTCCTGTGTTGCTTTATTCTCTTACTGAAAAACGGAAATGAACTTTTTGAGAGATTGTTTACTTTAGTTTATGTGTGTGCTTATTCTGTCTGCATATATGTGTATATGTGGCATGTGTCTGCAGAGGCCAGAAGATGGCACGGACTCTATGTAATTGGAGTTACAGATGGTAACTGCCCTATGAGTACTAGCAACCAAACCCAGGTCCTCAAGAAGAGTAGCCAAGGTACTTAACTGCCAAGATGGCTCACAAATCACCACTTACACAATTTTTTAAAAAAAAATCTTTTATTGAGTGCCAGGGAAAAGTTTTTTTTTTTTTAATATTTACTGTGCTTCAGAGTATAAGAAATTTATGCTACATATTATCTATATAAGACTTAAAATTTAGCTTCCACATCCTACAAATACTTTAATAAAACAGGTACTGGTGGGTTAATTTTCTCAACAACTGTTTTGGATGTGGAACAAAATGAACTGAATTTATCTACCATTCTTTGCTCCATGGAGCAGAGAAACAGTACCAGTAAAATCTCTCATTCTGAGTCCTGTCTTGCTGGCCGAGTAGCTACCATATCACTGTTGGCAGCACCTGTCATCTGCCTTTTGTTCCTAGAGGCAGCATAAATCCTTTTGCAAATGAAATCATCCCTGTGAGCACACAGGAAATGTCAGAGCCAGTTATGCAGGAGATCCTTCTAATTCTAATTTCATTTTTAACAATGATTCTAGCAGAGATATGGCACAGGACACAAAACAGCACCAATTTAAGGTATATTGGACACATTTTAGTTTTTCATTAGCAACTTTTATCAATTTCTTAAAAATTTATATATACATTAAAACTCTTTTTATGTCTTAATGACACTGCACTTTATTCCAAGGAAAATATCAAGTAATAATAACCTGGGTTTTTTGGTTGTTGTTGTTAGAATAAATAAATTAGCATTGTCTCTGGGTATCATTATTCTTCAGAGAATAACTTCAAGTGATTAGAAGGGTGAATATATCCTCTTCCATAGATTTGGATGGTGTGGAGGCTTTTCTTTTTTCTGAAAATATCTCTTGCTAAAAAAAGGGCTGAACTTTTGTTAGACCTTGCAAACCAGTTAATACACCTTGAGATCATTTATCACTGGGTATTCAACTTGCTTTCCTACTGTGTACTCAGCCTATTGAAGTTTACCTTGCTTTTATGAAAACAATGCAAACAGCTTTACTGTGCCTTTCATTTATTTCTCATGTAGTGCATTTTTACAACTCAAGCTACGTGCATAGCTTTAATATTAAATTATGTACCCCTTCATACCTCTGAGCCCAAATAGTGTGTGTGTGTGTGTGTGTGTGTGTGTGTGTGTGTTAGTAATCATATGCTGAAAATGTTTAAATCAACCTCAAACAAAACAAATACACAATAATTTTAAAGGAGAATGTGAATTGTAAATCAAGTTTGTTATCATCTCTTTTTGGTTTTGTGTGCTGTTGTTTATCAGTTAGGATCTGTAAAGTAACTTCTTCCCTCTGAAAATTGTTATAGATTTTTATAAAAACGTATTCTTCATCTCTTTCCCACACCATATTTCCTATGCTATTCAATAAATACTGAGAAAAATCCTTTGTTAGGGACAGGCAGCAAAGATATAAAATGGGGCAAGCAGACAGATCACACACAGACACACAGACACAGACACATGGCCACACACACACACAAAACAAACAAACAAACAAACAAACAAACAACAGACTCCAAACTATAAATAGACGAAAGACACAGAGATAGAAGTAGAGAATTCAAATTTGGTCTTAAGTCTTAGTCAAAATATTCCAAGACAGAGTTCCATTTTTTCATTCCTTAATGCTACATCCACACAGGCTAGAAATATAAAGATTCAGTGTAACCAATGCTAAGGCTCCTGTTTGAAGGGAGGTATTATGAGGGCCCAGGGGAGTCTGTGTTCCAAAAGTTATCTTTTAGAAAGTCAGGAGGCAGAGCCAGGCAGATCTCTGTGAGTTCAAGGCCAGCCTGGTCTACAGAGCAAGATCCAGTGCAGGCACCAAAACTACACAGAGAACCTTGTCTTGAAAAACAAACAAACAAACAAACAAACAAAACAAAAAGAAAGAAGGAAAGAAAGAAAGGAAGGAAGGAAGGAAGGAAGGAAGGAAGGAAGGAAGGAAGGAAGGATGGAAGGATGGAAGGAAGGAAGAATGTGTGGTCTTTGTATTCTATTCAGGCTTTCAGTTGATTGGATAAGGTTTATCCCCATTGTGTGAAGGCAATCAGCTTTACTTATAGTTCATTGATTCATTTCTCATCCTTAGGCAGAATCACCCTTCTAGCTGATATACAAAACTAACCATCACATCCTGTTGAATGTACTTCTTTTATATTATTATTATTATTATTATTATCATCATTATTATTATTATTGAACACATTTATATTTCAGATCAATATTTTTGTTGGATACTCATCTTAACAATCTTCCAGCAGTTTGAATTTTCTGAAATGACATGTAGGAAGAAAAAATATTTCAAATATTCTACTTTAAAAACAATACCTGTGGGAAAACATGATTTTACTTTTGGAAAACTTGCTATCTACTCCAGCTCCATGTCTCTAAGATGCCAAAGAAACATAATTTTGACAGTTCAGAATACATTTTAATTTTTGACTTGGTACTTACATAAATTGTGTTTGAATAATTTCAGTTGTCAATTAACCACATCTGTGGAGAGGCAACATCCATTGAAAAGTCAATTATACTGGACTCACCTGTATCTATTACTATGCGACATTTTCTTAGTTTTGAAGTGATGTAGGGAGGCTCAGGGCACTGTGGGTAGCATCATCCTTAGCCAAGTGGGCCTGGGTAGTGTATGACATGTAGCTGAGCAAACCAGAGGATGAAATGTAGCTGAGCAAACCAGAGGAAGTAAATCAGTGAGCAGAGTTATTCTATTGCTTCCGCTTCACATTCTGTTTTGGCTTCACTTACTGATGGACTACAATCTGTAATCCAAATAAAACCTGTTTGCTCCAATATGATTTTAGTCAATGTTTTATTCCAACAGCAGATACAAAACTAGAAGATTGTGGTGTTCAAGCTTCTGGAAATTTATGTCTGATTTTGCATTCAGAAAAACAAACAAACAAAAAACATTTGGTCATCCGTGGGGCATTCCTGTTTGGCTGAAGTCTGGAAACTGAAACTAGATGGCTCCCTTATACTTGTTCTATATTCTGAAAAAATGTGATCAAATCACATTGTGTGAAAAGACTAATATTTATTAAAAGGAAGAGAGGCATCATCACCATATCAGTACTGTTTCCTTAGAGATGGTGCTATTTGCTTGATTCACTGAAAATAAAGTGAGAAATAAGACTAAATTCAGGTACCCTTTCTCAAAGGTCACAAGCAACGGTAGCTGCATCAGGTGTTAGTTATTTTATTTATTTGTCATTGATTTGTTTACTTTGGTGATGTTGAGGATTAAATACAAGACATCATGCATGGCAGTCCAGTGCTCTTTCAGAGTTGCAACTCTAGCCCCAGCTATTCCTTTCTCCTGATGTTCTTTCTTTCACAGCCCTCAGAAGTATAGTATTCTCAGGTGCAAAAAGCGATGATACCACAAGTATGCATTTTATTGTTTGTGCATATTATATATGTGTAAGTATATATCATCACACGTGCGCCACAGGAAAGGTAGAGAGGTCAGAAGGCAAATTCAATGAGTCAGTTCTGTTCTTCCATTGTTCTCACTCATACGTGCTTAGGAGCTGCAGGAGCAACCTTAAACAAAGAAAGTAAAATGCAGTTATTTATGAATATAGTTCAAGTTTTTTAGGAGAAGCAAGACATGTTTAGGTTTATGCTATGTGTATATCCTACTGAAATAGTAAAAATAGAATAATGAAAATTGAGAGTGGCCTAAAGCTTTTGAGTGTGTAGATGTTATTATTGACACACTGAGTCAATACTAATTCTATTTTCTTTCTGTCAAGAACCTATAGTAGGGGATGGTAACAATACTTAGTATTATCTGTAGCTGTATGTTTTCTCAGGTCTCACCATTCCCTGAGGTCCAGCTTTCCTCCGGTTCCATCTGGCCCCTGGAGTCCCTCAGCCACTTATAAAATAATCCTGCAGAGGCTTAATATTAATTATCAACTGTAGGGCCTATGGCAGGCCTCTTGCTAGCTAGCTCTTATAGTTTAACTCAACCCATAACTATTAATCTATGTATCGCTATGTGTTCCATGGCTTTACCTGCATCCCATTACATATTGCTCCTAGGGTGGCAGTGGTGTCTCTTCCAATCCACCTTTCTCCTTCCTTTCTCTCTCCTTGGATTTCTGCCTGCTTCTAAGCTGCCTTGCCATAGGGCAAAGCAGCTTATTTATTAACCAACAGGAACAAAATATATTCATAGCATACCAGAGGACATCTCCCAGTAATTATCTGTGCCACAGAACTAAGTAATAACTAAACATTAGGCTAGGTGCTAGAGCAATGGCCCAGTGGTTAACAGCACTGGTTTTTCTTCTGGAGAATCTGGGTTCAATTCCCAACATGTACCTGGAGACTTACAATGGTCCTTCCCTTAAATTCCAGGAAATTTGAACCCTCTTCTGGTCTTCACAGGGTTCACACATGACTGTTGCACACACACATGCATATAGAAAAGCACTCATCACACACACACACACACACACACACACACACACACACACACACACAAACTAACTAAATCAATCAATAAAATACATAAGCCTTGAAAAGTATTAGGTAAGAGCCCATCAAGGCTTGTTACTGCTTTGAAAAGGAGGGAAACTGGAGGATGGATTAGGAAGTCACATTTTGAACTCAAATACCGTACCACTGAGCCATGTTACCTAATGATTCTCCACACAGCAAATCAGCTCCTGAAGCATGATTGTTAGTGGAATTTGAACAAGAAAAGTGCAAGAATTTTAGAAAACTTTTTTTTCACAAAGTTTGGGGAAAGAACAGGCTAAATCAGTACACTCAAGTGTAAGAACATAGCACCCTTTGTTGATTAGCTGCCAAATGTTAGCTGTCAGGCTCACACTCTCTTAGTGACAAAAAAAGAACTCTCTTTTAGAAAAAAATACTGGCAAACCAATGAGAGAAATGTACTGGCAACTCTCATATTGAGGATCCTTCTATGAAAGTGGCCAATTCCCAACAGAAAATCATCTGAGACACAGGATGACAAAGCCTGTTGAAAACAAAATGGCTCTCCTTGAATACAACAAACCACTCCAAAATTCTCTACTTTAGAAAGGAATGAAAATAAAAATCAAACATGCAGCAAAAATATATAAGAAGTAATGGAACAACTTAAAGATTTATGTAATGCAATTAATCTTTGAATATATAATATCATAGTATGCTTATTAAAGAGAGGGGCAATAACCTAGACAAAAAATACATTCACTAAAAGTGGATTCTATGCATTATTGAACTTAAATTTTACAAGATGAAAAATGCTTAATGGATGCTAAGGTAGACCACTTCCAATAAAAAATAAAAAATAAAATGAATATAAAATACAGTATGACTAATAGCAAAATTTTTAAAGGAAAGTCTTCCTTGAAGGGAACCTCTTGAAATAATATAGTTTCTAGGTAAAATAAGCAGAAGAAGTGATTTAATAACCAAAGGAGAAAGTATCATCTCACTTAATATAAATAGATGAAAATAAGACAATTGGGAAAGGCTGTGTATAATTTGAAAGCCTTGGGAGTAGATAAGAATATAATTATTAGAGATTGCCATAGAGTTACATACCATAAGTAAATTATAGAAAAAATTGTCTCTTCATCATTCCCATGAGAGACAATTCTAGAAGATTTAAGGACCTAAGGTATCTGCTGATAATCAAGCCAGTTGGTGGTCAGCATTAAATATTACAGTACAGTTCAGTAGCATAGCTTTATTGTTTCAATAAAAATATTCTTCTAGGTAGAATTCTGTAGTCCATATTTCTTTCCTAAAATTTCACACCCATTTCAATAGTATCAAAAGGCATTTTTTGATTCCCTAATCTCTATCTCTCTGAAGTGTGGGGGCAGTTCATTATGATATAATAAATTATGTCAATTTTGATCCACTGGTGTTGCAGACTTCTTAAGCTTAATACAGTGTCTGTCTAAAGCTGAGTCATTTGTTTGTGCCAGGCTGTCCTTCCTGCTTACTATAAAATGCCTGTACTTGTGACAATGCATTCAGGTAGAAAATTTGACCTCCCAGACTTCACTTCAGTTGAACATGATCATGTGCTAACATCTGCTCTATGTACTAAGAAGTGAAATTCTTGTGCTGAATTTCTAAAAATCCTTTTGAAAATTGAGACACATACCTGAAATACCATTTTTGTTTCTTTTTCCATCTGCTTCCTGTCTAGAATAGTGGCTTGGCAAAGGTAACATGGACAGTTGTTTGCTTTTTAACGTAATTAGATCTACCATTTCAATGTTTGTCATGAAGAAAAGTACAGGGCAAAAATGTTTCACTGAATTTTTATCAGCACTTTAAGTACTAAACAACATCAATTATATCATGTGGCTCATTTTTTTTTCTGAAAAAGAATAATAATGAATTCTGTCCACTCCTTGTATCATCACCTAGTGCTCAAACAATAGACAGAGTACAGACTTAGAGAAAAACAAGTGACCTGCTTAGAATATCTTAAAAGAAAGGTAAACACTAAGGTTATAGTTACTTAAATAAATACCCCAAATATGCCCCACATATTTATTGATCAGTTCAATTTCTGCTTTTGAAAAGTGTCTGTTCAGATCTTTGGCCCTCATAGTAATTAGATTGGCTATTTTATTCTTTTCCTTGAGGTATTTAAATATATTCTGGTTATTAGTTCTTTGTTAGATGAGTAGCTATCAGAGATTGCCTCCTGGTCTAGAGCTCCCTCTTCCCTCTATTGTTGGTTCCTTTGCTGTGCATAAGTTTTTCCTTTTGTGCAGCTCTGTGGATCCAAACTTAGTTTGATTTCCTGAATTTTGAAGTCACGATTCTGAAATCTTTGCCCATGTCAACAACTTGTATTTCACCCATATTTCTTTTAACCTGTTAAGAATGTCTGGTCTTCATTAAAGACTTTGACCCATATTGACTTGTTTGTTTTTAACACCGTGAAAGATAGGGAACTCATTTCCATACTCTACTGTAGGATCCGGCTTTCAGTCAAGAGTAAGGATATCAGCATGCCCAAAAGATACCTGCATAATTAAACATAACAATGTTTATTTGCTGTGCTAGTATTTGGAATTGTCAAAATATGAAATTAGTCTGGCTAATCACTAGGAGAAAAAGAGATATTTTTAAGGATATACACCTAAATATGCTATTCACTCCTAAAGAAGAAAATTCATGTCACTTCCATGAAAATTTAAATCTGTGACCGATCATATTAAATATATAAAGCTCATGCACCCTGATGTGTTTTCACTGATTCTGTAGAATATATCCATTCTAACACCAGGAAAAGAACAGCTGCAATGATACAAGCATCCAATTCCAGACTACCTTTACATGTGTTCTAAACCACCATCACCACCACCACCACCCAAAACACACAAAGGCATACAAACACAAACACATACAACAGAAAAAAAAATACAACAGAACACAGGTCTGTAAGATAAAGAAGTTCCATAGAACTCCTAGTTGCAAGATCCATGGCCCATGCCTGTAATTCACATGATCCACAGAACCCCTTGTCTTCTTCTAGGTCCCAGCCAGTTTAGTAATTAGAAAAGATGGAAATTCCTCAAACTTTCAGAAAAAAAATAAAGATTTGTCTTGAGTATCACATTATCTGTCCTCTTTGTGGGTCTTTGCCTTTGATTACTCTAAAAGTATATGAGTGGGAAAACACAAAAACAGCATCTACTGTTGGACACTATCATTCTGTACTGATGCACATTCACAATTGTGTTTTTTCCCATTTCCTCCTCCATATTAATGCTCAAAAAGCACATTTCCCTAGATGTTTTTCAATAGCAACAGTGAAGATGTTTACATTTTGTCCATTTGTAATAGATTTGGGAGGAATCCTCTAAGATTTTGTGGGCATATTCTTAAGTGAGATAAGCCAAATAAATCTCAGATTGAACAAACACAGGATGTGAATACCTCATTCATTTTTCTTCTCATATCTCTGGTGACTCTTCTTACCTGGTGATGGCTCAGAGGCTTTTCAGTTCTTCCCAGGGTTCTTCTAATTGCCATTAACCACTTTTAAGTATTGCTAAAATACTAGTTTTGTGTTGGCATTTCTCTAAGTATTTAATCTAAGAACCTTATCATGAACATGTTTGTTGTTATTTGTTATTTTTTTCTTGGAATAAGTAAAACTGCTGAGTGGGATTTTCAGATCTTTGAGTGGCAGGAGATAGACTAGTACCATATGCCCACAGTGTATGGAGTTAAACTGGCAGAGGAACAGTCTTGGCCAGTAGCCACCACCTATGCAGGTGACTGACTTTGGAACACTAGACTATCTCTGTGAGAACACTTCAGGCTGCAAGGACCACTGAGATGAATGACAACTCATAGTACAGGAAGGGTTGCTACTGTCTTACTCTTCCAGACAGAGTGTACTGTCCTGGAATGGCTACACTTCAGTCGAAAAAAGCCTCAGTAAACTTTAGAGGAACCTTCACATATTTGCAATTACATTAGGAGGTGGAATCCTCTTCAGCAACTTAGTGAGAATCAGTGACTCTACAATTCAGAACTTATGCCTGGTTATATTACTGGCATGTTCAACCTACTTTCTAGTCATCTGTGTGCTACTGTGTTATTTCCCTAATGTACTACATAATAGACTTCTTTTTAAATGGGCCTTTTTTTTCTTACTTATAGTTTATTTTCGTTTTTACTTCTTCTTTTTGATGGCAAGAGAGGTCCGAGGTCCATTGCCAGTAGCAGCCAGAGGAACAAGAAAGCTGCTGAGGAGCTCCAGCATGGCCTGAGTCAGTGATGCAGGAAACAAAGGTGGCAGATGATGAAGGATACTAGACTACAAGGCATGGCAATTTCAAGAGGTCCAAAGAAGTACCAGGTTTGGAATGGCAAGGTTCTAGACAACAAAGCTCAGTGCTTCAACTCAAAAGGCCTATGGTCTGTGAACACCTAAATTTTATTTAAGATTTTCCTGCTTCCAGTATTCCCGTTCCAGGAGTGTGAAGTCTGTCTGGAAGGTTACACTGTTACAAGCATTTCTGGAACAGGGTTTGTGGCTTCCACTGCAGTTACTCTAGGGATCAAAACACTACTTCCAGAGCTGCAAGACGGGCTGACACTGACTGTGCTTGACTAGTGTTTCTAGCTCTTCTTAAAGCTAAAGGCTTCATTAGATACAGAGCACGTGGCCCTTTATGATGGGAAAGCACAACAGAAACTTCTTATGTGGCAATAATTTTATTTGATTTATTCTTTCTTTATTTTTTTATTTTATGTGTATGAGTATTTTGCCTGCATGTCTCTCTCTCTCTCTCTCTCTCTCTCTCTCTCTCTCTCTCTCTCTCTCTCTCTCTCTCTCTCTCTCTCTCTCTCTCTCTCTGCGTTATCTAAATGCAGTAGCTATGGAGGCCAGAAGAGTGTGTTGAAATTCCCTGAAACTGGAGTTGTGAGATGCCATGAAGTGTACTGTGAAGGGAATCAAGGAGCCGTGACTCTAGCCCAAAGACTGTTTTCTTTGCCTGCATCCATGAGTCTCTAATTTCCTGGACTGGGAGTTTATGCAATTCATGGGTTGTTGAGATGCAGGGCCCAGACTTTCCCAACCTAGAAGAGCTTCTGTTTTCTCCTTGCGGTTCCCATCCAGTGGAGCAGACAGGACCCAACAGCCTACTGGACATGACATTTAATAAGAAAAACATTTCCTCCAGCTCACTGACAAATTGAAGAGTTCTCCTTTATCCCTAACCAAACCATAATGCCACCAGTAATGTGGCAAATTTTGTATTTATTCTGTTTTGTAAAGGATTCAATTTAGACACTTAAATAGCTCAATTACCAGAAATAAAGATTCTGAATGGATATCTTAGTCGTTAAATGCCAAAATCAAGGAGAAACTTTGTGGAAATCTTAACTCCCCAAAATAATTTTTAAAATCCCATTCTTTGACAGCCTAAAATTATTTTTCAAAAATCTGTATTAATATATGTTGCATATTCATACTGCATCATTAAACCCCTGCTATCTCATTATCTTTGTCAAATCTGTTATTCAGCTTTGAATTCTAGAGTTCATACTTTCTATTCTACTACAGTGTGACCACCAGTGTTCACAAGAGACTTCACCTTGCTCCTCCCCCAAACCTAATAATGATAATTGCTTTTTTAAAAAGCAATAAAAGCACTGTTAATAATTATAATGTTAATACACAACATTTTTATACATATCTGCTTAACTCATAACAATAAATCAAATTTATTTTTGGAGGATGATGAAAATATGTTGATTTCTATTTTCTTGTTATTCGTGATAGAATGATTGATTGAACTGGAAGAAGGCTGATCCTTTATTTGGCCTCATTTCTACACAGTATTTAATGCTAGTCAAAAAAAAAAAAAACCTTATGAAGAGGTGGGAACCCTCTGATTTGCCTCTAGGTGAGAAGCATTAATAAAGGTGCAAGAGTGACGAAGGCACTCTGAGTCTCCTTCATTGCCTTTCCTTCTAGATTTGAATTTGTTCTGCTTCAGTATTTGTCCTTGTAATGTACACATAAAAGGAAAGAGTTGGGGCAGAAGCACTTTTCCCCATCAGAAAAACCAGGGCTCTAGCTATGGAGCTGCTCAAACCATAGGTTGGGGTTTCGCTCTGCTTGCTCTGTGGGCATTTTAACCAATGGCAGGCCTGTAATGCAAGGACTCTCTTCTAGGCAATAAATCTTGCTCCTTCTATTTGGTGTAATGAAACATTACCATTTGGAGAATTGGCTCTATGGTGTTGGACTTGTCTTGGGTGCTGATTTACAATCGTTCACTGAAAGTTGTTCTTAAAAGGGCTTGTGAAACTGCACTTCTGCCAATTAAAGTTGAAGACAAACTATTATTATTGAACAACAGTAATATTTATGACATAGTTTTATAACCAAAGGAATGTTTGTGGATTCTCATAGGACTCATTTCATGGTCTAATCAACTAAGGATGAACCGAAATGATAAAATGATGGCCCTTATGGGATCTCCACGTACACCACATAAAAGCAGGTGCTCATTGGTGAAAGGAGCTGATCTGAAGTCACTGTTCATAAATGGTATGTCTGGGAGCATTTATCAGATTCATGATTATTTCTCTTTATAGTGTTTGTATAACAGACGGTCTTTAAACTGAAGCAGAAACATTGGTGTACAAGATTTACTTATATCATTTATATATATTATATTTTCTTTTATATATTTTCTATGATATATAAAATATGTTTATATGTTATATTTTCTTATGTTCTCATATTAATATGATGAATTCCACCCTGGTTCAGACTACAAAAACTGAAACAAATATTAAACTTGTTTTCTATCTAAATTTATAATAATTAACAGCATTAATGTATAATCAGAAGACAAACATAAATGGAATGTTATGGTTATAAAAACAGGTGTGGTTGGAGTGCACCAGGGGAGAGCTGATCAATGAATCTTCCCTGTAATAGACAATGATCAGTAATGAGCTATCCAGGAATTTCCACTAAGAAACAAATCTAATTATCAGTTTGAATTTCTTGGAAATTTTTTCTGTTATTTGCATCATTTTCCATGAACACAATCTTTTTCATCCATTACATTTTGTAATGTGTGCTTGCCACTGTACTTGAAGCTGAAATAAAATGCATATTTTTTTCCATTTCCCATGGATTTATATTCAAAAGTTTGCTGGAGAACTATTGACTTTCTCATTAAGGACAAATTGGCAGTATAAATAGAGTGATATTAACTTTCAAAATATATAAGTTTAGATCTATATCAATATTATATATACATTTATGATGTGAATGTCATGGAGATATTATAAGTTGAGTAGAGATGTTTATATCATTACATTTTGCTGTAACTAATATAAGCATTCTAGATTCTAATGAAATTATTTGAATGGAATTCAAGATACATCTTTCTCCATAGATACCATTTGACACGTTCTGCATATCTTCATGTAATATTTCCATTGACAACATATCAGTGTGTACATATAATTACTAATATGAAGGTATCATCTATTGCCATCATTTATCAATTATTAATACCTGCCAGACTTGAATCATTTTTAAAAATATATTTCATCCACCAGGAAAATCTGTACTTGTAAAAAAATCTAGCATATGACAGATAGTATATATGCAATAGATAAGAGGCTAAGAATGATACTTTGCTAACAACATACACTTTAGTTGAAACAGGTATGTTCTTGGCTGCCAAGTTGCTGTGTACTTGTGACAAGGCTGTTCCTACATCTTTATATAATTATGTGGAGGAAGCCCACTAATATACTTTGTCTCTAGAATGCACAAACATAACGCAGCACATACTGTTGAGGTAGCTACTGAAATATGGGTGTGTAAAATAGTCTAGCCTAAATAAGAGGGAATTTTTTCCCACTCCTCTGCCTTTTCCATTTCTATTCCATCTATCTTCTTTTTAATTGTGGACTGTATGTTTTTCCAATCCATGATAAAATAAACAGATACTTTCTTGTTGATTAATTAGATATAAAGATGAAGTAAGCATATTTAAAAAGAGAAACTTGGTTCATACTGTAGAATTGCTAAAATTATTTACTAAATTAGCTTATTAACTCAAATGCTATAATAATTATGATAGATGAGTGGAGAAATCATAGATGAGTGCTAGTAACAACAAGCAGTTGTTTCTATGAAGTACAAGAAACATACAACTATCTTAGGAGAATGGTCTCAGAAAATCAGAATCTGTTTTAATAAAAATACTTAAAGTATGAATATATGCTTAATATTTTGTTCACTTAAAAATTTTCATTGTATGTGAAAGGTGTAGCTTGATGCTATCAGAAGCCTCTAAATGACAAAATGGTTATAGTAATGAAATTGTTGCATTGCCTATAAAAATCAGAGTTTCTGTATCAATTATCTCTGACAGACATTCCGTCCATGTCCATATTTGTGTTGACATATGTAATCTCATTTGATAAATTTGAATATAGCTAAGCATTTTACCATCTCTTCTGAAATTTACTAGTATTCCATCTAAATCACATGTAATAATGAAGACAATGAAACAAAGTAAGCGAGACCCACATAGTACAAGAGATAAAAGACTTGTAACTATTGAATTATCTAGATTTCAACGAAGTGAGTGGCCTAGTTTCCTGTGGGCATTTACCTATTTACTTGTGTAACTGTAGCAGATACGTGTGGTCTTAATACACATAACCAAGGCTTTGGATAGTTAATTAATATTCTTTCCTTATCTGCCTTCTGTGGCCCCGTTTATTGGTTGATTGAAACTTGCTGTGGGGCATAAAGGATAACTCAAAATATGCTGAAGTGCACTGACCATGGTAATCCACAGGAAAATCCAAACAAATTAAGAAACACACTCATAGACTTAGCCATAATGACCATGTATGCAATATACACAATACATTCCTTTTAAACACTCCACACCAGCAGCACATAAAAGTAAAGATTTTTATATTTTATGAGTCATACCTCTTAAAAATGAGTATTTTTATTAATATTCAAAATAAAAAATTATGCACCAGCTGGCAGTTACTGACACCATCTTCTTCTCCTTACTGAAATCAGGCTATTTGAAATTTTAGAGTATTCCATTTTACACACTTGTGATTTACTGTTGATTTAAGTCTGATACGCGTTTTATTCATGTAATTGACTCACTAATACCACCAGCCACTGTGCTCAGGGCTTTGGAGACATCACAGCTCTTAATGATTCTCATAGCAACACTTTGCAGTAGGCATTATTATTCCCACTTTACCCATGAGAAAATAGAACTCATGAAATTTAAATAATTTGGGTAAGTATACCTAATTGGGACAAAGCAAAGTAGGATTTTTTGAAGTTAGATATTGTGGATTTTCTGTCAGCTTAGGGGCTGCACCTGCATCTACTGACATTTTAACTAAGGTCTGTGCTCCACAGCCTCATCAGCAGCACCCCTCCTCTCAGACTCTGGCCGGGAGGGATTTCTGGTTCTCTCAGCACCAGCTCCGCCATGGACACCAAATGTAGGTTTTAGTTAAGTTTCTATCATTTTATTTATCAATAAAGACTTGGGAGACAGATGTTGTGGGGAAAACCTGCTAGATCAGAGAAGCTGAGAAGAAACCAGCTTACTTTCTTCAGAAATAGACTCTGCAAGTCAAGCATCTCTTCAATAGTCCCAAACCATAAAAGACCTAGAATCTCTAAGTCCCTCCCCACTCCTTCCGGTGTATGACTCTCTCCATATTCCTGGATTCTCTGCATTCTCTATGGCTAATTCCTGTCAACTAGTCGCTGGCTCTGTCCTCTAATCCAAAGTTAATTTTATTAACACAGTCTCAGAGTTTCACAGTACTATCAAATATCCCCCAACAAAGTATCTTATGAATTACAAATTTATTGCAGCATGCACACAGCAAAGGTGTGTGTTTTCTTGAACTAATGTATTTCTGACTTTTAAAAACAACTGGCAAGTTTTTGGCACACTGTGATACCATTGCACATTTGGGAGGTCGCTGAGATAAGAGTCTATGGCTCACTCTTAAGTCGTTATTAGAACCAAAAAGGCCTTTGGGTGATATGACTAGGTTAAATGCCATCTCATCTTAAATCAGAGAGGTTTCTCTTGATTGGCAAGTAGAGATACAGAGTCACTACTTTTTATTCCATTTTATTTATTTGTGTTGTGTGTTGGGGTAGGTTAGAGATGTGAATACACCCCAGCACCACATTTGAAGGTCAGAAGACACCTTGTAGGAATCCTCTCCTTCCACAGAATGGGTACTGGGGATAGAGCTATGGTCATCAGGATTGGCCACAAGCCCTGATACGTGCTAAGTCATTTCACTGACTCAAGAATCAAAACTTTTTTTTTTTTTTTTTTACCAGTTCTTATAGTGGAGCTATTTAAATCCCAAACTCAAATACCAAATATTAAAATGTTTTTCAGTACAGCTCCATGTAGCCACCTACACCTACTAAATATTGGAGAGGAAGCTCATGTGGCACAAGAACATTTATAATTTTATTTAACTTTGATCAACTTTGATCAACTTTGATCAATGTTAAATACTACAACTACATGGCATTTATATATGGATCAATACAGATACAGGTAGATAAGAAGATAATGAGGATAGACAGAGAGGATAGATAGGTACATAGATAGGTGATAGCTGATAAATATTAGCCATCGCAGGCTTCTTAATGGGATTTTAACTGCTTTTGAATGTGAAGTACACCAGTCACTAATGCATGAAATTTGTTTTCTCTTCATGTATCTTCAGGTCATGATTCACTAGTTTCCATTATCTGAAGCAATATTTATATATATATATATATATATATATATATATATATATATAAACTTTCTATTGATTTTGTTATTTGAAATTCAAGGTAACATTTTTACTAAAGATGTTATCTGATTATGCCCTTTCTGTGTTATGACTAATAGATTAAAGGCTATTTATAATCTATTTAACAGGATTCACATATATTTTGCATGTAAGATTAATAGCATTTTAACTACTTTTTTACTGGTTTAGGTAATCAATTGGTATATTCTAATAGATGTTTGTAGATGTAACCAACCTTCTTATTAAATAAGAAACACAGAACCAATGCAAAAAAGAAAGCCAAGAGGTCAGAGCTAAGAGCTAAAACCTTACCCTTCCTCCTGCAGTGGTCCTACCTCTCCGAACCAGAGCTACTCCTGTGTTAAAGTCTTTATATAGAGTTCCTGTCCTGCCTTCTCATTGGTTGTAAACCCAACCACATGACCACCTCGTCATGGCCTGTCTGTATAGACCGCCAGGTTTTCCATGATTGGTATTGAGATTAAAGGCATGTGTATCCAATAATGGCTGTATCCCTGAACACACAGAGACTTACCCAGCTTTGCCTACCAAGTACTGGGATTACAAGCGTACGCCACCACTGCCCTGCTTTCCTATGGCTTGCTAATAGCTCTGACCCCCGGGCAACTTTATTTATTAACATACAAATAACATTTTAATACAAATAAAATATCACCATAGATGTTTGTTTGCATTTTAAGGATAAATGACTACAATTTAGATTAAAGTATTCATTGAAAAGTAGATAAATATCACCTCTGGTAACAATTTTGTCATAGGTTCACATTCTTATTAGATGTTATCTTCTACAAATATAGCAAAAATGCTTTATTATATTAAGAAAAACAATAGATAGTATATTAGATCTACTGTTAAAAAGATATTCATATATATATATAATTTTTATATATAGGTATTTGTTTCTTATTTATTCAGAATTCTAAAAGATGGAGACAGTGTGAGGTATCCTGACATTACAACAATGTATAAAAATGTTTGTCTTAGAAACAACCTTACTTCCAAGGCAAAGGGATTCTGTTTTCACTGAAACAGACAGGTGTGCGTTTATATCATAGATTGATAGGGCCATTGTGCTCTGTGACAAGGGAATTAAAAGATAGAGTAAGTCACAATGGGGCCACTGACTTCAGGTTTTAATGGATGAGACTAAGAGATGTGCTGGTGGTGGGCTCTATTCCCACAGCACACAAAGAGCTTGTGCATCAGCTTTGTATTGGACACTGACAAAACAAAACAATTGCTTCCTACAGCCAGATGGTGTTTAAAATCTACTATACTTGGTAAAAGTGGTAGAATTCTCTATAAAAAGTTAATTTATGGCAATGAATCATTTAACTAAACTGCCATCAGCTCTCAAATAATCCTTTCTTCTATATTTCACTCAGAAGTAAAATGTGGGAAATTCAAATATGTGACAAGGAAATGGGCATATTAGTAAAGCAAAGAAAATACCATTCATAGTGCTTTGAACATGAATTATCCCGCAAAGGCTTCTGCATTTGAACGCTTGTTTCCAAGTTGGTACTTCTGTTACAGAAGATTATAGATCTTTTATTAGGTGCAACCTTTATGGATAAAATACATCACTTTCCATTTTGGTAGTTTGGATCAACTTGCTTTCTCTCTGTGTTTCCTGAGAGCAGATGCAATGTGATCACCCAGCTTTCTGCTCCTGCCACTCTGTGATTTCACTCCCTGTCCTGATGTCTTCTCTACCATGATTGACTAACTCTGCCTCTCCATAATTATAATCAAAATACACCATTTTCTTAGATGTTCTTGGTAGCATTTTATCACACCAACAGAAAAATAAATACGTTTAATCACATTTTAATTAAGGAGTGTGCTATGCTCTCTCTCTCTCTCTCTCTCTCTCTCTCTCTCTCTCTCTCTCTCTCTCTTTCTTTCTGCACTACCCTCCCCCGTATGTGTGTGTGTGTGTGTGTGTGTGTGTGTGTGTGTGTGTGTGTTTCATAAATGATAATGAATGGAAAGGAAGAGATACACCAATCAGTGCTGGTCTAAGAATCAAGTGCCACTTTAAAAACCTCTCAGGTATCTTTTTATTCTCTGGTTGTCTTCATCCTGAGTCAAATCATAAGTGGCAGAAACTATTTCCATTTTGAATCTTAGGATCTTATCTGCCTATCAGCCCCATTCTACTTGTGTTACACTATATTTGCAGAGACATGATCAAACACTCAGCCTATATAGGGTGTTGACAACAAGCCAAAGTAGGGATACTACAAAAGTCCAACTTGGTGAACCAGTGACTTTTGTTTGGGTTACTTACAAGAGTGTGAGTGAATGTTTACTTATGGATTTATGGCTGAGGGATTACTTCCAAGAACTACTCAATCATAGCTGTGTCAGCAAATGGCTACATCATCGGTGATGGCTCAAAAAAGAAATCTGGAGCTCACCACACAACTCAAGAGCATCACGAAAGTTTTCTTAGAGTATCAGGAATCTCAGGTAGTCTGAGCCTCTTGCAAGTATATTGGCTGGTCTCTGCTTCTTCCATATAGTTCAACTTGGATGGAGTGTCTCTCAGCAGTACTTACAGCTTCACATGCCTGCAAAGAGGCCCTGGTAGAATTAGGTTAGTTTCATTGACTTCTTAAAAGTATTAAGTTGTTTACCTATTGAGTTTAACAATCTTCACTACAGGCCAGAATGCTGACAATCCTACCTCTTAATGAGCATCCCCCAAATAGGGATGATTATTATATAGGAAAATTGCTACATTGCTGTCCTTAGAAAGATAGTGGCATATTTATGAGTTTGTGAAAAGGATTCTAAATATAGCAATATTAGTCCCACTTCTGGTCAAACCACTAGAGGTTCAAGAATAACCTATAGAAAATATAAAAAAAAAATCTTTGGATACACGAAACAATGCTAGAAAGAATGATACCATATTTATTATGAGGGCAGTTTAATAACCTTTCAATAAAGTGTGCCCAATTTCCCAACAAATGAAATATACAACCATGTTAAACTTGGGTGTGTGACATAGGATAGAAAAGTAATCTCTGCATATATAATCAAATTATGGATCTTAAGAACTATAGGATAATCTGATAGGCTTTATATACAGCAATAACTGTCTTTAAAAGAGACAGAAAGGAAGGGCTAAGTGAGTAAGAGTCTTTACTGTTCTTCCCATGGCCCTAAGCAGAATTCCCTGCACCCATGTCAGTGAGCTCATGACTAACTTTCACTCCAGAACTGTGGGACTCTATTCCCTCTTCTGGACTCGAAGGACATCTGTACTCACAAGTGTTCATATCCATACAGAGACACATAGTAATGCACATAATTTAAAAACAATAAATTTTTCAAAGAGAGAGACAGACAGACAAACTATGAGGAAAAGTTACTCATTGCATGAAAATTCTGGCAACAAGTAAAAATATTTATTCAGTCATATCCAAGAAATACTTGGAGCCACCAAAGCTAGAAGAAACTAGGGAATCTTACAGAACCAGATTACATATATATATATATATATATATATATATATATATATATATATATATATATATATATATATATATATATATCGGAGCTTCTGCTGTACTAGGTTTCCACACTACACTTTCAATGGACCTTAATTTTAGATGTATCTCCCAATATTCCCTCTCCCATACATTGCTCCACACCCCCACTTGATCATTCCATTGCAACCCCACCTCCATCTATCCTGAGCAATCTATTCTATTTCCTTTTGCTAGGGAGATCTATTATTACACCCTAATCCTTTACTCTGTACCTGAATTTTGTGGTTCTCTGGAATGCAACTTTGTGATCAAATTGATTAAACAGCTAATATCTGCATATAGGTAAATATATACCATATATGTATTTGGGTGTGGATTACCTCATTCAGGATGTTTTTTTTTCTAATTCAATACATTTGCCTGCAAATTCCATGGTGCTATTTAAAAAAAAAAAAACTCTAGGAAATACTGCATTGTGAAAATGTACATTTTCTTTATTCATTCTTCTGTTAAAGAACATTTTGTTTGTTTCCAAATTTTGGCTATTATGAAGAGAGCAGCAATGAACATGGTTTACTAAGTTTCTCTTTTAGGATGAGGCATCTTTTGGGGATATATGCCCAAGCGTGGTTATCTCAGTTGGGGTTTCTATTGCAGTAAAGAGACACTATGGCCATAGCAACTCTTATAAAGAAAAGCACTTAATTGTGTCAGAATCATGCTGGTTCTATAAATCTGTAGTACAACTTTATTTCTTAAAATTGAGGATGATAATATTTCCAGCAGTCCAGCTATCCTGGACTATTTGTTTCCATAAGAATGCAAAAAAAAGTGCTTTCAACATCTGTGAAGAATTGTGTTGATATTTTGATGGGGACTCCATTAAATCTGTAGATTTCTTTTTGTAGGATGATCGTTTTTACTATATTAATCTGACTGGTCCATGATCATGGACAATTTTTCTGTCTTATAAAATCTTCAATTTCTTTTTTAAATATATTGAGTCCAAGTCTTCACTTGCATATATATATATATGTTTGAGGCTATTGTGAAAGGTGTTTCCTGGATTTCTTTCTCAGTACCTTTGCCATTTTAAATAGGAAGGCTACTGATTTTTGTGAGTTAATTTGTTTCCAAATATTTTGCTGAGAGTGTTTACCAGTGGAGATTTTTCGAGTCATTCATGTACTATCATATCATCTATGTGGTAGATTGAATGTAAATGGTCCCCTAAGGAGGCCCATAAACTCAGATGGAGTGGCACTATTAGAGAGTGTGACTATGTTGGCGTAAGTACAGCCTTGTTGGAGCAAGTGTGTCACTGTGGGGGTAGTCTTTGAGTTCTCTTATGCTCAAGCCATGCCCAGTGTCAGTCCACTTTCTGTTGCATTCAGATCAAGACGAAGAATTCTCAGCCCTTTCTTGAGCACCACATCTGACATGCTCCCTGCAATGATGATAATGCACTAGATCTCTGAAATTGTAAGCTGCTCCAAATAAACGTTTTTCTTGATAAGAGTTGACATGATCATAGTGTCTCTTCACAGCAATAAAAACCCTAAGACAAGCTGCAACACAAAATTACTTTGACATCTTCCCTAACAGCTTGTATCTTAAGTCTATTTGTTTGAGTCTATTTTTTTTCCAACGTTTTACCATAAGGTGATACCTCTCCTTGATGTTAAGGTGTATTTCTTGGATCTTGAGAGTTATCCATGGGCAATGTTTGTTGATTCCTGTCATTTTGCTGTTGTGGTGTGTGTGTGTGTGTGTGTGTGTGTGTGTGTGTGTGTGTGTGTGTGTGTGTGTGTGTGACTGTGTTTAATTTCTTTTGATTTCCTGGTTTGGGAGTATCTATTCCTTGTGTTTACCTGGTTTCATTTAACCTCTTTAAGGTAGAGTTTTCATTCTAACTACCTTCTGTATATAGGATTTGCACATAGATAAGGATTCAATTTGGTTTTATAATGAATGTTTTATTTTCTCTGTGTATTATGATTGAAAGTTCTGCTGTAATCTGTCCTATCATCTATGATCTGTTAGAGTCTGTAGACCATCTGTCCAAGCCCTTCTGGTCTTGAGAGTATCCAATGAAAAGTCAGGAGTTATTCTAATTGATCTATTTTTATACAGTGCTTGGTTTTTCCCTCTTGCAGCTTTTAATGTTCTTTCTTTGTTCTATATGTTTAGTGTTTTGATTATTATATGCCAAGAATACTTTGTTTTCTGGTCCAATGTAGTTGATTTTCTGTATGCTTCTTGTACCTTGTTAGGCATCTCCTTCCTTAGGTTAAGGATTTTTTTCTATGACATTTTTGCAAATATTTGCTGTGCTGTTGACCTGTGTTTCTTCTCCTCTCTCTATTCCCATTATTTTCAGATTTAGTATTTTTTGTAGAGTCCCTGATTTACTTGATGCTTTCTGCTAAGAGTTGTTTTAGATTTAACATTTTTTTGACTGAGTTATCCATCTCTTATACCATGTCATCAATGCCTGAGGTTCTCTCTTCCACCTTTTGTAGTTTGTTGGCTAACCTTCCTTCTGAAGTTACTGTTCATATTCCCAATTTTTTCATTTCCAGATTTGGTGCTCTTGGGGTTTTCTTTGATAATTCTATTTCTACTTTCATGTTTTGAAATGTTTTATACAGTTTTCTCTACTGTTTGTGTTTTCATAGATTTCTTTAAGCGGTTTATTCATTTCCCATTTAAGGCACGCTATCATAGTCAGAAAAAACATTTTAAAATCTCCTTTTATTTCAGCTATGTTGCACTCAGGGCCTACTGTGGTAGAGTTTCTGGGCTCTAGGGCGACATATTGTACTAGCTAATAGTGTGTTTTTATTCTAGAGTCTGGGTATCAGAGTATGGGAAGATGATTGTAATTCTAGTTTCTGGTATCTGGTCTTGTCTTTTTGGTGGGTATTGTTTTATCTTCACCCCCAGTGGCTGCACCTTAATCTACTGGTATTTCAGCAGGAAATTGTGAGTCCACAGTTACCATTCTGCTTCTTTGGCAGTGTCCTGGCTGGTCATTTTGCAGCCAGGTGGGAATTCTGTTCCCAAAGGCACTGACTCTGCCATGACCACTAAAGACAGCTTTAACTAAATCTCTATTTTTATATGTATAAATAAGACTGAAGATTCAAAAGGCTGGAGTGAAAACCTGATAACTCAGACAGGCTGAGTAGCAATTAGCTAACAACCTTCTTTCCTTGCTGGCATCTTTGAAAAAGTGAGCATCCTTCTGCTTCACCAAACAACAACAACAAAAAAGCTACACCACTCCAATCTCATCCCTACTACTTCTGGTGCATCTCTCTAGCTCTTCCAGATGCTCTCTAATGCTCTATGATTGGTTTGTGTCATCTAGTTGCTAGCTCAGCCTCCTGACCCAAGGTTCACTTATTTAATTAATACAAATATAAACTCAGGGTTCATAGTGTGATTGAATATCCCAAACAGGTAGGTGTTTTCTTCTTTGGTTTCTCCCAGTATTTAGGAGATTGTGGTTATTTTATTAGATTGTCTGGTACTAAATTCTAGAATCCTGAGAGGTGTTTCCACTGTGGGTTCTAGGTAAAATGTTTTTTTTTAGATAATGGGAGTTGACAATTATGAATGGGGATGAGCTATGACGGGGTTTTGCAGGGTCCACAGGAGGAAGGGAAGCTGGGTGTTAGAGAAGGATCTGTTTAGTCCCCTGGGAATGGGGGCAGAGAGGCTGCAGCAGGGGCTCTGCTACAGTACTGGAGATGACACTAGGCAGTTGGACTTAGAGGAGCAGAGGGAGAGTGAAGAATTGCAGCTAGTTTGCCTGCTCCCTGGCCCTTGTCCTGAGGGTTCCCAGGGAATACCAGCTGGAGTTCAGGGCTGGGATGAGACAATGGGGTGGGAGAAGGAATACTGGAGGGGAACATGCATGGGATCTCCCGGAGAGGGGTGCAGGGTGCTGGGTAAGGGAGGCAGCAGCATGTGGCCTGCTCATCTGTGAAACAAGGGATTGGATTTGGAGAAGCAGGGGAAGAGGTGAAGATCTGCAATTCATCTACCTGCTTTCCTGGCTGGAATGAAGTGCGGGGGCGGGGGGTGTTCAAGCTTTCAGAGGTAATTTAGAATCTGTGAAGATTTTCAGGTGAAGATAGTGAGTCCAGATATTTGTGTTTTTTACACATTGATACTCTTTAGAAGATGCTTTGTAATTTCCATTCATCAACTTTTGACTAGTGTATTTGTTTTTAAACGCATAAAATATATTTACAGAAAACTGTAGGACAAAAAAGAATATTTTCTATCATTTCAAACAGGGAACTGTGATTACACACTCTGACAATAAAATATTCTATATTTACTGAACACTAGGTTTACATAGTGTTGAGGAAAGTTATCATCATCTTTTAGATAAACCATCCTCCTCTCCCTCAACAGTATATCACTTTTTACATGTTCTTTTTCTGTAAGGATGAGATTCTAATGAGACTGTCTGTTTAGGATAGTGGGATGAAAGTGATGTGTGAAAATAAATACTCTGGATATGATGCATGATTTTCTAAAGACCATGAGAGCTTTCAAATGCCATTCCTAATGTCTATGGAACACTGATTCTAGTAATTAGCAGATCGCAGGGCTCGCTTGCTAAAGTGGCAAAGAATACAGGGACCAAACATGTATTTGCAGTAAAACTAAAGAAAGGCTTAGAGCTGTAAAACACTGTAGATAGTGGAGGAATCCCTATCCCTGAGTGAGTGAAGCCCTGAATGAATGTGTGTTGTTGACTTAGGGACAGTCATTTTACAATCCACATAGCCTCAGGCTCAAAGGGAGAGCAAAGCCTTCCCAAGTGGACAGAGTGTGAGTGTTAACAGTGGGTGCAGAAAATGTCTACCATGGATTTCTTCCCATGGATGTTTATGGCCTGAAGAGTGTTCCCGTAGAGAGACTGCTCCTACTGAGGTTAGTTAAACTTGTATCTTTGATCCAGCTGTATATGATAAACTTTGTTTCCCTGTTTATCTATAACTAAATAATATGCGCCCCCCCAGTCAGCTGTGTGCAATAACCTCATCTTGCTGTTCAACTCTACATAATAAACATATCGAACTTCCAAGTTGCTGAGGCTTCTCCAACCAAGTACCCATTTTACCAGACCCCAGCGTTTTTTTTTTTCTCTATCTGTATATTCGTCTTTTCTTCACTGCCTCACTCTCATACTAAGGCCAAGTCCCTGGAGCCATGTAAACAACATAACAAAACCATTACAGTCAGCTTCTTTCTTTGTGTAAGTCACAAGCCTTTATTTCCAAAACTACTGTCAAGTAACGAAGTCTAATGAGGAATTCTGACATGAGAAACTGTGAGGTTTAGCTTGAAATGTTGGTTTCCTGAGCAGAAATAGCTCATCAATAAATTATACCTGTCCACAGAACAACTCATAACTAATATCAAACCTTAGCATCCACATTCTTTATTTCTTCAGTCTTATCACTGATGTTTGGCTTTGTAACTGATTTCTTACCAGTAAACCTAATGGCCTGAGCAGACATGGTAATTGTGGAGTTCTAACTGTTTCTCCTCCATAAAATATCCAAGTTCCTCCACTGTTTTATTTTTTTATTATTTTATTTTTTATTTTTATTTTTTTTGGTTTTTCGAGACAGGGTTTCTCTCTGTAGCTTTGCGCCTTTGCTGAAACTCGCTTTGGAGACCAGGCTGGCCTCGAACTCACAGAGATCCGCCTGGCTCTGCCTCCCAAATCATTTATTATTTAGAATAAAATCAACCTCTATGACATCCTCATAAAATTCTTTGTTCAAAATCTCAGTGCCTCTATCACGATACTGTTGCACAAAATCTCAATGGTCTTATAATAAATACCTGAAGCCAGATATTGGGGTAAATGCTAAAAGATCAGAGAGACAAAGGAATAAGCCACTAGAGAAATTTCTCACCACCACTGAATCCTCAGGATGGAAGACAAGATCCTGTCTTAACGAATCCTCTGACTGAATGCCTCTGAATCCTCATCCAAAAAGGTCTCCAGCCAAAAAGGCTCTATTTCCGGTCTCCTCATTCCTTATATGCCTCTCTCTGCCTAGCCATTTCACTTCCTTTCTAGTACTGGGATTAATGGCATGTGTGTTTCCCAAATATTGGTAGCAAAGTCAAGAGATCTCAAGTGCTGGGGTTGAAGGCATGTGACTCCCAAGTTCTGGGATTTAAGGAGTGTGCCACCACTACCTGGCTCTGTTTTTCTCCTAGACTGAATCAATTTCATGTAGTCCAGGGTGGCTTTGAACTCACAGAGATCCAGAGGGAGCTCTGCTTCCCAAGTGCTAAAGGTGTGTGCCAGGACTGCCTGGCCACTATGTTTAATCTGGTGGCTGGCTCTGCCCTCTGATCCTCAGGTAAGTGTTATTTGATAGACAATATATCACCACAGGACCCCTTCTGTAGGACCCGAGGAAGGAAACTTTTCTGACCTGTTTTCCTGAAATACAGAGTAAGAAATAGATTTAATATTGCTTTTAGACATTTGAATTTCCTTTTCTGTAAAGTTAGACTACTCTAAACAGTGTATTCATTGATTGAATTTTTGCACTACCATAGAAAAACCATTGACAAACAAATATGTCAATATTTAGAAGAACACTAGCCAGGGATAGTAACAAATATGTTTATGAAATGGACTGCCTTGCAATATTTTGTTGCTGTTGTTTTATACTTTGAACTTTGGTAAATATTTATATAATGTATAAGTAACATTTAATATGTTTGAATTCATCAATTAAGAAAATAATACATACATAAACTAAAGAACATCAAAAATGCTATTCAGACTACGTATGATACTTTTTTAACACTTTTAAATAGCTGTAGTTCTTACTGGCTGTGAAGCAGTTTTTTTAAGGACAAATAGCTGAAGAAATTTTTATAAAGCCAATTTTTCTATTAAATAGAAAGCATGTGATTTTTAGGTATGATTAATAAATCTTTTTATGGAAAAGAAGACCAATGAGAGTCCCTATTTTCATGTTAGAAAGTCTGTTTATGTCCCTTTTCAAGTCTTGTTTGGGCCACCACATTGAAGGAATTTCATGGGTGGAGCTTCTCTGAATTTTATAGGTGACAAAAATCTCAAAGCACACTTCCTGTTCTGGCAGAATTTAGATCTCCTTTCCACTGAGATGACTGAAACTTGAGGTATAGGAGTTTTGTTTGTAGCTGTATCCACTGAGAATGGCTACCAAACTCTGTATTTTGATAGGTTGTGTTTGTTTATATTTCTCTCTGTGTTTTGTAAGGAGATGCTTCTTGGATGATGGGTAAGACCTATGGCAATCTCTTGGTAGCAGGATAAATATTTAGATCACAGTTATAGTCTATGGTGGTTTAGTAAACTGGCAGTTCTCCTTCGAGAGCCATGCATGACTTCACTAGCCTGGGTAGTTGGCTAGGTTTCCTGTACTAGTCATGATTTCTCTCTTGTTAAGTAGGTCCTAGCCACTATATTAGTTTCCTAATACCAGCTAGCCATCCACGATATCAAATATATACAAGTTACATTATACAAACTGAGCAGGTTTTATTTATTTATTTAGGAATGTATGTATATAAAACAACAAGTAAAGAAATAGAGGCTATGAATCTGAAGAAGAGGAAGAACAAGGAAACAGATGGGAAGGATTGGAAAGAGAATGGAATGCAAAAATTATATAATAATATTTTAATTTCAAAGATAAAAACGGAACAGTGTTTAGGTTAGCACAGTATACCTCTTGGTGTGTCTGAGAGAATATTTTCAGAGACTGACTATTAATTAAGATGGGACAATTGCCTAGAATGTGTGCTGAAAATTCTCATAGAATGGAGCAGGCATCACTGAAATGAAAAATGGAAAAAAAACCTGCTACTTACTCCACGAGTCTGCTTCCTGCTTGCCATGATCAATATGCTTCGTAATGCCACCCACTTTCCTTAGTAATAGAGGGAAACCTTCTAAACCATGAGCTAAAATGATGCTTTTTCCCAACTTTCAAATGATTCTCCTACTTATTTTGAGAGAAGATTGAAAACCCTCACAAACACACAAATGAAGAGAAACAATAGATTTGGGTTCAAGAAAATTAATGGCAATTACATTATAAAAAAATTGGGGTAGATGTCAGCACAGCCAAAGAGTTAAAGACATTTGAGATGAAAACAGATGATAACAGCATCAAAGAGGTCAAGGGCAGCTGAGACGAATACAGAAAACAGCTTGATTGGCCACCAAATGATGCCGGACCTGAAGTAAGTGTTCTGAGGAGATGTACATTTCTCCGCAATTCAGGATGTACTTACTGGAAACTGCATTTTTGATTGAGTTATATGTGTACCGCATCTGCTTTCTAGGTTAACATTCTCAATTTCTAGATATCTAGACTTCACACCACTGTGAAGCAACACATTATTTTATATCCCTTTACAGTGTGAAATTCAAAATAGCTGTGGAGAGACAGTGAGAATTTAGGTCAACCCAACCTATATTCGACATTCTTTGAAACCCATTATTTCACTTTGCCTTTCCCTGGTTTGCTTCTCAAACCACCAGCTTCAGTTTTCTGGTTTATGTATATCTGGAACCCGATTTAAACAAGGGATGCTTTAATTTTTAATTTTTACTCTGAAATATGATATCTCAATAATGATAATTGCATTAATCTTGCTTTCAGACACCACTGGATTTTCTAGAATCAAAGATAGGTGGTTTCTGGTGATTTTTAAACAGCTACTACAGTTTTATTGATTGTTTGATAGGAATTTTCATCACATAGGAAATTATTGTCCATACGTAGCTTCTAAGGTCTATCTTTGTAGCTGATAGTTCTAAGATTTATAATTGTCTTTTTCATAGCAATTTCTTTTCTTTTTACCAAAGAAAGTCATACTGTCAATTTAAAACAAGCATTGAAAAATTAATGAAAATAATTTGTGCATGTCTGGAGAACTGAAGCATAAAAATTCACAGGGTGTTCTGTACAGTGTATTTTCCAAGGTGCATGGTAAGTTGTATGTAAGGTCTTCTAAAACTCCCTTTGACTATGTCTTGTTTCTCTGCCTGCTGCTGCAGTAAAGTATATGGACAAGATCACCTTTAGGTAGCAAGGGGTTTTATTTGTTTTACAATTTCAGGTCACAGTCCATCATTGCGGAGAAGGCAGAAATTATACCCACAGTCAAGAGTACACAGACAATGAATGTTTGCCTGTCACTGTTTCACTGGCTGTCTCCTTGTTCACATTCAGAGTTTTGTCTTCCTAACCCAATTAACCAAATTAAAAAATCTTCCTAAGGTACACCCACATTCTTTATCAGGACTACCTTCGTAAATGATTCTTGATTGTGACAAGCTGGCAATTAACACCAATCATCACAGACTATTAACTAGACTAACCAAATTATTGAACTCATTTTTACAACTAATTTAAATTTATTTGCAATACATATGAAGCAGCAGAGTAGTTTTATTGATGCTGTATTCAGGAGTGTGTGTGTGTGTGTGTGTGTGTGTAAATCAATTCAACTGGGAATGGTATCTGAAATTCAGTCTTGGAGGATAGTGCTAAATTTCATTGTATAAATTGTGCTAGAATTCACTTTGGTGTTTTGTTCCCCTGTTATTTTGTGATTGTTATGGTAAATAATGCGCTTAAAAGGGCCATTTAGTGGGTATATTTAAAGCCTCAGGGGTATTATTCAAAGCTCAAAGGTTAGGACATTCAGAAATGATAGTTAATTCTATGCTAGATGAATAACAAGGATTGTTATCAACAATACCCTGTATCATTTCCTCTAAGAATCAAATAATTAAAATAAAACATGTCAGAATATAAGTTTTTCTGTGACTATTTACATTTATGAGATTGCTAGTAAGTACAATTTGCTTCCCGTATTCTGAATTTTCTCTGCAAGGAATATTCCTTTCTGGAATTTTTAGGAATACACTTTTGTATCTTGTTTCATAAATTTAACAGTATTTATAATTTACCTCAAAGTATGCATATTTGAACATAGAAGTCTTGATTATCTCAATTCAGACATGTAGAAGTTCTTAATCTTTGTTACTGTCAGGCATCGTGTGTGTGTGTGTGTGTGTGTGTGTGTGTGTGTGTGTGTGTGTGCACATGTGCATGTGTGTGTGTGTGTGTGCACATGTGCATGTGTGTGTGTGTGTGCACATGTGCATGTGTGTGTTTGTCCATGTGTGCATGTGTGTGTGCACGTGTGCACGTGTGCATGTGTGTGTGTGTGTGTATCCCTAACTTAGTTCCTGTTGTATCTGTGGTTTCCCATGTGTTCTATCTTTAGGCTTAGCAGGAATACAAACCAGAAAGTGAGAAGGACTAAGGATTTTTAATTCAGTTGTGAAAAGTGTTTGTCTTAAAGGTCCTCAAAACTCTACATTCATTCAGTGTGAAAAATCAAGGGAGCCAGCATATTATTTCTTGAAATATTTTCAGTCTTCTAACAAAATAATACAATGAAGTATAAATTATTACTTCTAAAGTAGTCCCATTTGTACATAGGCATTGTTTATATGTGTATTTATATTTATATTACAATATATTATATTGTATATGTATTGTATATTATATTATATTGTAATTATATTGTATATATATATATCTATATTGCATGCATGCACACACACACATATATATATGTTATTTTATATTCATATATGTGTGTATGTGTGTGCTTAAATGAATCATACCATTATTTACTGAAATGCTATATATGGTGGCTAGAGGCTTTTGTATAGATTCTGCTATAAATACAATTTCATTGTTGGGAGTTCTGAAGATAATTCATTTAGGTTTCTCTTAACAATGGCATGTGTAATAGTTGTGGAAGTTATTCCACTAAAAACAACACAAATTAGAAAAGGAAAGAAAACATTTAGAAAGAAGATTGTACATACATAATGTCTCTCTTTGTATATACACTATAGAAAGCTCTAGCTACAAAAGGACATATGAGAGAAAAATCCTGTTAGAAGCTTAGATGTTGCCAGCCCTTCCAAATGCTTCGACATTTCAAACTTACAACTTTCTTATACAACTCTTTAAATATAGCCAGGCATCTGTTGCCTCAATGAGTTGTTCATATGTTTTGGATGAAGATATTTCTAAGCAAGCTACCCTGCTTTTAATTATTTGATTTGAGTAAGAAATGAGGCCAATAGACCAAGAACTGCACTTGCAATATAAATCCATTTGAAGTTCCTTGGGCGTTGTGGGTGAACAAAAATGTTCCATGCTTCTATCCTGACTTAATTTCATTCGAGTTAAAAATTTTACTTTACACCAGCACAATTGGGTGGAATATGGTGCTTTTTTGTAGCACTCAAAATTCAGACACTGGATTCTCCAGATTTTTTTTTTTAGCATATCTAACTTTCTATTATAATTGGAACATAAGCTTAAGTGCAACTTGTGGCAAGAACATGCCACTCACCCAAAATCTCTAATCTGTTTCTCAAATAAAATATGAGTTGTTTTACTAAACTGAATGAAATGTTTTGAAGTATTTTCCATTTTTGTTTTTTGACACAGAATCTCACTTTTCAGTCCAGAGTCCAGTATGTCATTAAATGTACTGTGCAGCCAGGATTGAGTATAACAATATTTCAACCTTATTTGGAGTTCCTCATTTGGATATCACAGGTGTGGAGCACCCTAATGAAAAGATTTTTCTACTCTTGATGAATTGGCATGTAGATAATTTTAAAACATTATGAATATTATATAGATTATAGTGAATTGCTTTTCATAAAGTAAGTATTTAAATAAATGAATATTTGGTAATATATGAATAAATTATCCCCAAGACTTAATGTTTTATGATTTATATCCACCAAGACATGCTTCCAAGGAAGGGCAGGCTGTTCTACATGAGTTTAAGACCAACCTGGTTTACATAGTGAGTTCTAGGCTTATCATGGCTATGTAGTGAGATACTATCTAAAAATAATCAAGTTAAAAATTGTCTGAGTAAATACTTAAAAAGTGATTCACATGAACAGAAGTAACTATTAAATTAAAGAAAATTACCATCATGGTAAAAACTGTAAAACTGCTATAATGAATATGCCAATTCGGTTCCAACAACAGCTTATTTCTGTTATAACTATTTCCAGAATTCTATGAAACTGAATCAGATGATGGATATGACACATGTGAACTCCTCTCATCATATTAATACAACAATTCTGGTTTATGTTATTTTTGTTGATAGTTCCATATCAAATTTATGGAAACAAGTAGCTTGTAAGCTGTCTTGCTGCTGCTACCTGGATACTCTGTACAGTGTGGAAGAGTGCATTGAAAAAACAAAACAAGACTAAACAAAACAGTATATGATGATGTGATCTGAGGAAAGAAAACCAATCAATAAAATTTAAAAATTTAAAAGTATACACTTATTTCTTTGTAGATGGTGATAGATTTTTGTATTTGAGTGAAAATTAATGTATCATCAAGAAATATGTTCTTAATGATGCACACCTTGGATGTGTTTTAAGAAGATATTAGGAACCAAGGTCATTTTGTCTACATGAGGTCTAATTCATCACTGACAACGTAATATTTATGCTTTAATATCTAGTGAATATACATGTGTGTGTATTCATAAACATGTTCTTGAACATACACTTTTTATAAAACTTAACTTTTCAAATTTTTGAATTAAATTACCAAAATTACCCTAACATCATTAGTCATTATCCCTACAAGTTAAATTTAACTCAAATGGTTTTTAAAAGTACATTATAATATATTTTGGTCCAAAAATAAAGGAGTTGACAAATCAGGCACTGTGTAGTTCTGAGAAACTAAATCCCTGTAATGAATTACTACATACACTTTCTTAGCATTTTAACTGTGACACAGAATTCTATGGTGTTCTTTACATTAGAGTAAAAAACATTATTTAACCTATATAACACTATTATTATTTAAATTAATATTAATATTAACATCTTAGTAACTTTTTTATTTCAGAAAATTCAGAAATAATTTCAATTACTTTTGATTAATGACCTTTAATTTCTATTATAATATGGAAATACATCAGCTATAAATACTACCATAATCTCACATAGTCTAAAAACTGAAACAGGTTAAAACTAAGTAGTAACAAAGATTAAATGCGGTATCTATTGGAAAGTTAGAGTGTGGTTTGGATCCCCTCAGGGAATCTTGGTCCTCAGTATTTTATTGATGAAATGATGGAATCATCAAGATGTCGAACTTATAGCAAAGTTGTTATCGACATTTCTCTCATAAGGAGTGAATATTATAATGCTTTGACTCTTGAATCACTCTCTGGCATCCTGCCTGTCCTTGGCTCTCCACATATTGCACATACCCCTGGCCTTGTGATGACACTTATTGTGAGGACTTATCTGGGCCAAATCAAAGCCAGTATCATGTCCTTGCTACTGCAGAATTGTAACTAAATAAACATTTATTAAATTAAAGCAAGCAGACTCAGGTGTTTTACTAACTTGACAAAACATTCTTGTACACTAGATGTTAAATGGAAGATTCTAGCTCTGGGCGGACTTTAGAATCTTGGCCATCACATTTTTAACGCAAAGTAGCCCATTGCTATTAACAGGAATTTGTTAAATAAACTTCTCTTTTTATTCTTTTGTTTTACTTTTTTAAAAGAGAGAGAAAGTATGGAAAATGTTGGAGAAATCGGGTGAGGATAAAAAATATGATAAAAAACATTATATAAAAATTTCAAAGAATAAATAAAAACATTTGAAAAGAATGAGTGAGTTGAAGAACATTTTAAAAACTCTTCAACAAATCATTTATTTCCTTAGAACTTCCATTAATCTTTGCCTTTTCAATTCATTTCCTTGGTAAGAAGGCTTGCCATTCTTTCGTTATCTCCTCCTGATTCTGAAAATTAATTCTAAATGGCTCAGGTGCTAAGTCTCTGCATCCTACCTCAGGAAAGATAACTCCCAGAGACTTTCTCTTAACTTTTTTCTCTATTTCAGCTGTCATTAATATCACATCGTGGAAGCAAGGAGAAAAGTGAGAATTTATGTTACTGTTGCAATCATTTGTCACCTCTGATGATATCTGAAACAGCATTTAGAGACATCAGGAGATGTCCTTCTGAAGAGACGAAAATGATGCCCAATAGCCCAAGGGCAGATTGCAGCTCCATGGAGATGAAGGCACTCAGCTTCAAACACATTCAAGTGTGTTTTATCCTGTGGAAATGATAGAATCAATATCGAATGTATTTAGTAATCATTAAAATGTTTTCCATTTGGACTCCTGGAGCTCCACCCGGGGCCTAGCCGTGGATCTCTGCATCCAGTTCCCTCAGTCATTGGATGGGGTTTCTAGCATGACAATTAGGGTGTTTAGCCATCCCATCACCAGAGTAGGTCAGTTCGGGCTGTCTCTCGACTATTGCCAGCATTCTATTGTGGGAGTATCTTTGTGGATTTCTGTGGGCCTCTCTAGCACTTTGCTTCTTCCTATTCTCATGTGGTCTTCATTTACCATGGTCTCCTATTCCTTGTTCTCCCTCTCTGTTCTTGATCCAGTTGGGATCTCCCGCTCCCCCAAGCTCTCTTTCCCTCAACCCTTGCACTTCGTTACCCCCACTCATGTCCAGATTGTTCATGTAGCTTCATCCATTTCTCCATCATTGGGCGATCTCCGTGTCTTTCTTGGGGTCCTGTTTTCCAGGTAGCCTCCCTGGTGATGTGAGCAGCAGTCCAGTCATCCTTGTTCCACATCTAGTATCCTCCTATGAGTGAGTCCATACCATGTTTGTCTTTCTGAGTCTGGGTTACCTCACTCAGGATGATTTTTTCTAGATCCATCCATTTGCCTGCAAACCTCATGATGTCATTGTTTTTCTCTGCTGAGTAGTATTCCATTGTGTATATGTTCCACATTTTGTTTATCCATTCTTCAGTTGAAGGGCATCTAGGTTGTTTCCAGGTTCTGGCTATTACAAACAATGCTGATATGAACATAGCTGAACAAGTGCTATTGTGGTATGATTGAGCATTCCTTGGGTATAAGCCCAAGAGTGGTATAGCTGGATCTTGGGGGAGATTGATTCCCAATTTTCTAAGAAACTCCATATTGATTTCCAAAGTGGTTGTACAAGCTTGCATTCCAACCAGCAGTGGAGGAGAGTTCCCCTAGCTTCACATCCTCTCCAGCATAAGGTGTCTTCAGTGTTTTTGATCTTAGCCATTCTGACAGGCGTAAGGTGGTATCTCAGAGTTGTTTTGATTTGCATTATCCTGATAATTAGGGATGGGAGTCCAATTAGCAAGAAAGAGGAGGGTTTATATGAGCAAGAATTGCTGAGACCAAGGTTAGATAAAGCAGAGCGACAAATAGCCAAAGGAATGGAAACACATGAACTATGAACCAATGGCTGAGGGGCCCCCAACTGGATCAGTCCCTCTGAATGGGTGAGACAGTTGATTGGCTTGATCTGTTTGAGAGGCATCCAGGCAGTGGGACCGGGTCCTGTGCTCATTGCATGAGTTGGCTGTTTGAAACCTGGGGCTTATACAGGGTCACTTGACTTGGCCTGGGAGGAGGGGACTGGACCTGCCTGGACTGAGGTTGATCTCAGTCCTCTAGGGAGTCTTTGCCCTGGAGGAGGTGTGAATGGGGGGTGGGCTGGGGCGGGAGGGGGGAGAACAAGGGAATCCCTGACTGAATGTAGAACCGAATTGTATTGTAAAATAAAATTAAATTAAAAAAAAGTTTTCCAAAAATTCATCCTGAAGGCATAGTTGGTGACTTGCTCAAAGTTACTGCCAATAATGAAATGTATGATCTTAAATTTTCTATCCTAGGTATTTACCCTCTTGACTTTCATTGTACCTGTTCTCTACTATTACACATCCTTAAGGCCTTCCCTCCTAACTGACTTCTTTACATTTTCCTAGACATTAAAGAAACTCTCAGTTGAAAACACAAAATTAGAGACTTGATTCTAGGATCCACATATGGGATACAACATGTGGCATTTGTGTTTCTAGGCCTGGGTTGTCTCACTCAGTAATATTTTTTCTACCTCCATCTATTTACCTGCAGATTTCAAAATTTCATCTTTCTTTGCATTCAAATAGAATTACATTGTGATTTTGCTGCATTTTCACTAACTATTTATCTGTAGATGGAAATCCAGGTTGTTTTTCTTTCCTAGACACTGTGACTACAACAACTTGGACAGGGTTAGCCAGTATCTTGAGATACAGAAGCTGTGAAGGAACTGGGACAGAGTCAAAGGAGTTTTAGAAGTTTCTATATATATTACGAGCAAACACATCAGAAAACTCAGCATCTCTATCACTACACTGGATAGATTCTCCCGCTATATAACTTGCTTTCAATAATTCATGAAAGCATCTTTAAAATTGACAATATGAGGTTCTTTGGTGAAAAAGAAATTGCTATGAGAGAAAAATTAATACACCAACCCTAGGACTACTAACTACTGAGATAGACCTTAAAGAATTATATGGAGAAAATGTCCCATATGATGAACATTTACAACAAATAATCAGTGAAACTAGAAAATATTTCAAAACTGGAAATCAGAAGACATCCACCCCTGGTCCTATGATTAAAAAAAAAAAGTCCTATTGTATCTGAATGCAGGATCAACACAATCAGCATTCTTCTTCTTCTTCTTCTTCTTCTTCTTCTTCTTCTTCTTCTTCTTCTTCTTCTTCTTCTTCTTCTTCTTATTCTTCTTATTCTTGCTGCTCCACAAGTGTAATATTTTGACAATATGGTAAGTCTTCTTCTATCTATTTAAGTTCTTCTCCACTTCTCCACATCAGTTTCTACAGCATGTATACCAATTTACCTTCTCAACAGTAAATACGGATTTCTGTTTCCCCACATCATTGTCAGCATTTGTTGTCCCTTGATTTTTTTTTGAGAATAGCCATTCTTACTTGGATGATATGAAATTTCAAGGTAGTTTTAATTTGCATTTGTTGATGGTAAATAAAAAAACACTTTACAATATTTATTTTGTATTCATGTTCCTTTTTTGTTTAGAATCATCTATTCACATCTGGATTTTAATTGGGTTGTTTAAAGCCACAAAATTATAGCAAAAAAAAAAGGACATACTGAAGGAAAGAGCATCTGAAGAAGTTGGGGAAGTAGATATCTACACATATAAGGATGAAACTAGAACTGTAGCACTCATCCTGACGATAAAACAAAAACAAAAACAACTCCAAAGGCACTAAAACATCTTAATACAAAACTTGCACCTGTTAAACTTCTAGAGAAGAAAGTAGGGAACCGACTTTAACATATAGGCATAAGGATTTTATAAACAGGACTCAAGTTCCTTGGGAAATAAGATAAAAAATGGACAAATAAGACATCACAAAACTGGAAAGCTTCTGTAGAGCTAGGGGATAGTCAATCCAGTGAAGAGACAGCCTAGCAAATGGAAGAAACTCTTAGCTGGCTATCAGCAAACAAGATTAACAACTAGACCTTACAACAAACTCAAACATAGAACATCAAGAAATAATCATAGTTTAAACTAAATTATCAGTAAATTCAAAAAGCTGAAGGAATTGAGGGAAGATCTGGATATCAATGTTTTGACCAAAATCATAATGGAAATAATCAAAACTGAGGATTTATTTATCTCCACTGAGAAGTAATCCTACACTGCTTGTTGCCCCTTGCAGTTATATATTAATGAATGTAATCTATGGATTCATTACAAAACATATGGATTTCATTTGGTCAGCTGAGTAGGTCCGTTCTGTAACATTTGCTTCCTTGGCATTCCTGTATTTCAGAAATGAGCCCTTATAAATATCTGAGACTGCCTTATGAAAAAAATTCACACTCCAGGACAACATTATGTCATTTTTTCTAGACAAAACCATCTTTAATCCATGTCCTTGTTTTCCTGTACCAGAAGAGAGTTCTCAGTGAAATGGCACAAAGAGGGTATATGTGACGTATATATTCCACAGAGTACAAGTTTTAAGTTACCTATGATAAATCTGTGTCTGTGATTTGTAACAATATTTCTTGTATCTAAATGTTTTAAAATGTCTTTGATATCTCTCACATTGTAGATTTTACTTGTGTCTCAAGTTTTAACTTTATATAAACACATTACCAATATATATTTACAATATGTATATGAGAAAAATATAAATTAAGTTATATCTATTTTATCAAAGGACTAAATAAGACAAATAATTTCTATATTTAAAGAAATGGATGAAACCATCAGTGAAATCTTTCTGCTGGTTAGCAATTTACTAAATGCAAAGTACGTGCTTAAGATTTCATCCTGTGCTTAAGAATTGCACTTTACATATCATTAGTGCCTGGTGAATTAGACAACTATGCAAAAACGTGAGTCTAAGCACTGACCACTCACAATGAGGCACAGGACACATTTGTGCTTGAACTAAATGTGCAGGCTACCCACCTTCCTGTAGATGTGAAACTTTTGCTTGACAAATTACTATGGAATGTGTTGTTCAGTTTCAAGATGTGCCAGATCTATTGTTAACATGAATGCAACTAATTCCCAATAAAATTAATGATAGGAGCATATTAGCTAATCTAGTTGTTTTGATTAGAACACAGAAAAAAACATAGAACATATTTTTGCATGTGTAATATCCTGTAGATACCATGGACCTCTTTGGCTATGCAGCTCACACTACTATCCTCATTCTTAAGTTCATAATGACATAATGTTGTTATAGTCTAAGTCTCACTTCCACATGGACAATGAAAAACAAGTGTCTTTACACACCTCTTTGAAACCAATGCATCGTATTCATCATAACATCAAGGACACATGGAGAATATGAAGTAAAGATCTTTCCTAACATCAACTCCTTTGACATGCTTGTTCTAATTCTACCATGAACAAGAAATTCCTTTTTCAATCAGGATCTGAATAATCTTGTTTTGCCTGATATCTAAATGTTTATTAAAGTTTCCAAAATAATAGTTTTTTAAATTTAAAATTGCAATAGTGTGAATGACACCTCTATTCTTCCTCCTGAGAGCATGAATTTGGTAATGACTCCAATTCTAGGAATTTTTTTGTTGTTGTTTTTGTTTGTCGAGACAGGGTTTCTCTGTGTAGTTTTACGCCTTTTCCTGGAACTCACTTGGTAGCCCAGGCTGGCCTTGAACTCACAGAGATCCACCTGGCTCTGCCTCCCGAGTGCTGGGATTAAAGGCATGCGCCACCAACGCCCGGCCAATTCTAGGAATTTAAAACCATATTAAGTATGCACATTTCATATCCACATATAAACTGACACAAATATTACTATTAGGTTAAATATATTAAATACTGTTTATTAAATTATTTTCTATTTTAAGTTATAATATACTGGGAGGGAGGGTGGTACATGCCTTTAATCCCAGCACTCGAGAGGCAGAGACAGGTGGATGATCTCTGAGGCCAGCAGTGTCTACAGAGCAAGTTCCAGGACAGGCTCCAAAACTACACAGAGAAACCCTGACTTGAAAAACCAATAATATATATATATATATATATATATATATATGTATGTATATATATATGTGTGTGTGTGTGTTCATCCATATATTACTGCATACACACATATGCATATATATATACATATAATACTATATATTATATATATAATATAATAAAAAATCTTTAATTTCTTTCCCCCTCTCCCTACAAATCTTCCTATATAACCCTCATTGATTTCAGGGTATATGTATTTACGAATTATTGTCCTCCCCCAGATAAATAAATAAATAAATAAATAAATAAATAAATAAATAAATAAATAAATAAATAAATAAAATATGTATGTGTGTATACAGCATATATGTGTGTACGTTTATAGAGTGTATAAACATGTATATTCCTGAATATATAAATACAACTTGCTCAGTCTGTATAATATGATTTTCTGTATGTATTTTTAGGGTTGGCCACTTGGTATCCAATTGGTGTGCTCTTTCCTGGGGTTGATAATCTTAAAGAAAATAAAGTATATTTGGTCCATCTCATCTAATAGTTGAAAAATATTTTATTCATGTACATATTATTGCATCAAGACATTATCCTTCTTTCCCTGACAAATTAATACTTAAAAATAAAAATACCTTAGTTACTTTTCTTGTTGTTGACATAAAATACACTGACAGCAGAAAATTAAGGGAAGCAAAGTTAGTCTTGGCTCAGAGTTTGAGGTTACCATCCATCGCTGTGGGGAGGGAATGTGGAGCAGCCTGGCATATGCTGTCTGTGATCAGGAAAATCGAGAGATGGACACTCCTGTTCTGTTCCTTTTCTCGTTTGTACACATTTCAGGACCCAAGCTCAGGAAACAT
This sequence comes from Peromyscus californicus insignis, assembly GCF_007827085.1. Taxonomy (NCBI): domain Eukaryota; kingdom Metazoa; phylum Chordata; class Mammalia; order Rodentia; family Cricetidae; genus Peromyscus; species Peromyscus californicus. The sequence continues at coordinate 46,946,503 of NW_026294491.1, read as the reverse complement.
TCCTCCTTTGAGGTTGCTCTTCCCACCTCAACCTAATCAAGACAGTCCCTCATAGGCAAGGCCACTGGAACCTTGTTTACTTGGTGAATTAAGATCATATAACATCAACCATCAACAGTAATTGGTGTTTGCTTGGTCCTAAAGGCTCCCTGGCTCCCTTGGGGGATGGGGTGAGAAGGTGCCACATCAATGACAGAGACACTAGGAGTCAGCTGAAGGCAAACAGCAGACTCTTTTATTCAATAACAGAGAAGGCCTTTTATACCCTCTGTGTCCCAATCTGGTGGCATTGTGTGGTCTTCCCTCATTGGCTGGGCATTATCGGAAACTATGACATCTATCGGGAACTCTGACAGCACTTGTTGCTAGGCCCTCAGGCAGTCTCCAGATTGGCTCATAAGGAAGTAGGTTATGTGCTTGCCTTGGCAACTGTTTTGAGCCAATTTCCTTCACCCTATGGGCCTGTCCTACTACAAATGGGCGCATTATCTTAAAAGTACAGGAATAAAATGTACATTTCATTTATGTTACAAAATATATTATAGACTGTATGTTAAATGTGAGAATTCAGTAGGATAGCTAATAAACTCCCTTCATGGAGACATCAGGAAAGCCCACTGAAAGAGATTCAGAGAGCAAAGCAGACAGACTTTTCATGGCTGCGGCTTCTGATGGAGCAACATTTTCTCCAAGTTCATATTTATAGAAATGAAGGACTATAAGCCAGAGTTATCATCATCATGAGAAAAGTTTCTCTTCCTCTCTGGGGAGAATGAAGATGTTTGTTTAATGTTTCTAGACAGAAGGCCCCACCAATATCTGTATTGATTATATTTTCTGGAATCAACCATTGCTTATATTCCTGGTAAGGCTGAGATGGGAAAGACTCTTGAGACAAGAGGATGTGGTGTAGCAATAGTCTTTTAGTAGGCATGCCCACAGTAGCTAGCCTGATGGGTTATCTCTTGGGCTGTAAGGATTGTGGGCCTGCCCTACATTTTTCTGCATCATCTTTCATCTCTGAGAACAGGGTAAGAATGAATATTTAATATTCAGACCTACAGTACTGTATACTCCAGAGTACACTGTCACCAACATCATAAAAGAAAAAAAGAAATATTATTGAAAGTCTCAGTTGTTCACTTTGGGCCTCTACGATAGACCAAGTAACATCTGTCTTGCCCTTGATCTGCCCAATTTTAATTCATCTCCTTGCCTGACTTCCTGCCCTGCTTACTTCAAAACCAGGCACAGAGACAAGGTCCTAAGTAACAGTTTAAAGAGTTCTTAAATTTCATAGCTTTTTAACTGAAAATTTCACTCTATATTTTATCTTATCCACATATGTCTATCAATATTGTGTGATATTGTCAACTCTATCCTGTCTAAAATAAAACCAAACAGAATATAAATACAGTCCAATAACCAAAGGACATGCCAAAAATAAAATTTCTGTGATATGGAGGACCCCCATTTGCTTTCAACTTCCAACTAACAATTTCCTGGGATGGGGTGGTCTCCAAATTAAGTCCCTTTATAAGTCAAATTCCCAACCAAAAGAAAAAAGAAAATTAAAATGACAAAATCAAAATATCTTGATTGTTTAGTGGTTAAAGAACACTGGTTACTCACTCATTTAGAGAACTTGGGTTCAATTCCCAGTACCCACATGGCAGCTCACAATCATCTGTAACTTCAGTCCCAGAGGATTAGATGTCCTTTTCTGCTGTCTGTAGGCACTAGATACTCACATATTGTGCATATATTTATGGAGGCAAAAAAACCATGTACAACACAGACACATATGTGGATATATAATAATAATAATAATAATAATATAATATATAGAATCCTTTTGAGTTAAAATTGGAAGAAATAAAAAGCTTCTTTATACAAGAATGTTTGATATTTAAACTCATGGATTTTGTCTTTCATAAGCTAAAATGTCTTCAGTTTTGTTCACCAGTTCCTTGAATAAGGATTCTTCAAAATCTCAGAAGGTAAGTTAATTCAGGGCCATGTCTTAATATGTGCATCATTTTAATTAAGCACTCTGGGCTAATAGAAAGCGAAATAGTATACCAAATCACTCAGTTTACCCTCTGCTCTTAGAAAACAAGTCAATTTCTAGCCACTAAGATTTTCCTTTCAAATGAGTGATTTCCCAAGATGAACACAGGCATTCAAGAGTTTTAATGACAAAAGTCTCCTTAGAAAGCTGGATTTTAGTCTTGAATTTTTAAATTCTTGCAGTTAGTTTAATCATTACCCACTATTCACATATAAAAAGAGTAATTCTAGCTGTAGGAAAGATTTCAGGAGATATTAATATTTGTTTCAAACCTTAAATGTATCTAGTAAAAGTCCTTCTATGTAACATGGCTCTTTCCAAGAGAATGCCATTATAAGTATGGCTGCATTCCTTAAAAACAAGAACATATTTTAAATGTAGCCAGGCCAACTACTGGGCTTAATGCTATTTCTTTCTTTCCTGTCTTCTCTGAGCCTATTCATTCCCTTTCTGAGCTTTATCAATTCCAGTTTCTATTGTGACCTTCTCATTCATGGAAAAGAAATTGGAAATGCAAGAAAAGCATGCTGAAACTCCTACACACATGTAGCCTATTTTTCCCATAACCTTATGAAGACATTTTTTTTTTTTTTTACTTTTAGCTATCATCATTCAGTAACTAAGACATTTGGAAAAGTCATAAGTGGCCTCATGTCCCCAGTCAGCAAGGACTACAAGTAATACTTAATAGCCAACTTTCTACCACTAGAATGTGATTCTTATCCCAATATGCCAAACAGTCTCATGAATAAAAATGATTGCTTGAGCAAAGATAAGGTAAAGTGGGATATTTAGAGTTTAATAAAGACAATGACTCATGTATCCATGAAAATCTCAGTTGTGGCATACATTTTGATAATTCTGTGAAATTATTTGTATATATTATACATCTGCATTGGATGAATAAAACATATATTTAATTGACATTTTCAAACTGAAATTGTTTATACACTTTATTGCAGACTGTTAGGGGAGAAATCAATGATGTATTGAGGCTGTTAATGTAGGCAGTGTTACAAGCTCTTAAAATGGACTGCTACAATAGTTAGTAGATAAATTATGCAAGCTTGAGACTGTACATCTGTTGATTTGCCAGATCGCTAATTAAAATGCTTTAAAGCTATTATCCTCTTTAAAACCACATTGTGTAATTTAAAAAGATGTCATTTATCTAGTTTAAACTATGATTATTTTGATCTGTCATATGAAAAGCACCAAAGGCAAAGATTTTGCATATAAATATAGACCAAAGATGGTGTAAGTTATATGCATTTTTTAAATATCTTGGTTTAAATAGAATACCATCTATCTTCTTTCATGTTAAGATCTATTTTATTGTTTTTTCATTTTGTTCACATATCTGTATCTATCTATAAGTATGATCACTCCTGTTCCCATTCCCACCTGTCCCAGGTCCTCTGGCAAAATCTATTCTATTTCCCCTTCCCAGGGTGGTCTATGCTTTCCCCCTTGAGCCTTTCTTTTTACTTAGCCTCCTTGGGTCTGAGGATTTTATCATAATTATCCTTTACTTGTCCAGCCTAAAAGATATGCTGGGAGGGGAGGGGGTAATGGTGGTGCAGAATTTGTGGGTGTGGCTAATCAATGACTGGTCCAAATTTAAGCATGCAAGGAGAGGAAGTCCATGCTTGACACTGCCTAGATGTCCAAGAACCAGGGCTAGACAGCCCAGATACCCAGGAATAAACCAAACATGACTGGGAAAAAGTTTATTGAAAAGATTACTAATGATCTTCTGCTATACTCATAGATTGGGGGGCTGTAATATGAATTGATAAGTAGATTTATTAATAAAAAAACCCCAGAGCTAGATATTGGAGTGAAAGCTAAAAGATCAGAGGAATAGAACAAGCCAGCCACAAGTTCCTACCTTTAGAAAATCCTCAGCCCAAGAGAGCTACTTCCTGTATATTCATGCCTTAATTACTTTCTGTGCCCTGCCATCTTACTTCCTCTCTCTGCCCAGCTACATCACTTCCTCTTTCCACCCAGCTATATCACTTCCTGTCTATCTGTACAGACCTCCAGATCTCTATGGTTAACTAGTGCTGGGATTAAAGGCATGTGCCACCATGCCTGGCTCTGTTCCCAGTGTGGCCTTGAACTCACAGAGATCTGGATGAATTTCTGCCCAATAATGCTAGGATTAAAGGCATGTGCTACCACTGCCTGACCCCTAAGTTTAATATAGTGGCTGTCTTTGCCCTCTGATCCCCAGCAGCTTTATTTGTTAGAGTACACACACACACACACACACACACACACACACACACACACACAAAAATCTATCACCACAGGATGCATAGCCCAATCATCATGAGAGAGGCAACACCCACCAACTGAAGGGAGCAGATGCAGAGATCCACAGCCAAAGACAAGGCAGAACCAGAGAAACCCCACAGAACAGGAGGGAAGGAAGGATTCTAGGAACCAGATGGGTGGAGAACAACATAAGAACACAGCTCACAGAATCAATGAAGCAGGGCTTATAGGAGATCACAGAGACTGAATTGACAAACACCAACTCTGTATGGATCTGAGCTAGATCCTCTGCATATACCTTATAGTTATATAGGCTGGTGTTCTTTTGGGGCTCCCAATACTGGGAGTAGGTGTATGCCTGAGTCTCTTGCCTGCTCTTGGAACCTTCTTCCTCCTACTGGGTTGCTTTGCCCAGCCCTGATATGAGGTTTGTGCCAGTATTGTTGTATCTTGGTATGCCTTGTTCTGTTCATATCCCTGGGAGGTCTGCTCTTTTCTGAAGGGAAGCAGAGGAGAAGTAGAGGAGAGAGGAGTTTGGGGGAGGGACTTAGAGGAATGGGGTAAGGAGGAACTGCTGTCGGGGACACTTTGCCCAGCCTGGGTGAATGGAGGAGGAGACTGGACCTGCCTCCACTGAATCTACCAGGCTGAGCTGAATCCCCAGGGGAGTCCTTGCCCTGGAGGAAATGGGAATAAGGGTTGGGGGCAGGAAGGGGGAGGACAGGGGAATCCGTGGCTGATATGTTAAATTAAATTAAATTATAAAATAAAGAAGAGAAAAATAAAAGAAAAGACATAAATTTTAAAGAAGCAGTACATGCTCTTAACTGTGGAGCATGTTCTCCTGCCCCTATTTTTACTGAGAAGCCTGATAAAGTAACTCTGATTTGTTGTTGTTAAGGTTTAATTATTTTATTTCTTTCTATTCTGATGAAAGTTTTTATTGTAATATTGTGACCTAGCTTTGAAGTTTTAAAATATAACAGCCAATTTAAGACATTGTTATGTTATTATATAATAATTAAAACAGCCTCTCTTATTCCCTGCAAGAAAATATAAGATGAAAGATGGCAAACTCTGGAGCCTGGGCCAAGATCTCAAATCTTTTCCTGCTGCCTTTCACTGTGAAAGGAAATATATTTAATTCCTGAGGCAAAAAAAAAAAAAAAAAAAAAAAAAAAAAAAAAAAAAAACACAATACATGAATTTGATTTTCTGTTACCCCAGTAAAATCATTAGTATAATTTAAGTGTTCCATTTAGTTGAACAATTGCTCAATTGCTTACTCTACTACTATTATCTGAAAGAAACTCTACCAGAGGTAGAGAGGGGAATTGTGAAATTTTTCATTCAAATATGAGGAGCAAGCAATGCTTTGGTTCCAGGTGGGAATATTCAGCCTTAAGGATTCAAGAATTCAAGTTGTTTTCAAACTGGTGTGTCAGCCTTGAAGGGTCATGTGTGTAGTCCTATTTATATGCTATGAGTTTAAGAAATGAAAGCAGGTGAAAAATAATTATGTCATGAGTAATCTGCTGTTATGAATGGATTGAAGTTGTTTACTGGAAGAGAATTAGCTCGGCATGTTTCAGGTCAGCCTGACTCACAGAGGGAGTTCCAGGACAGGCTCCAAAGCTACACAGAGAAACCCTGTCTCAATAAAAAGAAAAGAAAACGAAAAAGAAAAGGAATGGGGGAAAACAAAGAGGGCATTGTGCACATAATGAAAATGTCAAAAAAAATTAATAAAAAATCGCGTTGTTTCCTAAAGTTTTAGGTAACAGCACCCATGTGAGATGATTTGCCGCTGCCCTTAGTGACAGCTTCAGGGGATTCCATGCCCTCTTCTTGCCTCTGTGGACACTGGCACATGTGTGTACATACCCTCACACAGACATAGGTATATACACATGAATTTTAAAATAAAAAAAATAGTAAAATAAAAGAAATTTCAAACTGGAATCACCAGGTTTTTGTTGTTACCAATCCCAGAACTGAACTTTAGAACGGGGATTAAAACTCACCAAAATTGATTTTACTATTGTTGATCTCATTTCTTTCTTCTGATGGTTCATAAACAAAATTGAAGCTGTTCCTAGGATTCCAGCCATCTGGAAGCAGCTCATTATATTAGAGGTGCAGAATGAAAATTCTGACTGGAATGGACATTTTATTCGTGTGTAGATTTATTTTGCCTTTAATGATTCTGCTTATGCAACCAATTTAAAATGAACAAATGCCCTATTCATCATCTCTTCATTCAAAGTGGAATTTTTTTGTTTTTCTGTATCTGGCTTACTATAATATGATTATCTCTAATTCTATCAATTTTTTCACAAATGATACAATTTCACATTCTTTAAGGCTAAACATTACTTTATTATACATGTTGCATGTCTATGTCTATTCATCTGTTGACAGAAGACATGTCTTATTTCTTAAGTGGACCTTAGTAAGAAATTCAGCAATAAACTTAGATGGTGTGTCTGTTGTTTGTTGGCCTGTAGTCCACTAGCTATATCCTCAGGAGTACTGCAGATGGACTGTATGGTATTTGTGTTTCAGTTTGTTGAAGAAACAGCATACCTAATTTTCACAGTGACTCTATTGTTTGACATTTCTACCATAAGGAATTCATACTGCCCATATCCTCATGGGCATTTTTTGTTCATTGTTCTATAACAAAATTCATTGTGACAAAGTAGGAACAAATAGAAACAATGATTATGATTAACTGCAGTTATGATCTGCAGTTAACTCAGATGATAGAACTATAAAACACATTTGATAAACAATATAATTCTGTAACATTTCTCAAAGAAGTATAATCTTAAAATTTGACATACTCCATTAAAACTAAAGAAACTTTTACAAATTAAAAAACTAAATTTAATTTATAACTCAATGAAAAAAATTAATAAGTTTTATTCATTTTATGTTTAAAGCATTATTTAGAGCTGATGTGAGCTTTTTACTCATGATGTCCACACTGGCCACATCCTTTCCCCTGTATCTAAATATTGCTGTAACATTGAATCCTGCTTCTTTAATCTAAGGATTCATATCCTTCTCTTTGAGAAAGAATTATCTGAAATAGCCTCAAATGTTATAAGGATACCATTTTAAAATTGTTTTTAATGAAATTCATTTTGTATCCCTGCAGGATATTCTTATCTACCATCATTTACTGTCCTTTAATCTTTTCAAAATACTTTGGTGATGATGACAAGTAGTAATAATTGCCAGTGTTATTATTTGCATAATGTACATTATCCCTTTTATAGAAACTTTCTCCTTTGCTCCTGAGAATCATATTAGAATGCAAGAAGGAGAAATTAAGTTTTTTGCTGATGGCCCCGAGTTTTACTCTGTGACTATGTGGATGATTTGTTCTTTCAGATCCTTGTATAATATATCCAGTAAAAGTATGAAACTTATTTCAATATTTACTTTTGTTAAAACTTTCCCTTTCAGCCAGGTGGTGCTGGCACATGCCTTTAATCCCAGCGCTCAGGAGGCAGAGTCAGGCAGATCTCTGTGAGTTCGAAGCCAGCCTGGTCTACAGAACAAGATCCAGGAAAGGCACAAAGCTACACAGATAAATCCTGTCTCAAAAACAAACAAACAAACAAACAAACAAAAAACAAAAACTTCCCCTTACTTTTTGTCTCTTTTATATAACTTACATGTTTTGGCTTCTGCTTTTCTTTCTTTGACACTTGGTTTCATATATACATGGGAAGACTACAACTCATTCTGTAAACACAGCTAGCCTTGATATCCAGATGTCCTGCCCCCACCTCACAGGTGCTGGGACTAAAAGTGTGCATCAAACACACAATTTACATGTAATAATTTTTCATTGCACAATTCATTTCATGAATTGCAATTTAACTCATGTTTGAATTTGGGCACAGTGATCCATACAACTTAAAAAAATCCCTCTATTAATGAGGCACTCGTTTCTTGAATATGACAATATTTATACATTCATTCCATAATTTTTATTGTTCAAAACAGTATGTTGCTTTGTAATCCTGGTTGGCTCTCAGTTCATGGTCTGCCTCAGCTCCCTGAGTGCTATGATTAAAGATACATGCTGCCACTGGAAATCTTGGTTGCTCATATGCTCACTCAGTTTTCCATGGAGTTTATTTTCTCTTTTCTTTGTAATGGAGTGTAGAGCTCTCTTCAACTGATACTGTCCCTATGTCATTCTCTTTTTTCTCTGTGGTATCTCTTCACCCAACCTTCTCATCTCACGGCACATAGACAGATGTGAGTACATGATATAAATCAAGTTTTTCTTTCTTGCCAGCAAAACTTTTCACCCATGCACACATCTAGTGGAGTGACATACTGTCATGAAAAATCCCTAGTCTAATTATGATAGATAAATGAATGGATTTATTTGTTTATCTATCTATCTATCTATCTATCTATCTATCTATCTATCTATTTATTTATTTATTGCTTTCATATGGTTAGATACTTCAGACTGACTGTGGTCCAGGAGTGTCTATCAAACTCCTGGTAATCCTATTTCAACTTATCAAAGTATGACATTACAATTTTGGACACTGAACAAGTTTTTGAGTTTGTTATTGTTAGCAGACCTGACATGACACAATTTTGCCACTGAAATTTAAAACTAGACTGAAAAGGGAATTTTGGTTCAACATCTTAACTTTTCTATTCTACTGTGGATGTCTTTCTGTATGCTGTGAATATATGTTGCTCTGATTGGTTGATAAATAAAATGCTGATTGGCCTGTAGCCAGGTGGGAAGTATAGACTGGATAAGCAGACAAGGAGAATTCTGGGAAGAGGAAGGCTGAGTCAGAGGAGACACCAGTCTGCCATCCAGGGAACAGCATGTAATAGCACACAGGTAAAGCCACAGAACACGTGGCAACATATACATTAACAGAAATGGGCTGAGTTTAAATGTAAGAGCTAGTCAGTAGTTAGCCTGAGCTAATGGCCAAGCAGTTATAATTAACATAAGATTCTGAGTGATTATTTTGTAAGTGGCTGTGGGGTCTGTGGGGCTGGGCAGAACCAGAGAAAACTTCAGCTACAATATTCTTCTCCTCTTTATCCTCCTTCTTCTAGAAAAAAAGAACACTTCCCTAGCAATAATCCAGTTCCAATATTTGCTAACGATATGTGTCTTTGCTTTCTGCTCTATGCTGTCACATCATTTCCTGTTTCATTACTCTTCAGACAGAATTACTTTCATTGGAATAGAGCTGATGTAGGCAATTAAAGTATTATATTATTCCACCTCTTTGCTTTCATTGTGCTAGAATAAAAAAAAAATTGTCCAGAGTCCTTGTGTTCCAATTTATCAGTCTAGGTTAGTAAAACTTATTCTCTCCTGAAATTTTGATACTAAGCAAATTTCTCAAAATTTAAATGTGTACATTTGGAAGCTATCTCCCTTATATTACATACTTACAATATTTAAGATCTTCAATGTGAGAAAACAAACTCATTTATACTGAGTGTTAGATGAAGTTTAATTGATTTGAAAAAGAGTTCTAGCCATGATATAAGAAGGCCTGACTAAATCAACAGCAATAAAAATAGCTTAATTATTACTACAAAATTCAACAAATCACATTTTTTTCCACAGGCGTATCTTAATTTATGATGGATAGGCTATGCAGATACATACATCATAGTACATCGATATTTTTTTATGATTATTGACTCAATGTGTAAAAGAGAATCAAATATTCAGATTGATATTACAACATATTTTAAGTTGTTGTTATACTTTGGGACTTATTTAGGGGGACTGAAGAGATGATTCAGTGGTTAAGAGTATTAGCTGTTCTTCCAGAGGACCTGGATTCAATTCCCAACACTCACATGGAAGTTCACAACCATCTGTAACTCCAGTTCCAGGGTACCCAATACACTCACACAGACTTATATGCAGGCGAAACACCAGTGCCATAAGAGAAGAAACTTATTTAGATCATATATTCAACATATTAAATAGCTCAACCACATAACTTCATTATCCACTACAATAACAGATTTCCCCATTTGCTCATTTATATAATGTATCTTTTTCATGCAAAGAGAATATGACATTTTGGTATATTTTTCTGTATGTAACTGAATTATAAAAGTGAATAATGAAAGGAAAACTACTTTCTTACATAATGAACTAGTGCCTACTTATTTGCAATGATAATAAAAAAATGAAGTCAACAACAAATTCGAATTTATCTGTGTTGTGAAAATAGATACTACTGCTACTAAGAATTTTCTTGTTTATGAAAATATATTTGCAAAAAGAGTATCATAAAACTTTTTGAATAAAAATCCATGTCAATTTAACATAATTTATAAATGTTTGATAAGTATACATATTAATAGCTTTCATATATATATATATATACATACATACACCTGCATAATCCTATACATATATACATATATAAGTCAAGTATACAGAACAACTTACATACACATATACACATATATGCATATTTACAAATAAAATCTTGTTGTTCCTTATTATGAGAGAAATAAATTTGTCTTAATATTTCTCACTTTTTTCATCTTATATGATGGTCTCTAATTCCCTCTATTCTTCAGTAAGTTGTATGGTTTCATTGCTTCTGCAGCTGAATAATTCTCCACTGTGTACATGACAAATTACAAATTTCTGATCTGTTTATCTGTTGACAGACATTTAGGCTGCTTTAATTTAGTGGTTACTATGAATGTTAATAAAACTGGGTTTGCAGGGACCTCTGTGTTTTGTTCGCTGAGAATATTTCAAGTGCACATCCAAAAATTCTGTAGCTGAATTGTGCTGATTTTCATAATACCTGTCCTAGTACATAAGTGTTTCTTTCCCCCATTTCCATCATCATTTCCTGTCATTTGTTTTCTTGTAACAGCCACTCTGTCTGGGATGAGATAGAATCTTAAAGTAGTTTCAACATGTATTTCCTTGCTAACTAAATATACTGAATATTTTCCATTTTTTAAAAATTTTTAAAATTTTTGACATTTATCCTGACGTTTGTATTAATTTCCCCATTTTCCAGTAGAAAATTGGTCTCTCTGTCTCGGTCTCTCTGTCTCTGTATCTCTCTGTCTCTTTCTCCCTCTGCTATATCTGTTTTTATTATATTTTTATTGAGAATAGATTCTTCTCTCATACAACACGTTACCAATAATTTCCCTTCCTTCCATTCCTCCCAGTCCTCTGCATCTCTCCTGTCTGTCAGATGAACTCCTCCTCTGTCTTCCTTCAGAAAGGAGTAGGCCTGAGAGCAAAACCAAACAAACATGAAAAAACAAGATAGAATAACACAAGAAAAAACCCTCATTCCTAGGATGGGCAAGGCAACCAAAGAGAAGGAAAAGAGCCTCAAGAGCAGGCACAAGAACCAGAGACATTCCTGCTCCCTGTTAAGATTCCCACCAAAACGCCAAGCTAACAGCTGTAACATATACACAGAGGACCTGGTGTAGACCCCCTGCATGCCTGTGCTTGCCTCTTCAGTTTCTGCGAGCCCTTTTGAAAGCCGCTTAGTTGATTTAGTGGGCCAAGTTCTCCTGGTATCATCCATGCCTTGTGATTCCTACAGTGTTTGCTCTTCCTTTTCTACAAGTTCCCTGAGCTGGGTCCCTGCATCCACTCCCATCTGCTGCAAGAGAAGCCTTTTTGATGACAGCTAAAGAGGGCACCAATCCCTGCCACCATTCCCCCAGCACATCTTACATGAAGAACAGATTGTAAATTGAAGGTTTTGTGGCTGGACTGACCACTCCTGCCCCACTGCCTCTCTTTTGTTTTTACTTCTAAAGTTATGTAATTCTTGATTCTTGAAATCAGGCATTGATGTACGTCCAGAACTGTCCTCTTTTTTTTAGAACACATTAGTTATCTTTGTAATTCCATGTGAATTTTATTTATTATGCTTGAGACTTTATGGATGGATTTTTTTCTTGTTTTCTTTCTCACCCTGATTATTATCAGTATATAGAAAATCTACTGATTTCCCTATGTTGATTTTGTTTGCTCCTCTTTTGCATTTTCATCAGCATTTTATACCATTAGTTGTCTTTGTAATACCCAGGTTAACTGTGGTGAGAGTATGTCAATGCATATTTAGTTAACAATCCCTTCATTACTAGATATGGTAGTCCTCCTTTGGTGCTCTATTTGTTCATTATTTTGGTTGAAACATGTGTTCAAGTCCTTCAATTCATTAAATATTGTTGTATTTCTCATTGTGCTGTTATTGAGTTTTAGTGCTTTGTGTAAGCATGCACACCAAACACATACACATAAGCTTTTATTGAATAGATTTGTCAGTATTTTCCACAATTACATAGTGTTATCTCTAATTTTTCTATATGAAAAAGGATTTGTGTTTGATTAATTTTCAATTATGTTTGGCTTTTGGCTTTTGTTCTTTGGTCTTATATTTTAAATCAATTTCTAAAACTCACTTACCAAGATTTAATTTTCTTTTTCCTTCTTATAGTTTATTTAGGTCAATCATTTGACTTGTTTTTAAAAACAGATTTATTCTTCCTAAATTGCATACAAGTATGTAATATATTTTATCATATTCCTGCCACACCCACTACAGGCTCCTCCAAGAATTCTTGGCTTGAGTTATTGTACATGTATGTAATATATTTTATCATATTCACACCACACTCCCTTTAGATTCCTCCAAGACTCTACCTTGACCCTCAAAACTTGCATGCTCTTCTTGTATCTTGTGTTTTGAGGCTGACAATCATCTTTGCTCTTTTCCAAATGGAAATACACAATAAGCACTACTCCTTAAACAATAAAACAACATTTCAACTCATTTTCCCAAATCAATGTGCCATAAATATATTTTCATGCCTGGTTTCTTGACTATAAAGAATATGTTCATATCGTTAATATCACATCATTTTTAATATTTAAAAACTGCAGAGATTTTGATGACAGGACAAAGGAGACCACTAATTATTTTTAAACATTTTTAATAATATGCTGACTTTTTTAGACTCATCGAAATTCCGTAAATTCTGTTGAATGACTTGCCTAATCTTATAGAAGTATGGCAACCATATAACCATATCAAAATTATTGGAGTGCATGTGCAGACTTTGGGTAGTGTTTTGTTAAGAATTTCAAATATTCCAATCTATGTACAAGAAGTCTCTATACTTGTTGATTGTGATTGTTAATTAAACTTGATGAATAATCATTTGAACTTCTAGGGAAATATGCCTCTGGCTGCATCTCTAATGATATATTTTTGAATTATCATAACAGCTCTCTCTGACATAATCATTGGATTAATCCTTTGATGTATTTTTAATTGGTGACATTATTTGCAGATGTTGAAGGTGAGATGGATATACTGGAAGAAATTGTCAACTTAGAGATAAGTCATTAGAATTATATCTCTCCCTGCCTCCTTCATGGATTTCCCATTCTCTGAGACCTACTCACCAATTAGTAAACAACCTGTTCCTCCCTGAATTGTTATAAGTAAACAAGGATGAAAACCTTAAAAAGTAAGCTAAAATAAAAATCCCTTATGTTTTTTTCATCAGGTATTTGAACACAGTGATTATAAAGATGATTAATACAATATCCTTTCATTAATTATGATCTTTAATTTTGTAGGTATGCATGTAAAGATGTAGTTAAGGATGTGTGTGTGTGTGTGTGTGTGTGTGTGTGTGTGTGTGTGTGTGTGTGTGTGTGTTGCATATGTGAAGGTACATAGGAATGTGTGTGTACATTCATGTTGAGGCTAGATATCAATGTCAGATGTTCTTCCTTGGGAAGAAAAGATCTTGTTTGTTGAGACATGGTCTCTCACAAGGACTAAGGGATTGACAGTTATGCTAATCTGACTAGCCAGTGAACATCAGGCATCTGTCTGTCTGTCTTTATCTCCTCAGTGCTGTGGATATAAACATTTGCCACTATCCCTCACTTTTTTTGTTGTTCTGGGGATCATACTGGATCTTCAAATAAACTATCTCCCAGTTCATTTAAAAGTCATCTTTAAAATTGTCATTGTATTCTCAAGATATAAGATTCCATCTTTTTGATTAAACTTGTCAATCTAAAGTGTTTGTACTTTTGGATGCTATTGTAAATGCAATTTAATCATATACACCTTCTCTCTCCCAACTCTTTTCAGATCCATCCCTTCTTTCTTTCCTCTTCTACTTCCAATTTCTTTATTTTATCCATCAAGAACAATTTGTGCTGCTCAAATACCCTTGGATGTGTGGTTTTCCATTGGAGTGGTCAATTTACTTTCTGCATGCCTCCTATTTACTATATAAAACACTTTTTTCTTTATTTATTTTTTGAGATTGTAATATATCATATTCCACTTCCCTTTCCTCTCTCCAAGGCCTTGGATTTTGGGGACTATCTGTGTGTTCTTTCCCAGGGAACACTATTTCAGACATTCTCTGCATCCTTTAATTCCCCATACTTCTTTCTGTAGGACTGAGGCCTCTTGAGCTCCCCCTCCACCCCCATCACTGCCACATCTGTGTTAGCATGTCTATTGGTGCCATCTATTTCAGTTGTTCTTCAGACAGCCATGTTGTTGTGACTTTATAGGTGTAGTACCTGATATTCCCAGGAGCCACAATCTCACAGAACTTTTTTAAATTGATGATTTAGTAAACATGTCCCTCATATGGATCCTTTGGGAAGTTGCTCTCTTTAGTGTTAGATATTTTCATGTCATATTTTGCTTCTCATTTACATTCTTAATGATCTTTCTTTTCTGTTTCTTCTTCTTTATATCTTCTAGTTAAATCTTTTAGTTAAACGTTGAATAACATTGGGTAAAGGAAATACTTGTCGTGTTTGTGAGTTTAGTTCGGATGGTCTGAAATCATCAGTCTTAAGTATGATGACACCTCTAGGGTACGAATGTTTTCTTTCTCATCCTGAAGACAATTTATGACAATGATTCAAAGGTGCTAAGGTTGTTTAGTCGTTAACACGTGGTTGTTATTGATGTTGTTTTAAAATGAATTTTGGGTTCAATCTAGATGATGTGCTTATTTTTCCCTTATTTTACAATGCCTACCATTTATTAGTGTTTCCTTACATTTAGTCACCATCACATTATGAGACAAATCCAAATTTGTGGGTTATATGTAGGTTCTCTTTAACAAGCTGTAAAATAAAAACTCGTTGAAATGTTCTCTAGCTACATTAATGCTATATTTCTATGATACAACTTTCTTGAGATATCATTATCTGTTTTGTTTTGTTTCGCATTGTTTTGTTTTGTTTTTAGAATAACAAGAACTTTTGAATTAGGAAGCCTTCTGTTTTGTAAGATCTTTTTTTTTTCTTTATTTTACTTTACAATACAATTCAGTTCTACATATCAGCCACGGATTCCCTTGTTCTCCCCCCTCCCGCCCCCCCTCCCCTTCCCCCAGCCCACCCCCCATTACCATCTCCTCCAGGGCAAAGCCTCCCAGTGGACTGGACTGAGATCAACCTGGTAGACTCAGTCCAGTCCCCTCCTCCCAGGCCGAGCCAAGCGACCCTGAATAAGCCCCAGGTTTCAAACAGCTAACTCTTGCAATGAGCAAAGGACCCGGTCCCACTGCCTGGATGCCTCCCAAACAGATCAAGCCAATCAACTGTCTCACCCATTCAGAGGGCCTGATCCAGTTGGTGACCCCTGAGCCATTGGTTCATAGTTCGTGTGTTTCCATTGGTTTGACTATTTGTCCCTGTGCTTTATCCTTGGAAAACAGGACCCCAAGAAAGACATGGGGATCACCTAATGACAGAGAAATGGATGAGACCTTCATGAACAGCGTGGATATGAGTGGGGGTAATGAAGGGCGAGGGTCGACGGAAATAGAGCTTGGGGGATCGGGAGATCCCAGCTGGATCAAGAACAGAGAGGGAGAACAAGGAATAGAAGACCATGGTAAATGAAGACCACATGAGAATGGGAAAAAGCAAAGTGCTACAGAGGCCCACAGAAATCCACAAAGATACTCCCACAATAGACTGCTGGCAATGGTCTAGAGACAGCCTGAACTGACCTACTCTGGTGATAGGATGGCCAAACACCCTAATTGTCATGCTAGAAACCCCATCCAATGACTGAGGGATCTGGATGCAGAGATCCACGTCTAGGCCCCGGGTGGAGCTCTGGGAGTCCAATAAGCGAGAATGAGGAGGGTTTATATGAGCAAGAATTGTTGTTTTGTAAGATCTTGATGTGGATGTATTAATGTCAATTCTTCTTTAAATGTCATTGCATTCCTAATTGAAGTCATCTGGGTCTGTAACTTTCTGTGTTGGGAATAGGTATTATTAAGCACTTAGTTTCCTATTGTGTATCCTTTTATATTATGTTTGTTTTCTCGTTGCCTGAAGTATTTACCTCTGCTTGATAGAAGTCATTTGATGATTAAGCCTGTAAGGAATGCGTAAGCGTTGTAAATGGAGATAATTCCTGTAGGAATTCACTTGACTTTTAATTCTATGCAAGCAATATATGAGTAGATTGTTTCAAATACTTAAAGTACTAAAGCTTAAGATTTAATGAATGATTTGTATATGTATAGCCCCTATATGGTCTCTGAACATAAAGCAATATGTAACTCTTAGATGTTTACTTGTTTGTCTTGTGATCTCCTAAAACTTTGAACATGATTAAATTTTCTCTAATGTATTTTTAATGAATGACAACAATGTAATTAGTTGTCACATTCTTACTTATTAGTGAAACACTGTAAAAAAGAAACAACAGTTAGTTCATTACTTAAAAATTAACAGGTCCCAAATGCTTTTATTAAAACATTATGAATTTAGCCATTATTCTTTCATGCTGAAAAATACCTAATTAATTTAACTCATGTTCTTTAAAGAGCATTACTGACTGATAAGCAACTTGTTTTCGTTTATTTATTTTTTTTCCTTTTGTTTTTTGAGACAGAGATTCAGCATCCACATCTGTTCTTAAACTCCTATTTATCCCATGCTGACCTCAAGCTCACAATCCTTTTTGTTCCAGCCAGCCTCCTAAATACAGAGATTAAAGGCACACAAGACCACACATAGTTACACATAAGAAATATTTATGGTAATCATTAAAGAAATAGACTTTGAGATGCAGTGAATTTGACAATTTGACTTTATTAAGCATCATACTAACAAGCAGAGGTAATATTTCAAAATTTCTAATTTTCTTCTGAGTATTCCTTCCTGAAAATGACTGAGAACAAGTGACTGAATAACTTCTAATGTTGGTATGTGACTTCTTTTAACTTTGCCTACATTTTTATTCTGTATTTCACTAATTAATTTTCAAGGGAGTGATTTATATATGATAGAGCTTTATAAATTCATTTTGCATATATTTCAGTATCATAAGGATTATAAGCTATTAAAGACAGAACTTGAATTAGGTATTATGGACCTATGATGAACAAATCAAAAACTTTATCCTTTCTAAACCTACAATAAAGGCTAGATAGGAAGCAAATCCTTCAAGAATTCCATATTGTGATATACATAGTCAAAGACATTAAAAGAGACTGTGGTTCCAAGGCTATATGTAACTCAGGAGCCTCTCAAGGTCCACTGTTTTCTCTTCTAGACTTTATGAATATGAGTGACACTACATGTGTATGTAGTTTTATCTGCAACGATTCTTGGATCTCTAATCATGCTGATGTTCTCTTCTGTCTTTACCTAGACTAATGATAGTCTTGAGAGATAGGATCTATTTAAATCAATACTTAAGTGGTACACGTACCAGTTATCTTATATTACCCTATAAACTTGTACAATTATTATGTGCTAATTAAATACAAAAAATCACTAACAAAACATAGATAAATTATGACTGTATTTTTAATAAGTTCATTTTTTGTGTGTAGTGAGTAGATACCACTACAAAAAAACATGGAATGAGAACAAAAGTAGGTAACAAGGCAGTTGTACTCAACCATACTAATGCTGCAACCTTTTAATAGAGTTCTTCAGGTACTGGTAATTCCCAATCACAAAATTATTTTTGTTACAATTTCATAACTATAATTTTGCTACTGTTATGAATTTTAATGTCAATATCTGTGGTTTCCAATGGTCTTAGGTGACTGAAAAGTGATCTCCATCCACAGGTTGAAAGCTGCTGAAATAGGGTATGATATATATATCCTATACATATGATTTATATAGATCCACAAAACATTAAAATGTCAGTATCAATATGACTTTCTATAGTCTTTGATGTTACATTAAAATCATTATCATATTTATTTATTTATTTGTTTGTTTATTTACTTATTCAATTGTTCGTTTGTTGTGATTTTAAAGTTTGACCCTGGGTTCTAACTTGCAAAGAATTCATACAACTATTGAGATTTGACCCCAAACCAACATTAGTATTTTTCTTAAATTCCTTTAATCAATGAATTGACTTATAAGGGTATTGTCATATTAGTATCTGTTACAGAATCCTGAAGACAAATTTAGTACTGGTAACTTCTTAATTTGATTTAATACCAAAATTGATGGCCAGACTTAAACACATACACACACTAAGAAGGTATTAAAAGGATTGAATTTTATATGAGGATGTTTTTGGAGTCATCCTCTTGATTTAATCGTAAAATGAGTTGAAAACAGTAATAAGGAAATGAGGACAAAATGTAATGTGGACCTTCTTGATCAGGAAGATCCTTGAACACTTAAAGAATGCTGGTGACCAAGAAAGAGGGAATACTGTGCTGTTTTATTGCTTATTCACATGTGGGACATAAAAGGAAGAATGAGAAATAAGGCTTCTTAAGGAAGCATATGTCAAAACATGCAGTCAGATTCTGTCACACAAAAGAGCTGAAAATATCCCTAGATATGTGATGGATATCCTTCATTATCAAATTGACTACATTTGGGATCAATTAAAACCGAAGCTTCTGGGAAATCCTGTGAGAGATTTTCTTAATCAAATTATTTGAGGTTGGAAGACTCATGGTAATTCTGGGCCATACCTTCTAAAAGAAGTCCACGTAAGAATATATATTCATTCTACCAGCTCTGTTCCTTTAGAGATGCCTGACTAATATAGGTAGTAATAAGGAAAATAAAAGTGACACACTATCATAAATTAATATTAAGACAATATGATTCTAATCAATGAGAGAATTCTAGGAAATGTACACCAAAATGAAAAGTAGAGATCTTCATTGGTTTACAATTTTCTTTCATAATACATATTATACAATTTCCAACTCTTTTACAAGGTCGCTAGTGCTTAGCAAAAGTAGTATCAAACTGGTATTAATTTGATAAAATATAGAATGACCAGGAAAGTTTTGATTTTTTGAAGTACAAGCACTGGAGGTAAAAGAGAAAGATGTAGGTGGAGTTTTCCTGTACCACAGAGGTTCTCAAATAAACACAATGAGGCTTATATTAATTATAAATGCTCAAACAGTAGCTCAGGCTTATTACTAACTAGCTTTTACATTTTAAATTAACCTATATTCTTTATTTATGCTCTACCACATGGCAGTAATTTTATTAGCATAGTACATTCACCTCCTACTCCCTCTTTGTCTGGCTGGCAACTCCAGCCTCTGTCCTTCTTCCTCCCAGCATTCTCCTAGTCTGGCTCTCCTGCCTAACCTTATTCTGTTCAGCTACTTGCTGGTCAGCTTCTTTATCAATCCAATCACAGTGACATATATTCACACAGTGTAAGAGAATACTCCACAGCAGAAAGAGAAAGGCTAGTGCCAGTGAGTGTTTAGATATGATCTAAATAATCTATTTGCTTCTAATCAAAACTTTCAGAAAATGCTATTACATCTCTTTTCCATAGTTGAATGAACTCTTTATATTGCAGGAATGGTAAGAGGGTCCAGTCAAGATACGGATATATTTTTACATAAATCCCCAAATATTCTTTTCAAATTTATATATGATCTGTCTTTGAATACAACATAAGAAAAGAAATAATGACTATAATAACTGATACAGAAACTTTCTGTATATATGTATTTGTACTCCATTATTGTTTGTAACATAGTCTTAAATGCATAATCATTTATATCTAAAGATATTTATGTATAAATTGAAATATAAAGATTATATACAGAAATCATAATTGTATTTTATAAAATATTTATAAATTTTTAATACTTTTTTATCTTAAAACTATTTTTATATTTTTCTGATATATCTAATGCCAATGAAAGCATAAAACACTATTATCAACATTTCATTTGAGTGCCATTTAAAAAAAACATTTTTATATCACTTGAATAATTATCAAAGTCAACTTTCAAAAGGTGAGTTATTGAAAAATAATGAATAAAGTGGAAAAGAGTATTTGACAAATACTCATAACATTTAAAACTTTTATTCATTTTTCTGTATGAAGAAATAATTAGAATGAAAGCAGTTACCTGAAACTTTATATTATCTCATTAAATTATACACACACACACACACACACACACACACACACACACACACATATATATATTAAACATTATATGACGCCTGTAATTTAGGAAACTAAAGTACCACTTACTTGCAGATATTCTACAGCATAAAATCTCTTTTTACTGGTAAAGGCAGAGGCCAATCCACATTGTTGTTGTTTTTGTTCCTCTTTTTGTACCTTTGATAGAGTTTCCCATGTTCTCTGAAGCTTTGACTTAATTAGCTCAATTAACTAAAATTTCAGTTTTAGAACTCAACACTGCCTTTGTAGCAAAAATTGATAAAAATATATTTGGTGTTATTCTTGGATGTACTGTAATTAAAATGAACTTAATTATTTTAAGACAAAATCCATTTTATTACCCTTTATAGATCTACATTCTTCTTTTGCTAAAATGCTTGGCATGTGGTAGTGAGCTATTACAATTTGAAAAGGATATTCATAGGTTATTCAAATTTGCTGCAAATCAGATTAGTCACTAACCATCTAGACGGTCAGTAAAGAATAATTCTGTCAAACTAATTGAAACATACCCTAAAATATTTAACTCAAATGTAACTTGTGATTTTTGCAAATTTTATTTTGTATATTTAATTATGAGTGATAGCTTATTATTTTGTCAAATCTGCTGTGTATTTGAGGATGTCAATAGTACTAAGAAAAACTAATTGCATCTCATATATTAAATAGGATTTTATAATTGATAATATTTTTATATACATTTCAGAAAAATAACTGCTATTTACAAAGTTACTGATCTGAATGAATTGTAGTGTTCTCTATTTTCACTCAGATTTGCTATTTTATGCTGGAATTTCTTCTAGTCATGAACGGATGCCTTCAAATAGCAGACAGTGCAGGCTGAACTCAGATATCTCTATTTTTATTAAATAATAGAGTACAGTTACCACATCCTACCTCTCCACGCAGTCAGAATCAGACCCTTTATATTTCTCCTTAGGTCTAGCCCAGTGGGTCATCTCCCTGATCTTTCCCTCAAGTCACCCTCCCCAATATGCCTAGATAGAACATGGGTCCTTCATCTAAGGCTCTGGTCCAGCTTTGCAGCCCTGTTTGCAACTCAGGAGACCTTTAGATTCCTGCCAAGAACTGCCCTTGCTGTTCCCAAAGTGCAAGTTGCTGCCATGCCACTCTCCACTAAACCAGATCCTGCACTTCCTTCTCCAAAATATAAAACCCAGAGTTGGGGTGATCATTGGGGAAGCCATTGCTCTTTTTTGTTAAATGGACAAGCTGTTCCCACCCAATTACCATATAATTAACTATGTTTATGACAACAGAATAGTGCTAATGTCAGTTTTTTTTTTTTTTTAACAAAGTAGCTTTTGTCAGTGGTGAATTCAGAATCATAAGTAGTCTGTTTAATGTCCAGTCATAACAGAGAACATCTCTATCACCCGCTCTAAGGCATATGGACCATCACAGAAGAAGGTATGAAAGGACAGGTGTATGATCTAGACTAGACACCCAGATATAAGATGGTTTTTGAACAATGTAAGTCAGACCAACTATCAATCCATAGACAAGACCTCCTCAAATCTGAGGAGATATTTTTTTCAGCGCTTTAGCCACTGGTATGGTGGGCCTGCGTCTGTAAGCAAACTCTCATCTATGTTTCTATTAATTACAACAATGAAACTCACTGGAGAGCAGAAAGAAAGAGAGAGGGTGAATGAGAGAGAGAAAGAGAGAAAGGAAATAAAAGTGAAAAGATGAATGTAGAATGGAGACTAGGATTAATAGTAGTGGAGTGAAACAACAAAGTGAATGTGATTAAAATATATTATATACTTGTATAAAAATGAAACCCATTATTGTGCAAAACCAACATATTCTAATTAAAAGCAGTAAACGGCTCTCAAACAGAAATAATAGAAGCAAAATAATAAAAATATTTGCTTTTGAAAAGAAAAACAGTTTATTTCATATTCAGAATAACACAAATATGACATTTTAACTATAATGCAAAAGTTAGTTGAAAGCATTAATATAATTTGGTTATTAAAGTTTGTTATTTATTTGATTGTTAAAAACATGGAATACACCACAGTAATGAGTCATTTGAGAATTCACACTAGAATTTATGTACAATTCTAATCTTTTATGACTTTTAAATTTAAGGTTCTGGTTTTAAGTAGTTTCCTTAGGGACATATATTTTGCATGAAGTAAAATATATATAACACATGTTTATGATTAAATAGCCCCCTTGAACAAAACTTTAGAAAAAATAATATTCTAGCATGGCAATCTATAATTATTTTAATGGAACAATGAAGTACAAAGTACATCTTTTTAGAAGAAGTCTTCCGTTCTTATGCTTTCTTTTATTTACCAGAAATTATGTAGGGGTCATGTAATCATTGGAAAACAATTTCTGTGATTTCATTCATATTTTGTTAGTTGAGAACTCAGCACCATTGTGTTGAGTTAATAGAAATGTCTTTAATAATGTTAAATGCGGAGAGCAAAAGTTCCCTGGAAATCAATAGGGAAAATATATTTTATTTGAATAAAAACCTTCACATCACTTAGCCTTTCATTATCTTTAATCCATTTCACAGCTTTAAATTAGAATTTAAAATAGTGGTGCCCTTAGGGAATGTTTTTTGAAAGTTTAAGAGATTTAGAATAATATGCACAGATGTTGAAGGTAAACAAACTCATAATTTAATTTTTAGAGATGAAAATCAGTTGTTTTGACTTCAAGAAAGTTAGCACTTTGGAATTATTAATGCTACTGTTAAACTACATGATTGAGTGCATGATTTAAAATATTATAAATGACCTTAATCTAGCATATGCATTATTATAATATGCAGGAGAACTTCCATGTCATTTATTATATTTATATTACTTACTAGATTAATAAAATGTTTTGATACTTAGGAAAACTTTATAAGTCAAAAATATATTCACTTAAGCAGGAAGTCCAGGATATTAATTTATAAATGCAAATGAGCTTAATAAAATTTAAATTTTGAAAGATGATTGTTAATATTTTTTCTGAATTTCTACCAATAAAAACAGTCCTCACTTTAGCATATCTTGAAAAAAGACACAGACTTCATATTTACATTGTAATTTCATAATGTACCTTAATAATATTCACTGCCTTCATTGTCCTTTCTTACACCTTTCTTCTTCCTGTACCCCTAACAGTTCCCTTGTAAGTACAATTGTCCTTTCCTCATAAATACTGAATATGAGAAAACAATTCTGTTGTATTTTCCTTTGAGGCTGGATTATTTTCCTTAACGCTGTGACAGACTAGAAGTAGGTGGATAATATGATAGTTCAATTTTAGATTTTGGAGGATCCTTGTACTGATTTCCATGATGGTGACACTAATTACATTCATTCATATTAACAGTACACAATCATTTATTTTTCCTATATTCTGGTCATCATTATGTCTTGTTTTATTTGTAATTCTGAGGGGGGAGACACACTCTTAATGTAATTTTAGTGTTAATTTCATGACTAAAAAAAAACAGTCCTCACTTTAGCATATCTTGAAAAAAGACACAGACTTCATATTTACATTGTAATTTCATAATGTACCTTAATAATATTCACTGCTTTCATTGTCCTTTCTTACACCTAATTTCATGACTAAACTGTATCTAGTGGTAATTTTGTTTTCTTTACTTGTAAAACACCCTACCAATTCATTCACCTATTTGTTGATTTGATGATTTGCAATTTTGATAATTAATACTTTAAGAAATATCTATAATATGAATTCTTTAAAGCTATAAACCATAACTGAAATTTAAAAAAAAACATGTTTATAAATGATTATTAGGTGAACAATTTCTTTCTTGGCATTCATAAAGATCTTTGGGAGTCAGAAAATGCTCTTAGATTATAGCAAATATTGTTATCAAATATGACAGAAACATCTATAGAATATAAATAAATATTCACCACCCTTGGATAAATTCATAAAATAAATGCAAACATTTCAAATCATGAGTTTGATACAACTCAGTTTTGAATGCTATGTTTGTATTTAATCTTTTCTGATGCCTTATATTTATTCAGCTCCCACCTCTGTAATTATAGGATTCTATATGAATATTTCAGGAAATAGGTTTACTTTCAGAAAATTTTCATTGCAAGATGTTTAATGTGACTTTTAAAAATAAATTTTAAATACTACTATAATTATAATTTACATGTATATGTGTTTTGCCTGTATTTATGCCTGTGTCCTTTATATGCGCTCTATGCTATGTAAGGCCCAAAGAATATTCCATCCCCTGCATCTAGACTTATAGAGGGTAGAAGCTGTGCTGTAGTTTCCTTGGGAATTCAACCAAGATCTTCTGGAAGGGCACCAAGTGCTTTTTATGCCTAAGTCATCCCTCTGGTCTATGTAACGTGAATTTTTGTATTTTTAACCTTAAAACAACAAGCCTCTTATATAGTCTTGAATATTTAAATATATGAAGAATTTCACAACCTTATACCAGGACTTTTGTCTAGCTAAACTAGCAGTGGGAGATACAGAGACTGAATCAATCATCTATAACCAGGCAAAACTTCAGTGGAGCTATTGGGACCCCAACCCAGTCACAAATCCTTTCATCTACAATTTGTCTTGCCTACAAATTATTCAGGGGATAAAGATGGAACCGAAATTATGGGAGTGCCAACCAGTGACTGACCCATACTATGAGAGGGAACCCACCCTGGACATCCCTCGGAGGCCCAGGACCCAGAGACTGGAAAGCCCAGAAACCTAGGAAAGAACCAAACACGACTGGCAAAACAAAACAAAACACCCAATGAATTGTTTCCTAACGATATGCTGCTATATTCATAAACTGTTTCCCAGACCAATTGTCATCAGAGAGCATTCACTCAGTAGTTGGTGGAAACAGATGCTAAGACCCACAGTCAAACATTAGGCATACTTCAGGGAATCCTGTGGAAGAAGGGGAGGAAGGATCATGGGAGCCAGACGGGCCAAGGACACCACAAGAAAAGCCGAAGAACCAATAACTTGGGCTAATAGGGGCTCACAGTGAATGAACTCTCTGCGAACCAGAGAGCTTGCATGGGACTGACCTAGGGCTTCTGCAACTATGTTACAGTTGTGTAGCTTGGTCTTCTTCTGGGACTCTGAACAGTGGGAGCAGAGACTGTTTCTGACTTTGTTACCTGCTTTCAGGACCCTTTTTTCTCCTACTGATTGACCTCATCACCATTAATAGGAGAGGAGTTGCGTAGTCTTACTGCAACTTGATATACTATGGCTGGCTAATATACATGGGAGCCTGTCCTTTTCTGAGAGGAAAGGAGGAGTGGTGTGCAGGACCGAGAGACTGGTGGAAGGACTGGGAGGAGAGGAGGAAGGGAGCTGAAATGTGATTTGGCTGGAAAAATCAACCAATTCATTCATTAATTAATAAAAAAACATATGTTCATCTATCTGTTGAAAATTCTGGGTGTCACAAAATGAAAAGTGCGAATTCTATGTGACTTGTTGGTTCAAACCAAATTATTTTCAATATTTATTTTTAACCTCTATGGTGGTGTGCCTATACTCTAATGTGATATTGACTGATGCAGAAGGAAATGCTAGAATTTGTAGTGATCATTTAAAACAAGTATAAAAAGCAAAACTGAATTGTTACTAACATTAAATATGGGACCACGGGAAAATGTATGCATGCACAAAATAGAAAGAGTACAATAAAAAGATTTAAAAATGAATGGTAATGTAAGTATGATAATGTAAGTAACTTTGAATGATCATTATAGTTTTGAAAGATTTTGCAAACAGTCAAGGGTTTATAGAAAACAAAGACAAATAAACCAAGAAAGGACAAATAGCATGCTGTTTTGCTGTTGGTATTTGTTATTGTTTTAGAAATTATGTAGCATTATTCTTTGATCAATTCATAAATGTCAGTAGCAAATTGATTACTGTCACTGACTAATCTCTTTGAAGTCCAACTCATTTTTACCTCTGGTCTTAAACCTACAATCGTCTTTCCCTGAAGCATGTCCTGTTGTTTCCTGACTCACCTGGGTTTAACCAGAACCATCTGTGTAAGCAAGGGTTTGAAACTGGCCAATGGAGCAGAAGTTCTCAACCTGTGGATCATGACCCCTTTACATCTGTATATCAGATACTTAAACATTATGATTCATAAACACTAGCTAAATTAAATTTATAAGTTAGCAACAAAAGAGTTTTATGGTTGGGGGTAAGCCTCAACATGAGGAACTGTATTAAAAGATTGCAGCATTTGAAATGTGGAGAAGCACTACTGTAGAGAGTGGTAGGCTCACTCATCAGTAACTGAAGACAATGATCATGAAACCCCAGCATCGTTCAGCAACCAATAGTACAGCAAGAAATTGTAGGGCTCCATGATGCTTGATCTATGATTGACTCTTAAAATATGTATTGCAGATAGACCCAGCTTCTGTAAGTTCATTATCGCATTTTTGTCGTGTCCAGAAGATGGCAATTCACAGCCCTCACCCTCTATTGAAGTATTATATTTACATCAACCCCTTTTCCAATTGTTTCCTGAGGGTTAGAGGGGATGGTTCAAATGTCCTGCAGAGGGCGGAGCACTCAATTGTCATATACTCTACGAAATATGGGAAGTCATGCATGTCTGTATTTGTTTCCATTCTTTCCAAGTACAAGCTTCTCTGATTCAGGCTAGAGAAAAAAAATTGTCTAAGTGTGTAAGCGCAGGGGGAATTTATAAGGGAGTTTGGTGCTGTGACAGTTCAACTAAATAACAGTAGTAAGGCCTAAGACCTGCCCATCATGAGTTTTTGACCAGGTTTATATTTCCAGGAAAGAATTTTCTCCTGCAGAACATGGCTCCTAGATAATCAAAGAGTGCTTGATTAATGCCCAGACAGTCATGTCACTAATGCACAAGTAGACAAGTGATGCTGGCCATATGGACATTATAGTTTTGAGGTTTCATAGTTAGAAAGATAACATTGACTCCTTTCTTCCCAAGCAACTGAATATTCTAGGAAAACTAGCCAAAAATGAGGAAGCATCCAGCTCAATTCCAGCTTGAATTGTCCCATCACCCATCAAAGTAATTCTAACTATTTCTAGTGAACAATGGAGAGGGATGGAAAGAACTGTATGATTTAGGGTCCTCTGGGTCGACTGTGACCAATAGCTCCTAAGGTTACCAGTACCTCTTTATAAGTTTTAGGTTTCCTGAAGACCTCTCTGCCTACACAGCAAACAAAATCGGACTGAATTAGAAAGCCCAGATTTAATGGATGAAACATTTCTGGGTGATTCCCTGGCCTCTCAGAGAGGAGACGTGGCAGAGAGACCATAAGGACCATGAGTCTGTTTTTTTGGGATACCACTTACATATCCCCTGTGGGAGTCCTCCTGTGCCTTTCACGGAGAGGAGCTGTGTTTGGTTGGCTCTGAAGGGACAGGTCCAGGGAAAGAGATGGGGAGGGGAGCCGAGTCTTCCACCAGATTCCTTCCAAACTTTCCAGACTCTTTGGGTATAGGGATGCCACAGTACCAAGGGTTGAGGTGGAGCTCCCACTCAAACATCTCTTTCTGATGCTTTAAAAAAATATGCATGGCTTTTAAGAGTAATACTATCCAGCTCTACATGATATCCTGCCTCTCTGTTTTTCTCTCCTTTCCTAGAAGATAGTATGCATGTGGTATTTTCACACAACATTGGATTAGGAGCCTCAATTACAGTTGCCTTTTGAAATCTCAAAGTCTGCCTCAGTGATATACATCCTCCAACAAGGCTACACCTCCTAATATTTCCCAAACAATTCCACAAACTGGGAACCAAGCATTCAAATTACCAAGACTTATGAAGGACACCTCCTTTAAACTACAATAATAGCCATTTACATTTTTCTTCTTTTTTAATATTTTAAATGTTTTTTCATTGAAATGAAATTACATCACTTCTCTGCCTGTCTTTCCTCTCTTGAGTTCCTCCCAGTTACCCCTCACCCCTTGAACTCATCCAATTACCCCTCAATCCCAAGTTCATAAACTCTTTTAATTTATAGTAATGAAACCTAGAAAGATTTTAGGGCTAATTAGGTCATGGACCTTAGATAAGAATGTACTCCTGCCACTTTGCTAGAACAGCATAATGTCTTATTGTATTCTAAATATTATCCTTTTACTCACAGGGAAGTGTAGTGACCATCAAAGAAACTGATCTTTATAGCAAATAGAAACTACCACAGAAAACCTCAACTGCACCAAATGCAGAGATCAATAGATCATGGGGAGTCCAGACCAAAGTGGTAGAACTCAATCACAGCCCCTGAACGTATGACTCAGAGAATGTCAGAAGTAGGGAGTGGTGTAAGAGCCAGAATACCAGGAAATCTACTAGGAAACAGTCATCTTTTGAGAATTCTTTATTCATATACATTGTCCATTTTCATTCAGTTGTTTGATTTCTTGATGCTAAGTTAGTTTGAGTCATTTCTATATTATAGATATGAATAATCTCACATGAACAGTTGCAAATACTTTCTCTCATTCTGTGGGAGATAGGAATGGAAATGTTTGCGAATATTAATTTTGTTTCCAACATTGCTGAAAGTGTTTATGAGCTCTAACAGTTTTCTTTTGGAGTCTTTGGGGGAGTTCTTATATACAGAATCATGTCATTTGTGAGTAGGGATACTTATTTCCTTCTCTTTACATTTTACTCTATTTAAGACTTCAGGTACTCTATTGAAGAGGAGTACACTGAACAGGCATCCTTTTCTTATTCCAGACTTTAGTGGAAATACTCCAACATTTTCTCTATTTAGAATTATATTAGTGTTTCCTCATTTTCTGTTTAGAGTAATGATTTGAAAAGCCTTGGTTTCAGCGACTTTTAAAGGTATAATATAACTCTACAATTAACTCTGCTTTATCAGGTATTGTGTTAACCAGGTGATTATTGTTATTATTATTTCAGTGCTTGTCATATATATATATATATATATATATATATATATATATATATATATATATGTTGTTTATATCATCCTGATTTACATTTGGTGGGTCTAATATGTGAAGAAGTGGAGGTAAGGGAAACTGTAGTCAGAGTGTATTGTATGAGAGAAGAATCTAGTTTCAATTTAAAAGAGAAAAGAAAAGGAATGAAAAGTTACTATCTCTTCTTTGGATTATTCAGTTTTGGAGAGTACTGATTTTCAAAATGTGATCTTACTGTTTTCTGAAGTTCATTTGAATCTCTTGTAATGGCTCCCTTTTCATTTGTTATTGTTCAGATTTGTATTTTCTCTCTTTTGGTTAATTTGTCTAAAGGATTTTGAATACTGTTTATCTTTTCAAAGAACCAGATCAATTTCATTGATTTTAACTTTTTTGGGGGGGGGTGGTTTCGAGACAGGGTTTCTCTGTGTAGCTTTGTGCCTTTCCTGGAACTCACTTTGTAGACCAGGCTGGCCTGGAACTAACAGAGATCCACCTGCCTCTGCCTCCTGAGTGCTGGGATTAAAGGCATGCGCCATCACAGCCTGGCTATTGATTTTTATTTTATTTCATTAATTTCTAATATGGTCTTAGCTATTTCTTTCTATATACTTACTTTTAGATTTCAATTAATTTTGAGTTTTTTTTCAGTGCCTCAGTGTTCATAAGTATCAATATTCTTAGGCTTTGAAAACAGGCACTTATAGTTATTTATCTCTTAGTAATGTCTCTTTGATCCCCACGTTTTTTATTTCATGTTTTATTATAAGACATTTTATTTATTTTATTAATTTCCTTAATGAGCCACAGTTTCTTATTTAATCCCAATGAGGTTGTGTGTTTTCAACCAGTTTATCTTACCATTGGTTTATAATTTTTTTCCACCTTTTTAGAGTAAAATGAAGGGAATTATTTCAAATTCCCATACTTACTGAGGCATTTCTAGTGTGTGCTTTACTTTAAAATAAGTTGCATGGTTATCTGAGAAAAAAATATACGCTATGTAATATTTGGGTAAAATATTTTGTATCTATCTGTAAAGTCCAATTGTTCTTTGATTTCATTTCATGGCAACATTTCACTATTTTCTTGTAGTTCAGGATAGTACATTCCTCAGTGTTAATGGGATATTGAAATCATCTACTATTACTGCGTTGGGGTTGCTCTGTAACTCAATGTCTAGGAGTATTTGTGTTAAGAAATTTGGTGTACCTGTGTTTACTATGTCTATGTTTGTAATTGTAATATCTTCTTTATGGATTGTTTCCTTGATAAGAATAAAGTGACTTGATCTCTCTTGCTTTGGTTTTCTTGTCATTGATTTTGCTATGCTGCTTCTATTCTGCCTTTCAATATTTGAAATTTTTTTTTCACTGCAAAGTAGTGTCTATTCTGGGAATGGAGGCAGGTTTCTTCCAGACAACAGAAAGATGTATTTTATTTTATCATCAAATCAATCTGTCTGTACTTTTGTATTGAGAATTGAGGCCAGTAGTACTTGGAGTCATTGGGTTCTTATTTAAATATATTGCCTCAAAGAAGGCAATGAGGGGAAAGACAGGAAGAATTGAGGAGCATTTGAGAGTTGGTATGTCCATCTAGTTCTGTAGAAACTTCCTAAACTATATGAAGATGATCCTAATGAAATTTCTAAATCATGAAGTTGAAGGAGTCAAAACTGATCATCTCTTGTCACCAAATGAAGCTTCTAGTACCAGGACTGGGTTACATCCAATTCAGTTGTTGGTCAAAGGGGTTCCACCAAAATTTCCCCAAAACCCAGGCTGTTGCCAAGACAACAGATTGTTTTCCACAAACTAACAGCAATGCCTCATCACTGATGACAGCACAACTCACTAAACATGGGAGAGGTCATGCTGGTGCCTACATAGAAACTTTACCCCATTTAATTATACATGACATGGAAAGGTACTCAGCAGGCTACCAAATCAGAAATGTAGACACTAAGCTAGCCACAAAACCTTTGATCTACATTATGTGCTGCATGTCTAGGCCAATGGTGGAACAAAACTTATGGGAGTAATTGACCAATGGCTGATTTGCTTAAGGCCCATTCCAGGTGGTGGAACTCATACTGAACACTGCTTAGGTGACCACAAACCTGAAACTGGATAGCCCAGAGACCTAAGGCAAAACCAAATACTATTGGTCCAAAAAAAAAAAAAAAGAAAAGAAAAGATAAACTGACTCCTAATCATATTCTGCTTGTCTTAGTCAGGGTTTCTATTGTGAAGAGACAGCATTACCATGGCAACTCTTATAAAAAAAAAAAAACCATCTAACTGGGATGGCTTCAAATTCAGAGATTCAGTCCATTATCATTATTGTGGAACATGGAGGCATGCAGGCAGACAAGGTGCTGGAGAAG
This sequence comes from Peromyscus californicus insignis, assembly GCF_007827085.1. Taxonomy (NCBI): domain Eukaryota; kingdom Metazoa; phylum Chordata; class Mammalia; order Rodentia; family Cricetidae; genus Peromyscus; species Peromyscus californicus. Next base: position 46,914,240 of record NW_026294491.1, on the reverse strand, counting down.
TAGCTGTGAACCCTACATCTTGTAGGCAACAGGAAGTGGTCTCAGACACTGGGTTGTATCTTGGGCATATATAATACCTCAAAGCCTGTCTCCAAAGTGACACACTTCCTCGAAAAAAAGCACACCCACTCCAACAAGTTCACATCTCCTCATAGTGCCACTCCCTTTGAAGGCCATTTTCTTTCAAACCACCACACTGCTATACTCATAAATGAATGCCAGCATTAGAGAAGATTTTTTTTTCCTGCAGCAGATTGGAACAAATGCAGAGACTCATAGTCAGACATTACACAGAGAGTGAGACCTCAGAGCACGCGTCTAAATGAGATGTCTCGATCATATCCCTTCCCCCCGATCTCAGGGAACCTCACAGAAGAGGAAGCAGAAAGTGTATAAGAGTCATAGGAATGGAGGATGCCAGGAGAACAAGGCCTTCTTAATCAACTAAGCAGAGCTCAGTGTATGTACATTTATTTGAGTATCCCTCAGAATAATCCATCGGTGGTAGCATCTATTCTAGAACTCTGGAGAGAAGACTAGTAGAGGGGCTGGACCCCATGAATCCTCGTTAGTGTAGTGGCAGGAATGTAGTAAAAAGTAACAAGTGGGGCTGTGGGAAATCTCATGGGAGAAGAGCAGAAGTGAGTGGGGGTGCTTACTGAAAAGCTTGCTCCAACTGGAGGCTCATTCTTGTTTTGGTTCTATGTTGTTTCTTCAATTCATCCAAGCTGGGCCTGGGTGGTTTTGTGTCACGGGAGCTCACAGGCTGTGTTCTATATATTAGTAGATGTTATGATTATGAAGGAAACAGAATGCATGTTATTTAAAGGGAGACTCCAGTGTGAAGGGATACTGCGTCCTGGATCAACGAGTTCATTTTAATCTACCTTTGACCATGATCACAGTGAAAATAAATAAGCTTTGTTTTAAAACTAATGTTAAGTAAGATCAATAATTTAAAAAACTTTCCCTAAACCAGCTCTAATTTGGTGAATAGGAGACTGATCAGATTAGGAAGAATCATTATAATATACCAGAATAATATATGATACATTTATATGCAGTTATATATTTAATTTAGACATTTCATTATTGTTTAATATTTAAACATATTCTGTTTAAAAATCACATGGAAGTGCAATGTTCTTTAGCAGTCTATTTTATTCTAAATTTACCAAATTGCCTATGGAACGTTTTCATTCTCAAAGTTACCCAATATAGTCCTTCAATCACCAAACATTTGTGATTTCTTAATAACCTCTGATATGAAGGAAACAAGGTTCATTTCTAAAACAAGTAACAGACAGAACACTGAATTAATTGTGGTTAATATATTCCCAGTAATTGTTTCTAGTCTTACAAATAAGCATTGCTATCAGTGAGTTAAGGGAAGTGACTAAGAAGCAACTCAGCTCCTGATACTAATGTCAACAAATTTGAACAAAGAAATTACTGCTTAATGACAGGTGCTAACACTGGCTCATGATACTGCTCTTACATTATACATTTAATCACTTATTGACTCTCAATGTAAAGCTGCCACAGTTAATACTTATATTATTAATGATAGTCCCCCAATTATTCTAAGTTAGATATGATATATATTTATATTATACCAACTAACAGGGCCAGGAATACCAGTAGAGAGTCTTCTACTCAACTTTCTCCAAGGTTGTTCCAGTTCTATTAAATGCTATAAAAAGCCGGGAAGCTTTTCCTATTAAATCTGTCTCTAATAAAATTGTATGCAATAATACAGAATTTCCTCCAGAGAAAGTTGCAAATGACTGTTAAATAATAACTTTTTTCTTGAAAATAAACTAAAAACTAAGATTTGCTCATACAAATTATGCCAAAATACACTCTCATGAGACTAACAGCAAGGAATTAATATGTTATGATTTTGTGTTAAATACCTTTATGTTAATTATAATTAATAAAGCAATTGCTTATTCTATGTTTCCCAGAAATCTTTTTCTTTTTTAATTTTCTTTTCTTTCTTTCTATTGTCTGATTTTTTTAAAAGAGTGAAGTTATTGTGGCCAATAGGGATGAGTTTTTTTCTGAGCTGAGAATCCCTTAAGAACATTGTATAAGAATATCCCACTTTAGTCAATGAATTGCTAGATCTTAAATGCCATTATGACTTTCTCTTTGTAAACAATTTTATACCATGTCAAGTTCAGAATCTACAGCCTAGCTCTTATCTCTGCCCACATGGGTCATGAAGCAGAGTGCCAGGACCAGAATATTACATATTATAGGTAAAATGGCTATTGTACAAATAAGAGTTCATTTTGAATCTTGATTATTTCTCTTATCCAACACATCTTTTACATATGAGCCTGGATTTAGAATTTTTTGGTTCCATTGTCCTCTGTGAGTTGCTTCGGGATGACTTACTTAAAATAATTTTCTTCATTTTTCTTGTTAACTCCCATGCTGGTTGCAGAGGTAGGGGGGAGTTGAAACATGTATTCAAATAAGCATTTACAATCAAGTATAAGTCTTGCCGTGACAAAATAAATTTCTCTCTCATTTCAAATTGCTAAGACTATCAACAGATTTTTCTTTTGTCCCAAATAAAATATTAGGCAGAAATTAAGATCAGTGATTGATATTTACCAAAAATAAAGATAAAATGACTTCTTGTTATATGCCCCTTTAATCCCACTCTATTTTTTTCTAAAATGTTATTACAATAAAACAAAGTAAAAGATGGAACACCTAGGCTCCATTCTAAATATTTTACTCTGAATATATATTAGCATTTGATATAAAAATAGAGATTTTTGTCAAATACTGTAGCTATAAATTGGACAACATTCAGCAGAGCCTTAACAGTAAAGAAACTTAGAATGAAACTAACCAAGGGGAAAAAGAAAAGAAAAGAAGAATAACCAAATGATAGTTGTCTTGGACTTTGTCAAATAACCATCCAGAGACTTATTATTAACTAATTGCTTGGCTGATAGCTTAAGCTTATTACTAAGTAGCTCTTACAACTTAAATTAACCCATATTTCTTTTCTATTCTCTACCACATTGTGGTACCCTTTTTCAGCATGGCATACTCATCTCCTGCTTCCTCTGTGTCTGGCTGGTGACTCTGACCTCCTTTTGCCCATGTTCTCTCAGTCTGACACTTCCACCTAACCTCTTTCTGCCAGGCTATTGGCCAGTTGACTTTTATTTTTTTTAAGAGCTGAGGACCGAACCCAGGGCCTTGTGCTTGCTAGGCAAGTGCCCTACCACTGAGTTAAATCCCCAACCCCCAGTTGACTCTTTATTAAACCAATGAGAGCAAAACATCTTCACTATGTGCAAAAGGATTATTCTTCCAACCCTTTTTATGTGGGAAAGGTATTAATTGAACTTTATTCCAACAATTAGACATACTATTAACATATGTTTATCAAGTAATAATTATGAGAAAGATTGTTGCTTTATTAAAAGAAGACCAGTGAATTAGATAAATATAATCTCCTTCTAAAAGGAATATATTATAACTCTTTTAGATCAATGTTAAAGTAGTGAAATATTTATTTTTACTGATTTATTTTACATATGTTTCAATATGGAATAATGCATATATTTAAGAAATTTTAGTGTATATGAGTAAGTGAACCTCTCTACATATTTCACTGCATATTTCTGTATTAATCAACTAGTTAATGCTTCTTACATTTTTCGAAGAATAAATACATACATTATTTCTAGTGTTATAGTGCAGTTTCAAATACCTTGTTGAACAGTGAAGTACACCAATGATAAAACCTTGCACTTTTTTATGAAAAATTGAATACTTAGTAAATATATATTTATATTACGTAATTCCTTCTTCTATAGTACCTGTAATAATTTATCCATTAGCATTTTATAATATATCATCCTCATAAATGGATAATTCCATCTTGTGTACATTTGCCTATTGTTATATTTTTAATAATAAATAATTTTATGTGATTACAAAATATGAACTAACTGCTTCTTAGGTCAAACCACCTTAAATTCTTTAGACTTAAGTGAGTCTAATATATTTCCACCATGAATATGAAGCAGCAGTTGTCATTTTTTTAGTATTATTGTTGTTTCTTCTCTTTCTCTCTGTATCTCTGTCTCTGTCTCTGTCTCTCTCCATCTTATTGCTAATACAATAACCAGAAATTATTATTGTGTAGTTATAACCAGAAATGAAGCAAGGCTTCTTCAGGCAAATAGATTTTATTATGTGAGGAGATTCAGCCAAACTCCTGTTCCAAAGAACTAAGGGATTAGTACTGAAAACTTATATTTGTTGATTTGCAGTTCATACATAGTGACTTCAAATTTCATTGGTTATTTAAAAACCCTAAGGCAGGATTCTAATGATGGCCCAGAGGCAGAGGAATGGAAGGCCACTTGGGATATGTAACAGTGTCACATAAGGCTTGGGCAGAGACTAAACCACACACTGTCCTCTTTGCCTTTGTTTTAAGGTACCTCAAAAGGTCTACTAAACAAGAAGAGGACTGAAGGTGAGAAGTGGTCAAAGACATTGTTCTGCCAGTATGGCTATTTTCTGTTTATTTATTCCTTGACCATTAGGAGCTCTACCACAGTAGGACTTATGATAGAGTCACCTGAGCTTGGTTAGTACTACTCCTCCAACTCTGCTATCTGAGACACACAGCATATTTTATAGGCCTGATCCATTCTATGCTTTTAGAGTCCCTCTTCATATATCTTATTGTCTTAACATCTCCAAGATTCTGGGTCTCTTCTTTCACTCTGACATCTTGTGGTCTCTCAACAGGGCTTTTAATTGTGCCTTACATGTTCTGGCTTCACCAAGTCTTTCAAAATTATCGTGGAAGAATCTGTAATGCCATCCATATTCCATGCCTTTAAAACAAGTACCATGTGGTTAATACTTGCAGGTTCTGCTCTTAGCTGGGGACAAAGCCTGACACCTTTGGACTGCATTTCCATCAGTGTCTCTGTCCTGACCCTGGGGAAATACTTTCTTAGGCAGCTGCTTTAAATGAATAGGAGACAATTCAGCAGCAGTGTTGTATTTCACTTCACACTCATACCTTTCAAATCAACTTGCAATTTTATAAAATAGATCCTTCTATTCATGGCTGCTTGCCCACAGGATAGCTTTTCTGTTGTCCCTGTACAAGGTATCAGTTTTCTTTTTAATTTTCATAGTTTTTTTAAGAGCTAAAAATGCTTTCTAGCCTGCTTTGACTGTACATTTAAACTTGCTCATGCTGTTTTCCTCAGCAAACAGCTGATTTTTAGTCTTTCTGTCTCACTTTTGCTCTGTCTCACTGAAGACAAAGATAACAACAGTTAGCATTAGCCATGCCACAGCCTGAATGTTCTCTTGTCTTGAAGTTTCCTCTGCCTTATGTGGCCCATTGGAGACCAGCTTCAAAGGCTGCAGACAAGAGTTCAAAGAAAAAGGCCACCGCATAGTCAAATTACAGCGTTTCTCTCTGAGGAGTATTTCTAGAAATGGAATAAATTCACATACATACTTTTTATTCTTCTAAGTTATAATTCTCTTAAGTTCTAATTCTCTAAGTTTTGATTCCTTCTTCCTTCTCCTTTGATCTACACAGCTATGTATAAATCTAACAGGAGGCTTGAGGCAACAACAACAACAACAAAAAAAAACATAAAAGCCACATCTGAGGGGAGTGGGTAACCATGGCAATGCCCAGCCTCAAGGTTCTTGATATACAGGCTGTGACCTGAGGCCAGGGGCACAGTGAGTACCCAGTGAGACAAGCTGCAGAGGAAACTGTACAGGGTGTCAGGTCTTTATCAGCCAGACTTAGCAAGTGAGGGATAGGCACCAAGGTTGCTTTGTGTCTGACCTTGGTTCTACAATTAGACATCTGGGAACATGTCCTTTTGTACTTTTTTGTGGAGGTTAATCTTATGAGGCATTTGCAGAGGAGTTTAGTCTACTTTGAAATTGCTCTAAGGTTATAAATCAGCTAATTATATGTAGCTTGTCCTAAACTGGGGAGAAATTGTTGTTTTCTAAGTAAAGAAACAAAATGGTCTTCTAAGGGTTTTACAGTCCATGTGGAACAATAGATGTAGTTATGAAGCATATTCTAGTATATTTCTCTTCATCAGAATTATACACCTCAATGAGAAGTCATCTTCTTGACTATTCACAGATATATGTGACTGAGTTGTAATCATGAGATTACATGCATGTATTATATGAAAATGCACAATAATAAGACTGTAGTTGTAATCATGAGATTACATGCATGTATTACATGAAAATGCACAATAATGTGGAGATTCCACAGCTGTTTTTACACATGTAAAATTACAGAGAGTAGCAACAGTGTTCAGAGTCTGTGGTCCATAATCCTTGCTTAAAAGTATCCTTCCAATAGAAAATTGTTCACCTGGTGGGGTGATGTCTGAATTATCAGTTACCGTCTCCTGAAATTACATCATGGCCTGAGACAGCCTGTAACATCTGCCAAACAAATTAGCTCATTGTCTTTAAATTTAATCTTAATAAATTTCTGAGGTCATTAGCAAAATTCAGACAGATTCTTTATTAGACTATCGCATAGGGCTCCTAGTTTAATTCCCGATAGAATTCCCTCCTCTACTCCTAAAAATCATGAACTGTCCTTTCACTGTTCATGATTGTCTTGCTATTTTTCCTCTAGTTTCTCAAAATTCCACACTAATTGCAGCATTTAGGGTTTTTATATTCCCCAATTCAAGCTCATACATAGTTTTCCCATAAACTAGTTTCCAAAGAGTTGAGAAGTACATCATCAGGTTTATCACAGTAATTTGTCACATTCTGTGTGCCACTTTTCTGTCTTAGATTTTATTTTATTATTGTTCTTGTTTAGATACCATGACACAAGTATCTTTTGGGAGTAAGGGTTTACTTTCAGCTTACACTTTGAGGGAGTACTCTGTTGTTTGAGGTAGCTCTTTAAGTTTAATCCCCTTTCAAGAAGAAGAAATTGATGAATGCACTTCAGGACCCCAAGAGAACAGTGACACCAAATATCATTATTGGTTTTCCCATTTCAGATAGCCTAATCAATATTGTCCATTGCAGGCATGATGAGATGCAAATCACATCTAGATAATCTTTCTCAGGTATGCCCAAATGCTGATCTTTGGGGTGATTTTTGATCCTGCCATTTATAACTGGGTATTGTGAGTAATATTTCTGGAAATATTGCTATGAACGTAACTCTTTACAGGAAACTGACATTTTTTATTACCTACCAAGAAGAAGAACATTTTAGGAATTTTTGAGGTGTCTATTTTATGAGTTACCTATCAAATATCTTGTTTTACATTTTAACATTTGTCTGTCATAGAGCTGCATATCTCTGTTATTACAGAGAAAAAAAAATCTACTGCATTCAGTGATTTTCCCTTATCTAAGCCACATCCCAAATTAATTCAGTCATATATAGTACTATTTTTGTTATTATTCTATTACTCAAAAGAGATACCATGACCAAGCAAACTTATTAAAGATATAATTTAATTGGGTGTATGACAATTATGTCAGAAAGAATGGCAGCAGGCAGACAGGCATAATACTGGAACACAGTAGTTGAAAACTTAGAGCTGCTTTATAGGCATGAATCAGAGAGAGAGAGAGAGAGAGAGAGAGAGAGAGAGAGAGAGAGAGAGAGAGAGAGAGAGAGAGAGAGAGAAACAGAAAGAGATGGACACAGACACAGACAGAGAAGGAACAGAGAGAGAAACAACCAGGAATGACATGGACTTCTGAAACCTCCAAGCCTACCCAAATTGACACACCTCCTTCAATAAGGCCACACCTCCTAATCCTTCCCAAACAGTTACACCAATTGGAGAACAAAATTTCAAATATATGAGCCTGTGAGAACCATTTACATTCAAGCTACCACAATCAATGAATAATTTGTTAATTTTGTTTGTTTGTTTATTCTTCTCTTATCTATTATATCTCAACCACAGTTTCTTCTCCCTCTTTTCCTCCCTCTCTTTCTCAACTTCTCCCTCCTCTCCCCCTCCCTATCCCATATCTCCTCCTCCTCCTCCTCCTCCTCCTCCTCCTCCTCCTCCTCCTCCTCCTCTTCCTCCTCCTCCTCATCCTCATCCATTTCCCTTCAGAAAACAGCAGGCCTCCAAGTGATAACAACTAAAAATAACATAACATCTTACAATAAGACTAAGCACAAACCCTCATATCAAGTTTGGATGAGGTAACCCAATAAGAGGAAAAGGGTCCCAAAGCAGAGGAAAGAGTCAGAGACAGCCCCTACGCTCACTTTGTGGAATCCCACAAGAAAAGCAAGCTGCACATCCATAACGTATGTGCAGAGGTCCTTGGTCAGAACAATACAGGCTTCCCGATTGTTACTTCAATTTCTTTTACCCACTATGAGGTATGTTTAGTTGATTTTGTGGGCTACGTTCAGGCACAACAAATTCTGGGTCGCAGAATTTGTAGCTGGGTCCCATTCCTACCACTGGAAGCCTTGCCTGGTTACAGAGTATGCAGTTAGGCGCTGTATCTCCCATTACTAGGAATCTTTGCTAGGGTCCCCCTTGTAGATTCTAGTTTCCATTGCACCTGGAATTCTATATTTCTTTCTCGAAAAAATGTATCTGCTATGGAACTGTCAAGATAATGATAAAGAAAACTAGACCTACTATTGTACTCTGCTGCATTTAGAATAGAGTTGGCACCCCATAAGTGGAGGGTGGGAAATGGTAATGTAATTACAAGTTAATTGATACTGAGTTGTAGTAGAGCTTCTGAGATTTTGAGCTAAAGAAGATGGTAAATGATGGCAGAGAGCTCCCTTCTTGGAGAGTTTCCATCTCTAGACTGTTAGCTAGGAAAGAAGAAACCACATCAACTTCTCTACACCTGTCTGCCATAAATAACTCTCTTGCTTAAATGAAGGACAGATGTGTTTCAGTCTCAAGAGTTAGAGACTCAATATTGTTGTAATCATTTAATACATTTTATTTAATAAATATTTTTCTGTTTATCATTGTGTTCAGTTTGAAAGAAGCACTTTTGCTGAATTTGAATGTTTCACCGGATGACAATATTGTAGACTCTTGTGCTTCCATCCTGAAAGGAAGCATCCTACTGTATAGAGTACAAATATAATCCATTCCCTATTATTTTGTCCTTTCTATACTAATTGCTTCATCAGACTGGGTAGGTTTCCATTTTGCTGCTATGTGTCTGATTGTGAATATTTTCAAAAGTATCCCTTAGATGTAATTTTAGAAATAAATTTTTTTCTTTCTCTTTGAGTAATTTTTCGTTCAAAATTGTACTAGCAATTTTCTTTGTTATAGTTTTTCTCTCAAACAAGTTGTATTTTGTGTTCCTGATGGTATTATAACACTCTTTAGAATAAAGTAATTAGCAAACCCTGTGTTAGTCTTTCCTTGATTCATGAATTATTTGCTGAGTTAGGCAGGCAAACAAAGGTTGAAAGAAGGTGTTTGAGTTTATAGCAGACACCTTGATATACAGTGACAGGAATTAGGATCCAGAGCTCCCAAAGACTCTGTGTGCTAAGGAGATGAGACAAAAGAAGGAAATGTGTATTATTCTAAAATTTATTGTATACTCTGTCCCTTTGTCTTGTTGAAATCTAAGTTGTACATGCTTGCCTATATATTCAAGATCAAGCAAATATTAGGTACTAGGAGGCTAAAATAATAATGAGAACTTTATCATTTTTCAAATCTAGAGGAGCTGGTGCTGCCATTGAGGACCAGAGAAGATGGAACAAAGATGTCTCATCCTCACACTGACTACAAGGGCTGTGATACCAAAGGAAAGCTATACACATAGCAACTAAACTATTTTTTGATTTTGTTATTTATATTTTTGTGTATTGGTGATTGTCTCCATGTGTGTCTACATGCTGTGTGTGTGACTGTTTCCCAAGGCTAGAAAATTGTTCTGAAGCTCGAGATAATTGTTAGGCATGATGCGGGTACCGGGAACTGAACATTTTTCTTACAAGAGCAACAGATGCTTAAATGCTGAGACATCTTGTCTGCTCCCTATAGTTTTATTTAAATTATCATTCTATGACATTCTATGAGAGATCTCACCGCCCTTGGAAAGGACCCGGTTCAGTTTCAAACACAACAAAGCATCTCACTACTGCATGTAACTCCAGTTCTAGGGATCCAATGTCCTCTGGCATGTGGGGGCACTGAGAGCAGGTGTTATACAGAATAAATACACAAAGTCCAAAACAACCCTTAAGCATATATATATATATATATATATATATATATATATATATATATATATATATATATGAAATAACATGCATAAATCATAAAAAATCATTGTCTCCAATTCTGCATCCTGTAAAATTTTCATGAATATCATAGAATGTTATTTTTGAAGACCCAGTTAGTAATCTATCTATATTTTACTTCAATATTTGTCATTGGAAATATAATTGAAATAAAGAGAAAAATGTGGAAAATCTGAATAAAGTTTTCAAGAAATAGAAAAATATTATTAAATGCAATTATTTATATGGAAGGGGATGAGAAGAATGCAAACTTTGAAAATACAAAACAACTCTTTCAGAATAGAAGTTCTGAAGCAGTTTTTGCTAAGTCCACAATATAAAATATATATACATACAAACATTAAAAAGACCTTTGTGCCGGGCGGTGGTGGCGCACGCCTTTAATCCCAGCACTCGGGAGGCAGAGCCAGGCGGATCTCTGTGAGTTCGAGGCCAGCCTGGGCTACCAAGTGAGTTCCAGGAGAGGCGCAAAGCTACACAGAGAAACCCTGTCTCGAAAAACCAAAAAAAAAAAAAAAAAAAAAAAAAAAAAAAAAAAAAAAAAGACCTTTGTATTATTTTTTGGAGTTCATGTTTTGGAAAGTAAACTTTAGACAATTTGATTAAGGATAATCATCTACATAACTGAAAACCTTATTGATGTGGTCCTATGACACATGTCACACTTCAGATCTTATTGATGTGGTCCTATGACACATGTCACACTGACAAAAATCTTAGTAACTGTGCACCATAAATAGACCCCCAAAGTGTTCCGATTGCTTGTCAGCAGGACAGAGTATTTCCACTTCAGGTTTTGCTTCCTTCACTGTACGCTACCTTTCTACGAAGTAGAGAAGAGGGAATCTGAGCACCTCTCACCTGAACTTTTTCCTAAAAGATAAATACAAATGTGCATTCTGTAGTGGTGTTTGTGGACTCCGTTTATGCAACTTCTGCTCCAAATAGTAAATGTGTGTTCACCAAACTGGTGTCATGGATATCTTCTCTAGAAAATGGTCGATAGCAGCGTTGGTCCCATATCGCTAGTTACTGGAGTAAAAGCAAATAAGGCTGATGTGTATGTGTGTGTGTGCGTTAAAATAAACAAATAATATTTTATAAAAATGGACTGGAAAGTAGCCAAAGAGTAGTAACTAATAGTGAATAACAACAGTATTATTTCTCTTTAAAACTTCATGAAAGCCAGGAGGTGGTGGTGCATGCCTTTAATCCCAGCACTCAGGAGGCAGGTGAATCTCTGTGAGTTCAAGGGCAGTCTGGGCTACAGAGTGAGTTCCAGGAAAGGCAAAAGCTACACAGAGAAACTCTGTCTCGAAAAACAAAAAGAAAACTATGAGAGTTTTTAATAAAAAAGAACATTCTTTTGTAACAGTGTTATGAACCAAAAAAGATTACTTGAGATACTATATAGATATAATTACTAGAAAGCTTAATGAAATTTTTATCAGCATATATAATAGTATGATTAGTGATTATATATACTTAGAACATAAAAATCACAAATTAGACTATATTTATGTATATATATAAATACACAGAGAAAATATTCCATAAGCTGAAATGAGATACATAAAAGATTTTATGCTATAATTAATACTATTTTTTCATGATGTACATTTCAACAAAGTATAGGCTTAGGAAACTGAACCATTTAAAATACATAGGCATAAAACTGAAGTTTTTTATTGACACCAAAACATTAATTACACATGGAAGAGTCTGAACTATTGAACTCTGTTGATTGTTCAAGTTCTTACTGTTTCATTTGCATATCTACCCAGCTATTTTTCCATTATTATGTCTTCTTAACATGTGTCTTATGTGTTAAAGATTGTGTAATTATTGGATTTATGAATATATTACTACTTCTTTACTCTCATATTTTAAATGTGCTATCCAATAATTTGTCCAATCTCATGTATACTTAGAAATTACTCTAAATATTCATTTCTTACTCTCTTTTGTAGATGAACAGTCTTATTAAATAAGAAACACAGAGCCAATTGCAGAGTTAAAGGCCCAAGAGGTAAGAGTAGTAGCTGAGAGCTGAGACTTAAAATTGCCTTTCTTATCCTTAGCTGCCACTGTCGTCCTTCCCCTCAGAAAGAGGCCTACTTCCTGTGTGTCTGTCCGTTTATTGACTTTCTGTTCTGCCTTCTCATTGGTTGTAAACCCAACCACATGACCTCCTCATCACTGCCTGTCTATACAGACCTCCAGGTCTTCTATGGTTGGTATTGTGATTAAAGGCATGTGTCTCCATGCTGGCTGTATCCTTGAACACACAGAGATCCGCCTAGCTCTGCCTCTCAAGTGCTTGGGATTAAAGGTGTGTGCCACCACTGCCCAGCTTGTGCTATGGCTAGCTATTAGCTCTGACCCTCAGGCAACTTTATTTATTAACATACAAATAAAATCACATTTCAGAACAAATAAAATATCACCATACTCTTTGACTATAAATATCTAATCATAACTTTTTGTTTTTGTGAACATTTCCCTCTTATTTGATAATTTTTGTATCTCATCCAAAAAATAATATATTCTTTGTAACTATGTTAGGTAGAATGCTCACATTAATGTCTTTTCACATGTCTTGTTTGAATTATGGCTTCTGTTTTGGGAATAGGTCACAACAAAATAATTGTCTAAATGATACCACAGTGTTAACATTGATTATCAGCCATGAAATTTAGAGAAAGTATTAATTTGGTGGGTTACAGTAACTATATTTAAAATTAAGAAAAATAAAATGAAGTTGATTTAGCAGGATACCATGGGATCTAACTGTACATTTTTAAATTCTAATGAAATTATTTGGTGTCTAACAAAAGTGGAAGAAAACTTAACTTTACAAAAAGTGTCAAGAAACCTGGTTTAATTTCAAAAGCCAACTTCAGTGACTTTTCTTGTTCAATCCAAGTACTGGTCTGCTGTCTCATTAATATAAAATGGCAAATTTTAAAAGTCCAGTGAATTAGCATACCATTGCATTAGGTGACAGGATTCAGGCATTATTGAATTAATGTATATATTCTAATATAAATATGTAGCATCTGATAAGAGACTCGAATTTCCCTCCTACCTTTTAATTTCTCCCTCATTTGACAAAGAAGTATGTACCTGAATTCCTAATGGAAGGTAGTGAAATGGATAATCATTAGTCCTGGATATGACATTATCTTAAAAACAAAGAAGAGGTTATAATATCTTGATGAAATACTCATGGTACAACTATATTTGCAATTGCGATACAGGGAAAATATAAGAATGTATTCTGGACTCCTTACCTGGGCCCTTTGATCAATATGCTTGACAACAAATTCTTCCATATCTTCAAATGTTCATTTACTTTCTATGAGCAAAAGAGAAAAACAATAGAAGACCATTCTCTCCTGTCTCTCTTAGTAAGATGGTGTCTGTCTCTGTATTCAATTTCTCTATTCATTTTATACTTTATAATCTTACTAAACTTAATTAATTTTAGCCTCATTGTGGTAAAGCAAGTTCAAAATATTTATTTTTTTTTGGTTTTTCGAGACAGGGTTTCTCTGTGTAGCTTTGTGCCTTTCCTGGAACTCACTTGGTAGCCCAGGCTGGCCTCGAACTCACAGAGATCCGCCTGGCTCTGCCTCCCGAGTGCTGGGATTAAAGGCGTATGCCACCACCGCCCGGCTCAAAATAATTTTCATCTTCATGAAATAGATATAGATGTCTTCATAGATAGATATAGAGATAGGGAGAGATAGAGATATATAGAGATAGAGATAGACAAAGATATAGATAGATATAGATATAGGTAAATGTTTTTTTCATTTCAGATAAGTTATATGGTGTCTTTTTATACAAGAATGAATGTATTACTTATTATATTCACTCCTCATTCCTTACTCATACCTTACCATAGTGTGAAAAATAGCATAAAGAGTAGATCAGTGAGACCAGCAACCCTTTGTATCCAACTGTAGGGAACTTCTGTCATGGAGTCTGTGAGTTGAAGCCTATGAGGAAATGCCCATGAAGCTTCAACCATATACAAAAAACTATAGGTAACTGAGGATTCTAGGAGTGGGAGAGGTTGTTGGTCTTCCCCAAGGAAGAGTAAACCAATTGATTGTCCAGTGCCTAATGGTCAGCCATGAAAAGATGCAAGTAACGTTATAAAGAATGTTGGAATTTGAATGGTACATGGAAGGGTGTGAAAGGAGGACAGGGAAGAGTGAAATGTACTTATACTATAATTCTCAAGATTTTTTTTAAAAGGCACAAAGGAGATAATGTGTCTATTTGTACAATTCAGAATTCCTCTTTTCAAAGGAAAATTATCTTTTTCCCTTATTCCAAAGGAGATACAAAGTTCCTTACTTTACTCGTATTTCTCTTGGTGATGTTGATTTATTAATTTGAGTAACAAACTCATATACTTTTAAACTTTTTCTAAGCATGAACTTTTATGACCTGTACACTTTTCTTGAGAAAAATCAAGGACAGGTTTGGCAAACAAAATTATCATTTAATGTCAAAGGAAAACTCCTCACGTTGCTAACAGTATGCATGCTCTCAGAGTTTTAGGTGCTTGAATCCATCCTGTGAGGAGCCTATTATGACTTCTTTGGATTCATTTATATATGGGCCTCTCAGCCTGGAAAGTGCCTAAAAGTAGAGGATGTTCCCAAAAGGAAAGGGATGAGGTTGGCATCTCTTTTCAGTATGTTTTTCCTATGCTACCTATCTTGAGGTTAGAACTTTCGGAGAATGACTGACTAGTTCTTACTCTACTTCCTGTCAGAACACTTGCCAATGTCCTTCTGACAGGCTGCCTCCATGCCCAGGGTTTTGGGAGTTCTATCACCTTATAAGAATGCCATTTCAGCCTGGCAACTCTTGCCTGGTCCATCAGATAGGGGCTACACTGTGGATGTTGTATAGTACATGGTTGATACTTGCATTAGTCACTCAGGAATACATCATATAGCTTCTTCCATTGCAGTAACATTCTCTGTACCTGCTGGTCACTGACCATTACTAAGGAAGCTATTAGACATTTTCCATGTTGCTCACATTCCATTCTATGTCACCATCTGATTCTAACTAACATCTTCCTTCTGTTGTTGCTGATGCCAGGGTCCTAACGTTATCATGCAGAGTCTGCCACAATGTTTTGAAATGCAAAGAAATGTAATGAAAATACTTCCAGGCCATGTGATGGATATAGAATGCGTGAAAATGTCAGCCTTGAAATCTTCAGAACTCCAGAGAAAATTGCTGTGGATATCACTCGGTATAAATAAAGCACTGATTGGCCAGTGACCAGGCAGGAAGTATAGGCGGGACAAGGAGAGAGGAGAATTGAGGAAGGAGGAAGGAAAGGGAGACCAGCTGGAGCCACCGCCAAGACAAGGAAGATGTAAAGTACAGGTAAGCCATGAGCCATGTGGCAAAGTAAAGATTAATAGAAATGGGCTGAATATAAGAGTGAGAGCTAGACAATGATAGGCCTGAGCTATGGCCAAGCAGTTTAAATAATGTAAGAGTCTGTGTGTTTATTTTATAAGTGGGCTCCGGGTCTGGCGGGACTTGGTGGTGGGAGCTGGAGAAAAATTCTCCAGCTACAAATGGCGCCCAATGGCTCGAGTTTCCACCTTAAACCTGAGAATATTTAATAACCAATTCTAAACAGAGCCAAAACCAGGTTCCTGCTTCATGTCTCATTTCAACTACTGGCAGGTTCCTGACCAGCAGTATGGCGGAAATAAGGCGTCTGCCAGCGGCACATTACACTGTGTGGTAGATGTAGTCTTTACTAGTATATATATATATATATATATATATATATATATATATATATATATATATATATATATATATATATATATATATATATATATATATATATAAAAGAGGTTTCTGGACTACACGCTACTTTAATAAAAGCTTAGACCCATTATTTCTGAGAGTTACGGCTCCCAGAGCTGGCGGAAAACAGACCACCACCATGTTGGGAAGCTAAAGTGGGCAGAGCCAGCAGCCACAGCACTGTTTCAGTCTTAGAATGCTGCAGTTCAAAGCAATAGGTTCACAATAAAACTGATTCAGATGGAATAGTTTACAATGTGTGTAAAATGTACATAGGCTTAAAAGAGAAAGATATATATATATACAGTTATATAAACAAATAGATAGTTTTTAAAAATAAAGTCTTTAAAGAAACATTAAAGGTAATAAGCCACGTAAAGATGGCTATCACACAGAAAATCTGGATTATGTTGTCTTTGATATTCGTAACTGAAGAAAAACATTTGATTGTAAAAGCTGTTGAGTTATGCCAAAATATAAATTTTAAAGGTACCTTGACTTCAAAATTTGGATATAAGGATATGTTGCTTTGGAAAAGAGTCTCTGCTTTTCTTTCCACAGAAAGCCAGAGGCTATGGATTTGTTCCAGATTAAGATACATCAGGTTTGACCAGTCAAGACCCCCTGAAAGGTCTCCAATGACACCATGGCCCAGATGATCCAACATCCAAAATGGTTTCAGGCAACTGGCTCAGATGATACACCCTCATGGACTACTCCATAATCCTAAAATTTTCTTTGTGTCCCCATAAGATACAGCGCCCCCCTCCAGCAAGAAGTAGTAAGAAAAGCTATGCCCAAATTCCCAAATATACCAACCTGGCTTTAGAGATGGAATTGGCTCACTCCCCCTCTAAACCCAGACATATTGCTTAAAAAAAAAAAATGGTTAAAAGATTCTTGTGTCCCAAATCAGAAGAGCCCTCTGATGTGGGACAGAGAAAAAACAATATTTTTATTTAAAGCAGGTTGATTATAAATACAATCTGTTTCTAAAGAAAAAAAGGGGATAGTTTAGATATGATAGGATGAAAGGGTAGATTAAGGAACCTACTTTTAAAGAGTAACAACTTGTTTAAAATGTTTTACATTGCTATAGATTTTAGTTTATTGATACAAATTTAAACTTAATTTTGCTATACTGTATACATATTTCTATTCTTGTTTGAGGTATTATGTTTATGTAACTCATTTAAAATTGTAATGGATAATTAAAAATAGATTAATAGTTAGTCATCTATGATAATCATATTTGTAGCCATGTTAGTTAAGTCTTCTAGGTATACATAGATATATTTCAGATAGATAGGTAATCTTCAAACTCTTCAAAGACCCACAGAATATGGCATTTAAAATGTTTTAAAAATTTAGACTTTCTGGACAGTGAGACATGTCTGCTCCTGACAGCACCGATTTACTTCAGAGAGGAGTATGGGCATCGAAGACACTCCATATGGAGTTTATCTTCACCTTGACAAAAATAGCCATTTGGGCAAGAAACTGTTCTTGCCTGGACTGCTTGATCAACTGGACATGCAGGACCCATAGAAAGGTGACCACTGAACTTTACTTGACAAAATGGTCCTTCAGGTTCCTGCTTCACAGAGGAAACTGCCAGACATTATGCAGGACACAGAGAAAAGTGAATAAGAGACTCTAGGCTGTGGGCTGAAGACAGATGCCCCAACTTTACAAGAGAACTTTGAATGACTGTCCAGGCTGTCAGCTGTCTCTGTCTACCCTACAAGACTCCCGAAAGTTGCTTGCATCCTTCTCCCATTTCTCAGGTAGTATTATATCCTTCTGAGGTCTTTGATGTGGTTAAAGACTAGATACTTACAATTTTCCTTAGTTATGATAAAAGATAAGTTCGATATAAAACCTTAAACTCACAAATATAAGATAGTAGATATCTTCTTTTATATTGTAACTATAATTCTTACTCGATAATTATTTTGTTATATGTAATATTACTAGGTTGAAGTTAAAACCTTCCTTTTTGAAAAAGAAAAAAAAGGGGAAGTGCTGTGGATATCACTCGATATAAATAAAGCACTGATTGGCCAGTGACCAGGCAGGAAGTATAGGCGGGACAAGGAGAGAGGAGAATTGAGGAAGGAGGAAGGAAAGGGAGACCAGCTGGAGCCACCACCAAGACAAGGAAGATGTAAAGTACCAGTAAGCCATGAGCCATGTGACAAAGTAAAGATTAATAGAAATGGGCTGAATATAAGAGTGAGAGCTAGACAATGATAGGCCTGAGCTATGGCCAAGCAGTTTAAATAATGTAAGAGTCTGTGTGTTTACTTTATAAGTGGGCTCCGGGTCTGGCGGGACTTGGTGGTGGGAGCTGGAGAAAAATTCTCCAGCTACAGAAATTTTTTTTTTTTCCAATCTGGAAATCAAACAGAATTCTATGGCCTTTCTGTGGCAATTGTGGTGACTTAACATTCAAGCCATTGTACAAAGATAATATTGCATACAATGGAAGAAAATACCAAGATGTAGTAGTTCTGTATATTGATGTCATTGTTGCTAACTCTAGTTTGAAAAGTATAGTGGACTTACCATTCAGATCTCAGGTGGTCAGAGGCAGCAGACATTGAATTTTATTCCTTTATATCTTAAAGACTGGCTTACAACATTGCACCCCAAACACATATGAACACACATACAACAAAGAGGGCAGAGACAAGTATATTTTAATTAAATATGAATATGTGAATAGTTAAAATACTTCAATAGGCTCAAATATAAATAGATAATTCAGTTTGTCTTTCTTTAGCATGATTATTTTAATGCTTATAGCCACAATTTTACTAACATTTCAATCAACAAGAACTAATCCAGATGTTAGGAAACAGAACAGTTTTTTATTTGTTTTTTGTTTTTGTTTGGTTTTTTTTTTGCTATTAGAGTAAAATAATCCCCTCAGCTAAAAGTATTTGTTGACTTTCTAGAATTTTTCATTAACTCTATTAATTTTCTAATTCTCAGGAGAAAAGGCTGATAAGGAAGTCCTCTTTTTGTTGTTTTTTATGAAAAATAACTATTCAAATATTCTTACTGATTTCCTTAAGTTGTTGAAGATGAGTTCAAATTACACCAAAATTTTATAGACAGACTATCAAATTTCGAGTCCATATAAACTTCAACTGCATTTTCTTGTAGCTAAAATAAACAAGAAATAACACAGATACTTTGTAGTTATCTGGTCTTACCCTCATGTGAATTTCAATGTTTTATGTGCCATTTTCTCTCAGGAAACACACTTCTGCACTGAAACTGTCTCAGCATGGACAGAAGAATAATACCCCCCATTGTGCAAACTCACTGGGCTCTTCCATAAGCATCTTTGACAAACAAGCCCAATAAGCAAAGGAACATGGTGTTATACAAAGCTTATCCACATCCTGTCACTCAGGATGCTTCTCATATCCCCACAACTTCACTATTCCTATCACATTATCTTCTAAACATCCTTCTCTTAGCCAAGCCTGTCATGACTCACTGTGCAGTTTCTTCCTTCAATATTACATTATTCCAACTGTCTGTTTTCTTCATTCCTATAATTAATGGATATGACTCAAAAAATAACATTGTTAATATTAGTGAAGTTTCAGTTGTAAATTGTAATTCATCCAAATTTTCAATAATGTATGTTTTATGGGTCTTCCATTGGTTTTGCATTTCTGAATTTTGTTTTAGGATTTCTTACAAGAGTTTTGCATTTTCATCATTTCTATCTCTAACTTTCTCTCTCCAAATATTCCCACAATCCTGCCATTCCCTTGAGTTTAAGATCCTTTTTCTATTGTTGCAGAAGAACATGAGTGTGTATGTAAATACAACCTCCTGAGTTCATTTTGTATTAAACCCACATGCACATGCTTAGAGATGACAGTTGGGATTCTACAATAGTTTCTGGAAAAGACTGCCTCTCCATCTCTTAATAACTATCAACTACCTATAGAACTTCATTTGTGCAGGACTTTGTAATACTTCTTCCATCCGTTTATGCATATCAAATCGTTTGTCGTTGTTCTGGCTTTACTTGGGAAGCTGCAATGTTGGGATTTCATGGTTGCAGTTCCCTGTCCTATATGCATAGTATCTTGGAGGTATTTTCATAGTGAAATTAATGGAACATTACTTTTTAATGACAATCAATTTATGGGAAAAGATAGTTTGGGATTCTATGAAAGAGTATTGAGAAGGATAAAACATCATTTTCCTATTACCATTTTATTGCCAATTTTGTTTGTAATTTTATTTTTAAGTTTTTATTTAATTTTGGCTTAAAATACTAATTCAACCACAATTTCATGGTCTTATGTGTTACACTGTAACACATTAATTAGAATGAATAATTATTAGAAAACAGTCAGTTAATATATTTGGGTTTCTTACAGATGATGGAAAAATAAGAGCTAAATTTAAAAAAAAATCAGAAATAATTAAAAGAAAATAAATTTACCTCAAGAAAATGAATACTCCTTATACCCTTGCATTTAATCTGCTTGTGTTTTAATTATTACATAAGTTACTTTTTGCATTTTACCATATTCATAGATTACACATAGCCTTTTAGATTTCTATATAGTCATTGTTGTGTACTTTGAATAATTTCTATAACCGTTCATGGTATTGCTTATATCATTCCTTAATATTTATTTTTGGTAGCAAGTACTTTGCTTGTGGAGGTAGTAGAACAAAACAGTATGGATTAATAATATATTTAGCACTTTCTAAATAGATGAAAATATAAATGAAAAGAGAAAGAAGTATAAGTCCTCTAGGAAGGGTTTATTGAGAGACGTGCTGAAACTGGATATTCATTTCAAATAAAATCTTTATTAATGTGACTGAGCAAGACTTTTATGAGAAAAAGAATCTGTATCATGTAAACCATCTTTATTTTCTATGGCATCATGGACCATTTAGCATTGGTGTTAGAACATTGTTGGATAACTGCCCATATTCTGCTGTACTAATTTTCTGTTGTCTATTTTGTAGCTGTTTCATCCAACAATAAAACCTTCCTTCTTGCAGGAAAACTCAAGACACTTGGTGTTCACAGGGAGATGAAACAACAGGATATGCTAAAGTTAAGTGCAGCATTCCATTCTGCAGGAAGTTCCTAAATTCCAAATTAAGCAGTTTAATAGCTTCTGAAGTCTCTGAAACTGGACAGTTTCACTAGCGTTTCCCTGTCTCTAAGTATATATAAGCTGCAAGGAATTCTGAGATGCATTCAGAACGACACCACTGATTAGAAAAAGGCTCAGTCCAACGGAGCCACGTGGAAGGGATGCTATTCAATCTGATGGTCTGCCTGTAGCACGTATGCAATGCATTCCAGCATTCCAGGTTTCATGAGATGTCACCCATGATGAGGTGGGTTTATGTGATAGAGCTGTCTTCGATTCATTTCTGTTCTTGTAAGTAATCCGTCACTCATATTCCTGCCATTAACCCAGTATTAGTCATTGATTTGACAAAGTAGAAATTGGTACTATCCTTAATTTGGTCTGTCATGTGTTCTCTTCATGGGTCCAGAAGACATTTGTTCACATCTAACAGGACATAGTGTGATACAACAATGTTATGTATCTAATTACAGCCAACAAAGCAATTTAAATGATTACTATTTGGTGTGAGCTTTGGAATTTCCATATTAAAGAAATCAGGTACATACTGAATGGTTCTCTGCAGAATGTTTCAGGTAGCAAAATTCAAAGTACTGGACATATGACCTCACTTAAGACTCAGAGTTATTTTCTACCATTCATTGAATGCGTTCAGAATTTAGTTTCTTGCAGAGATATAACTGATTTCCTAAGATCTTAATGGATTTGGCCATTGTATGCCTCTTGATTTCTAGAAACCAATAATATGATTCTCAAACCACTACATTTACCTGCTTCACTGACTTTTAAAAATATTTTTCTGACTTCTAAAATAAGTTTTAAATTGTTGATATGATTATTCCTAGCCAGAATAATTTTAATTTGGATGAAATTAAATCAACTAATTAGGAAACTTAATCACACATATGGAATCCTTCCTCTTTGAAGTATGGAAGTGAAATTTTATCACAGGTTAATACCCTTCTGACACAGGATAAAAGCATTATGGATGCTCTCTATTTGATCTCTCTACTAAGCAGCAGATATTTTAAGAGCTGTCTTGGAAATACAACAATTTGGGACTGGGAAGATTGTTCAATGGGAAAAAAGACTTAATAACACAAGTGTGAGGACCTGTGTTTGGATGCCCGGAGTTCATCTAAAGTGAGACATATTAGTGATGTCCATAATCCCAGAACTCCTACCTCTATATGGGAGGAAGAGAACAGAGAATTTTTGTGAGTTCACAGACTTGATCCCTGGTGTATGAAAGGCTAAAAAAGCTATAAAGCAAAGAAGAAACCCAGAACACTCAAGGTTGTCTTCTGACCCACATACTCACTGTGGCATGCATGCAACAAAACACACACACACACACACACACACACACACACACACACACATATACACACACAAGAAAGAAAGAAAGAAAGAAAGAAAGAAAGAAAGAAAGAAAGAAAGAAAGAAAGAAAGAAATATTATTTTAAACAATTTGTTTTTCAACAAATATTTTTCTGTTATTCTTATGTCGACAGGGCATTTTTCTTGTCATTGTGTCAGCTCACTGAGATTGATGTTCAAGTTAGGGAAATTAATAATGTCACACTTTTAGAAAGCTTACTTTCTGAGGAATCAAAAGCCCTGCCAAGTCAGTTCATGTCAAATAACTGATGTGTTCAACAGTTATTTTTCACTGTAACAAGTAAAAGTTTTAGATTTGAGAATCTGATAAAATATTAAGTTAAACCATTGGTTGATGAACAATTCATTCTTGCTGTGTATAGTCAATGTATAGCTAGTATTAGTTATATCACACAGAATATAGAAGGGAAAATTAGGAATAAGAATAGAAAGGGATGGAATTGTTGTGAATACTCATCTGAAAGTTTCAAAAACATCAAAAAATAAAAGCTTTAAAGACATTATTTTCAAATTCAGATGCCAATTGATGACTGTGATTAAGTAGTAATAGTTTATGCAAAAATATGTGGTGCAGTAAGAATCATTCTAGTAACAAAATGTGGGTGAGAGGATTGGTGAAACTGGTAAGATATGACATAATCCTAGACTTTGAATATAGAGTTTCATGTATTGGAACACGAACAGGAAAAAGACTTCAAGAGTTGATGTGTATTGTGGTTCCCTCCTCTGTCCACCCACCTGTGAGCAGCACCTGCATGAAGACTTAGATCCTGTACCATCTTCAGAAGGGCCAAATAGTCAACATAACATCTTCATCTACAACTCAACTCACTGCAACCCTGCCTCCTGAGGCCCTGAACTGGCAACGGGGATAAGTTGCTTGACCTTCTTCCTCTCAAAATTTTGGAATATTAGTAAGCATCAATACTCACTGTTTTTATTTCCAGAATTAAGCAGTGGAGGTATGCGTGAGTCCTATGAAAGAAATGTCTAGAGTGCTTTGACACTTTTGCACTAACTCATGTTCGGCCCTAGGATGCCTGTTTCTAACACTTCTTTATCTTTTATTCTTTTTCTGCTCCTTCTTTCTCTCCTCTTCATTTTCTTTCTTCTATCTACACCACTCTATTTTCACTCACTACTGTATGCATGCATGTATGTAGGTATGTATGTATAGATAACATATACGCACTTAGGTATACAATGTAAGTTTATATATTGATTCCTATAATCAAGAAAGTTTTAAACCTACCATCTTGTATCATTCCTATTGTGTCTAAGTATAAATAATCTATATTTTGTGTTTATCTAAATTCATTTGGAATTGTCTCAATGCTATATATCACATCTACCTATAAACATAGTAAAATACATGATTTATATATATAAATATTACAAAATATGCATGTTTGTGTGTGTATGTATGTATTAGAAGCTATGATCCATATATGAGAGATAATATGATGTAGCATTTGTATTTCTGAGCCAGGATGACCTCAATAACTATAATAATCTTCAACTAATCACTTTTACTAGAAATTCTATTTTTATAGTTGAATAAAATTTTGTATTTGGGAATCACATTTTTATTATGTATTCATCTCCTGGTAAATAGTCAGGTTATTTCTATTTCCTTGCTACTGTAAGCAGATCAGGATTAAAAATGGTTGTGCAAATAGTTCTTTGGTTCTGGGTGGGATTATGCATGTATCTACCTTTCCATGATAAGAATGCATCTGTCTTGAGGTTGCATAGGTCCTTTGCATGCAATCACAGCTGCTGTGAGTTTATATGTGCAACTATACCACTGTTTCCAGAAAACAATGTTTCATTGAGGTTAGCTACTACTTCTGGCTCTTATCATCTTCCTGGCCCTTCCTTTGCAAGCTCCCAGAGGCTTGAGTGAAGGGTTTGAGGTTTATGTCTCATTTAACTTTGAGCATCCTATTTTCATATCCTATGCACGCTTACCAGTTGATGGTTTCTGTCTTAATTGCTATCTATGACTAGAAGTAGCTTCTCTGAAGAGAACTGAGAGATGCTCTGCTATATAGTTCTAACAATAATTTATTAGGAGTCATTTTAATTTATGTCAGTTAGTGGAATAGTATTAGGTTCTTTCCTAGTGCCTATGACTTGTCTAGCCATATGATCTTAGCCACATTGACAATGCCATACCTGGGTTTCAAGTTGGCCTAGATCCAGTCTGAAGGTAATTGGTTACTCTTAAAACATCTGTACCACCCACTATTGCACCAATGAGCATATCATGTGTGGCTAT
Source organism: Peromyscus californicus insignis (assembly GCF_007827085.1). Classification (NCBI taxonomy): domain Eukaryota; kingdom Metazoa; phylum Chordata; class Mammalia; order Rodentia; family Cricetidae; genus Peromyscus; species Peromyscus californicus. The sequence continues at coordinate 46,889,204 of NW_026294491.1, read as the reverse complement.
TCAGTACTGTAGTTTGCAAGTTTCACAGCTGATTGAGGTTAATTATTACTTTTCTTGTCCTATAGAATGTACAGCACTTCCCAACACTATGAAATAATACATTCCTAGTACTGGGAGTTTTATTTCTCAACATGTGGCATCCAGTTGAGGAGTATCATCATACTATGTGGACAAGTTAACAATTTCAAATACTAATATTTTGAGATAATTTAGAAGACAGTATGACTATTATATACTTTGAGCTAGGAATGAAAAAGTTTATCCCACATTTCAGATATTTCCTGTAAAATATATATGTCATTTTCATTGACATTGAGAGAAGTGTTAGTACTTTTGAAGATGATACAACTTGCTAATACAGTCATGTAAAGCAAAAACTACTCTTTTCCCTTATAAACTATTTCTAGTCATCTTTAACATTTGTAAATGCCCTGTGGTCTTATCTGCATATACTTTAACTCATAGTGAGAGTCTTATCATGATTCTGTAGAGCTTCTCAGCATTTGAATATAAAGAAATATTATTTTGGAAGTCTACATATAATATTTTATGCTTTTAATGGAAGATTTCAAATGTTTCAGTGTTGACTCAAATTGTTCGTTAGAAAGCAGTGGAATTATCCATAACAACTGAAGAAATTGAATTTAACTTTTAGTAGTAATCAAACAAATTGAAATTATGTCAGATAACCATAATGTAATTTTGTTCCTGCTTTTAATTTCAAATGATAAATTGAGTTTTACAAACAGTAAAATTACTTAATCTGTAGTCCTTGTCAATTAAAGCATCTGTGATATGCTTAAACAGTTTAGGAAAATTTTTATCTTTCCTCATTTATATAATCAGAAATGAATAATAACATATCAAAAATATAACTATCAATATTCACAAAATAATCACAAGTAAGCTACAAATTAATTCTTTGTAAACTAGAAGAACAAATACACAATTATTCTTCTGATAATTCAGACAAATAGTAAACTCTGATAACCTTTCAGAAAATAATAAATCTTCTAAATCTTGATATATTTAAGAATTAGAACACACATTTCTTTCCCGAATTAACACTATAAACTCTTAGAACTTAGATGTTAACATTAAGAATATTTTATATTTACCTTTGATATTTCTTTTTTTTTTAATTTTATTTTACAATACAATTCAGTTCTACATATCAGCCACGGATTCCCTTGTTCTCCCGCCTCCTGCTCCCCTCACCTTCCCCCCAGCCGACCCCCCATTACCAACTCCTCCAGGGCAAAGCCTCCCCGAGGACTGAGATCAACCTGGTAGACTCAGTCCAGCCAGGTCGAGTCCCCTCCTCCCAGGCTGAGCCAAGCGACCCTGCAAAAGTCCCAGGTTTCAAACAGCCAACTCATGCAATGAGAACAGGACCAGTCCCACTGCCTGGATGACTCCCAAACAGATCAAGCCAATCAACTGTCTCACCCATTCAGAGGGCCTGATCCAGTTGGGGGCCCCTCAGCCATTGGTTCATAGTTCTGATATTTCTATATTCACTTTGTGGGTTTGCTTTGTATTATTTTTGTTTGTGAGACTGAGATCTTATACTTCCACACTAGCTCGTCTTGAAAACATGGTGATGTAGATGAAATTCTAAACGGTTTCTTAGTAAATAAGAAACACAGAGCCAAATACAGAGTTAAAGCCTAAGAGATCAGAGCAAGAACCTTGACTCCATTTATCTTACCACTCGCAGCCTTCCTTTCCCCTGAAAGAGAGAACTTTTCCTGTGTGACCTGTCTTTTCATTGCCTTTCTGTTCTACCTTCTACAACCAACCACATGACTTCCTCATCACTGCCTGTCTATACAGACCTCCAGGTCTCTACGGTTGGTACTGGGATTAAAATTCAGGTCACATTGCTTGGCTGTGTCCTTGACCATACAGAGACTCTGCCTGCCATGTGATCGGATTAAGGGCCTGTGCTACCATTGTCGGACTTCTGCTTAATGGCTATGACCTCTAATCTCCAGGCAACTTTATTAACATACAAATAAAATCACATTTCAGCACAAATAAAATATCACCATATGGTGACTGTTCTTCCTATGTACATCAAGAGCTAATGTCATGGGTATATGTGACATAGCCAGCTTCCATTTGTCTTTAAAAATGGTGTTCTGAGCCACCATGTGGTTGCTGGGAATTGAACTCAGGACCTTTGGAAGAGCAAGCAGTGCTCTTAACCTCTGAACCATCTGCTACTCACATCACCAGGGAGGCTACCTGGAAAACAGGACCCCAAGAAAGACACAGGGATCACCCAATGACAGAGAAATGGAATGAGATCTACATGAACAGCCTGGACATGAGTGGGGGTAATGAAAGGCGAGGGTCGAGGGAAAGAGAGCTTGGGGGAGCGGGAGATCCCAGCTGGATCAACAACAGAGAGGGAGAACAAGGAATAGGAGACCATGGTAAATAAAGACCACATGAGAATAGGAAGAAGCAAAGTGCTAGAGAGGCCCACAGAAATCCACAAAGATACCCACACAACAGACTGCTGGCAGAGGTCGAGAGACAGCCTGAACTGACCTACTCTGGTGATGGGATGGCCAAACACCCTAATTGTTGTGCTAGAAACCCCATCCAACTACTGAGGGATCTGGATGCAGAGATCCATGACTAGGCCCCGGGTGGATCTCTGGGAGTCCAATTAGCGAGAATGAGGAGGGTTTATATGAGCGAGAATTGTTGAGACCAAGGTTGGATAAAGCACAGGGACAAATAGCCAAATGAATGGAAACACATGAACTATGAACCAATGGCTGAGGGGTCCCCACTGGATCAGGCCCTCTGAATGGATGAGACAGTTGATTGGCTTGATCTGTTTGGGAGGCACCCAGGCAGTGGGACCAGATCTTGTGCTCATTGCATGAGTTGGCCGTTTGAAACCTGGGGCCTATGCAGGATTGTTTGGCTCGGCCTGGGAGGAGGGGACTAGACCTACCTGGACTGAGTCTACCAGGTTGACCTCAGTCTGTGGGGAAGGCTTTGCCCTGGAGGAGATGGGAATGGGGGGGGGGGTGTGTTGAGGGGAAGGTGAGGGGGACGGGAGGGGGGAGAACAAGGGAATCCGTGGCTGATATGTAGAACTGAATTGTATTGCAAAATAAATTAATAAAAAAAAAAAAAGAAAAAAAAAAAAAAAAATGGTGTTCTGGAACAATGCTTCTGAATAAAGTCATTATTTTCTGAATAAAGTCATTATTTTCCATTAATAAATTACATTCTAAAAAACCACAACTAAGCAATATTTACCTAACTATCTAATTTTTAAAATGCTATGAATCCATTTATATTATATACAATAATACACTATTGTCACTTTCATTATGAATATTTCAAAGCTTACAGAATTTGAGCCTTGGAGATTCCTTATCTGGTAAAGTACTTACTGTGTGGTTAGGTAGACTCAATTTCAAATGCCCAGAACTAAGCTATTTAAAAGCAAGATGGCTCACCTACAGTTCCACTGTTCCAGATGGTAGAGACAGCAGACCTCTGGAGAAAACTGGCAAGCTAGGCTAGCCAAAACTCCCAAGTATACACTCATCGAGCACTTGCCTCAATATTAAAGTGAAGAGCTATGAAGGAAGACACATGATGCCTTCTAGCCTCAACACATAAGGATATACATACACTTACCTACACACACACACACACACACACACACACACACACACACACACACACACACACCAATAAACCTGTAACATGAGCATACACAGTCATGGACACCACACACACAAATATACACAAAACAAAACTCCACCTGTGGTGATATTTTATTTGTGCACCCCAATAAAGCTTATCTGGGGATCAGAGGAAAAAGCCAGCCACTATATTAAACATAGAAGTTAGGCAGTGGTAGCACATGCCTTTAATCCTAGCATTCGGGAGGCAGAGATTCATCCAGATCTCTGTGAGTTCAAGGACACACTGGAACAGAGCCAGGAGTGGTGGCACACACCTTTAATCCCAGTGCTATTTAACCATAGTGATATGGAGGTCTAGATAGACAGACAGGAAGTGATAGAGCTGGGCAGAGAGATGAAGTGATGAAACTGGGTGGAGAAAAGAAGATGGCAGAGCAGAGAAAGGCATATAGGCATAAGAATGCAGGAAGTAGCTCTCTCTGAAATCTGAGGAGTTGGTAAGGTGAGGTTGGCTGTGGCTTGTCCTATTCCTCTGATCTCTTGGTTTTCATCCCAATATCTGTTTTTTTTTTTATTAATAAAACTGTTTGGCAATTTGTCCTACATTCACTAAACTTAAGTGTAGAACTTAAGGAAATTAATCTTGGAAGTCATACTATTTGTTTAAAAGAGATTAGACATTTATATCACTATATTTATTGCAGCATTGTTCACAGTTTTGGAGATATAAACCTAACTAGATACCCATTAGCAATTGGATAAAAATAATATGGGGCAGGGGTGTAATCAGTTGGTAGAGGGCTATACTAGCATGAATGAAGTGCTGAGATCACTCTCCAGTATCACACATCTTCAGTACATAGTGAACTGAAATAGAATTGAAATAGAATCAATAAAGAAAACCCAACCTGAGGAAAATCTAGAAATGAAAATTTTAGCAACTTGAACAGGGAACTCAGAGGAAAGCCTTATCAACAGACTACAAGAGATAGAATCGAGAACCTCAGGCATTAAAAGACACAATAGAAGAAACGGATTCCTCACTCAAAGAAATTATTAAATATAAAAGACTCCTGGCATAAAACATCCAAAAAATCTGAGACACTATGAGAAGACCAAATCCATGAACAATAGGAGCAGAGGAAAGAAAAGAAACCCAAGTCAAAGACAATAGAAAACATTTCCAACAAAACCACAGAAGAAAATTTCCACAGCCTAAAGAAGGAAATGACTCTCAAGATACAAGAAGCATAAAGAACTTGGCCAGAAAAGAAAGTAACATGAGTCCTTAGTCTGATGTGAATTTATTTGTATGTGTATGTATGTATGTATGGATGGATGGATGGATATATAACAAAACACCTGGGACTGAGGTACTTGTAAATGTTGGTTTGTTTTGTTTTGTTTTGTCTGGGGCAATGGAATAGATCAGAACTATCATCCTGATGAGTTTCCAGGGTGTCATATATGTGAAGAAGCACAAAAAGTTATTTTTTCACAACAGAGTCAGATGTGTTGAATCTCATTTTATCACATGTGATACAGGATGATTTCATGAAACCAACATTGGCCAATTCAGGACTGTCAAGTCCCAATGATGACAACGTTTTCCACTGTAGACACCATTTAATGATGCCGTCATGCCACCATGTATTGGCATTCCTTTAATCCCAGCACTCAGGAGGCAGAGGCAGATGCAGCCCTGTGAGTTCCAGACAGTTCCAGCCTGGTCTACCAAGGTAATAAGCAAATGCATATAAAATAGTATGAATCTAATAGATAAATGCAAATGATTTTTGTTACAGTTTTACATTCTGAGAGAATTATGTACTTTTAAACTCTTAAGCATAAACATGAAGTGTACACATGCACACTATTAGAACACAAACATAGTGTTCAATGACATCCATACACTAAGTAGGCAGCATAATAATGAAATTCAATTCAAATCAGGGTTTCATACAGTGTTTTCAACTTTATTTTATAAAACAAAAGCCAGAAGAATTCTGTCAAATCAATTCTGTAGCAAATTGATAAAAAAACTGACAAAAGAATAAAATAAAAGCATAGAGGGTGTCTGTCCTGCCTCAACTGAATGTACCAGGCTTTCCTGACTCCTCAAGGGAGGCCTTAGCCTTTGGAGGAGTGGATGAGGGATGGGTCTGGGGATAGGCTGTAGGGGAGAGGGAGGAGGGATGAGAGGGGGATCTGTGGTTGCTATGTAAAATGAATAAAAATTATTAAATAAAGAAAAAAAACATTGTATTCTGTTTTATCTGATGAAGATACATTTACCTTCTCATAAAGGCAAACTAAATCTTAAGGTTCAAAGTTTATTTTAAGAATAGCAGAGCCGGGCGGTGGTGGCGCACGCCTTTAATCCCAGCACTCGGGAGGCAGAGCCAGGCGGATCTCTGTGAGTTCGAGGCCAGCCTGGGCTACCAAGTGAGTTCCAGGAGAGGCGCAAAGCTACACAGAGAAACCCTGTCTCGAAAAAACAAAACAAAACAAAAAAAAAAAAGAATAGCAGATACAGTTATAATCTATAAAAAGTAAATGACGCAATTAAATAATAAAAGTCATTAATTCTGTGAGGAGTGAGTTATTAAGTGTTTAAAACTAATAAACATCAATAATGGACTCATGCATCATATCTAGAGTTACTTTCAATAAAATGTATTAGCCATATAAAAATGTGGAGTTCTTAACAAACAACTGTTGGCATTGAAAAAGATGCTTTCCACATTCACACTGTTTTCACTTGCAAGGCAAAAATGTATCTGCTCACAGAGGTGACTTCAGTGTTCAAGGACTTACTGAGTTCTCTGTTAATTGATGTTTCAATGGCAGATTTCGTTTTGCAGAAATATTTTCTGTATATCATAAACAAATAAAGGAAATTTCACAGATTAAGTAGAGTCTCCAGTTTTATGCATGCAACAAGATTATTTGATTGCAATTATTCTATATTTTATATTTCTATAAAATGCAGGCATTAATATGATGTGTAATACTTATGTAGACATTTCAATTATTAAGCACAGGATATTATACCATGGTTTCTTTGAAGGTTATTTTTTAATTATATTATATTCTATTGAAATAGTATTTAAGACTATGCACTTTCTTTTAATAAGTTTGTCTGGAAAAAATATAGAAAGAATTTAACAGTCTAGTAAACTCACTATTTCTATGCTCATTGTTTATATTCTTCCTTAGCAGCTCTAATGTTTGTTTCTAACTTCATGTTCCTTTCTGTGGTTTATTAGTTAGGATGACTATGACATTCTCCAAGAACTTAAGGCACATATTTGTTAAAAGTCTCCATGAATTTGCTGGCATTATGCTTTCTGAGAAAACAAATAATAATGTTGACATTTTCTCACTAGTTACAATGCTACTTAAAAATTAACTCAAGGATAATGGGGAAATATTCTAAATAAATATAAAAGTGTAATGTCCATAACTTATGCACAGTAGTCCTCAGAATTTAAATATTATGTGTTCACAGGAATTACTTCTCTGAGCTGCTTTCTTTTCTCCTTTCTGCAACACACATATAAGGAAAAGAATATCAAGTACAAAATTGACGGTAGGAAAGCAGTCATTATCCTAATGTTCTCTTCCTTGTTTTCTTTTAACCCTAGCAACCCTAGTTGTCCTCTGTAGATCAGGCTGGCCTCAAACTGAGATCTGCCTGCCTGTGCCTCCAAAGTGCTGAGATTAGAGGCGTGCACTCCCACACTCAGTTTAATCTTTCTTTGGTATTGTTTCTTTTCTTGGCAACTTTTCTTTTAGCTCAAGCTCCTTTCTTCCCTTGGTAAGTCATTAGTAGATGATGATAGATATAGGTAAATGAAGATCTACCAAGCACTCAGAAGAAGTTCTAATGGTATCATTTGAAAAGGGTGGTATTTTGACTTATTGATGATTTTCATATAAGATGAACAAGGAAGCTTCTGGTAGGGCCTTGGAGTGTTCAGTATAGCTTTTGCCATGAGGAAATTAATAAGTTTTAACTTTATCCATGAATAGTAGAAAATTAAACCTTATTCAAGAAAACAAATATATATATGTGTGTGTGTGTGTGTGTGTGTGTGTGTGTGTGTATTTTTATAGGACCCCTGGAGGGTAAATTATGACCTTCTCATATGAATTAGGACATAATGACATATTATAAAGAATTGCCTTCCTAGTAATTCTCTGATGTAGTTGAATATATAACTTTTCATTCAGTTATTTTATATGATTTTAGTTAAAATATAATTGCATAATTTCCCCCCTTCCATTTCCTCCCTTCATCCCTTCCCTGGTAACCTCCTTCTAATCCATTCCATATCTAATCCCTTATGCTCAAATTACTGAAAGTAACTTCTTCCCCAATTATCATTGTGGCACTCACACACAAACATACAGATATGTACAAATATGAACACACACAGAGATATAATTTGCTGAATTAGGTTTTGCTATTTTTGTTTATCTTCTTCCCCAATTACTACTATGGGATACACACACATATATACAAGTATAGATTCCCAGCCCCCACACACATATCTATACAAAATCTGCTGAATCGGTTTTTGTTGTGTCTATATGGTTTCATAGCTGACCACAATTCATTGGACAATCAACTGAGCACCTCATTCCTCAGAGAGCCTCTCTCCCTATATCAACTGTCCGATGTTGCCTGTAGTTCGTTGTCCTGTGGTGTTACTCCATGAGATTTTCTCCCTTCTGTGTTTGCATATCCATTGACATTGCCAGTGCTTAGGTCTTGTTGCTGTAGCCATTTCTAGGAGACACTGTTTCTCAGCCAAATTCCAGTATCCTGGCTTTAATAATCTTTCCACTCCTTCTTTTGCAATGTTCCCTGAATCATAGCTGCAGGAGTGGCCTTTGAGCTGTTTTCAAGAGGGCTGTGCTATGCAGCAGCTGTCGATCTTACATTGTGTCCAGTTGTGATTTTCTGTGATGGTCTCCATTTGCTGTAAAAAGAAGCTTCTTCGATGAAGGGTGGTACCAACACTTATCTTTGGGTATAAGAATAAGGTTTAGAATGTAGTTAGGAGTTATGCTGGTGGAGCAAACTAGTGGCAGTAGATTCTCTTTTAAGATCCATGGCTTTATTTAATGAATACATATCTTGAAGAGGTTACATAATACTATGCCAACCACAAACATAACTAGGCATTTATTCTTTAAAATAATATCTAGGGTCGGCTCTGAATCTTGTAAGTGCTTGGCATATTAGTCTGATTACCTTTGTGTTTTATGCATGGAACACATCATAGATGACTCCAAAAACTAACATCCACATGTGTTTCATCCCTACACCAACAATTAACTGAAGTAATTTAAAAAATTCTAGCTAGCCATCTGTAATCCCTAAATTAGCTTTCCTAGAGTCTCAAATTCTTACTAAAATTTATATCCACACACAGATGGACATACACATAGCAGAAAGAGAGAGAGACAGACAGAGACAGATAGACAGACAGAGAGAGAGAAAAGATGGATATACACATAGCAGAAAGAGAGAGAGACAGAGAGACATATATATATATATATATATATATATATATATATATATATATATATATATATATATAGAGAGAGAGAGAGAGAGAGAGAGAGAGAGAGAGAGAGATCCCATAAACAAAAGAAATGAAGCCTGAAAAATGAGCTGATAGCTAAATTTGGTCTTTGGTTTTTCAGAAACTACAGGGCTAATTGTAACAAACTGAAATGTTCGATCATCTAAATTTGATTAAATTTATAAGCCTTTGGAAGAAAATAATATGTAGAAATCCTCTTTTGATTTTCAATACCTCCTTTTGTCTTCATATAAAATTTTCTATTCCTCAATTTAGAACTTTCCACTCATGGGACAATAGTAGATGCAGTTAGGTGCTACTATTTAGCTGGTTCTGTGTATTTATCACATTTGACAGAAGCTGGCAGTAGTGATGGTAGCAGTGAAAAATTCATAAATAGTGAGAATTATGTGTCTTTTAAAGTTGTTGCTACTCTATTCACTATCAGACAAAATTATTTTTCATATTAAATGCATGTAACATTTTAATGACTGCCTGCTCACAAGCTATGCAACTAAAAAAGTCACCCACTTTAAAAAATAAGAGCAAGAAACAAATTGATATGAAATAGCCACTTCTCAAGACTTGTCAAAGTTTTCCATAAGCTTCCTGAGTGTTTTCACTCTTTGCCACTGCACACATTGTTACTAGTGTAAAATGAACTGTCTTTCACACAAGCCTCTGCAACAATATTCCAAGTGATTTACCCTGCAGTTTTACTCTGTACAGGCCCCCTGGTGTTCTGAAACAGTGATCATGTGACTTTAGGAGTTTTATTAAAATCTTACAAATCTGAGTCAAATTGTATCATTAGCAATCTCTAGTAGAACTTATAGAAGTTCTGTATAACTTTTTTTTTTTTTTTTTTTACTGTGTTACCGACAGTTCCATGTCAAGCCAGAAAACGGCAATGATGGTAGAGTAGAGCTCAGCTGTATATGGAAGAAGGCTAAGTAAGTCTTGAAGAGTAAACCAGTAATCAGTAATCCTGAATGGCTTCTGCTTCAGTTTCTGCCTCCACAGTCCTGCCTTGACTTCCTTTCATAATGTACTCTGATATGGAACTCAGAAGCTGAAATAAGCCCTTTCCTCCCCAAGTTGCTTTTGGTCATAGTGTTTGATAACAACAATGGAAACCTGAAGTGAGACAAAATTTGGTGTTAGGTCAAGGAGCATTGTAGTGACAGCCCCAACTATGGGTTTATGGAAGATTGCAGAAGCATTAGGAATTCAGGGCAGAAAAGCTACCAAGTATATACAGTTTGGAAAGGTGTCTAGGCAATTTGGAAGATAATATTGAGAGCAATGCAAGCCACATGGGCCTGTCCTGTGAAACTTTTATAGAGATGCAAAGACTCTATGGGGACTATTTGTACAGTACCTTGTGTTAAAAATTTGTATTGTATCGTAAATGGTGCTAAAGATTTATCTGTGGTTTATAAGAGATCATCACAACTGAAGTACAACCTTTGTTTTACCATGACAAGTGATGCTCATTATCTGGAAGAGAGAAAATATTTATAATTAAGATGAAACCAGCATCACTGAGGCAAAATCTGCTGGAAAATATTTTATCAGGATCAGTATACTTGAGCTGTGGTCCAGATGGGGCTGAGGCTGTAAATTGGACTGGCAGTAGTAGAGCTTTGTAGAATATATGTTTCCCAAGTAGTACTGGTTTTGAAATTACGAAGGAATTGTGGAGAGTGACTGAGGCTTGACACTGCGAGAGGACAAGAAAGGCCAATAACTAAGGTGAAGCCTCAGTTGAAGTAAAAGCCCCAGAATGGAAAGGATCGTGGAGAAAAGTTGAAGTTTGCCACAATGTGAAATGGTCAGAGTTCCAGAAATGTGCCTCAAAGAAAATATTGATGAAGTTGACACTGAGACACTGTAGAGACATCAGAATTCTGGAGATGCCAATAATGTGGGATGACCATCAAGAACAGTAGCATCTGTGGAATTGAGCTGGCTTGAGAGTAGGAGTTAAGATGTATATATTTTGATGCCTATTGAAGCCCAGAAGATCCTGTGTGAAACCAAAATGTAGGACACTGATCTTCTTTCACTGTTGGACTTTCCTTTTGCAGTGATTTGGTTTTAGCCATGCTCTACTTCTTCCTTTAACAATGTATCTGCGACTTGACCGGATCCCATAGTTGAGACATTGGAATTTTAGAGACAATTGAAATTTAATAGAGGTTTTGAATATTCTACATTGGCTTTGGATATTTTAGAGAAGTACTGGCTATTTCATGGAAACTCTGAATTTTGAAAGTCTATGACAGAGAGGGAGAGCAATGAAAGATATATTTTGACAGAGGGAGCCATTATGGGGTTAGTGAGAAACCTGGTGCCAGGGAAACTCCCAGGAATCCACAAGGATGACCCCATGTAAGACTCCTAGAAGTAGTGGAGAGGGTGCCTGAACTGGCCTTCCTGTGTAATCAGATGGATGACTACCCTAACTGTCATCATAGAAACTTCATCCAGTAACTGATGGAAGCAGATGCAGAGATCCACAGCCAAGCACTTGGCTGAGCTCTAGGAGTCCAGTTAAAGAGAGGAAGGAGGGATTATATGAGTAAGGGGAGTCAAGATCATGATGGGGAAACCCACAGAGAAAGCTGATCCAAGCTAGTGGGAGCTCATGAACTCTGAACTGACAGCTGGGGAGCTTGCATGGGACCGAACTAGGCCCTCTGAATGTGGATAACAGTTGTGTGGCTTACTCTATTTGTGGGGCCCCCGGCAATGGGGTTAGGATTTATCCCTGGTGCATGAATTGGCTTTTTGGAGCCCACTCCCTATGGTTGGATTATCTTGCTCAGCCTTGATGCAGTGGGGAGAGACTTGATCCTCCCTCAACTTGATATGCCAGGCTTCGCTGACTTCCTATGGGAGGACTTACCCTCTCTGAGGAGTGGATATGGTGGGTGGCAGGAGGCAGGAGGAGTGGCAGGAGGGGAGGGGGGTGAACTGTGGTTGGTATATAAAGTGAAAAAAAGAAAGTCTATGCATGCTTTGTAGAAACAGAACTTTTAAAAGATTTTAATTTTTAAAGACAAGGAACTTTAAAGGCTGAAAATTTTTATATTTCAATATCGATATTATTTTGAGGACAGAAGAGAAAAGAAAGATTGTAGTTGAAATGTAATATATTTATGGGTCAAGATGACAAGAGGTCAAGTGGTCTAGCTAGTTTTTTTTTCCCACTTAACATAGGCTAAAGTCATTTAGAAAGAAAGAACCTCAGTTAAGAAAATGCCCCCATAAAATTGTCCTGTAGGCAAGACCATCAGGCATCTTCATGAATTGATGCATCATGGTCTACCCTGCTGCTACTGCTGCCATTGATATGTAAGTGAACCTGAGCTGCACAAGAAAGAAGACATGAGGAGCAAGCTAGTCAGCACTATTGTGCTATAACTCCTCCTTCATGCTCTGACTCAATGCTCCTGCCCTGATTTCATTTGCTTGGATGATGGATTATGATGTGCAGTTGTAAACTAAAATAAACACTTTCTTCTCTAAGTTGTTTTTCATGATTCTGTTTTATCACAGCAATAGAAATCTAAATTAAAACACCTGGTAAGTAAGATGCAAGACCACAGGAAGGAGGTGGAGAGATGAATTTTAGATTCCTAATTTCCATAATTGGAGGATGTTATGTTGTTTTATTTCAGAATAATTGTTGTGTGTTATAAAGTCAATTGATAAGGTTGGTAACTGCAAAGAAACCAGAATAAGGAAATAATTCTGAAATGTGAGGGAAGACAAGACATGTAAGAAATCATGGCACGCAAGTTACATACTCAATACAAATAAGTGGCTTTTAAACAAATGAATAAATGTGTCCTGTATATGAGCAAAGTTATGTTTTGAGATGCAATTTTTAAGAAAATTAACTGTTCTACAGAGTTATAGTAATAAAAACAGCATGATATTGGCATAAAAACAGACATGTTGATAGATGGAATAAAGTTGAAGACCCAGACATAAATTCGCATGCCTATAGACTGCTGTGGGACAGTCTTTCTGTACATTGTGAATATGTGTTGCTCTCACTGGTTGAAAAAAGCTCTTTTGGCCTATAGTCATGCAGAATAAGAGTGGAAGGGAAAGCCAATCAGAGATAGAAGGAGAAGTAAGGGCAGAGTCGAGAGAGACAGGATCCAGCCTCCTAAGGAATAATATGCCAGGGAACCAGTAAGCCATGGGCCATGTGGCAATGCATAGACTGATAGAAATAGGTTAATTTAAATGCAAGATCAAGTTAGTAATAGGCCTGAATTATAGGCCAAACATTTATAATTAATTTAAGCCTCTTAGTAATAATTTGAGAACTGGAGGGCAGGAGAGAATCATTCATTTACAATGGACACTTAAGTTTTTTTTTTTTTTTTTTTAATAAAGATGCCATAAATACACATTGGAAAAAAAAGAGCATCTCCAACAAATGGTGCTGGTTAAACCAGATATCTGCATGTAGAAGAAGACAAATAGATCCATATTTACCACTGTGCATAGAACTCAACTCCAAGTGGATCAAAGATCTCAAAATAAACTGAGACATACATAACCTAATAGATGAGAAAGTGGGGAACAGCCTTGAATGCACTGGCATGGAAGAAAATTTCTGAACAGAATACCAATAGCACAAACACTAGGATCAAAAATTATTAAATGGAACTTCATAAACTAAAAAGCTCCTGTAAGGCAAAAGATATTTTCAATTGGACAGAGTCAGCTGATAGAATGGGAAAAGCTTTTTACCAACTGCACATCAAATAGAGGTCTAAAATCCAAAATTTATGAAGAACTAAAGAAATTAGATATCAGACAAAGGATAATCCAATATAAAATGGAGTACAGATCTAAGCAGAGTTCTCAACAGAGGAATGGCAAATGACTGAGAAAGAAGACCTTCGGAAAATGCAAATAAAAACTATTTTGAGATTCCAACTTACACATGTCAGAATGGCTAAGATCAATAACAAAAGTGACAGCTCATGATGGAAAGGATGTAGAGCAAGTGAACACTCCTCCATTGCTGTTGGAAGTGCAAACTCATACAGCCACTATGGAAATCAATATGCCCATTCCTTAGAAAATTGGGACTTGACCTACCTCAAGATCCAGTTATCTCACTCTTGGTCATATACTCAAAGGACACTCAATCTTAACACAAGAAAACTTTTTCAACTATTTTTATTATAGCTTTATTCATAATAATCAGCATTTGGAAATAGTCTAGATGCCCCTTAACTGAATAATGAGTGAAGAAAATGTGGTATATTTGCACAATGGAGTATTATTCAGCTCTTCAAAAGAATAGCATCATGAAATGGGCAGGGAAATGGGTGTAACTAGAAAAATTCATCCTGAATGAGGTAACCAAGACCCCAAAAGACAAATATGGTATGTATCCAATGATATGTGATATCAGCTGTTAAGTAAATGATGATCAAGCAACAATCCACAGATCTAGAGACGTTAGGTAAAGAGGAGGATTCTGGGGCGGGGGAAGCATAAACTTCCCTGGGAAGGGAAAAAGGATAAATTTTGCTGGTGGACTGGGGGCAAGTGAGGATGAAAGTGGAAAGGATCAGGTGGGGGTTTGAAAGGATGGAAAGAGAGTGTGTGGAAAAAGACAACTGAAACTTAGGAACATTAGCAGAGGTGGGATGGAAATCTAGTGCAGTAGAAAGTTCCTGTAATCTCTAGGGGTAACCATAGTGAGGACTCTTGGTAATGGTGGCCATGGGGCCTGAACTGGCCATCCTTTTTAGCCAGGCAAGGCTTCCAGTGGTAAGAATGGGCTGCATTCTTTTGAGTTGTTGGAAAGAGGGTTCCTATGGTGATCCCTAAGCAATCCAGGCTGATGATAGGACAGAATGTTGCTCTCTGAAAACTGAGAGTGGTGCCTCATTGCCAAGGAAAACATCCATGCAGCTCATTGAACATAGAGAAGTTAAGCTGGTGCAAGCTTGGAGCCTTCACCTCTATGTTCCAGTCTCTTTGTCACAATAAGATACTCGGTAGGCTGCAGAAAGAGAAAGCTGGACACCAACACATTCAAAAATAAATAAATAAATAAACAAAACCTTCACCTACAATCAATCTGTGTCCTGCCTTCAAGTTGTACTGGTACTGGGGGAATGGTGGTACAGAACTAGTTGGAGTTGTCAACCACTATCTGGTTTAACTTCAGGTCCACAACATGAATGGAAGCCCATGCTTTATTTTGCCTGGATGCCTAGGAACCAGAGACTGGATAGCCCAGAGACCTAGGGTAGAACCAAACACAACATGCAAAAAAAAAACAATGAAATTATTCCTAATGATATTCTTCTAGACTCAAATTTCAATGCGTTGTCCAGTCACCATGAGAGAGGCTTTCTAGGGCAGCAGATGGGAAGAGGTGCAGAGACTCATAGCTAGATATTATATATGGAGAGAGCCTGTCTTGGTTTTGTTTGTTTGTTTGTTTTGCTGTGAAGAGACACCATGACCACAGCAACTCTTACAAAGGAAGTATGGGAATGGCTTACAGTTTTCAGAGATTTAGTCTGTTGTTACGGCAGGAAATGGTGGCATACGTGCAAACAGTACTTGAGAAGGAGCTGAGAGTTCTATATCTTTTTTGTGTGTTTGTTTGGTTGGTTTTTTGAGACAAGGTTTTTCTGTGTTGCTTTGCACCTTTCCTGGAACTCACTTTGTAGACCAGGCTGGCCTCGAACTCACAGAGATCTGCCTGTCTCTGCTGGGATTAAAGGCATATGCCACCACCACCTGGCTCGAGAGTACTATATCTTCATCCACAAGCAGGAGAAGAAATGTGTATACTGGGCTTAGCTTGAGAATATATAAGACCTCAAAGTCTGAAGCCACAGTGATATACTTCATTCAACAAGGCTACACCCATTCCAACAAGGCCACATCTACTAATGAGAGTCACTGTAGGCCAAGCATTCAAACATATGAGTCAGTTGGGCCATACATGTCCACACCACCATGGAGTCTAAATTGGAAATATCCATAGGATCTACATAGATTGTGTCAGAAGCGATGGAGGTTACCAGAAGAACATGGACCACTGAATCAACTCAGCAGAGATCACATGAACTCACAGAGACTGAAGCAGCAAGTACAGGGTCCGCAAGTGTCTGCACCAGGTTCTCTTTGTATGTTATAGCTGTCGCTTGGTGTTTATGTGGAAGTAAGTGTATCTCTGACTCATCTGCCTGCCTTGGGGAACTCTTTTCCTCTGATTGGGTTGCCTTGTCCATCCTTGATCTGAGGGTCTTTGCTTTTGGTATCTTGTTTTGTCTTGGTTTGCTGCCTTCTCTTGGAGGTCTACAATTTTATGAAGAGAAAAAAGAAAAAATAATTTACTTATTACAACCTTATGTAATTTAAAACTGCTTATATTAGCAAGATTTTTCCAAACTAGATATCCTTGAGTAGCAGAATATCTCTAGACACTTAAGACTTCATAAAACTATAATGGTTTGGACAAAATGTTAGGATGTTAATATTTGACTAAATAGGAAATATGGAAACCAACCATGCATGAGGACACTTGATTTTTAAAAGAACACTAATATAATTCAATGGACAGGGAGCAGTGGAAATTCTAAATGGGAAAAGCAGATAATTAGGCACCATTTCATATTGTACTCTAACATCAACTTTCAACATATAAGAATTGAAAAATTTTTTTTAATTTAAAAAAAGGTAAAGATGATAGGGTGATAATCACTGAGATTTTGGGGAAGTGGAACCAATTTACAAAAGATTCAATAGTGCTGTTTGAGGATGTAGCTAATATGTGGAACAAGACAATAAATTGTGCATTACCCATGGCATTCAGTTATGATACTTTTTGATGGAATTATTGTGCATGCTACTATTATTTTGTGAGACAAAGTTTGTCTTAAAGTCACTACATAGTTAAGGATGACTTTGAACTTCTGATCCTCCTGACTCTGCTTCCAAAATGTGGATATTAGAAGCCTGACATACCGTATTCTGTTTTGGGGCATCCAGGGACCAAACCATGGCTGTGTTTAAGTTGTGCAAGTCTCAGACCCCTAAGTACAACCCAAGCCCTGAGTGTGTATTGAGTCTTATTTGTTTCAGTGTGTTTATAAAACTCTTCTGTAATAGGGTGTATCTCTATTATTTTAATTTTCATCATCATGTAATCATCAACTATATAGACCACAATTTATCCTTCTATGGATGTATGAGTCACCATAATTTTTATTATGAAAATGACTTATAAAATTTGCCATATCAGTATTTTTGTGTGTGAACATATTTGTTTGTAATCCTTTTGGATTAGTACCCAGGAGGGTAATTAGTGTGACACAGTAGTCATGATGCATGGTTTATTTTCTAAAAACCTGTCATATTGCCAAAATGAGTATTCCGTTGCCTAACTCATTAGCAATATGTGACTACTATGACACGGCTTACAATTGGTGTGAGTCTTTTTTTTGTTGTTGTTCATTCTGGTGATTATGAGATAGTATTTTAATTGGCATTTCACCTTAGGTTAATGAGAAGAGGGCATTTTCTTGTACTCGTTAGCCAGTTCTATGTTGTTGTGACATGTTTGTAATTCATTTCATCGGTTTGCCTGTTTTTGATTATTAAATGAGTCTGATATAAATTAATACAACTTATGTTTCAATCAATATTATGTTTTCTCTAATCTTGGCTTATTGGTTCATATTCCCTATGATATCACTTAGTGAATTAAATATTTCATTACAACAAAAAATTTTGAATTTTCTCCTATTTAAATTAATAATCTCTTGTTCGGTCCATGAAACTTCCACTACTCTGGGATTATTTGATTACTAACAGTCTCCTAGAAGAGAGATTCAGGAGCTAAAGCTTTAGTGTTTAACGTACTAAGGTACAGTGGTGGGAACTTTGGGATGGGATCAATGGGAAGGTCATTTGGACATTGGTGAGATTTGAAGGGCACCATTCTGCATGATCCATCTACCACATGTGTCCAAAGTTATGTGCTGCTTCAATGCAGTGCAAGAAACCATGGCCAAAAAATAACGAATGGAAGCCTCTCACACCAGCAAAAATGAAATATTTTTAACTACCTATTTCTTGTAAGAGAGAAAGCCAACACAACCTAAAGTTACAGAGTCATTTTATTTTCTTTATAAATCATTTTTAATTTTTTTCTGATAAGACAGTGGTTCAAGCAAATACAGTGACGTGACCACAATTTAGTTTCTTCTAATTAAGTATATGCTCTGGTTGAAAATAAGCTCTATGCACATGTTGAAATATCTATGGTGTATTCCATGTCCCTGCCACTGTATAAGAACTCCTTCTTGTTACATTACATGGACTATAAATTGCAGAGGGAAAAAGCTCTTCATATTAATTAGCCTCTGATATTTAGAACAGAGCACAGATCTGCATCCATCACACAAGCATTTGGATTCTATTTTGACTCTGAAACACCTTTGAAGGTCACCATGGCCCATCACTAACAAACACTTAATTGATGGTCACAGATCCTTCCTATATATCCTTCTTCTTAAACTAGATGGGGGTTAATTTTATGGTTTGCACTGAATTACTCATTCAGTCTTTGATAGACTGAGAATTTCTGTTCTACTAACTCACTTCTACCATCAGAGCTTAAACACAGGTGTGACAGTCTAGAAATGTATTTTACTTGGTATTTATGCTTGTTTTCGACACATAAAATGCTGTTTGAGCCGGGCGGTGGTGGCGCATGCCTTTAATCCCAGCACTCGGGAGGCAGAGCCAGGCGGATTTCTGTGAGTTCGAGGCCAGCCTGGGCTACCAAGTGAGTCCCAGGAAAGGTGCAAAGCTACACAGAGAAACCCTGTCTCGAAAAAAACAAAAACAAAAACAAAAATGCTGTTTGATCACCAGAATTACATAAAGTAAACATGATGGAACACAACTATGTTTTTAGACCCCAGAGGCAGAGGGAACAGAAGTTCAAGCTTATCCACAGGTAACTATAAATCAAGTTTGAAGATAGCCTGGGCATAATGAGACTCTATCTTACAAAATAATAAAAATAAACAAAATATAATGATAATTTTCAAAAGATGAAATAGTCTGGGCAATATGAAAATGGGTATGTAGGCCAGATATGCACCAAAGACTATACAAACTATCAGAAAATATATAATAGATGTTGATTTTTTATTAATTTTAATTATGTGAATGGGTAGTTTTTCTCCATGTACATTTGCATACTATGTGTTCTGTTGCTAGAAGAGGCCAAGGGCAGATTCTAGGTCTTTTGGGATTGGAGTGAGAGAGTTTATGAGTTGTCATGGGGGTATTAGGAATCAAACCTAGTTGCTCTGGAAGAATAATGAAGGCTCTTAACCATTAAGCCATCTCTCTAGCCCTGTGACAAATAATGTTGAGAGTATAAACCTATACCTGTGAAGCACACTTTTGTTGCTATATTTCTTCATGACTCAAACATTATTTTTCCAGGAATGTACTTTAAGTTTTGTCCAAAATACCAGTGATATGCCTCATTCAGTGTGGCTATAACAACTGTCTGCAGCAATTTAGGTTGGGATGCCTAGGGAGAGCATTAAGATAGGCTCAAAGGGGTTGGAGAGATGACTCAGCCATTAAAAGCTAGGCTCAGAACCAAAAATATAAGATAGGCTCAAAGGACATAGAAAAATAGCCAAAATCTGCATGTTTTCATTCTTTTTTGCTAGAGAATCAGACTTAGATAATTATTATAATATTCCTAACAGGTCTCAGAGAATTTCCTCTCCATAAAACAACTAAGAAAACAACAGAGAGAATGATATCAACACATCTGAGACTCTCCTAGACTATCCTCTTTATGCAGAAATGATGATGGAAGGCACATCTATTTATAAAGTAGGCACAATGGGATTTCAATTAATTATAAGCTAAATAGTGTTACTTGACCATAGGAACTTGGGTGGACACCCCTAATACATTGTATATCAAAAGTCACTTTAGTTCTCACCAAAATCCCTTAGTTGACCCAGTAAGGTGATGTTATAGGCAAAACATTCTCCTCCAAACATAATTCTATCATTTATATAATAAAACACACATGTAAAGAGAATGTCTATATGAGCAACAACATCATCAACAAAATCTTGGTCATTCACTGTTCTATGTAATAAGAACCATGAGGAAAGAAGAGAAGTTACATAGTCTTGGCTGACATTGGACCTCTTACATTTGAAAATAAAATTTCATCAGAACAAATGAAAAAAGTAAAAAAAAAAAAAATAATGTCAAAAATTTAAAGAATTCTTAAAGAGGTGATTTGTTATAAACCCATTCCTTCACAGCATAGCCTTTCAAGAAACATAAAGTAAAACACCAAGGATGCCATTATACCACCACTGTTGTAGTTTACTTTCTATTTTGGTGGTAAAACACTGCCCAAAACCACCTTGAGAAGGAAATGGGTATCACCTTGTAGTTTATAGGCCATGATGAAGGGGTGTCAGAGCAGGAACACATGTCAGAAACCTGTAAGCAAAAACTGAAGGAAAAAACATGGAGGAAGGCTGATTTCTGGCTTGTTCAGCCTCATTTCTTATACAATCCAGGACCAGGGGTGTCACAACCCACACTCTATGAGCTAGGCTCTCTCACATCAAACATTGTTATCAAGAAATGCTCTACAGACTTGCCTGCAGGCATTCTGATGGAGGCGTTTTCTTAACTGACTTTACTCTTCCCAAATAACACTAGCTTGTGTCAAGCTGACAAAACACCAACCAGAACAACCAATATATTAAAGACAATTTCCATTTATATTGGTCTGGGTTTCAGATATATTACCTTTACTAAAAGAGGAATTTGAAACTGCCTCTGAAACTTGGCATATTTCTACAGATAAGAATGACAAAACCCTTTATTTTTCACCAGTGGGAAGCAAAAGCTGTTAGCACATAGCTGGGATTTTCAGTATGATAATGTCACAGGATAATATGAAAATTCGAAAAATTCAGAAAAATATTCTTTAAATTAAAAAAATCTAGTAAGAAAAGAATTACAATCTTAGTAGAACTTTTCATATGCTAGAGAAAATATGCAGCAATCTTACCAAAGTTGATTTAACACTCACTGTTATGTTGATATACAGAAAAAAATGAAAACAGAGAAACTTGTGGTCATGTCAAATACAAGTATAAGTATGTCTTCTTCTGATGCTCAGGTAACATAGTCTGGTAAATTTTGTGGTTCTTATATATCTGGGATATAGAATTGTCGGAATTCTGTGGGAATGCTCCAAAGACAGTTATAAAACAGGCAATATAATTCTCATAATAAAATGTCCCTAGTCCCAAATCAGATGTCTTATGTTATTAGCTTAAACCAATGCAGCAAGTAACATATAATTGTAAATAATAACTAAATATCATTAAAGTCTTAAGCTGAAATCCCATTGTAAGATGGGAGTGTTATAAACATAATTTGACTTTAGTAGGTTTAGAGACTATAAATACATTTTACAGTTTTTTGGCCATGGTTCCATATTGCCTGCCTCTGGTTACTGTTATATATTCCTCACTGAATAATTTTGCCTTCACTTGATATTCTTTATCACAGTCGATAGATGTGATAGGTGGAAATCCCCAGTGGAGTCATAATAATACGGTGACACAGAAAAAATCATTATGTTGACACAACTACAATTAGTGGAAAACATGAAAGATCACTATGAAAGCTAGTATTTGTGGATATACATAGGCATGGCATCTATTTTTTTAAAAAAAATGGCTGGAGCTTGGTGACATTTGTCATCTATATTCTTTTTTCAATTTATTTTTATTAAAGCATACTAACATCACTCCTACCCTCCCCTTTCCTTCTCCCAATCTCTTCTATGTCCCCAATACCTCATTTTTTCACCAGTTCATGGATTCTTCCTTTTTCTCAGCAATCTGCTCAGTCTGTTTATTGTAGCAAGTATAGATACTTTGAAGGCTGAACACTTGGTATTGGAAAACCAACTACAGGTTCATCCCTTGGGAAGCCTGATTCTCTATCTCAGTAGTCCTTACTTGTCTGTAGCTCTTCCTTTACGATAGAGGTCATACAAGGTTTACACATCCACAGTGGCATGTCATTTTTTGTGTTCATTGTTCAGGTATTATTTAGGATGCCATATTGTTGAGAGTTCATGGAAGTAGCTTCACTGGCATACCTAGAGGCCATAATTTTATAGCAGACTTCTCGATCCTCTGGTATTTACAATCTCTCCAACCCATTGTTCCGTTTAATGAAGACATCAATTTAGACCAGCATTGTTGGTTGAAGATGTTTTTCTTTATCCAGTGTGTATTCTAGGCTTTTTTCAATCAAAAATCAAGTGTCCATAGGTATATGTATTAATGTCTGTGTCTGTGATTCTATTGCATTTATCAATGTGTCTGTTTCTATGTCAATCCCATGCATATATCTGCAAATAAGGATACTTTGATTCTTCCTTTCCAATTTGTATTTCTTCAGTTGTCATATTGCTCTAGCTAGAACTTCAAGTGTTATATTGAATAGATATGCATACAGTGGATAGACAGTTGTTTTGTATCTTAATATAGTGGAATTGCTTTCAGTTTTTCTTCATTTAATTTGATGCTGGTGACAAGCTTGCTGTTATTATGTAAAGGCATGTTCCTTGTAGCCTGAATCTGTCTTTGACTTTTTTCATGAAGGTGTGGTTGGATTTTGGCAAAGGCTTTTTCATCATCTAATGAGATGATCATGTGTGTGTGTGTGTTTTCAGTTTGTTTATATGGTGGATTACATTGACTGATGTTCATATGTTGAATTTTGAACCATCCCTGCATGTCTGGAATAAAGCCTACATGACCATAGTGGATGATCTTTTGTTTTTGTTTTTTTTGTTTTTCAAGACAGGGTTTCTCTGTGTAGCTTTGCACCTTTCCTGGATCTCACTTGGTAGCCCAGGCTGGCCTCAAACTCACAGAGATCCACCTGTCTCTACCTCCTGAGTGCTGGGATTAAAGGCATGTGCCACTGCCACCCGGCGAATGATCTTTTTTATGTGCTCTGTATTCAACTTGCAAGTATTGTGTTGAGTACTTTTGCATCTATGTTCATAAAGCAACCCTGAGAATTGTGACAAATAAGAACAGGAGGCCATAGCAAGTGTTTTGCTATAGAGCTATGGATAAGATTTAGGGATTGAACTAGATGGCAGAAAAGAGAGAATGAATATCACTTGCCTGATTCTCTCCACTGTTTCTTTCTTACTGAGCCTTAAGTGAAAGTATCAAGTTGTTGGTTATAGCCCATATATAAGTGCTACTATTGCACTTTTAAAGCTATCTTACCACATTATTCATTGCTATGGTCATAGAGTTACAGGTTGGTAGGACTATTAATTGCTGTCCTCCCTTGCAAACTACACTAGATTTTTCTAATCTTATGGTAGCTAGTCCTCAGGGAAGAATGCTTTTATCCATATCCTGTGTCCCAAGTATGTGGTATCTTCAGCAATAGAAGCTTGTCCTTAACTTCTAGGAGGCCACCCAGCACAATAGCAATAGACTGTATGATTTTTGGAGTCTCAAGCATAGATCCAATAGACATCTGAAATAATAAAATCAGAATAGAGATTAATTAAAAAGACAATGTTAGTAAAATAAAATTAAATTAAGTTAGTATATTATACTTTGAGAAGATGAACAAATTCAAAATTATCTTGACTAAACTAACCAAAAGAAAATAATAGACCACCCCAAAATAACAGAATCAGAAGGCAGTGAGAAAACATTACAACAGACACCAAAACATTTCAGAAAATTATAAAGGACTATTTTAAAAATCAATACTCAAAAAAATCTGAAAAAATAGGCAATACTTATAGATTCATTCAAACCTTATTAAAGTTAAAACACAAAGACATCAACAACTTAAGCAGACTTATGACAAATGTAGAATTGAAACAGTAATAAAAAAAGAGTTCTTACAGTCAAACCTGAGGATCAGATGGAATCCCAGCCAAATTCTACCAGATTTTCAAAGACCATCTACAAGCAATACTTCTTAAAATATTATTTTTTAAATTGGACCAAGAAGGAGCATTCCCAATCTTTTCCCAAGAGACCATTATTACTCTAATACACAACCAGGTATAGAGCAACCAAAAAATAAAACTAGAGGCCATTATCCCTGGTGTACAAAGAAGCTCAACTTTGATAAAATGCTTGAAAGGTGGATACAGAAATATATAAAACAGATTATTCACTATGATGAAGTTGGCTTTATCCAGGAGATGAAAGGATGTGTCAAAGTATGTGAGTGAATAAATGTAATAAATTTATATAAGTTGACTTAAAAACAAAATGATATGATCATCTCTATAAATGCAGAAAGACTGACAAAATTCAACAGGTGTTTGTGATAAAAAATCCTGTGAAGTGTAGGACTGGAAGAAATGAGTATCAGCATTATAAGGACTGTGTAAGACAATCCTACAACCAATACTATACTAAAGAGAAATACCTTGAGGCAATCCCATTCAAACCAGGAATGAGAAGGGGCTGTCCACCATGCTCACTTTTTTTCAAAATAGTTTTACTAAAACAGTACAGCAAGATAACAAAGTTAATGAACACATACGGGAATAGAAGATTTCAAACTATTCCTGTTTGCAAATGGTATGATATTATATACTAGAGATCTGAAAATTTCCATCACAGAAAACCACAACTGGACACAATATAGCGATCACAACATATAGGATAATACATCTACATCATAGCTACTGCATCTATGACGCAAAGGCCATCACAGAAGGATGGTAAAAGCCAGAATATCAGGAAGTCAGCTGTGAAACAGTCTCTCATAGGAATGGCTGCATAAACAAGACCAGGACAAAGATTAAAAGTTTCAGCAAAGTGGTGGGATACAGAATCAATATTCCTAAATCAACAGTTTTTCTATACCACAACACCAAACACACTGAGAAAGAGGCCATGAACACATTCCTATTTATGATATCTTTAAAGAAAATAAAATATTCTGGAATATACCTAAGCAAAGAGGTAAAATCCACCCCTCTTTTCAGCAAAAACCTTTAATTTCTGTAGAATTAGATGAAAAGACTAGAAAATGGAAAGATGTCTCATCCTCATCGATTAGCAGAATTAATATTGTGATAATTACAGTTCCACTGTGGCATTTACAGAGGCAATGCAATCCCCATCAAATTACCTACAACATTCTTTACCAAAATAGAAAAATCTTAAAGTTCTTATATAATATAAAAGACTGGCATGACTGAAGCAATCTGCCTAAGACAAAAAGAACAAGGCTGGTTAGGTTACCCTTACAAATTTTAAGATATACTATAGAGAAAGTATCTAGGAAGTAGCATGTCTAGTCCTGTGGAAACAGGAGTAGAATAGCTGGATAATATGGTAGATGTACTTTTAATTTTGAGGATACTCCATACTGGTTTCCAAAGTGTCTGCTCCAATTTCCATTTCTACCAACACTGAATAAGGGTTTCTCTTTCTCAAAAGCCCTCAAAGCATTTATTGTCAGGTGTTTTATTGGTCTTAGTCATTCTAACTAGGTTGAGATGAAATCTAAATGCTGTTTTAATGTACCAGTTCCTAATTTTAAAGATTCTCATGTTTTGAATTATTTTTCTTGTTTGTTTGTGTTGTTTGTTTTGTTTGATGTATCACATGGACTTTACATGCTAAAATTATTGTCATTTTGTATATTCAAGTTTATTTTGTTTGTAAAAAGTAAGTTCAAGAAGTCATCTTCTTTCATAAAGAATGATTGATAGAAGCATTATACATTTTATAATGTTTCTCACAGTATCCATTAAAATATAAGTTCTTCCTCTTTCCTCCTGAAAGCTCTTAAACATATTCCTTTTGAAAATGTTTTTAAATAGGCTAAGTATGTCTTCTAAGTCCAGTAGTCATTTAACCATTATAACAGTTACTGCTTTGAGATGTTCATATTTACCTTGACCTATTTCTGAGATATTTATATGTAGACTTTAACTTGTAAAAATGAATGCATTCCCTCACTATGAAGAAAAACACTCATATGTTAGCTCTCTTTCCTTTTAATCTGATGTATGGGCTCTAAGGCTTAATGCAATAGTCATGATTAATGACATTGTAGTTTTAGAATAAAATAATTTAGTAAAATTTGGAAAAGATGAAATATTTTATTAAAATGCATAAATCATGGTCATTTAAATATATACCAATGGATGTTAAAATATTTATAATGAATATAACTGACCACACAATAAATTTGACTAGCACATAAAAGAAACTAAATTTTGTAATATATTGTGTTTTACGTCAACAACTGTTTTATAAGCACATAGACTGAAGTTTTCTGGAAAATAGAAAAAAAACTACAAGAATTACTTTGTATTTTATTAAAACATTTCATAAATTATTGAAAATATTCAATATAAAAGTGTTAGAGAATATTATAAAATTCAGTAATGTATAATAGATCAATGCACAGAGAGTAAAATGAAGACAACCCAGAACAATGTTGTGGTGTAGAACAATAGACAAATTCTTACTAATTTGGGAGTAACAAAGTGTACAGTACCTAGAGTGTGTAATAGTATTGAGCATCAAAATTGTACTTTTAATATTATATAGAAACTGGATAGACAAACTTGTTTATAAAACTTATTTCCTTCATTTTTACAATTCTTCAGTACTTTCTTATGGCTAGATTTAACAGACCTAAAATAATAGCACTGTTTGAAGATAAACTTCTCTTCAAAAATAGCAAACTTTTCAATAAAGGTACCTGGACCTTAGCCTTTTTTATCTTGTTGGCAGGTACAAAGAAATCAATAAATATTTTTTTTTAAATTCCAGATGACAGAAAAGTAAAGAGAATGTTTTCTGGAAAGGGGTGCTTCCTGCCTACATTTCAGAATACCTTCTTAACTATAACTTTCCATCATCTCTTCTTTGTTCACATGGAAGTTGATTGTGACTATCATGTGGTAGGTAC
The DNA here is from genome assembly GCF_007827085.1 of Peromyscus californicus insignis. Lineage (NCBI taxonomy): Eukaryota > Metazoa > Chordata > Mammalia > Rodentia > Cricetidae > Peromyscus > Peromyscus californicus. The sequence continues at coordinate 46,861,849 of NW_026294491.1, read as the reverse complement.
AAACAACCTTGAGTATGAACTTACACAGCTGTACTTGTATGCTAAACTACTACCAGGGTTATGTGTTCTGACAGTACTTAAAGAGTAGATAATACATTACAAAATCTGTGTGCAGTTAATTAGTCTAAATTTCAAACCAGTCTGTATGCATCAATGATTGCAGGACCAGTTTATGTTTTGATTTCAATAGATGTTACGAAGTTCAATGAGATGAATAAATATATTAATAACACTAGTCAGCCATCATAATGGCCAGAATATCATCCCCAGCACCCATATGGTAAAAGTAAGTAACTGTCTAATGTAAGTTGTACAATGACTTTTATATGCATACTATGGGACTCTTGAGACCCAATTCCCTGATCACACTTAGATGTAAATGTAATAAGAAACTTAAATAGACATATTAAAAGAGTAAATAAATCAAATTATAAATAAGTCAATGATCATAAATATTATGGTGGAAAACAAGGTAAATTATTTGACACTACTGATGCTATAAGACAATGCATCTCTAGGAAAATGCAATTTAAAAAGTGATTCATAAAATTAAAAAAAATGACAGTCTGCAATCAGAGATATTTCAGTTACAGAGATTAGCAAATATAATGTCCTTACACGCTCTTGAAAGAGAAGAACAAGTCAATGAAGCTAAATAAAGAAGACTCAAAGATCTGAGGTTGGCGTTAATTAGGAACCAAAGTAGATTTTACAAGAAGGTTTAGAAAGAGATCATGCATGGGATGCATTTTTCTAAAATAATATCTTTGGATATGTTGCATGACTTTTGATGGAAAAACATTAGTAAATGGGTACACATTACAGATTAAATCCAACATTTACTTATAGGAAACATGGATGAGGTGAGATTTAGGAGATCCTAGATGCATCATGTAAAAGCTCACATCATATGATTAACATTCCACTAAAGTCAGGTGCTTGGAATCCTCAGCTCAATTTACACACAGCTCTAAGACAGAATCTTCATTTCCTAGCTTTTTTGTTGTTGTTATTCTCTTTTGTTTTATATACCTTACATTAACTCTAAGGATATATTTGTGAATCTTGTGGCTTTCTTACCTCTCCAATTCTTCAATATTAATAAACATTGTTATTCTTATAAACCCTCTTCGCTTCACAGCAGAGATGCTCCAATTAATAAGAAAGTGTTTTGTAGCATATGACCCCTCTCTTTGGCTTTTATAATCTTTTTACCTCTTCTTCTGCAATGTTTTTGATGCCTGGGAGGGGTAATATGTTTTACTTTATTCTGCTGTGTGGTGGAGGTTTGGCACTCTATGGCACAGTAACAGCAAATTCTTCTCGATATATTGACTCCCTTAGAATCTCTTCAGAAAACAATGCTTGTTGGAGCATGTCTTTCCATATGCTGTGAATATATGCTGTTTCCATTGGTTAACAAATAAGCTGCTTTGGCCTATGGCAAGGCAGCTTAGAGGCAGGTGGAAAATCCAGAGAGAGACAGGAAGAAGAAAAGGGGGAGGTAGGAGAGAGTGAGCCAGCCCCTAAAGGAGCAACATGTCATGGGACTCAGGTGGCGATACATAGATTAATAGTTATGGGTTGGGTTAAGTTATAAGAGCTAGTTAGCAAGAAGCCAGCCATAGGTCACACAATTTATAAATAATATTAAGCTTCTGAGTGATTATTTTATAAGCGCCTGTGGACCTCTTGACTATAAATGCCCATCACCAAAACAAACAAACAAGCAAACAAAAAACCTCCCTCCATGATAGAATAATTAATTCCTTATCTCATACATTTTATGAGTTTTGCTGAAGCTTTAAAGCCTCTCAAAGCTTCGTAAGCATGGCAGTTTTCTTTCTCTCCTCCTGTTTTCCCCTCTAGTAACTAGCTTAAAACAATCCTTGCCATATTTGTCTTTAAGGGACCATGGCCATTTGATTTCTCTTCTGTTACCGTCTCTTGTGTAATTCAGCACCGTGCAAACTCCATTTACAACCTCCTCTAAATTATGTAGATTCAACAGAGCATTCAACAGAGCCTCTCTTACCTCCTAAACATTATGACCCACAATCAGGCTTATATATGCCACCAAAATTCACGTACCAGTCCCATCACTGTTGATGACAATGTCTTTTTTCTTTCTTTCTTTTTCTTTCTTTCTTTCTTTCTTTCTTTCTTTCTTTCTTTCTTTCTTTCTTTCTTTCTTTCTTTTTTTTGTTTTTGTTTTTCAAGACAGGGTTTCTCTGTGTAGCTTTGTGCCTTTCCTGAATCTCGCTCTGTAGACCAGACTGATCATGAACTCACAGAAATCCGCCTGCCTCTGCCTCCCGAGTGCTGGGATTAAAGGTGTGTGCCACCACCGCCCAGTGACAATGTCTTTCTTAATGTTCATGTAGATTCGCCTTATCATTCCTGTGAGCTAGGAATAAAACACTCTCTTACCTTGCTATGCGTGTACTTCCTCTAGTGTCTTGAAATCCCTGGAATACATGGGGATCACAACTGGTGACACCCATGAACCTCTTGTAGAACATCTAAGCCAGTTATCTGGGACTGAAATCATTGCCTCAGACAATGAAGCCTTTGTCTCAAGAAAAGATAGGTAGATACATTGCTTAGACTCAACACTTCCACTTCACTCAGAATGATCACATCTTCTCCCATGCCCTACAGCATCAAAGTCAGACTGTGAGAATGTCTTATTTAAAAATCTTCCTCATTTAAAGTAGAATGTATGCAGATTATTTATATTTATGGTTTCCAATTCAAGATTAGTATTAAGGTAAATACCTGAATGCTGAATCATGAACTGTCTGTTCATCTAGGTTAAAGTTTATATTTGAAGGGTATCATTATCATTTATCACTTCTACCTTCCTCCTCTTCTTCCTTCTATAGGTTTGAGAGTTTTTGGACCCTAGGAAGAAAGGGCTTTTTAGCACATATGTGATCTGTATTCTCTTTCACTTTCTCTTACATCTTGCTATCAACAATCAGAAGTAAACCATGTTAATCCCTTTCTCCCGTATTTGCTCCTGCCAATGCAGAGACTAATCTGGAGGATATAACCATCTTTTTCCCATTTTGATTTCTTTCTTTCTTTTTTTTTTTAATTTTATTTTGCAATACAATTCAGTTCTACATATCAGCCACGGATTCCCTTGTTCTCCCCCCTCCCATCCCCCTCACCTTCCCCCCAGACCCCCCATTCCCATCTCCTCCAGGGCAAAGCTTTCCCCACAGACTGAGATCAACCTGGTAGACTCAGTCCAGGTAGGTCCAGTCCCCTCCTCCCAGGCCTAGCCAAGCAATCCTGCATAGGTCCCAGGTTTCAAACAGCCAACTCATGCAATGAGCACAGGACCCGGCCCCACTGCCTGGATGCCTCCCAAACAGATCAAGCCAATCAACTGTCTCACCCATTCAGAGGGCCTGATCCAGTGGGGACCCCTCAGCCATTGGTTCATAGTTCATGTGTTTCCATTCATTTGGGTATTTGTCCCTGTGCTTTATCCAACCTTGGTCTCAACAATTCTCGCTCATATAAACCCTCCTCATTCTCGCTAATTGGACTCCCAGAGATCCACCCAGGGCCTAGTCATGGATCTCTGCATCCAGATCCCTCAGTAGTTGGATGAGGTTTCTAGCACAACAATTAAGGTGTTTGGCCATCCCATCACCAGAGTAGGTCAGTTCGGGCTGTCTCTCGACCATTGCCAGCAGTCTGTTGTGTGGGTATCTTTGTGGATTTCTGTGCGCCTCTCTAGCACTTTGCTTCTTCCTATTCTCATGTGGTCTTCATTTACCATGGTCTCCTATTCCTTGTTCTCCCTCTCTGTTGTTGATCCAGCTGGGATCTCCCGCTCCCCCAAGCTCTCTTTCCCTCGACCCACGCCTTTCACTACCCCCACTCATGTCCAGGCTGTTCATGTAGCTCTCATTCCATTTCTCTGTCATTTTGATTTCTTTTGATAATCAAATTCTTTCTGAGCAGGGTGTTCAGCTTTAGCACAATGTGTTATCACCCAACAGTAAATGCAACTCTAAGCCCCCAGAGTTACTTGCTTCCACAGTCTTCACGTGATTCCTTCCAATATGTGCTACTTTAACATGATGCAAAATGTTGTATAGTCCACCAGTCAATTTGCAAATATGCTCATACTCACATGACAGGTTCCATTCATCCTTGATGAATGGCATCCCATGTGATATAGAGGATTGTCACCTTTAAATTTCTTTCAGTGATGTTTCATCTTCAAATGTGTCAGCATTGGTTAAATGTCTTATCACAAGGACAAGTAACTGTCAATGGTTTATTTCTGTTTTCTTTCCTGTTCTATTTAAGATATTACAATTTCATTTTAGAAATGTTACATTATTTCTAGGGTGTAAAATTGCCAAGATTTTGACCTTATATTCTTCATCTAGTTCCACTTGTAAAGATCATATCTTATGTCCAATCTAGAGCTCAGGAGAGGAGAACATCAAGTAATTACAATGAGTAGTATTTGTCACTTATTAAGCTAAGTAAATCTTGTCTTCAGGTCTAAGTTCACAACTTCCAACTTTGGTACATTTAAGTCTTGACATTCCATTTTCCAGGCTCTTGCTCAAAGTAGTAGATTATATCAGGAGAGACTTGGCGTAAGAATAGAAAAACAACCCCTGAATCAATACTAAATTACAATTTGCTAATGGTTGTGTTTAAGCTCTTGACCAGCAAAGTATTTACACAGAAATAACATTATCTAAAACATGTTCAGTGCTGTCAGAGAAAGAAAGAAATGTTTCCTTTGGAAGAGAAGGCACCACTTTCCTAGAATCAAGATGAATTGTGCATGTTCTTTCTTGCTACTGACAAAGCCTATCATGTTGTCAAAGAAAGCAAAATGTTTGACAAGTCTGTATCTTACTTGTGAATTCTTTTTAAAGGCAAATGTATTTTCTAAGATATATCCAATAAGTTTCAGGAAAATTGTTATTTTCCAAAAGAGATATTTAAAGGTACCTACAATATTTTTTTAAATGTACATAAGGCATGTGTTTCCAGCTTCAATCACTATTTTCAGCTAAATAAAGCTAACAAGATAATAATTTAAATGAAAGAAAAGAAGTTCAGAATGAAAATTCAAGGACATATTTCCATATAGAACACTGTAAGCTTCATGTTTAGCATAAATAGTAATCACCCCATTGAAGAGAATAAAAAGAATCAGATTGTTGAATAACTAAATTCTAAAAACCCTTCTAAAGAGTCACACAGTCCTGAAACTGAAAGGGAAGAATTTGGAAGGTGTAAAAACCTAGTGTCATCTCTCCATTCATATGGCTATTAGAACAATCTGGTATAAAAAGATTTCTGAAATGTTTTTAATTAGTGAAATCACATAAGACAGCTGGGGCATATCTCAGATCCATTAGTTGAAAATACATACTTTCATGGAGTAAATTAATGCAGAGACACTCCCTCAAAGCATTTTTATGTTTTATTGATGTTAAGGTACGTATTACCTAACATTTCTTTCCTTTATTCTAATAAAAGCTATCCAAGACCCAAGGACACAGTGCTAGCTCATACACTCAATTCTATCAGGTAAAGGCTATTGAAATAAACAAAAATCTTTCTATGTTTGTACTGCTAGTTTAGGAAGGTGGATCTTTTAACTTTTATACCATACTTACTTTTTAACTTGACCCTCAGCTGAATCCAATCTATTTGTGTGTGTGTGTGTGTGTGTGTGTGTGTGTGTGTGCGCGTGTGTGTAGCTGAAGTTTTCCTGTGCCTACCCAGCTCCTGTGTCCTCTTGTCCCACAGCTGCTCAGACCCAAATGAACACACAGGGGCTTATATTAATTACAAACTATATGGCCCATTGGCTCAGGCTTCTTGCTAGCTAGATCTTACATCTTAAATTAACCCATTTCTATAAATCTATACTTTGACACATGGCTCATGGCTTACCAGTACCTTTACATCTTGCTTCTCATGGCAGTGGCTCACAGCATGTGTGTGTGTGTGTGTGTGTGTGTGTGTGTGTGTGTGTGTGTGTGTGTGTGTGTTTTTGAAATGTTTCTACTTTTTACTTGCTATCTCCCTATTTAAATGGATTTATCCATTAAGTCTGGAAAGGTAAATCATCCAAAATAAATCAAAGCACAACTGAACAGAAAGAGTTGATGTTTATTTCCACATCTGCATCTTCTCCATTCATTTCTCAATGGACTCATTCTTGCTATTTGTTACTAATTAACATTTGTTGCAGCATTTTATTCAGTTCTTCAGAGAAGCTCTCCCAGAACTCATTTCAAGGGATGGAACCTCTCTTCCTTTGTCTTTTTGGACACTGTTATTCCAGCTACTCTAGCACAGTCTTTCATTGGCAATTCAGCATAATCTACAGATGTCAGCCACTGTCCATCCACATCAGTGTTGTCCAGCTCCCTTCTCTGACTAGCAGTTCTCACAGAAGCTTTGGCAGGGCACATCATTAGCATCTAATTTGTTGAGAGTATACTGAAATTCAATGAATAAATTACCCAATATACAATCTGATTTCTTAATATTGCTGTCCCATTAAAGGTGAATAAATTTGTTTCACCTTTATGTCCCTTCCATATGCATTTAAAAAGTCAATTTATCTTATTTGCTTCTAATTTTACCATGAAGGAGCTAGTTAGTGTCTGTTACCTGAATCCAACCAGACACACGTTAGATATTTTTTCCTGTTGCTGTGGTTAAGTACCATAAGTAAAAGCTGGCTGGGTAAGAAACATACTTCCAGCAAACATTTACCTTCCAAACAGTGCTACCACCTGGAGACCAAGTGTTCAAATACATAAGTCTGTGGGTGACACCTCTCATTAAAACTACTGCAAGATAGGTAAAGACAAATTTCACAACAGGGAAAAAAATCAATGCTACATTAATGTTCTTTGAAAATTAGGGGGGAAAGTTCAGATTTTTACTTTTCTTAATAATTGGCTGAGGTCCATCGTTTGATTTATAGATTATTATAGAAGAAAGCGTTACAAAATATGTTAGTTTGTATCTTTCTAAAGTAAACTTATAAAGAAATCTGATAAAGTCTAGAGAAACATAGCAGTATAGACTTTATATTGATAATAAATTAGGAGTATTTAAGATGACCTACTGATGGTCTGCCTTTTTGAGTTAGTAAAGGAGAAAACTGTTTTCTAAACAGAAAGAAGAGCATTGGCATTGACAACGGAAGTAAAAAGTAGCCCAAAACACATGGACATAAACAAAACAAAAAAATGATTAGGAAAGGTATTAGTGACAGAGAATCACATGTAAGAAGCACATTCTTGTCCTCCAACCGTTCAGGGTGGATAAAGTCACTTCTAAAGTATATACCAGAGAAAAGGAGGCACTCACTGCCTTTAGTCCTTTCCAGCTTCAAGTAATTTTGCAGGAATTGATGGGACAGTGATTCCTTTAGTGGATGGGTGAGTCACTGCCCATCCATTCTGTTTGGGTTGGAAGAAAGTGGCCATGATGTTATCTTCATAGAGAATTTATTGTTCTGATTGTCTAGAGTGGAAAAAAAAACACCACAGGTCAGGAAGGCACATTTTGCCTTTCCATATGCCCTGGGTCAAGTAAGGCCCATAAAGAGATTATGGTGATCAGGGGATGGAGATTTCCTAAGAAGACCAAAGGTACAGGTCTCAAAATGATGGTCTCAGGAAGAGAATTGCACATGGAAGACACTCTTACTATCTGTGCCAAAATAGACTTTCTTAACGGAGAATTATTCAGGGAGGGTAAAAGCTCTGAGCCTGAGGCTCAGATATTATCAGGTAGTTTGTATATGTTCACTGGAGAGCCCCAAAATTCTGAAGTTACAAAGTTGTACCTACTATCCACAGAGGAGTGATGAATACTTAGGAAACTTTGTAGATAAGAAGCAAGGCACTTGCCTATAACAATTCCAGGGCTAGAGACGGTTTCTATAATCTTAAAACAGTTTTGGCACACCCACAATTAAATATGAGCCATCCCAGGGATGTAACTGTATAGCCTTGTGAAAGGTAGAGAATTTACACATTCTGTAGACTGTAATCCCATGGCCTAAAGGTCATGGGTAGAGACCCCAGATCAAATAGACTTTTGACTCTTGTCCAATACAGAATCAGCAACAGCTATACCACAAGAAAGACAGAAATCCAAAAGGTCAACTAACTATTCCACATGCAGTTCCAGTTTTCCCAGACCCAGAAAGAAGATGTTCTAAACCACATCATCTTTGTTGCTTCTTTGTCTTTGTATTCTTTTGATGGCTCTTGCTTGGCTCAACTCCATACCATCTGTTTGATGGGATTTTTACTTTGCCACAATTATTTTAAAGTATTATGTTTTTATCTTTTATTTATTTATTTATTTATTTATTTATTTATTTATTTATTTATTTATTTTGGTGTTTCAAGACAGGGTTTCTCTGTGTAGCTTTGCGCCTTTCCTGGAACTCATTCTGTAGCCCAAGTTGGACTCGAATTTACAGAGGTCCGCCTGCCTCTGCCTCCTGAGTGCTGAGATTAAAGACGTGTGCCACCATCACTCAGCTTCAATTATTTTTTTATATCATATGCTTTGATCATGTTCTTCTCCTTACCCATTTCCTCACTGATGCTCCCAAAAGTTTTATTTTCATCCACCATTCAGGTATTGGCCTAATTTTGTCTATAGACTTCCCACGATTATCTAATATTTCAATAATTTTCACTTTTTCTCTCTCTCTCTCTCTCCCTGTCTTTCTCTTTCTCTGTCTCTGTCAACCTCTCTTTCCCTCCTTTTCTCTCCAGTTGTCTCTCTCCTTCTCTGTATCTCTCATGCTTTCTCTTTCTTTGTCTCTGTCTCTCTCTGTCTCTCTGTCTCTCTGTCTCTCTGTCTCTCTCTCTCTCTCTCTCTCTCTCTCTCTCTCTCTCTCTCTCTCTCTCTTCCCTGCCTCAAACTTAGTTTTACTTCTTTTCCCTCCAAGGGATTTTCTCATCACTGTGTGTTCCCTTAATGTTTTGATGTCATCTAATTTTAAGTATCCTTTTATTTTTGTATCATATTACCCTTCTCAAATATCTAATTTTGTTTTTGTACTTTTTCATTATTGACATGTATTACTTTTCCTGTTATTTTTCCCTAATCTCTTACTTTTTTTATCCTCTTGGATTTAATTAACTTGGCTTCTCGCCTAGTTCTCTCTCTCTCTCTCTCTCTCTCTCTCTCTCTCTCTCTCTCTCTTTCTCTTTAATCTCTTCATTTACTTCTACATTCATGCTAAATGAGTTGGAATTTCACAGCATATTGTATAGCAGTGTTCTATGCTCGGTTTTATAGTGATTGGTGATATACTAGTACATCATAATTACATTTTATTGTACTCTATTACCATGCATGTTTTCATATAAGTGCTGATTCAATAGTGAATATTCTGCTAACTGAGTAATATGAGGAACTGAGCCATCTAATTCCTATATAATACCAGCAAACACTGAGATCTAAACCAAGATATTTACCAATGGCAACACAGAAATATGAACATCCTAGGCAGCATGCCTTCTCCAACTTGCCTTTTCTACAACTCCTGAGTTTAAAGTTATAGGAATAAGTCAAATTCTAGCTAAAGATTTCAAAATGTCCTTATATAAATGGGCAATGGCCTGAATACTTAGAAAATGAAGATTAATTGAATCCACATCCTGGAGAGGAAAGCCAGGAACATACAGGGAAAAGCAAACTGGAACAAAAAGTCAAAAAACAAATTGAGACCACTGAAGAAAAAAGTACAAAACAAATATAAATATTGGAAGGGAAAAAAAGCAACAAAGTAGTAAAATTCAGAATCATCTTACAAAAATCAATAACTTTTCTCTATACTACCAAGAGACAGGCCAAGAAAGAAATTACAGCTGTGCTCTCACTAACAATAACCCCAAATAAAAAATAGCCAGTAATAAACCTAAGTAAGGAGGAAGAAGACCTCTATAACAAAAACTTTAAATCTCTGAAGAAAGACATGGGAAAAGACACTGGAAAATGGAAAGATTTCCCACACTCACATTATGAAAATATCCATTCTGCCAAAAGCTATTGAGAGATTCAGTACAATCCTAAAAAAAAATCTATATGCCAGTCTTCACAGAAACTATAGACAGAACTATCCTAAATTTCATATGGAACCACAAACTCCACAGATGGACAACACAATCCTGAACAAAGAGATCAATACTAGATGGATTCTAGATTCCAAGATTATATTACACATCCATTGTAATAAAAACCATATGGTACTGCTACAAGAACAGACATGTAGAAAAATGACATATAATAAAAGACCCAACATATCTATACATAACAACATCTATTCAATATTTGCCTAAAGGCCAATAAACATATACTGAAGAAGAAAAAAAAAACCCAGCATTTTTCAATTCCAGGAATATTGAATATACGCATGTATAAGAATGAATTTAGACCCCTGCCTGTCACTTTGCATGAAAAGTAAACTTCAGTTATACCAAGGACCAAAATGTGAAATCGGGAACACTGAAATTACTAACAGAAAACATAGGCAGCACCTTGTAAGATGTAGGTATGTAAAAGAACATTCTGAATAGGAGCCCATTTCTCCAGGAATTAAGGCCAACAACAGACAAGTGGGACCGCATGAAACTAAAAGGCAATATACAGTCAAGGAATAATCAAGTGAATGAAAAGGATGCCCAGAGAATGTGAGAAAATCTTTGCCAGCTATACATGTGACAGATGATTACTATACACAACACATAAAGAACTCAATAAATAGTACAAAATATGTCCCAATTAAAATTCAGAATATAGATAGGAACAGGTTTTTTTTTTTTTAAAGTGGCTTTACATATCTCAAAAATGCCTACTATTCTTAACAATTAGAAAACACAATTAAGAAGAATTTTGAAACTTAATTTTAACTAAATTGGATGGAATGGCTAAGATCAATAGAACAGCCAGCATCAGGTTCTGGAAAGGATGTAGAGGAATGGAAACCTTTTCTCACTATTGCTGTGGCTGCGAACTGGGATACACATTGAGGAAATCTGTAGTGGGTAGCCATTCCAGCTTTGATCTGGAAGTTCCAACCCCCATTGAGACTACAGCAACTGTCACGCCTACAAGGTGGGGCCAAGGGAGGTGCCTGGGGACCCAAGATCTGGATCGGCGGGCGTTCTCTCTGTTGTGGGACCCTGGATAGTGGAGGTGGACCAAGCAGAGCTCCAGAGAACACCGCTGGACTGTGATACACCTTCCCCAGACTCTGCGACCTACCTATCCCTTAATTTGTAAGTTACACCATTAAATAAATCTCCTTTTAACTACTTGGAGTGGCCTTAATAATTTCACCAATATCTGGCGCCCAACGTGGGGCAAATTCCAAAGGCCTGGGTGAAGAGTTCTCAAAAACTAAAAATAATTCTACCATATGACCTAGCTATACCACTCTTTGGCATATGCTCAAAGGATTCAACAGCCAACTGCTGTGGGATGGTCTGTATGTCAAATCTGTTGCTCTGATTGGTCAATAAATAAAACACTGATTGGCCAGTGGCCAGGCAGGAAGTATAGGCGGGACTAACAGAGAGGAGAATTGAGAGAACAGGAAGGTGGGAGGAGTCACTGCCAGCCGCCGCCATGACAAGCAGCATGTGAAGATGCCAGTAAGACATGAGCCATGTGGCAAGGTATAGATTTGTGGAAATGGATTAATTTAAGCTATAAGAACAGTTAGCAAGAAGCCTGCCTTGGCCATACAGTTTGTAAGCAATATAAGTCTCTGTGTTTACTTGGTTGGGTCTGAGCAGCTGTGGGACTGGCAGGGGACAGAGATTTGTCCTGACTGTGGGCAAGGCAGGAAAACTCTAACTACAGCCAACTCCACAAATACTTGCTCAACCATATTCACAGCTGTGAGAAATCACATCATTTAACAACAGACATGAAGAAGACAGAGTAAAATGGAAGTGGGGTGAGTTTATGAACTCTCAAGTCCCGTGCTCAGTGATGTACTTCCTGCAGCAATACTACTTTTCCATAATCTTCCCCAAAGAACATCAACAACTAGGTAACAAGTATTTAGACATATTTGTTTATGAGATACACATTTCTCATTTAAATACTCATATGTGTTGCTCCAATTCCTAAAGTGACTATGCAGGGAAAATGTAAGATACAGAATAAATCCTTTTGACTTAAAATAATAAAGAAATTTATAAAAATTTATATTATTGATACTTAAAATAACTGCTGAAATACACTTTAGTATTTTAAGAAATATATTCAACAAAATATATTCAATAAAATACTGGCAAAATGAAACCAAGAACACATTAAAAAAAATCATCCACCATGACCAATAGGCTTCATCCCAGAGATACAGGGGTGGTTCAACATATGAAAATCTGTCAATATAATCCACCATATAAACAAATTGAAAGAACAAAACCACAAGATCATACCTTCAGATGCGAAAAATACCTTTGACAAAATCCAGCACACCTTCATGATAAAGGTCTTGAAGAGATCAGGGATGCAAGGAACATACCTAAACATAATAAAAGCTGTATACAGTAAGCCCACAGTCAACATCTGTAACATGAAATGCTAAATGGTCTTATTAATAGAAAACCCAGAGACAGATATTGGGGTGAAAGCTGAAAGATCAGAGAAGCAGAGCAACCCAGCCACAAGTTCTTGGCTCTGTGAAATCCTCAGTCTAAAGAGAGAGACATCCTGTTTACTCAAGTCTTATAACTTTCTGTGCCCTGCCATCTTACTTCCTTCTTAGTGCTGGGATTAAAGGTGTATGCCACCATGCCTGGCTCTGTTCCCAGTGTGATCTTGGACTCATAGAGATCTAGATCAATCTCTGCCTCCTGAATACTAGAATTAAAGACATGTGTTATCAGTGCTTGAACTTTATGTTTAATGTAGTGCCTGACTTTGTCCTGTAATCACCAAGTAAGCTTTATTGGTTTACAGAATATATCACCACATTTTTCATTTTGTCTAAAATAATAAAAGAAGGTCATAACCAATATAAGAAAAACTATATACAATAAGTATATACAATATATACTATCAAGAACTATATTAAAAATGTCCAGTCCATAAATATTTGACAAATTCAGAGAAAATACTCCATTATTTATCCTTTTTTTGTGAGTCCAAAGTATTGCACCTAATTCACATTCTATCCTAACTTGTATTACCAACCAAAAATATCTTTTGATGTGTTTCACTTTACACCACTTTAGTGAGTAATAAGGAAAACTATAACTATCTAATCTTCAAATCCATCAGAGACCTGAGAAGGAAATAATATTACTGAGTAAGCAGGAAGTGCAAGCAAGTGACTTCCAAAAAATGTGACAAATGACAGAAACAGCTGGCTGCCTGGACAGTCATCCATGATTTCTCTGCAATGTTGGGGCATCCATCTTTGGCCTACAGTCCTAGCATATATGACAGACTCATCTGTGAAGAAGGATTTTCTAAAAGGCCTTTCTACCTTGTCTTGGCAAAGTTCGGCAGTCCTTGCTTTTGTGTCTTGCATGTCCCTTTTGGACAGCATAATGTCAGTAGTAGAGGCAAGGGCACTTTCTTGCTCAGTGGTTAACTTTTACTGAAAAGAAAGTAAACTCCACATGGTGTTTCTTCAATGCCCATCATCTTCGCTGAAGTAGATTGTTGTTGCCAGGAGCAGATATGTCTCATAGTCATAAAAAAAGAATCTATGTTATTAAAATATCTTAAATGTCATATTCTGCAGATTTCTGAAGTGTTTGAAGATGACCTATGATCTATCTAAAATATATCTCTGTTTGACTATGAAAACATACCTAATATGACTACAAGTTTAATTGTAATGACTAACTACTAACTTACATTTTCCTATATCCTAAATAGTTGATAATAACTTTCAAGGACCAGTAATTTGCATTACATTGTTAAATAAACTGTATAGGTACAATAACTTGAAAAAGATTAGAAATATATCTATGGTATTTTCTAACAAAATCAATCCCAAATTTGTATCAATATTCATAATTTGCATACAATATACAACAATCCAATCCAATGTAAAACATTTAAAACTAGTAGTTGCTTTCTAAAAGTAAATTGAATAACCTACCTTTTTATCTTATCATATCTATATTCCAATTTTTTCTTTTCAGAGTGGATTCAATAATCTACCCTTTTATCCTATCATTTTTATATCCTCTTTTTTTCTTTACAGAGTAGATTCAATAATCTATCCTTTTATTCTATCATTTTTATACCTCTTTTTTTTACAGTAGATTCAATAATCTACCTCTTATTTATATCTTCTTTTTTTCTTTTAGAAAGAGATTGACTATGACCAATAACAATTTTTAACCAACCCCTAAAAAAGACAAACATCCATAATCTATTTTTTGGGAATGTGGGTATAGTATTCTAGGCTACTTCCTACTGATTGGGGGCTCGAGTAGTTGTATAGGGACACAAAGAAAATTTAGGATTATGGTCAATGACTGGAGTAGCCTGTGAGGCTATATCACCTCAGCTAACCAACTTGTTATTGTCCTGAGGAGTTTATTGTTCAAAGCCGAACTTTGGGTAGTGTTTGTCATCTTAGTTATATGATCATTGTCCTAGTGGAATTGTCATTGTGGGGATCCATCATCTTTTTGGAGTCTTCAAAGTTGCTGTTAGACATGGTCACAGTTCCCTGCAGAAAACTGATAGAGACTCAGAGTGAAATCATGTACAGGAAACTAGATTAAGCCATTTTCCCAGAATTAATTAGTACTCTATATGTCCATTAACTTCTTGACAAAAGTTTTATATCTATATCTATATCTATATCTATATATATATATAGATATATACACACACATATATAAATATATATAATGTTGATATAAAATTCATATCTTAAGGAAAGTTTTAAAGAATCAAAATAAAACCAAAGAATTATGAGATTAGTATGAATAGAATAATAGAATAGTCCCTTAATTTTGGTTTTTCTGACAGGATACAGTGATTTTGCGTTTTATTTTAACAAGCATGCTTGGGTTAAGAGAAGGAGAGAGTCATGGACCAACTGTAAAGCCAGCTTTAAGTTTTAATTGAACTGGGACTACATAAAGACCATTTGCATTATATGTCTGTAGAGAACAGCAGAAACAAACATTTAGGAAGACTTATAAAATTTTGTCCTGTTAGATATATGATACACCAATAGGCCAATTTACTATATTTCTTGGGACTTTTTTTCTGGATGATTTATCATTTATCTCCAGATGTCTCATTTGTCCAGTGTTCTTCAGATTCATTAGCCTTCATTCTACTGAAAGATAAAAACAAAACCCCTTCCCCCCAAGCCTAACATTGGGGAGGTTCCCTTATGGCAAGTTATATCTGATTAAATGAAAAGCATCTGTTAGTGGTACAAGTTAGTTTAAATTGAATGGTCATGCTGGTTGACGAACTATCACCTCTTCTAATTAAGAGCTCTCTTTTGTTCAAATCAAACCTTTATCAATTTTGATGGTATCCGCAGCTTTTCTTCTCCTGTAGAAACAAAAGCAAAACCTCATCCCCAACTTTATATATATCCTGGTTTCCATTCTGAGATCAGTGCATCTTTAAAGTATATAGGCTAATTTAATTCTATAGTTTTTTTTTTCTATTATCCAATCTCTCTCAGCAGCTGATGTTCCTTTTTCATTAGCATTGAGAAAATTCAAAGTTAATAGAACATTATGTAATGTATTTCTGGGGGGTCTTGTTACCTCTTTCTGTTTATTTAGCGTATCCTTTAGAGTTTGATTTCATCTTCCTATGACTGCTTGGCCTGTAGAATTGTATAGTATACCTGCAATGTGTTTTATATTGTAATAAGCAAAACAAACAAAAAACAAAAAACAAAAACAAAAACAAAAAACTGTTTTGTTTTACCAGAGACATATGATAGAGCATTGTCAGTTTTAATTTGTACAGGTATACCCATGATGGCTATAACTTCTAGCAAATGTGTGATTACAGAATCAACCTTTTCAGAACTCAGAGCAGTTGCTCATTGAAATCCTGAATAGGTATCAATGGTGTGGTGTATATATTTCAATTTTCCTAATTCTACAAAATGAAACACATCTATCTGTCAGATTTTATTCCTCTGAGTACCCTTTGGGTTACATCCTGTTCATAGTGGAGCTTGATTATAAAAAGAACAAGTGGGGCATTTTCTTAAAATTTCCTTGGCTTAATGCCAGGTTATGGAAAATTTATTTTTAAGCCCTTACTAGTGGCATGACTTTTTTTAATGAAACTCTGAACCTCCATCACATTTCCTATCAATAGTTGATCAATATCATCATTTCCTTGTGCTAGAGGACCTGGCAAACCCATATGGGATCAGATGTGGGTTATATATAAGGGATGATTCCTATTCCTAATTATTTCTTGTAACTGAATAAATAATGAAGTTAACTCTGACTTATCATGGATAAATGTAGCAGTTTCAATATGTAAGCCCACTCTTTCTGCATACTGAGAGTAACTATGTTTAGAGGTTCCAAAAAATCCATTAATACTATCAGAATAGCATATATTTCTGATTTTTGAACTGAATTAATTATAAGGACTTTGTAACTTTACTTAAATTTTCTGATTTGTAACCTACCTTTCCTTGTTTGTTTGCATCTGTATAAAATGTAAGGGCTCCAGATACGAGTGTTGCCCTATACAATCCGAGGGAGAATCTAAACAGCTCTCTTTATAAGTTGCATTCTATCACTTTTGGGATATTTGCTGTTAATTTCTCTCCCAAAAAAAATACTGCAAGCTCTTTCCAAGGTTCACTTTCCACCCATAATTTCATTATTAATTAAAGCAACTACAGTTTCTGCTGGGTCTATTCCCACTAATTGACGAAGTCTCAATTTTCCTTTTAAAATCAACTCAGAGATCTTTTTCACATGTTTTTATTTTTTTACTCCATTTGTTTGGTAGAAATGTCCATTCCTATATAATACCTTCCCTCTGCATTAAAATTCCTGCAGGAGAGTACTTAGATGGTAAAATAACCAAAATGCAATCAAGCTTTGGATCCAAACGATCCATGAGTTCATCCTGTATTTTCTTTTCCACTAAAGCAAATTCTCTCTCAGCTTCAGCTGATAATTCTCTTAGATGATTTCAGTCCTTGTCACCTTCAAAGATTTTGAACAAATTACTCAGCTCATCATTTTTTATTCCAATAGTGGTCCATAGATTGGAAATGTCTCTGAATAATCTTTGAAAGTCATTAAGAGTACAATATTGATCTCTCCATATTTGTATTTTTTTGGTAAATCTGTTTTATATTCTAAATAATTAATAGAATCTCTTCTTTGTTTTTTTTCAGTAGCAATTTGTAATCCCCAATGAGGCAAAATTTTCTTTACTTCTTCAAACATTCTTTTAAATATCCACATTTGAGTCAGCTAGTAAAATGTCATCCATGTAATGATAATTATAGATTTAGGAAATTTTTTACATATTATTTCCAATGGCTGTTGTATAAAATATTGGCACAGGGTTGGGCAATTTAACATTCCCTGTGTGAGAACTGTCCATTGATATCTCTTGATTGGCTGAGAATTATTATAAGTAGGTACTGTAAAGGCAATTTTTTCTCTGCCTTTTTCTTGTAAGGGTATTGAAAAGAAATAGTCTTTTAAATTGATAACTATAAGAGGCCACCCTTTAGGTAACAGAGTAGGCAAAGGAATTCCAGATCTTAGAGAGCCCATTTGCTGAATTACCATGTTAATAGCTTTTAGATCTGTTACCATTATCCATTTACCAGATTTCATTTTAATAACTAATACAGGAGAATTCCAAGTTCTGGTTGATTATTCAATATGCTGAACATTTAACTGTTCTTTTACCAGATGTACTAAGGGCTGCAGTTTCTCCTTTGTTAAAGGCCATTCGTGAACCCATACAAGCTTGTCTGTTAACCATTTTAAAAGTAGGGCTGATGGTGTCTTTGAAAAATCAGCAGCAGTTGTGGCCTGTTCATGTACAACCTGGATGGTCAGTGACTGTTCTTTGCAATATCTTATATATATTTTTCTCTGAAACATATGTTAGTTTATGTTTTGTTTGTGAGATTGAAGGAATGTTAATCTGGGTATTCCATTGTTGCAATAAATCATGGCCCCATAGATTCATAGCTATATTAGCCACATATTGCTTTCAGTTTCCTCTCTGTCTTTCTGGACCTATATATTTTACCCATCTCATGGTCTGTTTCACTTGAGATAATGTTCCAGTCCCTAAAAGCTGAAATTTTCCTCCTGAAAAGGCTAATTTGGATGCAAAGATTCTGGTGAAATTATTGATATGTCCACACCTGTGTCTACAAGACCTTCAATGTGAATGTCATTTATTCATATTTTGAATTTTGGTCTTTGTTCATTTATAGATTTCTAAAAAAATCACTTTATGGTTTCTCCTGAATTTTTTGTTCTCTCTTCTATAGCTGTTCTATCACCCTGAGCTGTGTGTTTTTTGTTTTTTGTTTTTTGTTTTTAAATAGGCGTTAAGTTCTTTAATTGTTCTGGGAAGGAGTTTCTTCCATGATGGCAGGAAAGGAATGAACAGAATTTGGCATTGGGACCTACAAGAGACCCCTCAGGACATTTCACAATGGCAAAGGCAAAGGATTACTTTATCTGTCCCTTTTTGTTCTTCATTTATTACTCCAATGTTTGCCTTTACCCCACCTTCTGCATATTCCATAAAGAAGGGGCATTTTGCTGGGATTATTCCTTGAGGAAACATTATTTCTAGGAATGCCCTGTTTACAGTTCCTTTTTAGGTGACCTTGCTTACCACATTTGAAACATCTGACATTATTGTTTTTCTTTTCTTTAAACCTCTGGAAATCACTTCTCCTATCTAAGTATCATCATGGTCATGAGATTCAATATTTATTGTATATCAGATCCATTCTTCCATGGGTGCTGGTCTTGTCTTTAATGGACTAATTATCCTTTTGCATTGTGCAATAGCATTTTGCAAATGCCAAAGTTTCAATTGTTATCTGTCTGGCTTCTAAATTTGGTATCGTTCTATTTACTGTTGAAGACAGTCTTTGTAAGAAATCAGTGAAGGATTGTTTTGGGTCTTGTATAACTTTTGTAAATGACTCAATTTTCTTTCCTAATTCTTCAGTTCTGTCCCAAGCAATCAAGACTGCCATATGGCATAGAATTAGGGTGTGATCATCATATAAAGATTGTCTTTGTATACCAGCATAATTGCCTTCTCTAAGAAGTTGATCATGGGAGATTTTAATATGTCTAGCCCTACTCCATTGTTCAATGGTCTTAGCCTCATCTTTCCACCAGGTCCTCCATTGTAATTGGGGAACAACCTCTAAGACCACTGTAACCAAATCTTTCCAGTCTTCAGGAATAATTCTATTACAAGTTGACCACAATTTTAACATTTGCTTTATGAATGGAGAATGCACACCATATGACACTATAGCTTCTTTGAATCTCCTTAAATCTAACACTTGCACAGGAGTTCAATCAGCTCATACACAGCCTTGAGCATTTGACAGTTACTATATAGTTACTGCATACATTAAGGTTGGCTCTTTGAAAGCCATAAGCTATTTCTCTGTAAAGGTATAATGCAATGCTGAGATTGGCTCACCTTCAAATTTCTCTGTCTGGGTCTGAATTTCTCTATCACCTATTTTGACAAGTTTCTCTAAAACTTTTATCTTGGCACTCATATTAACCAATTTTTTTAATGATCAAACAAATAATATTTATAATTGACATTACATCTATCCCATCAACATTAATTATACTCTCACTTAGTTGTTCCATTTTCAGTCTGCTTAATGTGTTATCAAACAGAGACCAAACACTCACTGTTGTAAAAATATTTCCTGTGGTGATATATTGTATCCCCCAAAATATTGGGCATCCTAATAAAGCTTATCTGAGGATCAGAGGAAAAAGTCAGCTACTATATTAAACGTAGAAGTCAGACAATGGTAGCAAATGCCTTCTATCCTAGCATTTGGAAGGCAGAGATCCATCTGGATCTCTGTGAGTTCAAGGCCAACTTGGGAAACAGAGCCAGGCATAGTGACACATGCCTTTCATCTCAGTACTAATCGTAGAGGTCTGGAAGTCTGTACAGACAGACAGGAAGTGATGTACCTGGGCAGAGTGAGGAAGTGAGATGCAGAACAGAAAGGGATATAAGCATGGGTATAGAGGGAGTACATCTTTTTGGAGGCTGAGGGCTGGTAAGATGAGGTTGACTGTGGCTTGTTCTATTTCTCTGATCTCTTGGATTTAACCCCATTATCTGGCTCCAGGTTTTTTATTTAAAACACCATTTAGCAATTCATCTAACAGTTTCCCATTTTTTTATGTGGGGAAAAAAATCTCTTTTAACTAATTTCTCTCTTTAAGAAATCTTAATTGACTCACCAACTCTGCCAACTGTGTAGAACAGTAGAAGCCCAAGCAGGTTTTGAGGCAGTTACCCAGTGTTGTCGCAGTCGGAAGTGGGGATCCAGGGAAAGTCCACAACCCACCAGGAGAGAAAAAAGCCAAAATTCTGTGGTGTTTGGAGCTTGAGGCTAGCGAGTTTGCTATAGAGAGGCTGCAACAGAAACTTAGTAGGTTAGGGACTCCAGGTCCAGGTGAGATTGAGATTCTAGATATGTGTAGCTCTGGTCTGAGCCTCAGGCAAGCATCTTTTCTGTGAATTCATGCCACAAACAATGGGCACCAGATGTTACACAAATTTTCAAATGGTCTTATTAATAGAAAACCTGGAGCCAGATATTGGAGTGGAAGCTGAAAGATAAGAGAAACAGAGTAAGCCAGCCACAAGTTCTTATCTCTACGAAATCCTCAGTCTAAAGAGAGATGATTCCTGTTTACTCAAGCCTTATATACCTTTCTGTGCCCTGCCATCCTCCTTCCTTCCTAGTGCTTGGATTAATGGCATGTGACACCATGACTGACTGTGTTCTCAGTGTGGCCTTGAACTCACAGAGACCCAAATGTATCTCTGCCCCCTGAATGCTAGATTTAAAGGCCTGTACTACCATTGCTTAACCCTTATGTTTAATATAGTGGCTAGCTTTGTACTCTGATCCTGAGGCAAGCTTTGTTGGGGTATACAATATATCACTACAAACATCAAAATAAATGGAGAGAAACTCAAAGCAATCCCACTAAAATCAGGAACCAGACAAGGCTGTCCACTTTCTCCATATCTATTCAATAGAGTACTTGAAGTTCTAGCTTGAGCAATAAGATAACAAAGAAAGATCAAGGGGATACAAATTGGAAAGAAGGAAAACTTTTGCTATTTGCAGATGATATGATACTATATATGTGACCCAAAAAATTCTACCAGGGAACTCCTACAGCTGATAAACATCTTTAGTAATGTGGAAGGATACAAGATTAACTCAAAAAAATCAGTTGCCCTCTTTTTTTTAATTTAATTTAATTTTATTTTACAGTATAATTTAGTTCTACATATCAGCCACAGATTTCCTTGTTCTCCCCCTCCTGCCCCCCTCTTCTTCCCCCCAGCCCACCCCACATTCCCACCTCCTCCAGGGCAAAGCCTCCCCCGAGGATTAAGATCAGCCTGGTAGACTCAGTCCAGACAAGTCCAGTCCCCTCTTCCCAGGCTGAGCCCAGCATCCCTGCATAAGCCCCGCTTTCAAACAGCCAACTCATGCAATGAGCACAGGACTCGGTCCCACTGCCTGGATGCCTCCCAAACAGATCAAGCCAATCAACTGTCTCACCTATTCAGAGGGCCTGATCCAGTTGGGGGCCACTCAGCCATTGGTTCATGGTTCATATGTTTCCATTTGTTTGGCTATTTGTCCCTGTGCTTTATCCAACCTTGGTCTCAACAATTTTTGCTCATATAAACCCTCCTCTTTCTCGCCAATTGGACTCCTGGAGCTCCACCTGGGGCCTGGCCGTGGATCTCTGCATCCAGTTGCCTCAGTCATTGGATGGGGTTTCCAGTACGACAATTAGGGTGTTTGGCCATCCTATCACCAGAGTAGGTCAACTCGGGCTGTCTCTCGAACATTGTCAGCAGTCTATTGTGGGGATATCTTTGTGAATTTCTGTGGGCCTCCCCTAGCACTTTGCTTCTTCCTATTCTCATGTGGTCTACATTACCATGCTCTCCTGTTCCTTGTTCTCCCTCTCTGTTGTTGATCCAGCTGGGATCTCCCTCTCCCCCAATCTCTCTTTCTGTCGACCCTCGCCCTTCATTACCCCCACTCATGTCCAGGCTGTTCATGTAGATTTCATCCATTTCTCTGTCATTGGGCCATCCCCATGTCTTTCATGGGGTCCTGTTTTCCAGGTAGCCTCCCTGGTGATGTGAGTAGCAGTCCAGTCATCCTTGTTCCACATCTAGTATCCTCCTATGAGTGAGTACATACCATGTTTGTCTTTCTGAGTCTGGGTTTCCTCACTCAGGATGATTTTTTCTAGATCCATCCATTTGTCTGCAAACCTCATGATGCCATTGTTTTTCTCTGCTGAGTAGTATTCCATTGTATATATGTACCACATTTTATTTATCCATTCTTCAGTTGAAGGGCATCTAGGTTGTTTCCAGGTTTTGGCAATTACAAACAATGCTGATATGAACATAGCTGAGCAAGTGCCCTTGTGGTATGATTGAGCATTCCTTGGGTACATGCCCAAGAGTGGTATAGCTGGATCTTGGGGGAGATTGATTCCCAATTTTCTAAGAAAGTGCCATATTGATTTCCAAAGTGGTTGTACAAGCTTGCATTCCCACCAGCAGTGGAGGAGAGTTCCCCTAGCTCCACATCCTCTCCAACATAAGGTGTCTTCAGTGTTTTTGATCTTAGCCATTCTGACAGGCATAAGGTGTTATCTCAGAGTTGTTTTGACTTGCATTTCCCTGATAATTAGGGATGTTGAGCAATTCCTTAAATGTCTTTCAGCCATTTGAGTTTCCTCTGTTGAGAATTCTCTGTTTAGTTCTATAGCCCATTTTTTAATTGGACTGTTGGGCATTTTGATGTCTAATTTCTTGAGTTCCTTATATATTCTGGATATCAGTCCTCTGTCAGATGATGTGGGGTTGGTGAAGATCTTTTCCCATTCTGTAGGCTGTTGCTTTGCCTTGTTGACCATATCCTTTGCTCTACAAAAGCTTCTCATTTTTAAGAGGTCCCATTGATTGATTGTTTCTCTCAGTGTCTGAGCTACTGGTGTTATATTTAGGAAGTGATCTCCTATGCCAATGCATTCAAGACCACTTCCTACTTTCTCTTCTAGCAGGTTCAGAGTAGCTGGATTTATGTTGAAGTCTTTGATCCACTTGGACTTAAGTTTTGTGTACAGTGATAGATATGGATCTATTTGCAGCCTTCTACACATTGATATCCAGTTATGCCAGCACCATTTGTTGAAGATGCTTTCTTTTTTCCATTGTACACTGTTGCCCTATTATATACAAATAAAAAATGGGCTAAGAAAGAAATAAGTAAAAGCAACACTTTTTACAATAGCCACAAATGATATAGAATAACTTGGGGTAGCTCTAATCAAACAAGTGAAAGACCTGTATCATAAGAACTTTAAGTCTTTGAAGAAAGAAAATGAGAAAGATACCAGAATATGGAAAGATCTTTTATGCTCATGGATAGGTAGGATTAAGATAGTAAAAATGGCAATCTTACAAAAAGCAAACTACAGATTCAGTGCCATCCTCATCTTAATCCCATGACAATTCTTCCCAGACCTCCAAAGAACAGTACTCAATTTCATATGGAAAAAACAAAAAACCCAGGGTAGCTAAAACAATTCTGTACATTAAAGAAATTTCAGAGATATCACTATTCCTGACTTCAAGCTCCACTATGGAGCTATAATAATAAAAACACCTTGGTATTGGCATAGAAACAGACATGTGTGGAACAGTAGAATTGATAAATCCACACACCTATGAACACCTGATTTTTTACAAAGAAGCCACAATTAAACAATGGGAACAAGAATACATCTTCAACAAATTGCACTGGCATAACTCAATGTCGACATGTAGAAGAATACAAATAGATCCATACCTATCACTCTGCACAAAACTTAAGTCCAAGTGGAACAAAGACCTCAACATAAATCCAATTACACCAAACCTGATAAAGCAGAAAGTGATAAGTAGCCTTGAATGCACTGGCACAGGAGATCACTTCCCGAATATAACACCAGTAGCACAGACACTCAGATTGACAATTAACAAATGGGACCTCCTGAAACTGAAAAGCTTGTATAAAGCAAAGGACATGGTCAATAAGACAAAATGGCAGCCTACAGAATGGGAAAAGATCTTCACCTACTCCACGTCTTACAGAGAGCTGATCTCTAAAAAAATATAAAGAATTCAAGAAACTAGACATAAAAAAAAGAAATAATGAAATTAAAAAACAGGGTACTGACCTAAAAACAGAATTCCAAACAGAAGAATCTCAAATGGCCAAGATACACTTGAAGAAATTTTCAACTTCCTTAGCCATCAGGGAAATGCAAATCAAAACAACTCTGAGATACCATTTTACACATGTCAGAATGGTTTCTATCCAAAATGGTAATGACAGCCTATGTTGGAAAGATGTGGAGTAAGGGGAACATTCCTTCGTTGCTGATGGGAGTGCAAACTTATACAGCCAAGATCTCTTGATCTCTGCACTGCATCCAGTTTTCATGATGGTCTCTATTTGCTATAAAGTAAGGCTTCTTTGATGATGGATGACACCAACACTTATCTGCAGTTATAAAACAAGATTCATAATGTGACAATGAGTTATCCTGGCTTAGCAAGTCATAATAGCAGATTCTTTTCCAATATCCATGACCTCAGTAGCCTCAGGAAGCCAGCTAGACTTGCAGTAAAAAGTCATGATATTTGTACTTTTGAGTGGTCCTTAAGTCCAGTTAGATAACTGTTGTTACCATTGATATATGAGTGCTACATTATTTATTGCACCTTTACAGCCATATTGGTCATTGTTCTGTTCCATAGTTGTTGCTGTTGAGTAGGACTGGCTGTTTAGTAGCTTACTGCCCTTGGTTGCATGCAGTGTATTTTCTGTCATCATTGAGGCTAGACCAAAGGGAAAACACCTTCAGATAAGATACAGCTTGAATCATCTAAATATCGTTTACAGAGTGTGCCGTGTGATAAGCAACCTAGGGACACATGAATAGTCTACATTGTTTCACCCTAAAAACAGTATATAAATAGATACCCTTTCCAACATAACCCAATGCTAGGCATATATTTATTTTACTATATTAATCTGCTTACAAAGTACAACTATATGCCATGAAGTGTCTTATTTCACAGAGAATTTTGATGTGCTTGAGCAAGTGTGGATCACCTGAATGGTATTACATTGGTCCACTTACACCTATTTCATAATTAATTTGAGATCTTCAAAGTACAACAGAAACTTTATAAAACTCAATGTATTTTATGTTAAGGTTACCTATTGTGATCTTTTCTAAAATGTGAAACTGAATGAATATTTCATTAGATATTTTAAAAGAAGCTCAGAGTAGCAGGCTATGGCATATGCTATTTCCCAAGAAACAGTAATATAGGTGACATTGAGACTCTGACATTGTAAAATATTCATGACAATGTAAGTATCTATTAAGAAGCTAGTATCATAAAACTGCTCACAGTAGAAAAGCATCTTCTCATGCACACTATGCTCACAATGGAATACTCACAGTGTCATTCATTCATTCTCCTTTTGGATGGCTCCTTGAAGCATACAGAAAATTCTAAATATTTGAAAAAGCATTTTCCTATAAGACTCTAAACAAAGTACATATATCTAAAAGTAATACTTGAGTGTGAAATAACCTTTGAATCATCTTTCTTTCACTCTCTCTCTCTCTCTCTCTCTCTCTCTCTCACACACACACACACACACACACACACAAACACACTACAAACATACTTTATATTCTATTTTAATATCTTAAATTTTATATAACTTTTATCATTTCTTATAATGGAATATGTTATTGTTTCATGAGTCTGACCAAGTAACAGTATGTGGTGATGTCTATGAAAGAAAAATGAAATTCTAGAAATGCTGATTTTGTGTAGATTTCAAATGCAGATGCCAGATGCTAAAATCAACCAGATATGTCATGGTTTTTAAGTTCATTTAAAAAGTTAACAAATAATGCATTGAATCCATCCCAGTATTTTGAGATAAATAAGCCTACATTATAGACAGGGGAATCTAGCTAACTAACAAATGGGTTACTCCACATAGCTCATTTTTCAGGTGTGTGATTAGAAATAGTTCCCATCAACTCCGTTTGTGTGTTTCAAGAACATCATGAAAAGGCAAGAATTACAGTCATCATGCTGTGCAACCCATATTTTTGAAGCTTACTCCTTGAATTTAAATATAATTATGTTCCCTCTTTTCAGTATCTCCCCATATTATCCTTTCTGTAAACATCTTAACCTCTTGTAACCCCTATTTTCCTTTCCTTCTATGTATTCAACTTTTTTATTATACCACTACATATTTTACCTCATTAATATGTGAAATGAACATCATTGTCTTATCAGTTTTATAAATGCAGAAACTAAGCATGATGATCTTAGTATTCTATACTTCTTCTCCAAGACACCTCTAGTTTGATGGATTTTGAATCACTGAGCTTAATTATTGTTGCCTAAAAAGCAAGAATGAGTGTATATTTACTAGAACATTAGCATTTATTAGTGGCTACAATGTCACACAAGTGAAAAAATGTTGACACTTGCTGCAGCAACAAGTAGCTTCTCATAGGCCTCAGGGGATGTCCTGAGACCCTCAACTATGCATCAAGAAATGTAAATGGGCCAATCTGTGTGTGTTCTGTGCTGGCAACCACTGCTGCAGTGAGTTCAGGAATGTAACATCTTTGTGACATGTAGAAGAAACTGTTCTGAAGCACTCCTTCCCATACTTTGCCTCCTAAGTTCATTTTATATTGATCTTTGAGATGTTACCCAAGCCTTGGAGGTTGTGCTATAATTGTTCCATATAAGGCCAATTGTGCCTTGGTCACTTTGTCACAAGATTTGGACCTGTTGTGAATCTGCATTATACGCCATACCCTACACCAAGAGTATCTTCTCCAACAAAGGCAGAAAACAGCAGTACATCTATATGGAATAATCCTAATGATTTTTGAGATGCTTTATAACAGTGCCTACTTCACAAATAGCTGTCCACCACTAAACTCACAATGAATAGAGAAAAGCAGATGTGTACAATCCTTAAATACAAATTGTTTCAGAAATTAAGAGGGAGACCAATAGTTCCCATTGTAGTATTTTATTCGTTATTATGGGAAGCAATGGAGAAAATAAAAGAAAACAGGGGAGAGAAATCATGGTGAGATAGGGGTACTAGGCTAAGAATGTTTACATACAGAGAGGAATGATGGAATGATCAAAATAAAATCAACAAGAAAGACAAATTAGGAGCTAAATTTGGAGGCTTTGGTAAGTGATAGGTGGAAAAAGAAGGATAAAAACAAGTGCCCAGAGGATATTGTTCAAACTCATTCCACAGGAGGTTGTGTGATGGCAGCTCAGTAATTGGGGAAAACTGAATTTTGGTGGAGATGTAAATGAATAGTGAAATGTTGTAGCAAAGGGAGAAAAAAGGACATGAACATTGGGCATGTGGAAGACTTGTTATCTTATCTTGGATAATGATTGAATAAGGAATAATTTTGAGGAGCAACAAGAATAAGGACAAGACTATCATGAGAGTGTGACTACTGGACAGTTGCATATATAAATATTTAGAAGGAGGTTATACAATGTGTACATTTAGGGAAATGATAGTAGTATACACTCCTCTTGGGACCTTGAGCTGACTGAAACATGACACATTATACATGTAATGAAACACTACATTAATGTGGACAATTCCTCTATTTTCAAAATCAACTGAATAAGTTAGAATTTAAAATTCATAAACATAGCTAATATGTACTTCTCAGTAATTACTATATTGGTAATATTGTTCAGGGTTGTGTTAACATATAGAATTAAACTATGAAAATAAGACTGTTCTTGGGTTTTAGACAAGTCATTGACTTAAGAATGTTTGAGGTCTTAACTTATGATACATTGATAAATATTTGAATACCAAAATTGATATCACTGCCTCTTCCTTTTATTGGGTACAATGGACACTATAAGGATACATGACTTTCCTTTCTCTAAAAGTAAGTATTAAATTAATTAACTCCTTCTATGTTTAAGAATGGTAACGTTTCCTTAGAATTCAGTGGTATTCATCTTTAAATTTCATACTATGAAATAGTTGTGGTTTTCTACCAAATGGAAAAATATATTAATTCATATGTTTCATGGCATTTTCCCAATCAATTCAAAATAAAATGTCAATATTGCTCTGGACTTTTAAATTTATCATCTAATACAGTCTTAATAAATAATTGGTGTTAATTTTATCTATAATGTGTTATTTATGTATGTCAGAATTCTTGATTCAGAGCATTTACTCTTATGTGCGGATGGTTTTGAATGGAGAGGCAGAGTTAATTTCTTCTTCTATAAAAAAATGATTTTTGAGTCATTGAGTAAAGACCCTTGCAGTCAGGGATGATATGAATGGGAATACCTCAGAATTAGTGAATAGGTAGTGGGAAGTTATCCTGAAAACAGATTTATTGAAACTTTAATTACAGGGCTGATAAATGACTCAAAAGGTGAAAAAAGCTTTTGCTGCACAAATATGGATGTGTGAGTTCAAATATTCACCAACATTGTAGAAAGCCATGAATTGCGTCATGAATCTATAACCCTTATGCTGTTAGAAATAGAGACAGAGAGATTGCTTAAGCTTGTTGGCCCCCAATCTAACCCCTGAGAATCTGTCTCAAGGTAATGAGACAGGGAGTTACAGAGTAAGATACTTCTGACCTCTGCATTTGCACATATGTGTGCATCTACACACACACGTGGGTAATATACTACTCCTACACAACTTTCAATGCTTCAGCATACTTCATAATATAATATAGTGTATACACCACTATTAACTGTGTATACCTGAAATCCCAATTACAAAATCGAGTTCCAAATAAATCTCGAGTTTCACAACTCAGCATTAATTTCTGGAAATGAGATTTCTGAAGACTAGATGTTTGAGTCTATGCTAAGTTTTTTTTTTTTTTTCAAAATGTAATTTTTTTCTTTTTTTTATTTTACAATACAATTCAGTTCTACATATCAGCCACAGATTCCCTTGTTCTCCCCCCTCCCGCCACTCTCCCTTCCCCCCAGCCCACCCCCCATTCCCAACTCCTCCAGGGCAAAGCCTCCCCCAAGGACTGAGAACAACCTGGTAGACTCAGTCCAGGAAGGTCCAGTCCCCTCCTCCCAGGCCGAGCCAAGCGATCCTGCATAGGCCCCAGGTTTCAAACAGCCAACTCATGAAATGAGCACAGGACCTGGTCCCAATGCCTGGATGCCTCTCAAACAGATCAAGCCAATCAGCTGTCTCACTCATTCAGAGGGCCTGATCCAGTTGGGGACCACTCAGCTATTGGTTCATAGTTCATGTGTTTCCATTCGTTTGGCTATTTGTCCCTGTGCTTTATCCAACCTTGGTTTCAACAATTATCGCGCATATAAATACTTCTCTTTCTCTCTAATTAGACTCCTGGAACTCCACCCGGGGCCTAGCCGTGGATCTCTGCTTCCAGTTGCCTCAGTCATTGGATGGGGTTTCCAGTAGGACAATTAGAGTGTTTGGTCATCCCATCACCAGAGTAGGTCAGTTCGGGCTGTCTCTCGACCATTGCTAGCCATCTATTGTGGGGGTATCTTTGTGGATTTCTGTGGGACTCTCTAGCACTTTGCCTCTTCCTATTCTCATGTGGTCTTCATTTGCCATGGTCTCCAATTCCTTGTTCTCCCTCTCTGTTGTTGATCCAGCTGGGATCTCCCGCTCCCCCAAGCTCTCTTTCCCTTGACCCTTGCCCTTCATTACCCTGACTCAAGTCCAAGCTGTTCATGTAGATCTCATCCATTTCTCCGTCATTGGGGGATCCCATGTCTTTCTTGGGGTCCTGTTTTCCAGGTAGCCTCCCTGGTGATGTGAGTAGCAGTCTAGTCATCCTTGTTCCACATCTAGTATCCTCCCATGAGTAAGAACATACCATGTTTGTCTTTCTGAGTCTGGGTTACCTCACTCAGGATGATTTTTTTCTAGATCCATCCATTTGCCTGCAAACCTCATGATGTCATTGTTTTTTGCTGCAGAGTAGTATTCCATTGTGTATATGTACCACATTTTATTTATCCATTCTTCAGTTGAAGGGCATCAAGGTTGTTTCCAGAACAGTGACATAAGCAATCCATCTGTGTTGTGTTTAGATTTTTTTGTCCACTCTACACAAGCTAGAGTCATCTGAGAAGTGTGCTGTGGGATGTTCTATATGGCAAATGTGTTGCTGATTGGTCAATAAATAAAACACTGATTGGCCATTGGCTAGGCAGGAAGTGTAGGTGGGACAAGGAGGAGAATAAAGCTGGGAAGTGGAAGGCTGAGTCAGAGAGACACTGCCAGCCGCCATGATGAAAAGCAGCATGAAGATGCCAGTAAGCCACGAGCCACGTGGCAAGGTATAGATTTATGGAAATGGGTTAATTTAAGCTGTAAGAACAGTTAGCAAGAAGCCTGCCACGGCCATACAGTTTGTAACCAATATAAGTCTCTGTGTTTACTTGGTCGTGTCTGAGCGGCTGTGGGACTGGCAGGTGAGAGAGATTTGTCCTGACCATGGACCAGGCAGGAAAACTCTAGCTACAGAAGTGGGAACCATAATTGAGAAAATATTTCAATCAAAATGTGGGGAATTTTCTTGATAAGTGATTAACGGGGGAGGGTCCAGCCCACCCTAAGTGGTGCTATACTTGGGAAGGTGGTTGTAGGAAATATAGGAAAGCAGGCTGATTGATCCATGAGGAGTAAAGCAGTAAGGAGGGTCCTTCTCTGGCCTCTGCTTCAGTTCCTGCCTGTATGTTCTCAGCTTGCATTCCTGCCCTGACTTCATTCAGTGATGGACTGGTTCTTGGGAGTGGAATATAAAATGAAGTCTGTCTTCTCCAATTTGCTTTTGGTTATAGCATTTTATCACACTAGAGGAGGTACTAATACAATAACCAAATATAATTCTGTGTATATTTTAGCTTCAGATACGATAATATGTATATAGAAATTAATAACACAATATAAATCATACAGCAAATACTATTTTTGTCCAATTTTAGAATTTATTTTTTCTTAGAATTTCATGTGTGACTACTGTGTTTTCATAATTTCCTCCCCTCCCTTTTTCCCAGTTTTTCCATTGTCCCACTCTCCTACGTCTCAAGTTCATGACATCTTCTTCTATACCTATTATTATTGTTAGGCATATTTATACATAGATGTATACTCAACTTATGGAAATCATATAGTGTACATGTATTGAGCTCTCAACACATGATATTGGAAAACCTATCAGTGATTCATCCCTGAAGAAGACAGATTATCATTCTTTGAGGAACCATTAATTGCCTATTATTTTTTATATATTGTTGGTGCCTTATAAAATTCCTACTATCTGTGTTGACTTTTCCACTGCTTTGATTATTATGTAGACTTTCTGAACCTATTGTAGAGAGGTTATGGATGTGTATCTCTAAAATGTCCAAAAAATCACTATATATTAACAGGTTTCCGGTTGTTCTGCATCTTACAATCTTCCCACTCTCCTCCTCCACAATATTCCTTAGTCTTATGAATAGAGAGGTTGTGTTGAGGACATACATATGAACTGATGTACATATAAACTCTGAGGGACTTTAGCAGCATGCACAGGGCCAGTATTTAAGCCATATGAGGCTCTACTATTGTAGGGGGAAGTGGACAGGAGCCTCCATCCCTAACCTAGAAGCTTTCTCCCATTAATAACTATTCACAAAGGAAAAAAAAATAATTAAATTATCCTCTGGGTATACAAACCACACATAGGGAAGGTCCTATGCCCAACAGAGGGCCCAAACAAGACAGTCAATAGTATTTTAGAGTTTGTTTTTTGTCTGTTTTATTTGTATGCTTTTGAGGGTTTTTTTTTTTGTCTGTTTGTTTAATTTTTTGTCTTACAATGCTTTGTTTGGGTATTCTTTTCTTCTTTTTACCAAACAAGTCATTTGCTTATATATTACGAGTTCAAATTTTGTGTCTTTATGGAAATTTCTGTGTTCATGAGTGTGTGTGTGTGTGTGTGTGTGTGTGTGTGTGTGTGTGTGTGTGTGAATCTATATTTGTTTCTTGAAATTATTATTTTTGGCACTTATTTTTCTAGTCTGTCTTCTTTAGGTTGATTTATTTTCGTTTCCTCATCTTATTATCATTATTACTAATTTATATTCGTGTTTATTTTCTAATGAGAGAGAGAAGAAAGGCTATGGATTGGGGAAATGGTAAGGCAGAGAGAATCTGCAGGGAATTCAGAGAGTAAAAATCAGAACCAAAATATATTGTATAAGAAATCTGTATACAAATGTTCATATTTATAGTTTTTAATATTTTATATTGAAAATACCCACTTCCCATAATTTGTAAGAAGGTATTGATACACTCTTTCATAACTATCACTTGCTATCAGCTCTAATATTGAGAGAAAAAGCACTAATGAGGAGCATGAATATGCAATTATAAATTTATGAGTGTAGGATGTGTAACATTATTAACTTCATTGGAGATTTCTGTAATTTTTAAATCTCATACTTTAATAGTTACCATATTGTTTTATAAATTCATAAAATTTCATTTCTCCTTTTGTTTGCAAATTTCATGAATAAATTTCCAAGTTTTGATCCTGGTAGAAATGAACTTTGTTTTTACTTAGTTTTACATGTTTATAATATATTTCTCATTCATATGTATGTGGAGATGACAGTTTAAAATATAAGAATATGATAATAAAACAAACATACCGTAAATCCTAAAAGGATGTTTTTGTATTTGAATGATTATCAATATGGGTAAATATTTCTCTCATATTTTCTTCTAGTTGTGATTTATTATGTATAAATTATTACAAATATTCCTCATTAAATTATTATAAAAGTAAGTAATATTCAGATCAACTATATCAAAAATTTTAATGTTTTTGTTATAATAATGTCTTTATACATTTTCAGTGGTACTTTTAGAAATAAGCAAATTGGATACATAGGTTTATATGCTTCTTGACCTATAATTTATCAGCCTACTTCTTATATTGTTTTGGGAATTAAGTATGAGATGTGCTAAAAGAAATAGATCAGTATGTTCCTTCACCATTCTCAACCCTAGTGCTAAAAAAATTGCAATAATTTGCATGTGAAATAAATATTCAACACTAAATTTATTCTTAATGTTTAAGCAACTGTACTGCATTGAGCAGGAAGCTATATATACTTAAGGACAGAAATGGATGCAAGAGACAGCCCCATGTCCAGTGAGGTGAAAGCAAGGGGCACAGACCTAATGAATAATTCATGCAAATTATTTGAGAGAAAGTGAGATAAATGCTTGGTCAATTACATGACATTGAATTAAGAAGTGATTACTCAAGGTAAATCCAAGGAGAAAGGTATTTAGAGGAAAGGGTCTTCAGGATTCATTTTTGAAGGATGAGGAACAGAATAATTATGAAAATGAGGTCAGAGAATCCTAAGAAAAAGAAGGCTTAGTACGTCCATATTCACAGAAGCAGGAAGAACATGAGATTATTATGTCATGAAGAAGCATGAACAAAGAAGAGTTTAAGGTTAATCCGGTGGGAAGTTCCCCAAAGGTAGACATGGATGGAGCTGGGGACAAACTGCTCTTGGACAGATAAGCTAGTCAAGTGATGGTCAGCAAAGAGTGCAAAAATCCTGACACACATTGGTATATTCTTCTGGTCTTAGATTAAATTCAGCTTTATAGTCATGATGTTCACTAAACAGGAATTTAGGTTTAGAGCTTTTCTCTCTAAGAACTAGACATTACAGAAATTCAGTAATCAAGCTGTCCCCAATTCTACTTGCAATGCGACATTCTAACTTTTGAAGACACATAGCTTAAGTTTTAGAATGTGATTTGACCAGTATAATATTGATAAGTGGTAATTTCAATTAATATATAAAGAATTATGATTATATTAAGATATTGCAAAAGCTAAAGTTGGTATTTTTTGTTTTGTTTTGGTTTTTTTTTTTTGGTTTTTCGAGACAGAGTTTCTCTGTGTAGCTTTGCGCCTTTCCTTGAACTCACTTTGGAGACCAGGCTGGCCTCGAACTCACAGAGATCTGTCTGGCTCTGCCTCCCGAGTGCTGGGATTAAAGACGTGAGCCACCATCGCCTGGCTTGCAAAAGCTAAAGTTTTAACATATACACTTTATCTGAGTAATGAAGGAATAAGCACTTGTTTTATTTGAAGCACTTGCTTCTAACTAACTTGCAGGGCTTAACAATGTAATAGAAATTAGAGATTCATTAATTTTGAGAACTAAAAGCTTTAATCTTCAGAATCCCTCCTAATAGGATCATTGAAAATGTCTTTGAATAACTCTGTGTTATTGCTTTAAAATGTAATGTCACAGAACAATAATTCAATCCCATAATCTCAGAGTTGTTTTATTTAACTTAAGTTTGGGTGACATTCCATACCTGGATAAATAAACACCCTGAAAAGGGCTATTATTTTTCACTATCCTTGGTAGACAGATCTATTGAAACATTCAGACATATTATTGTGAAGAATTATGAATGCATTGAGATGTTGACCTACTTTGGATAATATTCAGTGTGCTACATTATCCTCAGTATTAATGGAGACATCTGGATCAAAACACAAAGAATTTTCTGACTGTACATTAAGCAGCAGTGTGAGCATCATTTGCATTCCCTTTCAAATGTCTATGCAGAATCCTTTGGAGGGCTTACTCAAGCAATAAGTTATATTGGAGCCAACACTCTAGCACATCTCAATCTTAGGGAATTCTAGTATTTCAAATGTCCAGTGTCTTTTATATCCTGACTGTTCTAGTAATATCCATTACCTATATTATTTGGGGGCATAAATATGTGTACATTGTGATGGAGAATGATATTCTGCCTTACATGCTTGTGGCAGTCATAGAAATTATAGGACGTAACAGAAGCTTTTAGAGTCTGTGCTCAAATGATTTGGAGCCATGCAAAAAATCGATGAAAAACTGTTTTACAATAATCATCCTCCTGATTTTGTCTGACAAAAAAAAAAGTTTTTAAAGCTAAGGGAAAAATTGATTATTCTCATGGTGACAGGCAGCCATCAGAATTGGATGAATTATTCAGTGACAACTCTCCTCAACAAGCATGCTTAAGAAGTAACCCTGCCAGTGTCTTCCCCTTGTTTCTCAATCTATCACCAACTGGATTACACCTACTAATCTTTGTGCTACACTATCAAATGCAAGTAAGCATTCACCAATACCTCCAGAGATGATGAATCTCAAAAGTCCTCCAGCCACTGCACATCACATTTTTTTAAATTTTGTAATAATGCTAGCTATCTTCAAGGCTCAAGGAGGTTTTTAATACATTAATAGTGCTCTTACTAAAACAAATGTATTCTGTTTTTTTGTTTATTTATTTGTTTGTTTGCTTAATGTCAGGTCATTATATACTTTTGTATATTGCACAAATATCTTTTTTTTTAATTTACTTATTGAGCTCCAGCAGCTCACTAGTAGGTAAGACTCCTATGGGCAGGCAGCTCCAACACTGCCACCACCCATTGGATTTAACCTAAAAGACCCACTCTGTTACTCAAATCCAATGAAACCATCATCCTCTCTCTTGCTTAAACATCTCCCACAACATCAGCAGCTCCTAGAGGCAAAAGCACCCCCTGAAAATTGAAAGAAGAGCCCTAGCAGCCCACTAGTAAATTAGACTCCTGCTGGCAAACCACTCCACTGTCCCTACTCATTGGAACCTGTAACCTATATGACCCACTCTGCTGTCCAAACTCACTGAACCCATCATTTCCACCTCACCCCCCCCCCCCCGACAAACATCCCTTGCAAAATCAGCAGCCCCTAGAGGCACAAGCATCACTTGCACCAATTGGAAGAAGAAGTGAGTGACTAGTATTCTAGCTAAACTGCCCCTATCTCTAGGCCCTAAGGCCCAGGACACATCCCATGCCACTCCCCTTACCATCTCAGCCTCAATAGCCAGTTAGCAGGTAGGATTCCTGTAGACAGCTCATTACACCACCGCCACTACCCACTGGACTCTGTAACCAGCAAGACCCACTCTGCCACCCAAAACCACCAAACCCATCGTCTTCTTCTACCTGTCCAAACATCCCCCACAACATCAGCAGCCCCTGTCGTCACAAGCACCACCCATACCAATTAGAACAGCCACAGGCAAAACCTATAGAATTGGAAAAATAGACTCTGTGGGAACAGGTACAACCTAGACCAGTGCAACACAAATCTTAAAAGGTCTTATAACAAAATACCCAGAACCAGATATTGAGGTAAAAGCTGAAAGATCAGAGAGGCAGAGCAGCAAGCCACTATCTACCCCTATGAAATCCTCCACCAAAAGAGAGTGAGCTCTTCTCTCTATCCTGCTTTATCACTTTCTCTCTCTGCCCAACGCCATCACTTCCTGTCTGTCTGTGCAGACCTCCAGACTTCATTGGTTAACTAGTGGTTAGCTCCTCCTTTTAATTTTCAGGCAAACTTTGTTAGAGCACAAATAAAATATCATCACATATCCCCATTTTTTGTCAAAAATTAAAAAAAGTGTTAATTTAAAATTATAGAGCTAGTTATCAAGAAATTTAAGCCATTGGCCATACAGTTTATAATTCATATGAGCCTCTGAGTGATTATTTTATAAGTGACTGGGGGACCTCACTGCTGGGTAGGACTGGAGAAACTTCCAGCTACACACCAGTTGGTAGAACAGAACCTACAGACACAAGTAAAGCCCACACCAGCCAGAAGAACTGGACGATAAACTGGATCTAGGTTCCCAAACCCCTAAAAACTCAGCTGAGACAACGCTATGTGACCTGACCCTCTCACAAGAGCTGCTGTTTTTTTTTTAACCTGCTCCCTATGGTGAGATGCCTTGCTCAGGTTTGATGCAGCAGGGAAGAGCTTGGTCCTTCCTCAACTTGATATGCCATGTATTGTTGACTCCTATGGGAGACATTGCCTTGGAGGAGGTGGGAATGGAGGGTGGATTTTGTGGAGAGGGATGGGGGGGAGGAGGGAGGATGGGGGATCTGTGGCTGATAGGTGAAATTAAGTTAATTATAATATATATATATATATATATATATATATATATATATATATATATATATATTAAAAAAAAGTGTAGTCTCTTAGGTTTCCACTGCCACTGTCATGACTGTCAAGTGTTGCCATACTTCTGCACTGTATTGGACTCTTGCTGTGGGATGTCTTTCTGTATGCTGTAAATATAGGCTTTTCTCATAGGTTAGTAAATAAAGCTGCATTGGCCTATGGCAGGGCAGGATGGAGCCAGGCAGGAAAATACAAGAGAAATAATGAGAGGAGAAAGGAGAGTGGCGGGAGATTCTGAACTGCAGTCCAAGGAGTAACATGCAATGGGATGCAGGTAAAGCCACAGAACACGAGTCTATACATGGATAAATAGAAATGGGTTAATTTTGGTTAAATTAAATTAATTTTAATTAATTAAAGAGATAGCTAGCAAGAAGCCTGCCATAGGCCGTACAGTTGGTAATTAATATAAGCCTCTGAGTGATTATTTTATAAGCAGCTATGGGACTGCAAGGCCAGGCGAGACCAGAGAAACTTCCAACTACAGACTCTTACCCACATGGAACCAGAAACATAAGCCAAAATAAACTCATTCTTCTTTATGTTGACTTTGATTATGCTGTTTTACTTCAAAAAACAGAAGAGAAAGGAGTAGATACCTGGATATATTCATGTGCATATAGACAAAAAACTCAGACATCAATCACTAAAGAAACCTAAGATGTTATAATTTAATTATTTAAAGTAACTGAAAAATTTCAGAATATTCCTACCCAGTATAAGCTGATACAAAAATTGAAATATCACATCTTGATAAGAATAGCATATATATATATATATGCCATAGATACTTTCATTTGAAAAACAATTTTCAATAAATAGATTTCATTAAATTTTATTAAATAACTTTTAATTTCAAGTAGCCAATCTGCTAGTACAGATATAGAGAGAAGAAATTTAGTCTGACTTTACACTTCTTTGAGAAGGTGCTAGAAGTTCTGCCTTTCTGCCTTCTGTTTATGGAATTCTTTTTTTTTTTCTTATTTTTCAAGACAGGGTTTCTCTGTGGAGCTTTGCACCTTTCCTGGAACTCACTCAGTACCCCAGGCTGGCTTCGAACTCATAGAGATCCACCTGACTCTGCCTCCCAAGTGCTGGGATTAAAGGCGTGCGCCACCATTGCCTGGCTTTTTTATGAAATTCTGATATCCAAAGGGAAGATTAAATAATTCATGGTTAGGTCAGTGCAAAGATGGTAAAAGATACAATAAATGT
Source organism: Peromyscus californicus insignis (assembly GCF_007827085.1). Lineage (NCBI taxonomy): Eukaryota > Metazoa > Chordata > Mammalia > Rodentia > Cricetidae > Peromyscus > Peromyscus californicus. Next base: position 46,823,062 of record NW_026294491.1, on the reverse strand, counting down.
TAAGTAAACAAATAATAAAGGTATGAAAAATCAGATGTTATTCTATATTCTCATAGAATTAGGACAAGTTAATTAGCCTTCTTTTTTAATTCTTTCTGAAATTCTCCTTTTTAATGAAATAATTTCATATCAGCATCTTGCTTGGAGATACCTTGCTAGCAAAACTGCCAACAAATGTAGTTTGAGGAATTAGATCACCTGGAAATAAACTTCCCTTGGGGGATGTGGGAACTGGACTTCTTTTTTTTCATGAAAGCACACTTTATACAGTGTCCTTGGGGGTGTTGATAACAACTCTTATATATTTACTGTCATAACTTGGAAGTAGGAAATCTTTTTATATATGCATTAGAAATTATTATGAAAGGACACTTTCAGATTGTACAAAGAGCAAAAACACCTGGATTTAGGGATAATTAGAGAATTGAAATATGTGAAATAATAAATAGTAGCAAGGTCAAGACAACCAAAAATTAAGCAATTCTAGGACTTGGAGCATTAAATTTAATTGACAAATACTGGCTATTTTTACCTTGTAAACATGTTTTGAAACAGACATTCATTGTAAATGGCTCAATTAAACTAACTAACATACCCATTTCCTCATATTTGTCTTTATTGTTGTAAGAAGATTTAAATTCTACTATTTCACTGACTTTTCAAAAAGTGTTGATATTTAGAAAAGGTAGTAATTGTTAAGTGGGTGAATGGATTACACAAATCAAAGTGATCATGGAATTTAACCATGTTACCATCTGTAACAAAATGATCCTATGCATCTGGAAGAAGCCTGTGGTTTTAGATAGTTCAATTTCTTAGTAAGAGGAGAGGGATATTTTCACTGTCCAAGTTAAAAAAAGTAAGATTACAGTATGATATCATGAGACCATTTAAGGCAAGAATAGTTTAAGTTTTAATTGTATGATGTTTACCTACCAATTTTTGAATTGCAATATTTGAAAAGCATTTGGATAAATAGTCAAACAATCTTCAATAGCAATTAAATTTTTAATAAATAATCTGGAACATTTTGGTTTAATAACAAATATTGTTAATTAGAATGGTCAGATACTGTACTAATAATACCACAAACTTTCTACACACTATTCTTCAATGAATTACATTTAAGACATAATCTTTTAAGAAATAAAATATCAAAATTTAACATTAAAAGTAAATCCTGAATAGAACAAATTAAAATTTTACACTGTAAGTTTTAATTTAAAATTTAATCAGCTTGCTATATTTCTCAAATTGTAAAAAGAAATTGTTATCTTTTCTATATTTGAATAGTTTCATAGTTTGAACCATCAGAAAATTGAAGAAGCATTTATTCATCTGTAAAATGTCAGTTCGTTCAAAATGATAATGGTAATATTATTTCAAAAATATTCAAATGTACAGTGTTAATAATTTCAAAATTGGAAATTCATGAAAGATAATTGAGAAAATTGAATGATATTAGAAAAGAGTATCTGTGGAATAGCAAGGTTGTCTGATCCTATTTAGTTATATTGAGACCATACATGGAGCTAATGAGAGAATAAGTGCCATTAATAAGCAGCTAAGTGTGAGCCAGAGGGCCTCTTTGGTAGCTCATGAATAGGTCATTTTCTCTTACAGTAGAGGAGTGGATATAGTTAGTAGTAGATTTAAAATTTGATGACATCTCAAATTCTAAATGCATTTGATTAGCCATCCAAAACAGATCTGAGATGCTTGAGAGCCCTTGGTGAGAAACTCTAGGCTACTTACTTATGCAGTAGAGACATTTGTGTAGATAACTGGGAGAATGTTTGCTCCGGTGATAACTTCGGACAGAGCTTTATGGGATGGCCTTTCACCTGTGTGGTAAGGGTTAGACCTGTTGTGAAAACCCAGATAAGCCTTTCTGTTTGTGTAAAACAATGCATTTCATCCTCATAATCTTGGATCCTAAAATAAAATGTCATAAAACAGTAATATTACCTAGCTGGAAATGTGCTGGCAGAAAAAAAGAGATTTCAGGGTAAATGAGCTGCAGTAATGAATCTCTATATGCGGTCAAGACACAATAGAAATGAAGGGATTACACTGAGTGTTTTTTTTTTTTTTTTTTTTTTTTTGGTTTTTTGAGACAAGGTTTCTCTGTGTAAGCCTTGCGCCTTTCCTGGAGCTCACTCTGTAGCCCAGGCTGGCCTCGAACTCACGGAGATCTGCCTGCCTCTGCCTCCCGAGTGCTGGGATTAAAGGTGTGCGCCACCACCACCCGGCTTACACTGAGTGTTTTTGATGAAGAGGGCCAGATATAAAGCTAGTCTGACTGAGAGACACATCTCAACACAAGGGATTTATTGCACTAATGGATATCAAGGAAAATTTTTCCAAGAAACCAAACAGAAGAACAGACAGGAAGAATTTTGTTTGTCATCTACAATACAAAAAAAGATATGAATAAACAAAGGAGAGGGCCATTTGTAGCACAAGGGAAAGTCTCAATTAGAGTCACTATTGCTTACTTAAATGTACACCATTGTTTGAGTGTAGACATACTGATGTGTAACCCTAGACAGGAAGATAGCATGTATATTCAATTTTGGTTAACATTTCCTGAAGGATCTATAATTCTTTGTTCACATTCTTATATTTAGAGTAAATGGAAACAGACAGGCAGATTGATTATTTTAAAAATACAGTATTTTACTAATTCTTCGTTAGTTTCACAAAAGTAGTTTGATCATATTCACTCCTCCCCCTTTCTCTAACTCCTCCCAAATCCAGTCTATAAGTTCCCACCCCCTGTAACTTCATACCCTTTTTAAATAACAAAACTATTACACATATTTCATTTTATTTTATGAGTGTTTTACCTGAATATATAAGTACAATATATATTTACCTGGTACCTATGGATGTCAAAGACATTATCAAATCATCTGGAAGTAGAGTTATAGATGGCTGCTATCTACCAGTGCTGGGAACAAAACTCAAGTCCTTTGCAAAAGCAAAAAGTGCTCTTGGCCATTGAAGCCTCTCCCCTGCCCTTTTCTTCTTTATTCTCTTTCTACAAAGTACTCTCTGATTTATTTGTTTATTTAGTGTGTGTGTGTGTGTGTGTGTGTGTGTGTGTGTGTGTGTGTGTGTGTGTGTGTATAGGTGCACCATGTGACTTCAGTGAATGAAGTGGCAAGAAGGCATTGTTTCCCTTGAAACTTCAATTATAGGTAATTGTCAACCACCAGATATTGGTGCTTGCAACTACATCCAGGTCTTCTGGAAGATCATTGCACACTTGTTACCACTGGACAATCTCACTATATCCTGGCTTTGTTTTAATAAACCACTGAATCCAATTTGTACTGCCCATGTACTCAGGAGTGTTAGGCCATCTATTGGAGCATGGTCTAGTTACTAGGAATCAAACCCTTAAAAGTCAACTATCCCTATCCCGTCAACTCTCAATAGCTCTTCATGGAGGACTGGGGGTGAAGAGTTATGATATCCTCTTGCTGCCATGACAGAGTGTTTTCTGGCTTAATCTAGTGTGTATTTCATGGAGACAGTACAGCTGTTTCAAGTGCATTAATGCAGTGATCCTGTCATGTCTAGAAGATACTGTTTTGATCTGGTCCTCCCCAAGCTCTTTTTTTAAAAAAATAATCTCTCTGCTACCTCTTCAGATTGTTCCTGAACCTTGGCAGGGGTATGTGTTTGGGTGTGTGAAATAGTGTGACAGTATATTACATTGACACTTATTCTCTGCACTAGATTGCCCTGTTGTTTCAAATAATTCCCCCAAACCTTTACCTTTTCTTTTTTTTTTTCTTGTTTTTAGACTTCTTTTTACCTAAATCACAATCCAATGAATTGGATCAACACCTTCAGATGCTTTATTTTTGCAGGTATTTTCTTCAAACCATTGCTTTGAATGTTTTATTTATATATTTATGTGTGTGTATATATAATAATCAAGGAAATGTTAAGAATTTGAGAAGGAATATGAGTTATGGAAAGTTTTAGAAGGAAGGCGATGGTAATGCGATTATATTTTAATTTAAAAACCAAATTTTAAAAAGCTAAAGCTACACATACATATTGGCCACTATTATTCCTCCCTGCATTTTTTAAACTAAATATTCAAAAGCTGAAAAATAATACTTTTTTAAACAAAATTCACATTTTATTTAGATTGAAATAAACTGTACAAAATTGATTTTATTCACCAAAAAGAACCTCAATATTTTCTGTATTATTTAGATAATCCACAAAACATTTATTTTTGTAGGTTTTGCTTACAAATCAAGAAGAGGCAGTAGACAGACATACTCATGTAAAAAGACAGAAGAAAACAGACAAGCCAGTAGTTGCCTGTATGGATGGCCTTTGTCTGTGTCTTCACTGTGAGGCAGAAGTGAATTTACCTGTGAGAAAACTTATGAAAGTGTGGGCTCAACAAGGGAATGTAAACAGCAACAACCAAATGGGGAGAAACAGGGCCTGGCTCTGCCATTCACTTGTTCCTTTGAGGTCCTTCCATTCTGACAGAACTACACTGAAACATGCTTGCTGAGCTCATAAACTTCTGCAATTCCCGTGACTGTTCATCACAGGTGAATTTTGTTGCTTTGTTGCTCTTGCAGTACTGAGGCATGAGCTTGCACATGCTGGGCAAGTCCTCCACTAAGTTATACCCCTGCCCTTGTTTTTTTGAGACAGAGTCTCACTGTGTAGCCCAGGTTGGCCTATATCTTGTGATCCTCATGCTTCTCCCTTTCAAGTGCTGCTACCATAAATTTTAAATACCTAAAACTCCTACAAATCAAAAGTCAATGATATACTTCATCGTAACACATTATAAAATGTATCTCTAGTAAAATTCATTTTTCAAAGACCTGATAATTCAACAGCTGACAACTGGATCCACAATGATAAAGTTATATCTAAAATGACTTTAACTAAAGCAATTCCAGAGTGCCACTAGCAGGGAGGAGAGGCATTTTGGCACTCCCAATGCCAACTTCTGCAAGAACAGACAGATACTGAAAGCATGAGAGTTCAAAGGAGGGTTATCTAACTATGTGGATTACCAACAGCTAATGATGCATTCAACTGGAGGCCTATCCGCAGGGTACACAGTTTTTAATTGGCCTACTATACCATAGGGCTTTTCTTCCAATCAGCTAACATAAGACAACAGCCATTTTTAAAATCTTTTCAATATTTTAAATGGTTTCTGAATTATTTGTAGGAAGCTCTGGTTTATTTGTATAGAGTTTGATGTATGTGTCCACCATTAAATCCAGATCACATTTTACATCAAAATTTATGTTAAGCAAAGCCAAATTACTTGACCTCTGGTCTGTCAAAGTGTTCCGCAAATATGCCTTGCGATGCTTTCATCCATTTTCATAGCGCTCATTCTCAACTTTCATCACAGGGAGAATACATAGGACCTTCAGCAAGGCACAGACATTGGGAAAAAAAAAACTTGATGTCAGGAAGATGGAGGGCTTCATAAATGGTGGATGGGAGGTCAATATCTTTCCCTCTGTGTTTCCACTTGATTCTCCAACAGTGAAGCTCGGCTGAGAGCATGTCAGGATTGGGTAGGTCACTTCTGTGCATTTCAGCATGGAGCTCTTCTGAGGTGTTGAATTTGAGCTGCCCCATCACTGAGGATACCAGAGATAGGCATTCAGAGCTTTGAGGTGCTGTTCAGAGAATATGTCTTTTTTTTAAGTCACAAAAATGTTTTATATTTTTATTTAAGAGATGATATTAAAAAAGTGGTGTTTATATTTTCCAAAAATTCTCAAATGTTTAGATTTGTATATAGTTAAGATCTGTGTACTTTACTGTTGCTAATTTTTCTTTAAAAATTAAAGATTTATTTAATTTTATTTTTTGGTTCATAGTTCATGTGTTTCCATTCATTTGGCTATTTGTCCCTGTGCTTTATCCAACCTTGGTCTCAACAATTCTCGCTCGTATAAACCCTCCTCATTCTCGCTAATTGGACTCGCTAATCGCTCCACCCAGGGCCTAGTCATGGATCTCTGCATCCAGATCCCTCAGTAGTTGGATGAGGTTTCTAGCACAACAATTAGGGTGTTTGGCCATCCCATCACCAGAGTAGGTCAGTTCAGGCTGTCTCTCGACCTCTGCCAGCAGTCTGTTGTGTGGGTATCTTTGTGGATTTCTGTGGGCCTCTCTAGCACTTTGCTTCTTCCTATTCTCATGTGGTCTTTATTTACCATGGTCTCCTATTCCTTGTTCTCCCTCTCTGTTGTTGATCCAGCTGGGATCTCCCGCTCCCCCAAGCTCTCTTTCCCTCAACCCTCGCCTTTCATTACCCCCACTCATGTCCAGGCTGTTCATGTAAATCTCATTCCATTTCTCTGTCATTGGGTGATCCCTGTGTCTTTCTTGGGGTCCTGTTTTCCAGGTAGCCTCCCTGGTGATGTGAGTAGCAGACAAGTCATCCTTGTTTCATGTCTAGTTTTTTGTGTGTATGAGTCTTTATCTGCATGTATTTATGTGCATAATGTGTGTGCAGTGACCAAGAAGCCCAGAAGAGGGCATCATATTCCTTGGAATGGAGTTAAAGATGGTTGTGATGTGGGTGCTGGGATCTGAACCAAGGTCCACTGCAGGAACAGCAAGTGATTTTTAACTGCTGAACCATCTCTCCAGTCCAGGTTGGTATTTTTCTTTTAATGAGAAAAAACTCAAATGATCAAAAAAAAATGTGTAAATTATAGAACTCACACATCACTTCCTTGTTAAAAAAATTAACTATTGCTAACATATACGCAGCTGGGCCAACTCCAAACCCTGCATCTTCGTGTCTGATGTCAAAATGCTCTTTAGATCTCTAACTCTGTTCAGCTTTGTGACTGCAACACACTTCTTCCTCTTGGGCTGGTTCCAGCTCTCCTAGGCAGGTATATCCCACAACTCTGGCATCTCTAACATCTTGGGTTCTCCAAGGCAATCCAGGCTTCAACTTCACAGCTTCACTCAATGGTCTCTATACTAGGCCTCTATTCAGGGACACCCTGATATGAAGTCACAACACACCCCCACAGTTGGGCGTGGTCACGCATGGTCAGCGGGACCTAGTCACTTCCGCCTAGTCATTTCCGGGTCAAATGTCTCGGTGACCCAGGACCGTGGCTTTACGCGGTTGCATAAAGGGCACAACGCAACCACGTGATGTGTGTGTGTGTGTGTGTGTGTGTGTGTGTGTGTGTGTGTGTGTGTGTGTGTGTGTGTGTGTGTGTGTGTGTGTGTGTGTGTGTAGAATATGTAGAATAGCCACACGGGCCTGTGTGCGCAGGCGCGGCCCAGCCCTTATAAGCCGGTGCCATGATCCCATGATCCCCAGTCCCCGTTCACTCACGTGTCTTTCCACAGGCCTGTGCACATCTGTCCCTCTCCCTTATCTTAATAAAACTCTTGTAAGTGGATTCTGTTGTGTTTCCTGACTTTTCCTCCCAGAGTAAGAGCACTGGAAAACCAACACACCCCTGACAGATGCCTGGCCTCAGCAGCTTTTTTCCTTCCTTCCTTCCTTCCTTTCTTTCTTCTTCTTCTTTTTTTTTTTTTTTTTTGGTTTGGTTTTTGCTTTTTTTGGTTTTTCTTTTTTTGTGTGTGTTTTTTTTTCTTTTTTCTTTTTTTTTTTTTTTTGAGTAAAACCAAAACTTATTCTAAGCCACAGTCTTTAAGTTCCTGAATAATGTGCTCCACTGTTGAAACACTGAGAGTGTCTTTATAGTAATTCTCCGAGGTTAGCTAAGGTTCCAGGTTACCTTGCTGGGCCCCCCGGAATTTCCCTGGGAGTTTCATTTGAATGTCAAGTTTGGTTCCTAAAATTTGTGGCTTCCTCAAACCAAAACTCACGATAGACTTCAATACTTTCCATCACTTCGTTAAGTGAATGCAGTACTGCAGTCAAGCTTCTGGCTGCAAAGTAGATATCAGAAGTTTGTCCCTGGAGGTTCTTCCCAAAGGCCCTTGTAAAAGATAACACATTTTTAAGAACAGCAGTGGTAACAATGAAATCAAAATCTGCTACTGCACTACAGAGTACAAATGATCTTCCAGCTATACAATTATTCTACCTAATATTTGTGTCGCTATTTATACCATCCAAACATAAAACAAGAGCTTGTAGGAGATCCACTAAGGCGTCATGTCTGCCTGTCCACTGGGAATGGCAAATTTCCTTCAGCTCTTTACCCCGCTCTTCACTGTTCTGAAAAAGAACAGACATCACATTGTCAAATTCTAAAAGCAGCTGTGGTGACCGGTGGAAAAAAAGAACAGACTTCCTCAATCATTCCTAAAGCCACGGATACCCCTATCACAGCAACAGACCTCGCCAACCACGAATTTAAGGCACAGGAAGAGCAGAGCATGTAGATAGCCTGGGGGTATTTTTCTAAAAGTCTTGAAGCGACAACTTTCATTTTGGAAGAAAATCCCCTGGACACAATGTAAGCCTGACCACGACAATACTCCATATTCAATCCACATTTCTGAGTTATTGCAGTGTGAAATTTCACAGCCAAAATTTCTGCATCAGCTCCATAGGGCAGGAAGCCCACAAACTCTTCTCTCAGGTTATGAGCTTCATCGACAAACCTCACCAGCATGGGCAAGTGCTCTTCTCTTGCTATGTCCCCCACATCATCTGTGATGATGGAAAAGAAACGCTAGTCTCTCACTTCCCTGAGCGACTCCTCCCAAATGCAGCTCTCACAGATCTCCAGCATCCATCTCTGCTGCACTTTGGAGCAGAATAACATGTTCACCGCTGTGGTCTCAAAGTGCTTCCGCAGGACCTCCTCTCCAGAGCTGATTTGGCACTCTAGGAGCACCTGAAAGTTATCTGGAGCAAAGAGGCCTTCTGGGATCTCGTCTGCCTCATGCCCATGCAAGGGTATGTTCTGCTTTCCCATGAGAATCAGAATCTCAAATAATGATCTGAGGTACTTTTAGTTCTCCTTCTCTTCAAGGGTCAAAGATAACACGTTTCCATTCTGCTGGTTCCCTGCTTCTGCACTGGGAACTAAATATTCTGAACTAAATATTCAAAACCTGAAAAATAATACTTTCAATAAAAATATAAAACAGCTTCCATTACACTTAATACGGGAAGATCAAAGACTATTCATTTTCAACCTATTTTTACAGATCTTAAACCATCTTGGAGTTGAAATCACCTTATTAAGGAAAAAAATTATCTTTAAGAACATGGAAATGCTCTATTTTTGTAATGTACATGACCTAAAGCTAGAATAGAATGTTGGCCCTATTTAAGGAATTTCCCCGAGATTTTTCTGTTCCCACGACCCTCTTAGGAACACTTATAATTTACACTTATGAAACACAACTATAAAGAAAATCCCACAACTAAGGCTGAGGGATTATTGTGGAATTTTGGAGGAGTGTTGTAAGAGCTGGAGGAATAGAATGTTTGTTTAAGATTGTTTCTCCCAGGAATGTCAGCATCTACACCCATGCACTCACCAACATGACTTCCCAAGACGAACTGAAAAAAGATAATGACAATAGACATGCTAATATGTGTGGCAGATATCCAGGGAGGAGCTAACCTTACACAAAGAACTACAGGCACCTAAGAAATGCTGAGAGACCAAAATAATCTTCCCCAGGGACTAGCACACCGATTGGAAAACCAAAACTGAATGGTCAGCATTGCATGTGTGTGTGTGTGTATGTGTGTGTGTGTGTGTGTGTGTGTGTGTGTGTGTGTGTGTGTGTGTGTGTTTGTGTGTATGTGTGTGTGAGAGAGACTAGTTAATGAAAAAAGAGACCATGAATTTGAATGATAACTACAAGCGTATATGGGATTAAAGGCATGAGCCTCCCAAGTGCTGGGATTAAAGATGTGAGCCACCACTGCCCAGTTTCTATTGTTAGTGGCTAGTGGCTAGTGGCTAGTGTCTGATCTCTAGACAAACTTTATTTTTCAGAAACACAAACAAAATATCACACATTTAATGGAACAAGAACACATTCAATCATGGAAGTGAATAGAATAGGTGCTATAGGTGCTCATACTGTCTTCTGTTATCAGAATTTATTGCTATTTCATTGCTAATGGGTTGCTCATGAATACAAGATTCTGAGCACACTGAAAAACCAAATGTTGCTTTGCTACTTAATTTTTGTTTGCAGTCGCTCATTCTCTTCTTTTAACTATTAACCCTGTGGTGCAAGCTTGTGTTTCTCTTTTAACAGCATTCTTTGATTTGACAAAATAGCCTTTCTCTATTTTGACAATATCTGATTTTTTTTTTTTTTTGCTTTCATAGGCATGGCATCTAGCCCTCTTCTTCCAAGTGCTGTATGTGCCAGCTGATGAAACTATTTGAAGCCTTAGTATAAGTATAAATAGCACATCCTGCTTACTCATAGAACAATGATCCTTTGCCGTATCTTGCTTATTTGGGTTCTTGGTAAGAATTAGTGTAAAGTGAATTATGTGAAACTTTTATTTCCTTTATTCTGATAAAATGTTCTTAATATTACTATCATTGTTTTTTTTTTTTTATTTTGCAGTTCAATTCAGTTCTACATATCAGCCACGGATTCCCTTGTTCTCCCCCCTCCGGCCCTCCTCACCTTCCCCCAAGCCCACCCCCCATTCCCACCTCCTCCAGGGCAAAGCCTCCCCCTCAGACTGAGATCAACCTGGTAGACGCAGTCCAGGCAGGTCCAGTCCCCTCCTCCCAGGCTGCAATTTATATATCATTTGTTTAAGATAAACCAAGATTTAGAACTATTTTTTTGTAATTGAAAAGCATAATATGAATACTTTCTAGGAAAAATATTTTATGTCCAAATTCATTATAATAAAAGGTTGACATATATTATTTGAATTTTTTATAAAGATACTGACACTTCACAGTAGACTGAGCCAGTGTAGAATCATACAGCACTCACACAGTATGTATCTCTTTCTGTAACCTAATTCAGCTACTAATGTTAATACTTAAAGTTAGAATATATAGATAATGGAAGGTTAACTAAAAGGGAGATTTCATGATGCAGCTTCTATGTGGACATCATTTATTATGGGTGGGACTTTATGGTGATTTAGCTTTTTGGGGGACACCCACCATCCTGTAAGCACTTCACTTTTCTCAGTAAACAAGCTGAATATGCTCACTGGTACCCCATGCTGCCCTTTGGAGGAGTAGTTGTTTGGGTCTTTCATAGTGTCCTTTCTGGGATGAGTAGGCATTTGTTCGTGTCTCTCCAAGACAAGTTAAGACAACAACTGCAAGTCAGAGAAATTAACAAGCTTATTCTTAAGTCCATCCTCTAGAACCCAGTGCATGGATGGAAGCGAGTTTACTCAATACTATAAACACACACACACACACACACACACACACACACACACACACACACACACACACACAAAATGTAAATTCCAATGAGAACTTAATGAATTCATTGTGAGGAACTGAAAATGGATACAGAGACGTGTAAAATACTTTTACAAGTTTCAGTAGCACATTTTGAGGGATAAAACTGCAGTTGAGGAAACAAGAATCAAACAAAAGATGATCTTTCCTTTCACCTCTCTATCCATTCAGAGTTATGTTACAATTGAACTTCAAAATAAAACAATCTACATGAAATTATTCGAGTCTACTTTATTTAAGAGTTATTTGTAAAAGTGAGAAAGTATAAATCATATCATTAGGGGGAAGGCAGGTGGCATAGTCACAGCAACATCTGATAAAAATCATACTGTAGTTTGGTCTGGAGGTGGTTCTGAGTTTTATAGGGTAGGCTCTGCTCTGTAGTTTTGTGCTCTTAATACTTTGTGAACTACTATAAGTTATTTCTTATTATATGAAACAATCGTTTTTCAGACTTTGCCTTTTCCAAATGCATCCAATTTCACAAATAGCTTTTGAATTCACTTTAAGATATAAGGTTAGCCGGGCGGTGGTGGCGCACGCCTTTAATCCCAGCACTCGGGAGGCAGAGCCAGGTGAATCTCTGTGAGTTCGAGGCCAACCTGGTCTCCAAAGCGAATTCCAGGAAAGGCGCAAAGCTTCACAGAGAAACCCTGTCTCGAAAAACCAAAAAAAAAAAAAAAAAAAAAAAAAAAAAAAAAAAAAAAGGTATAAGGTTAAATCTGCACATAGGTAGACACCAGACAACATCCAAAGCCACCCACAAAGCATAGGCTGATCAATGACTTACTCTTGGGAGTAGAAGGAGTGCCACCCTTTAAATATGGGGTGAATTTCTACTGTAGGAGCATCTGTGAATATGAAAATCAAACAAACAAACAAATAAAGAGGACTAAGAAGTTATCCTACACATCAGACCAAGGAGAGGGAGTAACTCACTCACCTAGACCCCCGAAATGTGGACAATTAACATTGTAATGGTGATGGCATTGACCAATACATCATCTGATCAGCAAATATGTGTGTGTAGACTGACAAGGACAGAACTCTTATGGCATATGGGTCCCTGGTGTTGACATGGACTATTCAATTTTCAAATGCCCATCTTCCCGTTCACCTATTAAATATGAAATTCATCCATGTGCCTATTCCTTTGTCTAGACCCATTCGCTTCCTCTTGTTTCAACAGTTGTTTTTATCTCTGCAGCTATACAAAACTCTAAAGCTCCACTCACAAATCTGTGACCCACAGTCAACATACTAACAATAACATCACCTTTTCAAGCCTAGTAAGGCTCCAATAGAGTCTTAAATCCCTGCTAATTCCACAACGTTGGCTTAACAAGCCTCTTTGAAAATATTTTCCTTTTTAATCCTTTACATATATATTGCAAGAATATATATATATATATATATATATATATATATATATATATACACCGAGATATATCATATAGCATAGATATATGCATATTTATATACAGATATACAAAAATATAGACAGATAAAAATATTTAACATGTGATGTTTAATGCATTTTTGAGAATTAATATTAATAATCAAGATTTGAATAATGGACCTGTATTAACATGGTTAGTGTTGTCAAGAAAAGCAAGAACATTTGCCAATATGCTGCCGTTAATATCACCATTACTTAAGCATTTATTGTTTCATTCAATAAATTCTGACATAATGTAAAGACACAGACTTGTTCATTGTTTATGACATAGTGTGCGACAATATATAATATAGTAAAGCTGATCTCTAAACCTCCTTCACTGTGTCAAGATTTACAAAATCAAATTGCAATTCCTATCTGTTTTCTACTTACCGTAACAAAGCAGATTTTAGATCCCCTCTACCTTTCTCTTAAAAATATTATTTTTATTTATTATTTATTTTGTGTTGTAGAGGTTTAGTGAATTACATACACATCAGGTGTGTGGAGATCAGAATACAAGTTGTGAGAGTTCATTCAACCTCTCCACTGTGTGGGTTTCAGGTATCCAATTTAGGTAGCAAGGCTTGAAAGCAGTCTCTCAACGAAGCATAGTATTTTCCATAACTTATGGCTGATGCTTTTATGCTGAAATGAATGAACTGTTCTGAGTTTATACATTCCTCGGCTCTCTTCATTTTCTTGTGTAATTCAGACATTTTGAAAAGCATTATGTGGTACAGAAAATAATAATGTTGTATAGGTGTCACATATTGTAGTGATAACAAAGTCCCTGGTCATATCTTCATTTTTCAAAGTAACTCTCTTCTTTCTCATGATTAGTGCTTTTGTTTTCTTACCATCAACTTCATACAATATAAAATAGATCTGGCAGTCCTATAACTTTAAGAGAAACTTTCAAGTTGTCACTTGTATTGGAAACAATGGACATTTTAATTAGCATCTCAACATGTATTCAAGTCTATCATTAGGATCTAAAGCAGCTCATGAAGCATCCGAATAGGAAGGTGGAATTGAGACGGATTAAATATTTGGAAAATACAAAATATAGCCAATTATAAAGGTAAAAGTAATGCTTTATAAATCTTTATTGTATTGAAAGACTAAGTTAAAAGGTTTATAACTTTATCATTAACATGTTTGTCATAAATTTAGTGAAAGAAAAACCCCAAATTGACTTTTAACTCAAAATCAATGAAATTTATACTGAAATAATAATACTGTAGGATCTTGACTCTGAGTTGCTTACCTAAATTTTATTTATTTATTTTATTTAAATTCACATATACAGTCTAGATTTCTCTAGAATTTATAGAATGTTTTCATCTGTTCTTTTGTATGATCCTTCCAGAGGTACTTTTATGACTAAATGATGGTAAAATTATATTTATAAAAAGAAAACAATCACCGCATTTTCTTGGAGATTGAGTATTAATTTTTCTTTAGAACTTTTCTTGCCAAGACTTAGGCTACATTAAAAGAATAATGCACATCATGATTTTTTGTTTGTTTGTTTGTTAGCATACATATAAATAAAAATAGACATCCATAATTAAGAGTCACTGTAAAGTTAAAAGTATATGTTTACAAAGAATGAAAAATGGAAATCAATTATATTCACAGTATTTCTAAAAGTAGGACACATTTTAAAAATAAATAATGGGATTTAGCATCACTTACTACATACATCCAAAGAGATACTTTCCTAAGTAAGAACAAAGACAATTGCTTTGCAGGAATGTGATTCCTCAACTTGTTAGATTTTATTCATTGATATTCGTTAGATAGCGTCTCTCCTCTCTCTCTCTCTCTCTCTCTCTCTCTCTCTCTCTCTCTCTCTCTCGTGTGTATACATTCTTGTATGTGTGTTTTGTTGCTGTTGAGATTTTGCTATTTCGTCTTTAAGATCATTACAAAAACTGCCATGACTATTGATCCTTTCAAACAGTGTTCTTTTACTAAATATTAGAAAACATTTAAAAAATCATAGTTTTTAGCTTCATGTATCTTTGTTATTGTACACTAGACTTTAATGCATACCTGTTTTTCTTTATAAAGTGAAAAACAAGAAAATCATTAAATCCGATGTAAGTGAAAATGAAAAACTTAATTCATTTAATCTATTTCATGCAAGATTTTTTTCATTTTTGGAGGTGGGCCTATTTTATGGATCTCCATATCAGTGTTCTGAATAAGTTTTTAATAAAGTTTCATTATTGTTCAGTATCCATCACTGATAAAACCTGTATTCTATACCAATGTGAACAATCTACAATAGTAAACATCTTATAATATAATTGAAAATAGACCTGGTTCTTTAAACTATAAATGTCCTAAAGGTTCTCCTTTAAGTAAGTCCTTGTGGTGGTTTGAATAAGAATGCTACTCCCACCAATAGGGTCATGTATTTGAATACAGGGAGTGGCACTACTTGAGGGGGTTAAGAGTTATGGCATTGTTGGGGTAGGTGTGGTCTTGTTGGAGGAGTTATGTTACTGGGGGTGAGCTTTGAGGTTTCAAAAGCCCAAGCCAGTCCACCTTCTTCCTGCTGCCTTCACATCTAGTTGTAGAACTCTCAGCTACAATGTCTGGCTGCATGTCATGAGGATAATGAACTAAACCTCTGAAACTGTAGGCAAGCTTCAAATTAATTCTTTCCTTTATAATAGTTTCTGTGCAAATACTGTCTCCCTACAACAACAAAGCAGTGACTAAGACAGTCTTAATAAACTCATTCTTCCTTTGAATGAAGTTTAAACTTTTTAAAAGTAATTACATATCCTTTGTAATGGTAACCTATCATACTTCCCAGGGCTAGTTATGGGTGTTAAAGGAAACCTCATACCACAGGTTACTAAGACAATAGGATTCTTAACTATGTTCCAAATACTTATCATTGTACCCACAAATAAGTTTAAATCTGACTCTTCATCAAAGAGGCTTATCTTTGTAATAGACATATTTGCAGAATACAGCAATAAATCAAAGTTCAGGATACTGATTATGTGGTTCACAGCTCCAATGGATATGTCTACCACAAAACTCTTTCACATGAAACTGAATTATCACTGAAAAGGGAATGAACTGATTGTAAGAAAGAGAGGATCAGGAAATCTGTTGTGAGATTTAATCTACTGAAAATGACATAGAAGTTTAGCACAAACTGCCTTAACAACATGCCTTCCTAAACAAGACCCAAACAAGTATAAAACCAATGATATGTTAATATGAAAATGAAAGTAACTAAATATAGGACACCATAACTAAATAAAGAACTGCAGATAACTGAGAGGTTGAGAAAAGAAGAATTAGTCTTTCAAATGGATGAGACTCTTAGTTAGCTTTTGCTGTGGAATAATTATTTTTAGATGAGTTACATTTGTTTATGCTGTGGAACATTTGTTTTAATCATGCAAAAATGTGCTGTGTTCTTTTATGTTGCATTTGCATGACTCTGTGAAGCTGTGTTACTTTGCTTGTCTAAAACATCTGACTGGTCTAATAAAGACCTGAATGGTCTAGAGTTTTTGAAGTCCAGTTTAAAAAAAAAAAGGAAAAGAAAAACAAGAGAGACCAAGGAGCAAGGAAAGGAGGGGCCAGGCATCCAGCCACAGAGTAAGAGTGAATGTAAGATTACAGAGTTAAGAAAAGGAAAGGCTCAGATGCAAAAGGTAAATGAGATAATTTAAGTTATAGAAAGCTAGCTAGAAATAGGCCAAGCCAAGACCATGCAGTTATAAGAAATAAGTCTCTTTGTATATTCATTTGTGAGCTGGGTGGCGGGACCCCCAAAAGAGCCAGAGTAAACAGTAAAAATAAACAACCAACAAAAAGCTTTTCAACACCAGTTGGTTAGTTCTGACATATATATATATATATATATATATATATATATATATATATATATATGAACTCTCAAAGGACTGAGAAAGGTGTGGTAACAGTTTTTTTTGTAATTATGTATGTAGCAATTGGAGAAGGAAAGACAGTGAATTTGAAAGGAAGCAAAGAAAGAACATAGGAAATATTCGTGGGAAGAAAGGGAGAGGGAAATATGATGTAATTATATTTTCATTTGAAAACACTCAAAAAAGTAAAAAGCAGTACATATAAAGCAATAAAAACCACATGTGTTAATATAGAAGTGTATGTATTCTGGCATATGTGTTATGTTGATATATTGATATAAGCTAACATATTTCAATTACTTTTATATGAACTTCAAACATAGGACAGTGAGAACAGAATTTAACATTTATATAGTGTGTCATGATGATATAAAAGCAGTACTTGGCATAAGGTATCCTTGCTGCTTCATATTCTAGAATGTGTACTCAGACATAGGTGCACACATCTGGAATAAACAGGTGTTGATTTATTATTATTTACATGTAGAAAATTGTCAATGAAATTAATATTAACTTTAGAACTATATGATACTGAGTTGGGAATTGTTTTGCCAATGTCTGCTTAGGAAGTAAGAATAATTCTATTTCATTAAATTTCTCATTTCAGAACAGATAGCAAAATGAATAAGTGCTTTCAATGATCACGTCAGCAAAGTTGACATTAATAAGTATATTTGAATATTAAAAGAAGTGTTTTGGTTTTTCAATGAAATAAACTGAAAGCTTTCCATATGTAATGATAAAAATACTAATAATTTTGAAAAGTAATGTTTCATCCACTTGTTTTTAATCTTAATATTCACTCACACACACACACACACACACACACACAGCATAACACATCTTCCCTCTTAGCTCCAAATCATGACAAGGAAACTTATTCTTAGTTTTAAATGCTCAGCCTAGCTTAGGCTCATTTCTGGCTAGCTGTTGCAATTTAAATTATCCTGTTTAATCTACTTTTAACCTTGGGGCTTTTTACTTTTCTTTCTTTCTATATACCTAAATTTCACTGCCCCTTGTGACTGGCTTTTGGCCCTGAGCATCTCACTCATTCTCTTCTTCTTCTCTCGTTCTCTCCTTATTTTCTAGCCTGGATTTCTCCTCCTATTTTTCTCTCTGGTCACCAGCCCTGCCTGTCCTTTTTCCTGCCTAGCTGTTGATTGTTCAGCTTTTTGTTAGATTAATCAGGTGCCTTAGGCAGGCAAAGTGAAACAAGTGTAGCACATCTTTTCATAATTAAACAAATGCAGTATGAACAAATGTAACATACCCTTACATCGTTAAACAAATGCAGCATAAACAAATACAACACACCTTCACACAGTTAAAGTATCATTCCACAATATGAACAAACATAACATGTATGCCTAGTTAAAATAATATTCCACAACATCTGAGAACTATATTGGCAATTTTTTGAACCATATCATGGATAGTATTATATAGTTAGGACCCAAAACTCACATATGATAATCAAAAAATACAGATTAATTTTCCTATCATTATCTAAAATATCAGTATCGCAACTATTTATATAACATTTACATTTTAAATATTATTAGTAATCTAAAATTATTGAAAAGATATAGTAATTTATATATTGGTTGTATGGAAATTCTATTCCTATTTATGTAAATAATCTGAACAGCAGTATATTTTTGCATGGAAGATATCATAGATACAATGTCTAATATTCAAAACAGATTATTTGTTTTATATACATATATGTACATATATGTTCATGCATATACATATTTATATACTTGTTTGCTTATATGCTATGCAAGTATGGTTATATGCATACTTGGGAATGTATGTAATAAATATGTAAATATATTTACATAGCTATATGTGTACTAAGACATTAATTACAATCTTCATTGTTTTGGGTGCTGCATAACATAATCACATTTACTCAAATAATTTTTATATAAATTTATAATTTATGTTTATCAATAAAAGTAAATATCTAAACTAAGGTTATTGACACCACTTTCATAATTCATTATTATAATCTTGCATATATACATGTCTCAGAAAACTTAGACTGTAGTCTAGAAATAAAAATAAAATTAAACTGAGACCTGGGTTCACTATAACAGAATAAGTTAAATACAATTTACAAAAAAAGTAAATACCCTGTATTAATTTTTGTTTCTGACACTGTTGCTTATATATTTGAAATGATGCTACACATTTCACTTTGATAATTTACACATACACACACAATCATATACACAGTAATCTTCAGAATGACAGATTTTTTTTCCTAGTTTTTCGAGACAGGGTTTCTCTGTGTAGCTTTGTGCCTTTCCTGAAACTCACTCTGTAGCCCAGGCTTGCCTCAAATTCACAGAGATACACCTGGCTCTGCCTCCCAAGTGCTGGAATTAAAGGCGTGCACCACCACTGCACAGCTTCAGAACGACAAATTTTATAGCTCGTTTGCAGTACAGTTTAAAAGGTTTGTTGTCCATGTAATTCCAATATTCAAAGAGCTACTTATAAAATAAATGTAAATTCATACAATGCATCAGATTATCTGCACAAGTGTACAGGTGGAACCTTAACACAGAATTTGCTTTCAGAGTCAAAACCTTGCTGTCATAGTATGAATTGCTGCTGACTTTGCTTAACATTTTCTGATACTTAATTCCCACAGGACATGACAGTCCTTGCAGTACATTTCTTAGTTTAGCTCTGGAGTGCATTCTACCTATGGGTCAAAAAGAATTTCTGAATCCCTGCTTGGCAAAATATTTTTCTCAGATTCCAGTCTGTCTTGCTTTCTTTTTTTTTTTTCTCCTTGTTACATTTTCTGTATTTTTTTGCTCTTTTTTTTTTATTTATTTTAATTTATTTTGCAATACAATTCAGTTCTACATATCAGCCACGGATTCCCTTGTTCTCCCCTCTCCCATCCCCCTCACCTTCCCCCCAAACCCCCCCCCATTCCCATCTCCTCCAGGGCAAAGCCTTCCCCATAGACTGAGGTCAACCTGGTAGACTCAGTCCAGGTAGGTCTAGTCCCCTCCTCCCAGGCCGAGCCAAACAATCCTGCATAGGCCCCAGGTTTCAAACAGCCAACTCATGCAATGAGCACAAGATCTGGTCCCACTGCCTGGATGCCTCCCAAACAGATCAAGCCAATCAACTGTCTCACCCATTCGGAGGGCCTGATCCAGTGGGGACCCCTCAGCCATTGGTTCATAGTTCATGTGTTTCCATTCATTTGGCTATTTGTCCCTGTGCTTTATCCAACCTTGGTCTCAACAATTCTCGCTCGTATAAACCCTCCTCATTCTCGCTAATTGGACTCGCTAATCGCTCCACCCAGGGCCTAGTCATGGATCTCTGCATCCAGATCCCTCAGTAGTTGGATGAGGTTTCTAGCACAACAATTAGGGTGTTTGGCCATCCCATCACCAGAGTAGGTCAGTTCCGGCTGTCTCTCGACCATTGCCGGCAGTCTGTTGTGTGTGTATCTTTGTGGATTTCTGTGGGCATCTCTAGCACTTTGCTTCTTCCTATTCTCATGTGGTCTTCATTTACCATGGTCTCCTATTCCTTGTTCTCCCTCTCTGTTGTTGATCCAGCTGGGATCTCCCGCTTCCCCAAGCTCTCTTTCCCTCGACCCTTGCCTTTCATTACCCCCACTCATGTCCAGGCTGTTCATGTAGATCTCCTTCCATTTCTCTGTCATTGGGAGATCCCTGTGTCTTTCTTGGGGTCCTGTTTTCCAGGTGGCCTCCCTGGTGATGTGAGTAGCAGACAAGTCATCCTTGTTTCATGTCTAGTATCCTGCTATGAGTGAGTACATACCATGTTTGTCTTTCTGAGTCTGGGTTACCTCACTCAGGATGATTTTTTCTAGATCCATCCATTTGTCTGCAAACCTTATGATGTCATTGTTTTTCTCTGCTGAGTAGTATTCCATTGTGTATATGTACCACATTTTGTTTATCCATTCTTCAGTTGAAGGGCATCTAGGTTTTTTCCTTGTTCTGGCTATTACAAACAATGCTGATATGAACATAGCTGAACAAGTGCTCTTATGGTGTGGTTGAGCATTCCTTGGGTATATGCCCAAGAGTGGTATAGCTGGATCTTGGGGGAGATGGATTCCCAATTTTCTAAGAAAGCGCCATATTGATTTCCAAAGGGGTTGTACAAGCTTGCATTCCCACCAGCAGTGGAGGAGAGTTCCCCTAGCTCCACATCCTCTCCAGCATAAGGTGTCTTCAGTGTTTTTGATCTTAGCCATTCTGACAGGCGTAAGATGTTATCTCAGTGTTGTTTTGATTTGCATTTCCCTGATGATTAGGGATGTTGAGCAATTCCGTAAATGTCTTTTAGCCACTTGAGTTTCCTCTGTTGAGAATTCTCTGTTTAGTTCTATAGCCCATTTCTTAATTGGACTGTTGGGCATTTTGATGTCTAATTTCTTGAGTTCCTTATATATTCTGGATATCAGTCCTCCGTCATATGTGGGGTTGGTGAAGATCTTTTCCCATTCTGTAGGCTGTCGCTTTGCCTTGCTGACCGTATCCTTTGCTCTACAAAAGCTTCTCAGTTTCAAGAGGTCCCATTGATTGATTGTTTCTCTCAGAGTCTGTGCTACTGGTGTTCTATTTAGGAAGTGGTCTCCTATGCCAATGCATTCAAGACTACTTCCTACTTTCTCTTCTAGCAGGTTCAGAGTAGCTGGATTTATGTTGAAGTCCTTGATCCACTTGGACTTAAGTTTTGTGCACGGTGATAGATATGGATCTATTTGCAGCCTTCTACATGTTGATATCCAGTTTTGCCAGCACCATTTGTTGAAGATGCTTTCTTTTTTCCATTGTGCACTTTTGGCTTCTTTGTCAAAAATTATATGTTCATAGGTGTGTGGATTAATGTCAGGGTCTTCAATTCGATTTCATTGGTCCACATGTCGGTTTTTATGCCAGTACCAAGCTGTTTGTATTACTGTAGCTCTATAGTAGAGCTTGAAGTCAGGGATCGTGATGCCTCCAGAAGTTGTGTTATTGTACAGGATTCCTTTGGCTATCCTGGGTTTTTTGTTTTTCCATATGAAGTTGAGTATTATTCTTTCCAGGTCTGTGAAGAATTGTGTTGGTATTTTGATGGGGATTGCATTGAATCTGTAGATTGCTTTTGGTAAGATTGCCATTTTTACTATGTTAGTCCTGCCTATCCATGAGCATGGGAGATCTTTCCATTTTCTGACATCTTCTTCAATTTCTTTTTTCAGGGACTTAAAGTTCTTGTCATATAGGTCCTTCACTTGCTTGGTTAGTGTTACCCCAAGGTATTTTATGTCATTTGTGGCTATAGTAAAGGGTGATGTATCTCTGATTTCCTTCTCCGCTTCTTTGTCCATTGTATATAGGAGGGCTACTGATTTTTTTGAGTTGATCTTGTATCCTGCTATGTTGCTGAAGGTGTTTATAAGCTGTATCAGTTCCTTGGTGGAATCTTTGGGGTCGCTCAAGTATACTATCATGTCTTGCTTTCTTTATGTGTATCACTTTGAAGTTTATCTATCCTTGATCAACAAAGAGCCATAAACCCTGGGCAAATGGAAACTTGGATAGCAGGAAGGAAAGAGAAGACATCTTTGCAGTTATAGTTAATCATATATATTAAAATAAAAATTGTGATACACATTACTTCCTTGTGTCTCAAATAGATTTAAAAGTAATTCAAGTAATACATTAATTTTTATTACAATCAGTATATTTGTAACTATAACGTATAAATTTCTGTTTCCAGATGGATGACTACATAAAATTGCTAAGACATGCAGATATGCAATGTCATAAATATGAATTATTAAAGTTCTATCAATACACATAATGTATATATATTTACCTTTATAGGCAGATGTGTAAAAAGGACAACATTGTTAACATATGACAAAGACATGTCAACACTGAAATTAGATTTCTGACTGCAAATGATCACACAGGCATGCATACATATATGCATATATATGAAATATTATAAATATATGTATATACTTATATAATATTAAAAGAAACAGAGGCAAAAGCAACAGAACACAAATTTCACTGGTGTGTAATCTTTCCTATTTCATTCTTACCATTTGGATAATTTTATAAAAAATTTAAACCTTGTTTTCAATTTCACACATGTGTAATGTATTTACCTTGTATCTCCTCCTGTGTCCCCACTGTTCCTTCTCAATCTATGGCCTCTCTTTCTTTAAGTACACACAATATAATTAAAACCTACAAGTTCATTTATTGAATGTGTTTTGCATGTTTTGGGACTGACGACTTAGTTTTGGATAGTTAAGTAAAGGGTTCAACCCCAGGGAAGATTGATTCTTCCACTCTCAGCAATCGTTAATTGCCTGTAGCTCTTCATCTAGGAGTTGGGTCTTATGAGATTCTTTCCATCAATGATAGAATACAAACTGGTGTTCTCATTGCTGAGGTCTCATTAAGGAATCATATTGTTGACTTATATGCTTATGCTAACAGATTATGTTGTAAATATATCCATTTGGATGGAAGACCCTAAGGTTAGCCATTGTCTGTATTTTGAACAGATGTGGCTTTGTGCAATGATCTCTGTCAGCTTCCAATGGAATTTTCGTTGATAATCAGTAAGAGCTTCATTTATCAGTGGCTCTAAAAATAGGCATTAACAAAGCAATTTGAGTTTATACTAGTTGAGAATTATCCTGAATAATCTGGATCATTTAATTCAATCTTAAATTTCCTTGGCCACCACTTTATTGTTATACTCTTTATGTTCATTGAAATTTTTGTTCATGTCTCCTTTAAACCCCATGCATTATTGATGAAATGTATGATTGTTCATTTAAGTTCTGTGTGCTAAGTTGAACCTAAGTACAATTTTTTGGAGAATATTTGTATAGGACTGGTAGATTTGGAAATAAATATACTGTGTTTTCCTTTCATTTTCATTTGTTTGTGTTTCTGCAATGAGACCTGAGCATGTGGAGTTCTTTTGTTGGTTGTGAGTCTGATACAACATTCTAAACTACCTCACACAAGGATGGTGTGTAGGCTGTATGTCTGAAGCAAGGTCTGATGGTTTAAGATGACATAGGCAGATGAAGTTCCAGTGACTCGGGAGGCTATATCTGCAACAGATTGCAGGTTTTTGGATAGACCTCCATGTTAAATATTGTAATTGCAGGCTGGGGTAAAGGAGTCTAGATATACTGAACCTGTACATAGAATGTCCAACAAAAGCCAAACCTAGATGGGTGTTGAAATCAGGGCAGGTGGGACTAATCAAAGTAGTCCAATATACAAGGTGTGAAATGGGGACACAGGCTGGGGTTTTCTCAAGCCATACATGGCACAGGATAATGTTTTGATGAATAATTTTTATTTTTATTTTTGATGAGCATCATATGGCCATAAGTTACATATAAAGTACTGATAGAGGGAAATGGCTTTCAAGCCAAGAGAAAAGGAATAAATTAAAACAATACAATATTCAATATATGCTAGTGAATGAGCGTGAACTAAATTACAAGTAAATATGTTACAAGAAGATTAAAATTTAGGGAATTTCCAACAGATGAGGGAGTTAAAGACATTCTTGCACATTTTGGGGGTAATTAAATTTAATTAATTAAACTTTTACATTCTATAGTAAATAACCTTAGTGTCTATCCTACTAGTTTAGATGTTTGTTGTCCAAGTAATTTCACTGATACAAGGTCAAGGAAGAACACTCCTCGGACAAATACGCAAAGAAACCAGTTTGTACATGACCAACCTATCATTTATACAGATATAGATAAAATGCCACATTTTGACTAAGAGTAAAATTAAGCTATTTTAATAAGACTAAATGGGCTGAAAGATGGCTCATTGGTCAAAACCACATACAGTTCTTGTAGGGGATGGTTTTGATTCTCAACATTCATGTTTAGCAGCTCAAAACTCTCTATAACCCCAGCTCTGACTCTATAATCCCTTCCAGAAGTGTGCATATAACCACAAGCACATATTGAGGCATAACTGA
Organism: Peromyscus californicus insignis; assembly: GCF_007827085.1. Taxonomy (NCBI): domain Eukaryota; kingdom Metazoa; phylum Chordata; class Mammalia; order Rodentia; family Cricetidae; genus Peromyscus; species Peromyscus californicus. Next base: position 46,798,214 of record NW_026294491.1, on the reverse strand, counting down.
ATATAGCAAAGTACACTATTAAAATTACTACATTAAGCATGTCTTTCATTTTACAGTGTTATATTCAGCAAAATGCTCACTTTAAAATTCTTTGGCATCTAGGATGATTGCAGCAAAGAATGGCAATGTGTCGTTGTATGTCTTATATTTAAGTTACATATATTATATATATATATATATATATAACATACAATAGTTTCATTTAAGTATATTTCACACTTTCAAATGAATTCTAAGTAAGCAAATTGAATATTTTAAACACATGTCATACCTTAAAAAGTTAATCTATGAAAATGAACTAATTTCACATATTTTCTCTTTATTAAATGAAATAATTGCATTTTCTTTTAGTTGTGATGAAACTACCCTTCTCTAAATGTTCAGTGTTTGCTCCAGGTAAAACTCTGTTGTTTTAGTTTTTACCTGTGACAGAGATTTGAGGAGCACCATCAAAACCAAAACTGACTTGCCTTGATCACCGGGAAAAAAAATATAAAAAAAAAATCACGTCAAAAGAGAGTTTAAGTGGTTACAATTAGATGAGTAAAGATCACTTACTCATTTTTCCAGCTGATCTATAAGAATTTTATGTAACTATAATTTAATTTCAAGATATACTTATTTATACCTGTGAATATATGAATAAATGCATATATATGAATATACTAAAATTATCATTTAATCCTCTTCTTCAGATTTTGATTCCTAATACTTAAGCTTTTTTTAATCATGATTTATTTAGTGCTACATTCAAATAATGATATAAGACATTGACAATACCAATATATTAATAGTCAGAGGATCATTGAATTTGCTGTGAGACTGTGTTCCTTAGTATTATCAGAAGCTGCATCCATCCATATAGTCTCATCAACGTGACTGTCCAAAATGAGGTCAACAAGGGCACCAATAGTAGACTTGTAAAGTGGGTGCAGGTAAGAACACAAGGCCTCAACCCTTCAGAAAAAAAAAATTATGGGCAACTAAGAAATTTTGAGAGTGAGAGAAATAGTTTTTCTCAGAGAAGAGCAAACACAAAAGTTGGTTACCCAATACCAAATGGTCAGCATTGAAAATGTACATAAAATAACAGAGTACAGACTAAGCAGGGTGTATTTAGGAATATATATTCATTTTACTACATATTTGTGTATGTAATAACAATTAATATAGAAAGAGGCCAAGAGTTTGAAAGAAAGCAGGGAGGGTTATATGGGAGGACTTGGAGGGAGGAAGTGGAAGGAAGAAATGATGTAAATCATGTTAGGATCTCAAAAATAAAAAAAAGAGAATAAAGATACTCTTCACCTTTATTTTAGGAAATACATTTTCTTTCAAAAATAATTATTCTCCTATTCTTATAAAAACGTACTAATTTCCATGTATTAATATCTTGTTTATCTGTGACTCCAATGACTGGCTGCAAAAGTTACTAAGAACAAAGACAGCTACAATTATTTCAGAAAGTGTTTTCATAAAGCAAAAGTAGAGTTGAGTAGATACTTGAACAGATAATTTGTTTTCTGTACAAACATAAGGATCTGAGTTTGATCCTCAGTATCCAAGTAACAATGTCACATATCCTGGTACTCATCTTTAGATCTAGCACTGGGGGACTAATAGGGCAGGCATGCAGGGGTAGATAGTTTCTCAGTGCCCACTCTCAGGCTAGCTGAAATGGTGGACTCCAGGTTCACCAAAAGACTGTCTATAAAATAAGTGTGGGAGTGATAGAGGAAGACATCAAACGTCACCTGTCGGCATCTGGGCTCCACACACATGCATCAAAGACAAGTTCATTAGAACAGACACATGCACATGATACACACATGTGAACACACAAACACACAGAGAGACAGAGAGAGAGAGAAAGAGACAAAGAGACAGAGACAAAGAGAGAAAGAAATAACCAGTTAAAACTCCATGTAAAACAATGTTATTTCTCCTTATCCATAGGTTAGAATCTATTGCTAAGTATTACTTTTGCGTTAAGCCTACTGAATTGAAGTATTTAATTGTCAGATCTACCCAGAAAACTTTCTGTTCCTCAATTTCAAGGGCTACAGGGAGAAAAACACAGCAAAAAAAAAGACACATCATCAAATAGATATTTGTTTAAAAGGAGGAGAGAACAGAGATCTGTGCACCTCAGTGTGTAAGCTCACTTGGGAGCAGGTAGTCAATCAGGCTCAGGTACTTTGGGCGCTCTATAAAGTGTTGTGGACGCTATAATTTAGTAAATTATTTAAAGTTCCCATCATAGGAGGCAAGATGGCTTTAACTTTGTCCTGAAAATGTGTGTGTAATATTTAAATAAGACTTTGCTTGGATATTCAAGTTAAATGTTTACTAATTCACTTACAAACATGAGGACCCAAGACAGTGATTCAGATATTTCAATTCCTATCTTCTCATATACAAGAAAAGTTCAGCTATCCACATACAAACCTACCTGCATGGGATTTAGGAAGTCAGATGAAAGTCCATAATTCTAGATTTTAATATAACGATATGACACAAAGATTCTTCTTCATAGGTCCACAAAATTAAAAAAATGCATAAAGTTTGGGGTGGGAATATAAAGGCAATCAAGGAATTAAGTAAGAAAAATGGGAAGTAGATATTTCATGTTTCATTATAAACATGTAAGAAATTCTCAATAATAAAAATAAAATGTAAAAAAAGGAAAAGAAAAAAATATGCATGTATGTCCCCAAATCTTTGCCCTAGGTCAGTAACCCTGTACTGCCTTGCTAGAATGGTGTTCATAGGCTGGCTAATGACTGCCCACACCACTACTCTCCAAATACTGAGAAACTGGATTCTACCTATAAGGACATGAGAGCTATGCTTGAGTTCATGTAGGAACTTGGTGCTAGGCCCAGCACATTGAAACCCAAGACCAAATGAAAAGCATAAGTTCCTTTGCCCAAGATAGCTCACAGAAAACTCTCAGAGATGCTCTGATTTTAGGAAAAGACCTATGCTTTGGTGAGGCAGGCTCCAGTTTTGTCCTTTGTCATTGCTCCTTTGAGAGTTGACCTGCAGCACAATCAAGCACCTAATTTCACCAATATCCATGCTTAAATGAGACTCAGTTGTTGCCTAGTTAATGTCAATGGAGTGTTCAAAGAACTGCTTCTATTTTTCTTTAATCCTTGGTAGCATTTCATGGTATAAGACTCCATTGCTAGATGGGAGGACAGTAGGCACAGACCTTTATATTGGTCCTTTGTTGATAGGCTAATCAAATCTGAAACTGAACAAATCATAAAGATCCTCACTTCTAGGATATGTTTTATTAGTAGAGCATAATGAAGAGATTCAGGTCAGTAGAGAAATGTGACTCCAGTGTATCAGGATTTCATTCTATTAGGTGTCACCTGATGCTAATTACAGTTGTTTAAGCATGAGTCCCCCTTAGTACCAGATATATCATTGATGTAGAGAAATCAAAACTACCCCATCACTGGACTCAACTTGAGGGATTATTGCTCATCATATGACAGGCTTTTGACTTTTGAGGTCACAGCCACAGCATATGACACTGACTATTCCTTCTAGGATGCTATTACCCAAAAGCAGGTAGAGTCATTCAATATATGATCATAAATTAGTGACTGTAAATAAGGTGTTTGGTCCAAATCTACCTTCACCGAGAGGCTTGTGAGAAAGAGTTGTTCTTATAAAACACAATTTACACACACACACACACACACACACACCACTATGTATATATATAATTTCAAGTAAACATGTGTGTTCTGGGATTACTCTCTACTGTACAAAATTTACAATACAACAAAAAATTAATAATTTCTGGACATAGGCCACCATCTCAGAAATGTAAGAAGACTGCTTAGAATTCCTGAATAGCTAGCACAAGTATAATCATGTTATGAAGACAAAAAATACATATCTAATTCTATAATATGCAAATGATATTGCATACCAATAAAATTAAAGGGATTTCAGCAAACATGGGATAATTACAAAAGAAAGACATCTGGGTAGGCATGTAGGCCTATCTCTGTCTGTACTTCCAGTTCCTCATAATCTGAAGTGAGTGGATCATATGAGCCCAAGAATTGAGAACAGCTTGGACAACATAGTGAGACTCACAAAATTAAAATTAAAAAAAATTCAGTAAAACATATTGCAAACAACAACCAAAATAACAACAAAAACAGCAATAGCCAAGAAAATAACAAAAAAAAAAACACACTCCAAAGTAAAACAAAGTGAAGAAACTGTCGCCAGTATAGATAAACTGAGGGATGAACATAAAACAACTGTTAGAGACACAATCAATAGAAAAATGATTCATTACTTAGAATGATAAATATTATAGAAAACTGGAAACAGCTTTGAAAAAAATCCAATAAAAGTCCTTGACTTGACATTCCTAAGTCTCAAGAAACATATTGGAAGAGGAATAAGGAATAATATGTGAGCCACTGGACATCAAGAAGGGATTTTTGAAATACTATGTTCTGGGCATGGCAACGTTTGTTGTTAATATGATCCCATGGTAGCTACCATTGCCTCCAATGAGAAAACACAAGAGTAAGCCTTGGTTATTTAAGTACAGATGGGAATGCGCTCATAGAACTGTACCATTCCATGATGAATTCTAGGCTACATGTGTATTCTTGACAAGAAGCTGTAACTCTTTTCACTTTATAGCCAAAGTTTTGTCCAGCAAGTGAAAATGGACATATTCAAACATGTGGGCATGTAGTGGAGCTTGAATAAACTTGGTTACAAAACAAAACAAAACAAAGATATACATAGATGTAATGGACTCAGGTAGTAGGAGGACTGACAGGATTAGAAGGGATATAATACAGCATAGGTATAAAAATTACATGAAATATATATATATATATGAAATGGTCAAAGTAAAACAATATAATTTATAATAAAACCTCCTGAGTTAAAACTAATATACACTGAGACATAAAATTTTGATATATGTAATGAATAAGTATAATGGAAGGAAAAACTGCAGCTCTCAGGCTAGTTTACTGCAGAAAAAATTCAGTAAGCTTACATGAATTTGAAGGAAATACTAAAACATACATGCACAGATCTACTATTTGGCTTTTAAAAGATACTTGAAAATATCAAAGAAGTAGAAAGGTTTGTTCAATAAATAATAACAAACCTTTCAAAACGTGTAAGATGCTAGCGCTGACCCTGTTGTTGGGGATACAGATTAGCAGGCCCAGGGTGCATGAGAGTAACAGAGCGCCCCCCGCCATCTGCCAACAGGTGGCAGGGGTGAGGGGAAGTTGCACACCCTCACTCTGCCCCTTGCTACCTGTGGGAAGTGAGAGATGGTCCCAGGGTCACAAGAGTGAGAGAACTAGCTCGGCTCCACACCAGCTGCAGGACACAGAAGAGAGGGCCATAGCACACTGGAGCTGAGCCTGTTGTCCTGGGCACATGTGGGTAGGTCCTGGGGGCATAAGAGCAGGAGAGCTGAACCTGCCCCTTTCCCCTGTATTTCCCCAACATCAATTGTGAGATAGGGTCTTTCACCATGCATGGGCAAAACAGTGGAGCTGGCCCTGGTGATGTGTGAGGAACTTGGATCTGAGCTAGCCAAGGCAGTCCTGGAGAACTCATCAGGGTTGTGACAATGACAGAAGAATAAGGAGCTGACCCACCTAGCTACCCCCCCAGGCCCAGAAACAGGGCTATGAGTTGGCCCACTCCAACATCCAGCTCAGCTATGAACTGTTGGAGCAGGTGAAGAGGACAAACCTACAGATCCAAAACAGCAGGATCTCCATGACCCAGGACAACAGGGTATCCAAGAGGAGCCATTATTGTGATGTAGCAGAACCAGAGGCTTCCAGCCAGACCAACGACTTGTGGCAATGAACACTTGAAACTAAAGATGAATGAACTAAAGAGTAAACTATGATTCATATGTGATTCAATGGGACATACTACAGCTTTCAAGACAGTATTCTTTTTTTTTCTTTATTTCCTTTTTTGTTCATTTGTTTTGTTTGTTTCTTTGTTTGGTTTGTTTTTTTTTTAGTTTTTTATTTAATTTTGTTTTTGATTTGTGGGGGAAGTCACAAGGGCAGATGGTGAGTATGAGGAGTTGGGAAGTTAAGGAGTATCAGAATGAATGATGTGAAATCCACAAAGAATCAATGGAAGTAAAAAAAAATGTAGAAGGTGGGAATATCTAATAAATAGAATGTGGGAAATCACAAGTCACACATATTTTACCCATGTTCACTCCAAACATGTTATAAGCAAGTATAGAGCTCGTAAAGGTTTATTTCCAATTGATAGGTTTCCAGTGTCCAGTTCAGGAAGAGAGATAAACTGGTACTCCTCTGTAAGCTTCATTACTGCTGGCTAAGTTTGACAATGCTGTGTCTGCTAATTGAGGAAAGAAGCAGTTATCATTCTTACCCTGTGGTGAACTCTGTGAGCTACAACAATGACTGACCTAGCAAGATATGCCTACCATCCAAGAGTGGCAGGGGCACCATGGGAGTATCTGATTGTTTTCTGATGGTATTTAAGACCCACATCACAGGGTAAAACCCACACCCAGCACCGTTACTAGGGCCAAAGACTAGTGGCTCATGAAGGTTGTACTCGACTCTAAAGGAGAATCTCCTACCAGTATTCTGTTGAATGCACACGCTGCTAAATGGACCCCTCATGAGTTATAGACGTACCTTCAGATTAGCACATCTCTTGACCCTCACCAAGCAGCAGTGCATGGTAACTAACACAGGACCCACAACTGGGCGAAGTGCAGAGACTAAGAAAGCTCAGCAGGCTAGACCTTAGAAAGTCACAGACGTTGTGACAGCTCACACAAGACTTCCATAAGCTTATGCGAAATATAGTTCCAGAATGGAGAGGAGAGATAGGAATGATGTCCTACCCCATAACTGAGAACATGGACAATTGTTGGTTTCGAGATTTGGCCCCTGGTTAGTTGATCACATTCCAGTGAGTGGCCACACTCCCCATAGTATATGGATAACACAAACCAGAGTTTGTGGATTTGAGGAAAAGAAGACAAAAACAAAAATGAACACAAAGAATCAAAGTTGGGGAGAAACAAACAGGGATATTCTAGAGGAGGTGGGGAAGGGGATGGATATGATTAAAACTTATTAAAACTGAGAGCAAAAAGCTCTCAGATAAGTAAAGAAATATGAGAAAAATCCTAAACAAATCTTTCAAATGTGAAAGACAAAATTCTCAAGGCTGAGAACAAAATATTAAAAAGTAACATGGGAGTCTCAATATGACACTTATAAGAGTTTTCCGCATAAACTTACAGGCTCACTGAGAGTAAAATGGTATTTTTACAGTACCAAAAGAAAAGAATAAAGCCCAAACAGTTGACTGAGGATATTCTACCTGAAAAATTACCCAATTTGTTGGAGAGATAAAAGTATTCACAATAGTACAAAAGCTGAGAGAATATATCTTCACCAACATTCTTCCACAGGGAACACCACCAGGAGAGAAACTAAGGGAAGAGTCAACTGGTAATTTGGAAGAGTAAAATACGTTAATAAACTTCACTGATAGAGGAACTTGCCCTAGTTTCAAACTTCACTATTCTCTCAGACCATACACAACAGGGTTATTTTCTAGCTTTTCCATATTCAGAGATAGCAGATTCTTTAAAAGGTTGAGTTTAATGGGGCTGTTTCTTCGTTTTCTTTATGCTGGACTGTATCCTGGAAGGAGTGTGCCTTCCTCAAAATTTTGCTTCCATACCACGAGCCTTTTGTTCTCTCTGGATTCCTTGGCAAGCTGCCCTGACACAAGCACCACCACTGTCCCCCCACAAAAACAAAAGCAATGGTGTCAAATGATGCCACACCTTCTAAAACTGTGAGCCAAAATATATCTTTCCTTGTCATAGTTGGATTATCCCAGTATTTGATGCTGTAATGGAATGATTGATAAAATGTGGAATTTGAAACAGGGAGAGAGGGTGTTACTGTGTCTTTAACATACAAAAATGAGGTTTAGACTGGCACCTACTCATGTTACATCATGACAAAAATAAAAGACTAAGGCATTGCGTCCAGGTCTTGAAACTTTGGGGGAGACTGTCTAAAGATGATGAATTAGTTTCTCTGAATGAAATGTAAATAGGATCCAACTTCCAAGCAGCCACACTAGACTGCAGCTGACTGCCTCAGGCAGATTTCAAACACTCAACAGTAAATATCACTTTGGAAACATTGGAGACTTTCACAAGTTGATAAAATGGGACAGGTTTATAAGAAGAATAAGGAGAGTGCTGGGCTATGAATATTATCAGGAAGAAAAAGTAACCCACCATTTTGCACTAGGACAATGAAGTGTAACATGGAGGGATTATCAGAAGTAAGCAAAACTGTGGTTGTCAGAATCTCAAAAAGGTAGCATGAAAATTTGTTTCACAAACTTTCCAGGGTGGAGAATGAGAAAAGAGCCCCAGGGTACACTCTTCTTTCACAGAAATCCTTAGGAAATTGTGCCTGAAGCTATACTGAGCTGTCTATGAGACCCCAGCATTGAAGAAATGGCAGAAATACAGGAATCCCTGCTGAAAGAACCTGAGGGAGAATGGGAAATTCTCAAAAAAAAAAAAAAAAAAAAAAAAAAAAAGAATTGTGGCTGACTGCTAACTTAACTGGAAGGATTGGATTACCCAAGATCTTAGGAGCTCACATCCACCACATTTTGACATGAGGCTAGGCTAGGCATGAAGACAGGATTTTGTTTTGCTGATTGGGTTCGGGTGTTGACTAGGTTATATATCTCATTCTTGGCCCTGTATGACTCCATTTTGAATGAGTAATTTTATACTATGCTGCCCAGCTCAATGCTACTGAGAAATGCTAAAAACCCTGCACAGAATGGGGCCTCATGTAGGGGATTCTGGTGATTCTGGTCATTGGGGGTTTGCCTGTGAAGAGGACTTTGGGACCCTCTTCTTTTGTTTGTTCTTTGACTTTTCTCTGGTGAAGAGAAATGGGTTTACTCCTCTCTAGATTATCCCAAAGAATGTACTGCCAATCTAGGAGCCAACAAAAATAGAGAAAAAAAATGATGGGCTAGAATCTCTAAAATTCTAGGCCATGATAAGCCTGTTATCTTTACAATTTGATCATTTTGTGTATTTATTTCAGTGATTGAAAGTATATAGTAAAACTCTGTGGGCTGGGGAAAGAGCTCCCAAGAATGAGGTGGGTTCACAGAAACTATATAAACACGGTGCAGGATGGTCTGTATCTCATCTTTAGTGCTTTACAAAGATGGAGCAGAAATAATCAGATCCAGAGGGCACACCGACCACCTGGTCCAGCAAAATGAAAATATTCAGGTTTCCTGAGAGTCCCTGACTCTAAAAATAACATGGAGAGTGATAAGACAAAAAGATCAGATGTTGACCTGTGGCCTCTGTGTGTTAATGCACAGATGAGTGCATCTGCATAGATGTGTGGGCACATACAAGTCCACATGCACACACAGAGAACACAATGAAAAATTCAGAATACTGCTTTTGTATTAACCAATCTTGTCTTTGGTAAGCAACCTAAAGTCAAGATAATTAAAATAGTAACTATGTTAATAGGCTACAAGAGAAAATGTTAACGCTAATAAAACAGGATTTCAAAACATCTTTATTTTCCAATTTAAAGAAATTGTTTATTTACACTCCTTCCTCTTCATTTAAAAAGAAACACCAAAGTTATTGAAATCAGCAACTATAATACCCCCCTATAGCACTTAAAGAACACAGAGAAATGCTAAATTTTATATTGCCAGGAAAAATGGAAAGGCAAAAGTGACACATTTAATAGGGAAAAAGGTCATCTATTATATAAAATTTCATTATTAATTTTTAGCATGTTCAATGTGCATTGATCATTTATACATGTCTATGAGGTCATGATAATGTTGTGTACATAGCCAGCGCTGTGTGTTAGTTTTAGCACTAACTTGAGGACTATACCAATAAAATGTCATATGTGCTCACAATTAATGATTTTTTAAATACTGTAGTATGATTCCTATTAAATATGTCAAGGTAAATATCATTCAGAGATATAGGCATCAAAGGGGGTAATATACATAATCTGTATATAATATGGTGAGCCGTAGGAAGTGAAGACAGAGGAATACTCATTTTTTTCTGAATTTTGAGGATAATTATATCATTTTTCCTTTCCACTTCCTTTCTCCAAACACTCCCAAACACCCATTCTTACTCTCTTTCAAATTCATAAGTTTTTTCCATTAATATATATGTATATATATATATTCTAAATAGAAACTGCTTGTGCTGATATTTTATTTGTGCTTTAATAAGTAAAGCTTGCCTGGAGATGAGAGGAAATAGCCAGCCACTATAAGTAAACAAAGAAGTCAGACAATGGTAGCACATGCTTTTAATCCTATCACTTGGCAGGCAGGATCACTGTGTGTTCAAAGCCACACTGGAATCAGAGTCAGGTGTGGTGACACATACCTGAAATTTCAAAACTAGTTAACCATGGAGGTCTGTACAGACAGACAGGAAGTGACAGAGCTGGGAATGGAGAGGAAGTGATATAGCTGGGCAGAGAGAGCAAATCAGATGGCAGAACAGCAAGTCATATAGGCGTGGGTAGATAGTAAGTAACTCATGTTTGGAAGCTGCCTAGTTGGTGAGGTAAGGCTAGCTGTGGCTTTCCCTATTTCCCTGATCTCTCTAAGGCTTTCACCCATATATCTGGCTTCATATTTTTTATTTAATAAGACCATTTAGAAATTCATCTACACTCACTCGTTCTGTACAATATTACAACAAATATGTATGTTTTCAGCAGTGATCATTAAGCATTATATAATTGATTGGTGTTCTTTTCCATGGAGAAGCCTGTTTCTTCCATTCCTTAAGTGTCTGTAGTTCTTTACAAACGATTGAGTCCTTTCCGTGTTGTCTCCATCTGCTTAGGGGTATCTATTCTCCCTTGCTGCTGAGACTTCTTGGTAGCTTCTGACATGTCTAGGAGACACAGTGTCATAGAAAATTCCTTGATCCTTTGGCTCTTACAATCATTCGGCCTCCTATTCCACAATGACTCCAGAGCCTCAGGTACAGAGTTTGTTTCACAGTATCATCTATTGTGATGCATTTTGATTACTTACGGATTTCTGCAATGATCACTGTCTGTTGCTGAGAGAAGGTTCCTAAATGAAGCACCAAGACCTCACTTGTATATGGACATAAGGTCAAATATATATATTGATTTTCGGGCTTGTGTTGGTTTAGTAAAGTGGTAGTTATAGATGTTTCTCCAAGCTGCATGACTGTACTACCCCTGGGTAATTGGCTAAGTTTCCAGTATCGGACATTATTTTCCTCTTGTTGAGTTGGTATTAAGTTCAATTAGAAAGCTGTTGGTTACCACCAAGGTACATGTGTCACTAATTCAAGCATATGATTAACTTCCCAGGTGGGTCACTGTTGGGGAAAAATCAAGGAAGGGAAGGTCATGGAGAGTCGTCAGGCTAGACAGCAGAAAAAGAAATAGATCTGGCCTCATATTTTTTTTTAATTTTAATTTATTTTGCAATACAATTCAGTTCTACATATCAGCCACGAATTCCCTTGTTCTCCCCCCTCCTATTCCCCTCACCTTCCCCCCAACCCCCCCCCCCATTCCCATCTACTCCAGGGCAAAGCCTTCTCCACAGCCACAGACTGAGGTCAACCTGGTAGACTCAGTCCAGGTAGGTCTAGTCCCCTCCTCCCAGGCCGAGCCAAACAATCCTGCATAGGCCCCAGGTTTCAAACAGCCAACTCATGCAATGAGCACAAGATCTGGTCCCACTGCCTGGATGCCTCCCAAACAGATCAAGCCAATCAACTGTCTCACCCATTCGGAGGGCCTGATCCAGTGGGGACCCCTCAGCCATTGGTTCATAGTTCATGTGTTTCCATTCATTTGGCTATTTGTCCCTGTGCTTTATCCAACCTTGGTCTCAACAATTCTCGCTCGTATAAACCCTCCTCATTCTCGCTAATTGGACTCCCAGAGATCCACCCGGGGCCTTGTCATGGATCTCTGCATCCAGATCCCTCAGTAGTTGGATGAGGTTTCTAGCACATCAATTAGGGTGTTTGGCCATCCCATCACCAGAGTAGGTCAGTTCGGGCTGTCTCTCGACCATTGCCGGCAGTCTGTTGTGTGGGTATCTTTGTGGATTTCTGTGGGCCTCTCTAGCACTTTGCTTCTTCCTATTCTCATGTGGTCTTCATTTACCATGGTCTCCTATTCCTTGTTCTCTCTCTCTGTTGTTGATCCAGCTGGGATCTCCCGCTCCCCCAAACTCTCTTTCCCTCGACCCTCGCATAATTTCTTTCATATATTTTAGATTATTTAACTTTCTTCATGGGCTTATAAATTTGTTGTCATTTCAAAGCAGCTTATCTTAGTCAAAAGTTAAATTATTTAAGATCCACAGTTAACTCAAGTAAAGGTCTATAGGCAATGAACCAAATATACTGAGTGAGAAAGAGTAGATAGAAAGGTAGAGGCAGACACAGAGACAGATACATAGACAAAGAAAGAGCACCATAAAATTATAAACAATCTTGAGTTTGGAGATCATGCCCACACATTGACCTCCACCTCTATTACACATTTAGAGGTTAGAGGGCACATTAAATGTTGATTAGCTTTTGGAGGTTAGAGATTCTGTCCTTGCTTTTTCAACTTCAGATAATAAGTAATCAAGCAAAGAAATGGTACCATAGAATAAAGTGACCTAGCAAACATCTAGAAAGAATTCCATCCAGACACTATAGATTATACATTCTTCTCCAGTTCACGGAACGTTCTCTAAGAGATCATAATTCAAAACAAATACAAGATTGAACTAATTATATGCATTCTATGTGTTCTACCTGATCCAGATGTAATAAGACTACAAATCAGCATCAAGAAAAAATATAGAAAATTGACAATTTCATGATAATGAAATACACTATTGCATGATGAATGGGTAATTTGAAAAAAAAAATAAAAAAGAAGTAAAAATATTCCTAGACTTGAGTGAAAATGAGCCCCCATTACTCTCAGAGGCACTTTTGAAAATTAATGGATGTTGGGGGAGAGGATGTCAATTTGTTTAGTTGCCATTAATCCAATAATAACCTTCCATCCATGTTCAGGCTAGTGACACTTCATTAAATGCATTTGCTTACACACAAAAAGAAAACAGGAAAGTAAAGGCCAGCTTGTCAGAGGAAGTTTTCCAACTGTAAACTGATTGGGATAATGAATGATATTATGGTATGAAAACAATAAAAAGCCATTACATATATTTATGAAACTGTCAAACACTAAAAATACGGTAGAAAAAATCAGCTACATAATATCTGCATCAAGAAATTACATTCAAATAGTTGTTTTGAATACACATTGAGTGATATTCCAAATAAGCACCAAGGAATGAAGTAAAGGTTAACAGTTATGTATGTATATATATATATATATATATATATATATGTATATATGTATGTATATATATATACATACATATATACATATATACATATATATATATATATATATTGCTTACAAGAAGATCACTTCATTTCTAAGGAAAACATAGACTCAGAGTAATTGTATTATCACATTCCATGAAACAGAACGCAAATGAAAGCACAAGTAGTTGAATGTATAAACAAAAGGACAATGTAAGCAATACAGAGATAAACATAGTCAATATATAATAATTAAATTGCTGTTAGTGATAATATGAATTCATACAGCAGTATTTAAGCAATAATGACTATGTGCACCTAATATCAAAATACTTTACCTCTTTACCATCTGAAACAAAATTAAACAGCCAATGCTTAACACAATATAATGTGTCAAAAATGTGGCATAAAATATTCATCTCAATAGATGTAGATATAAATTCCAATAGCATTCAACATCCTTTCCTAAAGAAAAAAATAAACACAACCTAACCATATAGGACAGAAAGAATGTACTGTAATATCACAGTTTATATTTCTTTACAAATGAGAATAGTCAAATATTTTCTGTATTATTATTCTCAATTACAAGAAGTTTCAGTGTTGTATATGAACTGAAAGATTGATGTAGAAAATGTGGTACACTTATGAAATATGAAATAACAATTCCATCTCATGACAGAATGGAATCCTGTTTGTCCTATGCTCACAACAGAACTGGAGATTATGAATTTAAAAAGCCAGGTACAGTAATCCAAGAACTATGTTAGCTCTCTCATCTACAGAATCTTAAAATGTTAGTCTTACATGAATTGCAAGTAGAATGAAGACTATTAGAGGCTGAAGAGTATTGTGAGAAGGACAGTTCCAAGAGGTTGAACAATGAGTATATTTTATTTTTAATGTTTTTATTCATTTTACACACCAACAACAAATCCCCTTCTCACCCCTCCTCCTGCTCCTTCCTCTTGCCTTTCCCTCCAACTCGCCTCCCTCTTCTCCTCCTACAGGGTAAGTTCTCACGTGGGGTACAGCTAAGCCTGGTACATTCAGTTGAGGCAGGACCAAGCCCCTCCCCACTGCATCAGTGTGAGCAAAGTGTCCGACCATAGATAATAGAATCCAGAAAGCCAGCTCAGGCACCAGGAATAGATCCTGATCACACTGCCAAGGGCCCCTCAGACAGACCCAACTACACAACTGTCTCCTGTATACAGAGGGTCCAGTCCAGTCCCATGCAGGTTTCCACAGTAGTCAGTCTAAATTTTGTGAGTTCCTTTGAGCTTGGTTCAGTTGTCTCTGTGTATTTCTCCATCATGATCTTGACCTACCTTCTTCATATAATCCCTCTTCCATCTCTTCAACTGGACTCCTGGAGCATGGCCTGGTGCTTGGCTGTGGATTTCTGCATCTGCTTCCATCAGTTACTGGAGGAAGGCTCTATGATGACAGTTAGGGTAGTAACCAATCTGATTAACCAAAGTAGGCCAGTTCAGGCACCCTCAACACTATTGTTGGTATTCTAGTCTGGGATCGTCATTATAGATTCCTGGGAATTTTCCTAACTCCAGGTTTCTTCCTTAACCCTTAATGTCTCCCTCTATAAAGATATCTCTTTTATTGCTCTCCCACTCCATCCCCCCCCCCAGCTCAACCATCCTGTTCCCTCGTGTTCTCATCCGCCCTTCTCTCCCCTCTATTGCCCTCTCTCATCCCCAGTTTACTCATGAGGATCTTCTCTGTTTCCTTTGATGGAAGCAGATGAATATGCATAACCTCTTTCATAAAAGTCAGTCCAAAATGCACATGGAAGGCACTCCTTTATTTTCTCTGGTTGTATTTTGACTTTTAGCTACCAGGTGAAGTAGAGTAAGAAAATCTGTTTGCTATTGTCTTATTTTATGTTCATTCTTTTCTCTGATTTTAACAAAGTTCACCTGTGTATTCTGTCAATACGCATTTGACTGATATGATACAATTTTTATTTCTTTTGTTTACACTGTTTATGCAGTACACTCTGAACAAGAGATAATTTTTCTGCCTAGGTTGTATATTGAATTCTAGCAAATAAAATTTCAAACATCTTGTACAAATTGGTGATAAAGAAGCAGTTATTAAACAGAAAGAAGTTATTATTATTTTATATAGTATTATTCATGTGATCTCAGAAAGAACAGAATAAAAATGTACCTGGAATTGATCTAATTTTAGTGATTCATTTCATTTTAGTATTCAAGTCTGTATTAATATTCTTTCTATGTTACAATGTATTTTGTTTAAACTACTATAGAGTTGTTCTGAGTCTCACTTTTTTTATATATATTTAGTGTAAGTAATCTTTTTTTTCTCTTTCTTTCCAATGATGACTCTAAACAGTGAGAACTTAAATACCTCATCAATGTAAAAAGATACACCAGATGATACCATTAGTGGAAAACAGTTGCTACATAAATTTGCCTATTTTTAAAATTACCATAAACATTATTTGTCACAAATATACATCGGTTCTGTCCAGAGATTTCATATTCTTTTCTTATCATGAGCAGCAAATGAAGGAATTATCTGTTTCCATATATATATATATATATATATATATATATATATATATATATATATATATATAACTTATAGATAATTGTTGGTTGCTAAGGGACAAACTGTAAACTTAATAATCTTTCATTGTAGTTTAATAATGCTTCTTGGTTATTATAGATCTTTAGGAAATAATGAGTAACATTAGGACATAACTGAAGAACTAGAAATAAGCTTGGATACTATTTTGTTCAAATGTCATACTTTTAAATGCAAAGTAATCTAGAAAACAAACTTGTACTAGTGATCGTGTAATTTGAACAGGTGTATTGTTTTTCATGTTGTACTACAACCTTCAGAGTTACATGATACAGGTAATGGTGTAGCATACTCATAGTAATTGACTCTAAAGTTGAGAAAGACTCTCTGATTTCATCATTTAACAGTCATGTTTCTCTATTTATTTTATGCCTATAATATGGAAATCATCTATTCTTAACATCTGCATGAGGATCATACATCACTTTAAAATAATTCCTCATTGTCTTGCATTTCCTCAGTGTGTCCCTTCTAAATCTTTTTCTTTTTGTTTGTTTTTTATTTTTTGTTTGTTTTTTTGTTTTTGTTTTTCAAGACAGAGTTTCTCTGTGTAGCTTTACGCCTTTCCTGGATCTCGCTCTGTAGACCAGGCTGGCCTCGAACTCACAAAGATCTGCCTGCCTCTGCCTAGTGTGTCCCTTCTAATGAAGGACTTTTGCTTCTTATTTCCTTCATGGTATTTCATTAGAATGGAATTCACTCTACAAACCAATCTCAAGAGTGGAATTTTCAACTTGGTTGAAAAATGTCATAATCATTATTCCAACATTTTTTAAAAATTTTTTAATATTTTATTTTATAATTAACTTAATTTCACATAGGTTTTAGTATCTGCACAAATAGATTGAATAGTACATAGCATTTAGTATGGAGGGTATTTCAATATTACAATTTGGTTTGCTGAATTATGTTTCATAACATATGTGAACTGTCTTATGGGTTTCATGATAAATAGTTGTAGAAATATTGAGGCCTCAGATCAATTGTATTTGGTGTAAATAAATAAAATAAAGGCTATTATAGAGTTGATGGATTCAAGGAAATTAGGGCAGATTAGGCTCAAGGAAGAGGAATAATTTAAACTCTATATGATTTTATAGACAAAATTTTCATATAGTATATTCTGAAAATTATTTTCTGTCCCAACTCATCCAAGATTCTCTCCTTCATGCTACCTCTCTAACTCTCTCTCTTCTCCTCCTCCTCCTCCCCCCCTCTCTCTCTCCTCTCTCTCTCAATGTGCAAATGGATGTCAGTTACAAATTCCTTCTTGTTTGGAGATGGGATCCCAGCACCACTTCCCATATACAGTGCTGTGAACCTACCCAATTTAAATATGTACAGGCCCTTTACATGCTGCTCTAGTCTCTAAGTCCATTTCTTTAGGATCATCCATCCACTGTTTCTTAGAAACTTTCATCCTCTTTCACATAGCTCCCCGAACACTGAGGACAAAGGTGTGAGGAAGACACTAAATTGAGGACTGGTTGTTCAAAAATCTTCCAGTCTCTGCAGATCATCTAGTGTGGATCTCTGTGTTAGTTATGATCAATTGCAAGAAGAAAGTACTCTGATGACTGGTGAGCAAGGTGATGATCATCTATGGTTATAGCAGAGTGTCATAAAGAGTCATTTTATTGTTCTATTCCTCTAGCAGAACAATAGTATTTGCTATTCCTATGGTCCCATGACCTATCCAGTCTCAAATTCATGGCAGCCTGAGCACTGTCATGCATTGGTTCCAAATCATGGACTATGCCTTATTACCAATCAGAGAGCTGCGGGTTGCTTCTCCACTTTGAGCCACTGTTGCACCAGGGTAACTTGCAGGTAGTAGGTCAGCATTGTAGATTTCAAGGTCTGTAGCTGGGTTGATGTTGCCTTTCTCCTCTGGTAGTATCCAGTACCATAAACTCTAGTCACTAGGGGTAAAGGCCCTTGTTAGGCCTCAGGTCAAATTCTCCTTGTTCAATGAAATACATGTGTTGTCTTTAGCAATAGGGCCTTAACATAATTTTGTGGAGAGCAGCAAATAGCCTTGGCAATACCTGAGATGTTTGAGGCCTTCTATAGGTTTCCTTTGGCCAGTGACTCAACTGGAATTAACTGCTTCTTGGCACTGATGGTCTCATTTGGTGGATAAATATGTCTAGTTGTGGCATTTTCTTACCAATTATTTGATGACTCAATTTAGATTCTTTTCATATATGTATATATTTTAGGACGCTTTTACAGTACCAGGTTTCCATATAGTACCACAAATGGCCCTTAGGACTAGTTATTCTTCCTTATACTCCCTTCCTTACCCACTCTTCTATCCTTTCAATTTAACCTTTTTACTCCAGTCTCACCCTGCCATATGTATGTGTTCTATTTCGCCTTCTTTGGGAGAGTTCCCACTTCCCCCTAGTCCCTTACTTGATACCGACCCTTTGTGGTTATATGGATTAAATCACACCTCCCGAGGGCTTAAAAGTTAACACCCACATATAACAGAAAACAAACAATATTTGTCATTTGAGGTATGAATTACCTCATTCAATATTATGGTTTTTTTTCTAGTTCTATCCATTTACCTGAAATGTTCATAATTTCGTTTTTTAACACCAGAATAATATTCCATTGGATAAATGTACCATATTTCTGTTATTTTTCATCCACTGATAACATAAATGCTGTTTTCAATTACTGGATATTATGTGTAGAACAGCCAAGGGAAGCAAGCCAATAAGCAACATTTCTCTATGGCCTCTATGGCATTTGCTCCTACCTCCAGGTTCCCATTATATTTGAGTTCCTTCCTTCATTGCTTTTGATGCTGAAATTTTATTGAGACTATGCATGAAATAAAACTCTTTTTTCCTCAGATTTCTTTTGGTCATGATGTTTCATCACTGTAACAGTAACACTAAGATTAGTGCTCTAGCCAGATCTTGAGGTAGAGCTATTTGAAGCTTCCTGATGAACCTGTACATTTATTTCCATAGTGGCTATACAAGTTTTCACTCCAACCAGCAATAAATAAGTGTTCCTCTTTCCACACACCCTTGCCAGAATGATTTATCATTTATTTTGTTGATCTTAGCCATTCTAGTTGGTGCAAGATAAAATAACAATTTTAGTTTGTTTTTCTGATGACTAAGAGTGCTCAACATTTCTTTACATGGTTCAAAGTCATTTCTGTTTTATTTTATGAGAAATCTCTGCATAGTTCTGCTTCCCTTTTTTATTTGGTTTATTTGTTTTCTTGATGTCTAGTTTTGTTTTATTATTTATATATTTTAGATATTAACCCTGTAGTAGATATGCAATTGGTAAAATTCTTTTCCAATTCCTTAGCATGGCTTCTGCTTTAGCAAAGTAATGGTTTACTTTGTCATGCAGAAGCTATTCAATTTCATGAAGTTTCATTTGTTAATTGTTGGTATTAGTTCTCTTGCTACTCTTGCCCAGTTAAGAAAGTCTTGTGCCAATGATTATTCCCCACTTTATCTTCTATCCTCAGATCCAGGGTATCTGGCCTTTTGTTGAGGTCCTTGATCCATTTGCAGTTGAGTTTTTCCACAGCGTGACCAGTCCTGTTGTGTCTTAAAAATGCTATTTTTCTTGGTGCCATCCAACCCCATTGGCTTTTACAGTCTTTCTGCCTCATCTTCTGCCTGACTCTCTGGCCCATGTGAACCCTCAGTTTTGAATGGATCTTTTCATAATTCATAAACTATTTAAGAAGGTAAGTGAGTGAATAAGTCAGATTCAAGAAAGCAATCTAAAAAGCTTGGCTGGATTTGGAAAGACAGACAATAGTACCTTAATGACAGTACCTTAGATAGTACATATATACTGAAATGATGAGACAGAGTGACTGGAATGGAAAACAAAGGATGGAGCATGTGCTTCACAGTCAAACCCAATGTCCACCTTATACTTCAGGAAGTAACCATAGCAACAAACAAAATTCCTTTAAAAATCAGTTCCATGAATATTAGAATGTGGAATATAAACCAATCTTTAAAAATTAATTTTCATAGTCTTTCTTGTACATACAAAATTATCCATTCATATGATGTTGAGTGTTATATAATATGATTACAGTTATATCAGTGTCAAATTTTCCTTTTTTGAAATATTCTTTCATTTTATCGAAAAAAATGATTCTTCTCTGATACAGTACATCCCCCAAATAATTTGCCCTTCCCCCACTCCTCCCAACTACCTCCACGTTCCTACTCTCCTCCTCTGCTTCCCTTCAGAAAAGAGCAAGCTTCTAAGAGATGACACCAAGCAGGACAAACAAAGACGCAGTAAGACAAACAACCCACATAGCCAGCCATTAGCAGGAAGAGTTCCAAAATCAGTCCAAAGAGTCAGATACATCACTTCCCCTGTTAGGAGTCCTATTAAAACACCAAGAAAACCTCTGTAACATACACAAAGGAGACCCCAATCTTGCCACTTCAGTCTCTGTGTGCCCATGTGAGTCCTGTTTACTTGATTCAGTGGGCCATGTTTTCTTGGTGTCCCCCATGTCCTGACTCCTTCAATCGTTCCTCCCCTTCTTCTTCAGTGTTCCCCAATCCCTGATCTCTGAGGGTAGGGATCTGATAGAGACCTCCAATTTAGAATCTCTGAATAATGTCTTACTTTGGGTCTCTGCACCTACCATGATCTGCTGCTGGAGGAAGCCTCTCTCATGACAACTGGAAATGGTACCAATCTGAGTATAGTATAATACCATTAGGAATAACATCATTGCCTTTTTTTGCCTGCTGTGTTTGGTTCTACCCTAGGTCTCTAGGCTATCCAGTATCTGTTTTCTGGTCACTTTGCAGTGTAGGGCATGGACTCGCTCTCATGGGATGGGCCTCAAGTTATCATTGACTTTTTTTTTTTTTTTTGCCTGTTGTGCTTGGTTCTACCTTAGGTCTCTGGGCTATCCAGTGTCTGGTTCCTGGTCATTCAGGTCACTTTGCAGTGCAGGGCATGGACTCCCTCACATGGCATGGGCCTCAAGTTAAAACAAATGTTGGTTGGCCACTCCCACAAGTTCTGTGCCATCATTGTCCCACTAGATCTTGAAGGCTGCACACTTGCTGGACTAGGTTCATTGAAACTTTATTCATAATAGCAAGAAACTGAAAATAACATATATGTCCCTCAACTGAAGAATGGACCAAGGAATTATACATTTAAATAATGAAGAATTACCCAGTTGTTAAAAAGATGACAACATGAAATTTGCTGGAAAAATGGATGCAATTAGAAAAAGAAATCATCCTGAGTGAGGTAACCCAGATTTAGAAAGGCAAATATTGTATGTATTCACTTATAAGTGGAATTTAGGTGTTAAGCAAATGATAACCAAGCCACAATACACAGATCCACAGAAGTTAGGTCAAGAGGAGGTCTCTTGAAGTAGGAATAGTAGGAAGCATGGATATTCCTGGTAAGGGAAAATATAATAAATTTTGTGGGTAGACTAGGGGCAGATTGGGATGGGAGTGAGAAGATTAAGGTGAGGGGATTGATAGAGGGAAAGAGTTTGAGGAGGTACAGCTGGAATTGGGGAGCACTGGGGGTGGTAGAATGGAAACCTAATGTAGTGGAAAGTTCCTGGAATCTATGAGGGTGATCCTCATGAGGACTCCTAGTAATGGAGGCTATGGAGTCTGAAGTGGCCAATTTTGTAGCTAGGCATGTTTTCCAGTGGTGGGACTGGGGTACCTTCAGTTGATTTGTTGGGCAAAGGGGTCCCAGTTTAAACAACCCAGACTGATGATAGGCAGAAGATTGCTTTCTGAAAATAGACAGCTGTGGCCCTATTGTGGAGGACAACATGCACACAATTGAATGAATGAAGAAAGGTCAAACTAGTGCCTACCTGGAGCCTTCACCCCCACATTCTAGTCTCTTTGGCATGAGAAGGTATTCTGCAGGCTGTGGAAGGAAAAACCTGGACACCAACTCAACCACAAAACCATTGTCCATAAAATATTCCAATTAATTATTTTTTAAATACTTTATTTTGTGTTTTATTCACAAGTTATTTCAAACACAAACTTGAAAAATAAAGGTGTCTATAATAAAACATGAAGTAATTGAAGAAAGAAATTGAAAATGGAACCATCTCCCAAGCTCATGAAACAGCAGGATTAATAAAGTAAAATTGTTCATACTATCAAAGGTAATCTACAGATTCATCACAATTCTTCTTAAAATCTCAATACAATTTGCAGAGATCAAAAGACAATTTTCATCTTCATATTGAAACACACACACACACACACACACACACACACACTTGGAACAGTTGAAGCAGCCCTGAATAATAAAAGAACCAATGGATGGTATCATCACCCCCAAACTCAAATCGTACTACAGAGTTATAAGTAATAAAAACATTATAATATTGGCATAAAAAGACATGTTGATCCGTGGAATTGAAGACCCAGGCATAAGTTCACACACCTAGGGATATGTGATTTTTGTATAAAGAAGCCAGATATACTCACTGAAAAAAGACAGCATCCTCAACAAATGGGGCTGGTCAAGCTGAATGACTGAATGTAGAAGACTGCAAATACTACCATTTCCAGCATGCACTCCCTGGAAACCTGCTGGCTCTGGACAGTAAATCAGGTAAAAGATTTTCGCTGCCCCTACTGCCCTCCAATACCAACCCTTCAGTTTTATAGGCAGCTTTGCTGTAGACCAACGCCTGTGGCATCCCCTTCCTATCTGTCCCCATTCCATTTGTAGTTCATTAAAGTTGTTTGTCACAATTCCATATTAAATTGCATTTATTGCTAAAATCTGTTTCATATTTATGAAATTGGAACTAAATTCTTTAATTGCTTAATGAGCCCTAATGAGATAATACTGTGTCTAGAGGAAGGGAAGAAAAGACAAAATTAAATAGTAAATTCCTTCTATAAAAAATTCAAAGAAATCAAAGGAATCTGAGGTTTTAAGTAGATAGCAGTACCTCCATATAGCTTTTGTGAAATTTGTCTCACGCCTCTGTTTTTCCTCCTTAACTACACTTAAATGTTAGTTTTTTTAAAAAAAAAAAAAAGAAGCAAATTTGCCTCAGGATTAAAATAAATTTGGATGCAAGTTTTAGCAGGAATTTCAGTGTGTCTTGTGGAAGCATTTTATGAGTTGAAAGAAATAGTGAATGAAAAAATTAGGACAACTCAGTTGGCTTCTTTCTTGTATTTTCTCTCTGTAGCTTATTGTTATCCCCCAGAAGATAATTTGTGTGATTATGGGAATTGATTTGAGTTAATTACTAAGTATCTATACAGTATCAAAACACCCAGAGTAAAGTTTGTTTGTTATATCTTAAACCTAATTTTTTGCAATATTTCTGTTTTGTATCTTATATCTTATGTACATTATTGTATAAACTATAAGTTGAATTGCTTAATGCTAAGGTTGTATTTTTGAAAATATAATGTCGTGACTGTGTCATTAGATAAACAGAATATAATTTATTTTCATAGACTTAGGTGGTCATGACAGACACTTGACTTCCAGTGTAATCAAAGACATGGAGAACCTCAGATATATGAGACTATTATCCTAGTAGATTATAGCAATTTATAATAAAATTCTTAAAGTTGTAATGGGAAGGAATTACTACAATGGCAATGAATGATAGTAAATGCATTAGCCAGTAATATAGATTTTTATCATCATCACAAATTATTATATACCACAAACAATTTTATGTGCTCCTCTGTTATTCAACTGGATGTACAATAGATTATAATACCATTAAATATCAAAATAGTAATGCAATTGCTATGGTATGATATGGCATGGCATGATATATGGTGGGTACTATAGCACAAGACAGTAAAAATTTTCATCTCTGCCAGGTAGTGATGGTGCATGTCTTTAATCCCAGAACTCAAGAGGCAGAGACAATCAGATTACTGTGAGTTTGAAGGCAGCCTGCTCTACAGAACAAGTTTGAGAAATGCCAGCAGAGGTGTACAGAGAAACCGTTTCAAAAAAACATTTTTTCATTTCTTTTATTCAGTAGTCTTGGAATATTATGGTTATGATCAGTGGTTGGTCAAAGCCTTGATATTAGATATGATTCCCTATTTATTGACCATATTAAGTTGAACTCTACTTAACCTTCTTTTAAAACAAATTATTCTGGAAGGTTCTATGTAGACTTGGGAATCAAACCTTGATCTCTCCTATTTTCCCTTTGAAAAATGTTTGAGATTATAATATAATTACAACATTCATCCCTTTCCTTTCTTCCTTTCAAAATCTCGCATTTATGCCTGCTCTCTTTCATATTCATTGCCTCCATTAATTTTTAATGCATGGATATATGATCACTAACTAAAGAAATATATTTTTCATGTGTGTATGTAATATATAAATGAGAAATTTGTATGCATATTTATATGTATATATTGAATTATATAACAGAATATTATAGTGTTATCTAGAACCTGAAATTTGTTTCAGTGTCAGGAAAATATCCAAAGTGACCTAATGGAAGTGTGTATAAATATCTTGCACATATTCATATACAAGAGATTATCTTATACTTCCTGAAGGAGGTTCTTTGTAGATTCTATTACCTGGGCATTTAAGATTTATTGACATTGAAGATTTCCCACAAACTGAACTCAAACAGAATAAAGTATACCTTTCTTTGACCATATATTAAAAATGGTTCTCTTGATAGGCCACCAATGTTCCAATATATAACTAAACATGTATGTGCAATTGGCAGAAACTAATAGGACTGTGGATGTTACTAGCAACAGCAACAAGAACAACAACAAAAAAGGCAAGGTAGGAGGGACTCATTGCAGAAGCACTGGGATGAGGCAGAGGGAGGCAGTGGTGGGTGGATATGAGCAACATATGTTGTATGAACAATAAAGACTGATAGTTTTAAAATGTTCTTATAATCTCTACTGTTGATGTTTCTCCTAATTACTTGCTTGCTATGACTTCTGAGTGTTCCCAACTTGTAAACTAAGGACAATATTATGCTACATACAGATTAAATAAACTATCACTACAGTGTTTATATTCTAGTGAAAAGACATATGCATGAAACTGAAAGCAAATAAATTTTGTTGTTCTGTTTGAAAGCTCTGCATATTTGTATAGCAAGTTCTTTTATAAAGTCAAATGATATTACATACTTCTGTTGTCTTAGATATTTATAGGTGACATAAGAGGATCACTGAAGCAAAGAACTCTCAGCCAAACTGAGCAAGAGAATGAGACCCTACAGACAAACAGACAGACAGACAGACACACATATAAAACCAAATACACACACACACACACACACATACATACATACATATATACATACATATAAACACACTACAAATATTTATACACATATATGCAGAGTTAAACATACTCATATACACATACTCATATTCACACACATGTACTGAATCCATCTGACCTGTCCTAGATCGCACTCTATAGACCAGGCTGGCCTTGAACTCATAGAGATCCTCCTGGCTCTACCTCCCAAGGGCTGGGATTAAAGGCATGTGCCACCACAGCCCAGCTCTAGTTTTACTCTTAATAGCCAGAAACTGGAAACAAGTTTTATGTACCTGAACCTAAGAACGGATAAACAAAATGTGGTACGTTTATACAATGGAGCATTTCTTAGCTCTTAAAAACAATGACATCATGAAATTTGCTTGTGGCAAATGAATGAAACTAGAAAATATCATGCTGAGTGAGGTAACCCAGACCCAGAAAGACAAACATGGTATATACTCACTCATAAGTGAATATTAGCCATAATGGATAACTATGCTACAACCCACATACCCAGAGAAGCTAAGTAAGGAGGGCTTAAAGGGAGAGGGGGATGCATGAAGCTCATTGTAAAGGTTGTAGAGTGGACACTGCCAGTGGAGGGAAAGAGACTTGAAGCAGGGAATGGGGATGGGAACAGGTGAGATCAGGTGAGGGGAGGATGGAGGGAGAGAGTACTGAGAGAGGATCTGGGAGCATCTCTGGGATGAGCTAGAAACCTAGAACAGAAACTCCCAGGAATATGAGAGTGACCCTAGCTAAGACTCCCAGTAATCGTGGATATGAAAGCTGTACTAGCCATTTCCTTCAACCAGGCAAGAGTTCCAGTGGAGGGTCTAGGATACAAAGTCAGCCACAAACCCTTGACTTACAATTTGTCCTGTCAAAAAGATTTGCTCAGGTAAAGATGGAATATAAATTGTGGGAGTGACCAACTGCTGACTGACACAGCTAGAGACCCAAATCCTGAGAGGGAGCTCCCCATTGAGGGCCAGGACCCAGAAGTGGGATATCCCAGAGACCTAGGATAGAATCAAACATGAATAAAAAGGGGGGAAAGTTAGATGAAAAGATTCTTAATGATATTCTGTTATACTCATGGATAGTTACCTGCCCCAACTGTCATCAGAGAGGCTTCACCCAGCACCAGATGGAAACAGATGCAGACTCACATCCAAACATTAGTTGGAGTTTGTGGAATCCTGCAGAAGAGGGGAAGGAAGGGCTCTAGGCCACCACAAGAAAACCCAGAGAACCAAATAATCTAGGTTCATAAGGGTGCACAGAAACCAAACCAAAAAGCAGATAGCCTGCATAGGACCAATCTAGGCCATGTGCATATAAGTTCCAGTTGTGCAACTTGGTCTTGGTGTGGGACTCCTAGCAGTGTGTATAGGTGTCGGGGGGGTTGTCTCTGACTCTGTTACCTGATTTTACACCCATTCCTCCTGCTGGATTGCCTCATCCAACCTTGGTGGAGGATGGGATGCCTGGTCTTCCTGTAGCTTGACATACCATGGTTGGCAGATATCCATAGGATGCCCGCCTGTATTTGAAGAGTAACAGTGGAGTAGGAATGGATGGGGTGGGGGAGGGGCAGGGGAGGGGGCTTAGAAGATGAGAGGAAGGGGAAGCTTTGGTTAGGATGTAAAAACAAGAAATAAAAAAGGGGCAAATAACTGATTTTAAATAGTCATAGAATTTAAATAGACATCCCCCAATGAGGACACGGATCATCAACATTCACATGAAAAAATTCTTGATCATAATGTTGTAAATGAATGCTTATTATTTAATTATTCAAAATAGCCAAAAAGTAGAAACTGTACTAATTCCTATGCATATCAGTGGATGGATAAGCAAATTGTGTTATAGCTATAACAGGGAATACTACTTATTCTTGAAGACAAATGAAGTATTGATATAAGCTATAAGAATGAACCTTGAAAACATGGTGAAAGAAGCCACACTCTAAAGCAGGAATTGTATGAAAACATTGCTTAAATGTTTAAAATTGGTAGAATTGTAGGGACAGAAAAGTTTACCATGGCTGAGGATGAAGAATGATTAGATAGTGAATGTAAATGGATTTAGGCTTCTTTATGAGGTGATGAAAATATTCTGAGATTAGTTAGTGGTCATTGCTATGACTATACTAAGGCTCATTTTATTTTACACTTAAAATGGTGCAGAAAGTAATTGAATAAATTGCAAATATTAATATTTAAAATTTCAAGTTAACAGTATGTGAACATATCATGCTGTGTGTATATCAACACATTTATGTATGCACATAAAATACTAATATATTTTGTGCCTTCCTATATTATGGAGTGTTAATTTGTCTTAGTGATTTTATTGCTATGATAAAACACCATCGCCAGCTTATAAGGGAAAGGGGTCTATTTAAGCTTACATGTCTAGATCACAGACTATCAGAAGATGTTAGAACATGAACTCAAGGCAGGAACCTGGGGGTATGAACTTAAAGTAGAGATATGGAAACACACTCTTTATTACCTTGCTCTTCCAGGATTGATTGGTTTCATTTCTTATGTACCCCAGGACCATTTAACCAGAAGTAGCACAAAAAAAAACATGGGGTAGGCCCCTGTATAGTAATCAAGAAAATTTCCCACAGTCTCAACTCTGGCAGTCTCATGGAGGCATTCTTTTCAACTGAGGTTCCCTCCTCTCAGATGACTCTAGCTTATTTCAAGTTGCTAAAACAGTAGCCAGAACATAAGGCATTACTTATTTACACGAATTACAACTTATTTCTTTGTTTAAAACTGTTATGAAAATGTTTCATCTTTCCTTAAGTGAGATATTCAGGTATGTTTGTATCACCAGTCATTAATATATGCATACTATTAAATGAATAGTTCATAATCAAAAATTGACTCATTATTAAGAATGCTATAGTCTTAACATATATATGTGTGTGTGTGTGTGTGTGTGTGTGTGTGTGTGTGTGTGTGTGTATGTGTGTGAAGAAGATTCTTTTTTTTTTTTTTTTTTTTTTCGAGACAGGGTTTCTCTGTGTAGTTTTGGTACCTGTCCTGGATCTCGCTCTGTAGACCAGGCTGGCCTCAAACTCACAGAGATCCGCCTGGCTCTGCCTCCCGAGTGCTGCCATTAAAGTCGTGTGCCAATAACTGCCTGGGGCATTTTCTTTCTTAATTAAGGGGAGAAGATGCTCTGTGTTAAAAAAAAAATGATCAAAAGCTGCTTGGGGACAAAGGCATTTCTTTATCTTACACTTCCATGTCACTACTATCATTAAAGAATAATTTCTCCAGCTTTACCATCCACAGCACAGACAGATTGTATATTAAGCTCAATTCAGCTCTATTCCACAATTCCTGCTGTCTTTGTTAGAAGTCCCATGGTGCTGCCATCTCAAATATTCTGGTATATCTTCTTTAACGAGGCTGCACTTTTATCAATAACCTGTCCTGTTTTTTGTTGTTGTTGTTGTTGTTGTTTTGTTTTGTTTTGTTTTGTTTTTCTTCAGTGATTTTCACCCTGCTATATGGTGCCAAGTCTCAGTTTCTTTCCATGAATCCTTAAGTACTGGAGTTTCAGCTACAATTGAGATGGCACCTTCAACAACGGCCTCTCCTGCCCTTTCACAGTTTCTGGACTCATTGGCTGTTCATGACACCTTGCAGTCTTCAAAACTAGTACCATGTGGGAGACTCTTATACATTACTAATTTCAGTTACTAGTATGGCATGACTTTGGCCTCCTTGGGACTGAAGCTTCCATGAGCATGCTGGCCCAAAACATTTGGTTTTATCAATCCTGTTCATTCGGCCCTAGGTGACCAGTATTAATTGCTTCAGCAACGCAAAGGCTTCACTTTGCTGGATCTTAATTCACAATGTCCAATGACCCTGATAGAGTCTTTAAAGAACTTTCCATTTTTCCTGTGAAGTTTCTAAAGTCAGGCTTCCAACATTTTCACTACTCTCAGCATTATCTTCTAAGTTCCCACAATATTTCATTACACTCTTTGTACTCAATGGCTTGTCTAACCAAAAGTTTGAAAAGTCCTTCCGTAATTTTTTTTCAACAAAACCAGAATAGACCTGGAACAACATTACCCTGCATCCTGGTACCAATTTCTGTATTAATTAGGGTTTCCATTGCTGTGATAATATACCATGACCAAAAGGAATTTAGAAAATAGCGTTTATTTCATCTTATAGTTTCATATCACAGTCCATCATTGGAGGCAGGGACTGATGCAGAGGCCATGGAGGAATACTGTTTACAGGACTGCTTGCTCGTGGCTTGTTAAGCCTGCTTTCCTAAGACACCTCAGAAGCATTTGGGAGGAGTGGCACCATCCACAATGGGCTGAGTCATCCCACACCCACCAGCACTTGAGAATATGACCTACAGGCAGATTTTATGGAGGCATTTTCTCAACTGTAGTTCACTGTGCTCAGATAATTCTTGTTTGTGATGAGTTGACAAAACAAAACAGCCATGACAGAATCTTTAAAAGCATATGAATGTAAAGCTAAGACTTAAGAATGTAGTGATGTATGGAGGGGAAAAGGTGAATTGAATGAGGTTCAGAGGGTTAATATAGAAAGCAATAGCATTCTCTGAGACTTAAATAGAAGCACGTGCAAGTAATTGTGGAGAACAAAGGGGATGTTAGCTTATTGCTACATAAATTATCTTGCATCTTTAGCTAATCTAAATGAAATTATTATTTAAAATCTAAAAGGATTTGGGTCTTAAGACAGATTCTAAAGTAGAAGAATCAATAAGTAGCTTATATAATTTAGGAAAACTACATTTCTATGAAGGAATATGTTTATTTTAGAGTATGTCGAATATACTGGTATTATAGATTAAAATACAATACATATGTGTGTGTGTGTGTGTGTGTGTGTGTGTGTGTGTGTGTGTGTGTGTATTGTCTGAACTGGTTATGAAAACAGACATAACAAGGACCAGTTGAAGAATATAATTAAACCAATATTAAACTTGTAAAGAAGTTTTAAACTTGATTAATCAATGCAGAACAAATTGGACAAAATGTGGGGACTGTTAGTATTGACTACCAGGGTTGTAAAATTTTTAAGCTGTACAGATACTCTCCATACTTTAGTGCTGTGGGATGGTCTGTATGTCAAATGTGTTGCTGATTGGTCAATAAATAAATCACTGATTGGCCTGTGGCCAGGCAGAAAGTATAGGCGGGACAAGGAGGAGAATAGAGCTGGGAAGTGAAAGGCTGAGGCAGAGAGAGACACTGTCAGCCGCCATGATGACAAGCCGCATGTAAAGATGCTGGTAAGCCACGAGCCATGTGGCAAGGCATAGATTAATGGAAATGGATTAATTTAAGCTCTAAGAACAGTTAGCAAGAAGCCTGCCACGGCCGTACAGTTTGTAACCAATATAAGTCTCTGTGTTTACTTGGTCGGGTCTGAGCGGCTATGGGACTGGCAGGTAACAGAGATTTATCCTGACTGTGGGCCAGGCAGGAAAACTCTAGCTACAAATGGCGCCCAACATGGGGCAAGAGTTTCCACCTAAAAACTGAGAAAAAAGATTCTAAAACGGAGCTAAAAACAGTTCCTAATTGTCTCTCTCAAATGAGTGGCAGCTGCCGGTTTGAGCTACTGGCGTGTGCGCTGGATCTACAGTATGGCGGGAATGAGACCTATGCAAGTGGCACTTTGAGCTGCATGGTGGATTTAGCCTTTGCTGGTGCAGAGCAAAAGGGGAAGTTTCTGGGCTGCATGCTGCTTGGATAAAGGCATGGACCCATGATGGCTCCCAGAGCTGGCAGTAATACCGCCTCCATGTTGGGAAGCTGAGATGGGCGGAGCCAGCAGCCACAGCTGCTACAGCTTAAAGCAATAGACTCATAATAAGTCAGATTCAGATGTAATAGTTTAGAATGTGTGTAAAATATACGTAGGCTTAAAAAAGACAAAAAAAGTGATATATAGAGTTATAAAAACAAATACATAGTTTTAAAAAATAAAGTCTTTAAAGAGACAGTAAAATTAATATAAAAAATAAGCCACGTAAAGATAAATATTACACAGAGAATCTGGATTGTGTTGTTTTGGGGATTTTTAACTGCAAAAAAACATTTGATTGTAAAAGCTGTTGAGTTATGCCAAAATGTATATTTTAAAGGTACCTTGACTTCAAAATTTGGATATAAGGATAGGTTGCTTTGGAAAGGAGATTCTGCTTTTGTTCCCACAGAAAGCCAGAGGCTATGGATTTGTTCCAGATTAAGATACATCAGGTTTGACCAGCCAAGACCCCCTGAAAGGTGACACCAAGGCCCAGATGATCCAACATCCAGAATGGTTTCAAGGCAACTGGCTCAGACGATACAGCCTCACGGACTACTCCATGATCCTAAAATTTTCTGTTTCCCCAGAAGATAAAGCACCCCCCTCCAGCAGGAAGTAGTAAGAGAAGCTACGCCCAAATTCCCAAATATACCAAGCTGACTTTGGAGATGTGTAAAGGTTAAAACCTTCCTTTTTAAGAAAAGAAAAGGGGAAGTGCTGTTGGTTGGTCTGTATGTCAAATGTGTTGCTGATTGGTCAATAAATAAATCACTGATTGGCCTGTGGCCAGGCAGGAAGTGTAGGCAGGACAAGGAGGAGAATAGAGCTGGGAAGTAAAAGGCTGAGGCAGAGAGAGACACTGCCAGCCGCCATGATGACAAGCCGCATGTAAAGATGCTGGTAAGCCACGAGCCATGTGGCAAGGTATAGATTAATGGAAATGGATTAATTTAAGCTCTAAGAACAGTTAGCAAGAAGCCTGCCATGGCCATACAGTTTGTAACCAATGTAAGTCTCCTTATTTACTTGGTCAGGTCTGAGCGGTTGTGGGACTGGTGGGTAACAGAGATTTATCCTGACTGTGGGCCAGGCAGGAAAACTCTAGCTACACTTAAGGTTATCTGTAATAGTCACATTCTGTCAAAATGACAAAAAAATGAGTTGTCACACCATTTGTATAGATATTACTGAGTTGAAACATTCCCTCTAGGAGAAAGTGGGGAAGCTCATAAGAACTAAGAAGGTAATATAGCTTAACTGACTCAGAAAGTAAAGAGCCTAAAAGCAGTAAACTCAAAATCCTTCAGTAGAAGCTTCCTCCACATTTAGGATAAAGCACCAAGGACACACCCTTTTGTGAATTTTACCAATTTTTTAGTAGTCTAGTTGATGAAGTACCTTCCTTCCAGTAATCGATGTTGCTGATACTAACCATATTAAATTATTTTGTTCTCTAATGCAGATGTGTGAAATAATTTCTTCCTTTGATATCTCTATACTATTTGAGATAAACAGGTGTTTATATTCCAGAAAATGTCATAAAACAGAAATGGTGCCCAAACAGGGATCAACAGAATCAAAGATGAGTAGGAAAATAGAGTTTTTTTTTTTTTTTCTTAACCTTGATCAAAGACAATAAATTAAGGCTGATTTTTCTCAAGACCTAATGGCTGTGGAAGCAAATACAATATGGTTACTTTTCTCCACATGGTATGTGGTGGTAGATCTCCTTGCTATAGTCATTTTTGTCTGTCCCCTACTACGTCTAATAAGAAATACTGGTTTATGTCTACTTGAGACCACCTAGTTATTTGGGAAATGGCAATCTAAATTGAGAAAAAATGTCCCTATAAAATTGGACTGTGGTACATTTTCTTGGTTAGTGATTGACATGGGGGAGCAGCCTATTGTGGGTGATGCCATCCCTGGGAAGATGTAAAATGAAACATACTGATTAAGTGCTAAGAAACAAGCCAGGAATCATTAGTTCCAGCATCCAGATTCCCATTTTCTTGTCCATACTTCCCAGAATGATGGACTGCAAGCTATAATTTGAAATCACCCTTTCCTGGTTAAGTTGTTTTTGGTCATGTTTTACTACAGCAATAGAAATGTCATGACAATTGTTTTCCATATCTTTTGATTATCATGCTGTATTTTCATTTTCATTCAATTCTGGGAAATTTTATATTTCTTTGTTCTTTGTTTTTTTTTAATCAAAATGTTATTCAGTACCACGTTGTTTAGTTACCATGAGTTTGTTTCATTTCTATTTCTATTGATAACAAGCTTTATTCCATTATAGTCTTATTGAAGGCAGAATGTAATTTCACTTTTCATGCATTTGTGGAAACTTGCTTTATGTCCTTTATAAGGAAAGGTTCATTGCCTGCTGAGGAGGCTTATTCTTTAGTGTTTGGGTGAAAGGTTCTCTGGATATGTTAAATTCATTTAATTTGTGATGTAATTTACTCCAGAGTTTCACTTTAATGGTTATTTTTTCCAGGAAATTTGTTATCTGGTGAGAATGTGGCTTTAAAATCACTTGCCTTCACTCTTTGGGGGTAATTTTGTGGTTGTAAACCTAGTGGTCTTCACTTTGTACAACTGGTTACTTCTATGTTCAGTACATATATGTTTACAATAACTATATCTTATTTGATTTTTAATGACTAATTAGTATACTTATTTACCTCTTGTGATAAGTTCAGATATTAGAATAGGTATGTCTGTTTTTTTCATTAATTTCTTTTGCTTGAAATACCTTATTCCATCCTTGTAACCTGAGGCAGTACCCATTGTCGATCATGAGTTAAATTGATTGTAAGCAGCAAAAAGACATATACTGTTTTCAAATACAAAATGCTTATCTGTGTCTCTTTGTTCTGATTTGATATAACTAATATTAATAATTATTGAACAATGCATACAGTTTCTGTTATTTTGTTGCTTCTGTGATATTTCTTAAATATATTTTGAGTACATTTTCTAAAAAAAAAATATTTATTTTTCTTTGCCTTCTTGGGCATGTTTAAACTTCTCTTTAGATATAAGTATTCCTTCTAGTATCCTCTGAAGAGCTGGCTTACTGAATTTGCCTTCCTTATATCTGTTTTTAATCATAAAAAGCTTTCCTTTCTCCTTCAATTACAAGTGATAGTTTTGCTGGGTATAGTAGTTTGGTCTATATTCTATTGTCTTTAATAACTTGTAGAACACAGATACACACCATTCTGGCTTTCATAATGAAAAAGTCAGCTTTTATTCTGATCAGAAGTGATTTATATGTGACTTGATCTATCTCTCATGCAGTTGCCAATATCCTTTCTTTATTTTATATATTTATTGTTTTTACAGTTATTTGATATGAGGAATTTGTTTTCTTGTCCTGTGTATTTGGAAATATATATCTGTCTTGGGCCTTGATAGGCATCTCTTTCCTTACTTAGGGAAGGTTTTATTTTCCATGATTTTATTGAAATCATTTCTCTGCCTTTGACCATGTTCTCTTTCTTCATAGAAAGATATTTTTTTTTGAATTTTCAGTTTCTAGTATCAGTTTTGTCAATCATAAGTTCTAAATATATTTGAAATGACACAGTCTTTTATTCAGTGTGTCTGTTACATACTTGGGAATTGAGGCTTCACCCCTTCCTCAAGAATCTGATGCTGTAACTGAGAATCTGGATCTCTGCTGTCCCGATAGAATAATTTACAAATTTGTCCCCATTTGATACCTGGTGTTGTTCTCATCCCATCTGCAGTTGTCAAGAATAACTTCAGTGCCCAGTTTCCCTGTTAGACAACATCATTTCACTTTTATCCCTTGTGAGTCACCATCTAAAGGTACTTTTATAATATAGGGCTTTAAATAATTGTACTAATAACAGACAACAATTGTGTAACTAATAAGTGAGACAAGTTCCTGTACCAAGCCACAGTTTAGAAAGTCACAGGCTCAATCATTTAAGTTCAAACACTTGCTCCTGTTGTGATACTTTCCCTACAGTTATCTGATGACCAATGCTAATAGCCCCTGATCATTCTAAATCATTAACTCCAGCATAAGTGAATTCCTCTGGAAAATGACTTCCAATACTGAAGCTCAATGTGAAATACATGAGCTAATTGTTTTGAGAATCATGAAATATATTGTGCAGAATCATATTATGTAAGAGTCATTCTTCACATTAGCATTATTAATTTTCTTCCAATAATTTTGGAATAATTCAATTTTAAGTTTAGTTTGTATAGTAGTTTGAAGGATAAAAATTAATGCTTATAATTGCATGTTTATATCTGCTATTCAAATTTTTATTTTTCTTCAATGACTTATACCATCTGAAATCATAAAAGTTTGCTGGATGTTTCTGCATATATAATATTCTGTTCTGTTTTGTTACTATGAAAATATTTTATTTTAAATCTTCAAATTGGAAAGTACTGTTACACTAACTAATGAGGATAGGCTGCAAATGCAATAATTTGTATGGTTTGTAGTTATTTTGATGACATCTTGCCTGCATATTTTATTTGATATTTGTTTTGGTTGAATAGTAACAACTTAAGTTATGAACACTAAATTGAAAATGAGACAGAAAGAGAGCATAGAAACAGACAGAGACACACAGAGAGATGCTAAAATGTGAAATTTAGAACACTTCAATATAAAGTTTATCACTTGTGATATAAATATTTTAAACAAGATTAATTATTTATAACTAAAATCCACCAGGATTACTTGGATTTAATCAGTATATTCCAACTGCCATAGTAATAGGATATTTTTTCACATCATGTTAATTAAACAAAGAGAAGAAAAGGGAACATTATATTATCAATGGTATAAAGAAATAAAAACTGTACAACTATGAATAATGCTTTTTAGGATGTAGGTAGAATTTTTCAACAACTTCTTTTTTGTATATTAGGAACATTAATAAAAATGGTGATTTAAGGCCGGGCGGTGGTGGCGCACGCCTTTAATCCCAGCACTCGGGAGGCAGAGCCAGGCGGATCTCTGTGAGTTCGAGGCCAGCCTGGTCTCCAAAGCGAGTTCCAGGAAAGGCGCAAAGCTACACAGAGAAACCCTGTCTCGAAAAACCAAAAAAAAAAAAAAAAATGGTGATTTAAAGTTATTAAAGTAAAATATGTAAATGAGCAAATTTATACTTCATAAGTTAGCAATTTAGCATATTCAAAATAACTAAACAACCATCCAAGGAAAGATAAAACATAGCAAGTTCCATGTTGCTCCTCCTCACTAGTTTCTCATTCTTTAGACTTTTTTGAGATTATTTTATTAAAGTGTGGCAGTATGTCCTTTTTTTAATTAAGAAAAAATTTTTTATTCATTTTACATACCAAAAATCCCTCTCTTCCCTCCTCTTGCCCCTCCAGCCTCCCCCCCCCCCGCCAACCCACCTCCCATTCCCTCCTACAAAAAGGTAAGGCCTCCTATGCAGTGGTACATTTAGTAGAGGCAGGTTTAAGCTCCTCCCCCTGCCTCAAGGCTATGTGAGGTGTCCCATCCCAGAAGTGGGCTCCAAAAGTCCTGCTCATGCCCCAGGGATGAATTCTGATCCTACTGCCAGTATGTCCTTAAACCTAAAAGAAGTTAACCACTAATTCCAAATATCATACATGGATTAAGCTAATTTTTCACGTAAATTGATTCACATAATATATTAATTTACTATTTGTCCACTTGTGTTCAATATTAGGTATATAATGGTCATGTAATTTTGCTATAGTTACATTTCTGTCACAGAAATGAAATCTGATACAGTCTTATGTAGTACTCCATGCAGATGCATTAAAATATGCTGGTCTTAGCCGGGCGGTGGTGGCGCACGCCTTTAATCCCAGCACTCGGGAGGCAGAGCCAGGCGGATCTCTGTGAGTTCGAGGCCAGCCTGGGCTACCAAGTGAGTTCCAGGAAAGGCGCAAAGCTACACAGAGAAACCCTGTCTCGAAAAACCAAAAAAAAAAAAAAAAAAAAAAAAAAAAAAAAATATGCTGGTCTTGATTACTACAGTTTCAAAGATCATATATAATAGCAATGACACAATGAGCACATTTGTAAATATAATGAATATGTACATCTTAATAAATACATAGCTGTGCCAATCTAAATGATAAATATATCTGTCATATAATGTGATATAATAGACTTGTTCTAGATTAACCTCCAATTATTAACATTCAACAATGAATTAAATTGTTATACTAATTTCCACTCCTAACCCAAGTCAGTGGGATTATCACTATAGCTAACCTTATCAAAACAAGAAATTGATACACTCCTAATTTTAGACTTTACAGTATGTTTATTTCATATGTAAGCATGTTAACTATTCAGATAACTTCTTTCATTTCTAATCTTTTCTCCTAATATTTTGGCCTTATATGTCTCTGTCTCTAACAAATATAAATAGAGAAATCTCAATAGAAGAATCTCAAATGGATGAGAAACACTTAAATAAATGTTCAGCATCCTTAGCCAACAGAAAAATTCAAATAAAAATGACTCTGAGATTGCATCTTACACATGTCAGAATGGCTAAGATCAAACACAGCTTATAGCTCATGCTGGAGAGGATGTAGAGCAAGGGGAACACTCCTACATTGCTGGTGAGACTGCACTTGTACAGTCACTTTGGAAATCAAAATGTTGCTTTCTCAGAAAATTGAGTATCAAGCTATGTCAAGACCAAGATACACCAATTTTAGGCACCCTGTCTGCCCGTATACATCCATGCTCCCCACCATGAGGATAATGTACTAAATCTCTGAACCTGTAAGCCTGCTCCAACTAAATGTTCCCCTTTGTAAGAGTTTCCGTGGTCATGTCATCTCCTCACAGTAATTGACTAACACAGTTCACAAGTTAGTCTGGCCAGAACTCATATTTTATATTAAAATTATATTCACAATGTGTTATTGATACAGGCAAACTATTTCAATGTTTTCCCATTTTCCTTTTAGAAGGGGAATATGTCTTACATTTTCCAAAAATAAAGTTATGCCATTTTTTAATAGAAAATCATCATCATTTCTGTTTTGTTCATTTTAAATTCTTGCCTAATCATTCTGTTGTATTATACCTGCATCTCCATCTATAACTGATCAATTCTTTTTATGAAAGCAGTCTTCCATCATTGGTATAAGCACTACTGAACTGCCATCTTACACTGATGTCTTTCTATCCCTGCTCATGTTCTTACACCTAGAAGTCATTTCAAGTTCCTTAATGGACTCCTCTTAATTGCTAACATTTTCATTTAATGTGCCATAATTCACCATAAATCCCTTAAAGTGCACATTCGGACTTTCTTTGCTCAGCCTATTGACCTATACATTTACTGGGTCACACAGTAAACAAAATGATATAAAAAAGGAAGAACTGAGACCATAAATAAAATGTCTTACTAAATGGAATGCTATATTTCTTAATGAAAAAAATAAAAATAGTAAACATAGGAAAATTAGAGAAGAACATAAGGTGACTGCTAAAACTGCTAAAAGAATGGCCCACAATACAATTCATGGATTTTGAATCAATTTGGACTGTAAAATATTTAAAATGCACATTTAAATAAAACCATGAAATTAACTTGGAAGAAGTACATGTATTGATGATTTTGGTGTAAGCTAAAATTTAAGAAATACCTGTATTTGTTGTACATTTAAAAATTTTAGAGTATCTTAAAAATATGATTGAATATTTTCATATTCATGGAAGTGACTATCTTCATACATAACAACCACTTCCGTAAATCTGTTCTTTCTTGTATATTAAGATAATACATATGTGGAGGATATGACCAGTAGTGTTGACATTCACCTGCTCACAAAATATTTCAAATATTTTAAAATTGTTTAGATTTTTCAAAAAACTAAAATCTTTCAATGTGATGAAAAATGATGTCAAAAATAGTGAAGCTCTCTTATATAATACTCTCTGCCAAGTAAGAACTGCCAAAATTCTAATTGTAGGACTTGGTAGGTGTCTGGAACTTCAAAATTTTCAAGTAAATTCTAGGCAAGACAAAATTGTTACTGGGAAACCCATTTAATATATTCAAAAGAAGACACAGTTGGAATACAATGATGTTTTGGCAATCAAGGTAAAATTTTCAGCTGAGAAGACACAAAATAATAAATTTGTTCAAGAAGGGAAAAACTGCAACTTTTAAAAAATATTATTTTAAAATACTGATTTTGTTGTATTTTTAAGTACATTTAAGCATTTGTGCACATGTCTGGGCTTGTATATGTGAGCACAAATGTCTGTGGAGACCAAAAGATGGCATTAGATCCCTTGGAGCTAGAATTAGAGGTGGTTGTCATCTGCCAGATATCAGTGCTGGAAACCAAATTTGAATTCTATGCAAGAGTAGCATGTGCTCTTAACTGTGGAATCATCTTTCCAGCTCAGAGATATTCTTAATAAATCCAAATAGAATACTTTTTTATATATAAAAACGTGGTATTACCATGAATAAGCCTCATGTGTTCTGTGAAAAACTAAGTTTTTATCACTTTGGCAGAATATCTAACCAAAGAATCTTAAAGAAGGAAAGATGCTGGGTCATGGTGGAAAAGATGCAGGCAATCATGGCAAGAAAGGCATGATTCCAGGAGCTTCCAGTGTGGCTTACATTCAAATACATGGGAAAGGCAGTAAACTGAGAGCTTGGACTGTTGCAAGACATAAGACCTGACTACTAGTGACTTACTTCCATTTTCAAGACCTCCTTTACTTAGCGTAAGCAATCTACCCCTAATGGTATTAGTTATGGATCAAGTACACAAGAGTGGCATTCACATTCACATTATAATGGTCTATTCTTGGATCACTTTGACTAATGTCCATTCAGTCGTATAAAATCCATTCAACCCTACTTCATAATCCTCATTGTCTTACAGCTCCAGGACTGTTCTAAATTCCAAAGTCCATACTCTACTGAGAATCAATATAATAACTTAACAGTGAGTTTTTCAGCTTAACTGTGAGAAAGGGAAATGTTTACAGCATACAATGACATAGAGTAAATGCCAATTCCCAAAGGAAGACAATGGAAAAACACAAGGAAACAACAAACTAAACAAGACTGCTGTGGGATGTTCTGTATGGCAAATGTGTTGCTGATTGGTCAATAAACAAAACACTGATTGGCCATTGGCTAGGCAGGAAGTGTAGGCGGGACAGGGAGGAGAATAAAGCTGGGAAGTGGAAGGCTGAGAGAGAGACACTGCCAGCCACCACCATGAGAAACAGCATGTGAAGATGCTGGTAAGCCACGAGCCATGTGGCAATGTATAGATTAATGGAAATGAATTAATTTAAGCTGTAAGAACAGTTAGCAAAAAGCCTGCCACGGCCATACAGTTTGTAAGCAATATAAGTCTCTGTGTTTACTTGGTCGGGTTTGAGCGGCTGTGGGACTGGCGGGTAACAGAGATTTGTCCTGACTGTGGGTCAGGCAGGAAAACTCTAGTTACACAAGACTGAAACCTACCATGATGAACATCATCCCTATTACTCTTACTTGGGCATTTTCAAGTTCATCGTGACATCATCTACACACAGCTGATTTTGGCAGTCCCTCTCTTACATCTGTGTGGACTCTAATCATGTGGCCTCTCTCTCCAACTGGCTCCATCCAATGACATCCACTTCCCCAAACAAGTACTTCATGAATGAAAATAACAAAGTAGGTTCTCATGCCTGAAATGCTTGCCTATTCTGTATCAATAAAAACTCAGGAGTCAGATACTGGGGTGAAAACCTGAATGATCAGAGAAACAGCAGAGAAGGGCCAGTGACCTCTTCTCTCCCTTCTTCCTCAATCCAAAAGGGCCAAGAATGTTCCTAAAACCATCCCTGCTACTTTGCTGCGGCCCGCACAGCTGGAGCACAAAATCTGGCGAGGGACGCAGAGGTTAAACAGCACTCTAGACACCTAGTTTCAGTTCGTCAGGGAAGCAGCTCTATTTATTTGTACCAACATGGGCTTATATACCCCTCTAGCAACAGGAGTCAAGGAATGGCTACTCTGTATCCAGAGGCAAGCCAGACACTGCTTTCCAAGTAGGAAAAACCACAGGGGAACTGATCCCCAGCACCCTCTGGAACCCAACTGCACATTTTTCACACAAACAACTTAACTGGGACAGGACTAAAAAGGGCATTTAAAATTAAGGCAGCAAACATACTGCTGCGACACTACTTCCTGTGTCTTTCTATATATCCTCACTCTTCCAAAACCTCTATGGCTAATTTTGGTCAGAGAGGAGCTAGTTCCACCTTCTGATTCAAAGTAAACTTTGACAGTCTCAGTAGTGTCAGAGTGAGATCAACATATCCCACAATAGATGCCATATCCAAAGCAGCCAACTCTGGTTTCCACGTGGCTTAAATAGCTGAACAAGGAAAATATTTCCCTAGGTGGCCGTTTTCAAGTAGGGAAGACCTGCAAAGGTACTCTCAGGTGCTCTCCTCTCAAAGAAAGCACTGTTAGTTTTACATTGGAGCCTTTATTGGGTGAATCCACTGCCTAAGAGCTGTGTGTGGCTACATGAAGTTGTGAGCAGATTTTATTTTAGTCTAGTACACACTTAAAGAAAACACGAGATTTGTGGAAATATTTTTTTTCGTGTTTGAGTGTAGTTCTCAAGCATGAACTTGATAGAGGATAGGTTTTCTTTTGTAATGTCAAAAAGTTATGCATACCTACAAGACCTGAACTGTTTTCAAGTTTCCCATGACAAATGAATGAGTCGACAAATTTTGAAGTCAATT
Source organism: Peromyscus californicus insignis (assembly GCF_007827085.1). Lineage (NCBI taxonomy): Eukaryota > Metazoa > Chordata > Mammalia > Rodentia > Cricetidae > Peromyscus > Peromyscus californicus. The sequence goes on along the minus strand of NW_026294491.1, from coordinate 46,756,084 downwards.
TCGATCTTTTTTTTTTTTTTTTTAGGACATGGGCAGAACATAAAAAGATGCTTTGTCAACGTGTAACATGAACAACCTCTAATGAAATTTTCAAGACTGTCTTTGATCTTTTTACATCCTGTGAGCTCAGTTTCTACTTGTAGAACTGTTTTTTTTGTTGTTGTTGTTGTTGTTGTTTTTGGAGTTCTGATCTTCCACATTCTCACTAGATTCATGCATTAAACTTTGCTTTCATCACTCTTTGACTCTGAAGCTCCAAACATGTTCAAATACATCAATGAAACAATGCCAAAGGAAAAACAAAAGAAAAGAAAACAAAACAAACAAAAACACATGCTCAGGTTTATCACAATGATGACCTCGCTTTTAGAAAAGAACTTTTTCCCCCATCACTGGGAAAGAGAAACATTAATTCAGTTAACTTGGTTTAAACATACAGTCCACCAAGACCAGCATGCTTCAAAGCAAAGAGAGAGAGAGAGAGAGAGAGAGAGAGAGAGAGAGAGAGAGAGAGAGAGAGAGAGAGAGAACGAGAGAGAACATTGTTTGGAATTCATAGGAACCACACATCAGTGATTCATTTCTTCAACATCTCCAAGTTACACCAAAGGTTCATGTCTTCAAACACAGGAGCTTCTGGAGGAAATCTCACATTTAAACCATAATTTTGAATTTGGTCATTAACAACTACTATATCAAGTTAATCTTATAATGCTTTACTGTTATCTCCTAATTTAATAAATACACAACTGGGCAAGAATGTAAATACTGAAACACAAAACATGCATATAAATCCCCAAGTCATGTTATGTCAATTAATGAATGTTTAAATTCATGAGAAAGTCATTATAATAAAACAATTACAAAACAAAGTAACCAAAAGAAAAGTAATTAGAAAATATTTTTATAATCATGGAGAACTCAGTTTAAGTAATACATAAAAAATCTTGGATTTTTTTTCTAAAAGTTTTGAGTCTAACTTTGATGGACTAGACATTAACGTGTTTGTGTGATAAAACTACATTAAATTTACAAGAAAATGACCAGAAATAAAATGGCAAGGAATTAAGCCAATTTATAGTATATATTATCTCAAAAGCCTAGAACTTATTTTCAAGCACCCCTGGGAAGAGATAGTTTTATTTTCCTAATTATATCTACTAAGAGTAAGTCACAGCAATGTTTCAGTTATGTATGATTGGTAATTTTGGACATCTACAAAGAGCCTTGTAAAATAGTTAATCATAATCTACTATGTACTTAAAAATTGCTTAGAGTAGACCATAAATAGTTTACTATACACAAAAATAGAAATAATTATGTAAAGAGTTAGATAAGTTATTTTGTTTGGTTGTGGTAATCTCATAATGCATACATGCGTCAAATATCAGATTTTTAATTTTTGTACATAAATATGTACAAATGTATTTGTCAATTTTATTTTATCTTTTAGAAGAAGTGTTAAAAGAATAATATTGCATTTCACTCTTATATATTTCCTCTTTTGGGAATCCTAGTGTTCAGAAAGAGGTTAAGAAAGAAGAGTCACTTATAAATGCAGACTATGAAACAGGCACCACACCTCCACAGGTTCAAGGGAAATGGGATCTCAGGACTGAGATTGCAAGTAGAGACCAACCACTACCAAGAAGCTATTTTAAATTGGTACTTGGTCGCACAGGGAACATTAGCTTTCTTCAGTAGTGTGGCACTGAGTATATCAACCATACTCTAGGGTAGACCTTACAACTCAAATGAACTCCATGTTTGCTTGGTTTTTGGAATGGGCTTTTGGTTTCCATTGATTTATTTATTTATTTGTTTGTTTCTTTATTTGTTTATTTATTGTTAGGTTTTTTCATTTGTGTGTGTGTGTGTGTGTGTGTGTGTGTTGTTGATTTTTATTTTTCGTTCCTTCTTTTGTTTTTGTAGAGAAAGCATATAAAGATGTGTGTGTAGGCAGGTCAGAAGGATCTGGAAGAATTTGGGGAGGGGAAGCATGAACAAAATATAGTTCATGAAATAATTATAGACACAGCAACCATAGGATATCTTTAGTGCTTTTTCAAGTGAAGCTAATGTAGCTGGCTTCCAACAAAAGATGACTTTCTTCCTAGACTATAGGATCCAATTGGCTTAAGTAAAAAAGTAAGTGCTTACTCTTCAGGAGCACAGTGCTCTGAATTCTGAGAGCAAAGCTCTCTCCATTGAGTCTTTGTTAATCGTCCCACCTAAGGGAGAAAGAGAATGGTAAATAGTCAAGAAATGCCTGTAAACAGAAAGATCAAAACCAAAACCAAATCAAAATAAGAAACAATTGCAAATAAAACCTCAAAAATGACAATGGTTTATAAGATTTACAATATAGTTATGCAAACCCTTAGAATACTCATAAAATAAGACATTAGACATCAAAAAGTGGTAATATAATAAGATAATACATATATAACAAAACAAAATAAAAGTCTTTGAATTGGAGTAAGACAAATATGCAAAATATCAATTACTTTTATATTGTCAATATGCATTTCTGTTTTCCTCATGTAAGAATGGAATTTAGAAATATGTTGTTGTGTAAAGTAGTAAAAAAAAAAAGCATAAAAGCAAGAAATTCTGGGATATAAATTATGCACACACATGCATATCAATTATGCAAATAATTTAAAGGCACTCTCTTTAATTGCTTCCAATTCATAGCTGTGAAACATCAGGGAAGTGTTTGATTTTTTTCATCATTTTTATCTTTTCATGAATCAAAAATATCCTTTATCCTATATCCACATAGAAATTGGTAAAACTTTTCATGGTACTGCCTTATCTTCATGGACAAGATACACCACTATGGTCGGGCGGTGGTGGCGCACGCCTTTAATCCCAGCACTCGGGAGGCAGAGCCACGTGGATCTCTGTGAGTTCGAGGCCAGCCTGGGCTACCAAGTTAATTCCAGGAAAGGCGCAAAGCTACACAGAGAAACCCTGTCTCGAAAAACCAAAAAAAAAAAAAAAAAAGATACACCACTATGGCCTAGGCTGCATGGGGAGATGTATATAACCATTGGGTTAAGTCCCACAATACATAGTTTAAAAACTTTAGTTGAAGAAAATAATAGCTAAAAGTGAGATTACATGAAAGACATAATTTCTATGAACTATATGAATTGAGTTTAATTTAACATTCTAACCTAGAAAGGAAAATATATAGTTATTAACAATATATATTCTAAATTCTCAATGTCATAGATCTGAATGCTTGACTAATAATATGGTATTTCCCGTTTGTAGCTTACTAAAGTATAGTTTTTTAATATAGATTTTTTTCCCATTTTATAGTTCATTCTATACTAATATTTTAAGAAAGTTCACCTAAAATTACCTCAAACTGTTTTGATTTCAAGTTTCCCTTTCTTTAGAAACTTACTGTTTCTCTTTCATCCTTTGTGGCAATTCTTTGAAAGAGAAAATCAGAGTGTGTTATTGTAAAGCTCGGCAGTGAGTTCATAAAGGACAGCATTATGGAACAGCAAGGACAGGCTTTATCTGAAAAGGCCTTGATCGCCTTGTAGAGATGGATCATTTCCAGGCTTCACATGAGACTCTGCTCTGGGAACAGTCCCACAGGGCACAGGGATTTGATCTGCACTCCACTCATAAAAACAGACTGTAAACTACTTATTTTAGGTCAACTAGTTACAGGACAACCAAATCATGACTAAATGAAAACAATAATGAGCAGTAAAAACCTCTGTTCACCATGTTAAACAGCACACTTCCAAATTTGTCTTTCAATGAAGCTTAAGTAAAATTAACCTAAGACAAAAGATAAGAGACACAATAATGAAATTTGAATTAAAGTCATTGTTCAGTATTTTTTCTAAAACGATTTCAACTTATGCAATACATCATTTATGGAAGAACCAAATTTTGCATACTCTAAATCATGTGAAGATAAATTGAAAATTTTCACAGCATGTATTAAAATGCAATGACTCAATTCCAAAAACGAGCTGCTTCTGACATTATTCCAGGGTAATGAAATTCGTGTGATAGTTAAAGCAAACAAGCGACCGTCTATACACAGGCAATACTTATCAGTGACTTCCTATCTTGCAGAAACATATTTTAACATTTAAACAGGCCCACATTTTGCTCATCAATAACATGGTTGATCTGTCATTAGACTTTTCATTCATGTCATTGTCATGATGAAAGTGAGATGATATGGAACTATGAAGCAGCAGTGCCTCTGAAATTAAGAGTTCTAAAGCTTTATTTCTTGATTATATGCCATGGATGATGTATAAAACATAGAGGTAACACTAGCAACACTGTCTCTAGCACTTAGGAGATAGTGCCATATTACAGGCATCTTTTGTTCTTCATATTTGATCATTACCTAGAATGTTTATAAATCCTCATTTTTAATTTTGTTTTGTCTAGTTTTATGTCATCGTGACACAAACTAGAGTCATTTTGGAAGAGGTAACCTAAATTGAGAAAATGCCCTTACCAGGCTAGCCTATGAGCTAACCTATAGTGCATTTTCTTGTTTGATGATTTACGTGGGAGGGCCCAATTCACTGTGAGCAATGGTACCCAGAACAGGTAGTTCTAGATTGTATAAGAAAACAAGATAAGCCATAGTAAACAAGCCTATGAGCAGCACTTGCCCATGGCCACTGCATCAATTCCTGCCTCAGTGTTATTGCCTTAAGCTCCTGCCCAGGTTTTAATCACTGATGGTCTGTGCCTGGGATGTATAAGTGAAGTAAACTTCATCTGTTTGAGTTGGTTTTGGTCATTATGTTTTTATCAAAGTAATAAAAATCTAAGACACATACATGAGTTTTATTAGGACATTTAAACACATACACATCTCTATACTTCTTCTTTTGTCTCTCCTGCATTATCTTCCCATGGCCACTTTGTTTTTCATTGTTTGTCTCTTTGCTCTTCTGCCTGCAGAGTCTGTCATTCTGCTTCCATGACACATGTACCTAGTTTGCATACATTTTTATTTATTTAAAATGTAATTCTATCACTTTCGCCTATTTTGTCCTCTCCAGCCACTTCCAAGTCCCTTTCCTACAACTCCTTTCATGTCCTGATCACTCTCAAATAATATAGCCTCTTCCTCCCAGTTTTATATATATTCTTCCCAATTCATATATATATGAAAAATAGGATCAACTGGCTCTATGTACTTAGCATTTGTCCATATATTTTAGAGTTGACCACTTGGGACTAGTCTCACTGTCCTTTAAAGCAGTCATCAGTTGCTTTTAGATCCTTGCCAAAGGTTATGATCCCATGAGGTGTTCCTCTTATTGAATTAGCATGCCTTTTTATATTGCCAATGTCCAGATCTTATTCAGCCATTTACATGAGAGACTGATTCACAGCAGATGTCCTGTGAAGTCTTATAATCTTGTCTTTCTACCCCTCTATCTCAATATTATCTGAGTCACAGATGCACAAGTTGTGATGTAGATACTTTCAATTTTTGCTGAGCTCCCCAAAATCTCTTGATTTCATCAATGTGTCAAGATGTGGTTTTCTGTTATGGTCTCCATTTGCGGTGAGGAGAGCCATCTTTGATGGGTGATGACAGCTATACTTATCTGTCAGTATGAGGATAAGATTCTAAACTAAAAACCTTTTGTAAAGTTATGGAAACAGTCAATTGATAAAAAAAACATAGAATGAAAATGAACCTTTGTCAGGAATATAACTGAATGAGGATTAATGTCCAGTTATAGAAAGAACATTTTTAAAAAGGAACAAAAAGAAATTAAAATCAAACCAAAACCAAGAATCAATTATGTCAAGGAAAGAAATGATCCAATGAAAAAAAAATGGGCCAGAGATATCTAAATAGAGAACTCTCAATATAAGAAATAAAGTGGCTAAGGAAACACTCAAAAATGGTCAGCATCCTTAGCTTTTTCAGCAATGCAAATTGAACCAGCTTTATGATTTCCTCTTAACTCAATAAGAAAGCTAAGATAAAATTAAACATTGAAACAAACTGACCAAAACAAAGGGACCTGACAGCAAATGTAGCAAGGTTGTAAGGAATGGAGGATTCACTGTCAGCAGTAATGCAATTTGGTGCAGCCACTCTGGAAATCATTATAAATATCCTCCCTAAATCTAAAAATGAAACTACCATATCACCTATCTATAACACTCTTTGGCATATGCACAGAGGACTTCACATTCTACTCTACAAATACTTGCACAGCTGTCTTCCTATCTACCATACTCACAATAGCTAAGAAATTGAAACAACCTAAGTGTCCCTCAACAGATAAATGGATCATGAAAATATGGTACATATATAAAGTGGTATACTATTCAACTACAAAAAAATGAAATCAATAAATGTGTTCCCATATATTTATGGACATAGAATACTAAAAGGTAACCCAGACAGAGAAAAAACAAGCACTGAGTGTCTTTTCCTATCTGTGGTTCCTAACTCAAACCCTTAGATGTGAATACATCTAAGATACAACATGAAGTAACCACAGAACCAGAAAAGTATAAAAGGACTGTGGGGGAGGCACTTGATGGGGAACAGCACAGTAACGGTGAAATGAAGCAGAAAAGAGAATAAAAGGAGAAAGAGGGTCTGCATCTGGGAGAGGGTAGGGGGATAAGGGACAAATAACATCAAGGTTGTTTGATAAAGCAACATGGAGTCATAATATTTTATATTTACCTGAAATATATATTATGTGTGTGTGTGTGTGTGTGTGTGTGTGTGTGTGTGTGTGTGTGTGTATGAAGTAATATCATTAGGGGTGATCATGATCTCCATATGTATTGTATTATACTCTTGCTTTTTTAGTAGAAATGTGATGTTTTATTACAAGGAGTCTCACAATATGAAAATATCTCAAAAAGGAAGCTAGTCTAACAATCTCCACCTGCAGAATTGTGAGAAGACAGGGCAATGTGAGTTTTTCTGCTTGCCTGAGACCAGTTAGAAGCTATAAACAGAACCAATCTAAAAATGACTGTTACCTAATCTTGAAACTAAGGGGTCTTGGAAGGCCCAGGTATCCCTTGTAGAATGCCTAATAAGGGCATCTTAACAGAGTTCATAAGCAGGCACTTGGCAGTTTGGGAATTTGTCTTATGGTGGTTTTCTTTCCTTGCAGGCCCTACAGGGTTCAAAACTAACACCTGGGACTCCATAGACAAAGCAGCTTTGGGAACAGTTCCCCTAGCACCACTGCTCTGGGCTTTGGTCTCTGGTTTCTTTCCATCCCCTGGGGACATTATATTTAGTATATTTTATGTAAATACAGAAAGGAATAGAGAATAAAAAATATGAAAGATTGGGGAGAAGTGAGGAACTTGGGGAGAGGCCAAAGCCACAGATCTTGATTGGGTCAATTGGACCTCTTTTTTTGAATCCTTTAACTTCTGACTTCTCCTTGGTTTTCTACTCTTCTGTGGCTTCTTTTTCCTCTTCTAGATCTGTGTCAATTTTATCCTCTGTTTTGACTCCTTTGACTTTTTTGAAATTAGTAGAGTTCTTGAGACCACCTCCTCCTTCCTCATCTGAATCGGATTGGAGACTTCTTTCTCACTTGGAATTCGTTTGTCAGAGGAGCAGACAGAGATGCTTTTAACAGGGTCTTCTTTGTTCTCATCACTACTCTTCTCTGGAATGGCATTTGGACCACGTGTGCATGGGACAGCATTCTGAACTTCTTAAAGAGACACTGCTTGAATTTTTCTAGATATTTGTTATGTTCTGGTTAGTCATAGTGGAAGGATTTATGTGAAGCTTGAAATCTGGTCCAAAGTATTCAAAGTAGTCAAAGTAGTCATTGTAAAGTAGCTCATTAGGGATCTCTGTGTTTAGGGCAACAGATGTTTCATAAGTCCAGCACCGAAAGACATTACAGGTGGTATATCCATCTCCTCCTATATTATTGGCAAGTTGCAATAAACGCCACACACTTGGCATGTCCCTTGATGGTCAGGTTGGAGGAAACAAACCAATCCCCAGACAGGAACTTGGAGCCAAACTTAATGACCACTGAACTAGGCTGGAAATTCTCCATTACTTCAGAAAAGATGGGCTTGAAAATGGCTTCATAGGACTCATCATAGATTCTATCTCAGAGCAGTTAGTTAACAGCATGTTACTTGCCTTTTCCAGCCCCAATATCATGCCAGTCCCCAATTCCTGGGAAGTACTCTCCGTACTTATAAATGGACACAGTCATAACCCAGTCAGTGGTGTAGAAGGCCTCTTCCAAGCCATTGACATAGTGAATATCTGTATCAATATAGAGCACCCTCTGGTGACATTTTAGCAGTTCCAGGATGACTAAGAAGACATCATTTATGTAGTAGAAGCCAGATGCTTCAGACTTCTTTCCATGAGGCAGGCCCCCAGTCCAGTCCACAGCAATGTCCATTTGTGTCTTAAGTTTCACAGCACTTGCCATAACGACACCAGCAGACACTTGACAGAACTCAAACAAACCATCAAATAGTGGCAGTCCTCACAAACATTGAATCCCAGCATCTGTTTGCTGTACTCAGATATGTTACCTAGGCAAATGGAACACAAGAATTGAAAACAGACCTATAAACAGCATCAATTTATATGTCGCCTATTGAAATTTATCATTCTACAGTCTCTGCTTTAATATATTAAATATATACATTCATCATTTTGTATCTAAAATATCCAGATACTTTATTTCAGCTCATTTTGCATTTTGCTCTTACCTAAACAGTATTGCAATATCTGAATACATAATACATTAGTATTCATATATTTAATTCACAAGACTAAGGTCAAAGAGGTTAAACACTTCTCCACAGGTGAAAATATTACTAAGTGGCAAAGCATGACCTTGAACCCATGCATTCATATTTCAAACACTGTGTACTTTCCAATATTTCAAACCTCCTGGTTATGAAGTCAATTGGATTTAACCTTCAATTTAGAAGTAATTAAAGTTAGTAATTCTTAAGGATTCTGAGCACTCTAAGTATTCCAAATTGTTTGTGGGATTTAGGTTAAGTGGGTAGAAATGATGATTCACATAAAACATTCATTTTTAATGAATCATTTTATTACACGTTAAGGGATTATGAATCAATGAAAATGTTGACACTAATATACATATTAAAGTCAGCTTGTCCATAGTTTGGGTTCTAGGGAACTGTCTGACTCAGATGTCCAAGGATTTAAATTTTTTATTTCATTTTATTTGTATTGCTATTTTAAATAAAATTATTTTAGTGCTCTAAAATTTTAATTGTTCAGTTTTACAACACATTTTTTATATTTGTTATTTATCTAGATTCTTTTTTAAAATTAGATTTCTAAAAATAAAAATGAAGAAAAGTAAAAATTTTATTTTTAGAAATAGTAAACTCATAATTCTTCATGCTTCATTTTATAAATGAATTATGCTTGGGGAATATTAAATATGACATATTAAAATCACTTACATAATATTTAAGTTACTTAAAACATTTTTTCTAAGTTACATCATAAAATATCTTGGAAAATTATCTTAATTTGGGGTTAAACACATGCCTGAAATTTTAATTTTCTTAATGACAGGAAACATTAAGTCCATTTTAGAGAAGCTGTGGTATCTGCACAGAGAACTACACACAGTTAAATAATGCTTTGTTTATATTAATAAATGACAGCTTCATCTACAAAAAGCTAAATGAATACATTTTATATAAGAGAATTATTATTGACCTGTTTTGATGTATTTTATATTTTTCTGAATGAATTAATGTTTTCAATCCCATTATATTCTGAAATTATCATTCTTTGATGAGAACTTACTTAATCCTCAAGATGTAGCAGACATGGATCCACAAATGAAGGACATATTGATGAATGAAAAATTCCAAGCTTTGTATAACTCAAATCCAGCAATGAAAATAGTTTGTAAAAGTGTAATTAAATATTGATCACTGTTAGCTAGGCAAAATTTACAGACTACTTCTTGAAAAGGGGTAAAGAAAAATTAATATTCAACTAAGATGTGATGGTAAAGAAGAGCTCATCAGTGAATAAAAATCAAGTGAAGAGTTTTCCTTTCAATGAAAATAAACAAGCATAACATGGATAGATAACCTATCAATTTTAAAAATTCTGATATTAATTTAATGCAAATCACATTTTAGAAAAGTTAATAAAGTTTACAATTGTTCTAAAAAGAGATGTGGATTCTTTTTAAAAGAAGAAATGGTCCTAAATGAAATATGCTTTATACAGTTAGATATGGAGAGATGCCTCAAGCTGTTAGAAATATTTGCTGCATGGGCACAAGTTTGTTCCCAGAACCCACATCAGGCAGCTTAAAAACACTTGTGACTCCAGCTACATGGTATTTAAAAACTGTTTCTTGTCTCTGAAGCCAACCTCATATGCCATAAGCAGACACATACATACATACATACATACACACACACATGTGCATATGTATATATGTATATACACACATATATATGTATACATATATATGTTCTATATATACAAATATGTAATATACGTACATAATCTTTCTAAAAGCAAAAACAAAATGAAAAAGTAAATTTGGAAATATAGGAGAAAAAATAAAATATCTGTTGAAATGTAGAATCAAGGATATTTAATAATCACATTCAATAAACTAGGTGATAAATGGTTGTGAGCAGTGGGCACCATATTAACCAATGTTGCTTCTGGAGTTTTTAGCTTAATAGAGCTTGAAAAATTACATCTATCTATCACAAGGAATTTGGAAGAAAATATTCTCAGGGAGAATAAGTTTGTTGCAGATCAGTTCATGTAGAATCCTGTTTAGTACACCTCAATGTAAGGCTACAGAAAAGTTAGAATTAAGTATTAAATTTGAAAGGAGATGAGAAAGACATGCATATTTTTTAGGGGACCACACTTGATTGTGATGGGAATCACCAGAGCAGGATTGTTTACAATAGGAAAGGATCCTTAAGGCTCTAACCACAGGGCAAACACGGTTTTAGATGTGCTGGGGCCATGAGTTAGGAGACTGTGGAGATCAATTAAGAAAGTTTCAAATCATGTTTAATTTCCAAATTAAGGAGAAAAGCAGCAAAAGGAAGATTTTTAAAGCATCCATTAAAAATAATGAAGGAGTCTGATTCCAGGCTAAGAGCTAATGTAGAAAGTATTAGGTCTATCATAGGTGATGTGAGGGCTTCACTTACCTGGCACAGCTCATGGGTAAATCTACCCCCATGCAGATATTCTGCACAGCGGGTTGGGTAGGGTCTCTAACAGTGTTGCAGCCAGGACCTCTGCTCCTCTTATCTAGCATCCACCTGAGAGCAGACTGTTCTCTTGTTCAGGTGTCCATGTCATGACCCTAGTTTAAGACTTTTTCCTAGTGTGTCTTATGTGGACACCATGTGTACAACCAATGTGGGGGGCATACTAAGACTTGGTGTCTGGAGGATTTGTTCTTACTCGGCCGTTTTCCCTACAGTGCTGCAGATGTACAGAGTGCGGGGAGCTTTTCCTTCAAGGGAACAATTGGGGGCAGATGGTCTTCACAATTTATTGCAGTTTTAGATATACATGGTGCTCTCCTGAGGGAAATGGCATGTTGAAGGTGACAATATTTTTTTCTGCCTAGGGTCTGACTTACACTATGGCTGTTAATAAGTTTTTAAATGGTGCTGTGATTTTTGCCTTGAAGTTTCAATCAATCATCTTAGAAATTGGGAATCTGGTACTCTTCAGCTCAGCTCCGTAAGAAGAGCATGAGAGCCCAGGGTTGAAATAGCTATGGGATTCTCAAAGCTTGGCAGACTTGATGTTTCCTGATCTCAAAACTGTGTCTTTGGAAGAATTCCCTTGAGGAATATACACCCTAAACCTACAATGTCACTGAGGGAGAAGTTTAAACCCAACACAAATCAACAGTTTCCCTTACTGCCAACTTTTGTTAGCTGAAAATATTATTTCTCACTCCACCAGGAGGGGAATTTTTAAATCATTTAAAACAATTTGAACTAGAATTTTTTGTTTTATTAGGCCTTACAAGAGAATCATAGACTTAATTATGAAAAAACTTAAACTAAACAAATATTATCATAAATGTGAACAGTGTTATTTTAAATCAAAAAAGGAAAAGGCAGAATTAAATTGATATCTTAATGCAGTGAGTAGCTGTTCCAGCTTTGACCTTGAAGCACTGCTCCTAGTGAGGAAGTTGGTAACTGCCACACCTTCCTATGACCTGCCCCTGGGGTGTGGTTAAGACAGGAGCCCTTAAGACCAGAGATCCATACATTCTGGCCCTCTTGGCTCCTTTGATCCTGGATGCCGGATTGCAGACCAAGCCAGAGTTCTGCAGAGAACCATGCTGGACTGCACCTCACCTCTCCTAGATCCTGTAACTGACCCCTTTACTAACTGTAAGTTACCCTGAAATAAACCTCCTTTTAACTACCAGATAAACTACTTGGAGTTGCCTTGTTAATTCCCTGCTTTATCTGTCGTCCACATGGGGCAAACGCCTGGGTAGTCTCCACCCTCAGCCTCCTCTGTTGCTGCTATGGCACACTTTCCACACTTCCCTGTCTCTTAAAATTCCCACCCCTCCTGGGGACCTAGTGCTTACTGGTTCAGCCCATAACCACTGGGTACTGCTCCTTCCCTTGCTTCCTCCTCTCCAGCTCGCAGGGCACAAGCACCCACATTGCTGGATTCTGTAGCAGGGCACAAGCACCCACATTGCTGGATTCTGTATATTGGACTTCTTGCTGCATAGGTGCCAAGGAGCACCTCTGCCTGTCTGGTTCCATTCTTTATGCAAGGGAGCAGCTGAGTCCAGTCCCGTGGCAAGCTTAGTCCCCAAACCTGTGAGAGCTGCCTGAAGAAGGTACAGCTGCTTAGCCTGCGCTGGCTCCTGCCTGAGCCCACGGTTTCCACTATATCTCTACGAAGTCCTCAGAGGCAGCCCAGTTAGAATGGACAAGGAGGTGAGGTCTACCACTGCCCAGCTGGCTCCCTGAGGGCGCTGCCCTCACAGCTGCTCATAGGCACTGAAAGGGGCTCTTGTTCACTGTGGCCAGCTGTTGTCCTTGCCACCTGGAACTCTCCACCCCATGAGCTCAGGGTACTCAACTCCACACATTGGCCTCTTGTTTGATGGAAGGGCACTGAGGGTCGAAAGAGGCCCTGAAGCTCCAGGGAAATGCTGGAGGATCTGATGCGCTGCTGCCACCTCTCCTCCCCACGTGTCCTTGGGACACTCTGCTCCTGCCTGCAGATGCCGCCAGCCAAAGTCTTCAATGGGACCTACTTGGCACTACACTGGTGACACCTGCTAGACGAAAAACACTACCTACACCCCAAAAACCATCACAAGGATGGTAATATAAGCAAGCCAGTGTTTCATTTCAGTAAGAGTACTTGATAATTTTACACCTTGAAAGTGATTAAAAATTTTTGAATATTTCTCATAATATGGAAGAAAATATTACTTCACAAAAATATAAAAACTTTTTTTTTGCATGTATGATGAATGACATTTTATTGGAAATACATGACCTTCCTGGGGTGTATCTGGCATGCACCATTTTGGCATATACCAGAATAATTCACACAGCATTCAAAAACTGGCTTAATAATAATAACAAAGATGAGTCATTATTGGGACTGATACAGACATTACAAGATAGCAGTGAAAACTTACATAAAAAGATTCTTTCTCTGGAATCTGCTAACTAGAATTTACAAGGTCGTAATAAAGACTTACATAACAGGCTCCTTAGTTTGGAACTGGGTAACTTATTACAAGAACTTCAGTTCATTAATAATAAATATATAGCCAGATTTGATTTTATTGATAATAAATATGAATACTTAATGAAAAGAGCAATAACTCTCCAGGGTGAAGTTGTTGCTACTCAGACACTTTATAAGGAAGAAAGAATATTATTAACTGATAAAATAAGGTCTATGAAATCATGTGTTTCAGAAGAACAAAAAAGGTTGCATGATTCCATGAGAAATCTGGAATCCCTTGCAACAGAGGAAGTTAACTCACTGGGACAGACCCTAAGTGCTTGTTTGCAAGCCCTGGAAGAAACTCTCAGTAAGTGTGACAAGGGACCTAATAAGCAGAAGGGCAAGACCATACAGGTCACAACATCTCCCGATGACTGTCATACAATGGCATATCCTTTCATCATGAGAGGCCAGCAGATAATAGACACTCTGAGCCAATGTAGAATATATATTACAACCAATCTCAATGAGAGATTTTTTAAACATGTGAAGAAAGTTGTAGTCAGATGGCATATACTCAACATTTGTAAGATAGATGTTAAATACATGGCCTACCTCAAAAAGAATCATACAAGATGACTGGAATCAGTCAATTTCAGCTACTCTGGAATACAGCCAGCTGTGGTGATATTTTATTTGTGCTGAAATATGGTGATATTTTATTTGTATGTTAATAAATAAAGTTTGCCTGGAGATCAGAGGACATAGCCAGCCATTTTTTAAGTAAACATAGAAGTCAGGCAGTGGTAGAACATGCCCTTAATCTGATCACATGGCAGGCAGGGTCTCTGTGTGTTCAAGGACATACTAGGGAACAGCCATGGGTGGTGACACATGCCTTTAATTCCAGTACCAACCATGGACTCTTGGAGGTCTGTACAGACAGGCAGTGACAAGGAAGTGAAGTAGCTGGGCTAAGAGCCAATGAGAGGACAGAACAGCAAGGCAATAAAAGCCTGGGTAGACAAGACATAGCTCTCTTGGGAAGCTACAGCAGTGTGGTTAGTTAAGGCTAGCTGGCAGCTCTCACTATTTCCTTGGTCACTAAGGGTTTCATCCCTATATTTGGATCTGTATTTCTTATTTAATAAGACCATTTAGAAATTCATCTACAGCCAGCAGTTGCAATGGAAAAGCTGGTTGAAAGAGGAGGCTAGGAACATGGAACAACAGAGTAAGATCAGAAGTTTTGAGATCTCCCAAGATCAAATTCTTGGTGAGGAATGTTTCACTGACAAGAATGTATAAGCCATTTATGATGAGCATACAATATCCCTATGCCATACAGCAGCTCTAAAGGCTTGGGGAAAATTCCAGAGTCAAGAAAACCAACTGAGATGTACACCAAGATATTCCAGGAACCACAAGAACCTTTCATTGATTTTTTACAATATATAACAAAAGCTGTGTCAGATAAAGAATTAAGACAAATATTAAATGAGTCTTTGGCATTTAACAATGCTAATACAGAATGCAAAAGAATACTTATGCTATTAAAGGTCAGATCAGATCCTTTGGAAGAATGGATTCAGTACAATAATAGTGTTAAGTCTCTTAACTATAGTAATGAGGCTTGAATAGGAGAGGCAATTGCCAGAGGTGGAAGAAAGCCCTGGGGTACCAAATGTTTTAAGTATGGTATACCAGATCATATTCATAAGTAAAACCTATACACAGGATGCTCCTAGTAGTAATACTCCTTCTATAAATAACCCAAACAGAGAACCTAACCTTCAGGATTATGTAAAAGATGTGGCAAAGGCTGACATTGGACCAATGAGTGCAGATCCATAATAGATAAACAAGGCAACCCTTTACCAGTGGGAAATGCCTCAAGAGTCCTCTTCCAGGCCCCCAAATTGAATGTGATCCAAACATTTCCAGCCACTGTGGAGGAAATTCCTCTCGAGGACAATTAAATAACCCAGTGTCTAATGTAAAGAGTGGTACTGCAATGGATGATAGAACAGCTCTGATAGATGAATCAAAATTTCCAAAGAACACAATAAAATGAATATTTTTGGCAGACTTCCATAAATGAACAAAGACAAAAGCTTAGAATTTGAATTAATGGCATTGTTCTAGACCTGATAGACACAGGTGTGGATATGACTATAATTACACCAAAATCATGGCATCTGAATTAGGCTCTTCAAGGGTAGATGTCCAATTTCTAGGGATTGGATCCCTATCTCAGACAAAACAGAGTTTGATATGGGTTGAATACATAGGGCCAGAAGGACAGAGAGGAAGGCTGAAGCCATATGTGGCAAATGTACAGTGAATCTTAGGGGCCAAGATCTGTTACACCAGTGGAATACCCAGATTAAAATTCCTATGATCTCAGAAAGGGAATATAGACTAATGTACCTTTCTAGGAATAATATTATAACATGCTATAAAAAAGTCATCAACCATTCAGACTGTACATAAACAGAGCACAAATGCTGTTGAACACTCAGAAGTACCAAAAGCCTTACCTTTCAAAATGGCTAACTAATAAACCTGTCTGGGTTGGACAACGGCCTTTGACAAAAGAGAAGCTACAAGCTTTAGAACAGCTGGTTAAAGGGCAGTTAAATGCTCAACACATTAAAGAAACTACCAGCCCTTGGAATTCTCCTGTATTTGTTATTTTTAAAAAAAGTCTGGTTATTGGAGACTGCTGAGAGATCTGAGAGCTATTAATAAAGCAATTTAGCCTATGGTCTCCCTACAGACTGTGATACCTTTGCCCTCTCTGCTACCCAAAGAATGGCCTTTAAGAGTTATTGACTTAAAAGACTATTTCTTTACCATACCTTTACAAAAAAATGATAGAGAAAAATTTGCCTTCACAGTACCTAATTATAACCATTCCCAGCCAGTCAAGAGATATCAATGGAAGGTCCTCCCTAGAGAATGTTAAGCAGCCCTACCCTGTGCCAATATTTTGTGCAAAAACCATTGGAGATAATTTATGTGAAGTTTCCACAATCCATAATTTATCATTATATGGATGATATCTTATTAGCTGATCCAAAGTTAGGCACATTGGAAAGACTGTTTAAAGAAGTAAAAACAGTTTTGCCTCACTGGGGACTACAAATTGCTCCTGAAAAAATACAAAGAGAAGATTCTATTACTTACTTAGGATATAAGATAGAGCTACAAAAAGTTTAGACCCCAAAAGGTACAGCTAAGGAAAGATCAATTGCAGACTGTTAATGGTTTTCAAAAATTGTTAAGAAAGATTTCCAACTTACTGGGTATCATGGGAATACCTAAAGATGGACTACAAAATTTGGATAATACTCTAAAAGGGAACAAATAATTAAATAGTCCAAGAGAATTATCAGCTGAAGCTGAGAAGGAATTGACTCTAGTAGAAAAGACAATACAAGAAGCACATGTGAATCAATCTGCTGTGAAGAAGTGTATGTCTGCTGCAGAAATGTTAGTAATGAAGTAGAAAATAAATATGCAAAATCTCTATGGTCTTGCAACTCAAACAGTGTAATTGAATCAGTAAAGATACCACAGAAATGAATAGTAGAGAGATTACAAGTATTTAGCCTTCCATGACTGGAGATGTAATTCTAAACAGTCTTATTAAATAAGAAACACAGAGCCAAATAAAGAGTTAAAAACCCAGAGATAAGGTGGTCTTAGCTCTTGGCTACTGCTCAATCTCTTGGCTTTTAACTCTTTATTTGGCTCTGTGTTTCTTATTTAATAAGACCGTTTAGAATTACATCTACACATGACCCTGTAACATCCTAAAAAACACAGGCTTCAGAATGAATTATCTTGTGGTCTGTATCTAAGAAAGGTGAAAATGTATGCCAAAAATTTAATTACATAGAAGTCAAGTAAGTGGTATTTTTATGTGGACAATAAGGTTATTCTTTAATATTAATTTTGACCTCTTATACATATCATCTTTACTAATTAGCTATCATTAGCAGAATGTTTTTTATTCTCTAAAGAGAAATAGGTACAATGACAGAGAGTTGCTTATTTGATTCTGCTTCCTAATGGATAACTAATTCTCTGACATTCAAGAGTGATCAGTATATTAAAGTGGAACAAAACCATTTTGTAGTGTACTTTTTATAATAAAATAAAAACTCTTTCTACATTGACATAATTGTGTTCTTAGCTTATATGATTGGTATTGGTGATGGCTTTCCTAAGGACAGAGAGCATTTTAAGACCCATGTTGTACTAGTTCTGAAAGAAAATCTCAGATGTAGAGAAGAGACTGTACACTCCATCTTCTGCATCATTCAGCTCTCTGTTCTATAGATAAATCCTTTCTATGCAGTGCTAAATCCCTCTTTCTCAAAAGTACACACACATACTCACATACACAAACACACACACACACACACACACACACACGCATAAACACATTCTTTTAGAGTTATATTTCTATCACATTAAATCATGTGTAAACAAATATATTGAGATATTGACACTGATCACTACATTTTATCAAATAGAAAAAAAACACACACTTAGCATCAATACATGTAAAACATTGTTTGGAGAGTGATTGTCACTACATTAGTAAATTGAAAATAGTAGAAAGAATATATTTATGAGGGTTCTGTAAGTTTTCAATAACATGGAACATGACTTAATGCTGTTTCAGTGTTAACAGCTTTGTATTGTTAATTCATGATAAAGATATTTTCTACCAGGAGGAAGATCTAGAGTTTAAGCAAACTTCTACATTTCCCAGTAGAACAAATTTGCATTTCACACCTTGAAGGACTAATGCTTAGGTCAGAATATTTATCTGCATGCACAGCAGCCCAGGTACACATTTTAGATAACAGTCTCAACATGGGTCCCAACCTAATTGTTCTTCAGTCATTTCCTACCCTGTCTATATTTGAAATGATAAATAAAATAGAAAGAGATAGATATTCTAAAATTGATGTTTAAATTTAGGGTGGGTTTGTGGGTCCTATCTGTCAAACACATAATGTCCTATGCAAACTGTAAGAATACATCCTAAAACAATAACAGATCTCTGCCTCACTTCCTATTTGGAGAGCATACCAGGCCAGATCCTAGCTGAATGTCTTTTGTGCCTAATAAGATAAACCATGGGACAACTGGGAGCTGATTTTTTCATCTTGGCAATGATACTGAAGAAGCATTCATGTTCCTTTAAGCCAAAATATGAAGAATTCATTTGGCAAGATTTATTCTTGGCTTTGACCTGCAGCCTTCTTGGAACAAAAGGCTCTGGCAAGAAAAGCTGAAGTGATGGCATCGTTGGCTCTTAAGGAAGGCAGACATTTGAGGCCAGCTCCAGGGACCTTGAATCTTGGCTTCCGTATCAATAACTGAAGAGATACTTAGACAGAAGGCAGGACCTCTACCTCAATGGGTTGTTAAGATCTGTCCAAATTTTTGTTCCTGTTTTTGGTCTGTCCTGAATGTGGATTTAAAAAGTCTTCAAAAAATATTGCAAGAGTTTCATATATTCTTAGAAACTTGGACTAATATCAATTTTCTAACAAAAATAACTTACTAAAATTTTTGCAAATCTTTATTGAAGATAGACTTCACTGTTTACCTTTGAGTTAAATAGTATATTTACACATAAATATTCTGTTAGTTTGCAGATGTAAAATTTAGATTTAAGCTCATATTTTGAGAGATTAAATGTTCTATATTTTCTTTACTTAGGCTTAAATGCCTAAAAAATGAACTGCTCAGAATGAAGAATCCACACGGTGAAATAGAGAATGCAATATACTGTCAAGGACTGAATGTCTGTTGCAGTAAACTTCTACAGTGGAGTAGAAGTAAATACAGGGAAGTTCCATGACATTTGAATTCAAAGAATGTCATTGAACATATATAAAAATAAATGAGTAAATAAATAAAAGTAGTATGATAGATTAAAAAAAACTGTGAATATGTGCCCATATGTGACTGAAAAATCTAAGAAGTTTGAAATTAGAATGATGCAAAATATTCTAATATTTAATAATAATTAGGTTTTGCTTACATAACCAAATTGCATAATTAGTGTCCAATTAACATCTGAAAAGCGCTATGTCATAATCATTGACTTTTTTAATCTATAGAAAAAATAACCAATGAATATAACATAATACAGTTATAGAATAACAACTAAATACATAACAAATACCTTTCTAATCACCTAATTAATGCTCAGGCTTGTTGATACTTCAGCACAACTAACATTACAAATTGAGTATACTTTACTTATCCAAATAATCATGCAAAGTAGTGACAATTAATGAAATTTTGAATTGGAAAGAATTGAAAAGGAAAGAATACCCTTTCAAGCACTGTTATCCCAGGGAACAAAAAGTCAGAAAAATAAAGTATTTTAAAGATATTATAGTTAATTTGATAAAATGGGAAAACAATGCTATTTTTACATTTTAAACAGAAAATTAAGATACTTCTCCCATTAAAAACATTGATAAGCTAAGCATACACTGAGAGATATGTTTTTTATTTTATGATTGTTCTTTTATACAATAAGCACTTTATGACTATACCTACATGAATCAAGTTTGATATATTTTTAAAGCTAAAAGTACATTAAATATACACATTAGTTGTGCCATAAGTCATGTGGAAAGAGCAGAAAAGTCCTATTTATCTATTAGTTAACAAAATTCCTGACACAATTATTAATGTCTTTATATATCTTCAAAGTGTGTGGATCAGGGAAGCTGGGCAGAGACAGGGAAGCTTAACTTTGCTTCATGAGTCTTTATCCACACAGAGAGCAAGGCAGTATTTGGGAGTAGAAACAAGTTTATCAAGAATTTCTCTACCATCTACACTTCTAGTTTATCTCCTTTGCATTTTTCAAAAAGTTTGACTTCCTACATTAGATGACCAAACAATATGGCAACTTCACGTATGATATTTTGTTGATGTTCTGACCAATTTTGCCTGGAGATCAGAGGGCAGAGTTAGACACTAGTTAACCATAGAGGTCAGACAGTGGTGGCTCACATACCTTTAATCCCAAGACTAGGAAGTTGCAGACAGGAATATAAGGTGGGTGGTGACAGGATCTTGCCACACATTCAGTCTGAGGATTCCTCAAGACAGGATTTGCCCATTCAGTATGAGGTTTCCTAGAAACATGATACCTGCCAACTTGGTCTGAGATACCAAAGAGTAAGAAGTTTCTGGTGGCTGGCTGCTCTGCTTCTCTGATCTTTCAGCATTCACCCCCTATATCTGACTCCGAGTTTTTATTTAATAAGACTAATTAGGATTGTACTTCAACCTCAGGCGACTGAGACTTCTGAAATTACAGCTCTGCATTCTGAGAAAGAGGTTAATTTTCAGTCAACATAAAAGGTAGGTATGAATCTCCCCATCATTTCCCTGCACATTGTTGTTCTCAGCAGTCACACTATCCCTCTATGAATGGGGATACAATCATATAATTTTTAATGTGTCACAGCCAAGACCGAACTGATTGAAGTCCTAATTCTGAAGGAGCCTCAAATATCTTTGTTTCTCAGCCTGTACATCAGGAAAACAGAGTTCTTGATCCATAGTTTTTCAAAGATTTATTCTGAAAGTTAAAAGTTTATGAATGTAAGAATTGGCTTATGGTCTCCCAAATACCAGAGCCAAATGAAAAATATAAAAGCAGGTTTGCTCTCACTATTTTGGAGGCTTCAGTCTGTGATCAGTTCTCTCTGTTGTTTTAGGACATGTGAGGTAGTTCAATATGTCAGGAGAGTAATTTGAGCAAACTCTTCATCTTGTAACCATGAGACAAAAGAGAGAATGAATAAGACACTGAAGTTCGTTACCCTCAGTTCTATGCCCTCAATGATGTAATAACCTCCAACTAAGCTCCACCTCTGAAAGGCAACATCATCTTCAAACAGCAGCCCTCTGTAGAGCAAGGCTCCAACTCATGAACTTTGGGGGCCTGTAAGATTCAAGAATAGCAGCAATAAATAAAAAATGGTTTACAACAGCATTGTTAATTTGTATAAATGTAAGAAATTTTAATTGTACATTTAAAATTTAATTGTGGTCCACTATTTGTCATTCCCTTGGTGTTCCTCTTGTATCATGCTGTTTTCATACTCTGTCTGTCTGCTGTAAATTTTTAAGCATATGATTTCACATATCTTCACAATATGGACAAACTTAATCACATCTAGAATTACATACAAACATTCAAGCATCCACTTATTTCAATTAAAATTTATATAATAAAGAGATTTCAAATAATCATAAAGGAAGATTAAAATTATATTTTGATGAACTATATTTTTAAACTTTAAAATCATCTTGTTTATCCTTTATAGTCACAAATACAGTAATATCCAATCATAAGTATAAAAAAAAGACATCAAAATTCAGTGAGAGATATTCTGAAAATAAATCTACATGTAAAATTTATTGAATATAGTAGGAAATTTGGGAAATAAATACATTACATTAAATCCTATTGCCTTCATTGAAGGAGTATAAAAAAAAAGTTCCTCTATTTAAGACACAAAGTAGCTGGGCAGCAGTGGCACTTGCCTTTACTCCTAGAATGCAGCATACTGAGACACACAGATCTCTGGAGTTTGAGGATAGCCAGGTTTACAGAGGGATTTGAGGATAATCAAGGATACACAGAGAAATCTCCCCTCCAAAAAAAACCAGAAAATAAATAAATAATATTAATTAAAATAAAGTTAAAAATAAGAGAAGCCAACAATAATAAACTCTGTGATAATGGTTAATGAAATAAACTAAAACAGTTAAAAGTGGTGCAGATAATCAAACTATAAATTGAATTACTGTAATATACCTGGTTTCCATAATGCTTTGGAAATTGGATCAAAGTAAATACATGAAAAGCAATAAAATTAGCAGAAAGTATAATAAGATTTATGAAGACTGCAGCATATTAAGGTAATAATAACTTTTCCTCGACATTCAATGGAAAATTGAAAAGAAGCTAATGCTGTTTAAAAAAAACTGTAACATTTTGAGATTATCATACATAATTCCTAAATAGAAATGGAATAAAATACCTTGAAGAATAAATAAAAATGAAAAGTATCAATGTTACATCTGTGTTGCATATAAATAGTTTGCTCTACAATGTTATACACAACCATCTCACCAATTATTTTATAAATAAATAGAAAAGAAACAATTCAAAACCTGAATCATTATCAGTCTTACTTAGACTCTAATCCAAATATAGTGCTATTGACATTAAAGCAAGTAGTACATTGAAGTAATATAAAAGGCATTATGTAACAGCTAAAATAGGATTATAAATTATATGTGATACAAAACTACAACATCACAAAGTAGGAACAACTCAGGTTGTGGCTGGGTTGTCCACAATTAAACCCTTATGTCAGATCTCAGAAACTGGCAGAAAAAAGATGTACTATTGGAACAATATTTCCATTTTTTATTTTTGCGAATTTTTATCATTGAATTAAAATGACATATTTGTGTATTTCCAGATAATTCTAGTAATTGGCATAATTCCACATGAAATATTCAAATAAGAGACAAATTGAAATAAAATATAACTTAGAATTATTGACCCCTTCAATGCAAAGGTAATTAATTGCTGTGGATGAAACTTGAAGATGGCCATTGTTATAAATCTTGTGGTGGCAAAGGAGTTTGAATGCCTGGGGTGGTGTCTTTAGAAAAGGTCATGATAAGCCATAACTTTTACTATTTTTCTTTTAAGAAAGGTTAGCATTAGTGCCCAACTTTAATGATTTCACTCATTTGTCTTACTAATTCTGTTTTTTTAATTGTATTTTGTTGTTGGCATTTCAGAGAGTATGTTTGAAGCAATTTCAGTGATTATTATTCCAGAATTTCACATTTCTTATTCACATAGTGATTTGCCCGTGTATTAAAAATATAGCTTATGTCAATCTGCAGTGAGTGACTGGAATACACAATAGAATAGTAAAAGATACAGAGTATCTGTTCTTAAGTTTACCTTGGACACTAGCCAAGTTCATCAACTCTAAATCTTGTAATGGAATAAAATCATAGCGATACTTACTGAAGCATTTTCTTAATGGAATAGATAAGTAGGCAAAATACCCTAAAAATCTAAATATATTCTTAATCTACCCTTTTGTACATCATAAATATCACTGTCATTGCAGAGGCTATCAAAGAATCCACATAATTTTCTACTTATAAGTACAGTAAAAAATGATTAAATATTATTTATTATATATATATTAATATGATAATTCAAATTTTATTTGATATATCAAATTTTATAAAATATAATTTTAATTAGAGAAATATAATTCCAAATGTATTATTTTTAAGGAAAGAATACAATAATACTGGGCAAGAAAGTAAAAAAATGCACCTGACTGTAATATGCTCCTTAGGCTATTTTCTTATATATTGTGGTGAAAGAAAAAAAATAAAAAGAACATGGAATTTAATACATAGCATCCTGTTAATCTGCTATGATAATTTATACCATAGAGAACAAGAAAGCAAATGTGTGCATCAGTTGTTTTACATTTATCAGTCATTTCCCTAATCATTCAGAGAGAATACATATAAAGACACAAACTAATTATGTTCTTCATTCACATGTATGTATATTTCTGGGAACAAATCTTGGGTCCTTTTGCTCTTTGAATGTTCCACATGTAGTATAAAGTCACAGTTTGTTTGATGCTAAATAGGAGGATAAACCTCACTAAATAATGACATAAAATATGTGTATTGAAATGTAATTGAAAGTGTAAGGTATCTTGTTGCAAGTAACTATTTCCTCAAAAGATGACTATTGGGGTGTACACTGGAAGATCAGAGAGACAGAACAAGCCACAGCTTCCTCACCTGGCCAATTCCTCAGGTAATCCTGTTTGCTCAGACTGGAAGCCTCTGTGTCCTCATATCCGAATGGCTCTCAGCTGAACTGCTGCTTGAAAGCCTGAAAGCTCAACCAGTCAAATTCTTCTAGTTTCTGGTGCTCATGCCTTATATACCTTTCTGCTTTCTACCACTACTCCCTGGGATTAAAGGCTCACTTTCTGGGATTAAAGGAGTGTGTCCCCATGCCTGGCCATTTCTAATGTGGCCTTGAACACACAGAGATCCAGAGGGATTTCTACCTCTAGAGTGCTAGGATTAAAGGTGTGAGTGCCACCACTTTCTAGCCTTTGTATCTAGTGGCTGTTCTGTCTCTGACCCCAGATGAGTTTACTAGGGTGCACAATATTTTGGGGAACACAATACCACCACAGATGACTAAATAGAAAACCATATTTGAAATTTTAATATCACAATTATATACTATGACAAAAATCCTCCTAATACGTATGTGTACACATTTTTAAATATAAACTTTTGTGTGACTGATTAACATATAATGGAAACTCAAGATTTGTTATATAATAAAAATATATCATATATAAAAACAGTTGTGCAGTATCTGGGATAAAGATTCATTATATTTTTTATTTATGTTTTACTAATTCAGAGATAGACAACAATTGTATTTTAAAAAAGGAAATAATTGAAGTAATTCAAAACATTCGTTGTGAGACCAAATTGTGAAGCAGTCCTTCAGATTGTCACTCCCTGTCCCACATATCCAGTAATATACATTTTCCTTGTTTGTGTGAAAATCATGCAAATGAGACATCCCACCCAAGGACAGAATTTATTAGTTGAATTTAGTTTAAAGGGAGAGCTTCATGGTTTGATCCTGGAGTGAAATATTCAGGAAGAGTGACTCCTTCCTTTAAAGAAAATAGATAAGCATACTCTGAAATGAACATGAGAAACACCACTGCTTCTAGGAGATCATTATGAGCCTCAAACTTACAACTATACAGCAACAATCTATTATGGACATAATCAAATACATTGTAAACAAGGTGGGTGTGTCTGCAAGAGAAGCTAGGCTACACATGTGTTAGTGATAATTAATGATAAACATCTTGAATGTAGCTGCGTAGATTCTATCTGAAATTCAGTTCCCCTATTTCTGACTCATTAGCCTTGAGACTAAAGGAAAAATAAGTTTTTAAATATCTATAAACTAAAACTTATGATAATTTTTCATAAATAATAAAAATAATTAAGAAGTCTCTGGAAATAATTGAAAAATCACAAACAAATAGTGAATTGCACAAGTCATTACTGTAGACAGACATCTACAAGAGGAAAAGGTCTTGACAGCTGGAAACAATAAAGCAAGATGAGGTGTGAGATTATTTCACACACACATACACACGCACACACACACACACAGACATCTCAGAGGAAAGAAAGTCCATTATTATTATCATCATCACCATTATTATCATTATTGTTAATCAGCTTAAAAAGGAAAAAAAAAATATGTAATTTTTTGTCAGGTCAATTCTGGAAACGTTCTCCAGTATAACAAATCAGATAAAGAAAATCAGATAACATAGTTGGGTCTCAGAACTTAGAAAACAGTTTAAGAAGTGACTAGATCAATCTACTGGAGCATGGTGACCCAGCAGGAGACATGCCATTAAACAAAACTGACTAGCTCTCAGAAGCCATCAACTCTAAATATCTCCTTAATGAGGGATGGGGTCTAGTGAGCTCCTATCCACTCCCTGCTGGAAAGTTGGCAGGTCTGATTTCCTGTGGTTCTTGTGCAGGCAACCACAGTGGCTGTGTGTTCATGAGAGAAGCAATCCTTTCACATCCAAAAGACCATGTTTCACTCTGTTCCTCACCAATATCAGGCTATTACAGTTCTTCTGCCCTCTCCTCAAGACTGTGCCTGAACCCTGGGGTGAGAGAGTGTGATATCAATGTCTCATTGCTGGTGGAGAACTCACTGCCCAGAGGTGTCATTTGCGCATTCACATATTGTGAATTTCTGTGTTAACCATGTCCACTGAACAAAGAATCTCCCTGATTAAATCTCAGAGCTGCACTAATGCATGGGCACAAGTATGCATTTAGAGAGCAGTTGGATGTTTTCTCTGTTTAACCAAATAATAGTAGAAATTTCACCCCTAGGGTCTATGAGCTCCCCAACAATAGTTTCTTGGCCAGATTTTCAGCACTAGACATGAATTTGCTCCTGTGGAGCTGTCCTTAAATCTAATCAGAAAGCAGAAGGCTTTCCCCATAATGTCTGTACCACTCTTGAATCCATAGGCATATCATGATATGTAAGCAACTATTGTAGCTCACAGAGTTCACAGTTGGGTAGGACACTTTATGAACTTTCTCCTAGCAGGCTCCAGTAGTAACTTTTAGTACTATGAGAGATAGCCAGGAGAGTGGGAGATTCGTGATAAACAACACCTTGATATCTCCATTACCTGAAGTCAAAGTATGTGGTTCCTTTATAAATAGAATCTGACCATAAATTTTTGGTAAGTAACCATTATAAATGTCAATAAACTATGTTATTTTGTGGATCTCTATCACAACCCTTACCATCAACTGAAGGAGAGGTATACCATGCCTGGTACTGGGTGTTTTATTTCTCAGCCTAAGGTTTCTGATAGCAGCATTATCTCTGATACCAGGAAACTTAAGTCAAACTACATTATAAGAATATAAGCCGGGCGGTGGTGGCGCACGCCTTTAATCCCAGCACTCGGGAGGCAGAGCCAGGCGGATTTCTGTGAGTTCGAGGCCAGCCTGGGCTACCAAGTGAGTTCCAGGAAAGGCGCAAAGCTACACAGAGAAACCCTGTCTCGAAAAACCAAAAAAAAAAAAAAAAAAAAGAATATATACACAATACACACACACACACACACACACACACACACACACACACACACACAGAGAGAGAGAGAGAGAGAGAGGGAGAGAGAGAGAAAGAGAGAGAGGCTGGAAAGATGGCTCAGCTGTTAAGAACACTTACAGATGAGAAGGGTTCAATTTTCAGAAACAACTTGGCATCTCACTATCATCTGTATATCCAGTTCCAGAAGATTCAAGTAACTCTTCTGCCCTCTCTGAGCCCTGCATGCACCTTATACATAAAGGGAAAATATCATTACACATAAAAATACATAAATAAATGAAAATATGTAATATAATAAAATTAATATATAATAATATTTATATATTTACATGCAATATATAATGATATATGAGTATATACATATATTATGAATAAAATTTCTAAAATAATGCACTTGTGTGTAAATTTTTCAAATATGCTTGGTGTTAGTTTCATGAGTTTTATACCCTTAGAGTTTTATACCCATGTATAAATCAGTGGTGTGTGGTGATATTGTATCCCCCAGTATATTGTGTACACTAATAAAATTACCTGGGATCAGAGAACAGAACAGCCCCTAGACAAACACAGAATCCAGAAACTGGTGGCACACACACCTTTAATCCTATCACTTGAGAGGCAGAGATCCATTTGGATCTCTGTTAGTTCAAGGCCACACTAGAAATCTCCAGGCATTGGACACATGCATTTAATCCCAGGAAGTGATGGTAGGAAACAGAAAGGTATATAAAGCATGAGGACCAGGAACTAGAGACTGTTAAGCTTTTAGGCTTGTAGCAGCAGTTCAGCTGACATCCATTCAGATGAGGACTCAGAGGCTTCCAGTTTGAGGATTCAAGATTAGCTGAGGAACTGGCAAAGTGAGGTTAGCTGTGGCTTGTTGTGCTTCTCTGATTGTTTAGAATTCACCCCAATAGATGACTCCAAGTTTTTTATTTTATTTTTTATTTATTTTTTATTAATAAGACCTTTTAAGATTCGTATTACACAGGGGACATAAAAACAGCACAGGAAGTAGAGAGGCATAGGGGTATCTTGAAAAAAGTAGTGCAGGTGGGGGCATGAACATGATCAAAATGTTGTATTCTTTAAAAAATTTCCAAAAGTTCAACCATAATACTACACATTCTTTACTAATGACTGGAAGGTATTTTAGGTAAGAAAAAGAACATGGGCATTAAGAAATCTCTCTCAGGCTATATTCCTTTCAAAGATGCAGGAGAATCTAGAGAAGACTTTAGGGAGAAGAAGAAACAGAGGAAAAACTTCAAAAAAGGATAAAACATTTATTTTTATGATTATATATTTAAGATACTTAAAACTAGACCTCTTTGACTAAGCAATATTTTAAATTATCTTTGAAAATCATGTGTTATCAGAAATTACCCTCGCTCTTTTACAATATTTATTTTAAAATATTTTTTGTGGTGAGCAAAGACCCCAGTTCATATGCACAGTTTTGATAACTGTCAGTGACAGCCATGAACAATAAACATTTACCTTGGATTCAATGTTCAGCAGTAATTACAACACACAACAAAGGAAAAATTTTAATGTAAGGTAATTAGTCCATTTCAGTGTAAGAACATATAGTTCTTTTATTTAAAAAATAAGTTTTTCAGAAATTTTAATTTTATCTCAATAATACTCTTAATGTTCAAGTTCTAAAGTCTGTCCAATCTCAACTAAATCCTCCTACATGTAGAATAAGAATTAAGATTTTCAGTGACACACAACAAACGTAATAACACATAAAACAAACATTTGACCAACAAACGCACCTGCACATTAGATTTCTTATATCCCCTTATTTATTTAAGGTGTTTCTAAAATTGAAGGTGTTTATATTGGACATGTTTTATTTTAAATTATGGAATAGTTGTGTCTTCCTGTCTTGTTATGGTCAGCTACTTTCCTGTTTAGTCTTCCCATGTCTTTACCTTAGAGATCCAGTCTTCTGAAATCACAGCTGAGAACCCCAGAAGGCACCAACTATGTTTCCAGACACTTTTCAGGCTTAGTTTCATAACTGGAGCAGTATCAGATGTAGTGAATGAAATAGTAAAGAAAGTCTCCATTCAGCATTTCAGTTGATGAACTTCACTTAATGTGGTGGTATTGTATTCCCCCAAATATTGTGCACCCTAATAAACTTATCTGGGGTCAGAGAACAGAACAGCCACTAGATACAGAGGCTAGAAAATGGTGGCACTCACGCCTTTAATCCTAGCATTCCAGAGGCAGAAATCCATCTGGATCTCTGTGAGTTCAAGGCCACATTGGAAAGGGCCAGGCATGGTAATATACGCCTTTAATCCCAGGAAGTGAGGGCAGAAAGCAGAAAGTTATATAAGATGTGAAAACCAAGAACTAGGCTGGTTAAGCTTTTAGGCTTTTGAGCAGCACAGTTGAGCTAAGAGCCATTCAGATGAGGACTCAGAAGCTTCCAGTCTGAGGAAACAGTACCAGCTGAAGGATTGGCAAGGCGAGGTAGCTGTGGCTTGTTCTGCTTCTCTGATCTTCCAGCATTCACCCCAATACCTGGCTCCAGGTTTGATTTATTAATAAGACTCTTTAAGATTCATGCTACAACTTAATATGAGGTAGTGATAAATGAAATAATAAGGAATTGCCAGCCATCCTTAATAATATTACATAAAAATGAATTTTGGAAGACATAGATAAAATGTTTAAAGGTATGTTCATTCTGAGTAGTTGTAAATGCACAGCAAGTTCTTGCAGTCTACATGTGTATGAAATATGCTTGGTTGTTTTTTCTCCTCAGTTAACCTAGGACCAGGATATAATTTTTGGTTATTATAGCATCCTGAGAGTCAAGCAATGCTGGGCTAACACATTACTTCAAACTAAAGACCTTAAATAGCAAGCTGGCTCACCACCATGGAGACTGGAAGTCTAAGATCAAGGTTGCAGACAGAATCAGAGTCTGGAGTTCTTTAGCTCTTTGGATTCTACGAAATGGTGTTCACTTGTGCCTCCTCATGGTCTTACTTTAAATCACGTATGTTGTGCAAGTCTCAAAAAGGTATTGATCATACAAAGACCCCACCCTCTGGGGTTACATGGATTCCTACCAATCACTAAAAGAGACATTTAAAAGTGTCAACACATTGAGGATTAGCTTCCAGAAATAAAATTTTTATGGGCACAGTTTAATACATAGGAACAAATATAAAATTGTGGTGATAGTACACAATTATATAAACTTATTTACATGACTAAGAGTTAGAAGAAACCTGTGTGTGTGTGTGTGTGTGTGTGTGTGTGTGTGTGTGTGTGTGTGTGTGTGTGTCTGTGTCTGTGTCTGTGTCTATGTGTCTGTGCATTGTGGGGGCAGTCCTCTTTCCCTCTTGGGCAGTGAGCCATCAGTCTAAAAAGGGAAAGAGGCAGAAGGAGCAACAGAAAGCTTTGTATGCAACCCATGAGCATAGACAAGGGAGGCCTCAGGGAGACAGAGTTTGTTTAATCAGATCAACTTTATTCCAGAGTATAAGGAATATATAGGATTGAGGAGCCTGGGGACAAACCCTAATTTGCATTAAGTGGCATGCTCCTATCACAAGGCTTTGTATGTGATAGTAGGGTCCTATAGCAGAGCTCCTAGCATAAGTCTTCTTGACAGGGATCTGTGTCAAGGGTCAAGCTAAAGATGAATCAGGCTTCAGGGTTAGAGACAGCTTTTAGGTAAGGTCAGTTTTCCAGGCCCAGGGACATTCTCCAGATAAGGGCAGGGAGAGAGCAGGAAGCCTTGCTGGGGAGTGAGGTAGTTTCCTTTTGCTGAGCTTAGAGGATGCTGCTAGGCATTGGCAGACTGCCACATCTAATCAGCCAGCAATGTATTCAAACATGTGCACTATTTGTAGGAGGCTAATCCTCAAAGTCTTGACATTTTTAGATGGGTCTTTTACTGGTCGGTAGGGATTTATGTAACCATGAGGATAGGGTTTTTTTTTTTTTTTTATAAAATCAATACCCTTTTGAGACTTGAAAACTTATATTCCATGCATGATCTAAAGTAAGGCCATGAAGAGGCACAGCTGAAAGGTACTGTCTGCAACTGAAAGAGAGGTTTCTCATAGTGCTGAAATTTGTATCTGGGATATCCCCAAAGAATAAAGTTTAAAAGGATGATGACATCACAAGCCACTTTTGTGTCTTGATATTGAGGTGAATCCCCTGTTTTGTGGGGGTGGTTTATCTAGGATATTAACCAAAAAATATCAAATATTAATTGTGATTCACATTTTTTTTTGCAGTTTTGATCTACATGAATAGAAAGTAAATCAATTACACAGGGAAATTTTGTGAATCATTCTCTACTTGGGACTCAGAATACTGGAAAAATAAACCCTGAGCATATCAAATTGAAAAATACTTCCACTGGGACTCAAAAATCACAGTTTTTGTTGTTGTGCAAAAACAACTGCACAACTTACTAGAGTTAATTTTGTGGAAATAAAACAATTTGACTCTTTTCTGCATAGCATACCACTATTAAGACAAAATAACACACACACACACACACACACACACACACACACACACACACACACACACACACGCAGCACACACGCACACACGCACATCTATGAAAAACGAGAATTCACTGCCAGGCTACAGCATGTTAACAAAAGCAATTATAAGGCTGTTTTCTCTTTTTGGAAGAAAGGAAAATATCTGAAATTCACAATATTTATATCTTCCTAGTAAGTAACAAACAAGAATAAAATTATATTTATGTGTGATTTTTGAATCCAAATGGAGGTATTTCTCAATTTGATATGCTCAGGATTCATTTCTTGAGTATTCTGAGTTCCAAGTAAAGAATGATTCACAAAATTTCCCTGTGTAATTGATTTATTTTCTATTCATGTAGAACAAAATTGCAAATGCAGTTTCATACATAGAACATTTTCATTTCTTTTTCTGAAAATTAGGCTCCAAGTTTCTGCCCAATGAGGAAAGTTGACACCATGAGCATCTTACAGCTCACTGCTTGTGCTTAGCTTATGCCACAATGGAGACAATGTTCCACAAGTTCCCTCAAAGTACTTTTTTCTGGAAGAACTTATCCTGTTTCTGCTTTTGAACTCAGATTATGAAAAAAATGCCTCAACTTAATGAGATTTCATGAAAATAATCATAATAGCCTATACATTCACCACTACATAAATAAAAATTTTATTGGACAATTGAAAGTACTGGAAAAACTAAAACCTGTATTCATTCAACTTCCAGAGTTACTTCATTTTACTTTGAAAAAATTCAACATATTTATACTCTTAGATACCATAAATTTGGTCATAGGCATAAAAAGAAGAATTTTTTTATTTTGTTTTTTTGAGACAGGGTTTCTCTGTGTAGTTTTGGTGCCTGTCCTGGATCTTGCTCTGTAGACCAGGCTGGCCTTGAACTCACAGAGATCCGCCTGGCTCTTACCTCCCGAGTGCTGGGATCAAAGGTGTGTGCCCCCACCACCTGGCCTTAAAAAGAAGTATTTTATTTGAATTAATTGTGCAGGATAGTTTTTTTCTTTTATGATTATTGCTCTTTTGCAGAAACAATTTTATTCTTTAGTAACTCTAAGTTGTCTTTTTGCTTCTGGCACTATCAGTGTCTTTATAAAATAAATCCTGTATTCTCATGCATATATTTTTCTGAATATTTCCAATGTAAGTAAACATGGAGATAATTTAAATGTAGAGATGTTTTGAGAAACACTTCTTCAGTTTTCAGGTTTTTTGATGCCTGATATACCTGGGAAGTTCTCTGGTTAAAAAAAAAAAAAAAAAAGTATTGAGGGAAATCCTTCCTGAAAGAGTCCTACAGGGAGGGGAATGGGGGAAGAAAAAAGAAGAGGACGAAAAGGAAACAAACAAGCAAGTCAGCAAAGCTCAATACATTTTTTTCTACATGGTGACATCCAATTATACCAGCACTGTTTGCTAAACATGCTTACTTTTTTCCATTGTATGATTTTGGCTTCTTTTTTAAAAAGTTGGGGGTCTATAGGTGTGTGGATTTACATGTGATACTTTGATTTGATTCCATTAACCCACCTGTCTGTCTTTAAGCCAATATCATCAGGTTTTTAATTACTATACCTCTGTAGGAGAGCTTGAAATCAGGGAATGTTGATATGTCCAGACTCATTTATTGTACAGGTTTGTTTTAGCTATCTTGGGCTTTTTCTTTTTCCATATGAAGTTGAGTATTATTCTTTTAAGGTCTGTAAAGAATTGTTTTGGGATTTTAAAGGGATTCTGGTTGAATCTGCAGATTGCTTTTGCAAAGATAGCCATTTTAACTAAGTTAATTCTACAGATTCATGAGCATGGATATCTTTCCATCTTCTCATATCTTCTCTAATTTCTTCAAAGTCTTGATGTTTTTCTCATACCAGTCTTTCAATTGCTTGGTTAGAATTACAGCACAATATTTTATATTATTTGTGGCTATTGTGAAGAGTTTTGTTTCCATGATATCTCTCTCTGTCATTTATCGTTATTTGTATATAAATCCAGATATACTGAATCTGATAAAAGAGAAATGGGAAAAAGCTTTGAATGCACAGGCACAGAAGACATCTTTCTGAATAGAAGACTCCAAGTTTGACAATTAATAAATGGGACCCCATGAAACTGAAAAGCTTTAGTAAAGCAAAGAATACCATCAATAGGATGAAATGGCAGCCTGCAGAATGGGAAAAGATCTTCACCAGCCCCACATCTGACAGAGGGCTGATCTCCAAAATATATACAGAATTCAAGAAACTAGGTATAAAACAAACAAACAAACGAAAATCAAATAATCAAATTAAAAAATGGGGTGCTTATCTAAACAAAAATTCTCTACAGAAAATCTCTAATGGCCAAGAAACACTTAAAGGAATAGTCAACATTAGCCATTAGGGAAATGCAAGTCAAAATGACTCTGAGATTCTATCTTACACATGTCAGAATGGCTAAGATCAAAAAACACAAGTGAAAGCTAATGCTGAAGAGGATATAGAACAAGGGGAACACTTCTCCATTGCTAGTGGTAATGCAAACTTGTACAGCCACTTTGGAAATCAATATTGTGATTTCCCAGAAAATTGGGCCTTGATCTACCTTAAGACCCAGCTATCCCACTCTTGGGCATATACCCCAGACATACTCAATAATTCTATAAGGACACTTACTCAACTATGTTTGAAGCAGATTTCTTTGATATAGCCAGAAACTGGAAACCATCTAGATGTCCCTCAACTGAAGAATGAGAAAAGAAAATGTCATACATTCACAAAATGGAGTATTACCTAGATGTGAAAAAGTGACATCATAAAATTTGAAGGCAAATGGAAGGAACTAGGAAAAAAATCATCCTGAATGAGGTAACCCAGATACAGAAGGATAAACATGGTGTGTAATACTATATAAGTAGATATTAGCCAGGCTGTGGTGATGCAAGCCTTTAATCCCAGTACTTGGGAGGCAGAAGCAGGTGGATCTCTGTGAGTTTGGGGCCAGCCTGGGCTACAGGTGAGTTCCAGTAAAGGTGCCAAAACTACAAGGAGAAACCCTGTCTTGAAAAACAAAACAAACAAAAAAAAAGTGGATATTAGCTGTGAAGTAAATGATAACAATTCTACAATCCACAGACCGGGAAAGGTTAGGTAACAAGGACTCTTCAAGGGGGAATGCTTGGATTGCCCTGGGAAGGGAAAAGAGAAGTGATTTTGTGGTTTAACTGATGGTGGTTGGGGTGGGAACATGATGGACCAAGTTGGTAGGGGGGAGTGGAGCAGGAAAGTACTGAAAGAGATGATTAGAAAGGAGAAGCAATTGAGGGCTAGTTAGACACATGGTACAAGGGATGCTCCCAGGAATCCGCAAGAATGATCTTGCGTAAGACTCCTATCAATAGGGGATATGTAGTCTGGTGTGGCCATCTCCTGTGACCAAGCAATTCTTCCCGTGGAGGGATTAGGACACCAACCCAAGTACATGTCTTTCAACCTACAGCCTATTCTGCCTGTGGAGTGTGCTGGGGTAAGGGCAGCACAGAGATTGTGGCAATGCCCAACCAAGGACTGGTCCAGCCTGAGACCAACCTATGTGGCAAGAGTGAGTTCACACCTGAAAGTCCCTGGAGTACCAGGGCCCAGAGGTTGAAGGTGTTAGAGACCAAAGATAAAATCAAACATGACTGGAGAAAAGAAAAATCTTTCATGTAATGATGCCTAATGATATTCCACTCATAGATTAATGCATAGCTCAAATGTCATCAGAGAGGTTTAATGTAGCAACTGATGAAAACAGCTGCACAGACCCACAGCCAAATATTAGGCTGAGTTTGTGGAATCCTACTGAAGAAAGGCAGGCAGGATCATAGGAGCCAGAGGGCTCAAGGACATCACAAGAAAAACCACAGAATCAACTAACCTGAGCTCTTAGAGAGACTGAACTGACAACCAGGGAGCCTGCATGGGACTGACCTAGGCCCTCTGCATAAATACTGAAGTTGTATAGCTTGGTCCTTTTGTGGGACTCCTAACAGTGTGAGTAGTTACTATCTCTGACTCTGCTGCTGGCTTCTGGGACACTACTGCTCTCACTCGGATTTCTTATTCAGTCTTAATACAAGGGGAGGTGTTTAGTCTTACAGCAGCTTGATATGCCATGGTTTGTTGATATCCATGGGAGGCCTGACCTTTTCTGAACAGAAAAAAAAGGAGAAGTAGATTGAGAGGAGTAGAGGGGATATTGGGAGGGTGAGATGGGAGGAAAGGAAGGAGGGAAAACTGTGGTTGGGAAGTAAAATAAATAAATCAATTTAAAAAAACATTTTTTTTATCAGCAAAAGATTGACAGGAAGAGCAAGGAAAGAGGATCTGTTTTGTCATATTGTACCTTTGGCCATAAGCCTCTTGCCATCAAATAACTGATTGGATGTTTCATTCTATTTTGCTGTTGCTATTTTACAAACTCTTGGGGTGAGAGTAGGCTTATTAAGAAATAAAACAGGCCTGAAAGTATGAATTCTTAAATTTGGTTAAGAGGTATCTATGGGTAATATACATATATATATATATATATATATATATATATATATATATATATATGTGTGTGTGTGTGTGTGTGTGTGTGTGTGTGTGTGTGTATCATTTAATTAAGAATAATTGAACATGACTTAATAGATATTGAGTGTTTGAATCCAAAAGAACTGAAGCTTGACACAGCTGTTACCATATGAGTATTAGTTTGGGGATTACAGGAAAGTAAAGATAAGGCTAGGTCTGTCTTGTTGCACTGCTTTCCATAAACTGCACCTGTTACCAGGTACAGTGCCTATCCCCCCATACTATCTTTGTGTCCATGATGAATCCAGACGTGCCTTAAAAAGATCATAGAATTGACTTGGAGATTAGATTGTAATCCTGGATTTTAAAGTGCCTTTCAGTTGCTTAATGAGATTTACTTAAAAGCAGTGTCTCACAGAAATATATGACAAGCATATTAAGAGAAATCCTATCCCCAAGAAGTACATACAGACTTAAAAAAACAGTTGAATAAAGAAAGGTTTAGATGACTCATGGATGATTGCTCCAGGGTATTTCAGAAGCACTTATTAGTAACAGATACAGGGGGTGCATTGTCAAGTAATGGCTGGAATAAGGCAGTGAATTATTCTGTGGTTTGACCCCTTTTGTCTGTTCTTAACACTTTAATGAAAAATGAAGCTGCATATTGGTTTTGTATCTGCAGGTCCCTCTGAGGCAGCACAGTAGTGTTTAAGCCAAGTAATCGGGCAGTCACTGTGTCCCTAATTAGTTTTCCTGGCAAAGGGGGCTGTTTTTATTTGTGACATGACAGCAACCTCCTTCTTGTCTCAGTATGGTGGCTAAAAAAAACTAACTTTGTTAAGAAACTATTGAAAGTTAGTTGATACAGTACCTTTTAAATGCTAGAAAAATGGACTTGACGGAAAATAAATAATATGCCTATATTTCATAATTCAGTACTAATTTTGTCTTATTGAATTAAAAAAATAGTATCTGAGGATACGATTTAGTTAGGAAAGTGCTTTCAGTTCAAGAATGAAGATGTGAAATTCCAATACCAAGTACCCATGGATTGGGAGAGTCTGGTTCAGTGAACAATCTTATCTCAGGGGAATGAGACAGAAAGAGATAGAGGAAGATATGAAGAAGTTTCCTTTTATCACCTCTGTAGTCAAAGACAAGAGCATAGATTCACCCAAAGAATCAAGTGGTTGCAACACACACATCCACATCTACATACAAACACATAAACAAATAAATAAATAATGCATATATTTAAATTTACCATGTTTGCTTTATCTCATCATGTACTAATTAAATTTTTCATTTTGTGGGACATGTGGGAAACTCTGAGTGAATGAATTCCTAAGTGAATGCATCCTGTTGACAGGGCGTGACCATGTCAGTACTCTAGCCTCAGACCCATGGGAAACCTTCCCTTCTGGATCATGAATGGATGTTGAGAGTCTATGCAGAATATCCTCACCACGGCTTTCTCCCCTCACTCAAGATATATACAACCTGAAGAGCATCGCCTGTATCAGTGATTCTCAGCCTAGTGTTGTAGCCTAAGGTTGCCCAGTGACTGTACCTAGCAGGACTGCACAAGAGGTTGATTGGACCAAGGGCCTGGGTACCAGGTGTTTGTAAGGGTCTACACTTGACTGTATTAGCAAGGGGGAGGTCTTTCGCTCCACTCCTTGGCGTTGCTATAAACAGACCTATGGACTAAAGTTCGGGGCTGGTGGATAAGGATCCAGGCCTGCTGGAGTCTATCCTGCATTTTTCTCTGTTTCTCTCACCTCTGTTTCTTTTTTTTCACAGTTTTAAAAAAATTTATTTTATAATTTAATTTAATTTTACATATCAGCCACAGATTCCCCTGTCCTCCCTCCTTCAACTCCCCCAACCCCTCACCCCAACCACCCCCACCCCCACCCCCTCGCCTTCCCCAAGCCCACACCCTATTCCCATCTCCTCCAGGGACTCCCCTGGGGATTCAGCTCAGTCTGGTAGATTCAATGGAGGCAGGTCCTCCCTTCTCCCAGGCTGAGCAGAGTGTCCCTGCATAAGCCTCAGGTTCCAAACAGCCAGCTTATGCATAAAGGACAGGTCTTGGTCCCATTGTCTGGGGGGGGGGGGGGGCTCCCAAACCGTTCAAGTTAATCAGCTGTCTCACTTATCCAAAGGGCCTGATCCAGGCCTTAATCCTTTGGGGGCTCCTTAGCTATTGGTTCATAGCTCATGTGTTTCCACTAGTTTGGCTATTTGTCCCTGTGCTTTTTCCAATCGTGGTCTCAACAATTCTCGCTCATACAATCCCTCCTCTTTCTCGCCGATTCGACTCCCAGAACTCCACCTGGGGTGTGGCCGTGGATCTCTGCATCTGCTTCCATCAGTAATTGGATGAGAGCTCTAGCACGACAGTTAGGGTGTTTGGCTGTCTCATCACCAGAGAAGATAGTTCGGGCTTTCTCTTGATCATTGCCAGTAGTCTATTTTGGAGGTATCTTTGTGGATTTCTGGGGACCTCTCTAGCACTTTGCTTCTTCCTATTCCCATGGGGTCTTCATTTACCATGATCCCTTTTTCCTTGTTCTCCATCTCTCTTCTTGATCCAGCTGGGATCTCCCGCTCCCCTAAGCTCTCTTTCCCTGGACCCTTGCCCTTCATTATCCACCCCTGCCCCTCACGCCCACTTTGCTCATGTAGATCTCATCCATTTCTCTGTTGTTGGGCAAACCCTATGTCTTTCTTAGGGTCCTGTTTTCTAGGTAGCCTCCATAGAGTTGTTAGTAGCAGTCTAGTTATCTTTTTTTTTCCTTGCTTGTAACTTGGCATTGTTTTGCAAATACTTCGCATAACATTATAGAATTTTACATTTCATTTGTTGCTTAAAATATAATATTAAATTTGGAGAACAATAATGTTCATTTTAAAATACCTTATATGGGGCTGCTGATATGGTAGAGCATGTAAAAGTGTTTGTTCCATATGCTTGATGAACTGAGTTGAATCTCAGGACTTCATGGGAGAAGGAGAAAACAGAGTCTTCACAATTGTTCTCTGATTGTATGCATGCAGTATGGCAGTTGTGCATCTGCACACACACACACACACACACACACACACACATACACACACACACAAATACAAACACACCATGGACACAAGGATAACAAATAAATGTAAGAGCGGAGCAAATGATGGATGTTGAAATGAATTTTCAGTGTTCCCGAATGTCAGAGATTTTGATAGTTACACCAATGATTTGTAATATCTGATATCATTTCCCTTTAAAATGAATTTAGCAGTGATCATCAGCAAGTAAGTATTTTGGGATTGTTTTTACTATTTCAATTATATATTTTTATATTTATATGCACACATGGAAACATCACAAAATAAGTCTATAATTTAATAAATTAAGCAAATGCCCTATTAAACTAGTAAGGAAACAGAATTTGGCAGCTTCCTCTGATGCCCTGGTAGCTACTTCCCAGGAAGCTCATTCTCTCCCTTTCCCTATCTAAATGTGAGCACTCACTGGTGTATCCATCATTTCGTCACATTGGCTTTACCATCATAGTGTGAGTCCTTCATTGCTATCTGTTTAGTTGAGCTACTTTATATTTGAGATGGTTTTAATTTCTTCTAAGGTAAAGATTCATTTCATTCCAATTTCTTTTTATTAAATTTACCTAACTTATCTTTCAGGGTTGTGTTATGGTCCAGTGATAGCACTTACTTGGCATGTGCAAATCCTTGGGTTCAATTGTCACGTACTCCATTGCAACTCCATAATTCACATAATTCATTCAAAGTTTGAGATTTCCTTAAGGTCTTTTTTCTTAAGAACAAAGAAGAATTTTGTTTTTATTTTTATTTAGGTTACAGGAAAACTGACACTAACTTTATAAGTTTTAAGTTTCAATAGATCATAGTCATGTTATTTCTATAACTTTGTGGAAATAACACATCCATTTACATTTTGTTTTCCCATGCTCATAAATATTGGATGAAATGTTAATTATTGAGACTTGTGTGAGCAGTAATAGTAACTGCTTTGCTTTGCAAACATTTACAAATAAAAATGAAAGATTTTAAAAAGATGTGCCTGTAAGTGTCCTCACTGTGGTGGTTTGAATGAGAATGGCCCCCATGTGCTCATGTATTTGCATACTGAGACCCCAGTTGGTAAGCTATGTAGGAAAGATTAGGAGGCATAGCTTTGCTGGAGGGGATATGGTCTTATTGGAGAAGGTCTGCCCCTAGGAATGGCCTTGGAGGTTTCAAAAACACATGCCATGCTCAGTATCTATCTATTTGCCTGCTTGCCTGAAGAGGAAGACGTAAATCTCTCAGCTACTGGTATAGCGCTGTGCTAGCCACTATGGTCCTCACCATAATGACAATTGACTAACCTTTGAAACTATAATAAAGCCCCCAATTAGATACTTTCTTTATAGGAGTTATCTTGGTTATAATGTTTCTCTTCACAGCAATAAAACACCAAATAAGACAGTCACAATCCCACATAATATACCTAAATATTTTGATTCATTTTCTCTACTCTTCTTATATTGCCACATAATTTTTCATTCAATATTAAATAATCTTTAAAAAATAATCATAGGGCTCGGGATATGGCTCAATTAAGAAAGTGCTTCCCAAACATGCATGAAGCTGTGGATTTGATGTCCAGAACCACAAAAAACATCACATGGTGGAACAGTACTATCATCTCCAAATTTGGTAGCTGAAGCCAAAAGGATCAGAAATGTATTGTCTTCTTTAGCTACATAGTGAGTTTGAGGTCAGACTAGGCTACATAAAACCCGTTTCAACTCGGGCAGTGGTGGCACACGCCTTTAATCCCAGTACTCGGGAGGCAGAGGCAGGCGGATCTCTGTGAGTTTGAGGCCAGCCTGGACTACCAAGTGAGTTCCAGGAAAGGTGCAAAGCTACACAGAGAAACCATGTCTCGAAAAACCAAAAAAAAAAAAAAAATCTGTTTCAAAACACATAAAAGTTTCTCAGTGAATAGAGTACTCTAAGAACATAACCGTGCTCCACAGTGAATATTTCATCCCAGTCACATGGTCAATTCATGAACATATAACCTTTCTATCTTAAAGTTATTAGCACATTTCTTATTGTTTACATTGGAAGAACTAATAAGCTTGAATAATTTGTGACATATTTTTTCAAGTGAGACTAATGAGTCCAAAGGAATCAATTATATCTCTTAACGGGTTTATATTTTTGTCATTTAAAGCCCCATTAAGAGTGTACAATGACTCAGGAACATACTAAGTTCTAGACCAGTCATACCCTGTCTATAAGAGAAAGAAGACTAAGTAAAACAGTTCCTTAGGTGTCTTTTGGCATTTGAGATTCTTTTGTTGGGAATTCTGTGTTTAGATCTGTAGCCCACTTTTAAATTGGATTGTTTGGTATTTTGATGTTTAGTTTCTTGAGTTCTTTATATGTTTTGGAGACTAGCCCCTGAGCTCTGGGAGTCCAGTTAAAGAGAGGGAAGAGGGATTATATGAGCAAGGTGGGGGGGTCAAGATCAGGATGGGGAAATCTACAGAGACAACAGAACCAAGCTCAAAGGAACTCAGGAATTATAGACTGACAGCTGTGGAGCCTGCATGGGATTGGACTAGGCCTTCTGCATAGAGGAGACAGTTGTGTAGCTTAATCTGACTGAGGGGTCCCTGGCAGTGGGATCAGGATCTACTCCTGGTGCATGAGCTGACTTGTTGGAGCCCACTACCTACGGTGGGATGCCTTGCTCAGCCTTGATGCAGGGGGGAGGGGCTCGGCTGAATATACCAGGCTTTGCTGACTCCCCATGGGAGGTCTTACCCTTTGGTAGCAGGGAATAGGGGTGAGTCAAGGGCAGGGAAGGCTGGGGAGGGGAAAAGAGGGAGGGGGGATCTGTGGTTGGTATGTAAAATGAAGAAAAAAAGTCTTTAAAAAAAAATAAAAAGAATCTCTTTTCTTCAAAAAACAAAACAAAACAAAACAAAAACACTAAGTCAAACAAAGGGAGTGCACATGGCAATCAGGTTAACCAGACCTTGAATAATGTTATGTGAAATATCTGTCATAGGAAATGATTTCATATAAATACTTACCTTTGTATTTAGTTATTAATTACTCTCTAATACTTGTAGGTTTATTATGCACTAAATGTGGCCTAAGCTCCTCTCTATATTTTTCTTATTTGTAGATGAGAACCAACATCTTTTATTTCTTATTATTTCCAACAATTTTTTTTCTTGGTTTTTCGAGACAGGGTTTCTCTGTGTAGCTTTGCGCCTGTCCTGGAACTCACTTGGTAGCCCAGGCTGGCCTCGAACTCACAAAGATCTGCCTGCCTCTGCCTCCCGAAGGCTGGGATTAAAGGCGTGCACTACCACCGCCCAGCTACTTCCAACAATTTTTAAACTTAAATATATTTTGATCATTTTCTTCCCCACCTCTAAGTTCATCCCGATTCTCTTCTCCTCCCTACACACCTAACTTTAAGTTCTTTCTCAAAAATAAAAAGTAAAAAACAAAAAGGACACAAAATATCAAAAACCCATGCAACAGCAGAGCAACAGAAACCTAGAAAACAAATGAAATCATCACTTAAAGCTCAAAAACCATCCACTAAATTCTAACCAAATAAAATCATGTGAGTGCACAGTGTGTGACCCACACATAAAAAAAAAAATGAGAAGAAAAGCAAAAACAAAAACACAAATGAACAACAACAACAAAAAAAAACTGTGCTGTCCATTATTCACTGGTCACCTAACTTGAACTCTGTGCTAGAGTGGTTGATATACCCAGTGTCTTTCTACTGGGGCAAGTTGATATTCCCTCTCCCAGAAGGTATAAATGACAGTTGCATCCTTGGCCTTTACCCTAGTGACTGGGTATCCATTCATTCATATATTTTAAAAAATAGAACAAGATAAAATATAATAACATATAACAAGAAACTATCACATCAAAATTGGACAGGACAAAACAAGGAAAGAGGCCAAGACATGTCACAGAGTCAGAGACCCATTCTTTCATATTCTCAGAATTCCCATAAAAATACTAAACTGGAAGCCATAAACTGGAAACCTGTGCAGGTCCTGTGCATGCTGCTGTAGTCTCTGTGAGTTCATATGAGTGTAGCTAAAGTTATCTCCAGTCTTGCCTGGGCCTGCAGTCACTCAGATCCAAATAAATACACACAGGCCAATATTATTTAAAACTGCTTGGCCATTAGCTCAGACCTACCACTAACTAGCTCTTATGCTTAAACTCAGCCCATTTATGTTAATCTAGATATTGCCATATATTCCATGGCTTTACTTCTGTGCCTGTTATATGCTGCTCCCTGGATGGCAGGCTGGGATCTCCTGACTCAGCCTTCCTTTTCCCACAGTTCTCTTCTCTGCTTGTCCCACCTATACTTTCTGCCTGGATACTGGCCAATCAGCACTTTATTTATTAACCAATCAGAGCAACACATTCAGAGAATACAGAACATCACACAGCACTTCCCCTTTTCTTTTTTTCAAAAAGGAAGGTTTTAACTTTCAAATAGTAAAATTACATATAACAAAACAATTATCAAGCAAGAATTATAGTTATAATATCTAGTCTATTTGTATTGGCAAAATTAAAGAAGATATTCTATCTATCCTATATTTGTGAGTCTAAGGTTTCATATCTAATTTATCTTTGATCATAACTAGGGAAAATTGTAACTATCTAGCCTTCAACTACATCAAAGACCCCAGAAGGATATAATATTACCTGAGAAATGGGAGAAGGATGCAAGCAACTTTCAGGAGTCTTTTGAGAGTAGACAGAGACAGCTGTCAGCCTGGACAGCTATTCAAAGTTCCTTTGTAAAGTTGGGGCATCTGTCTTCAGCCCACAAGCCTA
Source organism: Peromyscus californicus insignis (assembly GCF_007827085.1). Classification (NCBI taxonomy): domain Eukaryota; kingdom Metazoa; phylum Chordata; class Mammalia; order Rodentia; family Cricetidae; genus Peromyscus; species Peromyscus californicus. The sequence continues at coordinate 46,711,483 of NW_026294491.1, read as the reverse complement.
GAGTCTCTTAGTTACTTCTCTGTGTCCTGAATGTCTAGCAGTTTCCTCTGTGAAGCAGGAACCTGAAGGACTATTTTGCCAAGTGAAGTTCAGTGGTCACCTTCCTATGGGTCCTGCATGTCCAGTCGATCAAGCAGTCCAGGCAAGAATAGTTTCTCACCCAAATGGCTATTTTTTGCTAAAAAGAAGATAAACTCCATGTAGAGTGTCTTTGATACCCATCCTCCTCTCTGAAGTAAATCAGTGATGCCAAGAGCAGATATGTCTCTCTGTCCAGAAAGACTAAACTTTTGAAACATTTTAAATGCCATACTCTGTAGGTCTTTAAAGTGTTTGAAGATTACCTATCTATCTGAAATATATCTATGTATGCCTAGAAAACTTAACTAACATGGCTACAAGTTTGACTATCATAGAAGACTAATTATTAATATGTATTTCTTAATTATCCTTTAAAATTTAAATGAGTTACATAAACATAATACCTCAAACAAGAGTAGAAATATATATTAAACAAAATTAAGTTTAAACTTGTATCAATAAACTAAAATCCATAGCAATGTAAAACATTTCTAAACAAGTTTTTACTCTTTAAAAGTAGGTTCATTAATCTATCCTTTCATCATATCATATCTATATCTGAATGTTTGCTCTGATTGGTTAATAAATAAAGTGCTAATTGGCCAGTAGCCAGGCAGGAAGTATAGGTGGGACAAAGAGAGAGAAGGCTGAGAAATGGAAGGCTGAGTCAGGGAGACACTGTCAGCCACCACCATGAGATGTTAAGAAACTGGTAATCCATAAGCCATGTGGCAAGGTATAGATTTATAGAAATGGGTTAATTTAAGATATAAAAACCAGATAGCAAGAAGCCTATGCCATTAGGCCGAACAGTTTAAATAATATAAGCGTCTGTGTGTTTATTTGAGTCTGAGTGGCTGCCGGCCTGGGCGGGACTGAAGATAGTTCCAGCTCCATATGAGATATGCTTCTGCTGCTTTAGAGGTCCTTGTTTCTTGGTGTCCACCAGATCCTAAGGCTCTTACATTCTTTCTGCCTTGCATTCTGTGGGATTACCTGAGCTCTGGTGAGAGGGATTTGATGGAGATGTCCCATTGAGGACTGAGTGTTGCAAGTTCTCTCACTCTGTGCGGGATCTGGCTTTAGGCCTCTATATTTGCCCCCTTCTGGTGCAGGAAGAAGCTTCTCTGATGATGACTGAACATAATACTCATTTTGGAGTAAAGCAGAATATCATTAGGTGCCATTTCATCACTATTTTTTTCTTTTTCATTGTTGTTCTTCTTCTTCTTCCTCCTCCTCCTCTCTTCCTTATACTCCTCCCTCTCCTCCACTTCTGTCTTCTTCTTCATTTTTTTTTTAACCAGTACTCTTTGATTTAGCCCTGGGTACCTGGGATATCTAGTTTCAGGATCTTGGTCACCCTAGCCATGTCTGGCATGGGTTCCATCTTGTGGACTGGGTCTTAAGTCAGACCAGTTGTTGGTTGGTTGCTCCCACCAGCTTTGTACCACTGTTGCTCTAGTACATCTTGCAAGTAGTACACCAGTACCCATGAAGAGTACCCGTGGCTGGATCCATGTTTACATTTTTCTTTGGGGAGCATGCAGTGCACATTCCAGTAACAAAGAAGCTGGAACACAGGGATGAACGATCTAGGTAGGCACCAGCTAGACATCTCCATATTCAATGGGCTGTGGAGATGCTGTCTTCAGCAACTCAGCCATTGTCAGTTTGTGGAAAGCAATCTATAAGTCTTGACAACAGTCTGGATTGGGTGGGGATTCCTGCAGGTCCCTTTTGCCCAAAAACTGAATTAGATGTAGCCCAAATCTGGTACTAGAAATTATTTTGGTAGAAAGTATAGCCAGTCAAGTCTCTGACCTCCCCATTATTTGGCAATTTCATTTAGATCATCTTCATGTAGGTATATATTGTAGTAGGTTTCTACTATATCAAGTTTCCATACAACCCTTCAATGTCCCCTAATTTCAGTTGTCTCTCCCCATATTCCCTTGTACTACTTCCTTTCCTCTTCACATCCCACATGAACCTCTCATTCCAGACACCCCACCATTCATCCATAAACATCTATTTTATTTCCTTTTCCTAATCAGGTCTATCTGTTCTATTCCCTCTAGTCCTTCCCTCTCTATCCTTTGATCCTATGGATTATAGCTTGCTCAACTGCTATTTTTTAATGAATTTTTTATTTATTTATAGTCATTTTTCACCTGTGTAAAACATTTTTGAGAATTGTTGCATTTACCTATGTGATATTTTAATTTTTATATTTTGGCAAAATTCAAATGGTATGATGTTAAGATATCAACTATTTTACAGTATTGATTTGTACCTGCAATAAGAAAGTTTTTGTTATAAGTTGCGTACTGACATTAAACCTCATAGTTATCATAACTTCAAAATTGGCATTTTTAATGTTGTCAGCTGATTCAATGGTTATTTTCTTTTTGCACACTAAATATATCAGTCCTTTTATTTTTTGCTTATGTTATTACTAATATCTTAATGTTGTTAACTAAAGTGAAGTCAGTGTAATTATGCATGACAACTCCTAAGTTGTATTTCAACTCCACATCCCATTTCTACAATTTGCTTTGTGTTGCTGATTATTAGAATCTGAAAGCCACATCTGCGTGTTGTCTGCCTGTTCTACACTGACCTTTGCCAAGGAGAACAATAGGGGAAAATTGCAAGAACTCAAGAAAGACCAGCTTTGGTTCTTTCTATTTCTTCTTCTTGCTTCAAGTTTTTTCATAGTTTACAACAATGTCCTTTGTCTTGTTTTTCCATTTTATAAATAGAAGTTTATAAAACAAAATAAAAAAATTTCTGAATTTTTGAAAAGTTTTGCTTGGTTTTACATTATTATATCAATGTTACAGTTTATTTATGCAGTTCTATAATGCTAAACTTTTTTATATCTTTGATCATATTTTTCAATTTTTGTTATAGAAACATAATTTCAATATGAAAACTTCTACCGCATAATTCTCTGATAACTCTAAATCAATACTTTATGTGTGTCATATCACTGTAATGTGTAAAAACATGAAATGCAATCAATATTTTCCTTAGTCATTCCAGAGGAGCATGAAAAGCTGAGGAATTCAGTGTTTTACTTAATCTCAAACATTAAGTAGGTGCTTTCTTTTCAGGCCACAGCAAGCCACATTATTCCAATAACATCGCAGAAGTCTGATTTTTTTGTTTTCTATTTTCTTGTGTTCTTACTAAATGGTTTTGATATCCAGCATCTATTTGCTGCATTGCCATCAAAGACTCGGACTGTTTGGTTGTTGTTTCTGTTGTTTCAGTAGTACTGAGAACCCAGGACACCATTGAGGTATGACATTCCCAGATTTTTAAAAATTAATTTTGAGATGGTCTGCGCTCATTTGAGATCATTTCTTTTATATTTTGAGGTTATAATATAATTACATCATCTCCCTTTCCTTTTCTACCTGCCCAATTTTCCCATATACACTACCTTATTCTCTTTCAAATTCATAGACATTTTATTTATTAATTATATATATAACAACATATATAATATATATTGATATTCCTACAGAATCTGCTCAGTTGGTATAATATTTCCTGTATGTATGTTTTCAGAGCAGACCACTTGGTACTGGACAATTAGCTGTTGTAATCTTTGCTGAGAATGACTACATATTCTTTTCTTGGGATTTCTTAGTTGCTTGTAGTTCTTAGCACAGAATTGAAGCCTCTTCAACTCTCTGTCATTCCCATTAGCATACCTCTTCTTGTCCTTTTTTAGTTCCTGTTTAGGCAGTCATGTTGGTGAAAATTATGGAGATAGCTTCTTATACTCCTAGTGGACACGATCAAAATCTTTTTCATTTTTTGAAATTAAAACGTAATTATATCATTTCCCCAATTCCCTTTTATCCCCTCCCCCAAGTTACCCATTTTGATCACTCTCAAAATCATAGGCTTTATTTCATTAATTGTCATTACATATACATATATATATATATAAAACATATATATTGTTAAAATATAAATACTATTTTTATCCATAAAATACACATTCAAAGTAAAATCCATACATTAAATATAGAAATACAAAAATTCACTTGCATTTATATGATATTATCATTGACCACTTTGTATTGGATAATCAATTTGTGAGTCCTATGGAAGACTAGTTCTCTCAGCATTCCTTACTTGCCTGTAGTTCTTTGTCTAGATCTGAGGCCCCATGTTGCCACTGTCAAAGTTATACCAGCTACTGGTGTCCTCATTGTCCCCAGGTGAATCTTCTTGGATATAGCTTCTCTGACATTTCTAGGAAAGGAAATTTTAGAGCAATCATCCATTTCCTCTGGATCTTACAAACTTTAAGTCCCATTTTTTACTATCATCTCTGAGTTTTGGATGCAGGAGTAGTGTTGAAGATGTATCAGTTCACAATGGACATCACATGGTCGTTTGTTCTCTACATTTTGATCATTGTGGGTTTTTTGTAGTGTTACCTGTCTGTTGTAAGAAGGCATTTTTTTTTAATGGCAAGTGAGACCTGTGCGTGCCTGTGGTAATGCAAATAAATATTAAGAAAGTAGTTTGGAGTTACACCAAAGTGGAGGTTGTAGTTACTCCTCCAGGATCTGTGAGTTCATGAGCCCTAGATCGTTAGCTAGTTTTCCAACACTAGCCATATTCTCCCTCTTGTTGATCTTAACAAAAGCCCAATTAAAGAGCTATTGATTACCACAGATATATGCATGCCACTATTTCGCCCTTAAGGGTATGATACAATTTCTTAAGGATATGGTATAATGCTGACCATTGTTTCAGTTCATAAGCCTCATAGCTAAGATTGTTTTTCTCCTTTGAAAGAATGCATGGCACCCTCTGTTACCATGAAAGTTCATCTTTAGGGAGAAGATTTTCAGGTCCTCTGTGATTTTACTGGCCTCATTTCCAAAGTACATGGTGTTTTCAGCAGTAGGTATTTACCTTCATCCTCTGGGAGACAAACAAATGAAACAGCAATTGCCTATAAGGTTATCAGGAGTCTCTTTGACATCCCCCAACAAAAACTCAAAAGGAGACTTCCTATGCCTGATGTTGGGGCTTTTGTTAAAAAGTACATGCCTCTAATCCCAGCACTCAGGAGGCAGAGCCAGGCAGATCTTTGTGAGTTCAATGCCAGCCTGGTCTACAGAGCAAGATCCAGGACAGGAACCAAAACTACATGGGGGAATCCTGTCTTGAACAACCAAAAAAATAAAGTGTATTGTCTTGGGTGACTCATTGCCAGTTGAGATAGAAAAAATAAGCTATATATGTATATACATACTTATATTATTATATGTAATTTTAGTAGGTAGATAATTACATGATTCCTCACACCATTTTTTCAGACATATTTCCTATCATTTTACCCTCCTCTTTCTTTTTTTTTCTGTGTTAATGTCCTAGACTTAGGTGTGTGGTAAACTAAAGATGTTATCAAGAAGAAAGTGGACAAAATGGGGGAAAACTGTGATGAGGAGGAGGGTAAAGAAGAAGGAGGAGGAGGAGGAGGAGGAGGAGGAGGAGAATAACTAGCATTAAGGAAGTTTGCAAAAGTTGTATGCCAATGCTAATTCATAAGCTTCTAAAGTGTTCATGTATAAGAAGAACATAAATACAGTTACCCTGCACTATATGGGAGAAAATCCTACTCCCAGAAGCCACTGGTGTTAATGCAAATGTCCAGTGCCAGACATAGTTTATCTCCCTTCAATTTATTGTTTAAAAGAGTCCCAGAAATCTTTCCTTAAAAATAAGGTATTGATATTGGTCTTGGTTTCCAACCAGAATTTGATGCTAAGACTACTGCTGAAGCCATCATCCACTGATGACAGAATATTGCAAGTTTAACTTTGTAATTATTAGGAAACTTCTTCCCTGTCTGCTAACTTGCACAGTCTAAGAATGTGCTCTTCAGGCTTCTGTGAGATAAAAGTCATTAACAGGCTTACCCAACTGTGAACACTGCAAGCTACAGTAAAGACTGGCCAGGCAGATATGCCCCTGGGTCCAATAGTGGCATAAATGTATTGGGAATAACCAACCACTTTGTGATTGGATTTAAGGTCTGTTCCACAGGAGGAAACTAATGCCTGTACAGTAAATCCTACCAAGAATCCATGTCTGGGGAACTCTCGAGCCCTAGAGAACAGAGGTTATGCATCAGTTCCCCAGCAGGCCTAACTCTTATGATCCTTCTCAACAGACTGAGTATATGAGATTGAAGATGTGCATTTCTGTGCTCTGTTCACAGAGATTTCACCTTACAATTAGGACCTCATTCCTCCTCAGGTCCTTTCTTTCTTTCTTTCTTTCTTTCTTTCTTTCTTTCTTTCTTTCTTTCTTTCTTTCTTTCTTTCTTTTGTGACATCACCTCTACCAATCAGCAAGGAGTAATTCCCAACTACTAGTGAACAAATGGTTGTAATTGCTTACTTGGTAAATAGTTTAGTCAACTATCATGTCATTCAAGGAATATCAGTCTAGCTTATAGTTACTTTTGTGTTTTATCTTTGGAATTGTTAGCATTATGCATAGATCTGGCATCAGAAAAAAAATATAAAAGAAAAAACAAAACAACTAAGGGAGTTCAGCAAAGTAGAGCTTATAGGCAGAAGAAAAATTCAATGAGGATGATGCAGCCATCATCCTTAAGGTTACTTAAGTACACATACAATTCTGGTATATAGTAACTTATTCCCAGCCTATTTGTAAAACCATACTTCTCTGATTCAAAGATATGCCAACCATTTTACCTGATGCCCTACTTTGACAGCTTAGCTGATCCATTGAATTAAATGCTATTATTGCCTCCACTTGCAATGAGGGCTAAAGCTCAAATACTGGTAAAACTTATAATGCATTGCTATTCAAATGAACTATGAACTTGAAAACATAATAATATTAGTGATACATCAGACCATTTGAGCAATTGTGATTTATGTTGCTATACACACAGATGTTTATATTATCTGGTAGTTGGGTAAGGAATTATCATTATCTTCTCTTATAATCTACATTACTATTTCAGCTTCAGGTGTTTTCTAAAACAACACAAGTAAACAGGGAATATTGAAGAATAATTTTGTGTTTAGATTATATTCCTGTTTTTTGTTATCTCTGTTTTGGCTTTCTGAAAACTAATTCATGGAGCCACATGGAACTTATTTGTGAGCATGAATTGCATGCCTCTACAAGTAAGTTTCATGAAAGAATACTGTTTGCTATGGTACAGCCATTACAAAGAATTGCATAGTCCAGTAGTAACACAGCCTTCACCAAAAAAGGCCTTAATAGTAAGGCACCTAGCCTTGTCTAAATCTCTTTAGTCACAAAATGTGTGACTTTTGCCAGCAATTAAGAATTTTTTAAATATAGATTAATTTTATTTATTTTTTTCCTCCATATTGTTTTAATGATCTTAGTTGGTTGTTTTAAGAATTTTAAATATATTAAATAGGTAAAGTACAATTTTGCAGAAAGATTCTAATGTACTAACCATCCTTGAAATACAACTTCGATTTTATTACTTTCAAGTATATAGATAGTACATTTTATGCATGAATCTTTAAAAATATGAAGGAATAAAAAATGCAATCTGAGTGGGATGCAAGAAAACATTTTCTTGTGTGGTAATAATGTAATATAACCTTGATTCGCCTTGCAAAAACAGATAGCATTGTCCTGCTACAGAAATAAGACTCCATGTTTTTTTGATAGGAAATATAAAAGTTACTTTACTCTGTTCTAAATTGAACCATTTAGAAAATCTACTACTGGAGAATCAAACATTCTCTCTTTTCCTTTTTCCTTTTTTTTTTTAAGAATTTGTCTTGTTTATCACAGGATACTATCATTGGAAACAATAAAACATACCATTGTAAGATATGACTATATTCTCATAAGCTAAAAAAGACAATCAGTATGATAATTAGAACATGTTAATTATTCTCCACCAGCAACCCCAAAATGCTAATGATATACAGCAGGAAATTAACAGCAGTTACTGCTCAATATTGCATGACTTTTCCATTAAGAATAATATGAGAAGTTGTTAAATTATAGAAAATGAGAATAATGAGGTTGGATTCTTAAAGAGATTTTCGTTTCCGGTCTGACTGTGTAGGAGTCATTAGAAAGGATTCTTACTGAGTGCTGCAGCTTGTGTGGGTTCAGCATGCTGGAGTACAATGGGGAAATCTTTCTGTATGCTTTTGTTTTTACAAGGTGGAACAAGATGGGATATTCTTGCTCTTCCAGCAGCAGTATAGTAACCTTTCCTTAATAATACATTTGCCAAAATCTGCTAACACCATTTTACCCTTTCCTTTAAATCTGTTGGACTGATACAACAATGAATATAATATACTGGAGTCCCAGAACAATCTGAAGAGCTGGGGAAGGCTTTGTCGTTAGAAATCATTTTTAAAGAAAGAAAGCCGGTTATGTGACCAAGACAGCTGAGACATAAATATGGTAGGGAACTGAGGGGCTTTAATTACTTCATATGAACCCATCGTGACAACTTTCTTTGGAAAAATTTAGTGTAAAAGAAAATACATTACAATAGACTATCTCATTAACAATCACTCCTACACCATTTTTTTCTGTCAAATATAATGCAAATATAACATGATTGGATGCTACAAAGCTTGAAAATAAATGTATATTTGAGAACATAAAGTTATAACAACATATTTTAAATATTGTGGAAACAATTTCATCTCAAAAAAGAAAAACTACTAATTATTTAAGCAATTGGCCAAAATTTGTAATATAGCATGCTATATGAAAATTAAAACTTTTGTTGAAGGGAAAATGCAGAAGAGACAAGGAGAAAATATATCAATGTGGGACATTTCACAAGATCAGTTATTCAGAAATTTTAACAGGTAATTTTATAGGTTAATGTATATGCATCTGCTTTTATACATATGTAGGATATATAATTAGACATGCTTTAATTGTTTTATTTTGTTGTACTACAGTCTATACTTTGGTGTTTTATGCTCTTTTAAAAATTTTAATGCAAGGAGTTGCCAGCCAGATACAGAGGAAGCAAGATGACAAGGTACAACCGGGGTAAAGGTACCAAACCACATGGCTAAACGTAGATGAGAATTATAGGTTAATTTGAGTGCAAAAGATTTTAAAGCACAGCTAGTCAGCATGTAGTATACACAGGACACACTTACATGAGACTGTGATCAGACTATAGCTTCCATATCAGTTCCATTTTCATCTATAGAACAGATTTGGGGATTTACCTTTTCATTCCATCCAGGGGCTTCAGATCCACCAGAAAAACATCTCTCCTTTGCTCAAGCCCAGCCAGTTTTTTCCTAATGCAGTACTGAGTTATTGCCACCTCTCCGTTGCCTCATTTTCCTCTTAATATCTACTTATGAAAGTCTGGCCTCATGATTCCATTTACAGAAAAAGACATTTTAAAAGCATCCTAGTAAGTACTACATCACTGAAATTACTCCAGAAACAAAATTATTGGAATAAATAGATGCATTACGACCAAATACAAGCTGCTGCTAACTACACATAAGCAAGCTGAGCTGTCTCTTGCATAATATCATTGTACTCAAGGTAGGCAATTCATTCCTTTGTAAAGATGTCTAAAAGCATCCTCAAAATGATTGTTTCATAGTAAATATGTTTCACTGCTTAATGCTTTCCTGTTATTATTGTTTGGCTTTTATCCCACCATAGAAGTTTTTTTTTAATATTTTCTTTCTGAAATATTACCATATATCATTTTCAACCAATAGACTGAAATGGATTGTAGTAGATTCAACCAATCTAATCTAGCTACTTCATCAAAATTTAAGCAAATAAGCTCATGAGGTACACAGATGACCCCCTAAGATTTTAAGCTTTTCATCCCACTTCATCATATCATCTGCTTCCCTGCTGTTTCACGGGAAACTGCTTTTAGGGCTAAATAACAGCACAAACAGTAACATGAGCCCACTTTTCAGCCACGGTTTATTTTCACAGTGGAAATTATTATGAGGTAGCCTGTGTATACCCAGATGAAACACACACAAAAAATGAAGGTGTGCACAGAGACCATGGGGAGTGTTTGCTTGCTGTGTTGAACACTGAGTACCAGCAGTTGATGAGGGTTTGGGATCTGATGTGCACTTTGGAAGACTTTCAGAAAATGATGGAAGTTATTGCTCACATTCAGCAATAGCAACCCGTCCTGTATGTTTTGTAAGGGCTGAAACCCAGTTGTACCTGAAATTTTGCCCCTGGTATTTGAAATAGTTCTATCTGACAAATAGGAGATTTATGAAATCTTGAAATACAGAATGAGTTTATTTATCAAAGTACATCTCAATGCTATAATCACGCATGTGACATAAAATTTAGGGGTGAAGTGAGTGGTAACAGTGATAAGGCTTAACTCATAGTTTAGTACATAATGTTGGACACTTTAACAATTAACATATACAAAATTTTGTGCATTGTCCAATGCATACTTTACATATCTTTAGTTTTAATAAAATTCAAACTCCATATGATACTTCAAAATGTCATTAGTGTCTACAATTGCTCTAACTACTATTTATTAGCTCATTAAAAGCACAGAATTATACTTGAGCTGAATAAGATCCTTATCCACATTTTGCTTAAGAAAAAACAATTAGAAAACATGGACTAAATTGCCAGAGATGAAGTTAGCATCACATTGTGCTTTTTCTCTTATTATAAACTATATTGTTGTATATTGCCTAAAGAAAGAAACATATGTGTGCACAAGCATTAAACAGCTGATCAAAGTTATCATTAATAGAAGATATAAGTTGTCAATATGTAGCATGAAAAGCAACATGTCTGGTTGTATTTTAGCTAATTAAAAGATGAATAACCTTATTGTTTTTTCAATTCAAATAGGAACCACCATTTAATTTACCCAAAATATAGTTATGTGCAGTAGATATAACAGAACACCACTATTCTTAAAGGGGTATATTTGGAAATAAGATAAATAAACATTTCTTAGTTAGATGTGACATTTTTCTAATTTTTGTATTCACAGACCTAGAGAAAAGTCTCAAGACAAACCTATCCATAAATCTTACTTACTTTTCCTTAGTTTAAGACCTTCTGGGTTTGTTCCATGTTTGAATCTGAAAAGGTGTGATATTGCTTCTCCAGTAAATGTTGGAGTACACAATGACCATGATAGTCAGAAGTTTGCCTAAAAACTAATTCAAAGTATTGCTGCATAATAGTTTATGACTTACAGTAATTGATTAGTCGTAAAAAGTAAAATTGACTGGGGCTTAATGTTATATTAAATAACTTCCTAGAGAGAAGGCAATTCAAACATGTTGTCTAATATAACTATCACCAGCAAGAAATCATGTATTATTTTCAGATAAATGTAAAGAACCTCAGGTGTTGACATCACAAAGGAGTCATACACTGTTTCATTTTTTTGTTTCAGCCAAAACTTTAAGTTGTTCTCTAAATAAATTAAAAATTACACTAGTTCATAAATGATGATTAATATATATATATATATATATATATATATATATATATACACACAGAGATTACCCGTATGTAGCATGCATATATTTATATAATGAATATATAAAATATATATCACATATACATACATATATGCATATATGCATACACACATATGTGGTTTGTGTGTGTGTGTGTTTATTAAACAAGCATCATCTGTCTCTTAAATGTAGTATTCAGGAGATACTACAGGATAGCATCATATTTTCATTTTGTGAATGCCATGATCTTTCCTCAGACTTTGCAGAGGCTCTCATCATGTGTGGCTTCTGTTCAGATGCCTCTCTAGGCCCTGAGAATTGTCTTGAACCAGTGTGATAATGTCTGTGATCTTAATGAAAATTATTATTGGTATAAATGACACAGTAACAATATAATTGAAATTAATCTCTGATCTGTTTTGGAAATAAGAACAAAGGCTTGATTACATATGGAAAGAAGTAACCAGACAAACATTCTAGAAAAGGCATCATGGCTAACATGCCATTAAACCCTGTTTTTTTGTCCCTGACATTCAAAGGCTAAAGTTAGTGAAGAGTTTCTTAATTGAAAGGAAGACTTTTATTTTGTTGAAGAATTCAAAAAGGTGTACACCAGCTTTGCTTGAATTTATTTGCTGAGGAAATATACTTGTCTCTGTGAAATGTCTGATCCTATTCCTGTTCACAGCACCAGACAAGGATTAGGAGAGGGTATCGCAGGAACCATTCCAGCAAGGAAAGGAAGAGCAGGATAAGTATATATGTCTTCTATGCGAAATCACAGCACTCATGATAAAAATGAAAAGAAAAAAACCCAATATAGATAGCTCACCAAAACTATCTGGATTCCATCTAGCATTTAATTAAACATAACAAAATTTTTGGTTTCTACTAACTCATACCTATTAGAGAGAAAAAAAGGCCTTTGAAGTAATACAAATGATAAAATGAGATGATTATATAATGATATTAAAGCCTTCAAAGAATAGCCAAGGAAAGAATGGTGCCCAAGTTTAAAATGCATATAAATAAATAGATTATCTTTGGCTTAAATAGCTTGAAAACTGTATTGCAGACATCAAATAATAAAACTATGTCATATTCTGGCCCCACCCTTTACTGAGGAGGTGTTGACAGCATACTTAGAAAAATCAAAAATGTAGAGAGACACAGAAGAGTCCTTAGCTATCTGGGATAAACTTATATGACTTTATTTTAAAATGAAAACTGAAGTCTAAATGACTATTATAGGTCAACTGTACAAACATATAAAAATGTGTTTGTGTTTACATTCACAATTTCTGAGGCATCAAAGCAATTTCTGTGCAGCCTCAAGTAAAAGGCTATGTACTGTTTTATTTATCTAAAACCAACTAGGAAATGGAAAGATTCTGAAATATGAAAGGACACTAGAGAGTTAGTAATACAATTATGTGAGAATTGTCAACATGAACTTCTGAGACTGCTTCACACATTTGCTTGTTCATTTTTCTCAAAATTTAAAACAGGTGATTTGGGCTAAACACAGAGTATGACATTTAGTGAGATATAAGTTTACTCAACCAAATTATTTACATTATGAAGAGCAGATGTCAGTGATAAGCTAGATATTGTTCACTTATTCATCTATTGTAGCGTTAACAATGATAATAAATTTAGAGCAAAGATTTTAATAGAAATTTGAACAAAATGGAAAGGAGGGATGCAAAAGAAGAAACTGAAATAAGGAAAATAAATATGGGTAACACGACAACCCATTTGGTTGCTGCCATGAAATGGTATCTATTTAATAAAGAGAAAAGCTCACCAAGGGGATTGCATACTTCCCAGAACACAACTGCCTTACTTTACAGAATATTTAACATTAACTGAGGTTTTTGATTAGCAATGGAATTAAGTATGACAATCACTGGTACTCTTGCTCTGTCTAACTATGAATTGTTAGTGCAGAGATTATGTTTGACACTATGTATTTGTATATGCATACATACAGATATCCAAAAATTAATTTGACTAAGTTATTAAAATATTCATTGAGTATATTCTATGTTAATCTTTGGATTCCAAAGTTTGCTAATAATTTCAAGTAATAATTTCATTTTTAAAATTTAAAATATGATAGCATAATTTTCCCTTCTTTTTTCTCTGTGTAATGAATCTAATCTTATTCTCTCTAAAATTTATTGCTTCTATTTTTAAGTTTTTACAACCTGTTACTGAAACTTTTTAGAAAAGTATTGTGACTGGTGAAAGCTATCAACCCCAATAAGAAGCAGTTAAATGAAAATACACCAAATCAAAAGTTAATGACTTTACTCACAAAATGACTTTAAGATATATTTTTCACATTAATGTCAAAATCTTTACCGATTTCTGGAGCAAGTATTGATAGAATTATGTTGAAGCTGATCCCATTTGATAATTTACTTATTAACAACATCAAAATAAAGAAAACAAAAGTATTGTGACTATTCTGTTCCATTAAAATGCATTGAAAACTTAAAAGGTTATTGTAATTCATAAGGTTTCATTATAGAACCTCCTTAGTACACCAAAATCTAAAATGCTTGTGTTTTCAATACAAAATAGCAGTCAGTTGAATATGGTAATGTATAATATTCCACTTATTTTAAGTCATCTGTAAATATTTATGATACATCATGAAACATAAATGCTAGATAAGTGGTTAATATACATTGTTGATATGAGTAATGAGAAGAAAATGTTCATATTCATTAAAGATGCATAGTTCTTAAGACATTCTGATCCACATTGGGTTCACTCTGTGGATACAGAGCTCAGACACAGAGGGCTAGCTCACATCATCATGCGAGTTTGTATTTTGGACATGGAGAAGACCATGTGAATGTGCAGCTTCATAACATGTATTCTTATAGTTTCCAGGTTATTGATATCTTATTGGTTCAATATATAATTTATACATTTAGTGAAGATAGCATAAATACCCCTTCACAACAATTTTAAACGGTTGACTAAAACAGGATCTTACAACTTTAGCCAGGAACATTTGCTGAACTGGTGAGCTTCAGAGAGAAACATTAAGAAACCCTATCTTTAAACATAATAAAAATAATAAGGAATGTGAGGAATAATAGAGGAAAACAACCAGCTTTAAACTCTTGCTCGATTTAATCCCAGCATTGGGAGGCAGAGCCAGGAGGATCTCTGTGAGTTCAAGGCCAGCCTGGGCTACCAAGTGAGTTCCAGGAAAGGCACAAAGCTACACAGGGAAACCCTGACTCAAAAAACCAAAAAAAAAACCAAAAAAACAAAAAAAACAAAAACAAAACAAAAAAAAAACTCTGGCTCCAGTATTCATACAGGGGCATTATTCCGTTCCCTATAGCATATGTGCACAGACACAAATATGTACACACTATATACCACATACACACACATTTAAAAAAATTAAAAGATTCAGTGAAAATTGTAAATACTGAAAACAAAATTTGAAGAAAATACTTAAAATAGAAACACCACTCATATTCACAATATTGTGAAAATACTATTGAAAAAAAATCCATAGAAATAATGTAATCCTAGTCTCAATATCTAAGGAATTCTACACTGAACTAGTAAAACATCCTAAAATTATTGTAGAAACACGAAGATCTGAATAGCTAATGCTATCTGCATATAACTGGGACATAGAAGAACTTTTTATTACCCTTTGAATGTTATCCTAACACAGAGAAAAGAGAACCAAGGCAATATTCTTTACCTGAAAAATAAAATTAATAGAGGTATCATGATATATGCTTTCAAGTTTTAACAGAGCTGTAGTAACACAAACAGCATGTTAGCTTTAGAAAAACAGACCATAGCCCAGTGAGAGAATGCAGACCATGTAAATGTATGTACATCCCCATAACCATGCCATTACAGACAAAGATGCCTAAAATTTGGGGAATAGACTCTTTAAGCCTAGTATGGGTAAATTGTGTATCTACATAAAAGAACTCCAAAGTGTATTTCCTGCCAAATTGTAGTGGATAAAACTTCTAATGTAATTCAAGATTGGAAACTTTGCAACTACTAGAAAAGGGCTGGAGAGAATGCTCAGAAGTTAAGAATGTTCACAGTCTTCACAAGACAGAAATTTGGGTTCTAATTAACTCACAATTTCTTATATTCCAGCTCCAAGAATCCAATATCTCTGGCCTCTTCAGTTACCTGAACTTGTGTCTTTTGTGCACATAACCACACACACACACACACACACACACACACACACACACACACACACACACACTAATAAAAATAAATCTTTGAAAAAGAAACTGCTAGAAGAAAATAAGTAAAAACATTTTGAAATGTAGGCAGAAATTGCACCATTTTGAAAAAGACTCCAACAGTTCAGGAAGTAATAGCAAGGTCTGAGGAATGAGATTGCCTGAAATTAAACAACTTCTTCTTCTTAACAAACAGAACAATCATGCAGTGATGAAATACCCTACAGAGTAAAAGATGCTGCTGCAAGATATTCACCTAACAGAAGATTACATCAAGAATATATGCAAAACTTAAAGCTTCAAGACCCAAGACAAATAATCCAACTTATAAATGAACAAAGGAAATGAAGAATGTTTCATGGAAGAAGATTTATAACTTGCTAATGTATACACATCATTTTCAACATCTTTAGCCATTAGGGAAATGAAAATATAAGCCATACTAGGATTTCATCTCGGCCAGAGTAGAATGCTATCATTAAAATAATGAGTAAGAATAAATTGTGCTGAGAAGATGGGGAAGAGCCCTTACACACAGCTTGTGGGAATGTGAACTAGCATATCCACTATGAGAATTAGAGTACAGGTTCCTTAAAATGCAGAAAATAGAATTTCTATATGACTCAGATCTACAGTTCCTCCAGAGTACGTTATAGTTGCATATCCATGAATAAAGAAATAATCCTGCAGTAAGGGATAGTGTTCTTTGAGTATATGCCCGAGAGTGGTATAACTGGATCTTGTGTTTCTCAGTTTCTCTTGAAATAGATGGTAACAACAGAAAGACCCACAACTAGACAATATTCAGCAAGCTAGAGACTTTGAGACACCCAAACCTAAGTGGTATGTATTTATCAAATCTCTCACACTGAGGCTCAAGAATCTATGCAAATAGAGCTCTCACCATGCACAAAACTAAGGTCCAAGTGGATCAAAGACCTCAACACAAATCCAGCTACTCTGAACCTGCTAGAAGAGAAATTAGGAAGGAGTCTTGAACTCATTGGCATAGGAGATCACTTCCTAAATATAACACCAGTAGCACAGACACTGAGAGAAACAATCAATCAATGGGACCTCAGGAAACTGAGAAGCTTTTGTAGAGCAAAGGATACGGTCAACAAGGCAAAGCGACAGCCTACAGAATGGGAAAAGGTCTTCATCAACCCCACATCTGACAGAGGATTGATATCCAGAATATATAAAGAACTCAAGAAATTAGATATCAAAATGCCCAACAGTCCAATTAAAAAATGGGCTATAGAACTAAACAGAGAATTCTCAACAGAGGAAACCCAAATGGCTGAAAGACATTTAAGGATTTGCTCAACATCCCTAATTATCAGGGAAATGCAAATCAAAACGGCTCTGAGATACCACCTTATGCCTGTCCGAATGGCTAAGATCAAAAACACTGACGACACCTTATTCTGGAGAGGATGTGGAGCTAGGGGAACTCTAGCTGACCTACTCTGGTGATAGGATGGCCAAACACCCTAACTGTCATGCTAGAAACCCCATCCAATGACTGAGGGAACTGGATGCAGAGATCCACAGCCAGGCCCCAGGTGGAGCTCCAGGAGTCCAATTGGCGAGAAAGAGGAGGGTTTGTATGAGCGAGAATTGTTGAGACCAAGTTTGGATAAAGCACACGGACAAATAGCCAAACGAATGGAAACACATGAACTATGAACCAATAGCTGAGGAACCCCCAACTGGATCAGGCCCTCTGGAAAAGTGAGACAGTTTATTATCTTGATCTGTTTGGGAGACATCCAGGCAGTGGGACCGGGTTCTGTACTCAGTGCATGAGTTGGCTGTTTGAAACCTGGGGCTTATACAGGGACAGTTGGCTCAGCCTGGGAGGAGGGGACTGGACCTGCCTGAACTGAATCTATCAGGTTGAACTCAATCCTCAGGGGAGTCTTTGCCCTGGAGGAGATGGGAATGGGGGGTGAGCTGGGGGGAAGGCGGGGGAGGGGGGGGAAGAACAAGGGTATCCGTGGCTGATATGTAAAATTAAATTAAATTATAAAATTTAAAAAAAAAAAGAAAAGAAAAGCTGGCTAGAAATAAGCAAAGCTAAGGCCAGGCATTCATAATTAAAATAAATAAATAAACAAATTAATTAATTAATTAATTAATTAATGTAAAATTGCGAAAAAAAAAGAATCTATGCAGAAGAGGAGACAGAGATATTGTAAGTGGCTCTGATGGGATTTGACCCCAAGAAAACAACATCTTCTAAACAAAACAGGGCTGGTAAACACATGAACTCACAGAAAGCGAGACAACACACAAAAGACACGCACAATTTCAAACCAGACAACATACCAAGATGGCAAATGGGGAGTGAACACAAATTCCCACCCCTAACCAAGAAGTCAGTTGTAATTGATACCTTCTTATAAAGGAAAAATCAGTTTTATTCAGTAAAGTGTTGGTGTAATTCAACCACAATTCAGGGCCAGCCCAGTGTCTAAGAATATTTGGACAAAGCAAAATGGAATTCTTTTGTGTGTGTGAGAGAGAGAGCTTTTTATTTTACTGTGCTTTGTTAATTCTTTTCTTATTGTTTAATTTTCATTTTCACTGTTGGCTTTTTTTAGTGAGACTGAGAAATAAAGAGAGAGGGAGAGGATGAACATGAAGTTGGGAGAGTAGGAAAGTGATGAGGAGCTGGGAGGAGGTGGGGAGAAGAATGAATATAATAATATATTGCATGAAAATTAACTTTAAGTTAAAAAATGAGTTAAAATGTTTCTGATTCTCGACGCAAACCGATGGGCAAACCGCGTTATAAAAGTTGCCTTAAATATAAGGCGAGCGCTTTGACCAGGTCCAGTGCTCATTGCATGAGTTGGCTGTTTGAAACCTGGGGCCTATGCAGGATCGCTTGGCTCGGCCTGGGAGGAGGGGACTGGACCTACCTGGACTGAGTCTACCAGGTTGATCTCAGTCCACGGGGGAGGCTTTGCCCTGGAGGCGGTGGGAATGGGGGTGGGCTGGGGTGAAGGTGAGGGGGGCCATAGGGGGGAGAACAAGGGAATCCATAGCTGATATGTAGCACTGAATTGTATTTAAAAAAAATGTTTCTGATTGATCTTCCTGAACCCTGATGGGGATTATTCTCCCTCTAGAGCAAAAGAAGCAGACTTAGGCCGTGGCTGGGATTGAAAGGAAAGGAAGAATCTCCCAATTCAGTAGACAGATTGTGGAATGTACTCCTTAGGTTCATGTGCTTCGATTTTTTTTCCCCAGATGGTGGTGTTATTTGACACAGTTGTATGTTTGCAGAATATTTCTTCACCAGAAGAAGCGGGATGTTGGTAGTAGACTTTGGAATTTATTGCTACATATAGTTCTGGCACAAAAGTTCTGCTTCTTATCTGTCAAAATGTGAGGAACTCTTGCTTCAGCTTAGAGCAGCATTAACTTAGCCACATATCACTTCCTTCCACACCATGATGGACTGCCTCCCTAAAACTGAGAACTAGAAAAATTCTTTCTTCCTTGAAGTAGTAACTTCTTTCAGGTGTGTTATCTTAACAAAGGGAAAAAGAACAAGTGTAACACTGTTTACCAGGAGTTAGAAAAGAGAACAATGTGCAGTCATTGTTCAAAAAGTACAAGCTTCAGTTGTAATAAGAATAGAGTTTTAGGGTTTTTGGCCATCCCATCACCAGAGTAGGTCAGTTCGGGCTGTCTCTCGACCACTGCCAGCAGTCTGTTGTGTGGGTATCTTTGTGGATTTCTGTGGGCCTCTCTAGCACTTTGCTTCTTCCTATTCTCATGTGGTCTTTATTTACCATGGTCTCCTATTCCTTGTTCTCCCTCTCTGTTGTTGATCCAGCTGGGATCTCCCGCTCCCCCAAGCTCTCTTTCCCTCAACCCTCGCCTTTCATTACCCCCACTCATGTCCAGGCTGTTCATGTAGATCTCATTCCATTTCTCTGTCATTGAGTGATCCCTGTGTCTTTCTTGGGGTCCTGTTTTCCAGGTAGCCTCCCTGGTGATGTGAGTAGCAGACAAGTCATCCTTGTTTCATGTCTAGTATCCTGCTATGAGTGAGTACATCATCCAACTACTGAGGGATCTGGATGCAGAGATCCATGACTAGGCCCCGGGTGGATCTCTAGGAGTCCAATTAGCGAGAATGAGGAGGGTTTATATGAGCGAGAATTGTTGAGATCAAGGTTGGATAAAGCACAGGGACAAATAGCCAAATGAATGGAAACACATGAACTATGAACCAATGGCTGAGGGGTCCCCACTGGATCAGGCCCTCTGAATGGATGAGACAGTTGATTGGCTTGATCTGTTTGGGAGGCATCCAGGCAGTGGGACCAGATCTTGTGCTCATTGCATGAGTTGGCTGTTTGAAACCTGGGGCCTATGCAGGATTGTTTGGCTCGGCCTGGGAGGAGGGGACTAGACCTACCTGGACTGAGTCTACCAGGTTGACCTCAGTCTGTGGGGAAGGCTTTGCCCTGGAGGAGATGGGAATGGGGGGGGGGGTTGGGGGGAAGGTGAGGGGGACGGGAGGGGGGAGAACAAGGGAATCCGTGGCTGATATGTAGAACTGAATTGTATTGCAAAATAAATTAATAAAAAAAAAAAAAGAATAGAGTTTTGAACATTAACATGATACATGGTTGCTAATTGCTGTACGTAATGAATTGGATAATGTTGATAACTGAATAGTATATGCATAGCAAATCATCACATTGAACAGCTTGAGACACACAACTTCAGCAAATATATTTTTCTAAAAGAACATTTTAACAGTGAAGCATCTAAAGATATTGGTGGAATGTGTATCTTGGTTTGAGAGGTAGAGCTATAATTATATATTATACTAGATATTAACATCTCAGCAACATGAAAGCTGCACATCATTCACCTAGATACTACTATCAAGCAAAGAGCATCCCCATTACAGAGGAGTGATTTCAGATTTGTTCTGTAACACATGTCCATGCTTTAATACAAACTTGATCAAATTATTAATAAGACAAAATTACTCCTAGTTTGAAGAAGCTTTAATGACATTAATACTGTGTGTGATACATGCTTATTTTTTTTTTATTTTCCAGGATTGTTGCTACTAAAAATGCATTCATAATTTTGATAAATTTCAATGACTTTAAAACATGTATGGTACACTGAAAAAAATGAATTCATTGTTCTGTTATCATGGGAATTCCATTGCTAACTTAGAGAAGGGATTCTGACATTTGAAACAATAGGTTCATCCAACATATATTTGTTTAAAAAACAGAGTAATAAAAATTGTAGTTATTTAACTTCATTGCATTTTTTATCTGAGTATACTATAAAATCTTATTTGATTTATGTAAAATCATGTGTTTTATATTTATTGACTTATGCTGCTGTGGAAACTTAGTGCTAGAAGGTATAAGAACATTGGTGAGAGGAATGCAAATCCCTTCCTTAAAGTGAATCCCAGAGGACTTCTGAGCTGATTGCATCTGGTTTCAAGTATTCTGCACTTGACTGGCAATCAATTGTTCTAGTTGTAATTAACACAAGTTGGGTGACTGCAATACCATGCCCCATGAATTCAGTAGAAGAAAAAAATGGATTTTTAATCAAAAGAGGCAAGCTCAAGTTTTTAAAGAGCTTTTTCTGTGTTTCCTTGCTCTTTAGTTATAAAATAACTTCTAATCAAACTCTTGAGACCTATTTTATTTCATTCAGAGATGAATGATTTGGAATGTCTTACAGAATCATTGAGAGAATCACATTTTATAGTCAAATTATTTTTCAAAACATGTTATAAATTTGTAATGAGTAATAAGGGATTGCCAGTTATTTATTGAATGTGTCATCTGGCTCACTTTGGCAATGCTATGGATACAGCTCTGAAGATTCTCTTCTCTCACCACTTTTATTTTTTAATGTCAACTATAATATACGTTGTATGTGTATGTATATACATGGATATATAACTTATATGCATGCATATATATGCATATAAATCCACATGGTTCCATTTGATATCTCCACTCATATAAATAGCATGCACTGATCAAATCCAACTTCCCTCTATTCTCACTATGCATGCTTCTGTGACAATCTTCCCAGTCTCTAGAAACCATTATCTCACATTTAGATCAATGTAACTACCACAAGTGATGGGGAGTGCATGACACTTCCTTCTGCTTCTGTTTTATTCTACTCAACATGAGTATTTTGAGTTCCATTTATTTTTGTTGCAAATTGGACGACATTTTTGTAAAGAAAGCTATATTTTACAAACAAAATACTTTACCCACTCATTTATTCATAGACATTGATTTGATTCTATATATTAGCTACTATGATTATTTCCATAAAATTTACTGTCATCTAAGTATCTTTATGCTGTTTTAACTTCCTTCGATAACAGATCCTGAAAAGTTGATGGGGAGATCATGTGCTAATAATTTTCACCCTCTGAGGAGCATCTGTATTCTTCTTCATAATGACTTCACTACTTTAATCCCCATAAACACTCGATGAAAATTCCTTTCTCTGGGCATCCTGGCCAAAACTGAGGTTTATGTAACTGGAGTGAGATGTAATTTCTTTGTAGTTTTTCTTTGAGTCATTTATTTGTATTTTTATGAGTCTGAGCATTTTGACTGCATCAATATTTGTGTACCATGTGTATTTAGCATCTGCTAAGGCCAGAAAAGGTCATTAGAGCCCCTGATATTGGAGTTGTAAAAGATGGTGTATGGTGATATTTTATTTGTATTAAAATGTTATTTGTATGTTAATAAATAAAGTTGCCCAGGGTCAGAGCTATTAGCAAGCCATAGGAAAGCAGGGCAGTGGTGGCGTATGCTTGTAACCCCAGCACTTGGTAGGCAGAGCTAGGTAAGTCTCTTTGTGTTCAGGGATACAGCCAGTATTGGATACATGTGCCTTTAATCTCAATACCAACCATAGAAAACCTGGAGGTCTATACAGACAGGTCGTGATGAGGCAGTCATGTGGTTGGTTTTACAACCAATGAGAAGGCAGAACAGAAACTCTATATAAAGACTTTAACACAGGAAGTAGCTCTGGTTCAGAGATGTAGGACCACCGCAGGAGGAAGGGTAAAGTTTTAGCTCTTAGCTCTGACCTCTTGGCTTTCTTCTTTGCATTGGTTCTGTGTTTCTTATTTAATAAGAGGGTTGGTTACATCTACAGTGGTAAGACACCTTGGAGATGTTAGGAATGAAACCTGAGTACTCTCCATAGCAGCAAGTGTCCTTAACTGCTGTGCCTTCGCTCCAGCGCACTCCCTGATTTGGCCTGCATTTACCTAATAGCCAATGAATGATAAGAAGCACTTACCTTGAGTTTTTTGGCCATTTCTTTTTCTTATGTAAAGAATTTGTCCATTTCTTAACAGGCAATGTTTTTCCCTTCTGCTTTATATTTTGTAAGTTTCTTCTTCTAACAACACAACTTTATGTTGTATGTGTATCATCCATTATTCTGTGACACATTGTAATGAACTGACCAAACTTAGGAGTAAATTTATTGTCTACAGGAGTTTAGATGGAAAAATTGTGGAATTCTGTGTTAGGGTGGTGTTTAATAGAAGCTGTAGGTGGATATAAGTCAGTGAAGAAAGTAAGAAAAAAGTGAGCATGTCTCCTAGACAGGATGTAGCTGAATAAACTAATGAGTGATCAGAACAGGTTCAAAGCTGACAGATCATGCTGTATTGACAGACAAGGAGACAATTTTCCATGGTGACTAATTTATGGAATAAATACATGTACAGATCCATGGACCCTGTTTATAAACATCCCTACTGGTACTTCAACTATGTACCACACTGGCAACAAATACCAATACTGTGCTCCTTTTGTTCTGCAACCATTTAAGGTCATCAATAAATTTATTTATGTTGAATTACTTATTATTGTTTATATTTAATTTCTCCAACCTGAAAACCAGTATGTTTTGAAAGGATGAGAAAACTATTCTAATTTTGAATTTGTTTTTGTTTTTTGTGTGTTTTACTCATCCAAGTATCTAAATTAGCATTAAGATCAAATACTTTACATAGCTTTTGAAATATCAGATTAGTTACTAAGCTTATAGTCATGTGGATCTGGAAGGCCTGTCCTGTATCATAGGAGAAAGAGAAGTGATTCTGTGATATAAAAGTCCCTTAGTCATATTGGCCCTTCACTATCCACAGTGTGTCTAACAGTTTAATGGGAATTCGTTTTGAAGGCTCAACCAAAGTCTCAGATGACTTTCCAAACCTGAGGTGATACCCGTTAAAATGTGTTGTCCTTAGTAAGGTAGAACTGCATGCTGTATCATGGTGGTGGCATTTTCAAAAATGAAAAGAATACATTTATCTGGGAGGTAAAGGGTTTGGTGTTCTTCAGTAAAATTGAGTTCACAGGAGGTGGTTTTCCTGCTACCCAATGAAGATCTATTCTTGATATGACTCAACTTAGTATTTAACTCAGACTTTGTTGCTTAATGGTTATAATTTCCAAATTTCCCTTAAAACAAACATCATACCTTGTGAATTCTCATCATTATATGTGTGTCTGTATATGCATATATATATATATATATATATTCATTATTATAAAGGACCCCATTACTTTGAAATCCTCAAACTGAAATGTTTTAAGTGGTTGACATGGCTGTGTGGTGCAGAGTTGTTCAGTAAAGAATTGGTGGGTTATGCATGTCATACAGATTTAAAGAAAAATCATAGTTCATCACAGAGAAACCCTGTCTTGAAAAACCAAAAAAAAAATAGTTCATAATACACATTTTACTTGATAATTTATTGATGTAGTTGCTGAATACTACAAAATTTTTGGTGTTCTAAAATTGTAAATTAAGGCATTCAAGTGAATAGGATTTAACATCTACCATATTCTCAGCATGGTATAAAATAATCAATATGTAGTCTGTGGCTCAGAGGAATTTATATGCTTATTTTATCATAAGTTCTAAACAATAATAAAAGTAATTATTCTATTTATGTATTAGTTTCATGAAAAGAAAAGGTATTAAAAGTAGTAATCACTTCTCTAGGGTCTGGAACAGGGAATGTAATTTTATTGTAAAATTAAAATTCTCCTGAAATTGGCTAAATCCAATTCTATAACATCAGGAGCTTCATTTCACTTGGCTTCAAAGTACTTCTGGTCTGAAATGTTTCCATCTTTAGTCCAGTCATTAGTTTCTCAGCCCCTAATGGACACCAGAAAGAAAGGTTTACTTACCGCTCCCTTTCTGCTTCAAAGGATTACTACTGCCCAGGGTCTCTCAGTTTTCCAAAGATTATCCCATTTATATTGCACTGACTTTTCAAAATAAATCATTCATAAGAACCACTTTATTTCTTTTTCGGATAATCAAGTAGGAATTTGGCCGAGAAGGGAAAAAATCATTTTTCTGATTTCTTAAATTCAAATGATAGGCTCTGTGGGTGCTGCTGCCACAGAATGGTTGGTTTAAAATGAAATTTTTCTTGATGTGGTGCAGAGCCCAGGAATAAAGTCTTCTTACCCAGTTGCCATGGTAACAGGCATGCATCACCTGTCTTTCTCACATTTAAAATTTGTTTCTTGATAACTTCCCTATGGATATTTAGTTTTTTAATCTTGTAAAATATGTCCTATATTTTAGCAAAATCAATCAACCTCAGATTACAAGTAAAATAGGTAGATTAAATAATTTTAAAACAGACATTTGTAATTAAGAAAATATGGATGCGTGGAGAATTATGTGAAAAAAAATCTGCAATTGCTAGCTTTAAGATTGTCAATGTTAAATAAATATTTCACTTAAAATTGTGCATAGTAGTTCCACTTATTTCATTCCTTTTATAGAGAATTATTTGATGTTAAAGTGGGATGTGATGCTTTGGGGGACAATGGCTTCCAAAATTATCTAGTTCTAGCCTGAAAATTTCCTAGAGCAGAAACTTCACTTTTTTGCACAGTCCTTTTATGAGGCAAATAGTTGGCCTGACTTTTGGAAAATTTGGTGATAGATGCATTGCTCTTTCAGTTGTCATCTAGAACTGCTTTGGTATAAGGAATATACCTATCCACAAGTTACATTCTCACCCAGGAATCAAACACTTAAGATTGTAGGAATTTGATGGCCAGATGCCTATGTTCAGTTTGTGACAATTTAAGAGGCCATTCTATCTCCCATCATACTATGTGGTTGGCCTTGGCACCATGGCTAACCAAATTGCTCGTACACTCCTGAGTATTCCTGATCCTCCCTTTCTTGTCCACCAGTAGCATCACTCTGTAAGGTTTCCCAACAAACTTCTGCATGCCAAGTTTTAACCAAATAGGATTTTTGGTGTAGGGTGGTCTTTCTGTATGTTGTGAATCTGTGTTTCTATGATTGATTAATAAAGATCCTGCTTTGGCCTATGGCAAGTCAGGTTATAGTCTGCCAGGAAATCTAAGAGAGAGACAGAAAGAAGAAAGGCAGAGGCGGGAGAGATGCCAACCCACCACTCAAGGAGTAACATGCCAGCAGACTGGTAATGCCACAGCCATGTGGCAAAACATATATTAATAGAAATGGGTTAATTTAAAATGATAGAGCTAGCTGGCAAGAAACTTAAGCCATTGGCCATGCAGTTTGTAATTAACATAAGCCTCTGAGTGACTATTTTATAAATGGCTAGAGAATTGTGAGAGAGACTGATTTGTCCCTACCATGGGCAGGGTGGGACACAGAAAATCTTCAACTACAGGTTTTTATAAACTAAGATGGCTTTAAAGTAGGAAAAATAATTTTAATTTGCTTCACAAAATGTCAAGAAGGGACTGTTACCCCTTTGTTTGTTTGTTTGTTAGTAACTTTGTTTGTTTGTTTTTTATTGAAAATATATTTGTCTCCCATACAACACATTCTGCCCACGGTTTTCCTTCCCTCCCCTCTCATGTCAGGTCTGAAATGGGCAGCACCATAGATGCATGATTCTATCATTCCTTCTCTTTACATCCTAGGCTACTCTTTTTAGATACTGATCCATCCTGGATCAGCCCATACTATGAAACTCAACTTTCCCTGAAACTCAACTTTTTTTGATCCTTAGCTCTAACATCTGGGAATCTTTTCCTAGTTTTTGAATTCTCTTGTCATTTTGAGCATCAACTTTCAGAGAAAAAAAAAGATCAAGTCCTTCTCTCATTCACATTAGTGAACACATATTATACTACCTCCTGTTGTAGATAAATTGCAAAGCATAAAAAAGAGCACTCTAAGTGAATGTGTACTGGTATTGTTTTATCTAAAATTTTCCTAAGTTCCATATTTTAATGAATCTCTAGCCCTATCTTTTATTCCAGAAAGACTAGTTTTAAGCCCCATTCTTTATGATTCTTATGATGGAAATATATTTGATTATATTAAAACTGCATCTGTCTTAAACCACCAACCAATTAACTCTGACATAAAGTGCTACTAAGCTGTAAAGTTTTACCCCAAAGCTCTAGTGTAAAAATTAACCCCATTTCAGTAGTGAAGTGCATTTCTGTACTAGACAGAATATGTTGTTCCTGTTCTTTGTTTTATAATCAAGCAGACTCATTCTTATTGTTTTCTCTACCTTCACAAATAATTTACAAATACTTTTTTAAGATCTAGAATATTTTATTCACATAGAGATTTTTTTAAAGTAACATACCAATTTATACAATTAAACAGTTTTTGGAGCTGTCCACCTTACTGATTTGGCTTAATCAAGTTTCCTTATTTTGTACTGACAGATAAGTGGAAAGAGTGATAGAATATTAAACTATGAGAATTTTGTAGACAGAACCAATATGTTTTACAAGCATAACACAGAGATGTGACAATCATCAATTTTTTTCCTGAAATGTTTTGTTTTAATTTGATGGAACCATGATTAAATTTTATTTTGCACGAATCTTTCTTTCCACTCCAAATGAAGATGAATTTCTTTCAGCAAACTGGTTTTGGGTACAGATATTTCTAGACTTACAATTAACTTCCTCATTCAGGGAAGATAAACAAAGCTGTTTGTAGATTACAATGTTTTCCCTTCTCTGATCATTCAACAATGCTTAAATGAAATTAAGTACTCTTGGTACTTCTTCTCCAGGAAGCAAAATTACTTGTGTTCCTGGTAGTGGAGCATGATTGAGATTCCACGACCCTGAGTTACCAATTTTTCTGTACCATCCAGTGAATGATGTATGATAGTCATAGTTTGGTTTTGAATAAGTAAGTTAAATCTATTGTAAGCAAAATTGAAGAATAATAGATATTCAAATAGTAGCAAACAGACCAATGGACAGATGGTAGGTAGAGAAGATATTGTCAAATCTGTCTCATACTATGTTCACCACAGAATCTACCTTGAAAGCCCCATTGAGAAAGTCACCCTGAGGCCCTAGAAGAAAGAGTCCCAGGCAAAGTAGTTTCTAATCCCAATTTCCCATGAAGCTTCCAAGTACAGGATCATAAAATTGGGCATGCATCACATCTGGAAATGGGAGTTGGAACTTAGGAAAATGAGGCAGTCAACTGGAGTTCTCTGTCAAACTATCTATATCTGAGATTCTCAGGGCTTAACTTTCTGCTTCTCATTCCCACTGTAGGTATTTTTACACCATAGGACAAACAGTAATCACTTCTGTTGGTGATTGTTTTACCTAAGAGCAAAATTGTTATTCTTGTGTTCTTTCACTTTTCTAATTTTTTCTGGGCTCAAAGTTGGAGGGAATTCACACAACTGAGCCAGAAGACAAGGGAAGGCTCTGTAGAGGGAATAAGACTAGAAAAGGGAAAAAGTATCCTTGTTTTTAAATGCTATGATTCTATACATAAAGTATCATAAAGATTCCCCTGGAAAGTTATACAGCTGATAAACACTTTTATATCCAGCTGAGTAGCTGAAAAAAGAATTAGCATAAACAGTCAACAGCCTTTTATATAAACAACAGGTATCCTGAAAAACTAATAATGGAAACCATTACAATAGTATGAGAAAAAATATTTTGGAATACATATGACAAAGGATGTAGAAGACTTCTACAATGAAAACATTAAGACTCATTTTTTTTAAAAAAAAGGAAAAATGAATAAAATGGAAAGGCCTAAACTTCTGATGGACAGTTACCAACCTATGCAGATCTGTCTGTGAGAACTGGGATTTGAACACCTTAAAGAATAGGGTGGACTACAGTTTAATGCTGGAGACAACTTTACTTCAGTTTCAGTGTATACAAATGTAACAAAGAAAGCAATGATCCAAGAAGGTTGTTTGAGTCCAGAAAACATGATAAGAAAAACATGCAAATGAACACCAGTAAGCATATACTAAATATTAAGAAAGCAGTCTTTTCCCAGAACTTTCTCAGGACAGACCAATTTAAACACCAAAGCCTGTCATGTAATACAGATTATATTTGGGAAAGAATGAAAGCAAGGCAGAAGGCCATATCCAGATTCAGGGTACACTGCGGACAGCATTCAGCATATCCTTTCGCCAGATAAGGTCCTATAGCTATGTTCTGACATCTAACAAGAACAAACATATCTTATAAATTTAATGTAAATATTTGTTGCAGAAGGCACTAAATCACATCCAAGAACAATCCAGGGAACAAAATGCACCTAGGGTAAAACGTCCTCTGCCTTTTTTCCAGGATCATCTCATACAGTTACACAAGGCATTGTTCATCATACATTATTCCTTTAACAATGTTCCAACAGATTAGTTAAATTAATATTGTGGATACAGTCATCACACCAAAAGCAATCTACAGATTCAATGTAATCAGCATCCAATTCCAATGCAGTGTTTCAGAGAAATTAAAAATAATAATAATTTTTTTTAAACCTTAAATTTCATACAGGAATACAAATCATCCAGGTTAGCCAAATAATCTTGAACAATTAGAAAAATCCTGTAGGCCTTATATCATAGATTTTTAAGCTATTCTGCACAAACAGGATTGCTACATGCAAAAGAATGAATAAAATTATATTATATCTCAACTATGCAAAATTCAGCTCCAAAAAGATCAAGGACCTCAACATAAGGCCCTTTCTCCATAGCAATGACAGTCCTTGTTATCTCTGGTTTTTCAATGGCCAACATGGCAAAGAGGAGGTGTTATCTTACTGTGCTTTTCATTTTTGTCTGATTGATGATTAGAAATATTGAACATTTTTCTATTCATTGTAATTTGTAGGCTTCATAGTCAAAATGCTTATATAATCTTCTTGTTTTAATGTGAAAACTCCTTGTTTCTCTTTGGTCAGTAAGTAATGAATTTCCCATACGTTGAATATTACTTTTGAATCACATTTATCTACTGTCTTTTCTTCCTTGACAAGCTGACTTTTGATTTTGCTCACTGTTTGCATCATTGTGTAAATTATTTTGGTAAAATCCATGAGCTGTTTATGCTTGTTGCAAGCCAATGCTGATAGCAAGGAGGCTAGCTTCTGTCTCCTCTACAAGTTCATGTCCTAAAGAAGACTGGTCTCCTAACTCTGAATAAAACATAGCAAGCAGATAATAGTACTAAACACAGCGTGTCACTCAGAATAGCTAGTGGTAAACTATTTCCAACGAGGATATTACTGTTTAATGATGTAAAAATGCCTGCAGTGGAAAAGGAATTTGAAAGATCTACTCTGGAGAGGACAGAGAGTTCTCTGCATACAATAATCCCTCTGCTGGAAACCCCAACAGACTGCATCTGTTTCCCCAGTAAGTTTCTGCTGAATGCTTGCAGGTGCCCAGTTTGATGGTGTTATCTGTCTGCTATTTGTTCTTTTACTTGGAAACCTTACACAAGAGTATATTCTGCTCTGTCCAAGACTCTAGATCTGGAACTCAGGGGGTTGCCTCAATGGGGCTTAGTGAATTTCTCCCAGCTGTTTGTAGGACCTTGTTTTGATGATACTACTTTCTTTTGATCTCTCCATTAGACTGGTCGACACATTTCTGCTAGATGTTTTGAGCACATAATATTTTGAATTGTGCTTTCTGTCTGTTACTTATCTCCATTGCTATTTATTCATTTGCTTGCTACATACTTATTATATCCAATCATTCAATACTGAAAGCATAGCATCACGGATCTTTTCAAATATCCCAGGGAACAGCTGTGAAGAAACTAGTGTTTTAGAATGAACAACAACAAACAATTGTATGGGTAAAAGGGAGTGTTTTATAAGGTCCCATACAAGCATAAAAGTTTTATGTTTAACTCAAGATAAACAAATTTAGTTTTTCAAAGATTTAACATTTTGTTGTAAAAAACTCTGGTCCTTTCTCTAATACATAACTTCCTCAGAGTGTATGATTGCTATCTGCTCACCATATTATGCAATAGTCACTTACTTTTACTTTGTTTTGTACTTTGTACATATTCACCAGAGACATCATTGAGGGGCACATATTTGTTTTTCCTGAGTAACATTACATCATTCAGAGTGTAATGCCTGCTGTAAATGATGTATAGATCCTATACCAAAACAAGAATAAACAGTCTGAGACTGATTGAAATATCTTACCTTTGTGCTCTATTTTTTAAATTTAATTTAATTACAATATCTTCATTTCTCCCTCCCTGCTTTATTCATTTTGAAATAGTAACTGTGAATGTAATTGGACCCCGTAATCTCATAGGGAGTGGCACTATTTGGTAGTCTGGCCTTGTTGGAGGAAATGTGTCATTGTAGGGTTTGAGGTTTCCTATGCTTAGAATAACCCCCAGGGTCACAGTCGACTTCTTGTTGCCTTCAAGATACAGCACTCTCAGCCCCAGAAGCATGTCTGACTGAACACCAACATGCTCCATCCACATCATGATGATAGTGGATTAACCCTCTGAAAGTGTAAGGAAGCCACCTCAATCAAATGTTTTATTTTTCAGAGTTGTGGTGGTCATGGTGTCTCTTCACAGCAACAGAGCACCCTGACTAAGAGAGACAAGGAAAATATTTGAAAGAAGTAATGCCATTTATTTGTCATTTTTAAAATTTTTCTGCAATATTTCAGGATTTCCCATGTATCATTTAGATCATTTAGATCATTTAGATGATTCAATTAAATATACCAGTGAGGTCCAGTAATCGACTGATTCCAAAGTGAAGCTCCTCAGGTGCAGCCATCTAGAGCAGCCCAGGGTCTCTAGATTACCTGCAATCTTCTCCTGATTTTCATGACAGCATCTTCACTTGGAAATGAGAACATTTATAATCGTTAACAATTATTCTTTTGGTATTAATTTAGAAATATCTATGAAAAATTGATTTTGAAATGATAGCTCTCCTAGGTTCAAACAAATTTATGTTTTGTGTATTATTTAAAAAATTAAGAAGTAGTTCTATTTTTTACCCAAATTAGTTCATTTTCTAAATGTTATATACATACTAGATCACAATGATCTTTAATGTAATTATTTATTTAAATAAATAAAATTACTTTCAAAACAGTAAAGCAGTATATAAATAAAATGAAAGTTATTTTTACTATTGAGGTATCTGCTTATGGATGAATATATACCATGTTTGTCCTTCTGAATCTGGGTTACCTCACTCAGGATGATTTTTTCTAGTTCCATCCATTTGCCTGCAATTTCATGATGTCATTGTTTTTTACTGCTGAGTAGTACTCCATGTGTATACGTGCCACATTTTTTTATCCCTTGTTTGGTTGAGGGGCATCTAGGTTGTTTCCAAATTCTGGCTATTACAAATAATGCTGCTATGAACATAGTTGATCATATATCCTTGTGGTTTGATTGAGCCCAAGAGTGGTATAGCTGGGTCTTGAGGAAGATTGATTCCAAATTTTCTGAGAAACCGCCATACTGATTTCCAAAGTGTCTGTACAAGTTTGCACTCCTGTGGACCAATAGCTGTGAAGCCTCCATGGCACTGCACTAGCCCCTCTTCATAGGCAAGACAGTTGTTGTAACTTGACCTGCTTAAGGAGTCCCTGTCAGTTGGACCAGGATCCATCCCTGGTGCATGAGTGGGCTTTTTGGAGCCCAGTGGCTGTGGTGGGACAACTTGAACAGCCTTGGTGCAGGGGGAGGTGCTTGGACCTTCCTCAACTGGATGTACCAGGCTCTGCTGACTCCCCATAGGAAATGTTGCCTTAGAGGAGTTGGGAATGGGGATGGGTTGTGAGGGAGAACAATTCATTTTGTTGTTGGAACCTCTTCTAAATCAATATGTCTAACTCTACCTATGGATTTTATTTTAGTTCTCTATTTTATCTTACTTTTTTTTTCACATAAGGCATCACTGTGTAGTCCAAGCTGGCCTTAAACTCATTTTCCTCCTGTCTCATATACGGAATAATAGGATTTGGGGAGTTAACTAACAAACCTTGTTCTCTGAAAATTTCAAATTGATAAGTTATTTTGAATACCAAACAAACGAATTATCTGAATATGTCTTTGTTTGTTCCTTCATTTGTCTTTATGTTGCAGTTTTATACATAAAACCTTAACAAAAACGAAATTGAGTAAACATGAGGAAGCAAAACATATTCAAGAAAAATCAGCAGGAGGAGGACAACTATCATTCATACTGAAACACAGAAACTATTCTTCACAATTATATTTAAAAGAATTCATTTTTTGTGCACATCTTCTCAGCTGCTAAACATTGGGATCCAACATAGAACACTATGTGGCACAAAGTCAGGAGGCTGGGAGTGCTCTGTGTGACAGAAGGCAATTACCTGGAAGTAGCAAGGTGTCTGGAGAGAGAGTGCAGGTAGAGGCACAAAATTCCAGATGACTAAGCATGAAGGTTGCAGAAAAGGGCATCCACGGGAGTAAAATGTCATCTCTCCAAGAAGAGCCTACCTAATGTCTATGCAGTAGGAACTTGTTAGCTTTGTCCAAAAATGAACACATCAACAGCAAATAAATCCTGTGTGTTGAAATATGTGCTTAACACTTTAAAATTAAGTTTATATGTAGATATAGATAGATATAGTCATTCTTATTATGTCATGTCTAAAGGTACATGTATAATAAATTTACAGTTTGTACATTATTCATATTGGTATATAAAGTATATATACATACTATATATATATATATATATATATATATATATATATATATATATATATATATATATATATATATATACTGTGAATTTAATTCTGAGATCCAAAATGAATGTGGACATAGAGAACAAGTTCCATAAAATTGTCCTCTGACCCTCCATGACCATACTGTGACACAAAGACCCACACATATCATGCACAAATATGCACAACACATTTTGAGAAATGAAAGGTTTTTTTGTGTTAGAATAAGAAAACATACAGAGAGATTATAGTATAAAATTAGAAAGGTTATGGTAAAATCTCATTGATCTATCAAAAAGAAAGCATATTATATTTTCACTGCTTATTTGCAAAAGAGATATATTCACTTTGAGAATTCTTATTGTTATATTTTCAATTCTTGTCATCAGAAAATCAAGACATTTCATGATTTTCTTCTCAGTCTCATACATTCTTCAAGGACGCTTTTATTAAAAAGACATTGAGAGTGATTCTTACCTCATTCTATGAGTTGTCCAGGAAGAGATCTTTCATGATGAAAGTCTTTCTGTGCAGAACTTATGAGGCATTGTGTTTTCAGAAAAGGATTAATTAAATCAGAAATCCCTTATTAAAATATCTAAAAGCTTCATTAACTCAATAGTATGATATGTTAATCAGATTAATTGAGAATTATTTTTGTCTGTGGACCTACCACCATTCTAGTCATAATAGAGACGTTTCAGTCTGGAAATCTTGTGAAATTTGAATGGGAAATGTATATATTACATAATCTTTGGTCTTTTCAGAAAAAAAATACATAAAATTTAATTTTAAGGCTGGTATTATTTACTACTATATTATATGTCTGCTGCTAATTCTACTGTCATAATGGTAGTTTCATTTAAAATTTTTTTATGATTAGATTTGCTTGCAATGACAATATATTGCTTACATATTTTCTACTTAATGATGATTTAAAATGTTATAATTGAGATTGTAAGAAGAGTGGATATTTGTAGAGGATAAAAGTACTTGATTTGGGGGATGTGGGGGATGCAGGGTGGCTTGGGAGGGAGGGCTGGGAGATGTGAGGAGGGAGAAGGTGGGGTCTGTGGGTGGTATGTAGAGTCAGTATAAAATTTCTTAATAAAGAAAAAAATAGATATAAAAAATAAAAAAAGGAAAAAAAAGAAAATGATGATAAAAAAAGTACTGGAAGTCTCAATATGATTTGGAAGAACCATTAATGCTTAGGTCTAAATGAAGCAAAAAATAGAGATAAATTTGAGTAAGTTGTGGCTATTGCAAAAGTAATTTTAGATTTTGAAATGAGCATTTATGAAAATAAGCTTAACTTAATCACCAGTATCAAAGTGATGCATTTCTTTCTTTCTTTCTTTTTTTTTTAAAACAACTAATAAGAAAAGAGGCCATGAAAACAAGGAGGGGTATATTGAATAATCAGTTTGGAAGGAAAAAGAGGAACAGAGAAACATTGTCGTTATAATTTCAAAAAATATATAACAAATTTAAAATATTCTCAACTTTTAAAATCAATCTTTCTTCAGTGATTTGAAGCTTTTGTTGTAGAGGTCTTTCACCTTCTAGGTTAAGTGTCTCCCAAGTTACTTGTCTTTAATACTATAGTAAGTGTGAGGACATTCATGGTCTCTTTCTTAGTGTATTGGTTATTCGGTTTAGAGAAAAATACTGATTTTTGTAAGTTATTTTGTATACTGAGACTTTGCTAAAGTTGTTGATTGTTTCTTGACACTTTCACACGGCATTTTTGGATTTTGTATATATAATACTGTATCATACGCAAATAATTATAATTTGACTTCTTCTTGTCCTCTTTGTGTCCCTTTGATTTCCTTCTCTTCCTGTATTGCTCAGGGTAGTGCCTCTAGGCCTTTCTCATTCCTGAATATAATGAGATTTCACAGAGTTATTTTGCATTTAAGATAACGTTAGCTGTTTCTAATATAATATATATATATATATATATGTAATATACATTTATTTTGTTGGCATATGTTCCTTTCAGTCCTAGGCTCTCTAGGAGTTTTATCATGAAATCATGTTGAATTTTGCCAAAGGCCTTTTGCATCCATTCTAAACATCATGTGATTTTTGTCTTTATTTTATTTATTAACCTACCTATGTTAAACCAACTCTGTATTTATGAGATGGTGCCAAGTTTATCAGTTAAAAGTTAAAGACTTTTGACATATAATTGGTTATAAAACAAAATAAAATTAAATAACTAACATAGTGTAGATATATTAGTATAGATAACGTATAATGCTTTTATATTTGGGAGAAAAGAATTATTTGTTAGTGATGTGTTATTAGGATAACGTTTTGGGAAATTTTGTAGAAGAGAAAATGCATGAATACAGACAAAGAGGATAAAATATCAGAGTGAGTATATAGTATGCGTGGCACTATGGTACTGAACTGTTTGCTTGAGTATGGTGAATAATGCATAAAAGACACAATATGATAGAAATATAGATAACATAGATATGTGCAAGCAAGTCAAAAATATCTTCTAAATTTCAGTTATAATGAATGAAAAGAAAGATGCTTAGCAATTCTGACTTGTCAAATTTTTTACTTAATCAAGTAATTTTAAATGTGATCATGTGAGATGATATTTAATAAAAATTGCTTTTCTCAGCTACAGATTATCAGCTTCCTTCCTACATTATGAGTATCAGTTTTGACATTTCACTGAATGTGTCACTCATGCAAGAAGGCTGAAAGTTCTGTTACTGAGATGGCTCACGGTTGTCTGTAATTCCAGTTCCATGGAATCTGATGTTCTCTTCTGAGCTCTGCAGGCATCAGGCTTGCAGTACTAGTACATGCATGCAGACAAGCCACCTATACAAATAAACTGTTTTTTAATGATATAAAGAAATTGAATGAGTCTTGCTTTGCCTGAAAATCCAAAAAGGCCTCCAAATGTGCATATGTACTGTCATGTGGCAGTCTTGAAGTTGTTTGAAACCTCTTTGACAGGAAGCATCTCAATTTTATTTAGTAAACAGAATACAGACCATATGGAGAAGTTTTGTACTAGTAAACAGGTCCAGATACTGCAATACTGACACACCAATTATATTTAGAGTGACCTTTTTCATTTTATGGTGTATGATCAAGGTTAATTATTCAAGAACCTTCACATAATTATTTTCATATAAATTATATTATACAAAACTAGTTTGTTTCTAACAATACAAGTTCATAATTACTTTGGCATTTAATGTATAGTTACCATATGGTGATTTAGGAAATAGTATTATTTTCAAATCAATTTAGCATAATCATTGGTAACAGCCAGTAATGATGATTTAGATTCTGTTTACAGTAGTAGAACATAATACTGTATAAATTTACTTGAAATTCCTGAGAATAGTGTTCCATAGATATTCGTTTATTGGTTCAACACACCTAACCTCATCCCCAATCCATACTCTGGGTATAGAATTGCTTTAACACTTCAGGAGTTACCTAATGTATTTAAAAGAGAAAGTGAAAGAAATCCTATAAATCTCTTTACCTTGAATTTCAGGTAGCTTAAAATATCTAATTGGAATCTTAAAAAGCAAAAGTCATATTATGAGAATTCCAGGGTATGTCAGCATTGTTATGCATAATCCTTCAGTTCATCTTCATTTATGACTTACTGTCAATAATGTTAATATTTACTATATTTTGATATCCTATTCTTCATTCTTCCTTCATTTTTAACTGTTTATCAATGATGTTTATATACAATATTTCTTATTACATTTCCAGTAATTCATAGAATAAATTAAAACAAGAAAATTAATAACAAATATAAAACAAATTTATATAAATATAAATAGCATTTCACAAAAATAATACATTTGAATTTTAATATTATATTTATATATATATTTATCATTAGAAATTTTAAAAAGAAAATAATATTAAGTTAGACTCCATAGTCTCTGATGTGTGAGAAAATTTCTCCAGTTCCTATTTAAATTTCAGGCATAGTGGACAGAACTGATTAATGGTGTGTTAATTTCCATCCTTTATTAAGTTTTATCATAAGAAATGAACACTGAAATTTTACATCGTGAAGCATTTAACAGTTAATGAGCCTTGTTTCCCAATCTAAAATCTACTACCTAGAACAAATGTGAGGTGTGCAAGGTTGGAAGAGCAGAAACAATGGATTACCAGATCTCTGATCACCTTCCCACTGCTCCATACTGAAAACAGTAAGGCAGGCATGTTGGTTTTTGTCCCAGATGGTGTGTTTCTGACAGTTTAAAATAACCTGGGCTATTCATAATGACGACTTCATTGACCATACAATAAAAGGTTCATGATCTATTGCTACATCATCAGCTTTTCTCATCTGGAAATCCCGAAATATTAATTGACTAATTACTAAGTTATGAATTCTGTGCAATGGATTCAAAACAATTTTACTTCAGTAAGGATTACTTTACCAACAGGTTATCTGTGGCCTGTTTTTCTTACATAGGTAGAAGAATAGGCAATTATATAAGAATCATTTTTGTCCAACACCCACAGACACACACACACACACACACACACACACACACACACACACACACACACACACAGATAAAGAGAGAGCTAAGAACATTTTGACCATCAACTCTGTTTACATTCCATTTTCCTTCTATAACCAATTAGCCACTTAGTCTTCAAGACAAGCCTCAAATAATTAATAATTAATCCAAAACATAAAATAGAAAATAACACATTCACACAAACCCACATAAACATGCATATAATGTTTTACTAGTCCATCTATCCAAAAATGAAAACAAAGGTCAGTTATTTGCCACAGAAATCATGATTACTCCAGACAAAATTCCTTGCTTAATTTTTTAATATTGTTCTTCCTTATTCAAGATCATAAATATTAGGTACACTATGCTAAATTATTAGCTTATTTGTAAACCTATGCTCATTATATACATAACGAGGCTAAATATTTACTTGATTGTAATTGGCAAAGGGTTTGTCTCTAAGAAGAAACTAAAATGCACAATTAAGAAAATTTTCAGCTTATTATGTCTATGTTTATACATATCCAACATATAGATGTAAAATTTCTCAGTACTGTAGGAGAAGAAATCTCAGTACTTTCAATTTTCAGTATCTTACTAACTTGTAGGTAGTTATTGCTACCTACAAACTGATCTTTCTAATTAGAATTTACTTGTGAATTTCTTTATACAAATTTCTTGACATCTGTCACTTTCATTAATTTCTAATTTGGTCAATTTATTTAGAAACTGTGAAGATTCTACCATATTTAGTACAGATGAATGAATAAAAATTATTTTTGAAATATTATCTTCAATTATCTAAAATAATTGAAATAGTACTTGAATAATTCATATATATTTGATATCAGCAATACTCCATAGAAATAATTTGTAGATAACTTACATTAACATTGGTAAAATTGTTCAAAGTGATTCACTTTCAGCCTTTGAAGACTGCTAATACCAGTTTCTATAAAACTCAGTTGTTCAGTACTACAGCGTACAGTGAGAGTCAAAAATGTTGACCACCCTTATTTGATTAATAAACCAGGATTAAATCTCCTTCAATAATGAAGTCACTGAAAAAAATTGTTAATATTTTCTAAGCTCCATTTTATGAATTTACCAAATATTTGGAAATAAGATGTAATGTGTTTATTTCAAATAGAAAACATTCTGAGTACTTTTTCTTATTTTATATATACATTTTTATTTTATAGTTAACTTAACTTCACATATCAGGCGCGGATTCCCCACCTTCCCTCCTCCCACCCCCAGACCCCAGCCCTCCACCCCAGTCCATGCCCCATTTCCACCTCCTCCAAGGCAAGGTCTCCACTGAGGAGTCAGCCCAGCCTGGTAGACTCAGCCCAGGCAGGTCCAGTCCCCTCCTCCCTACACCAAGGCTGAGCCAAGTGTCCCAGCATAGGCCCTAGGCTCCAAAAGGCCAGCCCATGCACCAAGGACAGGTCCTGGCTCCACTGCCTGGGGACCTCCCAAACAGTTCAAGCTAATCAACTGTCCCACTTATCTAGAGGGCCCAGTCCAGTTCCATGGGGGCTCCTCAGCTATTGGTTCACAGTTCATGCGTTTCCACTAGTTTGGTTATTTGTCCCTGTGCTTTTTCCAATCATGGTCTCAATATCTCTCGCTCATACAGTCCCTCCTCTCTCTTGCCAATTGGGCTCCCGGAGCTGCACCAGGAGCTTGGCGGTGGATCTCTGCATCTGCTTCCATCAGAAAGTAGATGAGAGTTCTATCATGACAGGCAGGGTTTTTCGACCATTGGATCATCAGAGCAGGTCAGCTCAGGCACTCTCTTGACCATTGCTAGTAGTCTACAGTGGAGGTATCTTTGTGGATTTCTGGGGACTTCTCTAGCACTCTGCTGAGGGAGATACCGAGTAGTTTTTCAAAGAAATAACTTTCTATGAATATGAAATGTATGTGGGTGGTAATTCTGATATATAAGCCAAGTCTGATACCTATACCCTGCAATTATGATAAGTACCAATGTATATACTGATGTACTGATGCCATTATATTTCTTTGAAGTTATTCTTTTCTTTTACCACAAAACTTTCCCACTACAGAATTTTATTAAACTTATAAATCAGTTATGATAAAAGGATCTGGATGGAACCATTTTACCAATTCTGCTTCAAACAAAGCTGGAGCCATTCTGCAGGATTATCTTTAGGTTTATAATTTTCAACATGAGCCATGAATTCTAAACCCAATATTGGAAATATCAAAATTTCTTTGGAGAAATTTTGTCATGCATTTGGCCACTTGTATTCCTGAATCAGTTCTCTTTGGTCCTGTGATCTTATACTGTGATCTTTGCAAGTTTTAAAAATGCTCCTTTCAGTGAATTTTATGGACCTCTCCACAATGTGCTTATGTGTAGAAGTATGTTGTTACACTGCCTACATGTATCTGATTTTTAAAAGGTATCCTGAATCATGATATTGCTGTGCTGAGGTTTATGATTTGCAAATTTTTGAAAGACAGACATATGGCATAGCAAAGCTTATACTAGTTTCTAATATTTGAAGGAAGACTTCAAAACAATCACATTGTGTCAATGAATAATGTTGATAACAAAAAAAACCCATAATTTGAATGACTTCATATGCTTTAGATATTCTGCAGATTTCATTTTGATCTTCTAGTCACACATAAACATCTTCACTCATTAATGCCAATTATTCAGTTTACCTAGAAATAATTGCTTTACTTTACATGATGTTGTACTGTAAAGGATCTTCAATTAAGTTGTATGGTCAAGGAACCTATGAATCTCCTTGTCAATATCAATAGAAAAAAGTTTAAATTGTATTTGATCATGAAGTACCAGCTTTCTCTCTATAAATAAACTATGCTCATCAATTAACTCAAATTTGATTCTGATTCATGAGCTTTTTGATGGATAATTTTTTTTCAATTGCTAATATTTTGGTCAAATGTTTTGCTAATGTGTTGAGACAGATGGTCAACAATCCCTTGCCATGTGCCTACAAATTTCAGTCATGACAAAAAACTTGGGCATTATAATCTCTTTTGTTATTGTTGTTGTTTATTCATTTTTAGCAATTTCTAAAATTTAATTTACTGATAGTTGTACATTGGTTTAATTATTGAGAAGCAATTAAAGAAATGTTCAACATCCTTAGCCATCAGGAAAAAGAAAATCAAAATGACTCTGAGATTCCATCTTACACCTGTCAGAATGGCAAAGATCAAAAATACAAGTGACAGCTTATACTGTCAAGTATGTGGAGCAAGGGAAACACTCATCCACTGCTGGTAGGACTGCAAACTTGTACAGCCACTTTGGAAATCAATGTGGTAGTTTCCCAGAAAATTTGGAATTGATCTACCTCAAGACACAGCTATACTACTCCTGAGACTATACCCAAAGGATGCTCCATCCTATAAAAGGACACTTGCTTAAGTATGTTCATAGCAGCTTGATTTGTAATAGCCGGAAACTAGAAATAACCTAGATGTCTTTCAACACAAGAATGGATAAACAAAATATGATACATTTGCACCATGGATTATTACTTACATGTTTACAACAACAGCATCATGAAATTTGCTGGCAAATGGATGGAACTAAAACAAATCAACCTGACTGAGGCAACCCAGACTCAGAGAAGTAAACAAGGTATGTCATCATTTATAAGTGGGTATAGGCTGTAAAGTAAAGGACCATCATGTTGCAATCCACAGACCCAGAGAAGCTAAGTAACAGGGAAGGCTTAAGGGAGAGGCATGAATCTCCCTGGGAAGAGGAAATAGAACAGAATATCATGGGCAGACTAGGGACAGGAGGGATCAATTGGGGGGGGGGGGTGGAAGGGAAGAGTACTTTGAGAGACACCTGTAATTGGAGGGTGTTTTGGTATGAACTAGAAACTCATTACAATGGAAACTCCTAGGGATCTATTAGGGTTACCTTAGCTAAAACTCCTACCAATAGGGGATAAGGAGCCCATTTCCTGTAACCAGCAAGACTTCCATTGTAGGAGTTGGGACATAAACACAGCTACAAAACCTTTGATCTACAATTTGTATTGCCTGCAAGATGTGCTGGGGTAAAGGTGGTGAAAAATTGTAGGAATGGCTTAAGACCCATGCTACAGGGATGCCCACCCTGATACTGCCTGGAGGGTCATGATCCACAAGTGGGGTGGGCCAGAGACCTATGATAGAACCAAACATGACCAGCAAAAACAGAAACAAAACCAAAAACGAACAAAAAAGTCAATGAAATTATTCCTAATTGTATTCTGCTCTACTCATAGACAGGGGCCTTGAATAATCGTCATCAGAGAAGCGTTATCCCCAAACTGATAGAAACAGATGCAGAGACCTACAGCCAAATATTAAGCAGAGCTAGAGGAATCCTGCAGAAGAGGGGGAGGGAGGAGCCAAAGGGATCAAGGACACCACAAGAAAAACTACAGAATTAGCAAACGGGCTCATGGAGGTTCCCAGAGACTTAACCAACAATCAGAGAGCTTGGGGCTGACCTAGGTGCTCTGCATATATGTTATGGTTATGTAGCTTAGTCTTCTTGTAGGACTATGAACAGTGGGAGTGGGGATTGCCTCTGACCCCTTTGCATGCTCTTAGGACCCTTTCCCTCCTACTGGGTTGCCTTGTACAGCCTTAATATGAGGGGATGTACCTAGTATTATTGCAACTTGATATGCAAAGTTTGTTTGAAATCCCTGGGAGCCATGGCCATTTCTGAAAGGAAAGGAAGGGGAGTGGTTTGAGGGGAGGATAGGGGGAGGAAAAACTGTGGTTGAGATGTAGTTTATGAGATAATAATAAATAAATAAATATATATATATGTATATGAAAAAAGAAAAAGAAAATCTCATGCAATGTGAAAGTAAAATGACAGTGATTCAAGGCTAGAAATGTGAAGGGGAAATTGTGGTGATGAAAATTTGCCAATGAATATAAAATTGCTGTAAGGTAGAGGACTGAAGTTATGTGACTTTGTTATACTTGAAATGGCTGTCATCAATGCATCAAAATATCAAGAGAAGTTTTTAAATATCCATCTCAAAGAAATGAAAAGTGGTTAATATAATGAATATGCTTGTGCCATGGTTTTAGCAACACGTAAGATATGAATAATATAACTTCATATAAGGCATCATAAATTTGTATGATAATGCTTCACTTAAATTTTTTAACACTATTATATTTTTTCTATAATCAATACAAATAAAATTATGCTAAAACTGTTTAATAACAAATTATTTTCTTTTCTTGTGATTAATTTTCCTTCTAACTATTTTGTCATGGGAGTTCAAGAGTGGATTTTGTTTTGTAGTACTGCATTCTTACTTAGCTTGGAGGAGAAGCAATCACAATGTTGTTGGATTTGTAAAATGGGCTTATAGTAAGGATTTGCACTGGAGAACCCTGGTAATGGCAATGACTAGTTCACACCTCATTTCCTCTATGCTATCTACCTTCTAACTTCCTATTCATCAACTCAGTAGGAACTTTTGACTCTTCTATTTCTATGTGGATATTTTTCTGCATATAGTGACAGAAAACTGTGCTCTGTAAAGTTTACTATACATTTCATGAATTCTTTCTTTCACAGGCTGTGGCAGAATCCCTACTCCCCACAAGGTCACCATGCTATGACACTTTAATGAAGCTTCTTACTATGTACTCATATAGGATGTTT
Organism: Peromyscus californicus insignis; assembly: GCF_007827085.1. Classification (NCBI taxonomy): domain Eukaryota; kingdom Metazoa; phylum Chordata; class Mammalia; order Rodentia; family Cricetidae; genus Peromyscus; species Peromyscus californicus. Next base: position 46,667,249 of record NW_026294491.1, on the reverse strand, counting down.
TCCAGTGGTTTTCTAAACATGTGTGTATCTTTCCAAGTTCTGTTCTTTGTGTCTGATTCTTTTCCATCAAGTACAAATCTGGTGATGTAAGATGTTTGGTGAACGGTTTCAGAATTATATAACTGGTATGGTAGTATACATTATGACCATAAAGTGAAAGTTACAATCATTATATACATTTGAAGCTTACCTTAGATTCAAAGTGATTGGAAGGCTAATTTCATGAAATGTGTAGTCATTACAGTCAATGCAAAAAGAGAAACAGAATTCATTAAAATGGGGAGAATAAATAGAACGCTAAATAATTGTTAAAACTGAGCACAAAAAAGGCCCTTGCTATTATTTTCATAACTGCAAATTCAGTAGTTAAGAACATCGAGTGCTCTTCTAAAAGTCCAGGATGCCATTTCTAACACCCACAGGGTGATTCACAGCCATCAGTAATTACAGTTTCAGAGGATCTGACATGCTGTCCTAGCCTCCATGGGCATCAGGCACATGAGTGTTGTACAGTCATACATGAAGCAAAAAACATTTGTATATAGATTAAAATTAAAAAAAAATATGAATTGACAAAAAATATATATTTATGTTTTTCAGCAACATGACAAAACTGGGATGAACTGATAAACAAAACTAACTTTGACATTGCAATATTTACTTGAAAATTAGATTTTTTTTTCAAAATATTCATTATTTGATTTTACAGTTAGAAGATGTAATATCAGGGCTAGAGCAATGTCCCAGTGGTTAGAAGAACTTGCTGTTTTAAAAAGAGGATTCAAACTGGGTTTGCAGCTCCCAAGTTAGGTGTATCATGACCTTTTGTGGCTCCAGCTCCAGGGGAACTGATAACTCCATTTGGTCTCTGTTGTACCCACATACAAATGGCATTCTCTCATGAGGATTCACACACATTCCTATTAAACAAAACAAAATAAAAAAAAAAACAAGCAAAATCAACAAGTAAATCTTTTTCCAAAAGGATGTTTTTATGAAAAATAAGATATTTTTCTGTGTATCAAATTCTAGTAACTTCACCTGGGGAGAATACTCTTTATTGAAGAAATCTGGTATTCAAATGAGCATGAAAGAAGCTGTTGTTTGTTGGTAAATTAATTTCAATAAGAATTTATTGTGTGTGTGAGCTGGTCATTTGGTTTCATGACTTTGAAGAGCAAAAAACTGGTTAGGTTTAAAATCACATACATAAAAAAATCACCTTAACACATGAAAGTTGTCCCTAGTTTCATGAAAAAAAAAAAACCAATAGAGGTGACTAATAACATGTTAAACAAGAAGAGTATACTCAAGTGAAAAATAGAATTTATAAACTTTAAAGTAGGTGAGTAGCATTATATGTCATCAGGACACTTTAATTTGTAGGTTTTATAAATTTAGATTATCTAATCACACACTAAGTGGTAAAGTAATTACAGTATTTTTCTGTTTCCTAAAACAATCTTGTCACTTACAATATTTTGAAATAATGTTTTTCTACATTTTCAAAATGAACTTTATTCCAAAAACAAAGTATATGTAGTAAGCAAGTAAATTCAGCCTATATTATTAATCTCTTAAGTGCAAAATGACTTGTTCATTCTTTCCCACTAAGTCTACCTTATACTCTATAAAGTTATATTTGATTTAGTCTTTAAAGATTGTGTTGCATTTTTCTTTGCAAGTCACTGGGATATGATGGTGAAGTAAACACATTGCCAAGCACAGGTATTTTCCATGTAAAGGGGAAAACAAAGACACTCTCCGTTGTTATTCATTATGTAAATACATGTGGCAGAAGAAAACTGTGTTTTGCCAAAGAAATACGAAGAATTACTACCTAGACTTTGTAACTCAAGTAATATTTTGAGTGTGAAAATTTTAAGACAAAAATAATAAGTTATTTTACTGGTACTCAAGCATATACTTTTCTTAATAACATTAAAAAAAACTGATACAGAGCAATGTTAATTTGACAAACCCAGTCCTCGTACATTACTGCATTCAAACATGTGGCATCCTTGAGATGAGCATCTTTGCATTCACTCCACAGCTGGAAGGTGGAAGCTGTGAAAGATGAGAGAGTTTCTTCGGAAAATGTAAGCATTCTGAAGTCAAATCTCAGTGTCTTTCTTTCTGCTTTGTCTTGCCTTTTTCTGTTACAAGCCCCTTAAATCTCTTCATAATATCAATGACACAGCTAATTTATCTGAATGTTCCAATGCAAAATCTTGTATTTAACATATCATAGACATTTATATCAATCAGTATATATTTTAAGTTTTTAATGTAGTTATATTACTAATTTGTATTTCAATACTATGATTTAAAGCAATAAATTATATATAAAATATAATTAATGTACATAATATTAACCTAGGTTACTTAATTTTATTTAGATTTATTAAAATTACTTGTTTGGTATGAATATGTTCATATTTCAAAATCAATGATATGGATAGGAGAATGATACTATTGGCAGGAGAGAGTAATGAAAGAGATATCTTGATTGGGGAACACTTCCAGGTCAGATAGAAACCTGGTGCAAGGGAAACTCCCATGAATCTACGAGGATAACCCGAGCTAAGACTTCTATCAGTAATGGAGAGGTATTCTGAACTGGCAATCTACTGTAATCAGATTGGTGAGTACCCTAATTGTTATCAGAGAGCCTTCATCCAGTTACTGATGGAAGTAGATGCAGAGATCCACAGCCAAGCTGTAGCACGCATTGTTAGAAGGTCTTGTTAATAAAATAAACCTGGAGCCAGGTATTGGGGTGATTGCTGGAAGATCAGAAAAGCAGAACAAGTCACAGCCACCTCACCTCACCAGTTCCTCAGCTGATTCAGTTTCCTCAGACTGGAAGCCTCTGTGTCTTCATCCAGAATGAACCTCAGCTGAACTGCTTCTAAAAGCCTAAAAGCTTAACCAGCTCCAGTTCCTGGTTTTCACACCTTATATACCTTTCTTCTTTCTGCCATCACTTCCTGGGATTAAGACTTGTGTTGCCATGCCTGGCTGTGGCTTTAAACTCACAGAGATCCAGGCAGATCTCTGCCTCTGGAATGCTAGGATTAAAAGTGTGTGCTACCACTGCCTAACCTCTATGTTTAATATTGTGACTGTTCTGTTCTCTGACCCCAGATAAGTTAATTAGGGTGCACAATATTTTGGGGAACATTTCATCACCACATTTCCCCTTTTATGTCTAAAATTAAAAAAGCTTATAACTAATAAAAGAAAAACTATATCCAATAAGTATATATAATATATATAGTCAAGAATTACATTAACAATGTCTAGTCCATTAACATTTGACAGATTCAGACAAAAAACTCCATTATATATATATATATATATATATATATATATATATACAACGTCCAGTCCAGTAACATTTGATAAACTCAGAAAAAATTTCATTACTTATCCTATTTAAAACAAGTAGTTCCTTTTAAAAAGTAGATTCAATAATTGACTCTTTTATCTTATCATATCCATATTATCTCTTTTTTCTTTTCATAATAATTTCAATAATTTACCTTTTGCCATTTTTATATCTTCTTTTTCTTTTTAGAGTAGATCCAATGATCTACCTTTTTATCCTATTATTTCTTTATCTTTTTTTTCTCAGAGTAGATTCAATGATCTACCTCTTATGTATATTCTCTTTTTTCTTTTCTTTTCTTTTTTTTTTTTTAAAACAAAAACCCTGAATCTAATCTCCTTGTTCAGCTTTTTTCCTGACTATGAACAATTAATAACTTGTAACCAACCACCATAAACAATGACAATATCCATAAATCATTAAACAACCAAAAACCTCCCATCCCACCTCTTGGGAATGTGGGCATCATTTTCTCAAAATTACTTCCTGCTTTCTGGGGGTGAAGGCATCTTTAGGGAATCCTGAAAAGAAAATTTTTGTGTTAATTATCAAGTCTTGTATCATTTGTTCAGTCTCTGAATAATGGGAAAGTGCAGGGCTTGTCTCAAGTCCTTGTTCGAGTAGTCTATGAATCTGGATCATCTCAGCTAGCCATCTTGAAATTGTCCTGAACAGTTTGTAGTCCAAAGTTAATCTTTCTGAGGTGTTAATCAGCTTAATGGCTTTACCATAGTCCATGTTGAATCATCATTGTGGGGTCCCTTCATCCTTTTGAAGATTTCAAAGTTGCTGTTAGGGGTGGCCATGGTTCCCTGCAGATTTTTTTTTTCCTCCTCTGTGGTTTGGAGTAATCACAGTCTGATAAATGTCTCTCTCTTGGAACCACCATGAATGTTCTTCCCTAGAAGAGAAAATCTTCACAGCAATTTCTCCCCACCATTTGTCTTGCCAAACTTTTCCAAACTGACTTTTGCTGATGCTTTTTTGTAACACAATGGTTCTGGCAAGTGTTCTCTGAACAAGCAGCAGTAAGCCCTTTGTCCCAGGTAGCAGCATCACTGCAGTAACCAACATGATGAGAAGCAGCCAGCAACTTGGAGCAGCAGCCCATACCACCATGGTCCCACCACCACCATCTGTGGCTTGGCTGAAGCTTCTCCTTAGCAAGCCTCCTAGGCTGGCCTCAAACTCGGGATCCTCCTGCTTCTGCCTCCTTCAGCAAATCCTACCAGCGTGCTCTGCCACAACCAGCTGAAGATAGCTCAGATCAGACCTGGGGCCCACAAGGCCACAGGCAAGTGGTTTTTTCATGAATTCGTACCACGAACGTTGAGTGCCAGATGTAGCAAGAATCTTAAAAGGTCTTAATAAAATCAAACCCGGGGCCAGTTATTGGGGTGAACACTGGAAGATCAGAGAAGCAGAACAAGCCACAGCCACCTCACCTTGCCAGTTCCTCAGCTGATCCTATTTCCTCAGACTGGAAGCCTCTGAGTCCTCATCCAAATGCATCTCAGCTGAACTGTTTCTAGAAAGCCTGAAAGCTTAACCAGCTATAGTTCCTGTCCTCATGCCTTATGTACTTTTCTGCTTTCTGCCATCACTTCCTGGAATTAAAGGCTCACTTCCTGGGATTAAAGGTGTGAGTCACCATGCCTGGTTGTTTCCAGTGTGGATTTAAACTCACGGAGATCTGGATGGATCTCTGCCTCTAGAAGGCTAGGATTAAAGGTGTGAGTGCCACCATTTTCTGGCTTCTATGTCTGTCTAGTGGCTGTTCTGTTCTCTGACCCCAGATAAATTTATTAGGGTGTGCAATATTTTGGGGAACACCGTATCACCACACCAAGCACTGGGTCAAGCTCAATGAACCCTGTTGAAAAGAGGGAGGAAGGATTGTTCAAGCCAGGGGGCGTCAAGGTCACCACAAGGGAAGCCACAGAGACAACAACCCTGGGCTCATAGGAACTCACAGACACTGGACTGACAGCTAAGGAACCCAAGTGGGACCAGGCCCTCTATAAGTGTGTGACAGTTGTATAGCTATGTTAGTCTACTTGTGGGACACCTAGCATTGGGAGCAGGGTCTGTCCCTAATGCTTCGGCAGATTTTTGGGAACTTGTTCCTCATACTGTATTGCCTTACCAAGCCTTAATATGAGAGGAGGAGCTTAGTCCTATCTCAACATGATATGCCATGCTTTGTTGACACCCACAGGAGACCTCCCCCTTTCTGAACAGAAACAGAGGAGGAGTAGACTGGGTGGGAGGAGAAATGGAGGTAGGAGAGGTAATGGGAGGAGAGGAGGGAGGGGAAACTGTGGTCAGAATGTAAAGTAAATGAATAAATTTAATTAATTAAAAAAAGAAAGGAAATAAGGATGATGCTTCTACCAATTAAAATTGATAATCTGAGCCGGGCGGTGGTGGCACACGCCTTTAATCCCAGCACTCGGGAGGCAGAGCCAGGTGGATCTCTGTGAGTTCGAGGCCAGCCTGGGCTACCAAGTGAGTTCCAGGAAAGGCACAAAGCTACACAGAGAAACCCTGTCTCGAAAAACCAAAAAAAAAACAATTGATAATCTGATCTAATTCAACTGACAGTACAAATGAAGATCAATTAATACTTCTCCTACCCACTATAGACTATTCTTAATTTTCATAAATAATCATCTCTATTAATACAAAGGCATGAGTTGATCAAATCAAAGAGCCAAGTCTTTTTTAAAGTCTTGTGGGCAGAAAAATCTTGTATAATAAGAGAAATAATGGTCCTAAATGGCATTCCTCACAAAGGAAAACAATATATGTAACATATCACTTGGACAGAAACAAGGTGTTACCAGATAATTATGTTCTGTATGCTACAGGAGTGAAGATAACTCATTATAGCTCCCTAGAGCAGCACACACTATTAAGAGCATAATGACAAACTTTATAATAAGTGTTCATATATCCAAAAAAAAAAGAATGATACTATTCTATATCCTTCTCACATACTTAGCTTTTATCAACTTCAAATTTATTCTCATTGTTTTATAAGATTTATTACCTTCATTATAGCATTGTAGGTGTATAATATACATATATAACATAAGTATGTTAGGGTTCAAGAATCTGGGAAGAACCACCACAAAAAACAGGGCTCAAGCCAAAATATGTATTTACAAAAATATTACATAAGGGGAGCATTAGATTTTGGGCTCCAATCCATGTCCTTGAGGGGGAGGCAGAAGCCAGTTTTTGTTTTTGTTTTTGTTTGTTTGTTTGTTTGTTTGTTTTGTTTTGTTTGTTTGTTTTTCGAGACAGGGTTTCTCTGTGTAGCTTTGCGCCTTTCCTGGAACTCACTTGGTAGTCCAGGTTGGCCTCAAACTCAGAGAGATCTGCCTGGCTCTGCCTCCCAGTGCTGGGTTTAAAGGCGTGCACCACTACTGCCCGGCTTAGCAGAAGCCAGTTTTAAAGAGGAAAATCACAAAAAGACAGTTCCCAAGTCCTACCCAATCACAATGTTATATGGGAGAGAAGAGGCTGTACATTCCTTTGTGGTACACTTTCAGCCTATCAGGGATTTGGTGGCTCAGACTTAACTCCAGGCTGACCAGTCAGAAGGGAATTGACTGGAAAGAACATTGTTGAAATTTTCATAGGGATTTCAAGTAATCTGCAGATTGCAATTTTAAGATGTTCATTTTTACTATGTTAATTCTACAGATCTATAAGAATGAGAGATTCTTACATATTTTGATATCTTCTCCAATTTCTTTCTTCAAAGACTTGAAGGTCTTTTCATATGGTCATGAACACTGGTGCAAAAATATACAATAAAACACCAGCAAACTGAATCCAAGAACACATCAAAAGGATCATCCACCAAGATCAAGTGGGCTTCTCACCCATAGCTGCAGGGCTGGTTGAACATGAAAATCTGTCAATATAATCTACCATATAAACAAACCGAAAGAAAAAAAAAACATGATCATCTCACTATATTCTGAAAACCCCTTTGAGACAAATTTTATACTCCTTCATGATAAAGGATTTCCAGAGATCAAGAATACAAAGGACATACCTACACATAATAAAAGCAATTATAGCAAGTTGATAGCCAACATCAAATTAAATGGAGAAAAACTCAAAGTGATTCCACTAAAAACCGGAACAAGACAAGGTTGTCCTCTCTCTCCATATCTGTTCAATACAGTGCTTGAAATTCTAGCTGAAGCAAAAGGCAGCAGGAGATTGAGGGATGCATATTGGAAAGGAAGACATCAACGTATTTTTATTTGTAGATGATATGATAGTATACACATGTGACGGACACCAAATTTCTACCAGGAAATTCCTACAGATGATAAACACCTTTAGTGAAGTGGCTGCCTACACAATTAACTCAAAAAGTCAGTAGGCTTCCTGTGTACAAAAGACAAGTGGCCTGAGAAAGAAATCAGGGAAACAACATCCTTCACAATAGCCAGAAATATTATAAAATATTGTATGGTAAGGCTCACCAAGTAAGTGAAAGTCCTTCAGGAAAACAACTGCCTGAGCAGAGCACCGATAGCACAGGCACTAAGATCAATAATTAATAAATAGGACCTTATGAAAGTGAAAAGCTTTTGTAAGTTAAAAGGTACCATCAACAGGATGGAACAGCAGCCTATGGAATGGATAAAAATCTTCACCAACTCTACATGTGACAGAAGGCTAATTTCCAAAATATATAAAGAAGTCAAGAAACCAGATATCAAAAAAAAAAAAACCCAAACAATCCAATTTTTTAAAAAATGGGCTAATGCCAGGTGGTAGTGGTGCAAGCCTTTAATCCCAGCACTTGGGAAGCAGAGCCAGATGAATCTCTGTGAATTCCAGACCAGCCTAGTCTACAGAAAGAGATCAAGGACAGGCACCAAACCTGCACAGAGATACCCTGTCTCAAAACAAACAAACAAACAAAAAAGGCTAACAATCTAAACAGAATTCTCAACAATGGGAATCTCAATAGGCTGAGAAGCACTTGAAGAAGTGTTCAATATTCTAAGTCTTCAGGGAAATGCATGTCAAAAGGACCCCGAGATTCCATTTTGTACCTGTCAAAATGGCTAAGATCAAAAGCACTAGTGACTGTTCATGCTGGTGAGGATGTGGAACAAAGAGAACACTCTTCTATTGATGGTGGGATTGCAAACTTGGACAGTCACTATGGAAATCAATATAATGGTTTCTCAGAAAATTGGAAATTGATCTACCTCAAGACCCAGCTAATCCATTCTTGGGCATATACCCAAATGATGCTCCATCCTACCACAAGGACATTTCCTCATCCATGTGCATTGAAGTTTTATTCCTAATAACCAGAAACTGGAAACACCCTAGATATTCCTCAACAGAAGAATGGATAAAGAAAATGTGATACATTTACAGAACAGATTATTACTCAGCACTTAAGAAAAAATAGTATTATGAAATTTGCAGGCAAATGGATAGGACTAGAAAAAAAATATCCTGAGAGAGAAAACCCAGATAGACAAACATGGTATTTAAGAAGTTATAAATGAATATTAGCCATAAAGTAAAAGATAATCATGTTATAATCCACAGATCCAGAGAGGCTGCATAAGAGAGTTTAAGGGGGGATGCATGGATCTATCTGGGAAGCAAAAACAAAATAGATATTGCTGATCGATTGAGGGCAGGTAGGGACAGGAACAGAAGGAATCAGAGGATGGGAGGATGGAAGGAAACAATACTTTGAGACTACTGGAATTGGTGGACAATTCAGGGACAAGGTAGAAACCTAATGCAATAGAAACTCCCAGGAATCTATTAGGATGAAACTACCTAAGACTAGTAGTAATGGGGCAATGGAGCCTGAACCAACCATCTTCTATAATTATGCAAGACTTCCAGTGAGAAATTGGGACAACAATCCAGTCACATAGCTTTCGACATAAAATTTGTCTGGTGAGCAAGATGCCTTGGGGTGAAGGTGACACAGTAATTGTAGGAGTGGTCAACAAATGATTGATGCACCTTTAGATCCATGCTACAAGAGGAAGCCCACCCCGACATTGGCTGTAGGACTAGAAAGCAAAAGCTGAATGGCCCAGAGACCTAGGATATAACCAAACAGTAGAAGAAAAAAGTAAATAAAATGACTCCTAATGATATTCTACTATACTCATAGACAGGAGCCTGGAATAATCATCAGAGAGGATACATCCAGCAAAAGATGGTAACAGATGCATAGACCCATAGCCATGCTTTAGGCAAAACTTGATGAACATGCACAAGATGAGAGAAAGGACTGTAGGAGCCACAAGTGTTAAGGCCACCACAACAAAACCCACAGAATCAATAAACATGGACTACTAGGGGCTCACAGAGACTGAATTGGAAATCAGGTATACTACATGGGTCTAACTAGTCTCTCTGCACATATACTATAGTTGTTTAGCTTGGTGGTTTTGTGGGACCCCTAACAGGGGGAGAGAGAACTCTTTCTGAAGCTTTTGTCTGCTTTTGGGTCCCTTTTACTCCTTCTGGGTTATGTCTTCCAGTCTTAATATGAGAGGAGGTACCTAGAATTATTGCAACTTGATATGCCATGTTTAGTTGATATCTCTGGTGTACCTGCCTCTTTCTGAAGGGAAGTGGAGGAAGGAAGAGGAATGGATGCAAAGGGGATGCAGAGGATTGCCAGGGGAGGGACAAAATGTGGCCAGTATAATATATGAGAAAATAAATTAATTTAAAAAAGAATAAATAAATAAGTAAGAACTTTCTTATAGTACAAAGTAAGTTTACAAGACTTTAGGCATTAAGTACAGGATTTTAGGCATAATTTCCCTTGATCTTAATGCTCATTTTATTATTCCATCTCTAAAGTGCCTGAAGGAATGTTGTATGGCCTTACCTCTGTAACCTTCTCTTCTGTTACTGTCACTCACTCTTTATAAAGGTATAATATTCTGTGTTGTTTGTATAGGTCACTGGGATAATTTACTAACTAGTTAATATATGGCATGCTTCCCATTTACTATTACAAGTTTTAGTCTGCATTCACATGGTTACTCTCATGCTCACACTGGGTTTTCTGTGGTGCATACTACAAAAATGTAGGGACTATCAAATGCTACATGCCTTCAAAAGGGCTTAATAACCGGCATTCTTGGGAGAAGTAAGCAGAACAGTTTAGGAAGCATCGTACCTCACTACTATAATGGGAATGTCAACCATACAGTTAATCACTGTTACTTTTAAAATATTATCCAATAAGTGCCATTACTGCATGGAACTAAAATGAAATTTTCTGTAGCTTGTTTTACCACTTACTCCCATAACCAGGCAAAACTTCCAGTGGAAGAATTGTGACATTTCTGTATTAAAAATCTGAGAGTACTTTGTAATAAATAAATTACTACAAAGTTAATTTAAAAAATAAACAATTGTTTAAATTGGTCATACAGATTGCAAAAGCAGGATTCACATTTCCTTATAGCAGAATCTGTCAATCTTCTAAAAAAAATGATATTGATGTTTTTAGAATTTTTCAATCTTTAATTAATTAATTAATTATTTTAAAAATTATTTTATTATTAACTTAATTTTACATATCAGCCACGGATTACCCTGTCCTCCATCCTCCCGCCCCCCCCCTGCCCCCTCTCCCCATCCTACCCCCCATTCCCAGCTCCTCCAGGGCAAGGACTCCCCTGGGAATTGAGCTCAGCCTGGTAGATTCAGCCCAGGCAGGTCCAGTCCCCTCCTCCCTACACCAAGGCTGAGCAAAGTGTCCCTGAAGAGGCCCCAGGCTCCAAAGAGCCAGCCTATTCACAAAGGACAGGTCCCAGCTCCACTGCCTGGGGGCCTCCCAAACAGTTCAAGCTAATCAACTATCTCACTTATCCATAGGGCCTGTTCCAGTTCCGTGGGGGCTCCTCAGCCATTGGTTCACAGTTCATGCGTTTCCACTAGATTGGCTATTTGTCCCTGTGCTTTTTCCATCATGATCTCAATATCTCTCACTCATACCATTCCTCCTCTCTCTTGCTGATTGGACTCCTGGAGCTCCACCTGGGGATCAGCCGTGGATCTCTGCATCTGCTTCCATCAGATATTGGATGAGAGTTCTATCATGACAGCTAGGGTGTTCTGCCATCCGATCTCCGGAGCAGGTCAGGTCAGGCACTCTCTGACCATTGCCAGTAGTCTATTGTGGAGGTATCTTTGTGGATTTCTGGGGACCTCTCTAGCACTCTGCTTCTTCCTATTCCCCTGGGGTCTTCATTTATCATGGTATCTCTTTCCTCGCTCTCCCATTCTGCTTCTGATCCAGCTGGGACACCCTGCTCCCCTAAGCTCTCTTTCCCCCAACATTTGCCCTTCATTATCCCCCCCATATCCATTTTGCTCATGCAGATCTCATCCATTTCTCTGTTGCTGGGCGATCCCTGTGTCTTTCTTAGGGTCCTCTTACTAGGTAGCCTCCCTGGAGTTGTGAGTTGCAGTCTGGTTATCTTTTGCTTTACATCTAGTATCCACTTATGAGTTAGTACATACCATGTTTGTCTTTCTGAGTCTGGGTTACCTCACTCAGGATGATAAAGTATTTTAATTTTATAATTTAACATATAATATTTAGCATCTTTGAATGGTGACTCCTAAATAGATGTTAGTGTTAACTGATGAAAATACTTAGTGATTCTTGATAACAGGGTTATTTATTTCTTAACTCAAGGTGAAAAATTGAAACTACAGTAGTAGAATGTATAAACCATGAGACTTAGCCTTGGGAGAAAATTCATGCCCTTCAAGGACTTATTTCAAATACATTTCTCTTAATTCTTCCAATAATAAAAAATCAATTTCATCTAAAGATATCCCACAGTCATGGAAAAAAAAAAACGGTCTTGGCTCTGGGGTTTTGATGTGATGCTTTCAAGACTCTCAATATTCTTGTTCTTCTCTTGCTCTTTTTGGCTCATTTGACCTATATATAACGTTAAACAGCTCCCTGGCTGACAGACAGGCTATCTCATCATATGGCAAATGGCAATACACTCCATTACCCACAAACTTTAAAATCACAGCCCCACTGAGAAGCTGCTCAAAGAATTTAACTGCTCTCCTGGCAGATATCAGCCAATATCCAGATATATTAGCGAGGGAGCCACAGCTGACCACAGAAGGATGTGGGAGGGAATCGGGATCATATTTCAATTCCATGTAAAGCTGCTAGAAGTTCATATGCTTAATCTGTTTTTTATTGAGTATCTGCAGGAAAAAAGATGATGCAAACCTTCTATATTGGAAAAAAATTCTAACAGTTTTCCTTTCTTACTCAGTACTTTAAAGATTATGATGATTCATGGAGTGTTGAACATGAAAATAATAGGACAATACAAGTGGTTTTAAGTACTTTCCTGTGCTTTTCTGACGAGAGATGAAATTCGGAGAGTTGTACAATCCTGAGGATGATTACCAATTTTATGTTCAAATATTTAAATAATGTTTTGAATTTTAAAGAAATGGCCAGGGAAATGTTATTCCATGATTAATAATAATCTTTGCGCAAGTTTTTAAATTCAAACATTTAATTGGCTATCAAAGTATAAAATAAGTAATTATTTGCCTTTTGTATTGCCATTATGGGTTAGTAAACTGAGGGCTACAGTCACCAGAAGATGAGAAAAATAAATTGCAGTCAGCTAACATAAAAAACAAAAACAAAAACAAAACAAAACAAACAAAAAAACTACTTTAGCTACCAGGGAAATGTATGTGGAAAGAAATTTAAGATTTCATCTCACCTCAGTTAAAATGGCTAAAGACTAAAAAGAAAGAACAAACCAACAAAACAAATGATGATAATGCTGAGTGTGGATGTGGGGGAGAATTCTGATCAGGGTTGGTGGGAGTACAAACTAGTACATCCACATGGAAATCATTGTGGAGGTTCCTCAAAAGGGCAGAAATAGATCTACCAAGCGATTAAAATACAACATACTCTTAGGCATGTAACCAAAGTCCTATATCATACTATAAAAATACTTCTCATCTATGCTTGTTGCTGCAATGTTGAAAATACCCAGGAAGTGGAAACACCCTAAATATCTATCAACTGATGAATGATCAATGAATACTATTGCCTTTATACAACCATTTAAATGTTTAATAAAATACAATTACAAACCTCACAGGTAAACAGGTGGATTTGGAAATGTCATTCTAAGTGACATAACCGAGACCCAGAAAGACAAATATTAAAGCATTTGTGGATTCTGGCTTTGAATCTTCAAATACATATGTTTCATTTGCTGTATATGTGGAATTCTAAAAACTAGTAAGGGACCATGGACAGGGGCTTTAGAGGGAAGGAAGATAGAAAGAAATGCTTTAAGGCTTAAGGTAGCTTTATGAAAAAGGAAGAGTGAAATTTGGGTAGAAGGTGTGAGGGAAAGGTAAAGAAGAGAATATGAGGAGGAATAAAAAATCCTAAAAACTTTACAAAATGTGTTATGCAAACATATTTTGCATATTCCCTACTGAGGTAGACACTCCATATATATATATATATGTGTGTGTGTGTGTGTGTGTGTGTGTGTGTGTGTGTGTGTGTGTGTGTGTGTGTGTGTGTGCTTTCAGGTGCTATGAATGCTACAAGAGGAGGTGAAAAGGAAATCATCAGTCATACTCAGCTGGGAACTCTGAGACTATAATAATGGCTAGGTTATAAAGACATGCCCATTGGTAAAATAGTGACATGAACATTATTGGAATAAGCAAACATTTTCTGGTTGTATTTAAATCCTGGTTGTATTAAAATCAAGATTAATCCCATACATGGCACCGTTTTCAGGCAAAAAAAAATTTGGTTATGCAGGTTATTGCTCTAAAAAATCTATTCCACTTATTCTTCTAAGTTGACACAGTATTTATCTGACTTCAAATGAAGTATACTTGTACCAGAGATCAATGCATCTCTCAAACCTCGTCCGAAAGTCTTCTTTTTGTGGTAGATGGTATTTAACACAAATTTTCACAGCTGGCAAAGTGTACAGAACAGAAAATTCAGAATATCCAGCCAGAAATGGGGCATCCATATCACATTATCTTACCCTAAAGTTCAGGCATAATTGTGGGGAAAAAAAGGTTGGAAAGGTTATGACAGTCAATGATGGATGATGTCAAAGGAAAAAAAAATGTCTTCAGAGCACAGCAAAGCAGTTGGGCCTATGAACTCACAGTGACAATATGAACAAGACTTGTGCATACAAAATCCCAACATGGAGAGGAAGAGGTGTGCAGGAAGTACCACCCTTAAAAGAGCCATAGAAGGAAAGCACCTGAAATGGGAACAGAGGATACAGGTGATCTGAAAGGAAAATGGGTTAAATGGGGGAAGGGGACTTATTTGGAAAACGGGGCAAGAGAGGTCAACACAGAAGGAGAAAGAAGGTGAAGTTATGTCATTTGCACTGCCAAAGTTCCCTTTTAGGGTCAAAAAGTCATAAACAAAAACCCAGAACCAGGCATGAGCAACCTTTTTAACTTGAGTTATGATCAGAAACATTTGAGAAGAAAATCCCAAAGCAGTGTTTGATAATGTCATGGCATTGGTGGCTTCCAATAGGTTTAATGCATGTCTCTGTTGCTGAAGACACCAAATACTTCAGACATAGTTCTTGAAAAATTCAAGCTAGATCAGCCCTCAAGGCTTGTGTCACAAAATCTAGCTATCATAGTACCAGAAGTTCCTATGCAAACTGCCAAAGAGATTAAGTAGTAAAATTACTTACCCAGCAGTGGCACATTTGAAACCTTTCAATAATCAACATGGGAAAATACCACTACTGGTGAAAATAACACTCATGTCTTGATAGATAACTGATAAATGCCTGATTGGATATAACATGCATTCAAGTGAAGGGAATCATGGCTGGTACTAGAAATGTAGCCATCTATCTGGGGCTAGTGAAGCCACTGTGGCTACTAAAGCCACTTTACTAGACCAGGAGAATTCTAAGTTTTTTCTAAACTCATCCTCATATTCACAAATATAGCTATACCCTTCAGTGAGTAATTTTGTCTTTTGGGTAGATGGTGAAAATCACAGAAATCTACAACTGGTCAAAATACAGGGAATGATGTATTATTACTCAGTTACCAGCCCCAAGATACAGACTTACAAGTACTGAACCCAAGGCTGAGGGAGCATAGTGGAAGAGAGGGTAGAAAGATTGATAATGGAAGTAAGTTTGCTCTTAGAATGTGTCTCCTTGAAATGACAGGGAAACTACACCCTGAATACTTCATCTAAATGTATACCTCAACAATGTGGCTCCATAAATAAGATCTGAGCAAACAGATCACAGATATACATGCTATTGTGAAAAGGTAAAATCTCAAGGGGCTACCGTTTTACACAAAGTACTAGAGGCAAACTATTGACTACTGAGAGTGGGAGAATTAGTCTTTCACAGGGATGAGCCTCCTAAATGTCTATTCAACACCAAGTGGCAAGCCCTGAAATTTTATATATATTTGTGTGTGTATGTGTGTATTAACATATATATATGAAACATTAACTGTCTTAGCATGCTCCATTTAAATATGTATGTATATATGCAAATCATATATGTATGTGAATATATATGTATATATACAAGAACACACATATACAAACACACACACACATACATATATGAAAAAAGGCCATGTATTTGAGAGCAAATAGGAGAGGACAGGTGAAGGGTTGGGGGTTGGAGGAAAAGTAGATGACAGGGTTGGAGGGAGAAAAGGGAAGGAGAAAGATGAAGCAATAATATTTTAATTTAAAAGTAGTAAAAATTGAAAAATAAACTACATCAATGTTAAAAAGGGTGGAGGGTGAAGAGGAGACACAACATTGAAAGGGTAGGGATGGGAGTGGGAAGGTCTGAGAGGAATTGTGAAAATATGATACCAACACCTTGTACAAAATACTCAAAGAAATTTTTTGAAAGTTAGAATGGCAGCTGAAGAGAGGGAAGAGGGAGCAAGGAGCATCAAGATCATGATGGGGAAACCTACAAAGACAACCAAACCAAGCTAGTGGGAACTCATGAACTTTAGATCAACAGCTGGGGAACCTACATGGGACTGGACTAGGCCCTCTGCCTAAGCGAGACAGTTGTATAGCTTGACCTGCTTAAGGGGCCTATTGCTCAAATTTTAAAAGATCTTTTAATAAAAATCTGGAACCTGATATTGGGGTAAATGCTGAAAGATCAGAGAGACAAAGGAACAAGCTACTGCCACATCTCACCTCACCAACTCTGTGAATCCTCTGACTGAAATCCTCTGAGTTCTCACCCTAAAGACTCCAGCTGAAAAAGCCTTTAGTTGAAAGGGACACTTCTGCTGAAAAGCCTCTAGTTCCTGTCTCCTCACGCCTTATATACATTTTTCTGCCCAGCCATCACTTCCTGGGATTAAAGGTGTGTGTGCTACCCAGTACTGGGACTAAAGGTGTGTGCCACCACAGTCTGGCTCTTTTGTCTCCTAGACTGAGTTGATCTCATGTAGTACAGGGTGGCTTTGAACTCATAGAGATCCAGACGGATCTCTGCCTCCTGAGTGCTAGGTTTAAAGGGGTGTGCCATCACTGCCTGGCCTCTATGTTTAATCTAGGGGCTTGTTCTGTTCTCTGATCTTCAGACAAATTTTATTAAGGTAAACAATAAATTACCACAGGGGCCCCTGGCAATAGGATCAGGATCTATCTCTAGTGTATGAGCTGACTTTTTGGAGCCCATTACCTGGTGGGACACCTTGAACAGCCTTGGTGCAGGGGGAGGGGCTTGGACTTGCCTCAACTAAATGTAACAGGCTTTTCTGACTCCCCATGGGTGGCCATACATTTTCAGAGGATGAAATATGGGGGGAGGGGGAGGGAGGGAAGGAGCAGGAGAAAGGAAGAGAGGGGGATCTGTGGTTGGTAGGTAAAATGAATAAAACATTTCTTAACAAAAAAAAGTTTGAATGGCACAGGCTAATAAATAAGTGAGGCGATGTTTGATTTTCTTATGAAATTATTTTCATTTTTATTGTAATTATGCCATCCTTTTCAAAATCGCTTTTATTGTTTGAGAATTCCAAACATGCATAAAATTTGTTTGGATCAAATCCACTTTGCCATCCTTTCCTCTATATATTCCTGTACATCCTTGTTTGTCATCTACTACTTTTCCCTCCAACCTTCATGTGTTTTCTTTTTAAGCTCATAAAGTCTGGTTCGTGTGTGTGTGTGTGTGTGTGTGTGTGTGTGTGTGTGTGTATAATTTAATATATAACATTTTTGTAATTCATGGAGTCTGTTTAAAGGGCAAAGAATTTATTATGGGGAAAAACTCACTGTACAGAACAGAATTGACACAGGTTCTGGAATGCTGTTCCAGCCACCTGGAACAGTGCTGTGTCCAGTCCAAGTGGTATGATGGAGCGAAGAGTAGCTGCCTGTGTGCAACTCAGGTCTTAAGGCTCTGTGACGCTATGCCCCAGGGGCATGTAATTCAAGGTCATAGGCAGGTGGAGCAGTTTTCTGCTGCATCTCTAGACGTGGTGTTTCAAGGTCATAGACAGAACAGCTACCCACTACATATTATATAACATATATAACATAATTATATATATATATATATATATATATATATATATATATATATATGTATTAACTCTTCACAATTTTTTTCTTCTGATTTCTTTCAGGTTAACTGTACCCTTTAAGTATAAATATAGGAGACCTGTATTTAGAAGGTCACTCAAATATGATCTCCATTTCCTTCTCAATATTTCCTCTCATTATCCTTGACTATAACTTACAACCTTATTAGAATATGCAATACGGGAATGGCCACCATATTTGTGAGCAATAGAGATGCTAAGATAGCTTCATGAAATGAGAGTTGTCTTTGTTAGTGTTCTAATGCTTCAAAGAGACACTATGACCACAGCAACTCTTATCAAAGAATTTTAATTGTATTTACTTACAACTATAACTAAATTAATTATAATCAAAGTATTTAATTGTAGCTTGCCAACAGTTTTGGAGATTTATTCCAGTATCCTCATCGAAGGGAGCATGGCAGCATGCAGTTAGACATGGTAGCTGAGATTTCTACATCCAGTGAGAGACCTTGGGCTTGTCATAGCATTCTAAATCCTCAAAGCCCACCACAGTGATACACATACCCCAACAAAGCCATACCTCCTAATCCTTTCAAATAGTGCCAGTCCCTGTTGATCAAGCATTTAAATCTATGGGCTTATGGGAGCAATTCTTATTCAAACCATCACAAAGTATATGGAATTTGTCATAAAACAAAAATTGTCCACATTAAGCTTTATCTCAACTATACTCACTGACATTTTTATATTTATAGAAGTTAAAATTCTTTGATTTGTCCCATTAGCATGGCCTTGATTCCTGTTTAGTATTACTAATAGCTATAAGTGACAGAGTTAATAACTATAGTAACATGAAACTGCTTGATGGAATACCTGATCACTTCCAGTAAAGAGTTGAAGAGTTGTGTTCTTTATGAAATATATATATATATATATATATATATATATATATATATATATATCTACATACATATATCTTGCAGAAAGGCTTTCTTCAGAGGAATTTAAATTCTACACCAAACTACCTCATTATTGTAGAAATGTGCCTTTAAAATTGTTTTGTTGACTTGATGGTAAGAGTCTATTGATCATGACATAATACACTTGATTCACAGGACATGCGGAAGTCAAGCTGGTACTGACCTGAAAGCTTCATTCATAGTGTCTATATTTCATAGAGCTAGAATATTCTATGCATGCTATCTGGGGAGAAATAAATGATAAGCTGTTCTTACTGATTGAAAGTTACCCACCAATCTTATTTTGTGTATGCTATTTGGGGAGAATAAAAAATTAAGCTATTGTTACTGATGGGAATTAAACCACCAATGATGCCTTATAAAATAATTTTATCTGACACTAACATTTTCTCTTTCAATATCCCTAGTTTTAATTGTGTTATCATTTACATATTTATTTCTGTGAATTTTTGTTCTCTATGATTTTGTGTTTCAATTATTGTAGAAAATACTTGGCATCTTCTCTTGAATTTTTTGTGGCATCATGTTTTTACTACTGGCACAGAATTAAACATTTTGTATACACTCATTTCCTGGAGAAGATTTTTGAAAGTATTTTCTCTTTTGCTTACAGATTGGTAATTCCCATTGCAATCTCTTCACATTCAGTGTACATGCAGTTTCATTCATCTAATTTTCCTAAATTTCCCATCTAATTATATATATTTTCCCATTCTTAGCCAAATCAAAAAAATATTTTGTTATATTTTGGCACTTGTCTGATAAATCTCAGATCTGGACTGTGCCTGCTTTGGCTTGTGCTGATCCACAAAATTTGCACAGATTCTAAACTTTTTTTCAAGTCAAAATTTTTCATACTACTTGCATGTTGTATATTAAAATTTTAATTATTTCAAAATAAGCAAGAGAAAGCAAATGTGTCTATGTAGTGCACAATATCTCATTAGAGGTCCTAAAACATCCAGCATCAAGCAAAGAATGAATGAAAAATTATTTGAGGACAGAAATTTAAAAATAATAAATATAATTTTGATGGATAACTTCTAAATTAGGTGATTGACATGAAATAAATGAAACCACAATTTTTTCTAATGCTTACTACTTAAGTACTTGAAAGATGTATTCGCCACTGAAGATTCATTGTTTCTTTGAAAAGAGTATGAATAAGTTACGTGAGCAACATTGTTGAATTAATACAAAAATATAAATTATAGATTTATTATTTTGATAAATTTGTAATTTCATAAGATCCTAAAAACCCTCCAAGACATTTTGGTTTTATATAGAAACACTATTTCATACAACATGCTATTATTATAAAATGTTGTTCCATAACTTACAGGAAAAACAGCTTTGTGTGGTTGAATTTTTATAGAATGAAAACTAAAAGGTGAGCTTTGATTGGCATCTTATAAGAAACATTTGATTAACCTTAAGCATAGCAGTTATTAAGCATGTCATGTTGAAAGAAATAAAGTCAGAGAAACTCAGTCCTCAATGAAATCACACCATTATCTTTCTATCAAATGTAGAGTTGTGATAAGGCTTTAAGATTTCTAGTAGATTTGGTCTCCAGTCCATTTCAAAAGTTTCTCATATGAACAGATCATTGGCTTAGAAACAAATAGTCTACTAAAGAAATTCAGAAGGATACACCTAAACATAGTTTATTGTACAATTGTTAAAAGCTCCCAAAAGCTATCGATACAAGTTTAATGAAAATCAAAAGCAGAATGAGAATGAAGTCTGGTTTTGATTTTTTTTTTTGATTTTTGAATTTGGTAATGAAGTTGGATGACTCCTTTAAAAGCAAATGAAAATAAATTGCATCTCAATTGCTTGTCTCTGTACTCTAATTTTATGTTTCTAACTTTTCAGGACTTGAGTAAACTGGATTTAAATCCATCTTCATCAGTGCTGAAAGTAGTCTAATGTTAAGGATGACTGAGTGATTTCACATCTTATAATTATTGATCATCTGAATTATTTACAAACAAAGATAGCTTTGACAATATAAGGAGATACTAAAAATAATCAACTATACATTAAGTTTTTAAAGTCTATAACTGATACTTTAATTCAAACAAATTATATTATAGATCATGAGGGTTATCAGATATATATTTTAACACATTTAAATTAACATAAGCAAATCATTATTTTCTTTTCATTAGATTTTAAATGAGCATGAATAGTAGGGGTCCATTATTACTGTTTAATAAGTACTTTGCTCTTGTTCAACCTCAACCTACAGCTCTTCTCTGTCCCATTTTCTCTCTTTCCTATTTTTCTTCCATGATACATTAAAAAAAAAACACTCTTTCTTTATCTACCCTCTTCATTTACACAATACTACTACCTTCCTTCTCCTGGTCCTCTCTCTAGTGATCTACACATCACACATGCATACATACACATACACACACACACACACACACACACACACACACACACACACACACACACTTACACAGATGTACAGAGCTTCCTGTCATGTTTGTGTCTTTAGCATCTTGATTAGGATATGTTGTAAGGAGACTCACCTGTTAGTATGTCTACTTCAATTTTTTATACTTCTTCTGTTTGGACTTGTACTTCTTTGTCTTCATCAAAGAATGTCTATATCTATAAATACCACCCCAAATCTTGTACAAGGATTCTTATATTCACTGGCTTCCTGGGTTTGGTCTCTTGAAGAACATTGGTAACAATCATCACTTTTTTTTACATGGGTCTGTGTGTATGATTTATTGTCTTGACCTTGTCTTCCATTCTTGATATCATCATTCTGCATGATATTTTCTATTTATTTATTTCCATTGTGTAGATTTTTTTATGGTTGACCTTATTCATAAGTAGCACATTGGAATCTTTTCTGGCATTTCAGTTATTTTGCTGTTTCAGTTTTCTGGCTTTGAGGAGCTGTGTGAGCTTAGTGGAAATGTGATAATCACTTGTATTCTTAGAAAGCTCTGTCTGTTTTTTTCTTAGTGTAAAGTTTCAGGGTGCATTCACAATAGATTTCACAGGAAATGGGATGCTACACTTGTGGTAAATGAAATTTGAAATTACTTGTTTTGATTTTATAAGTTCTTGTGAAGATTGAAACGTATTAGATGAACCTCCTGTGGCCTTCAGCATATTAGGCAATGATAGCAGCATATGCAGAAAAAGTCAGTCTTTGAAAGAAAAGTAAATACTTAATTGTCAAGTTCAAGGTAAAATTTTATTTTAAAATTTTAGATATTTATGTAAATCTAGAGTGTGTTTTGTCATTGTTTAAATGTTATATGTCCATTTTATTTGTGAATGTACGTATATATCCATGTGCAATTAACTAAATATTCAAAGCTGTTTCACTAAGCCAGTCTTTCATGTATTTACTAAATTTTTAGAATTGCAACTGGACTGAGCAATATCATATATATGTGTGTGTGTATATGTATATATGCATGTACTATTAAGTAGTACTATATATATATATGTATATATATGTATAATGCTACTTAATAATCTTCCATAGTAAAATATTTACAAGTTGGAATGGAATAGAAGACAATAATAAACTATGGAATAGAGGATTGTGAGTGAATGCATAAATACATTTTAATTATATTTGCAACTTTATTTCTTAATAATTTCTGAATATTTCCAGGTTAGTGTAAACCAGATGTCTGTGATCTGCCAAAATATATACAATAATGTTAAAATGTAGAGGATACACTGAATAAAGTCCATCAGGAACCAGATCATTAAACAGAATGCCTGTGAGTTGCTGGCACTGGGAAATGTTTAATGGCTGAACATGGGGGACTTAAATGGGCCCAATCAGGAAAAGGAACATTTTCAGGAAATTATTCTTCACACAAATTGGGGGAAAATGCCTTTGTCAAGCCCAGAGGGCATAGAAAGTGCTGAGAGGATCAAAATAATGCAACTTACAATGAAAAAACAAATTGATTAATATGACAAGACAGTTTTATAATTCTATTAAAATTGGCCTCCGTAGCTGCAAAGAATAAACTGAAGGGAAGTCAGGACCTCTCTAGAAATCACCTGATAGTCTGTATGTTAAGACTCCTTTAAATTATTTTTACCAAGTCTACAGACTCAAGACTTTCTGTCCTTAGGGAAGCATCCTAAGATCAAGAACTTTAAATCTCAGTGTGATTATGAACTTTAATATACAGAAATAAACGACGAATGATGGAAGAGACATAATACCAACTGGTGTACTAGAGTTTCTCAGCAGTTTCTGTATATAAACATCACCTCAGAAAAATTAAAAAGTAACAATATTCCAGTTACACACAGTGTAGTTTAAGTTATAATTCCCTAGTGATTAGAGTATACCACACCAGCTTTTGTTAACATTTAGGCAGTTAAAGTTCACGTAAACAATCTTAAAAATGATTGAGGATATATGAGCTAATGTACTACCGTCACTATAGTACAACCTGTCTAATTGGTAATCCCCAGTGAAGTAGAGCACTAGAAATATACAGATAATCTAAAAACAAAATAACATAAAAAATTACTGAGTGATATTATTCCATGTACTACATTGTTTGTGATCATTGGAGACTTTCAATATGAGTGAGTTAGCACAAAAAAGGCAAAAAGTAATGATATGAGGAAATTTCTTCCCTTTGCCAGAGGAAAAGTGAAATTTCTTCTCTGTGCCATGGGAAGAGTGTCACTCATATTTCATCAGTTTCTCACAGAGACAATTGTAAAATACAGGCGCAGGTCAAGGTGAAAATATTCCTGTTGGATAAACACTGCCTGTTATCTTAGGAATAACTTTGTGGGGTTAAATGCTGAAATACAGGCAATCATAGCTTCATGTCAATTCTGGAGGAAAAAAAAAACCCTTTAAAAAAAAATCAAGAGGTAATTTTCAGATTAAAATCAAGCAATGTCAAAAGTCAGATTCTCATTTACATTGTAACCCTGGTGAGTGCTACACTTTGAATTTCAGAGAAGTGAAATTGGAGGGCAACATTTCATTAAGAACCCACCAGAATAACCCAGATAAAGAATGGCTGAGCGTCTTAATGTACAGGAGGAACAATTGGGGGTGTGGAGGATTGGATGAAAGGGAGAGAAGTTAATGAAGTGAAAGCAGAATGCGTGGTGTGCCATTAGAGAAAGGATGGGAACAAAATGTCTCTAGATAGTGACTTGCATGTCAGGGGAGGACAAGGTCATTAACTAAGATTGGAAATGCAGGAGTGAGATAGAAAGGAGGGAGAAAGATGTTAAATGGAATAGATTACATAAGTTCTCTTTCTGGAGAAAAATGCAGTGGAAAAGTAAGTGGACAATTACACAATCTATAAGGTGGTAGCCATGGAAGTGAGGAAAAGCTGGAGACAGAAGGTAAGGGAACTGGAAGCATGGCGAGAGCCACGGAAAATAGCAGATCAGCTGAAAGTAGAGAAGCCACCCAAGTGACAGAGCCGCGAAGGCACAGAGATGAGCAAACACTTGGTGCTCTCTGCGGGTTGATGGCATGAGACTCAGCTGTGGAGGGTGGTCCTCACAGTAATGTGGAGCAGACATATCTACCAGGACACTGCCTGCCAGCCGTTGGTTGTAGACATTGGAAAATCATTTTTTACATATTTTCCAGGATATTTTAGTGGGATTTAGAAGTGAAAACCATATTGCAGTGGGTGGAAACAGAAAATATGATGTGAGGAACACAAGACAAGGGAATATGGTCTCATGTTAAAAGAATCATCACACTTACCCACCCAGATTTATTCTCTCGAAATGAAAACTAGGGTAACAGAATGAAGGGATTTTTGTCAGACCATGTATTTTAGTTTTTAAGGTGAAGAGTATGGAGTTTATTTTCGTTTTGTTTTCAGGAGTTGGTTCTGCAGATGACTGCCCTGGAAAATATCATTGAGGAGGCAATCAGGATACTTTTATAGGACTTTGCCCAATGTTTTGGCATGTGTGTGCAGTCTACATAATTGCTCAGTCATCTATATTGTTGCTAGCTCATTGTTGTGACTTGTCAAAATAGGATTGTCACCATAATGGCCTAGTGATGTCCCTGTTGGAAAATCCAGTTGATACAAACTTGAGGCGATAGAGTGCAATTTCTCCACATTTGCTGGGATGTGTGTATTAAAAGTGAAGTCAGTCATGGATGAGATTTTAGTTAAATTGACCCTACTTAACTGCATGGATCTCTCATATATAACATTCATGTAGGACATTAATAGTCTCATTGTCAACAAGAAGAAAAGATTGTCCAGCTCTAGGGAGACACAACTCATTTTCTCTTGCATGTCACTTAGTTCTAGTTCAATTATCAGTGACCATTAATAATATCACAGTCCTAGTCCTTTCCAAATCGTGCACAAGAGCTTTGGCAAATATAGTACAACCTATTTATGTAGCACCATAAAATCCCTCTCCAATACTTCATGGTACAGACAGAAAAGTACAGAATGGGAAAAGCAAACAAAAAATGAACAAACATACAATTGAAACAAAGATTTAAACTATCTAAACTAAATGTAGGCAGTCCAGTGAATGTGCTTCTATGATCCTAATTTTTATACTCTTAGCCTAGAGTTGATTGCTTCTTGTACATGAAATCTTTTTAAATGGACTTGAGCATAAGAAATGCCACTGTCTTTATTAACAGTGAGAAATACAGACTCCAAAAACAAACTCAACAAAACACAGACATTTTATGACTCTTATTCTCTATACCTCCACCTAAACTTATTAGGATTCTAGTTACAGCTATGATGGGATAAAAGTCACACATACATGTCAATAAATAATATGTAGGCTTTGTGTTTCTTTTAGTGGGCATTTTGATGATAGCATTTGAGGATCAGATTAATTCCATCCTATAAAGCACATTAGAAATTAATGTTGGTCTTTGATCGTCATATTTGTATTCTTTACTAACTTATCCCCTATCTGCCCCTCTCTTTTATTTTTTTTTCATTTATTTTCTCCAAGCAGAAGAAAATAAAATACTTTGGATCTCTAATAGGTTTTTGCCTATTTCTCCTAAAAAGCCACTATGCATAGTGGAACTACAGTCTCCATCATTCTTAAGTTTGAAAGCCAGTCAATTGGAAAAATCATCTGCATTGACAAATGTAAACCGTACCTGCCTCCTTATAGTTAATTTTCACTTTTCTTTTCCCCCTTGTATTAAATATAGATTCTTTTCTCATGTAATATAATCTGAACGCAGTTCCCCCCTCTATTCTCATTTCTTCCCCACCTCCTCTCCCATCTGAATCCATGCCCTTTCTGTATCTCATTAGAAAAGAACAAGCTTCTAAGATATAACAGCAAAACATAACAAAATAAAATACAATAAGATAAATCCATCTTATCAAATTTAGACAAGACAATCCAACAGAAAAAGAGGCCCCAAAGAAGGCAAAAGAATCAAAGAACTTCTCATTCACACATTCAGGAGTTCCATATAAAGTACTAAACTGAAAACTATAGTTCAGTTTATTTTTCATTGTTACTCCATTCATCATAGCCAGAAATTGGAAACAACGTAGATGTCCCTCAACAGGAGCATGGATAAAGAAAATGTGGTACATTTACACAATGGAGTATTCCTCAGCTCTTAAAAAATTTGCCATGAAATTTGCAGACAAATGAATGGCACTAGGAAAGAAAACTCATCCTAAGTGAGGTAACCCACACCCAGAAAGACACATATGGCTTGTATTTGCTTATATCTGGATATCAGCTGTTAAACAAATGATAACCAAGTTACAATCTATAGAGCCAGAGTGCTTAGGCATAGAAGGATTGACTTGGGAAACAAATGAATCTCCTCGAGGAGAGGGGGGGATAGAATAAATAGAGCGGTGACAGGAATGGAAGGATCGTGTGGGAAGGGGTGAAGCAGGTGGGATTGAGAGAGGGAGTGTGGAGAGAGAGAGATAAAACTGAAGGGCATTTGAAAGGCAGTGTGGAAGCCTTGTGCACTTAAAGTATCCTGTAATATATGAAGGTGATCCTAATGTAGTATCCAAATAATGAAGGAGGCAGAACCCCAGCTGTCCATCTCTTGTTACCGAATGAAGCTTCCAGTACTGGAACTGGGTCTCATCTAATAGAATTCCACATAAAATATATAAGATTTGATGTAGAACTCAATTGGAACTACAAGTTTGAATATATTTCTTAAATTTGGAATTATTGATTTCAATGTATTTTAATTAAAATAAAAGTGCATCACTTTACCTTCCCCAATTCTCCCGGTAGCCCCTACTGGGTACCCTCCCTCTTGTAAGTACATGTTCATTGTACAAAGTGATGGGTTTCATAATGATATTAATTCAAGTATATCCTGGGCATTGACTGTACTATGTACACTAGTAGTTCCCAATATCCTCACTGATGTTTGTAATTGTTGTTTTTAGCATGAAAACGTCATTGTAAAAACTTTGAAATAAAACATATCAAACAAAACAGAAGATTGTGTAACAAGATCAGCAAGAGAATATTTCAGAATAGCTGTTCTAACAGTACAGTAGTTCATTGAGATTTGTACCTGAAATTTTTCCTGTGTCCCACCTGCCTGGGGGCCAGAACAAATCTCTCTCGCATGCATCCCCCAAGTAAACACACAGAGGCTTATATTAATTAAAACTGCTTGGTCATTAGCTCAGGCTTCCTACTGACTAGCTCTTACTTAAACTCAGCCCATTTTTGTTAGTCTATACATTGCCACGTGTTCCTTGGCTTTACCTGTGTGTCATTACATGCTGCTCCCTGGATGGAGAGCTGGCAACTCCTGACTCAGTCTTCCTTGTCCCAGAATTCTTCTTGTCTGCTTATCCTGCCTATACTTCCTGCCTGGCTACTAGCCAATTAGCATTTTATTAAACCAGTGTACAAAAGCATTATCCCACAGAAGAGATTTGTTTTTTGTTTTGTTTTGTTTTTATATTTATTTTCTTTGTGACAGCTATTCTGACTGGTAGGATGGACTCTTGGTGAAGTTCTCACTCATGTTTCCTTCATGGCAGTAGACAAAGATTTTTTTCATGGATTTATTGACTGTATATTTTTCCTTTGTTTACAGTTTAATGTTTAAATCCATGGACTGGAATATTTTATTGTTGTTTTATTTTTGAGAAATTAATATCCATCAGTCACTTTTCAGATAATTACTTGACAAAAATTTCATGTCATTATGTTGGCTCTTTCTTCACACTGATATTTCCTTCACTATGAAATGTCTCTTAATTTGGTAAATTCCCATTTTCAATGATTGTTATTGAATCTTTACCTGTTAAAGTCCTATTCTGAAAGTCCTTACTCAAGCCTACATCTTAATACATTTCCCCCCTTTTCCCTAAGAAACTTCAAAGATTCAGTTTTTAAAATCATTAATTAGAATAGATTCCCACCTCGCACACAGGGTGTGAGAGATAGATTCTACTTTTCTACCCACTTGAGATGGCTATTATCTGTCAACTTATCTACAATTGGAACTAATTTAAAACCTCAAACAATTGATCCCACTTGTGAGGGATTTTTCTTGATTGGATCATTTGAGGTCAGAAGATGTACCATAAATTTGGGCCACACTTCCCAGTGCCAGCCTATGAAAAGGATATTGAAGACAACAGAAAATATATATTTTAGAAAAGATAGTTTTTTTCAGAAATAGTGCTCACAATCTGGATACCATCATGTAGAAGTATTAAAATAGTTCCTATCTCTCACCCTGTAAGAAGAGATTATCCCAAATCACTCAGGATTTTTTAATATATTCATATATATATATATATATATATATATATATATATGTGATTTTGCAAGTACTATAATACTTTTGTTACTAAAGTTCAGTAACCTAACTTGAAATTTGGCATGTGATATCTCAGAGTTATTCTTTTTGCTCAATATTTCATTAGATATTTTGGTTTTTATTTATGCAGGTAAGACATTGGTATTTTTATGGTTTTGTATTGTGGCTGTAGAGCAATTTCAATGATACATCCATTTTCATATTCAAAGGGGAGGAATATTTGCAGATGAGATGTTCCTATAGTTCAAAGGTTTTAATGTCTCAATCAGGACACTTTTAGATGTGATAATCACTTTCAATGAAGTAGCATGATACAAAAATCAAACTGAAAATCTTATAGTTTTGTATGTACAAATACCAATCATACTGAAAGAAAGAAAGAAAATAAAAACCCAGAAATAATCCCATTCACAATAGCCTCAAAATGAAATGTCTAGGTATTAACATAATTAAGTCAAAGAAAGAAAAGTATAGGAAAAGCATTAAAACATGGAATAAGATGTAAATATTGAAAGTTAACAATATTCTGACAAACTTCAAGTGTGCTTATTTTAAAAAAAGGCATTTAGCGTGTGAGAGAGATCACTCAGCAGTTAATGGGCAGTTGTTACAGCTGCAGAGGACACAGTTTGGTAACCAGCACTGAGTCAAATAAATCACACCTGTCTGTAACTTCAGCTATAGGGTATCCAGTCCCTTTCTTTGGTCTTCATGAGCACATACACACATGTGCATGTATGCACACACACACACACACACACACACACACACACACACACACACACACACGCACACGCACACGCACACACACTGATACACACAAACACAAATACAGATAAATAATAAGTAAAATTGAAATTTAAAGAGTTCTTCAGCTTTGTATTATTGATATAAATAGTTCTGCTTTCCAGGTTTCAAATAAATGACTTTAATTGTAAATCTGTAATGAGAGATGAATTCTTGAGTTTTGAAGGGAATTAGAGGCTGAGACTGAAAATGGTATAAATCAATAGTGACATACACAACAACAAGAACAGAAAATAACCCTGGCACTTGGAAATCTTTTGAGGTACAATTAATCTTACAGCATTTTGTTTTATTTTAATCATAGATTTCGGACCAAGCAGATATTTTATCTACATCAAATGGCAAATGCTGCCCCAATTTCAATAGATTTTACAATTAAGAATCCACTCTCTTTTACACAGTTTACAACAGTCTTAATGAGGTGTTAATGAGCTGTCAATTTCTAATATATGCTAAAGAGCAATAGCAGCCTGTGAGGAATTCCAGAGAAAGCAATATGTTAATCTTCAAACCACATTTAAATTAATCATTCCAAGATTTATAATCATATTTAGGTTGCACTCTTTTGATTCATTATAACTTACTAAGGAACCATTCCTTGAAAAATGCTAGATTTCTCAGCATTATAATCTGTTGGTAAAAATTTACATGTAAAAATATTTTAATATTGATGGTGTTACTATAGTATCAAAAATACATACAAAAATCCCAGCCGGGCGGTGGTGGCGCACGCCTTTAATCCCAGCACTCGGGAGGCAGAGCCAGGCGGATCTCTGTGAGTTCGAGGCCAGCCTGGACTACCAAGTGAGTCCCAGGAAAGGCGCAAAGCTACACAGAGAAACCCTGTCTCGAAAAACCAAAACCAAAAAAAAAAAAAACCCAACTCACATGCATCATATAATACTTTTTGGAGTGCATCCTGGAAAATTTTGTATACAAATTTATCCTAAACAATTAATATTGAGACCAATGGTATTAATATTCCATAACTGACATTATACATTGTAACCAAGCAATCCTCCTATGTAGAATAAAATTCCATGTCTCTCAAATGCTTTACTCATACACTATTTTAAATTGAATGAATGTAGAGAAGAACTGTTAGCAACACAATGTTTTTATTCCAGAGAGAGGGCCATGATTGAAGAGCAATAGTTATCTATTTCACAGATGTACACAGATACAAACATTGTGGATCACTGATAGGTACCTCGAATCTAGAAGCAGTAAATATAGATGAAAGGGCTTGGAGAAATGGTAGGATTTCCAAAGAAAAGAACTGGCCACAGATTCTTATGTATTTCTGTGTTGTACACCAACAAACTTACTTTATTTTACTGTAAAAATCAGCCTGTTATTGATTATAAAACTAGCTTCCTATTGTTGCCCTCAGGTGGTTAACTTTAAAAAATAAAATATCTCAGCAAAATGTTATTGGGTATCAATTGAACAGGGAGGTAATAGAGTCTCAATTGATTTTGGGATTGGGATGGAATTCCAACTTTTATGGGGAATAAAGTCCTATATGGCTTTTACAAATGCACGCATATAAGAAATAATTTGTGGTCTTATAGAAAGATCAACAACCTGCAAGCCACTTGGTAAAATCCATTAAGACAGGAAAGAAAGACGGCAATCAACTTGGAATAAAAAAAGCTCATAATTAATACTGTTTTTTCTTCTTCAAACACTCATGCTCCACATCTGGATGAAATTGGCTGAAAGGAGAAGGAAAAATGAAGGAAGGGGGATGATGATGGTTAGTGTTTCATTATCGTTTTAACAAGGGCTCTAGTCATCTGGGAAACAAGCTAGCAGGCCAACCTGTGAGGGACTGTTTAGTCTCTCGACATACTCTTCAGAGATTATGATTATTACTTGCAATGAGGTGAGGAAACTCACAACAAGTAGGCAAGCACATTGCACCAATTTCTGGACTTGGTGTCTATACTGAACAAATGGGAGCAGTGAGTTGACCAGCGGTATTCCTTTACTGCCTTCTGTTTCCTGAGTGCAGATGAAATGTGACCCTCTACTTCAAGATCTTCCCGCCTTGACTTCCATGACATGATGGGCTACGTCTTTGAACTAAGAACCAAAGTGAAGCCTTTTTACTGTAAGTTGTTTTTGTCACGGTATTTTAACACATCAACTGGCAAAGAGACTAAGACAGGAAATGTATGCAGACAGTACATTTTCACACACAGAGCAAGATGGTTGAGACAGTGCTTCAGATTGCCATCAAAATAACAGAAAGAAAATTAAATCTTCTAATTAAATCTTCTAAGTTAAATCTATTTAAAGTTATCCATTTATGCTCAATATGATTAGCACATTACTATTTCATACCTGACATGATTCTTATGTTTTAGTTGCCTAATAAAATGATGATACACGGTGAACTAAGGTTGAACATATGAAATTGTTCAGAAGCATAATTGCAGGAATTTCTTCCACAATAGCTTCAAAAAAATCCAAGATACCTAAGAATTGATGATAAACAAGGGTGATAATATCTACAATCTACAACTTTTAGACACTGTTTTAAAACTTAAAAAATAAAAGAAAAAAGATCTTTAATGCTCAGAGATTAACAGGGTTAATGTTGCGAAATGGCTTATATTTCTGGAAAGAATCTATAGATTCATTGCAAGCCCCATCAAAATTACAATGACATACTTCACATAAACAGGAAAAAATCATGACGTTAATATAAAGGGAATAAATATCATAAGTACCCATGACAATACAAAACAGAGAGTGTTATGCTGGAGGTACTACAATATCTATTTTAAAACAATACTACAGCCTGAGGTCACATATCAGATATTTATATTATAATTCATAACATAGAAAAATTACAGTTATGAAGAAGAAACAACATAATTTTACGGTTGAGAGTCACCATAACATGAAGGATTGCAGTAAATGGTTGCAGCATTAGGAAGATAAAGAACCATTGCTCAGAGTGCTAGTAACAAAAATACATACAAAGAATTAGAACAATGCCATAGAAAGGTTTGCCATAACTACACTTAGCTTTAGTCGCCTAGGTTTACATAAAAATATTAAAAAGATAAATCTTTTTCAGCAGATAATACCTAGAAAACTGGGTAACCACACATTGAAGATTTAAAAGCCAAAGTAGTAACTGTGAAATTTCAAAAGCAAAAGTAGGTCCCAGACACAAAAATGAAATATGATAAAAGGATGGATATGAGGAAAACAAAATTATATACATATATGAACCTGGTATGAATAAAACCATCATTTTGTAAACTGAGTATAAACAATTAGGGAGCCTGCATGGGACTGACCTAGGCACTCTGCATATATGTTACAGATGTGTGTAGCTTGGTCCTCTTGTGGGACTCCTAACAGTGGAAACAGAGGGTATCCTGACTCTTTTACAGACTTTTAGAACCCTACTCCCCATGCTCAGTTGCCTTGCCAGGCCTTAATACATGGGGAGGTGCTTAGTCTTACAGCAGCTTGATAGACCATGTTTTGTTGACACTCAAGACCTGTCCTTTCCTAAACAAAAAGAGAGGAGGAGTGGATTAGGGGTTTGTAACAGAGTGGGAATGGGAGGGAGTGGGAAAATAGTGGATGGGAACTCAAGCCAGGATGTAGAATGAATGAATGAATGAATGAATGAATGAATGAATAAATAAATAAATAAATAAATAAATTTATTTTATAGCATTATACATTTGTGTTAGACTAAGTTCTCATCAGTCAAGTTGTCACAAGCAAAGATCATCTGGTTAAGGGAAACCTCTATTAAGAAAATGTTTGCATAAGACTCGATGTAGGTAAGCATGCAGGAGATTTTCTTTTTATAATTTAAAAAAATATTTTATTTAATTTTATATTGTGGATTATAATCATAATTTTTCTCCTTTCCCTTTTCTCCTCCCAACCTTTCCCATATATACATCACCACTGTCCTTAAAGTTTATGATCTCTTTTTTCACTAATCAATATTGCACTCATATATGTATATGTATTTGGAACTGGGAAACAAATTGATATGCTCTTCCCTTGGGAAGAGCACCTCTCCCACTCCCAGTTTTTCTTAGTTCAGTACAATTTTTTTAATTGAGTCCTTCCAGGAACTCCTCTGTCCATTTGCTGCTGTATTTGTTCAGCTCACGTTAAAAAAATTGCATTGGTGAGTCTAAAAAATAGAACTTACATATCATCTAGTCATTCAGCTCCTTGGTAGGTCCTTTAAAGAATCAAGATCAGTTTATTGTGTAGAGATACTTTACACCCACACTCTTTGCAGTCCTAGTCACAATTGCTTAGAAAGGAATCAGCTAACGTGTTCAATGTCCAATATATGGATAATGAAAATGTGTTCCTTTTTTTTTTTTCCCTAAAGAGTATAATTTGGGTAATCCTAAGGAAAAAAAAAAGCTGGAATTTGAGATCACTAAAACCTTTTGTATATGGAATTCAAGGGGAGGGAAGTGCAAATGACAGGGAAGTAAATGTGAGTGTGAGGATATGGAGGGCAAGAGTAGGAAACGGATCAGAATATACTGGGGCAAGTGAGTATTATAAGAGTTCACTCGTGAAATGAATAAAAAGTGTCATCACAGAGCTTCTCTCCAATGACTGATGGAGCCAGATGAGGAGATCCACAGCCAAACACCAGACAGAGCTCCATGAGTCCAGTCAAAGAGAGAGAAAAGGGATTCTATGAGCAAGTGTATCAGGATCATGATGGGGAAACCTGCAGAATCAACCAAAACAAACTAGTGCGAACTCATGAAAGTTGGATCAATGGCTGTGGAGCCTCCATGGGACTGGACTAGGCCCTCTGCATGGCGAGAAAATTGTGTAGCTTGGTCTGCTTGGGAGGTCCCTGGCGGTGGTATTGAAGTCCATCCCTGGTGCATGAGCAGGCTTTTTGGAGCCCACTGCCTATGATGGGATACCTTGAAGCCTTGAGGCAGGGGGAGGGGCTTGGACTTGCCTCTACTGGATGTGCCTCCCCATGAGAGGCCTTGCCTTCTTATTAGGGGTGTGAGGGGTGGGTTAGGAGGGGGAGGCTAGGGGAAGTGGGAAGAGGAAAGAGGGGGATCTTTGATTGATGTGTAAAATGAATGAAAAAAATTTTCAAAATAAATAAAATGTCTTAATAAAGAAAAAATAAAACAATTTTCTCAAAGAAAAAAATAAATGAAACCTTTCTCAATGAAGTAAAAAAGGAGTTCATAGTGGCATATAAAAACAGTGTAATAAACCCTATTAATTTGCATAATTATGTGCTCTCAAAAGAAAGAAGAGGAAATAAACCTAAGACTTGAAAATTAAAATAAAATTATGGAGCCACGCATGATGACTCAGAAGTTACATACATTTCTTTCACAGAGGACAAGAATTTGTTTTCGAGCATCCATATGAGCATCTATCCCAGAAGTACCTGAACTCAAGCTTCAGAGAATGTGACTCCTCTCTGCCATCTGGAGCCACTGCACTCATATGTACAAACCAATGCACAGACACATATAGAATATAAAGTGAAAATAAAACGGTTTTTAAAAGTTCATGGTGATTTCTGAAATACCAATTTTCTATACTACTCTATCTCAGCCTTATAGTAACTTAGAATATGTATTATTATCAGAATGGAATTAATTAGTATCTTAGTATCTTAGTAAATTTTGAAATTAGGAAAATGAGGATGTCATGATGACATGCCTATTTTATGTTGTTGTGGGCACCTATACCCAACAGTTATTTAGAATATTAGTATGGTGAGAACTCTGTTATATTGAGGTCTATTTTCTCAATTTTTTTCTTATCTTTCTCTTCAATCTGAAACTGCCAGAGGTTATAACTGAGGAGGCTTTACTCTTACCCACCTTACTTGAGAAACTCATCACTGTAATCCACTTCTTAGTAAAGCTGATGGTACACTTCTAAACAAGTTTAACTGGTCTTTAAGACAATGGTATTTATGGACAAAAATGAGATGTTTGTGTTGAAAGTTGTAGATATATATTTTCATTTCTAATATATATTCATTTCTAGGAATAGGAGCTGATGATGGGCTTTTTCTAATATTAGTACAAAACAGTTCAAAGAGCACATTTTAATCTATACAGTAATAATTCTATTTTATAAAATTAGGGATAACCTGAGAATGTCAGATTTTTTAAGAATCTGGTCAGCTTACCTCTTGATTCTAAAGTACAGGTGTAAGAGCATCCTGTTGCTTCCTCTCCAGTGATGTGCTCTATACTTAACTTCAGAGGACTTATAGATTTTATTATTTTTAAATTGTATTTTGTTAAAACATGCTATGTTATTAACTCTTTTAAAATGGCAATGTATGGTACTAATTGAGCTTTATTTTCAAATTGTGTGTGCTGCAAATACAAAACCGTACAAATGTAACAGAATAAACTCATTCCTTTCTCTCCACCCCTGGCAGATCCCTTCTTACCATTATTAGTATTATAAATAATCACCTTTGTACTCAAGGAAGCATGCAGTGTTGGTATTTTGCAACTGCTTATCACAAATATATCAAAAATTGATGTCACAAATATATCAAAGAATGTATTTGTGAAATTAATTCCTGTTATGTAATTTTATTGAGATTCTCTTCTGAAATTCAGGTTTGAATTTATATGCACATACCACATTTTTTCATATTGATTCATCCTTCAGTGAACACTTTATTTGATTCCATACTTAAGATGTAAGAGTTCCAATTCTTCCAGTACTCACCAGTACTAATTTTATGTTGGATTTTGACTGTGGCAATTCTCATGCATATGAAATGGTGTATCATTAGAGAGTGAAATTGCATTTCCCTCTGGCGCAATATTAACCAGCATTTTGTACACTTATTGGTGGCTAGTTTATCTTCCTTGAAGAAATGTCTTTTTAAGTCATTAGCTAGATTTTAAATCAGATGTTTATTGTCATATTAAATTTTAAGAATTCTTAATATTTCTGGACATCAACTCCTTTCTAAATATGTATAATTTGCATTTCTTCTCCTTTTCTATGTTGACACCTTCCTGTTTTAACAGAAAATTTTGATGCATTTTTTTTAATTCATGAAATCTAATTTGAATATCTTCTTTCCTTAACTGACACTTCTGTGACATTTCTAAAAAAGTTTAAAGTAAATTTTACCAGAAAAACCTTTTCCCTACTTTTTTCGAAGGCACATATTGTTTGAGAACATGCATACAGATCTTTATTCTGGTTTGAATGATATTTTGTAGACATTATTAGGAAAAGCTTCAAGTTTAGCATGGTCATTCACATTTCCCAGTAATAAGTGTTGAAAAGTTTACTATTCATCCTTTGAATTCTCTTGGTACTCCAGTAAAAATGATTTGTTATTTATGTAATGCTATACATTAGACCCTGTAGTCGGCCACAATAGTCTCCTTGTCTATCATTGATTTCTGCAGCTTTCCATCAACTACTGAAGACAATAACTGTGCTTCACTCTCTGTTTACATCTTTCAGTACTGTTTTTTACGATTTGTGGACTGTTGAAGTTCTACTTTGCAGAAAAAGAAAAATGCATGTTGAGATTTTGAGAGTGATTACATTTATTCTATAGAACCACACATTATTTATTTCTCTCAATTTCTGTTATGACTGTATATAAAATGAACTTATCTACTGCAATAATTTTAAACAAATAATTTAATTAAGCACAATTGAAATTAAAAATTGGAAAGCAAGACAATCAACTGCTTAACTATTAAGTGATAATAATAAACTGAACTTCGCATATTTAAGAAAAATCAGTTTGTATGCGTTTTTATTGCTTGACTTTTGACTCAAAGATACAATCAAATAAAATAAGGATATATCTGACATTTTGTATTATACCTCTAACTGCCACAGGTCTACCACTATGTGAGAAAAGCTATTTGGTTGTAAAGAACATGAAAAAGCAAAACAGATTTGAGTCAGCAAAGAGGCCCCATGGCTGAGAAGTCATGATGTACTTCTTTCCATTAGTTCCCCATTGAATAAACTGAAGTTTAAATTAACATCTTCAAAGTTTAATTTATTTTCTTAGTCAAGCAGTTAACCACATTTATAGAGGCCAGCTTCTCCTAGGAAGGGAAAGTGCTGATGACAGCAGCACTGTGAGGAGACAGGGATGAAAGGGAATGTAAAGCTCTATTTAAAATGCTAATACAAATTATTCAAATTACCACTTATGACTATTGAATACATTCTCACATTTTGGTGCAGGTATATCAATTTAATTTTAACTATAATTTCTCATTTATTTTAGTGATTTGCTTAATAACTTGGATTTGCATCTCTACAAT
This sequence comes from Peromyscus californicus insignis, assembly GCF_007827085.1. NCBI lineage: Eukaryota > Metazoa > Chordata > Mammalia > Rodentia > Cricetidae > Peromyscus > Peromyscus californicus. The sequence goes on along the minus strand of NW_026294491.1, from coordinate 46,629,251 downwards.
TTTATGTAAATGTTACTCTGGAGGAAAAATACTCTGGAGGTCCTGTTGGAAGATTTCATTATTATTTTAGCACATACATAGGAAAATTTGATGAATTTATTATATACCCATAATATGGTTTTATATGTATTCATATATATACTACAGATTTAGAATTTAAAAGATTAATGCACAATTTGAGGATTATTCACAGGACATAAAATTCAAGTCCTCATCTAATGTAACAGTCCTTTGTAAATATCCCCTAGAGTCAGCTAAATTTATATTTAATTGCTTGTACTAAGAGGAAACACTATTTCTTGACATAAGCCTCTAATGACTTTAAAGACATTTCTCTTAGATTGGGCTGTCTAGGATTTCATGTAGGAGGTTTATTCAGTGTAGGAGTGAAGCCCTCTTGGAATGAACTTGCTTATAGGAGTGAAAGAAGGATTATATGGAAGAAATAATTAACCTAGTACGTAATTGTGCAAAGACTTTAGTCAACATTGTGGAGAGTCTGGAATTTCCTATAAACTTTCAAGTCACCCGGCCTTGAGAAGATGAGCTCATTCCTGATATAATCAGCAAACCAGTCCTAGAGATAGAGGAAATTCTGAGGATATAGTGTGGCCACCACAGAGTCACTATTTCTTGGACAACTTGTTGCCATGAGGTGACAGCTTTGAGCATATCTAACTGCTTGGAAAACGGAAGTTTCAATATTATATTATGCTTTTCTCAACTCTTAATCCACTAAACACATGGTCTTTCTGAAAAGAAAAATTCAAATAATCAAAGTCATGGTTCCAGTCAATTTTCTATCCTAAGAAATCATTCAAAAAGTTAACAGGGGAGAATTATATATCCCATCTTTCAATTTTATTAGTGCCACAGTATAAGCTGTATCTTCTATTATCTAGAGAATTTTTCAACCATTTTTCATTTGAGAGTTACCTCAACCTAAGTTAATAATTCTATAGAGGAAATACTCAGACTTAATTTCTAATGGCCTATATCACTTGATGCTGTATGATTTTCAGATTACAGAATAAAAGTTGTTTATTGGACATTTTGCCTGGAGTTTCAAGAATTGCTGTAACAAGCTGATCCTTCCTTCTTAATTTTGGTCAATTAATATCCTTTCTTGTCTCATGTTTTCTTAACCCCCTACACACACACACAAACTTGAAACAGAAGAAAACAAAAAATTGAGCAAAACATGTAGTATCCATAACTTAATGTCATTGTGAATATTGTTCTACCTTATATTCCATTGCTGTTTAAAAATAATAATTTTAATTCTGAAATTCTTTCTACATACAGAAGTCATATTTTTATTACTTATTCAAGTCATTGATGGCAGAGTGACTCAATATTTGATGATTCATTTTTCTCTACTTGTGTTGCTATAAAAAGATACTTGAAGGTAGAGAGATGGCTTTGTGGGTAATGGTGTTTGCCACTAAGCCTGAGGATATGAATTCAATCCCAAGAACCCCCATGGTGAAAGGAGAGAACTGACTCCTATAGTCATTCTAGCTAGTTATGTTTATTACACTGAGGAGGTGTTAGAAGAGGTTTTTCTTTCAAGAAAGCAAATACTTAAATAACTCTCTGAGAGCAGTGTTGTGTAACAGCTTAAGATCAGCAAAAACAAACCTAGACAAGGAATACATCAGTATTTCAGTTAGTGTTGCAAGATTGCAGATGTCCAAGTGACTACTTGATCTACTTGATAGGAGCCTTTTGTGGGCAAAATATTGGTTTTATTTCTGATAGTTCATATATTTGATCCACACATCGGCTCTCTCTGTTCATCTCCTAATCCGCAAAGTAATAAGAATTTTATATCCAAGTGTCAAACAAACAAGTATTTATTCTTCTTTGTATATATATTGCATTTTATAGCAACCTCTATTTTAAAAAAGTATAGAAAGGAATATTATCTGAATGTCTATTCCCTTCAAGCATTATTATCCTCAAGGACACTCATGGAAATGAGTGAGATAGGGCACCACTGCTTCTAGACAAATTTGTACTCATTGAGCCATGCTGGTTTTTTTTTTTTTTTTTTTTTTTTTTTGTTTTTTTGGTTTTTCGAGACAGGGTTTCTCTGTGTAGCTTTGCGCCTTTCCTGGGACTCACTTGGTAGCCCAGGCTGGCCTCGAACTCACAGAGATCCACCTGCCTCTGCCTCCCGAGTGCTGGGATTAAAGGCGTGCGCCACCACCGCCCGGCTGTCATGCTGTTTTTTAACTTAACTTCGAATTTGCCCTCAATCAATTTTGGTAAGCTTAACCCACTTTTTAGTGAGTCATCTGAATGTAAGAATGTGAGAAAATGAAGAGTCCAGGGTGAAAAGAATGCTGCCATCATCTAAAGTTGGCCTATGAATTTAGGACAATTTTATTTTTATTCTTTAGCATATTCCCTGTATCATAAAATAGAAATGTCATCAGAAAAGAAACCAGCAATTGGACTAAAGTGAGGTATTTTGCTCTTGTGCAATTTAATGGCACTCCAATATCTATTTTTAAACTATTTAAAAATCTTCTACGTTGTTCACGGTCCTTTTCCAGTATAAGACACATTGTAAACTGTCACTCTTTTGTGTAATTGATGAAGTGTGTTCAATCTGTAATATGCTTCTCTGTCATACTAATACCTCCTTCTATGCTTCCAAAAACAATACCAAGAGTTAGACAGTAGAATTTTCTACTTTTTGTCTGACTTTTAAGCAGTATATCCATTAAATACTCAGCATTAATTGAGAAAGATTTCCTTATTCTTCTCTACTGTTATACTGATCATTCCCAACTGGAATCATTGAATATAATTATCAAAAATTCTGGTAATTGAGAAAATAAGTAGACAAGTGAAGGATTTACATTGTGAAACATATATATGCTCTCAATCAAACATTCCAGAAGTCTTTTCTACATTTTAAGTCATTAAAATAACTCTCTTCTGTCTCTCTCCTGAAATGGGCACTTGTGTTCTCATCAACCTCTTCCCAGCTGTAGAGTGGCCTGAGGTTGCTGCTTTGCTTATAGCATAAAACATAATCCAGGGCAATCATGAGGACCCACTTGTATGTAGTTATGCTGAGTACACAAGAAAGCTGAAGTAGTTTGACTTACCTTCCTAAAAGATAAAGTGGCATTTCTAATCACTGTCCTACCTCATGCTTTCTCATTTCATTCCATAATTTAAAATAAAACACAAAAGAAAATCAGAGCTGTAATACAGTGGAAAATATTAATGAAGGGATTTTAAGAAATTTAGTGCAGAAAAGAATTCCTTAAATTCATTAGAATTTTGAAGTCTTGGTATATGCACGCCTTTAAAGGGTTATAGCAACAATTTCCTTTCATGTTAAAGACATTTGCATGAACAGCAGATATTGTCTTTAGCAGTTCACAAGCTTCTGCTGTTTTTATACTATCTGAAGGCTGTATCATCTTTTAATGTCATTGCAGTTGGTTGCCATAGAAATTATAATGATGTCACTCACTATTTAAGTCTGGAAATAAACAGCAAGAACAGATGGGCATTTGAAAAGGAAGGGCAGAGTTTTAACGCAAATTTTCTTCAAAACAAAGAAAAACATGTTGAAAATCAAATATAAAAAAATTACCTTACACAGCATTGAAAATTAAACAATTGTTTCCACAGCTATTCAGTTTACTGGACCACAATAGTGAACATAATAGAAGAATTTGTGGGAATTTTGTAAAACAAAGATAGAAATAGAATTCTATCAGGGCTAAAACCAGGAAGCATATAACTGAAACAGACTAAAGAGAAAAGAGAAAATATCCATAAAGAAGTGGGAAAGTATTTATATCAGGGAAAAACAAAATTCCATTTTGTGTGAGAACATATGATAATAAGTTCAACAGTCATGGCTCACTCTATATCTAGGTATAAAATGGCATTACACATTACATCCTACATACACTGCTACAAAATTACTTGAGCCTATACATATAGAAGATCTGTAATTCTTCTTCATGGTAAAATAATCTCTGAGTGTTAATATTTATTCAAAAGTATTCAACATGTATCATTTAAGGATGCTTAAGCACATGTAGTCAAGTACTATTATAAAGTCCTAAAAGTCAAATTAGAAAAACAAAAATAGTCTACATATATTCTAAAAGAGTTTTATTTCCCATAATAACTTAACAGAAAGGATATTAAAATGTCAAAATGTCCAATATTGTTCTTCACCCTGTTAATAAACTACAGAGAATTTTTGGTAGTTTTATATTTCCTATACAATTAAATGATAATAAAAACTAACTTGTAAGAGTTTATTTCATTTGGAATAAAAATTCAGTAATTCATAACATTTCAATATAATTAAAGTTAAGCATTAAATCACAGCATGCTACTCTAGATAAAGGAAAGATGTCCTATGGGAAAGTAAAAGTCATGATGACATTACTGATTTGTTCATTTATTCCATGAAACTGATGTGAGGAAATGGAGAGTAATTTTCAGCTAAGAAAATCTGTTGGTGCTGAAGAGATGCCATAGCAAGAAAAGATGCCTCTAACCCTCAACATTCCTTAGCTGACTACAATCTTTGTGTAGGGATGAGCGCTTCTGATCTTTCCCTTCTCCACTTTGCCATGCCTACTTTTGGCTGTACTTTTAGCTTTATTTTAAGGAGTCATTTTGGTGAGATTTCATGCATATAGCCTGTGAAAAGACCAGACCACAAAAATCTCACAGCAAACTTCCAGTCTTCTGACTCTTGGAATCTTTCCACCACCACCCCCTTTTCTGAAATGTTCCCTTCAGTGTCATTTTGTTCTGTAGATGTATCCACTGGGACCAGGCTTCACAATTCTGCCTTTTGGTTTGCTTTAGTTTCCTGTAATGGCTTTCAGCCATTGCAAAGAAAAGTTTCCTTGATGATGGGTGTATACTGTATTTATATGTGGGTATAAGGAGATATATATGAATGAGAACTTTCATGTATGAGCAGTATTTCTCATAATTGTGTATGTTTCAGAATGTTGGGGGGAAAGTGTGGAAATAGTATATAAGTATCCTGTTATCAATCTCAGACCAAGGATTTGCATTAAATCATGATGAGGTATATCTCACATTAATAAAAAACACCATGAATAATAAAGTAATTGTTGGAGGTATGACTATACCCAATTTCTAGTTTTTCTACATAGCTATAGTAATAAAAAAAAACTAGATGGTTTTGTCACCCTAAAACAGATGCATTGCTCAATGGAATCAAATTGGAGACCCAGTCATTAATCTACTTGCTTATGAACACCTGATTTTTTTTATTAAGAGTCCAGAAATACATACTAGTAAAAAAGACAGACTTTTCAACCAATAGTATTGGTCAAACTGGGTAGATGAGTGTAAAAAAAATTCTAAATAGATCCATACTTACAACCCTGCACGTAATTCAACTCCAAATTGGTCAAAGACCTCAACATAAACCCAGATATATTGAACCTGACAGAAGAGAAAGTAGGGAATATCCATGAACTCATTGGTACAGGAAAGGACTTTCTGAACAGAATACCATTAGCACAGGAACTAAGACCAATAATGAATAAATGGTATCTCATGAAATTAAGAAGCCTCTACACAGTAAATGACACCATCATTTGGAAAAAGCATCAGGCAGACATCAGAGTAGGAAAAGATTTTTACCAAGTACACATACAACATAGGGCTAATATACAAACATATATGAAGAACTCAAGAAACTAGGTATCAAGAAAACAAATAACCCAATTAAAAAAAGATGCAGATCTCAACAGAATTTTCAATGTAGAAAACTTATATGGCTGAGAAACACTTAAAAAATGTTTAGCATTCTAGCTATCAGGTAAATGCAAATCAAAACTACTTTGAGATTTTTGTCTTACACCTTTCAGAATTGCAAAGATCAGTGAAACAAGGGACAGTTCAACCAACCAGTCTTGTGCATATGTCCAAAGGATGCTTCATCCTACCGCAGAGACACTTTTGCTCAGTTTTGTTCATTGCTGCTCTATTCGTAATAGCCAGAAATTAGAAATAACATACATGGATTTTTCTAACAGAATAATGGATAAAGAAAATGTGGTACATTTACACAATGGAGTATTACCCAGCCATTTAAGAAAATGGCATCAAAGACTTTGCAGGTAAATGGATGGAACTAGAAAAACTTCTTCCAAGTAAGGAAGCCCAGATGCAGAAAGACAAATACAGTATGTATCCACTTATATGTGAATATTATCTATTAAGTAAATGATAACGAAGCTAGAATATGTAGAACCATAGACAGTCAGAAGAGTAAGGGACTACAGGGGAGAGATAACTCTTCTCAGTAAAGTGAAATAAAATAATAGATACAGATGGAAGGGGATTGAAAGGGAGGATCCTGTGAGGAGGGTGAAGGGATGGAGGTTGTGGGAAGGCATATAGGGAGAAAAGTTAACATTAATTGGTAATTTAGGGTAGCATAGAAACCTAGTGCAGTAGAATCATCCTAAAATATATGCGTATGTAAAGGCAATCCAAATGAAATCACAAAATAATGGGGAGACAGCATCCCTATTGCCATCATTTTTCACCAAATAAAGTTTACAGTACCAGAATTGGGTTACATCTAGTTGAGTTTGTGGCCAGAGGCCCACATGAATTCCCCCCAAACCTAAGGCATTGCCAAGACTATAGTTTGCTCCCCACAAATTCAAAGCAAGGCCCCTTTAATGAAGACAACACCTACACAACTCATTAAATATGGAGATGTTGAGTGGTTGACTATGGTGCCTACATAGATCCCTTACTCCTATGTTCCATCATTTTTGTTACAGCTATCAAAGAAAAACATAAATAACAAGCCAGACACAACATTTTTTCAAAATGTTGTACTATCTGCACAAGATTGTAGGGCAAGGGTGGCACAAAGCTTCTGGAAATAAACAGTTAATAAATGATTTTACTTAAGGTCCACTCCAAGAGGTGGAACTCATACCTGGCATGAAGAGATGAGCAGGAATCTGAGACTAGTTAACCCAGGGACCTATGGAAAAAACAATATTACCAGTCTAACAGCAAGAAAATAAAATGTACTGATAAATGACTCCTAATGCTATTCTGCTATTCTCATAGATCAGTGTCTTGTTAAACCATCATCATAGAAGCTTTCTCCTACAGAAGATGGCAACAAATGAAGAAACCTATAGACAGACATACCACAGAGAGTGAGGGACCTCAGAATACTCAGCCTTAAATGGAATATGTTAATCAAATCATTCTCCTTAGAGCTCAGGGAAATTCAAAACAGGGAAACAGATAGAATGTAAGGGTCGGCGAGAGGGGAGGGGCATGGAGGACACTATGAAAACAAGGCCCTCTAAATCAATATATACAAAATTCATAGGAACTCACAGAGCCTGAAGCAGCATGCATAAGTCTGCACCAAGTCCTTTGTACTTATATTATGGCTTCCAGTTTAGTGGGTTTTTTTTGGGGGGAGGGGACTTCTGAGTGTGCAAATGAGTGTGTCTCTGATTTTGTGCCTTCTCTTGGGCACTTTTCTTTCTGTTGGCTTTTCTTGTCCAACTTCAATGTGATAGTTTTTATTTCATCTTATCATACTTTATTTTGTTATATTAAAAAATGGATGGATACATTAGTGAATGAATGAAATTCTAGACACCAGGATAGAGGTTAACAACTGAACTGTCAATTATAGATACTGAGAGAGGAAAAATTAAAATGAAACTCTCCAATCGAATAACACTGGGTATATCAACCACTCCAGGAAAGACCTCATGTTCAGGAGTAGTTGATCAGAATATATAGAACCTCAAAGCTTATTGTTTGTTCGTTTTGTTTTTTATGTGCTTTTAACTTGGTGAGAGGTTATTCTGTCTTTTATGGTGGGGGTGTTTTATTTTGTTTTCTTGTTTGGGGGTTATGTTTCTTATTTTGTCAGTTTTTTTTTAGGTTTTTTTAAAAGAAAGAATTTAGAGTTGGGTGGGTAGGGATGGAGTAAGGATCGTCAAGGTTCTGGGGTGAAGACGATTAAGATTGAGGGAGGGGAAACTGTGATTGTTATGTAAAATAAATGCAAAATTTAATAAAAAGAGCCAAAAATTAAATTACATAAATTTAAAATATATATATATATATATAAACTTTTAAGTGTTCTTTCTAAGCTTAGAGGATAATATAATTAATCAGATAATAGTTATGCAAGAAAGCAAAGTATCCTGTGCTGGAACCATATGGCTTAGAGATGTGGAAAATTTCTCTGTCCTATGCAGTAATTACAGTGTTATGTGGTTACTTTATCATTACATTATGAAAATTTAGTCACTGTGTAACTTTTATTTATTTTTTCATAGATATTCCACAACCAGTTTCTTTTGGTGCTTTCCCTTTCGTGTTATTTTCCCAGTGTGGAATCCTGGCTCTAACGCACATGAGGCAAGCACTTAACAGCCATGTACTTCCCCAGCTCTAAATATGAGGCTCAGCTGAGTCAAACTACATCAATTCTGCTACAGAAGACAGAAGTGGAGCAGGAGGGTGGGGAAGTTCATGAAGATTATGACATTTGAAGACTGTTAAATGTTCTACTTCTCATCTGTGAGCATCTTGTCTTTTACAGTGAATCCTTCATGAGTGTTGACTGCAAGATGGACTATCCTAAAAACAGTGTTTGTCCAGTGATGCAAATTTTCCAGTCTCTCTCTCTCTCTCTTCTCTCTCTCTCTCTCTCTCTCTCTCTCTCTCTCTCTCTCTCTCTCTCTCTCTCTCACACACACACACACACACACACACACACACACACACCACACAAATAACATTTGAAAATTGACAGTTGTCTATGGGTCCTCATGACTTTTGGTGCCCTCTCAGCTTCACTCTCCACATGCTGGAATTCCTTTCCTTTTCTACTGTGATGAGAAAGAACTGAATTGTATTGCAAAATAAATTAAAAAAAATGCCAAAAAAAAAAAAAAAAAAAGAAAAAAAAGAACACATTTTCAATACATGCTGAACTGGGCCTGGAAAGGGAAACACTGGCAGCAAGATGGAAGGGGTATGCAGTGTGCTTGAATTTTCTTTCCTGTAAATGGAAGACAGTTTTGAACAGATGACTTTCTGAGCCTTAACTGGTGTGCTTTTGTGGGCAATTGGACACGCAATATCAACCGGGCCTTCTGTTTCTGAAATGACTCCATCATCTATCATTTTAATAATTTGGGGGCTAAAATAACAAGAAACTATTCTCAAATTTTCAATGTATAGAATCCCTGGGGCTTACAATAAGCTGTTTTAGAAACTGAAGCTGAGATATTTAATATTTCTTCAATATCAATCCTACAGTGATCCATGAGTTCAATATTCATGCTTGGACTCTGTTCATATAGCTTTCTTCTTCCCTCCTACATTCAATACTCTTAAATTACTTGATCAGTATCTAAGCATCATTAATATCCATTTCTCTACAATCTCAATGCATATGCTTTATCAAAGATAAATAAATAATAAATAAATAAATAACCCTCACCTCTATTTTTTCCATTTACTCTTTTGACATTCTTTCTCTCATAATTCCAATATGCTACAGGAATGTCTTGCATTTCTTCCAAACATTATGCTTAAATCTAATATCTCATATAATTATATTAGAAGATGGGATCTTAGATGTGATTAGGTCAGGAGAGGTCCCCATCAATGGATTATGGCTTTCATAAAAGGGATTTATTACTGGGATCCTTCCTTCTGCTCTTCCACCAAGTGAACACTGAAAAAGAAACCACTAAACAGATGTCAGCACCTTCATCTTAGGCTTTGATCTTTGCCTACAATAGAGATAAATGGATTTCTGTTCTTTATGAATTATCAGTTCTGAGATATTGTTACAAATCACAAACCAGTCTAAGACACTTATTTTTTTAGGCTCCCTTGTAGATATTTTCAAATTGCCTATAGCTCTCTTCCTCCACCATATTTCACTGATGAAATTATAAAGTTTTTTGCAACCCAAACTCTACCAATACAATAGCAGTGTTGTAAATCAAGTTCTGAACATCCCTACTTGAAAGTTTTAATTTAAATTTGTGTTTATTTTGCTCAAGTAGGAAATTTTCCCACTTAGCAATTATTTCACATTTCCTTCTCCTTGAAACATAGTCCCTAAGTGTCTGATAATTATGTATTTTCACAGAGTATGGATGATATTAGAAGAGAAACTCTCAATCTTCTTCTTTATTTCCACTGAGTACTATCAGAAGACATTAGCTCTGTTTTCTAGATAAAAGGGATTTGCTGTTTTCTAATGTTGACTCTCCACCTCTGTATGACCTCCTATCCATCCTCACCTACATCATTAAATCTAATTGTTGGCTGGCTGCTACCAATGGATAATCATCAATTCTCTCATAGAAGTAAAGAAGAAACATACTTCTATCACTACAATTTTTAAAAGAAATAATTTTAATGATATCTTTACTCCCTGTCTTTTTCTTTTTTTTTCTTTTTTTTTTTTTTTTTTTTTTTGGTTTTTTCGAAACAGGGTTTCTCCGTGTAGCTTTGCGCCTCTCCTGGAACTCACTTGGTAGCCCAGGCTGGCATCGAACTCACAGAGATCCACCTGGCTCTGCCTCCCGAGTGCTGGGATTAAAGGCGTGCGCCACCACCGCCCGGCTCCCTGTCTTTTTCAATACCATTTATAATAAAATTCTTTAAAACCTTGCCTGAACTGGCTTGCCCCAGAAATCACACCAGTGAATACACTAACTATCATCACAGAACTTTTCTTCAATGATTGATGGAAGCAGATGCAGAGATTCACAACCAATCACTAGGCAGAGCTCCAGGAATCCAATCAGAGAGAGAGAAGAGGGATTCTATGAGCAAGTGCATCACCATCATGATGGGGAAACATGCAGGGATGATGACCATACCAAACTAGATGGAACTCATGAAAGTGGATCAATGGCTGTGGATCCTACATGGGACTGGACTAGACCCTTTGCATGGCGAGACAGTTGTATAGCTTGATCTGCTTGGGAGGACCCCTGGCAGTGGGATCAGAATTCATCTGGTGCATGAGTGGGCTTTGTGGAGCCCACTACCTATGATGCGACACTTCTTGTAGCCTTCAGACAGGGAGAAGGGCTTGGACTTGCCTCTGCTGAGTGTGCCTCCCCATGGGAGGCCTTGCCTTCTTGTAAGTGGGAGTGAGGAGTGGGTAGGAAGGGAGAGGCTTGGGGGGCGGGAGGAGGGAAGAGGGGCATCATTGATTGGTGTGTAAAATGAATGAAAAAAATTTCTTAATAAAAAAATTTAATTTAATTTAAGAAAAAACCTTGCCTGTATTCTCAGTCTCCACGTGTACTCAATTCATGAGTATCATAATCTTTACCCTCACCATTCAAGAAAACTGAACTTCTGAATTGCTGATGATATTCACTCCATTTAGCCTTTGGTCAGCTTTCCTAATTAGTAATGTAACCCTTATTTGTCCAAATTAATGGCTTGACTACTATGTACTTGACCAAACCTAAGTTGTCTTAACCAAGGAAACAGTTTAAATATCATTTTATGTTTGAAGATTTCCCAGTTTCATAGAATGACAGTTACTGCATGCTTTCATAAAACTTTATTTAGTATTCCTTATATGCATGCACAATTCATGAGTGTATTGTGAGTAACCTTCTTGAGGACAGTCATGGATGTATCTATAGTACCATAACTCCAGAGCTGAATACATTACACTTGTTCAATAAATGTTTGAAGTGAATGAGTATATGCGTGAACATTTTATTATATCTCCTGATATTTAATCTGGTGTTTCTGAGAAATTTTCAGTTTTATCCTAATGAACAGTGATCGTAGAATTTCAGAAATACTTTACATAGTGTGTCTCATCTTCCTCAGTAACCCTGAATTAAATGAGGCAAGGATGAAAATAATGTCTAATTCTTTTATTTGTAGTGAACAAATAAGAAGATGAAATTTAGATAGTTTGAACAACAATATATGGTTTTATAAAAATCAGAGGTCAGTAGTATGGATAAAAACATTTAAAACATATTCTTTATTTTCTTTATAAAATTTATGAAATACATGCATATTCATCACTTACCCAGTACTTACCTATTTTATTATGGTTCAAAAAATAAAATTAACACAAAGAAAATAACATTATTTGAGATTCTAGATCCTTGTATTACTTCCTAAACATCTACATCCATATAACATTCAACTTTTGTGAGTTTTGATATCTGGATCTTTCCTTACCATATCTTTTCTAATTTAGCCCAAAGGCCCTTTTGGTTTCACTCAAATTAAACTTGTATCACTTCCCTAAATCTACCTTATCAAAATATTAATTATCTCATAATATTTATAACAAAGCAGAAGACACTAAAACAAAATCAATGTGAAGTCAAAAGGATCACCCAGTAAGTATATATTTAATATAATTTATTCAGAAAGGAAGACAACATAGTGATACATGAATCATTTTCTCTGTAGTGTAAGACTACTAAATGTAGTTAAATGAATTATACTAAATTTAACATATAATAAAACATATCTGTTTTTGATGAGTTTCCATGTAATTATGGTTATTTTTAGTTTTTTTCTCCATGTTCCCCCTACTTCCAGGGTTATCTAGGTACAAGTATAAACACACCATGACACTTTCCATTTGAGTTCTTCCATGAACCATTCCAGTAACAAACGTTCTCCTAGATAGTCATGAAAAGAATTATAAAGTTGACAAGTCAATTTCATGACTTTAGCAAGTGTTCAGTGAACTGAGATCCTCACCAAATCCTTAGTCACATATCGAACAGTTAGTGCTTTGGTTCTTCAAAGTACCTTAAAACCATTTTACTTAATGTCTTAACGTGCTTGCTTCCTCTTCTGCTAGCTTCTCTTCCTCTTGACTATTCTCAGTACTTGTAAAATCCTCACAGTTTTTGACATATTACTAGAGGAATTCAAGTATCAATTTTGATTGCCTTTATACAACAGACTTACTTAGAGTTCACTGTCAAGTGGCTTATCAATATGTGATCTTCAACAAAGTTTCTTTAGTGCCTAGATAAAATTTTGCTGGTGTAATTGTTTAAAATTTATTTATCACGTACTTCTGTAGCATAAAATTGGTGCAGGCTGTTTGGCACATTTCATCTGTGCTTGCCCTTAAAATATATACACTCAATCGTTTTGCTGAAATCACTAAGAAGCAGCTGTTGTGGACAGATGGCCTGTGTTGACTACAGTGCAGTAAACTATATTAAATGCAATTAACACATTTTCTTACTTCTAACAGGAAGTAGTTGAGTGTCATCTATTTCAGCCTAAACTACCTTTTGGGTTAACACAAGCATTCATAAATCTTCATATGCCATATAGTTTTTAAATGAGCACTTCTGTCTACTTTTATAAAAATGTCTTTGCATCTTGATTATAATTACTGCCAGTCATAAAAAAGTGGAAGAAAAATGTACTGACCACACTGCAATGATCAATATGGTGCTTTTGAGTCATGGGATTTTTCCCATTCATTATTATCTGACATTTAGTTAAGTAGTGTTTAGGCTTAGAAGAAACCAAACAAATTGTATTAGATAACTACAAAAAAAGAGAAAAGCAATTTCCTTTTGTTTCTCAGAAATAAAATTTATAAATAAAGTCAAGTGAAAACTGCCAAAACAATATAACTTATAAATACATGTAAATCCCAGTATTAATGAAACAACTAACTTCATACATGCTTTAAAAAAATGTTTCTTTTTGTTAGTCAATGTAAAAATATGCAACAATGTGCTCTGTGAGTCAAGCTGATTTATGGTATAGATTCTAGATTTTTTTTAAATGCATATTACAATTTATTTCAAACTTCACATCAAATACAAATAAAAACCATATTGATTATCTTTCACATAGCTTTTGAAGATATTCAAAGAAAACAATTATGTTTTGTAAAAGGTATATGGTTTCTATATTCTTTAGTCTAATTGTACCAACCAAAGGCTGAAATTGTATGAAAAATACATCACTGTAATAACTTTTAGACTTGTCAATAAAGACTATTGATGTAATAAATTGCAGTAAAGCTAGTAAAAATTCCTGAATATTTGATATATCATAAATATATTAAGCACATATCCAGTATCACAATTCCATTTTCCTGTACTACGGAGAAGGCTAAAGCATAAAAATAAGATAAATAAATTTTGTAAATCATGTTCTCTGTTAGAGCATTAGGCATGGGCATCAGTGCGTACCAGTCTGAGTGTATTGTCAATTCTTAACACTGTGCTCCATATGCTACCAGCACAAGCTCCATCTGTCCATCAGGAAGTGCAGTGAAAGACCGAAGACACCTACAGAAGTGTGAGAAAATATTGTTGACCACTTCTTTTCCTTTGCAGAAAAAAATGTATGCTTTTCCAAGTGACCCATGTGAATATTCAAATAGTTTCTACATTACCTAAAATAAAAAAACACTATATATATGTGTATATATATATATTTGCATATGCATACATATATGCATATTATAGGTGTGTGTGTGTGTAACAAAAACAATCAAAGTAGGGGATGGTAGGCATATTGGAGAAGGGGTACATGGGAAGGGCTGGTGTGAAGAAATGGAATAGATAAAATGATGTACTTTTAATTGAAGTATAAATATTTAAACAAACAAACTAATGCAGAAATATAAAATCTTGAGGCTCCATTTTGAAAATCTACGTATGATGTCAACTTCTATAGGCATCTACCTGCCTACCTACCTACCTACAATAATTTGTAGCTCATGTAAAATGTGTGAGAAACGTGAAATTTTAAGGTATTTTAGTGAAGATCCTAACAAGAATGTCACAAATTCTTAAATGATCAAAATTAACTTTTTTTTTATATTTCACTATGTAAAATTTATTTTTTTATAAAAAATGTGTAACACCAGCACCTACTTTTAAACCGACTAATTTAGGAACCCATTCTCTTATAGAATACACATTGGCATTAAAACAGTTTCAAGAAATGTAACGGCTATCTACAGAAAATTATGTTTTGATTGTTACCCCATAGTTTATGTGTGTGCACACATAAAACTGAACATTTACAACTTTACATTCAATTGTTAGTCAGTTTCCCACTGCTATAGTTTTTCTTATAAAGAACTTTAAAGTTTCATATAAAGAAAAAAATTAAGATACTAGGATAAATCTATGTCTTTAACAGCATTTTTACATAAACAATTTAAACTGGCATGCAGGCAACTTTTCTTGTTGTCACATACCTGTATTTAGGGAAAATTACACCCATTTTACAGAAAACCCCACATACACAGGAGTTCTGTCAAGCGCTTCAGCAGCCTGATGCTAAAGTTTTTAAAAATTACCTTAAGGTGTTCTTCCAGAGAGCAAAGCCCTGAGGACTGGATTTCCCTGTCCTGTGTCAAGACCAGGAATTCTGGTTCATAATTTATAAAGAAGCAGTTCTGTGTGCCATCACACCGTCTTTTAACGTTGTTTTGAGCAAAATTAACTTTTTAATGAGCATAATGTTGAGTGCCTTTCAAAATAACTTTTGAAGATCTTCAAAGAAAATGACCATGTTTTTTACAAGGTACATAGTCTTTATACTCTCTACTTAATGTAGTCTAATTGTACAAACAAAAAGGCTAAAACTATCTAAAAATACATTCTTTTAATGACTTTTATAATTGTCAATAAAGGCTTTTGATGGAATAAATCGCAAAAGAATTACCCCCAATTGATATTTTTTTTATTTATTTATTATGTATACAGCATGTATGACTGTAGGCCAGAAGAGGGCACCAGATCTCATTACAGATGGTTGTGAGCCACCATGTGGTTGCTGGGAATTGAACTCAGGACCTCTGGAAGAGCAGTCAATGCTCTTAACCTCTGAGCCATCTCTCCAGCCCCGAAATTGATATATTTTATTGACTACCTCATTATATAAAAAAAGGTAGCTTTGATACAAATTTAGATCACCCAACATTAATGTTAATGTATGCCTATATAGCTGAGATCACCAAATATTTCTAAATGGTAATTAATGATGTGATATATTTATATTACAAATCATGTAACTTATGTATTAAATATTTTAAAATATTTATCTTGCATAAAAATGTCAATAATATTTTTTTCTTTTAGTCTTGCATTTGTATTTGCAAAATCCCATTGATGATATCACACATTGAAAAATGTTTAATATGAAAATTAAATGGATGTATGCTGTAAAAATGAACAAGTGGCTAAGTTACTAATGCACCTAAAACAGTCATCTTTAGTTAGGATAAAGTGATCTTAAGGAAATAATCTCTAGTTTCACATGGGAGGGCAATTTATATATCATTAATATTGTGTTAAAATGGAATATATAGAAATAGTAAATTTTTAAGATAATGTCTGTGTATCCTACACTGACCTTTCATTCATGATCCTTTTACTTCTGGTAGCTGATTAAGAATTTATAAACTTGAGTCACAAGACCAGTCACTACTCTACAAAATGTGAATTTCAATGTTTTTACAGAGTGTTGAATTGATTCACACATATGAACAAAAAGCAGAAATGTTACTATTATATATATATAAACATATATGTAACACATGTATATATTCATACATATGTAATGTAAATATTCAATTACGACCTTCACTTGCTGTGAATATTGTAAAGAAAATCTTTGCAAAACACTTTTATAAACTCATGTTCATGACAATGCTTATTTTTTTTATACGACCTACAATGGGAAATTTTTTCTCATCTACATTATCTCTTAACAGCATACTGATTGCTTTAGAGACACATCATTTTCTGTAAAGGCTGCATTTTTTTCTATTTCTTGCAATGCAATTCTTTAAAACATAGTTAAATTTCGGGTATATCAGTAATTTTCTCTCAATATTGCTTCAGTTATATTTTTCAATGGTCTCGTTCAATTTCATATAGAATAAATACACCAAAGTGTACCAACACTGTTAATTTATCTCTGTATTCAATTCTTGCTCTCTCCCTTTCATCCTCCCTTGCTCCTTCTGTCCTTTATTTATCACACTATGCATGTGTGTGTGTGTGTGTGTGTGTGTGTGTGTGTGTGTGTGTGTGTATGTTCATAATGCAGACAATTTTTTTTTTTTCGAGACAGAGTTTCTCTATGTAGATACTTCGGCGCCTCTTCCGGATCTCGCTCTGTAGACCAGGCTGGCCTCAAACTCACAGAGATTCGCCTGCCTCTGCCTCCCTAGTGCTGTGATTAAAGGTGTGTGCTACCACTACCTGGACATAATGCAGACTTTTGTTAAAAGTTAAATTCCATTCTATTTCCTAACCTTCATAATCTATAGTACACATATATGTATATTCCTGTAATATAGTTCATGGAATCCTCTTAAAAGCAAAGTAATAACTCTAATAAGTTTTACAACAGTTTTCATACCAAACAAGAAACCCCACAGCCAATTCAAGTCATTCTACTTCTTTCCATCCACTATCTCTCCTCTCTCACTACATTCCCTGGTATTAGGAAACCATGTAGAAAAAAAATCCATGTATTTATTTTGCCCATTCTGGACATGTATCATTCTATATAATTGTAAGTATTCAGCTCAATATGACTTGGTGCTTTAGAGAAAAAGAATCAAACATACGAATTTATAATTATGAAAAGAAGTTATATTCCCCCCAAACAAATGGGACTGGAAAGCCCCATAATAGCCATCTGAGGCTAAAGAACAAATAAAAAAATTACTGCTCAGTTCAAGATTCAAAACAGGAGGTACCAGTGTCTCTGTTCCTGGATGAAGACCCGGATGTTCCATAGAGGGTGAGTGGTGTAAGTCCACACAAGAATATATCTCCCTGCGAAATTCTGTCTTAAAGAGGAGTCAAGCCTGTGGGCCAAAAAGAAAAAAAAAAGGTTTCTTCTGTTATTTTTCATCTCATCTAGGACTCCAACATCCTATGTGGTACCTCCAACATTCAGGATGGAGCTTACATCCTCAGCATGGTGACCCACATGTCAATTACCTGTGGAAACTTCCCTACCTCAAAGTGACTTACACACACAGAAGACTGTTACACCAAGTCTTCATGGGGCTCTCAATGTATCAATGTTGATAAACCTCCTCCCTCTTTACTTGTAACTGCTACTGTGGAACCATCTTTTCAGAAATTCCATCTCTGCCTGTGAATTTTCTTACAATGTCAGGCTTATTTCACTGAATAACTTTAGTTCGACTAATTTAAAAACAAATGAGAGGATTTGATTTTTTTATGGCTGAATAGTACTCTATTGCATTATACAATATATTTCTCTTTTCATATATTGAAGGACATAGAGTAATTTTGTATTTTGGCTATGTAAGTAGTATCCCATACATATATTTGCATATATATAGCAATGGTTAGAGGTATGTAGAGACAGAATGAATCTGTCCTAGGACCTGAACCTACTGCTTCTACAATTACATCATGATACATGTCAAAGCAGCAAGTCAGTCTAACTACACACACACCCACACGCACACACACACATACACACACACACACACACACACATATATATATATATATACACTTAGTATTGAAGATACTGATACATAAGTTAATGAATGATAATTGATATGTATGATTTGTCTTTCTAAAATTTGCACTGCAATTTTACAATTTCCATTGAAAACATTAATTATATTTAATAAGATTGCCATTTAAATAAGCAAAATCAAATTCCATGCACATCTTAAATTAAATCTTTCTGACAATTTATCAGCAGTGAAGAATTTATATTTAGTATCATTTAATCATTAGAGACATTTTAAATTCCTTGGATATGTTTTACCTGTTATTTCATTCACAAAGAGATTAAAAGACAAAACATCTTGCCTTATGCATTTCATACAAAGATCAAACTGTCATTTATATCTTGTATCATCAAGGATTTTACAATAGGATCATTGTAACACAAATCTTAAGGGGTCTTATTAACAAAATCCTGGGACCAAATATTGGGGTGAATTCTGAAAGATCAGAGAAGCAGAACAAGCCACAGCCAACCTCACCTGGACAACTCATCAGATTCTGTTTCCACGAATCCTCAGACTGAAAGCTTCTGAGTCCTCACCCAAGTGGATCTCAGCTGAACTGCTGCTAAAAGCCTAAAAGCTTAAAAGTTTAAAAACCTCTAGTTCCTGGTCCTCATGCCTTATATACCTTTCTACTTCCTGCCATCATTTCCTGGGATTAAAGGCTTGTGTCTTTCCCAAGCAAGGACATGAGATCTCAAATGCTGGGATTAAAGGTGTGTGCCACCATGCCTGTTTTTAATGTGGTCTTGAACTCACAGAGATCTGGCTGGATCTCTAACTCTGGAATGATATGATTAAAGGTGTAGGCTACCACTGTCTAGCCTCTATGTCTAATCTAGTTGCTGTTCTGTTCTCTGACCCCAGATAAGTTTTATTAGGGTACAGAATATATTGGGGGGCACAATATATCACCACACTTCCCCTTTTTGTCTAAAATAATAAATGAAGGCTATAACTAATATAAAAAACTATATCCAATAAGTACAACAAGTATATACAACACACACAGTCAAGAATTACGTTAATAATGTCTAGTCCATTAACATTTGACAAATTCAGCTGGAAGGTGGTGGCACATACATTTAATCCCAGTACTCAGGAGGCAGAGCCCGGAGGGTCTCTGTGAATTTGAGGCCAGCCTGGTCTACAGAATGAGATCCAGGACAGGCACCAAAACTACACAGAGGAACCCTGTCTCGAAAAAACAAAAATAAAAAGTAGTCATCTGTTCAATATTTTATGGTGGGACACCTTACACAGCCTTGATGAACGAGCTGGACTTGGACCTGCCTCAACTGAATGTATTAGGCTCTGCTGACTCCCCACGGGAAGCCTTACGTTTTGGAGAAGGGAATGAGTGTGGGTTGGGAGGGAAGACTGAGAGGGGTGGGAGGAAGAAAGAGAGGGGGATCAGTGATTGGTATGTAAAATTAATAAAAAATTAAGTAAATAAATAATTCAAAATATATACAGCAAAATATTATTAATTCAGGTCTAGTTCCATTAAGGCAAATATTTGGAGAATTACCTTAATTCTTGTATATATATCATCAGTTTGTAAACTGGAGGCAGAATTCCCAAAGGCGGTGCACAAGAATTACTTGACTAGTAACAAATGGTCAGTCCAGAAATCATACATGCACGTAATATTTTAAAGACTGAGCAGGTTATATTTAGAAACATATGTATTGTGTGTTCATGTATGCATGAAATAATATAATTAATAAAAAAATGAATGCATGGGCTTGCAGGAGAGTGGGTAGAGGTATAAAGGATAGTTTGGAGGGAAAATATAGAAGATAAAAGTTGTAATTATATTATAATCTCAAAAATTAAAAAAATGATGCAACAGAAAAATAAAAACTAAAGAATATGAGGCAAAATGCTACAAATACATCACTGAGTGTATTTTGCATTGGCCTACTATTTATGGGCATTGTGCTTATCCTGCAGTGTGGTTAATATGTCTTCCCAGTGAGACTTCCTTGGAGAAAACAAAACTTTTCTTTGTAAGCAGGTATCAGTTGCGGATAGTTTCTCAACTAGGGATGGGAACCTGTCTGTGTCCTTGAGCTGCTATGGAGACTGGCTGGCCTAGCACATACTGACTGTGGGGCCTTATTCAGTGGTCCAGGTTTTCACATTGACCCATGCTTGTAGCTCTAAGTAGGTGAGGGGTCCCAGACAGTAAACAATTGGCTGAGTACTTTCAGAAAGGGAGCTACTGCAAGGACTACATCCTTTGTTCATGGCCCTCCCAGAAACTGCTTGCTCAAGTCTTAGGAAAATGAAATTGAAGCCTGATCTCTGAGAGAAGACAGAGCAGCCTGTTATGGTGTCTGCCTGGTCCTTTCACAGGCATAACACATGGCCTCTCATTAAACTAAGTGTTCACCCTCTTTCTGTTTCCTTCATTCCCTAAGCTTGGCTGTTCTGAAACTGGGTCTCTAGACAAGGCTGGCCTTGTCAGAAATCTGCCTGCCTCTGCCTCTGATGTGTTGGGATCAAAGGAGTATGCTACCACACCGAGCTCCAAGGTTTTGTTTAGTTCCTTTTCACAAGTTCAAATTTTATCTGGGTGGGATCTTGTACTGAAGTCACCACTCCCATTATTCTATTTCATAATCTGTTTATCTCCTTAGCTCCATTCTACTTCCTGATGATCCTTTTCTCCTCTGATTGTACATTTTGTATTTATCATTGCTCAGTTTTCCCTTTTCATTATACATCTCATCTTTTGTGATGTCCCCTAAACCTTGGGGAGGAGGTGTCATATAGATGTCCTATTTTCTACTTGAGCATTCCCCAATCATTGCACTTTGACCACTTGAGAGTTTCACAAAGGAGTTTATTTGGAGTTACTCTATATGGGTGATCATAATCATCTCAAATATGAGTTATTAGCTTATTGACAACTAATACAAAAATACTCTAGAACACATAGCTATGTGCAAGTTTTAGTCTTTTATTAAACATTAATTATAAATGAATTAATTAGTAATTCCTAACTACTAAGTAAATGTAATATGAAAACCACATTGGGGCAAAAGATTACTTGCATAATTGTTGACTTACTAATTCAGCAAAAAATATTGTTGTGGGTCATCAAATTCTGAAAGAAATTTAACCACAAAACTAGTGCTTTTTATAACTTGTTTAAGTATCATGGAACTAATTTATTACTGTGAATATCTGCAGCATTGATAATAACGTTCATATACTTAACACAAATCATTTTCCAAGAACTTGTTTTAATGTTGCAATTGTTCTATTTGAAAGATACTGGGAGTTCAAAGTTCCTGGTGTAAAGTTTATGTTTTATATTGTAATACAGGGTGATTAACACTGCTAAATCAATGGATTCATCTGAAACACATAGATATAAAGATTATAAGATATGCTGAAAAAAATCATTGATTTATTTTAACTCATAATTCATATTTCCACATTTAGGAAAACAATTTATTGGGTCTATGAAGATGAATTTAGACAGAAATTTTAAGACATAGTTCTTTTTTATGTGAAAATGTCATTCCAATTTTTTTTCCTTTTTTTTAAATTTTATAATTAATTTAATTTTACATATCAGCCTTAGCCCCCAAACCACCCCTGTTCCTACCTCCTCCAAGGCAAGGACTCCCCTGGGTATTCAGCTCAGCCTAGTAGATTCAGTTGAGGTCCAGTCCCCTCCTCTCATCACCAAGGTTGAGCAAAGTGTCCCAGCATAGGCCCTAGGTTCCAAAAAGCCAGCTCATGCACTAAGGACAGGTCCTGGTCCCACTGCCTGGGGACCTCCCAAACAGTTCAAGCTAATCAACTGTCTCACTTATCCAGAGGGCTTGTTCCAGTTCGATGGGGGCTCCTCAGCTATTGGTTCATGGTTCATGTGTTTCCACTAGTTTGGCTATTTGTCCCTGGGCTTTTTTCAGTCATGGTCTCAGTATCTCTTGCTCATATAATACCTCCTCTCTCTTGCCAATTGGACTCCTGGAGCTCCACCTGGGGCTTGGCTACGGATCTCTGCATCAGCTTCCATCAGTCACTGGATGAGAGTTCTTATCATGACAGTTAGGGTGTTCAGCCATCCACTCACCAGAGTAGGTTAGTTTGGGCTTTCTCTTGACCATTGCCAGTAGTCTATAGTGGAGGTATCTTTGCGGATTTCTGGGGACCTCTCTAGCACTTTGCTTCTTCCTATTCCCACAGGGGTCTTCATTTATCATGGTATCTCATTCCTTGTTCTCCCTCTCTGTTCTTGATCCATCTGGGACCTCCCGCTCCCCTAAGCTCCCTTTCCTCCAGACCCTTGCCCTTCATTACCCTCCTCCCTCATGTCCAGTTTGCTCATGTAGATTTCATCCATTTCTCTGTCATTGGGCAATTCCTGTGTCTTTCTTAGGGTCCTCTTTACTAGGTAGCCTCCCTGGATTTGTGAAAAGCAGTCTGGTCATCCTTTGCTTTACATCTAGTATCCACCTATGAGTGAGTACAAACCATGTTTGTCTTTCTGAGTCTGGGTTACCTCACTCAGGATGATTTTATTTTTCTAGATCCATCCATTTGCCTGCAAACCTCATGGTGTCATTGTTTTTCTCTGCTGAGTAGTACTCTATTGTGTATATGTACCACATTTTATTTATCCATTCTTCACTTGAAGGACATCTAGGTTGTTTCCAGGTTCTGGCTATCATAAACATTGCTACTATGAACATAGCTGAGCATGTGCCCTTGTGGTATGATTGAGCATTCCTTGGTTATATGCCCAAGAGTGGTATAGCTGGGTCTTGGGGGAGACTGATCCCCAGTTTTCTAAGAAAGCGCCATATTGATTTCCAAAGTGGCTGTACAAGTTTGCATTCCCACCAATAGTGTAAGAGTGTTCCCCTTGCTCCACATCCTCTCCAGCATAAACTGTCTTCAGTGTTTATGAGCTTAGCCATTCTGACAGTTGTAAGGTGGTATCTCAGAGTCTTTTTGATTTTTATTTTCCTGATGATTAGGGATGTTGAGCAATTCCTTAAATGTCTTTCAGCCATTTGAGATTCTTCTGTTGAGAATTCTCTGTTTAGCTCTATGGCCTATTTCTTAGTTGGACTGTTGGGCATTTTGATGTCTAATTTCTTGAGTTCTTTATATATTCTGGATATCAGTCCTCTGTCAGATGTGGGGTTGGTGAAGATCTTTTCCCATTCTGTAGGCTGTCATTTTGTCTTGTTGACCATGTCCTTTGCCCTACAAAAGCTTCTCAGTTTAAAGAGGTCCCATTTATTAATTGTTGCTCTCAGTGTCTGTGTTACTGGTGTTATATTTAGGAAGTGATATCCAGTGCCAATGTGTTCAAGACTATTTCCTACTCTCTCTTCTATCAGGTTCAGAGTAACTGGATTTATGTTGAGGTCTTTGATCCACTTGGACTTAAGTTTTGTGCATGATGACAGATATGGATCTATTTGTAGCCTTCTACATGTTGACATCCAGTTATGACAGCACCATTTGTTGAAGATGCTTTCTTTTTTCCACTGTAGAGTTTTGGCTTCTTTGTCGAAAATTATATGTTCATAGGTGTGCAGATTAATGTCAGGGTCTTCAGTTCGGTACATTGGTCCACATGTTGGTTTTTATGCCAGTACCAAGCTATTTTTATTACTGTAGCTCTATAGTAGTGCTTGAAGTCAGGGATGGTGATGTCTCCAGAGGTTGTTTTATTGTACAGAATTCTTTTGGCTATCCTGGGATTTT
This sequence comes from Peromyscus californicus insignis, assembly GCF_007827085.1. NCBI lineage: Eukaryota > Metazoa > Chordata > Mammalia > Rodentia > Cricetidae > Peromyscus > Peromyscus californicus. The sequence goes on along the minus strand of NW_026294491.1, from coordinate 46,604,896 downwards.
TGTTTTTCCATATGAAGTTGAATATTGTTCTTTTCAGGTCTGTGAAGAATTTGTGTTGGGATTTTGATGGGGATTGCATTGAATCTATAGATTGCTTTTGGTAAGATTGCCATTTTTACTATGTTAAACCTACCTATCCATGAGCATGGGAAATCTTTCCATTTTCTGACATCATCTTCAATTTCTTTTTTCAGGGACTTAAAGTTCTTGTCATACAGGTCCTTCACTTGCTTAGTTAGAGTTACCCCAAGGTATTTTATATCATTTTGTGGCTAATGTAAAGGGTGTTGTATCTCTGATTTCCTTCTCAGTCTGTTTGTTATTGTATATATGATGGCTACTGATTTTTTTGAGTTAATCCTGTATCGTGCTACATTGCTGAAAGTGTTTATAAGATATATGAGTTCCTTGGTTGAATTTTTGAGGTCATTTATATATACTATCATGTCATCTGCAAATAGCGAAAGCTTGACTTCTTCCTAAGATATAGTTCTTATGTAGTTGGGTAAAGTAGAAAAAGAAAAGTTTCTCTGATACAAATTTTTAGGTTGCAATATAATGGAATTTTCTATTCCAGTAAAATAACAACTTAATCTGTGGACTTCATAAAGTCTTCCTATTAAAGTTACATTTTAGGGAAGTAATGTATGTGATTTCATTGTATTTTCAAGTTGTGAAAAAGCATATATATATATATATATATATATATAATGTTTTATATATATATTACAAAATATATTTTATTTTGATTTTAGGCACATATTTGAAAGTAGAAACAATTCAGAGATTAGCATTATCAGTGTTTTGTGGAGATGTCATGAAGTCTCAACCAAGCCATGTCATACAGATGTGAGTGTGGATTAGTGAACTTGCATTTTTATCCATTTTGTCTTAATGAGACAACTGGCTATTGTGTTATGTTATTTTATATATTATTTTCAGTTTTAGATTTCTTCCTGAATGGGCTCTAAGATATACAGACCCTCATTCATATATCTTCTGTCCCATTCCTCTCTTCTTCAGGACTTGTGGAGAATTCAGTATGTTCCCCTAGCCCAGCCAATTTGCATAGCTCATTTCCTTCCTGGTGAAAGTTGCTTGATGCCCAAGAATTACTTCAAATTTGATGAAATTTCCTGCAAATCAATTTATGGCACCTTAAAACAATACAAACTAATATATTGTAACTGTTCATTCTGTTTATTTCTTCTTATTTTCTTGTAAAAATAAAACTATCCCAAAATGCTATCCATATGTCACTTATTTGTATTTGCTTGCAAGAGTCTGTGAATTATTTATATTATATTCTAAAGAAATTACGTTGCTCCAAGTTCCAGGTTCTTGAAAGAGACATTGCTAAGCTTTGGAATACTTACATGCCAAAGGACAAGAGAAAGATTTCATAAATGAAATTATCAGTGAAATGAAAATCAGTTAGAAAGAAAACTATCTAAAGATGAGGCAAGATGAGGAACCATTAAACCTATTAATCAAGAATAGAGGTAGAACACTCCAGGACTTCATTTTTAATTTAATTAAATTATTTATTTATATGTGTAGGAAGATGACTGTGTTATAGTATGGTATTGAGGTTGATATCCAGACCATTGGACAAGCTAGGCAAGTGTTCTAATACTTTCATGGCTTCATCCTCAGTCCCTATTTTATTTTAAAGATATGTTAATTATACTTTAATAGAATATGATTTGAAGTTTTAATACTACATCTATCATATACCAAATAAAGACCAAACTCCAATATTTTTCCTCCTTTGATCCTCATAACCATAATATGCTCTTTTCAAACATAAAGTACACACTTGGCCCTATGATCCACATATGAGAAAACATGAGGCCACATTTATTTGTGGAGATGACTTTTACATCCCATCTTTGAGCAATCTTCAAGTATAAATCTCCCTACAGTTCACCTGTGTTCACAGACTCAAATAATAATTTTATTCATTGCTTCTGTGTCATGCTTTCACATTTCTCATGTATGTGATACCACAAAGTACTTAATATTGTAATGCCCATCTTATTTCATTGAACATAATTTCACTTATTTTTTTATGTGGTTGTCATTGTTTTAAAAGTATTTGAAAATGCTCTGACTTTTATAAACAATTATGTTTTAAATTCACATAGATATTATTAAGTATAAAACTATTCTCCTGACTAAAACATGTTCCAAACTTAAATTGTGCATTCTTTATCATACTTGTGAATCTCAAGAACTTATGTATTCCCGTTTTCCAAACTAAACTTTACCTGAATCACAGAGCTATTTTGCTACTATACTCATTAGTCAGCACTGATGATTTAATAGGGTCTGTGTTCTTGCAATTTTTACTGTCTTCTTGCAGGGCTAATGCAATTAAATTATGATCCATTCTTTAAATAGAAAAGATGCTAGATAATAACAATTATTTTTTAAAGTCTGAATTTGTGCTGTTAATATTTCTTTGCAAAATTTAATAGTGATTATAAAGTGATTGTCTACCTTAATCCTCTTATAAATGCCATGAATATTTTAAGTCTGTTATGATAATTGTTTTTACAGATTAAGGAAATGAGGCTCAGGAATGTTCCATGTCTTAAGAAAGATTATAACCATTGATACATATATTGTTACTTTTCTAATTGTTGTATATATCATGTTAGCAGGCAAAATATGTAAAAATATTAAAGTGATGCCCAATATTGAAAACAGATTACCTTTAGAATATTTTATCTTGTTTACACCTCATCCCCAGGCTTACCCCTAAATTTATTTTATGTTTAATTAATACAAAAATGTTTTATCCTTTTACACAACAATATTATATACAATCTTCTCTTTTAAAATGAGAAATATTATATATGAAACAACTATTTTAAATTCTGATACATGTTTTAAAAGCATAGACTATCCCCACCTCCAGTCCCATCTGAATTCGCACTCTTTCTGTTTCTCTTTCATAAAATTACAAACAGGAATCTAGAAAATAATTGTTGTTGGTTGTTTTTTTTGTTTTGTTTTGTTTTTTTGTTTTTTGTTTTACTCTTTACTCTTTAACTCTTGGGGGGGGGGTCTGCCACACAGCTCCCAAATCACACACTGAGGCTTATTCTTAATTATAAATGCATGACCAAAGCTTGACTTGTTTCTAGCTCGGTTTTCTTAAGTTAAATTAACCCATCTATTTTTGCTTCTGGGCTTTTACATTTCTCTATTTCTTTATACCTTTTCTTTCCTTATTACTCCATGTCTGATTGTGCAGCTCTGAAGAGTTAAGGAGTAAAAGAGTTAAAAAGCAAACAACAACATTTTGGCACTCAACATGGGGATTGAATTTCCACAGTGCCTAAGAAAATTTTTAAAAAATAAAAAAGAAGATACAACTCCTTTAAATGTTTGTGTCTGCTAGTGAGCCCTTGAGAAGCTAGTACATTAAACAGGAAAACAAAACAAACAAGCAAAGAAGAAAAAAAAAAGGAAAAATGTCTGCCACGGTGCAAGCATTGACATTATAGAGCTCTAGGATGGTTGAATGTAGTTCTTGGTTACCTACCTCCGATAGGGCTATGGGTTTAGGCTTGACTTTTATGACTTGAAAAGAGGGAAGAGCCAGCCAAGAGCCATGTATGGAGGATTCAGATGTAGCTTAGAAGTTTAAAGTTTGCTCACACATTAAGAAAACACTAAAAGATATGCCATAAGGAGGAGATGGGAATGGGGGGTGGGCTGGGGGGAGGGCGGGGGGTTGGGGATGGGAGGAGGGAGGACAGGGGAATCCGTGGTTCATATGTAAAATTAAATTAAATTATAAAATAAAAAAAGTTTTTAAAAAGGTACAAATGGAAAAAAAATCTCAACAGGTTTCCAGTGTGTTTTACAATGTGTGTAGGCTTAAGAAAGAAAGAAAAAGGGTATAGGCAGTCATAGAAATAAATAGTTTAGAAAGAGTAAAGTAAAGTTTTTAGAGAGAGAGTAAAAGTAATATAAAAGAAAAAAGCCATATAAGATTGGAAATACACAGGAAGTCTGGATTCTATGTAGTATTGTGTTGACTTTGAATTTTTTGAATGTTTCTGAAGAAACAACAGCTGCTAACAGACCTGAAATTGAAAGAGAGACTTGTAGCTAGAGTTTTCCTGCTTGCCCACAGTCAGGACAAATCTCTCTCACCTGCCAGTCCCACAGCCACTCAGACCCGACCAAGTAAACACAGAGACTTATATTGGTTACAAACTGTATGGCCGTGGCAGGCTTCTTGCTAACTGTTCTTACAGCTTAAATTAATCCATTTCTATTAATCTATACCTTGCCACATGGCTCGTGGCTTACCAGCATCTTCACATGCTGTTTCTCATCGTGGCGGCTGGCAGTGTCTCTCTGACTCAGCCTTCCACTTCCAAGCTTTATTCTCCTCCTTGTCCCGCCTACACTTCCTGCCTAGCCAATGGCCAATCAGTGTTTTATTTATTGACTAATTAGCAACACATTTGCCATACAGAACATCCCACAGCAGAGACTGTTGAAATAAACCTGTTTATGTACTTTAGGAATGCCTTAACTTTAAAAAAAGTAAAAAAAAAACTGTATTTGTCAAATGGAAGTTAAAAATGTTTGGGGGAAGAGATTTTGCTTTTGTATCTACAGGAAACAAGAGGCTATGGATTTGTTTCAGATTAATATGGATTAGATTTGATCAAGGGAAAACTCCTGAACCTTGACAGGTGATATCTATCAACAGAGGTTATAGAAGATCATTCCAGGATTTGGCCATTATCTCAAATAGTCTCTATGCAATCCTAAAGATGCTTCATCTACAGAGAGCAGGAAGTAGTTTGGAGAAAATGATGTTCATCATCCCAAGAGTTGCATTGTGGAAGGCTGTTGGTTATTTGGTGGGTTATGGGTATTTGTTATCATTTAGGGGAATATAGTATATTGATACAAATTTAAAACTATTTTTGTTGCATTGTATATATGTTTCTACTCTTGTTTAAAGGACTTTTGTATATTGATACAAATTCAAGGTAATTTTTGTTACAACACACTGTATGTGTATTTCTATTCTTGTTTAAAGGATTTTTGTACATTGATACAAGTTTAAGGTTATTTTTGTTGAAACATATTGTATACATGCTTCTTCTCTTGTTTAAGGCATTGTACCTATGCAGTTCATTTAAAATATAAAGTAAGGTTCTAGTTTTTGAAAGCTATTATTGTAAACTACATAGAATAATCAAGAAATATAGGTTAGTAGTTAGTCATCTATAACAATCAAATTTGTACATATGTTAAGTATGTTTTCTAGATTATACAGAGAAATATTTTAGATAGCTAAAGAGTCTTCAAATATTTCAAAGACATACAGAATATGGCATTAAAATATTTTGTTACCTTAAGAGGTTTTTTTTTTCATAACAATGAGACACAATTGTTCTTGGCAGCACCAATTTACTTCGGAGATGTTGGGCATCAAAGAAACTTTCTTATGGAGTTTGCATTAAATGTGGCAAGAATAGCCATTTGGACAAGAAGCTTCTCTAGCCTGGACTGCTTGATAGTATGTTGTATAACTCGACATGCAGGACCCACAGGAAAGTGACCACTAAACTTTGCCAAAACAAGGCATGATGGTCCTTTAGGCTTCTTGCTTCACAGAAAAAAACTGCCATATATTCTGCAGGCCACAAAGGAAAGTGATTGATAAACTTTGCCAATATAAGTGGGAAAGACTTTCAAATTTCCTGCTTCACTGAAAAGTCTGCCGAATACTCTAGGCCTGTAATCTGAAGATGGATTCCCCAAAGTTGCAGGGGAACTTTTGGTGACTGTACAGGCAGTCAGATATCCCTGCCATTTGGAAGTTGTTTGCTATGTATTTTTTATTTACTCAAATAGTATTATATCCTTCTGGAGCCTTTGATGGAGTTGAAAACTAGATATAGTTGCAGTTTTCCTTAGATATGATAAGGGATAAATTATATATAAAATTTTGTATTCACTAAGCTAGGACAGATTATGGAGTGTTTACTTTAAATTGACCAGACACAAATTCATTATACTGTGAATTTAATCTTTACTTGATAATTGTTCTTATTGTGTACAGTTTTATTATGTTGAAGTTTAAAGCTTTCATTTTTTTGTTTAGACAAAAGGGGGAAATACAATAGAATATTATTTGAAGGTGTGTTACTTTTGTTTCTACTCTGGAATATTTGTTTTAATGATGTAAGTTTTTATTGCATTCATTTCTGTTGCTTTTGTAACTCTATGAAGCTGTGTTAATTACCTGCCTAAAACACTTAATTGTCTAATAAAAAGCTGAATACCCAATAGGGATGCAGGAGAGATGATAGGCAGGACTGAACTGATAGGCAGAGAGAATAAGTAGGAGTCTTGAGAAGTCTCGGAGTTAAGAAGAAATAAGAGCAAGAGAACAAGGAGAGGAGGACATCAGGAGCCAGTCAACCAGGTACACAGCCAGCCACAGAGTAAGGGTAATGAAAGATACACAGAAATAGAGAAAGGTAAAAGTCCACAGGCAAAAGATAGACAGGAAATTTTAAATTAAGAAATAAGCCAAGCTAAAGCTGGACATTTATTATTAAGAATAAGCATCCATATGTGATTTATTTGGGTGCAAGCTGGTAGACCCCCCAAAAAATAAAAGGCCCAAAGGGCAAAAACAATCAACAACACATAATAATTCAATAAAATAATATAAAATAACCAAGTCAAAATAGAATGATGAGGATCTCAGAGGAGTTGAAGAAAAGGAGACCATAACCAGTAAATATTTTAGAAAAAAATCATCTATTTTCAATAAAGAAAAATAGAGCAAGAAAATTCAGTCCTAGTTCATATTAGTTTCAGATAATTAACTTGCTATTGTTTTTTAAAGGATACCTAGCCAAAGTTAAGTGTATATTGGAGAGTCCCAATAGGAATAGATAGAATGATAAATATTGTTTGTTTTGATAAAAGGCCAAAGGTGTCCTTCTAGCTCTTTCTCTAGTATCATGTCTGACTGGATACCCCCATGTCCCACCATGATGATAATGAATTAAAACTCTGAAAGTGTAACCAGCCCCAATTAAATGTTTTTCTTTATAAGAATGTTTGTAGTCATGGTGCCTCTTCACTACAATAGAAAACTTAAGACAGAATTTGGTACCAAAGACTGGGGTATTGCTGCGATGGGCCTGACCATGTTTTTGGCCCTTTGAGTTAGGGAAGCAATGGAATGCTTTAAATGCTGCTTAATGGGGCATACTAGTAGAATCATGGAAGGCAGAGATGCTGAGCACTATTTGAATGGCAGGGAACTGGCTCAAGAGGTTTCAGACAAGAAGAATTTTACCATGCTGCCTAGAGATTGTTCTTGTAATACTTTAGTGAAGATTGTGGCTTATATTTGTTCTTGTCTGAAAAATCTACCTGAGGCTAAGCTGAAGAGTTTTGGATTAAATTGCATTGGCAAAGGAAATCTCAATACAGCCTAATATAGACTCTGTTGTGTGGTTACTAGTGTTGACTGTTATGAAGATTTTTAATAAAAAGGAGCAAGATGAGCAAGTAAAAATACAAAATGTACAAATTAAGGAGAAAAGAAGCATCAGGAAGTGGAATGCAGCTAAATCTTGTGTTCAAGAAGATAAACAGATTAAGAAACGGAATAAAAGGAATATTGACCTCATGGCATGATCACACTCAGATAAGCTTCCATTTTGTGAAAAGGGAATTAAAGAACAGCTCAGGCCCAGTTGCTATGATATAGGTCTTTAATCCCATCACTTAGGAGACAGATGCAGGCAGATCTTTAAGTTCAAGGCCAGTCCGGTCCAGAGAACAAGTTATAGGACAGTTAAGCTTAGGCAGTGAAGGAAACCATGGGGGGGAAAAGCTGGTGAAGATGAAATTGAGCAAAGGGGCCATGTTCCAGCTCCAGTAAACAGCAGAACTTGGCATTGTTGTCCACATGTTTCAAGCTATAGAGTCAAGAATAGAAGAAAGGTGTAATGGGATCTCCCTTTGTGACCAAGGAAAGTCCATAAGGCCACATGTATGTCAGGGGTGTCCCTGCATGGAGGCCTAAAGAGTCCATTGTGTGGAGCTATGAAGCTGAAGCTTCGATTGCCTTGGAGATTCCAAGACTTTGATGATGAGAGAGCCATGGAATACCTTCCAAAGAAAGTTGCTAACAGGGAGTGGAACCAGTCCAAAAGAAAAAAAAATGTATGTTGTAGTCAACAAAGCTGAAAGGAGTTGTAGATCTGAAGAGCACTTTGACATCAGACATGGAAATGCAGAGTTTGGGGTTTTCCCAGCTGGTTTTCAGTCTTGTTTTGATGTAGTATTTCCTCACTGCCCTCCATTTTGGAATGGCAATGTATGTCCTGTGTATAGATGAATTTCTAAACAGTCTTATTAAATAAGAAACACAGAGCCAAATACAGGAGCGAAAGCCATAGAAATCAGAGAAATAGGAATAGCTACCAGCTAACCTTAGCTCACCACACTGCCATAGCTTCCAAAAAGAATGAACTTCTTTATTGCCTTGCTGTTCCACCTTCTCATTGGCTCCTAGTCCAGCCAACTCACTTCCTCAACACTGCCTGTCTGTACAGACCTCCAGTTCTCTATGGTTGGTACTGGGATTAAAGGAGTGTGTCACCATGCTTGACTGTGTCCTTGAATGCACAGAGACTCTGTGCCATCTGATCAGATTAATGTCATGTGCTACCACTGGCTGACTTTTGTTTATGGCTGGCTTTCTATGTCCTCTGATCTCCAGGTAAACTTTATTTATTAACATACAAATAAAATATCACCATATTTCAGCACAAATAAAACATGACCACACCTGTGACATTATAAGTTGGGAGTATATGATTTGCTTTTTGATTTTAATTTAGGGAGGGTTACAGGTAAGAGATTGAGTGAATCTCTGGACTTTGAACTTTAGACTTTTAAATTTGTTTGGGACACTAATAGACTATGGGAATTTTGGAACTTGTACTGAATGCGTTTTGCATTAGGCCAGGGCTATAAGCCTATGGGGGCCAGGCAGTGGAATGTGGTGGTTTGAATAGGTATGGCCCCTATGGATTCATGCATTTAAATTCTTGGCCCATAATGAGTAGCACTATTCTGTGTGGTCTTATTGGAATAGTTGTCACCTTGCTGGAGAGAGTCTGTCACTTTGGAAGTGGGGTTTGAGGTCTCACTATATATATATATATATATTCAAGCAATGAACAGTGTGATAATCTCCTTTTCCTGCCTGGGGATCTAGATGTAGAAACCTCAACTCCTTCTGCACACCACTGTGTCCCTCTGTAACTGGAGTTTTCTCTGCTCCTGCCCAGTCCCACAGATCCTGCAGCCACTTATAAAATAATCACTCAGAAGCTTACATTAATTAAAACTGCTTGGCCATTGGCTCAGGGCTACCACTATTTCTTACATTTAAACTCAGCCCATTTCTGTTAATCTACATGTCGCCACATGTTCCATGGCCTTACCTGTTTGCTTCCACATCCCTCCATGATGATAATGGACAAAACTTTAAAATTGTAAGCCAGTCCCAATTAAATGTTTTCCTTTGTAAGAGTTACTATAGTCATGGTGTCTCTTCACAACTATAGAAACCCTAAGACAATATATAAAATTATTATATAAAATATGTTAAAATTTAAAATAGACAAAATAATCCATGGATATAGGCATGTACATAAAAGGGAATTCTAATACACTGGGAATAGAAAATTAGTTGGTAATAAATCAGTAAAACATTTGCAAGTATTGTTGAGATTCCTCAGAAAACGAACTATGAGTATACTACATAAACTTGCTAACTCACTACTGGCTATATGTCCAAAGAAAATAGAAGTGACACGTAGGATCAATGCTTGCACTTAGGTGGATAATGAAACAATATTTGTTGGTAAGATGGGATCTAATTGCCCATCTATAAATAAATATATCAAGACAATGTGACATATATAAGTAATGGAATATCATGCAGCCACAAATAAAGAGATACTGGGATTTCAGGAAAACCAGATGGAATTGGAGAACATTATGTTAAAAGTAACAATTAAAGTTAGACAAAAGTCACAACTTCTCTTTCATGCTTAGAAGAAAACACATTGATCTAAATGTAGAACAATGATTGCCAGGTGCCGTGAATGAGGGGAGGAAAGGATGAGAAGGATAATATCTCTGAAAATAATTGAAGTGGGAAAAATAATTCTTAGTGCAGTAGGGAGAATAGTCCTTGACAACACTGAGAGCTCTGCAGTTAGGAGGACTTCTTGCTCTTGCAGTGGACCTGGGTTTGGTTCCCAGGAGAACATGGTGATTCACATCTGTCTGTCACACAGTGAAAGAAGGTCCAAAACTTCTTCTGGCTTCTGGCACTGCATACATATGGTGCACATACACATGCAAGTAAACTATCCATTTTATGTAGAAGTGGAGGGAAAGAATATTGATAGAAGATGACATTACTAGTTACTCTGACTTTGTCAGTACATGACTTTGTTGGCACATGCTATTTATGTGTGCAGTCAATCTGTGTGGATATATCACACTTTACACTATGAATATTAAACAGTGGTCACATTGCAATGAAAGATGAATTATAATTTTATACAATTCTAAAAATGTATTGCTTTAATGGAAAATTATTTTATAAATAAAGAGAATAACAATCTGTCTTTAAAACAGGCTATTTGTTTAAAATTATTGTCCAACAAGAACCTATATTCATGCAGATTTACCTTTCCTGTGTATATGTTGTGGAACACTATCCCTCAAGCATGACATGGTTATCATTGTACTCTCAACATCAGAGTAGATGTAGTTGTATACACTCAAAAAACCCTTTTAAAGTTGGTGCTATTAACATCCCTAAATTCAAAAGAGAGTAGGGAGGGTCACTAGACTCTTATCAAGGATTCCACCACTCGCTCATTCTTAACCTTTCTCTACCAGTTACATATAATTCTGGCCTATTAATATTTTGTTAGAGAAAGAGAGGACAGTGAATGTTATTAGACCAATGTGAGACTCGAGACCTCTCACCAGTTCCCCAACCACAGCTGCATATAATTCTATCCTGGATGCATATTTTCTTGACAATTATAACAGCATATAGTAAAGTTAGCAAGTTGTGGGGACTCCATCTATGCAGTTTAGAGCCTCGTGTACTTTTGCAGTGGGGCTCTTCAGTGTTCTGTTTTTTGATCATCCATACTTCTGTAATTAACCCATCCTCTATGCTTCTATAGTCAATCATAGTACGTTCAAGCTGAAGCTATATGGAATTGTTTCTTTGATCTCTTGTCAGTGCCTTGCTGTAGTGATTTGTTGTTTGTTCATCTGTCCCCAAATAATTAACATAAGATTCATTATATGAGATATATAAATACATACATATGTACTGTCATGTATTGACTTACTTGGGGACAGTAATTTTAAAACCACCTACAATTTTATACTAAAATGTAATGCTGGTATTGGAAAACTGTAGTGTTAATATGCTATAAGAGAATACAAGTATTTACAAAAGGACAGAAGGAGAGGTTACACTAAAAGTCACTTCTTAAACTTTGAAAAAATATATTTTAGTTTAATAGAAATAAATTCAACCTACAAATCAGATCCAACATCATAGAGCATGCTGTTTTTATCTGCACTGCAGTTGGTGCATAACGATGTTACCAATTTTGCTATAGGTCTGTAATTCCATTAGTTTTCCTTCTTATTTTCTCTGTATTTTAATTTTTGCTTTGTGTTAAAGACATAGAAGATACAACTGGAGCATGTTGTCTTGGAGTGACTAGCCCCTTAAGATTTCCAGACACTTTTAGTAAAAATACATCACGATTTTCTTCTTGAAAAGTTCTTCCAAACACTTAGTTTACTATAAATTATATATTTTGATTCTCAAGGTATCCTTAAAATATATTACTTGTACAAATTCTGGGAGCCCACAGAGGTTTCCTAATGGGATCTGAGCTTGCTTTACCCAGTAGGACTGCATAAGAGGATGATTGGACCATGGGCCTGTGTACCAGGTGGTCTGCACTTGGCTGTATCTAGCAAGAGGGAGGTCTTTTGTCTCACCCCTTGGCATTGTTATAAAAAGCCATTTTGAGTACAGTTCTGGGCCATTGGGTATTGACCTAGGTCCTCTCAAAGGTATCCTGTGTTTCTGTATTTCCTTTCATCGGCTAGGCTTATCATTCTAACTAATATTTTTTATTCCTCCCTCCTCCTCATAAGAACCCTGTAAAAGGTGGGAGATGGTCACTCACAACAAACTCAACAGATTGGCTTTTCAGTTCTTTATTTTTTTCTTTTTAACCTTCGCTGAGTCTATCAACATCCTTCTTACATTTCGGTTTGACATTAGCAATTTTAATCTGTAAGTGGTTTCCTCCTTTCAAATAAGTCAATAGTCCCTTTATACATAGATGCACTTCAAATGACCAATTAAATTAAGAACTCATTCTGGGAAATTAGGTGGAACTATTATATTGTGTGGGAGGTTAATATCATGTCCTTGTTGAGAAAATGTCAGACTTTGAGCACATTGTGCTACAACGCTCATTTTAGGTTGCAGCTCAGCATGCAAATTCAGAGTTTCCTAATGAAAACCTGCAGATGACAGGCAAAGGAATATTGGCACAGCAATAAAAAAAAACTTGGGGTATATCTCTACTGATTTTACCAAGAAAATAATACCTGCCACATCAGAGCAATGGAGCTGATGAAAATACTGAACAAGTTACCTGCTCAAGAATATGTATTTAAGACTTGCAGTTAGTGATATACCTAGTAATAGAATTTTTCATGTGAATAAATGTTAATTATATATTTGGTCTTGTGTTTAAAACAGTCCTCATGTATGAAGATTTAGAAGCCTTCTAAAGCTCATTCCAGTTCAACACTCTCTAAGAAGCACACGCAAGCAATATCTTCTAAACCTTCTCAAGAATGTTTGCAGCAGGAGTGGAAGTGATGTAATTATTTAATCTTTTGTGCATAGCTAATTGTGCTCAATTTTCTTATGTTTACTCTCCAAGTCTTTGCTTTATCTTAAGAAAGATGTTTTTAAAATGTAGTGTTTTCTTTTTGACATTGTTTGCTTAATTCTGTCCCTTCATTGTGTGGATCTGAATATTATATACTTTGTGTCTCTTCATGGATTGGGGTCATTTTATTTTTAAATTTTTAGTTTAGTATTTAGTTTGTGTCAGTGGTATATAATCTATTATAATGTGAAGTACTTTACTGACATAACATTATAGAAAACTTTATGCAAAACAGTTTTAAGGTCTTAATTAACATTTGACATAAAACTAAATAAATGTCATTCCTCTGGTTAAAAAAAATTCCACACCTGCTCTTCCAAAGAACACAACTCTTCTCATAGAATGACAAGTGCCACTATTAGCAATCACATCTTTCAATGTCACTGCTGTAGATTTTAGTAATAAAGCTGCTTGAATAGAGCCTCTGCTTAAAAAGAAAGAAAGAGAGAGAGAGCAAAAGAGAAAAAAGAACAAAGGAAGGAAAGGAAGGAAGGGAGGAAGGAAGGAAGGAAGGAAGGAAGGGAGGGAGGAAGGAAGGAAGGAAGGAAACGCAGTTTTAGTGTTGCAATAGTAAAGAATCATGATGTTTCTGTCATGTCTGTCAGGCAAGAGTAAGTAATACTGTGAACATTTAAAAGTAAAATTCCAGAGCATTTTTGAAAACGACTGTCTGTGCATTCTAAATCACATAGTTAGATCAGAAAATGAAGTGACTTTACTGGAGTATTGTTATTATCCGAGCAATGGCTGTGTTTCTGTGTTAAAGAGCAACATCAGTAGGGTGTAATCCCTTCCATCTCATTTTATACTTTCAACTGATTAGTTATGCTGTCGCATATGGTTACCCTTGCTCTTTTTACAAAAGATTTAGCTTTGTGAGTCCTTAACCAAGTGCCAAATTAATTCTGAATTTGGCTCATACAAATTATTGAAGTAATCTAATTTGTCTTTCTTTTTGGTCAATTTGGTCTTTGAATAAATACTATCAATCAGTAGCAGAATTTTAACTACCCTTGGCAAAGTTCAGCTTAGAACTTTTGAAATATAAAAATAAATGGCTCAAAAACCTTCATTTAAAACCCAAAGCACTAAACCTGCAAAAGGAAACACTGAGGATACTCATCAAGACTTTTGGGTAAACAGAAACTTCTGTGTAGAATATCAACAACATTGGGAACACCCTCATGTATCAAGAAACTGGACTACATGACAATAAAATATTTCTGCATAGCAAAGGAAACTATATCATGAATTTTTCTGTGGGATGATAGTGCATAAAATATATCCCATGCTATTTTAACTGTATAAAAGTCAATGAGTTATTTAGACTTTGGATCATGTTTATTTTAGTGTGATGCTTTTATTTATCTGCAAGGTTTTTTATAGTAAAATTCTTGAAAGACAAAATAAAATAATAATGGCAACAATAATTTATTCTATGAAGACTAAAGGTGTTAATAATAAAATAATGATAGGATTGGTAACTAAAGTTTTTTTTTTATTATTGTTCTCACAATTTAGATACTCTAACAGCCTGAAATGTATGACTGTATCATTTGAAGAAGTGTGATATACTTTACCAATGTATGGATAAGAAAAGTAAAATAAATACACACCAAGATGTGTTTTTCTAAATAGCATGTAATAATTTAAAATCAAACACATTAGTCTGTGTAATAATCTAAAAGTATATCTCTAGTGGTATCTGGATTCTTCTGGCTCTCTTACTGTCTCTTTCTTTCTCTTTCTTCCCATGATAGCTGATTAATGGAAAGACACTCTTGAGATACGACTTGCTCTTCTAAGAATTCTCAAGTTGTTAAACAAAATGCAGAATAAAGAGAAAATTCATGTGCTGTAAATACAAGGTGAAATTAAATTCTTTTTAGGTCATTTCTTTTTTCATTATTTTTGTAGTGATAAAAATGTGACTAACCTTTTGTTTATTATAACAGACTGCTACTTAATCCCATCCCATCCCATGACTCATTCTCCAGAGAGTGCAAAGCAGGAGAGGGAAGGAGGCTTTTCAAGAAAGAATGGTTAATTTATATCCCAGAACCTATAAATGATACATTTTATTTTGTCACATCACCACCTTTAATATAATTTATTTTTAGTAAAGTAAACCTAGAAGTCTTTCAAAATTATTCTAAGTAAGTGTGGAAATAAGACTTCATGAATTCATTCTGCTAAAATTCTTCTGTTATATCTCTATTCCACTCAGGTTCCAAAATTGTTGTTTAACCCAAAAATATACAAACCTTGTCATTTTATAGCATGTTTGATATTGTGCATTTGCATCTATATTTTATTCCATTCTGTCCTTAAATAAAAATAGGCACAACAATATTTGCTCTCATATATTTTTAAATATTTTTTATTCAAATAGAATTATGTCACACTATCCCTTCCCTTATATCCTAAAGTACCTCACAGATTGGTTCATGCAAAATTCTACCTCCCTGTCATGCTGGTAGCCTCTTTTTCTTTAATTATTATGGTTAGACATATATGTAAATGTGTATGTTTTGTATCTGTGATATCATGTCTCTTATAGTCTTCCCACCAAATCTTCTACAACATTCAGTGAACTATAGATACAGGATATATAGCTATATGATATACGTGTATACTTTCAGGCTGGGCTTCCAGTTTTTATTGATTTCTGCATTGTGTATAGTTGTCTAGATTTCATGAGGAATATGAAATCCAGCTGATCTCACTGCTTTAACATAATCTGAAGAAGGACAACTCAGATAGACATGGTAATATGGCGGCGTGAAAAGCTCATTAGGCTTCAACATTACACAAAGAACTACAGGAAACTAAGGAACCTCTAGAGTAAGAGAAATAGTCTTGCCTAGGGAAGAACACACTGCTGCTCTCCATTTTCTGTAAAGGAAGGATTCTTTGATGAGTAGTGGTAGCTACAGTCATCTGCAAAGGATAGCTCATGCACAAAAAGGTTTCATGAGCTGTGGCTCTCAAACTTCTGTTTCATATAATTTATTTCATTGACTCATTGAGAGGTAATACCTAACCTGGTTAATTGTTATTTTATCCTCTATCCCACCTATTTATATTAAGTCCTTTGTGTCTTATCCCTTTCCTTCTCCATATAGCATTCCTTCTCACGTTTATAATGATTTTGTCATGGAAAACGACAATCTAGTTCTGAGTGCTTAACTTTTCTCTATTTTTCACTTTCTTAATAATTTATGTATATTTTCTTCTCAATGTGTACTAGACAGGCTCTTGAGGACAATATTCCCAAATTCAAGTACATATCCTTGTTACTTAAATGTTTGACATCAGTATTGATAGAGATACTCATTTTAGTGTTTTTTATTCTTGTTGTTTAATATTAGAAACAGGGTTTCTCTGTGTAACAGCCCTAGGTGTCCTGGCACTTGCTTTGTAGACCAGGCTGGCCTTGGCCTCACAGAGATCCCCCTGTCTCCACCTCTCAAGTGCTGGGACTAAACACATGCACCACCATTGCTTGATGTCATTTTAGTGCTTTTAATATTGGCTAGTATTTCCTATTAAAACCTCTGAAGCTTAAATGAAAATATATTTTAAATTTGTTTTGATAACCACAAACTTGAATACTGTACTTAAATCATTTTCCTAACCTATTTCCCTCACATGCTCCATTCCATTTCAAGTTCATGATCCTTTCTGCTTTATTCTTATCATGGACATGTATGGACTCACAGACATAGTGAGTTTATTTAGTGTTTCCCATGTTAGTGTTTCCCATGTGTATATATGTTTAGAATTGACCACTTTTGTTTGATACTCTATTAGAGGCCCCATTGTCAGAAAATATTGATTCTCCTTGTGACAACAACCATTAATTTTCTGTGGCTCATCATCTTGTAGTAAGACCTGGTGAGATTTTATTCATATTTTTGTCATTTCAATCAGTGTTATAATACTTGGTTTGCTCAGACAACCATATTGTTTAGCTTTCACGAGTGCTGAAAAGACTGACAAACGGTCTGCCCTGAAAGCATACATACAAGTAACATTAATATATTGAATAGGTTTTATCTGTGTGTGTGTGTGTGTGTGTGTGTGTGTGTGTGTGTGTGTGTGCAAGAACAATTAAAGAAGAGAGAATCCTTGAATTAAAAAGAGATCAAGGGGATGCATGGGGATGTTTGGAGGGAAGAAAGGGAAGGAGAGGTACTATAATTATATTTTAATCTTAAAAAGTTAAGAGAATATTAAAAATACTTATGGGTTCAGTTTTCCTTTCATGTGTAAGAAACAGCATTTCATAGCAGATTTCTTGATCCCCGGGCTCTCCCATTCTTTTCATCACCTCTTTAACAATGTCCCAGAGCATTAAATGCAATGGCTGTTTCTATTGCACTTAATCTACTGAGGTTGAACTCATCATAATCAGCTGTTCTCTGCATTTTTTCCAGTTGAGAATTCTTGTAATGATTTCTGTCTACTGTAAAAAGAAGTGTGTTTGATGAGGGGAAAGAGTTATATTTATGTGTAGGTAAAAGGACAGATATTTAGAATGTAGTTGGAAATTAGAATAGTTTAATATAGTGGTCATACTAAGTTTTCCCCTCAGATTGATGACCTCACCAGCCACAGGTATTTGGTTAGGTTTATAGTACCATGCATGAAGTCCCTCCTATTGTTCAGACATTATGTTCAATTAGAATGTTGTTGCTTACCTCAAAGACACAAGTTCTGATATCAAATTCTTGGAGATATCTTGCCATGCTGGTCATAGACAAGATGTGGTTCATAAGTATCACTGATGGTTAGGACTCTGAAATAGTTTTCTCTCTTGGAAGCTTGCAAAGCACCTCAGACACTATGAAAACTAGTAATTAGGGAAGAAACTTCCAGGTAAATTCTGGCTAGATTCCTTGAAGTCCCATGTTTGAATTGTGTGATATCTTCAACAACAGGGCAGTATATTCAAGTTTTGGAGGCTGTGAAGGAAATGACAGTAGCCTCTATTGTTTGGAAAGGATTTTTGGACTCCTTTTACAAACATGTACAAAGGAGGCTTTCTGTGCCTGGCACTGGGATTAATTGGTTGTCTATGGGTCTGAAGCACTACAACACACACACACACACACACACACACACACACACACGCACACACACACACACGAGAGAGAGAGAGAGAGAGAGAGAGAGAGAGAGAGAGAGAGAGAGAGAGAGAGGGAGGGAGGGAGGGAGGGAGGGAGGGAGGGAGAGAGAGAGAGAGAGAGAGAGAGAGAGAGAGAGAGAGAGAGAGAGAGAGAAAGAGAGATTAGTTTATATTGTATGTTTATTTGAAGTAAACATAAAATAAATGTTTCCCTATGGCTTTTCAGACATCCTTACTGTTATTGTATCCCTGGAGAAATATTATTGCTACTTCTTCAACATTCAGCTAAAAAAAAAAAAAAAAAAAACTTATCTGTAATCTGTGGTCCAGCATGGTTTTTGTTTGTTTGTTTGTTTGTTGTTTGTTTTTTTGTTTTTTTGAGACAGGGTTTCTCTGTGTAGCTTTGTGCCTTTCCTGGTTCTAGCTCTGTAGACCAGAATGGCCTTGAAATCACAGAGATCCACCTGCCTCTGCCTCCTGAGTGCTAGGATTAAAGGTATGCACCACCACTGCCTTTTTTTTTGCCAGCATGTTTTTATAAACCTGAAAAAATGATTACATGTAACTTTCCAGTATTTAAAAATGTAGTCTCTTATGGACAAACTAAATACAGTGTCTCTATTTTCACTTATGATATGTCAGAAAAGCAAATATCTGGTATCCTTCATTAGCATTTTTCAAAGTTGACTCTGTTTTAAGAGAAACGTAAATGCTAGTATATTAATAGAATTATAAGCAGAGTTTATAGAATAAAATCAGAATTTAACTTTATATATTCAAGCCAGTGATAATCTCATTTGGCTAAGCAAATCAGACAGATATTATATTTATTATTTCTAAGGAATTTTCTTACCAAAAACTATTTGCCTATATATAGTTATAAGATAAAACATTTATTTTAATGCAAAAGCCCTAACAGGTAGGAATGTGGACAAGTTATCAAAAATATGAAAGTTACATCTTTATAGGTGTTGGGGTCTACAATCAGGCATGAAAACTCATTTTCCAATGTAGTATACAAAAGAAAATTGTTCAAATTTTAGTCTTGGGCTATAAGATTTGTTACTTGGAAATAGTTCAAGATGTTAGAGCACAGTGATGCAGTGCAAAAGTCAAAAGATGCTCTACCTGGGACTCATATTGAGGAAAAGGAAGAATATAAAAGGTGCTGTAAAATACGAGAGTAATGAAACTATAATCTATGATATAACAGAACATCAAAAGTTAGCATTATGTGTTAATGTGCATGTAACACAAAATTTTCATTAGTACAATGCATATCTTCCTGCCACTTCCTGTACATCAGATATGAAGAAGAGAGTTAAAGAGTGGGCAAATGGAAGTGAGGAGTATTTTGCAATAGTAACTACATTGTGTTACTTTTGGGACTTGCATTTTAACCACTTCTGCAAACTAAAAAAAAAAAAAAAGACAATTTGATAGAAATACAAATTTCCTGTCATCTGAAATTAATTGCCCAAAACATCCCTAAGTCTACTATCCATTGTTATTCAAATATTTAAATTACAAAGTATCATAAATAACATTTGATGGGAACAAAATATATCCAAATTTTAAGTCTATGCATTTTATATAATTCTTAAGTTTTCTACCATTTTATCTCAATCTGTAAACTGCTTAAGTTTTCTACCATTTTATCTCAATCTGTAAACTGCTTAGTATGAAGACATCACTCAAAGGATGTGATCTTCTAGAAAACATCTGAAATTATTCTGGGTTAATTGAAAGCATCTGCTATGAATCAAGTTCAGCATTTCACTGATCTAGTTCACTCCAATTTAGGAACTATCTCTCCAGGTGCCTATTCAGTACTAAACATCCAATTCTATGATATTGCTGATGTTTCTTCAAATTGTTTGGTCTTTTCTTTTATACATAACATAACAGAAGAAGTCTGAAAAGAGGAGGATTCCTCCCACTCAGGCTCCACTTGTTTCAAAACTATTCCATGAGTATCCTAAACACAAAAGAAGTTCCTGGAACGAGACATTGCTCTGTGTGTACCAAATGAGAATGTAAAATGACTGTGAAGATTTAATCACCTTCTGATAGTCAGAAACCCCTTTTATTTTTATCATTGCACATACTTAAAACATACATGGCTTTTCCTAACTAGAAAACAATTCAGTTCTTATCATCAAATATACCCAAACACACACACACACACACACACACACACACACACACACACACACACACACACTACACATTTGATCTTTAGCAAAATACTTTCTCAACTTGGCAGCTACATAAACCTCTTTTATTATTTTTTTTGTGGATTTTCATAAGGAAAGGCACATAACTTTTTACTTTGATGTTCAAATTAATATGAAAGAATACTTATTTTGGTGACAAAATAAAATAGTATTGAGAAATGCTTAACATTTAATTTATATTTTTTTATTTGAAAGGCAGTTTCTACCTGTGTGTTTAGTTATGTCCTTGTATTAAAGCACTGTAGATGTAGAGGTAAGAGGATCGGGAGTTCAAGTGGAAGCTTGGCTATGTAGGACACTGGAAACCAGCTTGGGACCCATGAGTCACTGTCTCAAAAATAAAAATCAAGGAACCAATTGCTGGAACTATTAAAGATGCCAAGATGTAGAAGTAACTGTCTTATTCAATAAGAAACACAGAACCAATGCAAAGATGAATGCCCAAGAGGTCAGAGCTAAGAGCCTTACCCTTCACTCTGCAGCTCCTCTTCACCCAAGAGAGCTACTTCCTGTGTGTTTGTCTTTATAAAGACTTTCTGCTCTGCCTTCTCATTGGTTGTAAACCCAACCACATGACCACCTCCTCACTGCCTGTCTGTACAGACCTCCAGGTCTTCTATGGTTTGTATTGAGATTAAAGGCATATGTCTCCATGCTGGCTGTATCCTTGAACACACAGAGATCTGCTTAGCTCTGCCTCCTAAGAGCTGGGATTAAAGGCGTGCACCACCACCTCCCAGCTTCTGCGATGGCTTGCTATTAGCTCTGACCCCCAGGCAACATTATTTATTAACATACAAATAAAATCACATTTCAGTACAAATGAAATATCACCATACCAAGACTTTGTGACGACATAGTAGATGGATAATAAGCCCTAGGGCATAACTTAATACTAGTTTTCTGCTGTGTGGTCATAGTATTGAAAGGACTCTTCATGACTGATTGCTATACCAATACATCACTTCCTTTCTTAACTCTCTTCAGGGAAGTTTCTCGCAGCAGGTGACTATTAATATAGAAATTCTGAACTGGTCAAAATGCAGAATGTATGAAATTTTGGAAGCTTACTCCTAAACTGAATGTATACATCACAACCATCACCCTAAGGCCTATTAATTATTGAGGAAGAGGGGGTAGAATGATTGAAAGGTGGTGGATAACTTCAGAAAAACAATACTTTCTGGACACAATAGGGTAATTACACATATGCTCTCACTGTGATTGTGGTAGCATGCACAAAACTTTCACAAGTTCTAGTCAGACACAATCATAGCATGGTGGTAGGGGTAGGGGAGCAAATCCCAAGACTAGCTGAAGAGCTACACTCATTTGATAGCTGTTGGTTGTGGGAGGGAGAGGTGCAACACAAATCAGATTTGATGACTATAATTGAGGAGGAAGAGAAAGAGGAAAACAGAAGAAGACTCTAAAAGTTGGATGCATATAAAAGTGAATGTGTACCTGGGAGGAGTTTGGAAGTGAACACGATCAAAACACAGTGCATGGGATTCTCAAACAATTAGCAAAATGTTATTTTCAAAGGGAAAAAAAAGCTAGTTTTTGTTCACAATAAATGTGTAAAAAAATCTTAAAAAAAAATTATACTAGTAATTATAACTTACCTTTATCTTAAAAACCTGATGTGAAATGACATGGAAAACAGAGAAGTTGTTTCTTACACTTATTTCTGTAGACAATCCAATTTAATCTACAAAGCTATAAAAAATTTTATAATTAAAAAATACATTACATTTATATTTATTATTTCTTCAAATATATAATTCCTTCTTCTTCTTCTTCTTCTTCTTCTTCTTCTTCTTCTTCTTCTTCTTCTTCTTCTTCTTCTTCTTCTTCTTCTTTTGAAACATTATTACAGGGGTTGTGTTACCTACAAAAGACTTAAAGTCCCAGAAGAGAGGCTCACAGAGTATTACTCAATCAATGTATGCAGTTTCATGGAACCATCCTTTGAAGACTGGGAACAGACTTCCTCAGCAAGTTTGTATTACATTGTCTTTATTGTACTTACCTCTGTTTACTTATCTGTTGGGATACTCAATGTTTTGAAACAATATGTCTTTCTCAAATTTCCACAAAATATTTAAGTTTTTTTTCTTTTTTTTGATAAAATTTTGCTTATATACCCTTCTAATATTTATGGGGTGTCAATAAAGATACTAATGTACTTATCCTCTGTGATAGCAAGCTTTCTTAACTTGACACAAAGTACAATCACTTGTGAGAAGAGTGTAAAGGGGGAAGGTATCTGTCTAAATAGAATTGGCTTGTGGATGTGTGTGTGTGTGTGTGTGTGTGTGTGTGTGTGTGTGTGTGTGTGTGTGTATGAGGGATAATTAAGTTAAATATGAGAAGACCCAGACCCCTGTGTAAAAGTCCTTAGATTCTGATCTGCATAAGAGCAGATAAATAGATCTGATCGCAACCAGTCTGCAGGTGATCATGTATGCTTTCACTTACTTTGCTCTTAACTATGGCCATGTCTGTAGCTCTCTGAAGTTCTTTCCTTGACTTGGACATGGACAGAACCAAAATCAGAAACAAACCCTTTTCTCCTCCAATTTGCTTTTTTGTCAAAAGTATTTTATCACAGCAACAGAAATGAAGTATAACACACTGAAATCTATGTTTGTAACTGATTCAATTCTCAAATATATAACATACTAAATTATAATTTTGCCTATATCTAATGTCATGTAAAATAGTATTTTTATTCAGTAATTGCAGGAACAGCACCCAAATTGTTACTATCTTAATAATATCCATAGTTTTTATTCCACAAAATTGCAATTATTTTCTACTGAATTTCAAAGAATATATTAACATATCTGGAATTTAGATGTCATAATTATAAAAGAGAATTTTTCCTTAGTCTTAAAAATAACATCATTTAACTTTTACCATAACAATGCTATAATGCGTGAGTTGAATGACAGTATATATAATCAAAATAGTTTAAGAGACTCGTTCTACTTCTTGTGGGTATCTCACAAAAGTTGCTTAATCAAATAGCAAATGAAAAGTACTAATGAATCAAAGTATCTCTAACAATGAAATACGTTCCCTTGAGACTTATTGATTACACCCAATCCATTCTTTCTCTAATGCCTCTTATCAGCTTTGTACTGTATCTGTAGAGGAAAGATAGAGCACCATGTTTCCTCCTGATTTTGATGTTTTTGTTTCTTTGTTTGCTTGTTTTGTTTTGCTTTTCCATAATTCTAATTCTTTTATCTTTGGAAATGGACCCAGGTCTGATGCTAAAATCCACTTACTTTGGTTTTTGCAAATTGACATTTGTATTCCCTAGAAAAAATTTCATAAGCCGAATAGTGTGCATTTGAGTGGCAAAAACACATGAGGTCTCCTGTCTGCTGGTAGGCTTTTTCTTCATGTAGAGCCAAGTTCAAATCACAGTTTTCTGACTTTCCCTTTCTGAGGGTTAAGTTTTATTCTTGCTAACCCTTTTGCTATGAGTATAACTTTACATATAACCCTGTTTGAACCTTTACTCAAATAATGTCCCCAGACTCTGTCCTTGTCCTGCACTTACCAGGTGGTACCTAAAACAAATTTAAGACATCAGCATGTGCAATTTGACTGGAAACAAATCAATCTGCATACTGTCTTTTCACTCAAAATCAACAACTTCATTCTGCATTTAGACTCTACAGATCCCTTGGGTTTTGCCAAATCATCTATGCATACACAATTTTATCAGGCATATTTAGTTTTTTGAGTATGAGATTAAAAGCTCAGATATCTACAGTCATATAATGCTAGAGATAGAAATGTTATGATTGCTTAGATGAGTGTTCTTTGTGATCCAATTGAAGACCTGTACATAAATTCATACAGTTATGGACACCTATTTTTTGATAAAGAATCCAGAAATACATGCATTGGAAATAGACATCATTTTCAACTAAAGGTGCTGTTCAAGCTGGATGCCTGCATATTGTATGATATTTTGTTTGTGTTCTGACAAATAAAGCTTGCCTGGAGATCAGAGGGCAGAAGTAGCTACTAATTAGCCATAGAGGCCAAGCAGTGGTGGCACACACTTTTTTTTTTTTATTTTAATTTATTTTGCAATACAATTCAGTTCTACATATCAGCCACGGATTCCCTTGTTCTCCCCCCTTCCATCTCCCTCACCTTCCCCCCAAACCCCCCAACATTCCCATCTCCTCCAGGGCAAAGCCTTCCCCATAGACTGAGGTCAACCTGGTAGACTCAGTCCAGGTAGGTCTAGTCCCCTCCTCCCAGGCCGAGCCAAACAATCCTGCATAGGCCCCAGGTTTCAAACAGCCAACTCATGCAATGAGCACAAGATCTGGTCCCACTGCCTGGATGCCTCCCAAACAGATCAAGCCAATTAACTGTCTTACCCATTCGGAGGGCCTGATCCAGTGGGGACCCCTCAGCCATTGGTTCATAGTTCATGTGTTTCCATTCATTTGGCTATTTGTCCCTGTGCTTTGTCCAACCTTGGTCTCAACAATTCTCGCTCATATAAACCCTCCTCATTCTCGCTAATTGGACTCCCAGAGATCCACCCGGGGCCTAGTCATGGATCTCTGCATCCAGATCCCTCAGTAGTTGGATGAGGTTTCTAGCACAACAATTAGGGTGTTTGGCCATCCCATCACCAGAGTAGGTCAGTTCAGGCTGTCTCTCGACCATTGCCGGCAGTCTGTTGTGTGGGTATCTTTGTGGATTTCTGTGGGCCTCTCTAGCACTTTGCTTCTTCCTATTCTCATGTGGTCTTCATTTACCATGGCGCACGCCTTTAATCCCAGCACTCGGGAGGCAGAGCCAGGCGGATCTCTGTGAGTTCGAGGCCAGCCTGGACTACCAAGTGAGTTCCAGGAAAGGCGCAAAGCTACACAGAGAAACCCTGTCTCGAAAAACCAAAAAAAAAAAAAAAAAAAAAAAAGGTGGCACACACTTTTAATCCCAGCCCTTGGGAAGAGGAAGCAGAAAGATGAGGCATTCAATGTCCACTCTCAGCTACACAAGATTGAACCAGTCTAAAAGAGAAACAGAGTCAGGTGGTGG
Organism: Peromyscus californicus insignis; assembly: GCF_007827085.1. Classification (NCBI taxonomy): domain Eukaryota; kingdom Metazoa; phylum Chordata; class Mammalia; order Rodentia; family Cricetidae; genus Peromyscus; species Peromyscus californicus. The sequence goes on along the minus strand of NW_026294491.1, from coordinate 46,579,346 downwards.
TGGCTCACACCTTTAATCCCTGCACTTGAGAGGATCATGCCTTTGATCACAGCACTTGGAATCTCATGCATTTGATCCTAGCACTTGGGAGGTGGAGGCAGGAATGTAAGGTGGATGGAGATAGGATCTCAGCCCATTCAGTATGAGGATTTGTAGAGACAGGATTGCTGCCCACTTGGTCTGAGATTTCCTAGAGGTAAAAAGTCTTTCTAGTAACTAGCTACTCTACTTTTCTGATCATTCAGCTTTCACCCTGGATATCTGACTACAGGTTTTATTGTTTAGACTAATTATCTCCATGATTCACCTGCATGTAGAAGAATGTAAGTAAATTGATACTAATCACCCTACATAAAACTCAAATCAAAATGGAACAAGGACCTCAACATTAAATAGATACACTGAACCTAATAGAAATGAATGTTGGTGAGGGCCTTGAATGCACTAACTCAGGAGAAGACTTTCTAAACACAATAGTGGTAGTGTAGACACTAAGATCAACAATTAATAAATGGGACTTCATGAAACAGAAATGCTCCTGTAAGGCAAAAGACACCCTTTTCTTGGAAATAAATGATAGTCTACAGAATGCAAAATATTTTACCAACACCATATCTGACAGAGAACTAATATCCAAAACATTCTAAAGTATTCAAGAAACTAGAAATTAATGAACAAAACAATCCAATTAAAAATGGGATACAGTTCTAAACAGAGAATTCTCAATAGCAGAAACTCAAGTGGCTGAAAAACACTTGAAGAAATGGTCAATATCCTTAGCCATTAGGGGAATGCAAATGGAAACTACCTGTAATTCCATTTTATACCTGTCAAAATGGCTAAGACCAATGGCATAAGTGACAGATCATGCTGATGAGGAAGCAAGATAAGCACACCTCCATTTCTCATACACCCACTATGGAAATCAATATGGAAGTTCCTTAGAAAAGTTGGGAATCAATCTACCTCATAACTCAGCTACGTCACTCTTGGGCGTATACCCAAAGGATACTCCATCCAACCATGAGAAAATATGCTCAACCATGTGCATTGAGGCTTTATTCACAATAGCCAGAAACTAGAAGCACTCTAGATGTCCCTCAACAGAAGAATGGACAAAGAAAATGTGGTGTGGTACATTTACACAATGGAGTGCTATTCAGCTGTTTTTTTTTTTAATGACATCAGGAAATTTGTAGGCAAGTGGATGGAACCAGAAATTCATCAGGAAGAAAGTAACTCACACCCAGGAGAACTATGATATGTATTTACTTATAACTGGACACTAACTGTTAAGTAAATGATAACCAAGGTACAATCTGTCTATCAAAATGTGTTAGTTATAGAGGAAGTGTCAAGGGGGGAGGGTGAAGGTATTTCCTTAGAAAGAAGAAATATCATTGATTTTACAGACAGACTTGATGTGGGTGGTAGTGGGAGTGGGAGGATTAGGTGGAGAGGCACAAAGTAAGACAGGGTAGAGGGAGAGAATATGGAGAGAGACAGCTGGAAACTCAGGAGCATTTGAGGGAGGATGTGAAAATCTAATGCAGTGGAATCTTTCTAAAGTATATGAGGGTGATCTTAATGATGCTTCCTAATAATCAGGGACATGGAGTCTCAAATAGCCATCTGTAGTCACCAAAGGAGGCTTCCAGGAGTGGGAATGGGTTGCATTCAACTGAATTGTAGGCCAAAGGAGTCTAATGGAAATCCCCAAACTACCCAGGCTAGTATTAAGACAATGGGTTACTCTTTCCACACTGACAGTGGGGCCCCATTGCTGAGGATAACACCCACATAACTCACTAAACATGGAGAAGTCCAGCTGGAGCCTACATGGAGCTTTCATCCCTATGGCTTCATGTGCAGGAAGTGGCTTTGTTTCAGCAAGGTAATCTGCATGCTACCAAAAGAGAAATATAAACAACTGATCCACAAAACCTTTGATCTACAATCTTTCCTGCCTGCAAAATATGCTATGGCAATGGTGGCACAGAATTTGTGGGAGTAGCCAACCAGTGTATGATTTTACTGAAGTCCCAGGCATAAGATGGAAGCCATACCTGGCACTGCTAGGGTAACCAAGAACCAGAGACTAGATAGTCTAGAGACCTAGGGTAAAACCAAACTCTACTGATCTAAAACAAAGACTTCCTCTGGCAGCAGATGGGAACAGGTGTAGAGACCCACAGTTAGGCATTGTATGCAGAGTCTAGTTGGGAGGTTCCCATAAAATATCTCTCCTCGGAGATCAGTAAATCCCATGGAAGAGAAGGTGGAAAGAATGTAAAATCCAGAAAGGATGGAGGACACCATTGGAACAAGGTTCTCTGAATCAGCTAAGCAAGGCACATATGAGCTCACAGAGACTGAAGAAGCAAGCACAGGACCTGCATGGGTTTTAACCAGGTTCTCTGCCTATACATTATAACTTGTATCTTAGTATTTTTGCAGAACTCCTAAATGTGATAACAAACGGGTCTCTGACTCTTTAGGCTACTCTTGGGACTCTTTTCTTCCTGTTAGTCTGAAGTGTCCAACTTCTATATGATAGTTTTTACTCCATCTCATTATATTTTATCTTGTCCTGCTTGGTTCTGATCTCTTAGAAGCCTGTTCTTTTCGAATGAGAGACAGAAAGAGAGCGGATCCATCTAGCAAGGGAGGTGGAAAGGAGCAGGGAGAAAGTGATGGAGAAAAATTACAATCAGGATATAATATACAAAAAAGAATCTATTTTCAATAAAAGGAAAGTAATTGAAAAAGTGTGAGGGGGAGAGAAAACTCATACTAATTGATTAAGGGTTTTGAGATTCAGACTATGAGTGTGTATGATTTTGTAATTCTTCAGGGGCTCTTTCTTTCCATGACCTTACTGTGCACCCTAATTACTCACTGTGAAACTCTTCTAATGTCCCACATAGACTGTGGAAACACATAAGACAACATTATGCTTAAAGATATCCAATGAATTGAAATCTTGAAAACTTGTACATTTCTAGTCACACAATTACTTTAAGCCTGCATGATGCTGTACGTCTTAATTTGTACTTACTTTAAATTCAATCTCTGGGCTGCTTAATTGCATTTTCATTGTGCAGACCTGTGAATTCTGATACTTGCTTAGTCCGATCTGACTGTCTGACAGTGTTTTCTTTTATTTAATTTCTTATACTTTCCTTTTCATTTTGTTAAATTTCATTTATATACTCCAAAGAGTATTTCCCTATCTGCTTTTTTGCAGGCAAAAATTGAAGTTGAAGTTAGTGACTACAATAAATCGTGCACAGCTGCTCTGTATGGACAAAGAGAAAATAAAAGACTCATTTGGGGTTTTATTTTCTCTGATGTAAAGTTCATTGTGTTTGTTTTAACGATGTTCATATTAGAAACTTAGAATTCTCATTTCATGACACCAGGGATTCTCAGTAAGGTAAGAAAATAACTGGCATGTTTACATTTTAATCTAAAAGTTATCTGGCAGTAATAGGGGTTTCTTGTGGTATATTAAAATGCACTGAAAAGCATGCCTGCCGAGACCACACCACACACAGAATGAGCTGAACCATCTCATTACATTCAATTAGGAAAAGTTAGAAAGGTAAGCATAGCAAATGAGCCTGTGGAATATGCAAACAGCTCCGGGGAAAGAAAATGAATGAAAGGATTGCTAAATGACAAGCAAGCACTGGTGCTTTGGCAAAGAACTTGAATGGCAGTTCTCTCAGACGTTAAATCATGCCTAATTACATTACTAAAAATACAGTAGAAAAATGAGGGAAAAAAATTAATCTCCAAAACTTTCAAAACAAGATAAATACCTGTTTGCTCTCTGGATGTGTAAAGAATCATGTTTCAGTTAATGCGTTTTCTATGTAGTTCCTTGTAAATCAGCTAAGCCTAGTTTTATTAATTTTAATAGTGATAAAATAATATTTTAATAATAATAAAATAAAATTTCAAATCATAGAATCTATATTTTACAGAATTTCACCTGAAGATACATAATGTTCAGTCAAGTTATTGATTACTAATGCCGCTGGACCAATTATTTATTACTAAACACCTTAGTTTTCTGAAATATGGTCATTCTATCACCTTCTACAATGCTGTTTGCCTATGTCCTGAAAAATTCCAAAACATTAAGTCTTTGCCTTTCTCTGTTGTTGTTGTAAAATACTCCAAAAAGGAAGCTTAGCAGAGAAAGTTTACTTTAGCTGACAGTTTAAAGGAAAGTCCACCAAGGTGTCAGAGAAATATCAAAGGAGCAGTTGCCTGTAGAAGTTGGTCATGGTGCATCCACCAACAAGGAGATAGAACAGAATGAACTCACACCAGCGCTCAGCCTGCTTTCTCCATTTCATACAGGCCAGAATCTCCTGCCCTAGGAATGGTCTGGCCCACAGTTAAGACTGTTCTTCCCATATCAGTGAAGATAATTCCTCACAGATAAGTTCAGAGACACATTTTCCAAGTGATTCTGTATTTCATCAAGTTGACAATTGAACTTAGCTGTCACAGACTAACTAGGATCTCAGCAGGTTTTTCTTAACACTGACAGCTTGTCTAACAAATTTGTAAGGTCTCCTCTACGAATTTCACCACTGAATGACAATAGTATTTTATTAGAATATATTCATTTCTGCAAGTTAGTTCATTATTACAATTTCAACTGTTATTTCTGTGGAATTATTTCAAAAGTGCATAACAAGTATGTAGCTTGTAATCTTTTCCTTAATATCATATAACTAATTTAATTCATTTATAATTGCTTTGTAATATATCCCATAGGTGGAAAATGGACTTTGCTTCATACGTGCACTTACTCACATATTCCACACATTGTTTCTAGAATTCTAGTCTTTTCATAATTATAAGTTGAATGAGTAAGATGACACTTTCTTCCTATTCATTTGTCCTCCATCATTTTTTTTTCTGTTTTCAAAGTCTCTTTCAGATATAATTTACTCTCTAACTTTAGAGCCACAGAGTAGTCTTATCCTTACTGTGCACAGGCATTTCTTTACCTGTAGCCATCCATTGCTTGCTTAACTATCTCTAATATATTGTTTATTCATTGTCTCCTATGTTAAGTCCCCAAGCAGGATTGTCTTTTACTATGCTGTGGAGGACAGCTCAAGGTAATAGAACCCTCAGTGAATTTTCTGAATAAATCTGTTGCAGCAATGTTTTTGTTGTTTGTTTTCATTCTTCCCATGATTCCATTTCACTATTCCTTTTTTTTTAAGTTTTTAATGATTCTTTGTGGATTTCACATCATGCATCCCAATCTCACTCATCTTGCCATCCCCTCATCTGCCCTTACAACCTCCCCCCAAAACAAAACTAAATTTAAAAGTAAAACAAAAACAAACAGACCAACCAAACAAAAATCAAACAAAACAAACAAGCGAAGATCTTGGCATGGAAGCTGTAGTGTAGCTCAGTGAGTCACACAGTACACCCTTTAGTCCGTGCATCCTCATTGTCAGTGTCCATCGCAAGGAGTGACTGGTCTGGCTTGAGGACTTTAGCCTCTGTCACACCATTGAGACTAGGCCCTCCCAGGGACTCTTCTTAAACAGCCTACTGTTGCTTTGTGTCATGGAGACCCTGAAGCTTTGGATCTGCGGGTCGGGCCCCCTCACATGTCCCCACAGTTCATAGATGAGGTGGAGACTGGGGTAGGCTAACTCATAGCCCTCCTGGTTTGGAGCCTGGGTGGTAGGTATCTAGGTTTGTCAGCCTACCAGTTTATCCTCATCATCACCACCCAGGCAAGCTCTCCAGCACTGCCCCAGCTAGCTTACCCAACGCAGCAAGCAGCAAGGAGCAGAACCAGTTTTCCTGGTCTCATGCTCTTGGGTCTGGCTCACCTGCACTCATGCCACTAGGCTCAGCTCTATGGTTTTGCCCAGGTGAGGTTTAGGACCCACTCTCCCAATTACCGCAATCGGTGAGGTGCAGTGCCAGCTCTTCCATTCTCATGGCCCGCCCCCAGGCTGGCTATTTCACTTGCCACAGGCAGGTGGCAAGTGTTGGAGGGCAGAGCATCTTTTCTTCACCCATGCCTCCACATGACATGAGGGAGGGAGTGGGGCAGTCCTCCTGTTCTCAAGCGCATAGGGCCGGCTCACCTGCACCCTACCAACAGGGTGAGCCTTAGTGTGCTGCCTAGCAAGGGGCATGCAGGGCCTGCTCTCCTGAGTGCTGCAGCTGATGAGGGGCAGGGTCAGCTCTCCCACTCTGGTGACCCCAGGACCAGCTTTTCCTGCCTGCAGTAGTTGACGCAGGCCAAGCGGTGAGGTGGGTATCTCTCCCTCATTCATGCCAACATGGTGACAGATAGTTGAGCTAGCTTTTCCACTCTCAAGTTTTCCAGGCCGGCTTACCTGCACCCTATCAACAGGGACAGCTCAAATATGCTGCCCAGGGGAGGCTCAGGATCCACTCTCCAGAATACTGCAGTTTGTAAGGGGCAGGAAAAGTTCTCTCCAGGGCTACAGCAGTGAGGGGCGGGGCCGACTCTGTGCGGCCTTATCCTTACTGCTTTGGGTGTTAACAGGAGCCATGGACATCAACATAGAGCACAGTTGTGGCAGGTCCAGGCCTGGATAACACTTACGATAGCCCTAGGTGACAGACAGCACAGGTCACTCAGATTTGTATGACCCCAGCAGATGCTCAGCCTTCAGACATAAACATGGCCCCAGTTGGCAGCCCAGACCCCTAACATCCCCACAGTCCTTGATGGCAATAGGGGCTATGAACTGTCAACACAAAATCCAGTTGTAGTTGGACCATGGACGCAAACGTGGTCTCTGGCAGCAGCTCAGGCCTGGATACCACCAAGAACGCAGTTAGTAGTGTGAGTCATTCAGATTAGCACGGACTCAGCAGCAGCTCAGGCCTGGATACCACCAAGAACGCAGTTAGCAGTGCGAGTCATTCAGATTAGCACGGACTCAGCTGTGGCATGGCCCTTGAACACTCACATAGCCCCAGGTGGCAATCAAGGCATCCACACTGCCTTTGATGGCAAGAGGAGCCTCACACACCAATGCAGACTCTGGCTGCAGCAGGGTCACAGACTCAGACATGGCCTCAGGCCACAGTTTGGGTCTGGAGGACACAATGGTCCTGGGTGGCAGCACAGGCCAGCCAGGTCTGTGTGACACTGGTGGCAGTTTGTCCCTTGTCTTAGGCTTTTCTTACTGTGAAGAGACAACATGACGATAGCAAGTCTTATAAATGAAAACATTTCATTGGGGTGACTTGCTTACGGTTCCAGAGGTTCAGTCGATTATCATGGTGAGGAGCATGGCACTATGCAGACAGATGTGATGTTGTAGCTGAAATCAACTAAAAGTTACACTGAGCAAAGCTTGAGCAAAAAAAAAAGACATAAAAGCCCATGCCCATTTTGACATATTTCCTCCAAAAAAGCTATACCTATTTCAACAAGGCCGTACCCACTTGAACAAAGCTACACCTCCTAATTGAACTCCCTATGAGATTGTGGGTGCCAGTTACCTTCCAACTACTATATTCCACACCCTGAAACCCATAAACTTGTAAAAATGTCATAACACAAAATGCATTGAGTCAAACTTCAAAAGTCCCCATAATCTATTACAGTCTCAACAATGGTTAAAAGTCCAAAGTTCAAAGTTTCTTCTGTGATTCAGGCAATTTCTTAACTGTAATCACCTTTGAGGAAATAAAAATCAAAAGGACGATCACATACTTTGAACATATAATGACACAGGAAATACATTACTATTCCAAAATGTAGGGAAAGGAGAATAGTGAGGAAATACTGGACCAAAGCAAGACCAAAAACCAGCTGGATAAACTCCAAACTCTGTATCTCCATATCTGATGTTAAAACACTCTTCAGATTTGTTGACTGCAACATACTTCTTTCTCTTGGCTGATACCACTCCCCATTAGCAGCTCTCCTCTACAAGTATCCAAAGAATTTGACATCTCTGACAACTTGGAGTCTCCAAGGCAATATAGGCTTTGACTTCACTCCTTCATACAATGATATCTCTACTAGGCCTCTCTTGACACATGCCTGACTTCAGTGCCTTTCTTTAGGCCTAGAGGCAAATTCCATAATCCATTTCTTCTATGCTTAACTCTAAAGCCAGAACTATGTGGCTGAATATGGCAAGTTCTTCTGCTTACTGGGGCTGCAACATGTCCACCCCCGCAATTCTAATACATCCTCACCAGCTTTGTGGCCTTCACTGAAACTGGATCTCTAGACCAGGCTGGTCTCAAACTCAGAGATCTGCTACTTCTGTTTCCCAGTGCTGATATTAAAGGTGTGCCTCAACACAGCCAGCTCAAGCTTTTATTTAGTTCCCTTTCACAAAGTGGAAACTAAGCTAGGTGGGAACTTGCCCTGAGGTCACCACTTCCTTTACTCCATTTCTTAATCTGTGTATCTCCTTAAACACAGGACTTGGTTCCATTCCACTTTTTAAGAGTTCCTTTTCTCTTTAAATTTTACAGTTTGTAATTTATGCTGGTCAGTTTGCTTCTTTTCATTATAAATCTTCATTAGAGTTCACCAACCCCACATCTGACAGAGGACTGATATCCAGAATATATAAGGAACTCAAGAAATTAGACATCAAAATGCCCAACAGTCCAATTAAGAAATGGGCTATAGAACTAAACAGAGAATTCTCAACAGAGGAAACTCAAATGGCCGAAAGACATTTAAGGAATTGCTCATCATCCCTAATCATCAGGGAAATGCAAATCAAAACAACTCTGAGATACCACCTTACGCCTGTCAGAATGGCTAAGATCAAAAACACTGAAGACACCTTATGCTGGAGAGGATGTGGAGCTAGGGGAACTCTCCTCCACTGCTGGTGGGAATGCAAGCTTGTACAACCACTTTGGAAATCAATATGGCGCTTTCTTAGAAAATTGGGAATCAATCTCCCCCAAGATCCAGCTATACCACTCTTGGGCATATACCCAAGAAATGCTCAACCACACCATAAGAGCACTTGTTCAGCTATGTTCATATCAGCATTGTTTGTAATAGCCAGAACATGGAAACAACCCAGATGCCCTTCAACTGAAGAATGGATAAACAAAATGTGGTACATATACACAATGGAATACTACTCAGCAGAAAAAAACAATGGCATCATGAGGTTTGCAGACAAATGGATGGATCTAGAAAAAATCATCCTGAGTGAGGTAACCCAGACTCAGAAAGACAAACATGGTATGTACTCACTCATAGCAGGATACTAGACATGAAACAAGGATGAATTGTCTGCTACTCACATCACCAGGGAGGCTACCCGGAAAACAGGACCCCAAGAAAGACACAGGGATCGCCCAATGACAGAGAAATGGAATGAGATCTACATGAACAGCCTGGACATGAGTGGGGGTAATGAAAGGCGAGGGTCGAGGGAAAGAGAGCTTGGGGGAGCGGGAGATCCCAGCTGGATCAACAACAGAGAGGGAGAACAAGGAATAGGAGACCATGGTAAATGAAGACCACATGAGAACAGGAAGAAGCAAAGTGCTAGAGAGGCCCACAGAAATCCACAAAGATACCCACACAACAGACTGCTGGCAATGGTCGAGAGACAGCCCGAACTGACCTACTCTGGTGATGGGATGGCCAAACACCCTAATTGTTGTGCTAGAAACCTCATCCAACTACTGAGGGATCTGGATGCAGAGATCCATGACTAGGCCCTGGGTGGATCTCTGGGAGTCCAATTAACGAGAATGAGGAGGGTTTATATGAGCGAGAATTGTTGAGACCAAGGTTGGATAAAGCACAGGGACAAATAGCCAAATGAATGGAAACACATGAACTATGAACCAATGGCTGAGGGGTCCACACTGGATCAGGCCCTCCGAATGGGTGAGACAGTTGATTGGCTTGATCTGTTTGGGAGGCATCCAGGCAGTGGGACCAGATCTTGTGCTCATTGCATGAGTTGGCTGTTTGAAACCTGGGGCCTATGCAGGATTGTTTGCCTCGGCCTGGGAGGAGGGGACTAGACCTACCTGGACTGAGTCTACCAGGTTGACCTCAGTCTGTGGGGAAGGCTTTGCCCTGGAGGAGATGGGAATGGGGGGGGCGGCGTTGGGGGGAAGGTGAGGGGGACGGGAGGGGGGAGAACAAGGGAATCCGTGACTGATATGTAGAACTGAATTGTATTGCAAAATAAATTAAAAAAAAAAAAAGATAAAAAAAAAAAAAAAAAAAAAAAAAAAAAATAGAGTAACTCATTAGAGTTACCACTAATAATCTTGGGACAGAGTCTCTACTAGGCTGTTGTGAGTTTTCTTCTGCCAATGGAATTAATCCAAAACTCTTCAATTTAGCCTCAGGCAGACTCCTCAGACAAGGACAAAAAACAGCCAACTTCTTCACCAAAATATAGTAAGACCAGTCTCTAGTCCACATACTAACATTCTTCTCCTCTGGAACCTCTTGATCTCCACAGGTCATCAAATCACATTAAACACCACTATTTCCCATGTTCCTACTAGTATGGCTCATTAAGCAGCACTTAATGCATTCCATTGCTTTCCTAACCCAAACTCCCAAAATCCATATTACTCCAAGCAAAAACATGGTCAGGCTTATCACAGCAGTATCCCAGTCCCTGGTACCAACTTCTTTCTTAGTTAAAGTTTTATTGTTGTGAAGAGACACCATGACCACAACACTTTTTATAAATGAAATCATTTAATTGGGGTAGCTTGCTTACAGTTTCAGAAGTTCAGTCCATTATTATTATGGTGGGGAGCATGGCAGCATACAAGCAACAAGAAGTTGACTGAAAGTCACACTGAAGGACGTTTGAGCAAAAGAGACCACAAATCCCACCACCACAGTGACATACTTCCTCCAAAATGGCTATACTCACTTCAACAAGGCCATCTCCACTCTGACAAAGCCACACCTCCACATACTGCCACTGCCAGTTGCCACTCCATATGAGATTGTGGGTGTTATGACATGGCATACTGAAGGCCTTTGTGGGTTTGGCCAAGGTGCTCAGTATGTGAGTGATACAGGTCATGCAGAATTGGTGGCAGGCTGCAGTGTGTCATGGTGGAAAGTTACTTACACCATGCAGACACATGTCCACATTAAAAGTTTATTGTTAAAGGAGGAGGAGGAGGAGGAGGAGGAGGAGGAGGAGGAGGAGGAGGAGGAGAGAGAGAGAGAGAGAGAGAGAGAGAGAGAGAGAGAGAGAGAGAGAGAGAGAGAGAGGAGTTTTTTTCTTAAAGGGGACTTTATATAAGTTGATGTTAGGATGCTGGGTGGGTCCCCAAGTGGCAGGTCCCTAAGGGGAGACTCAGAATACTGGCATTTCTCTGTTTTTGATTATTATAAAAAGGTGAGTGAGTTATGGATAGCAAGTTTTGGGGGGGGCGGTGAGGGTGCCTAATTCTCAAGACTACATCCTGCTGAGTTGGGAAAAAGCAAGGTTGGGATATGCACAGTGGGAGGTATGAGTGAAGAAGCATTCAGTTAGCTGTTATGAGTCCTCAGATGTCTGTTCCTTGAGAGAGCTGAGAAGGCAGGTTGCTAGGAGAAAAAAAAAAAGATTGCTATCATTGGCCCCATGATCAGAGTTAGCCATGGAAAAGAGATAACTGCCAAAAAGAACGGAATGAGTGCCCTGGTTTTATAGAAGAGGCAAGGATGAATGAGTGAGACATGAGTGCAGATATGCCTTTCATTGGGATGTCTTGGAAAAACAGGTTCCAGTTGCTGGATAGGTGCTATTTTGAGCATGGAGAGGTGGTACCAGCAATGAAGTCCCAGGAGCTCAGCAAAGTAGCATACCAAATTGAGGGATGATGTGTTCTAGGAGTATAGGAGTCATTAAATCTGCTGTTTCTCTGGAGGTGGGAAATGCTGCCATCCTGTAAAAGTGTCAACAAGTTAGTAGATAACAGAGTTTTTATGAGTGGGCATGTGGGTGAAGCCAACCTGTGGGTATTTGCCCGGTTGGGGTGTCCTTGGTTGGTGTAGTGGCTGGTGGTATATTTGGAGGGTCTCTGAGGGTCTGACCTTGGCATGAGTGTGGCAGGAGGGGTGGATCTGTGCAGGAACCTGCAAGGGTCTATAAAACAAATGGAACAGATTTATATCTTGGTGCCATAGCAAAGCTATGGCTTTTGGGTTAGAAAGTATGAACATTTTTCCAGCGTCTGGTTTCAGCCCAATGAAGCACATCTTTAACTCCATAGCCAGAGGTAATTTTCTGAATGGAAGTGGTTGAGTGAGTGAAGAAGGAGGAGGGAGGCCTCCCTACCTTCTCCAATGCTAGCCTGTCTCTAAATGCTGGGACCAGTTAAGTCCACAGAAACCTTGGAGTTGAGGGAGAAAGCTGTTAAAACTGGCAAACATCATCAGACCTGAGAAGAATAAGTAAGTGAACAGAAATGAGACAGCTTTCCTATCTTCGTATAAACCAACCTTAAAGCACATTGTTATCTAATTCACCAGGAGATACTGAGAGAAGTCATTGCACAATGAGTTTTATCTCTTTTTTAGTCTGGTAGCTAGGTGAACTGTGTGAACTGTGTCTAAGCTTAGTATGAGCTCTAAGAGTTGTAATATGTAGATGTAACAGTCTTATTAACTAAGAAACACAGAGCCAAATACAGATTTAAAAGCCCAAGAGGTCAGAGCAGTAGCTGAGAGCTGAGACTTAAAACCGCCTTTCTTACCCTTCACTTCCGCTATTGTCCTTCCCCTCAGAAAGAGACCTGTGAATTTTACATAGAGAACTGAGAAGGCAGCGGAGGCAAAGTCTGGCCATCTAACAGCATCAGAGATCTGAGAAGGATAAATTATACCTGAGTGCAGACCAAGCAACTTCAGAGTCTATTAAAAATGGCAGGGACCAATGTGTAACCAGTTAGTCATGATACCTGGGTCTCCATATCATTGGAGGTAGAAGGGTCAGAACAGCATCAATCTTCAGTTGCCATACCCAGAGGGTGGGAGTTTTTCCTGGGGAAAAGTGACAAAGGGAAGACAGAATTTACTTTGTTTAGGCAAAAATGGTGCAATAAATTCCCCCAATATCCTGTTGCTTGTCCATAGTCTGGTCTGGGTCTTGGCAGCAAACACTGCATTGGGGCATCTTGTTGAGAGGTCAGCATTGCCGTAATCCAGCCAGATTATAATCCTGAATGATTTATATAGAAATAATAATTTCTTAAGGCCATATCATACCTCTTTGCTTCTGCATAAAGAAGGGCAAATGTGGCCGGGCGGTGGTGGCGCACGCCTTTAATCCCAGCACTCGGGAGGCAGAGGCAGGTGGATCTCTGTGAGTTCGAGGCCAGCCTGGTCTACCAAGTGAGTTCCAGGAAAGGCGCAAAGCTACACAGAGAAACCCTGTCTCGAAAAACCAAAAAAAAAAAAAAAAAAAAAAAAAAAAAAAAAAAAAAAAAAAGAAGGGCAAATGTGTTATCTTATTGCAGAACCATTGTAGTTAATAAATCTAACAATGGACAATTTTTGATCCAGCTTTCTAGTATATCAGTGGGCATTAGGTAGCCATTTTGTCCCCATTGCCAGGGGGTTTTCCTTTAACTTAGCTTTTTACTCTGTTTTGGGAGCAGAGGACACAGGACAGTGTATTATCTTCCATAAATGCTTCAAGCTGAAAAGGAGTGCAGATGATCAGAGCTCAGGGAGAGTCAAAGGCTGATCAAAGGTAAGAAGGCAACTTAGTCAATGGGGTATTTAGCAGAAGCATGTGGTCATCTGACCTAGCAGTAGAGACAGGGAACTATTACTTTTGGCTGGACTGGACCACATTACATCAGCCTTCAGCAAGGCCAGAGCTCATGGTTGTTTGGAGCAGGTTGCAAGCAGCAACTGCTGCTTCGATGTGTCTGCCAGTCACGTGGAAACCTGCTGAAGTAGATAGACTACCGACAAAAGTTAAAATATATGAACTTATTTGGAATCTTTAGGCCCACAGATTTAGTGATTAGGAAGGGGAGGAGTTTGAAAACTCAAGCTATCCTGTTGTACTTATCTGGAGTCCTTTTGTCCTCTGTGAAGTTGATCCAATGGCTTCTTTTGATCCTCTGAAGTTTATATGAATTTTTATTTTATAGAAGGACATAAAGGTTTTAGATATACTAACTGGTATTACCAATCAGCATTGAAATTTATATTATAGAAAAGCAAGCAATTGGTATTTGCGAAACAGCAGGAGTGGGCTCATACCCTTGAGTCCTAGAAGAATTACAGATTATTGTTTAAACCACATACATCTTTTGTTTAGAGAGAGCCACATACAGATTGGACAGAGATGTCTCTAGTTTGATGACAAGTTTAAGTGGACATATAGAAGACAACCAAAGAAAAGTCTAAAATCTTGAGCTTGTAATAGTACCAGAATACTACTAATGTTAAAATCTGAAAATTTAAAATCTTAATGTAGCAACATCATAGAAGGGGAAAGTAATCTGAAGCATTTAAATCATTTATTTATGTCAAGAGACCTAGTAGCTTTAGCAAAAGTAAGGTTTGACATTTTTATCTATAAAATGAGCTGGCAAGTTGGTTATATCCTCAGCATGTGGCACCACTGATATTCAAGAGCCTGGGAGGGAGGGAGGGAGGGAGAAGATTAGTCTCATGACCCCGCCCACAGGAGCTTGCACCCAGCAGGGGACCAGCACCAGGCTCCAGTCTTCAGCCCTGTAAAACAATGCACAATCAAGGCAGAACTTTCCTGACCTCACCCACATGGAAGGCCCAAGTAATATGTCCATGCTTCAGCCACAGACAGGTAGTGATTTTTGGTGCCCTTAGTAAAGATGACCCCTGACCAAATGATTGCCCTTAACAAATATGGCAACAGAGCCATATGACCTGTCTTTGACCTTAGTCAAGATGTCACCTGCCTGACCACATGATTGCCCTCTGGCACCTGACTATGTGTTCACATGGGTTTTTTGTTGTTGTTGTTGTTTGAAAACACACGAAACACATGTGGAACGTATAAACTCAAGCATTCAAAAGTCAGTCAAAAACACATTCATATGGCTACATCAATCATACATTGTCATCTGCACATACAAAATAAACTTTTTTTTTTCTTCAGAACGACAGACAAACTGTAAGCTGACCAACTTAAAAAGCCGAGATAAAAATTTACAGGACTGTTGGCATAGACTGAGAGACAGCAAGGTGGGAGAAAATCAGGAAGGAGCAGAAGATAAGGGATGCCTCCTGGGTCTCCCTAACCCTGGTAGTGGTAGCAAAGGTCCGGGGGGTGGGGGGTGGGGGGATCGGCTCTGTGTGGCTCACCCCAAGCAATTACGGTGGTGGCGGGGGAAAGGAGAAGAGTGGGAAACAGGGAGCAGAAGAGACAGAACTGTAGGAGACAGTATGAGCAAAATCATGAGGGGGCGAGCTAAGGAAGGAATCCAAGGGATAGGAGAGCAAACAGAACAAGGATAGCTGGCAGAATTTATAATGATAGAGGTTTGGAGGGAGACTCGTTTTCCGTGAGTGAGGTAGATGGTCCAACAGACAGACCTCCAGCATTCCAGAGGGTCATCGAGGACCAATGATGGCCCAAGGTAGCCAGTGGATCATCATTTAAAGGCTAAGAGCCATGCAGTGAGTGGATGTAAGCTGTCTCATATGACATTGAATAGGAACAGGAGCTGAAAGCCTGAAAGCCTGAGACATGTGGTGCCCAGTACTTGGTTTTTTGGGAGAGGCCAAAAGGCAAGAAACCACTGTTGAGACAATACAAATCCACACTCATGTAAAATGGCCAGAAGGGGTACAAGAATTACCAATTATGGAATGAATGTTGAAGGTTCCAGAGATCCCAATGCATCTCAGAGTGCCTGCAGGCAGGAGAAACCACCAGAATGGCCTCTGCCAAGTCACATAGTACCAGTGTTGATACAGCACTCACGGGAGGCCTTGGTTGGTTGGGTCAAAGTGCCCTGGTGGAGGAGAGAGACACACCATGCAGACACAGCTGTGGGCTTCAGTGTAAAGTACAGTGGAAAGTTACTTGCACCAGGCAGACATATGTCCACATTGAAAGTTTATTATTAAAGAGAAGGAGGAGGGAGGGAGGGAGGAGGAGGAGGAGGAGAGGTGGGCACTACCTCTGGCAAGAGGGAGTAGAGAGAAGTGGGAGGAGATTTTTTTTCTTAAAAAGGACTTTATATAAGATGACGTCAGGACACAGGGTATGTCCCTAAGGGGTGGGTCCCCAAGAGGGATTTGGAATACTAACAATGGGGACCAATTACATTCAAACTACCACAACCCTCAAAGACCAACTTGGCCTCATGTGTGGTCTACATTATGGGCCTTTGCATGGCCTACAGTAGCAACAGGAGGCACATACAAGCATCAACTCAAAGCCCGGCTGCAGCTGGCCCTGGACCCAGTCACAGCCCCTGGCAGCAGTCAGCACAAAGACATCACCATGGTCCTGGTGGCAGGGCAGGCCTCCTGGATTGGCATGTCCCCTATGAGGGAAAAGCCCTCAGACACTAACATGGTCATAGGTAGTTGTCCAGACCCCGGGTATCCACAAGGCCCTCAGTGGTAATAGGAGCCACAGACAACAACACAGACCCCACTGTCACATCAGGGACAAGGACCAAGACATGGTCCTTGGCAGCAGCTCAGGCCCAAACATTACCATTACGACAAGTGGCAAGTAGACCACCTACATCACCCCGTTCCTTACTACCCTTGCCTCTTCAGATCTGCCTCTCTCCCTAGCACATGAACTGTTTCACCTCTCTCTCTCTTCCCGACCTTGTACATGCTCACCATAATGGTGCCCAACAGCCTGGTGCCAGAGGTGCTGGATGGGTTTATGGTTGATTTCTGTCCTCCCCAGGATTCTGGGCCTAGGGTGGAGCTGTGGATGTACTCCTGTGCCTGCCCAGGCCTAGAAGTGCTGAGCCCCATTCAATTATTTCTTTTGGAGTAATTACTTAAATAATGAGTCTTAAAGACATCAATTTAATTATTTAATCTAAAATGTATATACACAAACATGACCAACCCACTGACTTGCTGGCCTATAGCCTTTATCATATTCACCGGAATGAACTTCTTAATTCAGGTACTGTTTTTTTCTGACATTTACCCAGTATTTTAAATATTGTAATATACAACATTTATAAATATTTTAGTCTGTCTATCAGTGATAGATTTGCAAGCACAGTATATAGTATTCATTCTTAATGATGAGGTCATGTCAAGTTGCTCAGTTATGCCGCAGTTAATCACTACTGGTATAGTTGAATCATGCAGGAAATCTATATCGTTGTAAATGCACAATAATTTCCATAGGGACTATAACAGCTTATATTCCCACCAGAAGTGGATAAATATTTCCATTGTAAGCATCCATGGCAGAATTTTTTTTTCTTAGCCATTCTGACTGTTGTAAGAAATAAATGTCAAAGTAGTCTTAATTTGTACTGTCTTTATGTTAAGCATTTTGAATCTCTTTGTACAAAGAAAAAAATTAACATATATCAACAATTTGTCTTAAACCTATAATAATGACTTCCCTAGTACAATGGTGATACAAATGTCATGGAAATAACCAATTACATTCTGATTTAAGAAGTAGGAACCCATACCTGACACAGTTATCCAGACTAAAACCTGTGACTAGATATGTCATAGGCACTACAGAAGAATTTACTAATATTATTCTGCTAATAGAACACAGTATTAAATGAACTCCTGATGACTTTTCTCTGTAGCCATTGATTAATGTATCAGCCAATCCTCATCAGAGAAGCTTCATTCTGTAGTAGATGGTTCTGAACGCCCCTGGTCAAGGTGTAGAGAATGAGTGATTGTGGAATGCTCAACTATATGTGGGGCATCTAGATCACACTTAGGGGTCATTTGAAAAGAGGTAGCAGAAAGACAGTAAGAACATTACAAAAGACACTGTTCTCTGAACAAAGTAGGGAAATTACATATATGAACCCACAATGACTGTAATACAATACATGTGCAACTCCTGCCAATGCTCAAGCCAGAGAAAGGCCCAAAACGGTGTATGAAGGAGGGCATGTAGTACCACATTGAGCTGTTGATTTATTGGCATTTCATAGCAGCTGGGAGACAGATAACTAGCTTTCTTTAGGTCTACAATCTTTGGTAGGAATAACTTGCTCCAGTGGAGGTTCACATACTGAAAAACATCTATGAGACCTGATAGGTTCAGAGAGAGAGAGAGAAAGAATGACAGAAAGGTCAGTGGGCAGGAACAGATTTGGAATAAGACAGAAGAAAGATTAAATATGACCAAAATAAAGTGCATAAAATTTCTAAATAATGATAAAGTATTTAAGCATGATGTTTCTAATTGAATTGCTAGTTTACCCACCCTGTACTTCCAATGTGAGAAATTGTGCAGTTCTGTTCTGCTTCTTGAATATCTTATTTTTTCAAGAAGAAGAAATAATAAAACTCATGCTTTCATTTCATTCCTTCTTGCGACTTCATATTTTTATTTTTTTCATGTCCAGCCTATACTGCTCTTAGTGCTAATAGCTTTGCATTAAGCATGAAGACAATCATGAGCAGGTGGATAAAGAGCCTACGTGAAACTTTCTGATGTGTAAAAACCTAATATTTCTGGAAACAACAATGACACATGGTCCTTATAGTGAAGTTAGTGAAAGGTACATTTTTCTTTATTTTTTGAGTTTATTTAAGTTAGTACCATGTCCATCACAGCCCAGTAGGATTTCTCTGATTATTGATCTCTTTCTGCAGTAATCCCATACGTGCTACTTTATGCTTACTCTAAACAAACAATCCTATCTTATTTCCATTATTTTAAAAAAATGTGGAAAGTCACTGATCATGGCTCCCAGGCTTGAATGCTTTCTTGTGTTTTCCAAAGCACAAGTATAAATGTAAATCTAACATAACACAGCACACATCTGTTACGTTCTCCGCAGAAATTCTCTAAATACTTTGTAGAATCTATCTTGTCCCCTAAGTGTCCCTTTATTCAAAAAGAAATTTCAATGTGATGCTTATTTATGAATAAATCAAAGAACTTTGTGCATTCCTTTATTGGATTTTGACTCCAGATGGTCATTTTTTTCATTTAAATATGAATGAACAAGAACAAAAGACCCCAGTTTAAGTGTAAGATGTGAAGGATATGTCTTAGGGTTCCTGTTGCTGTGAAGAGACACCATGACTTTTGTAATTCCTATAAGAAAAATGTTTAATTGGGGTGTCTTGCTTACAGTTTCAGAGGTTACTTCCATTATAATCATGATGAGGAGCATGACAGTGTGCAGGTAGACATGGTGCTGGCTACATCTTGATCAGAAGGCAACAGGAAGTGAACACTCTGTCACACTGAGAAAAGCTTGCCCAAAATAGATGTCAAAGCCCATCCCTATGGTGGCACACTTCCTCCAACAAGGCCACACCTATATAAACAAGGCCACACCTACATCAACAAGGCCACTCCTCTAATAGTGCCACTCCCTTTGTGATTTGGGGGGCAAATTACATTCAAACTACCACAGGATCTATCTGTCAGCTATATTTGTTCAGCTTTTTAAAATATTTTAATTTTATAATTAATTTAATTTTACATTTCAGCCAAAGATTCCCCTGTCCTCCCTCCTCCCACCTACCAGCCTTCCCCCACAAAACAACCCCCATTCCCACCTCCTCCAAGGCAAGGACTCCCCTGAGGAGTCAGCTCAGCCTGGTAGATTCAGTTGAGGCAGGTCCGGTCCACTCCTCCCTGCACCAAGACTGAGCAAAGTGTCTCAGCATAGGCCCTAGATTCCAAAAAGCCAGCTCATGCATCAAGGACAGGTCCTGGTCCCATGGCCTGGAGGCCTCCTAAACAATTCAAGTAATCAACTGTCTCAGTTTACATATATTCATTGGACCTCAAATATCATCTCATTTAATAATAACTCTTAGTGTTAGATGCATGTTCAGATATCTATATAGCTAAATTTGAACTACATTGGCACATACTTACTATGATTTGATAATACTGAGTCAGTAAATACAGAAGAAATTGAGAGTAATGTTTTTCAACAGATTACAGAAAATATATTTGTGTAAAATATTACTCTGATTATAATCAGATATATGTGTTTATGTACATATATCTATGTACCAACAAGTATTAGTTATTGGTATGAATGAACTTTGATTGTTTTAGGATGTTTCCATTCTAAATAACATAGATAGTTTACATTTTTTTATAATGTGAACATATAAAGAAAAAGACAGATATGTCACTGCTACTCTCATAAAAAACTGGGTGACTATAGCTTTACTATTTAGAAAACTGGTTGTTTTTTCACCTAGTCTGTATCTGCTCATGTTCCATTCTTCTCAAGAAGGCCAGGATCATATTATCCTTGTAAATGCCTATGACTCCAGAAATAGTTGAATCTATGACCTTCAAACATTTGACTTTATATCTAATGATAGTTTTAAAATACCTAATTTGGCTCTGGGTCAGTGATAGTGGAATCATGATGAATAGTACCTGCATGAAGTTTTAGAAAGGGGCCATTATCTTCCAATTGTGGATATGATAAAATTCATCCAGGAAAATTATTTCCTTACCTACCTCCCAGTGTCACTTCCTAAAGATCAAAAGTACAGCGAGGAAATTTTCATTTTGTTTCTTATTTTAACCAGAAAATGTGATTGAAGCAATTGTGAGGAAAGTTGCTAACTCTGATTACAGTCACAAATACACTGTACTATGCAAAAAAGCAAATATTGAAAGCAAAGGAGATACTGAAATAATTCAGCTGTAGTAGGATAAAATAATACAGAAGATGTTTAATGCAGTGTGAGGGACTAACTAGAAGCTTCTGAAATGAGACATGCAAATAAATAATGCCATATTTATTTGCATTATCAATAAAATTAATATTTCACAAGCTTATTGGAAGTTTTAAGTGCATTAAAATGTATAAACGTATTATGTCCTTGCCTTGCAAAAAAATGTATAAGAGCTTAACTATGAAATTCTTTAAATTCAATGAATAATAAGTATATAAAAATTTCACTGTAAAATAGGTATTGATGCCTACTTTTTAACATATGAAGATTGATAATTAACTATGAACAATTATGCCAATAGCATAAATCTCTATGTAGTATAAAAATAAGTGAGAGGGCTGAGAGCATGGTTTAGTTGGGAAGCTGCTTTCTGTAGAAGCACTAGGACCTGAGTTTAAATGTTGTAATCACAGCTCAAGGAGAGAGAGATTAGGAATTTCTAGGACTCATAAACCAGTCATCTTGCCTTACATGGTTAATAAAAAATCTTGTGTTGAAATTTAAAAAAAAATTGGATAGCCTTTGAGGAACGGCACCCATAGTTTCCTTCTGGCCTATATACACACATGCACCTACATACACAAGAAATGCACATACCTACACACATAATAAAATAAAATAAAATGGTAATGAACTACAAAACTAATCTCTGATAGGGTAGTCAATTGTCAGGAATGAATGAAAGAGAAACGTAGGAAGCCCTACTCATCACTGCTGAACTATTTGCCACCTGTAGATTGAGAAAGGGAGAATTCTCGCCTTCAACTGTGTACTCACCTATGACCTCACCACACTCCTATTAATGTTTGAAATTCAATGATTACACGAATGTTCTAGGTTAAACCAAGTACCAAAACAAAACTAAAAGTTATGTATCTGGACCTGGAACTGGTAGAGTAATTTAATTAATTAATTAGGATTAATTAGGATTAATAAGGATGAGATGGAGATAATAGAGGATGTGGGGAAGAGTAATCAGAATATATTTTATGTAAGTTTAAAAGTGCCAAATAACAAAATTAATTTATAAAATTAGTTAATACAAAAATCTTAATTCATGTGTCAAGGAAACTTAGTAACTTACTTGGTTTTAAAATGAAAGGGATTTTTTCACTGTATATACAAATACATGAATTGGTTTATGAAAATAAATAACTTGTAATAGATATGTATATCAAAACAAGTATATTTTTCCATATTAATACACTGAATATTTTAGTCAAATAACAAAGAAACTAAAAATTACTCATTTTACATCTGTTTTTCTCTGTTTTGGTGAGTAGGTTTTCAACTTTTATACACTCTACAACTACCACAGATGATCCCGTTCCTGTAAAAAGTAAAAGAAAGCACCACTGATTACCTCATCACTGTAATAAGTAAAAGAAATTACTATTTCCCTTCTAACAAGTAAGGGAAATAATAAGTCAATTATAATTACTAGACAATAAAATATGATTTGCTAATTTGAAGTATAATCAATACTTTATAGTGGAATTTGGGTCAAATCATTAAGAAAAAAACATAAATACTAACATATATTTTATAATTGGAAAAATGCCTACTGAAGTATTCAGACTATGTAGTATGACAATATTTTTTTGTAAAACATAGGTATCAGTTATAAGTAAAATTGTAAGAAAAAGCAAATTTGTAGTTGAAGAAGTACCAAGATGACAATATTCTAAAACAAGTTTTTCTTCATTTTTTTCTCATGCAACATGGGTCAACATACAAGAATTGTAAGTCAGATACATATAACATGAAAGATTATCTTAGAGACTACATGGATTCTCTTTTAATGAGGCTATTTTACATATTGTTACTGTGTTGCTGGCATGAGCAAAATCCTCAAACTGAACATATTTAATTATGTCTCCAAGAGAAACATTATTAAAATTAAAAGTGAATGTCTGTGTTAATCAACATCTACTGCAACTAGAAGATTCTCTTATGAGGGTGGAAAGATTCATTAAGCTTTGGGTATCTGGACTGATGATGTCAGCAATTTAGGGACTGTGAAGCTGTTGGCTGTCCTCTCCCAACTAACTAAACCAAATGTACAATCATAGATGGATCAATTCCTTTTGATAGTTAGTCAGAAGCAGTTAAGTGATTTCTATACACAAGAAAGTAATAAAATATCAATTTCAAATTTGATATGCAAACCTGAGACTCACTAGTATAGGGAAAGCACAGTGGATGTGTTGCCTTATATTGGCAAACCCCAAAATTCCAGTTGATTCTATTATCAACTCACATAGAAATTTCTAGCTGGCAGTTTAGAGCTGAAGGTTTCCGACTCTCAAGACACATATCTAAAGAGGCAAAAATTATCTTAAAATGTATATGCTTACACATATTCATATGTATATACTTGTATGAATACTTGTTATTTGTTAATAATAATTATCAACTTGGCAGTATCTAGAATAAACAAAACCAGTTCTAGACATGCCTATGTGTGTGGTTTTCTTGATTATGTTGAAGGGGATGTCACAACTTAATAGAGGTGGCATTATTCCCTTGAATGGGGTCCTAGCAGGCATAAAAAGGAGAAAGTGATCTGACCACCATCATTCATCTTTCTCTGACACCTAGCTGAAGATAAAACATAATAAGATGTCTTGAGCACATGATGCCATGAATCTCTAACCATAATGAACTATATTCTTGACCTGTGAGACAAAATAAAGCATTTTCTCTTAGCCTACTTCAGTCAGGATATTTTATCACAAAAACTATAATAATACTTAAGACAGGATGTACATGTATGGAGACATTCATATATTCAGCCATGTGTTACTTAACATAGCTATTGTGAATCTGCAAGTAGATGGTATCTCATGGGACCTCCATCTCATTTGCAGTCCATCACTGATTGCAGCATACAGATGAAAAACCCTAGGATTCGTATCTTATGGAGAATCTTAATATATGATTGTTTGTAGCATACTGCCTAATAGTATGAAAACAATAAAAGTTGGATTCTGCTAACAACCAGAAGATTTTTATTACTATCATAAAATGTAATATTTTAGCAACAAGAATAATGATTTTCTAATTATATTCTTAATTATAATAATAATGATGGTTCAATAACCACCACACCAATTGATTTGGTTCTTACACATGCAGCTCATTATTTTGATTTGAACTCCCCACATTTACATTATTTGTGTATGTTTTAAAGATTCAGGTAATAATCCTATATACTCTTATACTTTTAGTGACTTCATTGTAGCTCCCTGAACACCTTATATTTTTTACAAGTCTCTCAAAGTATATCATCCAGATTACAGTACAATATTAACCACCTTTTAGTAGCAGAAGACTGTAAAACCCACTGCCTAGTGTTGCAGTGCTTGAAGGTACTTTCTGAGTGTTTTATGTAGCATAATCCATTTACCAAAACTGGCAGTGCCCCTTGTTTTATGAGGTTCTGTAAAGATGACAGGTGTTGCTTAATGTTTCACTCTGGGAATTCTGCCTTGAATAAAGCTGTCTGCATGGGAATCTATAAATGTAGATGCAGTTGTTTAGAGGGTGAAATTCCTCCAATTATAACACTATTTAGTAAGAGGGTTACAAAAATATTTTCACTGCAACAAAATGTACGGGAGTATGATGACTCACTCAAGCTGTCTCTTCGTTATTAGGTAAAAAAGAACCATTGCAAGACAGTTTCACTGCTTTGTGCAATTATGTCAAATGTCCAACTCCCTGTTAGGGATATTGTTCACATACGGCTTTTTCTTTATATTCAAATTTACTCATCTAAACCCATGTAATTTTAATAATTGATTTTACGGCTTAATATCTTGCTTAGTCTTAGTTTTTCTACTAAAAAATGTGTTGTGAAATTAGTATAATGTTAGTAAATTACCCTGAATCAACCATAGGCTTAGTATACAAATGAATACAAATCTGAGCACTTCAAATGGCTAAATATCTTCTTTGTTTTTAATGAGAAATGTAGTAGCTGGGCTTGTGCCATTTATTCCTAATAGATATACTGTCAGTAAACACATAATTCATCTTAGCATAAGAATGAATCTTATATCACCTTCTCACATTTGCATAAACAGAGTTTGATCCCCAGTAAACTTAAACAAGAACAGAAATTCATATTCCTCTTAACTCTGTGGGTAATATGGTGGCCCTTTAGAATAAATAAGTTATGCCTGCCTTTGAAAATTGACTGTGTTGGTATGATTATTCTTGTTTCTTAATTAATTACATCTAAATAAGTAGATGTTGTATGTTTCTGAGACTACATATCAAAGAAAATATTTAGTTCATTGTCAATTCCAGGTTTGGAAAAAAGATTATTTATTTTAAAGCTCTATTATACTATACTCAATGTGAGAAGAGCAGAAAATCATCAAGTTTTATCAAACATTCACTGAGTTCATACTGTATATTAGCTTCTCTTTTTAACATAAACCAAAATTATTAATAAAATTCTGTTCTTCCAGA
Organism: Peromyscus californicus insignis; assembly: GCF_007827085.1. Classification (NCBI taxonomy): domain Eukaryota; kingdom Metazoa; phylum Chordata; class Mammalia; order Rodentia; family Cricetidae; genus Peromyscus; species Peromyscus californicus. Next base: position 46,553,965 of record NW_026294491.1, on the reverse strand, counting down.
GAGGTAAATTTAAAGAAGTAATTTGTTCTAGTCTTATTGAATACTTAATTTTGTGCTCCATTTTTTAAGACTTGTTTCCATTTACAGGAGACAATGACCAAGCTTCAGGACTCTTGAGGTAGCTCAGACCAAATCAGAAGTGTAATTTTCTTTGCTGTAAGTGAAATTCCAGAATAAAGATAAAAGCTAGAGTAGGAAGACAGTGTTCCAATGTTTCCAGAAAGCAAGATCCCATTAACTCTCTTCACCAGCATCCGCAGGCTGTGATCATTCACTATGAGCTCAGTAGAGATGGCTATTTTTTTCTGGATACTGTGCTTTGGCACAATAAAGGGACATATATCGACTGTCTCTTCTACTGAGCAGTTTTAACAGGAATCTCACCTAGGGTCTACAGAATGCTTCCCTTGCTTGGAAATTGATTATGTGCTCTTGTCTAAGGGACATGGAATGAAACCATTTAGCTAAATACAGTATTGCCCAAAGAAAACTGGAAGAAATTGGAGGGAAACTATGGGAAGTGAGCCCCAAAGTCTGCTCACTTTAGTTTTAAATAAATAAATATTCCTTTTTTTGTTTTGAATTGTAAACATATTTCTTCTTTGCCTCTAAAAAAATAATGCATGTATTACTAAGCCAATTGTCTCAGCTCTTGAGAAGACCATTGCTTATACAACAAATGTACCATCTTCATAAATGTTTGGCTTTACATGTCTTTAAAAAGGGGGAGTGAAATTTGATCCAGTTGTATTATATTAGAAATTCATAACAGTTGTCACCATGTCTTGTACTACAATCCACATTACTAAAATTAGGATGCATATTTTGCAAGCCAAAATGTTGGAGGAATTAGACACAAAGATGACTCATTTTACTGTTTCTTTTCAAAGATGAGAGGAACACTGCCAGGATTTCTGCCAGAAATTAGAAACAATCTACGCTATTCATCTTCGCCTCCTAATTAGACAGTGAAGACTTAAATAAACAACTCTCCAATAGGTAAAAGCAATAAATATGAGAGATATTCCCAAGATATTCTGATAGTATCCCTTCACAGCATGCAATAAAAGGGAAACATTTATAAATGTTCCAGAAAAATAATATAAATAGAATAAAATTTCTGTTATCTAAAATACTATCGAAATAAGTTGTTTTGAGAGAGAAATCAAAGTATACTAGAGAGAGAGATAAATAGATCATAGAAAGATAGATGATAGATAAGTAGATACAAAGATAGATAGATAGATAGATAGATAGATAGATAGATAGATAGATAGATAGATAGATAGATGAAGCTTCTATGACTGCTTACATAAAATTAAGCCTACAGAGACTTTCTTTAGTGTGGCTTGGACTTCAGTGTTTTGCTTTGAGGTTTCATACATCAGAGGCAACTTTGAAGTGTTCAGCTAAGTGCCTTATACTAATAATTTGACACTGCTTTTAGAGTGAGTGCTCATCCACTTCACTCACAGCTGCCTTTCAGTTGCCTTTGTGAGATCTGTCCCTCTGAGTCACCATAAATGTTGTTTATCACAGCTATTTCCCTCTCACTCTCCATGCTTCCCATTAAAGATTCCATTGTCTCCCAAGCCAAAAACCTCTGCGGCCATCTCCCGCCTGTAGCTTTAAATGTATGCTGAAATTTCCCACTGGAATGCCCGAGTGAACCTGAACTCAATCATAAATTGTGTTTAGAGATAAATTTTCCCTATTCCCAACAAAAATTCCTTTTGCTGCTTACTGTCTTGCTTTCCATGGTTTGGTGTTTGCTTTCTTGTATAACAAGGACCACTTGCAAGGGCTGGTAAAGCTCACCAGTTGGCTTGGTCCACCCATCGTTAATTAAGATAATGTTCACAAAGATGCCCACAGGCTAATCTGATGGAGGCAGTTCCTCAATTCAGACTCCTCTTCGAAGGTAACTAGGGTTTGTCAAAATGATAAAAACTAACCAACCACTTACCTAGTATCTGAAGTAGAAAATAAAGATCACTTGTTCTGTTGCTCCTCACTCCCAAACATGAGCCAAATCCAATAACCTTGTTGTGAATATTGTCACTCCAAAATATCACTAGAATCCCCCCATTGTAGTGATATGATTCAACCATTGGTACTCCCATTAAGCCTAGAATGAGCTCTTGTCTGAAAAGAGCTCTATTCTACAACAGCCATCAAGGCCTTTTGAGTGTCACAGTCTTATTCCTGTCCCATGCATACACTGCTGAGCATGCTTCTGAATGCTGAATCAGTTTCTACTTATTTCTTCTACAAACTTTTAGAAAGTAAAATAAAAAGAAACTTTGTTTTCAATAACTAGAAATGTTCATACCCTTTCCTCTTGTAGAGTCCAAATTTGTTAAATATTATTAATGTGATGTTTGGCTTCAGTGTCCACATGCCATAAATTAGAAACCATTGTTCACAACAAATATTGGAAAATGAATTGGTATGGCTAAAGTTCCTTCACCCTCACTTCACCATCATTAGTCTTCCAAGTTTGACCTTACAGAACACCCCACCACTCTGTTGAGCTGATAACTAAAAAAGAGAGTGAGCATCAGATTGAGAAGTTTCACTCACAGCAGAGAAAATAGTATTAAATGGTGGACATATCCATTCATAAAGAGTAACCTTTTGGAATTTACTAGAGAGATGAAAGAAGGAAATAGCAACAGTCAATATTTTATAATCCAATGAAAACTTACTGAGACTTATATAAGATTTAATATTATGCCCTGTATTATGCAAAACATGTATACAGTATATGAGCTAAAGGAGGTCCTATAGTTAAATAAGTTGGTAGAATGCTGAGTGAGAAGAAAAGTTTGGTTTTTAATGTAGCAGCACTCTGATATATACTATATTCTAATTCTTCAAATACAGGAAAAATGGAGTTAATTCCAAATCAGCTTATTTACTCTTCAATGTGATTTGGGGATATAATATCCCAAAGTATATATCTCCAAATGCTCACTGAGATAGTAAGCAGAAAGCATAAATTTTAATAATAGTCCTTTAAGTAATTATGATGCACCACAATATAGGTGTTTTTCAATAGGTGAGGAAACAGTATGAGAAAGGTAGCATGATGAATGCTTGTGTGGCTTCAAAGTAAGTAGACAAGCCACACAGATAAAGTCTTGAAGCATATAGTCCTTCTGACTTTTACATGTTTTACAGTTCCAGCTAGAAGGCTGGTTTTACCCAACACAGATATTAAGAGATTACTCAGATGTACTTCTCAGCAAAGTCTATGTCTAAAAACATGAGATCTGGTAGAACCAAAAATGTGGAGCATATGAATATAGCAGGCTTTTTTGACCACCAACCCCCAAGTCATGACATGGAGACTATTAGTTATGAATGTTCATTTTTAGGCTAGACTTGTCCCACTAGCTATTATAACTTATTTTAACCTGTTTCTCTAAATCTATGTTTTACCTCAGGACTTTCTACCTTTCTTTCATTCTGCATGTCCTACTTTCCTTCTTCCTCCATGTCTAGCTACCTGGTGGCTGCATGCCTGCCTGCCTGGCCCTACGTGTTTCTTACTCTTTCTCCTTCATTCTTTCTCAAGCCTGGATTCCCCCCTCCTACTTATTCCCTCTGCCCTCCAGCCCTGGATATCTCTCTACTCTCTAGTTATTGGCTGTTCAGCTTTTTATTAGATCAATCAGGTGTCTGAGGCAGGCAAGGTGGAACAAATGCAACGCATCTTTACATAGTTAAACAAATAAAGCATAAATAAATGTGACACATCTTTACATAATTAAACCATTATTCTGTAACATGAACAAATGTAATACACCTTTACTTTGTTCAACACATTCTATTCCACAACATACGAATATTTATTCTATACACAATGAACTAATAAATCTTCCGAATGTATCCTTCTGTCTTTTTATACATATTTAATTACATATAGTACTTATTAAATTCAAAATATGTATTTGTAAATAAATATAATTATATTTACATATGTATAATTCTAAGACATAAAAGATAAATATGTGTATATATGTAAACATATGTGATATATAGGCATATACCATATATGTGTTATAAATATATAAATGTGAGAGAAATTCATGTAAGAGAGAAAAAGGGAAGCATACTTGAATGGACAAAGACATTTTATGTTATCTATATTTGGATAGTAAACATTTATTGTGCTGTTGTTACATTTTGAGTTAAAATGATCCCTGTAGACTCATATAAGGGGTGAGGTATTAAAACTTTGAGGAAGGACATTGCTAGCAGAAGTAATAGCCCATGGATATTTTCTGGTAGTTTATAGTGTAGACTTGGTTCTAGTCAATTGTGAAGTAAATAAGCTGCTATATCACACTCAGGCTGCCCTAGCCAAATTGACACTGCCTTGCCTTCCCCACTTCCATGGACTGATACCTCAGAAACTGACTTTGTTCTTTCATACCTTAAATAATTTCATTCCAGTGTTGTTCACAGATATGAAAAAAAAACAATATGATTGTTGGGATTGGGTAGTAATATTTATTGAATTTCTAATATATACATATATACACATATATGAACATACACATGTATATTTTTGCACATTTTTGAAACACACAGGTATGTAAGTCACTTGTTTGGAGGTCAAAGCTGAGGCAGTAGTCACAGCAGTAACACAACAGTAGTCGACCAGAATAACTTCCCGTAAGTGGTAGGAAAGCCAAAAGTTGTAGACCTCCAGGTGCAGAGGCCTTAGTACTCACTTGCACTTTAAACTATTAAATTTTTCATGTACAAAGCAGGATGTACATACATTTTTAAGAGAAGAAAACAAATGAAGATTCTTGTCCTTTGGGGGATCAGATCAAGGAAAATATATTTGTGCAGTGGAGAATTCTCCCTTTTGAAATTATGGAATAGAAAAGGAATACTTCAAATCTCTTTATAGATCTGTGAGTTATTCAGCCTCTTTATCCTTGACCCAGTTCGTGTTGTATTACCCTCCTCTCTGCCTCTCTCTCTGTCTATCTGTCTGTCTCTCTATCATCTATCTATCTATCTATCTATCTATCTATCTATCTATCATCTATCTATCTTTCTATCTGGAATACAAGTTAAATTAGGAGTTTATTTACTCATACTTTGAGCCTATTTTAATTTTAAATTGGAAAAGCAAAACTATAAATAATAACATCGCTAATAATAGGTTGAGAAGTAAAGTATGGTACAGGCAAGTGCCCTGCAGGACACACCATGACATTAGCAGTGTAATTGAAAGAATTCTTGATGAATCAGTTACAAGATAACCAGGTTGTTTTCAATCAGTTGTGCATCTAACAGAGAATAATTACTATTTCTATTAATGACCTACTTGTGCCTTCAAAGAGATATTTGGTATTTTCTTCAGCAACACAGGAAGGCATCAAGTGATGTAAAGTATTAGAGGAGAACCTTTATCCTGTTGTGAATCCCTGGTGGTAGTGTCATTAGAAACAACAGTGGACACTGGGCTAATTCTGGTTGACTTGATCTAAATACAGTAGCTTCAGAGATTACGCAGGTCCTAAAAGCCCAGACACAAGAGCATTCCAAATATTCATTTGAAGACTAATCTTCCAAGGACATACACTGGTTTATATAATAGTTCAATATGTCAGACAATTTGAAAAATTATTGTGATATTTTCAGACAAAAAGGAAATGTTTTTCTTGTTGTTAAATAGCATTTTGAATTCATTCAAAAGTTATTCGGTGAGAAAAATTGTGTTTATTTCTTACTATTCAAGTAGAAATAATATTAAACAAATAGTAATTAATAATAATAGGAGAATAGTGAGGAAGTTACTTTTAGATTTTGTTAGACTATTTCAACCTTTCTCATGCTTACAAATGGTCTTTGTGTCTTGTCTGAATTATTAAATAATTCTTAACTAATTGTTTGATCTTTACAGAACTGGATAAAGAGACACAAAATCCAGGAAAATACTATTCAGAGGATTGAGAACCCCTATGTACATGCTTTTCTTTGAATAGCATCTTGAGGTCAAAATCACCCTGATACTCATAAATATCTATTCGTTTAGATTTCTTACCATTGTCACAGTGAAACATGGTCTTGCACCCTATATCTATCTATCTATCTATCTATCTATCTATCTATCTATCTATCTATCATCTATCTATCTATCTATCCATCTATCTATCTACCTACCTACCTAGCTACCTATCTATCATCTATTTATCTCACATGTGCTCTCTTACTCTCTCCATCTGTATATCTATCATCTATCTATCGATCTATTATCTATCATCATCTATCAATCATCGATCTGTTTCTGTCCTTTCTGTCTCTCTATCACTGGCCTCCTCTCTTTCTCTCTGTCTCTTTGTTAATAAGCTACTTGGATTTGGAAAGCATCCAATCAAAATTATAAATCTGAAGTGCAGTTAACTAGACCAGGAGATGAAATAAAGAAATTTATACATCTTAAATTAGACAACAAATTCATCTTAATCTCAGTAGTTCAGAATGAACTATTGACTTCAAAACCTTTGTCATTAAATGCACAGTTTCAAATAGTAGAGATTCTTATGAGATCAAAATCCAATTTGTTTTATGGATGAAAGGATAAGAAATTGAAACAAATGAAAATATATTACAATGTACTACAAGTATTACATTTTATTTTATTTACTGATATCTAACTTTCATGTTATCATTTTATTACAAATAGCAATCTTAAATCATGCCTAAGACACAAATAATAAACCATATATGACAAGCTCCAAAAATTATATAACAACATGTAAAAGTTTTGAAAACAGTGTTCTACTTGAATCTATCTGAAGTAAATCTTAGTTTCTATGAAAATGAAAACATGGGTAAACATTAATTTTTATATATTTATCTTATACAATTTTATTTATTATTTTTCAGCTGAAGTAAAAACTAAATCATTATATATTAAATATGGATGTTATTATAATAAAATTTGATTCTATATTAAATTGTTAAAATCACAATAATTGAGTTATACCTGTCACTTTAATCTTATTTTTCAATATTAAGATGTTATGAATTTACTTAAAGTGATGCATCTGTTATTTAGCTAAGATATAGATATATGTCAGACAAGGAGGAAAAACTCTGCTACCATGACTCTTCCTTTAATCAAATTAACAAAATAAAAAACCCACATAATAATGAACAACATACATTTGTGTGGTTATTGACTGAGTGAAAGAAACATTCAGAAGATTGACAGATGCTCCAAGGTGAAAAACACTTCTTGCCCTTGCAGAAGATTCCACTTTGGTTCCCATCACCCATACCAGACAACTTACAAAAGTCTGTAACTCTGACTCCAGGGGATCCAAGAACTTCTTCTGACTTCCCCCAGCGGGGATGTTTCAATTGGAAGGAAATAGATATGCAGCACACCTGAAGACATATGATGGGGAGAACATTTCAGGCAAAGGAAATAGCAATTCTAAAGGCTTGAAGCACAAAAGTGCCATAGTCTTGAGGAACAATAAAGAAGGAAAGAATCCAGACTATAGGACTTGATTTTTCTGGCAGAAACTAACAGAAAGATCAGGAAAATATCTCTTTGAAGTGCTTAAATTTTTCTGATAGAGTTAGGGTATTTACTTGGAGAATTATGTAGAAGAGTTAGTGATTTTATTAATTAATTTATTTGTTTGTTTGTTTGTTTATTATTTATTTATTTATTTATTTATTTATTTATTTGGGTTTTTCGATACAGGGTTTCTCTGTGTAGCTTTGGCTCCTTTCCTAGCAGTCTGTAGCCCAGGTTGGCCTCAAACTCACAGAGATCAGCCTGCCTCTGCCTCCTGAGTGCTGGGACTAATGGCATGCACTACCACCACTTGGCATGATATTTTTTAAGAAAATAATTCTTACTACTGGATTAAAAATAATATAAAGGTGGAACTTAGGACAGTGAGATGTTTCAGTGACTAAATGCATTGGTCATATGAACCTAGTGATATGACTTTGATTCCCAAGACTCATATGAAAAGTGAAAATAGAAAACTGATCCCACAATGTTTACTAACCTTCACATGTGTGTTCTGGCATCTATACCCACACACATATACTACACACAAAAATTTTAATAATAATTAATAATAATTTTGATTTTAAAATTATGGAACTGGAAATAATTATAATATACATGGTACTCAGACTCAAGAAGACACTCAAAAGGCACATGTTCTTTTTCATATTGGCATCCTTGCTTACAGTGTTTATATATGGATATAAGTGGTGATGGAGTGGATATAGGCCATGAAATTAGAAAGGAGAATATTACAGTAAAGAGAGATATTGAGAAGGGGTAGACAGAAAAGAACATGTGAGATGTGAATCCAGAAATTTGTGAGAGCCGTAAAAAGTACAGGTACTTGAGGGTATGAGAAAGAAATGAAAAGGCAGAATAATCAACAAAATACATCCATGTCTGAGTCACAATGAAGTCTAACACTATGTTTGCTAATTAATAAATGTATAGTAAAAAGTTAATTAAATCAATAAAATGAGAAAGAAAAGAGCAGAGAAAGAAGTGGCTGTAAATCCAGGTTTTCCTCTATAATTATATGCTAATGGATGAAATGTGTTGGGGGCTGGAACAAATATCCTGTCACTCCTTTCCCAACCATTTCTTTCTGTTCATCAGTAGCATCCAAATGCCAGCAGAGGGATTCAGAGATGGGTCAGGGGACAGAGACTGATCTCTGAACTTTTACCCTCCTGTTATGACTTCTCAAGCCTCTCCCTTTGGCTGCTTAAGATGTAAGCTCAGTCCTTCTGACAGACAACTGAAAGTGAGGCAGGGGGACCCAAACTTCTCTGCACCTTGCTTTCTTGCTTTCTTTTTTTTTTTCTTTTTTTTATAAATTTATTTATTTTTATTTTGCAGTACAGTTCTACATATCAGCCACGGATTCCCTTGTTCTCCCCCCCTCTCCTTCCCCCCAGCTCACCCCCCATTCCCACCTCCTCCAGGGCAAAGCCTCCCCCGAGGAGTGAGATCAACCTGGTAGACTCAGTCCAGGCAGGTCCAGTCCCCTCCTCCCAGGCCGAGCCAAGCGATCCTGCATAGGCCCCAGGTTTCAAACAGCCAACTCATGCAATGAGCACAGGACCGGGTCCCACTGCCTGGATGCCTCCCAAACTCTCACCCATTCAGAGGGCCTGATACAGTTGGGGGCCCCTCAGCCATGGTTCATAGTTCATGTGTTTCCATTCGTTTGGCTATTTGTCCCTGTGCTTTTTTTTTTTTTTTTTTTTTTTTTTGGTTTTTCGAGACAGGGTTTCTCTGTGTAGCTTTGCGCCCTTCCTGGAACTCGCTTTGGAGACCAGGCTGGCCTCGAACTCACAGAGATCCGCCTGGCTCTGCCTCCCGAGTGCTGGGATTAAAGGCGTGCGCCACCACCCCGCCCGGCTTGTCCCTGTGCTTTATCCAACCTTGGTCTCAACAATTCTCGCTCATATAAACCCTCCTCATTCTCGCTAATTGGACTCCCAGAGATCCACCCGGGGCCTAGCCATGGATCTCTGCATCCAGATCCCTCAGTAGCAGGATGGGGTTTCTAGCACGACAATACCTTGCTTTCTTGAAGCAAGGTACACAGTAGCAAACAATAAGAGAGAACATTTGCTTCAAAGTGGAAGGTGAGAAGCTTTTTCAGACATTGTGCTCTGACTTTCTCGGCATATCCTCAGACAAGAAAAATCTATGAACACATATACACAAACATGAATAAATATTTTTAATAAGGAATGTTTTTATTCTGTGATTAAAATTAAGAAATGGGATTGTATTGATGTCTCAGTTGTTCAGAGAGCTTACTGCTTATGGAGAGAACCTGAATTCAGTTTTCAGCACACATCTGGCTGTTACAACCCCTGTAACTCCATTTGCAGGGTATTCAATGCCCTCTTCTTGCCTCTGTTAAGCATGTTCACTCACATGTACAAATCTACAGAGATACACATGCAATCAAGATAAAATAAAAATGTCTTTAAAAAGTAATTGAATCTGGTTTCATTTAAACAATTGTGGTTTAAAGATATTGGGCAGTTTCATTAAGCACTTTTGAAAGTCTACAACTGTGATTTATTCCATGTATTCAGCATACATATCTTAATAAAATAGACAAAATCACTGCCCTAGACAGCTGGAGTTCTGGAAGTGTATAGAGAACCCTAAGTAAAAGTGTGTTTGAGATTTGAGGAAGCAGTTTAAAATCTTGTTTTCAGATACATTGATGTTTGCAAACATGGGGTAGACTGGAGACAGTTCAGTGAAAATTCTAGAAGCCTGATTAAAGAGATCAAAACAGCCTTGAGTTTGTGAATCATTAGCTAGAGATGATAAGATGCATAGGCCTGGATCAGAACAAAACAAACAAACAAAAAACAGTGGTGATATGGGGAGAAGTGATCTTAACAGAGTAGCCCATAAGAAGCTCCCCCGCCCTCAGATGCCTGTGAATTCAAGACATGGTGGTAGAGGAATAGAGCTAAGCTAAGAATAGCTACAGATGACAGCTTACCATTATTGGGAGACAAAAGCCAAGTGAAAAGTTTGCCAATGAGAAAAGTATCAAGCTGTGTCAAATATGTCAATATGTCTTCAATGGTAGATGAAGACCGAACAATGAATAAGTTTCTAAGAACATACATAGAGGATACCGAGAATCAAAACTTCCTTCACCCTGCTCCATGCAAAAATATATGAAGGGAAGTGAAGTGAGTGGTGCTATTTGCCTGTTTATTCGGTGTATTTTAATGATCAAGTATCAGCATAGTTCCATGGGATGCACACAGCAAGAAGGGAAACTATGACCCACTGGAGAGAAGGGAAATTGCTGTCAATTATATATTATTTGCTGCCAGCTCTAATTGGTTGTTCCTTGGGCCATCCTCTCTCTCCCCAAGGACACTGTCTTAATTAAGGGCTTGTCATTTCTGCAGGATTACAAAGAGAGTCTCTTGTAGTTTAACGTATTTCTACTTCTGTCCTGTCATGAACCCTCCGTGATGCAGCTCCGCTCTTCTCAGATGTAGAGCTCTTTGCACATCGGTTTAACTCTGTGCATTGTCTCCCTATACAACTGTCTAACTTCAGGAAGATGTTATATTAATAGCAGAGGCAACATGCAATCTGCTCACAGCGTATTTCCTAGGTTCAGGACTTCCTTTCTAACCTCACTCTATCCCAATCCCAATCCCAGTGAGATGATACATTAAAGTCAACTAATTTAGTGATTGCCTGTGTTTTTTTAATTCAATTATTTTTTTGCTCATGCCATTTCTATTAATTTTTTGGCCAGAATGTTTCTCTTTTTCTTGCATCCCTCTTCCTTTCTCTTTCCAGCATGCTTCCTCTTTTACCATTACTGTTAACTGTCCCAGCATTACAGGATACATGAAGAATTGGTAGATTTTTTTTTTCACCCATTAGCAGGTAATTTTGTATGCAAGGGAAACCTGAACAAATCACTGTCACAGAATCCCTTTTTATGGACTTGTTCTTCAACTTTAGCATTCCTTAATTAACTAGGCATATTTTTGTGGAAAATGACCAGATTTACCATTATGTAATACCGGCTTCTTCTAAGTGCAAGAGCAGATCAATAAACAATAACTAAAGAAATCATTTTGGAAAGGTTCTCTACTGATTACCTCAAAACCTCAGTGAACCCCATGCCCCAGGTAGGCTTGTGATGCACATTTGGAATTTAGGATGAGTGAGAATACAGTGCTTTTCATCAAAGTCTACTCATTGTATCAGGAAGAATTTAATTCTTTGCATTTATCAATTAAAATAATTATGAACATTTAATTAAGATATGTGGGTTTTGAAGTTTCCTCAATGTGTGTAAAATATAAAACATGCACATATAGTTATTTTTCTGAATTCCACTTTTTTTGGAAGTTACTTTCAGTAATTTAAAAGACAATAGAAATATCAAAGCCATAATATTACCTTAAAGCAAAATTATATAATTGAAAGAAAGGAACTTGGCTGAGGTTACATGCATTGTGATATTGAGTTAGAATAAATTTGATCTTATTTGTACTGAGAGATGGAGTATTCCAACAGGCTATATTAGTCTTAAAGTTCTCTAGATGAAGAGAACTGATAATATATATAATAAAGGGGATTTATTAGAGTGGCTTGCAGACTGTGGTCTAGTTAGTTCAACAATGTCTGTTTACCAACAGAAAATCCAAGAATCTAGTAATTGTTGATTCCACAAGGCTAGATGTTTCACCAGGTCTTCAGTGTATATTAGAATCCCCAAGAAGTAAGCGCTAATAGCAGTGAATGAATGGACTTAACAGCATGAGCAAGGGCAAGCAGGCAAAAAGCAAAGAGCTTCCTTTTTCCATATATATATATGTGTGTGTGTGTGTGTGTGTGTGTGTGTGTGTGTGTGTGTGTGTGTGTGTGTTTATGTAGGCTGCCCCCAGACGGTGTGGCCCAGATTTAAGGTGGATGTGGTTGATATATTGTGCACCCCAATAAACTTATCTGGGGGTCAGAGAACAGAACAGCCACAATATTAAACATAGAGGTTAGGCAGTGGTAGCACATGCCTTTAATCATAGCATTCCAGAGGCAGAGATCCACCTGCATCTCTCTGAGTTCAAAGCCACACTGGAAACATAAAGGCATGGTAACTCACACCTTTAATCCCAGGAAGTGATGGCAGAGAGCAGAAAGGTTTATAAGGCGTGAGGACCAGGAACTTAGAGCAGGTTAAGCTTTCAGGCTTTTGAGAGCCAGTTCAGCTGAGATCCATTTGGATAAGGACTTAGAGGCTTCCAGTCTGAGGAAACAGGATCAGCTGAGGAATTGGCAAAGTGAGGTGGCTATGATTTGTTCTGCTTCTCTGATCTTCCAGCGTTAACCCCAGTACCTGGCTCCAGGTTTAATTTATTAATAAGACTTGTGCTACAGGTAGATCTTCCCACCTCAAATGATTAGGATTTAGGTTGGGTCTTCCTGCTTCAAATGATTTAATTGAGAAGAATTTCTCACAAATGTACCCAGTTGATAGCGTCTTAATTAATTCTGGGTGTAGTCAAGTCAACAACTAAGAATAACCATCACCCAGGCTAATAATGTAAAGTGGAAAATTAGTTTATCAGAAAATATTCATTTTTCTGCAGCTTTTTCATCATTATTTAGTTTTCTAAATGTAAGAATATTAATTTGTAGATTCAAATGCTTAAAGTTTATTTAATACAACTTTAATTGTAAACTTGATCATTCCATGAAACATTCAGTATTGGAATTCTGCTTGGAAACTGATAAGACTTAATATTATAAGTACATTGGATGTACTTTGTTTGTTTCCCTCTTCCTTTGGGTTATAAGTACATTGGATGCATGTAGATGCTATTTTTTATTTTGCTCGTTTTGGTTTGCAATCAACACAAACCACAAACTTTTAGTGCATATTTAATGTGCATTATGTGTATTTCAGCATATACACCATTATGGAATAATCAAATAACTAATTAAGATGCAAATACTCTCTACTATTTTACACTTAATTGTTGTGAAAACACTATAAAACCTTCTTCTTGTTTTAAATTGCATTCTGTAATTTAATACTGCAAACAGCTTCCCGTACAATATAACAATGGCGCAGTCCAGCTCCATGTGGAACATTGTCCTGTTTGCCTCCATTTTCCCCTCCTCACCACTATTAGATGGAAGTGGTAGTATCATTAGGAAATGTCACACAGAAAACTTAGTCATGTGAGGAGATAAGTGTGCTGACTAGGAAGCATGGCCAATGGGCTCCTGGTCTATTATCATTAGAGATACTCTCATATCTCCACAAATTACAGGTCATAGTCACCTGTCTTGCCAAGAAGACATCAGAAGATAAATGTACTTTATAGAAGGCCAGGACACAAAATGTGAAACACTTCATGAACAGCTGAAATGATGAGGAATAAAATAAAACAGAGAAACTTAAGTCCTGTCACCAGCTTTTGTTTGTTTGTTTGTTTGTTGGGCACAGAGTCTTGCTGTGTATTTCAAGGTGACTTCATATGTCATGCCTGGCTCAGACTGCTTCCAATTCCCGCTTTACCTGCTGTAGCCTAGTCTCTCCATGTTGCTTCAGTTTAAGAAGTGGACCACTATTGCTACTATTTCTATCGTTTTTAGTAATAAACATTGCAAATCAGTTATTTTTTCATTGATATTTAATTTTTATAATCATTTACATACATTTTACATTTTAAAGAATTATAACTACTTATATGTAAACCAGTTAATATTTAGTTTCAAATATCAGAAAATTCATTAGAGTATTTTAATCAAAGAAAGCTAAATTGTTGTTAGTAAACATTTCCCTCTTACAGATAAAAGTCCAGAATTATGTTTGAGTATCACAAGATTTATAACCAAGATTTAAAAAAAAAATCAAATTAATCATTGGAATTCTAATTTGTTTGTTTCTGGTAATTGTGTGTTTGCCTCCTTTGTTTCATTATTCTTCCTTTCTCTAATAACGCCTCTGATTTTTCAAGTGATGCAAACTCCTAAAAGCCATTTCAAGCCATCATGCTGTCACTTCAGCATCGAGGGTAAGGGCATTTCCGACTCTCCTGCAGTCCATTGCTTGCTCTGGTGCTGTCTGTTCTGTCTCCCAGATGCCCAGTAAAACACCGTCATCAGTGGCACGTGGTCTCACGTGGTTCATTATCCTGGTTGAAATGGCCTTTTAGTTTTTGATGATGTATGTTGTAATTTTCTGTTTTATTTTGCATTTACTATTGCTTCTAGCTAAAAAATGTTTTAAAAACCATAATGGAATCTATTTAATATATATTTATTATATATTTTTTCTATTAATATATATTTAATGCTTGTTTTCTCACTTAAATGTTTTGGTTAAAACTTATTCACATCAAATGTTTGATTGATCTTACTCTACTTTTCTATCATGTGATTGTACACATATATGTGTTAGATATATATGTATTATGTTTAATATTTATATAATCATACAAAGGTTTTATAGATATAGATGTACTATATTTTATGTTTTAATATTTATATAAGCATACAAAGGTTTTACCTGATGAAGCCATAAAATTAAAATATAGATAGAATGAGTTGATTTTAAATCAACTGTAAAATTGAAGTTTGATTTTTAAAATACCAAAAATTTAAAACACTATATAGATGGATATTACATAAAATATTGTTTTCAGTTTAAGTTTGTCTCTTTAGGAAAATACATTGGAAAGAAATTATTTGAGTTTATTGTATGGAAATAGCATAGATTCACTGTTAATCCTGATGCCCCTATTTAACCTGTAATGTTGGTAAAGAAGATATCACGTGTAGAAATCCACAGGTGTGCAAGAAGAATGACAATGATGTTAGCAGTAGTTTCCTCCCTTTCTGTGGATAAATGGTATGCTGAGCCTGGTCCCATTGTCCCTGCACCTACAACTGATGATGCACAAACCTCGGAGGTACAGTGTGAGAGAGGAAATAAAACCTTCAGTGAACTGTGATACAACGTACTTCAAAAACTAACCCTTAGTTATAATGCCCATATGTAGCTGTAGTCCTTCAGGATGAAGTCAATCTCTGTCAATGAACTAGGGGAAAAATAAGATGTTAAAACTGCTATGCAATAATGACTGTATCTAGCTTTATAATGTGCTATGTGTAGCTAGTCATGTTCAGATGAACTCAGTAGTGTTGATTTCTATAATAAGATTAGTATAGTTCTGAGGGTTTAAGTAAATATGTAAGATTCTTAGAGGTTTGACCATTATATAGAAATGTTTACCATAGTTATTAAACTCTATCTCATTAGCATCCAGAATACTCCATCTCCTTTTTATTTTGAGGTAACATTTCTGCAAACATTCATCTTATACATGGAGTAAATAATGCAGAATTTGAAGTAATTTTGGAAAAAATAACAGTTTCCAAATGAAAGATGTCATTATCATTGAGAACATTATTAATGGTAAGACTATTGTAGGCTTCAATAGATTTATTTCTAGAAATGACTTTAAACATTCGTTTTTTTTTTTTTTTTTTTTTTTTTTTTTTTTTTTTTTTTTGGTTTTTCGAGACAGGGTTTCTCTGTGTAGCTTTGCGCCTTTCCTGGGACTCACTTGGTAGCCCAGGCTGGCCTCGAACTCACAGAGATCCGCCGGCCTCTGCCTCCCGAGTGCTGGGATTAAAGGCGTGCGCCACCACCGCCCGGCTACTCTATAGAATTAAAGTATATACTTCTAACATACCTTCAGTATGCTTTAGTAACTATGTAGGAACCAGAGTCTGTTTTTCTATCTTAGCTGAAATAGAAAAAAAAATGGTCATCATGTTAGTAATATTTTTATTACTATGACCAGCCATATTTGTATTGCTTTTTTAGTGATCAGCCTTCTCTGGTTAGGCTCTATCATTTAATAACCCATTCAGCTATAAACTCTTTAAGGAATCAGCAGTCTGCTTGAGTCAGTCTGGTGTATGGCAAACAAATTATATTTTAACTACTCTTTCACACTTTATGACCATTGTATGTACTTAAAGATGAATATACATTAAAACTAATACAAAAATTTAATCATTCATTTTAAGATATTATATGATTTGAAAAGGTGAAACAACCCATGGTATATGGAAGTAAAAATGACTTACCACTTTTTGTTTTCTTTCTTAAAGGAAATGAAAATATTGACAAAGATAAACAAAAGGTACAGTAAATAAAGTACCATTGCTTATCCATCCTGATATAATCTCAACACTATGAAAGGGTTTGCTATTTCATTCCAGAGACACAGAATATATTTCACCAGAGATAAGTAAGTTATAGTCACTACAGAAATATTGACTCTGATTTTTCTTTTCATGTTTTCTGTTTTTAATTTAACTACATTTAGCTATGACTTGGGACATTTCCATCAAGTTAAATAATCTTTTGGCAAATGTTTTTGTTTGGCAAAGGAAACACAGTATTTTCTATTGTTTTCTGCTTTAGTTACTTCTATTAAAATGAGTTGGTTCCTTACACATAATTTCAGAATATTATTATTTTCTCAAGAGAAAATTACAGGTGACATCACTGTTTTCATAGAAAAGCTATGACTATGCTATTTTAGGTATGCTCTTTAGAGAATTTCACTCTTCTGCTACATGAATGAATCTCAACTTCCAAAAGATTTCTGTTAAAAGATAAAAGTCAAAACAGTAACAATAGAACCACCAAAGAGGTGTTTGAGTTTTTCTTTCACTGAGAAGTAATTATGAGGTTAATAAAGTGAACATTTTCATTACATTCTGACAACTATCTCTGCAGTTCAGGATTTACCCTTTGAAAATACATTTTGGCACCAAATTGAATAGTAAAAGATAAGCTCTAGGTGCATGTCAACATATTTTTAAACACTATTCATCCTTTAAAATGACAGTTCATTGTTACAGTCACATTTTTCTAAAGTGATTTAAGAGGTATTCAATGGAAATATAAAATTCTCTCAGATTATATAATCATATCAAAATATTAGCTGTTAATTAAATCATCACTTTATTTTCAAATCTGAAACTTAATAGCAAGCAGATTTGTTTTCTGAATAAAATTGAGAATATTTGAGATATCTGTATGTACCTTAAATAGTTGCTCTGCAAGCAGAAAAATCAAATAAAGAAAAATTTGACAGCATTTTGCATGAAATTTTAGTTCATGTATTATTATATAAATGTTCAAAGAAACACTGCATGTGTTTAACTAAGCCTAGAATGAATTATTGAGTGTGTAGAACCGTTTAGGTATAAGATGATTTTCTTGTGTGTTTTGGTTTATCATGTTGACTTCAATCATATATTGATAAGACTGGTGGTTTGGGTAGGACAGAATGTAATACAGTTCTAAAATGTCAAGTATAGTAAGATTTTATGTATTTTTTTAAAAAAATCTATGAAATGTTCTTCTATATTTACATTGTGAGCTCTTAACAAGAAAAGCCAATTCCATCCTATATCTTAGTTTCCTCAAACATGTACCCTACATGTTAGAAATGCAAACCTTGACAAAAATTATGTTCATAGATTGATCAGTGTGTCTGTGCTTAGGTGGAGTTGAAGGCAAAAACATTGAATCCAAACAGTTTAAAAGGAAAATGTAATAAAAGGGGACAATGTGGTAAACTGGTAATCATATATTAGTGAATTTATAATTAAAGGGAAATTGAAATAGACAAATTGAAAGGAAATATAATGAACCACTAAATTTAAAAATCATTAAACAATACTTCTATGTTGAAAATAATACATTAGTGGAGGAAAATAAGTGGACTGAAAATAGAAGATAAAAGAAGAATGAAGGGTAAATCTGGTAAAGGAAAGAGCAGAAAGTTGCTGTATACAAGAACATTATATGCTTACGTGAGATAAAAAGTGAACCATGATGCTGTATGAGACAGTGTAAACTAAAAGCTGGTAATGATTTAAAGGAAGGAAGGAAGGAGAAATAATTTTGAGAAAACGTTTATACTTTTTTCTTGGAAATTAAAAAAGTATACTTATAAAGTATAGCTATACTATTATTGGGCAATTTAGAGTTATTATATTGGAGCCTGTGGTTATTGGTACAAAATGTGAGGTCTATTCAGTGATTAGGTTGGGGAGATGGATAGAAAACAAGACAAAAATAAGAGAATGATATACTGAGAAGGAACATTTCCCAATTTTTTAATATTATGTTATTATAAAGACAGAAGCAAGAGGGTAGTATACAAGAGGAAAAAGTGGTAAAACCAGTTGGTTAGTTGTCATGGTCAACAGAATTGACCAAATTCATAATTACCTGGAACCTCAAAACATTACCTTACTTGAAGAAGGGTATTAGAGAAAACTATAAAAATAAAACAACAATAGATTACACTGGCTGTAAATTGATGAGTGGTTTTCAAATACCAAGAGAAAAGGTAAAAAATAAAACACATAAAAAGTCATGGGTAGATAGAGACAGAGACTGAAGTTAGGTAGTCAGAAACCAAGGGGTTTGAGTTCCAACATGTATAAAAAGAGGCAAGTAAGGATTATCTCCCAAACCTTTGATGAGAATATAGCATTAAATTTTGATCAAGGAGTTCTAGCTCCCTATACTGTGGAGACACTTGGTTTGTGATCATTCTTGCAAAAGGTCTAGAAAACACATAGGTTTTGTGAAAGGCTGTTGATTCTGGCATTTTTATTTCTTTAAATCATGGGCTGTATATGTAAAGTGCATATTAAAAAGTGACTATTGAGTGGAGCAGTCTGTGACAATAAACTATCCAGCAGGATATGTTGATTGTTCCGTTTCATCGCATTAGATGTCTACTAGATGATGGTTTTCTGTTTAGCCTAGACAAAGACCTATGATAGCCATATCTTTGATTATAAATGAATAAGATTCTTAAGTATACAGAAAACCAAAGTAAAGAACACATGGAGAATGGTATATTGATTGATTAATAGATAATAGATAGATGAAGGTTGATAGATTGATAGATGATAGATAGATAGATGATAGATAGATAGATAGATAGATAGATAGATAGATAGATAGATAGACAGACACCGACATACATACATAGATGCATACATAACTGAAAGATAAATGATAGATGATACATAGTGTAGCATGAATCCTAAAGGGTCTTATTAATAAAAACAAACCTTGTGCCAGTTATTGAGGTTAATGCTGGAAGATCAGAGAAACGGAAAAAGCCACAGCCAACCTCACCTGGCCAACTTCTCAGCTGAACTGCTTCTCAAAAGTCTGAATGCTTAACCAGCTCTAGTTCCTGGTTTTCTTGCCTTAAATACCTTGTTGCTTCCTGCCATTACTTCCTGGGATTAAAGGCATGAGTCACCATGCTTGGCTGTTTCCAGTGTGGCCTTGAACTCACAGATATCCAGGAGGATCTCTGCCTCTAGAATGCTAGAATTAAAGGCGTGTGTACCACCATTTTCTGGCCTCAATATCTAGTAACTGTTCTGTTCTCTGACCCCAGGTAAGTTTATTAGGGTGCACAATACTTTGGGGAACACAATATCACCACAACAAAGTTAAATAGATGAAAGACAGCAAAATATGATCAAATTGAACATTAAAAACATCTTGCTAGAAATAACATAATTAAAATTTTTATGATATTTGTACATAGTACAAAAGAGGACATTCATAAATATCCCTGAGACAATTCTGTTGTAATTTGATACTAGATATAACAATAATATGCTATGTATTTCAAAGGTCTAGAAGAGAAGAGTTTGAATGTTTTCAGCGCAGAAATATTAATGAAGAGTATCTTGTGTCATTCTGTTGCTGTGATAAAGCAACTTGAGAATGAAAGTACTTACTTCACTTCACTATTCCAGGTCAAAGGTTATTATTAAATGTATTCAGAAACTCAAGGCAAGATTCTGAAATAGAGATTATATAAAAACACTGCTAACTGTCTTGCTAATTGGGTCATGTTCAGCTAGCTGTCTTACACAGCCCAGACCCACCTGACTTGGGATGGTGCTGCCCATAGAAGGATAAACCTATGCTTATCAATTACCAATCAAGACAATTTCTCACAGACATTGGCCACAAGTCAATATGGTGGAGGAAATTTTTCAGCTGAGGTTCTGTTTTCCCAGATGATCCTAGATTGTATCAAGTTGACAAAGTAGGTATGAATTTTTCACATGAGATAAATATTACACCCATGGGCATATATCAAAACATCACTTAATACTTCACAATTGCTTATATGTAGCTAACATGAGTTGAACATATTTTCAAATACATAAAGAAACCCAATCGTGTATGTTTTCTGATTTGTGACTGGTTTCTTTTTCATCAAGTTTTCAGTTTCATTGGTGTAATATCATGTGTCAACAAACTGTTTCCTTTTCTTCACTGACGCCACATGTACATTGCCTACAGTCACTTAGTGTCTGCTAGATATTTCATTGCTTGTATCTGCATGAACTTTTCCAAACCATATGTATTTCTCCTAAGTAGGAATCTACTCTAATATTTGTTCATATTTAATCTATTTTTTCTCTTGAAATACGTTTGGTTGAGTACAGAATATACTATCATCTGTGATTACTAGGGATTAAAGTTTTACAAAAGTTTTAAAGCTTTTATATGTCTGATGTGTGAGGAATAAGGTTGGAATTTTGTTGGGTATTAGATTAAATATATAGGCTATTTGGGATGATACAAACATTTTAAAAACATTAGACCTTCAAGTCTACAAAAGTCAATTATATAATTCATTTCATCACTGTTTTATAATTTTAAATATGGAAATATTTAAATTCAGCAAAATAACTTTATTCTTAATTATTTTAGTTTCACATATATTATGAGCTATTCAGTAATTTTCGTTAACATATAAAAATTATATGGAATTTTGAATCCAGATTCCATTTCTTGAAGCTAATGAATTTTTTCATTAGTTTCAATATTGTTGATTTTTTCTTTTTTCCATTGTTTTTATCATGCAGCAAACAAGCCAAATTTAAGTTTCTTTTACTGCCCTGACATTACGAGTTTCAGATGAAATTGTACAATTATAGTCACACTTTTCAGGTGGTTTGTTATTTGTCTGTGAGTTTGTTTGTTAGCAAGTTCTAGAAAGATTCATATCATGCAATACCAGCTATCATGTACATAGTACATATCATGAAACTTATGCTTGTCTTAAATTCATGGAAGTCTTCCTGTTCAGAATTCCAAGGATATAGGTTAAAGTGCACCATGCTGGCCTCAAACTCACAGAGATCCGCCTGGCTCTGCCTCTCGAGTTCTGGGATTAAAGGGGTGTGCCACCGCTGCACGGCTATAAACACATCTTTAGAAGCTATTAACTGATAAGTCACAATAAATCTCAGTTCACATTAAAGAAGAAATCACAAACAAAGATGGAGATAGTTTCCCCTTTTAAATATGGTATAAGTGCCTAGTTTGATTGATATTCTGCAATATTCATGGCAGGCTTAATTTCTGAATGTATGTTGTTCAATTTGCTATTGGGGAGGGTATAGGACCTTTTTTGGGGGGAGGAGAGGTCTTGCTTGATGAAAGTAGATTTACTTTGCATGGGAGTATGAAGACAATATTAACCCCTGGTCCTCTCTGCTTTTCTCAATGCCAGTTCCTCTCTTATTTGTGCAGCTTCAACCATGCACTCCAGTTAACAGGAGATGTACTTTTCATCTTACCTTCCAATATGAGTAACTGATATCCTCCCACACTGTAAGCCTAAATAGATGTTTCTTTCCTGGAAGTGGGATCAGGATCTATGCCTGGTGCATGAGCTGGCATTTTGGAGCCCATTACCTATGGTGTGACACCTTGCACAGCCTTGAGGCAGGGGGAGGGGCTTGGACCTGCCTCAACTGAATGTGCCAGGCTTTGCTGACTCCCTGTGGGAGGCCTTACCTTTGCAGAGAAAGGGGTGGGGTGCTGAATTGGAGGGGAAGGCTGGGGGAAGGGGATGAGAGGGGAATCTGTGGTTGGTATGTAAAATGAATAAAAGTTTTAAAAAAGATTTCCCTGTCAGATATTCTGTTATTTGATTCTAAAAGTATATTCTAAAATTATAACATAATTTGTATACTTTTTCATGTTTTGTATAGTTTTGGGACCCCAGTAAGGACAAGGAAGCATCCTTACATGTGGTCTCTGTTTTCTGTTAGCTGAAGTTTGCCCAGGGTGAGAAAACAGAAATTACTGGGATATATTGCCCAATATTTACAGGTACACATTAATAAAATTATGCTCAGGTTTTTGAAAAAAATATCATAGCATGTATTTTTATCAAATTTCTTTATTGATTTTACCTATGTTATAGTTTTTTATCAAAACAAATGTTTATTGATTTAATTTCTTTTCTCCTTCAATTAAGTATATAGCTAATTTATATAAGCACTTATATTAAATGTGTCTTAAATTCACTAGGTTTATGGTTATGTAGATAAAATTATCAAAGTGGCCAGTTTTGTTAAATAATTTTTTTTACAAAATAGAGATTGACAAACATTAGTAATCAAGTTTCATGGAGAAGAGATGCTTAAGCTTCTAACAAGAAAGCTGGAAAAGTACTAGCAATAAGATTAATAAGAAGAAAAGAATACCTGGTCTACAGTCATCCCATTATTACATAGCATATCCATGCATATTGATGGGTGGAAAATGTCCTATGCCATCCAAATGTGGTTAAAAAAAAATAATAGCAAAGCACTCCACAAACACGGAGAAGCAGGGGAGAAATTGACAAGCTTGTATAAGGAGAATGGATTTTCTAATCATTGCACAAGAACACATTAAAATATTTTTAAAATGGCAAAAAGATCACATTCGCTTTCTATAGGTGGTTCTCATTATCATAAGGTGCACAATTTAAGTCATTAATTTTAAACTTTCCCAAGAAGAAGAATAAATTGTATCTATGCTGTGTGCTTAAAATTTGTAGAGAGAAATGATCACTTATATTTGATTAGTCCTAGAAACAGTGTCCATAAAGCCTATCTATTGATGTAAAAGGGTAAGATATTTGCTTCATGGCACTATCAAAATTATAGATAACAAAGTTCAGCTAACTTTAATACCTACTTCCACAGACATGCAGACCAGGTATGACCTCCATGGATGTTCATAGATACACCTCCAGACTTTAGTTGACATGCGCTGTACTCAAGGGCATTATTTTTTTTCCCTTCTTTAAAATTGTATTATTTTGTCTCTTTGGAAAACTTAACTACTTGAGATATATCAAAAAGTTCTTCATATGGCTTATGAATGGAGTCTCAAGGAGCAGGTCAAACCACTAAAGTATGCCAGAGTTAACAAGTTACACTCTTGTTCTTCAAGTCACATTTTCCTAAAGCAAGTTAAATAGGCCAACCAATATCCTTGTGCCTGGAAAATGGACCACTCACCTTCCCTGGGAAGGATGAATGAGCACCTGACAAGTAATGTGAATATATAATCCTTACACAATGAGAACATGAAGAATTGCTGTTTATATCCCAGCCTACCAGAGGGTATCTCTGATTCTTACATTTATTACTGAAAATTAATAAATTAATCTCTTCAACTGTAAAGACCCATTTTTTTAAAATCATAGATAATTGAATCTACTAACATAACTGTTCACACATAAATATCAATATATAATATAAAAAATAATGTCTTGCTTCAACATTCTTTGAAGTTGAGGGACTTACAAGCTCTTTTGTCCTCTGGTATACAATGAAATAGATGATGATCACCCAGTTGTCATTTCAAGCCTTTTATCAGCAGTGTCTAAGTTTGTATTCTATTATCAATCAAATGAGTAGATAAATAGTTCACTATATGCTTAATATCTTTCAATCTGCCATACATTCATTCTTACTGCTCCTTTTAGCAGAAATATTCTTCATATATACATGACACTGACTGCTTTGGTTTGAATAGGTATGGTCCCAATTGACTAATTTGTTTGAATGCTTGGTCCACGGAGAGTGACACTATTATGAGGTGTGGCCAGATTGGAAGTACATCAGTGTAGAAGTGGGCATTGAGGACTTATATGTTCATACTACATCTAGTACTCAGCACTAGACTTGGTCTTCATTTCTGCTGCCTGCAGATCAAAATACAGTATTCTGAGCTCCTTCTCCAGCAAAATGTCTGCCTCCATGCTGCCATCCCCATCATGTTAATAATGGACTAAACCTCTGAAACTGTAATCCAGACTTAATTAAATGATTTCCATTATAAAAATTAGTATAGATTCTGTCATGTGGCTACTAGTGCTGATTCCTATGAAGATTTATAATGAAAAAGAACAAGCAAGCAAAATACAAAATGTACAAATTTAGGAGAAAAGGAGCACCAGGTAATGGAATGGAGCTAAATCCTATGTTCAAGGAGAGACACATATTAAGAAATGGAATAAAGGGAATGGTGACCTCAATCCCATGCAGTTTAGTTTCCAACTTGTGAAAATCAATTAAAGAAAAACTGAGAGCTGGGTGTGGTGTATGCCTTTGGTCCTAGTACTCAGAAGGCAGAGGCTGGCAGATATCCAAGTTTGAGGTCAGCATGATCTACAGACCAAGTTCCAGGAGAGCCAAGCGTAGGCAGTGAAGGAAATCACAGAAATCAGAAAGCTGATGAAGATATAAATGAACAAGGAGCCATATTCCAGCCCAAGCAAGCTTCAGAACTTGGCATCTTTAGTCATGTGGCTCTGGCTTTAGAGTCAGGGACAGAAGAAAAGTGTTATAGAACCTCCCTACACAATTAAGGGATGCCACTGGGGCCAGGTGTGTGACATGGGTGTCCCTGCATGGAGCCCCAGAGAGGCCATTATGTGAAGTTGTGAAGTTGAATCCTGGATTGCCTTGGGGATCCATGGAGGCTGGATTAACAGCATCTCATATTGCTATTATTGTAGGTTTAATGTCTTTCAGGAAGTAGTCTTTGGGCATGGATTTCTTCTACAGACCCACAGGCTCCCATCCTTGGTGGCAATGTATCTCCAAAAACCCTGAATCATTTATGATTTACAACGCTACTATTTTGGCTAAAAAAGCATTTTGTAGGGAAATATACACATTTAACATTTGTTGTTATGTCTAGATAAATGTAATTTAGTTCTCAGGAGTGTTTCTGAGAACACAGAACTCTAATATGCTCTTGTCTCTAGTTTCTCTCTTTTATCAGTGAGTTGGAGTTGGGAGTGGAAAGCTGCTGCTGATACTTGTTGAAGCTTGCTGGCAATACTCTGGGTTAGTTTAGGGTTCACAGAGTTGAAAGTGGGAGGTCGTCACCTATTTCTTCAAAAACCACACACTAAAACTTAGATTTAGAATTGGTACGAGAGAAATGAGCCCATTCTTGCAAGGTAGTTTTCCATACATAAGGTAAAATGTGGCAAGAATATTCCTTATTTGATTTTCACATTTCCAAGCTTGCTCAAATGAATTTTGTAATTAATGCTTATATCATGTTATTAATGTAAAAAAGTCTGTAAAGTGATGATGATTGATGCCAAGTGTAATGTACACTATACATTGGTTACTTTTGCCCACAATTCAATTTACTTTCTTTCTAAAAACAGGAAGTAATCTAGTGGATGCTCTAGAAAGTTTAGTAGATAGCTAACAATAAGTTTGCTATCTCTGTCATTAGAAGTGTATTAGAAAATCCTCTGTACTGAAAGACCCAAAGAATTCAATATATCTGAAAAACAAAATCAAATCCTTATTCTCTTTCACCTAATGAGGAAACAGCTATATTTTATATTTTGAAATATATCTGTCCTTATTCAAATGTCCAATAAAATATACCTTGAAATCTTTGAGAAATGACTTAATGGATATGTAAATAATGACTGTAACTAAGAAAATTGATAACTGAATAAAATGGATAATCAGTATGGATAAGATAGCTGTTGTTTGGATATCAATTTCTAGAGGACAGAGTTCTTCCTTCACATGTTTCTTAACATATTTTTGCTTACTTTCTGAAATAATCGTGCTTTACAAAAGGATTTATAAATGGCACACAGTTATAAAATGCTACAAATAGGCAGAAGTAGAAAATGTCATAAAAATATCTTCACAACTAGAAGCAGTTGGTAAAACTAAGTAAATGGTATATAACATAGATCAATGAATATTTTTTTTTATTTTTAGTTAAGTTTAGGCTGATTTATAAAATATCTAGTGTAAAAAAATCTTATGATGTCTTTAAATAAAGTTCAAATGAAGGCCATAAGTTCTTTTATCACTGAATTCTTATGGTAATTGTAATTAAAATAATTGAGCTATAAAGCATATATGTACTAAACAGACCACATCCGGAACATTTTGTTGAAATCTAGACATCACACTAAGAGGATGCATATTGTAGTAAAGTTGCCCCCAAGGTATTTATTTGAAATTTGAAAAGAAAATAAAACTACGTTGATTTTTCTGCTCGACATTTACTCATAAAAACTTTTTTTAATTTACATTTTACAAATACCCTATAAGATCCATGAGATGATATATAATTTACAAATGGAAATGTGGGTCTGCTGAAAAGTCTTACTGGTAAACTTTGAGGACTCCTCTTGCAGAGGGCCAAGGTAGATTTGCCTCTGGCCTCCATTGGTACTGCACTGAGGTATGCATTTAGTCTCCCTCCACAAACAAATACAATATTTCTTGTTTGTTTGTGTTTTTGTTTTTCGAGACAGGGTTTCTCTGTGTAGTTTTGGTACCTGTCCTGGATCTCACTTTGTAGACCAGGCTGACCTTGAACTCAAAGAGATCCACCAGCCCACCAGCCTCTGCCTCCCAAGTGCTGGGATTAAAGGTGTGCACCACCACTGCCCAGCACAATAATATTTTTTAAAAAAATAAAAAGTAGATTAAGAATTTGTGATATTTAAGACTTAAGTAACTCTTCAAATCCAAAATCCAGTAAGAAGTAAAACAAAGTTTAAAGCACTAGAGGCCTAAGTATTAATAACTATAATTCTGACATGAGTATGATTCTTCTTTATGCTGTGAGATTAATGAGTGGTAAACTGGAGTCATGTGTAGCACGAATCTTAAAAGGTCTTATTAATAAAAACAAACATGGAGCCAGGTATTAGGGTGAACACTAAAAGATCAGAGAAGCAGAACAAGTCACAGCCAACCTCACCTTGCCAACTTCTCAGCTGATCTTGTTTCTTCAGATTGAAAGTCTCTGAGTCCTCATCCAAATGGATCTCAGCTGAACTGATGCTAAAATGCCTAAAAGTTTAAAAGGTGTAAAAGACTCTAGTTCCTGGTCCTCAAGTCTTATCTACCTTTCTGCTTCCTGCCATCACTTCCTGGGATTAAAGGTGTGTGTCAACATGCCTGGCGGTTTCTAGTGTAGCCTTGAACTCACAGAGATCTGGATGGATCTCTGCCTCCCAAGTGATAGGATTAAAGGTGTGTGTGCCACCATTTTCTGCCCTCTATGTCTGTCTAGAAGCTGTTCTGTTCTCTGACCCCAGATAAGTTTATTAGTGTGCACAATATATTGGGGATACAATATCACCATAGTCATGTTATTATAAATATAATTAAAATATTAATTATTGAAAATTTATTCAGTTTAGTAACTGAGAACAGTTTCTACATTGATGACTCATGGCCTTTCCCCTTATTCTGATCTCCAAATTCATAAATTCTGAGCTAAACAATTATTGTCTATTTTGACTCAAAGATCTTTTTAGTATTTCTTTCTTAAAATGGTATTTTTGGATTCAATCTTTGAGAATTTTATAGAATGGATTTTCATCATATCCATATTGTACTTTTCTCCCTAAATCCCCCTAGAACCACGGCTCAGTCCTAATATCCCAATCAAGATCATACCATTTGGTTTGCTTTATAACCTAGAGTTCAAAAAGTGCTGGAGCACAGTTAACTTATGGGAGTTTGCACTCTTAAAGAAAACTGTATCTCTCCCTCTTCAAACTATCATGTCAAGAAGACATCGTCTCACCCTATTCTTCTCAGACCTTAGGCTTTTACAGCTCTTCCGCCCTCTCTTTCATGGTACCCCCTTGAGCCTTGTGGAAAGAAGCTATGCACAGATGTCCCATTTGTGTGTGAGCTCTGTACAAATGCTTATTATTTGTTTGTCTGGGTCCAGTTGCGAATTTCTGCGTTAATGACTTAGTTAGGATCATTTTTGCGGGAATAAAGCACTGTTACAAAAAGCAACAGGAGGAGAAAATATCCTGTCTACAATTTCAAATCGGTATTCATCACTGAAAGAATTCAGGGTAGGAACTCATACTGTGCAGAATCTTAGATGTAGGAGCTTAAGCAGAGCCATGGAGTACTGCTGCTTTACTGACTTGTTTTGTCTGCTTTCTTATTAGCACTCAATCCTTCAAGCCCTGTAGTGGCAACACCCACAATAGACTGGGCCGTACAACATCAATCTGTAATTAAGAAAGTACTCTACTGGCTGGCATATAGCTAGATCTCATGGAAACATTTTTTACTCAACTGAGTTTCTTCTTCACAGATTACTACAACTTTATTCAAGTTGACATAAAACTAGCCAGCATAGTGGCTGCCCAATATACTTAAAGAATTTTCTCTGATTGTGATTGAGAACTACATGAATGGCAGTTATATAGCTAATAACAAAGTAAAAGTAGTCATAGGTTTTGGGACAGAGTAATAACAATCATAAGGCAATTGGTTATCACTATAACATTGAAGCCACTATTGCGCC
This sequence comes from Peromyscus californicus insignis, assembly GCF_007827085.1. Taxonomy (NCBI): domain Eukaryota; kingdom Metazoa; phylum Chordata; class Mammalia; order Rodentia; family Cricetidae; genus Peromyscus; species Peromyscus californicus. The sequence goes on along the minus strand of NW_026294491.1, from coordinate 46,524,653 downwards.
AATAACCATATAATTTCAAGATAGTCATTGTTGTAGTCCATAGTGTTCACAACTGTTTAACACTTGTTGATAATTTCTCTTTCTTAGCAGCCTGCATAGGACCTTCTGGTGCCATGGAGGCTTGACCTCTGTGGAGAAGTTCTCCATGTTTTATGACAAACTGTGTGTTGTCTTCAACAATAGTCTTACAGTAAGTTTCATGGACCAAAAGCAATGACAATAGATTAAATTGCTTCGGGCTTATCGAATTCTGCTGCTCAGTAAGCAAGACATATCCGACAGTTTATTTGGCAACATATGGGTTCTTTCAAGAGTATTATCCCTTAAGTAGAGTAACACCTATCCACTCATCCCCCTATACACATATCTGACAGAGACAAGACAGACAGACAGAGAATGATGTAAATAAGTGGGTTATAATATGGCTTTTCAAAACATCCTTAGGTGGTTTTGTTGTTTATTTGTTTATTATTTTGCCCTCTTCTGTTTTAAGCCCAGGTTCTTATATGGGAATTAACTTTTGCAACAGTGTGCTTTGAATACAAATTATGATTAGCTTAAGAGAAGCAGTGAATTCCCAAAGAAATTATTTTCCTGTCCATCTGCACATGTTGCTTTATGTTCCATCATGGAAAGAAGATAGAGAAAACCATGGGGGAAGTATTTATGTTCTGACCACTGTTTCCTAAATCTATCCAGGCATACAAATATAGAGAAGTGTTTGTAAAATGATTGTAGAATTATTCAACTGCTATCTTTCTAGAGGATTTCTTTCTTTTTTTCTTTCTTTCTTTCTTATTTGTTTGTTTATTTATTTATTTACCTGAAGCAAGGTCTGGCCTTGACTTCTGAAAAGACAAACCTGCATCTGAGTCTTGAATGTTATAACCAAAATGTTTGCCCCAACATGCCCAGCTTGAGGGGTGTTATTCTTGAACTTGATGATTTAATCTGTAATATTAATACATATATCACACCATATCTGTTATTTATAGTCATTTGTATATCATTTAATTATATTAAATCTCCATAGGCTTTAGTTCTATCTTTGGATTTTTAAGTGTAAGTAAAACAAAATATTTGGCAATAGCACCTTGCTAGTAATATTTAATCCTCTATTATATCATAGAGTATAAGAATGAATTTAAAGTGAAAAATAATCTTCCTAATTATTTTTATTTTTAATTTATGAAAATTCAGTCTTTTTTCATTTTTCTTTATTAAGAAATTTTCTGCTCATTCTACATACCACCCACAGATCCCACCTCCTCCCTCCTCTCACCTCCTAGCCCTCTCTCCCAAGCCACCCCACATCCCCACATCTCCCAAATCAAGGTCTCCCCTGGGGAGTCAGCAGAGCCCTGCAGACTGAGCCTAGGCAGGTCCAGGTGCAGTGGAAAAATTGAGTCTTAATATGTTGTCATGACTCATAACAACCTTTTTTTCATGCGATCTCTTTTCTCAACCTTCTAAATAGCTAGAACTGAAGAATTTTGCCATGAAATTCAGTTCTAATCATGTTCAAATTAAAGTGAATTTTACTATGCCCATATCAAGTAGACTGATCAAATTTAAACATCATAAATTATCTGATGGCTGATTCTAAGACAGCCTAAACATTGAAAACTATGTGCAGTGTGAGAAAAGGATTTGTTTGCCTTTGTCACAAGTTAATCAAAGCCCTAAGACTCCTAACAGAAATTCATGAGAAAACAGATAAAAGCAGAAACAAGAGTGTGTTTTTTATTCCATTACACTGCTTTGAAAGTTCTGTTTGTCACCATATGTTGAGTATGAGCATGGGTCTACTCTTGAGCAAGCCCAGCAGAGATTTGACATACTGAGTTTGCCAAAACATGCAGTGACAATCTGGTGCATTCAGAAGGGCCAGCATCATGAGAATAGAGAGTCAGTACTTCTGTGCAGTCATTAGTGTTTATGAAATCAGTTGAGCATAAAGAGGAAGTGTCACTGACTTTCAAGACAGCAGACTGACGTGAAGGAGTGCAGCAGAAATTATGATGATGGTGTGTCCAATTCTGTAGTTATAACTGGGCATGTTCCTTTTTAGAGACATATAAGAAAAAACATTTACAATGTTAAGAAGTATCTACTTTGTCCCCTTCACCCAGAGTGAGGGGAGAAGTCCATACTCATCATTACCTTTTTAAAATTGTTAGTAATGTCATATTATATTATTCATTCATAGCAGGTAAGGAAAAAGATGGTTCAAATATGGTTATAAATAAATATTCACCATAATAATATCACTATCCTGTCCAGATGGTCTTTCTACAATAGCACTTTCTATATTTTGAATAAATCGAAAATATGTTGATACTTATACTATATATTTGCATTATATGTGGTTCTTTATTTTGGTTGTTAACTTACTGTAAAATGTAGAATAAATTCAACAAAATTTTTAATTGTAAATATTAATTTATGTCTTAAAGCTTTTTGAGTATTTCAGAAATGATACTTCACTTGAATTGTAGTATTTTTATTCACAATATTACACCACATGTCTTCAAAAATTGGTTGAACTTTGATTTGTTTTACTTTTGAGTCATCTTTCCTTAGAATAATTGACAGAATAACTTTCCCACATATAATGTAGAAATAGAATTCCTTAAGTTTTTGTATCTCAGATTGAACATAAAGATAATCAAGCAATGTGATGTAACCTCATATAGAAAGAAAACAATGAGCTTTAACATTTAATTATCATAAAAGAACTCTGCACCACATTCAAAACCTATGAATATGCAAAGCTTAATTAAACAATGATATGGAAAAGAACACAATTAAAATCAAAAGACATGAATGGATTTTTCTAAAAATATTGTTTTTAAAAGTTCACAGACTTGCTGATAGTGAAAACCATTTTTGAGAATTTTCTCATCTGCTTCACTGTATCATCTAAATAGCTGGAACAAATTTGTCATGTTTTCTTAACTGTGTTTCTCTATGGATGTTGACAATACCTTCCTTCTATTCATCTCAAACCTATGCAAGTAGGCTTATGATTCTTCTTTTTTTTTTAGTTTTTATTTTTTCCTATGAAGTTACATAGGTTGACATCTTGGAGTGTAAGGCTTTCGCAATTTGGAAAACAAGTGTAAACCACATGGTACCAAAATTAATATTTCTTGATGTAAAGATTCTAAAATTCTAGGAGGTTCTCTTTCAAGATAAATAGAACTGAAAATTCTATAACTGAACCAGTTTATTCAATATGTTCTCAATAAGGAAGCAATCAAACAGGAGGTTGGTTTTTGAGAGAGAAAGTTATTTGACATTAAGGAAAGAATTCAGAATATGGCCATGGTTCTACTTGTTGGGTCTGTGAAGACAGCATATGAGTGTGCATGATGCATGCAAGTAATCAAACAGTATTTTGATGTTATTGCATTCTTGATGAAGAATAGACAGCTTTAAGTGATCTCAAACTGAATTTTAATACTATTGTACAATGTATTATAAAACGGTTTTTCAGATTAATAAAAACTATCAAATAAACTTTTAAATCACAAAATATAATTGAGTCTGTGATTATGAAAGAAAAATTAAATCAGTTAATTCAATGGTATTTTATTTTGGAAGATATTTGCAATATTAAAAAATGATTAAGTCACTACTCAAGATAATTCAAATTAGGGAATAGATAATTAATAGTAAAAGTAATGAAATACCAAGGCAAAATTTTGTCTATCGTTTAAACCATTCTTTAAATTCCACATATATTTCCAAATAAGATGTGTTTTTTTTTCTTTAATATAAACGTTAATATATTACAATTTTATGATAGGTATATATTCAGGATTTTTTTGTTACATTCGACCTTCTTTTTAATTCAGAATTTTTTTTATTCATTTTAACATACCAATCAAGGATCCCCTCCTCCTACCCCTCCAGCATCTCCTCCCTAACCCACCTCCCATTCCCTCCTACAAGAAGGTAAGACCTCCCATGGGGAGTCAGCAGAGTTTTATAAATTCAGTAGAGGCAGGTCCAAGCCCCTCCCCCTGCCTCAAGTCTGTGGGAGGTGGCCCACCATAGTGGGCTCCAAAAAGCCAGCTCATGCACCAAGGATGGATTCTGATCCTACTACCAGGGGTCTCCTTAACTATACAACTGTTCTGCTATATAGAGGATCTAGTCCAATCCCACGCAGGCTCCATGGCTGTTGATCTAAATTTCATGAGTTCCCACTAGTTTGGTTTGGTTGTCTCTGTAGGTTTCCCCATCATGATCTTGATTCCCTTGCTCATAGAATCCCTCTTCTCTCTCTTTGACTAGACTCCTGGAGCTTGGTCTGGTGCTTGGCTGTGGATCTCTGCATCTGCTTCCACCAGTTACTAGAGAAAGGCTCTATGATGCTAGAGTATTCATCAATCTGGTTACTGGGATAAACCAGTTCAGGCACCCTCTCCACTATTGCTAGTAGTCTATTTGAACTGTATACAACATGGAAAAGGCTAGATACAAAAAGTTTTGAATCAGATATAGGCCCCAACGCTAATTGTCTTCTTTTAATCCCTTTACTCCCCATCAAAATTACCAAAATTTTTCAGAAATAACATAGACAATGATTAATACCAAAATATTTTTTGAAAATTGAATATGTAAATGTTGTGTTTTTCATCATTCCCATTCTTTCTTCTCTCTCTTCTAAACCTTCATCTCCTCCAATCTCAAATTAATAACCTTTTCTCTTCTCTCCTTTAATTATCGATATATGACACGTGTGTGTGTGTGTGTGTGTGTGTTTTGTAGGAAATACAAAGTACCCAGTTCATTTAGTGTTGCTTGTGTGTACCTGCACTTTGTTATCACTTGTGATTCTATAACCTATCAGAGTGCACATCCCTAAAGAAACTTATATATGACAGGGAATCAACACATATAAAATCACTTAAAGAAGAGCTGCACAACACCAGCTCACATGTCATTGTGGATGGAGAAATATCACAAGGCACTTCCTCTAGATGCAGAGCTGCATATAATTAAAGGCTGCTGAGAGAGGAAGAATTGCCTTTCTTCCCAGACAAAAGATAATGGTGTATGCAAAAAAGTATATAGGTATATTTTGTTGCTTGAAAATCTAATCAATTAATTGCTTTAGGGCCTTCTCATTATTTTCAGTTGCTCATTGATATCAAAAGTGTTTAATGGAAGGGTAAATCTGTAACTATTTTTAAGAAATAGTGGCTTGTGCTTGCTTCGGCAGCACATATACTAAAATTGGAACGATACAGAGAAGATTAGCATGGCCCCTGCACAAGGATGACATGCAAATTCGTGAAGCTCCATATTTTTGGTCCTGTGCTCATTGCATGAGTTGGCTGTTTGAAACCTGGGGACTATGCAGGGTAGCTTGGCTCGGCCTGGGAGGAAGGGACTGGACCTGCCTGGACTGAGTCTACCAGGTTGATCTCAGTCCTCGGGGGAGGCTTTGCCCTGGAGGAGGTGGGAATGAGGGGTGGGCTGGGGGGAAGGTGAGGGGGGGCGGGAGGGGGGAGAACAAGGGAATCCGTGGCTGATATGTAGAACTGAATTGTATTGCAAAATAAAAAAAAAAAAGAACAAGAAAAAGAAATAGTAGCTTAAGAACAAATAGGAAGTATATAAATCAGCATTCTTTACCTAATTTGCAAGTATTTCCTTCATTAAAATGGTCTCCCTCTAAGCAACTAGCATCATCATAGAGTTCATCCCCAAGGGCTGCTGTTTATCCTCCAGAATGATCACCTAGCTTGGGTCAGTTTCACTAAGCCATGGTCAAGCTGCATCACAAACGTATGATCTGTGCAGGTGAATAGAGCTTTATTGGTGAAATTATTAAGGACACTCCACGTAGTTAAAAGGAGATTTATTTAATGGTGTAACCTACAAATTAAGGGATAGGTAGGCTGCGGGGTCTGGGAAAGGTGTATCGCAGTCCAGCGGTGTTCTCTGGAGCTCTGCTTGGTCCACCTCCACCGTCCAGGGTCCCGGAACCGAGAGCCGGTGCTGGCCCATCCAGATCTTGGGTCTCTAGGAGGCTCCCTTGGCCCCGCCTTGTAGGCTTGACAGCTGCCGAAGTCTCAATGGGGGTTGGAATTTCCAGATCAAAGCCGGAATGGCTACCCACTACAGAGCTTCATCTCTTGTACACTCTGATGCTTGCCTCAATGCTCTACTCTATTACTGTGCAACTCTGAAATCTTCAATACTTTTAAAGGTTTGTGTATTTTTATTTTGTAGTGTATATCGTAAATTATGCAGTCATTCTTGATTCTTGAAGGGCAGATTTATGTCTTTACTGAAAAGTGGCTTTGCTGAACACTGTTACTGCCTTTGGAGACTGTGTGACATAGCCTTATTGCAGAGCCATTCTGCCATAACAGAAATGTCTCTAGGTTCTGCCATTACACCATTTGACAGCACATGATTTTATAATTTGAATAACAGACTTACCGTCAACACCCTCACAATCATGGAGGTTCAACTTCTCCAGTGTGATACCAGGAGGCAAAGAGGACAAATGCTTCTCTTACTCAGAGTAGAGAAACGGAGTTGCTACATAATGTTTCCTTATGACCCTGGAACAATCTTGGTCTATGACTGCCAGCTGGCTGTGTTTGCTGATGAGATCAAGACTTGCTGACACACAACCTTATGTTGCTTTCCCTAAGTCTAAAGACAAACTCCTAGCATTTTTTTTTTTTACCCTGAAATTCTTAATAGGCTTTTATTTGAAATAGAATCAGTTACTACTAGTTCATTTTATAGAACAGGCTGAGTTCCAAATAGTTTACTAAGAGGCTTGGTTTTATAAACAGATAAAGGATGAGATAATGCCAATGACAAAAAAAGTCAGAGCAATTAACTGTGGTGATATTTTATTTGTGCACCCCAATAAAGCTAATGTGAAGATCAGAGGAAAAAGCCAGCCACTATGTTAAACACAGAAGTCAGGCAATGGTAGCACATGCCTTTAATCCTAGCATTCAGGAGGCAGAGATCCATCTAGATCTCTGTGAGTTCAAGGCCACACTGAGAACAGAGCCAGGCACAGTGGCACAAGCCTTTAATTCCAACACTAGCTAACCATAGAGGTCTGGAGGTCTGTACAGACAGACAGGAAGTGACAGAGCTGTGCAGAAAGAGAAAGTGATGTAGCTGTGCAGAAAGAGGAAGTGAGATGGCATTGACAGAAAGCCACTTTGGAGGCTGAGGAGTCGGTAAGGTGAGGATGGTTGTGGCTTGTCCTATTCCTCTGATCTCTCAGTTTTCACCCCAATATCTGGCTCCGGGTTTTTTATTAATAAGACCGTTTAGCAATTTGTCTTAGATCTGGCGCCAAATGTGAGGCCATTTCTGATTACTTTAGATAAAAAAACAGAATTAGGGCTGGTTGGTACTAAACCTTATTCTGAGTCATAGCATTTGGGTTTAGTCTCTGGAGACTTGTTTAGGAAACTCATTACAAAACACATTCTTTGTACATTGTAATATTAGCTAATCAACTAATTAATTTTTCTATTAATTTTTGTGTTGTTGTGGATAAGAACCAGGACATTTTACACATGCCAAAAAAAAATGCTCAATTACATATATACACCAGAGCCCTGCTGCTACAAATTTTATTTAACAACTCTGTTTCTGCCATAATGCAATAGTGAATGGGAAGGTATCCTTAGACCTCAACTTGAGATCTAAAAATCACCTAACAGAGAAGCCTATGGGCCTGCCAGTGGAGGATTGACTTAATCAGGTAAGCTGAGGAAAAATGAAAATATCCATCTACTATGTTGTCATCATTCCCTGGCTTGGAATTTGAACTATATCAAAATAAGAAAATGAGTTCTGTGCAAGCATTCCCACTCTGCCTCTGGCCTCTGTGCTGTGGATGCAATGCAAATGAGCCCTAATGTTCTAGCTTCTGTGATTTCAATGCCTTGATAAATTATTGCCTGAGTCTGAGGACCACAGTAAACACTTTCTTCCTTGAGTTTCTCTTGTCTAGATTTTATCCTTATTATCACAGCAACAGTTGAAGAAACTAAGATTTGATGTTAAGCTGTTTTTTTTAAGGCATGCTAACCAAATGTCTACATACATTTTTTTTAATTTCATCTATCTATCTATATATATATATTTCTTTTGATTGTTCTTTGGCTCTTTTTTTCTGTTCATTTTCTCTTTGTTTTATGTTATTTGTTTTTATTTTATTTTTGATTTCTTTTTCTTTCTTCTTTTTTAACATTTCTGCATGATTTCAATGAGAAAGCAAGAAAGGATGTAGAGGTATGGATGTGGGTTACTAGGGAGGATCTGAGAGGACTTGGGGAAGAGGTAACTGTAATCAGAACATATTGTATCAAAAATGTATTTTTCAATAAAACATTAAAGGAGCAATAAGGGATCACTCAAAATGTTAATGAATATAAATAATGAGAACTACTAAATTCTAAAGTGTTTAACATTTATCTATGAATCATGAAACTTCAAATTCTGCAAATATTTGTGACTCTTCAAGATGCTGCTTTTTCAATCCCCTGCTATGACATGACACTAGTTACTCAGAATACTGTTTTAATGAAGGAAATTCAAATTAGGTGTGAAAATACTAATTAAACATGCTTTATATTAGTTTGTAAACTACTACTTAAAAAATCACACAGTGAGAACTCTCATTTAGTAATCTTGAAGTCATTAATTATGAATATCCTTGAGATTAACTATTCAAATAAAGTTTAAGAAACATATTCAATAATCCCTTTTATATTTCAACATACTTTTCATTACACTTGATAGAAGCTTAACAATATTAACATATTTAAAAGTTTTGCTTCTATTAAACACTGTCAAAACAGAATGTTTTGTTATTTTGTCTTTATTACTAATTGCTGTCCAACTTTTCTACTGATTTTTTAAAAATTGAATTCATCTTTCATCCCACAATTAGACTTGGAGATGAGAAATAAAATAATAGATGAAGTATTAATCTTTTGAGTTGCTGGATTTCCCTTTACATTAATTTGGTAAACAGTTTTCACTTGGAAGGTATTATTTTTCTTTCTACCATTCTTATAATATCACCCTTCCCATAAGTATCTTTCCCAAATTCATGTCATTTTTTTTTCCCACTGATTTTAACAAGGGACATTTGTGTGGTCATTAATTTGGAACCATGTGTGGGAGCACGGTTGCGTCACCAATGAGTACACAAATGAAGGCAATTACCTCCCATTTCTTAGAATCAACCAACAGGCAATAGTTCTGCAGTGATAGATAGTGCTTGCTGAACACCATCATACCTGATAGTCAACAGACCCATTTCACAAACCATGGTGGCTATGTTAAATTGTGATTGGAAGGTCTGTGACACATCACGAAGAAGCTTTTCTCCTTGTCTTCTAGGTCTTATTTTTTTTCTGCACTCACCTACATGGTATTTCCTAAACCTTAGTGTGGATGGTAGAAATGTCCTGCTTAGGGCTGAGAATCCAACTCTCATCTATTCCTAGTACTTTCAACAGCTATGCGTCTCTCTATATATACTGCCATTCAACTAGAAAGAGATTCTTCAGATTAAGGTTGATAGTAATATTTTCTATTGTGTGTGGGGGAGAAGATAAGTAAAGGTATCAGGTGAGAGTCACAGAGTGCATTATATACATGTTTAGAATTGTCAAGGAATAAAATTAATAAATGTATGTGTGTGTGTGTGTGTGTGTGTGTGTGTGTGTGTGTGTGTGTGTGTGTGTGCATTTTTGTGTTGTGTGTATGTGAATGAAAGAGCTTTAGAATACATATTTTGCAAGGTACTTTAAAGACATTTTATGCCAGAAATACCATGCCTAAATGTATTATCAAATTATTTATTGAGATTTATTAGATTGAGGGGAAAAAAAAAAACTTTCTTGTGAGGAAATGACTTTGACCTCAAACAGTAGTTAGAATCAGGTATAGAGAGAGCCTGGAGAGAAGACCAATGATGAAGAGCATTTGTTGATTTTGCAGAGGACTGCAGTTATATTCCCTGTACTCACATCAGACAGCTCACTATGGCCTCTTTCTTTGTGTTCTATTATTATGGGGGGAAGCCATGGTCAAGGCAACTTTTATAAAATGAATCCTTTGACTAAGAACTTGTTCAGAGGCTTAGTCTATTATCCTCATAGAGAGGCAGATCATCCTCACAGAGAAAAAGTAGGCAACTGTTGTGCTGGAGATGTAGCTGAGAGCTTTATACCCTGATCTTCAGGCAGCAGGGAGAAGGGAGTGAGGTGTGTGTGTGTGTGTGTGTGTGTGTGTGTGTGTGTGTGTGTGTATGAGAGAGAGAGAGAGAGAGAGAGAGAGAGAGAGAGAGAGAGAGAGAGAGAGAGAGAGAGAGAGAGAGAGAGAGATTAGGTCTTTGCAACCCAAAGCTCACCTGCAGTGTCTTTTCTTCTAGGCCAGGCAAGCCACATCTCTTAATCTTTCCTAAACAGTTCACCAAGTGGGGACTAGGCATGTAAATATGTCAGCCTATAATAGTCATTCTCATTCAAAACACCAAAGACAAAACACCAAAGACTCTAAATGCTGCTGCAGGGAATTTGCTTTTTCTGGCCCAGCTGTAGTACCAGCACCCAACCACCCCTCCAACACCATCACTACACACACACACACATAAATAAATACATATTAAAAACAAAAATGAAATAATCTTTAAAAAGAACAACTGATTCTATTATAGGTTAGCTCAAAATGTCCCCCAAGAATCTCTTAACCTTCAAACTCCATCTTCTAAACAGCAGTGAGCAAATGCGGTCTTTGGGAACTTATTTGAGTATGAGGATTCTAAACACATGCATAGTTTAAACAATCCCTCTTTTTTTTTTTATTAAGAAATTTTCTACTCACCCTACATACCACCCACAGAACCCACCTCTTCTCTTCCCCCAAGCCCTCCCTCCCAAGCCACCCTCCATCCCCATATCCTCCAAATCAAGGTCTCCCATGGGGAGTCAGGAGAGCCCCGCACACCAAGCCAAGGTAGATCCAAGCCCCTCCCCGCCTCACCAAGGCTGTGCAATGTGCCATACCCCAGGCACCTGGCTCCAAAATGCTTGCCCATGCACCACAGATGGATCCCGATCCCCCTGCCTGGGTGTCCCTGAAATAGTTCGAGCTAAACAACTGTCTCCCTTACCCAGAGGGCCTAGTCCAATCCCATGGGGTCTCCACAGCCACTAGTCCACACCCAGTTCATGGGTCTCCAGCAGTGTGGCCGGTCATCTCTGCACTCTTCCCATCAGGATATGACGTACCCCCCCCTCCCACAGAACCCCTCCTTCCTCCAATCTACTGGATTCCCAGAGCTCAGCCTGGTGCCTGGCTGTGGATCTCTGCATCTGTCTCCATCAGTCACTGAATAAAGGTTGTATGATGACGGTTAGGGTATTCACTAGACGGGTCACCAGAGTAGAGTAGACCAGTCCAGGCACCCCCCTCAGTCACTGCCAGCAGTCCAAGGTGGGGTCATCCCTGTGGTTTCCTGAGAGCTTCCCCGGGACCCTGGCTCTTCCCACTCCTATGATGTCTTCATCTATTACGATATCTCTTTCCCTGCTCTCACACTCCGTCCCGGCTCCAGCTCAACCCTCCTATTTCCCTATGTTCTCACTCCAATTCCTTGCCCTCTGCCAAACCACCCCAGCCCGCTCATGGAGATCCCATCCACTTCTACTTCACTGGGCTATCCATGTGTCTCTCCCAGGGTCCCTCCCTGTCAGCTAGCCTCTCCTAAGCAATGGGCTGCAGTCTGGCCATCCGTTGCCCAACATCTAGTATCCACTTATGAGTGAGTACATAGCATGTTTGTTCTTCTGAATCTGGGTTATCTCACTCAGGATGACATTTTCTAGTTTCATCCATTTGCCTGCAAATTTTATGATATCATTGTTTTTTACTGCTGAGTAGTACTCCATTGTGTACATGTGCCACATTTTCTTTATCCATTCTTTAGTTGAGGGGCATCTAGGTTGTTTCCAGGTTAACCCCTGGTTTTAAAGCTGAATGAATTTAAGCTGCTTTAGAAACATTGGGGACCAGTATCTACCTGAAGGAGTTAGGTCAGTGGTAGTATATCATTGAAGTTTATACTTTTCTGTGACTCTCCTTCCTCTTTCTTCAGATCATGCACTATAAGTAGCTTTCATTCACCATGTTTTTCCTGTCATAATTTCAGGATGCTCTTTCTCTTCATAAGTACAGGAAAAATAGATCTATCTCACCATAGACTGAAGAATCTGAAGCCATGAGCCCAAATATGTTGCTAGAGTTTTCCTGCCTGGCCCACGGTCAGGGCAAATCTCTCTCACCTGCCAGTCCCACAGCCGCTTAGACCCAACCAAGTAAACACAGACACTTATATTGCTTACAAACTGTATGGCCATGGCAGGCTTCTTGCTAACTGTTCTTACAGCTTAAATTAATCCATTTCTATAAATCTATACATTGCCACGTGGCTCGTGGCTTACAGCATCTTCACATGCTGTTTGTCATCATGGCGGCTGGCAGTGTCTCTGACTCAGCCTTCCACTTCCCAGCTTTATTCTCCTCCTTGTCCTGCCTATACTTCCTGCCTGGCCACTGGCCAATCAGTGATTTATTTATTAACCAAACAGCAACACACTTGACATACAGACCATCCCACAGCACAAATATATCTTCCTTCTTTAAACATGTTTACTTTGAAGTGTGTGTGCATGTATGTGTGTGTGTGCGCGCACGCGCGCACACGTGCGCGCGCGCATGTATATATATATCACACTGATTGAAACCTAGCACAGTCCTTCTTGACAAATATTAAGTTAGGTTAGACCATGTATGAGCCTTCAGATTTTCATAAGCTTTGTTTTCTAAATTAGGATCTAAAGACCTGACTGTTGAAATGTATTTGTGAGATTGCCCTAAAACAAATTCAGTAAAATAAATATGTATAGAATTATTATTCTAAGGTAAAGAAACTAATTAACTGTAAGTTTTATTTGGGCTCACTTAAATTTGATAGTTTAATGACCACTGTGTGGTTCTTTGTATCACAAGCGTTTTTAAGGTCAAAAAATACTTCTGTAGCTATTTTCATAACAAAAAATACCAAAGCTTGCTAAAGTATGAAAGGGCTACAAGTGCAAGCATTTCAAATGTTGTCTCCAGTAATCTATCTTAGCTTCATAATAATAAGAGTAATTCTTTGCAGAATACTTTAATCCAAAAGGCAAACTGAAGGTCAACATGTACAAATCTTGGACTGATAAAGTACAGCCAGAAATATGATTTCAAGTGGATGCTAGGAAATTCAATTTTAGACATTTTTGTTGAAGTGCAGGACTGAATTTAGAAGGAGGAAATAGTCATTATAGTTCATAGTTTGAATATTTATGATTTATAGCCTGCTGTTTCTTCATACTTAACTCTTAAGCAATCACAGAATATCATCTTACAATTGACTAATATTATCCATCTGCCCTCCATTCTTTCCATAGTTAAGTTTTAATTTCATCACAATTTCCTACAATTTATTCTTTTGTTTTTTTTGGGGGGGTTGTTGTTTTTTTTTTAAGGAGGTATATAAACACAGACTAGGAAAGACATGTAGGTACAAAATGATTAACATAGACAAGCATATGCCCAACAAAAACAAACAAGCAAACAAACAAACAAATAAATGACCCAGTCATTACAGCTTTGGTGGTGCAATGAGATAAAGGTCTTTGTTTAAGTGAAGTATTTTTACTCTGAACCCATGTTTCCTTTTAATCATTTGGATGCATATGGTTCTTCAGCATGTGTAATATCAAAGTTTCCTTCCTGAAATATTGTAGACAAAGTATATTCTCTCAATTTTGATGCTCTTTGACTTACTTTCTGTGTTTGTGCATGTGTGTGCGTGCGTGTGTGTGTGTGTGTGTGTGTGTGTGTGTGTGTGTGTGTTGTGTGTGTGCATGTCTGTGTGTACATGTAGGTGGTGTGCAAGTGTATACATGTGTGTGATATTTCAATAACATTTACATAGAAGTGCTGATAGTCTTCAAAGGGAATAATCTTGGATATGCAGATTCTCCACAAAAGTATACTGTAAAACTGTAATAAGAAACATAGACCCTTATTTTCTGTAAATGGTAACAGTATAACCTACTGGAAAGAAGGGATAACTGTCTCTTAGGAGGACAGTGCCAGAGGTAAAGGTTTTTTTTTGTTGTTGTTGTTGTTGTTGTTTTGCACTAGGCAGTCAGGCACAAGTAAGCAAGTAAGGGGCAGACCTATTTGTTGGGTTCATGTAAAGTTTCGACCTATTGATTCCTTCAGATTTGCAATTATGGCTGAAGAAAGGAATGTAATGAGGAGGGAGACTACTGCCAGCAAAAATTTTGAGAAGGAGATGGATTTTTTGCTAAAGGTATACTGAAAAGACGCTAAACTCATACTGCCATATGAAGGCTGACAACCCTATAGATCAGGAAATGCACAGGGCTTTTGAACCAGACCCTAGTATGTACATTGGGAAAAGAAAAGACTAAGAAGCAGGAGGAAAGACAAATAAAGAGAGAAATATATGGCAATATTAAGCACATTAATATAGCCGGCCAAAATGACCTTGAGTATTAAACTCAAATGGAAGGGCAATCTGAGAGATATGAGATATTAAACATGTAGCCCTGACTGCTGTCTTTCCTCTGTACTCTCTCCTTCCTTTCCCGCTACTCTCATCTCAATCCTCTCTGTTGTATCTCTTGTTTTATTTGCATCTATTTGTGTGATTTCTCTCATTAATCTGCTAAATATTTGCCAATTCTCTTGCCTTCTATTACAAAATGATTTGCTTCCATTATTTTGCTATTTCAGTTCTGATAATTATAAGCCTTCCATTTTGTTTTGCTTTTTTAAGTTCCTTAGATGCCACTTTACACTCTTTGTTTGAGACCTTTCTTTCCTTTAATGAAAACTCTCATTGCTACAAATTGTACTCATTACAGTTCTTGTGCACATGTTTCTAAAGGTTAAATGTTTATTTTTATTTCCTCCAAGGAAAATTTTAATTTCCCATCACACACTTTCAATGATCCACTCTTTGTTCAATATTCATGAGCTTGAGTAAATTCTGCACTTTCTCTTTTGGTTGAATCATGGTGGACATAAAGGATGAAGAAAATTATTTCTGCTCATTGAATTCCTTAAGACTGGTTTATATTCAATAAAATGTCTATTCTAAAACGAAAAGGCATGCGCTGATGAAGAGAGTGTATGTTCTGCAGCTGCTGGATGAGATATGCTCTAAGTGCCTACTCAATTCATTTAATTTATTCTCTAATTCCTATAGTTCTTCAAGGATTTTCTTTCTACATGGACACTCTATCCATCCGTGAGAGTGTAATATTAGAGTATCCCAGTGTCTGTGTACTGGAGCCTAATTCTCTACTGGGATTTACTTGTTTTGCCTTATTGTGTTTCTGGCTATAATGTTTTGGTGATAAAATGACTAAAAACCACCAGTCTTCTTGATAAGTCATTCTCCTGAGAGTTATACAGTGACCTTTGACTTTTCTAACTATGTTTCTCATATAGTCTATTTTGTCGCATATATGTATATATATATTTCCATTTCCTTTCTGTTTTCTCATAATAATCTTATTTTACCTTCCTTATAAATATTCACTGAGGCAGACAACCAAGGGTAGAAAATTATATCACACACAGATACAATGAGAAGACAATAGTAGTGGCCATAAAGACCTGCCCAAAATATGGAGTTCTTTGCAATTCTCCCACCAGGCTGTTCCGACTCTAAAATTTAGCCTGTTTGCTTTTGGAGATTTATCAAGAGACATGGATTCACTTTTTTTTTCATTTTGTTATTGTATTATCGCTGTTATGATATTGTGTTCCATCATCTTTTATTCAGGTTTGTGGATAGATGGGGAACTGTCTCGATGGTGCTTGATTCCTATTTTTCATTTTTTTTTTTTTAGTGTGACTATTGTCCTTCACCCATGAATTCATGATAGGAATGATCTGCCCTACACTTTCAGGAGTGAAAATTTTTAAAATATCAGTGTAATGTCAGCCAGGTATTCATAAATTCAGTTTATTTTATCCCTCCACTTTTCCTTTAGTTATGCAAAGAAAGCTTATTGGAGACAGTAATCTTATAGGATTGTTTGAGGACCCATGATGGCCAATGGCATGTGTGCATATATATATTTTTTTTCTGGATATTGCTTTCCCTTCTCACTTTCACTTGTAAGAACTCCCTGATGTGAACTGGCAGTTCTCTAATGCTAAAGCTGGTGTTAGTCTGTTGAGATATTTGTCAAGTTGAGCTGGTATAATAGGTGTATATCAGGCACTGCTCTATGAAATGCTTTGTACTGTATGTCACAGGAATGAGATAAAATTTTGAGTCATACTTGGCTTTTTTAAAACTTCCACAGAGCTGGGCGGTGGTGGCCCATGCCTTTAATCCTAGCACTTGGGAGGCAGAGGCAGGCAGATCTTTGTGAGTTCAAGGCCAGCCTGGTCTACAGAGCTAGATCCAGGAAAGGTGCAAAGCTACACAGAGAAACCCTATCTTGAAAAACCAAAAAAAAGAAAATCCATGGAAATCTCTGTGGGCAGGGATAAGTGGAAGAACAAAATTCTGTACTGGAACACAGTGTTAAGTATCTTTGATCATCATCCTTGATTCTGGCATAGGGTACCCCCATGAAGAAGACACATCCTATTGTTCTAATGTAAATATATCAAAGGATATATTTCTCAGACTAGAATAGAGCATGCTCATATTCCTACTTCTTCTTTGTCACACCCCATATTGTCAATCACATACAACTCCTACCTTGTGTTTCTCTGAAATTAGAGTCTGTCTTATGGCAGCCACCTTTCCGTGCAATCAAAAAGTGCAATCTCCGTGCACCACCACTGCCCAGCTCCCAGCACTCGGGAGACAGAGCCAGGCGGATCTCTATTAGTTCGAGGCCAGCCTGGTCAAGAGAGAGAGAGATCCAAAGCTACACAGAGAAATCCTGTCTCAAAAAACCAACCAAACAAAAAAAATGTATAGGGTTCCAGACTTGAAACCATATAGGAGTTCCTGACACAGAGTAGGCTAAGATAAAATAAGCCTCTTTTAAAGATTTTTCCAGCTACAGTACCCTTAAAGGTTCACTGTGAAGTTTAGAAAATTCCTTTATTGAAGTGATCCCGCTGGAGTCCAGGTCTCCTCTCTGTTTAGGCTACAGTTCTTCAGGGGACCAATTTCTGTGCCTACAGAGCTTGTTGAGACTCACTTTTGTCTTTATTTCCACACAGGGAATATTTTGTGACCCAGCAGTGGACCTGGTTTTATGGTGAAGTTAAAGACCTGTCTGATTTTCTCAATGCTAGGGATAATGTTTCCTTTTGTAACTAATAAGAAAAAAAGTGTGACAGACTTGACAGCCATATGATTATCATCGTTCCAACCAATCTTCTACATGGCAGTTTAAACATCAATTGATTATTTTGGGTGAAACGTTCTACAAGTGGTGAAAAGTAGCTATTTCTGCCCTTATTATGGCTTGTATACTTAACACTCAGCATTATTTCTGTTAAAAACACTGTATTTTGTCTCATAATGTCATTTTACCATTTTGAAGCCATGAGTATTTTCAATTTGGTATGTCAAAATCTGTATGGAACTGCCCTGCTTGGACTTCTTTTTGTTTATTGGTTTGTTTGTTTCTTCTTTTCTTTCTTTCTTTTTAATTTCAATAATGTAAAATTTAGAGCCAGGCCTCATGTCCTTTGAGACTGTACTCATCCATGACCATTAGATTTATTCACTGTTTGGTTGTTTTATGTGCTTAAGTGTTCATTTCTTTGTGGCACAGAGTGTTCCTGGTGCTTTTGTGCTTTGCATGTAATAGACATGGAGATGTTTCATAGCATTTAAATTAGAAGCCTGGTATTTGATGCTCCCTTTAGAAAACGTCATAACTTGAATTCACACAGATAAAATATTTAATCTGGAAATATACAGCAGGTAATGGTTGTTAGTGCCTTAATGCCAGCACAGGGGGAAGAGGCAGACAGATCTCTATATGTTAGAGTCCAGGACAACTTATTCAGCATAGTGATTTACAGGACAGCCTGCTCCATACAATGGATCACTGTCTCAAAGAAAACACACATGCCAGGCAATGGTGGTGCACACCTTTAATCCCAGCACTTGGGTGGTAGAGGCAGTAGGATCTCTGTGAGTTCAAGGCCCACCTGGTCTACACAACAAGTTCCAGGAAAGGCTCCAAAGCTACACAGAGAAACCCTGTCTTGAAAAATCAAAAACAAAAACAAAAACAAAAAAAAAATAAAGAAAAAGAAAAAAGAAAACACACACACACACAAACACACACACACAAATGTAGTAATTTAATTAAAATTCAGCATCACAGACCACTTAAAAATCAAAAAGGGAACCAAAAAAACAAAACAAAACAAAACAAAAATTTCTTAAAAGCCGGGCGGTGGTGGCGCACGCCTTTAATCCCAGCACTCGGGAGGCAGAGCCAGGCGGATCTCTGTGAGTTCGAGGCCAGCCTGGGCTACCAAGTGAGTTCCAGGAAAGGTGCAAAGCTACACAGAGAAACCCTGTCTCAAAAAACCAAAAAAAAAAAAAAAAAAAAAAAAACCAAAAAAAAAAAACCAAAAATCAAAAAGGGACCAGGTATGTTTCTTAAACTAAAATAATAGAAAGTTTTATTTTTATGATACATTATGTAATGCAGAGGACATATGTATTATAAAGCACAAAATTAAAGAATTAACTATAATAGAAATGGAAATAAGTAAACCTATTACAGGAAATAATACTGTAACTTGTATATTAGAAATGATATTATCATAAAGAATTCCTTATTCATAGTATATTGTCTTTTCATATTTTAATGCATTTATTTATTTTTACTATTTCTTTCAGAATTTCACACGCTGTGTTTTGATCATATTCAGCCCCCTTTCCATACCTAGTAAATTTCGTGTGCTTTTTTTCTTTTAAAAATTCAAAATCAGCCGGGTGGTGGTGGCGCACACCTTTAATCCCAGCACTCGGGAGGCAGAGGCAGGCGGATCTCCGTGAGTTCGAGGCCAGCCTGGGCTACAGAGTGAGCTCCAGGAAAGGCGCAAAGCTTACACAGAGAAACCTTGTCTCGAAAAACCAAAAAAAAAAAAAAAAAAAAAAAAAAAATTCAAAATCAATTTGTGTTGCCCAGCTTACTCTTGAATTTCTTGTCTTCCACTTGTGAGTGGTTAACATGGCAGGGACTACACCCTTAGAAAAAGTTGTCTCTCTCTCACAGAAATGACATTTGCCAAAATCTCCAAAGTTAAGGGTGGGATTGTACACCCAACTTGTCCTTCCATGTTGGTATTTTATCTGGCTTGGGCTTGCACAGGTTTTGTGCATCTTGTCTCAGTCACTGTCAGTCTGTATATGCATCTGCCTTGCTATATACAGAAGACAATGGGTCCTTGTAGTCACGCTCTCCTTCAGGCTAATGCACTCTTTCTGCTCTCTTTTGTAATGATCCCTGAGCCTTGAGCAAGAGCAGGATGTGCTATATATGCTCCTTTTGGGGCTGAGAATTCTTCAGTCTTTCAATTTCTGCACCTTGTCTACTTGTGGGAAACTGTGTTAATCACTATCTACTGCAAATAGAAGCTTCTCAGATGAAGGATGAGAGGTTCATTGATCTATAAGTGTAATGAGAAGTCATTACTAGTCAACTTTAATTTTATGTCTATTACAAAATTGTGTGTATAAGTATGTGAATGTGTGCGTGTGTGTGTGTGTGTGTGTGTGTGTGTGTGTGTGTGTGTGCACGCGCGTGCGCACCTGCCATGGCCAGTGTATATAAGGGGATAGAGGACAAGTTGTTAGAGTTGGTTCCCATCTTCTACTCTGTGGATTTTGGGGCCTTGGGTCACCATGCATAGCAAGCCTCTTCTCTCATTAAGCCATTTGCTGGCCCCATACTATCTAAAACATGTCTAAGTAATTGACAATAGAGTATCTTCACCTACCTGTTTGTTCAAATTATTCAGCAAATAAATACATCTTATATATAAAAGTACATTTTGACAATTTTTCCATATTGGTTAAATTTATAATGTTGACTTTTGTTCTATTTTTCAACTTTTATATATTTGTTTACAATTTTAATAGGAAAAGCTACAAAAACAAGTCATGATTTCCTTGACTCACTAATGTGTATGGGATCCAGACTCTGTGATCTAGTTGTAAATGTGTGCTATATGTCTGTGTTCAACAGGACAGTATGAAGAGTTTGAAATATATCAATAATTCCATTTTCTGTGTTTATTACAGATAATTATCATTTTTATGAAATGAATATGTAAGCTGAGAGAGAGTAAGTATATATAAATTATAAGTAATATATGTGCTTAAGATCAAATTAATGATCCTTTGGTAGGCTTGAAAGAAAACTCAGTTTCAGTTCCCAGTTAAAGTAGTTAGACAATTCTATAATTTTGTGTTTTGAAAATATAAACTGCTAGTATAGCACTAGCTAATTATGACCTAATTACAGAATAGCAAAAAAGACTACAATTACATGACTTAAGTACTGTGCTTAACACTAATATTTCAGGTGAGGTAATCGAGAAGCAAATTTTAATTAAATCTCCCTGTGTGCGATAATTTTTTCAGAATAACACAGATAATGTTTTCTACAAACAGATTTCTAGTTCAGGAGTTCATCATAAAAAAAAAATCATAATCCTAAGTAACAGCTTTACCTTCTTATGTCACTACAGATTGTTGATTACTGACTAAAGCATTATATTTATCATTTTGATTTATTTAAAGATTTATTTAAATTATGTGTATGCATGTATGTGGGTGGTTATGTGCATGTGAGTATAGATATCAACAAGGGTCAGAAAAGCATATAATTTTTCTGGAGCTGGAGTTACAAGCATTTGTGAGCCACTTTGTGTGGTTAAAAGCTATTGTTCAATCTTTCTAGCTATGTTATTATGTTTATATCTTTTCACAGACATATTGAGGGATACTTGACAAGCATATGATGATATTCTTAATGTTGATGAAATGTTTTGATATACAAGTACATTCTGAAATAATACTAAACTCAAGTTAGTTAACATGTTCCCTTCATTATCTCAGCATTATTTGTGTGTGTGATGATAACAATTACTATCTCCTCCTTAAAACAATTCCTTAACAATTACTATTTCTTCATTAAATTCCAGAAATAAATATTAGTCATCATATTGTATATATTACATCTAAGGTATTTCTATTTATGTGTTTTATTTAAATTTATTTTAATAGCAGAGAATAAAAAATGGACAATGTTTATACAAATTTCAATTGTGACAAAAAGTCTAAATAATTAGAAATAAAAGCAAAGGAATTTATTTGGGCAAAGTTTTGGAGTAATTATAGTCCCTAGTCTCTTAGATCATGCAATATCTCAGGGCATAGATGAAAGCAGGTGAGGTATTTGTGGGAATGTTACAGAAATAGCCACTAACCTAAAAGAATCATTTCCAACTGAAAATTCATGAACTTTTATTATTTGGATTCTCATTCTTGTAAACATTGTGACGTATGATTTCTAACTAGAAATACCCATTATTCCACACTTACAGCATTGTAGAGATTATCTAGCACCACCTACCCATCCAGCCCACCTACCCAAATTCCATCCAGTCCCTAGTAATGACACACTTTTCGTCACTTCTGTGTGACCCATATTTTTCAACTTTCACGTGGGAATAAAATTAGTCAGCGCTGGTCATGTGTGCTTGACTCCTTTCCCTTCGCACAGTTCTTGCCAGTTTCATTCATGTTGCTAAAAGTGATGGGATCCGTTCCTTGATGACAGTTTTGTATTTCATCGCATATAGCATCATCTTTTTCTGAATGAATTACATCTTTTTCTGAATGATAGACCCTGAGCTCATTGATATAGGAACGTAGTGGTCACGATTTTACTTTCATTGCTGTATTCTGACCAGTAAGGTTGTTTGATAACGCCATCTCTTTTGTTTTGAAGGACTTGCTTGAGAATATCTTATAGGGAAGGTCTGGTAGATATATATATATTATCTCAATTTGTGTTTTTCTAACCATGTCCTTATCACTTTATTTCAGAAAGATAAGTTCACTTGGTTTCGTTATTCTTGGTTGACAGGTGTATTCCCTTTAAAGTACTATGGAGATTCCATGACATTCTTCCCAGCCAGTATTTTCTTGTAAGAACTCTGCTGTCAGGAAAACTAGTACGTGAATCTAATATTTGATCCTTTTCTTTGTTGCCATAAGAACATTCATTTCTGTGTTTTTATATTTTTAAAGCCATAGTATATATTCATGTTATCAAGTCAATGAGTATTACTATGACATTTTTTGTGTATGTATATCAAGCACCATGGAAATAGTCACCTCCTTATTAACATTTCTTGTCACCTCACTCCTTTCAGCTCATTCTTTTTCTCTTTTGTAATAGTCTGCCTTCTATTTTCATGTCTTTTTAAAATTCAGATTCCACTTATAAAGCATGTAAAAATGGGAGCTTTGTTATAAATGCTTTGTATATGTACAGAAATAAACAGGCACACATGTGGACTAAAAAGAAACAAAAAGAGATGATAATAATAGATGATTGCTGTGGATGATTGGTTAATAAATAAAGTGCTGATTGGCCAGTAGCCAGGCAGGAAGTAAAGGCAGGACAAGAAGAGAGAACAATTCTGGGAAGTGGAACGCTGAGGCAGGGAGATGCTGCCAGCTGCTGCCATGAGAAACAAGATGTAAGATCCTGGTAAGCCACGAGCCATGTGGCATGGTATAGATTTATAAAAATGGGTTAATTTAAGAAATAAAAACTAGATAGCAAGAAGCCTGAGCCATTAGGCCAAACAGTTTAAATAATATAAGCATCTGTGTGTTTATTTGAGTCTGAGTGTCTGTAGGCCCCAGGCGGGAGTGGAGATAGCCCCAGTTACAAATGGCGCCAGAACATGGGGCAAGATTTTCCACCTAAAATCTAGAAAGAAAAAAAAAGGAAAAGAAAAAAAAAGATTCTAAAACGGAGCTAAAACAGCTTCCTAGTTGTCTCTATCAAGTTAGCTGCAGCCTGCATCCTTGAGCTACTATATTCCAGGTTCTTGGCGTGCGCGCTTGACCTACAGTGTGGCAGGAATGAGACATCTGTAAGCTGCACATTATGCTGCTGCTGCATGGTGGATATAGTTTGCTAGTTAAAAAAAAAAAGAGATTTCTTTACTACATGCTGCTAGATGGAAGCATAGACCCACTGCTTCCCAAAGTCAGTGGGAACATGATTCCCAGAGCTGGCAGTAATCATACCACTACCATGTTAGGAAGCTGAGGTGGGCGGAACATGCTGCAGTTTAAAGCAATAGATTCACAATAAGACAGGTTCAGATGGGATAAACCTCTGAACAGTTTACAATGTGTGTAAAAATGTATGTAGGCTTGTAAGAGAGAAAAAAAGTAATATATGCAGTTATATAAAAAAAACAGAGAGTTTTAAAAAAATCAAAGTCTTTAAAGAAAAAGTAAAGGTAATATAAAAAATAAGCCATGTAAAGATGGATATCACACAGAGAATCTGGACTGTGTTGTCTTTGGGATTTTTAACTGCAGAAAGACATTTGATTGTAAAGACTGCTGAGTTAAACCAATGTGTATATTTTAAAGGTACCTTGACTTCAAAATTTGGATGTAAGGATATGTTGCTTTGGAAAGGAGGCTCTACTTTTGTTTCCACAGAAAGCAAGAGGCTATGAATTTGTTCCAGATCAAGATACCTCAGGTTTGACCAGCCAAGACCCCCTGAAAGGTCTCTGATGACACCATGGCCCAGATGATCCAACATCCAGAATGGTTTCAAGGCAACTGGCTAATACAATGCAGTCTCACGGACTACCCCATAATCCTAAAATTTTCTTTGAGTCCCCGTAAGAATACAGTGCCCTCATCCAGCAGGAAGTAGTATGAGAAGCTATGTGCAAATTCCAAGATATACCAAGCTGGCTTTGGAGTTGGAATTGGCTCACTCCTTCTCTAAACTCAAGCACATTGCTAAAAAAAAAAAAAAAAAAAAAAAAAAATGGTTGAGAGAGAGATTCTTCTGTCCCATATCAGAAGAGCCCTCTGGTGTGGGACAGAAAAAACCCAATATGTTTATTTAAAGCATGTTGATTATAAATTCAATCTCTTTCTAAAGAAGAAAAGGGGATATAGATATGATAGGATTAAAGGGTAGATTAATGAACCGACTTTTAAAGAATAACAACTTCTTTAGAAATGTTTTACATTGCTATGGATTTTAGTTTATTGATACAAGTTTAAACTTAGTTTTGCTGTACTGTATATATATTTCTACTCTTGTTTGAGGTATTATGTTTATGTAATTCATATAGATTGTAATGGATAATTAAAAAGTACAGATTAATAATTAGTCTTCTATGATAGTCAAACTTGTAGCCATGTTAGTTAAGTTTTCTAGGTATACATAGTATTTCAGATAGATAGGTAGTCTTCAAACACTTCAAAGACCTACAGAATATGGCATTTAAAATGTTTTTTAAAAATTTAGACTCTTTGGACAGTGAGACCTGTCTGTTCCTGGCAACACCAATTTCCTTCAGAGAGGAGGATGGGCACTGAAGACACTCTATATGGAGTTTATCTTCTTCTTGGCAAAAATAACCATTTGGGCAAGAAACTGTTCTTGCCTGGACTGTTTGATCGACTGGACATACAGGACCCATAGGAAGGTGACCACTGAACTTTGCTTGGCAAATGGTCCTTCAGGTTCTTGCTTCACAGAGGAAACTGCCAGACATTCTACAGGACACAGAGAAAAGTGACTGAGGGACTCTAGGTCTGTGGGCTGAAGACAGATGTCCCAACTTAACAAAGGAATTTTGCATGACTGTCCAGGCTGCCAGCTATCTCTGTCTACTTTTGCAAGAATCCCAAAAGTTGCTTGTGTCCTTCTCTCATTTCTCAGGTAATATTATATCCTTCTGAGGTCTTTGATGTAGTTGAAGACTAGATAGTTATAATTTCCTCAGTTATGATAAAAGATAAGTTAGATATGAAACTTTTGACTCACATATATAGGATAGATAGGGTATCTTCTTTAATTTTGCCAAATACAGATAGACTAGATATTGTAACTGTAATTCTTGCTTGATAATTGTTTTGTTATATGTAATTTTACTATGTTAAAGTTAAAAGCTTCCTTTTTAAAAAAAAAAGAAAAGGGGAAGTGCTGTGGATGATGGATTCATAAATAAAGTGCTGATTGGCCAGTAGCCAGGCAGGAAGTATAGGCAAGACAAGAAGAGAGAAGAATTCTGGGAAGTGGAACGCTGAGGCAGGGAGATGCTGCCAGCTGCTGCCATGAGAAACAAGATGTAAGATCCTGGTAAGCCACGAGCCATGTGATATGGTATAGATTTATAAAAATGGGTTAATTTAAGAAATAAAAGCTAGATAGCAAGAAGCCTGAGCCATTAGGCCAAGCAGTTTAAGTAATATAAGCATTTATATGTTTATTTGAGTCTGAGTGTCTGTCGGCCCTGGGCGGGACTGGAGATAAATCCAGCAACAAATGTTAGGGGATGTTGGTGTGGGTAGAAAGACACATTAAATGAACGAGTGGCTACTGACTATGACCTTAAACTTGGGAAATAATTTTACTTTGTATATAAAAAAAAATGACAAGCGAATGGTTTTAAAGTGCATGAAAACATATTCTCTATTATATTCACCAAATATCATTACATACTAAAATAATGAACATGGAAATCTTGTTCCTGTCCATACATACTAGCAGTATTTATTCTTAAATATATCCTTCTCTTAACATAATGTTAATTGTATGTATATTTTCAGGGCTGATGAATATTAGGCATTGGATAATCAGTCATTGTGCTTGTCCCTGGGTAAATCTATTTCTTTCAGTCTTAGCATTCCTGTTGCCTGTCATTCTTTGTGTATGACTGATGCTACATGTCCTGTATAGAAATAAAGAAATATATATCCGTATCTGTGTACATATACATATAAGTATGCAATAACAATTATTAAAAAGGAAACAAAGATTTTTAAAGAAAAGAAAGGGGTTATATGGGAAGACTTGGAGGTAGGAAAAGGAATGGAGAAATATAATCTGAAACATTTTAAAGATGAATAAAAATAAAACTGAAAAAGACACCTATTTTTATTGAAAATGCGTGCAATATATTGAAATCATAGTTTCTACCCCATTGCTTCCCGAATTTTCACCACCTTCACACCAGCAAACAAACCAGAATAAACATAGAAAAAGCACAAGAATCACAGAAAAGCACAGACATACACATAGAAACAAGACATATCAAAACACAAAATGATAAACTCATAGCATAGTACAAAAAGAACAATAAGATGAAAAAAGTCCAAAGCAACATGAGACAATAAATGTAGAATAACACCATTGACTTTCTGAATATAAATTAAATAATTCATGGAGATTAACAAATTAGAAAAAAGAAACTTCATCATAGCACAGGTGTTAACATATTTTACACATATGCCAATGTATATAATATCAGTTTTGTTTTGTTTTGTTTTGTTTTTTCTAGAATGGTCACTTATACCTCTGTCACTCTCTCCCCACGTGGTGTTCCAGTCCCATTGCTTCTGTGACTGCCTTCTGCCTGTCTGACAAAGAAAAAGCTGCTATTATGTTGTAGAAGTGATCTGGTTGCAGCCTCTACTAAGCCACAGGTAGATTATGTAATGTACTCAGTATCAGACATTTCATTCTCCCAGCAGGCAACATGGATCATAATGAAAAAGGTGGGGGAATGTTGGCTACTTCTGTGTTCAGTTATCCCCCTGTGTTTATTTTGAGGGTTTTAATACTAAAGGATTTCAGTTCTTACCTTATGAATATTGCTTTGTAACATCATTAGAAAAATTTGAAATTTCAATAAGAAGCATGAAAATAATTCCATCATATCTGTGCTTATTTTGTGTCACATGTTTATATCCTTTGTTACTCATTCCTATGCAGGTCTCACTTTCAATTATATAGTGGCTAGAGTTAAAAAAACTTTAGGAAACATTACCATTTCACCTAGTAAAAACTCACAGTATGTAATATTTCCATGGGTTGGAGTAAAATAAAAGTTAAATTTCTAATACAATCTGACATCATTCTCTCTACAGTCTGACTGAGTGATTCTTCCAAATCATAATCTATAGTGATTATACATAAATATGAACCTGCATGTGGTCTGCCTTTGAAAATGAATAGAAACATGTTAAGAAAATGAACATTTTGTAAGAACAAAAGAAAATTCATGTGTCAAATTTTTGACATTCTTTTAAAGGAAAGAGTGACATGAACCAGATTACTAAAGTTATTTTGAAAGATCTTGACAGAATACAAATGCATAGACAGTTTTTACCATAGAATTTTTGCGGCAAGAAAAGTTCATATTTCTTATTGTTTGTACCTGTTCTGGTTGATTTTTGCCAACTTGATATAAAACTAAATGTATGTTGAAAGAAGAAATCTTAATTTTTAAAAAAATGCCTGTATAAGATCACACTGTAGCCACATCAGTGGAGTATTTTCTTGATTAGTAATTGATAGGGGAGGATTCAGCCCACTGGAGTAATGCCAACCATTCATAGATGATCCTTTGTTGTATGAGAAAGCAGACTGAGCAAGGCTGTAAGAAGGATTCATCCTTGTTTTCTGCCTCCAGGTTTCTGACCCCAGTTGATTCTCTAACCTCCCTGGCCTGATTTCCCTAAAGGATGGAGAGCTGTAAGATGAAATAAAACTTTTCTTTTCTTTTCCTTTTTTTTTTTTTTGACTTTTCTTCGAGACAGTGTTTCTTTGCATAGTTTTGGTGCCTGTCCTGGATCTTGCTCTATAGACCAGGCTGGCCTCTAACTCACAGAGATCTGCCTGGCTCTGCCTCCCAAGTGCTGGGATTAAAGGTGTGCACCACCATCACCTGGCATAAAACTTTTTCTTAACAAGGTGCTCTTGGGCATATTGTTTGATCAACAGAATGGAAAATCTAACTAAGACCATACCAAAACTTTTGACATAGGTATTCTGCTATTTCAGTTTGTATAGATTTTTAGGATTATATATTTTCTGAAAGTAAACTTACTTCTGTATCTTAAATAATTTCCTATAGTGTGTAACATGAATTGCTAAATGATCTTATTAATAATGAAAAAAACCTGGAGCCAGATATTCGGGTGAAAACTGAAAGATCAGAGAAACAGAATAAGTCAGCCATGTTCTTACCTCTATGAAATCCTCACTCAAGAGTGAGTGTTCCTGTTTTCTCATGCCTTATATACCTTTCTCTGCCCTGACTTCACTTCCTGGAATGAAAGGCATGTGTGCTTCCCAGTACTGGGGTTAAAGGTGTGTGCCACCACTGCCTGGCTCTGTTTCCAGTATGGCCTTGAATTCACAGAGATCCAGCTGGATCTCTGCCTCCTGAGTGACAAGATTAAGGGTGTTTGTCACCGTTGTCTGTCCTCTATGTCTAATCTAGTGGCTGGCTCTGTCCTCTGATCCCCAGACAAGTTTTATTGGGGTGCACAATATATCACCACAATAGTAGAGTAAGCTTTTTTCCCTATTAGAACCACATACAAGCATACCATTCACTAAGACAAAGTCTGTGGGGAATTATCAGGATAACTAAAGTGGAAAGTACTGTTCATTGTAGGTGCCATGATTTTTTAGGAGGGGATGAGATTCTGGTCTGAATCAATAGGAGAAATTGAGTGAACAATAAGTCTCCATTATTCATGTAACTCTGGATGCAATGTGACCAGTCACCTCCGGTTTCCTCAGTCCAATTTTTTTCTTCACAATGAGCTATAACTTAAATCTATGAAAAGTTCCCTTTCAGTTGCTTTTGTCAGAATATTTTATCATATTACTAGGAAAAGTAACTAAGACAGTCATACAGATCTTTATATCCAACATATGTACATAGTGTTCATTTGTAGAACAAGGAGGTATACTAAAGACTGCCAATCAACATTGTATAGCTGTTGTTGTCTGATTCTGCACTGAGAATACTCATGACTCATGTTCACACTTGAGGGAACAGAAGCACACTGAAAGGTTTAGAAAGGGTAGGTAGTAGCTAGGGCAATATTCTATGCAAATTTAGGATGGATAGTCTCTCACAAACAGAGAAAAATTTCCCTAAAGTAATTCATTTTAAAAGAATGCACACTTCTTGTGGAAAAAAATGATCAGAAGTCATTAGAAGCACACACTATGAATGTATCTAACAATCTGTAACAATGAGTATTGCAATTTTGAAGAATAAGAATTCATATCGTCCAAGCTCCTCTTTTGTCCTTTTGCTCACTTTTCTTTTTTTCTATTTTTATTTTATTTCATTTATTTATTTATTTATTTATTTATTTATTTATTTATTTATTTATTTATTTATTTATTTTTATTTTAAAATACCTTTCAGTTCTACATATCAGCCATGGATTCCCTTGTTCTCCCCCCCTCCCGCCCCCCTCCCCTTCCCCCCAGCCCACCCCCCATTCCCACCTCCTCTAGGGCAAAGCCTGAGATCAACCTGGTAGACTCAGTCCAGGCAGGGCCAGTCCCCTCCTCCCAGGCCGGGCCAAGCGATCCTGCATAGGCCCCAGGTTTCAAACAGCCAACTCATGCAATGAGCACAGGACCCGGTCCCACTGCCTGGATGCCTCCCAAACAGATCAAGCCAATCAACTCTCTCACCCATTCAGAGGGCCTGATCAAGTTGGGGGCGCCTCAGCCATTGGTTCATAGTTCATGTGTTTCCATTCGTTTGGCTATTTGTCCCTGTGCTTTATCCAACCTTGGTCTCAACAACTCTCACTCATACAGACCCTCCTCTTTCTCGCTAATTGGACTCCCGGAGCTCCACACGGGGTCTAGCCGTGGATCTCTGCTTCCAGATCCCGCAGTCATTGAATGGGGTTTCTAGCACCTATTCAGTGTTTGGCCATCCCATCACCAGAGTGGGTCAGTTCAGGCTGTCTCTCGACCATTGCTAGCAGTCTATTGTGGGGGTATCTTTGTGGATTTCTGTGGGCCTCTCTAGCACTTTGCTTCTTCCTATTCTCATGTGGTCTTCATTTACCATGGTCTCCTATTCCTTGTTCTCCCTCTCTGTTGTTGATCCAGCTGGGATCTCCCGCTCCCCCAAGCTCTCTTTCCCTCAACCCTCGCCCTTCATTTCCCCCACTTAAGTCCAGGCTGTTCATGAAGATCTCATCCATTTCTCCATCACTGGGCAATCCCCATGTCTTTCCTGGGGTCCTGTTTTCCAGGTAGCCTCCCTGGTGATGTGAGTAGCAGTCCAGTCATCCTTGTTCCACATCTAGTATCCTCCTATGAGTGAGTACATACCATGTTTGTCTTTCTGAGTCTGGGTTACCTCACTCAGGATGATTTTTTTCTAGATCCATCCATTTGCCTGCAAACCTCATGATGTCATTGTTTTTTTTTGATGAGTAGTATTCCATTGTGTATATGTTCCACATTTTATTTATCCATTCTTCAGTTGAAGGGCATCTAGGTTGTTTCCAGGTTCTGGCTATTACAAACAATGCTGATATGAACGTAGCTGACAGTGCCAAAGATTTTTGAGAAACAGGGAAAATTTAATTAGAAAAATTAAGCAAATAAAAATCAGGCTGTGTTTCATATTAACATTTGCTGCAAATGGAAACATTTGCCTAAAAAATTAGGCCTTATTTATATCTGGAACAAGGGAGAGCTTGAAGTCACCTCTGGGTAAGTGGGCTAACTCCTGTGTCCTTCAGTGTGAAAATGGCAACATAGAGGCAATCCAGAGCACCGAGGGATAAGAATAAAAGAGCCTCTTGTCATGTATTCCACAGCACAGAATAACTGCAATGAGAAAAACAGAAATACATCGTTCCTGCAGAGTGAAGAATCAAAATCCAGCATACTTAAAAGAAAAATTTGACCAGCATAACTCTATTAATGTACAGGATAAACTGTTTACTTAATAAGTGTCCAACAGATACACAACAACACAAACACACAAACACAAAAAAAAAATGTAGAAGTTTCCTGATTTACATGTCTTGATTCTTATCAAAGTTTTTTCATTCCATGTAATTATTTTCATAAATTAATACATTAATAAGCATAGAAAATAAAAGGTGTATGATAAAGAATTCCAAATTTCCTTTTTTATATGTTATTGATCCTCAGGCAGGGTTATGTGTAATCTATTTTTATAGAATATTTGTTTAGATCAACTTATGTTTTGACGTGTGTTCCCCAAAATACCAACATAATAGGTACCCATACTTAGGTAGATGTGGTGATATTTTATCTGCGTACCCTAGTAAAGCTTATCTGAGGATTAGAGGAAAAAGTCAGCCACTATAGTAAATATAGAAGTCAGGCAATGATAGCACACACCTTTAATCCTAGCATTCGGGAGGCAGAGATCCACCAGATCTCTGTGAGTTCAAGGCC
This sequence comes from Peromyscus californicus insignis, assembly GCF_007827085.1. Taxonomy (NCBI): domain Eukaryota; kingdom Metazoa; phylum Chordata; class Mammalia; order Rodentia; family Cricetidae; genus Peromyscus; species Peromyscus californicus. The sequence continues at coordinate 46,493,004 of NW_026294491.1, read as the reverse complement.
ACACTGGGAACAGAGCTGTGCATGGTGGCACATGCCTTTAATCCCAGCACTAACCATGGTGGTCTGAAAATCTGTACAGAAAGACAGGAAGTGATAGAGCTGGACAGAAAGAGGAAGTGATGTAGCTGGGCAGAGAGGGAAATAGGAGGGCAGGGACAGAAAGGCAGATAGGCCTGGGTGTACAGGAAGTAGGTCTTTCTGGAGGCTGAGGGCTGGTAAGGTGAGGTTGGCTGTGGACTCTGGCTTATCCTAGCCCTCTGATCTCTCAGTTTTGATCCCAATATCTGGCTCTCGTTGTTTTTTTTTTGTTTTTTTTTTTTTAATTAATGAGACCATTTAGTAATTTGTCTTACAGGTAGAAACCAACAGCTTGCTACTTGGAATTAAGAACCAATGAACAAGAGGGAAATCAGGCATGATACTGAAAACTTAGCCAATACCCATGGTTAATGAAATTGTGCATATTGGAAGAGAACCTATCCCTACTGCTTTACTAAATCCACATAACCCCTAGCTACATTTGAAATATTTGTCCTTACACCCACAGACAAGTGTAGTCCTCACCCTGCATTACAGAAACTTAAGTTTGCAACAAATGAAACCATTAGAGAAAATCCACCTGAAAAAAATTAATAGCTTTGGAACCTAGAACCTACTCCTCTATCTACAATTCAATTTTGCATCTAAGTGTCAGAGGTACTTGCAGAAGAGGGGCCAAAACAATTAGAAGAGCCAGAGGAAGAGCAAGTTTACTGTGAGATTGTGCCATCTAGAAGTGTCAGAAGCTACCCCATTAAACTTTACCAATGAAGCTTAATATTTGTAATATAATTTTAAAATGTACTTTTAATTCGTTAAAGATATTATGCAATATATTTGATCACAACACTCTTTCCTCAACCCATTCCATATCTAACCAACCTCCATAATTCCAAATTTATTGTGTTCTATTTTACTTTTTATTTAGTCACCTTGGGCTTCTAATTTGTGCTGTCCACTTACTTTTCAGTGTGAGACCATCCAGTGGGTGTGGTTGATTTACAAGAAGTCCATAAGAAGATAAAAATTCAATATATTTGAGAATTTTATACACTTGAACAATGATATTTAATGATATATACACTTGTTTCCCTATTCTACCTTCCATTATACTTCCCCAACAGACCTCTTTTCCAAATGTATGTTTTTTTTTTTTCTTTCCTTGACAGTTAATGCTATTGATATGTGCTTTTGTGTGGGGTCACCCACTGTATTATGGCAATTGTGCAAGTGGCAGCATCCTCAAAAAATAATGATTCTTCTTCCCACAACAATTTTAAACTGCCCATGGCTCTCCAGTTAGAGACGGGGCCAAGAGATCATTTACCTCACCTAGGCTGAGATATTGGTTGGCTTCATTTTATATAGGTCTTCGGCAGATAAACATGGCCACTGTGTGTCCATGACTTTATAACCACATCATATCCAGAAGCGAGCATATCACTGCCATTCTTCCCATCATGTGCTCTTACATCTTTTATATTTCATTTTTCTGCTCTGTTCCTTGAGCCTTGATGGTGACCACATTGATACAGTTGTCCCATTTAGGAGTGAATATTCAGTTTCTTATTCTCAGAATTTTGACTACTTACGCATGTCTCCGTTAGTTGCTATCTACTGCACAAAGAAGCTTTTCTGACAAAGGCTGAGAGCAGCCAAGGTCTATAGGTATAGGTATAAACATTTAGACGGCAATTTGATATCATGACAAATTGCCAATATAACAATAGGTTTTACCCAGGGCCTAGTACAGCCACAACCATGGACTCTGGATGAGAATTATGAAAGTAGGTGTGAAATTTGCTCCTATGGAACAGAAGATGAATCTCTTCATAATGCAGTAAGATACATCACAACAGTTTTGTGGCTATTGTGTCAGTGGACACATCTTGCCTACATCAGTATTGCAACATAGAGGGTCTATGGATTTTTCTTGCTATTCTGAATATCTCCAAGAGAAGATAATATTACTATTGTTCTACTGATTTGTTAGTAAAAAAGGGAAATTTAAAATGAGGACAGGCCGGGCGGTGGTGGTGCACACCTTTAATCCCAGCACTCCGGAGACAGAGGCAGGCGGATCTCTGTGAGTTCAAGGCCAGCCTGGGCTACAAAGCAAGTTCCAGGAAAGGCACAAAGCTACATATAGAAACCCTGTCTCGAAAAACCAAATAAATAAATAAATAAATAAATAAACAAATAAATAAATAAAATGAGGACAGAACCAAATTATACACATCATATTATCTTGCCACTTTTAAATCAAGGTCCTATATAGCACTTTCCTTCAGCAATTAATTCTTCTGTTTCGTAACCCAAACACTGTAATTTTCAAGACATGTAAGATTCACTCATGTCTTAGAAATGGCAAGGAAATGTCGTGCTAGCTAATCTTCATCAGGTATAACACTTTGGATTCATTAAAGTACACAAATCCAAGCAGCACATTTTAGTCTAAACACCTTTTAATTATCTGTAGGACAACTATTCTTTTAATCTTCTACAAGTCATTGAATACCCCATCTTTTCACCTTTTAAGAGTGACTATTTTTCGTTATCATTGGTCCCCAAGAAGAATAAATGGCTGTAGTAGAGTTTACTGTGTACCATTCTTCTGTGAACTAAAGCTCACCTGTGCTAACGGGAACACTTTATCAGCAGCATCTTGTCAGGACACGTAGACACAGATTCATGCTTTGTCTTGCTCTACCAGAATCTTGCAATGGTTGCTAGTGATTCTTATTAAACTGTCCATTCTTTTACACAGAATAGTACCAGAAGTTTATTACACTAACTCTAATTCAGAGTTTGTCATTTCCAAGGACCTCCTAATTAGGGCATATTCTGTTGGTTAAATCTCAATTACTTGTCAGATTTTATATCATAACATTGCAATTCAGCCTGTGATTTGCAACACTAGGAGTTTTAAATTTTTAAATACAGAGCTCACATTTTATATTGGTACCTACTTACCTTATAATATAGAAACAGTTATTCTCTAAAACACCGTCTAATTATTTATACTGAGGAACATGAGGTTCTTACCATTTGATTTTAAGATGTAGAATGTCTGTGGTGAGTAAGCTCCACATTAACACTTACGTATTAGCAGAATTTGAACACTAATTTTCTGTGTGTTTTAGTATGTCATGAGAGTTTGGCTATATTCTTCAGAAATAAGATGGATGTTGAATATGAAATAGAGTATAGGAGAAGTAGAAACTTAATCAGGGTTAAAAAAAAACTGAGGAAAACATTGTCACAATGAACTACATTCTAGATAAAGTTGCTTTCCACTACCAAGAATAAGTGTTAAGAGAGAGAGAGAAGTGCAGCCGAGAGTGTGTTGACTCAAATATTGAGTCATGTTTTGTTGTATTCATCAGTATGAGATCACCTTCAAATCAACAGCTTTGTAAAGAGTGTTTACAGTTTGTTTCTTTTCACAGTAGATAATGGGATGCTTGTACAAATATAAAAGTAAAAGCCAAAGAATGACCATGAACGAAATGTACTTGAATGTAGAAATACTGCCTTTAACATAAAATGCAATCAGAGTATCAATTGTTCTCAGCAACAGGAGTCATATAGAATAGCACATTCTACAGCCATGTTTCTTTAATTTTTTAAAAGGAAGTTGTTTTTCTACTTGTAGACTTGTATTAATTTTTAGTTATTCACCTATGAAATAACTTATATCTACATATATGCATATTTTAGTCTCTTCCAAATAATAAAGAGAACATTCTGTGACCACAGATATGTTTACTTGATTTTGAACAGTGTCATTCAGGTACATGAGATCAGACTTTTTGCTTCATATAAGACAAGTGGATATTTGTGGAAAAATCTTTTCCAAATTGTAAGCTTTGTTATTTGTAACACCATAGAGTATATAGAAAAAGAATGCCAAAAGAAACTGCATTAGACCACTATTTTCAGGTAAACGTGAAATGTTCTGACATGACTAGTACTCATAAATCTGAAAGCAGTGTCCAAGAAAAAATGTGCAACTCATCTATAAATCAGGTGAGCCAGTTCCTATAGATTAAAGACATGCCTTCTCCTTCAACATTCTCTTTTCATTGACAGTGTAATTTGTTTCACCTATTCATATTTGATAGAATAACATCAAAATTACATTCCATAAAACTACAAATTATAACTACATAAATTTCTGTAAAGTACCTTTAAATTGTACTGGAAAGTATCTACTTTTTTTAAATGATCATGAATAATATATGAATATTAATGACAAGTATCAATAAATATAACTTGAAAAATAAACTAAAGTCTATTAATAATGCAAGGAGAAAATTGAGTACTTCACTTGTAGTACCCCATAAGCCCTAAATGGCTTCCAGTAATATTAACTAACATTCATTATTTATATTCATTCATCAAGTTATATAAAATATGATACTACTTCAAGATACGTTTTATGCTTTACTAATACATTTCTGAAAGTTATAATGTATTAGTATCCCAATTATAAAAACTGTTTTTTAGAATCTAATGTTCACTATTTCTTTTCATTCTCTTTTCTTTTTTCTTCTTTTTCCTATGTTCTGTTATTTATTTTTCCTCATACTTCCTTCTTTCCTTTTTTTTCACACTCCATGATAAAAAGCATGCCTGGCAGTATTCAGGTAACAAGAACATATAGGACATGGGCCTACAGGGAAAGAAAACACTATTGTTTTGGCAAAGGAACAAAGCAATAAATAAATCATAATGATTTTTTTCTATATGCTTAGATCAGAACCTCACTCAGCCATCATCAGAGATGCCACTGCTATTAGTAGACAGGATAAAACACTGAGACAATCCCCTGCCAAATGGAAAATGTGAACAGAATGAGGGGCATTGGAACACTCAGTCCTAAATGGGAAGTCTTCATCAAACACCTCACTTCAGGAATCAGGAAATGCTATGAAAAAGGAAGGACAAATATTCCATGAGCCAGAAGGGATGGATGGCACCAAAGAAATAATGTCTCCCACACGCATCAAGACTGACATAAATGTGAACTCATGGATACTGTGGTTGTGTGCACAGGGCCTGTCAAGGTTCAAGTGTGACTAGGTTTCAGTACTGAGAGAACGAGATGGACCAGAACACTCATCTCTATAATTTCTCTCTTGTATTTGTTTGGCTATTACTCTTTTGTTGTCTTACTGATCTTTTGCTTGTACATTATGGTTTCTGATTTTGTTTTGTAATGTTTTGGTGAGTGTATGTTTCTTGGTGTGTGTGTGTGTGCTCATACATGCATCTGTGTCTGTATTTTGTGTGTGTATTTATGTTGTCTTTCTTCTTCATATTTATTGTTTATTTATTTAGCCTGTTTGTTTTATACAAGAGATAGAGAAAGAAAGAGTGTGGGATTGAGTAAAAGCTATGATCAGAACATATTTTGCAACAATATTTTCAATAAATGTATATTAATTCAATTAAATCAATTTAATTGATCATGTATGTACCTGTAATCTGGAAAAAAGGTGCAGAATAGCCTAAAGTTTGGTTTCAGTCTGAGAGTTACTTAATGTTGTCAAAGAGAAGATTAAAATAATCTGTTTTCTGTGTCTTAACCACCTACATAAAGCTACAGGATGAGAGAAGAATTAATTGGGAGAGGCTCAAGAACTGTTTATTTAAGACAATAATCAGAACATGGCCTCAAGGTGCTTGTCCATGAACACAGGTTGGAGGTATTGTAGAAGATATTAAATATTCAATTTTATTTAAAGTGAGTATCACTTTCTGCTGTCTCCTACCCATTTTTATTCATAAAGCATTAGTTGTTCAAAATGATTATTAAGCAGTTGTTTTTATGACTTTAAAAATATGTGTCTTGGGGTGCCAAGATGTCTAAATTTTTAAAGCAAATTTTCTTTTAAAATTGTTGCCTGGGTTAGAACTTCGGTTTCCATATGACAAATAGAAAAATGCTACTCCCAAGTTTCATGATACATGGGCAAACACATACACACGCGCGCGCACACACACACACACACACACACACACACACACACACACACACACACAGATTAGAAATTAAAAAACAAAATAGAGTAAACTTAAAAAAAACAATATCTTCAAAGTAATCATCCCAATGTTAGCTCTAATGTCTATCAAAGGAGAGAAATCTAATAAAGAAACGAGATTGCTTTACTCAAGACCATGACAATTTTATGAAATCATGTGTTTTTCATCTTTGTTTTATTTTCATGACAGTGTTACCATGATATAAATAAGCATAAAAACAGAATTCAACTTCTGTTAGCTAATATGTTAAAACTTATGGAATCTAAACAAATTTAGAAAACCTTGTTAAACCAATATAAAAATCAAAAGAATATAGCATAACAAGTTATCTTTTTTTATTGAAAAAAATTATAATGATTCCAACCTAAGACACTGTCTCATAGGCCTTTAATATCAACCTTGACTTGAAGCTCAATGTGATGACTCATTTTACCACAGCATTTAATAAACACTGGAAAGTGTATAAGGACCGTGACTTTAACAAAATATGTGATTTAATAATGACTTTGCACTCGTCTTATCACTAGCTTCCTGATTTACCCCAACATACTTATAAATATACAGGCATAGCTTCATCCACATATTCCAAAATTTTTATATAATAAATCATTTAAATGGAAAATTTAAAAAGCAGAGCACACAGAATTTTGCGTTGGGGAGATGAAGAAAGGAGCCTTCACTTGTGCAGCACTGGATGACATAATGACTCCGTTTTATTTTATTTATTTATTTATTAAAGATGTATTTATTTATTATGCACACAGAAGAGGCTGCCAGGTCTCATTACAGATGGTTGTGAGCCACCATGTGGGTGCTGGGAATTGAACTCAGGATCTCTGGAAGAGCAGTTGGTGCTCTTAACCTCTGAGCCATCTCTCCAGCCCTTATTTTATTTTTTAAATAGAGCTACAGAACAAAATAATAATCCAGAATAAAACACCAAAGATCTCCACAGAGAGACAGTCACCAAAAAAAAAAAAAAAAAAAAAAAAAAAAAAAAAAAAAAAAACCAAAAAACAGGAAACAGATTTGGAAATAAAATGCTGGTTTTCAATATAAATGGATAGAATCTGGGGTTAATGGTATACAACAAATGGAATTAAGAAAATTATTTTTATTAAAGAATTTATCCTGGGAAACAAGAATGCCTATTAAGATGGGGAGAAACTGTGGGTCTGAGGACAAAGCAAAAATCTGAATACAGGTGAAATTTTAGGTGGCAATGGTAGTAGAATTGTGTATTCTAAATGAAGAAAAGAAGCTTTGGGGAACCTGTTTCCCATGCTGGATTATTTTACCCAGCTTCTCTGCAGAGGAAGGAGATCGATCATGACCCATCTTGATGTGCCATGCTTTGTTCAAGCCTATGGCCCTCCCCTTTCTGAAGGGAGATGGAGGAGGAGTGGATGGGGAGTGGGGTAGATGAGAGTCTGGGGTACAGGGGTGCGGTTGTGAAGGTGGTGGGAGGGAACACAAAGAGAGGAGGGAGGGGAAACTGTGGTCGGTACATAAAATAACTGAAAAAAAATTACTTAAATGAAATTTTTAAAAAAGCGCCACATTAATTTCCATAGTGACTGCTCCAATTTACATTCATTCCAACAATGAATAATCATTTCCTTTTTCTACATCCACACTATCATTTATTGACATTTAAAAAAAAATACTGGAGTTAGTCATTTTGATTAAGTTGAATGATGGGTAATATTTTGAACATTTTGAAGTGTTCATTAACTATTTGTATTTCTTCTTTTAATAACTCTTTATAAAAATCAATGATCCATTATTTGACTGGGTTATATGTTTATTAGGGAATAAAAATAATACCTGTCCAGCACATCTTAATTAAGATTCTACTTCAGGTTCCATATTGCATAAGTACTGTCTGAGATTACACCCAATTATGAATTTACTTTATAAAAAGGAATGACTCATTTCCCAGGACAATACAAAAATTTTAATTAGTAGTCCACAGCCTTGCCCATCACCTAGAAATATCATGTCCAGTTTTTGTAATATTTTTATATTCTTTGTGATGACTCTTTCTAATACAAATAAAAATGTCCAAATTGAGTAATAATATGGCTATGGAAAAATATTATTTATTTGATAATCCTTATTTGTGAAATTTTCATTTAATTTTAGTTTGTCTAATTTATAGTTGGCAATAATTTATAATTGGAATAGATCAATATTTTCCATTATGGAGTAATCAGCTTTCTTCTTTAATAAAACTTGATGTAATTAAAATTGAACAAAAAAATTAATGCAATTCTTTTGCAACTGAAATGATCAGGAAAATTTCTGCATGTTTGTATCATATATGATTTCATAACAAATAAAACATCAAACACTGGTATATCTACAACATTATCTTATTGTTAAAATTCAGTAGAAATACTTTTATGAGATAAATTCAGTGACACAACTTTTCTATTATGTATGCAATATAATCCTAATCAAATTACCACTATAACTTTCATATATATATATACAATAGAAGCATTTAAACAACCTTGTATTTCCCAGTTTTGTATGGCCTCTTCCACATTCCTTTTCTTCAGACTGTAAATCAGACAGTTCAGCAAGGGAATCACAGGGTATAAGAGTGTGAAGCTATTTTTTATAGAGAGTGTAGGAAGAACCTGGGTGGAAATATATAAAGAACAGAGTTCCTTCAATTATCACAACTGAAGTCAGGTAGGAGGCATAAGGGGAGAGATCTTTGAACCTCCCCTTTGCAGAGCAGTTCTTCGGGATTTGTGAGATGGTGTAACAATAAGAGAAATGAATTCCATAATGTTACTGTGCTCTACTAACCCAAAATGGTGAATATAGTTAACTCTTCGACCTGTACATATGAGCAAGGAAGTGACAGGATATGAGGAATATCATTGAAAAAAAGAAAAAAGAAACAAAGATTTATCTCATTAGACCTACAGAAGCATAATTCAAAGTACATTATACTGTGTATTACACTATCTGCAATACGTACTAGGTAAATTCCTGCCAGGAGTTGGTAGGAAGCTCTTCCTGAACATGTGTACTACAAACAGCAAGGAATGCCTGATGGCCTAGTACTGATCAAAAATCATCATTGACAGCAGGGTGTATTCAATATCTATAAAGATACAAAGAAAAGCTACAAAGCCAATAAAAAAAATAGATTTGGGTTTGGCCAGTAGGTCCACCAGCATCTTTGGTTTGATAGCAGTGGAATAGCAAAGGACCAAGAAAGAGAGATGGCTGAAGAAAAAGTACACTGGCATGTAGAACTGGGATCCATCCTTATGATTATTCTTATATACATATATTACAAAGCCATGTTTGGCTTGGAAATACATATCATGTAGCACTTGGAACTACATGATTTGCCAAATGTGTCCTATGAACAAAGGAGCTTGTGAAATTTTCAAAAATAAAAACAAAACAAATATAACTTATGTAGGATCTTTAGTTTCTATTATATCCTGTCAGAAGAGGTATTAAAGGGAGAGTTTAAGAGACAAGTATCCCAGGTTATAGTGTTTTCTTCTCAATCATTGCTTCCATGATGATATTTTTGTGTTTTATTTTCTTGTGCATTACATATGGTAATAATACACACACACATATGTATATATATAAAATCTGAAAACAGACAAGATCTTGTAAACCATTGAAATGGATTAAGATATGCTCAGCATCATCAAGCATTTATGTTTTCAATATTTACTCAGCACAAGATAAATAATGCATATTTTGAACTAAAAGTGTGTGCTAAAATCACTGTATTTATACATGAATAGGCATAGAAAAAAAGAACACTCTTAATAGAGACAAACTCCAAGTATTCAAATATCTATAAACACTATAGTTGAACTACATTTCACCCCAAGGAACAAGTTTGAGTCATCTAAATGCTGATGCTAGTAAAAAAATAATTGACTCAATTTACCACTTACATGTTATTTCAACTGAGCAGTGAAATTTTGTTTTGGGCTTGTATTTGGCTGCACTCACCACAATCAATAAAATCCTTAGGGATGTAGAACACATTATCCATTTTAAACACTTGTACTCAATCATGTGTTTTGCTTTGTAACTTGCTATGTACAAATAATGACTCAATCCATCATAAGTTAAAGTCTTCTTTAATAATAATTTAATGTATAAAATCATGGTTAACATTAAAATAATAAAAGTCAAAAAATAAAAGTGTTTATGCATAAATTTAAGTTTAGATCAATTTAATTCTGGGCAGTAAAGTTTACAAGATTTAATGGTCAGTTTGTGATTGTTACATAGTCACAAAATAGAAGATCAAACAAAAAATATAAGCCAAATGTCTCTGATGAATAGATACAAAAAGTATGAATAAAGTACGTGAAAACAAAATTTAAGAATATATCAAAATGATAATCTACCATCATCAAGTAGGCTCCATGCCAGAGATGAAGGGATAGTTCATTATATGTAAAGTAATAAATACAATGCCACCACTTAAATACCGTAAAGGACAGAAAACACATGAATATAGCATTAGATGCAGAAAAATGATCTTTGAAAAAAATATAATATCCATTCATCATGAATGTCCTAAAGATTTTTGGGATAGAAGACTCATATGTCCTTATAATAAAAGCAATTAATAGCAAGTACAGTGCCAATTTCAACATAAGTGGAGTAAGATCAAAGAATTTGCAAAAAAAAAAAATTGGAATAGGACAAGGACATCCATTCTCCTCATAACAATTCAACATTGTATTTGAAATATTAGCAAGAATAAGTAAAACTAGAAGATAAAGGGCAATTAAATAAGAAAGAAAGGAGTCAAAGTAAGTTTATTAGCCAATGAAAGATTATTTAAACAAAGACCTTATAGACTTCATCAGGAAAACCCAACAGATGATGAATCCTTTAGCAAAGCAGCAAAATAAAAAATTAACACACTAAAGTCAGTAGCCTCCTTTTGTGCCAACAACAAACATATTCAAGAAAAATCAGGAAAATAACAAAATTCACAATAACCTCAAAACAGAGAGAGAGAGAGAGAGAGAGAGAGAGAGAGAGAGAGAGAGAGAGAGAGAGAGAGAGAGAGAGAGAGAGAAATAAATAATAAATAAATAAAAATTAAAAAAAATAAAAAACCCCAAAACCAACCAAACAAACAATAAGAAACTGTGAAATAAATTTAACCAAAGAGATGAAAGACTTTCAGAGAACACTTTAGGACAATGAGGAGTAAAATTGAAGAATATACTAGAGAACAGAAGGACCTCATTTGTTCTTGGAGAGGTAGGATTAATATTTGGAAAATGGCCATCATACGAAAAGCAATCTCATAACTACCATCTACAAAATTGTCATCAAAATTTCAGTGAGTGAGTACCAGGACAACCAGGACTACATGGAGACGCCCTATCTCATAAAATCAAAGCAACTAAACAAACAAAAATTTAGCAGGTCCATGATGGTACATGCCTTTAATCCCAGCACTCAGGTGGCAGAGGCAGGTGGGTCTCTGAGTTTTATAGAGTGGGTTCCAGACAACCAGGGCTACACAACACAGTAAAACCTTATCTAGAACAAAACCAAATGAAACAAAAATTGCAATGAGATCTTTCACAGAAATTGAAAAAGAAATTTTAATTAAATATGGAAACACAAGAGACTCCAGGTATCCAAAACCGTTTTAAACAATAAAAAGGCCAAAAAATAAAACTACGTATATACAAAGGAAATAAAGATGGCAAAAAGGATCACTTATTCATAATAGTGGAAGTCTTGTATTCTCAAAATGAAAACTAAAATGAGGAATTCAGGAAGTTGTTTTTGCTTGGGTTTTCTTTTTCTTTTTTCTTTTTTTAAACTGTGAAAGAACTCTAGCATAAGATTCCAGAAATGTATGCTGATAAACCATTTAAACCTGAATTGTAATTTTACCACTCTTTTTAACACAAGCTTGGTAAAATAATTCTTGCTTGAAATTATTTAGAATTTTATTCCAATAGACACAAATACACTTGACCAGTTATCATACTGGCCTACATATCAAGCCCACATTTTGAAATTCATAACTGTAGCTCCTTGTAATGTTGCTTCTTACATGTGAATGCAAACACGAATTAGAATATCTGCTCTTTGATCTTACAAGTTTCTTGTGTATGCATGAGTTCAGAAGCCCTATTAAGCTGTCGAAAATAAAGAAGGAAAATCTTTCATTTTCTATTTCTAAGTAAAGTGCCTTGCAAATCACTTGATTTGAAGTTGTTAGATATTTAAAAGAATAGTAAAGATATTAAATGTTAAATTGTTTTTAACTTTCAAAATTACGGCTCTTGTGTGTTCATCCAAATTGACTAGACTACATCATTTTTTAGCAATATAATGCAATTATATATACTATGGACTGAAGTCCCTGGAGTGAAGTCACACCCTACACTGAGCATTATTCAAGGCCTGGTTGATAGAATAAAATGGTTGAGGAGAGATAAGAATGTTGCATGTCCAGATGCTAATTACAAATTATCTTGGGTTATCATTAGCTCCTGTAATAATCTCTGATAGTTAAGGTTTTTTGTTTGTTTGTTTTTTATTTAGCTTGGTTTTAGCTGTTGTTGCTAACTTGATATAAATTTGAGTCATGTAAGAATAGGGAACCTCTGTGCTTTATCCAACCTTGGTCTCAACAATTCTCGCTCGTATAAACCCCCCTCATTCTCTCTAATTGGACTCTGAAACCTGGGGCCTATGCAGGATCGCTTGGCTCGGCCTGGGAGGAGGGGACTGGACCTACCTGAACTGAGTCTACCAGGTTGATCTCAGTCTGTGGGGAAGGCTTTGCCCTGGAGGAGATGGGAATGGGGAGCGGACTGGGGGGAAGGTGAGGGGAATGGGAGGGGGGAGAACAAGGGAATCCGTGGCTGATATGTAGAACTGAATTGTATTACAAAATAAAAAGAAAAAAAAAAAGAATAGGGAACCTCAGTTGAGAAAATGACTGCATCAGATCAACAAGTCTGTGGCATTTTCTTTATTAGTGATTGATGATGTGGGAGGGAGCAGTCCAGTAACGATAGTCCTAACTCCTGGGAGGTTTCCTGAGTTGTGTAAGAAAGCAAGGAAACCTATGTTTAATAATTCAGGCAGTTTAACATATAAAGTAAGTGTATGGTTAGGATACCTACAGAAATTCTTAAGTTGTTTTTATAGAAAATCAATATCAGCAATTTTCATATGCTTAACAGATAAACATTTATTTCCTTTTATATTTATATAACCTTTTTAAAAGCTACTGAAGCAAAGATGGAAAAATTACTCTAAATTTTAATATTATATATAGATAACTAATGGATCGTACTAAAAACTTAAGTTAGTAGAGTCTATATTTTTAAATTTTATAAGATAAAAATCAATTTTCAGTCATAAAAGTTTATGTATATTAAAAAGTTGCTAAAATTGACACTGCTCATGCATCAAATTGACACAATATAAATATAATCATCAAGAATCAACTACCACTAGCTCTGAAAACACACACACATACACACATATCTATCTATCTATCTATCTATCTATCTATCTATCTATCTATCTATCTATCTATAGTTTATGAATTTGAAAAAGACCAAGTTGGGTATCTAGCAGGTTTGGAGGGAGGGAATAGAAAGGTAATGCTGTGGAATTATATTAAGAATTTACAAAAGGAAACTGTTATTACTATACATAAGCTTCATCTTTATTTTCTTTTACTTTGCTGGAGAAACAAGAATTTTATTACTTTTCCAAGTCAAGAAAATTAAAATCCACTTTTAGTCAATGCTGTTCACTTTCTGCTTTCCATTAATTTGGTGTCCAAGAATTCAGAAATGTAGATTAATGTTCAAGTAAAAAGTAATAATCAATTAAGACGTAACATGCCTTTAAATTAACACTAAGTGATACAGCTCAAGATGCAACTCACTGCTTTTTTTTTTCTGCACTTAATCTGCAATTCTGTTCCTTAGAAGGAAAGTGTTTTAAATTGCTCTGCACTAGAATCAAAACAAAGTAGTTCAACCAAACTCAGTTAATGCTTTTTCCATAGCTATTTAAAAGAAACATACAACCAAAATTTCTGATTGGAGAAAATTTTCACAGATTTTTTTTGACACATTAAAAATTGCCTATGGCTTCCTAAGCTACAATCTCTCGAGAGTCACCATTTTAGTACTATGGTAAATTAAAGGCAGACTTGGCAAAATGGATGATCTTCTAATGGTTTAAAAATCAGTAATTTGCCGGGCGGTGGTGGCGCATGCCTTTAATCCCAGCACTCGGGAGGCAGAGCCAGGCGGATCTCTGTGAGTTCGAGGCCAGTCTGGGCTACCAAGTGAGTTCCAGGAGAGGCGCAAAGCTACACAGAGAAACCCTGTCTCGAAAAACCAAAAAAAAAATTAAATCTTTCTCTATCATCCACTCATTAAAATAAAGTTTTTCATTTTATTTTACAATAAAAATACAGCTTTCTGAGAAGGGTCTACAGGGCTATAGGCACACTAAAATGTTCCAGTAACTAATTCATTGTATTTAATGCTTGAAAATAGAATAATTATCACTTTATGGGTAGTATGTTTTTTTTTCCACATGAATTTTTAGTTATAACTTTCAAGTTTCAGTTCTATACCTATTTCAAGCTTAAGAGCATTAAAAAAAGGTGAGGGCTTCCTAGAAGCAGTCAAGTACTGCCTACTAGTCTGTGTTGGACCCTTTACATCAAGGTAACAGATGGATTTGTTTTCTTGTAAAAAGCTAAATAATAAATTCTTTAGTGTAATTTTGTCTTATTTGCCATATCTTTTTCTCAAAATACTCATCATTGCTGATATTGTGGAAAATAGCCATGATATATATGTAAATGCACAAATGGACCAACATGGGGCCCATGGCTATGCACAGTCTGTTAACCTTTAATTTAAATCATAACTATCAATGAGGCACATAAACTACTGAGCCAAACTTTTCCTAAAGTATGTTACCATAATGATAAGATGCTTATATTTCTAAAGACCGATGATTAATAATAATTATGTAAAGCACTCGTCTATCCATTATTCCATAAAACAACAGTGCACAAATTTTAAGAATTTTGTTTATATTTAAGTGATGTGTTGCTCCATATTGGAAACTTTATTTCATCTTGCTTTTCCATGGTTTTGAGAATTTGTGCTATTAAAATATTTATATTTAGAGTTAACAGTTGCATGCTCACAAAACATGCACCATCAATAATTTTCACTTTGATGCTTTTTATGATAATACACAGTAATTGGATTCAGCAGTAAACCCAAACACAGCTCAGAGGCACTGAGTTTCCAAATGGTTCTCTCAAAACTGTGTTGAAAGAAAGGAAGCAGTGGTTTGATGAGGCATAATACGGTATGATTTAAAAATATGCTTACTGAGCAAAAAACACTAAGTTGTACACAGTTTATTTCTTTCATCGTTCTTGGCAACATCACTCATGGTAGTAAAAAAAAAAAAAGGAAAGTTGTCATTTTGTTATAGATCATGATTTTCTTTCACCTTTTAAGACTTAAGTGAATAGATGACTCAACCAGGTTGCCATAATTCAACAAACATCCTTCATCTTAAATAGCATTTTTGATGTCAGTCTGGGACTGTGCCACAAATTATTTCAAGTACAGTTAAAAATATTATTAATTCACTGGGTTTAAACCATTTCATTTCTTAAGATAATTTCTTAATTGACTTACTTAATTGAAGTACTTGCCAGAAGACATGAGCTTCATTGTATTTCTCTTATTTTTAATATTTTAGAGTTTTTTTATAATTATACTGAATAAATAAGAATTACGTAAAATTAAAAGCTAAGTAAAATGAGCAGGTTTGTTATTTGTTTGATGTTATGACAGAGGGTTTTGATAAGTATCCCCAGCTGGTCTGGAACTTACCAAAGAGATCAGATTAGCTTTGAGCATACTGCAATATCCCTGCCTCTGTCTTCTGTGTGCTAGGATTACAGGCATTAAAATTGAACTCAGCTTTAGGAACATTGTTTATAAAATGACCTATATCGACTGAGTTTAACTTCATTGGTCTTCCCGATAATTAAACTATAAAAAATAAAACATTTAAAGTTAAATATAAAAATTTTGTGTCCCTAGTTCTAACTTACTAATTATATTCCTTCACAGTTTGAAATAAATAATCATAATTTTATGAAATTCTATCATAAAGATGCTAGTTATTGTATTATTTATGACAGTGAAAAACTGATTTCAGAATTAGTTGACCTACATATAAGGAACTCCACGATTGTTTTTTGTGTTTCTTTTTGGTAACAGGTTGGTTGTTTTTCTCTTTGGGGACATGGTTTTATTTTGTTTTCTTGGTTTTGAGGAGGTTTTGTTGTTGTAGTGGGTTTTGTTTGTTTTTTGAGGAAGAACATAAAGTTGGCTGGGTAAGGACAGGGAGAGGATCTGAAAGGACATGGACAAGGGGAAGAATATATATGATCAAAATATATTTAAATTAAAAACATGTTTTAAATAATAAAAATATCATAAAGGAGTCATGATAATACATTATTTAGTTGTTTTATGGATAGCTCACTTTGCTTAGCATGTTTTTTTTTCATTTGTCAGCAGACAAGTTTAAATGTCATGAATTGTGTTAAGATAATTTAACCATTAAGAACAAAACTATTAATTTAACCCTTAAGGTAAAGTATGATAAGAAATTACATACATAAAAAGTTTGATAGCAATCTCATTATCTAAATCAAAATCTCATTAGTAAATCATGGATGTATTCCTGTACGCAACAATGAAGTTCAGTGCTGGGAAATCAGCAATGATATAGTACTGAATGCCATATCTATAACTTTGCAAAAGTTTTTACAGTACATTATCGGAAAAAAATATATTATTTGCATTTTTAGAGTTACATTTTAAGTGACAAGTCAAGTGTTCCCTAACAGGAGTCCTTGAAGATGAGCAAGAGCTCTATTGTGGTATCTATCCAATTCCCCAGAAATAATTAAGAAAATAAAATATAACACTAATAAATATTTATGTTTCTTGCTGTCAAGTGTTAATTTTCAAGTGATTGTTTTTTTTTAATTATGTGAGATGGGCAGAGTTACTATTGTGTAGATAAGAAAAAGAATTTGGTGAAAATGCCCTAGTAAATGCCTAGTCTCAATCAGTTTTGTGATTTAAAAATGATATTCCTTCAAAAATGTTCAAAGATACTGTCTTCATTTATAGCTGTTAAAAAGTACTTATAAGTCCCACTCCAGTAAATTGGGATATTTTACATTATCAAGGAAGACACTGATATTTCTTTTAGTGTATAATTTGTAATTTCATATCCACTCAGGAAAAATTAATGTATTATAATCATTTTCATCAAATGGAGCCAATTATTTGGTGATATTTATGAATTATCACTTTCGTTTATACATGCTACCTATATAACAAATACCATGTCCATTATTAGTCAACTGACACTTTCATCTGAAATAATTTTAAAGTAAATTAGTAAATGGACTGAGAGTATTGATAGAGTAGAAAATATAAGCACCAAGTTTATTGGGCCAGGGAGTAGTGTGGTATTATTCACACAA
This sequence comes from Peromyscus californicus insignis, assembly GCF_007827085.1. NCBI lineage: Eukaryota > Metazoa > Chordata > Mammalia > Rodentia > Cricetidae > Peromyscus > Peromyscus californicus. The sequence continues at coordinate 46,475,306 of NW_026294491.1, read as the reverse complement.
GAGCGATGCATGTACAGAGGTCCCCAGGGCTAGGAGAGATGAGGGTGATATTGAAAGCACAGATGTAAGGGTTTGGGATATGCATCTGAGAAGGAGGACATGGACATGACAGAAAACAGCCAAGAGGAAGGACAGACCTCAGAATCTGTTCAAATTTCAACTAGGGGGGGAAAAAGAACAAGGACAAAATTATTGATTCTTTTATGCCTTACTTAAATTTAAGTGAATATGTGACTGAACCAGTTACCAGGAATATTACCAATATCTTGCATCTTAAGTAACATGGTTTTCTAGAAGTATACTACAAATTATAAGAAACTGTATAATGAATGCAGAACCCTGCTCACAGAACGCATTGCCGATTTGCCTTCCAAGCCCTGAACAAATCAAGGGAGTGGGGAGAAAAACCACAATCGGCCTCTAGAAAATATGTTTTTGCACAAGTAACAGATAAGATGTTCCACATTTCTGACTATCTCATTTAGTTGTTAATTATTTAGTATTGCAAAGGACCATTTTCATACATGTATATAATGCACTTTAAGTGGATATTCTCTTTCCTAGTGGCTTTTTCTTAGTTTCAATCTTGCTTGTTACTTTACTTCCTTCTAAATTACTTAGTTACTTCTCAGTTACTTAATTACATCTTATTTACTCACTGAGATAGTCTCTCAATCAAATCCAGACCTCAAGATGATGGCTAATCTCACTTGATCTGGGCATTCTTTGTTCTCAGCCTTCTGAAGCTGGAGTTACAGGTTGGCTGCCACACTACCCAGTATTTATGTGAGATCTTCAAACCCAATGCTCATGCTGTGTGGCATAAACTTTAACTTTCAAGCAACACTCAAGCTCCTTTACAGACCTTCTATTTTTCTCTTTCTGAGTCTTCTTGGTTTTTTTTCTTTTGTTTGTAATAACAGCAACACTTTCCTTTGTGGCAAAGTATAAGCCATAGAGCAAAGAGCATGATGATATTGATTTTAAAAATTGAAACCTGGCCCCAGGATTTATTTCCTGCATTATTCCTATGACATTGACCATGTCCATTAGACACTATAGATAGATTATATATAGTGATATATATAGAGAGAGATATAGATATATAGATAGATACATAGATGATAGATGATAGATAGATAGATACAGAGATAGATACAGAGATAGAGAGATAGAGAGAGATAGATGATAGATACATAGATAGAGTGAATAATTCATGCTATCAAAAAGTTGCTATGGGGTGCTATTTATAATAATTATGAAAGTAGATTGTGTTTTTCTGCTAAAACAGCCAAAAATTAGCTCAAACTACCTCACAATTAATACTAAATTTTCAATTAGATCTTCATGACACCAAAGAACCACTGTTAAAATATTGTACCTTTCAAGATACGGTAGATTTTACCTTCATAGTAGAGGAAAAGGACCAAGTATTGGAAATGTTGGAGAGAACACAGCAGTCAGCTTCAAGATGGTAGACAGTAGCACAAAGTCTGACAGAGCTTGATAAACAGTCTTCAGAAACTTTGTGGGCATGACTTTGCAAACACAACTTTATGTTCATTCATCTCCCTCAATATTCCAATGAGGAGTATGACTGTAATACAACAGTAAACACATGTGAAATTACCACTTGAAGGAAAAGTAGACACATTTTATAAACACTGTGTTCTTACAATCAGCTGCCTTCCTACTACATATTCAAAACTTACAAAGTAACTGTTGAAATATATTAACATTTTACATATTCCTTTTGAGATAATATAATGATTTGAAAGTTTTGAAAAACACTTCACTATTGAATGACTTTTAAAGTAGCTAGAGTATCTTGTAACATTTTTTTTTGTTCTCCTGAAATGATTGATCATCTTAGTAGTGAATCACAAAAAAAAAGATGATGCTTAACCATAATGGGACAGAAAATTTTAAATATTCCATTTTGACCATTAGACATTCTTCCAGCTTTTCATTATTTAGTCCAAGTATTGTCATGAAAATGAATTTGTCAATGTTACAGAGATAAATGAGTGAGCAGATCAGACAGAGCTATCTGCTGGTTCTTCAGAGGAAATCATCTCATTGTCCTGTTACATCAGTGATGAAGCTGTCTGGGTTTTATGAACATCTCTTTCCATTTAGTCACTGTAAAATATTAATGACACTATGATTTAACCTCAAAGGAAATTTGAGAAGGTTCTTTGAAAATACTTCCAAGGTTGAAGGCAGAAATAAGACTAATCAAATTATCTAAAAGATTAGGATACTTATGAAAGTTCATAAAGTCATTAATGTTGAGCTAAAAGTATAAGTCAAATATGATCATTCAGAGACTCACAATATTCAAATTTTACACGTAAAATATTGGAATTGGTAATCATCTACTAATACAATCCAAATGGATATTTTTTCCATCTGCAATTTATTAGAGAGAGTATTGTACCCTTAAATTGTGTGAGTCATTTTGTTTCATGTGGTATGACTTAAACGCAGTAAATTCAGTCCTTAAAGGTTGATTCTATGAACATAAAGAACTAATGACTTTCACTGGAAAGTTATTTTTTGAAAAGTTAGTACTTATGAGGTGACTCACCTGGTACAAGTGCTTGCCACAAAGGCAGACAAGATAAACTCAAATCCAATTCCCAAGAGTCACGTGAAAAAAAGAGAACCAGCCACCACAATAGAAAGACTTATGACTGCCACACATGTACAGCCATGACAAGCAAAATTCACTACCTCTGAAGAACTAATCCTTGGTACATCAAAACTTCAGTTATGCATAGATTTTATCTCTCTGACCTAGGGATTTATGTTCTGATCCTAAAGATAAAAGTGTGTTTTTCTCTATAGCATTTGTGATTCAGGTGAGATTGTTCCCAAAAATCCTATGTTAGAAGTTTGCTCTCCTATGTGCCAATCTTGGGAGCTAGTGAATGCTTCAAGAGATGGAGCCTTGTGGGAAATAGATAGAAGGGTATACTCACCATCAAAGGGTTAGCATTGGTTGTTATAAAAAGAGCAAGCCTGGCCTTTGAAGCTAGAATTGTATATCTGACTTTACATTGCACGATGAGACCTTCCTGCATGCTCCCCTACAATGTACTGTACAGTGATGTAGTACAATGTAGAATGGTAAACGTACAGAAAAGAACTCAACCCATCACAGTTGGATACCCAGAACTGTGAGCTGTACACACCTCTTTTGCTTCTTTAAGTTTTGGGTTTTTTTGTTTAGATCCAGACTCCAGCACGTTGTTTTGGCAGCACAAGATGACTAATGCAATACCGAACATGATCTCTTTTTTTAAACATAATGTTTTAAGCAATTTAATTTCTTTTCAAAATTTTAACATAGTCACACCTCCTCTATTACCATCCTTTCCATTCTCCCATCCCCTTCCCACCAAATTGCATATTTAGATGATATCTATCTCCCACCTCCTCTATAACTCCTCTCAGATCATCCCTATGTCCCACTCCTCCTCCAAACATCATGCTTTTGTGTTTGCTTCTTTTTCTTTCTTTTATTTTGTTTAAGGCTATGGAAATGGTAAGGTTTAAATGGTAACTTATCAGAACTCAGATTTACCAAGAGGAGAACCTCAATTGAGAAATTTTCTAGAACAAATTACCATGTGAGACTATTTCCATTTTTATTTGCTTTAGGAAGATTGAATACATTTTGAGTGGTACTATTCCCTAGGCTGGGAGCCTTGGTCTATAGAAGATGGGAGAAAGCTGGTTGAAGCATTATGGGTGCTTATTTCTCTCTACAGTTGGCCTGGATGTGGTATAACTAACTGGTTATGTTCCTGCCTTGGCTGCCCCCAAACAATGAACTGTAACCTGGAATTGTGAAGTAAAGCAAACTTGTCAGGGACAAGGACAGAATCTCTAATTAGTGGAAAAATACAGACCCCCATAAGACAGGGAACTAGACCATCTTACAGTCAGGTTGCCTAGCAACAGGATATTGAGTCAGAGCCCTTGACCCTTTCACCTTGTAAACATCCTATACAAACATCCTGTTAGCTTGCCCCACCTTATGCAGATGACAGCTTCTTGCTCCCCCCACCCTGCAGGAACTATATAAACCCTCCTGGAGAAAAATAAAGTTGCACCTTGATCAGAATCTAGACTTGGTGCATTTCCTTTGTATCTCCTGTCTCTACATTCCCTCCTTAGGGTGGTCGAGTACTCGTTTAAGCCCTGCTGGCCGGGGCAACTGTCAAACTCTTCATTTCTTAGGTTGTCTGGGTATTTGTCACAGCGGCAGAAACGAAACAAGGACAGCTACTCAGTCCAGTTAGTACAGCCTGTGTACACGTAGGTGTTGTTATCCAAAGGAGCATAGTTAATATACCGGGAGCCACACCCTTGAGAAAGCACTGTTTCACTGCAGTCCTTGACTGCTAACTCTTAAAGTCTCTCCAGCCATCTTCCACATTGTTCCCTGAGCCTGTGGTCAATGACAAGGTAATATAGATATTCCATTCATGGCTGAGTGCTCTCAAGACACCTATTCTCTACACTATGAGCATTTGTGAATTTCTGTGTTAGCCATTGTTCTTGACAAAAGAGGATTCTCTGATGAATACTGAGAGCTATGCTAATCAATAAGAGAGGAGTACTTAGAAAGCAATTATGTATTATGTCCATTTACTTAAGCAAACATAGTAGCATGTCCCCTAGAACCTTTGACTTTTGCAACCACACGTTCTTGTTGAGATATACAGCACCAGGTATGTGTTTCGTCCTGTGGAGCACTCTTAAATTCAATCAGAAAATGGTTGGTTATTCGTACAGTATTTAAGCCATTCTCGTACCCATAGTTTGGCGGTAAAATTATTATTATACTTCACAGAGTTCACAACTGGATAAGACTTGTGAGGATGTACCCCTCCCTGTACCCCACAATGTGTATAGCATCTACCAGCACTGTGAAAACTAGCCAATAGGGGAAAGCTTTTAAAACTGTATCACTTTGATTTCTCCTTGTCCTGTGACCAAAGTAGTAGGATCTTTCTTATCATCATCTTCTGTTTGGGAATCTCTGAGATCTATCCTAATCAACATCTCAAAGGAACATATTTTACCTACTATTTTATAAGCTTTTAAAAATATATGATAATATTATATATATATATATGATCTAAATGTTTGTAATATATATTAGGAAGCATATATATAATGGATATACATGTACTTGTATGGTACGTACTCCCTGGTTTTTATCAACTTGACACAAATTCAGACATATCTGAGAAAAGGGAACACCAACAGATAAAATGTCTTCATAATATTGAAATATAGTCAAGCCCATAGGAAAATTTCTTGATTTGTGACTGATGTGGGAGGGCCCAGAACAGTGTGATGGTACCACCTCTAATTGGTAGTCCTGCAGGGCTATACGAGAAAGCAGGCTGAGCAAGCCATGAGGAACAAGCCATAAGTTTGGTGACTCCATGGTTTCTACTTCAGATTCTACCACCAGGTTCCTTTTTTGAGTTCTTGGATCAATTTCCCTCTGTAATAGAGTATGATCTGGAAATTTTCAGCAAAAATAAACCCTTTCCTCCCCAACTCATTTTTGGCTTTATCACACTAATAAAGATTCTTACCTAATACAATATAGAGGTAATTTAAGTTGAGTTACTATACACACATAATCTGAAAAGCATTTCAATTAAAAATTGGTGAGCAGAAAAGGCAAAGCAACAATATTGTCCTAGTAAATTCCGTATACTGTAGACTTTGTCACTTAAGCACACAGAGAAATGTTCATCTTGAACTTGTGGAGACTGGAAACATAGAGTAAGGCACTGGCAGATATGAGTATATGGTAAGGGCATATGGCATAATTATGAAAGAAATATATATAAATGACTGATTGAAGAATATTTGCCTGAGGCAGAGAAAGTCTACAGTCTTTGTTAAGCATACATATGACTACTGTATCTCATGAGAGAGATTTTCTAGAGAAAAATCAAAGTCAAGGAGAAATATAAAACAAAGTTATAAATAATACTGCTTCAAAATATAATAATCTTCTGATCAGAAAAATATATGACAAGGAAAAGAGAAGGCAGAAACATTTTAAGTGTTATATCTAGGTACAAATTTCTTATGAAATGGACAAATTTTCAACTATGAAAACTAAAACATCATTTAAACAGTCATTCCAAAATTCAGACAAGCTTAGCTTATTAATAAAACTAAGTAGAAGTAGTTACAGTGCTGAGAGTCAACTCAACTACATTTTAAGTCTAAAAAATGAGAGCATTATTGTTATAAACATTCATATTAAAATTCAATTAAGGAAATGTAAATATGATTTCAGTAAGTATTATTGATGCAACTAAATAAGATGTTAAAGAAAAAAATTGTCAATCTTAATTTTTATGAACACAAACATTTTATATTTAAAATTAATAAATGTTTTTATAATAATAAAAAAATGACCACGAAGCTCACTTAATAAACAAATAAGACAGTAAATATATATATCAGAAAGAAAAATTCCAAATAGAAGCAAATCAATGTTTTAATCTGATGCTCAATATTTCATGCAGCACAAAGAGAAAAAATGATTTGCAATGCCTTTTCATCTCCCAGAGGTCTTATGTTATAAAAACTGTAGTAAGTTCTATAGACTTGTCTAAGTTCAGCTAAGATTTGGTAGCTGGTGTTTTTCAACCATCACACAGACTTTCAGTACAATGACAGGCTTCAGTGTTATTAAAACATCTTTATACAGTTAGATTCATCTTCACCACTTTTTTTTCCAGATTGTAAGATTTTTATACAAAATAGTATTCTCTGTGCTGTCCAAAGTATTCCTAATACAGCATTTCTCATACTTTCCCAAGAAATTCTTGCAAGTTCTTGACAGCCTGCTTAAAGCTTTGAATATGATCATTAGATGTGATCAGTCATCAGTTTCACATGAATCTCAACAATAAAAAAATAATAAAATCTCCAATTTTGAGTATCATAAGTTTAGAAATTCCTTGCTTAGTTTTTGTTTGTTTTGGTTTGATTTGATTTGTTTGTTTTTTAGTTTTTGCTTTGTTTTATATATAGTTTTTGTTGTTTTTTGCTTGATGGGCAATATGATAATCCATTGTTTCTTACAATAATGGAGTATTTGCCTCACTAACAAATTTACTCAACCTCCTTTTTTATTTTACTCCTGTCTCTGATGAATTTTTTACATAATTATTATTTTATTTCAATGTCAAATTATAATGAAATATGTTGAAGCCATAGTAGGGTCTAAACTTCACATGCAAATGACAGAATCTCCAGCAATTTAGTGAAATGCTGATTGGACTAATATAATGTTATCTGTGTGGTTGTATGACAGGAACTGTGTGATGTGTCAAACACTATGCATATCTTTTTTTTTTTTGTTGTTGTTTTTTTTTTTGGTTTTTCGAGACAGGGTTTCTCTGTGTAGCTTTGCGCCTTTCCTGGTACTCGCTTTGGAGACCAGGCTGGCCTTGAACTCACAGAGATCCGCCTGCCTCTGCCTCCCGAGTGCTGGGATTAAAGGCGTGCGCCACCACCGCCCGGCTACTATGCATATCTTATTACTGATAAATTCATCCTTATGATTAAGTCTAATTCATAAATAAGGTTTTCACGTGATGATCAGTAATGACAGGGTAATAAAATGGAATGATAACAAAACACCACAGGAAGATGACATGTCTATGGTGACTCACTGCTTCCAAATCTTGTGCTAACTCCCCTTCTCATGATGATTTAAGATGACCTTAAAGGAAGCAGTTTATAGTTGTTCTTTGCCTTTATTGAATTGTTGACATCAATTCTCTTGTGCTTAGTGGCATTACTATATCAAATAATGGGTACTGGAATGCAAACATAATGATACTTCAATGTTATTCAGATGACTGAGATGTCTGATTAACTCATGTGTGGGCAGTGTGCATACCGTAGATTTATTAAACAACTTTTCCATGCTTCCTTCAGAATGGAGCCAGATAGTACATTTTACCTCTCTGAAAGGTATAAGCATTTTTCTGGAATTTCTGATGTAATTGTTTTGCACTATAGTCAGTGATCAGTGTATGACTGAAACTACAGAGTCTGAACTACACATCAGCAGAACCACAGTGGTCTATGACCAAGTCTACATTTATATTGCAACAACAACTTTTTGGCTCCAGTCAGGCCACAATGATGACAGCACAATGCTTTCCCATTATGACCACATTCACTTCTAGACAAAAATGCTTTTTAGAGTTGCTGCAAAACAGCATATATCCATAAGATCAAGTATGCAGGGGAAACATGGAAGCATAGAAGAAATGTGTCAACTTCTAGTTTCTAAATATGAAAAGAAGTATGCAGAACTTTATAAAATATATTTATATTTTAAAGTAAATAGATATAACAAATTGAAAAACACAGGCTTAGGTTTTCAAGTATGTATTGTAAATTAAGCAAACAAAACAAAAACAAAACAGGTGTACAAAAGGAGTATGCATTGCATGCAGATCATGAAAGGTTATCCCCAATAGAGTGAAAAATTCTTCACAATAAAAATAATAAAATAGATGGGTGGTGGTGGCTCAGGCCTTTATTCCCAGTACTCGGGAGGCACAGCCAGGCAGATCTCCATGAGTTGAAGGCCAGCCTGGGCTACAGAGTGAGTTCCAGGAAAGGCACAAAGCTACATGGAGAAACCCTGTCTCGAAAAACAAAAATAATAATATTAATAATAATAATAAAAATATAAGTAAAGAATAAACAGGTATGAAATAATAAGTAAAAATTAAATCCTAAAAATAAGAATGGAGGAATAGCAAATGAAAGAAAAAACAAAAAATGATTCAGTCTTCAATGAAAAATGAAAAGAAGACAAGGCATTAAAAAAGTAAATGAAGTAGACATCAAGGACACAGATATGGAACTTAAAAGATGGGAAAATTATAAAATATTTATAAAATTCTCTAAAACAATTTGGAAAATTTTTGAATAATTTCAGAATAATCTGTGATTTTAGCAGTGTTTCCTGAGAATGTACTTAAAGATATAAGAAAAAACATGGCAGAAATTGAGAGCTTATTTTCAAAGACTCAAAGATTTATTGTTTAATATGTTTGACATTTCATACATGTATACAAGCAATTTTAGTTTTTTCACCCTATTTCCCATGCCTCACATCCCCTCCTTCCCACCCTGATGCCTTTCTTCTCAGTAAGGCCAACCATTCTTTCATGTCTTACTTGTGTATGTGACCTGCTGATTATGGTTACTTACATGAGACTTCCAAATGGGCAAAGTATCCTGGAAATATTGGCTAGTCCAACATTGGGAACTTGGAAATTGGGGTCCCTTCTTCTGGTCCTTTGTCTGCTTAATTTAAGAAATTTCCATAAATAAGCTCAGGACAATTTTAAAGCTTTAAAAGAAAAACTCAAGACAGGAAAGATATAATCCAAGTAGCTTCCTAGGGGAAGAGAAATAAGAAGAAGATGAGAGAAATCCATGCCTCCTTGAGTTAGACATGGAGGTTCTACAAACAGCTACATGGCAAAAGGGAGGTAGCTTCAGAGAAAGCATCAATAAGCCCCCAAAGAAATCTAAATCACCATAGAAAGTATATATAGGCTCTGGCTAGTGTCAGAAAGAAAGAGAAAGAAGAAAAGTAAACTATAGCTTTCTGGGTTCCATCTCAGGTCTAGCAGAGCATAGTGGCAGATTCATAGTGACTACAAAGAGAGCAGAATTCTGAGAAAAAAAATTATATTACCTCATTAAGGAGACAATCCTTTACCCATCTTTTTAGCAGAACCTTAGGTGACTCTTCCTTCCCAAGAAGTGGTCCATTAGCCTGGTGATTGACTGTCCCAACTAGATTTAACTCTTATGTTTGAGTATCTTGGTATGTTATATCTCCACCTAGGCCAGTGATAGAGTCCATTCATTTGACTAGTGAAATTGTATTCTTTAGTTATCCACAGTAGAGTCCTATCCCAGGGTTGTGTAACAGAAGTGCAGAAAGGAAGTGACCATGCAGTGTCTTGCCCTAAATGGGATAGCTAAATCCGACCTGACCTGGTGCCAAGGCTCAAAGTATAGAATGGAAGAAGGGACAGAGAAATTGTAAGAGTCAGAGTGTCTAAGTCTGCTGTTCTATTGCTGTGAAGAAACACCATGACCAAGACAGCTCATAGAGAAATAATTTACTTGAGAGCTTGCTTATAATCAGAGAATCCGTTCATGATCATCATGACCCAAACCATGATGGCAGACAGGCAGGAAGGCATGGGGCTGAGAGATTAAATCCTGATCCGCAGGCAGAGAGAAGGAGTGGGGGGGGAGGGAAGGAGGGAGGGACAGAGACAGAGATAGATAGAGATAGAGACAGAGACAGACAGAGACAGAGACAGAGGGAGGGAAGTAAGGAAAGAGGAAGAGAGAGGGGGGACTGATTTGGCCTCAAACTGACTTTTGGCCTCAAAGCCCCCTCAATGACACACATTCTCCAACAAAGCCATGCTTCTTAATCCTTCCCAAACAATTGCACTCCCTGGTGACAATCATTCAAATATATGAGGCTAGGACCACTCTGATTTAACTCACCAAAAAGAGGTTGAGAAAGATTGCTCTGAAAGATTGTCCTTGGTATGAGATCAGAGCTCTAAAGTCAGAGAAGGAAAACAAGGAGTAAGCATGAAAAAGAAACTATGAGGAAGCTGAAGCAAACTCAACAGATATTATGTACTCCAGGTAAAAGCAGGCAAGCACGCACACACAGGATGTGTGTTTGAGTGACATACATATACAAAAATTACAGAAATGTGGTATTTTGACAAAACTGATCCATAGTTGCGTAACTATGAATTACATTATTATTTACATGTACACATTTTTATTGTTCCTTGAATATCACATGGTCACCATCTTAGCTCATTCCAAATGTCCATGCTGGCCCTGTTTCATATAAATTTTTATCCCCCCCCATGCCTTTAATTCGCTCCATTTGTATGTGATATGAGACAAGGAAGTCGCTGCAGCTGTGGTTATCTGCAAGACCAGAACAAGATTAGGTCTATCAATATTTCATCATGGAATGAGGAAGGGTTCAAAATACCTTGTTTTTAGAATGTAAACTGCTAATCTCTATCAGGAATTAGCCAGTAGACACATTATTTTTAACCTTTCAAAAAGAAAAAAAAAGATATTATTTTAGCATCTAGTACAAGACGAAATTTACCAATCAATTACTCTATTTTCAACACCTTCATCAAAACTAGATAGGAGACTATTTTAAAAATTGTACTGGTTCATTTAAGAGGACTAAGACATAAGTATAAAATTGGGAAAGAGAACTAAATTCCATGTATTTTGCATTGGAAATCAAAGCATATTCAGAACTGAGGGAAAAGAAATACATCTGAAATCTTTTCCATGAAAAGTAAAAGAATGTCATCATTGACTGGCAACATCCTGAAAATTCTGAGAAAAATAGTTCAGGGTTTTCAACAGTCAAAGAAGTATTGATTTAAAGAAAATAAATCTGCCATCATACAAATTGCAGTGGGACACACAGCCCAGAACTGCTACCAATGGCCTAAGATGTATCCTTCATCCTTTAGAGACATCCACTCAAGGAAAGCCAGATCCTTGATTTTACCACAGAAAACAATTCCAGGATGAGTAAATATCAATCAGAGTTGGAGTTTATTAGAAAAGATTTTAGTATAACCACCAAGATTCAGAGAAACAGAAATGCTTTGGAAGAAAGTGAGTCACATTTAAGAGAGTGGATATGGACTTGTTAAAGGAAAATCACTCTTCATTGTGTTTACATAGGCACATTTTGATGAAGGGGTGTTTTCTGATATCATCAAGTGATTGAGGAAAAATTCTTGATCCCAAACATTGCATTGTCAACAAAGTTAAATGCCATAGTTTTGAAATTTTGAGAAAAGATCATAGATAGGAGATAGGCCAAAGGTTAGGTTCAATCAGGCTTTAAGCTGGATCTATTGTTGTTTTAGTGTTCTTTCCAAAAACATTGTCTATAGCAGAAACCATCACAGAAAACACGGTTAATTGGGCTGGAATTCCTGATTATCAGCTGGCAAGAGGCTTCTCTTCAACTGTAGCATGAAACTTCTTATTCTTCCCATGTTCAGTTCCCTGACTTTCCATCCTGCATTAGATCTGAATGACAGTGGCAAGTTGGTGGCAGTTTAACTTACTTCTTTCTGCGTACCTGTCTTCAGTTCCACTATACCCTCAGAAGGCAACATATGTGGTGGTAACTGTAGACAAAAGTAGCTGAACATCTACTGGAGATAAGGGGGAAAGCCCTGATTACAGAGTAGTGCCCCCTGTAGCATCATCAGCCAGCTCCCCACTAAAAATGCGTTTTTAGTGTTTGTCTTCACTTGGCCTAACATATAGCTGATGCACAGGGAACTGGCCTATATTCAGTACTCAAAGCAATCTTGTTTTTAAAGTGGTGACTTTCAAACTTACATCATTATAAGGTGGACAAATAAGGTGTAACAAAGGGAAGAAGAAAAAAAATCTGAGTAGGAAACTTTGGAAAGTATTTGCTTCACAGAAGAGTTTCTAAAGCTCTATCACACTTGCCACAGATTACACTGACTTGAGTGCATAGCCAAAAGATACTTGAGAAACCTTTGTCTTTTATCTTTGTCCTTAAAGTCTGGACAAGCAGGAAGTGAGGGATAAGAAAGAGTCTTAGAGGAAACTGGGGAAAGTCCTACTGTGCAACCAATGTGGGATGACTTATTGATCAAGGCCTTTCGGGAATCTTCTGTGCAAATTTAGCTGGCCAGTGAGCTAAGTGCCTACACAGGAAAAGCAACAGAGACCTGAAAAAAATTAGTGTAGCAAAGACTGTAAACAGGGAACAAGAGTTAGAGCAACAATAAAATAAATGTCTGGAGAGAAGCCAGTTTTATCTTTAAGACTGAAAGAGCCTATTCCAAAAAGCAGAAATGAGATTTTTTAAGAATTACAAAAATGAGACCCATATGAAAAAAAGGTATAATTCCTACTCTGGTTTATTCTTATCTTCAGTTTATTTTCACACCCAACCTAGATGACTGCAACTGCCTGGAAGGTACACATGAGAAAGTGATCAAAACTGAGATGCCCCTTGTCATCTCCTAGATCGGTCAATAATATTAACCCACATACCTCATTGAGCCTTTCCCCAGTGTTTGTGACGTGGCCTAGAAAAAGCCACTACCCTAGGCTCCCAACTGCACTTCATTGCTAGGATCCATTCTTGTTTTATAGGAGCATTTCCTTATTTCTTTCAAGATCACATTTTTACCTCTAAAATTAAAAATCCATTCTTAAATCATTTACCTAGTATCTATGAAGTTCCTTCTACTAGTTCAACAGACAGGATCCAAAGCCACTGGTTCAATGAAACGTTTGTATGACATTGAACTTCTGGCACTCCAACTTCTGAGTTAAGCCCACTTGAAGATAGATAGCTCCACATTCAAGGACCAGTCTAACTCCCAGCTGATCTCACCTTACATCATAAAAAAAAATAAAAATTTTTAAAAAAATTATTGAAAGACATAGTTAAATAAGTGCTAAGAAAAAAAATGACTTACCCTATGAGTTAAGCTTCACTACAGTTTACTGCTGATTTCCAATTATAAATATTGATGCTTCAAGTTGATGGAGAAAGTATCATTACAATTGTTGGGAGGAAGAATTCATACTGCAAAAAATACTGTACCAAAAAAAACACAAAACTATCTTCTCTCTAGTAATGAGAGATAAACTTAGACTTTCTCAGATAACAACAGCAACAACACAGAAAAAAAAAAACCCTGAAAGAATGCAAACTGGACTTCTATCCCTACAGTAAATAATGCAGACACCTCATGCCTGATGAAAGTGCACTAGTGAGTAGTCCGAATCCAAGCTAAGCGTTGAAGAGCTATAGAGAGTTAATGTTACTGGTAAATATTAAATGAGTAAAAGTACACAATTTGTTTATAACTCTTTTCTATTCCTATATAATTTTAAGATAAATAAATGTAAAAACTAGCTATAGCACCAGTACAAACTCACAGAGATGAAATTCAGCTGTGCAGAGTTTATTGTTCTTTTTTTGTTTGTTTGTTTTTTGAGACAGGGTTTCTCTGTGTAGCTTTGCGCCTTTCCTGGATCTCGCGCTGTAGACCAGGCTGGCCTCGAACTCACAAAGATCCACCTGGCTCTGCCTCCCGAGTGCTGGGATTAAAGGCGTGCGCCACCATAGCCCAGCGAGTTTATTGTTCTTAAGTCAATATACTCTGAACCATATCATCTTATATGTTCCACTATTCTTCAGCGACAACCACAAAAAAAATGATTCAAAACATACCAAAGGAAATACCAGGGGATTAAAATGACTACTAGAACAAGTGTTCCTCATATGAGTATAAGGGAACAATTAAGAAATAGAGTGGCATAAAGCCTACTGGAAACAAAGAATAACTGGACAGACCTCACCCTGTTTGTATCGAATGCAAAAGGATTAAATAAATATTCACTAAAAACAAACTGTAGATGTAATTCTAAATGGTCTTATTAAATAAGAAACACAGAGCTAAATAAAGAGTTAAAAGCCCAGGGATTGAGCAGCAACCAAGAGCTAAGACCACCTTATCTTACCATTTGCTGTCACCGCTTCCCCTGAGAGAGAGACCTTCTTCCTGTGTCCTGGCCCTTTATTGCCTTTCTATTCTGCCTTCTTATTGGTTGTAAACCCAGCCGGACTTCCTCATTAGTGCCTGTCTATATAGACCTCCAGGTCTCTGGTTGGTACTGGGATTAAAAGCATGTGTCTCCATGCTGGCTGTGTCCTTGAACACACAGAGACTCTGCCTGCCATGGGATCGGATGAAGGGTATGTGCTACCACAGCCAGACTTCTGCTTAATGGCTACGACCTCTGATCTCCAGGCAACTTTATTTATTAACATACAAATAAAGTCACATTTCAGCACAAATAAAATATCACCATATAATTTCAACAAGCCAATTCCTGAAGCTCCAGAATGACTGTGCTCTATGCCATCAAAAGCGAGGCCTTTAAGAGTGTCCTTTCTTTCTAGTTGGTTTATGTATGTATGTACTTATGTATGTATGTATACAAATTTACAATGCAGCAAGAAAGGAACAGGAGGTACCACAGTACATCAACTGGACTGCACAGATTCCAACTGCTCTCATAGAGGAAGGGCAGCCCTAAGCCAGCTCCTGCTAGGAATGTTGGATTCCATGTCTCTCATATACCTCTATACTTGAGTTCTGTGAATAAGGAATCTTAAGTACCCCGGTAGCTAAGATACATGTGATACGCAATGAAATATTTGTATACTATGGGGAGAGCGTTGTCACTTCAGGAACCAGGGCTTCCATATCTGTGAAACCATAAGCACATTTTTTTCCTATGAGTAATTGCATGTGATTAAATCTTGTTCTCCATTGCCTCAACTCTTCCTTTGGCATTTGGAGTGATTTTTTTTTTTAATTTGGAGAAGCAAATAACAGGTAGAGGTTTATGTTTTCATGAAAATGTTTAACAGATACTTTCTATTTCAATGTGTATACTTCAGCTTCTTTTACTTTTACCTCATCACAGTGCTTCAGGGACAGAGGGGCCATTTCTATGTTATCAGATGCAGGAGCTATGATAGAAGTCGTGGATCCCATGTTATGATCTGATGAATGTTTATAAATTCATAAAGCTTTTGCATACAGTTTTAAATTTTATGGTTAGTATTTATAATGATTATTGACATAAGACATATGGATGGAACTACAGGCTTTGTCTGCACCAAGCCAAGTCCAATAACCTCTTGATATTTTAGTGTTTGAAGCCTAAACAGATCCAGATGGTGGTCAAAGTCAAAAAATTTGGAGGCATTTCTCTTGCCTAGTAGAAGAGGTATGTTTCCTCCTTTCTCTGTTACTGTCTCCTTTAGTTTAAATGGGCCATGCATGAATTTTCACAGAAAACTTAAGGTGACCTACTTCCTAATTCCTTATATATACTGCTAATTGTGACTAATTATACTCTTTGTCAACTCCCTTTCTGAAAAGAACAAGTTATATGAAATACAGCAGCATGTTTTTAGCTGATGTTTGTTAATTGGATTTTATTATCAGGAATCTATTTATTAGAAGAAAAAATAACAAAACAAGCATACTCTATATTACATGCCAGTTTTACATGAACTTGCTAGTTAAAAAATCATTTTATGCGTTCTTAGGTTGATGTGAGATAAAAATCATACATAAAGGCAAAGAAAATATTAGGTGAAAAGTACACAAATTCAGATAATTTCCTAGAGGTAAAGTAACTTGCGTTTCATTCAGACTTGATATGAGGGTTGTGACTAGTCATATTGCATCTTGTTAAGCTGTGTTCACTTGATATCTCTGGGATACCTGCTTTTTTCTAAAGGGGGATGGAATAGGAGTGGATCTGGGAGACTGTATGTGTGGGTGTGTGTGTGTGGCTGAGACTGAGATTAGTGGAGGTAAGGGAAACTGCAGTCAGAATGAAATACATGAGAAAAGAATAAATAAAAAAATCAGAAAGCACAGATTACATGCCTTAGTGTATCCTAGGACTTAGAACTCTTTCTTTATTAAAGTAGAAGACTCACCAACTATGTGCAACTTTGTGCAGGGGCCTTGCTAATCTTCTCTTGTGTATCCAGTTTTAGTACATGGACTGACAAAGTGAGCACCTGCCATCTAATTTGTAAGACCTGATATCTGCTGATTACACAGAAAGAGTAATGGATAATTGTGCTAGATTTTTTTATGTCAAATTAATATAAGCCAGAGTTGTCAAAAGAGGGGAACCCCAATTGGGGTAATGCCTGCATAATACTGGGCTGTAGGCAAGCATGTAAGACATTTTCTTAATTAGTGATTAATGAAGGAGGACCTAGCTTATTACTGGTGGTGCCATCCTTAGGCTGGTGGTCCTTGGTTATATAAGAAAGCAAAATGAGCAAATTGTGCAGAGAAAGCCATTTATCAGTCCTCCTCCATAGCTTCTGTATCATCTCCTGCCTCATGGTTCCTATCCCATTTTAGTTCCTTTCCTGGCTTCCTTCAATGATAGACTACAATGAGGAAGTGTAAGCTGTTGTATAATATTTTATTTGTGTTCTGACAAATAAAGCTAGCCTGGAGATCCAAGGTTGGAGCTAGCCACTAGTTAACCATAGAGGTCAGCACAGGAGCAGGAGACAGGAATATAAGGCAGGTGGAGACAGATTCTCAGCTCCCCCATTTGGTCTGAAGATTCTCACAGGTAAGAAGTTTCTAGTGGCTGCTGCTCTGCTTCTCTGATCTTTCAGCTTTCACCCTCAATACCTGACTGGAGGTTTTTATTGTTAAGACTAATTAGGATTACACTTCATCTGGCACCCAAATGTTTAGCAAGAATTTCCACATAAAGCCTGAAAAAGCTTTAGAAGGATTCTTTTTTTTTTGAAACAGACTCAAATTTGGGTTCTTGTTAACTGCTTATTCTTGGGTAGGCTTTGTTTGCTGGCAGCAAACAGAGGCACAACTCCGTTGATAGACAGCTTCCTGACTCAGTGCTAGCAACAAAAACCATATGGCTCTTTTAAGAAGCCCTGCTACCAAACACTTAAATGGGGTTTATGAGCAACATGGATTCAGAAGTGCCCCAGAGCTGGGGCAGTAAGCATGGCTCTCACCAATGCCTCTGCCATGAAGCTGGGCTCTTAGGAAGCCAGGGAGGGCAGAGCCAATCATCAGGGCAGAAGTTGATGTCTTATCCACACTGATCAGCTGTTTAAAGGCTCATGTGCTCAGAAAAAAAAATAGATATGCAATAAAGATAGATTCAGAAAAAAAAGCCACCTCTAAATGGTTTACAGTATGTTTGAAAAATGTGCATAGGCTTGGGAGAGAGAAGAGAAAGGATAGAAATAGTCATAGATTTAAAAAATGACTTAAAATAATAGTAAAGTCCTTAAGGGAATAGAGTAATAAAAATTATGATAAGCCACGTAAAGATGAAAAATACAGTCTGGACTCTATATTTTATACTGTTGTCTTTTGAATTTTTGATTGTTAATAGTCAAATAATAACTGCTGAGAGACATTTGATTGTGAAAGCTACTGAATTAAACCATCCTATATATTTTAAAAATATCTTGACTTCAAAATTTAAATCGAAAGATATGTTACTTTGGAAAAGAGATTCTGCTTTTATTTCCACAGGAAATGAAAGGCTCTGGATTCATTCTAGGTTAAGAAAATTCAGCTTTAATCAATGAAAACGCCCTGAAAAATCTCTGATAGGAACAGATGGCACAGATGATGATCTCAGAGCACTTCTGTTACAGTTTCTTCTTAGTTCTACATCCAGAAAGGCCTTTGTTTGTGTTCTGACAAATAAAACTTGCCTGGAGATCAGAGGGCGGAGCTAGCCACAAGTTAACCATAGAGGCCAGACAGTGGAGGCTCACACCTTTAATTCCAGCACTTGGAAGGAGGAAGCAGAAAGATCAGGAGTTCAAGGTCATCCTGCACTATGGAAGATTTAACCACTCTAAAAAAGAAACAGATCCTGTTGGGTGGTGGCTCACACCTTTAATCTCAGCACCTGGGAGGCTCATGCCCTTAATCCCAACATTTGGGAGGTTCACACTTTTGATCCCAGTACTTGGGAGACTCATCCCTTTAATCCCAAAAGTAAGGTGGGTGGAGCTAGAAATATAAGGCAGTTGGAGACAGGACCTCACCCCATTTGTTCTGAGATTTTGTAGAGTTAAGAAGTTTCTAGTGGCTGCTACTCTGCTTCAGCTTTCATCATAATATCTGACTCCTGTTTTTTATTTAATAATACTGAATAGGATCACACTTCAGTAAACCAAACAAGAAGAATGGTAGCTACTTGCTTTTGGTCGTGGTCATAGGAATAGAAAACTTAACTACAACAATAACGAATACTATTTCCTTGTTTTTGAAGAATCCTAAGCATAATAATTTTTAATACAAACACCCAAGGCCAGGCTTGGTGGTGCATTCCTATAATTTCAGCACAGGGAAACAGAAGCAATGGATTATCACAACTTCAATGCCAGCATGGGTTACAAGAGAAGTCCCTGTTTCAAAGGTGAAAATGAAAGCAAATTAAGAAAACAAATATAAACAAGCAACTACATTGTACTTAATTTTCACACTGCATAATTCTTATATTTGGCCCAGTTTATGCATTTGTCTTGAGCAATTTCTTTTTTATATGAAATGGTATGGTGGTTTATGGGGTGCATTCTTTAGATTTGGGGATGATATAGGACTGTTTATATGATTGAACTCCTTAATGATAATATTATGGCTTTAAGTAACTTCAGTTCATCACTTGGTTTAATTTTTTTTTCCTTTAAAATATTGTTTGGAAAGTGGAGTACTGTCTTTGTAGACAGTCTTTATCAGTTTTGTTGAAGATTATGACTTCAAGTAAGATTGTGGGCTGGGGAGTTTCTTTCCATTCATATTCTATTAAATTTATATTTTCTCTATTTGCTTACATTAATTGCAGTGTAGCTGCTCCATAAAATAAGATCTTGGTCATAAGTCAAATTTTTATATTTGTTTTAAGTCTAATAATATATTGTGTAGAGAATGCTAATTTGTTATCATTCTTCATAGCTATTTATCAACTTCTGATTTTCAAAATAATCCCAAATGGTATATTTTTAAAATACCAAATAATAATATATGACAAGCCTGCCAAAGTTCAGTGTATATGTGGACAATGTTTTAGTTTCTCAGCATTCACATGTTTCAAATTAACTTTATTTTCCTTATTAAAGATGATATAAAACTAGACCATGATAGTACTTTAGGCTGTAGTAGGAAAACATGCTATTGTTCTGAACATTTTCTTTTCAAATCCCTTAAAGTGAATTGTTTCTCTACAAAAATATGGAGAACATCTTCTTAATAGCATCAATATCTTATTCTGGCATGCTAATGAAGTATTTATTTTAGTGGTTTTTAGTAATCTTATCTTGGTAATGATTTATCTTAAATTAATATTCTTTCAAAACCTATTAATTTGTTAATTTATGCATATATTAATAATGAAAGTAGTAATGATTTACATGGTTAACATATTTATGCAGAGGGCAAAATTATGGATCCTTCTCAGTTTAAACATTTGAATTTATAATTTCTTCCTATAGTTTTGTATAATGACTTTTATATCTGAGGGAAAAATCTATTTCAAACTATCAATAAGCTACTGCTGCTTTGATCATTTAGACATATGTTGATAATGCATCTCAGATTGTTTGAATGGTTGTTCTACATTCAGTGGCCAGGGTAACTGAAGAGGGACAGGAATTACATGGAAGGGCAGCAAAAAGGCGTCGTAGAATATTATTTTAAGATGTGTTACATTGTTTGTGCTGTGGAACATGTGTTTAATGATATAAAGATGTGTTGCATTCTTTATGTTGCTGTTTAACTCTGTGAGGCTATGCTACTGTGCCTGTCTAAAACACTTGATGGTCTAACAAAGAGCTCAAAGGCCAATATCGAGGTAGGATAGGTAGAGATGGCAGTCACAGAGAATAAATAGGAAAGAAGGAAGAAAGAAAGAGCAGGAGAGCAAGGAGAGGAGGATACCAGGGGCCAGCCACCTAACTACACAACCAGCCATGGAGTAAGAGTGAAAGTAAGATTTTCAGAAGTTAGGGAAAAGTAAAATCCCAGTGGCAAAAAGGTAGATGGGACAATAAAAGTTAAGAAAAGCTGAATAGCCAAGCTAAGGATGAGCATTTATAATTAAGAATAAGCCTCCTGTGTGGAGTGGTATTTGCCCTCTCATGTCCCTGGGCTATAGAGCCCGAAGTAGGTAGTACTTCTTGCCCTTGTAAGTGACCTCTTAAAAGGAAAGGGACAAGGGTCATGAGTCTCTTCTCCCTGCTTCCTGCATCCTGCTTCCTGGTCTGATTGATTCACCAGGTAGATTCACTCCCAGTCAGAACAGAGGATTGTGCTGGCTCTGCAGCTGGAATCCCACTGTCTCTGATCCCAGGGGCAGGTGGTGAATAGAGGAAGAACAAAATGGCACAGGCTCTGGGAGGTTGTAAGCAATCTCATTTATTAAACAAAGGACTGAGGTATTTATGTGCATAGTTTTTGGTGGGCTCTGCTTCCAGTTGCTGTGGTATTTCCTGGTTGGCTCTGGGTCTTACATTACAGTTGTCATCTTGGGGGTCCTGGTTTCAGGCTCCTCTAGGTCAGGATACTACTGCGCAAGTCAGAGCTCTCTGCTTAAGGCATGGCCCAGTGCTTTCAGCCTTACCTGCCTCAGAGGATGACTTCAGCTCTTTACTAGGTTCCGTGTTCTTCGTGAGTGTATTTCCTCAATTTATATCTTAATAAATGCCTATTATCCATTAAATAGACTTACATGGATTGATCTTAATGTGTGTGTATATTTATTTGGGAGCTGGGTGGCAGGACCCTCAAAGAGTAAAGGGCCCCCCAAAAGACTAAAGAACAAAAATGGTTAAAACAACCAACAACAGAAAGGACTAGATTAATGATATGAAAGAAAGACAGAATCTTAAGTGAGTCAAAAGAGCATGTCCAACACAAGTGAGCATGGCCAATGCATGTGATCATGACCAAGGCAAGTGAGGATGATCAAGGCAAATGGATGCTCACCTCACTTGCAGGCCTTTTTTCCTTTGCTGATTTCTTCCAGGATAGACAGATTTGCTAGGATCCAATTGATGATTCTGTAACTATGACATTTAAATATAAATAATTGAAATTTCACTTAAGTAAATTGTCATTATAATAAAGTCTTTTCCCATACTTTTAGCTAAATTTACTTTTCACTTGTATTTATACTCTAACAGTTGATGTGAAATGAATAAAACTTATATGAATAAATATATATTTACATGCACAAATTTTTACATGTAAGCATTGTTTGAGTAAACAGCAATTAATGAGACCATAAAGTATTTTGACCATTTATAATAAAGATGTTAAATTAAAAAAATACACTTTAAATATAACCCACAACTATACTGGAAGTGTTTTGGAAGTGCATCCATTGGGACTGAGCTCCAAGACTCTATATTTTAATTGATTGTAGGTTTATGAGGTGATCTCTATCTAAGCAAAGAAGGTTTTATTTGATGATGGGTGTGGAGTATACTTACCTGTAGATATAAAAACAAATGTTTAGATATTGCTGGTTCAATAAATTGTAGTTATAAATTTTCTTGTGA
Source organism: Peromyscus californicus insignis (assembly GCF_007827085.1). Taxonomy (NCBI): domain Eukaryota; kingdom Metazoa; phylum Chordata; class Mammalia; order Rodentia; family Cricetidae; genus Peromyscus; species Peromyscus californicus. Next base: position 46,452,976 of record NW_026294491.1, on the reverse strand, counting down.
TATCCATGAGTTCATTTCACAGCGTAGACAACTAGCTGTAAGCAATAGGCATGATATCTCTCTTGTTGAGTATGTCTATGACACATATACCTTGTTTGTAACCAAGAGCTTTCTAATTGTCCAACATATTTATGGCATCCTGGAAGCACTACATTTTCATTTATTAGTGTTCAGTTAATTTCTTCTTTGATTGTATGTATGATTAAAACTACATGAACTAAGTGATTATTCATATGAGACAAAACAATACTCAGTTTTATTTTGTGTTCATAGTTTTGCTTATTCATTTCTTTGTTGTTTTTTTCCTATGCTAGGATTAAATGGAAGGCCTTTCACATGCTAAATAAATATTCTACCATTGAACTAAATTACATTAGAGTTTAGTTTAAAACTCCAAACTAAAGAACTGTAGCTCATGGGACCTTTATCCTCCTAATCGATCCTCTCATCCAGCCTTGATTTGAGAGGGTTTATGCCTAGTCTTATTGCATCTTGTTATTCCATGTTCAGTTGATATTAGTGGGAGGTCTGCTCTATTCTCAAGAAAAATTTGACTTCCTTTTGTATAAAATGCTTTTATGTTAGCATTGATAATGATAACTAATAACAAACAGGTTAGATAGAACAAGTAAAGTTCAATATTACAAAGTTATAACTATATGTTGGCCTTCTTTCTGATAATTTCTATTGTTTCATGCTGTAATTCTTCTAAACTTTACAAATCAGTATTTTGGTGAAAATGCAGCACCAGTTTTAAAATGGAAACATTAACTTAACCAAATCTGAAACAAATAGGCATACACATCTACAATGAATGAAGTGCTATTTCTTAGTCTTAAAATACAATATATTTAAAAATCCGCTTAACAAACTTACTTTAATTGTGCCAACAAGTTGCTGAGTTTATTCTGACAATAACAGCATGGATATTTATTTATTTGTAAATCAATATTTTTGAGAGATACCATCAGGCTTGTAATGAACTCATGGGTATAAAAGACCCTCCTGTAGAATGAAGACCTCTAAATCCATTGAGCAAAGCTTATATATTTACTGGGACCAAAGCAGCATGCAAAGCACCTACATGGGTCTGCACCAGGTCCTTGCATATATATTGCAGTTTCCAGTCAGTTATTTTTATGAGAATCCTGAGTGCATGAATGAGTGGGTCTCTGATTCTTATGCCTTCTCTTTGGCTCTTTTCCTTCTGTTGGTTTGTCTTGTCCAAATTAGATGTAATGGTTTTTATTTTGCATTTTATATTTTATCTTGTTATGTTTTGTTTTTATCTCTTAGAAGTCTGTTCTTGTTCAATGAGTGACAAAAAGGGAGTAGATCCAGATGGGATTGGAGATGAAGAGGCACTGAGAGGGGTAGAGGGAAGGGAAATTGTAATTGGGATATATTGTATAAGAAAGTAATCTATTTTTAAATAAAATGGGAAAAAGAAACAAAATTAGTATAAACATACATAAATAAACCTAAGGTTTCAGAGAGAGAGAGAGAGAGAGAGAGAGAGAGAGAGAGATCTTCCTGGTTTCAAGGTAAGAGGCCCAGACAGTTGGCTCAGCAGTCAGCGGTGCTTCCTAGTCTTGAAAAGAATCCCAGATCACTCCCCAGCACACATATTGGGGAGGTCACAGCAGCCTGTAGTTCAGCTCCAAGGCATCGGATACCAACTGCACATAGAAATACAAACATATTCAAAAATAAGAATAAATAAAATAAAATATAATATGAGCTTTTCCAGTATAAATTTGACTGTATAGTTCATATTCACAACAAACGTGTTTTCACAAATACTATGTTAATAGTTGTGTTGATAATAAAGAGTTTTCAAACTTTTTATTCCATTATTTTGCTGTCATTTTGTTTATTATAATTGGCATTAAGTCTTACTAATGCTCTGTATAAAAGAGATAATTCATGTAAGTATAGTATTTCCACTGTTTAGATTTTTTTTATTTTGTTTAGCACGATACTGCTTCTTACATGCCACATGAATATATTATAGAGATTCAGCTGTGTATTAAAGCTATATACTTTGAATGGCCAAGGGTCTGTCAAAAGGCAAGCCATTTGTTATGGAATATTTGGTGTTATCCAGTTTTTAATATTTCAGCTGTCTTCTGCTGTGAAATTCTTGTGTGTCCAAATAGTATAGATGATTTGGCAAACAGCTAAGCTTCTAAGACACTGTTCCACTAGGTACTAACTCCCCTTCTGAGCCTAGGAGACTAGCAGGCTCCTAGATACATAGCTTTGTTTCTTATGAAAATGAAGCTCATACCATCCCCTTCCTCCCTACCCAGGGGCTTGGCAGAGAGATTGACTGAGGACAATAGGGTGTTTTACATAACGAGGTGCAGTAAGGACTGGAGCAGAATTCCAGAGGCAGACACAATATCTCATGGCCAGAGAGAGGAGAGGAAAAGTGAAGGGTAAGGCAGGAACAGAGGACACAGAATTGTGTGGCCAGAGAGAAGAGAGGAAGACAGAGGTTCTGTAGAGGGTAAAGGAGATCTCTTGTAGAGTTTATCAGGGCCAGGGTTAAGGAGCCAGGAAGGATATAGATGGAGGACCAAGAAACAGAGGACAAAGTTCGGGTCAAAAGCATAGGCGCTTACTAAAACTATGAGGACAGGAAAATGGACACAGAAAGGAGCTGAGTGTGAGGACAGAGCTAAAGCTGTGTAGATAGAATTGACTCAGAAGAATAAAATGAATGGACTAGAGAACTCAGTGTGCTTAGATTCAATTGATATCCCTCAGATTAGTGTCCTTAGCCGCTTCTAGCATCTGTTCTGGACCCTGATAGAAATCTCCTCAAGGCAGGCACTTGTTGGAATTCATTAGCTACTGGAATTTATTTAAGCTTTTATGAAAAGGAGCAGATAATTTGTGGTCCTGAGGACTGAATGCAGTAACTCTTCATTTTGCAGTTGACAGGAAGCCTGATATAAACTGTCTTATATCTGTCTTTTCTGTTTAAAAATATTTTTCCTTCTCTCTTGGGAAAGCATTTAAGAATTTAGTAGACAAACAAGGAATACATAGTGCTCTTTCTCATAATTTTCAAGGTGGTTTTTACAAATTTATAAGCCTTCATAAAATGAATTAAAATTTCAGGGTTTCCACAGCACTGCTAACATTTAAACTCCCCTGTAAAGTTTCTGTTGCTTATGTAGGTGATTTTAATTTTAACAATCTCTCGGATTCCTAAGGCTACTTTGCAAGGTCTTTTGGATGTTATGCTGGTTGAGTTTATTTTGTTTTAATTTTGATGGACTTTTTCTTTTCTCTTTTATCATTAATGTGTTTGCCTTTCCTAATCTGTCTTTGTTTGGTCAGTTTCTTAAACATGTTCTTTCACATTTCCATACTTTTAGGAGTTTTTTTTTTTTCATAGTAATACTGCAATTCCCTTTTATTCAGGATGAATTTATCATATTTTTGCAACATTAGTTGAAATATATTCCTTTTCTTTCTGAATTCCTTTGGTCTATTTGTAAAAAAATATACACATATATGTATGTAACAACAATTAATGGAAAAAGAGGCCACATATTTGAAGTGGAGCAAGTCAGGGAACATGGAACAGTTGGAAAGAAGAAAATGAAGGAAGGTGATGCAGTTATATTATAATCTCAAAAAAAAAAAGAAAAAAATCGTGACTATTAGGTCATGATGATAACAGTTTGTATGAATATATCCTGAATGTTATGCTGTTGATTTTAGCTTGTCTTTAAGACAGTTGTTGTTATACCCTTCTGAAGTATTGTTTTACATGGTAACATTCAAATTTAGGTGGTAGCACTGTAGTTTCTGCAACTTTGTGTTTCTCATCATCCTTTTCCTCCTCTCTATTATGACTCTTTCTCCATGTATTATATATACGCATGTGAGACTATAGCAAGATATGTATATATGTGAATCTCAATAAAATGTGATTATCTGTTACATTGTGTTTTCACAACTATATTACCTACTAAGGGTGTGTGCTACCTGAGTTCTTGTTTACTTAAAATGGCTGGCCTTTCCCCCTGATCTCAAGGCAAGCTTTTTTTTTTTTCTAACATACAAATAAAATACCACCACACTTTCCCTTTTTTTGTCTAATAAAAATAAAAAAGTTGTAACTAATATAAGAAAAATTATATGCAATAAGTACAATAACTGTATACAATATATATAAACAATAAATATATCAACAATGTGTAGTCCATTTGCATTGACAAATTAAGAGAAAATATTCCATTATCTATCCTATTTTGGTGAGTCCAAAATGTACCTAATTCACTTTCTATTCTATCTTCTATTACCAACATAAAACTATCTTATAACATCTTTCAAACTTACACACCTTACACCTTCTTAGTGAGTTTCTTTCCTGAATTTCTTAACAAGGAAAATTGTTACTTCACTCTCTCAGAGACCCAAGATGGAAATAATATTACCTAGTAAAACAGGAAGGGCAAATAAGCGACTTCCAAAAAATGTGAGTTGACAGAAACAGCCAGTTGCCTGGACAGTAACCCAAGGTTTCTCTGCATCATCTTCGGCTTATGGGCTTAGCGTATCTGATAGACTCATTTGTGAAGTAGGATGTACACAAGGTCTACAGCTCGACCTCATATTCTGTGGGAGTGTTCCATGTACCAGATAAATTTGAATTCTGCCAGTGTCCTGTCATGATTCAGGATTTTAAATTCTGGAAATTGCTGATGTTATTAGAATCTGGCTGACCATTCTTCTCAGTTTGTGGGTGGCTTCATCTCAGCATCCCATTCTTCTTGGCTTATGATTGGCTTCATCTCCTTATTAAATGCCAGTCTACCATTGGGAGGTTAGACTCGGTCAGCCTAGTTACTCCTACAAGAATAGCTGCTCTAGCTACCGTTCTGCTGCACAACAGAAGCCATTGGTCCACTGCCTGTTCAACTGCCTCTGAAGAAAGGGGCACTGTACCTTTTCAGAATTGCAAAGCCACTTCAGTGATGGTGTCATATTGTCCTGGCCTGAGAGGACACCTGTTGCCAAAGCTGCAACCACACTTGTTTTGGCAAAGATCATTAGTCCTTTGTTTTGTGTCCTGTTTGTCCATTTTGGATAGCATACTGTCAGCATTCGATGCAAGGGCACTTTGTTGCCCAGTGGCTAACTTTTGCCACAACCAAAGTTAACTCCATATGCATTTTCTTCAATGCCCATATCTTCTCTGAAGTAGAACGGTGCCACCTGGAGCAGACATGTCTCATAGTCCTAATAAAAAAAAAATCTTTGTTACTAAAACATTTTAAATGACATATTCTATAGATCACTGAAGGGTTTGAAGATTACCTATCCATCTAAAGTATATCTCTGCTTGAAAACATACCTAATATGACTACAAGTTTGATTGTAATGTCTAACTACTAACTTTCATTTTTTATATCCTAATAGTTGGTAATAATAACATTCAAGGATTAGCAAATAACATTGTTAAATGAACTGTATAGGTACAATATCCTGAACAAGATTAGAAAAATATGTATAGCACTTTCTAACAATATCAATCTCAATATATATAAATTGCATACAATATATAAAAATCCAATCCAATGCAAATATTTAAAACAAGTAGTTTCTTGACAAAAATAGATTCAATAATCTACCTTTTATCTTATATCCATATTCTCTCTTTCTTCTTTTGTGAGTAGATTCAAAAATCTACCTTTTATCTTACATTTATATATCTTCCCTTTTTTCTTTTCAGAGCAGATTCAATAATCAACCCTTTTATGCTATTATTTCTACATCTTTTTTATTTTTCAGAGTAGATTTAAATCTACCTTTTATCTATATCCTCTTTTTTCTTTTTCTTTTTTTTAAAGCAAGAACCCTGAATCTAATCTCTTTTTTCTATCTTTTATTTTGACCATTAACAATAAAAACTTGTAATCAACCATCCTAAACAACGACAGTATCCATAACTCATTAAACAACCAAAAAACACCCACCTCACCTCTTAAGAGTGTGGGTATCATGTTCTTAAAATTACTTCCTGTTGTTTGGGGGTGAAGGTATCTTTAGGGGATCCTGAAAAGAAAAATCTTGGTTTAATAGTCGAGTCCTGGAAAAGGTAGCTGTATCATTTGTTGTCCAGTCTCTGTATAAGGCAAAAATGCAAGGCTTGTTTCAAGTCCTTTCTTGAATTGTCTGTGAATCTGGATCATCTCAGCTAGCCATCTTGTAACTGTTCTGAGCAGTTTGTTGTTCAAAGCTGATCTTAGGGTTTCTTCAGATGTCTCATTTGTCCAAAGTTCTTCAGATTCCTTAGCCTTTATTCTGCTGAAAGACAAAAACAAAAACTCTTCCCCAAGCCTAACTTTGGGGAGGTTCCCTTTTAGCAAGTTATATCTGATTAAAAGAAAAACATTTGTTAGTGGTGCAAATTAGTTTAAAATGAATAGTCATGGAGGTTGATGAAATATCACGTCTTCTAATTAAGAGGTCTCTCTTGCTCAAATCAAACATTTATCAAATTTCATGGTATCCACTGCTTATCTTCTTCTGTAGAAACAAAACCATAAAAATCCTAGTACTAACATTTATTTTTATTTATATTTTCTTCAACCTGTACATATATATATACACACACACATTCATTTAACTTCTTCAGTGTATTTCATTTTTTAGTTTATAATTTAGTAATTTAATATATAGTCAATTATTTATGTGTATTTACAGTTTCTATAAAGATGTTTATGCTATTTCATTTAATAAAATTTTTAAATTAGTATTTTGCATAAACAAAATAGTAATTGTTTTCCCCAAAAGAAGACTAAAAATGAAAACTGTAGAAACTCAATTAAAGAAAGAGATCTTATTGCAAAATCAAATGTTAGATTTCACTATTCCTAAAATATTGAATGTTATTTATAATCTATGATAATTAAAAAGTGGACAGAAATCAATTTGGTCTTCACTAGGTTGCACTATCAATGCCATATAACATTAATGACATAATTCACAAGATAAGATGTTAGGTATTTTGTTTTCAAAAAAGAAACTCACTATTTTAAAGTTGCATATTAACTCTTGATATCATGGATGACGTATGTGCAAACATATAAGTTAATTGGAATTACCATAAAAGAGAAATGACTAGAAAAAATGATCAAGTCTTAATATTAATATAAATTCATGTATGAACAAGGATTCAATGTCTGGATTGGAGAAATGGCTCAATGGCTATGAACACTGGCTTCTCTACTAGAGGACCAGTGTTCCATTCCCAGGACACAGGGCAGTTTACAGATATCTGTAACTCCAGTTCCAGGCAATCCCATGCCCTCTCTAGTTTCTGTGGGACCAGGAGTGTACATGGTACAAAGGCATGCATCAAAGTGAAGCATTCATACAAATAAAAATAAGGTCTTTTTAAAAAAAAATGGAAACAAGGTATTCATTCACATGTAGGGAACAAACCTGGATGTGCTATAAAGAATCAGTGGTCATCCAAACCATGCAGCCTGGTCTGCAGTGTAGCCTAAGATGAGAATATCATGACTTTGGCCAAGTCCTGTCCTGTGGTTCAAGCTTTGCAGAGTGCTTTACAGAGACAATGTTAATTGGGAGCATGAATTTTAAAATGCCATTTCCAAACTGAAATTGTTAAAGTGACTGTAGTTCATGACTTTTGGTTGTTCCTGTTGCTGATGAAAAAAAAAAAAAAAAAAAAAAAAGGCATGTGCTTGACATGGCATGTGTATAAGGAGAGAAAACAACATTTTATTTACAATATAAAATTATTTATTTCATAATTCATGTTTGCTATTGGGAAGTGGTTTTCTTGCTCTACTTTTATGTGGTTCCAGAGATTGAACTCAAGCAGTCAGGCTTGCAAAACTAAGGCCTTCTCTACCCACTTGCCCAGCTCACTGACCCTTATTTATGTTTAAAACATCTTAGTGATAACATGGAATTCGATTTCATGCCACTGATGAATTTATTGAAGGATAAATTTTAAGTATCTTTCAGATTATCAAACTGAAATATCATAGTTTTATATACTCTACATTTTGAATACCATGACATCTGCATTGCTTCTAAGTATGAAGATCAAATTTCTGAACTTTGTTGTAAAGGAAAGATCAATACAAATAGCAATAGTTGATTATGTGGCTCAGAGATTTCACTATACTCTGGAAACAAGAAACAAAATAGATAAAATATTATGTATTAAATGTAGCAAGTGCATCCATAAAATAACAGAAATATTTCACGGAGTTTTTTTTGTTAAGTAATAAGGTGTTGAATTACCCATGACAGAATGTATTGCTTTTTCTAGATTCACAAACAACTAGGTTTCTGTCCAAGATCAAGTCTTCCTCGGAGCTATATAGAAGTCAGTATAGCCTTAAGTGGCCTGACTCATAGTCCCCAATCTTTTTATCTGGAACTACAACAAAATGTTTCACATATCTGTAACTTACAGATCATATGAAGGCATAAGAAATTTGAGTGCAGAATTACTTTGTGTGCAAAAAATAAGTTGGCGAGCCAGGCAGGGAAGGATGAATGCTTGGAAGGATGGAAAGGAAGGAAGAAATGATTATCTACATTGTAATCTTAAAATTACTAGAAAAATTACAGAAAAAAACCCATGTACATTACTTAAATAGATGCACACACCATGAATCCCAGCACTTAGGTTGCAAAGGCAGGCCAAACCATGGGAGTTCAAATTCAACTTGGTTTATCTATTTCCAGGCCAGCCAGGGCTACACAGTGAAACCTTTTCTCAAAAAGAATATAAAACAACAATAGCAACCAAAGAATGAAGAAAAATATTGTATTTTTGTTAACATAAAGTTATTTTAAATTCTCTTCTGTGATTATGAATTTTGTAAATATAACAGATTAATTTCCAGGAAGCAGTATAAGTTTTCTTTGACAAGTGAGAAATCACTTCGTAAATTTTGAGTGCATATTCAATCTAACATCTTAAATTGCCTGACAAAATTGTCAAACACATCTAACCATTCCATGTGAATGATAATTATAAGTTTGTGTGTTCTAAGTTATTACACATAATGAATGAGCAAAGATATATACTATAGGTAAACTATTCTTTTAAAATGGAAATATAGAGCTTACAAAATAAAAACAATAGCAAAATCTTCATAAACAGATGCTATTTATACTTCATTTTGTTTTCAATGGCTACATTTATTTTTAATGTAAACACTTGTCAAGTTTTTGATGTGCATTTTATTTGTTTTTATTTTTATAATATGAGCTTTTGAGAAATTTTGAAAATTGTGGGACAGAGAGTAATAAGAAAGAAATGATTACTAGATGCCGAAGAAATATATAATCATAATTAGGGCTGCATATTTTGATATTATTTCATTGCTTTTATTCCTGAGATTGATTATTTCTTCCCATTAAATCTGTTAGGACATTATTCCTTCATGTCTTTCTAGATTTCAAGTGTTTCATTAGATAATTAATATGAGATCTCTCAAGTTTTCAGTACAGGAAATTAGTGCTGTGAACTTGCCTCTGAAAACTGCTGTCATTGTGTCCCGCAAGTTTGGATATGCTGTGTTTTCAATTTCAATCAATTAAAAAAAAATAAAAGTTTTAAATTTCAAATTGACCCAATTTTTGTTGAGCAGTAAGTAGTTCAGCTTCCATGAACTTGTATACTTTCTGCTGTTTCTGTTGTTGATACCCAGCTTTAAACTTCTGTGGTCAGGTAGGATGCATGGTGTCATTCCAATTTTCCTATATCTGTTGATACTTTGTTTCCTAATATATGGGTAATTTTGGAGAAAATTTCATGGTCTTCTAAGAATAAAAAATGTCCTTCAGTGTTTTGGTGGAGTCTTCTGTAGATATATGTGTATTATTTTACTGCAGCATTTCTCTGTTAAGTTTTTGTCTGGATAACCTGTCTATAGGTGAGTATGGGGTATTAAAGTCATCCGGCATCATTGTCTTAAGGTCAATATGTGATTTTAGCTGCAGTGATATTTCTTTTATACAGTTGGTTGTCCTTGTGTCTGGTGTATGAATGCTTAGAATTATAATATCCTCTAGGTAGATTTTTTTTTAAATGAATATGCTTACATTCTCTTAGATTTTGATGTTATCTCTTAGAAGTGGATGTTAATGCTTCAGATTTACATATATTGCTTCATTTAGAATAAGCAAAGAAATTAGGTACCTTGTAAAGGATGAGGTGGAAAGACATTATCTTCCATGGAGAGGATAACAAAATACAGTGTTCTAAAGAGATAAATGGAAAATTAGAGAAGGGGGATTAAATAAAGAAGGAATGTCATGGCAGGAAACATGGGGAAAGGGCTCCTAACACTAAAGTGTTTTGGAAAGGCTGTATTGAAACCTACTATTGTAGAAGCTTGCCAAATTTTAATAATATATGTATGTTATATTATTATAATATGCAATATGTACATATTGAAATGGGTGGAACATTGTCATAACTAGACATCTTATGTCACCAAGTAAAACCTCATTGAAATAATGGTTTGAATTTTCTTTAGTTGTTGGCCAAAGGAGTTTCCACCCCTAACCCTCTCAAACATCACAGGTAATTGGTTATTCCTCACAACCTGGCTATAAGACCTTATTGCTAAGTGGCCTTATATATTTACTTAGGTCATTGAACATGAAGAAATTGAGTTGTTATCCAAACAATACCCAAACATTACCCCTATTGACTAAATTTCATGAACTGTAACATATTTTATTACTGTAGGATGGTAGATTATTCCAAGTAAAAGCATCTTTCAAACACAGCAGGGCTGATACAGATATTAACTCTCAGAGACTGTGACAGCATGTACAAGGCCTGAATAATTTCAAAGCAGACAAAATCTTAGCACTGAGAATTCAGAAGAGGACACAAAATCCCATTCCTAATCAACTAACTCTTTGCAATTGATTCCTATAAGAAAGAGAAAAGTAGTTTTCTTCAATGGAATGTCACTGGGTATGTCAACCATACTCCAGAACACTCATGCCAAGAAATAGTTGGCCATACGAAGTAGACTATTTTAGTTGTTGATAACATTTTGTTTTGGTAATTTTATGTCTTATAGCAATTGTTTTTGCTGTTATTTGTTTGATATGACTTTGGGTTTTAGATTTTTTTTTGTTTTGGGGCATCTGAGAGAGACAGAGAAACAGAAAGAGACAGACAAAGGACTTGAAGGTAGCTGGGCATGGAGGTTGGTAGGATTTGACATTAGTTAGGCAAGGGGAAAGAATATCATAAATAACACTGCATGAAAATAATTTAATTACAAAAAAAGCATATAAGTAAAACCAAAGCAAATAATAAATTATAAGCCAAGAACATTTTTATGTTTGAGATAGTCTTACTGTGTAGTTAACACTGGGCTATCGCTTATTAGGCAGTAAACTTTGTCTTCCATGTAATAATTTCATTGCTTCAGTCCCTCAAATACTGATATCGATAGACATGAGCTACCCTGGCTAGCTATTTGTAAGTTATAATGTAGCATCTTTTAGATGTTTCCTGAAATATTTACTAACCCAAATAAAATCCCAACATTGATTTTTTTAAGTGTTGTTGATATTCTACTGACAGAAAATTATGTATCAAAAGAAACTCATTAAATAAAGTCTTGTCAAGCATGGAGCATAGGTTTGTCACTCATCGATATTCCTCTTTTTTGACTATTAATTGCACATGAATGTGTATGTGTTCCATATCTAGAAGTAAAATCTGAGTGTGTGCCATCCACACAGTATCAAATTAATTTCAAATAGTGTTATATGCTGAGTTTTCTCAAGTTATTAAAAGCTTCTTTGAGCTACCTAATGGATTATCTGTTATTATATATTAGGTATCAAAATACAGTCAGAATAATGTATAAAAACATCTGTGCAATAATATCTTATATTATAATATAATATATTAAAGATATAAGATATAATAGTATAATAGCATTGGATGTTATATTATTAAATAGACTAGCATGTGTCTCATTTTTTTTAACTTGGAGCCACAATATACAAAATATTTGGGTATAAAATTATATATCTGGTTCTGTCACAAAGATGACAAAATTTGTAAATAATAAATCAATTATATTCATAAATAAATACTTATTGTGGTCTCCTTCTTTCTACACAGAAAGATTTATTCCTCAAGTAACTCCCAAGGTTTGTTGTAGCTGTGTCTGGAAAGTAACCAAATGTGAACTATTATGGAAGAAAAATGGCATTGCTTGGTTTCCTATCTAGAACTGAGAGAATGCAAGCATGTTTGGGACAACAAATGCCATCAACAGAACTGTTGAAGAAAACAGGCAGAATTCATTGCCCACAGCACCAGTGCAGGAAAATGTTAAATGCAAAAATATTTTTAGAAATCTGAGATTAGAAAAGAGGCTAAATACTCTGTACAGTTCTTAAGCAAGCAGTCAATATCACTGCGATTTAATATTTTCAATGGCCTTATTGTCTTTGGCTAATAGTGTTTCCCTCCAGATGTATACAATTTTTGGATTTTGCAACCTTTCTAGCCATTCTTCTTCACTGGTCATTTTTATTTAACCCTTTATATTTGATATGGTTTAGCATTTCCCAAAGTTTACTTGTAGCTGGGCAAGGGAAAATCTGCCAAGAGAATCCCCGACCTTCCCTTCATCTAGTCCCTATGGTATGTCCGTGGCTTTATCATCATAGACCTGTTTATCAATGTATTGTGTTGCTCTGGCTGCCATGGATACCAATAGCTACACCTCATACAGCATCATAGTATGTTTTAAGAGAAAAGCCAGCATACAAACATTTGATGACAGAGACTTGAGTTTCCTGTTCACACTGTGTCCACAGTCAGAGAGCGTTGAGGGAAGGATGTTGGCACTCATTTTACTTTCTGCTGTCTATCCAGTATAATCCACCAGCCAACAGGGTGGTGCTGCCCACATGAATATGGATTTTTCTTCCTCAGTCAAGACTCTCTGGAAACATCCATACAAATATATCCAGGGGTGTGCTTCTATAGTGATTTTAAATCAAGTCAAATTGATAATAGATATAAATTTTAGGATTTCTATCAAAGTTTCAATATCAACCTACTTTACTTGGCACATAGTAGACAACCAATTATTTTGATGCACAGAGATCTTCTTTAATTATGTCAATGCCCTCAACTTGCATGTGCTTGCACTGTCCATGAGGCTCTACATAAAATATCAACATAATATTATTTACTTCAACCAGGATAAACAACTTTTAAACCTCAAAAATAGCATAAATTCACTGGGACAGAGCTGATATTTCATTCTTAGAATTATGAAAATGATAGTGTTATCACATATCACTGTATATCTATCGATATGCATACATACATATATATATATATATATATATATATATATATATATATAAAATACGTATATATACACTTTTCTAGATGTTTTATATTTGGAGTGCTAATTAAGATACTACACAACCATCAACATGAATTAGCTCCTTTAAAATTCTGAGATGGCTCAACATTCAATTAGTACAACAAATAATCATTAAAATGAAGGGGGCTCCTCTGTTTTACCTCATCATAAAATCAAAATTTCTGTAGAATTTCTATTTAATTGCACTTACCATATATATAACAAATTGAATAATTTATAAATAGTACTGGAAGCTTTGAGTATTTGCCATCTATAAAAATTCAAACTGAATTTAGTGACACATGGGCACTGAAAACATCTTAGTAGAGAATTGTCCATGAATTTAAAAAAAAGAAAAAGAGTACAGAAAATATCCAAATGGCAAAGTCTAGGGAGTGTTATACTAACAAGAGTTAGTACTGTAAAAGTCTTTCTGTTCCATAAATGGAAATGAGCAGGTGCTATTTGTTTTATTAACAACAGAGATCAAAGTGGCACAATCATGGGTAAATACAACTACATTTGTGAGAAAATAAGTAGTTGATGCCAGGTTCAGGATAGATATTTCTTACAGGTATTTTCAGAATCCCACTGGGCAGTAATGTGCTTTAGTTTACAAGACGGAATAAAAAGATTTCTGACTATGAGTGTTTATTGCTTTTCTTATGTACAATAGTTAAAGAGTTATTTCTGAGAGCTCCATTGTCTGTAAAGACTTCATTTCTTTTTCTTGAGAGCAAATTTTCCCATCTTCAGTGTCTTCCACATTCTCTCTACACATGGTGTTCAAGTCTTTATTTCAGGCTTTTTTAAGATTATTCAACATCAAACCAAAAAGTTAGAGTTTCTTTATTATGTTGTACCATGAATATGATGACTGTTTCAGTCTAGCCTTAGTGCTTACACACTATCTGTATATAGATGTGTTATTATGCCTTAAGAAAATAGTGATTAATATCTAAGTGATAATATTTATATTGGCTTACAGGTTCGGCAATTCACATTCAAAGTCAGCTGGATCCACTGCTTAGGGATTGTCGGAAGGTAGATTACCATAGAGTTAGAAGTATATATGTACTTCATGGAGGCCAAGAAGGAGAGAAAGGAAGATTTTAGGGAGCAGGATAAACATACAATTCAGAAACACATCATCACTCCCCTCCTTTAAAGAATGTCCCCCTTTCAGAATTCTACCACCTCTCAAAGTTTAATGACATCAGTGGATTAAAACATGTTTCCCCATGCTCTAACTCTTCTGGACATACTCTCCATTCTGGTTTACTCCCTACTTTTGTGATAAATATCATGACCAAAAGCAACTTAGGAAGGAAAGGATTTATTTTATCTTCCTGTTCATACTCTGTCATAAATGGAGTCAGCATAGAAGTTCAAGCAGGATCTTGGAGGCAGGAACTGAAGCAGAGAATGTGGGAAAAACTGTTGACAGCTTCTTCGGCTACCATTCTTCTTGTTTGTTTGCAGTTATTTTTCTCTTTTATTGAAAATAGCACATAAAGATTACAGTTTCCCCTAGTTCTATTCCTCCCAATTCCTCCCCATCTCCTCTCCCATTCACTCCCTTTCGTTCTCTCATTAGAAAAAACAGGTGTCTAAGAGATAACAGCAAAGCAACAACACAATGCATAAGATGAAACAAAATTCATCACATCTAAGTGGGACAAGGCAAGTCAACATAAGGTCAACAGCCAAAAGATGGCACTAGAATCAAAGACCAACTCATTCACATATTTAAGACTCACATAAAACACTAAATTGAAAGCTATAATGAGGACCTGGTACAGACCCACGCAAGCCCTGTGGTTATTACCTCAGTCTTTTTTAACTCATATGAGCTTTGTTCAGTTGATTTAGAGGACTTTGTTCTGCTGGAATCCTCCACCCTCTCTGGCTTTTACACTCTTTCTGCTTCCTCTTCTGAGAGGTTCCCCAAGCTCCGAAGGGAAGGATTTGATAGAGACATGCTGCTTAGGGATATTTGTTCCAAGGTCTTTTTCTCGCTGCATAATGTCTGCTATGGGTCTCTGTATTTGTTCCTATCTGCTGCAAGAGGAAGCTTCTCTTATGAGGACTAGTAAGGGACCCATCTATGAGTATAGCAGAATATCATTAGGAGTCATTTTTAATCACTACTTTTTTTTAATCAGTAGTATTTGGTTTTACCCTAAGGTTCTGGGATATCTAGTCTCCTATTCTTGGTCACCCAAGCAGTGTCACGAATGCAGTCAATTCTATGGAGTATGCCTATTGATTGATTACTCACACAAGATTTGTGCCCCCCGTTGCTCTAGCATATTTTGCATGCAGGGGAGCATTGTAGATTAAAGGGTTTGTGTTTATGTTTCTCTTTTGATAGCTTGCAGAATACCTTCCTGTACAAAAGACATTAGAATGTAGGAATGAAGGCTCTATGAAAGTGCCAGACCTACCTCCCTGTGTTCAATGAGTAGTGTAGGTGTGGTCTTCAGGAATAGGACCTTGTTATCCATTTGGGAGAGCAATGAAGTGTCTTGCCAAAAACTTTAGGGATTTCCATTGGAACTCTTTGTCCAACAACTCAGTTGGATGACACTCAGTTTGAGTATAAAAAATTTTATTTGGTGACAAGACATGGTCATTTGGAACCCCATCTCCCCCAGTATTTGGAGACGTCATTAGGATAGCATTCATAAATTGTAAGACATTTCCACTGCACTAGCTTTCCATACCACCCATCAAATGCCTGATAATTCTAGCTGTCTCTCCCTGCAATTCCTCCCTCAACTCCATCAAACCTCCCATCTGATCCTTCCATTATGGTCCACCCCTCCTCCTCTCCACCCATAAAGGTCTATTTTATTTCTCTCTCCCAGGGAAGTCCATTTGCCTCACCTCTATACCTAACAGTCCACAGTTTTATGGTATGTATTTGATTATATGTAAATATTAGTCATTAAGTAAAGTATAATCAACTATTATTCTTACTCATTGCAGTAGCATCCAGCCATAAATAGCATGATGCACAATTGTCTGGGCATTCCCTGTTCAATCATTAATCAAGAAGATACACCACATGCCTCTACATATGTCAATCTGATGGAAGCAATTCTACAGCTGAAGATTCCTTTTCCCTGATGACTTAAGTTTATGTCAAATTGAAAAAAAAATGACCCAAAACAAATTGACCAGCACAACCTCATCACACAAAACTCCCTTGATAAATTTAGATAGACTACCTACACTCATCAAGGAAGCTATTATCAAGACAACCTTCACAGGATGACCCTGGAGTTATATGATTAGCTTAGTCTGTTTTCAAATTGATGGATATAGATATCCACAAGAGGAATGTCTAGGCAACATGTTGAAGATTTCTTTCTCCAACACTTCAGCTATCACGTCTGCATCATTTTTCTAAGACAATTGATTATATTAATTATGCAAGTCACAAACACAACAACTGTCAATGAATTGCTCTCACTTTGTAAGTTACACCAAGTTCTCTAACAAATTCTGTAATTTTCCTTTCAGTATATACTGTAAATGAATCAATATTTACTTCACATACTTGTTAACTCCTTGGTCCAAGCTGCTCCAGATCTTGAATATTTTATTTAATTTTTTATTTCTCACTTTTTGCATGTTCTTACCACACTGATAATATTAAAACACAAGTTTGTTCATGTCATTCCTTGCTCAAAATCTTCCAGTGCCTGTCCATTTGATTCTGGTTCATTTACATTTTCTGACTTCTCTGCACACCGTGTCATCTTTTCATCCCCAATTACTGTGGTTTCCATGACGTTCCTCAAAATCTCTAATCAATTCTCCTCCAGAGGAAAATTGCCCTGGCTCTTTTCTCTGCTCTCAGCATTGGTCCTGACTTCTTTAAGCATTGACCAGTGTTACCTCAAAACTGAAATTTTCTCATTTCCATCTTCAAAGAACCATTCCTTTGTGCATTTTTAAAAATACATTCCAGCTTTGCTTCATTTCTCATCCTGTCCTAATACCCAGTCTATGCTACTGAGTTTTGTCCTATGATGTCCTCCAGTAAGTGCATGAGTGCCGCGTAAACAAGATTTAGTTTTAATCACTATGAGATCTTGGAAACTAGCAGAGTCTACTGTAGTTAAACTCCTCAATAAATAAGTTTTGGCTGAATAGGTTTTGAATAAGTATTTGTTTAAATAAATTACTAATGAGTAGATGCAAATTGGCTGTTCTATCTGATTTTGAATATCCTTTAATTTTATTTCATTTTCTTTCTGCCTCTTCTATAACAATATAACTTGTCTTCCTTGCCTCTAGCCTCAGTTTTACTGGAATTAACAAAGACACCATGATTTTCCCTTTATAGAAAATAAAACATTTTTGGTTTATTCTTGAAGTGAAAAAAATCCATTATCAACAAATTGTACTGTATTAAAAACTAAAATTGAACTTCCTGAGACTTAGAGACCAGCCACCAGCTCCCAAACCACCCCAGAGCTCCCATCTGGACAAGAGTTGAGTGCCTGGGGTCATACCCAGAGAAGCCTGCCCCTAGGTCCCATCCCTGAGCACCAGCAATTCCAGGGAAGACTGGCCCAACTTGGCCTCAGGTTCTGGCCATCGGACAAGACCCCCACACCCCCACTGGGAAAATTCCCATTCTCCAAGACCCCAGGCAGACCCTGCAATCTCCATGTGCTGCCCCTACACCCATTCACCTAAGACCCCAGCCACTTCCTGAGACTTAGATACCAGCCCCCACCTCCCATCCCACCCAGAGCTCCCATCTGTACAAGAGGTGAGTGCCTAGGGTCATAAGTAGAGAGGCCTGCCCCTAGGTCCCATACCTGGACATCAGCCATTCTGGGGAATACCTACCCAACTTGGCCCCAGTTTCTGGCCATGGGACAGGCCTGCAGGAAGGTTCCCTTCTTTCAAGACCCCAGGCATACCCTGCAATCTTCATGCCCTGCCCCCACACCCATTCTCCTGAGACCCCAGCCACTTCCTAAGAATTAGAGACCAGCCCCCAGCTCCAATCCAGCCAAGAGCTTCCATCTGGATGAGAGAGAGGCTTCCTGAATCTGTCAGCTCTGTCTGGACCAAGAGCGCTAATAAGACCAAGAATGAATCCACAAGGAGATGGGCAGACGTCAAGGCAAAAGTACTTACAACAAAATAAAGAGCAATACAGCATCACCAGAACCTAGCCCTCCTCCAACAACTAGACCTGAACATCATAAAATGGAAGAAGCAGAAGAAAGCAACCTTATGAATAACATCATGAAGATGCTAGAGGCTTATAAAGAAGAAATCAAAAATGAAATGGAGGAACAGACAAACAAAAAATGGAAAGAACGCTATAAAAAACTAGAGGAAAGGACAAATAAAGCAGAAGAAAACAATAAATCTCTGAAAGAAAGCCATGAAAAAGCAATGAAACAGATGAGGGAAACAGTCCAAGACCTGAAAAGGGAAATAGAAAAAAATGAAGAAGACACAAACAGAGGGAATGCTGGAAATAGAAAATCTGAGTAAACGAACAGGAACTTCAGATGCAAGTATAACCAACAGAATGCAAAAGATGGAAGAGAGGATCTCTGGTGTTGAAGATACAGTAGATGAAATAGATTCATCAGTCAAGGAAAACACTAAAGCCTACTAAGTCATGACCCAAAATGTCCAAGAAATTTGGGACACCATGAAAAGACCAAATCTATGGATAATAGGATAGAGGAAGGAGAAGAATACCAACTCAAAGGCACAGAAAATATATTCAACAAGATCATAGAAGAAAACTTTCCCAACTTAAAGAAGGAAATGCCTATGAAGATACAAGAAGCCTATAGAACACCAAAGAGACTAGACCCCTCCAAAAAGGCCCCTCGCCACATAATAATTAAACAACTAAATGTACAGAATAAAGAAAGAATATTAAGAGCAGCAAAAGAAAAAGGCCAAGTGACTTATAAACCCATCAGAATAACACCTGATTTCTCAGTGGAGACTTTGAAAGCCAGAAGGTCCTGGACAGATGTAATGCAGACACTAAGAGACCATGGATGCCAGCCTAGACAAATATACCCAGTAAAACTTTCAATCATCATAGACAGAGTGAACAAGACATTCCAAGACAAAACCAGATTTAAAAAATACTTATCCACAAACCCCGCCCTACAGAAAGCACTAGAAGAAAAATTCCAACTTAAGGAAGTCAGATACACCCTCGAAAACACAGGCAATAGATAACACCACAGCAGTAAATCCCAACAAAAAGAAGTACACACACACTACCACCAAAAAAATAACAGGAATGAACAATCACTGGTCATTAATATCCCTTAATATCAATGGACTTAATTCACCTATAAAAAGACACAGGCTTACAGAATGGATACAAAAGAAGGACCCATCTTTCTGCTGCATACAAGAAACACACCTCAAATTCAAAGACAGATACTACATAAGAATAAAAGGCTGGGAAAAGACTTTCCAATCAAATGTTCTTGAGAATCAAGCAGGTGTAGCCATCCTAATATCCAGCAAAATAGACTTCAAACTAAAATCAATCAAAAGAGATCAAGAAGGGCATTACATACTCATCACAGGAAAGATCCACCAAGATGAAGTTTCATCTGAATATTTATGCACCAAACACAAGGGCACCCACATATGTAAAAGAAACATTACTAAAGCTTAAACCATATATAAAACCCCACACATTAATAGTGGGAAACTTCAACACCTCACTTTCACTACTGGACAGATCTCCCAAATTGAAACTTAACAGAGAAATAAAGGACTTAACAGATGTTATGACTCAAATGGATTTAATTGATATCTACATAACATTCCATCCTAACAAAAAAGAATATACCTTCTTCTCAGCCCCCCATGGAACCTTCTCTAAAATAGACCACATACTTGGCCACAAAGCAAACCTCAACAGATACAAAACAATTGGAATAACCTCCTGCATTCTATCAGACCACCATAGTATAAAGTTAGATTTCAACAACAACAAAAACTACAGAAAACCTACAATCTCATGGAAACTGAATAATGCTCAACTGAATCACCAATGGGTTAACGAAGAAATAAAGAATGAAATTAAAGACTTCCTAGAGATCAATGAAAATGAAGACATCACATATCCAAACTTATGGGACACTATGAAAGCAGTGCTAAGAGGGAAATTCATAGGACTAAATGCCCACATAAAGAAGTTGGAGAAATCTCACACTAGTGACTTAACAGCACACCTGAAAGCTCTAGAACAAGAAGAAGCAAAGTCTCCCAGGAAGAATAGACTCCAGGAAATTATCAAAGTGAGAGCTGAAATCAACAAAATAGAAACAAAGAGAACAATACAAAAAATCAATGAAACAAAGAGTTGGTTCTTTGAAAAAATCAACAAGATAGACAAGCCCTTATCCAAACTAACCAAAAGACAGAGAGAGAGAGCATCCAAATTAACAATATCAGAAATGAAAAGGGGGACAAAACAAAAGACATTGAGGAAATCCAGAGAATCATCAGGTCATACTTCAAAAACCTCTACTCCACAAAACTGGAAAATCTAAAAGAAATGGATAATTTTCTGGATGGGTACCACATACCTAAGTTAAATCAAGACCAGATAAACTATTTAAATAGTCCAATAACCCTAAGGAAATAGAATCAGTCATTAAAAGTCTTCCAAACAACAACAACAACAAAAAGCCCACAACCAGATGTTTTCAGTGCAGAATTCTAACAGATCTTCAAAGAAGAGTTAATATCAATACTCTTTAATTTGTTTCACACAATAGAAACAAAAGGAACATTACCAAACTCCTTCTATGAGGCTACATTTACCCTGATTCCTAAACCAAACAAAAATGCAACAAAGAAAGAGAACTACAGACCGATCTCCCTCATGAACATTGATGAAAAAATACTCAATAAAATACTGACAAACAGACTCCAAGAACACATCAAAACAATTATCCACCATGATCAAGTAGGATTCATCCCAGTGATGCAAGGGTGGTTCAACATATGAAAGTCCTTCGATGTAATACACCATATAAACCAACTCAAAGAAAAAAACCGCATGATCATCTCACTAGATGCAGAAAAGGCATTTGACAAAATCCAACGCCCCTTCCTGATAAAGGTCTTGGT
Source organism: Peromyscus californicus insignis (assembly GCF_007827085.1). Taxonomy (NCBI): domain Eukaryota; kingdom Metazoa; phylum Chordata; class Mammalia; order Rodentia; family Cricetidae; genus Peromyscus; species Peromyscus californicus. The sequence continues at coordinate 46,431,380 of NW_026294491.1, read as the reverse complement.
TGGATCAGGAATACAGGGAACATACCTAAACATAATACAGGCAATTTACATAGCAGGATACAAGATCAACTCAAAAAAATCAGTAGCCCTCCTATATACAATTCATAAACAGGCTGAGAAGGAATTCAAAGATACATCACCCTTTACAATAGCCACAAATGATATTCCACCAAGGAACTGATACAGCTTATAAACACCTTCAGCAACATAGCAGGATACAAGATCAACTCAAAAAAATCAGTAGCCCTCCTATATACAATGGACAAAGAAGCGGAGAAGGAAATCAGAGATACATCACCCTTTACTATAGCCACAAATGACATAAAATACCTTGGGGTAACACTAACTAAGCAAGTGAAAGACCTATATGACAAGAACTTTAAGTCCCTGAAAAAAATAAATTGAAGAAGATGTCAGAAAACAGAAAGATCTCCCATGCTCATGGATAGGCAGGATTAACATAGTAAAAATGGCAATCTTACCAAAAGCAATCTACAGATTAAATGCAATCCCATCAAAATACCAACACAATTCCTCACAAACTTGGAAAGAATAATACTCAATTTCATATGGAAAAACAAAAATCCCAGGATAGCCAAAAGAATGCTGTACAATAACACAACTTCTGGAGGCATCACGATCCCTGACTTCAAGCTCTACTATAGAGCTACAGTAATAAAAACAGCTTAGTACTGGCTTAAAAACCGACATGTGGACCAATGGAATCGAATTGAAGACCCTGACATTAATCTGCACACCTGTGAACATATAATTTTTGACAAAGAAGCCAAAAGTGTACAATGGAAAAAAGAAAGCATCTTTAAAAAATGGTGCTGGCAAAACTGGATGTCAACATGTAGACAGCTGCAAATAGATCCATATCTATCACCGTGCACAAAACTTGAGTCCAAGTGGATCAAAGACCTCAACATAAATCCAGTTACTCTGAACCTGATAGAAGAGAAAGTAGGAAGTAGTCTTGAACGCATTGGCATAGGAGATCACTTCCTAAATATAACACCAGTTTCACAGACACTGAGAAAAACAATCAATCAATGGGACCTCTTGAAACTGAGAAGCTTTTTTAGAGCAAAGGACATGGTCAACAAGACAAAGAAACAGCCTACAGAATGGGAAAATGTCTTTACCAACCCCACATCTGACAGAGGGCTGATATTCAGAATATATAAAGAACTCAAGAAATTAGACATCAGAATGCCCAACAGTCCAATTAAGAAATGGGCTATAGAACTAAACAGAGAATTCTCAACAGGAAGTTCAAATGGCTGAAAGACATTTAAGGAATTGCTCAACATCCCTAATCATCAGGGAAATGAAAATCAAAATGACTCTGAGATACCATTTTACACCTGTCAGAATGGCTAAGATCAAAAACACTGAAGACACCTTATGCTGAATACGATGTGGAACAAGGGGAACTCTCCTCCACTGCTGGTGGGAATGCAAGCTTGTACAGCCACTTTGGAAATCAATATGGTGCTTTCTTAGAAAATTGAGGATCAATTTCCCCCAAGACCCAGCTATACCACTTTTGGGCATATGCCCAAGAAATGCTCAATCATACCACAAGGGCACTTGCTCAGCTATGTTCATAGCAGCATTGTTTGTAATAGCCAGAACCTGGAAACAACCTAGATGCCCTTCAACTGAAGAATGGATAAATAAAATGTGGTACATATACACAATGGAATACTACTCATCAGAGAAAAGCAATGACATCATGAGGTTTGCAGGCAAATGGATGGATCTAGAAAAAATCATCCTGAGTGAGGTAACCCAGACTCAGAAAGACAAACATGGTATGTACTTACTCACAGGAGGATACTAGATGTAAAACAAAGATGACTAGACTGCTACTCACAACTCCAGTGAGGCTACCTAGAAAAAAGAACCCTAAGAAAGACGCAGGGATCATTCAATGACAGAGAAATAGATGAGATCTACATGAACAACCTGAATGTGAGTGGGGGTAATGAAGGGCAAGGTTCGAGGGAAAGAGTCTTAGGGAGCGGGAGGTCCCCGCTGGATCAAGAACAGAGAGGGAGAACAAGAATAAGAGACCATGATAAATGAAGACCACATGAGAATAGGAAGAAGCAAAGTACTAGAGAGGTCCCCAGAAATCCCCAAAGATACCTCCAAAATAGACAATGGTTGAGAAAAAGCCCGAACTGACCTACTCTGGTGATAAGATGGCCAAACACCCTAACTGCCATGCTAGAAATCTCATCCAATGACAGAGGGAAGCAGATGCAAAGATCCTTTGCCTGGCCCCAGGTGGAACTCCAGGAGCACAGTTGGTGAGAAAGAGGAGAGATTGTATGATCGAGAATTGTTGAGACCAAGCTTGGAAAAAGCACAGGGACAAATAGCCAAATGAATGGAAACACATGAACTATGAACAAATAGCTGAGGAGCCCCCAACTGGATCAGGCCCTTTGGATAAGTGAGACAGCTGATTAGCTTGAACTGTTTGGGAGGCCCCCAGGCAGTGGGACTGGGACCTGTCCTCAGTGCATGAGCTGGCTGTTTGGAACCTGGGGCTTATGCAGGGATACTTGGCTCAGTCTGGGAGGAGGGGACTGGACCTGCCTGGACTGAATTTACCAGGTTGAGCTGAATCCCCAGGGGAGTCTTTGCCCTGGAGGAGATGGGAATGGGGCGTGGGCTGGAGGGAAAGCAGGGTGTGGGGGGGCGGGAGGGGAGAGAACAGGGGAATCCATGGCTGATATGTAAAATTAAATTAAATTATAAATAAAAAAAGGAAAAAAATGGAAAAAAAAAACTAAATTTGATTGTTTTAATTGACTGATAAATTAATTTTCTTTAACTTAGTGTTTTACTAGAAACTCAAAAAATTTTCATGTATATTTTACTTGTATTATTAATTAATAAGCAGTCTCTCTCTCTCTCTCTATATATATATATATATATATATATATATATATATATATATATATATACACAAAACATTTATACAGCTATTCATTGACCACTGAAATAAAGACTGATATAATTTTAAAAGCTACATTGGAGTATTGTTAAGTGCTCAAGTATCATGGTTACTTTAAGGTTCATGACTCTTTCATTTTTAAATTTCAGTGTTTTGGAAGTAGCTGTAGCTGAAACATGTGTTGCTAGTTCCAGTCAGAAGCAAGGAACAAATTCACAAAGAGGTAGATATTGAGTGCTCCTTTCCAGCGTGCATTTTTAAAGGAGTGATTGAGAATACACAGAACATCTACCAAACAGAGAAAGCTAAGGTTTAATGTGCCTAGTGAGGAAAGCTGATGAGTTTGAGCATGTACTGCCACCCAAGAAAACCCACTAGTGTTTTGCATTACTCACTAACAAGAGTATGGTAGGCCACTATCACAAAATAAGCATTTGTTCTCATCTGCGCTGAGGAGAGAAATATTTCACAGGACTAATGTAAGGAAGAGAAAGAGAATGGTTTAATACATGAAAAAATATGATCATGTTCAATTGTTCATTATGAGATGATGAAACATTATTTTAGAAAAACAAAAACCATTATGGCAGGATCCTCTACAAAGGTGGTACATTTTCTGAGAATTCAGAAAGAAAACAGACATCAGAAATTTTAAGAGTGTTTTAATGTGAAGATAAATGTAGACATGACTGATGCTCAAGTAAGAGTATGAACAGTATCACTGTCTACAGCATATTGGAAGAAGAAAGAGCCTACTACCTGGAGACCAAGGAGTTAGAACACAGAGATGAAGTAATGTATTAAGCCATATTAGAGTCTCACACAAAATCAAAATTCTGGCTTTAGTTAATATACAGGTGTTTCCCCCTCATGATGGACATTATTTTTGATTCCTAAATTAATGAATAAAAACTAATACTAGAGTGGCTGTACAACTTTATACTCCTACAAGCAGTAGAGAAGTATTCCCCATACTCCACATCCTCTCCAACACAGGCTATTGTTAGCAATTTTGATCTTACCTATTCTGACAGGCATAAGATGGTATCTCAGAGTCATTTCATTTGCATTTTCCTGATGACTAAGGATGTTGAGCAATTCCTTAAATGTCTTTTGGCCATTTGGGATTCTTCTGTTGAGAATTCTGCTGAGATCTATACTCTATTTTTCAACTGGATTATTTTGTATTTTGATGTCTAGTTTCATGAGTTCTTTATATATTTTTGAGATCAGTTCTTTGTCAGATGTGGGGTTGGTGAAGATCTTTTCCCATTTTGTGGGCTGCTGTTTTGTCTTATTGACCCTTTCCTTTGCCTTACAGAAGCTTTTCAGTTTTAGGACATCCCATTTATTGATTGTCGATCTTATGGTCTGTGCTACTGGTGTTATATTCAGGAAGTAGTCCTGTGCCAATGCATTCAAGGCTACTTGTAGTGGGTAGCTACTTCCTACTTTCTCTTCAATCAGGTTCAGTGTGACTGGATTAACATTGAGGTCTTTGATCAACTTGGACTTGAGTTTTGTTCATGGGAATAAATATGGATCTATTTTCATTCTTCTACATGTTGATATCCAGTTATGCTAGCACCTTTTATTAAAGATGCTTTCTCTTTTTTCATTGTACAATTTTGGACTCTTTATCAAAAATTAGGTATTCATTGGTGTGTGGATTTATGTCAGAATCTTCAATTTGATTGCATTGATCCACATGTCTCTTTTAAGCAATACCAAGCTGTTTTATTACTATAGTGCTGTAGTAGAACTTGAGGTCAGGGATGGTGATGCCTCTGGAAGTTCCTTCGTTGTACAAGATTGTTTTAGCTATCCTGCTTATTTTTTTGGGGGGGTTCCATTTGAAGTTATGGTGGTTTCTCAGAAAATTGGTAATCAATCTATCTCAAGATTCAGTGATAGCCCTCTTGGGTATATACCCAAAAGATATCACCACAATCATACCATAAAGACAATTGCTCAATTATGTTCATAGCAGCATTACTAGTAATAGCCAGAATCTGGAAACAACTTAGATACCCCCAACCAAAGAATGGATGAAGGAAATATGGTATATCTACACAATGAAGTATTACTCAGTGGTAAAAAACAATGACATCATGAAATTTGCAGGCAAATGGATGGAACTAGAAAAAATCCTGAGTGAGGTAACCCATCCCCAGAAAGACAAACATGGTATGTACTCATTCATAAGTGGATAGTAGATACAAAGCAAATGATAACCAGGCTGCAATCCACAGCTCTAGAGAGATTAGATAAAAATAAGACGCTAAGAGGGATGCATGGATAGCCCTGGGAAAGGGAAATAGATGAGATCTCCTGGGGAAACTGCGGGTGGAGGGGGATTAGGATTGTCCAGTTGGGGGATGGTTGAAGAAGGAGAGCAACAAGAGAGATATCTTGTTAGAGGGAGCCATTGTGATATTAGGGAAAAACCTGGTGCCGGGGAAAATTACAGGAATCCACAAGAATGTCCCCAGCTAAGACTCCTAGCAATAATGGAGAGGGTACCAGAACTGGCCTTCTCTTCTAATCAGAATAGTTACTACCCTAATTGTCACCATAGAACATTTATCCAGCAACTAGATGGAAGCAGATGCAGAGATGTACAGCCAAATGTTGGGCTGAGCTCTGGGAGTCCTGTTGAAGAGAGGGAGGAAGGATTGTAGGAGCCAGAGGTTCACGATCATGATGGGAAAACCCACAGAGACAGCTGACCCAAGCTTGTGGGAGCTCATGAACTCTAGACCTGTGAGCTAGGGAGCCTGCATGGTACTGACCTAGGCTCTCTGCTTGTGGGTGACAGTCATATAGCTTGGTCTGTTTGTGATGCTCCCAGCAGTGGGACCAGGACCTGTCCCTGGGACATGAGCTGGTTTTTTGGAACCCATTCCCTATGGTGGGATGTGTTGCTCAGCCTTGTATGTAAAATAAATAAAAAAATTAATACTCAAGGCAGCCAATGAGTTTGTTCAGTGAATAGAAGTGCTTGCATCACAAACCTGACAACCAAAATTCAATCTTGGAACCCAGGTAAAACAGAAGGAAGCTAGACGCAATGGTGTGCATCTATAAGCCAAACACCAGTATTGAAATATGTAAAGGAGAGACAAGAGATTGATTGCTGTAGGATGTCTTTCTGTACTCTGTGAATATGTACTGCTATGACTGGTTAATAAAGAAGCTGCTCTGACCTCTGGCAAGTCAGGTTATAGCCAAACAGGAAATCCAGGAGAGAGACAGGAAGAGGAAGTACAGAGTCAGGAGTCACCAGCCAGACACAGAGGAAGCAAGATGTCAATGTAGAATTGAGAAAAGGTACTAAGCCATGTGTATAAACATGAATAAGAATTATGGGTTAATTTAAGTGTAAGAGCTAGTCAGTAATAAGCCTGGGCTAATGGCCAAGCAGTTATAATTAATATAAGCTCTGTGTGTTTACTTGGGGGACACAAGTGGGAGAGATTTTTCCCAACTACTGGCCAGCTGGGACACAGGAATACTTCCTACTACATTTGATGTCTCCTGTGGTACATAGCAAGGCCGAAATGGAAAAAGGCCTACATCAACAAGGTAAATCCAATTACCAAAAGTTACCCTCTGACCTCCATATGAGTGCCATGACACACACCTACAAATACACACATATAAACACACCATCCAAACACATGGTAATAATTATAGTAATAATAATAATAATAATAATAATAATAATAATAATATATCATACATACACATATAATATAACTAAAATTGGTAATTTTCAGAAATTATTGAGGGCCAGCCTCTTTAGTTTCCTTCCCAGAGGCCCAGAAGAGACATTACTAATGGCGAGGATATTCTCAGGGAAAGGAATCTAAGTATACGGAGCTCTTACATCTGTCCACTTTATTCCTCTGAGATTAAATTCTATCTACACCTCTTCAATTCTGTACCTATACTTAGCTCCTTTCTGTCCCTTCTCTTCCTGTCCTCTCATAACTCTAACTCTTTTCAGTCTCTGTCCTCATATTCATTCTTGTTCTTCTCCATCATGGTTCTTCCGATTCCTCTCCTGGAACCAGTTTCTCATTTACCAGCAGCCTGATTCTTACCATAGACTGAAAAGCTTCCAAGGTCCCTACAAGAGCCATGATAGCCAGCTTTGCTAGCAACCCAAGAGGACAGTGAATAGAGGAGCTGGGGTCAGATAAGACCTGGAATAAGTCAGAAAGGGAATTTATGTGCTCAAAATATATTCTTATAAGTGGTTAGGTGAAACGTTAGAAGCCTCTCATAAATGTGCTCAAACTACAGTCTTACAGGTGGTTAGGTAAAAAAGCGTCTATACGTTACTAAAATAAAACTGCCTCTATTTTCCTATGCTGCCATATACTGGCATGGCGGGGTGACTCTGCTTGGAGCTAGGAATCCTGCCTCTTACTACACTGCACCTGGAAGGAAAAAAACCCTTTCATTCTGAGTCAGTTGTTCTGGAATACCATTTGGGCTGTGAGAGGAAGGAGGGTCTGAGCTTTATTTGCACAAGAAACAAAGCTATGCACCTACATTCTTCTGTCTCCTAGGCCTAGGATGCTTGAGAAGAATTTCAGGTAAAATACACTGTTAAAAGTTTTTGGGGAAGTTATGAGTGCACACGAAATTCACAGTAGGAAACAGCTGATATATTAAAAGCCAAATAACGCCAATTACTCCTTGAGATTTGGTTTAATCCTCTGTACGAACGCCTTGATTTTTTCCAGGTAGATCTCTATCATGTTCAGCTGAATTCATAATACAATCCTACAGCTCATAACAGGTAATTATACAGTGATTATTGTTTTCTTTGTTATACTTTTTAATTTCTGTCTAAAGCTATTTCTTCCTTGTTTATGTACCTTTCCTATATGTTTTTCTCAAAACACAGAATCATCCTCAAACATCACCAAGACTAATCTGCCCGTTCCAAAAGCAGCCAACCTCAACGACCACACCTTCACCTCCCAAAATTGTGCTAACTAAACCGACTGTAATTTTAATTTCTAGACAATAAAATTGTACTTACATTATTTTAGTCAATATTTTCCACATTAACAATATCATTAAGGTTTAGAGGGAAGACCTGAAAAAACATAATCATATTATTACCTCTTTCAAAGTGGTCTGAAGAAATTCCTTAAGTATGAAACATAGTAATAAGTTCAAATACAGGTCCAAAGTGAACAGAAGCTTTAATTATTTAAGAAATTTTTCTTAGAAAAAAAATATATTATATATATAGAGAAAATATATATCTTAGAAAGCATATATATGTATATATACATATATACATATATATGTATATATATATGAGAGAAACATAAATAGAGAAATGAGTGAGAATCTGTATTTACCTTGATGGCTGCACTGCATAAGTGATAAGAGAGGTGATTTCCATATTCCCAATATTTGTGAAGAATTTCTTGGTCTTTAAGTTGACAACAGGCCTATCAAGTGGATTTTTATTTTATTATTGTTGTTGACATTGTTTTAAAGACATACTTTTTATAGGAGACAAATATTTTAAAATAAATTTCTGAGCATATTTTCTAGAAAGATGGAAGGACATCTCTTCCCTTGAAATTTTCTTTGTTTTACATCTCCTTTATTGTGACATATTTATAATGTATATCTGGCATTTGATAGAGGGATGTGGAGAAGAACGGGATGCTGAGATGAAGCCATATATACACAGCCAAGAAGAATGGACAGCTGAATTAAAAAACCATCAACAATTTCCAGAATTTAAAATCCTGAATCATGACATGACACTAGTGGAATTCAGGTGTTTCTGGTACATGGACTGCTCTCACCCAATGTGAGGTTGAACTGTTGACCTTGTGTACATCCTACTTCACAAATGAGTCTGTCAGATATGCTAAGCCTATAGGCTGAAGATGATGCCCTAGCATTGCAGAGAAACCTCAGGTGACTGTCCAGGCAGCTGGCTGTTTCTGTCAACTCACAAATTTTTTGGAAGCTGCTTGTATGCACTTTCTGCTTTTATTTTTGTTAGCTAATATTATTTCCTTCTTGGGTCTCTGAGGGAGTTGAAGATTAGTTAATTATAGTTGAAGATTAATTAGTTATAGTTGAAGATTAGTTAGTTATAGTTGAAGATTAATTAGTTATAGTTGAAGGTTAGTTAGTTATAGTTGAAGATTAATTAGGATAGAAAGTGAATTAGATACATTTTGGACTTAACAATATAGGATAGATAATGAAGTTATTGTCTCTGAATTTGTCAAATACAAATGGACTAGACATTGTTTAAACATTTATTACTTGTATATATTGTATATAGTCATTGTACTTTTGTATATAGTTTTTCTTTTGTTAGTTATAACCTTTTTCTTTTTTTTCCTTTTTATTAAAATAGAAAAGGGGAAATGTGGTGGTATTTTACTTGTACTGAAATGTGATTTTAATTGTATGTTAATAAATAAAGTTGTCTGGGGGTCAGAGCTATTAGAGCCATAGCAAGTGCGTGGCGGCGGTGGCGCACGCCTTTAAGGACCTGGAGGGCGGTACATTCAGGCAGTGATGAGGCAGTCACATGTTTGGGTTTACAACCAATGAGAAGGCAGAACAGGAAGACTTTAAAGACATACACACAGGAAGTAGGTCCTTTTCGGAGAGCTCTCTTGGCTGAAGAGGATCCCTGAATCAGGAAGGGTGAGGCTCTTAGCTCTGACCTCTTGGCTTTCTTCTCTGAAAAAAAAAAAAAAAAAAAACCCACTGGATAATTTCTCAACTCAACATCTTATGATCCCCATTCTTGATAGCATTAGACATAAGATAATTTTATATTTCTTTTTTCAAAATATGGAATTTATAGATATGTATTTTATAAAATATTTTAGGACAGTTGGAAAACTAAAAGGAAAATGCTTTCATAACATTCTTCCATGTAAGAAATTGTTCTTAGCACTCTACAGAGAAACTTGAGGCTTGTAAATAATGACATTAAGAGCTCCAGTGAAACACTTAGAAATACACTCATTCATTTCAAAATCAGGAGGATTTTGTTTGTAAGGAATACAGTTATCCATGATGGTTATCATTGTTCAGGTTGGCCTGCTAAATTTCATTCAACCATACATAATTCTGTTCTCATAATGAAGAAGACTGTTATCTCTTGTGGCTACTGGGGAAAAGCCATTCCTCAACATGTGGAACTGTTTGTGAAGTCTTACACATTTCGAGCATGGGAAAAAATGCCTAGAACATAGTGCTTTCTGTATTATTCACAAAACAAAAGCCAAAGAATTGAATAAGAATTATTCAAAACATTTTACAATAACTGAAAATGTAAAATCATAGATCTTAACAAAACAGGAAATAATTTTGTATTTTACATGAAATGAATACTGTCTTGAAAATGTTTTAAAAGAAATCTTCAGAAATTAAAACATGCCGTGGACAGAAATGTACATTTTTTTTTTCTGAGAAAGGCTCTCACTGTTTAGTCCTTGCTGGCCTCAAATTCACTGTGAATTCCTGCTCCTGTCTCCTTGAAGCTGATAACACAGGTGTCAACCAGCACACCTGGTCAGGTAATCAATTTTAACCCAATATTATATTTAGGAAGAAACCATAAGCTAAAAGCAAGGCAAATCTAAAATCTCTGCTAACATTTAAATAGCATTACTGCTTCTCCATAAAGTAAGAAATTTAATATTTTATAATGCTTATATAAAAAGTCACTGTAAGGCAGTTTTTTTTTCTATAAAATTTTACACAGTTGGATTTATTTGCAATGACTATATTAACAGTAATGATTGTGTGTGTGTCTGTCTGTCTGTGTGTGTATGTGTGTGTATGTGTGAGTGTGTATTTGTGGCTTGTCTATGGATTTAACAGTGGTCTAAAGGTGGTACCATATTAACTGCAACTTCAAATTTTGTAACATGACTTACTCTGAAACAAAGAATATGGGCAAGCAAGCATGGATTATGTACAGTTTTATTTGATGAAGTGAACTAGATTTCCAGTGAAAACCTGTAAATCCTGACGAAGGCAGCAGCTGTCTATTTTAGTTACTCCCTAGGGAAATATATTTTTTCCTCATTCTATGCTTAGCTTAAAACCTAAGCAAATTATTTCAGGACTGGAGGCTTGTGCATGAGTGTGGAGAACAGCATGAAATATGCTCTTTTAAGTTCACATAATTTAAAAGATCGCATAAGGCATAACCTTCATGTCTGTTGCTGAATGTGTAATCCTGTAGGATAGAATAAAGTAGGAGAGAGAGCAGAAGAGGAAAACAGGAGAGAGAGAGAGAGAGAGAGAGAGAGAGAGAGAGAGAGAGAGAGAGAGAGAGAGAGACTTAGTGCTATCCTTAGGTAAGTAAACTGTTATGCTGTCTGTAATTTTAAAATTGGGAGCTAATGTTTAAATTGACCAAGTCTTCCTTTTTTTTTTAATTCTTAAGCCTTAATTATAGCTTGATGGGAAGCCTGGAAGTATAATTCAATATAGCATTATATTAGACATAATCTGTGTTTTTCTCCAACTTTCTTCACATTGTTACTTGAACTCTGTCACTTTTAGAGTAAGGTATGTATTGTTTTCCTTGCAAGTGTAACCAGAGAGCAAAATATAATTTAAAGTGTTACGAAGAATAAAATAGACAATAAAGATAAAATTTTACATTCCCACAAATTTGTATTACAAGTTTCAATTGGTAATATTAAGATGTTATGAAATAAATTAGAGTTGATAATTAGCAGTTTAAAGATATTAACATGTGCAAGCATATTTCCATCAACTTGGCACGTCTAGTGCCTTATATTTCTGCAAACATATAATACTTTTAGCTCTATATATGTGTGTAAATAAATCTGTCTAGATTCATGTACTATAAATTATCTGAAGCAAGTTAGCTCAATATACAACAGGCTTTTCAAGACTTTATTTTAAAGTTTTGGAGGTTAAAATTCCAAAAAGCAGAGCCAGCTCTGGAGAGTACTCCATGACAATTGAAGAGAAAGAACCAAAAATGAATAAATAACACCATAAAACTATCAGAAGTTAATGAGGAATTCAACAGTTAACTTCATTCAGAACTGTTTGCTTTCATAAAAGCACAGTGAGCCTAAGACAGCTAATGGACTCTGCCCACTGGAGTTCCTCTGGAGACCTAAGACCTCCCATGAGGCTCACCTCTTAAGCATCCACACCACATGCCCACATTGCTGTTGCCAGGATTGAGCCTCCAACACATGAATCCCAAAGACACAGTTTCAAATTAGTCCCTTCCTCAAGGGATCCATCCTCATTGTTATTGGAATGAAAGGAATGCCCACAAGGAAATCTCAGGAATGAACAAATGCAGGTGACCTTCATGATGGAGTTTACAGCCATCTGCTCTTTCTTTTGTTCTTTTCTTTCAATTTTCTTTATTTCTTCTTTCATTTCTTTTTTAATTCCCTTTTTCTTGTTCTTTATGTATGGTGTGTGTGTGTGTGTGTGTGTGTGTGTGTTGTTTTTCATTAAATTCAGTAGCTGCCCCTTAAGCAACTGCTTTCCTAATTTGCAATAGCAACTCCACAGCTACCAGTAGTGGTGGCCATAGCTAAGAGAGAATTTTGTTCCTTCAGGAACTGGTTCTATCACAGCCACAAAAGGGAACTTTATCTAGATCTTTGCTCATCTATAGAACTCAGGATTCAAATGTTGAGGTGAAATTCTGCTCATTTGGAGAGGCTGAATAGCAAGTAGCTAACCTTCTCTCCTAGCTCAGTCTTCCCACAAACAGGGTGTCTTTCTGCTCGCCCCCAATTAAGAACCCTAGCTACACATGGTCGTTCCTCCACACTACTTTCTGTCAGCTAGGTGCTGACTCAGCCTCCTGATCCTAGGTTGATTTTATTTAATCAAACAAATGTAATACATCTTTACATCATTAAACAAATATTCCACAGTACAAATGAATGTAATACATCTTAAATTAATATTCCACAACATGTGCATTTGTGTGTGTGTGTGTGTGTGTGTGTGTGTGTGTGTGTGTGTGTCCTTTGTAGTTGTGGTATATGTTTATTGCATGTACATGTGTGTGCAGGTAGCTGGGCCACATATATGTATGCAGAGGCCAGAGGAGGACTTCAGATATCTTCCTCTGTGATTCACTTAATTATTGCCTTGAGACAGAGCAGTTTCAGTTAGGATGGGTTATCAGAAAGCTCCCTGGACTCCTTTAACTCTGCCCTTGAACCATTATGCTGAGGTTACAGATAAGGGAAGTCATGTCTGACAATTTGACATGTACATGAATTTTAGGGATTTGAATTATGAAGTTAACCTCATACATCATGTCCACTTATCACCTACTTTCAATTTACAAGACTCATGAATTTTATAATCATCAGCAAGAACAGAAAACAAAAATAATTGACACTTTTCTTCCCTTTTGTCAATCAAATTAAAATAGGTATGGGTGTGTAAACATGGGCACATACACACACACTTAGGTATCCACATACCACCTGCTGTGGAATGTCTTTCTGTATGCTGTGAATATGTGTTGTTCTGACTGGTTGATAAATAAAGCTGTTTGGCCAATAGTGAGACAGAATAAAATTAGGTGGTACATTCAAACTGAAGAGAAGGAGAAGAAGAAAAGAGAGAGAGAGATTTTTAGTTGTGAGCCTAAACTTGTCTCAAAACCCAAAAGAGAGAGAGAGAGAGAGAGAGAGAGAGAGAGAGAGAGAGAGAGAGAGAGAGAGAGATGTGAACTCACCTCCCAAGGAGCAACAAGATGCCCACAGACCAGTAACACCACGGCCACATGGCAACATATAGATTAATAGAAATGGGTTAAGTTAGAGCTAGCTAGCAAGAAGCCTGCCATTGGACACAGGAGAAACATCCAGCTGTACCACTAACACTTACAATATCTTCCAGCAAATTTTAAAATGCTGATCCTTCTTGTGAGTAAAAGCCCCGTGGAAGCATGCCTTAGTGAATAGATGAACTCTGTCTTAAGGAAATGAATGTCATGATATGGCACTACAGACAATTACTCATTTCAGTCATCCCCTCACCAAAAATCACCGTGAAGTTCATAAATTGCTAACTCACAGTCAGGCATATAGTTACAATACAGTGATCCATCACTTTCTTATTTTAAGATTATTTGAATAATAGAAAATATAAAGACAGAATATATTTGTCCTTAAAAAATGTACAAAAAGTCAAAAAGAGTCGTGAATATTAGTTTAGCATTACTAATAAAAGGTATGTGCAAATCCAAACAGTGAGTTGCAATCTTACATGTCTTAAGATGGTTCTAATATTCTTTCTGTTGTTATGATAAAATCCTTAGACCTCAAATAACTTGGGGCAAAAAGGTATATATTTCAATCACTGAAGGAAGTCAGGAATGGAGACTAGGACCATTCAGGGCTCATTCATCATTGAAGGAAGCCAAGATTCTGAGGGCAGGAACAATGGGGGAATGCTGCCTGTTGGTTATCTCTCTGTGTGGCGCCCAGGATTTTCTTAACTATCTTCTTTATGCACCCCAGGCCCACCTGACCAGTGAATGGTACCAACTAAATTCAGCTGCACCCTCTTACATTAATTAAGAGTGTAGATTTTAAAAATTCCTAGAATACAAAAAAAAAAGGAGCCGGGCGGTGGTGGCGCACACCTTTAATCCCAGCACTCGGGAGGCAGAGGCAGGTGGATCTTTGTGAGTTCGAGGCCAGCCTGGTCTACAGAGCGAGATCCAGGAAAAGGCGCAAAGCTACACAGAGAAACCCTGTCTCGAAAAACCAAAAAAAAAAAAAACCAAAAAAAAAGGAAAGTTCTGTGAAGTGAGGGGTACTTTATATAGCTTACTCTAGTGAATCATTTCACAGGAGATAGAGTTATAACAAAATATTGTGTTTTATGAATTTCATGTGTAAAATATATGTGTCAATAAACTTGGAGAAGTCATTAAAAAAACAAAATTATATAAGACTACAAATTCTAAAAACTGAAATTACATAATCAAATGGTATAGTGGCTTTACCAAATCTGAATCATACCTTAGCGAACATATTTTGCAGATAGATTTCACAGCTTCCAATTAATTTTGCTAAAGTTTATAGTAACAGAGATACTATAAATATCCAAGGGAGTATTTATCCAAGTGAGATTCAGTAATGCAAAATGAGAGTCTTTGGTGAAGACCTGACACTGAGAGGAACATAAGGGAATACCATAGGTATCCTGCGAAGAACTAATGGAGAAGCAGTCGGGAATGTGGTGGCTTCTCAGGAGCAAGGCAAAGAAGTGTAATCTTTTGCTATGATGCTATGATGCTATGATGCATACAATGAGCTCTATCACAAGCTAGAAAAATCCATGATCTTATTGTCTGAGCATTACCTTACTTCATCTTATCTCATCAGATAAAATACTTCCCATGTAGATTTATATGTCAGAAAATATTTTCAGGAGTCTACATCTTCAAAATTATATTATAATGGTTGCCGTCATTTATGTACAAACTTGCCAACCAAGTGTGGGAATAAATTATATTTTGTAGTTTCAAGGGTGGTAATAAAATGTTGAAAGACAAGAGTAAAACTAGCATTCAGAAATTAGGGTATCACTACAGAACTTTTAAAATACATTTAACCCTTCACGTTTCAGTGGAAAGCTATAGTAATATGAAAAAAAATGCTCATATGTGGCTAAACATATTTATTTCGTCAGTCACCATTAGTGTTATGAAGTTATTAAACTGCCAAGAGGTATGTCTCATAACATTTTGGCCACATCATCAAATACATTTCTATTAAATATTAACTATGATAGACTCTAAATATAGTTTATTTTATATGTCTTTATGTATAAAATATGTAGTAATAACTCTTTTATATCTACCCTAGTTCATTAAAAATATATTTGTAATTACTTCTATAAGATTAACTCTTAAGTTTCTCTCTGAGGCTGGCATGTTTACAGATAGCAGCATTGATTTAAAAAATAAGGAGAAAACAGAGTAAGTAGAAAAGAGTGTGGTATTCAACGTGCATGTATGGTGATAGGTTGTTTTGAGAATTCATTCTCCTGCGGATATTTCTAGCCATCTCTGTTACTCTCTTCTTCTCAGCTCAACATACTGGAACCAGGCCCCCTTTTTCAGTGCCTTCCCTGTCTTTTATCCCCTAACCCCATTTCCTCCACCTCACAGCTTCCCTCACTCCCACTATTTTGCAGTTATTTAAGTCTTCATGTATTTCTTTTCCAACAGTTTTATTTTAAAAATGTTTCTCATACAATATAATTTGATTCTGTTTTCTCCTTTCTCAACTCCTTCTAGATCCTCCCTTCCTTTGGACTCAATCAACATTAAGTGCTGTTTTTCTCTTTCTCTTTCTCTTTCTCTTTCTCTTTCTCTTTCTCTTTCTCTTTCTCTGTCTCTGTCTCTGTCTCTCTCTCAAAATCTCCCTTCAAAAATCTATGACAATGTTCTTCCTTGTTTGCTTCTATAGCCATACATATCTTCCTACACAGCTTTGCAATTATTGAAATCTAATTGGTTCATATGTACTCAAATTTCATATCCAGGTGGCTAATATTTAAAATAACCTCCTCCCTTTTATACTCGAGTATCACAAAAGTGCTAATAAGATATTGAAATATTTAAATTATAATAAACACTTTTAACATGAAGTAATTATAATAAAATGATTATCTTCAAAATAGTTCAAAACCAGTAAGAATTTTGACAAATTACAGTGTCAAATAACTAAACTTGTATATACTTATTTATATTTTTCTTTACATTATCTTTCAATATTTTTAATATTCCTCATTATTTTTATTTTTATATTTTTATTTTTTAAATTAAAATATACTTAAATAATTTTCCTCCTTCTCTAGCCTCCTTCCTACGAATCCCATATACTTCTCTGGATCTTTCTCAAACTCATGCCCTTACTTTATTTATTGTTGTTTTATATATCTATGTTGGTGTGTGTGTGTACATATATTAAACATATAAATAAAACATATTAGAATCTGCTCAGTCCATGTAATGATACTGGTATATATATATATATATATATATATATATATATATATATATATATATATATATATATATATATATATATATATGCTTAAGTTCAAACATAACTTTTTGAAAAGACTGTAAGTCTTTCCACTGCCTTTATGCTCAGTTATGACTAGCAAGATGTGAATACTATCTGGAGAAACTAATTCAAGAAGAAGAGAGGGTTCACATACTTAGATGTTCCTTGAATTAATATTGACATATTACACAGTGTAAGTGAGACAGGTATGGCCATACAAGCCAGTAATCACAATGGAAGTCATCTTCAATTATTGAATGAAACACTCTCCCAGTGTATATATATATATATATATATATATATATATATATATATATATATATATATATATATATTAAATATGGGCTAGGCTACACAAGTGCTCTGAACAAATGCTGACACTTTTTCCCATGTTATCATCTGTAAGATAAATATAATAATGACATTGATATCAAGAATATGCTGCAAAGCATTAATGAGCAATTGCAACTAACTTACTTTCCCTTTTTGTGGGGGTCAGTTTAAGACAAAGACTCATGGTTAAGACTGGCTTCAAGTGTTCTATACAGTTGAGAATGACCTCAAATTCTTGATATTACTGCCCCTATCTCTAAAGTGCTGAGATTTTTGGAATCTGCCACCATGCACTTGTCACAAAACTTATATAGTAGAGATTCTAATGCAGTAGAGATTTGATATAACATGCATATTTTATATATATATATAAATTCATATATATATATAACATGCATCATTTATTAATGATGATTTCATGCTTTTACTTGTTACTTGTATTTGTTTATATGCTATAAAACTTCTTTACTTTTAAATATTTTTCAAGTGACCACTGATTAATTCATCATAATTATACCTATTATAACTACCAAGTATCTATTGCATCAAATACAGTCAAATCATTGGTTAGTTAATCTCCTTCTTCATTTGTTAGGTAAAGAAACAGAGGACAGATGTTTTGAAATTATTAGACCAACATTGTATGTTTAGGAAGTGAATAAAAAAGAATAGGAGTTTTATACTACAAATATATAAATCTTCTCTTTCTTACTATGCAGCTCTGCTTAATTGAACCTAGCCAAGGAGGGAAAAAAATTAATTAAATACATGATAAAAAATTTAGATGTAACCAAGGCTCCTAGAATATCCTGAAAGAATGAGTTTTTAAAAAGTAAGAACAGGATGGGAGGAGTGCTTTTACATACTTTCTTCTGTACATGACACAGCTACCATATTCATAAATTTACAGCAGCTGTGGTTACTTGTGTATCTTCTGCATGAGGAGAGGCCAAGGAAGATTCTAACATAGACGGGGTGTTGCTTTTGTGCCTCCAGCTTCTCTGAGAAGTCATTGACAGTTGGTAGATTCTTTGGGAAGGAGAGTCATTCTTTTTGAGGGTGTGATCACAGGTGGGCTTCTTATCTTCAGTGGATAGCCCCACCAACACCCAGGGACACATGGGCAGCACTATTGGACTTAGTGGATTATTTCTTTAAAAAGGAAAGACCATGTGAAGTTTGGAATGGGATGTGTTAGGGAGATACAGGAGGAGCTGGGAAGAAAAAATGGGGGATATCATTGTACTTCATTGTATACTCATTTATGAAATTATCAAGAATAAAGAAAAAGTATTTTCAAAGGAAGAAATTACAAAACCTGAAAATGTTGTAAACATAATTTTATTTTTTATTTTGTCTCAAATCACCTTTGTATTAAAATAATGAAAACTATTTTGTGACCTAAAAAATAGTTATGTTAGATATGATATCTAGAACCTGTATCCAATAGTAACTCTATGTTCCTGACAATATCAATATCATCTCGTCCATCTGCCTTTTATTGTCACATGGGATTGTTTTCTCACAGAAATAAATAAAAGCCTAGTCAATGAAACAAATGAAAATAAAAAGTAAATTAACTAAAAATGTGTGAGCTGATGAGTTTAAAAATGAGTGAGTGAATAGTAGTGAGGAGGGAATACTTAGATTGAGTGAATGGGTGAACACTGAAAGGCATTTCTAATGACCTATCACATGATTCAAAGGTTACTTATTCTATGTCCCTAGGAAAAGTATTTATCAGATTATTGCACATTATTGTGTCTTTTTTTACTCCATTAAGTTTGAATTACATATTTTTTTCACTAACTAAGACAAAAGTTGCTTTCATACTACAAAGTCTACCAGGCACCTTGATGTCATCATCTAGACCATGAAGATATCTAGGAAATAAAATATGATTATATTGAATCAATCCAACAACAACAATAAAAATCGAGATATCCAATCTTCAAGGGGATTCTCTACCAATGAAAGTGAAATAGAGGAAAAGAGCCTATTTTTTACTTCCACCGTCTGAGAGGGAGAAGTTCATTAGAGGGGATGAAAACTGGCACTTAGGTGAGCCATACATAGACCTGGATACCAACAATAGATTTATTCCTCAAAGATATGTCATAAAGGGTTAGCAGTCTTTGCAAAGTTCCACACTGTTTTCCTACTATCGACACTACCACAAGTTCCAGACTATCTTCCTCTGAGAAATTCTTACTAAAAAGACAAATATCTAGGAAAGACCTCAATAGCTCTCTTATAATCAAAACAATGTTTTGTTTATTCTCTATTATGAATTGTTTTCCAACAGAATTAGCACAGTACTCAATCCAAAGTTGTCTCCAAATTTCATTCAATAGTAGTATCTCCTTCACCAGAAAAATGACTGATAAACTTGAGATGGTGGGCTTGATATTTGTATTACAGTAGTCATGTAGTCTAAAGACATAAGCCTCCATTTTTACTTTACCAGGAAAACAAAAAAAAAAATACACTAGATAAAAAAGCATCTTCCCACTTCCTGAGAACCCACTGTCTATAAAACCTTGTTCATTTCCCCTACCTCCTTGTCTGAGCCATCAACTCCTACAAGCATTCCTTGGGAAACCACAGGCCATGCCTGTCAGGGAAACACTAGGGATCTTCAAATTTTCACTCTTCTTCCTATCCTCCAAATCTAATCATACAGTTTCATCCCAGCTCTGTGGAAGATGACAACTGGCTGATTGCCTCCCTCTACATTCCCATTGACAGAGGACTAAGCAGATCTTGATGGCACACCCTGTTTTCCTTCCATCTATGGATCACTTTGGCCCCATCCCCAAACATTCTTGTCTGTCTCCATCTATAAGTGTCAGCTCCCCATACCAAGAAACACATTTTAACTGTTACCATCCACTTTTGGCCATACCTGGTAGGATCGCAAAGCATTCCCTATTAGGCAACCCACAACTGCCACAGCCTCTTAAGAGGCAGAAAAGGCCACAGAAACCAAGGATTGGAACACCTAGTCAGTAAAAACAAGACAGATATAATCACCTAGATATACAATCATCCCAACCCCAGATGCCTTGACAACAGAGTAAAATCACAATAAATATTGGTCAGTGCTGTGGGATATCTTTCTGTATGCTTTTGAATATGTGTTGCTCTGATTGGTTAATAAAGATGCTGCTCTGGCCTATGGCGAGTCAGGTTATAGCCAGGCTGAAAACCCAAGAGAGAGACAGGAAAACGAAAGACAGAAGAGAGGAGATGCCAGCCTTCTGCCCAAGGAACAACATGCCAGCAGACTGGTAAGCCACAGAACACATACCAAAACATAGATTAATAGAAATGGGTTAAATTTAAGACATAAGACCTAGCAAGCAAGAGGGCTACCACAGATCATAGAGTCTGTAAATAATATAAACTTCTGATTATTTTATAAGTAGCTGTGGGACACAGGAAAACATCTAACTACAGGTCAAGACAATATGTATCATTGCAGGGTAGTAACTCTTAACACCATAATCTGTGAATGATGCAACATGACTGACACACAAACCAAGAACTCCAAAACTGCCGTATGAATATGATGGGGAGGTCCTTAAAAATGAAATGAATAAATTCCTTAAAGAAGTCTATGAAAACACAAATAAATAGTGGAATGAAATGAAGAAAATTGTTCAGTACTTGTATATGAATTTCTAAACAGTCTTATTAAATAAGAAACACAGAGCTAAATATAGGGGTGAAAGCCATAGAGATCAGAGAAATAGGGATAGCCACCAGCTAACCTTACTCACCGCACCACTGTAGCTTCCCCCAAGAGAACTGAACCAGCTTCTTCCTGTCTAAACTGCACCTTTATTGCCTTGCTCTTCTGCCCTCTCATTGACTTTTAACCCAGCCACCTCACTTCCTCGTCACTGCCTGTCTATACAGACCACCAGGACTCTATGGTTGGTACTGGGATTAAAGGCATGTGTCGCCATGCTTGGCTGTGTCCTTGAACACACAGAGACTCTGCCTTCCATGTGATCAGATTAAGGGCGCGTGCCACCACCCCCTGACTTCTGTTTATGGTTGTCTATGACCTCTGATCTCTAGGTAAACTTTATTCTTTAACATACAAATAAAATATCACCATATTTCAGCACAAATAAAATATCACCACAGACTTGCAAGTGGAAACAGAATCAACATAGAAAACTCAAGCTGTGGGAAACTGAAAATGAAAAATTTAGCAACTCGAACAAGGACATGTAGCAGTCTTTCTCAGACCTCCAGCCCCCAAATAATGACACAGTGACTTATTATTAGTTATGAATGCTTGGCCTTAATTTAGGCATTCCCCCCACTAGCTTTTTTTTTTTTAACTTAAATTAACCTATTGCTCATCATCTACATTTTTCCTTGAGGCTTATTACCTTTCTTTCATTCTGTATGTTCTACCTTCCTGCTTCCTCCATGTCTGCCTAGGTGGCAGATACCTGGCTGGCTGTTCCTTGGTGTTTCCCTCTCTTTCTCCCTCATTCTCTCTTGAGGCTAGATTCCTCCTCCTACTTTTTCTCTTTTCCTGCCAGCCCTACCTATCCCTCTACTGCATAGCAATTAAGTGTTCAGTTTTTATTAGACCAATCAGGTTCCTTAGGCAGACAAGAAGAAACAAATGTAACACATCTTTACATAGTTAAACAAATGCAGCATAAACAAATGCAACACACGTTTACATAGCTAAAGTTATATTGCGCAGGAGGAAAATCAGGCAAAACAGAACAAAAAGAGTTGTAAGGTAGCATATCAGGCATTGAAGACAGGATACAAGTATTGATATCTTTATCAAAGAAAATACTAAATCTAAAATAATCCAGGCATAATACATTCAGGAATCTAAGATTCTTGGAAAGAATAAATCTATGAATAGCAAGAATAGAGGACAAAGAAGAAACCCAAGTCAACAACAAAGGAAATATTTTTAAAAAATCATTGAAGAAAAATTCCCCAATCTGAAAAAGGTAGTGCCTATCTGCTGTGGATATCGCTCTATATAAATAAAATGCTGATTGGCCAGTAGCCCGGCAAGAAGTATAGGTGGGACAAGCAGAGAGGAGAATTCTGGGAAGTGGAAGGCTGAGGCAAGGAGACGCTGCCAGCTGCCACAATGAGAAGCAGATGTTAAGATACTGGTAAGTCATGAGCCACATAGCAACTTATAGATTAATAAAAATGGGTTGATTTAAGATATAAGAACAGTTATCAAGAAGCCTGCCATGGCCATACAGTTTATAAGAAATATAAGTCTCTGTGTGTTTATTTGGTTGGGTCTGAGCAGCTGCAGGATTGGAGGGTGAGAGAAATTTGTCCTGACTGTGGGCCAGGCAGGACCAGGAAAACTCTAGCTACACCTATCAAGGCAGAATACCACCAAACCGACTAGACCACAAAAGAAATTCCACATGTCACATAATAATCAAAACACTAAAGGTATATAAAAAGAAAGAATGTTAAAAGCTGCAAGGGAAAAAGACAAAATAACTTATAAAGGCAAACATAATGTAATAACCCATGACTTCTCAATGGAGACACTAAAAGCCAGAAGGACCTGGACAGATGTTCTACAATATTCTAAAAAAACAGATGCCAACACAGACCACTATCTCCAGCAAAACTTTCAATCACAATAGATGAGGAATGATATTCCATGATAAAACCAAATTTAAGAAGTATCTGTCTATAAATCTAACCACACAGAAGGCTCTAGAAATAGAACAAACAAACCACTTCAACATGGAGAGGTTAAACACACCCAAGAAAACACAATTAATAAATAGTATCAGACTAGCAATCCAAAAGAAGGGGGAAAAACACTACGGTAAAATAATGGGAGGTAACAAACCGTGCTCATGGATAACTCTTAAAATAAATAGTCTCAACCCCCACCCCAACAACAACAACAACAAAAAAACACAGACTAACAGAATGGGTTGGAAAACTGAATCTATCTTTCTATTGCATCCAAGAAACACACTTTAACATCAAGTAAGATATCATCCCTCAGTAAAGGTTAGAAAAAGATATTATATGAAAATGAAACAAATAACATGCCAGTGTAGCCATTTCAGAAGAGATAAGGAAGGACCCTGAATACTGAGAAAAGGAAAAACCCACCAAGAAGGTATTTCAATTTTTCACATTTATTTACCAAACACAAGGGCATCCAAGTTCATAAAAGAAATGCTGCTAGAACTTAAATAACATATTGAGCCTCACACAATGATAGTTGGAGATAAAACAATCAATACAAAGAATCAATGAAACAAAGAGTGGCTTCTTTGAGAAAATCAATAAGATTGGCAAGCCCTTATCCAAATTAACTAATAGGCAGAGAGAGAATATCCAAATTAACAAAATTAGATAAAAAAGGGGGGGCACATAGCAACAGACAACTGGGGAATCCAAAGAATCATCGGTACATACTTTGAAAATCTGTTCTCCATCAAATTGGAAAGGAAAAAGGATATATTTTTCAATATATACTACCTACTAATAATAAATCAGAATCAGATAAGTAATTTAAACACACCTATAGCCTTCAGTGAAATAGGAGCTGTAATTAAAAGTCTAACAACCATAAAAACCCAGGGCCATATGATTTTAGTACAGCATTTTACTAGACTTTCATAGAAGAATTGATATCAGTACTCCTCATATTATTATACAAATTAGAAACAGAAGGAACATTGCCCAATTCTTTTTATGATGTCAAAGTTACCCTGATACATAAACCACATAAAGATCCAACAAAGAAAGAAAATTACAAATCAATTCCCTTATAAAACAGATGTAAAAATACTCAATAAAATACTTGGAAAAAGAACTTACGAGCACATCAAAATACAGTCCACCATAATCAAGTATGCTTTGACCCAGAGACTTGTGGATAGTTCAACATGAATAAACTGACAAATGTAATCCATGTAAAAAAAAACTGAAAGTTGAAAACCATGTGGTTATCTCATTAGGTAAGGAAAGATACTGTGACAAAGTCCATCATGCCTTCATGAGAAAAGTCCTGGAGATATATAGGGATATAAAGGACATACCTAAACACAATAAAAACAATTTGAAGCAACCCTGTAGTCAATGTCAACTTGGAGGAGGGAAATTCAAATCATTTCTACTAAAATCAGGAACAAAACCAAATACAACAGTTCTGCTAAGGAAACAAACCAATAAAATGATGCCTATGGACATTTTGCAGTCATTATCACAGAAGTTACCAGCTGTAGAAAATGGTAACAAATAAAGTGACCCATAGCCATACAATATAGAGAGAGTGAGAGAGCTTGGAACACTCCGCTTTGAAAGGGATGTCTCAATCACATCCCCCATCCGCAGGTTCTCAGTACTTTAAGGATGATGAAGAAAAAAAAAATGTGTAAGAGCCAGATGGAATGGAGGACACCAAGAAATGAAGCTCTTCTAGATACAGCAAAGCTGGCACACATATAATCTCACAAATATTGTGGCAGACTTCACACAGCCTGCATGGGTCTGCAAAAGATGGGATCCTGGCACTGAAAGAAGTGAACACATGCTCTCATCCCTAATCCAGAAGCCACCTTCATTGGTAACCATTTTGCAAATGAAATATTAGTTTTCTCTAAGGGAATCTCACAGGAGAAACATACCACACTTAATACCAGTTCTTATGCTCAGCAGTAGATGACCAACATAAAACTAATTCAATGGCAGCTTTGGAGGTTTTTGTTCATAATGTTGTCAGGTCTCTCTCTCTCTCTCTCTCTCTCTCTCTCTCTCTCTCTCTCTCTCTCTCTCTCTCTCTCTTTCCTCTTCCTCTCTCCCTTCCCCTCCTCCTTCCTTCCCTCCCCTTCTCCTCTTCCCTCCCCCCTCTTTCTTCATTATATAACCTTTGGGTATATGCTATAGATTCTGGTTTTGACTTTAGATTCTTGTGTACAAATGTGCATGCATTTTCTCTAGCTCTTTTTCTTTTTCTTTTTTTTTTATATTTATTTTGCAATACAATTCAGTTCTACATATCAGCCACGGATTCCCTTGTTCTCCCCCCCTCCCGTCCCCCTCACCTTCCCCCCAACACCCCCCCCCCCCATTCCCATCTCCTCCAGGGCAAAGCCTTCCCCACAGACTGAGGTCAACCTGGTAGACTCAGTCCAGGTAGGTCTAGTCCCCTCCTCCCAGGCCGAGCCAAACAATCCTGCATAGGCCCCAGGTTTCAAACAGCCAACTCATGCAATGAGCACAAGATCTGGTCCCACTGCCTGGATGCCTCCCAAACAGATCAAGCCAATCAACTGTCTCACCCATTCAGAGGGCCTGCTCCAGTAGGGACCCCTCAGCCATTGGTTCATAGTTCATGTGTTTCCATTCATTTGGCTATTTGTCCCTGTGCTTTATCCAACCTTGGTCTCAACAATTCTCACTCATATAAATCCTCCTCATTCTCGCTAATTGGACTCCCAGAGATCCACCCGGGGCCTAGTCATGGATCTCTGCATCCAGATCCCTCAGTAGTTGGATGAGGTTTCTAGCACAACAATTAGGGTGTTTGGCCATCCCATCACCAGAGTAGGTCAGTTCGGGCTGTCTCTCGACCATTGCCAGCAGTCTGTTGTGTGGGTATCTTTGTGGATTTCTGTGGGCCTCTCTAGCACTTTGCTTCTTCCTATTCTCATGTGGTCTTCATTTACCATGGTCTCCTATTTCTTGTTCTCCCTCTCTGTTGTTGATCCAGCTGGGATCTCCCGCTCCCCCAAGCTCTCTTTCCCTCAGCCCTCGCCTTTCATTACCCCCACTCATGTCCAGGCTGTTCATGTAGATCTCATTCCATTTCTCTGTCATTGGGCGATCCCTGTGTCTTTCTTGGGGTCCTGTTTTCCAGGTAGCCTCCCTGGTGATGTGAGCAGCAGACAAGTCATCCTTGTTTCATGTCTAGTATCCTGCTATGAGTGAGTACATACCATGTTTGTCTTTCTGAGTCTGGGTTACCTCACTCAGGATGATTTTTTCTAGATCCATCCATTTGTCTGCAAACCTCATGATGCCATTGTTTTTCTCTGCTGAGTAGTATTCCATTGTGTATATGTACCACATTTTGTTTATCCATTCTTCAGTTGAAGGGCATCTGGGTTGTTTCCATGTTCTGGCTATTACAAACAATGCTGATATGAACATAGCTGAACAAGTGCTCTTATGGTGTGGTTGAGCATTTCTTGGGTATATGCCCAAGAGTGGTATAGCTGGATCTTGGGGGAGATTGATTCCCAATTTTCTAAGAAAGCGCCATATTGATTTCCAAAGTGGTTGTACAAGCTTGCATTCCCACCAGCAGTGGAGGAGAGTTCCCCTAGCTCCACATCCTCTCCAGCATAAGGTGTCTTCAGTGTTTTTGATCTTAGCCATTCTGACAGGCATAAGGTGGTATCTCAGAGTCATTTTGATTTGCATTTCCCTGATGATTAGGGATGTTGAGCAGTTCCTTAAATGTCTTTCGGCCATTTGAGTTTCCTCTGTTGAGAATTCTCTGTTTAGTTCTATAGCCCATTTCTTAATTGGACTGTTGGGCATTTTGATGTCTAATTTCTTGAATTCCTTATATATTCTGGATATCAGTCCTCTGTCAGATGTGGGGTTGGTGAAGATCTTTTCCCATTCTGTAGGCTGTCGCTTTGCCTTGTTGACCGTATCCTTTGCTCTACAAAAGCTTCTCAGTTTCAAGAGGTCCCATTGATTGATTGTTTCTCTCAGAGTCTGTGCTACTGGTGTTCTATTTAGGAAGTAGTCTCCTATGCCAATGCGTTCAAGACTACTTCCTACTTTCTCTTCTAGCAGATTCAGAGTAGCTGGATTTATGTTGAGGTCCTTGATCCACTTGGACTTAAGTTTTGTGCACGGTGATAGATATGGATCTATTTGCAGCCTTCTACATGTTGATATCCAGTTTTGCCAGCACCATTTGTTGAAGATGCTTTCTTTTTTCCATTGTGCGCTTTTGGCTTCTTTGTCAAAAATTATATGTTCATAGGTGTGCGGATTAATGTCAGGGTCTTCAATTCGATTCCATTGGTCCACATGTCGGTTTTTATGCCAGTACCAAGCTGTTTTTATTACTGTAGCTCTATAGTAGAGCTTGAAGTCAGGGATCGTGATGCCTCCAGAAGTTGTGTTATTGTACAGGATTCCTTTGGCTATCCTGGGTTTTTTGTTTTTCCATATGAAGTTGAGTATTATTTTTTCCAGGTCTGTGAAGAATTGTGTTGGTATTTTGATGGGGATTGCATTGAATCTGTAGATTGCTTTTGGTAAGATTGCCATTTTTACTATGTTAGTCCTGCCTATCCATGAGCATGGGAGATCTTTCCATTTTCTGACATCTTCTTCAATTTCTTTTTTCAGGGACTTAAAGTTCTTGTCATATAGGTCCTTCACTTGCTTGGTTAGTGTTACCCCAAGGTATTTTATGTCATTTGTGGCTATAGTAAAGGGTGATGTATCTCTGATTTCCTTCTCCGCTTCTTTGTCCATTGTATATAGGAGGGCTACTGATTTTTTTGAGTTGATCTTGTATCCTGCTATGTTGCTGAAGGTGTTTATAAGCTGTATCAGTTCCTTGGTAGAATCTTTGGGGTCGCTCAAGTATACTATCATGTCATCTGCAAATAGGGAAAGCTTGACTTCTTCCTTTCCAATTTGTATCCCCTTAATCTCCTTATGTTGTCTTATTGCTCTGGCTAGAACTTCAAGTACTATATTGAATAAGTATGGGGAGAGTGGACAGCCTTGCCTCATTCCTGATTTTAGTGGAATTGCTTTGAGTTTCTCTCCATTTAATTTGATGTTGGCTGTTGGCTTGCTGTAAATTGCCTTTATTATGTTTAGGTATGTTCCCTGTATTCCTGATCGCTCCAATACCTTTATCATGAAGGGGTGTTGGATTTTGTCAAATGCCTTTTCTGCATCCAGTGAGATGATCATATGGTTTTTTTTCTTTGAGTTTGTTTATATGGTGTATTACATTGACGGACTTTCATATGTTGAACCACCCTTGCATCCCTGGAATGAATCCTACTTGATCATGGTGGATAATTGTTTTGATGTGTTCTTGGAGTCTGTTTGCCAGTATTTTATTGAGTATTTTTGCATCAATGTTCATGAGGGAGATCGGTCTGTAGTTCTCTTTCTTTGTTGTATCCTTGTTTGGTTTAGGAATTAGGGTAATTGTAGCCTCGTAGAAGGAGTTTGGTAATGTTCCTTCTGTTTCTATTGTGTGGAACAATTTAGAGAGTATTGGTATTAACTCTTCTTTGAAGATCTGGTAGAATTCTGCGCTGAAACCATCTGGTCCTGGGCTTTTTTTGGTTGGGAGACTTTTAATGACTGTTTCTATTTCGTTAGGGGTTATTGGACTATTTAAATAGTTTATCTGGTCTTGATTTAACTTAGGTATGTGGTACCTATCCAGAAAGTTATCCATTTCTTTTAGGTTTTCCAGTTTTGTCGAATAGAGGTTTTTGAAGTATGACCTGATGATTCTCTGGATTTCCTCAATGTCTGTTGTTATGTCCCCCTTTTCATTTCTGATTTTGTTGATTTGGATGCTCTCTCTCTGTCTTTTGGTTAGTTTGGATAAGGGCTTGTCTATCTTGTTGATTTTCTCAAAGAACCAACTCTTTGTTTCATTAATTTTTTGTATTGTTCTCTTTGTTTCTATTTTATTGATTTCAGCTCTCACTTTGATAATTTCCTGGCGTCTATTTTTCCTGGGAGACTGTGCTTCTTCTTGTTCTAGAGCTTTCAGGTATGCTGTTAAGTCTCTAGTGTGAGATTTCTCCAACTTATTTATGTGGGCATTTAGTGCTATGAGTTTCCCTCTTAGTACTGCTTTCATAGTGTCCCATAAATTTGGATATGTGGTGTCTTCATTTTCATTGATCTCTAGGAAGTCTTTAATTTCTTTCTTTATTTCTTCCTTAACCCATTGGTGATTCAGTTGGGTATTATTCAGTTTCCATGAGATTGCAGGTTTTCTGTAGTTTTTGTTGTTGTTGAAATCCAACTTTAGACCATGGTGGTCTGATAGAACACAGGAGGTTATTCCAATTGTTTTGTATCTGTTTAGATTTGTTTTGTGGCCAAGTATGTGGTCAATTTTAGAGAAGGTTCCATGGGGTGCTGAGAAGAAGGTATATTCTTTTTTGTTAGGATGGAATGTTCTGTAGATATCGATTAAGTCCATTTGAGTCATGACATCAGTTAAGTCCTTTATTTCTCTGTTAAGTTTCAATTTGGGAGATCTGTCCAGTGGTGAAAGTGGGGTGTTGAGGTCTCCCACTATTAATGTGTGGGGTTTTATATGTGATTTAAGCTTTAGTAATGTTTCTTTTACATATGTGGGTGCCCTTGTGTTTGGGGCATAAATATTCAGAATTGAGACTTCATCTTGGTGGATCTTTCCTGTGATGAGTATGTAATGCCCTTCTTGATCTCTTTTGATTGATTTTAGTTTGAAGTCTATTTTGCTGGAAATCAGGATGGCTACACCCGCTTGTTTCTTAAGACCGTTTGATTGGAAAGTCTTTTCCCAGCCTTTTATTTTTAGGTAGTGTTTATCTTTGAATTTGAGATGTGTTTCTTGTATGCAGCAGAAAGATGGGTCCTGCTTTCGTATCCATTCTGTAAGCCTATGTCTTTTTATAGGTGAATTAAGTCCATTGATATTGAGGGAAATTAATGACCAGTGATTGTTCATTCCTGTTATTTTTTGGTGGTGATGTGTGGGTACTTCTATACGTTGGGGTTTACTGCTGTGGCTTTATCTGTTGCCTGTGTTTTCGAGGGTGTATCTGACTTCCTTAGGTTGGAATTTTCCTTCCAGTGCTTTCTGTAGGGCTGGGTTTGTGGATAAGTATTGTTTAATTCTGGCTTTGTCATGGAATGTCTTGTTCACTCCATCTATGGTGATTGAAAGTTTTGCTGGGTATATTAGTCTAGGCTGACATCCATGGTCTCTTAGTGTCTGCATTACATCTGTCCAGGTTCTTCTGGCTTTCAAAGTCTCCATTGAGAAATCGGGTGTTATTCTGATGGGTTTGCCTTTATATGTCACTTGCCCACATAAATGTCCAAGAAATTTGGGACACCATGAAAAGACCAAACCTAAGAATAATAGGGGTCGAAGAAGGAGAAGAATACCAACTCAAGGGCACAGAAAATATATTCAACAAGATCATAGAAGAAAACTTTCCCAACTTAAAGAAGGAAATGCCTATGAAGATACAAGAAGCTTATAGAACACCAAACAGACTAGACCCCCAAAAAAAGTCCCCTCGCCACATAATAGTTAAACAACTAAACGTACAGAATAACGAAAGAATATTAAGAGCAGCTCTTTTTCTTGATTGGTCATTTTGTCATATTCTGATGTGTTTATTTTGGATTTATCACATATTTTCATTTTATCTTTTATTTTATTATTGCTCCTTGGTTGTCCGATTTCTAACAACAGATGGAAAAGCTGTGTAACTGAGGGGAGTAGTGGTAAGGAAAATCACAATCAATATATTGTTTGAAAAGTTATCTCTTTTCAATAGAAGAAAAGAAAATATGCATCATCTTAAAGAACAAAATTAATATGCTCTATAATTAATCACAATAGGCAACTATATTTATTATAATTTTCTAATTTTAAAAATCATCTTTTAGCTGAGCGGTGGTGGCCTTTAATCCCAGCACTCGGGAGGCAGAGCCAGGCGGATCTCTGTGACTTCGAGGCCAGCCTGGGCTAACAAGTGAGTTCCAGGAAAGGCTCAAAGCTACACAGGGAAACCCTGTCTCAAAAAACCAAAAAAAAAAAAAAATCTTGAAAGTTTCCAATGGTGGTATTATCTGATAGCCTCACACTATGTCACCCCCCATTTTTTTAGTTTCTACCTTAGGTTATGTGGATCATGGTTTAAGCTCCATATAAAATGCCCTATAAATAAATAAGATAAAACTCTGAGCATCTCAACCCTCTTGTGACATGGATAAAATTCTCCTTGTCTTTTCTAGCTCTACAAAAATACAAAAGAAATAGCTGCTGGTAAGAATAACACCATTGACTTCTAACACATTCTTTTAAAGTATCGAGAAAATTCAGGATACACATAAATATGGTCAAAAACATCGCTTGGTTTCCCATGAATTTCAACTTGCAACTGTGCCCCGTTCTCTGCATACTTTCCCTTCTCAATTTGTTTCTTTGCCTCATTATTTAGCAATTCTAGAGCGTTTATTTCCTTTATGGTGGCATCTGTTCTCTGATCTCCCTTGTCTCTGAGTGAATGATGGGTGAGGTACATTGTCAAGGTAGCAGCAGCATTGCAATGCAGGCAACATAAAAAAAAATGTGATGGCAGAACTGGCATACCGATTCTACTCAACTTCACCTGGATGATTTGCAGGGCCAAAGCCGAAGTATGATAAAATGTACTTGTGCCCCATGAGTTACCATGAGCTGTTACTTGTTGGGACATAGAAAAGGAGGCAAACTATTGAGCAGTTATAAGTAGCATGGGAGTCAATATCCAGGACCTCTGATTTCTAAGTGAAAAGTGAGATGAATTTCCAGACACAAGAACATAAAGAGTTAGCTTTGCCACTGTTGGAGCCTAGGCTACCAAACATGGGATGTGTAGAGATACATTAGATATGAATGACCACACAATCATGGAAAGACTGAGTCTTGAGACTTGAGGGCCAGGGGACTAGACACAACACAGAGGAATTGATTTGGAGAAGCTGAAGCTAAGTACTGGGGACTTTGATTTCTGAGTGCTAACTCAGGGGAATCCCCTTCCCAAAGAAGAGACAGTGGATTTCTGCTGTTGGATGGTCTGTATATGCTCTGATTGGTCAATAAATAAAACACTGATTGGCCAGTGGCCCGGCAGGAAGTATAGGTGGGACTAACAGAGAGGAGAATTGAGAGAGCAGGAAGGAGGAGGGAGACACTGCCAGCCGCCACCATGACAAGCAGCACGTGAAGATGCCAGTAAGCCACGAGCAACGTGGCAAGGCATAGATTTATAGAAATGGATTAATTTAAGATGTAAGAACAGTTAGCAAGAAAGCCTGGCACGGCCATACACTTTGTAAGCAATAGTAGTCTCTGTGTTTACTTGGTTGGGTCTGAGTGGCTGTGGGACTGGCAGGTGACAGAGATTTGTCCTGACTGTGGGCCAGGCAGGAAAACTCTAGCTACAGATTTCCCTTTAACTTTTTTCTTTTGTACCCTCCACAAACTATGAGATGCCCACCCACATTGATGAGCAGATCTTCTCCTTTCAGATTACTGATTCAATATTAACCTTTTACAGAGACTCCCTCACATAGACACTTGGGAATGATTTGGGAGCCTTGAAGGCAACCTTAATCCAGTCAACCCATAAAGTATCGCAATTGGTATTTACATAATTTATGGGAAATTTCCTTTAGAGACTATAGGACAGAACTTATTCAATAATAGTACTTTTTATTGTTAACTCTCCAAATATTGAATGAAGGTGCTTTTGTGATCAATTAAATTATATGTCACTGAACTCAATTCATTTTCATTCTTTGTATCTATTTATCTAGAATTTTTTTTCTCATGAAAACAGCCAATTCTTACTATTCTAATCATCTGAATGTATTTGGAACATTAGAAGAAGAAGGAAAGGAAAAGGAGAGATTTTTAAGGCACAGGGTTATGTAAAATTATCTCCACTGAGCGATTTACACCATTAACATAATGAGATACTGTGTACAATCTGAAGTAGTAGGAAATGAAAGGGTTTTCATTAGCACATTTTCCATCTCCACTCACCACAGCTTTCTTTCTGCCCCTTAGGTCAAGCTGGATGAGCTGCCCTCTGTTCAACACTTTCTGACTCTTAGTAACCCTTTCCCAGTGGGAAGTCTGGTTGAAAGTCTAATGTGACCAAGGTTTTTGTGTCCCCTCCTCCTAAGAGGAATCCCAAGAACAAAGTATCAACAGAACTATAGAACAGGTGACAAAGGATACAGAAATAGATGAAATGGATTTCTAATGCTTTGTGGGGTTTTTTTTATATTCTTTTGTTTATTTTCTTTAAGAGCAGCTGAAGGGATAGGTCATCTTTTCTTCATTGGTCTATATTTTAAAGTAATTCTACCCACTTGTAAATCTACACTGAGAAAATGGCTTAATTATATTCAATCAAACTACCCTTATTGTTTCCAATTAGTGTTTTTACAATTTTTAAATGAACCTAGAAGAAATTAGTTTTGACTGTGGGGATTAGAAGAAGTTAAATATCTGAAGCTGTTAAAGAGGGAAGAGAGAGGAGAAGGGAGGGAAGGAAAAGGGGGGAAGGAGAGAGTTATGCCCCAAGGGAGGTCTGGAGACTGCTGCTTCAGAATCAGCAAGAAGAAAGCCTACAGAAAATGTCTCTTTTTTGAAGATGAAATAATTACATCATATTTTACTAAGATGGCACAGAGACTTGAGAAATAAAAGCAAAATACTGAATTTTTTCATGTATTTAATTCTTTTTCTAACCTGCCATTGATGTACTTTGACAAAGTGCCAAAAAATGTTAGCATTCTGGCATATTACTTTTATTTCAATCTCACAAATATATGCTGGGGCATTTTTACCATCTGCTGTGCAAACTTCTGCCGAGGGAAAGACAATAGATACTTCTGCACATCCGTGTCAAAATACAGTTATAGGGGATTTCCTGCACTAAAGAAAATGCAGCCACAATAAATGGGATGACAAGAAGGTTATGAGTCAGAACAGTACAGAAATAATTGTTTATTTCACCTTGTTTTCAAAATATTTGATATATTTTCACAGAAACTGGATACTTCCTGCTGTTACCCAGTACAATTAATCCTTGTGATTCTATTATTGAGAGTGATTAATAGATGAAGAAACATATTTTTAGACCACATTCATTAATTAAATGTATTGTGGGTATTCCCACATTGTAACAAGTAAAAACTTGATAAAAAAGTAGTTTTTGTTAATTAATTTAAATATTTGTAAAAACAAACCATTTATAAACACCAAACTGTTATTTAAAAAAAATGTGCTATGTTGCCTAAACACAAGCATTTTGTTATCAAATCACTCATGGCATGCATCCAAACAGGGTTTTATAGTTAACTGTGTGAACTCATAATATTCCTGGTCTTGCTGATAGTCTGAATATATCTGTTTCTGTGATGGAAAATTCTCTCTTTCTCCACCTCTTTTTTCTCTTACATACATCCACCTATGCTGGCTCATGTGCACACACACACACACACACACACACACACACACACACACACACACACAAACCTTAAAGGAGAAGAAAAGAAGAAGAAGAAGAAGAAGAAGAAGAAGAGGAAGAGGAAGAGGAAGAGGAAGAGGAAGAGGAAGAGGAAGAGGAAGAGGAAGAGGAAGAGGAAGAGGAAGAGGAAGAAGAAGAAGAAGAAGAAGAAGAAGAAGAAGAAGAAGAAGAAGAAGAAGAAGAAGAGGAAGAAGGGAAAGCGCCATCACTTCATGCCCTTCTTATTTTAGGAATGTTTTTCTAGCTCACCTTCTCTTGTCCACTCCCCACCACCCCCCCAGTTGACCACAGAATTTGGCTATAAAACTCATTTTCTGGAAGAATTCTGAGATTTCTAACAAAGTTTAGCAACTCTCCTGCTGTAATTGTGAAGTGCCACATTTCCTCATCTAAAGTGGAAATTAATTTCTTCAGTGGATTCTTCAAAATTTTGTAAATTAAAGAAAATGATGTAAATATAAATTTCTCTGGCTGTATAAATATGTATGCATTAAAACTCATAAAATTTGACAGATACATTCTTTCTTTAGCAACACTTCATTGAAATAGTTGTCCTAATATAAGCAAAATGCTTTAGATATTTATATTTAAGGCTAGATATCTTTATATACAAATATGCACATACCAATAATATACTTTAAAATATCTCACAAAATGCCATTTTTCTACAATGATTTCAAGACCCTAAGAACATCAATTTATGAACATTTTCAAGGTATGTTAGACTATAAATCCCACCAGGTTCTATGAGTAATGTAACAGAGAATGATTTTGTAGATCCACAAAGACTACAATGCCACATGACATAGGGGTAGAAATTGGAATTCTGTGGTCACAAGTCCCAGAATTCTGACAATCACCAAGAGCTGGAGCAGGCAATGAATCACTTTACATACCTCCTCAGTGACAGCCAGGCCCTTCTGCATTTTATAACTAGTTTCCAAAAGTAATGAAATATGTTTCTATTGTTTTGAGTCACAAAAGTCACAGTCATTTATTGTAGAACATTATGAAATGTCTTTGAAACATGAAAATATAAATAAAGCACTTTCACAGTTTTGAAAATATCAGTATAGAACTGATAGTTAAAACAGGACTATTTTTGTTGCTGTTTAGAGAATTTAGGCCCTTGGGTAGGGCAGCTAAGCACTCTACTATTGAGTTGAACCCACGACCTCTGAAAAGCATGCTTTTAAAAGTTCAACAATTTATATTGATCATTCTGAAACATGCTTTGCATTAGTACAGGACAACAAGGTCTTCAAGGGCCACCACAGAGGCAAATAATCTTGATCTTCTTCCTCCAGGATTTTGCAATACTGATATATTCCCTGTATGTCTTTTTTTCCCTAAAAAGTGCTGGAGAATTAATTATACAGCTTTAGTGTATAAAACATAAACATAGTCAAAAACATAAACAGATATATTGTAAGCAGTGTCTAGATAGAGAATGCTGTGCTAAAGAAAGTATGTGATATCTTAAACCTGGTTCCTTCTTTGTGATTATTTGCTTTTTCTTATAAAAGTTTTGGGGCAATTTCCTGTGACTGGCACTGGAGTTTTTATTAGATAGTCTATAGCTCTTTGGGGGGAGCACTTTCAACCTTATGATATAATTACAATTGATACAATGTTTACACACACACACACTCACACACATACATACTTGTGTACCTGTGTGTGATCTTCAAAAAATATGGCAAGCCACACATGAGAAATGCCTGTCCACTCTGCTGAGATGCCATGACATGGGAATGCACACAAACTCACAGTCAGAATGGGCTTTGAGTGTACAGGAAACTCCATCCAGTTTAGGCGCAACAAAAGGGGATGTTTCTTTCAGCTGAGCCTCAGATGTCCCCAGAGATTACTGCTTTTGTACTACAAGCATCTAAGAAAACACAATTGATACCAATCAAAGAACTTTCAGTTAAAGGAAGCAGATGCTGTTTCTAAACTAGATTGTTTATGATTATGTATTCTGAGCAGTAAGTAAGTGAAACATCCACCAGAAGGTTTTATTTTCACATGCTAGAAACTAGTGACTTGCTACCACATCCCTGAAGCCTTGGACGTAATATTTCCCTTTTGTGTTATCCCTTACATGGCCTCTACTGATTACCAGTAGTCGATTTTTCAAAACTTATTATCTACCACACTTAGCACTTTGGACCCAGTTGAAGATTATTTGTGTGGCTCTATTTGTCCTTATTATCTTACAAAAATAAAAATCCAATAATGTAAAAGCTGGTAAAATTGTTATAAGAAAGTAGTTATGCCCAGAATGTCTGTAGTTCCTCAGAAATGTTGGGAGCCTCTTATTTTGCTAGTAATGCTGTACCAGGCCCCCACACCTTAACACAATTTATGTCATGATGAAGTACCATTCAGGCCTTGGGACACAGCATGTAGGCAGCAAAACCTGTCAAAATGAAAACAAAGGCTTAATCTATCAAAGTCCATAGTTCTGAGAAATTCCCTAAATATACTAACCTTGTATTTTGACTTCTGTATTTTTGTTTCTGGCTAATTCTTCTTGCCTATTGAGTTGTATCACCTAAGGATGTGGTGTTTGTGTTTAAAAGCTCACCCTTATAAAGGAAAGGGACTGAACTTGGGACCCAAACACCCAGTGTAGTCTCCAGCAGGCTGATGAAGACTCTCTGTTGCCATGACCCCATGTTAATGTGGTTCTTTCTTGTGAATATCTCACAACAGTGCATGCTAAACGAATATGTATAATTCAGAGATCTTTGTGTTCACATTTAAAACTAGCTGAATGGCTTCTGTTTGTGAGCTTGAATTAATATTTATATCTGAAAGAGCAGGTGGTCAGTTGCTTATTCTCTGTGTGTAGAACTAGGCACAGACTTGTGGTAGTATTGTGTTCCCCAAAATATTGTGTACCCTAATAAACTTATCTGGGGTCAGAGACAGAACAGCCACAATATTAAACATAG
Source organism: Peromyscus californicus insignis (assembly GCF_007827085.1). Classification (NCBI taxonomy): domain Eukaryota; kingdom Metazoa; phylum Chordata; class Mammalia; order Rodentia; family Cricetidae; genus Peromyscus; species Peromyscus californicus. The sequence goes on along the minus strand of NW_026294491.1, from coordinate 46,393,627 downwards.
AGGATAGGCAGTGGTAGCACACGCCTTTAATTCCAGCACTTGGGAGGCAGAGCTAGGCAGAAATCCATGTGTTCAAGGATATAGCCAAGCATGGTGACTCACGCCTTTAATCCCAGAAAGCGAGCCTTTAATCCCAGGGAGTGATGATAGAAGGCAGAAAGATATATAAGACGTGAAGACCAGGAACTAGAAGCATTTGGCCTGGTTAAGCATTCAGGCTTTTGAGCAGCAGTTCAGCTGAGACCCATTCTGGATGAGGACTCAGAGGCCTCCAGTCTGAGGAAACAAGACCAGGTGAGGATCCGGCAAGGTGAGGTAGCTGTGGCTTGTTCTGGTTCTCTGATCTTCCAGTTCACCCCAATACCTGGCTCAGGTTTGATTTTATTAATAAGAAATTTTAAGATTCCTGCTACACAGACTAAATGTACTAATTGTATAAATTATTTTTAATGATTAAGGCATAATTCTTTCCTTCCTTAAGACACTGAAAATGAAATCTTTAAATGCAACTTCAAAAAATAGTCTTGAGGACTAGAGATGTACCTCAGTTGGTAGAATAATCACATACAATACAAATAGCCCACGATTCCCAAGCACTAGGTAAAGAGGTGTTTTGGCATAGAAATGCTGTCACTCTTCATTGAGAAGGAAAACACTGGATAATCATGACTTCAGGTTCTGCCTTGCTACATTACAAGTTTGGGGCCAGCCTTAGCTAAACATGACTCCATCTCAAAACACTAAAGTAGCTTAGCTATTTTTTGTTTATGTTTAGAAAAGCATGTATCCTTACCTTGGACCAGCTTGAAAATAAAATCCAGTTTGTGGTTGAGCGGCGAGAAGAGATCTGAGTTATGTGGAGAGATGAAGAAGACTCTCTGTTCTCATTCTTTATTAAACCATCTGAGAATACAAACTTTGGACTTGGCCTCTGTCAAAAATTTTCTGACTTGTAAATTTCCTTCCTTTCAGTAGTACCATCACCCAGCTACAACAGGAAGCAGATATCACACCATTTCTTTTCTACTTTGTCATCTCACCTACATCTTTCTTCCACATCTTCAAGAGTAACATAAAGAAAATGTTTAAGCATAAGGAAAAAAAGGAAAAAGTGAATGTGTGAGCTATCTGAAAATATCTCCATACACACATACACACACACACACACACACACATATATATACGTATTATATACCTTGGAATGTATTGGTGTTACCTTATATAATAAAAAGGATCTTCAAGCCTCTGATTAAGTCAAGTGTTTAGAGATAAGAGAATATCCCCTCTGATGGATCTGATACAGCACAAGTAATCTTCTAAAAAGTGATGTGCAAGAAACCAGAATCACAGTCGTGGTATAATTATGCATAACAGTGACCTGGTCTCAGTAAGTTGGAAGAAGCCATAAGCTAGAAAGAGAAGTGCCACATGTGAATCTATATCTTTCCTGAAAGATCAACACCATCTTAATTTAATCATCAACCCAAGATGACTTTGGACTTCTGAGCTAGAGCACATAAGAAATGGCGGGATTGGACTACGCCACAGCATTAAAATAGCAATTGAGAATCAGTATAGCAATACTGGACAGTTTGACACAATTTTGACTTCCACTAGAAACATGGTCCACAGATATGTTGTTCTGAAAGGGTCCAGAATAGGTGTGTAAATGAGCCATTACTTGTTTCTTTGTGTTCTTCTGGGATCTACAAATGAACTCCTGATACAATATTATCTCTGTACCATTGACACAGTTCTTTGCCTAAATATTTGTTTCTCAGTTTCAAAGACAAACTAAATATTAATGTTTTAATTTTTATCTTACCTCCTTGCTGTAAGTAAGTAATTTTTGACTGAGGAAGGTGCTAGTCTATGTAAATCTCACCTCATTCAGTCAGAAGCTGAGACATATGATTTCTTTCCACTTCTATCGTACTGTGCACACAGTCTTAGAAGAACATATTGCTTGATTCCTTTATATTTATTTTTATCTGCCTCACGAAATAGGCAAGTAACCACTTGCTCAAAAAATATGCTCTTCTGGTTTCTGGGAGAGACCTTATTTTACCTCATTTAAGAGGTAGAAGAAAACCATTGTGTTTTGGTCCAGAAGTTTAATGAGAATGGAACACCTCTGTTTAACACAAAGAAGCTCCTTCTTGTCAGAGACCTGCTTATTTCACAAAGGAAAGTGTACAGTTATCTGTTATTTATATAGTAATTCTAATTTGTTTAAGGTGATTTTTAAAGGACATCTTTTATGAACAGCCACAGTCAATGTGATAACACTATTCATGACCCTGAAATTTGCAAAGACACTTGTATGTCATGCAATGCAGAATATTAAAAGATAGAAGGTATAGTGAAAATCTATTATATTTATAACTGTAAAAGTCATTCTCAGTAGAAAAAGAGATCAGGTCTAATGAGATGCCTCCCAGAGACAGATGTTGGGATTTCATTTACAATCACCATGCACTCAGGGTCTGAGGTTCAGCAACCCCCTGAGCCAAGGTCACTGTACCTCCAAGACAAGTCAGGGCTTCAAGAAAGTATTATAAGAATTAGATTGATTCAGATTTTTATGATGCTTTAAATAGTGCTTCAGTACTAAAACGTAATAAAAGAAGCCAACTCTTGTGCTTCATGCTTTTAATTTTAGACATTTAGGAGGCTGATTCAGGAGTGTTGCCTCAAGTTTGAAAGCACCCTGGGTTACTTATTTAGTTTCAGACTGACACAGGCTACATCATGAGACACTGTCTCAAAAGAAAAACAAGAACAAAGCAGAACATCAGCAAGAAAGAACCTGCTGAAATGTACAATATGAAAAAAATACAAAATCTGCAATGTTAAAATGGAAATTGCGAAAAGGACTGGATCTAGAAACTGATGATTGAGAGGAAAAGCCAAAGTAGGCTGCAGACTAGGTACCCATTAAAGGAAGTAGCAGCAACAATGTCTCACCTCACATGAGAAAGGAGGGAGGGAATAGCTAAATAGTACAGAATAACTCAGAATAAAATGGAAGGAGCTAGACTTATCAGAAGCTGCACCCGGAATCTGCAGATCAGATGTCAAAGCTCCAAGAACTGTTTTCATCTAAATTGTGTATCTCATTGAGCCAACTAGCTTTGTTTTGTTGGTATGTCTTTTGCAGAAAATTACCATTCAGTTTTCAAAACAGCATAGCTCTAAAAACACCCAAAATAGAACTGAAGTGACTCTGTGACTTGTACAGTGATAGTTTTGTCAGATTTTTACTTCAATTTTATTAAAGGCTCCGTACCAGGGGAGAAGAAGCAGCAAAGCCATTCATGACAGTTCTATAGAAAGGCTTGCATTTTTATAAGAGTGTGGTTTCAAGACATAACTTATGACTGTTATAAGGAAAACTTTCAGCCTGGCTGTGAATTAGAAGGGGATTTAGAAATCAGGAACATTTTGTGGATTTAATATATTTAAGCCTTAGATTTGTATAAAATGATTTATTGTTTAAAATGATGAAAGAGAAGAGATTACTGTGGTGCATATCTAAATAAAAATTAGGCATTTGTATTTTATAAGAAAATGGTATTTATTAAACCACAACAGTAATTATACTGAAAATTAAAAATTAGCCATCTTGGGGAAAGCAGTGTACTAAATACAAATTTCAATCACTTATGAGCACTTGCTCTTTGGGATTCCATTCACTCAGTTGCATAGGGGGAAAAAAGTCTCATTAATTTGCCACAAGACCCTCTCTATGATTCTGTGCATATTCTCATTCTCATCCAATCAGTTTCTTTAGAGATAGTTCCTGAGCTCAGTCTGTGCTTGTCATATTTTCTCTCATTTGTGGATGTTAACTGTAAATCTCCAGTAGAGATTTTGCTACATTGTTTGTGATTTACCTGAATTTGGAGCAAAGACTTAGTTATTGTTTTATTGTATGAGAACATGTCAAACATTTTATTCATCAACAAACATTTATTTAGTGATATTATTAACTAGATAAGTACTGGACCATAGAGTCGGTTGACTCACTGAGTTTTTTTTTTTGTGTGTGGTATTATGTTCCCCAAAATATTGTGCACCCTAATAAACTTATCTGGAGTCATAGAAGAGAACAGCCACTAGATATAGAGGCCAGAAAATAGTGGCACACATGCCTTTAATCCTAACATTCCAGAGGCAGAGATCTGCCTGGATCTCCGTGAGTTCAAGGCCACTGGAAACAGCCAAGCATGGTGACTCACACCTTTAAACCCAGGAAGTAATGGCAGGAGACAGAAAGGTATTTAAGGTGTGAGGACAAGGAACTATAGCCTGGTTAAGCTTTTAGGCTTTTGAGCAGCACAGTTCATCTGAGAGGCATCCAGTCTGAGGAAACAGGATCACCTGAGGAATTGGCGAGGTGAGGAAGCTGTTGCTTGTACTGCTTCTCTGATCTTCCAGCTTTAATCCAATACCTAGCTCCAGGTTTGTTTTTATTGTAAGTACCTTTAAGATTCATGCTACATTTTTTCCCTCAAAGGCCTCATAAATCAGTGAATGAGACATGGCGGTTCCTTGGAAAGCCAAAGTGATTGTAGATAGAGATCATTGCTCTAACCACAAACCACTTCAGAAGCTTCTGTAATCAGACTGACTATCCAAAGACTTAGGCACAATATGGGGCTCTGCAAAATTGGAATACAAAGGTCATAAAGAAAAGTGACATGCTTGAGGATTTAACTGAAAGATCTGAAGGCTGAAGTATGAAATACAAAGAGAAGGGTGTAAGAAGAATATGCTATACAATGGAAAGACTGTATGGACGGATGCCTATTCAGTCTTTGGAACATTATGTTTCAGAGCACAGAACATAAAACCCAGGAAATGTTTGAAGGAAAAGCTTGGCAGAACAGGAAAATTTTATAAGTGACTCCCTGAAATTAAAATAAACAAGCAAACCACAAAACTATTCATTCAGTGTTGTCAACTATTCCACTTCATTTATCTACAGTTGGAAGTTTAAAAGTAAGACAAAGAAGAGAATTAGGAAGGGTGTCAAGACAAGCTAAAGAATGGAAGGGTGGGCTTCTTGGTGCTGTTGAGTTATAGAGATTGTGAAGCCGCTTGGAAAAGGGCGCTACCTGTTTCTCCATTTGGGCACTCTGAGTCTGAGACATGCATGCTTGGAAGCTGGACAAATATGCTGGTTTTGGAGAGTAACAGCAAAGTCTTCTCACAGAAGGAAGTTCACTTCTGCACTCCATCTGTAAGAACATATAGAGCTTCTTGCACCAGAAGAAATGTTTCAAGAATATGTCAAACAAATTATCATGTAGAGAAACATTTTCTTTCTTCAAATATTATTGGTAAGAAAATACTTGCTATTCTGACATAGAAAATGTATTGAATTTAAAACTCTATTTGCTACTGGAGATATAAACACCACTATGTGTTCCTCTGTGTTCTCCCAGTGTAAATTACATAAAATAAAATGTATGATTTTGGTTTTGTTGATGAAAAGCAGTTAAAGGATGTCACCACACTCCTGACATAAGAATCAGTGTTCATTGTCAGCTCCTGCAAGCCTTCAAGTGCACTCTTACATTCCAAAGTTGTAAGACTACAACAAAAGCAAGTTATACCACAAAAGGCACAAAAGCAACACTCCTATTTTGTTTAGAAGTGACTTGAATTTTTGAGGTCAGAATTGAAATTTGAGCAAAATACCTTATTATATTAATAAGCACAATGTAACATTGTAGAAACAAACATTTGTAAAATAGACATGTATCTGCCAACACATTGCATTTAACCTTTAAAACATGGAGAAATATACAGAAATTCTACATATTTATTTTAAAAATGTCCAGTGTTTATATAAATCCAGCTTATGTTCTTGCCAGTGAAATCTTAACAAATATTATTATAGTCTTGACAAATGCAATCGAAATTAGTTAACTGAATAGATAAATATAAAGCTCTGATACACTTTTGAATTTTTTAATCCTTCAAGAAAACCAGAACTACTACAATAATAGAGAAAAATATTGTTGTAATTGTAATTGGGGTACATCCTTGAAAAAAATGCCATTGCCTTCAAAGCTCTCTCACTTGGGATATTGTGCTGTGGTGTAACACAGACATCTTGAAGCAAATGTGCTGCAAAATTCATAGCAACTTTACACTTTTGACTAGAAACAATGTTCTCAACCCTAAAATTAATACTTCTACTTAGAGTTCCTTTTATGAGGATCTTAAAGTGCTGGAATCAGTTTGCATGAAGTCCAAATCGATAGATTTGAGAAGACTGAATCTACTAGACAAAAAGTGGCTGCTAGCAGTGAGGTTGGGTTGGGACGCTCAACAGAAAATGCTCCCTGCTATCCCTACTGTCGAAGTTCCTTTGTTATCCAGGAGCAGATAGCACTCATAGATGTAAAATCACAGTGTGTGGATGTCTATAACAGCGAGTATTGGACCAGGCTATGATACTACTGAACACTGAAAACTCACTGTAACAAGATAAACTTAATAAAGTTATATTTTGGGTCAGTTAAGAGTCATGTAAAAGTTGACAATTATTATGTCACCCAAAAGTCAATTCATAGTTTTATTTTAGAATTTAAAATATATTCACCATAAGGAGCTCTCTGCTTTCACATTCACTCTATAGTTCAAAGTACATTTATCTACTGATCACAGCTAGAAGCAAGGAACTAAAAATAGACTATTAAGCTGTGTAGTTAACTCTGCCTATCTATCTTTCTATCATTTATCACTAATTATATATCATCTATCTCAATCATGTGATGAGCAACAGCCTAGAGTATATTCTCCTTTATCTTGAATAGACAGTGGGGGAAAGCCAGCCAGCAAATGAAAACTCTTGGGGTATTTTTTGTTCTTTTTACAATATAGGAATTAGTCAATCATGCCCTTTTGGTTCTATTCTCACATCCTTTATACAGAGCTAGACATTTTATGAAGAAAAGACAGAAAATGAAGATCTTCCCCAATAGCATTTGACTCTAAATTTCTGCCATATGTATGTGCAGCCGATGCTCATTAACATTATAGATTTGCAGAGTCTGGCTAAGTGCTACATCTGTAATTTTTAGTTTAAATTATAGCAATATTGAACAGAAGATATGTAAGAGCACTTATTTCAAATTATATGTCTTTTCTTTCCAAAAATGAGATATTAACTGCATCCTGCCTTAGTACTGTTGAATATTTGCTCATATTTCTTAAAGACAGGTATTTAAATTAGTATGTTCCTTTTGAAAATGCCATTAGTGAAGACATTTCATTCCTTTCATGATAACCCCTTTTCAAATAAGTCTAATAAGTAGTTCCACACAGAACTGACTTCCTTTTGAAATAATGAGGAGAAGTAATGAGCAATAGATATTTACAGGTAGAAGTGTCAGCGGCTCCACTTGAGAATTAACAGGTTTGGGTGACAATTGCTGCAAGGAACTCACAGCAAATTCTCTGGAGCAGTCATGCTCCACTAGGTGAATAATATGCTTTGGATGTTTCCCTAAATATGTATTTACATGAATGATCATAGTAGCTATAAAAAGACAATTATATCAAAGTAGTGAGTAATACACTCTTTATGAGCCTTGATCTAGTAATACCTGTTAATTTAGTTTCAAAACACGATTTTCAGAGAGACTTTCAAATACAAATTACTTTTTATTTCAGAAGGAACAACCTAAGAATGGTATGTTTTATTGATCAAAGATGTACTAATAATGATTACTCTCTGAAACAAATCATATCTATTATTTTCTTAATGGTCTTTGTTCAGATAACTACTCTGGCAATACATTTTATTTTGTTCTTATGTATAGTTTAAGTAATGGTTGGTGACAATTAATAATAATATAATTTTAAAAAATGATCCATTCACAATTTAACATCAAAGAGGAGCTCAAGAATTGATATGTCAGGAACATGATGAATTATGGCCAAATTGATAGGCATAAGATTAAAATAACACTTACTTAATAAATTGTATGTCTAGAATTCTTACTACGGTATTTATTTTGCTTCTACATATTTTGGGAACCTTTACATATGAGTCCTGTCTTTAGAAGGAAAAGAAGTCAAGCTACTGTGCACTCAGCTTTGTCCGTGAATGTGTTTGATGAACATATTTGCTCAATATATTTTAGAACAGAATATAAACCTCAGAAACTTATCCTAATTTTAATAAATGCACATGCACTGTAATTATTTCCCTAACTCTTTATTGAGGATACATGTTACAACTTTTATATTAGAATATTTTTTAAACTTTATTTCTATTTATTCTTTGTGTCTTTTCACACCATGCATCTCAATCCCATTCATTTCCTGTCCCTTTGTATCCCCACTCTGCTCTTGTAGCCCCAGCCAAATAAAATTTAAGAGAAAAAAGAAAAGGCAAAAAAAATTATCCTGTCATGGAAGCAGTAGTATGACACAGTAGGTCACACAGTAATGCTTTTGTCTTTATATGTGTACTTATGATGTTCAAGAGTCATTGGTATGTTTCAAGACCTCTGATTTCTGCTACACTATTGATGCTGGACCCTCAGTGGAACTCCTCGCAGGTTATCCTGCTGTTGCCCTGTGTTGTGGAAATTCTGCAGCTTTGGGTTTGCAGGACCAGTCCCTTCACATGCTCCAGAAGATCACAGATGGGTGGATATTGGGGTGGACCAACCCATAACCCTGATTCTTTGCCTGGGTAGTTGCAGGGCTGGTCAGCCACCAGCTGTCCCTTGTCCTCACCACCAGGGTGAGCTCTAATGCATTACCCTGGCAAGTTCCCCTTACCCACAAAGGGATGGGGTTAGATCTCCTGCTTTCAGGTCCTCAGGGTCAGATGTTCCACACCTACACCTTTAGGGCCAGATCTACTGTGTTATATTTTGAAGTGAAATGGAAATACACTATCACCTTTGTATTTTCAGAGTCTTCCTATTACTTGACACCATATAGACAATCCACATTTGCAGCCATATCTTCATTTCTGTTCTGTTACTCTGAGTCTGTTGCATATGTCATAAAGCAACCTGCAGCATGAATCTTAAGAGGTCTTATTAATAAAATCAAACCTGAGGCCAGTTATTGGGGTGAATGCTAGAAGATCAGAGAAGCAGAACAAGCCACAACCACCTCACCTCGCCAGTTCCTCAGGTGATCCTGTTTCCTCAGACTGGAAGCTTCTGAGTCCTCATCCAGAATGAATCTCATCTGAACTGCTTCTCGAAAGCCTGAAAGCTTAACCAGCCTAGTTCCTGGTTTTCACGCCTTATATACCTTTCTGCTTTCTGCCCTCATTTCCTGGGATTAAAGGCTCACTTTCTGGGAATAAAGGCGTGTGTCACCATGCCTGGCTGTTTCCAATGTGTCCTTGAACTCACAGAGATCCAGATGGATTTCTGCCTCTGGAATGCTAGGATTAAAGGCGTGAGTGCCACTATTTTATAACCTCTGTATCTAGTGACTGTTCTGTTCTCTGACCCCAGATAAGCTTATTAGGGTGCACAATATTTTGGGGAACACAATACCACCTCAGCAACCATTCTGGTACATGAGTGCCAGTGTGCATAGCTGTGAGTATAAGCATTTTCAGACTAAAACTAGTTGAAAGTATTATATTTTGTGTTGATCCAGTTCATGTCTTACTCTTGTCATATTTCCCTGAATATTACAGCTTACCAACTTTTAAAGCAGCTTTTTATATTTCTTAGTGACTATAAGTGATATAAAGTTACTTTAAATTATAAGAGAGGATAGCTTCATGCTAATATTCTCTCATTCATACACAAGACTTCAGTATACAGCTCGGGGGAGGTAAATTTGTGTTGTGTTTTATAAGTCAACATAATTATAAAATACATAGTTCTTTGTTTTAAAAAAATTACACCTTCAAAATCCTGGAGTTAGGTTTCAATATCATATAGTTCCACTGACAACATCTAATTTAAAACTAGTCAGAGTGCAGTTTAAAAAGGAACTACTAACATTTGTTTAGTAAAGCAATTACTAATATTTTTATATCCAAAAAATCTGATATTTCACACTATTCTCATGAACTATTGAAGTGACATCATTGTCCATTTTATATTTATGAGAATTACAATTATAAAGTTGTGGAATATCCAGGAAGCAATCAAAAATTCTACTGTTTAATTCTAGCAGTTACATGAGAGTAAGCCAACAGTCTTATATCTAACCTCAATTTTATTTTGCTGCAATCTCCTCCTATTTGGTTAATCTGTGACCTCATCCTCACTGTAAAAATACATGTAATAGTGTTGTTAATTATTGTTTTGACAGAATGGAGCATCACTTGGGAAATGAATATGCCTCTGTGATGTCTGTGGGAGGTTATCTTGATTACATTAACTGATACAGAAAGATTCATTTTTACTGTTGACAGGACCATGCTTTGCCAGATAGTCAGGACTATAAAATATGGAGAAAGTGAGATAATCAGTCAGTAGCACGCATGCATTCCTTTCTCTCTGCTTCTTGAATATGAACTCAGGGTGACCAGCTGCCCTGAACTAACTTCAGACACTATGACTTTATTGCAATAATGAGTGATAACCTGGAACTGTAAGATAAAGTAACCTTTTTCCCAATACATTGTTTTTCTCAGAGTATTTTATCACAGAAAAAAAACTTAAGATGATGGAAATGACAAACATCAGGGTAAAAATTTTCTAGCACACAGTATTCATTTCGGCCCTGTTGGGCCTTGATATGAAGGTTTGTGCCTATTCTTACTGCATCTTGTTATGCTGTGTTCAGTTGACATCCCTGGGTGACCTGCCCTTTTCTGAAGGGAAATGGAGAAGCAATGGATCTGGAGGAAAGGGGAGGAGGGACGGTAGCTAGGAGAAGTGGAGGGAGGAGAGGCTGCGGTCAGAATGTATTGTATGAGAGAAGAATACATAAAAAGAAAAAGGAAAAAAAGTCTCTGTGTTTCAATGACCCACTGCCACAAATATGTAACTGAATGGTTTTTACTGTTTATACATTTAAAAATTCAAACATTTCATCTGAATTTGATTGTGATATTTGGCTTGAATCAACATGATGAAATTTTTTTTTTAGCTTTTTTTTTATTAACCAATGAAAGCAATACATATTCACAACATCCAGAAGGGATTATCCCACAACAGTTTTTTTTTTTTCTCAGTAAGAAAAAAGAAACAGAACTTGCTTTCTTAGATATTTTGAAGTTTGACATGGTTATTAAACAATAAGGGTGTGTGTGTGTGTGTTCTAAAATGAAGTGATAATAGAGATGGATAGTCCTTATAGGACCCTGTGGGTATGTGTGTGTAAGTGTTCATGTGTATGAGAATATGTGTGTTCAGATACATGTGCATGTGTGTGTACCTGTGTGTGGAGGGCAGAGGGTAATGTTAGGTGTCTTTCTCAATCACTTCCCACATTAATTTTTTTTTTTTAAGGACGAGACTCTTATGGATTCAACTAGACTTGCTAGCCAGTAAGCTCTGGGATCTGCCTGGCTCCATCCCTGCACAGGGGTTACAGATGCCCACCACTGAATACGGCTTTAAAGTGGGCACTGTAGATAAAACACAGGCCTCCATGCTTATGTGATGTATATTCTACCTACCAAGTCATCTCTCTAGCCCTCCTCTCTTTTTGGTCAGATGTTAAAATTTTGAAGTAAACTAAGTGTTGAGATAGATGTTATCAGCCTTGGAGACCATTGAGAACGGGCTTGCTCATAGTCAGCTTTGAACCCCACCTTTTGATGGACCAGCCTGACTCCATCTTAAGATTGGAAGCCATCTTTTTTCAAGGTCAAAATAAGTTCATTCCTATTTTCTGTAAAACTTGGGTTTGACCATGTCTTGACCCATTTTCTAGAATTTGCCATGTTCTACACTCTGTACTCTGACCATATCCTGACCTCCATCCTGATAAAATAAGATGTTCTGCCAAATAATTTTGTAATGTTCAGTTTTTTTAGTTGAAATCCAGTTACATGATTTTCTCCCTTCCCTCTCTTCCTTGAAACACCTTCCATATAACTCCTTTACTATCTTCCAAATGCAAGGCTTCTGGTCTCTTTTTCTTTACTTCCTGTCACATACAAGCATACAGATAAAGTACATATAATATATATCCTAATTATGTGATCACCATCTTCTCTAGCTATTTTAATAAACAGGGGAGGTAGGAAAATAGGACTGAGGAGAGGTATCAAGACTGGTGTATGAAAGAAACATTGGCATAGGGCTAGAAACCAACGCATGCCCCTGACAATAGAGGCTCCCTTTAACAGGACAGCATGGGAAAGGGGAGCACTTTGAGCTTTAGACTTTAGAGGAGATTGACAGTTTGGGAAAGACTCTGCTTTCCTGAGCCTCAGGTGCCTCCCATCTCACTGGCCCAATTTAAGTCTGGAAAGTGATTTTCTACTTTCAACTAAATGGCTTGTGTTTCTAACTCACGCTCATCCCTAGTCCAGTTTTGGGTACAGGTGAGGAAAGTGTGGAAATCTCAGCTAGCACCACTAGACTATTGTCCATTCCTAAAATACAGGTTTCTCTTGTGAGCCTGCCCTGGAAGTTATTCAGTATTTATGTACATGAAAAGAGTTTTAGGAGGGGCTTGGACCTGCCTCAGCTGAGTGGGCTAGGCTTTGCTGCCTATATTCTTTTTTCTCTTAAATAGACAGAAAATATATGCATGTATACTTTATAACATGATATAAATATATATATATATGTATATATACATATATATTACAAAACATGGTAGATAGATGATAGATAGATTAGATAGATAGATAGATATAGATTTTATCCACAAACAGTGAAATGGTTAAACATAATTAGAATATCCATAATTTCTTGGATTTTATATTTTTGACACTGGTTCTCTTGTAGCCCATGCTAGCCTCAAACTCACTATGTAGCTGAGAATGACTTTGAGCTCCTAGTCTTCCTGTCTATACTTCCCAAGTGCTAGAGTTACAGGCATATACTATCATACTGTTTATAATGTAGTAGAAGGGATCATCCCCAGGGCTTTTTCCATATATGGCAAATACTCTGACAATTGAATTACATTCCCAACTTTTCCTGGAGTTTCTTCTTACACTTAACTCTTTTTTCTACCTTGAGTAATTTCCTTCATACAAATGCATGCCTATCATGATTGATAGGTCATGATTTCACATAGGTCAATGAGTTGATCAATTAAATTTTTTGATCAACACATAGTCAGTCATCTGATGTTTCCTCACTTTGCCAACACTCAACAGTTAACTAACATCAGTTTTCTATGGCAGATTTGCTTCCAGCTTCATTTGGCCAGTTGCGTGTTTAAGCAAGATGGAATGACAGGCTTTAGCACAATGTATAAATTAATCAGAACAAAAGGCAAATTTTGCATTGTTTACATTTATTTTGTTCCCTCACCTGAAGATAATGGTAGAAAACAGGCCCTTTATGAATGTTGTGCAAGTTGGATTTGTGCACTTGTGGCTGGAATCATTAGATTCCCATTCACCTAAGGACTGTCAATCACTGATCCTTCAACATCTCAGGCATCTATGGATCCTGTTTATATCAAATCTGCTTTTACAAGTTGCACAGTGATGGTCCAACATCCACTGTTCTCATCTATCTATGACTGGCTCTTCTTCTTCTTCTTCTTCTTCTTCTTCTTCTTCTTCTTCTTCTTCTTCTTCTTCTTCTTCTTCTTCTTCTTCTTCTTTTTTTCTTTTCTCCTCCTCCTCCTGCTCCCCCCTCCTCCTCCTATTCTTCCTCCTCCTCTCCCTCCTCCTCCTTCTCCTCCATCTATCATTAGTGGCAACTCACAAAGATACAAAGATTCCATTATTATCATTGAAAATGAATTATTTGCCCTGTTACTAGCAGTACACCTTTTTTTTTTTTTGAAGGGTGCAAGTAAATTAAGGGCAATACTGAAAAGGCTTTCAATCATGGTATTGTTTTCTCCCTCCCAATCTTACCTTGATTTTAAAGTATTCTACCATAGGATACAAGGAAAACATTGAAATTTGTAAGGTCATAAATGTGTGAAGTCTAATCATGAGAACTTTCAGGGAAAGTCCATCTTACTCCTTAGGGTTCTTTTATGAAAAAGATAGATCATCCTGGTCAGACTGCACAAAGGGGATAATACGCACTGTACAGGGAACTCTAAGTTCATCCACCAGTACAGAGCATAAAGTATATGTAGAACCACTACACTGATCCAGAATTCTTTTCTTTATTAATGTCTCATCTCACAACTTAGCAGCTTTCATGTTCTTAAAACAAGTTTTTTTCTATGTAATAATAAAAATATGCTGATAAATTTCCCAAATTTTAGGAAAATGTTGCTTTTGTGAGTAATTGAATATATTTTAACTTCAAAATATATTGAAAAAGCCCCATGGATTTCATTAAAAAATATTCTCCGTAGTGCTAAATGCTCCATCTAGTGGCATAATTGAGCCCTGGTATATTTTTATCACACCAAAAATATAGTAATATTTCTTCCTTCATGTATGCTGTTAAGTTTGTGGTTAAGAAAAGACACTGACAATATTACTCCAAAATGTACATAATCCATACATCTTTATTTACTGTTCATTTGAAACTTCTTGATGTCTTAAATTCAGAAAATTATACAACAGACTGTACATTAGTTACATTTCAATATTTTTCCCAATTCTGACATGAAATATTTGAAATCCAAGATTAGGAAACTGTTTAAAAACAGACAAAAATAATGAGTTTAACTCTGACTTACATATACATCATTACATTCATATATAATCTCCAGTGTTAGCTATTAATTTGGAACATTTTAAAGGTGGGAAAAGAGAGTAACTTAGTGTTTAGAATATTTTAAAAAAGAAAGAAAAGACACACACACACACACACATATATATGTATGCATATATATATACACAGTTTGGTAAGTCCTCATCTAAGATACTAATGGTTAGAACATAAACACTCATAATTCTTCAAAGAACTTGAACAAATTAGTATTATCACACACCTTTGTTTCTGAAGGAAATATCAAGTTTGGAATGATAATATAGTTCCAGTAACTTTGTAAAATAACGTTCTACAGCTTAGTCAAATTTTAAAGTTAAGAGAATCATGAACTTATGTGGGGAAACAGGAATTAAATACAGCTGGGAGGCAGTGGTAAACACCTTTAATCCCAGCCCTTGGGAGGCAGAACCAGGTGGATCTCTGTGAGTTTGAGGCCAGCCTGGTCTACAGAGCAAAATCCAAGACAGGCAACAAAACTAGACAGAGAAACTATGTCTCAAAAAAAAAAAAAAACCAGAAAAAGAAAAGAAAGAAAAGAAAAGAAACAAAAATAATGTTTATTACAGTTTTATCACAATCAGAACAGAATGTACATCATCTCTTTTTATTTTTTATTTAATACATTTATTTTTTTCTGTTTTTTTGGGTAGTGTGTGTGTGTGTGTGTGTGTGTGTGTGTGTGTGTGTGTGTGTGTGTGTGTTTTAAACAAGTATCATGGTATACATGTATAGGTCAGAGGACAAACACAGGAGTCAACTTTCTCCTTCTACCATGTGAGTCCTGGGGATAGAACTCAGGTACTTAGACTCAGTGGGAGGAACATTTACTCACTCAGTCATGTCAACAGTTCCTTCACCTCCTCTTAAATACTTTATTCAATTATTTTGTTTTCTGTTACACCTGGGGTGAGGGGGCTGGTCATTTTTAATTTATTCTGAATTCATCATTGGCATGACATTCTTTATCTTGAAGTCAAGAATTGCAGGTGTGATCTTCTGCTCAAAGAAATGTGAGCAGAGTTGATAATGATCATTTTAATGGAATTTTGTCAGGTATTGTGTGAAGAACACAATCCAGAAGGATTATTGCCTGAGATGGGAGAAGAGGAGATTTACTCTTGCAATCATAAAAGGAGACTAGTACAATAAACAGAATACTCAGACCATCAGACATGTACATATCTCAAGGGTTGTACTAATTGGTGATCTGTTTGTTTTTTCTTATTCGGGGAGTAACCTGGGCTTCAAACAGAAAATGAGACGAGTCTCAGTGGCATAGTCCACTCCTTATCACCAATGCTGCTGTTTTTCTGAGGCATATTTTTCAAGGAGTTTCTGTATCTTGATTCATGCTGGGGCTCGGCCAAAGTTCAGGAGCTTGGGAGGAGAGCAGCTTAACTAGGGAGTCATGCCTCAGTCTAATCTATATCAGTAGGCTGGTTTTTGGAACATAAAGAAGAGAAGATTTCTTCAATGCACTTTCATTTCCACCCCCAACATCTCCAGGATCACAAAGTTCAGATAAACTCCAACATCCATCAAAACAACTACTTGCCATAGGAACTAGCGACTCTTTCCTGGCAAAATTTCTACAGCTGGGGATATTTGACAGGCAGGAGCAGAACCCTTTCTTGGCAAGCATAGATTGCTTCAGCAGACTATAAATAGATTTTAACAAGGTACACTATATTTTTGTTTTGAGCTACTGAAAACTTAGTTATGTACCTTAACTTCATGGAATCTAATACATTTGATTGCTTTCCTTGGATATTAACTATTTTGTTTTGAATGCTAGGCTCTTATCCTGTGGCACTGTCCAGAGGCGATATAATGGGTCCAAGTGGGAGGGGACAGAGTGAAAGATAGCCTTTATGAAGATGCTAGAAGGAAAGCATTCTCTTTCTCTCTTTTAGCCTCTAAGAAACTGTGGGGTGAGCATGCTTCTCCACGACAATTTCTCACCTCCAGGCACTGTACTGCTCAAATAAAAAATTAAAAAAAAAAACAAAAACGAGAGACAGGTGACCAATGACCTCTGAAATCATTCACAAATTAATCTTGTCTTTAATAAAACATTGATTCTTTCAGGTATGTTTACATACTGACAGAAATCTGATTAATTTTATCTCTCTATCTATCTATCTATCTATCTATCTATCTCTCTCTCTATCTATCTATCCATCCATCCATCCATCTATTTATCTCTATCTATCTATCTATCTATCTATCTATCTATCTATCTATCTATATTTCTTGGCATTTACACAGGGTCTCATTCATGGTAGGCAAGCATTCTACCACTGAGCTATGTCTTCAGTCCTGTTTTTTTTTACTTGAACTTTTGAGACAATCCCTCACTAATTTGCTCATGTTGGCCTTGGACATTTGATTCTATTCTGCCTTCTGAATCTCTCTAATTATATTCCTACACTAACAAGCCTGATATTAGGTAGCTTTCATGGGACATAAAGCTGATGTTATTGGTCTTATAATGACAATAAGACTTGTATTTGATAGGTTATCCTAGCAAATCTTATTCTTGGATAGAAACTAACTGCTTATATTTCACAAACGGAGATATTTCGATCTTGAAAGTATATAATTTGGTAATGAATAATCAATTAGGGAGTTCATTTCCCAAAATATTATACATATAAGCAAAATGAAAGAGACTTAACAGGTTACATTTTATTATGTTTATATGTTTTATATTTATATATAACTAGGATATGAAAGAAATTAAGACCATGTATTGTTGGAGGGGAATGGCAACAATTAGGGGAAGAGAAGGAAAGGGGAATGATGTAATTACATTTTTTTTAAATTTGGACAATTTATTTATTTTTCCATTTTGCTTTTCTTTTTATATGTATATATGTATATATATATTTATAATTTAATTTAATTTTACATATCAGCCATGGATACCCCCTGTCTTCCTCCTGCCCACCGCCCCCCCCCCATGCCTTTACCCCAGCCCACCCCCCATTCCCATCTCCTCCAGGGCAAAGACTCCCCTGGGGATTCAGTTCAACCCGGTAGATTCAGTCCAGGCAGGTCCAGTCCCCTACTCCCAGGCTGAGCAAAGTACCACTGCATAAGCCCCAGGTTCCAAACAACCAGCTCATGCACTAAGAACAGGACCTGGTCCCACTGCCTGGATGCCTCCCAAACAGTTCAAGCTAATCAACTGTCTCACTTATCCAGAGGGCCTGATCCAGTTGGGGGTTCCTCAGCTGTTGGTTCATAGTTCATGTGTTTCCATTCATTTGGCTATTTGTCCCTGTGCTTTTTCCAAGCTTGGTCTCAACAATTCTTGCTCATACAATCCCTCCTCTTTCTTGCCAATTGGAATCCTGGAGCTCCACCTGGGGCCTGGCTGTGGATCTTTGCATGCACTTCCCTCAGTCATTGGATGAGATTTCTAGTATGACAGTTAGGGTGTTTGGCTATCCTATCACCAGAGTAGATCAGTTCGGTCTGTTTCTCGATCATTGTCAGCAGTCTGTTGTGGAGGTATCTTTGTGGATTTCTGGGGACCACTCTAGCACTTTGCTTCTTCCTATTCTCATGTGGTCTTCATTTATCTTTTCTCTTATTTCTTGTTCTCCCTCTCTGTTCTTGATCCAGCTGGGATCTCCCATTCCCCCAAGCTCTCTTTCCCTCGACCCTTGCCCTTCATTACCCCCACTCACATCCAGGTTGTTCATGTAGATCTCATCCATTTCTCTGTCACTGGGTGATACCTATGTCTTTCTTAGGGTCCTGTTTTCTAGGTAGCCTCCCTCGAATTGTGAGTAGCTTTGTTTTACATCTAGTATCCTCCTATGAGTGAGTACATACCATGTTTGTCTTTCTGAGTCTGGGTTACCTCACTCAGGATGATTTTTTTCTAGATCCATCCATTTGCCTGCAAACCTCATGATGTCATTGTTTTTCTCTTTAGAGTAGTACTCTATCGTGTATATGTACCACATTTTATTTACCCATTCTTCAGTTGAAGGGCATCTAAGTTGTTTCCATGTTCTGGCTATTATAACAATGCTGATATGAACATAGCTGACCAAGTGCCCTTGTGGTATGATTGAGCATTCCTTGGGTATATGCCCAAGAGTGGTATAGCTGGGTCTTGGGGGAGATTGATTCCCGATTTTCTAACAAAGCGCCATATTGATTTCCAAAGTGGCTGTACAAGCTTTCATTCCTACCAGCAGTGGAGGAGAGTTCCCTTTACACCACATCCTCTCTAGCATAAGGTGTCTTCAGTGTTTTTGATCTTAGCCATTCTGACAGGTGTAAGGTGGTATCTCAGAGTTGTAGCATGAATCTTAACAGTTCTTATTAATAAGATCAAATCTGGGGCCAGTTATTGGGGTGAATACTGAAAGATCAGAGAGACAGAACAAGCCACAGCTAACCTCACCTGGCCAACTCCTCAGCTGGTCTTGTTTCCTCAGACTGGAAACTTCTGTGTCCTCATCCCAATGGCTCTCAGCTGAACTGCTGCTCAAAAGCCTGAAGCTTAACCAGCTAAAAGCTTCTAGTTTCTGGTCCTCATGCCTTATATACCTTTCTGCTTTCTACCACCACTCCCTGGGATTAAAGGCTCACTTTCTGGGATTAAAGGCATGTGTCACCATGCCTGGCCATTTCCAATGTGCCCTTGAACTCACAGAGATCCAGAGGGATTTCTACCTCTGGAGTGCTAGGATTAAAGGTGTGAGTGCCACCATTTTCTAGCCTTTGTATCTAGTGGCTGTCTGTTCTCTGATCCCAGATAAATTTATTAGGGTACACAATATTTTGGGGAACACAATACCACCACATTTCCCCTTTTTTGTCTAAAATTTAAAAAAAGCTTATAACTAATACAAGAAAAATTATATCCAATAAGTATATACAATATACACAGTCAAAAATTACATTAACAATGTCTAGTCCATTAACATATGACAGATTCAGACAAAAAACTCCATTATGTGTATTAACAATGTCCAGTCCAGAAACATTTGATAAACTCAGACAAAAATTTTTTCATTACTTATCTTTTTTTTTTTTTTGGTTTTTCGAGACAGGGTTTCTCTGTGTAGCTTTGCGCCTTTCCTGGATCTCGCGCCGTAGACCAGGCTGGCCTCGAACTCACAGAGATCCGCCTGCCTCTGCCTCCCGAGTGCTGGGATTAAAGGCGTGCGCCACCACCGCCCGGCGCGTGCGCCACCACCGCCCGGCTCATTGCTTATCTTATGTAAAACAAGTAGTTCCTTTTTAAAAGTAGATTCAATTTTTATCTTATATCCATATTCTCTCTTTTTTCTTTTCATAATAGATTCAGTAATCTACCTTTTATCATTTTTATATCTTCCCTTTTTTTTTAGAGTAGATTCAATCATCTACCCATTTACCCTATTTCTTCATCTTTTTTCTCAGAGTAGATTCTATGACCTACCTCATATCTATATTCTCTCTCTGTTTTTTTTTTAAACAAAAACTCTCAATCTAATTTCCTTGTTCAGCTTTTTTCCTGACCATTAATAGTTAACAATTTGTAACCAACCATCATAAACAATGACAATATCCAAAACTCATTAAACGACCAAAAACCTCCCATCCCACCTCTTGGGAATGTGGGTGTCGTTTTCTTAAAATTACTTCCATCTTTAGGGGATCCTGAAAAGAAAATATTTGGGTTAATTGTCAAGTCTTGTATCGTTTGTCCAGCGGCTGCATAATGAGAAAGTGCAGGGCTGTTTCAAGTCCTTGTTCAAGTAGTCAGGCTGGATCATCTCAGCTAGCCATCTCAAAATTGTCCTAAACAGTTTGTAGCCCAAAGTTGATCTTTCCTTGGTGTTAATCAGCTTAATGGCTTTACCATTGTGGGATGCTGTCATCCTTTTGAAGATTTCAAAGTTGCTGTTAGGCGTGGTCATGGTTCCCTGCAGACTTTTTTTTTTTTGCCTCCTCTGTGGTTTGGAGTAATCACAGTCTGATAAATGTCGGTCTCTTGAAACCATGAGTGTTCTTCCCTAGAAGAGAAAATCTTCACAGCAATTTCTCCCCACCATTTGTCTTGCCAAATTTTTCCAAATTGACCTTTGCCGATGCTTTCTTGTAACACAATGGTCCTGGCAATTCTTCTCCGAACAAACAGCAGTAAACATTTTGTTCCAGCTAGCAGCATCACAACAGTCACCAACACAATGAAAAGAAGCCAGCAACTCAGAGTAGCAGCCACTGCCTCTATGGTCCCACCACTGTTTGTGGTTTAGCTTCTCCCAAGCCTCCTAGGCAGGCCTCAAACTCAGGATCCTCCTGCCTCTCCCTCCTTCAATAAAACCTACTGGCGTGCACCACCACAACTGGCCGAGTATAGCTTGGGCCTGAGCTGGGGCCCACAAGCAGCTTTTTTTATGAATTTGTACCACGAACGTTGGGCGCCAGATGTAGCATGAATCTTAACAGTTCTTATTAATAAAATCAAACCTGGGGCTAGTTATTGGGGTGAATACTGAAAGATCAGAGAGACAGAATGAGCTACAGCTAACCTCACCTGGCCAACTTCTCAGCTGGTCCTATTTTCTCAGACTGGAAGCTTCTGTGTCCTCACCCCAATGGCTCTCAGCTGAACTGCTGCTCAAAAACCTGAAGCTTAACCAGTTAAAAGCTTCTAGTTTCTGGTCCTCACGCCTTATATACCTTTCTGCTTTCTACCACCACTCCCTGGGATTAAAGGCATGTGTCACCATGCCTGGCCATTTCCAATGTGGCCTTGAACTCACAGAGATCCAGAGGGATTTCTACCTCTGGAGTGCTAGGATTAAAGGTGTGAGTGCCACCATTTTCTAGCATTTGTTTCTAGTGGCTGTCCTGTTCTCTGACCCCAGATAAATTTATTAGGGTACACAATATTTTGAGGAACACAATACCACCACACAGAGTCGTTTTGATTTGCATTTCCCTGATGATTAGGGTTGTTGAGCAATTCCTTAAATGTCTTTCAGCCATTTGAGCTTCTTCTGTTGAGAATTCTCTGTTTAGTTCATAGCCCATTTCTTAATTGGACTGTTGGGCATTTTGATGTCTAATTTCTTGAGTTCTTTATATATTCTGGATATCAGCCCTCTGTCAGATGTGGGGTTGGTGAAGATCTTTTCCCATTCTGTAGGCTGTCACTAAACAAAATACATCACATATGCCTGGGAATAAAATATTAAAATTATACAAGATACTAAATAATCTTTATCATATTACATGTAGAACACTAGGCCACCTTGTATAAACCAAAACATATCATTTAATACAATTTATGAATAACCAGAAAAAAATTTTAATAAAAAATTGTTTATAAATTAGTGTGTATTAAAATTTACATAAAATTTGGATTTTATAGACATAGGTACTTGTTATACTTACTTTTGTCTTGGTATGCATTTTCTAATAACCATCATTATTTTATTGAAATATTTACAAATGTGGTCCTCTAGAGTAATAATGA
Organism: Peromyscus californicus insignis; assembly: GCF_007827085.1. Lineage (NCBI taxonomy): Eukaryota > Metazoa > Chordata > Mammalia > Rodentia > Cricetidae > Peromyscus > Peromyscus californicus. Next base: position 46,371,310 of record NW_026294491.1, on the reverse strand, counting down.
TGAATCTAATAATTTGATGAATAATAAATAGTTAAAATTAGAGAACTGTGGCTCTTCAAGTAAAGGATCCATGATTAGTTTACAGTTATACAAACACATTTCAACGTTCAGTGTTTAAGGTTCATGAGACAAGGACATTCTCCCATGAAACATTTGGAGTTAGATTAAATGAGTCAAAAAAGAAAGGGACATAATTTAGACAATAACTCCATTTCTATGTTATTGAGACATGCTTTTGCTGGCCAAAGGTGCACTTGATATTTCTAGTTAGCAAAAATGAAGGAGTAATTACATGTGAGAGTAGAAATGCCCCACGTTACATAAACTGTGGTGTTTAGTACAGAAAGAAAAAAATCCAGTACAGAATAATGTGGGAAGTTGATAACATGTTTCAATATTGACATATACTTTGTGTAAGTAGATCACAAATAATGCACTATGTAAAATAAGAAAATCATCTGAAAAACTAACTAAATAAATTATTTAATATCATGCTTCAATAAAATATATGAAAGCATTTGCATTTACTTGGAAAATTATACTAACAACCTAGCATAAGTGGGAAGACATTCCCTATATCCACTATACATAAGAGACTAGGATGTTTTTAATTATTTATTTCAATCATTTTTTACCTTAGCTAGATTCCATTAAGATCAAGAGAAAATGTTTACTGTGCATTCAGTCCTCTGAGATTATAGCTGATTTCAATTTGTTCAATGAAAAGCTAACAGGTACCCTGAATAGTTATGATGTCAGGATTTTGTGGCTCATTAACTTTACATATAGGCCAATTAAGTAAACTAGGTTGAGTTTGTCAAATAAGAGTAACTGGTACACAATTCCACTTTATTAAAAATGTATACAGAGCAATTGACATTGTGCCAGGTTTTCCCATGTCAAGTGCATCATATAACTAAGATGATCGTTTAGCCCATCCAGACCACAGTGACTGGCAAGCAGGCTGTTTCGTGTCAACTTTTTTCAACAGACCAATGACAAAATTTTGCATCGGTACATTTTATAATTTTTAGTTGGGTGAAGGAAGCTATTAAAGAGCAGTCCAAAGAACATAATTCAAGATTTGGTAGCAAGTGTGTTTTGTAGTTTATTGCTCACATTGACATCTGTGTTTTCATCATGTATCCTAACTTTCTTTGACTAAGTAGCAGTCTCATTCACCTTGAGGCAGGACATAGCTTTGTCTTCTGCAGTGTGAACTGTCACAAAAGAATACTGGTTATGTAATTTCATGTAAATTACATTCTCAGGCTCATGAAATGAGCCAACATAGTGCAACCTGTGTGGTTATATGCTTTCACATGTTTCATATGTTCTATGGTTATATGCTGAAGATTCACAAAAGATTGTGACACAGATATACCTAAAAAAAAAAAAAATGTATCTTTGGGGTTTTTCTTCCAGTAATTTATCTTACAAAGTAGATGTCAGTTTGGCATCAATTAAGAGATGCCAAACTATTTTAACTCCAGTATCTAAAATTCATGGTACATAAAAGATTTAAAATTAAATAGCCTTTTATATTAGTGCAGTTGTGTGTATGTTTGAAGAATTTCTCTAAAATAAAAAAAATAAAATCTGGAGACATACGTCATGACTAATTATATTTTTTGCCAGATATTAGAAAATTTCTTAAAATATTTAACCATAGCCAGGTGGTGGTGGCACACACCTTTAATCCCAGCACTTGGGAGGCAGAGCCAGGCAGATCTCTGTGAGTTTGAGGTCAGTCTGGTCTACAAAGTGAATTCCAGGAAAGGCTCCAAAGCTACACAGAGAAACCCTCTCTTGAAAAAACAAAAACAAAAACAAAAACAAAAAAAAGAAATTTACTGTAAAAGATAATGTCACTATTTCATTTTACCTTACTTTTTCTTTAATTTATATATGTCTGAGTGTTTTGTCTACATGTATGTATGTGTACCACATTCATGCCTGTTGCTGGTAGAGATCAGAAGACAACATTAAATTTCCTGAACCTAAATTTACCGATCATCCCTGACTTCAAGCTCTACTATAGAGCTACAGTAATAAAAACAGCTTGGTACTGGCATAAAAACCGACATGTGGACCAATGGAATCGAATTGAAGACCCTGACATTAATCCGCACACCTATGAACATATAATTTTTGACAAAGAAGCCAAAAGTGCACAATGGAAAAAAGAAAGCATCTTCAACAAATGGTGCTGGCAAAACTGGATATCAACATGTAGAAGGCTGCAAATAGATCCATATCTATCACCGTGCACAAAACTTAAGTCCAAGTGGATCAAGGACCGCAACATAAATCCAGCTACTCTGAACCTGCTAGAAGAGAAAGTAGGAAGTAGTCTTGAATGCATTGGCATAGGAGACTACTTCCTAAATAGAACACCAGTAGCACAGACTCTGAGAGAAACAATCAATCAATGGGACCTCTTGAAACTGAGAAGCTTTTGTAGAGCAAAGGATACGGTCAACAAGGCAAAGCGACAGCCTACAGAATGGGAAAAGATCTTCACCAACCCCACATCTGACAGAGGACTGATATCCAGAATATATAAGGAATTCAAGAAATTAGACATCAAAATGCCCAACAGTCCAATTAAGAAATGGGCTATAGAACTAAACAGAGAATTCTCAACAGAGGAAACTCAAATGGCCGAAAGACATTTAAGGAACTGTTCAACATCCCTAATCATCAGGGAAATGCAAATCAAAACAACTCTGAGATACCACCTTATGCCTGTCAGAATGGCTAAGATCAAAAACACTGAAGACACCTTATGCTGGAGAGGATGTGGAGCTAGGGGAACTCTCCTCCACTGCTGGTGGGAATGCAAGCTTGTACAACCACTTTGGAAATCAATATGGCGCTTTCTTAGAAAATTGGGAATCAATCTCCCCCAAGATCCAGCTATACCACTCTTGGGCATATACCCAAGAAATGCTCAACCACACCATAAGAGCACTTGTTCAGCTATGTTCATATCAGCATTGTTTGTAATAGCCAGAACATGGAAACAACCCAGATGCCCTTCAACTGAAGAATGGATAAACAAAATGTGGTACATATACACAATGGAATACTACTCAGCAGAGAAAAACAATGGCATCATGAGGTTTGCAGACAAATGGATGGATCTAGAAAAAATCATCCTGAGTGAGGTAACCCAGACTCAGAAAGACAAACATGGTATGTACTCACTCATAGCAGGATACTAGACATGAAACAAGGATGACTTGTCTGCTACTCACATCACCAGGGAGGCTACCTGGAAAACAGGACCCCAAGAAAGACACAGGGATTGCCCAATGACAGAGAAATGGAATGAGATCTACATGAACAGCCTGGACATGAGTGGGGGTAATGAAAGGCGAGGGTTGAGGGAAAGAGAGCTTGGGGGAGCGGGAGATCCCAGCTGGATCAACAACAGAGAGGAAGAACAAGGAATAGGAGACCATGGTAAATGAAGACCACATGAAAATAGGAAGAAGCAAAGTGCTAGAGAGGCCCACAGAAATCCACAAAGATACCCACACAACAGACTGCTGGCAATGGTCTAGAGACAGCCCGAACTGACCTACTCTGGTGATGGGATGGCCAAACACCCTAATTGTTGTGCTAGAAACCTCATCCAACTACTGAGGGATCTGGATGCAGAGATCCATGACTAGGACCAGGGTGGATCTCTGGGAGTCCAATTAGCGAGAATGAGGAGGGTTTATATGAGCGAGAATTGTTGAGACCAAGGTTGGATAAAGCACAGGGACAAATAGCCAAATGAATGGAAACACATGAACTATGAACCAATGGCTGAGGGGTCCCCACTGGAGCAGGCCCTCTGAATGGGTGAGACAGTTGATTGGCTTGATCTGTTTGGGAGGCATCCAGACAGTGGGACCAGATCTTGTGCTCATTGCATGAGTTTGCTGTTTGAAACCTGGGGCCTATGCAGGATTGTTTGGCTCGGCCTGGGAGGAGGGGACTGGACCTGCCTGGACTGAGTCTACCAGGTTGACCTCAGTCTCTGGGGGAGGCTTTGCCCTGGAGGAGATGGGAATGGGGGGGGGGTGTTGGGGGGAAGGTGAGGGGGACGGGAGGGGGGAGAACGGGGGAATCCGTGGCTGATATGTAGAACTGAATTGTATTGCAAAATAAATTAAAAAAAAATAGTAAGGAATATTGAAAAAAAAAAATTTACCGATCATTATGCCCAGCCGTGCAGATGCTAGAGATTGAACTAGGGTCCTCTGCAAGTGTACTTAACCACTGAACCATCCTTCCAGTAACCATTTCATTTCTTTTTCCCTTAGTTATTTTTCTCATCCTTTTCATAGAATACCTGACAAAAACAATGTCAAGGAAGATAGATAGATTCTAGCTCACAGTTTAATGGGATCCTGTCTGTCATGGTGGGAAAGCTTAGACAGTAGAAAACTGCTTATTTGGCACCAAACAGGAAGCATAGGATTCCAAACAGAAGCAGGACAGGATTCTAACCCCAGTGCTTAGCTATACTGTCACTCAACATCATTCTTTTAGGTCCCAACTCCCAAAGGATCCAGTGTTTCCAAACACTACCACCAAATGGAGCCCAAGCAGTTAAACAAACACATAACCCATGAATGACATTACACATTTAATCCATAAAGAGAATTAAGTGAAACTTAGGAATGAATGTAGTCAGTGAATTAGAGAAACTTGATTCTTGATAAAAGAATAATCAATCTATAGCACCAAGGATCTTAAAACTCATCAAATAATCACTGTTTATGTCCAACCTTGAAAACAAATGATTCAAAGTTCATTGTGATGTTTTAGACACAACTCTCTCCTTCCTCATTAACAGATAAAGTCTGTAAAGACTTGACAATTTCTATGAGCCCATACATCTTGGCATTGCACACAGATGCATATTTATTGTATCTGTTTCCTCATTGTGGTATAATTAAATTATTAATTGTGATTTAAAGTCTTTCTTCTCATTTAGAAATTTACTCTGTTTTCTTCAGTTTTAAGAAAACCTGTGAAAATATCTGCCCCCCCCCCGACTCAGACTGATTTTTCTAGTATTAACTTATTACATTGGAGTTTCTAGGAATCAATTTTTTTTAATTTATTATTTTCTACTATTATTTGTTCTAGAATTTTTTCCTACTGCTTGGATAAGGAAACTAAGGTACATATGGTAGGCTGACAACCATGAATGTTCTAGGAACAAAAGAGAATGCTACTTGTTTCAAACAATAATGGGATAAATCTTGATGAATTTTTAAAGATTTATTTTATTTTTATTTGTGTGTGTGTCTGTACATGTGTATCTTTATGTTGTGAGCGTCCATGGAGGGCCATAAATGATTTCAGATCCATTACTGTTTGTAATGTACTAATGGACTCAACTTGAGTCTCTGAAAGAGCAGCATGTATTCCTATCTGCTGAGACATCTTTCTAGTCCTAACTGGATGGTTCTTTAGGTACTTTTTTTTGTATAATATAATTTCATGATCTCTAAACTCTGAAGGAGGATGAAATAAATATCTATAATAATATGAGTGTCAGGAATTACATTCTTTAGTATACTAAACAGAGTACTCGAGTCAAATGTAAGCTGGTCTTATTTATTTTAATGAAACTAAATAGGACATGTTTTACATTCATAATATCAAAATAAAAACCTGGATGGAAAGTGATAGGACTCACTTTGAAGCTAAAGGTTGACATCAACAACATGAAAGAAGAACATTGAACTTGGTAATCTAGACTGCTTTTCTTATTTGTTTCTGTCATCCATAGGAATAGCATAAGGATAAGAAGTCATTTGTTGAAACATGATACTTCTGGGGTCCTTTTAAAGATTTCTGACAAAATGTGTCTCTGTGAATGATAGTATCCCTTTTTAAATCCCATCTAGTTCATCACTTAGTAGTCTACATATTATTGAAAAAAAAATACAAGAGTTGTCATGGCAACCTGGAGAGAAAATTGCATCAATACAATTCATTGAACATAATATAGTATCCTCTTCTTTGTAACAAAAAAAATCTCTTAGTATCTATACTCAGCATTTTAATAATATACTTTATATTAGAAAATGTGCACCCCAGAGTTAAATAAGACCTGTCAGATTCTGACACTATTGTCCAGCTCCACATTTTTTCCCCTGAGGTGAAGTCACCACCTCAGTCATTGGTGGTCATTGGTGGTATTATCTATGCCCTCAGGCTTAAATTAAGCTCTGAAGGAATTCTTTCTTTACTTAGAATTTTGCTGAGCACAGAAATTAGGTTAATCCTACAGAAAAGCTTCCAATGAAAGAATTCAACATCAAAGGGGAGCACATCATTCAAGTTACAACATTTATAGTGGGCAGACTGAGGGACCAGAAAATGGGATGAAGGTCTAGAGCATTTTGTCACGGTAAGAAGGGTTATAGCAAGTATCCAGTAGTGAAAATACTTAACAAAATTAATGTTTAAGAAGTCATAATACAATATTTTTAACTATTTTCCTAGTGAGAAACAAGTAAGATACATTTCTGTATATGAATAAAAATGTGACTACATCAATAAAGTCAAGAGTTTTTAAATATTTATGACATTGTTAAATTGTTTAAATAATTTGAGCTAATAGAAAACCTAAACTAACACCCAATATAGTTCATAAAAACATACAGAAATTCCTTTTTCCCTCTTCATCCTGTGAGTCAATGATATGTGAATCAAGACTTGTAAATATACTCACATACATTTCATTTTTCCTTAGACAAAAAGTTGGAATTTGGGCTATGTATTAACAAAATGTCTCTCACAATTATATTAAATTATTTATGAAAATCTAAGGAGCACATGATTCTTTGTTGCCTAGGATAAACTTAAAATTTTTCTATCATGGTTCTCCAAAGATTTGAATAAGAAATAACTAAAACTGGTGAGATGTTGTTTTTCTTGACCTCCAAATGTGAAACAAAGAATTGCTACACATACATTCATACACACATGACAGAAAGAGAGAATAAATAAAAAATGCAATAACATTTTTAAAAAATAAATAACAAAGCATTAGAAATAAAAGTGAATTTTGTAACATTGCAATACATGGAGTCAATATAAAAATGGATATTTTATATAAACAGAAATCTTTCTGAAGGAAAATATATGATTTGTAATATGAAAAATATAATGTTATACTTAAAGATTTTACCAAGAAATTATATAATCACTTACAACTACATATCTATGAAACCTGTATAAGAAAATTAGAGAACAAACAAACAAATTGGAAAATCTTCTTTGTTCATTGATTGAGAATTAATATTGCTGAGTGATCTGCACACTCAATGAAATGTCTATAAAATTGCAATGTTTACTGGTGAAATAGCTCAGTTGGGAAAGGTGCTTGTCATCACACTTGACTTTATTTCAATCCTTAGGAACATATAGTAGAAGGAAAAAACAAAACTCCTACAAATTGCCCTCTGACCACAAGGAATACATTCTGTGGCACACACAAATACACACACAAATACACACACACACACATACACACACACACACACACACACACACACACACACACACACACACACACAGAGGGAGAGAGAGGGGGAATTAAAAGAACATTAAAATGCTCAAGTCATTTTTATAGTAATAAAAAAGTCCTAAATTTAATATTCAAAAAACATAGAATTTAAAAGGTTTTACCCTGAGAATAGCATGTCATTTTTGTTTGTCTAGTGCCAAATGGTGGGTCTTGAAAACATACATATATATATGTGTGTGTGTGTGTGTGTATGTGTGTGTGTGTGTGTGTATGTGTGTGTGTGACACACACACGAAACATTATATGTCCTTTACAGGTTATATTTAGACATATATATATATATATATATATATATATATATATATATATATATATATATATATATATATATATATATATATATGAAGTACATGCATGAATGCAATAACAATTATTGAAAAAGAAGAGGCTGTGAATACAAAGAGATCAGGGATAGGTGTACTGGACTGTTTGGAGGGACAAAAATGCAGGGATAATTTTAGTCAAATTATAATCTCAAAACTTAACAAAATATTGAAAATAATAATAATAAAGGAAAAGAAATACAATCCCAAAGACACAACACTATGTGACTTCGAAATATTACATTACTGTTATCAAAACACCACGGTATCGCTAGAAGCTTGTAACACATATGAAAGAACTCTAACAGGGGTTTGGAGTCTGGGCCCTTTCTTTTGCGGCTCCAAGAAGGTCATTCCAGATGCCATGTTTCACTCTTCCATAGAGAAGGAAGACGAACCCAGCCTTTAGCATACACACACACACACACACACACACACACACACACACACACACACACACTCACATACACACACACACACACACACACACACACACACACACACTCACACACACACACACACAAAAGGGTCAGGAAGCTAAGCAAGTGCAGGCCAGACAACGGAGGCTCCCAAGGAGTTTAGGCAAGTGCCAACACCAAAGTGTCTTGGAGCTGACCAGAGCTGAGCAAAAATAAGGGAGCTGCAAGATGCAGAATTCTACCATAGCTCCAGGGAGGAAACAAAGTGGGGGAGCAGACCCAAAACTCTGCACAAGGAGGAAAAGGAAGCCATCTCTAGGAGTCCTTGGAGAAGGAGTAGTACCATTGGCCATCAGGAAGCAGCTGTCCCTTGGGACTAGACATCCTACCCAACTCGCAGATCCCTCCAGCCCTCATAGCAATTAACATGCGATCCACAGGCTCTGAGGTGACTAATAGAGCAGAGATTTAACTCAATCTTAGCCTTTTGCTTGATACTGCACTCTTGCCCTCTCCCAACAAGGCTCACTACTCACTTAGTCATAGCCTATCCTGCTATGCACCTTCTTTGGAGACATTGCTTTCTGTGGTATTGTATTTGGGACCCTTTCCACTTTGCTGTTTCTGCCTTCCCTGTAGAGGATCCTGTGACTCAGCCAGTTCTTGTTCTGACAAGCCCCATGGGCTGACCTGGCAGCAGCAGGTGTGGCCAGTGTAGAGGATGCCTGGATCCCTGCAAGGCCTGACTCAAGTCTCAGCCACTTGAGTTCCACCTTACCTAGTTCCTGCATAGGTCGGAAAGCCCTACCCACCGTGATTTCACCTGGGACTTGGGACCAAGTACAATGACAGATAAGGAGTTGACACCTATCTCCAAGAGGAAATCCTATTCCATGGCTTTATCTAAGGAAGGTGGGTTGACCACTCACTTCCCTGCTTCTACTCTATGCTGTTTCCCTCCCTCTGATGAGACAATAACTAGGAGCTAACCTGTACCACCTCTTGCTCCTCACCACCCACCAAGGAAGGTACTGGTTCAATCGTTTCCACTGTTTACAAACCACTTCTAGACAGTTGTATTGTTTTCTGCTCAATGTGCATTTGCAGACATCACTACTGTTGCTTCAACTACTTTAAATGTTCATCCTACGGTTCTGCCTGCATTCCCTCCCCAGCATACTCTACAGAAGGAGGGCTGCAGTGCAGCAGACTATGTACTGACTATCCCATCCAACAGAAAATGGATTCCTTTCCTTTGGATGCTGCAGCAGAAGGAGGTGAGGAACACACTTAGATGGGAAAAGGTTGTAGGGGCCACCTTTTCCACTTTTTCTGGCCATTATTTGTCCAAGTATGAAATTACTGTCTGTTTTCGTATTTGCAATTACTTGAATTTAAAAAAAAACTGCTTTTTTTCTGAAAAACATGTTAAAACAGATATAAACTTGTGCATGTTTAATAATCTAATCTTTAATAAAGATACAAAAATGACACCATAGTGACCCATCATGTCTTCAATGAGTATTTTGGTACAAGTAGATGTCCTTAGCAGAATTAAATCATGTCACAAACCATATATAGAAAATCACCTCAAATGGGTAAAATATTTAAATGCAAATTCTAAATTCATATAATCTCCAGTTATAAAATAGAAAAAAGGTTCATATACCCATTCTGAGAAATACATTTTGGGAGTTATAGACTCAAAATCAAACCAAACAAAAACAGTACATCATAAACAAAAATTTCCATCTAACACAGGAAATAAGCAAGTTAATGAGGAGAGAAACTATGGAATAGAAGAAAGCACTCACAGATTGTGCGTCTCTCTAGGGTTTACTATCCAGTTTGTGTGAGGACCTCAATAGAAAGGTAGGAGCCTTACTGGATAAACAGGCATACACTGAGGCTATTACTCTGTGATTGAGTGCTTCATTAATGTGTATTAGCTAGACTTATGTTGATTTCACTATCAATGAACAACTTTAAAAAAATCAAAGAAATAATAGTAGATCATTTAAGAGATTTCAGTTGATAATCCTTGACTCCACTGAGCCCAGCCCTATAGTACAGCCTAAAATTAAAATGATGAGAGTCATATGGAGAGAACACTTACCTCATGGTAGACAGGAATTACAGGGAGGAGTCACCAGTGTCCATATGAAACTTCCAAAGTTATTCCTCCAGTGATCAATTCCTACTTTCAGGAATTGAACTATCTAATAAAGTTTCCATATTTCCAAAATTATTGCTACCAGTTGGAACCAAGTATCAGAAATATAAGGCAAAAGTTGATATTTCATATTTACATAACTATGTTCGAACACACACATATATAATGACTGTAGAGTTTTATGACACGATAATACTAGCTGGTGATATAGTTCAGCAGGAAAGAAAGCTGAAAACAGCTTGCGAACCCGAGTTTGAATTCCAAGACTCGTATAAAAGTCTAGGCATAGGTATGAAAGCACATCTGCAATCCCAGTACTATGGTGAGCAAAGATTGGAGGATTACTGTGGCTGGCTGACCCACCAGTCTAGCTTGAAGTCAGTGAGATTTGAAGTCAGTGGGATACCCTGTCTTAAGGATAAAGGAAGACAGTGATAGAGCAGGTCACCAAATATCCTTCCCTACCCCAGGTAAACATACACACACACATGCATACATATATCTACACACACACACACACACACACACACACACACACACACACACACACACTTGAAAGAAAAGATAAAAATGTATAAATGATATGAATATTTCAAAAAATAAGGCATATAAATTTACAAGTAAATCAAAATGTATAATATAATTAATTATTAGAAACGTGAACTAAACCACAAACCATAGCTGCTTATCACCTCACACCTGGTAGAGGGGATATGGTTGAAAGAGCACAATAAACTGAATATTCAGAAGGACATGAACAGAAGTATATCCTTTCACACCACTGAAAGAAATTTAAACAAGCACAGTTATTATAGAAAAGTACATAGGCACTATGTTATTTGAAAAAACATAAAATGAGTCAGAATATTTCATGTTAGGGAAGCAAGTGAAGGGCACACACAAAATATCACACCATATCATTTATATCTTGAATCTAAAGATGTTGAAATCATAAAATTACAGACTAGGCTAGTAATGCATTTAACTGGTAGAGTACACTTGTAACAGGTGCCAGACCAGAGGTTTAAACTCACTGATACACACCCCCAAAAAACACCCCACAGAATTAATAATTGGGTTTGTACAATGTTACCAGAGGCTGGGATCATGGTTGAGGGGCATATTTTTTCAACATAAAATGTTTTCAAATAGAAAGAAACAAGAAGTTCAAGAGATCTGTTTTACAGTGAAGTATAATAATGATTACTTGATTATCTTTGGGTAGATCTGAGGCATTCAAATAACAAAAAGACAGTGCTTTCAGCCAATGCACAGTCACACATTCATGGAGCCTTAGGACAAAAAACCCAAAAGAGAAGCCTACAGGCTCATTTGCTCTATGTAAGTTTTCGATTGAGGTTACTTCTTCTCAGGTGATTGTACTTTGTGTCAAGATGATAGTGAAAGTTGAACAGTGCAACAGAATACGAGCTTTCAACGTTAATATCTGGCAAACAGTGACAGGAAAAGGTGTCAGTGTCCTGATAGGAAACTACCCTGCAGAAACCCAGGCTTCTTGAGGTTCTGTGCTCATCTTCCTTCCAGCTTCCCCAGCAACATTCACTCACAATATCGGGAAAAAGTCCTCTCATCTATCTACCTGCCCACAGTCTCCAGATGGAAAAGAGTTTCTCACACAGCGAGAACAGGTACGTTTGCCACAGTTTATTGGTAACTTGTGCTTATGGATAAGATACTGCCAAACTTACCTAAAAATAAACGCATTTTTCCCCCCAAGCAACTTCAAGTAGGAGAGTAACAACGGAAAATGTGACTAGATGGCACTGTGACTGATAGCATGACTTTCAAGTCACTCTTCAGTTCCGACTCCTTCTCTGCTTTTCTAAGGGTCCCTCGTGTTTTGGAGCAGATGGACTTTGCCACAGTTACTTCTGCAATATTGTCGAGAGTAATTTAAAGCACAGTTTATGGGGGACATAAGTCTAATAGGAAATACTATAGAAAAGAGGAGGTGGGAGGGAGAGAGGGAGAAGCAGAATGATAGTTAACATGACTAAATATGTGCTCACTCTGGTCCTCCTAGTAAATTAGAGTCTTGTTCATGTTTACTTACTTTGGTTCTTGAAGTTTTACTCTAAAATATCTTCATATATTCATGAATTTTCTAATTTCCTAAAAATAACTAGGTATTCTGAGGAAACTCGCTGGCAAAGTTGGAAGTGCCCATGCCAGTAGTGTTCAAAGTATTTACACCAGACTGTGTTTGATTCTGCCAATACCAGACCCGTCTATAAACTGTATTGCCTGGAGATAGTGACATTCACTCCTGAAACTGTCTCATAGATGATATGCTTACACGGGTGGTTTAGAGACAGAGTATGGTGTACGATCCATCATTTTGTATGGTAATAGACCAAGATATAATAGTATATAATCTTGAAAAATATTATGCATTTATTAATATAAAAAAGTAAGGTTTAAATATCAAACAGAAAAACTTTAGACACAGGAATGAAATTTTTACAAACTGTGGAAAAAAAAACCTCACAAAATAATTTCCTCATTTATGTCTTTCCTGAATAAGTCAAACACTTTTTAGGCAAAAATGATTTTATCTTTATTTTATAGACATAAATTAATGGGTTGCCTTGTGGCTTTTCATGTATATGTGTCATTATGCAGTGCTATAACTCATCCCTCACCCCATCTGTCATGCCCCACAGTCGTTTTTCCTCTTACTGGTCCCTTCCTGCCCTTCATGTTTCCTGTCTACTGTCTTGGTTTTCCTGTCACATGCATCATCACCCTTCATTGCCTCATTTGCCCTTTCCCTTAAGATTTTTTCCTTTCTTTCCATGGTTCCCTTTCCACTATCATTATGTAAACACATACATAATTGCACACACACACACACACACACACACACACACACACACACACACACACACACGGTTTGACAAAGGAGAAAAGGAACATGATTTTTTTTTCTCTTTAGATTAGCTTATTTTGCTTAACATAATGATTTCCAGCTCTGTTCATTTTCTGCCAGATGTCATGTTTTTATTTTTGTTATATCTGAATAAATTTCTATTGTGTATGTGTACCTTATGTTATGCTTCCAGTCAATGATGGAAATCTAGACTTGTCTTATTTTGTAGATATAAATTATGCAGCAATATAAATAGTTGGGTGAGGAGCTCTGTGGTATGTTGACTTGGAGTCATTCTGGTGTACCTAGCTCACAGTAGCTCCTTCTCCCCTTCTCCTTCTTCCTCTTCTTCCTCCTCTTCCTTCTTCCTCTTCTGTCTCTCCCCCATCCTCTCCTTTCCTTCCTTCTCTTCTTTGTTGTCCTCATCTTTAATTTTTTAAATTTTTTTATTTTTCGAGACAGTGTTTCTCTGTGTAGCTTTGCACCTTTCCTAGAACACACTCGGTAGCCCAGCCTGGCCTCGAACTCACAGAGATCCACCTGCCTCTGCCTCCCGAGTGCTGGGATTAAAGGCGTGCGCCACCATTGCCCGACTCATCTTTTTCTTCACCTTCCTTCTCCTCACCTTCCTCCTCCTCTTCCTCCTCCTCCTCCTCTTCTTCTTCATCTTCTTCTTCATCTTCTCACTCTTCTACCAGTAAATAAGTAAATAAGGGTTTCTCTTGCCCCACCTCTTTGCCAGCATTTGTTGCTACTTGTTTTCTGCATGGTAGATTATAGGTGAGATGGAATTTCAAACAGTTTTCATTTGTGTTTTCCGGCTGACTAAAATAGTCACACACTTTTCAAAAATATTTATTGGGCCATTTACTTATATTGAAAACTGATGGTTCAGTTCTTAAGTGCTTTTGGGACTACATGATTTGGCTTTTCTTGTTTGTAATTTTTTTATTTCCTTATATAATGTGCATGTAGAAATGATTTTTCTGCCAGACGGCAGTGGTGGTGCACGCCCTTAATCCCAGGACTTGGGAGGCAGAGCCAGGTGAGTTCAAGGCCAGCCTGGCCTACAGAGTGAGATCCAGGACAGGCACCAAAACTATACAGAGAAACCCTGTCTCAGGGAAAAAAATGATTTTTCCAGTTCCACAAGCTGTCTTTTCGCTCTGATTATCATTTCTTTTGCTGGGCATATATTTTTTTGTATAATATTAAGTTAATTACATTATGCTATGTTATACTATTGTATGTGATAAAATTTTTGATTTCACATTTTGGTATTTGAGTCTCCTTCAGAAAAAGTCCCTACTTAGCAATTGAAATGCTTTAGCTGTGCTTTTCTTTAACAGTTTGGAAGTTTCATGTCTTTTATTAAGGTTTGAGATACATATTTTCTTTTGTTCTTCTATATGACCATATCTCATCTTGCTAAGCACAATTTGCTTATAGAGGCTATTTTTTTTCCAGTATACAACTTTGGTGCCTTTGTAGAAAATCAGGTGGCTGTAGCTGTGAGTGTTGATTTCTATATTTAATTCATTGGTTTCATGTTTGCTGAGATTCATCTTGCCCCAGTCAGAATGGCAGTCATTATGAAAACAACAACAGCATATGCTGGCACAGATGTTGACAAAATTGAAGTCTTTTGTACAGTAAATGAGGATGGAAACTAGTTTAGAGCCTGGAAAACAATATGGAGGTGGCTTAAAACATTAAACGAAATTGCTGTGACCCTGCTGTACCAATCCTAAGTATTTAGACAAAAGACTCGGAAGTCAACACATCAGAGAGATTCTGGCACACTAATGTTTACTGATGAACTATTTTACATAGCTAAGTTATAATGGGGAAATTACAAACACCCAAAATTCAATTTTTTTCAGCAATAAAGAATGAAGTTTTGTCATTTTATATAAACTGAACGACACTAGGTTACATATTGAGTGGACTAAGAAGGTCTAAGGAAGGCAAGCATCATATGCATGTGTTTCCTATATTTCATTATAGCAAAATCATATATATATATCATATATATATACATATATATATATTCATAAAATGAAAGTAAAGGTAAACTTGTTTAGGGGATCAGAGCAGATAAGTGGGAAGGTGGGGTGGCAGTAAAGAGAGGGTAAGTGATATAGGGGTTGAACTCAGTCACTTGGATGATTGTTGTGACAGACTGCATTACAAAAGCAAGTTAAGGAAGGAAGGGCTTATTTTAGCCCACAAGCTGAGTTTACAGAATGTCATGATCCACAAGGCATAGCTTTAGGAACATGAAGCAGCTGGTTCTGGAAGCAAACAGTGATGGATGCTGGTGCTCAGCATGTTGATACAGTTTGTTCAGAGCAGGACCCTAGCTCTGAATAAATTGTATATATATACTGATTATAGCTATGCACCTTCAGCTCCAATACTGTTCAAAGGTGTTCAATGAAGACTCTCTTATGAGATGCAGGCAACTTCTTATCTGTGAGACTCTGTGCAGTGAATAATCAAGTTGTATTATTTCAAGATGAGTATATTTTCCCATTCAAAGGAGAGAAACAATGGCAATGAGGAAAACTTAGTAAAGGTAAGAGAGAAATTCAGTTGGGCAAATGTCAAATCATATGGTACTATGTGGTCAGGCATCTCAGAATCATTAGGGCATAATTAGGTCTCCAAGGTGCTTGGGTATTCCTGCCCCTCCAGCTCTATCAACTTTTCGACACACAGGTGTGCTCTTGCAGCAACCTGTCTCTGTGTAGGCAGACATCCCGTGTTTTTGGCATCATCAGTATCGTATGGCATTATTGCAATTTAGACATCTTTTTCCCAGACTCACAAAATAGATCTCAGGGCTTCCTGACCATGCCACACATTGTCTCACTTCAACAGCTCTATGAATCCATGGTAAAAGACTCCATGACCCTTTTAATGTTTCATCTTTCATGATTTCCAAACCAATATCATACAGATACCATTGCCAAGCTCTGTTGTCAGCTCCACATGGAATCTAGATTCCTTGCACCGCAGTTCCATCTGCCTTTGAGTGTTATCTTCTATTGCTGGGGGAATATTCTTCTAGAGAGTTGTTTAGGGGCACATACTACTTCATTCAGTGACATTATCTGCTCAGACTCACCTGTTAAGTTTGCATTTTACAAGATGGAACCTTTGATGGGTGGTGTTTGCTCTAGGGAACACATTTCTGTTGACCTGGTATAGAGTCTAATTTTCCAGTTAAATGGTAGTAAGATTATCACAGTTACAAATACTTTCAAACTCTGCTCTGCTTGTCTGTGATGTTATGCTTGCTGAAATTATTTTCCCTGCTAAGCTGGACATCTTTCTGCTTCATGTTTTACTCCTTCTTACTCCAGACAAAGATAAAAGCAGTAGGTAACTATGTCCCAGCCCAAATAATCTCTATAATTTTGTCAACATGATCAGATTTGAAGGGCATTTTCCTGGCAAGGTTTGTGAGGGTATTTCCTGAAGGTTGTAAAGATCTATCAGCATAGCAAGGCTCTTTTTTTTTTTTTTGCCTGACTACATACCTTCACTCTTTGCTGATGTGTGCATTTCCTCTTTTACTGCCTCTACTTCCTATTGACACTGGAATACACCATCTTTGATCTGGCAACATGAAATCTAGTTCCTTTGTAAAATCAACCCTATTCTTCAGCACCAAATTGGAGCAGCTGAGACATAAAGTTATATAGATTAAGATACTAGTGTTTTCTCAGATTTTCTAGTATGTGATCAGCTATTACCTGCTCCTGTAGAATACATTAAGTAAACCAATCAAATAAACCATCTATATCTATATCAATATCTATCTATCTATCTATATATATCTCCAATCAGTTATGTTCTAGAGAATCCTGACAAATATACTATGCCATCTTGAAAATTACTCTGCCAAACAAATTAATTCATTATTCTTGTACTTTTCCTCATTCAAGTTCTCATAAGAAGGCAAAATGTGTCTAGGTTTTTTGCTGAAATACAACATGAATTGCCCTTACTCCAATGACTTATACTGTCCTTGTTCTTTGTGGAAAACTCATGAGCCAGGATTCCACGTGATAGACTTCCCATATCTCATCAGAATGGTTACTACAACTTTATCTAGAGTTTACTAATGCTTTCCTAGCCTCAAATCCCAAACTCTGCCTCATTACACCCACAAACCAGTTTCAAAGTTTAGGAATCACATAGCTTTATCATAGCATCTGCCACATTAATTGATACTGGTTTTGTATTTTAGTTAACTTTTCTTGTGTGGAAAATTTCATGATAAAGGCAACTTGATTAAATTAGGACTTTTTTATTTCCAAAATGAGGAATATATGATGGGGAAATTACAAACACCCAAAATTTATTTTTTTTCAGCAATAAAGAATGAAGTTTTTCATTTTATATAAACTGAATGACACTAGGTTACATATTGAGTGGACTAAGAAGGTCTAAGGAAGGCAAGCATCATATGCATGTGTTTCTTAGATTTCATTATAGCAAAATCATAATGATTATATAAACTGGCTTACAGTTTAAGGTTACAATCCATCATTTCATCAATAGTATGAAGCAGATTGTGATGATGTTTTATTTGTATTTCAATGAGCTAAGTTGACCTGGAGATCAGAGGTAATAGCAAGCCATTAACACAAAAGTCAGGCAGTGGTAGCATAAGCCATTAATCCGATCACTTGGCAGGCAGGGTCTCTGTGTGTTCAAGGACACACTAGGTAACAGCCAAGCATGGTGACACATGCCTTTAATCCCAGTACCAACCATAGAGACCTAGAGATCTGTACAGACAGGCAGAAACAAGGAAGTGATGTAGCTGGGCTAAGAGCCAATGAGAGGGCAGAACAGCAAGACAATAAAAGCCTGGGTAGATAGGACGTAGCTCTCTTGGGAAGCTACAGCAGCGTGATGAGTTAAGGTTAGCTGGTGGCTCTTACTATTTCCCTGATCTCTAAGGCTTTCACCCCTATATTTGGCTCTGTGTTTCTTATTTAATAAGACCATTTAGAAATTCATCTACAGCAGATGGTCATATTACATCAATAGTCAGGAAACAGAAAGCCACACATTCCAGGATTAAGCTTACTTTCTCAGTTTTATTCAGTCCAGTACCCAAGCACATTTAATGGATCTATCAAAAGCAATAGTGACTATTTTCCTCAATTAACTTG
The DNA here is from genome assembly GCF_007827085.1 of Peromyscus californicus insignis. Taxonomy (NCBI): domain Eukaryota; kingdom Metazoa; phylum Chordata; class Mammalia; order Rodentia; family Cricetidae; genus Peromyscus; species Peromyscus californicus. Next base: position 46,352,707 of record NW_026294491.1, on the reverse strand, counting down.
TTCATTTGCCCAAAGGTTTATTTCTTTGGTGATTTTAAATCCCATTAAGTTCAAAATCATGCTTCATTATCACAGGAGAGTATGATGAACTTGTGTAAAAATTTAAATAAATTAAATATTAAAAAGTAAAACAATCTAACAACATAAAAATACTACTAAATATTTGGATAAAGTAAAAACAAAATATAAAGGGCATAACTAACACAAAATACAACGTGAAAATGAAAATAAAAAGTGAAGTATTAGACCCTTGTCCTTAAGGATATTTAAAAGCTGAGCATATGCAAGGAGGATGAATTGAATTGTGGACTGCTATAGTTTATACCTATAGCAGAAAAACGTATAAAAGGACTGCCACTTTGATAGCTTCCCTAATACTTGTACAATTTCCCTCTGCTGGTCAACTAATATGGTTTGAATATGTTCTCCCTTCCCAAATTCCATAGATCTTGTACACTGAGCTGTTTAATTTTCAAGCTGGAGGGTATTTTCTAATTTCATTTGGAAATGTAGGGGAAACACCACAGAGAGAGGACCTGTCACCATCCTTTTAGGACCTCCTGATTACTAATCAGCCTGGTAGAGTAAAGCAATTGTTGATGTCAAGTACTGAGTTGAAACTTCAGAATTCTTGAGCTTTACAGAAAGCAATGGCCAACAGGTGGGCCCAGAGTTTGTCCAACCATTAGTGATAAAGTCCTAAGGAAATATTCAGAGATGAGGTCCCAAAATGATACAGTTTAGGGGTCTTGATGGGGTTCCTTTCTTTTGAGAGTTAAAAAAAATTAAAAGGCAAGAAAAAATTCTTAAGCACAACAGGTGACCGAGGAGAACTCTCAAGCACCACAGACAAAATCAACAGCTGAAGAATGGTGTTTGCTGGGAATTAGAAAACACGTATGCATCAGACATACAGAGAAAAGGACATTCTACAAAGCAGAATGCCAAACTCAGGAAGCCGAAAGTCCAGTCTCTTTTCCTGAGATTGGAGTTTTAAAGTTTCCGAAGAGGTTTCCTCTCCTAATTTGGGTTCAGTCAGTTTAAAAAAAGACAGGGTGCATTATGGGCCAAGAACTATTGTATAACATGTCCTGATCTGTCCTTGAAATTATTGAGACAGTCCATCAGCCAGGGGCCTGTTGATGGGAGACAGAGCTTGTAAGACCTTTGTTTTAAGTTGCCAAACTTTTGTCTCAAGTCAGCAGGGTGAGGAAGAAGCAGCCATCTTAGAAATTTGCCTCCTCTATTATCTATTCATGTACCCTCTCCTATTTGTAGGCCTACAGAGGAGTCTAATTCCTAGTTTCTTGCTGGCATTTTACTCAAGTCTTCAAACACCTTGAGAATTTTCAGGTGATAAGCTCTGCCCCTCCTATAAATGTTGGAGTTATCTTTTCTCGTGCATCTGAGAATTTACTGCTGCCTGCATCCTTTGCCTAGGTTCCACTGGAGGTCTCTCTCCACACCTGCCTCCAAGAGTTGTAGCTCACCCTCAGGTTAAATGTAGATTTCTGAACTTATGCTCACCCCCTGTCTGTGGGTCCCCAGAGTAGTTCATTTTTAAACAAGATGGTCTTTCTGAAATGGGCATGGCCACTGCATCCATGATGATGCAGTAACAGGATGGAATTCCTTTGGATGGCTGATGTATCTGCTGAAACCCTCAAGTGGATTTAAGGCTTGTGATAACTCTAGGCTTTTACTGAGTGCAAGACTGCCAGTATTTCATTGCAAAGGTCACATATCCAACATTTGGAGACTTCTACTTCTCCCAGGGAAGCAAGCAGTTGGAATCATGTTCAGCACGGCTTGTGTCTTTGTAACATATCATCTTTACTTTTCTCTGTGCATATAACGTAGCTTATCACTAATTTTGCAAAATTTTCCTTCTTTTTCTCTTTGGGGTACAGAAATTTCTTCTTGTTCTAACTGTTCTTCACTAGATGCCAGAGAAACACGTTCTACTCCATCAAGTTATCCAGCCTTCTCCATGTTGTATTTTTCTTTTTCTTTTTTCTTTTCTTTTTTTTTTTTTTTTTTTTTTTTGGTTTTTTGAGACAGGGTTTCTCTGTGTATCTTTGGCGCCTTTCCTGGAACTCACTCTGTAGTCCAGGCTGGCCTTGAACTCACAGAGATCCACCTGTCTCTGCCTCTCAAGTGCTGGGATTAAAGGCGTGCACCACAACTGCCCAGACTTCCATGTTGTATTTTTCAAGAGGAGAAATTCATGAACTTAGTATCTCATTGTGATTTTATTTACATGTTACATGTCTTGTTACATGCAAACTTTCTAAGATTGTAGACTATATAAGCCTCAAGTATGTAATAATAATAATAATAATAATAATAATAATAATAATAATAATAAAAGGTAATAAAATCTTAAAATTCATAGTTATAGAACAGGCTGGTTTATAAATATCTGGAGATTCTCATAAAATCCTTACACATGTATCTATATTTTTTTTTCTAATTGTGTGCATGTATTTGTGCTGTTCATCAACTTATCATATATCCATACTCAAATACTATATAAATCAAACAAATAATCTAATCCATAGGACATCACAATTCTAATTTATTAATGGTCCTTCAAGGGTCATTTTCTATGACATGAAACTAGTATAGCTTTAAAATGACTCGCCTAACTCAACAGTGGTGGCAAAGATTCAGATTTCAAGATGGGTAGGCAATTTCAAACTCATTATTTATTGCCTTTTATCAGACAATGACAATTCACTTCTGCAAAATGTCATATATTCAAAAGCCAAGCACTTTCCATTGCATTTGGAATCCCAACCACTTTTTCTTCTGGGACTAGAAATAAGCAACTTATGTTAACCATCCCCCTGTGTCATTCTTGAATAGAAACATCTCAGTTATGGAATCCTACTATCTCCTCGTCCATTAAATTGGTTACAAAGGGACTGTTTGGTGTTTAATAGTCACACTACTCTGTATAGGAAAGTGGACTTTATTTTTGGCTTTAAATACAACACACACACACACACACACACACACACACACACACACATACACACACACACACACACACACAGAGAGAGAGAGAGAGAGAGAGAGAGAGAGAGAGAGAGAGAGAGAGAGAGAGAGAGAGAGGAGTTTTGACTTTGCTACTCAAAGTTTTGGAGTTGTAATAACAAATAATGTCAAATATAACATTCTTTTGTTATTTACAATGCTTAAAAATTATTCTGTATAAACCACAAGCCAATGCTCCATCTGAATTCATATGTTCATAACACTATTGACTAAACCACTGTTTCCACGTCACAGTAAAGACAAGAAGCCACTTCTGATATGAGCTGGGAATACTCACAGCAGACAGTAATCAGTATCTCTAGGATAGCCAATGCAGAATAAATGCTTATTACTTCTCTTTATGGGTAGAATTTAAAGACTGTTTTTTAGAAACAATGATGTGTGTGTCTGATATTTTTCATGAACAAAGCAATTAAATAATACATTACAATAGATGTTTCTGCATGTGGCATTGTATAACCAAAATCTCATTTCTATGTTGTTTCTAAACGGTTTTAGAAGAAAAGGATGCCGTTCCTAGAAGCAAAGTTTTAGAATAAGATTCCCTGGGTCATCTAATACTTATTATATACTGAAACAAAAAATAATAGTTGTAGATGTATTTCTAAATGGTCTTATTAAATAAAAATAAAAAAAAAGATTTAGGGTTTAAAGCCTGAGAGAGATCAGAGAGATAGAACAAGCCACAGCCAATGTCACTTCGCCAACTTCTCAGCTGATCCTGTTTCCTCAGGCTGGAAGCCTCTGAGTCCTCATCTGAATGGATCTCAGCTGAACTGGTGCTCAAATTCTAAAAGCTTAAAAGCCTCTAGTTTCTGGTCCTTATGCCATATATAGCTTTCTGCTTCCTGCCATCACTTCCTGGGATTAAAGGTGTGTGTCCCTATGCCTGGCTGTTTCCAGTGCGGCCTTGAACTCAGGGAGATCCAGATGGATCTTGGCCTCCCAAGTGATAGGATGTACACACACCTCTAGTCAGTGGTGAAAATAAATAGCAAGAAATAGCTTCTCTTTCTCAGAGGAGGGAAGCAACCCTAACACCACCTTAATTTTAGTTCAATGAGGCTTGCAAGATTTTTTTGATCTTTATATATGTAATGTAATACATTTATCCTTCTTTTCTTATACACTGGGCTTTGTAAGACCTTGTTATGACCCTGATAGAATATTAATGCATACAAGTTTCATAATTTCTTTTTGTATACTCATCATTGCTCTTACTCATAAAATTTTATTTATTTGAGAAAATGGAAATGTCAATATTTTTCAAAATGAACAATATCAGTGTTTCCAAATATTTTTTCCTGTGTTCAAGCACACAAAATCACACTTTTGATGCACAAGCTGATAAACTGTTTCTTACCTTTCATGAACTGGAATACACAGAATTTCTCAACAGGACATTTTTCCTCTGTCTGATTATTTCAATTCCCAGTTTTCTAAATATTTTATAGATTTTTTTTGCCAAGAAAAAGGTGATAACAGCACTTGTAAGAAAAAATATGAAAAGCTTCTTTCTATATTACAATTTATCTGCCAAAGAAAATTCTATTTGTGATATTAATGATATAAACTTGTGTCTACATATATATTTTCCTACCTCTACTTTATCCCACAAACTGAAACCTTACTATTAATTTCACACTTCCACATAAAAGTCAACAAAGTTTTTATACAAGTGTTTTACTTTGAAACAATTTTCTTCCATATTACTTAGGAACCTTGAAGGTACTTTCTCATTTTTACTTTCTTTATTTTCATTCTTAGTAACAGTTCCAGAAACTTTTACAGCTTAAATACTGTCTGTCATAAACTGTGTTGATTAGATTTTGACATTTAAACTATATGATTTAGATGAACATTTTTCCATTCTGATTAAACATGTGAATGTTCATAATTTTCAGTTTTATTACATAATTTTGAGCTCTGAATATATTAAGCATTAGTAAGAAGATGGTTGTGATTTTTGTTGAAATAAGTATGCTGATTTAGATCTAACTTTTTATTCTTACTCTGACAGCGTCAAAAGATGTTCCTGGCATTTCTAAGTGTTGCTCAATGTCAGAAATAAATTCAAGTCTAAAGTTCATTTTTAGCTTCCTTGATTTCTATCCTTTATGTTTGTAATGTTTAAAGGAAACTGTAAGAAACAAACTTTTTGATCTTAGTTGTTTTCTCAATCTCTTTTTCCTATTTCCATTATAAATTCTTGAGGTTTTCAGTATGTCTTCCTTTGAAAGCAGAATATGTAAACAATAAAATTAAGTCTAAACCAGGTTCATTTCAACTATGCTAGAAGATCGCTATAAACTGCTGATTTTCCCAATTGTATAGTCTACAAGGCATCCTCAGCCTTGTCACATTGTCCAGCATTATCACTTGAAACTGAGCAATTGTAGCATTAGACACACAGATTCCCACCTCTGGAAACACTATGAAGCCAACCCACTAACATCAAAAGTATCAACTTAATCTCTCTGGTAAAATGTCCTAGAAGAAAGCAATATGTCTCTCACTGCGGAGAGCCACATGACACTATTATCTTATACACTGGGCTTTGTAAGACCTTGTTATGGCCCTGACAGAAGATGGCCAATTCTTTAATTGCCAAGAATATTAACATTTCCCTGAGGAATATATCATCATTAATATTGACTCAGAGAGAGGACAGCAATGGTGAGAAACACACTAAATAATGTATGGAAAAAAATGTAAGCTCTATACTGGATTCAATTATTTTTCTCTTAGAGTTCACCAAGTGTTTGTACCATTTAGACATATCATTTTGATGAAACATAGGATCATTGTTTTCTCTTGCTGAATCTTGTCAGCTTTTTTATTTAGATATGGATCTACGTAACGACAAAATAACTTCTGTAAATAATATTTAACAGTGCTATTGTCTATAAATTATGGCATATGAATTTTCACAGGAGGCTATTAAAGAATTTTCAGGGGAGAAATCTCAAATGGATGTACAGCATCAAATCATAACATAATTAGAAATCCATCCAGGTGTAGACCTTGATAAGTAGAGAATTTTAAAAGTATTTATTTCTTTATTAATTTCCCATAGATCATTATAGGCTTTCTTAGTTATTCCTGTCAACTTGTACTAAGTCAGCAAGGTTAACTGGTATTAAATGATCTAATTTTGTATATCTCAGTTTTCATGAACGTAAACAAAGCCTTCTGTTATACTTCAAAGGCAAAAGTGGGCAGAAGCCAACTAGTTTTGTGCTGAGAATGTCAGGACAGAACCACACCCTGGTGCAGCTCATGCACATTGCTGCAGATTTGCTGACTCAACCTCGTGCTCCGGTGTAACTGTCACTCACAGCTCCATCATTTTCTTCCAGATCCTTTCTTTCAGTTTGCAGCTAGTCATGGGTTACACATGTCCCTAGAATGTCAGCTTTGTCATTGGAACGGGAGATTTTGAAAGGTTGGTGACAGCTACAGTTGATCATTCTGGGCCCACGTTTGTCATTTCTATCCTTCTTGACAGAACACTACTCTTCACCCACAGCAGAAGACAGATCTGTAGAATCAATTATATAATGAGCATCTAAAATGTGCAAGTTCAACTCTTTTGTATAAGTACTCCTCCATTCCCAGCAGCTATCTTTCTATGATCAAACCCAGCATACTACACCCACTATTTTGAGATTTTAATGTAATTCTGTTCCATGTTGAATATTAAAGTTGTGCTAGAGACAGATGAGAGATTATGTTAAATAATGAAAAACTTTAAAGAGCTACTACTAAAAAATATTAACTTTTTTTATATAATTAAAACATTTCCAAATTCAAAAAGAATACTGGGCAATTGTAATTTTCTGTTACTAAACAATAGTATCAAGCTTAAAATTTACAAAAGCAGAGATATTAACACAAAAAACTCTAAGAGGAGCAGGATGAAGGAAAGTAAAAAGGAAGGTGTTTCAGGTAAAGAAAAATAAGTTATCAAAAGAAAATACACAACTAAGGAATAGAGAATATGTAAAGAAAGCCATTCAGGAGAAAAACAAACAGACAAAACAAAGAAAAAAAGACCCAAAAGCCAACAAGCAAACAAAAACCTCATTGCAATCCACATTCTATAGGTCTGCTAATGTTCTATATGAACTTGGACATATGCTTCAATTACTTAAGTTCTGAAATCTGTATAGTTATATCAATAACATTTGCATTAGTTCTCTCCTCAGAAGGACTGAGTAAAACCATCTTAACGAAAGAGGCAGAAAGTATACCTGCAATGTAAACATAGATGATTACAAGAAAGCCTGATTAAAAGGTTAATTAAATATTTTTATTAATGTAAAATTAAAGTTGAAAATGTACATGAAACTTAGAGTTTTCCATGAAATAAATGACTAATTTTAAAAAGAGAATAGGTATTTTGACCTGTTGTGGTGATCGATCTTTATTGCCAATCTGATTAGACTGAGAGGTCCCTAGATTGGTAAAGTGCCCCTCTGGAAGAATCCTTGGGAGGATGTTTACAAAGATAAATAACTAACTAGGAAGGCCGACCCTGGATGTAAGTAGTACCTTCTCATAGGCTGGGAGCTTCCTCCTCCTCTTCCTCCACCACCTTCCTCGTCACTATGAAATGATCTTTTCTTCTCCATCACACTATCACTACCACGTTGAACTGAAGTCCCCCAAATTATGAGCCAAAATAAAGCTTTTCTCCCTAAAACTGATTTTTCTCAGGTATTTGACATAATAATAGAACCAAATACTAGCAAATCTGGGACAGTGCAATTCCCTTTACATTGATATTGCAAAAGACAGCTACAAGTTAGTAGTTCCAAACACATCTGGTAGCTATAAGCAGAGTAGAAGAGAAGGTCTTTGACTTACCAAATAACTTATGATGCAGAAAGAGAAATCCATTTATCTAACATCTAATGGAAACTACATCAGGAAATTCATAACTTGATTGGCATTTTGTACAAACACTCATGATGTGGGAAGGTGACCTAGAAATACACTGTTCACTAGTTACCAACTAGAGAAACAATATATTTGCAATTATAAACATCACTTGTTGTATCAATAAGAACACCATAACTCCCATTGATAGGAAACAGGGACATATCCATTTATGCTCACTTGAACACTCTCCACCCTATCATTATACCTAAAAATAACAGTAAGGTCTATGAAAAATGTAAGGCCAGGATGTTAGCTGTTGAATTTCATAATGCTAAAATAAAACTATCAATAACCCTACATTTTCCCCTGTTAATATTACCTACCAAGAGTGTAAAGTGATCAGAAGTTCTGAAGTAGCCATAAATATACATTGAGAAGATCACTGAGGCTTGCTGGCTCTGCTGAAGATCAGGCGAGAGAAATGGAAGACCCTTCCCTCTCCAGTCTTGTTCTTCAGACATATCTCACCATCTGCCTACAAAGCCAGCTCTTAGCCATGCCAGCAGAGGTTTTAGGACTCATAAACTTTCAGTAGCCAAAGTTCTGTCAAGACTATCTTTAATAGAAGACACAGAAACTGTAGGATCTCAAATGCTTAAGTTTTGAATTTTTTCTACTTGCATCCAGTCTTTGCATTTACAGCAGAAGATACTGTAGAGGAGGGCAACTGAGGTTAGCCAGCTTTTCCACATCTGCCTTTTGACTGACAGACAAAATATGAGCCCAAGGGTGATGACTATGACAGGTGCCATATAGTTCAGAATTATCTGATAAATTTGTGCATGAAATTTAGAAGAGTCATCTTTAGGCTCTCAAAACACGAATTTGATGCTGGCTATTATTCCAAAGACCATGAAATTTTCTTTCAAATCCTACCACCACACAAAGGACATATTCAAAGGAAACTGTGAATATGAAGACTGAAAACTATGGAATTGTGGTGTGTATAAGTATGATTGACATTTGATACTGCCATTTACAATTAATGTTGCCATTTGAATCAAATAGCCAATCTGCCTTCCAGAGGCAAACTTTGTTTAAGTTATGATACTTAAACAAATTTGGACTTCAAGAAACTAAATACTGAAATACATATTGAAAATGCATGGTGTGTAATACAAGGCTTTTTAGTGTGTGGAGAAGATGAAAAGTCTTCACTGAAAAAGGGTAAGGTAACCAAGAGACAAACATACCAAATAAAACAACTGTTGTCATCAACTAACAAAATGTTAAGACGATTTTGATAGAAATGTTTCAATAAATAAATCTGAGGATAATTTAAAGGCCTTGATATCTGAGACAGCAAATAAAGAGAAACTTGTTATATATACATATTAGCAAATTTGAAATAAAAATATACTGAATAAAGTAAGTGTTTCTATTGAAAAGTCATCGGAAAGACCCTAAAGACAGAATATCACTTATATATCTGAAAAGATGTGTTTCTTAAAATTGAAAAGCATGAGAAAAAATATAGGTATAAAAAAATAGCATGACTATCAATTCAGTCCAACAGGAAAAGAACCTTCTGAGTAGTAGCTGAAAATTATATTCTGCTGGAAAATGTCTGCAGCTTGGAGGAAAGTGTAGAACTACAGATTTAGGAAGATAAGAAAATTTGAAACAAGATAAACACAAAGATTCACGTGCATCATTGTGGCACAATCAACTTGAGTAGAAGAAGATACCTTGAAAATAACCACACAATATCAATGCACAATCTGTAGGGTTAGGATACTTCAACTTACTAAAGAATTTCATGAGAATCCATGTAGGCCACAGCAGTAGAAGGAATCAGTTCCAATGGAAGAAAAATTCTGAAAGATTTTCTGGAGAAAGTTGTTCAAATAAAAATTCAAAGATGTTAAAGAGAAGCAACCTGACACAGTACTGAAGGACAATGATATGCTATCCAATCAATGAATATAAATAACTATTTGTTATTGAGTACATAGACTGTTTATTCAATGGTTATAATACATATCTTCATAACATCTTATATTACCTATTAGATCAGCTATAGCATACAACTACAAGAAGGAAAGATTAAAGATATATATATATATATTATATTAAGATTCTCAGATTCTAGATGATGTGGTAATGTACTGTCTCTCAGTTGGTTAACATACACTCATATAAACAGACACATGCACACTAATACATATATCTGTAAATAACTAAAACAAATTAGTAAGTTAGGCAAGGTGTTATATTTCATAAACTAAACACTCCTTAAGCAGAAACAGGAGATTCCTTAGTTCACGACCAGGCTAAGCTAAATATTAAGATACAATGCTAAAAATAAATAAATAAAATATCATATAAGAATCATGCAGGTGAAAGGAATACAAATACTTAAGTTAAAATGGAAATCTTAATATATCAAATCACCTAAGGGGGGAAAAGATTTAAAAGATGAACAAAAATAAAGGAGATAAACAACTGAATATAACGAAAGAGTAGATTTAAATGTAACATATGAATTAATAGACAAATACATGAGTGCATATGGCACACTACTATTAAAACCAAAACTTTTCAGAATGGAGTGAAAACAATCAGCAAAAGAGGACAGACATGGGTGATGGTTTAGTGGCCTGTGTGACCCTAAATTTGGTTTTGGATTATGCATACATAAACCAATGTAATAGTGCATTTGGCAACCTAATTCCTTCATTTTCACATAATTCAGAAACACACACACACACACACACACACACACACACACACACACACACACACACACACACACCTCTCCAAACAATGCACCACCTTCTACCTGTGTTAGGCTACTATACTCCTGTCTCTGAAAAGTAGTATGAGTTTCCTCCCCACGGTAACAATCAAATGTGGATACTTTCTATTCAAGTAAATCCCCAGAATATTAAGGATAGAAAGGACAATGTGACCTGAACTAGCTTTAAGTGCATTCACAGTAAGATAATAATGTGTCTTCCAATAATTTGAAGGAGACTAGCATATTCATTATGTCATCATATTCTTACATGTAACTGGGCACACATATGATTAAAATTAGACACATTACTAAAAATTACATGTGCAGCAGGAAAATATAAATGTATGTCATAATCTTCCAATCAAAGTAGAGAAACACCCAAACTATGCCTCTTAGTCAGCAATCTATCTTTTTCTTGAGCCCCACCAAAGAGAAGCTCTGAGCAACTCAGGACCTTGAGTTTCTTCACTCATTTGACATACTACAATCTTGACAGTGTAACCTCCTTAATCTCTATTGTTTCTTCACTCCAGATAAAATTGTCTTGCGTATTTTGCAAATCTTTGTTAGCCCTTCTTTTCAACAGTTTGGCCAAAAAAATCACGAGCCTAGAAACAAATGTGCCAGTCCATGACCACCAGTAACACAAGTAGTTCTGGTATGAATCTTAGTAGAGTGTTTTTGAATCAACTGTGTGAGGCACTGGATGGGTTTACAACACTTAAAACCACATTAGAACATTAAGAGGAAGAATGATAACCAACAATAAAGAAAAAAGAATAAACACTACATTGACCTGAAAATGTTCTTCAAGAACTCTTTGTAGTGATTTAGGTAAGTTTACTACAGAAGTGAACACAGAAAATGTACATGTAAACATTAATCAAAGAAAACTGCATTCAAATCTGGTAAAATAAATGTTGGAGAAATTTAAAAAATGTTAATGGTTAAAAGGGACATTACAACTTGGGAAAAAATATCTAATTTACCAGCAATATGCAGCAATCATCCATGGGCTCACTGAAAGCTAAAAGTACTGAAGCAAAAATTGACAAATTTGAATGGAAAGAAAGTCAAGTAGACAATTATCTTGAGATATTACCATTCCCCTCTTAATAATAAATTAAACTACTCAACAGAGTCACTAAGATATTAAAGAACAATGCCACAGTCCAATGGGATCTAATTATCAGGGAGGCTATATATCAGGGGGTACCCTAGGATGACTGTGGCTTATGATAAGTTTTGGTTTTACTCAATTACTGAGCAAGCCTCAGTGAAACATTTCACTATTAGGATAAGAATTTATACAATATCAAACTGATAGTAGAAAAATTAATTAATTAATTAATTAATCAATTAATAAAAATTAAATTAAATTTAAAAAACTAATTATATAATGCTTAGTGTGACAGTATTAGGTATAGTCTCCAAGATTATATTTACTATGTAAAGGACTTAGCCTGCCATGGAACATAAAGCAAACTAAAAGATTAAGAAAAAAATTAAACAATATACATGAAATTCACTAGTATGCTTTGAAGTAAGAAACACAGTTACTGTCTATATAAAGGAAGTAGAGAAAGAAGGAGAAACCTGTGCCATTTATTAATGACTATATTACATGAATGAGTCAAAATGTATCACTGGGATATTATATTGTGTAGAAGTTCAAAGAAAATAGATACTAAAGGCATATAGAAATCAGAAGCATTCCCACCTGGAAACACTAAAGCAGATGTTTCCATATTTATTAAAATATTTATGATTAAATTCACTAAATCTATTTTAATAGATTTATTTTTCTAAATTTATTAATAACTTTTATTTATCAAATGGGAAAGATTGAGTCTCTTAGCAAGCTGTTAAGAAAACCACATTTTTAAAATGTAAGTAATGTCTTGTTATTTGCTAGTTTGTTTTCAAATAACTATTTATGTGCCCCCCATAATTTATTTATTAAATTCAATATAGATATTTTAAAGATATACACATAGTTTATTGATACACAATCATGTAACTTAAATAATTTTGAAATAAATAATGTTTTAATACTACTACTTTCAATTACCCAAACATTCCCATTTCTCCCAGGTAGAATTGCTAAAGGATCTAATAACTCACCTCTCTCCTAGTACAAATGGCACAAAGGCCCCTGTTACAGAATGTGGCCAGATATCATTATCATTCAATTTAGCTAAATTAAACTATATTACATGCTGACTACATATACAATTTATCTAAAAGTTCACTAATTCATCTCTATATTGACCTTTACTTTGTGTCCATATATTGACATTCATTCATTGGACTGCCATGAATATGTGGGAAGTCATTGGCTTTGGAACTTGCCTTTAGTTCTTTGGGCTATACAGTGTAAATTACAGTGTCATATGGTAGTTCTATATATTGCATTCCCACCAGAAAATCATGACAATTTTAATTTCTTCTACAGCTTAATCAATATTCATTGTTTTAGAATAAATCCATTTATGATTGAGAATATATAATATATTTTATCACATTTCTACCTCCTCTGATATCTTCTTTCTCCTCCTAGTCTCCACACCCACAGAATATTATATTCTTTTTCTTTCTCTCTCTCTTCAAAGCAAACAAACAAAAATAACAATAAAGAAATATATCATAAAAGATCACACAAATGGAAATAAAAACAAATAATAAAAACACTAATTTGACAAAAAAATGCCCAAAGAAAAAGGTGAAAATAGTATAAAAAATAATATTGAGTTTATCATGTGTAGGCTAACTACTCCTAGGTATGATCTATGAACCTTTGAGCTACTGTACATTGGAGAAAATTGACTTTTCCAGTTCAAGTAGGCATCAACTGCAAATAGGCTCTTGCCAGGGACCTTCATCAGCAGGGAGGCAAGGTGTGGAGGGGGTTGGGGGTGAGGATGTGGGTTGGGGGGGGGTGTTCAGGTACCAAAGGGGATGATATATGGTGTAGGCCTGGATGGTGGTGCAAAGGAGAAAAGGAGCATGCAGTGAGGGTGAATCAGGATAACTGCCAGCACGCTAACTGAAAAAATAATATAATTTTTATACTCTAAAGTTGCACATAGGATTAAATAGGAGAAAGGAGGCATGTGAAGTGGGGTGTGGCTTGAGATCAGGGGTTGAGCAATCTAGCATTGGCTTTGATAATAGTCACCAGTCATATGAAAATAGAAGGGCCACGAGACTCTCTTGCTAGAGTTAAGGAGAATGACTGTTTCAGCAAGCAGAAACTTTTCTCAAAATCCCAAGGGAAAGGAAACCCTTATCCAAATGCCTGACCTTGGAAACCGGTCTTCTTCTGGGGACCAGACACCATACCACAATTTAAGAGTAATTTCCATTTCTCAAGGCGATAGCATCAAGCCATTCTCCAGTTGCTTTTTTTTGTGTCATAGTCCCACCACATGAGCCTGCCACACCCCATGTACTCCCAAAAGGGAAAATCCTGATGTCTCACTCCTTTCCCATTATACCAGACCATTCAGATATCTGTGCTTATTAACTGAACTCTTGCCCTTAATGGCCTCAGGCTCTTGATCTGAATTTTTGCATTTGTTTGTGGGGGGTTTATTAAAGCTAACTATCCTGTTCTTGGTGGAATTAGGAGGCAAAATAGGATTCCTAGTTTCCTGGTGTGAGGGATTTCTCTCCAAATAATTATTTTGTTTCGAGGGGCCACTATTGTATACATTTCCAACCTTTACCAATGCCTGTACTAAATTTCCCAAAGACAAAGGCATTAATAGTGAGAATCATTAGAAATGAAAGTATAAAGTTGCTAGAGAATTGTGGTCTGCAATGTTGAAATGCTGGAACTTTATCAAGCAGCAATGGTCACCATATTGTCCACACCAGGTTCTTGATCAAGAGTGGGATGCCATATCTACTCCACACTGTCAGTGCTGGGATCACACCTTGTCTTGAATCTGTACAGGCTTTATGCATTTTCTGTGTGTTTATATGTAGATAAACCCTTTTGTGTCTAAAAAAACCACTATTTTCTTGGAATCATCTGTATGTGTCAAATGTTATTTCTTTTTACTTTTGCTTCATATTTTCTTAATGAATAATCATGTTAGACATTTTTAAATTGGCTATTTGTCATCCAATTATTTTATTTGGAGAAAGAGGTTCCCAAAGCCCTTTCCCCATGTTTTAAATTGGGTCACTAATCTTGTATATGTGTGTGCATATATGTGATGATGGGTGAATTTTTTAGTAAGTGTGGGCACTTGTTTGTTGGTATAGGTTCACATATGTGTCCTGCATGTGCTGGACTAAGATTGATATAGGGAATCATTCTAGATCACTCTTCTACATGGCTTTTGAATAAAACCATATACTTGTTGGTATGGTTAGTCTCCCTAGCCATCTTCTTCTGGGAATCTGCCTTCCTAGGCTGGAAGTACAAGTGTGCTGCCATATGTACCCAGCATTTATTTCAGTTCTGGGCATCCTAACTCCTGTCTTCACATTTCAGGACAGATGCTTAAACACTGAACAGACTCCTCAGCCCTTTTACTTGCCTTTAAAAAAAAATTCACATACATTATGAAATGTGAAAACAAAATGGTCACTTGAATTTATTGCGCACGCCTTTAATCCCAGCACTCGGGAGGCAGAGCCAGGCGGATCTCTGTGAGTTCGAGGCCAGCCTGGGCTACCAAGTGAGTTCCAGGAGAGGCGCAAAGCTACACAGAGAAACCCTGTCTCGAAAAACCAAAAAAAAAAAAAAAATTGAGAAAGCTTCAGTGATTGAATAAATAAATAAATGATATGAAATTGGGAGGGGTGCTTCTTGGGAAGACAGGTCAACCAGAGTGAGTAAGGTTATGAGAGACAAATGAGGAAATATAATCACAGAATAAAATATATAAGTATGATATTGTCAAAACAAATACAGTAACAAAGAATAGAATGGGGTATTAAAGAATAAAATAAAGAAAGAGAGAAAGAAGGAAGGTGGGGACTAAGAGGAGAAGGAACAAAAATCTATCAGCCAGCTTGAGGACTGATTATACTCCCGCATTATGCTTGAAAAGAAACTGATAATCAAGACATTGTTTACATTTCAAAAATGAGCTGCAGTTTATCTCCAGTTTTAAAAATATGGTTTTCATATCAGCTTACTAATAGGCCAAAAATATTTCAATGATAGGAGGAGCATATAGTCCCTCCAATGAGTCAATTGATCATTGATAAGCCTGAGAAAAACACTTTATTAAAATTTACATAATGTTGGTGTATGGTTGAGGTCTTGTGGGCTTTACCTCACCTACTTCGGCTTGTCTACTGTTAATGTCCTTGTTCAGCTCATGTCTAGACTGTCATATTGGTGTGACTTCATGGGCTGTGGAAAAATCCTTCTGTATACTGTGAAAATGTATTGCTCTCATTGATACGGTAAAGTTGATTGGCTGGTAGCTAGGCATGATTTTCGGGGCAGAGAATACTGGGAAGAAGAAGGGTGGAGTCAGGGGAGTCTCTAGCTAGACTTGGAAGAAGCAACATGAGAAGTTCATAGACAAGGTAGACGAGCCTTGAGGCAGCACACAGATTAATAGAAATAGGTTAATTTGTGAAAGCTGGCTGGAGTAAAGTCTAAGCTATTGGCAGAGTATTTGTAATGAATAATAAGTGTCTGAATGGTTATTTGGTAGTTGCTGCTGAGACAAAGTGAAACTCCACCTAGATTCAGGAGTGTAGCTTCTGACATTACTAGGAGGCACAGTTTTACTTCAAGCTCCATGATCCTCTGGCCCTCATGAACTTTCTCTCCACTCCTTTGCAGTGATTCCCAAGTCTTAGATGTGGGAGTGCTTTGTAGATGTAACCACTGGGAGTGTGCTGCAAAGAAGTCTATATTTTGATTGGTTGTAGTTTTCTGTAATAGTCTTCCTGTGTTGCAAAAGATATTTGTAGTGAGTAGCCATTCCAGCTTTGATCTGGAAGTTCCAACCCCCACTGAGGCTTCGGTAACTGTCATGCCTACAAGGCGGGACCAAGAGAGGACCCCGAAGACCCTAGATCTGGATTGGTTCCCTAACAGGGGCATCTGGATCTGGGGTCTCCAGGCCCCTCTCTTGGCCCCGCCTTGTAGGCATGACAGTTACTGAAGCCTCAGTGGAGGCTGGAACTTCCCAGATCAAAGCTGGAATTGCTACCCACTCCAGATGTTCCCTTCATGCTAGATGAGGACTATACTCCCTGAGGGTTTAAAGACAAATATTTAGAGTGTAGTTAGGGATTCTACTGTTTTAGTAAGTGGTCATTGTAGGTTCTTCTCCTAGCTCCATGAGTTCATGAGCCTTTGGTAGTTCGCTAGATTTCCAGGACTAAGATTGATTTTACTCTTGTTGAGTGGGTCTTAAGTTCAGTTGGAGAGTTTTTGATCACGGCAAAGTTAAAAGTGTTACTAAGACACTTTTTAGGGTTATCTGCTGTGGATGATTGATTGACAAATAAAACGCTGATTGGCCAGTAGCCAGGCAGGAAGTATAGGCGGGACAAAGAGAGAGGAGAAGTCTGGGAAGTGGAAGGCTGAGGAGAGAAGACACCAGTCTGCCATCCAGGGAGCAGCATGTAAAGCCACGGAACACGTGGCAGCATATAGATTAACAGAAACGGGCTGAGTTTAAGTGTAAGAGCTAGAGAGTAGTAGGCCTGAGCTAATGGCCAAGCAGTTTAATTAATATGAGCTTCTGAGTGATTATTTTATAATCTGTTGTGGGGTCCATGGGGCTGGGCAGGACTGGAGAAAACTTCAGCTACAGTTATCCTACCATTGTAGTTGGTGTTTTGGTTCATATTTGTCATAGTTGGGTAGCACTGCTGGAAGCAGGAGTCTTCTCCAAAACAGAGCACACAAATCTATGTGTATACTATACATCTATATAATAAAATTAATAAGAGACCATGAATTTTTAAATTTTCTTTTTTTATTTATTCTTTCTGTCATTTACACTATGCATCTCAATTCCATTCATTCCTCCATCCCTTCATATCTGCCCTCTGTCCTTGCAACTCTCCTCCAACCCCCAAAATAGAGTAGTATTTTAGAGAAAAAAGGAACAGAAAAGAAAAAAAAGGAAAGTATCTTGTCATGGAAGCTGTAGTGTGACAGTGAGTTACACAGTAAGCCATATATATATGTATGTATGTATATGTATGTATGCATATATATGTATGTATGTATACACACACACACACACACACACACACACACACACACACACACACACACACATGTATATTTATTTGCAAGTGCCCATTGCAGAGTCATTGGTTTGGTTTGAGGCCTCAGGTTTCTGCTGTGCTATCAACGCTGGGTCCTCATTGGGACTCCTCTGGGATATCTTTGGTCCTGAGTCATGGAGATCCTTCCTTCAGCTTTGGGTCTGCAAGACTGGCTCACGTGATTCTGCAGAACATAAATGGGGTGGATAGGATATTGGGGTGGGGCAACTCATAGCCCTGGTTCTGAGCCTAGGTAGCTGCAGGGTCAGCCTGCCAGCTCTCCTTTGTCCTCACAACCACAGTGAGCTCTCCAGCATTGTCCCAGCTTCTTCATCCTCTGTAGAAATGAGCAAGGGTGGGGCGAGTTCTCCTGCTTTCATGCCCTCAGAGTTGGCCAGCTGGATCATCAGGGCCAGCTCTACCGTGTTGCCCAGGCAAGGTGCAAGGGCCACTCTCCCGAGTGCTGTAATTGGTGAGGGACTGGGACACCACTCCCACCCACCAGAGGTAACAAGGGGCAGGTAGGAGGGCATCTCTCTCCCGCCCACACCACGATATGGCTGATGAAGATCAGGGCTAGATCTCCCAAGCTCACACTCTCCTGCTAGTTCACCTGTACCCGTTAATAGGGTCAGCTCTGCTGTGTTGCCCCCGCAAGTTGCATGGTCCACTTTCCTGAGTGCTGCAGGTGGTAACTCCCTCATCCACCACAGTTGGCAGGGGTAAGGGGAGAGGACATCTTTCCCTCACCCTCTCCATCACAAGGCAGACAAGGAGGGTGTGGCCAGTTATCCCACTCTCACATCCTCAGGGCCAGCTCACCCATGCCTCTGCCAACAGAATCAGCTTTAGTGTGCTACCCATATGAAGAGCAGGGTCTGTTGGTGGTTGATGGGGGACAGGGGCAGGTGGTGAGGGCCAGGGGCAGCTCTCCTGCTCTTATCTCAGGGCTAGCTCTTCCGCCTGCCTCACGCATAGAGGGGTGCAGGGGTGGGCATCTCTTTCATGCCCATGCCGCCATATGTCAGATAAGGGGCGGGGCCAGATCTCTCAAGTTCATTTTCTAGGACCGGCTCACCTGCACCCATATAAATATGGTCAGCTCTGCTGTGATGCCCAGACAAGGTGCAGGACCTGCCTTCCCTAGTGTTGCATCTGGTATAGGAGAGGGTCAGTTCCCTTGCTAGCTGGAGGCGGTAGGAGTGAGGAGAAAGGGTGTCTTTCACTCACTCCTACCACCAAGCTGCAGATGAGGGAGGTCTTACCAGCTTTGTCCCTCTCACACCTTCAGAGCTGACTCTCTGGCTCCTCTATCTACAGGGCAACTCTACTGTGCTGCCCAGGCAAGACACGGGGCATGTTCCCCAGAGTGCTGCAGCTGATGAGAGGTTCATTCTGGTCACCCAAATGCTCCAGGTGGTGAGGGGAAAGTGGAGGAGAGCGTCTTTCCATCACCCATGCCACCATACAGCATACGAGATGGTAGAGACCTGCTCTCCCATTCTCACAACTTTGGATTCAGCTTACCCACGCCCCTGTGAGCAGGGTCAGCTCTATTGCACTGCCCAGGTGAGGTTTAGGACCCTTTCTCCTGAGTGCTTCAGCCAGGAAGGTTGGGGTGAGGGGTAGGACCAGTTCTCCTTAGTGTTGTTGCCAGTGAGGGGCAGGGCTAATTCTGTATGTCCCTATCCTCTCTGCCTTTGGTGGTATCTAGAGCCATGGCCATCAACATCAACCATGGCTCCGTCAGAGCCACGAACCCAGACATGCACCCCGGCAGCAGCCCAGGCCCAGACATCACCATGGCCTTGAGTGGCAATCAAGTCACCCACTTCAGCCCACTGTTCACTTCTTTTGCCTCTTCAGAATATGCCTTTGTCCACACGACATGAACCATTCTGTTTCTTTCTCTCTCCTATACCACATCATACATTTGCTCATCACAGTAGTGCCCATTTACCTGGTGCCACCAGGGGCCAGGTGGGTCTATATTTTCTGCTTGGAGTCCAGGGCAGACCACCTGGGATCTGTGTGTGGGGGTCAGCTGGTCCTGCTCAGTCTGTGATGACGCTACGCAGGAAGGATCATACTTCCTCATCACATCATAATAGTGCCCGACTACCTGGTGCCTTTTGTGTCGGGCTGGCTCTTGGCTGGTGTGGAGCTGTTGCTGGAATCCTCTTGAGGGCTGGAGCTAGAAAGCCCGGGCAGCATTTGCTTGAGTTCTGCCCTCCCCAGCTACATGGCATCAAGGCCATGAATTTTTAAGAGAGTGAAGAAGACATGTGGGAGGGTTGGAAGGAGGAAAACAAAGAGGACAGTGATTTTATTGTAATACCCAAACCAGAAATATTCTTCAATTATATAATATAAAACATTAGCTTCTTCTACAAATATTTTCACACACATTGCCAACATACAACCTACACCAGCTTTGCAGCAATGTACAAGGTTTTTGATTGTTGTATTGAAAGAAAAAAGGTTGTTACAAAACACATGTAAAGCTCTTCTACATAAAACCTTGAATGTAAATAGAGGCAAGCATCAATTTTAAACTCCTTTTCATCCAAACATTGTACAGTTAACATTTATTTATTGAGTTGTTGACTATTATTTTAATTTTAACTAATAAGAGAAGTCTTAGAAACCCCTAGCATTCTAATATGTGTTCATGCACATGAACACTTAAAACACATAAAAGTTACAGTTTCACTGCTCTGGAAACAGTGGGAAGGGGACATGTCCCCCAAACCTATTAGTTCTAACTTCTTAGCATAGTTTGATATCTTAGAGTACATAATTAAGTTTAAGCTTAAATTTACACACAAAATGATTTCCTTATTGTTTTAATTTTTTCAAATATATTTAGTTTCAATTTTCTCATACTTTATATTGCATCATCCACAATTAAAAAAACATTAAATCTAGGAATCAACAACTACCACGAGGGGTTTAAATACATTTATTCCATTTCCTTCATCAAGAGCTGTGGCAACCCCTCCAAGGTCCTCCATTCACACATTTTCATAGTTTCTAGATTACAAAATGGCCATGAAAATGTCACCTAAACAGAAAACAGCAGTCAACAAAGCTACTGTGTTTGGAAATAACTATTTGAGCATTTTATGGATGAAGCATGTTTTAAGCATTAGTAATTTCAAGTTCCAAATAACAAGTGACTTTTATCTTGAAAATACCAAGCTCTGAGTTCAGTTTCTTCATCAAAGGACATTCATTTGATGGCATGCATGGTTGTACATAGTTGCTAATTCTGTACTCACTATGCTGAGTCAGGAGGATTTTGAATTCAAAGTTAGCTGGTGCTATTTAGAGATATTTTTATCTCAAATTAAAACAAATCAAACACACAAAATAAAAGCTTCCAATTAGTACTAGTCTACCTTAATATTTATCATGTGTTTTATGAAATATCATTTTAATTAAAATTTCCAAAATATAAATTCTATGAGTATTCATTTCTCTAGCATTATATATCTTTTGTATTGAAAGAAATAGTTACAAAGGACTATTCATGTTACTAAAATATTTAATTTCATTAGAAGCAATGAACATATATATGTATTTTCTAACAAAATATCTGTTGCATATGAATTCATACATATATTTCTGAGTGTGATGTGGGAGTACATGTGGTTACACTATACTTGTGTATGCTTGTAGCTGCACACATGTTGTAGAATGCATGTGAAGGTCACCAGAAAACTTACTGCTATTGGCCCTTGTCCTTGTACCTCATTTGACACAGTGTCTTTTCACTTCTGTGTAGAACTAAGTAGCTCACAAGCTTTCAGAAATTCTCATATGTCTGCCTCCCCTTTCCCATAGACTCGTTTTAAATATGAGGCTTATGACTTTAAACTCTGGTCATCAAGCCATTTCACCAGCCCTGAATAGTTTTTTTTTAAAACATAATACAACTTATTCATTCATAAATCATAAGATAGATATAAGTAATATATATTTATGAAAATGTGATATTTGTTTAAACTATTACTAAACACAGGAAAATTAAAATGGCTATTTAAAACACTGTTCAAGTAGATTTTATGATAATTTGCATTTTTATTCAAATATATTCAATTTAACCTAGCTTTATGTTCCATTATTACATAATGAGATATCTACGCACATACTTCTGTCTACTACGTCACCAAGCCTATTCATCTCATCTATGCCATGTAGCTTATATTAACTGCCCATGTTTCTCTGTAATGTTGATACTCAGTGTCTTAGTTTCCTTTCTTGCTGTTATAAGAAACTTGGGAAAAGAAAAGATTATTTGCCTTACACATAATAGCTTATCATGAATATTAAGTCAGCGCAGGAATTTGGAGGCAGGAACTAAGTCAGAGACCATGGAAGTGTTCCATTAACTGACCTAGACCCCATGGCTTGCTCAGCTTGTTTTCTTATATAAACCAGGGGTAACCTGCTCAGGGCTGGCACTGCCCATGGTGTGCTGGGCTATCCCGCACCAATAATTAACTAAAAAAACTCCCCACAGACATGGCCCCAAACTAATCTGCTGGAGGCAATTATCAAATTGAGTCTCTCCCCAGGTGACTCTAGTTTTCATCAAGGTAACAAAAGTAACCAGCACACTCATTCTGCTTCAAGATATATTCACACCTTACATTTCTTTCACCTTTAAGGGTAAGTCTAAGATTCTTATTGTATGATTCTACAAAAATATCAAAGAGTTAATGTTATAGCAAATAACATGGAGCCCTCTATAAAAAATAAAGTCAGTATCTAAAGCTAATCAATAACAGAACAGATTACTTGGCTTGCACGGTTTCCTTATTAGAAAGACTCAAGCTGTTTCATTGCTTTATCTTTTCTATCTTTCTTAAGTTTACAGAGGAAGGTCTAGGATGAAAATACTGCACTGACATGATAAAAGGCTCCTACAATTTTGTTCAGAATTAAAAAAAAAGAAATAAATGTTTCTGCCATATGAAAAACATTGTACATGTGTTACATGTGAATTTTTATGAAAACTATATTACACATTAAAATTCCATTTTAAATTTTATTGAAAAATAGATTCTTCTCTCATACAGTACATCTCAGTTACAATTTCACCTCCCTCTCCTTGTCTAGATATGCCCCACCTCCCCTCCCCCATAGATCCACTTGCCCTCCCTTTCTTTTTGTAGAGAAGAGCAGGCCTCTAAGAGATGACAGCCAAACAGGACAAAAGAAGATAAAATACGATGAGATGGAAGCCTTCGTACTGAACGGGACAAGGCAACCCAATAGGAGCAAAGACATCTCAAGACAAGGTTAAGAGTCAAGAGACACACCTGCTCCCACAGTGAGAAGTCCCACAACAGCACCCAGTTAACAGGCAAAACCTATACACTGAGAGCATGGTACAGACCCATGCAGTGCATGCTTGCCACTTCAGACTCTGTGAGCCCACATCAAGCCCAGCTTAGTTGATTCAGTGGGTCATCTTCTCCTGGTGTCCTCTTTGGGGTTCCCTGATCTCCTAGGGGAGGGACCAGATGAAGATCTCCAACTTAGATTCTCTCTGCTTAAGGTCTGGCTGTGGATCTCTGTACCTGCTCCAATCTGCAACCTGAGGAAGTCTCTCTGATGATGACAGGACATGGCACTTATTGATGGGTACAGCAGAACAGCATTAGGAATCATTTCTTTGTTTTTATTTATTTATTTCTCAGTCATGTTTAGTACTCTTCTGAGTCTCTGGGCTATCCATTCACAGGTTTCTGGCCACCTAGTCAGTGTAGGGCATGGACTCCTTCTCAGGGCTTGGGCCTCAAGTTACATCAAACATTGTTTGCCCACTCCCACAAGCTCTGTACCACCATTGCCGCAGAACACCTTACAGATAGGACAGATTGTAGGTTGAGGGTTATGTGGTTGGGTTGGTGTCCAGATTTCTCTTTCCAAAGTATTCTTGTAGTCCAAATCCAGTCAAAGAGACTGGAGCATAGTGGTGGAGTCTCAAAGCATGGACCAGATGGATCTCGTTATGTTCAACGAGCTGTGTGGAACTTGTGTTCAGCAATGGGCCCCACTGTCCTTTTTCAGAAAGTGACCTATTGTCACAGAATCAGCCTGAGTTGTTTAATTATCTCCACAGGATCTCCTTAACCAAAAACTAACCTGTATGTAACCCAGAGCCACCTCTGGAAGCTCTGCCTGGCTACAAATGGCCAGTTCGGACTCCATATTATCTATTACTACTAGTCCTCATTAGGGTCACCCTCATAGATCCCAGAAAATTTCCACCACACTAAGTTTTCACATCACTTCCCAAATATCTCCCAATTCCTGCTGTCTCTCCCTGTACTCTCTCTCCACTCACCACCTGATCCCTCCTGGTAGTTCTTCAAGACTGTAATGTAAATCATCAAACATATGATGGCTCTGAAGAAAATGAACTGTTATTAGTAGATCTTCATAATGGCAATGAGTTCTGATACCTGGTTAAAAGTTTATAATGAAATCTATGTGTCATCAAAGCCCTCTGTTATCATGACATAAAAGCTGCTACTAAAATAAAGGTCATTACTCATAGAAAATAATCCACAGGCATATTGTCCTTGGCACAGGAAAAGAGATTAGTCAATGCATCATATTGTTCTCCTTAGTATAAAACTAGTAAGTTTTCTTTCCCTCAACTATGGAATTTTCTCAAACATTTGCCAACAGAACCCTGAAATTTTTACCATTGATCAGACACAGGTCTACTTGTTTTATGTTCATAAGGATTATGAATCATCATGTATATACAGCAAATCTTGTCTCAGATATTGGAATCTGAAGACACAGAAGTGAAATAGAATACTTTCCATGAGATTTAATTTGACAACTTTTCAATTCATCTCAATTTTCATAAAGATTGATTAATTGTGATGGGTTTTGTTTTAAGGTAATATTAAATATTTCACATTATAACTCCTTAAGGATTTTACAATCAGGTAAAATTCACAGCCATCATTCCCATTTTAGCAAAACCTTTGACCCTAAATGCAAGTCCTTGGGCAAAGACTGATCTTACCACGGGGTAAACTATGCCTTTCCTGCAAGACTTAAGTAACAGTATGCTTCCTGGGTTAGACCTGTCTGCCTACTTAGGGCTGAAAGAGGCCAAATGAGCCTTTTAAAGTGTTTCACTTAGTATTTGTTTTCCATTACCTAGTTTTCTCCTATGGCATTAAGAATTTGCATAAAGAGATTTAAAATTTCAATTACATGGTGCAAAAAGGCACAACTTTCCATTAATTAGTTTTAAGGACTGTATTATTTCTTATGAGTTAATAAAGGAGAACTTACTGTGGAGTAGAAATATTAAAGATTTTAATAACTATCATCCAATAGTACAAATGAAATAATAATTCTGTATCAAATATGAAACTAGCAATAAGTATTTATATAATTGCTTGGTAAAATCTGTCTAGCACCTATACATACAAACACAACACCAACAAAGCACTGTGAGCTGTTGTATGTTTTTGGCAATGAGAAAGAATGGTCTGGTGTGAACTTGGACTTAGGATCCTAGACTAGTTAGAGCTCAGCCCATGTCTAAGCTCTTAGTGGCTGTGGAATCTTGTGATAATCATTCATTCTTATGATTCCTGATGTCTCAAATTACTAAAATGGGAATAAAACTTTCTTTTACTTTGTATTAGAAAAGATTATAATTAACATAGCACATTATCTGAGACATAGTGGAATTTCAACAAGTTTAATTTTTTCATTCTTTGATGACTTGTATGCATCTGTTGGGTGAATAATAGATGTTTCAGATTTTAGGTCAATCGTTTGTTCCAATGTAGTAACCAATAGAAAGTTTGATCAAAGTTTTCTGAGCCTTCTTCACAGAAGTACCCATGAGATGTTTAAAGTGTTCCTTTCCTTTATCAGGGAACAATTTTATCGTCTTTGTCTTTAGGAATATCATTCTTTCTATTAATATAATATGAACTTTGGTATATCCTACATATAAAAGGTTACATCAAATTATTCACTGTTGCATAACAGTGTAGAATTTCAGAGGCAGGACTATTGCAATATAACTTTTCCAATAAGTGGCTGGTATAAAAAAATGTAGAAAAAAAACATGGGTTCAGCTGCAGAGTGAATTGTGATTGAGTGACCCTGTTCAAAGTATAGATGAGACTTCATATCATGAGAAAAAATAAAGGAAAAATTGAAAATGGTAAAAAAATTCTAATGGGGAATACTGTAAATTACTAATAGTATTGCTACTGATTGTATTAGTTTTCTGTATTACATCATAATTTCTTATAGTCTTAGAAAATTAAAGCTACACCTATTTCACATTTTCCAGGTGCTGTCAGCCAGCAGTCTGTTTATCCAATTGCCCTGTTCAGAATGTCAAAGCAGCAACTAAATGTATGTCCATGGGGCCTTTTTCGAGTCTCAACCATGGAAAGATCAGTTTCATAGGGCTCCCAAATTGTCTTGAGAATTCATTTTTTTTCAGTTGTGAAGGTCAAGATAGACTGCCTTCTCAAAGCCTACAAAGACAAGAGAGACTCTACCAAGGTGAACATTCTACTTTTGTGTAATTATGCATAGGTCATGACGTAGGTACCGTTTGCTTAATTCCTTTATTAGAAATATGCCAGATAACCCACTTAAACTTCAAATCACATGTAACAGTTGATGTTCATGGCCACCACTTTAAAATCGGTCAGACTCTTTTATTTTACTTTTTTGTAAATACATTTTTATAAAATTTAGAGTTAATAAACTTAATATAAAATCAAAAATGGTTTTAAGTATTTTTAAAGTCATAGTTCAAAGCTTCTGTACATGGTGTATTTTATTCATAAATGTTAGCCTTATTAATTTGGCTTATTATTGTAGGATGCACTTATTTAATTTTATTTATTTAAGTGTACATTTATCTCTATTGCCATATGTGAGCAGGTTCCCACAGAGACCCATTAGAGGGTATCAGATTCCCATATATCACCCAATGTGAGTACTTGGAACCAAACTCCCATCCTCTGAAAGAACCACAAGTGCTCCTAAGTTCTAAGCCATCTCTACAGGTCCTCACTTAGTCTTTTAAATTATTATTTCCCCTGTACAAATTCACTGGGTATCAACTGATAATTCAACACACACACACACACACACACACACACACACACATGATTTTTATCATGTTAAAAATTAAAAAAAAATGAATAACCTGCTTTAATTACCCAAATTTAGAAGATACCGCATAATATTTCAATACATGTAACTTTGTATCAAAACCATAGAAACACCTACAATTGTTAAGATTTCCTTCAAAGATATCTCACTTTCAAGTTCTTTATTGACATCTACCACCTGATTACCCTCCAGACTTAACTCAATCCTATAGTTGGTTATTTTACACTCTTTAAACTTTGTTCTTTTGGGGGGCCCACCACCCAGTTCCCAAATAAATGCCCACACAGAGGCTTATTCTTACTTATGAATACACAGCCTTAGCTTGGCTTGTTTCTTAACTTACTTATCCTATCTACCTTTTGCCTTTGGGCTCTTATCTTTGCCTTAAATACTTTTTTTTTTTTTTTTTTTTTTTTTTTTTTTTTTTTTTTTTTTTTACTTCTTTCTCTGTAGCTTGCTCTGTAGCTGGGTGGTTGGCCCCTGGAGTCCTCTCTCCTCCTCCTTTGCTCCTTGATCTTCCTATTTTTTATTCTTTCTGCCTGCCAGCCCTGCCTATTTACCTTTCTGCCCACCTATAGATCATTCAGCTCTTTATTAGCTCATCAGGTATTTTAGACAGGCACAGTAGCACAGCTTCACAGAGTTAAATAAATGCAGCATAAAAGAATGCAACGCATCTTTACATCATTAAAAAAAGTTTCATCCAGGCTGTGGTGGCGCACGCCTTTAATCCCAGCACTCGGGAGGCAGAGCCACATGGATCTCTGTGAGTTCAAGGCCAGCCTGGTCCACAGAGTGAGATCCAGGACAAGCAACACAACTACACAGGGAAAACCTGTCTTGAAAAGCCAAAAAAAAAGTTTCACAGCATAAACAAGTAGAACAAATCTTAAATTAATATTCCATAACACAATCCCATGATTGTGAATGCAAAGCATGTCATGACTAAAAAGGTAGGGGTGACACTTAATACCCATTTTAAAATAATAGATGTATTTAGGTCAGTCCCAACAATACAAATAAAATTTACAGAAGTCTTTATGAATGAAGGAATCAGGGAATACATCAATATCTGCAGCCTATCAAAAGATATCACAACATTTCCAACCCATTATTAAACATTCATCTGGGAGCATATTAAACAAAAATAAGTATGTTTCTTTTTGAAATATATTTATCTTTTGAAAATTTAATACATGTGCATGTGTTTCTTTATCATTTCTGCCCCTACCTTACTATTCCAGATTCTCCAGGAACTTCATCACATCTTTCTCCAAAATAAATATCCTTTCATAATTATTTTTTAGTTGACTATTCAGTTATATCTGCACACATGCTCATGGGTGTATAATCATCCTCTGAAGCAAAGGGTGTCTACTAGTGACCCTACTTCTAAAGAAAAGTGACTTTCCCATCAGCAGCCATCAACTGTCAACTGTTTATCAGCTAGCAGTGGGGTCATTGAAACTCATCCTCTCCATGATTAAAATTTTAACAAACTTGATCTTATATAGATATTTTATAGATAACTACAGATTCTGTGAGTTCATTTGAGTATCAACTATATCATGCCCAGAAAAAATTATTTCATAACACTCCTTCCCATCTTCTGACTTGTACACTCTTTCCACTTTCTTTACTGTGTTTTCAATGGGGCTTGGCAGCAGAGGAATTTTGATACACATGTCCCATCTATGGCTGAACTCTACAGCCACATACTTTTTAGCATTATGAATAATAATTAGTCTCTGAAATATCCACTATCAACTGCAAGAAAAAGTTTTTTAAATCAAGGTTTGGGATAGCTCATATTTGTGAGTATAAACATAAATATATAAGACTCCTTCTGTACAACATGTCTGAAATCAAATCAATATAGCAATTAGTTATCTTCATAAACAGTTTTGCAGCTATTACATTAATGGAAACCTTTTGCCTGGCAAGTTGATATTATAACATGCAGTTGATATTGTTAGATGAGATCATTCATTTATTTTTCTCCCCATCAACCTAAATATCAACTAAATGCTACACAGAGGGGAGAGTTTTTTGGTGAGTTTAAAATTGTTTTCTTTGTGACCTGCAACCAAAGTGCCTGGTTTCTTCAGCAAGGGTATCTTAGTATCTAATTATGGTGAGTAACCTAGAATAATGGCAGTATCCTCTATTGTGTTGGGTTACCCTGTGTCATTCCGACCAATAGGTCATACAGAGATAAACAATACCTGACAGTGAGGTTTTTTTTTTTTTTATCAGTTCATGCATTAGGGAGCTGCATTGTTCTCTAATGTGGAGTATTTCTTTTCAAAAGAGTATTCCTTGAAAATAAAAATATGAAGCTTAAACACTAGTAAGGTTTCACAAGGGTATATTTCTTGATATATCCTTTTTAGACCACCTTATAATTTCCCTTCATTCTATCACCCTGTCTTCACTTTTACTTAAAACTTCCCATTATTCATCTTGTGTAACTTAGTATTGCATGGTTTATTATCCTTTCATATTATAATGTTTTATTTGATTACAAGATTATAGATTCCCAAGCAGCTTCTTGATGCATACTGCCTTACTACATATTATTTGTCTTTTTCTGGCCCCTAACTTCCCCATCTCAACTACTCCACTACATTCTCAAAACATTATACCCCTGTAATCCAACCCCTTTCACTTCATATTTCATGTCCTGAATGCTGTCATCATGACAATGGCCCATTTCTCATTTCCTAGCTTCCATGTGCACTCCATGGTAACATACAAACAAGATTTGAATCTAAGACCTTCATGTGAGAGATAATGTGTGACATTTTTTCTGGACCTAGGTGACCTTATTCAATATAACTTTCTCCAGTTCCATGTACCTAACAGAAAATTTCATGATTTAATTTTTTTCAAAGCAGTAAGAATCCTTGTGTATATGTACCCCATATACTGTACATTCATCAGTTAAAGAACATATAGGCTGATTCTCTTTTTTCAGTATTGTAAATAAGGCATCAATGAACATAATTGTGCAATATCTCTTAATTTTTTCTCCTTAATTTCCCCAAATATACTTTGCTTTAAATTTCTTAATAGACTTCTGAATGCATTTAATGTCTACTAAGATTAAATGTTATTTAACTATTACTTTTGCCCATAACTGTAGCTGGAGAATTTCTCTCCAGCTCCCACTACCAAGTCCCGCCAGTCCCAGAGCCCACTTATAAAATAAACACACAGACTCTTACATTATTTCAACTGCTTGTCCATTAGCTCAGGCCTGTCATTGTCTAGCTCTGACTCTTTTATTTAGCCCATTTCTATTAATCTTTACTTTGCCACGTGGCTCATGGCTTACCGGTACTTTACATCTTCCTTGTCCTGGCGGCGGCTCCAGCCGGTCTCTCTTCCTTCCTCCTTTCTCAGTTCTCCTCTCTGTTAGTTCCGCCTATACTTCCTGTCTAGCTATTGGCCAATCAGAGTTTATTTACATATAGCGATATCCACAGCACATAACGGTGCCAAAAGCAAAACAGGAAAATCCTTCTCCCACCCCCAAGCTAAAGACAAAGCTAAGGCTTTGAGGCCAAGAAGACAGTGGTGAAAGGCATCTACAGCTACAGATAATATCTACTTCTCACTCTCTCCCCCAGCAGCCCATGACATCTCAGATACTGTCAGAACAGTGATCTTAGGAGAAGCAAGCTTTACTACTGTGCAGTAGTCAAATTCTCACTGACCACTGATTCAGATGTGAAGAAGATAGAGAACAATGTACTTGTCTTCACTGTGGATGTCAAAGCCTATAAATATCAGAACAAATAGGCTAATGGAAAGAAGAAATGTGTGTGCAACTTAAATTTGCATATTGCCAATAAAATTACAATCTAAACTGAGTCCAAAACTAATTCTAAATACATATGTTTTTTTCTTTTTTTCCTGATTTTATTTCAAAATGATTTTTTCCATACAATATATTTTGATTATAGTTTCCTTTCCTTAATCTCCTCCCTGATCATCCAACTCTGTAACTTCTTGCTCTCCTTAGGAAACAAGCAGGAAAATAAAATACCAGAATAAGAGATAAAGGAATATGAAAAATCACAAGAAACCCATGCACACATATATACACAGAGACACACATATGTACACACAGACAAAAACAAACACCATAAAAGAGAAAATTGAAAAACATAGTAAACAAGCAAAGGGACAGTAGGACTTAATAAATGTCCAAAGAAATATGAGACAAAAGATATCATTGGGTTCATTTTCTGTTGGCCTTCTACTGCTAATCACTGGACCTACCTTTAGTGAGACTCCACTGGAGAAAACTCATTTTTGCTTCCCAAGTGTTTATCAGTTGGAGATAGCATCTTGGTTAGGGATAGAAGCTCCTGTCCATTGCTCCCCCTCAGCACTACCTGAAATCTCATCTAGTCTGTTGGGAGCTTAGATGCTAACATGCACATAAAAGGAATATATACAATATTCATCGTTTTGGGTCAGAGCTACCTCATTCAGTATGACTTTTTTTTTTAGCTTCATCTATTTATCTGAAAACATTATGATTTCATTTTTAACAGCTCAATAATAGTCCATTGTGGTATAAATGTACTATATTTTCATTATCCATTTCTTATTGGATGTCTATGCTCTTTCCAAGTTCTGTCTATTATGAATAGAGCAGCAATGAATATAGATAAACAGGTGTCCCTGTACTAGGATTTTAAGTCTTTTGGGTATAGTCCAAGAATGTTATAGCTAGATATTTAGGTAGATCTATTCACAGCTTCTTAAAACTAATGCATGAATTTCCATAGTGGCTGTACAAGTTTGCAGTTTCACTAGCAATAGATGAGTGTTCCCTATAAAGCACAGAAAGAAGTCAAGAAAATTTGAGATAGAATAAAAATTTTGTCATTGTTGTATAGTGTGTGTGTGTGGGGGGGGGTCAGAGGACAATCTTGGGTACTGTTCCTTGTCATCTGAGACCTATTAAATCACTTCCTCCAATCATGTTAGAATTTATGACTGAATTCAGTAACTTTGTGCAATATAATATACAATAAACATATTAGATCAATGTCACTGCTAAACACTACAAATGAGTAGTTTCATAAATTTTTCAACAACTCCAGTTCATAATATTATTAAAATTTAAACACTTAGGAATAAATTTAACCAAGAAGGTCATTGTACATTAATATATTATTAATTTTCTGATATTGTGATGAAACCATGACCAAAGGCAACTTAGAGGAAGAACTTATTTTGGCTGGTTCAAAGGTATGAGGTCATAATGGTGGGAAGACATTTCAGCAAGCAGCAGGTGAGGCATGGGGAGCAGGAAACAGGATGATCACATCTTTAAGTGAAAGCATGAAGCAGAAAGAGTGAACTGAAAGTAAGGTAAAGATATAAACTCTAAAAGCCTACCCCCAGTGACATTCTCTAGCAAGACCATACTCCCAATACTATTCCTAATAGTGCCATTTACTGGCAACCAAGTATTCAAATACATTATACCTATTATTTATCATTCAAGCAATCACAACTAGTATATATAAACCATTGAAGAAAGAAGTAGAAGGATAATAAAAGAAACTGAAAAACATCATATTCAACATTAGAAAGAACTAAAAATTTAAACTCTCTATCGAGCTTACCTGATATTCAGATTTTTTACAATTTCTGCTAAAGTTCCAATTATATACTTTACAGAACTAAAAAACTAAGGTTAATATGATATCATTAAGATCCCAAAGTTTCAAAGCAGTATTGAGTAAAAGAACAAAGCTGGAGGCATCTCACGAGCCGGTCTGAAAACATACTACAAAGCAAAGGAATGTACACAAACAGACACATCACTTAAGCCAAAGGATCAAAGCAGAGAGACCAGAAATAAAGTTCTATAATCAGTCACTTAATTTTTGATAAAGATGGTGTGAAAATTCAGTGATTTAAGGACAATCTTGTCAATAAATGATGTAGGGTCAATTCCATATCTATATATGCTAAATTCAAAGTTAGATCTTGATTTCACTTTAAAAATCTAGCCAATTTGGATCAAAGACTTAAAAATATGAAATTGTTAAACAACTTCAAAATGACTGGAAAAACTGCCTCAGAACATTTTTTTGTGTTAGTGGTTTTTATCTAAGATGTCAAAGACACAAGAAACAAAAATAGAAATAAGATTACATAAAACTAAAGGGCTTTGAGACAGCAAAAAAAAAAAATGTTCAATGGAGGAAGAACAGCATTCAGAATGACAGTCAATTTTAATTTTTTTTTTGTTTTTTGTTGTTTTTTTTTTTTTTTTTTTTTGATTTTTCGAGGCAGGGTTTCTCTGTGTAGTTTTGCGCCTTTCCTGGAACTCACTTTGTAGACCAGGCTGGCCTCGAACTCACAGAGATCCACCTGCCTCTGCCTCCCGAGTGCTGGGATTAAAGGCGTGCGCCACCACCGCCCAGCGACAGACAATTTTATAAACCATATCTGTGTTGAGGATTTAATATTCCAAACATGATAATTCAAATTAATTAATAACAACACAACAAAACCAACATCAACAACAAAACTAGAAGATGGTGATCATGCCTATAATCTAAGCACTCAGGAGGCCCATTAGAAGGACGTGAAGGTAATTCTGAGTAATAAAATAATGCACAGTCTTAAGTGAACAAACAAAAATTACAACATAAACACTAAATACGTATGAAAAACAAAAACAAAGCCAAAATCCCAATGTGTCATCACCAAT
The DNA here is from genome assembly GCF_007827085.1 of Peromyscus californicus insignis. Taxonomy (NCBI): domain Eukaryota; kingdom Metazoa; phylum Chordata; class Mammalia; order Rodentia; family Cricetidae; genus Peromyscus; species Peromyscus californicus. Next base: position 46,318,769 of record NW_026294491.1, on the reverse strand, counting down.
AACTTGCATGTCATCAAAGAATGAAAAGTGCCAAGAGCTTGTGTTGGGGATGAAGAGCCAGTACAGTGATTAAGGTAACTTACTGTTCTTGCTTAGTACTTGAGTTCAGTTTCCAACACCTTCTTAGGATGGCTGTTGATTTTTCACATTATTTATAATATGAAAATTATAAAGACTAAAAATTATAAAAATTAAAAACACAGTGATTGTATGTTATTCTTTAACCTATTACTATTTCAAAAAAGTATGATCAGAATTTATAAGGCATTAATATGTTGGAGACTGTAATTTTAAACTTTGAAATCTTTGGTGATTTAATATTAGCAGAGATAGGGGACACATCAGATGAATTATGTTTTCTGCATTAAAGAGTTGGAAAACACTGTTTTACGGTCATTATAATGCTCTCAGTCTTTAATCTTTGTTCTATTTCCAAGTACAATTTTAATTGAAATTTGAGATTTTCATCTCATGAAAGCTAAGGAATAGTAGTACAATTCATTATTGTTAATCCATTAGTTCTTTTCATCAATTAATGTAAAATTATCATCCTTACATGTTTCTACTGGTAAATTTAATACATAGATTTAAAAATATTTAACGTATTATTTTTAAGATAATCAAACAATACATGATCAATATATAACTAATTCTGAAGCCCAAAAGAAATATATTCAAAGAATTATATTTTTCATAGCAAAAGCACATAAGGATATATTATAAACGTTAAGAAATGCATTTATTACTGTAGCTCTATAGTAGAGCTTGAGGTCAAGGATCGTGATGCCTCCAGAGATTGTTTTATTGTTCAGGATTCTTTTGGCTATCTGGGGTTTTTTGTTTTTCCATGTGAAGTTGAGTATTATTCTTTCCAGGTCTGTGAAGAATTGTGTTGGTATTTTGATGGGTATTTCATTGAATCTGTAGATTGCTTTTGGTAAGATTGCCATTTTTACTATGTTAATCCTGCCTATCCATGAGCATGGGAGATCTTTCCATTTTCTGACATCTTATTCAATTTATTTTTTCTTGTCATATAGGTCCTTCACTTGCTTAGAGTTACCCCAAGGTATTTTATATCATTTGTGGCTATTGTAAAGGGTGATGTATCTCTGATTTCCTTCTCCGCTTCTTTGCCATTGTATATAGGAGGGCTACTGATTTTTTTTTTTTTTGAGTTGATCTTGTATCCTGCTATGTTGCTGAAGGTGTTTATAAGCTGTATCAGTTCCTTGGTTGAATTTTTGGGGTCACTCATGTATACTATCATGTCATCTGCAAATAGGGAAAGCTTGACTTCTTCCTTTCCAATTTGTATCCCCTTAATTTCCTTATGTTGTCTTATTGCTCTGGCTAGAACTTCAAGTATTATATTGGATAAGTATGAGGAGAGTGGACAGCCTTGCCTTGTTCCTGATTTTAGTGGAATCGCTTTGAGTTTGTCTCCATTTAATTTGATGTTGACTGTTGGCTTGCTGTAAATTGGCTGTATTATGTTTAGGTATGTTCCCTGTATTCCTGATCGCTCCAAGACCTTTATCATGAAGGGGTGTTGGATTTTGTCAAATGCCTATTCTGCATCTAGTGAGATGATCATGTGATTTTTTTTCTTTGAGTTTGTTTATATGGTGTATTACATTGATGGACTTTTGTATGTTAAACCACTCTTGCATCCCTGGAATGAAGCCTACTTGATCATGGTGGATAATTGTTTTGATGTGTTCTTGGAGTCTGTTTGCCAGTATTTTATTGAGTATTTTTGCATCAATGTTCATGAGGGAGATCGGTCTGTAGTTCTCTTTGTTGCATCTTTGTTTGGTTTAGGAATCAGGGTAATTGTAGCCTCATAGAAGGAGTTTGGTAATGTTCCTTCTGTTTCTATTGTGTATCAAAGTGTAGAAGGCTGCAAATAGATCCATATCTGTTACCATGCACAAAACTTAAGTCCAAGTGGATCAAAGACCTCAACATAAATCCAGTTACTCTGAGCCTGATGGAAGAGAAAGTAGGAAGTAGTCTTGAATACATTGGCACAGGAGATCACTTCCTAAATATAACACCAGTAGCACAGACACTGAGAGAAACAATCAATCAACAGGACCTCTTGAAACTGAGAAGCTTTTGTAGAGCAAAGGACATGGTCAACAAGACAAAGTGACAGCCTACAGAATAGGGAGAGGTCTTCATCAATGCCACATCTGACAGAGGGCTGACATCCAGAATATATAAAAAAACTCAAGAAATTAGACATCAAAATGCCCAACAATCCAATTAAGAAATGGGCTATAGAACTAAACAGAGAATTCTCAACAGAGGAAACTCAAATGGCCGAAAGACATTTAAGGAATTGCTCAACATTCCTAATCATCAGGGAAATGAAAATCAAAATGACTCTGAGATACAACCTTACACCTGTCAGAATGGCTAAGATCAAAAACACTGAAGACAGCTTATGCTGGAGAGGATGTGGAGCAAGGGGTACTCTCCTCCACTGCTGGTGGGAATGCAAGTTTGTACAGCCACTTTGTAAATCAATATTACGCTTTCTTAGAAAATTGGGAATCAATCTCTCCCAAGACCCAGCTATACCACTCTTGAGTATATACCCAAGGAATGCTCAATCATACCACAAGGGCACTTGCTCAGCTATGTTCATATCAGCATTGTTTGTAATAGCCAGAACCTGGAAACAACTTAGATGCCCTTCAACTGAAGAATGGATAAACAAAATGTGGTACATATACACAGTGGAGTGATATTCAGCAAAGAAAAACAACGACATCATGAGGTTTGCAGGCAAATGGCTGGATCTAGAAAAAATCATTTTGAGTGAGGTAACTCAGACTCAGAAAGACAAACATGGTGTGTACTCACTTAGGAGGATACTAGATGTAAAACAAGATGACTAGACTGCTACTCACAACCCCAGGGAGGCTACCTAGAAAACAGGACCCTAAGAAAGACACAGGGATCATCCAGTGACAGAGAAATGGATGAGATCTACATGAACAACCTGGACGTGAGTGGGGGTAATGAAGGGCAAGGGTCGAGGGAAACAGAGTTTAGGGGAGCAGCAGATCACAGCTGGATCAAGAACAGAGAGGGTGAACAAGAAATAAGTGACCATGATAAATGAAGACCACATGGGCAGCGGGAGGACAGGGGAATCCATGGCTGATATGTAAAATTAAATTAAATTATAAAATAAAAAAAATTTAAAAAGAAAAGACAAAAATGAATTACAGTTACAATATCTAGTCTATTTGTATTTGGCAAAATTAAATAAAACATTCTAATCATCTAAAATAAAAGAAATGCATTTGTTCACTGAATTTTTCTTAGTTTATCATGTGAACAATCATTTCAGTTTTCAACCTCATTTTCAACCTTAGATCTATCCATATTATATATGAGCAGAGAGAAAACAGAAACAATATTACACAACATTAAAAGCAATATAAAAAATTTCAGAAGTGATTAACTTGTCAAATCAATGTAGCCTTTAAGTGTATAAGAATATAAACAGATAATATGAATTAACTGAGTTTTGAAAATTTTTCTTATAGGGAAGATAAGTAAAAATGTTATTAAATGGACATATAAATATGGGCAATGTCATTCAAATATTCTAGAAATAATAAAAGCCCATTCCCTTTTGAAAAATAAATTACAAATACATTTCATGGGATCTTGTATTCTGTTTTTAAATTTGTTTGAAAACATTTAGAAAGAAAAAAGAAAATCATTTTAAAATGAAAACTAAATACATTATGAAAATTTACCTTTTCCTCCTGTTCTATGTAACCCTATTGAGCTATAATAATAATGAAAATTATTTATGAGACATTGATATTTTTTAAAAAGACTGCATTTTAAAATTATGTTTACAACTCATGCCATTGTGATATTTCATGCCTTCCCTGCAATCTGTTATGGAAGAGTCATAAATGCCCAGCAAAATGAATTCTAATATAACCATCTGAATTTAAGCAGATCATTTGGGTTCTTTAATTATGTGTTTATTGGTAGACAAGAAAGAAAGTACACTTATTTCTATCTACCGTTTCTTTGGGGATCTGTAACAGTTGCAGATTATTAAGAATGAAAACATGAAGATTTATTCACACAATATTTCATAAAGATGAGAAGAACAAAAGAAACTGAAATCTATGGGTATTGGTTCTGGGTTTGGTGGATGTAAGAACTGCAGTAAGGGAAAGAATGTGCAATGAAGGCTGTCAAGGTCAACTGCAAGGCCTCTTGTCTTTCAGTGTGCTCTATACCTTTTGCTTTTGATGTAAGATTGTTGCTCTTCTGTGGGTGTAGAGGAGGGTCTTTCTCATGTAAGGGTCACAGAACTTCTTTAAGTAGAAGGCCCAAAAGTCTTTTTGTACATGCTATTTCTCAACTTCCTTCTGCGTTGAACTTCTACAATGGCATGCACTCTTTTCTCCAGAATGGGTGTTAAACCTTTTTGGGAATGAAAATGTTTCCACTGAAAATGTATTACAGACCATAGTATTTACAACTGGATCTCAGAGAAGGCAGAAAATGTCCCAAAAAACAACTTATGGAATTTAGCTATAATCTCTTTTATGCAGTCATGACATATTATAGTGCCAAACAGATTTTCACCTTGAGACTCATGGTTTCTTTTGATACATACAGGTGCTAGAGAATTAAAATAATTTCTTAATTTCAGACTATTTAAAGATTCCATAAATGTATGTTTTTGAAACATAAGCTTTTAAATTTGTATTTTAAAATATTCTACTTAATCTGGCCCAGCATAAAACTCTGATTCCAAGACTTTGTTTTAAAAAGAAAAATAAGGCCAGGGCAAATATTTTTCCATATAGAAATGTAATTTTTCCAGTAAGAACTAGATAATCAAAAGTCTTACTTGGGTATGGAAAAATCAGAGTTTGGGTCAGACTTTTGCAGATCTGATTGAACGTAATTTCAGTGTGAGAAAATGAAAAGTTTGATTCACTGAAACGAGTAGAAAAATCCACAATTGGTATTTTCATCAAGAATTTTCTAGTTCAAATTCTCTTCACATTTAGAATTATTATAGATTAAAATTCTAACCCTATAACAGATTGTAGGTTTTCAGTGCTCCAAAGGCTCAAAAAAATCAATTCATAATTCCATCCTATGTGTTCGTTGAAGGTATGTGAAGCACAGTATCTTTCACTGTAAATCTCTTCTGGAATTACATTTTTTTTTCACTGCCCTTTTCTCACTGAGAAGCTGAGTCAACTTTCACAACTATTCCTAATACAGCTTTCTCTAGAAATTCTTTCCCATCTTCCCAGGAAGTGCAGGAAGTGAGAGCACAGAGCTGCCTGAATACAGAGCTGGCAGCATTTGGAGCCCAGGTGCCTGTGGATTTTGGGGCTTGTGGAGATTGCTGTAGAGAGGTTGCAACATGAAAATCCCAGACTTGCTCGCAGGGTTTGGGGCAGAAAAGGAAAAACCCGTGCGTGGCAAGATGACTTCAATGGGTGAAGCTTCCATATGCAGCTCCAGTGGGTGCAAGTGTCTGCAAATCCATGGGCAGCTATTTCATGAATCTGTGCCCCAAAAGTTGGTTGCAGATGAAGCATTGATCTAATTAATCCATATCAATAAAAATTGGTCATTAAATATTGAGGTAAGAATCAGAAAGATCAGAGAACAAGGAGTAGCCAGCAGTTGTTTCCTACTTCTTCCATTCCTCTGCCCCAAAGGGTCAAGATCTTCTCTCATCCCTGCCTGTCTCCTCTCTGTTTACAGTCCTCTAAACCTCTATAGTCAGCTAGTGGCCAGCTCTGCCCTCTGACTCCAAGCAAGCTTTATTTGTCAGAACACAATCAAAATATCACACAACATTACTTCAAAGTAGACTAGTATATTTTCATTTCATTGACAACCTACATTGCCTTTCTTGCTTATATCCTTTTTAATCTGTCTTTCTCCATACATTGCCTAAATATACTAAGACCAGCATCAAATCTGACCATTGTAAATTCTCTATGTTCAACATAGGTTCTATATGTTCTGTAATCACATAGGAGAAGAAGTTTGTTTTAATGTTCCTAGAGTATTTCAGGGGAGATGGCTATGGTCATGTGGGTGAGAAAGGGAAGAATCTGAGAGCAAGTATCCATTTAAGGATATGCTTTGTTTTAGAACTTCATTTTTTTCTTTTTTATTCATTTATTTATTTTACATTCCAGTCAGAGCCTGCCCCTAACCTCCCCTCCCAGCCCCTCTCTTCCATTCTCCCTCCCATTCCCCAACCCCTTCCTTCTTTGTCTCCATCCAGGAAAGTGCAAGTCTCCATTGAGTACCAATAAGACATGGCATATCAAGATGCAGTAAGACTAAGTACCTACCCATGTATTAATGACGGGCAAGGTGACCCAGTATGAGGAATAGGGTCCCAAAAGTCAGCAAAAGAGTCAGAGACAGCCTCTGTTCCTGCTGTCATTATTCCCGTAGGAGAACCAAGCTACACAACAGTAACATATATGGAAGACTGCCTAGGTCAGTTTCATGATAGCTCAATGGTTGTCATTCAGGCTCTGTGAGCCCTATGAGCCAGGTAACTTGATTGTGTGAGCCTTTCTGTGGTGTCCTTGACCCCTTGGCTCCTAACACTCATTTTTTCTTTCTCCTCCAAAGGATTCCCAAACATAACCTAATGTTTGGCTGTAGTCTCTGCATCTGCCTACATCAGTTGCTGGATGATGCCTCTTGGATGACTATTGGTCCAGGCACCAATCTGGTCACAGGAGATGTCCAGTTTAGGCTACTTATCTACTATTCCTAGGATTCTAAGCTGGCGTCCTCCCCAGAGACATCTGGGAGATTCGACTACCAGGCTTCTGTTGGACCCTAAAATGTTCCCCTATCAGTCCCCCTCAGCAGTCTCCCACTCCCTGTCCCACGCCAACCTGATCACTCCTGTTTCCATCCCACTTACCTTCAATCAACTCATGAAATCTCATCTACTTTCCATTCCCAGGGAGTTCTGGTATCCCCCTCATATGAACTCTCCTTGTTACCTACTGTCTCTGGCTCTGTGGATTGTAGCATAGTTTTCCTTTATTTTGCAGCTATTATCCACTTATGGGTGTCTTTACCAGCCTAGATTACCTTACTCAGAATGATTTTTTTCTAGATCCATCTATTTGCCTTAAAATTTCCTAGTTTCCTAGATTTTTATAACTGAGTAATACTACATTATGTAAATGTACCATGTTTTCTTTCTCTATTCCTCAGTTGAAGGACATCTAAGTTATTTTCAAGGTTCTGGATATTACAAATAAAGCTGCTAAGAGCATATCTGAGCAATTGTCCTTATAATATGTTTGAGTATCCTTTAGGTATATGCCCCAGAGTGCTATACCACTATGGTCCAGCTTTAACACACAGACAAGATGGCAGCTCTTACAAATGTTATTTTATATTTGAATCATAGACCAGAGCTTCCTCAAGTTTAAATCATTAATGAAGTAAATGTATTTACAATTAGTTGCTTGTAATGTTAATTAAATTATAAAGAGCAGAGCATTTAACATAGAAAACATGAATATTGCTCAGTATCCTTTGGCCCAATTTAGAAAGATAAAATGTCTTACAGGTTTAGTTTAGTCTTTTATTAAATAATATAGTTTATCTGAAGAGACTTAAGCGTGAGAGAAATGGAGAATTTTGATGTAAAGTCTTTTCACTAATAACTCCATTTTGTTGAACTAATTTCTATCATCATTCCGATGACACTTTATGTAACGATCCAATTTTCATCATATCTCATTCTTATTGTGAACCTAATTTACAGCAGATCATTTTTATGCTTAATGTTTTTGAAGTAATTTTTACTCTAGTGTTCATGAAATTTGCTTTGACAATAAAGAAATTGAATGCCACTTATTAAGGATTTAATCTACAGAACCCTGCACAAAGTGACAAAATGGGACAAGAGGAAGTACAGGCTGCACCAGTGAATTGGTAGAATCTGCAATTAGCAGGAGGAAAGTTCAACACTTTATTTTCCTGGTAAGACATAACTTGTAGAATAGAGAAAAGCTGTAAGTGTAACCCATTGCCTTTTCTACTAATGAAGAGCCAAAGGATGGTGATCCACATGTTACATTGAAATGTTCTTTAAGAGAGAACAAATCTGAATTTTTGTTTACTTTGTTTCATTTACATTTTTTATACAATTTACATAGCAACCACAGATCCTATTCTCATTCCACCCCTCCTTCATCTCCCCCTAGGCCTCTCCTCCTTAACCAATCCCCTCATCCCCTCCTCAAAAAGGGCTTACCCTTTAAGCAGTCAGCGAAAACTGGTACATTCAGTTGAGGCATGACCAAGCTCCTGTCCCCTGCATTAAGGCTGAGCAAGGTATTCCACTATAGGTAATTGGGGAGATATAGTGTATACCCCCAATAAAGCTTGCCTAAGGATCAGAGGACACAGCCAGCCACTAGATTAGACATAGAAGCTAGACAGTGGTGGCATACACCCCTAATCCTATCACTTCAGAGGTAGAGCTCTGTTTGGATCTCTGTAAGTTCAAGGCCACACTGGAAACTGAGCCAGGCAGTGGTGGCACACACCTTTAATCTCAGTACTGGGAAGCACACATGCCTTTAATCCCAGGAGTTGACAGCAGGGCAGAGAAAGGTATATAAGTTGTGAGGAAACAGGAACTAAAGCAGTTCATCTGAGATGGTTTTGGGTGAAGACTCAGAGGATTTCAGTCAGAGGATTCTTGGATTTGGTGAAGTACTAGGTGGTGGCTGTGGCTTGTTCTGTTTCTTTGATCTTTCTGCTTTCATGCCAATATCTGGTACCAGATTTTTTTTTAACTGAAAGACCATCTAAGATTTGAACAATATCTGGCTTCCAACTTGTGAGCCATGAATTCACACACACAAAAAAAACCCTGCTTGCCTGAGACTCAGGCCAGAGCTACACACAGAAGGAGTCTCCAACCCACATTGGCCAAATCTCTAACTCACTGGCTAAGTTTCTGTGGCAGCCTCTCTGCAGCAAACTCCCCAGGCTCAAGCCCCACTCACCCCAGAATTAGCCGCTTTTACACGTTCCCCAGTGCAGAAAGCTAGGAAGAAGCTTTTTGGGTTCTTCCCTCTCCTGGTGGGTTCTGGCTTTGCTTAGGCCCCCTCCTCAGGCTGCTGCCACACCATCATCTGAATCTTTATTAACAGCAGATTTGGTAAGTCATTTAAGATTTCCTAAAGGGAGGAATTAGTTTTAAAAAATTTCCCACATTAAAAAATGGGAAACATTTTTACAATGGAGAGTGTTTGGCCTCTGATAATATAATTGACATTCTGAAAATATAGCAATTAAATGGGATGATAATTAATGTTGATGAGATAGATGTAATATCAATGGGTTATGGATAAATTGTCATTGTTTAGGGTGATTGATTACATGTTGTCATTGTTAATGGTCAGGAAAAAGGCTAAACAAATGAGATTAGGTTTAGGGTTCTTGTTTAAAAAAAAGGAAAAATGAGGATATAGATATAAGATAAAAGGTAGATTATAGAATCTTCTCTGAATAGAAAAAAAAGAGAATGTGGATATAAGATAAAAGGTAGATTATTGAATCTACTCTGAAAAGAAATAAGAGAGAATATGTGTGTGATAAGATAAAAATATTGATTATTGAATCTACTTTTAGAAAGCAAACACTACTACTTTTAGAAAGCAACCACTGGTTTTAAATATTTTCCATTGGATTGAATTTTTGTATATTATATGAAAATTATGTATATTGATACAAATTTGAGATCAATTTTGTTAGAAAATCATGTACATATATTTCTAATCTTGTTCAAGGTATGTTACTTTATAGTTCATTTAAGAATGTAATGCAAATTGCTAGTCTTTGAAAGCTATCATTACCAACTAATTAGGATATAAAGAAATGGAAGTTAGTATTTGGTCACCTACTATAATCAAACTTGTAGTCATATTAGGTATGTTTTCAAGGTCAAACAGAAATATATTTTAGATAAATAGGTCATCTTCAAACACTTCAGGGATCTACAGAATATGACATTTAAGATATTTTAATAACACAGCTTCTGATTTTTTGGACAATGAGACATATCTGCTTCTGGCAGCACTAATCTACTTCAGAGGAGATGAGAGGCATTGAAGAAAACTCCATATGGAGTATACTTTCTTTGTGTCAAGTTAGCTACTGAGCAAGAAAATTCCCTAACCTCAACTGCTGACAGTTTGCTGTCCAAAATGGACAAGCAGGACAGAAAAGAAAGGACAGCTGAATTTTGCCAAGACAAGGTAGGAAGGCCTTTTAGAAAATCCTGCTTCACAGATGAATCTGTCAAATATGCTTGACCTGTAGTCCAAAGATGAATGCCCCAATGTTGTAGAGAAATCTTGGGTGACTGCCCAGGCAGCCAGCTGTTTCTGTCATTTCTCACATCTTTTGGGAGTTGCTTGTTTGCACTTCCTTTTTACTTAGTTAATATTAGTTCCTTCTCAGGTCTCTGAAGGAGTTGAAGATTAGATAGTTACAATTTTCCTTGTTTACAAATTTGGAAAAGAAACTCACTAAAGATGTATAAAGTGTTTAAGTTTGAAAGACATCAAAACATATTTTCAGGTTGGTAATATAAGTTAGGATAGAAAGTGAATTAAATACAACACTTTGGACTCACAAAAATTGAATAGATAATGGAGTATTTTCTCAGAATTTGTCAAATGTTTATGGGCTAGACATTGTTAATGTAACACTTGAGTGTATTTATTGTATATAGTTTTTCTTATATTAGTTATAAACTTTTACTATTTTAGACAAAAAAGGGGAAATGTAGTGATATTTTGTGTACCCCAATAAAGCTTGCCTGAGAATCAGAGGACAGAGCCAGCCACTAGATTAGACATAGAGGTCAGCCAGTGGTGGCACACACCCATAATCCTATTACTTAGGAGGCAGAGATCCATCTGGATCTCAGTGAGTTCAAGACCACATTGGAAACTGAGCCAAGCAGTGGTGGCACACACCTTTCATACCAGTACTGTGAAGCACACATGCCTTTAACCCCAGGAAGTGACAGCAGGGCAGAGAAAGGTATATAAGGTGTGAGGAAATAGGAACTCATTCTCTTTAGGCTGAGGACTTTGTACAGGTAAGAACTAGTGGCTATCTGCTCTGCTTCTCTGCTCTGCAACCTGATAACTGGGCCTGGGTTTTTTATTATAAGACATTTTAAGATTCATGCTACAGGTAATGGCCTCTAAAAAGCCAGCTCATGCACCAGGGATAGATCTTGATCCCACTGCCAGGGACTCCTTAAACAGCTCAAGCTACACAACTGTCTCCTGTATGCAAAGAACCTAGTCCAGTTCCCTGTTTCACCTCTGTGTCCCAAACCCCACTCTCCATGGGCACCCTCTGCTCAACCACAGGCCACACCTGCCAGAAGAACAATTAGTCTGCCAGCAGACTTTCTCCACTCTCACTGTTACTCCAGACCACATTCTCAGATTAGCCCCTAGTGCTGCAACAGACTGTCTCCTGCTGGCCTACAGTCTCCAACATCAAGCATTCCTTATAAACACACCAACACAACTAAGGGGAACATTAAAACAGGCAACAGATAGCAAAAACACTCCCTGAAAAAACACAGATAAAAGCAGAAACAAAGAAACAAAACAGCTACCCAAAAAAGACAAATCAGAAATCATCACTGAAATTTACAATCACCCCAAACCCAGATGCCTAGATGCTAGGGTAAGAACATAATAACAGCCAGGGCAAAAGGTCTCTACCAGAGCCAAACTATCCACTACAGTAGGCTCTGGGTATTCCAACACAACTGAAGCACAAGAAAAAAAAGTCCTTAAAGCCAACTACATGAAGGTGATAATGGTTCTCAAAGAGGAAATGAATAAATTCATTAAGAAAGCCAAGAAATCATATCTCGGTGGGACCTTCTCTTCCGCAGAGGGAGATCAATCCTTTGCCGGGCGGTGGTGGCACACGCCTTTAATCCCAGCACTCGGGAGGCAGAGCCAGGCGGATCTCTGTGAGTTCGAGGCCAGCCTGGTCTACAAAGTAAGTTCCAGGAAAGGCGCAAAGCAACGCTGGAAATGAAATATTTTGTAATGTGAGTAAGGAATTATAGAGGCAAATTTTACCCACAGAATACAAGAGACAGAAGACAGAATTGCAGACATTAAAGATACAATAGAGGAAATGGATACATCAGCCTGTAAGGCTCCTCAGTTATTTTCCAGGCAAAGGTCCACTTACATGGCCACAAAAAATAAAGCCAGGCTCGGGTTAGAGGGGCCACAGCAAGACTGTGGCTGTGACAATTTTATTGAGAGCAATCAGATCATTTATATCTGCATCAGAAACAGAATATAATGGCAATTGCCGGGATCAATACAGTTGCAGTTGCCAGGATACAGTGATGTTTGAAAGACAAACAGAATACAAAAGATTAATGTCTAAGGTAGATTGTCCTGTCAAGCCTTCATGTTTCCTTGACTATTAAAGGAACATACAAAGAAATGCAAAGTGGCCTGAACACTTCACTTCCTTTAGGAGTGTATCAATCATTGTGCCCCAGGAGCCATGGGGACTGTCACCAGAAAAATCTATGATGCATTCCTCTCAATTCAGCTAGGCCATGCCAACTACATCGTTCCCTGCATCAGTCAATTTGTTAAATCTAAGATATTGCCGACACAAAACATCCAACAAATCTGGGATACTGTGAAAAGACAAAACCCAAGAAAAATAGGTCTAGGGGAAGGAGAAGAATACCAGCTCAAAGGCTAAGAAAATATTTTCTACAAAATCATAGAGGAAATATTTACAACTTAAAGAAGGTGATTGTTACAAAGCTACAAGAAGCAAGAAGAAAACAAAATAGATTGGACTGGAAAATATCCTATCAACATAATCAAAACATTAACATACATAACAAAGAAAGAATGTTGAATGCTTCTAAGGAAAAAGACGAAGTAACATATAAGGACAGATCTACAAAATTACACCAGACTTACCAATGGAAACTTTAAAAGCCAGAAAGTCTTGGACAGGTGTGCTACACACTCTAAGAGACCACAGAGGCCATTCCTAGATCATTATACTCAGGAAAACTGTCAATAACCATAAATGGTTTCTCTTGCTGTGTCCTGAAGATTATCTTTTCATGCCAAAGATTTGTAGAGATCTCATAGAAGCAACTTAATAGTACACCTGAAAGCTTTAGAACAAAAAGGAACAAACACACTCAACAGGAGTAGCTGGCAAGAAATAATCAAACTGGGAGCTAAAATCAACTAAAATATAAACAAAGAGAACAATGCATAGAATCAAAGAAACAAAAAGCTGGTCCTTTGAGAAACTCAACAAGATATAAGATCCCTTACCCAAAATTGTTAAAAGATGGAGAAAGAATATCCAAAGTAATAAAATCAGAAAGTAAAGGGGGGCATAACAACAGACAGGAAATCCAGAGAATCATAAGAACATACTTTAAAAACCTGTACTCCACAAAAATGGAAAATATAATAACAAGGGCAATTTTTTCAATTAATATTGTTTACCAAAGTGAAATCAAAATCACATAAACAATTTAAATAAACATATAACCCCTAGTGAAATAAAAGCAGTCACTAACTGTTTCAAAGAAGAATTAATGTCAATACATCTAAAATTATTCCACAAAATAGAAACAGAAGGATCAATGCCCAATTCATTTTATGAGGCCACAAGAACCCTAATACCCAGATAATATAAAGACTTAACTAAGAAAAAGAATTACAGACCAATTTCCCTTACAAACATACATGCAAAAATACTCATCAAATACTGGCAAACCAAATATAAGAAGACATTAAAAAACATCCACCATGATCAAGTACACTTGATCCTAGAGATGAAGTGATAGTTCAGTGTATGAACAATCCTACCAAAAAACATTCTACCAATTCAATACAATCCCCATCAAAATTCCAGCACAGTTCTTTATAAATCTTGGAAGGATAGTTCTCAACTATAAAGAAAAACCCAAAGCCCATGACAAAAAATAAACTTGAGCAATCAAAGAAGTGCTGCAAGTATCACCATCCCTGATTTCTTATTTTTTTTAAGGTTTACTTGTTTAAATAAACAAGTTTTTTTTCATTTTACATACTGCTCACTGCTACCCCTCCCTCCCCTTCTACTATCCTTGATTTCAAAATACACTGAATCTCATAGCAAAGGAAGTGGGAAACAGCCTTCAACACATTGACACAGGAGACATCCTTCTGAACAAAATACTGATTGTGCCAGCAAAACAATTAAAACATGGGACCTCATGAACTTGAAAAGCTTCTGTAAGGCAAAGGACACCATCAACTGGATGAAGAGATAGCCTCCAGAATGGGAAAAGTTTTTTACCAACTCAATATTTGATAGTGGACTAATATATATTTAAAGAACTCAAGGAATTAGATACAAAAAAACCCAAATAATTCTGTTAAAAATGGGATACAGAACTAAACAAAGAATTGTCAATTATGTAAAATGAAATATCTAAGAAGCAACTTAATGTTCAACATCCTTAGTCATCATGGAAATGTAAATAAAAACTATTTTGAGATTCCATCTTACAGATCTGAGAATGACTAAGATCAATACACAAGTGACAGCTTATACTGGCAAGGATGTGATGCAAGTGGAACACAGCTCCATTACTGGTGAGAGTGCAAACTTGTACATTTATTACGGATATCAGTATGGTTAGTTCCTCAGATAACTAGAAATCAATCTTACATCAATACCAAGTAATAACATTCTTGGTCATATACCCAAAGGATGCTCCATCTTACCACAAGGACACTTAGTCATCCATGTTAATTTGAATTTTATTCATAAAAGCCACAAACTGAAGACAACCTAGATGTCCTTCAACAAAATAATGGTTAAAGAAAATGTGGAATATTTACACAATGAATTATTACTCAGCTGTTTAAAAATGGCATGATGAAATTTGTAGGCAAACAGATGGCACTAGAAAAATCATCTTAAATGAGTTAACACAGACACAGAAAGAAAAACATGATATGTATTCACTTTTATGCAGATATTTGCTGTTCAGTAAGTGATAATTAATTTACAATCCAAAGAGCCAGAGAGGTTATGTAAAGAGGAGATCTCTAAGGGGATATATGTACCTCCTAAGGAGGAGAATTGTAATAAATTTTGCTGGAGAACTGGGAACATTTGAGGATGGAGCAGAACACATCAGGTGGTGGGAGTTTGGAGAGAGACTTCTGGAATTGGAGAGCATGGTGTTATATGGAAACTTAATGCAGTAGAAATTTTCTGGAATCTATAAAGGTGACCTTAGTGAGGATTCTTAGTAATGGAGGATATAGAGTTTGAAGTGGCTATCTTTTGTAGCCATATAAGCCTTCCAGTGGTCAAACTATGTTTCATTCTCTTGAGGTTTTGGCCAAGGAGGGCTTGTTGATATTCCTAAACAACCCAGGCTGATGCTAGAACAGAAAGTCACTTGAAAAACTGACAGCCAAGTCCCATTGCCAAGGAAAATATCTACAGTGCTCAATGAATGTAGAGACGTCCATCTGGTGCCTGCCTATTGACTTCACCCCTGTGTTCTAGTCTCTTTGGTACAAGAAGATATTCTGAAGGATATGGAAAGAAAAACCTGGTCTCCAACCCAGCCTCACAACCATTGACCTACACTCTGTCCTGCCTTCAAGATCTGCTGGGCCAATGATGAACAAGCACCTGTGGGGGTGGCCAAACAATGTTTGGTTTAACTTGAGGCCCAAGCCAGGAGATGGAGCTCATTCCCTACACTATTTGGAAAGCCAGGAACTGGAGACTAGAGAGCCCAGAAACATAGGGTACAAACACACACAAGTAACAACAAATATAAAATTAATTAAATGATTTCCCAATGATATTCTGCTATACTCACAGGTTGGTTCCTTGTCCAGGTGACATCAGAGAGACTTTCCCCAGCAGCAGATAGGAGAGGGTGCAGAGACCTACAGTCAGACATTAGGCAGAGAAAGAGTCTAAATTAGAAGTCTCTATCAGGTCCCTCTCTTAGGAGATCAGGAACACAATGGAAGAGTGGGAGGAAAGATTGTAGGAGTCAGAGAGGATTGAGGACACCAGGAGAACTTGGCCCATTAAAACTATTAAGCTGTTTTCATATGGGTTCACAGAGACTGAAGTGGAAAGTAGGGAACCTATATTGGTCTGAACCAGGTGCACTGATGATTTTTTTTTTTTGTGGAACTGCTAATAGTGGGAGCAAGTGTATCTCAGACTCATTTACATACTCTTGGAACACTTTCCTCATTTTGAGTTACCTTGTGTGTAACAAACAATTATCTAAAAAATCAAAAATTTAAAAAGGAATTTTGTAATTTGCAAGCTATAGAAAAGAAGTCATTAAAATAAACAAATGAAAATGGTAAAATCAAAGATATCAATAGCAAATCACTGGAAGAAAATGGGAAATGTATTTTGCTTTCTAGTTACTTTTAGATCAATCAGTAAGGAATATCACCCAATTTACCAAGATTTGTATTTTTTAGAATTTTGAGGGGGGTATAGTTTATAGTCAACACAGACATCTTTTACTTGCCTAGTCTCTATTTGTTGATTTGAGGAATGTTCTACCTGAGTGAATTTCTTCTCACAGTGCATATGAGACAGTGCCCTCAATCATTTCTTCTGAAATGTTGTTTTTATGATTGTCACTTAGGGATAAGTCATGATATTTAGAACCATCTAATTGGTAACAGGTTTCAAAAACAAATAAGCAAAATTCATGCTCTCTGTATAGGAATTCTGGCAATAACTTGCTGGGTAATTCCCTGGTTACTGTGGATAGAGCCACAAATATTCTTCAATCAGCATCTCTCTGCAAATGCCCTTAATACTAGTTCACATTTGGCAGGCATCCTTAATGTAGATTGCTTAATTAGAAATCTAATTTCTTCATCATATGCATGTGTCTACATACAAGCCAGAGTGATGGTCTAAAGCAGTTAATGTGAATCCACTTCAAAGACACTCATTAAATGCTTGAAAACCATGGTAGAGAGGTCAGGATGATTAGAGAACAAGTAGACATCCACTGGGGACGTAATATAATTATTTTTAGGTTGAAAATTTAACCTTTCATGTCAGAGTGTTCTTTTGAATGTGATACTAAGTGCCTCCAAGACTGTCTGCATCACTCTGTGTGTCTACTGTTTCATATATTCAGCTTTGATCCAATCTTTAAAAGAGGCACTGGATGAAGAGCCACAGGCAATTACTGGCTACTGAAAGGGGGGCAATTAATCTTTTCCAGAAATGAGCTTCCCTAACAGGTTATCCAATACCAACTGGTCAGCCCTAATATATATATATATATATAAGAAACACTGAAGAGCATCTGGATGATGTATTTTATACATTTACATATACATATATATAAATCAGTACTATTCTTCATTTGTTTAAAAAAGTAAATTAAAATATGTGTTAAATGCTATGAATTTTTAGAAGGAGTTCCCGAGAAGAGACATGGGAAGGGTAGGGGGGAGGAGAGAGTGCTTGGTACAAATGATGTAAATAGATATGAATTTTTTTCTTTTAGAATTGTCTTTTTTTTATTTAGTTCATTTATTTTTTACATCCTGGTCATAGTTTCCACTCTCTCCTCTCCTCCCAGTCCTTCCCCTCCACTTTCCTTTTGCTTCATTTATCATGGAAACTCCTCCTCCTCCTCCATTTATTATGGAAAAGGACAGGCCTCCCATGGATACCAAAAAAAAAATTGAATATCAAGTTGCAATAATACTAAGTACTCCCCTCATCTTAAGGCTAGACAAAGCAATCTGGTATGAAGAAAAGTTTCCCAAAAGCCAGAAATGGTATCAGAGAGAGCTCCTGCTCCCACTGTTAGGAGTGCCACAAGAAGACCAAGCTACACCAATGTAACGTATATGCAGAGGTCCTTGGTCATCCCATTCACATTCGCTGGTCATAGATTCAGCCTCTGTGGGCACCAATGATACCAAGTTAGCTGTTTCTGTGTGTTTTCTTGTGGTGTCCTTGAACTCTTTGGCTTCTACAATCTTCTGCCCCCTCTTCCACAGGATTCCACGAGCTCTGCCTGATGGTTGGCTGTAGGTCTCTGCATCTGATTTCATCAGTTGCTGGATGAAGACTAGATACCAATCTATAAGTATAACCATTAAGGACCATTACATTGGCAGTTTTTTTTTTTAGTAGTGTTTCATTTTATTCTAGGTTTCTTGACCATCAAGTTTCTTGGTCCTGGCACTCCAGGCAGTGTCAGGGATGGGTCCACTCTTGTGTCATGCGACTCAGTCATTGGTTGACTACTACCAAAATATATGTGCCATTCTTACCCCAGCACATCATGCAGCCTTAAAAGAATGTAGGAAAAAGGCTTTGTGGATGGGCTTGTGTCTCAATACTGTGGGAGACAGCTTCCACATTTTTATGACAGTGAACTCTTGAAGAAAGAGGTTAAGAGATTGAGGTAAAAATATAGAGGTAGAAGGATAGAGAGGAGAGAAACAGATAGAAATACAGGAAAGCCTCAGGAGAACCTGGATTCATATCCACCAGCCCCTTCTGTCTCTTCTAAAGGGCTATTTATAGGAATGCCAGGGGGATGGAACAAAATACTTCCCTCTATTACAGCCAAGTACAAACCTTTCCATTCACCAGGCATGTGGGCAAGCAATCTTGTAATACAGCCATGCTGGCTAAAGTCAGCCTGGATCTCACTCAGGCCTCCACAATTCCTCCTTCTTGACATAAAAAGCCCCCTCCCCTAAGCCCCTCAGATAGACTGTGCCTTTCTTAGGTCATCCTTTTTGATTATCTTCCTTACCTATCATGGAGATATACTTTCTTTCAAGCACATTCTGATTAGATTGGATATTCATATTAGATTGGAAGCTTTCAAAAAGAAAGTTGCTCATCTTTGACTACCAGTCTCAGGCAAGAGGTGGTACAGAGCCTAATTCAGGTCTGACTCAGATCCCCACTGTGCTTGAAAATAAACCACGGTGATCTCCAAAGCTGCCACACTTCCCAGTAAAGGAGTAGAGGATAACAAAGATGGAATATCCTGAAATGTGCCTAAGTTGGCTACAGCAGACTCAGCTGTACCAAGCCCTTTTCCTGGATCAAAACTCTCTCCTAACAGATGTTCAATAAAATTTTCAAGAGACTATTTTGATTCCCAAGAAGAAAACTGTCATTTCAAAACACTTTAAAGTATCTACTCAAGTAAACAGAAGCCTATGCTAATTATAAAAACACTTTTAGCTGCTTAAGTAGCTCAAGTGTTCCTACCACAGCAGTAGAATTTTTGTATAAACTAAATTAATTGTGGGAGGCCAACAACTTTGTGGGAGGCCTATCCATTTCTAAACAGAAACAGAAAGAGTGGAAACTTCTAGGAAGAAGACAGAAAAACTCACCTAATTATGACACCTTTGCTTAAGTTTTCCAGGGGCTACTGAGATAATAAAATTATATTGTAAACTATCATAAAAAGTATTCAAATATGCCTGAAGGTAAAAAAAGTAATAAATACTTCAAGATGCTTCTAATTTGATTTGGTTTATCTTTTAAAAATTAATGTTACTGAAATTATCTGGACTGGACAGATACATAATTTATACTTTTTTTAAAGATTTATTTATTCATTATGTATATAGAAGAGGGTGCCAGATCTCATTACAGATGGCTGTGAGCAACCATATGGGTGCTGGGAATTGAACACAGGACCTCTGGAAGAGCAGTCAGTGCTCTTAACCTCTGAGCCATCTCTCCAGCCCCAGAATTTATACTTTTTACAAAGTTATATTCAAAAGTAAACTCTATTTACACTTTTTATATATTTACAGGTAGCATGAATATCACTGTACATATTTACACTTTTTACAAACTTACATTCAAAAGGAAAGTCTATAGCACTATTTTACAAATGTATCTAGAAGATATTTTCTTAACAGAACAAACTTACATTCAAAAGCCAACTCTATTAGCAAATATTTAGAAAGGATTTCTTAACAAAACTAATAAAAAGACAGAAAGTACCCAAATGATTTCTAAAGTTCGGAGTTTATAGTTACCTTTGATATTATTCTGAAAGTTTTCTTGGGAGTTTAAAGTCAGAGCCTAATTTATCAGTGGCTCTTAAACTTGACTGATGGTAAAATTTCCTCTTCTGATTTTTTAAAGCTACATTTTTTTAAGATTACTATGAGATTTTCTAATGATGCCAATATTTCCCAGTTGCATATTTAGCACAACTCAATCCTGTAAGTTTTTTTTTTTTCAAACCTGAAGCAATTTCCCAGTACAAGAATTTCTTTCCCTTGTTTCTAAAGGATTTCAAAGTGGCTTGTTGACAAACGGTATTAGCATTTTAATTATCTCCTTAGAGGCAAGCTGTTCATTCCTGGGCATAAACTCTGGCCACAGGGGATTCTGGCTGCAGTTTTTCTAATACTAGCTTGAAGGGGAGATAGGACTAACAGAGAGGATTTGCCTGTTCCAAGAGGTTTTGTTTTGTTTTGTTTTTTTCTAGAGCAATTGCAGGTGATTTTCTCATACTGAGAGATGTTATTTCCAGATGAGTTAAATTTTTGCCCTTACAGAAAGAAATCTGATCAGGCAAAATCTGAAAAGCTTTTAGTTTTTAAGAGAGAGAAATAACTAAGTTTTTTTCTAAGACTTCTGTTCTCTAAACTTTGGCTTCATGGTCAAACAGAAACTAATTTTTATTGTATGGTGTTATAATGTCATCTGCCAGTAGAGTGGAGGATTTTGTTTTGTCTGCATCCAGCTCAGGGAAAAGTCCTTCCTCTGCCACTCAGGACTTAGAGTTAAGCTGTCTATAGGCCAAAAGCTCCCACAAGAATCTTTTTCTGCCCATTTTTCTCATCTTTGATAGATTTTTCTCTGATTCTTCCCCAGGAGATTGAATTCATAGCCCCACAGTTAGAAAATTAGGGACATAGTTTCTCTGTCTTATTGCTTATCTTATCCTAAGTTTTTTCTTATACTATATTCCTACATTCTGCCTTAATTTTTTCCTTATAACCCTAATTTTTTTCTAAATTTTATAGATAGAAATTAAGAGAGTGAAAAAAAGAAAGAAAACTTGATAGAGTGAAATATACTGTGCAGCTTCACTTTTTAACTTATACACTCTGCCACCTAACTTTCACTCCCAAAAATAAAATACCATCGCCTTTATAATTCATTATAGGGCATGGCCCCTTACACCCGCAATGCCCCCTAATACTCCTTTCACCAAGTCCCTGTCCCTGTTCCTGGTGCCATTTGTGAAAGACCAGCTCCCATTTTTTTTTAATGACATGGAACTATTGAGGAGAGAGGAATATGAGATTGAGGTAGAAATATAGAGGTAGAAGGATAGAGGAGAGAGAAACAGATAGAAAAATAGGATATCCCCAGGAGAGCCTGGATTCTTATCTACCAGCTCCTTCTCTCTCTTCTAAAGGGCTCTTTATAGGAAGGCCAAGGGATGGAGCAACATTCCTCCCCCTAGCACAGCCAAGTGCAAACGCTTCCAATTACCTAGTAACCAGGCATGTAGTCAAACAATCCTCTAATGCAGCCCTGCTGGGTAAAGCAAGCTTGGCTCTCACTAGAAACCATTGTGAGCCTCCAGATAATACTTGCAGTGAAAGTCTTGCCCAGTCATAGGTGATGGCCATTTCAGACTAAGTGTCCCCTATTGCTAGGAGTCTTAGCTAGAGTTATCCTTGTAGATTTCTATGTCTCTCTGAAGTGCCTCCCCCCAATTTTCTGGTCTCTCATTCGGTAATTTCTCATTGCATCACCTCCTACATGATCACTCATATTCCTTTCACCACCTGCATGACTCCACTAGAGAAATATACTCTATTTCCCCTTCCCAGGGTGATCCAAGCATCCCCCCTCTTGAGCCCTCCGTGTTACTAGCCTCTTTGTGTTTGGTGACTAAAACATGATTCCCCATCACATTATAGCTAATATCTACTTATGAATGAGTACATACTATATTTGTCATTCTGTGTAGGGTTTACCTCACTCAGGATGATCTTTTCTAGTTCCATCCATTTGTCAGAAAATTTCCTGATATCATTGTTTTTGACAGCTGAGCAACACTACATTGTATAAATGAATCAAATTTTCTTTATCCATTCTTTAGTTGAGGGACATATAGGTTGTTTCCAGCTTCTGGCTATTACGAAAAAAAGCTGCTCTGAACATAGTTGAGCCAGTGTCATTGTGGGATAGTACATCATCCTTTGGGTGTATGCCTAGGAGTAGTATAGCTTAATCTTGAGATAGATTGATTTCCAGTTTTCTGAGAAACCACCTTATTGATTCCCAAAATCACTCTACATATTTTCACTCCCACCAGCAGTGGAGGATTGTTCTCCTTGCTCCACATCTTCTCCAGCATGAGCTGTCACTTCTGTATTTGATCTTAGCCATTCTGACAAGTAAAAGATGGAATCTCAAAGTATTTTGATTTTGATTTCCCCAATGGCAAAGGATGTTGAACATTTCTTAAATTTTTTTCTCAGACAATTGAGATACTTCTGCTGAGAATTTTCTGTTTAGATCTGTAAACATTTTTTAATTGGATTATTTGTGTTTTTTTATATATAATCTTTGAATTCTTTAGATATTTTGGAAATTAGCCCCTCTGTCAGATGTAGGGCTGGTGGGGATATTTTCCTATTCTGTAGGCTGCCACTTTGTCCTATTGATGGTATTCTTTGCCTTACAGATGATTTTCAGTTTCATGAGGTTCTATTTATTAATTGATGACCTTAGTGTCTGTACTATTGGTATTCTGCTTAGGAAGCTGTCCCCTGTTCCAATGCATTCAAGTTTATCTCCAATATTTGATTCTATCAGGTTCAGTGCATCTGAATTTATGTTGAGGTCTTTGATTCACTTGGGTTTGAGTTTTTTGCAGGGTGAGAGAGTTGAATCTGTTTGCAATCTTCTACATACTGACATCCAATTACAACAGCACCATATATTAAAGATACTTTTTTCCCCACTGTACAATTTTGACTTTTTTGTAGAAAATCAGGTATCCATAAGTGTATAGTTTTACTTTACCATCTTTAATTTGTCTCCATTGATCCATCTTTCTGTTTTTATGTCAATTCCATGTTTTTTTTTTATTTTATACTATAGATCTGTGTCAGGGATGATGATACCTTTGACGTTCTTTTATTGTTCAGCATTGTTTAGCCATCATTGGTTTTTGTTTTTCCACATGAAGTCAAGGTTGTTCTTTCAAGTTCTGTAAAGAATTGTGTTGGAATTATAATGGGAATTCCATTAAATCTGTAGATTTCTTTTGGTGAGATTGCTGTTTTTGCTATCTTAAGCTTACCAATTCATGAGCATGGTGATATTTCCATCTTCTGACATCTTCTACAAATTTTTCTTCAAATACATTAATTTCTTTCCATATAGGTTTATTGCTTGCTTGGTTAGAGTTATACTCAGATATTTTATATTATTTGTGGCTACTGTGAAAGATGTTGTTCCCCTGATTTCTTTCTCTGGTTGTTTTTCATTTCTATACAGGAGATCTCCTTATTTTTGAGCTTATTTTGCATTCAGGCACTTTGCTAAAGATGTTTATCAGCTGTAGGAGTTCCCTCATAGAATTTTTAAGTTTGTTTAACTATACTATCCTATCATGTGCAAAGAGTGATACTTTGGCTCCTCCCTTTCCAATTTTTATCTCCTTGATCTTCTTTAGCTGTCTTATTGCTCTAGCTACAACTTCAAGTACTTTATTGAATAGATATTGAGAGAGTGGACAGCCTTATTTTTTCCTAACTTTAGAGTAATTGCTTTGAATTTTTTCCCCATTTTATTTTGATATTGGCTATCTGCTTGCTTTATATTGCCTTTATTATGTTTAAGTATGTTCTTTGTATCTCCATCTCTCCAAGAATTTTATCATGAAGAGGTGTTGGATTTTGTCAAAGACTTTCTCACCTTCTAATGGAATAATCATTTTTTTCCTTTCAGTCTGTTCATATGGTGGATTACATCAACAGAGTTTCAAAAGTTGATCTACCCTTGCATCTAAGGAATGAAGCATATTTGATCATCATGGATGATGGTTTTTATCTGTTCTTGGATTTGGTTTGTGAGCATTTCTTTATTTTTTATCAATGTTCTTGAGGGATATTATTTGTAATTCTCTTCCTTTGCTGAATGTTTGCATGGTTTGGATATCAGAGTATATGTGGCCTCATATAAAGAATTTGACAATATTCGTTCTGTTTCTATTTTATGGAATAATTTGAGGAGCATTGGAATTAACTTTTCTTTAAAAATCTGGTATAATTTTGCACTAAAACTGTCTGTACATGGGCCTTTTTTAGTTGAGGCCTTTAATTAGTGCTTCTATTTCCTAATGAATTTAGGTCTACTTAAATTGTTTATCTGAACATAATTTAATTTCAGTTAATCGTGATCAAGAAATTTGTCAATTTCTTTTAGATTTTTCAACTTTGTGGGGTATAGGTTTTTGAAACATGACCTAATGATTCCTGATATATCTTTGGATTCTGTTATGTCCTTGTTTAAGTTTCTGGTTTTGCTAAATTGAGTTTCCTTTCTCTGACTTTTAGTTAGTTTGGATAAGGGTTTGTGTATCTTGTTTATTTTTCAGAAAGAACCAATTCTTCATTCCATTGATCCTTTATATTGTTCTATTTATATTTTATTGATTTCAGGATTCATTTTGATTATTTCCTGTCATCTACTCCTCGTATGTGCACTTGCTTCTTTTTGTTATAGAGCTCCAGTTATTTGTGGCTCATTATCTTTAATTTTTTATTAATTAAATTTATTCATTTATTTTACATCCTGACCACAGTTTCTCCTCCCTCTTCTCCTTCCATTTCCTCGCCTCACCTCCTCTCTGCCCCCCTCCACTCCTTCTATGTTTCTGTACAGAAAGGATCAGGCTTTCCATGGGTGTCAACAAAGCATGGCATATCAATTTGAGGTAGGACTAAGTTCTTCCCCTTGTATTAAGGGTCGGTAAGGCAATGCAGTGTGAGTAATAGCTTCTCAAAAAGGCTGCCAAAGTGTCAGGACTCCCATTGCTAGGAGTACCACAAGTAGACTAAGCTACACATTTGTCACAAATATATAGAAGGCCTAGGTTGGACCCACGAGGACTTCTTAGTTTACAGTCAAGTGTCTATGAGTTCCTACTAGTCCAGGTTAGTTGTCTTTGTGGGTTCTCTTGTGATGACCTTGACCACCCTGACTCAAACAATCCTTCCTCCTTCTCTTAACAGGATTTCAGATGCTGACCCAAGTGCTTGACTGTGGTCCCTTTTGATTTTCCATGTGTGGCATACACAGTAATACACATCTTCTGACTAATCCAAAATTTTACAATCTCAAGTCAGTTAGGGATAATACTGTAGAGCAGAGTTTGCAAAAAAATATAAGGTTATTGGTTTAGATTTTGTTTGAAAACCTTCCTTTCTTAGTCTAGTTATGCTAAAATTATATATATATATAATGCTAAAATTATATATAAATATATAAATAATATATATATAAATTATATATATATATGTGTGTGTGTGTGTGTGTGTGTGTGTGTGTGTGTGTGTGTGTGTGTATGTGTGTGTGTGTTGTTCATTCCTAGCTAGAGTGGAGATAAAGTCTGCAGCTGCTCAGAGCTGAGTAATTCTTCCAGAATTCCATTAGTTCACAGAATGATGGAATACACTGATGTCTAGGAAAACATCATCTCAAAAAGAGACAATTTGAAAGGATGTATTACAGAAACTAATGTAGTGATTCATATATTATCTTATTTATAAATTGTGGAAATTCTCTATTTTAAATTAAAATACAAGATCTTTATGTGAGTGGAAGTAAAGTCTCTTAAAATGATGTATTTTGTAACTTACATGGAAATTCACATCCAGATTTAAGGATAATAAGAGGATAGCCATATGGAAAATAGCTAATTTAACCAGAATATACTTCTGTTTTAGCACAATTACTGATTAGTTTGGAGTCACAGAAAATCCATCTCACCAAGCTAAGACTTGAGGCTTTAAACTATATAAAGTGATGGCCAAAAGCAAACGTGATAGAATTTTATTTCCAATCCAGATTGTTCTGTTTGGCAGTTAAAAGCAATGCACACTGTCAGTGTCATAGTAGCTTGTTTTCTTTTGCCTAGTTGTTACCATTATGGGGAAGTCAATACATGGTTATATGATCCCCTTGCCCAAGATCTGCTCATTCTCTAAAATTTTTCACATTTATATCTTATATTCAGTTGTTTTCAAAACATTATAAACATGCAAATTGATCCTAAAAATTCCAATGGATGTTTGATTTTGAATCATCACACTGATCTAAATTCCTTTTAAATTATGAATACAGAGATAGATAGATAGATAGATAGATAGATAGATAGATAGATAGATACAGACAGAGACAAAGAGTGAGCAAATTCTTAAATCCAACTGGTCTTTTGTGTATATGCATATTTTCTAAGGACTCTACCATCATATTTCCTATCTCTCTTTCCTTAAAAAGGACCCCCATTTAGTCCTCTTTCTTTTAATAGCTTTGATTTCAAAGGTTGTTGTAACTGTATTTAATGAGGCAATCCTATGTAATTTTTCTGATAATCAATAGAGGTTTATTTCTGGGGTACCTTACAGTCAATAGGGATTGGATACAGGATCTGGGAGAGATGAGGTTCCATTCAATGGAGAACTCTGTCTTGGTCTCACATCCAGCTTCCAGGACCATGAGGTATTCAGAAGGGCTCAGATCATATGCACCTTGAACCTTAGGGGGCTCCCTATTAGCCATGCCCCAGGGGCAGGTTATAGGCAGGTGTGGCAATTACCTGCTGTTACTCTAGGGGCAGTGTTTCAAGGTCAAAGCAGGAACAGCTACCCACTACATCTCCTCCCTTTTGTCTAAATAAGAAAATTCTAACCTAATACAAAACCATTTACAATAGTGATGATTACCAAATATTTTCCCAGAGGAATAGGGATAATGACCTTTACAAGATTAAACTACACAGACAAGAACAACACCAAACAAGAAACACATACTAAAGTCCAGAGGAGTCTGGAACATAGGTAAATGGCATGTTACAGAGATCCTTCCAAAAGATGTCTTACATTGAAGTACATGAATCTAATACTTAAAAGATACAAGAAGATTGTAATTATAACTGTTAGTCTCCAATCCCATCAAAGACCTGAGAATGAATATAATAATAGCTGAGAAACTGGAGAAGGACTCAAGCAACTTTTGGGAGTCTTGCAAGAGTAGACAGAGACAGCTGGTAGCCTGGACAGTTACCTAGAACTTCTCAGTATTGTTGGTATATTCAAATTGGCTACAGGCCGACAGTATCTATCAGACCATTTTCAGAAGCAGGTTTTTTTGAAAGACCATCCTAAACCTGTCTTGACAGAGTTAGTTGCTTTTCCTTGTGTCCTGATCACACCAAAGGGACAGTATTCATACTGTCAACACTTGAGGCAAGGGAAATTCTTTGCCCAATAGGCCATTTTTGTGTGTGTGTGCCAAGAAGAAGACAAACTTCCAAATGGAAATGTCTCAGAAGCCCAACATTCTCTCAGGATCAGATCAGTCCTTTTAGGAGCAATCATGTCTCATGTCAACAGAATTCTAAATTATCAAAACATTTAAATGCCATATGCTCTAGGTCTATGAAGTGTTTGAAGACTACCTATCCATATGACATATGTTTCTGTAAGTCTGAAGAACCTAACTAACATAAGTATAGAAATGACAAACATGAGAGACTATAACTCAGTAAGACTTCTCTGCTAAAATAACTTAAGGACTACAGTTAGTCTAGCTGAGATTTAGCTATCTGAGCTTTCTCACAGTACCCAACAGAGATAACATCACCCCCTAAACAACAGGAAGCAATTCTAAGAAAACGACGCCCCTTCTCCCTTAGGTTTCATAATTCTCAGGGTTATGGATGATGGTTATAGGGTTGGGGGTGGAAGAAAATATTAGACTCAGTATTCTAAAAAAAAGGGAAAAGAAGAAATGGAATGGATAGGTATAAGATATTATGGTAGATTACTATATATACTAGTAAACAAATTTAGTAAAATAGCAGCCTTAGATAATTTACACTGTAATTTGCACTGTTATGGATTCTTATATGTTGATACAAATGTAAACTATTTTTATACTCCTGTTTAAGATAATTTGTACATTGATACAAATACTGAATTATATTTGTTATAATGTACATATATTTCTACTCTTATTTAAAATATTTGTATATTGATACAAATGTAAATTTATATCTGTCATACTTTTTGTATGTTCTACTTCTGTTTAGGATATTTGGGATATTGGTATATATTTAAGATTAATGTCATATTGCATATCACACTATATATTCCTACCTCTGCTATAAATATCTTGTGTATTGTCACAATTTTAAAGTCATCGTTCTTTACCATACATTTGCTTATAGACTGTTTATCTTGTTTACGTGAAGCCTTAGTCCTTAGGTTATTTTGGTAGATAAGACTTACAGATTTATACTCACCTATGCTTGTCATCTCTATAGTTACGTTAGTTAGGTTATCCAGATTTACAGATACATAGGTCAGATGGACAGGTAATCTTCAAACACTTCATAGACCTAGAGAATATGGCATTTAAATAACTTAGAATTCTGTTGATGTGAGACACAATTGCTCCTGGCTGGACCAATTTGATCCCGAGAGAATGTTGGACTTCTAAGACATTTCCATTTGGAAGTTTGTCTTCTTGGCACAAAATGGCCTACTGGGCAAAGAACTGCCCTTGCCTCTATGGCTGACAGTACGAATGCAATGCTGTCCTTTCTGGACAAGCGGGGCACAAGGAAAGCGACCAGTGTACTCTGCCAAGACAGGGTAAGATGGTCTTTCAGAATTCCTGTTTCTGAAAATGGTCTGTCAGATACTCTAGGCCTGTAGCCAATTTGAATGGACAAACAATGCTGAAAAACATTAGGTGACTGTCCAGGCTGCCAGCTGTCTTGGTCTACTCTTGTAAGATTCCTGAAAGTTGCTTGCATCCATCTACCATTTCTCAGGTACCATTATATTCCTTCTCAGGTCTTTGATGGGATTAAAGACTAGCAGTTATAGTTACAACTTAGAATATATATATATATATATATATATATAAAATCTTAGATAGAACATATTAAGTATTAGATTCAGGTTCTTTAGGATATGACACCTTTTGGAATGATCTTTGTAATATGCCATTTACCTATGATCTAGACATCTGTGGATTTTAGTATGTGTTTCTTTTTTTTTTTTTTTTTTTTTTTTTGGTTTTTCGAGACAGGGTTTCTCTGTGTAGCTTTGCGCCTTTCCTGGAACTCGCTTTGGAGACCAGGCTGGCCTCGAACTCACAGAGATCCGCCTGGCTCTGCCTCCCAAGTGCTGGGATTAAAGGCGTGCGCCACCACCGCCCGGCTAGTATGTGTTTCTTGCTTGATATTGTTTGCATTGGTTGTAGTTCCATCTTATCTAGGTCATTATCCCTCATTATTCCTGGACAATATTTGATAACCATTCATTTGTATATAGTCTTGTATTAGGTTAGAACCTTCTTATTTAGACAAAAAGGGGGAGATGTAGTGGGTAGCTATTCCAGCTTTGATCTGGAAGTTCCAACCCCCATTGAGACTTTGGCAACTGTCATGCCTACAAGGAGGGGCCAAGGGAGGCACCTGGAGACCCGAGATGTGGATGGACCAGCACTCTCTCTGTTCCAGGACCCTGAACGGTGTAGGTGGATCGAGCAGAGCTCCAGAGAACACTGCTGGACTGCGATACACCTTCCCCAGACCCTGCGACCTACCTATCCCTTAATTTGTAAGTTACACCATTAAATAAATCTCCTTTTAACTATGTGGAGTGGCCTTAATAATTTCACCAATAGACTAATGTTTTCCATAACAAGATAAATAATCTGTAAGCAGATATACTGTATAAGGACAATGACTTCAAGATTGTGACAATACACAAAATAGATTAAATAGAGGTAGGAATGAATATATAGTACAATATGCAATACGACAATAATCCTAAACATACATCAGTATACAAAATATCCTAAACAGAGGTAGAACATACATACAGTACAACAAATATAATTTTACATTTGTATCAATATACAAAATACTTCAAACAGGAGTAGAAATATACATATATTACAACAAATATAGTTCTGTATTTGTATCATATATGATGTATCGTATATAGGAATATAAAAATAGTTTGCATTTCTATCAATATACAATAATCTAATCAGTGCAAATTATCTAAGGTTGATACTTTATTAAATTGTTTACTAGTAAATACAATATTCTACCTCTAATATCCTATAGCTCTCCATTCCCCCTTTTTTAAAAAGAAAAAAAGAATATGGAGTCCAAATTTTATTGTTCCACCCCCAACCATACAACCATACATTTATCTCAGAAAAAAATGAAACATTTGGGAGAGGGGCATCACTCTCTTATAGTTATTTCCTGCTGTTTAGGGGGCGATGGTATCTTTGTGGGGTGTTGTAAGAAAGCTTAGATTGTTAGGTATCAATAAGGTTATCCACAGAGTATGCAGCTAGTCTCAGAAATGGATAAGATTTTCTGATATTCTGGCTAAAAGTGTAGTATGATGGACTATCTCGTCTTGGAACTGTCCTGAAGAGTTTTCAGTCTGAAGCTGATCATGAATAAGGTTCTTTGGTACCATGGCATCATTCTTGACTGGGTAGAGTTGTTGTTGTAGGGTCCCATTTTCCTTCTGGAAACTTCAGAAATTGCTCTTGGAGGATTACTTTTTATTGTGGAAAAATGAGCATTATTAATATCAAAGTGGAAAGTTTGGATTTAAAGATAACATGACATTTCAAAAGGAATTTCAAGAAATCAAGAATAAGCATGGGGAGAAATAGAATCTTGATGACAATGTTCCCTTTTTATTGTTTTTTTTCTGTCCCACACCAGATGACTCTTTTGCTATGAGACAGAATCTCTTATTTTTTTAGCAATATGCTTGGTTTTAGAGTAGGAGGGAGCAAACTTCCAACTCCAAGGCAAGCTTAATATATAATTAAATCAGAACCATAACTTTTATTGAATTAAAGAGATGTGGATGTTAGGGAGTGAGATTTTACCTTGTGTAGATTGGTACCAATAGATTCTTTTCTTCTGTAGATGTTTAAATATCCAAGGCCTTATGATTTCTGGAAGATAGGTATTTTTATTATCCTGTAAAGACAAAAAACAGAACCCTGCCCCAACCCTTGTTTGTTAAGTATTTCTTACAACTTTTAGAAATGTCACATCTGTGGATGAGCTTTTACTTCTCATCAAGGGGTTTCTCCTGTTCAAATCAAATTTTTATTAATTTTGTTGGTATCCATAACCTTTCTTCTTTTGCAGAACAAAAGCAAAATCCCTTTTCCAACTTAGGATGTATCCTGTTTTCCATTCTGAGTTCAACACATCCTTGAAATAAACCAGTTGGTTTAGCTCAGAAGTTTTATCTGTTGTCCATTGTCTTTCCACAGATATTATTCCTTTCTCATCAGCATTGAGAAAATTCAAGATAAATACAGCATTATGCAATTGATTTCTAGGAGTCATTGTTACCTGTTGCTATTTATTTAGCATCTCCTTTAAAGTTTGATTGGATCTTTCTATGACTACTTGGCCTGTGGTTTTGTGTGGTATACCTGTAGCATGCTTCATATTGTAATAGGCAAAAACTGTCTCATTTTATTGGAGACATATGTTAGGGCATTGTCTGTCCTAATTTGTAAAGGTATTCCCACAATGGTCATAACTTCTAATAGGTGTGTAATCACAGAATCAGCCTTTTTAGAACTCATAGGAGTTGCCCACTGAAATCTTGAATAGGTGTCAATGGTATGGTGTACATACTTTAATCTTCCAAATTCTGTGAAATGAAACACATCCACCTGACAAATTTTATTTCTTTGTATAGTTTTTGAATTGCTTCCTGCAGGTAATGGATTTTGGTTATAGAAGGAATAAGTAGGTTATTTTCTTACAATTTCCTTTGCTTGTTGCCAAGTGATGGAGAAATCTTTCTTCAAACCTTTGTTATTTACATGAGGTTTCTTATGAAATTCTGAGGCTTCTACCATGTTACCTACCAGTAACTGATCAATCTCATCATTACCTTGTGCTAGAGATTCTGCCTGATATGTATGGGATCACATGTGAGTTATGTATGAGGGATGCTCTCTATTCCTGATTATTTCTTGTAACTGAATAAGTAACAAGGTTATTTCTGACTCATCAGGGATAAATTCTGCAGTCTCAATATGTAATACCACTTTTTCAGCATACTGAAAATCAGTAACTATGTTAAGAGGTTCCAAAAAATCCATGAATATCAACAGAATAGCATACAATTCCAATTTTTGAACCAAATTATTAGGACTTTGAACAATTTTACTTAAACTGTCTGATTTGTAACCTGCCTTTCCTTGTTTATTTGCATCCATATAAAATTTAAGGGCTCCAGATATGGGTTTTTCCCTTACAATATGAGGTAGAATGTAATCAGCTCTCTTTATTAGGTGAATTCTATCACATTTGGGATATTTGCTATTAATCTCCTCAAAAAATTTACTGCAAGCTCTTTGCCAAGGTTCACTTTTTGCCCATAATTTGTCAATGTCATCCTTAGTTAAAAGTACTAACTTTTAACTAAGGAATTTCTGGTGGATCAATTCCTGCTAATTGACAAAGTCTCAATTTTCCTTTTAAAACCAAATCAGAGGTCTTTTCTACATAAGTTTTTAATTTTTTACTCTGTTTATTTGGTAGAAATATCCATTCCAATATACCTTTGCTCTCCATTAAAATTCATGTAGGAGAATGCTAAGAGGGTAAAATAACCAAAATGCAATCAAGCTTTGGATCCACATGATCCACATGTCCTTCCTGTACTTTCTCTTCCACCAAGGTCAATTCTCTCTCCACTTCAACTGGTAATTCGTTTGGACTATTTAAGTCCTTGTCACCTTCTAAGTTTTGAACAAATTACTCAGTTCATCATTTTTTTTTTTACCCAAACAACAGTTCATAGATGGAAAATGTCTCCAAATAATCTTTGAAAGTCATTAAGAGTCTGTAATTGATTTATCCTAATTTGCATCTTTTGGGGTCTAATTTTCTGTAGACCTATCTTATATCCAAAATAATTGATAGAATATCTTCTTTGTATCTTTTCAGGAGCAATTTGTAATGCCCAATGAGGCAAAATTTTCTGTATTTCTTCAAACTTTTTTTGTTTAAGGTAGCTGCGTTTGAATCAGCTAGTCAAATATCATCCATGTAAAGATAAATTATAGATTCAGGAAATTATTTATGTATTACTTCCAATGGCTGTCATACAAAATATTGGAACAGGGTTGGGCTATTTATCATTCCCTCTGGGAGGACTCTCTATTGATATCTCTTAACAGGTTGAGAACTATTATAAGTAGGCACTGTGAAGATAAATTTTTCTCTGTCCTTTTCTTGTGAGGGTATTGAGAAGAAAGAGTCTTTTAAATCAATAACTATAAGAGGCTATCCTTTAGGTAGCAAAGTAGGCAAAGGAATTACAGATTGTAAGAGCTCATTGGCTGAATTACCTTGTTAATTGCTCTTAGGTCTGTTACCATTCTCCATTTACCAGATTTCTTTTTAATAACAAAAACTGGAGAACTCCAAGGGCTGGTAGATTCTTCAATGTGTTGAACATTTAACTGCTCTTGAACCAGCTGTTCTA
Source organism: Peromyscus californicus insignis (assembly GCF_007827085.1). Taxonomy (NCBI): domain Eukaryota; kingdom Metazoa; phylum Chordata; class Mammalia; order Rodentia; family Cricetidae; genus Peromyscus; species Peromyscus californicus. The sequence continues at coordinate 46,284,768 of NW_026294491.1, read as the reverse complement.
AAGCTTGTAACTTCTCTTTTGTCAAAGGCCATTGTCCAATCCAGACAGGTTTATCAGTTAGCCATTTTAAAAGTAGGGCTGTTGGTACTTCTGAGACTTAAACAGCAGTTGTACTCTGCTTTTGTACAGCCTGAATGGTTGGTGGCTGTTTTTTATAATATGTTATAATATTATTCCCAGAAAAATGCATTGGTCTGTATTCCCTTTCTGAAATTGTAGAAATTTTAATCTGGGTATTCCATTACTGTAACAGATCTTAGCCCCAAAGAGTCATTGCTACATTTACCACAAATGACTTCAGACTTCCTTTCTGTCCTTCTGGTCCTATGCATTTGACCCATATTGAACTCTGTTTTTTTCTGAGATAGGGTTCCAATCTCTAAAAGTTGGACATCTACTTCTTGATGAGGCCAATTTGGATGCCATGATTTTGGTGTAATTATAGTCATATCCACACCTGTGTCTAGCAGACTTTCCAGAACAATGTCATTAATTCAAATTCTAAGCTTTGGTCTTTGTTCATTTATGGAAGTCTGCCAAAATATTCATTTTATTATATTCTTTGGAACTTTTGATTCTCCTATTAGAGCTGTTCTATTATCCAGTGCAGTGTCAATCTCTACATTAGGCATTGGTTTATTTAATTGTCCTGGAGAGGCATTTCCTCCACAGTGGCTGGAAATGTTTGGACCACATTCAATTTTGGGGCCTACAGGAAGTCCCTTGAGGTGTTTCCCATTTGTAAATGGTTGCCTCGTGTATCTATTACTGATCTGCACTCATTGGTCCAATGTCAGCCTTTGCCATATCTTCTACATAATCCAGAGGGTTGGGGTTTCCTCTTTTGGTTATTTCTAGAAGTATTACTTCTAGAAGCACCCCATGTACAGTTTTTACTTATATATAACCTGGTGTACTACATTTAAAACACTTTGTACTTCGGGTTCTTCCACCTCTGGAAATTGCCTGTCATATCCAAGACTCATTACTAGTGTTAAGAGACTAAACACTATCTGTATACCAAATCCATTCTTCCAAAGGAGCTGATCTGTCCTTTAATGGCATAAGTATTCTTTTGCATTATGTATTAGCATTGTTGAATGTCAAGGACTCAGTTAATACTTGTCTTAACCCTTTATCTGGCACAGCTTTCATTATAGCTGTGGTCATCCTTTGTAGAAAAATCAGTGAAGGGTTCATGTGGTCCCTAAAGTATCTTTCTGTATACCACAGTTGGTTTTCCTGGTTCTGGAACTTTTTCCCAAGCATTTAGTGCTGCTGTACAGCATAGAGATATTGTATGCTCATCATAAGTGGCTTGTACATTCCTATCAGCAAAAAGAATTTGATCTTGGGAGATCTCAAAACCTTTGATATTACCTTGTTGTTCTAAAATTTTTGCCTCTTCTGTCAACCAGTTTTTCCATTGTAATTGCTGGCTATATTCTAGAACAGCTGAAATTAACTGATTCCAGTCATCTGGAACGATTATATGTGAGGTAGACCATGAATTTAACATCTGTCTTATATATGTTGAGTGCATACCATATGTAACTATGGCTTCCTTCATATTTTTAAAAATCCTTCATCAACATCGGTTGTAATGTATATTCCACATATGGCTCAGGATGTCTATCATCTGCTGGCCTCTCATGGAGGATGACAAGATAAGCCACTGTATAAGAGCCATCTGGAAATGTTATGACCTGTATGGTTTTGCCCTTCCACTTATTAGGCCCCTTGTTATGTTTACTGAGAGTTTCTTCCAGGGCTTATAAATGAGCACCTAGTGTCCGTCCTAGTGAGTAAACCTCCTCTGTAGCAAGATACTCTAAATTTCTCATGGCATCATGCAACTTCTTATGTTCTTCTGAAAAACATGATTCCATGGACCTTATTTTATCAATTAACGATAATCTTTCTTCTTTGTAAAGTGTCTGAGCAGTGACAACATCACCCTGGAGAGTTATTGTTCTGTCCATTGTGTATTCATATTTACTATCAATAAAATCAATTCTGTTTATACATTTATTATTAATGGACTGAAGTTCTTGTAATAAGTTAGCAGACTACCAAGTAAGGAGCCTGTTATTTAATTCTGTATTGCTCTCTTATAAATCCTGGTTAGTAGATTTCAAAGCAAGAATCTGTTTATTCAAGTCTGTAGTTGTACTTTCTAAAGCCTGAGTAGCAGATTATATAGAAAGAATCTTTTTCCTTAAATCTTGGTGGCTATCTTACAAAGCCTGTATCAGTCCCAATAATGAGTCATCTTTGTTATTATTATTATAACCAGTTGTTCAATGCTATGCAAATTATTATGGTATATGCTAAAAAGGTGTATGCTAGATACATTCCAGAAAATTCATACATTTTCCATAATATTTCATCTATCATATGAACAAAGAAGTTTTTGAATCCTTGTGAAGTAATATTTTGAGAAATAGTCAAAGTTTGTAAAGAAAATTTTATTAATTTGTTTATTTATTAATCAGTTTTAAGGTGTAAAATTATCAAGTACTCTTGCTTGTGTTTACTTCCTTGTGATAACTGTTTGGGTGTAGTAATACATTCGGCCATTAGGAGGTGGTGGTGTGTCATTAAAGCAGGATTTTTTTTTTTTTTGGGTGGGGGAGGTGTAGTAACACAGTTTGGCCAGTAGGTGCAAGGTCAAAGCTGGAGCAACTAACCACTACAGGTTGTTTTCTGAATCACAAAGATAATGACAAAATGCAAAAAAGATTTTGTTTGTTCATACCAATAATCTCAAAACCTGGCACATGAACAATCCCAGGCAAAGATTAAACATGGCCTTTACCTGGTTTATGCAATGACTTGTTTCCCTACTTTGTATTCACTCATGAGATGATTAATGATATAACAAGTCTCTGAAACTGAATGGTAGTTATGTCAGTACATGCCCTTCCTTATTTCGGTTCTTCACATTGATGGGATATCCCTTTTAAATGTTCTACACTCAATATTTTCATTCTTCTCTATTTATTGAAGAATCATTTTTTTGTTGTCCATGCTTTTTTATTGTCCTCTTGTATTAATTATACTGCTTTGCACTTTTATTAGATTTAAGTTTTTCTTCACTAGATAGAAAAGATTCCTTTGTATTAGCACCAGTTGCTTATTAGGATGGTTTCTACTCTGTAAAAAAAAAAAATGTTGTTAACTTTTGATAACAATCTTAATTTTACAGTGTTTTAAGCAAACATCTCAATCATTGTTTTGGCTCCTTGCCATTGATCTGTATGTCATGAGTCCAATACCAGATGAACAATGTCACAGCACATATGTCTCTGGGGGGCACTCAGAATGACAGAAATTATTGTTATTGTGGTTCAAAGCCTTAAAGATTCGAAACAGCTGTTCTTCTGATAGCAAAGGAGGTGCCAACAGATACTATTTATCAGTGTTGTAATAAACAGAGACACAATGCTAAGAGGACAGCACAGAGCTCACCATGAGTGCATTTGTTTTTATCTTTAATACAATTAAAAGACAATATTAAGATACACCAGGACTAGAGAGAGGTTATTGATGAACGATGAAATTTTTGTTCTGAAAGTAAAGTAAGGCAGAGTAATAAAATCTATAGTAAGGAAGAAAATAGGAGCCACAGGCTTGTAGGTGTATGAAGGGACATCTCCTTTCCAAGAGTCTTCCTCTAGGCAGCAAATTTTGTGCTAACAGTCATATTCAAGACAGTACATGCAAATGTTTGTAAGTCATAGAGTTGCTAATATAATAAAATTATTTTACTGGACTAAATGTTTGCTATAATATACGTTTACTCATGATAAATGTTAACTATAAAACTAGAAGCCTGTTTTTCTAGATACAGCGTATTTCATCTCAAGTTTATCATGTGTCTTGGTTACATCATGTCCTCTTGTTCTTTATGGAGATTGTTTGTTCATTATGGCTTCAAAATATACAAAGTCAATTACCAACTTTGACTCTAAAAGACCATGCCAAATAATTGACAAAGCAACGGATATGAAAGTAATAAATGATTACTTGTGTGGAAAATCAATGGTGGGTCACAAACCAGGCAGTTCACTTTCCACCATATTAACCATCATAAACAAGAGCAAAGTGATGGGAGCTGTTAAATGACCTGATTCATTAAAAGCAACTAGTATAACAAGAACTCCTGTCACATCATGGAGAAAATTTTAATTATGTAAATTCAAAACCAAGCATTATATATCTCTGTCAGCAGTATAATAATTTTTGTTGAATAAAAGCCTTTTTTAACATCGAAAAAGCAACATGTATGCAATTAGATGAACTGTTATAACTGAGTTGTCTAAAGACATCAATACTTATTAATGTTCATGTACTAGAAGGTACAATGCATGCCACAAAATGAAAAAAAATCGATCTAGATGTAAAACATTTGATGTACAACATTCTGTTAGTGCAACATGTCAGTGTAATAGTGACACAAGTATCGTTGGAATAATCAAACACCATCTGAACTGATTTAAGACCCACTCCATGAGATGGAATCCATGCCTAACACTGCTCATGGGGCCAGAAACTCGATAGTAGAGAGCCCATGGATCTGGGGAAACCAATACTATTTACTGTTCTCTTAAATTAATGTAATCATAAAATGACTCAATGCCATTCTGCTATACTCTTAGAACAGTGACTTATTCAACTTATGTCGGAGAAGCTTCTTCTTGCAGTAGATGTTAACATAAATAGAGACTCAAAATTAAACATTCTAAATGGATATGTACATAAAATCTCTCCCTTCAAGGCTTAGGGAAGTCTGTAAAAGAGGAGGCACAAAGATTGTAAAAGCCAGTGAGGATGGTTGACCACCAAGGCAACAATGTCTTCTAAACACAGCAGGACTGACACACAACCGGATTCACATAGAGTGTGGCTATATGCACAGGGCCTGCACATGTCTAAGCCAGATGGGGTTTCAGGTCTGAGATAGCAATTGTACTCAAGCTTCTATCCCTAACCCAGGAGTTTTCTCCAATTTATAACTGCTCACAAAATAAATACTGTTTTCTCACGTGGATTCTCACTAGCTACACAAAATATTGTAAGAGCCAGTGAGAATAGAAGACAACCAAGGCAAATGTCTTCTATACACAACAGGACTGAAACAAGTATGAATTCACGGAGAGTTTGCCTGTATACACAGGGCTTACACATGTCTATCTATGTTTATACTCAATCTATTATCTAAATCAGTGTCTATATCTGTCTGAAAGCTGACAGTGACTTGGACTCTTTGAACAACACAGCCTTTCTAGACTTCCCTTCTTAAGACAGTGAAGTTTTACCTACATGAAATATCTCTTCTTTCATTTGCATTTCTTTCACCTTTAGCTCAGGTGGAGTGTCCAAAGACTATTATGCTCATAAACTCTATATACCCCTTCATATTACACATTAGAAAATTATTTTTGATTTTTTTATTTTGCACAAATTAATTGTTTTTAAGTTTTGACTAATTTTTTAGAAAATATTTTTTTTTCTGACACAAAATATTCTAATGATGATTTCTCTTCCTTTGACTCCACCCAGGTCCATCCCACCTCCCCATCTACCCAAATCCAAAAGCTTTCTTCCTATCTCAGAAAAAATAAACAGGCATCTTTAAAAAAATAATTAAAAAATGAAAAACAAAACAAAGCAAAATAGGATAAAACAAACAGAAAAAAGGTATAAATGAATCAGAAGAAACACATACAGATATAGAGACACACATATTATTATACATAGAAACCCTATAAAAATACAAAACTGGAAACTGTAATCTATAAGCAAAAGATACTGTTAGTATCATCATCACACAAACACAGGTTAAACTATCACCATGCCTTTGTCCACATTTTGATGACATCATTATAGGCATACTGTTGAAAACACACAACCTCCTTTTATTGATTATTCTCATTCCAATATCTAAATGTCACTTTTCCCTCAAAACATCATCTGTTTGATCAGCAAAGCAAAATGTTATAGTAAATTGATCTGAGGAGAGCCTTTCTCATGCTATGGGTGCATCCACAGACACATTTAGGAAACCTGGATGCAGTTCTGTAAAATGTCGACATCTTAGCTGTAACAAGAACAATCCCCAAGCTTATAATGATGTCATCAACATGTGAACACAAGGCATGAGAAATACTATATGTTAACAACCTTGCTTCAGGCTACAAATTGAAATCCTTTCCCTCCAAGCAGATTATGAAACCCTAAGCCTTAGAGCCGATCAAGATGTGAAACCTGCCAATATCTCACAGTGACAGGGCAGCATGGCAAGAATCACTTGCATCTACTTCTAAGATGCCCTCATACTTTGTATACCTTGGAATGAAAGAAAACAAACAAACCAAAAGGCAAGGAACAAACAAACATAAGCATGGCTTAGAAAGAAACGGTATATTTTAAATCATTTAAAATTTCAACAATATAAAAATAATTGTCAATATTTTAACAGACTAAATTCCTGAGTAAAAGCTGTTTCAAAGAACTGAAGCACAAAGCATGTCAGAGCATGAGAAAATCTCATTTGATAGGACATGCTACAGCCTTATGATACTGTGTATATCTGTGTGTAAAAGAGGAGTCAGCTGCAGTAAGAAGGTATTTACATAGGACTAACATAGTAGTATTGCTAAACAGTGTCTATAAGCCTTGATTTTTAACAAGTAATATTCTTTATCTCATTTCAAGAATTAGGGACAGTGATTGACAAGTGCACTATAGTTCTGCACATCTAGAATCAGTCAACCAGATGAAGAGGTAGCCAATGAAGTGGGATAGAATCTATGCCAGCCACAAATATGATGGAGGATTATCATTCAGAATATGGAAAGAACTCTAAAACAAAGAATCAAAAAGAGAAAGGTCCATTTGACAAGTGGACATTGGAGCTATAAAGAGAAAGACTTCTGAATGCAGAAAAAAAATGGCTACAAAATACCTCAAAAACTGTTGCCTCTAGCAATTAAGGAACTTGAAATGAAAATATTTTTTTTGAAATTTCATTGAAATAACATTTACCCACTTACTTTACATACCAACAGCCTGTTTGTCCTCCCTCATTCCCTCTCAACCCCTTCCCACCTGCCCTCCTTCCCGTTCACTCCTCCTCCTTCATCTCCATTCAGGCCTCCCATGGACTTGCACACAGCATGACACACTTGTGTGCATTCAGGTCTCCCACGGACTTGCACACACATGGCACACAAGTCCTCCCCTTGCCTGAAGGCTGGGCGAGGTAATCCACCATGGGGAATGGGTTCCAAAAAGCCAGCTAAGTGCCAGGGACAGGTCCTGATTTCATTGCTAGGAGCCTTATAAAGAGACCAAGCTATAAAACTGTCACACATATATAGAGGGAGTGGGTCAGTCCCGTGCAGGTTCCTTAACTGTGGGTCCAAAGTCCATGAGGTCCTACAATTTCAGGTTAGCTGTCTCTGTGGGTTCTCCCATCACGACCCCCTAGAGATGAGCCCAGTGCTTGGCTGTAGATCTCTGCATCTGCTTAAATCAGTTACTGGACAGAGTTTCTCTTGCGATAATTAGGGTAGTCACCAATCTGATTACAGGTACAGGAAACAGGTACAGGAAAACAGTTTCCGTGTTTTGAATTTTATGTTTAGATATTTCATATTTGGATTTAATTTTTGTTATAGGTCATAGATATGTGTCTAATTTCACTCATTTGCATATGGACCTCTGGTTTTCACAGTGCCATTTCTTGAAGATTTTTTTTTCTTTTCTCCAGCTTATATGTTTGGGCATCATTATCAACTCTTAAATGACTGAAGTTACATATACAACTCTTAAATGACTGAAGTTACATATACACATGTTCAGGCACCCTCTCCACTACTGCTAGGAGTCTTAGCTGGGGTCATCCTTGTGGATTCCTGAGGGTTTCCCTGGTACCAGGTTTCTCCTATCCCCAAAATGCCCTCCCATCAAGACATCTCTTTCTTTACTCTCTCCCCATTCACTTCCCCCGCAGAGCCTGCCCAACCGAATTCCTCAAGTTCTAATTCCTACATCCCACCCCCACCCCCAGTTTACCCCGGGAGATCTCTTCTATTTCCCCTACCCAGAGAAATTGATGCATCGCTCTTTGGGCCCTCCTTGTTATCTAGCCTCTCTGGGGCTGTGGATTGTAGGTTGATTATGCTATACTTTACTCCTAATATCCATTTATGAGTGAGTAGATACCATGTTTGTCTTTGTGCATCTGGGTTACCTCACTCAGAATGATTTTTTTTCTAGTTCTATCTATTTGCCTGCAAATGTCATGAGGTCATTGTTTTTTACAGCTTGGTGATACACCATTGTGTAAATGTACCACATTTTCTTTATCCATTCTTTCATTGAAGAGCATCTAGGGTATTTCCAGGTTCTAGCTATTATGAATAATTATACTATGAACATAGTTATGCAAGTGTCCTTGTGGTATGGTTGAGCATCCTTTGGATATATGCCCAAGATTGGTATAGCTGGGTCTTGAGGGAGATTGATTCCCAATTTTCTGAAAAAACACCATATTGATTTCCAAAGTGTCTGTACAAGTTCACATTCCTACCAGAAGTGGAGCAATGTTCCTCTCAAAACAACTTTGAGATTTCCTCTTACTACAGTCAGAATGGCTAAGACCCACACAACCAAGAATAAATTGTAGAGTGTGGAAAACAGAACCCACACTCATTGTGGGTAGAATTGCAAACTGGTGCAACCACCATGGAAATTATTGTGGAGAATTCCACAAAATATATCTTATTCAGGAAAACCTTTCCTATACTTGTGTCATATGTGGTATTGTCTATGTTTTCTTATATCAGTTTCCATGTTTTGAATTTTATGTTTAGATATTTCATATTTGGATTTAATTTTTGTTATAGGTCATAGATATGTGTCTAATTTCACTCATTTGCATATGGACCTCTGGTTTTCACAGTGCCATTTCTTGAAGATTTTTTTTTCTTTTCTCCAGCTTATATGTTTGGGCATCATTATCAACTCTTAAATGACTGAAGTTACATATACACATGTTTGAGTCTTCAATTTTGTTTTATCTGATAACACTTCTGGTTTTGAGTCAGTACAATTTTGTTTTTATTATAACATTTTTGTAATATTTGTTATCATCTGATATGGTGATCCCTACAGTGTTGCTCTTTTTCAGGGAATTTTTGGCTATGTATGGACTTCCAAGGCGTTAGATGAATTTTATAATAGTTTTTTTTTTTCCTATTTCTGTGAAAAATGGAATGGGAATTTTGATAGAGGTTAAATTGAATGTATAAATACCTTTGGAAAAATGGTCATAAATACAATTTTAACTGTACCAATCCATAACTCATAACATTTTTTTCTTTTTCTTTTTCTTTAAACTTTTATTTATTTATTATGTATACAGAATGTATGACTGCAGGCCAGAAGAGGGCACCAGATCTCATTATAGATGGTTGTGAGCCACCATGTGGTTGCTGAGAAGTGAACTCAGGACCTCTAGAAGAGCATTCAGTGCTCTTAACCTCTGAGCCATTTCTCCAGCCCCATTTTTGCCTTTTCTATCACCTTTCTGTCTCTTTACTCAGAAGTTAAAAGTTTTCGTTGTAGATGTCCTTCTCTTTCTTACTGGTGTTTATTTCTAAATATTTATTTTCCTTTCAGCTTTTGTGGTGGAGAATCCTGTTCTCTGCATGTTCACTGTTACTGCATGGAAAAACTATTGAGTTGTGCAGGTTGTGTCTTTATCCTCTCACACTCCTGAATTTACCATTTGTAGATGTTTTGGTGTAGAACTTTGGGGATCTTTAACATACAGTATCATGCCATCTGCAAGTGGGAATAGTTTGACTCCTTTCTTTACTTGGATCTCTTTAATTTCCTTCTTTTACCTTATTGCTCTACCTAGTACTTTGAAAATAATATTGAAAAATGAATGGAAATTGTTGAAATATCTGTCATGTTCCTTAATTCAGTGGGATGGCTTCAATCTTATTTTTTTGATGATGTTGACTATGGGTTTTTCATTTCACATATTTTATTGTGTTGAGGTATGTTCCCTTTAACTTATATTTTCTTGTATTTTTATGATGAAGGCATGCTGGAATCTAACACAGACTGTTGTTACATCCCTTGTGATGATCAAGTGATTTTTTTAATAGTTCATTGTTCTTTATATTTATTGATTATATTTGTATTGAACCATTCATACATTCAGTGATAAAGCCAACTTGATCATTTGTATAATCTTTGTTATATATGTGTTTATGCTATTTACAAGTATTTTATTGATCACATTTGAGTCTATCTTCATTAGGAATATTGACCTGTAGTTCTCTCTTTTGTTTTTCTCTATGTTCTATTTTTGTCTGTTTTAACTTATTTTATGTTTGAGACAATTAAGTGATTACATTTCCTCCCCTTTACTCCTACAAAATATACACATTCCCATTCTAAATTTTTATCTTCTTTTTAAACTAATTGTTATCATATGCATATATAGATATGTATGTTCATATGTATTCTTAAAATAACATGTTTAGTCCATATAATATTTTTTGTTTGTGTATTTTAGTGCTAAATTTTTTACTTTGAGCAATCAATTGTATAGCTCTCTATTAGGACTTAAGAAACACTCAGCAAGTGGGAAATAATGTCTGATACTGAATATCTAGCTAAATCTTGAGACTAGTAAAGTCGTGGTTAGTGGAAGAGACTCTACAAGGTCTTATTCACTAAACCATCATAATTTATAACTGTCTGTAAACATTTGTCTTTATATCCAAAGAGAAGTGCAGTCTTCTCCCCTCACCCTGGCTGTGTTTTCATTGTCATAGTGGTCTCACAGAATGAATTTGGGAGTGCTATTTCTTTTTCTATTCGTTTGAATTTTTGAAGAAAGAATGGATATACATTTCCTGTGACAGTCTGGGAGAACTATGCTGTGACTATGTCTGACCTTGGATACATGTTAACTGAAAGGCTTTTGATCAGTATTTCAATCTCTGAATTTGTTATGGGTCTATTTAAATTGTTAACTTCTTGGTGTAAATTGGTTGTTTGTCTGAATCTAGGAATTAATCTATTTCTTTTAGGTTTTTGATCTTAGGGGAAAATACTCTATTATAATATTCTTAATTTCTTTGGCATCTGTTGTATATTTCCCTGTTCATTTCTGATTCTGTTAAATAGTTTTTTCTCTCTCATTTGTTTGGTTAATTGTGCCAATGATCTATCAATCTTAATCTCTTCAAAGAACCAGATTTTTAGATTCTTTGTGTTGTTCCTTGTTCATTAATGTCTGTTTTGATTTTTATTGTTTCTTGCCATAAACTTGGTTTGAATTTGGTTTGTTCTTGATTTTCCAAATATCTGGGTTGCATCATTAAGTCCATTATTTGTGCTCTTTCTGATATTTTAGTCTAGGTAATTTGAACTATGTAATTCTCTTACATAACTGCTTTCAATATGTCCCAGATATTTTGTTGTGTTGTGTTTCAATTTTAGTGTAGTTGCAGAAAATTATTATTTCTTTCTTGATTTCTTCTCTGACCCATTCTTCATTTACTAAAGAGCCATTTAATCTCCATAAGTTGGAGACTTAGGAGATATGTGTGTTTTCAATTTTAAGTTTTATTTTGTGGTGGTCAAATAGGATAAAGAGAGCTATTTCTATCTTTTTGTATTGTAAATATTTATTTTCTCTCACAGGATGTGTTCTATATTTGAAACGTTTCTGTACATGCTTTGTAGGAAGTTTATCCTTTGTTGCTTGGTTGGAATATTTTGTAGGTACATATGAAACCCAATTGATGTGTGATGTCAATTAATATGGATGTTTCTTTGTTAATATTTTGCCCACATAATCTGTGTATTAGATGAAATTGGGTATTAAAATGACTTAAAGTTGATGGATTGAATTTAATTTGTATTTTTACACCAGCAGTCTTTTTCTAAGTAAAAAATTGTGTGCCACAGAGTTTGATGTGCATGTGTTTAGGATAATATTTTCATTGCTGTTCCATCTATTAGGATGAAGTGTCCCATTATATCTCTTCTGATTAGTTTTAGTTTGACATCTGTTTTGCCAGACACCATGATAGCTGTGTCTACTTGCTTCCTAGTCCCATTTGACTGGTATACTTTTGTTTATCCATTCTCACTAAGGTGATGCCTCCCTATACAGCTAAGATATGTTTCTTGTGCACAACAATTGGTTGGATTTTGTTTCTTGATCCATTCAAACAGCCTGTGTATATTGATAGAAAATTAAGTCCATTGATATTTAAAGATATTATTGGTATGTGTACATTGATGATTTTTGAGTCATAACTCAACTAGAAAACTGAAAGGAAAATCTTACAAGTTGAGTTATTGTGTTTTTCAATTCCATCTTATTTTCAGCTTGGATCTTTGTAAGTGTCAGCACTTACTTATCATAAGGGGCTCTTCTACTATGGTTGGTGAATAACTAGGCCAGTCTGGAGAAATCTCTGTAAGAGTTGAGGCTGGGATAAGCTTATTCTAAGCAATCATATTTTTATACACTTATCACAACAAAATGAAATGACAGTTGCCATGATATAAAGGTGGTTGTAAGCTAGACAAGTTTCATAAGAAGAATGTCTAACACTATTTTTTCTGCCAAGCTCTACATGCTTTACTGACTTGTGAGGAACCCAGAGAACCACTGGTGGCCTGACTGCATCACTGCATGAGGGAATATCTCAGTTTATCAGGAAGTATGAGACACACAGTTCCCCATAAGCCATGCAATCAAAACTCAGACATTCATGATGCGTGCCTCTCTAGACCATGCCAATTCCATGACTCCCTGCAGGTCCTCTTCAGTATTCCTACATCCTTATTGAATTCAGTTCTTGAGTCCTGGATTGTCCTCATCACTACCATCATCTTTATGTTTGGGTTTTATGTGCATCCCTCAGGCGTTTATTCTCTTCTTAATTTTAATGAGCTCTCCCTTTGTGTTTTCCTTAAACTTGAACTATTTGCCTAATTTTCTGATTGTTGTTTTCAATTCTATGTCCTAGGATTCAACTAGACAACTCTCCTCATCAAATATTTCTAAGGAAATGGTAGGTTTTTGGAGAAAGAATATTGGCTGAATCTGCCATAATAATGAGAGTTTTGATGTGAGATCTTAAATCTTCTGTCATTATTTCTAAATCTAGTTCAGACAAATAGAGCAGGTTGTGTCAGAAGATAAAATGTGCGAGTTGTTTGGATCTAGAGGCAGGCAATGGCATGAGTACAATGAAGTTAGTAGGACACAGGGGACTGGCTGGATGTTTCAGTATGTGCCTCCTCTTATAAGCCTAGAAAGTGATAGTAAATCTGGATTGGTGGAAAGGTTGGCTGTGACCTCATAAAGGTCCATGTTTGGGGTCTTAAGAATATAAGATTCTTCCAGAAGCCTACAAGTCATTTAGAGTTCAGGCACTGGAGGTCAGACTATCTCAGACACTGTGTGTGGGACCTAAGTTAGATCTGGCAGGTGGGGGAGCATGCTTGGATGGGGAGGTCAGGGAGACTCACTGTACAATACCCCAGAGGAAGTGTGAGGTCTGGCTGTGTGGTGAGGTTTGGTGAGGAATAAAAGGAACTGTGAATGGTAGCAGGGAAGGAAGGTTCTCACAGAAGCCAGATGATGTTTGATGTGCAGGCATGGGTAGCCAGAGTAGGACAGGACACTGGGTGTGGATACTTGAATAGACCTGTCTGATGATGTAGAAGGCATGGGTAAGGAGGATATGACGATTTCCTGGAATAGAGCCTATACAGAGAAGTCCCTACTACTGATTTTTGATAAGATGAGAGAAAAATATTTTCCAAAAATGATTATTGGAAAATACATATCTACCCTAAATAGAATGAAGCTGTTCTGGATATAAGACCTAAAATGTAATATTGAAACTGTAAAATCCTTTGATAAAAATCCAGAGGGGAGATATTTTTGAGATAATGGATTTGGAAATGAGGTTTTAACAACACAAGAAATTGAAGGAAGTAGATTGAACCCTATCAAAGTTAATGATTTGTGAATCAGTTCTTTGCTATAATGGCATTTTATCAGTAATAATATAGTATGTTGGATAGTTTCTTGTCACCTTGACACAAATTAGAGTAATCTGTGAAGAGAAAACCAGAGTTGAGAAAATTCCTGTATCAGATTGTACTATATGCAAGTTTGTGGGACAATTTTTTGAGTAGTTGATATAAGAAGTCCCATTCCAGTATGGGGGGTGCATTCCATGTGTCAGTGGTCCAGGTCATATAAATCAATAAGCTGTAAGAGCCCTAGAGTGCCAAACAGTAAGCATTGCTTCTCTATGGCTTTCACTTTAATTTCCTACCATCATCTTTCAGTCCCTGCCCTGACTTCCCTTCATAAAGGACTATAAACTGAAAATTGAAATAACCTTTTCCTTCACACATCGCTTTTGGTCATAGTGACATCACAGTAACAGAACACAAACTAGAAATACAGGATGAGTCATAAAATTGGAACATATTTTGCAAGATAATACTTAATGTGACGCATTTGTTCTTTTTTAAATTCATAAAATGTTTACAGAAGCATGTATATAAGAAACGTTTTAAGGACTGAACAAGATATATTAAGGAATATATATATATATATATATATATATATATATATATATCTCATATGCATGTGATAACAATTAGTTTTAAAATGAGGCCATGAAATTGAAGTAGAGCAGGAAAGAGTATATGTAAAAGTTTTGAGGGAAGGAATGGGAGAAATGTAATTAAATTATAATCTCAAATGTTCAAAAGTTTAGACAATAGAAACAATATTTACAGATACAAATTAGGATGGAACACATCTTTAATGTGTTAAAAGAACAATATAGAATAATGTGGGTGTTAGCATTTCCCTTGCAGGTGATCCTGTGCTGTACAAGAAGGTTACCAAACCAGAAGCCTTGGAGTGAGTGAACAGGAGAATCAACAAGGAAGTGTGGTTTCCCCATTTTAGTTAGGGTTACTATTGCTGTGATGAACACCATGACCAAAAGCAACCTGGGAGAGAAATGAATTTATTTGTTTTGCACCTTCATATCACTGTTCATAATTAAAGAAAATCAGGACAGGAAGTTTATCAGGGCAGGAAGCTTAGAGGCAGGAGCTGATGCAGAAGCAATGGAGGGATGCAGCTTATTGGTTTGCTCATCATGGTTTACCCAGCCTCTCTCTTATAGAACTCAGAATCATAAGCCAACCCAGGGATAGAATTACCCACAATGAGATGGGCCCTCTAACATCAGTCACTAAGATAATGCCCTACAGTCTTGCCAAACAGCCCAATAGTATGGAGGCATTTTTCCATTGAGGCTACTTCCTACCTGATAACTCTGGCTTGTATCAATTTGACATAAAACTAGCCCGCACATCGCCTTAACATTTATGAAACTGAGAATATAGTCAATGAATACAGCTTTCTATTATTGCTGCTACTCCAGCTTGATAAAAAATTCCTACTACAAAAAGCAAAACAATAAGCTAACACTACTTTCTTTCTAGACAAATTTTGGATCTCTGCATTCATAGTTATCTCTTTTTATATGAACACAAGAAGAGACATTTTCTAGTTTAATGTGATAATAGAGCTGTCAGCAAAAATTAAAATAATAGAAACCAACATAAAAATATATATAGTGAAAAGAAATGAATTAGAAAAGGCAAACTGATACTTCTACCAAACAAACTTAATATTAGTGACCTTTTATGACATGCTTGTTTCCTGCTCTATTAATTCATTTTGAATTTATTATATGTACACATATGTACATATAATATTTATAATATAAAAAGTATTATGTTGTACTTGATGACATATTAATTTTCTACAGCTTTGCTCTTTCTATATTGATACACATAAAGAATTGTTCTATTGTTAGTTGACCAAGACAAAAGTAACTTTTTTATATTTTGATTTTTTTCTCTTTTCAGTTAATAAAGTTAAAAAAAAGTCAACATAATGAGGGAAAGAGGCCATATGTGCTTCGACTATTAGTCTTCAAATACTTATGTGCCACAAATAAATTAATTATTTGCTTACTGAAATTGTCTTGTGATAATATGAAAACTGTAAAAAAAAATCTTTTCTTTTCCTTTCAAGTAAATATTTTATAATTTGACAACTTTTATCTTACTTCACAATACATAACTTCAGAAATCATAAAGAAAATAAATTACTGAGAAATTCATTGAACATTTTAGATTGTTATGTATGTCATTAAATAGTGTAAAGGCACTTGTGTTATTTTTCAGATATTCAAAAATACTGTCTTGAATTCAAAGAATTACAGAATTTGAATATAACAGTGGATATTATAAGCATAAAAAGGGCATATCTTAATCTATTGCAATAATTTGTTGATACTAGTATTTAACAGAAGGCTGGAGATATGTAGGAGCTCTCACTTCTAACTAATAAAAACCAATAATGGCTAGGGAGATGGTTCCTTGGGTAATGAACTTACTTCAAAAACAAGAGTATCTGAATTTGGATGTCCAGAAACCATCTAAAGAGCTAGGATAAGTGACATCTAAAGTCAAAACTTCAAGGATGTAGTTAGATTATGGTGGGCTTTCTGACTAGCCAGCCTAGTGAAAGAGCAATCTTCAGTTTCAGTGTGAGACCCTGCCTCAAAAAATAAGGCTAAGTAACAATGTGCATATAAATACACACACACACACACACACACACACACACACACACACACACACACACACACACACATGAAATACACACATATAACAGATTTCAAACAGAAACACAAAATGATAGAAATGTCCTCAGTCCTCCAGATGCTTATTAGTTGTAGCTCTAGGTCCTCCTTTCCTGACTTTTCCAATTTACAAAGCCCATTATTGTCTGAGATTTGTCTTCAATCTGATGTTTCCTATCACACTATTCCTATTTATCTACTGTTATCCTATGTATCTTTATCTGTATTTAAAAATGATGATTAGAAGGATTCCATCTAAATATTCGTGATTAATTGTACCTATGTACATGTATTGAAGTATGTATATGTCAGGTGAAAATTTCCCCAGTTTTCAGTCTTGAATATTAGCCCACAAACAACCCCATAAATTGTTATTGACATATTTTTAAAAGTTTATCTCAAGGCATATATTCTACTTCCTCTTTCAAATTTTACCCTAACTTGCATCACATAAGAGAAGTCCACATGCTCCCATCTAATGAACCAACTAACAAATTATGAAGAAAGTGTAGGGGCAAAGTATCCTCATTCACTATTGGTGGGATTGAAAACTTGTGCAACCAGTATGGAAATTAGTGTGAAGAACTCTCAAAAATCTAAAAATAAATTTATCATGTGACCTAGTTACACCAGTCCTTGGCATGATTCCAAAGAACAAGGCATCTTATTCTGCAGATATGTGCTCAGCAATGTTTATGGCTGCTCGATTCACTATTGCTAGGAAATGGAAACAACCTAATGTTCTACAAGTTACGACTAGATAATGAAAATGTGGTATATGTACATTACACAATACTATTTGCCTGTAAAAAAAGAAATTATGAGTTTTGCAGATAAATGGGTTTGAACAACAAAAGCCCAGCATATTTAGTGCATAAACTGCAACCCAGAGAAACAAGCTGAGAGATTCCTGTCTTATCTGAAGAACTTAGCCCCAAATCTCAGATGTGAGTGCATATTTCTTGAGGAACTGGAGAAAATAGGGAAGGGAAAAGGGACCATTGCTGGAGTGGGGAGGTAGGGGGTTACTAGATACATGTGTTCTGATTGGAGAAGTGGAGAAAACTGTGGGAGAGCCTTATTTAGTGAGGGTGGAGATAAATAAATAAAAAGAAGAGAGGAGGAGGTTAAAAAACATTAAGGATATCTGAAAAGTAATAAATTATTCTATTAATTATTTACCTAAAACCCCTACCATACCTGTAAGTATGTGTACACATAGATATACATTTTAAAATATATCTTTTAGTCAGGGCTAACATTCTTTAAAGAAAACAATGACAACCTAACAGAAATCCCAATATGAGATGCGAGAAGCCTTCTTTTGAGTTCTTGGTCTCAATTGTCCAGGAGACTCCTCAAATGTACAGGTGCTTGTTATTGCTCTTCTTGGTTGTCTCCAAAGTGGTAGATTGCTGAATGCATAATGAACTTCAGAGCCAGGACTCAGAGAACTCTGACCTGGAACCTGAATGACTCCTCCCTGAGGACTAACTTTATTAGTAGTAGAAGACACTACAGAAGCTTCCCAAGGAGAGAAACAACTAAGAGTTCTACACAGTTATGATGCCCAGTAGCCAGAGCATCAATGAGCATGATATGATAACCCCAAGGGTACCTTGGCAATTACCAACAGCTCTCTAATTGGACTTAAAATTCCATCAATTAAAGGGAAATAATTCCTAATACCAAAAACCTAGACAACTATCCAGGACCAGTGAAAAAGAACCTACAACTTTCACTTTACTAAACCAGCAAAATTGCTAATTATACTCTAAATATTTGTCCTTACACCATTAGCGTAGTCATGATCCCTCATCAAGGAAACTTCTCTTTGCAACTTCTCTTGAAGAAGATGATGAGAGAAAGACACAACCAACAAAAAATGCAGAATTGTGGATGTCAGTTCCAAGGAATATACCTACAAAAATATCCCTGCACCTACGGCTCAGGGAACATTGTGGAAAGGGTGTGTAAAGACTCTAAGAGCAGGGGAGAGAGATGGTTCAGTGTTTAAGAACACTAGCTACTCTTCAAGAGGACCTAGATTCAGTTCCCAGCACTCACAGGTCAGCTCACAATTGTCTGCAATCCCAGTTCCTGGAGATCTCACACCCTCACACAGACATACATGCTGGTAGAATACCAATGCATATGAAATAAAAATTAAAATTAAAAGAAAAAAAGTCACTTAAAAATACATTAAAATAAAAGAGTGAAAGAGCCACATGATCATAAAGTTTGCTGTGAGACTGTGTCTCCTAGTAATGTCAGAAGTTATACCCAGAAATTCACACCAACAAGAGGGGAACAATTTCAAAAATAATACACATGCAAAAGAAGACAGAGGAAAGTCCACTAAACCTCAACATTCCACACAGACCAACAGACAATTAAATAGTGTTCTGCAGGGATTAACACATCAAGTAGTTTTCCAATACTGAATGGTTAGCCCTGAAATCATAATGCATGTAGTGTTGTACAGATTGAAAAATGTTTTATTTAGGAATACACACATACACATATACATATACACACTCAAGTAGATATATTAATGTAACAATAATTCATGAAAGGGGCATGAATTAAAGTAGAGAAAGGGAACTGGAACTATAATTGAGGGATTGGAGTGAGAAAGTGAAGGAATACCTTATTTAATTATATTACAGTGTCAAAAAGAAAAGAAATAATCTTGGTTTTTCACCTGTAACTTTATGTTTAAGTTCAATTTAATGTTTCTAAAATAATAAACACTAGTTCTACCAATTGACAAATTGGTATAAACAAGTATCTATTTCTTCAAAAACTTTCAAATATTGTTCCTTAGTTTTTATTTTCAATATTATTACATTTCATGTACGTAAAAATCTGAATAGCTTTTTCAAATGCCTTCTCTGTTTTAAAAAAATAGATGCCTTTACTTTTTATTTTCTATACCTAATTACTATTTGTAGTTTATTTAATACTACTTGTCATTTATCATATGACATAATTTATTTCTATAACTCATATTCATATTAACTGTGTCTTCTCAACATTTTTGAAATTTGTTGTTCTGAAAAAAATGAAATGTCTCATTTTTTAAACATAGTCTAGATCTTTAACTGTACTTCCTCTTGAATCTCTGCTGATGAAATACATGAAAGAAGGCACTTTTTGCTTACTTACATCAAAGTACAACAAGCAGCAATTTTATGCACAAGAATGGATTCTTTCTTTATGCTCTAAATCTATGAGCTACATCATAGTTACATGCCTTTTTCTGTCTGTAGTAGGAATGAGCTGTATAAGCAGCTATAAGAAGACAGTAGCTCAAAAAGTAACCTAGACTAACTTCTCTGTCATATAGAAATAATTGATTCTATATGAGTTGTACTATCATTCCAAGAATGTGCTTGACCACACAGCTGTCCTGGCCTAGCTTTTTGCACTAAATATTTCCATGCTCATGTTAAGATTATGCAAGTGTTTGCTTTGATGATATTTCTACTATATGTTGACTCTCCTTTGGGCATTTGGGCTTCATTTATGCATGCCCTGCATCATGTTTAATAGATAATTGCTTTACAGAACACTGGTATAATATATAGTCACCTTTACTAAACATAAACAAATTTGAAAAATGTCACAGTAGATATATTGTGTTGCCTATTCATATATTTCTTTATAAAACAGAAGAAAGGAATTAAAATGTGAAATGGACAGTACTATTTCAACAGCACTCCTCTGATGTATACTGCAATTTGAAGGGTTATTGCACAGGATCCTTTTACAACATTGACTGAGCCAAAGTCCCTGAGAAGGGAAATAATGGGCTGTGCTTGTGGTATCAAACATTTGGCTTTGGGCATAGACTGTCCCCCAAGTGCTTCACAGGTATCAGTCATCCTAAATGCAGTGCCAACCTTTCCAGGAACCACACCATCATTACATTCTCTATCCCAGGCTTCCTACCAAAACCAGGTGAAACCTGAAGTACAGCTCAAGAAGCAGCCACCCAAAACGTTGGCAGCATGCCTCTGATGATTTCAGACAAAGATAAGATATTCTGAAATAGGTTTTGTGCTATCAGACCCAATGGAGCCCTCCAGGGTATGAAAAATGTTTGAAATAAAGTGAGTAAATGAGTGAAGTAATGTGAGTTTGAAGTAAAGTAAGTGAAATGTTGGAAGGGATTTGCCCTCCAACTGATTCCTTAACCACCTCAAACTGCTTTGTCTTTTCACAATCCACAGAGGTATATAAGAACTCATTTCAAAGCTTTCCAATTGATTGCTTTAGAACCATTTTTCTTAGAGCAGAAAAGAAACACTCTGCCCTTTTCTCTTTGTTAGAGACCAAGTGTATGCACGGCTCTCTGATAAAGGAGCTGCCTAAACAGAATGTCACAGCTGGTATCTCGGTGGAAAGTAGTGTGTATTAAAACTAGATATAGGCCAGAGGGAAGGCTCAGTTGGTAAAGGCACTTGCCACACAAACCTGACCTGACTTCAACTTTTGGAAACTACATAAAGTGGAAGAAGGAAAGAACCAGCTCCACAAACTTTTCCTCTAACCTACACATGTACATTGTGGCATGAATGACCATGCAGGCATCACACACACAATCATACTAATATTTAAAACATATAAATATACAGGTATACGTGTGTACAAATATATATATATATATATATATATATATATATATATATATATATATATATATACATATATATGTATATATATATATATATAAAATTTTATTTTCAACTTAGGAACGGAATTCAAAGTGTTGCAAACTCACTACTAGGTGTATTCTTTCATTATATAATCTAAAAACAGATTACTAAATCTCAGCACATTTCTGCTCTTGATAGGCTTTTATTTAATGCACTGACTGTTTACTCTAGGTATTGTTCAGTAAACTCGATTTCTGTATGTTACATAGTGAGACATCCATCTACTTAATTTTATTATAACATTTTCATACATTTTGACAAAGAGAACAAAACACAATGTCATACTGAGAACTCATTGTCTGATTGTTTAGTACTGTCTATATTTTTAACAATGTGCTGAATATTTCTCTACTTTTTGCAAGTGATCATCAGTGATTTTAGTATAAAAACTAAAACTTAATGTTTTAATATAAAATATTTTCTCAGTACAGGCTAGAATGTCTCACTATTTGGTATCATCTATTTCTTGCTAAACATAAGTAACTGTAGCACAAACAACTACAGAGAAGATGGATTTCACAAAACAGTGTAGTAGTAGTTTACATATTGTCCTAGCCAAAGTGAATCACTCAAATTAATTAGCAAGAAAACACTTAAAATACTACTATGTAAAGATCAAGGTAATTAATATGAAAACAAATTACACTTTTTTCTTAGAATTAAATACATATTCTTGTTCATTTAGAAAATAAGTTGTGTGGTGTAAGTGACTTAATTCTGAATATACTTTGCTATGTTGTGAGTAGATAATTATCTTTTGTACAAAATGTATATGTGTCTGCATGAAATCCATGCTTCAGAGTACTTAACTCTAAGAGCATAACTTTAATCTATGAAACAAATTACATAATAAATGTCCTTTTAATCTTTCAAAAATATAAATTATAATATTCTCTCACATCATGTTTTTATTAATTCAAACTTTACATGTTATCATACATCAACATTTTACAGGAAACCTCAGATTATTCTTTGTGTTTATAATGTTTTCATTAAATAATATGAAAATTAAATTCTATTATCTAATATCTAAAGAGCATAAAACCTTTATTCATGAATACAGCCAAATCTGGTAATCTTAAACTTGGATATATGGCCATATAAATCCAAGAAGAACTATAGTATTCTTTTAACTACAAGTAACATGTATTCTGTGTTACTACCAGAATTGTTTTCCACATAGATTTTCAAATATCAGGTTATTAAAGTAGCAGTTAACTGAATACATACACTTATTCTTTGGCTGTAGTGTGCAAATAATTATAAAAAGACATAGTCTTCATGAATGATATTTTCCTGCTTGACAATAGTTTTTTGAAATCATTGGCATTTAGGTTTTGGCAACTTAAAATATTATCCAAAGGTACTAAAATTTAATAAATATTTTTCACTAAATCAATATTTAGAAGAATGTGACTTTGTGAAATATTAGAAATTTATATTTTTCCCCCATATCTCACATAAAACTTTATACTGCCATACATGCCTCATGTGCATTCTAAGGCTTGAGGTGATTGGCTGCAGGCAAAATGTTTGTGACACTTTAGTTCATTTAACTCACTGTTTTGACAAAGTGCTTGACAAAATCACTTAAGGAAGAAGGTTGTATATTTTGCTGAGTAAGTGACAGCAGTGAGAACAGATCTATCTGTGATGGCTGGGGACTGATGCAGCCAGTCACTTGTGCAGGAAATCAGGGAAAAGAGAGAATATTGATGTTCCTTCTTTACAATTTCCATGAACCTGATGCCAAAAGCCCAAGCTGTTGATCTGCCCACATTCAGGGAGGATTTTTTTCTCCTCAGTTAATCCTGACTGGAAATGATCTCAAAGCCATACCCAAAGGTATGTTCCTTGTGTAATGGTGATTCCAAATCTAATCACTATAGACTACACTATAAAAATCAATCAACTCATCATGTGTTTATCTAATTATTTATTATCAATAAAAATTAGAAGTCAAATATTGGGATAAGAACATGAAAGATCAGAGAAGCAGTGGAGCAACCACCAGTGACCTCCTATCTCTTCTGTCCCTCCATCCAAAAGGGATGAGATCCTCTCCCAGTCCTGCCTCATTACTTTCTGTCTCCTATCTGTCCTCAGTCCTCCATTAGTGGTGCGCTCCCTGCTCTGACTCCAAGCAAGATTTATTGTCAGAGTATGACAAAATATCACATAACTTTCCCCCCTTTTTGTCCAAACAAAAGGTAAGGTTTTTAACTAACATAGTAAAACTATATACAGTACATACAATAACTATATATATATATATATATATATATATATATATATATATATATATATATATATATAAAAACATGTACAGATAGGGATCACCTTAACGAAGTCCAGTCCATTTGCCTTTGGCAAACGCAGAGACAGTGCTCCATTAGCTATTATATCTTGATAAGTCCAAAGTGTTATACCTAATTCATTTTCCATCCTAACTTGCAATACCAACCCAAAATTATATTTTTATATCTCTCAACTTTATACACTTTATGCGTCTTTTGTGATTTTCTTTTCTGGTTTTGGTAACAAGGAAAACTAATTATATCTAGTCTTCAACTAAATCAGAGACTTGAGAAGGATAAAATGTTACCTGAGTAAACAGGAAGTATAAAGAAAACAGCTTCAAAAGCTAGAGGGTCATTCAAGGTTTTTCTGTAACATTGAGGTATCCATCTTTGGTCTATAGGCCTAGAATATCTGACAGACTTTTCTGTGAGACAGAAGTTTTGAAAGACTGTCCCATCCACCTTGTTCTGGCAAATTTCAGCAGTCACTATCTTTTGTGTCCTGCTTGTCCAATTTGGGAAGCATAGTTTCAGCAGTTGATGCAAGGGCAGTTTCTTGTTCAGTGGATATCTTTTGCCACAAAGAAAGCAAACTCCATATGGAGTTTCTTTGATATCCATCATCTTCTCTGAAGTACATTGGTGCTGTCAGAAATAGACATGTCTCATTGTCATAAAAAATCTTATATTATTAAAACTTCTTAAATGTCATATTCTATATATCTCTGGAGTGGTAGAAGAACATCTGTCTATCTAAAATATATCTCTGTTCGACCTTGAAAACATACCAAACATACCTACAAGTCTGGTTGTAATAAGCAAGCAACTACTAACCTGCAATTCTTTATTATCCTAAAGAGTCTGTAATAATAACTTTGAAGGACTAAAGATTTACATTACATTGTTAAATGAGCTGTGCAGGTAAAATAATACCTTAAACAAGAATATAAAGTTATGTACAGTTTGTACTAACAAAAAATAATCTTAAATTTGTATCAACTTATAGAAATCCACACTAGTGTAACATATTTAAGACTAATAGTTGCTTTTTTACTTAAAAGTAAATCAAATAACCTACCTTTCTATTCTATTATTTCTATAACCCCAATTTTCTTTTCAGAATGAGATTCTTGAATTTACTCTCCTTTGTTCAGCTTCTTTCCTGACCATTACCAATAACAATTTGTAACAACCCCCCCCCCCAATGATGACAACTCACTAAATGTCCAAAAACTACCCACCCCTCCTCTTGGGAATATGGGCATCATGTTCTTAAAAGCACTTCCTGTTGTCTGGGGGTGATGGCATTTTTAGGAGACCCCGAGAAATTGGGATAACCAAGTCCTAAGAGAACTAGCTGCATCATTGTGATCCAGTCTCTGTGTAACGGGAAAAAGGAGGCCTTATCTCAAGTCCTGGCTAGAGTAGTCTGTGAGACTGGATCATCTCAGGTAGCCATCTTGAAATTGTCCTGAGAAATTTGCAGTCTAAAGCTGATTTTGGGGTGGTGTTTGGCAGCTTAGTAGAATTACCATAGTCCTGGTGAAATTGTCCTTGGGAGGCTCCATTCTCATTTTGGAGACTTCAAAGGTCACTATTAGGAATGGTCACAGTTCACTACAGAAAACTTAAACATTTTAAATGTTGAAGAGGTTAAAGGACCATGATTTGTTATGTACATCCAGAGTACAAAAGCTTAATTTTTATTTATCTGAAAGAGACTCAAAGCTGAAATCACATACAGGAATCTAGATGAAGCCCTTTTCTAGAATTAGTTACTACTCTATATGACCATTAATATAATAATAGAAAGATTGAAATATATAATTATTAATTTTGAGATAATTTTTGTACCTTAAGAAAAGTTTTAAAGAATCAAAATAAAATCAAAGAAATATGAGACTAGTGGCAATAGAATAATCCCTTAATTTTGGTTTTCTTCTCTTCCATACCAAGTGGCTCTTCTGATATAAAACAGAGATTTTGGATTTTCCTTTAACAAGCATGCTTGAGTTTAGAGAAGGAAAGAGTCACACTCCAAATCCAAAGCCAGCTTTAATTTTTAATTTGACTAGGACTATAAAAAGACTATTTGCTTTATGTGTCTGTACAGAACAGCAAAATCAAACATTTAGGAAGACTTATGAAATTTGATTCTGTTAAAAATGTGATATATTAGTAGGCCAATTTACTCTTTTTCTTGTGATATTTTCTCTGAATAATTTGTCCTTCAGATTTCTCATTTGTCCAGTGGTCTTCAGATTCCTTAGTTGGATACCTTCATTCTCCTAGAAAGACAAAACCAAAACCCTATCCCAACCCTAACTTGGAGTTTCCTTTTTAGCAAGTTATATGTGATCAAGTAGTATTTGTTAGTCATATATGCTGTGGGATGGTCTATATGCCAAGTGTGTTGCTGATTCATCAGTAAATAAATCACTGATTGGCCAGTGGCTAGGCAGGAAGTATAGGCGGGACAAGGAGAAGAATAAAGCTGGGAAGTGGAAGGCTGAGTCGGAGAGACATTGCCAGCTGCCAGGATGACAAACAGCATGTGATGTGGCAAGGTATAGATTTATAGAAATGGATTAATTTAAGCTGTGAGAACAGTTAGCAAGAAGCCTGCCACGGCCATACAGTTTGTAAGCAATATAAGTCTCTGTGTTTACTTGGTTGGGTCTGAGTGGCTGTGGGACTGGCGGGTGATAGAGATTTGTCCTGACTGTGGGCAAGGCAGAAAAACTCTAATGGCGTCCAACGTGGTGGCAAGAGTTTCCACCTAAAAACTCAGAAAAAAGATTCTAAAACAGAGATAAAAGCAGTTCCTAATTGTCTCTCTCAAATGAGTGGCAGCTGCTGGTTTGAGCTACTGGTGGGTTCCTAGTGTGCGTGATTGACCTGCAGTATGACCTGATTGAGGCCTCTTCAAGTGACACATTAAGCTGTGTGGTGGATTTAGCCTTTGCTAGTACAAAACAAAAAAAGAGTTTTTTGGGCTACACACTTCTTGGATAAAAGCATAGACTCACGATAGCTCCCAGAGCTGGCGGTAAGCATACCATCGCCATGTTGGGAAGCTGAGGTGGGCGGAGTCAGCAGCCACAGCTGCTGCAGCTTAAAGCAATAGATTCACAATAAGACAGATTCAGATGTAATAGTTTACAATGTGTGTAAAATATACGTAGGCTTGAAAGAGACAAAAAAAGTGATATATACAGTTATATAAACAAATACATAGTTTTAAAAAATAAAGTCTTTAAAGAGACAGTAAAATTAATATAAAAAATAAGCCACATAAAGATGAATATTACACAGAGAATCTGAACTGTGTTGTCTTTGGGATTTTTAACTGCAGAAAAACATTTGATTGTAAAAGCTGTTGAGTTATGCCAAAATGTATATTTTAAAGATACCTTCAAAATTTGCATATAAGGATATTTTACTTTAGAAAAGAGACTCTGCTTTTGTTCCCACAGAAAGCCAGAGGCTAAGAATTTGATCAAGATTAAGATACATCAGGTTTGACCAGCCAAGACCCCCTGAAAGGTCTCCGATGACACCATGGCCCAGATGATCCAACATCCAGAACCGTTCCAAGGTAACTGGCTTAGACGATATACCCTCACAGACTACTCCATAATCCTAAAATTTTCTTTGTGTCCCCATAAGATACAGTGCCACCCTCCAGCAGGAAATAGTAAGAGAAGCTACACCCAAATTCCCAAATTATATGTAATTTTACTTTGCTAAGGTTAAAACCTTCCTTTTTGAAAAAAAAAAAAAAAGAGGGGGGAAGTGCTGTGGGATGGTCTATATATCAAGTGTGTTGCTGATTCATCAGTAAATAAATCACTGATTGGCCAGTGGCTAGGCAGGAAGTATAGGCGGGGCAAGGAGAAGAATAAAGCTGGGAAGTGGAAGGCTGAGTCGGAGAGACACTGCCAGCTGCCAGGATGACAAACAGCATGTGATGTGGCAAGGTATAGATTTATAGAAATGGATTAATTTAAGCTGTAAGAACAGTTAGCAAGAAGCCTGCCACGGCCATACAGTTTGTAAGCAATATAAGTCTCTGTGTTTACTTGTTTGGGTCTGAGTGGCTGTGGGACTGGCAGGTGAGAGAGATTTGTCCTGACGGTGGGCAAGGCAGGAAAACTCTAGCTACACATATGAGGTTAGATTGAATGGTGACACCGTTTGTTGAACGATCACCTCTTCTAATCAAAGGTCTCTCCTGTTCAAATCTAATCTTTATCAGTTTTGATGGTATTTATATTATTTTTTTCTCCTCTGGAAACAAAAGAAAAACCTCTCCCCCAACATGACACATACCCTGGTTTCCATTCTGAGATCAACACATCTTTAAAGAATACAGGTTGATTTAATTCAACAGTGTTTTCTATTACCCAATGTCTCTCCATGACTGTCATTCCTTTATCATTACCATTAAAACATTTAAAATTAATACAGTATTGTACAATCTATCTCTGGGGGTCTTCATTACTCCTTTCTGTTTACTAAATATATCTTTTACAGTGTGATTAGATCTTTCTATAACTGCTTGCTTCTATAATTGTGTGATATACTTGCATATGCTTTATGTTTTAAAATACAAAAAAAATGTTTCATTTTACTAGAGACATATGCTGGAGCATTCTCTGTCTTAATTCATACAGATATCCATCCACATGATGGCCATATCTTCTGATAAATGTGTAATTACAAAATCAGCCTTTTCAGAAATCAGAGCAGTTTCCCAATGAAATCCTGAATATATATCTATGGTTTAGTGTACATGTTTTATTTTTCCAAACTTTGCAAAATTAAACACATCTATTTGGCAAATTTCATTTCTTTGAGTACCCTTTGCATTATTTTCTGAAGGTAGTAGAGTTTGGTTACACAAAGAACAAGTAGGACATTTCCTTATAATTTTCTTTGATTGTTGCCAAGTGATGGAAAAAATCTTTATTTAAAGATTTGTTACTAACATGGTGTTTCTTAAGAAATTTTGAGGCTGATAGCACATCTCCTTCCAGTAGTTGATCAATTTCATCATCAACTTGTGCTAGAGGGCCTCATAGACCTATATAAAATCTGACAGGTGTTATATAGAAGTGATAATTTCTGTTTCTGAATTTTTTTGTAATTGAATAAATAACAAAGTTAATTCTGAATCTTCTGGAATAAAGTAATTAGTTTCAATATGTAAAACAATCTTTTCTACATATTGAAAGTCAGTAACTATATTAAGAGGTTCAGGAAAATCTAATGATACCATGAGAAAAGCACATACATCTGACATTTGAACAGAATCATAAAGACTTTGAGCCACCTTACCTAAATTTCATAACTTACAACCTGCCTTTTCTGATTTGTTTGCATCAGTATAGAATATAGGGGCTACAGAAATTTGTGGTCCCCATAAAATGTGAGGAAACATCCAATTAGTTCTCTTTATAAACTGAAATTTCTTGCTTTGGGGATATTTGTTGCTAATCTCTCCAAAAAAGAAAAAAAATTACTGCAAGCTCTTTGTCACTGTTCATTTTTCATACATAATAAAGAAATTTCATTTTTAGTAAAAGGTATCACAATTTCTGTTGGATCTATTCCTGCTAATTGATAAAGTCTTAATTTTTCCTTTCAGAATCAATTTAGAACCTTTCCACATAGACCTTTATTTTTTCATTCTGTTTGTATTGTAAAAATATCCATTCTAATATAATGTATTATCTTCTGTCAGCATTACAATTCCTGTAGGGGAGCGAGCAGAAGGTAGAATAAACAAAATACAATCAAGCTCCTTAACCAAACAATCCACGTGTGCATTCTGTAATTTCTTTTCTACCAAAGCCAATCTTCTCTCCTCCTCAGCTGATAATTTTCTTGGACTATTTAAGTCCTTATCACCTTTTAAAGTTTGAAATAAATTACTTAGTTATTGAGTTGTTAATCCAAATATGGACAATAGCCAGTTAATATCTCCCAGCAATTTTTTGAAAATCACTAAGTGTTCATAATTGATCTTTCCTGATTTGTACTATCTGTGGTTGAATTTTTGTAAACCTATCTTATATCCTAGGTAATTAATAGTTTTGTATTTTTTTTCAGGAGCAATTTGTAATCGCCAACAAGGCAAAATTTTTCTTTACTTCTTCAAGCAGTTTCTATAAGATGTCTCCATCTGAATTAGCTAGTAAGTTATCATTCATATAATGATAAATTATAGATTGAGAAAACTGATTATGAATTATTTCTAATGACTATTATACAAATTATTGATACAAGGTAGAGCTATTTAACAATCCTTTGGAAGAATTTTCCACTAATATCTTTTAACAGGTATATATAATAAGTAGGCACTGTGAAAGCAAAGTTTTCTCCATCCTGTCCTGGCAAACGTGTAGCTAAAAAAAAAAATTAGGGTGTTTGGCCATCCTATCACCAGAGTAGGTCAGTTTGGGCTATCTCTTGACCATTGCCAGCAGTCTATTGTGGGGGAATCTTTGTGGATTTAGTGGGCCTCTCTAGCACTTTGCTTCTTCCTATTCTCATGTGGTCTTCATTTACCATGGTCTCCTATTCCTTGTTCTCCCTCTCTGTTCTTGATCCAGCTGGGATCTCCCGATCCCCCAAGCTCTCTTTCCCTCGACCCTCACCCTTCATTACCCCCACTCACATCCAGGCTGTTCATGTAGATCTCATCCATTTTTCCATCATTGGGCAATCCCTATGTCTTTCTTGGGGTCCTGTTTTCTAGGTAGCCTCCCAGGTGTTGTGAGTAGCAGTCCAGTCATCCTTGTTCCACATCTAGTATCCTCCAATGAGTGAGTACATACCATGTTTGTCTTTCCGAGTCTGGGTTACCTCACTCAGGATGATTTTTTTCTAGATCCATCCATTTGTCTGCAAACCTCATGATGTCATTGTTTTTCTCTGCTGAGTAGTATTCCATTGTGTATATGTACCACATTTTATTTATCCATTCTTCAGTTGAAGGGCATCTAGGTTGTTTCCAGGTTCTGGCTATTACAAACAATGCTGATATGAACATAGCTGAGCAAGTGCCCTTGTGGTATGATTGAGCATTCCTTGGGTATATGAGTGGTATAGCTGGATCTTGGGGGAGATTGATTCCAATTTTTCTAAGAAAGCACCATATTGATTTCCAAAGTGGTTGTACAAGCTTGCATTCCCACCAGCAGTGGAGGAGAGTTCCCCTAGCTCCACATCCTCTCCAGCATAAGGTGTCTTTAGTGTTTTTGATCTTAGCCATGGCTGAAGGACCCCCAAATGGATCAGGCCCTCTGAATAGGTGAGACAGTTGGTTGGCTTGATCTGTTTGGGAGGCATCCAGGCAGTGGGACCGGGTCCTGTGCTCAGTGCATGAGTTGGCTGTTTGAAACCTGGGGCTTATGCAGGAACACTTGGCTCAGCCTGGGAGGAGGGGACTGGACCTGCCTGCATTGAGTCTACCAGGTTGATCTCAATCATCGGGGGAGTCTTTGCCCTGGAGGAGATGGGAATGGGGAGTGGGCTGGGGGGAAGGGGGATGGGAGTGTGGAGAACAAGGGAATCCGTGACTGATATGTAGAATTAAATTATATTGTAAAATAAAATTAAATTAAATTTAAAAAAGCAGTCCTTTAAATCAATACTATAATAGAGCATCCTTTAGGTAATAGAAAAAGCAAAGGAATTCCATGTTGTAAAGAGCCTATTGGCTGAATCACGTTATTAATAGATTTTAGATCTGTTACCATTCTCCATTTCCAGATTTCTTTTTAATAACAAATACAGAAGAATTTCAAATGACTTGTCAGTTCTTCAATAAGCTGAGCATTTAGCTCCTCCTATGCTCCTATCCCACCTATTCAAATGCCTGTAATTTTTCTTATGTCAATGCCCATTGTTCCACCCAGGCAGGTTTTTCAATTAACCATTTTAAGAGTAGGGCTGTTGGTACCTTTGGAAGATCAGCAGCTGCCGTGGCCTGTTTATGTACAACATGAATTGTCAGTGACTATTCTTTATAATCTTTTAATATTTTTCTCAGAAACATAGGTTAGTTTACAGCTTGTTGCTAAGATTGGAGGAATGTTCTTCTGGGTAGTCACTGCTGTAACAAACCATGTATCCATAAATTCATTGCTATGTTAACTACACATGGCTTTAATTTTTCTCTTTGTCCTCACCCTACGCATTTGATCCATTTTGCACTTTGTTTTACTGGGTATAAAGTTCCAATGCCAAAAAGATAAAAATTTACCTTCTGAAGAGGCCAATTTAGATTCCAAGATTTTGATGCAATTATTATTTTTTTTGTTATATATAATTTTACTATGTGGAGGTTAAAGCGTTCCTTTTTAATTAGACAAAAAGGAGGTAATGCTGTGGAACAATCCTCTACCCTGTGAAAATGTATTGCTCTCATTGTTAATAAAAAACTGTTTGGCAAGTACTAGTCAGGATTTTAGGGGCAGAGAGAATGCTGGAATGAAGAAAGGCAGAGTCTGAGGAGTTGCCAGGAGATGAAAGGGAACATGACATGGTGGAGGACAGGGAAAGCCACGAGTCATGTGTCAATACATAGATGAATAGAAATGGGTTAATTTAAATTGTTAGAGCTAGTTAGTAATAAGCCTGATGTATTAGCTGAGCCCTTTATAATTAATACTAAGCTTGTTTGTGTTTATTTTTGAGCTAACAGTCTGGACAAAATTCTGCCTACAATCTCACTTATATTTGCTATAAGTAAAATGTCGAATGAGTTTAATCTTTGATATCCAGAGAAATAAATACTTTGCATTAGAAAATTAAATCTTTAAAAATAAAATTTTCAGCCGGGCGGTGGTGGTGCACGCCTTTAATCCCAGCACTTGGGAGGCAGAGCCAGGCGGATCTCTGTGAGTTCGAGGCCAGCCTGGGCTACCAAGTGAGTTCCAGGAAAAGGCACAAAGCTACACAGAGAAACCCTGTCTCGAAAAACCAAAAAAAAAAAAAAATAAATAAATAAAAAAAATAAAATTTTCATTGTGTTTAAAGTTAATTGAGTGAATGCTATAATTAAAGTGGTATTTGATAACTATATTGGCTTTTATTATCTGATTGAAAAATACCCAAATACTTCTTTGTGCTTGAAGACTTGATCAATGCAGGTTGTATAGTTTTAAGAAGATATGGAACATTTAAGTAATTGGTTACAGATGCAAGAAGCAGAATACATCTTGAAATCTTCCATGATATCCACATTATGGTTCTTGATCAGTCAAGATTTTGGCAAGCAGTCTCATGTTTTTTCTTCCACAAGGAAGCCCAAATGTCATTCATTCTCCTACATGATGGATCATTGCCTTCCACAATGACAATATCATCTAAAACTCTGAGAGAAATGGGTCCTCTCTCATTTAAATTTATTATAGATATTCAATAATCTTGCCATTACAAACAGTTGTTTCAAAATTTTGATACTTATTCCTTTTGCTTTTTAAAGTTTTATTTTTATTAATTATTTTTTCTCATCTGGTTCACAGTCTCCCCTCCCTCCCTCCTCTCCTCTCAGTCACTCCCCCATCCTTCACTCTTACCCCATTCACTCCTCCTCCTTTCTTTCAGAAAAGGACAGGCCTCCGGTATATATATATATATATATATATACATACATACATACATACATACATACATACATACACACATGTATCAACTAGCCCTGGCATATCTAGTTACATCTCCTCATCTATTAAGGTTGAATAACACAATTCAGTAGAAGGAAAGGGTCTCAAAAGCAGTTATCAGACAGAGACAGCTCCTCCTGCTCCTACTGTTAGAAGTCCCACAAGAAGTTCAAGCCACACAACTATAAAATATGTACAGAGGGCCTAGTCCCATGCAAATTCTCTAGTTGGCAGTTCAATCTCTGTGAGTCCCTATGAGGCCAGGTTAGTTGATTCTTGCAGTCAAATGATTGGAACTGGAAAAGACCATCTTGAGTGAGATAACCTGTACTCAGTAAGACAAACATGGTATGTACTCACTTATAGGTGTATATTAGCTATAACGTAAAGGATAATCATGTTACAGTCCCTCAAAGAAGCTAAGTAAGAAGGAGGGCTCAAGGGGATGGGACACATGAATTTCACTGTGAAGGGAAATGGAATAGACATCACAGGTGAGGATGGGAGGTGTCTGGATGGGGAGTAGGCATGGGATAAGAAGGGATCAGGTGAGGGGAGAAAAGAGGGGAAAGTACTTGGAAAGACAACTGTAATTAGGAGGATCTCTGGGATGAGCTAGAAACTTAGTGCAATGGAAACTCCCATGAATCTATGAGGGTGACCCTAGCTAAGATTTCTAACAATAGGAGATATGGAGCCTTCAGTAGCCATTTACTGTAACCTGGAAAGACTTCCAGTCGAGTGCTATGGGATATCTTTCTGTATGCTGTGAATGTGTTTCTCTGATTGGTTGATAAATAATGCTGCTTTGGCCTGTGGCAGGACAGGATGGAGCCAGGTGGGAAAATCCAGAAGAGATAGTGAATGGAGAAAGGAGAGTAAGGGTAGACGCCAAACTGCCATCCAAGAAACAACATGTAATGGGATGCAGGTAAGGTCATGGAACATGTGGTGATACTTAGATTAATACAAAAGAGTTAATTTAAGATGAAGGTGTGGTTGATATATTGTGCACCCCAATAAACTTATCTGGAGGTCAGAGAACAGAAGAGCCACTATATTAAACATAGGTTTAGGCAGTGGTAGCACATGTCTTAATTCTAACATTCTGGAGGCAGAGATCCGTTTGGATCTCTGTGAGTTCAAAGCCACACTGGAAACAGCTAGGCATAGTGACACACACCTTTAACCTTTAATCCCAGGAAGTGATAGCAGGAAACAGAAAGGTATATAAAGCGTGAGGACCAGGAACAAGAGGCTTTTTAAGCTTTTAGGCTTTTAGCAGCAGTTCAGTTGAGATCAATTTGGATTAAGACACAGAGACTTCCAGTTTGAGGAAACAAGATCAGATGAGGAATTGGCAAGGTAAGGTTGGCTGGCTTGTTCTGTTTCTCTAATCTTTCAGTGTTCACCCCAATACCTGGCTCTGGGTTTGTTTTTATTAATAAGACCTTTTAAGATTCATGCTACATGAAGGCGCTAACTAGCAAGAACCTTGTCATAGGCCACACAGTTGGTAATTAAGATAAGCCTCTGAATGATTATTTTATGAGTGGCTGTGGGACCTCAGGGCTAGGTAGGACCATAGAAACTTTCAGCTACAGTGGAGGGCTGAGACCCCAACCCACCACAAAACCTTTGACCTAGAATTTGACCCACCTACAAGATATGCTGGGGTAAAGGTGGCATAGAAATTATGGGAGTGGCCAAACAATGACTGGTTCAGCTTGAGACCTATATCATGTGAGGGAGCCCATTCCTGATATTGCCTGAAGGGCCAGGACTTGGGGGTTGGACAGCCAAGAGACCTAGATAAAACCCAACATGACTGGGAAAAAAAATAAAATTGTTCCAAATGATGTCTGCTACACTCATAGATTGATGCCTTGCCCAATTTTCATCAAAGAGGCTTCACCCAGCAACACACAGAAACAGATGCAGAGACTCACAATCAACCATCAGGCAGACCTTAAGGAATCCTGAGGAAGAGAGAAAAGAAAGATTATAGGATCCAAAGATCCAAGGAGACTACAAGAAAACATTCTTAGTTCAAATTATCGCACACCAGACACAGTCTAAACCACTTAGTGATCTTACATTTGGTGAGAGTTGACATTTGAAAGAAAAGCTGTGAAGGTTCACATTAAATTTAAACTTCCAATTTCTAATATATGAACTTATTTATCACTGAAAACAAAGACTCCATGACAGAATTAGAACTAGATAAACAATTATGTTTTTATGATCTTGCATAACTCATGTACATTTTAAAAGAAAACATTGTGAACTATTTTCAGGAATACAGATTTATTCCTTCTGTTCCTGAAGAATCCTATCTGTCATAAT
This sequence comes from Peromyscus californicus insignis, assembly GCF_007827085.1. NCBI lineage: Eukaryota > Metazoa > Chordata > Mammalia > Rodentia > Cricetidae > Peromyscus > Peromyscus californicus. The sequence goes on along the minus strand of NW_026294491.1, from coordinate 46,248,922 downwards.
TCAGACAAAATGTGATTGATATGTGCCAACCTCCTGCAGGTTAACAAGAATCACATGATATATGTCCTGTCTATGAATGCTGCCTTGTTCCCAAAGGGATGTTTCTGTAGTGACTCAGAAACAAACATTCATTCTTAAGGTTATATCCTGTGGGTTAAGAACTAAACAGTGCAACTTTTGCTCCAGTGTCTTGCCAAAGGGGATTAGGGACAAAAATCTTTCAATTTTTACAGAGAAAATTCTATCTTCACAGGATTTGAACATGAATCAACTGAGAGTCTGAACACTGAGATAATCCAAATGGCATACAGTATGTCATGCTGAGAACTGGCCCTCTGTGAATGGACTGGCTAGAAAGCAAAATCAGAGTTACTATGAAAATAATGAACAGATCCCTTCCATTCCCCCAGGCTGTCAGTATTCCAGTTATATTGATGATAATATGCCAGTATCAAGACAGACACCCTAGGCTCATTTATACAGGAAACATATAAAATTCATCTTATCTCTTGTGAATTTTGTGTAAGACCATTGCAGAAAAAAAAAGTGACACACTTTATACTTCACAGTATCACATATGTGGTCTGGATAATACCTGTGGAAACAGTATTTTCATTGTTTTTAGTTTCATATTAGGATATGAAAAAATTCAGACAATGTAGTTGACATGCTTTAGTCAATTACAATTCATAGGCCATTACTCTATTTTCAAGAGCTCCTGTGTAATAATATGAAAAATACTCTAAAGGCATTCGACTGCTTAAATTTGCAAAAGGCTAACCTGAAAGCCTTTTTGTGATTAATTTGTTGTGTTATTCATGGTTTTCTAAAGTAACAGAACTTACAGAATGAACAACCCCCGAGAGAGAGAGAGAGAGAGAGAGAGAGAGAGAGAGAGAGAGAGAGAGAGAGAGAGAGAGAGAGAGAGAGAGAGAGTTTATTAGAATGACTTACAGGCTGGCTGTGAGTAGAAAATTCAAGAATCCAGTAGATACTTAGTCCAAAAGGCTGTATGTCTCAGCTGGTCTTCAGTATACATAAGAATCCTGAAGAATTAGGCTCTAATGCCAGTGAAGGAATGGATGGATTGCTAGCAAGGTGAGGATAAGCAGGCAAACAGCAAAAATTTCCAGCAGAAGGTGTGGCCCAGATTTAGGAAGTGTTTTCCCACCTTAAGACCCAGATTAAAGGCTTGTGTCTTCTTACTTCAAGATCTAAATTAAAAGCATGTGTCTTCTTACCTCAAAGATTCAGATTAGAAGTAATCTAACTACTTCAAATGAACCAGAAATTCCTCACAGGTGTGCCCTCCATTTTTTTTTTGAATTTTAGTTAATTCCAGATATAGTCAAATTGACAATCAAAAATATGCATCACATTTGATAATTCCTTGACATATCTAATGTATTGGTCTTCCTATTGGTTCAGTTAAAATCATCTAAATCTTATTTCTGTTTCTCAAATTGAGGACTTCACACAACTTTCCTACTGGATATTGGAGGTTCTATATTTAACTATCACTAGCTGTATATTTACCATATTTCTTGATAAATCTGTACATTATTGCAGTGATGTGAGAAAGAGAAAGAAGAGAATAAAGAGAAAGGAACAACCTGGACTCAACTGTAAATCAGCACATAGATAGAAATCAATATTTTATGAGTTTGAATACCTTATTTTCAGATTTTAAATAGTAAAAGAATATTACATTGAAAATCACAAATATCAAGTTTGTATATCAAGGTCAATAGATAAAGGTTTGGGGCCTAAAAGAGACATTGTAAGGTTTACTGTCATGACGATAACATCTGGTTTGCTGTTATGAACTTTCCATTCTGGAAATTCCCTAACTTTCCAGAAAGCACCCATTTAATCTGTCATGTGGCCAAGTTGCAAAGCATTTTTTAAAATTAAATTTTATTTGTAAGCCATTTCAAGTATATATGACACACTCTTGGAAAAAAAATGTGGAAAAGACAAAATAAGGATGAAACATTTGCGTTGTTGGCCCACAAATGATCATTCAGGCCGGCATCTATGAGTGGATATTTGAATGTGATGCCTTGATTAACCAATTAGGATTCTTCCATGCAGGATATTTCCATTCCTATGTATTTATTCTTTTATATTGTGGTTTTTTTGTAAACAAAAGGAAGACTTATCAAAAAGACCATTTGAAAGTGTCAGTAATACATTTTTGTTAATATGACAGCATAAAATAGCCACATTGGCTTCAATTTCACTATCTTATGCTAATCATGTACCAAGGATAAACAGGCTAATAGATAAAGGACAAAACTCTTTTTTTATTCAGAAGTACTTCTCATAAATACTTGTCACAGTTTTATTTAGAATGTCAAATAAAGTACAAATAGATCACGTTATAACAATGAACTACAATATATCAACATGTCTAGAATATATTACAACAGACATGCTAGTGATTAAAAGAGTAAAATCAAACCTGTATTTGAATTTCATGGTCAATGCCATGTTGACGACAATTAGTCCTTCTGGTTCCCTATAATGTGCTAACAATCACACACACACACACACACACACACACACACACACACACACACACACACACTTTTTTTTATGTATACTCTCATGTGTTTTTCTTCCTGTATCCATTGATTGTACAAAAAGTAATTCAAATCTATTTCTATGTTCTGTTAGTTCACATAAATACTGTGACAAGTAGACTGGATTTTTAATTCCTTTAGTTCAGTGAGATTTTCCATCATTTTTTATCTGTTACACGAGAACAAGGAAAAAAATCAACTGACATTTTCTCTCAAGTGAATATATTTTATCCAATTGTCATTGAAATTCCAATACGTTATTTTACTGTGTGTGAATACATCCACCATCAGATATGTACCCCTGAAAACTCATTCCCAGGAAATCATTGTCATCACATCCGTAGGAGACCTTTCTGATTGTGGTTCATGCTAATTAGTTGTGGTGGAGCATTTCATTCTTGAGCATGATCATTTAGAATCACCCCTTTGCACAGGTCGTACCTATCAACAATGCCAGTCAAGGTTCCTGGAGCATAGCACAACTCAAAAAGAATAGAAAAAATACATCTATGTAGGTCAATCTGAATCTCTCTCTGTTTCCAGTGGAGAGAATGCATCACGTATAGATTGTTGATGCCAGAAAAGACTTTAGAGATCAGCAGCTGCTGTACTTTACAGATGAGGAAGCTCAAATTCAGGGGCATGGAGATGTTCTGGGTCAGACAGCTAATTAGTGGCAACAGCAAGGTGAAAACCCTGGTTTCACAATTCACAGCTGGATGCTCTCCTGCTTCATCAGCCGCTTGTTCTTTTGACTGAAGATCAGAATCAAAGTCTCCCTGTGGGAAGCAGCGCCTTGTTTGCAATTAACCAGGAGTGTTGGTTTTCATTTCCTTTCATTTTCTATCTGTAAACACAAAAGGAGCAAAACAAAGTTTTAGATGTATAGGAAACAGCCTACTCTAATACAGAGGTTCTGAAGTTATACATAAAACCCAGCTTTGCAGATTCAATGATACAGGGCCACCTACAAATCTCGTAAAATATAGGTGAGCTCCAGAGGCTGCAGGCGACTTCCACCTACTGCATCCTACCCTTGCTCATTTTCACAGACATGGTGAATGTTCTTTTCCTCTTGTTGATATCAACTGATCTCTGTTGTGTTACTGGCCGTATTTAAGCTTCCTGTCCTCTCTTCATTCTCATGTCTATAAGCAAGCTCTGGAAGAGAATGACCAACTTGGAAATGCTCTAAACTATCCCTTTTGCCAGATTCAATCCTTAGAAATGCATGCAGCTACAATATTGTTTCCTGATGCACAGGCCAATGGAAACACTATTCTAATAAAATAAATATGTCAAGTGTCTGGTTTAGCTCTACATCTACTATTTTATAGATGCACAGAAATACCTCTTGTTTAAAGATCACCAACATCAAAATTTATTTAATTAAACATTGTGTTCAGGTCTCTTTTCTTTTATCCAGACCGCTTTTACTAAACGACCAGGAGAAATTGCTTTCAGGGCTATCTTTCTAGGAATAAAATAGTATTTTTCTGTTAATTTAGCTCATTCTCTTGAAAATAATTATGCCTGGCTATTTATTAAAATGGTCTGAAAATGTGCAAATGTTGTTGTAACATTCTGGGTCACCTCTCTGCAGGCTTCCATTCTGTGGGTTTTGTGAGCACAGTAAGCTGGACAATACAGAGTGATGGTGAAGGCTGTGGAGAATCCGGGATGCAAACAGATGATTCTGTTCTATTTGGGCTTTTGTCTTCTTTCCGGGAACATCTTTGATACTAATTGTGTAGGTGGTGTTGGTCCTAGAAGTGTGGAATGTCAACATTCTACTTGACGGCTATAATAAACAGGTGCAAGTTTGCATGTTCTTTCATCATGCTCTTTTCCTCGCTTTGTGGTCATGCCCCCTCCGCTTTCTCATGAATCTTTCGCCTTATTCCGCATCTCCTCTTTCCTTTACAATTTCTCCAATCTCCTTGATTTAAAAGTATTTTCCCCTGAAAACTTAACTAGCATTTTAGTAATATGAATGGAAGTGGAAATAGCAAAACTATAAGTGAAAACCAAGCACACAAGCCCATTGTTAGTTACATCTGGATCACAATTGTGTTCCATAATGAATTGGGCAATGCAATAATAAAGGATGAAACATTCTAATAAACTGTAAGATGGAGTAGTTTTTTTTTTTTTTTTTAGAAGAAAGTTTTACAACATAGTCCAATTTTCTTTCTAACACTGCATGTCGCAGGATGAGCTATTTGGCATCTGTGCCTAGTAGCCTCATCAGTGACCTCAAGGTAGCAGGGGCTTTTGTAACAGCACAGTGTATTAAAGTTAGATTGCACAAATACAGAATCTCCCAAATTAAAATGAAAAATCAGCTTTGACTACCCATCTGATCCTGCACAGATGCCTAACTTGTTCACTAGAGTGTAGTAAGTACAGCGCAGGTGGTACGCTGCATAGGTCTGTAATAAAGGAAGAGATGTGCATGCATAAGTACACGGAGAGCAGTCTCCAGAGACCTTCCTTCGGAAGTTAAGAGAATGCTGCTTTCTATCCATTCATCGCATGATTTATTGTAACTGTGCCAAGGAGCAGCACCCAGCAGAGAAACTGTACTTGAAGTTGTCTTGCTGTTTCCTTCATAAATCCCTCTTTTTGAATGATTTATAACTTGGTTGTTTTTACTCGCTTCTCTCTAAAATTTGGCATATCGGTGCTTACACTGTGAATCATTATTTCCTTACATTTAATTTAAACTGGTTTAGTCTTGATTTCTTTCTCTTTCTGTCCCATCAACCAGAGAAGCAGAAAAAAAAAAAGTCACATGGGACATCAGAAATTCTATGTAGCTAAAATAGGGCACTTGCTGCCAGGAAGCAGATAATAATTATCATCTGAACATCCTCTTTAAAATCCCTGTCAGACAAAATGTGCATGTGGCGTGTTGTAGGGCAACCCAGTGCTCTTCCCAAAACCAGTTCTGTGTTTGACTCAGTGAGGAACACTTTCAGATAAAATTTGCAACCCTGGAACCCTGCTTATAAATCAAGAAATCAAGAACTATTTTTTAAAATGTGAATTAAATTAGCTCTGTCTACAAAGCAGAATGAATTTGCTTGATCAAAAATTCCTAACATCATAGCTATTCTTATGTTGAATCTAGTATTGTATAGTTAAAAATAATGATATTTTTCCTCTTTTTTGGGATCCTTTGAATTAGGATCATGCAGATAGCAGTTATGATTACAAACTATTTTAAATAGTAACTAAATGTTACTTTGTAATAAAGCTCCAGGTTTGTGTACATACTAACTCAACAATTTAAACATACACTTCGTGTTAGTGTTATATAATAAATGTGAATAACTTAAAATGTTTAATTGAATAAGTTTTAACTGTGAGATGTATGTGTAGCATAAAGTGTGTAAGGTGACCTCCATAGACTCATTTGCTACAGCTGACTTTAGCCCCTTCTCCTACCACTTAGCTCACAAAGTGGTCCATCATTCGAGTACTCCCAAGACAGGATGTGGAAGCACTGATGTGAGGCTCCTTTTTCCGCAATGCAGAATGCAAAGAGCATAGCTTAGGGCACCTTCCATCATGATTTAAAAAAAAAAAAGTCTCAGAGAAATGATCAGAATTTAAATGAAGTTTTGGAAACCTCATAACCCCAAAGGTGTTGAATCATGATAATAGAGTCTTCATGAGGATCTCAGGAATAAGGCCCTCTTGAAATGTTCAATTAAGGACTGCTGGGCAAAGTTGAAGACAATGTGCAAAGATAGCCTTAGAAACTAGTAATGTGGCCTGCATAAAGACATGAAGATGTGGCTGCTGCTGCCATTAGGGATGAACCTTGTCACAGTGTACCTAAGATACCAGACTTGGAACGTCAAGATTTAGTATCTGTCCTGCTGAGATTGGTCTAGCTTTAGGATGGACATTCATTCTCTTATATTTTTCTATTTTGTCTATAAAAATTGGAATGCTTATACCCTCTTCTTGTTACACAAATATATATTCCAAATATTTACCTCAGTTGGATTTTACTGCTCACAGGCAAGAAAATTTCTCTGATAAGACTTCTGTTTTAATTTTTGAGCAATGTTTCAACTTGTTCAAAATCAACATTCAGAATCATTCAGAATCAACAGGCTAGAATGAATGTATTTTCCATAGTTTAAAGGAGATAGTCTTTGGCGCATGTAAGAAAAGTAACATGGTTTTGGTGTTCTTTGTCCTGTCAGGGTTCACATATGTTGGATATGAATTCAGCACTGTAACACATAGAAGGTGGAGAGACCTTTAAAATCTGGGCTTACTTGGAGAGCATTGTAGACACTGCCCTTGGAATCAAGTGATGTGGACTTCAGAGGGCCCAGGTCTTTTCTCATGGGATGGTTACCAGATAAAGAGTAAGCTGGTCTCCTCATCCACATCCCGATTTTCTGTTTACAATGTGACTACTGTTCATTGCTGGGATCCATCCTCAAGGAGGATAGTACTGAAGGTGATACTATGCCCACATACCTCTAGAACTTTGAACTAAGTAAGTATCTTTATTTTAATTTGTAAAATTATTTTATTAAGATTATTATTTAAAAACTTCATACATATACATAGCATATTATTATTATTGTCTTGCTCCCCCTTTCCAACTTTCTTGCATCCCTAACAAATTCTCTAACCTCCATCTCCTTTCTCCAAACTCATGTTTTTTAATTATTTTCTGAACTGCAGAGTTTAACCAGGTCCATCTGTGTGAACATTAACTTGAAGCTATCCATGGGAGCCTAGTAGACTTACCTGGCAGTATCAACTAAAAGCAATGGCTCCTTATTTATCACAGGCTATCAGTAACTAATAATTTATAGATGAGAATGAGGTCCCCTGAACGTCTCCCCATCCATGCCTGACTGTTGGCTGACCTATTTCTGGGTTGACCTAATATAGATGTTCTCAGCTGGTTTGAGTTTATGATCTCAGTGGCTGTGACATGCCAAGGAAATTATACTTTACTATCCTTCTCTCTGTTTCTAATTTTAAATTATTTCTGGTCTGTCTTCTGTAGTGTTCTGTAGCCTTGGATTGGGTATAATGAATGTCTTATTTAGGGAGGAACACTCAGCCATTACTGATTCTCAATACCTTGAGCATGCATGACTCTCTGTATTTACTGCTATTAGCTGGAAAGATCCACGTTGCACATTTTGTGACAGTCACATAATAGAAGAAATAAAAAAGACTAATACAACGTCCTGTAAGAGTTTTAATTTTATGCTGGACTACTTGTTTCTGTCAGTCTTATTAAATTTAGCAGTCCCCGATACAATTTATAAGAAGTATTTTTATTTTTTGCAAATGACATTCATGTTTTATTAAGCAGTAAAAAGGAAGCCATGACTTAACCCGAGACTATGAATAATGAAGTTACTTCCCAGGAAGCACAGTAGCATTTTATTCCCACAGTCCACATTAGCTAATATGAATCATAACAATGAACTGAACTTAATACATACCTCTTTGGTAATCCATCTCTGGTTGTTTCATTCAAAATAAAGCTCTATTTTCTTTGAATTTTTGAATCATTCAAAATAATCTTTTCATTCAGTTGAAACATTATTGCTTGTATACTATCTTACCTTTGTCAACTGATCATGTGTATGAGAACAGACTTCAAGAAGTACTCATTTGTATACTGTAGGAACACTTGAAGCTTACATTTAATTATGCAATATAGAGAATATTATGAAAAAAACAAATTTAATAAATGGTTTATTTAATTTATACAAATATTAATTTTAGTTACATTATTACTATACCTGTGTAAAAACCCCTTTTAAAAATTGTTATTTTGAATATGATTATGTAATGTCAAACTCAGGAAATAAGATAATGAAGCAATTTTATTAAAATATTTAAATTTTGATGAATGTCAACCAATTAAACATTACACTTATCAAAATACATTTTGACATTGTAGTGTAATAATTTCATATTATACCTATTTTTACTTATTACTATAGCTTCATTGGCACTGCTTGTGAAATTTAAGGCTTTAAAGATTAATTATGCCACAAGTGACAGACAGCTATACTAATGTGTGGAATTTGATGAACTATGACACTCACATTAACCCAGTAAACTGTTATTAAAATGAGAAGAAGAGAACATAAGCTGATTATGAAGTCAAAATTTTTCACTAAGTCTGTATTTGCCATCCCACTCTGTCCTAAATCATTCTCACACAGAAATACATTTGTGCCATTATAAAGTAGTTCAAAACATGAAGGATTTTACATAAGAGAAATGTATATTGTATGTATTCTGCATCATTTGGCTTTTATAGATTAAGTAACATCATTTGGATGTCTCTACACCATTGCATTTTTATCAGTGTTTTATATTTATGAATGATGTCTGTAAGCAATGTTTTATATTCTTCCCTTGTTGTGTGGATTATCTTATTCTCTTAGTGGGTGTTTTGAAGATGAAAAATTTCCAGTTTTATAAGGCTTTTCAATTCCTCTTTGTAGAAGAAGCATCTAGTATTGTATTTCAAATTTCATTTCCTACTCTAAAGTCACAAAACTTTTCTCATGATGATTTATAAAGCTCTATACATATAATCCCTCTTCCCTCTGTTTGATTGGACTACTGGAGCTCCGCCTGGTGCTTGGCTGTTGATCTCTGCATCTGCTTCCATCAGTTACTGGATGAAGGCTCTATGATGACAGTTAGGTATTCACCAATCTGATTACCAGAGTAGGGCCGTTTAGGCACCCTCACCTCTATTGCTAGTAGACTAATCTGTGTTCATCCTTGTGAGTTCCTAGAACTTACCCTGTTGGAAGAGGGAATGAGGGGTGGGTCGGGGATAGGGGTGTGTGGGGGGTGGGAGGAGGGATGAGAGTGGTATATGTGTTTGGTATATAAAGTGAATAAAAAAATAAAATAAATATTCTTTATCTTAGTCGGGCCGTGGTTGCACATGCCTTTAATTGCAGCATTTGGGAGGCAGAGGCAGGTGGATCTCAGTGAGTTCGAGGCCAGTCTGGTATACAAATCGAGATCCAGGACAGCCAGGACTGTGTTACACAGAGAAATCCTGTCTCAAAAAACAAAAACAAATCAAACAAACAAAAAATCTACAAAGTAGAACTTAAACTCTAATTTTTATGTGTTGTGTGTGAGTATTTGTGTGGTGTATATCATGTTGTATGTGTTTGATATTGTGTGTATGTGTGTAGCATATGGTGTGTTGTATGTGTAGTGCAGTATGTTGTGTGTGTGGCAGGTGTTGTACGGCATATGTGTGAGTGTGTGTGTGTGTGTGTGTGTGTGTGTGTGTGTGTGTGTGTGTGTATTTGTAAAACCTCTGAAGTTCCGTTCCCTTAAACTCGCTATCCTTTGACAAGCAATACCCTTGGCAAACTTGTCAAATAATTTCTCAAACATAATTGTTCTTTTTAGACATATTTAGTTGCCTTGTTTGTCTATAGGTGTCTGTTTAGGGTAGCAGTTTCCTCTGAGATTGAAACATTGCTACTAGAAGGAAGCTTCTTAAGCCAGAAGGTAAACAACTCAATATAGCTTCAAGAAGTCCCTGAAACTTATCAGGTTAACTAGGCCCCTCCCTCTCAAATGTAAGCTGCTGTAGGATATTCTATATGCTCTGAATGTGTTGCTCTGATTGGTTAATAATGTGCTGATTGGCCAGTAGCCAGGCAGGAAGTATAGGCAGGACAAAGAGAGAGGAGAAGTCAGGGAAGAGGAAAGCTGAGTCAGAGAGACACTGCCAGCCGCCACCATAAGAAGCAGGATGTATATTTTTGGTTGTGAGCCTAGCCTTTAATGGCTGAGCCATCTCTCCAGCCCAAGGAATGCTCAATCATACCACAGAGCACTTGTTCAGCTACGTTCATATCAGCATTGTTTGTAATAGTCAGAACCTGGAAACAACCTAGATGCCCTTCAACTGAAGAATGGATAAACAAAATGTGGTACATATACACAATGGAATACTACTCAGCAGAGAAAAACAATGACATCATGAGGTTTGCAGGCAAATGGATGGATCTAGAAAAAATCACCCTGAGTGAGGTAACCCAGACTCAGAAAGACAAACATGGTATGTACTCACTCATAGAAGGATACTAGATGTGGAACAAGGATGACTGGATTACTACTCACATCACCAGGGAGGCTACCTGGAAAACAGGACCCCAAAAAAGACACGGGATTGCCCAATGATGGAGAAATGGAAGAGATCTACATGAACAGCCTGGACGTGAGTGGGGGTAATGAAGGGCGAGGGTTGAGGGAAAGAGAGCTTGGGGGAGCAGGCGATCCCAGCTGGATCAAGAACAGAGAGGGAGAACAAGGAATAGGAGACCATGGTAAATGAAGACCACATGAGAATAGGAAGAAGCAAAGTGCTAGCTAGAGAGGCCCACAGAAATCCACAAAGATACCCCCACAACAGACAGATGGAAATGGTCAAGAGACAGCCCAAACTGACCTACTCTGGTGATGGGATGGCCAAACACCCTAATTGTCGTGCTAGAAACCCCATTCAACGATCAGGGCATCTGGATGCAGAGATCCATGGCTAGGCCCCGGGTTGAGCTCTGGGAGTCCAATTAGTGAGAAAGAGGAGGGTTTATATGAGCAAGAATTTTTGAGACCAAGGTTGGATAAAGCACAGGGACAAATAGCCAAAGGAATGGAAACACATGACCTATGAACCAATGGCTGAGGGGCCCCCAACTAGATCAGGCCCTCTGAATGGGTCAGACAGTTGATTGGCTTGATCTGTTTGGGAGGCATCCAGGCAGTGGGACCGGGTCCTGTGCTCATTGCATGAATTGGCTGTTTGAAACCTGGGGCCTATGCAGGGTCGCTTGGTTCGGCCTGGGAGGAGGGGACTGGACCTGCCTGAACTGAGTCTACCAGGTTGATCGCAGTCCTCGGGGGAGGCTTTGCCCTGGAGGAGGTGGGAAGGGGGGGTGGGCTGGGGGCAAGGTGAAGGAGGGCGGGAGGGGGGGAGAACAAGGGAATCCGTGGCTGATATGCAGAACTGAATTTTATTGCAAAATAAAAAAAAAAGAAGCAGGATGTAGAGTACTGGTAAGCCACAAGCCACATGGAAATGTACAGATTTATAGAAATGGGATAATTTAAGATATAAAAACTAGATAATAAGAAGCCCGATACACACGGCCATACAGTTTATAAGTAATGAAAGCCTCTGTGTGTTTGCTTAGGTCCAAGCGGCTGCGGGACTGGCAGGCGAGAGAGATTTGTCTTGACGGTGGGCCAGGCAGGACCAGGAAAACTTCAGCTACAGTAAACAGTAATGACTGCTGAGAAACTTTCTCAGTTAAGTTAAGCAGCAATGAAGATTCTCAGAGCAGTCCAGCTACCTGGGAGAAGCAGAAAGGAGAACATCTGTGTGACAGACCAACAGGGTCACTTGAAAAGGACACTCTCCAACATGTTGAGTTTCCAGTAGGCTCTTTATTATGCTCCAAGTTGCCAGCTTTTGTGATTTGCCACCCATGCTAGGGTAGGTTTTGGTGGTGCAGCTATTGTTTTAGTCATTACCACTCTTATAAGAAATGAATGCCTCACCCATATTGCCTTAAGTAATCTCAATAAAACTCAGTGGTTCACTAAGGTGGACTCTGGTGGTATTCTTAAAGTGGTCTATTATGGGTTCCCTATCTGGGTGAGCAGAAATGTGTTGTGTCTCCTCAGGATAAATTTTGTCACAGAACACTGTAACAATATCTCACAGTTATGATTACCATGTTTATTATGTATAATATCAGATATGTTTGTTTTCCCATTTTTTCTTTATTTTCCAGCATCTGTATTACTGTCTTTCAATGTGTCTCAACCTATCCTAGAGTTCACAATTCCTTATTCACACTTCCAAGTGCTGAAATGAGCCACCATGCCTATATTTTTAACTGCATTTTCATTTTGTGTTTGGTTAAAGTTGTTCCTTCTTGTCTCCACCATACATTTTAGAATCAGGGTATCTTACTGAGAATTTTGAATGTATAGATCAGCTTTTAGATAATTGATATCTGATACTATTACATCTCTCATAAACAATATATCTGCATGTTTACTTAAGTCTTCAATTATATCACTTGTTTTGTATTAATATTTCCCTTATTAGTGATATTTTAATACAGGTATGCTTTGAAATATTACCATATACCAAAATTTTACCTCCAATTCTCATCCATATTCTCTCTTTCTTCTACTTCTTCTTCTTCTTCTTTTCTCCTCCTCCTTCTCCTCCTCCTCTTCTTCTTCTTCTCCTTCTTCTCTTCCTTCTCCTTCTCCTTCTCCTTCTCCTTCTCCTTCTTCTTCTTCTTCTTCTTGTAGATGTAACCAACGGTCTTATAAAATAAGAAACACAGAGCCAATTCAGAGAAGAAAGCCAAGAGGTCAGAGCTAAGAGCCTTACCCTTCCTGATTCAGGGATCCTCTCCAGCCAAGAGAGCTCTCTGAAAAGGATCTACTTCCTGTGTGTCTGTCTTTAAAGTCTTCCTGTTCTGCCTTCTCATTGGTTGTAAACCCAAACATGTGACATGTCACTGCCTGAATGTACCGCCCTCCAGGTCCTTAAAGGCGTGCGCCACTGCCACCACGCACTTGCTATGGCTCCAATAGCTCTGACTCCCAGACAACTTTATTTATTAATTACACATCTCAGTTAATTAAAATCACATCTCAGTACAAGTAAAATACCACCACATCTTCTTCTTTTCTTCTTCTTCATCATCATCTTCTTTTTGGATAATCCATTAAACCCAGTTAGTCCTGCCCATGTGTGTGTTTGTGTAGTGCCATCCACTGGAACACAGGAATCTTACCAGTGACTGTATCTTTTTAAAAGATTTATTCTCTCCCATAGCAACTGTCAGTTACCAGTACTCCACTGGGCCTCGTTTCTGTATGAGGTCTGTGTGTTTGTGGTACACAAATGTGGGTGCGCAGATGTGCTAACACATGCATATTCCCAGAGGTCAGTGAGAACATCCAGTGCCTTCTTTTTTCTATGCCCTTCAGCTGATTCCTTGGAGACATACTGTCTTATTGAATCTGGACCTTCCTGGCTTTGCCTTGCAGTTTTCACCAAGACTGACTGGCCTGCCAGCCTCTGCGATCTTCCTGTCTCTGTTGTCCTACTGCACTCATCTGGAATTACAGGTAAATGCAGTCTTTCCTGCTTGCATGTGGGGACTGGGAGACCAAATTCAAGTCGCTATTCTGGTCCAGCGAGTTCTCCTACCAACTCAGCCATCAACCTAGTAAAATCCTTTTTAAGTTTCATCTACACAATCACTTGCACTATACTGATCTTTATGTCTTTTGTTAGATGCTTGCATAGGATATCCCGGTCTCCTTGAAGGTGTTCTTTTTAACTTCTATTTTCTGTCTCTTCCTGTATATTTATATTTTTAACTTTCCACACTAATTTTTAATTCATTAACAATTTTCATTTTTGTAGATATTTACAATGAAAGAATATTTTGTTCGAAATTAAGGATCACTTTTCTATATTTTCTTTTTGAATACAAAAAAAGATGGTGTCTCATTTTTTGCTACATGTTCTGTGTTTCATTCAGTTTAATGTTAAATAATTAAATAATGAGAATTGACAACCTTTTTGTCTTGGAAATTATGTATATTCATTTTGCATTTCAGTGTTCATTAACTTTAGACTTTTCTTTGTTGTTCGTTACTGAGGCAAGAAAAAAAAGTTCTATCTTTAATGAACAGCAAGGTTTTTAAAGAGATGAATGTTGAATTGACTGAAATATTTTTTAGATTATCGACATAGCTTTTTGTATATACTGTTATTTTTATTTATGTAATGTAGTATATTTCACTGATTTTAAATGCAGGAATGTTCTTCTGTTATCATGATGTAGTACCTTTAATAATGATGGAGTTTTTGATGTTTATCTTCACATTAAATTATCTTAGAGTATGTTAACACTTTCCCACTGATATTCATGGAATTATTTTCCTTATTTTAGGTAATGCTCTTATATCTGATGATCACTTTTTCAGTATTAGTAAAACACTATAGAATTATTTTAATTGTGTAGTATGATATAAACTTTCTGAAGCATTTTTAACATTTCACATCTTTATATGTAAATTTCATTTCAATTACATACAACTGGTTGCTATTTTTATGTTAGATGAAATTGAAGGCCTTTTAATCAGCATTTAAGTTATTTGTATTTAATCTACTTTTGACTAATTGAAAACAGTTTTATAGTGCTGGATATGGCTCATAGGTTAATGCTTGCTGATTTTGGAGAGAATATAAGGTTAGTTCCCAGCATCCATATCAGGTGGCTTGTAGCCACATTCATCCAGAGATTGTAGGCATTTAATGCCCTCTACTAGTCTTTGCAGGCATCCACATCTACATCCACAAAAATAAAAATACACTAAACTAATCGTATCAGTTTACAATTTTCCATTCAAGCCATTTGTCATTTGAAAAATGAGAAAGAATAAGATAAAAAAATAAGAACATCTAACATGAATTATTATTAATGTAAGAAGCAAGGCTTTTCTTTTTCTGAATATATCTGTGTATATGGAAGCCACTATATGGTACACTAATATCATTATTTTTTAATTTTTTCATTGAAAATATATTCTTCTCTCATGCAATACATCCTGATCAGTTTCCCCTTCCTCCACTCTTCCATGATATGCCGTACTTCTCCTCTCTCCCAGATCAAGTCCCTCTCCATTTCCTCTTCAGAAAAAAAAAAAAAAACAGACTTCCAAGAGATATCAAACAGAACAAAGCAAGATATGGTGAGAATAGGCAAAAGCCCTCCTATTGAGGCTAGACAAGACAGCCCAGTAGGAGGAAGAGTCTCAAGAGCAGGCAAAAGAGTAAGAGAGATACATTTGTCTCCATTTTTAGAAGTCTCACAAAAACACCAAGATGTCAGCCTTAACATAACAGCAGAGGGCCTGGTGCTGAGATGGTGGGAACCAAGCTGCCCCTTTGATCTCTTTGAATCCATGCAAGGCCTCCTTAGTTGATTCAGTGAGTCATGTTCTCTTGGTCTTCTCTATCCCCTCTGTCTCCTACAGTGTTTCTTCACCTTCTTCCTTCTGGTTCCCTGATCTCTGAGGGAGGGACCCTATGGAGACCTACAATTTAGGTGCTCTCTTTGCTTAATATCTTGGTATGGCTCTCTGCACTCTCTCCCATCTGCTGCCTGAAGAATCCTCTATGATAATGACTTGGAAAGACACTGATCTATGGTACAGCAGAATATTATTAGGAAATATTTCAATGCTTTGCTTATGAATTTTTTTTCTTTTGTGTTTGGTTGCACCCTAGGTGTCCAGGTTATCCATCCTCCTGCACTTGTCCATCCAGGCAGTATAGCACATCCCTTTGTCTGCCAGTTTCATTTTTTTTTAATTATTGAGTAATATTACATTGCGTAAATAGTATACATTTTTTCATCCATTCTTTTGTTGAGGGACATCTAGGTTGTTTTCAGTTTGGGCTATTATGCATAAAGCCACAAAAAAAGGTAGTTCAGAAAGTTTCTTTGTGTTAGGATGCAGTGCCCTTTGGGTATAAGCCCAAAACTGGTATACCTGAGTTTTGACACAAATCAATTTCCACATTTCTGAGGAACCATCATATTGATTTACAGGCTGTATAAGTTTTCACTCCTGCAAGAAATGGAGTAATGTTCCCCTTGCTCCACATTCTACACAGCATGAGCTGTCACTTGTATTGTTGATATTATCTATTCTCACAGGTGTAAGATGGAATCTCAGAGTCATTTTGATTTGCATTTCCCTTATGACTAAGGATATTGAACATCTCCTTAAGTATTCCTTGGTCATTTGAGATTCTTCTGTTGAGAATTTTCTGGTTAGATCTGTACTGCATTTTAAATTGGATTGTTTGGTTTTTTTGATATATAATTTCTTGTGTTCTTTATATATTTTGGATATTAGCCCTCTGTTATATGTGGAGTTTGTAAAAAAAAAAAAAAATTTTCCCATTCTGTAGGATGCCTTTTTGTCAGATTGATGGTGTCCTTTGTCTTACACAAACTTCTCAGTCTCATGAGGTCCCAGTAATCAATTCTTGATCTTAGTGCCTGTGCAGTTGGTGTTGTGTTCAGAGAGTTGTCTCCTATGCCAATGTACTCAAGACTGCTCCCTACTTTCTCTTCTTTCAGGTTCAGTGTTTCAGGTTTTGTGTTAAGGTCTTCAATCCATTTAGGCTTGAGTTTTGTACAGCGTGATAAATATGTGTCTATTTGCATTCTTCTACATGGAGATATCCTCTTTGACCAGCACCATTTGTTGTGGATGTTTTCTTTTTTCCAATGTGTATTTTTGGCTTCATTATCAAAGCTCAGGTGTCTATAGGTGTATGAATTTATAACTGATTCTTTGATTCAATTCCGTTGATCAACATGTCTATTTTTATGTACATACCATGCAGTCTTTATTACTGAAGTGTTGTTTTAGCTTCAGCATAGTGGCTGTGCCTTAATCTACTGCTATTTCCAACAATTACAACTCTGAAGTTACCATCCTGCTTCTCTGGCATTGGCCCAGCCACTCAGGCTGCAGCATGGCACTAAGTCTGTTCCCACAGGCACAGGCTCTGCCTCTGACTCTAAAGGTATCTTTAACCAAATATTTACCATTCTATTTATAAATAAGTCTTGAGCTTTGAAGGCTGGGGTGAAAACCTGCTAGCTCAGAGTGACTGAGTAACAACTAGCTAACCTTCTCTCTTTTTCTGTCATCTCCTCAATGCCTAGAATCATTTCCTACTTCCTCTCTCTCCCTAGAAGTCCTGCCTATACTGCTTGCCTAGTTATTGGCTGTTCAGCTCATTTAAACCAGTCATAGCAATATATCCCACAACATCCCCCTCTTTTTGTCTAAATAAAAAAAAATTAACTCTAACACAGAAAAATTATATATTATCTTCTTTTGGTAAGTCAAAATTTTGTAGCTAATTTACATTTTATCTTATAACTTGTATTATCAATCCAAAATAATCTTTGTAGACATTAAAACATTTTTTGATGAACAACTTAAACTTTTATGTCTTTCAACATTATATACTTTATACCTCTTTTGTGAATTTCTTTTCTGAATTTAGTAACAAGGAATACTGTAACTGTAACTTTAACTACATCAAAGACCCAAGGTGGGTATAGTATTACCTTAGTAAACAGGAAGTGCAGAACAAGTGACTTCCAAAACTATAGAAATGACAGAAACAGCTAGGTACCTGAGCAGTTACCCAAGGTTCATCTGTAACATTGAGGCATCCAACTTTGGCTTATAGGCCTAGAATATCGGACAGATTTTTCTTTGAGGCAGGAATTTTGAAAGACTGTCCTATCTTACATTTACAAAATTTGCCAGTCACTTTTTCAAGTGCCCTGCCTGTCCAATTATGACAGCATACTGTCAGCAGCCAAGGCAAGGTCAGTTTCTTGCCCAAATGGCTAGCTTTGCCACATTGAACACAAATTCCATATGGAGTTTCATATAAGTCTTTCACTTGTTTGGTTAGAGTTGTCCCAAGATATTGTATATGATTTTAAGCTATTGTGAAAGGCATTTTCCCCTGATTTCTTCCTCAGCCATTTGTACATAGGAGGGCTCCACATTTCTGTTAGTTATTCTTGTATTAGTTACTTTGCTAAAAGTGTATATCAGCATAGGAGTTCCCTAGTAGAAATTTTTTGTGCCACTTATAAATAATATCATTTTCTTTGCAAATAACAATATTTTAACTTCTTTTCCAATTTGTATCCCCTTGATTTCCTTCAGTCGTCTTATTCCTCTAGCTAAAACTTCAAATACTGTGTCACTTAGATATGGATAGAATGGACAATCTTGTCTTATTTCTGATTTTAGTGAATTGTTTTGAGTTTCTCTACATTTCACTAGAGGTTGGCTATAGGCTTGCTTTAAATTGCCTTTATAATATTTAGACATGTCCTTTTTAACAATAATCCTTAGAGTAACTTTATCATGAATAGATATTGTATTTTGCCAAAGGCCTTTTCAGCATGTAATGAGATAATCACATGTCTTTTTTCTTTCAGTTTACTTACATAGTGGATTCCATTTAATAATTTTTTTGTGTTGTGCCATTCCCATATTGTTTGGGTGAAGCAAACTTCATCATGGTAGGTGGATCTTTTTCATGTGTTTTTGGATTATGTTTGCAAATATTTTATTATTTTTGCATCTATATTTATAAGGGAAATTGGTCAGTAATTATCTTTCTTTGTTGAATCTTTATGTGATTTGGGTATCAGGGTAACTGTAGCTCATTAAAATGAATTGGGAAATGTTCTTTTGTTTTTTATTATGTTCAATAATTGGAGGAGTATTGGCATTAACTCTTCTTTGAAAGTCTGCACTGTAATCATTTGGCCTGAGATTTTTTTTTTTTTGCTTTTTTTTGTGAAAATTTTAATGAACACTTTTATTTCAATGGGATTTCAGTTCTATATGAATTGTTTGTCTGATGTTGATTTAAATTTGATAAGTGACACCTTTGGAAAAATTATCCTTTTTTTTAGATTTTCCAATTTGATGTAAGGAAGGTTTTTTAAATATGTGTTTATGATTCTCTGAATTCTTTATGTCTGTTGTTATTTCCTGCTTTTCATTTCTGATTTTTTTTAGTTTAGATATTCTTTCTCTGTCTTTTAGATAATTTAGATAAGAGTTTGTCTGTCTTGTTGAATGTTTCAAAGAACCAACTTTTTGTTTCATTGATTTTTTTCTTTGTTTCTATTTTATTTCAGCCTTCAATTTGATGATTTTTTGCCATCTACTTCTCTTCAGTATGCTTACTTCTTTTTGCTCTACAGTTTTCAAGTGTGCTGCTTAGTTTCTAATATAAGATCTCTTAAATAACTTTATACAGACACTTAATGCTATGAACTTTCCTCTTAGCACTACTGTAACTGGAATATTCCTGTGTCCACCTGGCTCCTGTAGCTGCTAAGGTCCAATTAAACACACAGAGACTTATATTACTTATAAACTGTATGGCTGTGGCAAGCTTTCTGCTATCTGTTCTTGTATCTTAAATTAACCCATTTCTATTAATCTATAAGTTGTCATGTGGCTCGTGGCTTACTGGTATCTTAACAGCTGCTTTTCATTGTGGCAGCTGGCAGCATCTCTCTGCCTCAGCCTTCCACTTCCCAGAATTTTCCTCTCTCTTTGTCCCACCTATACTTCCAGCCTGGCTACTGGCTAATCAGCATTTTATTTATCAATCAGTCATAGCAACATATATTCATGGCATACAGAACATCCCACAGCACACTGCTTTAATTATGTCCCATAAGTTTGGGTTTATTGTGTATTCATTTTCATTGAATTCTAGAAAGTCTTTATTACTTTATTTTGTCTTGACCCATTTCTTATTCAGTTTCCATAAATTAGTAAACTTTCTGTTGTTTCAGTTGTTGTTGTCATCTAGCTTTAATCCATGATGATCTGAAATGTCTTATAAGGGTGTTATTTTAATGTTCTTCTATCTAATGAGACGGGAGATGACGAACAGAAGCTGTATTCTTTTGTGTTTGGATAAAATGTTCTGTAAATATCTATTAGGTTTATTTGGTTTATAGCATCCTTTAGTTCTAACACTTTGTTTTTTAATTTCTGTCTGGGTGATCTGTTCAATGGTGAGAATTGGATTAGCTGTCTCCCATTTTCAGTGTGTGATGGTCAATGTGTGGTTTAAGCTGTAATAATGTTTCTTTGACAAAGGTGGGTATCCATTATTTGGGGGCATAGATGTTTAGAATTGAAATGTCATCTTGGCAGATTTTTCTTTTGATAAATATTCAGTGCCCTTCCAAATCTCTTTTGATTAATTTTGATTTGAAGTCTACTTTTTTAGATATTAAAATGGATATATCAGCCGGGCGGTGGTGGCGCACGCCTTTAATCCCAGCACTCGGGAGGCAGAGCCAGGCGGATCTTTGTGAATTCGAGGCCAGCCTGGACTACCAAGTGAGTTCCAGGAAAGGCGCAAAGCTACACAGAGAAACCCTGTCTCGAAAAACCAAAAAAAAAAAAAAAAAAAAAAAAAAAATGGATATATCAGCTTGTGTCTTAGGTCAATTTGCTTGGAATATCTTTTTTCCAATCCTTTACCTTAAGATAATATCTATCCTTAATGTTGAGGTGTGTTGCTTGTATGCAGCAGAATGATGGATCCTGTTTTCATGTTCATTCTGTTAATCTGTGTCTTTTTATGAGGGAATTGAATCCAATGATATTGAGAGATATCAAGGAACAATGGTTGTTAATTACAGTTATTTTGTTGCTGTTGTTGTGGGTAGTAGTGGTGGTGGTGTGTGTGTGGAGAGGAGGATGGGTGGATGTGGGTGTTGTGTGTATGTCTGTATCTTTTCCTCTTTTGGTTTTGCTGCTGTGAGATTACTCATTTCTTGTGGAGTGCATTCATATGTGTTATCATTCTCCTTTGTTTGGATTTTTTTCTTCTAGCACTTTCTATTATGCTAGATAGGTAGATACTGTATAATTTTGACTTTATCATGGAATATCTTCTGCTTTCCATTAATGCTGGTCAACACTTTTGATGGGTAAAGTAATCTAAGTTGGCATCAGTGATCTCTTAGAGTCTACAACACATCTGTCCAAGATCTTATAAAGGTACAAGAAGCATAAAGAACATCAAATGATTAGACCAGAAAAGATAGTCCCCTCTGCATATAATAATCAAAACACAAAACATATAGAACAAAGAAAGAATATTGAAAGATGCAAGGGAAAAAGCCCAAGTAACATATAAAGGCAGACCTACAAAATTGCACCTGACTGCTAATGGAGTCACCAAAAGACATCAGACATAGAGATATGGAGTTTGGAGTGTGCCCAGCTGGATTTGGTCTTTCTTTGGTCTAGTATTTCCTCCCTATTCTCTGTTCTCTATATTTTGGAATGGTAATGTTTGTCCTCTGCCATTATATGTTGAAAATATGTGATTTTTTTTAAATTTTGATTTTTAGGGGATTACAGTTAAGAGACTGTAAGAAACTCAGAAGAGACTTTCAATTTTGTACTTATAAACATTGTTGAGACTGTGATAGACTATGGGGATTTTTGAAGTTGGACTTTGTATTATGGTATTGTTACAAGTTTATGGCAGCCAGGGAGTGAAATGTCATAGCTTGAATGTAATTGGCCCCTGTAAGCTCACAGTAAGAGGCACTATTAGGAGCTGTGTCTTTGTTGGAGTAGTTATAGCCTTGTTGGAGGAAATGTGTAAATGTGGGTGAGGGCTTTAAGGTTTCATATGTGCTCAAGTAATGCCCAGTGTATTAGACCACTTCTTGTTGTCTAGAGATTAGAATATAGAATTCTCAGCCCTTTCTGCAGCACCATGTCTGCCTGCATGCCCCCATGTCCCACCATGCTGATAATGGGTCTTTGAGCTGTAAGCCACCCAATTAAATGTTTTAATTTATAAGAATTGCCATCTTCAGGCAGGCAGTGGTGGCACATGCCTTTAATCCCAGCACTTGGGAGGCAGAAGCAGGCAGATCTCTGTGAGTTTGAGGCCAGCCTGGTCTATAGAGCAAGATCCAGGACAGTCACCAAAACTATACAGAGAAACCCTGTCTCAAAAAACCAAAAAAAAAAAAAAATGCCATTTTCATGGTGTTTCTTCACAGTAAGAGAAACCCTAAGACACTGATCTAGCTATTGATTTATGGGTTTGTTTTGGTAAGGTATGTGTGGTTTTCTGTCAGATGCTGCCTGTGGTTGAGCAGAAGTGGTTTGCCTGCCCCCTGTTCTATTTTTATTACAGCCTTTTACTTAGGACTGGAGAAATAGGTCAGTAACAGAACACCTGTCTAATTATCTATCATGTACACAAAGTTATAGATTTAATCCCTATCTTAACTGCTTTTCTCCTGAGGTGATAAAGTACCATGATGAGGGCAACTTATAAAAGAAAGCATTTAATTTGAGACTTATGGTTTCAGAGGATCAGAGTCCATGATAGTGGGGCACAGACACAGACATAGCAGCAAGAATATTTGACAACTTACATCTATTTTATTGCTTTAATTTTTGAGATTATAACACAATTACATTTCCCCTTCCCTTTCCTCCAAAATTCTTGTATACACCTACGTGCTATCTTTCAAAGTCTTGGCATATTTTTCATTAATTGTTGCTACATGGATATATATATATATATATATATATATATATATATATATATATATATTCTAATTTAAATACAACCTGCTGGGTCTGTACAATGTTATACATATGTATGTTTTCTGGGCTGACAATTTGGTATTAGATAACTAATTGGTGTGCTCTTTCTTGGGAAAGATTATTTCTCACTCTCTCAGCATTTGTTAGTTACAGGTAGTTCTTTGTGTAGTCTTCAGGCCTCCTGGCCTTTCCTCTCTCAACTTTAGCTTGTCTATTGTCTTTGTTCAGCTCTTGTTTGGGCAATCCAGTTGGTGAGAATTTGTGGGTATAGCTTCTGGTTTAGCCAGTTATGTAGGCCTGGTAAAGTCTATAGTTTATCCTCAAAAAGTCACCGCTTTACTAAAACCAGCATAATCTTTAAGTGTAGTCTAAGCATTTGTCTTTATACTGACAGGTAAGTACTGTCCTAATCCCTCATCCCAGAAGTTTTTTCACAACAACAGAGAGTGCTTGCATCTTAATCTTCAAGTTGGATGCAGAAAGCGTGCTAATTGGGAATGGTGTGAGTCTTTTGAAGCCTCAAAGCTGACCCCAGCAACACACCTCTTCCAATATGGCCTCAACTCATAAAACTTCCCAAAGAGTTCTACCAACTGGGGATCAAGTATTAAAATATATGAGCCTAGAGAGGACATTCTCATTTGAAGCTCCACAATCTCCAATAATGTAAAAAATTTCTTAACATTTTCCATTATGCTAAAATATTTTCAAGCACCATATAAAATGTAATCACAATGTGATTTTTGTATGTAGTATAGAAGAGAGGTATATAACCTACATCATTGTACTTTTAATGAGTAATTAAATCTTGTCCCAATTTTTATTATCACAATTAATGCTACAACACACCATTCCATCTAAATACTTTATACTGTTTGTCTTGACTTCTTGGGATAATTATGTTCTGAGAGAGATAGGTTGTTTTGTACTTTAACTGAGATTGCCCTCAAGTTTCCTGTATAGCCCAGGCTAATTTCAAAATTAAGACCCTTCTATATAGGTCTATTGGAGGATGCTTGGAGTAGTCAAAAGACAATATATCAAACAAGAAAACCTGTAAATAATAAATTATTGTTTAAACTTGGAACTTTTTAAATTGTTCACATTTTGAGTTAAAATATAAAAGGGACATCAAAGACATTTTCAAATGTCTTATTGTCTATACATGTTTCTGTTACTTATCTTGATACTGTTTAATAGACTCATTGATAATCCATTTCTCCTGTGACATTTTTATATTTCATGTTTTAAATTTTCTTAGTCCCACAGGTGTGTCATTGGCTTATTAGGGCATTCTGACTGCATATTTTCTGTAACATCATCACTATTTATTTCTTTTGAGTTTTACTCAGAATTTTGTGCATTTAGGCCATGACATATATTATTCTTTTATAATTTCATGAATCAAAATTTTCCAACTTGGATATACTGGATGTACTTTCCAAGCCAAGCAGTTGTAAGCAAATTAGTTTTGCATGTTTCTATTTATCATGTGTAGAAATTCATATCAACAAAAAATACATCAAATTAATTTTAATATAATTTTAAAGTAAATATTAAATTTGATTTTTATAACTGCCCTAATTAGTTTTTAAAAAACATTTTATGCTGAATAAATGTTTTCTTTACAAACATATATGAGAAATTAGTTTTTCTACTAAGTCTCAGACAACTAGTGCTTATTTTGTTTGTATAATTTGTTCTGAATATGTCAGAGAAGCTGACTTCAGTCCCTCCTGAATTATCAACAAAGACATCATACCCTTTTAAATTTCTTTGTTGGTCTTCCACTGTTTACATTTTATTTTTCCCTATAGTTATTAGTGTAAAAAATAAATCAAAAAATAGATGAGACCTCTGATTTTAATTGAGGCTTGACCTTAAGGCTTTAGAAAAAGAAAAAGCAAACAGTGCTCATATTTTAAATTTTGAATTATGTATAACATCAGGGAAAAGGTTTAAATAGGAGGTCATTGTCTTTAGAACAGGAAAAAAGAAAGGAATAGAAAAGAGGAAGGCTGTTTGGGAGTAGAGTTGAAGGACCTGCTCACCTTGATCTATCACAAGGTATGGAGAAGAGGTCAGTATTTTTACTTTACTCACTATTCACTTTTCAAGCACTATCATATTTGCCATTTTTGGCTTCGCTAAAGTGCATGACTTCTTACGTTCTTGAATCTGTACTTGAGTAGAGATAGGTCACAAGCTGCTCCCACTGCAGAATTGGAATTCTGCTCATCTCCAATATTCAGCTCAGGCTTTTTATGACATGAACAATTTTATTATTCATGTAGGTGACCTATTGAACCCAAGTCTTCATATTTTATATTTTAAATACCTGTCATTCTAAAAGCATCCAAATTTTCACAGTTCAAAAAATCCTATACCTAATATACCCAGACCTTCAGAGTTAGTCTACAGCTAAACTTCTAAACAATTCTCTTTTGACAGCCTGCATTCTAAACTTTATTTTCAGCTTCCCTGACATCTCGAGTATTTTCTTTCATGTTAACTGTGTCTGGTGTGTACCCTGTCTTTTGATGCACCCTGTGTTCCACTCTTATGTGACTTGATTCTCAGTTCTCCTTGCAGGTCTTTTCCACTTTCCTCTATACAAGCAGCGAACCCATGTTCAATGCTATTTGTTTCTTCTATTCCTACAGAATAAAGAAATCTACAGACTAAATATAGGAGGCACAGTCTCAAACTTCAGTAGAAACGAGTCCTGGATCATAAACCATTTTTCTTTTCCTTTTTCAGCTATAGCCTATATTCTTCCAACCATTCCTGAACATACCTACGTGTCAGATCCAGTCTCAGTTGCTCAGGGGGATGACTATGCTTTGTCTGTTAGGAAGGATACTGAGGATAATAGTGTTACCTCTCAGTGTTCTGCCTCCTACTCACAGGAAAACAATTCAACAAGCCCTCTGGTTACCATCTTCCGTCCAGTGGAACCATTCTGATTTACTTTCTGGGCCATCTATGAGGAAATGGGTATCATGTTTTTGTTGATGGTGTGATATAGCATGTGAGTCATATGTTAAAATTCAACTATGGGAAATAACATACAAAGAGCATTCTCCTAACAATGATCTTACTCTTTTTCTCTTTTATTACCTGCACGTGCACAAATAATTTAGAGATGAAGCAAGAAAGAAAAGTCACTGATATGACTCCAAGAAGTGTGACTGATTACTTTTGGTCTTAAACTTCCAAAGGGTGGTTTTAATGGGAGTAGCAAATATCTCCTCTTATTGGCTACTGATAATATGTAAAACTTTTTTTCTCTAATAATATTCTCAGAGATCATATTCAGAATTAGCAATTGAAAATGTATTACTGTTTTTACAAATACATATCCTTTTTTCCTTGCCTATGGAGTATTTAGTGTAATATGAAATAAGATCCAACAGACATCTCTGGCTTATGGAAATTCAAACTTAAAAGTTAAGGCATTTTTCTTTAATTTACATTTAATAATGAAAGTCTCAAAGAAAACAAAATTTCTTGGTTTTTTTTGTTTTTTTAATAATTTTACTATTTTATTACAAATTTCAGAGTACTGCATAAAAATAAAATTAGGCTTAGGTTATTACTATGTGAAATTTACAAAGATAAAAATTTAATTATTGACCTAATTTGTGTCTTTTTAAAAATAAATATTTAAGTTAAAGCCCTGATCTTCTCAGCTATAATATATATTTAAAGATCAAGTAATTAGTTCATGAGACCTTTAGTTTTGATCTCAGTATAACACACACTCATGTATTCATATGTGTGTGTACATATGATATTTATTTTTCTGAGTCTTGTTCATTTTGCATTGACGCCTTGATATGGATATTTGTCTTTCTTAGTTTAGGTTATTTTGCTCACTTTGAGCAACCCTATTGTGCCTTTCTTCAAGTATAATTTTGTTTTTACAGCTGACTAAAACTGCATAGTGAATCATTACCATATTTTCTTCATTTATCTGATGAAAGATGGCCAGACTGAATCCATTGTTGAGATTTAGAAGTGGTGGACCTGGGGCCTATAGGAGTTCTGTTTTCAGATTTTGTGGAACTTTCAGTTTTATTTCCATAGCCAATGAACTAATTTACATTCCCAGCATCGTTGTATAATGGTCCTTCCCTGGCTGCTTCGTCACCATTTATTTTGTACTTGTCTCTTGAATGACAGGCACTCTGATTGGGGCCAAATGGGATTTCAGCAGAGTTTTAATTTTCATTTTTCTGAAGTCTAAGTATTTTGAACATTATTTTCATCTATTTATTACCTATCAGTGTTTCATCTTTTAAACTCTCACCCTTTTTAAATCAAGTATTCTAATAATATTTGAATATTATTATTCAATAATATCACACAATAATATAAAAAGATGTGCTGCTTTGATACTTACAGGCTGAAGAATGGCATGGGGAAAATACTAAAGATTTTGCTTTCCAAAATTATTCCATATGTTTGCATAAGATTATAAAACTTTATTTGTATAAAATTAACTGTAATTCTTCATGCACAATAGCTTTCATTATGAACTGTATAACTAAAGGCAGTGTTCAAGGCATCTTACAGCTTGATGAAATAGACACAGGCTTTCTGAACCGAGGCTGTCGTGAAGTCACAATTTTCAACACAGGGAAGAATTGCAAAGCACATCTCTGATTCCTTATGCTTTTGATTTGAGTTAATTTTTGGCAAGGAAATCTCAATAAATATTCACTGTTTGTAAGTATTTCTGAAGCACACATTCAGTTATATGACCTTTTATCAGATTACAATTCACAATTTAAGAAACTAACCATAATCAATCAAATGAAAGAATGTTTTTATTGTGTGCATAAGTTTTTGTTGTTACAATTTAAAGGCAAAGTTCCTCTGATCACTGATGCTATTATCCTGATATAAACTCAGTCAATAATTTACTGTGCTTTGCATTATTTATAGGAGCAAGTCTGCAATTTTTACTTGAGAACATAAAAGGTTAAAAATACCACTTTTGAATTTTAAGTTCCAGTAAGAAATGTCAATGTTATCAAAGGACTCTATTTTCCTTAAAATAAATCCAATCTAAAATTACCATATAATTTCCTAGTATACAGAACTTATGAGTATTTAATAATTATTCAAGATTTTTAATTTGAAGTATAAAAACACAATGTTGAAAATATTTGCATAATCCAGATTATAAAAGCTTGATGCTATAACATGAAAGATAAAAGAGAAGTACAACCAAGCCAGATGGATTTTATTGTAGAGCATGAAAGGATTATAGTATGGTTTCAGATTCCACAGTGCAGTAATGGGGTATCCTACTAAGATATGTCATATCATATCACACATCAGTGTTAGTATGACATCAGGAGTAATACCCACAATTACGTGAATGTGTTCTAATACATTTCTCTCCTTTCATATTTTCTAAAACCAAAGTTTCTTTATATATTTAAGTTAAATATCATAGTGCATAATCGATATCAAATATCTGAAGTGTAACACAAATTATATTGATTAAAATACATATGAAATCTAATTTATTTTATAAAGCCATGTGTTAACACACCTTTCAAAACCTGACATTTATCTGAAACATACATATTAAAAGCCTATGTTGTTTTCACTAACATAAAGTGGGGAGATTATTAGCCTTAAATGAATTATATAAAACATTTAACATTTTCTTAACTTTCTTATGTTGTGAATTCTATAAGTATATCCATTTACAAAAGCTCTTGGACTCAGTGAATTTGCAAAACTATATATAGCAATATTGCAGTCAACAAATTTTAGGACTGCTAATCTTCAATACAAAAGCATATTTTATATAATATAGTAAAGTAATTAATACAAACAACATTGAATAACAAGCCTTCTTTACTCTTAGGGATACCATGAATCCTAGTTATAATAACATACTGCATATAAAAGATGTGAATGACAGTGCATAAATCATTCATATTTGCTGTTCTAGCTTCATAGTGCTGGAAGGAAAATTATCTCCTAGGGCATACATTTGTTTACATAGACAATTCTCAGTCTACAATGCTTTGACTTAGCATTTTCAACTTTTCTTTGGTGTGAAATTTATACATACTAAGTGCAAACCATTCTTGAAATGTTTCTTTTCCTCCTTTGTCAGACTGTGATTGTGTGGTATGATATTGTCTCTTAATTCTGAACAGTGGCAGTGAGCAGTAACTTCTACTTAACCAGGCAAACATAAGGGCATACAGCTGATTCTAAAGAGTTTATCGGGATCAATAAATGCATCATTGATCAGCAACTACAAAACCTTATGTTTTGTTATAAAATAAACCATAAGTTAGGTTAATTAGACAAACTAAGCAAGTGGCAATTATAATCATATTTAAAATAGACTATGTTCAAATGATCAATATCTAGGGATAAAATCCATACATAGGCAGACAGACACACACACACGCATAGGCAAACAAACAGACATACACACTGTATGCTAGGCTATGGTGTTTACATAAGTTAAGGTTATAAAATGCATTTCTAAATCACAATATTTTAAAATTTCTGATAGGTATATCAGGATACAATATAATTGTAACTTAAGAAACATCTATGTTTTTCAGGACTTAAAAATATCTAAATAGTCCTTCTAGTATGAACAATGAGGAAAAATAGTGAATTATATAATGTAAATCTTTTCAGGCTGTGAACTCAGATAGGAAATAGGTAAGGGGAATCCCAAGTTTGTCAGGTTCTCTCTGAGGAAGACACAGAGATTTTGACCTGAGAAGTTGAGACAGGAGCTATCGGAACTAAGGGAAGATGAAGTGACTGGTATTTTTACAACAGAGAATCACAAATGTGAAGCTTGCCAAAACATGAATTCCACAAAGCTTTGAAGCACTTCTTGGAGAATCTCAGTAGTTGTGTATGGCCAGCATGAGAGCATCCACCATTTGTCAAGTAGTTGCCCATACAAGTTTGAGAATGGCACAGGGGTATGCAAAGTTGAGCAATCCTTAGGAAAGCCATGCTGAGGAACTTGTCTTTCAAACTTCTTTAGAGTGGTCTCCAGAGGATGAATTAGGCCTTAGAGGAAAAAAAATAAACAGATTCACTTGAAGGAAAGACAAAATCATGCATTGTAAGGATCTACAAGTGTAGGCAAGGAAGTACACATTGCCTCTTACTAAGATTAAAACTCTAGACAATAGATTGTATGCCTTGGATCTCCACCAAAGAATCATAAATCTAAGCTGACAGTCTCCCCAAATAATCAGACAGAAAACCAACCATTTGCTAAAAGAAAAGCGAAAGTGAAGAGGCTTCTAAAAACAATGAAATAATATGATGTGTTTTTGTTTTATTGATCACTGTTGCAAGTATTCCTTCCTGAGCCACTATAGAGAAAGAAAACAAGACATGGAACCTATAGCAAGAAAAAGTAAGTTTTCCTCTAAAACGTGGAACAAGACATGAATGCTGATTTGGTCACTTTCCACATAGCTCAAGAAATCCCTAGTGAAGAATATAGGCAAGGAAAAGAATACACATTCAAATTCAAAAGGAGTAAGTCAACATTTCCTGTGCTTTATATATGGCATAATATTATGTATATAAAATCTTCCCTTGGTATGACTTCAGCACCTAGTATGTAGAGGCATGGGAGGTCCAGATAGAGAGAACCTCAGGAATATAGCTAATTTAAATTCCCCTTGGGCCACATGAGACATTTTCTCAAAGAAACAGAAAAATCTTAAATATTCTACCAAAATGTTACAAATAATGAAACAGTAACACTATAAAATACAAATCTACATCTAAAATTTAGTTTATTTCTATGTGTTGATAATGAACTACTTGAAAAAAACATTAAAACAAGCTTATTTCCAAGAACCAAAAATATAAGGATACCTAGGATTAAAGTTAAAGACATAGTTAAAAAGTATCTACACTGAAGCTTTGAGACTGAAAAACATTGAAAAAGTAAATGGACAGATTTCCTGTATTCATGGATTTGAAGAATTAATGTTTTCAAATTGTTCCTATTTCTCAGATCATTAGAACGTTAAATATAATTCTCATAAAATGTCAATTGGTTATTCAATACCAATTGGTCAGCCCTGAGGTAATAAACATTCATGATTACAGTTAATGAGCAGGCTGCATTTATGTGTTTAGGAATGCATATGTTTATGCATGTATATGTATATGTGCCAAAAAATATTAAAGACAGTCCAAGAATTTGAAAGACTGTAAGTTCCATTCATGGGAGAGGTTGGTGGGAGGTAAGAGAAAAGGTAAGGTATAATCATAATTTCAAAAAGTACTATAAAAGTACCAATGACATTGTTTATGAAACTAGGAAGACAATTATATATATATATATATATATATATATATATATATATATATATATATATAAACTAAAGATACTAAATTGTCAATTCAGTCATAAGGAAAAGTAACAGTGTTGAATTCAGAATAAGTTAGACCTGTACTTAACTTGACAATATACTAAAGAGCTTTAGTGAACAGAATACTGAAGTACTGACACTGATGCAGACACAGACAGGAACCAGTGGGGGAGTGCACTATATCAGACGTGAGTAGACACACATATCCAGTGGATCTTCAACAAAGATGCTAAGAACATAAATTTTGGAAACTCTTCAATAAAAGCTGCTTCAAAGCTGATAATCATATATATTGAAAAGGAATTAGATCCTATCAAGAAAAATAAATTAAAAACATGAAGATAAGAATTAAAAAAATATGAAATTACTATAAGAAAACATATGGACGATGCTTCATGATACTGATCTGTGAAATGCCTTTTTTTCTGTTAATTTTGCAATTTGTGTTTGTTTTGTCCAAGAGTTCACATGTTGTTACCAAAAGAAATAAAAAAATATAAATAAAAATAAATATGTATGATTATACTATTTGCAACAACTACTCATTCATTTTTTTTGTCTAGTCTTTTAATATATGTCTCTTTATTCCTCTGGATTGGAAAAGTTGCAATTCACTAGAAAGAGGTGAGTTTTCTAAGATTACTGGTCATTTGATAGGACCACCCTTTAGGTGCACAACATTCTACATTGGCTCATTGCATCAAGCCCTTGGGATGTTGGAAGAAGAAAACCCACACAGAGGAAGTTTATCTGCTTGGTGGAGTATTAAACTCCTTCACATCCTACCAGTGATTTCCTGAATGCAAGGCAATCTGGCTCCTAACCTGAACACAAGGTACAATCCCACACATTTCCAACTTCTGGACAGTGTTTCACAGGCTTCAGTATCAATGTTTAAATACTTATGTAGTAGCTACTTTTGTGTGACTGGAAAAAAAAAATGTCTGTCAGGACTGCCTATAGGAAGAAAGATCTTTTGGATTTGTGTTTGGTTTTTGGGCTCATAGTTTCTGAAGGTGGATTTTTTCTCAAGCAGGGAAAACATGGCAAATGCCTTAGCTGGGAGCCCAAGGGTGCATGGCAGTTATTGTTTACATGCCTGCTGACAGGGAGCACAGAGCTGGAGGATCTAGGGGGTTGTATAACTTTCATTTCTAAGGCCTCCATTTCTGACAGGCCCATTTCTCAAAGCCTCTATCGCCTCCTGAAATATTGCCAAAAATGGGCAACAAGCCTTCAAAGCAGGAGCTTGTGAGTGACATTTCATGTTGGTAATAGCTGCCTTAATGTCAACATCTTCTCATTGCAATATCCCTCAGCCTGTGAATATGCTTTACTCACTCCATCGCCAGTTATAGGTTGAAATATTAAGTTTTCCTATTTCAAAAATATATAGTGACTGTTACCTATTTGATGATGTTGAGAACTATTTTTGAGTTTTCTTTGATTGTGCATTGAGGACTTTCTTCTGCCCCCTTGCAGTAGTACATTTTTTGTTTCGCTGTTTCTCAATATCTGACAAGAAGCATGACAAGTTCATCTTGGTTTAGTTTGTGAGTGTGATGGCTAAATTTGTTTGTCAACTTGATACACCAGGGGAAGTGAGAACCTCAGTTGAATTTCCTCTATCAGATTGGCCTGTGGACATATTTGTGGAACATTTTCTTGAGTGTTGTTTGAAGCAGAAGATCCCATAGATAGATAGATAGATAGATAGATAGATAGATAGATAGATAGATAGATAGATAGATGATAGATAGATAGATAGATACATACATACATACATACATACATACATAGATACATAGATAGATAGATGAGGAGCTGAATCTGTGCCTAGAGGTAAACCATTCAGCAGTGTTCCTCTGTTAGTTTTGTTTCACACTTCTGCCTTAAACTCTTATCTAGGCTTGACTTGATAGTAGATATAACATGAAAGCTAAAATAAATTCTTTCCATCCCAAGTTGCTTTTGGTCATAACATTTATCATAGCCAATGAAAACTAACTAGAACAAATGAAATGCATTCCATAGTGGGCAAAGAAGGTAGAATAAAGGGGCATTAGATGCCCGGTCATGTTGTATTCATTGTTAGATCCAGAATGGACTGGGAAAACTGGGAAAGAAAAAAACACAACTCCAACTTCAACAGAAGTGGTTTATACTTTAATTAGAACAATGAAAGACAACAACCTCTCTGTGGAAACTGTGATTATACACTATGGCAGAGGATGCTTGAGGCTTTTAGGTCTTGAGGGGGAGTGTCTATCAGGGAAGGAGTCCCACTGAAAATTTTCTGGCTCTGGTTCTGCCCCTGCAATTTCAGGTAAGGACTTTTTGTGTAGACAGATATCTGTGAGCACAGGGTTACAGTTTCAGACAGTAACCATCTGTACTATAGGGTATTCTTGAGTGTGAGGTAGCTTCCACATCAGTATTTACCACATGGAGGTATTTTTGCCCTTTATTTCAGACTCCAGGGGCAACATAAGGAAAAGAGGGGGCAGTGTGTATCTCTCTGGCTAGTTCTTAATGGCTAGAGGGAAGATGAAGGGAGGGGAGCCTCTTTCACCAGGACCTCAAGGGGTATAAGTCAGATTGACTTCATATCACAGGATGACAGTTCTTCCCTGATGGGTGTACTTGCCTGTGCTTGTCATCATGCACTCCTGGAGAAATTTTTGAAAAAGTAGCTATTTATGAGCAGGCTGAAAACAAATAACTTGGTTAAAAAGTGAAACAGGAAAGTGGAGAGGGGGAGAGGAGTAGAGTCCCTAGAAGGACCATGATCAAGGGGAGAAAGGGAAAAGGGGGTTTATGGCTAGGGAAAAACAACATTTGTATTTGAAAAGTTAGAAATGGAAGGCATAGGTGAAGTAAGGGAGGCAGTGAGTGAAGTCAGGGATTGTAGTACAAGGGAGGAATTCTCTTATTCATGTACAAATGTTTGGGGTGACAGTGGCTAGCACCACTGCTGGGAGGACTGCACCAAAGTAAACTGGCAGAAGCAATGGGGACTACAGAGAATCAAAGGAAGGACCAGGAAAAAAGAAAGGACTAACCCAAAGAATTGTATCTGGTCTCCCATGGAAGTTATGAAGGTTTCTGGCAGCTGGAGCTCCCCAACAGAACCCAGTGGTCTTCTAACAGATATATCAGGAACCAATAGAACTCTGGAAATGTGCTAGCCATTTGGAGAGCTTATGTGGAGCATGCCTATATAAAGGCATGTCTGGTTATTTTAAGGGATGTGGGTCCAGTATGGAAAACATTTAAAAGATAAGTTAAAAATGTAAATATGAGAATAATAGGAAGAAGGGAATGATCAAAAGAAGGAGCCAGAGTAGGAGGGAACCAACAGGCTATTCATGCATTGAGGCTTGTCACTGATTTTTTTTTGTCTGGTCCCTGTATATTTGGGCTCCATCTTAAATGAGTGTGAATTTGTCAGTATGGAAGCAGCATCCTTCCTAGAGGGAAGCATAAGTTCTATCCTTAGTAGTAGTCAGGATATTTAGCACTCTTTAACTTTAGAATACCACAACAGCCAGATAATAAATGAGTTCTCCCTGCAGGATATTAAGCTGATCTGAAATTCCTGTAAGATTTTGTGAGTGCTGGTAAGACAGCAGGTTAATTGATGGAAAGAAGACTTCAGTCCAGCTGTTTTAGTTCTGAGGTCTGAAAAACAATCCAGAGCGGCTAGTAAGGAAAGCAGTGAGTGGCATGGCCCATTAGTCCCTTTTTCAGAGGTCACTTCAATTGCTTTTAGGGGATTGGGATACAGATATCTCTTAACTGCTTCAATCTGGCAAAATGATGATGTAGAAATGGCAGTCATTAGAATGTTTTGAAGGGTGGTCTATCTAAAGGACCATAGTCAAACATAATAAATGGAAGAGAACCAGAATATAAGACAGTCATGTGATAAGCATTTTATGTGAATGACATAGCATTTGTAACATATGAAAGTGAGACTATTAAGACTATTATAACTTTCTGAGAGTGTGGTTAAGAGAACAGTTGGGGCCTTTTTTCCTTTAGAGGGAGAGAAAACCACTTAAACAACCCTTTGTAGATTTATCATCTGTCTTAGCAAAACTGATGATTTTGTCACTGTTATCCTTTCCAAGAGGTGACACTACTTATTTGATAGAAAAGATTTAAACTTTTTTTTTTTAATCTGTCCACCAGAAGTTCAGAATCAACCATCCAGTCTCATCTAATACAATCCTGTGGGGGGGGGGATATTAAAAGATAAAGTTGGTCAAGAAAGCTTTCTTTCCATCATAATTAACTTAAGATTTGTTTAATAAGGTGAAATGTAATTGCACATCAAGCTAAACTGTATACCAGAGCTCTGTAGAAGGATAAGATACAATCAGCTGTTTCTTACATCAGATTTCTGTATAAGGAAAAAGCAGTTGTAAGAGAA
The DNA here is from genome assembly GCF_007827085.1 of Peromyscus californicus insignis. Lineage (NCBI taxonomy): Eukaryota > Metazoa > Chordata > Mammalia > Rodentia > Cricetidae > Peromyscus > Peromyscus californicus. The sequence goes on along the minus strand of NW_026294491.1, from coordinate 46,213,187 downwards.
ATCAGTTAAAGTTAAAGCAAGTATCTTGATTGATAATTTATAACAGAAATAGGATCCTATTGGGTCCTTTTATAAGATTTTCTGGCAAAGTTTCATGAACACCACTTGAGTATCCTGAACAGTTTCTCAAACTTATGAGTTTGATGACATAGTACCTGGCAGCCTTCTTTAAGAAGAAGGCATGGGTGGTTAGGGTGTGGAAGGACACATTGCAGCTGTGAAAAGTGCTCTTCCAGAAAGAGACAGTGTCCCAGGCTTGGTAAGAACAGCTTTTAGATTTGGCCTCAGCATTTAAGAAGATAGGTCCATTTTTCTTAGCTGTGGGTAGACACAGCAGTGCTGATATAAACCAAGGGAGGTCTGGTCCTACATCTGAGCAATACACCCATCAGGAAGAGAACACTTAGTGAGAAACAGTTACCAAATAATAGTTTATGTAGTTAAGAATGTCTGAAGACTGCAATCGCTTGAACTGTTTAAGAAGTATACAGCTCGTTTTAATCTTGGTTATACATTCCTGCTGGGTGTTTAGGACCATGTAGGTAGCCAAAGTTCATTGTTGTTTTCATACTGGAAAGCTCTTTGAGAACCTACTCCTCAGGAGTCACACAGTCTTGTGAGGAATCTTTGAATCCTCCAGGCTTTCTTTTACCAGTTGTCCATCTGGTAGTTAAGAAAGGCCTTGCTTGGTCTGGCTGAGGCTTCCTTAGAAACATTGAGGAAATCTCTGTGTTGCCTCTCCTCTGTGTAGACTGCACGCTGGTTAGAGTCATTCATAGGGTCTCCATAGCCTTCCTAAACAAGAGAACAGGTAACTTTCCACAGGTACAACATGTTTCTAGAGATATCCCATGGACCACTATGACCTCACTGACCTGGGAGGGAGAGGAGAGAAATTATTCTCATATCTTTCATCCCTTGGACAACATCAGAATAGCCTCCAAGTGTGGTTATTAAATACGCAGATGAGTTACACAAATTTGGTATTTTTCACTGCTGTATAATATTTTAATAGCCAGATATTTCTAAATAATATTTGATTAGGCAAGCACTTTAGCTACTTTTTTTTTTAATGGTTGATCTTAGACCTTAAGAGCTTTGAAACTATATATGCTATCTTTAAATGTCATCCTCTATGTACTACAAATAACATACTTCATAATTTGTATTACTTCATAATTTACAAATATTTCTAGTTATTTTTTTCTCTCTCCTTGACTGAACTCCTGGAACTTGGCCTGGTGGTTGGCTGTGGATGGCTTGTTCATTTTAAGAAATTCAAGGATTTTTTTTAACCTCTAAAGTCTCTTTAAAATAAACAAATGAATAAATTGGTTTTAGCTTTTGAAGATCCAGTCCAGGGCTTACATTCTGTCTTCTGAAGTAAACAACTGCTACCCTCATTCCTTTCAGTTTCCTCAGGTAAATGACAACAAGCAGACTTGGTAAATGTTAGTACTCTTTCATAAAAGAGGAGATGAACAAGCCATCCCAGGCAAACTTACATACAAAAAATAAATGATAGATGATAGATAGATAAATAGATAGATAATAGATAGACAGATGATAGATAGATGAATGATAGATAGATAGATAGATAGATAGATAGATAGATAGATAGATAGATAGATAAGAGAGATTCTATGAGCAAGGGGCATCAAGATCATGATGGGGAAATCTACAGAGACAACCTAACCAAGTTAATGGAAACTCATGAAATTTAGACCTACACCTGTGGAGCCTCCATGGGACTGGACTAGGCCCTCTGCATAAGTGAGACAGTTGTGTATCTTGATCTACTTAAGAGACTCCCTGGCAGTAGGTCAAGATCCATCCCTAGTGCATGAGTGAGCTTTCTGGATTCTACTACCTATGGTGGGATGCCTTGCACAGTCTTGAGGTAGGGGGAGGGTATTGGACCTAGCTCAACTGAATATACCAGGCTCTTCTGACTCCCCATGGAAGGCCTTACCTTTTCAGAGGAGAGAATGAGGGATGGGCTGGGGGAGGGAAGGTTGGGGGGTAGGTGGGAGGTGGGAAAAGAGGGGGATCTGTGATTGGTATGTAAAATGAATAAAAAATTTCTTAGTAAAAAAATTACAAAAAACAAACAAACAAATGTAACACAAATTTCTAAACGGTCTTTTTAAATAAAAAAAAAAAAAAACCAAAAAACCTCAGTGCCAGGTATTGGGGTGAGTTCTGAAAGAAAGATCAGAGAAGCAGAACAAGCTACAGCCAACTTCACCTTGACAACTTCTCAACAGATCCTGTTTCCTCAGACTGAAAGCCTCTGTGTCTTCATCTGAACTGATCTCAACTGAACTGCTGCTAAAAGCCTAAAAGTTTAAAAAGCCTCTATTTCCTGGTCTTCACGCCTTATACACCTTTCTGCTTCCTGCCATTATTTCCTGGGATTAAACATATGTGTCACCATGCTTGACTGTTTCCAGTGTGGCCTTGAACTCACAGAGATCCAGATGGATCTCTACCTTTGGAATGCTAGGATTAAAGACATGTGTTACCACTGCCTAACCTCTATGTTTAATATAGTGATTGTTCTGTTCTCTGAAACCCAAGTAAGTTTATTGGGGTGTACAATATATTAACCACAAACAAAAAATAAAATACAACGCTCCCTATATATGAAAATAACTTATGTCTGTGCCTTTAAATGTAATATATTTATACATATATATGCATATATATACCCATATATGTATATATAATGTGTAAACATATTATATCATCAAAAAAGAAGTATGCATAACATAACTATGTACATTTTGTATCCTTTTATAGTAGTTGTTTTTATTATAGGACTCTTTATATTTTGAGATACATGTTGGAACTAGTTTACCGTCAAGGGCAAAATCTGTTTATTTTTTGGGCGCTTTCATTCTCCTTTTCCCTGGCACACATTCAGGGACCAGCCTGAACCAGGACCCTCTGAGACAACCATGCTTCAGTCTGAGTGGGAAAGTCAAATACCAACATTACAGAGCCAGTTTCTCAGTTTAAACAGCACAGGACAATTTGACAGTAATGTCTGCTCTGCTGTGATAGGTAGGGGAAGGAGGGTCACATTTTACCTCTGAGAGGGATTAACATCTAAGACGGACTTCGGAAGTTTGAGCTGCTAAAACCTGAAGTGCAGAGGTGGAGGGAGAGAACAAAGGGCCCCTGTGAAGACAGAAAAGAGGTGAAAGTAGGGAACACTTCAGATTTTTTGTTACTCTGTTATGTGAAGTTATCTGAGTCAGTGACACTTTGAAATTCAAAAAATATCTAGTTTGTATTGGGTCCAAACTTCTGTCAACAAGCGTACTAATGCCTTGGGCTTTTTTAAAGGTGAACAAAAGTGTGTAGGAATGGAGATTTTGTGCAACATTTAGGTAAGCTTGTAAATGTTTTCGAGACCAATGAATGCCACAAAAACATACCATGCAACAGATCTCACATAAGATATTTGTTGGGGCAGTGGTGGTTTGGGGTCATACAGAAGGCTGCCCCTGAGCAACATTGAAAGAGATAGGTCATGAAGGCTTCATAAAATATATGGAGCATGCACATAGGGAAAATACACAGCCCCATGGTGACAGTGGACATCTGTCATATTGGTGGCCTAGCTGGACATGACCTGGCAGTTGTTACTGAGTCACTGAAGGTGGAGTGGGAGATGGAGGTGCACCTCGTTCTGGGTTGTGGGTGGATCTCAGTTTATCAACAAAGGTAAGGATGAGACTAGTTTATGGTCATCACCTACAACCAGTAAGTGGACAGAAACAAGTGGCCAGGGTCTGGAACCAGTATCCTAGTTCCCAAAGCCTGGCAGGGAGACCTGGAAGCAGAGAGACACAGGAAGCAGAGTCCCAGTATGTGGAGTAGGATATCACTATAGACTCCTAAACTGTGTGTGGAGGTTGAATGAACTGTAGTTGAATGACATAATGCCTCTGCTCTGGAGGTTACAGGGGGTAACAGAGTAAGTTTCATCCTGTTAAGAAAGGAAAGGAACCAAAACTGAGTTAATCCTTCTAATAAAGACCCAAGAACAGGGAAACTATTCCTTCAACAGGACTTGAACCTATCAACTAGGTCAAATTGGTTATTCCACTGATTTTTCAGCCCATAGTGAGTACTGCATGGATCTATTGATGATGGGTTTTAGTGGAATAAAAAATGGGAGGAGAGTGGGGGAGGGAGAGAGAAAAAGAAAGTGGAGAGAAAGAAGAACAAAGGACTTATTTGGGGAAGGGGGAGAGCTTTAGTTCCAATGAAACTGTCTTCAGCTTTTGGTACCAAAATGTAATTTCTGGAATGGACCTGGAGAAGCAGAAAAGAAAGGACAGCTGGACTCTGTCCTCAAAAGAAGCAAATTGCCCTCAAATTAGATCAATAATGGGCAGCAGCTTGTCCACAGGAGTGGAGGTTGCATCTTGAGGCTTGAAGCTTTGTAGGGCTTCAAAAGGGAAGTGCCTATCAGGGTGAGCATTCAGTGCGGGTGTGCTTGTCCTGGTTCTGCATCTGCAGTTTCATATAATGACCATTTTTGCTGGCATATCTGTGAGCAAGGAGGGGAGGTGGTTGTGGTTTCAGATAGTAACCCTCTGCATTAGCAGGTATCCTTGAGTGAGGGAATCTTCCATGTCACGATTTGCTGGATGGAGATAATTTACCCTCGATTCACAGTCAGGAAGCAGACAGCAAAGGATATGGGGCCATATTAAAAGCCTGAAGATCCAGCGTAATGACCCATTTCCTCCATCTCCTATAGGTTCACAGCCTTCTACAACAGTAAGTACCACCATTTCAAGATGTGAACTTTCATCCATCTGAGCTTTTAGAGGACATTTCAGATTCATAACATAATCCTACCTGATGAGTGGAAGACTGATATTATTGACTACCTTCATCCTGTCATAACTGCTCCTTGTTCTTAAAATGTTGTTCTTCTGCAGCTTCATGTGAATGTCTGGCAGATTAGCAAGGCATTTCTGGGCTAATTTGTTGGTCTTATGCTTCTTGGTACTACGCAATTTCTGTAACTTCTGTCTTGCCCAATAAAAGACTGCAAAATTAATTTCTCCAAAGGTTGTCAGAGTCTGGCCCTACATGTGCTAATTTTGTGATGCCTGTCTCACACACTGGTATTATACTGAACATTGCACACTTGTTTGTTTAGAACTCTTTATAGTGGCTGCTGGCTTGACATATCATCTACTTCGGAGTTGCCCAACCTATTAGCTCAATTGTCTCTACTTTCTAAGGCTGCTGCCCTTATGTGTCCAATGGTTTGGCAGATAAGTGACTTTCCAGATCCTATTGGATCTACACATATCTTAATTGTTATATTCCTCAACTTTCTATTTCCTAATTCCTGAAAGGAAAAAAATCAGCATATATTTTCTCTATTTTTCTCTAGTGCTAAAACTTGTTCAAAAGTATGACCCATGTATGAATATTATGCAGCTTATGTTTTAAAGTGTCATTATTATTTCAACCATTTTGAAAGTAATTTATGAACAATAATAAAATATAACAAATCTATTATGCTGATCAATAACAAATGATATAACAGCTTATAAATGAATAGTTTAATATTTAACTCTCAGGAAGTGTGGTATTTGAATAAGAATGGTCCCCACAGCTGCATCTATTTATGCTTAGACACCAGAGAGTATATCACTGACTTGGGGCTTCAAAAGCCCATGCCAGGCCCAGGCGTGTCCTCTCTCTCTCTCTCTCTCTCTCTCTCTCTCTCTCTCTCTCTCTCTCTCTCTCTCTCTCTTCTCTGCCTACATATTAGGATGTAGCTCTCAGCTAATGTGTAGTACTTGCTATGCCTGCCTGCTTCCTTGCTCTATGCCATGATGATAATGGACTAAACATCTGAAACTGTAAGCCAGCTCACAATTAGATGCTTTCTTTCATAAGTGTTGCTATGGTCATGGTGTTCCTTCACAGCAATAAAATACTTACTAAACAAGGAAGGGTTTTAGTCATTTATCTATTTACATTTTAAGAATTCTGTGCATGTATACAATGAAGCATAGCCCTACATTCCCATGTCTCCTTCAATATGTCCTGCTCATAAATTCATGGCCTTTTTTTTTATAAACTTTAGTCCCAATTAAGCTCAGAAAATGTTTTTAATGTTAACGGGAACAATAAAACCACATATTTCTCATAAGGATACAATTATAGCTGATGTTAATTATAAAAATAAGAAAATTATATTTGGTTGGGCAGACTGCTCAGTGGTTAAAAGCACCAGTTGTTTTACCAGAGACCCAAGGTTCAGTTCTCAGTATCTACATGAAAGCTAATAATCATCTCTTGTTCTAATTTAAGAAAAACTGATGCCTTCTTCTCAGATCTATAGGTAACAATATGCACATGGTACACAAACATACATGCAGGCAAACTCTCAAACATACACATAAAATGAATTAAAAATGAGAAAATTCTATACAATTATAATATTAAAAATAAAGTAAAAGACATTGAAAGCACTTGGATTTTCTCTGGCAGTCTAATTTTGCATTGGGGGGATGGTGATAGGCTGATTTAAGTATTATTTGGTATTGTATAGAATAGTGTAAGAATGAAGTAATTATAGGTAGTTTGCCATTTATACAGAGTCATATCAATAGAATAATTTTTGGAGAATCAAACTGCATTTTCGGCTGGCAGAAGTTCTTGAGAGACAAACATAGAGTTGTTTTCATTCTGAAATTATTTACAACCAACTACACCAAATATTTGGGAAGAGGAGTTTTTTCCTCTGTTCTCAAAAAGTAAAGGATCTACAATACTGCTGTAAACATCCCATTTATTTACAAGTATTAACTTCTGCTGAAGTATTATAAAAAAGCAGAATCCAGCTCAGACGTGTAGCACATTCTTCTGATCTTACCTAGAGAGGTAGACATAGAAGACATATGCTTAGATCAATTTAAAAATAATCCATAAAGAAATAAACATTAGTGTTTTGAAAGTTCAAAGGCTTCAGAAGAAAAATGATTATTTTTATAGATTTTAGTCAAAATTATTATTACTGCATGAAGTAAAATTTAGAAGTATCAGTTTTTCATTAGTACAACTCCAAACAGGAGACAAAGTTCCCTGGAGTCATTAATAAATGGAATGTCAATCCAGAAGCTTAAAAATACATGCTTCCATTGACACGTCACTGTGTATCAAGTTTAAGACTTTGCATTGAATAAAATAGGGATTTAAAATTAAGACAGTTACGATTAAATATTAACCACAACTTTAAGGTCACTAAAAATTCGAGGTATTCATTAGAAGCTAGGTTTTGCCAATCAAGACACTGAAGATAAAGATGAATATTTTTAAGCATTCAAAAAGAAAACTTTTAGCTAACAGACCTTAGTTTGAGTTATTTTATTCCCCAAATGCAGTTGGATTGTTGGCAATGCCATGTTCAGAATTTAACTCTATCAGAACTGGTTTTTTTTTCTCTTGTTTGTGTATATAGTGGTTACACAGGGAAAAATGCTTCTTGCTTTTTTATGTCCTAGTTATAGAATGAACAGCATTTGTTTTGTGTGTTTTGTGTTGGTATTCTCTTGACAACATTGCCTTTGATTCCTCTGGGACATTTTTCCTACAGTATTTTCATAACACAGCATCTGTGTTGGCTGCAAAGGAGAAAATTCCTCCTGAGTGAATTGGGGAAGGGAAACAGAAACATTCTTTCCCTTGAACGTCAAAGAAAACACCATGTCCATACACAATCATCCCTTTTGCCTAAATGAGGAGCCAGTCCTGAGCAAAATCCTTTTCTGTTCCCTATAAACATTGAAGTCTGTCAAGAACGTTGGTCTCATTTTCTCGTGTTCTTTCACTCTGAGACTGACATTCAATCTTTAAAATAATTGCATGTTGGGAAGGTAATTGGCTGGAAGGTTTTATATGTTTGGGGCTTGCAGAAAATTGAGTTTCTATTCATTGTTCTGCCTTCTCTTTTTAGCAAGATTTGCTCAGTCTTCTGGGGTGGTAAGACGGATTCAACAATGTATGTACTGTTAAATTGTTTCATTAGTACTTATGATTAAATATGAAAAGAGCATATTTTCTAAAGGGCTAAGAGAAAGTGTGTTTATATTCCACATTATTACTTGTCACGACAGTTTTCTGTGAAAATATTTACACAAATAAGGGAGGAAAATCACAATAACTATTTGTAAATGATCTTCAAAATTTTCCCCAAAGATAAATGTGTACATACAAAATGTTCTTATTGATCTCTATTTTTTTAGTATAATGACTCTTTAAATTGGTAAAATAAAAATTATTATTCCCAAGTCCTTTTTTGTTGAACAAATGATAAATTATTAAAAAAAGGTAAAGTGTATGACTAATAGCCAAAATCTATATTTTCTAAATTATTTTGCATTAAAGGTTTTACAAATCAATCTTTTTGTGGTATTCACCTGGTTTTGTATAACATTTGAGTTTAAAATCCTAACTCTCCTTTTTATATGTGCTGACTTTTGATTCCCTTGAATCTTTTATGATACAATGTGTTGACCTATAAAGCTTAATCTATTGATGTACCTCAACAATCAGAGTGATAATTCAGATATCGCTTCATTGAATAAATTCATGTGTTGAAATGAACTGGTCATCTTGGCTAGATGCTGTCACATGTTTCCCCCCACATGCTAAACTATAGAAGATGCTATGCTGTTCACCATGAACTATGGAATAGGAATATTGATTTCATTTCTTCCCTGTTATTAATCATTAGGAACATGCAATTGTTATTCAAACAGTTCAAGAGAAAACTACAGGATTAATGCATCACTCAATTGATGTAAATTTATCTGTAGAAGCAAATCATATCAATCCATTTCTACTGATTCACCTGCAGTGTTAACATGAGAGAGTGTAGTAGAGAGAGTCCCTACCAAGGCTGGTGGAAAGTGTCCCCCTGCTATGGATGTGATTACTAGGGACCACTTAGGATGTGCAAATACAGCTGTCACAGTCATTAGAAGGCCACTGACATAATTGACTAGTGTAGTCAGAAGGTTTTCCTGAGGTCCTGCCTGGCCGCTCCGTCCCACAACCGCTTATAAAATAATCACTCAGAGGTTTAATATTGATTATAACTGCTCAACCATTGGCTTAGGCTTATTACTGACTAGCTCTTTCACTTAAATTAACCCAGAAATCTTATTTATGTTTAGCCACATGGCTTGGTACCTCTTCTCAGTTCTGCCTTGTCATCTTGCTTCCTCTGTGTCTGGCTGGTGACTCCTGACTCAGTCCTTTCTCTTCCTAGAATTCACCTCATCTGTTCACCCTGCCTATACTTCCTGCCTGCCTACTGGCCAATTAGCCTTTTATTAAACCAGTACACAAGAGCATTATCCCACAGCAGACAAGGTATCCAAATATATTACCTTGATTTCTCAAGGTCTTTAGTTAAAAACTGAAAGTGAAAAGAAGAACTTACTAATGAAGATCTGAGGTAAAAACTAAAACTGCAAAAAGTAAAGCTTTTTGATAGTTAACTGAAAAACCTCCTGTGTGGCAAGGCCAGATGTTATGAATTAAGCACAGAGCTAAATCACTAATTCTATTTCCTCAAACACCTTTTCTATTTTAGCCCTGTTTGATAATGCTTGTCAAAAACTACTTTATGCTTAGAATTTTAAGTAAATAATTCTTCTTACAGATTTCATAGCAGTCATTTATGTAGGTGATCTCTCAGAGGTAAAAGAGATCTGTAGATAGTTATCTTTCTTCTCATTGACAGAAAAAGTAGATCTTCATTATGGTTTTTCTTTCCAGTCTTTTCTAATCCAAAGCAATGCCAAAACATCTAATCCTCTCCAAGAAACTGAAGACCATGGATAGCAGTAATTAAGATTCAAATCGTACTTCCTTCTTGGCTTATTTAAGGTCTTCAATTTCTGATGTATTTACTTAAAGTTCTTCTTTTAGTGCACTAATTGCCAAGGACTGCTTGGCAGGCAGAGTTGTGCTGTGAATGAAAGACTATGTTCAGTGGCAAGAAGCAAACCAGAAGAGAACATTTTTTTTTTAATTTTTCTGCAGGAGACATTGTTTATTTCAGGTCTCTGGAGCTTCCAAAAAAATGCCTTTCTTTCTCTTTTTCTCCAAAGTTGCTGGAAAAATACACTTCTGGAACCAAGAGATAAAAGAAAGGAAGTTTCACTGTTTCTTCAACTGTTTTGTGTTTGCCTATCAAATACAAAGTCACCCAGACAGTTTTAGTCATCTTTATTTACTTAATTATATGGATTAAAGCCTTTTTAATATGCTTGATTACTATTACAGCTTTATTTGAAATACATCTGAGGAGTCTATGTTAATCTATGTAAGAAAAGGTAAACTGAAATAATTTCACTAGCATAAAATAAATCACGAGAAGCAAAGGATTTAAGTTGATGCGATTTGTTATGTGAAGAGACAGAATAAGAGCAGCCCTTAGTAAAGGGGAAGTATCTAGAGCAAATTGCTTTATTTCGATTGCTATGCTCCTATTTTACATTGGTGAATAGTTTGTGTATTAACCTAAATATCCAATTGATATCTAAAGTTGAAAAAACAAGAGAAACAGCATATTGTCTAGAGTTGTAGGTATTACAATAAAAACAAATAAAACCACTGATATGCATTTTTTTTTAAAGAGAGGCAGTACCAGTGGGTCAGGAAACTGGTTTATATACTAGTCATTTAGACCAAATCATGTATGTTCTTTCACAGTTACCACATCATCATAATTACTGTAACTCCGTAAGGTTCTGAGATGAACTAACGTGATTCCTACTAGCTGTTATTTTTCTTTAGTATGGAATTGATTATTCAAAGCTTGACTAATTTTCTATGTAATTACTAGACTAGGTTTATTGGTACTTAGAAATAGTGTGCTGAGATTTTGCTTGAAAATACATTGACCTGTAGATCATGATGGTAGGAGCTGACTTCCCAACAATAATAGTTTTCTTGATGTATAGATATGGAATAAATCTCTCCAGGAATTTAGTTTTTCTCTTATGCTTTTCATTAGTTTTGCATATTCACCATTCTAGAGCATGAATGTAATTGGTTGAGATCTTTATGTCCTTCACTTCTGTAATTCTATTGTAAATGTCATTGTTTACATCTTAATTTCAAGTTCTATATCCATTGTTGTTTTTCCAGCACATGAGAAACTTATGGTTTTTTTTTTAATATGTTATCACCTAAAAACTGCTATGCACACAGATTTTTTTCAGATCAGTTTTTGAGACATTTATAGACAATCATGATATCTATAAACTAAGATTTATTTTTTTCTTACCATACTGCATGCCTTTTTTTTTGTTTTTCTTTTGTTTTGCTTATAATTACCCTAGGTAAGTCAGCTACTAATATGAGTATAGTATGGAAAGAAGGAAGGAAATCAGTCTTGTCTGACTCTTAAATTAGAGAACAGCAGGATTTAATTATTGAATGTCTGTTTTTAGTGTTTTCATTGTAATCTCTTGACAAGCTAAAGAATATACATTTACTCTGAGCTTATCATTTTATTTGGAAAGGTATTGGATTTTTTTCCATGTGCAACTCACCATCAATAGCTATGAGTATGTAACTTTTCTTTGTCTGTTTTTATGGTGAATTACCCTGATTAATATCTAGATGTTGAAAAATCCTGTCTGTAATAAACACTTAATGAATCTTAGTCACTGATAATTTATAGCTTTCAGAATACAATATTTTCATTAACATATTTCAATAATTAATTTGAAATGTATTTTGTCCTTCTATTTGTAAACAATATTAGAGTTGTCTTTTCTGTCTCTATCTGTTTTTCTATAAGCTGTAATCTAGTTACATGATAAAATGTCATGTTCTCTTTGCTTTTATTTCCCCAGGGACATCATGTGGAGCTTTAATTGCTTCTTACCTTTTAGAAACATATGAAACTCACTAGACCAGTATTATTTTTTCCTGAGATTTTAATAGATAAAGCTATTTTCGTATTACAAATTATCTAGTTGTGAATTTTAGTATTGTTTCTCTGTGAATTGTCCCAATTTATCTGCATTATAGTTTATGGTATTTCTTTTTTTTTTTTTTTTTTGGTTTTTTTTTTTCGAGACAGGGTTTCTCTGTGTAGCTTTGCGCCTTTCCTGGAACTCGCTTTGGAGACCAGGCTGGCCTCGAACTCACAGAGATCCGCCTGGCTCTGCCTCCCGAGTGCTGGGATTAAAGGCGTGCGCCACCACCGCCCGGCTATGGTATTTCTTTATGCGATGATTCCTCTATATTCCCAAGACTTTTAGTGAATCTGTGGAATTCTTATCTTTTTACACTTGGCTAATGTTTATTAATTTTGTTATGTCACCAATAAAAGCAATTATTTCATTTTATTTTACTTCTTATTCAATGTGCTAATTTTCTTAGCATAGACTTGGTTTTGAGCTGCAATTCTTTCTGTCTATTTGAAGAATTAATTTAAGTAGTTTTTGAAGAATATTTCTGGCATAAACAACATTTATTTTTATGTGACAAACAACCTATTTATCAATCTTTCTGAACAAAGAGCATTTTTCATTGATTTAAGTCTCCAGTCATTTTCAATAGCACTTCATAATTTTCATCCACAGGTCTTTGTAGATTATTTTCTAAGTGGTCTTATTAAATAAAAAACACAGAGCCAAATATAGGGGTGAAAGCCTTAGAGATCAGGGAAATAGGAATAGCCATAAGCTAACCTTATCTCACAATGCTGCAGCTTCCAGTGAGCTACTTCCTGTCTACCCACGTCTTTATTGCCTTGTTGTTCTGCCCTCTCATTGGCTCTTAGCCCAGCGACCTCACTTCCTTGTCACTGCCTCCAGGTCTCTATGGTTGGTACTGGGATTAACAGCGTGAGTCATCATGCTTGGTTCTGTTCCCCAGTATGGTCTTGAACACACAGAGACCCTGCCTGCTAAGTGATCTGTAGCTGGAGAGCTTCTCTCCACGTCCCACCAAGCTCCGGCAGTCTGACAGCCCACTTATAAAATAAACACACGGATGCTTATATTATTTAAACTGTTTGGCCTAATGGCTCAGGCTTCTAGCTATTTAGTTCTTACGCTTACCAGCATCTTTACATGCTGCTTGTCATGGTGGCAGCTGGCAGTGTCTCCTTCCTCCGCCTTCCACTTCCCAGAATTCTCCCCTCTCCTTGTCCTGCCTATACTTCCAACCTGGCCACTGGCCAATCAGTGTTTTATTTATACAGAACAATATCCACAGCACTCCCCCCCCCTTTTTTTTCAAAAAGGAAGGTTTTAACTTTTACACATCTCCAAAGCCAGCTTGGTTTATTTGGGAATTTGGGCGTAGCTTCTTTTACTACTTCCTACTGGAGGGGGGTGCTGTATCTTATTGGAATACAATGAAAATTTTAGGATTATGGAGTAGTCCATGAGGGTGTATCATCTGAGCCAGTTGCCTTGAAATGGTTCTGGATGTTGGATCATCTGGACCTTGGTGTCATCAGAGACCTTTCAGGGGGTCTTGGCTGGTCAAACCTGATGTATCTTAATCTGGAACAAATCTATAGCCTCTGGCTTTCTGTTGAAACAAAAGCAGAAACTCTTTTCCAAAGCAACGTGTTTTTATATCCAAATTTTGAAGTCAAGGTACCTTTAAAATTCACATTTTGGCATAACTCAACAGGTTTTACAATCAAATATTTTGCTTCAGCTACAAATATCAAAGAGAACATAATCCAGATTCTCTGTGTGATAGCCATCTTTACATGGCCTATTACCTTTATTGTTTCTTTAAAGACTTTATTTTTAAAAGCTATCTATTTGTTTATATAACTGTATATATTCCTTTTTTTCTCTTTGAAGCTTATGTACAATTTACATACATTGTAAACTATTCCATCTGAATCAGTCTTATTGTGAACATATTGCTTTAAACTGCAGCCTTCTAAGACTGAAACTGGCGCTGGTGCTGTGGTTGCTGGCTCCTCCCACTTCAGCTTCCCAACATGGTGGTGGTACATTTTCTGCCAGCTCTGGGAGCCATCAACTCTCAGAAATAGTGGGTCTATGCTTCTATCAAAGCAGCGTGTAGCCCAGAAACCTCTTTTTGTTTTGTACCTGCAAAGGCTAAATCCACAAGGCAGCTTAATGTGCCACTTGCAGAGGCCTCATTCCTGCCATACTGCAGGTCGAGCATGCATGCCTGGAACCCACCATAGTAGCTCAAACACACAGGCTGCCACTAACTTGAAAGAGACAACTAGGAACTGTTTTTAGCTCTGTTTTAGAATCTTTTTACTCAGGTTTTAGGTGGAAACTCTTGCCAACACGTTGGGTTCCATTTGTAGCTGGAGAGCTTCTCTCCAGGTCCCACCAAGCTCCAGCAGTCTGACAGCCCACTTATAAAATAAACACACAGACTCTTGTATTATTTAAACTGTTTGGCCTAATGGCTCAGGCTTCTAGCTGTCTAGTTCTTATATCTTAAATTAATCTATTTCTATAAATCTATACCTTGCCACATGGCTCATGGCTTATCAGCATCTTCACATGCTGCTTGTCATGGTGGCAGCTGACAGTGTCTCCTTCCTCTGCCTTCCACTTCCCAGAATTCTCCCCTCTCCTTGTCCTGCCTATACTTCCTGCCTGGCCACTGGCCAATCAGTGTTTTATTTATACAGAACGATATCCACAGCAGTGATCAGATTAAGGGAATGTGCTACCACTGCCTGACTTTTGTGTTTACTTAAAATGACTTGCTATTTCCTCTGATCTCAAAGCAAACTTTATTTATTAACATACAAATAAAATATCACACCACTTTACAGCACAAATAAAATATCACCACAGGTCTTGCATTTTCTTATTTAAAGTTATTCCTGAGTATTTTTGTAAATGGAACTATAAATTCCATTTGATTTTAGTTTCATTTTTTTAATGATCATCAGTCTACCCCCACCCCCATACATAGATACAAAGATGATAGATATTGGTTTGTCAACAAACAAGGATAATGTGACTCATTCTTTTTGTAGTTAAGTAACTTACTGTCTTCATGCTTAACTCCTCAAACTGGTGTTACTGAGCTTCAGGCTCTCTCTAATGAGAACAGAAGCATTATCTGATGGAGAAGACAGGGGTCTCAAAGCAGTCAGGAAGGCCAAAATAGAGTTCAACTTCCTGTTTTCTCCTTATCTCTTGAATAAGCACCTCTGCTGACTACCTTTGAGTAACTGAGACTGAAAAGAAGAACCTATATTCCTGGTGTTTGGGCCACCTGGACTCAACTCACAGGTGCTTCCTCCTCCAAACATCCTGTCCCGTTTCTGCCATAAGTCCTTCAGAAAGCTTCTAGACATGCAATTCAATGGTACCCTATTTTCTTGGATCATCCCTGCTCTAAGGAAATGCTACTCTCTACCTCTTCCTCTATCTACTGATGTGTATTGTTTCTATGGTTGTTTTACCTGCCTATGTCCTAGTGCATCCTGTGTGTGTCTGTGTTTACATAGACCATAAGAAGGCATCTGATTCGCTGTAGCTACAGTTATAGGAAGTTAGGGGCCACCATGTGGGTAGTAGGAGTCAAACCTGGATCCCTTGGTTGAGTGCCCTTAACCACTGAAATATCTCTCTAGCCCCTTCTGCTCCATTTTAAGCTCTCATCTATGAATTCATAATAAATTTCTTTCCAAAACTAATCGTCTTTTTTTCCATAAATTTTGCTTCTTGAAACTATGGGACATAATCCTGAAAGCCCATGGCTCAGAGCAGCATTGGTGGTCATCAGTTTTTCTAGGTCCCTCATTCCACAAACCAAGCTCACTAGGACTTGAAAAAGACTCAGTCCCTTTCACAGACACCCCAGAATTCCCTAATTTTTTTTCCTCAGCAAGATAGTCCTCATAAGTGGCATCAATCCGTCAGTCAATCGATAAAACATTCATGTGATGTAATACACAATATACCATAGAAGACACACTGAGTTATTTCAAAGTAAAATGGGACATTCTCAAAGGTGAGAGAGAGGAAATGGTCTGAGAGAACTTTAAGGAAGAAAATACACTAAAAGCATAAGAGTTGACAATGGCAAGAGATCTCATTGTGCCAATCTCAAACTTTTGGCACTAGAAAAAAAAATAGCTTTGCTAACTGATATTTTAGTATCTGAGTGACTGTCAGGCCCACTCTTGTCTAACGGTCATGTAGCATAATAGATTAAGATGAAAAGACATGAAAGAGAATACAACTAAATTTATAAAATAACCAGGCTTTACCAGGAGAAATATCCTTCCCTTGACAGGCCTGGCTTTACCAGGAGAAATATCCTTCCCTTGACAGGCCTAAACAAAGCCTGTTACCTCAACCTTTGTCCTATTAATTGTCTATAGCTCCCCTGACATATGGTGTTTTAAAGCTTAAGGGATGACAGATGTGAAGTTTCTTTTCTTACCTACAAGTTTTGTTTGAAAACTGTTGTATTAACAAGGGCACAATAATTGAGGCCAGAAGCTGATTTTTCAAGGAAAGCATAGAGTCACTTCTAGCCTAGAGATCTGTCAAAATGTCAAAGACTTGTCACAGGATATAAACTCTACCAAACACAGTAGTCTTCCACCTGTTACCACATTAAAAACCTTAACATCTTTCCTTTTAGAACAGGGAGTGCTTTTCTTTAAAATAGACAGGTCTCGACCCATTTTTCCAAGCCTGGACATTAATAAAAATCCTCCCATCTCTATCTCTTAGTTTGGGTCTGTACAAGTGGGTAGTAGGACCACAAGAGCTTGGTGACACTTCAGGTGAACAGCTTCAGTGCTGGGCTTTATATGAATATGATTATGAGAAAGTTGTCAGCCTTCAGCGACTTGCACATTAGCTAAGCTCTATCTAAGGACCTAGCAATACAATATCCAGTACTTTGTTGAGTGGCAAAAGAGGGAATCATTTATTTAGCCTCAATGTTTTATGAAATAGAAATGCTTGAAAATAAAAAATAATGGATTTTTAAAAATAATAAAAAATTAATGTGCATAAATAGCTTTACTTAATTTTGCAAAGCTAGAGGTAGTGTTGGATGATTGGGTCAAAAACAACAATAAGAATAGTGGGCAAATGTTGAATAAATTTATCATGTTGAGAATGGTCCTGTCAGGGTAGGTAAGAAAAAGGATCATCCTTGAAGTGGATTATTCCAGAAGAAATATCACTAGTAGTAAAGGTTCTGCTTTGCAGGCTGTGTGTGTGTGTGTGTGTGTGTGTGTGTGTGTGTGTGTGTGTGTGTGTGTGTGTGTGCATGCACGTGTATGCACATGTATGGAGGTTTTATATATATGCACTGCTCCATAAAGAACAAAAACAAAATAAAACTTGCATCAGAAAGGAAGATACTACCCATAATTCAATTCAGAGATATAATCAAGAACTGCTTTCACATAATTTCTGAGTTACCAAAGATTTTGTTTTCTTTTAAGTATTATGGTCAGGTAAGGAGCAAACAAGCATAGTTAAACTATTGCAATTTGGTCAAGGAAAGACAGTATCAAGCAATGGGTTGTGCCAAAGGCGACAGCAGGAATGAGTAATGGCAGCATGTGTTTTAGAATTACAAGGCACTGTGGCTTTAAATATGAGTGATAAGGAAAGCAAATGTGATAAATGAATCTTGAGCTTTTTGTCTTGAGAAGTTAGTTAGATTACTCTGTCCTTTACTTTTATATGAAGATAGAAAAGAATGAATGAACCTTTGGGGTCATAATTGGGATGAATATTTGTGGTTTGCTAGGTATGTGATCCCTTTTAAAAAAGCAAGAGCTGTGATGAAAACTACAAAGACATTGGCAGCTGCATTTCTTGGTAAGAATGCCCAGAGAGAGTACATCAATGAACAGCAAAGGAGATGAAATTTTGATAAAAATGGTGAGCATCCCCACTGTAGAGACATTTGAAATAAACACGAGAAAGTAAACCTCACAAGACCTCTATAGCAGAGAAGGGAGACACAGGGCAGAGGTGAGAATTATGCAAGAACATCTCTTAGATATCTGAAAAAAAATATAGAAAACAAAACTAAAATAACCCACAGACTGAAAAGAACCAAGTAAAGGAGATGGGGGAAACACACCCAAGTTAAAATCTGAGGACCACACTGGTGATCTGTCTCTCTAGCTTCTCTCTCCCTCTCACAGATACCAAGCATGTCCTACCTCACACACTTCATTCCCCTTGAGACAGAGATAATAGGACATCAAAGCTGTACTGTGACTCTGCTGCTGCACCATTTATAGCTGCAAGATAAATGCATGATCCAGCCTAGTTCTGCCTGCTCTTAGACAAGTCCTAGATAGATCACATGGTATGAAGCTTGTCTGCCTCCCTGAAAGCTTATAAGGGTCAGAAGTGGACTTTGTTCTTTGGAGCTGAAGAGTCTATGTCTTCCTCCAGGTTCCTCATCATGCTGTTTATGGCAGTTCTCTCTCCAAATGTAACTCCTCTTCTGACCTGAAGGCCTGTCCTCTTTCTTCAGGGCTCCCTCTCTGATTAATCCTCTGTTGATGGGTAATCTTACATCTGTTCCTTTCTACAAGAATGTATTTTCATCTATAACACAAACAGTGTCAGAAAATTAAACCAGATGAGCTATAAGAAGATCTACGATCATGGGTATGGAACCTGTCTTCATGTCAGCCTTCCTGTTGCCTTTGTCTATTGAAACAAATGCAGACAAAGAGGGTATATCTGCAATCTTAGCACAAAGACCTCCCTGGATTATTTAAGGGGAATGCAATGATGAATTTGATGAAACAGAAAACAATATCACTTTTACTAACCTTAAATCAATATCTGCCATTCCTTTAAGTAGCATTTGAAACATCATATTGCTTCTCAATCACTGTCAGCCATTTATATACACATAATTTTTATTCTTAATTATGAATAAAGGAGTTTGCAATGCATTCTTAAATCAACTTATTCTTTTGTTTGAAACAGGGATTCTTGTAAGTCAGGTTGACCTCAATCTATGTAGTTGAGGATGGCCTTGAACTTTTGATCCTCCTTTCTCCATGCTAAAGTTCTGAGCTCACAAGCCTATACCACCAGGTTTGCATTATATCATGTTTGCAGTAAATCCCTGGGCTTTATACATGCTATGCAAGCACTCTACCAACTTTGTTGCATCCTCAGTTTACCTTGATGTCCAAGCTTTTCCCTTAATATCTGAATCGCAGCTGCAGGTGGTGTTCCTCTTACTGTGGTGCTTGCTGCTTGACTGCAATTTACTCAGCAAAAACCCAAGTGCAATGGAATACTTATCCCAATGCCATAGAAAGCTTACATTTCCTTCTGAGACTTAGGACTTTCAATTCACCATGTCATAAGTCTTTGTACATGAACTTTGGAATACAGGAAATTTCAACAACATAAAGACTTTTCAATGTCCAGTATAATCGAGGTGCTTATATCCCCCACTTATTAATCTTTCCCTACAAGATTCTCAATTAAAGGTTTTAAAATCAATCTATGTAGACTATGAAACAAAAGGAAATCAAATTATGTTTTTCTTAGCATACCATAAATATTTGACTATTAAAAAGGAGATTTAAACAGAGTGACTTAAGAATGCCATCAATCCCTTTAATATGATTTTTAAAAATTTATCTCTTATGAATGTTGGTATTTTAGCATAAAGCATTTATTTTTCAAGGCACCTTCAAATGTGAATAATGTGCTAAAATAAATCAATTACAGGATGGCATTTCTGATGTCTTTTAGAGAAATATTTTCAAGCCTTTTTTGTCTTATAAACTTAATATTCATCAATAATTTTATAAATAAGCTTTATGTATCTGAAGTCCCACACATGGTTTTCACACAAAGCTTTGGCCAAAGCTTCTAGAGACCTGAGAACACCAATGTTGACACAAGACAGATTTGCATGCAGCACTGTGAAAGCTGGGATACAGGATTTCCTCAGACATACTTCACCCTGCAGAGCCTGAGTTGCATAATTTTCATGGTTAGTAATGTAGGAAGTGACTCACTCTGCCAAAACTAATGATTTATTTCCTAAAACTGGCATGGCTACATCCATTTATCAAGCAGAGCGTATTCAAGTATTGTAACGGTTTATCCATGCAGACTTTTGTGTAGGACAGGATTATAAGCATGAAGTATAAAAATGGCTTTTCAATGTGCAAATTGCAGAAAGAGATAACAAAAATCCCTGTAAGACTGTGCTCATTGCCATCTTAAGGCAGTATCACATTAATACTGTTGTATTTGTTGCTTCATCTTAAAGAAGGTATCACTGTCTTTTCTCTTTTGTCTTTTGTCTTTATGTATTTATTGGGAAAGTGAAAATGAGATATATTTGACATATAATCTGGTGTAATGAAAAAGGTACACACCATGAGATGACTAATTTTAGTTAATTTCTATTTGTATTACTCACATAATTTTTATTATTACCTATAAATATTCTTTTTCTACACAATCTTTACAAATGGTAACAGTTCTAAAGCTTTTTCTTCATCTGTGCATGTTAGAGGTATGAATCTGTATATTCTCAGATATACTTCTTGAAAATGACCAGAACAATGATAGCAGTTTAATTACAATTCAAACTATGTGTTCTGTGACATTAGCTTGGCATCAACATATTGCAAAGGAGATACTGAAGGTATCCACTTGAATAATGAGGGATAGAAAACAAAAGAGTAGAAGATAAGATCAATAGAAAATTGCACATAGAAAATCTGGTGTTTCTCTAAGTACAGAAATGTTTTTAATGTATATATATCACAAAGCATTTCTTTCAGTTATGAAGATATATGATAAGTGATATTAAAATATATATGAAAGTATTTAATTAGATATCCATATAATAAACCCAATCATAACCCAGCTTTTAATATGGACTAGTTGAATCTATATGCAATCTCATTTATGAAATTATAAAACAAGCAAAAGAAGCAAACAGTTCAGTAGAAGTCTCTTCTCCATTGAGAATTATTTAACTATCCAAGTCCTTGTAAAATCCCAGTTATTCAAGTTTCTATTTATGTAAATGATTATATTGCTGCCCTTACAATGTATCAACTTTTATTTCTATAATTTAAATAATACTGGTGGTGAATAAACACCTGTAAATATCAGGAAATAAACACTGATTAGTTATCAATGGTATATTGATTCCACATATGGAATGACTAGAATGACAAGGTATTAGGCAACACCATTGCTGTAGTTCATATCTGTTGATATGAATATATGTCTAGCTTTGAATTGACTAAGTTGCATGGAATTGTCTATCAAATAAACCATTGGTGAAAAGTCAACACTTTTTCTTTTGGTGTCTTGGTAAAATATGAATGTAATATAGTTGAATTATACCTTGCATAATGTCACAAACTCTCTCCTTCAGTGTAACCTCTGATCAGTGATTCTCAAATTTCAGTGGTTCTCAAACTTCCTAAATTCTGTGAACCCTTAATACAGTTCCTCATGTTGTGGTGACTCCCAAACATTAAATTATTTTCATTGAGACTTTGTAACTATTTTGCTACTGTTAATAATGTAAATATCTGATATATAAATGACCTTAGGCAATCCATGAAAAGGGTCATTTGACCACCAAAGGAGTCACCACCTAGAGATTGAGAACTCCTGCTCTAGACACTATGTACAGAAGTAATGTTAAAAGACCAGATCACTCTTCCATAGTAGTTGTCATTTCAATATGTGATTAGAACTCAAGAAAGTGTAGTTGCTTGTCTGTTATATTTTGTGTGATTCCTAATCTATCATAGCCACGTGTGTCTGAGTTCTTTATAAAGCACAAGTGACTTTTAATGGAGACACCAAACAAGACACTCAGAGTTCTGATGTGTCACTACATGCTGCCATAGGCACCCTCATAATGGACAGTGAGTAGGACAAGTAACGACTTCATCATGGAATCCTGCATTTCTTGTAGAGTACTGTTGCTCACTTGAGTCAGTTGTCTTTACAGGATAGAAAGAACTAGACTCAGTTCTAAGGCACTGAAAAACTGTCATCTTCTTTGTTTGAAAGAGTGGGTGCAGGAAAAGATAAATTGTATTTCTTATTAGAAAACAATAGCACCTCTACTTGGGAAGGCATCTAAGTCCAAGTTTACAATAACCTAAGATATTAGAAATATTATATTATCCTATTTACTAAGTGAATACATATGCTTATTATATAAACTATTAAATACTATGTTCCAATATAAATGAATAATGATCATTATATATAAGTTCTGTAATATTATATTAAAGCATGTCATGAGAGTGCTCTTGGAATTGTTTTATGTCATGTGAACAATTGTAGTAGATTCTACTTATGTTTTTAGCTGTTCATATCTTAGAATTAAAAGTAAAAACTTTTATATTTTATGTATAATACTAGAATTATACAGTAGTATATTTTGAATATCAAATGAATTTTTAATTAACCCAATTTTAACATATATTTTATTTTATAGGAAAACATTATGGTGCATTTGACAATTTTTCAGGCAAAATATTAGTGCAATCACCAAGCATGTTTTTGTAAGTAGGACCTTTGCCAATCTTTTCTTTCACATTTTTGTTCCCATAATTTTATGTCCATGAGCAAATCAATAATTTATAAATGATGCTGACACCAGACATATTTCAAGATTCATAAAGCTCAATGATTTACACATGTCATGATGATAATCCAATTTTATAATCACATATCACAAACTCACTTCTTGAAATACTGATTAAGGTAGTAGCAAGTTGTCTAAAATCATGGTTTCATGACATATATCAAGTTTCTTGAAAGTTTCCACAGATTTAGTCAGCAATTTTGACTAGGTTTTATCAAGCTTTTGACATTTACATTGAATTATAGAATTTGAGTTAGCTTCAGTTTAATATACACTCTGCAAAGGCAAATTCACTCTTTTATGCTATAAAAAGAACAAAGAGAAAAAGCAATACATCACATTTTTTTTTAAGTTGAGAGTATTAAAATTGTTTTCATAGTACATTACTTCTTAGAGAATTTTATTCTAAAGTGACAATGCCATGTTTTTGTTTTGTGTCTAAGTCTTGTGACTGAAGCAAATACGCTTGCTGACTGGTTGACTTTAAATCTTGTAAACACTGAGAGAGAAAGAGAGAGAGAGAATGATCTGAGAAATAGTCAAATGAACATGATCTGATTTGTTTGCTAAACTCAGAGAATAAAGAGAAAATAATCAATGATACAAATTCTTATAGGAGGACTGATATGTGTCTTTGTAGTTTATGAACCAATACAAAAAATGAAAGTTTCTCTGATATTATTAACATCATTATTTATAAACAGAGATACTACCAAGACCAAGCTTGGATTATCTTGCCTAAACTGAAGGCATTCATGTGAGGCAGAAAAACTGAACTCTGTCTCTATTGTCCTGGAAAGTGTTGGAAAAGCTGAAGAACTGGGGAGTCATTTCTGTTTCTATCACAGGTTTACCTTGGTATGTCCATTTTTAATATTTGCAAGAAAGTATGAATCACATACATTTAGCAGTCTAAATGGTTAGGTATTATTATTCTTTCTTTCACTTCTTATTCCTGTTTTTTTTTGACTATTGCTTTTCTTTCTTCCTCTTTTCACCTCTCCTTACAATCTTCTTCTTATCTACCATCACCATGTCTTCTTATCCTGATGGACTTTATCCCTTCAGTCTGATACACAAAATTTGCCATCCTGTTGTAGAACAATCTTTTTGTACACTGTGAAGATGTGTTGCTCTTATTGGTTTAATAAAGAGCTAAATGTCCAACAGCTAGGTAGGAAGGACTTGTGGACATGAAGAGAGTTCTCTGGAATGAAGAAAGGTGGAGTCACCAGAAGATACAGGGAAAAGCA
The DNA here is from genome assembly GCF_007827085.1 of Peromyscus californicus insignis. Lineage (NCBI taxonomy): Eukaryota > Metazoa > Chordata > Mammalia > Rodentia > Cricetidae > Peromyscus > Peromyscus californicus. Next base: position 46,189,245 of record NW_026294491.1, on the reverse strand, counting down.
AGATGAACATGCCATGTTGAAAAACGGTACTAGCCATGTAGTATAACATAGATAAAAAGCAAAAATATGGGTTAAGATGTAAGAGCTAGTAAGTAGCAAGCCTAAGCTATCAGTCAAACATTTATAATTAATAATAAATCTCTGTATGATTGTTTGGGAGCTGGCTGGTGGGACAAAAAAAATCACACCTACAAGTGGTGCCCAATATCCAGGGTCACATAAAGCCTGAGAAGGTTTGTTTTGGTTTGTTTTGTTTTTAAAGTTCAGAACACAGAATGAAATGTGGCTTCCTGGTGACTACCTTCTCTCCTTTGGCCTGGTGCTAAAAGCAAAGGAAAGCATGGCTCTTTTAAAATTTCTGCTGCTGAGGACTTGTATGGGGTTTACAAGCAGTGGGCAGTACACTACTTGATGGCACGAGACTAAGTAGAAACACATACAGCAACGTGGACCATGGACCCAGAAACTTCACAGAGCTGGGGAAATAACCATGGCTCTACTGGTACCTCTGTCAAGAGGCTAAGCTATCAGGGAACTGAGGTGGGTGCAGCCAGCTGCCAGGACACCCTGAGCTAAACTGCTCAGTAGTTTAAGGTATAGATAGTTATTAAAAATAGTTTAACAATAATAAGGTAAAGTGTTTAAAAAAAGAGTAAAGTAATATAAAGAAAAATAGCCACACAGATATGGAAAATACACAGGGAGTCTGGATCCTGTATGGTGTTGTATTGACTTTAAATTTTTGATTGCTGATGAACAAGCTATAGCTGATGAGAGACATTGGATTGTGGAGGCTGCTGGACTATACTAAACTCTCTCTCTCTCTCTCTCTCTCTCTATATATATATATATATATATATATATATATATATATATATATATATATATATTAAAGTGTCTTAACTTCAAAAGGGAAGTCAAAAGATATGCTGCTTTGGTGTAGAGGTTGTTCTTTTGCTCCCACAGAAAAAGAAAGGCTCTGGATTCAATCAGGGTTATAGAAGATCAGGTTTGACCAGAGAAGACCCCCTGAAAATTCTGGCTACAGAGAAACAAATAAACCTTAAAAAAATCCACAAGTTATATAATGTATATTTTATCTACTCCAACATGAAACAAAAAAAATCATCTCTGTGACTACTTGTAAACAATGCACAGTACTTCTATTAGTACAGATATGTATGCTACCTTTACAAGTTTATGTGTTTTCAGAACAAGGAGACCAGACACCAGTGGAAACAAATGGCCCAGGTGAACCAACATCTTGAGTGCCTCTGCTGAAGTTTCCTCAGAGTTCTGCATCCAGAACATTTTCAAGGCTCCTGGCCGAGATGGTCCAGCCTCATAGATAACTCCAACCAGGACAAAGAAAGGGGTAATCTTGTGGAACAAGGTTTTTTTTTTTTTTTGTACACTGAGAGATATGCTGCTCTCATTGGTTTAATAAAGGGTTAAACAGCCAATAGCTAGGCAAGAAGAAGTTAGGCAGGACTTGTGGACAGGGAGAGAGATCTCTGGATTGAAGAAGGGCAGGGTCACCAAGAGTCATGGTGCGAAGCAAGATGAACATGCCATGTTGTAAAAGGTACAGAGGCACAGGATAGAATATAGATTAAAAATATGAATGAACTTATGATGTAAGAGCTAGTTATTAATAAGCCTAAATTATCAGCTGAGCATTTACAATTAATAATAAATCTCTTTCTGGTTGTTTGGGAGCTGGCTGGTGGGAAAATATGTTCTGCCTACATTAGACTAGTGCAAAAATTAATAGTATAAAACATTTACATAAATATCTGAGAAACTAATTATGTGGAAACGATGTTTTTAAAAATATGATAGATGTTAAGCACCACTAAATTAAATAACTTAAGAACCAAAACTACCTGAAATACAAACAAATTTGAATGTCTCATACATCTGACTTTCAGAAGTTATTACAAAGGAAATATAATCAAAACAGTATAGAACTCTTGGAAAGATAGATAAAGTAAGAACGGATTGGCTTGAAATCAGTATGTGAAAGAGATGTCTACATTGCTGTGTTATTCAGAGCAGTGTTCAAAATACCAAAAGTATGAAGATAAAAATATAAATTATCAATAGATGAATGATGAAGATAATACATGTATGTATATATACACACAACAGAATTCTATTTAATTTTATAAACTTGGAAATCTGGTCACTTGAGTAGACTTAATTCATGCCAAGCAAAGTAATTTATGATAGAAAGCTAAATATCATGCCATCTTTCCTATATGCATGCAATTCAGTACACTGAATTCTACAACAGAATAGAAGTAATTTACAGAGACGGGGCTATGTTGTTTTAAGGCTATGGACTATTATTTGAGATCTGGAAATGAATTTTACAGCATGGTAACCACAGAAAATAATTATACAAGATGAAAATATTTATAGCATATTAAGCTATCAATTTTAGCTCCTATAATAATGTTTATGGAGTCAAGAAGTGACTACGTAAACTCCACAATCTTTCAAAATGTTTCACCCTTTTTTCTCATGTTCATGATTACTATATATATAGTATATGTATATACATGTTATCATCATCTGTTACAAAGATGACACTGTATAAATTTAAAATTTTCATGTTAGAGTAGTCAAATAAGCTCAAAGAACAACATTTTTCATTAGAGATATGCAAATTTTTTGTTTGATACTTGTTCAGTTTTATAGTATGTAAAATTAATATTTCATTTAATTCATTGGAATGGTTTTTAAGAAAAAGATGCTATTAATTATTAAATATATAGCACCAAATTAATATTTCAAAGTTTCTATGTATGGCTTTAACATTTACAATATTCTAATTTAATTACTTGACCTAAAATTTGATTCATGAGTTGACAAACATTGTAATTTGGGGGTTGAATTTTTGCATATCAATTGGTTGACATCATTTAAACATTTAAATTAATATTTGAAATTATTTAAATTGTTTATTTTTGTATTTAACAGTTTCTAAAGACATTACAAAACAGGATCTATGGACAATGGCTTTAAAGCTTATGGAAATCCTGTACATATGTCCCATTAGTGAGTCTAGACACATTTTGAATTTTACTTTTTGGCCCCCCCCATTTGATTGACTTAATAAAATATCTTTAATTTCATCAAAAATTGGGGTATATTTTATAAACAGGGACACTTCAATACACTTAGAAATCCTAGTTATCTCTTGGATGAAAAGGGATGTGAAGGGGTGAAGGAGGGAGTTCAGGGGGAACAAGAGGATGAGGATGTAGAGATAGAGAAAAGGAAGAGAAATGGAGGGAGAGAAGAGGGATAAAGAGTCAATCAGTCCATGGAAAGACACAGCTCTTAGTTATAAAGAAAGTTCAATCCAGGGTAGAAAGAGGACTGAATCAGCTTCTACAGGTGTTATTGGAGAAACAAGCCATTACTGAAACCAAGGAAGTATCTTCAGGTCAGACCTGAGGAAAGAGTTAAAAAATGGACAAGAGGCAGCCATGAGCTTCTGGAACATCCTATTTAGCGAAGTGTTCTGCTGACAATCACATGGAGTTTTGAATAAGATATTGCTTACATTGGAGATTACACAACAATTTTCATTTTGACCAAGGCCCAGAGGATAACTAAACAACCCAAACCTTTGCTGATAATGAAGTCTTGTTAGTGAGAGAGATGTGCTTCTTTATTTTTATGTAAAAATGAAATTTTGATGAATATTTGTTACTGCCAGAATGTAGAAAACCTTCAGTATATTCCAGATTTGGTCAATTTTTAAAATTATACAGGTATGTGTGCATCAGTATATTGGACTCTGTATGAAATGAAAATTATTCTGAAATATTTTGTACAGCCATGCACTTTAGTGATTTTATTCTGCTTCATTCATGAATTTGTTCTAAATTTACATATCTGAAATCTGAAAGTTAGGGCTGGCAAGATGCTTCAGAAGTTAAAAGTATATTCTGCTCTTGCGGAGTCCTGTTTGGTGACCAAGACCCATGTAGGGAGACTCAAAAGACATCACCACTTCTTTCGGCCTCTGAGTCCACTGCACTCATGTGAATTAACCCATCCAAGCGCACACATACACAGACATAATCAAAAACACAAAATTATCTTTAAAGGAAAAAAATTATAAGAAACATATAAAAATACATTCAAATATAGAATATATTCATATGCATATTCTCAAAAGCTATTTATGAGTATTATGAATATATGTGTCTTTTTAGACATGCGTTTCATTTAAATGGTGGAAGATTTTGCTGAAGAATTATTTTCTATCTCTGTTCTGGTGTCAAACCATTTAAACCTGTTACTTTCTTGTCTTTTTAAACTTATTTCGGAAGCTGTTTGGACCCTCTCAAACAAACATCTTTTCTCAATTATTAGTCTCATAATTCTTCAAAGATAGAGTGCAGAAGTCATTTGAAATCTTATTTGAAATGTTCCATTCAGCTATAGGCTATGGCTTTTATTGAAACATAAATATAAAATCGTACTGGGGAGCATTGATAAGCTCTGTTAACCACAAGACTGAGCCTTGTCTAGCTATAAATCAAGGTTTCACTTCTAGTATCTATCTGTGTGAAAAGAGCTGTTTGATTTGATACCTGGAAGCTTCAATGTTGTAAATAATATGATGATAGCTATCTCCCTGTGTCAGCTGTTAAGAGTTGGTTACAGTTTTAAACATTTTTAACAAGTTATTTTAACTTACACTAGTATGTATGTATATACACAGAATCTAAATAACTTATTGAATAACAGATGATTTATAACAAGGATATCTCCATATGATGAATACAAATTCACTAATTACATATAACTATACTTTTATCCCATTTATGCTAAATTAGCAGACTGAGTAGAGTTATTGATATTCCATATATGTTTAAAATAAAACTTTTTAGTCAAGCTTATTTTGCTTGCTCATAATCAATTTTTATAGCATATGTCTGAAGCAAAAATGTTTATCATCTGTGATGCTATTACATAGCAGAACCAAAAGAAATGAGCACACATTCAAAAAACAAAAGATGAGAGAGCACACAGTCAGGAGTTTTCCATTCACAAGGAGTTTATGCCAGGGCCCTTATGAGCCTTTGAAGTCAAAATTTCTTGAACTTTTCTAGCTGTAGCTCAACTGTCAATTATTTTGATTATTTTATTTTGTAAGAAAGTCAGTTGTAATTGTGCTAGCTGGGCAGAGAGGTAAAAGATATAATTTCCCTGGTTCTGGATAGTTCTGTTTGTATTTAAGTTGGTGCATTTAAATTTAGTGAAGATGAGGTCTGTCACAAGCCAGAGATAGTGCAGGTACTGACACTGCTTCTTCCAATGTATGCAGTGATCTCTCCATTTCATAGGACTGCACAGTATATACAATGCAAGCAACCCAAACAGTCTTCTCTAGAGCTGTTCAGATAACAAAGCTAACTAAAGTGGTCCCAAATCTCTCTCTGCTTTCCTTTGTAATGTCTTTCTTAACATTTACTGAATCTGTACATTTCTACTAACTCCACTTATCTTATTCTCCCAGAATACTTCTCTGTCTATAATAGCCTCCTAACTGTGCCCTTGGTAATGTTTCTTATTTAGTTATTTTTTTTTTCTGTAATCTCTTCAATCTTCGTATTGTAGATGGTGTGCTTATCTCAAATAATCCAATATATGTTCTTTTTGCTCTAATTAGATTCAGTCATGACTCATTTTTCTGAATAAAAAAATGCATGCACTTTGAAATACATTGAATGTCAGATGGTATACAAGCACAGTGTTCCCATCACAGTGTCAATGCTGTCAGTGCTTAGAAGGAAATGCTTTTTCAGCACGTTTTGATGGGCAAATGGCACAGTGGAAGTTAATTCAAACTTTATATTCTGTAACTTACAAAAAAGCAATTTAGCCAAGACACAAAACAATAATTTTATACTAAATCTAAGACACGTAACTCTTGAATAAAATCCCCTCTTCTAAAACCACACATTGTGATTTTTCTTATATGACTTGTGTTGAGATAGAGTATATTCATGTCTAATGCATTATGCTATAGATAAGCATGAATTAAAAATCATTTCAATAAAGACTGTAAATAGTTAATGAGCTGTGAAAAGTTTCTCTGTCTCTCCACGTGTGTGTGTATGTATGTGTGTGTGTGTGTGTGTGTGTGTGTGTGTGTGTGTGTAAAGTGACAGATGGGAAATTTTTAAGGTAATTTAATTTGTTGTTCATAAAGTAGTATTTCACTGCTTTAAGAAAACCTAAGAACCTGGGCAGTTGTGGATTATACCTTTAATCACACCATTTCAAGGGAGGTGGACCTCTGTGAATTCAAGGCCATCCTGGCCTACAAAGCAAGTTTCAGAACAGCGAGGCCTATTGCATAGATAAAACTTGTATCAAAACAAAATCAACAACAATGAAAAGAAAACCTGAGACAAATTATAATGACGAGCAAATTGATACCACAAGTAACTCAAAATTCACAATTTTTGAGTGGTGGAATACAAAAATCTTGGCAGAATTTCCTCTTGTAATTTAATTGAATGGTGCATAAAGTAAAACTGAACAGTCTGTGTTACAGGCAATATGCACCATTTTGATCAACACAGAAAGGCAAACATTAACTGCAGAAAAAATTATGTATAAAATAAAAACTGCTATTTCCTTTTAATTTTTTAAGAGAGAAAATTAAACTAAATACATGAAAAAGTAATAATTACATGATTTTTTTTTCCCAGAGAAAATTTTTTATCTCATCATTTTAAAATAAAATTTGTTTTAGTTTTGATTCTGAGAAGTTAGGCTAACACTATTAATATTTAAATAAGAACCATTTTTCTGTGTCTTATCCTATCCTCTTCTTTGAAAGCTCTACTACATAAAACATCTATAAGCAATAAAGGAAATATAGCCCATCAACAAGGGTGTAATTCAATAAGAGAGTCCAAGAGCATGCAGCCTCATTCACTGGCATCAGAAAAAGCCACTTTGACTAATGCTCACTTTCAGGGATGAATTACTAGGTTTCTCTTAAGAACATATGATCTGACTTAGGTTCTTCAGCCAATATGTAAAGATACTAGCTACAAACACATCAGAATTCTATACGTACCCATTATTAGCACAAAGAAGTGTGAGACTCTCTCAAAGAAGACCATGACCATGTTTACAAGTGTGTCTTTTTGTGCATCTTCTCAATATTTCTCCAATGAGTGAGAAATGCTGAGATATGAAAGCTACAGTTGTCACCATGAAGGGTCAGCTCACATTGAAGGGTCAGCCCAATATCATTACAGAAAATGGAGTGGAAAGACAGTAAGAGGCAGAAAAGGCAGTGAATCCAAGGAAACAGGGTTTTCTGGACATTACCAGGCAGCCACACATAAAAACCAATAGTGATTGGGATAGCCTAGACAAGACCTACAGACATTTAAGCTAGATAAAACTATAGAATGATGGTGGCAGTGTGGGAATAAAGTCTTACCACTAACTGAAAATAAGCCTTTTGGGACATTCACAGTCTAGTTCAATAGGACTTTGTAGATTCACGTAGTTGACACAGGTAATAAAATCAATGAAGTATGTTTCATGTTGAATGAAGTTCATAAAGATTTCCTAAGGAATCAGTAGAATTATTGTTTTAATAATCACTATGCTAGTAGTATAATGTATAACTCTAAATAATCAGTTACTAAGGAAGATATCTTGGTTATTAAAAATAAATGAATTAAATGATTTTACAAATTGCTAAATCATCAAATCTTCTAGAATTCTTGAACAGAAATGAGTGTCATTTCTTGATCTCTAAAGAATTCTCTATGTGACTTTTTGAGAATTCACCTATTTTCCAGCTTCAACTAATGGAACATTATTCTTCTTTAAAAAAACGAAGAGCCAGCCAGGCGGTGGTGGTGCATGCCTTTAATCCCAGCACTTGGGAGGCAAAGGCAGGCAGATCTCTCTGAGTTCAAGGCCAGCTTAGTCTAAAGGCCCAAAGCTACACAGAGAAACCCTGTCTCAAAAAACCACAAACAAACAAACAAAAACAACAAAGAGCCAACAGGTGAAGGAAGACAGAAAAAGAGAAATGTGAGCACAATATATTATTTTAGTTAGGGTTTCTATTCCTTTGAGGAGACAACATGACCATGGCAACTCTTATAAAGAAAACATTAATTGAGTGGCTTGCTTACAGTTCCTGAGGTTTAGTTAATTATCATGGTGGGGAGAATGACATGTGCAGGTAGATGTGGTGCTCAAGCTGAGAGTCCTTACATTTTGACTCAGAGGCAACAGAAATTGACTGACCCGCTGAGTGTTATCATGAGTATATGAAACCTCAAAGCCCAGCCCCACAGTGACAGAAGGTGTGGCCCAGCTTAAAGGTGTGACCTCCAGCCTCAAGGTCTGGATTAAAGGTGTGTGTCATCCAGCCTCCTCCAACAAGACCACACTTCTGATGTGGGATGGTCTATATGTCAAATGTGTTGCTGATTGGTCAATGAATAAATCACTGATTGGCAGTGGCCAGGCAGGAAGTATAGGCGGGACAAGGAGGAGAATAGAGCTGGGAAGTGGAAGGCTGAGTCAGAGAGACACTGCCAGCCGCCATCAGGATAAGGAAGATGTAAAGTACCGGTAAGCCACAAGCCACGTGGCAAGGTATAGATTAATGGAAATAGATTAATTTAAGCTGTAAGAACAGTTAGCAAGAAGCCTGCCACGGCCATACAGTTTGTAACCAATATAAGTCTCTGTGTTTACTTGATCGGGTTTGAGCGGCTTGGGACTGGCGGGTGAGAGAGTCTGTCCTGACTGTGGGCCAGGCAGGAAAACTCAAGCTACACACTTCCTTCAACAAGGCCACGCCTTCCAATAGTGCCATTCCCTATGAGCTTATGGAGGAAAAATACATTAAAACTACCGCATATATCAATACCTTTTGTCAAAGAATAGTGTGTTATTTGCATTAAAAATCCTTAAAAATAAACTTGAGATGGTGGGGAGCAATGGAAGTTCCCGCGATAGATCCGTGGTGGAAACATTGTGGTGTGGGGCTGTCATTTCAAAGTCCTTTCCCTGTTTTCCCAATTAAATTATGATGTCTTAAGTTTGATGTAGAAATGTTATTTGAGGTAACATGCACTACTACACTAGTGAAACTGGATTTTGAGAATCTGTTTTGTTTTCTTTAAATTTCATGTTTCTGCCCTTAACTAGAAGAGAATGGTAAGGGATCCAGACAATAAGGAAACCAAGATCCTTGATTCCTGCCTGATTAGAGGTGGCTGGCCAGCTGGAGGCCCTGTCATTATAAGGCCAATGCCTGTAGAGATTTTTTTTTTGTTTATTTCATTGTTCATTGGTTTGATTTGAGGCAGCATCTCACTTCATTGCCCCCACTGATCTGCTCACTATGTAGATCCATCTTGCCTTGAACTCCCACAGATCCTTTTGCCCTGTGGCAGTGACTGTTCCACAAACAACTACTAAGTAAATGTAGCTTAAAATTAATTCGTTTCTAAATGTTCCTTTCTATATATGTCCTTTTTTGATTATACCCAGAGACATCATCGATTATATGAAAAGTCAACTCAATGATTTTTATTAAGGTATCAAAATAAGTCTTCGGTTTTAAAGATGTGTGTGTGTGTGTGTGTGTGTGTTGTGTGTGTGTGTGTACATGCACATGTATATCCATGTGTGTGTTCATGTGTTCACATTATCTCTTTCTTTTCTTCCTCCCTTCTACTCATGTTAAGGAGTACTGTTTTTCTGCTGTTTCTAATTTTTAGCCCAAGACAATCTTGTGAAACAATGGGTTTAAATTTTTAACAGGGGCATGGGTGAGTAGTTATTTACAGAAGCATAATGAGGAATTATTTAAATAAGCATGAACAATTTGTACATAGTACACCAACAAAGAGAGTGATCAAATGCATATCACTTCTTAGGAATAAGTAAAGCTTTACATACTCCTCCTCCTAGAAACCACTAAATAATGCCACATGTCTTGAGGGAGGGACTTCATTAGAACTCAAACCCACGAAACAAACATAATGGACCCAATCTATGCAGTTCTACTGCACACTTTTTAGGTGTTCAACATATTCATTAATTAATCAGTGTATTGCATCATATTACCTCAATAAATATAAAGATTATTTAAGAAAAATATAGTCTAGGGAAGGTCAGAGGTTAAGTACTTTCTCAGTCTCTAGAACCACAGTTTATAAATACACACACGCACACACACACATATATATATATATATTATATATATATATGTATATATATATATATATACATACACATATTCTCTTCTTTTTAACCATCTTCTGTAGTAGTTACTTATTTTTTTATGACTGGCCTCTCATTTTCCATTTCAGGCAGGCATTGACTACCAACAAAGTGCATAGCTTCAACAGAATCAGAGTCTGCATCCTTTAGCTTCTCAATATAGCCTTGAGTACTTCTGTTCTTCCTCAAAGTCCTAGGATATCCAGGAGTAATTAAGATGCAAGGTGTTCTTCCATAGACAGAAGTCCAGTTATTATTTCTAATAAAACCTAGTCAAAATTGTAGATGTGCAATTCAGGTGTTTTACCTACTCGTGGACTTCAAGTGCCATATCAGCTTATGTGCTCACAATTATTCTGAACGTGCTTGTTCAAACTTTGTAGAAATCCTTGGAAGCTCAAAGTAAGATATTTTAGTAGTAAAGTCTTTGTCCAGTCAGATATTTGCACTTTTTATTTCTCAATGAACATGATGGTTTTCACTTAAAAAACTGATGCTATTTGTTGTAATAAGCATGCTTGCATCTCATGTGCCATCTGAGTCATTCTGTGTGTGTATCAGTCAACCACTGGCCATGTAAGCACACACTGAGCAGAAGTCAACACTGTCTATTCAGAAGACAAGTACTTCTAGCAAGTTTCCCTGCTGGCCCTTTACTGTAACTTTAATTTCTTAATCAAAGTGTTGCTTTAGCTCTTCCGTACCAATATTAACCATGGCTCCAAGCTTATTCACTGCCAATTGTGCTAGATTTTATTTACACATGTTCCAATCCTCCCTCTCCAATTTTGCTGACATTTACAGAAATGACACTCATTAAAGTCATTTGTGATACTTTTCCCTTCATAAAATGAAAACATCTGAAAAGAAGTATCATGGACTACAGACTTTTGTTTTCTAGATATGAGTCAAGTTTTGCTCTAGTTGTTCCACAGATATCCCAGATGCTCTGTTTTTTACCTCACAAGGAATCTGTTTCTCCAGGATTGTTGCAGCTTTTCTAGACAGTAGTGTATCAATGGTTTATCTGCCTAGAGAAGATGAGCAGAAATAAAAACTTCATTTGGAGTCAAAAGATCTACAAAATCACCAACAGTATAATTTGCAGTACACTAGTCAAATAGTGTGACAGAAGTGGAGATTTTTCCAAATTTAAGTAATAATTCAAATCTCTTCATATGAAATTAATAATTTCTACTACCACTAATTTCTTCATCCTTCCTAAGGATCAATAAACTCCCACAGTTTTCTAATGACAATGATATTGAGGATACCTACATATATTTATCATGACACAGGTTTATTTATCTTCTACTTCATCTCTGATGCTTCTTATTTTGAGCACAAGATGATCAACATACAGCCACGATACCTCAACAATTCATGAGCAGAAAGCATAAGGCTGCAGGCAAACTTTAAACTGCCTGGGACCAGGCAGACATGGGTTCACAGAGATGCTACTCAACCAAGTAAGGTCTACATAAGCTGTTGATGAGAGCATGTAAATGGAGCCAACCAAAAGGCACCCATCCATACTCTATTAATGCTTCCTTGATACTCTTATGTAACATGAAATGTTCATACCATATGCATTTTGTTATGTATTTTCATTATTTCCTCAATAATATTCTTCAATACATAAACACTGTATCATAGTGAAAAATATGTACATATTCCATTCTTCAGATTTATTACTATTTATTCAACTACTTCTGACAATAATTTTTTGTCATTTCAATTTTTCAACTATCATGTATTCTGTCTTAAGATTGATATTTCTATATGTTCTAAAGTAATGTTTGATTGCAGCTAATCTGTGGGATGAGTCATAATTTAAATATTGCATAAATTAATTTAGTTTATGTTTCTTTGGAATCAAAACATTCAAACATGAATATAACTTTAAATTGTGTAATCTAAATCACCTCACTTTTTTCTAAGGGTTAATTTTGTCTTATAGTAACTTCTCTTAGCTCACACATATATTTACAAAGCCGTTTAAAACTTACAAATAGTTGCTATAATCAGAAGAGATGTAGCATGTATTTTGTTCAGTAGACTTTTGAAGTTAATGAATATACATATTTACAATATATTAGGTGTAGCTGGAGTTTTCCTGCCTGGCCCACAGTCAGGACAAATCTCTCTCACTTGCCAGTCCCACAGCTGCTCAAACCCGACCAAGTAAACACAGAGACTTATATTGGTTACAAACTGTATGGCTCTGACAGGCTTCTTGCTAACTGTTCTTACAGCTTAAATTAATCCATTTCTATTAATCTATACCTTGCCACATGGCTCGTGGCTTACCGGCATCTTCACATGCTGCTTGTCATGGTGGTGGCTGGCAGTGTCTCTCTGACTCAGCCTTCCACTTCCCAGCTTTATTCTCCTCCTTGTCCAGCCTACACTTCCTGCCTAGCCAATGGCCAATCAGTGTTTTATTTATTGACTAATTAGCAACACATTTGCCATACAGAACATCCCACAGCAATTAGGTACAAATATTAATGAAGAATTGTAGACAACATAGTATAATGAAGAATCTAAGCTATAAGACAGTATAAAATATGTATCAGAAACAGTAGACAAAGTCTAAAGTCATTGGGAATAAGGAATTAATATGGAACAAAGATTTATAAAATATGCTAATATTAAAAGTTATATAAATAATTGAAAGCTCACTGAAAACATTAGAATAACATTTGTGTAGAATAGAAAGATCATCTAGAACAGTGCTTTTCAATCTGCCTAATGCCACAACCCCTTAATACAGTTTCTTCCAGGGTAGTGACCCTCAACCATAAACTTATTTTCATTTCTACTTCATAACCATAATTTTGTGTAAATTGTAATATAAAATCTGTATTTTCCATTGGAATTAGGTGATCCCTGTGAAAAGGTAGTTTGATCCCCAAATAAGTCATGACACACAGGTTGAGAACCACTGATCTAGAAAGCCATCACCCTGAAAGTGAGAATGCAAGTTTTTAAGCAAAATTTTTGTAACTACATAGGATTCATTGAGAAACAACAGAACACGTGCCACACAAAATCTAAGGACTTTTATTTTGGTGTCTATGAATGAACCATGTTCAAGTACACATAAGAATTTCATTCAATATTTTTGAATTTCAAAGGCACTCATTATTATACAAGGATTTCTCTGTGCAGGTAATGTATGAAGTTCTTTCTGTGGGTAAGGCTTGGCTGTCTCCTTAATAATATATTATTCTGTCTATGGAAGTAGAATATGCAAGTGTAAGTTCCCTGACTAATGCATAATGGAAATAAAGCTACCTCACAAGAGATAAATATAGTTAGTATTTTAATAAGTCTTACTTTGAATGTGTTTGAGGTCAATTACATATACCTATTTGGAAATTAAAATGGAAAAATTGGGAAACTCACTACCTTACAACTCCTAAAGGGAAAAAATAGTCCTTGAACTGGGATTTTTATCTAGTAGGAGCATTGATATCCTGTTATAGAGTAATTCTATTTTAATTCACATACATATTTAATTTATATATATGATGTGTGTGTGTTTGTATGTGAATGTGTATGCTTCTATAGCATTAGGTGTCCATACATCTAAAAATCTTTAGCATTATTTAATCCCTTGCCATCATCTCTCCTCTGCACTGCCCTCTACTCCAACACTTCAATTTAATACTTCTTTTCCCATTATTCTTCTTTATCCTTTTATACAAGTGCATTCTATATCACCTGCTTTGAAACCCCCTCCTTGTGGTCCATTAGTAATTTCTTGACTTCAGTAGGTGTTCCAAATGAAGAACACATTCAAATTATTTCACAAACGAGAGAAAGCATGCCAAGTTTCTCTTTCTGGGTATGAGTTACCTTGTTCAGAATGACTGTTTGTAGTGCCACCCATTAACTTCCTGATTTCATAATTTCACTTTTTCTCAATAGCAGAGTAATTGACCTAGGCAAACTGTGTTCAGTTTTAAAGGGTCTTAATTTTTTCCTGTGTAATAGTTGCAAAGCTCATAATGCACCACCTATGCACCTTCCACCTAAATATTCTGACTGGGCAGATTGAATAGGACTAGAATTTATGTGTATAATCAGTTTTATCATGTCACTGACACTGATGACCCAGGAAGTTTCATTACTCTTGTAGACTCCAAAGTGTTATCTCATTAATGATTTTAAGCTATGAGTGAGTGAATGTGCTTTTCCTATGTATGGGAGATAATTGGATTTAATGATTATGGTTTTTAAATTTTTATAGTACTTAACACTATTTGAATGATTGTCATGTATTTTAAATTTTGTAATAAGCTCTATTTTGATTTCTTAACTCTATTTTCTAAATATTGGCATTAAAGAACATAAGTAAATAAAATAGTTAACTTCATACTGGAACAAGCTATGTGTTCTCATCCTAATGAAAGAAGACCTGCTGTATAGATTATAACTGGGCCATCTAGCACACATACAACAAAATCTAAAACCAATTACTTGTATATGTTTATGGATTGAATAAAAGTATATGTCTTTTCATTTGTGATTTCTCACTGAAATGATAACCTCATGACTGATTCTGAATATTTGATGGCTCTAGTAGATAACATATTTTCTATAAATACATGGATTGGATTAATGTATTGACATAGAATTTCATTTTAAATATTGTCTGAAATTCTGCTTTGAGTGAGAAATCAAGTAACTCAGAAAATTGCAGTATGTATTAGAAAAATATCTCAATTTTCTATTTGAAAATCCTGTAATTCAAAGGAAGTAACTGGAGTCTCTTATAGAAATTACTCAAAATTTTTATTTTATCTGCATATGAAAATAACTGTGCTCATTTGTCCATATACTCACAGACAATATAGCAGAATAAGCTAATAATTTCTTTGTGCTTTCTTTTCTATAGATTTGATACTGGGGCTATGTTTAAGTGTTCTGGATATGTTATTCCTCTCATTTAAAAATTTTTGAGGTAGTCTTATCTTTTTTTATTTAATTCGATTCATTATATCATTTGATGCTTTAGTCAAAGTTAAGTGTCATGTCTTAATTATATTTTTCTATAGATGTAATTATATAGAGAAAGACTGCATTGAATCTGTCAAGAAATGATTTTAGTATAAGTAAATTTCTCTAAAAATTAAGATATATAATAACAAATCACATTATTATTAATAATATATTACAAATTATGCATAAATCTGTATGTATGACTTACTGCTTTGTCTCTTTAAATTTGATTTAATATTTTTATTTTGACAATTTATTTGTTGCAAGTATGGGTACAGTGTGTTATTTAATAAATGCACAATGCTCAAAATGGACAAATCTGGGTACCTGTAATTTCTATCTCTTTAAATAATATTTTGAAAACTTTAAATAACATGAAATAACTCTGTATATCATTACTATTTGCAAGATACACAATAATTCTGTCTTTTATGATAACATGTAAGTTCTTTTTAGTTATTTTCTATCGATTACATAAATGTCAGATAGATTGAACTTGTGTATTGAACAGATTCCTGGAGTTAATTTGATAGGGTCAACAATATCTTGATTATGAACACCTTTACAGTAGTCTACATCAGTCAAATTTTCTCAAAACTCTTCACTGACATTGAAGCGTCTTGTTAGAGCTACTTTCTCAGTCTTTCATAGATGCTATAGTGATTTTCTTTCCTTCCACTCTGTTTTATAAGGATAGTTCTGCTAATGTATTCTTTATTGTTTTCTGAGATTTAGATTCTTATAATGCAAGTGATATAAGAGCAGACTGGGCACACATAGATTTACACACATAGTAGGCAGCCAACAAATAGTTATGAAATAAGTGTATTGGCTAGGCAAGATGGTTCAGCAGGTAAAAACATTTTATGTACAATCCTGGTGATGTGCATTTGTACCCAGAAGGCATATAAAGGTTGAACAAGATAAACAACCCATAAAATAGTCCTCTGACCTTCATACATTTTATGATATAGTCACCGTATACAAACATATTGCATACATGTACACACAATAATACAGTTTTGATTTTTCAGAATAACTATTATTAGTATCATTGTCATATTCTATACATTTTAATTTCAATAATAAACAGGATTGAGCAAGAGGAATATTTTAAATCATGGTTTTTGGCTATTCTTTCTCAAGTGAATTCATATAATTTTATTATTTAAAATTTGTTCTAAAATAATTCAAAACTGAATTTAAATGTCAGTGTTGTTCAACAAACCCTACAAAACTCTACTGGATACTGAATAGGAGACTCAATATTAACCTATTTAGGAGAAAAGTAAAATCCACACTACAGAAACCTTCTATGTTAGTAAATAAAAGCATCCTTCTTTCTGATGCTCATGATAATAGTTTTTGGTGTTATCCCTTCTTCCACATATCTAGGCTGACCACAAATTCTATTGGTGATCTTTCAGAGATAAACAAATAATTGATTCTGAAACTGATGTGGCTACTTCTTGCCAGCTCCCTTACTAACCTTCCTCCATAAAATATATCTAATTCTGATCTGCACTAACACAAGAGCCTTCTAATGGACTGATTTACCTACACCACCCTCTGTCATCTGTGTGCCATCAGACAGAGTTCAAAGAGATCAGGTCGGGTCAGTCAACGGATACAAATGAAAGTTATCAGGGGACTTGTGACACTTGTGATTTCAGCAGCAATGCTGTGAGAAGAGCTCTCCACTACTCCGGTATTTGCCATCCACATTCATAGCCTCAGTGTAATGATGAGAAATGAGAAGCCCTAAACAAATGACATGGAACTCTGTCAATGAACTGAGCAGTGTGTGAAGTGCAATAAATATGGAATCAAATGAAAGACGGACATAGTCTCTCTGATTGGGAGAGACTCAGAAGACATGGCAGCTAATTAATTAATTAATTAATATTAAGCTAATATGGCTTAGACTGTATCGTGCAACCAGAAAGGTACTATACTGCCAAAAGTAGAGGAGTCAGCAACAAAGTCTGTGATTTGGTTAATTACATTGTAGCAGTGATTATTTTTAAACTTTATAAATGTACTATGAATATTTAAAGTGATATTAGAGGAAATTCAATAAAGATATACTAAAAATTTTCATAAATTGACAGCTCTTATGTAAATCTAAACTTAATACAAATGTCTTAAAAGTATTTTATATATGGCTTTATGTGTATTCCATCTTTTTTACTTGCCTTTGATTATGCCTGCTAACATATATTTACTCACTCATTTGGTTACTATGATCAACTATGGAATTATTGTCTAGTAACATCACTGAAAGCTTAGTCCTTAGGACATGTGGTATTGCTTTAGGATGCTTTTCCACTGTTCTCTGTAGATGTAACCAACCGTCTTATTAAACAAGAAACACAGAACCAATGCAAAGAAGAAAGCCAAGAGGTCAGAGCTAAGAGCTAAAACCTTACCCTTCCTCCTGCGGTGGTCCTACCTCTCTGAAAGAGATCTACTTCCTGTGTTAAAGTCTTTATAAAGACTTTCAGTTTTGCCTTCTCATTGGTTATAAACCCAACCACATGACCACCTTATCACTGCCTGTCTGTACAGACCTCCAGGTCTTCTGTGGTTGGTATTGAGATTAAAGGCATGTGTCTCCAATGCTGGCTGTATCCCTGAACACACAGAGATCCACCTAGCTCTGCCTACCAAGTGCTGGGATTAAAGGCGGCTTTCCTGTGGCTTGCTAATAGCTCTGACCCCCGGGCAACTTTATTTATTAACATACAAATAACATTTTAGTACAAAATAAAATATCACCATAGTTCTCCACATGGCTGTCTTCTCTTTGGCATTCTTTATCTCAAATGTATCTTATATTAAGGTTTTCTCTTGTTACCTCCAGAAAAATAATCTTTCTCTGGTAACTCCTTCAGTCACTGCAGTGTGTCCCTGCGTTAAGTTTCCTTCATAGCACATGTGAAGACCTCAAGAGATATTTACTTTAGGATGTCATCAGTGTAGCCTCACTGCTTTGTGGATCATGAACTCATTCAGGTACTGCTTTCTTTGAAGTTCTTAAATTTTTCTTTACTGTATAGAGGACATTAAATACTTTTATATGTATGGAGGAGTGATCAAGTATTAGGGATCGAACCCAGTGATGGAGCATTAGCCAAACAAGTTCAGACCCCTGAAATCAAGCCTTTATACTCCACAAATAAGAACAATAACAGAAAATAAAGAAAACATCATAAAAAGAACAAATAAATTAATTTACCTTGGAAATTATTTAAAAATGAAATATATATTGTTCGTTTATCTGAATATTTAATATACTAATTTTGCCAGTACATAAATACTAGAAAATATATGTTTCATTTTCTCAAATAATTTAAAACATCTTGTAGCTGGAGAATTTTTCTTCAGTTCCCACTGCCAAGTCCTGCCAGTCCCAGAGCCCACTTATAAAATAAACACACAGACTCTTACATTATTTAAACTGCTTGGCCATTAGCTCAGGCCTATCATTGTCTAGCTCTCACTCTTATATTCAGCCCATTTCTATTAATCTTTACTTTGCCACGTGGCTCGTGGCTTACCGGTACTTTACATCTTCCTTGTCTTGGCGGTGGCTCCAGCAGGTCTCCCTTTCCTTCCTCCTTCCTCAATTCTCTTCTCTCCTTGTCCCGCCTATACTTCCTGCCTGGTCACTGGCCAATCAGTGCTTTATTTATATAGAGCGATATCCACAGCACATCCAGTAATATTTAATGTTGTTGAAGAGATAATGAATATCACTGAGGTGTACAAACTAGGAAATATAGTATCATTTGCTTTGATAATTTTGAAAGACTAAAAATAATGTATAGACACAGTTTAATCATAAGTACATATTTTCTCTTTCAATTCAAAGAGTATAATTTCTGGTATATCTATCTAGAATTCTAAATAACGGGAAAAATAATATGTGGTAAATACTTTACATGGCAGCATCCAAAAGTTATTATTTATTTTGTAGGTAAACTGCATGCTTTCAGGATTATAATTTTGAATCACTTTTCCTCTTTTGCAGTAGTACTTCCGTCTATAAAGGAAGCCTATAATTAACTCTCAATTTTTAAAGGTTTCTTGTTATATGAGTCTATTGGAAGGTCACAAGTCAGTGGAAATACAGGTCAACAATGAGGATTTAGATGCTCAGAGATCATACTCTGAAGTAAAGGGTATTGTGTCAATACAAAGTTTTATTATGCTCTGGAGACACCAGAGAATCACAAAGCAATTAGCCAATAATGTTAAAAAGTTATGGCTAATTTAACTAATGGTTAATGGAGCCTAGTAAAGCTGTCAGAGTTGATGAGCCCAAGGAGATTTTTGTGTAGGAACAGACATTAATGTTAGAGTCCTTCTCTCTTTTTAGAGTTTAATCAGTTTTTAGAATAATAGCTTTCATTACAATCATATGCCAAAAAGTATGGTTCTGATTTTTAATCTTTTCAAAGTTTAAAATAGATAGAAAATATTTGTTCATCATCACATTATATATTTCACAGACCATGCTTATACAACCCCTAAAAATGTATTCATTTCTAGGACTACTAGTACATACAGAACATTAGTGGATATAGATAAGAGTCTATTCTTTTATTATTTTATATTGTATTTGCATATAACTGCAATAAATTGTATGTGATTTTTCTGAATTGCAGTGAAGTATAACTAAATGAGCCAATGTTTGAAATGAAATGAAAGGGTTAGGGAGAACATAAATTTCCAGAATTGTTTCTCTGAAGAGTTAGAACAAACAACGTTTTCCAAACAAAAGTTTTGAAGTTCCTAGCTAAAGGGCAACACACAATTCTTTATGAGCTTCATGTTTTATTCATTAAGTGGTTTGAGCTTGTAGGAGAAATGGAGCTTTTTTTACACAGCTTATGTTATAGATCTTTTACTCCAGGAAAACTCAGCTTCCTACTGTGAGAAATTTCACTACTTTCAAAACTACAGAGTTTAAGTAATGCATGAGGAAGTGGACTTATGTACCAAAAAGAAGAACAGCACTCTGTACAAAAAAATTAAAAAAAAAAAAAATAAAGCTGGGAAGAACTCACCAGGCACATCATCTTGGCATAGGATCAGAGGATTCTACTTCACTGATAAAGTTTTCATCTGACTCTTGCTTCCTTTCAAAGGAATCTAGAAGAAAAGCTTTACAAATTTGCTTTAGGTAACAACATTGGAAGGAAATCCTACTGTTGATACTGAGGCAGGAGAATCAGGAACTCAAGTTAAGTTTGGGTATCGATGTATGATCTCTTAAAGTTTTTTTTTTTTATTATTTTATTTTAGGGTCCATGTGATATGAATAGGACAACTTTCGGCAGTCTGGTTCTCTATCCACTTTGTTGGGGCAGGTGCTTTCTTCTTGTTTCTGCTTCTGCCCAGGGTTCCCTAGGTTAGCTGTTCCATAAGCTCCTGATGATTTTCATGCCCCTGCCTCCTGTCTCACCATAGGAGTTATGGGATTAGAGATGCATGATCATGTATCCATATTTTAATGCCACGTCTAACAGCTAAAGCATCTTCCTTTGTAGGCGGTCAAGAGTGGTTAATGTCCAGTCAAAGATTACCATGAGGATCTGTGCAAGCAAGTTCCAGCTATGCAGTCTCTCCCATGCAAATGTGGGCTATGCAAATCAGAGCATTCCTGGTTGATCAATGATTCCATGCTGAACTACCTTCATCTGCACAGCAGGGTTTGCATACTGGGAAACTGCATGCAAAGTGGCTCGCTCTAACTGTGCAAGTGCTTCTCAGAAATGGAAACCCCTGCATCCCATTTTCTTTCCACTGTTAGTAGTATTTATGTAAATGTCCACACTCATGACTATAGCTGAAGTTTTCTCCAGTTCTGCCCAGCCCCAAGGACCTGCAACCACTTATAAAATAATCACTCAGAAGCTTATATTAATTATACTGCTGGGCCATTAGCTCAGGCCTACCACTGTCTAGCTATTATACTTAAACTCAGCCCACTTCTGTTAATCTATATGTCTCCACGTGTTTCGTGACTTTACCTGCTGCTTTTACATGTTGCTCCCTGGACAGCAGACTGGCATCTCTCTCTCACCCTTCTTATTCCCACAATTCTCTTCTCTGCTTGTCCCACTTATACTTCCTTTCTGGCTACTGGCCAATCAGCATTGTATTTATACGGAGTGATATCCACAGCACATGACCATTATGATATAGTAAATAAATGTTTCTTTCTGTAAAAGGGTCTAAAAGGTGAAACCTTTCACCATGGGCCATCCCTATCCTCTCTACCTTAGTGATTTATTGACTTATTCATCTAACTACACAAATAAAATATTCATAATCCCAAACAATATAGTAACAGAAAATCAAAGCCATAGTAACAAGACATTAAACTTAAGATAACTAATTATAAAAAAAGACTAGACAAAATAATAAGTAATTTAATATTTTACTCTTGAATATTAAAATATAATTGTTAGTTTAATAATATTACAATGAGCCTCAGAACATCTTTATGTACTCTGATGTGATTCTGTATCTGTGTCGGTGGCCAAATTTAGTCAGCCAGCTTCAGGGTAGTGTGATACTGTGTGGGGCTGCGAGAAACCAGCCTTCCACTATTCATCCTGCATTTAATATGTTAATGTTTTAGAATTTGAGCAAAGCTCTTCTAGACCTTCCTCTCCTCTCTGACATATTCTCCTATCTGGGATGAAGGGTTTATAATTTCTTCCTAACCATCCCTGAGGACGTGTTTTGATTTATAAAAAGCCATGATAGTAGAGTATATGTAAATATAGCTATAAGATTGAACAATTGATTCTTTCTTGGATGCAAGGGACCAGAGATATTAGTTGTCTCAATAAGGTTTTCTTTCTCTTTTTTTTTTAAAAAAAATAAAAACTGGAAGAAAACATGGGGTTTAAAAAAGTATCTGTTAGGGCTGGAGAATTCACTCAGCAGTTAAGAGCACTTGTTGCTTTTATAGAGGACCTAGGTTTAATTCACAGTATCCACATGGAAGATGACAATCATCTGTAACTCCAGTTCCTATGCCAGTTATCCAGCCACTGCTGGTACCAGGTACATAGTGGTAAACAGACATGCCTTCAGACAAATTATTTATATACAAAAATAATACAACAATTTTAAAAATGATTAAACAATTAAAGTACAAGACAATACAATTATTAAAATTGCAAATAAACAACAACTACTACTCCAAACATAAGACACCACTTAGATAGAAAAGAATCAGGAACTGTGAGTTGTGTGACTGCCTCAGATTCTAAACACAGCTGAATTCTGTCTCAGTAACTCTCCTCTTTTAGTAGTTGTACTGTGGAAGCTTTTGAGACAAAACTCTTGACTCTTGTATTCCTATTTAACACATAAAATTTCCAAGTGAAAAATGATGATAGATTGATAGTCAAATCAAGGGACACTGGACCGTTCCAACAAGATTTTGGCAATGGGTTTCTGTTAATACTGACTTTCTTCTCTGCTGTGGGATGTTCTGTATGGCAAATGTGTTGCTGATTAGTCAATAAATAAAACACTGATTGGCCATTGGCTAGGCAGGAAGTGTAGGCAGGACAAGGAGTAGAATAAAGCTGGGAAGTGGAAGGCTGAGTCAGAGAGACACTGCCAGCCGCCATGATGAGAAACAGCATGTGAAGATGCCGGTAAGCCACGAGCCTTGTGGCAAGGTATAGATTAATGGAAATGGATTAATTTAAGCTATAAGAACAGTTAGCAAGAAGCCTGCCACGGCCATACAGTTTGTAACCAATATAAGTCTCTGTGTTTACTTGGTTGGGTCTGAGCAGCTGTGGGACTGGCAGGTGAGAGAGATTTGTCCTGACTGTGGGCCAGGCAGGAAAACTTTAGCTACAAATGGTGCCCAACGTGGTGGCAAGAGTTTCCACCTAAAAACTGAGAAAAAAGATTCTAAAACGGAGCTAAAAACAGTTCCTAATTGTCTCTCTCAAATGAGTGGCAGCTGCCAGTTTGAGCTACTCCTAGCGTGTGCACTCGACCTGCAGTTTGGCGGGAATGAGGCCTTTGCAAGTGGCACATTAAGCTGCGTGGTGGATTTAGCCTTTGCTAGTACAAAACAAAAAAAAGAGGTTTCTGGGCTACACGCTGTTTGGATAAAAGCATAGACCCACAATAGCTCCCAGAGCTGGCAGTAAACCACCGCCATGTTGGGAAGCTGAGGTGGGTGGAGCCAGCAGCCACAGCTGCTGCAGTTTAAAGCAACAGATTCACAATAAGACAGATTCAGATGTAATAGTTTACAATGTGTGTAAAATATACGTAGGCTTGAAAGAGACAAAAAAGGTGATATATACAGTTATAGAAACAAATACATAGTTTTAAAAAATAAAGTCTTTAAAGAGACAGTAAAATTAATATATAAAATAAGCCATGTAAAGATGAATATTACACAGAGAATCTGTATTGTGTTGTCTTTGGGATTCTTAACTGCAGAGAGATATTTGATTGCAAAGGAAGCTGAGTTAAACCAATATGTATACTTTAAAGATACCTTAATTTCAAAATTTGGATGTAAGGATGTGTTGCTTTGGAAAGGAGACTGCTTTTGTTCCCACAGAAAGGCAAAGACTATGGATTTGTTCCAGATTAAGATACATCAGGTTTGACCAGCCAAGACCCCCTGAAAGGTCTCTAATGACACCATGGCCCAGATGATCCAACATCCAGAATGGTTTCAAGGCAACTGGCTCAGATGATACACCCTCATGGACTATTCCATAATCCTAAAATTTTCTTTGTGTCCCCATAAGATACAGCACCCCCCTCCAGCAGGAAGTAGTAAGAGAAGCTATGCCCAAATTCCCAAATTATATGTAATTTTTACTTTGTTAAGGTTAAAACCTTCCTTTTTGAAAAAAAAAAAATAAGAAAGAAAAGGGGAAGTGCTGTGGGATGTTCTGTATGGCAAATGTGTTGCTGATTAGTCAATAAATAAAACACTGATTGGTCATTGGCTAGGCAGGAAGTGTAGGCGGGACAAGGAGTAGAATAAAGCTGCCAAGTGGAAGGCTGAGTCAGAGAGACACTGCCAGCCGCCATGATGAGAAACAGCATGTGAAGATGCTGGTAAGCCACGAGCTACGTGGCAAGGTACAGACTTATGGAAATGGATTAATTTAAGCTATAAGAACAGTTAGCAAGAAGCCTGCCACGGCCATACAGTTTGTAACCAATATAAGTCTCTGTGTTTACTTGGCGGGTCTGAGCAGCTGTGGAACTGGCAGGTGAGAGAGATTTGTCCAGACTGTGGGCCAGGCAGGAAAACTTTAGCTACACTTCTCCCTGTGGGAGCTTTTCTGCGTAGACAGAGACAGGAAGTCTGATGTTTATGGACACTAAGTTATAACAGACACACTACTGTATAGAGTTCAAACTGTGACTTCCTACAGGTTAGAAGTGATTATCTCAAAACAAAAGTATAACAGAAGACAGAAACTCCCCAGAACCTTTCCTTGTTTTAAGATTGAGCAAGGCAACTCACTATAAGGAATAGGGTCCTAAAGCCAACCAAAGAATCAAAGACAGACCCTGTTTCCACTGTTAGGAGTCCCACAAAAAGCTACACAATTGTAACATATATGCAGGGTCTAGCTCATTCCCCTGCTGGATCTCTGGTCTTCAGTTCAGTCTCTCTGAGCTACTATGAAACTGAGTCAGTTGATTCTGTGAGTTTTCTTTATTAAGAAATTTTTATTCATTTTATATATCAACCACAGATTCCCCTCTTTCCTCCTTCTGCCCCCTAGGCATCCCCCGCTCCAACCCACCCATCATTCCCTCCTCCAAAAAGGTAAGACGTCCTATGGCAAGTCAGCAAAGCCTGGTATATTCACTTTAGGCAGGTCTAAGCCCCTCCCCCTGCATCAAGGTTGTACAGGTAGGTGTCTCTGTGGGTTTTCTTGTGGTGTCCTTAACCCCTCTGCCTCCTACATTCCTTCTTCCCTCTCCTTAGTAGGATTTCTCTATCTCTGAGTAATGTTTGGCTAAGGATCTCTGCATCTATTTCTGTCGGCTGCTAATTGAAGCCTCTCTGATGACAACTAGCTTAGGCACCAATCTATGAGTATAGAAGAATATCCTTAGGCATCATTACATTGACTTTTTTTTCTCCAGTTGTGTTTTCTCCAGTTGGTTCTATCATAGGTTTCTGGGCCATCCACCCTCGGGGTCCTGGCACTCCAGGCAATATCAGGATTGTGCTCACTCTCTTGGCATGGGTCCTAGGCTAGACCAGTCATTGGATGACCATTCCCATAATTTCTGTACTAGCCTTACTGCAGCACATCCCATAAGAAGGACAGACAATAGGTAGAAGGTTATGTGGCTGAGTTGGTATCTCAATTTATCCACTGGAAGTCTGTCTTGTCTAGTCACAGGAGATATTAAGACTAGATATCTCATATTGCTAGGAGTCTTAGTAGAGGTAATCATTGTAGATTCCTGAGAGTTTGCCATGTACAAGGCTTCTACTTGATCCCCAAATGACCCCCTTTCTATTCATCTCTTTAAGTACTCTCCTCCACCCATGCCCTACTCCATCCACAAAATCTCTTCAAATTTTGTTTTTCTTTTCCAGGGAGATCTGAATATCTTTTCCCCTTGAGACTTCCTTGTTACCTTGCTGGGACTGAGCAGATGCCACAATAGTCTTAACTCAGGGATCAGGCCACAATTTCAGTTTCCTGAGACTTGACAGTTTCTGAAGAGGAGCCATGAACAAAGGACAATCAATCTCCAACACCCCAACAACAAAGACTAGGAGACTTGGTACATGCAGTCCAGGCCTGAGTCATAAACAGCTCAAGATAATAACCAAATAAGGAGGAAGCCTGGAACTTCTTCAGGCCTGCCCCCAGATGGAAAAGTGTACCTCTTACTACACTATGCCAATTAGAAATTACTAATATGATTGCCAGTTGCTTAAGCCAATTGTAGATAAGATGAGCTAACTGCCTTGGGACCTCCCCTTTACTGTGCTGAAAAGGAGGTCACACCTCCACTTCAGGGTCTATGCCATCTTGCCTTTGTATGGGTTGGAAGGTCCTAGAATACTGGAATAATAAATGCTATTGCCGATTGCATATGTGGATGATGGTCTTCTCTGAGAAACGTCCATATTGATTTCCAAAGTGGCTGTACAAGTTTGCCTTCCCACCAGCAATGGAGGAGTGTTCCCCTTGCTCTATATCATTGTCTACATGAACTATCATTGTGTTTCTGATGATAGCCATTCTGACAGGTGTAACTGAATCTCAGTCATCTTGATTTGCATTTCCCTGGTGGCTAAGGATGTTGAATGTCCCCTTAAGTGTTCTTTGGCCATATCAGAATCTTCTGTTGAGAATTCTCTTTTTAGGTCTTTAGCCCATTTTTAAAATTGGATTATTTGCCTTGTTGATAACAAGTTTCTTGAGTTCTTTATATATTTGGGGAATCAGACCTCTGCCGTATATGAGGATGGTGAAGATCTTTTCCAAATCTTTAGGCTGTCATTTTGCCCTCATTGATGGCATCCTTTGCCTTACAGAAGATTTTCAGTTTCGTGAGATCCCATTTATTAATTGGCAGTCTTAGTGTCTGTGTTATTGGTGTTCTATTCATGAAGTTGTCTCCTGTGCCAATACATTCAAGGCTATTTACCACTCTGTTCTATCAGGTTCAATGTATCTGGATTTATGTTGTGGTCTGTAACCCACTTGGACTTGAGTTTTGTGCAGGATGATAGACATGGATCAATTTGCATTCTTCTACTTGATGGCATCAAGTTAGACCAGCACTATTTTAGAAGAGGTTTTCTTCTTTCTATTGTATAATCTTGGCTTCTTTGTCGAAAATCAGGGGTCCATAGGTGTGTGAATTTATATCTGGGTCTTCAATTTGATTTCATTGATCCACCCATCTATTTTTATGCCAATATCATGCATTTTTTATTACTATAGCTCTGTAGTAGAGCTTAAAATTAGGGATGGTGATACACCTAGAAGTTCTTTTATTATATAGGATCATTTTCATTATCCTGGATTTTTTTGTTTTTCTATATAAAGTTGAATTTTTTTCAAGTTCTGTAAAGAATTGTGTTGGGATTTTAATGAGACTTGCATGGTATGTGTAAATTACTTTTGGTAAGATGGCCATTTTTACTACGTTAATCCTCCTAGTCAACAAGCATTGGAGACCTTCCCATCTTTTGATATCTTCAATTTCTTTCTCCCATATCTTGAAGTCTGTGTTATAGAAGTCTTTCACTTGCTTGATTAGAGTTACAAGAAGATATTTTATATTATTTGAGGCTATTATAAAGGGGGTTGATTCTCTGATTTTTTTCTCAGCCCATTTATCCCTTGTATATAGGACAGCTATTGATTTTTTTTTTCATTAATCTTGTATCCAGCCACTTGACTGAAGGTGTTTATCAACTGTAGGAGTTCCCTAGTAGAGTTTTGGGGGTTGCTTATGTATACTATTATATCATCTGCAAATAATGATACTTTAACTACTTATTTTCCAATTTATATTCCTTTTGTTGTCTTATTGCTCTAGCTAGAACTTCAAGTACTATATTGAATAGGTATGGAGAGAGTGGACAACCTTATTTTGTTCCTGAGTTTAGATGAATTGCTTTGAGTTCCTTTCCATATAATGTCATATTGGCTTGCTGAATATTGTTTTTATTATGTTTAGGTATGTCCCTTGTATCCTTAATCTCTCTAAGACATTAGTCAAGGCCCTTCTGGATTTTAGTGTCTCCATTGAAAAGTTGGGTGGGATTAGTAGGTCTGCTTGTATATGTCACTTGGCCTTTTTCCTTTGCCACTTTTAATATTCTTTCTTTGTTTTATATGTTTAGTGTTTTGAATATTATGTGGTGACGGAATTTTCTTTTCTAATCTATTTGGTGTTCTGTGAGTATCCTGTACCTTTATATGCATGTCCTTATTTTGTTTAGAAAATTTTTCTATGATTTTGTTAAATATATTCTCAGGGTTTTTGAGCTAGATTTCTTCTTTTACTTCCATTTCTATTATTCTTATTTGTGGTCTTCTCATATTTGTGGTCTTTCCTGGATGTTTTGTGTTAGGGATCTTTTAGAATTCACATTTTCATGAAGTGATGAATCTATTTGCTCTATCATGTCTTCAATTCCTGAGATTCTCTCTTCCAGTTCCTGTAATCTGTTGGTGATACTTGCATATGTATTTCCTTTTTGTTTACCCAGATTTTCCAATTCCAGGATTCCCTCCATTTGTGTTTACTTTATTGCTTCTCTTTCCATTTTCATTTCCATTTCTTGACTTCCTTTTAGGGATTTATTGATTTCTTCTGATTTTTTGTTCAACTTTTTCTCAAATTCTTCAAGCAATTTGTTCATATTCTCTTTAAGGACCTCTATCATCTTCATAAAGTAATTTTAAGGTCTTTCTCTTGTGCTTTACCTGTGTTGAATTGTTAAGAATTTGCTGTTGGAGGATAGCTGGGCTTAGTCAGTGCCATATTGGCTTTTCTGTTATTGATTATGTTCTTACCCTGGCATTTAGGCATCTGGATTTGGGGATAAATATATGTCTAGGTGTTGATTTCTGCATTTGTCTTTGTTGGATTGCTGTTTTGTTCCTTAGTTTTTCTTTCCTGTCTGGTCTTCTGTCCTAAATGGACTAGGGTTCTGGTGACTAGTATGTCTTCATGCCCATTATGGTATCCTCTCTTTGTTTTGGGGGGCCTGGAGGCCCTAGATCTGGTCTGGCTTCCAGGGTCTCTAGGACCAGCCTGACCTCCAGTACAGCTGCTGGCACTGTGGTCCCTAGATTTGGCCTGGCCTCTGTTAAACCTGAAGTCTTCTTCCAATGTTGTTGTCCCAGATATGGAGCAAAGGGTGAGGGGGTAGGGGTGGAGCAAGGGTTGTGCAGTCTGGAGTTTAAAGGGGCTTTGTCAGTTATGGACAGTGTCCTATCTGGTGTTGCTAGGCTCAGCCTTGCCTCCCTCTATGCTGCCAGGACTGTGGGCCATAATAGGGAGACCAGTAGAGGTGGTGCAGTTTGGGTTATTGGGCAGGTTTTAAAGAGTATTAGCTGGCCTTGGTTGGTGTCTTACCTGGGGCTCCTAGATCCTGCCTGGCCTCTGGTAAAGCCAAAGACTTCTTCCAAAGTACAAGGCCTGGATATGGGGCCCACAGGTGGGGGTGCAGTCTGGAGTTGTTGGGCAGGCTTAAAGGGGTTTAGTGGGCAGTGGGTAGTGACTCCCCTGGAGTCTCTAGGAACACTCTACCCTCTGGTACAGCTGGCTTGGCTATGGGCCCTAGTGTGGAGTCCAGGGGAGGGGCTTCCTCTGCCTCTTGTTAGAAGATAACCAGGCAACTAAAGAGTGAAAACAAAACAAAACAAACCAGCTTGAATAGGACAAACAAAAGAACAGAAGAACAGAGAGTTTAAAAAAAAGCAAAAGAAGCACCCATAGACTCAGAGACATAGTTTTGTACACACAGGAATACCACAAAAACTCAAAACTGGAAGCCATAATATATATGCAAAGATATGTAAGGTTAAAAATAATGCCCTGACTAAACATTATGAGACAAAGAACTTCCAAGGAGGTCATTGAGTTTATTTTGTGTTGTCCATCTACTGGGTATGGAGCCTGCCCTTAAGAGTGGTTGGAATCGCCAGTGAGATTCACTTGTAGGGAACTAACATTGCACGTGCCAGTGCTTATGACTGGAGATAGATTCTGGGTGAGTGACAGAGGTTTGTGTCCACTCCTCTCAGCACAGGGACTCCATTTGGTGCAGACCCATGCAGGAGATGGCAGACACCAAGGAATCAAGACCTTTTCATCACAGCAGGATAAACACACGTGAACTTAGACTGTGACAAGATTCTTCAAGTTTGTGAGACACAAGACCTTCAAGCTACATTAATAGAGCTTCCGTGCTGGTTAGCTAGCGCCCTAGCCTACAGGACTTATGCTGCCTTGAATGACAAAGTCTCTCATGCAGTTAAAATCACCCGGCTTTCCATGAGAAGGTTTAATCGTGGGCCTGTTGTTTTAAAACACTAATCAAACTAAGTGACTGGATCTCAGACCCTCAAAACATCAGGCTTCATGCCTCTTCAGTGAGCCCTTCGGTTCTCTCTCTCTCTCTCTCTCTCTCTCTCTCTCTCTCTCTCTCTCTCTCTCTCTCTCTCTCTCATCTATCTATCTCTTATTGAGAGTTCAGAAATTCTGGTGTGCTCTCCGTTCACAGCTCCTCATTTATGGTCTACTAACAGCTTGCCACACCAGGCTTGTTGTGATGTAGGCTGTGGGAGGCCAACTCCTACCTTTTAAAGGGTCCTATAAGGAGAAGAGAGGGATAAGAAAGAAACTTTTAGACAGGAAGATAGCAAAGAGGAGAAAGAAACACACGATAGCTTCAGGAGGACCTGGATCAAAACCCAACGGCTCCTTCTGACTCTTCAAAGGGAAGGGGCAAAAGACCTCCCCCTTGCTAGATCAAAGCACACAGTACAGCCAAGTGTAAACCCTCCAAAGACCTGGTAACCATGCCTGTGGTCGAAACATCCTCTTATTCAGCTCTGCTGGGTAAGCAACCTCAGATTCTCTGACCCTGAGTAATTTGGACCTTCACAGTAGGCTATCCCAGGTTAAATCATGTGCTGGGGAATACCCCTCAACCCCCGCCCCCTGCAGGGATGTACAAGTCAATTACTTTCTGTGCAAAATTTATCTGAAGGCTCTCCTCTCGTTCTCCCACCACCATCCTGTTTCCAGCAGCTCTCTCTCTCTCTCTTTTACTTTAGCTATCCCTCTTAGTAAAGACTCTCACTGTTATAAAAGGAAGTCTCTTTTTCCTGTTAAGGCTACATTTTGTGGTCTTATTATGATGTACTGTATCTTTTCAATGCTTTCTCCCTTCACAACTCAGTCATGGCTCCCGTGGTTGTGAGGCACTGTATCCTAAAAAAGCTCATGTCTGAAGAGTTATTCTATGCAGCTCTGTTCCTGAGTGAATTGCCACAGCCCTATCTTAGCTTTCTTATTTCTAAAAGAGAAGAGAGCTATTTATCTAGGTATAAGAGCAGCTCACTTTCAGGGTAAAACAAGTGTGCTTCTCCAGGTCCATTCAGTCCTCAAGGAAGTCTGTTGCTTTTGGTGGGCTTTGATATCCACTAAGAATAAAGGTGACAGAGTCTACTGTTTTACATAGTGTTTGGTTCTCTACTTGTCTCATTAACTCTTTACTGACTTTTACTGTCATGATGAATATTACATAAGTCAGTATAGAAACATAGAGAAAATTATGGGGGCATATGAAGAGCCCTATACCCTCTGGTTTAGTTGTAGCATCCTGACAGCTGAAAAGCAAGAATACAGAACCAGTTAACATTGGTTTTGAAATTGGCGTAGATGAAACAGTTCCTTCTCAAATGTAGATACATATTATGTGTTAAAATAGCATTGAGCTGCCCCAAAGCCTGAATGTACATGACCTTGGATATCACCTCATTCCTTTCTCTTGATATCCTCTGTGAATCACTAACAAGAACATGACTTTTGTTTTCCTGCTTGTATCCCTGGGCTCAATCTTTTTACTTTATCCATTGTAACCCTGTCTGGAACCACTCTGAGATGAGGTTGTTTGAAGATATTAGCTTCAAACATGCCATAATTGTGTGTGTGTGTGTGTGTGTGTGTGTGTGTGTGTGTGTGTGTGTGTGTGTGTGTGTAAGATAAGACCCATGTTTGTATATATACTCTTTCACTCTGGAAGGTAAAGCTATTTCCTGTAACAAAAGTAAACACATGACAAACATCGTCTCCTCAAGTTATGGGAATTTCTAAAGAAAATGTAACTAAGACAATAAACAGACCTCGCCTTGCCAGGAGGGCTTGCTTTCTTATGCATACTTCTTCTCCCTATGTTTCCTGCATTTAAACCTGAAGCTCATGTCAGTCCATCAAAGGCATATTTTTGTGTTCTTGGATCCTGTTATCTGTCTCTGTTCTGACTAAAGTCACATTGAATTAATTTTCTTCATCTGTCCATCAGCATTAATCATCTCTTTAATTGATATATAGGAGACAGGTAGCCAAACCAAGCTCGGGGGTGTGGGTGGTTACAGGGTCCAAGGCTGTGTCCCTAAAAACCCCCATTCCAGAACAAGGGTGTTTTCTGGTGGTATTCCTTGAGGTGCTTCTGCAGCTTCAGAAGAATGAGGTGTGAATAGTTGATGATACTTTAACTCTAGTGAAAAGTTTGGACACCAAAGTGATTTCTATCACAGATGAATTATTGAGTTCTAGAATGAGCATAAATAATCAAAACAATTTTGATATGTAGTGTAAATATTTCAGAAGGGAAGAGGTAAAGCTAAAAAAAATGGACTGAAATTTGCAAATGGTTTTCTTTTTGTGACGTTTTCCTCTTGAATGTGCATGTTGATGATCTGACTTCATAAGCTGCTTGTCAGTTGACATAGAAAAATTTGACTTTACTGAGCTTTCATGTGATTCTGAAAAATAAAGTTTCTCTCCATCCTAAACACTAAATAATTCTGGAGGTGAATTACATGAATTACATGAGCTGAACATAAAAGTTCAACAAAACTTAATTCTCTTGATACTTTTATTATTTAAAGGCACCTTAACAGAAAATACTTTCAAAACACAGCCCCAAATAAAACATACAGAGCAATACATGAGCCCGCTCAGCACACTAAAATATGAATGTAGAGACAATAATGGTGATTGACCAGAGGTCAGGATACATGGATAATAGTGATTTGGAGGACTCCATGGGGACCATCATAAGGATATTAAATTTTTAAAAATTGGATTTGGAGAACAATAGGTACTAGAGATCTTAGCTACCTACAAAAAAAAAAAAAAAAAAAAAATCAAAGCAACCTCCAAGGTGCCCAGGATGCTGTTAGTAGTAACTTTGGTGAACTTTTAACTTTAGGGGCAACAAAGTTCTTTACATAGTTTTGCATCTTATGCTACTATTTAAAATAGTCTGACTTCTGAGTAAAATGGCCTTCTAAGAAAAGCACGCCCTTTCCTAGAAGCATGTACTCCAGGGAAGGCATAGGAAAATAGATAACACAGAAAAGAAAAATGTAAGCCCCAGACCTGCCAGGATTGGGGCTCTTGATGTTAACTAAGCTCAGCCCACTCTTATTCCTGCTAGAGTACTCCTGTTTCCTCACTTACTGAATTAAACCCTGTGCCACTTGCTCTGCTGCTGTGTGCCTTCTGAATTCTTTCCTTGCAAAAGCATAAGGACCAGACTGCTGCTGGGATTGAGATGAGGCCTAGACAAGGTGTGGCCCTGAAGCCCTGTGTAGCCTAGCTTTAGTCTCTATTGCAAGAGGATCAGACATGGTGTCAGAATTGCATGAAATCTATTTCCAAAACACATGTTATACCAGTGTCTGGGTCCAGATTTCAGGGTTTTTATTTGTTTGTTTGTTTAGCCAAGTACATGCTTCCTAAGAAAATTCTAAGACCTTGGGGACTCTTTAAACCCTGTGATTGTTGTGGTAAGGGACATGAGTGTCTCTGTGGAATATCTTCATCCCTGCTGGAAAGGTTTTCATATTACCAAATCAGGTTTGTTGTAGGCTTGGAAATCGTTGTTGGTAATTCAAGTGAACACTTAAGGTATTCTTAATAATAACAAGGTTTCTTCTACACTAATACATATTAGGATTGAAAACACAAAGGTAAAGCAGAAAACAGGGAAAAGCTGAGGTACCATTAACTAGACCACTACAGATGGGGTTTAACAGAATAAAAGTATTTTCAAATCAAGCATCAGTCGTGAGTTAGAATGTGGTTACTCATGCCTTGCGTAATGTCAGCTGCCAGGGAATGCATTCTAATTCTATTTAATTAGTCATGGAATGCTACTCTTTTTTCATCTAACATTCTCTTGAATTATTCACCCAGAATTATTTGTCTTTTAATTACTACATTTTATCCTGTAACCTTTCATAGCGAGTTTCACAAATGCTCTGTGAAGGGACCCACAGGAAACATTTTCTGTTTGGTGGGACATACTTTCCATTGCAACTACTCTTTGCTGTCATGTGGTGTGAAAGTAATAATCAGTAATGAAAATAGAATGCACACCTGTGTCCAAACAAAACTTATTTATAACAACAAGGCATCAGCTAGACATGGCCTGCAGGTTAAGTTCTCCAACCTCTGTTTGAGTGCAAATGGAGTCCTTGAAAAAGTGTTTTTGTCAAACTTCATCCAGATCCGTCAGGTTCTGTTTTAATTTTACCATACCACTTCAGATGTCATTGTTTATTTACAAAATTATTCAGTATTTGTTTGTCATCTTAGTCCATCCTTGTAATGAATATTTATGATCATGGTAACAGTTTCCCCAAAAGTACTTTTACAACCAAAGCATTGCTATTGTTTTTCAACACGTAGGCTAACTCCCTTCTGAAATATGTGTCCCTTGTATGTGGTGGAGATATATCACTAGAAAGAAAGTTCTCATTCTGAAGTTACATTTCCTTTCCCATACTAGTTTTAGATGTCATAGGACTCATTTTTAAGTCAGTATAGTATCATCCAAATCCATGAGAACTTCTTCAAGGGCTGGGAAATAAAATTCTCCCCACCTAGATTTTTCCTATCATTCTGGGAGAAAGAAGTCGAGAAAAAAGAATACAAACTCAGAAGGCTGAAACCCTCTAGAGTACAAAGTCAGACCTCCTACAGAATCAGGAAAAGCATGCTGGACAGGAATTAATATAACTTTATTGTTTTGTGAAAGTAGAATTTACAAATTATTATTATAGCAGTATTTGAATAAATAAATACCAGCTGACTTACTACATGCTAGTAGGACCCACTTGCAAACAAAATTAATACATGTGACAATGGGTTGGATTTGTTACATTGGTCACTAAAGAATAACAATTAGTGGAATGGAAGGTTGCATTTTGTACAGTAGATATCATGATATTAGTATACATAATAAAATTTATGCTTATAATTGCAAAAGAGATCTACTGTCTACAATATGAGTAGATCAATGGAAATGGTTAGAAGCTATTATAGCATTAGGATATACTAGTTATTCCCCTCTTACTTAAAGAGAGAGGTAAGCAAAGGCAACATGCTTTGGGTTAAAAATGAGAGTGAATAGAAACAAGCCAAAATTTTATAATATGTATATTTATATGTAACTTTGAAAACTGTAGCATCAAGAAATGGTAAAATATGTCGAATTTGAGATTATTTTTTCAGTTAGATAACACAATAAATGTTACATTATTAACATCAAAGTCTATTGCCTCAGGAAGTTTTCAAAGTATCATGCTGATAGAAAGAATTGTAGCTTCACATTTCGACAGAAGTAACCACACTTGAAATTAATGTCAACCAAAGAAGCATGCGGAGGTGACAAGAGCTTGGTTCCTTTGGCTGTCTTTCATCAAGGTCTGTCATTAATGAAAATTAAGTGAAGTTGCCTTTCCCCATGTCTCGATGAAAACAGTCACATGAGGCATATGGTTTGTGATATTTGTTTTTAAGAAAACAAGAAACTATTTCATCGTTGCCTAGGAGATGAGGTCCCCTGCTGAGAAGTCAGAATGAAAGTCTGGATTAGAACACCTGAGGGTGGTAGAAAACCCCGCAGTCCCACCATGTAGAAAAGAGAACTAGTTGGCACAGTGGGAATTCTGCCATTTATTACTGTGAGGATGGCAGTATTTGTCCAGAAATTTTGTCTTATGTGTACTTGTGTGTGCACTTTTTGTGTGTATTCCTAGGAACTTCTAGCTCTGAGTGTATATAAGTGCATTGATTTTGTAAATGACAAATGGTCTGTTAGTTGTAATATACAAGAGAAGCAAAAGGAAAAAAGTTTCTGACTAGAAAGTAAATTTAAATGGCTTTGCATGTTCAATGTTTCTGGAGTAGTACCTAAGGGCATTATAGTCTTTGGCTGGGGAGGAGGATGAACACTATGCCATTTTTAGGGAAAGTGGGTACTAGGTCATGAAAGCCATCTGAACATACCCTTTACATTCTCTATCTCAAGAGTGAACTGATGTGACAATACAGATATGGCAGTGTAGCTAGAGTTTTCCTGCCTGGCCCACAGTCAGGACAAATCTCTCTTACCTGCCAGTCCCACAGCCGTCAGACCCAACCAAGTAAACACAGAGACTTGTATTGGTTACAAACTGTATGGCCGTGGCAGGCTTCTTGCTAACTGTTTTTACAGCTTAAATTAATCCATTTCCATTAATCTATACCTTGCCACATGGCTCGTGGCTTACCGGCATCTTCACATGCTGTTTCTCATCATGGCGGCTGGCAGTGTCTCTCTGACTCAGCCTTCCACTTCCCAGCTCTATTCTACTCCTTGTCCTGTCTCTACTTCCTGCCTGGCCATGGGCCAATCAGTGATTTATTTATTGACCAATCAGCAACACATTTGACATACAGACCATCCCACAGCATGGCAGATGAACAGAACAGATGATATAAAATCTAAGGCAAAAAAAGTCACTGCAGTGAGTGGGCTCCAATTGTACCAAGCACTCAGGGAAGACTCTTCTTGGGTACAGCCTGTGCCCACACCGGCTTTTCCTCTTTTCCCTTTATTTCCTGCACACTTGTCTGTGAATGGAAACCTGGAACATCAAGAAAACATGAAGATCATTTGAAAACTCTTCAGAAAGAATTAGGGTCTGTGATTTAGAAACAGTCACTTCATTACAATGTCATTCATAGGAACTAAATGTAATCTCTCTCACTGTTATCACAGCCTAAGAATTGAAGCATGATATTAGCAGAAAAAATCTATGAGGACATGAGAGAAAAAAAAGTCACTCTCCTTACAGTCTGATAGATGCCCCTCAATAGCTGAGAAATAAGAATACAGCCCAATTAACAATTGTTGCAAGGACTGTTTGAACAGAGATTGTAGTAATTTCATACACAGATATTTCAAATTAATACAGTAATAACCAGGGCTATGGCTGAGAGTATGCCACCTTTGGTTGATCATTATTCTGTTCTAAGACACTGTTTTTAGAAGATAGATGTGTGTGTGTGTGTGTGTGTGTGTGTGTGTGTGTGTGTGTGTGTGTGTGAGAGAGAGAGAGAGAGAGAGAGAGAGAGAGAGAGAGAGAGAGAGAGAGAGGAAGTGAGAAAGAGAGAAAGAGAGGAGAGAGAGAGAGAAAAATAACTCAAGAAGAGGTCATAAATACAAGAAGTTGAGGAGGTGCATTAAGAATTGGAAGGGAGAAAGTTTGGTGTGGTAATAGGGCAAATAAATTACTTACATATAAAAATCTCAGAAGATAATGATTACTTCAGTGTTATGAATTGATATTGATAGTGTAAGCAATTTGAAAATTACAATGGGAATAAAGATAGCACAATGTGTGCTTAAAATTCTTCTATCTTTCTTAAGGTTTGGGGTCGCAGACATTTTGAGCTAAGATTAAGAGACAGATGCAAGCCATTTATCTACTTACCAATTTATTTATTTATTTACAGGATGTTTACAGGTGCCCTGGTGTCCTTTAACTCTCTAGGACATATGTCATGACCTGTCACTTAGGATGCTTCTGCCTTTTCCTTGAAAGTCCAGGGATTACAGATCCAAGTCACCTTGTCCTACTGAGATATACTATTTAACTAACAATGGCAATTTAAAGAGTTAATCTGAAAATACATACACTTTTTTATAGTTAGTAAATTTATTTAGCAAAAGGCTTAGTTCGATGAGTGTTCCTGTGATTTTTTCATCATTTTTATATCATTCATTGGAGCATGTGACCTGAGAACTGCTGGTATCGTCGTTTATTTGAGCTCTCTAAGCCTCAACCTTAATGGCAAGGGCCCATATTTCACACGTAGTAGAATTTTGTTTGAGATGTACTTCAAAGTCTAAAGTTTGAAAGCTGGTGGTATCATTGAGAAGTAGTGGGACCTTTGAGAGATGGAGATTGATTAGAGTAAGGACATCATGTGGAGTTTGGCCTTGAAAGATATATTGTGATATTGGTCCCTCTCCATCACTTCCTCTTCCTCTTCCCCTTCTCTTTCATCTGCCAGTGGTGACTTTGCTTTGCTCTAAGACACATGCTCCACCATGATGTTCTACACCATATACCAAGAGCAAAGTCATCATGACCATAAAAACCTGGGTCATTGAAACTTTGATCCAAACAAACCTTTGGGAAGATGTTCATCTTGGGTATTTGTTAGAATGACAGAAAAGTGACAAAAGATGAACATTTTTGGCATCTACCAGATCTACCTAGAAGAGCTCTGATTCTAGCTCACCATTCTGCACATCCTGGTTATGAGAAATTATGACAATTTCAAAGGTGAAGGTGGCCGGGTGGTGGTAGCATATGCCTTTAATCCCAGCACTCTGGAGGCAGAGTCAGGTGGATCTTTGCAAGTTTGAGGCCAGCCTGGGCTACAGGTGAGTTCGTTGAAAGGTACAAAGCTACACAGTGAAATCCTGTCTCAAATAAAACAAGAACAAAAACAAAAATCAAACAAAAGAGAAGGGGTTTTCAAAGTCACCATTACTGTTGATTATCATTTGAAAATACTCGCATGTTTCCTCAGCTTATTCTACAACGTCTACTGTTTTCATCTTAGTATAAGTTAAATGAGCCTATACACAGATTCTTGCATTGTCTAGTGAAAAAGCATAATATACATCTTCTTGTGGATGCCCAGATGTTTGAAGGGGTATGTGGCCAATCCCAAGTCACTTGCCAACATGAGTATCAGAGAGGACTTCATATATTATCTGACCCCTCTGAAATTCAGAATTAGGGATTTAGGAGATTTTAAGAAAAGAAAAGCCTAAAAGTGAGAGACTGATTGGAGCTACCTGGAATAAGAGTAAGTTAGGGAAAAACGAATCTCCCTCACCCATTACCCACTTTCATCATTTCATGGCATTTATAGTGGATAGTCTTAGCGAACAGCAAGGGGAAAAGGTAATGCAAAACCTCCTGAAAACATTCAGTACTAAAGTGTGTCTGATAGGGTAGAAAAATCCTATAGGAAATGTGTGTGTGTGTGTGTGTGTGTGTGTGTGTGTGTGTGTGTGTGTGTGTGTTTGCGCATAGAATTAGGGATGGGAGGGAAAGGCAATCATAACAGGATATCAAGAGAGTATATCCTCACAATAGAAAATTGTGCCTGTATCCATGTTCCTTCTACGGTAAGTCTGTTAGGGGCCCCAAGATTTGGATTAAAAGTTCAAGAGAAAAATATCTGTCTGCTGAGGAGGAAGCACAACCCCAGGCTTCTTGATCATCTGTTAATTAGATCCCTGCATTTGAAAATCATCTTCTCTCATTTCACCTCAGGAGGAACCTAGCTAGAATGGTAGTAAGACGGAACTAAGAGAACGAGCAAAGGACAGGTTCTGAGCTATGCACCATCACCATAACCTAGGGAGTAGAGCCACTAAAGCATGGATGAAGGTGGCATTTGAAGTGAATTTTGAGGGAAAAGTCCATCGAAAAAGAGAATGTTGGGTAGGGAGAAAGATGGGAAGAATCCGCGAGGAATTGGGAAGGAGGAAAACAAGATCAAAATATATAGTATGAAAAAATTTTAAATTAAAAAGCTAAGTGAAGCTTCTTAATACCAAACAAGAGCTAGAATTGTTCAGTGGCAAACTTATTCTCTGTCAGCCTTAATTGGTGCTGGCAAAGAAGGAAATTCAATGGGTAAAAAAAGAATGTCACACCTCATTTTACACTTAGGAATGCCTTTCATGAACATATCATTTAAAGATGAAACAGCTTTTATGAATGTGCCTTAGAAAGTCTGAAAATCTGCATTTTGAAGCTATACAACAGCTTTGCTTCTTAAATGCTTTTTTTGAGTCTCTGAGCTTAATAATGCTAAGAATTTTCTAGGTGTTTTGAAACAGGCAGAATGTTGATATTGTTCATGGTATTTCCATTTTTTATTCATGTTTTATCTATGCTTTTTTTAATTAGTCAATTCTCAACTTTAACACTAAACAGGATAGGAAAATAGCATGATATTATAAAATTGCAATCATGTGCCTATCTTTGAAAATAATTGATATTTTAGAATCAGAAATACTGTATAGATTAATATTTTGATACAAATATTTATTGTAATGGTCTTGTTTCTCAATACAAAAATGTTGAGAGGAAGTATGCTTTTTGATTTTCCTCAGCCCATTTATCAAGTAATTTACCACCCATTTAGTGAATTAGCATAATATCAATTATTAAGATGTCATATAAACTTAAGATGAAAAAATGCTAAGGTTAATTTAAAAGAAAGTAAAAGAGGCTTATAGTGACAATGAATATGTAACAAATAGTACCAAAAGTATAGTTTATAAATCCTTTCATTTTTTTTAAAGAAAATTCCACTCAATAAAATTGTTAAAATTGGCCATATATAACTTATATTAGAATCCTTTTGGTGGGAACTATCATTGTTCCAAAGTACGTACCT
This sequence comes from Peromyscus californicus insignis, assembly GCF_007827085.1. Lineage (NCBI taxonomy): Eukaryota > Metazoa > Chordata > Mammalia > Rodentia > Cricetidae > Peromyscus > Peromyscus californicus. The sequence goes on along the minus strand of NW_026294491.1, from coordinate 46,148,361 downwards.
ATTACTCATCTTTAACAAACATGTTGATGGCTCAGAATAATTCAGAGGAATGCTGCCAAATTATGACATTTTTTTTCTCAGTATATTTGTTATCTACTTTGTTTAATTTGTTAGCAAAACAGAGATTGTAAATACACATTAATTACAACACTGATAATTCTTCCATTAAGAGCTTAGTGAAGCTGCTAAAACAACACATTATTGAATATGAGTGAGGCAACAAAACGAAGTACATTTCTATTTCAGGTTATTTAAAAATGAATCAGCATATAGCTCAGTGAGTCATGGTGCTCGCTCCTAAGGCTGATGATATTAGTTTAATCCTCAGTTGCCACAAAATGGAAGGAAGGAACAGATTTTCCAAAGCTGTCCTCTCACCTCAATATACATGCCATTGTATGCCCATGAACACACACACACACAAGCACACCACACACACACACACACACACACAAGCACATATAGACATAGTCACATTAATACACACACATACATTTAAATAAATGAATGTATCAAAAATATTTAATATTAAGAAAATTGGACTCGACTATGTTTTGGCATAAATATTAGTGCTTCAATAACTCATGGTAATGAAAGGTGGCGTTAATATTGTTGCTATCAGCAAGAATTGATGAGAGGGTATTGTTAAATACCTTGCATATCCCATGCTAAACTTCCTGGTATGTTTGAACACATTTGTATAAACCTTTATATATCTGCTGTTGAGTATACATTTCAGAAGCCCAGATGAGGAATAAAGAAAATCCCGCAGGTTAAAGGCAGAGCTCTAATTCTGTAAGTTCTTTGAAATGTCGAGGAAAATAATGTGCCTGAAATCCTGGGATATTGACTAATAGTGTACTTTTTACTTTTTATTTAAAGAAAAATTTTGTAAACATTGATAAATGTTTTCCCTTATTATCTGAGAGTAATATCCAAAAATTCCCCACGGTATCTCTGCTATGATGACTGTGAAGGAAACACTCAGTAAGTCTAATCTTGGATGTGACACCATAAATTCTTCAGCCATGAATACCTGATGTATTTTCATCTGCATCTTAGTAAAGAAGTGTTTCACAAAAATTGTGAAAAAGCACAGAAATAGAACAATACAGTGAACTGCAGCTACATCACAGTTAATTTTTGAAAAATATGAAGAAGAACGGGCAAATTCTGACTTTTGATGTGTACATAGATATTATATACATTAGAATAAATTTCCACTCGTTGCAATAGTCTTAAAATTTATGTTGATAGTAAATTTTCTAATAATAGATATGCAAAGGATGTGAAAAGTATAACGATTCCTAGAAATTTCTGTCTTGCTCTTTTAGCTTGTTTTTAGAGCATTCTGTGTCAAACTCAACAAATTTCCATGACTCTCATATGTACTGAAACTGCCAGGTTTGTAAATACATATGACAGATATTGAAGATACTTTTGCTGACACCTTAGGAAGAGGCCTTTCTTCTTAATAATCTTCCTCTACACAACTGATTGTCAGATGCAGGGAACTAACTCTTGTTCAGTGTTCTATTCCCGAATGCCAGCATCCCCTTCCTAATGGAAACTGGATAACAGACATGCACATCATACAAATGTATGTTCTATGACTGATACATTTACTATTAAAACTGGACTGGTTCAAGGCCAGCCTGAACTACCAAGTGAGTCCCAGGAAAGGTACAAAGCTACACAGAGAAACCCTGTCTCGAAAAACCAAAAAAAAAAAAAAAAAAAAAAAAAAAAAACCTGGACTGGGCTGACAAATTCAAGCCTTCATCTCTTGTAACAAACTTGAATTTGTGTGCTGCATAGTGTGTTTTGTCCCTTAACATTGGTCTGGATTCCTGGAAATGAGAGATGTAGATGTGATTAATCTTACAGGAAGAAGGTACAAATAAATGAGGAAGGAGAGGAAGAAAAAAAATGTTAAAGACAGTGATATGATATGAGCGGACTATTGCTATTATTGCATATTTGTATTTCAGTGGAGAAATAGCTTTGCTGAATAACTAACCCACCTTAAACTACTCCAAATAAAATAAGAATATTTACTGACTATTTGTATTAGCAACATCTGCCTAGCTTCAAGTATAGTGTTAAGCTCTATTATGCAACAAAATTAAAAGTCACTATTACCAAATAAGTAGAAATGTTCAAGGATGACATGCATTTGTAATTTATTGTATTCACATGGGTGTTTTGTTTGCATGTGTGTCTGCTCACCACACACATGCCTAGTGCTCTTGGAGGCCAGAGAGGGGGATGAATCCTGTGGAATTGACTTTAAAAATGGTTGTGAGTAGCCATGTGAGGATGAATGCTGGAAATCAAACCCTGGTCCTCTAGGAGAACATCCACAGCTCTTCACTGCTAGCTATCTCTCTATCCCCATTAAGTATGATATCTTTAATTATGCATGCTGTATTTTTTCTATATGTGTACTATAATTATATACCATATATGTATACTTTCTCTGTGTGTACAATAATTCACTTAGAAATACGAAGTAACAGTTTATATTATTCTAAATATAGTGATACAGTTCATAATAATACAATTAAAGTCATTTTAATAATGCTGAATGTATATTGTTTCTATAAAATAATTTATTTAACTTGAAAGTAAAATATATCCACTTACTGCCTGGTTACATATATTCTCTACTTGCTGGTGACAGTTTGTTTCAGATATTTATTTTGTGACACAAAGCTTGAATTCTCAAACAAGATGCACGTAATCAGGATCAACCATGTGTAAATACATCCTGTATTTACAACATTTGTCTATGTTTAAATTACCATATATACATATTTATCCTAATCTAGTTTAAGCCTTTAGTTGTTGTCTAAAAACCATTTATGATTAGCAAGCTCCATGCTTTGAGATAAGTTATGTGTCATATATGTGTGTCAGGTGTCTAAGTGAAATTCAAAGAAACAAATGTCTTTTTTAATATTAAGATGCTAAATGGTACATTAATAAATTAATTTTAAAAATATAAATGGGATAGGTGTGGATGGCACAAAACTTTGATCCCAGCACTCCAGAGACATAGGCAAGTATATATCTACAATTTCAAGGCTAATCTGGTCTTATGATCTACACAAAAAGTTTCAAGCCATCCAAGGGTAAATAGACTGTCTCTGTATGTGTATGTGTGTGTGTATGTGCATGCATGTATGTGTGTTAAACAAAATACAGCAGAGTATATTATCCCCCAATTTTTAATATAAACCAAAATATTCTACATCTCATTCATAAAAAAAGTTTTAAAATATGTTGTAATAGAATTAGGTCTGGATCAGTAAAAGAAATTGTTACAAAACAGTACAAAAATGAATTTATTTATTTTAGTAATAGAAGAAATTATTGATGATTGTATTTTGAATAACTAGAAATTTAAATTTTCATCATTACTAAGGTATTACTTTTTAATACACTCAAAATTATGACTTTGGACAAAATCATATATATGAATATAGACATATATATTTTATATACATATATACATACACACACACACACACACACACACATATATATGTATATATTAGAGAAGGTCCTAACCTACTATATTAATTCTGAAAAACAATTTCCAATTTTCACCGATTGACATTTTAAAGTAGTTATAAATTTAGGACACTTCTTTTGAAAGTGTATATTAAGAGCTATCAAGTGCTTTGGCTCATTAAATTCACTGTACCAACATTTGCTATTAGGAGATAATGTAGGCAAAGAAGCTAAATAAGTGAACATATTTGCAGAAGCATGATTTATAATAGCTAAAATCTGGAACATTAAGATATTTGTTGAAATGCATTTTACATGAATTAATAATTATGTAGTTAAAAAGCAATTCTGAAGTCTGCTGAATAAGGAAACCTTGTGTGATACATGAATATAATCTTTAAAATTACACTATTATACTTACGCTATGTAAAAATGCCCAAATCTAGATGAATGGGACAGAGAGGTGAAAGCATTGATTTATTAGGCCATTGCTTTCTCTTTCCCCCTGCAATAATACATTGCCAGTATCATCAGAGATAAAATGTTTTTAAGGCTTGTATTTTACCAAGATCTATATTTATATTATGCCTTGCTATTGATACTCAGGTCAAGATGCATACTAAAATTATAACTGGCAACAGCTTTTTTCTTTCTTTCTGAACATTATGTATAACAGTCATGCATTTTCAATTGCTAGAAATTTAGATTAAGTGAAATACAGCCTATGGTTTGGCCATCATTTTCTGGTTGGAAAATCAGGCCTCAGAGAGATTTACTATTTTGCTCCAGATCACATAGCAGTTATGTGGCTGAAATGATATGTGCATCAAGTCATATCTAATTTCAAAGGCTTCTATTCATCTACCAGGAAGAAATGTGTAATAAATAAATCTGTCTATTAGACACTGTAGAGTTTTCTATGAGGAAGTAATGTAGGGCCTGTCAACACATATCTATAGCAGAGTATTTTTCTACATAACAAAGAGTTCTGCTCAGCACCCACCTCGCTATAGACATAGAATTCATGCCTTTCAGTGTATTTTTCTAGGTTTTTTTAAAGGCAAATACGAAAACAGTCTACAAATCGCACGAACTTTATTCATTTTATTCACTTTAAATTATTCATTCTTATATTCACCACTTCAGTAAATATTTTAACACTCAAATAATGATATTTTCAAATGCAAAATTTATTGATTTGTCAATAAACTAATAATATATCTATTAAACAATGATTGTTGTTTTTTTTTTTTTTTTGAGGCTGGCTTTGTTTTAATCATCCAATTCTGAGGCCTAATTTTAAGGTAGCTTATGCACTCATAATAGAAAACAACAACAACAACAAATCACACAAAACAAAATAACAATGACAACAACAAAAACTATCAGTGGTGGTGGAGAGAGGGGGCTATTGGGCAGAGGCAGGAGCAGGGGAGCAGGGGAGGTAGGGATTTGGACAGAGGATATAGTGGTTAAGAGCACTGGCTGCTCAAGAGGACACAATTCAAATTTTCCACACTATGTGACAGCTGACAGTCATCTTTAATTCCAGCTCCTGGGGATCCAGCACCCTCTCCTGGTGTTAGTTAGGGGCATGACCTGTGAATGTGATGTGCAGACATGCATAAAAAAAACCCACAGAAATAAAATAATTCAAAAATTAAAAGCCCTGGAGTATTCTTCTTTTTTAAAGAGAGGGGAAGTTTGAAATGTCCACTGTGGAAATTGTAAGTCACAGCGGCATTTGTTTTTCTCTTGAAAAGAATAAAGTTATCTTATTCTGAAAGCTGACTAGTGAATTATTTATTACTAGTTTTCAGTATATTAACCAGGGTTCCTATGAAATTTCTTATATTAAAACATCAGGGAAATATTTTATTCCCAAAGTAGACATTGAGTATATTATGTTTTTCTTTTCTATATCTTTTTTCAGATGCTCTGGACTTACAGAATGCTGTGAGCCACATAATGTGGATTAAGGGAATAAATTTGAGTCCTTCGGCAAAAGCAGAAGGTTCTCTAACCACTGAGCAGTCTTTCCAATCCCGACGATTTGTTTCACATATCTTAAATTTTAAAATCTCAAATTTCTAATAACTCATCTTCAAATACCATGGCTACATTATTAATGGTACAGAATTTAAAACATATCCTATGGTATTCAGAAGATTGTTCAGTGATAAAACAGAAGCATATTTATCCTTGATTTGCAACTACAAGTGTTTCTTATTTCTGTATTATTCTGTCTAGCTCTCAGACTGAAGGAGGAAAGGACTTATTGCATCTAGAATTAGGCTGCTGAAGATAATGAAAAAGTCCTAAAGATCTTTTGTGAGGGGCGATACAGTTTCCATGACGTGTGAGAAGTTCTTAGGACCTACAAAAGGCAGATAATAATGCTCGTAGTTTAAATACCATCACCTTCATATTCGAAAGATTCATGCCCCTCCTCATACACACTGTATCAGTTTCTCCTCCTCCACTGTCCCATTTCCCTTCAAAGAGTCTTCATTATGCTTTTATATTATATTTATGATACATAATGAAACATGTATGTATAAAGATATTCTCATATTCTCTCTCTCTCTTTCTCTCTCTCTCTCTCTCTCTCTCTCTCTGTCTCTCTCTGTCTCTCTCTCTCTCTCTCTCGTGTGTGTGTGTGTGTGTGTGTGTGTGTGTGTGTGTGTGTGTGTGTGTGTAGGCCAGGAGTTTACATCATTGTCTTCCCTTAGTCCCTTAGTGCTGTCCACTCTACTTTTTGGGAGAGTATTCCTCAGTGGATCTGGAGTTCATCAATGTACCTAAAAAGCTGGCCGTCAAACTAGAGGGAGCCATTTTTTTCCATTCCCCCAGCACTGAGATTAGAGGCACCTGTCACCATAGAGAAAATTTTTTTAACATAGATAGTAAGGGAATGAACTCAAATTCGCATACTTGTACTGCATCAATCCATTTCCCAAGCCCCTGAAATATGAAATATATTGATACATATCTAATTGCATCTGCATGTAAGTAAAAGCATGTAATATTTTGTCTTTGTTATTGTCCTCTATGCTGCCTCTCCCCAACTCATTCAGACCCTCTCCTCCAACTCACTCATCTTTCTGCCTTCCCTCAAAATGGCACCTACTTTGTTAGCAGCAACCTTCTGCAGACTTCCTCACCCATCCTTCCATCATATCGACACTGCAGTCGTTATGCCTCCTCACCTACGATTCTTCTGCTTGTCTCATGAATCACGGTAGGACGTGTGCATGTGTTTTTAAACTGAGGTACAATTTATTCAGCATTTTGCATTGTTTTCTCTTCTCATAAATTTTTATAGCTTTAAAACATGCACACTTGGATCTCGGGAAAGAGAGACTGAAATTTAAGAGGAACTAATGGATTCCAATGTGAAGCAAATACGTGCAGAGAGAGTCAGCCGCCTGGAGTTACAGGTAAGTTAAAGGTTACGAATCTCTGCTGAGGGATTTTGTAGTTTCGGCTGGCCATGGAAAGAGGTTATGGAAAGAGAGTCAATGAGCAAATATGAAGATGGATTTACAGTGCCTGGAGGGTTCTGTTAACAGTTTTCTATTGAGTCTGTAACAAATCACTACAAATGTAGTGGCTTAAAGACAACAAAAATTTATTATTTCATAGGTACATAAGTCTTACACAGGTTTCACTTGGATAAAATTAGGGTGCCAGGAGGGCTGTGCTCTCCAGGATGTGACACCTTTGTACTAGATGGGTGGCATTGTTCCATTTACCACAATACTCCAAAGATTCCAAGGAATTTTTATGGTACAAAAACCTTCCAGCAAAGCTAAACTTCCTACACGTCAAGGAAGAATTATAGTTGGGATATATTCTGGTGTGAAACCTAACAAAAATATAAGCTTAGACGTAAAATTGAAAAGGCAAAATTAGTCACAGCCTTTTCTTTGTTTTGTTTCACTTTTTTCTTGGAGCAGGAGAAATTAATCACACCATGTTTTTCTTATTCTTCCTGGTAGAACATGGTATATAATGTACTTATAATTTTGAATGAGATTAGAAAAGTCTGGGAGAAAGAAAACATGAGGAAGTATAAATATATCATACATATTTCCTTATCAAACACTCTATAACATAAAAGAAAGGAGGTAACATTACACTAATCATTATATATATATTGCTCTGTTATTGTTAATTCCATAAATCTGGCCAGTGGAAAACTTTCATTTGTTCTCTTTAAAAAATATATCTATTAGGGGGAGAGAAGGGGAACTGGTATTGGTATGTAAAATGAAAAAAAACTTTTTAAAAAATAAATAAAAAAATATTCGCTAAAACTTAATTTTAAGAATTTGAATTGTGTTATATAAACTAACTTTTCATACAATCTTAAAATAATCTTTCATGGCTTATAGTTTTGTTCCACATAAATTTGTTCCATTTGTTTGTGATAACCACATGAAATTGATACAAAATTCCATCTCATACAGTTTGTCATAATTAAAGGGAACAAATCTCAGAGCTGGACATTTTTTTTTATATTAAACAGAACTCCAATCTCACCAGCCACCCTTATCCATTTCTGTGAGAATCCATCTTGAGCCTTCATCCACAGGTCCCCGCCACTCTGCCTGTCGTGTGGCACCTGCTATCACCTACCAGAGGGAAGACAAACACCGACTTTCTATATATAATATAGTTTTCTTTTCCAAAGTTGCTAGGCATCTCCATTTCATTCAGTCATTGCTAGTCACTGGCAACCAACCAACAAAATACAGTTGGTGTGTATGAAATTTTCTTTTTAATACAGGTACATACTTTATTTGACTTGGGGTGACACAGGTCTTATGCATGAGGTAACAACTACCTTTCTGATAGGTTTGGGAAACTAATTTTTCCTTGCACTCATCCATCACATCTAGCTCTTGCAATTTTTCTGCCCCTTTTTTTTTGTTTTGATCCCAGACCCTGGGAGGAGTGTGATCCAGTTAGGGTTCAACATTCTGCAGATTCTTGTTCTCTGTACCTTGGACAGTTGTGTGATTTTATGTTAAATACTATCAACTGCAAATAGAATTTTCTCTGAAAATTGACTGACATGCTAATCATGTGTATAATGATAAATCATTAAGAACTGTTTTTATACCATGTCCATTTACATGGTAAAAAAAAAATGGTAGTAAGTTCTCCGCTAAGGCCTCTGACCTGCTTGCTCTTGGCCTAAGAATGATTACAGATATGGGATTCACTTTGTGGAGCTAGACTTAAATCAGAAAGTGTTTGGTTATGGCCATGATATTCATGTCACTATTGTGCACCAGTCAACATGTCTTGCCAGGCTAGTTGTTATTATACCTTCCATATTTCACAGTTGCTTGATGATTAATTGTCTTCTCAGGCAGTGTGTATAGCATCTTCCAACAATAAGAAAGACAGCCAATAGGACAGAAATTTCAATGCAAATGCTTGATTTCTGCAGGGTCTGTAAGCAATAGGTTCTTTTAATCAAGTTATGAATGGTAACCAATGGTGTTCACAATTGCTGGTGCTGTTTACACATCTAGGAACTTCCCAACAATTTCAACATAAGTAAACCAATGTAGCCCTGGCCTTTATATTTGTCATTATTGGCATCCGCTAGGGTCATTGTTGCCTTGCTTTTTTTTTTTTTTTTTTTTTTTTTGGTTTTTCGAGACAGGGTTTCTCTGTGTAGCTTTGCGCCTTTCCTGGAACTCACTTGGTAGCCCAGGCTGGCCTCGAACTCACAGAGATCCGCCTGGCTCTGCCTCCCGAGTGCTGGGATTAAAGGCGTGCGCCACCACCGCCCGGCGTCTTGCTTTTTATTAATTCCTTTTTTTTTTTTTTTTTTTTTTTTTTTTGGTTTTTCGAGACAGGGTTTCTCTGTGTAGCTTTGCATCTTTCCTGGAACTCACTTGGTAGCCCAGGCTGGCCTCGAACTCACAGAGATCCACCTGGCTCTGCCTCCCAAGTGTTGGGATTAAACTATTTTCACATGAGGTGTGCGTATGTGTGTATGTAAGCTTCTGTATCAGTAAGTTCACATTTATTCATTTATTCTCTCCTATACTCTGGCTTCCAGCAACCACTGAAGGTTTCCCCTTTCTGCTCCATTTTTTTTATTACAGTAGCACCTCTGTTTGAGGAGCTACTAGCAGCTGGTAGCTTCTGGGAACCAGAGAGTCTGTTTTCTTAAAGATCCTTACTTTACATAGGTCCCCAGTCTTCCAGTGGATGGTCATACTTTCAAGAATGCATGGTCAACACATATTGGACTTGGTAGGTTTTAAAAAATAATGACAGAAAAATGTGTGAATAGGGAAGGGGTGTCAATCTGCAAGGAAATGGGGGAGAGAAGTGGGTGCGTTCAAAAGGCATTTTATGGATTTCTTGAAGAATTTATAAAAATGATAAACAATTTTACCAAAACATTCTGTCTTTCATATTCCTCAACAATATTTGCTGGGTATATTTACAATACCATATTAGGCCAGTTTTGAAGGAGGAAGCTTGTCATTCATCAGTGATTGGTGTATTTCATTATTATTATTATTATTATTATTATTATTTATTGATTAAACTTATTTGTTTATTTTACATCCTGACCGCAATTTCCCCTCCCTTCTCTCCTCCCACTCCCCTCCCACCTCTCCCTAACCCTCCAATCCACTCTTCATCTGTTTCTGTTCAGAAAGGGGCAGGTCTCCCATGGGTGCCTACAAAGCATGGTGTATCAAGTTGAGGTAGGACTAAGCTCCTCCCTTTGTATTAAGGCTAGGTGAGGCAAACCAGTATGAGGAATAGGTTCCTGGAAGCCAGCCAAAGTGTTAGGGACAGGCCCTGCTCCCACCGCTAGGAGTCCCACAAGTAAATCAAGCTATACAACTGTCACACATATGTAGAGGGCCTAGGTCTGTCCCATGCAGGCTCCCTAGCTGTTGGTCTAGAGTCCGTGAGCTCCTATGAGCCCAAGTTAGTTGTTTCTGTGGGTTCCTTTGTGATGACTTTGACACCCCTGGCTACTATATTCCTTTCTCGCTCTCTCAGTAGGATTCCCTGAACTCGTATAAAGTAGCTTTACATCAGAATGTAAAGGATGTGGAGTCTCTTACGATACCAAAAATGTAATCATTTCCAAACTAGTATTTGGATTGAAGACACATTTTCAGGCATGGCTTTATACAACATAATCTTCTTCAGTCATAAAATTAAAAAAAAAAAATGGGGGAATATCATTCATCATATCAAAGAGAATGGCATACTACATTAAGTACAGAGGAAGAAGTTTATTTGTGATGTTTTTTTCTAGGTGGTGTCTAAGAAATTTAAGTTAAAGAGACCAAATATCAATAGGTGGTTGTGAGGGACTGAGTAATAAAAGATAAAAGGGGAAATTATAATGGTCACAAACTTAAATTACAAAATACACATATTTGGAGAAACCTATGTACGACATAATTACAATAGCGAATACTGCTTTGTGTACTTAGAAGCTGTATGACAGTAGAGCAGAAATACACTTACACATAATAAGTAACTTTGGCCGGGCGGTGGTGGCGCACGCCTTTAATCCCAGCACTCGGGAGGCAGAGCCAGGTGGATCTCTGTGAGTTCGAGGCCAGCCTGGTCTCCAAAGCGAGTTCCAGGAAAGGCGCAAAGCTATACAGAGAAACCCTGTCTCGAAAAACCAAAAAAAAAAAAAAAATAAATAAATAAAAAATAAGTAACTTTGGGCATAAATGGATTTGCTCACTAACTTGATTGTGGTAATAATTTCACAAAATGTTGTTACAAAATCATCATGTGATACTAGATGACATGCCAGTGTAGATGGGGAAATCTAATAAGGCTCCACAGGGAGATGAGGAGCTACAGGCAATCTATGGGTGTTGAGAGAGAGGAAATCAGTCTTCTCCAGACATGAGCCCCCTAGGGATGTCACCATAATTAAGGAGGAAGTAGTTTTGAATTTGAGAGGGAGTGAGAGAGGCAGTAAGGAGTTGGTGAGCAGCGACTAAGGGGTAAAAATGATGTAACTATACTACAGTTTATGTATGTAATTTTCAACATTTTTATTACCAAAAAATCATCAAGCTGGGTACAGTAGCACACAACTTTAATTCCAACACGTGGGAAGCAGAAACTGGTGGATCTCTGTAAGTTTTAGGCCAGCCTGGTCTACAAAGTGACTTCCAGGATAGCTAGGGTTATTACATAGAGAAACCCTGTCTCAAGAAACCAAAGCCAAAGCAAACAAACAAAAAATCATTAATAAATACAATCATATGTTTTTACTAGTTATGTCTAAATTAAGATAAAAGCTATACCACATAAAAATGTGTCTTTATACTAATAAGAATTACCACAGTAATTTAACTAATATTTTCATTGTGAAACAATTGTAACTATATTTTGCAAGCCACAGTCCTTATAAAATCCTATTTGTAACCACTGTATATATTTTTGATACTGAAGTAAATTTTTCTTTGTTAGCATAGGCATTTTTTTTCCTTTGGACAGACCTCTCCATTACTATTTCACTACACACCACTGTCACTGTATTCTTTTCAAACATTAAAGCTATGATGCTCTGAGTACAAAATCACCATGTGTCAAAGTGAATAAGCCAATGAGAAAATAAAGCTACTTCCAGGAGAACTTTATAATAATGCATTACATTTTACAAAGATCAAAAAATCATGCCCACAAACTAAGTCCAGTCACTTTCCAATTCTGAGGTGAATATTTTTCAGGACAGTAACTGTTTGTGACTTTTTCATGACCACCTTCAAGCAAAGACTCTATATTTAATGTAAAGACATACGTCCTGCTTAACAAATAATACTTTCAAAGCAAACCAGAGACTATGCTGATCATCATACAGTAGTTGAAAAAAAAAAGTTGACAAAAACTCAAGGTCTTATCTATAGAGTAAATAAAAATAACTGACGATGCCTTTTGGGACAATACAGATTAATTTGTGTGATTATTTTCAAATGCCCTACAGCTTCATTAACAGTTAAATCCACACTTCCTTGATTCTAGACAGACAGTAAACCACAATACATCTATATGGTCCTCAGTCATTTAAATTTTTTAAGACGTGCTTATTAAATATTACCTCAGTAAGAGAACCTTATATATTCCTTTTTTTTACTTCAAAATTTAGGATAATTTTTTGTAATATTGCTGAAATTTAAAAAAAATAAATAAAATGTAGTCTTTGGGTTTTAACTTTACTATCTACTCATATCTCTGCCTTGGTTTCATTGTAGTTGGATTTGAAGTCATTTGCTAAGGCACATACAATATATATTGCTTGTGGTTACTTAAAAGTTTCAATAGAATTATTCATAAGTTTAATTTTATTTTCCTATGCCTTTAATTATGGCTTCATCTTATGTCACTTATGTCCATCTGTACTGTTGCTACTGACAATTATTTAATTAGCATTCTTTTAATACAAAATGATAATTTATTAGAAGATTTTTCAAAACAGTTCTTCATTATATGAAATACAAGATCTCACAAACTTTATCACATATATGGCAATCTTCTATCTTCTAATATTTTTATATTCCAGGGTTTTACTTATTTGAAAACCATTAGCATATCTCAGGATAGTTTTCTCATATGTCAATTATGAGGAAAATCACCAGCCTTATGTTTGGCTAGCAGTATGGATATATTCTAAAAGTGTCATTTTATTTTATGTCCCAGAGCATTAGAAATAATATTTGGTTTATTTATTTTGGTCAAGTTAATATATTGAAAATTTACAGTTATTATTTCACTATTATCCTTTTACAGTTAAGTATTTCTATTCATGATGTAATTTTTGTTAATAATATTTGATCTTGTCTTATATTGCTGATATACACATATGCATGTATTCATACACATACACACACACAAACACATAGCTTCAGCACACATAAAAATTTCAACATATTAGATTAAAAATGGTTCTCAATGTCTCCAAATTATGGATCATCAAATGATAATCAAAAGTAATACAAAATATAATGTTTTGATTATTTCCTTAGAATATTATTAAGGGTCCTTTTTAATACATGCATTTGCCACCAATCTTCGTGTTCAATTATGTTGGCAGCTTGTTATTATGCATACAATAGGAATAAATATATAAATATGTTAAACTTAGACTTACAAGTATCTACACTGTAAGAAGCACTTATACAGAATGTATCAGGGATTTTCTAAAGTAATAAAATTTTCTAAAGTAACAAAAATGTTCTCCTAAAATATATATTATTAGTATTGCTAGTCAAGATCAAAACCTTAGAAGAGTACTAAGCTATATTTTTTATTTATATGTAAAAGAATTGTTTGTTTGTCTAATTTTAGTTGTAGTTTAAATAACTGGCCCAATTTGTCTTCTCTAGGAAGTACTTTATAGAAAGCAATCATCTGTTGGCTTGTGCAGATCAAGATTCATAAGCCATAGTGGTGGCATAATTTAATGTTGACATTTGGTGACTATCAGTTCCTCTCTCTTAACCCTTAGTTAGGTACACCCCAATCCTCAGACAAAGCTAATGTTTTGCACTGGGTAATCCAGCCCAGTATAAGGAGCTAAGCCTGCACCTTCTGAGTCTTCATACTTGGGCCAGGATTTACATTCTTTGCACACACACAACTTGCTCTGTCCACATTAGACCCACAACCAACGACGTCCTTGTGCCTAAGTCTTTTTACAAAAATACAAACATCATAAAATATTAAAACAGTTTGTCCTACCCACCCCCAATCTATCACTCTCATAGAAATAGTCTCCAAGGAGAATTATCTGGTGGATCACTAGGACAGAGACCTTAAAAGTACAATTACCCTTGGCAGTAGTGGTGCACGCCTTTAATCCCAGCACTCTGGAGGCAGAGCTACGTGGATCTCTGTGAGTTTACAGAGCGAGATCCAGGACAGACACCAAAACTACTCAGAGAAACTCTGTCTCGAAAAACCACAAAAATAAATAAATAATGTGCAATTACAAATTTTATCAAGGAATTTACAGGGTTTAAAGAAGCCATAAACGAGTGCTTAGCTCTAGAGACATATATTCAGACAACACTGAAATGACTCAGCAGGTTATATTTATATGTTTACATATTTATATGTGTTCATAACAACATATTTAAAGAAGAGGAGGCCATGAATTTGGCAGGGGGCAGACATAGGAGGAAAGGGTGATGCAATTGTATTTTAATTAAATTTATAAAAACAAATTATAAAAGAAAAAATAAAGAGAAAGATTGAATGAGTTAATGAAATAATGGGATATATTGTGCACTGGATTGAAAGCAGCAGGGTCTAGTGTGACTCTGTAGACTAAATGCAATGGAATAATGCAGTGGATTGCAGGGCACAGAGGCACAGGCACACACTTTTTCTGCTGCTGAACAGGACAGAGAAAAATTGTCAAAACAATTAAACATAATGTGTACAGCAAATACAAGGGGTCTTAGATTTCTTCAGTGGCTATAGCATGAAGTCCAAAATCTTCCAAGCAAATTAAAACATTTCTTTACATATGTTCCTAATAAAGTCACTAATACACATCTTCTCTTTTCTTTTTATATGACTTTTTGTTAGTGTCATTCAAGAACTGATTTAGAGATGCATAATACGATATAGCAACGATGAAACAATTTGTCCTATGACCCTTAGATTACAGACTCCCCTGACATTCTATTAACACCATGAAGTAGCTGTTGGTTGTTACCCTTTTTTTTTTTAAATGGTTGCTGCCTTTTAAGCCACAGCTGTCTGCATTAGCAACTGCAACTCCATGGTTAGGCCGCAAGGGGCATACCAGGAGGGAAATCTGTTCCTTCTGGCTCCAACTCTCACAAAGCTATGAAAACAACTTAACTAAACCTCTCTCCCTCTAAAAAACTCAAGATTCAAAGGTTAAGGTGGAATTCTGCTCGTCAGAGGCTGAAAAGCTAGTAGTCCACCTCCTCTCCTTGCTTTTGTCCTACAAAAAGCCCTCTTGCTTCTTGTCACCCCTCCTTATAAACCCTTTCTCACCTGGCTCCTCCCAACCACTTCCTGTCAGCTAGTTGCTGACTCAGCCTCCTGACCGTAGGTGAATTTTATTTAATCAAACACATCTTTGCATCATAAAACAAATGTTCCAGAGCATAAACAAAAGCAACACACCTTGAAATAATATTCTTCAACACTTGTTGGCATCGTCGCACCCTGAGACATCAGTGATTCAGTGGGGGCTTGAGCATTAAGAGTCAAATACAATCTTCAAGAAAAAGTAAATGATCTTGAAGGGAATGAAAATTTAGGAGAATAAAATCACTTTTCATTAGATATCATAAATTATTATTCTTTCCTACACTCAGAAGAAAGGCCAATATTCAATCACCATGCATAATTATGGAGGTTTTGGGGCTGACATGTATTCTGATTTGAATTAATTATTTTGTCATCATAGACAGGAATATTCATAGACTTTCTCTCAGATCAGTACAACTTCTCTGGCATCAGCTAATGATTGGTGTGAAACAGCTTATGCAAGTAGAGTTATATTGTGCAGTTTTTAATCTTTTACTGTAATGAGTGAATATATTAGGCCATTTTGGATTACTACTGAGTCTTTGTTCTCAATAGTTGATTTAATTTCTGACAAATTCAGTGTCTTTTCATTCATATCATAATGCAGCCTTCATTTATTTAAGAAAGAATGATTATTATGACCTTCCTTTTTCTCATCTCTATCGAATCTACAGAGAGTGAACTACATTATTATTTACAAAACAAACTTTTGTTTGTTATTCAGACATTTTCAGAGACACACTGCAAATGCTCCTATCTAATTAGATTTAGCTGTGAAATCTCAGGTCTGTAACGCATGTCCTCCACAATGACAGAGGCTTACAAGGGGGGAAAATTAACAAGTTCTTGAAGTTACTTCCTGGGATCCAATTCCTGCTTTTGAAATGTGTCAGAATAAATCACTACTGTGTCTACTATGTTTCAACTCAGAAGCATCCAAGAGTCTCATAACTGGGCACTTGGAATCAGGTTCTTTTCAAGAATCACTCCAATTGTTAACTAGGTATCTATCTTGTTTAGCAACAGAACACAATAGTGTCCACATGTGAGGCACTCTGTATACAGTGACCATTTCAATCCTTGGATCTTCTCCTTCTTTGATTCACACAAATTATAAGTAAAGACAAATAAGTTTGAGTTTAAAACTATCTTCTAAACTGTCATTAAAATGTTTTTATATTATTATTTTAAATCTATTTAACTGAAAAAAAATCACATTATTTTGCCTTCATGTTTGTGTTCAGTTAATATTAATAGTTTACACACCCTAAAGTCCTTTCTTTTAGACTTTGCAGGGAAATGAATGGAACTAGAAAATAGTCTATAGGCTGAAGTAACCTAGACCCAGAAAAACAAACTTTTGGGGTTCTCTCTCATCTGTGGTCACCAGCCTGAAATCCTTTGATGTAAGTATTACCCTGAGTAACAGCAGAATCTGGGAAAGAAAACTGTTCCCACTATGGGGGAGGGGGGCATGGGGCACTAGGGAGAACACCAAGATACATGTGATATGAAGGGGAAAATGATTAAGTGTGTTAACTGGGAAAGGAAGAGGGAAACAATGCAGAAGGAGAGGGAAAGAGGAGGTAAAATAACGTTCAGGAAGTTTGAAAATGCCACAAGTAATCATATTGTTTTTCATTTCCCTCAAATTACATATAACACATATAAGTGTATACACAGACCAAACACACACACACACACACACACACACACACACACACACACACACACACACACACACACTTTAAATGAAGTTAAACCACTTAAGCTGACATTACTCCCCCCAAGAGAGATAGACCATCTAATTAAATCCATAGCAACATAAAAGCCTCCCATTGGAGTTGTTGATCAGAGGAGTCCAAGAAATTCTCAAAACAATACAGTATAGTACTTTGTCATTAGTTGTCTTCAAGAAGTTGTAGGTAAATAACCATTACAGAGATATGATGCATTTTGGACTCAGAGCTACTCAGAAAATCTAAGCTGGATCTGACCTGAAGCTGTAACTGGTCCAAAGTCAGAGAGCAATAAATCATGGGGGCAGAAGTGGTGGTATGTCTATGTCTATATCAATAGCTATCACCTATATATCTAATCTATATCTATATATAGATATTTATGTCTATCTAAATATCAAGTCATATGTTGATATATATATGTACATATATAGAGAAATCAATATATACAGAGAGAGAGAGAGAGAGAGAGAGAGAGAGAGATTTTGATGGCTAGTTTGGTTGTCAACTTGACTATATTTGGAAATAATTAAAACTCAAAAATGCCTGGGCACACTCATGAAGGAGTTTTGCTTAATTACGTCATTTGAAATGTGATGATCACTTCTAGTCTGATTTTTGAGGTGGGAAGGCAGTCCTTTAATCCACATCTTTTGATGTGGGAAGACCCATCTCTAATCTGGCCTACACCTTCTGCAGGAAGCCTATATATAAGAAGCCTTGCTCTTTGCCTGTTTGCTCTTTCCCTCACTAGCAATTACATTCTTTCACTGGTGTTAGAGCCTCCTTCTTCATGATTCCAGCATATACTGAAGACAAGCTGAGGCATTAAGCATTGTGTACTGAGCAACTACTGGATTCTTCGACTTTCCATTCATAAGCAGCCATTGTTGTATTAGGTGGACCACAGCCTGTAAGTCATTCTAATAAATCCCCTTTATATATTCACACACACATGCACACAATGTATATATAGAATAAACACATACACTAATTCTATAAGTTCTCTTATTCTAGACAATTCTGAAAAATATATACCATGCATAGGCACACACATATACGTATACACATACACACACACACACACACACACACACACACACACACACACATATATATATATATATGTGTGTGTATGTGTGTGTGTGTGTGTGTGTGTGTGTGTGTGTATGTATGTATGTATGTATGTATCTCATAGGGATCCAAGATTCCCCGGATGAATCTCCCCCATCAGTGGTCCTGCAGCCACTTATAAAACAATCACTCAGAGGCTTAATATTAATTACAAACTGTATGGATATGGCTTAGACTCATTACTAACTAGCTCTTACAACTTAATTCAACCCATTCCTATTAATCTATGTTTTGCCATGTGGCTTTGTGGCTTTATGTATTGTCTCACATCTTGCTTCTCTTGGTGGTGGCTCAGAGCAGCTCACTGCCTCTGCCTTTCTTCCCTCTCTATCTCTCTTGGGTATTCCTGCCTGTCTCCATCGTGCCATGCCATAGGCCAATGCAGCTTTATTTATTAACCAATGGGAGCAACACATAGTCACAGCATACAGAAAGATATCCCACAGCAAGCACCTGTACAGGTCAAACAAGGGTAAAGAAAATATTATTTTCATGTGTGTGGATTCATTCAACATGAATATATTTAAAGTCATTAAAGGAGATTTTACATGAATTACATTTGTTATAGACAAAAATTGAAAGTCAGCCTTCTTGAATGTATTCTGTTCTTATTTTAGATGAAAGGCTTTAAGTTATGAGCTGTGGAAATTCATAGACTTATTGAATCTTCAGGTATGGATGCATGTGAGATAATATCTAATCTCACTTCCTAAGTCATGAATGTATTTTGCCTTTAATAATTTCTCCCCATTGCACTTCTTGCATTTTCTTCAGTGATTGGAAAATCATCTTTTAAGGCAGGTCACCTCATTTTCTGAAAACTGAAATATGGATTTTTGTAGTGGTGACCTATTGATCTTTGTGCTGCTCTGCCAGATTGCCTTTGTCAAGTTTAATCACTCATCCACATGGCAGTGCTCTTAGTGACTAATGATAGCTCATTGGTACCTCCCCTATGGAAGGGTAAACAGCTGCCCTGGAGGTCCCTCAGTTCTTCTAGCCATGCTTTGCTAAAATTCTTCTTATTGCAAGGCCTCACTTTTGAATACACCTCAACTATTAACTTTCTTCTTAAATTACAAAGTTTTGAATGCACCTTAAGTACTAACTTTCTTCTTAAACTACTAAGTAGATATTAACATACTCCTGCTGCTTTCAGAGTCCTATCTGTCTTACTACCATGTGCATTATTTTCTTTCTTTGGAAATCAACTAGAAATATCTCTAGGTTATTAGTGACATGTGATGTTCCTGTAATTTTTTTGTAATTTGAAATTATATTTTAAGTGTTTATTTTATATAGTTAAAAGTTTTTCCTTTCTCCACTCCTTTCAGCAGCCTCCTCCCTTCCTCTGCTCCCATCCACTCCTCTCCCATTTCACTTCCAAAAAAAATTAATAAATAAAAGAACAATCCTCCCAGGAATATGACCAGAACATGGAATCAAGAGATACAATAACAAAAGGCATAAACCCTCATATCAAGGCTGAATGAGGCAACCCAGAAGGAGGGAAATGATCCTGAGAGCAGGCAAAAGAGTCAGACACACACTGTTAGGAGTCGCACAAGAAAACCAAGCTAACTAACAACCATATGTATATGGAGAGGATCTAGATCAGATGCAAACATGATTGGTGATTGTTGCCTCAGTCTCTGTGATTCCCTATGAGTCCAGCTTAGTTGATTCTATGGGCCGTGTTCCAATAGTGTCCTTTACCCCTCTGGCTCCTACAGTCCTCTTCCACCTCATTTCTGAAGTCCTCTCCTGGGCCCATCTAGTGTTTGGCTGTGGGTCTCTCTATCTGCTCCCATCAGTTCTATCCTGGGTCTCTGGACAGTCCAGCTTCAGTGTCAGGAGTAGGCTCTCTCTTGTGTTGTTGGACCAGTCATTAGTTGGCCACTCCCACATGTCATGCACCACCATTATCCCAGCACATCTTGCAGGCAGGACAAATTAGGGGCCGAAGGTTTTGTGGCTGGGTTGATATCTAAGTCCTACTGCTCGAACTCTTGCCTGGTTAGAGAAGATGACAGGTTCAGACCCTGTATCCCTCATCACTACGAGTTTTCACTAGGGTTACACTTGTAGATTCCAGGGTTTTTTCATTGCGCTAGGGTTCCACATTGTCCTACAAATGATCCCCAGTTCCAGCTATCTCTCCCTGTACTTTCACCCTTCATTCCTACCCCCACCTGTTCCCTCTTTTTCTAGCCCCACTGTTCTAAAATCATAAGTTAGACTAGAAAACTGCATTATAGCCAGGCGGTGGTGGCGCACTCCTTTAATCCCAGCACTCGGGAGGCAGAGCCAAGCGGATCTCTGTGAGTTCAAGGCCAGCCTGGTCTACAGAGCAGGTTCCAGGAAAGGTGCAAAGGTACACAGAGAAACCCTGTCTTGAAAAACAAAAACAAAAACAAAACTGCATTATGAAAATTAACGTGGCTATAACATAACGGTTCTTTAAATTTGAATCTTTTTAGTAGGCAATTGATTCTCCATGTGCAAGAAATTCAAAGAAAACAATAGAGAAATTATTTTTCATTGCAATGTATATTCATCAATAAAAATAATAGAAATTCATATCATTTTTCTAAACCATAGCAACAAAGGAGCACTGTGTTAAAATTACTAGCTACTTTCTCACATAATTGGCCTAGAGAATATTGGTGCACAGGAAACAGGTATGACAACAACAAAAGTGAGTGACAAATGTGATTATGAATGAGTATTACTTTGGTCTAGATCATACAGAAGGGTTGTATCACAAATTGAACCTTAATGCTTCAGCTTAATTTATTTCCAAGTTCACTTCTCTAAACAGAAACACTTGAAGAAAAGCTTTTAAAATCAAGCATTAAATAGGGGTGAGAAAATCAATACCACCAACAAACTCAAGCAGAGGTCAAGGTTAAATGCAAGAAAAATGGATTTTAAAAAGTGATATTTTAAGAATCAATAAACAATGGCCTATAGGCAGCTGCCTTAATTTATTAGTGAGTTCTACTGGATTATAGTTTTGTCCTTGTATAGACATGGTGTTGTGGCTATTTCTAAGTGTCAATAGACCTGAAGAGATGCCATTGACATCTGGTGTCCCACAAGGTGAAAATATTTACTATCCACCATTCTAAGGAAACAGCATGCTATGTTTTAAAATCTGCAAACTCACTATTCCATATAATGCAAGTTATAAATTAATGGTTTAGAGTTCCCTAGCATAGTGAGGATAATTATATTTTTCCATTTGCTCTCTAAATTACACATATTTGCATTATGAGAACCTGTATGTTATACTTTCTCCTTCAAAGTAGTTTAATTATACTGGTTTCCTTGTATATATTCCCTTGTATTTCTTTCATTTTATCTAATTCTTAGTTGTGGCTTGGTGTTATAGCTGGAAATTGAGCTTTCTCAATTTGAGCTGAATTTGGTGATGAAACTGGACTCACATAAGTTACAGATCCCACTAATTAAGGCTTTAAAAAGTAAATGTGACACAAGACAGGCTAAAAAAAGATATGCCTTAAATGACAAAGTAACATTCCACAACCCCCTTACCCACATTACTAGGGAAATTACTAAATAAAAATTACTAAACAAATCATGCTGAAGGAAGCTATGCTTATAATCTAAAAGAAAAAAAATTTTTGTGTGTGGTATTTTCCAAGTAGCCATGTAACATCAATTTATAAATTTAATTAACTCTTAGTAGAAGTAGTCACAGGGAAAAATTCTAAGCTTAAGTATAGTAACTTTCATAGACATTATGTATTGTTTTTCATCAGGTTTGTTGTTGGCTTTTCAAAGTAAGATTTAATAATATTGACTTTCTTTCTTGGACTCCTTTTCAAATAAAAGTGGTTGTGAATTGGATGATTTGATGAGATGGGTAGTCTTGGTTGTCAATTTGACATCCAGGGAAGAAGAAACCTCAACAGCGGGATTGCCTTAATGAAATTGCCTTTCGGTATGTCTATAGTACAATTTTCTTGATTGCTTTTAGATGTAGGAGGCACTATCCCACTGTATGTGGCACCTTCCCTAGGGAAGAAGGCCTGGGCAGTATGAAAAGGGTAGCTATGCCTAAGCCAAGAGCAAACCAGTAAACCACAACATCTTTGATGGTGTCTTCTCTAGGGATACCTTGCATCCTAGTCTTAGCTTATAAACTGAAAGTTGAAATAAATTCTTTCTCCCCAAGTTGCTTTTGGCAACAGTTTCATCACACCAACCAAAAGAAAACTAGAATAGTTAACAGCCCTTGACTTGTAACAATGTGAAGTGATATTTAAAAAAAAAAAAAAAGACTAACATTGCTGGCTATGGAAGTCTAAACTGAATATTCTGATTGATCCTAGAAAAAATATCTCAGCCAGAAGCATGCTGCACTGATTTCCAGAAGGCTAACTGAAATACGACAAATATGAAACTACATATGACTTTGTTTTGTAATGAGCGATACCAGGCATTTGCTTGTTCAATACAATTTTTTTTTCACTAATCTGGAAAGAGTTTTAAAACATATTGGATCTAAATCCTCTAATAAGCTATTGAATAAAGACAAAGGATTTCCAAGGGCCCTGAAGCAAACTGGAGAATCACTGATCACTGCTGCGTATCTGGTGTCCAATTTAAAAAGAGGAATTGTTTGGGAACTTGTAGCTATAGGCTCAAGCATGAAAATACCAGTTTTGCTCAGATGCCCCCAGAATGTGAAGAAATCTCATGAAAATATAAAAGACTGAACCAGAATGTGAGTAGCAAATCATTAACAATTGTTATGGGATTAGAGTGGCTCGTAAAAACATCAGTCTATCATATTAACCAATTTCTTGGGAGAAAGTGCAAGTTCCATAAAATAGTTTTTAATTAGTTACTCAAGCTAGACAAATTATCTAGGATGGAAACACAAAGTACAATTGAGAAGGAAACTCCAGCTCTCATTATGAACAATGACATGAAAAAAGAAACAAGTAGTAGGGAACAGTGGGAGGAAAAGAAGGAATGAAGGAATACATTTAGCACAATACTGACCACCCCATACTCTGTGGGGGCTAGCACTAGGCCCAAACCATTGAATACTGAGAATTCTTTTTAAAACACTTGGAGCCTGCCAGCTCTAACAGGCACCCAAATCTGATGGCATCACCATCATTCTTTTGCTTTAGTCGAGAAATTAAAATAAATGATAGCATGTCCAAATATACAGTTTTTTGTTCCATGGATTCCTAATTGTAATTCACCATTGTTGTTTAGAGTTGAGGGCTGTCATCAGAGTGGCCAGGAAAGGAACGTGTTCTTTGCTTACCTACCGGGCACATAGGAGTTAATGCTTCAAGTCCTCCTGTCTCAGATGTCCTCATATACACAGAGGCAGAAAAATAAACAATTCTAATTTTTCAGTGTTGTTCTTATTAAATTAAATACTGTTAAACAATGCCAGATTATCAAAGGAAGCACACAGATGGTGATACATGATGCTATTATACTCAAAGTTATTATCTAAGAGGCATATCTATAGTAGAAATGTTGAGGGGTATACTGACTAGTTTTATGTCAACTGGGCATGAGTAAGAATCATCAGAAAGGAGCCTCAATAGAGAAAATGGCTTCATAATATTTGTCTGGAAGAAAGCCTGTAGGGCATCTTCGTAATTATTGATCGATATGAGAGGGTCCTGCCTATTTTGGGTTATGCCATCCCTGGGCTACTGTTCCTGTGTTCTATAAGAAAACAAGTTGAACAAGCCATGGGGAATGAGCCCATAAGTAATAGCCTTCTGTGTTCTCTCCATCAGTTCCTGCCTCCAGGTTCCTGCCCTGCTTGTGTTCCTGTCCTGATTTCCTTTGCTGATGAACTGTGATGTAGAAACATCAGCCAGATAAATCCTTTCCTCCTCAGGTTTTGTTTGTCAATGTTTTTCATCCCAACAATACAAATTCTATTTAAGAAATGAGGTATTTTTTCTCAATTAATATAGAAAGAATCACAATTACATGATGAAATGTGGATGGCAAGCAAATTACCTGAGTAGTCTACAAAATGTTCATGTTTTAATAAGCAAAAGCATAAAATTATCCATCAGCATACTTAAAATATTTCATATGCTCATTTCATTTTTTGTCAAAGTTGTTGAATACAGTTTATAAAACAAATGCTTATTAATGTTTTAATTTTAAGCATATACATTTTTTATGTTGCTTAGGTAAAAGTACATAATTAAATTTGTTAGCAATGAACAGGTACATGGCAATGAAAACTAATGTATTACAATGAAAATAAAGTAAATTCTTATTCAAAATTAAATAGTGGCGTTATTTACTATAGTAGCAACATCTGGAAAGATGTGGTTAGTCATATAATTAACTATCATTCATTGGAATTGAAGATTATCTGTATCTGCACATTTCACATAACTTTTAATAAATAAATGAAAGATACTGTTGTGCAAAAATAAAAACTTGAAAAAGTTTAAATAGAGATAATGATTATATATGGCCATGATATTATATGAGGACTACATTGGGGAGAATCTCAATAATACTGAGTCTGATCATCTCTCCACAGAGGAGGCAATTTCCTTCCAGATTCCTGATGTCTGGCTTGGACTTCTTTTATTACTAACTGAAGATGCCAACAGAAGAGACTTAACTTTTGACCTGATGAAACAGTTTCAGAAAACAAGTTCAATAAACCCATGCTTTATTTTGGTGAAATTTTTGTTATGCCACAGAAATGACTAGTGCCATTCTGTCATAATGGGTGCCATAAACCAAGAAGTCCTACAGTCCAATGTTTGCTAGAGCCACTTTCTCTATACACCGTGTTTTGATTGTTTGACTGAGGGTGGATGGTACTTTTCCCAGACCTATTGATCTGGTATCTTTTCCAGCTGAACACTACAGGGCTCAGGTGTATCCTTTCAACATATTATTTATTTTACTTTCTTCTTTTTTCTTTTTATTTTTTTGTGTGATTATAGTCAATAATATAAACTTAGTTTTTTAACACAAATGTGAAAATATTACAAAAACAAAATACTATTTTCCCATAGAAGTAAGTGCCAGTGTTTACTGATTAGGCCAAGGTCACCTGATCTGGCCATGAGGAATTAAATCAGCCTGGTTGGAGGGTCCACAGCCAAACTTAAACTGCAGCAATTTTATTGAGAGCAATCGGACTTTTTATACTCTTATCAAAAACAAAATATAATGGCAATTGCCAGGATCAATATAGTTATAGTTGCTAGGATACAATGATGTTTGTAAACTTTATTGGGTACACAAGATTAATGTCTAAGACCAATTATTCTGTCAAGCTTCAGTGTTTCCTTGCATTCTGAGGGAACACGCAGAGAAACACAAGGTAGCCTGAACTCTTCACTGCCTGAGAGAGTGCATCAGTCTCTCAGAAACCGGAAGGCACATTGTGCCTCAGTAGTCATGGATTCTAAGCCAAAATACCTATGTCTCATGCCTCTCAAGGAAGCTAGGCAATGCCAACTCCATGATTCTCTGCATTTAGGGCTTCCCTTTGGGGATCCTTTCATTCTTTATTCTGCACACACTGTTTAGGGATGGGAAGAATTTATGTGCAAACTCTGATCATCATTGTAGCACTACCAATACCTAAGAACAAGTCCTTACACAATCTGAAAGCTAATGGAAACAAATATATTGCCTTAATCCTTTTAAAGTACCCAACAAAATACCATGGACTAGCTAGCTTGTAAACAACAAAAATTACTTCTTATTTTCCTGGGTCTGGGAACATCTTATGAAAAAAAATAGGAAAGATTCAGTTTTATTTGAATGAGCAGTGTTAATTCATTGTGTAACATTTATTTCCTCTGGATCCTGTGTCAGAAAGGATGAGCAAACTTCTTTGGGCCTCTTTTAAAGGGGTTTCATATCATTTCTAAGGGAGGAATGCTCACGATCTTTCATCTCCCACAGAGTCCATTTCTTTGTTAAAAATATGTATGAATGTAGTGTGTATATGCACATTTGTGTGCATAAGGAGTATGTGCAATGAGTATGTATGTAGTGTATGTATATATGTATTTATTTATGTATGTATGTATTGTTTGTATATCTGAATGTATGTAGTGTAGGTGTGACATATGACTATGGACAGCAAAGGATGTTCCCTCTCAGAAGCCAGCTCTCCCCTACCACCTATGAGAATTTGAGGATCAAACATAGTTTATCATAATTTCACACAAACATCTCTATTCACTGAGGAATATTGACAGACAGGTCCCACTTATCAATACATCCTTTGTGACTAAGGCTTTCAACATAAGAATCTTTGACTATGCAACATTGGTTTTTGTGTTTATAAAAAGAGGAAGTATGTGTGTGTGTGTGTGAGAGAGAGATAGATAGATAGATAGATAGATAGATAGATAGATAGATAGATAGATAGATAGACAGAATGCAGTTAAAGTTTTCTCTGGTCCTGCCCAGCCCCATAGACCCTGCAGCTGCTTATAAAATAATCACTCAGAAGCTTATATTAATTAAAACTGCTCGGCCATTAGCTCAGGCCTACCACTGTCTAGCTCTTACATTTAAACTCAGTCCATTTGTTTTAATCTATATGTTTCCACGTGTTTTGTGGCTTTACCTGTGTGTAATTCCATGCTGATTCCTAGATGGCAGGCCGGCATCTCCTGACTCAGCTTTCCACTTCCCAGAATTCTCCTCTCTGTTTGCCCCACCTATATTTTCTGCCTGGCTACTGGCCAATCAGCATTTTATTTATCAACCAATCAGAGCAACACATATGGACAGCATGCAGAAAGACATTCCCCCTTCAGTAGAAAGAGAGATGTATGCGTTTACAACATGTGAAAAGGGTCTCATTAATGCCTCTGTCTATGCTGTGGAGGCTAGAGGTCAACCATAGACGTCTTCCCACTGTAGCTTTCCACCCTTTATTATTATTGCTATTATTATTATTATTACTATTATTTTGAGATAAAGACTCTCACTGAACCTGGGGCTCCCTGATTGGATTAGACTGGCCAATCAGTGAGCCCTAGAGATCTGTTTAACTCTGTTTTCCCAGAGATAGGATTAGAAGTACTTCCCTCCATGCCCAGATTTTTCTATATGTGCTTGGGATCTAAACTCAAGCCATCTCTGTCTGTAGATGAATTTCTAAATGGTCTTACTAAATAAAAAAAAAATGGAGCCAGAAATTTGTTTTAAAGCCTTTGAGAGATCAAGGAAATATGGAAAGCCACCAGCCAACCTTACCTAATCAAATCTGCAGGTTCCAAATGGCATGACTTCCTGTCTACCCAGGCTTTATATACCTTGCTTTTCTGCCCTCTCATTGGCTCTCTTAGACCAGCTACCTCACTTCCTTTTCCTAAACAGCTCTGTCACTTTCTGTCTGTCTGTAAAGACTTCCTGGTCTCTATGGTTGGTACTGGGATTGAAGGAATGTGTTACCACACTCTGTTTCCTAGTGTGGCCTTGAACACACAGAGATCCTGCCTGCTATGGGATTAAGGGCATGTGCTGCCTGACTTCTTTGTTTACTTAAAATGGCTGGCCTTTTCCCTGTGATCTCCTGGCAAGCTTTATTTATTAATGAACAAATAAAATATCACCACACCTGTCCCAGTGCATTGTTCTGTCTCAGTAAACACAATCACAGATTAATCACATTATTAATACAAGGAAACTAAGGTTAAAAAGAGGGGTAACATTTCATGTGGGCTTTAAATACAAAAGTATATCAGAAAATAAGGACTAGATGACTAGTCAAGGAACGGATTTAGAATTTTCAATATGTTGTTATTTAAATCCATTTGTCAGAAATGATAAGCATAGGTTTGGTGGCACCCTGACACTTCTTTTTACATTAGGTTTCCTCAACTTCTAGTCTCCAAATTGTAGTTCACAGCCTTCCAAACAATGCCACTGTCATCATACCATTCTCAGTTGCTGATGGTTAGAACTAAAAGCACACATGGCAGCAGAGGTTTAACACGCATTTTATAAATCAGAAGAACATTTTCAGATTTTGAAGAAAGTTGTTGGTACATGCTTCTTTTATTCTGAATGTTCACAGGTGGCACAATGCATCTCTTCGCTAGTATGCTGTTAATGTTCTCGGTTTGTACAATACCTGCTGTAGTCACACAACAAGCAATGCCTTGATATCTTAACCCCTACGACTTACATGCCCAGATAGCATGCTATAAAACTTTGCATATGAGTTTCCAAAGAAGTCTTCTATTATTTTCTGTTTTGTTATATGTTTGATTAATCACTTGTGGCTATGGGTAATAGTAACCAGCATTGTTGACATAATATAGTGACAGATTTTATTCCCTCTATGGAATTTTCTTTCTAGCCCTCTCTTTTTTATTAACTGTTTTCTATTCACAAATGATTCTTCTGCATTTTTTTTTAGTTTATGTCAGAACCAACTGTTTGTATATAGAAATTTAATTGTTTTAAGGAGTTTCACATATTATGCTTTCTCAGTTACATTTGGACTTTTATTTTATAGTTTTTTTTTAAAAACTGGCTTATTTTTAAGTGGTCAAATATTGGATTTTTAAATTATAACAGATCTCTATAGTTATGTATTTAGCTTCATAGTTTATTTAAATTTTTGGAAGCTGGTATGATCCGTGGAAAATGTAAGCTAAAACAAACAAACCAAAACACACAAAACAAAACAAAAAAGACCACAAAGTTTGAATTAGATAATTCACAAAAGAGTTGAAAGTGAAAGAGCTTTTCAGCACAATATAGCTCATATTCATTTCTGACTTGAGTATTTTTCTCTTTGATTAATTGAAACAGGTGGTAGCTTTAATTACTACTCAGTATCTTGCATTCATCACCTAGTATTATAATAAAATTCTTGTTGTCTCATAATTATAGCTGTTTTAATTGTATGGGTCATACTTCAATGAATGACATCTGTTACTGTTCATGGAAATATTTAATTTAAGAATAGAGTTTCTCAATAAATGGATGAATAGACTACAGTTTTTTGTTCATTATAATTTATTTGTGCATACTTAGAATTATAAGACTCAGCAAATGTACAGCAAAAGAATAACTTTAATATCAGAATACAATAGTTATATAAATTCTAATTTTCCAGGACTATTGGGAGAAAAAAAATGATTAGTAAATTTAGTTTTATTTGAAACATAGAATTTAGAGAAGATTAAAAAAGTGAAACAGCTCTAAAACAGCCAAGTAACCAATAATAAATTCCTAGGTTGGGGCTAAAGAGATGGCTCAGTTAAGAAAATTGCATGTACCTCTCTGACAAAAGACTGATTTGATTTCCAGGACCTGTTGTGTACTCACAACCACCTGTTATTCCTGCTTCAGGGGATGGCACTCTCTTTTCTATCCTCCAAGGCCATCTCCACTCGTCCACTTGGGTAAACAACTCCCTATACAAAGACACACACACACACACACACACACACACACACACACACACACTAACACATACACTGAAAGGTAAGTCGACAAACTCCTTTAAGTGTTTCTAAATATTCACAGAAATATTTCTATCATTCACAGAAATAAATCTAGTGTAAATACCAATTTCAAAACAATAATAATGTATTGACTGTTTTCATAGCATCATTTAAATATCTCAAAATTGATAAATGGGAATGCTCTCTGGATGATATTTGAGGTAAAAATAAAATAATGGACAACTTTTAATATGTGATAAAGGATAACATTGCCTGTAACATTGTATGTTTATTAATTTGCTATATTTGTAGAATAGGATAACATGATACTAATTGGTTGATTTAGAAAAACAAGAATGCTTGCAAGAAAAAAAAAATGGATTTTGGTACCCATCAAATAAAAACCAATTTTTACTATCTGAGGAACTTGAGGAGAAAAATAGACAAACAAATAATAACTTAACTACTGCATTGGTTGTTGTATATGTTTTTCCATTCAAACCATTTAGAGATACAGTAATTCATTATGGGCTTAGGTTTGATTGCACCGTGATTATGAATATTTTAGATTTTAAT
Source organism: Peromyscus californicus insignis (assembly GCF_007827085.1). NCBI lineage: Eukaryota > Metazoa > Chordata > Mammalia > Rodentia > Cricetidae > Peromyscus > Peromyscus californicus. The sequence goes on along the minus strand of NW_026294491.1, from coordinate 46,117,838 downwards.
TTAAATTGATAGCCAAACATTGCAATAAAAACAGAAGCCATGTTGTAAGCCTAAAAGATAGAATGGTTGTTGCAAGCTGTATTGTGAAATCTCTAGTATAGGAAGAAGAGTTAAATCCCCAGCTTCCCAGGGAAAACTAAACACATAACATTTATCTTGCAAAACCTTTTGGTGATATGTGACATAGAATTTAAGCTGCTCATTAGTCTTTTATGAAGGCAATCCAATTCTCTTGCTATGGGGTAGACAAAAGGATGCAGAAGTTAAAAAGACATTATTTTTCTAGTACTAATAGAGAAACACTTAATACATAATGCACTTAACGTGCTATGATTTACACAAATTACCCCTGGGTTTGTTCCCAGCTGACATTTCTTGGCGTCTCATGGAAACCACGATTGGAACATCTGTGCTGTTACTGAACAAAGCACTTCCTAGAAGTTGTTCCGTAGCAATGCCATATGGAGGGAATGTTTTCACGTTTCTTCCATTCATTAGACGTTACAAGAGAAAAGTTGTATAATTACTAAAAAAAAAAGATGAAATAGAATCTCTTGAAATGTCATTAATTTCAGCTAATATAAATGCACTGTGTTCTATTTTCGATTCTTAAAAATTTTCCTGATTCTAAAAATTACTAACACTTCAGAAAAGAATGAAAAATATAAATACAAATATAAATATAAGGACAGAAAGCTACAATAATAATAATAATTGCTAACAATTAGATAGAATGTAGAATGAGCCAAAACCTGTGCCAAAATAATCACTAGATAGTAATTCACATGCACTATGCCATGACTCTTCTTGTTGTAGTTAACTGAGATACAGGAAAATCAAATATGCAGATAAGTTGCATAAAAGCCAATTATTTGATAGGTTTATAATGCAAAACAATGTCCCCAAGAAAAGCAAAGGAATTATCTTGTTGATTGAAATTGAGGTGGTTTAACATGTTTTTAACACTACTGATACAGTGAACATTATGACATAAGAATTTATCACATTATCTTAATCTCTAGATTTAATGTGTGTGTGTGCATATCTAAACCCATCTTTTCTAATATGTCCCCAAAAGTCCCTCTTGTAATAACACAAACAACAAGTTCTTAAGAGTGGCTTACTGCAACATAATTTTTGCTTAATTTGTCTTATGTAAAATGTTCCTCTAATTTCTGATGAACAGCTATGTAGACTACATACACTGTGGAAGATGAAAAATACAGTCATGCAAACAGTTCCTATTGTCTTTTATTGATGACTGACTTCTGTTTTCTCTCTTGCCCAGTACACAATTGGGAAGAATACTTCACTGTCTGATCATGTACTCATTTATTTACTTAAAGAATATTTCAGCCATAGTCAGTGTCTGTGCACATTCACACATGATCGAGTAACCATGGACTTTCATGAGTTTTCTGCTTTGAGATTACAAACCAAAGGAGGTTATCTCAGAAGCATAAAGACTGCATTTCTTAACAGGGAATTATTTGAGAGGGCGAGGAATTGGAGATTAAAAACAGTAAGTAAAAGAATACATGTTTAAAAGTCAATATTTCTTCTAATTCAGTGAAAACAAATGAATATAATAATTACCTTTTTCAAATGCACATTAGAAGTCTTTCAAATAGACTCTGAATTCATGGGACAAAATTCAGCAAGCATACCAGGCAATTATGATTTACTGGGTTTATGGAGCCAATTTTAAAAACAATTTTTCTTTTTTGTTCTGCTCTTTGCTAGTGAATACACTTTTATTTCATGATTATTTCGTTTCCTTGGGGTACACGTGCAGGGTGAATGCATGTTTATATGTGTGTGTATAGATGTGTGTGTGGATATCTCTCTTTTTCTCTGTATGTGTGAATTTGGAGAAATGAGGTTGATATCTTCCATTACCCTTCACCTTATTAATTTCTTCAAGGTTTCTTGCTGAATCCTAAGGTCATCTGTACAGCTATTGTCACTGGCCAGCGTCTATAGAGATCTTCTGTCTCTATCCCCCAAGTTCTTGACTTAGAGATAGGATGCTACCACCCACTATCATGTATTTGTGTCCTGGAGATCTGAACTCTAGTCTTAATAAATCGAGCAATTTACTGACCAAGTCATCTCTTGAGCTCTATGTCTTATGATTTTAATTATAATTTAAACATTGCAAATGTTTCAGTGAGTACTGAGTATTCAGTTTAACTTTAAAATTAGGCTGCTAGAGGCTAGAAAGATAGCTTAAACACATTGAGATGGTTAGGAGAATTACTCCTCTTCCAGAGAACCTGAGTACAGTTTGCAGCACCCACAGTCAGGCAAGTCACAACCTCCGGTAACTGCAGTGCCAGAGGACCTGACAGCCCACATCTGGCCTTCGTGAACATCTGCACACATGTGGCATACACTCACATTAATACACACATACACACATATGCATTTTTAAAAATAAAAATGAAGTGAAATTATGCTGATATTGTAGAGTATGCATTTTTACCTCTTGATAAATTTAGTGAAATATTCTGGTTTGTTCTTTGTTTTGCCAAATGAAAGTGACAAGGTGTCCTGCAATTCTCCAGCCTTGTCAGCTAAACAAGCAAGACTCACAGGAAGTATCAAGCTTTTAAGCCTTGTCATCAGGAAAAAAAAAAAAAAACTGACTTCTGCTTTCCCTTCTGGAGAAGAACAAACCACAGCTTCCTCACCTTGCTAATTCCTCAGCTGATTCTGATCCTCAGACTGGAAGCTTCTGAGTCCTCATCCAAATAGATCTCAGCCGAACTGCTGCTAAAAGCCTAAAAGCTTAACCAGTGCCTTGTTCCTCATCCTCATGCCTTAAATACCTTTCTGCTTCCTGCCATCACTTATTAGAATGGTAGAGAGATTCATCAGGCTGAGTGATTAGAGACAAGCCTGGAGATTCGGAATAGAGCAGGTGGGACTCAACAGATTGGACCAGCTCACAAGATGTACAACCTACACTAGGCAAGGAGATTGGATATGGTGTTGAGAATCTTGGATCACATGGACTCAGGGGGTGAACTGGTACACAAGATGTATGACCAGAAATGTGACAGGAGCCAGGCTTAGAAGTTGGGAGTAGTGCTGACAGGGCTCACCAGAGTGGGCTGTGCACAGGATGTATGACCTGAGGCAGATTTGGGGATTGGGAAAAGTGAAGGTTGCTTAGGATCCAGCAGATCACTCTTTGATATGATTAGTAGTGACATTCTTCATATTAGGCAGATTCATTAGCTTGTGGCCACAGGTCGACTTGAGATTTTAAGCATTTTGAAACACATTGCCAATAGCTGTGTTGCCAATAGCATGTTGCCAATACCCGGTATTATTATTATTATTATTATTATTATTATTAATCTACCAGCTGACAGGTCTTTTCAATTACATGCAGTAACTTGAGTTGCTTCTGTCCTACAATTACTACAGAAAAATATTGTCTTAGTTAGGGTTTTATTGCTGTGAAGAGACACCATGACCACAGCAATTCTTACAATGGAAATTATTTAATTGGACTGTCATACAGCTCAGAGGTTTAGTCCATTATCATTGTGACAAGAAATGTGGCAGCGTGAGAAGGCAGACATGGAAGGAGCTCAGAGTTCTACATTTTGATCAGCATGCATCAGAAAGAGACTGCCACACCAGACATAGCTTGAGCATCTGCAACCTAAAAGCCCACCCCCACAGTGACACCCTTCCTCCAACAAGGCCACATCTCATGATAGTGCCACTTTCTGTGGGCCAAGCATTCAAAAACATGAGTCTATGGGGGCCATTCGTATTCAAAAGACCACAAATATGGAGTCCTAGAGTTATATGTTACCTCCTATCTGTCTCTCCACAATCAAAACCTAGGTTCTTTATGTAGCTGCATATGTGAATTTGTGTAGACTCATTCACATTGGAATATAAGTTTTGAATTAGTGAAACTAAAAATGTGATACATCTTTGAGTTGAATTTTTTTTTCCATTTTCCAGAAGTGCATTGAGTATTGCTTCATTTTAAATGACCTGCTGTTTATAGTATTACATAGTCCAAGCATACATACTGAGCCAAGATAGATCAGAATTAAGTGTCCCCACTAGTTATGATGTTCAGAAAGCCATAACATTAAGATGATTACACATGATCCACATACCTTTTTACAGGAAATTCCAGTACGAAATTTAATTATTTCATCTGACTTTGTTGCTGAATACTTAGCTATTAAAACAAAATCTTCAGATTTAAACTTGAAAGACATGAATATGGACCCCTAAAACTGGTTTTGATCAAGGATTATCAGCTTTCATTGGATTATGGAAACAAGGCAACTCATGACGGAGTTCCTTTTTAAACATATCAATTAATCAATTAATTATTATGCATAAGTGTTTGGCCTGTATGTGGGTTTGTGTATCACATAAGTTCAGTGCCCAGGGAAGCCAGAAGAGGGTGTCGAGTACCAGGAGCTAGAGATGTAGAATGTCCTGAGCCACCATGTGACTACTGTAACTCAAACCTGTTCCTCTGGAATATCAGCCAGTGCTCTTAAGTACTGAGCTATCTCTCCCTGTTCCTAGAGTTATATCTTTAAAAAAAAGTATTTTGTGTACATATGTGTGCCTATACGAGTCTATCTGTATTATGTGCATGCAAGTGCCCCTGAAGGCCAGAGTATGTGATTTTTCTCTGGAACTGGAGTTACAGTCCATGGTGAGAGGCCCGACACAAGTACTCTGAACTAAGCCAAGGGCATCTGCAAGAACAGTGAGCATCCTTAGCATCATAACCTTCTCTTTAGTACCCAGAGATACTCCTGATAGACTTCAGTTTCCTTTAAATTAAAACATGATGCACACGAGGACATCGTCTCTATGCTTACACTTTCCATTGAACCTATATAATGTTAAGGTAAAAAGAAAACCCCAAGGTCACACCAACTCTTCAAATGTTCCTACTTTCTTCCAGTCTTATGTCACAAGTTTGTTATGAACCTTCCGTTCTAAGGACAATCAATTTTTTGCCACTGTGAACACAATTGCACACTATTTCCGGCCTGTTCATGTGTTCTTGGGTCTGCTCTAAAAGATCTCATTATTTATATTTTTAAAGACCACTTATAGCTTCTTCCAAGCTGCTGACGCCAGTGGATTCCACACATAAAAGAACTGCTCTCAGCACTGTTGTTCCATCTTATGCCTTTTACAAGGGAATGTGTGTGTGCCTTCCATTGCACGTATGAGTATAAGATCTCTTACAACAGAAGCTGTACGGTATTTCTCTTTATGCTCCTCAAAGAGAGAACACTGCAAGAAAATCAATATTTGCTGAAGAAAAGAAGAAAAAAGGAGAAGAAAGGCCAAAGAAATTAAAGCCATTTGGGAAATATTTGATCTAGTTCAGGTAGAGGAGATAGAAGCTAAATTGGCTATTGTATAAGGCAATACATAAAACATAAATAATTTAAAAAGAATATGACAGTCATTTTTGATCCATCTGTAATGTTCTGACTTTATAATAATATGTAAATAATTTTAAGTATAGTAATTTATAAGTCTCAGACCATTTCAATGAAAAGGAGGCTCTCAATTAGAGATAAATGTATTATAGTAAGTGTTCTTTCCTCCTGTTTTAGTAGAAAATGTAATGAAGGATTTTTTTGTGTTGTATTAATATTGAGGTCTTTGTTGTTTGTGGTGTTATTTTCTTTCAGTTACATATTACTTATAGCTTATAGAAGTAGACTAACTGAATTGTCACATAGTTGTCTGAAGTACGGAAATAATTACAATGCATTACAAAACAGGAGGCTACTATTGCACCATTAGGGATTGCCATGCTGGTCACTGACATGATTCCCAAGTGTTGCATTTGGGTAGGGCTGTTTAATTGCTTTCCTCCCCTCAAACCGTGCAGAATAATACCTTGTACCACAGAATACAGATTTCATAAAGGGGCTTTCAGATTGTATACAGCTCAAATTATCTGTGTTGTCTCATAACTGTGTATGGTATTTTCAGTATGAAATGACCCACCATCAGCTATTGAGAGACACCAAAGGGCTACATTGGACCATACTGATTGGACCATTTGAAAGGAGATTTTTGGGCCTGGTACTGGGGTTTTTGTTAGTTTATGTTTTATATGGGGAACATTGCCAGCCCAAATGGTATATGGTATAACTATATATGTGTGTGTGTGTGTGTGTGTGTGTGTGTGTGTGTGTGTGTGTGTGTGTCTGTGTGTGTGTGTGTGTGTGTGTGTGTCTGTGTGTGTGTGTGTGTAGGAATTAAATGTGTCTGTTAAGTCTAAGCTAGCCTGCTGTGGAATATCGTTCTGTATGCTGTGAATGTGTGTTGGTCTGATTGGGTGGTAATTAAAATGTTGATTGACCAGCAGCCAGGTAGGAAGTATAGGCGGGATAAGCACACAAGGAGAATTCTGGGAGAGGAAGGCTGAGTCAGGAGTCGCCAGCCAGACACAGAGGAAGCAGTATGATAAGGCAGAACTGAGAAAAGGTACCAAGCCACATGACTAAACATAGATAAGAATTATGGGTTAAATTAAGTGCAAGAGCTAGTCAATAATAAGTCTGAGCTAATGGCCAAGCAGTTATACTTAATATAAGCTATACACACACACACACACACACACACACACACACACACACACACACACACATGAAAAAGAGGGTTTTCTAATTGAGAGCAATTGTAATAATAAGTCTGAGCTAATGGCCAAGCAGTTATACTTAATATAAGCTACACACACACACACACACACACACACACACACACATGAAAAAGAGGGTTTTCTAATTGAGAGCAATTGTTGGTGTGGGAATGTTTAAAAAATGAGTAACTTGGAGAAGGGAAGGAGAAAAGTGATGAATTTCTCTTTCAATTAAGATATGTATTTCTTGGCTATGGATCTCTGCATCTGCTTCTATCAGTTACTGGATGAAGACTCTATGGTGACAGTTAGGGTATTCACCATCTTATTACTGGGGTAAGCCAGCTCAGGCACCCTCTTCACTATTGTTAGTAGTCTAAGCTGGGGTCATCCTTGTGAATTCCTGGGAACTTTCCTAGCACCAGATTTCTCCCTATTCCCATGTCTCCTTCTATCAAGATATCTCTTTTGTTGCTCCCACTCCATTCCTGTTTCAACTGGACCATTCTGTTCATTATGTTCTCACTCCCCATCCTCTCACCTTTATTGCCCCTCCTTGCCCCAGTTTATTCAGGAAAGGTCATCTATTTCCCCTTCCCAGGACAATCCCCCAGAGTCCAGTTGAAGAGAGAGAAGAGGGCATTCTAGTAGCTAGGGGCATAAAGATCATGCTGGGGAAATCTAGAGACAACCGAACCAAGCTTTTGGGAACTCATTAACTCTAGACCAACAGCTGTAGATCCTGCATGGTACTGGACTAGCCAGGCCCTCTGTATAAGCGAGATAGCTGTGTAGCTTGATCTGTTTAAGGGGCCCCTGGCAGTGGGATCAGGATCTACCCCTGGTGCATGAGTTGGCTTTTTGGAACCCATTACCTATGGTGGGACACCTTGCACAGCCTTGTTGCAGGGGAGAGGGGTTTGGACCTGCCTCAAATGAATGTAGCAGCCTTTTCTGACTTCCCATGGAAGGCCTTACCTTTTGAGAGGAGGGGATGAGGGATGGGTTGGGGAGGGAAGGCTGGAGGGAGTAGGAGGAGGGATGAGAGGAGGATCTATGGTTGGTATGTAAAATGAATAAACATTTCTTAATAAAGAAAAAATATGTATTTCTTTTTTAGTGAGAGGCTTGAGAAGAATATAAGAATCAGTGTCATACATGTTTCTATTATCTTCCAATATTTTTACACTTAGATTATCTTCTCTCCAACCAGGACTCTCTACCACCCATTGCTGTTTGTCCTCCACTCCACGCTCAGTCTCCTGGATGCTGACCTTGTTGTAGCAGCTATAGATCTTGCTATAGCTCTCTGCTTTATTACATCCACTTTCCCCTTTTGCTGTAGAAGATCCCTTTTCTTAAACTTACAGCCTTAACTTTATCCTGTCCGGTAAATTTTCATCAAATTTCATTTACTCCTTTGCCCCTTTTGTAAAGTTTTATATTTTCCACAATTTCTTGTTGCTATCCGTTTCTTCAAATAGTTCTGTTTTAACATTGAAAACTGAATAATTCCTGAACTAAATACCTTCCCAACATGGAACCCATTTGTCATGCTTGAGCTAGGTATATTACGTGAGATTAGATACCATATCCTTAGCACCTTGTCCCCAAACCTATCTTGCTAAAGGTAGAGAGAAACCTACAGATTTCTGAGGTAGAAACCAGCAGCCACCAAGACACTGATAAGGGAGTTGGAATTTCCTTACCATCATTCAAACAATCAAATTCATAAACTCGGTGGGCCCAGTGTAAATAGTAACTGACTCATCAAGCAGACAAACAATAGATAAATCTGAATATCAGACACTGAATTATTTGTAAGAAATACAACTGTAGGGTAAAGGGGATAATCTGTGTCTCCATACAACTCATTGTGTCTTAATGAGAAGGTTAAAGGCTATTAACAGAAGTGTGATAAGTGTGGAATAAAAGCGAAGAAAACAAATACCATTTCTGGGTTTTATTAAGGTTTATAAAGATATAAAGTTAAAAATGCTTAGGGTGCATATCTTATGAGCTTGAATATATATAAATATCTATTATACTATCATGACAAGCAAGATATTGAACTTAATAATCTATAGCAATTGGCCCCTAATAATGATAGCCCACTGTACCTGTCGTCAGTCTTACAGGGACACACAAGCTACACTTCTTTCAGCTGAGAGAAGTTTCTTTTTCTGCTAGTAACAAAAATTATAAATCTAAATAACTTATATAAATATCTGGTATATTAACAAACTATTATTAAGTCATTTAAATAATGCTGATTAAATTTTACTTTTATACATAAATCAATTTCCTTTGTCTTGTTTTTTCTGACCTTATATCAGTCACATAATTCTTCTGTTCACCTCAGCTATTGGTTTTCATGGTATATTATAGCAAATGAATCAATTCTACTTTCAATTAATTTGGTTTATTGACATCAGAATATGTGTAGATAAGCAGAAGTGACAATCTATAAACCAGAGGGCAGTTCTAATGTGACCTCTGCTGATATCATTATGACTTGTTTTCCTTAGTTATAGATTTCAAATTTTTATAATCAGTCATCATTAATGGCCTTGCATTGAGACGTTTAATATTTTCATGATACAATTGTTTTCTCTAATTTATATATGTCAGCATAAAATTGAAGAAAATATTTCTTAAGCCACTGTTACCACTAAAATTACAAGAATGCTAACCTCATTAATGGATTAACTCATGTATATAACCATAGTTGAAAAGACTGTGAGAAGCAAGGGTCTATTTGCATGAGGTAGGCAGCAGGTGGGCAACATTTGAAGAATGCATCTTTTTCCTTGTCCCTTCCTAATTGTGCAGTTAACTTTTTAAATGTACACCTTGTCCCTTTCTAATTCTGTTGTTAACTTTGTGATTGTACACCTTTTCTCTTTCTAACTCTGTGGTTAACTTTGTAATTGTGCATCTTTTCTCTTCCTAATTCTGTAGTAAAGTTCGTAATTGTATACCTTATAAGTGTACTGCAAGTGGTTCTTTGGTTTTCTCCTAATGTGAGCTGACTTTAGTTCTTAGATATTACAAGTAAGACAGGTTCGAGCATTCTTGTACAAAGATTTTGAACACATACTTCCATCTATTCTGAGCTAATTTCTGACATGGGAGTTGCTGTGATGCAGGCTGAGGGTATACCTAAAGGAAAGATCTTATTGAAGCAATTGTTTAGTAATTAAAGTGCTTGACTTTTTGTGACCATAATGCAGGTCTCTTTCAAATATACATTGTAAAAAATAAACATGCATAGGTAACCCATTCTTTTTCTTCATGCTTAAAGTTGTGGTCTTCTTTCTGCAAAAATTATTCACATATCTTACTACTTCCTTTCATTTGTTTTTATCATTTAAAGCATTTGTTGTTCATCACTGTGTTGCATTTTCTTGCTCCACTGGGAACTTTCAAAATATTTTTTATTGAATAAGGAGTATGGTGTCATAAAAGGCTATAAATCAGTAAGCATATCATGCGATCAATCTCTTCTAAAAGATTTATTTTAAATATTTTTAAGTTTTTAAAGTGTGTGTGTGTGTGTGTGTGTGTGTGTGTGTATCCAACAAGGCCGTGTGTGTGTGTGTGTGTGTGTGTGTGTGTGTGTGTGTGTGTGTGTGTGTGTGCATCCAGTGAGGGCAGATGAAGGCATTAAATCCCCTGGGGCAGGAGTTACAAGGGGTTGATAGGCACTTGAAATGGGTGCAAAGAATCAAATTCAGGTTATCTGCAGAACAGTAAGTGCTCTTAACCCCTGGATCATTTCCTCAGCTAGAATCAAATTTATATGTAGCTGAACTTCTATTATACAAATACTTAACTCCAATAATCCAGTGATTTCAAAGATTTTTAGTACCTTTCCCAGAAGTATCTTCATCAGATTTTTATATCTGAGCAAAATTTCAATTATTTCACATCCAAAACCAAGATTGATCTGTCTACCTTTTTTCAATGGACATTGGGATGGCCTGTGGAAGAACATATTTGTATCCTGGTTCAGTCCATGTGCTGTCGCTATAGATATGCATTTGGTTAAAGTGGGAAGTACCTCTGAATTCCTTCTCTCAGCTCTCTTAGACTATTCAGGCTTGCTTGTTTGTTTGTTTATTTATTTATTTATTATTTGTGGAATATTCCTTTATAATGTGTGAATATATGTCACTGTGATTGGTTTAATAAAGAAGCTGACCATCTAATAGCTGGATAGAATAAGGTTAGGTGGGAGAACCAGACTAAGGACACTGGGAAGAAAAAGGGTGGAGTGAGGGGAGATACCAGCAGTTGCAGAGGATGTAGGATATGTAGAAAATGAGATAATAAGCCATGGGCCACGTGTCAGAGGATAGACAAGAAATATGGGTTAATTTTAATTTAAAATGTAAGAGTTAGCTAGTAACAAGCCTGAGCAATTGTCTGAACATTTACAATTAAGTCTTCACATTGGTTATTATTATTATTATTATTATTATTATTATTATTATTATATTCCCATGAGCTCAACTAACACTTGTAAGACATTTGGCCTATTCAGTTCTGGCTAACCTTGTAGCTAAGGAGCTGCAGCAGTTGGATCCATCATTCAACCTGTGAATAACTACAAGATGTTTGTTACAGAGTTTGGTCCATCTCTAAATTCTCCTTAGTGCTCTTCTTTCTATCAACTACTTTATAATGACAAAGTCCATAAATCTCTTCTTGTGATAAATGGCCTGCAATACTCTCTAACTTACTTTGTTTATACTTTCTGGTAGCTTCAGATATTCGACAATATGTAACATTAGAAAAAAAAAACTATTACATTGCGGGTTATCTATTTTTGTTCTACTTATTAGTAAGAGTTACGATTACCTAAGCTTTCTAAAATCTAGCTATAAAATACAGTTTAAGTTTTATACCTGCTCATTAAAACTGAATGACTGAGCCGGGCGGTGGTGGCGCATGCCTTTAATCCCAGCACTCGGGAGGCAGAGGCAGGCGGATCTCTGTGAGTTCGAGGCCAGCCTGGGCTACCAAGTGAGTTCCAGGAAAGGCTCAAAGCTACACAGAGAAACCCTGTCTCGGAAAAAATAAAAAAATAAAAATAAATAAAACTGAATGACTGAAACATGTTATGTTATCATATTTTATACAATTGGAGTATTACATATATATGACTGAAACAAACCTATGCAGCTGAGACACTTAATTAGGAAAAATAACAGATTTTACAAACCTTATGTGATTATTGGTTTAAGAACCTTTTTTTTCTTTTTCTAATTTCCATGTGTGTGTATGCAGGCTTTTCACAAGTGTTGCAAGGAATGTCTGTAGCTAGAGTTTTCCTGCCTGGCCCACAGTCAGGACAAATCTCTCTCACCTGCCAGTCCCACAGCCGCTCAGACCCAACCAAGTAACACAGACACTTATATTGCTTACAAACTGTATGGCCGTGGCAGGCTTCTTGCTAACTGTTCTTGCAGCCTAAATTAATCCACTTCTATAAATCTATACCTTGCCACATGGCTCGGGGCTTACCGGCGTCTTCACATGCTGTTTCTCATCATGGCGACTGGCAGTGTCTCTGACTCAGCCTTCCACTTCCCATCTTTATTCTCCTCCTTGTCCCGCCTATACTTCCTGCCTGGCCACTGGCCAATCAGGGATTTATTTATTGACCAATCAGCAACACACTTGACATACAGACCATCCCACAGCAAATGTCTGTGGTAGTTTTGTAAATGTGTCTTAGGTTGGGAATCTTCCTTAATAGTACTTTCACTTTATTTACTGAGGCAGTCTCTCACTAAACCTAAAATCTTTGGCTAGACTTGCCAGCCAGAGTGTGCTGTGGATCTTCACTTTCTGTCTCCCATGCCATAACTATAAGGAGGCTACCACACTTACCTAGTACTTACCTGAGTTATTGGAGAATCCAAAGTGGAGTCAACATGCTCACATGGCATGTGTTTTAACACCTGAACCATCTGTCTCCCAGGCTCAGAAATCAGTTTATAAGTTAATGTGCATGTGTCATGATGGTTTTTTATTACAGCTGACCATTCCTTCTACTTTCCCATTACACTTTTAGAAACCCCTCCATAGGCCTGTTTTTCTAACTATAAATGACACAATATTAATGATACATTGGTGTGTTTGCTTAGCAATTTCATGAACATTGTTTGATATTGTTGTTAAAAACACACTACTGTGTTAATTTTACTAAGAAGTGAATGGACCAGGAGGTGTTAGATCAGAGATTTAAATGATTCACACCTTCTCTCCTGAGACAAGCCAAGTGAGGAAAAGATGAAGGAAACCTGTTATATTTAATATCTCTCAAAACCTCTTGTGTGCTTAAGGAGTATTTGTTTATGAAAGCAAGTGAAAGTGTTTCTGCTAGTGATTTGCATGGAGCTATCAATCAATAAGCTCTTAGGAAAGATTTAATAGAAGAGATGCAAGTAATTATCTAATGTGTTTAAAAAAAGGAAAGAAAAATATAAGACAATATTTGGCTTGCTTTTCCAACATACCTGTTTGACTTTCACAATTAGAAATACTTAATCTCTAGCCGGGCGGTGGTGGCGCACGCCTTTAATCCCAGCACTCAGGAGGCAGAGCCAGGCGGATCTCTGTGAGTTCGAGGCCAGCCTGGGCTACCAAGTGAGTTCCAGGAAAGGCGCAAAGCTACACAGAGAAACCCTGTCTCGAAAAACCCAAAAAAAAAAAAAAAAAAAAAAAAAAAAAGAAATACTTAATCTCTGTCTACCAATTAAGTCCCACCTCTGCAGACAAGAATAGTAATTGAACAGAATAAAAAAAGTTCTTGCCGGGCGGTGGTGGCGCACGCCTTTAATCCCAGCACTTGGGAGGCAGAGCCAGGCGGATCTCTGTGAGTTCGAGGCCAGCCTGGGCTACCAAGTGAGTTCCAGGAAAAGGCGCAAAGCTACACAGAGAAACCCTGTCTCGAAAAACCAAAAAAAAAAAAAAAAAAAGTTCTCAAGACTACTTCTCTGAATTTAAGAATTGTGAGTATCAGTAAACAATGTCAATAACTTAATTATTTTATTTTGAGGAAAAAATACTCTTCCCTCAATTTAAACTATAGATCCATGTACTCTGTTATATGCTTTCCATACGGCTTTTTCATTCATCCTTATATTTGTTAATTCCTCCAACCTCATCTCTAGTATATCCTCCTGTGCTTTCCACCCCAGTATTCCACTTATTCTATAACATAGCTAATCCTCAAATCTACTCAAGAAATTGATAAAGTAATCAATTTTCAGATTGCTTATCAAGTTTTAGATTAGATACCAATGAAGTAGAACTTTAAAATGATAGCTAATTTATTAAACAGATTTTGAAAAATCAGAATTTTAAGTCTAAATTTCTAATCATGAGTCTATGAATTCTTGTTTCAACAAACAAATTACACCAAGAAAAATATCAATTCTTGTTAATTTCATGTTTATCTTGGTTCATTTTTTCTCTCTTTTTACATAAATTCGTATAATGAAGAAGCATCCTAAGATTCAGTCAAAACATAGTCTAACTGATCAGAATAAGTAAATTGATATAATCAATGTTCATATATTATATCAGGACATTTTTAATTTAATTTAATTTCTTTTAATCTTGGAAATTTTAGAGCTCTACAACTGTCTTTCATCTTGGTTTGTTAAAGAGAAGATAAATAATAAAGTAGGTAGGAGTCAAAGGATAAGACCCAAATCATTTCTTCATTAAGTCTTCTAGATCCATAAACAGTAATTTCTTTATGCATATAGTCATGCTTTCCTCAATATGCAACATATAGAGTAGAACAGTAAATTCCATGTTGGTTTATAGAGAAGGTATTTTTCAAGATGGAATGCAAATATCCTTTCTCATTCACTGGCAAGCATCTGAAGATCATTTATTCCTTTATCCTTAATAGAGATTTTCTGTTTTAACTCACTTGTTATAGTTTTACTTGCAATGTTTTGGTTTGTAAATATTATAGCTTAATAAACAAGGAGGAAGAAAATGGAAGTAAACAAATTTCTAAGCGAACTATGAATCTAGGGATATTGTTATAATGGAGTAAGTAATGAGTTGTATACAAAGGGACCATGGCAGATCAGGGAATATTAGCATAACATACAGAAGCTAGACACCACATATTGGAACACCTTGGTCATAGTGGAGGCTGAGGAGATTTCATGGTAGGGACTGGAATGAAGTTGTTAAAAAGTCTCCATCCTTAATCATAGGAAGCACCAAGGCAGAGAACCACTAGATCTGCCTTGGGTTTTTGTAACTTCATAGCCTGTCCCCAGAGACACACTTCCTCCAAAAAGGCCACATCTCTTAATCCTTCTCAGAAATCTAACAACTGCGGACTGAGTATTCACATATATGATCTATTGCTGTCATTCTTTTTCAAACCACAAGTGTAGTGTTGAAACTTTTACCAATAATATTAAAACTATCTCAAAATATTTTTCTCCTGTTATGAAGTAAAGGTCTTATTTTCTTTTCATGTATTTCAAAATATTAGCACATAGGTCAGATCTAACCTTCACCACAATGTAGATATAAAGTCAAAATTTATAAGAATTATATCAAACACTGTGCCAATTCATTTTTATTTTCAATTTTCTGGCTTCAGAATTACCTAAGAGATGCAACACTAGATATGTCTGAGAAACATTTAAGCAAGGAGGAAACACATCCTATATGTGGACAACATCATCCCATGGGCTGCAGACCATGGTGAATAAAAGAGCAAAAAGAGAAAGCCAAATAAGCGGCATCATCCACCCATCTGTGCATCCTAAGTGCAGATGCATCGTGACCGGCTGTCTCACCTATCTGTTTACATTCTTTGCCTGCCATAATGGACTAGAGACCCTCAAACCATAAGCTGGAAATAAACTCTTGGTTCCTTAAGATGTTCTTGTCAAGCATTTGGTCACAGTGATGATTAAAGTAACAAATTTAAAAATGCACTCAACATGTTGTTTCTTATTATCCATGACACAATAAAAAGACTATGACACATTAATTTTATTAATTATACTATATTGTGTTAAATTAAAATTATATAAGTTTGAATTGACTGAATCTAGAAAACTATACCAGACCAAGGAAGCTCAATTCCATGCAGCAAGAGTCAAAATGCTAGTGATGGATTTGAATTGCACAGCAATCAACAAGGTCAGAGTTACATTTTAGAGAGATTAATTTGTTGACAGTTTGTAGGAGGAAAAGAAAGGAGAATGGATTTAAAGGAACAATATATATATATATATATATATATATATATATATATATATCTTGAAATGAAGACTCGTAATGTGACTGAACTTTGACAGGTAAATTAATATTATAAATGAAGCAACATTTTAGTCAATGGTTGTTTACATAAGAGGACAAGTTACCCCATGCAAAGCTGGTCATGGATTCCTTTACATAACCCTGACACTTATAAATGATAACTAATTTTTCCTCAAAGGCTTGCTTATTATGCTTCCTGATTTTAAACAATTTTAAATCATTTGCTTATATAACTAAGAGAAAATATGAATACTAGAATTTAATATTGGAAAGGAAAATCATTCTTTATGTTGAAAGGAAAACATTATCTTAGCTGATTAGTTTGCAGCTAAAGGATATAAAATGACTGTTAGGGCTCTGTGACTCGATTTAAGTACAGCCCTTATTATGATGTTTGATCTTGAGCAAAATATATTTTGAAAAGTACAGTGTAAATTCTTTGTCCTCTACCAGTTCATATGCTGCAATTCTGATCTGTGTGGTGATAGCATTTGGAGGCAGGAAGTTCGAAAGGCTCTGTCACTGCATTAGTGTCCTTATAAGGAGAACCCATGGACAGTAGCTTTGCCCTTCTCAACCTCAGAACACATAAGAAGGTAAATTTCTGTGTATGAAGAAGTAAGAGTCAGTATGTACTGTTTTCTGGGGACTGAATCAGCTTACAGATATAAAACAAAAAAACTATTTTTCTAAGCTAAATAGGTCTGTGATATATATATTTTTTCTTGAAATTGTTTAATTTAAATTTCAAAAAGTATTCCTTTTTTCCCCTTTTTTTAAAATTTTATAATTTGATTTATTTTTACATATCAGCCACGGATTCCCCTGTCCTCCCTCCTCCTGCCTCCACCCCCCCCCCCCGCCCTCCCCCAAGCCCACCCCCCATTCCCATCTCTTCCAGGGCAACTACTCCCCTTGGGATTCAGCTCAGCCTGGTAGATTCAGTCCAGGCAGGTCCAGTCCCCTCCTCCCAGGCTGAGCGAAGTGTCCCTGCATAGGCCCCAGGTTCCAAACAGCCAGCTCATGCACTAAGGACAGGTCCTGGTCCTACAGCCTGGGTGCCTCCCAAACAGTTTAAGCTAATCAACTGTCTCACTTATCCAGCATTTTTTTTAAAACAGTTCAAATCGCTTTAAAATGGCTTAAAGACCAAATATGTGAGCCAAGTGCACAAGACAATTTAATGTAGAAAATGTCTGCATTCTTGAGGACTGTACAGTAGATTATCTGCTGTCTAGAATTTTTCAGAAAGCCTAACCTTAGTCAGTTCTATTTCAATGACCTTACCTTAAATTGGAGAATAAAAGTGATATTTGTTCTAGGTATGATTTCTATATATCAAGCTCATAGTTAAGAAACCCTCCCTTCTTTTTAAGAATGACATAATCAAAGTGATGCAGTTTTTAATAATATATTTAAAGTATTGAAAGTCTCATTTATAGCAGTCTATAAATATCTTGAAAGTTCTTCATTTAGTGAAATAAGTCATTATAAAAGTAAATAATGGAAAGTGTGGAAATTAAGTCATATAATGATTCTATTTTTTTTCACATTTTTTTTTTTGGTTTTCCAAGACAGGATTTTTCTGTGTAGCTTTGCTCCTTTCCTGGATCTCACTCTCTAGGCCAGGCTGGCCTCAAACTCACAAAGATCGCCTGCCTCTGCCTCCCGAGTGCTGGGATTAAAGGCGTGCGCCACCACCGCCTGGCCTTTTTTTCACTTTTCATCTTCATCTGGAAGAAGCCATTTTTGCTCTGAAAAGGTCATAGTAATTAAATAGTATTGCTGTGACAAGTGAGATAATTTAGCACATTAACAGTGCTTCAAACAGAGTCCTGAGTTTGACCCCTGGAACCCATGGTGGGAGGAAAGACCTAAGAAAATCATAATCCTAAAAGCAGTCCTCTGACATCAACAAATGCACTGTGAAAACTGTGTTAGCCTTCATGTGCACATACACCATACCATATACACAATTATATAAAGGAAGTAAAAAAAAGCATTAATTCTCATTTGATTCACTATTCTGAAGTGTATTTAATTATAGTGCTTTACAATGTTTACTTATAATAACTTTTGCTTATAAGTTTTTTGCTCTATTTTGTGTGTGCCTGGACTATTCGCCATGTGAATGCCGATACTTGCAGGGGTCATAAGAGGGAATTAGACCTTGGAATCAGAATTACAGTTAGCTGTAAGCTACATGATATATATGCTGGGAACTGAACTCTGGATCTTCAGCAAAGTATAACCACTCAAAAACTGAGCAACCTATCTAGTATCATATTTACAAGAATTTTGATTTGTCTGTGTGGTCAGGCAGATAATTGAAATCTCATTATTTAAAGATTTATTTTTTTTGTTATGTTTATGAGTGTTATGTTTGCATGATGTATATGTACCATGTGCATGCACTTCCCTGCAGAGAATATAAGAGGGCATCAGATTCTCTGGAACCAGAATTACAGAAATTCTGGGGCCTGGAAACCAAAGCCAGGTCTCTTCACAATTAACTGCAGAGCCATCTTTCCAACCCCTGTTTAAATCTCTTTTTAAAAAATTGTTGATAAGACTCTGGCTAGGGCAGCAAGTAGGTTACCTAGATTTCACCACTCCCACTTCTCCAAACCCTACTCCCCAGTTTCATTCCCAGCTTTGTAGCAGCCCATCCACCCGCTGTTGTCTTACCTTCCTCTCTGCTTCATTTCCATTGGCTCTCACAGATCTTCCCTTCTCAATTTCCTTGTCTCCACTCATTGCTTTATACCAACCCCAACTCCAGCAAGAATTCTCTATGAATGAGAAGATCACTAGGGCCAGGGAAGTGGGTAGGCTAACTACAGATCTACACCTCTCTCTCCTTCCCTCCAGTCTCATCCCTAGCTCTCTAGCACACCACTTTCTGCAACCTTCTCTTCCTCTCTGAACCTACCAACAAGGGATCTTCACTTCCATAATTCTCCCCACTACTCATCCCATTATTCCAGCCCCCAACTACAGCTGGCATTCCCTGGAATCTGCAAGTTACTATAGCTAGAGTAGCAGATAGTCCAATGGGAGATCTTGATTGCTCTCTCCTCTCTTGTAGATTCAATCTCCAATTCTCACACTCATCTCTGTAGCAGACCACCCTCATAAGAGCTAGAAAATGAAAATAAGATAAATATCCCTCAAAAGATGAATGGTTAAATTGTATGTTGTATATTTACAGAACAGAGTGTTACTCAGCAATTAAAAAAACTGACATCTCTGTTTAGTTCTATAGCCCATTTCTTAATTGGACTGTTGGGCATTTTGATGTCTAATTTCTTGAATTCCTTATATATTCTGGATATCAGTCCTCTGTCAGATGTGGGGTTGGTGAAGATCTTTTCCCATTCTGTAGGCTGTCGCTTTGCCTTGTTGACCGTATCCTTTGCTCTACAAAAGCTTCTCAGTTTCAAGAGGTCCCATTGATTGATTATTGGATAAAGCACAGGGACAAATAACCAAATGAATGGAAACACATGAACTATGAACCAATGGCTGAGGGGTCCCCACTGGATCAGGCCCTCTGAATGGGTGAGACAGTTGATTGGCTTGATCTGTTTGGGAGGCATCCAGGCAGTGGGACCAGATCATGTGCTCATTGCATGAGTTGGCTGTTTGAAACCTGGGGCCTATGCAGGATTGTTTGGCTCGGCCTGGGAGGAGGGGACTAGACCTACCTGGACTGAGTCTACCAGGTTGACCTCAGTCTGCGGGGAAGGCTTTGCCCTGGAGGAGATGGGAATGGGGGGGGGGGTTGGGGGGAAGGTGAGGGGGACGGGAGGGGGGAGAACAACGGAATCTGTGGCTGATATGTAGAACTGAATTGTATTGCAAAATAAAATTAAAAAAAAAACTGACATCATGAAACTCTTGGGTAAATGGATGGAACTAGGAAAATTTATCCTGACTGAGGAAATCCAGTACATATTTTCTTGTATGCAGATATTAGCTTTTAAGTCAATGATGACCAAACTACAAGGTTAGATATAGAATAACGGACTTGTGTATGGAGATAGGCAGACGTGCCTAGGAAAGGGAAATAGAACAGATATTTATGGATGGATAGTTGGGGAACTAGAAGGGGAGGATCGAGTGGGGGGAGGAAGGAAGTCAGGTATAAGGAAATAAGAGTAGAGCCAACTAAAACCAAAGTCCTTTTGAGGGATATTATGGAAAACTAACACAGAAGAATCTCCCTAAGTTAAATACATATATAAAAGGGATCTAAAGCCGGGCGGTGGTGGCGCACGCCTTTAATCCCAGCACTCGGGAGGCAGAGCCAGGCGGATCTCTGTGAGTTCGAGGCCAGCCTGGTCTCCAAAGCGAGTTCCAGGAAAGGCGCAAAGCTACACAGAGAAACCCTGTCTCAAAAAACCAAAAAAAAAAAAAAAAAAAAAAAAAAAAAAAAAAAAAAGGGATCTAAATGAAATAACCAAATAATGTGAGAGAGAGCCCCAACTGTCCATCTCTTGTCACCAAATGAAGCTTCCAGTACTGAGAATAGGTTATATCTAAGTGAGTTGATGGCCAAAATGGTCCCCTTAATAGCCTCAAGAATATAGGTTACTCTCCACAAGCTGATGACAAGGTCCCATTGCTGAAGACAGCACACACACAATCTTTGAACATGGAGAAGTTGAGCTGATGCCTCTCTAAACCCTTGACCCTTATATGTTAATGTCCTTAGAACAGGAAGGCACTCTGCATGCTAACATAGGATAAATTTAAGCACCAGCCCAACTATAAACCTTTTGATCTACAATGGTGTCTGCCTGCAGGAAATGCTAGTACAATGTAGCACAAATCTTGTGGGGGTGATCAGCTGATATTTGATTTAATGTAAGGTCTGTTCCATGAGACAGAACACATAACCAACAGTACTTGGGTTACCAAGAACCTGAGACTAGATAGCCCAGGGATTTAAGGTAAAAATCAAATACTATTGTTAAAAAAAAAAAAAAAAAAAAACCAAAAACTACCTCCTAATGACATTCTGCTATCCTCTTAGGTCAATACCTTGCCCTCATATCATCAGAGACATTTCCTCCTGCAGCATCTGGGAACAAATACAAATCAGGCAATCATTGTACATATGAATTTTCAGAGACTGGCTCAGCATGTGCAGAGCCTTCAAAGGTCTGTTGCAGTAAGGAAGCAATCTCCAAATAATAACTACTTGCAATTAAAATTTAGTTTCCTCCAAGGGAGTCTTACTGGGTAAACAAACTACTTGTAAGGATAGGCTGCATGCTCAGTTTTAGATGGCCAACAGAAAATGAACTCAATGGCAGCTAGAGGTTTCTTGCCACATAATATCGTGTTAGGGCTTCTCCTTTTTCATATATTTTATTTTATCTATTTTTTCTTTATTTTATTTTATATATATATATATATATATATATATATATATATGTTTATATCCCTTTCTCTTTTTACCCTAAATGTCTTTTGCATATACATTATAGCTTCCAATTTAGTGAGGTTTTTTTGTTTGTTTTGTTTTCTGCTTGCTTTTTCTTAATATTATTCCTGCATTTTTCGAACAAGTGGGTCTCTGTTTCTTGTGTATTCTGTTGGACTCTTTTCTTTCTGTTTGTTTATTTTGTCCTATTCTGATGTTTTAGCTTTGTTTTATCTTGTTATATTTTTTATTTTATTATAATTTGATTTTTATTGTCCTTTAGAAGCTTGTTTGTTTTCTATTGATAGACAGAAATGGGATGGATATTGATGGGAGGGAAAGGTGTAGAATTGGGAAAAGAGGGAAGGGAAACTGTAATTAGAATCTATTATGGGAGAAAATAATCTATTTTTAATACAAGGAAAAAATCATTGATAAGAGAAATGGTAAGGTGTCCTCTCTGACCCACACAATTTTTACTTGGCAAATATCAATTAATAATAGCTACTTTTCTTGCAAGGGGATGGATTCAGGGAGAAGGCAGGCACATGAACTAAATGTGAAGGGAACTTGCTATTACTGGCATATTTGACGTAGAGAAAGTCCAGAATGTTCATAGCTCTGAGCCACACAGTGAAATCCTTTTTAAAGCAAATATCATTGAAACCTATGAGAAATAGGTTTTTTTTCAAATTTATAAATAGGTAACATTTCATTACAAAGAAACACAGTAACCTGAGGGCAAAATAGTATTTTATTCATTTTGTAACCCATAACACTTCATATCACAAATACACTACATCAACTGTCCAGTATAAATTTTTGAAATGATTTCGATAAGCATTTGGCAACAACAACATTACATTTTATTGTCGTTATTACAATATTTGAAAATATGACTGGAATTTCTGTATCACTTGTTTCAATAAGAATGAGGATATTGACAACTGTTCCTAATTCAGCTTCTTATTAAATCAGGGCCTTAGTATACAGCTTGCTCTTAGTATCTTAGTTATTACACTTCAGCCTCAAAACTCACAATCCAGACACTTTTGCATTCAATTTCAATATCTACTCAGCAATATAACAAAACAACGTGGAATAATTAAATTTAAAAATTAAAAAGTATCTGGAAGCACCAAGAAACTATGAAATTCTAGAAATGACAAGCAAACATCCCTACTAAAATTGCAAATAACTGTAAACAATGTTGTATTTCAATAACTTCTATACTTCTAAATTGAAGCAAAAGGAATTAGGAAGATGTTCCCCAGAAACTCATTTAGAAAAACTAATATTTTAAAAACCTGTCAAAAGAACTATTAATATTTCATATTAAACATATCTAAGTAAATATTAACTCAAAACTGGTGTGTAATTGTACAAAATAGACAAATTATGTAAAGTAATCAGATAAAACAATTATGTAATGAAGTTTGCTTTTACAAAAATATTTCTAGTGTTCCATGACATTCATGCAATTATTTTTTAGTAATATTTTTTATTATTTTGAGATTCTAATACTATGTATTTCGATTATATAACCATCATGCCTAACTCCTCTCAGATCTGCTGTCTCTACCTTCACCTCCATACCCACTAAACTTCAAGGTTTTTTCTCTTTATTTATTTGTTTTTTTTTTTTTTATTCTTACTATAGGGTCCAACTTGTGTTACTCAACCACTTTTTGAGAGTGAGACTTGCCTTAAAAAGTGGTTAATCGTTAAATAAGTGGATTTTTCTTCTTCTCACAGCTGTCAAGCCCCAACCACTCCTTATCCAGGGGTAGGGTTTCATACATGTGATCATTGTTAATGTGTACTATTGAAATTCAGAACCATCTGCCAATTCCATAATATATAGAGTCAACATTCTAGTCTACTAAATTTTCTCAAATTATATATTCTAAAATTCCTAATTATATTACTGTTTCATTCATATTTATCTTTCATAATCCATATTGAAGGACCTTGAGATGTTCAAAGTTTTCCAACTTATTCTATAGTATGAGGAATACCCAATACCTTATTTTTATATAGCTACTGCACATGAATCAGGTCCATGTACATTTAGTCATGGTCTATTTAACTAATGCTATAAAAAGCTGTGATATGGAACTTAGGGGCTTCATAGGCTACAGAAGACCAATTATTTGAAGGCTGACATTTATTCCCCAGGGAGAATCACAGTACGGAACCATAACACAAAGGAAGCACTTATTCCTGTGTAACTTCACAGGCAATCAGAGTGAAAGACACAGGCTCCTGTTGTAAAGTACTGACTGCTCGGAATCCCTGTAGGACATACAGGATGGAATCTGGCTTTGAATGTTGTTATCTAATTTGTGATGGCATATAGATGTGTCTATACTGACTTAGAACAGTGATTTTTAGAATACCATCTACACTTAAAACCACTAAGCTTTATCTTTTAAAATCATACTTACTTCATTTTTAAATTATGTGTAATTGGATATATGTGAGGTTATGTGCATTTGTGAGTGCAAGTGACCATGGATTCTAGAGGACAGTGTCCTGTACCTGAAGCCAGAGTTTTGTGTAGTTTTGAGCTGCCCAACCTGGATACTTGACAGCAGGCATAGTCTCTCTGAGAGACCAGTATGTGTTCTTAAACACTGAGCAATCTTGGCAGTCACCTTGAGTTTTATCTTTTAATATAGCTATATTTGCCATTATTCATTCAAATAATAATCACTAAAAATCAACATGTAATCAGTCAGTCTGTAACATAGAGGGGCTCATCAGTCCCGACCCCTAACTGAGGAACAGCTGATGGTTTCTGTAAGGAATGAAAGTCACTTTGTTGAAGTGCATGGTCCCTGGTAGACTGACCATGCAATAAGTGGGTGGCCCCACACACCGCCATATAAGGTAGGACACACTGAACTGGCAGGATTGCTTTTTAAATAATTAAAAAGAAGACAGGTAGTTCTTGTGGTAGGGGGATGGAGATGGATATGGGAGGAGTTAGACAAATGAGTACAGGTGAATATCGTTAAAATACATTGACTAGAGTCCTCCAAAAGGTTTTTAAATTCATCTTTTTAAAATAGCATGTTTATGTGTTGACTCGTATAAAACATGAGTAAAACTAAAATAAGTGAAACTTATAAATTACAAAAGTTAGTAACATGAATACTAGTTTATTTTTCAGTTTTAATTTTAGTTCTATTTCACTTTGGTACACTTTAAATGTTTTTATTATATATTTATTGGATATAATTAAGAGTTTCATTTTTACATTTTGTAAGTTGTTTATATCATACTCATCCTTCATTATTCCATTCCATTCCTCACCACTCCTGCTCATCACCATTTTCCTCTTCTAACTAGTCCACTTCTACTTTTATTTCTTTTGCTTTTGTTTGTATGTTTATTTCTTTCTAATTAGAGATTGTTTACAGGAGCACAGACGCCAAAACGTTTCTCCTTTTCCAATCAACCACTGATTGTGTATATATCTCAGGGAAGGATGGGGACCAACGAGTTTCTCCTTTTCTCCATGCCAAAGTGTTGACAGGTCTAATCTGCTGAAAGTCAGCCATTCCACACTATTTGCCCCATAACCTCTTCCTCCATCTCATACATCCTGTGTTTGTCTCTATTTATGCATGTGTTCTTTGGGGAGGGTTGAAACCTCAGAAAATTTTCTCCATCTATTTTTATGTGATCACTGATACCGTTCTCATTGAGCTCACATTTGGGCAGTAAGTTTGGGAAGACTTTATGGTTGTAACTTGGATTTTACTGGAAGATATAATCTTGTGCTAAAACTTCCTGATCTTCTGACTCTTAAGATATTTCTGATCCCTCTTCTCCAATGTTCTGTGAACTGTAAGTGCAACAGTGTTTTGTAAATGTATCCATTGGGATCAGGCTCCATAATTCTGCATTTTGGTTGATTGTGTTTTTCTGTAATGGTCTGTTTTTTGGACTTTCTCATAGAGGTAGAAATAAAAGGTCAACAAACTTTAACATGATTGTTTTCATCATATATACCCAGAAAGATTAGTCTGGACAAATTTGTCATCCTTTCTTGTAATTTATAATATGAAGTTGTCTCTATGACAGGAGAGTGACATGAGCCTATATGGAATAGGATATGAGCACTGCTCACAGCAGATGGAGAGGACAAACAATGTTAAACCCACAAGTTTTCATTCTCTATCAGGACTCACATTGTCATGGGTGCAGTCCAGCATAAAAAGCAATATGTCATTTTAAAAATCAATTGTAAAGACAGTGATTATTACTAACTTATAAGTATATATGAAATTGCTCATGAATTACAAGTTTTGCTTTTCAATATAGAAATATTCTTGATATTTGAATCTCACTCACTTATATTCAAGCTATTTCTTTTCTTTTCTTTTGGTTTTTCGAGACAGGGTTTCTCTGTGTAGTTTTGGTGCCTGCCCAGGATTTCGCTTTGTAGACCAGGCTGGTCTTGAACTCACAGAGATCTGCCTGGCTCTAATCCTAAGGGCTGGGATTAAAGGTGTACACTACCACCACCCAGCTATATTCAAGATATTTCAAAGCATTTCTAGTAATTACTTTATATTTTTTACTCAGGTCTCACAATTTTCAAAATAAATATCATTGCTCAGACCCTATCTTTGACAAGAGCTTTGGACCAATGGATGTCAACTGGAGTTGACATCCTTTTCTCCAAAGGAAAAATATCATAGGTTGAATGCATTTTTAAAATTAATACAAATGAGACAGATGTTTAATGCACTAGGTAGTAAGTGGATGGCAGAAGTGATGCACAAAATTCTGTAATGTACAGGACACCAATGCCAGGCACAAACAAGGTCTAAATTTCAATGGTTGAAAAACAGGCATTAGGTCATATACTTTGAATTCTTGTCTCAATAGTCATAAATTATGAACATTTAAAATATTTATAGTTTGATTTATTAATATTTAACCAATTCAGTTTAATTTGTTTGTAAGTAAATCAATAAGATGAATGTTCACTAGCAACTGCCCTGAAATTTAAAATGTAGCAATTAGCTCATGTAAGAGTCTCATCTCCAAATGATAGTCAAAGGAATATTTTAATGTTCTATGGATTAAGATGTTGAGTTCTATTTAAGAATTCTCTGGGGAATGAAGAGATGGACCTTGCTGATTTTTCAGAAGGTCGGGATTTGGTTTTGAGAACTCATGTCAGGGGGTTTGCAACCTTTCGTAACTCTACTCCAGGGAATCTGGCATCCTCCTGTGTTCACCACAGGCACAAGCGCACATTTAAATAAACACACACACACACACACACACACACACACACACACACACACACACACAAACAAATACACACCTAAATCAAAAGAAATATTTCAAACAATGACCTACAGAAGGTTCAGGGAGCATTGAGGAAGAGAAAGTGGATAGACTGTAAAGGCAGTTGACCAGGATGACTGATACTAGATAGAGACCTCTATATTTGACAGAGAAACTGCACTTCTGAAATCTCAGAACTAAGGCTGCCAAAATAAGACATGAAAATTGACACCACCAGTTGACACGCCAATTGGAAGGTTAAATCTCTCTGGAACTTAACTGTAGTTGAAACACTACAAGCAATTAATGTTTTCTGACATAAGGGAGAAGTAATCTTCTCTAAAGATGAGCCCATGATACATCCTCCAATCCCAAGTGGAAACCTTAAATACATCCATATATGAGCCATGCAAATGGGACTTAGTATGTTGATGTGTGTGTGTGTGTGTTAATATAGTATGTGTATATGCAACAATAACAATTAAAAAAAGAGGTCATGAATATGAGATGGTGTTGGAAGGAAATGGATGAGTTAGAGGGATGGGAAGAATAATGCAAATATAGTATTCACATATGATACAAAAATGAATAAGGTTTTAAAAACAGTGAACTAAACTGCTTCTTACAATACATGTTAATACTTGCACATTATGAAATATTTTGAAATCATATCAGCATACTAATCCATTCATAAAACAGAGGTGGAATAATATAATTTGGAATTTTTGCAACTATCCTTTATATGGGAAATGTCATATGTGCTACTATTGTAGAAGCACTACTATGAACATGCTTACAGAAAAACTGTTTCCTCTGAAGTTCTGTTCTAATGACTATTCTCTGGTGTTTTATTTAATCTCATATTTGCAGATAAAATCTTCAGAATAACTGTAGAAGAGTCCAGCCACTTCTGATAAGAGGCAGAGATGTTGTAATGTTTTTTGCTAAATAAGAATAGAGAGACCAAGTATTAATCTAGGAGAAAAATATAATAGGGGAGTCTCAATGAACATTCACTCTAAATCCCATCCTCTGTGTTTTGTCTTAATCTATAACAAAAGACAAATTGTTTTTGCTTGAGAAAATGAACCACATTCAAATAAATAGATAGAGCACAGAGAACAGGACTGCTTGGTTTTGAAAGACACAAGAAAAAGTAAAAGTCCAGAAGAGACTGGATAAGTTCAGTGTGAAATTGAGGATGGGAAAGAATCAGGATGTGTTTTGGGGGAAGGAAAATTATAAATAAATAGTTATTCACATGTTAATATAGCACATTTTCTCTTTCATGTTGTTTATTTTTTAAATTATTTATTATATTTTACATTTGGTTATAAATGTTCATTTAGAAAAATAGGCATGCAATTTCTGTCATTTGGATCTTACTGAGACTTTATTGTGCAATGTATGATTAGTTCAGATGAAATTTAGATTTATTTTTAAAGAGTGTAACGTTTAGTTTTAAAAAATAATGTAAAATATGATATAAATACATCAAAACTAGAGATGAAGTCTTCTTATAAACAATACATATAGTAAGAAAAATTAAAATGAAAAAGTTAAAATTGTACTTTAAAAAAGAATGAAAATTCAAGGTAAGTCCAGTCCCCTCCTCCCTTACACCAAGGCTGAGCAAAGTGCCACAGCATAGGCCCCAGGCTCCAAAAAGCCAGCCCATGCACCAAGGACAGGTCCTGGTTCCACTGCCTGGGGGCCTCCCACACAGTTCAATCTAATCAACTGTCCCACTTATTCAGAGGGCCCGGTCCAGATCCAAGGGGGTCCTCAGCCATTGGTTCACAGTTCGTGCATTTTCACTAGTTTGGCTATTTGTCACTGTGCTTTTTCCAATCATGGTCTCAATATCTCTCGCTCATACAATCCCTCTGTGCTGACTCCCCAGGAGAGACCTTGCCTTGCAGGAGGTAGGAATGGGGGGTGGATTGGGGGGAAGGGCTGGGGGTGGGAGGAGTGAGGACGGGGGAATTAAGTTAATTATAAAATAAAAATATATATCCAGGCTGTTCATGTAAATCTCTTCCATTTCTCCGTCATTGGGCCATCCCCATGTCTTTCTTTGGGTCCTGTTTTCCAGGTAGCCTCCCTGGTGATGTGAGTAGCAGTCCAATCATCCTTGTTCCACATCTAGTATCCTCCTATGAGTGAGTACATACCCATGTTTGTCTTTCTGAGTCTGGGTTACCTCACTCAGGATGATTTTTTCTAGATTCAGCCATTTGCCTGCAAACCTCATGATGTCATTGTTTTTCTCTGCTGAGTAGTATTCCATTGTGTATATGTACCACATTTTGTTTATCCATTCTCCAGTTGAAGGGCATCTAGGTTGTTTCTATGTTCTGGCTATTACAAACGATGCTGATATGAACATAGTTGAACAAGTGCTCTTGTGGTATGATTGAGCATTCCTCGGGTATATGCCCAAGAGTGGTATAGTTGGATCTTGGGGGAGATTGATTCCCAATTTTCTAAGAAAGCACCATATTGATTTCCAAAGTGGTTGTACAAGCTTGCATTCCCACCAGCA
This sequence comes from Peromyscus californicus insignis, assembly GCF_007827085.1. Taxonomy (NCBI): domain Eukaryota; kingdom Metazoa; phylum Chordata; class Mammalia; order Rodentia; family Cricetidae; genus Peromyscus; species Peromyscus californicus. Next base: position 46,088,573 of record NW_026294491.1, on the reverse strand, counting down.
GTGGAGGAGAGTTCCCCTAGATCCACATCCTCTCCAGCATAAGGTGTCTTTAGTGTTTTTGATGTTAGCCATTCTGACAGGCGTAAGGTGGTATCTCAGTGTTGTTTTGATTTGCATTTCCCTGATGATTAGGGATGTTGAGCAATTCCTTAAATGTCTTTCAACCATTTGAGTTTCCTCTGTTGAGAATTCTCTATTTAGTTCTATAGCCCATTTCTTAATTGGACTGTTGGGCATTTTGATGTCTAATTTCTTGAGTTCCTTATACAGCCTGGACATGAGTGGGGGTAATGAAGGGCAAGGGTCGAGGGAAAGAGAGCTTGGTGGAGCGGGAGATCCCAGCTGGATCAAGAACAGAGAGGGAGAACAAGGAATAGGAGACCATGGTAAATGAAGACCACATGAGAATAGGAAGAAGAAAAGGGCTAGAGAGGCCCACAGAAATCCACAAAGATACCCCCACAACAGAATGCTGGCAATGGTGGAGAGATGGCCTGAACTGACCTACTCTGGTGATGGGATGGCCAAACACCCTAATTGTTGTGCTAGAAACCCCATCCAATGACTGAGGGATCTGGTTGCAGAGATCCATGGCTAGGCCCTGGGTGGATCTCTGGGAGTCCAATTAGTGAGAAAGAGGAGGGTTTATATGAGCAAGAATTGTTGAGACCAAGGTTGGATAAAGCACAGGGACAAATAGCCAAACGAATGGAAACACATGAACTATGAACCAATGGCTGAGGGGTCCCCAACTGGATCAGGTCCTCTGAATGGGTGAGACAGTTGATTGGCTTGATCTGTTTGGGAGGCATCCAGGCAGTGGGACCGGGTCCTGTGTTCATTGCATGAGTTGGCTGTTTGAAACCTGGGGCCTATGCAGAGTCGCTTGTCTCGGCCTGGGAGGAGGGGACTGGACCTGCCTGGACTGAGTCTACCAGGTTGATCTCAGTCCGCGGGGGAGGCTTTGCCCTGGAGGAGGTGTGAATGGGGGGTGGCTGATATGTAGAACTGAACTGTACTGCAAAATAAAAGAAAAAAAAAACTAATATATATATTTATATATAAAGAAAGAAAGAAAGAAAAAAATGAAAATTCTATAAACTAGACTAAGATCTCCTACACACCTAAACATACACATACCCATTTCCCTGCAAACATACATGCTTGAACATACATATGAGAAATTTTAAGTCTTTCATATTTCATGGTTTGGGGAGAATAGATTATTTATGGGGTTATTTAGAATAAGGATGTGGTGGTTTGAATAAAAATGACCACTATAGCCTCATAGATTTGAATGCTTGGTCACCAGGAATTGGTACTATTAAGATTGCGTATTTAAACTCTCCGATCCTACAGCATCATATATGCCTGCATATTGCCATTCTTCCTGCCATGCTAATACTGGACTAAATCTCAGAAACTGTAAGCAAGCCCCAATTAAATGCTTCCCTTTATAAGAATTGCCATGGCTGTGATATCTCTTCACAGCAACAGAACATTTGACTAACACAAGGGGAGTGTTGAAACTAGAAAGATGTTAAGTCTTCCAAAAATAATTAACAGAACAAAGCAATCATTTAAGTGCAGTATCAATTTTACATACCTTTTTTTTGTTTAAAATAGCCAGTCTTGTTCATTCTCTATTCTTTCATACGAGTTCAAGTCATCATGCTTTAATATGATTGAAGTAGGTTCTAAACATATTTCTTCCATGAAGTATACCAAAATCTGCATATCCCTGCTACTACCTATTTTAAGTTATGATAAGAATTAAAGGCAATTATGAAGAAATTAAAATAAAGTTTATTTTCCTAAATTTCTGTCCATGTTTATCTAATTATTCAAAAATGTGTAAATCCACCTTTAATTTCATTTTAGCTAATATTAGTTTTCATAAGATTAAGCTCAATTTCAATGAAAAAGAGTTATATTCTTCTTTTACAATATGAACTCTTACAATTGTTTTATTATATTCAAATTGAATAAGTAACATTGAAGTCATATACAGTTGCTGCTCATGAAAGAGTGCTTTAGTGGTCTTTGCTGTGGGATGTCTTTCTGTCTGCTGCAAATATGTTTTGATTGGTTGATATATAAAGTCATTTGGCCTATGGCAAGGCAGGATGAAGCCAGGAGGGAAAATCCAAGGGAGCCAGGGAAAGGAGAAAGGAGAAGCAGGGGAGATGCCATCCCGCCATCCAGGTAAAGCCACAGAACACATGGCAACACATAGATTAATAGAAATGGGCTGAGTTTAATTCTAAGACCTAGCTAGCATGAAGCTTGAGCCATAGGCCATGGCCTTACGTTTCATAATTAATATAAGCCTCTGTATGTTTATTTGGGTTGGAGCACCTGCAAGACCAGGCGGGACACAGGCAAACATCCAGCTCCAGGTCTTTGCAAGATCTGTGCAACTGACAATGATATTAAGAACTACCTTGAAATATGTTTAAAAGCATGCACCATTTATGACCTAATTCCTAGAATATGAGACTCAGCAAGGGTTGAAGAAGTCATCATTTTGTTTACTATTCATAAGTTGTTTTTAAGTTATAAACCATTTCTACACATATATTTTTTCTTGGACTATATTTATGACATTACAGCTTATTTTGATGAGTTTTTTCAAATTCATAATTCACTTATTGATATATGTATATGTTGTATGTGAGATATTAACAACATATGTTATGTTAACATAGTAGCAATTTCAATTTTGGTGAGGTTGACATAGTTATGTGAGTATTTATCAATTAGTTACTCTATTGTTCAGAAAAATAGATCACACTCACAGGAAACAAAGATATGATACTTAAGCAGATTTGTACAGTCATGAATTTCATGGACATTTTTCAAGCTTACAATTGTGTAAACATGCATGTTACCTTCATTTCTGTTGTCACTTTGGTTCTCAATACTACTATCTGGCTTTTAAAGGAAGATGAGAGGCATTAAGAGTGAACAAAACACAGGCCATGTCAGGGATGAGGGTGGCTATTTTCTCCATTGAAGTTGGAATGAAATGTTTCAAAAGAATAAGAAGTAAATGCTAGGAACATCTTTGGAGGAGAGCACCTGCAAATTTGTCATCCTTTTTGGTATCATAAATGATAAGTTCTTTAAGTCTTAGAGAGGGAATAGGAATGAGGCAGAGATGAGAGGAGTAATTCTTCTGGAACCATAAACCTAATATGGAAGGTGCTGAGTACTCACTGATAGAGCTGACAGAGAGAAGAAATTAAAGAGCTCTGAACAAGTGTACCTAATTGTTTGGTTCATATGTGTTAGAACTGGGTAGAACTTTAGGTTGCTTCAAACTTTGGAAGCTTGACTAGTGTAGAACCTATAACTGCCACTTTCTTTACTAAAGTGATATAATCCCTAACTCTATTCAAATCATTTGTCCTTCTACTCAGAGATAATTACAGGCCTCACCACTTGTCAAGGAAACTTCCCTTCACAAAAGACAGAGGCCATTACAGAAAACAACAACCGATTAACAGAATAACAGAATTATGGAACATAGTTCCAATAGATACATCTATGTAAGACAAATTGTAAATGATCTTATTAATAAAGACACAGAGTCAGATACTGGGGTAAAAACTGAGTGATCAGAAAAGCAGAAAGAAGCCAGCCACTTTCTTACCACTTGGAAACTCTCAGCCAAAGAGAGCAAGTTCCTATTTCCTCAGACTGAAAGCCTCTGAGTCCTCATCTGGGAAGAATCTCAGCTGAACTTCCGCTAAAAGGATTCTAGTTCCTGCTCCTCATGCCTTATATGTTTTCTGCTTTCTGCCATCACTTCCTGGGATTAAAGGCTGTGTCCTTCTCAGCAAAGGCATGTGATCTCAAGTCCTGGGATTAAAGGTGTGTGCCACCATTATCTGGCCTCTAGGTCTAATCTAGTGGCAGGCTCTGTCCGCTGATCCCCAGATAAGTTTTATTTGTTAGAGGACAAATAAAGTATCACCACACATCTACAAAAATACACCTGCACCTAAGGTTCAGGGAACAATGTGGAAGAGTTCAGAAAATTTGTAACACCCAAAGGATGAAGGAGTTTATGTTGAGACTGTATCTTCTAGTAATGCAGAAAGGACACACATGAACTCTCATCAACATGACTGCCTAATAACAATAGACATGCCAAAGTGGAGAAGGAAAACCTAGGAGGCCTATGTTAGATGGTGTAGCAGGTGACTATAGAAAAGTTCTCCATAGATGCCTAAGAAATTTGTGGACCATTTTAATGGGCTCATCACTCTCACCATTAGCTAATGATGGTTCAAGAAAAATAGAATAAAAGAAGTGCAACCATTACTACTACACTGAGGAAGAGTTAAGGCTTTCTTCATTCCTCCCCTTTTTATTCTCAACCAGGAAGCTGACACAAGGAGCTACTCCAGGGAAAGCATAAAAAAAAATAAAATAAGAACTGAGTCAATTGCAATACACAAGAAACTTTTTTCACCATAAGTAAATTAAATGTGAAGCTGTGTGAATGGTTTATCTTGGTGTGTACAGACTCTGAGAAGTAATTTATCTCATTAAAGTTAAAAGACATAATTATAGGAAAATGAAATTACACAGTAAATCTCCCCATTGAATTGAAAGTGTTCAGTTAACTTATTCTGGAATCTATGGTTAAAGAAGAGGCATGTTAGAATGAGACATATTTATAATTTTTTCATTTATTAGTAAGTACTTTTTATGTTGACTTTAATTGATCCTGCTAATCTCATAACTATGGGTATTTTGTTATTGCACACATCAGTAATGTTCACCTTCTTGATTTTTTTAGATGCCTAATATTTGCTCTTCATTTTATACTTACTGGGCTAAATTGCAGTTCAGACCCGACCAAGTAAACACAGAGACTTATATTGGTTACAAACTGTATGGCCGTGGCAGGCTTCTTGCTAACTGTTCTTACAGCTTAAATTAATCCATTTCCACAAATCTATACCCTGCCAGGTGGCTCATGGCTTACCGGCATCTTCACATGCTGTTTCTCATCGTGGCGGCTGGCAGTGTCTCTCTCTCTCTCAGCCTTTCACTTCCCAGCTTTATTCTCCTCCTTGTCCCGCCTACACTTCCTGCCTAGCCAATGGCCAATCAGTGTTTTATTTATTGACTAATCAGCAACACATTTGCCATACAGAACATCCCACAGCAGTTATATATATATATTTCTATAATGATGATCAAGTTCATATAAAACTGTAGGATACTATAGCTACTAAAATCTTAATAGAATGTTCTCTTGGGGAAATGTGGCATTTAACTGGTTATTTGAAATTAAGAAATGTGCTTTTCTTGATTAGTCCTTGGCCAATCCCTAGGCTTATAATGTCTTTAAATCATAACATGATTATAAGTGAACTGATTATAAAATTTTAAGTGGTTCTGGATAGAAAATCTTACTGGTGATATTAGCAAATCTTCAGAATTCATTTCTCTTTTTTATTTTAAAGTTGCATTATGTTCTATTATAATGAACAATTAATGAGAGTCATGTGTCCATGGTCCTATTTTAAACAGAATTAATATTTTTACCATATATAATTTCATAGTTATAAAATCCAGACACAATGTTATAATAGGGTATAGTGAATAAATCGTAAAAGGTAAGTTTAGTTTAGTAAATTAAAAGCTGAGGAAATAACTTGACAGGCTGAACATTTTTGACTTTGAAGAAGAAACTCTGAATTAGAAATATTTAAAAAGAGCTTTGTCAAAGAAGTCACAATGAACAAGATGATATTAGAAAGCTCTCCCATTAGAAAGCCAAAGAAACTTATAGAAATGTCACCCAGTGTGCTTGTTTGGTTTTTTGTATGAGCTCTATCATGGAGGAGTTTCAAAATGAGAGAGAAGCCAACTTATATGTGCTTTCTGGTGTGAAAAGTCTATTTCTTATAACTTTTATAGAAGCTGCTTCATCTTTGAAGAACATCACAAAAGGAAGCCCATTATGATCTCAGTAATCAGAGGAACAGCTTGAGAACATAGAGATACTAGAGGCAGGCAGCTTCCTATTTCAATCTAGCAAATTAAGTACTGTAGCCAGAAGGTTTTCTCTGGTCCCATGTTCTGCAGTCCACAGCCACTTATAAAATAATCACTCAGAGGCTTAATATTATTTACAAACTCTTTGACTAATGGCAGGCTTCTTGCTAGCTAGCTCTTTCATCTGAAATTAAACCATTTCCATTAATCTCTGCTTTGCCACATGGCTATGGCATTACCAGTCTGCTAGCATGTTGCTCCTTGGGCAGCAGGCTGGCATCTCTTCTGCCTCTGCCTTGGATTTCCTGCACGGCTACAACCTAACTCACCATAGTCCAGAGCAGCTTCCTTATTAACCAATCATAACAACACATGATCACAGAAAGACATCCCACAGCACTTCACCTTTCCTGTCTAATCAAAAAAGGTTTTAACTTTAACATAGCAAAATTGCATATAACAAAACAGTTATCAAGCAAGAATTACAGTTACAATATCTAATCTATTTGTATTTGGCAAAATTATCTTATTTCTCTGAGTCTAAATTTTCATATCTAATTTACCTTTTATTATGACTAAGGAAAACTATAATTATAATTATCTAGTCTTCAAATCCTGGTTCTTTCCTTCAACTATTTTACTAATGGCATTATGTTTCTTAAACTGAAAGCTTTTTCTTTAGTTTTTCATTTGAAATGAGTATTGTGCACACATAAATCCACAACTCTCTTACAATTAGTTGTAGAATTTACTTTATCATGTTTCCTTGTACTTGTTAAGTTTAACATTCTTTTTTAGCTGAATTTGCTTTCCAGTATTCCCCCTTCTTTCAATCAAACTCATATCATCCACTGGCCTAGCTTGTGGTCAAAACTTTGTTATTTTGTTTTGTTTTGTTTTGTTTTCTTAAGTTGTTATTATCTATTGATTTGTTTTAAAATTAAAGGACTTAAGTGAAAGTTCCTATAAATAATCAGAATATTTTGTAGCCTCTAATCTCCTGCCAACTTTCTCAAAGCTGATTTTGTTTTTGTTGAAGCCAAGAAGGCCATGGAGGCTAACCATCATTTCAGCCCCTAGCAATATCTGCAGAAAGTTCATAGCCCTGAGCATGTTGCTTTGCTTAACCCAGAGATTAAAGAATAAAAAGGTCCATCCATTTCACTGCTATAAGAAATTCAATTTAAATTAACTCTCAAGACTCATATTGGAGAGCACGTAAAATCTAGAGATGAAAGAAAATAAATCCTTTGACATAGGATCTAGAAGACAATTAGGAATATCACCAGTGAGACAAGGAGGAAACAAGCTTTTGAACTGTTTGAGACACTTTTCTATTTATTTATTAGATAAAATGTTTTCAATGTAAGTGTCACAATAGATCAGAAAAAAATGAACTAAATTTATGGATGTTAGGGTGTGGAAGCCAAGTGGGCACTATGAATAAATAGAAACAAGAGAGAATTTCTAACCATTGTGAAAGTCTTGGGAATATCAATAATAAAATAATCAAATTTAGTTACTAATACAATGTAAGTTAATAAAACGGGAAGTAAAACTGACAGTTCATTATAACTCTTTTTTTAATTTTCATTCAGTTATCAGAAAATTATGTATTTTGTAATATTTATTCTTGAATGAAAATGTTCTTAGGTATTTTAATGAAACAAGTATTTTCTAAAAGAAATGAAGAAGCATTTGTCTCAGTGGGAGTTTCTGGGTTTAATCAGAAACCATTATAGAGGCAACATTTATTTTACTAAAAGTGCCAACAGGAGTGTCCCTGCAGAAACAACCCTGAGTACTAGCTCAGGCTGTGTAGAACAGCTGTTCCTTCAGAGCTGAAGCATCCACAACTGAAGGGAAGAGAAAGGCTCACAGGACTTAGAGAGCTCACAAAACTTTAATGATGCCGGAAACTCAAACAGTGACAAGCTTCATGAGTTCCCTCCCTAAGATTATCTAAACAATGAATAGTTGCTGTCTTAGTTGGCTTTCTGTGGCTGTGCTAAACACCATGGCCAAAAACAACTTGTGAAGGGGAAGCTTTATTTGTTTTATGTATAATCCCAACTACAGTCAATCACTAAGGGAAGTCAGAGCAAGAACTGAAGAAGGGTATGAAACAGAACTATGCAGGCAAATGTCTTACAGGCTGAACTCTCCAAGGCTTTCTCACCTGACCAAAGGAGGTACCGCCTAGGAACGGTGTGCTGTCCCATGTCAATGATCCACAAATCCACCTACAGGAAAATCTGATGGATGAATTTTCTCAGCTGAAGTTCCTTCTTCCCAAATGGCAGCGGTTTGTGTCTTGTTGACAAAAACAAACAGAGTTTCTTTCTTTTCAGCTTGACACACAAATGCAGCATTATTAAATCATAACATTTCCATTATTTTTCATTCCCATGACTTTGTAATAATATCATAATATAAAATGCTGTATAATTTAAATTTTTCCAAGTCTTCAAAAATAGTATTACATTAATGTACACATTTGGCACACAGATATGCATGCAGACAATACACTCATATGTATAAAATAAAAATAATTACAATTAAAAGAAATCTTTAAAAACTCTCGACATGCAGATGTCAAATTATCTCTAAAAAACTGATGTCAGAAATTATAGAAATGAAAATAAGAGAAAATATAAGAACCCAAGGCTTTTTTTAAAAATCTGGAGTTTCAACTATGGGCTCCTTAACCAAACAAACAACAAAAACAAAACAAACAAAAAATAGCAAAATCAAACAGATTAAATACTTTCTTAATCCAAGAAGGAAGAACCAGAGTACAGCCATAATGAAGTCGACGCAAAACAAAAATTCAACAGTGTAAAAAGTTCAGTGATGGACTTCTGTGACCCACTAACTATCCTTTGTGCTCTAAAGAAACTGAGCAACTCCACTACTCTGTCTCTGCCATCTGCAGCACAAACAGTGTATCTTCTAGCCTCAGTTCAGCTCTATGCCACACCTGTTGCTGTTCTTGGTGGTTCCCTCACAGTATTGGCATCTCCAGTATGCCAGGGTCTACAGAGGCTACACTTTCACCAATGGCATCCTGGCTTATCTTCTGAGGCTCTCACATTGCTTCATGTTCCTAATCCTCAGCATCTCTCCATGACATCTTAAATCCTGGGATCCTCACTCGAACTGAACCTGAAGTGTAACCTGTAGCCTATCACTCTTCTCTCTTGACCTCTCACGCTGCTAAGCTTCAGCTGCTCTCCATTACATCTTGCCTTCAAAACTAGTTTCACAATGGAGACTCTGACACAGTTCCAAGTTTGTCAGCCAATATGAGATGCAGGCTTGGCCTCTTCCAGACCACAGCTTCTTTGTGTTGGCTATAGAAATAATACCCAGAAGAATTCATCTCAACTATGCTAGTATATTCTTAATTACAGCTGATTTCTCCTGCTCTGGCTGATCAGAACCACAGACTCTTAATTCAAAAATGTTAAGAAATGATCTTATAGAGTTATTAAGACATTCCCAACTTCAAAACCCAGGCTTATGTGAACTGTACTTCTCTCAGATAGTTAAGCTTTGAAATTTGAATACCTTTTCCAACTCCAAATTCCAAATGTTGCTCATATCGTCTTAAAACATAGCTAGGTTTCTCACAGCAGTGCTTCACAATCCTGATGTTAATGTCTATCTTATTTTGGTTTCCTATTGCTATGCTATAGACCATGAACAAAGAAAGTTTGGGGAGTAAAGACTATTTGGCTTACATATCCCAATTACAGTTAATCATTGAAAGGAGTTAGAACAGGATCTAAAGCAGGAACAGAGGCAGAGACCACAGAAAAAAAGCTGCTTACTGGAAGTTTTTCAATATTGCCTGGGATCAACTATCCTGAGGAGACACTGCCCCCAGTAGACTGGACCCTCTGACATGAATCATTCATCAAGAAGCAGTCCCCTAGACTTCTCTACAGGCCATTTTCTCAATTGAAATTCTGTCGTCACAAATGGTCTTGGCTTGTTTTAAGTTGACAAACAAACCAACCAGCATAATTAGTAAAGAAAGGGAGATTGGTGGAATGACCAGTAAGTACTACAAAGAGCTTCTGGGAAATGGTAATATCCATTTGAGAATCACCCATTATCCTATAAGTAATTCATTGATACACTAAGGTATCCTTGGGGAAATTCTTCATTTTGGCTTCACTGGTGTTCTAAATAGCATAAATGTATTCATGTCTCAGAAGAAAATTTTCACAGTAAACTTCTATAAAAACCCCATTTCATGAGACAACTTAAAAAGCAAACATACAGTTAAGGCCCAAGGAACATTTTTAAAGAAGCAGTAGAAAGATTGTAAGAGGCAGAGGGCCGTGAACACTGTTGTGACATTGTATAATGCATAGCATGCTGATAACATCAGAAGCAATAACCATAAAGCCTCAAAAATAATGCCTTAAACATGGGCTTAAGAAGAATGACACGAAAGACCATATGAACATGCCAAACGTCATGAAGAAGAGCTCATGAAACCTTCGTCCTACACAAAGAACTGTAGGCATCTTAGTAAGGCTGAGAGCAAGAAAAGTGGTCTTCCCCGGGGAAGAGCATGCCAACTTGTTGGCCTGTGCTGAATGGAAAGCTCTGAAAAAAATGTGAAAATATATAAGAAAGAGTACATGGATTCAACAGGCTCTATTTGTGTGTGTGTGTGTGTGTGTGTGTGTGTGTGTGTGTGTGTGTGTGTTTGGGGATATATTTAATCACATGAAAGAGTACATATGTGCATGCAATAATAAGTAGTGAAGCAGGAGGCTATTGGTTTGAAGGAGAGTAGGGAGAGTTCAAAGGAAGGAAAAAAAATGTTGTAGTTGAAATACAATCTCAAAAACAAATGAACCAACACAAAAGCAAACATGTACTTCTCATAATACTGAAAACTGGGCAATTCATGGGCAACATGGCATCTTTTGTTTTTGATAGAGGACAAGCCTAATAAATTGCATGGTATTGCTCCCTTATTATATTATCACTTGGCTGAGAGACAGCTTTAGTGTCTCTTTTATTTTCTGAGGATAGTAGTCCAGTCACAAGGAATCTATCTTACTTCATATTCTAGACCTAATTTCTCACCAAGCACATCTTCTCACAACTTCACATTGGAGTAAAGCTTCTAACAATTCCATCTTGAAAGAAACAGTCACTTAATCTATGGAATAAAGCCTTAGTAACTTAATTAAAAAATGAAAAACTGAATAAACATTAAAAATGAATAAAAATATTCTTCTCCAAGGAATAGTTGAGTCATAATATTTCACGTTAATATTTGAGATTGGGCTGGGTGATGGTGGCACACACCTATAATACCAGCACTCGGGAGGTGGGAGATAGGTCGATCTCTGTGAGTTCAAGGCCAGCTTGGTCTACAGAGCAAGTTCCAGGGCAGGCTCCAAAGCTACACAGAGAAATCCTGTCTTGAAAAAAAAAGATTTAAGCTTAGAAATTGATGTAGATACTATAACCACATAAAACAGAAAATAAAAGAAAATGGATCTGACTTGAGTAAATAATGGAAAGTCTGCAATGACATTTTATTACACAATACTGCTTATTATATAATACAATAATATCCAATATATTAATATTGCTTCTTTCTATATATATATATAAAGAATAAATGTAATAAAAATCTATTGTACTACTTTAGCATAGAAATAAGCCTAGTGAAAAATTATTCTCTATTTTAGAGAAGGAGAATGCTTATGAAATACATCTGTACTTATTTATCATGACAAATGAAATATTTCCAAATTCATTGTCTAAGATACATACAGAAAATTCCCCAAAATTATTATTACTAGAATGCTGAAAATTAAAACTGTCTTTTCCTGACCTCATTAAATGATCTTCTAAAATTCTTTAGCCTCTAGATATAAATGGTAAGACTGCAATATGGTTCAACAGAGCAGGCAAAGATGTTTGCCTACAAGCCTGTTGAACTGAGTTTGATCCTTGGAATCTACATGATGGAAGAAGGAATAAATATCCTCAAATTGTTCTTTGTACATGCCCAGTGGGTGCTAAGTCTCGAGAGAGAGAGGGAGAGAGAGAGAGAGAGAGAGAGAGAGAGAGAGAGAGAGAGAGAGAGAGAGAGAGAGAGAGAATGTAAACTAAGATAAAAGAAATCATGTTCAGGGGTATATGTTCACATCTGTGATCGTAGCTCTTGGAAGGCATAAGGAGGAGGATCAAGATTATTGTTGAGCACATACCACCTCTGAAAACAAGTGCTTCCTTTCGTTTATTCCAAGATTATTTTATTTGTTTTGACCTGACCATATTTAGACAGGTAATGCATCCTAGGGGAGCATCTTTCTACCATTATTCTACTAAATGGATACAGTTTACTGTCTTCTGGGCATAACAAGGAATTTGATATCATAGTGACTGTTATAGCATATGAAAGATTTATCCAGACAAAATTCCAGGACTGGAGAGGGTCATCGAGCATGAAGTCCCAACCCTAGTTATAGGAGATATTGACAACTGGTAGCTGCTGGAAGAGGGACAATTTCCTTTAAGAGTATGCCTCCTGGTAGATTGGTCACGCTCACTAGATGAACACATACCTAAGATTATAAGACTAGCACAAATTGGAGTAGATGTGTTTACAAATTTATAGAAATATAAATAAAGGAAAACAAGGAGGGCACAAGTACAGGGATGGATCTAGAAGGATTTGAGGAAAGGAAGAATATGATCAAAATGCATTGCAAAAAATTCTGAAATGATGGAAAAAAGTAAAAAAGGGCAAATTCATCACCTGGAAAAGTGGGAAAATAACATTAACAAGAATCTTATTAACATATAACATATAAAAAGTTGTATCCCATCATAATCAAAAACCTCAACTATAAATTGATTAAAATTGAATAGCATTACATACTGATTATTTTTGCAACTTTCACCCTCACAAATAATATGAATGAAGGTTTCCTAATTATTGTATCTTTTATAATAAAGGGAATCTTATAACTCTTGTGGACATATAGTGTATAAATTTTTTCCAGGTGGAAATGAATGGAATTTTTTTTAATAAATATTTTTATTTTATAATTATTTAATTTTACATATCAGCCACGAATTCCCCTGTCCTTCCTCCTCCCACCCCCTAGTCTTCCTCCCCAATCCATCCCCCATTCCTACCTCCTCCAAGGCAAGGTCTCCCTGGGGGAGTCAGCCCAACCTCGTAGATTCAGTTGAGGCAGGTGCAGTCCCCTCCTCCCTGTACCAAGGCTAAGCAAAGTGTCTCAGTGGGACCAGGACCTGTCTTTAGTGAATGGAATTTCTAATGAAGTTGAAATGCACCCATTAGTGACATGACTAGTCTCTTGCTTACCAGAGATAATAGGAACTCAAACAATGATAATTTCTCTTTTACATAAATGTCCAGCCATAGGTCTCTTAAGCCTATATGTCACATTTTAAAAAAAATTTTAACTTCAGGTAGGTACCTTTGTTACAAGATGGACAAAATAGACAAAGCTGCTCTTTTAAGATTTAGGAGAAAACTAATTTTTGATAATTTAAAGGAAAACATAATATTTAAAAGCATTTAACTGGTCTTGACATTGACTCTGATCTTCATCTTGGAGTTTAACCTCATTACAAGGAAATCATTAACTTTATCATATAATTAGCAATAAAAGTATCTTGGTTAGGCTTACTATTGCTGTGATGAAACACTATGACCAAAAGCAACTTGGGGAGGAAGTAGTTTATTTGGTTTGTATTCCCATATCATAGTTGATCACTGAAGGGCATGAGGACAGCAACTTAAGCAGGGCTGGAAGCTGGAGGCAGGAGATGATGCAGAGGCCATGAAGAGGTGCTGCTTACTGGGTTGCTGTTCATGGCTTGCTCAACCTGCTTCCATATTAAATCCAGGACCACTAGTCCAGGAATGGCAGCAGCCAAAATAGGCTTGGGCCTCTCCATAAATCACTAATTAAGAAAATGCCCTACATGCTTGCTTACTACCCAGTCGTACAGAGGCATTTTCATAATTGAAGTTTCCATCTCTTGAATGACTTCAGCTTGTGTTAATTTGACATAATACTAGCCAGAATAAAAGGCTAATATGATAAAATATGAATATTTATGAGTTAAAATTGTAGGGAATGATTTTTGCCCTCCAATATCAGATGTGAATATTCTTTATCTCCAATATATTAATTCCATGTCTAATTTCCCATCTCATTTACATTTTCCCTTAATATATATTAGCTTAATATTTTCTAATTTAAATTTTCCTAATGTAATATTACAATTGAAATATTAAAAATGATGAAACATAAAACTGAATTATATTAAATAAATTACTTAATCTCATATCATAATATAACTATATAATTAATTTTCCAGGATTATTTCATTTTAAACAGCAATCTTTGGTGTAATTAAAATTTGAATATTGTTGTGACTTCTGTAACTAGCTATGAAACACACTACATGATGCAAAGGAAGTATTTATATGTGTCTCACTGAATTATTTGCATCTACAGATATATCTTTATTACAAATTTCTAATTCTCTCTATGCTTTCAAATCAATGTAAAATATAAATTAACATAAACATCATAATAATATCATTTCATATTTAACATTTAGAAAGTTATTTTACCACTTGTTCAGGCCTTAGATAATTTTAAATTGAGTTTATATTTATCAGTATATTAAGAGAACCTTGAGTAAATATACATTTAAAGATTTCTGTTTGTCTAGTAAACTATGTAGAGAGAAAAGCTGGTTTTCTGCAAAGTCTGAAAGTTGATGTGCTCTGAAAATCAAGCTCTTAGAAATAACATAAAAGAATGAAAGTATTTTATCCCACTTGATAACTCAACTCCAAAAATATTAGATCACAGATTAAAAATGGAAATAAAAAATTAAAATTTTCAAAAATATTTCTGTGTTAATAATGCTTTAATAACTCACCTATATTTTTAGTAGCTGAATAATATATATTGATTGCTGGGGAGGTAAATGGCAATTAAAAATGTACTCTGATCATCTAGAAGACATGAATTCTGTTCCCAACATCCACATCAGGCTACTCACAACTCCCTTTAGCTCTAGCTGCAGGGAATCTCTTGCCTTTTTCTGGCCCCTACTCTCATATTGACATGCCCCTATGGAGATAAACTGTCTTCAATGTACCTTGAGATATGCTAAGTATTGTGATTCAGATATTTTCAGTTTTATCTGTTGGTCTTTGGCTTATATACCTGAATATTAATGAACACTTCCTCTTGGACAGAAAAACTTAATCTCAGAATAAAAGTACCTGGCTTATACAGGTGACAGTAGCCTGAATGAAGTCAAACAATTAAAAATAAAAGCTTGATACTTCTAAATTAATATTGAAGTGTCAGTGTGAGCCTTCAGATATGCTGATTATTTACGGTGTACAGTGTGTAGTTGGAAGTTTCCCTGTGCCCTGACTAGCCATTGGTCGGGACAAATCTCTCCCACTAGCATCCCCCAAGTAAATGTACAGAGGCTTATATTAATTATAACTACTCGGCCATTAGCTCAGGCTTATTACTGACTAGCTCTTACACTTAAATTAACCCATAATTCTTATTTATGTTTAGCCACATGGCTTGGTACCTTCTCTCAGTTCTGCCTTGTCATCTTGCTTCCTCTGTGTCTGGCTTCTGAATCCCGACTCAGCCTTCCTCTTCCCAGAATTCTCCTTGTCTGCTTATCCCGCCTATACTTCCTGCCTGGCTACTGGCCAATCAGCATCTTACTTATCAATCAATCAGAGCAACACAGCAGGAGTGTGCTGAGTCATTGTTAGCCAACAGACTTTAGACTAGCTAACAAGACTACACTTTGACTAAATCTCAAGGAACATTGTTAAAGAGGGGCCAAATAGATCATAAAAGCTGGAGGATGATGGAGTTGCTAAGACTCTGTCTCAAAATAATGTCAGAAACTGAACACATGAAGTCTTACCAACATGACTGACTGAACATGAGCTGACCAAGGACAACAATAGACAGGACAAAGTGGATAGTGAAAAGGTCACAAGTCCTCAATCTTATTTAAAGAACTACAGTTCAATAAGGAATACTAAGAGCGTGAGAAATTGTCATCCCAAAGGAAGAACACACCAATTGGTTATGCAATACCAAATGTTCAGCCCAGAAAACATACATACAAGTAACATTGGTCTCACTGAGCAAAAAATTAGGAATATATATGTATATACATATACATATACATATACATATATATATATATATATATATATATATGTGTGACAACAATTGAAAACATGCAATGAATTTGAAAGAGTACTAAAAAGAGTATAAGGAAGGGTTAGAGGTAGAAATGGAAGGGAAAATGAGGTAATTATAATCTCAAAAATAAAATAAAAATAAAAATGTCTTAACTTGAAAATTAGATATAACTTAAAGGGAAATAAAAATAATTAAACCAAAATCCTGAGGAATCCAAGGAGAATATTGTTAGATTATGACTACATGTGAAAATAGACCACAAAATACTTATTATTGAGCAAGCTTTATAGGATAAGCATATAACACTTTAGATAAGACATAACTAAACATATACAAATGTATATTTAAGTAAAAATATTAAATAATAACCTCATAATTGAGAAAGAAGACATTAAGAATAGATAGGAACATTGGAAAAGTTAGAATTTAAACTGATTATATTGAAAAGAAATCAAAATGTATAAGTATATATGAAAAAGGTCATGACATTCTAGTACAAAAAAGTGAATTCTATAATATATCCATAATATTAATTTTTAAAAAATATTACATTTATGCTGAAAACTCACCTTTTTAGAAGACTGTTATAACTTTAAATTCATATTTGAAAGTAAGTAAACAAAATCCCAGAGAAAAATTATATGATAGAATTAACATTGATGTTCATCATGAAATTTCAATATGTCACAAAGCATAGTGTTGATTTATGACTAGTTTGACAAGTAGAAAATAGAAAAAATACATAGATATAAACCCATGTACACATTTATTTAAGACAATTTGATTCATCTTCTAAAACTTTCAGAAACTTGGAATATTTAATAATGTTAAACAACTGACTGGATATGCAAAAGTGATTTGAATTTCTTTTCATCTGCAAATTAGTATCTTTAAAAGGAAACAGTAATCTAAGAAGAATTTATTTATATTTTGGAGTTCAAATGAGTTTAGGAGTTGAACTCATAATACTTGTGTGATCTGAATATGAAAAGATGTCTTAAGCTAGCTTTAAGAGATAGCAGGAGTAATTAGACTTTAACAAAGCAATGATCTCTTTCTTCCCTAAATTCCTGTCTCCTTATAATCCTATGAGCTGCATGAGTTTCTCTTAAATTGGGCTGACTTTTGCACTCCAATGAAAGAAACTGATCCTTTAGGTTTTTCCCATTCTCTCTTTTTGCCTCCTGATGCTTGTGAGAGCAATAGTATGCCTTTCTGGGCTTCTACCTCTTTCTCTAGAACTTCTCTTCCTGCCATTTCTTTGCTTTCCCTCTATTTGACCCCATACTGGCTTAATACAGATATCATGGATTTTTCGCTCCACCAAGGAGCTGCCAACATTTACAGCTTGCATGCCCTCAAGTTTTTTTCTTATAAGCTGTAATGAAGTTATATGCAAGATAAAAATAAACCATAGTAATCAACATAAATATATATGTATATATTTGATAAATATATGTAAGTATGTATAGTAATTAGATGTAAATTAGATTTACAAATTTATTTAAATGTCTCTATATGACTATATGTAAATATAGTTATATGTTATATAATTATAGAGCATATGTAAATATATTTCCTATATAATTTAAGTATATTAGGAATAGTTGCATAAGGTATTTAAACTTTATATATTAGCTCCTATTCTGATATATAATTGCATGTATTTCTCCTGTTCTAGAAATTTTATTTCCATTCATTTGGCATATAGATGGTTTTCTAATCATGAATAATGCATTTATTCTATTCCTTCTTTTCATTGTTTTGGGAGTCATATCCAAACAACTTTTCCTAGCCCAATGATATGAAGTCTTCTAAGTTTTTATACAGTTTTATGTTTTACTTTTAAACCTTTCACTCGTTTTAACTTGGTTTGTATATTGTCAAAGACAGCAATCTATTGCAATTTTTCTGCATGTGGATATCTAATGTCTCAGTTACAGTTATGAAGTTGTTTTTCCTCACTTGAGTGTGTCCTCAGGTCTGAAGTTTTGTGAACCCACACAAATTAACAAGTTTTGTACATTATCAAAGTCAAGGACAACTGTCGTTTCCATATACTTATGAATATCACTTTAGAAATAAAAAATAAATGCCATTCTCTCTCTCTCTCTCTCTCTCTCTCTCTCTCTCTCTCTCTCTCTATATATATATATATATATATATATATATATATATATATATGACAAGGATATAGGTACACAATGACTCCTATTCCCTAAATTTTTCAAACTTGAAGGGATAGCTATGAAAACTTATTACTTTACCTCTCTATGTTAATTTCAAAACATAATTTTATAAATATTAAAACTTATTAGAGTTTTATATCCCGTTGATCAGTTCAGGAGGGATCAACATTTTTTCTTCACTGCACCTCCCCACCCTTTCAACACTGTGCACAGCTGAATTTTTTCACATCGGCCTTCATCTCCTGCTTTGTGACTTTCTTAGGAAACATTCAGCAGGTTTATACAGCATTATATCAAAGTACTTCAAGTTCTTCGAAACACTTGTAAATGCCACTGTGTTTTTCATTTGTTGTTGTTAACATATAAATGTTTGGCTGGTCTTTAATTGTATTGCTCTTGTTACTGTGCATAATATACCTAGTTCTCAAAGATTTTTCACTTTCTTTTGTTTTTCCTTTTAAAGTGCTATGACTTTATCGGTTCCTATGGAAGCATTGTCATCTGTAGTTAAGGGTTTTAGTATTTCCTTTTGGATCACTGTGTCTAGTGTATCTTTCACCCTTTCCTTTTGCTTGTTTGCTGTATCAGATGAAATACTAGTAGTGCTTTCTATAAGAGTAGTATGAAAAAACTGTGTTATATGCTATATGCCATGATCTTAAATGGAAGGCATTTATTTTTCACTATTGAGCGCAATGACATCCATAAGTTTTTATAGGAGTTTTGTAAGCTGAGGTAGTCTCTGTTGGCTCCTAAGTAACTTAAAGATATAATCACTTTCCATAAAGAACTTAAACTGGTTCTAGATTTACATCAGCTGAAGAGACTGTAGAATATTTTTCCTTTACATTTTTTCTTTTATACTGGACATTGATTCTCAAATATTGTGTTAGACTTGTATACCAGAAATCAACTTCTGGTAAGTGATTTTATATATATAAGTTTTCTATTTAATAAAACTTCTATTTTTAAGATTTTCCTTATTTAAAATGCTTTTGGAGTGATGGGTGTGCCCTGAATTGAATATCATTTGTTCAATAAATTCTGTCTTTTGTGTTCAGATGTTAACTATTATTTTATTCTATTTTGAAAATAAATTAAAATGCACTAATGCATTTGCCAGTTTTCTGGCATTCTATTTCTGCTTCTCTATTTTTGTTTTTTTATTCCTTCCTCCACTCCTCTGTTCTTTCATCTTTGAAATTAGTCATTTATTTCTCTCAAAGTTATTTTTGATAACTTCAGTGAATATTCGAGATCAACTCACAAGTAAGTTAAAAGTAAAATCCACAAAACTATGGAATTTTATCTCAAATATGAATTAATGGATAAATTTTCCTGCACATTTTACTTTTTTACTTAATAATAATTGTATGCATGACAAGATTGCTGAATGTTATCAGGCTCTTTCAGAGAAAGTAAAAAAAATGTGGAAAATATTTGAGAAGTGAAAAATAGTTATAAGGATATCCATAAGCCAAATAGAAAATATTTCTTCCTTTTCTCCTCATATGGGCTTTAGTCAGCCTGCTGTGCTGGAGAGCCATCAGGAACTACTGAGATTTCAGTCTTGCTATTACAGCACCTCCATGAGGCCAAAGAACTTCTGGCATCAGTTCTTCAGGGAAGACTAAATATGTGCCAGTGTGAACTTTACAAAAGGTACTTTTCTACTTTTGATGTATATTGAACTACTTGAACAATTTTTTTTAAAGTTCACCTGCAGATAAATCAAAATAACTTAATATGATCTTACTAACCTTTGCAAATATTGTACTTGAGTAAAAGAATGAGATGGCTTAATACAAAAAGAGACAGCAAAAACACAAGAATAAGATGGCTGAGTACAATGAGATGGCTGGAAGGGTAATATTTCAGGAAAAGCGTATTGCCTTTAGAATAATAATAATAGCATAAATGTGTATGTTGATATTTTATTTCTTAAATGTAAGAAAAACAAATAACAAAACAGACTTATTTCACCCTCTTGTTGATGAGCATCCTTAGGCATTCACATGTAGGAGCTTACAGAAGAGCTTACAGGCTTTCTTCAGTTTTCTGATGACCTTCATTTCTAAAAATGAAGAGAACTTTGTATATTATAATTTGTTTATTCTTTATGCCATATGTAACCATATTGATTATAACTCTTTGGTCTACCTATTTTGTTTTCAAATCATTGTGCTGACTTTAGTTCGATAAAACAAAGTCCAACCCAACTTATTTATTAATTCTATAGTCTCCCTGGACAAAACATCATTTCAATACCCACAAGTCTACTATTATTTCCTTCTCCATAGTCTTGGCAAAAGTTGTGATAAGAATATTGAACATAAAATATATGATTTAAATCCTCTGTATTTTAAATCACGTTGGTTTGGTATGCATGTTAATATATATGGCACACTGTAAATTATGATAAATTTAATCTTTAATAAAATGGGGATATAGTAATGATGCATGAGTTTTTGAGGGAGATATAAGTAAACATCAATTCAGCCCAGATAAGGCAAAACAACAAATCAAAGAAATAGTTTCACACAAGTCTAGTTAAGTACAACAGGGAGTTTATTCAGGGTATCTACAGTATCTTATTTGAGGAGTTAATGACAGGTGTATAAATAACACAAATGAAATGTCATCACCCAAACCCCATAGTAGTATGGATGATGATGACTCACAGAACCTGCTTCCTTGGAGTTTCTTTCAGCACCTGCGGGCAATTCAACCATTCACAATTTCTGCTCTTCTCAGCAATGGTTATCGCTTATATAACCTTAGAGAAGGGAGCTATGAATTTTCATTTTTACTATCCTGTATGTGTGGTGATTTTTATGAGAATGACCCTCACGAGCTCACATATTTGTGAACTTGGCCCCCAGTGGGTGGAACTGTTTGGAAGGAATTAGAGAGGTAGCCTTGTTAGAGGAGACATGTCACTAGGGGTCACGTCTGAGGTTTCAAATGCCCACACCATTCCCAGTTAAGTTTCTCCACCTACTTGTAGATCACTTGTGGCTCCAGCAGCAGGCATACAAGCTTCAGTGCTTCTTACTATGACGATCAAGGACTCTAACCTTCTGAAACTGGGAGCAATCCCCCCAATAAACTGTTTCTTCTATAAGATGCCTTGACCATGGTGTATCATCACAGAAATAAAAAAGGAACTAAGATGGAAGTGGGTACCCAAAATTGAGTTATTGTTATGACAGGCTTTACCATGCTATTTATTGGAGGAATGTGGAAGACTTTTGGACTTTGGACTAGAAAATTGGTTAAACATTGTAAGCCATCCTTAATGGGGCCATTTCAATAGGAGCTTAGACGATAATAGTGCTGAGAGCAGTATGGAATATAGAGGCACTGAGCAAATGGTCTCAGAAGGGAGCAATATTAGAAACTGGGCTAGAGACCATTATTGTGATATTTTAGCAAAGACAGTGGCTGTTTTTGTCTTTGCTCTCAGAATGTGTCTAAGGATAAATTCAAGAACTTTGTATTAATTTAATTGCCAGAGAATATTTCATAACAGACTAGTATTGACTGTGTAATGTGGTTATTAGTGATGACTCTTATGCAGATCTATAATAAAAAGGATTAGGCAAAGTGAAAACATAAAATGATTCAATTAAAAGAATCAGTAAAAGAATCAATTGTTTTTAATTAATACAATTATTTCTCTTTGTGTTTATATGTGAGTTCATGTTTGTCCAGGTATACCTGTGTATTGTGGTGCTTATATAAAGCATATATGAAAAAAAAGCATATATGTATATGAGCATATGAAGGGCAGTGGACAAACTTGGGTCTAGTTCCTTTGGGGCCATCTGCTTTAAATTATTAGACAAGGTTTTCAATAGATCTAGAACTCACCAGTTAGGTTTGGCCATAGACTCAAGGATCTGTCTGCTTCTATCTTCTCTGAACTGGGCTGAAAAATATACACCAACATTTCTGTCTTTTCATTTTAGATTATAATATTATTACATGCCTTCCTTCCCTTTCCTCCCTCTAAACCCCAAACAATTGCTTATAGTCTTCCGCACTCTCTTTCAAATTCAAGACCTCTTTTCATTAATTGATGTTGCATGCATATCTATCTATCTATCTATCTATCTATCTATCTATCTATCTACCTACCTATCTATGCAATAACAATTAGTGTATAGCTATATATATATATATATATATATATATATATATATATATATATATGCACAGATATGTTCCTATTTATAGCCTACTTGATCCATATAGTGTTTCCTCAAAGTATGTTTTCAGGGCTGTTGATTTGGCACTGGACAACCAATTGGTCAGTTCTTTCCTAAGAAAAAATATCACCTCATTACCAGCTTTTTCAATTGCTTATATATTTTTTCTGTAGGGTTGAGGCCTCATGGGCTTTGCCCCTTCAATTGGGACTGATCATGGATATCATCCTTCTTTAGCTCACATTTCTGCAGTCATGTTTGTGAGATTTTATTGGTGCAGCTTCTGACATTACTAAGAGACACAATCTCATGAAAAACCTTCAAAATACTCTGGCTCTTCTAATCATTCCTCCCCATCCTACTACATGGTCCCTGAACTTTAGATTCAAGAGTGTATTGTAGATCTATCCATTTCGAGTGAGCTCTGCAAGTCTTCATTTTGATTAGTGCTGGTTTTCTGTAATGGACTATGTTGAACAGAGAAGTTTCTTTTATGAGGTCAATGACTACAGTTATCTGTATATATAAGGACAAATATTTATATCACTGTTAAAGTTTATACTGGTTTAATAAATTAGTGTTTTCAGAGTCCCCTCTAACAACCATGAGTTCACTAGCACTGAGTAGCTAACTTGGAGTCTTCTTATTGTTGACCAGGTCATAAGTCTAATTAGTGGTATATGTTACCACCAAGATATGCATGCCAAGATTGTTCCCTTAGGGTTACTGAGTCATCCTTAGGTTTATTGATGATGCTCACAGAGGTCATAGCTTGGTAAGACTGTTGGTTGCCTCCCTCCATTGGAAGTTCAGATCTTGAGATGGTGCTTTGTGCTATCATGAAAGCTAATCCTCAGGGATGGAACATTCAGGTCATTTCCAGAACAAGGGATTCTAGGCCCTGTTTCTGAAGTCCATGATGTCTTTCTTCATCAACAAGGACTTAACTGACACTTCTTTGGGCAAACAAGAGTAACAGAAATAGGATGTATGTTTTCGGAGTCTCTTTGACAGTTCTGGCCAACAACTCAGAAGTGGACATCTCATGTCTGATATTTTTTAAGGTGTTCTTTGGCTTGGAGAAGGAGCACCACAAGCCCAGAAGAGAAATGTTAATTAAAAATACATGTATATTTATATACAAAATTGTACATATTATAGGTTTTATCTGTTTTTTTTTTTTAAATGAAACCATTGGAAGTTGAAACCATTGTCATAACTCATGTTACTGTGGCAAGCATCCTGCCATCTGAACTATCATGCCTGCCCTGATTATTGTTCTCATAAGGGAAAATGAATTTGGTATAGAACTGGATGAGGACTGATATATATTTTCTTTCATTGGTTTGCCTTGCTATTTACTTTGAGAATTCACTTTTCAAGTGTGTAATTAATCTCTGTTTTTCTCCACATAACTACTTTTGATTTGCACCAAAAAAAACCTTATCCAAATTCTACATGATATATAGTGACATCCATTGGTAATGAATATTCTCTGTATGTTTTTGGCATAATGACAATTTAATTTTCCACACTCTAGCAAAACACCTAAGCTTGTCACACATATATTAAGGCTTCCCCTCATCTGTTTTTTGGGGGTTGGGACATATTAGAGAAACATTTTTCCTTGCATACTATGTGCTGTCTCCTGTTGAAAGATGACTATCATTTCTTAAACTTAAAAATGACAAGTCTTACAATGTCACCCAGGCTCTCCTATACCCTTAGCAAATGTTTTCCTTTTAATTGTAGAATTTCACATAATTAATCAATCAATCTTCAGCTGGTTAAATTGGAGTGCTGTCATTTGCTATATTTTGTTGGTCACTGGAGCAAATGGAAGAAATGCTATTATATTAGAATGTTTTCATTTGGCAGTCATTGTTAATGTAATCTCTGCTTCATCCCATGACCCCAAGGTTGTATGGGCCTGCGTTCTTGCTTTATTTTGATAAACACCAACACAATGCCTTTCAATGTTGTGATTGAAAGTTAAAGTATTGTTTCGAGAAATCAGTTGAAATGTGAGTCAAATGTGTAGGAGTAAATTAAAACATGGAAACTTACTAAGCCCCTTCAAAAAACAAACAAAAACCAAGTTTGTCAGAACCTTCAAAAGTAGGTTTGCCTGTAACACAATAGAAAGTATCTATGTTGATAGATTTCAGGCCAGGGAGTAACAAGAATGCTTTCCAAGATTCATGTACCTTTGCAAACTTTTTTATTTTTTAATATGAGGAAATAAAATAACCCCCTTTCACTAGAATTTCTTATATAAATTCATTTCCCCCTTTATTCACTCAAAAAGTTGAAAACAAAGTCGACAGAAATAAACTTTGGAACACACTGTGCTTTTGTCTGTCCCCGTGATGTTTTATTTGGTTTTCTACTTGATGACATCAGGAATTAACTGAACCAAAAGCACCTGGCACACTTATTTCTTGTTTAGACACTTTGATGCACATCTTTTGGAAGCAACCTATAAGAAAAATAAAGAAGTTTGTTCCTTGCTTGTTTACCCTCACTCTGACTGGCAAGTTTATTCTTTCACTGGTATTGAAACCTATTTCTTTGAGATTCCAGTGAATCCTAAAGACTCTTCCCTGTTTCTGTTTCTGTCTCTGTCTCTCTCCTTCTGTCTTTCTGTGTCTCTCTATCTCTGTCTCTGTTGCTCTTTCTCTCTCTCTCACATACACACTCATATATATATATATATATATATGTGTGTGTGTATACATATATATATACATACACACACACACACATATATGTATATATATATATATATATATATATATATATATATCACTCACTCTATCATTTCTGTTTTTCTAGAGGACCCTAATACTCTCCAAAGACAACAATAAAAAAATCACTATGCTCTATTATGTTTGAAGCTACTACAGACAAAAGAATAATTTTTTCAAAAAAAAACCCAATTGCTAAACAGAAAACTGAAACTAAAGCTAAAGTTCAACAATAATTTATTTATTTTCAAAGCTCCAAATCTGAAAACGTTTTAGTTTACAAATTGTGTTCCTGTTGATAAAACTGAAAGTTTGATGTACATATACTAATTACAGTATTCAAAGATGCAAATGTGAATCCATTTAATACTGACTTGTGAAGTCTTTAGGGATTCTGGCTATAATTTTCATTGAATAAATCTGTGCTTTAGGTAACAACTTAACTCTTTTTTTAAAGAGGAGGTAGATGCAGCATTGGTAGGGATACAGGTCTCAGTTCTCAGCTCCACACAGAGAAGGGCTTGGTGCAAATCTTAAGATGGCCATTGATTCCTCCTGCTTGAGCCAGTTTCTGCTTTTTACCAGATGCTATAATTTTGCTATTGTGAGTAGAGGTTACCTCTGCCCCTATGGGGTTTGTACCCTATGGGAAATGATGCAGAATGAATAATTAGCCTATTATATGTCTTATGACACAACTGATGTGGCATTGATCAGATAAGTTTCCAGGACATGAAAGGCTGTGCCAAATTTCTTATTTCCATGTAGTGATCAGCAAGAATTGTTATTTTTTTTCGTTTTTTATTTTTGAGGCATGGTCTCACGTACCTCAAGCTGGCCTCAAACTGACTTTGTAGCTAAAGATCACCTTGAAATTCCCCTTCCTCTCAAGTTCTGAGATTACAGAAGTGTTTCACCCTACCCAGTTTAGACAGAACTGGGATGGAACCGGGGCTTTGTTTATGGATGTCAAGCACTTTGTTAACTGAGCTACATTCCCATGCCCAAGCAGGTCTTACTGAAAAATGAGAAAACTGAAACAAAAGTAAGGAATAAGACAGTGAGCCTGTGATAGCTAAAGAGTAAATCTACCACGGAAGAGAGTATTTGTAAGAACGGACAAGGAAGCTAGTGATGGTTGTAAGGAGTGGAACGTGGAAGCAAATGAGCTCAGCAAATAGCCCAATTTGTACTTCATTTGAACATAATGCACCAGAAGCAAGAGAAATGATTCTGTCTGCCATTGTCCTTTAGTGGACTTTATTCTGAATCATAAATGAAGACTAGAAAAACACCGCTGCAAGCGAAGTTCCAGACCACCTTTGAGATGTTATTAAATACTTATAGTCTTCCTTGGTTTACTTAAAAAACTAGGTCATTACTCACACACCAGATTTGATGGTGGATATACTGAGAACAGGAGCAAACCTTAAGAATGTAAGAAGGGTGAGGAATTGATGGAGAGAAAAAAAGCAAAAACTCACAATATACTTTTAAAATTGGTGGACTGAAGGCAATGCAATGAATTTAAATCTTAGACTGTATCTTTCCATGTAGCAAGGTGGTAAGCAAAAGGAGTTCAACTTCATAACTATTACAAACACAATTCCGTCTTACTTTTCTGTTAGTTAGTACCCTTCTTGAGAAGTAAAATGCTCTCCCATATTAATTTTTGGAGAATTGTAATATTAACCTGAAAATTAATGACCATTTGGAGTGAAGAAATAAATGCTCATACTAGAATTAGAATGACAACCTTCTAATGTCATTTTTGGAAAAATGAAGATGAGATCAGGCACAGGGGTGAAGCCTTTGCCAGTGCATTGATAATCTTACCAGATAGGGAAACTAAATGTCTTACAAGTCTCACCATATGATATCTTCTACCTTGCTGAAATTCAGTGAGAAAGTCTTCACAATATGCTAAGCAGATGCTGACTGGGCCAGGAGCTTGTGCTCTCAGCCACGAGCATGTGGAGCCACCGGACTTCTTTTTTTTTTTTTATGAAACAAAGCAAATGAATGAAGTAGTCACTAAAGATATTTTTAAAGCAGTAATTTACACAAGATGCTGTGTAAAACATTGGCATAGTTAATTCAGTTAGACTAGTATAAGTCATTAATATTTTTCAGTTGACTCAATGTTGTGCAGTTTGGAAGAGTGCATTGCATGTTTCAGCTGGTTTTTATGCATTCATTCAGTTAACTTGGTTGGTAAAATTATAACATACCTCTAATTACTTCTTTTCAAAACACACGGATTTTTCTCTGACCTTACATACCCATAGTTTCCTACATTAATATTCTTTTCTTCAACAAGCTAGAGAACTCCCTTGCTTCTTGACAAAGCAAACAGACCTACAAACTGGTTATTATAGTCTTAATTTTTTATGTTTACTTTCCAAGGTCCTGCATGGAGCTAGATTTTATCAAAGTGAAACCCATGATCAAACCACAGCCACAAATATATTTTTATTGCAACAATCAGATTTCTGCATTCATGTTGGTTTAGCTTAAATATATTAAAGCTACAGAACAAATTGTGAATGGGAGTAGAATAGAATTTCTATGGTAACAAATTATCACCCTTATGAATTGATGTTTTATACCTCTATAATTTCAACTACTTCAAGACAGACTGTTCTGAAGTTGTCTTAACATCTTTTTGTACATGAATATACTCAAAAACATTTGTCTAAGGGTGGAATATATTCTATGAAATGAAATTTCTGTACTGAAAATGATGAGATCTGTGGCCAATTTGCATCTAAGATTTACTCAAGCAAATCAAGAAAAGAAAGGTATTGAAATTTTTTGCAATGATTCAATCAAACATCATTATGAAGAGACTGAACATTTTTATACTATTAGATTTAACATTTTGATACTATTAGATTCTCTCCTCTCTGTCCCATACAGTTCTCTTCAGTCAATCATACTCTGTACAGTTGTCCCATTTTAACCAATGCACACTAGAGCTTTGGACAGGAAGGATCCGGATACTTTTCTGCTGAGAACTTTCTGCCTTGGCAAGCCATCATCTTGCTTGTCAGGACACATTCAAACTGCTCAGGCTGGCTCAACCTCTGCTATTTCTGCTTGGCCCAGGAGAAATCCCGAGGCTATCCATCTGCTACCTCCATCCTTACCCTGCTTTTTGCCCTAGCCAGCCTCCAGCCTTCCAGATGGAAGACAGGCACCAGCTGCTCCCTCTACATTAGTACAGTCCTCTGTATAGAACTAATCTTTTTCTTGTTTTTAACTGTCAGAGACCACAGACTATGTTTTTGACAAATACAATACAATAAATTATTTTAAAAATGAAATTATAAGCATGCTACAAATGTATATATGAATGCAACTTTTTCATTATTTTTGTAAGGTACAATATACACTCTTGAATAACCAATGCTCGTGATTTATCTCTTTACTTATCCTTACTAAGTAGCTCATGAGTTACTCTTTTTGTAGCATTACTCTAGGAGGCAATTACAGGATCATCATCTAACTTCTAATGCACTAGGTTCAGCTGTCAGAACTCTACAGAGTGAAAAGCATCCATCCTGGAGCACATTTCAACAGGTGTTTATCATCTTCAGTCCATTTTTTTATGAGAGCTGATCCTGCTTACAGGAACCTAAGCATTTATATAACTTCAGTTTCTATTTTGAAGCTCTGGTGTTTTGAGTCAGAAGTGAGTGGTGGAGTGTAAACTGTTTGTGTAGTGGAGAAAATTTTACTTGCTGTGTCTTCAAAATGTGTGTGTGTGTATGTGAAAAGTTTAGCATCTGGTGTATTAGTTCTCTGCTATAGTTTTTGAGACAGTCTTTCAATGAACATGGAGTTCACTGCTTCATCTTGGATGGCTGACCAATGAGCTCCAGGCATCTATCTGTCACTATCTCCCCAGAAGTAAGATTATAGACACAGGCTCCCACAACTCTTTTTGACAGGTTTTAGAGATCCAAATAGGGTCTTCTTCTTTTGGTACCGGGCACTTCCTCATTAAGCCATGTATCAAGGCCCTCAAATTTTTAAAAATGTATCTTCTCATCAAATAACAGCAAATGTTTACCTGAAAAAAATAAAAACAAAAACAAACAAACAAAAAACCTACCACCACCACCACCAACAACAACAACAAAAACTCTTAAGTGGTTAAAACACATACCACATAAAAATGTTTCTGATGACAGAACATCCATAATGCTGAGGAGGCATGGCAGCCCACATGTAATTCCATCCTTGGAGAGCAGAGACAGGATTCCAAGAGAAAGTTGGATGGCAAGATTATCCATGTAAGACTTTTGTTGTTGTTGTTTACTTTATTTATCTGGAAACTATGTCTGTGCCACGGGGACAAACCTGTCTGTATAAACCTTGCTGGATTTTTTGAAGTGCCAATGAGTTATTAATTTGGGCATCATCCTTCCTTCCTAACAACTGTTACACTTGCTGTATTTGCCTGCAGTGATTTGTTTTCGTTTACCATAGAATCCCAGGAGGCACTGAGGATCATTACTAGTTCTCAAAAATACTGGCACATAAGGAATGAAATCTTACATAAATTCACCTAAAAATCTGATTTTATATATTGTGTTGCAATAGAAACAATGAGTTTCACTTACTTCTTTTCCTTTATATTTTAATAATTAAAGTTATTACATAATTTCAGTGAACACACAAACTTACCTGCGGTACTATATTTGATGTCCAGAACAGAGTAGGAATGTCTCAGGTTTCTATGGTATCTTCTCTGTATTTTCATAGTCAGGTTTTATTTTTACTCCTTCTTAAGCCATCATTTTGCTCATGTTTACCCTTCTATGAAGATTTTACTGTGTATATTTAGTAGGGTGTGATTTTTAGAGAAAAATGTTGCAATAGAAATTGTCCAATTCATTCACTATTAAACTTCTTACTAACACAATCAAATTGTACTAGGTATTTCAAACTAAACAACAGAAAAAAAAAGGAGGGCGGATAAAGAAGCATAGTAATAAGAACACTGAATTCTGGGCTGAATAGAGTTTTTAAAATATATTTAAAATTGTTCCAATTTTCATTAGTTACCTTAAGTCAATTTTCTTCTTTGTCTCACTGATATCTTTGTTCAGATATTTCTTCCTGTGAGTATTTCTACTATATACAGTATGAAATGGGGAATAATCCCAAGGCTCTTCCAATCAAAACAGTAGCAAAACATCCTTTAGCTGGCTAAGCTACCCAGTGAAATCTCAAAGATATGGTCACCTAAAGAAAATCTGCACAATGACAACAGTGGTTGATAGTTTACCTGTGTGGACATATCTCACAAAGGCCTCATCCCTGGAATAACCACAACAACAGAAAAAATTAATGGCTTCTGATAGGGGGAGAATCAGTCTTCCCCAGGGATGAGGACTCTGATACATCATCCAGTCTCAAGAAGTCATCCCTAAACACATTCACATTTGAGAAATAACAAATAGACTCAGCAGGCTATATTTATATATGCATATGTACATTCATAAATATGTAAAATATTTTTGAAAGAAGAGGTCATGAATTTGAGGGTCATGGGAAGAGCTGAAGGGGGAGAAGAAGGGTGGAAATTACATAATTACAGATTTCATGTATGAAATTCTCAAAAAACTTAAGTAAAAAATTACCAAAAAAATTCTGTACGTAGCTGTATTTGTCACTGTGCTTGAGAACTAAAGCATTAATGTTTTAAATAGGATCTAATTCTCAACATTTCAGTGATAATGTTTCTTAACCATAGAAGTTTTAACTAAAAGGGAAAAAAATCACTTACAACATTTGCCAGGGTCTTCTAGCCAACAGTATTCCTCAAATTGTGCAGTAGCTAGAGAAATTGTAGGATGTTGGCTTTTAAACACTAATGGGTGCACAAATCATCTGAGGTCAATTTAAAATGAAGATCACTGTGCCTTACTTCCAACAAATTCGGTTCAATAGTTTTTCAATCATGCCTATGAGATGAGGCAATGGTTATCCAACCATGGGAACTGAGCAGTCACAAGCGTAATACAGAGAAACAATAAGAAAAATAGCAGGAGTTGTCAACCAACACATGATAAAAGAGTATAGTCCAGACAAATAATATGGGATGGAATGGACAGTTCAGGGGGATACATGGCCTGTTTCAGGAGGAAAATAAAACAAACAACAACAACAAAAGCCTTTCTTTTTCTATAAGCAATGAAGTTTCAACAAATCGATTTACCTTACATTTCTATGGAATTAAATACTTACTGATATCCCTGAGGCACTTTAGAAATACAAGCCATGCACAAAGACTGAACAAATACCATGTACGAGAAATCGTGGATCTTTCCCTTATTCACTGATAGTTCTCTGTCACATTTAAAGAAACAGATGCCAAATGGGCTTTTGTGCAGTTGTTGGTTGGATGCCATTTCTAGTCTTCTCAATGACTTCTCAAGATGAAAAGATGCAGCTGAGCACATCACTTTTTTTTTTTTTTGAGGCCATGCAAAGAAAGCCATGGAGGCTTACTATTGATACTGCATTGCCATTCTCAGGAACACTTCCCCGAGATTTGGATGTGCTCATTGCTCCTTCTCATAGCTGTGCTGACACACG
Organism: Peromyscus californicus insignis; assembly: GCF_007827085.1. NCBI lineage: Eukaryota > Metazoa > Chordata > Mammalia > Rodentia > Cricetidae > Peromyscus > Peromyscus californicus. The sequence continues at coordinate 46,056,513 of NW_026294491.1, read as the reverse complement.
CTCATCAGCTTTCTGCAAACAGTGATTGTGCCAGGCACAATCATTTCTGTCATCGGAATAAGGAGTTCTTTCTGAAGTGCTCTGCCAATACTGCTGCTTTCCCTTTTCATTTCAGAGTCACATATAGACTAAAATTTCAGCAAAGGCCATAGAAAGTTATTTTTCTGATAAGACACTAGATAGAGGCGGGTAGTGGTGGTGCACGCCTTTAATCCCAGCACTCAGAGCTACCCTATGTACAATGTCCTTGTCGATGCAGGAAACCTACTCTGAAATAGTTTAATTTCCAAATGTACTTCTATTTCTATTTACAAAAAGAATTTAAATTCACAGTTTTTACATTTTGAAAATTTCAAACATTTATGTGATGTATTTTGATTGATCCTTATAATTTCCTCCCCTGCAATTCTCCCTCTACTTGCTTCCTCTCTTTTCCTTGAAATTTTAAGTGCTTTAAAAACAAAAACAAACAAACAAAAAAACCTCATGGAGACATCTTAGTATATGTACCATGCCTGGATATACAAGGTTGTAGGACCATCTACTAGAGCATAGGCAGCTTCTCAGCACCTGAAACCCTGATGAAATGGGCTTTCCTCCCTGAAACAACGATTAGTTGACAATTAATCTCAGAAACTATGGAGAATCCATAATTCTTCCATGTGTCTTATGGGATTCGGGTTGGTTAATCTTGTGGAGGCCTTGTGCATGAAGATCCTGCTGCTGTAAGTCCATGTCCGTAATAGTGCTGTCAGGTCTGGCAATTACTGTTTTGTTGATGATGTCTACTGACTGTGGCCCATACAATCTTTCTGATCCCTTTTCCACAACCATCCCTGAGCCTTGTGGGGAGGGATATGACATAGATGTCTAAGTTAGATCTGAGTATTCCAGTCTCTTGTTTTCTACACATTGACCAGTTGTGAGTCTCTGTATTAATCACCCCACCATTTACTACAAAAGCAAGATTCTCCTGTGAAGGTTGAGAGACAAGCTAATCTATGGTTATAGTGATAATATGTCAGTTTATTACTATGTCCATTTTGAAGATTAACAGTACTAGGTTCTGATTTGTGGCCTATGGTGTATCCATGGAGTGTTTTGGTCCACTCTCTAGTACCAAACAAGGGGTTTGTTTTGTGGAAGAGACTTTAAATCCAAACAGAAAAGAGTTGGTAATTCCCATAACATTCATGCAACAAACTATTGCCCCAGTGGGCATAGCTTGGAAGGACAGCTCTTATTGTAGGTTACAATATTCACAGCTGAGTAAGGCTGTTGACTATTTATCCCTCATGTGTCATGCATAGAACTTTCCGGACTTTGAAAGTTGGCCAATAAGAATGTAGTTTGCATTTGAATATCAGCCTGGTTTTTCCATGTTCTGTGACCCAAGTATGTGATGTATTCAGCAATAGGGTCTTACATCAATTTCTACAGGGAAACCAAGAGCAAGAGCCTGTATAGTTTCAGTTATTCTATGGGATCCTTCTGAACAACAACGAATAAAGTGGCAACCCATCCTGGCACTGTGCTTTTTATTTGATAACCTATGGTCTCTGGGAGAGACATTATCCCTCTTTTATAGGGTAACATCCTTTGAACACTTTTCAAGGCATCTATTGTAATATGTTTTTATAGGGCAGTTTTCAGAGGTATTTAGTGTTCATTATTTCTCCTCATATCCCCACATTTACCTTGTTCTCCTATTCCCCATAACGCTTCACATTCCATTATTTCTCTTTCTTCTTTTTCATACCACCCATGTTCTATCCCCCACTTCTGTCCAATATGGTTGCTTACTTTTCGCTTGCCTTCCATGGATGCTCCAATTTAAACACAATTCATGAACACAGTGTATGTGTGTGTGTGTGTGTGTGTGTGTGTGTGTGTGTGTGTGTGTGTGTATCTCTGCATATTACCCTGTGCAAATATCAACTCTAAATGGATCAAAGTCCTTAAAACCTGAATCTAAAAGAGGAGAAAGTAGGGAATAAGCTTCAACTTACAGGCATAGGAAAAGAATTTCTGAATGGGACCTTGGTAGTACAGGCATTAAGGCCAAGGGTTGACAAATGATATCTCATAGAATTAAAAAGCTTCTGTATAGTAAAGTAAATCATCGTAGTACTAAAGCAGCTGCCCAAAATATGAGAAAAAAATCTTAACAAGCATCTGACACAGGATTGGTGCCTAAATTATACAAGAAGTCTAAGTATGAACACGCACACACACACACACACACACACATACACACACACACACACACACACACACACACACACATACACACACACACATACACACAAAAAAAACTATTCAAATTTGGAACACTGAACTAAATAGATTTCAATGGAAAAAAAACTGATAAAATGATATTTTAAAATGTTCACTATCTTAACCATCAGTCAATTAAAACTAAAACTGCTTTGGGAATTCATTTATTCTAGTCAGAATGGCTAGCTATACTCCATTCATGATGGTCATGGACCATCTAACCCCCTGAAACTCTATACACAAATAGACTCTCTCTTCTGTAAGTTGTCTTTATCACAGTGAGAAGATAATAGCTAAAGCAATTTACAGATTCAATGCAGCCCCTATCAAAATTCCAAATGCAATTATTCACATAAATTGATGAATATATTCTAAAAATTCATATGGAAACACAAATAGCTAAAATAATTTTAAATAATATGACAGCTAGGGATATAAGTATCCCTGATTTTAAATTATTCCACAGAATTCTAGTAATAGGAACAGTGTGGTACTGACATTAATACCATTAGGATTTTCTACTTTAATCTTTTGGATTGGGCTACGGGTGGACGTAGTTAGATTATCATATTTTAGCAGGGATGATCTGATGAATGTTTTCTTTTCTTATCTTTGGACCTAAGCAGACCTAAGTCACTTTTGAAAATGGAGCCTTATGCTATACTGTTACTTCCCTCAGTCCATTGTGACTATGATTTTCAATGATCTTAATGCTTCAAAAATTTCTAAGCCGGGCGGTGGTGGCGCATGCCTTTAATCCCAGCACTCGGGAGGCAGAGCCAGGCGGATCTCTGTGAGTTCGAGGCCAGCCTGGGCTACCAAGTGAGTTCCAGGAAAGGCGCAAAGCTACACAGAGAAACCCTGTCTCGAAAAACCAAAAAAAAAAAAAAAAAAAAGAAAAATTTCTAAGGGGCTCTTTTGTCACTCAGAGTAGTATGCTGTGTTTACAAGGCATTTTGAGCACTAGTAAACTCCCTTCTAAACACCATTAATATTTTCTGTTATTCATCTACTCTTCCTCATTTTTTATTAAGATTTTTTTGTTCCTTTTACATACCAATCACAGAATCCCCTCTTCCCTCCTCCCACCCTTCCAGTCTCCCCCTCTCAAGGTAAGGCCTCCCATGGGGAGTCAGTAAAGCCTGGTAAATTTAGTAGAGGCAGGTGCAAGCCCCCCCACCAATGCCTCAAGGCTGTTTTAGATGATAGAATTATTTGTTTATGGAATATGGCAGAACAGTGCTTATGCAAGGCATTGTATTTAGTCAGATCTCTAACTGAAAGTTTGAGATGGTTTGAAAGGGGATTTCCCTCCTAAGCTCATATGTTCGCATACGTTTACCCTAGTTGGTGGAACTGTTTGTGAAAGATTAGGAGGTGAGGCCTTGTTGGAGGAGGTGTGTCAGAGGCAGGCTTTAAGAGTGCAAAGCCTCCTACTCTCCTCAGTGCATACCTGGATCCCTTCGTTCCTGAAGTCAAAGGAAGAGAGTAAATTTGAGGCCATTATGAGCTATGTGGTAAGTTCCAGTAAAACTTGAAGTATATGGAAATTCTATCTCACACTCAGCAAAATGTGAAAAAAGGAAAAACTTCACTGCAAGTATTTGATTTCATTATATGTGATTCATCAAGAAAGAGGGAAGAAGAAAACATACCCATGGCACAAAGGAGACGTTTACTTATCTCACTGAAATTCTGATTTTCTGGGATTCCAATGAAGAGGGTAGATTTTTGCCGTGATGAAATGTATACTGTTTATGTATGCTGTGTGTGTGTATGGAAATAAATGTGATACTAAACTTCTAAGTATTATAAGCCTGAGGAAAATGAAAGAAGGTGGAACTAAATAAGTAATTTAGTTCTACTTTTGACAATAGTGAGGATTGGAATAAAAAAAGAGTTGCATGCAGCTTTTGAAGACAGAGGAGCATTTAGGAATTCCTTTCAATACGAGATAGTCTTCATAATAGTTGGAATTGGTTATCTTTTCAGCTGGCCTTGAAATGTTTCTGGTCATACAGAGCATGTACTATTGCAAATAGCAAGTAATTAGGAGAAGTTAGCAGTTTAGTCCCACATTCACTCTGTCTGGAAGTAAAAACAGGCACACAGAGTGCCCTCCTATCAATCTCGAACTGACTTTCTTCTTACAGCAGATTGCTAATGCCCACAGGTTTCCATAGAGAAAATACCATATAGTAAGTACGGGTTCCATTATTCTCTATGTAAAGACCTTAATGAGCTATTTCTGCAGAGACTGAGTTGAGTCTGAACAATACAGCTAAAACCAGGCTGTGTGGTATAAACTGCATTATTAAGAATTTTCTTGTGATACATAAACCTGGCCCCAGGCCGTGTCTGTAGAATAGAATTCTACCTGGCTGAACAGATCTCTTGGTATAATTTGCTGCAACCTGTCTTCCCAATTCTCCAGAACTACATGTCTTAATGAGCCACAGCAAATTGGACAGGTCAATTCATAGCTGCTGTCATATACTGTAACCACAACCTCAATTAAATTATGGATTGCTTCTTAGCATTGCTCATTGGGATTGACTGAAACAATAGCACAGAGTATTCTCATTAACCCCTTGATCAAACCATAAGCACACATACCGGGCATTTCTACAGGGAAGCTATTGCTTTACTATTACCTTATTGCATAATGATTGACAGAAAATGCTATAACTACCTCCCAATTATCTAACTAGTAATTTTTTTTTTTTACCACATATGCTATCAACTATATAAAAAAGAAGAAAAAACCACACTAATTTAGAGGCACTGTAAAAACTGTTGCTGAATCTCTAGAATAGCACAATATATTTATTTGCAAAACATGTATTGAATTCCTTATGTGGGTTAGGCTGATTACTCATAAATTAACAATGTTTCATGAATTATCATTTTCAAATGAACTTTTAAATTAAAACTTTTAAAATAATATGTAAAACAAAAATTAAAAAAAATGAATTCTAAACCAATGTAGTATTAGCAATTTATAACACTGATGTTCTGTTCGTTTTAATTATAAAAAGAATTAAAGAGTTATTACATGGTTTATTTTTTAAATAATAGATTCATTTGTTTTGTTTTTCGAAGGTTTGCCTGTATTCTTTTAAGTGGATCACACACATTCTGGGTACACAAGATCAGAGGAGGGCATCAGATAACCCAGAACTGGTCTTATAGATGCTTATGAGCCACTTTGTGGGTTCTGGGAACCAAAGCCTGGGTCTTCTGCAAGGGCACAAAGTACTCTTAGCTTCTATCTCCGGAATGTTTTTTGACTTTTAATTTTATTTAAACTATGGAAATATTAACTGAGAAGTACCATTGATCAGGTATTGGATATAACAATAACAGTATATTGAAATATATGAGACAATTTTGGCTACAATATACTTGACACAAATGTTCACGGTTGTTATTCAATCCATGACACCATTACAATGCAATGATGAAGATCAGACCTAAAACCTAAGGCATGCCACTCAGGCAGGATCTCCGATACTAAACTAAATCATTATCCATGATGCTTTAAAGAAAGAAGTATTTAAGAAAAAAAAAACCTCTCTCTTTAACTAAACTTCTAGTTGGCTCCTCTAAATAGGATTCTCCAGTAGGCCTACACTTTGGGACTTTCACGGTCTCTCTGAATTGTTAGCTTACTACGAGTTCTTTTTTCTTTTTTTTTTTTACGCCATCATACTATTTTTACTGATTATGTGGCAGTATCCCATAATGCAGTCCATCACATAGTTTTGTTAAGTCAGTGCAAGTTGACACATCCTACTTCTACCTCTGATCATGTTCTTCCTGGGGTCAGGTTCTTTATACTCTACCATTTCTCAAGTGGCATCTTATTATGCTTGACTAATTTTAGGAAGAATTAAATTATCTATATAGCCACACCCCCCGCTTGCCCATGTTTCCTCTGGGGAACTGTATACTCACTGCCTATTATTCTATCATCTCTCATAGCTTCTTTTTTAGTTTTACTCAGTATTGAGCCAAGTGTACTTCATCTGATGTTATAGCCCTGCTCCATATATAGTGTGATACTCTCTTCTCAAAAAAAAACTTCCTTTATGTTCACCAAAATAAGATGGTAAGACCTATCTCATTAATAGCACCAAGTGCTATAGAGAATCGAGTGGAGATCATGTTTAGGCTTATGGAGAAATAGATCATTAAATTGATGAAATGAAATTTTAATTCATTCTTGAAGAACATAGAATTCTGTGTGCATCAAATAGGCACAAATGAAGGTTGTTCCAGATACAACAAATAGCAATGATAAACATCATGTTGAAGCTGGAGTAGCTGTGCCTCCAATCTAATGTGAAGACATGTCATTCAAATGAGTCTTTGTTCTAAAAATAAAGATGAGTATTCTGAAACTCTATCTGCTGTGATTTACAGTGGGAGAAGAGAGAAACTGTACATTGACATTTTGAAGTCCATGGTAATCTTTAATAAGCAAATTACAACCCAATGGTATCCAGAAATCTCTGACAACACTGATGAGGCTTCATTTATGAGGTGGTTATCAGTAGATGCTTTTCCCTTCACCTGGAATTAATTATGCCAGGATCACATACAGCAAAGCTATGAAACACTTACATTAAGTTACTCAGCTTTGCTGTGTGGTTCCAGCCTTTCCCTACTCTAGTTATTTTTATATGGCTTTCAGATTAATCGTCTTCAAAATGATTTATGCAGCTTCTATTTATGTAAACTTCAGTATAACAGTTCCTTTAAACATTAAGAGAGCTGTGGCCCTTATGTACCACACATTCTGAAATTTGAAACATATTGTCATCTTACATAAAAGTAAAATGGTTAAAAATTCTTGATCAATCCAACATTTTTCAGTATTTATTTCATATTGAAAAAAATTATCCTGGAAAATGGTTTAATAACTTCCTTATTTTATCAAAAGAATGTTGGTTAAAACTGCTTCATGATCAGATTCACCCACTGTTGAATTTAAATTAATCCCAAGAACTTATAAGATACTTTCTTCCTAAATGATCTCTATAGAACACTGTAAGTGTGGAGTATTTACATTCACACAGCACTCATTTCAGCTGTGACAAGAGAAACTCTGCCCATTTCATATCAAATCAATACATTTCAAAAGCTAGCCCAAGATCAGTTTCTTCATTTAAATTTTCATGAAGACAGCCATAATTCCTCATTATTAATTCTTCTTATAGAAAAGAAGTTAGAAACAAATAAATATAAAATGGTATATGTCATATTTAGTGATGGCCAAAGATACATTCCTTAAATTCCTTACTGAAGTTAATTCATAAAGTTCCCAGAAGTGCATATCTCTTATTAAATTCCCATCTTTTTGGTACAGTTCTTTTATTTTTTCACAACTTTAACATTGAATTATGAAAATAAGTAATAATATCTAAATATACCAAGTGATTTAATTTTTTAAGACTGAATGTGTGTGTACACACAGACAATATGATGTTGCTTAGAAATTCCACCTGATGAATATCATTACCAGACTAATTTCCAAGATGACAAATCAGAACTATCCATAAGTGTTAATAAATATCAGAAAGTCCAAAGTAAAGAGCCAATAAGTACATCAACATGCATGATCAGGAATACCATGGAATTCACAGGATGTGAAGCTTCAGTGATGTATTTAACATAAAAATATTTTCCTCTAATGGATGCAGATTATATCCACTGCTTTTGAGACACATATGCCATTATGAGTGTGCTCATACATACTATGTAATAATTTAGGAATACAAATACTTTATACTATAATCTGAATACACTATAAATTTGAATACAGACATCTCAAGTAATAATGAGATAAAAAGTGCTGGTGAGTCTTTTAATATTTTTTTTCTTAAAGGCTGAATTTGTATTGAAGCAGGAAAATTAGTTATAAAAATACCCCTCCCCAAATAGCCAAGATGTCCATTTCAGTTGTACAGTGAGAGTATGTTTATCACATTCTGTCCCACTGGTAGACCTTTCCTGAGTATGTTATATTAGGATATAGAAATATTAATTTGTGGGGATTGTACCATTATTAGTAAATAATATGAGAATTCATTAGCTTCCATGAAGAGGGAGGTAGAACATATATTGTATTAGTTATGGTGCTCTCTCTGGATGTATATTTTTACAAATTCTTGTAAGACTCATGGAAAAAATTGTCATTCATTCTGATAATTACCCTATAATATTTCAAGAAAATCAAACGACAGCCTGTAAATCCTGACAAGTACCGCAGACTTCAATCTCCATGATCCCGTAGCTTCACTCTCAACCAGAACTTTCTTAAAAATTCCGTTTCTTCTCTATTTTCATTTCTCTATATCTATAAGATCTGTTATAGGCACAGGCTTTAATTTGAAAGAGTCCCCATGTCTCCTTTTTCTGTACCCTGCTGTGAAGGTCCGATTATGTGGTATAATTGTCAGTTCGGATTGTAGACCTCAGAACCACTTTCTTGCTCTTCTTTGCTGTTGAGCATGCTACTTAAAGTGATCATTTATGGTTGTTTCCTCACATGAGCCCACTTATAAAATAGAAATCAATCCCCAGGTTAGAGCCCTGCTTTATTTTTAAAATGTTGTACCCAAATATCACTTCAGGAAGAGATAGCACATTTAACTTACCTGGTAAAGAAGGCAATGACAACATATTTGATATCTGAGGATTAGACCCTCTGAAGGTCAGTCCAGCCTCCTTACTTGGACTAGTGACCCTATCCGGTTTCTGAATCCTCGCTTCTCCTAATATTCTAACTCTGTAATATGGATCTGTCTTGGGTACTCTAGGCTTCTAGGAATAAGCAGCTACTCTGCAAAGCTGTAGTTTTTGTGGACCAAAAGGAACAGGTAGAACAGAATCAGAAATGTAGATGAATATCAATTCATCTGCCTCCATCTCTCAATTATTTTTCATATTCTACTGTAACAAATTAGTAAATGCATACTAGAACTGACCAAGTACTAGACTTTCTAAGCTGCCAGATGTGTTGTTTTACTTTTATATGAACTAAAACAATCCAGTCAGTATTAGAATATGATTTTAACATATTAATGCATTAATTCCAGCTAAACATAATACTAATGATGTTTGTCTATGTCTTATATGGATCACAATGATAGTATATAGGGATAATTTAGAGCTACCATGAGCAAACTTCTTAAAATTGACATTGGATATTAAATAGGAATATAGATTACTAAGCCCTTGCATATGACTAATTACCCAAAACAAGAGTGTGAAAGTAAATCATACAGCAAAATAAATACATCATAATAGCAAAAGAAATACATTAGCCACAGAACTCAAAGAAGAGAAAAAGAAAAGTTCTTTTATTTTGTTATATTTTGAGACAAAATTCCAAATAACGTACAAAAACAGTAGCTCAAAGCCTTAGGGTCCCACAAAACCCCAGGTATATAGCCCAAGCCTTGGATGTGAATATATGTGCAGAAACACTGTGAGGAAACAATCCAATTTAGATCTAGCCATGAGAGAGGGGCTTCATCTATGATCAACATCACTGAAAGACAGGTGAGTGTGTTGCTAATGTTTTCCTGCCTGGCCCACAGTCAGAACAAACTCTCTCACCTGCCAGTCCCACAGCCACTCAGATCCGACCAAGTAAACACAGAGACTTATATTGGTTACAAACTGTATGGCCGTGGCAGGCTTCTTGCTAACTGTTCTTACAGCTTAAATTAATTCATTTCTATTAATCTATACCTTGCCACGTGGCTTGTGGCTTACCGGTACTTTACATCTTCCTTGTCCTGATGGCGACTGGCAGTGTCTCCCTCTCTCAGCCTTCCACTTCCCAGTTTTTTCTCCTCCTTGTCCCGCCTATACTTCCTGCCTGGCCACTGACCAATTAGTGATTTATTTATTGACCAATCAGCAACACATTTGACATACAGACCATCCCACAGCATGAGTGGGTGTACACTCTTATCTCTGCATCAGGTGAACACAACAAGAAGGTGACTATTTGCATGGCAAGAAGGCAGAGCTCACTAAACATTTTAGCACCATAATGTAAAACTCCTGGCTTCTAGAATATGAGAAAATAAGTATCAGCTACTTAAATTATCAAGTCAGTTGTATTATGGTATGGCAACTTAATAATTATAATTGAACCCAACCTGGGATATAATCAAATCATTTTTAAACTAAAATGTATTCTTTAAAGATGAAAACATGGCCGGGCGGTGGTGGCGCACGCCTTTAATCCCAGCACTCGGGAGGCAGAGCCAGGCGGATCTCTGTGAGTTCGAGGCCAGTCTGGGCTGCCAAGTGAGTTCCAGGAGAGGCGCAAAGCTACACAGAGAAACCCTGTCTCGAAAAACCAAAAAAAAAAAAATAAAATAAATAAATAAATAAATAAATAAATAAATAAATAAATAAATAAATAAATAAATAAAGATGAAAACATTAAACCAAATATAAACAATCCACATTGACTAGACTACCCCAGCAACCCAAAGGGAAAAAAAATGCTCAAATAGATACAGGTTAAATATCTAACTGGTCACAAATAGAAGTACATCTTCAGTTAGAAGGAAAGAAAATTCAGAAAACTATGAAGAGAAAAGGAAGTATCTTTAATGGCAAAGTAAAACACACACATAAAATTATACACTTAAGCAAGAGCAATTTTAAGTATGATTTAAATAGCATACATTGCTATTTTAATTTCTGGCTTCAACTCTAGTAAATTAAGATTTGATGTTTTCCTTCATTTCGAAACAAAATAGTTGTTTGTTACACTGAACACAAATTCCATAGCCTCAATCAGTGTAAATGATTATTGTTTAAATTATTGTAAAATCTGTTTTCAAAAGTTAAGTTGTCTTTGGGGGAAAACTATTGACCTATAAGTCATCCTGATTTTCTCAGAACAAAGAGAATCTAGTAGAGGAAATATGATCAAACCCACCTCAAGATAAAGCACAAAATAATAAATTACGCTCTATCATAGTGTGTACTGAATACAATCTCCTCAAAATGGTTCTGAAATGGTCCGAAGCCAGCATTCTTTCTTACAGAGGGAGTAAGTCATCTCTATTTGTCACCTTGGTCCAAATGAGCAAAGTGACTACAAACTGTGGCCTCTGAGAAGGAAAGAATCTTGAGCACACAGGGATATACTCTCTGATCCATTTCCTAGGTTAAAAATTATAATATGTCTTTAATATCAATGAGTTCTTTTTAATTTGAAAATGTAAAAATTAAAATTTTCAAATTCAAAATTCAAAGTTAAAACATCACATTTTAGTCGGCTTTTATGCAACATTTTCCTTGGTTGTTATCATGTATATGAAAGCTCTTAATAATATCTGCAGCTATGAAGGTGTAGTGATTGGGTAGAATCAAAATGAAAATATATTATGTTCATTAGTGAAAAGAAACAGAATGAGTTATAATTCATTTAGAAATGAAAACAAAATTCTCATTTCTAAAGTAAACCAGTCAAAAGCCAGGAGTAATAGATTTTATACTCTTCAGCATGATAAAATTAAATTTGAGCTTACTGATTCACAAATAAGGTTCAATACTGCATGAAAATAAAATTTTGAGCTGAATTTTGTAAGGGACAATACAGCAAATGATTAATAACATACACACAGGAATGTATTTTTTCCTTTAGTTCATACCTTCTTTGTATAGAAGAAAAGATTAAACTGATAACTTGACACAGAGAGACATGGGATATTCAGGAGTCCTCTTTCTTAATATAGAAGTATTCTCTTTTTTTTCTCATTAGCTCTTTATTGTGATCATGAATACAACAATTTCAGAACTATGCAAATCAAGAAGTTTGTGATGTTTGTTTTCCATTTTGGTAATAAAGATTTCTTCAAATTATTTACTTGATTAAATCATGGAAAATATTTATTTGAAATTATTAAGCTTATATTAATAGTAGACTTTTAAATACAAGTAATAAAAATGATTATTTTAACTAGTGTTTGGAGGATTTAACCTAATTGTGTTTAATAATTAACTCCACAAATGAAAGAATGCATTAAATAGACATTTGAGTAAAATAATATATATAATCTTATTAAATATGATTCAGATGGAATTGAGTTTGAGTAGTTTTGCATGTGTTTATACACATCTCTGTACTTTTTTAAGGTATTGGGAGGAATGAGTGGAAAGAATTGTAGAATTTTAGAACAATATATTGATGAAATTTCAAACCCATAATTGAAACAACTTCTCTTTGTTTATAAGAAGACTTAAATAGTTTACTTACATGCTTAATTTGGACAGAAAAAAAAAGAAAGTATATTATAAAAAGTGCAGTTTGTAAGAACTTGTACTCATTTTGCTAGTAGCAAATTTGCAGAAAATACTGGATTTTGCCAAAGTGCGTGCCAGAAAAATATCTCCTTGAAAGCCCTGCCTTGCAAAGAGAAGCCACTTAGCTGATGCCTTCCTTCCGTGAAATAAGTAGGATCCTGTACTGCAGAGTCCACTTATTAAGTTTGGGCAGATGGAGGCACGAGAAAGAAGGAAAAGAAGTTAGCTCAGTCTGGTTTTCACGTTCACTTAATTTTGAGATAAAGGGCCTTTTATCAGTCTTTTAGTCATTCTGCAATAGTGTGATTCAATAAAAAGTGAAAAGTTAATTTACAGGCTACTTGGAGGAGTGATGTCAGGATATACTGAAAGATCACAGTTGAGTTTTACTGAAAAACCATGGAAATGAAGCAAGAGGCATCTTTGAGATGTCTCCCAGCACCCTCAGATTTCTCTGCTAAGGAGTTACATTGAGCTTTTTCTAGTCTTTGTGAAGTTTAAAATTTTCATCATACCATGTTAAATGATTGCAGGTTACTTTATGTCTTGAAAAGAAATTGTCTTGGCTATTAGAAGAGTGGATCAGAAATTACGGTACATTCTTGCTAATAGTGTGAATTGCATAAAATTGGAGCTGGTCCTGAATAGACATTTGGCCACACTTATTGCTGAAATTTAAAATTAACTTTATTATTAATCTACATACTTCAAATTCTACTCTCAGTTGTACAGGTCTGTTTGCTTGCAAAAGTAATGGGGAAGTAGAATATAAAACAATTTCGGCCGGGCGGTGGTGGCGCACGCCTTTAATCCCAGCACTCGGGAGGCAGAGCCAGGTGGATCTCTGTGAGTTCGAGGCCAGCCTGGGCTACCAAGCGAGTCCCAGGAAAGGCGCAAAGCTACACAGAGAAACCCTGTCTCGAAAAATGAAAAAAAAAAAAAAAAAAAAAAAAAAAAAAAAAAACAAAAAAAAAAAAAAACAATTTCATATTCGTGAGTTCGAGGCCAGCCTGGTCTACAGAGCGAGGTCCAGGACAGGCACCAAAACTACAGAGAAACCCTGTCTCGAAAAACCAAAAAAAAAATGTTAAAATTTTCCTTTTATCCCATTAGTGATCAACTACCACCCCATCCCTAAGCATAGACATTCAATGTGGATAATGTGGATACTTTTGTTTCCAATATTTTACCTTTTGCAAATTGCCAAGGAAAAGCAGTCATACTGCACGTAATTTTTCAGGTTAGACACCCTAAATATTGCAGAATATATATTGATGATTATATAAATAATATATTTCCCTTTCTTTATGTTGCTGAGAGTAGGAATGCACAAAATCGGTTTTACATGCAGCAGTTGAATTGTTATATGTAGTTTTCTTGCTGTAGTTGGTTTCTTTAGGACTTTCTTTGTTTGTGAAATGGTGTTTGGATTTGTTTTTAAGGCTAGCCTGAAATTCCTGTTTGGGTCTGAGAGAAGCCCCCAAGAAAGACCAATAGTCACGCATGCAATTTAGTAAGGTCGTTTATTTCCAGCATAGTGTGGAAAATAACTACCCTGCAGAGGGTCGCAAACTCCTTTTAAGCAGTTAGGGGAATTCCAGAGAGGAGGGATTAATCTGGTACTGATTGGTGGAGGAAAGATTAGTATGGGAGTTGATTGGTGGGAGGCTGTAGCGATTAGGAGCCCATTGGGGGCTGTGGGGTCTAGCGTCTAGGGGCTTGCTGAGGAGAGGGTAGAAAAAGCTATCTTTAGCTAGCAGAAGGCTGGGGGACATATGCTGAGCCAGCCCAAGGGGCTTTGGGGTGCCTGCTGAGCCAGCAGAAGAGACTTGCGGGTGCCTGCTGAGCCAGCAGGAAGCTGAGGGTGGGGGGCACCTGTTGATTGGTTGCCCTTAAGTTGTGTTTTTCCTGAGAATTGTTTTCTCAGCTCCAGTTGGTTCTAATGAACCAAAACTAAGGCCTGGTCCATGTCAGGGCTGCTAGGGGAGCCTGTTATGGCCCTGGCTTGGCCATCCAGTCCTTTCATTAACCTCATATGATCCTGCCACCCCAGTTGTCCAAGTATCTGGAACCAGTGGTGAGAACTTCTGTGTACAACCTAACTTCTTTGCTATATTCCATATTTTAAAAATATTTCACAGGGCTTCTCTAATTTCAGTGCAGTATATTTGTATGACTATGTTTTCATTTTTCTCAGGTAAAACCCACATATAAATTATTGGGTAGTGAGTGGACTCTAACTTAATTTGAAGGACACAACAAAGCTGTTTCCTAAGGTATCTACGCAATTCTGTGTTCTCAGCAGATAGGCTAGAGCCTATTACTATGAGAGTACTTGCTGAAGTCCCCTGTGCTTTTGCGTCCCATCATTTTGGCAACTATTTACCCGCATCTGACAGTGGTTGATATTTACAGTTTTTCTTATTACTCTACATTTATGCTGTTTTGTATTTTTATAACAGTGAGACTGACAATCTTTATAGCTCTCTGTATGATGAATGCATGCCATAATTCTGAGCCTGTTATTATCTGTGTATTTTTCGGAGAATATATTAAAATTAATCTTATCTAACAGTAGATTCAGCTTAATTTTTTGGCACAATGCTTTCATCCAATGTCTTAAGATGCAGAGGTCATTGGTATATCTATGGGTTTGAGGCAAACGGGTCCACATAGCCAGTTTAAGACCAGCCAAGATAATATAGTGAGACTGATTCAAAGTTTTAAAAAAAAAAAAAAAAAAAGGAAAGGAAAAAGTTTAAAGTTTAAAAAAAAGTTAAGTTCAGCAATGAAAACTTCACAAGGCTCTTGCATCACTGTTGATAAAGAGATAATATAGTCAAAAGTCAAAAGGACAAATGGTACTTTTATTTCAGATGCCAATATACTTTAATATGTTTAGTTTTATTTAAATGATAAATTTTGTAGCTATGCCACAATACACATTACTTTTGGTAACTAACACTAAAATCACAAGGTATGTTATTCAGAAGTAATCCCCAGAAAAAAATGGTCAAATAAATTGAAGAATCAAAAGTTATTTAGAATTATTTAAATCTAAAATGATGAAGGAGCCAAGTTAAACAAAATTCTGAGAAATGACAATACCTCCTAGAAAGAAAAGATCCAAAGCACACTGAGGCAAAAGAACAGTTAGATATTGTCTATGACATGTATGACTATCAGGATAGCATAGATTATTATTTGACACTGAAAAAATTGCTATGATTGATGGGATCTTGTTCTCAAGTGGTGGTAAACAAAGCCAATACACAGAATCTTTTGCAGTACAAATACCATTTAAAAGCTTTAAAATGAATCAGTTTACTATTAAACATGTAATAGGACTAATATCTGAACATGAATGCCAAAATTATTCAAGGAAAAAGTGAAGACAAGCAAACAAACCACCTAAATAATAGTAAAGTGTATAGATGTACTTGTTTTTGAAGACCCAGTAATGATAAAATATTTACAATTCCCAGATGTAATGGAGGCCTCAGTTGTCACTTTGATAAGGTCTAGTATCATCTGAGAGAAGGGCTTCTGGGAGTGCCTGTGAGGGATTTTCGTGGTTATGGTTAATTGATATAAGGAGACTTGCCCAGAGTCTGTGGCACCAATTACTAGGCAAGGGATCCTGAACTGTTTAAACGTGGGGAAAGGTAGCTGAGCATGTTAGTGCTCTGTTACATGAATGGGGTCCATTCTAAGAATCCCCAAAGAAAAGAATAAAGTAAAAGAAAGGAAAAGAGCTAATGAAAAGAAATATAAAATATAAAATAAAAGAAACAGATCTTAGGAATGAAATCAGAAAATTTATTCTTAAACAAAGGGTAACAGTGTTTTATTTTCTTTATTCCATTAACAATTTGTATCTTTAGCATGTTCATCTTTCTCTTATGGGTTACCTCACTCAGTATGATTTTTTTTCTAGCTCCATCCAGTAAATAGCTTATTTTTTAAGGATGAGATTTATGTCTGCTCTCTCTTCCTAACAGTAGATTTTTGCCTGGATTGAACTATGTGGGACTAGTGTTTATGACTCTCTTAAAGATTTTGTCTATGCCTTTCCTTGTACAAAATTCTTTCCTTTCCGCTTCATTTCACAAGTACTCCAAAACGTTGCTTTCCTTTCCTCCCTAATCTTCTCCCTTGAGATACTTTTCCCCCTTTCATAGTCCTGTCTCTACTTTCATTTCCTATACACATGCATGCATATATACATAAAACGTATTTATACGCATATGTACATGCATATACATTCTAAGTCTGGTTTGTTATACTTCAGATAATGATCTGTGTTTTCATCCAATATTTCTCAAATGCTATAATTTTATTCGTGGTTAGAGCTGACCAAAATTTCATTGTCTACATTTATCCTCTTTCTTTATTCATTCATCTTTTGGTAGACATTTAGGCTGGTCCCATTCTCAGCTGCTGTCAATTGTGCAGCAATAATCACAGATGCCTGTGCATTTCTTTCAAATGTTGACTCACATTCTCTAAGGCAGATTCCCAGTATTGCTCTGGTTGGATCACATGCTAGTTCTATTTTCAGGATTTTGAGAAAACTCCACATTGATTTCCATAATGCCTACATAATTTTCATTTCATTTCATTCACATAAAACATATAGACATTTCCTATTTCTTCCTAACCTCAGTAGTATTTGATTTTATTTATTTTCTTGGTGACAGCCATTTCAACAGGGGTAGTATTAACTATATAAGCAATTTGAGATTCAGTTTTCTCAATGTCAAGGGATGTTTCGAAGTCTTTAATTGGCAACATTTATCTTTTGTAGCTATCTGGAGTCATCAGAGCTATATCTGTCTCAATAGCTCATGGGTGGTTTGTTTATAGTGATTAATTCTTGCAATTCTTTGTAATATTCTAGCTATTAATCTGCATTTTAAGAAACAAATAGTAACATTTTCTCATTATACAGACTGTTTTTGCTCTGCTATTTTTTTTGTTGTTTTTTTTTGTTTTTGTTTTTCAAGAAAGGGTTTCTCTGTGTGGTTTTGGTGCCTGTCCTGAATCTCGCTCTGTAGACCAGGTTGGCCTCAAACTCACAGAGATCTGCCTGGCTCTGCCTCCCAAGTGCTGAGATTCAAGGAGTGTGCCACCACCACCTGGCTTGTTCTGTTACTTTTAAGAATAATTTAATTTATTATAATTTTTGAACAATATACTTTGATTATATTATTTCTGCTACCCCAACTACTTTCAGTTTTCACATCACTCCCCACCCAATTCCATGTTTTCTTTCTCTCTCTAAAAACTTTTCAATTGTTATCTCATATATATTTTGAATATACATATGTATTTCTAAATAAAATCAGCTGAGTATATGCCTTTATCTTGCTGTGTTTTTATTAATGTTTCCTTCTTACAGTCAAGTCTTCAAAACAATTTGAATTTGTTTTAGTATAAGTTAAGAATAAATGGATCTAATTTAATTTTCCAAATAGATGGGTATTGAATTTCCTGTACCATATGTTAAAGAAACTGCTGTGGGATGGTCTGTATGGCAAATGTGTTGCTGATACGTCAATAAATAAAACACTGATTGGCCATTGGCTAGGCAGGAAGTATAGGCGGGACAAGGAGGAGAATAAAGCTGGGAATTGGAAGGCTGAGTCAGAGAGACATTGCCAGCCACTAGGATGACAAACAGCATGTGAAGATGCCGGTAAGCCACGAGCCATGTGGCAAGGTATAGATTAACGGAAATAGATTAATTTAAGCTGTAAGAACAGTTAGCAAGAAGCCTGCCATGGCCATACAGTTTGTAAGCAATATAAGTCTCTGTGTTTACTTGGTTGGGTCTGACGGCTGTGGGACTGGCAGGTGAGAGAGATTTGTCCTGACTGTGGGCCAGGCAGGAAAAATCCAGCTACAAGAAACCATCTTTTTTTCTTCTCTGATGGACGTTTTCTTAAAAAAAAAAAAAAAAAAAATCTGTTGAAAATGATGTGGGTTTATTTTGGGCTACTCTATTTTATTCCATTGTTCTAAATGTATTTTTTCCCCTAACCATGTTGTTTTGTTATTATGACTCTGTGATCTAAGTTTAGATTAGATATTGTGATAACTCCAGCATTACAATTTCTTCTAAAAATATATTTGGGTTGGCAAGATGTGTCACTGGGTAAAATGTCTTGATATATAAACATGGAAATCAGAATTAAATTCTCTGAACCCTCATAAAAGTGAGAGAGAAGGAAACAAAGTTTTTATCTAATGTCCATATATGTGTGTAAACACACCACATAAACACACAAATATTATTAACAAAATAAATGACTCTTTGGGTTCACTGAGGCCTTTGGAATTCCACACGAATTTTAGAATTTTTTTTCCATCTCTAGGAAGACATCTATTGGGTATAACATATTAGATATGTAGATCACTGTAATTCAAATAATGCAAACAATTTCATATTATTAATTGTCTTGATCAGTGAACATAAAAGTCTCTGTCTGCTAGTGTGTCCTTCAGCTTTTGTCTTTAGTGTCTTAAAGTTTTCTCTGTGGATCTCTTTCATTTAATTCCTACAGATTTTACATTTTGAGGTCATTTTCACTGAGATCTTTTTTCTTAAAACTGAGATTACAATTACATTTTGAAAGTCATCTGTATCTAATTCTTTATTCAGTTCCTTGGGGGAGAATTCTGATGGATATACAGCACAGTTTTACTCCTCAGATCATGATGTCAATTGTTAATTTGGTCTAACTAAAATACTGAAAACTTTATTTCTGGTCTCTCATCCAACTCAGTATTTTCTGATAGACTTATCCATATTTCATTAGTACTCTAAATTCCTTTTGGAATGATACTTCCAGCAAGAATACAGGCTTTAATTTCCTCCAGTCACTAACTGAATCTCCATTCTGATATGTACATATTGTGCATTTTCTTTTTGTTTTTATTTTCTTCCTCATCTCAGCCATGTTATAGTCTCACTGATGATGACAGAGTTATGCTATACACCCCTTCAGCTGACCTGCCTAATCTATGTGCTACATGAAGAAAGAGACAGCAGCACTCCCCCACAGAGATTTGTATTACCTGGGTGCCTCATGAGTGTACAGATATTTGGAGATTCAAAATTAGAACAGATAATTTTTGATCTGCCTTCATTGCCCACCATGACACCACTGCATATTCCTATGGATCTGCATCCAATATGCAAGCCTCACCAGATTCACCTTCTATCACCTTAGAATATTCTGATCTTGGTAAGTCATCATCTTCTCTGCATTTCTTCAGCATAAAATTACAATGATAATGTTGCTGCTAATCTCAGTGTTACTGTTAATTATAAAGTTGATTCCCTATCCCATTTGTCTCAACAGCCATTTTATAAGCTGTCAACATTTTCTAATTCTTCATAGATTCTACAACTGTATTATGCACACAATATTCTATTAGACTCCTACATATTATATTAATTGTAATTTTTTACAGTGTGCATTGATGATGATGATGATGATGGGGTGTGTGTGTGTGTGTGTGTGTGTGTGTGTGTGTGTGTGTGTGTACATGAATATATGCCACAGTTTAAAAGCGGAGGTCGGAGGACAACTTTGTGTAGGTACTTCTCTCCTTCTATATTTATATGGGTTCCCAGGCTCAAACTCAGCTCATCACCTAATTTTATCCATTGAACATCTTGACCAGGCTTAAAATCATACATATTCTCCATACTACTACCTAACTACATTTTTAATTTGAAAAAGACCTAAGACATACTTCCTTAATGTTTTTCTGTTTATATTCAAAACTGTCTCCTACTAGCGTATATTTTGTAGAACTTATCTATCCTAAAGGATTATTTGTAAATATATATATATATATATATATATATATATATATATATATATATATATATATGTCTTACCTACCTTTGTATATCTTGTCATTCTGAAACAAGGCTGAAAATACATCATCTCTACAGGGATTTCACATAAGTGTTTCATAACAATCATACTCAGTTCTGTAAAGAAAAACAAATATGCACGGTGAAGCTTTTAGGTCTATTCATGTATCTACCTATCTTTCTATCTAGTTATCTACCTATCCTCTATGGCAGTGGGACCAGGACTTATCCTGGGTGAATGAAATGGCTTTTTGGAACACATTCCCTAGGGTGAGATACCTTGCTCAGCCTTAATACAGCGGGGAGAGATTTGGTCTTGCCTCAACTTAGTAGGTCAGACTTTGTTGACTCCTCAAGGGAGGCCTTACTTTCTCTAAGGAGTGGATGGGGGGTGGAATTGGGGGAGGTAGAGAGATGTTGGGAGGAGGGGAGAGAGGAGAAACTGGGATAGGTATGTAAAATGAAAAAAAAGACTTTTTAAAAAATAAATTAATTTTTAAAAAGTAAAAAAAAAAGTAACAGTCCAAAGTATAAATTTGGGGTTTAGTAATAAAAATAAATTATAAATTTACTTTAAAATTATTTCTCTCATATAATTTATTCTTCATTTCATCCACAGCTAAAAGTTATATATAAAGTTTTTTTTTTTTTTTTAGGTTTTTCGAGACAGGGTTTCTCTGTGTAGCTTTGCGCCTTTCCTGGAACTCACTCGGTAGCCCAGGCTGGCCTCGAACTCACAGAGATCCGCCTGGCTCTATATAAAGTTTTAAGATCCATTTTGACTAGCTTTAAATATGTGTATTCATATGTGTCTGCCTCTGTATGAGTATGTACATGTGAATTTAGGTATAGGCAGAAGCCACATGTGATTGACCCCTTGGAGCTGTGGGAGCTGAGAATTGGAATTTGGGTCTCTGAATGAACAGTACATACTCTCACCACTGAGATGCCTTGACTATCCCCATACCTTTTAGCTGTTCAATTTTACAAATGCTTCTTTTTATTCTTTCAATGATCATATTTTAGAAAACAAAATCATTCATTATTCTACCTATAACTAATCATTGACTAGCCAGTAAATATATGATTATTCTATGAAATATTAACAAAAGCTTAGGCTGAAGTTCAATGGTGAATAATGAAGACAGAAACAAAGAGTATTAATTCCTATGTGATAATTTTCATTGCTTTTCAGTCAATTAAAACTATCGCAAGTAAATTGAACACAGAGACTAAAATTTGAAAAGAAGTAGTTATTGTGGAGACTATGACCTCCTCATGTTTAACAGGACCATGAGTTATCCTGACCAACTTCTGCTGTGTTTGACACCATTCTCCTCAATATGTTTACTCACTCTTGTATGCCCCTAGCCTCGACTATGCTTTTATACTTTTTCCTTTTTTCATAAATTAATCATACATTCTAAACAATATATTTTAATTAAATATCTAAAGACTTAAGCATATTCAGTCAATGAAGAATGACAGAAAGACCAAAATTGTTGCTCTACATGTTTATTATAGGACATCAAATCAAGCAGATACAACATGAGACTTCTTGGAGTTTTCCATTGCAGAGAAAATAGTCATTAAATTGTAGCTGAAAGTTTTCCTGTGTCCCGCCTAGCTCTCCATCAGGACAAATCTCTCTCACCCACTGGCCCCACAGACACTCAGACCCAAATAAACATACACAGGCTAATATTATCTTTAAACTATGGCCACGGCAGGCTCCTTGTTAAGATTCATGTTACATTAAATCAATAAACAAAACAAAAATATACAAAGCTCCACTTTTCTTCATATTGCTTATGTGTGTGTTTATCTGTATTGGAGCATTTTGGGCCAATATTTAGATTTATGGGTAGGATAACTATATTGGGGTCTTTTAAATTAGGTTCTAGTTATATATGGGCCCCATTTATTAAATAGACCTTTATTATGATCTCTTATCTTGGATTTACAAGAAGGAAAAGGGGAAACATTACCTAGATATACCCTAGTTGTATTAAAAACTCATGTAAAGAATTAAAGTCATTGAAAATTACTGGAAAAAGAGCACCAATACGGATTCCCCTGGCTCCTGCTTGAAGTAAGAATGAACATTGTCAGTGATAGCAGCAAGCATCTGTCCTGTTCTCCCAGCACCCATGAACCGCACAGAAACAGAAGCTTATTTCAAAATGCAAATTGCTGTAAACAAGAAGTCTTTGGTCAGAGTAAAGAAATAAAAACCTAATATATAAATATGGTATATATATATATATATATATATATATATATATATATATATGTAGGTTTTATTAATTTGAGTAATATACATACATAAGTATAGTTTAATAATGGCAAAGACATGGTTATTTAAGAAAGGATAACTAAGAAGATACTGAATTCTGATGTTCTGATGGTTTATAAGAACATTAATTTTTCCTTTCTCAGCCTTTATTTTCATCCCTATTCCATTCAAATATTGATTTTAGATTCTTAGGTTTCATAGCAAATTGCAGACTATCTGCAGGGCAAAACCTTGAATTTGATTTACTCAAGACTGTTCAAAGGCAAACCCTGGGAGCTGGATCTCAAATCTCCCTTTCATATATTCGGATGATGAGGTTTATTCAGAACTCTAAAAACAGAATGCCACAAAATGAGATCCTTTGCTCTGAAGTCTCTGAACTATTTATTGTCAGGTTAAAATTAGAAGGCGTTAGCTCTTGGGATGTAAAAAGTTAATCTTCATGGTTCTTAGTTCCTTTTGTATAGTCAATTTCTTCACTCTGAATGTTACACCTCTTTAAATCTCCCCATGCCCATAAAGTTGTTTCTAATCACTTTCTCTATATGACATGATCCTTTATGGGACCTCAGACCACCATATGACAAAATACAGAAAGTATTCCTTAAGTTTGCCTCTGTCACTTTGTAGTTACTCTTGTTACACATTTAACTAATAAATAGGTTAGGTGTCCTTCATTTATATTCTTAGATTAATTTCAACTATTAAAGCTAGTAGATTAGTTTCTTGATGAGCTGTGAAATAAAAACAGGAGCCCATCTACTGTTACAGTGTTGGTCAACCTTGTTTCTTATGTTTCACTTAAATTTCATACTTTTTGTTTTGTTTCAATTTCATTGTACCTGATGTAGTAAACAAAATATTATATTCAAGTATGATTTAATATAATATCATAAACATGTTCTCGAACTACCAATTCATCATGTTTGTCATCATGTAAAACAAAGATTTTATATATATACATACACACCACACACCATATATATATATATATATATTTGAGTGTTAATTGCAAAGCATTTTGTTATTTGTTCTCTTCCTTTTTCAGTAAAAGACAATATTTTTGTTAGTCTAAGATTTTATATTTGAAAAAATGACTGAAATCATATCAAGATATATAGGACCAATGGGGGAAAACAGTCACACTTCCTTTAAACTCATGGAGAACACATTACCTTTCCCCAAGCAGAGAAAAACTAAAGTAATTATTAGTTCACGCCAACCTAACTTGGTGAACACACTGTACCATATGTCCATCCATAGTTATTATATGGTGATGATCTTTTAAAAAGATGAATAATGCTCTGTTTTAAATTATCCATAGTCAAAATCAACCCCCTGAACAATTTAAAGATGGGATGAAGACACTTCCTTTTTTAGAATAGATTTTTGAAGTTATGTCTATTTTACATCATTGTATTATTTACTGTAACTGTAAAAAGTAATTTCTAATAAGAAATGATAATACTGATACTTGGTTGAAATATGAAGTTATTTTTTAAAGCATGTTTGTGATGATTGTAAGTCGTATTTTGGCATGATTGTCACTATAAACATTTAATTTTTTTAAAATTTTGTTTTGGAACTTCCAAATAGATAATAAGAACACAATCAAATATTTAGAAGATTTGCATTGTAAATTAAATCTTCTATTGAAATAAAAAGTAAATCTGTTAGATTTTGCTAGATACATACAATCTGTACTTTTTTTCAGCATGATTCTTTTAGGTTATATAAATGAAATATTTCTCTGGTCTCATTTTCCCCTCTTTCTTCATACTTGTTTCTTCCTTTCCTCTCAATGTATAACTTAGTAAGAGAAATTATCTGCTGGCGAAGACTCTAACCCTATTGCTATGGATCCCTTTGTGGGATGCCTCATCAGGGATATTTCTGCAAGCGTGACCTGCAGTCTTCTAGTGGACGTTTCCACTGTGTGTGTCTTATGATAGTTAGTAGGTTGGAGCTCCCAAAAGCTCCCAAAAGTCAGTTCATGCACCCGGGGTAGATCCTATTCCCACAATCAGGAGCCCATCAAAGCGATCAAGCTTCTCTCTATGTAATCCAGACTTATTAGAATGAACAGATGAGGATTCCTATAGTAAGATGGGCTACAGATTTGAGATTGATAGACTGTGTTTCACAGAAACATAGTGGCGTTACCTTTTACAGACTACTAAATGTGCACGCAACATGCTGTAGAAAATCTTTAGGTTCAATTTACAAGTCATTAGAGGTTTAAAATCACGGGATTGTGATAAGGCTATCAATTCTCTCAGATTATTTTTTCTATTGTTTTCAGTCTAACTGTCAATAAAATCCTTATAAATTAAAAATGTTCTATTTTCTTTTTTTTTCTTTCGGTTTTTCAAGACAGGGTTTCTCTGTGTAGCTTTGGTGCCTTTCTTGGGTCTCTATCTGTTGACCAGGCTGGCCTTGAACTCACAGAGTTCCGCCTGGCTCTGCCTCATGAGTGCTGGGATTAAAGGCATGCGCCACCACCGCCTGACAACATTCTATTTTCTTAAGCTTTTAGAGTGTGAGGTAGCACATAGAAGACAAATCATATCAAAATAAATTTTAAAAAAACAGCTATGGAGATTGTCTTCTCCTAAGAATGTTGAAATATTACTTCATACCTTTAAAATAATAACAGCAGTTTTTTATGTCACAATAGGTGTTAGCAAAACCAACATAGGGACACAAAGTATTCATACAAGGATGAAATTATTGAGATTAAATAAATTCAATTTTGCATGTTCATGTTAGTTCCTAGGCCACAATTATGCGATCCCTTTTTGATATTTCATATTAGACTTAAAATGCTTCTTTACTGAACACAGGCTATGATGATGAAGATGTGTGCACTCCATAGGCATGAAATATCTCACTCCTAACAGCAACAATTCCCCACAATGAATCTCTCCACTGCCACCAATTATGTAAGTCTTTTATTTTTAAAATTATTTTGCTTCTTAAAGTTTTTTCTTGCTTGTTACTGAGTTTTTCTCAATATTAGTTGGACATTCCTTAAACTTATTTTTTAGAGGTTATGTAAGATAAATTTAAATTTCCAGGCACCACATTGGGTAGCCCTTTAAAACTATGCATTTGTCCACAAAACCCCAGCTCTACAAAATGAGTACAGGCAACTAAAGAATGCTGAGCGTAGGAGAAATGGTACTCAAGGCAGGAGCTCACCAATTGGTTTTCTACTAGCAAATGGTCAGCCATGGAAACATATATATGAATAACATTATACATACTGAGCAGGCTATATTTAGGAATATATATATATATATATATATATATATATATACATATACTCATGTAACAACAATTAATATAAAAAGAGGCCATGAATTTGAAAAAAGAGTAAGGAGGGAGTGTTATATGAGAAGATTTGGAGGAAGAAAAGGAGGGGAGGCATGTTGTATGTATACTAGAATCATAAAAAAGTAAAAGAAATTAACCAAACCCCAATAAAGAAATTAATCATGGAAAAATTATGGTTTTGTGTGTATGTATTATGCATAATTATGTAAAATATGTATGGAATTAAGTTTTACATGAGTTTATAGATGATTTGAAATGATATCATCTGATCAGTATGATAAAATGTAATGGAAATTATGCCCAGTAGGTTTATCAAAAAGCTACTCATACAACCAGGAAAAGTTAATACTCAATAGCTTATATGTTGGCATGGTGGCTCATTCTCATATTCTCTGTATTCAAGAGTTGAGAAAGGAAGATTGTCAAGAATTTGAGGCTGTTCTTGTCTACATAGTGAGTTCTAGAAGAGGCAAGTGCTCAATAGAATGGTCAAACAAGGAAAAAAGAAGAAGGAGGAAGAAACAGCTACTGTGAAAATGATATGGAAACGGGCAGAAGAGTTTGACATGACCAAAGGTAAGGCTGACCATCTTGTTATAGGTTAGAAACTAGGATTTTCATAGCAAACTAAGCTAATATCATATACAAAATCAGGGAAATTAATTGTTTTAGGAATACATTCTAATTATGAATGCTTCTACCATGTCTTAAAAGTCATACTACTTGGACTGAGGAGCTACCTAAGTCAGTAAAATACTTATACCGAGGTGTGAGGACCTGAGTTCCTCCCTGAGAACTTCAAAGGATAGAGAGTTGGGCACAGTAGCTTCATAACCCCTGAACTAGTGAGGTTCAGAGCAAGCCAGTGGATCCCTCTAGCTTACCATGCAGCTTAACTTAGTTAAGAAGTTTCAAATGTGATAGACCATGTTTCAAAATACATATGGATGATACATGAGTAATGACTCCCAAAAATATTTTCTGGCCTAAAAATGTATGTGAATTTGCACACATATACACAGATACATATGTGTGAGGAGCACACACACACAATCATCTGTGCCTCCACACTAAGAAAAATGTTCACAGATACCTGTGAACATTACTGACAATGCCCAGGAGAGCTAAATACATTGGCATTTAAATAATTCCTTTAATTAACGTGAAGCAATTATTGGTACGAAAATTGATTATCAAGCTTTTCCAAGAATCTGTTTCTTTTCTGAATCACAAACTTTTCGTATCTTGGAAGGATATATGTGGTATAAGTGGCAGCATACAAATGCCCTCCTCTGAAAGTTGTGTTTCTGTGTGGTATCGAACCACAGTGCCCATCTGGCATAGTCCCACCAAATCACAAGAAACAGTTTAGTTATAAATACATGCAGATGACAGGAGGCCAGATGTTTTGCCTGGTTGTCATCTTGGAATTTTCTTTTATTTCATCACCTTCCAGAATTTCAGTGCAATGACCTTCACATTCACACATTTCCTACCCCCTCTTTTTTTTTGACTTCCACAAAAATCAGCACTATAGAAAGTGTGTCTGTAAAATGCATACTTCTAGACACATAGACTTCTTGTTAAAAAAAGGAAGATAGATAAAAATAGGTTTTTTTCCTGTGTGCTCATATGCAATTTTCTAACACCATTAGGAACTATGATCATCCTAGAACATAAAAAGGGATTCAGTGGGTTATAGGGTTATTTGTAGGTCAGTCTACTCTTAGAATTCCTTGTCTTTTGGATAATCACAGCAGTAACCTAGAGACTAAATCCTGAAGACGGATCAAAGTCTCACTTTTTCCTAACAACTGTTTGCGCTGTAATTACTAGGAAGAAATTTTGCATATGCATTGGTAAGAGCCAGATCTGCTCCAGGTCACAGTCTCCTAATAGAGTCTTGATGTCTCTAACACACATTCATGGTCAACTCAGAGAGAACACTTCTACTGATTGGAATAGAATATAATGGACCACTTTGAGTGAAAGAAGAAGCTATCTAGTGATCATCATAATTTATGGGTCTGTCTTAAAATACAGAAATACACCTAGGTTATGAACACCTTTATGTCATAATCAACATCATTTTCAAAGTACATTCTACTCTGGTGTAAAGTTTCCCATGAAGTGATACTTGGACATTAATAACATTTACATGTTGAAAATATAGCAGTTCAGAATTCATAGGAAATAATGCAGAATATTTTACTATGGATATTCTGCTAATCTGTCTATCTAATTGTTAGACACTGTCACTCAGAAGGGCCAGTACTGGCATCATTCTTAAGAGAAGAAAATTGACTTCATAAGCAGGAGGCAAGAACAAATTATGAGCAGTGATTTTGCTCTTAAAAAGAAATAATATAAATTACAATCAGAGCTTTCCTTTCTGTGATACCCATTATTCAACCTCCTTAGGTATATGGTCACTACCCTCTGGCAAATGTCTGCTTCTCTTTCATTTTTTAATAAATTGGAAAATAAAACAGAATAGCTGGGTTGGGTGGCTACGGAAATCAGTAAGTCTGCACATTGGGCATTTCAATTTGATCATTTTTAGTTGGAATGCAAATATAAAGAAAAACAGTGCCCCAGTACTAAGAAAAAAGCTCAATTAAGTATGAATTTTTAAATCTGTTTCATTTAACAAGATAATGTAATTATTCTACATGAATAATAAAATGTATCAAACATTAGTAGCTATACACAATGCTATTATAACTTCCTTAGCTATAAAACTGTATATTTTATATTTATGAGTTGTATGTATTAATATGCAAAGAACTTTCAATCAGGAGGAATAATCATCCACCTATCAATATTCTACTCTGAATCTAGTGAGCTCTGACAGTGGATAAAAACAATTGATTACATCTAAAATCCACTGGGTCACCTTGAAATAGAGATTAATGATTTTGCACCAATCAATGAAGCCTTCAATGGTTAGAGATACATACATAAATTCTTATTTAGTACTTCTAGAACTCACCTAGAGGGCAACACTAACTTGATTAATCAAATAGTATTATGTGGAGATATTTAAGGAAAATTATATTTTCTTATATTAGAATTTCTTTTTGCTTGTTTTCAGGGAGGTTATTTGGTTTTAATAATTTATTCGTTGGTATAATCAACATGGTAGACACAGGATAGTGGGTTTACCCCAGCATGTTGGAAGCTGGATGACAGAGATTATTTTAACTGTATTTCACTAATGTCTTCTGTGTTTCTTTATGTGCTTAACTAAATCTCAAAAACTCAATCAAATGCCCCACTCAATAGATTGTTAAGATGAGCATTAAATTAGCTGCAAAATTATATGACTATTCATGAAATGATGTTCTAAGTTAAACCTTGTTTAAGTCACTTTCTTACTCACAGCGTATGGGTCTAACAATTTGGGTTTCTCATAGCATTTTAAGTATTAACATATTATATAAACCATCCCTCAGAATTTTTTTTGAGGAAGAGTTCTATTATGTAGCCTAGGGTGGTCTTCTATTCACATCAGTGCTTCTGCCTCAACCTTCTGAGCCTGCCTGGCATCAAAGAAGTGTCTACCATTCCAGATCATTAAAAAACTTTATAAATGTTATTCCCTTTCATAAATTCAGATTCCTAAATAAGTATTTTATAATATATATAATTGTAATTGTAATATATATTTATATGTTATAAAAGAAAATTTCATTTATATATATATATACTTATATGTGTGCAATGCATAATGCAATAAGAGTCTTGATACAGAGGAAGTATTAATATTCACATTAAAAATCTTTTTGACATCTTTAGATGTCACAATTCTCTAAGTCCACAAGGTAATGGCATAATTATAAGCTGTCAGTTTATGATTGCTGATACTTGTAATATTTTGTAATTGCATAATTTAGCATGATTACAATTATGGAAAGAGTATGTGATAATTGACTAAAATTACTTTATGTTTCTCAGAAACAAAAAATTCTGTTCTAAATTAAGAGAAGTAAGAAAATGTTTAATTCTAACAACCACCACAAAATTTATATGGATGAAGTTCAAAAATTAGACTTTTCCATTTGTATAATACTTGACAATTAATATTATTGTTACATTGTTCTATGCAATAATGTAAAAGTAAATAAAATACAATGTCAATCACAATTATTTTTTCTTATCAATGCATGACATTTTTATTAATTTATTTTCATTTTTTAAATGTTTTATATAATATAGTTTGATCACATTATTTTCTCTCCTCCATCTGTACTTATTTCTTTTACTCTCTCTGCCCATCCATCTTCATTTACTTTTTCACTCCTAATAAAATTAAAATAAAAATAAACTAAATGAAATAAAAGCATACACAAACACAATTACAGGGTAAGATTTTGTGCCAATTTCCACTTGTCCATGTGGAATCCTTCTCCCTGTTGGGATCCTTCCCCATGGTGGGATTCTTCTCCATGGTTAAATTCTTCTGGCTTGAACTTGTGTAGGTCTTATGGTTTGTGTCACAGTCTCTGTGAGTTACTATGTGTATAAGCTTTTTTGTGTCTAAAAACAAAATGTTCTTTTCTTGAGTCAATCATCACCTGTGGCTCTTAAACTCTTTCTGCCTCCTCCTGGAGGCAGAGTCCTGGGCACTAATGGAAGAGGTATGATAAAGTTATTCTGTTTTCTGTTGAATGCTCTAAAAACTTTCAAATTCTACAAACTGTACATTTGTGTGTCTCTTTGCTAATTACCATCTACTGTAAGAAGAAGCTTCTCTGATTATGACTGAACAGTGCACTGACCTATGAAATGGCACCATGTCATGAGGAGTAATTTTATTACTACATGCTCTTAGCAGACTAACAGTACATTTCCCACTGGGTCCCATGATCTATCTAGTCTGATTCATGACCTCATTAATAGTGTCAGGTATGGATTCCATCTTTCTTGGAGCAAGTCATAAAACCAATTAAAAATAGTTTGATTACTACAATAACTTTTGTGCCCCTATTGAAACAGTGGGATTATCTTTCAGGTAGGTTGCTATTATAGTTCCCAAGCTTAGTAGCTGGGAATGAGTGATGACTTGTTTTCTCCTCTAGTACTGTGTATAGTTCCACTCAGCACTTTGTATGCTAGTCAGTAGGACTGAAACTCTGTTTAAGAAGGAGCTCAATTTCTGTATATTCATTGACACAAATATATGCTTTCATCAATGTCAGGTTGTGGAACTAAACAATAGCAATGTTAATAACCTGTAATATTTGGGGGTCTTTGTATCCCTCTGCCAGTGACTCAAGAAAAAATAACCCATTATTGGTACTGGATAACTTCATTTGGTAACATATGATGTCTATCAGGGTAATTGTCTCCACCATTACATATAATGATGCTATTTAAATTACATATATATAATATATGTATGTATGTATATAAGGAATTATGTATTATGTATGTGTGTATATTTGGGGAAGCTTCTAGAGACACAGGTTTAATATGGCTTTCACCCTATATGACCTCCTCTACACCACCTTCCCATCCCCTATTCTAATTTCCTTTTTATCCTTTTGTAATACTGTGTTCAATTTATACTTCCTCTGGACTGACAATTACCTTACTAGATTATCTATCCTCTGTGAATATTCTCAATGAATCACAGATTTAGCTAACATTCACATATGAGGAAAAACATGCAACATTTGTGTTCATTCTAGTTCCATCCATTTTCTTTTAACTTCATGTTTCCTTGCAAGTTGAATCATATTTCATTATGTAAATATACAACATTTTCAATATCCATTCATCATTTCATAGGCATCTGATACGTTTCCACTTTTCATCTGTTATAAGTAGCGCTGTGAACATAGATGAGAAAGTATCTTAGAAGTAAGATGTAGAGTCCTTTGGTGTACAGACAAGAGTGTTTATCTGGTTCTTGTGATCAAGCTCTTCCCATCTGTTTTAGGAACCCCCACACTAATTTCTGTAGTAGCTTTTGCCAGTTAGCACTCATGCCATCAATGAATAAGTATAGTCCTTCCCTTAAATACTTGTCATCAACTGCTGTCATTTGCTTTATTAATCTTTACAAATCAGGAACTGTACAAAGATGTCTAATCTCTACATACAATCTCTAGGAGTGTTCAATGTCTTGTCTAGAGAAATAAGAAAATTGAAGGAGATATAGGAAATATAAATATAAAAGAAGAAATCAAAGTATTATTATTTGCAGATGATATGATTTTATATCTGAAAGATCCTAACAAAGCCAACAGGAAACTTCTATAGTTGATAAATACTTTCATCAAAGAAGCAGGTTATAAAATTAACAAGAAGCCTTCCTATAGACACTGGACTAGCATACTCCATATAATTCCTTGAATGCCACTCCCATTCTTCCTTGAATCATTTTTCTTTTTCTTTAATTATTATCTAGGTAGCATTATAATATATGTGATTATAAATGCAATCTGGTCAGATCATTTAGTATTTTGACTCAGATATGTTAGGGCTTAGTTCTTGGAACTGGCTGCCCTCTAAGGGGTCTTGTCCCTGGAAAAGACTGACTTTTCCTCTCCCAGCACCATTAATTTGTTGTAGTTCTTCTTCTACAGGCAAAGCCGTATAAAAATCATTAATCTTCAGTGATGTGTTGGTTGGTGATGTCATCTTTTAAGGATCTTTATAGGCAATGATATTGTTGGGGGTTTTTGAGTGCAGCTTCCCTGTCTACTATTTACAAAAGAAGTCCTGGTCTTCTGGCAGGTATAATCTTTCCACTCCTCTTCCATGTTGTTCCCTGATCCTCTGGTATAAGGATTGTGTTGTACATGTATCAAACATGAGAAATGGTTGAATTTAAAGACAATAACATATTTTGTTTGAGAAGTTCTGAGAAGCCATTCGATGATAAGCTGTTCCTTTCTTCAGCCTGAGGCAAAAATGGAACATCTTTGTTGGAGAGGCAGACAATTATTTTCCTCATATCTCTGCCAAGAAGCAAAGAAGAAAGCTGGAGTCCACAATCAGGAACAAGGGCTTATACAAATAGCCTTAAGGATCTCCTATAAGAATTTTCCTACCAAGGCTCCTCGGTTTCATGCTCTATGTCTATACATCACAAACATGTGCCATTACACTATGACATACAAACTCAGATAATTATTATAATTATGAAAATGAAAAATATTGTTCAAGTATTGGTGATTATGAACAGCAGAGGTTCTCAATCTATGGGTTGAGACCCCTTGTGGGTTGAATGACCATTTCACAGGGGACATCAGAAAACACAGATAGTTAGCATTACAATTTATAATATTAGAAAAATTACAGTTATGAAGTAGCAATAAAAATAATTTTATGGTTTTGGGTGTCACTGTATTAAAGAGTCTCAGCTTTGGAAGGTTGAGAGCCACTGATGAAAAGGATGATTTTCAGGGGTTCTGTTTGTAGGGAACAAGCTTCATTCAATTCTAACCACTCCAATGTTATATATTTGAATTGTAAAATCTCTCAGTTATCACACTTACAGAAAACTATAAGCACTCAGCCCTATTGTCTTCATAGTCAGTAACAGAAAGGGAACAAAATGTACCTATTCAATGACAATTCCACAAATTGTTTGGGCTGGTCACATGAGACTATGTAAACTGCTTCTGCCTATGGTGCTAGAAACTAAATTTTGAAAGACAAACGATGAAATAAGGAGGTGACTATGAAATGTGCAAGTAACAAACATCCTGGAACTGTTGAGATTTGTTGATGATCAAGAACATAGCTGGAGATGTATTCTTCTCCTCTAGTCACCAGGCCTCCAAATTTGATGACAGAAGTGAGCTGCTCAAGAAACTCAGAAACACACACACACACACACACACACACACACACACACACACACACACAAAAACAAAAAACAAAAAAAAAAAACACCTAATCATTGGGATAAGGACATCTTCGTGGCAGGAAATTAACAAAAATAACT
Organism: Peromyscus californicus insignis; assembly: GCF_007827085.1. Lineage (NCBI taxonomy): Eukaryota > Metazoa > Chordata > Mammalia > Rodentia > Cricetidae > Peromyscus > Peromyscus californicus. The sequence continues at coordinate 46,022,412 of NW_026294491.1, read as the reverse complement.
AGGACTTGAAAGCATATGAAGTAGGCATGAGCCTGAGTTACAATGTACAACAGTATGCCAAGTTTGTGGTTAGGTGAGTAGCAAGTTACTTGAGTCAAACTCTTCCTCTCTCTCTACCTTTTGCCTCTGGGCTTTTACCATTTCTACTTCTGTATATCTTTTCTTTCCTTATCCTGTGTCTGGCTGTGTGGCTGAGTGGATAGCCCCTGGTATTCTCCTCTCCTCTTTTCCTTCTTCTTTTTCTACTCTTCTTCCCTTCCTATTTATTCTCTCTATATGTCGGCCCCACCTATTCTTTCTAATTGTCTTGCTATTGGCCATTTAGCTCTTTTTTAAAGACCAATCTGGTATTTTCGGCAGGCAAAATAACACAGCTTCACAGCATTATACAAATGTAACATAAAAGAATGCAACACATGTTTGCATTATTAAACAAATACTCCACAGCATGAAATAATGTAACACATCTTTAATATTCCACAACAGTCTTATCTTTGCTTTCTTTAAGGGGATTTTTCATTTCCTCTTGAAGGGTCTTTATCATCTTCATAAAGTTATTTTTAACGTCATTTTCTTGTGCTTCAACTCTGTTGGAATGTTCAGGTCTTACTTTCATAGGATTGCTGGGTTCTGATTGTGCCATATTGCTCTTTCTGTTATTGAATGTGTTTTTCCTCTGCCATTTAGGCATCTGGATTTGAGATAATTATAGGTCTGGATGTTAATTCTTGTCTTTGTCTTTATTGGATGAGTGTTTTATTCCTTTGTTTTCCGTTTCCTGTAGTCTTCCAACCTAAATGACCAAAGGTTCTGGTATCTGGCTGGTCTTCAGGTCTAGTAGGGTATCTTAGCTGAGGTTTTTGGGGATCTGGTTGCCTAGACCCAGCCTGGCCTTATGGACTCATGGAGTCTTCTGGAGTTGTGGGGAAGGTCTGGCCACAGGGTGGCTGATGAGTTGGGTGGGGTTGGACATGGAGCTGGTTTTGGAGGAACAGAATCCAGTGAGTGGTGGCTGTAGCAGTCCAGTTGGCAGGTAGGTCACCTGCTCTCCTACTGGTGGGAACTATGCCAGAGCAATGGAATTCCATCAGAGTTGAGGGCATGGCTCAGCTGTCTTTCTAATGCCAAGATGGGAAGGACATGGTTTGTGCCCTGGGGCTGAGGGTCTGGAGTTTGGGACAACTCAGCTTGGAGACTAGTCACTCACCAGTTCATCAGACAGATGTAGGCTATACCTCTGCCTACGGAGTCTGCTGGAGTTACAGGGATGTGCTGGCCACAGAGAAGATGATGGGGTGAGTTGGGAAGGACAGAAGAATGTGTTACAGTGGGTAGAGGCTGTGGCACATCCAATTAGCAGGTAGGTCTGTAACCTGCTTGCTAGCTTGTGGGGACTACTATAAATCACTCTTAAGGCTGCATGTCCAGCAGTAGTTGGTCAAAAGAAACACACACACATACACATACACACACACACACACACAAACACACACACACACACACACACACACACACACACACACACAAACACATGCAAAGAAAAACTCAAAAAACAAACAAACAAAATATCCAAAAAACCTTAATGTCATCTTTGGAGGTTTTTTGTCTCATAATGTTTTGTCAGGGCTCTTTCTAATTTTTGTTTACAGGTGTGTCATTTGCATACAATTTATGGCTTCTTTTTATGTGTTCTTGTGGAGTCCCTGTGTATATGAAGGTGGGTGTATCTAGATATATTTCTTGAGCTATTTCTTTAGCTCATTTTGCTCTGTTTGTTTTGTCCTATTCCAGTTTGATGATTTTGTTTTATCTTATTCTGTTCTATTTTATTTTATTATTATTCTTTACATGCTTTCTTTTTTTTTCCAACTAGAAACAGAAATTATGTTGATCCAGATGAGAGTGGAGGTGGGGAGAATCTAAGAGAAGTTGGGGAAAGGGAAACTTTAATCAGAATATACTGTATGAAAAAATACCTTCAATAAATGAAATATAGAGGAGAAAAAGAATAGCAGGGAAGTCTCAATGTGATAAATGATATTCAGAAATTTTTCTACCAGTTACATATTTTCAAACTTCTTTCACATACTAGGTGAAAAAATATGAAGTGAAAATAATAGAAACATATATAATTTGTGTTTAATTTACCTAAATTATTTATAGATTTTTCACCTTAAACTTAATTTGGGAAAATGATACCAGATTATGTATGATGCTATTTGTTCAAGATCATTACAAGAATACTTAATTTAATAGTGAAGCAGGTATAACATAGATTAATCATAGCAGACAAATAATAAAATGATGAAATTTGTTTATTCTTTTCTAAAAGCTTCATTTTGTTTTATAATTAAATACATTGTTATCAATGCAATACTTTAAAATATAACGTCCTAGAGTTTTCATATGATGCAAAAGTGTTTTCTAATTTTTTTGTATATGTTTTTTGTAAAATCTGAATGAAGTCATTTGATTATAAAAAGTGGTCTGCATTACAAATGGTATTATTTATGTTTTTTTCCAAACTTTAAATCATTCAATACATTTTCCCATATATGTTTCATCTAGGTGACCTACTTTTGACAAGAATATAAAGGAAGAATTACACCCCTCATCAGGTCTGGAGAAACAAGGCAATCCAAAGCTATATTAAGAAGGCCATAATGGAGAAACGGTCAGCATTTCTGTGTTGGGGGAGTACCTCACATGAAGCAACAAATCTCAAGGGAGAGATTTATTGGCAATGGGGGACAACAAAAGGCTGCTTCTAAATGGGGACAATAGACACACAGATGGAGACAAAGACAGAAAGCAAGACAGCCAATGGTGATGGTGGGGACCTTTGGAAAGGTACTGCATGTGGCATTTGGCACTGATGATGATGTGGCTGCTGGTGCAGAGTCACTGAAGGTGGGTTTGAAGGAGCCAGGTTCCTAACAGAAACCATAAAGGGTAAGTTAAGTAAGAAAAACCTGTCAATAAGACTGTTTTAATGAAAGATTAACAGTTACATCTATTTTCTGTAGCTAGCTAGAGCTTTTCTGGTCCTGCCTGGCCCACATTCAGGACAAATCTCTCTCACCCGCCAGTCCCACAGCCACTTAGACCCAACTGAGTAAACACACAGAGACTTATATTACTTACAAACTGTATGACTGCAGCAGGCTTCTTGTTATCTAGTTCTTATATCTTAAATTAACACATATCTATTAGTCTATATGTTGCCATGTGGCTTGTGGCTTACCGATACCTTACATCACACTTTCCATAGTGGCGGCTGGCAGTGTCTCTCTGACTCAGTCTTCCTGTTCCCAGAAATCTCCTCTCTGCTAGTCCTGCCTATACTTCCTGCCTGGCTACTGGCCAATCAGTGCTTTATTTATCAATCAATCGAAGCCAGAGGCTATAGATTTGTTCCAGATTAAGATACATCAGGTTTGACCAGCCAGGACCCCCTGAAAGGTCTCCGATAACACCATGGCCCAAATGATCCAACATCCAGAATGGTTTCAAGGCAACTGACTCAGACAATACAGCCTCATGGACTACTCCATAAGCCCAAAATTTTCTTTGTGTCCCCATAAGATACTGCACCCCCATCCAGCAGGAAGTAGTAAGAGAAGCCACACCCAAATTCCCAAATATACCAAGCTGGCTTTGGAGATGGAATTGGCTCACTCCTTCTCTAAACCCAGGCATATTGCTAAAAGAAAAGAGCACTCTGGAGTGGGTCCCATTCCCCAAGTCATTTATCAGTAATGAGTGGTCAGCCTATAATCAATGCATACAAGTAATAACAGCAGGTTCTATTTGTGTTTTTAGGAAATTGGTTGTGCCATTGTGTTTCCTACAAATAACAGGAAAGATTCGCCCAATATACTTCAGCAATATGACTACCCAATATAGCTGAAGAATCACAATATCACTAGGCATACTAAAGTGGAAGGGAGAAATCACTAGAGACCCCTCTCTAGGGGTCCGTCCCAGCCCTAGTAAAGGATTGGAGTCAACAAAAGAATGCTGAGTGCTGGAGAATGAGTCTTCCCTTAGGATCAGCCTCTTAATTGGCTAGCCACAATAATAAGTGGTCAGGACTGAAATCATATGCAAAAATACAACATTGAATACTCTTAGCAGATATTTATGTATTTATGGGTGTATATGTATGTATGTGGGTGGGTATCTGTGTAACAATAACACTTAAAGAAAAAAATGCCATATATATGAATAGTATGGAAGGGCATTTGAAGGAAAGAAAGCAAAGAGAGGAATGATAGAATTATATTTTAAATAAAGATTATAGTACATTTATAATTAAAAATATAACAGTTACATGGTTTTGTTAGGTTTTCTGTGACTGAAAGTAATTATATAGATATCTTACATTTTTTCTATTAAATATTAAAACTCTATGTCAAATACCTAAGACAAAATTATCTGAGAAAAAATATTTGAGTGACTCATTAAAAATATGAAAAATCTTATTATTGGAATATATGCATAATATTAAATATATACATTATACATTAAACATATACATACATATTATTTTCTTTTGTATTAAGCTTAAATACTTAGTCTCTAATAATATGTACATTATCTGCATTTTACTATGTTGAGACACTTTAAAAATATATATCATAAATAGTAACTTGGAAAAATGAAAAAATAAAGCAAAAGAAAACAATCCTGATGATGAATTTAAATTATTAAAAATAACTTAGAAATTATCTTCCAATTACCCATCAAGTAACTTGTAAGTGCAAATGGATGTTTACTTGTTCATTTCTCATTATATGGCTATTTTTAAACATTCTTAATTTAAAAGAGGAAGCAAGCAGTGTATCACAAAGGATGTCACTTAAGCTGAATTCTCCCTGGGTAACTTCGAATGCATCATTATTCTGAACAACAATCATCGTAGAACCTACTGTCATTGTATTCCAAATGTGCTCTGTGTATTGGGTAGCAATTTGCTATTTATTAGTAAACTGAAGAAGTTTTGAGACTATGTTCCATTTCCTTAAGAATTTATCAGTGTTAATTATTATGTAGTCACAGAATTTTTGGATTCTAAAGGAAAATAGAAGACTGGGAACACATTGGCTTCATGTTGGGAATTCGTTCTTCATAATATCTGACAATTTTTAATTCTGTGTGTTTTGAGCAGGAACTGAGTGATTTCATTCATTGCCTCTCTTTTCTCCTATTTCCCTGTTTCCTTTCTCCTAGTGGTTAAGGACTGTTATGTCTTCTAAACAGCAGCTAAAACTTATGAAGTTTATGAGGTTTAGAGACACACTTAGTTTACAGCTCATTGCATTTTAAAATCGAAGCCAGGAAATAAATCAGGCCCATTGAAGAGAGTTAATGCATGTTACAGGGTGCCTAATCAGCAGGGTACCTCTGAATTGTCCATCCCTAAAGATGAGCCTGGCAGCACCGAAAGAAAATCTCAGAAGGCTTTTCTTCAGTTTCTTCCTTTTTGCCTTCCATTAGGATGATCATTATGGTGGGAAGCATGGTGGCATGCAGGCAGACATGGTGCTGGGGAGGTAGCTGAGAGTTCTACAGCTGGATCCACAGGCAGCAGGAAGTGAGCTGGGTGTCCCTGAGCCTGGGCTTCAGTGTCTCAGACCTCAATACCCACCCCACAGTGACACACTTCCTCCACCAAGGCCATACCTACTCCAACAAGGGCATGTATCTTGATAGTGCCATTCCTTATGGGCCAAGCATTTCAAACACAGGAGTCCATGGAGGCAGTTCCTATTCAAACCACCACATTCTGCTCCTTGGTTCCCATAACATAATGCAAAAATTAATTTAGTCCAACTTCAAAAGCACCCAAAGTCTAGAACAATCTCAACCCTGTTTAAAAGTTCAAAGTCCTTAGTGCATGAGCTGGCTTGTTGAAGCCTGGGACCTATGCTTGGACACTTTGCTCAGCCTGGGTGAAGGGAGGAGGGGACTGGACCTGCCTCCACTGAATCTACCAGGCTGAGCTGAATCCCCAGGGGAGTCCTTGCCCTGGAGGAGATGGGAATGGGGGGTGGGCTGGAGGAAAGGCAGAGCGGGGAGGGGGCAGGAGCAGGGAGAACAGGGGAATCCATGGCTGATGTGTAAAATTAAATTAATTATAAAATTAAAAAAATAAAAAATAAGTTCATGGGGCTGGAGAGATGGCTCAGAGGTTAAGAGCACTGACTGCTCTTCCAGAGGTCCTGAGTTCAATTCCCAGCAACCACATGGTGGCTCACAACCATCTGTAATGAGATCTGGCACCCTCTTCTGTTTACATAATAAATAAATAAATCTTTAAAAAAAAGTTCAAAGTCCAATGTCTCTTCTGAGACTCTTGACAATCTCTTAACAATAGTCTCCTATAAAATCAAAATAAAAAATCAGATCAAATCATGTACTTCCAAAATAAAATGACACAGGATATGCATTACCACCCAGAAAACTCAGCTGGGTGAAACTTTGCCTTGAGATCACCACTTCCTTTATTCCATTTCTTAATCTCTTTATCTCTTTGAACACAACAACTTATCTCCATTCCACTTCCTGATGCTCTTTTTCTCCTCAAGTTTTACATTTTCTTTTCTTTCTTTCTTTCTTTCTTTCTTTCTTTCTTTCTTTCTTTCTTTCTTTCTTTCTTTCTTTCTTTAGCTCAGCTTGCTCCTTTTCATTATAAATCATTAGAGTTAACAATAATAACCACATGACAGAGTCTATACCAGGATGGTTTGAGATTTCCTCTGCAAACAGAATTAATCCAAAAGCTCTTCATTCTAGTATCAGGGAGACTCTTCAGACAAAGGCAAAAACCACTACATTATTCACCAAAAATATCACATGAATGATTTTTCTAGGTATACTAAAATTATCCTCCAAAACCTCTTAATCCAGGATCCTTCAAAACCTTCACCCTGTTGAAATCACCCCAGAACCAATGTCTTCCGTGTTCCTACTAGGATGGCCCAAATAGAGCCTCAGGAAAAGGCACAAGAATCAGAGATCCACTCATTTATACCTTCAGGAGTCCAATAAAATGCTAACTGAAAGCCATAGTATATATGAAGAAGACCTGGTAGAGACCCAAGTAGGCCCTGTAGTTGCTGCTTCAGTCTCTCTGAGTTTGCATGAGCTTTGCTCAGTTGTTTTAGAAGGCCTTGATGTCCTGGAGTCCTGTGTCCCTTCTGTGTCCCTCATTCCTCCTGCCTCCTTTCTAGGAAGTTCTTTGAGCTCTCAGGGGAGAGATTTGATGTAGGTAACTTATTTACAGCTGTTTGTTCCAAGGTCTCAGTCTCTCTCTCTCTCTCTCTCTCTCTCTCTCTCTCTCTCTCTCTCTCTCTCTCTCTCTCTCTCTCTCTCTCTCTTCCGTGTGTGTGTGTGTGTGTGTGTGTGTGTGTGTGTGTGTGTGTGTGCGCGCGCATGCACACGTCTATGTATGTAATGTCTGACTGTGGGTCTCTATATTTGTTGCTATCTGCTGCAGGAGGAAACCTCTCTGATAATGGCAGAATAAGGTGCCCATTCAATGAGTATAGCAGAATATCATTAGGAGTCATTTTATTATTGCTTCTTCCTTTTTTCTTTTACACCAGTAGTATTTAGTTTTACCCTAGGTGTCTGAGCTATCTATACATTGGTTCTCCATCACCCAAACAGGAATGGGTTCCATCTTGTGGAGTAGGCTTTTAGTAAAATCAGACATAGGTTGATTACTCCCACATGATTTGTGCCACCATTGGCCTAGCATATATTACAAGCAGGGTAGATTGTAGATCAATGGTTTCATATTTGGGTTGGTGTTTACTTTTCTCTGTTGGTAACCTGCAGAATATCTTTTGGTTTCATAGACACTAGAACATGGGAGTGAAGGTTCTGTGTAGTCACCAGCTGGACCTCTCCATCTTTGATGAGTTGTATGAGTGCTGTCTTCATCAATGATGACTTGCTTTTAGTTTGTCAATGGCTTCCTATTGTCTTGGCAAGAGCCTGAGTTGTTTTGGGATTTCCATGGGACCTTTTCAGCCAACAATACAATTGGATAAAACCAAGTCCTGGTACTGGAAACTTCCTTTGGTGACAATAAATAGATCTTAGGAGGCTCATCTTCCTTATCATTTGGAGACTTCATTATGGGAAGTTTAAACAGCACTGGGTTTCCATATTGAGGCTAAAGTGCCCTTCAATTCTAGCTGTCTCTCCCCTCTTTTTATCCTCAATCCCATCTCTCTTTCTTCCTTCCTACCTGATCCTCCCGTTTTACTCCCCCTTTTCCCCAATGCAGTCCATCCATAAAATCTACTCTATTCTCCCTTCCAATGAGATCCCTGAGTCTGCACTAGTCCCTTTCTCCTTACATAAACTCTCTGGGTCTATGGTTGAAGGTTAGTTATCATTTATTTAATAGCTAATATCCACAGATAAGCAAATGCATACTATATTTATCTTTCTGCATCTGGGTTACCTCAGATGATTATTTTTTTTTTGTTGTATCCATTTTCCTATAAATCTGATGGTAACTAACTCTGTTTTCTCAAGATGGTTACCTTCTGAGGGACTCAATTTGGGGCTTAGTAATGAGAATTTGAAAGAAAAATTATTCATCATGAAATGCTCCTCTTTTTTCATATTTGGCTGTTGTCTAACAAAAACACTTACTTAGTACATCTATGTTTCCATCCTGACTGCAGATTATACAGTAGGTCTACATTATTCAATTTTTGTCTCAAAATGTTTTATAGTTCTAGAGTATAGTTGATAACAGTAAGGTAAATGTTAACTTTTACTATTATATTTCTACAAGGTTTTTTTTTTACATCACATTAAGTGAGGAATAATATTTAATTTCTGCCAGTATTACAAAAATGTAGTCATCATGATATATTTTAATTAATTGTTCAATCTGAAGCACTAACATTAAAACAATCTTGAAAACATGGCCATTGGAGGTGATGAATTTAACAGATTCCTTGCTTGTTTAATCATTGTGCCCATGACATTTAAAACATCTGATACAGTCTTAACATTGTGGTATTAATTTTCTATCTAATTTTTGCTGGGTATTACAGTCTAAGAAAAAGAAGAAAGTTTACATAACTATTATTTTTTTCACTTCTTAAATCATTCACAAGCTCTCTCATATTAATTTTATAATATGCTTCAAACGCTTTTGAGAGAAGTACAAATTGAGGTATTATACTAATATTGGATAACAAACCATCCCGTGTTATGTGTCCACTTGACTTGGCCATGAAACACCTATTTAACATCATTCTCGATCTGTATATATAAAATGTATATTCTGACCTGCTCTGTTTCTGACCTGGACTGGTTCACCCCTCCTTAGGCAAGCTGGTAGTCTCCCGCTCATAAGTGGATACTAAATGTGAGGGAAGGGATGGCCAGACTGCAACCCACAACTCCAGAGAGGCTAGCTAATAGGGAAGGATCCTAGGAGGGACATATGGATGACCCTGTGAAGAAGTGGAAGAGATCTACAGGAGTGGACTGGATGTCCGGGGGTGGCAGAGAGCGAGGAGTGGGAGATGAGAACACAGGAAAATGGGAGGGTCAAGCTGGAACAGGGACAGAGTGGGAGAGCAGGGAAGAAGACACCATGATAGATGAGGACATCATAGGAATAGGAAGAAGCAGGATGCTAGGGAGGCTCTCAGGAATCCACAAGGTTGACCCCACCTTGGTCTGCTGGCAGTGGTCCAAAGGGTGTCTGGACTGGTCTACTCTGGTGACCACCCTAGCAAATAACCTAGCTGTGATCATAGAGCCTTTGTCTAGTGACTGATGGAGGCAGATACAGAGATCCACGGCCAGGCACCAGGCTGAGCTCCGGGAATCCAATTGATAAGAGAGAGGAGAGATTCTGCAGGCAAGGAACGTCGAGATCATGATGGGAGGATGTGCAGAAATGATGGACCACACTAGTGGAAGCCCATAAACTGTGGACTGGTGGCTGTGGAGCCCCCATGGGACTGGACTAGGCCCTCTGGATATGGAAGACGGTTGTTTGGCTCGAACTGTTTGGGGGGCACCCAGGCAGGGGGATAGGGATCTGTCCCTGATGCATGGGCAGGCTTCTGGAATCTGGTGCCTATGGTGTGACACCTTGCACAGCCTTGTTGCAGTGGGAAGGGGCTTGGACCTGCCTAGGCTCAGTGTGTTGGGCTCTGCTAACTCCCCATGGGAGACCTTGATTTGGGGGATGTGGGGATGTGGGGTGGCTTGGGAAAGAGAACTGGGGGGTGGGAGGAGGAAGGAGGGGGGAATCTGTGGATAGTATGTGGAGTGAGTAGAAAATTTCTTAGTAAAGAAAAATGAAAAAATGTATAGTCTGGATAAAGTTAATACTTGAATTGCTAGATTGAAAAATCAGATCCTGAACTCCCATGAAGTTAGATTGCATCAAAATTGCTAAAAAAATGAACAGAAATAAAGGAAGGGTGGGAGAGAAGAAAGGGAGGGAGGGAGGGAGGGAGGAATGGAGGAAGGGAGGGGTAACATGAATTACTAAATGCTCTTATTAGTAAAAAACCCAAAGCCAGATAATGGGGTGAAAGCTCAGAGGAAAGATCAGAGGAATAGAATAAGCCAGCCACAATTCTCACTGCTAGAAAATCCTCAGGCCAATAGAGCTACTTCCTGTGTATTCACACCTTATATACCTTTCTGTGTCCTGCCATCTTACTTCTTCTCTCTGCCCAGCTACATCACTTCCTCTTTCTGCCCAGCTCTATCACTTCCTGTCTGTACAGATGTCCAAACCTATATGGTTAAGTAGTGCTAGGATTAAAGGCGTGTGCCATCATGCCTGGCTCTGTTCCCAGTGTGGCCTTGAACTCACAGAGATCTGGATGATTCTTTCCCTCTCGAATGCTAGGACTAAAGGTATGTGCTACCATTGCCTGACTACGCTTAATATAGTGGCTAGCTTTGTCCTCTGAACCCCAGGCAAGCTTTATTTGTTAGAGCACAAATAAACTATCACCACAGGGAAGGAGGGATGGAGGGGAGAAGAGAGGGAAAGAAGGAGGGAGGAACAACTAAGCTGAAAGGCTGAGTGAGGCTCAATGAGCCACTCAATGACCTGAAACCTGGATCTTTCCTTGGAGGTCAGGCTCTGAGTTGAATCAGTGCCAGGGTCTCTTCTAGTTCTCAGGTCTCTACAGTATGGGGTGGAGTTATGTGATCAACTCTTCTTTCACAGGCCTTCAAATAAGCAGTTGCATGAGTCTACATCTTCAGCTCTCTTAGGTTACTGCCTTGTGGACTACAGATTTACAGCTTCTAAGTTTCCATAATCACCTGTCCTAACACTTTATTATAAACCAAACTATCTACACACCTATCTTAGTAGTTTGTTTCTTCTGAAAAATGTTCCTTATTCTCATTCACAACACACACACACACACACACACACACACACACACACAAATAGGTACTCTTAGCAATGACTCAATGAAGTTATAGTTTCTCTAGAGAAAGGTAAAAGTAAAAACAGAGACAGGAGAAAGTTTAGCTTCCCTTAAGGGACTGAAAAACACTTCCATTTGGAAACTTTATGATTTATAAATATATATGTATATAAATCTGTGCATAAAATAACAATTATTTTATGGAACAAAGAGGCATTGGATTTAAAAGAAAGCAGGGAGGAATATTTTTGGAGGGTACTTGGAGAGAGGAAAAGGAAGAGACAATGTGATTATAATCTTAAAAGAAAGTAGAATAAATGATAGGGAAGTTATCTGATTTCATTCCTTGTTATCTGTGCATATATACTACAATCTAAAATTATCTTCCTCCACCCATTACTCCAAAGAAATAGACTATTACATTTTATGTGTAATAATTTTTCAATTATATTTAACATTTATTCAACAATTTTCTTCAGTGGTGTGTTAATTTGGGTCGTATATTTTATCTAGCTATTATTTAGTGTTTGTTAACAAACATGATCCTTGATGACTGATACAGGAAAGAAAATTAAAAATCACAATAATTAAAGATAAACTTGACTGTATTCACGTATGTTTTCACACATATACAAAGACGCCTCTGAGGAGTAAGTAGTTCTGGCTAATTTTGAAGATTTTGTAGTTTTATTCATGGAATAATTTTTAGGCAGCTTTTTTTTTTCTAAGAACTTCACACAAGAGCACTTCATCTCCATTTATCCACCCCTTCATCTCCTCACTAACTCTTCCCGAGTTGCTCCTTCTGAAATTATGATCTCTTCTATAATTATTATTGTTACATATATCTAATTGAGTGTGTACCTACATACAAACACAGACACACATGCATACATTCACAAACACCCATGTATTTATGCATAGACATATATGTATTATATTCACATATGTATATATAATATCTTCATATATAACATACTGAGTCCATTTAGCTTCTCTTATATGTTCACATTTCCAGGCATGAGCAGCTGTTAATAGACAACCTATGTGGGAACTCCTCCCTGGAGGAAAGTCTCTCTCTCTTTCAGTAGCCATTGAACATCTGTAGCTCTTAATCTGCAGTTGGGATGACATGGCATTTGTCATGTTTGTGTTGACATATCAACTGCTGTTGCCATTATGCTGATCTTGTTCAGGCAAACCTACTGTTGAGAGTCCATGAGTACATTTTCCCTGTCATGTCTATAGGACACTATCAAATAGCACATTGGATTTTACAACCTACTTACCCCCTCTTTAATGATTTTTGTTCATGAACCTGAAGTTCAGGGTTATAAACTACTAAAAATAAACAAATTCTGTCTGTGCAGTATTGAATTACTTACAAGGCATGCAGGAAATCAGCTAGTTATGGAGAACTTGAAGAGTGGTAGAAATTACCAAGCTCTAGTTGATATCTTTCAAATGGTCTCTCCAACTGCTGAAAATTATATATCCAAATCTCATATCCACATAAAGTATGTATTAGTACTTAGTGCATTCTGGAACATGCCATATGTCTTAGTCTAAAAGTCATATTAAGCAATTTCAAAACCACATTGTAGTGACATATTAGTTAAGGAATAGTAGTTGAATAATTGTTGAATGTTTTTAAAATAAGTAATTCAATTCCAAGCAAAATCTAGATGAACAATTGAGGAGGAATTGAAGAAATTCTATGATTTTGCTAAAATCTATATATAACATTTAACATATAATATGTTGTGAACATGGAATCTAGAGAAAAATTCAAATAATAAGATGTGCATACCAGAATATAGCTATAACTGAATTATATATAGTTACGAAGCCTATAGAAATGAATTGCACACCAAATTCACTTAGGTTTCATTACAATCAGACTAACTCACATATAAAATATATTTGAAAGAATTCATTACTTATTTATTATAAAACATTGCAACAAACTAGGTACAAGTTGTTGACCAGTTTTTCAAAATGTGTACAAATTAAGACAATGACTCTTTGTACATTGATAAGTATGTATATGCAAGTACTTAATACTGATAGTTACAATCTACTGGTCCACTCAGATGAATCTCTAGCCATATGTCTGTCTGTCTATCTATCTATCATCTATCTATCTATCTACCTACCTATCATCTATTCACACATACATATGTTCTCTGTAAGCTATGGAGAATTGCAATTACACTCCAATATCCATGAGCATATCACATCTTTTTTCAACAACAAAGCTCCTAGGGGAATAAGCTGATTTATAAGATTGAAAGATGTGTAATGTAAACATTGTAGTACTTGCAGTTCTAAAAAGCAAAGTGATGCTATACAAACAAGAGAGCACACAACACACACACACACACACACACACACACACACACACACACACATGCACACACATACTCTGATGGGATAATTTTAAAGGGATGAGAACTATAGTAAAATGAAAGCAGAAAGGAAACTTTCTGGCATGGCCAAAATAAGACACTTTCTCCATCCAAATGGAGCAACATTGGTTTTTAAACAATGGCTAAAAAAATGCTTGATTTTTAGACTAATATTATAAATGTCAAGTAAATAAATAAATAAATCATGGAGAGGAGTTCAGTCCCATGTGCAGAAAATAAAAAATAATTTATATATAGATTTTTTTACCTGAATAAAGTGCATCATAACTCTAAGTGTTGCTTGTACATTGTCATTTCTTATACCAAAGTATGGAAAATAGCAAGAAAGAATAACTTCCCAGTCAGGCAACTTTTCAAAACACCACTTATGCAAGGCAACCAGAGCTCATACAAAGAGTGATCACTTATGTTCTAGAAAGTATTTTAGATGATGTGGGAAGAATAATATCTTACCTCTCATAGCTAGAAAAACTTAAAGGTAAATGCCACCAGAAGAACGTACTAAAAAAAAAAAAAATCTGAGCATTTCTTCTCAAAACTTTCAATTTAAACTTATACTTCTGGAAAATGTAGAATACACATACCTACAAAATATGATGGAATAAGGCAACATTGACCAATGAATATTGACAAACAAAATGAAATTAGGAAGATGTTTGGAAATATAAAATATGGAGAGCCGTTGGTAGCAAAAGTCCATGGAGTATACAGCAGTGAAAACCAGAGTTCAGAAGGTCAACCTATCAGAACTAAGGGTTCTGTTAGAGGAAACCATCATGCAAGGCGTTATGGAATTACCGCCTTTTTAATGAACTGGCTGTCTCTTGTTGTAAACTTCTTGTGCAATAACAGCTATGATGCTTCCCATTTATTGTGCATTTCCATGTTATGTGTATATGTACTCTCACGATAGCATCTCAATCTTGGACACAACTTTCCCTATACATTTGGAGTAATTTGATAACTGTCCCTGGCTGAGCTTATTTTTTTCATTAACATAAATCTCACCAAAGCCATTTTCCAGACAAAAGTATTTCAGCTAAGATGCATTTTCATCCAAGGACAAATGCAGATAAACATTAGCTCATCTCACTTACAGATAAGAGAAAACAACCACTAGCAATTAAATCCTCACCTCCTTACCTTTACCCTGGGTTATTCATACAAGACCCTAACTTAAGACATTTACTGCTCACATTCCTGAGATGATGTTTTAGCCACTTGTTAGTTCCTGAGTTAGGTAGTTACTTCCCACTGACCCAAGGAGATTGCTATCAAGGCCAGGCAGGTATAGGTGCCAAGCTTCTTTCTCATGCAAATTAAGTTTTAACTCCTCCTCAGCCAGGTGCTATTCCTAGATTTTCTCCTTAGCAATTACTCTGAGTAAAAGTGGTCACTAACCAAATGTCACATGCTCTGAGCTAGGTTGCTTAAGTAGTCACCAGGCAACCTAGAGTATGTCCCAGCTTCCTTACCAGAAAGCAGCTGCAGCCAGGAAAGGGGTGTGGGAGGTGGGGGAGTGGAGGGGGGGAGTGGAGCCAAAGACAGTTTACTTTCTAGTGACTTATTGACCCCTAACATTCTACCTAGCCATTTCTCGATTATAGTTTGAACACATAAATTCCCTCATTGATCTTAGCCTTTAATTGACCTTACCAGAGAACTCCCCTTTAGTCACTCCCCCTTTTGGGTTGTAATTGGAAGCTGACAATTATTGCTTTATGTATGGATCCTTGTCACCTCCCTCTGAGATACTGAAAACTTCAAGCCTGGCATTGCTTTGCCAAAGAATTACTGCTAGTGTATATATACTGGTTCTCTGAGAGCACTGGAGAGAATTTTTTGAGAAGAACAGAGATAAGGAAGGAAACAGAAAGAACTAGGTAGAATGATGAGAGAACAGCAGAAGAGACTGAGAGCAGGAGGGACTGAGAGCAGGAGGGACTGAGAGCAGGAGGGACTGAGAGCAGGAGGGACTGAGAGCAGGAGGGACTGAGAGGAGCTAAGTCTGAGAACAGAAAAGACACTGTGGATAGCATTTTACTTAGAAGAATAAAGTGAATGGATTAAAGAACTCATTGTGCTTAGATTCATTTGATATCCCTCAGATTAGAATCCTTAGCCGCTTGTAGCATCTGTTCTGGACCCTGATAGAAATCTCCTCAAGGCAGGCACTTGGGAATTCATTAATAAAAATCTATGAATCTAAGTATATCTAAATAAAGTACACATTTCTGTTAATGTTAATGTATCAGGAATGTAATCATTATTGAAACATGATAATTTTAATAGCAGAACTTGATATGGCATATATGAAAATAACACTCCTTTTTTCTAAAAATTTTGGTAATTTTTTACAAATCCATACATTATGGATGAGTATATAGTGTGTATATATTTTGACATTATGCATATCTACACACAGGTTCATGTGCACAAACACATACACTCACATACATTTTAGACATCATCTTAAATTTTAGATAAATGTCTTGCAATGTATGCAGAGCATTGATTAGAATAGGCACATGAAGCTGAAGTATTCTAATCTAAGAAAATGCATAATTTGAAGAAAAAATGATGTAATTGTGACTGCTGAAGCATTTTGACTTTTTATGTTTTAGATCTAGGGATGAAATAAATTATTCTTCAAGAGCTAACACAATCAAATATTGTTTCTCCCATGTTCCCCTGATAACGTATACACACAGCCATCATTCACAAAGCTAATGAGCTATGAGTAGTGAGGAATCGGCTTGATTTTAAAACAGCCTTCACGGCTCAATCTCACCTTATCCCTAGTAGAATAGATTTAATATGATGAAGAATAACTTATTTCTAGAAATATATGTTTACTAAATAAAAACAAATCTTATAGTATTTATTTGCGTGTGTGTCCAAGACTCCCTAGTGGTGTGAACCTTGGATATTTTACTTAACCTGTTTGTGTCTAAACTTTGGATATATAAACAATGATAATGATACAGCCAATGACATAGATTGTTTTCAGTTTTAAATGAATTCTTAAGTAGGCATTTGTTAAAATAAAGCAGGGAACAAGATAAGAAATGCAAAGTCTATTTAACTCTCTGATATTTTTTCATATTGCACAGTACTCTACCACATGTTCTTTTTCTATTTAACAGAGTTGTTAGTAACTGTTTAGTGAATTTTCTTTTCATGTGTAATTAATCTTAGCATACACAGTACTGAGTTTCTTATGAAACCTTTGTGAATGTACGTATGTGTGCGTACAATATTTTCTCTCCACATATTATTCTCCCCTCTTTATCATACCTCATGAAGGCACAGTCATTCTTGCTGTACTGCTTCCTCAATTCAAGTGGACACTGTTCAGCTTTCATGTCACATCATGTAATAATATATGTAATGAGGTATGTTATATGTGTATATCAATCTACAGCATAGTGGACACGTGTAATACTTCTCTTTTTGAATATGATATTTTTCATTTAACATGATCCCTAGTTCTATTCATTTTCCCGAAAATGATTGATCATTTTTCTCTGTATATATGCCAATTTTCCCAGCCCATTCATCCTCTCTTGGACATGTGTGCTATTTCAGTGTCTTAGGTATCATGAATAGTGCAGCAATAAACATGGATGTACAAGTGTTGTTGAGATGTGCCAGTTTCTATGTATAACCCCTCAGTGCTCATATGGTCATTCTGTTTTGAGTGGTTTTGTTTTACTCTGATCAACAGCTTAAGAAGGTAGTATTTCCTCAAATTTTAACATTTTTTTATTATTTTTCTTTACATTACTCATCTTAAATTTTATGTATACAGTGTTTTGTGTGAACGCATGTATGCACACCATGTGCATGATCATGATGGTGGTCAGGCCCTGTGTGGGTGCTGAGAACTGAAACTGTCCTCAGCCAGAAACAGCAAGTGCTATTAACCAAGGAGCAATCTTTCTAGGCTATGATTTGTTTTCTTGACAGCATTCTAAATGGATGAGACAGAGCACTGAAATATTTTTAATTTGAATCTCCCTGTAGATCCCTTGTGGAGTTCGAATACTTAAAAGATTATACTATTGTCCATTTACATATCATTGCGGTATACCCAATTCATTTTCCATTTATTGATTGGAAAATATTTATGTTGTCATTGTCATTGTTAATCCACAGTTAGATGCACAGTGAGTGTGATGAATAATACTGTCAATTTGATGACTCTAGAATTACTTATAACTAAAATCTCAAGACTCATCTGTGAAGTGGGTTCTAAATTAGATCAATTGAGGTAAGAAGGCCAACTACAAATGGCACCATTCTCTGAATGGGGATTTAAATGTAATGAAAACGGTAGAGTTGAGCACTAAGATTCATCTCTCTACTTCTTGAGTACAGATGCAACGTGACCAGCTATCTTCAGCTCCTGTTACCACGAAGCCTCTGGCATGATGAACTCTAGTTAAGAACTGTGAGCCCAAATAAACCCTTCCTTGTGTAAATTGATTTGGGTGGGTATTTCAGCATAATTACAGAAAAAGTAACTAATTCAATATGAATTTTTTTCTGCTTTCTGAGGCCTATCTCTTCGCTTTGATGACTGTTTCTTGTGCTCTGAAAATGCAGTGGGTCCCATGGTCTGGGGATCATCTTGTGTGGTAGGTTCAATTATTTGCATGACTCCTATTTGTTGTTATACATCTGTTTAAACTGTTTATATTATTGATTTATGCATATATGTATGTATAACAGTGTTTATATTATATTGTTTTGTTGTTGGCAAGTCTCATATGACTAGAAATTAATCAATTACTTCTAGATTTAATAATAGTTAGAATATTACTTTTCAATGTGTTCATCAATGGTTTTCAGTATTTCATTAGATTCACTATACCAAATCTGTAGTTATATTGGTTTATGATTTTTCTTCTTTTGTTTGCTTATTTTGCTATGAATTTTTAAATCTTAATTCAATCTGAAGAAAAAAAACTACTTGTTTAATCTGTTCTTTGTGATCCTCTTTTGGTGTCCATTTTATTAACTTTCACCCTGATCTGTAAAAGTTCCTCTGTCCATTGATTTTGGACTTGACAGCTGATGTTTTGCTAAGACACTGAGATGGATCATTAAGCTGTGATTTGAGAACTTTCACACTGCTAATGTAAGAAGTCACACCTCCACACTTTCCTATTAGATCAACCCTTTCTGCATTCCAGATGATCTGGTGTGCTGTACTTTCTTTGTATTTCTGAGTTTAGGACATTTAAATTTCTACTGTTTTGTTTTCAATTACTAACTTATGATTTAGGAGTGTTTTGTCTAATTTCTAAGTATTTATGTAGATTTTGTGATTCATCTTCCTGTTCACTTTTAGTTTTATTCCACTCTGATTTAATAAGATACTTTTATTATTTCATATTTATTTTATTTATTTATTCTTCTTTCATACAATACATCCTAACCACAGCCTCCCCTCCCTCCCCTCTCCCCAACCCACTCTCACCTCCCTTCTCCCCTAGATCCACTTCTCCTCCTGTTTCCCTTCAGAAAAGAGCAGGACTTCCAGTGATATTAATAAAACTCTGCATAACAAGAAACAGTAAGACTAGTCATATACACTCATATTACATGTGAAAAAGGCAACCCAGTAGGAGGAAACAGGTCCCAAAAGCAGGCAAAGGAATCAGAGACACCCTCACCCCCATTGTTAGGAGTTCCACAAAAACACCAAGCTGAAGAACCACAGCATGTATGCAGAGGACATAGTTCAGACCCATGCAGGCTCAGTGTTTGTTGCTTCAGTCTCTGTGAGTCCTTATGAACCCTGATTAGTAGATTCTGTGAGCCATGTTCTCCTCTTGTCCTCATTCTATCTCCAGCAGTCCTTCCTCCCCCTCTCCCTATGAAGTTACCTTAGCTTTGCCTAATGTTTGGCTGTAGATCTCTGTATCTGTCTTATCAGTTGCTGGAGGAAGCCTCTCTGATGACGATTGGGCTAGGTACCGATGAGTACAGCAGAATGTAATTAGGAGTCATTTCATTGACGTTTTTTTTTCCCAGTCATGTTTGGTTCTGCCCTAGGTCTCTGAGCCATCCAGATTCTGGATCATGGCTGTTATGCAAAGGATGGTCACACTACAATACAGAGATCCAGAGAATTTAGATGAAGAAAGGTCAGGGGCTGGGAGGGGTGTGGCACATGGATCTCCTAGGGACAGAGAAATGCAATAGATTTTTTGGATGGACTGGGGGCAGGTGGGGATGGGAACAGGAGTGATCAGATAAGGGACAAAGGGAGAGAGGGAGAGTACAGAGAGAGAAGATTGAAATTGGAGGATATTTAGGGGGCTATATGCAAACCTAGTACATAGAAACTTCCCAGAACCTATGAGGTTGACCCTACTGAGAACTTCTATAATTGACAATATGGAGCCTGAAGAAGCAGCCATTGTCTGTAACCAGGATAAGCTCCCAGTAGTGGAACTTGGACAAGAATCTAGCCAGAATATCTATGATCCACAGCCGGCCTTGCCTGAAAAATGCTCTGGGGCAATGGTGTCTCAGAGCTTGTAGGAGTGGCCAACAACTGCTCGCTCTCTCTCTTTCTCTCTCTCTCTCTCTCTCGAACTGGTCTCTCCTTCATTCCAGTCTAAGAGGAATTGATTGAGAGACACAGCTCACGCAGAGGATCTGGGAAGAGTTGAAGAGTTAGAGGAGGGAGAAACTGAGATCAAAACACAGTGGGGGACTACTTTCAAAAAGAAAAAATGAAAGTCCCCTTTGTGTATCTGCTGTACAGACTACCTACAGATCTCTGTGTCTCTAGTTCCTCTCCATGTGCTTACCACACATGGCTTCTTTTGTTTCTGGTTCAAGATGGGACTGAGGGGTAGTCTTCTGCCTTTCCTTTGATTCTTTTTTTTTTTAACTTTTGGAGTATATTGTTTTCTTTGTAAATATAAAACTCTGTCTTTCTGTATTTATCTCCTTTCTCTATATACTGTTTATTCTGGTCCTTTCTTGTCTTCTCCTGATATCAATACTCCCTGCAGTCACAGATTTTGTGTTCTTTGTGAGATTTGTGAAGAAGTAGCCGAGTGGTGTTTTTCTCTATATCACTCTTTTCAAAGCCCCAGACTGACTGATTGATTGATTGATTTATCTTTAAAGAACATTTAAGAGTTCTTAGTATTTTCTGATTTTAGTAATTGAGGTACAAAAAATGAATATGTGTACTTACTAAGTTACCTTGCCACATTCATACGATTTGAATTTGTAGCAAGGACCTAGGCATTTCTAACCCTTGCAGTTGCCTACAGTGTTATTTTGACATGTGAAATTGTTACAAACAATATTGTAAATATTTTTACCTCCCAAGAACCTGGTAGTATCAGGAGATTTTAGGATGTATGAATTACATGTTTCTAGGACATAGTCTCTAGAAAACTGATATTCTACTTTGGACAAATTCTCTCTGCTCCTTTGTGGCGTGCTGACAGTAGTAAATGACTCACTTCTTTGCTCATATTTCATATTGGAAGATTACATGAAATAAAATTTGGATTATCTACGTAAGTGGTTTAATCTTTGTAGAACAATCGATTGAGTTGTGGTATTAGAGCATAATGTAATCTATGATTAACATAAAATGTTATTATGTTATCTAGACTGAAATGAATAATCAATATTTGAACTAGAAAACTGGCAACACAACAAAAGATCAACAACAACACCTGGCTGCAGCCTGTACTATATTCTGACATGTTGTGTCATGTTCTAATAGATGATCCGTTTGCCTGTAATACTTACTTCATCTCTACCTGAATGAGTTTCTCTTGCATCATCATCAACTAATTACTTGGTCCTACTATGTCATGTGATCACATTTTAAAGAATTCACTGAGGTTGTGCATACTAAGATTCTGAATAATTCTTTTATTTTGACTTTGAGCTGTTGACTTCATTGCTTATTGCTATTAAAACAGTTCTATACATTTGTTTCTCCCACTTAACTTTAAAGTAAGTGTTATGAAGGCAGAAATCTTGCTCTTTGGCTGCATGATGATTTGGTAGATTGAATGTGGAAATTGAATACTTGAAGTGCCAGGCTGATGTTGACTGTTAAGTCTGAAGATTGAAGTCTTAAAATCAAGTGACTTGGAAATTTATATAGTCTAATTTATTGCAGCAACTATTATTGATGTGCCTATAAAATAATAACTTATTGAGTGTGGAGATATATTTTTCTCTGTCTATTGCCAAAAGTTGGAAGAAATTATAGCTAGTGACATTCTAGATACCTATTCAAATAGATAGTTTCTGTTGGTTTCTGTGCTGGAAAGGTCCTCAAATGGCTTTACCAACCAAAGTCTTCCACGATTCTTTCCTTGGAATTTGGAAATACATCCTTAAAATACAAGAATAGTGTCACATATTGAGAAAAAGAAGAACTTTCTAGAACAGCTTAGCCCTTGTCAATCTATACACTCCTAGAACATGGAGTCCTACAATATTTTGATTCAGAGTGCTAGTGAGAATATTTCACAATTCCTCAGGAAAGATATCATGAACAATATATGTAGACAAGACTCCATCCCTTCCAGACTGATTTCCTGTACCTTGTGGCATTAGATAACCATGAATACAAAACCATGTTATCATTTACTTCCTATCGTCAAAATAATTAAATTATTAACTTGTATTAACATTCTTTCTTTCTTGTCTCATGCACTTGGATTGATAAAATAATGGCAAAGTATTTTGAAAAAAGGGACTCTCTTGCATGATATTGAAAAATAGAAGCAATTATGTGTTCTTCCATGCTGCTTGGATGCAGCAAATAGTTCAGTGTCTGACATATTGTAGATACTATTATCAATATTGTAAGATTAAAAGAAGTAATAAAGTACAAGTAGTAAATAAATATGTTTTCACATACATGTAGCCATATATGAAACCATTGAATATAAAAAACTAGATTCAAAATAAAAAGCAATGCATAATTTTATATAATAGAAATATAATTTTATATATTAAAATTGTCATAGCTCTTGTGTTACAGTAAACACTGAACTAACCATGCACATTGTGTGTTCACTGATGAGATTTTCACATAAATATTACTTTCTCTTTATAAATGATACTAATCATAGATTGTGTTGTTCTGAAAAATGCCATTCATTTTCTCTTAAGGAAATTTAAGTGATCTATAAAATCAATATAGTTATTAGTTTACAAACTGTTTTCTTGAAATGGGAGGAACCTTATCTGTATCAGTGACATATTTTAATGTCTCAATTAAAATTTCCTTATACTCCAAATGTGTCATAAAAACTGGGTATTGAAATTTGTAACCTCATAAAACACACCTTATCATCTTGCTGTGACCCACATTTTCTTATCTTACAAGGTTGTTCATATTAGTTCTGAGCCCCTCTACATGAAATCTTTGAAAATAATCTCCACATTATAGCAATATGCTGGAGGAAAATAATAAAAACAAAACCCAAACTACATTTAGTGGTAATCTAATATTGTGAATACAGCATAAGTTAATTAAATGTCACAATAATCTACTATACACCTTGAAGCATAAGCAAAGATGTTTCTTGTCTTTAAATTATTTGAGAGAGGTTCTTAGAGCTTTGGGCAGCTGTTATAGTCAATCAGTCAGGTTTTTTTTTTTTCTTTAGATTCTGGACCCACACACAAATCAACATAAAATCCTTGCCAAAACTATTAGTCTAAAATCTATTTTGAACACTGACAGACACTTTTTTTTAGGTATTTCTGTCAAATATTTGAAAAAGAAATTTTCTTACTTGTTAGTGTTACCTTTAAATGTATTAGTTATAAAGCATATGGAATTTCTTTTTCCAATATTTAGCCTCAGGAAAATATTTTATTTATGTAATATGTTCATGGAATGTATTTCAAACAAAGTGAAGTAATCCCTAGTAAATAAACCCCAAGCGATTATAATCCCTCATTACTTTTATGATCACATAGTTGTCCCCAAGGGGCTCTAACTTTCAGAGGAAGACAGCAGGCTAGAATGAGACAATTCAATCGTGGTAGCAAGGAAATTGACCGGGGCAGCATATATCCATGCCATGTAGTACCTGATGAAATGTAAAATGAGTAATAAGAGGATTAAATGCTTGCACATTCTTAATCAAATGCTTCATTGTTTAAGCATTACTTTGACCTCCATCATTCTTTGAAAATTCTATGTTGCTAAATATTTATTTCATGTTAGTTGAATTTCACTATTGTGAAAGTGGTATAATTTGTCATCATATCAAATACCCCATCAAAGCTAACACATATACTTTCTGATAAGATCTGATATTTTACATTTAGTTCCACATGTAGATCTTGATCAGGAATAGTTTATGTGATATTAAAAGTTCAGATACATTTCTAATGGATATCATGAACATCAATTAGCAAAATGACAAGCCAAGAATCAATCTTTTGATTTTGGCTGGTCTTCACAAATAATCTAAACCTCTCAAGCTTATCTTGAAAAGTCTATGTTATCAAACAGAGTAACATGGCAACTTGATAGTTATTTTTATAAGACTTTTTTTCCAGTGAAGTTTAGTGAAACCAGCTATTTTCACACATGAAAAGCTTACAATACCACCTTGGACTTAGAAATAGAATCATACTTGTCTGATGACTTTTATTAGCACTGAGGAGACTGTGATCTTTGTATCTCAATAGCAGCCTCAAAGCCTCACCTGAGTAATCTGATCCATGGCAAGATGGGACTCACCAATCTTCCACTTCTCATTAGCTCAGGAGAAGTGAAATTTCTTCTACAAGCTGACTTTTAATTCTAGATGCTATACCTC
This sequence comes from Peromyscus californicus insignis, assembly GCF_007827085.1. Taxonomy (NCBI): domain Eukaryota; kingdom Metazoa; phylum Chordata; class Mammalia; order Rodentia; family Cricetidae; genus Peromyscus; species Peromyscus californicus. The sequence goes on along the minus strand of NW_026294491.1, from coordinate 45,997,698 downwards.
CTTGTAGATTCAATTAGGTAAAATATAGGTATCATTCCAATTTAAATCACCTGCAATACTAGTTAATTAGAATCAGTTATTTAAAAAAATGCTCAAAACTAGGAATTGTTCAGAAGAGTTGTTTCACGTGTACTAGTTTGCACACTCTGTGATATCAACTTTAACAAGTCAAAATTCTGTGTTTAATGTGAACTGGGAGTAGAAAACCAGGTATCTGGAATATTAATTAATTAAGGATATTATTTTTGAAAACCTAAATGAGAGTGAAATTAGTTTTCAATTAACCATCAAGTGGCACAGTACTTTTTAGATTTAATTGCTCCTGGGATTGGCAATATATCCATTGGCTAGTTGCTAGTAAAACAATGTAAAATCATTCTAAGAAAGAATATTTTACTTAATTCCTCACACAACTGTATCAAAGAGATACTTACAAAGGTAACAGGAATTTCATCTTTTGTTTTCTGGAAGAAAGGGAATGATAAACTGAGACATGTAGTATGTAAATATAAAACAATATATTCTGTGTACAGAAAAGACTGTTGAAGAGCATAGTCATGTGTAAAAATAAAGAATGAACATGGTTCAAGATTTTGGATGCAGAAATACAGCCCTTGTTTGTACAAGGAGGACACTTGGCTGCTATTAGACATCATATCAACCATCTAATATATCTTTCCTGTAGTAATAAAGAATAGTTCAGATATTCAGGTAAGGCCCTGATCCCCCACTGGACAGACCAATTTTGTAACTCCTAGGCCCCAGGGACACATCTGTGCCCCTCCCCTCAGCCATCCCAGTCCCAGAGACCTGGCAGCAACCTCCTCTCCTGCCCCATCGCCAACCATCTCCCAAGGCACCAGCAACCATCTGAGCTGCATTCACCTATTGAGAGAAGAGTGACCCAGAGCTCCACCTGTACAGATTTAAGGAAGAAATGAGTAGAAGGTAGTGTAAGAACACATTCAACAACACAAAGGGCAATATGCACCACCAGAACTTAGTGATTCTACAATGGCAAAACCTGAATATCCCAATGGAGATGATCCAGAAGAAAACAACCTTAAAAATAAATTTTTGAAGATGATAGAGTCCCTGAAAGAGGAAACGAAAATTTCCCTTAAAGAAATGGAGGAAAACACAAACAAAAAAATTGGGAGAAATCCATAAATCTCATAAAGAAAGCCAAAAAACCCAAGAAAAAACAATCAAACAAGTGAAAGAAACAGTTCAAGACTTGAAATTGAAATAGAGGCAATAAGGAAAACACAAACCAAGGGAATTCAGGAAAAGGAGAATCTGAGTAAATGAGTAGGAACTACAGAGGCAAGCATAACCAACAGAATACAAGACATGGAAGAGGCATAGAGGATACCATAGAGGAAATAGATTTATCTGTCAAAGAAAATGTTAAATCTAGCAAAATTTTCACACAAAACATTCAGGAAACCTGAGACACCATATTATGAATATTAAGAGGATTGTTTTTATCAGGTGTTTCAAAATTCAAAATTCGTACTATATTCTACCTAATTCATTTTCTCTATTTTCTTCTTAGATGAGAACAATCAGAAAACAAGTGTCCGAGAATGGAACCTGACCAAGAAACCTACCAAGAGAATGGAAACTTTCTCATATCTGATAAAATAGACTTCACATCAAAGCTGGGCAGAAGAGATAAAGAAGACTACTACATAGCAATAAAATGAGCAATCTATGAAGACACAAAAATGATAAACCTTTATGCATCAAATACTGGGAGACTACTTTTATAAAACAAACACTGAAAAGCATTAAATATCACTTATGCCCTGGCACAATAATGATAAGACACTTCAATATCCTACTCATTTATCTAGATTTCATCTAATAGGTTCTCTAAATAGAAAATTATCAAAGCTATCTCATAGCTAAGTTTTTATCATAGATCAACTGGATTTCATAGATATGTATGTAATATTATGTTCAAGATAAAGGGAATACACATCCACATCAGAAATGCTTGGAAGTTTCTCCAAAATTGATCACAACATAAGGAGTAAAACAAGCCTTAATAACTACAAAAAAAGTCAAGATACTTTCTTCTTTTCACAAAGAAGAAAAAAAGTAGAAGTTAAATGCATGAAAACCTTTAGAAACCACAGAAATACCTGGAGACTGAATAACACATTTTCAAATGAACAGTAGTTTTCTTTTTTTTTTTTTTGAAGAGATAAAGATGAGCCCCATGACCCTAGTATGTTCAATATGCTGGGGACAAGAGCTCCCTATTGCAACTGAGTCTAAACATTAACCAATGATGTCTCCTTAGAGATATCAATACTGCCATAAGGTAACAAACTTCATTTCCTCATCTTCTATAAACAAACCCTTAAATCTTTCAGGTTTCATGCTTTCTAAACAAGGACCATATGGAAAACTTCTGCACATTATCAAGAGTAGCTACCAACTTGAGGTGCATACTTGATCTGCTTTGGACCAGAGTTTCTGTGAACTAAGCTTGGGAAAATACTTCCCAGACGATTTCCAGTCAATGATCCCAGTCTCCTCTTAAAAACAGCTGATTTTTCTGTCTCAGATAACCAGAAGTAATTGTCCCAGTAAAGCAACAATTTACTTCAGTGGTGTTTGTCTTTTATTAATCACAATTGATTCCTCAGCTCCAGCTGACCACAAAATAAACCATGTTCTTAATTCAAATATATAACACAATCTCCGATACAGTCTTTAAGGATTTAAAAACTTCCTTCTAAAATGAATACAAGGCAAGCTTCTATTGTCTGGATTTCTTTCAACATTCATCTTCCAAAACTCTCATAAAACAGCCAATTAGCTCTGCATATTCAATGGCTTCTCTACACCAAAGTTCCAAACACTTCTACAACCCCCTCCAAAACAACATGGTCAGTTCTGTTACAAAAATTACACTGTCTGGTATCAATCTCTGTGCTTGTTTTGTTCCTCTTGCTGTGATAAAACACTCCCCAAAATAACTCTGAGAGGAGAGTAATTTGTTTATATTTTGAGGCCCCATCCATCCTTTAGGAAAGCCATGGTTGTAACTCAAGTAAAGAACTGACACAGGGACCATGGAAAGATGTTGCTCACTGGTTTTGTCTCCTTAACTCACTCAGCCTGCTTTCTCATACAACCATGGACCACCTTCCCAGAGGTGGCACCACCCACAATAGTCTGGGGCACTCCCACATCAATCACCAATCATGAAAATACTCCACAGAATTGCCTACAGACCAATTTTATGGAGACTTCTTTTTAATCAAGGCTGCTTCTTTCTAGATGCCCCCTAGCTTATGTCAGGTTGACAAAAGTAATCAGCATAATCATATTCATCAAAAATCCTCTCCTCAACTCCCCCACAATTTACCCCACCTGACTTTTCAGCTACTTCATTTTATTCTTTTTTATGAATTTTATAACCCATCATCTCCAATTTGTGCTATGCACATAGTTCTAGCTGGAGGCCATCCAGTGGAGAGAGATCAACAAGAAAGCATCAACCGTTCTTAGCTTCTCAGTTAGGGGTGGGAGATGATGAACTACTTCTCACTTTCTGCTATCATGATTGACTTAGTTTTGTGCAGGTCTTGTGCAAGCAATCCAAATTTCTTTGGGTTTATGAGTGCAGTAGTCCTGTCATTTGCAGAATAGACTGTTTTGCTCCAGTGGTCCCCATCCTCTGGCTCTTAAAATTCCTTCTTCCCTCTTATGCAAATGTATCTATGTTTTTAGAGAGGGTAAGATTGATGTCCCACTTGTGGTTGATCACTCCACAGTCATTTACTGTCTGCACATGGACCAGTTTTGAGTTTCTACACTAATCATCATCCATTGCACAAAGAAACTTCGCAACCTCCCAAAACAATACAGACTTTATTTGCTGCCCATAGTTGCCCACCAAAATATAATGATGGGGTTCTATTGCTGAGGACATCACCCATATTACCTGAAGTACAGGGAGATATGTTGATATTAATCAGGGCCTTCCTTCCTGTTCGCTATCTTTTATAATACTAGAAGATGTCATAAAGATTGCTGGGGGGAGGGGAAATCATCATTGTTCATACCCACCTGTGAATCCTACATACTGTAATAATGATCTAATGGCATGATATGTCTGTTTGTGGAATGTTGACCTGAACAACATGAAGGCAAACAACCACTTTCTGATTGGGTTTCAAGCCCACTACACATGAGAAACTCATGCCTTATACTGACAATCTGACCAAGAATTCATTATTGAGGGGCTCACAGGCCCCAGAGGTGAACCTAATACAATTATTTGCTAAATGGACATGACATCAAACAGCCCTCTGTCAGGTTTAGCTTTCCACCCTTTGGAGAACTTAACCTGTTAGAGGAGATGATAAGGGGTGGGCAGAGGGGTGAGGTAGAAAGGAAAAGAGAATAAGAGAGGAATCTGTGGTTGGTATGTAAAATGAATAAACAAATAAAAATAAAAAGTACAAAATAACAAAAAGCCAAAATCCTGTTTTCTTCTTTGCTAAGAGTTGACTCCAGAGCTAAGCTCATGGTTGGTAGGGCCTCTGAATCCATGCAACTAGTTCATCTTTTGTCCATGTTTTAGTTTCTAAATTCTCAGTGGTCTAATTCTAGACATTTTAAATGCATTATGGTTCCACTCTAGATTCTTCATTGTTAAAGGCAAAAATAATACAATTTTTAATAAATGAATATGTACTTTATATTTATGAATATATATTCAGTACATTTAATTTTATGTTTGTCACAGTCAAATATTATTAAATAGTATTTGGGAAGAAGCATTTATATGTATTTATAATCACATTAACAATTATAATTGCACATACAGTGGTATATTAAAAGTGATAGATTTCGATTTCATTACAGCAGAGATCATTGACTGAAATTTTAATATAATTGAAATTCTGGTAAAACACTTATTTTTCTTCAAAATTTATTAAAATATATCATCTAGAGTTATGATTCTATATGAAGATAAATAAGATGAAGTAGTGTTCATATTATAAATTTAGTTAAAATTTTTATAATATGAAATCAATATTCCATTGAAAGCCTTTGGAAAATAGATATTGGGCTACAGTGAAAGTAATGAGAAGTTCACAAACAAAAACTTCAATGCAGAGTTTAGCTTTCCGTAGTTGACCTGATTATCATTGGTAAGACTATTTGTGTCTATTTGGAATGTAACCTGAGGACTAGATTGCAAAAAACCAGAAGGGCTACTGAAGTGAAAACAGAAACTAGCAATGATTTTCATCTTTGCCCAGGAAGACATGAACTATCAACATATAAGAGAGTTCAGATGACATCACGTTTATATGTGAGCATCTACTAATTACACAGAGAGGGAGATTCCAGAGATACCACAAAGCTTTTAATAGTAGGACTGACCTTTTCCTGTAGTCTGCATTTGGAAAAGAAAACAAAGTATTTCTAAACAAAAGATCTTGGAGCATAGAATCCACCACCCTATCATGGATGCCAATGGATCTTGAAGCCTGTTTAGAACGGTGGAGGATGAACTTGAAAGTTATGGGCTGGCTGAAATCAGTTTAATGATATCCATTCTCTCTGGAAGAGAAATCTGCCTTTTTCCTAGGGAAACAAAAAGTATGAATGAGAACTCAACTGGAGGTGAAAAGATGAGAAAGTCATGCTTAAATGGTCTTTCCTTGATGCAGAACATACTATGCATTGAGATGCATGGGCGAATGACAGAGAAGTGTGTGTGTGTGTGTGTGTGTGTGTGTGTGTGTGTGTGTGTGTGTGTGTGTGTGTGTTTTTCCAGGCCAAGATGTCCAAACAGAAGTCTAAACACTTGTTCCTTTTACTAACCTAGATGAAAGTATGATACACTGACAAAATAACAGTATGATATTTCAGTACTTTCTCATTTTCTCATGATATATCTGAATACCTAACAGAAACAATTTCAGTTTGTGTGCGTGTGCGTGTGTGTGTGTGTGTGTGTGTGTGTGTGTGTGTGTGTGTGTGTGCGTGTGTGTGTGTGTGTGCGTGTGTGCGTGTGCGTGTGCATGTGTGTGTGTGTGTGTGTGTGTGTGTGTGTGTGTGTGTGTGTGTATGTGTGTATGCAGGTGCACATGCCAATATACATACATAACCCAGTGGTGTGAAAGCAAGAGCTTGACATGAGGTGTCTTCCTCAATTATTGTCCACTTTAATTTTTGAAACATGTTCTCCCACTGAACATGGAGCTCATTAATTCAGCTAGACTGGCTGTCCAACTAAAGCCAATTATTATCCTATCTCAATTCCCACAGTGCTGGGATTAAAGGTACACATTGCTCTGTACAACTTTTGATTTGAGTGCCAGGAATCTAGTTGAACATCAACTCAAACTTTTGTAGAAAACACTTCACCACAGAAGCATTTCCTTACCTCCTAACAGAAGTAGTTTAAAGGAAAAATTTAAAAAAAGAGAGAAGGGATCCGAGAAGAGGAGAGCAGACAAAAGCACAGGAAAGGAGCGAGTGTTCTATAAAAGCTAATAGCAAAAAATATACCTAAAGCTATTTAAAACAAGGAACATGATATCAAATGTACACATTGGCAGTTAATCTAAAACATTTATAAAACATATTGGATGGATATAAATGTGAATATCACAAGAATGAAATCATGGTTAGCCTAATTTTTTAAAAAAGTTTATTTGATAGGAAATCACCAAAAAAAAATTGAAATATGTTTGGGTGTTTGAGGACAAAGTGAGTATTTTGAAATATGCAATGCTAGAAAATAATTACTTAACTATGATTAATTATTTTATACTGTGTCTGTACTATCATAACGTTAACATTCCCGTTATGTAATGCAGTGGAAAATTACAGCAGAGAAAATGAACATTCCAGGCTCTTGAAGGTCATAAATAATAGCCAATTAAATAAAAGTAAACTACAAGAAAATGGTTGCTAGAGTTGAGAGTAGCAATCAGAAATGGAGAAAAAATAGACAAAAAAGTGAGGATGATAATTAGAAAGATGTCTCAGAGGGTACTTAGACTTAATACAATAGACCAATAGAAATCAGAGTCTTTTGATATCTAGTCATCATTTAATCTTAATGATTAAATTGACAGTTGCCTATTTATGTGGGCATGTCTAGTGATGGTTGGTAAATCTTTAACAATCACACAGAGTAAGGAAATGTTGAAGTTTACATTGTTTTAATAAAATTAGTTGAAGTATAACAATTATATAATACCTAGCTTTATTAATTGTTAAGTTGGAAGTTTAAAGTCATATCTTTTTGTTTTCCCTTTTTTTTGTTTTGGTTTTTTCAAGACAGGGTTTCTCTGTGTAGTTTTGGTGCCTGTCCTGGATCTCACCCTATAGACCAGGCTGGCCTCAAACTCACAGAGATCCGTCTGGCTCTGCCTTCTGAGTGCTGAGATTAAAGGTGTGTGCCACCACTGCCCAACTTTGTTTTCCCTTATATTTAATGAGACTTTGAGCTATTTTTTATTTTGTCACCATTATCAATAGACTTATGATTTGTATGGCAATAAAAAAATCATTAAATGGTTTTTAACTTATTCAGTCTATAAGAATTGTAATTGTTTGATTATCTAAATCCAGAGCAGAATTACAATTTTTGTGAAGCTATACACAGTAGGTAGAACTATTGTAAAAGTATTATTTTTGTTTATTTTAAAAATATTCATGAGGTTGTGGAATGATTGTTCAGTGGTTAAGCCCACATACTAGTCTTTCAGAGGACCTGATTTCTGTTTTCTATAATATGTTGATTAGCTGATTACTTTATATAACTGTAGTTCCAGGAGATATGATTCCTTCTTTCTGGCCTTGCGGGGGGGTGAGGGGGATGTATATGCATAAGGTACATATACATACTAGCATATTCACAGATATACCCATTAAATAAAAACTAATAGAATATATTTCATAAAATACATACATAGGCTATAACTATGCCCATCATACAAACTTGCTTGTCACCAGTACTAATGACCTGAATTCAATTCCCAGGACATTCAAGATGGAAAAAGAGAACTTACATCCTCAAGTTACCTTTTGACTACCACATATACACTTAGACATACCAAAATAAATGTGATCGGTTTTGAAAATTTAAATCAAAGTGTGCTCATTAAAAATAAAGAAACAATTCAAGCTACATATTGAGACTATTGTTTAAAGAATCAAGACAAATAAGTGAATGATTAAATAAATTACCAAAATCAACAATTAGCAAAATATCAATCAATCATTTATACATTCTAAAGTCAATAAAAGATTTATAATGATTCCTAAAAAGCATCATAATTTAAATAGATAAGTTGACTAAACTTATATGAAAGAGATGGCTTGATAATTACAGACACTCTTCACCCTGAGCAGTTCATCTCACTTACTATCACAGGTGATAATTTATCTGAAAATTTACAAAAGAAATAATGCTACTTTACTGAACCAAGAGAGAACTAAGAGAGAAAAAAATAATGATTCTGAACACATCTTTTTCAGTATGCAGGACTCTACCAACTTCTTTCTACTCACCATATTCCAAATCCTTCCCAACTTCTAGCAATTACCATTTGACAATCAAAATGACATATTTTAAACTTTCACATATGAGGGAGAACATGCAGTACTTTTCTTTCTGTGTCTGGTATATTCAATTAACATAATGTCCCCCAGTTCATCCATTTTGCTACAAATGAGAGGATATCATTCTTTTTTATGGGTGAATAAATTTTAATGAGGACACAAAACTTTTATTTTTAATGAGAATCACTAAAAAGTCTTGATGAAATGGACTTCATTAAGATTTTGAATTTATGTTCATTTGTAGACACTATACTATTAAGGAATAGAAAAGAATCCAGGAATGAGAGTGTACACTTAACATCCCAGTACTCAAGACACTGAGGAGGAAGATTGTGAGTAGGAAACCATCCTAGAATATATAAAGGATCTTATCCCAAAGTTGAATAATAGAATTATATGACAAACTAAATAAATCAGAAAAATATTAATATGCATAAGCCAAATGAAATAAAAAAAATGATATACAAATCTAAATATTTACCTAAGCAGGCATTTGGGATTTTAATAGACCTTACAAGCTACAAAACCAATTTTCCATGAAAGAGGTACTTATTACTGCAATAGTAGCTTGACTATTATTGGGATAGTCAAGTGATTTCTTATTGGATCTGAGACCCAGTCCAGAGGAATATTCCTTTCTAGGACTATATGTCTTATAAAAGGTTCATTGCTTGGGATGCTATAGACATGAGGAGTTAACCTACTACTTCTATTTCCATAATAGTAGTCAAACTACCTCTTAAATTTTATTGTAGTACCCATGGATGGGAGAAAATACTCACCTTTGATCAAAAATGTTTCTTTTTGCAGTAAGAACAGTTAATAGAGATAATCTTGTTTCATCAAGACACTGGAAACAAATTAATTTTGAATGCTTACCAAACAATCTACTCTAAACTTAGAGAATGTCTTAGAGGAAGAAATGAAGAGTTTAAGAAACAAATAATAAGAGAGAGAACTGTGGTATGTTACCTTAGGTGTGTGATGTATTTAAGTCATTCATGAAATAACAACATCTGTGGATGTCTGTATAGCAGCCACCCATGACCATTCTGGTAAATATTCAGCTATAGGTTATGGAGGGACTCATAAGACCCTACACACACCCACAGGAGACATTGGCAATTGAGAGTTATAGGAGGATGGATAGAATGTCATTTTCTTCAGTAACATAGCTGTTGGTAAGATAATCATGCTCAGATGGGTAGACTCACCCCCATGAACATGCGACAGGCCCTGGATAAACACAATGGACTAAGAAACAAAAAGGAAAGCAATAAAAGCATGAAAATGGGATGAGGACTTGACAAGAAGAAAGGAGTTGGTTGGTATTGTGGGAGATAGGGGAAGATTCAGGAGTGGTGTGTACTGATTATATTATTTGCATATATGAAAATGTCAAATAATAAATTTTAAAATCAGGTAAACAAATGGAATGGTCATTGCAGATCACTTTACTCAATGACCCATATTGATTTAAATTATTATTAGCATAAAAATCAAAGTGAAACTCCATTTAGTTTTGCTACATGGACTACCTGTGGATACAGAAATAAATACTAGTAAAGGTGTTATGTAGGATCTGAATATAAAAATTTCCTACATGATAGCCTTTGAGTTGTTATAATCATTGTTGAAATGGCTTCTGATAATTTGTATAGCTAAATATGAAGTTATGAATATTTAAGCAATTGGATTGCCATGGCTCTGTGGAAGGAAAATTGGGGAGAACACTTGAGACTATTCATGGATATGCATGTGTGTTCATTATTATCCTGGATTCAGAACTCAGATGTGTATCAGCAGCACTATGAACAGAGACTTTGGACTACTACAAAGCTTCAAAGAGTAGCCAGATGATGCTACCTACAAAATAGAAAAGGCACTCACAGAGTATTGAACCACGTAAGGTAGAAAACAGAGAACATACTATGCATTTTCTATTTGTGTGAAATGTATGAAGAAGGGCAGTGATAGTAATACCATTCATGAGAGTAATCCTATGTGAAGACCTTGTCTTGGTCTTGTGTATGTTTATATATGTCCTATTAGAAAATAAAGACCTAAAACCACATTAGGTTATACACTGATTTGATTCAATACTGTGTCCAATAATAAGGCAAAAATCATATTTTTTTGTGGAAAGTTTATATATGTTATTTTAGTAATAATATCTTTTGATTAATTAATGAGATTTTTCTAGAAGGAACCACTTCTTTTAGGGTGTGAGTTCTCCAGTGAGAGGAGAAATGAGATCTATGTAGTAAATCTTTTTTGTGTTTAAAGTGTCTTCTCACTTTTGTTTCTACTGGACGTTTTTGTTGTTGTTGTTGTTAATTTGTGACACTTTACATTAACCAACACGCATTTCTTCTGATTTAGAAATTTCAAAATGAGATTAAGAACAAATATATAACTCAGGAGGCAGAGGCAAGCGGGTTTCTGTGAGTTCGAGGCCAACCTGGGCTACAGAGTTAGTTCCAGGAAAGGCGCAAAGCTACACAGAGAAACCCTGTCTCAGAAAAAAAAAAAAAAAGAACAAATACGTAGCAAATTAAGACTGGAAATATATCCAAGTGTTCCATAATGAAGATGGGTAGTGATAGTAATTTTTTCATATAGCAAGCCAATCACAGTGCAAAGAAAATGTGCAAATATTACAGTGAAAAGAAAATGCAAGTGTAGTTTGGGGGTCCGTATTTCATGTTTACCTTGCTTTTATGCTAATCTATGAAATGAATATCTTAGTTTGCTAAACTGATTAACAATGGTCTTTGGCATACTTTGGCTCAAACTGTGTGTGCATGAACGATTTGCTTGAATGAAGCACTGGTGAAGAAACGGACTCTTTAGATTTACTATTTAAATTACTGAGCCGGGGCACTGTAGAACTTATGAATGCTGAAAAATAAATACTGAAAGCATAGCACTTAATCAAATACCACTTTTTTCCATTCTTAACAAAACATTTTGCTACCTTACAATATTATTTCTCATAAAAGCAAATCCATGTTCTATTTCATTAATCCGCTGAAAATAATTTTGAATCAAGAATACATTCTGAAAACAGCGAAAACCTATAGCTTTCTTATGAGTTCTGCAATGAATACCTAAACTTTATAATGGGCAAGAAAGCAGATACTCATCTGATCATGCATTTGTGCTCAATATCACCCACAGAAATATTATCATCAGGTATTTTGTATTATTAGATGGTTTATGATGGGACCAGGCTAGATAATCTTCTTGAGAAATATGAAGCAGAGTGAAGGACATGTCCAGTTTTGAGGAATGTCTATCTTCTCTTTCAGCCTTTCTATATTGAAGAAAGGACATTCTTATGTTTGCTATTACCACATTATCTAATTTTATCCAGTTGTTACCTACCAAGAAGTTGAAAGAGGTAGACAGAGAATGATAATTGATCCAGCAAAGACTGTCTTTAACTGGTGCTATTTTCCTAGCATATAGTCTACAGAATAGCAAACAAACTTTTTATACTAAAAAGTTCCAATAGATATATGAAAATATTTGCAAATAGACAATGGGAGGAAATATTGAACAAATAGTACTTCCAAACATTAGTGTGTCTATACCTTATAGTGAAATTACATTTTTTCAAAATGTACTGTTTATGGTACTCACCCTGGAATTATCATAAGCAAGTAACTGTTTCATGCTCAAAAATGGGGAGGAGTAGACAAAAAACACATTATTTTGTGTATTGTGCATAAAAATTCAATAAGTTTACAGAACTTTCAGAGATCATTTTTCTGTTTTTTGAATACAAGTTATTTACTTCAGAGTTTAACTGATGTACAATTTGTGCTCCTATGAGCATGTTAAGTGATTTTTGCTTTATAAAATCATCATTATATCAGCTAGTAATTGAAATGGTAATCAGCATAGTTTGAAAAATTCACATTATAATGTACTTCCTAAAATAGATAGAATAATTCTTACTCTACAGTGGGTTTCTTGTTATTCTTTTGTTTTGGCATTCAGGTAGCAAGGCTGACATATTGATTATTTTTTATAATTATGTTTTCAAGTCAAGAAAACGGTGTGAAAACATACAGATAGCTCACTGTATTTCATCATGCTCACATGAGCTATTAGAAAACAATATATACATGTATGTTTACTACTGTGTGTATTGAAGCTACAGCACATAGCATGTGGAATAATGGTCTTTGGATGCATTGTCTGTCTAATTTAGGAGACATGAGGAATCTCTATGATTATCTTTATTTTTTCTGTTACCTTCAATGAGACAAATAAAGTTGTGAACATTTGAGAGCTAGTCTCTGAGATACATATATTGTGGAAATTATCACTAAATGTGGATAATATTTTCTGGGCCCTTGAAACTCAAGTTGGATTTATGTGTACTATAATCTCTTCTTAAATGTATTCTGGCTGTGACCTTATATACATCTCTTTTCATTACTACATCAAAATACCTAAAATTGAATCTATTTATTAAGGCAGAAATTTATTTCATTTAAGATATTCAAGGGTATGATACCAGTGTACTTTGTCTCTGGTGAGGGCATCACAGCAGATAGTGTCATAATGGCGGTCCTATACGCAAGAGAAAGATGACCTCATAAGACAGAAGAAGAACAATTCTTCTCTCATAACAGCTTACTCTCCTGAGCACTAACAGACTGTGAAGAACTATTCACTCTCTCTCAAGGACTGTGACCTCTATGAGAGAGTGATCTTGCAATCTCTATTTAGATATCTCACAGACTACAACTCCATAAAGAGCCTGAACTTCCAACACAAGATATTAGAAAAGAAGCCATATATAAACCATAGTGTGTGTGTGTGTGTGTGTGTGTGTGTGTGTGTGTGTGTGTGTGTGTGTGTGTGTGTTTATCTGGGGGAGGGAGATTTATATTCACACACGTGCAAAATATTATACAGTGATCCACAAAAGTAGTGAATTATAAAGAGAAGCAGATACAATGCATACTAAATTCAGATTCAGAAATATGGATATAAGAAAGGGGTTTCAGCTATAAAACATAGTCCTCAAACTAAAGGGACTTACAGGTGATAGAAAATTAGGTCCTACTATTAGATCATATATAGATCTAAGAAATGAGTGGCAAGGATAAAAATCACAGACCATCACTTCACTGTTCAGTCCCAGGAACTTGTAACACATGCTGTATTGATAGAAAAATACTGTTAGATGTTAAAACATAAAAAAATAACACAACATAGACATATAGAGATTACTGACAGATACACAGAGATGCTCCTTACCGTATACTAAGTCCCATCCAAAATAAGTTGTCATAAATGTAAGTAAAAGGTAATGTATTTGTCTAAGATTTTAAGTATCACAGTTGAGGAAATAGTGAACTGTATATCATGAGCTGTCCGTGCACATGTTCAATCACATGCACATTTAATTGTAACAGCTCGATAAGAGACAAAGCCCAGTATTGTGAGACATTATCCTACAGCATAGTGCTGTACACAAGAAAAAAACGACTACTCAAAATGTGAATCAGTTTCTACTGAATGCACATCTCTTTTATAACTTCTTGCAGTAAATAATCATTATAAACTAAATTATCTCATTTGAGGGACCTTATAGAACATTTCTCTCTTTAGCAGAAAATGAACTATAATCACTGAGGACATGAGATGGATAAACGGTGTCTTGGTCTTGTACTATTTTAAATATTACCAACTTTATATTAAGCACATCTGGATAATTTAATATGATTTAGCATATGTAAGGTCAGCTGATTTGGAAATATTAAATTTGAATAGTTATTTTATAACAGGGTTGCATAACTGATTATGTAAGTAGAAAAGAAGAATCTTGGATATAGCAATGTACATTAAGGAAAGGGAAGGGAGAATGATGTAATTATATGATAATCTCAAAAATGAAAGAAAAATAATTTTAAAAAGATCCATGGACATGATCAAAATAATCATGTGATAGTTTTTAAATTAAAATAGTAGTAAAAATAATTCAGCTTGATACTATGAAACCTTTTGTGGTATCTTTTACTGTACCAAATTCATGACCGTTTATATCTCTCAGCCAGTATTGTTAATGAATGAGACCACTGTAATCACTTCCTTACACCATCCATGCTTTCTTAGAGCTTTTACTTTCTATTAATCCCCAGCATATTAAAACATTTTAAAATAAATAAATCCTACTACCCATCAATGGGAAGCCCTTAATCTTTTTACAAATACATTTTAATTAAAATATAATTATAAAACTCCCCCTTTCTCTTTCTTCCCTCCAGCCTCTCCTATTTCTCCCCATCTGGCTTTCAAATCTCTTTTTCATTAATGTTGACAGATAATAGATAGATAGATAGATAGATAGATAGATAGATAGATAGATAGATGGATGGATGGATGGATGGATGGATGGATGGATGGACGGACGGACGGACGGACGGACGGACGGACGGACGGACAGACAGACAGACAGACAGATAGATAGATAGATAGATAGATAGATATAGATATAGATATGTACGGATATAGGTATAGTTGATACAGATAATAGATGAGTGTGTTTTTCTTTTCATGTATATACTTTCAGGGATGACCATTTTCCCCTTTGAATTGGGTAACCAATTAGGAGGTTCATCCCTAGGACAGGTTATTTCTCCCTCTCTCAGCAGTCATTACTTGTAGTTCTTTGTCTATGGTGGGAACTAGTAAGACTTTTCCATCTTTTATATTAGCATGTCTCTTGATTCTATCATTGTTCAGGTCTTAGTTATGTAGCCATTTATAGGAAAGACAGTCTCACAGCAGACTTCTTGGTATTCTGGCTCTTAAAATAGTACTTCGCCGCTTCCATAATATTCTCCAAGCCATAGATGTTGGGATGATGATACTGGTGTTTGTATCAATTGGATCTGGGTTCTCCACAATCTATGAGCCTTGATTATGTGCAGTTAGTGTTCAGTGATGAACTCCATTATCATAAAGAGTAGTTTTTTTTTGTTGTTGTTGTTGTTGAGGAGTTGTAACTACACTTATCAGTGGGTGTAAGGATAAGTTTTAGAATGTAGTTAGGGATTATCCTGGCTCATCAAACTGGCAATGGTAGATTCTCTTCTCAGGTCCATGACCTCAATATCCAGGCAAGTTTGTTTAGTTTCTAGTACCAGGCATGATTTCCTTTCTGTTGAGTGGCCTTAAGTACAGCTAAACAGATGTTGGTTAACATTAACACGTGAGTGTCACTTATGGTACATTTATGCTATGTGGTCATTGCTGTAGTTCACAGTTGTCACAGCTAGGTGGGACCATTAATGGTTTTCCTTCCATGATGTCTTCAATAGTATTTTTTGGTACTCTGGAAGATAGACCACAGGAAGGAGGCTTTCATGTAAGATATAGCCTAAAAACTTTTAACCTTAATTTTTATACAGCAACATCATCAGTGAGCAAGGTATCAAACTGTTCTAATGAATACAAAGAAAATTGATAAACTGCTTATGTCTTATGAGAGTAGTCATGAGATTTTTAAAAGTGAACTCAATTAACAGTGGTGGCTTTCAAAGATACAGCATTTTTGGTTTTGTAATTAGAGTGTATGACATTAATTAACTGATTGCATTGTATATAGATACCAAGTTTCACTTGGTAATGGGACAGTTTGCAACAGAATTCAAATTTCTATTTATCATTCCATATGTGAATCTCTCACATTGTATTCATTTGCCCATTGGAAAAATGCTATTATTTTTGGGTGAGAGTGATTAGTTTGATAAAACGTGAACCTATTTAGTGTCATTGTTCAATAAATAATTAATATTATCAACTTAATATAAAAAATAACCCAGCCTATCTCTCTTTTTTTTTTTTTCAAAATGAACATGAGCCTGAATGATAAATTGCCTGTTCTGAGCTCAAAGTTGTGGTAATCCATACTAGATAATTAAGAAGAGTTAATTATATATTTATTTCAGATCAACCTATACTTTATAGTATAAGAAACAAACTCCTCCCTTCATTAGCTGTGAATGCTTCAATTTGTGAAAACACTATTCTCTTCTTTATTTAAGGGAGTACAACTACTTACATAATGAATTGCAAACCACATCTCATTAAAATATAACTTGTTTTTCAAGGAAAATATATTTCTGTTACAAAGACAAATGACAGTATTAATCAAGTTTCTTAGAAGTTTTCTTTGAAGTATTTTTCTTCTTCTATTATGTTGAAATTTTTTAAATACTTATCTTGGGCTACAAATATGTAATTAATGAACTATCTAAGTCACTATATCTTTAAAAACTCCACAGAGGGTTGTTGAAATTGCTCAGTGGCTAATAACATTTGCTAGATAATCTTGAGGACCTGAGTTCCAATACCTAACAAAAGCTGGGAATGGTTGCATGGACCTGTATCACAGTACTTGGGTACTGAGACAGCTAACTCCAGGAAGTTCAGTGGCCAACCCAATGGGCACAAAAAAAAATCTTCAGGGACTGTCTTAAGAGGATAGGCAAAGAATTAAATAGAAATCAACAACACTCTTCTTTGCCCTCCACATGTGTTAATTTATGTACACACACATAAACACACACATACTCACACACACCCATACACACACTTCACATGTATTTTAGTAGAACTTAAGTGTGCTGTTGAATTGACATTATAAACATAGTGTACAGACTAAAGTTTTTGTTAATTTTTGTTTGTAGCGATGCCATGTGAGTTTTGGGTCAACATGTGCTTTATCTTGAGTATTCTGACATCAAATAAGCTCACAGGTTCACTGGTCTTGCCATAGTCTGAGCCACGGAGTATTCAAACAAAACAGTTCAGAATTAGGTGATTTGCGAAAATATTTCAAATCAGAGTTCCTCTAGAAGCAGTTTTCAAGTCAATTTTTCCTAAGCAATTTGATAGTCAGAAAAAATATTCTTTGAGATTTCATTTTGTGTTCCACTTGGGGAAAAATATAAAATATACAAATATAGATTGTGTATGTAGCAATAACTTTTATATGTGACTGACATAATATTTTTCTTCTAGTATTTACTTTGGTATTTACACTGTAGCTAATACAAACAAGCTGGCAATAGATGATCTGAGATGGATCTAATATGAAAATTATAACAGCTGTGCCAAGAAAATCAAAATGAAATTAAAGGACACTGCTCTGACAATGCCTTCCAACTTGTTCAAACAGAAAGGCTCTGAAGTACAGAATATAAAAATCACATAATAAAGCACTGATAGAAATTATCAAACGCTAAGCAGTAACTTTATCAAATTCTGTATAAATGTCTATGTCATGTCCCAATAATAGATAATGTTTTTGAAATTCTTACTATGGCTAGTACATGGAATAATTACAGTAATTAATGTATGTTACTAGTTGACTTGATTTTTATAGTATTCCCTGGAGGTATTCATTTTCCAACACCACAAAAAGTTAGAAAATTAGGCATTAGACTCAAGTAACACAGTTGAAAGGTAGGGCCTATAATATTTTCCTTAATGCTATGCATATACATGTATGTAGTTATCCTTCTGTGTCCATGGAGTCCTTATCTGCAGATTTCAGCAAACCTGAAATCTATTTGTGTCTCTTTCTGTGTGTGTACGTGTATTGTAAACAGTGCACATAATTCTATTCTTGTCAATTTTCTCTAAAAGATATTATTTAAATTATATTGTAAGTAACTTAGAGACAATTTATAATATATATGAGATTAGTGTAAATTTTATGCAGATAATTTTCTACTTGTCAATGTGACTTAGATCCAATATCTGAAGGGTCCTGAAACCAGTCCATGGGAAACTGAGCAAGAGACAACTATATTTCATCTTATCCAGTATTTATAATCTATGTAGTGATGTTCATTCACATTCACAGCTAATAATTAGTACGACATATTTATTATTTGCACTTATAAAAAAATTATCATTGCTCAAGAATTTTTGAAAACAGAATTCGTGGTGCCTGCTTCAGAGTGGAACAGTCACAAATGAGAGTGGAAGGATTGTTCATATTCACATTTCTGTCAATATCCGACCATTCAACAAATGGTATTGAAGAAGCCAGTGACTATTTACTCTTTTGTATTGAAAAAGCTGGAAATAATGAAAGTTAAATTTCAAAGGGGATTTTTTGCGTTGAACTTAAAGACAATATAGAAGCCTTATAAACTTCGTTTTACTTGTTATCAGTTAAGTAAACACTATATTTTCATTTTATCTACAATTTCTTTGAAATTCTTATCGTGTATATAAATACTTCATTCTACTCCTATCAATATTCATAGATCAATAGATCCAATCACAGAGGAGTTTCCACATAAACACGTGTGCTCTAATTATAACTGAAGTATCTGATATCAAATTATAAGTAGTATTTACTTAAATAGAATTAGATAACTCATGTGGGCCTCTCTTTTTGTTGTTCACTTAATTATAGCAAAGGAATATGAAGACACAAAAATAATGTGGCAAAGAACTCTGCAAGTCTATTTTGTTATTTCAGACAACTAAATACTTTTAGCAATCACAGAAGAGATATTAGGTCAGAAAAGGCATGTCCTCTTAAAAAGCCAATTTGTGTTAGAATATGTTACAGTATTTGTCATTTAATGACATGTTCATCTCAAAAACTGAATGCTCATTAGTCATAATTCATAACAATATACTGAAAAGGTAAAGCGCAAATGACATACTCATAAATTAATAAACAAGTATATGTTAAATTTATCCTATAGCTATTTTGTAGAAAAATGTTCAATTGCTACTCATCAACAGAAAGAGGCACATAGAAATTTTAGTAAAATGTAATAGCTTTAAATGATAATTATCACTTTGTTGTAAAAAAATTCTTGACTCTCCAAAAAACTACAGAAACTAAGGAATGCTGAAAAGAGAAACAAATAGTCTTCTTTACTGAAGAGCATGCTGATTGGTTATCCAATACCAAATGTTCAACACCGAATACATACATTCAAGTAATTTTATACTGACTTAATAATTATATATATATATATATAAATGTATATGGACTTACATTTCTGTATGTTACAATAATTGATGAAAAATGCCATGAATTTTAAAAAGAGCAAGGAGGAGTATATGGGAGGGCTAGGAGACTAGAAAGGGAAGGGGAAATGATAAAACTATATTTAAAATATCAAAATAAAAGAGAACTGATTTTTAAAAAATGAAATAATAAAGTCTTTGGCTCAGTTCATAAGTTTGGCATTATACATGTGGACGCACAGAGGCATGCATTCAGTGGTTACTTGAAAAAAGTAAACCACTAATGCTTAGCATGAATTTTGTAGATGTATGGTTTGTTTTTTTCAGATAAATATCTACATTAGAAACAAAAACTTATTCTATAATAAATGAAAATTTTCACAAATCTTGCTTAGAGCCCTTTTTCTTAAACTAATTATTTTCTCCACTTTATCTCAAAATACTTGAAATAAACTCCTTAAACAATCAATAGTGAAGAATTCCAGCAGCCTGCCTCTTCATTATACACTTGCAGTTGCAAAAGAGACAAAGTTCGTTTAAACACTGACAGTTGTTTGAAAATAGCTCATAGTTCATTTAAAGCAGATACGATAGAGTGCCAGTTTATTTCTCTCTAACCAATACTCAGGGAGATATAGTAGCTTTATTTTTACTTAGTTGCCTTTTATTGCTTAAATTTTACAGGGTATTTTATCATGTGTAACATGTCCACCTATTAGAAACAATCATTCAGAGGAAGACAGAGATAGAGCACATGATTTTGAGAGGTATTATTTGTGAACAAGTGATCCATGCCAAGCAATCAAAATATTTTATCCAGTTCTTGTAAAGTTATTGTTTCTTTGGCAGAATAATTTGCTGTTAAAATGTAGAACTGATGCTTGTTTCTGTAGTTACAATGGGCTGCCCCTCAAGGCTGAAGAATCTGGGCTTTACACTGTTTCTTGTTCTCACTGAGTTTTAACATGTAAGTGACTTTATTCATGGAGGCTTATTAAAGAAGTCTAGTAACTATGGAGCACATAGTGCATGACTTTCACCTGTAGTCTTTAAACAATATGAGGGCCTTAGATAATGTTTAGATTATGTCCAAAGTATTCATAATAATTGCTAATTCCTATTAATCCTCTCTCCGCGTCTGCCAAATTCCAGATGAAAATTCTGTAACAGTTTTTTGTGCTGTTACCTGATTAAATGTTAAGTTTTTTATTTCATAAATACATTACAAAAAGTGATGTCAATCAATTTATTTGGGAGTCACACATTGGATTCTGGATGTGTTTTGTTTCTGTACCTTCTGTTGCCTTTTTTTTTTTTTTTATGAGAAAGGAGTGCTTCATTTTCCTCTAGTCCCAAGTCTTGAGTAGCTATTGTACATCATAAAATTGAAAATCTTTTGGTGGTTATACCTCAGATTCATTTTCCCATATAGAGGAAAACAGCATGGCCCCACCTCACCCCCTTCATTCTTCCTTGTTTCAGATAAAAGGCGAGATTTACCTAGGGAGCTGGGACAGCTTCTGCTAAATTAGTAGGCAACCACAGAACACTGGCCCAGGACTCAAGGGACAGCACAACTGGCTTTATCTGATTATCGGATTTGATTGCTCTTTTGTAAGCACCTATTCTGGTTTTTGTTGTTGTTTTGTTTTGTTTTCTAAGAGACAGCAGGAGGCATCTGTCACTTGCAGTGCTGTAGAAATAGTAGCATCCACAAATCTCCTAGGTGAACACTGGTTATGGTTATCACCGCGAGCTCAGGTACTATAGATGCAATGTATACTCAGGCTTACTGGCTCTGAGGACAAGTGGGAAGGGTTGGCTGACTTGTGTGTGTTCAGGAACAGACTGTGGCTGCTGCTCTCAGCGTATGATAGGGTTGTCCTCGCCAGGAATAAGTCTTCATTTATATGTAGGGAGGAATTTGGACCTAGTGGCCTGAACTTTGGATGAAGGCAAGTAACAGGACATGAGTAACCTGCAGAGAGCTAAAGCCCCTCTCTACTTTCTTGTAAGAGCTTGTTCTAAATTTAGTAGTTCAGTTTTTCTCAGGATGTTCTCTGAGAATGAATGAATCACCCACTTGCTGCCAGGAGTGAGAAGGAACCTGAAGACGTCTTCGCTGTTCTTCCTATCATTTTCTGCATTTCCATTACACCACATCTGGATTCCGTGGGACTCCACACTATAATTAAAGCACAAAGCATCTTTCCTAGCGATCTTATTTCTAGAAGATACGGGCCTAGGAAACTTTTTCTGTTGATTCTCCCTGTAAAGTAAGACTTCTTGGTGTCTACTTCAAGCTGTTGCAACTCCCTGGACTTCATGTTTTCAGCAGAAACAAAAGGATGATATTTATGGATGGCCTTCATTTATAACCAGATTTGCAGCCTCCCTAAAGCCATGACTCTATCAGTATGTGCCTCTTCTGGCCTCTAACCTAGTTACTTAAATTTCAATTTAAGGTCTTGCTGATAATAAATGAACAGATTTCAGTCACTTTAGATACTTTAATCTATCTTAATATTCTTGAGGTACTTTCTAAAATAATTTTAAGTTAATTAGTATGCTATTCTTATATTATATAATGTTATATAGCATTTGTATAAATGCACTATGTGCTTTCATATTATATACATATATAAAATATCTCAAACTCAAGAATATAAACTATTCAAATAGTTTTACATCTGAATTAGAGAGAAGTTTGTGTCTGAAATTGTTAAGCACAAAATGAAGCACTAATACATCAGGATGGTACATAGCCAGGTTCACAGTAATATGCCTGTGCTCCAGGCTGAGCAGCAATAATCAGGATATAGTCTAAAATAGAAAAATGAATATCCTTTAAACAGGTATTAAGCAGCAGAGGAATAATTCAAAGAAGGTTAAACCTTGTCACTTCTTGTAGGAGGCTCTGAATAGAAATATTTTCACAGAGCACAGTTAATTTAATTTGAATTTAAAATCTTGACTTCTCATTGACCCCCTTACTCTAAAACAGATGAACTAAAGACTTAATGGATTTCTTTAAAGTTAATTAGAATCTGGTTTAAAACGGACACCCAATCCCAGAAGAAAAACTTTAGCAGGTGTTACAGCCAAATCTTTATTAAAATACTATATACCACAGTGGAAATGCATTCAATACAAAGAATATGTATGACAGGACATGCTCCTTGCTCTCCCTTAATTTTCCAGACTAGAAGACACAGTTCCTTAAAGCAAAAGCAAAATTTTATCTTACATATGAAATCTATATTACATATGTTTGCAATATATGGATATATGCGTGCTTGCAAATGCATGTGTATATGCACACACATATATGTGTATGTGTTTTGCCCCACCAAGAACAATATTTATTTTAAAAATCTAGTAATCACAATGAGTCTTAAAATTAAAAATGTTTAAAAAGTATATGATGGATAAATTTCCCTAATCTCAGAAATTTTTGAATGTTTTATTGTGAATCAAGCCTTTAATATATGAGGCTTCCCTACTCATTCTGTGAGCACACATTTGAATCAAAGCTTGGGGACATTAAATCCTGGGTTCATAACTGTATCTGTTTAGACTGATAGTTTGGAGGATGAAGGTAGAAATTATTGATGAAATCCCACATTTCTGCCTTGCAAATTGTAATAGGTTTAATATTCAGTTGCTATTTTCAGTTGCCTGTATTAAGTTCACTTAATTACTTTTGGTAATAAAGTGATTTCCAAAATTTTAAATAATACAATTCCAAAAAATATTGATTAGTTTGGTGGGCAGTGTGTCATCAAATTACCCATAGTATCCTGTGAGCACTTTATCCACAAATAAATTTTCAAAGTACCTATGGAAAGATAACAGGTTTCTGAGTCTCCATCAGACAATTTGACCTTGAAAATCAAAGAAAAGGCCCTGACTTTTCATCTGTTCTGGGAAGGCCTAGAGTCAGGTAAACAAAATGTGCATTTTCTTATCTTCCCAGGAGATGGTATGAAGTGCAAAGAATGGTTCTGTTTTTAGCATCTCTTCATCCCAGAAGGCCGCATCATTGATCAGCTGGGTCCATCACTGTCTGCCTTTGACCTGTCATTTTTCAAGGGTGTAGTACTGCTTTGTGCTGTAGAGTCCAGAATACTACTTTGTTCCTGAAGCAAGTCCAAGCAAAGAAACAGGAAAATAAAATGAAATAAAATATGAAAGTTAGGCAGAATGTCTCATCTCAAAATAGATGATTGGTGACAATAAGGTGGGAAAGCACAGATATTCTTTAGAGGAGAAAAGAAAAAAATCTGCTCTTTTTGAATTTAATAAATAAGCTCATCTACAGATCATGTTTTGTCAGACTAGACAATCATCCTGAGGAGAAAGACCTGTGTCTGTTTATTCAGCCCACTTCTTAAATGATTGAATGAGTGTGTACATCAATCTCCACCATTTATCTTTTTATGGTATCATTCCTTTCATCAGTTTTCTCAAACAATAACTAGGATTTATTACTTCATATAACTGGAACCCCAGAGTTATTGTCAGCTTCCAGTTTTACATTTGGTGTTCAGTTGTACAATACAGGTCTTAGTTCTTTTTCACATACTTCTGTGACTTTATATGATGTCAACCTCATCCTAAGCTCAGCTTTACTCTTCTCTCACGGTGGTACTTCGGTTGTAGCAGTTGTTCTAGCTTGCAAAAAGTAAAAGAGAAGTATCCAGAGGGGGCAAAATGGGTAAATGAAAGAGACAGAAGGAGAAAGATGACTAGGGAGACAGAATAGGAAAGAGAGATGGAGGGGGAGGGGAAATGGAGTAAAGGGCACAGGCAGAAGGAGGAGAAGTGGGAGGGAGAGGGGGGATCCCTGAAATGTCCCTGCTGGTGGCCATTTCTCTGTCTTTGTATTTCTTTTTAACTTATCGCTAATTTCAGTCTTGGAAATTTGAAAAGCTGGTAACACATAATTTTTCTACTTTCACATCAGTTGACTAAAATTTGAGGAGATAGGGTTCTTCTAAACAACCAGAAATTCTTTCTTAAAACTCCATACACAAAAATAGTAAGTCGTTTTCACACAATTTATTATGTATAAATAAAGGGCTGGAGATAGTGATGTTTTGATATATTAGAGGATAAACAATAAAATTTAGGAAAAAATGTTCATGTTTTGGTAGGATTAATGTTCAGTTAGAGGCCAACTCAGCAACATTGTTTGTACTCTGTTGGTCATTTTGCACTGAATTAAACTATATTAATTTATTGATTTTTTTATTACATGTAAGGTTTTCTTCTCCAATTACTAATTTTCCTTGCAAATAAAGTCAATTATATTTATTTCTTTCAGCCCAAATAGATCAACACACTTACCATACCAATATCAATATTTAAGTATTTAATAGATTATTAGTTGTTAATGCATACAATCTTACATCTCATTTAGTTTAGTAAGCTTAATTTGTTGAGCTCAATCAAGTGGGTATAGATATAGCATGGATAAAATTTGAATAATATCATTTTTACTTCCTAACAGTAGTTTAAATGAAAATGAATATACAACCAACCTTTGCAACAGATCAATCACAGACTTCATGTGTCATCCACATCCATCAACATACCAACTGTGTTCACGGTGATATAGCTGGCCTTGGCTCAGAGGTATTTGTCTCTCTGTGGGGACTCTGTGTCAACAGCATCCTCCTGTTGCTTGTCCATTTGCTTTCCTTGGCAAATGTCCAGGCTCATGAGAAATGGTGTTAATATTTTTCTCACAGTGTGATCTGGGAACAGATCAACATGTACACAGAATGGCTGGATGGACTAGTCAGTTTATATACTTAAGATTTATTATGATATGAATTCAGAAGGACATTTTTAGTTTATTGCATCTGGCATTTTCGTAAATTTTCTTTTCAGACTTTTTTTTTTCACATATAACCAGAATCTTGAGACTGAGAGCTACTGAATTGCAGAGTGAGTGAAGAAATGCTAGGCAATACAGAGCCAGAAATAACAGGTATATTACTCCAGAATTTCAGAGTCTATAACTTCCAGTAAAAGTACCTCATGCTTATAGACCATCAAATCCAAAGAAGATTTAATGTTAGAAAGCTCAGATTCTTTAGAGAAAAGAAGACGTGCATAATAAAAACTTTTTTTATTTTAAATTAAAATGCCTATGATAATGACATGTTTGGATCTGTAGAAATGTGTTTCCCTCCTTCAATAATCGAAATGTTGATTAAATAATTTCAATACATCAATCTTACTTGAACTTGACAACATGTTGCATACTATGAGCACCTTCACAAACACCTTTGGACAAGTTTCAATTCATATATTGTCTTTTTACAATTTTATATTTTCAAAGTACTTTATAGACTGACTTTCATTTTCTGCTGAAGTCCAGATGACATTGACATTTGAATCTTCCTGACACCATATCCCAAATGCTGCAGTTATAATCATACATACCCTGACCTATTGTATGTAGTATTTGAGATCTCTCCCAGGAAAAGCACTCTACTCAGTGAGCTACTATACAAGTTCATGTTGCTTATTTGACCTGAGATCATCTAGGTTTTTGAGACTTTTTTGAAATTGCCTAGGCCTTTATCAGTTGCCAATGTCTAAAACATGGAGATAGGTTCCATTACTAGACCTGTGCTATCCTGATATCATATAGTCGAAAACATCCAGTTTGATATAACAACATTCAACCACAACAATCTCAAAATGCAAAAATTACAAGAAAATTAATTGTCAAAGACATAAATAAAAATTAACTTCCCCAACATGTTATCAATAAACAACAGTGAAATGATGTCTCACTCTCTTCTTTCCCTAATAATTCACAAATCTGACAATGCTGTATATATTGGGTCGGGCACATGGGTATTACAGTTCACACTGACCAAGGCAGTGCCGCCCTATACAACATTAAGGGGAGCAAGCTGGCACTATTTCTACTCAGCGTACTTTATTAACAAAAATTCCCAGAAGTTCACAATGAGTTCAGGATACAGATATTTATGGGAGCATGTTTGCATTAATTATTGCTGAAGACAGTCATGTTAACACTGCATAAGCACAATGAAGAACATGTACATCTTACAGTTCTGTAACAAAGCAGAAATAAATGTTCAGGTTATGCCACAAGAAATAAAAGGAATGTTGAGAAAAAGATTAAAATGGGGCAAAACAGTACCCAGCATATGTAACTTGAAATCATTTACATCTGTAAAGATATCTTGTACAGAATTAGTATATGTAATCATGGCAAGAATGACAAAAAGAAAACATGGAATAAATCAGAAGAACTTGTAAGCATGATACAGATGGAAAATGTTGATAATTAGGGACAAATGAAAAAAAAATAAGAGAAAAACTTTAGATGGAATGAAGAGAATAAGATATTTTGAATAAAGATCTATGATTACTTTTATTTTCTACTGTTTGCAAGACTGGAAATATAAAGAAAAGAAATTAAACCTGAATTATTTTTGCACATTTAATAAGGCACGTGAATATTTAAATTAACAAAGAATTTTTCTAAATTAGGATTAATAAGAGGAGCACACCTACATATAATAAATTTGTGGAGACTAAGGAAAATAAAGATTTCAGAATTAAGAAACAGCTAAAATACATTGTGGGAAAAAAAAAGTGGATGAAACTAACAGGGCATCTCTCAGCGACAGGACACCGGAATCATATTTCACTCTGATCAGACAATAGAACTCCATAGGAGAATGTCAAAGGCTTCACAGTAATTTCTCTCTGCAACCTCCAATTTGCTCTTGTCATGTAGTCATCCAATATGCACTTTACATGCATGCTATTTCAAAATGGATTTTATCTTGTTTCTCAAAAGCACATGCCGAAAGCTAATTTCTACAGCATAAAACACGGAAATAATCTTTGGTGAAATGAATGTGATAGAAGTTAATGATTAAGGCAATAAAAGAAACCAACAATGTACCAAAGCTTCCTTTTAGCAAGCCCAGGGAACCTCCCCTTCTCATAGTTGAAAAGGCTGTGCTACCCAAAGCCAAGACTCTAGAACATTCTTCAGGAAGCTAAATATGCAAAAAGGCTACCTAGAATTGAAAATGAGAAAGTTTCTATACCGGAAATCATCATTTGCATATAGAAAGATAAAGAGTCTAGAATATTACTTAAAACTACTGATTTTAGTGTGATCATGGCAGAGGCCATTTTATTTATTTATTTATTTATTTGCTTGATTGTTTGTTTATTTATTTATTTTTGGTTTTTCGAGACAGGATTCTCTGTGTAGCATTGCGCCTTTCCTGGATCTCTCCCTGTAGACCAGGCTGGCCTCGAACTCATAGAGATCCCCCTGCCTCTGCCTCCCGAGTGCTGGGATTAAAGGCATGTACCACCACCGCCTGGTAGAGGCCATTTTAAAAGAGTCTTGTGTAGCTGAAGTTATCCTGTTCCTGCCCAGCTCCCACACCCCTCAGATCCAAGCAAACACACAGAGACTATTATGAATAGAACAATGATAAACATGGGTAGGCAAGTATTTTTGTGGTATGATATAGGTTCCTTTGGGTATACGCCTAAAATAATGCTATAGTTGGACGTTGAAGTAAATCTATTCCCAACTTCCTGAACGAACTGCCTGGTTTTATGTGTCAACTCGACACAAGCTACAGTTATCAGAGAGGAAGGAGCATCAGTTGAGGAAATGCTCCCATGAGATCCAGCTGTAAGGTATTTTTTTTTCAATTAGTGACAAATGGTGGGGGTCAGTTCATTTTGGGTGCTGGAATCCCTGGGCTGGTGGTCCTGAGTTCTATAAGAAAGCAATCTGAGAAAGCCAGGGAAAGCAAGCCAGTAATCCTCTGCCTTCCATGGGCTCTGCATCAGTTCCTGCCTCCAGTTCCAGATCCACTTGAGTTCCTGTTCTGAACTCCTCCAATCACAGACAATGATCTGAAAGTGTCAGCTAAGCAAACTTGCTTTTTGGTCATGGTGTTTGTCGCAGCAATAGGAACCCTAACCAAGATAATGAGGAACTTCCACACTGATTTTCACAGTGGTTGTACAAGATTTCATTACAACCAGCAGTGGATAAGTGTTCCCCTTCCTCTTCATCCTCACCATTATTCTCTGTCATTTTTTTATTGTCCGTTATGAATTGAGTAAGACAAAAAACCCAAGTAGTTTAAATTTCCATTTCTTTGATGGGTAAGGATGTTAACATTTCTTTACTAAAGTTTATTAGCCATTAATGTTTCATTTTTTCAGAACACTCTGCTCAGTTCTGAACCACATTTTTCAGTTGGGTTGTATTTGTTGTTGTTGTTCACTTTTAAATGGTAAAGATCTTTTCCAGTTCTGGAAACTTCTGCTCTGCCTGAATGACAGCGTACTTTGACATATAAATTTTATCAGTTTCATGAAGACCCATTTATTAATTGTTGTCTTTAGTGCCTGTACTGTTGGTATCCTGTTCGGAAGTCCTTTTCTCTGCAAATAAGCCCATGCTTATTTCCTGCTTTTTCTTCTATCAGATTCGGTGTATTTGATGTTATATTGAGAATATTATTCTGTTTGGACTTGAGTTTTGTGCAGGGTGATAAGGCTATTTACATTCTATGTACAGCCATACAGTTTGACCAGCATTGATTGTTGAAGATGATGTCTTTTCTTCAGTGAATATTTTTAGCTTTATTTGTTAAAAGTTAG
Organism: Peromyscus californicus insignis; assembly: GCF_007827085.1. NCBI lineage: Eukaryota > Metazoa > Chordata > Mammalia > Rodentia > Cricetidae > Peromyscus > Peromyscus californicus. The sequence continues at coordinate 45,968,364 of NW_026294491.1, read as the reverse complement.
GTGTACATATGTAAAAGATCTTATTTCTGTGTCTTCAATTCGATTCCATTGAGCAACATCTTTTTATGCCATTACGATGTTTATCTTTTTAGTATAGCTTTGTAGTACAACTTGAAATCTGAAATGGTGATATCCACAGCAGTTCTTTTAATATTCAAGACTGTTTTAGCTACACTGTCTGTTTTAGTGTTTTTGTGGATTTTTTAAGATGGAGGTTTTTTTTGTTTGTTTGTTTGTTTTGATTTTTGGTTTTTTTTTTAAAGAGATTTAAAGAAAATAAAAACAAAAATGTGAGTTAATAAGAAGGTGGTGATGATCAGGGAGGAGGTGATGATCATGGGTGAGGCCATGATCAAAGTATATTATATAAAATTTCTTTCAATAAAAATATTGAAATAAAGATTGGAACATTTTATTGTGAGTTATGATATTAATGTGCATTCTTGGTATAAACACAAAAGGAAAGGTCATGGTTAACAGTGAAATGTTTGAATGTTGTTGACCAGCAGTCAATTGGGTGGGCTAATTTAATTTCAACTTGACACAAGCTAGAGCCATTGGGAAGAGGAAACCTCCGTTCTCAGTTCATAAAATGCTTCCACCACACTAGCTGTTAAGCAATGCTGTGGGAAATGATCTTCATTGCTGATTAATATGGTTGGAGGGGGGAAGCAGCTCACGGTGAGCAGGGCTACCTCTGGGCTTCTATTGCTAGGTGTTATAAGACAGCAAACTGAGAAGCTCATCAGGAGAAAGTCATTAATCAGCACACGTCCATGGCCCCTTTATCAGCTCCTGCCTATAGATTCCTGACCTATTTGAGCTACTGTTCTAACTTTTGTCCATGGTGGACTGTAATGAAGAAGTAGCATAGTGTTTCATAATAAAAATAAAATGCTAAGAGAGAGGCTTAACTAAAAAGTTATAGAATATTGGCCACTATGAAGAATTGGTATCTTTAATGTAAGCTGAATCATATTAAATACAAATTTCCTTCACTTTTCTTGAAGAGACTCCACGGTTCTCTACATAGCTTCATATTTGATTTTAAATTCTAGAAAGGAGAATTAAAGGCTAAGAAATTGTACAACTCCTAAAGAGCAGAATGCAGGGACCTACACTTAACAAAAGACTATCTACTGATGAATGAATAAGTGAATCTTAGAATGTAGGATTGGGGGAGGATTAAGAAATGATCAGCAAAAGAGTTAGATGCCACCCTCAGTTGCAAGTTGTACTTCAGAGGGGACATCTTATGAAAATCAAGCATGAGCGGTTCACAGATGGACTGGACGTGCAAATGCAAAATGTGATCAATCACATGGAAAAAACACAACTTAATCTTTATCACGCAGTCATATGAAAAATACTGACATATGATTTGAAGTATTGGTTCTCACTGCCATCTGAGAAAATTCAATTCATTTTGATAAGAAGTAAAATTTATCACAACATTGTTAGAAAAGATGAATAATATAACTCACAAGTGACTAGCTAAGAGGAGTGTTGCTACTGTTACTTTGGGGAGCTATTTTGCAATCAAATGTAAAATTGGAAATGAAAACATACAGTTTATATATATATATATATATATATATATATATATATATATATATATATATATGTTTCTATTCATAAACCTTAAACAACACCTGCAGAAGAATGTTCAAAGAACATTGTTCACCAGATATGTAAGAAAGAATTACACAAGTATTGATAGAAAATAATTATTTTCAGCTACTGGAAAATTATGCAAAATTAAAGATAAATAAACATCATTTATCAATCTGAATCAACATCTAAATATGTGAGTGCTTGCTAAGAGTATTTTTTGTAAAAATTAGATACTTACAGATTATTCCTTTCAATTTTGGAACTAATTATTATAAGTTAATAGTAGAAAATACACACATGAAGAAGTCAAGTTTGATTATTGATGGTAGTTTGTTATCTATTGTGTAACATTTCTTTTTGATCCAAATAAAAGCACAAATATTTTATTTTTAAAAATTTCATTTATTTCACTTATTTTTCCCCTGATCAGTAGGCACAGTAAAAATGTCTGTAGAATTCTATTATTAAACATAATCATCCCTATCTCTTTATATGTCAAGGTCTTCCCTTTTATACTCTGGAAAAGTATCCTCTCCTAGTGTGTACACTTTCAGGAAACCACTTTATGGAAACATCTTTCAGATCTACAGCCTTCAGACCCAGCCAGAACAACCCCTTACTGATTCTGCATTTGCAGGTTTCTGCAGAAGCCTATCAGCTGTGTGTCCCACTGGTGACTATGAATGTGGTACTGTACCACATGAGGATCAAACCAAGTTCAGCTCTTGCGCAGTATTCTTTGTGAATAAAGAACATGTAAATCATTTTGTGCATACATTCTTTTATAGCGAAACTTGGTCATCTCTCTGCCTCTTTTTCTCTCTCTTTTTATATAATTGTTTATATATTTACATATAACATATATTAATAAATATTCCTATATATTATTTTATTTAAAATACCTTTGCCAGAGGATGCAAAGATTATAATGATCCCTTATGATGTCAATTCATAACTTAAATAGGGTTAAATAAGACAATGCTTAATGTGGCCTGAAACAATTCAAGTTCACTAAATATACTTGATGTCTTGAATTAATACAAACAGTAAATTATTGATGTATATTCTGGTGGTCCTAACAAGAATATCACCTAGCCATAGAGAAGCTGAACATCTTTGCATCATTCCTGTTCTCCCTGATTCCACGTCTGTTTAAATTTCAGCCCTTTAGAGACACCATCTAACAAAATAAAAATAAGAAGCAATGACAACATTTAATTTTCTTTTTTTTTCTGTCACATTTTTTTTTAATTTATTTTAATTTATTTTGCAATACACTTCAGTTCTACATATCGGTCACGGATTCCCTTGTTCTCCCCCCTCCCGTCCCCCTCACCTTCCCCCCAACGCCCCCCCCCCCCATTCCCATCTCCTCCAGGGCAAAGCCTTCCCCACAGATTGAGGTCAACCTGGTAGACTCAGTCCAGGTAGGTCTAGTCCCCTCCTCCCAGGCCAAGCCAAACAATCCTGCATAGGCCCCAGGTTTCAAACAGCCAACTCATGCAATGAGCACAAGATCTGGTCCCACTGCCTGGATGCCTCCCAAACAGATCAAGCCAATCAACTGTCTCACCCATTCGGAGGGCCTGATCCAGTGTGGACCCCTCAGCCATTGGTTCATAGTTCATGTGTTTCCATTCATTTGGCTATTTGTCCCTGTGCTTTATCCAACCTTGGTCTCAACAATTCTCGCTCATATAAACCCTCCTCATTCTCGTTGATTGGACTCCCAGAGATCCACCCAGGGCCTAGTCATGGATCTCTGCATCCAGATCCCTCAGTAGTTGGATGAGGTTTCTAGCACAACAATTAGGGTGTTTGGCCATCCCATCACCAGAGTAGGTCAGTTCGGGCTGTCTCTTGACCATTGCCGGCAGTCTGTTGTGTGGGTATCTTTGTGGATTTCTGTGGGCCTCTCTAGCACTTTGCTTCTTCCTGTTCTCATGTGGTCTTCATTTACCATGGTCTCCTATTCCTTGTTCTCCCTCTCTGTTGTTGATCCAGCTGGGGTCTCCCGCTCCCCCAAGCTCTCTTTCCCTCGACCCTCGCCTTTCATTACCCCCACTCATGTCCAGGCTGTTCATGTAGATCTCATTCCATTTCTCTGTCATTGGGCGATCCCTGTGTCTTTCTTGGGGTCCTGTTTTCCGGGTAGCCTCCCTGGTGATGTGAGTAGCAGACAATTCATCCTTGTTTCATGTCTAGTATCCTGCTATGAGTGAGTACATACCATGTTTGTCTTTCTGAGTCTGGGTTACCTCACTCAGGATGATTTTTTCTAGATCCATCCATTTGTCTGCAAACCTCATGATGCCATTGTTTTTTTCTGCTGAGTAGTATTCCATTGTGTATATGTACCACATTTTGTTTATCCATTCTTCAGTTGAAGGGCATCTGGGTTGTTTCCATGTTCTGGCTATTACAAACAATGCTGATATGAACATAGCTGAACAAGTGCTCTTATGGTGTGGTTGAGCATTTCTTGGGTATATGCCCAAGAGTGGTATAGCTGGATCTTGGGGGAGATTGATTCCCAATTTTCTAAGAAAGCGCCATATTGATTTCCAAAGTGGTTGTACAAGCTTGCATTCCCACCAGCAGTGGAGGAGAGTTCCCCTAGCTCCACATCCTCTCCAGCATAAGGTGTCTTCAGTGTTTTTGATCTTAGCCATTCTGACAGGCGTAAGGTGGTATCTCAGAGTTGTTTTGATTTGCATTTCCCTGATGATTAGGGATGATGAGCAATTCCTTAAATGTCTTTCGGCCATTTGAGTTTCCTCTGTTGAGAATTCTCTGTTTAGTTCTATAGCCCATTTCTGTCACATTTTTGTCCATAACTTTGTATTCTATATTTTTCTACTCTATTTACTGCTTTTAATTTCTCAGGAAAGATTCTATTATTAATCCATTACATCCTCATGTCTACCATCCCATCCTGTCATTAATCTGGTATTTCAAGTCTTTAACGATTTTTTACTTCAGAATTTATTTCCATCTTCTTTGAGTATTTTACTATATCACTCCAGTGGACATAATGTTGGTAACTATCTCAATTTTATTTTTAATGACTATTTCTTCCATATATAAACACTTCTACTGTGTATGCTATGTTTTTCTTCTTTCACCTATTTCTAGTGTTTTCCAGAGGAACGTGAAACTTTAAAGGATCATTAACTTTCTTTCTAAGTAGCTAGAGTAAGAATAATCAGAAACAACGAAACACAGAGAAACAGCTGCTCTTAATATTTTGCAGAAATTTTACCATATCAATGCTCTAAGGAAACAAGAGAATGCGGGGTTGAGTATCACAGAAAAGAAAGCCATATTTCAATTGCTTTTCATCGTTTCAGAAGACATCTCCTTTCCAGTCATTCCCCAGTCATCTTTCTCTAATAATCCTGCGTGTTTATTTGGAACACCAACTAATAGAAAACAGGCCCAATTTTCAGGGTCTTGTTTTTAAATCTAAGAAGTCATAATAATTTATGACTCTGGACATTTCTTCTCTAGTGATGTGATTTCAGAGGGAAGGAGTGAACATTCTGTTTTTCTTTTTTTTTTTAATTTGATTTGCAACTATAGAAGAACAGAACATTATTTTTCATTGTGAAAGAAATGTAACAAATACATAAGATGTGATGTTAGTTTTGTGTTCATGTGTTGTTAAAACTTGATATCCTTTAGCAAGGGGAAAATTTTAAAGAAAAAGAGAACATGGTAAAGATTGTTATAGTGAAACTGAGTTCAGCTCTGAAGCTGCAAGAAAGCTCATGAAACAGTGTCAGCTGTCCACGTAAGAGATAAGCTCCTTTCAGCTTTCTGCCCACGATAAAACCTGGGAAACTCTAGATGACTTCAGGAACCAAGTTTCCTGTTTCACGTAGCCACCATTGTAAAGATTTATGTGGAACTTGACTGTCTATTTGTAGAAATATTTGTAAAGCAATAGACAGCCACAGGACAAAGATCAGAGAAATCCAGAGAACTCCATAGTAAAACACCACTTCAGAGAATCACAGCAGAGCTGGCTGGAAGGGCTTTGGTTAAGACCTCAGAATGAATTAGAATGCCTTCTCCAGGGCCTTCTCTGCACAGAATGACCTGGACACTTGCCACATCCACCATGCTGGCTAGGTATGACCAAACTCTTAAGGGCATTGTTCTACTACCTCATAACTGTGGTATCAGGTAGGGGAGACCAATTGAAAAGGCATTTAAGAGCAAAGACTCTGTCTACCTACCAGAGTAGAGTATAAATCAGTGTTTGTGAAAGTCACCAACATTTTAAAGGAACAGTATTAGCTCTGACTGAAAATGGCCAGAAAGAAAAAGTGAAAGGAAGAATTTGAATGTAAATTTTGCAAGAGAAAGGGGCACTTTAAACATCATTCTTTTCATCCACCAACAGGAGAGGTAAGTAACACGGAGGGATTAGTGGGGAACACAAGGATCTCCCTGGGAAGGGAAAAAAGAATAAATTTCAAGAGTAGGCTGGGAACTGGTGGAAATTAGAACAGGAGGGGTCAGATGAATAAGGTGAGGAGAGAATACTGGGAGGAATTATTTGGAATTGAGGAGCATTTGGGGGCCAAGGTAGAAACCTAATATAATAGAAACTCCATAGAACCTATAAGGGTGATGCTAGTGAAGATTCTTAAAAATGGGGAACAGGGAGCCTGAATGGGCCATCTTCTATAACCAGGAAAGGCCTCAAGTAAAAGGATTTGGGCACGAAATGAGTCCCCAAACCTCCACCCACAGTTTGTCCTGCTTACAGAGTATTCTGGGACTGTAGGCTAGCAGAATTCTCATCAAAGACCAGAGAGATTTCATCCAGCAAATGATGGGAGAAGATGCAGAGTCTCAGAGCTAAACATTAAGAGTCCTGTAGAGGATGAGGAGGAAGGAGAGGCCAGGGATATCAGAAGAATATAACCCAGAGAATCTACTGGCAAGGACTTCTGGGGGATGCAGAGATCAGGAAGCCTATAATGAATGATCTGACCTAGGTCTTCTGCATACATGTTGTGAATGTGTATCTTGGTGTTCTTGTGAAATTCCTAACAGTGGGAACAGGGTGTACTGATATATTGTGTACCATAGCAAACTTGCCTCAGGATCACAGAGCCAGCCACTAGATTAGACATAGAGACCAGACAGTGGTGGCACACACCCTTAATCATAATATTCAGGATCTCTATGAGTTCAAGGCCACACTGGAAACAGAGCCAGGCAGTGGTGACACACACCTTTAATCCTAGTACTGGGAAGCACACATGCCTTTTATCCCAGGAAGTGACATGGCATGAAGAAACAGGAACTAAAGCAGTTCAGCTGAGATCCTTACAGATGAGGATTCAAAAGGTTTTAGTCTTAGGAAACAGTATCAGCTGAGAAGTTGGCTAGGTGAGGCTGGCTATAGCTTGCTCTGCCTCTCTGATCTTTCAGCTTTTACCCCAATATCTTGTGTCATTTTTTTTTAAAGACCATCTAAGATTTGAACAACAGCAGTGACTGTTTCTGACTATTTTGCCTACCTTTGGGACCCTTTCCTCCCTAATGGGTTGCCTCCTTCAGCCTTGATGTGAGAATTTGTGCTTGGTCGTATTGTAGCTTGTTATGCTGTGTTTGTTTGATGTTCCTGGAAGGTCTGCTCCTGAAGAGAAGTGGTAGGTGAGTGGATCTGGGAAAGAGGGTAGCTGGTGGGGAGAGACCTGGGTAAGGGTAGGGAGGGGCAACTGTAGTTGAAATGTAATATATGAGAGAAAAAGTAAATAAAAAAAAGAAGGAAGAAAAGACAATTTTTCTATAGCAAAAAAAAAAAAAAATCATGCCTTACAGAGCAGAGATGTTTTTGATGGAAACAGAAGTGTGAATCAGTGGGAAAGCCATACGGCAAATGTATGACCAAGGTAAAACACAGCCAGGAATACCAACTGGATCAAAAAATTGATACTACATGTCCTTCTATGTTTCAGATCTGATTAGGACTGGAGAGGACTGCCCACTGCTTCCTCTGAATCTGTGCTGCCATTGTGTACTGAATGTGTGTGAACAGACAACTTGTCTGTTTCCCTAGGGGCAAGAAAAGCTATGCCAAGAAATGCGGCCAAATGTGAATATCTCTATCATGTCCACACTTAATTTGGAGCAGCTGAATTCAGGAACAAAATGAATTATTTTATGGCCACTACATCCCAACATTTTCATTAGGAAGCAATTTTTAGAAAGCAGTCACATCTTTTCTCTCTCTTTTTTGAATTTCCTCCATAATCATAGAGGAGAACAGATAAGAATAAGAAAATACAATATTTTAATCAACATCAAATTCACTGGACTTTCAAAACAGGAAAATAAGACATAACACAGACTAGCCAGTGATATAGGATTCTAAATGTCAACACAGTTTCCTCAACCAAAGTTAACAGCCCCAAGGCATCATCACTGGCAAGGAAATGGTGTATTAGAGATAAAGAATTTCTGTAGAACTTGCAAAGCCAGCCTTGTAATCTAAGTCCTGTTTCACTATTCAGGTGTGACTATTTCAGACTTTACCATGATGTATCATGAAGGTGCCAAGCCTGCCTGAGTAGTCACTATTTCTAAGGAGCTTTTATTCTGGTAAGAAAGCTAGGCCTTGGAGAAAAAATATCCCTTCTACCTATCAACCTAGGAAGGCAAGATTATGTTTGGGGACAAACTAAATTAAGGATGATAAACCTGGAGCCTTGTCTGCATTCAGACAACTCTCTGAGGCTGTCAGATCCAGAGGACAGAGACAAAGGAAGATACTAAGCTGGATATTCCCCAAAATGGTGTTCTAGAGCAGTGATTTTCAGTCTTCCTGATACTGCAACCCTTAATTACGGCTCCTCGTGGATGATGACCCCCAACCATAAAATTATTTCATTGCTGCTTCATAACCATAATTTTGCTACTGTTATGAATTATAATGTAAATAGCTGATATGCAGGATACCTGCTATATGATCCCCAAAAGGGTTACTACCCACAGGTTGAGAACCACACTTATAGAGATACTAAGTAACTTCTGTTTGTTAGCACTGGACCTTAAAATACTATTGCCAATTACTACAGCATCTGGGACATGTTCTAGGTCTCACCATCTAGAATTTGTTTTAATAATAAAATAGGTAATTATCACACTGCAGTTCTTACTTTGATCATCATGTGTCTATTTTTGTCTGTGTGCTGAACTCTGGATGGTAACACGAGATTAATACATCTCTGAAATTGAGGCAGTCTTTGCAAGATGACTGATGGATGCTTATGAGCCACAGCCCAGGCATGAAGGCAATGTTCTTCCTGGAAAAGTTCCACTGGGTAAGAAAAAGCTCTGCCTGAGACAGATGAAAAAGAATTGAGAGGAACAGCTTGCATCAAGGATTTCAGATGGCAAGGTAGACTCTGGATTGAGTGGCGATTCTTCAGTCCTTTCTCAGTTTTCCTCATGGCGGTGCATGAGAATTTATTCACAGTGGGAACAGGGCCAGACCCAAAACATTATTTGAAACATCAAAGTGGTTTTATCATCTGGATTTGCTTCTAACTATACCGTTTGTCTTATTTCTTAGTTTCATATATAAGTATATTTATCTTTTTTGTTTGTTTATTTGCTTTCTGGACTTTGAGATACTTTACTTACTTTTGTAACACTAGAAAATGTATTTCTTGAACTTTGAGACTGTTAAAAAGTCCTAGACCTGGAACTTTTTATCAGGATGAAGGTATCTATGTACCTTAAAATAACCAAAGAAATGTCTGCTACATTAAGTCCTTTTCACGGGATTGAGACATAACAATTACTTCTTCCTTACAAGAAGCCCTTGAAAATGATGTAAAACATCCACACTGTCAGGAGAGATAAAGCATACTAGGCTTAATTAACACAAACTTTAATTATATGAATACCTGTACTCATCAAAATGTTTGTTGTGTAGGAACTTAAGTGATATGTAGCATATTTTAAAAATATAGTAACCTACACAGTTCAACCTATATATTCAACACAAATCATAGAAAGACAATTGATTAAAAAAATTAATCTGTAGCTGCTGAGTGACCTTTATGCAAATGAACATCCTCAGCAACCAATTTCTTGATGTGAAGAGTCCCTTTATAAAAATAATTGTATACTATAGAGGGGCAGCATTATATAATGAAAAATTAATACACTTCTAACAATGTGAAATTACTTTTTTGATAAGTTTTATAAGGTAATCTTAATCAAAAAGACAATTTTAAAAGAGTTAGTGAACATGTTAATATTTTAATACATGCAGAATGAAAGATTGTGCAAAGAATGTGCTTAGTTTGGGTAAGTTGTGGCGATCATGGTTAGTTATCACCAATTGTCACTTAAGGACACTTAATCAAGTTCCCAGGTCATGGCATGTCTTGAGTCCAGTATCTACTTGAGATGCTCCAAGACAAGACCTCTACAACCTGTCTGGAACAAGGACAAACAGAATGGGAAAAAACTACTCCTGTTTTCTGTGTCCCCAGTTACTCCAATGAGTTTAGATACTACTATTGATTATCATAGTGTATTAGAGTTGTCAGGGATCATCCACTGGGTATAATAGCACATTTTATGAAGACAAGGATAGAAGGCTAAAAAAAAAAATTACTTATAATAAGTAGAAATGGAAAATATCAATGTCAGATTATAGTTATTTTCTTTAAAAAATAATTTAAAGAAAAACATATGATTATAAAGGAATGGGGAAGAGAAAGGGAAATGATATAATCATATTATAATTTCAAAAAATAAAAATTATTAAAGCATAAAAGTGAAAATTGAAAGTGGGATTTTAGAGGAGTTTACCATAGTCATTGGCTGTGAATTAGGACACCAGTGGCCAGAATTGACATATGTGTGATTGAGGCACTAAGCATACACCTTGTCTCATGTAACTCCTGCCATGATATTTTGTGTATGTTCTAACAAATAAAGCTTACCTGAAGATCAGTGGTCAAAGTCAGCCACTAGCTAGCCATAAAGGCGAGGCAGTGGTGGCACACACATTTAATCCCAGCACTTGGGACCTCATTACTTTGTTTCCAGTACTTGGGAGGCACACATGCCTTTAATTCCAGTACTAGAGAGGTTGAGATGGGTGGAGAAAAGGAATATAAGGCAGGAGGAGAGAGGAGCTCAGTCTTTCTGCTGAGGAGTTGTCAAGGTGAGAAGTGGCTGTGGCTTGTTCCTTTTTCACTCACTGATCTTTCATCATTTACCCAGATATCTGGCTCTGGGTTTTTATTAAGATTAATTAGGATTCATGCTACATCTGATGTCCAACTTGTGGGGCACAAATTCATGAAAAAGTCACTTGCCTAACTCAGGCCAGAGCTACAAGTGGCTGGAGTCACTACCCCACCAGCGAAGGAGTTAGCTTCTTTCAAAAATTCCCCCTTGCAGACAGCTGGCTTTTTTACTTCTTTCCTCTCCTGGTGGGTTGTGGCTTTCCCTGCACCCCCTCCTCAGGCTGCTGCCACACTAGGTAGCTGCCTCACTTCACCATCATCTGAATTGTAATTGTCATCAGATTTGGTGAGTCAATTGAGATTTTTTTTTAAAGAGGAATTAGTTTTTAAAAAAAAGACACAGAGAGTTTTTCCCACATTAAAAAGTGGGAAATATTTTTATAATAGAGGTAGTTAGGTCTCTGTTTGATAATATGCCAGATGGTTTGAACATGGGGCAATTGAATGAGAGGATAATTTAGGTGGGATTTAAGTAATGTCAATTATAAATATTATTTATTTGATCATTTTTGTTTTATCATTAAAAAATCTGTTCAATATGAGTGCCAAGATAGAAGTTTTAGAAAAACTTGTTAAAACAGATCATAGAGATATTCAGACCTAGACAGAGGAAATTAAAGGAAAACTAATCTCTGCATTGAATTATAAGGTTACAGAGAAACAGCTTAAGGCTTTCAAACAGCCAACCTTAACTTATCCAGTAACCTTATAGGAACTGAAAAATGATACATATCCCCCAGACTGTGTAAGAACTGAATGGACTCCTGTGCAGATGTTAGATTTGAGGAGATTCAAGGAAGCAATAGTCTCATATGGCATGTCTTCACCTTTTGTGAAGCAGATGTTAAACTCATGGTCAACTTGTAACAGAATTATGTCTCAATCCTGGAGAGATTTGGTTACAGCGGTCTTGAAGCCTGGTCCTCAGTTACAGTGGAAGACCTGATGGAAAGATGAGGCAAAGACTTTCAAACCATGAGATAGGGCTAGAGATATGGAAATCTCTCAAAACCAAATTCTTGGAGAGGGAGAGTATGCTAATGTAGAAAGGCAACCTCTATATGATGACTACATGCTGACTTCATGCTTCCTGGCAGCCTTGAATGCTTATGAAAGAACTGAAGAAATAGGAAAGAAAGTTGAGCCATTTACTAAAGTCTTATAGGGCCTCAAAGAAACCTTCACTGATTTCTTACAAAGATTGACTTCAGCAGTAGCTAGAATGGTACCAAATTCAGAAGCTAGACATATAATAATTGAATCTCTGGCTTTTAAAAATGCTAATGTACAATGGAAAAAGGTAATCAGACTGCTAAAGGAAAGATCAGCATTCTTGGGGGAATGGATTTGAGATACAATCAATATTGAATTTTGTAACATGGTGATACTTGGATGGGAGATGTGATTTCCAGAAGTTTGAAGAAAAATCAAAATGCCAAATGTTTCAATTGAAGTAAATAAGGTCACCTTATAAGGGATTGTAAACAGAACTTCATAGAAACAATGATTTTGCTGAGCAAAATCCCAACAGAATGCCCTTCCTTTCTGGATTATGCAGAAAGTGTGACAAAGACCCTTGAATGTAAATCAACAAGGGATAGACAAGGTAACTCTCTGCTGTCAGGGAATGCCTCTAGGGGCCTCTTGCAGGGCACTACATCAAATTTGGTTTATTCTTTTTCTGCTTTCATGGAGGAAACCTTTTCCCAGAGCAATTTAAGAACCTAATGCCTATTGTAAAAAACCACACTGCTCTGGATGACAGAACAGCTATAGAAGAGAGAACAAAAATATTCAGGGGAAACCCTAAAGTGAATATTTTGGCAAACATTTATAAATGAACAAACACAAAAATTAAAAATACGATAAATGACATTGTCATTGAAGGTCTTGTGGACACAGGTGTGAACATAACAATAATTGCACCAAAATCTTGACATCCAAATTGGCCTCTTTCAGAGGAAAATGTTCAGCTTTTAGGGATTAGAACATTATCTCAAGTAAAACACTTTGTGAACTGGGAGGAATTATAGGGCCAGAAGGTCAGAGAGGAAAATTAAAGCAATATGTGATGAACATTGCAATATATTTATGGGGACATGATTTGTTACAGCAGTAGAATACCCAGATTAACATTCTTTCAATCTCAGAAACAAACCATAAACTAACATATTTCTGGAAAAATTATTAAAAGTTATTATAAACAACATTCACCTACCATTTAGGTTATACAAGAACAAGGCACCACCACAGCTGCTGATCTTTCAAAGGTATCAATAGCCCAACTTTTAAACTGTTAACAGACATTCCTGTACATGTTCAGCAATGTCCTTCAACATCAGAGAAATAGCAAGCCTTAGAATATCTGGTAAAGGAGCAGTTAAATGCTCAGCATATTGAAGAATCAACCAGCCCTTGGAATTCTCCTATATTTATTATTAAAAAGAAATCTTGAAAATAGAGAATGGTAGCAGATCTAAGTGCTATTATTCAGGCAATCCAGCCAATGGGCTCTCTAAAGTCTTGAATTCCTTTGCCTTCTCTGTTACCTAGAGTACAGCCTCTTACAGTTATCAACTTAAAAAATATTTCTTCACTATACCTTTACAAGAAAAAGACATAGAAAAATTCAACTTCACAGTACCTACTTATAATAATTCTTAACCTGATAAGAGATATCAATGGCAGGTTCTCACACAAGGAATGTTAAGTAGCCCTAGCCTGTGCCAATATGTTGCGCAACCATTGGAGATGATACCTAAGCAATTTCCTCAATCTATAGTTTACCATTATGTGGATAACATCTTACTGGCTGATTCAAATATAGATACTTTAGAAAAAAATGTTTGCAGAAGAAAATTTTGCCCTGTTGGGAATTACAAATTGCTCCTGAAAAAAATGCAAAGACGGGATTATATTCATTATTTGGGATATAAAATAGGTCTATAAAAAATTATCCCCCAAAAGGTGTTAATTTGGAGAGACTGATTGCAGATGCTCAATGACTTTCAAAGATTGCTAGGAGACATTTTCTATCTGTGACCCACTACTGGAGTAGAAAATCAAGAACTGATTAATTTGTTCAAAACCTTAGATGGTGACAAGGGCTTAAATAGTCCAAGAAAATTATCAGCTGAAGCTGAGAGAGAACTGAGTTTAGTAAAAAGAAATTACAAGTTGTACATGTGAATCATTTGGATCCAGAGCTTGATTGCATTCTGGTTATTTTACCCTCTAAGCGTTTTCCTATAGAAATATTAATACATATGGAAGATATTATCATAGAATGGATCTTTTTATCAAAAAAACAGAGTAAAAATTTAAAAATGTATGTGGAAAAGGTCTCTGAGTTGATTCTAAAAGGAAAATTGAGACTTTGTCAATAAGTAGGAATCGACCCAACAGAAATTGAAGTACCTTTTCTAATGATGAATTTGACAAATTATGGGCAGAAAGTGAACCTTGGCAAAGAGCTTGCAGTAATTTTTTGGGAGAGGTTAACAACAGATATCCTGAAATCAAGAGAATTCAATTTATAACATGAAGTGACTGGATTCTTCCTAGCACTGTATGGAAAACACTAATATCTGGAGCCCCCTACATATTATATTGATGCACATAACTCGGGGAAGGCAAGTTATAAATCAGGAAATTTAAAGAAGTGGCTCAAAGCACTTATGATTTTTGTCCAAAACTCAGAAATATATGCAATTCTGATGGTATTAATGGATTTTTACAGAACTTTTTAACATAATTACTAACTCGCAGTATGCAGAAAGACACATTGAAACTGCTGAATTTATTCCTGATAAATCAGAATTAACTTTGTACTTATTCAGTTACAAGAAATAATCAGGAATAAGAATCATCCCTTATATATAACACACATCTGATCCCATATGGTCTTGAAGCATTCTAGCACAAAGTAATGAAGAAATTAATCTACTATTGATAGGAAATGTGCTGGAGGCCTCAGCATTTCATAAAAAATGTCAATAACAGGGGTTTCAAAAAGGGTTTTTCCATCACTGGACAATAAACCAAGGAAAATATAAGGAAATATCCTACTTATTCATTATACAACCAAACTCTACTACCTGCAGGAAGCAATACAAAGGGTACTCAAAGGAATGAATTTTGTCATTTTGCAGAATTTGGTAAATTAAAATATGTGTACCACACAATAGATACTCATTCAGAATTTTAATGGGCAACTGCTATGAATTCCAAAAAGGCTGATTTTGTAATCATGCATTTGCTAGAAGTTATGGCCATCATGGTTATACCTGCACAAATTAAGACTCACAATGAACCAACATATGTCCCTTGTAAAATGAAACAGCTTTTAGTTTATTACAATATAAAGCATATTACAGTTTTTAGTTTATTACAATATAAAGCATATTACAGGTATACCACACAATCCTATAGGACAAGCAGTCATAGATCAAATTGAACTCTGAAGTATATGCTAAATAAACAGAAAGGGGTGATAAAGATCCCCAGAAATAGATTGCATAATGCTTTATTAACTTTGAGTTTTCTAAATTCTAATGAGAAAGAAGTGACAGCTGCAGAGAGACACTGAATAATGGAAATAAAACTATAGAATTAAATCAGCCTGTATACTTCAAAGATGTACTGACCTCAGAATGGAAACCAGGATATGTGTTACGTTGGGGGAGAGGTTTTGTTTTTGTTTCCACAGAAGAAGAAAAGCTACAGATGTTATCACAAATGATAAAGGTTTGATTGAACAAAAGAGACCACTTGGTTCAAAGAAGTGATGGTTCATAAACCAGCATGATCATTCAATTTAAATTAACTTATACCACTTACAAATGCTTTTCATTTGGTCAGATATAACTTGCCAAAGTTAGGATTGAGGAAGGGTTTTGTTTTTGTCTTTCAGGAGAATGAAGGCATCCAACTAAGGAATTTGAAGACCTCTGGACAAATGAGACACGTGAAGAAAAAGGACAAATCATCCAGAAAAAAAATGTCCCAAGACAAATAGTAAATTGGCCTATTGATGTATCACATTTTCAACAGGATAAAATTTCATAAATCTTCCTAAATATGTGTTTCTGCTGTTTTCAGCATACACATAAAGCAAATGTTCTTTTTCTAGACCCATTCCAATTAAAAATTAGAGCTGGCTTTGGAGTTGGAATGTGGCTCACTTCTTCTCTAAACCCAAGCATGCTTTTTAAAGAAATATGCAAAATCTTTGTGTCATGTCATAAGAGCCACTTGCTATGGGACAGAATAAAAACCAAATTTAAAGGACTATTCTATTGCTACTAGTCTCATTATCCTTTGGTTTTATTTACTATTAAAAATTTTCTTAAGGCATGAATTTTATATCAAAATTTATTAGATTAATATGTAAATATATATTAAACTTCTTATCATGATATTAATGGTCATATAGAATATTAACTAATTCTAGAAAAAAAAAGCTTCATCTAGCTTACTGTTCATGATTTGGGGTTTAAGTCTCTATCAAGTAACCAAGAATTAAGTTTTTGTACTCTTGAATGTACATAACAAATATTTATCCTTTAATCTCTTTGAGATCTGATGCATATGACATTTAAAATGATAAAGTTTTCTGTAGTAAACCATGACTAAGCCTAACAATGACTATTGAAGTCTCCAAAAGGATGATTGTGCCCCACAATGATGATTCCACATGGACTATGATAACACCACTAAGCTGGAAAATACTACATAAAGATTAGCTTTTAACTACAGCCTGCTCAAGACAATTTTGAGGTGGGTAGCTGAGATAATCCAGCTTCACAGACTACTCTAGCCAGGACTTGATACAAGCCCTGCACTTTCCCATTGTGCAGAGATTGGAAAACAAATGATACAGTTACCTCTCCCAAGACTTGACAATTAACCCAAAATTTTCTTTTCAGGATCTCCTAAAGATGCTGTCACTCCCAGATAGCAGGATTTAATTTTAAGAACATGACACCCACATTCCCGTGAGGTGAGATGGGTGGTTTTTGGTCTTTCAATGGGTTATGGATATTTGGTATCATTTAGGATGGTTGGCTACATTTAAGATGGTTGGTAATGGTCAGGAAAAAACCTGAACAAAGGAGACTAGATTCAGGGTTCTTGTTTTGAAAAGAAAATAGAAAAAAGAGAAAAAGGGATATGGAAATGATAGGATAAAGTGGAGATTATTTAATCTACACTGAAAAGAGAAAGGGGATATAGATATGATAGGATAAAAGGGTAGATTATTAAATCTACTTTTAAAAAGCAACTTTTTTTTAAATATTTTATGATGATATGTATCTTTCTATATTGATACAAAGTTGAGATTATTTTTGTTAGAACATACTGTACATATATTTTTAATCTTGTTCAAGGTGTTGTACCTATAAACTGCAATTAACAATGTAGTGCAAATTGCTAGTCCTTGTAAGTTATTATTACAAACCATTAAGGATAATAAAGAAATACAGGTTAGTAATTATCCATCTATTACAATCGAACTTGTAGTCATATTAGGTATGTTTTCAAGGCCAAACAGAGATATATTTTAGATAGACAGGTCATCTTTAAACAATTCAGAGATCTACAGAATATGGCATTTAAGATGTTTCAGTAGTATAGGTTCTTTTTTAAAGACAATAAGACATGTCTGCTCCTGGCAGCACCAATTTATTTCAGAGAAGATGATGGGTATCAAAGAAACTCCATATGGAGTTTACTTTCTTTGTGGCAAATGTTAGCCAGTGGGCAAGAAAATGAGCTCGTCTTGAGTACTGACAGTATGCTGTCCAAATGGGCCAAGCTAGACACAAAAAGAAAGGACTGCTCAACTTTGCCAAGACAAGGTAGGACAGCCATTCAGAAAATTCTGGTTCACAGATATTTCTGTCAGGTAAACTAGGCCTGTAGGCTAAAGATGGAAGCCCCAGTTTTGCAGAGGAACCTTGGATGACTGACCAGGCAGACAGCTGTTTCTGTCATTTCTCACAAATTTTGGAAGTCTCTTGCCTGCACTTCCTATTTACTCAGTTAATATTTCCTTCTTGGGTCTCTGAGGGAGCTGAAGACTAGGTAGTTATAGTTATAGTTTTCCTTGTTAACAAATTCAGAAAAGAAACTGACTAAAGAGGTGTAAAGTGATGGGTGATATCATTCTGTATGCTGTGAATGTGTTGCCCTGATTGGTTGATAAATAAAATGCTGTTTGGTCAGTAGCCAGGCAGGAAGTAGATGTGGGAGACAAGCAGACAAGGAGAATTCTGGGAAGATGAAGGCAGAGTCAGTAGTTGTCAGCCAGACACAGAGGAAGCAAGATGTGAAGGCAGAACTGAAAAAAGGTACCAAGCCACATGGCTAAACATGGATAAGAATTATGGGTTAATTTAAGTGTAAGAGCTAGTCAGTAATAAGCTTGAGCTAATGGCCATACAGTTCATAAATGATATATGCCTCCATGTGTTTATTTGTGTCTGAGCAGCTACCAGACTGGCAGGTGAGAGAGATTTGTCCTGACCATGGGCCAGGTGGGACACAGAAAAACTTTTAGCTACAGTATAATGTATAAGTTTGAGAGACATCAAATTTAGTTGTTGGTTGGTAACACAAGTTAGGATAGAAAGTGAATTAAGTACAACACTTTGTACTTACCAAAATAGGATAAATAATGGAGTATTTTCTCTGAATTTGTCAAGTGTTAATGGACTAGATATTATTGATGTAATTATTGCCTGTATATATTGTTTATAGTTATTGTACTTACTGTAGATAGTTTTTCTTATATAATTTATAATCTTTTTTTAAATTTTAGACACAAAGGGAGAATGTGGTGATATTTTGTTTATTCTTAGACAAATAAAACTTGTCTGACGATCAGAGGGCAGAGCCAGCCACTAGTTAGCCGTAAAGGATAGACAATGGTGGGACACACCTTTAATCCCAGCATTTAGGATCTCATGACTTTGCTCCTAGTACTTGGGAGTCACACATACCTTTAATCCCAGCACTAGAGAGGTTGAAATAGGAAGTGATATGGCTGGATTGACAAAGGATTATAAGGCAGGAGGAGAGAGGAGCTCAGTCTTTTGGCTGAGGAGTTGGTGAGGTGAGAAGTGGTTGTGGTTTGTTCCTTTGTCTCTTTGATCTTTCAGCATTTACCCAGGTATCTGGCTCCAGGTTTTTATTAAGACCAATTAGGATTCGTGCTACAAACTCCCTTCACTTTCTCTGCTCAGATGGCCATTGTTGGTTAGAACAGCACGTACAGTAGAAGATGTCTACTCTTCCACTCAATTTTATAATTTTACAAGAACCACAGAAATTGCTGAAGATTGGAGAAAAATATTTCTCCAGGTATACTATCAGTGTTGGTCAGCAGCTAGATGACTGATGAAGAGTATGTTCATGTATTTGGCAATGGTAGTATTAAGAAATAATACTATTTGACTACTGGGGTAAGCCAGTGCAGGCATCCTCTCTACTGTTGCCAGTAGTCCAAGTCATCCTTGTGGATTCCTGGTAAGTTCCCAAGCAGCTGGTTTCTCCCTATCCCCACGATGTCTCCCTCTATCATGGCTATCTTTGTCACTGCTCTCCCACTCCATCCCTGTTCCAGCTTGACTATTCTGTTCCCTTTTGTTCACATCCCCCATCCCCTACCCTCCATTGCCCACTCCTTATTAGATTGGTGAATACCCTAACTGTCATTGTCTAAACTTCATCCAGTAGCTGATGGAAGCAGATGCAGAGATTCACAGCCAAACACCAGGCCAAGCCTCAGAAGTTCAGTCAAAGAAATAGAAGAGAGATTCTATGAGCAAGGAGCATTAAAATTATTATGGGGAAACCTATAGAAATAAACAAACCAAACTAGTGGGAACTCATCAACTTTAGACCAACAGCTGTGGTGTCTGCATGGGACTGGACTAGGATGGCTGCATAAGCAAAACAGTTGTATAGCTTGATCTACTTAAGGGTCCTCCTGGCAGTCGGATCAGGATCCATTCCTGGTGCATGAGCAAGCTTTTTGAAGCCCACTACCTGTGTGGGACACCTAGCATAGCATTGAGGCAAGGGGATGGGCTTAGACCTCTATTGAATGTACCAGGCTCTGCTGACTTCCCAAGGGAGGCTTTACCTTCTTGTAGGAGGGAATGGGGTTGTATTGGGTGAAGGCAGGCTGAAGGGGCAGGAGGAAGGAAGAGAAGAATCTGTGATTGATATGTAAAATGAATAAATTTTTTTCTTAAATAAAGAAAAAAACCAAAAAAGAAATAATACTATTTCAAAAAAAGGCAATACAGTTATTCTTTGTCATTGCTAGTAGCAGTCAACAAGAAGATAGTTTGCTACCAAGGCCTTTTATGATGAGGGTGAATTATTTAAATCACATTTATTTTCATTTCTAGTGACATCACTCTGTAAATAACTTTGATACATGTGCACAGGATTCATCCGATCTTCTAAAGAAGTGATGTGAATGGTCAGACTTAAGATTTACCTCTTTAAAAAGGTTTATATAGCATGACTGGGAATTACTCTACTAGGAAACTGCGTTACCCCCATTAGAGTATCTATCATGTAGACAATAGAAACTTTCATGGTGTGAATTGGCTCAAAGGAGATGCTTGTTTTACAAAAAGAGTGCAAACCCTTGGATTGAAACACATAAAGTTGGGGCAGTTTTCCATATTACATATTCCAATTTGCAAGTTGAAAAAGAAAGTAGCATTATCAAACTGGAATGTGAGAAACTTGAAAATTTGTAAATTAGAAGACATGCTATCATCCTCACTAAGACATTTATAAAAATCTAGAATGAGCAATTAAGGATCTATTGTGTAAAAGTATACCTGTATGAGATAGAATAGACATCTTTCACATCTTCAACTGGTCACATGACAATTTTAAGTTCACAATTATGTCGTTTCTGAAGTATACATTTTAAATGATTAATATCATAAGATTTTTAAATATTGTATTTGTCTATTTAAAATATACAGAGAAAATGTAGACTGAACTTTTACGCAATTCTCATGTAATTCAGAAAGTCTAATCATCATATCAGTAAACCCTCATCTACTTTTATAATTTGTATTAATGTCAAGTATAACAAGGAAAATTTACCAACCAATTATGTTGTATATATTTTGTTTAGTATGTTTCTAAAATCTACTTCATCTGTAAGTATTATGATTTTTCCTCTTCTTAATTTTCACAATAAAGAGAAATATAACCATTTATTTTCTAAAGTATTACTTATTATGATTTCAGTCTATATTATCTCTGTGCTGTGTGTTTGTATGAGTGTGTGTATTGTGCAAGTTTGTGTGTGATGTGTGTGTATGTGTGCGTGCACATGTGTGTGTGAGTGTGCACATGTGTGTGATATGTGTATATATTTCTGTTTGTGTATGAGTGTGCACATGTGTGTGTGTGATATGTGTGTGTGTGTTTTACTCTGACTCATACAGTTTCCAACAATGCGTGCTTCTATTATATTCATCTTCTGTTTCTGTGCCTCGCTATGCATCTTGTCTACTGGCATTCAATGTCCAGCAGTTGTACTCTTAATAGATCCTTATTAAGAATAGAAGATTCTTGAGTGATTGAGGGATTGCTTTTGCTGTTCAATCCCTTCAGTAAATGTAGCATAGCAATTATCTAGATAGGGTTTTTTAGTATATTTATGACTATTTCCTAGACTCATTATCTTCTGGAAGAAATATGAATGACAATATTTTAAGAATGCTTTTAATTTTATTAGATAAGTATTATACAAAGTTGAAATTTCCATATTCAACAAATTTAGTGTTTAAAATATTCTATGTATGGGAAGTATTAGAATCCCCCCTTTTGAAATCAATTTTCAGATCAATGGTTTGGTACCATTGCATGCCTTAGAATGTAAGGGTAGGACTTTGGAATTGTGCTCCTAATCTGATTGCTTGTCCTGGGCATTGATTAGGAAGGCACACACAGTTATTCCTACTACTGCTATTTGTCCATTGATCTCAACACCTTTAGGTTTTCCATTGAGTAAGAAGGATAACCAAGCAAAAAATGACTGCTTGTACCTGTGGAAGTTTTAAATAGATTCCTCATGGAAAATTAGAAAAATTGATGGCCAGTGATATCCTAACTTAGAAGGTATTCTGGTTGACTGATAGATTTGTTATCTCTCAAAAGTCATGATCCAGATTAATAGACATAGTACTCTGATCAATAAACACCAGAAGCATATACAGATAAAGTATGAAAGGCCCTATATACACTTGAATGTTCTTTCTCTAAGGAGAACTTGTTGCCTAAATAAAAATAAAAAAATAACTGATAAAATTCAATTGATTTATTTTCTTATCATTTATACATACATACATACATACATACATACATACACATATACAAATAGATATATTTTCAGTAAAATATGTTTATTTATAAAGATCGACTACATTCATATACTGTGCTATAGAAAACCACAATAATCATTATTTATTTTAAATAAAGGTCATAGCCAGGTCACAGTGTGTAACGTCTTTTTATCAGGGCTATGCAGAGCTCCGTTATAGCTTGTCTTTGAATGCAGGGCTTTCAACATCTCTGAGTACCATGAATGCCAAGCTCCAGATGTCCTTTCCTCAGCATTTTCTTTCTTTTATCATTTTTTCAGGGTTATTTTTAAGTGCTGATTTACTCTGCTTCAAGCATGAGGGTCAGCACTTCGTACACTCATCTCAACTTCAGAGAAAAACATGCACCAGCACTTCTTGCTTCCTCTGGGACCAAGTGCAGTGAGAGAGAGGACAGTAGCATCAACTGAAGCTGATAAAAAATAAACACATTTCAATTGATGGGACTTTTGTTCTTTTTTGGTTTCTTTTTTTTTTTTTTTTTGCCTCATTTGGTGTTTTGACATTGAGTATTTCCTGATAAACACAATGAAATGGCAAATGTATTGGGATAATTTGAAATGAACAGCATACAATTTGATTATAAACTTGTTTCTATCACTGATACATGGAAATGGAATGTTTTGGGATGAGGTTTCCATAAGCCTAACCGTGTCTCCCACTTCCAAGGATTTTTTGTTGTTGTTTTTGTTTTGTTTTTTGACACAAGTTTTCTCCATGTAATTTTTGTGCCTTCCCTGGATCTTGCTCTGTAGAACAGGCTGGCCTCGAACTCACAGAGATCTGCCTAGCTCTGCCTCTTGAGTGCTGGCATTAAAGGCCTGCGCCACCAGCAGCAGGCTTCAAGGATTTTTAAGGGATTGAGACACATTGTTTTTGATGGGCAGAGATATAGTATTACTGCTCCAAATTTGGAGTAGGGGAGTTGACAGAATATTAGCCTTCTTAAGAACAGGTTTTATCACACATTTAAGTACATGGATTAAAGAACAGAAAGGTGCTTGATTAAAGGATAGTACACAGCCAAGGCATGGAACAGACTTCTAAAGCGAACCAGTTAAAATGTGATAAAAAACAACTCAATAAATCATTTTCCTTACCTCAAAATTGCTTAGAGCTTTTTTCTTTACCTTAATTTTCAGATTTTTCCTCATCTTGTTAAATTTGTTTTCTGCATCAGTGTTTTTTCTTTAAATATTCTATGAAATAGTGGCAGTTTCATATATGACAAATCTGTGTTAATGTTGCTTGGAAATCTTTTTTAAAGTCCTATATTATGACAAAATAGACTACATTCCTTGATCTAAGGCATGGAGATGGTAGGCCTGGAAGAACTTATCACATATAGACCTGACATAAATGATAGTATCTTTCTATAAATAAATAGAAAGTATTATAAGTATATCAAATTTCTTTCCCATTTCACTTTGAAAACAAAAACAGAAAAGCAGAAACTGAGTTCAGGCAAAAATACAGAAATTCTGACTATTGAGCATACAATCACCATGAACATGTATGAGCAAATGTCTCTATTTTAAAATGTAGAGTCCTTGGTATATGCCCACAATGATACAGCTGAAATTTATAGTGGACCTGTTTTCAGATATTTGAGGACCCTGCACGCTAATAAAAAGGTGATCCACTTTCCCTTCACTGTACTCGGCAACTGCTGTCATTTGTTGTTTTAAAACTTGTCCATGCTGAATGGGGTAAGGTGAAATGTCAAAGTGGTTTTAATTTGGATTTCCCTAATGCTTAAGAGTGAAGAACATTTTTGTGTGTTTTGCAATCACTTGGGTTTCATCGTTTAAGAACTATCTGTTTATTATTAGTTCCTGTTTTTAATTAAAGTATGTATTTTCTAAGCATTCATTATTTTAGTTATTTGCATATTCTAGATATTAAAAATCTGCCAAATGTATACTTGGTAATGGTTTTATTCTTTCTGTAGGGTGCCCCTTAACTCAAGTCATAGTATATTTGGCTGTAAAGAAGGTTTTGAGCTTCATAAAGACCCAGAAATAGGAAACAGTATAGATTTCCATCAACTGAGGAATAAATAATGAAAATATTGTACATTTACATAAAAGAATATTATTTAGTCATTAAAAAATGAAACTGGCAGAGAAAAGGATGGTGCTGGAAACAATTATCCTGAGTGAGGTAAGCAAGACCTAAGAATACCAACATTGTATGTTTCTGCTTGTATGTGAGTGTTAACTACTAAGCTTCAGATAGGTTTGTTTCACTCATAATATTTACAGAGGTGTGGTATCTATTAAGGAACAAGGGGAGAGAATGGAAACTTCTACAGAAAAGAAAATTTTGTATTGTAAAAACTATAAGGAAAAATATAATTAGGAGATTAATTGAGGGGCATGGGAAAGTGCAGTAGAAGATGGAATATTGGGAGGGATAAATAATAGCAAATTACCAAATTAGAAAATATAGAAACTTTCTAATATAAACACATATATAAAAGTTTAAATGGAGTTACCCTATTATGCAGAATATAATACCCCAACTATATATCATATTCTACCAAATAAAACTCCCCATACCAGGAATGGAATTACGTATTTTCTGAGTTGTTGTTCAAAATAGTCATATAGAATATCCATCCAAAATATTACAGACTATGTCTAATGTTATTGGTTATCCTCTACAACCTGATATCAAAACCTACAGTTGAAGGCACCACATGCTTATGTCATCCAATATGGAGAAATCAAGCTAGTGCTCATGTGGATGCTGCATTCCTACTGATTATATTCAGAATGCTAGAAGGTACTATGCATTCAGACAAATGAGAAAAGTCACCATCAATTTCACTCAGCTATGAACCAAATGAGCTACAATAGAGACATGCTTGCAAGATATGCTCACTGGTGCAAAGTAGTGGCACAAATGTTATAGAAGTAAGTGACTTTTTAAATGTATTTAAGCCCCTCTCCCTGAAATGGAGCAAATACCTGACACTTTTTAATGAGGCTCAGAACATGAGAATAGATAAGTCATATGCCTTAGGAAAAAACATATTATTATTATTTTTACTATAGCAACATAGCCATAAAAGGCCTCTTAATGACTTATTGTTATATCCAAAGATCAGTATATCACTCAACCATCATAAGAGAGGCTTGCAAGACATGAAAATTAACATACAGACACACAAAGTTGACAATATACAGAGGAAGAGAGACCTTGGATCACTTGGCCCTAAATGGAATGCTTACATAAAACTTCTCCTCTCAAAGTTCAAGGATTTATACAAATGAGGAGCCTGACACATTGTAAGAACCAGAGGCAGTGAACAATATTAAGAAAACAGCATTTTCCAGACACAATTTGGACAGATGAACTATAGCACTTCTGACAGAATACCTAAGACCTGCCCAAGCTCAAGCCCAACAAATCCCAGGACAATAAAGGGAAGTGAACGCCGGGCGGTGGTGGCGCACGCCTTTAATCCCAGCACTCGGGAGGCAGAGCCAGGCGGATCTCTATGAGTTCGAGGCCAGCCTGGGCTACCAAGTGAGTTCCAGGAAAGGCGCAAAGCTACACAGAGAAACCCTGTCTCGAAAAACAAAAAAAACAAAAAAAAAAAATAAAAATAAAAAAATAAAGGGAAGTGAGCCCAACTCGTATACACAAACAAGAGTCCATTAATAAGTCATAGCTACTGGGAGAGGGAAAACCAGTATTCTTCAACATAGTGACACCAGGAATATCAACTACACTCCAGGATAGTCTTCAAACTCAGAAGAATAATTGCTCAGAATAAATTGCATTCCATTTCTCCCTGGGTCTTTTTGTTTGCTTGTTTGTTTGTTTGTTTGTTTGGTTGGTTGGTTGGTTGGTTATTTTTTGTCCTTTGGTTCTTTTGTATCTAGTTTTGGTTATGGTTTTTATAAGAAATGGAAAGAACATGAAATGGGGTAGAAAGGGAAATGGAAAATCTGAGAGGAGTTTGGGGAAAGAATGTTTATGATCAAAAGTATGTACTCACTCATAAGTGGATATTAGATGCAAAGTGAAAGATAACCACCAGGCTACACTCCACAAACCCAGAGAAGCTAGGTAAAGAGGAGGTCCATAAGAAGGACATGCATGGATCGCTCAAGGAAGGGGAAAGATCTCCTGGGTAAACTGGGAGATAGAAGTATAGGGGAGGAGATAGGGAGTGGGAACATGAAGGTTTAAGATGGCCAAGTTTGGGGAGGGACAGAGAGAGAGAGAGAGAGAGAGAGAGAGAGAGAGAGAGAGAGAGAGAGAGAGCAATGAAACAGATATCTTGATAGAATGAGCCAGTATGGGGATAGAGAGAAACCTGGTGCTAGGGAAATCCCCAGAAACCCAAAAGGATGCCCCCAAGTAAGACTCCTAGCAATAGTGGAGAGGGTGGCTGAACTAGCCTCCCCTGTACTCAGATTGGTGACTACTGTAATTGTCATCATAGAGCCTACATGCAGCGACTGATGGAAGCAAATGCAGAGACCCACAGCCAAGCATTTGATCAAACTCCTGGAGTTCAGTTGAAGAGATGGAGAAGGGATTACAGGAGCAAGAGGGGTCAAGATCATGATGAGAAAAACCACAGAGACAGTTGACCTGAGCTAGTGGGAGTTCAGAGACTCTGGACTGACAGCTGTGGAGTCTGCATGGGACAGAACTAGACCCTCTGAATGTGTGTGACAGTAGTCGGGCTTGATCTTTTTGTGGGGACCCTGGTAAAGGAACCAGGACCTGTCCTGGCTACATGAACTGACTCTTTAGAGCCCATTCCCTATGCTGAGTTGCCTTACTGAAACTTGATGCAGGGGAAGGGGTTTAGTCCTGCCCCAACTTAGTATGCCAGAGTGTGTTGACTACCCATGGGAGACCTTACCCACTATGAAGAGTGAATGGGGGATGGAATGAGGGGAATGTGGGGAGTAATGGGAGCAGAGGAGGGAGGGGGAAGAGTGGTTGATACGTAAAATGAAAATAAAATTTAAATTAAAAAAAGAAATTTTCAAAAATTAAATAAAGTACATGAATAATGAAACCAAAAATATAAATAGAAATGGAAGAAAATCATACATTAACCTCAGTGTGGATGGTTTCATTTGCAGAGCTATGAAATGAAGCTCTGATAGTTATATTCTATTCTTATGGTCATCTTAAATCATTCAGATTAGAAAATATGCCAGTGGAACGAACTTAGCTAACATTCCACCAACTCACTAGTGTAAATAAAAGGTATGCTAGTTCATTTTTTTATTAAACAAATGGAAATCTACTATTATTTCAAACAATTTTTTTTGAAATATGTACACAATATTGCAAAATTTTATATGTGGCTTGACTCTTTCAGTGTATTCCCTTCTCCAAATATAAATACACATATGTACACACACATACACTAACATACACACAGAGGATCAGTGCTGCTTGATAATCTATTTTTATTACATACATATGAAATTGACAGGATTTTGCTTCTGCTGTCCTGACCAATATACCTGGTCCATTGTGAATTAATTCTTCCTCTAAGTTCATAGCAAAATTGCTTCCTAACACTTCTGCCATACTTTTTTCATAATTGAAAAATGTCAATCACAAGGACTGATCACGTTAATCTATATTCAAACTAAATCTCTGTTAAAGAATGACAAACAGCAGCTTTCATCTTACTACCCTGCCTATCTTATTACCATATCTTAAAATTAATATTGAACAATATTTTTGTAATCCTGTTCAGTGTTGAAATTTATTATTTACTTATTTATACATGTAATTTAATGTGTCACACAATATATTATGGATGTGTAAGTTATTTTTACATTACTTAGCAATGTACTCATTGATGTAATGTAAAATCAGTCTTTTGTACTATATAAATTTACTGACTGAAATTCTCTGAATAAAACTCTTATTCAAGTTAGTTTAGTGATTAGGAGAAATCACAGAAAACAGAGTAAATTGTCTTAATTTCTCTTTTCCTTTACCACTGATGTCAAATATAGGAGCCATGGTTTTAAATACTTATTTGTATGATTTTTAAGTATGTGTACAAGTTTGCTCATGTGTATATGTGCACTTGAGCATGTGGAGGCCAAAGACATCAATTACCCCACTCCTCAATTACAGGTAGTTATGAGACAGCCGATGTGATGTAGGTGCTAGGAACTAGGATCCTGTATTCTAACAACAATACAGGCTCTTTCATATTGAACCATCGCTCCCTTAGAGCCAATGGTTTTAATGAAAATTAAATTAAACTACATGATACTGAAGTGGGTTATAACTTAAAATACTTAACATGTACTTTAAAAAACTATATCTATAAGAATGTGTTTGTCTGTAGAATATACTACAGTCCTTCTAGAATCAATGAGACACAGACTTAGCAAATCTTTACAACATTAGGTGTCATTCAAAACTAAACATCCAACCCTGACTACCATGAATCTGCACCAACCTAATACTCAATAAGTTGCAAATGGGCTGACCTAAGACATGTCTTGATGACAACAGTCATTATGTTATAGGCAATTATGATCAGACTACTCTGGCTTAGCTATTGGTCTTCAGTTTACAGTTATTATTTGTAACCTTGGTAGTCTCCCCCATACATTGTTGTCTCACAAATGAGAGGATAGTTTTTACTAGATGTTTCTATCTTATGTAATTATGAGGCAACTTGTTGTCAATAACTGAAATACTGCACTATACAATATAGTATACAAAATTAGATTTTGAAAATGGCTTGTTTTTATTATATGAGAGAAGAGGTGCAATGTGTTATCTACAATACACTAGTATAATTAAAATTTGTTATTCTATATTATAGGTTCAAAGTTGTCTTCCAGGAAAGTCTCTATAAAACCAGTTGTTCAATTTAGTGAGGTTTTAATATTAAAAAGTATTTTACTTAGAATTTAGCTAGCAGACTCAAAATATAAAATTGTGTTCTAATAGATGATTCTTTTAATTTCAATGAATTAATGTACAATATGTGGAAGTACAAATATTTTGATGTACATTGGGATGTTTTTGACACATGCACAAACTTTTCCACCCTAAGTAACAGCAAGGTTTGTTTCATGCCAAAAGATATCTGTGTTTGTTCTCAGTGAGCCTCTGCCAGTCCTAGGAAGCAGACATCCATTGACCTGCCTCCAATGACAACAGACCTGGGATAAGTGCCCAAGCCGCTGATAAAAATAAAACATCTGTAAATACTTGCTTTGCTCTGCCCACTTTTTTTGTTCTACATAGCAGATTCAGAAGCATGTGACTAACTCTATCAGACCATTTCCAATTTATGATATACTGAGATTTACTATTTATCTGTGTATTTTCTATTGATCAATAATTGAATGCTTTGCTTGTTTGTTTTTGCTTTAAAGCTGAAGCAAATGAGTATACATTCACCCATCTGTTGGATGCATGTTATTAAAAGAATTGATTAAATGCTTATTTTTATCTCTAAAATATTCAAAATTCGATTCCAATGTGATAGTACCAGTTGATGCTCCCATAATGAATGCAGAAAACTCCTGTTGCTATGTCTCTTTGCCAACATTATAGGGTATTTGATTTTAGACCTACAATAGATGTCTTTTTACTTTAAATTTCCCTGACTTAGATACCCATGACTTGAGGACATTTTGAAATTATGTTTTTACAAATTATTCCTTCATATTTTCATCCTGTATATAATAGAATATTTCATGATATTATTGACATGTATGTATTCCATATATGTTCTGGGCTCAACATGACACTTATTTAATACAAATATTTTCTCCTCTATACTATGCCATTTAATTTTTTTTCTTGGTAATTTTTTACTTCTTTAGTAGTATAATATATGTGAGTATAGGTTTATACAATGAAATATAGAGATCTTATTCCCTTAATATCATTACTTCAGACAAAGCTATAAACAATATATTAATTAATAGACTAAGATCATGATATCAGGACTACAAAACATCCAATGTAGTGCCTTTTTAAATTCAGACAAATGTCTATAGTATAGTGGTAGCTACCTACTGATTTTTGTTACCATAGATTATATTGTTCTTAAAACCCTACAGAAACAGGATCATATTTTTAATCCCATTTTATTTTACTCAAGTACAACATCATATATATATATTTGTGTGTGCATGTGGTGTGTGTCTGTGTGTGTATGTGTGTGTGTGGTGATTACATTGTTCACAGTTGTCAACATAAAATGAGCTAAACATCTATAATGTTGCTTAATTATCCTATAAATGGCAATGCTGAGTTATTCTTGATAATTTTTTATAGAAAGTTGATATTTTACTTTTATTTTTATTTTAAATAACTTGTAAATTTTAGAATTGTGAAGAATATATTGGTTCATACCCTTGATCATTGCAAATTTTAGCATTTGAATGGTAACATTTTAAAAATTATAGAGTTGATAGTTATTAAGAATATTGTCTATCTAACATATCCTATATCTTTAGATTTGAGTGACTTTTGTGAAATTTTATTTTATCCTGAAGCTATCAACTTTATTGAATGATTTAGATTTTAATAAAACATAAATTAAATGTTTGTTTGATATATAAACAAAAGTTAGTGTATCTGTGATTTACCAGATTCTCAGATATAGCTAATTTCCTATTAGTTATTAATTGGTCAAAATTTGGTAATCACTGGTTTTAAAAAGTAATTGTTTCAAAATTAACTTTCTTTAGAGTCAACATTATAAAAGAAAAAATTTCCTATTATAAATTAACCTCATATTACAGGCAAATGAAGTTTGACAAAAGTGAAACTTAACAGTCTACCATATATGAGGTACTGAGAAGGTATGTTCTTTTGTGTTTTGGTTGAATATTATGTAAATAGCTGTTAGGTCCTTTTGATTTATAAAGTCAGTTAGCTCCTGCATTTCTCTAGTTAGCTTTTGTCTGAATGACCTTTCCATTGGAAAGAGCAGGGTTTTGAAGTCTCCCATGATCAGTATGTGAGGGTCCATATTTCAAAAAATATGATTGCCTTTGCATTTGGGGCATCGATATTAAGAACTGAAATGTCATCTTGGTCAGTTTTTCCTTTAAAGAATACATAGTGTCATTCCCCATCTCTTTTGATTAATATTGGTTTGAATTCAATTTTGTTAGATCTACTGGCTTGGTATATGTTTTTTCCCACCTTTTACCCTGAGGTACTATATGTCCTTGATGTTGAGGTGTGTTTTTTACATGCAGCAAAAGGATGGGTCCTGTTTTTGTATCCACTCAATTAGTCTGTCTATTTTCATTTGGGAATTGCAATCATTGATATTGAGAGATATCAATTACCAATGACTGTTAATTCCTGTTGGTGTTCATGTTGGTGATACTGGGGTTGGGGAGAGAGAGAGAGAGAGAGAGAGAGAGAGAGAGAGAGAGAGAGAGAGAGGGTATATCCATTTGTTTGATTTTGCTGTGTGATATATTTATTTCCTGTGTTTTCATGGGTGTAGGTAATCTTCCTGGATTGGAGTTTTCTTTCAGGTATTTTATATAGAGGTGTATTTGTAGATAGACATTGTTTAAACTTGAATTTATCATGAAATATCTTATTTCCTCCATCTATGGAGTTTGAAAGTGTTATTTAGTACAGTAATCTGATCTGTCATTTGTGGTCTGTTAGAGTGTTCTGCACTTCAGCTCAAGATCTTCTGACTTTTAGAGTCTCCATTGAGAAGCCAGATGTAATTCTGATAGGTCTGCCTTTATTTTAGTTGGATTTTTCTCTTTTGAAGCTTTTAATGTTATTTCTATATGCTTAGTGTTTTAGTTATTATGTGACAAGGGGATTTCTTCCTTCCTTCCTTGCTTCCTTCCTTTCTTTCTTTTTTCTCCAGTCGAGTTGCTGCTCTGTATGTTTCTTGTACCTTTATAGGCATCTCCTTCTTTAGGTTAGGAAAATTTTCTTCTTTGATTTATTTTTTCCATATTTTCTCTGCCTTTGATCTGGGATTCTTCTCATTCTTCTATTCCTAGTTAAGCTTGGTTGTTTTTGTTTTTTGTTGTTTTTTTTTTATAATGTCCCAGAATTTCTGGGTGTTGTGTGGGATCCACAGAGATTCCATAATGTGGCCTTATTCCATCTTGTCTCAAGGTCAGATAATCCAACCTTGTTTTGCCCAGTAAGGCTGTATAATAGAAAGTTTTGGCCAAAGGCATTGTTACCAAGTGTTTTTACTTCAAGGCCTAATTATGGGATATTTTGTGGTAAAGCATGGCTACTAGATATTTTGAGAATTAAGGAAGTGTTTGCCCTTGTCTGTTCTTTGTCCTTGAGAGGGGGAGGTCTTTTGCCTCTCCCCTTGCTGGTGCATAAAAATTCCATAAGGAATTCCCAGAACCCTCCCTATGCTATTCTGTGTTGCTGTCTTTTTCTTTTACATCTCTATTATTTATATCTATTACTTTTTAATCCTCACTCCTCTATTTAAGACTATTTGATAGACAGGAGGGACTAGCAGTTTTGTCTCAGAATTTTTTAATTTTACCATTTCTTCGACCCATGTACTCATTTCTTCTTTCACGTCATTAATATCTGAAATTCTCTTTTCCATCTCTTGTATTCTGTTGGTGAAGATTGCATCTGTAGATCCTTTTCACAGTCTTAAATTTTTCATTTCCAGAGTTACCTCAGATTGTATTTTCTTTATTGTTTCTATTTCCATTTTCAGGTCTTGAACAGTTTTATGCATTTAATTCAACATTATTTTCCCCCTGGCTTGCTTCTAGAGACTTATCAATTTCATACAATTTATTTATTTAATTGTTTGTTTATGTATGTGTTCATTTTCTCTTTAAGGACCTTTATCATATTCATATAGTGTGTTTTAAGAATTTTTTTTTCTCCTCTATTTCAGCCAATTTGGAAAATTCAGAGCCTGCTGTGGTAGGCTACCTGGGCTCTTGTGGAGCCATATGCCCTGGCTATTATTGATTGTGTTCTTATGATGGCATCTAGGCATCTGGATTTGGGGGTAATTATAGGTCTAGGTGCTGATTTCTGGGTTTGTCCAAGTTGGGTATGTGTACCTTGGTTTCTGTTTCCTCTTTTGTGGAGGCCCGCAAAGTTTTCCTAGTGAGATCTGAGCTTGCTTTACCCAGCAGAGCCACAGTAGAGGATTCCTTGACCAGGTGCATGTTTACTAGGTGATTGGAAAGTGTCTGCACTTGGCCGTGCTGGGGGGAGGTCTTTTGCTCCACCCCTCGTTATTCCTATAAATAGCCCTTTAGAAGAGCCAGAAGGAGCCAGTGGATAAGGATCCAGGCCCTCCCAAGGCTATCCTGTGTTTCTGTTTCTCTCCCCCTCTATCCTTCTATCCAAATCTCTTATCCCTCACTCCTCAAGAGTACCCTGGGGTAAACTGTGGGAGCCGTTCTCCCAGCTGGCCTCCCATAGATGGAGCCTGGAACAGGGACGCAGGGACATGACAAAAGGAGTGTCAGGGGGCATTGTGGGTATAAGGCATGCCAATAAGGAATTGATAAAGGCAGTGGTATTTCATTCTTGGGAGTTTGAATGTTAGGCAGTGGAATGCCAAAGTTAAAAGTGAGTGAGGCTGCAGTGTACATTTCTTTCTATCTAGATTTCTTCCTTTTTCTCTCTCTCTTAATTTCTATCTATAGAAAAATAGTGTAGGAAATAGTGTAGGAAAAAAATTAGAGTAAGGTAGAATATAGAAATATTGGATTGGGAATATAGTTTAAGAAAAAAAATTAGGATAAGATAAGCAACAAGTCAGAGGAACTATGTCCTTGATTTCCAACTATGAACACAAAATCCTGGGGAAGAATCAGAGAAGTATAACAAAGATGAGAAAAAATGGGCAGAAAAAGATTCCTATGGAAGCTTTTGGCTTGTGAACAGTTTAAATTCTAAGTCCCAAGCAGCAGAGGAAAGAATTTTCCCTGAATCGAATGTGGGTGAAATAAAACATTTCACTCCACTATGCTGCCACTGTATGAAAACATCACATCAACAAAAGTTGGTTTCCATTTGGCCATGAAGTCAAGGAGAATAGAGGTCTTAGGAAAATCTTAGTAACAACTCTCTAAAAAACTAAAAGCTTTTCAGACTTTTCTTTGTCAGATTTTTTTCCTCTTTCTGTAAGGGAAAAAAAAAAAAAAAACTCACCTGGAAGTAACATCTATCAGTATGGGAAAATCACCTGCAATTGCTTTAAGAGGGAACAAAAAACCTCTTGGAACAGATCCTCTGTGCTAGTCCTGTCTCTCCTTCAAGCTAGTATTTTTTTTTTTTTTAAGCAGCTAGGTGCAGAGCATTTGCAGAGGTGCAGAGGATGTGTGGCTGTTGCAGGATGCTTAGTTGAGCCAGGCTCCATGGGTCCTGAGCCTCAGCAGTGGCATCAGGGACTCTGCATCTTGGGGGAGGGGATAAACAGAGACAAAAGAGATCCATTTGGGAGAAAATCTTCTGAAAAAGCTGTTGTTTCAAGAACTGGCATTTTCATTCACTGACCTGGTAAGGTGGAGGAGCAAGCCCTGAGGGGTTTTTGCTTTGGGCACCAAAATGTCTGTCTGAGGGCATGCAGATAGACTTGACCAGCTCTGGGAACAGTGCCAGGTGAAAATTCTGATTAGAGAGGTACACCTGTCAAACGGTAATGCAATGCAGGCGTCCTAAAGCAAGCTTAAAGAGAACAAAAACCTCCCATGGCCAAAAAAAAAAAAAGCTTGTTTGATCTTGATTTACAGTACAAAACAAAACAAACAAAAACTGTGTGACCCAGAAAGGAATCCTGGGAAATGTAGTTTGAAATTTAGTACTAGTATGACACTATAGAGAAAGACAGTCTGGGAAATGTAGTTTTCATCTCAAAATGGCGGTCTTGACCAGAAACTCTGTTTTGTTTTGTTTTTCAGTTTAAAATGCAGTTTCTTTTCTAAGCAATATTAGAAAGCTTAATCTTACCTCTGGATAACTAAGAACATGTGAACAGCTTGCCTCTCAGGAGATAATTAAAGTGATAATATTGTTTGTCAACATGTTACTTTGAAATATTTTAGAAAACAAGGGGAAGAATGGTCCTTACACTGGGAAACTGCTTTGGGTGTGAGAAAAAACTTACGGGATTGAGTTGTGGTTAAGATACAAGAGAGAAACATTAGCCTCATTAAAAGAACTCAAGGTAATCTTAACAGTAGCTTTAAAAAGTTAGGAAGATGGAATTTTACCCTCTGCCAGGGACCAACCTCAGCAGTTTCAGGGGTCTGAAGGATGGGATACCTGGAACGTGCAATAACGACTCAGAGACAATGTTCGTGCAAGCTGACAGGTCACTTCGGGCTTCTGCAGTTGCTAAGTAGCTTCTCTGCTACTTAGCTCCCCTAGCTTCTGCTAGCTTCTCTTAGCTTCTTTAGCTTCTGCTACAGCTTCTTTAGCTTCTGCTTTTGCCCTGGTGACCCCAGTCTTTTATTATCATAAGTAAAGGAGGAACAGAAAGAAAAGGGGAAATCACCCAATACAAAATATTTTCATGATTCCAAAGGTTGTTCTTAGAAAATCACCAATATATTCTTCATCATCTATTACTAAACACAGGAACTATCCCAGACTTAACAGCAAAGCAAGCATAATCTATTTTTATTATTAATGATTATACAATCTTTTGAGCACTTGACCCAAAGGATAGCAACATGCAATTTCGCAAAAAAAGGTAAAAGTAAGAACAGTGGTCAATGTACCAGACAGTCATTTCCTTCTCACACAGCCTGCTCCAACCTCAAAACCCCTGTAGCCTCCTGAGTTCCTCCTCGGCCATCTGCAAACAACAAGCCCCATGACTAGTGGGCTACAATGACCTCAGACAAGAAATCTGTCCCTGCAAGTCAGCAATTTCTATCCTTCTATATCCCAACAATTCCAAGGAAGACCGAATCTAATTTTTAGAGCTTCTATGAAAGGAAGCTCACCTTTCTTGGCAGCTCTTTTCAATCCAGGGTCCCAATAAAACTTGTAGCAATCACTCCATCAATTGTCACATTATCTCCACACTCCTTTAGGAGGAATAAAATAATATCTGCATTAAAGTTGCCATCTCCCTTTCTTGGTGGAGGCCACTATTTTCCTCCTATTCTAGGTTCCCACACTTTTAGTTTGTCATCCCATCTATATGTTGCTCCATCTGTAGTCTTCAGCCAATACCCATTAGGGTCTCAAATTTTACACAATGTCCTTAGAATATCCTCAGAAACTGAATTATTCATCATGGCCATTTTGAATCCAGTGTGTTGATACACATCATACCATGTGCTATAGTTGACCACACATTCAGTACAGTTTATCCAAGCCTAAAAAGCTTCCCCAGGCTGTAGGTTCTTTTCCATGAACTACATAACTGTCTTAACCCCAGCCTGGGTGATCATCTCTGTATAATTTCCTGTGAAATTTACTTCACACCTTTCCTGTATCACAGAAATCACCATTGATCTAGGAACACAGAACATGAAGATCAGATAGAAAAAAAAAAGACTAGCATTACAAGAAGTATTTATATGAAGGAGGACATGACATGTGCATGCCATAAAGCATAACCTTGGGACACGTAGGCATTTCTGCCTTGGCCCTCTAGAGGCATGATAAGCAGAAGATCTGGAGGGGAACACACGGAGGGTTGATGGTCCACAATCTTGGGTCCCCTTTTCTCCAGTCTCGGCTGGTAGCATGTCAGTCATCTTATATGAAGTCCCCGGCAACCCACAGTAAAGTTTAAGAGCCACTGATAAATTAGGCTCTGACTTTGAACTCTCAAGAAACTTTCAGAATGATATCAAAGCTGACTATAAACTCTGAACTTTAGAAATGATTTGCTTACTTTCTGTCTTAATAGTTCAATTAAGAAACCTCTTCTAGATGCTTGCTATAAAGTTAATTTTTGAATATAAGTTAGAAATATTTTCTAGATGTTTGCTAAAGGTTGTAAAGCATTCCTATAGCATTTGCTTTTGATTATGAGTTAGCTCTGTTAGGAGATTCTTTCTAGATGTTTGCTAGAGTTTGCTTTTAAATATAAGCTAGTTTTGTTAAGAGATCTCTTCTAGATATGTGCTAAAATAGTTCTATAGAGTTTCCTTTTGAATTAAACATATAAAATGTAAATATTGAATGTAAAAAATGTAAATATTGAGTGTAAAATGTTAATATTGAATGTAAGTAAGTTTGTAAAAAATGTGTTCATATTAGAATTATTTTTTTATTACTCAATCAATATCTCTCTACTCTGGACAAATTAGATAACATTGATTTTTAAAGGATAAACCAAATCAATCACATTAGAAGCATCCTGAAGTTTTTGTTACTCGTTTACCTTCAGATATATTTGAATACTTTTATGGTAGCTTTAAGTATAATTTTATGATCTCAGTGTCCCCTGGAAAACTTAAGTGAAGGTGTCATAATTAGGGAGATTTTCTGTCTTCCTCCTAGTAGTTTCCACTCCTTCTGTTTTTGTTTAGAAAGGGGTAAGCCTCCCACAAAGGGATAAACCTCCCACAATCCAGTCAGTTTGTAACAGCGTTAGCATGGGTTTCTCTTTACTTGAGTGGATACTCTGAAGTATTTTGAAATGACTATTTTCTCCTGGGAATCAAAACAGTCTCTTGAAAGCTGTATTAAGCTTATGTTATGAGAGAGTTTTGATCGAGGAAAAGTGCTTGGTGAAGCTAAGACTGCTGTAATTGTAATCACATTAGACCCATTTGAATAAGGATATTCCATCTTTATTATCCTCTACTCCTTTACTGGCAGGTGTGGCAGCTATGGAGCTCACTGTGGATGTTTGCAAGCTTTTAGTAGGAACCTGGGTCAAAGCTGAGTTAAGCTCTGTACCCCCTCTTGCCAGAGGCTGGTAGCCAAAGATAGACAACTTTCTTCTTGATAATTTCCTGAATGTATGTTTGTAAAATTAATCAAGAAGAATGACCTAAGACAGGCACAGTCTATCTGAGGGGCCTGGGGGATCTTTGTTATATCAAGAAGGTAATTGTGGAGGCTCACAAAGGTTTCCCAGTGAGATGTGAGATTGCTTTACCCAGCAGAGCTGCATTAGAGGATAGCTTGACCATGTGCACTGTTACTAGGTGATTGGAAACAGTCTACACTTGGCTGTCCTGTGGGGAGGTCTTTTGCTACCCGCCTTGGCATTCCTATAAATAGCCCTTTAGAAGCAACAGAAGGGACCAGTGGATAAGGATCTAGGCCCTTCTGAGGCTATCATGTGTTTCTATCTGTTTATCTCCCTTCTTTCCTTCTATCTAAATCTCTTATCCCACACTCCTCAACAGTACCCTGGGGTAAACTGTGGGAGCCAGTCTCCCAGATGGACACCCACACCGCTTAGATTTTCAGAGAGTTTGTTGGCTGTGTGTTACCTGTTTTACTGACCTGCCCAGATAGTGTGTTCACAGGGAATACTTGCTGGTGTTGGAGGCTGGGGAAGGGGATGCCAGGGGAAAGTGGTCAGTTGAAATGCTAGAGACTACACTGAGGATTGGGTCCATGGAAACAGAATAGAGAAGGTCCACTTGAAGCCTACATGGTTTTCTGGCAGGAATGTACTTTGTTTGAGCAGAGGTGCTGCCCAAGTTGGGGGCTGGGATGGGCCAGGGTGGGAAGTGAGGCTAGGGAAGGATTGTCTTTGGGATCCACAGGAGTTGTGGACCTGGAGAAGGGAAGGATGCAGCTGGTGTTCTGTTGCGCTGCTAGAGGTAACCCTGAGAACTGATTCTGGGGGAGCAGAGAAAGTCTTTCTTGATAACTTTGAGACAATTAGGTATGAAAACAAATATTTAAAGTACATGAAATTGCTTATTAACTATAAATTGCATTGCAAGAAATATTGTATCAGGATAAATGCATTTAAAAAAGAAACAAGTATGGAATCATAACTTTATATCCATTTAAATATAATTTGAAACATAATCTTTCTGATTCTGGAAACTGAAACTTGGCTCTTGAATTGGATATTGCCTAACCACTGAGCTCCTTCTCCTGTCCCTTTTTCAATTAGTTTTGCTATAGCATCCTACTCAATCAACCAAGTTGGCCTCTAACTTGAGTTCATCTTACCTCTGTAGCTAGGATAACTTTTAGGCAACTAGGAATGGTCATGCAACTATAAGGCAATCTCTGTATCTTAATACACGATTTGAAACAGTTTTGTTTATATTTCTTTTTATTTGTTTATTTATTTTTACTTCTCAGTGACTTTAACTTTACCAAAGGTGGAAAATTACTCAGAAAAAAATTGCAAAGTCAGTGAAAAACATCTGGCTATTTATTTTCTAAAAGTGATTTCAAATTTCAATAACAAATTTGAATTCTGCAAATAAGTTCATTCCAGGCACTAGACTACAGCTACAGTGGCCTTATACAGAATTAACAGAGTAAAAATTTTCTTCTTTTAGGAAGAAGAAAGGAAATATTTCATCCTATTCACTTTGTTGAATTGAGTAAATTTTTTAAAAACATTTAAAATTATTTACTAAATATTTTAGAGGAAGAATGTTTTCTAAAACATAATAAAATATGAAAATGCACCCATCACTCAAATAATAAAGAATAAATGAGCAAATGAACAAAATAAATACTGGAATGAAAAACATAAAGCAAAAATAAAATTATAATAACAGAAACTAATTTAAAATTGTTTGTGATGGCATATTGTTTTATAAATGTTTATAACTAATTAAGTATTAAAATTTTTGAAAATATGCGTACTATTGTCAAGATAGTTTAGGGTATATAAAGTTTGATGGGAAAATGTATTAGTGTAAATATTATTAAAAAATGATTAAAATTAAAACAGAGAGCTACATTATATGTGGTTAGTTCAACAATCACTTTACAAGCAAAATATTATAATAACAACTAAAACTCAATTGATATTATAAAAAGTTACTAATTATTAAAATATGCAGAAAGTAGAATTAAAAGCAAGTACAATAACATGATACAAATTTAGATAATTTCAATGCATGCCAATATCACGTATACTAATAAAAAAGAGATTATTAAATATATATACAAATGATTAATGACCAAAACACATATACTTTAGCAGTGCTTAAGATATGTCTAAAAAAACCTGAGGAAAAAAATAAAAGCAAAGCAAAAGGATGGGTATGAATACAATGGCAAAATAAGGAAAGTTAAAAGTTGAATTGTTCATTTGAGACAAGGTGTAATTAATGAAAAGCATTCAAGGAGACAGAAAACATCATTTTATATTGATACAAAATAGTATGTACAGTGAAAATATCATAGTCATAAAATTTTGTGAGCCATATAACAGATCATTAAAGTATATTAAGCAGAAAGTGTTAGAAATTTAGTGATACAAACAAAGTATACTTGATTCTCACATACAATTATCTTCCCATGAAATATAAAATTCTAAAATGCAACCAACCATGTTTGATATTGTAGCTCTAGCTCAGATAAAAAAAAAATAAAAACTAAGGAACAGATACACAAACTTTACTTTTCTTCTCCTTTTCATTTTATTCAAGGAGAAGTATTAGTGTAAGGTATATTGAGAAAACTATGGGATAAGAAATTTAAAGAATGTCTCTAGACATGCAAAAGTCCTTTTTGTCAGTAAAATGTGTATAAAACTAACAAGATGGAATTAATCCAAACCTTAGTGTTTTCGTATATGCTAATAATATTAATAGATAAAAAAGATAAATATAGTTTGATCAGGACTATGTCTCACCAAATTGAAAAATGTCTAGTTCTATAATATAAAAGTATTTTAACCTCACTAATGCTCTTTTTAATGTACATGAATAAGTATTTTTCCTACAAGCTCTCTTAATCTGAAAAAAGTGTCATGATAGACGTGTTGATCTTATATTCTCTGAAACAACTTTGGAAATACACTATAAAAATCTGACAGCTTGTGGGTTGTCAGTTAACTTCCATTTGTTTGTTCCTTTGGGGACACATCTATACAGAATCCATTTATGCATAAATATATCCACTTTCTAAGAGACAATTTCGCTTCATGGATTTACACAGATTTGGACACTTCATGTTTTCCTCTTTAATTATGTATTGTTTGATTCTGCCCCATTTAACAAGCCATAGAACAATACAATTG
Source organism: Peromyscus californicus insignis (assembly GCF_007827085.1). Classification (NCBI taxonomy): domain Eukaryota; kingdom Metazoa; phylum Chordata; class Mammalia; order Rodentia; family Cricetidae; genus Peromyscus; species Peromyscus californicus. The sequence continues at coordinate 45,926,878 of NW_026294491.1, read as the reverse complement.
CTCAAGATGAAAGTTTTCTTCCTTCTTGCATACAAATGACATTCTCTCCTAGATGGGAGAGGGTGTTGTATGACAGGTTTTCTGGGAGACGGATACACAGCACATTCAAGCACACAAACACACACACACACACACACACACACACACACACACACCCCTTTTATTTCAGAAAAGGAACCTTTGAAAGATCAAAGAACAATTGCATCAATGTCCAATGGTGAACCAATGAGATTTTTTATTGGAGTTAGTAACAGGAATATGGGTGAGTTTACTCGGGAGCTGAAGGGTTGATTTAGTAGATACTGCATCACCTAAAAGCCAACCTAGACACAGATATGAGAAATGACTCACTCACACTCTGTGACCCTGCAAGTTCTCAGTTTGTAGGCAGCTCCACGTGCAGCCTGAGAATTCTTCTGTGTCTGTGATGATAACAATATTCCCTAACTCCTCTTCCTCACACTCTTGGGAAGGAGCCATTAAGAACCTTCCAAGTTTCTCTCCTCATGGATATGTGACCCTTGTTTATTTCTAAGTATCATGGGGTCTCCCTTCATCTTGGAGGGAAATCTTCAAATAGGAATCTGATATACTGCAAAAGGGTTCAGATTTTTTTTATTTCTGTAATTATTTATGCTTTCAGGTTCCAAAGGGCTGACGAGATACAGCTTTTATATGACTTACTTATCATGAATTATTTTTTCTTTTATTAAGTCTTTGACAGTTTTATTTAATATGTTTTTTTTTTATCATATTCACTCCCAATAATAAACTCTTCCCAGGTCCCACCCCTTCCTCCCTACCCACCCAACTTTGTGTCATTTTTTTTTTTTTTTTAGTACTTCAATGACCAATTTTTGCAATCTAAATGTTCTTGGATGTTTGGTCTTCCATTGTGGTGAAGAACACTTTTAGAGAAAACTGCCTTTCCTTCTCCCAGTGCCTAACAATTGCCAATAGGTCCATGGCTTAGATGCAGATTATGTGTAGAAATACTCTCTCCCCGGTAAGATTTGTTCTGGCTTATACTTGTGGAGGTTTTGCATATTCTCTCAGCCACTGTGAGTTCATATGCACAAAATACACTGTCTCATTGCAGTCATCTGCTGTCTCTGACTCTAACATTTTTTCTTTCCTCTCTTCTACACTGTTTCCTCATACTTGAGAAGACTTGTTGCTGTATATACATTCCCTTAAAGACTGGTCCTTTTGTAGTATCTTATTCTCTGCACCTTGACCACTTACAGGTTACTGTATTAAACACTATTTACTGCAAATAGGAGCTTCTTAGATGAGGGTTGATTTATGGATATAAAGTTAAGTCATTAAAAACTTGTTTAACACTACATACATTGGCAGTATAATGGTAAGAATATCTTTCTTCAGCACCATGACCCAACTATCTATAAGTGTATAGAACCACAATGTTGCCACATATGGGCTTCATATTGTGGAACAAGACTTTTAAATACTGTCACAGGAAGTAATTGTTTCCCCCCATGTCTTCCATGGTACCACTGTGCCATAGGCATGTCTTATGAAGCAAGTCATTATTATATCTCACAGCACTAATATTGGATATTATTGATGATTACATTTCTCCACAAAGGATTACCTATCTGTCTGAGGTTGAAGTATTCACATTTAGTGATCGAAAGCAAAGATAAACTGAGAGCTAAGCATGATGGTACATGTCTCCCTTCTTAACACATGGCAAGCTAAGGTTAGAGGATCACTGTAAGAGTAGAGACCAACACGGTCTGCAAATCAGCTCAAGTCCACTCTGGGATACTTTGCAGAACCCCACTACCAAAAAAAATCTCAACAATAAGTTAGTCCTGAATGTTCTCTCTCTCTCTCTCTGCCTGCCTCTCTCTCTCTCTCTCTCTCTCTCTCTCTCTCTCTCTCTCTCTCTCTCTCTCTCTCTCTCTGCATCTAAGGACTGAAATTTATTTTTTCTTGAAGCACGTATGCTGAGCTCCTAACACTAGATGTCACTTAATGTGTTTGTATCCTGTGACATGACCTGCACAGAGGCAATTACTGTTAAATGAGGTAAACATTGTGGGGTCTTCATCCAATGGGATTGTTGTCTGCCCAACTTTCATTTCTGGTCCTCTGACAAAAAAAACCTGACATAAACAATTTAATGGAGAACGGGTTTATTCTGCTTACAGTTTTAGGTTATAATCTGTCATTGAGGTGGTGTCAATACAAGAACTCAAGTAGCTAATTTTTTTTCACATCTAAAGCACAAGAAGAGAGAGAAGAAATGCTTCCATGATTGCTTGTTTTTGCCTAGCATTTTCCTCTTTGTTCTATTTAGTGGATTTCACTGTCTAAAACTAGGCATGGTCTGCAAAGATCTATTAGCAATAAAGAATGCACCATAGAATGCTCACAAGTCCATTTTTATTTAGACTGTTTCCTCAGGTGATTCTAGGTTGTATTGAGTTTATAGTTAAAGCTGATCAATCCAGCATCTTTTCAGAATGGAATAACAGGTGAATTCTGGCCTCATCATTGACTAACACAATAAGAAGGCAATTGTCTATAAGCCAGGAAGAAAATGGTCTCACTGGGAATCAAGTGCTGTGGCATCAAGGACTCTTCATCTCAACACAATGAGTCTATGTTGTTTATGACAGACACTGTGTGATACTTTTCTGTTTACTGAAGATAAGTCATATATGTAGTCCTGCATTTGTCCTATGACCAATGTTACATTAATATGCATGTATATTCATAACAAAACAGTTTATCCAATTATAAATAGCCCTTGTGTGCATTCTTTTACTCTGACTCACACTAGGCCATAATATTCTATTAACACACATCTAGTCATTGATTTTTCACACAGGTCCATCAAAAGTTATAAAAAACAATAAAGAAAGTTGCCTAAGCATATATTTATTCCTTTGTTAAACTAGAAGTCTTCAATATCATAGATGAACCTCTTTTAATTATATTTATATCAAATCTTTTCTAAATTTATAGTTACTAAAAAATGTTAGGCATCTTTCCACAATCTGATGATAAGCATTCATAAATGGCATTTCTTTGAAATTATAAAATTGACAGTATTTTAAAATATATAAATTCTTATTTGGTTCATTTGTACTAGTAACAATTTTATACTATTGAATGTCATTTTGTATTATAAAATATTTGTATTGATTAACTGCTTATTTTTTTTGTTTTGAATTTTTTTCTTGGTTTTTCCAGACAATGTTTCTCTGTGTAGTTTTAGCTGGCCTCAAACTCACAGAGATCTGCCTGGCTCTGCCTCCCAAGTGATGAGATTAAAGGCATCACCCAGCTTATTTTCAAATTTTAATGTAATATTTTGATGATTATTTGGAAATTTTTCATAATCCTTCCCAGTCACATTTACTTCTCAGACTTCCCAGATCTGCCCCACTACCCACTGTGGCCTCACTGAAAAAAATAAATAAATAGAAATAGACAAATAAATATGCCACAACTTTTGATTAGCATCTTTCATACGTTAGTCATTCTTCACTATCCTCATTCTAAAAACTATTGCATAAGGTCCAATTTCTGACGGTGTAGACACCAATCAACAGATCATAAAAAATTAAGGAAATATGACCCCTATGTGAAAAAAAAAAAACAGCAAGAAAGGAAAAAAAACTCTTTAAATAAGGCATAGTTGGGAATTTGCGATTTAAGAAATGACTAAAGGATATACAAGTCAGTTAATGCATTCTAAACATTTTTGTTTTAAAGATTCAATTAGAACACATGGAAAATCTGAGGGAACTGCTTGCTCTTGCTTTACTAAGCATATTTAGAAAAGAAAGTACCAGCAACACAAATGGCTGTGGTCTCTAGATACCGTATCACTGTTACCATTAGCTAATTTTGTATTTTCAGTAATGATTCAAGAATTGTCTCCAAAATGGTAGCCTCTATATAGCATCCATTAAATAAACCAAAATGACCAGTGCACCCTTCTCTTCCAATTACCTTATAGTGTGGAAGACATTTTATCCCAGCAAAGTTGTAAGAAAAGAAAGCCCCCCCCCCCCCCCCCCGCCGAGATAAACTACAGCCTATTAATGTCTGCTGAAAGAGGCAGAAGCAGCCTTCTCCAGGGATGAGCTCTCCGATAAACTATTCAGTTCAAAGTAGCCATCCTTAAACACATATCCATATGAGCAACACTAAATGGTCTCAGCAGGAGATATGAGTGTGTGTGTGTGTGTGTGTGTGTGTGTGTTATACATTGTATATGTGTAACAACATCTCAAGAAGAGGATTTGAGGGCAGAGTGTGGTTTTTAAACTTTTATTATTTTCTCAAAAATAGTAAAATAAATACTTAAAAGAAAAGAAGTATAACTGCAAGACTTTCTCAATTTCTTTATTCTATTTCAATAACAGCATTACTAATTTTAAAGGCATAAAAGTAGCTCAGGGCATGGCTCATTAAGTAAAGGTGCTTACTGCGAAGACAGAGGATCTGAGTTTGATCCCAAAACCTACTTCCTTCAAGTATACAGTGTGCATGCCACAGCATATGTAGGTATAAATATCATAACCATATAAACAGATTAATAATAATAATAATAACAATAATAATAATAATAGTTTCTAAAAGCATAAGAGGAAAGAAAGCTCGAATTCCACCTTTTCATGTTGTGGAGTTAGTGCTCAAACAGCTTCCACATATAAGGCTTAGGGCATATCGTGGAGAAGGGAGTGGAAAAAGGAGCAAGAAGATGAGGGAGGTATCAGCGATGTTGTCTCCTAGTAGTGTCAGAAGCTAAGCCCCTAAGATTTCCCCATCATGTTGTCTGAGATGACCTGTACAATGACAACAGCAACAGACATAGCGGGCTGGAGGGAGAAAAGGCCAGGAGGCATCAATCCTAGACAAAGAACTACAGGCAAGTAAAGAAGTCTGGGAAAGGAAGCAAGAGTCTTCCCAATGGAAGGGCACACCAATTGCTATACAATATCAAATAGTCGGCACAGAAAATAGACATATGAGTAACATTATACCGACTGAATTGTTGCTAGAGTTTTCCTGCCTGGCCCACAGTCAGGACAAATCTCTCTCACCCGCCAGTCCCAAGCCGCTCAAACCCGACCAAGTAAACACAGAGACTTATATTGCTTACAAACTGTATGGCCGTGACAGGCTTCTTGCTAACTGTTCTTACAGCTTAAATTAATCCATTTCTATTAATCTATACCTTGCCACGTGGCTTGTGGCTTACCGGTACTTTACATCTTCCTTGTCCTGATGGCGGCTGGTGTCTCCTCACTCAGCCTTCCACTTCCCAGCTCTATTCTCCTCCTTGTCCCGCCTATACTTCCTGCCTGGCCACAGGCCAATCAGTGATTTATTTATTGACCAATCAGCAACACATTTGACATACAGACCATCCCACAGTACTGAATAGATTATATTTAGGAATATATATGTATATACATAGATGCATCTTACAACACTTAATTAAAAAAGGTCATGAATTTGAAAAAGCAAAAGTGTTCAAATATGGGAAAGTTTTAGAGGGAGGAGATGGAAGAAGACAATTGTGTAATTATATGATATTCTCAAAATAAAAGAAACAATAAAAATATGTATATTGTGAAAAGTAACTGATAAAAAAGTTAAGCTGTTGGTTTCCATTTTATTATTCATATTGTTTCTTTGGTGCTTAAATAACTTGATATTTCATTGACAATCTCCATGACAACTCGCCTTATGCCCCTAGAACTCACATGGCAAAAGGATAAAACTGACTTCTGTAAACTGTCCTCTGACCTCCATATGCACCCTGCGGCACTCACACTGACATGGGACTACACACACACACACTGCACATGTTAAATCCATAGTATGTATTATGGTTAAATACGTAATGTGCTACAATCAAATTTCATTACTAAGTGTAATGAAAATAATTTCCTAAAATCAACTTAATTTTTTTTATTTTAATTTGAGACTTCTAAGGGTTGCAAAACTACAAGTTGATATGTTTTACTACTAATTTTGAAATTTTATTATTAAAGATTTCTGCTTTTCATTCTTTTTTTCGTAATTGTTTTATTGAATTTATTAACTACTATCACTATTTGGTAATCAGAAAATGCCTTTTATTGGGAGCAGAAATAAAATATGCTTATTTGCAACTTCCAAAGGATAAAAAGAATATTTGATCTATCCAGGTCTTTAGAAATGCAGAACACGTTTTTAAGAATGTAAGTCCTTAACTATGTGATGTTGAGACTGAAACTGTCAAACCAGAGCTGCCCCATCATCTTCCAGAAGCAATGTTTCCTTCTAGAGCAGGAGCATCATGATTCAAGCATGTGTTTTCTACACTAAAATTTAACTGACTATAAATATTATGTGGGAAATACATAGTGACTCACATAGGCTACTGAACTTAATAAGTGAATTAAAACACTTCTCTACATTAGCTTAAAATGTAAGAGAAAAACAGGACCTCGTCCCAGGGCTGACACCAAGCTTTCTATTCTTGGAAGTCTTTGAAAAGGAAGAGAAATTGAAAGTGCAGAGCTGTCAGCCTCAACCCTGGAGTGGGACAAATAGCATCTGCCAATTGTGCTTTATTACATAATCAAGCATTGGAATTTTCCTCTGAGGACTCTCTGCTGCAGTTGCCATGGATACAGAGAAAAAGTAAAAGCAAATTTACCAAATTTCAGGGAATTCATATTTACATACGGAAAGAATAAGAAAAGCAGCACACAGTTAGACTCAAATTTTACCTCACAATCAATGTGCATCATTAAACTCATACTGAGTCTTCACGTTACGATTATCAATATGACCAAATCAACAGGCAATGGTGTCCTCCCATAGCACACATGTTTAATCACTGACAGATACAGGCAAAGATTCAGGGGCAATTACCGGAATTAGAAAATCTATAGTACATTTGGAATAAAGTTTTTGAAGGTGGTCTAATGAAACAAATTTTACTCAATCAATACAGAGCAGCAGGGGCCGAGCTGTCTGGTGATTCTCAGGCTGCATTCTGATGTAAATTATGGGGCTTGCTGTGCAAAGCCTTCCCTAAATCTTTACATTTCAAAGGTTCAGACTCTAATGGAACTGGTTTTTTTTGCTGAAAATGACAACTAAAATTGCACACGTTCCTTTGAGAAAGAGAACAAACACATTAAAATAGCCGTATATTTGAATTGGAAAGCTGACTCTACAATGGGACTCGAATTGTCCTTATCCTTATAATTACCATGTTTGTTTTTTTTTCTGTGCAATTGTATGTTTTGTTAGCATTCTACAATTTAATTCATTGCAAATATCATGAATTTCTCCTGAATATTACCTTATGATTCAGGAGTGTTACTGACATCCAGAAGCATATTAAACATAAAAGTCAGTCCTTGTTAAGTGAGTCACCTTAAGTAGGAGGGAGATTAGTTAGAAAGGGGAAAAATGTAAGCACAGAATGAAGGAGGATACCAGAGGACAAGAGGAAGTGGTGAACAGTACCATAACGCATAGCTACCACTTTGAAACTCTCCAAGAGATTTATAAACTTACTATGTCTATTACTTTAAAATTTGGTGTATTATTTATTAAATATATGTCATGTCATGCCCAGAATTTGTTATGGAGATAGATATTTCAGATAACAGAAATATAGCACATTACAAAAATTAATATTAAAATTTTGGGGTAAGCAACAAGTTAATTGAGTTTCTAATTTCTGTTTTATTCTGAGTAGAAGAGAAAATAAGTAGGTACTGTCATTTAATGATAGATAATATTGGGTATTTATAGGAGGATATATATATATATATATATATATATATATATATGTGTGTGTGTAGTATGTATGTTGTATGTGTACATATAATTTTGTCTGAGATTCTTAAACATTTTTAGATTATAGAACTGCTTGAAAATTACATTGAATAAATATTTTTATTTTGTTTTCCAAATGTATGTAGCTAGACTATATTTTGTAATAAAGGATTTTTGCCTTTTTGATTTTTAAATATTTTTATTTTAAAGAGTTTTTTTTTCATATAATATATTTTGGTTCTTTCCCCTCCCCAACTCATGCCAGATCCTCTCATGGCCCTGTCTTCTTAACTTCTTAACTTAACTTCATGCTCTTTCTTACTCTCTCTCTCAAAGAAAAAGACAAACCAAAAAAAATCAAAACACTCAAATTAAAAAATGAGAACAATAACAAAACAAAACAAAAGCACATAATAATAACATAGAGTCCAGTTGTGCTGCTTACTATTTCTAGGCATGTGCCCTGCACTGGACTGTGGCTGATATACTCAATGACATCCTTTGGAGAAAACTGATTTTTCCTTTCCCTGCAGGTATGAACTGCAAACAGCTTCTTAGCAAGGTGTGGGATTTTCTGTTCACATCCCCTTCTCAAGGTTGGAATTTTGTCCGGTTTTGAAATTGACCATGAAAATGGTTCAAATTAGGTTACAAATATTACAAGATTTAGAAAGTGAGACAATTGAAGGTGTAGGAATGGACAGAAGTTGGCATTAATGAGCTGGTAGTCGATTTAAAGGGATTTCTGGTTTATTATAAGACTATAGAAGTAAAGTCACTCAAAAGAGGAGGTCACAAATGTGAGGCACCAGGATTTGGGCTATAGAAAACCAAACTTTACTGAAATTGGGACAGTGAAGCAGTGATCAAAATTATTAAGCAATTGTGGGAAGATGACTGGAGAATTAAAAGAAAATATATGTGAGGGAATAGGACTCAAGAAGCTACGCATGGCTTGAAGCACTTGCTCTTTATGTCTACCCAGGCACTTACTTGCTCTTTATGGTTACTTATGTACTGACTTTAACTACAACAATGTTGATAAGAAATGATAATTCTTGTTACATGATCTTTGGCTTTGGAAGGAGCTCTGTCAGCCCAGATGAGAAAAGTTTATTAAGGTTTATGTTGAGACACTAAATTACATGCATTATGGTTTTATTTAGGTAAATAGTTAGTGGTATGATATCCTGTGGGGTTTTTTTTTTTATCCATTCGTATTATTATTTTACCTCCCTCCCTCCTCCTACGTCTACCCTTCGTTATGAGCCCTCCATTTTCCCATTTTCTCTATGAGATCACTTATATCCTACTATCCCCCTTTACCCTCCTCCCCCCTCCATCTGTGTTTACCTCCCTCCATTTCCCTAGAAGACCCCCTTTCCCCATTTCCTTGATCAAATGATAACTACTCAGTTCTAGTGAAATCATGGTTGCTGGACCAGAATCTACAACTACAAATTTACTAAAACATCATAATCCCTAACAATCTCTAAGAAAAAAATGTCTTTCTACCCACATATAAATGCAGTTTTCACCCATCATCAAGAAAAGTTCTCTCAGTAACAGATAAAGACTATTATATAAAACCACAATCAAGCTGGGCAGTGGTGGTGCACACCTTTAATCCCAGCACTCGGGAGGCAGAGGCAGGTGGATCTCTGTGAGTTTGAGGCCATCCTGGTCTATAAATCAAGTTCTAGGACAGGCTCCAAAGCTACACAGAGAAACTCTGTCTCAAAAAAACCAAAACAAAACAAAACAACAAAACAAACAAACAAACCACAATTAATCAAAGTGCAGAGGTCCAGAGCCCAGTCCCAGTGGATATATCTATAAAGCACTCCTGAACCTAAGGCTCAGATAATCTTTCAGAAGAGGCTTGGGAAGAATTTAAGAGCCAGAGGATGAGGATCTTAGCTGTAAAATTGTCTCTCCTCATAATATTAGAAGCTATATCCATAAAACCTCCCCAACATGATAAACCAAACAAGAGCTGAATAAGGACAACATTAGTAGACATACCAAACTGGATTGGAAAAAGCCTTAGGTCTCAACCCTACCCTAGGATTTATAGAAAACTTAGGAAAACTGGTCAGTGGGAGAGATGGTCCTCCTTAGAGAAGATCACACCAGTTGGTTGTCCAGTGCCAAGATGCCTGTGCTAAAAACACACATACATATAACATTTTATACAGTCAATATGTTTTATGATTTAATATATATGCATATACAAATACATAAATTTACACAATAATAATTGATGAAAAAGAGGCCATGAATTTGAATGAAAACTAAGAGGGATACATAAAGGAAATTGTGGGAGGAAAGGAAAGGGAGAAATTAAAATCTTTAAATACAATCTCAAAAATAAACAGTAAAAAGGCATTTTAAAAAGAGACTTCCTTAGAAGGTGAAGAAAAAGTGATTTTCTACTATAGGTCTGAAAATTGATTTTTTTGAAATGACCAGCTTATACTTGAGGAATAATCAAGAATGCTTAGTAGTTTGAAGAAATAAGTTATATTTCTGGCTGAGTGTCATAAGGAATCTTCAGGGGAGATTTTAAGATGTTAAAGCAGCTCATTAATTATCTTCCACATCTTAAAAAGAAGAAAATTGTGAACATAAGTCAAAAAGTCAAGTTTATACCTATTTATACAGTTCAGATGAAATGTGTTTGATTGCCTTGAAAAGGATTCTGTCAAGTTAGTGAGTTACCCTCTGCCATTCATAGTTTTTATTTGATCTCAGCAAATTTTATGCTTTCCATTTTTATGGTAAAAATTACAAAAAATCTCAATAAAAATAATAAATAAATAAAACCATATAGGGCAGAAACAAAACTAGCATCTCTGTCTATCTGTTAATTGAGGATAAACCAGAACCAAGGAACAGCAGAATGTTCTGAGGAGTTGAGTGAAATTCATGTAGCATCATATCTTTGTCCTGAAGTCAATGAGGTCACTTTTGGCAAGGTCTGGATCATTGATTTCCTGTCTGTGTCAGCCAAGAAAGGATTACAAACCCATGTTTCAATTTTAAGGTCATCTGAGCAAGAGTAACCTTCTAAAATTTTCTTCAGGGTTTCTAAATATCTGCAAGTTTCTTTATGCAGATAAGCTAAATGGGGGAATTTTCATAGTTGTCCTTCACAAGTACTTTTAAAATAACATCCAACCCACAGCCAAGCACTAGCCAGAGCTCCAGGAGTCCAGTTAAAAATAGGGAAGGGGGATTCTATGAGCAAGGAGCATCAAGATCATGATGGTGAAACCTATAGAGACAACCAAACAAAACTAGTGGGAACTCATGAACTTTAGACCAGCAGCTGTGGTGTCTGCATGGGACTGGACTAGGACATCTGCATAAGCAAGAGAGTTGTGTAGCTTGATCTGCTTAAGGGTCCCCCTGGCAGTAGGATCAGTATTCATCTCTGGTGCATGAGCAGGCTTTTTGGAGTCCACTACCTATGGTGGAATACCTCCCACAGCCTCGAGGCAGGGGGAGGGGCTTAGACTGGCCTCTACTGAATGTACCAGGTTCTGCTGACTCCCCATGGGAGGCTATACCTTTTTGGAGGAGGGAATAGCAGAGTAGGTTGAGGAGGGGAGGCTGGAGGTGTGGGAAGAGGGAAGAGAGGAGGTCTGTGGTTGTTATGTAAAATGAATGATAGATTGATAGATAGATAGATAGATGATAGATGATAGATAGATAGATAGATAGATAGATAGATAGATAGATAGATAGATAGATAGATAGATAGCATATAACCACTGTAAGAGCAGTGTTCCCAATGATGGCCCACAGCACCAAGATTTTAAAGGCTTTTCTTTTCTGACATCTATAGAATGTGACACATATAGCAGATTTGTTCTTGTTTTTTTTCTCTTAGTTATACTTGTACATCCACTATTCATTCTGAAATTGCTCTGAAAGGAGCTTTTTCTTATCTTTAAAAGAATGAAATGTCTGCTAGCTTTTGAGTATAATTCCTTTCATCATGTGCTCTGATCTGCTCTATTAAACCAGCAAACATTATGTGGTTGGGAAACTTCATATTTTTCATCTCAGTTCTTACAAATCCACTTGAAAATGAGTCGTGGTTTGTCCAGAAAAACAATTTTATGGTGGTAACCACAACAGAGAAAGTATCCAAGTCACACAACAGTGTTAATCACTACTGCATTCATGCTCTATGGAAACAAATGTGTCCTCACCAAGTGGGGTATTTCCGTCTTCTAAGAGTCCATAAAAATCTCATCAGTTGTGAAGAATCAGAACAGCCTCATAAGAGAATGAAATGCCTAGCTTTTCTCCCACCTGAGCTTTTCTTCAAGCCAAAAACAAATGCAGGTTCATGTTGATGGCATTAGAAGGATAAATGATCTATCTTGTTAGATGTCGCCATGTCAATCAACTTCATGTTTAGAAGGTAGGGCATGACAACCTCTCCGAACCACCATTAAAATATGAAGAAAACAGGATATTATACGATAACATTTTTTTTTTTAGTTAAATCACTTGACAGGTTCCCAGCTTTGCTTTATTTCCACCGTGATTCATACCCACAAAGAATTTGAGCATCTTGCTTCATTAAACACCCCCTGCTGTATGATTTCCTCTCTTAACAATGTGATGAGCAAATATTTTGTGCTCTGAAAAATCTAAATTTTTGTAACATTAAAGGTTTGTTGGCTCAGCTTGCTATTTGATACCATTAGAATACATTTTCCAACTTATTTTCTTTTGCTTTGTTGAATGCACAAAATACAATTTTATTTATGTTAGCTTGAATTGTTGGATTTTGTTAATCTACTATGGTCAATGGAAATAAACCAAAGTTTATTTGTATTTCACTGTGTATATTTGCTTAAGTATTTACAGAAAAAGGAGGAATCTAGTTAGAAAAGACCTACATTGATAAATATAAAATAAGAATATATCTATGTAATTTTTTTCACTAAAGAACTTTTGTTATTCATAAACCTGGACATAAATCAATGGTGAGGTGATGTGGGGAATAAATCTCTCTATGTATAAATACAAATAGAAAGAGATTTATATATCTCTCTATATGTTTGGACATAATTATAAAGAGATTCACATATTTCTATATATCCTTTTGTTTATATATATTTTGAGGGGGATGAATTTGTGATTTTTTCTCTCATACAATAGATCCTGATTGCAGTTTCTCCTCCCTCCATTCCTCCCAGTTTCCCCAACACCTCCCCTCAGATCCATTCCTCCTCTGGTTCCCTTCAGGAAAGAGTAGATCTCCTAGCAATATCAATCAAACATGACAGAACAAGTTACAATGAGACTAGATACAAACACTCCATGATTGCCCCTACAGTATTTGTGAGCCCACGTGAGCCCTTATTAGTTGATTCTGTGGGCTGTGTTCTGGTGTCATCGACCCCTCTGACTCCTACACTCTGACTTCTACAATTCTTTCTTTCTCTCTCCCTGGGGAATTTCAGAGCTCAGATGGAAGGAATCTGATGGAGATCTCCAATTTGGCTCTCTCTGCACCTAATGTTGGGCTATGGGTCACTGTATCTGCTCCATCAGCTACCCAAGGAAGCCTCTCTTCTAACGCATTTAGTAGAATCCTACACACTCTATTATGATGATAGTGCAGATTATATTTATATAAGGTGATAAAGACTGGTGCTATAGATACCGTCAATACTTGGGACAAAATGCTCTTTGAAAACATACGTTGAGGATCCTAGTGAAGAAGGTAATATATAGAATTACATTAAAATTTATCTTAATGAGTTGTCTGTAGCTACTGTGAAAAATACACTAACTACAATAGTGGAAATAATAAGAACTATTATAAGACATGCATTTTGTCAGATCAAAAATAGATAGTGAAGGTCAATAGAAATAGCTTTGAAAGAAGGGAGAAGAAACAAAACATGACACAAGAGAAAACAGTACCAGCTCCACACAGAAGAACACTCAGATACCAAGTACTGCTATTTACTGACTGGTTCTTGGAAATTAGTGACAAGGGGTTAGTGAATAAACTAAGGATTAGCAGATTGAGTCAGTTAGATTCTGGCACCATAAATATCAATGCACTAGAAAATCTATCTTTCCACATTTTCATGAAGTATGGAGTGATTTTCTCTGTAAATGTAAACATTAAAAACATCTGTAATTAAAGCTTTGCTTCCCTTCTGCCTAGAGAAACATATAAGCATCATTAAAAATAAATACTGTTAACTAATTCTTTACACAATGCAGATGTGCCATTATAAGAAATAATGAGCAGAAATAAGATATTTGAAAATATCAGTGCTTCACAAAGCTATCAATAATTATTATTAAATGATAATTGGGTAGCTTTTTCAAATGTCTATATAATAATATTGAAAAAAAAGTACCAAACAGCAAGTATAAAAGCAATGATCATAATTTTGTAGTTTATACAGACTGTGCAAGCATGCACATGCACGAGCACACACACACACACACACACACACACACACACACAGACACACACACACATTTTCTTTAAAAGGATCATTGGAAGATGTTATTAGCTATTGCTTCATTAAGAAAAAAACTATAAGCCAGACACATGCCTTTAATCTCAGCACTCGGGAGGCGGGGGCAGGCAAATCTCTGTGACTTCGAGGCCAACCTGGGCTACCGAGTGAGTTCCAGAACAGGTGCGAAGCTACACAGAAAAACCCTGTCTCAAAAAACAAACCAACAAACAAAAATACAAAAAAAAAAAGAAAAGATAAGGAAAAACTATGTGGCTAGAATACAAGTATATTGTGATGGCTACTCTTGGTTGTCAACTTGTCTGCATCCTCTAATTAACTAAAAAATGAAAACCACTGGCTTCACCAGTGAGGAATTTTTAGTTAATTGGATCATTTGAGGTAGCAAGATCCACCTTAAATCTGAGTCACACCTTCATGAAGCCTATTTAAAGCACAATGAATAAAAAGCAAGCAAGCATAAACAAAAGAACATCCAGCCAAACAACAACAAAGCAACTTTTTGCTCTTGGCCTGCTTGCCCTCTCTCTTGCTTCAAGTCCATTCCTTTACTGGAATTAGATTCTACTTTCTAAGGATATTGGTGAACACGGAAGACCATCTGAGAAGTCCCACTTTGTGGACTGGACAACTACCGGATTCTTGAACTTTCCACTGGGAGACAGCCATTGTTGGTCTGAACCATAGCATGCATGTGGATTCATTCAACCAGTCCTGTTCCTCTAGAGAACCCAGCATAGTGTTTACTTGGTTTGAATTTTAAACTATTGGTATTTTCTGGGTAATTTATAACATCAAAATATTTTCCATAAAGTGTAAGAATGACCTCTACACAATAATGAATTTCATAAAGCCAAACCTTTGAGATATTTCTTGCAAATGAAACTACTATCTTATTTTGAGTTACAAAATAATATAAATGTACCTATATTATTTCCTAATTAATGCTCTAAACATATTGGAAATATATAATGCATCTTTTGATGTTTGGAAAAAATGCATGATTTCTTTGTCAGGGGAAATTAAAAATTTCTAGTTACACTAGAAATACAAACAACAGCAACATTAAGAACAATAAGCCACAATCATCTATATATTCACGAGAAACCAATAATGCTGAAGTTATGTCTCATTCGATAAGCTTTTCCTAGTATAATCTCTTAATATTTTGAAAGTTAGTTTTAATTATTTAAAAGATAAAAGTGACTCAGTATTTAATATTAATAATCTCATGATTAGGCAAAAAATATTGAACTTTTTCAATTTTAAAATGCATTTTTTTCCTTTCAGTTTTTGAATTGTGCTATAATTCCTTCATTTCTCTCTTTCCTTTCCCTCCACAATACTCTCTGCATAGCTCCCTATGCTCTTTTTTAACTTCATGGCCTCATTTTTCACTAACTCTAGTTGCATGCATATATACATATGTATTTCTAAATATAACTGACTCCATCTGGAGTAATGTTACACACACACACACACACACACACACACACACACACACACACACATTCATTTGCAAGGCAGACTATTTGACATTAGATAGCCACTGTGGTCTTCCTTGGGGGAAGATTGTATCTCCAACTTAGCATTTCTTAGGTGTCTGTAGACCCTTGTGTAGGATTCAGGACTTATCATCAATTTAATTTATTATTTTCAATATCACACATGTGTACCATGCATTCTGGTCACTCTCACCCTATTTTACTTTGACCAGCTCTCCCACTTTCCCTTCCTGAAAGTTTTGTTCCCACATTCACACCTTTTTGATTCATTCTGCAACTGAGTTAGCTTAATCAGGGCTTTCTGTGTGATAATGGTATTTGAATTATGCCCTGGGACCTAGTGGGCAGGCTAGTGGTACACAGTTGAAGAGAATGACTGCCAATCTCACAGAGTCCATCAGTTGCCAACGTTTGGCAAGGGTGTGTTGGGTCCCGTAAAACCTCCCTGATCTGTGATTGATTCCTGACAATCCTAGTCGTGGGCATTCTCTGTGTGCCACAACTACATTTACTGTAATATCATGATTCTAATGGATTTTGTTATGTGTAGAGAAGAGTATTTACCAGTTCATTTCTTTATCATTATGTGAAGAGAAGAGTATTTACCAGCTCATTTCTTTATCTTTTTCTTTGCACACATTCCACACTCTCCTCAGAATTGTTACCTGAGCCTTACAGGATAGTAAAAATTTTCTGTTTAGGGTTGAGAACTCAGCAACTCCTTGTCTCAGCATCATGAGCAGCCATGTTAGCCAAAGCAAAAATAAGTTTAATGTAAGTAGAGCTAAGAGTAACATGTGTCTCACTATAAGCATAATATCTAGAAATTAGTCAAGAGTAACATCAATTTAGCCATAAAATAGCTGTGAATTTGTCACTGAGGCCTAAGAACCCCTCAGCCATGAGTTTTTGCCTGGGTTTATGATACCAGGAAAAATTTATAAAACATGTCACAAAACATACTGGAAATGTATTTAGCTGCAAGGAAGAATTAAATTATGAAATTTGCATCTAAATGGATGTGAATGGAAAATACGATACCTAGAAAAGTGATACAGACACACAAAAAAGACAAATGTGACATCTCTCACCCATGTGAATTAAGCTTCAAAATCTCTAGATTTGTGTGTTTAATTTCGAATACTTGTGTAAGTGATGAAGTTCCAAAAGGGCTCCTTGAGTAGTGGATACATTAGTAATCATTTCCCTAGAGCTTATGACTTCAACCATGGGCTTTTAAAAGTGCTTTTGTGTTTTGCTTTTTGAGACAGGGTTTCTCTGTGTAACAGTCCTGGATGTTTGGGAACTCACTCTGTAGACCAAGCTGGCCTCAAACTCATTGAGATCTGCTTGCCTTTGCCTCCTGAGTGTTGGGATTAAAGGAATTTGCTACCCCCATTCAGAGAAAGTGCTTAGTTTTGTACCACATGAGTGGACAATTTGATTATGTGTATCTGTTTACACCCAATAGCATACCTGATACATGAAGAGCCAGAGATGAGGTTGAAGAGCCAGAGATGAGATGAGATTACCCAGAATAGGACTTAAGTATGAGCATAAGTCACCATGTGGGTTCTGGCAGTCAAACATTGGTCCTCTGCAAGGTCAAGAACTGCTCTTAGTTACTGAGCCATCTTGTCATTGCAACAATTGATGAATTTACTGTACCAATCATGAATTGTCTATTATGGAAACAGGCCCCAAGTATAATCAGTGCAGTCTTTTACAGGCCCCCATACCAGTGGGGACATCTTACCTTGCAGCTTGGTATTGTAGTTCCTAGAATTCAAAACTATTTAGATCTTTGATGTCTTTCCTCTCCTAGAGTTTTGTATAACACATTCTGGCACTGTGAAATCTAATTAACAAACAGGAACAAAGTTTCTAGGTCAATTGTAGCTTGATTTTTCTATATTTTTTGTATATGGTATCTTGAGTAACAGGGTCTTATGAAATTACATTGGGCAATTGAGAAGAATCACAAGAGCTTGTATTACCGTTTGGGGTATCTCTGAGACCTCCATCATCAAAACTTGTAAGGAGTTATTCGACACATGGCAATGGTAGATTTGCCTAATTAAACCATTGTTTCTGAGCAGTACTGTCAAACCATACAAGATATTGAATTTTGTGTTTTTTAAATTCACTTGCACAATTGCAGGGATTCTACGTAGTATTTTCTTATACCCTTTGTGTGATTGACACTCCTACACCCTTTTCTGCAAGTTCAATACTTTTCACCACTCAAATTCCCTGTCTCTGCTTTCATGGCCACGATGTTCTACTACCCCAATCTCTTTGGTAAGTCATCCTCATGCCTGATGTCTTATTTCTTGTCTACTGTTTTCTACAGGTGCTCCTGATTAAAAGCAAACAAAAAATCTAAAGATTAAAAAGATAGGATCTACATATGAAAGAGAAAAAGCACACAGCATTTGTCTTTCTGGGTCTGGATTACATTATGACGAATAATTATTTACACTTAAGTCCATTTACTAATAAATTTCATTTTCTTTAGAGTTGTATACATTTCTATTATATTTAGAAAAAAAGTTTATTATCAATTAGCTGGGTCATAGGGTGGATATATTTCTAAGTTTATTTTTTCCTCCATCTACACTAATTCTCATACTGACTACACCAGTTTTCACAGCTACAAACAGTGGGTAAGAGTTTCTTCTCATCACCGCCAGCACTGCTTTGTTTTGTCATTGACATTTTTTTTATGACATCCATTCTTTAAGGAGTAGGATGAGTTTGTGAAATAACTGTAATTTTTAGTTCTAAGAAAACACTACTCAAAATGTTTATTGTCAATTTGTATTTCTTCCTTTGTGACTTTTCTTTTCTGATCTATAGCCAGTTTTCAGAATGTATTGTTGGTAAGGTTTTGTTTTTTGAGTTGCATAGTCTAAATATGAATCATACGTTGGCAAGGATTTTCTCCTGTTTTCTAGGTTACCATTTCACTTGATTGAATATATTCATTGTTGTACAGAAGACATTTTGGGTTCCATAGGGTCACATTTTTCAACAGGTGATCTTATCTTCTAAGCAAGTGGAGTCATATCTCAAAACTGTTAGCAGTGCCTGTGTCTTTTAGCATATTTCATGAACATTTTCAGAGAAGTTTCAGGCTTAACACTGAGGACTTTGACCTACTTAGAGTTGACTTTTATGTGAAGAGGGTGAGGAACAGGGACCTTGTTCTAGTCCTGTAAATATGAATATTTAGTTTTCTCAAAACCACGTATAGGAAATGTTTTCTTTTTGCTAATAGGTATTATTGGCATCTTTGATAAAATCAAGTGGCTGTTATTTGGTGGACTTGTATCCAAGTCTTTCATTTTATTCTATTTATCTACCTGTTTCTTTTTGACTAGTACAATGCTATTTTTATCACCATGGCACAGTACTATAATTTGATATGTTTTATTTATGGTAATATTTTCAGCATCAGTTTTTCCTAAGAATCTTTTAGCTATCTGGAATACTTTATGCTTCTCTATTGTCCTTTTTTTTTTTTTTTGGTTTTGTTTTGTTTTGTTTTTAAATTAGATACATAGTAGAGTTATCTGAATAGAGGGAACCAGAACTGAAAAAATTCTTCCAAAGCATTGACCTCTAAGAAAGCTGGTGGGACATTTTCTTTTCATCCTTTTTTTTTTTTTTGAGACAGGGTTTCTCTGTGTAGCTTTGTGCCTTTCCTGGATCTCGCTCTGTAGACCAGGCTGGCCTCGAACTCACAAAGATCTGCCTGCCTCTGCCTCCTGAGTGCTGGGATTAAAGGCAAGCACCACCACCTCCCGGCTGGACATTTTCTTAATTAGTAAATTGATGTGGAACAGCCTAGCAATATTTGAGCAGTAATACTGCCCCTTTGAAGGTTGTTCTATGGTGTATAAGAAAACCAACTCAGCAAGCTAAGAGGAGCAAGTCCTAACCAGGATTCTGCCACGGCCTCTCCTTCTGTTCTTTCATTAAATTCTCTCTGTGACTTCACTTAGTGATGGATAATTTAAAATGTAAGAGTAGGAAATAAAAGTGACAGAAAAGAGTAAGAAGAAGCAAAAATATTAGTGTTCATTGTATTGCAGAGGTTTTAGTATATTGTGTATTCATTTTCCTTTAGCTCCATCCTTGATTTGTCAATGACTCATTCATCATTCAATGGTATGGTGTTTAATCTTCATAAGAATGTGCATTTTCTGTGCCTTCTATTGCTGCTGACTTTATTTGTAAAGTAGATCCTAAAATTTTGCAGATATGACATGGTTTCACTATTGTATTTTATAGACAGCATATATATATATATATATATATATATATATATATATTAATATATTGATCTTATTATGATGACTGATTGCTACTCTAGGTGTTACAGTTTTCCTTGGCTACTAGGTCTCACAGTGACATGCCATTGTCTTTTTCTCCTGCTAATTGTATAACATGATTATTTTTGTTTATTTGTTACAATGTACTTGGTTTTGTATATGACAAATCTTTAGTCCTTTTACTCTTATTTTAGATCTGTGCTCTTTTAATTTTACTGTTTACTCATTTGTATATAATATAATTGTCACCATTTTAGCTTATTCTCATGTTTGTCTTGTTCAAAGTTTCATGCATGTTGATGTGTTCGTGTGTGCATATTTTATGTAGCATGTGTGTGTTACTTGCTTTAAAGTGCATTAATATATTTTTCTAGTTTTTGAGCAAATAACATGAATTTTTTAATTTTCCATCTTACCTGCTGTGTCATTCATCAAAAATAGGTGAGATTCATTCTACCTCATCACATATTTCCTATTTGATACTGTATACTCCCAACTTTTCATTTTCTGCAAGTGACCTCTTACCTGAAAATCACAGGTCCCCCTCTGCACTACTCCGTTCTGTTATGATTCTCACGTAACTTGTCAGCCCTCTGCCACACCTTGCCACTTATAATTTCAAAAAGGTAATAGACATACAGTTTCATTTCAACCCCCAACACAAGCTGCTCCAGGCAGATATTTTACTCCTGTAGATAGTAGAGAATTAACTCAACTTCTGTACTTTATCATTCTCATTCTTTCCAAAATTACTTATATTTTTGCTTTATGACATATCTGCTAAATGTCTCTAAATAAAGTTATAATAGCTAATTTAATGTTTTGGGTGCTTACTCCAATTCTGGAATCTTTTAATGTTTATTTGTATTGAGTATTTTCTGTCTTCTTTTTGGGAAATATTTTATTGTTACTTTGAATGCATACATTGTTGCTTTACAAAGCTTCTAAACATGGGTTTTGTATATAGTATGAATGTATTCTATTCATAGAGGTAAACCCCCACCCTTCTCTTTATTTATTCTTTAATTTTTAAGATAGGTTTTTAATCATTTACCCAAACTGGCTTTGACCTCAGTTTGTTCCTAGGTTATACTTGAGCTTGTGAGTTGCCTCCCTCAGATTTCCAAGTGGGTAAGATTAATATGCCATGAAGCATGTCTTAGACATTTTAGTGAAACATGGAACATCTTTAACGATGACAATTTAGAAGCCCTGAATGTTGTTATCTTGTGATGAAGTGTTTTGAAATTTATTTTTCTGGAAGATAATGCAATTCTTGCTTATTCCTCATAGGGTCAAGTACACTTGTTTAATGCTGAGTTATAAGAGGTAGGTGCTATGCTCCATGAGTACTTTAAGTAACCTAACATTGTGTTCATTTCAATCTAAAATTGCTCTGTTCATTTCTTCAGCCAAGTCTTATATCTTCTGAGACTGTACTCTATCTTAAATATTTTGTCATTATTTTCTTTCACTATTCCTTCCCAGAGTTTTCTTAAATGAATAACTTGAACAAGTCTTGTCAATAATGGTTTGTCCAGTGCGGTACGACCTATCAGAGTTTATGTCCTCTGTGGTTTTCTGCTTTCAGCCTTGAAACAGCTAAGCCTTTTCAAATCCTATACTTTTCTCCCCTACAACAATGCAAACCCTCCTTCCTACAACAAAGACCTCAATCTGCTCATATCTAATTAAAGACTCCTAGATGCTAGAGGCCTCACAGTCTGGAGAACAATATCACATAGAGATATCATGTGTGTGTTTGGGGGGGATGAGCTGGAAACACAACTGGCAGTTCAATATATTTAGGGGGCAGGGTTTTCTGTTTTAGCAGTAATTTTCATGAAAACTTTTCACATTCTTCGGGAAATTACATATCTCCCATGGTTAGCATTCACAGCTAACCTCATAATCTCCAATGATTATATGTTTCAGTCCTCTCAACCTCACCATTGTTGGACCCAGGTCTAAACACTCATATCGTGTTTTATGAGAAAATATACTTATTGTCTACCTTTATGTTAAAATTTAAAATTAAGCTTCAATTTAAAATAATTTTCATATTCATTTGTTTCAAATTATGAAGTATGCCCATTTTGGTTTTATGCTCTTAAAATTCTATCAATCATATTTTTCCTTAGGATAAATACTTTATCCTAATCAATAGGTATTTTAGAATTATAAATACCTGATATGACCTGAAATAATTAAGGGCTAGTACAATGATTCAAGAGTTAAAGGCATTTGCTGCCAAATCAGATAACCTGACATATTTTAATGTAAATATTTATATTTATATTTGCTTTCAAAACTAGTCTTTAAGCATAGAGTCAGCTCTCCAGTCTGATATTCATATTTCTATATAATTACATGCAACCAGTTCCTTGAGAATTTTCTGCAATATGTCCTAATTTTATTGATCCTCTTGCCACCAACTCCTCACAGATCTGTGTCCCTCTATATATGCATCCAGATATTAGTTATTTCATTTCACTTTCCCACTAGGGAGTATTTGTTCTGTCCAGGTATTCATTGATCTTTGACCTCGCACTGGAGTGTGTGGTCAACTTATAAAGGGCTACAACTTAGAGAAAACCAACCTCTCTCTCCCAGAAGCTAACAACTGTCAATAGCTTGCTCTGAAATGCCGTTCTGTATGCTGTGAATTTGTGTTGCTCTGATTGGTTGATATATAAAGCTGTTTGGCCAATGGTGAGGCAGATAAGGTAAAGTGGGACATTCTAAGTAGAGAGAGAGGAAGGAGAAAGGCATAGCATAGTAGATACTCCTTGCTGCTGCCAGAAGAAGCAAGATATAAAGTACCAGTAATCCACAAGCCATGTGACAAAGTATAGATTTACAGAAATAGATTAATTTAAGATGTAAGAGCTAATTTACAAGAAGCCTGAGCCATTAGGCCACATAGTTGGAAAATAATATATGCCTCTGTGTATTTATTTGGGTCTGAGTGGCTGCAGGACCAGGTGGGACACAGGAAAACTCCAGCTACAATAGCTCCTGGGCTAGGGTGAGACTTTGTGCCCAACTCCTTTCTTTACACTAGAATTTGGCATGACTTAGACTTGTACAAGTCTTATGCACCTTGCCAAGAGTACTGTAACTTGATATGTGCAGCTGCCTTTTAAGATCAATCCATATGAGTCTATTTAATGGGTGATTGTGATTTATTAAGATTATAAATTGAGGAAATGAATAGACTCACACACACAGAACCAGGTAAACAGCTGAAGTCGTCCTCTGTTTTGTCCGGGGGCGAAGGTACCTGGCCATCTGGTGTCTGATCACACCAAGAAGAAGGACATGACCCTTCTCCCTTTCCTTTTAAGAGGTCATGTATGAAGGCAAGAAGCACTGCCTCTTTCAGGCCATACAGCCCAAGGTTATGGGCAGAGCAAATACTACTACAGGTGCCCTGCTGTATCAAGAACCATCACCTTTTCCATGTAGCCATTCATCATCTCCAGCTCTTACACTTTCTGTCCCCTCTGCTGCAGTGATCCCTGAGACTTTTGAAGAGGTGATACATTACATAAGTTACATTTAGTGTATTCTAGCATAGTCTCTTATTCTTTATATTTTGGCCAGTTGTGGGTCTCAGTGCTAATCATAATCTGCTGCAAATAGAATCTCCTCTGATGAGGTTTGATAGATGCATTAGTCTGTGGGTTTGATTATGCATTATTATTAATTGGTTTAATACTATATCCATTCATCATAATAAATAATAATATCAGATCCTCTCCTAGGGTCTTTCACCTGTCTAACATAGGTCCTTTTCTCAATAATGATGTCATGTACAGGTTTAGTCTTATTGAGCAGGGCTTAAAATGAATCAGAGAGTGACTGGTAAATTGATACTGCTATGGCACCAGTGGCATGTTTTCCCAAGCCACTCATTATTTTTACTTTATTGGTTTTATGGCTGAGTAAGAGGGTTGAGTTTTTTTTCTTCTCTGGTAGGATACATAACACAGTCCATCAATATGAAATCTAGGCACTCATGATAAAGCTCCCAAGTCAGTATCAACTTGATCTCCCTCTTGTTTGTTTTAGTTACCCTCCAAATTTTTGAAGACTTGTGTTTTTCTTGTTTAGTTGGCATTTTTTTCATTATGTGCTACAACAGTATTTCACCTAGCCCAGGTTATCCTTAAGTTTCTGATGTAGCACAGACTGACCTTTTACTCCTGTGCCTTCTTCTGGCTCTCAAGTTTGGTTGTTACAAGCATAAAGCATCACACACAGTAGAGTATGCTTTTAAAAATAAATACAATAAAATTTCATATTTGTTTATATCCTTTTGATGGGTATGTATCTATAATTTTACTCCCCATTTTTGGATTTTCTACAATAGAAAATAACATCATAAACTAATGTGAATGCATATATTGCCATTTTATTTATAGAAAATAACACCATAAACTAATTTAAATGACTATAATGCTATTTTAATTTATCATATGAAAGTCTTGTCAATTATCTGTGAAAATGTGTAACAGGGAGCTTTAGTTAAGATGTATTGGTATCTATTATATCACTGCTATGTATTTCTGCATTTTCTATAAAGCTTGAAGTTCTTTTTTTTAACTATTTAAAAAAAACTACTCAAGGTCTTCATTATTATATTTAGTGTGAACATTAGTCAGGCCATTAGTCACATCTTCTTATAGATCTGTATTTTTATCTCAATTAAGTCTAGTGAGCCTGAAGTATTTCATGTATATCTTATCAAAAGACAATTGTTTATTCCTGTGATATTTAATGCTATAGTAGTTGAATATAAATTGATACCTATGAGTATATGATGAATGGTCACAAAGATGGCATCCTATTATGTTTTATAAACTAAATGTAGATTTTTTTAATATTTGCAAATGGAGTATGGGAAATTATCAAGAAAGGACAGTTGAGGACATTTCAAATTTGTCTAGAAGGGAGTTTATGCCAAGCTGATATATGGAATACATAAATATTTATGAAATCAGTCATCAAAGAGGCTAGAGGAATTAGCTTTGTATTGATTATGCCTAGTTATCTGTTATGTGTGTGACAATATGAAAATGGGCACAAGCTACTCATATTGATTTACTGTCCAATAAATAATTACAGTTCATTACTTATTGATTATATATTTCCATTATCATTTTACCCTTCTCTTAGTGGGGAGATCAGTGTCAACTTAGAGTATGAACAATTTATACACCAAAAATTAAAAGCCAGTTTCAAAGAAAATATGCACTGTCAAGTACTCTGTGTCTGGCTTATTTATCTGCACATAACAATAGGACTTATTGTTCTGGTTATTAGGGTCAGACTTCTAACTGTACTGAATGAATCTCACCAAATATGCAATAGAGGGTGTTCTGTTGCTTACATAAGGTTTTAAATTGTCTCCATTCCAAAAAACAAGACAGAACACTTGGAAGGGTACTGCTCTGGGTCTATATTGACAGACTGGCATGTGGCTAAAGGGACACTGTAGGCCACTTTCCATACTGCTCCATTCATGTCCTTGTCTCTATATTGCTGTTATGGCAGTAGCTACTGGCATTTGTCCACCTTAGATGACAAAACTATCAGAAAGCATTTTTGATAATAATAGAGATAATGTCAAAAAGATTTCTGTTGTATCTCCTGCTAGTATAGGATAAGAGAAAATAAAATATATGAACAAGTAAAAATTATAAAGTTTTCCGTGGATATAATTAGTAATTATTTGAAGTGAATTTCTGTGGGTATTCAGAGCCATAAATGGTCTAATCTCTTCTTAGCCATGATACTTAGATTAAAATGTGCACAGCAAATAAAGGCTTATTTAATGCCTCGGCTGCCTTAGTATTATTATAGCAGTTCAAGTGATATCAAACATTGTTATAAATAATATAAGTTGAATGTTTATATGTAATCACACAATATAAATGTAAATAGCTTCACACTAAGTATTTCTATTTAATGTTTAAATAAATAAAATTATATGGAGATCAATACAATATTTTCAAACTCACCCACTCTCAAATTTACAGATAAATTCAAATGTCAGCAAGCAAAATTTTAAATTTTATCTTGTGTCTGTCTTATTTTGTTGTAATTTCAGAGTATTCTCTTCACATTTCTTGATCAAAATCAAACATCCTCATACAGATAAAAAAAAAAAAAACAAAGTTGACTTTAATGAGAAAAGAACACTCCTGTTGGAATCCTGACTTCACTCAATAGGTCTCAGTAGGAACTAGGTGTCTCAATTCAATTACGGCATAACACTGTATCTTATCTATTATGCCCTTTGCAGGAATTATCCATTTGTCCTTTAAGGTATCCCTGGAAATTTATAAATCATGTAATCTGATATTAATTTTGGAAGATTATTAATCAAGTTATTTTCTATATTTCTAATCTGACACCTCTTTTGGCTCTGTCTGATGTTCTAATACTGATACATAATATTTTAATTTAGTCATCCCAGTTTTTGAAAATTAGCTCATTCTATTTAATTTCTTCCCTTTTGGTTTTTCTCTATTTAGTTCTATATTTCATTTTGAATGTTCTTTTCTTCAACCAAAATGACATTTTCTCAGAGTTGTCCATTCTAGTAAAGAAAGCTAATTACACATATTGTTTCTATTACATTTTCATTTTCTAGGATTTCCTTTTTATTCTTACTTGGAATTCTTCTGACATATTCATTATACAGAATAATGAGTCTCATGGTATTTTCATTCATACTTAAATACATATTTTGAATACCCCCCCTCTGGAGAAGCAGGTGAATATCTCTGTGAGTTTGAGGCAACCCTAGTCTATGTAAAAAGAAAGTTATCAAGCCAGCCAGGTCTACACAGAAAAATTTTTAAACTTCATACAATGTAGTTTTAAACAAACTTACACCATTATCTTGCCCTTTGTCTGATCATCTTCCTCATAGCTAATAGTATCACTTTTACTTTCATGATTATCCTGCCATCAGTTATTCATATGAGGGAAAATGTTCTATATGTTCTTAAGGAAATGACGTTGATTTTGCTGTACATAATATTCTCTACCTTCACCCATTGTCATGGACATTATATGATTATCTTCTTTTTCATGGCTAAATGATGCTGCATTTTCTGATCCTAATCTGATTCAATAAAATTTCTAATGTCAATTACACTGTGATTATTTTTAAGCATGTTTGAACATATTATCCTTTACACAGGAATGTTTTCCATGTTCCCCAGCAACTCCATAATATAATAATAACTATTTGTAATTGCTTGGCTTATAATTTCAAGTGTGATATCAAAAAAATCTGCTTCTCATACATTATTTCAGATTATATTGTTTTGTTAAACATACACAATAATTTGTTTAAAGTTGGACATGTTACACTAGGCATTAGCAAGTGACATAAAAGACCTACATGGGATGCCTGTTTTCTTTCTAGCTCATAGCTCTTCTCTGCTGTCCAGGTCAAAATCTTTGAAATACTATGAAACTCTTTTAATGGCCTGTTCTTTCTTTTACATCCCATAGAATTTCTCTCAGGCAGCTTTGCATCATGCACCACTTCTCTGCCTCCTTCCTCTTCTTCACTTCCTCCTCCTTTTTTTTTCTGTATTCCACCCTGTTTCAATATGCAGGAATAAAAACATGCTGTAACCTTATAATTAAATTTCAGTTTCATGAGTTTTTCTGTGTCCAGAAACACTTAAAAATTATTTACGCATTTATGCTTTTAGTTTTGCCATCACTCTGGAAGGATCTTTCTAAGATCTTTTTAAATATATATATATATATATATATATATATATATATATATATATGTGTGTGTGTGTGTGTGTGTGTGTGTGTGTATATCACATATATACGTATATATATATATATATATACTTATTTAATTTATATGAAAATATTTTTTCAATTTTTACAAAAATAATTCAAGATGCAGTAAGGATTTAAAAGACCCAGAGTGCAAAAATCATAGTGTAAAACATAGGTGAGGTTCCCTAATATTTTCAGGCTTGGGAGTGACTTTAGATGTGATACCTCTCCAGTATTGCCTCCTGTTGCTGTGATAAAACACTGACTAAAAGTGGCCTTGGGGAAAAAAGGTTTATTTCAGCTGGCAGGTCACAGACATTGAAAGAAATCAAAGCAGGAACCTAGAGGCAGGAAGTGATACAAAGACCATGAAGTAGCCTTCCTTTTATCTTACCTCTCCATGATTTGCTCATCTTTCTTCTATGACCCAGAGCAATGTGGCCAGAGGTGACACCTTCCATATTGGGATGGGATGTCGGCCAGAGAAAAACATGCCCACAGACATACCCTCGGGCCAATCTGATGGAATCAATCCCCCAACTGAGGATTGATCTTCACAAGTGACTGCACTTTGTTTTGAGATGACAATAACTACCCTGTACAATACTAACATTCAGTGAAGGAAAGCAAGAACAAAAGTAGTCATACATCTGCACAGTGAAGGAAATGACAATCAACATACAAAATTAAGATGTCAAGTAGGAAAAGCAACTTGACTTTTGTGCATTTAAGATTTAAAAAAATCTATATAGTTCAACATCAGAAGTTATAGAAGACTACTTAACACTCACATACACATGAATACAAGCAATCTCTGCCTTTCTGGGTCTGGTTATCTCATTCAATTAATTCTGGCTCCATTAGCTAACCTATAAATTTTATTTTCTTAATAGCTGAATCATATTCCATAGTGTAAATATACCACATTTGTGTTAACTGTACATAAGTTGATTGGCATTTAGGATGTTTCCCATTACAGCTACTATAAACAGAGAAGCAATGAACAAGGATGAGCGAACATCTCCTTAATAAGATATAGACAACAATATGTGTAATTGATGGATCTGGGGTAGATCTATGTTCAAATGTTCAAGGACACTCCACACTGATTTTCATAGTGACTATTCCAGTTTACACTCCTGCCAGCAATAAATAACTATTCCTC
The DNA here is from genome assembly GCF_007827085.1 of Peromyscus californicus insignis. Lineage (NCBI taxonomy): Eukaryota > Metazoa > Chordata > Mammalia > Rodentia > Cricetidae > Peromyscus > Peromyscus californicus. Next base: position 45,897,693 of record NW_026294491.1, on the reverse strand, counting down.
TTTCCTTACATACTCACCAGCATCTGCTATCAGTTGCTGCATTAATCTTTGGCTTTTTGAATAAGGTAAAATGGATTGTCAAAATAGTTTTAATTTTCTTTTTTTTTTTTTTTTTTTTGGTTCTTGGAGACAGGGTTTCTCTGTGTCATTTTGGTACCTGCCCTGGATCTCGCTCTGTAGATCAGGCTGGCCTCAAACTCACAGAGATCCACCTGGCTCTGCCTCCCAAGTGCTGAGATTAATGGCATCTGCCACTGCCACCCATCTTAATTTTCATTTTCCTTATAGCTAAGGATATCAAACATTTCTTTAGCTGTCTCTTATCCATTCATGCTTTGTCTTTTTAAAACTCTGCTTTGGCTAACTTGGTGGCTCATGCCTTTAATCCCAATACTAGGTAAGCAGAGGCAGGTGGATCTTTGTGAGTTTGAGGCCACCCTGATCTACAAAGTGATTTCCAGGACAGCAAGGGCTGTTACACAGAGAAACCCTGTCTCGAAAAAACAAACCAAACCAAACAAACAAAAAGACACTCTGCTTTGTGTATATCCCAATATGAGCTAAATTATTTGTATTCTTAATGTTTCATCTTTTGAGTTCTTTGTATATGTGGTATACTAAGACTTTGTCATGTATAATTGGTAAATATTTTTCCATTTTATAGGTTGTTCTTTTTACTCAAATGATGGTGTCCAGAACTTTTTTATTAGCTTCATGACATTCTAATTATTAATTATTGGTCTTAATTCTTACACTATCAGAGTCCTGATAAAAAAACATTTCTTCCTTAAAACAGTGATTTCTAGTCTATTCCCTAGTTTCTCTTTTATCAGATTTGTGGTATCTGGTCTTGTGTTGAGGTCTTTTATCCTTTATGAGTTGAGTTTTGTGAAGGGTGATAGATATGGATCTATTTTCATTTTTCTACTTGCAACTCTGATTTGTTTAGTACTATTTGCTGAAGATGCTGCATTTTTCTTCAGCACATATTTTTGGCTTATCAAAAAACAAGTTTCTACAGGTATGTGGAGTTGTGTCAATGTTTTCTAGTCTATTGCATTCATCAACATACGTGCATTCAAGCTTCAGATACATGAATTATATTTAGTACTCATAAAGGTTAGGCAGCTATAATGGATCAGAATGGAGGAGTGGCTCTTCCAAGGAAGTGAAAACAGAAAATAGTTGCTGTGGGATGTTCTGTATGGCAAATGTGTTGCTGATTAGTCAATAAATAAAACACTGATTGGCCATTGACTAGGCAGGAAGTGTAGGCAGGACAAGGAGGAGAATAAAGCTGGGAAGTGGAAGGCTAAGTCAGAGAGACACTGCCAGCCACCATGATGAGAAACAGCATGTGAAGATGCCAGTAAGCCACGAGCCACGTGGCAAGGTATAGATTTATAGAAATGGATTAATTTAAGCTGTAAGAACAATTAGCAAGAAGCCTGCCACGGCCACACAGTTTATAAGCAATATAACCTTGCTTGGTTGGGTCTGAGTGGCTGTGGGACTGGCAGGTGAGAGAGATTTGTCCTGACTGTGGGCCAGGCAGAAAAACTCCAGCTACAAATGGCGTTCAACGTGGTGGCAAGAGTTTCCACCTAAAAACTGAGAGAAAAGATTCTAAAACGGAGCTAAAAACAGCTTCCTAATTGTCTCTCTTAAATGAGTGGCAGCTGCCGGTTTGACCTACTTGTGGATTCCTAGTGTGCACGCTTGACCTGCCCTATGGCGGGAATGAGGCCTCTGCAAGTGGCACATTAAGCTGTGTGGTGGATTTAGCCTTTGCTAGTACAAAACAAAAAAAGAGGTTTTTGGACTACAGGCTGCTTGGATAAAAGCATAGAGACCCACGATAGCTCCCAGAGCTGGTGGAAAATGCCATGTTGGGAAGCTGAGGTGGGCAGAGCCAGCAGCCACAGGTGCTGCAGTTTAAAGCAATAGATTCACAATAAGACAGATTCAGATGTAATAGTTTACAATGTGTGTAAAATATACGTAGGCTTGAAAGAGACAAAAAAGGTGATATATGGTGACATATACAGTTATATAAACAAATACATAGTTTTAAAAAAAATAAAATCTTTAAAGAGACAGTAAAATTAATATAAAAAATAAGCCACGTAAAGATGAATATTACACAGAGAATCTTGATTGTGTTGTCTTTGGGATTTTTAACTGCAGAAAAACATTTGATTGTAAAAGATGTTGAGTTAAACCAATATGTATATTATAAAGATACCTTGACTTCAAAATTTGGATATAAGGATGTGTTGCTTTGATAAAGAGTATCTTTTGTTCCCACAGAAAGCCAAAGGCTATGGATTTGTTCCAGATTAAGATACATCAGGTTTGACCAGCCAAGACTCCCTGAAAGGTCTCCAATGACACCATGGCCCAGATGATCCAACATCCAGAATGGTTTGAAGGCAACTGGCTCAGACGATACACCCTCATGGACTATTCCATAACCCAAAAATTTTCTTTGTATCCCCATAAAACACAGCGCCCCCCTCCAGCAGGAAGTAGTAAGAGAAGCTACGCCCAAATTCCCAAATTATATGTAATTTTACTTTGTTAAGGTTAAAACCTTCCTTTTGGAAAAAAAAAGGGGGGAAGTGCTGTGGGATGTTCTGTATGGCAAATGTGTTGCTAATTAGTCAATAAATAAAACACTGATTGGTCATTGGCTAGGCAGGAAGTGTAGGCGGGACAAGGAGGAGAATAAAGCTGGGAAGTGGAAGGCTAAGTCAGAGAGACACTGCCAGCCGCCATGATGAGAAACAGCATGTGAAGATGCCAGTAAGCCACGAGCCACGTGGCAAGGTATAGATTTATAGAAATGGATTAATTTAAGCAGTAAAAACAGTTAGCAAGAAGCCTGCCACGGCCATACAGTTTATAAGCAATATAAGTCTCTGTGTTTGTTTGGTTGGGTCTGAGTGACTGTGGGACTGGCAGGTGAGAGAGATTTGTCCTGACTGTGGGCCAGGCAGGAAAACTCCAGCTACAAATAGTTTTATAAAGTGAAAAAAAGGTAAATTATAGTAGGGAGAATACCTGGGGAAGTATGGTAGAGAAGGGGAAAAGAGGAAAATCCAGGATGGAATAACTAGCCTGAAAAGTCTTTTGAACAGCCATCTAGAAAGCTACTCCTCTACAAACTTCTTAAAATCATTTCAATGGCATTACCACATAAAAGAGGAGAGAATGCACTATTTGACATCATTTGCTACCAGATACAACAACCAGGACACTAAGTAGGTTAGAGCTTCTTGAGCTTTGGTCAAAGGATTCTATTGACACCCACATCAAACACGGCAGACTATTGACAAAGATGATGCCCAACCTGAAGCATCACCTCTGCTGACTAGTGTTCATACCGCTAGAAGGTACTATTATTCTGCTAAATGAACATAGCAGTAAAATGACTCAGAATGGCATACTAGTTACTATCATAATGACATATTGGTATACTCATAGATCAGTGTATTACTGAACCCTTATAGGATAATATTTTCTTGCAGGCAATGGTAACTAACAGAGAACTGCAACAGGAAAATGTACAGATGGTGAGAGACCTTGAAGTAGTCAGTTCTAAATGAGATATCACTATCAAACTCCTTCCATAAAGGGTCAGGGACCTATGAAGAAAAGAAAGCTGAAAGAGTAAGTGTAGAGAGCCAGAGGAGGAGGATAACATCCATGGAACGACATTGATCTCAAGAGACAGGGATAGAATCCACAAGACCTAAAGGTCCAAGCCATCCCTTACAAAGAATTTATTTACAACTGGCACCTGCTAGGGGAGGAAAACTCAGTTTTCTCCAATGGAATGACACTGAGTATATCAACCACACACTAGGAAATGCCTCATGCTCAGGAATAGTTGAACAGTCCAAATGAATTCCTTGTTTTTCGTATATGTGTGTGAGTGTGCTTTTGTAAAGTAATAGTTTATTTCTTCAGAAAACCAAATTGAAGCCATTGTATAAGTGATATGACAATCACACTAATGTGATCATATATCTAAAAGTCTAAAAGAAATGAAATTAGTATTTCACACTATTATGTTAACAGATTCACTGTTCAGATAGCCAGTGTGTAGAAGATGTTTTATATTTGGATGAACAAACTAAGAAAATGTGCTGTATATACATACCAGAATACTATTATACCATAAAAAAGAAGGGAAATTCTGCCACTTGTGATAAATTGACAAACATTATAGTATACTAAGAGTGTTAGTAAGACCCATACTTAAATATTGCTTGGTCTCATTTTTATGTAGAATCATGAAGAAAGAAAAGAAATAGAATACACAAAGTAGTGGAAGAAAACTACTTTGTGGTTCCATCTTATCTTGGTTGGAATGGGCAAAATTACAAAAACAAATACTTTGGGTTTTTTATTTCTGTGAAGAGACACTATGATCATGGCAACTCTTATAATGAAAGCATTCAGGAAGACATGGTGTTGGAGTATTAGCTGAGAATTCTACATCTTGCAGGCAACATCTAGTCAACTGAAATACTGTATGGTATCCTGACATAGAAAACCTCAAAGCACATCCTCACAGTGACACACTTCTTCCAACAAGGCCATCCCCACTCCAACAAAGCCACACCTCCTAATAGTGCCACTCCCTATGAGATTATGGGGGCCAATTACATTCAATTTACCACATTTTACTCCCTGGCCATCATAAGTTTGTATCAATATCATAATGCAAAAATGCATTTAGTCCAACTTCAAAAGTTCCCATAGTCTATCACAGTCTCAACTGCAGCTGGAGTTATCTCCAGTCCCACCCAGGCCTGCAGCCACTCAGACTCAAATAAACACACAGACGCTTATATTATTCAAACTGTTTGGCCTAACAGCTCAGGCTTCTTGCTATCTAGCTCTTATATCTTAAATCAACCCATTTCTATTAATCTATAAGTTGCCATGTGGCTTGTGGCTTACTGGTACTTTACATCTTACTTCTCATGGTGGTGGGAGCTGGCAGCATATCCTGACTCAGCCTTCCACTTCCCAGAATTCTCCTCTCTCTTTTTCCTACCTATACTTCCTGCCTGGCTACTGGCCAATCAGAACTTTATTTATTAACCAATCAGTGTAACACATTCACAGCATACAGATATCCACAACGCTCAACATGTTTTAAAGTCCAAAGTTCAAAGTCTCTTCTGTGATTCATGCAATCTCTTTACTGTAATCACCTATAAAAATCAAAATAAAAAATAGATTGTATACTTATAACACATATAGTTATAGAACATTCATTACCATTCCAAAACACAGGGAAGGAATCAGAGTGATTAAACACTGGACCAAAGCAAGACTGAAAACCAGCTGAGCAAACTCCAAACTCTTTATCTACATGTCTGATGTCAAAGTGCTCTTCAGATCTCCAACTCCATTCAGCTTTGTTGACTGCAAAACCATCTTTCTCTTGGACTGGTGCCATGCCCTTTTTAGCAGATTTCCTTGGAGGATATCCTATGACTCTGGCATCTCCAACATCTTGGGTTCTCCAATGCCATCCAGGTTTCAACTTTGTAGCTTCATGCAAATGACCTCTCCAATAGGCCTCCTTTCAGGGACACTCCTGGCACGTACCTGGCCACAGTGGCTTTCTTTAGGTGTGAAGGCAAATAATTCCATAACCTATTTCTTTTATTTTTAACACTAAAGCCAGAACCATGTAGCCAAAGCTGCTAAGTTCTGCTGTTTACTAAGGTGGAACATGGTCCCCTCATTCAATTACATCTTCACCAGCTTTCTGTCTTTCACTATCTAAACTTGGTTGTCCTGAAATTTGCTCTGTAGACCAGGTTGGCTTCAATCTCAGAAACCCACCAGCCTCTGCCTTCTCAGTGCTGGGATTAAAGGTATGCCACACCACACCTGGCTCTAAACTTTTCTTTAGTTCCTATTCACAAATTAGAAATTGAGCTGGCTGGTATCTTATACTGAAGTCACCCCCTTTATTCCATTTCTTAATTTGTTTACCTCTTTGAACACAAAATTAGTTCCATTCCACTCCCTAGTGCTCTTTTTCTCCTCAAAATTTATCATTTTGTAATTTACCCTGCTCAACTTGTTCATTTTCATTATAAATCTTCATTAGAGTTACCAGTAATAACCACACAACTGAGTCTATACTATCCGTTTTGAGATTTATTCTGCCAATAGAATTATTTAAAAAGCTCTTTATAGCCTCAAGCAAATTCTTTGGACAAAGGCAAAAAACAGCCACTTTCTTCACCAAAATATCACAATACCAGTCTCTAGGCCACACACTAACATTTGTCTCTTCTAAAACAACTTGATCCCCACAGATTTTCAAATAATATTCAGCACCAGTGTCTTCCATGCTCGTACTAGCATGGTCCATTAATCATCATTCCACTACTTTCCTCACTCAAACTCCCAAAATGAAATCATGGTCAGGCCTATCACAGCAATACTTCGCTACTCTGGTACCAACTTACATCTTAATTAGAGTTTCCATTGCTGTGAAGAGACACAATGACCACGGCAGCTATTACAATGAAAACCATTTAATTTAAGAGGGGGCTTGCTTACAATTTCAGAAGTTCAATACATTGTCATCATGGAAAGCAGCATGACAGCCTAAAGGCAAACATGGTGCTGGAGTATTAGCTGAGAGTCTTATATCTTCCAGGCTAAAGGAAGGAAACTAAAGTAATGGGTGGGATCCTTAGCATAGGAAACTTCAAAACCTGGCCACAGAGTGGCATAGTGTATTACTGAAATTTGATGATCTCCCTGAATGTGTGTATATATGAGATATAATACACAATATTCAAAGAATAATACTAATATCTGATTTAAAATAAAGCATTGAATTCAGTTTTATTGTGAGTTTATATTAAAATCAATAGATAATGAAAGTATGTTTGCATGTGAGATACAAGGAGTTAGATCAGTTAGGTCAGTGACTGTACATTATTTAAATTATAGCTACATTCATCAAAACAGGATTGATAAATTAATTTGCATGTTTCCACAGCTGTAATGTATTGATCTTTGCAAATTGTCCTCTAGGAAACAGACATGTAACATAAGAACTATGTGTAACTTCTGCTGTTCTCAAAGAAAGAACAAGGATAATATCTATCAGGCATTTACATAATTGATTATTTGTCTATTATTTCTCTTGTAGAAATAAAGTTTCAGTCAGAAAGTTGCTAAGATTTTCTCTAGAGAACCTAAGTGTCTGTACTTTTATGCAATCATTAAAACTGTGTAAATAAAAAGGAAGAAGAATGTGAATGGAAAGAAAACATTTAGTAGAAATCATAAAAAGTGGGAGAAAGCATAATTCTATTAATTACAATAGTTTAAGAATTATATAAATCCACTACAAAATTTCTTTTGTGAATATACTTTTCCATGATCATCAAAATCAGATGAAAATTGCACTACATTATCACTATTATAATTCTGACCATCACATAAAATTCATACAGAATTTTTCACAAGTACAAGTGACAAGAAGATAATTTGTCCCATTTCCTCAAGAATTTTCATTGGAAACTGAAGCAATATGGTTTCTATAACCCTCTGGTGAATGAAGTGTGAATTAAAATGATGCTGGAGCTTTCTGGTATTTCATATTAAATAATTCTAATAAGAAAAAATAACTTATTTTATTTTTATAATATTTCCTTGAGTAGGAAACATATCTACTCTGTATTCTAATAAGAAAAGTTACTGATTTTTATCTTTATATTATTTTCTCAAATAGTTGAATTGGAAACATATCTACTCTGTATTTGTTAAGTTTAGGTCTTTTAATTAAGCTATTGATCCTGATGCATTCTAGATGCATTTGATAAATGCCAAAATGGTTATAATTGGATTAATATTAGTTCAAAATAAAACCAGACAGAATTCAGGTAGAATTATATGTTACAAATAAAATCAATATTTGGGATTTGGGAATTTATTTAATTCAGTAAGCTATTCCCTTTGCAAGCATAGGGATCTGAATTTGAATCCCAGAGCTCATGCAATTCCAGCATTTGGAAGACAGAGAGAGGGACAACCACGGGCTTTGACAGAATCAGTATCAGGTCCGTGCCAGGTTAGATTCTAGGATGAGAATAAGGGAGCAGTTTTGTGAGTAACAAATTTTGTGAAACATGCTGCTGTCATATAGAAATCACCAATTGACATGACAAACAACACAGTAAGAGGTAATATTTTCAACAGCTCCTCACTAATTGTTTACAAATTATTAGAGAAAAAATGGGCCTTTCAGATACATATTTCCCCAAACAAGGTATTTAGTGATTTATTTTTTCTAGCCAATCAGCAAAGACTAACACCCACAAACAAAGCCGATTACCTGGTAGTAAATACTTTTGTTCACTAAGTACAGAAACTAAAAGTATAATTAATCCGTTATCTTGGTCCCAGAATCAGCATAAGATACCATAAAGGAGTGTCATTCTGTTTAGCAGTTAACATTATTACAAATACCACCCAACCAAAAGGTAGTTACAGCAAAATTTATGAATTAAGAAAACATTTTAGCTTTAATGCCTGGATTATCTGGATGCTATTCAAAGAGTCCTTCTTTGCCTGTAAATGCCAGGAAATCCCCTATTTTCTCTTCTGCCAGATTCAGGGTAGCTGTTATTACACTGAAGTCCTGATTCATTTAGAGCTGAGTTTTGTGCAGGGTAATAGACATGGCCTCTATTCATCCTTCTCAAAGTAGCTATCCTGTTTAACTAGCACCGTTTGTTGAAGATATTTCTTTTCTCCAGTGTGTGTTCTTTGCTTCTTAGTCATAGGTTAGTGTATCTCCCAGTTTGAAACTGAATCATCTATGTTTATTATTTAAGAGTTTCATATACGAATATCATGCGTTTGAGTAAGCCTGATCACTATTCTCTCCTCCACAATTCCTTCAATGCTTCCGATCACCTCTCTCCCCCGACCTCCTGTGCTCCTTTTTAAATTCATTTAATGATACTTGTATGTAAAACAATAGGCCATCTCCTAAATATACTTCAGAAGCATTATCATCACTATTCCTTTCTGTACATAGGATTTGCTTTTTCTCCATGAATATTAATTCTACCCTGAATTTGATTTCTCCTTATTTAAACTTAGCTTGCTCATAGCTGCATACAGTTTTGAGGTCTCTGGTCTGGTTCTCCTTAACTTCAGAATACTAATGTACAATTTGAGAATTAAGTTGCTCACTCTTTTTTTTTTTTATCTCATATAATTGAAGGAAAGGTGCATATGTCTTAAATGTGGTCAAGTAAAACTATACATGCACTTTAGAGTCTTTTTTTTTAATTCCTTTTCCTAGGAAACAAATGTTCATTTTTGTACTAATAACTAAAGACCTCAGAAGAGAGAGATAACTGGTCTTATTGAACAATATCACTGAATCAACTGATTTTTTGAGAAAGAATGTCTATTGGAATTTATTTAAAATCAAGTGTAATAAAAAGTTTACAAATGATTTGTTTTCAGCTTTTATTCTATAAACATTTTTTTCTAAAATAGTTACAAAGTATTTCTTGACTTACACTTCAAAACATGCAAAAATTGATGGTTTTCTGCAATCATAATACATTCTTTGTACATTTTCACATATCAGAAAAAAGACATATTTGACAACCACTCTTTTTTTAATTAGCAAAATATAATTGTTTGCTGACTTCGTCAACATTATAAACAGTTACTCACACAAATTACTACTAGAAAGCTGAAAAATATAATTTCATGAGAAATATAATGTCAAGATGTTTATAGAAGTAATTGAGCTCTGCCTTAATTATGTACTAAAGGAACTTACATAGACAATAGGCACAACATTCTTTAGCACGTAGACTTCTGAAAGGAAATGAAAGTTGTCAATATTATTTTGTTTTTGGTTGTTGGCAATGACTTGTTAATTTTGTAACTTTTCTCTCGAATAAACATGAAAACATACAAAGAGCATCCAGTCAATCCTGTTCATGGATGACTGGATAAATAAAATATATGGGTAAGCAATGGAATTTTATTCATCCCTAGGAAAAAGCAACACCATTTTCAGGAGAATAAATTAACATCGTAATGTTAAGCAAAATAAGCCGGACTCACAAAGAAAAGCATTGCTTATCTTCACACACATGGAATTTGTTGGGGAAAAAGGAACTGAATATAACTGGGGGGGGGCGGACATAGATGGCTGCCATCACATGTGCAAGAAAACACAATGGTGAAACTCCTCACTTCTTACAGTCAGTATCAGCTAATTAAAAAGCAGTCACAAACTCCCCTTGACTCTATCTAGAAATCTCCAGCAAACTCCGAACACAGAAGGTTATGTTAGGTGTACTTTGTTGTCATATTTGTTTAAGCCATAAATAATATGCTTGTGTGCTTATAACACACATTCCTCAATGGCAGAGATGCTGAATAGCCAAAAATATTTGTTTTCATTCCTAGCACATCGACAATGTGTGGTTCACACTTTCTTGCCATGTCCTATGGTGACACAGGTAGAAAAGCTGGTTTTCTTGAGACACACTTGAGTGTCTAATAGTTTGCCCAGGAAGGTGCAAATGAGAGCATTGAATGCAGATCTCCTCCTAACAGGAGTCCATGATCTTACCATGTTAGAGAATAGAGTCACGTGCCAGGTAGACATTATTAGATCCAGGGCCTTGGAAAGTTACAAAGGACTGTGACTAAAATAAAGGAAACATAAAGATCATGAGTGGGGTTACACAAAACTCAGGATGAGAATGTTTAGTTCTCTGCCTGGTAGGTGCTATGTATTTCACAAACTTTTTTTTTCTTTCTTTCTTTCTTTCTTTCTTTCTTTCTTTCTTTCTTTCTTTCTTTCTTTCTTTCTTTTTTGTATTTCAGTGCTACAAAGCTGAGAGTTTTTAGGTTATTTTAGTTTATTTTATTTATTTTTATTAATTTTTTATCTCTTTTATTCATTCCATGACCCTCAAAAACAACAAGTATCTGGGGCTTGGACAGTTGGGTTTAAGGTTAAGAATTCATGCACTGTTCTTCCAGAGAACCGAAGTTGAGTTTCCAGTACCCTCCTTTGGCAGTTCACACCTGCCTGCAACTCCACCCCCAGGAGGCTCCAATATCTCTAGCCTCAGCTGACACCTGCACTCATGCATACATATTCACACGCAGACACATACATACACATAATTAAAAATAATAAAGGTAAAATCTTAACAAAAGAACAACAACAAAAACCCAGGTATCTGAACTTACAAAATAATACTGCTCTCAGGCCCATACTATTGATTGTTCTCAATAAAGTTGTGACAGCTTCAGTATGCCTTTAGTTTGAAAAATCTCCCATGATTCTTTGGACACAAGGGTATACAGAACAAGGACAAGTATGTACAATCACAGGTCCTGATATTAAACAGGGGCAAGCATTTTAGGAGAGTTTGCCACATGTAATTATTGGTTGTAATGAAAACATGACATACTTTTAATTATATATATACATACATATATATAATATGTGTATATATATATATATATATATATATATATATATATATATATATATATATATATATATGTTTTTTGAGGCAGGGTTTCTCTGTGTAGCTTTGCTCCCTTCCTGGAACTCACTCTGTAGCCTAGACTGGCCTCAAACTCACAGAGATCCACCTGGCTCTGCCTCCTGAGTGCTGGGATTAAAGGCGTACACAACCACCGCCCGGCATACTTTTAATTATTATGAACAAATAGTTCAGTTATTTTTAATGCCATGTATTTTCATTTACAACAGTGGTGATTTACAAAACTATAATTAAATGTCACTAAGTTTCAAAATTTCAGCTTCTAGCATGGCGTAAGTTGATCTTTTAGAGGTCTAAATATGGTGATACTTTATTTGTGCTGAAATGTGATTTTATTTGTATGTTAATAAAGTTGCCTTGGGATCAGAGCTAATAGCAAGCCACTAAGCAGAAGTCCGGTAGTGGTAGCACACGCCCTTAATCCGATCACATGGCAGGCAAAATCTCTGTGTGTTTAAGGACACAGCCAGTTTGGAGACACACGCCTTTAATCTCAATACCAACCATAGAGACCTGGAGATCTGTATAGACAGGCATTGACGAGGAGGCCATGTGGTTGGGTTTACAACCAATGAGAAGGCAGAACAGAAAGGCAATAAAAAGACAGGACACAGGAAGAAGGTCTCTCTCTCAGGGGAAGGACAGCTGCGAGTGGTAAGATAAGGTGGTCTTAGCTCTTAGTTTTGAGTTTTCTTGGAGTTTGTTAAGCTTCCTTAGAAAAATAATAACACTAGCCGGGCAGTGGTGGCGCACGCCTTTAATCCCAGCACTCGGGAGGCAGAGCCAGGCGGATCTCTGTGAGTTCGAGGCCAGCCTGGACTACCAAGTGAGTTCCAGGAAAGGCGCAAAGCTACACAGAGAAACCCTGTCTCGAAAAAACAGAAAAAAAAAAAAAAGAAAAAAAAGAAAAATAATAACACTAGTGGTCAATAGAAATTCAGAATTTTTGGACTCTGAATTTTGTTTTTACCATTTTACCAAGCATAGGATAAAAAGAAGAGCAAATGTTTTTTATTCTCTCAGAACACTTAGTTTAAGTGATCATATTCTAAAGGAAATCAGTGATTGGAAAAGATCACATTTGGAAGTTAAATTAGATTAGTAGGTTGGCAGGTTGGAAAAAAATGCTTTGATCTCTGGGCTTTTAACTCTTTATTTGTCTCTGTGTTTCTTATTTAATAAGACTGTTTAGAATTACATCTACATCTAAATGTTATCCTTTAAGAGATTTAAAAAAATTATCTACACAACTATGAATGTTCTAAAAAGCATTAAAGTAATTGTCAATCCTTTTTTACCAGTGGGGTTGGAAAGCAGTCAGATTAGATGGTTTGTAAGCTTTCTAAGTACACATGACCATCAACTACTTCTCTAATTTACTCCATGTCATCCTCTGTAGGCAGCAGATGCTCCAGGAGTCACAATTGTTATAAAAGACAAAAAGGGGTGCAATGTGGAAAACAAGGTCTAAGACATTTATGGAGGCATTTTTTTTCCAACCTGCCAACCTACTAATCTAATTTAACTGCCAAATGTGATCTTTTCCAATCACTGATTTCCTTTAGCAGGTGGTCACTTAAACTAAGTGTTCTGAGAGAAAAAAGTATTGGCTCTTCTTTTTAACCTATGCTTGGTAAAATGGTCAAAACAAAATTCGGAGTCCAAAAATTCTGAATTTCTATTGACCACTAGTGTTATCATTTTTCTGTTGAAGCTTAACAATCTCCAAGAAAACTCAAAACTAATTAATACAAATCTTCCTTATAATTTTATACAGTGTTGTAGTCATGTGTAGTGCATTGGAAACAAGGCTAGCATTTTGAAGTAAACTATTACTCTGTACTTTCTTACATCATGGCTATAAACTACCTTGAGATTCTCTCTAAAATAGTAAAAAATATTGACAATTCTGAATTGTTTTACAAAGAGAAATTTAGTCATGAGCCTTAACCTGGATGCATTTAATACTATTTTACTCTAATTAAATAATTAATTGAATTATTTTATTTCCTGGGATTTAGAAGCTCAAATATTCTTTTTCACACCCTCTTAAGTTTCTAGGTGGTAATATTCTCAGCTAAGTCACATTTAAGCAGACATAGAAAACTGAGGATTTTGACATGCTATTGGGAACAGTCAAGAAGTTACATAAAAATTCTTCTTTAGTATAATTTCTCACATTATTTTCTTTGTTCTCCATTTGACTGTGCTGTTTAAAAGAACATTTTTGATAATATATATTACGTGATTGTTCACTAAAGAAAAGTAATTATATAATTTTTCTTCTGGCTCTACATATTCCTGTCCCATTAAAGTAAGTCATAGATCCACACTGTCTTCTCAAACCACTGCATTGCCATAAGCCAAAGATAAGTGGCAAATTTATCTGACAAATGCATGAGAGAATTTCTGCTACCAAATGGTTTTCAAATCACAGCATAAAAAGAAGCCTTGGGAAACAAGTCTACAATTGGGAACAACTCTTCAAAAATTGCCAGAATAATCTTCTTCATAGCCCAAAGCAAGATGTAAATTAAGAAGCAATATACTATGTGTGTAATGGAGCATGCACTTATAAATTCATGGTTCCATTCATCTCATGTAAACAGCTCCTACAATGTACCTCCCAGGAACAATTACACAACACTAAAGGCTTCTGAATTATAAATATTAAGGCAGAATATTTTTTGTTCATTTCTTCACAGAGAAGTTTGGAGAGGCAAAGGAATATAATCCTTAATTGTCAGATTGCTTTTTAATTGCATGCTTTGTAGAGTGAGTATTAAAAAAACTGAAGTCAGCTGGAGAAATGCATCTGTTGAAATGGTTTTGCTAGTCGGTTGGCATGGCAGCAGTATGCTGAATGACCAGTCATGCCTTTAGCATTCAGGACAGAACATGAAGGTGCTCGAATTCATAATGCTAAAAGCTGGACTCTTTAAAGAAGTAAAAATTGATCTCTTCAGGGGAGGAATAAAAAAAAAGACAACTATTAGCAAGAAATTGGCTGAACAAAAGATTCCTTGTGTAAAATATACTTTCAGCTTCTCCAAATAAGTATTAATTGTGTTAGAGAGCTGCTCAAGATAGTTTGTCAGTGTCATGGTACAATTGGGGAAAAGAATAAAAGAACCACATTCTGTGAATATTAAGTAGGTAGACAGGTGTTTTTTGACGCTGGAAAAAAAGGATGTGGGCTTCAATGATTGGCTTTCAAAATTTAAAGATACCTATATAAATCAATGAAATAAGTCATAAATATATTTGAAAGGGTAAACAATATAGCAAAAAAATACTGCATCCTTTTTGTAGACCAATAAAATACTTTATAATCAAAGTTATTTCAAAGATCAAAGCAGGCTATTTGATGAAATCACAAATATTCTGAAATTTTTGAGATTACGTAAAGCATGATTTTATTGTCAGGACATCAAAGAAGGTATGCAACTTTGTTTTTAAGTATATAAGTGCAGAGCTGTGAGGTAGGCCTGTGTGTTTAATATATTCATCATATAAGTGGAATGTTTCAAATAGTAAGGTAAGTTGCTCTTCTGGATTATCTTAAGAAAAGTAGAATCATGAAACTTGAATTGGTTTAAAGGCATATAGAATCCTCAGACTCAAGAAAGGGGAAAGAAGAATGGAACAGGGAAAGAGGGAGAGAATCAAACCATTTGTCTCCTGTCATTTATAAGCCAGGATATTAGACAGGAGCAGCCAGTCTCAAAACGAAATCCTGTTAGTTCTTTGTCCTGAAGGTGTGAAACTTGGTGATTTGATGATGCCAGCCTCTGAATCCCTAATACTCTGCAGGACTTCTGGTAGAGGTCAACTTTTTGTAAAATGGGACTCAGTTCTGGGCTACATTTTCTAGCAATAAAGTGGTATGAAATAAGAATCACAGCAAAATTGGACAGATGTATATTCACACTTCTATGGAAGAAATTAAATATTTTAGGAAACACATCATATACAAGGGAAGGGATTGCAAGAACTCACAATGTTAAACATATTGTGCCTTGAATGCAGCTTCACAGTGATCTCTGTAGAGCTGTTACCTACATCGTTTGTTTCCATTGTTTCTTGCCCTGCCATTTCATAGTCATGGAATCAGTCCAAGGAAATTTCATGTCTGTATTCTTTCATTTTCAAAAGTTGGTGAAATTACAGATGAATCTTTGTTTTATTTTCCATTATAGAGGAGTCACATTTTACTGTCAGTTAATTTTCTCTCTGTTCTTATTTCAAATTCACTAATATCATATATATATATATATATATATATATATATATATACATTTAAATTTTTACTTGAGATTTCTGCAATCTTTTTATTTCCCCATTTAACTTTGATGAAAACATGTTACTCATTTTTGATTGACTTCATATGCCATATCCATCTCAGAGTAATATTAATTTGACTCAAGTACATTTGAGCTTTGTCACAAGCACTTTGATATGTATATTTTAAATCTAAATAATCCCAAATATTTTAAAATGTTTTTTAAGTTATTGTGACACAAATATTTTTTAGAAATTATATATATTATATACTTGTATATAATATATATAACATATAATATATTTAATTTAAAATATATAATTTTACAGTATATGTATTATATGTGTGTGTGTGTATGTGTGTGTGTGTGCTTGTATCTCTATAAACTTTTACCCTGTGACAAGTATTTTTTCCTAGAGGTTTGCAAGACTTTTTCAACCCTTTGAAATCTATCATTTTACCAATAGTAATAAGCATGTCCTGAAAAGGATAATTAATTACAAGTCAGGATGTAAAAAGATACAGTGACTCAGGAAGACACATTAGCAGTTTCTTACAAAAGTAAAACTGTACTCTAAAAGTCACACACAGGATTATAAAACCAATTTTCAAAATGGCCATTTATATATGTTACACCAATGTTTTTAGAATATTTTTCCTTAGTTGTCTAAAACTAAAAGACAATCAATGTTTCCTCCAGCAGCTTCATATGTTTAAAAATTAAGAGACAGTAACAGTTATATAAGTAATAAAGACAAGTTTTCAAGTTGTGAAAAAGCATGAAGGTACTTTGTATTTATGTTTCAATGTTAAAGAACCATTCTAAAAGACAAAAACAGACTGTGTTTCCAATATTCTGCTCCCTAGAAATGTAAGACTGTACAATGAATAAAGGCTTCCAACAGTCCTGGATTAGGAAAAAGAAAACACAAGTGGAGTAAGTACCTGGGTTCTCTATAGGATGGTGAATAGATTCTGTATGATGCTGTAAAGGTAGTCACATGACACTAAGCACTTGCTAATCCCCTATCACTGTCTAGCACAGAAAATGAACATAATATAAGAAAATATTATGAAATTATTTAAGAGGCCAGAGAATTCTGAATAGACTGCAGAATTTGATATAGCAATCTGCCTCAAATAAATGGAACTAGAAAAAACCATGCTGTGTTAGGTAACCCAGCCCAAGAAAGTAAGTGTACTCACTCATAAGTGGATATTAGCTGTAAAATAAAGGATATCTATGCTATAATCCACAGATCCAGAGAGACTAGGTAACAAGTAGTGTTCATGAGGGGATACTGGGGTCTCCCAAAGAAGGAGAAATAGAAATTTCATGAGTGGACTGAGGGCAGGTGGGGATGGAAACGAGCAATCGGTTTGGAGAGCCATAAGAAGGGGAGAGTACTGAAAGAGACTCCTGAAAAGGGGGGACATTACTGTTTTTGGTAAATACCTGGCAGAGGTGAATCTCCCAGGAATCTTCAAGGATGACCCCAGCTAAGACTCCTCGCAATAGCTGATTTGTAGCTTGAACTGGCCATCTCCTGTGACCAGATCGGTGCCTAGTCTGATTGTCATCAGAGAGGCATCATCCAGCAACTGATGGAAACAGATGCAGACCCCAGCCAAACATTAGGCAGAGCTCAGATAATCCTGAAGAAGAGGGGGTAAAGGGTTGTAGGAAACAGAGGGGTCAAGGACACCACAAGAAAACTCACAGAATCAACTAACCTGGACTCATAGGGGCTCACAGAGACTGAACCAATGACTAGAAAGCCTGCATGGGTCTGACCTAGGCACTTTGCATATATGTTATAGTTGTGTAGCATGGTTTACTTCTAGGATTCCAAACAGTCGGAACAGGGCTGTCTCTGACTCTTTTACTCGCTTTTGGGACCCTACTCATCATACAATGTTGCCTTGCCCAGCCTTAATGTGTGGGGAGGTGCTTAGTCTCGCTGCAACTTGATATGCCATGTTTTGTTGATACTCTTGGGAGACTTGCTCTTTCCTAAATAGGAATGTAGGAGTGCATTGCGGTGTAAACAAAGGGGGTTGGGGGAAGGGACTGAGATGTGAGGAGGGAGAGGAAACTAAGGCTGGGATGTAAAATAAATAAAGTGAATTTATTTAACAAAATGGGCAAAACATTCCTTGAAGTAATGGCAAAAGTTAGTAGATACAAGTAACCTTGACAATGAATGGAAGTTATGGAATTCAAAGAAGGAATCAATTGAAATACAACAAATTCTTTCAGATAAGATACTTGACTTGGTAGATGCTTCCCTGTGAAGGTATATGCTACAAATAAATGATTAGTGAACTATTAGTAGTTGATTGTAGGGAAGTTTTCCATTGCTGGAATGGGAGCAAGGGGGAATTTATGCCCAATCATTCATCAGTATGAACCAATTGATTATGTGCCATGGACTCCTCACTTCCTCACACATACACTTACTCTCCTCCCCTGGTAGTCTCTACCCTTCTTTGGGATCTAGCTATTCACTAGATTAAGCCTAGTTGAGTAAGGGCTTCTAGCCTTTCCCCAGAAACAGCTTTCTGCATGCTCATTTGTTGTATGAAGTCCAGGTGGGGAAGGACACCCAGTGTGTCTCTGCCAGCCAACTCCTTTCAAGTGTTAATCACTTTGTGTCAGTCTCCAGGCTCTCTATGCCCCTGCCTCACCACTAAAACTATGTGTTATAGTGACTGTTGTGGGATATTTGAAACCTGAGCCTTTATCAATAAAATCAACCTTGGAGCAAAGTCAGCAACTAGTTGACAGAAATTAGCCAGAGAGAGTAGTACAGAGAAGGCAGAAATGGATAGGGAGACCCACAGGAAGAAATAGGGAGGGTCTTAGAGTTTCACTGTCTTTTTGGTTTGGTACAGCTAGAGAGACCTCTCTTGCTGGGTCTCTGGACAAAAAAAAGGAAGGTCAGCTGGTTGTTTATTGGCCTCTCTGAGCTATCAGGTTTTCACCCCAACAATTGACTCCTGAGTCTTTATTGGTAAATAGAACAATAAAGTCTTAGTTAAAAACTTCATTTGGTGGCAGCAGCCGAGCATTTGCTGCAGGGCTGTGTGGCCATAGACAGTAGTTATCAGTAGATTCAGGTGAACCCCCTAAACTGGCAGAAAAACAACAACTAACCATGATTATCTGTGTGGCCACAAGTTTAGAGCTTTTAAGTTAGGCTTTTGTCAAAGAATAAATCCAAAAGGGTGATAAAATTTAGACCCTTTCCATATAGCAAATTTAAGATTAGTAAATCATAAACTATGATTATTTCTTAGTAATAAACATTTATTTCACTTACTAATTTATATGACTACATACAAGTTTGAGCACACACGGAAAGTACAAGCAGGGTGATTGGTCACTGATTTGTATTATGTGAACCTGTGTGGATATCAGCATTACTTTCTTTTAATAATACCACTATGAAAAAAAAAAAACCTGCACTGAACAGTTTGAAAATAAACCTCTGGATTCCTACTAGTATGTAAATAAAAACTAATTGGTAATCT
Organism: Peromyscus californicus insignis; assembly: GCF_007827085.1. NCBI lineage: Eukaryota > Metazoa > Chordata > Mammalia > Rodentia > Cricetidae > Peromyscus > Peromyscus californicus. The sequence goes on along the minus strand of NW_026294491.1, from coordinate 45,878,265 downwards.
GTGTATGTTGTTGGGAGACTTCACTGTATATAAAAGGGTTTGTGTCAAAATAAGTGAATATACATATATTTAGTATTGACACAAATTCAAGTTGCATGTGTGTATATCAATCTGTGCATGCACAGTTTTTCACAAATACATAGGTAGGTATACATATTTTGCTGTGTACATTTGTATGAATTAATACAATTTAATTTTATTTTCATGGTACTTAACAGTACCGATATCTTTACAACATTAAAATATATTTTAGTTTTATTTGTAAAAAAATGAAAATATAAATAACATTTTATTTCTATATATTTTTACTTTTGAGAGAAATATTTGCAGCACTGAGAAATTGTGTTTATGTTGATCATTGTAAATGGCAATAGTCTCATATACATGTAAACTTTTTTTGTAACCCTGGAAATCACTATGTAGACCAGGATAGTCTTGAGATCACTGAGATCTGACTGCCTCTATTTCCTCAGTCCTGGGATTAAGGGCATATAAACCAAGACCTACAGGTCACTCATATTTGATGCTACCTTCTTTTGCTTTCTTGCATTTTGTTACTTAGAAAGATTCATTTTCATGTAATATAAAAATTATATATATTATGATTATGTAATAACTGAATTATAACATTTTCAGTCAAATATTTTGTTCTGTATGAAGATCAAGTCCTTAAAGATACAAGAAATATGAAATTTTGATGAAAGTTCTTTTTCCTTCTCTTTAAAGAGATTGACTACACTATTCATTTAGAAAATAAATATTGACAGAAAACAAAAAATAGACTTAAGAAGCAACTGTTTGTTTTCATGAAAACTTTTAACAATCGGGCAGAAACGCTCTGTCAAGGAAGCCCAAAGTAAAGCTGCGTGCTTAGAAAAAGCAGTGTTTTAATGGGCTTGCAAGACCAAGTTCAGCTAATGCATAATGAAATCAATACAGCAAAGAAACTGATATACCATAGGCCATTAAAGGTCATTTTGAAAGGATGTTTAACAGGATAATTTGCCAAATTCCAATAAAGAAAATGGAATGTGTTTTAAAGCTGTTCAATGAAAAGTAACTGAGAAGCAGGCACAATGCTGGGAAGTAAGTCCAGTTAATTACCTCACAGGGAGAGGAAGTACTAGCAATGACCTCAGAGAAACACTGTCAATATCTAGAACTCTTATAGACCCTGTTCTGGATGTTTTAACACACCAACAAAAAAATGCCTTTTAAATGTTTAAAAATTATGATCCTGTTTCACATACTAAATCACTGTGGCCTTATGTTAGCACAAACGGACAACTTTGGTCATTAGTACACATGAGATTGCACATCTTCAAATATGCCTTTTCAAACCTATAAAGCACATATAGAAAAGCCAGCTTTATCTTCTACCTTGGCACAGGCAAGCTCATAATAACAGAATGTACTACTTTATAATGACTCAAAGCATTTGTTTTTTTGTAACAGGAAGACACAACTGATACTGTAATCTGCAATGACAGGACAGAAAAAGAAAATGTGATATAAATATACTATAATATTTTGCTTTCCATGTCATAAAAATACCTAAAGAAGCTTACTTACAAATTAAAACAAAGGTGTTTATTTAGTTTAGGATTTAGAATGTTCAGTTGGGAACCTATAGATTAAGGCTCAAGTGATGGTTGAGGACAGTGGTATTCCTCTGTGGGGGTTCATGAAGGAGAGACCACTCACATATGAAACCAGGGAGCAGAGAGGTTAAGGCATTTATTTATCTATCAGTTCTCTATCTTTCTATCTCTCTTTCTGTCTATTCTTGCATGCTTTCTCCTGTCCTGTTCCCTGTTCTTATTCTTAATGGACTGATTCCTTCAGTATATCCATTGCTTATTATTACTATTATTATTATTATTATTATTATTATTACTTTAGAAATGTAGTGGCCTTTCAGGAATATGGGGCAATATTGAAAAATCTGATATCTGAATGTTGAACATGTAAAAATGTACATTGAAAGAATAAAGTTCTTTCAGTGGTGCACTATTTTTATAAGATATTCAGCTACTTTAAAACCATGTTCAGATACTTTCATACTCAAACCATGAACAGAAATGTTGTAAACAAACTGTCTGAAACCAGTCATTAAACAATGATTTCTCAGAGCAACCAGGCAACAATTGCACACCCAGGGGAAAAGAAAACAATTGTCTTGGAGAATTGTGCATTCTAAACCCTGGAGACCGGAGGAAGGCACAGTAATATTTAAAGATTCAAAACTAAAGAAGTGCCACATCCTAGTTATGTGCTGAGAAAAAGTATGCTTAAATAATAAAGGGGAATTGAAGGCTCTGCCTGATCATAGGTAATTATCAATAGACCTTCTTTGAAGGAAATGCTGAGGGAACTTTCTTTGGCTAAAGAAAATTGATTCAGGAAACCATAGATGACTGCAAATTATTGAAATCTACTGTGTACAGATTGTAAAATGCATTTCATTATTGCAAAGTTCTGCAAAGAGAATGTTAGTTGTAGTATTGTAAACATTGGCTGATTTGCTTTTCAAAGCCTCTGTGCCATGTTTAAATCCAGATGTAATTTCCCTTTTAATTGATATTACAATTTCAAAGCAGGCAACTTCTAAGTTTTCTTACTTGGAATATTCTTAAGGAGTAAACTTTCAAAAGCCCATTAGTCTGGGCCCTGTTATCATCATGCTGATTGTTCTATTCCTTTTTATATTTTTAAAATTCATCTGCTCTTAAGAGGCTTCATAGATATTCCTGTGATTTTATTTAAAGCACAATTACAACACACAAATTGATTGCTCTCTGGGGATATGGCTTAAAGCAGTGTTACTTAAAGTCAGGGTGAGATGTAATGTCTTATTCCCTTACTGTGAAGGCAAAGTGGTTGAAGTACTCTAAGGAAGATGTGGGGAATTATTTAGCTCTCCATAGATATGTGAATAATTTAGATACTCCCAGAGCCTTGGGAATAAATTCCAAGCTGCTCCCATGATCGTGGGCAGGGATGTGATACATGTGTTCTTACCACTGTTCAGTAGGACATGGAAGACCTCAGATAATGTCCAGGAAGGAAGGAAAGATGCCCCATGTAGAATCCTAAAATGCTGACCCTTTGTGCTTGAAACATACCATCTCTGTTCTGACTCCACCCTTTCTACCTTCAAATCAAGGTGTCACCTAGCTTCCGAGAAACTCTGCCACCATTATCGGTATACCCCAAACTTTCTCTGTCTACAATCCTTCCACTCACATCCTTAGTTTTTCCATTTTCTTTATTCAATAGTTTTTTTTTAGTTTATTGAAACCAGTATTTCACACATATCATCCAGTTTTTGTTGCTTTTTATCAAAAGCATGGCTAAATCTGATCCTGACTGCTCCAGTTTTTCCTCAGCACCTTGATCATTTGTTTATGTATGTGTATCAAGAGCCTGACAGGAAAGACAATGATTACAGGCACCGGAGTATAAATATTTCAGCACAGAAGCACTGCTACATGGGAAGACATTGACTGATTCACACTCAGAAAACAGAAAAAGAGCAAAATATATTTGGAAACTTACAAGATCACTTAGAGCAGAAGCTTGACAACAATTGATGCTGCCTTCCAATTAAGGTCACTATGTTTGACTGGCAAAAAGTTAATGACAGAAAACCAGTCAACCAGCATCCACACTCCAGTGGTGCTTGAAAGGCTGTGAAGAGGAGTATAAAGAACAACACATGCGGGCTTCGCTACGTTAGGGTCATCGGAAAGCTCACCAGAGGGTTCTTGAAAGTAATCACTTTTGATGCTTAAACTTTGTTTTCCCTGTTATTAGACCCACAGTGTCTTCTCCTTTGGAATCTTAGCTAAGGAGAATTGCATGGCTGTCTGCTGAGGCGGGGGCAAATCAAGTATGAAGTGGCATGGTCTAACCATTCTAAATAGTCAGACTTTCTCTGGAAACACTTAAGGACCTGTTTCCTATGGAGCTGATATGAGTTGTAACTGGTAGAGAGTCAGCATGAAGCTCGAGGGAATTATTTCTAAAAGCAAAGGAGAACAGATACCATCTCAAAGATGGAGAAGAATTTTTAGAGAGAAATACATTAGAAAGCAGTGATCCAGGGAAATAACCATAGGGAATTGCAGGAGAGGTATCCTCAGTTGTCACTTGGCTTTCTATGGAGCATATGACAGCACTTATACCCTAGCACAAGGCCCACACATCTCCAGGCCACAGAGCACAAGCCTGCTTACAAAGCCACCTGGTAGATGGCTGCTTCATACTTTGTGCTCACTATGCTCCAAATTCAGAAAGCTTGGACAAAAGTGTCAAGAAGAGAAATAAAAAGAAGCATATAGCAGAGGTGCACAGGATCTATCAGTCTTAACTTCTGGAATAAAATAATAATAACTAAACTAACAAAAAGTTCTAAGGTTATGCTTTATCACTGAAGTAGGATTTTACAAACATATGACTGTACATACACACAAAGAAAGATGGGGATTGTATCTGTGTTTATATTTGTATGGCAGTTTTCTGTTTGAATCAATAAATATTATGCCATATACTTTTCTGCCCAGATAGCTGCTTCTTATATATTTTCCAATTATTACTGTATAAGCAATGCTTTCTTCAGTGGCAAGAAAAAGGACAGACCAGAGACAAATAGTTACTGTAATAACAGTGACGGTCTTGGCCATGACAGTATCTCAGGACCATACTTAATAAGAAGCCAAATTCGCCACCAGCCACTATCGTATATATATAGCAATTAGTAACAACTTCAAGGAGAGTTAATTATTCAACAATGTCAGTAGAGGCTACTTTGCAACAAGGTTTAATGTGGATGATTAATGACTGCTAGCATTCCAAAGCTGTAGGACTAAATGGGTAGATCAGGGAAGATCACACAAATATTTCTGACGCTTCATCAATGCCTTGTCCTTTTGCTTAACTTGGCCTGTGACTGTATCCACTAATGAGTTCTAAATGCCACCAGCCCATCAGTAGAGTCCAAAACTGTCTCAGAAGAGTTCAGGGATGTGCCAGGAGTCCCATACTTGTTAACATGTCCTGGTAATGCTGAATTGTCTTTCTAATACCTTGGGTCATCTAAATTAGAACTTGTCAGGGGTACTCAAAAGAGAGTCTACCCTGTAACTCTCAGGTTTTCGGCAGCATGTAGCATAGGGCATTGCCCATGTGTGACTTTTAGCACACAGAATCTACCATGTGACTCTAAGGTGATTATTTTGAAGGATCAAGAATACAAGATGAATGTCACATTGCATGTAGTAGAGCTTTTAATGGCAGGAAAGACATTGCAGACATGTGGCCACCCTACTGCTGTTACAGTCACTTCTCTACTTCAAGACGAGTAAGAATAATGAGAAAAAATAGTAACTACAGCTTTCAGTATTCCTGAATTTGATGCAAATCAAGTACATTCTAATTTAGATGGAGAATAAGAGTGAGAATTGTATTTCCTACAAGTCAATTTTTCCAGAATCAACACAAAATTATTTTTGTCCTTTTCTCAATTTGAAATTGCTAAAATGCATATGTTCCCTAGAAAATGAAAGTTACATAGTTGTAATCAACACAGAAAAATGATCACTTGGAATGCTTTTGCTTCTTAGGATGGAGACACTGAATCCTTTATTCTCTTTAGTTATTTATCTGTGGTACAAATCCCCTTGAGGTAACTTGGAAACATGTGTAAATTATAATGATAACTATGAAATAACATAATTTGAATGTTTCTTTCCTTTTTCAATTCATATTTAGAACATTTTAGATTATACAATTAACATATACTAATAAAATAATATCCATGGACTGGTTATGGCTGAGTATATAGAGGAATTTGTCTGTAACAATGATGGCCTGGGAGAAATCCCTAGAAACTACAGAGTGGGAGAACCATTTCCTTAAAGGAGTAGTTTGACTTATCATTTGTGTACCATGGAACATGAGTCCCCTCCATATATGTACACGCACATACACATTTCCCCCCCCACACACACACGCACACACAAATACACAAGAAATAAAAACAAATAAACATCAAAGTAAAAGAAAATTCATATTTTAAAACTCAGTTACCAAAGTGATATACTGGAAAGTAGTGACCTTCAGGGGATGATTAGATAATAAGATTACAACCTTAAGCTGATGGATGGAATTACCATTTCTACAGAATAACTGAAAAGGAACTGAAAAGTCTTCCATTTACCCTCTGAGTTAAGTGGACACAATTAGGAAGAGCAACCAAAAATTATAAAATGGGATCTCAGCACACAGACAATCCTTAGAGCTATAATTTTTGGCATCCCTGTCTCTGAAATAGTGAGAAAAAAAACATTTACTTTTTATAAGTTACATACTTTCCAGTTCTGGTATGTTTTGTTTTTCTATCATATGTATTTATGTGCATCTGTGTGAGGGGTTGTGCACCTGTGTATATGTGCCTGCAGAGGTCAGAAGATGTTCTCTAACCCTAGAGTTGGAGCTATAGGCAAATGTGATCTGCCTGAAGAAGGTGCTGGGAACCCAACTCAGGTCCTCTGTGGGGGAAAAAGAGCAGTATGTACTCTGCCAAGCTCATACTCTAACCCTATCTCATATTTTTCAACACCTGTCGAATGGTAATGTGATATAACATCTCATTATTAATGCCCCAGTTTTTACAGAAATCAAATTCAGGGATTACAGTTTGAGATTGATAGGGAGTACGTTTCAAATCATCTGTCAGTGAACCTCTAATTACAGGCTGAGGAAGTAGCCATGTGGAGGGGATGGGAATCATCTTTAACATTCATCATTACAACCCAAACTGAATATAGTGATAATAAATTGATCACTCTACAGGATAATTCATTTAATTAAGCAGTGGGTGTTTTACTTTTAAGTCTGTGTCCCTTAAAGATATTGCAACTACACAGCAAGATGGTCCTTGAACAGTTGTTTTGCTTTACTGCAATGATTGTTAAAATAATGTTGTTGAGATATAATTAACAAAATAATATACTGTAAAAAATTTCCTTCTAAGTACAAGGTTCACTTATATCCAGCAGGTATAGTTACAGCATTGTGTAGCCATCACAGCTCCCTAAATTAGGATATATCTACTACCCTCTGAAAAAAACTAAAGTTTTATTCCTCATTTCTACTTCCCAAGAATACCTGGAACTTTCTAATATTTCTGATACTATAAATTTGCCTCCTCTGGGTAAAAATTATGTGCACTTCATGGTAATAGAATATATGGGATTTAGTGCTTGGTCCCTTTACTGTACACAAGAATTTCAAGTCTGTGTTATGTCATACATCATTCTGATTCATTTCTGAGAAACTTGCACAATATTTTACAAATAGGCAAGATGCTGTTTGGCTACTATGAGTATTTCTATTTTGATATGTTATATGCAGATTGGAACATGAGAAGTGGTGGATCATCAGAGCTCAAATCTACCTGTGCATTAATCGGCTATGGGTTTATACTTTGATGGCAGTGTTGGAAAGTGGTTGAAACTAGGAGTAATGGTGAATTGGGAGGATGTAGGTTATTGGGAACATGATCTGGAGGAGCATTGCTAATCCCTGGTTCTCACTCATAATCTCTGCTACCTAGAAGCCATGAAGTTCTTTCACACCACTTGTATGATGCTCTGCCTCATCAGCTGGCCCATACATGGACAGTTCTAAAACCCTGACTTAAACTTCTTTAGGTTGTTTTGTAACTTACTTTCACAAAGGAATGAAAGTTGGACTAAGATGCAGCCACACCAAAACTTCTCCACATTTGCACCACCATTTATTTTTTGTCTTTTTAAAGATTTTTCTTAAATTTATGTATGTATGTGAGATTGTGTGTGTGTGTGTGTGTGTGTGTGTGTAAGAGAGAGAGAGAGACAGACACACACACACACACACACACACACACACACAGAGAGAGAGAGAGAGAGAGAGAGAGAGAGAGAGAGATCATGTATGTGTATGTCAAATGTCTATGGTACATGTATGAAAGACAGAAGAGGACATCTGATTTCTTTGAGCTGTAGGAACAGGAGATTGTAAATCATATGACATGAGTGCTGCTGTAAACATTGTCAGAAATCATCCAATTAACTTCAGAATCTCAAACATTAATCAGCAATTTATAACATATTTAGAAGTCTTTATTAAAGAAAAAATAGTTGAAAGTGGCAAGTATCACAGAATATCAAAGTGTCATAATCCCATCTTGTCAGCATCATGACAATCTTGAAAAAGGGAAAAGAAAATGAAAACAGCATATGTAACTTCACATTCACCGCATCTGTCTAAATCAAAGAAGTGTAGCCCTGGAGGCGGCAGAACAGGTCTGGAGATATTCAAAACCCTCAGTCTAAAACAGTTATCACTGATTGACCTGGCTGGTAATTCTACAGGAATCCCATTGTCTAGGCTTTTCTTAATTGGTCTGGTTTAGATTATTTCTACAGTGAGCATCTGTTTTCCTCAGACATTTAAAAAATTAATCAATAGCAGTGGTTTAACATCTCACTGATTAGGGAGTTATAACATTTAGAGGTCAACAAGAAACCTTGAGCTGAAAAAGGAAATGTCTACAAAGATCTTAGAAAAGCTGAGCCAGATCCCTGAGACTAAGGAAGCCATTTTCCTGTGTATTGTTGTACACATGAATAGCAATTCCCTTAGAAGAACCTAATCATTCCTGGCTGACTTGCACTGAGCATTCCATAAGCAGGAAAACTACTTCAAGGCACAATTGAAAACTACCTGCCAGAATTGTGAAGATAAACTAGAAATAATCAAACAAATACTAAGTAAAATTGGAGACACCTCTAGAGAGAATTTATGGAAACCTCTGGCCATTCATTTGTGAAAAACTAAAGTAAGTGTACAGAGACTGGGATAACACTTAGCAAAGAATGTAGACGTTCCGGGTTTTTAAAATGTTTTTAAATAAGCATCACCTGCAGCATAAGCAACAAAATAACATAAAACAACAACCCAGAATCAAACCTTGGAAACAGAAGTCTCTTAGTTTCCTTCAGATGTTAATTCTCCGTAGCCGAAAATTACCTGAGAGAGTCTGGACTTAGGGAATTCTGCAATTAAATTAGACTGATTTTTTATTGCTAGTTGATATGAGGGCCCAGCCCACGATGGGTGACATCATCTCCGAGCACTTGGACCTGGGCTCTGTAAGAAAAATAGTTGTTGTGAATCTGGGAGCAAGCAGTAAACAGGGCTCCCCCATGCTCTCTGCTTCAGTTTTTGTCTCCAGATTCTTGGCCTTGAATTCTTGCCCTGATTTCTATCAGTGGTGGGCTGTTACGTTGAAGTGTAAACTGAAGTAAACCCTTTCCTCCTCAATTTGATTTTGTTTACAATGTTTTATGATAGAATCCACTAGAACAAACTTTGATTTTTATGAACTAATGAATAATGAGGGTTACATACCCAACTCCAGGGCAGACATCAGAGCATCATGCTTAGGAGTCCTTGGCTAAAAGAGCACAGCATACATGATTATGTGTGTGCGTTGTCATTGTTGTTGTTATGCTTTATTGTCTGTAGTCTTTGGGGAAGTTTTTTCTTTTGAGAAAGAAATTAATTACATGAAGTTAAGTGACTAGGAAGGTGGGGATGATTTGGGAGGACTTGGAGGGAAAAGAATATTATAATATAATATATGGAAATTTTTGAAAATAATAAAATCATAGTAGATGAGAAAGGAAGAAGAAAAACCACTGATATTTGCTGATAGCATCATTTTACTTTAATAAATGAGAATCTGTTTTAGAATTTACAATTTATGTGTGTGAGGGTTATATGATGTGACATGCAGGTGGAAGCTGGAATACATATTAGAACTTGCTTTCTGCTTCTATTAAATGGGTTCTGGAAATCGAGTTCATTGGGCGTGGCTGCCAGCCCCTATACCTGTCGATTCTCTCACTGGCCCAAAGTGAATATCTCCATGTAGTTTGACTCTCAGGGGAAATGGATTAAATTAAAACATAGCACACTGAAAAAATAAGCAACTCCACCATTTTGAGGCTATACTTTATCCTGAGAATGTTTATCACTTGATTTAATTGATGCCAAATCCATTTTGGAGGTACAGTGATCCTACAATGTCAATCCCTTAGCATGGAATTAATGTGGTCCTTTTTCAAATTTCTTGAGTTCAAGAACTTTGCTTTAAGATGTAGAAATATGGATTACCATGATGGTTTCATTGATAATACCAATTGCTGCCCAACTTGTTAACCTGAGTTTGATCCCTGGACCTATATGGTAGAACTGACCTCCATATATCTGCCATGTTTAGAATGTACACACACACACACACACACACACACACACACACCATACGCGCATGTGCATGCATTTGCTCACGCACACGCACATGTACACTCACACTACAATAAAATGTAGAAGATGTAGAAACATGCCAAAGTAGATTAAATGAGAAATGTCCTCTGTGGGCTCTGGTATTTCAACACTTCAATTCCAGTTGGAGGTGCTGCTTAAGGAGGTTCAGGTGGCACAGCTTTGCTGGATAAAAGATCAGTGTGTGGGTTTTGAGATTAAAAGACTCACATCATGTCCATAGTTTTCACTCTCTGCTTTAAGCTGACATTTGAAGATATGAGCTCTCTGCTTCGTGCTCCTGCTCAGTGCTTACCGCTTGTTATTGTGCCTCGCTTCCACAAGAACTCTTCTTGGTCTGGAGCAGCAAGCCCAAATAAACTCTTCTTCTTGGAGTTGTTTTGGACGTGATGTTTCATTACAGCAGCAGAAAAGTAGATAATACACATTTCAATTGTGTGACAGAGTTAATAGAAGACAAAGACAAGAAATCCTAGACATAACACATTTTACTTTTCATCTTTCCTAGTCCGAACTTCCTTAGTTTGAAATTTAGGACAATTTCAATGATACCATTGAACAGAAAAAACTGCCCTATGTAATATTTACCTTTCTCATTGCTATTACAACATATCTGACAAAATAAACTATAGGAAAGAAAGAAGTGTAAGCCCTTTTTACCCCAAGTTGCATTTACACATATTGTTTTATCACAGCAATAGAAAGCAAGCTGTGAAATGGACCAACTCACCTTTTGGAAGGGTCATCCCACTTCAATCATTCTAGTCTAGATTATCACTCACAGCCATACAGCATAATAAAAGTTGGTCCTAGAGCCTCTCAAGCTGACAACCATAAACCATAACACCCAGCAAGGTCAAGTTTGGGAGCTAATTTTGCTCATCTGCAAGAAGAAATTAATTCCACTTTTCTTACATGGCAGTATAAAGATTTAATGACATAATGTGATTATTCAGCACAGCAAGAGCCACATAAGGACTTAGGGTTTGACATAATCATAAATAATAAATACCGTTCTTAGGAACTCTTCATTACGCTTATTCTTTAATTGTAATGCTGAAGTTTCAGGGAGCATTCAATCCCTTGTGCTATGTGTCTCTTTCTCTATTTTGTGTGCTTAGGGGAAGCAAGCACATAATGCTGCTTTTCCAACATTTTTCAGAGTTTGGGAGAAACTAACTGAATATATATGAGTGACAATAATATCTAATTATCAGTTAGGGTACTTAAATATATGTGCTTTCTTGACAAAATGTAGTAGGAATATCTAAACAGAAGAATAAATTGTTTACTGGTAACTAAACCTCATGAATGTAGTCAGTTGAGCTTTAAATTTCTCTTATTTAATATTGATAACTTCTGCTTTCTAAAACATTAACCAATTTATAAAACGTCAAAATATTTATTTGAGATACTCACTCAGGTTTATGATGATCTCTGTATATCATTTAGATAAATAGATTGGAAATGCAATCAAAACAAGCTTACTAAAGCAGATATTATGCATGTATTCTTTTGATGTATGATTAAAATATTTTAATTGTGGTCCTGCAATGTATGAGAACAGAAGTAGAACAAGCCATGTTGAGCAAGCCAGTAAGCAGCATTCCTCTATGGCCTTTGCATCAGTTCCTGTCTCTAGGTTCTTATCTGGAGTTCCTACCCTGGCTTTTTGTCCATGTTGTTGGATTTTATTTTCCTTTTTTTCCAATGGGGAAAAAATACTAACGCTTAATTTTCTTAAAATGAGGATTTTCTGATAGTCTAAAATGGATGTAAAGATTATGTTGACTTCATTTTCATTTTTGTTCCTTCACTCCTGTTTAGCATTTTTCTTGAGTATTCTGCTTTGTTTAGCATAATCACAATGTTGTAAAATAGATTTATTGATGCATGCATATTTGCATATGTGTCAGTACATGTGTGTATTGATCACTACACATAGGGACCTTAGCATATTCAGGCTTAAAGTTGATAATAGGGAACATTTATGATCACCCTGAGTTGTTGTCCATTGAGGCAGAGTCTCTAATTCAAACACAGAGTTCATTAATTTGGCTTGTCTCCTTAGCCAGCCTGCTCTGGAGATGTTCTTTATTCTTCTTCCAAGGCTAGACTCATAGACATGCAGCCACATCCACCAGACAAATGTGAAGGTTTTAGGGATCCAAACTCTATTTCTAACACTTGTGTTGTAAGTGTTTTAACTACTGTATTATTTCCTCAACCCCAATCGTGGGAGTATTTTGTTTTCACTAATATTTCTCCACATTTCCCCCATTTACTCAAGCTTCTGGTAACCACTATTCTACTCTCTGCTTCTAGAAGATCAACACTTTTAATTTTCCATAGATGAGTATGACTCATCTTTATATGGCTGTATTACTTCCTTTAATATAATAGCATCTAGGTTCATCCATATTGTTAACAAATTGAAGATTATCCATCTTTTTATCAGTATTCATTAAGTATGAAAATAAATATTTTCTTGTGGAATTTCCATATTTTTTTTTTTACATAAATTACTCAGATTTTATTTTATTTTTTTTTCCTTTTTTTTTATTAATTTATTTTGCAATACAATTCAGTTCTACATATCAGCCACGGATTCCCTTGTTCTCCCCCCTCCCGTCCCCCTCACCTTCCCCCCAACCCCCCCCCCCCATTCCCATCTCCTCCAGGGCAAAGCCTTCCCCACAGACTGAGGTCAACCTGGTAGACTCAGTCCAGGTAGGTCTAGTCCCCTCCTCCCAGGCCGAGCCAAACAATCCTGCATAGGCCCCAGGTTTCAAACAGCCAACTCATGTAATGAGCACAAGATCTGGTCCCACTGCCTGGATGCCTCCCAAACAGATCAAGCCAATCAACTGTCTCATCCATTCAGAGGGCCTGATCCAGTGGGGACCCCTCAGCCATTGGTTCATTGTTCATGTGTTTCCATTCATTTGGCTATTTGTCCCTGTGCTTTATCCAACCTTGGTCTCAACAATTCTTGCTCATATAAACCCTCCTCATTCTCGCTAATTGGACTCCCAGAGATCCACCCGGGGCCTAGATCAAAAACACTGAAGACACCTTATGCTGGAGAGGATGTGGAGCTAGGGGAACTCTCCTCCACTGCTGGTGGGAATGCAAGCTTGTACAACCACTTTGGAAATCAATATGGCGCTTTCTTAGAAAATTGGGAATCAATCTCCCCCAAGATCCAGCTATACCACTCTTGGGCATATACCCAAGAAATGCTCAACCACACCATAAGAGCACTTGTTCAGTTATGTTCATATCAGCATTGTTTGTAATAGCCAGAACATGGAAACAACCCAGATGCCCTTCAACTGAAGAATGGATAAACAAAATGTGGTACATATACACAATGGAATACTACTCAGCAGAGAAAAACAATGGCATCATGAGGTTTACAGACAAATGGATGGATCTAGAAAAAATCATCCTGAGTGAGGTAACCCAGACTCAGAAAGACAAACATGGTATGTACTCACTCATAGCAAGATACTAGACATGAAACAAGGTTGACTTGTCTGCTACTCACATCACCAGGGAGGCTACCTGGAAAACAGGACCCCAAGAAAGACACAGGGATCACCCAATGACAGAGAAATGGAATGAGATCTACATGAACAGCCTGGACATGAGTGGCGGTAATGAAAGGCGAGGGTTGAGGGAAAGAGAGCTTGGGGGAGCGGGAGATCCCAGCTGGATCAACAACAGAGAGGGAGAACAAGGAATAGGAGACCATGGTAAATAAAGACCACATGAGAATAGGAAGAAGCAAAGTGCTAGAGAGGCCCACAGAAATCCACAAAGATACCCACACAACAGACTGCTGGCAGTGGTCGAGAGACAGCCCGAACTGACCTACTCTGGTGATGGGATGGCCAAACACCCTAATTGTTGTGCTAGAAACCTCATCCAACTACTGAGGCATCTGGATGCAGAGAATTTCCATATTTTTATACACTGTGTTCGATTATTTACCCATGATTCCTCTCTTTGATGAATTTCATATTTTTGTATTTCTCTCCCAACACCATCCACTTTCTGTCTTTATATTTTGTTCTGTTTTAAAGTGGAGTCTATCCATGAGCATAACCTGCTATACTTGTCTGTCTGACTTTGGTTTATTTTGCTTTAATAACATGTTCTTCATTTCCAAATATTTTTCTGTAAATTCTATAATTTATTTCTTTTTTATGACTGAATAAAAATAAAGGCAAATGGATGGAACAAGAAAAGATCATCCTGAGTGAGGTACATAGACCCAGAAGGACAAACACGGTATGTACTCACTCACAATTGGATACTAACTGCAAAGTAAAGGATAACCATGCTACAACCCACAGACCCAGAGAGGCTAGGTAACAAGGAGGGCCCAAACATGATGCATGGATCTTCCTGGGAAGGAGAAATAGAGGAGATCTCCTGGTTGGACTGAAGTGGGTAGGCCTGGGAACTTGAGGGATCAGGTTGTGGGATAGGCAGAGGGGGACAGTGCTTAGACAGATGACTGGAAAGTGGAGCTTTATGGAATCAGGTAGAAGCTCAATGTAAGGAAAACTTCAAAGAGTCTACAAAGAGGGCCCTAGCTAAAATACCTGGCAACACTGGACATACATGCTGAACTGGTCATCCCTGATGATCGGAGTGGTGACTACTCTGGTTATCATCAGAGAGTCTTCATCTAGTGACTGATGGAGGTAGATTCAGAGACCCACAGCCAAACATTTGGCTGTGCTTGCAGAGTCCTGCTGAAGAGAGGGAGGTGGGATTGTAGGAAACAGAGAGGTCAGGAACATCACAATAAAACCCTCAGAAACCATGAGCCTGGCCTATGGCAACTCACAGAATCTAAACCAACAGCAAGAGAACGTGTGTGGGAATGACCTAGGCCCTCTGCTTATATGTGACAGTTGTGTAGCTTGGTCTGTATGTGGGATTCCTGGCAGTGGAAGGAGGGGCTGTCCTCTGTGCTTTGACTGGCTCTTGGGAACCTATTCATCATGCCAAATTGACTTGCCCAACCTGAGTACAGGGGGAGGTTCTTGGTCTTATCGCAGCTTGATATGCCAGTGTGTTTCTGAAGCCCATGGGAGACCTGACACTGTCTGAGCAATTACTGATGTAAAATTAATTAATTAATTAATTAATAAAAACCCTCTGTGTTCACATATCACATTTTCTTTGTCTGTCCACCCATTGATGAGCTCCCTGGTTGACTCCTGACTTCACTATAATGAGTGGTGACATGATAAACATTAGTATGCATGTGTATCTAGTGAACGCTGACTTTGATTCTTCAAGTGTACCTGGAGGAACAATAGAGCAGTGTTGGAGGACAGTTCCATTTGTTACTGTTTTTAACGAAACACATACTCATACTAGAGAGGCTTCACTAAGTTAAATTCCCACCAACAGTGTTTTAAAGTTTCCCTTTGGGTTCCCAACCCTAGATTCCTCAGCCTTTACCTGCATTTACTGGACTTTTATGTTATTTTTCCTTTGTTATTATATGATAGTCATTTTGATTGGAATCAGATGAAATCTCAGCATAGTTTCAAGTTGTATCACCTATTGCCGAGTGACATTGAATATTTTTATGTACTATTTACCATTCTTATTTCTCCACTTTAAAAGTATCTGCTCTATTCATTTGACCACTTACTTGCACAATTGTATTATTAACTTATTGGGTGAATAATTTTTTAATTCCTTATGCTATCTATATACGTTATCTTCTGTCAAATGTATTGTTGGTAATAATTTGCCCCATCCTATGAGTGTGCTGTCTATTTATTCTGTTGTATCCTTGGCTGAGCAGAAGCTTTTTAAATTCAGCCAGCTCTTTGGAGCCATATATGAAATATCAACACTTGGGAGATAGATGCGAAAAGAGCATGTGTTACAGAATTGCCCAAGCTACATAGCAAGTGTACCTTAAAGGTCACCTGAAATAGATATTCTCAGAAAATGTGAGGGGAAAGGGGTTAATTTCATGCAACTACATTTGCCAATCTTGCTATTACTAGCTGAGCCGTGTGGGATCTCGATCAGGAGGGTAATGCATGTGCCTTATAGTAGAGTGTTTATCCTAAATTTTCTCAAGTGGCTTCAAAATTCCAGGTCTTAATAGCTACATAATTGATTATCATAAAGCTAATTCTTATACTAGCTGAGAGAGAGAGAGATCTAGTTTCATTCCTATATAAGTGGTTATCTAATATTCTCAGCACATGCATGTTTCAGGCAGCTCTATTGAGATGAGGCAGCAGTAGTAGTTCCTCTTATTTATGGCTCCTCTACTCAAACTGTGTTAGTCTTCATGCCTTTGTTGCAGTATCACCCTGGTTTTGTGTGGGTCTCCCTTTTCCTCCAGGGTCATTGGCCAATGGCCCACTGTCATAGCCAAAGTCCAGAATCCCCAAAGACCACCATGAGACCAAACATGAATGCAAAAACAAAGAGTCTTTATTGCAAGTTCTAACTCAGGTCCTCTCTCCATTCAACACAGCAGTGGAACAGGAGGGACCTTGAACAGTAAGTAGCAGGGTAGGATATCTATTGTGGTTATGGCTGGAGGCTAGGGGACTTCCAAATCCATATAGTCACAGGCTCAGGATTGGTGCTTACTTGGGCCAGGGATGTGTGGCTTAAGCTGATTGGAGGGTTGCAGCTGCAAGGAAATTGGCACATCCTCTGATGGTTATGGCATTCCACCTTTATCAGCAAGAAACTCACAGACTCTGATGGTTCTGGAGTTCTACCCATATCAGCAGGAAATGTCTGGAACTTGTTTTGCACAGCTTCTGATTGGCTGAGTCTGGGGTGGAGGGGCCCTGGCAGTTTTTCTTGGAATTGTTTATACTGGAGCCTGATGTCCCCTATCTAGAGTCTCTCCCCAAATAAGGTTTAAATAGAGAAAGGAAGCTCTTGCTGAGACAGGGAAGTCTCCATTTTGCATCAGTTCCAAAAGCTGTCTGGACATGGTGAACTATAACCTTATATGCAGGGTTCTCCAACAGTTTGGTTACTATTTCCCTATACTATTATTTGAAAACAGGTGCCAAGATTCCTACAGAAACTCTCTTTTGCTCAGGATTGCTTTGACTAATGAGGAGTGTTTCTGCTTCCACATGAATTTCATATAATTTTTGTCATATGATGGATCGATTATGTTGAATTCATTGATTATTTTCACTATTCTGTCCAAAATAACTTTGCTAATCCATAATGTCTTTTCATTTCCTCATGAACTCAACTGTTTTTTCTGTGTCCTATAATTTTTTAAATAATTTTTTTCATTTCCTTTGCTATGTTCATTTATAGGAATTATTTTTAGTTTTTTCTGTGATTTCTTTTTCAACTGTTCATCATCTGTTAGCATAAAGAAAATATTATATGTTTTGTACCAGCCAGCTTTTGAACCACCAACCAGCTCTCAAATATGAAACAGACATATTATTAGTTTTGAATACTTGGCCTAGCTTAGGCACATTTGTGGCTAATACTTTTAACTTAAATTAACCTTTTTCTCTTTATCTACTTTTTGTCTTGGGGCTTATGACCTTTCTTACTTCTGTAAACCTTACTTTCATTACTTCTCTATGTCTGCCTGGCTTCTTGCCCCTCACATATCCCTCATTCTCTCCTTCTTCATTAGTCTTTCACTCATTCTTAGATTTCTCCTTCTCTTTATTTTTCTCTGCACTGCCTGTCAGCCTTGATTAACCCTCTTCTGCCTAGCTACTGGCCATCCAGCTTTACTATTAGACAAATCAGGTGTGCTAGGCAGGCAAGGTACAACAGATGCAACACATCTTTCCATAAATAGACACAGAGCCTTACAAATAGAGCATAAACAATAGTAACAACTATACACAGTTAAATTAATGTTCTGTAGTATAAACAAATGTAACACCTAGATGAAATGACATTCTACAACATTTTATGTTTATTATATACTGTTTCTGTACTGAAAATAATTGAGTCAATAATGACAGACATTTAAATAAAATAACTTGCAAACTAAATTTAGCAATATAGAACACATATTATAAAGAATTACCAAGTTGGCTTCATTCCTTGAAAGGATGGTTCAACACATACAAATAATTTTGAATATTATGACACATAAGAAAAACCAAAGAAAAAAATCCACTAGATCAATCCAACAGACATGTAAAAATTCCTTGACAAAAATCCATCTACTTTTCATGGTAAAAAAAAAAAAAATCTCAAAGAAAATACCCTTGTATGATAAAAAGCTCTGGAAAAAAACTAGAATGGGAAGGAATGGGGCTAAGTGGTGAACCATGATAATGTTCCATAGCCTATTTTAAGCTGTATTTTTTTCAAATATAATAATCAGTATTTTAAAAAATCACGCTGGTTTTTCTTTAAGAAGAAATTGCTCACAAAAAACATGTTTGTGTTATATATTTAATGATGTGCTTTCTTCTATTTTCTATTTATTGTTTTTTACAAGTCATTATATTACTTTTCTTAGGGGAAATGAAGTGTGATTGATAATCCATCTTCTTATTGTGGTCTCTAATGACTACTAAGGAAAACTAAATATACTTTTTTTCATATTAATACTATTGTTAGCTACATGAGTGACTTGCATTTCTAAGTGGCTTAATTCTTTATGCAGTATATCAGCAAATTATAAATTCTGACAAATTTTCAAGTGTCTTTTTTCTTATCACATTATCTTATTGAATGGTATGGTACTCTGTCTTCACCTGCTTTTTTTGAGACAGTGTGGCATGTTTTCAAGACAGGCTTTGAACCTGACCTGTAGCTGAGGATAACCTTGAACTTCTGGTCTTCCAAACCACAAGTGATACTCAACTGTCGTTTTGCTCTATTTCTGTGTTTTAACATGACGAGTTTAAAATAGTTTTTACACCGCTGGACATACTTTGTTCCTTCCATTGTGGCAATATGACAAGGCAACCTGTTCATTCTGACGCGGAATTTGTGGCCCTTAATACTCTTGGGTGTCTTAATTGAAGGCAAAGCGTCTGAAACTAACTGACTAGAATGAAGAAAAAAAATAAAAAAAAGAGCAGTGATTGAGAGTGGGGAATTTATATATAACTACAGTTTACCAAGTTATTACTGGATCTAAATATTCATCATAATATTAGGAGTAACCCAAACTCTATTCCTTCATATTATCCAAGAGCTATACTCCCCTGAATATGGATATAAACACTCAAGACATAATTTACATCTCATTCCAAATCTGTTAGTAGCTTCATAATTCAAATTGCCCCTCCCCAAAGGCTATGGTTCAAATGTTGGTATAACTTTTTAATTCAAATTTTGATCATGTCGAAGAAGGAGGCAAAGAAAATGTAAAAGCTTGACCTCAAAATACTGCTAATTCCTATTTTCTTGACAGTAAGTATAATTATTGTGTGGGATATAGATGACAGCAGAATTATAGGGGAGATTGGATAAGATGGCTGTACCTTAGGAACATGAAACTATGTTTTCATTGTGTTGCTATATGGTGATATATTGTGTACCCGAATAAAATGTGCCTGAAGATCAGAAGACAGAACAAGCCACTAAATTAAACATAGAGGCCAGACAGTGGGGCCACACACCTTTCATCCTTGCACTTGGGAGGCAGAGATCTGTTTGGATCTCTAAGAGTTCAAAGCCACCCTGGACTTCATGAGACTGATTCAATCTAGGAGAGAAACAGAGCTAGACAGTGGTGGCACATGCCTTTAATCCCAGGAAGTAATATGGCAGGGCAGAGAAAGGTATATAAGGCATGAGAAAACAGGGACTAAAGGCTTTTTCAGCTGGAGCCTTTTTTGCCTAAGGAAGCTCATTCGGTCAGAGGCCTATTGGCTGGGGCTTTTCAGGCTGAGGAGTTCTAGAAGTAAGATGTGACAGTGGCTTGTTCCTTTGGTCTCTTTGTTCTTTCAGCATTTATAACAATATCTGGCTCTGGGTTTTCTCCTAAAAGACCCAAAGAAACTCGAACAGCATCTGGTGCCCAAAGTGGAGCACGAACTCACGACCCTGGGATTAAGAGTCCCATGCCCTCCTGGACTGAGCTAGTCAGGCACCATGTTTGATGCTGGTAGTCTTGGGTTTCTGCTTCCGCTGCTGCTGTGAGGACAGTGGGCTACTATAGCTAAGGAAAGAGAAAGATGTGGCAGCTCATGGGAATCGGAGACAGTGTCATCGGTTCGATTTGGGGATATTCTCTGCCCAAAACATTCCTGGAAAATTGACTAGAATTAAATGCGTAATAGCTTGGAACTCTGAAGATACAGGTGTTCTTTTTGAGAGAAGATTTCTGTGGTTGAGTTGTCATTGTAAGAACGAGTCCATTTCAAGAGCACTCAGAGCTGGTCTTCACGTTGGTGAGGCTTTTTTATTCCAAAAAGCCACTTTTGGCTTGAGAATTTATTCGGCATGTCTAATCAGGGAGAAGACTGCTATTTTTATTTCTATTCTACATGCACTAAAGGTGACAGCTGCCCATTCCATCACTGTAAAGCTACACTAGGAAATGAAACTGTTTGCACATTATGGCAAGAAGGTCGTTGTTTTCGACGGGTGTACAGATTTTGCCACATGGAAATTGATAAAAGACAAAATGAAATTTCTTGTTATTGGGAAAATCAGCCAATGGGATGTCAAAAACTAAGCTGCGCTTTCCATCACAACAGAGGTCGTTACACTGATGGACTCTCCCTGCCTCCAAGCAAAACTGTGTTACTCACTGGGCCTGAGTAGCAAGAAGAAGTAGAGGCTAGTCAGCTCACAGTTCAAGAGAACAAATTGTTGGTCCAGTCTAATCCCTTCCCTCAGCTGCGGAGTGTAAGGAAAGCAGGAAGTTCTCTTCCTCTCTCCAGGCATCAACAGGGCACCTGGCTAAGCGGCTCCCCACGGAGTCATGCCAAAAGCAGGAGGGAGAAAACTCTGGAATCAGGCACTCAATACTGAATGTGACATGTACAGCACAGACTTTGGGGAAAAAAATGAGCAAAGCCAAACCCAAAGTAAATATGAAACCAGGTGTGGTTAAGGTTGTTTGATCTCCCAAACTGGCTCCAGAAGGCAAGGCAGTGGAGGTGCACCCTGCTGTCATTGGTGCTGTGAAGCCACTCAGTGCTGGAAGTGTCCTGCAGGAAAGCCCCACCAAGAAAGCAGCTGTGGCTGCGGTCCCACTTCTCTCTGAGGGTAAGTCCATCGCCAGAGATGACAGAAAACCCTAAGGACTGTATTGTGCTGCCTTCAACCCAGTCTTCTACAGAACCCTTGCTCCCAGAAGGATCTGGCCCTTCCTCATCCCAACTGAGCTGTGCCTCAACAAGAAAGACTCCACTCTCCGTGGAAGATAATTTTGAGAAACTAATGTGGGAAATTTCAGGAGGCAAATTAGAAGCTGAGACCAACTTGGATCCTGGGAGAGATGAAGACATCCTTCTGCTTGAGCTCTTAGAGATGATTGACAGATGAAGCTGAATCTGAAGCTGGTGGGGGAGGATGCTTTAAAGAAAAACAAAATGAAACAAAAAAATCCTCACCAAAAATTGGACTTAGTTTCATCTATTCTAACATTTATCTCAGGTGATAATTTCTTTAGTCTCAAATTTTACCCAAATAAAAAGTATACTTCTGAAGTACCTGTATGTGTCCTGGTTCCCTTGGGGTCAGATCTTTACATCCCTTGATAACTGTTTGTCCGTTTGATGCCATTGTTTAGCTTCTTAGAGAACAAAGTTTTGTAATGCCCTTCTCTCTACATGAGACTAAGCTCCAAATGAAATGGTTCAAGAGAACTCAGAGGTTCCTTAAGGTATTTTTCAGTGTGGGCGATCTTCCCCTTTGCTGTATTTATTTGTGTATTATCTTAATATTATCAGAGTTGAAAATGAAGACAGCTGCTAACCATTGTGGACCAAATGTTCACGTTACCACTAAACTGAAAGACCCTAACCCTTCAGGCTTACACCCACCAAGCCCCAGGAGAATAAGGAACTAAAAAGAAAACTAGTTCCAAGGGCAATCTGACTCAGCCATTACTCAATCACCCCTGCAACAATGTAACAATGTAAAAAAATTTCTGTTAACAGATGTACTCAACTGTGACTGGGATAGTTGCAAGTGTTCCAGGAAGGACCACTGTGACCTTTGTGTAAACTCCACTCCCGCCCTGATACCCCCCTTGAGGTTTCCGGAAGAATGTACATGCCAATGTGACTGTACCCACTCTGTGATCAGACAGTGATCTTGTGAAACGAAGTTGTATGGGAATTGTAATCTTATGGCTTTTGTGAGTTTTTCCTTTAAAAGTACCCATGTGATTGCAATAGGAGCAACTCTTGCTCTTTGGAGCTAAGTTAGCCCATCTGTACAGTCGCTTCTTCAATAAACCTTGTGATGTTGCATCAACTGGACTGGAGTATGGGTTCTTGGGGCGCCCACTCGAGACCCTAAACTTTGGAGTCTAACAAACAAAAATCCCACTCCATCTGTGTTAAATTGTGTCTTTTTAAAGGTATTTGGAGATTCCTCTAGTCTTTAAAGAGGGCCTAGCAGCTCTAGAACCTGAGAATCGGACAGAACTCTGGACCTGGTCCTGTTGTGTTAGCTGTTCCTTAAGCCTCTGAAGAGTAATAGCTGATTTACTATTACTGTGATTTTTTTAAAGGCTTTAGAGTGCCTCAGAGGTCCCCTGAAACTAATGTTCTACCTCTGGGATTCCCTGGATTCTTTCTAAGAGATGGTAACATTACTAGAGAAATTCTTTTCTTTTCTTTTTTTTTTTTTTTTAGTATGAAAATTGTTCCTTTTCTTCACAAAGCTCCAGCATATATGTGTCTCCGGTAAAATGAAACATTTTTTTGCTTATTACAATATAAAGCATATTACAGGTATACCACACAATCTTTCAGGCCAAGCAGTCATAGAAAGATCAAATTGATCTCTAAAGGATATGCTAAATAAGCAGAAAGGGGTAACAAAAACCACCCCCCAGAAATAGATAATGTAATGCTTTATTAACTTTGAATTTTCTCAATGCTAATGAGAAAGTAATAACAGCTTCAGAGAGACATTGGATAATAGATAAAACTACAGAATTAAATCAGCCTGTATACTTTAAAAAAGTGCTGACCTCAGAATGGAAACCAAGATATGTATCATGTTGGCAACAAGGTTTTGCTTTTGTTTCTACAGGAGAAGAAAAGCTATGAATACCATCAAAATTGATAAAGGTTTGATTTGAACCAGAGACACCTCTTAATTAGAAGAGGTGATAGTTCATCAACCAGCATGACCATTCAATTTAAATTAACTAATATGACTAAGAAAAGCTTTTCATTTGATCAGATATAACTTGCTAAAAGGGAACCTTCCCAAAGTTAGGGTTGGGGAAGGGTTTTCTTTTTGTCTTTTGGGAGAATGAAGGTTAAGGAATCTGAAGACCATTGGACAAATGAGACATCTGAAGAAAAAGGACAAATCATCCAGAAAAAATGTCCCACAAAAAAGATTTTCTGCAGTGAACCATGGCTATACCTAGTAGTGACTTTTGAAGTCTTTGAAAAGATGATGCAATCCCACAACAATGACTCCACATGGACTATGATAATGTCACCAAGCTGACAAACACTACTCAAAGATCGGCTGTGGACTACAAACTACTCAGGACAATATTGATACCTCTAGCTGAGATGATACAGCCTCACAGACTACTCCAGTTAGGACTTGACCATAGTCCTAAATTTTCTTTGTGTCCCGACAAGACTACCAGCACTCCCCATCAGCAGGAAGTAGCCTAGAAAACTATGCCCACATTCTCAAAAAATGGATTATGGATGTTTGTCTTTGTTTAGGGGTTGATTAAAAATTATTTGTTCTAGTCATAGTCAATCTCTTTCTAAAAGAAGAAAGGGGGATATGATATAGAAATGCATTATATAGAAATGATAGGGTAAAATGTAAATTATTGAATCTACTCTAAAAAATATAGAAATGGATAGGATTAAAGGGTAGATTAATGAATATATTCTGGAAAAAAAGAGGATATAGATATGATAAAAGGGTGTTGAATCTACTCTGAAAAGAAAAAAGGAATGATATGGATATGATAAGATAAAAAGGTAGATTATTGAATCAACTTTTAAAAAGCAACTACTAATTTTAAATATTTTACATTGGATTGGAATTTTGTATATAGTATACAAATTATGTATATTGATATGAATTTGAGATTGATTTTATTCAAAAATACTGTAATGTATTTCTAATCTTGTTCAAGATATTGTACCTATATAGTTCATTTAACAATGTAATGCAAATCTCTAGTACTTGAAAGTTATTATTACCAACTAATTAGTATGTAAAGAAATGCAGGTTAGTAGTTAGTCACCTATTACAATCAAACTTGTAGTCAGGTTAGGTATGTTTTCAAGGTCAAACAGAGATATGTTTTAGATAGACAGATCATCTTCAAGCACTTCAGAGACCCACAGAATATGGCATTTAAGATATTTTAATAACATATATTCATTTTTATGACAATGAGATATGTCTGCTCTTTGCAGCATTAATCTACTTCACAGAAGATGATGGGCATTGAAAAAACTCCTTATGGAGTTTACATTCCTTGTGGCAAAAGTTAGCCACCAGGCAAGAAAGTCCCCTTGCCATGAATGCTGACAGTATGCTGTCCAAATGAACAAGCAGGACATAAAAGAAAGGACTGTTGAAATTTGGGAAGACAAAGTAGGACAGTCCTTCAGAAAATCCTGCTTCACAGAGAAGTCTGTCATATATGCTGATCCTGTAGGCTGAAAATGGATGCCCCAATGTTGCAGAGGAAACTGGGCTTCCTCTGTCTAGGCAGCCAGATCTTTCCATCATTTCTCACATTTTTTGAAAGTCACTTGCCTGTATATTCTGTTTAATTAGGTATTATTATTTCCTTTTCAGGTCTCTGATGGAGTTGAAAATTAGTTATAATTTTCCTTGTTAGCAAATTCAAAAAAGAAACTCACTAAAGAGCTGTAAAGTGTGTAAGTTTGAAAGACATCAAAAGGTAGTTTTGGGTTGATAGTACAAGTTAGGATAGAAAGGGAATTAGGTACAACACTTTTGACTCACTGAAATGGGATGAATAGTAGAGTATTTTCTCTGACTTTGTCAAGTGTTAATAGACTGGACTCTGTTAATGTAATTCTTGACTGTATATATTGCATATACTTATTGTAATTGTTGCATTTAGTTTTTCTTATATTAGTTATAACCTTCTTTTATTATTTTAGACAAAAAGGGGAAATATGGTGATGTATTGTGTACCCTAATAAAATGTGCCTGAAGATCAGAGGTGTCACTAGATTAAATATAGAGACCAGACAGTGGTGACACACACCTTTAATCTTAGCACTCAGGAGGTAGAGATCCATCTGGATCTCTGTGAGTTCAAAGCCACCCTGGACTACATGAGATTGGATCAGTCTAAGAGAGAAACAGAGCCAGACAGTGGTGGCACACACTTTTAATCCCAACGCTTGAGATCTCATGACTTTGCTTGGGAAGGACCTACGTCTTTAATCCCAGGAAGCAGTATGGCAAGGCAGAGAAAGGTATATAAGGCACGAGGAAACAGGAACTAAAGGCTTTTTCAGCTGGAACATTTTCAGCTAAGGAAGCTCTTTTGGCTAGAGGTCTATCATCTGCTGAGGCTATTCAGGCTGAGGAATTCTGAGGTAAGACATGCAGTGGCTTATTCCTTTTTCTTCTTTGATCTTTCAGCATTTATAACAATATCTGGCTCCAGGATTTTTTTATTAAAAGACCTAAAGAAACTCAAACAGCATTGCTGATGTCTTTAGGCTACTTAGTCTCCAGCTTGTCTGTTCATACAATGGCTTTTATTCATCTTCATGCAGATCTTTTCCTTTAGAAACCTAAGCTTTCATTCCAACTGGTGAAAGAGAGTATGTATACCTTCTAAGATAAGTGTAATTCAATTGTAAGACTGACTGTATCCCTCAATGTAAATGTATCGTAGTCTAAAAACTAACTCAGTGGCATTTATTCTATTATGAGGAAAGACCCGTAGCTCTTATTATTGAGCTGCTTCATCCAAAAGTAGACCATTTAAAAACAATGCTACATTGCAAGAAGAACCATTTCCACATAATCAAGTAGTGACTCTTCCTAGAATTTGAAAGGATTAAGTAGTATTAAAAATGGAAAAATCCTCATTATATTAAAATGCACACATTTCCAAAGATAAATGAAAGAGGCATGTTTTCAGAGAATTTGTGGACAGTTTCAAATAGGAAAACCTACAGGAGTGTATCTAAGGAAAATAAACATATAGTGTTGGACTTATTAATATTACTTGGAGGCAGAATATGTGTGTACATGAGTATGTATGTTTAAATGGGACATTGTAAATAATATATTTCCTCTGAGTATCCTAGTACAAATAGTAGCATTATCTGAAATTGGTTTAGAAAGCTATAAACAAGCTTTGTTGTTAGTCAATGTATCATGCTATTTGTATCTTATAATTTATATTAGAGCTTGGATATATAAAAACCTGAAATAAAAAATCTCTAAATAAACATAAATATTTCTTGGAAAATGTGACTTCAACATGAAAGTAACATAATATTGAGAATTCTTTGACATTTACAGACTATATTTCAGAAGAGCTAAAAGTTGTTTCTCATAAATTTGTATATAACCATAGGTTAAGAATTTATTACACATCCTGATATGTATAACAGAATTTAGAAGATTGTAGTCAGTATGAAATTTAAAAATGATCCTGATTATTAATGAGAAGTTTAGAATGACTTGTCCTTCAAATGGTATATTTTTAAGAAATATAAAGATAAGAGAGACTTCTTAGTACTACCTTCAAAGATGCACACTTGCTCATTTAAGTTAAAATATAAATGGATAAAAGTTACCTAATATTAAAATATAATTTTATAAAAAATTGAAAAAGTATGCTTTATATTTTAGGTTTTGTTTGTTTTGTTTTGTTTTTCTGGAGCTGAGGACCGAATCCAGGGCCTTGTGCTTGCTAGGCAAGCGCTCTACCTTTGAGCTAAATCCCCAACCTCAACTTTATATTTTAAAGAGTGTTTCCTTTAGAGACACTGATAATATTTCTCTTTAATAATTTTAGTTTTTCATTAAAGACGGTGTAGTATCAAAAATTGGCTGAGTTTTATTTTACTTTCTCATTGCTTTAGTTGGTAGGGGTTATTTAAGCTATCTTGAAAATAAAATTTTCTCTTAGTTACACCAGAAGAAATATAATGGATGCAAGAGTTAAATGATTTGACAAAAATTTACCCAGCTTTAGAAACTATAGTAAGAATCCTCTTTAAATCATTTAAGTTATAGCTGTAGATACCTTGAAAAAGTACAGATTGAACTGTTTATTCCGAGACTATACAATTATTTGGGTAGTATGGTATATAGAAACTGAACAAACATTTTCAAAAGAAATTCTTTTTATGTATCAGTTGGCTATATGGACTTGAATAAAGTTGTAAATTTAATTTTTCCCACATTAGATTGGCCTAATTTCAAAATATACATTGAAATTATAACAAAACAAATAAATGAGTTTTATGCATTCTAAAATAGAGTTTGAAAAAATTGTGTGAAACTCTGCATCTCAAACAGGCTATATTTGGGGGAAAATAAACTTTGGGAGAAACAAAACAAACAATAGGTTAAAATTCATAACACTGATGCATCTGGGAGAGGAAGAGTGATTTATTGAGTATTAAAAGTGAGAGTGTCTCCTCTAGAATGTTGTCATGCCAGAGAAAGGATAAGGTCATTGTACAAGGCTGGATAATAGATATCACTGAACAAATAGTAGATTTTCATTTAATTTTTAAACTTCCTCCAATTGTATAGTGGGAAAAAACCTTGGGAAATTTGAAAGCATTTATAATGTACTTTTATATCATGTCCTTGAAAATATATAATAAATTGTTGTGTTTTATATGTGACTTATAAGAATTACACTTACCACACTGTAGTAACACATACAGTAGAAAATGACCAACATAAACATCAGACTTTAGGAGGAACTCATTTGATTAAGCAAAGAGTCATATACCTTTTTGTTATAAAACTCATTTTTTTTGTTGTTTAATTCTTTACCTGTACTAACACTTAAAAGTAGCAATTTCTCCAGTACTCCCAAGTTATCTCAAAGCAGGGTAGGTCTTAAGGAGACATGTTGCTATGCCTCAAGATATGAAAACAATCCCAGACGTGAATATTTCTCAAATAGTTGTTAAACAGAAATAGAATAGAAAATTTAGATTAGATAATCTAAGACACCAATGAAAGCAATTTTGAAATATTTTAGTACTTAAAATTTATTATATTTACCTTTAATACTTTATCTTCCCAACTTCACATCTTTTCTCCTTTCTATGTCCCTACCTTCACTGATTTCCTAACAGTCTTTTGTATTATACACTATCTGCATTCATGTAGACCCAGCTATCCAAGACATTTTTTTTCTACACAACACGATCTTGGCATCTGTGGAAAGCAAATTGTCTCTATACATAACAATAATATCTTAGTGCCCTCTTCTCTCCCTTTGGTCCCCATGCTTGATCTGTTTCAGCACTCTTGGTTTTGTATCTATATCTTTACAACATGTTTTAAAGTCAGTGTTCCATGCCTTCTGCTAATCCACATCCTCAGTTTTATTCCTCATTTTATTTTGATGAAGGTTTACTTTATTACTTAATCTACCATGAATCTTTCAGGATTCATATGACCTTTAAGGTTTTTTTCTATTAATCGAAATTTTATGAGAAATCACAGAATTTGTTGATGGCTTTGACTATTCTTTTCATTCCATAGATAACAATAATCTTTCCATACTTTGTTTTCTCTGTAATTTCCTTTCTCTATAATTTCTTTGATCAATATGTTACAGTTAAGAAAGTACAGAAGAATCTATTTAAAACACTTATATAGTCAAGACTAATTTTAGCATAGGAGCTCACAAACACAGGAAACAGAAGCTTCAACACAACAAAGAAGGTTCAACACAACAAAGATAAGAAATCAAGAAGCTTCAACACAACAAAGACAAGATACAGCTTTCAGAGACAAGGAACAATTTTGGATACACACATTCAAATGGTGAATCTGACAAGATACTGACATTGAAAATACACAAAAATGAGATAAACAGCAAACAAAAGCTAACTTCAGTATAAGATCAAATATTTAATTAGAAATGAGATAAGAATTATGGAAATCAATATGATGGTTCCTCAGAAAATTGGGAATTAATCTCTGTCAAGACCCAGTTATTGGTATATACACAAAGAACACTCCATCCTACAACAAGGACATAAAGATACTTGCTCAACTATCTACATTGTGGCTTTATTCATAATAACCAGAAACTGGAAATAACTTATATGTCCCTCAACCAAATAATGAAAAAAAAAAAGAAAATGTGGTAGATATACACAATTACTACAGCTGTTAAAAAAAAAGTCATCAAGGTATTTGTAGGCAAATGGATGGAACTAGAAAATATCATTCTGAGTTAGGTAACCTAGACACAGAAATCCAAACATGGTATGTTTTCACTTAAAAGTGGATAATAGCCAATAAATAAATGATAATCAGGTTACAATCCAGAGTTTAAGTAAATGTGTGAGCTCTAAGGGGAATGGATGGCTCTTTCAGGGAAGGGGAAATAAAATAGATTTTGTGGGTAGACTTGGGGTGGCAAAGAGCAGGAGTAAAAGGGATCAGATGGGGTAAGGGATGTAGGGAGAGAGTGTAGGCATAAACAGCTGGAATTGTGGGATGCTTGGGAGGTGGCATAGAAACCTAGCACAGTGGAAACTTCCTGTAATCTATTAGGGTGATCCCAGTGAGAACTCTAATAATGGGGGATATGGAGTCTGAACTGGACATCTCTTGTAGGCAGTTAAAGCTCCCAGTGGCAAGGCTAGGTTGTCTTCTGTTGAGTTGTTACCTGGGGAAGGTGGTCCTGTGGAGATGACCCCCCCCCCAAAAAAAATCAGGCTGATGCTAGGACAAAAGGTTGCTTTCCACAAACTGAGAGTAGGCTCTATTGCTGAGAACAATACCTGCATAGCTCATTGAACTCGGAGAAATCAAGCTAGTGCCTGCATGGAGTCTTCACCCTGATGATCTAGTCTCTTTGGTGTGAGAAGGTACTCTGTAGCCTACTGAAAGAGAAACCTAGACACTAACCCAGCCACAATACCTTTGGTACACAATCTGTCCTACCTGCAAGATGTACTGCAGCAACAGTGGAACAGAATTTATAGGAGTGACAAACAAATGTCTGATTTGACTTGAGGCCCACTCTCCAAGAGGAAGCCTGTGTCTGACACTAATGGATGACCAGTAACCTGAGATTGGATAGCCCAGGGACCTAAGGTAGAACCAAACATTATTAGTCTAAAAAATTAAGTGAAATCAATGAAATGATTTCTGATATACTCTACTGTACTCATAAGTTGGTGCCATGTCCAGTTGTCCTCAGACAGGCTTCCTGTGGCAGCAGATGGGAGCAGGTACAGAGATACACACTCTGAGATTATTCAGAGAGAAACAGACAGACAGACAGACAGACAGATAGAGAAAGCGAAAGAGAGAGAAAGAGAGGTGGGGGGGGTCTCCTTATGGGCCTTCCCTTTGGACCTCAGGCAATCCTGCAGAAGAGAGGGCAGAAACATTACAGAAGTCAGCATGGATGGAGGACTCCAGGAGAACTAAACACACCAAATCAGTTAGGGAGCATATGAGCTCAGAGAGACTGAAGCATCAAGCATGGGACCCGCAGAGTCCTCCGTTATTTTGATGTTTTGGTGGAACCTCTAACTATGGGAGCAGGTGTTTCTTTGACTCATTTGCCTGCTCTTGGGACTCTTTTTCTCCTTTCAGGTTGTGTTGTCTAACCCTGGTGTGAGGGATTTTGCCTTGTCTTATTTCATTTTCTTTTGTCATAGTTGACTCGTGTCTCTTGGAAGGCTGCTCTTCTCTGGAGGGAAACAGATGGGAAGTGGATGTGGCAGAGGGGAAGATGGGGGAGCTGGGAGGAGTTAAGGGAGGATGAACTGTGGTCAGGATGTATTGTGTGGGAGGGGAATTCATTTTCAATTAAAAAAGAGAGAGAGAAAATAATAGAAAGAAAATGGCCTGAGGAATAATTATCTTATGTGGCTGGAGATACAGCTCAGCAGTTCACAGAATGTGATACTATTGTAGAGGTCCTACATTTGTTGCTACATGGCCATGCATGTGCTGTTCAGTAGACAGGCAGGAGGCTTGGTCATCCCAGGGCCTTATGTCCTACATAATCTGTGTGCTGCGTGATCATGTAACTTGCATGCAGTGTGATCACACAATCTACGCACATGCGTGGTGTAGCTATGTGAGCCCACGTACATATGTGAGGGGGGAATCCATAAAAAGCAGGTCACAGACTCCTCCTCCCCTCTTCCTGTTCTCCCTCCTTTCACTCCCAGCATCATCTTCCATAGGCCTAAGCATAACCCCCTCTGTTCCCCAGCTGTCAGTCCAGAGTCCATGGGGTCCCACCAGCTTGGGCCAGTCATCTCTGTGGTTTTTCCCATCATAATCTTATCCCCCCCCCTTGTTCTTATAGTCTCTCCTTCCTCTCTTCAACTAAACTCCAGGAGCTTGGCCAAATACTTGGCTGTGGGTCTCTGCATCTGCTTCCATCATTACCTAGATGTAGGTTCTATGATGACAATTAGGGTAGTCACCAATCTGAGTACAGGGGAAGGCTACTTCAGCCATTCTATCCACCACTGCTATGAATCTTCGCTGGGGTCATCCTTGTGGGTTCCTGGGGATTTCCCTAGCACCACATTTCTCCCTAACCCCATAGTGGCTCATTCTGTCAAGATATCTCTTCCATTGTTCTCCCTTTCTGTGCCTCCCTGAACTCAGCCATCTCAAGCCCTCATGTTGCTACCCCCATCCCCTCTCCTCTATTTTACACTCCCAGTTTACCCAGGAGATCTTAACCCTTTTCCTTTCCTGGGGCAATCAATGTGCATCCCTCTCAGGGTACTCATCTTCACCTAGCTTCTCTGGGGTGGTGGATTGTAGCATGTTTATCCTTTGCTTTGCATCTGATATTCATTTATGAGTGCATAGCATGTTTGTCTTTCTGGGTCTGAGTTACCTCACTCAGGATGATTTTTTCTAGTTCCATTCATTTGCCTACAAATTTCATGATGGCATTTTTTTTACCACTGCATAATACTCCATTGTGTAAATATACCACATTTTCTTTATCCATTCTTCAGTTGAGGTGCATCTAGGTTGTTTCCAGGTTCTGGTTATTACAAATAGTACTGTTATAAACATAGTTGAACAAATGTCGTTGTGGTGTGGTGAAGCATCTTTTGGGTCCAAGAGTGTTATAGCTGGGTCTTGAGGTAGGTTAATTCCCAATTTTCTGAGATACCACCATACTGACTTGCAAAGTGGCTGTACAAGATTGTACTTCCACCAGCAGTGGAGGAGTGTTCCCCTTTCTCTGCATCCTCTCCAACATAACTTGTCATCAGTGTCATTCTGGCAGGTATAAGATGTTATCTCAAAGCCATTTTGATTTGCATTTCCCTGATGGCTAAGGATGTTGAACACTTCCTTAAATGTCTTTCAGCCATTTGAGATTCTTCTGCTGAGAATTCTCTGTTTAGATCTGCACTCCATTTTTTAATTGGATTATTTAATATTTTGATATCTAGTTTCTTGAGTTCTTTATATATTTTGGAGACCAACCTTCTGTGAGACGTAGGGTTGGTAAAAATCTTTTCCCATTCTATAGGTTGTTGTTTTGTCTTATTTACTGTGTTCTTTGCCTTACAGAAGCTTTTAAGTTTCAGGAGGTCCCATTTATTAATTGTTGCTCTCTGTGTCTGTGCTACTGGTGTTATATTCAGGAAGTGGTCTCCTGTGCCAACGTGTTCAAGGTTACTTCCCACTTTCTCTTCTATTCAAACTGCCAAGTATTTGAGTTCAGAGCCCAAATCCACAGGGATCTTAAAACTGTATGTAATTCAATCTCCAGGTGATTGGATTCCCTCTTCTAGCCTCCACTTTCATACACATTACCCCTCTGCAGCACACATAATTGAAAAAGAATACATATAACAACAGTGATTAAAGGAAGCATGATTTTAGGAGAAAGGAGAATGAGAAGCAAATGATGTAATTACATTCTAGATAATAAAAGAAAAATGTTAGCCATTTTGTCTGGAATATATATATATGTGTGTGTGTGTGTGTGTGTGTGTGTGTGTGTGTGTGTGTGTGTGTATACATATAAATCTTCATAAAATATTGAATATCCTAACCCTTAAATTTCTTTAAAAAGAAGGGAAACAAAATCTAACATATACTTGAAATCATGTTTAATATTGCTTCTTAAACCTCATAGAAATTCTATTCATAGCCTCAAAGAGCTAACAGATATTAGTTTGCCTTTGATAGGATGGTTATCATTAAAATGCACTAAATAGCAAAAGGTAATGACATTGAAGAAAAATGGATATTCTATACTATTGGTTTCAATATAAATTAATATATACATTATGGAAGTCAATACAGTGACTCTAAATATCAAAACAAACAAACAAAAAACAAGGAAAATTTGAACTAAATAGAGCTGCCAGTGATCTAGTGACTCCACCAATGTATACATACTGGAGCAACAATTCTTTATTTTTGTTTGTTCTATTGTTTTGAGATAGAGTCTCACACTATAGCCCAGGCTGGCCTGTAACTTTGAGCAATTCTCCTGCCTCTACTAGGTTTACATGTGTGAGCCACCATACCTACCTGAAGTAAAAATCTTTATCATAAATGTACTTTCACTCCACCTGTTTACTAAGCATTATTCAAAATAGCTCACATTAAACTAACACAGATGCCCTTCTGTGAATGAATACCCAAGGAAAACTGGTAATTTTTATATTGGAATACTATACTTACATAAGATAATGGAATCCTGTCAATTACAAAACATGAATAGAACAGAAAAACAGTATGCTAAGAACAAAATACGAAGAAAAGGAAGAAAAACACATACTCTCCCTCATTTATAAGGACCAATAACTAGACAATGAACTACTACATAATAGAATAGTGGATACTAGAGACTTGAAACAGCAAGTGAGTGAGAGAGATCAAGGAAATTAAGAATTTGAAGGGGCCGGGCGGTGGTGGCGCACGCCTTTAATCCCAGCACTCGGGAGGCAGAGCCAGGCGGATCTCTGTGAGTTCGAGGCCAGTCTGGGCTACCGAGTGAGGCGCAAAGCTACACAGAGAAACCCTGTCTCGAAAAACCAAAAAAAAAAAAAAAAAAAAAAATGTGTTTAAGAATTTGAAGGGACTAGGATCATATTGGGTGGAGAAATGATGCAAAGAAGTGTTCTTGGTAGAAGGATAGATGGACATATCAATGCATGACATACACATGTGTAAAAATACCATGGTAGAAACTATTAATTTGAATACATGATGCTCTTAAAAATATTCCCATTTGAATTCAAAAGATTCTGAGGTGGAAATATATTTAGAAAACTAATTATGTGATATATTATGAAAGTTCAACAGTATAAGACAGGTGCATTTAAGCTGGGCGGTGGTGGCGCACGCCTTTAATCCCAGCACTGGGGAGGCAGAGGCAGGCAGATCTTTGTGAGTTAGAGGCCAGCCTGGTCTACAGAGTGAGATCCAGGAAAAGCTACACAAAGAAACCCTGTCTTGAAAAACAAAAACAAACAAACAAACAAAAAAAGACAGGTGCATTTAAACTGTAAAAAATCTACTACAGTAAGCCTAAGAATCTTCCAACCTATTCACACTAGCATAATACATTTTTATGCAAATATATAAAAATATTGTACGTATTTTCAGACTACTACTATTCTTGCCTTGACTTCCTGTTTTGAGTTTTCACCTGATAAATTGTAAGCTGTAATGATAGATAAAATAACTTCTTCCTCTCCAAGGTACTTCTAGTAATGGTGTTTATCACAGCATTAATGGGCAAACAAGAATAGGCTACTCGGATTCAGAAAAGCTGTTCACAAAACTACTTGGTGGAAGAATCATTAAGCCCAGGAGTTCAAGACCAGCCTAGGCATTATTGTAATTTTTACTTATAAAATGAAAGTAATAAGAAGGAAGAAAGGGTAGGATGGGGGATAGAGAGAACAGGGAAGGAAAGAATAAAAAGAAAGAAAAGGTATCAGAATTATAAATTTGTATATAGCTGACATAATACCCAATTCTAATAGATATTAAAAGAAAAATACAGAAATTCACCATTATTTGTGGCAAATTCAAAACCTACTTTGTCAGAAATTGAACATACCAAAAATAGCAGTATGGTTAATCTGATCAGAATCTTTAATATGTTCATTTTATTTTACATTGTAATAAGTGGTATCTCCAATGGTAGAGTAATATACAATATTCTTAACATCACACTTCCAAGGTAGACCACATTCCAGGCGATAAGATTTACTGTACCATATTTCAAAAACTAGTATAGTCTGAAGTTTATTTCCAAACTTCAACATAATGAAACTAGACCTTAGCTTCAGAAAGACACTTAGAAAATTTTCAAGTAGTTTTAAAATTAAAAAATAAAATAAAATTCTAAATACAGGATCTATTGCATTAGTGAAATTTAAAATTTAACTTACAAAACATTGAGTGGGCACCGTGAAAGCAAAGGCAAGAGAGAAATTAACAACATTAAATATACATGTTGAAAGGATAAAAGATGAAATGCTTAAAATTAGTAATCATATATTTTATCAGGATAACAAAAGTTAAGGTGAAATCAGTAAATTCAAAGAGAAGGAAACGATAAAGAAAATAATTTTCAGCTCTATGAATGCTAAAATATGGCTGATGAAATTCTGGGCTATGAGTACAAGGGAAAACAAAAACTACTGGTGTCAAGTATAAAGGAATGTTATAAAAACTAATCCCATGAACAAAGAAAAGATAATCAAATAATAACACAAAGCATTCTGGTAGTATAAATGCAATACACTGTTACCCCTCTAACGATTAATATTAATTGCCAACTTCAAAGGATATAGAGTCACCAAGGGACAAATCACTGGATGTGTTTGCGACTGAAAATCTACCTTAGGTTAACTGAGGTGGAAAGTTCAAATTAAATGCCAGACAAACAAGAAAAAAAAAAAAAAAAGCTGAAAGGAACAGCCAGTGGATGCAGCAGGACCAGATTCCTCTCACTGCTTTGCATTATGCGGTAAACAAGTGCTTTCTCCTTTCAGTTGCTCTTGATGTGGTATGTATCATGGCAACAGGACAAGTTACTAATACTACTCCTAAATCATACAGAGGGAAATGGGTGGTGAAGAGCAAACTTTAACACACGGGAACAAATAATATCTCTCTATACTCGGATGAGTTCACCCGTGAACTCTCCCAACTTTTATAAAGTTAATGTTGTTTGTCTTCAATCATTCCAGTAAACAGAAGCAAAGAAAACACTTTCAAACTGAGCTAATTCTTTAAGGCTACTAAAGTTACTATCACATTAAGTGAATATCACATCTAGAAAACTGGGCCAGGCATGATGGCACATGCGTTTAATCACATCACTTGGGAGGCAGATACAGAAAAATCTGTGTTTTTGAGGCAAACCTGGTCTTCATAGGGAGCTCCAGAACAGACAGGAGTACACAGAGAGACCTTGTCTCAAAAATGAAAATAAATAATAAACAAACAAACAAACAAATAAATAAATAAATAAATAAACGAAAGCAAACAAAACCAACCTGAAACAAAATAAAAACTACATCCACAGATCTAGATACAAAATACTCAGCAGAATTTTAACCAATTAACCTTAACTAATATAAAAAATTACATATTACAACCAAGCATAAATAATTATAGATACACATGGTTACTTTAATACATGCAAGTCAATCACTATAATTTATCTCAACACTTGATAAATGATAAAACTCATATGATCATGGAAACTGACAGATGTAGTATTGTATAAAATTTGATAGTTACTTATCATTTAATACTCTCAAGCAGAATTAAAGTCTGTTTAATTTAAGATGAAACAAGTTTAAAAAGTTAACTTACAGCTAACATTATATTTAATGCAGGATACTTTTCCTACTCTATAAAGCACAATAATTGCAGCTAAGTTGATATAATAGGGAGAAAGAGAAGATGAACCACACAGAGATTAGGAATAAATCTGACTGTATTCATAGATTACATAGTTATTCATGTACATTCATGTATTATGTCATCC
The DNA here is from genome assembly GCF_007827085.1 of Peromyscus californicus insignis. Taxonomy (NCBI): domain Eukaryota; kingdom Metazoa; phylum Chordata; class Mammalia; order Rodentia; family Cricetidae; genus Peromyscus; species Peromyscus californicus. Next base: position 45,840,461 of record NW_026294491.1, on the reverse strand, counting down.
AGAGGAGATGAAACAAACTTCTTGAAAGTAAGATGATACAGAAAGATATAAAATAACAATTTTAATTAAAAAAGCAAAAACATTTCAGATAGTCATAATTAATACTTTGAATTTGAAGCTTTAAAAAATGTTATTAATACCACAAAAAAATAGAGGGTAGGGCATGGGGGATGAGAGCATGAGGGAATGGAGTGGTTGAGCTGGGAGAGGGACAGAGTGGGAGATTAATGAAAGAAATATCGAGATAGAGGGAGACGTTATGGGGTAAGGGAGAAACCTGGTGCTAGGGAAATTCCCAGGAATCTACAAGGACAACCATAGATTAGATTACTTGCAACAGCGGTGAGGGTGCCTGAACTGGCCTACCCTGGTAATCAAATTGGTGAGTACCCTAACTATCATCATAGAGCCTTCATCTAGTAACTGATGGAAGCACATGCAGAGATCTACAACCATGCACCAGGCCGAGCTCCAAAATTAAGAAATAACAGAAACAGCTGGGTTCCTGAACAGTCACCCAAGGTTCCTCTGTAATGGTGGGACATCCATCTTTGACCTGCAGATCTAGAATACCTCTCAGACATTTTGTGAAGCAGAATTTTGGAAAGACTGACCCATCTTGTCTTGGCAAAGTTCAGCATTCACTTTCCTTTGTGTCCTGCTTGTTCAATTTGTACAACATACCAACAGCAGTTGAAGCAAGGGCAGTTTCTTGCCCAGTAGATAATTTTTGCCACAAAGAAAGTAAACTCCATATGGAGTTTCTTCGATGTGCATCATCTTCTCTAAAGTGGATTGGTGCTGCCAGGAGCAGACATGCCAAAATGGTCCTTCAGGTTCCTGCTTCGCAGAGGAAACTGCCAGACATTCTACAGGACACAAAGAAAAGTGACTGAGAGACTCTAGGCCTGTGGGCTGAAGACAGATGCCCCAAATTTACAGAGGAACTTTGGATGACTGTCCAGGCTGCCAGCTGTCTCTGTCTGCTCTTGCAAGACTCATGAAATTTGCTCGCGTCCTTCTCCTATTTCTCAAGTAATATTATATCCTTCTGAAGTCTTTGATGTAGTTGAAGACTAGATGGTTATAATTTCTTTAGTTATGATAAAAGATAAGTTAGGTATGAAACCTTAGACTCATAAATATAGGATAGATGAGATATCTTCTTTAATTTTGCCAAATACAAATAGACTAGATATCATAAATAGACTAGATACTGTAACTGTAATTCTTGCCTCATAATTGTTTTGTTATATGTAATTTTACTATGTTAAAGTTAAAAACTTTCCTTTTTGAAAAAAAAGAAAAGGGAAAGTGCTGTGGATATTGTTCTGTATACTGTGAATGTATTGCTCTGATTGCTTAATAAATAAAGTGCTGATTTTCCAGTAGCCAGGCAAGAAGTATAGGCAGAACAAAGAGAGAGGAGAATTCTGGGAAAAGGAAGGCAGAGTCAGGAGTTGCCAGCCAGACACAGAGAAAGCAAGATGTAAAAGTACCAGTAAGCCACAAGCCATGTGACAACTTATAGATTAATAGAAATGGGTTAATTTAAGATATAAAAACTAGATAGCAAGAAGCTTGACATGGCTATACAGTTTATAAGTAATATATGTCTCTGTGTGAGCAGCTGCAGGAGCTGGGTAGACACAAGAAAACTCCAGCTGCAGTCTTACTGTCATGAAAAGCCTTAGGTTATTAAACCTATTAAAAGTTAGATTCTGTAGGTCTTTCAAGTGTTTGAGGATCACCTATCTATCTACATATATCTGTGTATGACCTTGAAAATATACCTAATATGATTATAAATTTAACTATTATAAATGACTATTAATCTGTATTTAATTATATATTGCATTTTAATTGAGCCATATAAACACAATACTTAAGAGTAGAAATAAAGATATAGTATACCAAAATTAAATTTAAATTTGTATCAATAAACCTAAATCCATACCAATGTAAAGTATATAAGACTAACAGTTGTCTTTTGGATTAAAGTAGATTCAATAATCTACCCTTTTATCCTATCATTTCTATATCATATATCCCTTCTTTTAAAAAAAGACCTTTAAATTTAACACTTTTGTTTAGCTTTTTTTTTTAAATATGACCAATAACAATTTGTAACCAAACCCCCTAAACAAAGACAAACAATCATAATATATTTTTTGGAAATGCAGGTATAGTTTTCTATGCTGCTTCCTTTTGATTGGGTACACTGGTAATCTTTGGGGGACTTGAGAAAATTTAAGATTATGGTCAAGTACTGACTGCAGTATTCTGTGAGGCTGGATCATCTTAGTCAGTCACCTTGAAGCTGTTCTGGATGTAGAATTTAGAGAAAACTGCAACAGAGGTACTCTCAGATGTTGGATTATATGGGCCATCTGTTCCCATCAGAGATTTTTCCGTGGGTCTTCTGGATCACACCTGATTTTTCTTAACCCAGAATGAATCCATAGCCTCTCATTTTCTGTGGAAACAGAAGCATAACCTCTCCCCTAAAGTAACATATCTTTTGACTTAAATTTTGAAGTCAAGATTATTTTAAAATATATAGGTTGGTTTAATATACCATTTTCCATAATCTGTGATCTTTTAGCAGTTATCATTTGTTCATTAGCAGTCAAAAATTTTAAAAACAACACAATAACATATAGCATCCAGACTCTGTGTATTTTCCATCTTTATGTGGCTTATTATATATTTTAATATTCCATTTTTAAGGACTTTATTTTAAAATTATATTTTTTAATCTAAGACTGTATACATTCATTTTTCTTTCTCTCTTCCAAGGCTATGCATATTTTTAAAACACAATTTGACCCATTTAGAAGCTCCTTTTGTCTGAATCTGTCCTTACTGTGCATCTGTAACCTTCTCTGCATTCAAGAGCCAAAAATCTGCTATGTAATTTAGATCATGGCATGCTGGTGCTGGCTCCTCCCCTTCAGTTCCCTGATAGTCTAGTCTCACAGTGGAGGCATATTTATTGCCGTCTCTGGGAGTCATGTTTCCTGCCCCAATTCTGGGAAGTTTCTAAGTCCATGCTGCTACCGAGTAGCATGCTGCTGGTTGCTCATAATCACCATATAAATGTTAGATAGTAGTGTCTCTTAAAACAGCCACCTTTTTTGCTACTGGCATCAAGCCAAGAAGCCATCTCTTAAAGGAGCCATGCCTCTGCTCACCAGCAAACAGAGCCCATTGGAGAAAAGGCAGCTACCAAGAAGCTGTGCTTGACTCCATTCTTGTGTGTCTTGAAAACTTTTTTAGGAGTCAGGTTTTATGTGGATATTTCAGCCCCACTTTGGAATGCCATATGTAAAGGGGTGATTCCTGTCCCATCCACCTATTCCCAAGTACCTAGCAGCCACATCCCAAATTACAGAATCTTATGCTGTGGGATGGTCTGTATGTCAAATGTGTTGCTGATTGGTCAATGAATAAATCACTGACTGGCAGTGGCCAGGCAGGAAGTATAGGCGGGACTAACAGAGAAGAAAATTGAGAGAACAGGAAGCTGGGGAGGGAGACACTGCCAGCCGCCATCAGGACAAGGAAGATGTAAAGTACCGGTAAGCCACAAGCCACGTGGCAAGGTATAGATTTATAGAAATGGATTAATTTAAGCTGTAAGAACAGTTAGCAAGAAGCCTGCCACGGCCATACAGTTTGTAACCAATATAAGTCTCTGTGTTTATTTGATCGGGTTTGAGCGGCTTGGGACTGGCGGGTGAGAGAGATTTGTCCTGACTGTGGGCCAGGCAGGAAAACTCTAGCAACAATCTTATATAAATTATAAATGCTTACCTGCTTGTTACTAGCTAACTCTTACACTTAAATTAAGCCATGTTTCTATTTGTGCTTTACCATTCGACAGTACCTTTATTAGCATGTCACATTCGTCTCCTGCTCCCTCTGTTTGCAGATTGCTACTCCTGACTCTGCCTTCATTTTCCCATCACTCTTAGTTTGGTTGCGCTGCCTATTCTTCCTGCCCAGCTACTGGCCAAACAGCATTTTATTAGACCAAATCAAGTAACACATCTTTATAGTGTACAAGAAGATTATTGCACAGCACGTTTTACTAAAGTGGAAAAGAGATTTGATATACAAATGATATATACTGGTTTTTTATTCTAAATCCAGTAAAAAGCTAGCAATATCTTATTCTTCTTGATTAAATGTAATAAATTCATTAAACAACACTTTCGATATTGACTCATCAATATAAAAATGAAGAAAGGACACATAAATATGTAGAAAATATTATTGCTATTAGTATACTAGATGTAAAAACAGCATTTCTAGCTTAGAGAATGCAAAGCTTCAGAGTGATGGGAGAGTCCCAATCATTTCCCAACATAATGGTTTTGCACTGGTGTTTTCCTGAAACAAAATATTTGTAAACATATTTTTCCTATGATGAAAAGCTGGTTGCACATTCATACTAAGGATTGTATTAGCCATCTAGTGGAATTTGATATGTATGTAGGAAAATACTGATCCATGTCTGATCATAACACTAATTTAAGCACTTTATTTTTCCCCTATAGAAGCATATTTTTATCCAAACAGGAAAAAAACAGACTTTGTACATATCTTTTGACAAAGTTTTGAGAAATAATCTAATACAGTTAATATTATACTATGAAATAAGAGTAGAGTATGAAGAACATTTTAATATTCTTCATTTTTATGTCATAGTCCAATGGTAATGCACTGTTTGTGTGCTGAGTCATTTGTATTGGTAGTGTATAAACTTGACTTAATGGGATTTAGAACTACCCTGTAAACAAATCTCTGGGCATGTCTCTGTGTGGTTTCTAGATTAAGCTAATTGAGGTTGAGATGGGAAGACCCAACTTTAACAGTGGACAGACTCATCCTGTGTACTGGAACACTAGTCTGAATATAAGGGAAGAAGCCAGGATAGCTCCAGTGTTTATCTCTGTCTGATTATTGACTGTGAAAGTAGTGAGACCAGATGCTTCATGTACCTGCTGCCATGCCTTTAAAGACATGATGGATGGGACCATCAAACTTTGAGGCACTTTTTGTCCTTTAAATTGCATTCACTAGATAGTTTGCTATAGCAATATGAAAAGTAACTGATGTAAAAAACCGGTATCAAGAAATAAGGACATTACTGTGATCAACTTTAGAATATGGTTCTTTTTTTAAAATATATATATATATATATATATATTGCAATACAATTCAGTTCTACATATCAGCCACGGATTCCCTTGTTCTCCCCCATCCCGCCCCCCTCACCTTCCCCCCAGCCCACCCCCCATTCCCACCTCCTCCAGGGCAAAGCCTCCACTGCGGACTGAAATCAACTTGGTAGGCTCTGTCCAGGTAGGTCCAGTCCCCTCCTCCCAGGCCGAGCCAAGCGACCCTGCATAGGCCCCAGGTTTCAAACAGCCAACTCATGCAATGAGCACAGGACCCAGTCCCACTGCCTGGATGCCTCCCAAACAGATCAAGCCAATCAACTGTCTCAACTATTCAGAGGGCCTGATCCAGTTGGTGACCCCTCAGCCATTGGTTCATAGTTCATGTGTTTCCATTTGTTTGGCTATTTGTCCCTGTGCTTTATCCAACCTTGGTCTCAACAATTCTCGCTCATATAAACCCTCCTCATTCTTGCTAATTGGACTCCCAGAGATCCACCCGGGACCTAGCCATGGATCTCTGCATCCAGATCCCTCAGTTGTTGGATGGGGTTTCTAGCACGACAATTAGGGTGTTTGGCCATCCCATCACCAGAGTAGGTCAGTTCAGGCTGTCTCTCGACCATTGCCAGCAGTCTGTTGTGGGGGTATCTTTGTGGATTTCTGTGGGCCTCTCTAGCCCTTTGCTTCTTCCTATTCTCATGTGGTCTTCATTTACCATGGTCTCCTATTCCTTGTTCTCCTTCTCTGTTGTTGATCCACCTATGATTCTTAAACCTTTGAAACTGGAACTTTAGACTAGAAAAGCTTTTGAGTACTACAGACAGAATGTAATGGATTGTTATAGTGGATGTTTGGAAGACCAGAGTTCTCAGAGAAATGTGGATAGGGCAGACCAGCTAAGAAGGAAATAAAGCATCCTTTGCGAAATGGGGAAGAGGTGATTCCTGTGATATTCAGACAAACAATCTGAATGCATTCTGTCAATGCCTAAGAATTTAATGAGGCCAAGTACAAAAGTAATGGATTAATTTTTGTATTAGAAAAAACTCCAAGACAGATCAGGCTGTAGCATGGCTGATGCTTCTTTCTCTCATCCAGGTTTACAGTGAGAAAAAGTAAAAAGTGAAGACAGAAAGAATATGTTTGGCAGTGAAAAACAAACAAACAAACCAGTGTGAGCTGGCTTAGACCTCATGATGAGGCCATTTTAAAGCAGTTATACTTATAAAAGAAAGGTATGACACTTTACCTAGGGAAACAGGAAGTTTCCTAAGGGCAAGACTCTACTCACCTAAGACTCTATCTTTTGAGATGCAAATTAATTTGAAAGGGGAGTTCCTTGTCTGAGAAAGCTGTTGAATGGGTTTTCACCTGCTTTGATGTAAATGCTTAGGAAAATAATTTGACAGTTTCAACACACAGAATTTGATGCAGTCCAAGGAAGCAAGGCTCCTTCCCAAGCTGGTAACAGAACATGGCAGCATCACCCATATGCTACTGGTTGTGTAGGCATGAAGGATGTAGTCTTGAAAAGGTCATTGGGCCTTATACTGTTGTGCCCAGATCACGACCTCCAGAGAGACCACTGAAGACGAGCATACCAGAATGCAAAAACAAGGTTTTAATTCGGGATATCCATGATCAATACGAGCCTAGGCAGGGACTTCATTCAACACACCCAACACAGTGGAGGCTGGAGGAAGTGTCCAGCCTGAATTGGCACAGCTTTTAAAGGAAAAAACTACAAAATTGCAACAGCAGAGGATTTCCATACATGTATATTTCTGATTGACTTTTGTCTAGGGACTTCCAGAAATCATGATTCAATCTTTCTTCTAAGGAGGTGGTTGCCCATCACCATTTCTCATTGGTTGCCCCCAGGTAGGGATATCTGGTGATTAAATAGTCACTATGGAGACTAGGGTTGGGACACTCTGTGGTCAAACAGTTACCTAGGGAACCAGGGAGAGGAGATTCCATGTTCCAGCAGTCATCACCTCATGAATACCTTGTGACTCTGTACTTTACACTTTCTGGTTTCTGGAATCTGGGCTGACTGGTTTCAGTAACTCATGGCCTATTCTATTAACTCATGGACTATACCTAAAAAGAAGAAATCTTAGGCCTTAGTTTTAGGGTGAAAGCATTTTGGTCTTATTTTGGTTTCACAATACCATGATTTCAGAGAACTGCTGAGGAGAGGCAATGTGTGGCCCTGCCAGCTTTCCTTCATGGGGGCCCTGTACACTATAAGAAGCATGGAAAGTGAAGCCTATAATAGGGGTAGGAACATCCAAACTTAAGTGTTGACAACACCATTCTATGGGAAGGAGTCCTGGACTTTCTAAGGATAGGGGAGGTGATGTGAGCATCAGCATCCATCCCTCTCTGCTTCTTAACTGAATATCCATGTTGGCCAGTTGCCTCATGGACTTCACCACCAAAATGGACTGCACTTTTCCCTCCTTAAGTGCTTGGCTTATTTATTTTGCCATAGCAACCAGGAAGGTACCAGATTAAATCTTCATCAGGAGACTTTTTACTAGTGCAAATTTTTCAAATGTTCATGTTTTGTTCATTTTTATTTATTTAATTTTCTGAGTGGCTGAGAATAAAAATATTATGTTACAGTAAACAGTATCTGATTCAATTTTTCTGTCTTTCATTTTATATAAAAAGTGCTTATCACAAAATGATTTGAATTCATATCAAAAGTCGCGAGTTCATCATACTTTGTTCAGCATTATATTAATGGTATAAGGTAATTTCTAAAATAAAATAATTTAATCAAACTGCTATTATGAGGTTTTAAGAAAAATAAGATTTTTTTTTCATTATTAGTTGACTTAGGAATAGAAAACTCAGAAGAAAAAATAATGAATGTGGTATTCTGGAAACTTTCTATTTGTGTTCTGTTAGTTAAGAAAGATAAAGCAGCCTGGCGGTGGTGGCACATGCCTTTAATCCCAGCACTTGGGAGGCAGAGGCAGGTGGATCTCTGTGAGTTCAAGGTCAGCCTGGTCTCCAAAGCAAGTTCCAGGAAAGGTGCAAAGCTACACAGAGAAACTCTGTCTCGAAAAACAAAAACAAAAAAAAAAAAAAAAAAAAAAGAAAGAAAGAAAGATAAAGCAACATAATGTTCTGGAGTTCTGCTATTGGACAGTAGAGGCCATATTCTAAAGCCTGTATAGTATAGTAGGGGCAAATCCAGCTAGAGTACAGGTAAGAAAGTACAGTACTGAGCATGAAACAAAATTATGCTCCCTCCAGTTTCTTGAGAAACATAGCAACTGGTGGGCAGAATAAAATCTGGCTTACATTAAAGAATAGAATCCAGATCACTGAGTACAATGAAGTTAAAATTAATGTAGTATTTAGTGACTCATATTGAAAGGACAAGTATAAGCTCAGGACCCCCAAGAACATGTTCTTAGCACAAAGGAGATTTGTCCTAGGGGTATAGAGGGCAAGGAATAAGAGACAAAGACAGAAGATGGAGGACCAGGGAGAAGGGAAAGGGAACCTGGGAAAAAGGTCAGGGGTATCTGTCTATAGTGGCAAAGAACTGCCTCTAGAAAGAGGAGACAGACAGACCAGGCACATAGGAAAATGGAAGTTCATAAAGGTAAAAGGGAAAATCCCATTTTTAGGATGGGGTGTTTAATTTTACTTGGGCATGTTAACTAGGAGAGCCTAAGGGGACTTTTGATTGCTGGACCTTATATTTTGATAGCTGGATCTTGGTAATCATCCTCAGAATGAGGAAGTTGTTAAATCAGAGAATAGATCTCATTGGCTAGCTTTAAGAATATAATCTAATAGTTTTTAGCAAGACAGAGAGAATCCAGAGAAGGGCAAGGCCTGCCAGATCCATGCCTGCCACACTCAAGCTGGCCTTATTCCCTTTACACAGAAGGAATTAAGAAAATAAAAGATTAAAAAGAAATTTCATTTTGTGCATAGTTAACATTGTTGGAGCTCTGGAAAGTATCAAAAGGATGGGATTTAATATGAACAGTTAGAGAAACACAAGAGGTCATAGAAATGAATACAGATTTTGATGAACACTGAATAAGGCCTTAATGATTTGAGCATTTAAGTAAATGTGCTTCTGATTGCCACAGGTCTTTAGAAAAACAGTAGGAATGCTCTTGGCGTGAATGCTATTTGAATGTCACAGTGGTAATACCTGGTGTTTTGTAGGAGAATAAGATACATGAAGCTATGTGTTAGAAGATTTAGAAAATGTTGAACTATTGCCCAGCTTCTTAAACTGTGGGTCAGGATCTCATGAGGTATTATAGAAATGAAAATAGGTGTTATCAAATTTTGACAACATAAAAGGTTCTGAAGGCACAATGACAAAAAACAAGCAAATATCCATGGACAAACATTAGGAAGAGCTCTGGAAACCCTGCTGAAGAGGAGGAGGAAGGATTGTAGGAGCCAGAGGGGTCAAGGATACCAGGAGAGCAAGGCCCAAAGAATCAACTAAGCAGGGCTTAAAGAGGCTCACAAATACTGAAGTGGCAATCTCAGAGCCTGCATAGGTCTGTGCTAGATCCTCTGCATACATGCTATGGTAGTTTAGCTTGGAGTAAGAGTGTCTCTTCCTCTTTCGCCTGCTCTTGGGACCCTTTTCCTCCAACTGGCTTTCCATGCCCAGCGTTGATATGAGAATTTGTGTCTAGCTTTATTTCATCTTCTTATGCTGTGTTAGGTTAATATCCCTGGGGTGCCTGCTCTTTTCTGAGTGGAAATGGAGGGGTAGTGGATCTGGTGGAGAGTGGAGATGAAGGGGTGACACCGGGAGATGTCAGAGGAGCAGATATAAAGGGAGGGGAGGCTGCAGTCACAACTTACTGTGTGAGAGAAGAATAAAAACAAACAAACAGCTGGGCAGTGGTGGTGCACACCTTTAATCCCAGCACTCGGGAGGCAGAGCCAGGCGGATCTCTGTGAGTTCAAGGCCAGCCTGGGCTACAGAGTGAGTTCCAGGAAAGGCGCAAAGCTACACAGAGAAACCCTGTCTCGAAAAACCAAAAAAACAAACAAACAGATATCAAAACCTCATTATCACTACTACCACCTCCTTGGAGAGAAAACAACCTGCATAATGAACCTGAATGCATATTTACGGAACCCGAATGTATAATAAACATGAAGTGATCCTAGTAAGGTTTGCCAGTGTTGGGTTATGTGACTTCACTGCAGCCATGTGCAGTTTGCACCTGCATATGTTCACAGCCTGCAACCAATGAATGGTTTCAGAAGATCACAGCGCTTGTACTACATGTAGGATGCTCTGACAAAAACACAATGGTTTGAAAAAAAAAAAGAAGAAAGAAAGCAAAGACTTGAATATTTCCAGCCATCATACCTCTGTAGCATATAATTGTCAAATTTAGTGTAACTTAATTTTGATATGTGAGGATTTTGTTTGTTTTGTTTGTCTCTTTTTTACTTTACTGTTTGAATTGCTCTTTTGGATTTCATTAAAAAGTCAGTAAGTGGATTTTCCTTGTGATAAGGATAGAAAACTAAATTGACCATAAATATACTCTAGTATTCTTGTAGTATATATTTACACAAGACAGCATTCTCACCGAGATATATATATATATATACATATATATATATATACATATATATATATATATATATGTATATGTATTGAAGGTGCTCTGTGTATTTAGTGCCAAATATTTATCCATTTAAAAGTAAGCATCGACATTACCTCAATATGCAAATTTGTTACTGCCTTTGATGCTAATTTTAAAATGCATTTAGTTAGTATATGTGTGTGTGCCTGCATGTCTTTATATACATGTGTGTGCAGGTGTGCTTATAGTACATAGATGTCACCTACCCTGTAGCTGTAATTGCAGACAGTTGTAAGCCAACTGATATTGATTCTGCAAGAACAGTAGTACTCTAAAGTGTTAGGCCATCTTCTCAGGTCATTTTAAATTCTTTATTATGAGTAAATGTTTTATTTCTGTACTTATTTATATACTCTTATACCAGGGTTGTATAAATTTTTTTTGAAATAAAAAAAGGCTCGAGTGTAGCTAGAGTTTTCCTGCCTGGCCCACAGTCAGGACAAATCTCTCTCACCTGCCAGTCCTCGCAGCAGCTCAGACCCGACCAAGTAATCACAGAGACTTATATTGGTTACAAACTGTATGGCCGTGGCAGGCTTCTTGCTAACTGTTCTTACAGTTTAAATTAATCCATTTCTATTAATCTATACCTTGCCACATGACTCATGGCTTACCGGCACCTTCACATGCTGTTTCTCATCTTGGCAGCTGGCAGTGTCTCTCTGATTCAGCCTTCCACTTCCCAGCTTTATTCTCCTCCTTGTCCCGCCTATACTTCCTGCCTAGCCAATGACCAATCAGTGTTTTATTTATTGACCAATCAGCAACACATTTGCCATACAGATCATCCCACAGCACTCGAGAATGGATAAGGTTTCACAGACTTTATATTACAAGAATGCAGAATTATTGGCGGTGGTGGCACGCGCCTTTAATCTCAGCACTCGGGAGGCAGAGGCAGGCGGATCTCTGTGAGTTCGAGGCCAGCCTGGTCTACAGAGCGAGATCCAGGAAAGGCGCAAAGCTACACGGAGAAACCCTGTCTCGAAAAACCAAAAAAAAAAAAAAAAAAAAAGGAAACTATTGTGATCATTATTTAATTTAATTATGATTTATGAGATATACAAAGATTATTTTCAGTGATCTTCATAGAGATTTATATATTATATCTGGTTGTAAAATTTTTCTTAAAGAACAAATACAAGAGCAAATGCTTAAAAAAATAATTTCCTTTAATGTGGGGTAGTTTAAGATATTGTTAATATGGTCAAAGAGATGGCTAAACAGGAAATGGTGCTTGTTACACAAGCCAGGTGACCTGAGCCCATGTAAACATGGAAGGGAAGAATTGACTGATTCATATACATAACACACAAACACACACACACACACACACACACACACACACACACACACACATACACACACATGCACATGCACACGCACATGCACACACACACACTACTAAAAACAATAATATATATGATATTTATAGTCAATAATGCAAAGGTCATTTTAAATTCTTTATTATCAGTAAATGTTTTATTTCTGTACTTATTTATATACTCTTATACCAGTGTTATAAGAGTATACTTTTTACTTTTAAATGGATAAATAATGACCAAAATATAGTCAATATTAATTTAAGAAAACAAATGAGTAATTTGAATTTTATCATTGGTGTGAAGTGAGTCATAGTATTTTATTTAAAAAAAGCAGAGCTGGAGATAGGTTTAGTAGTATAGCACTTGCCTATCAAGCATATGGCCCTAGGTCAATCCGCAGTTTATCACAAAATAAATAAAAATATTTTAAGCAAAATAAATAAAGCAATGGAAACAGAATCTCACTGAAATTTTAATGTTATGTCTTCATGGAGCCAATCCAGACTATGCTAGCTATAGAAGTCATTAAGAGAAAGTACTGCTGGTTTATAAACAATGCTTTTTAAAATGCCTGCATAAACTTCACAGATAATTTGAGAATGTTTTACAACAGATTTTTTTCTCTGACAACCTTAATAGCAAGTGCATACAAATGGTTTCTTATAAAACAAAAACCATAAAGTGTATATACGACCTCCTGCGGCACAGACAAACTACGTCATGCGGTAAGCAGAGTAAGGCATTAGCACTTCCCGTAATGTACTATTGAAGGCTCTTTATATTTTGCATAATGACAGTGTTGACCATAAAGAGAGGTATATTCTTTTTACTATCATTTTATGTTCTAAGTAGTATGTTTTATTGGGCTCCTGGGTAGCAAATTAATTTGAAAAATTCTCTTAGAGTGTGTATGAGCTTTGAAATATTTGAGTGGTTTATTTTGCTCTCCTTAATGTTACCTATTTACATTTTTGCCATTTTGTGGAATTCAATTGCTTTTCAGTAATAAGGATACACGGCATTTTTTTTTTTTAATATAATGGAAATCCAAGTTAAAACTACAGGCAGTTCTGACTTAGAGCTGAGGAAGTTAGCAGCCCTCCTATTGAGATGACTATTAGAGTTAATTTTTGCATTTGAAGATGTAATCATGCAACCTACCCTAAATTCATTCTTCCTGAATAATGGAATAATAAAATGTTACTCTGGAGACTCATTAATAATTTACCTATTTATCTTTCTTTATCAAGGAGATATCGATTTTCAAAAGAATAAAAATACCCATTTTAAATTACAACTCTTAAATATTTTTTCTATCTTCACTCTGAATCCAAGCAGTAGAGTGTAACCAGACTAAGGGCAGTGAACAGAGCAGCCTGGAAACAGAAAATTGTTTACAAATTTCAGCAAGTGGAGCAATTTTGTTTGTTGGAGTGTTGGACTTCCTTGTGCCTCACTGCTTCACTGCTTTCATTTAACAAACATCCAGAGTAATTGTCATAAATAGAAATGAGAGAGAGAGAGAGAGAGAGAGAGAGAGAGAGAGAGAGAGAGAGAGAGAGAGATAAGAGATATGCAGTCTTTTTGAATAGTTCATCAAACTCTGATATTTGCTTTTATCTGGGACATAAGACTTCTGGTGGCCTATCTTTCTTCTTGCACAAAGTTCCATACCTTTCAAGATTATTCTCACATTAGTGGTATAGTTCTTATTTCTCTCTGAAAGACCTGTCTTGGTGCTATGGGAGGAGGTGGGATCTTTAAAACAGAGCCATTACTGAGATGTCCTATAGGATTGAGATGTACCCTTAAAGGGGACAAGTGGAATACAGCTTTTTGTATTTGGGGCATTAAAGTGAGATTTGATATACCACATTTCTTATCATGGCATGCTTCCCTGAAGCAAACTAAGAACTATGGACCAGCCAATCACGGAGTCAAACTTTCACAAACATAAACATAAAAAGAAAAGAAAAAAATAGCCATTTACTTTTCACTTATTTATTCCAGGTATTTGCTACAGTTATGTGAAGATGACTAATGCATACAGTTTTCGATTAGATTTTATAATAATAGTGTTTTGGAGATACTTACAAACAGAAAATCCAGACTTACTGCTGTTTCTAAAGACAAACAAAGCAACATTGAAGGAACATGATATATCCTGAAGCTACAGAGTTTGTTCTGTGTAAATACTCTTTCAATCACTCACACAGAGACAAAGACTTACAAAGTAATTGAAGCGGTACAAATGGAATAGTGAGATTTTCACTGCAGAAAAATAAATGGGTCTAATGTGCATCCCAACATCAACTATAGATCTTCCCAACATATTTGGCTTACAATAAAGTCTCTCTGAACCCAAGGAGGATATGGTGCCAGTGTGAGTTTTTCTTATTAATAACTTTCACTTTTGAAGTATGCAGTTGCAAAACTAGGAAGCATAAGCTTTCCTTTCCTTTCCTTTCCTCCTTACTTCATTAATTTTTTTTCTCTTTTTAATCTGTGTACATGATTTGTGTGTAGGTTTTAGGTTTGGTATATTTTATCTGGTTCTTTGAATGATTTCTGTGAATCACGACATTGGTTCTCACACTGGAACTGAAAGTACTTTAGACACCGAGCCATTATTCACCAATCAGGTACCTTTTTTAATTGGCTCGAGGAAGCCTGAATTCTTTCCTTTCCTGGATCGGTTAATTCTCTTCTTGCAAACTTAGCCATATGGAGACTTTTCAGGTAAATATGCAAAAATTAAAAAGAATTCAGTAAGTCTTTGTCTTTCTACATTCCTAAAAATTATACAACAATTATTTCCAACTGTGCACATACATTCATGGGAGTAATGAAAGGTATATTAGATTCCCAGGGCCTTATGAGAATGAACTGTGATTAAGAGCATGTATAGATCTTGTAGAGGACCTGGGTTTGGTTAACAACATCCACATTGGGTGACTTTCAACCATTTGCAACTCCAGTTCTAAGGTGTTTGAAACTCTCTTCTAGCCTTTGTTGCTATCTGCACTTATATACCATATACTCCATATACCTCATATACCACAGATAGATAGACAGGCAGAAACACACACATACACACACACACACACACACACACACAAACACACACACACACAAACACATAAACACATTGACACACAAATGTATTCATACACATAATTAAAACATTTTAATATATTTAGTAAGATTACTCACAATTCAAGTAATCCAAGAATACATGAAAGAAATCATCCACCATAATCAAGTAGACTGTAAACAGAGGCAAAACTTTCTGTCCTATAACACGATTATACCTAGCAGCCACTTCCCAAATTACCACATTGAGGCTTATATTAATTATAAATGCTCAGTCATTAGCTCAGGCTTATTATTGACTAGCTCTTACAACTTAACCCATTTCTATTAATCCATGCACTGCCCCAAGGCTCATAGCCTTTACCTCTGTCCCATTTTGTATGTCTGACTTATTCTCCGGTTGGCTCATGACTGTCTCAACTCCTCCCTTCTTCTCCCTTTATCTCGATTTGGCTTTCCTGCCCAGCCTTATTCTCTTTGGCTACTGGCCAGTCAGCATTTTATTAAACCAATTTGCGTGGCAAGTCTTTATAGTGTACAAGAGGCTTATTCCACAGCATTTCCCCTTTCTGTCTAATCAAAAAAGGAAGGTTTTAACTTTAATGTAGTAATATTACATACAACAAAACAATCATGAAGCAAGAATTATAGCTACAATATCTAGTCTCTTTGCATTTGACAAAATCAGAGAAAAGATTTAATTATCTATCATATCTTGATGAATCCAAAGTTTCATACCTAATTTACCTTTTATTATAACTTAGGAAAACTGTAACTATCTAGTCTCCAATCCCAGGTCAAAGACCTGGGAAGGAAAATAATATTATCTGAATAAGCAGGAAGTGCAAGCAAGGAACTTCCACAAAATGTAAGGCATACCAGAAAAAGCTGACCACCTGGACAGACACCCAAGTTTCCTCTGCAATGTTGGGGCATCCATCTTCTGACTACAGGCCTATAATATCTGACAGACTTATCTGTGAAGTGGGATTTTTGAAGGACTGTCCCACCTTGTCTTGGCAAAATTCTGTAATCACTTCCTTTTGTGTCCTATTTGTCCTGTTTGGACAGCATACTGTGAGCAATCAAGGCAAGGGCTGTTTCTCACACAGTGTCTACCTTTTGCCTCCAAGAAAGTAAACTCCATATTTAGTATCTTTGATGAGCATCATCTTCTCTGAAGTACATTGGTGTCATGAAAAGCTTTAGTTTATTAAAATATTTTAAGTGCCATATTCTGTAGGTCTTTGAAGGGTTTGAAGACTATCATCTTATTGAAATATATCTTTGCATAACTAGAATTCCTAACTAACATGACTATAAGTTTGACTATTATAGATGTCTATTAATTTGTATTTTTAAATTATACATTATGTTACATATTTAAATGAGCAGTATAAACATACTACATTAAACAAGAGTAGAAATACACATATAGTATGATAACTTTAAGTTTACATTTGTATCAGTAAACTAAAATTGATACCAATGTAAAATATGTAAGATTAGCAGCTGTTTTTTGGATTTCGATAATCTACCATTTTATCCTATCATTTCTATATACCTCCTTTTCTTTTTACAATGGGATCCCGGAATATAATTTCCTTTGTTCAGCTTTTTTTCTGACTGTTACCATTAACAACTTGTAACCAACCCCCTAAACAATGACAAATATCCATAATTTATTTTGGGGAGTGTGGGTATAGTTCTCTAGACTACTTCCTATTGTGAGGGTGATGGTAATGTTTGGGGGACCACAAGAAAATTTAGGAAAATTGTTGTCTTAACTGTAGTATTTTGTGAGGCTGGATCATCTTAGTCAGCAGTCTTAAAGAT
Organism: Peromyscus californicus insignis; assembly: GCF_007827085.1. Classification (NCBI taxonomy): domain Eukaryota; kingdom Metazoa; phylum Chordata; class Mammalia; order Rodentia; family Cricetidae; genus Peromyscus; species Peromyscus californicus. The sequence continues at coordinate 45,823,355 of NW_026294491.1, read as the reverse complement.
GTTTTGGAAGCAGAACTCAAGCTCTTGCCATGGCTATAGGTTGTTCTCCACAAACTGAAGGCAAGGTCTATTGCTGAAGATAACACACAACTCTTTTCACATGGAAAAGTTGAGCTGTGCCTACATAGAGTCCTTCACTCTTATGTTTTAGCATCTTCAATACAGGAAAATACTCTGAATGCTACCAAAAGAGAAATGTAGACATTAACACAGCCTCAAACTCTTGGATTGACCATAGTGTACTGCCTACAAGATATGCTAGTAAAATTGTAGCACCAAGCCTGTGGGAGTAAACAAATAATATCTGATTTGACATAAGACCCACTGCACAAGATGAACCCATACCTGATACTGCTTGGATGACCAGAAATTCTATGAATTTAACATGTTCAAATTATGTTAAAATACCCATACATTGTAAAATGGCTAAATCAAGATAACAAGCATTGTGGATTGATGGATATTGAGCTAATCAATAAATAAACTTATCATCATGATTTGAGTTAACTTCCTGATCACATCCAGTCTGTGCCACGGAGATACCTGTTTTCTCACGGTTGTGATGAATAATCTGTACCACAGCCATTTCTCTAGAGTTTCTTATGGATCATCCCGGTAGGAAAGAGCAAAGAGATGAATGCAGAGTCACAAGCATTTAAAAACTATGGCCTGGAAATAATACAAATCTCTTATCACAGAGCTTAGTAGCTAGATTCAATCCAGTGACACTGCTCTCCAGCTAAAAGTTCACTTCAATGGATGATGCTAAGAGACTTGGACTGAGATTAGCATTGATTTTTTTTTTGACACAGGACCTTGTGAGGTTCTAATGCAAGAACAAATTTAAACTATATTAATATATTTTAAATAATACTTTAGGTGTGATGATATGTTCATTGCCTTTGAACCAGTACTTCTCTTTTCTTTAATCTGACTTAAAACACTTGTACAAAAAAATAAAATAGGTTAGTTTTTATTATATGCTTGGGATTTTGATTTCTAATTTTTCAAGTGTGATCTCATTTAGCCTCAACAAAGACTATATGAAATAATATCATCTACACAAAATTCTGTATAAAATTATAATCTAAAGAGACATAGACAATCTTTAGTATTATCTCCAGTAACCTTCATCTAATAAACGTACAAATGGTTCCTGTAGTCTAGATAATATTAACTAAAACTGTTAATCTCAAGCCCTCCATGATGCCAATGGTAGCCCCAAAGTCACCTGAGGGTATTTGTCAAATTGTGATTGTTTCTGAAGACTATGTGGAGGAACCATAATAACTGTTCAATACTAAGACACCATGGTGCCGTGCGGTGGTGGCACACGCCTTTAATCCCAGCACTCGGGAGGCAGAGGCAGGCGGATCTCTGTGAGTTCAAGGCCAGCCTGGTCTCCAAAGCGAGTTCCAGGAAAGGTGCAAAGCTACACAGAGAAACCCTGTCTTGAAATACCAAAAAAAAAAAAAAAGACACCATGGTATAACAACAGGATGAGACATAAATACAGACAAAGTGAAAATACGCACTTGAAGGAACAATTGGAAAATAGTGTAGCAACCCAACATATTTTTCTCATTTTGATTATTTATTCACTCAATATATTCACGGAGTAAATATTTACTGGCAGACACTTCACTGGCTATTGAGGACATGACTGTGAAGAAAAGGATGGAGTCAAAGATGTAAGGAAAAAAAGAAGGCAGGAGAAGAAGAATTCCACTGGATTAGGAACAATCACTTCAAACAAACAAACAAAATACATCAATTGTTCTTGTCCTCTAAAGACCTAGTATACCCTCGCATATAAAGTTCAGTAAACACTGTTCTGAGATTGGGACCCATTCCTCCTACCAGATTGCCACGGAGATACCTTATCCAGCCTTAATAGAAGAGGACATGCCTAGTCTCACTACAACTTGATATACCAAGGCTGACTGATATCCATGAGAGACCTGCCAGTACCTGAAGAGAAACAGAGGAGGATGAGTGATGGGTGGAGAGATGAGAGGTGGAAGAAGGGTGTTAGGGGGAGGACTGGGAGGAAAGGACGGAGGGGAACCTTCGGTTGAGATGTAAAAACAAAACAAACAAAACAAATAAACAAAACAACAACAACAACAAAGCCAACAATCCCAAAAAGCAACCAATACAGTGATTTAGGCAGACAGCTACTGGGCTTTTCCAGAGACAGTTAATTAATATAAGATGATTGAAGAGAGTAGAGTATGATAAGATCATCTATGGTCATGCAGACTGATGTAAAAATTTAGAATTTATTCTCTGATTCTGCCAACAGAATGAGAGAAAGACAATGAAGAGAGGAAATGATTTCCTCTGGAGCTCAGCTAACAAAGCAGCAGAGCAGCCCTTACACATCAAATCCAAATGAAAGTGACACTCAAGCCTTTTTATCCCTCACTGGTACTGTAAACAAGAGGCTAAAATAGAGCAAGCACCCTCCTTGTCTGCCCTTCCAGTTCCTCCACAGAAAATGCACACCCCAAGGGTAATATGCATCAGTACAGACGCTGAGAATCTGGAACAACAGGCTGCCACACTCCTTAATGTTCCAGAATCCGAGAGAAAGGGTGGCTGCAGGGACATAATGAAAATGGAAACCTGTCCTATCTCTTCTCCCCCAAGGGTCCCAGTTAATGAACTAAATTATATTAGAATATGATTAAATTATATTTTAAAAGTGGTGTCAGCAGCAAATCCTGGAGAAAGATTCTATACATGGTTTCTAGTAAATCATCTTCTAAAGAGCAGTCCCTAGAAGTAGCTCCTGTTACAAACTGCAAATAGGAGCTGCATGCCCTACGCAGCAACAGAGGAGTGCTTCCTTTGGAGATCCACTCAGAAAAGTGTTTGTTGCTTTGATCAGGCAAATAAACTCAGAGGACCTTTAAGCCACATGATAGAATTCTGAAATATATGATGTTTTCAAAACTTGTGTTAAGAGATATTCTGTTTGATTAATTTTCAGAGAAAATAACAGAACATGTGCAGATTGTTGATAATGATCATCTTTCCTATTTAAGATTTACTTAATGCTAAAATGGGTGTGTGAAGGTTTTGCAATGAGGAAAAAAAAAATGTTCCCAAAACTTTGTTACAACAAATACAGCCTGGAGGTGAGAAGTCATACCACTAAGAGAAAAGTACAATGTGCCTTTGGTCTCAGATCATAAAAAGGCATCATATGTGAAAACGGGGGCGGTGGGGGGGAATCATGAAATAGTAGAAAAACTAAAGAAATGGTACTGAAAATTTTGAAGAAAATCTAGTAGTCTTATTGTGTTTTATTCCAATCACAACATATACCTTAAGAAAAAGTAAGAGTAGAGTAAAAAATATATATATATATATATATAGTTTGTGGTTGAATTTTATTAATGTTGTACATGATCACTCATAAGCAATGCTACAATCATGAAGAATTATTGAAATTATTAGAAAGGAAAAAATAAACCTATTTAAATAGTAAACAGCTTTCATGTAATTATGGAAATAGCTCTGAGAATTGATAGCATCATATCAATTCAGGCTTTTGGGGTGATGGCAGTTCAGGAGTGAACAATAACAGACTCCATGAATGTCCGTTTCCTCATATTCTCTTTAAAAATGCTTCCTGTGGATATTTTCTAGTTCCATTCATTTGCCTGCAAATTTCATGATGTCATTGTTTTTTACTGTTGAGTAGTACTCCATTGTGTATATGTACTGCATTCTTCAGTTGAAGGGCATCTAGGCTGTTTCCAGGTTCTGGCTATTATGAATAATTCTGCTATGAACATAATTGAGCAAGTGTCCTCATGGTATGATTGAGCATTCCTTGGATATACGCCCAAGAGTGGAATAGTTGGATCTTGAAGTAGATTGATTTCCAATTTTCTGAGAAATTGCCAATACTGATTTCCAGAGTGGCTGTGCAAGTTTGCACTCCCACCAACATTGGAGGAGTGTTCCCCTTGCTCCATATCCTCTGCAACATAAACTGTCCTCAGTGTTTTTGATCTTAGCCATTCTGACAGGTGTAAGATTGTTGCTAGAGTTTTCCTGCCTGGCCCACAGTCAGGACAAATCTCTCTCACCCGCCAGTCCCAAGCCGCTCAAACCCGATCAAGTAAACACAGAGACTTATATTGGTTACAAAGTGTATGACCGTGGCAGGCTTCTTGCTAACTGTTCTTACAGCTTAAATTAATCCATTTCTATTAATCTATACCTTGCCACATGGCTCGTGGCTTACCGGCATCTTCCCATGCAGCTTGTCATGGTGGCGGCTGGCAGTGTCTCTCTCACCCAGCTTCCTGTTCTCTCCATTCTCCTCTCTGTTAGTCCCGCCTATACTTCCTGCCTGGCTACGGGCCAATCAGTGATTTATTCATTGACCAATCAGCAACACATTTGACATACAGACCATCCCACAGCATAAGATGGTATCTCAGAGTTGTTTTGATTTGCATTTCCCTGATGACTGAGGATGTTGAGCAATTCCTTATATATCTTTTGGCCATTTGAGATTCTTCTGTTGAGAATTCTCTGTTTAGCTCTGTAGCTCATTTTTTAATTGGATTGTTTGGTATTTTGAGTCTAGTTTCTTGAATTTTTTATATATTTTGGAGATCAGCCCTCTGTCAGATGTGGCAGTGGTGAAGATCTTTTCTCATTCTGTAGGTTGCCATTTTATCTTATTTACCATGGCCTTTGCCTTACAGAAACTTCTTAGTTTCAAGAGACTCAGAAGAACAAACTGTTAGTTATTATTATGCAGCGCTGTGTTATTCATTAAGCAGAGCTGTTTACCATGCAAGAAAAGCCATGAGGTACAATAAAGCCTACTCTAAGAGTTTAAGAAAAGATGTGCTTAGGCCTATGGAAATGGTCCTGCAAGGAGAGAGAGGAAGAAGAAGAGGGGCAAGGAGTCTGTGACCTGCTTTTTATGGATTCCCCTGCACATTTGCATATGGGCTTACCTAGCGATGCCACACATGTGCATAGATTATGTGATTACACTGCATGCAAATTATGTGACCACACAACACATGGATTACATAGGATGTAAGGCCCCAGGTTGACTAAGCCTCTTGCTTGGCTACTAGACAGCACATGTGTGGTCATGTAGCAACATTGCACCACACTCTTTGCTTATTATAAAAAATGGCGGGTGAATGGGAATGTAGTTGCCGTGTCTTTTGAAACTGCTTCCTGCTATATTGGTTGGCATCGGTTAACTCTCCGGAGTAGGGAAGGAGGCTTTAGGGGTAGCCAGATGTCCTGAGGTAGTGGGATGTCCTCAGCTGCTTTGGGAATCATCCAACACTTTCCACTGCTTAGGGCTTTATGGCTGTTTGGGTCTGACAAGGTGCTGCTGAAGTGGATCAGAGCTGTCCATGTGGATTCAAGCTGGCTCTGGAGCTTGGAAGAATTTTTAAACATGTTAAGAAGCAGCCACAAGGAATTTAAAATCTTGAGTTGGTAGCCATGATATTATAATGTTTAGTACTATGCTATCAAAATTTCATTGGTTAATGTTAGCGAGAGTGAGAGAATGAGATTTGGAACATGCTTTAATTTTTATCTGAGATAAGCCTTATCTCAGACAAACCTCAAGGTACTTGTTTTCCTTTGTAGTTTAGCATCCGGGAGACACAGGTGCCTGTGACTGTTCTTGAATGGTAAATAGCTGCATAAAACTAACACAAACATCATGTGTCCTCACTCATAAGTGGATACAAGATGTAGAGCAAAGGATAACCAGACTACAACTCACAGCTCCAGAAATCTAGCTAACAAGGAAGACACTAAGAGGGATACATGGATCATCCTGGGAAGGGGAAATAGATGAGATCTCCATGAGTAAACTATGGGTGAGGGGAGCAGTAGGGGTTAGGGGATGTGGGATGAGAACTTAAGAGAACAGGATGGTTGAGCTGGAACAGGGAAGGAGTGGAAGAGCAATGAAAAAGGTACCATGATGGAGGGAGACTTCAAGGGGATACGGAGAAACCTGTTGCTAGGGAAGTTTGGGAATCCACAAGGATGACCCCAGTGTAGACCACTAGCAATAGTAGAGAGGGTACCTGAACCAGCTTTCCCTAGTAATCAGATTGGTGAATATTATCTGTCATCATAGAGCCTTCATCCAGGAACTAATGGAAGCAGAGGCAGAGATCCACAGCCAAGCAACAGTATGAGATGCAGGAGTCCAGTCGAAGAGAGAGAAGAAGGATTTTATGAGCAAGGGGCATCAAGATCATGATGGGGAAGCATACAGAGACAACCAAATCAAACTAGTGGAAATTCATAAACTTTAGACCAACAACTATGGAATCTCCATGGAATCAGACAAGGTCCTCTGCATAAGCAAGATAGTTGTGCAGTTTGATCTGCTTAAGGAGCCCCCAGCAGTAGGACCAGGATCCATCCCTGGTGCATGATCTGGCTTTTTGGAGCCCACTACCTATGATGGGACATCTCACACAGCTTTGATGCAGGGGGAGGGGCTTGGACCTGCCTCAGCTGAATCGGCTGGGCATTGCTGACTTCCCATGGGTGGCCTTGCCCTTTTGGAGGAGGAGATGGGTAATGGGTTGATGGAGTGGGGAATGCTGGGGGAAAGCAGTAGGAGGTATGAGAGGGGGATTTGTGGTTGGTATAGAAAATGAATAAAAAATTTCTTAATAAAAAATAAACATAAAAAATAAACAATCAAAAAATACTTCCCATGTTAGAATCTTTGCTGTTTGTCTGACTCATCTGTAATACCTGTGTATTTGATTTCTTCATGCTGTAAATGGGGGAATGGTTTAGATTCACCTAAATGAGTTCAAATTCAAGGAAAAATTAGGGTGAATTTGTCAATATCTGGTTTTTCAATTTCCTGGGAAACAGGCCTCACACTCTGTTATGTAGTGTGGAATTTCACTCTAATGGAAGACAGTGAGGGATTGCCATCATAGAAAGGCAGCTTTCTTTTCTTCTTTATAATGACTATTGCTCAGAAGCTTAACAGAGATATACGTACTTGATTTTCTAAAGTAGGAAAATTAAAGCTAACCACAAAGACCAGCAAGCCCAGCTGTCCATGGTTATTTAAAAATACATGTGATCTCAACTTCTTGGGAGTGATCCACACACACATACACAGTGGTGGCAACAGTGATGACAACCTGTCTAATAGTTAAGGATTGAAGATAGAAAGAAAATGGAGAAGAGGCAGTAAGCTAGGATGGGAAAGCATTAAGAGTGACCAGCAATAAAAAGGGGTAGACCTGGAACTCAATGAAAGGAGACAGTTAGAAAAGGGTTAACATAATGAAAAATCTGGATTTATGAACTAATTAATTGTGGAGAAGAGAAAGTAGTATACATTTATTTGAAGCTTTCTCATCCAATTGTGCTAGCATCTCTTCAAATAAGTGCTTATATGGGTTTGCTGAGACTCATCTTACCATGTGTTTTTATCATGCATTCCAAGGTTCAGCCAAGTGAGTTTACAGTCAGTCCAATCAATAAACATGGAACAATATTCAAATGACACAGAAACAATACATAATGGGGTGTCGGGTTATAATGTCAACACTCTATATACAAGTAACTCTGGGGTGTGTTTGTGTCTGTGCTGGAGAAAAACGATAGTTGACATTTTTCTAGTTATTAACCCTTGGGGAGCACCATTTTGATTCTATTGTGTATGCATAAGTAAAGCCATGTCAGTTTTTAGAGATGGGGGTAGTGAGCTTCAGAGAGATTAATCAAATTTCTAAGGGCACTAAGCAAGAATTTGATACACAGAGAGATTGTTTAGACAACATATATAGCTGAATAGAAGTTGACCTCACCCAAACTAAAGTGTTATTATGATTAATAAACCAATCATTGCAATTCCAAATTTCTTCTTTGCAGAATGGAAGTTAGAGGGAAATTTGTAGAAATCAGTTGTCTTTTTACACTATGTAGATCAGAGGGATCAATTTCAGGTCAGTAGAATTGGTATCAAATATTTTTATTTGCTGAGTCATTGAACTTTTCCAGGCAATCATTTCGATCAGCGTATATTAACTATGTCAAAAGAAATTTCATTTTTATAGTCACATATACATTTCATGTGCTTTGATATTTCCTCATCAACCTACTCTTTGTTGCTCCCCATTATATGGCTTCTTCCTTTTCTCAATAGTATTCATATATATTATATTATTCTATATTATATATACCTATATATAATATATGTATGTACACTCATATATATGAATATACATATCATCATGAAGTGTCATGGAATGGGTGTGTGGGTCACATGGACTGGTGGAAAGAAGACTCAAAGGCACCTTAAGAATGAATATAGCCGCCGGGCGGTGGTGGCGCACGCCTTTAATCCCAGCACTCGGGAGGCAGAGCCAGGTGGATCTCTGTGAGTTCGAGGCCAGCCTGGGCTACCAAGTGAGTTCCAGGAAAGGCGCAAAGCTACACAGAGAAACCCTGTCTCGAAAAACCAAAAAAAAAAAAAAAAAAAAAAAAAAAGAATGAATATAGCCTTCCTTGGCTGCAGGGGGTCTGGCCTCTAAGAACTGAAGCACTTTCCCTTTACCCAGGGCACTTTTATTTTTCTCTCTATTTGCAGTTTATCCAGTTGATTCCATATGCTCAAAAACAACCTGGATGGAGCTCTCAAAGATACAATGCCAAGTGCAAATTCCTAGAATTCTCTGGTACCATGGTTTCCCTGGTTTCCTGAACCAAGTTTTGCATAGGCCTTTGATCCTTGGGAGACTCTCAGACAAGATTCACATACGGTGATAAGGTGATAAGAGAAATAAAAGGTACAGGTTAAACAAAGGATGGATTAGGGATAGGTGCTACTCTCTGGAGCCAGGCCAGGAGTAGCTCAGCAGGAATGCAGCCACAAAATATATTGTATATACATTTTACTTATTCATTTGTTAAGGGCTTATTGATTGATGAATTTCTTTTCTGTAAGTTTTTATAATTTCATAAATTTATTTTCTGTTATTTTTCATCAGTTATAGATTTTATGTATTCAGGGTATTAATCTCTCCTGGAAAAAAACTAATTTATTAAATTTTTTACCATTCTGGAGACTGTCTCTCCACTTGGGCAATTGTTTCCTTTGCTGAGCAGAGGTTGTTCAGTCTCATGTATTCCTAGTAATTCTTGCTGACATTTCCAGGACTGTAGCAGACATGTTTACTAGTTGTTTCTACTGCCAATATTTTGAAGCTCACTATGGTTTCATCTATTAATTTCAAATCTTCAAGATTTAATATTGAGAATTTGATTTATGGGGGATTATGTATAGTGTGATGGATGTGCATCTCCTTTTATGCTGATACATATCAATATTTAATTTTTGACATCACCTTTTGACCACATTTTTTTTCAGGTTAATGTTTTTGAAAATTTGTCAAAAGGTAAGTAACTGTAGCTGCAAGGGTTTATTTCTTAGTTCTGTATTCTCTTCCATTGGTCTATATATGTATATGTTTGCTTTTGTGCCACATTTTTTAATGGATTTGTAGTGTAATTTGAAATCAAATGTTGTGAAATAAGGTGCTGTGATAACTCCAGCATTATTTTTTTTTTATCAGAATTGCTCTGCTATTCATTATGTTCTCCATGTAAGTTTTAGAATTGATCTTTTCTATTTCTGTGGAAAAAACGTCATTGAGATTTTGATGCGTGGTGCATAGAACTTATAGATCATTGTTGATAATTTATTATTTTTTACAATATTAATTAAACTAATCAACAAACATGAAGATTATTTCTACCTTGGTATATTGTCTTAAATTTCTTCCTCTAATGTTTAGTGTTCTATACTTTGTAGTGGTATTCTACTTACATATTTAGGTTTATTCTTAATGATACATTTCAAAGTCTTCTGAATGAGGGTTGTTTATAGATTTATTCACAGTATGTACATTAGTGCTGTACAGATTTCCTTAAATACTAGAAGCTGCTGTTGACTCCAAATGTCTTATAGCCCGTGGATTTGGCAGAATGATCTGGTCTATAGTAATAGAACCACACATGACCACATGACAAAGGAGTGTCTCTTTCAAGCATCAGAGTAGGTAAAGACTTGAGTTACACACTGGAGGTGGGTGAAGAGAAAAATCAGTAACTCTACCTGACTATATAGACATATTCATTTAATAAAGAACTATATATTATCCCTCTGGAGAAAAGAATATTTTACAGAAATGGAGAAGTCTTCTGAAACTATGCCCAGAACTTTCAGTCTTGCTAATCAGCAAACTGCATATGGCAAAGAGAAAAAACTTCAGAGGATATATTCTGACATCCATGTGTATGGGATTTTCCAACCTCCACAGTGACACAGAAGCAACATGTCTAGCTCCTAGTCATGATGGGAGAGACCGGTTACCACAATGTCTTTCACAGTTGGAGCTCACTTCTGCTTAAATATCTCAGCAGGCCCACATCTAACCCAACACCTCTACATGACTGTATTTTGTGGCAATTTTCTCAATCAAACATCAGGGCAGGGTATAGTTAGGTTTCCTGACCTGGGATTTCTTTTCATTTTCTGGGTTCATGAGCATCTCTATCTTAAATTTTATGACTGTTCACAATATGGCACAGGATGATATTACTCTCAAATATGGCATCGGTGCAATGGATTTTTATTTTCCTCAGCAATAGCTCAAAATGCAAGAGTCAGTATCAGATCTCCCTCACCCTGCTAAGCTACATCCAAGGCTTGAGGAATTATGGGATTTGCCTGCTGGTATGCCACATGGTTGGCTTTCCCTTGTGCTGTCTACTATCTCCGAGGTTACGGTTACTTTGTGGCTGCAGCTTTAGGCTTCCCTTCTCCCTGCAGTCCTGGTTTACTTGTGAATCAGTTTTTATTTTCTGCATCACCTCTCAGATTCTCTAATGTTTATCTGCTCAATTCTTTTGTGATTCTCAAAGCTTTTCTGCTTTTTTTTCTTTTCAGAATATACTCTTTCTTTTATCACCTTGATATTTGAATTCATATCCACTAGAAAAAGCTTCTGATCTTTTACCTCAGCCCAGAATTTCCCTACCAAATCTGCTAATCTTCATGCTTGACCTTATATTTTATACTTGTTTACAAAAATAAAATATGTTTTTCTCAGAATTTAGGCACATTTTCTGTTATTTGGAGCAAATAACTCTTATTGATGTTCTGAAATTCTGCTTAAACTGAGCAGTAAAGGCACACTAGTATGATTAGTCACAGTGTTGATGATGGAAGGAAGATTCACCCCAACACTGCCACCAGTAACAGGAGGGCTTCCTTCTACACTGAACAAGCCTGATCCTTGACTATAACACAGAATACAATTGCAAAATTAATCAAATTGAAGTAAAATTAGCAAGTCTATTAAGTATAGAGGAGATAGCAGATACTTTAGACAAGCTCTCATCTTAAGATATTCTGCAAACTGACAAAGGAGAAAAGCTCTCTAAACCATCTGTAAGCCTAAAAACCAGAGCAATGACCAACCTTACAAGATACCCTCAAGGATACAGTACTGGCATTTATGTCTTAGTGTTAAATAATAGCCCTCTAATTGAACTTCAGTCTTGCTTAATAGGATAATATTCATATCCAATACTTTAAACCTAGCCAATGATCCATGACATAGAGGTCATGGACCCTAGAAGAGAATCCATTACTGACACTTTCCTAAAGCAGTATAATTTCTACCTGCATTCCAAATACTTATCCTTAGACCCATAGATAGGTTTAGCTTTCATTCTTCAAGGGAGAAGTTTCTTTTTGAAGTATATGATGACAATTGCAGATGTCCACAACTGGTAAAAGTACAGAGAAGAATTGATGATGTAGTAGTCACCCTAATTTCCTATAACTACAATGGAAGTCTTATACTTAAGGCTCAAGGAACATCACAGATGAGGGGTTGGAGAGAGATTATAAGAGGCACAGGATTAGGAATCTACTGCTAAATAGTGTCTTCTAAACATGATATGGGAGATGCATTCATGACATCTCAAAAATATGGTCACCTAGACAAGATCTGCCCTACAGTAGCACCAGTTAACATGGTAATGTAAATGGGGGAAATTTCATAAGTTTTCATCCCTAGCAGAAGAGCTACTGGCAAATAATGACTTGAAAAAAGGAGAATCAGTCATCTCGAGGAATGAACCCATTGACAAGTTATCTAATACCAAGTAGTAAGCCCAAAACACATAAACATAGGAACAACACAACAGGCTTTTGTTTAATACATATAATACACACACCAGGCTATATTTATAAATACTTATAGATGGACATGCGTTACATATTGTTATATAATAGTTATATATACACATATTGTAACAATAATTTGAGGGGAAGTTGAAGGATGGGAGGAGTTGACAGGGAGAAAAGGGATGGAAATTATTTAAACACAGTACTCAGTTATGAAATTCTTTAAATATCATATTAAAAAATAAAAATCTGTTTCCCTAGCCCTAATAAATATGTCAGCAACACAATTCCTGTACTTAAGCCACAGGTAACATCACAGAATAGGGAACAGACAGATTCCAAAATTGTGTCTCCTAAAAATGTCATGGAAATTTCCTCTATAATATCTCAACAATATGTCTATCTAATAAGACCTGAATAAGTAAAATAAAAATAGAAATGCTAACATGGAAGGGGTAAATATCATGGCACCTTTTCTAGACTAAAAATTAATGACAATTAAGGATTGCTCAGAGCAAGAGAAATAATCTTTCCCAGGTATTATCCCCATAATGGGTTATTCAGTTCCAAATTGTGCTGCCTAGTTTTTAATGTCAAGTTAACAAAAGCTAGAGTCATCAGAGGGGGAACCTCAATTAAGAAAATATTTTGTCTCTGTGTACTCACTCATAGGTGGATACTAGATGTAAAACAAGGGATGACTAGACTGCTGCTCACAACTCCAGGGAGGCTACCTAGAAAAGAGAACCCCAAGAAAGACACAGGGATCGCCCAACAACAGAGAAATGGATGAGATCTGCATGAGCAACTGGTCGTGATGCGGGTTAATGAAAGGCAAGGGTCGAGGGAAAGAGCTTAGAGGAATGGGAGATCCCAGCTGAATCAAGAACAGAGAGGGAGAACAAGGAAAAAGAGACCATGATAAATGAAGACCCCATGGGAATAGGAAGAAGCAAAGTGCTAGAGAGGTCCCCAGAAATCCACAAAGATACCTCCACAATAGACTACTGGCAATGGTTGAGAGAAAGCCCAAACTGACCTACTCCAGTGATAGAATGGCCAAACACCCTAACTGTTGTGCTAGAACTCTGATCCAATGACTGATGGAAGCGGATGCAGAGATCCACAGCCAGTCCCCAGGAGGAGCTCCAGCAGTCCAATCAGTGAGAAAGAGGGGGGATTGTATGAGCAAGAAGCATTGAGACCAAGATTGGAAAAAGCACAAGAACAAATAGCCAATCTAGTGGAAACACATGAACTATGAACCAACAGCTGAGGAGCCCCCAACTGGATCAGGCCCTTTGGATAAGTGAGACAGTTGATTAGCTTGAACTGTTTGGGAGGTCCCCAGGCAGTGGGACCAGGACCTGTCCTTAGTGCATGAGCTGGCTGTTTGGAGCCTGGGACCTATGCTGGGACACTTTGCTCAGCCTGGGTGAAGGGAGGAGAGGACTGGACCTGCCTAGACTGAATCTTTCAGGCTGAGCTGAATCCCCAGGGGAGTCCTTGCCCTGGAGGAGATGGGAATGGGGTGTGGGCTGCGGGGAGGGCGGGGGGGGGGGGGGGCGGGAGGAGGGAGTACAGGGAAATCTGTGGCTGATATGTAAAATTAAATTAAATTATAAAATAAAAAAAAGAAAATGTCTCCATAATATCTAGTTATGGGCAAGCCTGTTAAGCATTTTCTTAATTAGTGATTGATGTCGGTGAGGCACTAGCCCATTGTGGGTAGGGAACCATTTTTGCCTGGTGGTCCTGGGTTCTATAAAATAGGTGGCTGACCAAGCCATGAGGAGTGAGCCAGTAAGCAGCACTCCTCCATGGCCTCTGCAACAGCTCTTTCCTCCAGATTCATTCCCTATTTGAATTCCTGTACTGACTTCTCTAGATGATCAGCATTGTATAAAAGTGTAAGCAGAGTAAACCTTTTATTCCCACGTTGCTTTTTGTCATAGTGTTTCATCAAAGCAATAGTAGTACCCTAAGACAGAAATTGATGCCAGGATTGTGGGATATTCTTATGAAAACCATGATCATATTATTTTTGGGAAAATTGTGAAAGGACTTTGATCCAGGAAAGTCATGGAATGTCATTGGTCTATTCTGTAGGAGCATAGAAGATAACAAGGTTGAGAACAATTCAGACAATGGAGGCCTGGTTTGTGAAGTTTTATTGAGAAGTTTGAGAGCATTTTAAAGACTCTGGGCCTTTTTCTATTTTGAACTAAGAATATGTGGCATACCCCTCTCCTCAGGGCTCAGGTAATTGTGTAAAAGAGGAGGCAGAAAGATTATAAGAGCCAGAGATTGTGGATGACAAGAAGAAAATGGTGGGTTTTTTGTTTGTTTGTTTGTTTTTGTTTTTTAAGACACAACAAGACTGACACACATAAGAACTCACAGAGGCTCTGGTACCATGCACAGAAGTTGCACAGTTCCAAGGCACATGGGTTCCCAGTGTTGAGAGGTGAAAATGGGCACAATCTTCTGTCACTAACCCTGAAGCTATCACCAAATGAAAGCCACTTGCAAAGGAAAAAAGTAGTTTTGTTAAACAGAATTTCCCTAGGTATACAAACCCCAGTTAAGGGCAGGTCCCATACCCATCAGTAGATAGCGAACACCAAACAAACTCAAAGGTGATTTTTTAGATTTTTTTCTATCATCTTATTTTGTTTATGCATTTTTTAAATCTTACTGGTTTTTTTGTTGTATATTATGATTTCCAGTTTTGTGATTTTATAAGTTTTGTTTTTCTGTGAGTGTTGTGTTTTTGCCTCTTTTTTTCTTTTTTCAATTTGTTTATTTGCCTGTGTGTTTTCTAAAGTGAGAGACAAAATAAGGCACAGACATTGGAGTTTTATGGGTAGAGAAATGAGGAAGAAATGATCAGAATATATTATATAAAAAAATTTTCAATTGAAAAATGGAGATGTATTGAAAAAGTGAGTTAAATTAAATATAAAACAAAATTCCCAGAAGTTGGTAATTAATGAATACGGGTAGTTGGTTCATTAAGATGTATCATTGTTGTCCCATTCATATTTTTATATATGTGAAATTTCTCAAAATAAAGAAGTTAAAATAAGAATGAAGGCCTCTGGGGCCAGCATTATAAGAGCACTGAATCTATTTTCCTTATTGTACCACATCATTAATTCATTGTTTTAAGTAATACTGTCTATAGTTGTTAGAAGTCACATAACTAAAATAAAGATGGATATTTAGACCTGTGTGCTATAAAATTATAATGAAGAATTCACAGAGGAAAAGTATTTTTGTTGTTTTGCTTGAATTTTAATACTTTCCAGTGTTACTGTTATCTTCCAAGTTTAGTAAAACTTCTAAGTAATGTGTCTAGGCCGATTTCTCTTCCAAATATGTATCATTTATTAACTCTATCAGCATTTTCTCTTTAGATGTGGTCTTACTGCAAGACAAGAGTGTAATCAACCTCAAAATCCTTTTACTTCAATGTCCTGAAGTGATGGGATTATAGGTATGCACTAGCATGCCCAACAGCAGTTTGTGTGTGTGTGTGTGTGTGTGTGTGTGTGTGTGTGTGTGTGTGTGTGTGATTGTGTTAGAGTGACTACTATGAAGGCTGATTCTGAGAGGGTGAAGCTTCCAGTAGGGTGGCTGCTGCCCTGAACCATAAAACTGACCACATTTATTCTTGAATGCTTACAATACCCTAGCTATGTTTGGGTTGACAAAGTTGTGTGATACACCAACAGTCACGTGATGGAAGGTTGGATGTTTACTGCACAATGCTGGGTTTCTTGTGGTTCCTTTTCCAGTTGTGACACAGCAAAATAAATCTATTTAAGTAGTAAAAATAGGAAAATCCCTCAGGAGTGGGTAAGGGTTGTAGGAGTCAGAGAGGATGGAGGACACCTGGAGAACATGACCCACAGAATCAACTACTCATGGCTCACATGGGATCAGGGAGACCGAAATTGCAAGCATTGCGACTACAAGGTTCTGCACCAGGTCATCTGCATATATTTTATGTGTATTGCCTTGGTGTTCTCCTGGAACTCCTAATAGTGAAAGAACTTGTATCTCTAATTCTTTTGCCTGCTCTTGGAACTCTTTTCCTTCTACTGAGTTACATTGTCTAGCCTAGATATGAGGGCTTTTGCTTTGACTTGTTGTATTTTTTTTTGTATGTGTGTGTATGTGTGGTTGTTGTTTCTCGAAGGCCTGTTCTTTTCTGAAGGGAAACAGGAAGGAAGTAGATCTAGGGAGGAGGAGGATGGGCCTGGGAGGACTGGAAGGAGAAAAAAACTGTAATTGGGATATATTGCATGAGAGACGAAACTATTTTCAATAAAAACAAATAAATAATAAAATAAACCGTATTTTTAGTTAGCTGTGGCTAGGGAAGCAGCCCTGATTAAGAAAAGAGTAGCATGACTGAGCTGAAATAATTGATGCTGGTTAGCTGGATCTGAGAAATAGCAGATGAAACCACCAAGGAAACAAGGCCTCCCAAACACAGCAGAACCAGTGGACATATGTACTCACAGAGATTGTGGCAGCATGCACAGGGTCTTCACAGGTCTGGGCTTGATGGGGTCCCAGTGCTGAGAGTAGAAGTGGACACAAATCTCTATCTCTAACGAAGAAGCTGTCTCTAACAGTCTCACTAGATATACAAACCACTCTTAAGGCAGTGTCCTATGTTCTGTATATCCAGTAAAGCCATGTTAGAGAAAACTAATTTTCATTTACAAGTGTTTATGTGTTGCAGTGTAGTTGGAAGATTTCCTGTGTCCAGGCCTGCCGGTAGTCGGACAAATCTCTCCCACTTACTTCCCCCAAATAAACACACAGAGGCTTATATTAATTATAACTTCATGGCCATGGCTCAAGCCTTTTGCTAGCTAGCTCTTATATCTTAAATAAGCCCATAACTATTAATCTGTGTATCGCTGCATGTTCCATGGCTTTTCCTGCATTTTATTACATGTTGCTCCTTGGGCAGATTACTAGTGTCTCTCCCAGCCTTCTTCCTGTCTCTCTCTTTTAATTTCCCACCTGCCTCTAAGCTTCCTTGTCACAGGCCAAACGGTTGTATTTATCAACCAATCAGAGCAACACATATTCGCAGCATACAGAAAGACATTCCCCCACCATTGCAGTACAGGTTTGAAGGCATGCAGGGGTCATTGAGAGAAATGGATGCTTGGTACCAGAAAGAGAGACCAGGAGATTCTATTGGTAAAAAGTACAGCCCAGTTAAAGCAAGAGAACTCAACACTTAGGAGATCCCAGTGCCATAGGATAACCTCGAAGAAGAGCAGCTATGGAGTAGAGCCACCTGAACCTATGAAACAAGCTTTGTGTATGGTAGTTAACTTTTTTGAGGAGCCCAGAAGACCATGAATGAGTCCTAGATTTTAGACACTACGAGTTTTACAGTTTGAATTTGGATTTGCTTTGAGTCACTATGCCCTGATCTTTTCCTTTTGGAATGAGAAAGTATATAACTTATTTTTTTATTTTGCTGGAGCCCAGAATTCAGAGACTAGAACTTTTAAAAAAGATTTTGGAGTTTTATAGAGACTTTGGATTATTAAAGAGAATGAACTTTGAAAATGTTTGAATTTTTAACGACAGTGGGACTTTGAAGTTTCTAATGTTTTCTGTTGTAACATAAATATTGATATGAGATCTTATGGATGGCAAGAAAGGAAAGGTTATGTTTAATAAGGGATGTGTTTATGTGTAACTTTAAAAATGGGTCAATTGGGCTGGCTAGTTTTTATGTCAAACTTGACACAAGCTAGAGTCATCTGGGAAAACATAAAACCACAATTGAGAAAATGCATCCGTAAAATCTTGCTATAGGCAAGCCTGTTGTGCATTTTCTTAATTAGTAATTCATGTGGAAGGCCCAGCCTTTGTGGGTGGGGACATCCTTTGCTTGGTAGGCCTGGATTCTGAGAGAAGTAAAGCCAAGCAAGACAGTAAGCAGCACTCCTTCATGAACTCTGCACAAGCTTGTCTCCTCATTCAGGCCCTGTTTGAGTTCCTGTCTTGATTTTTTCCAAGAATAAACAGTAATGGGGACTATTAAGTAAAATTAGCCCTTTCCTCCTTATGTTGCTTTTTTTTTTTGGTTTTTCGAGACAGGGTTTCTCTGTGTAGCTTTGTGCCTTTCCTGGAACTCGCTTTGTAGACCAGGCTGGCCTCGAACTCACAGAGATCCGCCTGCCTCTGCCTCCGGAGTGCTGGGATTAAAGGTTAAAGGCGTGCGTCACCTCCGCCCGGCCACGTTGCTTTTTATTATGGTGTTTCATCACAGCAATAGTGATGCTAACTAAAACCCAAGTGGTGATCCTGAAATAGTATGCATACCACTAAAACCCAAAAGATTGAGGAAGCCATGTTTATATATTTATGCATATATGTGACAAAAATTAAGAAAAAGAGCCCATAAATTTTAGATTGTGTAAGAAGAGACATGGGAGACATTAGAAGGGAGAAATGGAAGGGAGGTGTCTAAATTAGGGTTACTATTACCATGACCAAAAGCAACTTAGCAAAGACAGGATATATACATATATATATGTAATAATAATTAAAAAAAAACAGAGTTCATGGGTTTCAAAATCCATAAGTAAGGGTATATGGAAGGGTCCAAGAGGAAGAATAGGAAGGGGAAATAATATAATTTTATTATAATCTTAAAATATAAATTAAATAATAAAAACATAGAGATAAAAATAAAATAAAAACAAAAAGGTTTAAGAAGCTGTTATGTTTTAGATTTAAATTTTCCTGATTCAGAACACTAAGCTGGTATATATCTCAACAAGGTTTTGCATGGCCCTCTTGATTTTAACAAATGCAGGGAAGTGGCTTATGATAGATAAGAAATACATGCTTGTGGTGATGTCTTCTAGGCATGTCATGCATTTCCCCAAATGACCCAGGAATGAGATATGGATATCTTTATAGTGTTCACTGGAAGTGATTTATGAGTTCATTTGACACTTGATGGATCTCAGGCTAGAAAATTACAGAGTAGGGAAGGGAAAGAAGCACAAGCAAGAAGAGCAGGCTGAAGGGAAAGTGGTCATTAAGATAATCAGACCAACAATGTTTCACAGTTGTATTCCCTTCAAGGGTCATTCATTGTCTGAGGAGATCCCAGGATTTTCATTCAGGTAAAGCCAAACTCTGAACTATTATGCAAAGGAATTTTGGGATGAATCAGAGTAAAGCAAAATCAGAGATGCTTCTTAAGCAAAACTGAGATAATCAATATTTAGATTTAAAGGAGAGAATTGAAAGAGAGAACAAGAACAGCAATGGACAGGGGAAAGACTGCTAGGCTTAAATACTACATAAAGAACTACTGGCAACCAAGAAATGCTGGGAGAAGGAGAAACAGCTTTCTCAAAGAAGAGCGCAGCAATTGGTTATTCAGTACCAATAGTCAACCCTGGAATATACATGTACTAGTAACATTATACAGACTGAGCAGGCTTTACTTAGGAATTACATATGTCTATACACACATAGATATTCATCTAACAACACATAGTCAAAAAAGAGGTTATTAATTTGAAAGAGAATAAGTTAGGGTATACGGGAGGGTTTGAAGGAAGGAAAGGGAAGGTTGAATGGTGTAATTATATAATAATTTCAATAAGAAAATAAACAGTAATAAAAGAAAAGAAAAATATATGTGGTTTATCTGTTTCTTTAAGAATTCACTTTTATAAATGGAACTGGAAGGTGGCTCTGTGAGTTAGATTGTTTGGGCTGCGGGATGAGAGATTGTAACAAGCTCAAGCTGACATAGGGACCCAGAGTAAGTATAATTTATTTATTCTTCATAGATACTGAATTGTGATGTCTTCAGGAAAAATGAACATTATATCTGCAGGCAATTTTGGCTTTATCAGTTGTGTGGCATTTCCTTGACCCTAAGGCAGTAGGAAGTATTAAGTGGACCCCAAAATGAGGCCCTTCCTGTCTTTTTATCCTGCCTCAGTAATTATTAGTGTTCTTTCAGAAATCATGTAAAATTTTGTTCATTTCAGAAATCTTAAACTCTTTAAGCATTAACTATGTGTCTAGACTCCCAAATTCAGATAGCCCACTTATCTTGGTGATACTAATACCAGCAGACAGACAAGGCAGACTTTGAACGTCCTATGACTATCTGTGCAGCCCATCTGTTATTAAAACCCTCAAGCTATGTGGCCAGTCAGTTAGCTTAGTACAGTGACTCTCAACCTGTGGGTTGCAACCCTTTTGGAGGTTTAACAACTCTGTCACGGGGTCACATATCAAATGACTTGCATGTGAGATATTTACTTTAAGATCCATAACAGTATCAAAATGACAGTTATGAAGTAGAAACAAAAATAATTTTTGTGGCTGGGAGAACTGTTTTAAAGGGGTGCAGCATTAGGAATGGTGAGAACTGGCTTAGTAGGGAGAGGTAATTGCACAAAGGCTCTCATGACCTGAGTTTGATCTCAAAATCTCACAAGTGGGCAGGAGAGAACCTAATTCACTAGAGTTATCCGTTGACCTCCAAACAAACTGGGGAGAACATGCTGGCTTGCTGGCACAGTGAGGTCTTTCCTCTCTCTGGTCTCTCTCTGTCTCTGTCTCTCTCCATCTTTCTCTCTCTTTTCTCTGTCATCCTTGCAGATTCCTGGGAGACTTCCTTGTGCCAAATTTTATGTGAAATATCCATCCACTTCCCAGTAGAATGTTTTTGGTACTCTTCCCCTATGGCACCCAACCTGATCTCTCATGTTCCCATCCCCACCTAACCTCAATTCACTCATGAAATCTCTTTTATTTCCATTTCCCAGGGAGATCTATGCATCCCCCCTTAAGCCCTCCTCATTATCTAGTCTCTCTAGGTCTGTGGACTGTATTATAGTTATCCTTTATTTTACAGCTAAAGTGGATATTTCATATCTACTTATGAGTGAGTACATACCATGTTTGTCTTCCTTGGTCTGGGTTACCTCACTCAGGATGATTTTTTTTCTATTTCCATTCATTTAACTTCAAATTTCATGATATCATTATTTTTAATAGCTGAGTAATACTCCATTGTGTAAATGTACCCACATTTTCATTATACATTCCTCAGTTGAGGGACATCTAGGTTGTTTTCAAGCACTGCTGTGAGCAAGTGTCCTTGTGGTATGATTGAACAACCTTTGGATATATGCCCAAGAGTAGTAAAGTGGGATCTTCTAGTAGATAGATTCCCAGTTTTTTTGAGAAATGGCCATATTGATTTCTTAAGTGACTGCACAAGCTCTCACTCCCACTTACAGGGGAGGAGATTTCCCCTTGCTCCACATCCTTGTCAGCATGAGCTGTCACTTGTGTTTTTGCTCCTAGCCATTCTTACAGGTGTAAAACAAAATTCCAGAGTTGTTTTGATTTGCATTTCCCTGATGACTAAGGGTGTTGAACATTTTTTAGTGTTCCTCCGGCATTGGAGATTCCTCTGTTGAGAATTCTGCATTTAGATCTGTACTCTACTTTTTAACTGGATTATTTGGTTTCTTGATGTCCCATTTCCTAAGTTCTTTATATATATTGGAAATCAGTCCTCTGTCATATATAGGGTTGGTGAAGATATTTTCCCATTCTGTAGGCTGCAGCTTTGTCCTATTGATGATTTTCTTTGACTTACAGAAAAGTTTCAATATCATGAGGTCCCATTTATTAAGTGTTGATCTTAGTGTCTATGCTATTGCCATCAAGTTCAGAAAGTTGTCCCCTGTGCCAATACATTTAAGGATATTTCCAACTTACTCTTCTATCAGGTTCAGTGTATCTACATTTATGTTCAGGGTTTTGATCCACTTGGACTTGAGTTTTGTGCAGGATGATAGGGATCTGTTTTCATTCTTCTACATGCCAACATTCAATTAGGCCAGCACCATTTGTTAAAGATGCTTTCTTTTTTACATTCCATACTTCTGGCTTCTTTGTCAAAAATCAGATGACCATAAGTGTGTGAATTTAAGTCTGGATTTTCAATTTATTTCCATTGATTAACATGTCTTTTTATCATTTGCCTTCATTTTATCATTTACATTCATCAACATGTCTTATATACCATGTAGTTTTCATTACTGTAGCTCTGTAGTGGAGCTTGAGATCAGGGATGATGATACCTCTGGAAGTTCCTTTACTGTACAGGACTATTTTAGATATCCTGTTTTTCTTTTTCTTTTTTATTTCCCATCGGGAAAATTTTAATGTCAGCTCTTCTTTCCTTATGGGTTATAGGTCTATTCAAATTGTTTATCTGATCTTGATTTAGTTTTGTTAAGTAGAATGCATCAAAAAATTTGCTCATTTCTTTTAGATTTTCCACATTTTTTGTGGTATAGACTATTGAATTACTAACTAATGATTCTTTGGATTTCATTGGTGTCTGTTGTTATGCCCAACTTTTTGTTTCGATTTTGTTGATTTGGATATTCTTTCTCTGCGTTTTAGTTAGTTTGGATAAGGGTTTGTCTATCTCATTGATTTTGTCAAAGAACCAATTCTTCGTTTCATTGATTCTTTGCATTGTTCTGTTTGTTTCTATTTTATTGATTTCGGCTTTGAGTTTTATTATTTCCTGCCACTCACTCCCCTTGGAAGTGTTTGCTTCTTTTTTTTCTCAGAGATTTCGGGTGTGCTCAAATAGTAGAAGATATTGAGATCTCTCTAATTTCTTTATGAAGGCACTTAGTACTATGAATTTTCCTCTCAGCACCACTTTCATTGTGTCCCTGAAGTTTGGGTATATTGTGTATTCCTCTTCATTGAATTCTAGAATGTCTTTAATTTCTTTCTTTATTTCTGTCTTAACCCAGTGGTCATTCAGTAGAGAGTTCTTCCGTTTCCGTGATTTTGTAGGCTGTCTGTTGTTTCTGTTGTTGAAATCCAGCTTTCATCCATGGTGGTCAGATAGGATACAAGAGGTTATTTCAATTTTCTTATATCTGTTGAGATTTCCTTTGTGAGTGAGTATGTGGACAATTTTGGAGAATGACCTATGAGGTGCTGAGAAGAAGATATGTTCCTTAGTTTTGGGGTGAAATGTTCCATAGATATCAATCAGGTCCATTTGAGTCATAACAGCTGTTAGTTCCATTATTTCTTTGTTTAATTTCTGTCTGGATGACTGATCCATTGTTGAGAGTGGGGTCTTGAAGTCTCCCACTATTAATATGTGGCATTGGATATGTGATTTAAGCTTTAGTAATGTTTCCTTTACACATGTGAAGCCGGGCGGTGGTGGCACACGCCTTTAATCCCAGCACTCGGGAGGCAGAGCCAGGAGGATCTCTGTGAGTTCGAGGCCAGCCTTGGCTACCAAGTGAGTTCCAGGAAAGGCGCAAAGCTACACAGAGAAACCCTGTCTCAAAAACCAAAAAAAAAAAAAAAAAAAAATACACATGTGAGTGCCCTTGTGCTGGTGGCATAGATGTTCAGAACTGAAGTGTCATCTTGATGGCCTTTTCCATTGATGACTATGAAGTGTTCTCCCTATTCCTTTTGGTTAATTGTGTTTATAATTCCTTTTTGTTAGATATTAGAATGGCCACACCACCTTGCTTTTTGGGTCCATGTGCTTGGCAAATCTTTCTTCAACCCTTTATTCTGGGTAGTATCTGTCTTTGATATTGAGATTTGTTTCTTCTATGCAGTAGAAGGATGGATCCTGTTTTCACTTCCATTCTATTAGCCTGTGTCTTTTTATTTGGTGGATTAATTGCATTGATATTAAGAGATATTAATGACCAATGATTGTTAATTCCTATTATTGGTGCTGGTGGTAGATGTGTGTGTGTGTGTGTGTGTGTGTGTGTGCGTGTGCGTGTGCGTGTGCGTGTGCGTGTGTGTGTGTGTGTGTGTGTGTGTGTGTGTGTGTGTGTGTGTGTGTTTCCCTTACTTGGGTTTTGTTAATGTGAGATTATCTATTGCCTGTGTTTTCATGGGTGTGGTTTGGAGTTTTCTCTCTAATGCTTTCTATAGGACTGGATTTGTGGTAGATTTTTTTTTTTTAATTTTTACTTTATCATGAAATATCTTGTTTTTCCACCTATGGTGATTGAAGGTTTCGCTGTGATTAGTAGTCTAGAATGGCATCTGTGGTTTCTTAGAGTCTGCAAGACATCTTTCCAGGCCCTTCATGTTTTAAGAGTCTCCATTTAGAAGTTAGGTATAATTCTCATAGATGTACTTTTACATGATATTTGTCTTTTTCCCCTTGCATATTTCAATATTCTTTCTTTGTTTAGTATGTTTAGGGTTTTGATTTTTATGTTGCAAGCAGACTTTCTTTACTGGTCAAATTTATTTGGTGTTGTGTAAGTTTCTTGTACCTTTATAGGCATTTCCTTCTTTAGGTTAGGAAAATCTTTTTTAGTGATTTTGTTGAAAATATTTTCTAGGCGTTGGCACTTGGAATCTTCTCCTTCTTATATTCCTATTATTTTTAGGTTTATCTTTTCACAGTGTCCAGAATTTCTGGGATGTTTTGTGTCAGGAATTTTTTAGATTTATCATTTTCTTTGACCAATGTATCCATCTCTTCTATTGTATCTATCTTCTATACCAGAGATTCTCTCTTTCATCTCTTGTATTCTGTTGGTAATGCTCATTCCATGTAGTTCCTGTTTTCTTACCTAAGTTTTCCAACTCCAGGGTTTGTTCAGTTTTATTTTTTTCTTTATTGGTCCTGTTTCCATTTTCAGGTCTTAGTGTTGTTTATTTCCTTTATCTATTTATTTCCATTTTCCTGGATTTCTTTCAGGGATTTGCTCATTTCCTTTTTAAGGGACTCTAGCATCTTCATAAGATTGGCTTTTAGGTCATTTTTGTGCTTCAAATGTGTTTAAATATATAGGGCTTGCTGTAGTAGGATAGCCAGGCTGTAATGTTGCCATATTGCCCTGGATGTTGTTTATTGTGCTTGTATGCAGGCCATTAGTCATCTAGGTTTAGGGTGATTATTGGTTTAGTTACTAATTTCTGAGCTTATCTTTGTTGGATGAAAGTTTTTTAGATTTTTTTCCTTTCCCTTGGTTTCTGTTTCTTTACTGGTCTTCTGGCCAGAGTGGCCTGTGGTTATATTGACCGGGGAGTCTTCAGGTCCAGTAAGGTGTCTTTGCTAGGGGTTTGGTGGGCTGCATGATCTCTGGGGTCTTGGGTGTCTGCATTGCCTCTGGGATTCTAAGGTTCTGGGAACTGGCCTGGCCTCTGGGGTTCTGGATACCAGTGTAGCCTCTGGGATTCCAGGTACCTGTGTGGCCTCTGGGGTTCCTAGAACTGTTTTTGTCTCTGGGATAACAGGGGTATTTTTTTGGGGGGGGGTGGTTCAGGATAATTTGCTGAAGAGAAGTGATGCTATTTAGGCAGCTGGGTGGGCTTTAAGGAGTGTTAGTGAGTTGTGGGCATTGTCTTACTTGGGGTTCCTGGTACCAGCATGACCTGCAGTACAACAGAGATATTCTGTTGGAGTTGTTGGCCAGGATATGGATCTGAGGGCAGAGGGTGCTATTGGGGACAGCTGGGTGGGCTCTAAGTGTTGGGAGTGTCTTATCTGGGATACAACTGTTGTTTCACATAGAGCAAGTGTCTTCTGCCAGAGCTGTAGGCTGAGATGTCCAGATTGCTTTTCTAATAGTTGATTACTTGAGAGTATTTCACTACATACAGTTGTATTGTTAGGCTTAGCTTGAAATTACTCACCCAAGTCTCTTATAACTATATAAAGGAATGATTTCTTCATCAGATATCAGAATAGATTAAAACCCCTTTGGGTTGGGGAATTTGTTTCATGTGTAATCTGCTAAATGCATAAGGATGAAGACCTAAGTTCACAAGCAGAATCCAAATAACAAGTTTTCATGGTAGCACAGGTCTGCAACTCTAGCAATGTGTGTGTGTGTGTGTGTGTGTGTGTGTGTGTGTGTGTGTGTGTGTGTTTAGTGGTGGGTGTATTTGGGGGAAATCATCAGCCAGTCACTTTATGTGAAAGGCCAAGCTCCAAGTTCAGTGAGAGACATTCTGTCCAACACTAAGGTGTGTCTATAGAGATAGCACCATGGTAACTACAATGATTGTTCTCACAGAATACATAAGTTTGATTGCCAGCACCCATATGGCAGTTTACAGCAGCTGGTAACTCCTGTCACAGAACATCTTTTGCCCTCTTCTGGCCTCTGCAAACGCTGTATGCATGTGGTACACAGAAATGCATTCAGAGAAAATACACACATCAAGTAAATAATAAGAAAAAAAAAAAAGAAAGGTAAGGACTGTTGAAGAAAGCAACAGAAAAAGATACCAGAAATCTCCCCCCTGGACTCTCTGTATACACAATTAGGTGTTTTCACACACATACATGTGTACAGAAGTGCATACCATACAACACACATACTGACATACACACAAATATATACCAACACACATGCCTTTATACTTTCTACATATGGAAATGTTCATTTCTCTCATTTCCAGGGATGGTAATTGTTTTGATTTTCTAGTTGACTAAAATACCACAAATGGTTCTTTGTGAGATATTGCTATTCATTTTTTACCCTTTATTTAAACTAACTCAAAAAACTTCACTTAATTTTCTTAGACACTCAATATCCCTTAAATTAACAAAAATATAGCAACATTTAATTCTATTTCACACTTGTTTGAGGAAGAAAACACTATGAAACTAATATGATATTATGTGCAATGATGGATGATATTGGAATAATAATAATAATAATAATAATAATAATATCTTGCTCATCCCGCAGGCAATGAATCAGCCTCTCCTAGTGTTGTAGTAAATTCCTGTGATTCTGAAAAAGTCATTGCAAAGGGAATTATATCCTAGAAGAAGGAAAGAGACTTGATACCGCTAAGGCTAAACGTGAAATCCCTTAAGTATCTACATGGGAGAATTGCATTGTCAGCAACATCAGGAACCCCAGAGGAAGAGCCCTGCAGTTTTTCCTGCTTAAGGAAAAGGCCACAGCACAGAGCAGGGGCTGACATGGATAGTGGGTGTTCTTGAGTTTCAGAGCTGAAAGCTACTATAATTTGTGGTGTATTTTTTTTTTAAATATTTACGAGTACATGAGTTTGTCAGTGTGTGGATGTGTGCACACAAGTGCAGGTCCATGTGGTGACCAAGAGAGGGCCTTGGCTACCCTGAAATTGGTGTTACAAACAGTTGTGAGCCATGTGATATTGACTCTGGTAACCAAACACTTCTCCTCCTTCAAGAACAGCAACCACCGAGATATTTCTCTAGTCTCCAAGGTCCAATCTTAAAAATTACAGATTTTAAATACAAAAGTAGGTATTAGAACAATATCTGTTTAAAATGAATTAAAAACTACAATAAATTACACAGTACTACAGGTTGGTTCTAAACGCAGCCATCCATCAAAGGTGTTGTTTTTTATAAAAGATTTATTTTATTTTTATTTATATGTGTGTCTCTTGTGTCTTTGTGTCTGTGTGAAACTACATGCACATGCCTGCAGATCCCTGCAGAGGTCAGAAGAGCTCGTTAGATACCCTGGACCTGGAGTCACATGCAGTTGCTGGGAACTGAGCCCTGGTCCTCTACAGCAGCAGCAACTACTCTTAATTGCTGAGCCATCTAGCCAGCTCCCCACAGATTTTTTTAAAAGTAATTTCTTTTTTGATTCTTTGGGAATTTCACATCATGCACCCTAACACTACTCACTTCCCAGTTCCCTGATATCCTCCCTTCAACCATGCAGCATTTCTCCTCTCCCCCAAATTAAATAAAAACAAGCTAGTAAGCAAGCAAGCAAACAAACAAACAAAAAAGCCCAAACAGCCAAAAAAAAATCTTTGATCCTCCTTCTTTCCTGCCTCTCTCACACCTCTTCATTCCTTCTGGTGATGTTGTGAGCACAGGTGTATCACACCATTGCAATGCATCATTGGCCTGGTTTAAGGCCTCTGGTTTCTGATACACCATCATCGCTGGATTTTCACTGAAACTCCTCTCCAGTATCCAAGGCAGCCCCGAGTCATGGATAGCCTGCAGGTATCTTTCCACAGGACCAGTCCCTTCATGAGCTCCAACTGGTCCAAATGGAGTAGATACTAGGGTAGGCCAAATAAAGACCCAGCTCTGGACCTAAGTAGTGACTAAGCTGACCAGTCTGGGCCACTGGGGCAGCCTCCCTTAGGTGAGGGGCATAGTCAGCTCCCCTATGCCCATACCATCAAGATCAGTTCTCTCTGTCCCATGATGAGGGGTGGGGCTATCTTTCCTGAGTGTGGAAGGACCAGGTATCTTGCTGCAGTGTCCAGTGAGGGGCAGGTCCAGTATCTCCAGGACTAGAAAAGAGTGTTGACAAAAAATGACATCAAAACTTATGAAGTTCAATGATAATATTCTTTTTTTTCTTGATGAAGTCACATGATAACCATTAGCGTATGGACACCACAATTTTGATGTTCCCCAGTGACTTAGAATTAAATATTTTATTAGGAGCATTGAAATTCCAAGTCCCGACTCACCTTTTAAAAGTGAGACCTTATTTAATCTTCTAATTTCATTAGTGAAACAATACATTATAAATTGAGTAATTTAAATGTGCTGCTTGAGAATGCAAAGGGAAGACTCATTTAATAAATAGTTGAAATTGCTTTGTCTACATTGAAATATTCCCGTGAAAATAAACATGAAGTGAATTTAAATTAAAATGTCTGACTAGTGAGGGATGTACCTCAGAGGAAGAACATTTGTTTAGTCTACATAAGGTCTTAGGTCTAATTCATAGTCCAGTATAACTTTTAAATAAAATAAAATATAACATGAATAAATAAGTACAGTTAGTTTTGAAATGACTCTTTTTTGGAAATTATAACCATACATAATTCATGTGAAAAGAATATTAATGCACAAAAATATCTTTCATTATGTTTCTAGAAAATATTTCATCTAAGTTATTTATGTGCTACTAATTTTCTGTAGATTTTATTTTAATGAAAACATGATTATCTTCTTAGAGAGAAAACGATATATATAAACATTATATAATATTTCTCACTTATGAAGTTGTGATCTCACTAGGTAATTTTAAGGTAGCATATTAAATTTTTATAAAGTATCTCTAGTGGCTGGCTTTAAATTCAAAACTATTCTTCATGTTATTTATTACTTGTTCTTTTCTTTCATAGAGCTTTCCTTTTCAAAATTAAACTTATTATATCGATATAATTGCAGATTATATTCAGTTCTAAAAGTTCTACAGAGATTCTAAGTGTACTGTTGGCAATTCTTTATCAATGATAGTGGTTTCTAAAACTGTATTACCATATAGTGGCATCAGTACAATCAGAATAGCACAAATTCCTTTAGCTTCATCCCTGCTGCTGTCCTCTGTTAATCATATTCCCCTTTTAACTCCTGCAAATAAACACCTACTTTATTCTTCATTTGTATAACTCTTTTAGTTTCAAGCATGAGTGACAAATTAAAAACCTTTCCATTTAAATCTCTTCATCTTTACTTGCAAGTGTTCATTGCCAAGTGTCATTGGTCTGGTTGAGGCCTCTGGTTTCTGCTACACCACCGATAACAGACTCTCACTGGGGTTCCTCTTGGATATCCTGTTGTTGTCCTGTGTTGTGGAGATACTACTGTTTTGGATCTATAGGTGTGTTCCCTTCACATGCTCCAACAGTTCATAGGTTTGGTGAATGTTCGGCTGGGTCAGCTCAGAGCCCTATTTCTGGGCCTGGGTGGTAACTGGGTTGGTCAGTCCTCCAGCTTTCCCCTATCATCACCACCAGGGCAAGCTTCCCAATAGTTATTGAGAGCCGCTGTTAGTGAAAGTCCATGAGAGTATACAGCAGTGACAACTAGAGTTCAGAAGGTCAACCTATCAGAACTGACGGTTCCGTTAGAGGAAACTATCATGCAAGGCATTATGGAATTACTGCCTTGTGAATGAACTGGTTGTCTTTTGTTGTAAACTTCTTGTGCAATAACAGCTAGGATTTTCCCCATTTACCATGCATCTCTATGTTATGTGTACATGTAATCTCACGATTGCATCTCAATCTTGGGCACAACTTTCCCTATACATTTGGGGTAATTGGACAACTGTCCACAGCTGTGTTTATTTTTCATTAACATATGGCCAGGGTCATTCTCCAGACAAAAGTATTTCAGCAAAGATACCTTTTTCCAAGGACAAAATTGCACATAGATAAACATTAGCTCATCTCACCCGCAGATAGAGAAAAGAACCACTAACAATTAAATCTTCAACACCCTTACCTTCACTCCGGGTTATTTACACAAGACCCTAACTTAAGAGATTTACTGCTCACATTCCTGGGATGAAGTTTTAGCCATTTGCTAGATACTGAGTTAAGGCAGTTACTTCCCACTGACCCAAGGAGATTGCCTACAAGGCCAGGCAGGCAATAGATGCCAAGCTTCTTTCTTGTGCAAATTAAATTTTTATTCCTCCTCAGCCAGGTGCTATTCCTAGATTTTCTCCTCAGCAATTACTCTGAGTGAAAGTGCTTTTACTAACCAAATACTACATGCTCTAACATAGGCTCCTTAGCCACCTAGCATATATCCCCCTCCCTATCAGAAAGCAGCTGCAGCTGGGATGAACAGAAAAAGAGGAGCCAAAGACAGTTTACTTTCTTGTAACTTATTGACCCCTAACATTCTACCTAGCCATTTCTAGATTATAGTTTGAGCACATAAATTCCCTAATTGATTTTAGCCTTTAGTTGACACTGCCAGAGAACTGCCCTTTAGTCACTCCCCTTTTGGGTTATAATTGGAAGCTGACAATTAATTGCTTTATGTGTGGGTCCTTATCACCTCTGTCTGAGACGCTGAAAACTTCAAGCCTCACATTGCTTTACCAAAGAATGACTGCATGTGTATATATACTGGTTCTCTGAGAGCACTGGGAAGATAGATAGAGAAGAACAAAGATGAGGACGGAGATGGAAAGAACTAGGTAGAATGATGAGAGAACAGCAGAAGGGACTGAGAGCAAGAGGAACCAAGAGGAGCTAAATAAGAGAGCAGAAAAGAAATTGTGTACATAGAATTGACTTAGAGAAATAAAGCAAATGGACTAAAGAACTCAGTGTGCTTACATTCATTCAATATCTCTCAGATTAGAATCCTAGGCTGGTTGGTAGACTCTTCCGTGGACCCTGGGAGCAAACAATACAGGCTGGACCTATTATTGTTTGCGTTAAATAGTGCCTCTGCTAGCTCATCCAATAGAGCCTGCAGCAAGGAGTGGGGCCAGTTATGCTCGCAGGTCCTCAAATCTGGTTCACCCCCACTCACACCATCAGGGCCAGCTCTACTGTTCTGCCCAGGCTAGGTGTAGGGCCCTCTCTCCTGACTGCTGTAGGGGTATACAAGGGAGAGGGTGGATGCCCTCAGGGCTGGCTCACCTGTGCCCCCAACAATCTACAACATGGTCACCTCTAGTGTCCTGCCCAGGCAGGGTGCAGGGCCCTCTCTCCTGTGTGCTGCAGTTGATGAGGGACAGGGCCAACTCTCTCATCTGCTGCACGTGGTAGTGGGTGAGGGGGGAAGGGAGGGCATCTTTCTCTCACCCATGCCACCACTTGACAGACAATTGGGGGCGGGGTTAGACCTCCTGCTCTCATGCCCTTAGTATCAGCTCACCTGCATCCAGACCATAAGGTCAGCTCTAGTGTGCTGCCTAGGTGAGGTACACACCTGTGCTGACGGGCGGGACCATCTTTCCCTAGTGCAAGGCTGGGGAGCAAGGGGAACAGCTCTTCCCTGAGAGTCAAGACTCACTTTCTTGTGGGCATATCTAACAACCGGCAGGCCAGCTATTCCAGGGCCAGTGAAGGGCAGAGCTGGTTCAGCACAACATGATTCCAATGAACTCCTGTGCTAACACGGGTCCAAGGACATCGCCACAGACCCCAGCCTCAGCAGGACCAAGGACTCAGATGGTGCAGCATCTTGGACATCATCATGGCCCCAGTGGTAGCACAAGGGACCCAGATTAGAAGGTCCCAACAGCCGTAAGGTTCTCAGGAATCAACATGGTCTAAGGTGGCTGACCAGCCCCTGAGCATCTGCAGAATCCTAGGTGTTTACAGGAGCCATGAACATCACCCCAGACCGGGGCAGCTGCAGGGCTATGGAAACAGTATGACTCAATGGACCACACTAGAGCTTCCACCAAAAGATTCTTTTTTTTTCTTTGTTTTTGTTTCTGATTTTTGTTTCTTTGGTTGGTTTGTTTTTTTCTTTTTTTTTTTTTTTATCTTGGAGGGAAGGTTGCAAGGGCAGAGGGTGGATGCTAGTGGACTGGGGAAACAAGAGGGATTGGAATGCATGATGTGAAATCCACAAAGAATCAACACAATCAAGGACACCAAAAGAAAACTCACAGAATCAGCTAAGCTGGACCCATAGGGGCTCACAGAGACCAAACTGACAACCTGGGAGTCTGCTTGTGTCTGACCTAGGCACTCTACACATATGTTACAGTGGTGTAGCTTAGTCCTTTTATGGGACTCCTAAAGGTGGGAACAGGGACTTTCTATGACTCTTTTACTGGCTTTTGGGAACCTATTCCTCATAGGTTGCCATGCCCAGCTTTAATACAAGGGGAGGGTCTTAGTCTTACTGCAACTTGGTATGCGATGTTTTGTTGATATCTATGGTAGGCCTGCCCTTTTCTAAATAGAAACGGAAGAGGAGTAGTAGATGACTATGGGAGACAGAGGGGAAGTTGGGGAGGGAAAGAGACTGAGAGAAG
Source organism: Peromyscus californicus insignis (assembly GCF_007827085.1). NCBI lineage: Eukaryota > Metazoa > Chordata > Mammalia > Rodentia > Cricetidae > Peromyscus > Peromyscus californicus. The sequence continues at coordinate 45,790,265 of NW_026294491.1, read as the reverse complement.
AGGATGGAGGGAAAATGTGGCATCGATGTAAAATAAATAAATAAATATATTAAAAATAAAAAAACCCAAATCTTTCCCAATTGGATTTTTATAATTGACACAGATTTAATGTGATTAGTATAGAATTTATTCTAAAAATGAACCATTCTTATTGTTGAAAGAGTTCCACCAAAGGCTGTTCTATTAGTTTGTGAACAATTCAGTAACTGTAGGACATCAAGAGTGTTTAAAATTTTGGCTACTGTATATAAATCAGCTAAGGTGGAAGCATCTGTGTCAGAAAGTGATGTGTACATGTACATATGCATGCCTTTTTATATCTCTTGGATAAGTTCACACCTGTTTGACATACTGCTTAAGATCTTAAGAAACTCCATGAAAATCATTTTCCAAAGTGGCTAATCCATTTTACTTTGCATAACTGCATTTTGAGAATATTATTTTGTTTTCACTGTTTCTGTTTATTTTAGTTATTCTACTAAGTACATAGTGACATCTCATCGTGATTTTAATTTGTGCTTTCTACTAGCTAATGATATTGAGGAGATGCTGCTGCACTATTTACAGATGGTATTCTATTTCCTAATTGTACATTTGGTTGTTTACTATCTTAAAATAGACTATATTAAGATGCAATTTTTTAATTTTTTTCCAATCATCAGCATTTTTTTATCCTATTAATTAGAATTTTCACAGATCAAATGTTATATTTTTGTTCTTGTGATGTTTACATTTTCATTAAGTTCTATTAGTAAAGATTGTGCTCACTGATAATAACTTTATGATCCATCCTAGTAAGGATAAAGATTATTTGCATAGATTTGCATTCTAAAATGTTTTCCTTTATTATTAAAGTTTAACTCTTTTCCATTTAAGATGAGGTGGATTTTGAGTAAATTTTGGTAAATACTATAGTTTCTTTCATGTACTCTCTGGCTTTGTTGACACTGTAACTTTTCTTCTTGAGTATATTTAAATTTTGTTTTTCTTTTACTGATTTCCTAATAATAGACTGTCTTGACTCCTCTTGATTTGCTTATAGAACAGAACATAATAATTATCGTAGGTATTGTTCAAATGCATTGCTAAGTTTCCAGTAGTGGGTTTTATTTCTGTGTTTGTGAGCTATTTCAGTTTACATTATTTTGTATTTTCCTGTTTTATTTTGGTAGCAGTGTTTTTCCAAAATAAATTTTAATTCTTGTCTATTTCCTGGATGAAATTCATATAAATGTTCATTAAATAATTTGAGGGATGTTCCACTGAAACTATTTTGCCATGGGAATTTCTTTTGGCAGGAGCTTTAAAATGAGTTTATGCAATAGATTATTCTACATATACCACAGGGGTGTATCTATGCCAATGTGTCCCAAACATATTTATTATGTTAGTTTTCTTTTTTATTTAAGAAAAAATTATTCATTTTACATACTAACCACAGATCCCTCTCTCATTCCTCCTCCTGCTTCCCATGCCAGCCTTCAACCCATCCCTCTTCTCCTCCAAAAGGGTAACTTCTCCCATGGGGTGACAGGAAAGCCTGGCACATTCAGTCGAGGCAGGAACTAGCCCTGCCTCATGCCTCAAGGGTGAGCAAGGTGTCCAACCATAGGTAATGGGATGCAGAAAGCCAGCTCTTGCACCAGGGATAGATCCTAATCCCACTGCCAGGGGCACCTCAAACAGACCCAGCTACACAACTACCTCCCATATTCACAGGGCCTAGTCCATTCCTACGCAGGTTACAGAGCTGTTGGTCTAAAGTTCATGAGTTCTTATGAGGTTGGTTCTGTTGTCTCTGTAGTTTTCCCCATCGTGATCTTGACCCCCACCCCCTTACTCATGTAATCCCTCTTCTCTCTCTTCAGCTGGACTCCCAGAACTCAGCCTGGTGCTTGGTTGTGGTTCTCCACATCTGCTTCCATCAGTTACTGGATGAAGGCTCTATGACGACAGTTAGAGTATTCACCAATCTGATTACCAGGGTAGGCCAGTTCAGGGAACCTCATCACTGTTGCTAGTAGTCTAATCTGGGATCATCCTTGTGGATTCCTGGGAATTTCCCTAGCACCAGGTTTCTCCCTTACCCCATAATGTCTTTCTTTATCAAGATATCTCTTTCGCCGGGCGGTGGTGGCGCATGCCTTTAATCCCAGCACTCGGGAGGCAGAGCCAAGCGGATCTCTGTGAGTTCGAGGCCAGCCTGGTCTACAGAGTGAGATCCAGGAAAGGCGCAAAGCTACACAGAGAAACCCTGTCTCGAAAAACTAAAACTAAAAAAAAAAAAAAAAAAAAAAGATATCTCTTTCATTGCTTTCCCACTCCGTCCCTTCCCCCAGCTCAACCATCCTATTCCCTCATGTTCTCTTCCCTCCTCCCCTCTATTGTCCACTCTCATCCCCAATTTACTCTTGGAGATCTCCTCTGTTTCCCCTTCTCAAGGTGATCTGTACATTCCTCTTAGGGTCCTCCTTGTTACCTAGATTCTCTGGAGTTGTGGGTTGTAGTCTGATTATCCTTTGCTTTATATATAGTATCCACTTATGAGTGAGTACATACCGTGTTTGTCTTTCTGAGTCTAGGTTATCTCACTCAGGATGATATTTTCTCGTTTCCTCCATTTGCCTACTAATTTCATAATGTCATTGTATTTTACAGCTGAATGATACATCAATGTGTATATATACCACATTTTCTTTATCCATTCTTTGGTTGATGGGCTTCAAGGTTGCTTCCAGGTTCTGGCTACTACAAATAATGCTGCTATGAACATAGTTGAGCAAGTGTCCTTGTGGTATGATTGAGAATCCCTTGGGTATATGCACAAGAGTAGTATCATTGGGTCTTGAGGTAGAATGATTCCCAATTTTCTGAGAACTCACCATACTGATTTCCAAGTTTGCGCTCCCACCAATGGTGGAGGAGTGTTCCCCTTGCTCCACATCCTCTCCTACATAAGGTGTCATCAGTGATTTTGATCTTAGCTATTCTGACAGGTGTAAGATGATATCTCAGAGTCATTTTGAGTTGCATTTCCCTGATGACTAAGGCTGTTGAGCAATTCCTTAAATGTCTTTCAGCCATTTGGGATTCTTCTGTTGAGAATTCTCTGTTTAGATCTGTAGCCCATGTTTTAGTTTAATTGTTTGGTATTTTGCTGTCTAGATTCTTGAGTTCTTTACATATTTTGGAGATCAGCCTTCTTTATGGGGGCTTAGTGAAGATCTTTTCCCATTCTGTAGGCTGTTGTTTTGTCTTATTTACCATGTCCTTTGCCTTATAGACCTTCTCAGTTTCAAGAGGTCCCATTCATTAATTGTTGATCGCAGTATCTGTGCTACTGTTGTTATATTTAGGAAGTGGTCTCCTGGGCCAATGCATTCTAGGCTATGTCCTACTTTCTCCTCTGTCAGGTTCAGGGCAGATGAATTTATGTTGAGGTCTTTGATCCACTTAGTTTGAGTTTTGTGCATGGTCATAGATATGGATCTATTTGCAATCTTCTACATGTTGACATCCATTTATGCCAGCACCATTTGTTGAAGATGCTTTTTTTTCCATTGTACAGTTTTTGCTTCTTTGTGAAAAATCAGGTGTTCATAGGTATGTGGATTAATGTCAAGGTCTTCAGCTGGATTCCATTGGTCCACATGTCAGTTTTTATGCCAATATTAAGCTCTTTTTATTATTTTAGCTCTGTAGTAGAGCTTAAAGTCAAGGATGTTGATGCCCCTAGGAGCTGCTTTATTGAAAAGAATTGTTTTAGATATCCTAGGTTTTCTTATTTTTCCATATGAAGTTGAGTATTATTCTTTGGAAGTCTGTGAAGAGTTGTGTTGGGATTTTGATTGGTATTGTATTGAATCTGTAGATTGCTTTTGGTAAGATTGCCATTTTTATTAGATCTACCTAACCATGAGAATTGGAGTTCTTTCCATTTTCTAATATCTTCTTCAATTTCTTTCTTCTAGGACTTAAATTTCTTGTCATACAAGTCTATTACTTGTTTGGTTAGAGTTATCCCAAAGTATTTTCTTTTATTTGTGGCTATTGTAAAGGGTGATGTTTCTCTGATTTCTTTCTTGGCCCTATTATGTTAGTTTTCTATTAATGGCTTTAAATGTAGAAAAGTTTTCTTTGGTTTTATTATTTTTATCTATTAATAAGTCTATATAGTTTCTAGCTCATTTATATATGCTGAAATATATTTTTTCTTCATTTGAAAATATTTATACTTCTTATGCTTTCATATTTAGATTAAATAGTATTAAAATAAATAAAAAGTAGGTAAATGATAAAGTAAAATATGTTTAAATTTACTATTTACTTTATATATGCTATTTTCCTTATTTTTTATTTATTTATCTACATGGGGAGGCACATATGTAGATGTAGGTGTGTTGTATTTATTTGTCAGGGCATGTATATTCTACTAGCTGTGGACAGAGGACAATTTGCAAGAGCCAGTTCTATCCTTCCATCATGTGATATCAGGGAATCCACCTCAGTAAAACAGATATAAGAGCAAATCTTTAATTGATAGAGTCATCTTTATGGTCCTCAATCTGTATATTTTGATAGGACATTTAAAACTTGTCTCTATGTTAAAAGAAAACCTGTAGCCTCATGTGTTGGTTCACTCCTGTAATCTCAGCATTTCAAATTAGAGGCATGAGGATCAGAAAGTCAATATAATCCTTGCTTACCCCATGTGTTCAGTGCCTGCTTGGGTTTCATGGAATCCTATCTCTAAAATGTAGAGGAAAAGAAGAAAAAAAAAAGAAAAGTTTTAACAGATGAATAACTCAATTGGGATATAGATACAAGAACACAATAAAAATGGAAATAAAAATATGTAGCAAGTTAAAAAGAATACATATATGTGTTCACATTTGTGACATTTTAGGTAAAATAATTAAATGTCTATAGTGAGAGTAGACAGGGTGAATGTTCTGTGCATTGGTTACCATGTTTTTTTTTCCAAACTGCGCTACTCATAAGGAATTTGCTATGTGTAAATCATGTATGAATAAAGATGACTTTTAAAAGAAGAACAAAAATGTATTTGAGCATTCAGAAGTCTAGTAAGTACACACATTTTATTCTATATTCCATTGATTACATTTTATTTAAGTTTTGAGACTAACATAATTTCTGGAATTATTAAAATAATACAACTTATGGTCAATGTGGTTATTCATCGACAAATCATCTATGCATTTCTTTTTAATTTTTATTTTTTTACCCCATGTGTACATTTTGCCTGACTGTAGATTTGTGTACCATGTGCTACACCTACATAGGTATTTGTACCATGTAGGTATGTGTACCATGTGCCCATGCAGATGTCAGAAGGAGGTCTTTGGATTTCCTGGAACTTAAGTTAATATGGCTGTGATCCACCATGTGAGTGCTAGGAATCAAATTCAGGTCCTCTTCAAGAGTAGTCAGTGCTCTTAACTATTGAGTCATCTCTCCAGCAATGACTATTACTTTTTCATATTATGAGTATTAAAAGTTATTTATTTTTCTCTGAAAATATATTAAGTTATATGTGGATTCTTTGATTTTGAATGAAATATTCAGTGGCAGTGGGAAGTGTTTTCTTCATGGGAAGTAGTAAGAAATGAATAAGTGTTCAAAATCTTAAGAAACCCCATGAAATAAAAGCTCTTAATAACTACTGATGCGTGTAGGTGATGATAACTGCTTAAGTTTGGAATTAGAGTATAAAATTACAATTACCTTTTCTCCTTGTGTAATTTATATCATAGTAGCTACTATGCATATGTATTTGCTTTATAAAAATTGATGAAAAATTTGATATTTGAAATTAAGAGTTTCTTCAAAATATAAAATCAGATCAATCAAAATTGAACAAAATCTGACATATAATTAATATATTGTAAATAATTGCTTGGTCTTCAAAAACAGATTAATTTTTAAAATATGTATCATTAGGGATATTTCTAAATCAAAACACTTTCAGAAAATTCAGCACAAATCTGAGAGCATTTCATATATGTTTTTAAAAGAGAATGACATGTTAGTCAATGGTCCTTAAGTTGTAGTGAAAAAGTAAACAGTTTATTATTCATAATTTTTCATAATAGTAGTATGGAAGGGTGGTTGTCTTGGTTCTCTTTCTACTTATTGTCCTAATTAACAAAATGATATAAATACAATGAAGAATAAATGGTATATATGTCTTGTAGCAAGACTGTCAGAGAATCTGATATTGGTCTGAAGTTCTGAGCTTCATTTGAGCTGTCCATAATGAATCAGAGTCACTTACAAACATATTATGTAAACTGAGTTTTTCAAGTTCTAGATTCGTAAGCAAATTTCTTGATGTTGCCAAACTAACAAAATATACATAAAACCTAAAATTGATAGTTTTATATATGAATACAAAATTCATGGCTTTCCTTCATATTATTTTTATGTGAAGTCAATACTTTTTGCTGTGCTTCAATTGCATATTTCAGTATTATGTGCCCTATTATTGAATACAATAAGTTATAATGAAAGTATTTTGGATTTGAAGTTGGAAGATCGGCCTTTAATTTATTTTCTCTAGTTATCAGTGTGGTTTGTGAAAATTCGTATAGAAGGCTCTCACTAAGCAAGAATTAAATGACAATGAGCCATTGAAATGAGCCATGAGAACCACATATGATTTAAAATAAAATAAAATAGTAAAATAAATTAAACCATGGTAAAGGAATTAAGATGCATCACTTGACTGTCATCTTGCTATGAACTCAGGTCTAGCACTCTTTCCAAGGTTTTATTTCAGAAGCAATATCCAAAGAAATGATATTAAATTTTTTATACTTTGGAAGAATAACTAAGGCAGAAAGGCTCTATTCTTCTGATATTAATACTTGTATAGACTGAAGGGGATTGCCTTTCCCTGTTTTTCTTCATGGCAAGAATGGATGTGGCAAGAAAACATAATATTTGAAACAGAAGAGACCCCTCACCAGGCCATGATTCCTGCCTCTGCAGCTTCCACCATTATGGAAAGTATACTATTTTGCTTATAAATTACTGGTATGTGATATCTTGTTGGTGCTACTCACATAAACAAAGGCATTGATCATAGAAGTGAAGTACTGCTGCAATATATGCCACAAATTTAGATAAAGCTTTCAAACTGGGAAATGGGAAAAATCCTGGAAGAATACAGATGTGAATATTAAATTAAGTCTATGTTATTATCCATGAACTATAAAAGGTGATTTTAATAGGTGCTCATAAAAAGAAAGAGGTGATAGAGAAGGCCTCAATTAGATAATTTAAATGGTTTTGGTCTGAATGTTTAGAGATGCATGCACTATAACTTCATTGTGACGAAACCTCAACAGGTCAGAAAGAACATGTTATTGGAAACTCGATTAAAAGCTCATTTTTCTTACATAGTAGCAAAGAATTTGATTAGATTTGGTTTGTGTCCTAGTCTTTCCTGAAACAACATACAAGCAAGAGAATGGACCTTGTGGTGGTTTGAATGAGAATGGCCCATGTAATTACATTGGCTCATGTAATTGAATGCTAGGTCTTTAGATGATGGAACTATTTCGAGAAAGATTTGGAGATATGACCTTATTGGAGGGGAAAATGTGTCTTCTGTGGTGGGCTCTGAGGTTTAAAAAACCCATGCCAGGTTGAGTCCCTCTCTATGTGCCTCTAGCTTGTGTATATAAGCTCTTACTTAGCTCCTGCTCTAGCGCCAGGCCTGGCTGTCTGATGCCTTGCTCCCCACTGTGATGGTCATGACTCAACCTCTGAAACTGTTAACAAGCCCTAAGTAAATATTTTCTTTTCTTAGTTGCCTGGGTCATGCTGTCTCTTCACAGCAGGAGAAAAATGACCAAGAGAGGCTCATTACCAGAACATAGCTGTGATTAAATTGTGTAATATGTTTTCCTGTTATGAGTAAAATAAAGGACAAAAGAGGCAATTCGTAGAATTAATAATCATAAAGATTTGGAATATTCTCTGCATAGCTCTGTCATAAAGAGTGAAGAGACTTGTTCAGGAACAATCACCACAGGCAAGAAACCCTCAGAGATCTCTTCCAAACGTTTGATAAATACATTGGACAAGGTTACTTTACTACTGCTGGGATAAGACACCAAGTCCAACACAACTTATGAAAGAAAGCTTGTAATTTGGGCTTAGAATTCAGAATATTTGTCTAGGAGGCAGAACAAACAAATAGTGATAGGAACAGATGAGAGCTTACATCTTGATCCCCAAGTAGGAGGCAAAGAGAAAAACTGGAAATGGCTTGAGTCTTTTGAAACCTTAAAACTCACGTCCAGTGCTACACATCCTAATCCTCCTCAAATAATTCCACCAACTGGGCCCCCTGTACTCACATATGTGAGCCTATGGGAACCGTTCTCACTACAACCACCACAGACAGATATATGGGGCTCTTCTGTATCAGAATAGAAGAATGGCCGCTAAAGCATTTTGGAGGTTTTTAGGACTGTCTCTGGTAGACCTTGCAAGGGCCACAAGCTGTAAAGTTGCATTCTGCCTGTTGGAGCTATATCAACCAGGATGCAAAATACACAAACTGAGAGTAAAGCTACCTCAATCTAGATTTCAAATGCTGCTGGTGAGAGCTTTGAGGTAACACAGACAGGGAATTGCTGCTGAAACAGGACCATTGTAGAATGCCTCCTTCAAGATAACATCCAGAGATGTGTGAAACAGGAGCCTTATAGTGAGCCCTCTACAGTGTAATATATAAGGATTTGTGTGACAGGTTCAGTGCAGAAAGGCCCTACTATAACAAATTCTCTGGAACTGTGAAGTTGGAAACATTCCTGCCTTGATGTGCAGCCTGGAATGAGCTTCCACTCCAGGGAAACAGGTTTAAAAACTCCACCTCAATATTTTATACATTATAAAACAATTAATACATATTTGTTTTAAATGTGATCTAGTTTAAAATACTCATTTAAAGGTAGAAAAATTTACAAAGCAGATAACTGAACTATGTCTATCATCATCTAGAATGCAAAATAGGTTTGGCATTCAATAATACGGAGAAATTCAATAAAGATTAACCAGTTTTCAAAGTCAAACATATACTTTATGCAGCAAGCATTTACAAAGCACTTCGTTATTAGAGAGACTTTAATAAAATACTGTTTTAATCTTAATATTTCTCTGTTGTCTTAATGATTCTGTTTTCAAATAATATGCACTCCAGAAGATATTCAATTATCTAATTTATAAATCAACAAGTGTACAGAAAAAAACCTAGTTTAGGAAATTCAATAAAATATATAAAAACCTATACATATCAGGGCTTTATCAGAAATGATCACAACACATTCAATTTTATTTGTACAGTTTTGATCACACTGCCTGGGGACTCTTATTTTGACAGCGAGTATCATCTTTCATTTGTATAACAATGTTGAATGCCACAATATCTCAAATGTTTGATAAGTACTTATTGAAAGAACAAATAAGCAAATGATGAGATGAATGAACAAGTCTCCTTCAGAGCTGACAGATAAAGGATAGTTGCATTATCGTTCAGCATAAAGTAAACCTCTGGATAAAATCGAACATAGTATTTCTTGTTCTTAGCCACAGTCGAATATCTGTGTGTTGAGAGATGGTCCCCTCTGTGCCTGTCCACACTCCTAAGAAAGATAAATGGAAAGAGTGCTTTCTCTTTTGCCACTGTCCTATTTCTGACCACAAAAGCTGTCACCGTGATCTATTAACATTGTGGATTTCTTTCTTCAGTCCAAGTGACAGGATGGCTATTTTTGAAATAAGTTCTATCTTTTTTTGTTACAGGCACAATGAATGATTAAAGGTTTCAGCACTGAAAATTACCAAACCTTTGTCTAAGAATATAGGCGATCTTAAAGTTGACTTATTGTGATAAGAAGAGAGAGGAGACATTTCACCCCATCTGTCTGTTCAAAATGGACAAGATATGATATGATGGGTTGTAATGAAAGGCAAGAGTTATTCTTTTTCTACTTTCAGTGGAAATTTCTTTTATGGAACAGAGAAGTGCATTATCCCAAGTCTAACTCCAAAGAAGAAAGAAGATAAATCTACAGTAGGAGTAAAATCTCGTCAATCTTGTCTCACATAAAATTGTTAAATCTATCTGGATTTCCTTTTCTATGTTTAATGTAGTTGACACACATCAAAGTTCTGACTAAAATAAAATTAGTATCTCATGTATATAAATTACATTAAAATTAGCATCTTACCTATGAATTATACTTAGTAAGGTATTTCTTTAGTTTTTAATTCTTTACCAAAGTGGTAAATGATTTTTAAAGCATATTCTCTAATAATGTGATTTGGTCATTATAATTATTTTATGTTAGAGAGATGGAAGGATGGAATATCATTATTTGACTTATCACTCTCAAACTTCCTCAGCTGATTGAAAGTATCACTTGTAGTCAATATTGAGAAAATTCACAACCGGTGATGCTGGCAGGAGTTATGGAAGAGACTAGATATAATATGAACTACTAGATATAACAATTTTTATATATAAATAGAAAGATTTGTACTTTTGTTCCAAACATTGTCATGAAAACATGAGACCCATAGGATTCGGAGGGATCTGAATGAGGTTTTTCTATTTCTCTTTGCTTTCTGTGCTGAGGATCAGTCTTAGAACCTCACACATGCTAGATAAGCACTTTTCAACCAGGCGTTAGTAGCCCTGTTACTGTTTTTTTCAGATAGATTCATACTGTGGCTCAGGGTAACATGGAAGTTACTACGTAGCCTAATGTGGCCTGGAACTCCTGCCAATCAACCTGCCTCTCTCTTCCAAGGGCCTTGTTCCCAAGATTGAGTCCCCATATCCAGGTTATAGATTTGTTTGGTTTTTGTTTAGCTTTCTAAAATTTTCTTAAAACATCTCAGTCCACAGCTCAGCAGCTTTATCAGAGGCCAGGCTGGTCCTCGGACCACAGATAAGACACTGCCCACCACCCTTAAGCTCCATAAGCTGGCCTACACATCAGAAGAAGTCTTCAACTTTAGCAGAGGCCAGGTAGGACTCTAAGAACCTCAGGTAAGACATTACCCACTGTCCACTGACACTCCTTAAAACATACCCAACAACCCCAGATTGCAATTCCACCCTTGGGCTCCACACTAGGGTCCAGAGCCCTGGCAGCTTTACCTGAGGCCAAGCTGGTCCTAGCAAACCCAGATAAGACACCACATATTACTGACCTACTAAGTCCCTTTAAATTTGCCCAACATCCACATACTGCACCCCCTCCCCTGGGCTCCATATCCTTGTCTATAACTTCAGATGAACAATTCTGCTTTACTGGAAGACAGGTCCAATCTAGAGACCCCAGCCCCCCACACCCCCAAAAAAAAAATCACAGAGGAGACACCACACTGGCGCTAAAGACTACTAATCACCAGAACCACTGGTCATTTAGACCAGAAGACCAGAAATGAAAGACTAACCAAGGGAAAAAAACCCGCCCATCCAACAAAGACAAACTCAGAAATCAACACCTAGACCTATAATCATCCCAGACCCAGATACCTAAACTCCAGAACATAATGAACAACAGAAAGGGTAATATGCCACCTTAGGAACCAAGCTATCCAATGACAGAAAGACCTGAAGAATACAGCAAAGCTGAAGCACAAGAAAACAACCTTAAAAAGGACTTTATAATGATGATAGAGGTCCTTAAAGAAGAAATGAAAAAAATCCTTAAAGAAATTGAGGAAAAACATATAAAAATTTGATGAAATCAATAAATCCCTAAGAGTATGCCAAGAGGGCCAAGTTGAGGGAAGGGCAGGTGAAGGAAACAGTTCAAGATCTGAAAATAGAAAGAGAAGGAATAAAGCAAACACAGCAGGAGGGAATCCTGGAAATAGAAAATCTGGGTAAGTGAACAGAAGCTACATATGCAAGCATCATCAACAGAATATAAGAGATGGAAAAGAGAATCTCAGATATTGAAGACATGATAGAAGAAATAGATTCATCAGTCAAAGAAACATTAAGTCTAAAAAATTTCTAACAAAAAACATGGGAGTCTAGGACATTATACAGAGACCAAACATAAAAATAATAGGAATAGAAGGAGAAGAAACTCAGCTAAAAAACCCTGAGAATATATTTAACAAAATCATAGGAGAAAAAATTTCCCAACCTAAAGAAGGACATGACTATAGAGGTACAAGAAGCTTATAAAATACCAAATACCTTGGATCAGAAAAGGCATTTCATAGTCATCAAAGGAAAATCCACCGAGATGATATTTCAATTATGGACATCTATACCCCAAATATAAGGGCACCCACATTTGCAATAAATAAATAAATTGCTAAAACTTAAATCATACATCAAACCCCACACAATAATAGTGGGTAACTTCAACACCCCACTTTCACCAATGGACAAGTCATCCATAATGAAACTTAACAGAGAAATAATGGAACTAACAGACATTATGACTCTAATTGACCTGAGAGATAGCTACAGAACATTTCACCCAAACACAAAAGAATATACCTACTTCTCCACACCTCATGGATCGTTCTCTAAAATTGAACACATACTTGGTCACAAAGCAAATCTTAACAGATATAAGAAAACTGAAATAACCCCTGTATCTTATCAAACCACCATGAATTAAAGATTGCTTTCAACAACAGAAACAACAAAAAGCCTACAAACTCATAGAAACTGAACCACTGTCTACTGAATTATGAAGAGGTCAAGGAGGAACAAAAGAGAGAAATTAAAGAATTCCTAGAATTAAATGAAAATGAATACACAACATATGCAAACTTATGAGACACAATGGAAGTGATGCTAAGAGGAAAATCCATAGCATTAGGTGCCTACATGAAGAACTTGAGAGATCTCGTACCTGCAACTTAACAGCACATCTGAAAGCTGTAGAACAAAAAGAAGCAAGCACAGCCACGAGGAGTAGACATTAGGAAACAATCAAACTGAGGGCTGAAATCAATAAAGGAGAAACAAAGAGAACATTACAAAGAATCAATGAAACTAAGAGTTGAATCTTTGAGAAAAACAATAAAATAGGCAAACCTTTATCCAACCTAACTGAAAGGCAGGAAGAGACTATCCAAATCAACAAAGCCTGAAACAAAAAGGGGGATACAACAACAAACTTTGAGGGAATCCAGAGAATCATTAAATCATACTTAAAAAACCTGCACTCAACAAAATTGGAAAATCTAAAAGAAATGAGCAAAATTTTTAATGTAAAATAACGAAGTTAAATCAAGATTAGATATGCAATTTATATAGATCTCTAGCCCTTAAGGAAATAGAAGCAGTCATTAAAAGTTTCCCAGGCAAAAAAATCCCAGGGCCAGATGGTTTTAATGCAGAATTGTACTTTCAAAGAAGAGCTGACACCTATACTCCTTAAATTATTCCACAAAACAGAAACAGTAGAAACATTGCCAAAATGATTCTATGAGGCCACAGTTACCCTGATACTTAAACTATATAAAAACTCCACAAAAAAACTGAGAATTACAGACCAATTTCACTCATGAACATTGATACAGAAATACTCAATAAAGTACTTGGAAACCTGTTCCAAGAACACATCAAAAAGATCACCTGCCATGACCAAATAGGCTTCATTGCAGAAATGTAGACAGTTCAACACAGGAAAATCTGTCAATGTAATCCATCATATAAACAAATAGAAAAAAAGAACACATGACCACCAAATATGATGCTGAAAGAGGCTTTGACAAAATCCAATACCACTTTATGATAAAAGTCCTCGAGAGATCAGGTATACAAGGAACATACCTAAAAATAATAAAAAGCAATATACAGCAAGCTGAATGTTGACATCAAAATAAATGGAGAGAAACTCAAAGCAATTTCACTAAAATCCAGATCAAGACAATGTTGTCCACTCTCTATATACCTATTCAAATATAGTACTTGATGTTATAGGTAGAGCAATAAGACAATTACAGGAATTCAGTGATATGCAAATTAGAAAGGAAGAAGTCAAAGTAGCACTGTTTGCAGATGGTATGATAGTGTACATAAGTGACACTCAAAATTCTACCATGAAACTCCTACAATTAATAAACACCTTCAGCTAATTAGCTGGATACAAGATTAACTAAAAAAAATAGTCAGTATCCCTCCTATATACAAATAATAAACAGGCGGAGAAAGAAAAAGAAATGAGGGAATCAACACTCCTTACAATAGTCTCAAATAACATAAAGTGTCTTGGCATAACTCTAACCAAGCAAGTGAAAGGTGTGCATGAAAAGAACTTCAAGTTGTTGAAGAAAGAAACTGGAGAATATGTCAGAAGATAGAAAGCTCTCCCATGCTCAGTTCACCAGGATTAACATAGTGGAAAATGACCATCTTACCAAAAACAATCCACAGATTCATTGAAATCCTCATTAAAACCCCAACACAATTCTTTATAGACTTTGAAAGAACAATATACAACCTCATATCGAACTAAAAAAACCCCCAGGAGAGCTAAAAACAATCCTGCACAGTAAGGGAACTTCTAAAGGTATAATCATCCTTGATCTAAAACTCTACTACAGAGCTATAATAATAGAAACCACATAGTATTATCATAAAAAGACATGTTGATCAATCAATGCAAATGAATTGAAGACCCAAATGTAAATTTACACACCTGAGTTTTGACAAAGAAGCCAGAAGTAAATGTGAAAAAGAAAACATCTTCAACAAATGGTGCTGATCTAATAGTACATTGGCATGTAGAAGAATGCAAATAGATACGTATCTATCACCCTGCACAAAACTCATGTCCAAGTGTATCAAAACCTGAACATAAATCCAGACACATTAAACCTGATAGAACACAAAGTAGGAAATATCCCTGAACAGACTGGCACAGTAGACACCTTCCTTAGAAGAATATCAATAACACAGGCACTAAGAATGATGATCTATAAATGGGATCTCATGAAACTGAAAAGCTTCTGCCAAAGAACACTGTCAATAGGATAAATTGGCAGCCTACAAAATGGAAACGATTTTCACCAATCCCCCACATCTAACAGAGGGATAATTACTAAAATATAAAAAGAACTCAAGAAGACAGACATTACAAAACCAAATAATTCAATCAAAAAATGGGATACAGATCTAAACAGAGAATTCTAACAGAGGAAACCAAATGGCTGAAAAACAAAGAAATGGTCAACATCTTTAGCCATCAGGGGACTATAAATCAAAACAACATTGAGATTCCATCTTACACCTGTCAGAATGGCTAAGATCAACTACAAGTGACAGCTCATGCGGCAAGAATGTAGACCAATGGGAGCATTCCTCTATTGCTGGTGGGAATGCAAACTTGTGCAACCACGTTGGAAATCAATAGGGTGGTTTCTCTGAAATTATGAATCAATTTACCTCAAGACCCAGCTATACCACTTAGGAGTATATACCCAAAAGATGCTCTGTCATACCACAAGGGCACTTGCTTGTCTATGTTCATAGCAGCTTCTTTCATAATAGCCAGAATCTAGAAACAACCTAGAAGTTTCTCAACTGAAGGATGGATAAAAGAAAAAAAATGTAGCACATTTGTACAGTGGCGTATTACTCATCTGTAAAAAACAAAAACAAAAACATTAAAACAACCAACCAAACAAGACAAACTTTGAATGTATTCACTACATTTTCTTTGATGCCTGTCCTGGACCTTGCTCTGTAGACCAGACTGGCCTCTAACTCAGAGATCCGCTTGCCTCTGCCTCCCTAGTGCTGGGATTAAATGTGTGTGCCACCACCGCCCGGCTTGTACTCACTACTTATAAGTGGTTATTAGCTGCAAAATAAAGGATAATCAAACAACAGTCCACAGAGGCAGAGACACTAAGTGACAAGGAGGGCTCGAGACTGAAGCATGAATCTCCCTGGGACTGGGAAATTCTATAGACATCAAGGGTGTGGGGGCAGTGAGCATCAGAACAGGAGGGATCAGGTTGATGGGAGGATCAAGGGAGGAAGAAAGACCTGGGAGAGACAACTGAAACTGGAGGGCATCTTGGGGATGAGCTAGAAGCCTCGTGCAACAGAAACTCCAAGGAATCTACTGGCATGACCTTAGCTAAGACTGCTAGCTGTGGGGGATATGGACCCTGTACTAACCATGCCCACAACCAGAAACGATTTCAAGTGGAGGGACTGGCACACCAAACTAGCCATAAAACCTTCGACCTACAACTTGTCCTACTTACAAAATATGCTGGGATAAAGGTGGCACAGAAACTGTGGGAATGGCCAGCCAATGACTTGTCCCAGCTTGAGACCCATTCCTCCATTGGGTGCCCACCCCTGACACTGCCTGAAGGGTTAGGACCCTGAGACTTGACAGCCCAGAGACCTAGGATACAACTGAAAAGGACTATCAAAAAAAGAAGTCAGTAAACTGATTCCTAATGATATTGTGCTATACTTGCTATACTCAAAGATTGTTGCCTAGCCCAATTGTCATCAGAGAAGCTTCATCCAACAGCTGATGGAAACAGATGCAGAGACCCACAGCCAAGCATTAGATGATGCTAAGGAAATCCTATGGAAGAGGGAGAGGAAGGATTGTAGGAGCCAGAGGGGTCAAGGACACCATAAGAAACACCACAGAATCAAGTAACCTGGGCTCACAGGTGCTCACAGAGACTGAACTGAAAACCAGAGAGCCTGCATGGGATTGACCTAGGCCCTTTGCATATATGTTACAGTTGCGTAGCTTGATCTTCTTGTGGGGCTCCTAACAGTGGTAAAAGGGGTCATTTCTGTTTCTTTTGCCTGCTTTTGGGAACTTTTCCTCATAATGGATTGCCTTGTCCAACCTTAATATACGGGGAGGTGGGGAGTCTTACTACAACTTGATATGCCATGTTTGGTTGGTATCTATGGGAGCCTTGCCCTTTTCTGAAGCAAAAAGGAGGAGGAATGGATGGGAGGAGGGAAGAGAAGTGGCAGGGAGAGATTGATAGGAGAGTGGGGGAAATTTTAGTCAGGAGGAAATTTATGAGAGAAGAATAAATAAAAAAAGTTAAAAATGAAATGTAATCTCTATGTAATGGTTAATTATGATGATTAAACACACAGCCCTGAATATTAAGCCTAGAACAAAATGCAGTTCTTCACTATTCAATGCCAAGTTTCATTGCTAAAGATTCCTAGTGATATCATTTAAATAAATAATATTGGCTTTGCAAAATTATAAATTTGCACCTATCTCTAATTCAAATCTTCATGAAGAGGCTCACTTTGAGATTTGTCACCTGTTTCTAGCAGCTCTTAGCTCTAGGACTCAGGATTCTCTTCATTGGTGAAAACGGCCAGATGACAGGTGTCTTACATAAACTGTTTTCGATGGAGTGATACTGCAAGGAATGGTAAAGGAATACACCATTTCATTCCCACAGCAACATTATTCCTTCATATGTATGATTGATGGGCCTGCAAAACTTCTTAGTCATCTTTCCAGTGAATGGCAAAAAACAATCTTAACTTAAAATAACTCAGTTGTTGTGTATATTTTCTGTGCTTTGGGGAAATAGATTCAAAAGCTTTGCTCCCACAAGTTTGATGTGTATATTTCCTGGTGTCATTCATTCATGCCTTTTAAAGAACTATTTCCAATGATGCTGTCTACACTGATATTACCAATGAATTATTTAAACTCCTTTTGAAGGTGCCTTCTCTCAATTTTCTTTAAGCACCATTATTCTCTATGGCATTTCAAATAGCCTTACTGTTTTTTTATATTATACTCACATATGCCTATGCAGGCTAGTGTTAACCGCCAGGGTGAACATCTTGTCGTTGTAATAAAATCCAGATTTCAGTCATGAAAGATATTTATACATACTTATGTTTTTACTTACTTTCATCTGAAAACATTCTTGCTTAAATTGTTTCTTAAAACACAAATCATTTGAAAATTATAATTTCGATAACATTAATACTGTTATGAATGTCATTTTAGTTTATCATTACTGAAACCAGGAAATGGCCACAGTATCCCTACAGGAAATGACCTGGCAAAAAAAAATAAAAGTGAAGGCTTTCTCAGAAGTCAAAATAAAATAAGAGCAAAATTACGGGTTATAATAATATATCAAAACCTATCAATGCAACACACTGGAATTTGTAAGATCTATTTCAAAGTTCATAACATACATCCTAACATTACGTTTTGTTTAGAATTTGGAATTTTTTGAGATGATTTTAATCCCTCAGAAATTCATTTCAAAATTAAGCATGAAAAGAAGAAAAATAGTAGAAGGTGTCATCTCTAATAGGGAGAGAGGCAAAAAAATTATAAATAATTTTTAAACACAATTCAATATCTAGGTGGTTCCAAAATCCCATACCAGAAAGAGTATTTTTTCCAATGCCATTTGATTCCATACTAAAATAAGTGATTGAACCATTCAGGGGTTATATTTTTATTCATAAACTAATATTCTGGGAACAAAGGGATCTCTGTTTCTCAATATAAAATAAAACCCTTAAACTTCTGATAAGGATTTGAGAATAACAATATGAATAACCTTAACTACTTAGTCTTGGAAGGTCTCATCAGGTAAATAATGTTAATAATCCAATTATATTATTTAAATAATACCCTTATTGAATTGTTTTGGTAAAACTCTCCTGTTGAATTAACAACACTCTTATCAAAACAAATCAGCTACTCAGCAAAGCTCGGCATGATATCACCACTAGTTTCAACCTCCTATGTGATAACTCTTCTAGATATCGACACTGGTTCACTTGAAATCACTTATTCTTAGATTTGAGCATTATACAAATCTTATCTTTACCTCTTTATTCTCAGAGATTTATTTCAAGGTTTTGTTGTTCTTTGTTATAGAAAATTTATAATCTCAGATTTAAGTGGTGTAAAAAAGAAAGAAGACAAAAACTTGGAGGAAGTGGGTACAGAGAAGGGATTGGATCTGCAAAGAGTTGAAAGTAGAGTTTGGGAGCAAATATGAACAAAATATGCTCTATGAAATCCTCAAAGAATTAATAATAATATTAACAGACACTTTGATGGAAATGAATTGATATTAATGTCTCTAAATAGTTTTTGTAAAGGTTTCCTACTCTTGACATTGGATATTTTTGTTCAATTAAATATTTTCTCTATGGATGTATGTCTTTTTATAAACTACCAGCATTATTAGTGAAACTAAGCTTCATTGACTGACTCATTCAGCTTGTCAAGTCTTCCACTGGAGAAAACATTTTCTCAGGGAAGATTTCTGTGGTCTGTACAAATTACTATTTACATGAAATTAATATTGCAACATTGTCTACTTGTAAAAGCATGATAGTCTCACATAAAGAACTTTAAAAACCAAATATCTCACTAGATGTACTTAAAACTTCAATGTTTTTCCAAGATAGACAACAATATACCAGTCATCTTAGGGAAAATGTTTTGCTTATCTTCCTGATAGAATTTCCCTCAAACTCAATAGTCATATTTGTTATATATTGGTTCATTACCCTCTTGGCTTTCATATAACATTTATATTAGACAAATGTCTACATGCTTAGTCAAAGATTGAAGTTATTGTAAATATACCACATACATGAGGAGCATAAACACAACAATATCCACAGTTATTCTTTGTCTCAGTCAACTCTTAAGACTGCTTATTATCCTAACATGAATTATAGCTGTTTAATCTTGATTAAGCAAAATGTTCATTAAAAAAGATGCTTCATGAACAATCAACTCAAACAGAACTCCTAACAAAATGTTAAGTTCTAAAATATTACATTTGACAATGAGGTATAAACCATATAGGTCTTATAACTAAAGTAATTGCCCATATCAATTAAATTATATCAAAGCTTCAATTTTAATAATTTACTAGTATTTAAGGATTTCATAAAGTATATTTTGATCATATTCACACCTTTAATTCCTACTTCTTTCACCTCTATCTACATACTTGCTTCCCATTTCATGTTCTCTTTTTAATTATTTTAAATTAACATACTGACTCCAACATGTGTTATCCATATTCTTCCACATGTAGGCCATTAATAAAGCATGGCCAACAAACCTGGAGTCAAACTCTAAGAGAAAACTAATTTTCCTCTGTCATAAGCTTTCACCTGCTCAATAACTCATTGGTAAGAGATGGAGAGTCATGGATTTCTCCGGCCCTGTTATGGAGTGTTAACTAGTTGATTTCTTACAATAACAACAGTCATTGTGAATTCATGAATGAAGTGACCCTTTCATGTCCAGAGGAAACTGCTTTAGTGTCAGCCCTTTTCTACTTCTGGTTCTTATAATCTTTCCATCACCTATTTCAAAATGGTTCTTCAATCTTGGAAGTGGGTTGTGATATAGATGTCAGGTTTGTAGGTGATCACATTGAAGTTCCTTTTCATCTGCATTTTGACATTTGCAAGTTTCTGCACTAACCACCATCCATCCATTGCAGTAAGAAACTTGATCATGGATGGACAGTGGTGGCACACATCTTTAATTCCAGCACTTGGGAGGCAGAGGCAGGTTGATAACTGAGTTTGAGGCCAGTGTGGTTTACAGAGAGAATTGCAGGGCAGCCAAAGTTACGCAGAGAAATCCTGTCTGAAAAGGAAGAAGAAGAAGAAGAAGAAGAAGAAGAAGAAGAAGAAGAAGAAGAAGAAGAAGAAGAAGAAGAAGAAGAAGAAGAAGAAGAAGGAGGAGGAGAAGGAAGGAGGAGAAGGAGGAGAAGGAGGAGAAGGAGGAGAAGGAGGAGAAGGAGGAGAAGGAGGAGAAGGAGGAGAAGGAGGAGAAGGAGGAGAAGGAGGAGAAGGAGGAGAAGGAGGAGAAGGAGGAGAAGGAGGAGAAGGAGGAGAAGGAGGAGAAGGAGGAGAAGGAGGAGAAGAAGAAGAAGAAGAAGAAGAAGAAGAAGAAGAAGAAGAAGAAGAAGAAGAAGAAGAAGAAGAAGAAGAAGAAGAAGAAGAAGAAGAAGAAGGAAGAAGAAGAAGAAGAAGAAGAAGAAGAAGAAGAAGAAGAAGAAGAAGAAGAAGAAGAAGAAGAAGAAGAAGAAGAAGAAGAAGAAGAAGAAGAAGAAGAAGAAGAAGAAGAAGAAGAAGAAGAAGAAGAAGAAGAAGAAGAAGAAGAAGAAGAGGCCTGGTGGCGGTACATGCCTTTAATCCCAGCACTCGAGAGGCAGAGGCAGGTGGATCTCTGTGAGTTCGAGGCCAGCCTGGTCTACAAATTGAGTTCCAGGACAGGCCCCAAAAGCTACACAGAGAAACCCTGTCTCGAAAAAAACCAAAAGTTTATTAGTTCTTTAGGAATATTGCACATTGTGTTTTTATCATATTCACCTTTTCCCAGCTCTTCCCACATCCACTATCCTTTTCTCATCCACTCAACTTCATGTAATCTGTTTCTGTATCAAGACCTATTTGAGTTACCCAAACATTTTTGCATGTGTTCATCCAAAGGATCATGGTCAACTTATTAGGGGATGCAGCCTTAGAAAAAACTAACTTTGCCTTTCCTAGCAGGTAACAATTGTCAACCAGCCCAAATTTAGAGATAGGGTTTCATGCCAAACTCCCCCTTTCCATACATGATAGCATCGTTCAACACTTGAATGCTTACCAAAAATGATCAGGTTTCTAGATTCACACCAATTTGATTTACCCATGTTCTGTAACTCTCATATTTGGTATCTTCAGCAACAGGACCATACTGTCAAGTTTTAGAGCGACAGTTCTCAACCTGTGGGTCACAACCCCTCTGGGTTCTCATATCAGATAACCTGAATATGAGATATTTACATTATGATTCATAACAGTAGTAAATTACAGTTATGAAGTAGCAACAAAATAATTTTATGGTTGGCAGTCTCTGCAACGTGAGAAACTGCATTAAAGTGTCTTGGCATTAGGAAGGTTGAAAATCACTGTTCCAGAGGGTAAATAAATGTATAACAAATGGTTTATACTATTTTGGAATCTATGGGACCTCACTGGTCAATGACTCCAAAGAAGGAAAACTTTCCTGGTATAAAGCCTTTTATCTGTTAGTCTCTCCTATCTAGCAGAAACATTAATTTTAACTTTCTGTGTATGAATACACACACACACACACACACACACACACACACACACACACACACACGTATAATCTTTTACTGTAATATACATATATGTAACTTTTTCAAAATGACTTTAGTGTAATCATTTGATCCCTATATCCTTTCCCTTATCCTGACCCCTTCTTGACCTAATTTAACCCTTCCTGTTCCGTTTTATCCTTCGTATCCTGTTCCTTTTTTTATCCTTTGTACCAGTATGTTCTATTTCCACCCTTGAAAGTCCTTCTTCATGGTCTCTTAGAAATTTTATGGCCTCTTCAAATATAACAAATGAGGCCCATATATCCAAAAGTTCAAAATTTGTACCCACAAATATAGAAAATATGGAATATTTGTCACTCTAGATCTGTGTTCCCTCAACCAAAATGACTGTTTCTAGCTTCATATATGAACCTGAAATTTTCAGAATTTAATTCTTCTTAATAGCTTACTAATATCCCAGTAGTTTAAACATCACAGTTTCAATACTCATTGATGGAGAGAGAATTAGGCTGTTTTCACTTCCTGGCTATTGTCAATAGAAAAACAATAAACATGGATGAGGAATATCTCTGTACTAAGATATGGAACACTTTGTGTGCCTGACAAAGAGTGTTATAGCAGGATCACGAGGCAGCTCTACTTCCAGCATTTCCAGGACCTACTGTTATTCACAGCAGTTGTAACGGTGTGCACTCCCATCAGCAGGGAGTGTTTCTCTTCCCTCATGCCTACGTTTGTCATCATTTGTCTTTTTCATTGTCACCATTCTGACTGTAGTATCTTAATTTAGTTTGAATCTGAATTTCTTTAATAGTTGAGGATGCTGACCATTCCACACTTTTTAAAAGACATTTGCCTTTTATATTTTCAGAAGTATGTTTAGCTACATGCTATATTTAAAATTTTCTTTTATTTTGAGATTGTAATATAATTATATCATTTGGACCCTCCCTTTTCCTTCTATATACTCCTACTTGCTTTTGATAAAATTAAAGATCTTTTTTTTCATTGTTTTTTGTTACACGTATATGTTATATATACATTTGCATATATTTGTATACATATATATCCCTAAAAATATAAACATAACCTGCTCATTATACATAATGTTACTTGTATGCATGTTTCAGGGATAACTATTTGGTATTAATAACCAATTGTTATGATCTTCCATGTTCATGAATATTTCTCCTCTTCTCAGAATTACTTAGTTGCCTGCAATTCTTAGTGTAGGGTTAGGTCCTCATGGGTTTGCAAGCAACCACTTCAGGATTTTATTTATTTACCTTTGTTCAGTTCCTGTTTAGATATTCATGTTGGTGGGAATTTACGGGTAAACCTTCTGACTTTGTTTGGATATATATATATATATCCCCGATCCTCTACTCTTTCTACCCTTTCACAATATTCCCCTAGTCTTGGATGTGGAAATTGTATTGTTGAAGAGTTCATTAGGACTGTCATCCCCATTTTCAACTGGATTGTTTCTTTTCTTGATTTTTTTTTAAGTTTTCTGCATATTCTAGATACTAACTCAGTCTGATGTATAGCTGCTATGTTTTTCCCATCTTCTGCACTAAATCATTGCTTGAGTGATGCTGTTCTTTGTTACATAAAACTGTTTTAATCTAATGGGATTGCATTCATTAATTGTTAATCTTTGTGCCTCTGTGATCAAGATCTGTTAAGAAATTTGTTTCCTGTGCTAATAAGTTCAATCATAATTCTTATTTTCTCTTCTATCAGATTCAGGGTATCTGGTCATGATTTTCAATTATTTTATTTCTTTTCATTATGTTTCATAGCTTTGGCCATGTTAAGTTTTAATTTTGTTAGGTTCCAAAATGCTATTTAAAATTCCTTGATTTCTTACTTGGACTATTTTTTATTCAGTATTGTGATGTTATTCTTCATGAGTTCCTGTATTTTTGGTAGTTTTTATTGCTGTTGATATCCAGCTTTAATCTTTTGTGGTCATATAGAATACAGTATGTTATTTCAATTTCTCTGTATTTTCTGAGACTTGCTCTGTATAGTTTCTAAAATAATATTTTTTGAGTTACTTAAAATTTCTGTTTTGTCTTTTTTCTCAAGATATTTATATGAATTTCTCTGGTATAGCATAAAATATGTTTATCATCAACATAACTCAAAATGTTTTTGGTTTACCTTTTTTTCCCTTTTTTGAATTTCAGAACTTAAAAATATATGCTAGATGTAATTACAATATAATTGCTGGCAATCTGAGTAAATGTTTTATTTATAGCAAATAAAAATGAAGAACTGGATTTTTTTGTTTGTTTGAAATTAAAAATAAATGTAATCACTTGTGGCTTCTAATCCTGCATGCAAAGAGCTTAAGAGTCTTCCATCTAAAATGCTAAACTGAATGAAAACTCAACAAGTTTTCTTACATCTATCAGAAATTGCAATTACAGAGAAAAATGGTGCCACAGAAAGTGAAGGACAGGCAATTACAGAAAACCACAGCTTTCCAGAACAGAAATGAGCAAGGAGAACCTCTATAGAATCAGCACAGCACGGGGCAAATCTCAACTTGGACTTAGGGATTGCTGAAGGCGCAGTGAGAAGTCTGGAAGTAGAAAATCAAGACAAATCTTTTCTTAATGAATGTCTCATACCTTAGTGACACAAACCTCCAGGAGCCACATATTCCTTACAGGAAATGTCAGAGACAGGCCCTTAGTACATCTGCAGAAGACGTAGAAAATATTCATTGTTTTGAAACACTACACTATCCTATTATTGTTAGCAAGCTTTCCCTCATGAAATATCACCCTACCAGTGTTCAATATTCATGGTGTTTATCTATGTAAATTACTTAGAGGAAGAGAGATATATTCAACACCAGCTCCCTTTTTTATTCCATGTTATCCCAGTGGTGAGTGGCAACACAATTTCTCTGATTAACAGTAGTGAAATTCTCATAATGAGGACATAAGGTCATTGAAAGAGTGAGACCTTAACACAGAAATGTAGAATATTTTATCTCACACCTAACCAGCAAACACTAAACCCCTGTTTACTGGAATCAGTTCCATCTAGAGAATTACATCTAGGATTCAAGTCTTTAATGAAAGGGAAAGTATACAACTTTTAAACACTAAACTACTGTTGAAATCATTATCTGATATGGCAAAGATATTCAAAGTGTCAGACAAGGCATTTAAAACCATCATGAATGCTATGGAATGATCAAAAGTAATTCTAGACAGTAGAAACATTTTAAGAGTGATGAGGAATAGAATTAGTGGGCTCATCCACAGAATTGACATGGTTGAGAAAATTTGAAATTCAATTATATAAATATGTAACTATATAATTATGTGAAATTAAAGCTCCAGAAATCATATAGAACATGAAAGTAGAAGGGAAAATATTTGGAATGACTTGGTACCAGTGCACAGGAGAAGAAGACAGAAGTTAATGGGTGAGGAAAATGGTTGAAGCACATGATACACGGGTATAAAATGCCATAACCAATTTCACTTGGTATAATGTAGATATGGTCATAATAATGAAAAAATGTCTTGAATCATGTCAAGGAAAAAGAAAAAGAAAACACAAAAGTAAGAATTGTGGAACTGAGGAGATTAGGAAGTTTCAACATGATGCATAATGAGGATAACAGAGTGGAAAGAAGGGGACAGAACCATCATTTAAGATAACTTACTCCTGTAGAGTCAGTCTATCAATAAAGGACAAAGGACCTAAAACAATATTGAAACAAAGAAAAGGAAAGATGCTGCAACCCAAATTCCTGGGTACCAGCAACAGCCCTACTAAAAGGAAAGTTGGAACAATAGATGGAAGCTTACATCCGAACTAGAAGGAGGATCAGGAAACAACCCATGGTTGCATTTTAAGGCAATGGGAAAACAAATATAACCTGAATTTAAAACTAATGGTGTATATATACCATTAGTATATATACTAATTATATATATATATACATATATATATATTGACCTACAAGCCTCTCCGCCAATGCAGCAATCCAAATCCGACCAAATTAGAAAAGTCCTGGTTTAATGGGTAAAGCATTCCTGGGTGATTCTCTGCCCCCCCCCCCCCACCCCCCAGAGAGAAGACAGAGATGAGAGACTGGAAAGCCATTTGTCTGTTTTCTGGGATGCAGCTTATATACCCTATGGGAGTGGTCTTGAGCCTGTCTCGGGGAGGAGCAGGCTTTGAAGGGGCAGGTTTGGGGAAAGAGATGGGGGAGGGGAGTTGAGGTAGATCTTCTACCAGAACATTCTAGACTCTTTGGGTGTACGGATGCCAGGGTGCCAGGGGCTGAGGTGGAGCTCACACCCAAACAATTAGCACAATGGAAGAAATCAGTAAAGTTTACGGTAGAAACAAATACCAGAGACTATAAACACAAAAGAAAGATTAGTGAAATGAAGAACTATTTTTGAAAAGAAAAATAGGCAAATTCTTAGCTGGATTATAAAGGGAGGCAGAACATTTAAATAAAATAAGTGAAAAGGTATATATTACTCCTGAGAGCATAGCAACCTACTGTATTAGTGATTACTATCAACCTCTAAAACTAAAAGGATTGATACCGTAGAAGGCAGGAGAATTCTTAGACCAATCATCTTTAAAACAATGAATAATAAACAAGTAGCCAAGAACAAACTGTTAAAATTGACAAGGTTCACCCAGTAATGAAGCCTCTTTTCTCAAATAAAAATCACATCACCATGAAGCACCACTGTTCTCCACTCTTTTGATTGAGAATTTTATTTAAAAAGAGATGGTTTAGGGGCTGAGAGACCACTTGTATCCTAAACCTGAAGACTGAAGTTCATATCCTCAGAACTCAAATGAAAGCCTATCTGTGATTCTAGTGCTCCTGAGTGGAGACAAGACAAAGGATCTCATAAGTGAGCTGACCAGACACAATAGACAAATTTGTGAGCTTAGCATCCATTGAGAGATCTTGCTTCTGTAATTAAAGTGATGAACAAAGACACCAGTTGCTAAAATCTGGCCTACACATTCATGCTTCATGTACTAGCACCTGCATTTGAGCATTCTCATGCACTTGTGTATAAACCAAATATGTATTAATACCTAAAATTAAAAAAAAAATGTGTGAGGAGCTCAAGGAAGTAAGCTCCCCTGAAAAGTTCTTTCATATTACTATTATTACTATACAACTTAAGCAATTGTAATATTATATTTGTTATTTTAAGGTAATAATATTTGAATAACAGAAAGATTATGGAATGCGGCAGTTCCAATTTCTTCACAAATATTATATATATATATATATATATTCACAAATAATATCTTTATTATCATCCTAATGGGATGTAATTTAGAGTGCTAAGGAAATGTTATAGGCTTATAAAACTGACAACAGTTTTTAAAGTTCATCCAGGTTATTTTCTCCTTGCCTTAGAAAAACTTATACCAAATCTTCCCAGGTGATGCTCACTTCTGCAAACTCTGTCATGTCCTAGGATCTCACTATCAATCACACATACACACACTGTGGGATGACTCATTCCACAGATTATGTGCGTGTGTGTGTGTGTGTGTGTGTGTGTGTGTGTGTGTGTGTGTGAAGATTGCTTCTCTGTGGGAAATATGTTTTCCATTTTACCCTAAGCCACCAAGTGAGTGCATAAAGACCTTGACATCAACCTGAACATCATCACGTGCATACACATGGCAAGTAATGCTTCTCTTCCTGATTCATGTATAGATCACATACAAGCAAAGTGATACCTACTTCTAGTTTCAGTGTTGGAATGGTGATGGACAAAGCAGCAGTTGTGATGAAGATCAGCTAACAAATTCTTATTTTAATGCTAGTTCACAGTTCTCTGTCCCATTGCATATGGATGAAGTTTAACTGACTAGACCTTTGTTAATGAGATGCATTCATTTCAAGTCTTCAGGATCATAATCTTTACTATCTCAGGGGGGAAAATATACTTTCTGTTACAGTTATGTATTGAGCCACACATTAATGAGTTGGGTATCATTTATCCAACAGATTACATTGGCTTTATGTTCTAGATAGTACCTTGCTCTTGCTAACACAAATTCAGACTTTCTATAAAGATGGAAATGAATCACCATTATCAGGATAGTTATAAAAGATTGTGTATTTGATGTAACATTTTTGAGTTTTCTTTAATTATTTTATAGTTTTCCTTTTGAAATGAAAGTATCATTAAGTCTCTAACCGGTTGACTTCATAAAGCATTATTAAGGAACCAGAAAATATTTTGTTTTACCAAAGTGAAAATACTACTTTAGTTACTCATCAAATTCACTGTATGTCTAATAGAATCTTCTTCCATAGAAAACCTTACTGAACCAACTTATTGAAGTCTATCTCACTCCTACAAAGTGGATACTTTAAAGAGTGACCTCTCGGTTGACAAAATTGTTTTCATATAATGAGTTGCCAGAAAATTATGCATATAACAAATCAGAGAACCCAAAAGGTGTATAAAGAAAAAAGTGATTTATTTCTTCTTACCATGACAATGAACATGAAAAATCATTAAGAGTTTTCTGTTTCTAAACTCATGGAGAAAGTTTCATGCACAATAATCCATGCTTTTTTTTAAATTCCTCTATTCCTCTCACTTCTAGTACACTTGACTTCTAGAAATCATACTACTTTCTCTCTATGATATCATATGAAATAATAATGACTGAAACACTTCATCATATACTTGTCCTACATATCCTCTACACAACATAAGGAATAAATACTGTAGCAACCTAATGGTTTTGAGTGATTATAATGCATCCTGTGCTTCAACAAAACATATTCAACATTATGGTACATTGATTTATTTATTTTTTTTTTTTTTTTGGTTTTTCGAGACAGGGTTTCTCTGTGTAGCTTTGCGCCTTTCCTGGAACTCACTTGGTAGCCCAGCCTGGCCTCGAACTCACAGAGATCCGCCGGCCTCTGCCTCCCGAGTGCTGGGATTAAAGGCGTGCGCCACCACCGCCCGGCTCGGTACATTGATTTAAAAGTGAGGACATAAATACATGGGTAAGTGGGACACTGTGTATTAGCCATTAAATTTTGCAGTAAATACTAAACTATTTGAGAATAATTGAGTCTTTAGAGGGAAACTTCTTTGTTTTGGATCACCATACCCACTGGGCATGCCCTACTTTTAGAGTATGCTTATCTTTCAG
Source organism: Peromyscus californicus insignis (assembly GCF_007827085.1). Taxonomy (NCBI): domain Eukaryota; kingdom Metazoa; phylum Chordata; class Mammalia; order Rodentia; family Cricetidae; genus Peromyscus; species Peromyscus californicus. The sequence goes on along the minus strand of NW_026294491.1, from coordinate 45,760,889 downwards.
AATTCACAATTCGCATTTGGCTTTGATCTTTGAGGACTATACTTTCCCTGCTGATAAGTTATATTTTAAAATCATCTAATATTTTATTAACTTTATAGCTAAAGGGGTTTTACAATATAAGAGCCTTCTTGTTTCTAAATAATGGAATTTCCAAGTATTTTATTTATAGACCATCATTTTGGACCTTGGCAAGTTGCTTTGCTTCTCAGCAGAGGAATATCTATCAGTTTTAGTACTGGTATTAATAGAAGGAGATATACCTAGTATGATGATATCTGTTCAGATGTTGGCATGACGACATATTTTTGCCATTTTTTTCAGAGTTGAGTTTTTGTTCCCAAGCAAGTGGAAGTGATGAAATATTGAAGGCCACAATCATAGAAAGTGAGTTCAATTGTTTTAGCTATGTTTCTCCAAAGGCCATGTCTACCTGGGACTCAAATAGGACATTATTTTTCACAGATTCTTTGCAGCTGTAATCAAATTAAGGATGGCAATGAGCTAATCCTAAAGTAGAGGAAGTTTTAAACTCATTCAGAGTATCACTTTTTAAAAGGAAAAAAGTGGCTCAAAATTACTAGGTGGGAATTTTGCCATGATGAAGTAAGATACTGGAATTATTCTGTCACAGCAAAATAATGTCAGAACCCCCAAAACTGGAATACGTAAAGAAGGCTCCCCCTTTGAGCCTTTGTAGGATATAGCTATGCTGGCACCTGGATTTTTCATTTCCAACCTGCAAAATTTCCAAAGGTACCATTTTATCACATTCATTTACTAACTGTTATAATGTGCTGTGACATCCGTTGAAAGTAACAGAGTGTCACAGGAACAGAGTATAATTGCAGGGTCATGCGATTCCATAATATATATTAGATACTTTTCTCATTGATGGCATTCTGGACAAAATCAACATCAAGGAGGACACTTTGTTTTAACTCACAGTGCAGAGGGAGGCATGGCAGTAAGTATGAGGTGATTATCAGGTTGTGTCTACAGTCTAGAAGCATAAGGAAATGGATGTTACACCTTAGGTTGCTTTCTCCTTTTCTTAATTTATTCATTAGAGGATGAAAGCCCATTGGATCAGTCTACTCCATTCAGGGTGATTCTTCCTTTCTTAGTTAAGCCTCTCTAGAAATGTCCTCAGAGACACACTCAGCAGTCTCTCAGATGAATCTGAAACTAGTCAAATTGACAATATGGATTAACCACCTCAATTAGATATTCCAACCGTTGGAGTAAAATTCCACTAGTGTAAAATAGTAAGGTTATAAAGTGTATCAGATAGAATACATTTTGTTGTTAAATTTATCTCGTTGCCTTCCTGGACTCAGTAATGACTGACTCTATGATCACACAATAATTTCTTTCTTTATCTGCAAATGACTTTCTTGATTTTTGAAGTGAGAAAGAATATTACAAATAGAAATCTTTCATAGGAAGCAATGAGAATAAAGTATATAACTAAAATACTTGACAAAAACATGCCTGACACATTTTAATGTCTTAATGATAATCATTTTTGTAAATGGTATTTAGTATTTACTAGTATGTATAATAATAAACTCTAACAATACATTCTCAGGCATAAAATAAATTAAAAACAAAAAGTCTGCTTCTGTATTATCTATATTTATTTTATTTTATATCTTCTGTTTTTATGGAAATGACTATATGATGTGAAGATAAATACAATAATTTATCACTAGGGAAAGTGCTTGGGAGTTGCTGCCATTTTCTCGAAAAAAAGGGGGAGGTAAGTAAGCCTCAGTGCAAGGCTGAACAAAGCATTGTTGGCATGGAAGAGGGATCAATGATGATACAATTAACCTGAAATATAAAAAGTGAAGAGATTTCTTTTCTAAATGAGCTTGAGCTGGGGTGTAGTTCTGTTTCATACATTGAGTTTGAGATGTACATTAGATGGTCACACTGAGGTTAACAAATAGTTTTCATAAGCAGATTTGTAGATCTCTCTGAAGTGTGATTGAAATTAGGGAAGGAGAATGTGAAGAATGAGAGGAAACACTGTTCAAGTTTTCAGCTTTAAGGACAAATTTTTCAGAGATTCAGAGTAATCTTAACCATGGTATATGTGCCATGCTTTTGATGGCCTTACACAGTCTACAGATAATAACATTTTTTAATGTATGTGAACATAGATCATTATGTAACTTTCTGTGTCCTCATTTTCAGACTTTTGTTTCTGTAATATCAAAGAATGTAATATTCCATCATAGCAAGTGACTTGCACGTGCTGCATCTGTTGCTCTTATCATCACTATGATAAAACCTGTGAAGCAAATAACTCATGGGAGGAACGATAGATTGTGGCTCCATATTTAAGAGGATGCATTCCAACATGGAAGGAAAAATATGGCAGTTGGATTGGCTCTGGCCAGGGGTATCAGAATGTAAGGTAACTGGCTATGCATCATCTTGCAAATCGGGAAGCAAAGGCATCAAACTAAAACTGAAGCCAGTAACCCATAATGTCTGTCTATCAACAAATTACTTCCTTTACATAAGCTCCACATATTATAGTTTCCATAAACCTCCAGAAAGTGTCCCCAATTGTGTAACAATTTTCAATTTTGGTACCATTTTAGGACATTATACTTTCAAATTTTAACAAGCCCCTTCCTAGCCATGACCCAACAATCTTGATACTTCAATTTAGTTTTCTTTTTGTTGTTTATACTATTAGATTTATAAACAGATACTTACTTCTTCCATACCTGATTTATTTCTTTAAACATTTTTCTGTGGAATTATCTCACACTGTTGGGTTAATTTATAGAATCCATTATGAGAGCTTTCCACAATTATTTATTCTTTCTCTGATGGACATTTGATTTTTTTTTTGTTTTTGACCGATACAAAGCATCACATTTTTGTTAAATAAATATTAAAGAATGGAATTCCTAAAGCATCAGATGGCATATAGTGACTCATCTTGTTCATGCCCAGAGAATTCCCATTGTGTACTGTGAGCTCTTTTTCTTTTTATTAATGGCTCTACAGTCCTTGTGATCTTCGTTGAAATGTTTCAGATGAGATATACAGAGTAAGGTAGAATATACATTGAAGATTGAAGCAGTGCCCTCTCAAAAGGTGACAATGGACATGGCCACTGTGAACATTGTAATGAACACATGCAAGGCAGAATATTGTGCCATGGCCTCGGGGACATTGTATAGGGAACTTACACAAGAGGGATAGTGCAACAGTGTGTAGGGAGCATGTTTAATGGGGGAGTGAAGGAGGACAATAGAGAAAGATGTATAGGGACCATGCTCAAGGCATGACAGTGTGTGCAATGACCAAAGAGGCCATTGTGCTGTCGATTCTTTTGCCAGAATTTGCACCATGTCTAAATTCTACGGCAAAGACAGCTTTTTGTGAGGAGTATTTTTCTGCTGAAATGATCTACAGAACCATTTATATTGACTTTTATGGGAGAAAAAAATATAAAAATACATATCCTTCTTTGCTCTTCACCAGAAACCCAACATCTGGTTAGTAATCTTATGAGCTTCTGAGTAGATCCAAATGCCAAGTTTCCAATCAGAACCAGAGATACAATGTAGATTCCCTTTGTTTGTAAATAAACTTGGAAATAACATGTTAATTTTTAAAAAAGTGATCAAATGAACTTATCAAAATAATTGAGCCTTCCAGGAAGAAATAGTCTTTGCTTAATTGGTTTCAGTATATAGCATGTACAAGCATCACTTCCTCCCTTTCCTTCCTTTGTGTAGTATAGAACTATCCTCCGCAAATCTCTGTCTCTAGTTTGATTCAGCAGAGGCTGTGGGTAAGACTTGCAGGGCTCTGTAACAAACGAGTCCTTAGTCATATAGTTTCATTTTTTAAGCTGTGGTGTACAAGGCAGGAGTCCACTGCAATGACCTTCAAGACTGACAGTATCTAACTATGTCTCACTATGGCTTTAATACTACATTCTGAATACAATTCTAAGTATTCTCAACATAGCTCTACCCTTTGAAAATGCCTCTCATAAAAATGATTCAATTAAGTTGTTTTTCTTAAGCAATTATTCTTTCCACACTGAGATGATTCAGTTGGTTTGCAAATACTGTTTATTAATAAACTTCTATGGTACTAGCTACACACACCTTTGGAAGTGTTAACAAAATAATACCCAGAGCTCAAAATCCAGCCTGTCTATGCTCAGCACTCTCTCACAGCTGAGAACCAATACAATGAATAAAAAGGGGAAACTTTATAAAGCAAACTTGGTGCTTGCATCCCCCCTTTTTTATTTTATAGTAACACGATGGAAACAAGCCCTGCCTACTTCCATGAACAGGAGATGGTCCCTTTGCAAAGCCTTCTACTCCATGATGGTTTAATGTCTCTAATTCCACAAAACCCAATGAACCATTTCTACCAGTTCTAAACTGGTTTTTGTCTGGTATCTGGTCACAGGAACAAGAAAACTGACTGATACACTCACTGCAAAATGAGAGGAAAAGGAGATAGTTTAGAACCATTCTTGGAATGACATTTTATAGCCCCGCCCACTTCCAAGCACATCTTCAGTCTAAGGTTCACTAATTAGGATAATACGTGGATGTTATAAAATATTTTTCTACCACAACTTTTATTGCACATTGCCATTTTGTTTCATCCAAATGTGAAAATATTACTCCTTCACCAACACTTTGATGATTTATTTTAGCCTTCATTACTTCCCCTGATTCTGCTTCCCTCTATTTCTATCATTGTCCATACTAGGCTATCCAAATTGTCCTTCTAATATTCGTAAACGTCCAGAAGAACTCTGGAGCTGATCTGAAAGATAATTCAACTGCCTAGTATGTAAATCCTTTAGGATTCTGTAAATTTAATTTGATTTTCCTGTGCAAATGGCATCTATCAGAAAAGCCTTTATTGGCTATCTTACCTGAAATATATTTTCCATTTTAGTCTTCACACAGTTTTATATTGTTCTTTCTGGAAATTATGACATTATTAGTAATATGACTTATTCTATTTTTTCCTTTGTTATGTTTGGAATTCAGGGTTCCATGTATGTTAGACAAGACATCCCCATAAGCTATGCTCTAAGTTCAAACTGAGTGGTTTACCACAAATAAATCAAAGCAAAATTTTGTTGATTTCATCCATCTATGAAATAAAGAAGACCTCAGAAAAGGCAACATTGGAAACATAGAAAATAAAAGTTTAGATATTAAGCAAACTGTGAGTTGGAATCACAAATAACTGACTTTGTGATATATAAACAGAAATGATTTAGAAGGAAGCCAAGGAAATTTGTAATAACTTACTGTGTGTCTGGTTCAGAGAATTATTCATGCTCTTATAATAGCAACTAAGAATATGGAAAAAAAGATGTCACAAAGATGGGGAAGAGACAATTAGCATCTAGGGAAGGCTTGGTTTCTGAGGATCAGTAATAATATTTACCAATTGCCTTTTCTTTTCAAAAGATCTATGAAATAAATAAGGAAAGGGAAAAGGGAATTGCATAAAAATAAATATATCCTTGACTTCAAACACTTTAGTATGCTTTTGCATAAATGCCTTAACAATCCAATCAATGAGAAAACCACATTTTTTTATAGTAAGTGGATTGAATTATGTTTTTAACCGTTTGATAAAACTCATCTTTATTACTAAGAATGTTCAGGTATGAGGAGAATAGGCTATGTAAATTTGGCAGGGCTGTCATGTACCATGGAAGTAGTTCACATTTTAACTTGGCTTAGGGACTATTTGGTTAACTCACACTATGCAATTAGTTGACAACTAACTAAATGCTGAGAGGAAGTGAAATCACTCATGCATCTGAACATTGCACTTTAGGACAGAAAATAGTAGTAGAAAAACTAGTGAAATCTGTATAGTCTACAGTATAGTTAGCATCATATGAACATTAATTCCTAGGGTTGACAAATGAACCAAGGAATGGAGAATGTACTGCCAGGTATACAGGAACATCTGTATTATAGTTTCAACCTTTGGGAAACAATAAAAAATAAAAAATAATACTGCTGTCTGAAATATTTTCTCATCTTGTATATATGCTAATGGAATATTTTAAATAATATAATTTTAAATAATATCTATTAAATAATAAATAATATCATTTAAATAATAATAAATTTGAATAATGGCTTAAACAGAATAAAATTGTGATGTACATATTATTTTTTAAATGATTCATGTTACTACTAAAATTAATTTATGATCAATCACATGTGAGTTTTCAGTTTGGATTTTTCTTTTACTTGGTGGTTTATTTCTTTACAATTCTTTCATAAAATATATTTTGATAATATGTATCTTCCCTCGGACCTTCAGTGGTTCTTCTCATCTGTATATTAACCAAATTTCATGCTTTTTTTTCCCCCTCAAAAGCAACAAGAAAGGCAACAATAACAACAATAAAAGACCCACAATGAAAACCAAACAGGTAAGCCAAAAATAAGATGACAAACCGCTCCCTCCCCAATCACAAACAAAGCAGAATGTACACAATAAAATGTGGTGTCCATCTTGTGTTGGCCAACTTCCTTTGGGCCTGAAGCCTGCTGTGGGATGTGGTTGATTTACCAGTGACATTCTGTTTGAGGCAACTAACTTTTTATTTCCCAGCAGCTATCAAAGAGCAGAGAATCAAACCACTTCAGTGAAGCATCTTCCTTCAGGGGATGATAATGTGGATGATGATGAAAAAAGAATCAGAGACTTTGGAGGGCTCAGCCCTAACTAGATAGTGACACCAATGAGAGAGTTGGAAGGAGTCAAAAAAAAATACGATAAAATCCACCAGTATCAAGAACAGAGCATTCAGAATCTCACTTCACAAACAGCTGGTTTCAACTACCAAAGAGATTGCCTAACTGAATGTGAGAATCAAGTTAAATTTGGCCAAATAAATGGTTTCTGTATATTCAATGAACAAAATCAAATATACATTCACTCTAACATGTTTCTGGCTATTCATACCTGTGAATCATCACGGGCCTTTTGCGGCAGCCCTGGTTCTGAACACACAACTATTAAATTATATTGTATATGTTATCATGCCCCCACATCACAGTAAGTCTTGTTTAAAACACTGAATGAATAGTCATCACTATTGCATGCAAGGTTCAGGGCTTTTATTATACAGGAAAAGGGATTTCATCTTTATATAAAAAATGGACTTTTTATATTTTCCTATTTTAATGCTTCATCTGTATCAAAATATTATAAAATTTGGACTTCATTTTTGTTGAAATATATGATACTAAAATTTAAACATTCAGCAAATGAATTTTGGCTCTGGATTAGGACAGATATTATTCTGAAACACCCCTAAACATCCTTCTTATATTTTGTACTATGTACTTACGAAAAATGGCATCTTGGCATTGACAATTATAAAAGCAAAGTATCAACACTCTGAAAAGCATTTAAGATGTTTTATTTACTGATATATCAAATCTTCAGACAACTTTAAAATCTTTAAAATAAGTAAGTATATTCATCTCATAGGTATGCAAATAGTTTTCATATTTAATAAAAAATGGAACAATATTCACATGAATAATCTTGTAAAATCATGCTTTTATCATTCTCTGTGAGGAATGTTACATATATACCTATTTTATAGGCCCATGTACAAGGAGCTGCTTAAACTTTTCTCCAGTGAAAAGAAGTTATGAGTAAAAAAGCTCTAAGAACACCTTTCCTAGAATAATTCTGTGATGGCTTTGCAGATACAGAAACTAGGGAACTACACATTTAGAAATTGTGTGGTTACCTTAATGGGTTATTGCCTCTTTGTAACTTGCTTGAATCATTTGTTCTTACATTTTATTTAATAGGTGTTCAAGTGGGGGAGCTTTAGTGCCTGAAACTCAAAAGATGTTTGTAAATAAGATTCTGATTTTTACCGCCCATATTGAATAGTTGTCATGAAAAATGTAAACATAATTTGGTATATATATATATATATATATATATATATATATATATATATATATATATATATATATATATATGTTGCATTATATAGCCACATGAGCATAACTGGAGGACATGAGTTTATACAGAGGACATGAAGTTGTTTTGTATAAAGGGTTCAGACAATGATTTTATTCTGTAGTGTTTAAAAGCAAGCACTGTACAGTTACTAAACAATAGAGTGTTTCAGTGTTGCAAGATGCTTAAGACGTAGAGATTTTCCTTATAACACTTATACCTAACAGAACTATATAATGCACTTTAAATTTTAAGAATCTACACTTCATGTTCTATTATTTCAGGAATATAATTTGAAGATAAGCTATGAAATGGTTATTATTTAGGCTTGAAAGGCTCCTTGCCCCCAGGGCTTAGCACTGACTAGATGTTTTTATTATGTTCAACCCAAGAAGATATCAAGGAACAGATATAAACATTATTTTTGCAGTGAGATAATCGGAATTTGACTGTATACCATGTCATAAGTGCATTCCTTTCTAAAAGATTGTCCCAAAAAGCAGACAAAAAGAGCACCAATACTACATGCTGACCTTATCCATCTGTACTGTCTGCTCTCAGGGAATTATTTTGCTTTGTTTCACTTATTTTCTGTCCCATCCATGTTTCCACTTTTAAATGATTCATTCTGAGATGAGTCAGTTTTCTATCTACAGAAGTTTCTCTTTAATGTAGCATGTTCTTTGATGTTCATAGCATATAATGACCTAAGACCGTAAGCAATGAAAACTTTTGCTATATTGCCAGACATTTGAGCGGAAGACTAATGCTGTTTTTCTGAAAGGTACTTTTCTCTATAATCAAATCGGTACATCAGGTAAGATGACCTTGGGAGGCAGTGATAGTCATCAAGAAATTCCCCAGAAAATTGCTGGAGATCAATTTGTTGCAGCTGTTAGTACATTTGCATGGTTGTTAAACTAAATCCTCAGTACATAGTTCAGGTAGATAAACTTTGAAGTCTCTAATAGCCCTGATAATCTACCATATTATGTTTTCAAGTGAAAAATTTACTGCTGTTATTCATACCATAATTTATGTAATGCAAAGTTTACCATTATTATCAATTGTGCTGTAGCTATTGCTTTTTAATAACTTTTTACTACTCTGTATGGAAACCTCCATACCAGCTATGTTTATTCAGAGAAACACTATCTTAGAACTTCTTTCAAACAAAAATCATGCTACCAAGGTACAGATTATTGGAATTAGAGTGAGGGGCTGTTGAACTTTAAATGACTTGCTTGTGGATTCAAATTGACCTATACAATAAGGAATCTCCCATTAAAATTAAGATTTGTAGATTATATATTTTTCTAAAATGAAAATTCTTTAATTACAATATATCAAGTAAATATATTAATCGTATCTAAATCTATGATTGTGAGAAGAAATTTATATCATCATAATGATAACTATGTTATAGACAATTCCATTACATGATTTGAACTCATAAGCTAAAATTACCGCAATGTGTAGTGATTATTTTTTCTGTGTTTTGTCATGGAGAAAATGGAAAGAGTTTTCATATATCCTTGGTTAGAAACAGTTAATATTTGAAACAAAACATAATACATTTGACATTTCAAAATATAGTTCAAAGAAAACACTGAGAATTGCACTGAAATGTAAGTAACATTAGTGTAAGAGAAAGGGATAAGGTATCAAAGGAGATCTTTAAATGGAAGATATATAACACGGACACAAAATTTATCAACTTTGATATTTCTTGCTGACTCAACTTTACTATATCATCAGAAATAATTTAATAATTTAAATATAAGATCCGTATGCATATATACCTACAGGGTTAGACTAGAGTCATGTGTTCTGTACGGTTATGAACAACCATTATCCATACTTGAATACTTTATAGTCTGAGTGACTGAAGCAGAACTTTTCACTGCACAAACACTTATGAGTATATGTACCCAAATATTTTTTCTGCCTCAACAGCGTTTCCACAAATCCTCACAATAATATATTTCATTATAATTATTAGTGAACTAAAATTCAAAATCCGCACTACTGCCAGACATGGTCGTGTATGCCTTTATTCTTAGCACTCAGAAGACAGAGAGGCAGGTGGATCTTTCTATTTCCAAGCCTGGAATACTCTATATGGAAACCTCCATACCAGCTATGTTTATTCAGAGAAACACTATCTTAGAACTCCTTTCAAACAAAAGTCATGCTGCCAAGGTACAGATTATTGGAATTAGAGTGAGGGGCTATTGAACTTTAAATGACATGCTTGTGGATTCAAATTGACCTATACAATAAAGAATCTCCCATTAAAATAAAGAGTGCCAGTGTGGGATGCTGAAAAGTTTTTGCAAGCACCTGCAGTATGCTTAGATAATTTTTCATCTGGTTTTACAATGTCTGTGGTAGTTTTCAAGTACTTTGCCTAGCGGTTATAAAACCTGAAAAGAAATCACGTTTTACTTGAACTTCTGTAAAGTCTCCACACATGCCTCATGCCTCAATCCTCATTTTATCCTGATCTAACAGTGACAATTGCCTGTTCTACTCTTACATCACTTCTTGCATGACTAGTTTGTTTATTTTCTGATTGGAACAAGAATCCCAACAGCAAGATTCATGTTTGCCTTTCTGGATGTGGCATAATATCTCATGTCCAGTAGGAACTCTATTGCAGAGAGAGAATTTTATATTCTTTTTACGTTTGTGAAAACGATAGGTTTTCATTTCAATTTTTAGGTTGCATCATTTCAAAAACACTAATCACAGTTAAAAATAGAACTTAAATGGATATGAACTTTAATAGTAATTCTTTTTTAGTTAGACATTTTTATTTTGAGATAATGAGTTTCATTGTGTGTATGAATAAAACATACTTTGATTGTATCCACCCTTACTAACTTACACCATTCTTTCCTCACCTGGATCCATTTCCTCTATGATAATTGCCCTCTAAAGATTTTTTTATCTACTTTCAATATTTCACAAAAGAGAGAAAGAATGTATTACTGTTTTTCAAGATTATAATATTGTCTTAATTTTGTCATCTCCAGTTCTATATAGTTTCCTGAAAATGGGAAATTCTTGTGCCTGAATCATATTTAATTTTTATAAATGTACTAGTATTGTAGCCAGATCATGTTTGATAGACACCAAGTCTGATTCACCACCTCGGATATGGTGAGTTAGTACCACAGTCAGCATGTACATAAGGAATTTGCATTGTATGTTAACTGGCTTAAAATAGAGTTCCTACTGGACATGAGATATACCATGGCATTTTCCTGTCTTTCAACATTCATTAACACCTCTTAATTTTCTCTCTGTTTTTTGGTTTATTTGATTCTTTTGGATAACAGCTACTCTAACTTACATAAGATAGTAAATCAACTTACTTTTTATTGGGATTTATATTGTATCTTACATTTGGTCATTTTCATTTTCTCTTTGGAGAGTGATCTCAGTTTATTTGTTTACTTATTTATTGGATCACTTGTTATTTTGGTGTTTAAATTTATATTCCTCATAAATTCTGTATATTAATCCTCTAGGGGAAGAACATGTTGCAAAGTCTTTCTCCTGTTCTGGGCCATCTCTTCACTTTTTCCTTTCCCAGCAGACACCTTTTAATTTTGTGAAGACCAATTTGTCTATTCTTGTATTCTTTTCTAAGAACTGGAATCCTGTTCTCAAAATTGCCTCTGCCTCCATGTTTCCCTGCAGTCTTTTCCAGTTTCAGGCCTCCACTAAGGCACTTGATCCATTCGAGTTGGATTTTGAATGGAGATATGGATCTAGTGTCCATCCTCTACTCGGCAGATTCCTCAGTAATATCTGGTAACCATCCAAATCACATGACTGCAAATCCATGGGTTTATTTTTCTGCTTTCTGTTGTATTCCATTTGTTTTTATGTCATTAACATGACCATATGCTGTTTTATTTGCTACTCTGTATCACTTGAATGTGAAGAAAGCAATCAAGCTGACCTTCAGTAAGGCACAGTACACAGAAAAGCAATTTCTCACTTTCCCCATATCAGTTCCTGGTAATGATCCCATGTGTTGTACAAATGCCTTTACAGTGTTTCACTTTGTGCTTACAGCACTGTTCAAGATGTTTTCTTTTTCCCTTAGCATTCATGGTGCACAGAAAGTTGGAGGGGGAGAGAGAGAGAGAGAGAGAGAGGAAAAGAGGGGAGGAGTTATGTCTGTACTTCTCTTCTGATTCTAAAATTTCTTTTCTTTTGTATTTATCTCCTAACGGACTTCCTCTGGACAGAGCAGCACCTTACTACACACTGCTAGCTGTCCCATGGGATACCATTTTGGATGAACCTGGTGGAAACACACAAGCCTGTGCCTATTTTGCCGTCATCTTTCCTCTAGTTGTGATTCTTTTGTTGAAAGAAGTCATATGTGGGTTAGAAGGAATGCAAAAGAAACTTCAAGTCTAAATATATGTATCTCAGGTGAAAAAATAAGATTGAACTGGAAAAGCAGTAACTAGAAATTTTGAACCCATTCTCTTGTTCAATATAAGAATTTCTGTGAACATTTGTAACTTGTAAATATCCTTTAAAGATATTAATGTAGTCATGACAATCCTCTCAAGACTCCAGAAATTAGACCTACATACCGTGGGATAAGCTTTGGTGTCTGAAGCTTCAATTGTTAAGTGTTTATTTGCATTGTTTTGACCAGCATTTCCATTGAAGATAAATATGTTTTGTTTCCTCTGTTATCCAGAGCCCTTACAGTTAGGAAATTTGCCTCAGGCTGGAAATAATTTGTTTTCCTTAAAACAATTCACCTCTATATTTGTTTAAAATGGTGTAAAGGAAGAGATACCAACAAGGAAGATGTTTCTGTACACAAATAAATGATTAAAGAAAAATGGATGAAATTCCTGACACAGAACATTATTCAGCATTAAAGAGATGAGATTTTCTGTGTATTTGTCAAACTAGGTAAACCTGGAAGACATTCAGTTAAGTCAAGTAATTAGTCATAGAAGGACTAATAATTTCTTATTTCATTTTTAAATATATCTGAAAATATTCAAACTTGAAATTAATAATTAAATGTTGTTGTCATGGTACTGATGAGAATGAAAGATTTAATACAGTTATGCAAAATTGATAAACTCCAAAGACCTGGGATAAAAACATTTGACTGTATAATATTTTAGAATATTGTATGAGATGCAGGAGAGAGTGCTCAGTGAGTAAGCATGTTTGCTGTGCAAGTATTAGAACTTGAATTTCAGTTCACATACAGACTGAAAAGCAGTAGTCATGCCAACAGCAGTAACCCATGGGACAGAGAAGGAGGAATCACTGGAGTTTATTTTGCCTCCAGCCTCATTCAATTTAGGTGAGAGTTCTTACCTCAAGAGTGTGAGACAGAAAATGTTAAAAACAAGACATGCAAAGTCCTCCTTTGGGCTCTGCATATGTGCACATGAACAATAGACAATGTACATTGTCCCCATATGTTCATATACATCATACATACAGAAAAAAATTGTGAAAGTAAATATTGTGTTAAACATTTTAGCACAATAATAATATGAATAACAGTACATTTTTAAAAATTTGAATTTCTAAAAGACCATAAGCCACACACACTGACTGCAATTTATTACAGAAATAATAAGTGTTGAAGAAATACAATACAAAACCAAGTATTATTCATCAGTACATTGAATCTGTGCATCACTTTGGCTTGAATCTAATACATGTTTAGAGTTAGTGTATGATAAACAAATAAAATATTGTGTATGTCAGAAAACCATGGAATAAGGGAGACATTTTCTTGAACTTCCCTCTACAGCTTATTTCAGTTCAGTAACTTTTGAGTTGTTCTTAACATTGACTACTTAAGGACTAGAAATGATAAAGTGCACTATCTATCAAAACATCTATACACAAATGGCTTAAATCTAGTTTTGAATAAACATGTTTTCAACAATAACTGAGATAACAGAAATGTGTGAAGTGTTCAGTTATCTAACAGAAGCAAAGACGTAAGTAGGAACTCTCAGTTGATCTAAGAGAGCAATGTGCAGAAATACATTTGGGATGCAAAACCCATACAATACTTTTAGGCAAATAGAGCAATACACATCAGCACACATAGCAATAAGAACAACTCTTACTTTTTGCAGTTGGAAAAAGAAAAAAAAAGAGATGACATCAAAATACATTAACTACACATAGAAAATAACTAGAAAGGACTGGTTGCATAAACATCATTTTGTTCCAAATAATATAGATATAAAACCATAGAAAAAGTGATTAGACCTAGGTATATATTGAGTGTTTTATCTATCTGTCTATCTATCTATCTATCTATCTATCTATCTATCTATCTATCTATCTATCTATCTATTTCTTCTCTCTTTATTTGTGTCTGTCTATTGCTCTGAATCTCTATCTTTCTGCTCTAGATACATTACCAGGTTTCATTGTCCCACATTACAATATGAAATGAATATAGGGACTTTCACCACAATAATTTATATACTCAGATATTATACTATGATCTGTGGGCACAAATAAGGGTTAGTCTGTTTATTTTTTCTCAATTCTACAATATTATAATAATAACTTATATAACACAAGCTTTCAACTTCTCAAAATAATTATAATAGCTGTGATAAAGCTTTCATTTAAAATTGTTATTGTTTTTAAAAATTATCTTTGACACTTATAAAAAATAAATACTAAAAACAGACACATTGATCAGTGGAATCAATTGTCAATCCATAAACATATCCATATACCTACATAAACCTGATTTTTGATGAAGACAGAGATACAAAATGGAAAATAAAAAGCAATCTTCAACAAATAGTGTTGGTCAAACTGTGTATACGTATGTAGAAGAATGCAAATAGATCCATATTTCTCACCCTGTACAAAACTCAAGACCAAGTGGACCAAAGACTTCAAAAATAAAATCAGATACACTGAAGAGAAATTTGGGAAGAGCCTTGAACTCATTGGCACAGGAAATAACTTTCTGAACAGAACACCCACACACACAGTCACTAACGTCAAAAAGTAACAAATTGTACCCCATGAAACTTAAAAATTTCTGTAAGTCAAAAGACACTATCAGTCAGACAAGCTGCAGCCTACACAATAGGAAAAAATATTTTACCAACTCTACATCCATTAGAGGACTACTATCTAAAATTATTTAAGAACTCAAGAAACTAGATATCAACAAACAAACATGATTAAATTAAAAATGGGGTACATATCTAAGCAGAAAATCCTCAATGGAGGTATCACACATAGGTGAGAAAAACTTAGAGAAATGTTCAATGTCTTTTGTCATCAAGAAAATTCAATTCAAAAACACCTTGAGATTTCATCATAAAATGTCAGAATGGCTATGATCGATGACAAAAGTGAGAGCTCATGCTGGTGAGGATATGGAACAAGGGGAACACTCCTCCACTGTTGTTGGGAATGCAAACTTATATAGCCACTGTGGAAAACCTCATAAAATTGGGAACTAATATAACTCAAGACCCAGTTAGACCACACTTGGGCATATACCCAAAGAATTTTCCAAACTACCACAAGGTCATTTGCTCAACTACGTTAGGTGTTGCTTTATTCATAATAGCCAGAATCTGGAAATGGTCTAGATGTCCCTCAACCAAAGAATAGATTTTTTAAAAAGTGTGGTTGGTTTACACAATGAAGTACTACTCAGTTGTTAAAAAAAATGGTATCAGGTAATTTGCAGGCAAATGGACAGAACTAGAAAAAAGTCATCCTGATTGAGGCATGCTCATCCTCAATCCAGAAAGACAAATATGGTACACATTCACTCATAAGTGTGTATTAGTCATTAAGTAAATGATAACTAAGCTATAATCCAAAGACACAGAAAGCTTAGATAAAGAGGAGGGCTCAGGGAGTGGGGGTTTATGGGTCTCTCTAGGAAGGAGAAATAGATTTTGCAGGTGGACTTCAGGTGCTGGTAGGGACAAGGAGAGGAGGGATAAGATGGAGAAGGATGGTATGGAAGGACAGTGTGGGGAGAGATAGCTGGAATTGGGTGGTGTGGAATTCTAGTGTAGTAGAAACCTCCTGGAATCCATGGAGGTGATCCTAGTGAGGACTGATACTAATGGGGGATATGGAATCTAAACTGGCCATTACTTATAGACAAGGAAAGTACCCAGTGGCAGGACTGGATTGCTTTCTGTTTAGTTTTTTGTAGCAGGTTTTCTTGGAACTCCAGCCCCCAATTCATGACACTGGGACTTACTATTAATTATGAACGCTTGGCCTTAGTTTAGGCTTGTTTCTAGTTAGCTTTAAAAAAAAAAAACTTAAATTAACCCATTTGTTATAATCTATTTGCTGCCCTGAGGTTTGTTTACCACATCAGCATACCATCCATCCTGCTTCCTCTGTGTTTGTGTGTCTCATCTCCATCTGGCTGGGTGAGTGCCTGGCATTCCTTTTCTCTCTGCCCACTTGCCCTGCCTATCCCTCTTCAGCCTAGTTATTGGTCATTCAGCTTTTTATTAGACCAATTAGGTGCCTGTTGTAAGCAAGATAAAACAGTAACACATCTTTACACAGTTAAACAAATACAGTAAAAACAAATGTAATACATTTTTCCATATTCAATTCCACAACAGTTGTTGTCTGAGGGGGTCCTGTTCCAATACTCAAACAACCCAGGCTGATTCTAGGACAAAGGGTTGTTCTCCATGTCATGGGGATATGGGGGCATTACTGAGGACAACATACACATAAATTATTGAAAGTGGAGAAGTGGAGCTTGTGCCTGCATGGAGCATTTACTCCTATGTTCTAATTTCTTTGGTAATAGAAGGTATTCTGAAGGTTTCCAGAAGAGAAACATGGACACCAACCCAACTACAAATACCTTTGATCTTCAATCTCCCCTGCATGCAAGATGTGCGTGGTCAATGGTGGCACAGAACTTGTGAGAGTGGTCAACCAATTTCTGATTTAATTTGAGACCCACTCCACGAGATGTATCCCATGGCAAAAACTGCTTATATGGCCAAGAACTGGAGACTCAATAGTCCAGAGTCCTAGAGGTAGAACCAAACAGGCCTGGTCTAAAAAAAAAAAAAAAAAAAAAAAACAACAAAACAAAAAACAAAAGACAAAAGACAAAACAAAACAAAATGATTCCTAATTTCCTAATGATATTCTCTTATATCATAGACTAGTTCTTTGTCCAATCTTAATCAGAGAGGATTCCTCAAGAAGTAGATGGGAGTCATTGTAGAAATCCACAGCCAGGCATTATGTGAAGACAGAGTCTAAATTGGTCATCTCCATCAGGTCTTGTACCTGGGAGTTATGGAAATCCTTTTGAAAAGAAGATGGGGAGATTCTGGGAGTCAGAGGGGATGAGCAACACCAGAATAACATGGTCCACTGAAACAACTAAACAGGAATCACATTGGATCACGGAGACTAAGGTGGCTAGCACAGGTCCTTCGCAGTTTTTTTTTTTTTTTTTTTTTTTTTTTTTTGTGGGACTCCTAACAGTGGGAGCAGGTGTGTCTTTGTTTGCCTGCTCTTGGGATTCTTTCCCACCTGTTGGGTTGCCTTGTGAAGCCTTGGTGTGAGGGATTTTTCCTTGTCTTGTTGTATCTTGTTTTGTCCTGTTTGTCCTTGGTTGTTGTCTCTTAGAGGCCTGAACTTTTCTGAAGGGAAACAGGGAGAATGGATCTGGAGGACAGGGAACTGAGAGCAGTTGATGGGGCTACAATATATGTTGAGGATATATTGTACGAGAGAAGAATCCATAGCCAATAAAAAAGAAAAACACAGTAATAATCAAAGAAAATAAATAATCAGTTTGAGAATTGGGGGGATTAGGGAGGGCTTGGAGTGGCAAAAGAAAAGGGGGAAGTGATGTAATTATATTTTAACTACAAATGTATGAAAGCTTAAAAAAAATAAACAAAGTGAGAGAGACAGAAAAAAGTAAATATGGGGAATACTGAAACCATTTAAGTGTAAAAATGTAGACAAAGCCATGTTTTGACTAATATTTGTAAAGTAAAATATTTTATGTTAAGTAGCATTTACCAAAATTTTTGAGGATTATTAATTCTTTATGATCCATTTATACAAAATTACATTATTAATAGTTAAGAAAAGCATCTCATTACTTTTTAAACATGCAAAAGTATAATGACAAGAATGAAAACTTTGGAATGGGGATATTTAATTTATCTCTAAATGGGAAATTTAAATTACATAATTTTAGTTCCCAACTGTCAGAAATATTCAGTTTACTAATTTAGAGTTAATTTATGCCTTAAGGGTACATAATAATATAATTCATAAACAACCATATAGTATTTTACTTACAAATAAAAGTATAGAAATATGCATGTTTGTTAATAAAACAAATGTCATCCATAAGGCTGTAGTTTATTGAATAACCCGCTTTAACTGTTTTCGATTCCTATAATATGTGATCAATTAAATAACCTAGGGACTTTTTGAAAATAATTATCAAAACATAATACTGTTTTTCTATTTCTCCTATATATTTAGTGCTTGTCTCTAAAGAATTCAAAAGATAATATGGATTCTTTTCATTTTCCTATAATCTATTTGCA
Source organism: Peromyscus californicus insignis (assembly GCF_007827085.1). Taxonomy (NCBI): domain Eukaryota; kingdom Metazoa; phylum Chordata; class Mammalia; order Rodentia; family Cricetidae; genus Peromyscus; species Peromyscus californicus. The sequence continues at coordinate 45,742,239 of NW_026294491.1, read as the reverse complement.
AAGGCCTCTTGGCACTAAGGTATCTTATAAAAGGTTTTTTAATATACCTTTTACCATTAGAGTCAATGGAGATGCTGAACTACAATATTGATATAAAATAAAAAATAGCACATAAATGCACATTGAGGATATAAAGCATAGAGTGGAACTTAAAGTGTGAAATATTAATGACACTTTGTACATTTGAGTAATAAATCAATTAAACTTAAAAATTTTTCTCAATAAGGAAATTAAAACTTTTTTTTCTTATGTATATACAATTGATAATTAGTTTGCTGTAACCAATAAAATAGAAACCAGAACCTCCAAAGATAAAGTTATCTTCCTGTTTTCTGTAATGATACAGTAGATACACTCACCATATTTATCCAAGTTTCATGAGTATTCATTAATTTGTCATCTTGCAAGCGTTTACAGAATCATTCTTACAGTATGTTGAAGTTTTCCACAGGATGGAGAACCCCTGAAGCTGCCAATGAACATGTCTATAAAACTTCAAAAATAGTTTATCAAGAATAGTTCCTAACAGCAATGTACTGATTTAAACATAAATCTATATCTCCATGGTTACTCCAGTAGCAATAATTTATCTACTGTTTCATAAGTGTGCAGTGTGATCAGATAATTATATATAAATTCTGTATTAATTAACATGTTATTGTAATGAAGTCATGTTGTTAAAAATTAGGATGTTTGTTGTTATTTTAAAATCAGTAAGAAAAATTAAGGCTAATCAGTATAGACAGATCCCTGATGTGTTTTTGTGGTAATATGATGGTAAGAAATTGCATTTAGGTAATGCTGTGAAGGAGAGGCATCAGCATACCCTATGCCAAGGAGAGAACCTAAGAATGTTATTCTAATAATGGGTATAGCAATAAACTTCCAAGTAAGTTCTTATATCTGTATACTCATATTAATATATCTAATGAATGCTCCACCAAAAAGTTTCTTTTTACAATGTTGCATTTAATACAGGGATATCCAATTGGTCATTGTGCAAATAAGAATGTAAAATAAGAAACCTAAATGTGACATGTACATCAGACCCACTCTTCATAAGACTTACAGGTCACTGAGGCACACAGGATGGAAAGACTGTAAGAATTAGAAATATGTTCAGTTGTGTTTAAAGCAACACAGTAAAAATGCACTGAATGCTGCTGTGTCCTATTACAGAAAGTTACAAGCAGTGTTGGACAAAAATATGTGTAGCTTGAGTTTTCCTGCCTGGCCCACAGTCAAGACAAATCTCTCTCACCTGCCAGTCCCACAGCCGCTCAAACCTGACCAAGTAAATGCAGAGACTTATATTGGTTACAAACTGTATGGCCATGGCAGGCTTCTTGCTAACTGTTCTTACAGCTTAAATTAATCCATTTCTATAAATCTATACCTTGCCACGTGGCTCGTGGCTTACCGGTATCTTCACATGCTGTTTGTCATCATGGCGGCTGGCAGTGTCTCTCTGACTCAGCCTTTCACTTCCCAGCTTTATTCTCCTCCTTGTCCCGCCTACACTTCCTGCCTGACCACTGGCCAATCAGTGTTTTATTTATTGACTAATCAGCAACATATTTGCCATACAGAACATCCTACAGCAAATATGTTTAAATACAAAAATAGTAGGTGAATTCAATACCTTACTGTCATCAATAGATGGATTTTTCAGATAAAAAAATCAACAAATAAATTTTGAATTTTATCATACAATGTATCAGATAGACTTAAACAGATATCTACAATACATTCCACTCAACAGCTCTATAATATATATTCTATTCAACAGCACATGGAACTGTCTCCAGTTCCAAAAGAATCTTATGTCATTTTCTTAATTTCGGCCACAAGGATATAGGTCATGTGCAGGCAAAACAATCATACATTTGGTACATTTGGCATACTAAAATTAAATCAAGTGGATTTATATAAGTTAAATAAAGATATAGGAAAACAATGCTATTGAAACATTAATAGTCATCTAAAGAAAAATAAGAAACACAAATCCTATCCCATTTTTAAACCAACACTGCTTGGTAAATATGAATCGAGTTGATATTATTTAGAGCTATGATTTTAGATGAATATGGCCTTCCTGAGTAAAAAGAAATCAACACACCACAGAGATGCTTGTACACCAGTATTTTATTTTTTATTTATTTTATTTTATTGTAGTATTAATTACAATAGCCCATATGTGACACATGTGCTGATGGACAGATGAACATCATGACAATGTAGCAAATTTTGATGACAGAGTGTTGTGGCTGTAAAGATAGAAGCTTTGACGATACCATAATAAAACCTATTATTTTATTTGCAAACTAAAAGGAATTATTTTTTGTTTTTGTTTTTCGAGACAGGGTTTCTCTGTGTAGCTTTGCGCCTTTTCCTGGAACTCACTTGGTAGCCCAGGCTGGCCTTGAACTCACAGAGATCCACCTGGCTCTGCCTCCCAAGTGCTGGGATTAAAGGCGTGCGCCACCACCGCCCGGCTAGGAATTATTTTTAAAAATACCATAAAAAGATATGATATGAAAGTAAAATTAGTACTAAGTGATGAGAAGCAAAGGATGAGTAAGAAATGCTGATAGAAGGCAAAGTGTCTTTCAAATGTGAAATCCAGATTGATATAGCATGACATCAGGGTGGAACTGTTTGTCAGAAGGCTACAGGTGGCCGGAATGAGTAATGAAGACTGAGAAGCAATTGTGGCAAGGTAAATAAGAGCAATGTGGAAGTTCCATATTTATGAAATGTTAGTGAAACCCAGTATACTCATTAAAAATCACTAAAATGATTTGGTGATGAAGAGCTCATATTTAAACATTAAGAATTTGAGATGAAGAATTCTACTGAAGACATCCATAGTCCCACAAAAGAGCATAGATGCTAAGAACAAAATACAGAAGAATGGGCAATGCCATTTCAGAAGCCATTTGGCTGCAAAATCCTATACGACTGCTATCCTCTACCAAAGTACAATAGTTTAGAAATTTGAGGAATCTGATAACTGTTGTGGAATATTATTTTAAAATGTGTTGCATTTTACCTACTTCTTTTGTTAAGAATTCAAAGATGTAAATAAACAAAATTGATTAATTATAATTAACCTTTGAGCAGGAGGCTGAGTCAGCAAGTAGCTGACAGGAAGTGGTAGGGAGGAATCACGTGTAGCAAGTTTTTTTATTATTTAAAAATGTGTTTTATTCATTTTACATACCAACAACATATCTCCTTCTCATCCCTCCTTCCACTCCCCCCAACCTCCACCCCGACCTGACCCCCACCCCTGCATGCATCCCTTTCTTCAAAAGGGTAAGGCCTCCCATGGGGAGTCAGCAAAGCCTGGTACATTCAGTTGAGACAGGTCCAACACCCCCACACCCCACATCAAGGGTTAACTATGCCTGCAACATCAGACCATAGGTAATGGGCTCCAGAAAGCCAAGTCATGCAACAGGGATAGATCCTGATCTCATTGCCAGCCTCCCTCACCCCCCAAACAGACCAAAATACACAACAGAGGGCCTAGTCTAGTCCCATGCAGGTTCCACAGCTATGGTTCTGGAGTTTGTGAATTCCTCCGAGCTTGGTTCAGTTGTCTCTGTAGATTTCCCCATCACGATTTGACCCCTGCCCTCCACCTTGCTCATATAATCCCTTCCCTCTCTTCAACTGGACTCCTGGAGTAGCACGGGTTTTTTAAATGAGGGCTGAGAGAAGGACGCTGGTTTTTTTTTTTTTTTTTTTTGAAGATGCCAGCAAAGGGAGTTTACCTACTTGTTCTTCATCCTCTGTGAAAGAGCAAAGTGCCATCTCTACCTTTGAATCGTGAGTTCTTTAGAAGGATAGAGATCTAGATAACGTTTCTCTTAGTAGATTTAAAAAAGTCCATGACTGAGGGACCAGAATCCCCTGAGGCTGGGGCGCTTGCAGCCAAACAGTTACTGGTAGCAGTGGAATTGCAATCTCTGATTAGGAGAGCCTTGCTTAAGGGACAGCCACTGTAAATAATAAACAACTGATAACAACAGATAACTTGATTTGACTGTGGTGGTAAATTACAGAAAGACTTATTAAAGGGTGAAAACTTGCTGAAAGATTTTATACAAGATGTATATGATTATACTCAAGTGCATTAGGGCATTCAGTAAATGAGTTGGAATTGAAAGAACTAAAAAAAAAATAATAATAATTAAATGTAGAAATAAATTTACTACTCTGGGACCAAATGAAAAAATTGTCAGGAAAAGGGGAGGAGAGGAATCTAACAATAAAGGCAACTTTTATGCAATGAAAAGCATCCCTGGCCCTCAGAATGTAATGTATTTAGAAATAGTGGTGGTTTTTTTGTTTGTTTGTTTGTTTTTAACAGAAGATATGAAGTTAAGATAAACACTTTAAAGAGATTATAGTTTAAAATGAGTGATATCCTGGAAAGAGGAACTTTTTAGGCAAACACAGAAACCAAGGAACTCCCAAGTGAACATAAAGACACTTGTAAGGTTTTGCTTCTAGTTCTGAAAGGCAAAGAACACCAAGTTGTGTTGTCAAGCATAACAGAGTTAAGAAGATCAAGAATAGTCCTTTCTTCCAGGGCTTCAGAAAGAAACATCCCCATGAGTGCCTGGGTCTTGGAATCCTAGCCTGCCAAACTGTGAGGCAACACTTGTTTACCACTTATAAATGTGAAAAAATACACATTTGATATTTCTTATGGCATCCTTAGCAAAGAAGCCTGAGTGTTGTACAGATGAAAGCCACATTTAAAAACTGAGCATGTATTCATAATTAAGGAGCTTTTAAAACCATCAACTGAAAGTAAAAATGAGGCATTACTGACAAGTATGGCTTGTCTAAACTGTGAAGTTTTCAGATAACATCATAATGCCATTATTTTTCTCAGCTTTTTAAATTTAAAAAAATTTGCCTTGTGTATTTTTTTCTTTTATATTCCTAAATTTTGAATAATCTTTTAAAAACTTTCTTTGGCCGTATTTTATGATCACTTTCATTTGCTATTTTCATTTCTTTCACTAAAATTAATTATAGTTAATGGATACATTGGGCTATCAGAATGAGTGGCTCAGTAGTTAACGCCACTGGTTGCTCCTCTAGAGGGCCCAAGATCAGTTTCTAGTGTACACAAGGCAGTTCTTAGCCATTCATAATCAGAGAATCCATCACTACCTTCTGTGATGCACAGGTGCCAGGCATGCATATAGTTCATAGACACATATGCAGCCAAAATATATATATATATATACACATAAAATAAAAAAGAAATAAAATTAGAAATTTAAAAAGTGAATACATTATTGTTTCAGAAGACACATTCATGAAAAAGTACATAAAATATAAAGGTACAGTGGCTAAGGAGATGTTTAGTAGTTAAGAGCATCTACTGCTCTTAAAGAGAACCCAAGTGACTTAATGTCATCTGTAACTCCAGTTCCACAGGAATCCTATGAAGGTTTCTGTCTGCTCTGGGCACCAGGCATATATATGTTGAAGAGACATTCATGAAGTCAACGCACTCATGAACATAAAATCTAAAAAAAAAAAAAAAAAAATGCTGCTAAAATACAGATCAACAATTAATTTTGGAGAGAACAGCTATAGCAGAGATGGCAAATCTTCCAACAAATCATTTGCAAGTTGACCTCCATGTTCTTCAGAATTAGTCATTATCCTATTTATGGACTTATACACTATTTATTACATTTTACACATGCATTCCTATGCAACATTAAAATATTATTTATACTTTCTTACTATCTATGTATATGCCTTAATTACAATCTTACATTCTTCCATAATATATATTTTGATATTGCCTGCCCTCCCCAAACTCCTCCCAAATACTCCCTACCTCTCTACCCACACAACTTCATATTCCAGGTTCTCTCTCTCTCTCTCTCTCTCTCTCTCTCTCTCTCTCTCTCTCTCTCAAAAGAAAAAAAAACACAACAAACAATTAAGATAAAAAACAATTAGATTTAAAAATGCTCAAACAAAATAAAATGAAACAAAATGCCCACAAAAACAATATGGAGTCCCTTTTCTGTTAGGAAACTACTGATAATGGGGCCTACTCATGAAATTGGTTGATGTACTCACTGACTGCATTGGAGTCAATTGATTTTTCCCTTTCCCAGAAGGTATCAGTTACAAGTAGTTTCTTGGTAAGGAACGGGAATTGTGTCCACGTCTCCTCCTCCTTGCTGGGACTTTTCTGGCTTGAACTTGTATAGGTCCTGGGATGCTACCAAAGTCTCTGTGTGTTCATATGTGTATCATATCTGCTGCATCTGGGAGACACTGTACTTCGAGTCACCCACTACCTCTGGCTCTTGTGATCTTTCTGCCTCTTCTTCTGTATAGTTACCTTAGCACTGTGGGAAGGGGTTTGATAAAGATTTAATATTTAGGACAGAGTGCTTTGAAGTCTCTCACCTTGTACATGTTGTGCAGCAGTTGGTTTTTGTGTTATCCCCATCTACTGTAAAAATAAGCTTCTGTTATGAGGGTTGATCAATGCACTGATCTCTGTGTATAGCCAATGGAAGTTGGTTTATTGCTACATTTCTTTATCAAAATGATAGTAATAGAGTTTTTCTACATGCTTTTGACCTATCTAGTTTCAGGTTCTTGGCCACTTTAAGAACATCAAGTATGAGTTGAGAATATCTCCCTTGAATGGGCTTTAAATCCAGTCGTTACTCCCATAATATATTTTACATTGTTGCATCAGTATATCTTAAAGGCAGGGTGATATTTTGTGTCACAGGATTTTTAACTGACCATATATGTTTTTTTTATTATCTTTAATTCTATGCTTTCATTCAAGCTATAGTTCATTACACACTATTATTACATAGTTTCAAGAATTTTTCATTATATTTGGTTCAATATTTTGTGCTATAGTTGGTACTATGAATAGAGACACTGCTGCATTCATCACAAACAACTATACAGTGAATTGCCAGAAACACACTGATGGATGTAAATACTTTTTACCTAGAAACATTGAGAATGCCATCATCTGTTTCACTGTATTATATGCCTTTGAGACACATCCTTATTGGTGTCTAGATTAAAGCAGGAAACCAGGAAACTTGAAGAAATTTATTTAGAGTAGAAGAGAAAAAAAGAAAATTGAATAGTCAAAGTTGAGACTCACCATATTTCCTGATAACAAGAGGCTGACAGGGAAGTGACTGAGAGGTGGAATTTTCAATTATTTTAGTAATGGAACAAGAAAATCACCTTTGTTATAAAAATGAATGGGTTTCTATAGATGATTTCATTATGTTTTTATTTTGTTTTGTTGTTTGGAGATAGATTATCACTATGAAGCTCTGACTGGCCTGGAACTCACCATGCAGAACAGACTGGACTTTAATTCACAAAGATTTGCCTATCTGTATCTCCTGAATGGGGGTACTAAAGCCTTGAACTACCTACCATGTCCAGCCCACTTTCATAATATTTTAAATTAAGTTATTGCTCCTTGCATTCTAGTGAATATTCTAATGAAATAATTAAGAACAGGAACTGCAGAGATCAAACACACTGCTCATTTTTAAGTAGATCACTTCCTTTTTATATATTTTGTATTGAAAATAAATTCTTCTCTAGTACAATACATCCTGACTACATTCTCTCTCCCCCAGATCCACTTTCCATCTCTTTCCATTTAGAAAGAAGCAGGCATCCATGAGACAATAACCAAACATAACAAAACTAGATATGAGACAAGGCAAAAAGCCTTCATTTGGAGCCTGGGCAAGGAACCCAGTACGAGGGAAAGAGTCCTAAGAGTAGGGAAAGTGTCACATACCAGTTCCTACTTTTAGGAGTCCAACATAAACATCAAGGTAACAGCCATAACATATGTTTAGAGGACCTGGTGTAGACTCTTGCAGGCCCCTGGTTGTCTCTTCACTCTCTGAGACCAGATGAGCCCTACTTAGTTGATTCAGTGTGCCATGTTCTCCTGGTGTCCTCTCTGATTCTTACCATCTTTTTCTCTCTGTCTTTCAAGGTTCTCCCCGAGCTCTGACGGGTGGGCCCCGATGGAGACCTCCAATTTAAGGATTCTCTCAACATAATGCATAATGTCTGGCTGTGGGTCTCTGTACCCATCCCATCTGCTGCAGGAGGAAGCCCCTCTGATGACTACTGATCCATGAGTACAGCAGAATATCAGGAGTGCTCACTAAGGTCCCCCTCATACATTTCCAGGAAGTTTCCACTGCACTGGGTTCCCATCCTCAAATGCTCACCAATTCCAGTCATTTCTCCCTGCACTCTCTCTTTTCCTTAACCCCACCTCCACCTGATTCCTTCTGCTTGTGTCCCCTCTCCTCCAGTCCACCTGCAAAATCTATGCTATTTTCTCTTCCCAGGGAAATCCACATGTCCCTCCTAGAGACCTTTTCTTTACCTAACCTTTCTGGGTCTGTGGATTGTAGCTTGCTAATCATTTACTTAACAGATAATAACCACTTATAAGTGAATACATTCTGTATTTGTCTTTAAATAAGCTCCAGTATATTCACTGACAATAGCAGTGTAAGTAGTCTGTTAAAAGACCCTAAGAGAACTAAAGTTCAAATATCTTTCATTTTTACTAAAGTCCCAATTAACAAATAATTTCAGTAAGAAAATATTCCTATTTAGTTCAGCTTTTTGAACTCTTTGAAAACTTTCCTAGGATCCTGGAAGAAAGTTCTGAAAGGCAAGTTTCTAAAATGAATAACAATCAATCCAGGCCATAATCAAAGGAGAGTGGAGAAAAAGCTATTTTTGTACTTAATTCATTTCTAAACTTTAAATCATACAAGCTTCAATTATTAAATACTATGTGGGTTAATGTTTTGAAATGAAGGATTTGCCTCTTAATGTGAAACCTGCAGTTTATCATGAAGTTGATGAAGGAAATGTCCTTGGCGTAGTTACTCTCCAGAGAGGATGGTTCATTTTTAGGTCTGCGTTCTTGGCACATCTAAAAGAGAGAATGAAAAAAGTGAATTTCCCGTATGAAAATATGGAAGACTATTAATAGGATGAAGTAGTGCCATTTCTCATAAAGGGTTGGATTCCAAATATTAATCATTTTGCTGGAAATTCAAATACTTAAATGGAACATATCTGATGTTTTCTAATATTCACTATAAAACTGGAAACACATTCTTAAATTAAAAGTCCACTCAATATAGTTGAACTTATCTTCATAACAATAAAATATTCAAAGAACCTAATCATAATGATAATGAGCTATATAACTAAGCACTGAGTGTAAAAACAAGACTCTGCAGATTCTTTTCCATGAGGTAGCATGTTTGAGATTGGGAAGGACAATAATGCTGCAATCACTGTGTATGGTTTTCTCACACACATGTGCTGTGGTTTGGCAGTAATATTATATGACTACTGCTCCAGAGTTATAGGTTTTATAGTGTATACTTTCTCTCTCTCTCTCTCTCTCTCTCTCTCTCTCTCTCTCTGAAGAAACATTGAGACTTGATTTAAATAAAATAATATGAAAATCTTGTGTTAAAGTTGGCTGAAAATTTGCACCATTTAAACTAAATTATTAAAATGTAATATATCTCACTAGTTTCCCCATCATGATCTTGATGCCCCTTGTTCGTAGAATCTCCCTTCTTTCTCTGCATCTGCTTCCATCAGTTACTGGATGGAGGCTCTATGATGACAGGATATTCACCAATCTGATTATAGGAGTAGGCCAGTTCAGGCTCCTTCTCCACTACTGCTAGTAGTCTAAGGTGGTAACTCATGAACTGTTGACCAATAGCTGTGCAGCATCCATGGTACTGGACTAGGCCCTTTGCATAGGCAAGACAGTTGTTTAGCTTGACCTGCTTAAGGGGCCCCTGGTAGTGGGATCAGGATCCGTCCCTGCTGCATGAGCGGGCTTTTTAGATCCCAGTGCCTATGGTGGGACACCTTATACAGCCTTGGTTCTCAGGGAGGGGCTTGCACCTCCCTCAACTGAATGTACCAGGTTCTGCTGACTCCCCAAGGGAGACTTTGCCTTGGAGGAGGTGGGAATGGGGAGTAGGTTGGAGGGGGTGGAAGGCTCGGGACATGAGGAAGGAGGATAGGGGCACCTGTGGTTGATATGTAAAATGAACAGAAAATTTCTCAATAATGATAAAAAAAAAAGATTGTGATGGGGAAATCTACAGAGACAACTGAACCAAGCTCACAGGAACTCATGAACTTTAGACTGACAGCTGTGGAACCTGCGTGGGACTGGACTAGACCCTCTGCATATGGGAGACAGTTGTATAGCTGGGTCTGTTTGAGGAGCCCCTGACCTGCAGTGTGATCATTATCTATTCCTGGTATATGAGCTGGCTTTCTGGATCCTATTGCCTATGGACAGACACCTTGCTCACCCTTGTAGTGGGTAGTTGTTCCAACTTTGACCTGAAAGTACTACCTCTCATTGAGGCTTCCAGATAGTATCTCAATATGTCACCCAGGATTGTGTCAAACTGCTGATCCTCTTGCTCTAGCTCCTGGAGTGTTTGAATTGGAGGCATTCATTATTTTACCTCACTAAAGTTTTTAAACAATTTTACTTTCTATGTTTTCTTGACAAAATTTAAAGATCAATATTGTAATTATTTCAATTTTTCTAAATAACTTTAATTATTTCATCAAAATTTTCTCATTTGTGTGCACATGGTTTTCAATCTCCCCTCCTACTACAGTACTCCGAATAGCTATTTAAAGAAGGAATGCCAAAGCCCACATCGAGGTGTGGATTCTTGTATTAGATTTAGTTATATTTTATTGACTATTTTGGCTTGTCTGCTGTCTGACCCACTAAATTAGAAGGCACACTCATGTTATTGTGATATGAGGAAAGAAGAGAGTCTGTATAAAGATGTGAGAATACCTAATATGGCTATCTGAATGGCAGGATCTATGTACTTAGCTAACAAATATCAATAGTCACCACTACCAGAAATAAATTCCATGTCATTGGGAGCTATGTATGTCTGTGCTCATAAAAACAACTTTTCTATTCATTTGCATCTTGGGCTTCCTATGAACCATGGTGATGGGAATGTACTATGGAATCAAGACAAAGTTGTTCATTCTTTAAATAATGTTAGTCTTAAGCACTCATGGTATTACTATGTTTAGAATTGGCTGTGTCTAGTAGATTTATATGAAAAGATAAGGAATGTGTAATATTATCTCATATGCTGAACAGTTAGATGATAAGGAGGATATGTTTTTGTTTTGTTTTGTTTTGTTTTGTTTGGTTTGGTTTGGTTTGTTTTGGTTTGGTTTTTTGAGACAGGGTTTCTCTGTGTAGTTTTGGTGCCTGTCCTGGATCTCACTCTCTAGACAAGGCTATCCTCAAACTCACAGAGATCTGCCTGGCTCTGCCTCCTGAATGCTGGGATTAAAGGCATGTGCCAACACTGCCCAGCTGCATATGACTTTTTAAATAAACCATGAAAGCATCCTCAAATATGTTTTTGTGTAAATAAATATTGCTTTTATTTTAAGTGTACATACACTGAAGGAAATTATCTTGAAATATCAAGTAGTCACGCTGATCTACCAAAGTGAAAGCAGTAGATTCTTCTCTAAGGTCTATGACCTCATTAGCTCCATTCCAGTACCAGACATAATTTCCCTCCTGTTGAGGGAATCTTAAGTTAAATTAGACAGCTGTTGGTTGCTACTAGTATATAAGTGCAGTTTGTTGAACCTTTATGCACATATTGCAATAATAGTAACTTTCTGGTTCATTAGTGTTGTAAACAGGTAAAACTGCTTAATTGCTTTTATCCCCTGGTATCTTGCATGGAATTTTTGGAGCTCTGGAAGGTAAGTTGTAGTAAAGAGGTTCTCATCTTTCTGGGTCTGAGTTACATCACTCAATATGATCTTTTATAGTTGTACTAATTTACCTGCAAATTTTATTTTTCTTTACAGCTAAATAGTATTCCATTGTGCATATGTGCCACACCTTTATTATCCATTCATCAGTTGAAGGACATTTAGCTCATTTTTGGTAAGCTGAGTTTTTTGTAGAGACTGCTGGCCAGCTCCCAAATAACCATACAGAGACTTAATATTAATCATAAATGCTCAGCCAATAGCTTAGGTTTGTTATTAACTACCTCTTTCAACTTACATTAACCTATATTTCTTATCTACACTCTGCCTTGTAACAGAATCTTTTTCAGCATGGCATATTCATCTTTCTTATCTGTGCATCTCCTGGTGACTATTTCGTTCTCTATGCATTCTCTTTTTGTCCACCAGTCCTGCCTAACTTTTTCCTGCCTAGCTATTGGGCAGTCAGCTCTTTGCTAACCAGTGACAGTAATACATATTCACAAGGTACAAAAAATTATTCTACAGCAGTTTTTATTTCCTGGTTATTGTGAATAGATCAGTAATGAACATGACTGAGCATGTATCTGTAGAGTGGAATGTAAAGACCTTTGGGCATGTGCCAAAGAGTGACATAGCTGGGTCACTTGCTAGATGAGCATAATTCTTTACTACATTCTAAATCATATCCTTATAAACACAGATACATGTAGCTACCACATATCAACACAAAATATTCTATTTACAGAAAATGGAGACCATCACAGATAATCAGAACTGGGCACAAGGCAGAGACCAGTGGATTATGAGGTATCCAACTTCAAAGGATACATCTTCATTACAGGTTCTATATTTATGATTAATGTAGAAAAGACATGGAGAAAGATTTTAAGAGACATAATGCCAGAAAATCTGATGGCTGCATAAGTAAGACTGGAGTAAGAGCAATATCATTGGGCATGTTTACATGGAAGGGGAAATTTTGTGGGTACCACACCTATAAAAAGACCTAGAGGCAAATACTGACTACTGGGAGGATAAGCCTCTACCAGGGAGAAGACCTCTTATTTTTTGTCCACTGTGGAGTGGTCAGTAACAAAAGCATGTGCATATATACAACAAAAAGGACTCACCACAATCTGTACAAATATACATAGATATGTACAGCCACATATATCATGTTTGTAAATGTAACAAATACAACCAAAGAAAAAAGGATATGAACCTGAGAATAGAGAGGTGTATAAAAGAGGAGTTTATGGGGGTATAGATGGGAAGGGATAGAGAGAGGAAAGGGAGGAAGGAGTTTTATAATTCTATTTAAATTAAATATATTAAAAACTAAAAGTTAAATTAAAAACTACTAAGAATTATAAAGCAAAATCTAAAAGAATCCCATGTGGTAACAAAAAAGTATTTCCTTAAAAATTTTGAAAATTAAATGAATGGGAAGGAGACCAGATATTTCCAGAGTAAAAAGAACACAATTTGCAGTCAGAATACAGTTGTAAGACTTTGATCATCTAAGAGTAGGAATACTTTAGACTTCAGGCTCCTTGTAAATACACAGGAAATTTAAAAACTAAACACTCATATGGGTAAAAGATACAAAATAATTCAGGCTGAGACTCATCAAGAGTTGGTGTACTTGCAATGTGGGTGGTCAGTGGTATAGACAGCACAGCACGAATGTCACTGGAAAGGACATCACAGTGAGACATTGAAATCATCATGAGACTAATGGATTCCAAAAGGGTTCTTGCCTGAACAACTTGGGCAGGATCTGGGTATTTTAAGATTTGGCTGTTTAAAGTTCACAGTTCTTAGTGGTATTCTTCAAGATTTTGCTGCTACTTGGAGGTTGTGAACTGGGTTAGAAAGAAATGCTAGAAAAGAAACATAACACTGGCTTTGAGGAATATACATAGATAGAATTAACATTCATCTTACAGTGTTGTAGGGCATTTAAGGGAAAATGTAAAAATCCTTTAGATACCACACAGAATGGGAACTCTAATAAGCATAGCTTAGCTAAAAACTGTTTCAAATGGAAACTAATTGGTACCCCAGAAGAACAGAAAGTGATCAGAACTATGGATGAAACCTAGAACATGTAGCATTGTTTTTTAATGGATATAAAAATATGGACATATAGAGTCATTGAATTATATTCATCTCTAAGACATTAAGTTAAAAAAATCTATATTGATGTATTATGCACAGCATGATATATAGTAAAACTTGGGAAGAGTTTGTAGTTTCTCATCAATACACAGAAATGACAAGTGTCTGAGAAGATGGAGGTACTAATTACTCTGATTTAATTATGAAGGAAGTGTATGCAAATGTTGAGTTTATATGCAATATCATAAAACTATGAACAGAATACACACACACACACACACACACACACACACACACACACACAAATACATATACAGAAGTTTTTCTGTGTCCTGCCCAGCCTTGTGGTCCCTCAGCTGCTTAAGAATAATCACTCAGAAGCTTATATTAATTATAACTGCTCTGTCATTTGCTTAGGCTTATTACTGACTAGCTCTTACACTTAAATTAATCCATAATGCTTATCCATGTTTAACCTTGTGGCTTGGTACCTTTTCTCAGTTCTGCCTTGTCATCTTGCTTCCTCTGTGTCTGGCTAGTGACTCCTGACTCAGCCCTCCTTTTCCCAGAATTCTCCTCTCTGTTTGCCCCTCCCATACTTCCTGCCTGGCTACTGGCCAATCAGCATTTTATTTATCAATAAAATAAGAGCAATACATATTCACAGCATACAGAGTGATTGCCAGGCATTGTAGTAAATGATTACAATCCCAACTCCTGGTAGAAGGACATGGAAGGGGCATGGATTTGAGACCAAACAGACTACATGCCAGGTTCACAGCCAATCTGTGTTACATGGTAAAACCATTTCTCAAATTATTATTATAAAATAATCATTAAAGAGAATATTTACTCAGTCTCTATCATGTAATAACAATGGCAAATAAATGAAATTTTGTTGAGACTATGTCATAGGTGTCTGAGACATTTTTATTAATAAACTTTGCCCCTTTGTCACTTAAAAGCTATTCTGCACTTGTGATCTTATAGGCAGTAATAATACGAGTTAGTGGTTTACAAGATAGAAACAGGAGAATGAAAGTAGAAGAAAAAGTAGCAAGAAAACAAGAAGATGTATTAGTAAAGGGTTCAAGGGCTCTGGGACTAGTTGAATGTAGAGCATGGGGACTGGATGTTATCTAAATAAATTCTATTCATATATGAAATCACCAAATAATAAGTTATGGAAAAAAGCTGATAAAATGTTCCATGTGTGAACTGTGTGTTTTATCAGTACCATTAGTGCATGGCATTTCTTTTATTTTTTGTAATTATGGTATTGTAATCAGAAAAAGTCTTTGACAAAATCCTATATGCTTTCATAATAAAAGTTCTAGATAGAATAGGACTTCAAGAAACATGCATCAACACAATGCATTTTATATATGACTATCCAAAGCCAACATTACTCTCATTGAGGAAAACTCAGAGGAATCCCAATAAAATCAAGAATGAGAAAGAGCTGCCATGATTGCTACTCTTTTTCTATATAATGCTAGAAGCAGTAGCTGAAACAATGAGCTTTAAGAAGACAATTAAAGGTATACAAACAGAAAAAGAAGTCAAATTGTCCATATTGTCAAATGACATGTGATTATCCTTAAAAGATCCCAAGAATTCCACCACTTCTAGAAACAATTGACAATGTCAGTAAAGTAGCAGGGTACAAAATCGGTATACAAAAATAGCATCAACTTTTATACACTGAAAACACACACCAAGAAAGAGACCATAGACATAATCCATTTACAAGTTTCAAAGGCAAAAGCATCTTGAAATAAACCTAACAGAGGAGATGAAAGAACTCTACAATGAAAACTTAAAATATCTGAAGAGGGAGAAAAAAACCCTAGAAAATCAAAAGTCATCTATATTCATAGATTGGGAAAATTAATAATGTGTAAATAGCTATACTATCAAAAACAATTACAAATTCAAGGCAATTCCAATTAACAAAACATGGCATAACAAGCTACAATGAGAATGAGCACATACCCTCATATCAATGCTAGGTGAGACAATGAAGTTAGAAGATAAGGTTCCCAAGAGCAGGCCAAATAGTCAGAGACACCCCCACTCCCACTGTTAGGAGTCCCACAAGACCAATAAGTTACACCACCATAACATATATTCAGGGGACCAAGCTCAGACCCATACAGGCTCCGTGATTGTGGCTTCAGCCTCTTTGAGCCCCCATGAACTCTGCTTAGTTGATTATGTGGGCCATGTTCCTGTGTTAACCTTAATCATTAGGGCATCTACAATTCTTTCTCTGAGAGATCAGAATATAATGTTTCTCTTTATGTAAATCATCACAGCCACAACATTCACTTTCAAATACAGGCTGAACCTTTATCACCTAAAACACTTTTACACTTCACATCCATAGCTTTTTGCCAGATATGCTGGTTCATGACTATAATCTTGACACTTTGGACCTTGGGGAAGGAGGATTACCAAGAGTCCATGTTCAGTCTAGAATGCACATCAGATCCAAGAAGCTGGGCTAGAGTGTGAAACTTCATTTCAAAAATAATCAAAAGTCTGACAAGATTTGCTAAGCAGTGCTGTCTTAGAAAGTTACTGAATGGCCTAAAACAAAGAAGAAAGTTATCTGCATATTGAATAAGAATTGAACTCTAACAAAAGCCTAAAGCCTTTAGATATGCATTTCTTGCCCAGGAAATTTAAGCAAGGATTTCTGTAAAGTCTGGAGAAGAATAATCAAATATATTGTAGAGCTCCCTGTTTAAAGGCATATAGATATTGAGGATCAGGGTTTGGGAGGTTGCTGATAAAGGAGAATAAGTTAGGTACAATAAAATGGTGCTAGCAGATTTAAAAGTTAGGAAATACTAGAGTTGAAACCAAATACAGTCTGAGTTTCAAAATTGCATTTTTTATTTTAAAAATATGTATTTATTTTTATTTGATGTTTATGGGTGTTTTAGAATCTCCCCAGAACCTCAAATTATATTTCTTACAAAGTTTGAAGCGAATGGTAAACATTTCTGTTTATTTTTTCCAATTTATTATGTAACAGAAGCTCTAAGTACAAATGTGGAGCAATGTCCCCAACAGTTTATGAAGTATATAATTATGACCTTCAGTCCCATGGCCTTATGTTGGCCGGTTCATAGGGAAGCAGGGAAGGTTCCACATCTTAATTTTTGCTGGATCTGCTTGCCAGATATGTCTATGGCTTTTGTTGCCACAAAAAAAGCATGATTCATGATTTTGATGAACTTTGACATTTGGTAAATTGAAAATAAAACTTAACCAATCTGTTGCAGTTTCTAGAGAATAAAAGTGATATCAGGGAAGGTCAGAAAGTCAATAATTAGTAAATGTGATACATACCATTCTCATAGTAGTAAATTCTGCCTCATCTATTAATAGGGGATAATGATTTTAATAAAAAATATGTTGGACGTGAGTATCAGGTGTAAAAAGAAGTTTAAAATGGGAAATTGTGTGGTAGTTTGTATCATCCACAGAGATGGTTTGTGTATACCAATGGATTTTAATGGTGAATATTACACATAAAGGATAGAGTATATGGTGTTCGGGAATTACTCAGTATTTGTGATGACTGTTTTGCCTTTGGAGTTTGAGTGATGTGGGAATGAACAAGTCTAGATATCCCAATGTGTGGCTTATGGAGGCTGATATTTCTTGCCATGTTTTACCGCTGAAGCTTTCTTCAGTGTGATGTCATTTCCCCTGCAATATGTATAGGTACGTCTCTCTGTTAAGGACTTCTTTGAAAATTGCTCTGAAGTTTAGAATGAGTTATTGAAAGCTGCCTAAAAGCCATGAATTTATGTTGTAAGAAGTAAACTTTATCTATCTTAACATTGTATTTCCTTGTGGTAAAGCATTGACATTAAATGGGAAATTAGCCAGGAACTCCAAAGTCAAGTGCAGACCTTTTTGGCTCACTATCAGAGACTCTACCCTGGCCTGCCTAGGGCCACATGGAGTCAGACCCAAACCTCCAGATAGTTCTCCCTACACCAGTTCCACACCAAGCTGGCTGTCATACCCCTCCCTACTGTATTTCATGGAATCTCTTCCAGAACTCCAGGTAGTCATCCTTAGAAACAGTCCAAGTTGAAGTACAAAAAAAATGGTTTTATGAGAAAAACAGATTTAAGAAATTCATGTCTACTCATCTAGTTCTTCAGAAGATTCTAAAAGCAATTCATCTTTCTGAAGAGAAGATTAAACATGCCAAGAAGGCACAAATAATGTATAATTTCAGGATTGTTCATCAAAAAAGTTTTAAGAAAATAACACCATGACAAAAAAATTGATAAACTTGCTCAATAATAATTCTCAATATTCAAAGTCTCAATTCCCTTATAAAAATACAGCTTAATTTTCTGGATCAGAAAGGCTCCATCATTTTCCTGCCTTAAATAAGCACACCTAACCATCTACAATAGGCAAATCCTAGGGTACAAGGGTAGAAAGGGATTTCAAGCAAATTGAACAGAGAGACAAGCAGGTATAGCTATTGTAATATCTGAAAAAAAAAAAAAACTATAGTTCAAATAAAGGAAAGTTCCACCAAGAGATTACTACAATCCTAAATATGTGTGCACCAGAGGGGCACCCAGTTTTGTAAAAGAAACTGTATTGAATTTAAAAATGCAAATTGACCTCAATATAGTGACAGTAATTTCTTTTTTTTTTTTTTTTTTTTTTTTTTTTTGGTTTTTCGAGACAGGGTTTCTCTGTGTAGCTTTGCGCCTTTCCAGGAACTCACTTGGTAGCCCAGGCTGGCCTCGAACTCACAGATATCCACCTGGCTCTGCCTCCCGAGTGCTGGGATTAAAGGCGTGCGCCACCACCGCCCGGCTTAGTGACAGCAATTTCAATACCCTACTCTTACCAATAGGCAGGTCATTTGAACAAATATAAATGGAGAAATTCTGAAGTTAAAGGACATTATAAATCTAATGTATCTAAGACACATTTATATTACATTCCAACCACACAGTAAAGAATGCATTTTCTTTTTCTCAGCTGCAATACTTCCTAGAAAATTGACAATATATTAAGACACAAAAAAAGTATCAACAGGTTTAGGGAAATTGAAATAGCATCCTACATTATATCTGACCATAAAAGAAAGAAGCTAAATTTCTACAAAATTTGAAATGGCAGCTAGTAGACAAGTCCAAGGAAACTACAGTACATTTCTGGATAAAAACTGGGAAAAAGGATAAATTAAGTGGTAATATTTTTAATTCCTAGAATTGAAAACAGAACAATGAAAGTACAATATGTCAATGTTTATGAGAGAAAATATAGTTTTAAGGAAAAAGTTTATAGCAATAAGAGTTTACACAAAACTTTAATAGTTCAAAAATGTTTATGTTATTTGTTACTGGCCATCAAGTATTTCTTTTGTCTCCTAGGGCTGCCGTGGCCAAATTCCACACTATGTAACACAGACAGTTCTACAGGCTCAGACTTTGAGATCAGGATGTCAGTATGGCTAGCTCCTTTGATCTGGAGATGGATGCCTTCTACCTGTGTCATTCCATTGTTGTCCTCGGTGCGGTAGTGTCAAAATTTTTCTTTCTTATGAGTGCCTCCCACATTACATTAGAGCCCACATTAATGAACTCATTTTAGCTTAATAACCATGGTGAAGTCTCTGTCTTAAAATAAAAATTAATTCTAAGGTCTCAAGAGACTTATATACAAGTTTTTATAAGAACCCAACCTAGCTTGTAACACTATTGGTTGTCTTTTGAAATCTGAAAAATTAATACACAATCATAAAATTAAAAAGACAATGTATCTGCAATTATAAGTCTCTTGCTGCTGTTTTCATAGGAAATTTTACATCTTAAAATAAAGTGTATTATACACTATTTAGTATGGTGGTATTTTATTTGTACTGAAATGTGATTTTAATTGTATGTTAATAAATAAAGTTGCCCAGGGGTCAGAGCTATTAGAGCCATAGCAAGAGCGTGGCGGTGGTGGCGCACACCTTTAATCCCAGCACTTGGTAGAAAGAGCTAGGTAGATCTCTGTGTGTTCAAGGATACAGACAGCATTGGAGACACACGCCTTTCATCTCAGTCCCAACCATAGAAGACCTGGAAGTCTCTACAGACAGGCAGTGACGAGGCAGTCATGTGTTTGGGTTTACAACCAATGAGAAGGCGAACAGAAAGACTACATAAAGACAAACACACAGAAAGTAGCTCTCTTTCGGAGAGGTCTCTTGGCTTAAGAGGATAGCTGCAGGGTAAGGCTCTTAGCTCTGATCTCTTGGCTTTCTTCTTTGCATTGGTTCTGTGTTTCTTATTTAATAAGACGGTTGGTTACATCTAAAATTTAGTGCTTCAGCTAATAATTTTATGAACATTGAAAAATAACACCAATATAAAATAAAACATAGTTGATGAGGTTGTTAATAAAATTGATAATCAGTTGCAGAAAGGGTGTTTCACAGAAAGGATTATTTTGGCTCTTATCTAATTGGCAGTGTGTCATTATCCTTCCAAATGCTGGAAGGAAGGGCTGTGTCCAGATATCCCATAAATATCAAAGTTTGAGGATGTGGAAGTCCCTATGTAAAGTTGCAGAGCACTTTGTATATAAGCCATGTGTGAAATGTTCACAGCATTTGCTGTAATTTAAAGCAGCCCTCGATTATAATGTACTACTAATGTAAATGGTAAGTGAATACTTGTTATTATGTATTGCCTAAATAAATAGGGAATAAGAAAACAAAAATATTACAGTAAAGTAACTAGGTAAATGATTAGTTAAAATAATTGAAGAGCATGACTTCTAAATGATACAAAATTCTCATAAAATTGTTTTCCTTTATATATTTAGGAAATTGAAAAGTATGGAATTTTTATCTAAACAATTATTTATGTGTCACACAATGTATATACAAATATATGAAATGATTATGAGTTTGGTATCATCAATAGTTTTGGAAAAAGCAGAATATTTATCTTGAAAGTTATTAATACAAAGCAACCATGTACTTTCCCTTAACTATGTGATTTAGAGTTGAATGTAAACAAATCATTTCAGCTCTTCAGAGGACAAAACTGTTTGTTCTCAAAGGTACATGGTTGGTATCATCTTCATGCTGAATTCAGAAACAGAGTAAGTTTTTAAAAACACTGGACCAAGAAAATCAGCATGGCATCACAAAGTAGACTCAGAGGCATTGCTTACAGAATTTCTTAATATATGAACTATTCAAGCATTTTGCAATAATCACATATATTTGGAATGTGTTTTTCCTGCTTAAAAGAGCAAACAATAACTTGAATAAAATCCATCCTCAAAGGATTTGTCTGCAGAAAAATAAACATCCACAAAGGATTTAAAAGAAAACCTCCCAGTCTTTTAAAATATATTTGTAATTAAGCATAGCATTTTTAATGATTATTTATCAATTTAGTTATATAATTAAGTGTGTGTACTCAGGTGTTCATACTTGTGTGTTCACACACACTGTGACAGGCACATGGAAGTTGTCTTATTTCCTGTGCTATTACTGTGTAGAGACACCATGACCAAGGCAACTCTTATAAACAAAACATTTAATTGGGAGCTCATGGTTCCAGAGGGTATAGATTCCATGACCATCATGATGGAAAGCACACACGTATGGCACTGGAGTAGTAGCTGAGAGCTACCTAACCTGATCCACAGGCAGAGAGATTGGGTCTGCGATGGGATTTTGAAACTTCCAACCTCATTCTCAATGCCACACCTTCTCCAACAAGGCCACATCTTCTAATCTCTCCCAACATTTCCATACCACAGACTCAAATATACAAGTTTTGGATGGGGCATTCTCCTTCAAACTACACAGGGAAAAAAAGAACTTGTAGGAATGTTTCACTCTTTCTACCACATGAGTTCTGGATCAAATTCTTGTTGTCCTTGCTGGACGAAATTTCCCTAACTGACTGAGCCATCTTGCCAGCCCTCATAAAGCTATTTTATTCAAAATATGTAAGATAACAAAGTTGTATAACTTCAAACTTTCTTCTTATTGTGAACTTTAAATTGTATTTGTAGGAATTTTCCTGAATTAATAACTACTTTCCGTATCCTGGTAATTTTTTTTCCTTTTTTGTAAACAAAGAATCAACAGTCAAATTTAGATAGATGTACAAACTGACAGACAGGCTGACAGACAGACAGATACACACACAGATACACACATCCACATACAAGAAACTAGATAAATAAGCACACACATCTACCCATATGTAATATTTAAGTTTCTATTCTTTAAAGTGTAAGAAAAACTTTCATTATGTTTTCATTTCCTCTAAGAATTCTAACTCACTAAAATATATAATTATAATTATAAAACACACATGCTATACCTGTAAATATTAATATCTACTGGTATATCATGTTTAAAACCTGTAGATTCTTAAAACATTTAATTATTCCATTTATGATAATTCATTCAATTTGAATATTTAAATGCAATTTTCTTAAAAATCTCATGGCAATTTCTTACAATATTTTGTCTTTTATTATGTCATTTAATTAAATGTGATAGAAATTGTGATAAAATAGATGGGACAATTAAAATTTACTACTTAGAGTTATAAAATATTAATTAGAATGCTAAAATAAAGGACAATGAATTTAATATCAATAAAGAATATAATCAGGATTTATACTTCTCAGTTTATTACGCCTGGGAGATCATTGGAGGAGCTCCAAAAATGAATTTTTACTAGGTCCTCAATATCAACCTTCAGGTTATCAGTGAATATTTTTGTTCTTTATACTGAAAAGAACCTCTCCAAGAATCGAGTAGTTTATCTACTGTTTACAGAGAAAAACCCAATTATAAAGTAATAGTAAAACACTACCAGATACTCAGGTAAATAATCACAGAAAACTCAGTGTATAAAAACATCCCTTCCCCTCATCCCTACGAGTGGATGTCAAAGGAGAAAATTTAGAACAGGGCTTCTCACTGTCTGTTTTTACAAAATGTTTCCTCTACAAGAAGCCAAGTGATAGTTATTTAAATTCTGTAAAGATGATGTGGAGAAGTACTGCTAGAGGGTAGTTCAAATTCTCCTGGATCTTGATGGTACTTGGAGGTGCCTTTGACACTAATGTGTGCCAAATTATTTTATGGATAATGTTTAAGGATATTGACATTGGATAGGATGATATATAAGCGAAAATTTCTACAAGATAATTACAAGAGGAATTCTGGACATATGGATATAAGATTTCTGGAACATGCTTTAACCCATATAGTAGAACAGATAGATGGGCCGAGAATCATAGAAGTTACGAAGGAAAAGAAAATGAAGTGACATGAGTAATAAGATGAGGAAACTTTCACTTACTCAAAATCAATCATGTGTCTCAAATTGTAGTTCTCTAAATTGTTTACTTTTTTTGTGCCAATAGACCTAAAGCCAATTAAACACACAGTGATGGTATTCTGGAATTGAGTTTAAGTAGAAAGGAATTTCTAATCTGTATTATTCATTTCTGTATTGTACAATACAAAAATTTTATAAGGCCAAATAGTTAAACAAACTTTCAAATTATAACACATCCAAATTGCTCAATGATATATCAAAAGTTACATATTAAACATAAACATTAGTAATTGTAAATTTCAGTACAGTACAAACACATATAATAAATATTATGTTATAATTCAGAGATAGAGTACGTATAAGGAATATTATACTTTTATATTTTATTGTTTATTTGAAAATTAGTTCTTGCTTTCTAATTCTTCACTATAATGTATTGCATGGATTATGGATTTATTTTCTATATTATTAAGCTAGCACCTAAATTTTGGAAATGCTGTTTGTTCATTGCTCTAGTATTAGAGTCAAGAGTAATATCATGCACTAGGTACAAATTTCTAAAATCTTCCTCTGTGTGTGTGTGTGTGTGTGTGTGTGTGTGTGTGTGTGTGTGTGTATGTGTGTGTCTGTGTCTGTGTGTGAGACAAATGATAGAAAAAATGATTGTGACCATCCATAGAAAAATGTCTCACACAATCATCATCCACAGTAAGTCTGTGATTAGAGATTCTGTCTAGGTTTTGAGGTCCCATTGTTGGATAATATGATGCACTTCAATTACTTTTCACAATCATAAGAGCTCCTTTCATTAGTTTGCTCTTGATCTTGTGGCTGGCTACATATATATGCCTAAGATTTTTGGACTAATATGCATTGTAGAATATTATTTTAAGATGTGTTACATTTGTTTATGCTGTGGAACATGTGTTTAATGATGCAAAGATGTGTTGAGTTCTTTTATGTTGTATTTGTTTAACTCCATGAAGCTGTATTACTTCATCTGTCTAAAACACCTGATGGTCTAATAAAGAGCTTAATGGCCAATAGCAAGGCAGGAGAAAGGATAGGCAGGGTTGGCAGGCGGAGAGGGTAAGTAGAAGAAGTCTGGGAGGAACAAAAGAAAGAGCAAGAGAAAAAGGAGAGGAGGATGCTAGGGGCCAGCCACCCAGCCACACAGTAGATGTGGAGTAAGAAGGAAAGAAAAGGCATACAAGAATAGAAAAATATAAAATCCCTGAGATCAAAGGTAGATGGGACAATTTAAAGTTAAGAAAAACTGGCAGGAAACAAGTCAAGCTAAGGCCAGGCATTTATAAGTAAGAATAAACCTTTGTGTGAGTATTTATTTGGGAGCTGGTTGGCCCACCCCCAAAAAAGAGAAAAAACAATCAACAACGAAGATGAGAGTTCTTTAATGAATATATTCACCTTATATAGTATCTGATTCAGTTCCATTATGTAAGATACATTTCCCCAAAAAAGACTGAATTGTAGCAATATCTACATCACATAAAGAATTGTCTGATGTCTTTGCAGACACACTTTGTGGTCAATTAGTTTTAGGGAAGATAATGTATGTATCTCCTTTGATTCTAGATAACAAGTGAAATTATCCTGCAATATCCCCACAGTCTAATCATAAACAGAATTTGTTTAATGATGTGTTAGGTGGAGTAGGCAAATTATACTGCAAATCTCTGTTTTCATGTTTCTTGTTCATTATGCTTTCTAAACTGTGTGTACTATAGGTAATAGTTACATCTGAAATGGAGTCATGACCACTAATATTTTCTTATATGTTCTACTTTTACATATATCACAAAAATCCCATTGGGTTGGATGCACTAGGGCCCTGGGATTTCTTTTAAGTGGGCTGCTCTGATGAGCATTGGGAGCTCCCTACTGGACATGTCCAATCCACTGTCAGATGGGACAACGGAACAAGGTAAGAGAGGAGTAAAGTGAGGACTTTGACTACAGAAGATTTTAATCATGGAAGCAGAGAAAATGCTTTTCATTGACACTGGTAGAAATGATCACAGTGGGTTCGAGGGTTAGAGGAGAAGAGGGTTAGAAAGTGTCCTAAGACTTAGCTCTTCTCTTCTCTGGCTGGCTTCAAGACTTCAAGTTTTCTATCTTTATATCCTAATTTTTTTGAGTTTTTTTTATTTGTTTGTTTTTGAAAAACAGAACATAAAGTAACTGTAGGAGCCCACCGGGACTCCCTAGTAAGTCCTTACTCAAGGTCAGAAAGTCTGAGCTTGCTTTGCGCAACAAGGTTGCACACTGGGATGATTTGACCAAGGGTGTGTTTACCAGGTGTTTTGAAGGGTCTACTCTTGTTGGTACTTTATACCTCCACCTTTAAAGGGGAAGGTTTTTGCCCCCCCTCTACTGATGTATAAAAAGCCCATCATGAATAAAGTCAAAGCGACTGTGTATTGACCCAGGTTCCTCCCAAAGATATCTTGTCTTTCTGATCATCTCTGTCTGTATTTCCATCTAATACTTCCTCATTCCTCACTACTATCCCCCAAGAACACTTCAACAGGTCAGAGCCGGACTCCTATAAGTAAATGTAAATAATTTCTTCTTAATAAATTTGTCCGTCTTTCTCATTCCTTCTACTAGAAGAACAAGAAACAAATGTTTCTCTGCCTTGACAAAAGAGAAAATATAGTAAACATTTCTTTTAACAAGCTGGTCTGCAATGATGACCATAGCTCTATAGTTTGTGTAAAGGCCTCTCTTACCTAAATTAATGCCTTGTTTTGATTTGCCTCAATTTTTCTACCTACTGCTCCTCAATAGGAACACTCTTAAATGTACCTGTGAATAACAGAAGACATTCCAAGGAACATACAGGCATAGTTCTAAGAAAATAAGTATCCAGATTTGTACTTTCCACTTTTAATCTCCTGAATTGAGCTGCATCCAAACTCTTCCATTGTTAAGCCATCATACAGATTCATTATTTCCTTTGTTCTTACATGTTCACCCACATACAGAGACTGAAAGCAAATGTACTTCCTATTCCCCTTCAGTCTGACTGCCCTGCATGGGTCTTGGTTCTTAATAAAATCTCAACATGTCGAACAAAGACAAGTTCAAAGGAAAGGAATTCTTTTGAGTTAGGGTTTCTAAGCATATGCTGGTGCATTTTTTTTTATCCATTTTGTATAATTTTGTGTAAAGAGAAATATATTACATGGAAGACATAACATCAAGTTTATTTCAGGATATTTGGAATATTAGTACATTGCAAAGTCCCATATCATAGAGAGACAAGCTTAAACTGCTCCAATCCCTAGGAGCTTAGCTCCAGGGCACATCCTGTGCCCTTTGCTCTCCCATCTCAGCCCCATCAGTAGGCCAGCAGTTAAAAGTCCTGTGGTCAGGCCACTCCACCATCACTGCCACCCTTTGGACTCTGTAACCTACAAGACCCCTTGCATCACCCAAACCCATTGAACCCATCATCCTCTCCCAGCCAACCACCCTCTACAAAATCAGCAGCCCCAAGAAGCACTCTCACTGCCTGCAATAATTGGAAGAGCCCTTAGAGGCGCTAGTGCCACCTCAATCAATTGGAAAAAGAGCAGTCCCTAGAGACACAAGCACCACTTCCACCATTTGGAAGAAGAACTTCTAGAGTCACAAGCACCACCTGCACCAATTGGAAGAAGAGTAGCCTCCCTGTGAACAGCCTTCTCCAGCAACATCAGCAGATCCTATAGACACAAACGCCACCCACACCAGTTGGAAGAACAACCACAGGCACAACCCATACTAACTGGAAGAATAGACCCCCCACAGGCACAAGTAAAGCCCACACCAGCCAGAAGAACTGGACAATACACCTGATCTAGGCACCCAAACCCCCATAAACCTCAGCCAAGAAAGTCCTACTTGACCTGACAACCAGTCAGTCACCAGAACCCTTGACCATTCAGGCCAAAAAACAACAAAGGAAATAGACAATAAAGGAACAAAAGACCCATCCAAAAAGACATCACAAGAATCAACACCTGTTCATATAATTATCCCAAACCCAGATGGGTTAAATGGCAGCATAAAAATACCTTCAACAACATAAAGAACAATATGGCACCACCAGAACCCAGTAATACTACAACAGCAAGACCTGAACATCCTAATGCAGATGAGGCAGAAGAAAGTGACCTTAAAAATAACCTTATGAAGATGATAGAGGCCCTTAAAGAGAAAGTGAAAATTCTCTTAAAGAAATCAAGGAAATGATAAACAAAATTTGGAAGAAATCAGTAAATCCCATAAAGAAAGCCAAGAAAAAACAGAAATAGGTGAGGAAATAGCTCAAGACTAAAAAAATGAAATAGAGGCCATAAAGAAAACACAAGCTAAGGCAATTCTGGAAATAAAAAATCTGGGTAAGTGAACAAGAACTACATATGCAAGCATAACCAACAGAATACAAGAGATGGAAGAGAGAATCTCAAGCATTGAAGGCATGATAGAGGAAATAGATTCATTGGTCAAAGAATATGTTAAATCCAACAAATTCTTAACACAAAACATCCAGAAAATCTGAAAAGACCAAACCTAAGAATAATAGAGATAAAAGAAGGAGAAGAATTCCAGCACAAAGGCACAGAAAAATGTATTAAAAAAATAGAAGAGAACATTTCCAACCTGAAGAAGGACATGCCTATAAAGGTACAAGAAGCTTACCAGACACCAAATTGACTGGACCAAAAAAAGTAACCTTGCCACATAATAATCAAAACACTAAACATACAGAATAAAGAAAGAATATTAAGAGCTACAATGGAAAATGGCCAAGTAACATATAACAGCAGACCTATCAAAATTACACTGGACTTCTTAATGAAGACTCTGACATCCAGACATTTTGCAGACAATAAGAGATGATGGATGTCAGCCCAGACTACTATATCCAGCAAAACTCTCAATCACCATAGATGGGGGAAACAAAATATTTCATGACAAAACCAGATTTAAACAATACCTATCCACAAATCCAACCCTATAGAAAGTACTAGAAGGAAAACTCCAACCCAAGGAAGTTAGCTGCACTTATGAAATTACAGGCAATAGAAAAATCTCACACCAGCAAATTCCAAAGGAGGGGAACACACACACACACACACACACACACACACACACACACACACACACAGTACAACCACCACCACCAAAACCAAAAAAT
Organism: Peromyscus californicus insignis; assembly: GCF_007827085.1. NCBI lineage: Eukaryota > Metazoa > Chordata > Mammalia > Rodentia > Cricetidae > Peromyscus > Peromyscus californicus. The sequence goes on along the minus strand of NW_026294491.1, from coordinate 45,713,646 downwards.
AACAGGAAGTAACAATCGCTGGTCATTAATAACCCTGAGTAACAGTGGACTCAATTTGACTATAAAAAGGCACAGGCTAACAGAATGGATACAAAATCCGGATCCCTCATTCTGCTGCATACAAGAAACACATCTCAACTTCAAAGATGAATATTACCCTTGACTAAAGGGTTCAGAAAGGATTTTTAGTCAAATGGACTTAAGAAGCAAGCTGGTGTAGCTACCTTAATATCTAACAAAATAGACTTCAAACTAAAATTAATCAAAAGACATGGAGAATGATATTTTATATTCATCACTAGAAAGATCCATCAAGACAAAGTCACAATTCTGAACTTTTATGCCCCAAATACAAGGACTCTCATATTTAAAAAAAATTACTAAAGTTTAACTCACACAGCAAACCCCACACACTAATTGTGAGAGGCTTCAACACCCCACTCTCACCAATGGACAGGTCTGACAGACAGAAACTTAACAGAGAAATAAGGGAACTTTCAGATGTTATGACTCAAATGGGCTTAACAGACATCTATGGAACATTTCACCCAAGCACAAAATAATATACCTTCCACTCAGCACCTCATGGAACCTTCACTAATTTGATTACCTAATTGGTCACAAAGCAAATCTCAACAGATATAAAAAACTTGCAATAACCCCCTGTATCTTATTGTATCACCATGGCTTAAAGTCAGTATTCAACAACACAAATTACAGAAAACCTACAAACTCATGGAAACTGAACAATGCTCAACTGAATCACCACTGTGTCAAGGAAGTAATAAAGACATCTTATAATTCAATGAATGCACAAAATAACTAAACTTAGGGGACACTATGAAAGCAGTGCTAAGAGGAAAGTTCATAGCACTAAGTGCCTACATGAAGAATTTGGAGAAATCTCATATTAGTGATTTAACAGCACACCTGAAAGCTGTGAAACGAAAAGAAGCAAAGTCACCCAGGAGGAGTAGGTGACAGGAAATAATCAAATTGAGAGCTGAAATCAATAAGACAGAAACAAAGAGAACATTGCAAAGAACCAATGAAACAAAGAGTTGGTTCTTTGAGAAAATCAACAAGATAGACAAACCCTCATCCAAAGTAACCAAAAGGCAGAGAGAAAATATCCAAATCAACAAAATTAGAAATGAAAAGGCAGAAGTAACAAAAGACACTAAGGAAATTCAGAGAATCATTAAGCCATACATCAAAAACATATATTTAAAAAAACCTGAAAAATCTAAAAGAAATGTATAATTATCTGGATAAGTACCACATACCAAAATTAAATTAAGAGCAGATAAATAATTTAAATACACAAATAACTCCTAAGGAAATACACACAGTCATTAAAATCTCCCAAACAAAACAAGTCCAGGGCCAGAAGGTTTCAGCACAGAACTCTACGAGAATTTCAAAGAAGAGCTAGTTAATATCAATCCTCCTCCTCAAGTTGTTCCACACAATAGAAACAGAAGGAACATTGCCAAACTATTTTTAAAAGCCTATAGTTACCTTGATACTCAAACAACACAAAGATACAACAAAGAAAGAGAAATAGAGACCATTCTCCCTCATGAACAATGCAAAAATAGTCAATAAAATACTGTCAAACTGAATCCAAGAACACATCAAAAAAATCATCTACCACAATCAAGTAGGCTTTATCCTAGAGAAGCAAGCATCATTCAACATATGAAAATCTGTCAAAAAAACACATGATCATCTCACTAGAGACTGAAAAAAGCCTTCAACAAAATCCAATACTCCTTCATGATAAAGACTTGGAGAGATCAGGAATAAAAGGAACATACCTAAACATAATAAAATATTATATGGCAAGCTAACAGTCAACAACAAATTAAATGGAAAGAAACTCAAAGTGATTTCACTAAAATCAGAAACAAGACAAGGCTCTCCATATCTATTCAATATAGTACTCAAAATTCTAGCTAGAATAATAAGACAACAAAAGGACATCAAGGGGGGTGCAAATTGGAAAATAATTCAACTTTCACTATTGTAGATGATATAATAGCATACATAAGTGACCCCAAAAGTTAGGGAACACATACAGCAAAAAAAACACCTTCAATAATGTGGTGGAATACAAGATTATCTAAAAAAATAAAAATAGAAAAATCAGTAGTCCTCCTTCTTACAAATGAAAAACAGGCTGAGAAAGAAATCAGAGAAACAACACCCTTTAGAATAGCCACAAATAATAAAAAATATCATGAGGTAACTATAACCAAACAAATGAAAGACTTGTATGACAAGAACTTTAAATCTTTGAAGAAAGGAATTGAAGAAGATATTAGAAAATAAAGAAATCTCTCATGATCAAGGATAGGTAGGATTAACATAGTAAAAATGGTAATCTTACCAGATGCAGTCTAAAGATTCAATGTAATCCCCATTAAAATGCCAACACAATTCTTCCCAGACCTTGACATAACAATACTCAACTTCAGATGGAGTAACAAAAAACCCAGGATAGCTAAAACAATCCTGTACAATAAAGGAACTCCCAGAGGTATCATCATCCCTGACTTCAAGTCTATTATATAGCAATAGTAATAAAAAAACCAGGTTAGTATTGGCACAGAAACAGAAATGTGGATCAATGGAATTGAATCAAAGATCTTGACATACATTAACACACCTATGAATACCCTATTTTTGAAAAAGAAGCCAAAACTTTACAATGGAAGAAAGAAAGCATCTTCAACAAATGGTGCTGGCATAACACGATGTTGGCATGTAGAAAAATGCAAATAGATCCATATCTATTGCTATGCACAAAACTTAAGTCCAAGTGGATCAAAGACCTTAACATAAATCTAGTTACACTGAACCTGGTAGAAGAGAAAGTGGGAAGTATCCTTGAATGCATTGGCAGAAGAGCCTGCTTCCTGGATAGAAGACCAGTAGCACAGACACTGAGAGTGACAATTAATAAATTAGACCTCCTGAAACTGAAAAGCTTCTGTAAGGCAAAAGACACAGTCAATAAGACAAAATGGCAGTACAGAGTTAGAAAAGATCTTCACCAGCCATAAATTTGACAGAGGGCTGATCTTCAAAATATATAAAGAACTCCAGAAACTAGCCATCAAAATATCATATAATCCAATTAAAAATGGGGTATAGATCTAAGCAGAGAATTCTCAACAAAAGAATCTCAAATGCCTGAAACACATTTAAGGAATTGCTCAACATTCTTAGTCTTCAGGGAAATTCAAGTCAAAAGGATTCTGAGGTACCATCTTACATCTGTCAGAATGGGTAAGATAAAAAACACAGATGACAGCTTATGTTGGAGAAGATGAAATGTAAGGGGAACACTCCTCCACCTTTGGTGGGAGTGTAAACTTGTACAGTCACTTTGAAATCAGTAGGGTGGTTTCTCAGAAAAGTGGGAATCAATCAAACTCAAGACCCAAAAGCACCACTCTTAGGCAAATACCCAAAGGAAGCTCAATCATACCATAAGAACTCTTACTCAACTATGTTCTTAGCAGCATTATTCATAATAGCCAGAACCTGGAAACAACCTAGATGTCCCTCAACTGAAGAATGGATAAAGAAAATGAGGTACATTTATACAATAGAGTATTACTTAGCAGTGATAAGATGACATTGTGAAATTTGCAGTCATGTGGATAAAACCAGAAAAAAAATCATCCTGAGTGAGGTAACCCAGCCACAGAAAGACAAACATGGCATTTACTCACTCATAAGTGGATAGTAGATGTAAAGCAAAGGATAACCAGTCTATAATCCACAGTCATAGAGAAATTAGGTGACAAGGAGGACCCTAAGGGGAACCCATGGATAGCTCTAGGAAGGGGAAATATATGAGACTTCCTTGGTAAATTGGAGCAGGGTGGAAGATAGAAGAGAGAGGATGTGGATGGGGGATGGGGAAATGAGGGATCAGCATAGTTGAGTTGAAGGCAGGAGAGAGAGGAAGAGCAAGGAAAGAGCTGTCTTGATAGGGAGGGTCATTATGGTGCTGTGGGATGGTCTGTATGTCAAGTGTGTTGCTCATTGGTCAATAAATAAATCACTGATTGGCCCGTGGCCAGGCAGGAAGTATAGGTGGGACAAGGAGGAGAATAAAGCTGGGAAGTGGAAGGCTGAGTCAGATACACTGCCAGCTGCTGCCATGACAAGCAGCATGTGAAGATGCCGGTAAACCATGAGCCACATGGCAAGGTATAGATTTATAGAAATGGATTAATTTAAGCTATAAGAACAGTTAGCAAGAAGCCTGGCACGGCCATACAGTTTGTAACCAATATAAGTCTCTGTTTACTTGGTCGGGTCTGAGCAGCTGTGGGACTGGCAGGTGACAGAGATTTGTCCTGACTGTGGGCCAGGCAGGAAAACTCTAGCTACAAATGGCACCCAACGTGTTGGCAAGAGTTTCCACCTAAAACCTGAAAAAAGATTCCAAAATGGAGCTAAAAACAGCTTCCTAATTGTCTCTCTCAAATGAGCAGCAGCTGCTGGTTTGAGCTACTTGTGGGTTCCTGGCATGTGCACTTGACCTGCAGTATGGTGGGAATGAGGCCTCTGCAAGTGGCACATTAAGCTGTGTGGTGGATTTAGCCTTTGCTAGTACAAAACAAAAAAAGAGGTTTATGGGCTACACTCTGCTTGGATAAAAGCATAGACCCACAATAGCTCCCAGAGCTGGTGGAAAATGCACCACCTCAATGTTGGGAAGCTGAGGTGGGTGGAGCCAGCAGCCACAGCTGATGCAGTTTAAAGCAATAGATTCACAATAAGACAGATTCAGATGTAATAGTTTACAATGTGTGTAAAAGATACGTAGGCTTGAAAGAGACAAAAAAGGTGATATATACAGTTGTATAAACAAATACATAGTTTTAAAAAATAAAGTCTTTAAAGAGACAGTAAAATTAATATAAAAAATAAGCCACATAAAGATGAATATTACACAGAGAATCTGGATTATGTTGTCTTTGGGATTCTTAACTGCAGAGAGATATTTGATTGTAAAGGAAGCTGAGTTAAACCAATATGCATATTTTAAAGATATCTTGACTTCAAAATTTGGATGTAAGGATATGTTACTTTGGAAAGGAGGCTCTGCTTTTGTTCCCACAGAAAGCCAGAGGCTATGGATTTGTTCCAGATTAAGATACATCAGGTTTTATCAGCCAAGACCCCCTGAAAGGTCTCCGATGACACCATGGACCAGATGATCCAATATCCAGAATGGTTTGAAGGCATCTGTCTCAGACAATACACCCTCATGGACTATTCCATAATCCTAAAATTTTCTTTGTGTCCCCATAAAATACAGCGCCCCCCCCAGCAGGAAGTAGTAAGAGAAGCTACGCCCAAATTCCCAAATTATATGTAATTTTACTTTGTTAAGGTTAAAACCTTCCTTTTTAGAAAAAAAAAAGAAAAGGGGAAGTGCTGTGGGATGGTCTGTATGTAAAGTGTGTTACTGATTGGTCAATAAATAAGTCACTGATTGGCCAGTGGCCAGGCAGGAAGTATAGGCGGGACAAGGAAGAGAATAAAGCTGGGAAGTGGAAGGCTGAGTCAGAGAGACACTGCCAGCCACCATGATGAGAAACAGCATGTGAAGGTGCTGGTAAGCCACGGGCCACGTGGCAAGGTATAGATTTATAGAAATGGACTAATTTAAGATATAAGAACAGTTAGCAAGAAGCCTGCCACGGCCATACAGTTTGTAACCAATATAAGTCTCTGTGTTTACTTGGTCAGGTTTGAGCGTCTGTGGGACTGGCAGGTGACAGAGATTTGTCCTGACTGTGTGTGGGTCAGGCAGGAAAACTCTAGCTACATTATGGTGTTATGATGCCAGGGAAAATCCCAGGAATCCATAAGGATGAGCTGAGCTAAGCATCTTAGCAATAGTGGAATGGGTGCCCAAAATGGTCTTTCCTGTAATCAGATTGGTAACTACCTTAATTGTCATCATAGAACCTTCATCCAGTAACTGACAGAAGCAGATGCAGAGATCCACAGCCAAGTACTGGGGCAAGCTCCAGTAGTCTCGATGAAGAAAGGGAGGAGGGATCATATAAGCATGAAGGGTCAGGATCATGATGGGGAAATCCAGAGGGACAACTGACATGAGCTAGTGGGAGCTCATGGACTCTAGACCAACAGCTAGGGAGCCAATGTGGAACTGAATTAGACCCTCTGCATGTGGGGGATAGTTGTGCAGCTTGGTCTGTTTGTGGGTTCCCTAGCAGTAGGACAAGAGCCTCTTCCTGGAGCATGAGTTGGCTTTTGGAACCTATTTCCTATGGTGGGATGCCTTGCTCAGACTTGAGGCAGTGGGGAAGAGCTTGGTCCTACCTCAATTTGATTTGCCATGTTTTGTTGAATCCCATGGGAGTCCTTATCTTTTCTGAGGCATGGATGTTGGGGGTAGAAAGGAGGTAGGGGTGCAAATGGGAGGAAAGGAGGGAGGGGAAACTCTTGTTGGTATGTAAAATAAATTTTAAAAATTTAATAATAAAAACATTTAAAAAAATAAAGAGACAAGATTTCCTTTTCTGCTCAACAACATCTGCTAGACTTACATTAGGACAGATCAATACCAAAATGTTACTGTCCATGTATTTTATCCACACCAGAATAGGAATAGCAAGGGTGTTTCAATAAAATGAAAATAGTTTTTATGTATTAAATGCTTGTTTCCTTCATATTTAGTATTATACATGATAAGCAAGGGTTTGTGTAGGCTTTTATTTGTTTATATCTCTAGGTGCAAAAATATATGCACAAATATGTATATAGAAAATAAAATAGAAAATATTATTGTATGATAATTTTAAAATGAAATAGAATAATTGTTACCAGAAACTGAGGAGGTTTTTGAAAGAAGTGTAGAAAAATTTTCAGTCTAGAGGTATAACATTATAATGTGAAAGTAGAAATGAGTTCAATGCTATGGATTACATTATAGTGATCATACCAATAAATCATGTAATACACATTCAAAATTAACTAGGTTAAAGGATTTAGAAAAGTCTTACATTAAAGCCATTTTATAGTTGCTTCTAATTCCTGGTATCAACCTGGGATATATAGGGAAGACACATGATTCTTCAGTTTGCAGAAACCCTGAAATAATATGTATATGCTATGTGAAAGAGTTATTTTTAACCCGCAAATTAAGAGAGACTGGACTAGAACTAAGACAAAGTCATACGGACACATTGAGGAAAGAACAATTATTATAGTACATATTTAAACAAGAAAAACAAAAACAATATTTATTTATAGCTCTTTTGTTTCCCAATTTTGTTTGATACAGACACGGACAGGTTAGTGTGATTATGAAAACATATGTTCTCTGTACTTCTACTATGAAAATTTACACATCAGATAAAATGTAGGGTGAAAACTGACAATTCTAGATTGACCAATATTGTAATAAATAGTGAAGAATTGGGTGATAAACTGTCATCTAACCCAAAAGATGAGAACAACTACTCATGTGGAACCTCAGAAATGATGCCTTGGTGTTGACCTCTACAAAAATACATCTTAAGTATAGACATATTATCCACAATATTCCATGTATCTTGTCACAGTCAAGTAAAAAGCACAATGTGTCATGATCCCATAAAATAGGACAACATATCTTAGCAGTTGAACATTTCTGGACCTTAGACTGGCCTCTGTACTTTAGTTGACCTGATTCTGCATTCTTTCCTTTAATAAACAATAATATTTTTTAAGCAGAGTCTCAAGTATCACAGGCTGTTCTCAAGTTCTATATAGATAAAGCTAACCTTGGACTACTGATCCTTCTGTCTTCTCCCCCTGGTCGCTATGGTTACACATGGGAAGCATTATGCCTGAATAAGTAATATAAGTTATACAATTTTTAATGATTCTATCATGAAAATTAGTGAATTTCAAGGTGGTTTAAAAATGCCCCAAATGTGTAATTGTTCCAGAAATAGGAGAAATTTCAAGAAGAAAATGTCATCTTCTCAAATTACATAGCTGTGCTAAGTCTTGAAATAAGTTGACCATGGGAGCTGGAGTTTGGGTGTTGAGTTTAAATGTGTAGTGGTTCACTGATTTTCAAGTTTAAAATTTCTAGACCAGCTTTCCGTTTGAGCTTATTTAAATCCTCCTTTGATTAATAACTTCTCACATAATCTTGAACCTATCAACTGATCCAAGAGTAATGCACAGACAAGGTGCCAGCCATTAAGGTTTTAGTGAATGTTCCTTACTTTCCTTTTCCTTTCTGGCTTTATCTGACTTTATCTACTTTAAGGTCAATCAATTTTCTCTCAAGAGTGATGTTGTAGTTTATTTATTAATTTACCTCTAGATTCATTAAAATGTCTTTTAAATAAATATTCAAGTATGATTACTTAAAATGTATGTGTAGTAAAATGCTACTTCTTTTAATGAAGTAACTAGAGGATGAGTGAAGTAATAAAAATACCAAAATACAGTGTAGGTTTCCATTTATATTCTCTAAGATGATAATTTTATCTACCACCCCCCACACTTTCCAATGATAATAGGTTAAGACATAGTTTTCAATTCTAAAGTTCATGTAGTTTTGTTATTTATTATAGAACAACAACCCATTTTTATGTCAAAGAGTGTTTTTCCAAAGTTTCTAATAAGAAATGGGTTGTTCCATAACTATTAAGTCCAGTAATAAAATATTGAAATGAGAACCAGGATTCACTTCCTTCCCAGTCTCTAGGGGAGATATCATGCTCTTTTTCTTCTAGTTTCTAATGACTGGAGATTCCTTGGGGTACAGCTGCAATACTCTAATTTCTGTTGCTTTGGCCATATTGATCCTTTGTGTTTGTGTGCTCTCCTTTCCTGTACATCTGTCATAAAATTTCCTTTTTTGTTCATTGTGAGACACACAAGACTGCATTGACCTTCTACATGATGCACTACAATTATTGTCCCCAAAGATACTTAAGTTATAATGTTGTACATCTATAACAACATTCATAGGTTCTTGAGATGAGAATATGGATGAATTTTAATGTGTACTATTCAGTGTTGCCCATTTTGACTCCTTTTGGAATATCTAATTAAATAAGCAAGCTTTCAATTAAACAGACTAGTTTATACAAATGCTGTTTGTTCCTGTTTAATTAGCCAGTTTTCAAATGCACAGTACTTGTTCCTATTGATTATCTTGAACAACCTTTTGAATGCAGCAAAATATTAGTTTCTCATGAGGAATATAAACATGACAGTATCTTCCTATACCTAAGCTCTCAATTCTTGCTTCCTTTTGGAAGAGAACAAAGAATAAAGGTGTTGAATATATCTCCCATATACATTTCTCTTTCCCAAGATTTGTCTTTTATTATCCTCATAGTTAATGTGGACAGCTTCTAGGTCACACAGCTTTTGTTTGATGAGGTATGAGCAGTATATAGAGGAGTATTTTATAAGAAGTTTTGGAGGGAGTATGAAGGAAATCAATTTTTTTTAGCAATAAATGTGAGGTGAATTTTGTTTGTATTGAAAGGACATGTGTCTTTTACTTTCCCAGGAATATTTTAAATGCATTTGAATGTTACATTCATTTTACAAGAAAGCACAATAAAATCTCTAATGAATATCACAAAATAATTAAGAGGAATGTTAAAGGCAAGCTGAGACAAGAATAGAATGCTCTGCCAACTACATGTCCAAAAATAATTTGAAGATTACTTTTAAATCGCCAAACTTAACAAATAACTTTTCCATACTATTAAATGCTACTAAATGCAACTCTTACATTGCTGATACAAAACTTATGTAGATGAAAATACATAAAACCAAGGATGTGGATTTTTGTTATAGTTCTGGCTTACTTTTCATAAGATATTTAAAAGTCCAAAGGGTTTTTCTTCCAGTATATAACATTATTTAGTTATTACAAAGTTTTTCTTACTCAACTCACAGCAACCATTTCATTTAGATATATAGATATATCTTTCATATGAAAGATAATTTTAACGTCAAATATAAATTTTTAGTGAACAATCCTAAATTATCTTCAAGTCTTTTTAGAGATCATCAAAGCCCAATCAGAATCAAGACCTTATGCCTGTGTACTTGATAATAGCAGAAATCATGCTCACTTTTGACACAGCAGGTTTTGATAGCCCTGTAAAAACCAGAACATCATTACTTCAGGCAAGGTGAGATGGGTAATCACTTTCTATAATTCATATTTTAGTGCCTGAACACCATCGAGGAAGCATTATGTCCTTGGTTACTACACTATATCATCTGCCCTCATGAAGGTATTTCAGAGAATTACAGGAATGACTCCAGTTCAAAGACGTAGTATTAGATTTTTGTCGTTTTTTGAACATGCTGTAATTCAAAAGAATACTTGAATTGCTAACATTCAATAGAGAGTTTATATCTTTCTTGCAGTAGTAAGTCTCTCTGGAAGTCTGAAAATCTGATGAGATCTTTTATCTGCATCTTTCTTTTTCAAATATAGAGGTACTGCATGAAAAATGTCAGAAGCACTTTGCATATAAAGTGGATTTTTTTCTTTTCTTTTACTTGGAATTTTGGATCTAGCATATACATTGCTTTGCTTGTTCTCTTTGGGTTCAAAATGTCATTTTGGAACTGGTAATATTTTATCTCAAATTGCTTAACTTAAAATTTTGTGCTTCATAAAGGTATTAAAAAGAGCAACTTTAACAATATGATAGTGGATTACATTCTTTAATATCTTTCTACATGCATTTATACATATATATTTAAAAATACAATATAAGTATGCAAGAGACTTTGTAAGGTGTTTGTCAAGGGCACTTGTCTGCATCTGGTATAGTCTGACCATGTAAATGACTCACGCCATTTGCAACATGTAAATGCGACATGCATGTTGTAAGGTGTGTATTATAAGTCACTTTTTCTTCATTTCACATTTCCTAAAATGACAATAATCATTGCTTTACATGTGCATAACAGTCAAGGTAGATGTTTTCGCATCTATACCTCTATGGAGGTTTACTTTTTCACTGGACACTTCCGGTTGCTTACTCTCCTGTCTCCTATTTGCTCAGAGACCATTCTTATCTAGCCCATGCCCACCTGCCCAGGGATAGAACCACACACAGTGAACTGGGTCCTCCCTCATCAATCAGCAATCAAGAATGTGCCCAACAGGCTTTCCCACCGGGATATCTTACGGATCTAACTCCGCAGGTGATCTCCCCAGACAAGATATGTCGCAGGCCAAAAAAGTCTGCCAAACTTTTCCTGCTTCTTCCTCTTCTGTGTACTCACGCTGTGTGCCACACACCTGACACTGACATTTGGAACTGGGGCTTCACTCTGGAGATGTATGTGAGCATTAGCTCATTAAGAGAAGTAGGTTTTCATTCACTTTTTTTTCCCCTTCAGCTTTAAAGATCAGGCCCAGGGACAAGCAAACACAAGACAAGCAGCCCTCTACCCTAGGGCTACATTCCTACACTCTAATTTTATAAAAATATTTGACTTGCAGTAAAAGCTGCCCACCTTCCTTCTTCCTCAACTAGAATGAGAAAACCTAAAATACTGTTGTTTTTTCAGAATTCTTCCACGTGGGTTCTAGGACCTGTGAGACCCTGCTTACAAACAAGCCTTGCTGGGAAATTGTATTCAACATCCACACTTGTCTCACATCCTTTATACTTAAATATCTTTGTCTTCATCTGTTGTTTCTTGAGGAGTTTTACATTTTTATGTGATCCTAATTCTTTGCAATGGAAAACTGACTTAGAAATGAAGTAATTGCTGATGATCCACAAGCTAACCTGAACCAAAGTCACAAAACTTATGAAAGAAAAGGGTCAATGAAATGATGAGGTGTTTAATTACCTGGTCTCGTGATGCCTTACCTGACATGGACAACAATTCTTCTAGGAAACTGACACTTCTAATCTCACAATGGCCTCTCCTTGCTTTTCCCTGAGCTCTGCCATTTGCCAGCTGCAAAAGCTGAATGGAACAACTAGTAGCTGCAGCACACACTGTGAAATAGCTCAAGAAAGATTTAAGTAATTTTAATAAACAGAACATTTTAAAATTTTTGTGTCACAAAGGATAAGGAAGATTATATGTATATGTCATATAGAACCAGAAAATGTATTATTTATATGAATTTTAATATTTTATAACCCCAAAATGGACCAATTTTACTTGAAAATGGGTCAGCTATTTTTTAAAATTTTTTTCTGTTTTAAGCACAAACTTAAAGTTATACAAGTAAAAGGATGTTCTAGCTTAAAACATTAATACAAAAATGTCAATATTTTTGATGTTTGTAATATAATTATATAAATATTTTGTTTTGTTATATTTTATATTTACACAAAATATAGATATATAAAATGATATAAATAATCACTGATACTCAAACAAAAGTCTAAAATCATAAAACTAGAACTCTCATTCAAAATCAACTATAATAATGTAATTGTCTTAGAAAGTATGTGAAATATGATATATATGTAGCTAATATACATATACAGTAATTTTATTGATGATTTTAGTTGTTATATAAAACAATGGGCTTTAGCATGACATTTTCATACACACATATCAAAATACTTTGCTCACATTCACATCCACATTGCACTATCATATCCTCTTTACCTCCTCATTCTATATTACATTTTATTGTATGTAATCAAACTCATATATGTGAACATACATAGATTCTTAAGTGGAACACATAGTTGTAAATCCTAAATTGAATCATTCAATAGTTTAATTCTGGAAAATAAAAACATATAATAATCTCACCTTTGTGAAATAAAATATTTAGCAAGTTTAAGCACACTGCTATGTAAAAATAAGCTGGAAATAGATGTTGAAATGAGATGGCCCAAAAGAATGATAATCCTTTCAGAAATTATTCTTGAGTTAAATTTTATATGATTTTGAATGATATTGTTTTTTTTATAAATCCTATTAATGAATAGCAACATAATTCTACATGGCCAAATCCTTTGCTACAAATTTGTTTATTTGATTGATTCTGCTTAATTATATTACAAATGCCATAGTATTTCAATACATAACAAGAAAAATATCCATAAATACAAATAATCAACATGAATGTAAATGAAGGAGCCTTATTTCTGTTTTGAGAACGTTACTTTTCTTAATAAAAAGGATTCACAACAGCATGGAGAAGCAAGACAAGCAAAGCACATTCGTAACATCTATAAATTATGAATCATGTTAACTACCTTTGGCGTTTTATACAAAATTAGTTATGGTTGAAACCATAAAATCTCTGGATATCAATGTTCAATTTATAAAAAGTATGTCTATATTTAGTATATTCATTTTTCACAATAGTTATCACATGTTAGTCACACACTATGCCATGCATATCTTGACATATAGAATGGTTGTGAAGATAAATGTATTTTAGTTTAATGGTGGCACTTCTTGAAACAACCTGTTTATGTCAAGTTCCAGGTTGGTAAAAATGTGATATTAGCCTGGCTTTTATCAGTATTGATAGAGCTCAACAAGGAAATATTCCACACAGCATGATATGAACACTTTATCAGACCTGATGTATGAAGATGCCGTGAATATCAGGGGAAAAAAATCTCAAGCAATAAGCAACTGAGTTCAATGTTTCAGAATCAAAAATGAGAAAAAGTAGTTAAATAAATATTTAAAATATCCTACTAAGCTTTTAATATATAGCTGGAAGGGGAAGGAAACAGAGATGGGGGGGAAGAATTACGAGAAAACATGTGAAACAAAGAATATGAAAACAACAAGGGAGAGAGAAAAAGTAAAAAAGCCAAAGAATATAGGGAAACAGTTCATGAAGCTATTTGTAACAAAGTAAAATTTTAGATCTTATTCTATGTTTTATTGCATCTACAGAATCACACTGAATGAACTCCTGCACACTTAGTATTGTTACAAAGGAACAAGTTAATAAGGAACAGTAGAGTCAGGAAATATAGGCAGGGACCTTAGATGATGTGAAGTGAGCGTGAGGAGAGTGTGAGAAGGTTTGATGAAAAGAGAAGGTAAGGTAATCACTGTGATGCTGGAAAGAAGAAATGGGAACATGGTAAATTTTACAAAATCTACTGATGGAATAAAGGTTTAGAGGCTAGAATAGGAAATTATAGGCCCTGGGTCATTGTTGGCTGTTGACTTTGAGTATATGCTTAACTCAAGGAGGAAGAATAGTTCTTTGTATGGTTTGTGTTTTTAACCTGACAACCAGCACTCCGTGATATTGACTCCTAAATTTAATGAAAGAACTTTACTGTGTGTTTTCACAATATGATCTCCTAAACATAGAATTACAGTCTATATTACCATATGTGCTTTTATTTATTTATTACTTATGGCTTTTACTAATGAAGGGAATATCAATTTAATTTAGTATATTAGTAATGAGATTGCAATTTGAAATATTTTTAGAATAAACTAATCTTAAATTTCCTTTTTGGTATTCTCATCTCTTGTTAAGAGGATAATTACTGACAGTCCACAAAGATCTACTCCTAAGACTGAATTATACACAGTCATCTTAGAGAATAGTCCCTGTAGATGGTATTATGCTAATATACAAGTCATTTTTCTCTGTAGTTCTTGTAAAATCTATTCAGAGGAGAATATTTCAAAGTAATTATGTAGCCATGCTGTTATTACATTCATTTCAGCTAAGAATATACATAGTGATTATTATACTTTTATGTCTTCTATCATCTCTTTATATGTGTTTAAATGTCTTTAAAAGATGACAGTGGAAATTACCAAACACTTCAGCGTGGAAGTCTTATTCTTTTACTTTGTACTCCAAAATAGAGCCCAGGAATTAGCTATTTCCCCTAAAAAAATACACTAAAAGGAAATACACTAAAAAGAAAATACACTAAACTGTTGAGAACAACCTTATTTTGCATTTGAGAAAGGTTTTTAAAATCTTGAAGGCAAAATCATTGTCATATTTTCAAAAGAAAATCACCATAGAATATGTAGTGTTAAGGAATACAGATGAAAAATCTATGTGTCTATGGAAGTAATAAATCACTAGTGAATGACATTAAAAACATAAGAGGGCACAATACTTAAAAGAAGAATAAATTACTTAAGACATGAATTATTTAGCTGCCAATAAATTTATGAGATTGTGTATTTTTACTTTGTACTTTTTAAGAAGAGTCTAACAGTTCATTTTTAAAGTCTCTTAAACATACAGGTGCAACCTGTATTACCATATTTGATATGGTATGCAAATCAACTATTTAAATAACTGTATTCTTATTTGATTGAAATTTTAATTATGACAAGATGGTTCCTTTATTCACATGCATTTGGAAAAACCCATTAAATAATATCAAACTATTTCACTGCAAAGTTCCTCATTATATACATCTTTCATGTTGTATTCTTTTTATATTCTTATTAATTACATCAACTCAGAATGAAACTTTATACTAACTTTGGCAGGAGGAGCATAATAAATCAGCCAATATATTATTTCTCATATATATGCATTATCATAGGTTTGTTGATTTATGTAAAGATGTAGGTATTTTTATTGTTGCTCTTGTAATATGGTTCATTGTCTATATGAAAATCATTATGGCTCATGAATATCTTTATCATCTTTTGATATATCTCTCTAATTTGGTTAATTTCTGCAATATTACTTATTGGAGTTTTTATTCCCATGCAAGTGACCATTATGAACCTCTTTAAGAAATGTCAGCTTTTGGAGGGAAGGTACATATTACTTGTATTAACCATGATAACTCTGAAGTTAATATCATAGCTTACATTGGGAACTTGTGTTAAGACTCTTCTTGGGACAATTTCTACAAATGAAGTGCATATTGTGAATTCCATTTTTATATGTGGAAAAAATGAAGTAGATTTTAATTGATCTTTCTGTTCACCCAGATGTGGCATGCATAGGTGATGGCAGTGTGTGGTCTACTTATTGAAGCAAGTTACATAAATCAAAACATAATATCTTCTTGTTATTTAAACCAATATTCTTATTCTAAAACAGAAACATGGCATCAATATAAGGCTTACCTTTATCAAAACTACCGCTTGTAAATGAAACTCAAACATACAAAGCTGTTTATTTCTCTGGTGGAAATTTCTATAAAATTTACTCTGGTGGAAATTTCTTTATAACAGTTCATTAAACAATGATTTTAGATAAAATAATTAAATGCCCATATCTTCAAATAAGGAGTGAAAAGAGAAGAGTGATTCTCTATGTTAAATGCTCTTACCATTCCTAAGCTGTACTTTCTGAGTACAGATTTTAAAGTTTAGCTGAAAGCTATGCTTATACACACATGTTATGTCTGTAGATGTACAAGCATCAAATTTATAAGCAATCCCCTAAAAGAAAACCAACACTTGAGGTCTGTTATCTTCTGCACTGTCAATATTATGAGACTCTCATCATGGACTTCAAACCTGTGGCTCCTGATAAATACCTATTTTGGTTGACCTGACTTTTTTGGCATTAAGAAGAATAACACGTAGCCAAACATTAGGCAGAACTCAGTGAATCCTCCAGAAGAGTGGGGAAGGACTGTAGGAGCCAGGAGGGTCAAGGACACCACAAGAAAAACCCACAGAATCAACTAACTGGTCCTTATAGGAGCTCACAGAGACTGGACCGACAACCAGGGAGCCTGCTAGGGGCTGACCTGGGTACATATGTTAAAGTCGTTGTAGCTTGGTTTCCTTGCGTGACATCAGGGACTGTCTCTGACTCTTTTGCCTACTTTCAGGATCTTTTACTCCTACTGAGTTGCCTCATTCAACCTTATGAGGGAAGATGTTTACTCTAACTGAAACTTGATATGCTACATTTGGTTGATGTCCATGGGAGGCCTGTCCTTTTTTGGAGAGAAAAGGAGAAAGAGTGGATGGGGCTCTGGCAGAAGGGAGGTGTCGGGGAGGGGCTGGGAGGGAAGGAAGCAGGGGAAACTGTGACTGGGATATGAAATAATAATGATGATGATGATAATAAAAGTGGTAAAAAATAATTACAAAGGGGAAGATTAATGAACCTCTATACTGCATAGTGTTCAAATCAGTTAATCAAACCTATAGCAAAACTGTGATGCAAACTGTCAAAACCCAGCTCTCTTAATTTTAGAATGTATGATCACTGTCCATAGCCCACATTTTGTGCAATAGCACACAGAATTTATTACCTCTCTCTGTAGCTTTACTTCATTCGACCTTTCTCTCTCCCTTTGCTCACTCTTTCTGGTCTCTGAAAAAAAATCTTCTACTTGTAACTTCAGTGATTCCACATGTGAGCAAGACCAAGCAGTAATTATTCTTGCTTCCCAGTTCCATCCATGTTGTTCTAAATATACAGGACTTCTTTCTTTATAATAACTATTTTTTTATTTGACAATAAAAGAAAAGCTAATGTTATAAATATGGAGGACAGATAACTAATTCTTTTTTTTTTTTTTTTTTTGGTTTTTCGAGACAGGGTTTCTCTGTGTAGCTTTGCGCCTTTCCTGAAACTCACTTGGTAGCCCAGGCTGGCCTCGAACTCACAGAGATCCGCCTGGCTCTGCCTCCCGAGTGCTGGGATTAAAGGCGTGCGCCACCACCGCCCGGCGATAACTAATTCTTAATAGACAATGTTATATTAGTCTGGAGAAGCACACATATGATATCATGTAACTCTCTACCTACCACTTTAGCCTAATGTAAAATGCTATTTATGATATTTCCTGATTAGCTCTCATAAGCACTAAGCGATGCAAGTATACTATGACATCATGCCAAGTAAAAACACTATCTTAAATAAATATTAAATAAATTCATCCAATATCCATTACAAACTTTGAAGATGTTAGAATAATTACATCCTAAGTATAAATGATGACAAGCACAGCTCTCATAAGGTACCTTCCTAAAAAGCCAAGGCTGTTCCAGGCACCTAGGTGCAGAGGATAGAGAAAACATCCTGAAACACATAAGTCCAATGTTCTGGAAGATGTTAAAGATACTTAAAGAATATGTACGATTTTGCAATGCCCTTGATCAGAATTCTGGGTTACCTTTGGAAAATTGCTTCAGAAGTTTTTTCTTTAAAATAGTATTGTTGTAGATTGTTTTACTCTTTGCTCTTTTGCCCAGCTCCCAAATAAATTGCACACGAATCTTATTATTACTTATGAATGCATGGGCTTACCTTGGCTTGTTTCTAGCCAGCTTTCCTTAACTTTAAATTATCCCATCTAACTTTTGCCTCTGGGCTTTTTCCACTCTCTTACTTCTGTAAACCATATTCTTACTCCTTGCTAACTGTGTAGCTGGGTGGCTGGCCCCTGGTGTCCTCCTCCTTCTCTGGCTATTTCTTCCTTTTTTTCATTTCTTGATCTTTCTTCCTCTCAGATTTCTCCTTCTATGTATTTTTTTCTGCCTTCCAGCCCCATGTATCCTTTCTCCTGCCATGCTATTGGCCGTTCAGCTCTTTATTAGAAAATCAGATGTTTTAGACAGGCACAGTAACACAGCATCACAGAATCAAACAAGTACAACATAAACAAAAGTGACTTAAAAAAAAGACTTTAAAATGATATTCTACATTTCTCCCTTTTTGTCTAAATAAAAATAAATGTTTTAATTGTAACATAGCAAAACTACATACAGCAAAAGAATTATCAACTAGGAGTTACATTTACAATATTCTGTCCATTTGTGGTTAGCATATTTAAAGAAAATATTCCATTATCTACCTTGTCTTCGTGATTGTAAAGTTTTATTTCTTATTGATTTTCTATCATAATTAAGGAAAAATAAAACTTTAGCATCTAGCCTAGTCTTCAACTCTATCAAAAACCCAGAAGAATGTAATATCTAATAATAGAGACATTTGGCTGCCTGAACAGTTGCCTAGAGTTCCTCTGCAATGTTGGAGCAGTCATCTTCAGCCTACAGGCCTACAGTATCTGTCAGACTTTTCAGCGAAGCATGAAATTTGAAGGACTGTCCTACCTCAATTTGGCAAAGTTCAGCAGTCACTTTCTTCTGTGTCCTGCATGTCCAATCTGCCTAGTACATTGTCAGCAAAGACAAGAGCAGTTTCTTTGACCACTGGCTAAACTTGTCACAATGAAAGTAAACTTCATAAGGAGTTTCTTCAATGCCCTTCATCTATGAAGTTAACTGGTGCTGCCAGGAACACAGGTGTCTCACTGTTATGAAAAACTTCAAGTTAACAAAACATTTTAAATACCATATTCTGTAGGACTTTGAAAGGTATGAAGATCATCTATCTATCTGAAATATATTCTATATGATCTGGAAAGCATACCTAACATAACTATAAATTTGATTGTTATAAATGACTAACTACTGACCTATGTCTCTTGATTATCCTTTATAGTTTATAATAACAGCTTTTAAAAAATAGAATTTCCCCTTATATTTTAAAATAAATTGCAAAGGTAAAATAGCCTAAACAAGAGCAGAAACATATACAGCACAATAAAAATAACTTCAAATTTGTATCAATTTGTAGTTGTATCATGTAGTCCCCTAAATGATAACAAACATCCATAGCCCATCAAATAACCAAAGACCATCCACACTCCCTTATTTATGAGAACGTGAAAGTCATTTGCTTCCAACTGCTTTCTGCTGCTTGTGGACAAAGTATCTTTAGGGTCCCAGGGACAAAATTTTTAGATAATGACCAAGTCCTGGGAAGACCAGCCATAGACTTTGCTTACAGATATCATCTGTCAAGTTTCAGAAGGTCTTGCCTAATCAAACTTGATCCATATTAATCCTGAAGGAATCCACAGCCTCTCATCTCCTGTGAAACCAAAACTCCAAAGCATTTTTGATTTCCATTTGACAAATATATTTTTTTGACTTTTTTAAAGTTAAGACATTAGTAAATTATAGGTTGATTAATTTCAACAGTCCCTTTTTTCAATTCCAGGTCTCTTCGCTGTCCTTTGCTTTACAATAATAAAAAAAAAAAATTCAAAATCAGCACAATAACATATAGGATCGAGACCTACCTGTGCATTTCCCATCTTACATGGCTTTTTTCATTTATAGTACTTTTACTTTCTCTTTAAAGACTTTATTATTATTTTTAAACTATTCATATCTTTCTATGACTATAGCTTTTTTCCCCCCTAAGCTTATGTACATTGTAAAATACATTGTAACCTGTTCAGAGTTTTTTTTCCTCTGGACCTCTTTTTTTTTTATAATTTATTTTAATTTATTTTGCAATACAATTCAGTTCTACATATCAGCCACGGATTCCCTTGTTCTCCCCCCTCCCGTCCCCCTCACCTTCCCCGCAAACCCCCCCATTCCCATCTCCTCCAGGGCAAAGCCTTCCCCACAGACTGAGGTCAACCTGGTAGACTCAGTTCAGGTAGGTCTAGTCCCCTCCTCCCAGGCCGAGCCAAACAATCCTGCATAGGCCCCAGGTTTCAAACAGCCAACTCATGCAATGAGCACAAGATCTGGTCCCACTGCCTGGGTGCCTCCCAAACAGATCAAGCCAATCAACTGTCTCACCCATTCGGAGGGCCTGATCCAGTGGGGACCCCTCAGCCATTGGTTCATAGTTCATGTGTTTCCATTCATTTGGCTATTTGTCCCTGTGCTTTATCCAACCTTGGTCTCAACAATTCTCGCTCATATAAACCCTCCTCATTCTCGCTAATTGGACTCCCAGAGATCCACCCAGGGCCTAGTCATGGATCTCTGCATCCAGATCCCTCAGTAGTTGGATGAGGTTTCTAGCACAACAATTAGGGTGTTTGTCCATCCCATCACCAGAGTAGGTCAGTTCGGGCTGTCTCTCGACCATTGCCAGCAGTCTGTTGTGTGGGTATCTTTGTGGATTTCTGTGGCCCTCTCTAGCACTTTGCTTCTTCCTATTCTCATGTGGTCTTCATTTACCATGGTCTCCTATTCCTTGTTCTCCCTCTCTGTTGTTGATCCAGCTGGGATCTCCCGCTCCCCCAAGCTCTCTTTCCCTCAACCCTCGCCTTTCATTACCCCCACTCATGACCAGGCTGTTCATGTAGATCTCATTCCATTTCTCTGTCATTGGGCGATCCCTGTGTCTTTCTTGGGGTCCTGTTTTCCAGGTAGCCTCCCTGGTGATGTGAGTAGCAGACAAGTCATCCTTGTTTCATGTCTAGTATCCTGCTATGAGTGAGTACATACCATGTTTGTCTTTCTGAGTCTGGGTTACCTCACTCAGGATGATTTTTTCTAGATCCATCCATTTGTATGCAAACCTCATGATGTCATTGTTTTTCTCTGCTGAGTAGTATTCCATTGTGTATATGTACCACATTTTGTTTATCCATTCTTCAGTTGAAGGGCATCTGGGTTGTTTCCATGTTCTGGCTATTACAAACAATGCTGATATGAACATAGTTGAACAAGTGCTCTTATGGTGTGGTTGAGCATTTCTTGGGTATATGACCAAGAGTGGTATAGCTGGATCTTGGGGGAGATTGATTCCCAATCTTCTAAGAAAGCGCCATATTGATTTCCAAAGTGGTTGTACAAGCTTGCATTCCCACCAGCAGTGGAGGAGAGTTCCCCTAGCTCCACATCCTCTCCAGCATAAGGTGTCTTCAGTGTTTTTGATCTTAGCCATTCTGACAGGCGTAAGGTGGTATCTCAGAGTTGTTTTGATTTGCATTTCCCTGATGATTAGGGATGTTGAGCAATTCCTTAAATGTCTTTCAGCCATTTGAGTTTCCTCTGTTGAGAATTCTCTGTTTAGTTCTATAGCCCATTTCTTAATTGGACTGTTGGGCATTTTGATGTCTAATTTCTTGAATTCCTTATATATTCTGGATATCAGTCCTCTGTCAGATGTGGGGTTGGTGAAGATCTTTTCCCATTCTGTAGGCTGTCGCTTTGCCTTGTTGACCGTATCCTTTGCTCTACAAAAGCTTCTCATTTTCAAGAGGTCCCATTGATTGATTGTTTCTCTCAGAGTCTGTGCTACTGGTGTTCTATTTAGGAAGTGATCTCCTATGCCAATGCATTCAAGACTACTTCCTACTTTCTCTTCTTGCAGGTTCAGAGTAGCTGGATTTATGTTGAGGTCCTTGATCCACTTGGACTTAAGTTTTGTGCACGGTGATAGATATGGATCTATTTGCAGCCTTCTACAAGTTGATATCCAGTTTTGCCAGCACCATTTGTTGAAGATGCTTTCTTTTTTCCATTGTGCACTTTTCGCTTCTTTGTCAAAAATTATATGTTCATAGGTGTGCGGATTAATGTCAGGGTCTTCAATTCGATTCCATTGGTCCACATGTCGGTTTTTATGCCAGTACCAAGCTGTTTTTATTACTGTAGCTCTATAGTAGAGCTTGAAGTCAGGGATCGTGATGCCTCCAGAAGTTGTGTTATTGTACAGGATTCCTTTGGCTATCCTGGGTTTTTTGTTTTTCCATATGAAGTTGAGTATTATTTTTTCCAGGTCTATGAAGAATTGTGTTGGTATTTTGATGGGGATTGCATTGAATCTGTAGATTGCTTTTGGTAAGATTGCCATTTTTACTATGTTAGTCCTGCCTATCCATGAGCATGGGAGATCTTTCCATTTTCTGACATCTTCTTCAATTTCTTTTTTCAGGGACTTAAAGTTCTTGTCATATAGGTCCTTCACTTGCTTGGTTAGTGTTACCCCAAGGTATTTTATGTCATTTGTGGCTATAGTAAAGGGTGATGTATCTCTGATTTCCTTCTCCGCTTCTTTGTCCATTGTATATAGGAGGGCTACTGATTTTTTTGAGTTGATCTTGTATCCTGCTATGTTGCTGAAGGTGTTTATAAGCTGTATCAGTTCCTTGGTGGAATCTTTGGGGTCGCTCAAGTATACTATCATGTCATCTGCAAATAGGGAAAGCTTGACTTCTTCCTTTCCAATTTGTATCCCCTTAATCTCCTTATGTTGTCTTATTGCTCTGGCTAGAACTTCAAGTACTATATTGAATAAGTATGGGGAGAGTGGACAGCCTTGCCTCGTTCCTGATTTTAGTGGAATTGCTTTGAGTTTCTCTCCATTTAATTTGATGTTGGCTGTTGGCTTGCTGTAAATTGCCTTTATTATGTTTAGGTATGTTCCCTGTATTCCTGATCGCTCTAATACCTTTATCATGAAGGGGTGTTGGATTTTGTCAAATGCCTTTTCTGCATCCAGTGAGATGATCATATGGTTTTTTTCTTTGAGTTTGTTTATATGGTGTATTACATTGACGGACTTTCATATGTTGAACCACCCTTGCATCCCTGGAATGAATCCTACTTGATCATGGTGGTGATCATGATAATTGTTTTGATGTGTTCTTGGAGTCTGTTTGCCAGTATTTTATTGAGTATTTTTGCATCAATGTTCATGAGAGAGATCGGTCTGTAGTTCTCTTTCTTTGTTGTATCCTTGTTTGGTTTAGGAATTAGGGTAATTGTAGCCTCGTAGAAGGAGTTTGGTAATGTTCCTTCTGTTTCTATTGTGTGGAACAATTTAGAGAGTATTGGTATTAACTCTTCTTTGAAGATCTGGTAGAATTCTGTGCTGAAACCATCTGGTCCTGGGCTTTTTTTGGTTGGGAGACTTTTAATGACTGTTTCTATTTCATTAGGGGTTATTGGACTATTTAAATAGTTTATCTGATCTTGATTTAACTTAGGTATGTGGTACCTATCCAGAAAGTTATCCATTTCTTTTAGGTTTTCCAGTTTTGTCGAATAGAGGTTTTTGAAGTATGACCTGATGATTCTCTGGATTTCCTCAATGTCTGTTGTTATGTCCCCCTTTTCATTTCTGATTTTGTTGATTTGGATGCTCTCTCTCTGTCTTTTGGTTAGTTTGGATAAGGGCTTGTCTATCTTGTTGATTTTCTCAAAGAACCAACTCTTTGTTTCATTAATTTTTTGTATTGTTCTCTTTGTTTCTATTTGATTGATTTCAGCTCTCACTTTGATAATTTCCTGGCGTCTATTTTTCCTGGGAGACTGTGCTTCTTCTTGTTCTAGAGCTTTCAGGTATGCTGTTAAGTCTCTAGTGTGAGATTTCTCCAACTTATTTATGTGGGCATTTAGTGCTATGAATTTCCCTCTTAGTACTGCTTTCATAGTGTCCCATAAATTTGGATATGTGGTGTCTTCATTTTCATTGATCTCTAGGAAGTCTTTAATTTCTTTCTTTATTTCTTCCTTAACCCATTGGTGATTCAGTTGGGTATTATTCAGTTTCCATGAGATTGCAGGTTTTCTGTAGTTTTTGTTGTTGTTGAAATCCAACTTTAGACCATGGTGGTCTGATAGAACACAGGAGGTTATTCCAATTCTTTTGTATCTGTTTAGATTTGTTTTGTGGCCAAGTATGTGGTCAATTTTAGAGAAGGTTCCATGGGGTGCTGAGAAGAAGGTATATTCTTTTCTGTTAGGATGGAATGTTCTGTAGATATCGATTAAGTCCATTTGAGTCATGACATCAGTTAAGTCCTTTATTTCTCTGTTAAGTTTCAATTTGGGAGATCTGTCCAGTGGTGAAAGTGAGGTGTTGAGGTCTCCCACTATTAATGTGTGGGGTTTTATATGTGATTTAAGCTTTAGTAATGTTTCTTTTACATATGTGGGTGCCCTTGTGTTTGGGGCATAAATATTCAGAATTGAGACTTCATCTTGGTGGATCTTTCCTGTGATGAGTATGTAATGCCCTTCTTGATCTCTTTTGATTGATTTTAGTTTGAAGTCTATTTTGCTGGATATCAGGATGGCTACACCCGCTTGTTTCTTAAGACCGTTTGATTGGAAAGTCTTTTCCCAGCCTTTTATTTTTAGGTAGTGTCTATCTTTGAATTTGAGATGTGTTTCTTGTATGCAGCAGAAAGATGGGTCCTGCTTTCGTATCCATTCTGTAAGCCTATGTCTTTTTATAGGTGAATTAAGTCCATTGATATTGAGGGAAATTAATGACCAGTGATTGTTCATTCCTGTTATTTTTTGGTGGTGATGTGTGGGTACTTCTATACGTTGGGGTTTACTGCTGTGGCTTTATCTGTTGCCTGTGTTTTCGAGGGTGTATCTGACTTCCTTAGGTTGGAATTTTCCTTCTAGTGCTTTCTGTAGGGCTGGGTTTGTGGATAAGTATTGTTTAAATCTGGCTTTGTCATGGAATGTCTTGTTCACTCCATCTATGGTGATTGAAAGTTTTGCTGGGTATATTAGTCTAGGCTGACATCCATGGTCTCTTAGTGTCTGCATTACATCTGTCCAGGTTCTTCTGCCTTTCAAAGTCTCCATTGAGAAATCGGGTGCTATTCTGATGGGTTTGCCTTTATATGTCACTTGGCCTTTTTCCTTTGCTGCTCTTAATATTCTTTCTTTACTCTGTACGTTTAGTTGTTTAACTATTATGTGGCGAGGGGACTTTTTTGGGGGGTCTAGTCTGTTTGGTGTTCTATAAGCTTCTTGTATCTTCATAGGCATTTCCTTCTTTAAGTTGGGAAAGTTTTCTTCTATGATCTTGTTGAATATATTTTCTGTGCCCTTGAGTTGGTATTCGTCTCCTTCTTCGACCCCTATTATTCTTAGGTTTGGTCTTTTCATGGTGTCCCAAATTTCTTGGACATTTTGGTTCATGACTTTGTTAGCTTTAGTGTTTTCTTTGACTGATGAATGTATTTCTTCTACTGTATCTTCAACGCTAGAGATCCTCTCTTCCATCTCTTGCATTCTGTTGATTATACTTGCATCTGAAGTTCCCAATCGTTTTCTCAGATTTTCTATTTCCAGCATTCCCTCTGTTTGTGTCTTCTTCATTTTTTCTATTTCCCTTTTCAGGTCTTGGACTGTTTCCTTCATTTGTTTCATTGATTTTTCTTGATTTTCTCTCAGTATTTTATTGTTTTCTTCCAGGACTTTATTGATTTCTTCTAATTTGTTTGCCCTTTCCTCTAGTTGTTTACAGCGTTCTTCACATTTCTTTGTCTTTTCCTCTACACAAGCCTCTAGCTTCTTCATGATGTCATTCATAAGGCTGTTTTCTTCTGCTTCTTCCAATTTCTGATGTTCAGGTCTAGGTGTTGGAGGAGGGCTAGGGCCTGGTGATGCTGTATTGCTATTCATTTTGTTGTATATGTTTCTGCCTTGACGTCTGCCCATCTCCTTGTAGTTCATTCTTGGCCTTATCCGCACACTTGGTTCAGACAGACCAGTGTTGCAAAAGGGAAGTCTGGAGCAAGATGGGAGCTGGGGACCGGCCTCTAAGTCTCAGGAAGAGACTTGGGGCTCAGGCGGATGGGCGTGGGGGCAGGGCGTGGAGACTGCAGGGTCTGCCAGGGGTCTTGGAGAAGGGGATCCTTCCCTGTGGGGCTAGCAGGAAACCTGCCCGGTGGCCAGAACCTGGGGCCAAGTTGGGCAGGTCTTCCCTGGAGTGGCTGGTGCCCAGGGATGGGGTCCGGAGCAAGGAAGGGCACTCACCAGTGTTGCAAAAGGGAAGTCTGGAGCAAGATGGGAGCTCCCTCTGGACCTCTTTTATTGTATGTCATCAGCACTTTTTAACCATGTGAGCAAACCTTGAAACTGCTAATCTACACCTGGATCTCCTGCCTGTGGCTCTCAGGTGGCTCTGCCCAATCCTTGGGTCCTGAAAACCAAGCCTGAAAATTGTGGCCTGCTGGAGGTTTATCTGACCAGGAACTGCATTCAACATTCCTAGAATTCTAGAATGCTGATGCTTGTACTATGGCAGGTGTTTTTACTTAGTATTTTGTTCCTACTCAAGATACTAGCTGCTCAAGGTCTTGCCAGCCAGTAGAAATTCTAAAAAGACCATATCCCCCTGCCTTTTTTTTTAAAGCTTTCTCAGACACTATGGAAATTCAAACCCCACATCGGGCAAAAAAATGTTTTTGGATGGTTTTACTTTTTGCTCTTTTGGGGGGCCCGCCACCCAGATCACAAATAAATCACATATGGCATCTTAATATTACTAAAATTGCTTCACTATATGTCATTCGATTATTTGTTGTTTTGCTTTCAGTATTATGGTCTGTTGCAGGATATTTGATCACACTGTGAAACCTGAGACTGTGTTAATAAAATGAACCTTGGATAAGGGGGAGGAACCAGAAACTAGGTGACATGAATCATCCATAGAGAGTAAGGAGGAGCCAGAGAAATGAATAGAGAGAAGATGCACAGGAAGGAGTAGAGAGGGACTTGGAGTGAGGCAGTCTTTTAGGTTTGGGATGGCTGGAGAGATGCTCTCTTGCTGGGTCTCCAGCCAAAATGGAAGGTCAGCTGGTTCCTTTTCTGACACTCCAAGGTTTTCATGCCAACATCTGCCTATGAGCCTTTATGGGTAAATAGATTGATACAGACTTAGTTAAAAACTACATTTGGTGTTAGCATCAGAGCCCGTAAATATTGGACCAGAAATACTGCCAGGCCAGGGCCTGAGCATTGGAGCACTGACTGTAGAGCTGCCACAGAAGGTAGTTAAAATATCAGTAGATTCAGGGGCAGCTGCTAAGCCAATAGAAAAACAACAATGGCCAGTCTTGTACATTAAGACATCAGTTAGAGAGTTGTAGATAAACATGAGACATGCATGTACTGGTACATACAAAATTTGCTCAGAGATGTCAGTCATATAAAACCAAAATACACTTAAAAATAATAACAACCAGATCATAAATATATTGCTTCCTGATACAATTAAGGTCTTTGATTCAGTTGTCTCTGTAGATTTCCCTATTATTATCTTGACCACCACCCCACCCCACCCACCACGCTTGCTCATATAATCCCACTTCCCTTTCTTTGACCGGACTCCCAGAGCTTGGCCTGGTGTTTGGTTGTGGATATCCACTTTTGCTTCCATCAGTTACTGGATGAAGGCTCTATGATGACAGTTAGGGCATTCACCAATCTGGTTACCAGGGTAGGTCAGTTTAGGCATCCTCACCACTATTTCTAGTAGTCTAATCTGGGGGCATCCTTGTGGATTCCTGGGAATTTCCCTAGCACCAGATTTCCCCCTTACCCCATAATGTCTCCCTCTATCAAGACATCTATTTCATTGCTCTCCCATTCCATCCCTCCCCCAGCTCAACCATCCTGTTCCCTCATATTCTCATCCCCCATCCCCTCCCCTCTAGAAACTCATGAACTTTAGACCAACAGCTGTGGAACCTGCATGGGACTAGACTAGACCATGTGCATATGGGAGACAGTTGTTTGTAGCTAGAGTTTTCCTGCCTGGCCCACAGTCAGGACAAATCTCTCTCACCCACCAGTCCCACAGCCGCTCAGACCCAACCAAGTAAACACAGAGACTTATATTGCTTACAAACTGTATGGTCGTGGCAGGCTTCTTGCTAACTGTTCTTATATCTTAAATTAATCCATTTTTATGAATCTATACCTTGCCACGTGGCTTGTGGCTTGCCAGCATCTTCACATGCTGCTTGTCACGGTGGTGGCTGGCAGTGTCTCCCTCTGCCTTCCTGTTCTCTCAATTCTCCTCTCTGTTAGTCCAGCCTACACTTCCTGTCTGGCTACTGGCCAATCAGTGTTTTATTTATTGACTAATCAGCAACACATTTGACATACAGACCATCCCACAGCAGTTGTGTAACTGGGTCTGTTTGAGGGGTCTCTGGTAGTATGATCAGGATCTATCCCTGGTGTATGAGCTGGCATTCTGGGTCCCATTACCTATGGTTGGACACATTGTTCACTCTTGAGGCAGAGGAGGACATCTGGGTCCTGTCTTAACTGAATGTACCAGGCTTTGCTGTATCTCCATGGGGGAACTTATCCTTTTGGAGGAGGGGATGAGGAGTGGGTTGAGGAGGGAGGTTAGGCTTGGGTTGGGGGGAGTTGGAGGAGGAATGAGAGGAGGATTTGTGGCTGGTATGTAAAATGAATAATTTTTTTAAATATGAAAGAGAATGTCTTTAAATAGTTAAGTCAACACATATGGATATCTATGTGCATGACTATGTTCATACATGTGTACATCACTATATTATAACAGCGATGAACTCACCCTACTGAAGTGTTTCAACTTTCTATCATTTATAATAGCGTTTAAATCATTCATCTTTTATGGAATATTTTTTATTGAAACACAACCTGTGATTAGTTTCAACTGTGTGTATTTCTGGTAACTCACTTCAAAGCAAAGCACAGACTGTCCCTACAAGGGTAAAGCAACACTTCTGTTTGCAAAGCCTGTGCAACATTCTGGGATCTTCTCCTGTTACCTTTAGTGGATATTCACATTCAAGGTCTTTATTGATTTCCAGAAATCTAGCACTTTTATAAAACATTACCTGCACTTATTTGAACAAACGGTTGATTAAATAGATAATTTAAAAAATCAGAAAGAGAGTAATTTGCAAATAATATATGTTTTATGGTTGTTTGGTTTTATTGTTTCCTCTGACATTGTATGGTATATTTCTGGGTCAAGTCTACAAGTTTTGTTAAGATAACCATGCAATGACTCAGTATGAACATTACGATTCATTGACTCTTTGGATGTGATTTATGTAAATGGATTCAGTATAGAAGTTTCAGGTGTTTCTATGTTTGGATTCTCCTCAGAATATTCTGATTAACTTACAAACTAACATCATGACTCAGAGCTGGCATGGAGTTGGAATCCCTGGCAAGCTGCTTTCCTGGAACCTATCTATTAAATTAAAAGGCATTATCCTTCAAAGACCTTTCTATATCTGTATTTGCACATTTATTATGCAGAATACCTCCTCAAAGCCCTTGATATTGTCAATAAGAAACTCTCAGAACTACTGGATAATGGCTCTGTAAAATATTTATCAACCCAATTCTGTCTGTGTGTTCCTCAGAGAGTACCATTTATGTGAGCAGTGTGAATGTAAGTCCTTTAAAGCATTGTCCCTGTGCAATCAATTGTGCTGGACCAGGCTCACTCTTTGAAACCTTGCAGTCCCACGTGAAGAATAATGACAATAATCATTGCTTTTGACAAAATTATTGCTTTTTATGTAAAATAATCATCAGGTCTCTGCTGTCTCACTATTTTTCCCTCAAATAATCATATAACTACAATTCTTTGCTCTAAAATAGTGGTTATTCTCATGGTTTCCATTATCTTCATGCTTCAAATAATATTTATATTGTTAACTGTCAAAAGAGAACAGAGTAAAATAAATAATCTTCACACAAAAGATTATTCTCTTACACATTCTTTAATAACCAAAATCTGTAGGTTATGATTTAGAATTCTAGTCAAGCCAACATTTAATTGTTTGGAGCTAATATCATAAGATTGTTAAACATATATTTTAAAATATAACTATTTTTAAACATGATCATATCTTATCACATGTAGTTATATGGTAGTAGAGATAAGAAACTAGTTACAATGTTAGTGGTTTAAGACATTTAGATTACATTTAGTCTGCATCTCGTCTGATTTATTTGTATAAATCACATGGCAACTACAGCCAATGCTTAATTAGATAGACAATTCTTCACACTAAGAAAAAGATGATTTAATATGAGAAAATTAGTGGTTTATGTACTACATACATTCTAGATCAGAAGTTTAAAGTATATATTAATATTTGTAATACACATTCATCATTTCTCATGCACATTCTTTCTCTATATTGTACAGTAAGAGCAGAAATTATCATTATAAAAAGCGAAAAACTGAAATGCTGTGGGATGTATTTCTGTACATTGTGACTATGTGTTGCTCCCATTGGCTAATAAATGAATCTGTTTTGGCCTATAGCAAGGCAGCTTAGAGGCAGGTGGGAAATCCAAGCAGAGATACAGAGAAAAGAAAGGAGAGTAGGGAGAGATGCCTAGCTGCAGCCCAAGGAGCAGCAAGATGCCCTCAGACAGGTAATGCCACGGCCTCCTGGCAAAATATCGATTAATAGGAATGGATTAATTTAAGATGAAAGAGCTAACTAGCAAGAAGCCTGACATAGGCCATACAATTTGTAAATAATATTAAGCCTCTGAGTGATTATTTTATGAGCAGCTGTGGGACCACAGGGCTGGGCATGACTGGAGAAACTTACCACTATACTAAAACACATATACATTTAACCTGAATTAAACATGGTACAATGTATGAATATATTGAATCATTTCAAGACAGTATTTTGAATTTTATAGAGCAATTAAGACTAGCTAAAGTTTTCCTGCCTGGCCCACAGTCAGGACAAATCTCTCTCACCCACCAGTCCCACAGCCGCTCAGACCCAACCAAGTAAACACAGAGACTTATATTGCTTACAAACTGTATGGCTGTGGCAGGCTTCTTGCTAACTGTTCTTATAACTTAAATTAACCCATTTCTATAAATCTATACCTTGCCATGTGGCTTGTGGCTTACCGGCATCTTCACATGCTGCTTGTCATGGCGGTGGCTGGCAGTGTCTCCTTCCTCTGCCTCCCACTTCCCAGAATTCTCCTCTCTCCTTGTCCTGCCTATACTTCCTGCCTGGCCACTGGCCAATCAGTGTTTTATTTATACAGAACGATATCCACAGCACTAAACATTATCTTTAGCATAAGTAAATTAAGAAAAAATAATTTTTAACATTTGTTTTCAAGATAGCTCAGACTTGATTATATTAAGATACAGTTTCTAGAACTTAAAATACAATTAGTGTACTTTGATGTTGCATATTATTTGAAAACATCACACAATATGTAGGGTCTTCTTGAATAAAATATGTGTAAATATATTTGCAAAAGAATACATGGAAAATTTTTTCAAAGACTTTTGGAGAAATTAATATAATTAAAAACTTAATTTGGCTCAAACTTAAAATTTCAATATTATAAAATGAAACTTGATATTGAGTGGTTTCTGTTTATTTTTTGTTTCACAGATGTTGGACTTATTATAAGCATAGTATTTGCTGATCTTTTGGCTTGCATTCCCTAAGTACTTATGGATTATTAGGATTGTTATTTTAATTTCTATCTTTGTTGTTCTTTCAAAAAGTAACTATTAACTAATGTTACAAAGTTATCAGGAAGCTATCACTCTAAAAGCAGGCAGTCTCTTTCATCTTTGCTTGGACCTTACTTAGGAAGCACTCTGTTGAAGATGTGTGAAGACTGTAGGTGTCGTCATTTTGAACTATAACAGTAGTGGTAGAAACTTACTACTACATTTCACTTTCATGATTTCATACCACTTACCTAATTAGAAACCTCCAAAATGTAAAGGAAGGAATTCAAATTGAATTTTTATAGGTCATATGTTAAATAATAATGTAGTTCTCACTTCAAGTTTAGCTTTACTGACAAAATTATTTGAAAAATTATAACTGTCTTAACCATATAGTATCACACTCTAGTCTCAGAACATTTAGTAAAAAACAGTGTATGTTATATTCTAAAAACATACTTACATATTTGGTGTTAATCATTATGCTATATTAAAAAAACAAAGGTAGATATGTGGGCCCTTGCTTCAGTTAGTAAAGTGTTGACTAATGAGAAATCCTGGGTTTCATCCAAGTATTGCATAATGTGTGTATTGTAGCATGTATCTATCACTCTCTCCTTCAGAAGGGTCAGAAGTTTGAGGTCATCCTCACCTCACAAGATAATGTATCTGAAATGAGTTTCCATCCATAATTTTGTTTCTTGAAAAACATTTACATGATGGCAATGGAAATACTAATCAAAATACATGTATTTTGATCTGTGCTTTGCTTACATGTTTAAAAATTCCAAGCTCATGGAAAAGTACCCATGCTAATTGGAATGATAGGCATATATTAATATGTAAATCCATAATATTCAGTGTGTTGCAAGACATAACTAGTGAGGGTGAAAGTCCACAGGGGTGCAAACCATCTTGCAGCCTCTGCCCAAGGCTGTCTTTTTTTTTTATAAACAACCTAGACACAGTGTGATTTTCACTGAGAAACTCTTCAACCATCAGTGAAGTTTTAACTAAAAATAGGTGTGGTAAAATAAATAAGTTAGTCTTCCATATCGCTAATATTAAATAAATAAGAAAAATCTTTGGGTAAATGTCCACAGTTTGTGTTTTTAACTAGAAAATCAAATGTTCATTGGCAGATATTTTATAGAACTTCTTAAAGTTACATAGGTACTGCTACATTTTTAACTGTTTCATTTCCTCCTTTCTTTTGTGGTGTGTGTTTGGGTAGGGGTTTGAATGCACATGTGTATTACTTGGGATTCCTTCTAGGACCTATGCCCTTTGGGGACTAATCCCTGCTCTGGTTTTGAATTTTGAGTCAGGCTTACATTAATTTTCCTAGACTTGCTTTGAACTTACATCATGGTCCATCCATACTGACATTTAATCTCTGTTCTCCCTACTTCAGCCTTTTAAGTTCCCCAGTATTAGAGGCCTGTGCCAACAGGACTGGACAATTTTACTTCTTGCTTTATAATTTGCTTTTTGATGAAAATTTAGAGAAACCCAGACACTTATTTGTACTTGGAGAGATTGGATACTTGTGAAACAGATGCTCCTTTGTACATAACAACCCTATGTGTATGTGTATGAATAAGTATATGTGTGGGGGTGGGTAGGTAAATGTGTGTGTGTGTGTGTGTCTGTGTGTGTATGTATGTATGTATGCATGTATGTATGTGTATATGTATGGGAGAGGGTAGGTATGTGTATATGTGTATATGTGTGGAGTGGTTATGTAGGTGTGCATGTATGTGTATATGCATATGTGTGGTAGTAGGTATGTAAGTATGCATATGTGTGTGCATGTGTCCTTTTGTGTGTGGGAGAGGGAGTGGTGGAGGTCAATCAAAACCTCTATTTCAAATAAAAATTAAGAAAATAAGTCATTAATAGTCATGTCTTCAGATTCTAAGCACAAACACTTTGATATAAATACATTTTTTTCTGAAATAAATCATTCTCTTCTGAGTGATCATAGAATTGTATGAGTGGTGTTTTCTAGCTTGTTTGTTTGCCTGTTTCATCATGATCAAGCATCATTTACATTATATAATTGCCAGAAGACAAAGCTTAATTATAAAGACAGAGCACAAACTTGCAATTTGTCTTCAAAATCAGAAGTAATTAAATGAAATGCTCAGTATCTTGATCAATGGTATGCTTCACTAACATGTATATGGCCCTCATTTTGTTCTTTGCATCAGAAAAAAAAAGTGAAGATTGAGAAGAATTGAAATAAAAGCTTGCTCTAAGCAAACAATATTCTGAATTTTTAAAGGTTAATCCACATTCAAAAGTTTGATGTATTAGGTAAAAGCTGATAATGAACATTATTAAAGATCTAGCTACGTTGTGATTAAAAAAATAATAAAAATAATTTTTGTCTCCTCAAAGTACAGGTAATATTCTGTTTTTATTAGACATTCATATATTTTTTGATAGGACAAAAATCATAAAAAATACTTGCAAATGGCAGAGTAGAAATGGTGATGTCTTTTTTTTTTTTTTTTTTTTTTTTTTTAATTTATTTTGCAATACAATTCAGTTCTACATATCAGTCACGGATTCCCTTGTTCTCCCCCCTCCCGTCCCCCTCACCTTCCCCCCAACGCCCCCCCCCCCATTCCCATCTCCTCCAGGGCAAAGCCTTCCCCACAGACTGAGGTCAACCTGGTAGACTCAGTCCAGGTAGGTCTAGTCCCCTCCTCCCAGGCCGAGGCAAACAATCCTGCATAGGCCCCAGGTTTCAAACAGCCAACTCATGCAATGAGCACAAGATCTGGTCCCACTGCCTGGATGCCTCCCAAACAGATCAAGCCAATCAACTGTCTCACCCATTCGGAGGGCCTGATCCAGTGTGGACCCCTCAGCCATTGGTTCATAGTTCATGTGTTTCCATTCATTTGGCTATTTGTCCCTGTGCTTTATCCAACCTTGGTCTCAACAATTCTCGCTCATATAAACCCTCCTCATTCTCGTTAATTGGACTCCCAGAGATCCACCCAGGGCCTAGTCATGGATCTCTGCATCCAGATCCCTCAGTAGTTGGATGAGGTTTCTAGCACAACAATTAGGGTGTTTGGCCATCCCATCACCAGAGTAGGTCAGTTCGGGCTGTCTCTCGACCATTGCCAGCAGTCTGTTGTGTGGGTATCATTGTGGATTTCTGTGGGCCTCTCTAGCACTTTGCTTCTTCCTGTTCTCATGTGGTCTTCATTTACCATGGTCTCCTATTCCTTGTTCTCCCTCTCTGTTGTTGATCCAGCTGGGATCTCCCGCTCCCCCAAGCTCTCTTTCCCTCGACCCTCGCCTTTCATTACCCCCACTCATGTCCAGGCTGTTCATGTAGATCTCATTCCATTTCTCTGTCATTGGGCGATCCCTGTGTCTTTCTTGGGGTCCTGTTTTCCGGGTAGCCTCCCTGGTGATGTGAGTAGCAGACAATTCATCCTTGTTTCATGTCTAGTATTCTGCTATGAGTGAGTACATATCATGTTTGTCTTTCTGAGTCTGGGTTACCTCACTCAGGATGATTTTTTCTAGATCCATCCATTTGTCTGCAAACCTCATGATGCCATTGTTTTTTTCTGCTGAGTAGTATTCCATTGTGTATATGTACCACATTTTGTTTATCCATTCTTCAGTTGAAGGGCATCTGGGTTGTTTCCATGTTCTGGCTATTACAAACAATGCTGATATGAACATAGCTGAACAAGTGCTCTTATGGTGTGGTTGAGCATTTCTTGGGTATATGCCCAAGAGTGGTATAGCTGGATCTTGGGGGAGATTGATTCCCAATTTTCTAAGAAAGCGCCATATTGATTTCCAAAGTGGTTGTACAAGCTTGCATTCCCACCAGCAGTGGAGGAGAGTTCCCCTAGCTCCACATCCTCTCCAGCATAAGGTGTCTTCAGTGTTTTTGATCTTAGCCATTCTGACAGGCGTAAGGTGGTATCTCAGAGTTGTTTTGATTTGCATTTCCCTGATGATTAGGGATGTTGAGCAATTCCTTAAATGTCTTTCGGCCATTTGAGTTTCCTCTGTTGAGAATTCTCTGTTTAGTTCTATAGCCCATTTCTTAATTGGACTGTTGGGCATTTTGATGTCTAATTTCTTGAGTTCCTTATATATTCTGGATATCAGTCCTCTGTCAGATGTGGTGTTGGTGAAGATCTTTTCCCATTCTGTAGGCTGTCGCTTTGCCTTGTTGACCGTATCCTTTGCTCTACAAAAGCTTCTCAGTTTCAAAAGGTCCCATTGATTGATTGTTTCTCTCAGAGTCTGTGCTACTGGTGTTCTATTTAGGAAGTAGTCTCCAATGCCAATGCGTTCAAGACTACTTCCTACTTTCTCTTCTAGCAGGTTCAGAGTAGCTGGATTTATGTTGAGGTCCTTGATCCACTTGGACTTAAGTTTTGTGCACGGTGATAGATATGGATCTATTTGCAGCCTTCTACATGTTGATATCCAGTTTTGCCAGCACCATTTGTTGAAGATGCTTTCTTTTTTCCATTGTGCACTTTTGGCTTCTTTGTCAAAAATTATATGTTCATAGGTGTGTGGATTAATGTCAGGGTCTTCAATTCGATTCCATTGGTCCACATGTCGGTTTCTATGCCAGTACCAAGCTGTTTTTATTACTGTAGCTCTATAGTAGAGCTTGAAGTCAGGGATCGTGATGCCTCCAGAAGTTGTGTTATTGTACAGGATTCCTTTGGCTATCCTGGGTTTTTTGTTTTTCCATATGAAGTTGAGTATTATTCTTTCCAGGTCTGTGAAGAATTGTGTTGGTATTTTGATGGGGATTGCATTGAATCTGTAGATTGCTTTTGGTAAGATTGCCATTTTTACTATGTTAGTCCTGCCTATCCATGAGCATGGGAGATCTTTCCATTTTCTGACATCTTCTTCAATTTCTTTTTTCAGGGACTTAAAGTTCTTGTCATATAGGTCCTTCACTTGCTTGGTTAGTGTTACCCCAAGGTATTTTATGCCATTTGTGGCTATAGTAAAGGGAGATGTATCTCTGATTTCCTTCTCCACTTCTTTGTCCATTGTATATAGGAGGGCTACTGATTTTTTTGAGTTGATCTTGTATCCTGCTATGTTGCTGAAGGTGTTTATAAGCTGTATCAGTTCCTTGGTGGAATCTTTGGGGTCGCTCAAGTATACTATCATGTCATCTGCAAATAGGGAAAGCTTGACTTCTTCCTTTCCAATTTGTATCCCTTTAATCTCCTTATGTTGTCTTATTGCTCTGGCTAGAACTTCAAGTACTATATTGAATAAGTATGGGGAGAGTGGACAGCCTTGCCTCGTTCCTGATTTTAGTGGAATTGCTTTGAGTTTCTCTCCATTTAATTTGATGTTGGCTGTTGGCTTGCTGTAAATTGCCTTTATTATGTTTAGGTATGTTCCCTGTATTCCTGATCGCTCTAATACCTTTATCATGAAGGGGTGTTGGATTTTGTCAAATGCCTTTTCTGCATCCAGTGAGATGATCATATGGTTTTTTTTCTTTGAGTTTGTTTATATGGTGTATTATATTGACGGACTTTCGTATGTTGAACCACCCTTGCATCCCTGGAATGAATCCTACTTGATCATGGTGGATAATTGTTTTGATGTGTTCTTGGAGTCTGTTTGCCAGTATTTTATTGAGTATTTTTGCATCAATGTTCATGAGGGAGATTGGTCTGTAGTTCTCTTTCTTTGTTGTATCCTTGTTTGGTTTAGGAATTAGGGTAATTGTAGCCTCGTAGAAGGAGTTTGGTAATGTTCCTTCTGTTTCTATTGTGTGGAACAATTTAGAGAGTATTGGTATTAACTCTTCTTTGAAGATCTGGTAGAATTCTGCGCTGAAACCATCTGGTCCTGGGCTTTTTTTGGTTGGGAGACTTTTAATGACTGTTTCTATTTCGTTAGGGGTTATTGGACTATTTAAATAGTTTATCTGGTCTTGATTTAACTTAGGTATGTGGTACCTATCCAGAAAGTTATCCATTTCTTTTAGGTTTTCCAGTTTTGTCGAATAGAGGTTTTTGAAGTATGACCTGATGATTCTCTGGATTTCCTCAATGTCTGTTGTTATGTCCCCCTTTTCATTTCTGATTTTGTTGATTTGGATGCTCTCTCTCTGTCTTTTGGTTAGTTTGGATAAGGGCTTGTCTATCTTGTTGATTTTCTCAAAGAACCAACTCTTTGTTTCATTAATTTTTTGTATTGTTCTCTTTGTTTCTATTTGATTGATTTCAGCTCTCACTTTGATAATTTCCTGGCGTCTATTTTTCCTGGGAGACTGTGCTTCTTCTTGTTCTAGAGCTTTCAGGTATGCTGTTAAGTCTCTAGTGTGAGATTTCTCCAACTTATTTATGTGGGCATTTAGTGCTATGAATTTCCCTCTTAGTACTGCTTTCATAGTGTCCCATAAATTTGGATATGTGGTGTCTTCATTTTCATTGATCTCTAGGAAGTCTTTAATTTCTTTCTTTATTTCTTCCTTAACCCATTGGTGATTCAGTTGGGTATTATTCAGTTTCCATGAGATTGCAGGTTTTCTGTAGTTTTTGTTGTTGTTGAAATCCAACTTTAGACCATGGTGGTCTGATAGAACACAGGAGGTTATTCCAATTCTTTTGTATCTGTTTAGATTTGTTTTGTGGCCAAGTATGTGGTCAATTTTAGAGAAGGTTCCATGGGGTGCTGAGAAGAAGGTATATTCTTTTTTGTTAGGATGGAATGTTCTGTAGATATCGATTAAGTCCATTTGAGTCATGACATCAGTTAAGTCCTTTATTTCTCTGTTAAGTTTCAATTTGGGAGATCTGTCCAGTGGTGAAAGTGAGGTGTTGAGGTCTCCCACTATTAATGTGTGGGGTTTTATATGTGATTTAAGCTTTAGTAATGTTTCTTTTACATATGTGGGTGCCCTTGTGTTTGGGGCATAAATATTCAGAATTGAGACTTCATCTTGGTGGATCTTTCCTGTGATGAGTATGTAATGCCCTTCTTGATCTCTTTTGATTGATTTTAGTTTGAAGTCTATTTTGCTGGATATCAGGATGGCTACACCCGCTTGTTTCTTAAGACCGTTTGATTGGAAAGTCTTTTCCCAGCCTTTTATTTTTAGGTAGTGTCTATCTTCGAATTTGAGATGTGTTTCTTGTATGCAGCAGAAAGATGGGTCCTGCTTTCGTATCCATTCTGTAAGCCTATGTCTTTTTATAGGTGAATTAAGTCCATTGATATTGAGGGAAATTAATGACCAGTGATTGTTCATTCCTGTTATTTTTTGGTGGTGATGTGTGGGTACTTCTATACGTTGGGGTTTACTGCTGTGGCTTTATCTGTTGCCTGTGTTTTCGAGGGTGTATCTGACTTCCTTAGGTTGGAATTTTCCTTCTAGTGCTTTCTGTAGGGCTGGGTTTGTGGATAAGTATTGTTTAAATCTGGCTTTGTCATGGAATGTCTTGT
Organism: Peromyscus californicus insignis; assembly: GCF_007827085.1. Lineage (NCBI taxonomy): Eukaryota > Metazoa > Chordata > Mammalia > Rodentia > Cricetidae > Peromyscus > Peromyscus californicus. The sequence goes on along the minus strand of NW_026294491.1, from coordinate 45,674,120 downwards.
TCACTCCATCTATGGTGATTGAAAGTTTTGCTGGGTATATTAGTCTAGGCTGACATCCATGGTCTCTTAGTGTCTGCATTACATCTGTCCAGGTTCTTCTGGCTTTCAAAGTCTCCATTGAGAAATCGGGTGTTATTCTGATGGGTTTGCCTTTATATGTCACTTGGCCTTTTTCCTTTGCTGCTCTTAATATTCTTTCTTTATTCTGTACGTTTAGTTGTTTAACTATTATGTGGCGAGGGGACTTTTTTTGGGGGTCTAGTCTGTTTGGTGTTCTATAAGCTTCTTGTATCTTCATAGGCATTTCCTTCTTTAAGTTGGGAAAGTTTTCTTCTATGATCTTGTTGAATATATTTTCTGTGCCCTTGAGTTGGTATTCCTCTCCTTCTTCGACCCCTTTTATTCTTAGGTTTGGTCTTTTCATGGTGTCCCAAATTTCTTGGACATTTTGGTTCATGACTTTGTTGGCTTTAGTGTTTTCTTTGACTGATGAATGTATTTCTTCTACTGTATCTTCAACGCTAGAGATCCTCTCTTCCATCTCTTGCATTCTGTTGATTATACTTGCATCTGAAGTTCCCAATCGTTTTCTCAGATTTTCTATTTCCAGCATTCCCTCTGTCTGTGTCTTCTTCATTTTTTCTATTTCGCTTTTCAGGTCTTGGACTGTTTCCTTCATTTGTTTCATTGATTTTTCTTGATTTTCTCTCAGTATTTTATTGTTTTCTTCCAGGACTTTATTGATTTCTTCTAATTTGTTTGCCCTTTCCTCTAGTTGTTTACAGCGTTCTTCACATTTTTTTGTCTTTTCCTCTACACAAGCCTCTAGCTTCTTCATGATGTCATTCATAAGGCTGTTTTCTTCTGCTTCTTCCAATTTCTGATGTTCAGGTCTAGGTGTTGGAGGAGGGCTAGGGCCTGGTGATGCTGTATTGCTATTCATTTTGTTGTATATGTTTCTGCCTTGACGTCTGCCCATCTCCTTGTGCTTCGTTACTGGCCTTATCAGCACACTTGGTTCAACCAGACCAGTATTCCAAAAGGGAAGTCCGGAGCAAGATGGGAGCTGGGGGCCAGCCTCTAAGTCTCAGGAAGAGGCTTGGGGCTCAGGCGGATGGGCGTGGGGGCAGGGCGTGGAGACTGCAGGGTCTGCCAGGGGTCTTGGAGAAGGGGATCCTTCCCGGTGGGGCTAGCAGGGAACCTGCCTGGTGGCCAGAACCTGGGGCCAAGTTGGGCAGGTCTTCCCTGGAGTGGCTGGTGCCCAGGGACGGGGTCTGGGGCAAGGAAGGGTACTCACCAGTTTTCCAAAAGGGAAGTCCGGAGCAAGATGGGAGCTGGGGGCAGGCCTCTAAGTCTCAGGAAGAGGCTTGGGGCTCAGGCGGATGGGCGTGGGGGCAGGGCGTGGAGACTGCAGGGTCTGCCAGGGGTCTTGGAGAAGGGGATCCTTCCCGGTGGGGCTAGCAGGGAACCTGCCCGGTGGCCAGAACCTGGGGCCAAGTTGGGCAGGTCTTCCCTGGAGTGGCTGGTGCCCAGGGACGGGGTCTGGGGCAAGGAAGGGTACTCACCAGTTTTCCAAAAGGGAAGTCCGGAGCAAGATGGGAGCTGGGGGCCGGCCTCTAAGTCTCAGGAAGAGGCTTGGGGCTCAGGCGGATGGGCGTGGGGGCAGGGCGTGGAGACTGCAGGGTCTGCCAGGGGTCTTGGAGAAGGGGATCCTTCCCGGTGGGGCTAGCAGGGAACCTGCCCGGTGGCCAGAACCTGGGGCCAAGTTGGGCAGGTCTTCCCTGGAGTGGCTGGTGCCCAGGGACGGGGTCTGGGGCAAGGAAGGGTACTCACCAGTTTTCCAAAAGGGAAGTCCGGAGCAAGATGGGAGCTGGGGGCCGGCCTCTAAGTCTCAGGAAGAGGCTTGGGGCTCAGGCGGATGGGCGTGGGGGCAGGGCGTGGAGACTGCAGGGTCTGCCAGGGGTCTTGGAGAAGGGGATCCTTCCCGGTGGGGCTAGCAGGGAACCTGCCCGGTGGCCAGAACCTGGGGCCAAGTTGGGCAGGTCTTCCCTGGAGTGGCTGGTGCCCAGGGATGGGGTCCGGGGCAAGGAAGGGCACTCACCAGTTTTCCAAAAGGGAAGTCCGGAGCAAGATGGGCAGAAATGGTGATGTCTTAATGAAGAAAAATGCAAAGAAGAGGTGGAGAGAAACACACATAGGCAGAGAGAAAGACAGAGTGGTGGACCTAAAGCAAAATGAGAGGACAGGGAGGATGGGAAAGAGAGAAGAAAATAAAAAGGAAGAAACCGGAGAGGAAGTCTGTACCTCACACTGCCTGGATGGCCAGGAACCGGAAGCTGGATAGCCCAGGGACCTATGGTCTAACCAAAAATGACTGACAAAAAAAAAAAGGCAATGAAATGATTCATAATGATGATCTGCTATATTTGCAGACAGGAGCCTAGTATAATCATCATCAGAGAGGCTTCCTCCAGCAGCTAATGAGAGCAGATGCAGAGACCCACCGTTAAGCATAGGGTTAGGCAGTGCTCGGGAACCCCAGAGAAGATGGGGAGAAAGGACTGTAGGAGTGAGGAGGAATGGAGGACACTAGGAGTGTAAGGCCCACTGAACAGGGCTCATAAGGACTCACATAGACTGGACCTAAAAGCACAGAGCCTGCATGGTCTGTGCTAGGTCCTCTGCATACATACTGTGGTTGTTTAGCTTGGGGTTTTTGTGGGATTCCTAACAGTGGGAGTGGGGGGTGCCCCTGATTCTTTTTCCTCCAGCCTTGGTATGGGGGTTTGTTCCTAGTCCTATTGTATTTTTTATGTCATGTTTGTCTGATATCCCTGGGAGGCCTGCTCTTTTCTGAAGGGAAATGGAGGAGGAGTGGATCTGGAAAAGAGGGAAGGTATGGGATGAATGCATTGTATAAGAGAACAATAAATGATAAAGACTTTTTAAAAAGATGAGAGAAGTGAAAGGAAAGGATGGGCGAGGATAGGAGACAAACAAGAAGAGAAGCTAGGAAAGGAGAGGATAGAGGAGGAGAGAAAATGCTAGGAAAGGAGAGAAGAAAGGAGGAGAGAAAAATGCTAGGAGAGGAGAGGGGGGAGGAGAGCATAAGTTTTCTTCTAATAGTGGCTTGATGCAATGAGCCTGATTCATTATAATTGTCTCAGAGTAATTATAATGGATACAGAAAAGTGTTATAAAATTCTGAGGATACGTGATATTTTATTCTGACAAGAAGACCAATAACTGGGGAAAACATTTCTTAAAGTTCCTTAAAATAATAAATAATCATTCTAAAATAGTAAAAGTCCTTAAGGCCTAGAATTATAGACCATCCCATGGAACCTGGATTCATATTAAGTAATCTTATGACTTTTAGGAGAATCGGTTTTTTCCCATGTACACAGGTAATCTTACATTAAATTCTTTAAGCTTTGTTGTAGTTTTTACAGAAACAGGCTTTTGGGATTTTTTTCCTCTGGCTTTGATGTTCACAATAATTTTGCAGGTATATCCTGTCCTTGTACCCTGTGTGAACTGATTTGCTGTCATCTCTCCTTTAGGTGACTGCATGTCACTCAGATGCTTTTCTAAATCTGTAAAACATCAAAGAATTTATCATCATATCAAGTGGGAAATGCAATGCTTTTGCAAAGTGTAGGTAGGGTCTCTGAAGACCACCTGTTATTCATTCCAAGAGAGTACCAGTTGCTCTCAGGAGTCAGAAGCTGGATTAGAAAGTTACTGGAGAACAACTTTAGCTAAACCAATAAAAAGATTTCATTACTTGTATTGTTTTCTCAAAAGATCAATATTGAGTGTAGTGATGTGGATAGGAGGCACAATCCTCAGTCATCCTTCATGAGACTTCCTATCTCCTCATCCTGGGATGTCCCTACAGGGCTGTGATGCATCTCTCTGACTCCAGATTACTTGGGACGATTGGGGTTGTCTCTCATTTTTATGTTCAGTCTAGGAACAAGAGAAGGAGAAGAGCCATACTCACATATCCAGTGTGACACAGGCTCCCTGGTACACTGCCTAGATGTAATTCATTGCTGTCTCTCCATTGGCCACACCTTGTCTGGTGTGAGTTCTCTTGGCTTGGTGATTGTACATCACCACCATCATACAGTCTTGTGGAGGAGAAACATATGTTCCTAATTCTGGGGAAGTAGCTGTTCTGTAATAAGGTTAGCATTTTTCACCTACAATGTTCCATATACTTTCATAAACTTTTCCTCAGGTTTCAAAGTCATCCAGAAGTCTGCAAGCGTGAATTCCATTTTCTGTCCTTATTTATCCCTTAGAAAAATTGACTGGACAAGAATAGTGGCACATTTGATTTTGACTAACACAGGCAGGCTACTCTGACTCCTCTTACCTTTTCTCATTCACTTTTGATTGCTTAAGCACATTACCAACCTCATTTACATGCTATTCTAAATCATTTAGATCTGTCAGAGCCTTTTCCACATAATAAACAACATAACTTACAGGACTCAGCAAAAGTACTGAAGTCCAATATCAATCCCTGATGAATCAACTAACTTCTTAGCTTTCACCTGAGCATAGCCTGCTCTGGCTTCCTGAACTTTGCATCAAACACTGTCTGAACTGAGCATCAAACATTCCCAGTTACTTCATCAAATGTCAACCCATTTCCTAGCTTAGTCTTATATTAAAGACTGTTCATGAGGGTATCTACTGATGATAAGCAAGTTGCCCTAAGAGCTCTTATGAACCAGTCCATCAGTGACTTATTTCTTTCCTGTTGCCTCAGATTAACAAATCTCATTTTGTCTGAAGGATGAACAAGTAGCTATATTATTTTCTTTGTTTCCACAGTAATAATGCTGATTCTATCCACTCTCCAACTCCTAAAATCTATTGAAAATCCTATGAGAGACTCTCTCATGTCATCATTAAAAACTTTTCCCAAATCCAAGAGTTCAAAAGTAGACTATTATCTGATAAACATAGACCAGTATGTGTGTGTGTGTGTGTGTGTGTGTGTGTGTGTGTGTGTGTGTGTGTGTGTGTGTTTTGCCATAGATTACAGGCCATCAGCCATCAGACAGGAAAACATAATACACTTCTGTTCATGTATATATAGGTAATGAAACAGTTACTGCACCAGCAAAGCAATGTTTTCCCCTATCACATGGTAAGTATGGCCATTTATGGCCTTCCTCTGCAGATGCCTTACTGTTCTAAGTTTAGCTCTAGTTGAATCTTCCATCATCCATAGCAGATACAGAGACAGATTGCCTCACAATCTCAGCTTTGTTTCTGTGGTAGTCTACATTCAGGTACCAAAAGTGAATGCATGGTTTTTTGAGGAGACAAAAAAAAAAAAAAGATTATTCTCCAAAGATAGACCAAAGAAACAATTTCACCCAAGTGTGGCTCAATGGTTACATTGAGGAGCATGGGCCCCATAGAGACAGCAACAACAATGAAGAAAAAATTATCTCTCAGCTAACTGCATACATCCTTAGGAAGGAGTGTGGCCTCTACCCCTAGAAAATATTGTTCTTTGTCTCTGGATCTCTGAGAGAGTCAGGGCCTCTTGAGCCTTCTACTTCAATAGCTACTAACTGTCCATAAATCTTGCAAAAGGAAGGGACTTTGTGAGCTCTTCCCCCCCAACCTCCGTGATGGAAAGTTGATGGGCCTGATCTTGTGAAGATCTACTTCAGGTAATCACAGCTGCTGACATCTCAAGAGGACAATAGCTAAGCAGGGTGCAGTGGTCAGCATTCCACATCTTCTCATTCATTAATCCAGGCTCTTAAGAGGGTATAAAGGAAGTGAAGAGGAACTTATTGACAAAATAAAGTACACTAAACTCCATTGACCTCATGGGAAGCAATGGTGTTTTCCAAATCTTCCAATTTGAGGATTCTAGGAAATCCTGTCCAATTTAATTATGGGAAAGACATAAAAAGCATTAAGGTTGGAAGTTTCATTGCTGAGAATGATCATTAAAGAAACCCAGATTAATGTGAAAATAATTCACCAATTCAATTACCTGTGGAAATGAAGATGGGAGTCCCCCATGTTATTGATGACAACAATGGAAAGGAGAAAGGGAACAAAGAGTTTAATTGAGTGTGTATAGGAAGGAAAAGCGATAGCTTCAGTGAAAGCCAAGGTCAGACAGCAGGTTCTCCCCAGTGATAGAGATTTTAAAGGACTCAATGAAGGAGAGACTCAAGTCAGACGTGTAAAGTAACACCTTTCAAGGAAGAGGAACAATGATTAATCCAAGGTTATGCAACTCCATAAAATACATTCCAATAGTCCATAAAGCAGTACATTTTGTTTGTGATTTGTGAGTTAATAATCTGTAACAAGCTTCTCTTCAGTACATTTTACTCTCGTTTGTCAAGTTTCTATTTTACCCAGGGGACTAACTGTTAGATGTGGCAGCTACCACAGTGATAGCTACACTCCTGAAGCTAGGATTAACTTCAGTATCAAATGCAATAAAAAACAATATAGAAAATAATCATATACAGTATATATTGCAAAAATTTCAGAAAAATAAAGAATCTAGACATTAAAGTTAAAACACATCATATTTATTTTTAATATATTTAAATATTCTATTGACAAAAACTTTTAAAAAATCATCTGTAACCACAGTTGGTCATTGTAAATGTTCATATTTATTCTTCATATTCCACCTATGAAGTTTACAGACATATATTAGTAGCAAGCAATACTACATAGCATTTATGCCATATATATTCATTTGCATATCCCATATATTTTTTTCATGTTAGTATTAAACATGTTATTATCAAATAATCACATTCTGTCTCAAATATTTTATTCAATGATATTCCACCTACATTCATTTATTTTATTAAGTCATATGTGACAAAGTGATATGTCTTAGAAAATTTGTGGTTTTGTTTCTAATTCAAAATATTTCTTTACTAGTAATTTATGGAACCAGAATTCTTGAATCAAAGTATGTGAGTAATTTGATTATGAAAAATAATATTCCTAGAAAAATATAAGTCACTTTACAAATTTAGTTGCCAATACCAGCATTTCCAATTGAAATTTCAACAAATATCAGGATGTTCCAGATTTGCAAAATGTTAATATGCGTGCATGCTCATACCTAGAGAGGATTCCACAGAGTACACAGGAGCTTTCCTTACAAAAGTGGAAGCTGATTTATTCAAATGAGCTAGGTAACTCCAATCACAATCTCTTCTACAAGTCCTACATTCAGAAGAATGCAGCTTGATTAAGGGGAATCCCTGTGGATTCCATTGTGCTCTTGTTTAAAGCAGAGGGTATCTAAATATGGTACCACTGGTGAATACAAAGTTGAGATCCAGGCACAGGGGAGGAAGTTTTGTTTTGAAAAAACAATGGCAGCAATAAATCTCATCTTTGCATTAAGATGAGCTGTATCTTTTGTTTTTCTTGGAACAATTTTATAGAATTATTCATTTAGGAATTTTCATTAAGCTTTCTTTGGACGGCTTTGCACATATCTAAACATGACTGTGTATTTGTCATGAATTTTGCACACACATAAACATATATCTGAATACACACACACACACACACACACACACACACACACACACACACACACTTACTTCTGCTGTGTTATCCAGAATAAGTTTCATTTGACTACAAATGAACCCTTTATCAAAACACAACTGTTTCATAAAAGTCACCCAACTCTAATTCTCCACAGAAACTTATAGATTCAGGCACTGCTTGAGTGACCTTATTGAAGAAAAGATAAAAAGCCTTAAAAACGCCTATTAATATAAAGGACACTTGCTACCTCAAGGCCTTTACGAATAAAGGAATAAATTTTACTGTGTTATCACCAGTAATATAGTGCCTAAGTCTTATTGTCAATTTAATGAGTAATGATTAGAACAAAGTAAACAGTAGGTGGGGATCAAGGGCAGTGGAGTAACCTGATTGATCCCAGTTGATCTTGATAGTGAGAAGAAAAGGAAATGGATCAAACACAGTAATAACCCACTGAAACTTGCTTCTCAGATAAAGCCAGGAAGGTCAAAGGACATCTAAACATATATTTAAACTTTTAATCATGTGAAACTACAGTGGTGGATAATGTGAGTATCAAATTAACACCAACACTCCAGAGGCTTTACTGACTCAGTTTTCAGTAAGTTATTAGAATTTTCATTCAACCCAACCACTCTACATTAAAACTGAGTCCCAAAATGTAAAGCCAGAATAAGGTTCTAGAATAACAGGGATTTCTAAGGAATCATATAGAAATAAATTGTTATTTGTACAAGCTGAAACCTAGAATACTGGTGGAAATGATTTTGCGGGTTAAATAATGAAGGAAATGTAATTGAGATAAACTGACATTCCCCATAAAGTGAAATTACTTGAAATCAGCTCAAAAAAATTTTAGTTGCACTTGCTAAGAAAGTTGTAACTGAGTAGTGTAATATACAAACATAAAAGTCTAGCTGATCCTATCATCAACTCAATAAAATATCTTGAAAAAAGATGCAAAATAAATGCTGTCATTTATTTGCTGAAATAAGTGCAATGGAGATGATGAAAGTAATGTCCTCACAGACTTGATAATGTGAATGTTACAGAAATGATATCTGAGAAGGGCTAATATCTAGACTCCACCTCCTCAAACTAGATTAAAATTTTGTGATAGAGTATCAGAATTTCATTAGATTAATAAATTCTGACAATGGTCAAATGAATAGCTTTGGATCAAATGAATAATCATTCCTTTCACAAAAATATATCCCTTAAGAAAGCCCAGGGTAGCTGAGCAGTGGTGGGACACACCTTTAATTCCAGCGCTTCGGAGGCAGAGACAGTTGGATCTCTGTGAGTTCGAGGCCAACCTGGTCTACAAAATCAAGTTCCAGGGCACCAAGAGTTGTTACACAGAGAAACTTTGTCATGAGAATCTGAAAAAAAAAGAAAAACCAAAAAACAAAAAACAAGGTATACCTATTTTTCTAAATGTGAAAAATCATTGATAATGAAACTTTAAGGGCCACATAAAGTCTAATTTCACATATGCATATATGTGGAAGGGGTGGAGGTTGTAAGAGAGAGAGAGATCTACACTGTATATATATATATATATATATATATATATATATATATATATATATATGCATTGTATAAAATATATATATATTCCTGTAAATTATGGAATTATGAAAGAAAATATGATCAGTATGGCTCCTTCAATAGGAAATAATTTTGGGATGGTGTAAGGATGGTGTGACTCAAGAAAATTCCTGGTGAATAATTTGTATTGGGGATGCTCAGATGAAAATAATGGTCAACCCATAGTTTTAGACTTTAAGTTATGAAACTGTAATCATCTAGATTAGGGAAAGGTCTGAGTTTAGCCAAGAAAGCACACCAAATTCAAATGTTGATACATCATTTTAAGTACTTTGCACACTCTGGAAATAATTTTGTAAGCATGAGCACTGGCTCTGTCCTTGCATCACTTTACTCACTTTTATTAGTAAACTGAAACTTTTATATAATGTATTTTCATCACATTCACTCCTCCTCCAACTCCTTCTAGAGCCACACCTTCATCTCCACTCACGCAACTTTGTTTGTCACTTTTTTTTTTAAATCTACTAAGTTTGATTTGTCTTGTACATATAATATCAGATGTTTCCCTACCCAGTAGGGTCAATGTACCAAAGTCTTGTCCTTAAAATAAACTGATCCTCTTTATCCCAGGAGCTATCACTTGGCAACAACTCCTCATCGTGGAGTGGAGTGTGAGCTCACACTCCTCCCTCTAAGCTGGGATTTTGTCTAACTTTAGCTTACACATAAACTTCACATGCTTTCAAAGTAGCCTTACATCTGGCCTGGAACTTAGGCCTCAATCTATGCCATGCTTTACTCAGGCCTCTATCATGGAGAGAGGTTTCAAGTGCTGATAAGGATCTCCTCACACAAGAACTGTGTGTTTCTGTTGACTTAACAGCTTTGCTTACATCTCTCTCTCTATGGACGTTAAAAGAATCAGAACAACCCAAGCTATTTGACCTCAATTTCAATCCTAAGTATTTACTAGCTTCGTGACTTTAAAAAAGGTACTGAAACTATTTTCCTGAGTGCCATCATGAACAATGGATAACGTGATCATATTACTTTGTCTAGTCCTGAGAAATAATGTAAAAAAAAAAAATATCTATGCACATTGCTTAACACAAGGTAAGCATTAGGTGACCAACTATTTAAGTGAAATTACAGAATGAGATAAATGAGTATCATTTTATGTAAAGAATTGAGAATGGCTTTATTTTCGATGGCATCATAATAGGAGAAGCATAATGCTGAAGAGGAGGCAAGTGATCAGATAGAAGGGTAGATTGTGAGAAGTACAGTAGAAGGAGAGAAAAGGACTAAAGAAAAATAATAAGGATGCCTGAATAAAGTCATTAGGAATAATATTATTAACTATTTCCCTACAAATTCCTATAATTCACATAATTGTGTTTGTAAATATACATATATAGGTTCTTTTTTATTTTTATTTTTATTTTTATTTTTTATTTTTTTTTTTTGGTTTTTCGAGACAGGGCTTCTCTGTGTAGCTTTGCGCCTTTCCTGGAACTTGCTTTGGAGACCAGGCTGGCCTCGAACTCACAGAGATCCGCCTGCCTCTGCCTCCCGAGTGCTGGGATTAAAGGCATGCGCCACCACCGCCCGGCTAGGTTCTTTTTTAAAAAATTTTACAGCCTGGTCCGTTTGTCCTGTTCCTCTCCTCCCACTCCTTCCCCCAAAACTGAACCTCTTCCCCCCCCCCCCTTACACTCCTCCTCCATTTCTCTTCAGAAAAGCACAGGCCTCCCATGGATATCAGCCAACCATGATGTATCAAGTTGCAGTGTGACTAGGCACCTCCTCTCCTATTAAGACCGGAAAAGGCAACTTTGTGGGAGGAAGGAGTTCCAAAAGTAGGCAAAGGAGTCAGAGACAGTCCCCATTCCCACTGTTAGAAGCTCCATAAGAAGACCAAGCTACACAATTGTAAGATACAGGCAGAGGGCCTAGGTCAGTCCCATGCAGGCTCCCTGGTAGATGGTTCAGTCTCTGTGAGCCCCTATGAGCCCAGGTTAGTTGACTCTGTGGGTTTTCTGATGATGTCCTTGACCCCACTGGCTCCTACAATCCTTGTTCTCCTTCTTCCACTGGACTCCTCAAGCTCCACCTACTGTTTGGCTGTGGGTCTCTGCATCTGTTTTCATCAGTGGCAGGATGAAGCCTCTCTGATGACAACTGGCTTAGTCACCAATCTGTGAGTACAGCAGAATATCATCAGGAATCATTTCATTGACTTTTTCCTTTTTCTTTTTTGTTTTTGTTTGTTTCTATCCTGCTTCTCTGGGCTATCCAGCCATTGTGTCCTGGCCCTCCAGGCAGTGCCAGAGATGGACGCCTTCTCATGGTATGGGTCTCAAGCTGGACTAGTCATTGGCTGGTCACTCTCCCAATGTCTGTGCTACCTAGGAGCCAGAGGGATCAAGGAGTCCACAAGAACACCCACAAAATCAACTAACCTGGACTCATAGGGGCTCACAGAGACCAAATGTCTGAACAGGGAGCCTGCATAGGACTGACCTAGGTCCTCGGCACATGTATGTTACAGTTCCATAGCTTGGTCTTCCTGTGGGACTCCTAAACAGTGGGAGCAGGGCCTGTTTCTGACTCTGTTACCTGCTTTGGGACCCTTTTCCTCCTACTATGTTTCCTTGTCCAGCATAAATAGGAGAGGAGGTACCTAGTCTGGCTGCAACTTGATATGCCTTGGCTAGTTGATATCCATGGGAGAGCAGCCCTTTTCTGATGGTAAATGGAGGAGATGTGGATTGGGGAAGGTTTGTGGGGGGATAGAGAGAGGGAAAACTATGGCTGGCATGTAAAAACAAACAAACAAGCAAATAGATAAACACACACCAAAACAAACAAACAACAAACAGACAAAAACCTGAATCATCTATCTAGCCCCATGGCAGGGTAAATCTTCTGATCTTCTTTTCTATCTGCTGTGTATCTTTGTTTATTACTTTACAAAAGTCATAAGGTAACCACTTACATGTTACATACTGTTTATTTCAAAGCACATGACCTTACAGCGAACCTAGGGTATTAGTAATCTTCTACTCCAAAATTTTAGTCTGGGAGCTTACTGACGTCGCCGAGGTAAGGTAGGGAAGAGGCTGTCAGTAGGGGTCCAGTGCTTTCTTCTCTCACTCATTTCATAAGCTTCACTGAGGCATCTTTGAAAACGTGGTTTATGTCTGAACATTGAAGCTGTAATTGTTACACTAGTGAGCCACACCATCATCCTAGACAAAATCATCACTGTGATAACAGCAGTATGAAATAATATAGAGCTTCTAAATGTGGACCAGTCATTGCTTCTCTCAACTATATATTTTCTACTGGCCACCTGCTCATCAGGAAGGAGAATACTAGTGACAATAATTACGATTGTCACAGTAATAGTAGTAATCATAACATATTGTTTATTATTTTTTTCCTTCACATTTGAAGCTAGTGAAACAAAGCCTCCACCTCTTCATTTCCAGACCAGAATTTGCACCTTTCCCCAGGAGTTTAAGGTGCACCACTTGTGCCCAAGGTGATATTGGTTATCAGATTCAGTCTGAAGCAGAGACTGTGGACAAAATACAGAGGAAACAGTCTCAGCCTCCACCTTGGAACATACTGAACATTCCCATTTGTTTCTAAAAACCTGGTCTTTGTCACCTGGCTGTGTCCCACCTACTCCTCCCTAAAACAAACAGACAAACAAACAAAATAAAACCATTCACGATGTGGAGTTCTATAACATCACCCAGTCAATCACATCTTATACCTCCCAAAGCCCATTGTCTCATCCACCTTTGAGAATCATTGCTGTTTTAGGCCACTGGGTTTGAAGATGAGCCCTTGTGCTGAATTCAGTGTTCCATTATGGAATAGACTTGAGAATAACATTGTGTTCTAATACTGTGGCATTTGGGGCACTTTAGATTCTGATAATAAGCTAGTGAGGACAAAGAAAACTTGTGGTTATAATGAAATGTCAAAACTAAACAGACACACAGAAATCCAACTTTTCTTTTTTTTTCTACATGTGGTAGCATTCACAGATCTGTCTGTATTTTTACTCACAGAAGTTCATTATTTATTCAAAAAAATAAAAGAAAAGAAGACTTCCTAACCTTCTATTTGAAAAATGGGAACAATTTACAGTCTATTAAAAGATTAATATCATTACTGTATATATACTATGAATATTACTGAATTTTAAATATTTCTCTTCATCAAATTTCAGATATTTTCTTTCAAGGACAGGAAGCATACCTTCAGGGTTTTTTTTTTTTTTCAGTTCAAACAAACCAGTATTTTACACAGCGTTTCTATGAAAGAATCAAGAAACTGCAGGTAACACAATTCTGTTCCTACTTTATTGATCAGGAAATGTAAGCTCAAAAATGTTAAATCACCTACCCCAAACAAAAGAAGCAGGTGGGCATTATGATCCTTCCAAACTTTCACATCCAATTCAGTATCCAACATACACAATTTTAAGTGAAGCTGAACAGTAGTACTTTGTGCAGTAGAACATCCAAAACATTTCATAGGCCTTTGTAAATCCTTTTACTCCCTATGAGATTGAAAAATCAAAATGTTTTATAGATAGCACAATGAATCATGGTGATTTGTTCTGCAGATACAAAATGCTTACACATCAAAATACCCAATGCATTTCTGTTAACTCTCGGCATTTACAAAGCAGCATTTCAGGCAAAAAGGGTTTCAGCGTTGGATAAGTAAGCTAACAACCAAATTCTCTTCCTTGTGCATTGGCTTTCTGTCCTTTCCTTGTGAAATCCCTGTTCAGTTTTTGTAAAGGTAAATTATTATGCCTTTCTTTAGAGCTTTTCAAAGTTGTAAGATTCCAGAGTCAAATGAAATATTTTACAAAGCTTATGTATTTGAATGATAGTAAATGCATGAATGCTCACCAGATATAAAATTGTCATGCTCAAATTGTGAAAGCAAGTTTAGAGTAAGTATCAAAACAGGAAAGAATTCTATTGTAGAAAACCAGAGCAGCATAAACCCTATATACAAAGATGTGCTGCAATACACTATGTCTCAGGGCCACTTTATGGCAAAAGCCAGAGTTGGTAAATTATTAGCTTATCAAGAATATGTCTCATCAGTCTATAGGGCTTATAGAAAAAGGAAAAATCTATAGAGAAAGTAAGATCAATGGTCTGAGTGTAGAGGGGATATAGGAGGAAGCAAGAGATCAAGGTTGAACTAAAAAATGGACATAATGTACGTGATGTACATTATGTATATGTCATTCTTCTTTGGACAAAATCTACAGGACCCAATACTACTAGGAACCCTAATGTAAGCAGTAGACTCTGCATGAAAATGACATGAGCATGAAGGAGTACTTAAAATAGTTCGTTTGTGCAGTATTTTGATACATTATAATGCTGTACACCTCTGAGAACATGAAGTGTTTGGAAAATTTTTGTATAATTTACTAAATTTAGATACAATTCAAAATTTCAAAAGTCATTTGGATTATAATGCTGTTTGATATTATGTCAGATGTATCCTTTTGTTAAAATTCGCTAATATTTTGTCAAAATGTTACAGGCACAATAAATTTAAATCTGCACATTTTTTAAAATATAGCTGTGGCATGTTTTACCTATTCTATTGACATCTTTATCACCTAGAGTCCGGAGGAAAATACCCTGATAGATTTCTGTATGAATTTTTTGAAAAGATTTTAGTGATGTTTGACACACTACTATACAGGGTAGAAAACAGGAGTCATGGAACAGGGAGGGTTAAACTGGGATAGAAGAGGGAAGGGCACACAAAATTAAATACATGCCTTGTAGAAATATGTTTATTTATTATGAACCATCTTTGTTTATGTATTCCTTTTTCTTCTTAATGTATTTCACATTTCTATAATGTTTTGCCTCACTACAGAAATTTTTAGGAACAAAACAATTATAAATAAGCACTTAAAATTCCTTAGTTTAGTCAAAAAATATTAAAGTATTTACCATAGAAGACAATGAATATTTGAGAAGATAAATATATTTTCCCTAATTAGACATTAAATGAATTCGGGCAATATATGATATTCCATGAATATTAAATTTCACATTTTGATATATTTCCTAGGAAAATAAGCTTGGCTTAGATTTAGTAATAGAATTAGGTTGAATTTGAAATATGTATGTAGCTACTGCAACTCAACTATGTGTTAAAACCATTATGAACTTAGAGGTCCCTGAGGCAACTAAAATTAAAACAGCTATACTTGTTCATCAGTCATTGAATCTCAGAACAATTTTCAGTGAAATAAAATATGTGAATTTCATTACGGATGTTGGAAATGGAAAGTTATTCCTTAAGGGCTTTCGCCCCCATTCTTATTATAGTCTCAACCATCATGATAGTATCCACTTAGTTTTTATATGTGTTCTCCACAAATCATGATAAATATGAAATTAAATTCAAATAAATAAACTTGGGTTTATTTATTTCCTTTTAAGGGTTTAACAGTTTAAGTTCTAAAATAAATCCATGTGCCTGTCCCTGGAAGATCAAAGTGCCTGATCTCATTTTTAATGATTATGTTTAATTCTTTTTATTCATATTTCATATTAATTTAGCTGCTTAACTGTGAACATCATTAAGGTAGCTGTATTGTTCCTGGCGGTGGTGGTACATGCCTTTAATCCCAGCACTCGGGAGGCAGAGGCAGTCAGATCTCTGTGAGTTCGAGGCTACAAAGCGAGTTCCAGGACAAGCTCCAAAGCTACACAGACAAACCTGTCTCAAAAAAAAAAAAAAAAAAAAAAAAGTAGCAAAGTAGCTGTACTGTGCTGCTGAGCTGAGTATTAACTCTGAATTTTTGACTCTGTAAATTTTACTTTGGAGTTATTTAAGACTGAAAAAAGAATGGCTATTTTCATCTTCAATTTTATTTTTTTATTTCCCAATTTCCTGCAAATGTGAAGAAGGCAAAGTCTCAGCGAAGCAGGTGCTGTAACAGGATATCACATACAGCTTTCATTGATTTGCTTTCTCTAACAGATTTCTAATTACTTTCACAAGACACTGATTGAAAGCGCAATTTCTCCCCTTCACCCTCAGACGAGCTCTGGCTGATTTTATTTTTTTTAAGGGCATACGATGATTGTTTTCTTCTACACTTCCTCTCAGCCATCGATCATGGACATTTAGAGAAGAAACTATTTTCGTTTGTGTCAATTACCAATGCCATTCATTTGGAAATAAATTAAGCACATCCTGAATAGGAGAACATGTGTCTTGCTATTTTGAGCAGCAGTGATGTATGTGAATTTGTACAAGAATCCCAACAAATCGTTCTTTCCAGAGAAGGGTATAATTTTAGCAGGGCAAAAACATTTATATTAATAAGGTTAAGATGTGTTACTGACAGGTTTTAATGACTTCACAGGATAAACACTCTTCATGGTTAAAAATGTGATATGAAATATTATAATTCTTGCCAAGATACTTAATGATATAATTAACATTTTAAATATATTGAAAAATATCATTAAGCACAAGGGCATACCTTGTTCTCCCTGACTTGGACCACCTGTAGAAAAGTGAAATCTGATTCTTTAAGATTATAAGATGAAAAGAAACATTAATATATTACACCACTATACTATTGCAAAATGCTAGTATATTTTCATACCAGAAAATTATAAAAAAAGCATTTTATATTAAATAGGATTAAAGCAATACTAAATGCTTTGCATGGAATGAACTAGCTATAATCTCAGTCACAAAGTAAAATATACAAAGGCTCTAAAATTGGCAAGTATTCAAATAATGCACACTTAATATCTGAATTTCATGTTTCCCTCAAAACAGCTACATGTCATGCCCTTTTTCATCTCTGTACAGGACTGGACTGCAAATGATAGTAAATTTTGCGTTTCAGCTTGATGGGCCTACAGGATAACCAGAAAGCAGGTAATTTACTAGTTCTGAGTTTGTGCTTGGAATTTTCCAGAAGAGATTGGTATTGGAATTGGTTAGCTTAAAAAAAGAAGTCAGATTCACCAATGTAAGTTTTATCATTATTTTCTTCAAAAACCAAGTAAGCAAATCAAAATACTTGAAGTCTATAAAAGAAGCAAAAGTAGAACACCGTATCATATTGCGACAAAATAAAATGTCTTGCTGTAAACTCCTAACATCTAATGAAATATAAAATAAAATATAACATTCAAGACCAAAATATCCTAAGTGTAAAATTAGCAACAAAAAAATACGAACTATATTTTTTATTTATTTCATATTATTTTTACATCTTCAAATTACCATACTAGGATTTCAAATTGGGGATACAATCTACTGAAAATTCAAAAAATATGAGTCCTTTTCTTTACCACTTTAGTCACAGTAAGATGTAATAAGCACAGATCCATATCTGGCAATCCCCTAAAATGATGTTACATCTCACAAAATGGCCATCAGGAAATATAAGCAAACATGATGTGTAAATAGTATGTTTCCATTTATACACGTTTATATCATTCATTATTTTCTCGACTTTAGTTTAACTCATCATTTCAAATGGCTTCTATTGTTGGTGCTCTTCAGACAGGTTCCCTCCATGTAGAGCAGGCTGACATAGAACTGGGGAAACTCCAGCTTCAACCTCCAGAATCACATGCTGAAGGTGTTTTTCACCACGCCTCCTTTCAACAACGACTTTAGTTGTCCATGTTTTACGCTAGTTTTTATTGCAAATTTTAATTGATTTTTAAGGAATTCAAGTGACTTTTTAGAATTGTATGCAAGAGAAAACAGTCATTTATTATTTTAAATCCACTATACTTAAAGTCATGAGATAGTCAGTTAGATGCTAATTTAGAGAGTGTGACAGAGATATCTCTATCAGGACCCAAAAGTAGTCACTTATTCAGAATCAGGATCACCTATGAGTCTTCACTTGGACTGTCCCACACTGTTGATAGAAGTTTCTCTGGCCAAGGTTGAGAGCTGTACCAGTCCATGTGTGTAAACATACATTTAGAAGATAGTGTAACTCTATGTCTATTTCGCAAAACATCTGTAGTAAATTCCCCCACAAGGCTTGTGGCTACTGCAGCCATAGACACTTTTGCTAATTGTGCAGTTCCAGGCATGTATCCCCTTCCAGGAAACAAACTCAAATGCAGTCATAATATAATTAGCTACTCTTAGAACAATTGCATCAGTATTGACCACTGGGGTATCTGCCAGGCAGTCCACATTTGAAGTATGCAGAGTCTATAGCTGGGTATTTTCATTGATAATTTTGATGACTTTTAATTTTTTAATCCGAAGTGTTGGTTAGTATTTGCCATTTTGACATAAACTGGGGTCACTTGGGAAGAGGAAACAACAGCAGAGGAATTGTCTCAAGCATGTTAGCCTCTCAGACATTTTTGTAATTGCTAGTTGATATGGGAAGATAAAGCCTCAGTGGGGTGTCTTTCTGTATTCTGTGAATATGTGTTGCTCTGATTGGTTGCTAAATAAAGCTAGCTGTATTGGCCTATGGCAGTGCAGCTAAGAGGCAGGCAGAAATGCAAGCAGATAGACAGAAAGAAGAAAGGGAGAAGAGCTGAGAAGATGCCAGCCTGCCATCCAGGGAGCAGCATGTAATGGTACACAGATAAAGCCACAGAACACATGGCAACATATAGATTAACAGAAATGGGCTGAGTTTAAGTGTGAGAGCTAGTAAAAGTAAGCCAAAGCTAATGGCTGAGCAGTTTTAATTAATATAAGCCTCTGTGTGTTTACTTGGGTCTGAGTGGCTGCAGACCAGGCAGAACACAGAAAAACTTTTAGCTACAAAAGCCTTCTATGGACAGTGTCATCTTGAGTCAAGTGAGCCTGTGATGTATAAGAAAGGGTGTTGAAAACGGTAGAGAGAGCAAGCCAGTGAGCAGCTTTGCTTTAACATCCCTGCTTCCACTCCTGTTTGCTGGCTCCTACTTGAGGTCCTGTTTGGCTTTCACCCATGGTGGACTGTAAAGTACAACAGGAAAGAAAGAAAGAAAGAAAGAAAGAAAGAAAGAAAGAAAGAAAGAAAGAAAGAAAGAAAGAAAGAAGAAAGAAAGAAAGAAACCCTCCTCCATCCCAAGCTGCTTTTGGTCAGTGCTTTATTACATCAAAGAGAATCAAATGAGAACAGCTAACATACAAGATCATACAAGAGGATGATTTTCATCATGTTATTTTAATGCATTCCTACTTTATCCTTTGATCCCTACTTCTCACTGCCCTATCTTGTGTCACTCATGTTTTATTAATCTCTTTTCCTTCAGCTTAAGATCTTTTCATGAGCTGGATTCTCAAAAAAAACAGGCAGATATTTCCCCCTTTAAAAAATTCATATATTTTATTTTTGAGATTATAATTATATAATTTCCCTCTTCTCTTTCCTCCATCCAAGCCTTGCCATATATATCCCTTCTTTCTCTCTTTCAAATCCATGGCCATTTTTTCATTAAATATAATTTCCTAAATACATAAACACAAGCTCTCAGTATATATATATATATATATATATATATATATATATATATATATATATATATATATATATATATATATATATATATATATAGTATGCTTTCATGGCTAACCATTTGGTATTGGGCCATAGGAAGAGGGAGTTTGTCTTCAAGAAAAGTCAGAATTTCACAAACTATACCTATAAAGTCTCACCAACTTGACTGCCTCAGACACCTACAGGAGAAATAATAGGCCTTCCAATGTGGACAAGGGAGGGTAAAGCCAAAGAGGCCTTAACTGTAGGAGAGGTAGACTTACCCAAGGGAGAATACACCCATTGGTTCCCCACATTTTTGCCTGAATTTTTTTTAAAGGATTCCTCATTGTGGTCAGTCCATATACAGTGTAAGCTATAAATATGAAGTGTGCTGCTTCTTGATAAGTTCCCACATTCTTTATCAATAAAAATGGTTCTTCTATGTAATTGATTTTTATGTAGCATTCTAGTACTACTGTGAAATTGCACTTTCTCTGGCATGACAGTGAGGGAAAGGTTACAGAACTCCTGTTTGCTCTCAGAAGCAACCTGGCTAGCTGACACAGCTGTTATGTTAATGGTAATTGGGTGCTGAATGAGAAAAGAACCATCCAGGGAGGAAATTTCCATAACCTTTGCATCTAATATCAGACTTAAGAAGTAATTTTCTCTCATGCTGAATCCTAAATTTTCCATGAGTTCATATGGGAGAATATGGTAATACGTTTTTATCTATCTATCCAGCATTAGCTTTTATAATTCCTTTGTTCACCTACTATTTTTCTTGGCATAGTTTAGTAATAGGACATGGAAGAAACTAATAGGGATTCAAATATAGGCCTTTCCAATGTACTCAAAGCTAATCATTTAGACACATGCATGCCTATACATGTGCAAGACACAAATATTTCTTAAGTGCATTTATGGATAAAATAAACTTTCTACAGACATAATTAATAAATATTTATAATAAGAGAACACTTTAAAACTCTAAGGAACATGTAGTGTCTCCTTACCAGATTTGTTTGGAATAGCGTAAATGTACTATAGAGACATCATTACCTCTGTAATTGTTGTTTCTAAAAGAAATATTTACAAGTGTATAAATTGGGCAGTAAATTGACTATTGTCAGGAGTACTAGGAAGCTCTTGGCATCTGGAACTATGTGATTACATTCGGTTTTTCCTTTCTAAAACTAGTTATATGGCATACATTTAAATAAAATGAAATCTAATGAAAAGTCTCTAAGAAAGGCTTAAGTAAATATGGTTATATATTAAGATATATGTTTGTGCATTCATCAAATATACTGAGATACACCATGGAAGCACATACTTATACTTTCAAGGTTAATTCTGCTTTTAAAATTTTTTTGCAGTGTGTAAATATATACAAAGAGTTGTTTGTTTTCTAGTTGGCACTCTGTATTGATGCACAATATTTAGCTTAAGACTAATATCCTCACAAATAATGTGAATAATAGTTTGAAAAAATAGCTTTGAAAAATACCACATAAATTTCAAAGACAGTCAATACTGTGGGAAAAAAGAACTTGACTATTGGTAAAACTCATTGATGTAAATTAACATGCCTGAAGCTCTTCTTCTGAGGTATTTGCTGATGCACAGCTACTTCGAAAAGACCTACCAGGAAAAAAATGTACACAATACTTTACCATTTTATGCTATTTAGCAAAGAAAACGTGGAATTTTTGGTTTTTAAAGGTATCTTAGCTTTCAGAAAATAGAATACCAGGGGGTGGGGGGAGTAAGTTAGAAGTGAACCCAATATTCCCTACAAATTTCTTCTTGATGTACCCACAAATCATATGCAGAATAAAAATGGATTAGCCCCTGAGAGATCAAGCAGAATGCACCTGACACCCAGAAATAGCATCAGGTGGAGACTTCATCTTTCTTACAGTGCTGAAAATCAGGTAGGCAGAAAGATGGAAAACTGTGAAGTCACTAAAAGAGAAAGAATCACCACACCCCTGAGACTAGAGAAGCTTGAAGTCATCTGAGATTTCAGAACTCTAACATATTTGCCATGAAGGTTGCAAACAGAGACAGCATTCTTTTTATAGAGAGACGTTTCAAGTAATGTTGGTAAAATAACAGTGAATCAAGCTTATGCTTAAGTGTATATAGCCTTTCTTCTTCACCATTTGTAAACATGAATTTTCTATAAATCTTAGTAGAAAGTTTAGTTATAGTAAAAGACATGCTCTAACCCATTGCTTAACTCTGGGCACCCATGTCTTTATTTTATTGGATTATGGTCACATCCATAGCTCCTCTGGAGTCAACCTATAGTATTAGTCATAAAAAGGTGGGAAGATGGACAGTGATGGTGCATGCTTTTAATCCTAGCATTTAGGGGGCAGAGACAGGTAGATCTCTGAGTTCGAGGCTAGCCTGGTCCACAAAGCCAGGGCTTCGCAAAGAAACTTTGTCTCATCAAACAAAACAACAAGTGGGAAAGCAACAAAGTGGTTGCTCAGAAATCTACCCATAATGAAATTCTAGAATAAAATTCCAAAATCCCATATACTTACTCCTGGGATATTTAAAATTGATTCTCCCCAGACGACTATGCACCCACTCTTACATGTGGCCTCATTTTTTCCTGTGGACCTCTCTTTCTATTTTTGATAAATATCATCTCTGCTCCACAGTGGCTTGTACTGAAGTGCCTATGGTGGGACACTTTGTGCAGCATTGGTGCAGGGAGGAGGGGCTCAACTGAATGTACTAGATTCTGCTAACTCCCCATGGAAGACTTTGCCTTGGAGGAGGTGGAAATGAGGGTGGATTGAGGGGAAAGACTGGGTGTGGAGGGGTGAGGAGGGAGGAAAGTGGAATCTGTGGTTGGTCTGTAAAATGAATAGAAAATCTCTTAATAATAATAAAAATTATTTTTAAAAAATTCAGTGGAAAATATTTGCCATTTTAAGTCTGTGGAAAATAAATATGCAGTAATACAATTTTATAAACTTTGTATATATCATATTGTTAATATAATTCATATATTATTTCTCAAGACCTACTAATCTAAATACTGACTGTGAACAGAAAATGTTGATGCAAATTATCTAAGTGTGACTATAATAGATGACAAATCAACATTTTGCTTACATAAAAATTTGAATCAAATATAACCTACTAAAGAAAGTGTTCAGAATTTTAATATAGCTTATAAAGTTAAAATATATTATTCTGTGTGTTTGAGCGTGGCCATACAAGTGTCAAGGTACGTGTACAGATGTCAGGACAACTTTCTAAAGTGAGTTATCTTTCCACTAGGGATTCTCTTTCTGAAACTTGAGTAATAAGGCTTGATTAATAAGGGCTTTTATCTTGTGAGACATCTTGCTATTCACTTAAAATAATTTTGGACAAAAAGGGATAGTTTTATCTCTGCATAATAGATGTTAAGAAAATTGCAAAAAAAAAATTAAAAGGAAAGAAAATTATTCAATAAGGGAACATGGAAGAATAGAAAGAAATAAAGACTGGTGTGTGGTCCAAATCTGATTACAGCTTTATCTGGAAGTCAAGACAACAGAACAAACTGAAACTTACCCATTGACTTGAAACACCTGGTAATAACTAAATAGAAGATGAAATCCTATGTGTGGGGTTGGAAGAGCATCCTTTCTTTGTTGAGAAGATGGTACAGATAACGCAATAACATAGCACATTTTCTATACAAGTCCTATGTAAAATCTCCAGAGCAATAATGAAGGGTTAATAAAATGCAGATAACTAATGAGTTGGTACAAGTGTTAACTTTAGGGGTGAGAAATGGGAAAACAGAATTTCAAAAATGAGACTGACAAATTGTCAAAATAAGCAAATTAATGCAATTAAACCAGGGAAGTCACTACATTTCTTAGTCAAATTATATAAATGATAATCTAACTACAATTAAATAATGTAAATTTATGCCAAAAATGTGACTCTAAACAATACTTTAAATCTTTGACTAACATAAGAAAAACAATGACAATAGCATTTTATTAAAATTAAACCAAAGAAAAATTACCAAAATTAATAAAAGATCTAAGGTTTCACTTCTCCATTTCCTTTCAAAAAGTTGAGTCTTCCCATGTATATCAACTGAACACAGCATAACAAATTAATCACAATAAGACTAGGCATAAACCCTCATATCAAGGCTGGATGAGGTGAACCAGTAGGAGGAAGAGGGTCCCAAGCACAGGCAAAAGCATCAGAGATTCCCCCCACTCCAACTGTTAGGAGTCCTACAAGAACATCAAGCTATACAACAATAATGTATAAGCAGAGGACCTAGCTCAGACCCATACAAGGTCCATGATTGTCAGTTCAGTCCCTCGAGCCCCTATAGTCCCTGCTTAGTTGATTCTGTGGGTTGTATTCTCATTGTGTCCTCAACCCCTCTGTTTCCTAGAATCCTTCTTCCCCTTCTTCCATGGGGTTTCCCTGTTGTCACTTAGTGTTTGGCTGTGGGTCTTTGCATCTTCTCTCATCAGTTGCTGGATGATGCCTCTCTGCTAATATTTAAGTTAGGCCCTGATTATGAGCATAGCAAAATCACATTAGTAATCTTGGGAAGAGGGGAGGCGGTAGGGGGACTGAGAGGTAGGGGTGGTAGTGGGAGGAGTAGAGGTGGCTGTGGATGATTGATTGATAAATAAAACTCTGATTGGCCAGTAGCCAAGCAGGAAGGATAGGGTAGGCAGGCAAGGAGGAGAAGAATCCTGGGAGGTGGAAGGCTGAGGCAGAGAGACGCTGCCAGCTGCTGTCATGACAAGGGAGATGTAAGGTACCAGTAAGCCACGAGCCACGTGGCAACTTATAGACTAATAGAAATGGGTTAATTTAAGATATAAGAATGGCTAGCAAGAAACCTGAGCCGTTAGGCCAAATAGTTTAAATAATATAAGCGTCTGTGTGTTTATTTTATAAGTGGGCTGTGGGACTGCCAGGACTTGGTGGGACCTGGAGAGAAAACTCCAGTTATAAGAGGTAAGGGAAACTTGGGTCCATATGTGGCATATGCAATGAATTTTTAAAAAGAATGAGAAGAAAAAGAAGGGTGCAGTGTCTGAACAATATGCTAGGGTAATGGTGGCACAAAGTTGTGGGAGTAACCAATTAATAACTGATTTGGCTGAGGGTCCACTCCATGAGGTGGAATACATAGCTGACACTGGTTGGTTGACCAAGCACCTGAGACTAGATGCCCCAGAGGTCTAGGGTAAAGCAAATAACACTGGTCTAAAAAATGGGGGAAAAGTAGTGTTAGGTGATATTTTGTTCATGTTCTAACAAATGAAGCTTGCCTGGAGATAAGAGAGCAGAGTTAGCCATTAGATAACCATAGAGACCCTGTGGTGGTGGTTCATGACTTTGGTGGTGGAGAGAGGAAGTGAAAAGGCAGGGCAGAGATAGGATCTCAACCCTTTTGGTTGGAGGATCCAAGAGGTAAGAAGTCACTGGTGGCTGCTTCTCTGCTTCTCTGATCTTTCAGGTTATTACCCCGAAAAAGAAAAAAAAAGACTTAAGGTTTCACAAAAGGTATAAGCATATATGAAGGATAGTTCAGAATTATAAAATACTTAAGTGGATAATATAATTATAATTGTCCATCAACAAATTGGAACATGTATGTGTAATAATAAACATATAACTGGAAGCATGGACTGTGTATTTGGGAGTGAGGAACAGGAGTAGAAAGAACAGTCTCTTAGCAATGGGCATATTCAATGTATTTAATTCTATGCTAGTTCTATAAATATGTGTCATAATCACTCATTGATGTGAGCATGTAATGGTCTACAAACTCAAAATATTAATTTATCAACCATGTCAATATCTTTCTACTTTTGTATTCTTCCTTTCTATGATGACAAATACCTTAGAAACACTCTGGTTATGAAAAGAAGATAGAACCAAATGATAATCTATGGTATTGCTGATGACAAACTTAAGTAAAACACAACTTTTGTCTTTCTTAGGAGTGATTTCTAAGAATCTGTAATACTATACAAGGTTCTAACCACTAGTCTTTCATAAAATAATGAACAAATAAAACAGCAATTAAGGAACATGCATTCATGTCCCATGGCAATCAGTAAATTATGAAAATTCACACTAATCCATGACTATTGTTTTAATAGCACAGCTGGTGATTACTTGATTTTATACCAGTGATTTACAGACTTTATAAATCTAGCACAAACAGTCCTTGATGAATTTCTCCACATTCAAACTCCTTTTTTTTTTGGCCCTTTAAATGTGCCTGGACTCAAAAAAGAATTTTTATTTTTATCATTTCTCATGGATATCAGTAATCACATATTCACAAATTCTTTGAAGAGAAAACATGTACCGTGGAAAAATGCATTAGATTTCCAAATTCAAGCTTCAGCTATTTAAATAATAACATATAGACACTTACCTCATATGCTCTAGGTCAGTGGTTCTCAACCTTCCTCATGCCGTGACCATTTAATATAGATCCTCAGGTTGTGGTGACCCCAACCATAAAATTATTTTATTGCTACTTCATAATTATAATGTTGCTTCAGTTATAAATTATAGTGCAAATATTTGGTATGCAGGATATCTTATATGCAACCCCCAAAGGGGCTGTGACCCAGAGGTTGAGAAGTACTGCTCTAGAAGTTCATCAATGTTCTTAGCTAAACAATGGCTTGGTGAGAACATGGGGATAGAGGGGGAAATCATTCACTCATTTGGAAAGTCTTCTCTTCATATCTAGAAGGAAAGGGAGTTTCAATCATATTTAACTATGAGAATTTTCTTTCATAAAGCATTTAAAGCTACATGAAGTGGAAAATTATGTCAGGAAATATTAACTATATAGTTTAAGCATAATTTGTCCTAATATTTGTTTTTATTTTTCAAGGAAAAAAATATTTAAGAAATTTTGACTTCTTCTTCATTGAAGCTGTGTTTATGTCACATAAATTTTTACACACTTTGTAATATTTCAGGTAGGAGACCAAGATTTGGTTATGTACCGGATGTGTACAATATATATTGCAGAATAATTTTGCATATTTCAATAAAACAGTATAACAAAATGTCAAGATTTTTAGAAGCTGACAGATACAAAATTCTGTGGAAGACACCCAAAATCCTATAAAATTTTCACAGTGAATATCAACTTTGTGATTTATATATGCATGTGTGTATATTCCTCATCAATTGACCTCAGTGGATACTAATTGGGCATATTAAATTAACCCAACTTTTTTGTATATTTTGTTTATTGCTACATTTCTGGAATTGTTTAACAGCTGTGTAAGTTTTCTGGTGGAGTTTTAAGGGTATTTTATAGAAAGAATCATATCATCTGCACATCTGAACATTTGACTTCTTTCTTTTCTACACACATCCATATTATTTCCTTCACTTGTCTTATTGCTCTAGGTAAGGCTTCAAGTACCATATTGAATAGGAGTGAGGAGAGTAGATAGCATCATTTTCTACCTTATTTTAGCACAAATGATCCCATTTACTTTTTTCTACTTAGGATTGTGTTGGTTGTGAGCTTTTTGTTGTTGTTTTTTAGAGACAGAGTTCATTTGTGAAGCTTTGTGCCTTTCCTAGAACTCACTCTCTAGCCCAGGCTGGCATTGAACTCACAGAGACCTGCCTGCCTCTGCCTCCTGAGTGCTGGGATTAAAGGCGTGCGCTGCTGCCGCCACTGCCGCTACCACCACCACCCGGCTTTTTGGCTGTGAGCTTTTATATTAGCTTTATATTGAGATTTGTTTCTTGTATCCCAAGACTATACAAGATATTTATCATGGAGGGATGCTTGATTTCCTCAAAGGTCTTTCCATGAGAGGATCATGCATCTTCTCATCTTTAGTTTATTTATGAAATAGATTGTGTTTATTGATTTTTACATGTTAAACCATCCCTGCATCTCTGGGATGAAGCTAACTCAATCATGGTGAACAATAATTTTCATGTGTTCTTGAATTTTGTTCTCATGCATTTTTTTGAGAACTTTTATATCTATGTTCATCAGTGATATTTACCTATTTTTTTGTTTTGTCTTTGTTATGTTATGATATCAGTGTGATAATACTGGCTTAGTAAATTGAATTTGGAAATGCTTTGTTTTTTTCTGTTTTGCAGAATATTTTGAGGAATATTAGTATGAGTTCTTTGAAGATCTGGTAGAAAGATGTCCTGGATTCATCTGGCTTCTAAATATTCTTTTTTTGTAAGTAATTTTAAATTATTTCTTCTATCACATTCACTGTTATTGGTCTATGTAAATTATTTACTTCATCTTGACTTCTTCTACCGAAACTTTTCTAATGACTTTCACAGCAGATACAGAACATCCCCTTTTAAAGCTATGTGTGTGTTGGTATAAGAGGCTCTTCTCTATAACATCTCCATTTTAATATGAACTTAAAGGTCAGGTGCTTAGTCTTACTGTAACTTGATATGCTATGTTTTGCCCATATCCATAGGAGGCCTGTCCTTTTCTGAATAGAAACAGAGGAAGAGTGGATGGAGTTGGGGAGAAAGAGGAAAGATGGGAGGAGATCAGGGAGGGGAAACCACAGTTCAGATGTAAAATTTGCCCATAAACGCCCCTCCTTTTTTCCTAATAAAGAAGAAAAAATTTCCTAAAGAGTTATTTTATCACCAATTGAGGCCCAGATCCTGGGCATCCACGTGGGTTTGGTGGAATCACAGGGCAAGGACATCAACTCAGACCCTGGGTGTGGTAGGACTGTGAATATAGTCATGGCCTTCTGCAGCAGCCCTGGTCAGTATGTCACCATGGCCCCAGGTGGAAGCAAAGGCCACTGTGATTGGCCTGGCCCCCATGGCAGCATGGCCCTTGGACACCAACATAATCCCAAATGGCATGCCAGACTACAGGCCTCTTCACTGACCTTAGTGGCAACAGGAGACACAGACATCAACACAGGCTCCCTCTGCTGTTTCAAGAACTCAGACAAAGACCTAGTCCTTGGCAATAGTCCAGGACCCAAAATTACCTTGGAATTAGGTGGCTAGCCAGTCATTAACAACAGTCTGTTCCTTACTACCCTTACCTCTTCAGATCCTCCTCCCTCCCCATCACAATTTGAGGTAGATTGTTTCCCAATATTCTGAGTAACTAACTGCCTCAATGGTTTCCACAGTAGCTATACAAGTTTGCACTCTCACCAGCTATGGAGGAGGGTTCCCCTTGCTACATTATCTAGTTTCTTGATTTCTTTGTATTTGGGGGTTATTAGCTATCTATTGGATGTGGAGTTGATAAAAAAAAAATTTCTCATTTTGTAGTCTGCTGTTTTGTGATGTCCTTTGCCTTACAGAAGATTTATAGTTTCATGAGGTACCATTTATTAATCATTGAATTTAGTGCCTGCACTATTGGAGTTTAATTCAGAAAACTGTCTCCTGTGCCAATGCATTTAAGGATATTCTACATTTTCTCCTCTATCATGTTCAGTCCATATTGTTCTATGTTGAATTTTTTTTATCCCTTGGGATTTGACTTTTGTGCAGGGTGATAAATATCAATCTATTTGTGTTCTTCTACATGCATAAATCTAGGTTGACCATGACCATTTGTTGAATATTCTGTTTATTTACAGTGTGTATTTCTGGCTACTTTGTAAAAAAAACAGGTGTCCATAAGTGTTTAGATTTATATCTGGATTTTCAATTATATTGCATTGACCAGCATGTCTGTTTTTATGCCAGTACCATGCAGTTTTTATTATATAAGTCTTTCATTTGTTTGGTTAGAGTTACCCCAAGATGTTCCATATCCTTGAAACTATTGTGAAAGGTATTGTTTTTCTGATTTCTCTGTCCATCCTGTTTTCATTTGTATGTAGGAGGGATCCTGACGTTTTTTGAGTTAATCTTGTATCCAGCCACTATGTTAAAAGTATTATCAGCTTTAGGAACATCTCTGGTGTAATTTCTGGGGTTACCTATGTATACTATCACACCACCTTTAAATAACAATACTTTGACTTCTCCCTTTCCAATTCGTATTCCCTTAGTCTCCTACAGTTGCCTGATTGCTCTAGCTTAAGATTTCAAGTACTATGTTGAATAGATATAGAAAGAGTGAACAATCTTATCTTGGTACAGATTTTAGTAAAATTTCCTTGAGATTTTCTCCCTTTGATTTGATGTTGGTTCTAGGCTTGCTGTAAATTACCTTTATTATGTTTAGGTAAAACTTCTATATCCCTAATCTCTCCAAGACTTTTATCATGAAGGGGTGTTAGATTTTGTCAAAGGCCTCTCCTGCATCTAATGAGATGAGCATGTTTGTTTCTTTCTATTTGTTTATGTGGTGAGTTATTTTGTATATTGAACCATCCCTACATCTCTGGGATGAAACCTACTTGGTAATGCTAGATGTTTTGATGTTATTCAATTTGGTTAGCAAGTGTTTTACTGAGTATTTTTTTTTGCATCTATATTCATAAAGGAAATTGGTTTGTAATTCTCTTTCTGTGTTGAGTTTATGTGTGGTTTGGTTATAGAGTAAATGCGACCTCATAAAATAAATTGGATAATATTTCTTCCGTGTTTCAGGTGTAGAATTATTTGAGGAGTATTGGCATTAACTGTTCTTTGAATGTCTGGTGGAATTCTGCTCTAAAATTATCTGGCCTTGGGCTTTTTATGGTTTGGATACTTTTTTAAATTAACGTTTGTTGATCCTTTGTGGATTTCACATCATGCATTCTTATCCTACTCATTTCCACTTCTCCTGGCATCTGCCCTCTGCCCTTCCAAATCCCCTAACCCCAACCACACTTAAAATCACAATCAACACCAAATTTAAAAGAAAAAATAAAAGCCAAACTAAACAAAGAAACTAAACAAACAAACAAAGTAGAAGAAGAATCTAGTCATGGAAGTTGTAGTGTGGCCTGTTCAATCACAGAGTTTGCCCTTTAGTCCACACATCTTTACTTGCAAGTATTCATTGCCATAAGTAATTGGTCTGGTTCGAGGTCTCTGACTTCCATTATACTGCTGATCATGTATACTCACTGGAACTCCTCTTGGATTTCCTGTTTTTTTGTATGTCTTAGAGATCCTGATGTTTTGGATCTGTAGGCTTATCCAATTCACATGCTTCAACAGTTCATAGATTTGGTGGATGTTGGGGTGGCCAACTCAAAACCCTGGTTGTGGGCTTGAGTGGTAGCTCGGTTGGTCAGCTTGCTAGCTTTTGCTCATGTTTCCTATCTAGGAAATCTCTCCAGCACTACCTAGGCTAGCTCACCCAGTGCAGCCTATAGCAAGAAGCGGGGCAGGTTCTTTTGCTCTCAGGCCCTCAGGACACCAGAGTTAGTTCTACTGTTTAGCTCAGGCAAGATGCAGACCCCTTTCACATGATTGCTGTAAGGGGAATTTGGAGAAGGAGCTGGGTCAGCTCTCCAGTCCCATGCCCTCAGGACTTGCTCACCTGTGTCCCAGATGACAGGGTCAGCTTTAGTGTGCTGCCCAGGCAGGGTGCATGCCTGTGGTAAGGGGTGGGGCCAGCTTTCCCCTCAGGGGTAGGGCCAGCTTGCCTGTTGCTGCAGTATCCAGATAAGCTAGCCATCCCAGGGCCAGTGAAGGGTAGGGCCTGCTCTGCACAGCATGGTTCCAATGACCCCTGTGCTAACACTGGCAATGAGCTTCACCACAGACCCAGGCACCTTAGGAACATGGACCCAGACTTGGCCCTTTGTCTGCAGGGTTGAGAGACTTTTAATGACTGCTTTTATTTCCTTAGAGATTATAGTTTTATTTAAGTTGTTTATCTATCTTGATTTAAGTGGTACCTATCAAGAAAATTATCCATTGTTTTAGATTTTACAATTTAGTGGAGCATAGGTTTTTAAAGTATGTCCTTATGATTGATGATAATGGGGTATTGAAGTCTCCCATTATCACTTTGTGAGGGGCAGTATGTGATTTAAGCTGTAGTAATTTTTCTTTTACAAACATGAGTGTCATTTTATTTGGGACATAGGCGTTAATAATTGAAATGACATTTTGGTGGATTTCTCCTCTGATGAATACATAGTGTACTTTCCCATCTCTTTTGATTAGATTGGGTTTGAAGTCTATTTTGTTCAATATTAAAATGGCTACACCAGCTTGCTTCTTAGCTCAATTGGATTGGAATAGCCTTTTCTAATCCTTTATAATGAGCTGGCATCTATCCTTGATGGTGAGGTATGTGTTTTTGGCTTTTTTGTTTGTTTGTTTGTTTTGTTTTGTTTTTTGATGCATTGGAAAGATGGATTCTATTTTCACATCCACTCTGTTAGTTTGTGTATTTTTATTGGAGAATTGAGTCCAATAACATAAAGAGATATTGACCAACTATTGTTGATTGCTGTTATGTTGTTTCTGGTAGTGGTGGTGTGATCATTGATGTGTGTGTCAGTTTGTCTGTCTATTTGTCTGTCTATCTGTCTGTGTTTCTCTTCTTTTGTTTTTTTGTTTGTTTGTTTGTTTGTTTTTTCTGTTGTGAGATTATTTATTGCCCATGTTTTCATGGGTAAGTTACCCTCCTTTAGTTGGAGTTTTCTATTTGTTTGTTTGTGTTTTGTTTTTCCCGAGGACCTTCTACAGAAGGGCTGGATTTGTAGACAGATATCGTTTAAATTTGACTTTATCAGAGACTACTATTTTCTCCATCCTTGGTAATTGATAGTTTTGCTTTTTATACTAGTATGGGCTGGTATCTGGGAGCTCTTAGGGTCTATAGCACATCTGTCCTGGCCCTTCTGGCTTTTAGATTCTTCATTGAGAAGTCAGGTATAGCTCTCATAGATCTGCTTTATGTTACTTGGTATTTTTTCCTTGCAGCTTTTATTCTTCTTTTTATTTTTTGTTATGTATTTTTAGTGTTTTGATTATTATGTGGCAGGGGGATTTTATTTTCCAATCTATTTGATGCTTTGTGTGTTTTTGGTTGTACCTTTATAGACATAGCCTTCTTCAGTTTAGTAAAATTTTCTTCTGTGGTTTTGTTGAAGGCATTTTCTGGACCTTTGAGTTGTGTTTTCCTTTTTTTTTTTTTGGTTTATATATTATTCTTATGCTTGGTCTTTACATGGTGTCCCAGATTTCCTGGATGTTTTGTGTCAGGGTTTTTTTTTTTTTTTTTTTTTTTTTTTGATTTAACACATTGTCTTTGATTGATGTATCCATTTCTTCTATCATATGTTCTATGCCCGAGATTCTGTCTTCCATTTTTTGTATTCTGTTGGTGAAGTTGCAGCTATAGTTCCTGTTAGAACTCCTAAATGTTTCACTTCCAGAATTCCCTCAGTTTGTGTTAATTTTATTGACTCTCTTTCCATCTATAGATCTTAAGTAGTTTTATTTATTTCAACAATGTGTAGTTTCTTGGATTTCATTAAGAAATATATTCATTTCCTCTCATTTTTGTTTGTTTGTGTTTTCCTTGAGTTTTTCTTTTTCATCTTTTTTTTTTTTTTTTGAGACAGGATTTTTGTCTTTGCCAGCCCTGGCTGTCCTGAAACTACTTCTGTAGACCAGTCTGGCCTCTACCACCATGCCTAGTTTTTCCTGGATTTCTTTAGGGGATTTATTGATTTCCTCTTTAAGGACTTCAACTATCTTGATATAGTTGTTTTAAGGTTCTTTTCTTGTGCTTCAGCTATGTTGGAATATTCAGGGCCTGCTGTGGTAGGATAGCTGACCTCAAGTACAGACATATTGCCCTGGATATTATTGATTATGTTTACATATTGGTATCTAACCATCTGTGTTTGGGGTGATTATATATCTAGGTGTAAAAATCTGTGTTTGTCTTCATTAAGTGGGTGTTTTCTTACTTTTTACATTTCCTCTTGGGACTTTCAGAGAATGTGATGGCTGTGTGTTGCCTCTTTTCCTGGCTTGCTCAGCTAGTATCTTCACAGGAAATGGCTGCTAGTGTTGGAGGTAGGGTTATTGGGCTGAGTTAGGGGAAGGGAAAGTAGAGGAGAATATCTTTGTGATCTGTTTATGATAGAGTCAGAGAAGAAAGGCAGATAGTAACAATTTTCTTGCTCCAGAGCTGGGGATGAGCCTGGGGGATTGGGTCTCAGAAGCAATAGGAGATGTGTGGGTCTGCCTTCAGCTTATCTGTCACCCTGGATAGAGTTGCCCTTAGGTTAGCAGGGGATGCCTGCTGGAGTTGAAGTCTGGGGCAAAGCATCAAATATCTTGGGAGATGTTAGAAGGGGATAATCTATAGGATCCACAGGAGATGGGAGCAGGGTGGCAGGGAATGCTACCACTAATGTTCTGCTGCAGAGCAGGGGATGAGACTCGAGGATTGGTTCTGGGAGAATGGAATGAGAGGAAGAGACCTGTGAGGAACCTATATGGTTGTCTGGCTGGCATGGCCTGTAGTTGAGAAAGGGGTGCCTTCTGGGTTTGGGGGGTCAGATACAGCCAAGTGTCGGGTAGGGAGGTTAGGAAGGGATGGTCTATGTGGTTCATGGGAATTTTGGGCAGCATGGAAGGGAGTCTGAAACTGGTGTTTTGTTGCAGTGCTAGGGATGATACTGACCTTTGAGTCTGGCAGAACAGAAAGAGAGGAGAAGGTCTACAGGCAGCCTACTTGGTTTTCTGGTAGTCACCAAGTATCTTATTTATCATTATTATGTATTTATTATTCTCTCACATATTACATCCTAATCATAGTTTCCCTCCCTCCTCTCCTACCAGTCCATCCTGTCCACCTGCCCTCTCCCCCAGATCCACTGCCCCTCCATTTACCATCAGAAAAGGGCATAACTTCCAAGGATATCAAGTTGCAATAGGACTATGCACATCCCCTCTTTTTAAGGCTGAACAAGGCACCCGAGTAAGAGAAAGAGTGTCCCCAAAGCAGGCACAATAGTCAGAGATAGCCCTTGTTTCCACTGTTAGGAGTCCTCCAAGAGCACCAAGCTACACAACCAAAACATATAGGTGAAGAACCTAGGTTAAATTCACACATAAAAATAATGGAATTTTCCCACATTCTAGCCCTGAGAAAATTTCTACCAGAGTCCTGGGGAAAACACTACATCAGGCAGGCATGGAGTATCTGAGGGAAAGGAATCTATGTACACTATGCTCTTTTGTCCGTTTGCTTTATTCCTTTATGACAAAATTCTACAGCTTCAGTTCCGTCCTGAGTCTCAGTTCCTCTTTGTAGCTCCATTTTCTGTTCCTTCATAGCCCTGATAATAACCAAGCCTTTATGCTTTTGGTATCATCTTTGCCCTCTCTTCCTTTGTCCTCCATCTATCCTCCCTAGCTCCTTACCCCTGGCCCTGATAATTACCAGAGATCTGCCTCACCCTCCACAGAATCTCTGTCTTCCTGTCTTTTCTCTGGCCACGTGGTTCTATGTTTGCCTCTGGAATTCCACTCCAGTCCTTATT
Source organism: Peromyscus californicus insignis (assembly GCF_007827085.1). Lineage (NCBI taxonomy): Eukaryota > Metazoa > Chordata > Mammalia > Rodentia > Cricetidae > Peromyscus > Peromyscus californicus. Next base: position 45,638,975 of record NW_026294491.1, on the reverse strand, counting down.
GCACCTGGTTATGCAAAAAGCCCCATTGTACTCAGTCAATCTCTCTGCCATGCCCCTAGGCCTGAAGGAAGGGGATGGTCTGAGTTTCATTCGCACAAGAAGCAACACTATGCATCTACAGCCTGACTGTTTCCTAGGCTCAGCGAGGGAGTTAGTTACCTAGTGCTTCAACAGGTTGGAGAAGCTGAACTCTTTCCCAAAGGGTCTAGTAATATATGGGCCCACAAAAAAACATAGGAAGGCACAGCTGAATATTAAGGCTCTATAACACCAAACATTCTGTAATAAATGGCTTCCCATTTGACCGACCCTTGGTCAGTCAAAGTATAGCTTTAATACACAGCTGAATATAGTATATTCTTGTGGCCCGCAAAACATACAGATTTCCTGGTTGTCAGTTCAGTTTCTGTGAGCTCCTATGAGCCCTAGTTAGTTGTTTCTGTTGCTTTTCCTGTGGTGTCCTTAATCCCTCTGGTTCCTACAATCCTTCTGCCACCTCTTCTGTTTTCTTGGCTGTGGGTCTCCTCATAGCTCCTATCTACAAGTACAGTAAGTAGAACATCATTAGAAAACTTTTTTTTTTCCAATCAGGTTTCATTCTATCCTAGGTCCTAGGACTCTGGGCTTTCCACTCACTGGTTCCTGGCCATCCAGAGAGTGTTAGGAATGGGCTCCTCCTTTTGGAATTCATCTCAAGCTGTACCAGTCGTTGGTGGGCCACTCCCACAAGTTCTGTACTAACTTTAGCTGAGCACATCTTGCATGCAGGACAAATTATAGGTCAAGGGTTTGTGTCGGGTTTGGTTTCCCATTCCAGCTACTGAAAGCCTTACCTGGTTACAGAAGATGGCCAGCTCAGTCTCTGTATCCTAAATTACTAGATTATTAGGAGTCTTCACTTGAGTCACTCTTGTAGATTCCTGAAGGTTTCCATTGCAGTGAGTTTCTAACTCACCCCTGGAATGTCCCCAATTCCAGTTGTCTTTCCCAATACTCTCTCGATCCATTCCCCACACCAGATCCCTTTCTTCCCATCCTCATCCACCCCCAGCCCACCAGGGAAATCTATTCTACTTAAGCATACCACTTGAGTTCTCCTTAGTATTTAGCCCCTCTGAGTCTATGAATTGTAACATGATTATCCTTTGGAACTAACATTTACTTACTTATAAGTGAGTACACACCATGCTTGTCTTTCTGGGTCTGGATTACCTCACTCAGGATGATTTTTTTTTTTCTAGTTCCAACCATTTGCCTGCAAATTGCATAATGTCATTGGGTTTCCTTTTTTGGCCAGCTAAGTAATACTCCATTGAGCAAATGTACCACATTTTCTTTATCCGTTATTTGGTTGAGGGACATCTAAGTTGCCAGGGGCCAGCCTCAGCAATTGACAGGCTCCAGAGAGAATGTAAGAAGTAGGAGAGGGAAGAAGTGAGTCAGGCCATTGGTGTTTGGGAAAATCTTACATTCTGACTGACAGGCAGTCATGGAGCTTCTTTATTTGTGCAGAACTCAGTAAGCAGAGATAGAGTCATATTGTTCCAAAACATAGAAGATACTGTTTCTGTCACAGGTCACCTGTTTAATTTTCTCTTACCAATCTGGAGTCACAAGTATAGTCATCATTGATAGACCATGACAGAACAGAGTTATCTTTTATAGTCATTTTTCCTCATCAACCCCATAACCTACCTTCTAAGAATCTAGAAGAAAATGACAGCTGTTCTCAGGCTGGCAGTTCTTCTGGTTTCAAAGATACTAGACAGAAAGAAAATCTCCAAGCCAGCTCCAGTAAAAGGCTTTGTCACAAGCAGTATATTATTAACTTTTATTGGTCAGAGTGCCAGTTATCAATAGGTTCAAGAAAAATCTTCAGGACAAAGCTACTGAAGTTATTATTCAATTTCTGGCATAATACAATTTTTACATTTATATATCTTTAGAACTTATTTATTTGTCAGATCCTGGGGTTCTTTTGCTGCTTGGTCATATGACACAGCAGTAGTTCTGTATAGTTAAATTTTTCTCAGAGAGGGAGGTCCTGATAGCTCATTTTTTACCATTTTCTTCATCATTCTTTGTCCATCAGTATTATCCTCTGCATAGAGCAGAGGTAACTCCAGCCAGTCTAATTTGTTGCTGTGTATTTCCCTTGAGGGAAATGCCATATGCAGCCTTCCGTTTTATCTGCCACATAATCACCTGAGTATATAGTAGGAAGAGACTTATACTTTGTTATGATCATCTCAGAGCCTTATAAAGAGATCTTTGGCATGTTTTTGTGTGTCACATTTAACAGGGAGCAAGGCACTCCTACCAATCTATGAGCAAGGAAGATCTTTCCAACTTGTGATATCTTCTTCAATTTCTTTCATCAAAGGCTTGAAGTTATTGTCATATGGTATTTTGACTTGCTTGGTTAGAGTTATGCCAAGAAATTTTATACCATGTGAGGCTATTGTAAAGGGTGTTGATTTTCTGATTTCTTCCTCAACCTATTTGCCATTTGTATAAAGGAAGGCTACTGACTTGTTTTTAGTTAATCTTACATCCAGGCACTGTGCTGAAGGTGTTTATCAGGTGTAGGAATTCCCTAGTAGAATTTTTGAGTTGATAATGTATACAATTATATCATCTGGAAATACCAATGACTTCTTCTTTTCCAATTTCTATCCCCTTGATTTCTAGTTGTCTTATTGCTCTACATAGAACTTCAAGCACTATATTGAATATATGGAGAGAGTGAACAGCCTTGTCTTGTTCCTAATTTTAGTGTAATTTCTTTGTGTTTCTTTTCATTTAATTGGATGTTGACTGTTGGCTTGCTGGAAATTGCCTTTATTATGTTTATGTAAGTCCCTTGTATCCATGATCTCTCCAATACTTTTATTCTGAAGGGTTGTTGGACTTTGTCAAAGGCTTTTTCAGCATCAAATTAGATGATTATGTTTTTTTTTCTTTCAGTTTGTTTATATGGTGGATTATAATGACAGATTTTCATATATTGAACCATTCCTGCATCTTTGGGACAAAGCCTGCCTACTTGATCATAGTGGATGATTTTTTTGATGTGTTCTTGGATTTAGTTTTCAATCATTTTATTGTGTTTTTGCATATATGTTCATGAGGAAATATGTCTGTAATTTCCTTTATTCTTTTTTTGTTGAGTCATTGTGTGGTTTTGGTATCAGAATGACTGTGTCCTCATAAAATGATTCTGGCAATATTTCTTGTGCTTCTAGAAGTATTGGTATTAGCTCCTCTATGAATGTCTGGAATAATTATTTGTTAAAACTGTCTGCCCCTGAACTTTTTGTTGTTGTTGTTTTGGAGACTCTAATGACTGATTCTATTTCTGTAGGGTTTATAGGTCTATTTAAATTATTTATCTGATCTTGATTTAACTTTGGTGTTATCCATCCAGAAAACTGTCCATTTTTTTTAGATCTTCCAATTTAGTGTAATACATGTTTTGGAAATAAGACCTAATGATTCTTTGGGTTTTCTTGGAGTCTGTTGTTATGTTTCCCTTTTCATTTCTGATTTTGTTAATTTGGATATTCTTCCTCTGTCTTTTAGTTAGTTTGGGTAAAATTTTTTATAATCTTCATGACTTTCTTAAGGAATCAACTCTTGGCTTCATTTATTGTTTATATTGGTCTTCTTGTTTCTATTTTATTAATTTCCAGCCCTCTGATCAATTCTGGTTGTTTACAACTCTTGGGTATGTGTTTGCTTCATTTTGTTCTAGATCTTTCAGGTGTTGCATTAATTTGTTAGTATGAGACATTTCCCTAATTTCTTTATGAAGCACTTAGTACTATTAACTCTCCTCTTAGTATCACTTTCATTGTTTCCCATGAACTTGGGCAGGTTGTGTATTGACTTTCATTGAATTTTAGGAAATCTTTATTCCTGCCTTGACCCACTAGTAATTCAGTAGAGAGTTGTATAGTTTCCGTGAGATTGTGTATGTTGTTTCTTCATTTTCATTGAATTCTAGGAAGCCTTTTATTTATTTATTTATTTATTTATTTATTTATTTATTTATTTATTTATTATTTATTTAATGTCTTGAACATTTTTTCATTTAGTAGAGTATTGTTTAGTTCCCATGAGTTATTAAGCTTTCTGTTGTTTATGTTGTTAAAATCCAACTTTATTCTTGTGGTGGTCTGATAGTGTACAGAGAGTTATTTCAATTTTTTTTGTATTTGTGGAAACTTGCTTTGTGACTGAGTATTTGGAAATTCAGGAGAAAGTCTGTGAGGTGTTAAAAAGAAAGTATATTCTTTTACATTTGAGTGACATGTTCTATAGATATCTGTTAGGTCCATTTCATTTGTAAAATCTCTGAGCTGTACCATGTTTCTGTTTAGTTTTTGTCTGATTGACCTGTCCATTGGTGAGAGTGAGGTATTGAGGTCTTCCACTGTTAATGTGTGAATTTTGATGTGTGACTTAAGCTTTAGTAATGTTTGTTGTACAAATGTGTGTGCCCTTGTATTTGGGGCATAGATTAAGAACTGAGATATAATCTTGGTGGACTTTTTCTTTGATGAATATGAGGTATCCTACCCCATCTCTTTTAATTAATTTGGTTGGAAGTCTATTTTGTTAGATATTAGAATATCTACACAAACTTTTTTCTTGGGTCCATTTAATTTGAAAATCTTTTTCCTTTACTCAGAGATAATGTCTCTGTTTGATATTGAGGTATTTTTCTTGTATGTAGCAGAAGGATGAATCCTGTTTGTGAATCCATTCTGTTAAACTGTGTCTCTTTATTGGGATAATTGAGTCCGTTGATATTGAGAGATATTAATGACCAATGATTGTTAATTCTTATTATTTTGCTATTGTTGTAGGTGGTAATGTATGTGTGTTTTCTCTCTTTTGGTTCTGCTAGTATGAGATTATTTATTTCTGTGTTTTCATGGATGTAGTTAAAAATCTTAGGTTGGAATTTTCCTTTTGTAGGGTTAGATTTGTGGATAGATATTATTTAAATTAAACCTTGTCCTGAAATATCTTGTTTTCTCCATATATGATGATTGATAATTTTGCTAAATACAGTAGTTTGGGCTGACATCTGTGATCTCTTAGAGTCTGAAGAAAATCTGTCCAGGCTCTTCTGGCATTTAGAGTCTCAATTAAGAAGTCAAATATGAGTGTAATAAGTCTGCTTTTATATGTTACTTAATCTTTTTCCTTTGTAACTTTTCATATTCTTTCTTTATTTTGTATGTTTAGTGTTTTGATTATTATGTACCAGGGAACCTTTTTTTCTGATCCAATCTATTTGGTGTTCAGTAAATTTCTTGTACCTTTACAGGCACATCCTTTTTTAGATTAGGAAACTTTTCTTCTATGATTTTGTTGGATATATTTTCGGAATTTTGAGCTGTGTTTGTTCTCTTTCTATTCCCATTATTCTTAAGTTTGGCTTTTTCATACTGTCCCAGATTTTCTGGATGTTTTGTGTTAGGGATTTTTTTAGATTTAACATTTTCTTTGACTGATGAATCTGTTTCTTCTATCATATCTTCAGTGCCTGAGTTTCTCTCTTCCATCTCTTGTATTCTGTTGTTGCTGCTTGCAACTGTAGTTCCTGTTTGCTTACCCAGATTTTCTGTTTCAAGAATTACCTCCATTTGTGTTCTTTACTGTTTTTATTTCCATTTTCAGGTCCTGAAGAGTATCCTTCACCTGTTTGTTTTTTCTTAGGTTTCTTAGCATTTTTTACAGGATATATATATTTTTTATTTCCTCCAATATTTTGTCTGTCTTTGCTTCAATTTCCTTAAGGGACTTTTTTGTTTTTGTTTTTCTTTAAGAACTTCTATCATCTTCATAAAAGTGGTTTTAAGGTCATTTTTTTTTTTTAATTTCAGCTAAGTTGGAATGTTCCTGTCTTCTTGACAGGATAGCTGGGGTATGGTGGTGCCATATTTTCATCTCTGTTGTTGATTGTTTTATTACACTGGAGTTTAAGAATCTGGGTTTGGATGATTATAGGTCTAGGTGTGGATTTGTAAGTTTGTCTTTGTTGGATGGGTGTTTTTTTTCCCACTTGCTTTATATATTTTTTCTGATCCTCTGGCCTAACTGGCCAGAGGTTCTAGTGACTAGCTAGTTTTCAGGCCCAGTAGGGTCTCCACTGATTTTTGCAACCTGCAAGACCTCTGCAGTTTCAAGTGCCAATGTTGCCTCTATTTGGTTCCAAATACCTATGTGACCTTCAGATTTCTGGGTACCTGGTTGGACTCTGGGATTCCTAGTATGCTGTGTCCTCTAGTACAGCAGAACTTTTAGGCCCACATTGTGGACTGGGATATGGAGCTCAGTGGAGGGGGTGCAATTGGGGGCTGTTGGGCCAGCTTTAGGGAGTCTTACCTGGCTGTAGGCAGTGTCTTAGCTTGAGTCACTAAAACCAGCCTGGCCTCAGGTAAATCAGAAATCTTCTGCCAAAATTGTGGGCTGGAATATGGAGCCAAAGGGTGGGGATGTAATATGCACTTGCTAGGCAGGCTTTAAGGAATATGAATGGGTAGTGGGTGATGTCTTACTTGGGGTCACTAGGACTAGCCTAGCCTCTAGTAAAACAGCTGGCGTTGTAAAGTGGATTATGGAGATCAGTGTAGGAGTCTTCCTGGACTTTTTAAAGAAATTTATTCATTTCCTCCAATTGTTTGCTTATGTTTTCCTGACTTTCTTAAGGACATTTGTTCGTTTTCTCTTTAAGGAATTTTATCATCTTCATAAGTTTGTTTTAAAGTTGTTTTCTTGTTTTTCAGCTGTGTTAGAACATGTAGATCTTTAGTAGTAGCATATTGCCTGTGGGTGGGGTCTCACCTGGGGTTCTGGATATTGGTGTGGCCTATAGTATAGCCCAGGGCTTTTGTAGGAGTTGTAGGCCTGGAAATGGTGACCAAAAGAGAGCAAATATCTCATTTTCAAAGTGATCAGAGTAAAGTTTTCCACCTTTAGTTTTGCATACATAAACATATTTAAAATTTCAAAACACATAATAAGTAGCAATTGAACTCCCTAGTCTGAATGTGCTTTAGAAGAAGGATTTAAAATGTGATACCTTCATTTGAATCCCCTCAAAGATGACCGCCACACCTACACTGAGTCAGGGTTAGATGGGGTTATGCTGACATTTAAATATCCAAACATTCTCTAAGGTATTGTCAGTTACAAGTTTATTCATGTGATAGTTAAACATTGCATGACCTGGGGTAGGCTTAGGTCTCCCAGATCATTGTTTAATGAATCTCATTAATTGTGACCTAAAGGCTCTCTAGTTGTCATTGCAAAAACACCTACCAGCTATGAAAAAGGATCATCAGAGGACACTGATGTGGAAGTTGTAGAGGTTGCAAGTTCTAATTTTAGAAGTGCAATCTCACCATTTCTACTACATTCTATGCACTGTAGGTAGGCCACTTATCAGACACTACTTTCAAAGAGAAATAAACCTTCATGTCTTGAAGGTATAAGCACCGTGGCACTTTTAAATGTCACTTTAGATACATTGAGAAAACTAAGGTTGAATTTGAGTAGAAGTGTTTATACACACCCCCTACTGGATGATGCCAATAACCAGTACCAGCAATGAAAAAACAGATTAGACTGTTTCTCATGATACTGAACATCATATGAGCTTGGTATATTTTGTTTTTGTCACTTCATGATGTGGTATCAGTTTGAGCAACTGAGAATGCATGGCTTCAATAGAACTTTAACACACTTGAGAGAGTGACACCCCATATTTAAGTTTTTACTAATCTTTGGACAAATGTCTACTGTTTAGTCCTCAGGTATCATGGCCTAGTGTCACAGACATCTCTTTGGAGCTCTTTCAGGGACTCTGTTTTAGACTACCATTGTATTACTCTTGTCCCACTAAATCTCAAGCTTGTGTCTCAGTCATAGCTGAGGCTAATACTTGGTGATACAGCTCTTCTATTGTTTAGCAGACAACACTTCCCATCTCATCAGTAGTAGTTTTAAAGGTGAAAAAGAAAAAATAACATTTTTAGTCTGTGAATTCTTCAAAGTAAAAAATTTGAAAATATTTGATTTTATTAAATGTTGAAAGTGAGAGTAACAAGCAGCAATCTGTAATCCCATCTACTTCTGAGACTGAACCAAAATAACTAAACATTTCAGAACAGACTGGACAAAGCAACAGTTTCATCAGCATGTACAGATGTGGATTTTTATCCCTTATTTTAAAAAGTAATATATACTTATTTTGAAACTTTTATAGTATTTGTGCTTTTATTAAAGCACTAGCAAATCATAAAATTTTTGTTGAGTACAAACATATTTATATGTATGTGTATAGCAGAAGTTTAAATTTTGAGATATTTAAAGGGAATTATGACAGAGCATTTGGATGCAACAATAAAATCTCTTTGAATTTATTATAATTTGTCTTGTGCTTTAGGTGTCAAAGAGGCCCCTTTCTTATATAATTATCTTTTCAACATATTCTATTTTGTACTCTTACTCTCACATCATTTGTAAGTATGTTATAATAATTCAGAATTCAAAAGACTACACATTTTGTCAGTGTGAAGAATATGTTCATTTTGCCTCCTCCACGGAATAGACTATTATGACATTCATCTATTTTCAACAGTGTCCACCTTTGATGTTGCAGAATAAAATGGAACTAGTCATCCAAGGAAGTGTAGGGTAAAATTATCAGGTGAGCCACTGATGGCAGGAGTGTTAAAACATTTTAGTGTTTGAACACAAGCCCAGTGCAAGTCCACAGTGGCAGATCCATTCCTTGTCATCTGTAAGGGTACAGAAACTGCAAACACTATATTGTGGTCTTTCAGGTTTCTTTAAAGCTGTGTAGGAGGGCATGAAAGGCCACTTACCAAACATAAAGGGACTGTAATGACTTCCCAACAGCACAAGTTACACTGGATAAAATTTCAATGATCATGAAATAAGCAAAGTGTTTTTCATTTACTGTAAGAAAGTGTCTTAAGGAAATGTTGCCAACCATTTAGTCATGGCTTAGTCAAAAGTCACTGCACAATATAGTGTTTTACCTGTAGGAAGAGAGCAGAGAAGAAAGGCAAATAGAATAGTTTGCTGACGCAATATTATATGCGTACAGCCATATGTGAAAATTATATATTCTAAGCGTTCAATTCTTACTTGATATATTAATTTTCAGATTCATTAATGTTTGTTTGAAATTTGCTCAGAAATGTTTCAAAACAAATGTGAATTGTTTGGAATTTCAGAAAATAGAAAACAAACACTCAAATGTTAGATAATTTATTCATATCTCTTAAAAAGTGTTTCAGTGTGTGTGTGCCTGTGTGTGTGTGCTCACATGTTCTGGCATGCAAGTTTACATGCATGCAGGTCAAGTGATATTTTAAGGATGTTTTTAAGGATTTTTTCCCTGTTGCCTGTGGTAGTTTGCCATGAACCCATCAATCACCTTTTAATTACCTGTAGATAGTAAACTTGTATTTTAAATAAGTATACTGTTTATTTCTCATACTCTTGTAGACAAATTTTTCTTTGGGCTGCCAGCTCACAAAAGTAGAAAACACCACGGATACTTATTCATTATGAAAATTCAGCCTATAGTTTAGGCTTGTTTGTAATTAGCTCTTATAACTTAAATTAACCCATTTATACTCATCTGCATGTTGCCACATGGCTTTTACCTCCTCTCGGGCATGTCTTACTTCCTCTGAGACTGGTTGGTGACTCCAGAGAACTCTGTCCCCACGAGTTCCACACAACTTCTTCCTGCATAGCTAGTGGCCGTTCAGCTCTTTATTAAACCAATCAGAAGGTGTCTTGGTAAAAACACATCTCCACCTTGTACAAGGTGATTATTCCACAACATAGTAGGTGTTAGAACATTTTAAAAAATTAACAAGTAAAAGATAAGCTTTGCAAAGTAAATGATTTGCTTCATTACAACATTTATGTGTAATTTGGTTTTATGTTTTCACTTGCTCTCTCAAGTAAACTTCATCACGGTGTTTAAACTGCAGTCATCACTGAATTCACTTCAATTTTGTCAAGGGACCAAGCTTTTCCTTTCTACTTCTTAGTTACTTCTTCAACTTCTTCTTAGCTAAATGTTTAAAAGACAAGTGATGAATCAATACCTAACATTGAAGATGTCAATTTCTCACAAATTCCTACATGATGGATATAATAAACTTTATGCAAAGTTTCTGATATCAATTAGATTTTTCAGATTCAATATATAATTTATTGGTAAAAGGCAGAAATAATTATTTCATTTATAATCAATTATTTGATTTTATAATATTTTTATTTAAAAGAGAAAAGACAATTACTGAAATGACTTCTATATGCTTTAATTGTACATTAGTTTTATTGAGCTAATTTTCATAGAGAACTGTGAACAGAAAATTGTATTTTATTTTCTTGTTTTGCTCCTATTGCTTAGCAAAATGCAGCAAATAAAACTGATAGGAAAAGCAAATATTACTGTGTTTTCAGACAAAATTATTTTAAGGTTAACACTAATAAAACTAATAAAATAAAATGTATCCCCCTATTTTCTATTCAAAGCTAAAAAAATGTTAAATGCCTTTAAAAGAAAAAAAGCCTCCAGACTTGGAAAAACTCTCTCTCTCTCTCTCTCTCTCTCTCTCTCTCTATATATATATATATATATATATATATATATATATATATATATATATCACAAAAATATTGTAAACATAAAATTTTGTATAACATGATCCATTTCTTAAAGTAGAATGTGTAAGAAAATAACCCTTTTTTGAAATATAGTTAGCGTCTTCAATTTTTTCAAGACTCATTAGACTTTTCACCATAACTTTACAATACAAATGAAATTTCCCAAAATTTAATCATATGTAATTTTAATTAAATCTAATGAACCATAATGTTGTATAGGAATTATACTAATATTAGCTTATTAATGTATTGTTATAAATTAACATAGAAATATTACAGAGAGAAATATATATAGAGTAAAATGTATGACATGATTAAATTATGCCTTCATCACAAATTAAAGTTGCTTTGATAAAAATTTGATTCTGTGTCCTCATAGTTCATTGAAGAAATGTGTGTATTTTCACAGTTATATGTATTTTTGAGTGTATAAATAGAATAAATATATTATTATTTTCCTGTAGTTTTTAATCATCACTTGGAAACAGGCTTACCTCCACCAAGTTCTACTGGATAATTATTTACAAGTAGCTTTTTGGGCTTGAGCAGACATCTTTTTGATTGTTTGGTGAGTTTAAAATGTTTACTATCATCCTGATATCTTAGAAAACCTTTGCTTGGTATTTATAGATATTTTTTATATTTTTCTTTAAACAGTACTTTATTTATCTAGTGTGTGTATGCTGTGGACATGTACATGAGCATGAGCGCATGAATGAGTACAGAGGGGAAATCAGAGTAAAACTTCCTAGATTCCTTTCTCTCCGTTTAGAATGTGAGTCCTGACATTCAAACATGTCTTCAGGATTGGGGGCAAGTGTTTTTACCCACTGAACCATTTTGACACACCTTCAGCAATATTTTTAATGTTCTGTCTGTGCTCTTGTGAAACTATCTTCTGATAAAGCTCAGTGCCTTTACTTCTTGGGTACCAACTTGCTCAGCAAGAAACTCAGACTCTGAAACACAACGAAGCTCTGAGAGGGAATGTTCAACACAACTTCACTTTTTCTGAGCAGTGAAATATCAGATCTCAAATGCTTAGCAAACATTTAGCATTATTAGAAAATCAGCACTTAACTGACAAAATAAAGTTGCATTGTTAATATTTTTCACACACACACAGACACACACATAACACATACACACACAGGGGCCACATATCATTGATAGCACCATTTGAGTCTCATTTTTAACACTGAATTTCTCACTGCTGTGGGATGTTCTGTATGGCAAATGTGTTGCTCTGATTGGTTAGTAAAAACACTGATTGGCCAGTAGTCAGGCAGGAGGAAGTATAGGCGGGACAAGGAGGAGAAGAATTCTGGGAAGTGGAAGGCTGAGTGAGAGACACTGCCAGCTGCAGCCATGACAAGCAGCATGTGAAGATGCCGGTAAGCCATGAGCCACGTGGCAAGGTATAGATTTATAGAAATGGATTAATTTAAGATATAAGAACAGTTAGCAAGAAGCCTGGTATGGCCATACAGTTTGTAAGCAATATAAGTCTCTGTGTTTACTTGGTTGGGTCTGAGCGGCTGTGGGACTGGTGGGTGAGAGAGATTTGTCCTGACTGGGGGCCAGGCAGGAAAACTCTAGCTGCTTCTCACCTTGTACTAGGAAATTTCTCAGGAATCCACAAGGATGACCACAGCTTAGACTACTAGCAGTAGTGAGGAGGGTGCCCCAGTTGGCCTACCCCTGTAATCAGATTGGTGAATACCCTAACTGTCTTCATAGAACCTTCATCCAGTAATTTACTGATAGAAGCAGATGCAAAGATCCATAGCCAAGCAACATGGTGAGCTCCAGGAGTCCAGTTGAAGAGAGGAAAGAGGGGTTCTATGAGCAAGGGACACCAAGATCATGATGGGGAAATATACAGAGACAACTAAACCAAACTAGTAGGAACTCATGAACTTTAGACCAACAGAGATGGAAGCTACATGGGACTGGACTAGGCCCTCTGCATAAGTGAGACAGTTGTGTAGCTTGGGCTGTTTTAAGAGGCTCCTGGCAATGAGTTCAGGATCTATCCCTGATGCATGAGCTCGCTTTTTGGAGTCCATTACCTATGATAGGACACCTTGCACAGCCTTGATGCTGGGGGAGGAGCTTGGTCCTGCCTCAACTGAATTAATCAAGCTTTGCTGACTCACCATGGGAGGTCTTACCTTTTTGGAAGAGGAGATTGGAGGTAGATGGGGGGGTAGTGTGGGGGCAGAAAGGGAGGAGGGATGAGAGGGAAAAAAACACTGAACTTCTCTTTTTATAAGATTTTTAACTGTAATAGGCAGACTGTTCTGTGTTGTGAACATAGCACAGCATTCTATCTGTCATTGCACAGAAGATGATTGAGATCAACAGCATAACTCTGTTCATTACAAAACTCACATCATGTTTATTTCTGCCTGGAAATACATGAAAAGGTGACTGACCATTCATGGATAATCACTCATAAGCTTAAGCCAACCCTGCTGTGTTTTCATGTATACTCAGGAAGCATGCTCATTCGTATTGAAAGAGAAACTGCCCAGGTCATAGTGTACCTCATGGAGAAACCATTGTTATCTCACTGTGTAAAGAGGCCAGGGCTAAGGGCTATGGCAAAATCAGACATCTCATGACATTCCTAGATTACTAGAGTTACAGGCAATCTTTCTTTCCAATCTCTTACAACTATTGCAGGTTTCACTTCTAAGATAAGATCAAATATTCTGAAGCTCATGCTGTCTCTTGAATCCCAATGCCCAGAGTCTACTTTCAGTTAGGCACTTTCCCAGCTGCCAATACTTTCACATTCGTTAGTGTTTTCAGTGACAGTTTTCAGCTGCAAAAGAAAAAATGAATTGTACTGTCTACAGACATTAAGACTTAATAATGACCAATAGTTCCAGGTGTAGGACTTCACAATTACCAAAACAAAGCAAATAGGTGTTGTTTTAAAATTTCTTACTGTGAAGTCTAAGCATTATTGTTGTTATATTATTTCTTGATCATTAGTCAGTAAATATAATGAAAACTGTGTTAGTGTTCATTTTCTAGACATTTCTAAATGTTCAGAAATGAGAAAGACTAGCAGAGGGATACTGCAATGACCTGTGCAACCCTTGCATTAAATCTTGAGGCTCCTATGCAATAAAGAAAATGTCTATTTAGTTTGGTGCATGGTGCATGGTCAAGAAGCAGGAAGGTATTACTGGTTAAATAAATTATTTTTGTTAACAAGATACTCTGGAGGTGTGTGATGCTGCAGACCCATGAATACAAATCTTGGGTACCTAAAGCAAGAGAGTCACAAATGCAAGACCAGCCTGGGCTGTATAGTCAGTAAAAGGTCAGATGTCTTTACAGAAAGAAAGTTATCTCCCAAAAATTGTACAACTGAATGTCACAATGACTAGTAAATATAGTCCTATAGGCATACAATAGAGTATTTTTTATTTAATTAGCATTTTCATTTAATTTACATACTGAGAGTTTCCCCTCCTTCCTCTCCTCCTGCCCCCCCCATTTGCATCCACCCTTTTCCTCATCCACTCCTCTTCCTTCTCCATTCAGAAAGGGGAGTCCTCCCATGGGTCTGAAAAAAGCATGGCACATCAAGTTGAGACAGGACCAAGCTCCTCCCCCTGTATCATGGCTGGGCAAAGTAATTCAGCATGGGGGACAGGTTCCCAAAAGCCAGCTAAGTGCTAGAGACACGTCCTGATCTCACTGCTAGGAGCCTTACTAACAGACCAAGCTACACAACTGTCACACACATACAAAGGGCCTAGGTTGGTCCTACGCAAACTCCCTAACTGTTGATACAGAATCTATGAGTTCCCAAGAGCTCAGGTCAGCTGTCTCTGTGGGTTCCTCATCCATGACCTTGACCACCACCACCACCACCCCCAGCTCCTACAACCCCTCTTCCCTTTCTTCAGCAGGACTCCTGGAGATTGGCCCAGTGTTTGGCTGTGGATCTCTGCATCTGCTTCTGTCAGTTACTAGGTAAAAGCTCTCTGATGACAATTAGGGTAGTTACCAGTCTGATTACAGTAGATGACCAAATCAGGCACCCTCTCCACTATTGCTAGGTGTCTTAGCTGGGGTCATCCTTATGGATTCCTGGGAGTTTCCCTGGTATCAAGTTTCTCCCTAACCCTGATATTGTCCCCCACTCCTGTATCAAGATGTCTCTTTCTTTACTCCCTCACTCCATCCTGCCCCAGTATGCCTCATAAGCCCAGAACACTCAAACCACTCCCTCATGTTCCCATCCTCCCATCTTCCCACCCCTCTTTCCCCCACCCCCAGTTTACCCAGGAGATCTTCTACTTCCCCTTCCCAGGGAAATCCATGTATTACTCCTTTGGCACCCCTTGTTATCTAGCCTCTCTGGGGCTACAGATTGTAATTTGGATATTCTATATTTTACTCCTAATATCCACTTCTGAGTGAATACATAACATGTTTGTCTTTCTGAGTCTGGGTTACCTCACTCTGTTGGAGAGGATATGGAGTAAGGAGAACACTGTGGGTGGAAGTGTAATCTTGAATAGCCATTTTTGAAATTAATATGGTGGTTTCTCATGAAATTGGGAATCAATCTACCTCAAAACACAGCTATACCAATCTTGGACATATACCCAAAAGATATTCAATCATACAACAATGCCACTTGCTCAACTATGTTCATAGCAGCATTATTCTTAATAACCAGAACCTAGAAACAACCTAGATGCCCCTCAACTGAAGAATGGATAAGGAAAATGAGGCACATTTTACACAATGGAGTATTACTCAGTTGTAAAAATAATGACCTCATGAAATTTGCAGGCAAATACATGGAACTAGAAAAAATGATGAGTGTTAAGAGACATTTGTTTTCAGTTGTTGCAAAGCAAAGAGAAAATTAAAATGTTGACATACTGCACTGTTTCATGGCCACAGAGAATGCATATTTTCAAAATGGGTGTTTTAATGCTGCCAATATAAAAATAAACTGATAAGGTATAGCTTCATTAATTAACTTGGTTGATTTCTTTTATGACATATTGTAATCTTTAAGTGTATAAAATATTTTATAACTAAAATTAAAACATGCACACTTCACATGTATGCGTAATTTACAACATTACAATAAATACTTAATTCTAATTATAGATGATTAACTTTAATATCATGAGATAATTATTCTTGTTTTCTTTTGTACTAATCAACTTATGTGAAGAACGTATTTGCTAGACTTTCTCATATAGCTGTAAATCACTTGCTTCTGAGATGTATATTTTTACACATTTTATTCAGTCTCAGAGTCTACTATGTGATGGATTATGTACTGATAGGACCAGGTTAAATTGATACCATTTCAACCCATTCTAGTTCATCTTACCTCTACAAAAGAAGTCAAACCTATTGGTCTTTGAAATATATGAGAGACATTTACTGAGAGAAATTTATACTGGCCAAACATATCAATTCAGTTTCAGGTATGAAACCTGAACTTCCTGATCCTCAATATAACAAATGGAGCAATTACTACCTCATCTCACTCTGGTTTCCATTATCCTGATTGATTCACGGAATTATTTCCAATGTGTTTATATCCCTACCAGCTGAATTCCACATCAGTATTAACCTTTAAAAGCCCATCCAAGATAATAAAAATATGAGCAAAATATGAACTATCTTTGTGTTATACATTTGAACTCAGAGCTTTACTGTTTGGGCTATAAACCTTGAAATAACTGATTGAAAGGTGATTGTGGAGAAAGGCTTCTTTAGATGTGTGATCTCAGACGAAGTGTGGCATCAGGACGTTAAAATGAAGGATGATGAGAACTTCTGGTTTATGCTAATTTTAATACAAATTTATCAAGCACTTTCTTGAAAAATTGTTGATAATGTCTCCTCTTTGATAATTCCAGAAAACAATAGCATGGAAAAGTGAGATGTCCCAGGGTGTGAAAGTGTTTTCCAGATAACCCTAAGAATAGAGTTCAATGATCAGAACTACTGTAGAAGTGGAGAGAAGAACCAACCTGATGTAGGTGTCTGCTGACATCCACATCTAAGTCTTGGCATGCACACTTCTCCCATATCATCATGAAAACACACACACACACACACACACACACACACACAGAGACAGAGACAGAGACAGACAAACAGATTAATAATAACAAATGAAATTTTGAAAATAAATTAAAATGAAAAGGAAATTACATGTTACTAAAACCATTCAGCAGAAGAGGGTGGTGACATGGGACAAAGTATGGGAAGAAAGGCTGGGAAATAACTCCACCAGAAAAATTCTTGCCTCACATGAGGACTGGAATGCAATTAAGAGAAGTGTGCATTGTTCTAATTTCATGGCTTATCAGTTTGTCTTACCAGACCATTTTATTTCCTTTCAGTATCTCCAAAGTCTCTTCCACTTTGAACATTCACGGCAAACCAGTTAAAATGGCAAACCTTGATGAAAGAGCAAAATGAGGTCCCAAGCCTTACTTTTTCAGGGTGAGATATACAATATAAAATTTGGTGTAATATAAATCCCTAGAGATGCAATTGTTAAACAAAATTGATTTTGAAAATAAGACTGTGTTCATAAATTTCATGTGTAAAATTAAGTAGTAAATTTTACAGTATTAAAAAATGCAAAACCTCTGTGAGCATTTTATAACATTAACAACCTTGTATGGGATATTGGAGAGTACAAAATGGATGATCCTACCACTTTAATAAAATGATGCATTCACTGGGCTAGAAATAAATAGACTGAGTAGGATTTCTACTTTTTTTTCCCCAAACTTGGGACTCAACAAAGTGTTGCCAGTGGGCCAGATTTCCTTCAATGTTGTCATTGTTAGACTCTAATGTTTCAGGACTTAAATGAAATCAGATTTCCTTCTGTTATAAAACACAAAATCTCTGCTTTTCATTGATGTGCCCACTGATACTGTTATTTTAATAGTGATTTTACTGCTGCTAATATATTTCAAGCCAACTGAATAATATGGCAGAAAAATTTTTGAAGATCCACCTGGGATGACACAAGTTGCTCTAGAAGTTGGGATTTCCCTCTCCAGGATCTTAGACATGTTAATAGAAGAGTTTGGGAGCTGACTCCGAAGGAAGTTCCACAACTATTTTACTGGTGCTTAAAAACAGATTGTATGGTAGGCTTTAATGGTATCTGGAGGAGGAAAATCAAGCTGAGGAAAAGCAAAAGCCAGGCCATTTGAGTTGAGTCACCTTGAGGGTCAAACAAATGGTACAGAGCAAGAAGCAGCATGAGAGGGAGGAGAGCGCCAGAGAGATGATGAAAAACACAAAAAACCATTGAAACCAGCATCTAAAAGATACAGAAAAGAATAGACTTTATGTCTAGGTGACAAGTGAGAAAAGCAGACAGACAACATACACTGCAAATTTTAAGCTTCTGATCAGAGGTGACAGCTCTGGGAAGGAAAGAGAAATATTCCTCCCATTTTCAGCATATTTTTAGATGAACACTGCTTCCTGGGGAGTGGTGCCTGTAACAGACAATTGACCTGGATTATTTATTAAGAGGGACCACGATGATAAGGATACACCTCAAGATAGATTCCACACTTTTGGTTCGGAGATAGTGGCTTTCCATTAATGGTTAAATAACTAATGTAGCACCACAGAATTTCTTACATTTTAAAACACATACTTCAGGAATAAAAGAGACTATCAGAGAAATATGTAGTTTGATAACTGCAATTGGCAGCTTTTCCGTGTCCTGCCTGGCCCACAGCATCTTTTAAAATAATCACTCAGAGGCTTAATATTAATTACAAACTACTTGGTCTATAGCTCAGGCTTATTAATACATAGCTATTACATCTTAAATTAACCCATTTCTATTAATCTGTATATAGCTATATGTCTCATGGCTTTACTTGTGTTCTATTACATCTTGCTCCCCCAGTGGTTCACAGTGGCTTCCATGACTCTGCCACTCTTCTCTCTATATCTCTCTTGGATTTCCCACATGGCTATATCCTGTCTTGCCATAGGACAAAGCACCTCTTTATTAACCAATGGTAGCAATACATATTCACAGCATACAGAAAGACCATGCCACAGCTTATAACTACTCTTTATTTGGCCCATAAGGGATGTTATACTCAAATAGTGTTTGGTAACTTGGCCTCAATAGAAGAAGGTTACATTGTGGTTCCTTTGTTACTTCTTCTTGGGTATAGAATATAGAACTAATATACCAGGTACATTATGTAAAATGAGGATTCATTTGTATTGGTGAGAGAACAGTTTGACTCTCTAGAAAATGGCTACTTGATGGTAATTTATATGTTTCACACAATTTTCTTAAATTCAGGGGAGAAAACAGAAACAAGAATTAGTACATTATAACGAAACCTCAAATGTATGAAAGCTGTATTCTCAACAACAGCTCCAATCACTGGAAGATGCTCACTCTATAAGAGTAAAAATACAGTCATCAAGAAAGAAGTTTTGTTGTTGTTGTTGTGTGTGAAGATATTTCTTTTCCCCTAACATTTAAAATAAAAGTGGAATAAACAAGACCCTGAAAAAAACCTTAAGGGCTCCTTAACAAATAATTATGTTTAGGCATAAAAGAGATCATGCTTCTTTGAGTAAATGTTATTAAAACAGGTCTCACTGTTACAAGATCATAACAAGTTAAATGTACTGGTATTAAAGTGAATAGCTATAAATAGAACAAGAAGGAAGGAAGAAGAGTCACAAGTCTTAAAGTAAAAATAAATAGTTTTCAATGTCTTTATTGAAATATTAGTTTCAAATTAAGCAGACACAGGAGAGGTGCTGCATTGAAAAAAAATATAAGTAATTATAATCCTCCCCCCAAATAACTTTCCTCTTAGCATTGATTTCATAGTGTCCCATAAGTTTGGGTATGTTGTGCATTCATTGTCTTTGAATTCTAGGAAGTCTTTAATTTCTTTATTTCCTCCTTGATCCAGTGGTGATT
This sequence comes from Peromyscus californicus insignis, assembly GCF_007827085.1. Taxonomy (NCBI): domain Eukaryota; kingdom Metazoa; phylum Chordata; class Mammalia; order Rodentia; family Cricetidae; genus Peromyscus; species Peromyscus californicus. The sequence continues at coordinate 45,619,249 of NW_026294491.1, read as the reverse complement.
CAGTTGAGCATTGTTCCCTTTTTATGAATTTTAAATACAAATTATGTTTCATATAAAACACCTCACTTGGTTGTCTCATGATTTAGGTGAAAAATCTTAGAGGCTTTTACAACTCTGTATTTAACCAAAGGAAAGCTGCTGTGGAAAATCCAAGTGAGGAACTAAGAGTCTGACAGCTCCGCAGCAAGCAGAAGAGCAGGGGACAATGACTGCAGGAGGATCAATGGACCTTTCACTTAAATTTTTAAGAGGGCCAAGGTTTGAGTTCTTCTCCCTGCAGAAGACAGAATTTTGGCGGGCTTCCCCATCCTCGTCTGTCAAATGGAGAAATCAACCAACTTTTCTGTATTTGTTTGTAATATCCAGTCCCTGCAGTACCTCCAATGAGAGAAAGAATCAGAGTTTATCATCTTCCCAACTATACAAAAGCCTCAACTGTCAGGGGAAACTAGGACACCATCTCTGGGTACCATCCCAAATCTTTGGGTGTCTGTCTCTACTTGCTTTCTCTACGTGTGTGGCTTCATCTTTCAATAAACTTGGCTGTTCTGAGGCCTAGCTTTTCCTGCCTGTTATTTGTTTTTTAAATCAAAGGAGATACAGAACTCACTCCACAAACTTCATAGGACATCTTCCTGATGGTATCAAATTATTCCAAGAAATATAGTTGCTAAATTACATTGTCTTTTTTGGATACAAAATGTTTATTTAGTGAACAACAGTGTTCAATGCAGCCATGTGTGATGTCTTTAAACTTAAGAAACATGCTTGTTGCAATTCAGAAGAATTTTAAAATCAACCTACTTAATACATGTGGTTTGTATTCAAAGCTTAATCATATGTATAGTATAAATATATCTCACCAAGTAATAAATAGTAATAACGTTGTAAAAAAAGATACACTCAAATTGTGTAGGCATTCTGTATAAGAAAGCTTTTTACTAGTGCATATTTTGAATATTATAACAATATTTTAATTACTGAAAATAAATGTTGTATTTATTTTTCTATGATCTTCAGAATAATGTTAATTCATATTGTGATAACATTTAAGCAAACTTGCTACATAACTTTTCTGAAATTCTTCAAAATTGCTAAAATGCAATTCCATTTCAATTTAGTAGTTTATAGCATTTCATATCTCCATTTTTCCTTCTAAAATGCTGTCTTTTTAAACCTGAGAATACCATTCTAAAAATTTCCCCAAACTTTAAGTGTTTGAAGAAGCTAAGCACTAGGGTTTTATTCAGAAATAGAACTTTTACATCATGAAAAGACATAAAATGCTGATAGCTCCTGTTCTTCTGTTTTTACAACTGAAATAAACTCAACTTTGTGTAAAGCCACTTAACATGCCAACTGGATAATAACATGACTTCTAAATATTTTAATCATAAAAAGCAATGGTTTTGAATTTCTAATTTATAGCATAAACAAAAAATAACTAAAATATCAGATGTTTTAGAATATTTTATTTGAGGAAATGAAAATAAAACTATAGGCATTTATAACTGAGGAACTTATAAGTTGCAACATATAAAAATATAGCCTCATACAAAACTGAAAAATTTGGTTCCACCAACTCAGATTTTAATATAGCAATATACAGACAACTAGAATCTGACTTCCATAAAGATAGAACAAAATATTCTCAATGTGACTGCACTTTTGCTTGAGTTTGAACAGAAGACGTCATACCTAATCACTTTGAAGCCTCTGCACAGACAGCCAGAGATCATCTCTCCTCTACCCACACTTCATTATGTGGTTACTCTATCATTAACACAACAGTGTCTGTGATGGAGTCTTTTCTTCAAATATGGCTCTTTTCCCTAAAAGGGGCAATATTAACTTATTCAAGGACCAATTTTTATAATGATTGCTAGTAATTTGCATTCAAGACAACTGTAGAAACAGATATAAATACATTTCATAAAGTCAAACAAAAGGTAATTACTAATGCTGATGATGATCACTTAATAGCCTCCAGATCAACACCAAATTGTAGACAGATTATTCTTGAAAGGAGCTTCTAATATCTTTTTTCAGAACATTTGCTTTAGAAAGCTAGCAATTATGCTACTTTCCTGTATTTGGAGATGTAATTCTTCACTTTCTAGTATGGTTGACCATGATTTCAGAAGGAGTGTCCCCTGCAATGATATAAAAATTCTGATCTAGAGAACTCAGGTGGACTTCCACCTCTAGGTCCTCTCCCATCCCCTTGATAGGTGATATTTGTCTGTTCTAATAAAGTTTGCAATGTTTCTCCTTTTTCTCTGTGCCTGTGCTTCTCCATTCCCTGACAATCTGTGTGCCAATCTGTAACTGTTACTTTCTATCAAGAACTCTCACAATTTTTGTTTCTTTCACATTTCCACTATTACCCACAGCTGCTTTCACGTTCTGCCTCAGATCTATATTGGAACTTCCTATGAGGGACTCTCATGAACTCTGCTATTTCCGCTCTTAGCTCTGGCAGCTTTTGTGTGTCTGCTTCTGATCACTAGCTGTCACCCTTTGTCAATGACCCATCTGCCTTCAATGATTACTTCGCTTTCCTATCTGGAAAGTGGGTCTTCATTCCAGGTCAGTACAATTATTTGTGTATCCAATGGAATGAACTTGATGGTACCCTGAATAACCATGCTTCACACAAGACTCCGATAATGCTGCAACTCTTTCTTTTCAGTCTCAGTAATATAAAAGGCATTTAAAATTCACTCAGAAGAATATTTTTAGTTGTATTGTTATAATTTGTTCTGTTTGCCAGCCTTTTGGGAATTAAATTTTATCCCTTTAATTCTGAGTTGAGGTTTACTCTTAAACATAATCTTCTCAGTCTGTATAATGTTACCTGTATGAATGTTTCCAGGCAAATTCTTCCTTTTTTTAATGATACTTTTTGTTTTATTATTTTAAATCTTGGCAATGGTCCTTAAAAGTGGACATGATGAGGATAAGGGCTATTTTAGAGGCAGTTGTAGGTTTTATACCAGATTTCCTAAGTAAGTGTTTCATAGAGGCATTCCTGATCATTATTCCCAAATACACTGCAGAGTAGATGTAACTGGAGAATCAAGAGATGTGATTGATGAGAGAGATGGACTGTGCTTTATATTTTTGTTCACCTCATATCACAGCCCTTGGCCAGGAACAACCCTGTCCTCTGGTGCCTTTGGAAACTCCCTGGTGAAACTAAACTAAAGGTGGAAGTATCTAACTTCAGATGCTCTTCAGAGATATCTGTGTTCTGACAGAGGGCTTTCTCTGAATTAGTGGAAGCCACCGGGTGTAGAGGTGAGAGTGGTCTGCTAAGGGTGTGAAAGTTGAGTCTCCCTAGGTAGCTCACATGGAGTGGATAAATGTTGTATCTCTCCAGTTCAACAGACAATATAGGAAACTGCTCTGAGTCTCTAGGGAACAACACGGCAATTTATGTTTTATCAGGGACATCAATAGAACATGCCCATGTTGGTCTTTTCTATTCTCTTGTCTCCCTCCTCTGGAGTTTCACTAGGCTGCTATCCAGGATCTCCTTGCAAACACATCAATTACAACCAGATAGGATCACAGGCATTTTGATAAATTAAATTAATATAAAAACTCAAATAGTTTGCATTGGTGAAGGATAGTTGGTTTTTGTAACGTATTTAGGCTTCGTAAGAACTTCCTAGGAAATAATTTACTTATAAACAAACAAACAACAAACAAACAAAACTTATATTGAATGATTAAGAATTGATTGAAATTACTTTCAAAATAGAATGATTGGTTTGAATTTTAAATATCTACTTTGGCTGCTCTCTGAAGAAAACATAAATGGGCAAGAGCTGATTAAAGGGTAACTAACGCAGCAGAAATATGTGACATGCCAAACATGTGTGTATGCGTAGTGAATGAAGTGGGAGGGCCAAGTGGGATTCTCATGTTTTAAAGTTAAACTTTTATGACAGTGTAGGACTGAATATTACAGCCAAAATATGCTCTCTTTGGAGTAAATCTATTCAGAAATATTATATCAATACTCCTCAAATTTAGAATGATACAGAACATTATATAGACTGAGAAGGTTACATGTGTGTGTGTGTGGTGTGTGTGTAACAACAATGAAATAAAAAAAGAGGGCAAGGGAGTCCAATAGAAATGGTTGGAGGGAGGAATGTAAAGGGGAGAATGAGGTAATTATATTTTAATTTAAAAGTACAATGGAAATAAAAATAAAATTCAAAACTTTGTTTATCAGCTAAAAGTGTTGTTACTTAATAAAAGAAAAAGGTAAAAATTTTTAAAAATACTCTTGACATTACTAACAAGCATAGAAATAGTCCTTGGTACATTACTACAGTATATGCTAAGTGCAATTTCTTTGAGGTAAGATGAGTTTTGCAAAGGCATAACTCAAAGAAACGTAATAGAGTTCAAGCAGTAATCTTTAGTGACAATTAGTGACAGGAAGGAAGCCACTCAGACTCAGCAAACAGAGCTAAGAGGCAGATGTCCTTTCAGAAGTGCATGGGTATGAGTGTTTGTGAGCTGTAAAAGTTATTACAGGGCTGTGGTTCTAGCAGATTTGGATAATTTTCCCCTGGCATCTATGAATGAAAGTAAGCCCTTCATAACTTCCTGTTTCACATATGTATTTATTTATTTATTTGCTTATTTATTTATTTATTTAACTAATTGCATAAAAGTTGAAACAAATGATACCATTTTAATTCTGACAAATTTTCCAACTTACATGAATCAATTAAAGGACAGATTTAGAAGCAGAAATATGTAATTGCAACACCTGAGAGGTAGAGGCAAGAGAATTGCCAATGCTTCAAAGTCAGCCTGGTCAAAATAGTGAGTTCCAGGCCATTCAGTGTTACACAGTCTCAGAATATGATAAAGAAAAGGGAGAAAGAAACAAAGAAAGAAGAAAAGGGAAGGAAGGAAAGAAGAAACAAAGAAGAAAACAAATTATGAAGTAAACCTTTATAAAAATTCTTGGGTACAAAACAATGCAGCAAGAAATGTAAACAAGAATTAATTTTCCTTTATGGACAAGAAAAAAACAGTATCTAGAGAAAAAGTCCCATTGTTCAGTAATCTATGTTCCTAAATGCTAAGAAATGTTTACGAATAAAAACACTGTGATACTGTGTAAAAATGACATGTCATGATAGAAAAACTAAGACATCAAATCTAATACTCAGCTTAAATATGTCAGCACTTGTGAAAACCCAACTTTATCATATCAATCAATTATATACTTTCAGAAACAAAACATTTTCCATTACACTTAGAATTGTGAAATAATTTTTAAAAGAGTCCCTATGATTAATTACTTTTAATTGATGTTTTAGATATCTTTGTACTGAAACACAGTAATTATACCACAAGTTTCACAGTCTCCTGACAAAGGAGAGAGGAATGGGGCTGGTGATGATTTTTTGCTGAGATTTTTTTTTTGTCCCTTCATTCCCTGAAGCTGATTTTTTAATTTCAACTTTTCTTAGCTATATCCTATCATTTCCACTTTATAGATGAGCAAGGGGTATAGAGAGAAATAACTATAGATACCAGAGTGTGAAAATTAGTAACAAAACAATGAAAATAAGCATAAAGTCAAAACAAACAATAACATGTTTTTTAATATAAATCATCTTACTTCTCAAAATATATAATTTACATTTGTTCATATTTTAAATTTATAAAATTTCAATACATATATTAATATTATAGATATTGTAGTCTTTAATTACAGACTATGATAAATCCCTTGTTTCTCAAGTAGATTATATTTTGAAATTTTAAGCATATAGACATTTATAGTTGTTAATTTTGGTAAAAAATACTGCTGGTAATTAATACATTAAATATATTTCAGATTATTTTGACTAATATTAAATATACAACCAATGCTAGATAAAATAGTCTTCCACTTATAAAAGATTTTGAAATTCAGATATGTGTTAATATTGATGTAATGTTCTTACAGTGAGGTGATTGTGTGCCTATTTCTGGTATTAAACATTATCTCAGACTGAAGTATCACCACCTCTGTGAACCCTTTCATTATATATTTTCCCTGTCCCTTTTCTTACCTTATTACTTCTTAAGATCAATAAAACATACAGTGCATTCCCATAACATTTGTATTGTGGCAACAACTTAACTATAATGTAAACAACTCCTATTTCACAAATCTTTTAATTCTTGGTCTGCTTATAATTACAAAAAATGGTCTGTGGAGATATCAATAAATTCTCTCCCTCTCATTTACATTTTGGTAAGGCGGTCCATGGAAATCACTAGTGATTCTAATAAAATCCATGTTTGACTGTAGTTTCTCAGTAATTGTGTGGGCTGGGTGATATTAACAACTGGTAGAATAACATTAGATTGTAGCATTTTAAAGGGAGTGGAAGAGTAGAGGAGAAAGAATGTCAGTGTGGTGATCTAAGTGTCAATGTTCATGTCCTAGACCACAGACTCCTTACAATTCATCTGAATGGAACTGGGCAGAATTAAACCCTTTTGTGTGCTTGTGAAAATTTAAAAAATTATTAAACAGATTGTATAGAATTTTTGAAACAAAGAGCCTTTACCTATTTTAAAAAAGTTCAATCCTTATAGAAATGTGTGATATAGGCCTAATTCCTAACCTCACACTCCAGTACAGTCATTGTGCCACACTGGATTCGGTAAGTTAATTGAAAACAACAAACAACTGATCTACCTTATCTCCATGAATTAATTTTAGTCTCCATTTATTGAAAAAACATAAGAAATTGAAAACTGTGTTTTGCTCTATTGGCTCGCCCCAACAGTCATATATAAATGAGTAGCTTTTAGGCAGAAGTTTCTGTTCCACCAACAACTCCCAAATACCCAGCAGCCAAGTCCCAAATTATCACACAGCTTATATTAATTATAAATGCTAGGTCAAACGAATGGAAACACATGAACTATGAACCAATGGCTGAGGGGTCACCAACTGGATCAGGCCCTCTGAATGGGTGAGACAGTTGATTGGCTTGATCTGTTTGGGAGGCATCCAGGCAGTGGGACCGGGTCCTGTGCTCATTGCATGAGTTGGCTGTTTGAAACCAGGGGCCTATGCAGGATCGCTTGGCTCGGCCTGGGAGGAGGGGACTGGACCTACCTGGACTGAGTCTACCAGGTTGATCTCAGTCTGCTGGGAAGGCTTTGCCCTGGAGGAGATAAGAATGGGGGGCGGGCTGGGGGAAAGGTGAGGGGGACGGGAGGGGGGAGAACAAGGGAATCCGTGGCTGATATGTAGAACTGAATTGTATTGCAAAATAAAAATAAATAAAAATAAATTTAAAAAAAAGAGAGGAAAAAAATAAATAAATGCTAGGTCATTAGCTCAGGCTTATTATTAACTAGTTCTTACACTTAAATTAACCCATAATTCTTATCTATGGTTCACCACATGGCTTGGTACTTTTTCTTAGTCTGGCATTCTCATCTTGCTTCCTCTGCATCTGGCTGGCAACTGCTGACTTCACCCTTTCTCTTCCCGGAATTCTCTGAGTTTGTTCACCCTGCCTATACTTCCTGCCTGGCTACTGGCCACTCAGCATTTTACTAAACCAGTTCAAGTGATAAACCTTTACAGTGTACAAGAGCATTATCCCACAGCAGTGTCGATTTGGTATGATCTGAAATAAGATAAACTACTCCACAGCTTTATCATATGCATTCCGTGTTTATTTTGTCACATTATTGGAATTGTCTTCTCTAAATGCTAAAAACCTGATAAGATTCCTTGCACTATTCTATGCCTGTGGCTTGTTTTCAACTATGTTATGGTATTTTTACATTGATATCCATTGAAGTCACTTGGAGAACACCACCTTCGTTTTTTTTCTGATGTCATGGCCAGATGCCTGCCGGTTCCCTGTAGCTGGAGAATTTCTCACCAGCTTCCACCAAGCCGCTCCCCCCAAACCCCCCTCCTTACCCCGCAGCCCACTTATAAAATAATCACTCAGATGCTTATATTACATATACTGCTCAGCCATTAGCTCAGGCCTACCGCTGTCTAGCTCTTACACTTAAACTCAGCCCATTTCTATTAATCTATACTTTGCCACATGGTTCATGGCTTGCCAGTAACTTACATCTTGCTACTCATCACAGCAGCTGGTAGCATCTCTCTGTCAGCCTTCCACTTCCCAGAATTCTCCTCCCTCTTTGTCCAGCCTATACTTCCTGCATGACTACCAGCCAATAAGCATTTTATTTATCAGTCAATCATCCACAGCAGTTCCCTAAGATCCTGTTCACACTGCTCACTGTTCCCTGTCAACTTTTGGAGTCTGTGTTCACAGCAGAACAAAGTGATATTAGTTCTTAACCCCTCCCATCCATCTCTGCTTTCAGGAGGGATTTGGAAACTATAGACCTAAAATTTTGCACCCTATAATTAATATCACTATATATTATCATGTATTAATATGCTTCAATTTAAAACTTTTAAGAAAGGAAAAACAATTTAATTGGAATACAAAATATTGTACTAAAAAGCAAACATTTTTATTTTGAACAGTTTTTTTTCCTCCTTTGGTCTAATCATACTCAACTGACTGTAGATGGGAGGATAGCGTGACACATTGTTGCCTTCAGAAGGATAAGAGCAGTTGTTAAGAAAGCAATGAAGTCACCATAGATGATGTGCTGGTTAGTTTATGTCACTATCATGCAAGGTAGGGTTATCCCAAAGGAAGGAACCATGATTGAGAAAATGTTTCCATAAGATCTGACTTTCAGACACCTTCTATTAGTGATTGATGGGGGAGGATCCAGCCCATTGTAGGTGGTGCCATCCCTGGGTCAGTGATCCTGTGATCTAAACAAAAGCAGGCTGAGCAAGCCATGTAAAGCAAGCTAGTAAGCAACACCCCTCTATGGCCTCTGCATCAGCTCCTGCCTCCAGGTTAATGCTCTCTTTGGGTTCCTGTCCTGACTTCCTTCAGTGATGGACTGTTATCTGCAAGTCTAAGTTGAAATAAACCCCTTCTTGGTCACAGTGTGTCATCACAACTATAACTAGGACCACAGCGATAACTAGTGAACACGACTAGGAAAGATGATAAGTAACAAAAGTAGGTAATGGAATGACAAGAGACTTCATTCAGTTCAGGTAATTAGTACATTTTAGAATTGAACTTTAAGTTTAGCACAATACTACAATTATTTTTTCTTATTTATTACATTAGAAATATTTCAACTCTTCTATTGCCTTATTTATGCAATGCCTTATAAACTAAAGTAATGGTGATTTTAAATGACCATTATGTTACGATGCAGAGGGATGATATGTGTAAGTCAGTGATGGGAACGCTGAACTGGGCTTTTACTGTGAAAGAGCATGTCTTTGGATGTCTTAGAGAAGAATAGCAATAGTAAAAATTGTGACAAAGGTGAATATATAGAAAAAATTAGCACATTCCCCACAGAGGCTGTCAAGTACACCACATGTATTTCTTCAAATGCCTGTGTTTGTCCTTTGTCTTTTGACCTATCATCAGACTGTAACAGCCTCACACTGTTAAATATCTTACACAATTACTAGACACAGATGTAAGGCCAGATAGGAGAAATGTCTATTAAATTTACCTTACTTATTTTGTCTTCTTTTCTCAAAGTGTAGAAGAGAGAAGCATTATTCTAAGAACTAATTTTGTTTATACTTTGATCCACATAGTTAACAATGCCAGTACCCTGCCATCCCTGAAGACACAATTAACAAGTCTCCAGATCCTGTTTTTCAAATACTCTTTAAAATCCATACGTTTTTGTTGTTGTTTTTTTATTACTACTCATAGCAATCATGGCAGGTACCAGAAACACTGCTAAATCTCTGGATGACCGGGTAGTAAACTGTTTAGCTGTGCACACACAATACCACATGTGCATAGCAAACTGATATAGTTATGGTCAAGGAGAATAGCTCTCACTCTAGATTTAATGCTTTCTAGAAATGAAAGTCATCTCAGTTAAGCCACATGCTTTTCTCTGTACCCTCATGAAACCAGTTTAGCTCAAAATATCTATCAAAGTAGAAACTTTTCACTCCATGTTTTGTTTTTCGTTTCCTTTACACTGACAAACAGAATACAGAATCAAGTACTCTGAATGGATATTTTATGCTAAAATCTTATGTAGATGAAAGCAAAAGATTTAGTGATTAAATGATTCTATATAGGCCAGGCATTGAGTACCAAGACTATTATTTTACTCTTTATTTGGGATTTTGAATAGTATATCGAAAACAATCCACCTATCCAGCACTTAATCCTTGCTAATTTACTTTTTATTGTCATTTTAAAATTGTCTGTGACATTTTTGCACTGTTTAAAATAAATCATCAGAGGTATTCCTTATGTTAACTTAATATTTAGCAATTTTATTTAAGGTTATTTTCATATCACTTAACTTGGGTAACTTTCAAGACTTTTAAGGCCTGCTTCAATCCTGAAATCAGAAGGGAGAATATGTGGTGGTAATAAAAACCTATCTTCCACCGGGCGGTGGTGGCGCACGCCTTTAATCCCAGCACTCGGGAGGCAGAGCCAGGCGGATCTCTGTGAGTTTGAGGCCAGCCTGGACTACCAAGTGAGTTCCAGGAAAGGCGCAAAGCTACACAGAGAAACCCTGTCTCAAAAAACCAAAAAAAAAAAAAAAAAAAAAAAAAAAAAAACCTATCTTCCTTCAAGAACAATCTCCAAGAACTCTAAACAATGCTCCAAAGAGAATGACTTATACATTCATGGTTCCTTTTCTTCCTTCCTGTATGAGACCACAAGTCCTCTCACATAACAGATATCAATTGATTCATTAAAGACATGATTTAAGTCCTAATACTAAGTTGAACTATTGCTTATTTATTCTTCAAATTTTGCTCACGTCTTCTGTGAAAGTACTTTTCTGATTATTTTTTATGTTTCTTATACTTAGTGTGTGTGTGTGTGTGTAGCCTGCAACATGTGTGAAGGTCAGAATATTCTTTCCTTACACTATGTGTACTATCTCTCTATGCTACATGGTCATTAGGCTACTAAAATGAAGATACAAGAAACCCCCTTCAAGCATAGCCCAGAGCCATTCTCCGTCATATTTCCCCTTTTCATTTTCACCTCTGTCTGATGTCCTGCTCCAATATCACAGGTGATGCAGGTGTAAGCCATCAGAGGAACAGAATAACAATAACCTGAATTTCTGTATCACTCCACGGAGATGAGGTAGAAATCTGGAAGCCTACATTGAGTTCTGGCATTTGCAAATGCTCAGTCTTTTTTTTTTTTTTTTTTTTTTTTTTGAATAACCTACTGATACTACAGAAACCTGGGGTAGTATTATTTTCATTAACTCTGATTGTATTAGAACTGTGCTAGATATAAGAAAGCATACATTTCTTGATGTTCTTTGTGGTCAGTGATTTTTTAATCATAATACATATTCATAAATCTAAGCTGTATTTAACTACTGTAGAAAATTAATCCACATTCTCCTGAAGAGAAAAGTATTGAAATTACTCTTTTTCATCCTACTTATTAATACCTTACAAAGATAATAACAAGTCTCTCATTCCTGAATGCTATCATAATTCTGTCATTGCTGGTCAAGCACTGGTCTGATTAAACTGATTTTAAAAGTAAAAACTTAAAACCGTATAATTTTTAATATTTCCCTTTAATTATACATGCCCACTTAATTCAAAAAGAATGCGTTAAGATCCACACTTCATGTATGTGCCATCTCTTTGCTCTCTCTATTTTAATATTTTCAAGTCATTTTCTTAAAATGCACATGCATTCTTTTCCTGGGTCTTATCTCCCAGCTGATACTGTCAGCCATCATTGTTTCCCAGCTGCCTTCTCTGATCCCCCACAGCTTTGGGATTGCTAACAGTGTCCTGAGAGTACTCTGTGTGACCTACTCATCCTATTTCTACAATTCGTTTACAGTAGGGTCTTGGAAGACTTTACTGTAGAAATGTTCTGCTTTTTACTGCATAATAGTCAACACACAATCTATATTCAGTTTATATTTAGGTTCAGCTCACCATCTTGTTGCCTTAGGTTCTTTGGCTTTACCAAAATTGGCCTTCCATATAAATGAACTTTAGTATAAAAGAGATTTAATTTTGCTGTGTGATACAGGAGTGCATAAGCACTGTTGAGCATAGTGGTGTACGCCTTAACTTGTAGGCAGCAGGTCCTAGAACTTGAGGTCAGCCTGGGATTCACAGTGAGGCTTTGTCTTCTGGCAAATGAGATTTGGTGAATTTCAAGAAGAATTTTGAATGTGTAAATCTTAATGAAATCTTAAGTCACTTCTTCGAAAGAATAATGATAAAGAACCATTTCTCAGAGAGGTGCACTAACACGCTGACTGCTCATATTGTATTCTTCATAATTTTAATGGCAAATGTAAAAATTATGATATTTTCATTATTTTTAAGTTTGCAATTTTAATGGATGTTATGGTTGAAAATAATATGTAAGCTAAATTTGTTACATGCTTTTTACCTGTAAATGCAATAATTGACATAATTTTATTTATATAGGAAAGCAAGGATCCAATTTAGTTGACCAATTATCATATAGTTATAATCAGTTATTTGAAACATTATTAGAAAATGTGTGATTTTTTCTAATCACATGCATAAACATTGGTTGACATTTTTGAAGAAATGAAAGATTTTGATTCAATTTGTATTTATTTTATATCCAGATCCTTGTTTTTAATATTTTTCACAAAAGTTTGAATGGTCTAATTATTACTTCTGAACAACCTTGTCCTTATCCAGTCTCCTTTAAGCTAATATAAAATTTACAGTCATCATTAAACTATTAATCTTCTCTGATATATAAGTAGGAGCTCAACCAATATTTTCTTAAAATAAGTAAGAATCCTAATTGTCATCATCAAGCTTTCATCCAGTAACTGATGGGAGCAGATACAGAGATCCACAGACAAGTACTGGGCCTAGCTCCAGGAGTCCAGTTAAAGAGAGGGAGGCGGGACTACATAAATGGGGTGGGGCATCAAGATCATGATGGGAAAACCCACAGAGACAGTTGACCCAAGCTCATGGAGCTCGTGGACTCTAGACTGACAGCTAGAGAGCCTGCATGGGACAGAGCGAGGCCCTTGGCATGTGGGTGACATTTGTGTAGATTAGTCTGTTTGTGGGGACCCCAGCATTGGGACCAGGATCTGTCCCTGGTGCATGAGCTAGCTTTTCGGAACTACTCCCTATGGTGGGATGCCTTACTCATCCTTGATGCATGGGGAAGGAGCTTGGTCTTGCCTCAATTTGATATGCCATGCATTGTTGACTCAAATGTAAGGCCTTATGCTTTCTGAAGAATGGATTGGGGGGAGGTAGAAAGAAGGTGGAGGTAGGGAACATGAGTAGAGGAAGGAGAGGAAACTGTGGTTGATATGTAAAATAAATAAAGGCATAAATAAATAAATAAATAAATAAATAAATAAATAAATAAATATAATAAAATCAGTGTCATGTGTTCACTACTCCATTGACTTATTAAACAAAATATTCACTGCTTGATTTGGTGCATTTTGCATTGTCTTTTCATCAAATCATAAATGAGGAGTCCTCAGATAAAGACATTTCTTTCTTTTTTTTTAACTCTTTTTTTTTTTATTAATTTATTTTGCAATACAATTCAGTTCTACATATCAGCCACGGATTCCCTTGTTCTCCCCCTCCCGTCCCCCTCACCTTCCCCCCAACCCCCCCCCCCATTCCCATCTCCTCCAGGGCAAAGCCTTCCCCACAGACTGAGGTCAACCTGGTAGACTCAGTCCAGGTAGGTAAAGACATTTCTTAAGTTATCATTCTCTTCTGTGTTTCGCTCAGATGTGCTGAAATCAATGTAGGCGAATTTTTTTCCTTAGAGTCAAATAGAAACATAAAGTTTTAAGTGTCATTAAAGTATTAATTCAAAACCCCTGTTTATGAGCCATAAGCATGTGTTTAAAATCCCACAGCATCAGTTGCTCTCCATGGAGTTGGTACAGGGACATTACAGCTCCAGTACAAATAAATAATAGTTTTTGTGAGGAGAAAAATTTATCCAAACAGCCTTTCATTTGTATTACCAGTTCTCTCTGAAGTATTGCTAATGGTCAGAATTTATTCACTCTCCACAAGCACAACATGAAAGGATTCCAGGAAATGTGGTTACATGCAGTTCTGGTATTGGAAGGATAGAAAAATGTGGTTGTGGATGCAGAAATATGTATATGCAAAGATTATGAATAGTAAAACTCGGGATATGCTTTTTTCTAGAAATAGATTTTTGTGATACCCCAGTAAGTAGAAAATGCTGTGTAGTATTCCTGAAGATTGTCATTAATTTAAGTGAATGGTCAGAGCTTTTGTCTTTCTATTATAAATACTTCTATGACAAATACCTTGGAGAACTTTGTCTGAGACTGAGTCTGATGTTATGGTGGGATACTATAAAATTTTATATCAGAAAAGTATGGATCTAAGTCTTAAAGAATAAATACATTTTACAAGTCATTATAGGATATAACCATCTATGCAAAAAAAATAGAACCACCTCTTGTCATATAGTAGACAAGTATAGAGTATTAAAAAATCCCTTTAGTATGTTGCCTTATTTCTGAACTCTTAGCAAAGAATTAAGTAAAGTAATCATTGGAGGAAGCAGTGTATATAAGGAACATGATAATTATGAAATTAAATATGAGCATCAGAGTTATTTTCAAAAGCCAGTATGGTGCTACAAATTTGTAATATTACTGTGGATATTGAAGAAAGTCAAGCCTGTATTTCATCAGTTCAATCATTTAAAAGTCTGGGAATCAGTCACAATAGTTTACAAATGTATAGATTTTAATGAGTTATTGTATACATACCCATATTTGTTTCTGTTTAAAGTTATGTGTATCTTCACGTTAGCTTTTCTCATGAGAAATATTTTAGGTTGAACTCATTTGAGGAAACGCAAAGAAATTTTTTGAAAAAAAAATAAACCTCATAGAAATATATTGCTTCAAGGATTAAAATTATTGGGAGTTGCCCACATCCTTCATGGAATTTTTTCCTGTCTAACAACAGAAAGTAAGCCTAGTCATTTCTAACTGACAAATCCTCCAGAGTCCACAGATACACTGTACTGAAGAACAGCCTTCAGGATGTATCCAGATGAAGTGATCATTCAGGAGCCAGCCATGCCACCATCACGTTAGAGGTCTCACACATTATATTTATTTACTTCTATCACTCTCAATGGAGTAAACAAGGTTTGATAGATTGCAGAACAGATTAACTTTTTCCTTCACAATTTTACTTTCTCAAACTTTCTTCCATAAAATTGATCCCTAAGCAATAGTTTGCATGTCAATCCATTACTCAAATTACAACAAATTCAGATAATTTCACAAAAAAGTATATGAATAACACTTTCCAATTTCAACTACTTTGAGATATATTAGTGAACCTAGTGTTTATCATGAAGTTATGAGGAAATAAATGCATATATATATATAATTTTCTAAAAGTAAATGCATATATATATATATATATATATATATAATTTTCTAATAGTACAATGTGTATTAGGTATACTGACAGTTGTTCTTTATAGAATAACCTGGTAAGTGAAGAATGTGATGGCCATTAGCTGTATTAGTGACTTTTCAATTGCTGTGATGAAATATCACTATGAAAAGCAAGGAAGAAAGTTTATTTTGTCTTACAGTTCTAGAGGAAGCATTTATAAACATGGAGGATGCGTGTCATTAGGCAGCAAATCATAAGGGCAGATCTTCATCCATACACAAAAAGCAGGAAGAGAGAAAATTGTAAATGTATGGGGCTATAGACTCTCAAAACCTTCTAGTGACATTCTTCATCTACATTATATCTCCAAAAGTTTCGGTAACCTCCCAAAACAATGTTGCTGATGGGGATAAAATGTTAAACGACATGAACCTGTGGTCATTCAAACCACCATATTAGGTTTCTACTTGAAGTGGCTTAAGGAATCCCAGTTCAAGTTGCTGGTCAAGTATAAATAACACAACAGAGATCAATGTGGGATATTCGAGAGAAAGAATTTCAGCACCTAAGAAGCATGGTTATTCCTTTTTCTTCCAAAATAGAATGGGAATTTTATTAACTGCTCAGGTAACTACTAATCTTCAGAAACCGATATGAGAACAGAAAAAAATGAACATATAATGAGAAACACATTGTGAAAACCACATTTCAGTTAACGCCAAAGAAAATCTGACTGAGTTCCTCCAGCAGATAGACTATAGACATTGTTTGGATGAGTATAGAAGAAACTCCTATAGTGTGATATTTGTGAGGTATTCACTACTAGTTATAGAGGCACTGGCTTGAATTTCAAAACTGAATTATTTTGTTTTAGGGTTATTGTTTTTCATAATGGAACTTTGTCAAATAGAATGAAATAGTGTCTGTTTTCCTTCAAAGAAATGAGGATATGAATGATATTAGGTGCATTTCCTCCAGGTTAGTCACGTTCTTGTAATTTTAAAAGCTGGGTGTGGCTACGTAGGACTGAGGATACCCTGCCATCTTTTCTACATTTCAAAATTTGCTCGAGTAAATAATGAAATGTTTGGTAATATATATGGAAAAGGAGTGAAAGAAACATTGCATTATCACTATCATAGAAAACAAATGAATCGAAACACTGGCCAAAATGTTTCTTTCATGTCCATAAATAATAGATTTTAGATTTAAAAAAGTGTCAGCTCGATGGTAAGGTATTATGAGTGTAGGTTCAAGAAACTGTGAAGTATTTCTGTACTAGTTTGCATTTGAGTGTTGTGATGAAAGAATTACTAGAGGCTAGACAGGCAGCTCAGTGGTTAAGAGTACTTGATGCTTTTGCAGAGGACTCAGATCAAGTCTGCAGCACCCATGTCCACCATGTCCAACAGCACATAGTTGCCCTTAACTCCAGCTGCAGGCGATCTGATGCCCTCTCTGGACTCTGGCAGCAACTGTACTCATTTATGAATAACCCTCTCCCTTCACACACTTCAAAAAAAAAAGAATATAAATTATAAAAACAAAACAACAACAAAACCACTGATCAAAAGCAGCTTCAGGAAATAAAAGACTTGTTGGGCTTAAAAGTCTATGTCTTAATTCACCGTTGAAGGAAGTCCCAAGCAGGAATTTAAGCAAAAACTTGGTGCAGAAGTCATGGAGGGATACTGCATGCTGTCGCATTCACAGAATCCTGCTTAGCTTGTTTTCTTACACTGTACAAGATTGTCTAAGGATGGTGCCACACAGAGTGAGCATGCTCCTCCTGCACCAATTAATAATCAAGACAATTACCCACAAACATGCCCACAGGCCAGTCTGGTCCAAGCAATTCCTAAATCAAGGCTTTCTCGCAGATGACTCTGCTGGTGTCAAGTTAACGATTAATTCTAAGGAGGACTGTAATTATTTTCTTGTTAGTAATGTCTTACAGTAGCAAACTAAGGAGACAAGAGATACTTGTGCCAGGACAGGAAAAGAAACTTACCTATTGTAAAGTTGAAGGCTGTCACTGTGGCCAGCACCCTTGATTACCCAGAGCAACCTCTAAATGAGGTTTCTGGATTCCTCTGCAGAGTCTTTTCTATCATGTGCCTCTAGTGGCTCTGCGAATTCACTCAATTTCCAGTTTAAGATGGAGAACAACATGCACCCAAGTCCAATTTACTTCCTGTCCTTCAAAATAATTAAAATAAGCACCATTTTGAATATTCCAATTAGAACAGTTATTGAAAAGCACAATGTCATTAGTACACTTCTAGCACATTAATTAATATTATGGAATATAATGAGTGATCCTCCTGAATTAAAACACATCCCAGTTAATATTTACATGAAGTTCTACAAATTAATATGTCAATTCAGGGTTTGTTCTTTGTCTCCTATGTAAAAATATGTAATATTTAACAAAATTATACTTTCTTTGTTGAGTAGTTTGTTGTAAAGAAGTCAATATTTCTAAAAGAAAAAAATGCTAAAGTATAAATTTGATCATGATACTGCTTCAGAATTTAATAGTTAGTGTTAGAGCTAACAACATATTTCATATGGAGAAATGTGAGAAATACTTTAGGGACAGGTTTATTCAGAATTGAATCCAATTGTAACTACTGGTATATTATAAATATTTGTGTATATCTGTTCATTAATGTGGTATAAAAGTAAGGTTAAGCTAAGACTGAACATCCTCCAGGAGACTATAATTATCATCCTACAGATAGCAATTTTAGATGACTATGTAAAACAAGTTTTTCTTTAAAAATGTGTAGTTTTGCAATATTATGATTCACTCAGGGGACTTTTTAGTCAACACCACTAATTTTCCTCGGTGTTACATGTAATGACATAACATTGAAAGGACATGGAATATCTTATTGAAATTAAAACATTAATGAATGTGTAGGATCAGTGATAAAGTAAACTTGGTTATTTTTCTTTCTACTTACGAAGAGTAAAATTGTGCATTTTTTCATTCACGTGTGTATATGTTGTGTGTGGCATATCTATGTGTTTGTGTGAGTGCATGTAGAGGCCAGATGTCACTGTCATTAATTATTCTCTACTTTATGTTTTGAGACAGAGTCTCTCAGTGATCTTCAGATCATTGACTGAATGATCTGAATGTCACTGATTCCCCTAGGCTGCATGGCCAATAAGCTTTAGGAATAGACCTACCTCTGACTCTATAACACTGTGATGACAGATATGTACAGTGGTAACAGGCATTTTATGTGAGTGCTAGGGACACATATTTGCTTTCGTTTGTTCCTTTTTTTTTAAACTATTGTGTGTCAAGCCTTTTATCCACTTACCTATCTCTTTAGCCTCTTTAGTCTGATTTTTTTAGGTTGTTTTCACTAAATTACAAAAGTAGTTAATAAGGCTAAATTATCTGCAACTCTCTTGTGGACTGAAATAATGTGTTTTTTTCTGTATTTATTATTTTTATTTTTTTTAAAATGACAGACTGAGAACTTGATATATATCTTACATGGCTAGTAAATATTATTTAATATAAATACAATGAAATGCACTCAAGTCTAATATTGTTGATGTAAATTTGCAAAAGATTAAATACATATAATGTGGACATTTAGATCTAAAGCCACACTTCAAAAAATATCCAAGGGGATCATACATTCATGGTGCACTTGAAAACTACTGAAGAACTCACAGAATTAGCAGGATTTACAATAACTGAAGTAAGATTAGATAAATTTATAGTCACTAATGAATAATTTTAATACATTTGTTCACATCTTCTTACTCAGCACCATGATTAACTAGGGAAAAAATTGAAACTATGATGTGTAAGGTATAATGGATACAGATCATTAATGTGCACTCCACAAATTGGCAATTGGACGGGAGGCTGAGGGAGAGATGAATGGACTGAGTGGACTAATTAGCAAGCTGAAGTGTAGGAGTAACTGGCAGCAATAATGTATCAGGACAGAGGGTGCAATCAATGTAGTATAAATAATGATGACTGTAAAACTGCAGTAATGTAAGAAGGATGCTGGGCAGACAAGAGCTGCTGCTGTCTGATTCAAGTAAATATTGTTGGCTCTTATCAGACTTCCTAGTGAAGATACAAATTGACTAAAGAAGATAAAATTGGACATGCAAATAAAATGTAATTAATTTGTGGCAAATAAATTGTTGTGGTTCCCTTGTGAGTACTCATTTTGTTAACAATTTTCCTATTTAAAAAATTATACTTAAGTATCAACAATAGCATGGGCATGCTGCAATCCTTACAGTAAGGGCTGGCTTGTAGAAGCCAGTAGTTTTAAATATTTGTAGTAAAACTTAGTAATCAAATGTGTTGTCTTTATAATCTTATACGAATTTAGTATGTATGATTTATGTACTTGAAATATATTTATATACTTGTAATTAAATTATATTAACATATTTAAAAGAATAATTTGATCTATATGCATGAACTTAATATCATTAAATTACTAATGAATTCCAAATAAATTAATTTTTGTAAAAAATAAAATATGATAACATGAAGTAAAAGTATAGAAAATATCAATACATATTTGGACAAACATTATGTGATAAGTAAATAATTAATGGTATTGATAATTCAAAATATTTTTAAAATAATAATGGTTTATATGTGACTGCATATTACTATTTGAACTACCATTACCTAGGGTGGTCACAAATATAACATTCCATAAAGGATGCCTGTTGATGCATACACATTGATGCATCTCATCCTAAACAATTTGTTTACAAAAGGTTTATGTGAAATATATGAATGTATCTACTTCTTGGAAGGTTGTTCAGCTATAAAATGAGCAGCATGTTTCTATTTCCTCCCGTCATCCTATGAAAAATGAGTCTTATTATAGATAGTGTTATAAACTTTAGCTCATGATTTTAAAATGAACACTTATTTGGTATCTTCAAAATATACAATTTCTATATTTTGTATTACTCATTTTAAAACTATAATATATTAATATAAGCAGATTCATTTTTTATTTGAAATTCATTTTCTGACTCGATGATTCCTAGCATTGCTCTAATTTCAATAAAATATTCCTAGCTTCAAAGAATATTTTAAACTTACTATGCCTGTATATGCATTTAGACAGAGGACCTCAGATCTGCATGATAGCTCACTGGTTGTAGACTGGTCTAATTCTATAAGCATTAAGCATTTAAATTTAATTTTAGAAGAACTATAATTGTATTCACCAGATTTCAAGAGTGTCTGGCCAATGTGACATAAATAAATTTTAGAAAAATTACCAACATGCTTTAAAAAATTTATAAACTTGCCAACCAGTATTAAAATTTAGAAATGTAAAGACACTATAAAGATAAATTTGGTTTCTTAGCTGATTTCTAGCCACAATGCATGGGACCATTTAGCAAGGTATGATCCTCAAAATTTTGGATGAAGGAAGCTCTAAATTCTGATGATGACAGCTTTAACTAGTGATGTGATAATCATTTACAGCAGGCTGTTGAGGGAAAGGATGCATGAAAAAAAACCTAACTTTTACACTTGCTGAATTCTGTAGTCTAAAACAAATTTAAACGTTAATTTCCAGCTTTGTATTTGCTGTGAGCATAGTTGGTAAGAGATATTTACAGTACCCTCGCTCTTAAACCCAAGCAAGACAATTCCAATGCCCTGCTTTTAATAACTGTAGTTGTTTATAAAAGAGAATTTTAAACAAATAAAATAATTATAAATTAATTCATATGATCAACATTCAATTTGCTGCTGACTTAAAAACATAATGTTTATAAAGAATAATCTTATCTGCATAGGAAAGATTGCTATTGGGATGTGTGACATTATTTTCAATTTTCCCAATTTTCTTCAGTATATAACTTAGTAGAAGAAAGGCAGATGATTACAGCAGACAAAGCAGTCAGTTTCTGCCACATCACACATGATCTAGCCAATGGTAGGGGACATACTCTAGGTTTTATTTTGCCCATCTAATTATGAAGGACTAAACTCCATAAGAGACACATAAAATAATGTATGTATGCTTTGTGTCCTAAAACAAACAATATTACTGAGACAGAGCTGAGAAATCTCAGTGTATGAAGTATTGTAGTTGTCATTTGGGCAGCTCAGTAATGTTCTCTACCAGTTATGGTGCAGCATCCCTAATTTAACTCAGTACTCCAGAGTCAGAAGCAAGAACATCCAGGCAAGTTGAATCCTGGCCTCACATACAAGTGAAGTTGTAAGCCATATGGGGCTACATGCCAAGACCCTGTCTCAGAACAAAATAAAACAATGATACAACATAATTAATTCAATTATATATATATATGTGTATGTATATATATATATATATGTATATATATATGTATATATATATAAACAATTCTGTAATCAACCAAACTTGATCTAATTAATTCTATGAGGTCAAAGTCATCCGGACACTGATGTTATGACCAAATAAAGAAAGATAATTAAGTGCAATTTCCCTATGGAAAATGCTCAATAAAATACTTGCAAATTGAATCAAAGAACACATCCAAAAAATCATCCACCAAGATTTAGTAGGCTTCATTTGAGAGATGAAGGATTGGTTCAACATAAACAAACTGATAAATGTCAGCCACCATGTCAGCAAACCGAAATGCCAAAATGAGCAACAACAAAACCAAAATAAAACAAAAGAAAAAATGAATGGCCATCTCATTAAATACAGAAAAAGCTTTTGATAATATCCAACATCCCTTTGTGATAATACTCCTAGAGTGATTAGGGATACAAGGGATACACCTCCACATAATAAAGGCAGTTTACAGCAAGTCCATAGCCAACACCAACTTAATGAAGAGAAACTAAAGCAGTTCCAGTTCCACTAAAATAAGGAACAAAACAAAACAAGGTTGTCCACTCTCTCCATATCTATTCAATATAGTCTTGAAGTCTTAGTAAATAAGACAACTGAAGGAGATCAAGGGACTACAGATACGAAAGGAAGATGTCAAAATATCTTTATGTGTAGACGATATGATAGTATACATAAGTGAGCCTAAAACTCCATCAGGAAACTCATACAGCTGAGAAACACTTTCAGCAAACCAGCTTGATAAAAAAAATAACTCCTAAAAATCAGTAGCCCTCCTATATACAAATGACAAATGGACTGAGAAAGAAAGCGGGGAAATAATACCTTTCACAATAGCCTCAAATAGCATAAAATAGCTGGAGTAACCTTTATCAAGCTAGTGAAATACTTGTATGATAACAAAACAACTTTAAGACATTTAAAGGAAATTGAAGAGATTATCAGGATATTGAAAGATCTCCCATGCTCATGGATGGGAAGGATTAATGTAAAAAATGGCCATCCTACCAAAAGCAATCTATAGATTCAATGCAATCCTTATCAAAATTCCAACACAATTCTTCAATGATCTTAAAAGGAAATATTAAATTTCATATGCGAACATAAAGAAACCAGAATATTATTTTAAGATGTGTTACATTTGTTTATGCTGTGGAACATTTGTTTGATGTTGCAAAGATATGTTGCATTTGTTTGTGTGGCATTTGTTTAACTCTGTGTTACTGTTCCTGTCTAAAACACCTGATGGTCTAATAAAGAGCTGAATGGCCAATAGTGAGGCAAGAGAAAGGATAGGCGGGGCTGGCAGGCAGAGAGAATAAATAGAAGGAGAAATCTGGGAAAAGAAGAAAGAACAAAAGAACAAGGAGGGGAGTGTGCTAGAGCCCAGCTACCCAGCCACCTAGTCAGCCATGGAGAAAGAATGAAAGTAAGATTTACAGAGGTAAGAAAAGGCAAGAGACCTGAAGCAAAAGCTAGATAGGATAATGTAAATTAAGAAAAGCTGTCAAGCAACAAGACAAGTTAAGGCTGGGCATTCATAATTAAGAATAAGCCTGCATGTGTGATTTATTTGGGAGCAAGGTGGAAGGCACTGAAAAAGAGTAAAGAACCAAAAGAGCAAAAACAAACACAATGAACCAGACTAGCTAAAACAATCCTGAAGAATAAAAAAACTTCTGGAATTATCACCATCCATGCCTGCAATTTGTACTACAGAGATATAATAACAAAAACAGGGTGGTGTTGGCACAGAAATAGACACATTGATTAATGTAATGACATTGAAGTTCCAGACATAAATCCATACTCCTATAATAGTTTGATTTTATTGTTTTACAAAGAAGCTAGACATACACATTGTAAAATAGTAGAGCATCTTCAACAAATGAGGCTAGTTAAACTCAATGGTTTCGTGTAGAAGAATCTGCACACATCTAAGCTTATCAAACTACACAAAGCTCAGGTCCAAATGGTTCAATGACCTCGACATGAATCCAGATGTATTGACTCTGACAGAAGAGAAAATGAAAAATAACCTTGAACTCATTAACACAGGAAAAGACTTTCTGAACAGACCACCATGAGTACAGGCACTAAGTAAACAGGACCCAATGAAACTGAATTGTGTCTGTATAGTTAAGGACACCATTATTTGAATAAAGTGGCAGCCTACAGAGTGAGAAATATTTTTTATGAACTATATATCCAATAGTAGGTTCATATCCAAAATACATAAAGAACTAAAAATAATTAGATGTCAAAAAATGAACTAATTTAAAGTGTAGGGTACAGATTTAAACAGAGAATTCTCAAAGAAGGAAACTCAAATTGCTGAAAAAAGTGTTCAAAATTCTTATTCACCAGGGGAATGCAAATTTGAATTAATTTGAAAAGTTATCTTACCCCTGCCTGAATGGGCAAGAACAATAAATGATGTGATGGCTCATGGGGATGAGGATGTCAAGTAAGGGTAATACTCATCCATTGCTCATGGGTATATATTGCCACTATGGAAATGTGTGGTAGTTCCTCAGAAAGATGAGCTATGACTCAAGATCAATCTCATTCAAGATCCAGCTGTTCCACTTGGGCATATACGCAAATGGTCTGACCACAAAGATATCCACTGAACTATGTTCATTGCTGCTCTATTTATGATAACACTGCGTTGGTAAATACCTATATGTCACTTGTAAATCAATGAATAAGGGAAATGCGATATATACAGTGGAATATTACTTACCCTTTAAAATGAACAGATAGACCTAAAACCATCATTCTAAGTGAGGTAACTCAGACCCAGAAAAACCAAATATAATATATATTGGATTCAATCTGGATATTGACTGTCAGTGTTAATCAAGCTATAATCCATACAACCACAGAGATCAGGTATGGGGTAAGTAAGTGTAGAGTGGGAGAAAGATAGAGGTCCCTAGGAAAGGGAAACAGAATAGATATTTTTGGATGGATAGAGGAAACTAGAGCTAGAAGACCACATGGTGAGAGGGAAGTGGAGAATGAGGGAAGAAATAGGGGGAGAGACAGCTAAAATTAAGGGTTCTTTGAGGGGTAGAATGAAAACTAATGTAGTAGGAGTTTTCTGAAATATATACATGCATTACAGAGATCTAAATGAAATGACAAATAATGGGGAGCCAGAGCCCCAAAAGACTATTTCTTATCACCAAGCAAAGCTTCTAGTCTCAGGATTGCGTTACATATATTTGAGGTTTTGGAAAAAGGGAACCCATAGGAACATATCTATCACCTACTAGTCTATTTTCAAGCTATAGGCTGGTCTCCACAGACTGATGGCAAGGCTGCATTGCTGAAGACAACACCTAAGTACCTGAACATGGAGAAGTTGAGCTGGTGCCTATACAGAGACATTGCCACCATGTGCTAACTTTTTGGGTACAGGAAGGTACTCTGAAGACTACCAAAGGAGAAGCTTAAACAGCAACCCAAGCACAAAACCCTGGATCTAATGGTGTGTCCTGTCAATAAGGTATCAAGGTATGGTAATGCAATTGTGACATAAAGCCTATAGGAATAACCAATCAATATTCAATTTGACTTAAGGCCCACTTCACAAATGAAACTCATACTTGACATTGCTTGGGTGACCAAGAATCTGAAACTACATATCTCGGGGATCTAGAGCAAAGTCAAATTTTACTGGAATAAAAAGAAGAAACAGTAAATTCTGCTATACTCATAGATCAGATAGATCAGTGCATTGCTCAACAACCATCCAAGAAGCTTCTTCCAACAGGAGGTGGAAACAAGTACGGAGATGCACAGCTAGACATTATACAGAAAGTGAGGGACCTTGGAATACTCAGTCCTACACAGGATGTCTCCATAAAATCCCTCTTCTTAGAGCTCAGGAAATTCTGCAGAAGAGTAAGTGGAAGAGTAGAAGAGCCAGAGGATTGGAGGACACCAAGAAAGCAAGGCCCTTTAAGTCAACAAGACTGATGTACATAGGGACGCACAGAGAATGAGGCAGCATGCACAGGGCGTGCAGAACTCTGCACCAACTGGGGTCCTAGAGCTGAAAGGAGACGTGGATATGCACCCATCCCTAACTCAGAAGCTATCTCCAATTGTTAACCATTAGCAAATGAAAATTTAGTTTCCTCCAAGGTAGTCACATTAAAGAAACAAACTACTCTTAAAGGTAGGACGCATGCCCAGCAGTGGTTGGGAAACAGAAAATGAACTCAATGATGTCTTTGGAGATTCCTTTTCTCGTAGTGTTCTGTAGGGGCCTTTTTTTCTTTCGTTTTTGTAAAAAAGTTATCTTATTTTTATCCTATTATTTATATACTTATTATATTTATGTTTATTTTATTTATAACCTTTTCACTCTTTACCCTACAGGGCCTTTGCATATGTATCATAACTTCCAGTTTATTGTTTTATGGAATTCCTGAGTATGCAAACAAGTGTTCTTTTCCTTCCATTTGTGTTGTGCTATTCTGATATGTCAGTTTTTCTTTTACCTTATTATATTTTATTAAAAAAAACAACAATAATAAAATGAAAACAGTATGCCAGTAGTGTTCAGACTTCATTAGTGCTTTGTGGGATATAGAAGAGAATCCACGCTTCCAGCCTCTTCACACACTCATGGTTAATTGCTTCTATGGAATACAAAAACACAATGGGTGCTTTTTTCTACACCTGACTGTGATTTGCAGTCTATACTTTTAACCTTCACATTATAAAGCCTGAAATTATTTCCACTCACCAGCAAAAACCACACATCTCACCCTGACTTCTTAAAACATTCTACTTTGAGTTGCAAAGTCTATTGTAATTCTGCGAGAGGACCTGGAACCTCGCTAGGAGAGGAGTATCATGAAGTTGCCTCAGTCAGCAGCATCAACAGAACCTTGCTGACAGCCACTGTACACAGCCGGGTGTGTAGGAGGGCCATCTCTTGAAACAAATCAGCTACAGTTACATCACAGTTAACATTAGACTTTAATGTATGTATGACAGAAAATGAAATTTTCACCAAAGTCAACACTCATCCCAGAGAGAACATAAGCTAACTACAGTGTTTTAACTTCTAAACCTTATTGTAATTTAGTATGCAGCAAGAGACGAGTGGAATTTAACCTGCCTTTAGGGTTTTCCTGATTTGATTATCATCTTTTTTCCATTTTAATTATTACCCTTAAAGTGGGAATGGTATAGGAGTACCCATTGTGTATCTTTAGATAAATCATTTATGTTTTCTAATGTTTTACTTTTACCTGGTATACACACACACACACACACACACACACACACACACACACACACACACACACACACACATACACACACACAAGCATATTTTTTAAACTACCTAAATAGTTTTGAATAATGCATTTTACTAGATTGATTTATGTCTTAGGCTAATTACAGAAATGCCTTCATATCCTTTTGAATTTTTTGATGAGAGTACAGGACATAAAAAGTACTCCTAGTAATGCATCAGAGGTATATGTATTTAAAAATTCAAATAGCCATTCCCTAGACCTAGTTTTTAATCTAATGATTTTTTATAAAACACATAATTCATTTTCCAAAAAGATGGAGATGAAAGGTTTTGCTCTGCAAATTGGTAAACAGGTGATTTTCTTCATTTCCAATAAACTCTTCTAACAAATTGATATACTTAACTCATTTCTCTCTTCTCATTCATTGTTTCACATGCATCAAAGAAATGTGAATTTAAATTTTTCAGCAGGATATATAAAAGAGGGCTCAGACAGATCTCAAGTCCATTGGTTACAGCTTTCTGCTGACACTTAGTTATCCTGTCTTTAGTAGTCCATCCTTAAGGCACAACAGACTCACTATCTTCCAGTCTTTTGTATGTATATATGATAGCTTTACTAATTCCCACAGATATCCATGCAATACCTTCTTATCATAGTCATATTCCAGTCCTCTCCACAGCTCCTCCCATATCTATCACTCTTTTATATTCTCTTTCTCTTTATTTAGAAGAAACAGCTCCCGGGAGATGTGCTGGTCCTCCAGCTCCTACAGTCTGTACATGCCCACTTTTGAGATGCTCCCCGAGCCTTAAGTGTAGAGGCTGTGTTGTAAATGCTTTCAGTGAGGGCCAGCAGCCCATTTTGATGAGTCTGAGCGTTCTGTAATGATTTCTTTATGCTGCCCAGTGCTTTCTTTAATGAGTATTGAGAGCTACACCGATGTATGAATATAATGATAGTTATTCAGAAGGCAGCTGGAGAATATACCGGTTTAGTAGAGTGGTGATGGTCAGTTATTTTCTAGGGTCCATGACCTTTCCAGCCAAGGATGTTTGGGTAAGTTTAGAGTGCCAGAAATGAACTCCCTTCTACTGAGTCAGGCCTTAAGTTCAAAGGCTGTTGGTTATACCCGAGTTATAACTTCCACTACGGCACCTTCCCGAATAGTCTTATAATCCACTTTCTTGTGGTTCCCACCAAAGTTTTCACTAAGTAACGGTTATTTATTTATATATTTGTGACTTTATTTGTTTGGTAATAAAATCTCATGAGAGCTTTTCCACATTGGAACATGATAGTTGGTGGAACCAGCTTCTGTGCTTTTGGGCCATAAGACTCATAAGACTTGGGTCTAGAGTAAGCTAATTATTAATGAAATGAGAACTTTGTTACTATGGTACAGAAGTCAAAGTTCAGATGTCACTAACACTTTCTTACAAAAGCATCATTATTGGGGAAGGACTAATGGCTCTGAGTATAGAAGCACTGACTTTTTTTTTTTTTGCAGAAGACCGGGGTTGGACATCCAGCATCAATGACTGATCTAGCCTAAAACACATGCCAGGATAGGAAGCCCATCCCTAATGCTGCCTGGAGCAACAGGACCCACAGGCTGGATGGTCCAGATACCTAGGATAGAACCAAACACAGCTTGAGGGAAAAGAAAAAATGTCACTGTAACGATGCCTGACAATCTTCTGCTATACCTAGGCCAGTTGTCATCAGAGAGGGTTCACGCAGTAACTGATGGAAACAGAAGCAGACACACAGTCAAACATCAGGTGGAGCTCGGAGAATCCTTCATGAGAAGGGGAGAAAGGATTGTAGGAGCCAGAGGGATCAAGGACAACACAAGAAAATCCACAGAGTCAACTAACCAAAGCTCACAGAAACTCACAGAGACTGAATGGTCAACCAGGGAGCCTACATGGGACTGACCTAGGCACTCTGTATATAAGCTACAGTTGTGCAGCTTGGTCTTCTTGTGGGACTCTTAATGGTGGTAATAGACTCTTTTACTCTTTTAAAAGATTATATTACTGGCTTTCGGAACTCTACTTCTCATACTGGGTCACCTTGTCCAGCCTTAATACATGGGGAAGTGCTTAGTCTTACTGCAGCTTGATATACCATGTTTTATTGATCCTCACAAAAGATCTTCCCTATCCTAAACAGAAACAGAGGAGGAGTGAATTTTGTGGTGAGAACAGAGGCCAGTGTCGGGGATGGAGACTGGGAGGAGAAGAGGGAGGGGAAACTGCAGCCCGGATGTAAAATAAATAATTAAATAAATGTATTTAAAAAAAAAAAAAGAAGAAAAGAAAAACCAATCATCTGGAAATCTAGTTCAAGAAGTCACATGCTCTCCTCTGGCCTATATTGGTACCAGACACAAACAGGGTACACTAGCATACTTTCAGACAAAACTTCCATACACATAAACTTAAAAAATCAAGTCAAAACAAACATACAAAAAAACTGAAGGTCATCAATTGTGCAATGTTTCATATATCCTGAAAAAAATTAATGTGGCTTCTATTAAACTATTAAAAACTACATTCAAATTAGACAAATTATTAACATTGTATTCTAAATGAATAATATTCATGTAACAAAACAGTTTTGAATGATATCAGTATATAAGAAACAGTGGCCACTAACTGAAAATTCAAGAAAGGAACATGGAATTAAGCAAACTAATAAATAAATAAAAATTACACTTCCAGAGAACATATATGGAATTAAAAGTAATCATTTCATATTGTAAAACAAATTTTAATATTTTGATATAACTGTTTCATGAATAATAACAGAATCTGTGCAGAAATTTCCATGTTTTTTCCTGAGATTCCCTGAGAGACGAGAGCTAATTCCATTCACTTGAACTCCAGCTAATGAATCTCTTTTTCTCAAGATGATTAGAACAGTTTTATATGGCTTATTTAAGAATAATCGTAAGAGTCCTCAATGGGATTAGAAATAATTAAAATGACTAAATTATTTCTACATTACATTATTATGAGTTGTTAGAAGTATCTAGAGTTTGGGGAATTTATATGAAAGGCTTGATTAGTTTTCATCAAAAATGAGTAGTAAAGGAACACATATAAAGATTCATTTTGCTGTTGAAATAGTTCATGGTGTACAATATATCATGTAATATATTATCACCCAGTGAAATGGAGATGTGAGATTAAAAATGCAAATAATTTATTTTACTTAATAGCAAAATGCTATTGTGGAACTGTTTCATGAAACAAGTGTATGAAGAAATAATGTGAATAATCAGATAGGTAGTATCATTTTGATTTTGAGCGAAATAAAACAGAAATGTTACTGAGTGCAATATATGTTAAGAAGACTAATATGCACTTTTTAAATATGTTATGCACTAACTAAATTTCAGATGTTATGCACATAAGCTACTCACATTGAATACTTTAGAATTGTGACTTGATAGGGCATTACCTTTGTGTATGCAGATATACATACAATCATCCTAAGCTGTGAGTTGGAGCATAATTCATGAAATACAGGAAAATGTAAGAAGTTGCATTTCCCATTTGTAAGATCAGATAAAATTATTAGTGAAAAAATTTTAAGTATTAAATGTGTATTTATACTTGAAATAAAAACAATTTAAATATTATTTCATTTTTTAAAATTTATTCTATTTGTCTTTTACACCATGTATTCTGATTCCATTCATTTCCTAGTCTCTTTGCATCCACCCTCACCAGGGCAACAACAGGATACCCAGGAAGAGTCCTACTGAAGACCCAGCATCCATAGCATGGTAGAAACCAGAGGCCTCAAACCAAACCAATGCTTCTTTGCAGTGAACACTTTCAAATAAAAATATATGGACAAAGGAGTCTACAGTGTGACTCACTGTGTCACACTGCAGCTTTCATGAAGAGATTTTTAATTCTTTCCCTTTATTTTTCTCTTAAATTTTGTTTTATATCAATATTTTTATCTTCAAATGAAGTTAAGCTTTAATAAGACAGGCAATGGCACTATACAGTTTCTAGTATCATTAACTCAAATACTCTTGGTGTTCAGTAAAGCCTTGTTTGATAAATAAAATGATGAAAGTAACATTAATACAAGATTTACTGAAGTGATAGGCTACAGTCAACACTTTCCCAGTTTATTATGAATACCTCCACTATCTTATCCAGGATCCCTCTTTAAAATGTCACTCTTTCTTCTGTGATCTATTAAGAGTAACTCAGCTTTATGCTAATCTTCAATGAGGACTGCTATTATCCATTTAATACCAAATATTTAAACCAAACATTTTCAAATAAACTATGAATGAATTCAATACATAACATGATTAAATAGCTACCAATCCACGGAAATAGCTTAATGATTATAGTAATTTATTGGGGGGGGTGCTGTGGGATGGTCTGTATGTCAAGTGTGTTGCTGATTGATCAATAAATAAAACACTGATTGGTCAGTGCCTAGGCAGGAAGTATAGGCGGGACAAGGAGGAGAATAAAGCTGGAAAGTGGAAGGCTGAGTCAGAGAGACACTGTCAGCCACCATGATAAGAAACAGCATGTGAAGATACCGGTAAGCCACGAGCCATGTGGCAAGGTATAGATTTATAGAAATGGATTAATTTAAGCTGTAAGAACAGTTAGCAAGAAGCCTGCCGCGGCCATACAGTTTGTAAGCAATATAAGTCTCTGTGTTTACTTGGTCGGGTCTGAGCAGCTGTGTGAGTGGCAGGTGAGAGAGATTTGTCCTGACTGTGGGCCAGGCAGGAAAACTCTAGCTACAAATGGTGTCCAACGTTGTGGCAAGAGTTTCCACCTAAAAACTGAGAAAAAAGATTCAAAACCGGAGCTAAAAACAATTCTTAATTGTCTCTCTCAAATGAGCAGCAGCTGCCAGTTTGAGCTACTTGTGGGTTCCTATCATGCGTGCTCCACCTGCAGTATGGCGGGAATGAGGCCTCTGCAAGTGACACATTAAGCTGCATGGTGGATTTAGCCTTTGCTAGTACAAAATGTTTCTGGGCTACACGCTGCTTAGATAAAAGCATAGAGACCCACTATAGCTCCCAGAGCTGGTGGAAAACATACCACTGCCATGTTGGGAAGCTGAGGTGGGCGGAGCCAGCAGCCACAGCTGCTGCAGTTTAAAGCAATAGATTCACAATAAGACAGATTCAGATGTAATAGTTTACAATGTGTGTAAAATATATGTAGGCTTGAAAGAGACAAAAAGGTGATATATACATTTATAGAAACAAATACATAGTTTTAAAAAATAAAGTCTTTAAAGAGACAGTAAAATTAATATAAAATTAAGCCACGTGAAGATGAATATTACACAGAGAATCTGGATTGTGTTGTCTTTGGAATTTTTAACTGCAGAAAAACATTTAATTGTAAAAGCTGTTGAGTTATGCCAAAATGTATATTTTAAAGGTACCTTGACTTCAAAATTCGGATATAAGGATATGTTGCTTTGGAAAGGAGACTCTGCTTTTGTTCCCACAGAAAGTCAGAGGCTATGGATTTGTTCCAGATTAAGATACATCAGATTTGACCAGCCAAGACCCCCTGAAAGGTCTCCAATGACATCATGGCCCAGATGATCCAACATCCAGAATGGTTTGAAGGCAACTGGCTCAGACGATACACCCTCATGGACTGTTCCATAATTCTAAAATTTTTTTTGTGTTCCCATAAGATACAGCACCCCCCTCCAGCAGGAAGTAGTAATTGAAGCTATGCCCAAATTCCCAAATTATATGTAATTTTATTTTGTTAAGGTTAAAACCTTCCTTTTTTAAAAAGAAAAAAGAAAAGGGGAAGTGCTGTGGGATGGTCTGTATGTCAAGTGTGTTGCTGATTGGTCAATAAATAAATCACTAATTAGCCAGTGGCTACGCAGGAAGTATAGGCGGGACAAGGAGGAGAATAAAGCTGGAAAGTGGAAGGCTCAGTCAGAGAGACACTGCCAGCCGCTACGATGACAAACAGCATGTGAAGATGCCGTTAAGTCATGAGCCATGTGGCAAGGTATAGATTTATGGAAATGGATTAATTTAAGCTGTAAGGACAGTTAGCAAGAAGCCTGCCACGGCCATACAGTTTGTAAGCAATATAAGTCTCTGTGTTTACTTGGTCGGGTCTGAGCAGCTGTGGGACTGGCAGGTGAGAGAGATTTGTCCTGACTGTGGGCCAGGCAGGGAAATCTCTAGCTACAGGGGGGTTAACTTATGATACAGGAAAGTCACAATACAGGAAATAGGGATTGAGGCATGGTCCTGTGCTGTTCTCCGGAGAGCTCTGACCTGATCCACACCAGCATCCAAGACCACACAGTAACGAAGAAAGGGCCAGCATATATGTCATCACAGGTCTTAAGGGGTCCCCTCCTGGGCCACGCCCCAGGGGGGACAGGTACTTAGCAGTTATCTGCTACCTCACTAGGGTCAATGTTTCAAGGTAAGGCACAGACAACCACCCCTACAACTACAGTTCAAATACATAATAAAAATACTTATAAGATATCATTGACTAATTAATATTATATGTATTATTTCAATTAGTGTTTTTCTCATTTAAGACTTCCTTTAATTTTTTAAAATTTTTAATTGAAAATAGATTCTCCTCTCATACAATACATCCTGACCACAGTTTCTACTCCCTCCACTCCTCGAAGCTCCCCGTCTCTTCTCTGTTCCCTGAGATCCAGTCTCCCTACATTTCCCTTCAGAAAATATCAAGCCTCCATGAGACAACAACCAACCATGACAAAAAAGATACAGTAAGACAAGGGAAAGTCTTTATATGAAAAGGCTGGACAAGGCAACCCAACAGGAGGAAAAGAGTCCCAACAGCAGGCAAAAGAGTCAGTGATACACCTACTACCACCTTTAGGAGTCCCACAGAAACACCAAACTAATAGCCAGGACATACACAAAGGCACCTGGTCAGACCCATGCAGGTCCAGTGCTTGCCACTTCATTCTCTCTAAGCCCATGTGAGCCCTGCTTAGTTGATTCACTGAGCCATTTCTCATGGCGTCCTCCATCCCCTCTGACTACGACAGTATTTCCTACCACTCTTCCATGGGGTTGCTAAACTCCAAGAGGAGGGACCCAGTGGAGACTTCCAATTTAGAATCTGTTTCTGTAGAGGTTTCCGCAAATGGAAGCAGATAGACCAGATCAGAGTGGGTGCAGAGACTCATTTAAGACTTTCAAGGGCTAAAATGTAGTGAATGCAGTCTTACAACACAATAATCTTGCAGTGGAGATTATTAGGCACCATAAGAGTTTGGTAAATATGTCTATCTACAATCAAGTATGGCATTTATCACTTCTGTAATTCTTTAAATTGATGCTTTCATATGATCAGTTAGTGCAACCCAGAGTCAGCAGGTTTTGTTAAGTAAATGATACTGAGGGAGACACAGGGGAGCATGCACAGAAACACATGAAAGCATACAACGTGTTCCCAAATGTAGCTAGGGATTCCTGTTGTGTTATCAGTCAGGAATAAGTTCTTTCAACTATAATTCAACTAATTTAGGAACTGTCCACCATTCTCCACCCCAACTTTGTGACTTAACACAGATTCTTTGCTTCTACTAGCTCTGGGAAAGTTTGAGTTGATCTTCAGTATTAGTAGAAACCTGAAAATACAAAGGAAGCAAATAGGACAATGACTATTATTTCCCCTTGTACAGCATCTTTCAAAATCTCATACCTAAGAATTGCAGAGGTAAGATTTAGAACTTAGAAGAACTAGAATATTTTAACATTCCAAAAGAAACATCAAACATTTATTTCCTCTATAACTGTGAAAATGTCTTTACATGTATAAACTAAAGGAAACTTGTGTAGAAAGAGTAATAGAAAGGCTTTATTCACTCCCTAACCAGGCACAGTGAGAACTGTAAATAAAGATGTGCACAATTTATATGTTTTTGCCAATAATTTTAGAATTGCTGTCAAAATTTACAGACAATAATCATATTGCTGCAAAAAAAAACTCCTCTGAAGAGCCTCTCTAAAGTGTACTTTAGAGTTAGTTTTTACATTTACATTTAAGCAGATTTTTCACTGTTTTAGGATAAAACACTAGGTCTGCTGCATGACACATAAGCTTTCTTCCAGTAAGTAGCATCCCCCAGACCTATTTATTTTATTTTTTAAGTTAATGTTTTATAGAATATTATCAATTATTTGAATCCTGAGTCAACAAGTTTTGCTATGTAAATGATACTGAGGAAGATATTTTAATCACCCCCAGGACAGGAGATCTTGCACAGAAACACATGATATTATACAGCATGTTGTCTAGTGGAGCTTGAGAATCCTATTGGGATTTGTGTAATTCAATTAATTTAGGAACCCTCCACCACTCTATACTCCTACTCTGTGACTCCTATTTAGATATGTGATTTCATTTGCCCAGATGTCACTTTTGTGAATGATAATAGCATCTTTTGATTCTAGTGCTCACAGACAAGCCTTTCACTCTCCAGAGGCTGAGAAGTCTGATCCAGTATGCATTTGAAGTGTATCAATTCAGTCTAAATAGAATTACAAATACCTTTGGTCACATGCACTTGAATTCATAGTGACCTATTTTCATATACAAAGCACAACTAAATAGGTTTATTTCTCTTGAGAATAATTCACAACATGTTGCTAGAGTTTTCCTGCCTTGCCCACAGTCAGGACAAATCTCTGTCACCCGCCAGTCCCACAGCAGCTCAGACCCAACCAAGTAAGCATAGAGACTTATATTGCTTACAAACTGTATGGCTGTGGCAGACTTCTTGCTAACTGTTCTTATACCTTAAATTAATCCATTTCCATAAATCTATACCTTGCCATGTGGCTCGTGGCTTACCGGCGTCTTCACATGCTGCTTGTCATGGCGACGGCTGTCAATGTCTCCCTGCCTCAGCCTTCCACTTCCCAGAATTCTCCTCTCTCCTTGTCCTGCATATACTTCCTGCCTGGCCACTGGCCAATAAGTGTTTTATTTATACAGAACGATATCCACAGCACTTCCACTACATGAATATTGCATTTACATAATAGTTTATCAATATTTTCTTGAATAGTATAATAATGTTCCTTTCAAATAAATATGTAGTTACAATAAATAGAACTAAAACATGAACTATTCAAGGAGGTGGCACTCATGTCTATACCTCAGATTTGACTGAATGTAAACATAATTGCTATCAATGTTCCCGAGATATTCTGGAGATGTACTCAAAAGTTATTTATACCTGATCTTATGTAACTTTTGCTGTAGTTGTTACCTAAGCTGGACTGAGTCTCATGTAATTTATCCATGCTGAAATGCTCCTTGTTGAACT
Organism: Peromyscus californicus insignis; assembly: GCF_007827085.1. Taxonomy (NCBI): domain Eukaryota; kingdom Metazoa; phylum Chordata; class Mammalia; order Rodentia; family Cricetidae; genus Peromyscus; species Peromyscus californicus. The sequence goes on along the minus strand of NW_026294491.1, from coordinate 45,582,644 downwards.
GTGGAGAGTAGATTAACATTGAATGATTGATTGAACTGCTTCTGCCCTGCCTTCATAACTTTTCTCTACTGACCACGGCATGTGCCCCTACCTTGTTTAGAGCCTTACCTTCTCTTGCTCTTTGTTCAGTCTATGTCAGTCAGGATGCTCCAGAAGAAGAGAATCACAAGCTCACGTAAATTACAGAATTCTCTCACACAGTTATAAAATTAGAGATCCCTCACCTACAGTAGAAAATGTAGTGACTCAGGATAAGCAATGGGATAAATTACACTTCACACCCAAGGACTGAGGAAGACTCATGGTCCAGCTGAAAGATGAAGTGGAGATAAAGCAAAGATGAAGGAGTAAAGGATGGGAAAAGGAATAAGAAAAGGAGGAAAGAGGGCAGGGAGGGGAAGGCAAAGCGAGAGGTAAGGGAGGAGGGGAATTTTCTCTTATTTTCCAGATTCTTTTCTTCTGGCTTTCAGCAGAGCCAGTGAAGGCGATTGTCACTGAGATTGACCCATTTTACTCAGTCTGACTTAAGTTTTAATCTCATCCATAACATCCTGGCAAAAACACCAGAAATAGTCCTTCTCCATATGTCAAGCCACCGAAGAGTCTAACAAGATGGCATATAAAATTAACCATCACAATGTATTTCTTCCTGCTTAACGTTAACAGATGAAAACAGAACTGATTTCAAAAAAGTTGTTGGGAGAGTGAGAATGAAATGTGGAACATAGCTGTTCCATTTTGTTGCAACATTATGCTAATGAAGTAATTCTTCAAGAAAAAGGGTAGAAACAACTTAAAATTATCAGTTCTCATATTTTCAACTTAATTTTCCACGAGTCAGAGACTCCAGAACTCTGATAATTCATAAGTTTAGACATGAATTTCTTGGGAGGAAGTGCCCTCTATGTCTTGAGGTAATGCTCCCATTTGGTCAGGTGGAAATTTCCTGTATATCCTAAAGTAATGGTTCCATTTTATCTACTGTGGAAGCAGTAGCTTTATTAAGAATCTTGAGTGCTAAAAAAGCATTGTTAGGTGCTGCCTAGAAATATAAACACATAATGAAATATCCACTATATCTAGAGCATCAGCTGGGTTCCGTTGGAGACCAGGTGAGTTTTGGTACAACTAGGGTGCTATTTTCAATTCCAATTCTTATTAGAAAGGGAAGCATTTTTAGATGGTCTTATTTATGAAACAAAATATACTAATATAGCTATGCCAGAAGTGAATGTAATGGAACTTTATTGTTTTATAGGAATTCCACTTCAATAAACATCCACTCACATAGGATTTTGTTTCATATGTGATCCACAAATAGTTTTTGTAAAGGTTACTCCACATAACTCAACTTTGGAGTAAAATTAATGAATATTCTCAAGAAACTATCTCTTTCAATAGATAATACTTCAATGCTACCACCAAAATACCTATGCATATTTCATACCATATTGCTACCAAGAAAACAGAATATGAGCAAGAATTTTATTCAGTTTTAAGTTGTGACAGCATCCGACCTTGGACTTGCTGACTTTGCCTATTTATCTTTCCATAGTAACCTTAAGTTAAACCTTCCAATCCTCTATCAGCAAAATCTAGATAATTAAAATGAATACATCATTATGTTGCAGTCAGCAATTGCCCTGATCTATTCAAAGTTATCTTGTACCTAAGAGACACCAAATATTTAGACATTATTACTGGTTTAGTTTGAATAACTCAATCCTGTCTTGGTCTTTCTATCTTTGAAATTTCATATTTAGGATTTTAAGCTTTTCTTTTATGGGATTAGCACATGACTTGGGCAGTTAAGTATGCAACGGGTGTCACTCTGTGCTTATTCTACACCACTCTATAATTGTTGAATGAACAATGCGGATCTAACCTGCTCCTTTGGTCGGAAACAATTGTCTACCAATCCCCAACAAAGGTAAATTTCCTTAACATCTGTTCAGGATATTGGTAGGACACAATTTCCGGTAGGTTTATTACCTCTGCACATGTCTTCCTGTAGGCACATTTTAACCACCCTTTGTTACCTTGACAGACTGCATCATCAATTATGCTTGAACATTCTGTATTTTTCAAAGTAGTTAGCACCTCCATCCAGAGTAAAAGCTAGGTTTGTTTACTTACCAGGGAGATATTTAATCAGGTTGGTTTGTAAGTACTTTAAAGGATTAAAGTAGCTTTAGCTCAGGACATTTCACCGTGTTGAAGTCTCTTAGCATCCATCTGATTTATTCTCAACCATCCTGTGGGGTTCAGGCAATAGAAACAAGGAAAATGTGAAGTGCAGGGTGCCTACTAGGTTAGACAAGTCTCCTTATTCTACCTTAAGAATCTCATGGCTTTGCTAACTGTTCAGGTCCAGATGGTCTGTAGTTCCTTTCTTAGATACAAACTCTGACCAAAATGTAACTACATGACTGTAGAAAGTGGCAGGCATGAGATAACTTATAAGGAAAAATGTCTGTCAGGACAAAGATGACCATAAGAACAGAAAAGTACTGAAGAATGAACTCAGAAAATAAGGCAAGAGCTCATAAAGACTGTTGGTTCAACCTTTGCCTTGAGTCTTATCTTTAGGTAGCTGTGAAAATAAAATTGTTCATTCTTGAAGTGAACCAGAACTCTGTGTCTCTGTCTACCAATGTCCTCCTTTCCAGGTCATTGTGTTGCCCACTGTTGTGCTGGCCACAGTAGCTACCTCATTAAGAACCTGTGACAGCCTCAATCACTTGCTCATCACCAGAGTAAAGTTTTGTTCCTTCTAAGTTCTAAACATCATGAAGAGTTTGAAAGATATATGAATAAAGTGGATTTTTAAAGGTATTTATTTTGATACTAATGGGTTTTATGACATGAATGTTAAATTTTCAAAATTAGTGACCTCTGGAATTTCAGATGAAGATTAGAAATATGTTCATTTTTCACTCAGTAAATTCAAAGATTTAAAATGTTATGTAAAAGATTTTTCTAGAATTTAAATAAAATGTATTAGTTTGGACTACCAATAGCAAACTATGTTTCAAAAATGTTTGCACAAAATATGGGTAACTGAAAACTAAGTTAGTCATTTTTACCCATCTACATGGGAACCCAGATTAACCAAGACTGTATGAGATCAATGAGTATACTTACAGTGGTTACCATAAGATATGTCAGAAATATTTCATTACTGAACCAAGATTTAAAAATATTAGATGTCTTGTGTAAGTAATAGATGACTACGTGGCTATGTTTAAAATATAAATGTTGTAAATACCTGTGCCTAGCAAAAGGTATATCATAAACTTTGGTGTATGTACATGATTTTCTTGCAGATAGAACTCAAACAAGCCTTTTGTCTACAAAATTACAAGAGTCTTAAAGAAGAGGAAATAACAAAAGAAAGAAAATATATGATAATATAAAATAATTAAATACGTAAGAGCTGTCCTTACTTCCTAGCATGTGCCATCTGAGTCAATGTGCAGATGGGTATGCCTCATCAGAAGTGACAGCTAAGGTGAGATAAAAGGTCACTGGACACTAATAAGAACAGACATAATGTGCAGACCTTCACAGTCTAATTCATAATGCACCTGACTGCTCTGATATCTCATGGAATTCTCATTCATACCTGCTCTGTTGTTTAGTAGATACGGGAAAACGCATCAAGCTGGACAAAACCCACATTAAAAGCTTTCCTTTGATTCTGTTTGTGCATTTGAAACATGGTCTTGCTTCAAAGCTATAGCTATGCTCTAGCTCCTTCTGAATCAAGTTTCTATCTGGTCCACTTTAAGGAATTTTGATTTTGTTTGTTTTTTTTATAAATATTGAGTATTATTTATATGTATACAGCTGCCCAGTTAAGCTATAATATATATAATATATAAAATTATAGCTTAACTATAATTTTAAAGAAAATATTTTAAGGAATGTAGACAGTAAATTGTCCATGAAACTATTTCCTTATTTTTTATTTCTTTTATATTTCAGACTATAAGGCTATACTTTATGACATTAAATTCACATCACAGAAGCAGCTTCCTTACAAGGTGTGGACTCGGGGGAGGGGGGAGGGGTGGGAGGAGGGAGGACAGGGGAATCCATGGCTGATATGTAAAATTAAATCAAATTATAAAATTTAATTAATTAATTAATTAATTTAAAAAGCAGCTTCCTTTATTATTTGTGTGACCTAAATAAATAAAAATTGAATGAATAACTTCTCAAAAAAGTTGACATTGAATATGTAATCAATTAGCTCTTCTTTAAAATTACTTAACTTTGAAATATGTTTTTAAATCTTTCAATTTTTTAAAATTTCTTTTCTATTTTATTTTGTTTTATGGGTATGCCTCTTTTGCCTAGATGATCTATGTGTACTACATACATACTGAGCCTATAGAAATTAGAAGGAATCGGATCCCCCACAACTAGAGTTACAGATGTTTTGAGCTACCATGTGGTATCTGAGAAGTGAATATTGGTCCTCAAAAAGAACATCAAATACCATTAACCATTGATCGATCTTTTCAACAACTTTTTTTGTTGTGATATGCACACAGACACATACATGTAACTAAGAAGAAAAACCAGTCTGCTTTTCAGAATTTATATCAATATCAGTCAATATATAAGAATCTTAAGTTTACAATTAATTCTATCACTCTCTTGATTTTGGGTGGATCCAAAATACAGCTTCATTGGACTTGACATTTGTCATTGTTATGAACATATTTCAAAATGATCTTAATAGAATTAAGACTTCTTTTGCTTGTGTTTTCAGAAGCTGCTGCATGACTTCTGGGATCTCCTAGTGAGGAAGAATATGAACGTGATGTCCTTATGGTATGACAAGCTCACTTCCTGATGAGAACAGGCAGAGTCACAGAATAAGAGACTAGGGACTATATATAGTTTGCTAGTGCTTTCTCCTCCTGATCTGTACCCTCTCTATAGGCCCCAAGTTATTTCCAATACTTCCAGAAACATCATCAAATAATGACCTACTGATGAGGCAAAACCCTCTGAATATCCAAAAGACTTACCTTTCACCACGGGATGGCACGAGCCTTTGAGGGACATTTCATATCCACCTAGTAAATGCACCATCAACTCCAAATCAAAATCTAAAATACTACAAAATCCTAAAAGCTATGAGTGTTGACAAATTGTCACTGCCACAAGTGGAAAACCCTCAGATGACTACATGTGATCACAGGTTCACTAAAAATATTATATGAAATTGTTTCAAAGGTATGGTTATATGGGATAACGTGAATGGATTTGTTAAGGCTTGAGTCTCATTCTTAAGCTTTCCCATTATGTACATGAAAGCATTTCAATCTTTGGAGCATGAATACAGGCCTTCACTACTCAGGTGGGAATAGAAAACAATCATTGTTTCAGAACTTCCAACTTAATACATGGACTGTTCTTCACTTGGGGTCTAGGCAAAGAAATCTCAGACAATAATATTCTACCAATCTCCTTAAGTGACAGTGACACCGTAACTTCTCCATCTTTTGTTTCTTTGAGTAATTTTTAGCATGGACTTAGGGGTATTTCAATACACTTGCAAAAACAAGGTAAAATTGTTGTCACTTAAAGTTGTACAAAACAGCAAAATAAAATCTGAAGCTAGAACCAACCTACACATTAATGCTAAATTATTTTTCATGAGTTCTCTAAGTGTGAAATTCATTTGAAATTAAAACTTTTTCTGTAAATGATACAAAACAGAACATTTTTTATCAGCTTCAATGAGAAAAAAAGCAAATCCACACTTTTATATAAAAAGATTACTCAGAGGTAAATTTAAAATAATCATTTTTAGACAGGCTATCATAGTTACCATGGTGTCCATTGGAACAAAGTGACATGCCATGTCAAATTGTACTCCTAAAGGCTAAAACCAAGAAATGTTCCCAAAGGGTGAAGAGATTATTTAGTAAATAAGAATTGCTAATGACATCATAAAAACAGGTTAATTGATATGGGGAATTTGAAACATTTTATGTGTCATTTTCTCACAAAGATGTTAATAATAGTCCTTCCCTCTACCCCTGTTTAACAGACTTTACTATTATGCCACATGAGTGCCAGTCTCCTCTTCTGAACTGGTCCTTCTAGGTAGAAAGCTCATTTTTATATCAAATAAATCTGAATGAAGACAGAGATCTGTGACAGACAGAAATAGAATAAAGAATTGCTGCACCTCTCAATGGGAAAAGAGAAAGCTCAAAGCAAAAACCAAAAATAGTAGCAGGGGATATTCACTACTTTGGAGTATGCTTCCTGTGGGTCACTGAATACTGGTAGCAAAGATTTGAAGTATTATATAATTTGAGTTCTCTTCTGATACAAGTTTCCTCTCTCACAATTTACACATTTCTGATACGCAATTACCTCTGTTCAGCTGTCCAAGTCACACAAGAGAAATTCATTGTTATGAAGCTAAGACTCCATTACCAACACATCACCAGCTACTACCCATTGTACTTCCAAATACATGTCAAATCTAGTTTTCTTCATCTCTCTGTACCCTAGTAAATCTGTTGCTGAGGGCATTGCCATAATGTATCTTAACAAAGTGCCCTTTCAGATTATATAAGGGGATAATTTTATCTCCAAGCTTATTTGTATCTATCCTTAGAAATTAAGTATTTTATCTTCCTTTCCATACCTGCTTAATTCCTATGACACCAAATGTAAGTTTCCTGTGAGAGCCTCCCCTCCATCCGCATTACTGTATTTCTCTTAGATTCCCAGTGGAATACACTATTACTAGTAGTTATTCATTTAGAATTCAATTTTATGTCTATCAATTACATATTTTCCTATGTGGTTATCAAGTACATGGAGGAAAGATTATATATCCCACATCCCAAACAGCATCTAGATACATGGAAAGTATCTGTTGAATAAATGAGCAATGATTTTTCTATTTCTTTGTTTGACCTGGTTTTATACTGTGTAATTGCATCAAAATAAAGAGAGCTCTAAGTGCAAGCAGCAATATTAGGGTTAAATATTTTGCTTAAACTAATCTCTTTTAAAAAGATAAATAATAAATTCAGTGCTCAATTACTTAATTATATTTATTTTATCAGGCTCTATTAATTAAAATTTAAAGTTTCTAATAAGTATTACATTAATATGACTTCAAAGATTTTTTGACATGATCTAGCCTCTTGTGCCTATATGTAGATAATCAATTTTAATATAGTTTAATGATGCCTAGAAAGTATACTGAAGATACCCTATTTTTGAATATGGAAATATATGTTCTTCTGTACTAAATTTCAACACCATCTTTGAAAACACTGTATTTAGATAATTCATTCTAGAAATAAATGTAAATAAAGATGGATGTATTTCTACATCATAAAGCCAAACATGTGAGAGATCATTTCCTACATTCAAATATCATGTGATTTAAAGCTGTGACATCCTATTGTATTACCAGTAAATATTCAATGAAAAGTATTAGTCTGACCATCTGGGAAAGTATTTAGAAATGAAAGGAAGAAATAGTGAGTATATTTAATAAGGATTCAAGACAAATGAAACAAATGGTAAAGGAAAATGTCACTGAATACATAAATGGAGAAATGGAGAAAGCCCAATGTTAACCAAATAGGAGGAAAAAAAAAACAGGAAATGTTAAAGATGACCTGAATCAAAAGTTTCTGGATGTGAGCTCACCTGGCACTCGTCTGTCTACATATGAGATGGTGTAAAGAATATGCCATGTCCAAAGGAAGTTTATTAATCAACACTCAACAAATGAAAGTAATCATTTTTCTTTAAAATGTATATTAAAGTTTGTTTTAAGAAGGCCAAATACATTCATTTCATTTGGCTCTTTACATAGTTTTACTCTTAATATATATTAACGCAAATACATTATCTATAAGTTTTAAGGGAAAATGTGGAACTTCAGATACTAGTAATCTTGGAATGAAAACGGTTAGGGAAAGCTAGAGAGTAGTGACTGAGCTTGCTCAGTGATTTAACTTGATTGAACAAATTCGTCCCTTATAGATGACAATTTAAAGGGCTTGAAGTCATCTGGGCTGACGTATTGAGACAGAAAAGATCCTGGGATTTCTATTGTGGAAAATCTGCTGTACACAGAAGTAGCTTTCAAAGCACTCCAGTGAAAAGAAGTTTCTCAGTCAAATTCAGGCAGTCTATTCTTCTCAAAGCAACCACACAAAATTAAGGTCATGATCTACAGCATCAGTCTATGTCTGGTCTGATTGGAGCCACCTAGACCTGCAGTTGAGAATGCACCTCACTCACTGATTTTGAAGACGAGAATACAAGATGTCAGTTCAAGGATCTTTATTTCTGTTGGAGACTTTCATTCTTAGTAAAGATTTCTTTCAGAAAAATTCACACTTTAATGTGACAGAACACAGAATGCAATCATTCTTAGAAGAGAAGTTGAATTCCCTTTTCTAATTCTTACCCATCTTAAGGCTGTAAGAGCATTCCTCAGCCAAATCATCAATCCCTACAAGTGCAACTTTGAAAGCCACATTTTCAAATTCACAGCCATGGCCTTTCTCTACTGTAGTGATGTTACCATTTTGTCATCAGCTCTTAGGATCCCTGTGATATTTCATTATGTGATAATGTAGGCTGGGCTTCCTCATCCATGAAACAAAGGACTATCATCAGAAATTAAAGTAGTAAAAACTGAAATTAACCTGCATTTAGAGTGAGGAGTCACAATATCTTCACTACTGCTATCTTATGACACAATCCAAAATGCTTAATTCCATTTCTCATTCACTATTTAGTAATTAACACTTAGAAGATACATATCAAATTCCCATGTAACTTAGAAAGTTTCAAATTATACCAATTATCCAAATATTATTTTATTATAATTTAAATTTAATATGATTTTATTTATGTCATGGTAATTAATGTTACTCTGGAATCCCAATCCCTATATGCCATAGGCATAAATGTCTGCTAAGCACCATGTAAGCTGTTTTACTGAAATTCAGTTTGAGGTTATACAATTCTTCTCTGAAACCAAACTTCTGTGTTACCCAACACTCCTTCAGTATTGAGATTCCTTTGACATTTCATGTTCACTAACTGCTAGATACTCAAGCAACTGCTAATATCCATAGGTGGATTTTACTCTAAAGTAGCTGTGGTATTCATCCCTGAATCCTGAATAATGCCTCGTCATTCAAGTGTGTGTGTGTGTGTGTGTGTGTGTGTGTGTGTGTGTGTGTGTGTGAATATGAATTTTATGCAACATTATTCCTAGGGCAATATGAACAAAGTTCTACTCACCCAAGAAGTTAGGAAATCAAAAACAACACAAATTTAGAATACCACCTAGAGCCAACTAGGTGAACCAATGAGTTCTATTGGACTTACTTACATAAGTATGGTTGATGGATTATTTACAGGAGAAAGAATAACTCAAAGACAGCTGGAAGCCCACCCTTTCACAGCTGAAAGCTCAAAAAACCCAGAAAGGAGGCCATACTGCAGAACTTCAGGCAGCTCATCAGATGGAGGGTGTTCTTTTTTTATTTTAAATATTTTTATTTTATAATTAACTTAATTTCACATATCAGCCACAGATTTCCCGTCCTCCCTCCTCCCCAGCCAGCCCTCCCCCCAATACACCCCCCATTCCCACCTCCTCCAAGGCAAGGTCTCCCCTGGGGAGGCAGCCCAGCCTGGGAGACTCAGCTGAGGCAGATCCAGTCCCTTTCTCCCTACATCAAGGCTGAGCAAAGTGTCCCAGCATAGGCCCCAGGCTCCAAAAAGCCAGCCCATGCACCAAGGACAGGTCCTGGCTCCACTGCCTGGGGGCCTCTCAAACAGTTTAAGCTAATCAACTGTCTCACTTATCCAGAGGGCCTGGTCCAGTTCCATGGGGGCTCCTCAGCCATTGGTTCACAGTTCATGCGTTTCCACTAGTTTGGCTATTTGTCCCTGTGTTTTTTCCAATCATGGTCTCAATATCTCTCGCTCATACAATCCCTCCTCTCTTGAGGGGATTGGGCTCCCGGAGGTGGAGACTGTTCTTTACTAGCAATTCAGCTGATCCGAGCCTCTTCCAGGCAGCTCAGCTGATCTCTGCCTCTTCTAAGCAGCTCTGCTCCTTGCTTTTTCTCCCAGGTAGTTCAGCTTATCTGAGAGTCTTCCAAACAACATGGCCCGTAGATACTCGCAGGCAGCAGCCCTTACTGCTTACATACAGTCGAGGAGGTAGGGATTTAGTTAATCTTGTCCATTTCAGGGATTTCTGGCAGCCTCTGAGTTGATCATAACCTGAGCTTAAGGAGCTTCCTTGCAGTATGAAATGTTTTCTCTCCCTTTAGAGCATCCTGTATCTTCAATCAGATTCCATCAAAGGTGATCTTGTTTGTCTCAGAGGAAATTACGATACAACACAATTCCAAATATGTCCAGATGCTCTTAGTTCCCAGAAGAGAACAAAGGATATCCTGTAGCTACAGCTACAGTCAAACTCATGTCCTCTGTATCTTAACTGCTGAGCTCTCTCCTGCCCTGACAACCACACAGTTGGAGCTCCTGTGACTTTAAATTCCTTACATCTTCAGATCCTGGTGGAGTATTTATCATAATGTGTTATAGGTATTCAGTGAGTGGTAATTATTTAGTGGTTAAACTATGACATACAGATTGGTAACAAAGATATTGCGCTCTTGAGTCTATTTTTTAAGAACAGAAATATTCTCTTAAATATCTCAAAATATTATTAGATTCTTTAATACTTGTTGGTAATATATTTTTACCATATTTAATTAAGAACTCAAATGCGTGTAAATGTGCTTTAACTAGCCATTGCTCATTCAGTGATTTTTCTACTTGAAATAACACTAAAATAATTGCCACTCAGAGTTGAATTTTAGTAAACAATGTGGAACGAGTCTTATAACAGTAGCAATGCCATTCGTGCATCATTCCAACTTTTCATTCATTCAACAGCTAAATAGAGGACTCACTTTTTGCTAATCAGGGAATGTTTTAGGTCCTAGAGATACAGTGCTAGACAAAACAAAATGTTACTCTATTCTCAGAACTTGTATGTCACAGAGAGAAAGACAAAGAATTGTATTATAATTAACCATATGCAATATAAGGGCATGGTTTGTACAAAAGGCATCCACTTCTTTATTTAGAGGTGTTAGTGACAGTCTCAGCAACAGGAATCATAAGAGGTACTGACAGAATGATAAAGGGGTTTATTGGAGAATATCATAAATGCATGTAGTATGTGTTGACGGAAGCTACACCATTCCCTTTCATTTCATTCTTCATCTATCCAGCCCATACAATTTTCCTTTCAACTTTGTGTGCTATTGTTTAAAATGTGATATGTCCAACTCTTGCTTCCAGTATGTTCTTATGTGTAGGACAATCTATTGGAGCATGGGTAACCTTTTTATTTCAAGGGACACTGAGAAGAATAATCATGTCATTTATGGGAAAGATGTTCAAAGTTGAACTGGTAGTGTGTTAAATACAAGAGCAATGGATAACAAGAAGATCTCATCTGAGGTTTAATGGACCTGATGGTTACAACTTTTCAGGGAATTTTAGTATTTTAAATTGACTTTGACATTGGGTGGTTTTGAGGAGAAACACAGAGCTTTCACCTGTATTTTAAAGGGGTTGCTATTTCTGTTGGGGAACAATCAAGTATAGAAATTAAGCATGGTAAAGCTTCAAGAAGGTCAGGAAACCTTGTCAACTGAATGAGAGGGGGATGGCAGTTGGGGACTAGCCTCTGGACCAGGTCAAATCTGGAGTAAAATATTAGTATATTGGTTAGTGAGAGTTAAGAACAGCCTTCTTCATCAATCTCAAGGTTTTGCTTTTTAGTATTGTTTTCTTACCTAAAATTCCAAGTTTTTTTTTAATCCAGGAATTGCTTTAATAGAACTAGTTAGATTTATTAAGCACTAAAATATAATATATATATATATGATTATTGCAAAATACCTATTGCAACATTACATACCTTACACATATAAGCTATCAAAAGATTTTTATATATGTTTTGAAATCATAATTAGCTTACTCTTCTAATACTGCTAAAGATCATAGGTATAAAACATGCACAGAGTATAGTATTTCCAGTGTTCAATCCTGTTTTCCCCACAAAAGTTAATTTTTTTGAATAATACTCTTGGATATCCTTGCTCAAAGTTTAGACCTTTTTAGTGTCTTGCAAAACATCTATGTGGAGTTATTAGGTTATGAGTCTAGAGCTTAGTTCTAAAGAGGTATTAATAATGTTTATTACCAATTTCAGAGAACAAACAAATAAAAATTCTGTTTCAGAACGATGAATAACCTGTAATAAAGTGTCTGTGTGTCTATCAGGTACATTTTGATTTTCATATATTGCTTACCCACATTTTTCTCATCTTGTTACAATGAGCATGTGGAGTACACATCAAACTTTATTATCTGCATTTTGTTGATGTCTGTAAGAAAATGGAAATCCTTTTAATTTCTTGTTTTCTTATATCTACCCAGCCACCTAATGCTACAAATAGGCATGTACAAAGTGAGTAGTTAATTCTTATTCACTTAATATGTGTAATTTGCATAATTAACTGTGGCTTAAAACACATAATAATTGCTTCATCATTTCCTTCATAGCATTGTCTCTGAGAGCACCCGCTGATCTTAACAAGCCTCAGGAATCATGGCATTGTGCCCTCAGCATGGATCTGCATCACCCAGCCCATTACAGGGCTATTATCTTTACCACATAAATAATGTTGTTCACACAGAGAAGAGTCTTGTATCGAATACTAATAATTTTACACAGAAAACCTGTAACCTGTGACCCAGGACACTGCCCAGGTGTCTTTTTTGAGTTTGAAAATGGATGACAGTGCAATTTTCAAAAGAATTCCTCAGTTTTATGACTTAGTTAGAAGAGACAACTGTGTATCCAAGCCAATTTGTTTATGCTATTTTAGCCTACTCAAAGTAAGAGTGCTCGATTTCCATATGAGATAACTAACTTCTTCCAGTGGAAAAGCTTCAAGATTCTTATGGTAGAATATAACTATATTGTACCATTATAGGCCAACATATACACACATGGAGAACGCAGTAAAACTTTGGAAAAACAGTCATTATAAGAAAATCTTATTGCACTGTGTCTAGGTGCCAAGTTCTGTTCTAACTGACTTACAGAAACAAACAAGCTCACTTATTCCTGTTAGTAGACACTGGAGAGAGATATAATTATTATTCTTTTCACAGGCAAGGAAATGAAGAACGGGGAACTTATTACAGCTTTAGGTAATAAGGATGATAAGTCTCTTAGACTGGTAATGTAAAATATACCACTAACATATCCTCTTGTGTCAATATCCATGAACTTTCTACATGGAAAACAGGATATTACTGGCCTTGAAGATATTATGTCTCCACTCTCCCCAACTTATCAATACAAGTAATCATCAATATATCAATTAAGTTATGTTAGTATTTTAAAAATTCCAGTTTTGTTGTTTGAAAAAACATGAAAAATTCACTTTTCATAAACAGAGCTATCCATATATTAATATACATATGTATATAGTTATTTTAACCTTTATATATATCTTTGTGCAAATACATGAACACTATAAAGTGAGGAATCATCTTTTACCCTTAAATCCCTATAGCATTTCTAGAGCTCTAAGCATATTATCTAAGGTGTATGAAAGTTGTCTGAAATATGTATCTGGGGTAAGTGCATGAAGCCAGTACAAGAAGATTCACAGAGTTATTGGGCAGATGCTATTCTTAGTTCAGCCATCTTTCTCAGATAATTAGAAAAGTACAGTTATCCTTGGCCACATTATTGACCTTTCCTGTGCTTTAAACAGCAGTTTCTGGGAGAGAGAGAGAAAAAAAAAACATAAAAGTGAAGCCCTGAGGTAAAACTCATAAAAATAAACAAGAAACAAATAACAATAATCTTCTACTTGCCCATTTGGAATTCAATCCCATAAACAGTTTTAATACATTTGCAAAGAGCATCATGGTCTTACAGTAACTACACAGAACATTGTAAATATTTCCACCACCCCTTTAAAAACATCCATGAATTACTTCTGAATCTGGCTGCGAGAACAGAATGTGTGGATGAAAATACTTTAGATCATTCAGATTGGCATTGATCACCTTGTTTCATACTGGAGAATCATGACAAGGCTGCCTGATTATGAATAAAATGATAACCTTTACTTCTGAAAACACATCTTCAGGCCTACAAAACTTTAAGTCTAATTCTGGAAAAATAACAACCATGAATTTATCGAATGTTTAGAGTTTATCCCATTATTGCTATTGCACGTTTTTAATTTTTATTGAAAACATAGTCTTCTCTCAAACAAGTCATCTGGATCACAATTTCCCCTCCCTCCCACCACTTTCAGCTCCCTTCCACTTCTCCTCTCCCCAAGATCCACTTTTTCTTTTCCTCTTCAGAAAAGAACAGGTCTCCAAAAGACTATAGTCAAATGAGACAAAACAAGATACAACAAGACAAGGAAAAAGCCATCATATTGAGGCTGGACAAGCCAAGCCAATATGAAGAAAAGAGACCCAAGAGCAGACAAGAGTCAAATACGACCACTGTTAGGAGTCCCACACCACGCTAACAGCCTTAACACATACTCAGAGGAACTGGTGCAGACCAATGCAGGCCCTGTATTTGCTGCTTCAGTCTCAGTAAGCTCACGTGAGCCCTTCTTAGTTGATTCAGTGGGCCATGTTCTCCAGGTGTCCTCCAACTCCCTTGATTCCTATAGTCTTTCCTCCCCTTGTTCTGAAGGGTTCCCTAGATCCAGTGGGAGGAACTTGATGGAGTCCTCCAGTTTAGACTTTCTCTGGCATAATGTCTGGCTGTGGATCTCTGCATCTGCTTCTATCTGCTGCTGCCAATTGGACAAGGCACTCATCTGAGTATAGCAGAATATCATTAGGAATCATTTCTTCCTTTTTTTTTTCCAGTTGTGTTTGGTTCTACCACAGATATGTGGGCTCTCCAGTCTCCAGTTCCTGGCTATCCAGGCATCCAGGCAGAGTAGGCCATGGGCTCCCTCTCCTGGCAAGGGCCTCAAGTTAAACCAAATATTGGTTGGACACTCCTACAAGTTCTGTGCCACCATTGCCCCTCTTGTCTTTATAGGCTGGACAGATTGTTGACCAGGATTTTGTGGCTGGGTTGGTGTTCACTTTTCTCTTTCTGTAACCTGGAGAGTACCTTCTCACACCAAAGAGTCCAGAACGTAGGGGTGAAAGATCCATGCAGGCACCAGGTCGACCTCTCTACATTCAATGAGCTGTGTTTATGTCCTCTGCAGTGGGGCTCTACTGTCAATTTTCAGAGCATGAGCTCCTGTCCTAGTATCAGCCTGGGATGATTGGGTATCTCCAAGGTACACCCTTGGCCAACAACTCAATGGAGTGCAACCCAGTGCCAACACTAGAAGCCTCACCAGAAAAGATAGCCAGTTCATATTCCATATCCTCCATTACTAGGAGTCGTCACTGGGATCATCCTCATAGATCCCAGGAAGTTTCTACTGCACTGGGTTACTACATCATCCCCCCAGTGCTCAGCAATTCCAAAGTCTCTGCCTGCACTCTCCCTCTATCCCCACCCCCATACATGATCCTTCCCACTTTCATGTCCACTCGTTATCAGTCTACCCACAAAATTTATTCTATGTTTGCTTCCCAGGGATGTCCATGCCATTTTCCCTAGAACCCTCCTCTGCACCTAACCTCTCTGGTCTGTGGATTGTAGCTTGCTTATCATTTAAGTAACAGCTAATATCTGCTTTTAAGTATACACATACCATATTTGTCTTTCTGGATCTAGGTTAACTTATTCAGGATGCTTTTTATTTTTCTTGTTCCATCCATTTGCCTGTAAATTTCATGATGGCATTTGTTTTTTAAATATCTAGTAATATGACACTGTATAAATATACCACATTTTCTGCACTTTAGGAGGAAATGTTAGGAAATTATATTAGGTTCTGCTACAAAATTCATGTTTTCTAAATAATATTATATTTATATTTAAATATATAAATATTATGTTGTTTTTTAAGTGGGCACATTAAGTATTTTTCTTTATTGCTAAATTTGTGGCTATTTAAAAAACACATATTTAGTTAACAGTAGAGAATCTTCACTAAGTTGTCTGGTTTTCTTGAATTTAATGCTTACCACTTGTGTACCCAAAGAAAAAATACCTACTTTCTCTATTCTTCAGTTTCTACTTTGTGGAAAATATAGGTAATGAATTAACTTGTTTTGAAATTCTTTTGTTGACATTATAATATGAAGTTCTGAATAGTACTTGAGAGATTTTTTTAACAATAAAATGAAGAATAGTCAAACCAAGTATCATTCTTAATTGATTTATGAAGAATTTGACATTTGCATTTGGAAGAAATGAACAGAGGAATAGAAGGGGAGTTCAAACACACAATTCTTCCTATGATTCTTCATCATTTTAAAATGAAAACAAACTTCTCATAGAATGCTTGACACTTCATCTTCTGTCCCAGTTATGTATATGGTACAGAATTCTGAAAAATGGTGTGTCTATATTCATAGTTTCAATATATGATGATAGGTCCATTTATGAATCTACATTATTAGGTTTATTTTTTTATTACTATTATTATTTTTTTTTTTTTAGTTTTTTCGAGACAGGGTTTCTCTGTGTAGCTTTGCACCTTTTCCTGGAACTCACTTGGTAGCCCAGGCTGTCCTCGAATCACAGAGATCCGCCTGGCTTTGCCTCCCGAGTGATGGGATTAAAGGCGTGTGCCACCACCGCCTAGGTTTATTTTACCTATTTGTATTCTTGTTCTTCTCACTCAACAGACAAACATATGATATTTAAGTGGCTCATTCTTGAAGTTCTGTTCTAATTAAATTCTTCTTTGAAGTAGATACTCTTGGTCTTCAGTATTACATATGTCCAACACAAGTAACAATCACTTCAAATCAGACTGCATTAAAGAACAAACGAGTCTATACAGCATCAAATCAAACTTGTGGGTAGTCATAAGTTTCAGAGGTAGCTGACTGCATGACTTTATAAAAGCCTACACAAGAGCTCCATCTTCGGCTTCAGCCATCAACACTTAGCTGAATCCTTGGGCTTGTTTTCTTTCAAGCTAAGGTAGACTGTCATTGAATGTGTTCCAGACCATATCACGATGTATTAGAAAAGAGACTTCAAACCATCTGACAACTGACAAAATCAAGTTCTCTGTTTCAATTTCCAGGTCATGTGACAGGCATGGGCCCTCTACATTCTGTCAAGCAATCACAATTTTATATGCTATTATCGACTGCGATTTAGAAAGACACATGCTGGAGCTCTAAATTGATTTAGCTTGCTCTCTGACTGGTGCTTACAGGTGGTGGTCAGTACATGGATTAAAAAAAAAAAAGACAGGCTTATTTCAAATGAGGTAAGTGAATTCAAACATACAAGCTATCAAAAAATTTCAAGCAACTTCTATCAGACCTTTTATCTCATCATTGCCCTTTGAATATACCTATACCCCTTTATAATATCCATCCCTACCAAATATCAAAAGTTAATGTGTACTCTGTTATATCTCCAAAAACAAATAGTTTTTTAAGGTGTACAATTAATGTGTATTTTTTAAATCAACTAGTCTATTATACAATCAGCCATTGAAGAAAAGTGATGAAAGAAGAAAGGAAAATATGTTGCATGTCTGTTATCTTTTATTATGATTATATTTATGTGTTTGCATGTAGCTGGAGTTTTCCTGCCTGGCCCACTGTCAGGACAAATCTCTGTCACCCACCAGTCCCACAGCAGCTCAGACCCAACCAAGTAAACACAGAGACTTATATTGCTTACAAACTATATGGCCGTGGCAGGCTTCTTGCTAACTGTTCTTATATCTTAAATTAATCCATTTCTATAAATCTATACCTTGCCATGTGGCTCGTGGCTTACCAGCATCTTCACATGCTGCTTGTCACGGTGGTGGCTGGCAGGGTCTCCCTCCGCCTTCCTGTTCTCTCAATTCTCCTTTCTGTTAGTCCTGCCTATACTTCCTGCCTGGCCACCGGCCAATCAGTGTTTTATTTATTGACCAATCAGAGCAACACATTTCATATACAGACCATCCCACAGCATTTGCATTTATATATATTAAAATTTCTATATATTAAGACAGTACATTTTATTTACAGAAATTCTTTTTAATTAATTCTTTCATTCATGGTAACTTCAGACAAATATACAATGTCATATGGTCACCTACATACCATATTACCCCCTCCAACTCCTTCATAGTCCCCCCAAGACATCCCCCTTCCACTTTCACATCTTTATGGTTCCTTTTTATCTTTTATTTTTTTTTAAATAATTCAACAATGCCATATAGTGCTGGCCATAGGTACATGGGTATGGTATCATACACTGTAGCATGGGAATCTTACCAGTGGCTGAATGCTAAAAAAAGAAAATAGAAAGGAAAAAGAAAGGGAGAAAGAAAGAAAAGAGGGAAGGAAAGGAAGAAAAAAAAAGGAGAGAAAAATGAATTCTCTCTTTTATAGAAATGATCAATTGCCAATAGTCCCTCATTATTGTGTGAGGCTTGGAGTTCATCTACCCCATCTATGCTAGGATTTTGTCTGTTTTGATCTTATGTAGATCCGATGATGAAAACCACAGTTGCTGTGAGTTTGTAAATGCAATATCTATTTTTTTCCCATCTGAAGACAGCATTCAAAGCACTCTTCCCCATCTGCAGGTTCTTACTTCCTGCCTCATCTTCCAAGAATTCCTTTTGTGTGTATTATGAAAACTGGCCTACGCAACAGCTAATGATGACTTATAAATATTAGCATTGACTAAAAAGTTATTCTGTACTCAGTTAATAATTTATACACCAAGAAAACTTGTCTTATTTCTATATTAATATAAAAATATACTTGTGTGCAATCAATAAATGAGTCAAATTTCCTTGGGCTTAAGGAGTATGTTAGGTACACCAAGACCTTCAGTTCAATAAACAAACCGGAAAGAGTTAATGCAACTAAAAAGGCATACTATAGATTCTGACCCTAGATGTTTAGGATGTGTGATATCCAACCAGGGAAAATACTAAAACATAAAAAGAAATAAATTATGGTGTTATTTAATTAAATGGGAAGCTCAATGTGCTCTGGAGGCAATTTATTACAATAACTGGAGCATCCAATCCTTGCAGTGCATTGTAATGAATATAAATCAAGGAATCCTCTCTTAGAAGAAAAACATTTACCAATTGCTTATAAACTGTACCTGAGGGCCTCATTAGATTAATGTGTTACTAGAATGTGCATTATCTTAGCAAACTTTGTTTAAAGCATCACTACCACATTCAGCATCACTAACACTTGCTTCTCTCTGAGCACCATGCCTTTCCTGTCCTATTCCTGGCTCTTTCTTTTTTTTTCAGATTTCCCCTCCTGACTTTGCCTAACCGTCATCGGGCTCTTGGGTATTTCCAGAGCAGATTCTTCATGATAAACATCACCAGGCATAACATACTGTCAAGTAGCTATAATTTCTCCTAAAACTATCCTTTTGATACTTGATTTTTCCTTATATGTTAATATATTCCATCTTGTTAAAGATGGAATATTGGGATTATTTCCATTGTTTCTCTCTCTAACCTCTTACTACATCTCTCTAGCAATTCTGTACAAAATCCAAGACTTTTTTGATATAATATTTTTTAAGAATTTGCTCCCCACTGCTATTCTACCATTGTTTATAGGCACATTGATGTGTCAGGTGAATTGCTACCACATATATTTAGCCATTACTCTTCTATTTTCAAAACAAAAAAAAAACCCAATACTGTTCAAAAATAAATAGCTTAATCATATCTCTAAGAATAACAATCCTTTGAGTATATGCCCAAGAGTGGTATTGCTGGATCATGAGGTAGATTGATTCCCAGTTTTCTGAGAAAACACTGTGCTGATTTCCAAAGTGGCTGTACAAGTTTGCACTCCCCCCAGCAATGGAGTAGTATTTCCCTTAAGCCACATCCTCTCCAGCATAGTCTGTCATTGGTGTTTTTGATCTCAGTCATTCTGAAAGGTATAAGGTGGTATCTCAGATTTGTTTTGATTTGAATTTCCCTGATGTCTAAGGATGTTAGGCAACTGATACCACAAGGACATTTGCTCAATTATGATCATAGCAGCATTATTCCTAATAGCCAGAACCTGGAAACAACCTAGATGTCCCTCAAAAGAAGAATGGATAAAGAAAATGTGGTACATTTACACAATGGAATACTACTCATCTGTGAAAAAATTGTAGGCAAATGAATGGAACTAGGAAAAAAACATCCTGAGAGAGGTAACCCAGACCCAGAAAGACAAACATAGTATGTACTCACTCATAAGTGGATATTAGACGTAAAGCAAAGGATAACCAGACAACACTCAACAACCCCAGAGAAGCTATGTAACAAAAGGGACCCTAAGAGAGACAAGCATGGATTCCCCTAGGAATAGGAAATAGATATGATTTCCTTGCCAGGTGGTGGTGGCGCATGCCTTTAATCCCAGGACTCGGGAGGCAGAGGCAGGCGGATCTCTGTGAGTTAGAAGCCAGCTGGGCTACAGAGTAAGTTCTAGGAAAGACGCAAAGCTATACAGAGAAACCCTGTCTCAAAAAAAATCAAAAAAAAAGAAAGAAAGAAAAAAAAAGAAAGAAAAAGAAGAGAAAAAAATTCCTGAGTAAATTGTGAACATGGGGGAGAGGAGGTAAGGGAAGGTGGCAAAAGAAAATGAGGGAAGGGGATGGCTGAGTTGGGGAAGAGACAGAGAGGGAGAGCAAGGAAAGAGTTATCTTGATAGAGGGA
The DNA here is from genome assembly GCF_007827085.1 of Peromyscus californicus insignis. Lineage (NCBI taxonomy): Eukaryota > Metazoa > Chordata > Mammalia > Rodentia > Cricetidae > Peromyscus > Peromyscus californicus. Next base: position 45,561,693 of record NW_026294491.1, on the reverse strand, counting down.
GCCATTGTGGAGTTAGGGAGAAACCTTGTGCTTGGGAAATTCCAAGGAACTCACAAGGATGACCCCAGCTAAGACTCCAAGCAGTAGTGGAAAGAGTTCCTGAACTGGCCTTTCCTTGTAATTAGATGGATGACTACCCTGATTGTCATCATAGAACCTTCATCCAGTAACTGATGGAAGCAGATGCAGAGATCCACAGCTATGCATTGGGTGGAGCTCCTGGAGTCCAGTTGAAGAGAAGGAGGAGGGATTATATGAGCAAAGGGGTCAAGATTATGATGGGGAAATCCACAGAGACAGATGACCCCAGCTAGTTGGAGCTCACTGACTCTGGACTGACAGCTGGGGAACCTGCGTGGGACCAAACTAAGCCCTCTGAATGTGGGTGACAGTTGTGTGGCTTGGGCAGTTTGTGAGGCCACTGGCAGTGGGACCAGGATTTATCCCTAGTGCACAAACTGGCTTTTTGGAGCCCATTCCCTATGAAGGGATACCTCTCTAAGACTCCATATGGGGAGGCCGGGGAAGAGGCTCAGTGCTGGCTCAGCTTGATATTTGTTGACTCCCCATGGGAAGACTCACCCTCTCTGAGGAGCAGATGGGGGCGTGAGGTGGGGGGAAGGTGGGCAGTGAGTGGGAAGAAGGGAGGGAGTGGGAACTGTGGATGGTATGTAAAAAGAAAAAAAACCTTTAAAAAATTTTAAAAAAATCAATCAACAACGTACATTCATTCATAAATTCTTACATCATAAGTAATTTTATTACCCAAAAGCAATATCATTTTAAAAAACTCATCTATTCAAAATATTTTTCTGATCCTTGTTTCTAATACCATGTCCACTTCAGTTAATTATTTGAATACTGCCATTTTGCCCCACCCTATATTTTAATCTGTACCCTTTAGAATGTTCCCATGAATTTCCTGTCTAGTGGAACTTTTTGCATCCCCAAATACCGTGACCTCTTTTGACTTCTATTCTATTCATCATGTTCATTCATGTGTCATCAAAATCCAGTTTCTTTTCTTCAACTCTGTAGATCTCCCAAAGCCTAATTCACATCCCCAAACTTTTCATATTTGTCTCAATCTGTTCAGTATCTTAGCTTTCAAGATTTACCTATCTTGGAGCATTATCTCTTGAAAATGTTACTTGTTAATTATGTACTGATGTAGTCATAAGGTTTCTCTTGTCCCACCCTACCCCCTTGGTCCCTCAGACACTTATAAAATAATTATTCAGAGGCTTAATATTAATTACCAATTACATGGCCTATGGCAGGCTCCTTGCTAGCTAGCTCTTCTGACTTAACTCATTTATATTAATCTATAAGTTGCCATATCTCTGTGGCATTAGTTATCTGCTGGCATCTTGCTGTTCCTTTGGCAGTGCTGGCATCTTTCTGCCTCTGCCTTTCTTCTTCCTGTTTCACTCTTTTGGAATTCTTACCTGACTATAACCTGACTCACCATAGACTAGAGCAACTTCTTTATTTCCTAATCATAGCAACACATATTCACAGCATAAAGAAAGACATACCACAGCATACTAACATGTATAAGTGGTATTATTTCAAATTTAAAAATAACAGCTACTCCTTGTGACATTATATTTTACTACTAATGGTGGATATTCCTACTAATGGTTATTCACAATGTATTTAGTATATTCTGTGACCTATAACACCTTGCTTTTACTTTGAAGATAAAGAATATACTTTGAAGAACTAGAATTTTTAAAGCCTTTGTCTCCTTATGCATTACTTAAATGTTTTTAAAAGGAATATAATAGAAAAGTAGAGGGAAGAAATAGGGATAAAGAACAATAAGAATGTCAGAAAAAGACAGGGTAATAATATTATTTTATGTTTACTTAAACTTGCATATGGAGTTACCCATTTAAGAAGGGCAATGTGTCATGCAAATGTTATAGACCACCTAACAAAAACCTTGGAAAGAGGTTTGGGAAACCTCATTTTGAGTTATCGGTCAGGGGAAGGTAAGAAACTCACAAAACCATATAGGCTGCTGTCACTGCTTTAGGTTTCTTCCAATAAACTGAAGCCCCTATTGCTGAAGATACCACATACTTCAGACATAAGATTTGAGGAAACTGAGCTGGATCTGACCTGGGAGCATCTTCACTGATGAGTAGTTTTTACAGCATTGGAATGAGCTATGCAAACTGCTGAGGGCAAGTATCAAAAGATAGTTCTACCCAGATGTATTGTTTACAGATCATAGCAATAACCAAATGGCAAGATACCCTACAAGTGTAATAGTGGCACTTGCATCCTAGGATTTACCAACAGGTGTCTAATATGAATTAAGGCTGCTCAGTCAGAAAAAAAAATCATGCCTGGCACTATAAACCTAGCCCAATCTGTGGCTTGTGTAGCAGTGGACCCTAGAGGAGAACCTACTACTTTTACTTCCCTAAGTCAGTATAATATCTAATTGCATTCTAAATAATAATTCTTATGCACACAAGTAAAAGTATCTTTCATGCCTCACCTAAGAATCATCTTTTTGAACTAGACAGATTCTATCACAGAAAATCACAGCTGGTATAATGGAAAGAACAACTGATTGTGGGGTTTCCAGCCCCCATTGATATGTTTACAGCACTACTCCTACACCAAGGATCATCAGGGAAGTGAGGGTGGAAAGATTGTCAGAGTTAGAGTATCAGGGCATCTTTGTGAGATACAATCTTCTCTACATTGCACCAAGACTCTACCCATGAAATATTAACAATATGGCCACCTAACTGAACAATGACACCAGTTGACATGCCAACATGAATGAGAGAATTCTCACAAGTCCCCACCTCTACAGGGAGAGATGCAGGCAATTAACGGCTGCTAAGATAAGGAGAATCAGGATTCTGGAGAGGTGCCCCTGGACAGATTACTCAGTTCTAAGTGAACAGACCTAAATAAACATACATGTGAGTAAAAATAAGGAGAACCAGCAGATTACTTGTTTATAAATTAAGTGTATGGCCGGGCGGTGGTGGCGCACGCCTTTAATCCCAACACTCGGGAGGCAGAGCCAGGCGGATCTCTGTGAGTTCGAGGCCAGCCTGGGCTACCAAGTGAGTTCCAGGAAAGGCGCAAAGCTGCACAGAGAAACCCTGTCTCGAAAACCCAAAAAAAAAAAAAAAAAAAAAAATTAAGTGTATGTATGCAGAAACCAATAATAACTAAAGAATGTTCTTCAAATTTTGAATAAAATGAATAGCTAGCATCATATATGCAGAAAGGAAACTCACAAAAGAGCTACAACACAATAGAAATTATAGTGGCAATTTGTGCAACATCTTTATTATAAAATTGAAAGTAAAACACAGCTTAGTATAAAGCATAACTGGCATCTACTTACCTTCATCAAGTGGGTAAAATACAAATTTATAATTCTATTAACTTTACAACACTACTCTTTAAATGATATCATTGAGACTACTTAACAATATTTAAATTTTTTAACAATATGTGACTGATCTGTAGTTGATGACACAGTCAGAAAGGGAACTAGACAGATGGAGTCTAGAAAACCTCTCCCATCATAAATTAATAACACACAGAGGTAGAAAATATAAAATTTTAATTACAATCAAGGTTAAGAATATACCAAAATTTCCTTTACAATTTTTAATAATTTTGGAGAGCTGCAAAACTTCTGGGAAAAAAACAGGAGGCCACGAGCAATCAAATATACTGATCCTTTTTGTTTTATTTTAATGAGCTGCAATGTACATTCATGGTGTTTATTAAATATCTCCATGCTTTCCTGGCCACTTTTGTTTACAATATAATAGAGTGCTCATACATGAACTCTATGTATTTTCAAAATAGCGAGATCCAAGAACACTGATATTCAAAAGACCTTGCCAGTGATTTTTGAAAATTAATAATCTGCATAAATTTAAGAACCTGACTGAATATCAGATATTTTATGAAGATTTTGAGAAATTATGTATTTTATCAAATGGACACAAGGAGAATTAGAAGTAGTTTCATAAATGGATAATGTATAAAATTTTCAGTTACCAAAATGCTTTAATTATTTGAGTTTTATGTCTTCTAATATTATAAATCAGGAAGTGCTGATTTCCTCAGATAATCATTCACTGATAATTCTTGAATCTAAACTTTAATGATTTCTAGATTCTCTTAAATGTCTTTAAATTATTGAAGGGACTATTTTATGCAAATAATTAAAATACATTACTAAAGAGAAACGCATGAGTTATGCTAAAAAAGAGCACAAACTACTAAGAATTACCCATAACAAAATATTGTTAGAAATCAGTGGAGACCAGGAAGGAGGCAGTAAAATTATGGTACAATTTATTTTTCAAAATGCAAGCAATTTGCTGATAATCTGATACCTGTAGTTTGTTGATTAGGATTTCACACAGACTTTTACTACCAATTAATAAAAAAGTGTTTTCATATACATTAGGAACAACCTGATAATTTCTTGGTCGTAGCACTATTTGTCTTGAAGACAGAGTCACTTACAGTAAAATCTACAGTCATTTTAGATAATTAGAATTTAACTACAATTTATTGCAGTTTAATTTGCGATGAAGAAAACCAATTCTAACTAAAGTTTATTTAATCAACACGTGTATATTAAACTTCTAATAATACATATTACTACATAAATATAGTAAAACCAAATTGAATAACAACTATATTTATATATGAATCAGTCTTGTGGCTCATAACTTTCTGATGATTTAATGAACAATTAAGTCACTTGACCTAGGAAAAAATATATATGCAGTTACAATAAATTTACAAATGTACAGTCAATATCATTATTCCTTCTGACATTACATTATTGATAAAACATTGTTTGATTCTCTGTCTCTCAATATTTCCACTTATTATAAATGCATCATGTTTTTTTACTACTAATGAAAAAAAATATTAATGAGATCACAATATTGATTCTATGTCGTTTGAGTTTAAAACACTTAGTGGAATGCAGTAAACTTCCATGTGATGACACACATTTGTAAAGATTCTGCATCAGCTTACATAGATACAGAGATAGTTAGATGGCCTTTGAAAAGAAAAAGGAAAAGTAAGAGAAAGTTATTGTAACTTCCTTGATAGAATCTCAACCTCTAATACCAACTCCTAAGAATAAATATTAGAGAGACACACATAGCATGGACAGCCATGTCATTTACTCTAAGAATATAAACAAATTAAAATTCGCATAAAATCTTTGCTTTGATCCAATAACTCCAATGTTAACACTTGAATGGAATCTGTATTGACAGCTTGGTTACTGTCTGGTATGGTACTGCATGCCTTTGATCCCCAAACTTGAGAGGAAGGGGCAGGCAGATCTCCAGGCCAGCCCAACATAGCAAGTTCCAGCTGATACTGATGACTTTTCACCAAAAAAAAAAAAAAAAAAAAAAAAAAAAAAAAAAAAACCTTCTCCTTTCATTTTTTCTTTGATGGGTTCACTTTTAGAAACCTTTTAAATTTATCCAAAATTGAGACACAAGTACAAATGGCTCTCAGATCTGTGCTCCACAAACATGGTTTCCTACATCTACTGGAGCACAGTGACTAATGCAAAAGTCAGCATTGACACTTGAATATAATCTGTAACCCATAGGTTAAGTGTGGCATCAACAATTGTTTTGGGTATTCTTAAGGTTTTGCCATCTAAACACCCTTATTGGGTCATGTAGAATAGTTTAACTGCTTAAAAGTTCCTCTGTTCTCCAGTTAGTTATGTAGACCCTGCAAACCCCTGGTAGCCGTTGGTGGTTTTACAGCTTGTCTTCTTCAGGATGTGATGTGCCTGGAATTCTATTCATCATTTGTATGTTGCTCGGTTTCTCCTAACAGTATGCCTTTAAAAATCACTTCTTTTCTTCTTAAGGCCTGTTAACTTTTTCATGGTGAGGTGTTCCATAGCTCGGACATACAACACAGGCATCTTGGTTAATGTTTAATTTGGAAATTATTAATAAAGAAGCTATAAAATTCGTGTTCAGGTTTTGTTTTAGTCATGAGTTCAGACTCATTGTGGTTAATACCAAGGCATGTAAATACTGCAATGCAGGGTTCAAGTATGTTTAATTCCATCAGACGTGGCCAAATTGACTCAAATTGACAGTGATCTAAATTTCTACTAATAATGCAGAGTTTCTCATCCTTCCTGCTTGAGGTTTATTTTGTTGTTGTTTGTTTTTTGTTTTTTCACATTGCTGTGATAAAAAGCATCTTGACTAAACACAACTTAATAGAGAAAAGGTTTCTCTGGTTCACACTCTCAGATTACAGTTCATTATCATGGAGATGTCCTAGAGACAGAAATTGGAGGTCTCATATCCACAACCAGAAAGCAGAATAATTGAATGTATGCTCTCTGCTAGCATTTTCTCCTTCTATTTAATCCAGAACTACAGCCAAGATAATGGTGCCCCCCACTTTTAGGGTAGGAATTCTACCACATCAACTAAAATAATCAAGACCATCTCTCAAACAGGCAAGCTCAGAGGCACATCTCTCTGGTGATACTAGACAGTGTGTAGTCGATAATTAACACTAACTATTATACTCTCCAGCTGTGTTAGCATTTGGTAGAGTCAGTCATTTGAATTTTCCCCTACAATGAGTTTATAGTAAATTCACTGTAAAAATTTGTAACCGGACTCAAAAAATAGGAACCATGAGTTACTGATTTAAAGTAATTAACTGATATAGGTAGCTAAAAACAAACTACTGTTTTAGGCTGGCAGAAGGGCTCCACAGGTGAAAGATCTTGCTGTACAAACTTTATTTTGGGTCCATCTTCAAATCCCAAGGTAGAAGGAAAGAATAGATTCCTAAAAGTTGTCTTCCTGCCTCTGCAGAGGCACTGCAACATGAGACTTCCTGAATTTACATGTGTATAATAATTTACAAATGAATAATGATAATTATAATAGTCAAATTTTAAAAAGAAACTTTCATCTTACAATTTACATGCTCATATCAAGGTGTCTTCAAAATCAATGCATAACTGAAATTATGGAACAATACAATGCTCCAATATATGACTTTCATTGGGAGAAAACAGATAAATACTTTTTCACAGGAGTCGGGTGTAACCAACACATTTGAAAAACTGGAAAAGGATGGTGATTAGTTGACAGGTTGTACAAATATCTGTCAGGAACATGCAATTGCAGAAGACTATAACCCTTTGAAAGGTATATATATACATACACACACAGAGGCACAAACCCCCCCCCCCCCCCACTCACACACATATACTAGGTAGTCACTGGAAAGATCAGGCTGAGTTCTAACATGTTTTATTGAGATAGAGTCTGTGGGTGATGTACAGTAACTAAAAAATGAAAGATGCCTCCCCTCATCTCTAAGGTAAAACAGAAAATCTAATCAATAAATGGAAGGAAGCAATGTGTGTTTCCTGTGTTAGTAATATTCCATTTCACCTGGGCAATGTAAGGGAAAAGTAACCTGGTCTTAGGGAAAGGGAGTAATGCACTCTTTGCACACACTGAGTTGTGGTCGGTAACTAAAATGAAATCGGTTTTGAGACTATGATTACAGCCATACCTATGAGTGATGTCCAGTTAGAATGGAGAATGAAGCTCCTCCAGCTACCCTCCTGTAGAAAAAAAAATTGAAAAACAAGTAACAGGCTTTTGCTCCTGGGTAGGAAAGGAACAAGACAGGAATAATTAAATGTAAATAATATTTCATGAGGAGAAGATAAAGGGAAGATTTCACTTTTACATTTAGACACTTCCTTGAAAGGCCAATGGGTACCACAAATAGACAATGTATCTTTAAGAATAAGTTACAACCACAAGTAAAACCAAGCACAGAACAAGAACCTACACACGCATTAGGCCAAGCTAAGCTAACTTCACACCTACACTAAAGTTCTAGTAGCAGAAAATATATACAGTTTCCAAGATAAAGGCTATTTACTTCAGTTTCTAACCAACCACAAATGGCCACCTATTAGCAATGATAATAATAGACAGATATAATAAGAAGAAAGAAATGGGCACTGAAAGATTCAAAGTCATGAGAAGGACTACACACAGCATAATATTTCAACTACATGATGAACATAAAATATTTATGATTATGTTAATGATTGTAATGGTGTGAACAGATTATACAGTTATAATTATGTTATAGGAAAATATTATAAGTGAAATAAAACTAAAATCAAATGAAAATGAAATGGAAAAATTATTATAGGGAAAAAATCTGACAGGAACTTTAATAGACTCAATACAGTCAAGGAAGGAATCACTATAAAGTCAAGAATGGATCATTAAATCTTTACCATGCAGAAACTCAAGGAGAATAAAATTAGAGTATGTAAAAAGAATACTATTGAGACTTTAAATCACCAAAAAAAATGCGGCAATGTGGAAAAGCAGTCCCTTAAAGAGGAGAAACATTGAAAGACATAATTAAAAAGAATTTCCCCAAACTGCCAGGTAAAAGTAAGTCACACAACAAAGAGTTTTGGATATAACAAAACAATTTACTGCTGTAGATATGAACAATCACATAGATGTTTTTCACATATGTACTTATATATGATGGATTCTAGAATACAGGCATCATGAAAAGCAGAAAATATTGTCCATGTATTAACCTGCCCCAACACCAGATCACTGCACGCTCCGTGAGATCAAAGCCAGTCTAAGCTAATAATGAGAACCTATCAGAATGGAAAAAGAAGTGGTGGAAACTTGTAAAAACATGAAGGAAAGTATGATTTCCAGACTGAACATACATAAGCCATAGGGAAAATGCCTGTCAGTCTATCATTAGTGACTTTGTACCCATCAACTGAGAGTTTGAAAAAGAAAAAGAATATAAAGCTACACCATACAAGAATGAAAGAGCTGAGAACTACATCAAAGTTTTATCCCACAAATATTGAAACAACATGTTTCTAAGAGAGTAAATAATATATTATAATAGTGTAGATATACATTGTCATGAAACTAAAAAATATCAAAATATAAACATGTTCAACCAAATGTTTGAAACTAGACAGTGTAAGCACACACAACCCAGCATTCAGAATGTAGATATGGGCATGTTAGCTCAAGGCCATTATGGGCTCCTTTTTGAATTCTGTCTCAAACATAAGCTGAAAAAGAGCAACACCAACCGACATGCCCAAATAGACATGGAAAAGTCCAAAAGGTTTCTACTTCACACAAAGAACTACAAGCAAGTAACAACACTAAGCGCAGGAGAAACAGTATTCCCTTGGGAAGTACTCACCAAGTAGTTATCTAATTCCAAATAGTCAGTCCTTAAAACATGCTTACGAGAAACTTACACAGACTGAACAGATTATATTTAAGAATATAGATACATGTAATAGAAATTAATGAAAAAAGTTATGAATTTAAAAGATATCAAGAGGAGTATATGTGAGGGTTTGAAGTGAAGAAAGTGAAAAGAGATCGCAATTGCAATACAATCTCAAAAAAGAAAAAACAAAACAAAAAAACGAAGGCCTGTGAGTATAACTTAGAGATATAGATATATAGGGTTAGTCTTCAACACTGCTAAAACAAATAAAAATGACAACATGGAGGCCAACGTTACAAAAAGCAAATATAATTAATTAAAGAGATAAAAAAGCAACCAACCATTGACAGAATTACAATAATCACCGTCTCAACAGTGAAAAAAAATTGCTAGAAAAGATGATCAAATGTGTAGGAAACACAAATAGAGTAAACCAAAGAATAATGCTCCCTAAACCTAGGAAGAGGTGGTAATGAACATATTGGAACCCTCAGGTGTGACACCCAAGTTGTATCCACAAGATGAAAAGAATCAATCATGACTAGTATAAAGATGTGATGGCCAATGCCTGAGGATTACCATGGATTTAAGGCCAATTTGTGACTATATAATGAGTTGTGGACCAGATTAAAGGAGTTCTTTAGATTCTGTATCAAATATATAAACAACAGAAAGAAGAGTAGCAAATGTCTCTGGTGCTAATCAACATCTTGTTGTGATCCAAACGTTAGAGGTAGAAACTAGATATGTGGCTTATTCTGAAATCTCATTTTCAAAGGACCTCTGGAATGGAAGCCAAAAAGAAATGAGGAGGATGAAGGTTAGTACAGAACCCTCACTACGAGAAAGGTTATGCTTGGCATTATGATCCATGCTCAGATGTCTTTGCATGAATGAACTTCATTTCTCAAAGGTCCTTGTGGCAGATGTTTTCACTCAGAATCCCAATTTGTGGATTAACCTGCTGAGGATCCATTTTTTGACCTATAAAAGGACTTCCTGTTTCAGCATGGCTCACAGACGATCATGAGGAACATGTCTTGGCCTGGTAACCTCATCACAATTTGGGCCATCTCTCTTTGGCCATTGCAACTGAGAAGTGTTCTATGCTTAGTCCCTTGAGCTCATTATGCTCCCATATTTTCTTTGCTGAATTCTCTACTTCTTTTTTTAAAACTATTATCCAATAATCACTCCTGGAAGAACTTTCTATAGTAAAAATCTGTCTCATGGATTCCAATCTGTTACAGAGAGGTGAGGATATTTTTTTTCTTATTTTCAGTATACAGCACCCCATTGTTCTCTGATCAGTCTAATCAGCAAAGTAGATATCATTTTATCTTTCAGCTCTTATCAATTAAAATGCATGAGTGTAACTTTCATCATTTATAAAGCATCATCTGAGCTTTATCTACCACAAAGTGTTTGACAATTTTCAATGCATAAACTTTATATTCAGTAACTTCAGAGGTGAGTCAGATATCTTGCACAGTGCATTCTTTTCTTCCTCACTTATATTGTCTCAGATTGACTGATCTGAATTCCCTTCTCCCCGCCTTTCACTCATTTTAAACCGTAGGGATACCTCAAAGCTATTGGAAATGTATGTTACACTTTTGTGACCCTTCTGAACTCCATTTTCTAATATCATTTGTTCAAGTCTAACAATTTCTTATTTTTCTTTCTTGTCTACTAGCAACACCAAAATGAAATGGCCTTGTCTATATTCTGCCCTTAAACCTGTGTCTCAATTCTAGCACAGGGAAAGCAGCCACCAGGGACCTATTTTCACTTTTACTTTCCATGTGGGAAAGCACCTCTGTTTTTTGTTGTTGTTGTTTTTGTTTTTTCTATAGGAGAGCCATGCTATGGATTATTTGGAAATTTGTTAAATTTTCACTGTTTTAAACCACTCTCAAATGTTCAGTGTATGTATTGTTTTTAAAATTCCATCTCAGTCTATTGTTTCTATACCATAGCTTTTAATTTTTAAGTGTGTGTATGCGTATGTGTGTTCACGTGTGTAAATGTTTCAAGAATGACATTGAACTGATCCTCCTGCCTCCACTTCCTGAGTACTTTGATTACACACATACAGTAGCATGCTTATTTTATGCAATGTTGGAGATTAAATATAGGATCTTGTATAAGCTCTGTTCATTGAGCTACACCAATAGTCCAGGTTAAGTGCTTTAATAATTTTATCTATTAAAAACTTTTTATAGAAATGCATGCCAAGCACAGTGGCACACACCTTTAATCCCAGAACTCAGGAGGCAGAGTTAGGATGATATCTGTCAGTTCGAGGCTAGCGTAGTGAATTCCAAGACAACCAGAGCTACGTAGTGAGATCCTGTCTTAAAAACAAAAACAAGAATAAATTATATAAATATGCCAAAATATATCTCTTATTCTTTTTAGTAGATGAAAACCAAGCATACCCATGTAAAAGATAGTGGCTTGATAGTATTAGAAACAGATTCATTGTGTATGTATGTATGTATATATGCAAATATTTTATGAACTTTAAGAAAGCATATTATGACACTATATGGATTTTTCAAACATCCTCAGTGTTATATAGCTTTTCTTGTTACATGTCCCTACTGTATTCTATATTTATCATTATAACCAAATACAAGTGTAACTCTTATCAGTCATCAAAAAACCATTTTTTGTTGCAGAAAAAAGGCATTAAATAAAGCCACAACTAGTCAAAATGTAAAGAACAACTGACTGTATTGTGACCACTCACACTGTTATATCTACAACACAACACTTATCTCTAAGGTTCAGAAAGCATCACAGAAGAGGATGAAGAAGAAGAAGAAGAACAAGAACAAGAACAAGAAGAACAAGAAGAAGAAGAGGAGGAGGAGGAGGGGGAAGGGGAAAGGGAAGGGGAGGGGGAGAGGGGAGGAGGGGGAGGGGAAAAGGAAGGGGAAGGGAAGAAAGAGGAGGAGGAGGAAGAGAAAGAGGAGGAAGATTATAATAACCAGGGGACCATGATGTTGGCTGTGCAATTGTACCTTGTACCTAGGACAAGGAAGCTGCACTCATGAAATTTCAAAATTATGGTGGCCTAAAGTAGACATGCACAGTAACAACACTAGTTAACATGCCAACATCATTGGGAAAAATGCACAAATACTCACCACTATGGCCTAGAGCTATAAGCAGTAATATCTACTGAGATATTTTAGTTATCCTAATTTAGTTATCTAACACCAAATGATCAACCATAAATATATATAAAAGCAACATTAAATTGTCTCAACAGATTGCATGTATATATTTACATGCAAGTATACATGTAACAATAAATATTAAAGAAAGATAAAAATAAAAATAAAACAAAACCAGGATGTGGTAACAGAGGACTGAAAATAGCAGTAGATTGTGTGCATGAATGAAATGTAATAATGGCATCCATAATTAATAAATACCAATAAAAATAAATATCATCTAGGACTTATTGGAAACTTCATTTTGTATTTTAAATTTAATTTTAAAATTATGATAATAGCTGGGCAACGGTGGTGCACGCCTTTAATCCCAGCACTCAGGAGGCAGAGCCAGGCAGATCTCTGTGAGTTCAAGGCCAGCCTGGGCTACAGAGTGAGTTCCAGGACAGGCATCAAAACTAGACAGAGAAACCCTGTCTCAAAAAAAAAAAAAGAGAGCATCTAAGCAGATGTGCTAGAAATTTTAGTTTTTATATTGTTATAAGTAAAAAATTATTTTGGTGAAACAGGAAATTCTAATTTTAAGAACATAAATGATTTTACTATCTCTACCAAGGAAGAGGACTCAAACACCCTTGACATTTAAACTGAGAGAAAATTGTAATCAGATCACAAGAAACAGAATCACTATCAGGAGTGTCATAATGTTTTTATATAGACATTAAAGTTATAGAAATTGTTAGTTGTGTTTAATTACTAGATATTTTTACACAAAATTAACTTCATGTAAATATGTGACATAAGATTCTTGGAATAGTATTTAAAATGTGAATAAAATATTTCTTAAATTTAATAATTTCATCTTTATTTCTAACTCGATTTTAGTGTCACATTTACATTACAGAAAGATGAACATTTTTAGCATTTAATATAATCTACTTATAAACAGTATGATATCTGAATTAATTAATATTTATGTTTCCTTTCTGTCATTAAAAATCCCATAGAGAGGTTGTCTCTTACATGTAATCTAAATGCTTCATATAGTTAATGTTATTGTGAGCAGTTAAAACAATTATAACATAAACAAACTAAAGAAGTGCTAGAAACTTTTTTCAGGCATTTATAGTGCTATATTAATAATTATTTATTTTGGAGTAAATCTTTGCAAAAAAGTTCCCCAGAAGTTATCACTCAGTTATGTTATGTGCACAATAGTTTCTCGTTGTGGACTATTTTCCTTCTATGTGTGGTCACACTGGTGAAGGAAATACTAAATGTTGAAGAAACAATAGACTAGATGACCCTCTCCACTGATTGGACTGGAAACTTAAAGCCAAACGAGAGCCAGATGCAAAGGTTACATATTGGTGACCTGGGCTCAAGCAAAGGCTCTCGGGTCCCTCTGAATACAGAGATTAAACAATTTCTTGGCTTTGTACCACAAAACGCATATCCATTCATCAAGTCGTTGCAAATTAGCATTACTGTGTCCAGTGGGAATGAAAGACCGATGTATGCATAGGTTTCAGCCGAGTTCAGTGTACACTCTGCTACAAAAGTGTAGTCAGTGTATGCTTATGAAATAATTCAGTATGGACTTGGGAGTAGCAATTCCTCGTGTTAGATTACTGTAATCCCTGGAGCTTTGTGGCTGATAGTTTCTATTCTTCAGCTTCTGTCTTAAACTTGAGTCACAGTTAGATCCTAATCATGGATATGTTCACATCAGGTGTGGTCATCAATGGGAAGCAATTCAAATGGTTTCGTGTGTGGAGTCCTCTCAAATCTTTCAGGGTGTGTGAATCTTTCAACACCTATCCAACAGGTATAACCCAAGGTCTGACAATCAAAACGTATAAAACTCACAAGTCACTAGCTTCAGCAGCTTTTCCCCAGTCAGGATGTGAACAATCCCCAGGAAAGACTCATAAGACAACCAAGGCTGTTTGACTGTTTCTTCCTGTTGTATGGCAATGGAGGAAGTAAATGGATCTTATTTACTGATGTTAGTTTCCTGGCACCCCGAGAAGCATGCTGGAAACTCCAGAGTTCCTGACTGCCTTTGTATTCTTGTATCCCATTAAAGCGTGATCTCCTTTGGCCACAGTTACAAGTCTCAATTCCCCAGATATTACAAGTAAGAGCTTAGCTATCACCTGTGCTTTTGAGTACCAGGGGGAGTGTACTTGACAGAGAATATTAAGGAACCTGTTTGTAATTCGAATCTTAAAAGGTCTTATAAATATAAAACCCAAAGCCAGATATTGGTGTGAATTCCGAAAGATCAGAGAAGCAGAACCAGCCACAGCTAACCTCACCTCACCAACTTCTCAGCCCATCCTGTTTTCTCAAACTGTGTCTTCATCCGAATTGATCTCAACTGAACTGCTACTAAAAGCCTAAAAGCATAAAAGCCTCTAGTTTCTGGTCCTCACGCCTTGTGTACCTTTCTACTTCCTGTCATCACTTCCTGGAGTTAAAGGCATGTGTCCTTCCCAAGCAAAACATGAGATTTCAAGTGCTGGGATTAAAGGTGTGTGCCACCATGCCTGGCAGTTTCCAGTGTGGCCTTAAATTCTCAGAGATCCAAATGGATCTCTGCCTGCAGAATGCTAGGATTAAAGGCATGGGCTACCACCAAATAACCTCTATGTTTAATATAGTGACTGTTCTGTTCTCTGGCCCCCAGATGAGTTTATTGGGGTGCACAATATATCAACCACACCTGTTCTTCTATTCCAGTTTGCCTCCTAATTGAAATAAAGGTCATGCCTTTGTTTTTTCTTTCTTTCTCTCTCTCTTTCTTTCTTTCTTTCTTAAAGACTTCAATCCATTTTTAATACTGGTCAGGGCTTACTTTTTTCCAGGGAGTAACTGTCTCTGAAAATCTTTAGGCATCAGAGGCAGAAGGAAATACTAAAGTCACCCCAGAAAGATTCTTCCCTTTCCATCCATAATGACCAGGCTTTGTTTAGACCACTTCACTTTGACTTTTTTTTTTTTTTTGGTATGTGCCTGAGTATGAGTATGAGCATGTAAGTGCTAATGTGTGTATAGATGCCAGAAGTGAGCATAGGATTCCCTACAGCTGAGTTGCAGGTGTTTGTAAGCCACTGGCTTCAGGGACAGGGACACAGGTCCTCTGCAAAAGCAGTATGTGTTCTTAAAGGCTGAGTCCTTTATCCAGTACATAGAGATGTCAATTCAGGTTCTATATACTCTGAAGAGAACATTTAAGAATTAAATGATGACCAAACTTTTCTTCAAGTTCATCTTACAGTAACTTCAGAGAAAATCCCAAATACTCCAATTTCCCAATTATCCCCATACAAGGCATGATTGGAATACACAGTTGGCAAGTTAAAGAATGCCTCATCAACTTTGGAATATTGACTTTTCTTCTAGGACCAGATTGACTGCACATAACTAGTCTTGCATCCTACCAATTTTTCTTTAAAGGTATTATTATAGCATCTAGGAATGGGTCGCCATGCTAAGGATTTGTAAACAATTAATGTATTTTCATTAAATCACATGGCTCAAAAGATTACAACTTGTGTTTTAAAATATTCTTGTGTTATAGATAAAATGTATAGTGTATTAATAAATGGTTAAAATGAGCAAAAATTTACAAGTATGTAATAAAAAATAATTATTTATTTTTGAGATACTGACTCACTGTATAGTCCAGGATTTTTTAAGTCTTGGGACCCTCTTGATTTACTCTCCGCCACAAAGTGACAGGATTATTGTCATGTAGCACTATGTCTGGACAAATACTTATTTTGAATAAAGCAAATTTATTCTGTCAAAGACATGTAGAAAAAATAAAGAATACTCTTAGATGTTAAATGTCTATTAATAATTTTAAATAGTGTCTGTTTCATCAATGTAAGATTTATGCAAATACATACATATTACCTGTATATTTTTATTAAGACTATAAATTATTCAAATGTATTAAATTAAAGCAAAACCAATAACATGACTTTTTATTATTTTTGTATTGCATTTATTTATTTATTTCATGTATTTATGTGTGTGTGTGCAGGCATGCATGCATGCACTTATGCACATGTTCATTCATGTCATGGTGTGCTGTAGAGCTAAGAAAATAACTTAGAGGAGTCCATTCTCTCCTATCTATTGGTCCCACTTACCAAACTCAGGTTCCCAAGCTTAGCAGCAAATATTTCTGTCCAATCACCCATCTCATTTGGCTTCTCCATCATCTTTAAAATATAATGATAAGATCTCATTTTTCATGTTTACATTGTGAAATAAATTATTTAGTACTGATATACAACAATAGTCACAACTTGCTGTGTGCTAGCAAATAATAAAGGATTTTTGAAAATAGAAACTAAGTAGAAGCAAAATAAAGGACTTGACATCTAAAAGGGAATAGAATGGCTACAAATAGCTGTTATTTTCCCACACACATTACATATAAATGTAAATGTAAAGTTTTTAATAATGGCAGAAGTATGTAGATTTACATGTAACTGAGAACACAGTAAGGGGGTGGAGACGTGAAGGTCTTGCAAAACTATGTTATGTAGGGCATACCCTATCACTCCAGCAAGCAGAAGCAACTTTCTACAGAACCAACTTTCGATAGAGAGTTTCTGCAGAAGCAACTTTCTCCAGAGAGATCAGGACCATCCAAGCCAGTTGTAGAGGTGCACAACCATGCTCTCAGCACGAGGACGGCTGCATTTCATGGGCCAGTCTGCACAGTAAGTTCCAGGCCAAGCTGGGAAAAATGGTGAGACCCTGTAACTTGAAATACAAAGAACAACAAAAACAACAATAAAAAATGTGTTAACATGAGTAACAAACTCAGCTGTTAGACATACTATTACATGATTGCATGACATCTTGGTTTTAATTGTCTGCAGTGTTTCCTTAAGATGATTTTAACAGGCTTTATCCCCCTGGCTCAATGCAGTCTATAAACTGAGACCTGAACAAAGATAGAAAACTGTACCTAAGAGGGGTACATAGAAAATACCTAATATGGTGAGGGGTTAATGTCGTGCAGTTTGCTTTTGGAGTCACACATACACAAAGCAAGGGAACAAAAAGACACCCCACTACATACATTTCACAGTTTATTAGCATCACACTTTCCCTTTTCCATTGAAAGATAGAGGCTTTTGATTATTTTATGTGGGCTTATATTATTTCTATCCACATGAAATTCTATCTTTGTATAGTCAGATGAGCAATGTCCATCTCCTTGAAACCAATGAAAGAAGAATGAGAAAGTGATCCATTCTGTGTCAGGTGAGTTCTGTGGGTAAGGGATTAAGACATAGAAATTCATTCGATTCTTTGCCCTTCTGCACTCCTACATCTTCCTTCACGAGTGAGATGAACAAATTCAGGACGGAGAGGGCCCTTGTGTTAAATCTGGCATGTACATAATCTCTCCAAGAGACAGAAAAGTACTACTGCCACCTACAGATATCTCCTGGGTCTTGTATTTCATCACTTTGAAATGTGAACAGATAGGAAGATAATGTTATATCATGGTTGCCCTTCACCTCATTCATGTGATTTCTGAATACCTCTCAGGAAATCATTTTCCTTGAAGGAAACAAATTAACAAGACCGCCATTTAAACAATTAACCATCAACCTCTTCTCTGCAAAAAAAAATAAAAAATAAAAATAAAAACACCAATCAGTAAAACAACCGGTGTTCATACAAGCAATGAGAATTGCTGCAGGGAAATTGAAGGAAGACTTAACCTGTTATTTTTCTGAAGCAAAGAAAGGCAAATTTTACATGACAGTAAAAATGCATGTTTTAACCCACACTTACTTTGTTTCTCCTGCCTCGGAATGGTTTCAGAATTTTCAAATGAGCCCTGGCATTTGGAGAACTAGAAACCATTAGTGTACACCAAGTAAGCATCATTTTACTTCAGTGCTGTTTCTCTGAGACTTGATCAACAGACAGAATTAAGAACTGTATCGATATGTGCACATACCCGTATTTGTTTTTATTCCTCTCTCTCCATCTCCCTCAGCCCCCGCCCCCCATCTCATGGGTTTCCTCTAACATTCCTCCTTTACTTATTTGCAATTTCATTCTCTGAACATCAGAACACTGAGTTAAAATTTGTAAGATTTACTTGACTCTGGGCATAATATGTTATATCATGGCAATTAAATGTGTGATTCTATGTTTATCAAACAATTTAGAGGCATTTACCAAACATCTCTACGTATCAATATCCCCTTTAAAGTGTAATTTACTCAAGATATTATACTCAATTTGAAGTTAAACATTTAATAATTACTTTTAATTAGAAATGTCATAGTGTAAGCAAGAAATAATTGTACCTATGTTTGTTCTATCTATATCACCTACATGTATTTGTAGTTATTGTTTTTACCATATTGTAGTTAAACCATATTGTTGTAAGCAGAAAAAGAAGATACTTGAAAATAAAATCACCCCATTCCTCATAAAGCAGGTATAGGTTTCATGGGACATGGAAAGGGAGATGAGTCCTCACACTGAAGTCTGCTTGAAGTTTTTTACTAGCTGAGAATCAAGGCTTTCAGGATTTCCAGCATGATAGATGTCATTTACTGTTGAACTTGCCTACATAGAGATAATATTTCTTTTAAGTAGTAATATTTTCAGATAAAAATGTTAAAGTAGCAATGGACCATATATTTAGGGAGTCAGTACACTCAGTCTTATTTCTTTTCCACAAGTAAACCTAAAATTGTCTAGGAAGTTCACCACTAAGAATTGTCAGATTATGCGCTGCAACCCTTCGGACTTTGGGCTTTACCTTATCGGCTGAAATCCTATCTACCACTCCGCAGGAACCACCCTCTGGTCTTGGCTACATTTCTTAGTGACCATCTGATTTGTAAAATCAGACACCAATGAAATCATACATAGTTATTTTAAAGTCATTTGAGAAGACCTCTCTTAAAAACCTAACAGTTGGGAATTGTTTGATGTCATTTTTAAGTTTTATTGCATTATGATTAGATGGGATAAATGAAGTTATTTCAATGTCTGTGATTTTTTAAAGATTGACTTTGTGTCCCAGGATGTGGACTACTTCATAGAGACTTCCCTGTTGCTGCTTGGCAGACTGTATGTTCTTTGGTGTTTGCATGGAATATTCTGTAGATACCTGTTAAATCTGTTCGATGTATGATGCCATTTAATTCTGATGTTTCTCTATTTTTTTTTTGTCCAGATGACTTATCTGTTGGAGAAAGTCACCTACTGTTAATGGGTTTATGTTAATCTGTGTCTTTGAATACAGTAGTATGCCTTTTTTCATTTTTTAAAATTAAATTGTTTGCACCAGAGTTTGGTGCACATATGTTTAAGATAGTAATGGATTCTTGATCAACTGTTCCCTTGATTAAAATGAGGTATACTTACTTTTTTGGTATTTAACGGTTCTTATATTCTCTTCTATTAAGCATTTTAAAATTAACATTGTTAATTTGTGTTCACAAAACAATACACATTGGGAGTAGATTATCTACCCTTGGACTTGTACTCAGGAGGTGGACACATGAGGACCATGAGTTCAAATGTATTCTTGAATAATTACTGACATCCAAACCAGGCCTAATAAAAACAAAATCTCAAGAGAATTTGTGAAAACATGAAAAACAAAACCAGGAACAACAACCAACCACCCTTTTAAAAACACCCTGACTTGAAAAGTATGATCACACACTGCCTGGTATTTAAATAAGCAATGGACTATTTAGACAATGGGGATCCTATTCTATACATTAAAGCAGAAAAACATGTATCACTAAGTAGAAGCACAATGGAAGATGGACAAAAGCCACAGAAGGACTATAGGGACCACAAAATAAACTTAACTAAATGGATTTGCCATACATACAGCACAGTTTGGTATCTACCTCAAATGTTTCAAAATAGAAACCAAATTGCAGTGATTTCCACCATTAGCCTTGACTAAACATAGTAACTAATTTACTTCCTTCAAGGCTATGATGGAAAGAAAATGAAGTAACAAACGTCCAGGTATGACCTGACTTCCCAACAGTCAGTATTCCTTTCTCCTCACAGCTTTAGATATCCAGCTTCCCTCCACAGCTTTCTCTTCAGAGCTGTATGCTGTGGGATGGTCTGTATGTCAAATGTGTTGCTGATTGGTCAATAAATAAATCACTGATTGGCCCGTGGCCAGGCAGGAAGTATAGGTGGGACAAGGAGGAGAATAGAGCTGGGAAGTGGAAGGTTGAGTCAGAGGGACACTGTCAGCCGCCATGATGAGAAACAGCATGTAAAGATGCCGGTAAGCCATGAGCCATGTGGCAAGGTATAGATTAATGGAAATGGATTAATTTAAGCTGTAAGAACAGTTAGCAAGAAGCCTGCCACGGCCATACAGTTTGTAACCAATATAAGTCTCTGTGTTTACTTGGTCGGGTTTGAGTGGCTGTGGGACTGGCGGGTGTCAGAGATTTGTCCTGACTGTGGGCCAGTCAGGAAAACTTTAGCTACAGCTGTAGGTATCCTAGATAGCTTCCCTCCACAGCTTCAGGTATATCCTGACTTGCCATGCATCATATACCTTTCTCCTCACAGCTGCAGATATCCAGGACACCTTCCTTTCACAGCTGTAGGTATAGCCTAATTTCTGACAGTCAGGGAACCTTTACTTCCACAGCTGTAACACTTACACTGTGAATTTAAACAATAATGTAATGGTTTTAGATCTAATTATATGAAATAGCTAATTCAGGTGTAAAACTTATAGATTTGTATTAGTTCCCTTTTTGATGTTGTGATGTAAGGTATACTTTCTTATCTCTTTTGGTTGGTTTTAGTTTGAAGTCATTTTGTCACATATTAGGGTAGTTATTCCTGCTTCCTTCCTGGTTCCACTTGATTGGATGACTTTTGTCAATTCTTTTACTCTAACATAGTAACTAACATTAAAGCTAAGATGTTGCCGGGCGGTGGTGGAGCATGCCTTTAATCCCAGCACTCGGGAGGCAGAGGCAGGAGGATCTCTGTGAGTTCGAGGCCAGCCTGGTCTACAAAGTGAGTTCCAGGAAAGGCGCAAAGCTACACAGAGAAACCCTGTCTCGAAAAACCAACAACAACAAAAAAAAAAGCTAAGATGTTATTCTCACAGACTAAAGATATATTTGGTTACTTGATCTGCTCAGGCAGCCTGTGTCTTTTTATTGGAGAATTGAGGCCATTAATATTTAAAGTTACTATTGAAAGGTATATACTAATTGTAGTTCTACTGTTAATTTTTTTTGATGGTTGTGTTTCTGTACTTAGTGGTACTTTGTGCTTTAGTAATTATAACTATCTATTTTTTTCTATTCTCTTGATTGCGTTTATTCCTCTGCTCAGCCTGAGATATTTTATTTAAGTTTGATATGTTGTATATAAAAGTTAAAAGTGACGGGAGGGGGGAGAACAAGGGAATCCGTGGCTGATATGTAGAACTGAATTGTATTGCAAAATAAATTAAAATAAATTAAAAAAAAACTTAAATAAAAAAAAGTTAAAAGTGTTTGTATCATAGAAAGTTTTTCTTTCTCCTCAACTGTGGAAGATAGTTTTGCTGCTTATAATAATCTAGGTAGAGCATAAAGTTTTCAAATAACTTTGGGGATCTATCTAACACCAATTCTTCTTGGGTACCTATCAGGTTAGTCTCAGTTGTCATTTTGGTTTAATTAAGAAGTAACGATGCAAAACTAAGTTACTAAGAGAAGACTTCCAGGAAAAAATGTGTGTGTGTGTGTGTGTGTGTGTGTGTGTGTGTGTGTGTGTGTGTGTGTGTTTCAATGTCTTCGTTAATCCTCCAAAATTATTAGTAACAATTTCTTGATTATAAGAGGCTAAAACCTACATTTCCAATAAAAACAATTATCTTGATTTTTTTCCTGTTGCAGTGATAAAAATACCCTGACAAAAGCAATTTAAGGGATAAATGGCTTTCTGTGTATGACTCACAAGTCGAGAACACAGTTCATCATAGTGTGAGAGTCACAGCAGAAGAGCTCAAATCAGCTGGTTACATGGAGCTCACAGCTAGTGTTATTGCTAGAGGTCCATTCACTTTCCTCCTTACATATCATCCAGCTGTTTAGCTCCAGACTCAGTCTTGCTCACAGAGAAGATGGGACATTGGACCTCAGTTAACCTAATGAAGATTTCTTCATAGGTATGCCCAAAAGCAATCCAAAACTAATAATCAATGACATGTGTGCCTGAAGCCTTGTCACCCAGGTGATTCTAGATGCTGTGAAGTTGACAGTCAGTGTTGCACATCACAACAATGTTGTTTAAAGCCAAGTAGGGTGACTAACCCCAGTATTACAATATTCAGCAGTGACTCAGTAAGGGGAATATCTTTAGTTTTACTCAAAATTGTATAGATAGTGAGACCCAACCTCAAAAGTCAAATGCAGAGTGGAAGGCACATGCATAATGATTTGACAAGAACATTAATTAGCAGCTGGGGAACTGGACTGGGAAAACCCAGCAGAAGTTCAGCATGAAGGAGAAAAGAGCAGATGAAGAATCATTACAGCAAACTGAAATTTGGACTAGCTATTGAAAAGATCTTACACATATACACTCCTCTTCGATATGCAGGTCAAGAATTAGGGTGAGGCAAATAAGGTACTTGCCTCTTACTCAAAATTCATGAGAAATAAAATAAAATTCATGAAAACTTGGGGCTCACCAGCTAATTGTACTTTCTGTTGTCATAGAGGACCAAGGATCAGTTCCTAGCACTCATGTTAAGTGGATTAAAGCCACTTAGAACTCTAGCTCTATGGGAATTGATGAACTGTTTTGTCCTCTGAAGGCACGAAAACATATGAACACACACACACATTCTAAAATAAAAATGGAATATTTTTTAATTCAGGCAAATTTCACACTATTAAAAAGCAAATAATTCATAGTCAATGAATAAAACACATTTAAAGCTAGTGGGAAAAATACTTGTTTTCCAAATTAATGCTTATGGACATGTCCTAAGGTTGTACGTATACATTTATATATCACCTATAACCAGGTCACTCTAAACTCCAACATTGCAACATTGTAAAGTGCTCTAACATTCTTATCAGATATTCTTTGGGGTAGGTGTTTTTTTGAGTATGGAGAACTTTAAAGACTTAGGCATCCCTTTAAATTTCTTTTTGTTGTTGTTGTTCATGGTATCTCCATAAGATACAAACTTTGAGGCATGATCAAACTTAGATTTTCCCTGAGTCTAATCAGTGAATGGAGTATATTTAAGCATATACTGAAGCCAACCCTACATTTGAATCAGTATGTGATTCAAGGTTTCAATTTTGAAAAATTTTATGACTTCGCAGCTGCCATTTCTGAACTCACATATTTTCTAAAATTCATAATTATGCATAAGGTTTTGCTATGTTTTTATAGAATTTGTCATGACAGAGGGGGTGGTAGCAGCAGCAGCGGTGGCAGCAACAAAAGAATGAGTGAGTAACAGGTCCAAACACATAACATGATGGGGATGACTATTTATAATGTAGCTTATTTGTAGGGAGCCTGCATACAACATCTATTTATACTTTGGTTCAATGGATGTAAAGAAGTGTGAATTACTGAGTATAAATCTGCACTGGTGTTAGTTGCATAGACTCTCTATTGATTGCATATTGCCATACTGTTGTTCCATTATAAACTCATATTACCTTCATGGATAACGGCACAGACAAGAAATCTCATGAAAGGCTGCTTTGTAAACAAAAGTGAGAGGCCTGATAGTTTTTTATTGTAAAAGATGTGTTAACTTCAGTACTAAAAGAATTATTACATTAATACTGAAGAAATAATGTCCTTATGAGTTCTTATTTCTAAAATTGTCAGAGCTTCACATGTTCTCATTCAGAATGTTACATTTATATTGGATTGTAAAACAACCATCCTGGAGACAAGTGTAAAACAGGTGCTAAAGCACAAAGACTTACATTTATATGTCAAGTGATTGTTTCCAGGAGCAAAAATCAAATTTTAGCTGCTATGCAAAGGAATGGAATTTTATGGTAATAGAAGACACTTTCCAACAAGTCTCACTATAGTATTAAAATATACACAGTTCTCTACCTCTGAACATTGCCTTTATAAATGATCCATGAGTAGTTGCTTCAAAACCCTCTCTTTCCTATTTTCTAACCCTCTCATTTCTTTGCAATTCTACTTGCTTATGCATAAACAAGATATATAATAACTACAAAAATAGAACAGAGTTGGAACTCCAACAAAAATCTTCATAACCTTGAATTACATGGATTTATCCACCCATACTAGTGACTAGGAACATTTATCCAGTAAACAAATAAATACCTCCCCCATTCCTAGATAAAACAGCAATGCGTAAGGAGAGAGAATTTCCAAGTGAGAGACTAGGTCACTACAAGTCCCTGGAAATGAAAAATGTATATAAGATTAAAAGTGTTAAAAATATTTAATGCTCAAATATATTAATGCATGATTTTCTTTTGTATAATGGGCACATAAGCTGCTCTTTAGAGACAACTACCGTGCAGAGTCCATTGCAAGAGGGTTTGGTAACTGCTTCTCAAGAGCTGACACCAAGAATGGATGAGACTGAAATAAAAAAGGAAGCAGATTCTCTAGTCTATTACCTGTTGACATGAGTTCAGAATATGTCAGCTGTAGACTGATAACTCTGGTTTAAAAGAACAGTGTGATCCAGCTGGGGAGATAATTCCTTTGGTCAAGGCTCTTGTTGCTGAGCCTAATGACCTGAATTCCATACCTAGAAAGAACATGGTAGAAAGCGAGGACCATCTCCCATCTGTGTACTCCACATGTGTGCCATGGCACGTTGTGCTCTCCAACATATTTGAATAAATGTGAAAAACTATAAAAGGAATCTTTCATCTTTTAAGAACCAGAGTAACTATAAATGAAAAAGGCCTAAACTCTCTCCTTCTTGTCATTCAACAAGCAAGTCCATTTTCCCACTTCTGCTCATTTTGCTAGGCAAGCTCACAATAAAACACCTCTCAAAAAAATTCTGAGTGATACCATTGGGTCCTATATCAAAGCAAATATTAATAAATACTTATACTTTGAAAATGACTAAAATCAATACCCAGATATTAAACTTAAATAGGAAATTTGGCTTGAAATAATTTGTGGGTTATATCTCAGTCTGAGTTATAGCTGGGGTAGCTCACATAAAAGATAAACAAGGCTTCTATTTGGAAGAAGCATGAAACCTCTTGTCAGCATCAAGAACAAAGACTGAAAATGAAGGTTGGAACCAGCGTCGGCCTCATGAAAGGACCCGAGGCTATTGCCCATATTATTATTCTTGTTCCTAAGAGCAGTGCTTTCAAATCCATCATAATGCCCATTTAATGCTTTGGAAAGAGGGTGATGAAGAGTTAGATGAGGGAGAGCAAGAGATCAAAGAGGAGAAGAAAGAAGGGAGAGGTGAAAAGAAAGGAGGGGAAGGAAGAGATGGTAAGGGAGAGGAGGAGAAGGGAAGGGAAAGTGATAGGAGATTAAGAAAAGGGGGGAGGAAGGGAGGAGGAGAGTTAGGGGAAGAGGGGGAGGGGGAAGGAGAAAAGTGTAGGGTAGTGAAGGGGCAGGGATAGCTATAGAGGGATTCACAAATTATCTATGATTATTTGGGCATGTGAGAGGCCTAAGAATGCCCCCTGCCTATGCGGGTTACATTAGAGATATGAATTACTAGACAGCCTGTACCACTGGGAATTCTCTCTTATCCTGTAGACAGAATGTTCAAGAGTGTTAAGAAAAGTAGTTTCGCCCTTATCATAAAGCATTCAATAGACAGGGCATTCTATGCCCCAAGAATTTGACATTTAATATTGTCCAAAATCACTGTTATGCCTTTGTCTGGGTAAACTTTTTTTTTTTCTGGATAAACTTTTAAACCAAAGTCAGTACCATGCTTTGTGACATAAGAAAAGAAACAATCATATAGATGTTAGAATACCCATGAACAGGTGACTGAGTACTCAAAGGGAAATGTGAATTCCATCAGCCTGTCCAGCATTGCTAATTAGTTCCTTTCCCTTCTGGAAGCATTTCACTCAGTTACTTGTCTCTCTAGGGTAAGGAGAGATTGACTATGCTATGATCAACTTGTACTGGGTCCCATGCGCTGCACATCAGGGGCTTCATTCAGTAATTCTTTAAAGAACCAGAACATTGGAACAAATATTTTGCTGTAATTCTGTTTTCGTTTTTAGAAGTGAGTAGATATTTTGTCCTAAATTTCTACTTTTTAAATATTATCTCCATATACAAAAGTTTTCATCAGCTTCCACCTGATTTTCTTTTAACAAATTGATACATTTTGAGCATACTTTATGTTGGCTTAAAACTTATCACTTCCTGAAGAACACAAAGACATGCTGTAAAACGAATTGCTAAATGGTCTTATTAATAAAAAAACACAGAGCCAGATAGTTGGGGAAAAGCTGAAAGATCAAAGAGGCAGAACAGCAAGCCACTAGTTCTTACCCCTACAAAATCCTCCTCCGAAAGAGAGCGAGTGCCTCTCTCCACCCTGCCTTATCACTTCCTTTCTCCACCAAGCTCTATCACTTCCTGCCTATCTGGACAGACCTCTAAATCTCTATGGTTAACTAGTGGCTAGCTCCTCCTTCTGATTTTCAGGCAAGCTTTATTTGTTAGAGCACAAATAAAGTATCTCCACAACATCCTTTGGAAACAAGAAAACTTCTGTATCTTACATATAAAGTCAAAAGTTTTTGAAATAATTAAAAAATATTTTCTCATTTCCAAAGAAATATACTTGTTATATTGCATTACATTTATTATATGACTGTTCTCATGAACTTGAATTTGTCTTCCTAGAAAGAATAGACACTCTAGATAAGCTTTCAGGTTTCTGTCTACTGAATTCATAATAGTGATTGGTAGAAAATAAGAAGGATAGGGAGTAGATGCAGGAAGAATGGATTTAATGAGGTCATGCTTTGTGTATGAATATCACACTGAATCCTGTTTCTATGTAAAATTAATGTTGTTAATAGTTAAAACATTTTGTAAATTCCCCAAAATAATTACTATGCAAGTATTTTAAGGAATAAAAATTCATTTTGAAAGCCTAATGGTTAACTGAAAATCTTACTTTCATACATACAGGCATACTTGTTGTGTGTGTGTGTGTGTGTGAGTGTGTGTATGTACACGGACTCACCTACAAATTATAGAAATTATATGAAAAATGCCTTTGTTTTCTTTTTTCATGGTATTACAGAATTGTATTATTTTTTAAGATGATAAAAATGGCTTTTCAAAATCAGTATTTTCTGAAAAGTATTTGAAAATTATAAACATAACTAAGCAAACTCATGTCTTTGCTTAGTGTGATTTCCAATAATATAAAATACCCACCCCATTTTCCAGTTAAATTATGTTCTAACATGTTTTTTTTCATATGAAAACCTAAAAGCAGACAGCTTCCATAGAACATGATATGCTGACTATCTAAGGTACATGCCATGACTGGATTTAAATGGTAGACATTGGATAAATGCAATCCTGAAGGGATGGTTGAAATAGAAAATATAGAAACAAATCTTCAACTTAATTCTTTTCTTTTTTTGAAAATAGACCAATAGACCAAGCTTAAATTGAATGTCATTTTTAAGAACTGAATGTCATGGGCTGGCCTGATGACTCAGTGGATGATAATACTAGCTGTGAAAGTATAAGGACTAGAATTGAACCCCCCAGAAACCACATGAAATCACATAAAGTTAAATGGAGAGATCTAACTTCACAAAGTTTCCCTCTATGACACAGTTGTGTATAGCATTCAAGTATACCCATACCTATTTTGAAGCTTAAATGTCTTCTCGATATTTTCACAAAAATGAAATAGCAGATTCTTAAAGACTCAAATACTTCCATAGATACACATGTTTTTCTGTGTCCTGCCTGGCCAGCAGTCAGAACAAATCTCACCCACAGTCCTTCAGCTTTTTATAAAATATTCACAGAGGCTTAATATTAATGATAACTGCTTGGCCATTTGCTCAGGCTTATTACTGACTAGCTCTTATCTATGTTTAGCCATGTGGCTTTGTATGTTTTTTTCAGTTCTGCCTTCACATCTTGTTTCCTCTGTGTCTGGCTGGCAACTTCTGACTCAGCCTTCTTCTTCCCAGAATTCTCCTAAGCTGCTTGCTCTGCCTATACTTTCTGCCTGGCTACTGGCCAATCAGTGTTTTGTTAAACCAGTGTTCAAAAGCATTATCCCACAGCATTTCCCCTTTTCTGTCTAAACAAAAAGGAAGGTTTTAACTATAACATATGAAAATTAAATGTAATAGAACAGTTATCAAGCAAGAATTACAGTTACAATGTCTAATCTATTTATATTTGGAAAAATTAAAGAAAGCATTCTTTTTATCCTATATTTGTGAGTCTAAAGTTTCATGTCTAATTTATCTTTTATCATAACCAAAAAAATTATAACTATATAGTCTTCAACTACCTCAAAGACCTCAGAAGGATATAACATTACCTAAGTCAACAGGAAGAGCATTGTAAGCAACTTCCCAAAATCTAGAATGACAGACAGCTGGCTGCCTGAACAGTCATCCAAAATTCCTCCACAAACTGGGGCATCAATCTTCATCCTATAGGCCTAGCATATTTCAGTTGCTTCTCTCTGTGTCCTGTAGAATGTTTGGCAGTTTCTTCTGTGAGGCAGGAACCTAAAGGGCCATCTGGCTTTGCAGCATTCTGTGGTCACCTTCCTATGGGTCCTATATGTTCAGTCTATATACAACTATTATCAGCAATCCAGGCAAGAGCAATTTCCTGCCCAAATGTCTGTTTGTGCCAAGAAGAAGATAAACTCCATATGGCGTGTTTTTGATGCCCATCTTTCTCTTTGAAGTAAATTGGTGCTGCCAGGTATAGACGTCTCACAGTTCATAAAGTCTAAGTTTTTAAAACAGAATAGAAAGAAAAAGGGAAATGATGGGTGATTTTGTTCTGTATGCTGTGAATATGTGTTGCTCCAATTGGTTGATAAATAAAGATGTTTGGCCAGTGGTGAGGTAGAATAGGGTTAGGTGGGGCATTCCAATTAGAGAGAGAGAAAAGCAGAGAGCAGAGGAGACACTGCTAACTGCCACCAGAAGAAGCAAGATGTAAAGTACCAGTAAGCCACAAGCCACATGACAAAGTATGGATTTATAAAAATGCATTAATTTAAGTTATAAAAGCTAGCTAGCAAGAAGCCTGCCATGGCTAAAGCTTAAAAATAATATAAACCTCTATGTGTTTACTTGGGTCTGAGCAGCTGCAGGACTAGTAGGTGAGAGAGAGATTTGTCCTGACCGTGGGCCAGGCAGGGCACAGGAAAACTTACAAATAAAGGTGGAAACCAACTGTGGGACAATATTTACCCTTTTATAATTGAAAATCCCTTAATAAATTAATTAATTAATTTTTGTGATTGCCTGTTTCTATTCATCTTGTAAATAAAACAAGTTCGGGTTTAGGTAGCATACTAAAGACAGTAGTGTTTTTATCCTTTGGAGATTTTAGAAAAAGCCTAGTCCACCTTTTGCTTGTGATGTAAAAACAACAACAACAACAAAAAAAAACCCCAAAACAACAACAAAAAAACCCACTTGAATGTGTAATGTAATAAAACTCTTATGCCCATATTCTCATTTTAAGTCAACTTCCCTATAACCCCTGAAGTATTTTTCTTTGTGTACTGGTTTCTATTTCTCTGAGTAGAGAATGTCAAATGTCTAATCTTTTTCTCTAGATGTCATCTCCTCTACTTCACAATGTGTGCTTACTAAAACTACAAGATCACTATCATTTGTTGGGGATAGTTTATTGAAAGTTAGTGAATTGATTTTCCAAATA
Organism: Peromyscus californicus insignis; assembly: GCF_007827085.1. Classification (NCBI taxonomy): domain Eukaryota; kingdom Metazoa; phylum Chordata; class Mammalia; order Rodentia; family Cricetidae; genus Peromyscus; species Peromyscus californicus. The sequence continues at coordinate 45,531,202 of NW_026294491.1, read as the reverse complement.
CAAAAATAATATGAAGTAGATTTGAATCCACGATAAAATTTTAGATACTCACTCATTGAATTGTAAAAACATTTCCACTTTTGTTATTTTCCAAAACTACTTATAGCTGTCAATCATACAGCACAGCTTTGAATATAAGTTACTATAAATTATTAGTCTTGAAAATCATTTTTTTATAACTCTGGAATTTTGTATATTGGTTCCATGAACACTGGATTGTACAAATCTGGAAAGTTATGATTCAAAAGAGATAAAAAAAAATCCAAATATGTAAATTCAAGGCCAAAGGTAATATAAATTGAATAGTGATTTTCTTTTCTTTTCTTTCTTTTTTTTTTTCAAGACAGGGTTTCTTTGTATAGCACTGGCTGTCCTGGAACTCACTATGTGGATCAGGCTGGCCTCAAACTCATAGAGATCTTCCTGCCTCTACCTTCCAATTACAGAGATTAAAGTTGTGTGCTACCACTGTCAACCTAAACAGTGACATTTTGTAGCCGTAAGTTTTCCTGTGTCCTGCTTTGTCTGCAGCTGCTGAGACCCAAATAAACACACAGAGGCTTATATTATTTTTAAACTATGGCCATGGCAGGCTTCTTTCTAGTTAGCTCTTATATCTTAAATTAACACATTTCTATAAATCTATACTTTGCCATGTGGCATGTGACTTACCAGTACTTTACATCTTGCTTCTTCTGGTGGCAAATAGCAGCATCTCCTCTGCTCTCTGCCTTTCTATCTGTCTAGTTAGAATGTCACTCCTAACCCTATTCTGCCTCACCATTGGCCAAACATCTTTATTTATCAACCAATCAAAGCAACACATATTCATAGTATATAGAACAGTATCACCCATCAACATTTCTTAACTAAAAGACATGGAGCCTTTCTTCAGTAACTATGGTGATATTTTATTTGTATTAAAATGTTATTTGTATGTTAATAAATAAAGTTGCCCGGGGGTCAGAGCTATTAGCAAGCCATAGGAAAGCAGGGCAGTGGTAGCGTATGCTTGTAATTCCAGCACTTAGTAGGCAGAGCTGGGTAAGTCTCTGTGTGTTCAGGGATACAGCCATTATTGGATACACATGCCTTTAATCTTAATACCAATCATGGAAAACCTGGAGGCCTATACAGACAGGCTGTGAGGAGGCGGTCATGTGGTTGGGTTTACAACCAATGAGAAGGCAGGACAGGAACTCTATATAAAGACTTTAACACAGGGGTAGCTCTGGTTTGGAGAGGTAGGACCACTGCAGGAGGAAGGGTAAGGTTTTGGCTCTTGGCTCTGACCTCTTGGCTTTCTTCTTTGCATTGGTTCTGTGTTTATTGTTTGATGGGAAGGTTGGATACATCTACATTTGGCGCCCAACGTGACAAGAATTCATTAAAAACCGATTGGCTTGGCTTGGCGGCAGGTCTGGTTTCCAGCCTGGGCGGCCCGGCTGCCTAGCTTGGGCCCAGGCCTGACTGACCCGCAGCTGGAACTGCTACAAACAACTCAGACCTGCCCTGCTGAACAGGGCCCCTGCCTGTAAAGCCAAGGCTTGACTCGGCTCAAGCGGCTACACTTTCTCTCTCTCTCTCTCTCTCTCTCTCTCTCTCTCTCTCTCTCTCTCTCTCTCTCGCTGGATTCACACCTCGAACACCAGGTGGCTGTGAAATTCCCTGGGATTCTACTGTTCTACCCAGACTTGGTAAGTCAATTAACATATCTATTTAAAAGAGAATTTTTTTCTACATTAAAAAAAAAAATGGGCTTTATGTGTACATTGGAAGAAAATTGGGCTTTGTTTGAAATTTTAGGCACTCTGACAATGGAACAACTATATGAAAAGATTAATATTGATCGAATTATTCAGTTTATTACTTTTCTTATCCTCATTTTACTATTTAAAAAGATCGTCAACTTAAGTGCCAGGATAACAGTCTTAGAAAAACTTGTTAAACCGGTAAAAATGAATTATAGAGAAATTCAAATTCAGACAGAAGAAATAAATAGTGAAGTTGTTTCAAAATTGGATCGTAAGGTTACAGAAAGAAAGCCAGTTTTCACACAATCACCCTTAATTTATCCAGTAGCCGTACAGCAGCTACCTGATGAAGAGAATGAACAAAATACTTGGGTTCCAGTTGAAATGTTAGACTTACGAAGATTTAAGGAGGCAATAGCATCTTATGGCATGCACTCCCCATATGTAAAGCAAATGTTAAACACCTGGTCAACTTGTAATAGGATTATACCAAAGGACTGGCGGGAATTGGCACAGGCTGTTCTTGAACCCGGACAAAATCTCCAGTGGAAAATGTGGTTCAGTAATGAGGCTAAAAATATAGAAAGACAATGGAGGGATAGTGGAATACAAGTCTGCCAGGATCAGCTTATTGGCGAAGGCCAATATGCTTCAGTACAAACACAATGTTCATATGATGTCCAAACCCTACTTCTATGTAAAACGGCAGCTTTGAATGCATGGGACAGAGTTGAAGAACCAGGAAAAAAAACTGAGTCATTTACAAAGGTTATACAGGGCCCCAAAGAATCTTTCACAGACTTCTTACAAAGATTGACTTCAGCAGTACAAAAAATGGTCCCGAATTCAGAGGCTAGTCAGATAATAATTGAATCTTTGGCCTTTGAGAATGCAAATGCAGCGTGCAAAAGAATAATTAGGCCGTTAAAGGCAAGATCTGCACCTTTGGAAGATTGGATTAGAGATACAGTTAATGTAGAGGCTTATGACCATGATGATATGTGGGTAGGAAAAGCAATTTCAAAAGGTTTGAGCAATGTTAGATGTTTTGGATGTGGAAAGCAAGGACATTTGAAAAGGGATTGTAAACAGGTCATTCCTAGAAATAATGTTTATTCAAGGAACACTGGCAACAGAATGCCCCTTCCTTCTGGAGTATGCAGAAGGTGTGGTAAGGGAAAACACTGGACTAACGAATGTAGATCAACAAGGGACAGACAGGGTAACCCTCTGCCTCGACCTTCGGGAAACTCCCAGAGGGGCCTCAGGCAGGCCCCCACAGTAAATCCAGTTCAAACCTTTCCTGCAGTTGTAGAGGAAACCCCTACTCAAAGCAACTAAATAACCAAATGTCTATTGGAATAAATCATGTTAGTCGAGATGATGAAACAGAGAAAATAGGAAATACAGGAAAAAACATAAAGAAAATTTTTTGGCAAACTTCTATTAATGAACAAAGACCAAAACTAACAATAAAAATAAATGGTGTTTTGTTGTCTGGTCTGGTAGACACAGGTGCTGACATTACCATAATTGCACCAGAATTTTGGCATCCAACTTGGCCTCTTCAGGAGGTAAACATTCAACTCTTAGGAATTGGGACATTATCTAGAGTGAAACAAAGTGTAAGATGGCTTGAATGTATAGGTCCAGAAGGACAGAAAGGAAAATTAAAACCATATATGGCTAACATAGCTATGAACCTGTGGGGTCGAGACTTGTTACAACAGTGGAATACTCAGATTAATATCCCTCCAATCTCAGAAACAAATCATAAATTAGTACGTGTTTCTGAGAGAAATATTAAAAGATATTATTCTAATGAGTGCTCACCAGCCATCCATGTCATACAAGAACAGGGCACAACAACTGATAATCTTCCAAAAACATTAACAGCTCTACCTTTAAAATGGTCAACAGACAAGCCTGTATGGGTTCAGCAATGGCCTTTAACAACAGAGAAACTCCAGGCTTTACAAGAGCTGGTGGAAGAACAGTTAAATGCTCATCATATTGAAGAATCAACCAGCCCTTGGAATTCTCCTGTATTTGTTATAAAAAAAAAAATCTGGTAAATGGAGAATGGTAACAGACCTTAGAGCAATTAACAAAGTAATTCAGCCAATGGGCTCTTTACAATCTGGAATTCCTTTACCTACTCTGTTACCAAAAGGCTGGCCTCTCATAGTTATTGATTTAAAAGACTGTTTCTTTTCAATACCCTTACAAGAAAAAGACAGAGAAAGATTTGCTTTCACAGTGCCTACTTATAATAATTCTCAACCGGTTAAAAGATTTCAATGGAGGGTTCTCCCACAGGGAATGTTGAATAGCCCAACTTTGTGCCAATATTTTGTAAAACAGCCATTAGAAGTGGTACGTAAAAAATTTCCTAAATCTATAATTTATCATTATATGGATGACATTTTATTAGCTGATTCAAATGCAGATACTTTAGAAAGAATGTTTGAAAAAGTAAAGAAAATTTTGCCTTGCTGGGGATTACAAATTGCTTTAGAAAAGGTACAAAGAGGAGATTCTATTAATTATTTAGGATATAAAATAGAACTTCAAAAAATTAGACCTCAAAAAGTGCAAATTAGGAGAGATCGACTACAGACTCTTAATGACTTTCAAAGATTATTTGGAGACATTTCTCATCTAAGAACTATTGTTGGGGTAAAAAATGATGAACTGAATAATTTGTTTAAAACCTTAGAAGGTGATAAGGACTTAAATAGTCCAAGAGAATTATCACCTGAAGCTGAGAAAGAATTGGCCTTGGTAGAAAAGAAAGTACATGAAGGGCATGTAGATCGTATTGATCCAAAGCTGGATTGCATTTTGGTTATTTTACCTTCTAGGCATTCCCCAACAGGAATATTAATGCAAAGGGAAGATATTATATTGGAATGGATATTTTTACCAAATAAACCAAATAAAAAATTAAAAACTTATGTGGAAAAAATCTCTGACTTGATTTGGAAAGGAAAATTGAGACTTCGTCAATTAGCAGGAATAGACCCAGCAGAAATTGTCGTACCTTTAACTAAGGAGGACATTGAAAAATTATGGATAGAAAATGAAGCTTGGCAAAAAGCTTGTAGTAATTTTTTGGGAGAAATTAACAGCAAATATCCCAAAAGCAATAGAATTGATCTTATAAAGAGAGCTGATTGGATCTTGCCTCAAATTGTGAGGAAAAAACCCATATCTGGAGTTCGTACATTTTATACAGATGCCAACAAACAAGGAAAGGCAGGTTACAAATCAGAAAATTTAAGTAAAGTGGTTCAAAGTCCTTATAATTCAGTTCAAAAATCAGAATTGTATGCTATTCTGTTGGTATTAATGGATTTTTCAGAACCTCTCAATATAGTAACTGACTCTCAGTATGCTGAAAGAGTAGTATTACATATTGAGACTGCAGAATTTATCCACGATGCTTCAGAATTAACTTCATTATTTATTCAATTACAAGATACAATCAGAAAACGGAGTCATCCTTTATATATAACTCACATCCGATCCCATACTGGTCTGCCAGGCCCTCTAGCACAAGGCAATGATGAGATTGATAAATTATTGATAGGAAATGTGCTGGAGGCCTCAGAATTTCATAAAAAACATCATGTAAATAGTAAAGGTTTAAAAAAGGATTTTTCCATAACCTGGCAACAAGCCAAAGAAATAGTAAAGAAATGTCCTACTTGTTCCTTCTACAATCAAACACCATTACCAGCAGGATGTAACCCAAAGGGTACTCAGAGGAATGAAATCTGGCAGATGGACGTGTTTCACTTTGCAGAATTTGGAAAACTGAAATATGTACACCACACTATCGATACTTATTCAGGATTTCGTATGTTATCTAAAAAAATTTTATGTCTTCCTAAATGTTTGTTTCTGCTTTTCTTTAAAGATTTAACACTATTTAACTTCTAATAGTCCCAGTTCAATTAAAATTTAAAGCTGACTTTGGAGTTGGAGAATGGCTCTCTCCTTCTTTAAACTCAAGCATGTTGTTAAAAGGAAAATGCAAACTCCCTGTATCATGCCAGAGGAAAAGAGCCATCTTCTGCTATGGGACAGGAGAAAAGCCAAATTAATTAAGGGACTATTCTATTACGAATCTCAACTCTTTGATTCTATTCTGATTCTTTAAACTTTTCTTAAAGTATGAATTTTATATCAAAATTTACAAGATCAATATATATAGATATATATACATTTTAAACTTTGTTAAGATATAAATGGTCATATAGAGTACTAACTAATTCTAAAAAGTCGCATATATAGTCTTTGTGTTCGAGTCTCTTATCAGTTTTTTTGCAGGAAATCACGGTTAGGCCTAACATCAACTGAAGTCTCCAGGAAGAAGATGGGGCCCCACAACAACAACAATTCCACGTGGACAATAATAACATCACTAAGCTGACAAACATCATCTACAGATCAGCTTTGAACTACAAAGTGCTCAGAGCAATTTTGAGAAGAGCTAGCTGAGATGATCCAGTCTCAAAGACTACTTGAATAAGGATTTGAGATAAACCCTGAATTTTGGCATTATACACAGACTGGATAACGAAGGATATATTTACCTTTCCTAGAATTTGACAATTAACCTAAAATTTTTCTTTCAGGATAAAGATACCTTCGCCCATACCCAGCAGGAAGCGATTTCAAGAATACGACACCCACATTCCCAAAGAGGTGGTGTGGGGCGGTTGGTTTTTTTGGTCTTTTAATGGGTTTTGGGTCTGGGATAATTTTCATTGATTAGGGGGGTTGGTTACAAGTTGTTGTCAAGGGTTAGGAAAAAGGCTAAGCAAAGGAGATTAGATTTAAGGTTCTTATTAAAAAAAAAAAAAAAGAAAGAAAGAAAAGAAAAATGTAAATACTTTACATTGGATTGGATTGTTTTATATTGTATACAAATTATATATATTGAAATTGATATTGTTAGAAAATGTTATATATATTTTTCTAATTGTACCGTTCATCTAACAATGTAATGCAATTTTCTGATCCTTGAATGTTATTACCAACTATTAGGATATAAAGAAATGAAAGTTAGTAGTTAGATATTATAATAGAACTTGTAGTTATATTAGGTATGTTTTCAAGATTGAGTAGATATATTTTAGATAGACAGGTTATCTTCAAACCCTTCAGAGATCTACAGAATATGGCATTTAAAATGTTTTAATAACTTAGAAAATTTTTCTTTTTTGTTATGACTATGAGACATGTCGACTCCTGGCAGTACCAATCTACTTCAGAGAAAATATGGGCATTGAAGAAACTGCATATGGAGTTAACTTTCATTGTGGCAAAAGTTAGCCACTGGACAACAAAGTATCCTCGAATCAACAGGACAAAATGGACAAACAGGACATAAAACAAAGGATTACTGATTCTTGCCAAAACAAGTGTGGTTATGGCTTTATCAAAAGGCATCTTCAGAGGCCAGGACAATATGGCACCATCCCTGAAGTGGCCTTCGCAATTCGAAAAAGGTACAGTGCCCTTTTCTTCGAAGGCAGCTGAACAGGCAGTGGGCCGATGGCCTCTGATGTGCAATGGAACAGCAGCTGAAACAGTTATTCTTGAAGAGTAACTAAGCTCACGCCTCTCAATAGTAGACTGGCATTTGATGGAGGGATATGGAGAAGAATGGGATGCTGAGATGAAGCCATATATACACAGCCAGGAAGAATGGACAGCTGAGTTGGAAAACCATCAGCAATTTCCAGAATTTGAAATCCTGAATCATGACATGACACTGGTGGAATTCAGGTGTTTCTGGTACATGGACTACTCTCACTCAATGTGAGGTTGAACTGTTGACCTTGTGTACATCCTGCTTCACAAATGAGTCTGTCGGATATGCTGGGCCTATAGGCTGAAGATGATGCCCCAGCACTTCGGAGAAACCTCAGGTGACTGTCCAGACAGCTGTCTGTTTCTGTCAACTCACAAATTTTTTGGAGGTTGCTTATGTGCACTTCCTGTTTTTATTTTTGTTAGCTAATATTATTTCCTTCTTGGGTCTCTGAGGGAGTTGAAGATTAGTTAGTTATAGTTGAAGGTTAGTTAGTTATAGTTGAAGATTAATTAGGATACATTTTGAACTTACCAAAATAGGATAGATAATGAAATTATTTTCTCTGAATTTGTCAAATACAAATGGACTAGACATTGTTTAGGTATTTATTACTTGTATATATTGTATATAGTTATTATCCTTTTGTATATAGTTTTTCTTATATTAGTTATAAGCTTTTTCTTTTTTTTCCTTTTTATTAAAATAGAAAAGGGGAAATATGGTGATATTTTATTTGTATTAAAATGTTATTTGTATGTTAATAAATAAAGTTGCCCGGGGGTCAGAGCTATTAGCAAGCCATAGGAAAGCAGGGCAGTGGTAGCGTATGCTTGTAATTCCAGCACTTAGTAGGCAGAGCTGGGTAAGTCTCTGTGTGTTCAGGGATACAGCCATTATTGGATACACATGCCTTTAATCTTAATACCAATCATGGAAAACCTGGAGGCCTATACAGACAGGCTGTGAGGAGGCGGTCATGTGGTTGGGTTTACAACCAATGAGAAGGCAGGACAGGAACTCTATATAAAGACTTTAACACAGGGGTAGCTCTGGTTTGGAGAGGTAGGACCACTGCAGGAGGAAGGGTAAGGTTTTGGCTCTTGGCTCTGACCTCTTGGCTTTCTTCTTTGCATTGGTTCTGTGTTTATTGTTTGATGGGAAGGTTGGATACATCTACAAGTAACTGATAGAAGCAGATGCAGAGATCTACAGCAAAATACCAGGCTGAGCTCCAGGAGTCCAGTCAAAGACAGAGAAGAGGGATTCTATGAGCAAGGGGCATTAAGATCACAATAGGGAAACTTACAGAGACAACCAAACCAAACTAGTGGGCACTCATGAAATTTAGTCCAACACCTGTGGAGCCTCCACAGGACTGAACTAGGTAGGCCCTCTGCGTAAATGAGACAGTTGATTAGCTTGATCTGCTTAAGGGATCCCTGGCAGTAGGATCAAGATCCATTCCTGCTGCAGGAAGTGGCTTTTTGGAGTCTACTTCCTGTGGTGGGACACCTTCCACAGCCTTGAGGCAAGGGGAGGGGCTTGGACCTACCTCAGCTGAATGTACCAGGCACTGCTGACTTCCCATAGGAGGCCTTACCTTCTTGTAGGAGGGAATGGGGGTGGGTTGGGGGAGGGGAGTTTGGAGAGTGGGGAGGAGGGAAGAGGGGGATCTGTGATTGGTGTGTAAAATTAATAAAAATTTTCTTAATAATAAAAAAAGAGTTGGAGACTGAAGTGGAGGAATATATCCTAAAGTATGAAGGAAAGGAAGTCTGCATAGGAGTTTAATGTCTAATTGTTTCATTAAAAAAAAAAACACAAGGAGAATGCACCACATATAAAAATGACAAATGCATAAGTAACATTTTAATTTGAGGTGCAAAAGCCCTCAGATAATTATTGTAAATGTGATGAGGATTCTCTGGCAAATGTCTACGCACGAATGCCAGAAAGTGAGAAGAACACACAGAAGACACCCATGGGAACAGCATTTCTGGGAGCTAAGAAATTCTGAGTTCAAGTTTTCTAGAAAATGGCAGAGTACTGCAGAAACTACCAGGGTTATTTTTCCTTGTCATCATTAAGTTCTAAACCCGTGTTAAAACTTCTGGTCTGGACAATATTATATAAATGTATTTGTTTGTTCTCCCCACTAAGAATAACTTTCATTTCTAGATAACAAAGGAACAACCAAAGGAAGTTCTGCAAGTCTATAGGAGGGAGAAACAATGGATTGTGAAGCCATGAAAGGAGGGATGTCAATGAAGCAAAAGCACCTGGATCTTCTCAAAGAAGAAGGATACAGGAGCCACAAGACACATCAGGAAATGGAAGGAAGTAGATTTCTTTCTTTATATCAAAGTCAATTCCTCATAAACAGAATGGGTGATATTCACCTTAGAGGACCGCATATAAAGAAACCTCACAAACACAATCAAGACATCTATCCAACAAAAAATCTGATACTGTCTTTATTAGAACAGTCTGTAACTGATGCTGTCTTTATTAGAACAGTCTATCAAGAATTGTAAGTCACCTATCAAAACTCAAATTATCAAGTGAATATACATGTAGTAAATCTTACTAAACATGGAAAAAGTAAAATTATTAAATGACAATCATAGAATTAAAATATAATGAGAGGAAAGATGAAAAGATAATCTAGTTGAAAAGCCTCTATAAGGAACAAAATGGCAGGGCATAGGATGAATGAATCTACTACTAAATGAGTAGACCTTCTCCAGTCTAACAAACAACAGCACACTACAATGAAACCTGATCCTCAGGAGTCAATGGATTGATGACTACAGACTCAAGATATGTATAAATACCTGTTTACAAGGGGTAAAAATGTGGTTAACAGCATAGAAAAACAAAAATGATAGCTCCCAGTTAGGAAATATGCATGCAGAGATTCAAGCTACTAGAATTTCATCAACACTGTGAGCATATACAATACTAAAAAAACTTCATGATCCAAAAACATAGTCAATGTTTGTGTAGTAAAAACTGGTAGTCATAAAAAATATATGTATAATTAAAGGTGGCAACACCTACACACATTCATGAACACACACACATATTATTAATAGAATAACTTGATAGGGGATGTTCACAGCAGAGTGAGTCAACACTGTCTACTAGACTTACTTTAAATATTCCATTAAACCAAGTATGTTAAGCCTTTTTTCCAACATCTATTCATCCTTAAGCAAAATAAGTGAAATCAAGCACGACAAAGAGAACCAAGCCCTAGAAAACAAATCTCAACATTAAAATAATTTAAATTCTATGAAATATTTTCTACTCACAGAGTTCTCTAAATTGAAAACAGTAACAAAAGTCAGTGGAAACATTTTCTTAACATGACAGCTAAATGAAGAAATTCTAAGTCATCAGAACTGCAAAGATTAATTCAAAGTTTTGCATTTTATATGAAACAGAATGAAGATGAAGATATAAGAACAAAATATAGAGCATCTATCTTGAGTGGTGACAAATGTGAATTTATAGCATTATCTCATTAAATTAGAAAAAGATATTGCTTCAGATGTCAACTTTAAGAACTTAGATGCTTAGTTCAAAATAATCCAAATAAAGGAACATGGGACAGAGTAAAGACAAAGCCAGTGATATCTAAATAGACAACATAAGCAAAACACAAATCTGGCTCTTCCAACAATCAATAAAATTGATCAACTGTGGTATGGCTAAGACCAAAATTATTTTAATTCTTAAGAACAAGGCTACAGATACTTTGTATTAACCAGATTTAGGTCTATGGTAAGTATACAGTTGACTGAGAACCCAGGTGAGAATAGCTTGTGGATTTTGAGGAGCACTGGGTGAAGATTTTAAATCTTGACTCTAAAGCAAAAGTACGTAAAATATTTTTACAGCTCTTATACTATTATTACCATTGACAACTGAAATATAAGGTAATTATTCTTAGAAACTTCCACTTCATTTTGGAGCATGAAAGATTTGTGGGACTCAAAATTTCAAAACAGATGAAAAAATATATGTGTGTTTGTGTAATGGTGTGTGTGTGTGTGTGTGTGTGTGTGTGTGTGTGTGTGTGTGTGTAAGTGTTCAGAAAGTTGAGGATACACACACACAGAGTCTTTGGGAACTGTTTTTTATAACATGAAATGTAAAATATTCAGAAATATTTATCATGGCAATCATTATAAACATACGAACATTTTACCTTGACTTTTCTTCTGCATTTACATTAGTATGAAAGGAAATTCATCTTGTAATCCTAATCATCCTAATGTTCCTCTGTGCATTAGTGTAGTACAGTTTATAGACACTTAGAATCTTTGAAATTATTTTCTAGTTGTGTATAATCTAAACAATAGAGGTTAAAATGGAAGAAATACAGGCGCAGAGGGTCAACTTTGGAAACATTCAGCATTGTAAAAAGCAGCATTTTCATTTTCTGTGGAAAAAGAAGTTACAGGCAAGTGCAAAGCAAGTACTGTGCAGTCCTAGGAGGCATGGAAAGACACAATTTGAAGTCTGGACAAGTTGGCCTCTGGTCACAAATCACCAACTTTTTTGAGTTGAATAGATAGAATGGCTTTTCAGTCTTCACAATTAGAAGTCTCCAGCTGTTATGCTACATGGCCACATACCCCTGAGCTTTGTTTTCTCCTTCAGTTAACAAATCCTGAGGAAATAGTTGACAGATTTCTTTTTCTAAGCCAAACTTACGGTGTGATATTTGGGCTTCTCAAATCTGTGGACTGTATCATTTTCTATTTTGTATTTTCTCTGTGTGTTCAAATGTCTGATTTATAATTTATGGAAGCTGCACACATCTCTACTAACACTTGACACAGTGTATCACTGTCTGTTTGCTGTAAGAATGATGTTAGGACCTGTTTCTGTCATTCCTGTGATTATTTTTTTCTAATTCTAGAGTAAAAGGTGAGCATTTTTAATCCACATTTAATGACTTTCTTCACTGAACTGAAGGGATATTTTTCTCAGCTTCTTGCATTAGAAGATTAACATGCTCTTTATTTACTTCTTTGTGTAACAGAAAATTATAACATAAGAGTTTTTATTGAAAAATAAGAAAAGTTTTATATGATGGTTAAATATATCTTACAAGATTTGTTTCGTGTGTGTGTGTGTGTGTGTGTGTGTGTGTGTGTGTGTGTGTGTGTGTGTGTAAGTCAGGTGTTCGTTCTCAGGTTGTCACACTTCATGTAAAGCACTGAAGGAGAGTTAAGAGAATTTAGGCAAATGACAAAATCAAGAGCAAATTCCTTTAAGATGGCTGCTTCTTGTTCCCAGTGGAAATTGTGACTGTGAATAGCATGAAATAAACACTTGCCCAAGGGAGAATAAGAACCAATATGGAAGAAGTTAAAAGAGTCAAGAAAGGGGAGGGGCCTGAAGCCCTATACATCATTCATCCAGAGCCCATTTGAAAATCCCTCAGTTCTGGGTCCTTTACCATGTGTTAAGAGCTGTCTGTTTAATGAGGTTTGTTGGTTTAGCTTTCTACACTCACATTGCTTTCTCCACATATTGATTGTCTGCCTTATCTGTACTTACAAGGTTTTATTTAACACCCAGAACAAACTTGGCAGTTCCCATGAGAGCCACCCCAAATCTCAATATCCCTGCAACTTCTATGGCAACATGTCTGTGATGCAGGGCAGACATCCCAATTCAAGATCTGTATAACTTACTTGAAAATCACAATAGAGGATTCTGGGTTGACTGTGATTACATGGTGTCCTCACCAAGCGAAGGCAACCATTGACTGCAACTACTACAGCTGCATTCTCAGGCAGCTGTTGTTTAATTTGGGAAAATGGGAAGAATAAGGGGCAGAACTTGATGGGGAATGAAGGGGTTGGAACTCATACAACTAAATGGTAATTTTCTACCTGTTATATCAAGAAATCAGAGTATGGGTTTGTACCACCACTCCTGAACTCAGAAGAGACATTGATGATGACATGTAATGATCCAGTCAATTCTCTCCAGTTGAGAAGGATTTTCATCCTACCCCAAAACATCAGGTGAACTTCTTTATGGTCATGAAATTTGGATGACTTTGTTGAATTCTGTGCAAGACCTGTGAAGAGTGCATACCCTTGGTTCTCCAGGCTACTAACTCTATTACCAGACATTAATGGCCATCCTTCTGTTCTCCCCTACTGTGCTGGCTAGTTTCTATGTCAACTTGACATAAGCCAGTGTCACCTTATAAAAAGAAATTTTAATTAAAAAAATTTTCCCATAGACTTAGCCTTAAGCAAGTTTGTATTTCATTTTCATGACTGATGATTGCTGTGGCTGGGTCCAGATCATTGTGGGCAATGCTGCTCTGGGCTGGTGGCCCCAAGTGCTATAAAGAGGCAAGCTGAAAAAGCCATGCTAAGGGTGTTCCTCCATGGCCTTTGCTTCAGTACCTGACTGTAGATTCTTGAATTTTCTCTCCTGACCTCCCTCAGTTACATAGTGTGACCTAAGAATTATGAGACAGAAAAAACCTTTTTGTGCAGCCTTACAGCTATCAGCATCTGTGTTAGTATCCATGGTTACTGTTATTATGGAAGGTTGTGAAAATGCCCAGTGGACCACCACTTGGGGCCATGGTAGAATCTGGGGACACTACAATGGTGCTGATTGCCATGTCTGGGCCTTTGGTCCTGCTGTATCTGGGGTCTGTGTTGATGTCCATTACCTATATTACCACAGGGGCCCATGTGAACCATGTATTCAACCATGTGCTGAAGTATGAGGGACATGCTGAGCTGGCCCTGCCCATCATTAGCCCAGGTAGAGCCATCCACCCTGCCCCTCAATGTTCCTAGGATAGTGAACCCAAGACTCTGGCATGGGAGAGCTAGTCAGGTCCCTCAGAGAAGAACTGGCCTCAACACTTGGGAAAACTGGCTCTGCTCCTCACCTGAAGGTGGTGGTCCCAGCAGCCAGGACTGACCAACTCAGCTCCACCTAGCTACACATCCAGGACATTGGAATTAGGCACTCCCAAACATCTACCTCATCTATGACCTGTTGGAACCTGTTAAAGCACTGGTCTTGTGGAACAAGTCACCAGGGAAACTTCTCACCGTTAATAAATCCTCAGGCCAAAATGGAGGCAACATTCTATCTCCACAAATCCTCAGACTGCAAGTCTCTGAGTCCTCAGTTGAAAAGGCTCTAGTTCCTGTCTCCTCATGCCATATATACATTTCTCGGCCTAGACATCTCACTTCCTTCCTAGTGCTGGGATTAATGGCATGTGTGCTTCCCAAATACTGGTAGCAAAGGCTTGAGATCTCAAGTACTGGGATTAAAGATGTGTGCCACCACTGCCTGGCTATGTTTCTCTTCTAGATTGAATCAATCTCATGTAGTCCAGGGTGGCTTTGAACTCACAGAGATCCAGACAGATCTCTACCTCCCTGGTGCTAGGATTAAAGGTGTATGTCATCACTTCCTGACCTCTATGTTTAATCTAGTGGCTGACTCTGAACTCTGATCCTCAGAGAAGCTTTATTTGATACACATTTCCCACTTTTTGTCTAAAATAATAAAAGGTTATAACTAACATAAGAAAAACTATTTACAATAAGTATATACAATATATACAATCAAGAATTACATTAACAATATCCAGTCCATTAACATTTGACAAATTCAGAGAAAATACTCTATTACTTATCCTATTTTGGTGAGTCCAAAATGTTGTACCTAATTCATGTTGTATCCTAACTTGTATTACCAACCCAAAACTACGTTTTGATGTCTTCCAAACTTACACACTTTACACCTCCTCAGAGTTTCTTTTCTGAATTTGTTAACAAGGAAAACTATAGCTATTGAGTTTTCATATCCCTCAGAGAACCAAGAAGGAAATAATATTACCTAAGTAAACAGGAAGTGCAGGTAAGCAACTTTTAAAAAAATGTGAGAAATGACAGAAACAGCTGGCTGCCTGGACAGTCACCCAAGTTTCCACTGCAATGTTGGGGCATCCATCTTTGGCCTACTGGCCTAGCATATCTGATAGAGTTTTCTGTGAAACAGAATATTCTGAAGGGCCTTTCTACCTTGTCTTGGCGAGGTTCAGCAGTTCTTTCTTTTGTGCCCTTCTTGTCCATTTGGACAACATACTGTCAGCATCCAAGGAAAGGGCACTTTCTTTCTCAGTGACTAAATTTTGTCACAAAGAAAATAAACTCAATACAGAATTTCTTTGATGCCCATCATATTCTCTGATGTAGGTTGGTGCTGCCAGGAAAAGGCATGTCTCATCATAAAACATATTCTGTGTTATTAAAACATCTTAAATGCCATATTCTGTAAATCTCTGAAGTGTTTGAAGATGACCTGTCTATTTAAAATATATCTCTGTTTGACCTTGAAAACACATCTAATATGACTACAAGTTTGATTGTAATGACTCACTACCAACTTGCATTTATTTGTATCCTAATTAGTTTGCAATAATAACTTTCAAGACTAACAATTTTCATTACATTTTTAAATGAACTGTATAGGTACAATACCTTGAACAAGAATAGAAATATGAACAGTATGTTCCAACTAAAATAATCTCAAATTTGAATCAATATACAAAATTTATATAAAAATTTTGTATACAAAAATCTAATCCATTGTAAAATATTTAAAATTAGTACTTACTTTTTTAAAGTATATTCAATAATCTATCTTTTTATCTTGTCATAACAATATTTTCTCTTTTTTTCAGAGTAGATTCAATAATCTGTCTTTTATCTTACCATATCTATATCCTTTTTCTTTCTTGTTTTTTCAAACAAGAACCCTGAATATAATCTCCTTTGTTTAGCTTTTCTCCTGACCATTACAAATAACAATTTGTAATCAAAGACTCTAAAAAATGACAAATATCCATAATCCATTGAAAGGCCAAAAGCCACCCACCCACCCCAGCTCTTGGGAATATGGGCATCATGTTCTTAGAATTACTTCCTGCTGTCTGGGGGCAAAGGCATCTTTAGGGGATCCTGAAAAAAAAATTGGAGTTAATTGCCAAGTCCTGGGAAAGGCAGCTATATCATTTGTTGTCCAGTCTCGGGGTAATGAGAAAGTGCAGAACTTGTCTCAAGTCCTGGCTTAAGCAGTCTGTGAGGCTGGATCATTTCAGCTAGCCATCTTGAAATTGTCCTGTGCATTTTATAGGCCAAAGTCTTTTGATCTTTGAGATCTTTGAGCAGTGTTTGTAAGCTTAATGGGATTATCATCATCCTGATTGAATCATTGATGTGGGGCTGCATCAACTTTTTGGAGAGTTCAAAGAATACTGTTAGGTGTGGTCATGGTTCACTATAGAAAATCTTTTTTATGGGACATTTTTTCTGAATAACTGTCCTTTTTCTTCAGATGTCTCATTTGTCTAGTGTTCTTCAGATTCCTTAGCCTTAATTAACCTGAAAGACAAAAACAAAACCCTTCCTTCCCCAACCTCCACTTTGGGGAGGTTCTCTTTTTTGAAGAAGGTTTTTCATTTGTTAGTCATATAAGTTAGTTTAAATTGAATGGTCACACTGGTTGACAAACTATCACCTCTTTTAATTAAGAGTTCTCTCTTGTTCAAATTGAACCTTTATCAATTTTGATGATGTCCATAGCTTTTCTTCTCCTACATAAACAAAAGCAAAACCTCCTCCCCACGGTAACACATACCCTGGTTTCCATTCTGAGATCAGCACATCTTTAAAGTATACAGGCTGATTTACTTCTGTAGTTTTTTCTGTTAGCCAGTGTCTCTCTGCAGTTGTTGTTCCTTTCTCATTAGCATTGAGAAAATTTAAAGTTATTAAATCATTATGTAATCTATTTCTGGGGGTCTTTGCTACCCCTTTCTATTTATTTACCATATCCTTTAGAGTTTGATTTGATCTTTCTATGACTGCTTGGCCCATAGGATTGTGTGGTGTACCTGTAATATGTTTTATATTGTAATAAGCAAAAAAAAAAAAAAAACTGTTTCATTTTACCAGAGACATATGCTGGAGCACTCTCAGTCTTAGTTTGTACAGGTATACCCATGATGGCCATAACTTCTGGCAAATGTGTAATTACAGAATCAGCCTTTTCAGAACTCAGAGCAGTTGCCCATTGAAATCTTAAAGAGGTATCAATGGTATGGCGTACATATTTTAACTTTCCACATTCTACAAAATGAAACACATCCATCTGCCAGATTTTACCCTTTCTTGAGTACCCTTTGAGTTACTTCCTGCAGGTAGTGCAGTTTGATTATATAAAGAACAGGTAAGACATTTCCTTATATTTTCCTTGACTTGTTGCCAGGTTATGGAAAAATCCTTTTCCAAACCCTTACTATTGACATGATGTTTTTATGAAATTCTGAGGCCTCTAGCACATTTCCTGTCAATAGTTGATCAATTTCATTATTACCTTGTGCTAGAGGGCCTAGAAGACCCATATAGGATCAGATGTGTGTTATGTGTAAAGGATGATTCCTATTCCTGATTATTTCTTGTAATTGAATGAATAACAAAGTTAATTCTGACTCATCAGGGATAAATTGAGCAGTTTCTATGTGTAAGACCACTCTTTTTGCATACTGAGAGATTTTGGATCTGCAGTAGACCCATTAATAGTAATGATCTCTGTGACTATGACTGCCATGACCAGTGCAGCCTCAGGTATCACAGGGTCTTGGAAAGGGGGGTAATGTTAGACAAAGACACAATACAATTTAAAAATGATCAATTTTCTTTACTTTTAACTTCTGTTTATATATTGTTTAGCTAGATATTAAACACAGAATTTTACATAGAGCTTGATCAACAGTATCTTTGAACCCCTTATCTCAGTGTTTCTCAATCTACGGGTCACAATCCCTTTGGGGGTCAAACAACCTCTTCACAAGTGTCCCTAAGTCCATCAGAAGACACAGATATTTATATTACTATTCTTAACAGCAGCAAAATTACAGTTATAAATGAAAATAATTTTATGTCTTTGGGTCACCACAACAGGAGGAACTGTATTATTGGGTCGCAACATTGGGAAGGCTGGAAACTTACCTTAGCCTAATTTTTGCTTTTGTACTTTCCTTCCATTTTGGCCTTATTTGTCTCCTGAGGACATTCCTTCTAGTCTTTATCTCTTACCGGTAGGTTTTCTAAAGCAATGGGCCACATCTGGATCAGAATTTGTGCTTGAGAAAAGACCTGCAGACCATCTGGATCCCAACATACAACCTTTATTTATTTATTTATTTATTTGTTTGTTTGTTTGTTTATGTATTTGTTTATTTACTTACTAGATACTGCCGAAATGAAAGTAGAAATATTCACTTTGAGTCGGGCTTTAGCCAGTATAAGACTGATAAGTGTCATTAGTGAATTAGACTGCCAATATTTTGCTTGAGGGATGATGCCTCTAAACATATTTGGAATATAACAGTAATTATCAGGTACAAGGGATAGGATGTCCCCTCTCAAAACCCTGTCTTAGACTTCCAGGTAATCACTTGAAGGCCAGATGTTTCAAGAGAAACCAGAGTTTATCTCCCTCACTTGAGTACTGATGGGATTTAAATTCCCTTCTCTAGTTTTGTAACTCACCAGTCCAACTTGAGTAGCCCTGGGTCATTTCAAAGTAGGACAGTATATGATAAATTTCTTAGTAGATATGGAAAACCAATTCTCTATATTGCCTTGTTCTTTTTGTACAAGGTCCAGCCAAACTTCAGTGGGATACTTGGCTTCTCCGAAAAATCTGATTTTATGCAACCTCTTGCCTGCCAATGAGGGAGGGTATCATATTCCAACATTTTTCCCCATAGTCCCTGTGATTTTCACTCCTCTGTTGAGTAGAGATATTTTTGCTGAATTCTGGGTAGAATTAGTTCTGTAGGGAATCTTATGTCTATCCCTGGTAGATTCTAATTTAGACTCTCAAATATAACTACATGGAGAATCCATAGGCCTGAGACAGCTGCCAGAGCAGTCCTGATACATCTGAAGGACCTATTTTCTCCCATTAAAAACAGTATCCATCTAAATCTATAGCAACACAGAGATTCAAGCCTATTATGCTGTCTTTTAAAAGGGTCTCTTGAGGGAACACTCTTGAGAGAATACTCTAGCCCCTATAACTTACCTATTGTGGAAACTCAAAAGAGAATTATTAAATGGAGCTTAGTGTAGTACCTCCAACTTATGAGTGAGGCTGTTGTCCCCTTGCTTTATTTATTAGAGCACAAATAAACTATCACCACATTTCAGCACAAATAAAATACTACCAAAGCCTTCCTTAGTTTAGGTTGGCCCTAGCCCAGGATATCAGATCTGGTCAAGCCCCATACAACCTGATTTCATTTTATACATGACATTGTTTGTGGGAAATCTGAAAAAGGGAATTTCCAAATAAACTGAATCCCACCTAATTCTCTAGTTAAAAGGGATAGCTAAAAGATCTTTTAAGAAAATTCTCAACTATGCCAAATTTATCCATGCCCTCAGCCTGCTCAGTAACTTAGGTGTTTCTTCACGATAGTGGGCTACTGGCAGATCAAGATTCCTGCATGTTCAAATCGGGTATGGTCCCTTATCAACTTCTGTAGGAGACTCAGAAATGTTCCCTAGCTCCTGTGGTATGGAGCCTGAGAATTGTCATTCTTTCTAGTAACACAAATAGATATTTTCTCAGGTTCTTGTTTTGTGACTACCAACTCATTCAAACCTGGTTTTCTCTTTATGTTATTTGAAGAAAGTGGATCTCCTATGTTTTAACCAAGCCATCCATCTGTTGAGACCATCAACCAACCAGAAGAAAACTTTAGCAAAGCAAATTCAAACAAACCAAAAAATTGGATTCTGTGAATAAGATCTGTCCAGGAGAACAACTGTAATGTAGGACTTTTGGCCCATAAAGTACATAAATTGACTTTTGGAAAGCTTCTTACCATATATACACTCCATGGCAACAATTTAACTTCAAGAGAAACATGTAGCTATCAAAGAATATGATGATAAAATGTCAGAATCTAATAATGGAAGTGCATGGAGAGACCCTTAATATCTCCCATCTGTTATGTCTTCTACTTATTGTCCTGATGAGGAGAGACTTGGACATTCATGTCAGTAGGTCTTTAAGAAACTTTAAGACCTGATCTTAAAGGCCTCCTTCTGGACACTCCCAACTGTTCACTGATGGGAGTTCATCTGAACAATGGCAGTTGGAAGGCAAGATATATAATAGTAACAGTCCAGGACACTGGAGTCTAATCCAGGGTCCAGTTAACAGAGTTTAGATCCTAACAAGGCCTTTGACCCTTGTTGAAAGGACATGGGTAAATACTTATACAGACTCCAAATATTTAGACAAATTCCAAATATGCATGCTTGATACTAAATACAGCCATCAGGAAAGAGCAGATTGCTCATCACATTGCACACAGCAATCAGACATTCCAAGGACTAATCAAATGGAGACCTCTTTCCCCAAGGTATTGAGATAATGCACTTCTGAAGGCATAAGAATGGAGATGACCTGATATTCCTGGGCAGCCACTTAGCAGACACTGTTATAACTTCTGTGGTTCTTGGGATGGAGGGAGTATTTTCCATCTTATGGAAAGAAACATTCCTAATCACAGACATATTCAACTCTGCCTAAGATACAGGATGCCTAAGGACAGGCCTGTATCCTTGATCATTGGGGATGGTGAATCACTTCTGATGGCTACTTATGGTTGTCTCCATCCTTACCCTGGAACACTTTTTTTCCCACCAAATGTGCTATCTTGGAAGAGAAAACTCTTCATCTTGTTATGAGAATGTTAATAGGAAAAGCAACATCAAAAATTAGAACCTATTAATTCAGGGACGTAAAATCTGTCAAATGAAAAATCTCTGTAACAATCACCGGCCTCAAACTGGCATTCAGAGATGAAAACTACCTAGGAGAAGATTGTCAAATATGTTTACGTAACTGGAGGAAGTTAACCCATTTTCTCGTATAAGTAGATATATTCACTGAGTGTGTTGAAAACTGTCCTTGCTAAAGAGAAAAGGCATAAGAAGCAACAAGGGCCCACTTAAAAGAAGTTTACCCTAGGTTTTGAATACCAAAGAGCATACAAAATGACAATGGGCTAGTCTTCAAAACTGAAGTCTCTCAGACAGAATCTGTAGGTATAATTTAATCTCTACTGTGCCTGACATCCCCAGTTTTCAAGAAAGGCATAGAAAATAATTGTTATAATTAAATGATGTAACAGCTAATTGATATAGGAATCTAAATTCCCTCAATAAAGTTACTGCCTTTAGCTTTGGGTGATTTGAGGAGTTCAGGGGCCACAGGGACTAACTTCTTTTTAGGCTTTGCATCACAGAACTTTCTTTGGGGAGCTTGGATGAGCTATGACGCCAGGACTATTTTTCTGGAATCTCAACTGGCTAGATATGAACAAGTTCTCTCAGAAATCCAAGGATCTTCTAAGAGAAAAATTATGGAGGCCTCTTCCATTCTGTCCTGGAGATCTAGCTCTGGTCAAGGCTTTCTCATCAAAAAAGAAACCAAGAAGATACCCTCTCTAAAACCCAGTTGGAAGAATCTTATCCATGGTATGCACCTCTAACACCCTCATGATATTTTTTGTGCATTCCTGGATTCATATTATGAATCTAGAAATGGCATTCCATGCAGCTCCCATTTGATCCAGATTCATCTACCCATGGAGAGCAAAACCATACTCTTATAAGACCCTGCAGGTCCTTACTCTTCAAGTGTACTACTAGCCCTACTCTTAAAGTTAACTCACTATCAAACTGATTTTCCAAGGATGGTCAGAAGGAAAGTGGTTGCATAATGTATAGTGTAAAATGGGGGAAATTGCATACTGAATAGTTGGTTGTAATGAACATATTTGGTTTATGTATGTTTTATGTTGATGATGCAACAAATTACCATTAAATTTGTAGCTTAAACTATAAAAAATATATAATTCCATAGGTGTGGAGTATTCTATATGCTATATTCCATATTATATATTCTATATTTCATATTCTATATTCTATAGCTCAGGTTCCAAAAGGAAGATTTCATGGGAAGAGCTCTGCTTTATATAAATTGTTAGGAAACCTGATCTTTAACTTTCTTGTTTATATAGGCCACCCAGGTCCCTTGCTATATAGCTTCCCAGAAATGGCCCTTTTGACATTTGCTTCATTGCATCCTGGTTTCTAATAGTTATTTTCATGGATCCTGTTTATAAAACCTATTGCAACATGGAATCCAGCAGTATAGTTCATAAATCTCTGTACAAGGGCCTTTATTATAGCTGTTTCTTTAAAATCCCTACTCCTTATAAAGAAACATTTTCAGGCTCCGTGAATACCACAGGATGGGACATTGGGGTAGCCACTATTATCTCTACAACACTGGATAATATTGATTTTTGCAGTATCTATTGGATATAAGGTAGATGTCTGAGTGTCAGATTGATGGCTACATCAGAAACTCACTGGGGAATTAGATAATGCAAGTGTATGTGGAAAGTAGAAGAATACAAGTCATATTTGAATTTGCAGATATAAAATAAGGATTAGATCAGGCATCTTAGTAGCATGATAAATATGAGTACCTGTTGTACCACATACACCTGGAATTTAATTCCCTGCTTTGGCCATGTACTATTTTTTTGCTATGATTAATTTTATCTATCACTCTGGAAATGAACCCAACAATATCACCTGACAATGCCTTAGTAAAAATAAGATTAACATGTAAGTACTCAATAGGGTGTTGATAACAAGTTAGAAATCATTACTAAACATGTAGATGGATAGAACTTGTGCACTCCCAAATTTATATAAAAAGCATAAAGGACATTTGGAATCCATAAAGAAGAATTAAATAAGAAAGTCAGAAATGGGAGGGTGGTCAGGAAGAATGGTATGCTGATTTCCTTTTTATTTTTTTAATTGATGTATAATAATGCTTTTAAAGATTGGGGCAAGTAAAAACTTAGTGAAAAAACTTGGTAGTTATGGATTCCAGGGAGAAGGGGATGAGAATGGAGAAAGACAATAGAATATTCTACTTGTGGGTTTTTGTTTTAATCAAAGCAAAGGAGTAGCTATGGGTGATAAAGGTCATTAACGCCACTTAACAGGGAGATAATTGGAGAATGTTTATGCAATTCTGGAAACAGTCTAGTAAGATGAAGAAAAGTATGTACTGTTTCAGGCAAAAGTGATGAAGTCAAGGGTTATGTCCATGAGGTACTAGGTGACCCCTCTGTGAGCAGAGTGCTGGGCATGGGACTATTGACAGGGTTCTCACTGGCATGATAAATGTGTCATAGTAAGTAGATGGACTAAAGCAGAAAGAATGTGGAAATTCTTCCCATAATGTCTTTGATTTAGCAAAACAATAGTAAACTGCTTAAATATTGTAAAAACATCAGGGAGTACATTGATTTTAATGAAACAGCCTTCTCTGGTTCCTTCGGGTCTTCTTTGAGTTGCCTCATCATTTGGAATCTCTGTAAACTTACTCTTCCATTGTGTTCAAGACTCTTTTTTTGTCATTTTTTCCTGTTAAAGGCTTTTCTATGTTCCATAATTAATCACTTTTATACTGTGCCTTTTCTCAGTCTCCAATTGTCCCTTTATCCTATCACCCAGATATCCTTCTGCTACATGTTGTCTAACTCCGCTGCCCACTGAAATCAGTTTTCAATTGCATGAATTTTCTTCCAGATGCAAAACCTACTGTGTAATGTTTGGCTCTGTAGTGTTGGGAGTATCATAATGTACTTGACATTCTTCATGTCAATTTCAAGTGAATTTTCCTTCATTCTTTGATCTTCATTCACAAAGTTTCCCTCTGATTTTTCTGAGCATTTATTCCCACCATTCTTTGTGGAGATCAAGTATGTCTTTCTTTGTGTCCTTCTATGCTTGACCCTGTCTAATGCTTTTCTTTTTCTGCAAAGTTGTTACAAAAGTCCATTCTGTGGGACTTATTTTATCTCTGAATGGGTTTTAGATGTACAGCCAGTCTTGACTTTTCTTTTATTCAGACACATGTACACTAATGTCTCCTGCAAAAAGAAATAAGAAAGCCTCAGTATCTATCACTTTTAAAATTTTGGCGCATACTATTTATACTGTAGTATATTGTAGTACAACAAGTATCCAAATCATGAACTAAAAATGCACATTGTTGATATCTGACATTCTTTACAAAGCACTTGCTAGAAATTATTTATTCTGACAAATACTTCCTGATGATTTCTTTCATTGTGTGTGTTTTCTTCTCTAATCTTATTTCTACTGATTCTGTTCAGACTTAGCATATTTACACCAGAAAAATTTATTTGTGATTCAATTGTTCTATACATATTGAACAATGTCATCACAAAAGAAATGAATTTCAGCTTTTTCTTCCACTAGAGAATGAATGGTTAGCCCAATCACTACCCATAACTAATATTTCAAAATTCAAACTATAAATTATGTGCTTACGAAATTGGGGATTTAGGAGGAAAATAAGCCATTATAGTAAATTACTGGTAGTAAAATTCATACACTGTGTGATCTCTCTCTTTCTCTCTCTCTCCTGTGTATGTGCACATGTTCACTTGTGTGTGTGTGTGTGTGTGTGTGTGTGTGTGTGTGTGTGTGTGTGTGTGTATACATTTGTGTTCTGTCGCGTCCACCTCGACCAGTAAGGAAGACACAACACCAGGCTCTTCTCCAAGCAGTTTATTCAGGAACCTTGAACAATCTTCTGACCCCGGGGAAAGCCATCTTCTCCCTCCGGCAGCCCACGCCCTTTATAGCCACTGGGAAACCAACCCCGTAGTGCACATGGACATTGCCGATAGGGTCAGACATACGCAAGCAAGCCAGATTCCATGCCCAAGCCAAATAAGGAGCTGTTTATCCCAGAGAACACCTGCCATCGGGAAGGCGGAAGCCGGACGCTGGCACCATCTTTGAGGCGCGGCCGTGCACGGCTCTCTACAGTGTTCTTCATTGGTCCCTTATTCCCTTCCTGACTAGCTCCATCCCTTGTTCCCACCAATGAAAAGACACTACAGGAGAATAATTATGTACAAGCCAAGAGACAGATCAATGTGTTGGCACACATCTGAAATCTCAGCACTGGGGAGACTGAAGGCAGAATCACACTGTGGGCTATAAAATAAGTTTCAAGACAACCTGAGCTACAGTGTAAAATCCCAAATCTTAAATAAAGAACAATTGCCCCAAACTGAAACTAACCAAACAAACAAAACTTAGCCAGTACTGAACATATTAATTCTTCAATGTCATAGTCTATGACTTCCTAGTCGGCTACCCTGAGAATCAAACATTTCCGGTTTAATACACCAAGTCAATTACAGTTTTATTACTGAAATCTGATTTACAATAATTCTTTGACAATCTGGCCTCTATCTCTGTGTGTAAAATTTCTTCTGGTTTTGAATTCAATGATACTGGACTACATGCATGCTAGTAGTATTCCTTCCCTTGTCTATCTATCCTTTATAAGGTCTCAATGGCAATCCAAATTATGCTTTTTTACCAAATGTTATGCTACAAAACTGAGTTTATTAATATTACTTATAGAACATTGGTAAGAGGTATTGGCAAGACACAGTGTGGAAGCCCACAAAAGTTTCCTAGTGAGATCTGAGCTTGCTTTACCAAGCAAATCTGCATTAAAGGATTCCTTGACCATGTGCATGGTTACTAGGTATTTGAAAAAGTCAATCTACACTTGGCTGGGCTAGGGGGAGGTCTTTTGCTTCACCCCTTGGCATTCCTATAAATAGCACTTTAGAAGAGACAGAGGAGCTGGTGGATAATGACACAGGCCCTCCCGAGGCTATCCTGCATTTCTGTCTGTTTCTCTTCCCTCTATCCTTTTACCTAATATCTCTTATCTCTTTCTCCTCAAGTGTACCCTGTCGTAAAATGTGGGATCCAGTCTCCCAGCTGGGCTCCCACAATGCAGATGACTCCAAAAGAACTATTCTGGAACATCTTCACCCTGCCTGGATGATGGCCTTGCAATACTACAATACTTGCAGAAACACACTGGCACTAGAAGATATATAGAGAGTGCCTTTGTCCTGCAACAGCCTAGTATATGGTGTCACCAGTTGATCCAGGATTCATAATGGTGAGTCATTGTCCTATGAAACATGCAAGCATATCCTCTATTTGACATTATGAAAACATCAGGACCTTTGAAAATATCAGTGACCAGGTCATAGAGGCTTAGGTGCAAGTTTGTGGCTTGGTCTTGGGGTAGTAAGGAATGCCTGTAGTGGCAGATATGAAAAATCAAGCATCAGCACTTAAGAGCTCTGAAGTATATGTAAGACCTTTGTCCATATATGAGCTCTAGGAATTCCTAAAATTGAAAAGCAGTGAAATAAATGGTTATAGCCATAAATCATAAAGATGTAGGTCTCATGGGCAAGTTTCATAGGGAGAGAATTTGTAATTGTTGGACAGACATGAGAAAGTGCCAGCATATCCTGTAGACCTATCTGACAATCTATAGATTTATAAGTTTTATAGTCTGATGTAAATATAATATTATCTGTGCAATAAATGTATTGCAATATATACGTACATATAGAGATGGCCGTTGGAGATGGCAAGCCAGGCTATGAGATTCTCCTTGGCTTCAATAAATTTTATTTAATTTTTTAAGGTCTTGTAACAGGTCTATAAGCCTGATTTTCCTAAATAAAAAATATTGGGGCGATTTAAGGGCTGGTGGGGGGCTTTATATGCCCAATATTTAAGTTTTTTCTTCACCAGACAGGTAGCAGTTATAATTCTTTTAATATTTAAAGATCATTGTTTAACCCAGATAAGAGCATCAGATCTACAAGAAATAGGGTCAGCAGTGGACAGTGGCCACTAGGATAAATTTTGATATCCTATGTCATGTCTGTTATTTATAATTTTGACATAATGGGCTTAATTATACCCTTGGATTTGTTTACCCAAGTTTTTTTAAGCTTAAAAACCATCTATAGCATTTGAGCTGATATTAATCCATAGCAGAGATTAATGAAATATCCTATTGTTACAGCATGTCTCTTTTCCATATTGTGTTAGGTATGGAGGATGACATATGGGCAGAATATGCCATATTTTTTCTGTCAGAACATTCTACTATTCCAGAGCTTTTGGTTACAATATTAGCTTGACCTGGGCCTCTAAGAGACAAAGCAGTAATAATCTTCTTATGTACTTGGCCAATCTTTTCTTGAAGTGCAAGAAATGTTTGTGTTTATGTCTAGCAAGCCAATTATTTCGTTTTCCTGTATTCTAAGTGTTTAGTTGGTCTGGAATATTTAATTTCTGACTCAGAAAACCATATCATTAGAATCCAAACTGGTAGCTCCCTAGGCATTGCCCTGCATGGATCTGAATTTTTTTTATAGGGGGTTGTACAATAATTATAATTTTCCCAGTAAAGTCAGGAATCAACCATTCCTGGGACAATGTTTATATCTTGTACAGTAGGGGAGCTACAGCCTATTGTTAGCCCCAGTGTCCCTTCTTGGGAGGTCCACAGAGTCTTGTATAAAGGCATATAAGTCCATTCCTAAAGCTTATATATCTCAGACCTCAATAAAAAAAATGATGAGTAGATCTAACTTAGGCATACATCCTCAGTATCTCATCACCCCTGGTGAGATCTGCAATGTAGCTGAATGTAGTGGTATTGTGTTCCCCAAAGTATTGTGCACCCTAATAAATTTATCTGGGGTCAGAGAACATACAGCCACTAGATACAGAGGCTAGAAAATGGTGGCACTCACACCTTTAATCCTATCACTCCAGAGGTAGAAATCCCTCTGGATCTCTGTGAGTTCAAGGCCACAGTGGAAATGGCCAGACATGGTGACACATGCCTTTAGTCCCAGAAAGCGAGCCTTTAATCCCAGGGAGTGATGGTAGAAGGCAGAAAGATATATAAGGCGTGAGGACCAGAGACTAGAAGCATTTGGCTGGTTAAGCTTTCAGGCTTCTAGCAGCACAGTTCAGCTGAGAGCCATTTGGATATGAGGCCACAGAGGCTTCCAGTCTGAGGAAACAAGACCAGCTGAGAAGTTAACCAGGTGAGGTTAGCTGTGGCTTGTTCTGTCTCTCTGACCTTCCAATGTTCACCCCAATAACTGGCTCAGGTTTGATTTTATTAATAAGAACTTCTAAGATTCCTGCTACAGCTGAAACCTATCCTGTTCAAGGTGCCAGATATGGATTGCCCAGCCTTCTCCCTGGTCATGCCATTCTATCTGACTCTATGGAAAAATGCCTGTTTCTTCTTCCCCTGGCCATGCAGTTCTCTGCCTCCTCAGGATTGTTGCTCCACCCTACCTTCCACCTTGATTTGTAAAAACCTCTTTTGTTCTCAGTCAATTTCTCTGGAGAGCCACTAGGCCTCAAGGCAAGAGGATGGTCTGAGCTTTATTAGCACAAGAAGAAAAGCTATGCATCTCCCTCCAACTTGTCTTTGCCTACAGGACCTTATCCAAGCACTGGCTCAAGCAGGGAAGTTCACACACACACACACACACACACACACACACACACACACACACACACATTCTATGGGAATTGAGAGCACAAGAATTCATGACAAGGCACAGCTGAATATTAAACTGTGCAACACCAAATAGTTCATGCTAGATGGCTTTCGCTTGACTGACCCTTGGCCTGGTCAAGATATAGATTTAATGCACAGCTAGACACCTTATAACATATTCTTATGGCTCACCACATAAATCCTTCCTCAATTAACACATATGGTCTTACCCAGCCGACACTTCAGTGCATGGCAATATGTAATAAAACTTATGTTAAGTTAGTTGGCCCTGGATTTTCCTTCAGGACCTCACTATTTGTAGAGTTCTGCCCTATAAGGAAACAGGTATGCCATTTCTTGTGTATAGTAATACACGTGTTACTCCTCTTCTATAGACTACTAATGCTTTCAGTAACCCTTCAGATTAAATAATAATACCTAGAATAATAACAATTATGTCTAATACAAACAAGTATTAAACAACAAAGTTTTGACATATTTTGACATCCCATTTAGGTACTCACTATAATGCTACCATTACCAACACAACACCCTGGATCTCCTTATAGGGCTCAAGGATTTGGCTAAGGCCACAAAGCTAGTAAGCCAGAGTTACACAATAAGTTTGACTTGCTTACTGTTTGACTCTGAATATCAAATTTTTAATTCATGTTAAAAATCAGTTCAAACTCATGGCCATGGTGACATGTCAAAAACAGCTGCTACACTCAATCCCTTATATTTTACTCATTTTTATTCTATCCCCTGCTTATAGCATTATATAATGTGCACTCATTCTCTCAAATTATTATATTGAAAGACCCTAACCCTTTAGGCTTACACCCCCCAAGCCCCAGGAGAATGAGGAACTAGAAAGCTAGTTCCAAGGGCAGACTGACTCAGCCATTACTCAATCACCCTTACCAC
The DNA here is from genome assembly GCF_007827085.1 of Peromyscus californicus insignis. Taxonomy (NCBI): domain Eukaryota; kingdom Metazoa; phylum Chordata; class Mammalia; order Rodentia; family Cricetidae; genus Peromyscus; species Peromyscus californicus. The sequence continues at coordinate 45,501,280 of NW_026294491.1, read as the reverse complement.
AGTGTATGGAGATTTCTGTTAAGATATGTTGCTCAACTGTGACTGGGATAATTGCAAGTGTTCCAGGAAAGACCACTGTAACCTTTGTGTAACCTTCACTCCTGCCCTGATACCCCCTCCCCTTGAGGTTCCGGGAAAAATGTGCATATGGACGTGATTGTACCTACCCTATGATTAGGCCATGATCTTGTGAAATTAGCCCCTAGACATGAACCAATCGGACGAAATTGCGTGGGAATTGTAATCTTATGGCTTTTGTGGGGTTTTTTCCTTTAAAAGTACCTATGTGGCTGCAGTAGGGCGTGACTCTTGCTCTTGGGAGGAGAGGAGCCCAACTGTACAGCCACATCAGTAAACCTCTTGCTGTTTGCATCAACTGGACCGGAGTCTGGGTTCTTGGGGCGCCCACTCGAGAAGGTAGTACCCTGGGTTTGGGGTCTATCAATATCTGTCACTGTGTATCTGTAGACTGACTTAATCCATTGACTTTGCTTTTCATCCTTTAGATTTAAAGGCAGTTTTCATAGGTTCAAGTCTAGGCTCTGATTGCTTTCTGATTTTTGCCAGATACCAGAACAATGATTGTGAAGTAAATGATTTGAAAGAGAAGAGTTAATTTCACCAACATCTGGGTTAAGAGGCAACAAGAAAGAAAGGGTAGGAAGATAGATGTCCATCAAGGGGCATTCTAACCTAAACTGATTTTCCTTTCTTATCACTTAAGTTTTTTTTTTCCCCTTGAGAAAGAAGAGCAAGAAGATCATTTTGCTTCTTGTCAATCCCCTAAGAAAAAGACAAACATGGTATGTACTCACTCATAAGTGGATACTAGATGTAAAGCAAAGAATAATCAGACTACGACCTATATCTCCAGAGAAGCTAGGAAACAAGGAGGACCCTAAGAGGGACACATGGATCACCTTGGAAAAGGGAAACTGAGAAAATGTCCATGAGTAAACTGGGGATGAGGAGCGGCAATAGATAGGAGGGGATGGGATATAACAACATGAGGAAATGAGATGGTTGAGCTGGGGGAGGGACAGATTGGGAGAGCAATGAAAGAGATATCTTGATAGTGGGAGACATTATAGGGTAAGTGAGAAACCTGGAGCTAGGGAAATTCTCAGGAATCCACTAGGCCGATCCCAGATTAGAGACTAACAATAGTGGTGATAGTGCCTGAACTGGCCTCTCTTGGCAGTCAGATTGGTGAACACCCTAACTGTCATCACAGAGCCTTCATCCAGAAACTGATGGAAGCAGATGCAGAGATCCATAACCAAGTCCCAGGCTAAGCTCCAGGAGTCCAGTCAAAGAGACGGAAGAGAGATTATATGAGGAAGAGGGGTCAAGATCATGATGGGGAAATGTACAGAGACAACTGAACCAAGTTCATAGGAACTCACAAACTTTAGACCAACAGCTGTGGAACCTGAATGGGACCGGGCTAGACCCTCTGAATATGGGAGACAATTGTGTAGCTGGGTCTATTTGAGGGGCCCCTGGCAGTGTGATCAGAATCTATCCTTGGCGCATGAGCTGGCTTTCTGGATTCCATTACTTATGGTGGTACCCCTCGCTCACCTTGAGGCAGTGGGTATGGGCTTGGTCCTACCTCAGGTGAATGTACCAGACTTTGCTCTTCCCCCATGAGAGATCTTACCTTTTTGAAGGAGGGGATGAGGGGTGGGTCTGGGGGAATAGGTGAGGGTGGGGGTAGCAGGAGGAGGGATGAGAGGGGGATCTGTGGTTGGTATATAAAATGAATAACTTTTTAAAATGAAAACAACAATAATAATAGCAAAAATAAATAAGTCATTTTCAGGGGGGAAAAAGAAAACAAAGTGATCCGTAGAACAAACTTTGCTGCAGTTAGTTATTGTCTGGAATGAATTATTTAACTGACTGAGAAGGTTTGATACAGAAAGATAGTTTTGTTGTTGTTGTTGTTTGTTTGTTTGTTTTTGAGTCTAGAGAATAAACAGAAGGAGCAACAACTAACAGCTGCTGGTTCTGTCCAAGGACTGGAGTTGAGGAGAGAAAAAAATTGATAAATGAGCTCCAAGGCAGCAGCTACCCAAGATGGATAGCAGTACACCAGTACACAAGCTGGTAGATCAAAGACAGGGATAGTGTATCTGTGCATGGTGAGAGCAGCAGCTCTCTCAATCAGTGGTGCCCTGTCTTTCACAGCATCAGGCAGAGGAACGCCTCACATGCAGCTAGCTGGTGAGTGCTCCACTTCAGTACCCTAAATATAAGGGAGTTCTTCAATGAAAGGATGCTGAATTATACTCCCACAAATCCACCCTTTTGGACATGAGAATGGCTGATACTAAACCACATGGGAAAAGTCACTGCTCTCCTCCAGCCTCAACCCATCCTATCAGTTGTGCAAAGCAGTAAAAAGTCGCAGTTGCTGACTTTGCAAAAAATTTGAACGTGTGTGTGTGTGTGTGTGTGTGTGTGTGTGTGTGTGTGTGTATAGTTATGATGGTTTATAATTTTTCTTTTAATCAATGATATTTCACTCATTAGCAAACATTTCCTGAAGTTCTATAGTGCTGAATGCATGACAGATATTGTTAATGTGGTACCTTATTTTGGAGTTTTAAGTGTGCATAAGCATAAGAGAATAAATAAAACACTACAACAAATGCATATTTATTAGATGAGCGAACGAAAGTATAGGAAAAGGGGTGGCTGTGCTGAGAAGAGGAATTCAGAAGATAAATAGATAAAGAGATTAGGAGGAAAACCCCCTAAAAAGGCTCACAGCACATGCACAAAGCAAGGTGACTGGGACATAAAGCCTATCAGTGGCATCACTCAGTTATATGACCCACCAGGAGCAGGAAAACACTTAACATGTGTGTTTGAGGGCAATAGGGATCTTTGAGTGGAGTAGAGATGCAATCATGGGTCCAGCCAGAGTATTGGAAAGGAAAGGGGATCATACAACATACTGAAACACATTTTAATACAACCTAAAACCTAATGCATCATGTGTGAAATTCCAGAGAACTTACTTTTTTGTTCTTCAGTTTTTACCTGTAAATATTAAAGCACTTACTTTATGGGAATCCTTTAGGTATTATCTGAATTAATAAAGGTACTAAAGGGTGTGATATGAGTTGCAATATTCATATAACCCTCATTATGGGCCCAGATACATGATGGAAAAAGAGAACAGATGCCCACAGATGTCCTTTAACTGACACATACAAGCCAAGGTATATGCCCACATGCACACTCAGAGAAAATAAATGAACAGAATAAAGATTCAGGTAAAAAATTGAAATGTAAAAGGTAAGGTAAACTATAGGGTTGTAAAATATGCTTAGATGTTACATATTATCCACAAATTCTTCAATATACTTTACCCCAGTTTACACTCCCCTGACTATTATTCTCTTATTAAATTATTTTACCTTACTTGACTATTTAGTATAAAACTGTGGCAATTATGTAGTAACAAAAATATGAAAAAAGGCCATGCTATTTTCAGAAGAATAACTGTAAATTTATTATTTATTATACCAAAACACATATTACTAATTTCTTTATTCAACAGAACTTTACTGAAAGCCAATATCTCTCTACCAATTTTCTAGGGCTTGAAATACAGGATAAAATAAATTCTAGTTTTGAAGCTTATGGTACTCTGTAAAATTTGATATAGTTGAAAATCAAATGCTTGTGAGATAACTGTTCCAAAATGTCAGGTCATTTTTAATCTTGCCACAATATTCTTTTTTTTATATATGTAAGGAAATGGCCTTAAGGTTTCCTCTGCTTGACTGAAGTCTAGAAAGGTTTGTAGCATATTCTAAGACAAGACCTCCCAATTCCTTAAAGGATTAAATTACAAATATCTGTGCCTAGCCTATTCATAATCAGAGAGGCTTCCTCAAGCAGCTGATCAGAACAGATGCAGGGACCCACAGCCAAAGGTTAGGCTGAGAGAGCCCAAATTGGAGGTCTCCAATGGTCTCTATGTTCTAAACTCTGGAAACTCGCAGAAGAGGTAGATGGAGGAAAAACTATAGGAGCCAGAGGACTCAAGGACACCAGAAGAACACTCCCAACAGAATCAACCAAGCAGGGCTCATAGGGGCTCTCGGAGACTGAAGTGGCAATTATGGAGCATTCGTGTGTCTGAGCTAGGTCCGCTGCATATATCTTTTTTCTCTCTCGTCTTTTAATTTAAATAACATTTTTTCATGTATTCTACATATCATTCACTGTTTCCCTCTCTTCTCTCCTCATGTTCTCCCCTTCTTTCGATCTACCCTCCTGCTCATCCAACCGGGGGGACATGATGGGGGAACTCACAGAGACAGCTGACCTGAGCTTGTGGGAGCACATGGACTCTGGATCAAAAGTTAGGGAGTTAGCACGGGACCAACCTAGGCCCTCTGCATGCCTGTGACAGTTGTGTAGCTTGATCTGTTTGTAAGGCTACCAGCAGTGAGATCAGGACCTGACCCTGATGTTTAGTTGGCTTTTGGGAAGCCTTTCCCCATGCTGGGTTGCCCAGCCTTGACACAGGGGGAGGAGCTCAGTCCTGTCTCAACTTGATGTGCCATGCTTTGTTCAAACCCATGGGAGGCCTGCCCCTTTTTGCATATATCTTAAGGTTGTGTAGCTTGATGTTCTTGTGGGATTCCTAACTGTGAGAGTAGGCATCTCTGAAGCCTCTCCCCTTGGGGTCATTTTCCTCCTTGCCTAGCCCAGCCTTGATATGAGAGTTTGTGCCTAGTTTATTGCATCTTGTTATGCTGTGTTTATTTGATATCCCTGGGAGGCCTGCTCTCTTCTGAAGGGAAATAGATGGGCAGTGGATTTGGGTGAGAATAGAGGCTGGGGGTTGGAGGGAGGGTGGGAGGAGGAGAGGAAAGAGGGGAAACTGTGGTCCAGATGTATTAAATGAGAGAAAAATAAATAAGTTTCACAACAGAAAAAAAAGAAAAGAATAAAAGATTTGTAAGTGTAGATTCTGTATCTTCCCTTTGAAATGTAAATATTTGTTACAACTTTCATCCAGTTTTGTGATCTAAGAATGTCTTAAGAATTTTGGAGCCATGGCTGTGGAAAAAAATACTGTCAAGAAAGACCATACCATGCAGAGTCCTGGTCTCTGAGGTAACAAACACAGATGCCTGAAAAACAGAGGCAAAAATAAACTCTTCAATCTCAGGAACTGTACAATATGGCCACTGTCCTCTCAGACTTCTCTCAAAGTGCATCACCACACAGAAAAGTCCCCCTGCCTTTTCAGTTCAGAGAGTTCTATTTTGTCTTTTCTCTATTGAAATCGTTTTATTAAAGTCATCTTTTCTTACTTACTTTTATCTGGTGTAGTGTTTCATTGGCATTGCTAGATGTATCTACTGCATAATTAATGTTTGATAAACAACTGTGTTTAAAATTCTGACATCCTATTGAAAAGGTGAGTGGAGTGTACTGGTAGGTGATTCTTAAGTCTATGCTCATCACAATGTCAGTGAGAACAAAGGCTTTTTTTTTTCATATCTGAAACTTGCTGAAACAAAGCCAGTGACATCCAGAAACATTATTGATTATTATTTAAGATAAGACCATTTTAAAAGAATCATTAAACAACTTACTGTCTGACAAAATTGAAATCTGACAGGCAACGCCTTTAATCCCAGCACTCAGGAGGCAGAACCAGGTGGATCTCTGTGAGTTCAAGGCCAGCCTGGTCTACAGAGTGAGATCCAGGACAGGCACCAAAACTGCATGGAGAAACCCTGCCTCAAAAAAAAAAATTGAAATCCAAAGACAGTTGACCTCAAAGAGAACCATATCGAGAGTATATCTATATATGATTATTCATACACAGCCTGTGAGTAAATATTAAAAAGCAGTGGTTCTGAATCTGTGAGCTGTGACTCCTCTTGGAATATACCTGCACATCAGGTATTTACATTACAGTTAATAACAGCAGCAAAAGTACAGTTATGAAAGAGCAATGAAATAATTTTATTGTTGGGATTCACCACAACATGAGGAACTGTATTAAAGTGTCACAGCATTAGGCAGGTTGAGAACCACTGATCAAGAAAATGTAAAGCAAGTATACTGGAAGTATGCTGTATAGATGATTTTCCCTTGGGAATGAAGTGATTCTAAGCAACAAGAATAATTTTAAATCTGTGTGCATTTTCCCAACAAGTAGGAAAATTTAACTGTGAAATTCATGCTTATTATATTAACATAACATGAATTCTATCAACTATTTTGAGCCAAATTATCATATATATTAGATCTATTCCACACAGCAGACAAAACATACATTAATTTGTGCTTTCAGGGTGGTTTTCAGCACCTAAGGTTTTAAGCGTAAGAAATGTAATGTGCTTCTAAACCTTGTAGTCTAAGTGGTGATGGGTAAATAATTTTCAGTGCCCACAAAAGAAATCCTAACAGTCAAAGAGTGCCCATCATTTTTGTTACAGGTAGGCAGTTGGACCAGGGTTGGCACTAGCTAAAGAAACAAAAATACAAAAGGAATCTAAAGGCAAGGTTTCCCGTCTTGAGTTAAGTGAGTTGACTTGGCAGCTGACATCAGTGATTTACTATCTAACAGACATCTCAGTAGCTGCAGTGATTTATCCCACACATCACGGGGAGGGGAAGATTGAGTCTATCACATCTGCATGACAGTGATAAGCACAGTTCAATTTCTGAATTTATGAAAGGAATGGAAAAAACCTGTTTAAACTTAAAATTATATAAATTTACCTTCCCACCCTATAAATATAGTGTAATCACCTAACTCACTTTGTTCTGAGAACTTCACTGAGTTAAATTGAACAGATTGACATTATTCACATTTTTGCTTTACATATTTTGCAATCTAATGTTTAAATAGCATCTAAATATAGCATAAAATCAGACTGAGACTATGTGTTATCTAGATAAATTCAAAATGAATTAAAGAAGAGTTGAGCTACTTTTCCATGAAGATTAAACAAGAATTTACATATAAATGGGAGAAGAATATATCAATGGTGTTCTGACCCTCTTATTACATATTTCATCATTGATATTTGCAACATTTTGCAAATTTGTTGCATGTCTAATTTAAATCAAAATGTTTTATGAAGAGCTAGTCAGGATCTGGAAAAACAACTCAGCAGTTAAGAACACTTGCAGTTCTTATTGACCAGGACAGAGACAGAGTTTGGTTCCCAGCACCCACAATGGGTATCTCACAGTGCCCTATACATTCAGCTCCCAGTGATACTTTACCCTTGTTTGGCCTCTGATGGTACATGAGTCACATAATATATATTATATTTATAATTGTATATATTAATTATATATTATATAGAATTGTATATATATATTAATTGTATACTCACACACACACACACACACACACTCATACACTTAATTAAGCATAAGATAAATACTTTTAAAAAAGGAAGCCCCTGGACAGATTGGGCTTGTGGGAACAAGCCTTCTGGGGGAACAAGGCGCAGATATGTTATACAGATATACATTCAGGCAGAGCACAAAAAATAATATTTGTTTTAATTTTAATTTTTTTCTTTTTCCTTTCCCCCATCCACACCTTCCCTCTGGTCCCTCCCATCAACTCCTCCATTTCTATTCAGAAAAGGATGAGGCTCCACGTGATAGCAACAAAACATGGCTATGAACTTGTAGTAAGAACTAAGCAACTTGCCTTGTGTTCAGGTTAGGCAAAGCAATCCAGTATGAGGAATAAGGTCCTAAAAGCCAGTAAAGGAGTTAGAGAAAGCCCCTGCTCTCACTGTTATGAGTACCCAAAAGACCAAGCTGCATAACCATTACACATATCCAAAGTACTTAGGCCATTTCCATTCAGGCTCCCTGGTTGTCAGTTCAGATTCTGTGAGTTCCTATGAGCCCAGATTAGCTGATTATATGGGTTTTCTTGTGATGTCCTTGAACACTCTGGCTTCTACAATCCTTTCTGCCTCTCTTCAGCAGAATTCCCCAAGCACGCTTAACATTTGGCTGTGAGTTTCTTCTCCTGTTAAAAGTTGCTGGAGGAAGTCTCCCTGATAACAATTGGGATAGGCACAAATCGATGAGCATATCAGAATATCATAGAGTACCATAGGCCTGCATGACAAGGACTTCAAACCTTTGAAGAAAGAAACTGGAGAAGATTTCAGAAGATGGAAAGATCTCCAATGCTCATGGATTGGCAGGATCAACATAGTAAAAAGGGCCATCTCACCGAAAGCATTGTACATATTCAACATAATCCCCAACAAAATATCAACACATTTCTTTACAGACCTTGAAAGAACACTACTCAACTTCATAAGGAAAAATAAAAAACCCAGGGTAGCTAAAAGAATCCTGTACAATGAAAAAAAACTTCCAGAGGCTTCACCATCTCTGATTATAAGCTCCACTACATAGCTATAGTAATTTAAAAAACTGCATGCTTTTAGCATAAAAACAAACAGATGGACCAATCAAATCGAATGAAATACCCAGACAGAAATCCACATGGATATATATATATATATATATATATATATATATATATATATATATATACACATATATATATACATACATACATATATATATATATGATTTTTTGACAAATAAGCCAAAATTATACAATGGAAAAAAAGAAAGCATCTTCAACAAATTATGCTGATATAACTGGATGTTGGCATGTAGAAGATTGCAAATAGATCTATATCTGTCACCCTGCACAAAACTGAAGTCGAACTGCATAAAAGATCTCAACATAAGACCACAACAGTGAACCTGATAGAAGAGAAAGTGGGAAATAGCCTTGAACACATTGCTACAGGAGACAACTTCCTGAATAGAACATCAATGGCATAGACATGAAGATAAACAATTAATAAATAGGACCTCAGGAAACTGAAAAGCTTCTGTAAGGGCAAGGATACTATCAATAGGACAAAAGGTAGCCTACAGAATAGTAGAAGATCTTCACCAACCCCATATCTGACAGAGGGCCGATTTCCAAAATACATAAAGAACTTGAGAAACTAGACAGAAAAAAACAAATAATCCAATTAAAAATGGGGTAGAGATCTAAACAGAAAATTCTCAATAGAGGAATCTCAAATGGCCGAAAAATATTAAAGAAATATTCAATATCCTTAGCCACCAGGGAAATACAATTCAAGACAACTCTGAGATTCCAACTTACACCTATCAGAATAGGTAAGATCTAAAACACAAGTGACAGCTCATGCTGGCAAGGATGTGGAGCAAGGTGAACTCTTTTCTGTTGGTGGTGGGAGTACAAACTTATACAGCCACTTTGGAAGTCAATATGGGAATTGATCTACCTGAAGACCAAGTTATACCACTCTTGGGCATATACTCAAAGGATTCTCAATCATATCATAGGGATACTTTCTCAACTATGTTCATAGTATCTTTATTTTTCATAACCAGAATATGGAAACAACATAGATATCCGTCAACCAAAAATGGATAAACAAAATATGATACATTTACACAATGGAGTACTATGCAGCTATTAAAAACAATGGTATCATGAAATTTGCAGGCCAGTGGATAGAAATAAAAAAGAAAATTATCCTGAGTGAAGTAACCCAGACTCAGAAAGACAAACAATTTCTGTACTCACTTCTAAGTAGATATTAGCTGCAAAGTAAAGGATAACTATGCTACGATTCACAAAACCAGAGGAGCTAGGTAACAAGGAGGGCTTAAGGAGGGGACACTCAGATCTACTCTGGAAGAGGAAATAGAAGGGATTTCATGGGTGGACTAGGGGCAGGTGTGGATGTGAATAGGAAGGATCAAGTGGGGTGTTGGGTGTGGAGAGTACTGAAAGAGAAAATTGGAAAGAGCACATTTCAGGGTCAAGTAAAACCCTGGTGCAAGAGAAGCACACAGGACTCTATGAAGATGACCCTAGCTAAGACTCCTACCAATAGGGGATACATCGCCTGAACTGTCAATCTTCCGTGACCAGACAAAACTTCCAGTGGAGGGATTGGGACACCAACCCATCCACATAACCTTTGACCTACAGTCTGTCCTGCCTATGGGATATGCTGGTGCAAGGGTGGTACGGAGTTTTGGGGATGACCATCCAATGACTGGTCTAGTCTGAGACCCATACCACAAGAGTGAGCCCGCCCCTGACAATGCCTAGACACAGAGGCTTGGTGGCCCAGAGACCTAGGATAGAACCAAACATGACTGGAGAAAAAAAATATATTTTAAAAAATAAAAACCATGAATATCCATCATAAATATATAGGTTTATTGTACCATTCATAATTTTCAAGACTTTCGGAATTCTTGAAATATTTAAGCTGGAACCTCATTACATTTTCTCTGAATTGCAGTTTTTTTTTAAATTAAGCTTCCTACATTTAATTAGCTTATACTAGCTTAACTTTAAACATCTAAAGCCCATTAGATTAGTTTTTATATGAGAGAAATTTTTCTTAGAATATAAATATGTGTTGCTGACCATGTACTTTCTTTGGGGCTGATAGCTAGAAATAAGGTAAAGATTGACCAAAGAATAGTAGTAGGATGTTTTCTTAACAGAATCACAAAAGGAATAAAAGAGGGATTGATAAATAAGTAACAGTTGATTAAAAATAGAATAAAATGTCAATAAGACAAAACGACAGCCTACAGAATGGGAAAAGATCTTCACCAACCCCGTATCTGACAGAGGGTTGATCTCCAAAATATATAAAGAACTCAAAAAGCTAGACTTCAAAATACTGAACAATCCAATTAAAAAAATGAGCTACAGAGCTTAACAGAGAATTCTCAACAGAAGACTCTCAAATGGCTGAAAGGCATTTAAGAAATTGCTCAACATCCTTAGTCATCAGGGAAATGCAAATTAAAACAACTCTGAGATACCCTCTTACACCTGTCAGAATGGCTAAGATCAAAAATATTGAAGACAGCCTATGTTGGAGAGGATGTGGAGAAAGGGGAACACTCCTCCACTGTTGGTGGGAATGCAAACTTGTACAGTCAGTATAACGGTGTCTCAGAAAATTGGGAATAAGTCTTCCTGAAGACCCATTTATACCACTCTTGGGTAAGCATACCCAAGAAATGCTTACCACAAGGTCACATGCTCAATTATGTTCATATCAGCATTATTCACAATAGCAAGAACCTGGAAACAACCTAGATGCCCCTCAACTGAAGAATGGATAAAGAAAATGTGGCACATATACACAATGGAGTGCTACTCAGCAGCAAAACCAATGATATCATGAAATTTGTAGGCAAATAGATGGAACTAGAAAATATCATCTTGAGTGACGTAACCCAGACTCAGAAGGACAAACATAGTATGTACTCACTCATAAGTGTATGCTAAATGGGAGGGAAGGGATGGCCGGACTGCAACCCACAACTCCAGAGAGGCTAGCTAGCAGGGAAAGACCCTAAGAGGCATACATAGATGACCCTGTGAAGGAGAAATGGATGAGATCTACATGAGTAGACTGGGTGTGGGGGTGTGGCAGAGGGCAAGGAGTGGGGGATGAAAACATAGAGAAATGGAAGGGTCAGACTGGAACAGGGACAGAGTGAGAGGGCAGGGAGGAAGATACCATGGTAGATGAGGATATCATGGGAATAGGAAGAGGCAGGGCACTGGGGAGGCTCTCAGGAATCCACAAGGATGACCCCACCTTGGTCTGCTGGCAGTGGTCCAGGGGATGCTGGACTGATCTACTCTGGTGACCAGCCTAGCAAATAACCTAGCTGTCATCATAGAGCCTTTGTCCAGTGACTGATGGAGGCAGGTGCAGAGATCTACGGCCAGGCACCAGGCTGAGCTCTAGGAATCCAACTGATGAGAGAGAGGAGAGATTCTACAGGCAAAGGAAGTCAAGATCATGATGGGAGAACATGCAGAGATGATCAACCACAATAGTGGAAGCCCATGAACTGTGGACTGGTAGCTGTGGAGCCCCCATGGGGCTGGACTAAGCCCTCTGGATACAGAACTGTTTGGGGGGCACCCAGGCAGGGTGATCAGGATCTGCCCCTGGTCTATGGGCAGGCTTCTGGGAATCCAGTGCCTGTGGTGTGACCCCTTGCACAGCCCTGGTGCAGTGGGAAGGAGCTTGGACCTGCCTAGGCTCAGTGTGCTGGGCTCTGCTGGCTCCCCATGGATGGGAGACCTTGATTTGGGGGATGTAGGGATGTGGGGTGGCTTGGGCGGGAGGGCTGGGGGTGGAAGGACAGAGGAGGTAGGATCTGTGGGTGATATGTGGAGTAGAAAATTTCTTAATAAAGAAAAATGAAAAAAAAAGAAAAAATAGAATAAAATAAAAACATTCCCTCAATATTATTCTCAAATTAAATCATTTTTATGTGGCTAATAAAAAGCACATAAGTTACCTTAGTTTTCTCTTTATGTGAATTGTTAGGTGTAACATGTTCTCTCTAGAATCCCAGGCTATTATGATTACATTTGCATCATTAGGAATTTCAAATGTAGCCATCTGAGCTACAGCCAAATAGACCTACACTTTCATATTATAAAGAGTTCTCATTTAAAATGTATAAATCCTTCCATAGGAAATGAACTGATAAATCTGATCACCATCCTTGTCCTAGTATTAGAGGAAAAGCTGACGACATGCTTCCTTGATGAACTTGAGGGTTCTAATACCAGCATTTTTGATTCCACACTTGATAATGGCACATGAAACAACAAAGCAATCCATTCTTGAATATCAATACAGCATTGAATGTAACTTTGTTGATTTTTGTCTATTTTACACAGGTATACTTTGAGTCATACAGAATAAAGAGAATTTTATTTTTCCCATATGTATCATCTTAGTGAACTTTTATGACTGTTAAATCTAATCAACATTAACTTTTTTCTCAGTAAAATTATTCATTTTTAAGATTGACTTTTAATCTTTGTAACTAAATCTGTGGTGTGCTTAGTAAGGTAACTGAGAACTTCAGAATACAGGCTAGTTAAGATAAAAAAAAAAACTTGGAATTATATCCATGAATGCTGATACTGCAAAGTAAATACCTAGGATGACTAATTGCTACTTAATAAAGTTAATTTCATGAAAGCCATATAAACTCAGCATATAAGTATTTGGGGGAATACACTAATTAAGCCAATCACAACTTGTTGATATTCTCTAGGAAGTTGGCATGTTAGACTATAGAGTAAATTTCAACTGAAATTTTGTCTTTCTAGTTAGATGTAAAGATATTAGGGGGCTTAGCTTACATGTAACTACAGATAACATTGTAAGAGAGTTATTATTCACAGCAAAAATGATACTATTTATTCTCTGGACAACTGCATAAACAAAAGAATTCAAAGGCTAATGCTGGGAACATAATCTGTTACAGTAACCCAGATACCTGCTCAGTAAAATATAAACCACAGTTTATGGATGCCCAGCATGCAGGTTGAAGCTACTGTGTACTTTGCAGTCCTGTATTAATCATCATGTTACTTGATGTTCAGTATCTTTTTGGTGAGCAGCCTTCTTTCACTGGAATCTTGAAGTCAGAAATGGAGATAACCCAAACTGTCGACCCATGTAATCTGGAAAAGAAGTACCTGAAGACAGTAAATCAGAGATGGAGATACTGGTGATTTAAAAAGCTACAACTGAGGATAAACAGGGAGAGCATCCTGAAAACTTGTCTGGATAACCACAATGAAATTCTGCTATGATATTAATTGTACAACATATGAGCGCCCAAGCAGTTGTACCAGGTGATGAATGAAGAGTGTTATCATGATGAGCATACAAACATCAGTGCTTATATGTACCTAAGATATTGTTTCAAAGTATATAGTCAACACAATGAGTTTGATAAATTTATTGATTCAATTTTTCAATTAAGAAGTATTTGATTGAAAATTTATCCAGAGTGCACATGTATTGACTTTATTCCCATCATTACTTCCCAATCAGTGCCATAACTGTGAAACCTCAGTAACCTCCCCCCCCACTCTATCCCCTACAGACAAAAAGAAGCTTAAACCAGGATTCCTAAGTATAGATCAGCCATAGGGACTTACAAAAAAAAACCCCACAGAGTCAGGATATTTGACCAAAAGACTCAAAAAGGGAGGCGGGTTGTGGAAAATGAATTATATGGTGTGTGCCTTTAAGAACTAGCCTCACAAAGAAAGGGGAGTGCTCCTTCCAACCTCCCTGCTTCTACGTGAGAGATTTCCAATGAGCTTCCCTGCCAAGCCTCCATGTCGAGGCTTGTAAACTCAGAATACAACTTGCTTTTGCATTCTGTACCTAAAGTCTCTGGTGGCTTCTTTGGGGACAGGATCTGGGCATAACACAGGCCAGTTTGGGCTATAGAGATCCTGTCTCAAAGCCAAATGGGATGGAAATATGGTGGCACATGCCTTTAATATCAGGACTGGAGATAAAAGACCCAGACACAGTTTCCCCAGAAACCCAAAAGAGCTGAGGAAAGAGATATCTTAAAAGTGAGTCAGTTCCCCCTTCCTGGAGAGGGTAAAGACAGGTGTTTTCAAAAGAACAAAGTCAGGATGTCTGGTGGTAACCGATTAACTACAAGATGCCCCTCTCCAGAGATAACATGACCAAACCCCGGAGATGAGTTGTAAAACTCCTGACAGGGCAAACAGATAAGGTAAAATAAGACAAAGTCCAGGCCTGGGAAAAACTGGACCAATCAAGGATGGACCCGTACTAACCCCCACCCCTCTAAGAAATTTTGTGGGTTTTGCCTATAAAAACTAACTTCCCCAAGAAAGAGTAACTCCTCCCTGCCTCACTGCCAGTGAGTTGAGTTCCCTGTCATGACTTGTAGCAGAAATAAACCTTGCTTTTGCATTCTGGTACACTCGTCCTCAGTGGTCTCTCTGGGGGTCACGATCTGGGCACAACAATAACTATTTCATTAGTATTCATATTATGAGAGAGGAAGCAGACAGTGCCTCAGTAAACTGACAGACAAGGGTAGCTCTAGGTAGATTAATACACTTTTCAGTTGAATAGTTAAGATGGCTGACTTCCTGCTTCTTCTCCCTGAGGGGTGAAGGTGGGTTGTGAGGAGGAGGCCCTAGTGGTAAAAACACAATCAGCTTCCCTTTCTTTGTCTATATTATCCAATTCCCTGTGGTAGCCCAAACCAGAAAGGGAACAAGGGAATTCATCCCACCCCTAAATCCCAACACATAAAAAATCGGCTCTGGAATATCTGTCTTCCTGTGCTTTGCTGTGGTGTGTGTGTGTGTGTGTGTGTGTGTGTGTGTGTGTGTGTGTGTGTGTGTGTTCTTTTCTCTCTCTCTCTCCCTCTCTCTGTCTCTGTCTCTGTCTCTGTCACTGTCTCTCTCTCTCTCTCTCTCTCTGTCTGTCTTTCTGTGTGTGTGTCTGTGTATAGTGTCTTCTTTTAGTAAAACTCAGTTAAGTGTTGAGATCTTGCTTTTCTTATGTTCTTATTCATTTCTGAAACAAAAGCTGACCTCCCCATGAAAGCATCAATTGTAGTGTAAGCAATCTAGACAAGAAGGTTGTGTAGAAGTTAAATGCAAATCCAATTGCATTTGAGCATGCACACAGTTTGGACAGAGACCCTGCACAGATATTGAGGGCTCTGAGTTAAAGGAACTCCTTGTACTAAGATTAATGGTGTTTGAGGGCTCTCTAGTTCAAATGACATTTGTGTTACAGTTTAATTCTATCATATGACTACTAACCAGACCTCTTCATGTGCATAAAAGCTATGGAAACCCAAGTATCTCTTGAAAGTTAACTTTATAAAAGTATAAAAGAGAATTAAGTTGAAAAATTTGCTATTCATATTCACAACCCAGGAAGGAACTTTTAATTATCAATTGTTTACTTTTAAAAATTACCAAATGATGTTACTTGAAAATGCTTATTAATCTGTCTGCTTAATTCTCAGTCTTACACAAATATCTCTTTTTCATGCTGTGAGAAAAATTTCTAAACCTGTTTTTACTATTCCCATAAGTAAACAATTAAGTCATATTTTCTATAAAAGATTCAAATAACACTTATTTTAGCATTTATTTAAAATAAAAAGCATTAAACAGGTTAGTTGAAATTTGCATATCATAGGACAGATAAATTATAAATCATCAAAAATATTCATTTTCTGTTATTATTCACATGTGCTTCATAACTATATAAAGATTGTTTAAAATTACATTTTAATGTTGCAAGTTCATTATACTTTGTTCTTTGTTATGCACAAAAGTCAGTTTAACAATATTTAAATGTATAAATGGTTATTTTCAATGTCAGACTCACCTTAGACATTAAAAATCTGTCTTTTAAAATTTAGATACAACCATGTACTTTACCTCAAATAGAAATAGTTATTAACATTTTAAAAGACAAAAAAAACCCCTCAATTATCTATCAGTGTCTTTAAAAAAAATACATTGGGTACAAATATCCTTGCCAGTAAATCTCAACTCCTGTTCCCTTCACTGAATGGGAAGTCCTGTTTGAAGATGGCAAACAATACTCAGAAGTGGAATGATTATTAAAAGTTTAACTCCATATGCAGCTTCCTTGAAGGCTCTATCTGTGGCAGAGTGGGACTTTGCAGTGATGTAGCTATTTGGGATTAACCCATATACCTGGAAGTAACAACTCATGTGTATTCTGTAAGACTTTAGTGAAATCATTCTTTGGTTTGTTGTTTGAGCCCATCTGGATGACTGAACACCTACTTTCTCCAAGGAAAGTTAATATAATAATACTGGAATGAGTCTGGCATGTGCAATTAAAGTATTTATTGCTATTCTACCAGGACCATGAGGTGCGGTGATATTTTATTTGTGCTTAAATGTGGTGATATTTTATTTGCATGTTAATAAATTAAGTTTGCCTGGAGATCAGAGGAAATAGCAAGCCACTTTAAGTAAACACAAAAGTCAGACAGTGGTGGCACACACCCTTCATCCTATTACTTAGCAGGCAGGGTCCCTGTGTGTTCAAGGCCACACTAGGAAACAGAGCCACATGCCTTTAACCCCAGTACCAAACATAGAGACCTGGAGGTCTCTATGTGACAGAGCTGCATAGGAAGAGGAAGTGAGTTAGCTGGGCTAAGATAGCCAATGAGAGGGCAGAACAGCAAGGCAATAAAAGCCTGGGTAGAGAGGAAGTCGCTCTCTTTGGAAGCAGCGGAGTTGGTGAGGTGAGGTTGGCTGGTGGCTATTTCCAGTTCTCTGATCTCTAAGGCTTTCACCCCTCTATTTGGCTCTATGTGTTTTAAATGATAAGACCATTTATAAATTCATCTACAATGAGGTATAACCCATACTGTAAGGCTTATAGGATTGCCTAGACAGTACTCCTGTTTAAACCACAGGAAATTATTTTTGGCCCCTATGTTTGATTGATGGGTACTCTTAATATTATTGTTTATCCTGATCATGAAGATAAGGTGCTACAGCATGTGCAAACAGTAACATTAGGTATAATAAAAATCATTTATTCATTCAAAATGTTACATATTATTTGTTCTTCCAACAATTTTCCGCTTGGATTGTTATGTTTTATTTTTAATAACGTAAATAAATCAAACTCTTATATTATGGTATTCTAAATATGACTATCTTGAAATAATCTTCCTGTCATTACTCCCCCTTGCATTAAGGCTGAGTGAGGCATTCCCTTTTAAATGACTTTGTTTTTTTTCTGTTAAGTGAATTTTGACAAACACAAGCAATTGATTAGCTTCCGCCAAAGACAAATATAGCGCATTTCCTCACAATTGTAGTTAATTGCTCTGTTTCTTTTCTTGATAGGTTTTTTTGTTTGTTTGTTTTCTTTTCTTTTCTTTTTCTTTTAAGGAGCTTTGCACAGGAGCTGGAGAAATGACTTAATAATGTGCTTGCTCTTCAAGCATGAGATTCTCAATTCTGATCCCCTCTACTACATAAAACCTGGGTAAGCAGCATATATAACTGTGACCCCAACACCAGTGGCAAGGGAGAGGTCAAGGTAGGAGGATCCTTGAGTTCCCTGGACAGCCAGTCAAGCCAAATTTGTTAGATCCAGATTCAATAAGAGATCTGATGCATGGTGGTGGCTGCCTATGCCTTTAAATCCAGCACTCAGGAGGCAAAGGCAGGTAGATCTTTGTGAGTTCAAAGCCAGTCTGTGCTGTTGGATGCTCTACAGAGTGAGTTCTAGGAGAGACAGGGCTGCACAGAGAAACTGTGTATTGACAAAGGTGGGTGGAGCTGATCAAAGAAACAAAAAAGGAAGTTAGAGAGTTATTAAGGAAGCCAAGTGACACAAACCTCTATCCTCCAAATGAACACACACATGTGGACACACAAAGAAACAGGCAGCAACACACAAAAACAAGCATAGATAATAGAAAGAGTGACATATTTTTCAATCATCCTCACCAATAACATAGTATTTGAAGATATATGAAAAATGACATTGAAAAGAGAATCAGAAATAGCTCATGAAATTTTTGTCCTGTGCTTATTAATACTGATTGTCACCTTGTCTGGGTATGGAATCATCTAGGAACTATGTCTTGGGTACTCTTGTGGATGGAAATCTGAGTTAGGTTAATTGTGATGGGAAGACTCACCTAAAACTATGTGTTGCATCATTCCCTGGACTGTTGTCTTGAACTAAATAAAAAAGGAAGTTGAGCACTAGTAATTACAGTTGACTGCTTCCTGACAGCCGGCAGAATGTGACCAGCTGTCTTAAGCTTCTGTTTCTATGCCTTCTCCGTCATATGCGACTGTGTCCTTGGTATGTGAGCCAAAATAAGTCCTTCTTCCCTTAAAGATTTTTGGACAGTATTTTTCTTCATGTCAATGAGTAATATAACTAAAACACACTCCATTTGAAGAACTGCAAAGACATTTCATACCTTGACTTATTAGTAATAGAGCAGTATCTAAAGAATGTAGATTTTGAGGTTCATAATAATGAACCAGAAGTCCCAGGGTTTTGCATATTGTTTAGTCATTCTGACATTCATTGATGAAACTGAATAACGATTCCAATTTATTTGGGTCCTTTGTTATTTAAATATAATAATATTTAATACAAGAAATAAATTATCATACAGGTGATTGCATCTCTATAAAATTTAGCCACTGAAATCCATTCTCCAAAGTGATGGTGTTGGAAGACAGGATATGTGGAAATTTGTCAAGTAAAGGGTCAGGGTGCTCATGAAAGGTATTAGTTCCCTCTGTAAAGAGATAAAGGAGCAGATCTCTCTTCGTGAAAGAACAATGAGAAGGCATTTCCTGTGATAGTGTACATCTCGGTCTGTTGTTTATAAGTGATTTAGTTTATGCTGTTCTGCTACAGCAGTTTGAATGTATTGATGAAGTGAATGGAAGGAACTTCAAGCTAGTCCTTTGTGGCATGAGCTATCAGTTGACATTCATCTGCAACCAAGAACAGAACCGGGTCAGTGAAAAGCAGTAACTAGGAGAGTTTAGTGTCTTAGAATCCAAATGAACAGAGATTTTCATAAAAGGAAGCCAGAGTCAAAGAGTTAAATGAAAAAAAAAAAACAAGAACAAGCAGAAATATAATTGATGATAATTGATAAATTGGGTAGATACCCCCAAACAGTAGTTTTAAAATGTCTTTGCTAGAGATCAGAAATGACAGAAAATAGTTCTGCTTTCAGTTTCTCTCTTATCTCAAGAAAGAGCACAGCCTTCTTCAGGCTATGCCTGACAGAAACTTAGAGGAGGAACCAGGGCACTCAAGGTAGGACCAAGAACACTCAGCAGCTAATAGTCCTACCCACATTCACCTCAGTTTCTGGGGTAAGTCCTTACAGAGCTCCCAGGCCAGCATCTGGATGATGTCCTGTTTTTCTAGAGTCCTCAGCTATTATGATGCTCTGCTTTCTCTCTCTTCCCCTTAATATTCCACCTAGGGATCTATAATAAATATCTTACTAAAAGTTACCTCTGTGATCTGTGAACTTCATTTTTCAAATACTCAAGAAAAGAAATCTAAAGGCTTCGTCTCAGTGTGGCTTTCATGGCTACTGAGTTTTCTAAGACTCCATCTCCTTGGGAAAACCTTCATTATTCTCAAGGAAAGAAGCTGTGGTAGCTCTTCTTTACTGTCACCTTGACAAAAGAGAACCTCAGTTGAGATGTTGCCTCCATCAGATTAGCCTTTAAGCATGTGTGGGGGACATTTTATTCATTTCTAATTGACAAAAAAAGGCTTATTCATGGTCAGTGGTGTCATTGCTGGTAAAGTGCTCCTGAGTTATTTAAGAAGGTAGCTGAGCAAACCTTAGGGGGAAAGCCAGTAGACAGCATTCCTCTGTGGTCTCTGATTTAGTCCTTATATCTTGATCCCTGCCTTGAGTTCCTCCTTTGGCTTCCCTCAATGAGAGACTATAATCTGTCATAAAAATAAAACTTTTCTTCCCTAAAGTTGCTTCCTTTTTTATTCAGTGCTTTACTAAGAGAAAAGCAAACTAGAAGAGAGGTATTTAGGAGCTTTTTGAAATGTTTTAAATTGTTCCCCTTACAACAAATCTGAGAAGTGAAACTTGGAGATTTATAAAATTTCAATCTGTTGAAAAGGTAAAGATAGATGGATGTGAAATATAATCACAAGTGTTAGAGAAGGGGATTATAAAGCCATCTGAAGTGGTTCTAAGGGCATTAATGATCACCAGCAAAAAAACGCCATTTCTGGAAGAGTGTGGAGGCCTGTGAGAGATTAGGAGAGATTTCAAAGTAAGCAGATTGGAGAAAGTGAAGCTTTATCTTTAAGAGTTAAGAGGGAGGAAACAGAGAAGACTACCTCAAGGGATCAATGGTGTCAAAGGCTAGATCTCCTGGCATGGAAGGAATTAAATTACTAATGGGCAGTCTGCAGGGAATCAAGTCTCAAGAACTATAAACTAATTCTCAGTAATGACTTACTTTAGCTGAGAATTAGGTTATTTATGCTAGAATGATTTTCAGTATCTTAAAATAGGGAAATTTTAAGATTTATTTTCTTTAATTCTTAACATGGTTGCACTTATTATATTTATGAATTAAAATTCTTTACTGATAATAAAGATTATTTTATTTTTGAAAAGTATTCTGGGAAGTTTAGGTAAAACTTTTACTCAGAAATGATAGAGTTTCAGAACTATAAGAAATAAATGTAATTATTAATTTTTAAGAATTTTGTTTAATTTCTTTAAATCAAAATATAATTACATTTTTTTCCTCCCTTCCCCTCCCTCTCTCCAAAGCCTCTTCTGTAGCCCCCAACTTTTGCTCTCTCTCAAATTACTCTTACATACCTTTAAAAAGTATTTTTGTTTGGAATAAAGTCTCATTCATGAATTTTCATTTTTGTCTGTTTGTTTAAGATTCTATTATTGTAATAATATGTGAGGTGTGTGTGTGTGTGTGTGTGTGTGTGTGTGTGTGTGTGTGTGTGTGTGTGTGTGTTGGAGGGTTAGGTTACATCTTTTGTTTAAGGAATAACTGTGAAGGTTCAAGAACAAATAAAAGACAACATAACATATCTCCATTCCACACATGAATAAACTATAAAAATCATCTAAGTAATAGAGATGAAGATTTATAATAGCAGCTATCATATATGAGATATTAATAATTTACTAAGGACATTTGTTTTTATTAAGGCTACTTACAGAAATATCAGTGAAGGGTTACTTACACGAACAATTGTTAATGCTTATATGAAACTGGGTAAAGACTTTGTGATTCTTGTAAGGTTCAAGGGCTTCATGAGAGTAGTGAGTTGTAAACTTCTTAAGTCTTACAAATTTTGTCTACTTTCAGGCTCTTAGTGGAACTTCCTCATGGATGAACTGTTTCAGTATGGATAGAATTGTGACACAACACACTTGGTTTAAATGAAATAAACAGACTTGTCAATTTACTCTCATAAAGAATTTGGAAATGTAACTTACCTCATAATCCTAAAATAAATACAATTTCATTGAATTTAAGTAATCAAGAAAGCCACAAGAATTCTGGTAGGTTTAAGTGTCTCAAGATAGTGATTTTCTCCCATGTAACTAAAAATCAATGATTTCTACTTTAGGGTACCTATTTCTGGTGTTCCTAATTTATGCCTTCAATTTGTCATTTATTCTTTTTGAGTTGTTTCTTTGACCTGCCATCTCTGGCTTCAATTTCTAATTATTCTATCCAGTCTAGGAAACAGCTTTCTATAAAGAAACTGCCCTCTCTATACTGAAACTTTTCCTCCTGTGGAGAGAAGGAAAATTCTCAGGACTCAAAAAGGTCAGGGAAATTATGAAGACAGAGAGAGTTCACTGAAGTGATAAGATATACTGGGTGCCTGACTGTTGTCATATAACCAGTAAACCATTGTTTGAGAGATGAGACTGTTGCATGCAGCAGTAATCCGAAACATAGGCAGAACCTCCAGTGATTCAGTTTTCATGAATAGATGCTCAGGATGTGGTGGGATTTTTAGTATACAGCTGCCTACATCTCATGTAACTATAAGTAACAGAAATAAACTCATTTGTTAGGAAATCCAGTTGGTGCAGGTTTCTTTCTTTTGGTAAGTGGTATTCTATAGTGTTAAGTAGATGTTTCTTCATGTACCCCAGGACAAGATCACATAACACAGTTGGCAACACCCACAGTGTAGGTGTTAGCATCTGCAACTGAGGCAGAGCCATCTGTGGATGAATGGTAATGTATGTTGTGCCTTCTGATTATAGTCACAGTCATATGTGCTCCCTGATATGAGTGTTTAAGTTATGCACATGAGGCTGAGCCATCAGAAAGTAGAACATACTTGGGGGAAATGCCATGAGGAATGTCTTATTTTACATGACATATTGGAGAATATCTTCTTCATGAGTGGGGTTTGCCATGTGTTTATGGAAGAGTCTTCCAAATGCCTGATGGACTAGGAAGATACAATGGGATCCTCAAAACAGTAGCACATATAGCACATAATTATGAGTGGGCTGTGGCAGCAGCGGTTGCTGTGTACTTGGGTTTAGGTGACAAGCATTTAAATGAAGTTCAGCTGTCTTCTCAGAAGGAATTTTCCCCATAAAGGAGGAATGACCAGTGGGGGAAAAAAACTCCATGTAAATGCTATATTCTTCATTACCTTTGATTTGAATAACAACAACAACAATTAAAAAAAAACAGAAAAGGAGGAGATACTATGAATGCGCTGGTGTTCACTCAGAGTTGTTGTTACATCAAGAACACAGAGAATATGTTATATCTGTGCTAGTCTTGGATCCCAAAACTTAAAGACAATTGGAAGAACTAAATAATGAAATTGGAATGAGTGAGGAAAATTAGTGGAAGTTACCACTCAGTTCCAATCTTTAATGCAAGGAAAAGGGAATTCCATAATTCTGTATGCAGATAGGGGCATTATTAATGACTCAATATTGCAATCTACAAAAACTAGGGCAACTTTACCTCTGAACTACTTGCACAGGGAAAGACTTTAAAGTAATACATTAAAGAGCCCTCAAAGTATGGCTGGTGAGCCTCTGGGACCCCAGGGTAGATAGGATCAGTCTGTGTGATGTGCAAGTAGAAACAGTAATATAAGTACTTTAGGTGAAGATTGAATAATCTGAGTTAATGGAAGGGAAAACAGTTCTAGATGAACTTGCTCATGGGAGCCATTAAAGACACTTGATTATCAGGAAATGGTGTCTTCATGAAAATCATCATGTAGAAGATAACAGAGAAAGAACAAGAAGCACTCAAGGAACTAAGCATGAGTATGATGATATTTGGTGCCTAGTTCATCAGGGCAGACAAGAATGTGTTCAGATGAAAGGTAAGAGAAGAAGTTAATTTAGCAGGGACCTTGGGACTGATTTTCAGTTTTAGTATCTTTACTGAGCACTGTGGTTAGATATGATCTTTGCCAAGTAGAATAGGCTGTGGTTGATGAGATTTTTTTTTTTAGATTAGAATATAAACCAGGTTTGTAATGTGATAAAGCAATAAGGAGTAGTTATGAAAAGTGGAAATAGGCAATAGGACCAATTGCAGGCACATAAAAGCAAACAAGGCAAGATTTGTTTTTGATCAATGTCCCTGTGTAAAAATAAAATATTAGCAGAGAGCTAAATGATGCAGTCTCTGAAAGATTCTAATGTTTGAGCAGTAGTTTATCAAAGGATTGAAGAAATAAGTAATAATATAGCAGTACATTGAGTAATTACACTTATCCTGGGTGTGGGCTATTATTTCCCCAGGGTATGCTGTGTACATTTCTCTCCTACAGAAAATTATACTGGAGTGGACAGTACCAGACCAGAGAAGTTTTGGTTGTGGTTGATTGGTAAGTTTGGAGTTGCCTGTAGTTTCTTAGTCCCTGGGAGCTCAAGTAGCAGTTGGATCTGCCAGTAGCAATGTTATGCTTCCCCTTGGCTTTGGTCTGGGAAAAGCAGTATAAATCCTTCAGAGTCCATTGTGAGTTCTGAGATTGCTGAGGCTCATCATGGTGATAGAAACAAGGAATCAGGATAATTCAGAGAATAGTTGGAGAATACGGAATTGTCAATAGCGATTCTCAGCCACGGTACTGTTGTAAGCCCCTGAAGCCTCTCAAGTGGTCAGGCCCCTCCCCAAGGACCTCTCACTGCCAGGTTCCACCCACAGAATACTGTAACTGCCCTAACTGCTGCACCGTGCCCCCCACCCTGCAGAGCAAAAAGCCCCATCTCTGGACATGAAATCCCACTAATCTTCACCCTTGAAAGCTCCACTCTGAAAAATTCCACCTGCTTTCCAAGAAGCTCTGTATCAGCCCTCTATCCTGTTTAATTTGCTGCTGTTTCTTGCTCCAGCAAAGGCAGCCAACCCTCCTGTTTTTTTTTTTTTTTCCCTCCCAATAAATCTTTTGTGTGAGGTTTGTTGTGTGGTGTGATTTTGTGGAATTCCTTGGCTTCCGGCTGCCAGGATACCTTTCCTCTGAGCTGCAATGCTTACAATTGTACCCAACACTGATTATTTTGATGCAACATATATGTCAGTGATGAGATATTCTTGTACTGTGTAGAATAGGATAACATTTTTTAAAGCAACCCATCATTAACTGCTGAGTCCTGAGACCAACTGTTATTTGCTGAGAGCATATAGGAGTAGGACTCAGAGCTCATGACCACCCTTTCTAAAACAATTCATTACTTAGTGCCAACATTTTAGTTCCTTACAGAGTTTGGCATAAAATAAAAATTATCAGCTGAAGTATTTGAATGAAGTCTCCTTGTATTAGTGGGAAAAAAGAAAGGCTCATGGTTGTTAAGTAAATTTCAATTCTATTACCGAATTACCTTTTATGATTGTTAGCTTTATTGGTCTGCTTGACATATCCCAGAATTACGTGAGAGCTTCAAAGTAAAATTATCTAGATAAGGATGACATATGCACATTTGTGGGGGATTATCTTGATTGACTTAATTCATACAGGAAGACCCCCTCTAAATGTGGACAGTACCTCTGGTAGCATCTCCCGTATAGCACATGAAAGAAAACAGTCTTTTCACTTTTATGGACTGTTGTCCTTCACTCTACCCTCTGTGGTGAGTTCATGCACTGTGTTGTGGCTGCTAATCCCTTCATCGGTGTTAGAATAAGCTGCTTCTGGCTTCCAAAATAGACTAAGGACCAGTAGCTCTCCAAGAATTTTTCAGGCATATGACTTTCTCAGATTGAATTTCTGAGAAATCCGGACATGTGGACTGAACATCTATCAGATTTTGGGCCTCTCCAGTGTGAGATACCTTTCACTGTTCTACTCTGCCCATGTCTTGAAAGGCAGACTCATAGATCCCTTTTTAATTCTATTGGTTTTGCTACTGTGAGTAATTTTTATACATCCTTTCTCATAGTAAGAGTTGTCAGTTTGACACACTATAATAGTTGGGGACTTGTCTCTATCAGATGATCCTTCTGATAAAGGAAGGTCTAGCTTTCTGTGGGGACAACCATTCCTCTAATAGTTGGCCTTGGGTATATAAGAAAAGTAGTTAAGCAAGACCAATGGAGAAAGCTCTAGAGCAGTATTCTGTCGTAGTTTCAGCTTCAGTTGTTGCCTACAAGGTTCCTGTGTTGGCTTTTCTTGATTAGGGACTATGAGCTATCAGACAAAAATAAAGCCCTTTCTCTCCAAGTTTCTTTTATTTAGTGTTCTGTCACAGCAGGAGAAAAACCAAACAAGAATATGTCTCTATGACCTTTTGACTAGAGAAGTGCTTGAGGTCCTTTAAAACTATAATATTGATTACCACTGCTGTTGACATCATAGCAAAACTAGGCGGCAATAGACCTTATCACTGAACATACTACATCTTTGACTACAGGGAATTAATAAATCAGGTTGTGACTCAGGTAAAAGTGCCATCCTTACTGGCTAGCATTTCTAATGACAAAAAGCCACAGTGGAGGAAACAGGGGTGGGGGATAATTGTCACTGAGTAGTCAACCATGTATGTTACTTTTCTTCTTGCTATTGTAGCTGTACTTGCTGGAGATACAGTGTAAGGAATGCCGTTGAGAAACAAACAGCTTATTAATTAGGAGTAAGACCTGCATTTTTTTATGTTATGAATTTTTTTGAGAGGCTGAGTTCAGTGATGGCTGACCAATTTATCGGGTGGATAAAATTTCAGTACAACATTACTAATGTTATTCAGGATTATCATACTTGACACATACCAAAGAGAACAAGATAAACCAGAAAAGATTGAGTTTGTCTTATTGCATAGTTTTAGTTTGTAAGGATTTAGTGCTTCCTGGCAGGAAAGTGGTGACAGAACAGAGTGGTTCACTCAACTGAAGCTAGGAAGTTGTTGTTAACTTTTTTTTTTTTTTTTTTTTTTTTTTTTTTTTTTTTTATCTACAGTGGCTGCCCTTTAAGCAATGGCTATCCCAGTCAGAGACTGCTACTCTCCTGCTACCAGCAGTGGTTCAACAGCAAGGGCCTGGATAGAGTGGATTCTGTTCCCTCAGACACTGACTCTTACAAAGCTACTAAGGGAAACTTTATGTAAAACTAAAGAACTCATAAGTCAAGGTTTGAGGTGGAAGTCTGCTTGCTCAGAGAGGCTGCATAGCAAGTAGCTATCCTTCTCCCTTGCTGGCGTCTTCCAAAAGACCCCGGTCCTTCTCTCCACCCCCACTTAAAAAACCCTTGCTACACTGTGGTTCCTCCTTACCACTTCCTGTCAGGTACGTGCTGACTCAGCCTCCTGCTTGCAGGTTAATATTATTTAATTAAATTCAATTTTGAATTGTTAACAAAAGCAGTAGGAAAAATGCAAAACTCTTTAAAATGATTTTTCCCAACAGGAGGCATTTGGAAAAATCCAAGTTTGTATATACGATTTTTCCATTCTTTTTCTTTCAGTCTATAATGTGTTCTTTGTGCTAATGTGATTATCTTGTACAAATATAGCTTGTTTTTTTTATCGATTCATTTCATATGCATGGTTTCAGGAATTTAAGCCATTTGTATTAAAAGAAACATTAAATATGAAAGGACACATTGCTGTAAAATAATTTAGTGCAGCACATTTCTTAGATTGTGAAATGTTTATTGCTGACTGTTCTTTGTCTGCTTTACAGTAAGAATCAGGACCAAAAAGCAGGACACAAGAATTTTGTGGTAGGACATGTGAAACAATATTTTGAGTGAAATACAAGAGTTGAATAGATTTCACCCATTGTAGACTCTAGGGTATACAAAGTTTAAATTATTAGAGAAAAACTAGGAGACAGAGAGCCTCTGGGCTCTCTGAAGTACAAAGATACCTATAAGAATATTTTTTCATGTTTAGCTATCTATCTACATGGAGACCCCTTCAGCTGATGTCCAACTAGACTGATTCTTGCTTGAGCAGGCAACAGACATTGTCATTATCTACACTATGCTGGTTTTGAAAACATGCAGAATTCAAGAAATGTGGGTGCTTGGTGGCTTCTACTAGTCCTTCAGAAGAGAATCTCGATGACTATACAATATTGAGCAAAGTGAGATTTTTTACAAACACCCCCCCCCTTAGAATAAAATGAGTAAAGCTGCAAGGGTGAAGTGGAGATCGCTGTCTGTTGAAGACATTGTGAATGTGGAATATCTCAAATGAAGAAGTAGGGAATGAGTGAGTCCAGTTTAAGAGAGAAACTACATGTGCTACAGCCACAAGACAATAGGCACAATACTGCACATGCCTGTTGGAACTCACATCCTTATGCAAGATTGTAGACCTGGAGTTATAAGATTTTAAATGTGTCCTAATGCTTTCTTCTTGTCCTTCCTTGCTGTACTTCCACTTAGCCCTTTCAGAACACATACATTTCCTACCTGGTACTCTGTAGTGAAAACCTATAATATTATTTACTTTTGATAAAGTCTTATAGTTAATAGTTTGCCATTAGCATTGGAGAATATTTTGAATTAGGGCCTTTGAACAGTCTTAAAACTGTTAAGACTACTATGATGCATGTAGATAGAGTGTATTTTTCATTATGGGATGGTCTTGAGTGTTTGAGAGACCAGGTATTTTATATTAAAGTTTAAGGAGATAAATCTTGTGTCAATTTGGGAAGGTATGGACTTATAAAGTACAATCATGACTATAACTATATTAGATTAAGAAATACTGAGAAGGATAATAAAGCTTCTATCAGGGTATATGTTGCAGGACATTCTTAGAGAATGTTCAGGAGGCCTCTGATTTACTAGGTTAATTAATCCCTTGACTGATTCAGAACATAATGATATTGCATGTGTTGTAGAAATAGAAAGTAGGAAATTGTTGGAGGAAGTAGTTGGGCCTAGTCACCACCCACTGTCTGTTTTCTTTGCTTCTTCAGCAATTTCCATGATTACCCCAGCATAGTAAAGTTATCTTCCTGGAACTGTGAGCCAAAATGATTCTTTCCTCTTTTAACTTTCTGTTCTTCTGTATTTCATCATAAGGATAGCCTGAATAACTCAGTTTCTTTCTTTATTGACAATCACAACTATTTTCTGCTTCCATGGATTGCCCCCTTGTATACTCCTGTATAATTTAACATGCAGGAACTAATGTTTAATTGTTTCCCTATCCTACTCTACTTTTGTCCAGTTATCAGCCCATA
Organism: Peromyscus californicus insignis; assembly: GCF_007827085.1. Lineage (NCBI taxonomy): Eukaryota > Metazoa > Chordata > Mammalia > Rodentia > Cricetidae > Peromyscus > Peromyscus californicus. The sequence continues at coordinate 45,472,086 of NW_026294491.1, read as the reverse complement.
AACTCAACTTGATCTTTAAATGACTGAAATTACTAGCTTTGTAGCTATCCCTGAGTTATTTATTCAGGAAAGAAGTTGTCAAGTACTATGTGTCTCATAATATTTTATACAGCTGTGCAACAGTGTAAAAACCTAAGACAATATTTTTGATATTTAGTGCACAATAAGGGTGCATAGAAGGTATTACACACACTAACAAAGAAATAATACAGCATGTGATAAGCTGTCAAGTTCCATACAAAATGAAGATCAGACATATTGGGGAAAGAAAACAAAGTAGAGAATAGAGTAAACCTGCCCTAAGAAGGTAAAAGTTACTTCAGCACTTGGAGGAAAAACAGTTGTCTAAAGAGAGTTAAGACAGCCTGAGGAAGAGTGTTCTCCAAAGAGTGAATAGAGATCTAAGGGAATAATGATATATATCAATGGCATAGAACCATTAACCACAAATCTCCAACAAGAAACAGAATTACTCATCTAGATAAGTTACAGGCCACTGTAAAACTCTGATGCGTTGTTCTAAGTAAAACAGAAGTAACACAATGTTTTATTAAATACTCGATATTGTATTTCTTGTTTTAAAAAGATTAATTTGGCTGTTCCACCAAAATTAAATGTGGAAATGTATATTAGGTAGATCAGGGTGAAATAATAAGATCTATTTGGGATTAAGTTAAGTTATCAATGGTGATTATCTGACTTGTTAACAGGCAACAGGCAGGTTGGTAAGATGTCTTATGTTTTCATAATACTGTACATTTACTCTATCAGGTCAATTAATAACCATATTTAATGCTATATACAGAGTTCCCAGTAACTCCAGCTTGACCAATCCCTTTGCTAAGCTGCACCTGAGATGGCAGTAACATTCCATCTGCCTTTTGGAGTCCACCTGTACACTCAATCCACTTAATATATTACATCAGCCGTGATCATTTAACATATAAGTCAAGACATGCTTTTCCATTGCTTAGATGTCCCCTAAAAGCATTCATTATTCATTAATAAAGTTTTGGTGTCAGAAATTTAACCTAAAGGCTCATGAATAGTAAGCAAGGACACTGCCATCAAGCTACATTTCCAGCTCTCTCTTGTATTGGAAGTAAAATTAAAATGTCATAAAATGGCCAAGGGTGTTATAGGGCAGTCATGTTACTCTAGCTTACCATTTCCTCTGGCCATAGTTTCTTAACATTCTCCTAATTGCAGTTCCTACTAGACCTATCACTGAAGCTGTATCTACTATTTCTTCCCTCTACCTGTCTACTCCACAGCTATTCAGCTAGTTTAATTTCTTGTTCTCTGTATTGAATCATATGTTTCTTTGTCACAGGGCATTTCCCCAGTCATTCAGAGGTAAGAATGAAAGGAAAAAAGGAAAAGGAATTGCAGGATGGATATTGTTTATAAGAGACTTGAGCTAACTTTCCACTGATATTATAAATGCCAGATATAATGACTGGTATAGAAGAATATGCTCATGAAAAAATAAGATATTAGATAATGTATATAAGAGTAAATCATATTAAATAAACACAAACACAAAAGTTCCCTAGCCTCTATAAATAGCAAGCCTACTTTCTTTCACAACAAGGTTTTGCTATTTTAATATAATTTTATAAAATTTTCACTACAATATTAATAGCATATATTTTTCACATACTTTCTACAGTTTCATTTAGTATTAAAATTTTCCACATTTAACTGTAATTTGAAAAAGATAAAGTGTGGCACCTATTCAGCTAACACTACCATTTCAGAATGTACTAATGGAATCTTAATTTGACAAAACTCTAAACCAGCCGGTAGCCGTGTTCTTTCTACAAACTCTCAGATGGAATTGAGATTGTATTTATTCTGCCTTTCACTGGTATAAATTTCTGGAGGCTTTCTTTATTATTGTACTATAATTCTTCTTTAGAAAAAGGCAGAGTCCACATTACTTCTTTTATAAGGATCACTGTAGAATCAATAACTAACATTCTAAATTCTTTTTTCGCATCAGCAGGCTCCCTTTCTCTAAGCTTATCCTGACAGCCTTTGCTGTACAACACCATCTGACATTGTCACCAAAGCTCCCACATCAGGTCTCCCTAGCAACACAAGGCCTTTTCTTTCTTCCACTTTCTACAATTCAACTAAAAAAAAAAAATCCAATTTGTATTAATCTCTATAAACACAAGAACGCATTCAAACTGAGTCATATGAAGGTGACAATGAAAATGGGGAGCTAGTAGTGAAATGGAGAATAATAATTACAGAGCAGCGTTTTGTTTATGTTTATCCAAGCTCCAGATGGTGTCTTGGTGGACTCATGTTCAGATTAGCTAAATAAAGGCCAGGCCTTATAACAGTCTACACATAGCATTAACGAATTTATCCTTATACTGCCTCAGGTTAGGGTTTTTAGTGCTGTGTTTCTGAAGCTACATTTAAGAGGAGATTAGTTGGATTAGTGCTCTGAGAAACAAAGTAATACATGCTGGCATTACCAGACATTAATCATAATCAGAAGTCCCCAGAGGTTGTGTGCTTCTTTGGTTAATGGCTTCAAATCAAAGATGCTCTACTCCTTCCTCCCAGAAGGTACTATACCAGCATAATACTGCCTAAATGAATCTCTAGACTTTGTGACAACTGTTACTTTAAATAAGTGCTCTTGCTTATTCTCTTGAAATCCTTCATATCAATTTTTCCTTCTCAAATTCTCAATGATATTGATTTTGTCTGAATCAACAAAACATTGTTCTATTTTCCTAATATCTATAAGCAATGCAATTTGTCAGGTCCTCAGAATGACAGAAAAACAGAAATGAAGGCATTACTAGAGAGTCTTTACTTAATTATAAAATAATTAAGATTGGTTGAGATTATAAAAGATGTATTTCATGTTTGATGCCATACACTGTGCTAGGACATAACAGTTGTTCAAGAAACTCTATACTTTTTGTACATTACTTACAAAGTTTTTTTTTTTTTGCCATAAAGTTGGAAATAACTCACAGAAGGATTTCTGAGGTGCTCTTTATTCTCACATGAAACTCTCTAGAATGTTCCTCTTTAACATTCTCAAGAGAGAGTTTACTTCTTCTATAATTGTGGATCTAATGTTTCTGCCTGGGCAGATACAAATATTAATTTTTAACAAATTTATTGTGTGGTGACTTATTTTAAAAATGAAAACTTAAGTAATTTCAAAAGTCAAATACATTTTTCTTTGTTAATGTTTTACCATTTTTATTTCATTGTCTAGGTGATTTTATGCCTCAGAAGAACTCATCAGTTCCTTTTAACTTTTATGATTTCAATTAGTTTAAAATTATTACCAAATTAAATACATCAATCATTGTGTGTCTTGAATGAAATTAATTAATTAGTATATATTAAGGTGGCATAATATCAATCTTTTAATTAATATTTATTTATTTTAATTGACAAAATTTTATATAAATGTACCATGTACAACATATTAAATACAGAAACATTATGGAAATGCTAGGTTGAGACTATTTCATGTTATTTTTTGTCATGGAACCAAACATCTCTCAAAAGTTTTCAAGGATAGAACACTTTGTTCTCTTAAATGATATCATTTAACGTTACTCTGTCAGGTCTTTACCCCTTTGATAAGCTAGTACACAGGTATACACTATGACATTACCTAAGAATCCACCACTTTCTTACGTACTAACATCTTTTTGCATTACAATAGGTTTCGTGAAGCTATTCTAGCTCCTAAATTCAAGATTAGCCCCCTTGCAAGAATTGATCCATTGATGGTATGAAGTTTTATCACAGAACAAATTTAAGTTCTTCTAAAGAGTCATGCAGAAAAAGTATTAAGTGCTGGACTTCATGAAATAAACATTACAGTAAATGTTGACATGTTATCGTAGCTATGCAGTCTGTGACTAATATATTATCTTTTTTTATATTTTTTTATATTGCCATCTTGTAGGGAGAAGGGTTGGGTCACGGGAAAAATTTGAGGGTAGCAACGGGAAGTGAATATGATCAGGACATATTGTATGAAATTTTCAGAGTTAATAAAAATAAGTTATTAAGAAAAAAAGACATATAAGGGAACATGAAAAATCTAATATTTAAAAAATGACAGCTGTTTATATTACAAACAATATTAAAAATAACACTTTTGGAATTGGAAGTATTTATATTATCAAATAATGTTATTATTTAGATTTTTAAGAATCTGAATAATAAAGCTTTAGTACAAAATAAAAAGATTAGTGATTGACATGAAAATGCACATCTTGAAAAAATACTTAAAACTTTTTTCACATAGACATGAAAATGTCATTGATATTGGTTTAAAATCACTCATTATTGACTTTTAAACATTAAAAATAAATTATACTAAGTTGGTAAAATAAATAAAACACCAAATTATTGAGAAACTTTCACTGTTTGCAGTCCCAAGTAAATAGATAACAGAGCATGCATTTCCTTCATTTTAGCAACTAGACAATAAATTTGTGAGCACAGGTATCAAGTATACCTCCCCAGATTCTGACCATTTTTCTCAAATTTTACATCAATGATTAATTTTAAGGCATTTAAATAATATTGAATTAATATGATAAAATCTAAGCAATAATATTATGTCACTCAACTGCTTTGCAATGTGCTTATCATATTTACTATATGTAATGTGCTTATTATGTGCTCCTGTACAAGGAAGACAAGCAAATTTGTGAAGTGGTCCATATTTTTGAACAAAAATGTAAAAAGGAGATCTTAGGATATATAGAGTGATATATGTGGTGATTATTTTTATCATTTCAAAATATTAAATTTGTATTATAATTTAACATTAATCATATTTAATTTCTCAACTGCTTGTCAAAATAGAGGAAGGAAATCAAAGGATAGGAATGTCTCTCAACTTCAAAATGTGAACACTCTAAATTTATTAACAACTGTTTCGAAATCACTATTGTAAGAATACTTACAATGATTATGGCACCTAGTGTGAGTTCTATCACAACATCCTCTATGACAGTGTTTGTCAACCTGTGGGTCATGAGCCCTTTGAGGATCATAAATCAGACACTGGCATTATGATTTGTTACAGTAGCAAAATTACAGTTATGAAGAAGCAGTGAAATAATATTATGTTTAGGGGTCAGCACAACATGAAGAACCATATTAAAGGGTCACTGCTTTAGGAAGACTGAGAACCACTGCAGCACCAAATGCTACTAATTCTCTCTATTATCTGGAGAAAATCTGGAATCCTGTCTGTGATAAATTTCTTACTTCATGTTTCTTCCATGAACTCAAAGATGTGTCTTCTGTATTAAAAAGAATTATGCTTGCAACTGTTGAATATGTTGGAGTAGACTTTGTTCTATGAGCACTTGGATTTTGTGAAATAGCATACTTTAATATTGTTCAGTTTGAAAATTTTATTACATAGAGGTAGAAGTAATGGATGAAAAAAAACAAAGAAAGAAACAACAAAAACACTGAAATCTGTCAGCTTGAGTAGACCTGTCTCTTCTAGGTATAAAGATCCCATGGGCCACTAAGCTATGCATGAGCTTTAATAATGAAGTCACTGCCATGCAGTGATGCCATGGGGCATCCCACCTAGTGATGCACATATTTGAGACTGTCCTTTAGTAGTTTAACTAAGTCAAAGATCCTCTAAAGATCCTCAGTAGCACAGGAGGCAAATGTATGCTTAAGGTCGCTTGGGGATGCTTAATGAGTTGGCAGGTTTCCAGAAGAGCTGTGGTTTCCACTTTCTTTTCCTTTAAATAACTGACTGTTGTTTTAAGTCAATTATAGGCATTATTGTGGACTTTGAATCATGATGCCATCTGCTTTCTGTATTATGTACTGAATGTTCAATGGCAATGTGTGCAGAGACCTGTCAGTGTTTCTGAGTAAGACTGGCCCTCTTGAAAAATTGACTTGTATTCTTTGCCTAATATTGCTGGGCTTCCCTGTTCTCCTTGCATCTCAAAGATCCCCATTTTTGATTCGCTCAGTCATTCTCCAGACATGTTAAACTGACCTTATCAGATTACAGTCTGATCCGACAGCCTTGGAAGACATCTGTGAATTGACTTCCTATCTCCATGCCAACCCATTCCATGATGAATTTACAATGAATTTTTGCAAGTTGTTCAATTTCCTCTCCTCAAGGTCTTGAGGGCCACATATTAATAATATTTTATTCTGGATATGTTGGCTTCTCACAATTCCATCATTTCTAGAGTTTTACATGAAATATAGAGACAATATTTTTAAACAGTCATAAAATCTCAATTTTCATATTTATAAAACATATATAATAAAGCCCATGCACTTTTCTCATTGAGAGCCTCCACTGGGATGTATTTATTATAACACTGAAACATTAGTCTACTTGTTTATTTTATGTGATTATGTATTTATATAATTATTTATTGTTATTCTTACAATTTAGAGTATTTGTATAAATAGCAAATAATAAATCTGTTAAAAATATGTATGTCCATATGTGTGTCTATGAATCTGCACATCTAAATATATATCTGTATGTATCTATATATTATAATATTTCATTGCTACAGAATCAATAAGACATCTATAATAGTGTGTGTGCATGTGATTGGTGATTTGTGAGAAAGATGTAGAGTTTTATTTTAAGGAATTTGCTACTGAGCTGTCACTTTTAAAATATGAAATTAACTGAAGATCCATGGGTCTGCATATTTAATAAAGGAAGCTGCCATCTTGGTTATTAATAAAACAACAAAACCAAATATTTCATATCATGAGTTGATGAGCTCAACCTATATTTTAAAAGTGATCTGTTTTTCTAAAAATATCCTCTTCTAAATAACATCTAAACAAAACTTCACAAGGGAAATTCGAAGTGGTGTTTCATCAGAGAGTGAAAACTTAGTAAAGTTGACGTATAAAATTTGCCAGTATCACAGATACACATACAGGCATCTATTCATCTATTTGGGCCTCCATATTTAATAAAGAAAACTACCATCTTGGTTATTAAGAAAATAACAAAACCACGTATTTCATATTAGCATAAATCCTATATAGAATGCTTAAAGAAATTTCGTTATATATGAAGCATGTTTTATTATAAACGTTAAGGTTTAATGCATTTTTTATTTAATTTGCTGAAATTTAATAATTCCATGTTGTCGTTAAAAATTCCCTTTATCAATAGAGAAAAAAATAAGAGAAGAAATAGAATAAACCTCTTTCCTTAGAACATTAAATAAACACGTGAGAGCCTGTGAGGAAATGGTTCAGGGAAACTCTGTTCTTAAGCTTGACACTAACCCGTTTTGATGATGGAGTATTAAACACATGCCAGTCATTAGCCTTCAGGGCACAGCATATTGAGATTAACACATTAAGTCTGAATTTGCTCTCAGGTTGATGGTTAGATGCTCAATATTGTCGATGTGGATTTGTGCTTGAGTCACAGAACCACATTTATATATTAGAGAGCTCACTATAAAATCTTTTGAAATATTTATAGAGTATGATGAAATTTCTAATATTTTAGTAGAAAAAAAGCCATTTCCACATGTATTTGTTTCCTTTGACTCTTTTGCTTACTCAGCAAATAATTGTGAGCATCTGTTTTGATCCCTGCATTGCTCAGATTCTGGGAAAACAATAAAAAAAACTAGGCCAAAAGATTACAATTATAATAGGCTTCTATTCATGAACTGGGGGCAGAAGCAAAACAAGAAACAAACGATCAGAAAGATAATCAGTGGGGAATGCTTATGTGGAGAATGACAGGGGTAGAAAGGCAGAGCCAGGGTCAGCATTTTATACTCGTTATCAGAGAAAGTGTGGTCAGTGATAGCACCTAACTAAGCCATTAGCAGCAAGGGTGGTCACAGAGAGAGAGAGAACTCTTCAAGCAAACAGTGCAAGAACTAAATCGAGAACCACTAGAGAAATGTTCACTTTCAACAGGTTGCCTGCAGTCTTAGGACAGCCTAAAGTAGGGATTAACAGCTATGGTATTTGAAGAGAAGGCAGGCTTAAGGTCTCAATTTCAGGAAAAATCTCTTCTGTTGTTTCTTGTTTAAAACAAGGAAGAAGTGTTACTATTGGATCCTAAAATCAATTACCTGGAAGGTGTGGATCAAGGGATGGTACAGAAATGAAGGAAGACATTAACCAGGATGCTAGAAAGTTGTTTTTTTTTTTTTATTTTTTTTCATTTCTCCCTCCTTGGATTAATATAATTTACATCTTAATGTTTGAATACCTATTTACCTGGAACTTATTTTGTCACATCATTGAGCAGATATCAGCTTATTTTGTTCTCCTATATTGCCTATCGTTTCAATGCCATTACTCGAATAGCAGGAAGATAATTTCAAATAATTATAGCCATAGTAGAAGAACATTTCCAGTACATTTTCAGGAAAATAAATTTAGAAAGCACAAGCATGTGTATAATGGCTAGATGCATGCCCTATATGATTCTTTAGGGGTTGTATATAAGGCAACTGAGAATTGAATGGTGCCTGTATGATCATCTCCAGAAGAATGGGCAAGTAAAGTCTAGTAAATCACACTACTAGGTGCTCTATTGAGGTAAAAACCTATAAACCCACTATGTGACATGGATTCATCTCCAAGCAAGGGTAGGTGTGAAAACTAGGACACCAGTGAGATTTACAAACTCTCTGTGAATCTGAAAATGGACAAAACCCACAACATAATTTACAAGAATATGTCTATGCTTAAGAACATATGTCAACTGCATTACAAATGGTTTCTGAGGAGAGGAAGGCAATGCAGAGGGACATATGAAATAGGGACAAGACAAAACAGAAAACATCCATGTGCTGATTAATAACAGCCAGACGGTAACACTAGAGAAAAGAAAGACGCATTGCCATTTCAGACATGCTAACAGTGCAAATGTGTCCTGAAGACTTAATGAGTACAGTAATAATAAGCACTGGACGTTAAGCCAATGGATGAAAGAAACTGTGTGAGAGGGCATTTTACTCATCACTGCCATAAAATATATTTTTTAAAAGTTAATTAAGGTTTGACATGAAATATTTAGCTTGCATGTAGTCACAATCTTTCCACTTAACTGGAAGATCTATGTATTTCATTCACTTGATTTCTTGATTTATTTTCATCTCAATTCTCAAATGTTTTTAATATCTGTTTCCTAATATCTGTCACTAGCACATTTCTCTTTCACATCAGTGACACATGGTTAGTTCAAGACTGATTGCTCATCACTTGGATTATTGCCCTTGGTTCCCAGTTAGTCACTGAGGTATAGATATTTTAAGAAGAGATAATAATACATGATAATTCCAAAGTAAAAATTTCTTTTAATTTTCTAAATTTCTTTTAATAATTGTTTCTATATTGTCTCTAGTGTAAAATCCAAACAGCTTGGTGTGTATTGGACCTCTCTTATCTTGCCTTTGGGTATCTTCGCCTTCTTATATTTCATCATTTTCTTCCCTTACTCTCTTCTCTATCCATTTCATTGAAGAATGTCAAGCACTACACTCTGTATCCATTTCATTTCATTATGGATATACAATTATGCCCATACAATTCAAACCATAATGTTAAATAACTATTCTATTCTCTAAATTATTGCAGGCAGCCTTTCTATGTTACTTGGTACTTTATCTTGCTCACTAACTTCCCTGCTCAATATGAAGTAGTCTATAGTAAACCTTGCATGATTTTTAGACCTGTCATTGGTTGGCGCTCCCACAAATTGTGTGTCATCATTGCCCCAGAATATCTTGAACACAGGACAGATTCTAGGTAGAAGAGGTTCCGTGACTGGGTTGGCATCCCAGTTGCACCACTGGAAGCCCTGCCTGGTTATCAATGACAGTCAGTTCAGGGTCCATATCTTCCATTACTAGGAGTCCTTAGTAGGGTCACCCTAGTAGATTCCTGGGAGTTTCTACAGCAGTAGGTTTCCACATCAACCCCCCAATGTACTCCATTCATCTTTTCCCATACTCTCTATCTATCCCTTCCCCATTTCTCCTGTTCCCATTTCCACTTGTTCAAATCCACCCACAAAATGTATTCTATTTCCCAGAATGAATTGTCTCCTCCTTAGAGCTCTCCTTGTGATTTAGCCTTTCTAGATATGTGGATTGTATCATGATTACCATTTAATATACACTAATATATACTTATAAGTGAGTACATACCATTCTTGTCTTTCTGGGTTACCTCACTCAGGATATTTTTTTTCTACTTCCATCCATTTGCCTGCAAATTTCATATGTCATTTTTTTTAAACAGCTGCATATTACTACATTGTGTAAATGTACCATATTTTCTTTATCTGTTCTTTGGTTGAAGGACATTTAGATTGTTTCCAGTTTCTGTCTACTATGAATAAAGCTGCTATGAACATAATTATACAAGTGTCTTTGTCATAGGATGGAGCATCTGTTGGGTATATGCCCAAGAGTGGTATAGCTAGGGCTTGAGGTAGATCAATTCCCAATTTTCTGAAGAACCACTATATTGATTTCCATAGTTATACAAGTTTACATTCCCACCAAATAGATGGCTCAGCTGTTAAAGGCTAGGTTCACAATCACAAAGATTTTTTTTTCTGACATAACCAGTACTTAATATGGTAGATAATGAATTGATTTGTTAAATACTTTCTCAGAAAAGAAGGAAATACACTCACATATACACTCACATACATGTTTGTGCATAAGTATGTGCATGTGTGTGTATTAATATGTTCATATTCAATTAAATAAATTATTCAATTAAAATAAAATTTCAGAAAAAATAATAACAAAAATATCAAAAGTCTACTTTAGAAAGTTAGGACAAGGTAAAAACTATGAAAAGAACAAAATTATGCAAAATGTCAACCCAAAGCATCTAAATTATCATATCATTCTACTCTAGGAAACAGTGTATAACAACAACAAAATTTGACATGATATCAAGTAAGCAAGAATTAAAGTTAAAAAATAAATTATAATTGTTTTCTACTACAAATGAAGTGCCATGATTCACTCTAACAAGTAGAAAAGAAAAACTGAAGTGCAATATTAATTTAGATATTAAATTAACCCATGGATAGTATACTAAAGCTGTGATGCACTAAGGGCCAGAAGTTCTGAGATTTTCTTTTCGTTACTTGAAAGTATAAATAAATGCATTATATGTTTATGTAAGAGTTTGAAATTCCAGATTTTAAGAAGAAACTGCATTCTGGATACTATAGAGAAGACATTACATTTTATTGTGAAATAACCCATATTTAATATTTTCTCTGAAGGATTTTAGGAAAAAATCTTCTAAAATTCATTAGAAAAAGTATGCCATGGAAACGTAGTAGAATACTCTTAGAAGGAGATGTGTATAAAAGAGCTAAAGGTTACTGGGCAGCAGTGGCACACGCCTTTAATCCTAGCATGTGGGAAGCAGAGCCAGGCAGATCTCTATGAGTTCGAGGCTAGCCTGGTCTACAGAGTGAGATCCAGGACAGGTATCAAAACTACACAGAGAAATTCTGTATCTGAAAAAACAAAAAACAAAAAACAAAAACAAAAAAGAACTAAAAACACATAAATCATGGCATGTGTTTTAGAGGATCAGATAAGAGGATGCAGTGTGTCCAAAGAAACTCACAAAGCAGTACATTCACCACAGAAAAGTAGAAATGTGGAGAAAAACACAGAAAGTTTGCTTCAGCATCTTGTGACTTCATCAGTGTTAGCTCTAATACATAAGATGACAATTGAAATATCAAGACAATTGGAGATCCTTATGATGAGTTTTGTCTCTGCTGGATTTGCAACTGGGAGAAAAAGTCACATCCTACTTGCACAACATTTGTATTTGATTTCATTAATTTTTTAAATGTGTTCATTGCATTGGACAAACAGATTTTTCAGTGGATTACAAGCATCGTTCTTTAAAAATGTTAGGGGAATTTACTGTAGTATGACAAACATGATTTTAAATTATGTTCATTGTTAAAGGAGCAAAGAACACACACATGTGAATGTGGACCATCTGCCTCTATACAGAAGACAAATATCACTATACAGGAAGCAATCATTCTTTTTTTTTAATTACATTTCTTCATTTATTTATTTTACATCTCAGCTGCAGGTTTCTTTTCCTCCTCTCCTCTTACTGTCCCCTCCCATTCCCTTTCTGTTGCCACCCCAATATACTCTTCCTCAGTTTCTCTTTAGGAAAAGACAGTTTCCTGTTATTATCAACAAAACATGGGTAGGCACCAATCTGGTCAGAGGAGATGGCCATTTCAGGCTATGTTTCTGCTATTATTGGAGTGTTAGCTGGGGTCACCCTTTAGATCCCTTGCGCCAGGCTTTTACCTGACCCCAAAATACCTCCCCACTTTCCAGAACTCTTTGAATGTATAGTGATGCTCCTTCCAGACAAGTAGGAATTTGTAGCTAAAGTTTTCCTGCCTGGCCCACAGTCAGGACAAATCTCTCTCACCCGCCAGTCCCAAGCCGCTCAAACCCGATCAAGTAAACACAGAGACTTATATTGGTTACAAACTGTATGGCCGTGGCAGGTTTCTTGTTAACTGTTCTTACAGCTTAAATTAATCCATTTCTATTAATCTATACCTTGCCACGTGGCTTGAGGCTTACCGGTACTTTACATCTTCCTTGTCCTGATGGCGGCTGGCAGTGTCTCTCTGACTCAGCCTTCCATTTCCCAGCTCTATTCTCCTCCTTGTCCCGCCTATACTTCCTGCCTGGCCACGGGCCAATCAGTGATTTATTCATTGACCAATCAGCAACACATTTGACATACAGACCATCCCACAGCAGGAATTAGTCAAGCAGATTAGTAAATGTACTGTGACCCTTTTGACACACAGTGACCAGTGCTCCACCTTGCCTCTCCATCACTGCTACACAGCAGCAATGTGTCTAGCCTTTGTGAAAGACCACATAACTCCTTCATCAGCAGTTTCTGCAATATGTTTCCTTGCCGTATAAGCTTCATCTATGGTGTGATTTATTATGCACTGAGCGTACTGACAGGTCGTGACTAAGATAGATGAAATAACAGGGTGACTTCACGTCGTCATTGATACATGCTTGTTGTCAAATCCAAAGCCAAATTTCATTACTTCACAAGCCAAGCCCTCCCTCCATTTAGATTACTTGTCTCTAAATTCTGTCTGTTGAAAATCCAATCATCTGGTGAAATTCATAAGGAGGAAATTATTGTTGCTTTTTCTTCTATTTTTAAACTTGATTGAAAAAAAGGTTATGCCTAGCAGATATAAAATGTAGAACTGAGTATTTCTCTCATGCACTTGAAAACATATAGTTACTTTGTTTACAGTGGGTCTCTCATGAGATTAGCAAATCAAATTGACAGATGATCAGTGCCAGAACTGTTGAGAAACTGCCTGTGCAACTGGAGTACCAGATCATACCCCAGTGGGTCACTTAAACCCTGATGATCATGTGTACATTGCAAAGCATGCCACTGTGCAAAGTTACTGTAAAAGTCACCTTGGTGTATGGCATACTTAGCATGAAAATCACATTAGCCAGGCAAAGAGAGTTTTAAAAATGTCTATGGTACAGGATGAAACAGCTATTAATAATGAAAAATATACTCAGAACACTGGATTTGTACCTTTATCATTTTAATTGTTAGAGTTGTTCATCATAATAATTTTAAAGCAAAGAGGATAAAGATATATTTTACTGGTTAATTTCATTCTTAAACAACTTCACGCATGTAGACGATGCATTCCGATTACGTTCTCCTTCTCAACATCTTTTATCAACTTCTCATTCATGTTGATACCACTAAATTCACTAGCTAAAACTTTTAGGTATCAGATATTTCCATACGTTTATTATGATCAGATGGTCTGCCAAGATTACCAAATTCAATGTGGGTCATCATTTGTGTGTGTGTGTGTGTGTGTGTGTGTGTGTGTGTGTGTGTGTGTGTGTGTGTGACTGTCTTTATTTATTTTTAGTTTTAATTGAAAAGATATTCCTCTACCCAGCGAAAAAACTTTGATCCACAACCCATCCTGCCTGTAAGATGTGCTAGCACAATGGTGACTCAGTTTGTAGATGTGCCCAACAAATGACTGGTCTAACTTGAAGCCTTAGAGGCAGCCCATGCCAACACTGCCAGGATGGCCTGACCCTAGAAGCTGGGTGACCCAGAAACATAGGGTATAACCAAAAACAAAACAAAACAAAACAAAAAAACAAGCAGTCAATGAAGTGATTCCTAATGATATTCTGCTATTCTCATAGATCGTTGCCTTCCTCCATCAGGTGATGGGAGCAGATGGATAAACCCACAGGCAAACACAAGGCAGAGTTTAGGGAACCCCATAGAAGAGGATGAGGAAGGATAGTAGGAGCCAGAGGGATTGAGGACACTGGGAAAACGGTGCATACAGACAAATAAGCAGGGGTCCTAGGGTCTCAAATCAAAGAGCCTAAAGCAGCAGTCTCAGAGCCTGCAAGGGGTCTGTGCTAGGTCATCTGCATATGTTGTGGTTGTTTAGCTTGGGGTTTTTGTGAAATCCCAGAGAGTAATAGTGGAGGTTTTTCTGACTCTTTTTGTCAGCTCTAGGGACTCTTTTCCTCCTCCTGGTTTGCCTTGTTCACCCTTGATATAAGGGTTTGTGCCTAGTCTTATTCCATTTTGTTAGCCATGCTCAGTTGATATCCCTGGGAAGCCTGCTCTTTTCTGAAGGGAAATAGAGGAGCAGTGGATCTCAGGGAGAAGGGAGGTGGTGAATGGAGCTGTGGTCAGAATGCATTGTATGAGAGAAGGATAAATAAAAAGAAAAGTAGAAAGAAAATAGGTTCTTCTTGCATATAACGCATCCCAACCACATTTCCCCTCCCTCCACTCCTACCAGTTCCCTATTACTCCCCTCTTTCCAAGATCCAATCCCTCTCCTTATCCTCTTCAGAAAAGAGTAGGCCTCCAAGAAAGGATGGGTCATTCTAAAGTGAAGTTATAGACTGTGCATTACACCTTTCAAAGGGAAAGAAAATAGACTATGTGGAATTCTGTATTTTGATCATTTAGGAAGTTTTCATTTTATCTTTAAAATAGTCTAGTTATCAGTTCCATTACTTTATTATGTAAAACCATTTTAAAATAAGTGAGAAAGTTTAATGGTTTTTATACCATTTTTGTAATACATACTTATAATTCTAGCATTCACAAGGCTGAAGCTGGAAGAACTCAATTTAATGATAGAATATTCTACATATAAAGTTCTTTTCTCAAGAATAGGCATCGAAGCAAAACATATTTTTTTTATGATATCAAAGTTCAAGTATCAATTTACACAGACTAGAGAAGTAACATATACTATAATTTGGTGTACTTTGTAAATACTTTTATATTTAAAACATTTTAAAATTCATACTTTTTACCCTAATTTTTGTTTAACTTTTATATGTATAATACTAGGAAAAACAATTTATAATAATTAAGACAAATAATAAATTAAGACTTTTACTAAAATGTACAAGTTGATCAGTTTCAACATTAATTAGAGAAACAATGACTCGTCAGTAAGATGCTTACCACGCAAGGATGAGTATCTGAGTTGATCCTCCAAGAGCCCATATAAAAATTGGAGGTAGTGCATGTGTGTAATGTGTAATTCCAGCATCTGTCTGTACCCCAGTGCAGGCTAGGTTGCCCTGCATAATTGGAAACAGGCAGATAATTAAGGAATCTAGCCAAAATGGTGTTTCTATCTTAAAATGTAATGAGGAAAGCAAATGAAGAGGACAACCAGAAGTAACCTCTGGCCTCCATGCATATATGTGTGCGTGCACGCACGCACGCACACACACACACACACACACACACACACACACACACACACACCTACATATACATGTGCACACACATGAACATGAACATATACCATACACACATCAATAAGGTGGGCAGCAATAGAGGTAAACACCTGATATCAACCTCTGGCCTCCACACAAATATGGATACACATGAAGACATATAGTTATACCACATGGACACACATACACATATAAATTATCAGTCCTGTGATGAAGTATGGCTAATAATTCCCAGTCTTCTGATAGTATGTGAACATATTATTTAGGACAGAATAAGCAGGGCTTCAGAATCTTTATATTCTAAGCCAAATAATTTAAACATTTTAACAATTAAAAATATTCAGATAAATAATAATATTTTTTATTTTAATGGTAACATACTTATTCTAAAAGATCTCTAAGAAATTTCTTGGAAGTTCTTAATGAGAACAAAAATACTGGTGCAGGAGCCAAGGTCAGAAAGTTTTGCATAATACAGTAAGGTGCTTAACTTTCAATATTCACCAATGCAGGAAAGAGAAACCTTTGTTTTACAGGATTGCTGAATTGGAAAGAGACCTACTAGGTCATCTTTTATGCATTCTTCTGCCCAAACATGATAGGTCATTGCCTTTCAGAAAAATCAGCATGCATTACAGAATCAGTGCTTCTTTTACCAGCTGAACTCCACAATTTTAAGGAAGTTCAGAGTATTTTAGAACAAATTTACAATATGATAATCAAATTGCAGTCACATGCCACCATTTAACAATGTAAATACAGAAATAATGATGTATACTTGAATACTTAAAAGAGACACCATAGACAAATCATACTTTACCATTATAAGATTATAACTATACTTATATAGTTTCATACTTGAGTATGATCTGTAGAAAATTTCCCATAAAAAGGCAATAGAAAATTCATTTGCCTATGAGAGGAATATTACATATGTGTGCCTACCTGTCTGAAATGATCCTCATAGAAATAAACAGATACATCTAGAAACATCATTGCTCAGTAGGTTGTGGTAATAAACAATAATCCATTCTCATGCTTTGTAGGTACAAACTTAATTTAACTTTTCCCGTATTTCACCCTTTCCCATGCTCCTTTATTACTGAATTTAACCGTTCTCAAGTTTCTCTACCTAAATCCAATCATCACATGTGCATGAGGGAAATTGTAAACATTGTATCGAATCTGAAGCATATTAAGTTGAAGGCTCCTAGAGGAAGCACAATTCCTCAACGTGCTCGCAGATTAACAATGCAGAATTGAATACAAACCTCACTAACTATCTCTATTCTGTGATTTGCAGAAATGCTTTTTTTATTATCCATTCTTCTGTAGTATTGTTTGTCATATCACTAAGTAAAATGATGAATATTTTTAGTAGTTTTTTTTTTTTCATTTTTGCTAACTTTACTCAAATTTGTTCTAAGATTGGTGGGTTTTCAATTAAACTCATAATTCTCTTTTAAAATTTTCTCACTGGGGCCAAATTTCTAATGAAGAAAATGGATGCCTAGTTTGAATAACATGGGTAACCTCTTTGACCTTTTGAATCACTATGCAGTCCTACAGGAGAGTACACAGTTGGCTTGCAAGATTCCCATCTTGTCTCAACTTTATTGCTACTTCTTAATCACATTGTCAGTTTGCTTCCTGTCTTTTACCTTTGTTTTGAAGTCTTCTGTAACTTTTAAAAGAGGGCAATGATTTTCTTTTCTCTATTAGTTATTTTACCTAAACCTGTGTTTCTTCGTAACATCTTCTGCCTCTCCTCTTGATATTATAGACACTTAAGAACATGAAATGGATGTCTTACACTCTAGTCCCTCTCTGCCAATGTAGAATGCTATTGTGGAATATTATTTTAAGACGTGTTACATTTGTTGACACCATGGAACGTTTGTTTTAATGATTCAAAGATGTGTTGCATTCTTTTATGTTGCATTTAACTCTGTGAAGCTGTGTTACTTTGTTGCCTAAAACACCTGATCGTTCTAATAAAGAACTGAACGTCCAATAGCAAGTCAGGAGAAAATATATGTGGGGCTGGCAGGCAGAGAGAATAAATAGGAGGATAAATTTAGGAAAGAAGATCTAGGGACAAGGAAAGAGGAGGAGAGGAAGACTCCAGGGATGAGCCACCCAACTGCACAGCAAGCCACAGAGTAGGAAGAATGTAAAGATTCACAGAAATGGAGAAAGGTAAAAGCCCAGAGACAAAAGGAAGATGAGATAATTTAAGTTAAGAAAAGCTTGCTGAAAACAAGCCAAGCTAAGCCAGAGCATTTATAAGTAATAATAAGACTTTGTGTGTATCTATTTGGGAGCTGGGTAGCAGGCCCCCGAAGAGTCAAAGAGTAAAAAACAACCAACTGCAGAAGGCAATATAAATCTTGTAAGTGTCTAAATGTTTTACTTATTTTTCATCCCGAAGAACGAGTACTCTGTCTAGTTGTCAATATGTTTTATATTCAGTTCACAGAAGTTCAAATGACCAGAGTTTAAGCTATGATCCCAAGTGAGTTAGGCCATCCTTAGAGTGTGCTATCTTAGCTATATTTATACTTCTACTTCTGATTATAAAACAGAAATCATTACTAGAACCTTTATCAGAAACAGATAGTTTAAGTTGCAGAAGCAAAAATACTTTTCGTCAAAATTTACCTGAATTCAGGTGTTTTGGTACACGTCTGTAATCGCAGCCTTTAAGAAGGCTAATGCTGAAAGAAAATTATTTCCAAATAGCAGTATCGTCAACCATCCTCAATTTTATAAATTTAAAAATATTTGAATAGCAATATAAGCATATTGGGCCATTTTTATTGGAGATACTTTTAAAAATATGAACAACAACATCAGTCTTTTATTGACTTTAGAGTCTGTTTTCTTTCTTTTTTTTTTCTTCGAGACAGGGTTTCTCTGTGTAGTTTTGGTACCTGTCCTGGATCTCGCCCTGTAGACCAGGCTGCCTCGAACTCACGGAGATCCCCCAGTCTCTGTCTCCCGAGTCCTGGCATTAAAGGCATGTGCCACCACCGCCTGGCCTGTTTTCTTTCTTTGTCCTCCTTTGTGGGGCCCTATTTTGAACAAGAGGCAGTAATTTCTTTTTTTAATTATTTATTTATTTTTATTTTATGTTCATTGGTGTTTTGCCTGTATGTATGTCTGTGTGAGGCTGTCGGGTCCCCTGGAAACGGAATTACTGACAGTTGTGAGCTGCCATGTGGGTGCTGGGAATTGAAGCTGGGTCCTCTGGAAGAGCAGTCAGTGCTCTTAACCAGTGAGCCATCTCTTCATCTCCGGTGGCATAGTTTCCAGATGAGGAAATGTTTAAAATAAATAGAAACAGAAAAGAAAAAATTCAAACCACCAAAGGTGTGGGACATATCCAACTACTCTTTAGTGGTTACAGTTGAATACATCAGTCTCAGAGCAATCAGTGGACTAGGAATTTATTTCCTAATGAAAAGTTTTAAGGATTAAAAATAATGAAATGATGACATAATAATAGTTTTAACAATTTAGTACCTCGAGTGAGCAAACCCTTACAGTGACTCAGGGGGCATACGGTTTAATGCATCTCATTGCCATTACATACTAGCTCCATATCAAAAGCAAATCAGCTGTATAAAAGGATATCAACCAAGACAGTTCTTAAGACTCATCTTATTCATATAAAATTTTATCTTTCTTCATTTTTCCTTAAAAATTCCTTAATTTTCTAAATCATATTGTTGTGATACTATAATGGTTTCAACTTTTGTAGAGTTTGTTTTAAGGAAATAACGTTTTAATAGAACCAATTTAGTTGATTTTCTATTGCTGTGATAAGACATTGACAAAAGCATATTTATAGTTTACAATCCACTATGGAAGGAAGTCAGGACAAGAACAAAAAACAGGAACCTGGATGGGTTCAGTCATAGAGGAATGCTGCTTTCTGTTTGCTCCTCATGACTTGCTTAGATTCTCTTTTTATACAAAACCATCTGTCTTTGAGTGGAATGATACACAGTAGGCCAGGCTCACCCACATCAGACATTAATCGAGCAATTTTCCAACAGACTTTCCCACATGAAAAAATGACAGAGACATTTGTCTCAGGTGAGTTTCCTCTTCTAAATTAGGTCTAGTTTGTGTCAAGTTGATAAAAAAAAAAATCAGGGCTAGCACTTTGTACATATTATGTTCTTGATAACACTCAGCTGTGCTTGTAAATCTTATTACTTTTGTATTCTATATGACTTATTGTTATGTGAAATGTTGCTGCACATAGATGACCATTTTAATAATCTATATCTGATGAAAATGTTTAATGCATGTGTTCAGTATATATTTAGGAACTTGAGTACGTTAGGAGTAGAAAGATATAGTAGATGGTATATTATGGTTATTATGTCAAAAATAATCTGGTAGACTCAGTCCAGGTAGGTCCAGTCCCCTCCTCCCAGGCCGAGCCAAGCGATCCTGCATAGGCCCCAGGTTTCAAACAGCCAACTCATGCAATGAGGCTGGGGGGAAGGTGAGGGAGGCCATAGTGGGGAGAACAAGGGAATCCGTGGCTGATATGTAGAACTGAATTGTATTGCAAAATAAAAATACAAATTAAAAAAAAATCTGAAACTAAGACAATGCTTTATTATTGGCTGAGAGTTAACATGGGATGTATATCTTTTGAAAACAACAAAATGGAAGGCATTGCAAGTCATTTTAATTATTTTTGTTAAACTTCTTCATTTAAAAAGGGAGAAGTCTGGCTTTATTTGGCTCATATTTGAAAAGACATGTCTTCTTTGCCTTCTCTTGCCTTTTCTGCTGTTGGATTGCCTTCTCCACCTTTAGTGTGATGGTTTTTGTTTTATCTTATCTATATTTTATTTTGTTATGTTTTGCTGTTATTTCTTAGAGGCCTGCTCTTTTCTAATGAGAGAAAGAAAGAGATTGGGTACAGATGGGGGAGGGTAGGGAGAAATTTGGAAGAGTAGAGGGAGGGGAAACTGTGGTCAGGATATATTTTATGAAAAAGAAGATACTCTATCGTTAAATAAGTGGGAAAACATATTTGAAATTGTCTTAATTTAATGTATCACATATCGTTGGCTAAGAAAGGTGACTAATTGTAGACGAGGAAAACACAAATGTGAATATGATATCTTGAGTTCTAGCTCTGGGATCAACATTGTGGGAATATAGAACCTAAACGTTGTCCTCTAATTGCCATGCCAAGGCATGCGTTCACCCACATCAACACTCACATATGCTCACAGAATGAAAACATAGTACTGACTTCATTTTTTAAGTAGAATAAATATGTCTAAACTAGTGTTTAGTGTTTACTGTGAATGGCTTCAGTTTCAAATTACTCAATCTCCTGGGGGTAAACTTTCAACAAAAAGGTTATGAAGACAAAAAATTAAGTAATTATGTACTATCATTAGTAAACAATCATATATATGTATATATACATACATACACAAATATATCAGAAAATAAAAGTAATGGTAATTATTTACACATTTGTAAATTATGTATAATTTCCACAGATGATGTTCATGTTTCCATATTTAAATTTTCTCAACAACTGGTCATTTTTTTATTTTACTTTATTAAGAAATTTTCTACTCACTCCACATTCCACCCCTAGATCCCCCCTCCTCTCTCCTCCCACTGCCCAGCCCTCTCTCCCAAGCCACCCCACATTCCCACATCCCCCAAATCAAGGTCCCCATGGGGAGTCAGCAGAGACTGGCACATTGAGCCTAGGCAGGTCCAAGTCCCTCCACACTGCACCAAGGCTGCATAAGACGTCACACCACAGGCACCAGATTCCCAGAAGCCTGCCCATGCACCAGAGACAGATCCCCATCCCCCTGCCTGGGTGCCCCCCAAACAGTTCGAGCCAAACAACCATCTTCCCGGATCCAGAGGGTTTAGTCCAGTCCCACTGGGACTCCACAGCCATTAGTCTACAGTTCATGGGCTTCCACTAGTGTGGTTGGTCATCTCTGCACGTCTTCCTGTCATATTTAAATGATGACAAAATGAGTTGGTGACGTATTGAAATGTGCAAAAAGTTGTGGAGTCTTTGACCTTGCCATTTGCCTATATCATTCATATTTCCCATCTCTGACCTTAAGCCAAACATTAAGTTTGAAATTCCAACATTATTATTATGTTTATAATTTTAGAAATATTGTTTTGAGTTTATCTTTCACCTTGCATATATATAACCTTGGAATTTAACTGGTATATTCTTTTCAAATGTTCAAAGATAGTCCTTATAAATTATTCAGTTACAATTGTTATGCATTAAACATTTATAAATTTAAGTCAGAATATTTCTTGATTCAAAATATTCACAAGTAAGAATAGTAAGGTAGACACATCATTTATGGAAAATATTTTCAGACAATAAACATAGAACAAAAGATCAAATTAACACTTTTACTTCTATAGAATAAGTATAATTTTTCATACTTTAAACTGAGACTAGCATCTACTTTCATAGTTTATAACACAAATAAAATAAATATCTTCAATTTTTTTGCAATCATTAAGTCATGGATTTTCTATTAATGTCTTTTGGTGTCAATACTCTTCATCATGTCTCATGTTAAGTTCTACAGCTTTAATCCAAAGTAATCCTATAATTGCATACACTATACTTATTCTTCTCTATTTAAAACAAAACCAACACTTTCTTGTTTGAAAAACATAATAATACCTAAATGTGGTTGATATATTGTGTACCCTGGAGATCAGAGGACACAGCCAGCCACCAAATTAGACACAGAGGTCAGGCAGTGGTGGCACACACCCTTAATCCTATCACTCAGGAGGCAGAGATCCATGTGGATCTCTGTGAGTTCAAGGACACACTGGGAACAGAGACAGGTGTGGTGGCACACACCTTTAATCCCAGAAAGTGAGATCTCATGTTTTTGCTTGAGAAGCACAGGCACCTTTAATCCCAGGAAGTAATATGGCAGGACACAGAAAGGTATATAAGGCGTGAGAAAACAGGAACTCACTCTCTTGAGGCTGAGGATTTCATAGAGATAAGAATGTGCCTAGCTTGTTCTGTTTCTCTGATCTTTCAGCTTTCACCCCAATATCTGGCTCTGGGATTTTTATTAATAAAACCATTTAGCAATTTGTGTTACACCTAAACAATAAATAGAAAAGTCAAAGAATATTAAAGTGTTTGCAAATCAGATTTATACATTTTTCAAGTTTTTAAAAACAGGTGCAGGGTTCTTCTTCCTCCTTGTGCGTACTTTTACATATGTGTGTTCACATGTATTCATATACATGTATGCGTGGACAAGCATTTGCATTTATATCAGTGCAATCACATATTGACATTAAAAAAATGAAGTGATCTCCTTAATATATAATCAGTGACCATCACAACATATCAGAGAGAATAAATATTCAACAAATCAGTGTTTCTCAACATTCCTAATGCTACAACCCTTTGATATAGTTTTCTCATGTTGCGGTGACTACCAGCCATAAAATTAAATAGAGCAACTTCATAACTCTAATTTTGCTACCATTATGAATTGCAGCATGAATGTCTGTGTTTCCTGATTATCTTAGATGTCCCCTGTGAAAGGGTTGTTCAACCCTCAAAGTGGCTGTGACCCATAGGGTTGAGAAACACTGAAAGAAGATACTCTTGGTCAAGCCCTACATGCAGTGCTATCTCCAGTAGGTAGCTAAGGGATATGTAAACAGAAGTTAAAATTGAAATTTTCAATTGAAAAATATAAATTGAAACAAACTCAAAAGTTGTGACCCACAGGTTGAGAACTGCTGCAATAAATTATATGAAATAAATACTGACCCTGAAATCATATTTGATTTGTTTTCTCTCCTTTCATTACTGACTTTTTCAAAAGGCATAGGCACACATAAGTTTCAGTTAAAGTCACCTCAATAAAATCTTACAGAAAATCAGGGAAGGTATCAAATCTCTTTTTAGTGGAGAGGATCTGCTTAGTCGATTTTGCATTATGACCTCTTCACAAGGCTGTTATGGTTCAAATCTGACATGTACTCCACACATTTTGTGTTTTAAGTACATGGTTCACAGACTATAACACCAAGAGCTTAAATATATCTGTTTCCTTAAACTGCTTCTACCACATACTAAAATCGATGCGATGCAAAACTGATAGATAAATTGGGGCCTCAATTCATTCAGAAAGATGGCCCAGGCTCGTATGGGAACTCAGGACTTGCCTCCCCCTATTACATGACACAGTGTACTGACTATAAGGACCTGGTCTTTTTCAATAAAGCATTCTTCAGCTGGATCAATTTTGAAATTGAGTAAAAGCTTGCTTTGTGAATATACCATCAGCAATTTTGTCTTTAGTTTTTAAATCACACCCCTGATACCAATTAACCTACCTTAAAACAAATATTAAAATCTGTTCTATATATTTGAAGTATTTAAATATTAATGAGGAATGATTGGAGACATTGAAGATAATATATTACTGACCTTGTTGTGCTTTCTAGAATGAGAAATATCCAAACAGTATATAAAAGTCACTGGGAGATTACACAGGAAATATAAGGATTTAAGCATGTAGTCACCTTTCAAATATATATACACACACATACATATTCTTCTAATATAGCCAAAATCAAGAGGAAAGAATGCAATAAGAAGGAAATATTGAAACAAGTAATCCACATAATTAATTCCCTCGCATCTGGCTTATTGAATGAAAGAGGGGGTTGAACTCTGAAACTCAGAAATATAAATAGAAACTACATTTCTACAGACTATGCTTCAATTATACATTATTAAATTTCCTTTGCAAAACCTTAAGAATAACCAGTGGCATTCTATGCAATTGCAATTGAAAGAAAAATCTTATTAAGTTAACTCTGACACATTCACATATTAAAATGTCTGATTAATCCAAACAAAGCAAGTATAAATAAAATCCACTGTATTCTGGATTAGAAATGTCCCTGAAAAGCCTTTGAATGCTACTTGGAGGCAGAGGAGGTTTTTTTTCAATTAATTAATTGAAAAATCTATGTGTGGGTATATGAACAAGTAAGTACAAGCACCTGTGGACCCCAGAAGAGGGTGTTGCATTCTTTGAAGCTGAGGCTACTGGTGGTTCTGAGCTACCTAATATGAGTGGTGGGATTCAAACTTTAGTCTTCTGAAAGGAGTTGTACCTCTGTATATTATTGCCCTCATTCTTCGTGACTTAAATGTTGAACTACAAGAAAAGAAAAAGAACAGAGGTGAATCACATGTCTCCTATATTAACACAGTCTTGAAGAGTCTTTATATTTTCAAATGATGAAAAGGCATTCAACTATTAGCCTCTCATCACCTTAACCAGGATGGGTCTCCCAACAGAATCCTTTCACTTCCTCGGTGGGAGAATAGACTCTTGGTTCATGTATATTCCCAAACTCCCTGAAAAACACACCAGGGCATGGCAGGAATACTCAAACCATATATAAGTCCTCCCAGCACAGCATAGAGCTCATGCATTCCTGTACCTCACAAAGCTCTTGACTAACAACAGAGGGCCCTGTCTGCAGAGACCTCCAAACATTACAAGAATTTCTCCCATGAATGGTCTTTCACGTTTTGGCTGTAGCAGAAGCAAACGTGCTCCACCTCCTCCCAGAGGAAATGCTGAAGATTTCTTTTAGCCTATGAATTCCCTTCAAATAATCCACCCCAAATGCTAGAATTCCCTTTCATAGCTTATTAGGTAAGAACTACTACAATGAATTTTCTATTTGAAAATAAACTTTCATGAATGATTTTGCAGCATTCTTTAGAATAATGCAATGTTTCTTTTCTATCGTTCCCAAGGTCTACTTAAAGGCAATTGTGTTTAAGCTCTGAAGGGAAATGTATCCTGGCTGTCAGAAGCCAGGCTATACCTAGAGCTGTGAAGGGAAAGGTATCCTGACTGTTGGAAGTCAGGCTACACCTCATCTATGTTCCAGTGGGGGTTGGTTTCCCAGCAGGAATGTAGCAATCCTGCTGCTCTCCAAAAGAGCCTTGAAGCTCAGTTCTGCTCCACTCTGCTGAGAGAGTTTCCCAGCAGAGATGTCCATTGTGTCTCTACTATGGCAAAAGTTGTTATTTCCTCTGCTGCACTCTGTTAAGGGGAGATACTCCTGCCCCCCAGCAGAAATATATCAGTTTGCTTCTGCTCCAGGGAAAATTGTTTCTTCTCTGCTCTGCTCCACTCTTGCAAAAGAAGGTCTTCACCCAAAGCTCATTCAAGAGATTTATTGGGAGAATCCAGGAGAGTGGCAGCCTCCGCCATGGTAAAAAAAAAAAAAAAAAAAAAAATCAGCTCCCAACTGAACAGGCTCGGTGCTTATACACAGGGTTTCTTAGGAGTGCTGTTGTTCCAGAGCAAAGATTTTCAGGGTGGGAATTGATCAGATTTCACTTCCTAAGCTTGAACAAGCTCAGAGATTGGCTTTATTTCCTGCTCAGAGACTGTTGATTTTCCTGCTCAGGGGTTGGTTTGTGCTGAGTTGGTCTTTCTTTAGCTCTGCATGAAGGTCCAAAGTGTGTTTCTTTTACTGGCCCTGTTTTAAACTTTTGACTCTGGTTTCAGGGCCAAAGTGTGTTTCTTTGGCTCTGGTTTCAGCATCAGTGTAACACAAATTTTGAAAGGTCTTATTAATCAAAAACTCAGGAGCCAGGTATTGGGGTGAATTGTGGAAGATCAGAGAAGCAGAACAAGCCACAGCCAACCTCACCTTGTCAATCCTGTTTCATCAAACTGGAAGTCTCTGAATCCTCATCAGAATGGATCTCAGCCGAACTTCTGCTAAAAGTCTAATAGCTTAAAAAAACAAAGTTTCTTGTCTTCATGCCTTATATAACTTTCTGCTTCCTGCCATCATTTTCTGGGGTTAAAGGCGTGTGTCTTTCCCAAGCAAAGACATGAGATCTCAAGTGCTAAGATTAAAGGTGTGTGCCACCACATCTGGCTCTGTTCCTAGAATGGCCTTGAACTCACAGATATCCACACGGAACTCAGCCTCCCAAGTGATAAGATTAAAGGTGTGTGTGCTACCATTTTCTGGCCTCTATGTCTATCTAGTGGTTCTTCTGTTCTCTGACCCCAGATAAGTTTATTAGGGTGCACAATATATTAGGGAACACAATATCACCACAGGTCAGGGTGTGTTGTAGCTGAAGTTTTCTCCAGTCCTGCCTGGCCCACGGTCAGGACAAATCTCTCTCACCTGCCAGTCTTGCAACCACTCAGACCCAACCAAGTAAACACACAGAGACTTACGTTACTGATAAACTGTATGGCCATGGCAGACTTCTTGCTAACTGTTCTTATATCTTAACCCATTTCTATTAATCCGTAAGTTGCCATGTGGCTCGTGGCTTACCAGTATCTTAACATCTTCTCATGGCAGTGGCTGGCAGCATCTCCCTGCCTCAGCCTTCCACTTCCCAGAATTTTCTTCTCTGCTTGTCCCGCCTATACTTCCTGCCTGGTTACTAGCCAATCAGCATTTTATTTCTACAGAGCAATATCCACATCAGTGTGTTTCTTTGGCTGGCCCTTTTTTTCCCCTACAACAATGAAGCAGACCCTGTCAATATCTTGTTATATCTTAACTGAATTGTTTGTATTAAAAATATACTGACTCTAAAAAATTCAAAAGCAATGGCTGCTGATAAATAACCCACTAAAGAATAAAAAGAGACAACAAATTAAATACAAACTTTCCCACCCTTTACTATTAGTGATATCATTTTCCAAAATCATTGATTCGAAATTAATGTGGCTATACCTCTGGAAGATTGGACTAAATCTATCTTAAGATCCAGCTTTATTATTCTTAGGCATGTACACAAAGGGTTCTATTTCCTACTATAGACACTTGTTCATTCATGTTCATTTCTGTGTCAAGGAATTCTGAGTCTACACCTCTTCAGTTTCTAGCATTTTATGTGTGTGTGTTGAGGTAACAAACTTGGGTTCTTAGACTTGGGGTAAACTCCCACTGAGCCATTTTTCCCAGCCCACTTTGACTTTTTGCTTAATTTTTCCTTTAGTATAGTTTCTCCCTAATTTTATGGGAAACTCAACCTCATCCATTGGAACTCTGTTATCATTCTGTTTCTCAGTAAGAAACACAGAATACAGTAATTCTTAGTATTAAAATGATCCTATTGAGCATGAGCTAACAGCATTTATCATGTGATCATTGATCATAACATTTGATGCATACTTAGCAATCAAAGAATCTTGAATTCAATTAATAAAACTGATTTCATGATGAACAAAATTTACTTGAAATTTCATTTAAAAAACAGAAAAAAACCATACAATTTAAAGATTATCATGTACCAATGAATGAATATTGGCTACTTATGTACAGTGTATGCATTATATTTCATGAACACAATTGTGAACAAGATGTGTGTTGGAACAGTAATAAGCCTTATAAGAACATCTGCCTTTTGTTCTGAGAGCAGATTGGCCTGCTATGAGGATGATAAAGGAAGTTATTTCCTTTTCACTCTTGGGGAAAGCATGGATAGATTTGTTAGCTGGTCTCATGTGGTGAAAGGGAATTTCAATGCTGGTGTTTCCTTAGAGGATACATAAACCCAAGATTAGACTTCTGTCCACCTCAATTTTAAAACAAAGGCATTTCCTTTTGCCCCAAGGGATTTGAGGATGTCAAATTAAAATTTCAGGTGGCAGAGTTAAACAAGCAAGGAAGGCTTTATTTGATGTTGCTGCAACCAGAGAGTGAAACAGAATGACATAGAAGAGATTCCAGTGGCATGTGGAGAAGTAAGCTGATGATAACTTAGGTTCCAAAGCATCACAGATTCTATAATTGGATGTAATATAAATAAAAACTAGTCAGAAGCCTAGAATCAGAAAAAAAAAGTCTAGAGTTATTGAACAGTGGGAAAGGTTTGGACAGTTGCTGAGGTAAAAGAGGCCTGATGTTCATGGTCTTGGTGGCTGTGATCGACATCCTCTTTTGTCTCCAGCCAATCATGTCTCTTATCTTCTGACAACATGAAAAAGCAGTCTTTAGAAACTAGATTTGTTTGGTTTGGTAAGACATGTTTTTACTAGGCCAGGTAGTACGCATCCATAGTATTTTCATGCCCCTACTCCAAGAGAGCTAGAATTAGAGAAGTTGCCACCAAATCTTGCTTTAAAACATCCAAATATGAGAATATTAAATGTCTGCCTTGTGACCCATCATTTATAATTAAATTATCAAATAACATGAAGATCACTGGCATAAAGTCAAATGTCATTTGCTGTTTTATCTTCTCATTGTCATCCAGCTGTACAAAAAATCTTAGTGTTTAGCTAATTTGAATTCATTTTTTTAAATGATGACATTATATGCAGAATATAAATTATGTCAGTATCTGGTTTCAAATGATATATGAGTGTATTAAGTTAGATTGAAATTGACAAAATGTTTAACAAAATTACATATAAAATGTATATTAAACTGCTGTGAAAATAAATGGAGACCTATAGGTGTAATTTTAAAAAATATATCTGATTATGGCATAGATAGCAGATAATCAGACTTGAATTCCACACTGTAATCAGGGCCATTGGAGGCCTAAGACGAACAAATAACAGCCTTTAAGCATTAATTGTTTTATATCTGTAATAAAGGGACATTTCATGTTTAGTTTAACCATAGAAATAATTCCTGATTTTTGAATCTTGAATAATTCAATATGTACAGTGCAATTTTGTTAATAGAAATTCACAATATACTTTTCTACCCATAGGATGAGAAAAATAATCACTGTAATTTCTAGAAAGTTAAACATTACCAAGTTATGCTTTTCAAATTTATTTTCTGAGATTGAAAAGAAACAGTGCATCTATCAGAGTTTTATTTTCTTTCTTACTTGGAGCTTTTAAATCTGTTTTCGTAATATTAATGAATTAGGGGTCTGGAGAGAGAAAGTCTAGCTGTTAAGAGCACTGACTGTTTTTGCAGAGGACCAGGGCTCAATCCAACATCCACATGGCAGCTCACAACCGTCTGTAACTCCAGTTCCAGGAGATCCAACGCCCTCTTTTGGCTTTCACAAACTACAGGTAGACATACATCATGAATACATTCATGTAGGCAAAACACTGATACACAGAAAAAAAATGTAGATATGAATAACATAAATAATTGTTCTTTTTTTTTTTGGCTTTTTGAGACAGGGTTTCTTTGAAGTTTTGGTGCCTGTCCTAGATCTCGCTCTATAGACCAGGCTGACCTCGAATTCACAGAGATCCACCTGGCTCTGCCTCCCGAGTGCTGGTATTAAAGGCATGTTGCCACTGCCACCTGGCTAGGGGAATTCTTATATACAAATTCCTAAGCACCATCTACCATTGTCATGATTCTGTAGTCTTAAGACATTCATAGGAGTCAGAGTATTGATTCTGGTGCAGGGGTATTTTAGATCACATTTTGAGAGACATTGATGCAGAAAACTACTAGTATGTTGTCTTGAGATAAGAAACAGATTTCACTATGTTCCAATAGTTCATGCATATTTATAAATTACGCTTCCTTCAAGATCTTCTTTAGTATTGGTAACTGTGTGTTTAATATTTGCTATCATCTTTTCAAGTACAAAATGCTTTTTTCTCATTACTCTCCAGCTCCAGTCTGTCTGTGGTAACACATAATTCTACAAAGTGAGACTGAATTTGGGCAAGCCAAACAAACAAAAAAACTGCCTATGCTCTCCTTTATTGACTTCTAAATGTTTCCATAATACAAAAAATCTGATGATGGTTCAAAGTAAGATTGAAATAAAATATAAAAATCACTTCAACATGGTAGTGAATATTTAAAAAAACATTAAAATGGAGCATAAATGCTCTGGAAATGTATGGGAATGAATATTGATGTGCACATGAGACAATACACCCACAAGATTGTATATATGTGTCTGCGTGGTGGGGGCCTTCTTTCACTGTGTTAGTCAACTTGAATACTTATGTTTTGTTTGGCATTTTATTTGTTTAATATGGAGAAAAGTTTCACTAGGCAGCCAGTGCTGGCCTGGAACTAACTGTGTGGCCTAGACTGGAATTGACCTTGAAATAAGTCCTCTTGCTTTTGCTGCCCAGGTTCTGAAAGCACTGGAATGTTCCTCTGAAGGCAGCTTGAAGGTTTTCCAGTTTCCCTGTCTTCACCTGCATCTTATCAGCGCTGAGATTCTGAACTTGTTTACTGTGGGAAATGTTTACTCTCAGTTGAAAACTTGATTAGATATGGAATCCATTTAGAGATTTGCTCTGAAATTAATTAAGAAACTGGATCTGACATCAATTAAGAGAATTGAAATCAATTATGGCAGATCTGTAAGAGGTTGTCTAAATTAAAATTGCCCAATGAGACCATCTAGATGGACTGAAGACAGAATTCGCATAGTAAATATGAAAGGCACTTTTGATTGTCAGCAGAGATAGAAGGAAGTCCAGGAAAAAAGTTTGTTGCTTTGTGTCTTCTTGTCTTCAAGTCACTTGGGGAGTTGGTCTATCCTGTTTGTGAGTTCATCTAACTTCGCTGTTGTTAATGATGCTGCTACTGCTTTGGCTGTTGCAGTATTTCTTCACTAATATCACAGCCTAGTGTCTTCCTGCTTCCAATGTGGACTGAGGACCAAGAGTCTCCAGGTATTCCTTATGAACAAGATAGGAACTGATTCTTGAACTTTCCACATTGCAACAGCCATTGTTGTATGACCTAGACCTTATCATGTAAGCCATTCTAATAAATCCCCTTTAATATATATTCATTTATCAGTTTTGTTCCTCTAGACAACATTGACTAACATGAAACTGTTAAAAAGAATTATCTAAGCAGTGGAGGTTTCCAGTGTTATGCACAAAGTAAAACATCTCTTGTTACTGAGCCCATAAGACACAAACCAGAGGCAAGTTGCTCAAGTTGGCCAGTGCTTCGTTAGACTAGAGAAGAATATTCAAATATTCTCTGTTCTCTAATTTCATAATTCATCCTTAACAGGTTTTATGACAACAAAATATTAGAGGAACACTCTGAAATATAGCAATTGATCCTTGTCTGTTTATCCAGACTTTGAAGTACAGTGATATTCAGGTTGTTAAAAAAGGAATTTGGAATATCTAATGACTCTCAACCTCATATTCTGTGTCTTGTTTGAGCTTGTTAATTTGCATAGTATCATATTCCAAATCAAATATGTGGAAAAATGAGACATTTCTGTAGCTGTTCAACTTACATATATTGTATATCAGTACATATAAAATCTCAACTATACAATAATTACTGATGATTTATTTTATATTATCATAACAAATAATCATTTATCATGAAAAAATAAGTACTGTGACATATTCCAATAGCACAATTTCAGTGTATAGTGTGCTGTAGAATGAACATCTAGATACACTGCTTGCATTACTGGAACTCTATACTCAGGGCAAAGTTCCCTATCTCTCATTCCCCAGCAACTAGAGTTCAACTTCTACTTCCCTGGGATCATATTGTATCTCTGATGCCTCTTCTCAGTAGAATCATTGTTTTCCTGTGATTGGCTTTTCCTACATAGCATATCTTCCATCTTTATCCATGATGTAGTATATCACAGAACGTATCTTACGCAGCAAGTAATTTTTATATATGTGTGTGCAGACAGTACAATTTGAAATTTCCTCTTTTGCCACTCTGGAGGAATTTCTCTGTAATTTGGATTGCATTGTGAGATAATCCCATTTAAGCCTTGCCTTTCCTTCATGGATGCCCTTATAGCTGGAGTAGGTTTGAATGCCCAACCCATCATTTTTTGTTTTTGCTTTTCTACTGTTTAGTGCATTTTGCCATACAATGATACAACAAGAACATCCCCATTAAATGCCAGCTTGTAAGGATCTTGACATTAGACTGCACAGTCACCAGAACTGTGAAATAATTCATTTCTGCTCATTGTAAATCACCCAGTTTGGAATATTTTGTTTGTAGCAATATGAAAGTAATAATATCCCTCTCTCAATTCCAACTCTGTCTGAGATAGGTATGATATACTTTGTGATTTTACTTTTAAGAGTCCTCTATTAATTTTTCATGGAATTCTTTTTCAGGTCCCATCTGCCTGCTTCTATGCTGATGGTTTATTTTACTGTAAAGGTTCTTGCAGTCTAATATAGTATCATTTGTCTGATTTTGCTTTTTGTTTCCCGTGTTTGTTTGGAGGATTTGTTAGGGGAACACAGCTACTTAACTGTACCTTTGATGGAAGAACTGTCCTCCTTTCGGTATTGGGTAAAACTATAGCTTTGGGAGAGATGTACAGGGGTGATGAAGGAGGCAGGGCACACTTACCTAGCAAGCCATATCATCCTTATCAACCTAGGTGATCTGTGGAGGCATGGATGTCCTAGCCACATCAACCCCACATCCTTTTTTATGTGCTTTATGCATCCCTACTATGTTGAGAAGATTCCTAGTGTGATGTCATCTATGAGTTTTACACTTTTAACTCTTATATTTAAGTAATTAATACATTTTGATTTATTTTTGTTAATGATAAACAGTAAAATATAAAGATAAAAGCTCAGTTGCCATCTCCATGTAAGTGTGCAGTTTTGACAAGGCCATTTATTGAAGGTAAGGTCCTTTCTACACTGTGTGTTTGTGACAACCCTTTTGAAGGTTTATTGACCTGAATTGATGCATTGATGCACTTAATTCTTTTATATATATATATATATATATATGTGTGTGTGTGTGTGTGTGTGTGTGTGTGTGTGTCTGTGTCTGTGTATTTTATCTTTCTTCTTCTCTTCTTTGCTGTTTTCAAAAATTGATTCTAGAAGAGAGTTATCCCAACTCTCTAATTCATTCAGAATGTTGCTTTTTTCTTATTCATTCTTGTTCTACCCAATATCCCTCTCAGCACATAGATTTAAACAAGACAAAAATGTATCATTTGGATAGTGATCCAAAAAAACTTAACAGGAGAAATAGATTGTAGATTTTCCTTTGTCAAAGAGAAGACATATTTGAGACTTCCCTTTTGCCATCCACTGCTTACAGTTGAGGAGCTCTGATGAGTAAAGGCCACATTTTATCCATATGCCAGCAAAATATAGCTTATTTTATTAGAGCTACCCAAGTGAGAACTGATGAATTTCTTACAAAAAAGTTAATTCATGCATTGTTAGGTCTTTACTGTGGGTGACAGATGGTCTCACACGTTCAAACACATTGTTAACTTTACCTCACAAGGAACAATGTTTTTTGAATTTGATTCCACTTCAAGGAATACTATCAAAATTGTTTACTTAATAAATTATATGGCACAGAGTGACATTTTGTAGTGCTACTTCAGTTTAAATTATAGGTTATTATTTATTCCTGCTTTTATGTACAGTAAAATTTAGAATCTAAGAAGAAAAAAGTAACACTATAATTTTTATATATGTATGTATATATATTTATATTTTATAACATAATGTATGTGTTTCTAAAATCCAACTCTATTCTCTTGTAAAGATATTCAGAAATAAAAAATATAAATTTGATCATTCTGTTTTATTATCAACACAGATACGAAATTGGCTTGAATTTAACGATCTTAGTACCATCTGGCATTAGCAATTTTGTAATCTACACAGATGCCAGAGGATGTGGGAGTCTGGGGCAAGAGCAAGAGGAAAAGAGAGGCACAGAATTAAACAGTAGCATGGCATAGCATCTTAAATCTTAAGTATGCAATTACTGGGATAAGAGCTAGCACACGTTGTAATTACCAGACAAATTAACTTTTAACAACATTTGAAAAGACGTATTTCCTAAGCTTTTTTGTTTGCTTTGTGCTTCAAAAGATGAGTTATTAAATGTGTCTTGGTAGAAAGGAATAAAGTATTTTTTTTCATGTAATGTGTTTTCTCTCTGTGGGATATCTATGACTGTGACCACGGAAACAAGGATATTAATTCACTTGCTCTTTTCTGTGTTTAATGAATAGCATTTCTAAATAGCTAAGGATAAAGATAAATATTCTAGTATCAGAGAAAATGTGATCATTGTTAATATTCTTCTTTTTGGAAGGGAAGAGAAATTACCTCCTAAGAGAACCTGTTTCTTTCCATAAAACACTTGTTTTATAATGCGGTTCCTTGTAGCCTTCCATCTTCATTCATTGTTGATTGTTCAGATTTATTTGGATAAGGTATGTATAATTATTAGAGTTTTATGTCTAATACATCCTAAGCTATTAGCTTAGTATATGCTTAATACTTCTACCGTGTGTGTATGTGTATGCGTGTGTGTAGTATGCAGTGTTTAGGATATGATAGGCAAGTACTTGACTCCTGTGTTAATTCACTAGTCCTGTACTGACATTTTGAAGATCATAGGTATCTGAGTCAGTCATCACGTTACTTAAAATTTACTGGAAGAAAACACAAAATTTATCTGTGTTTCAACAAAAGAACTTATTTGTTGATGAGTCTACAGAAAAAAATAGTAAATTAAAATTTAGAATTGAAAATTGACATATGGGAAGAGAACATCTATAATTCACATGTGTTTTAAAATTCCTGTAAACAAAGTAAAAGAACGGGGACAAAAGTGGGAATACTTCATAGCTAATAACATTTTCCTGCTGGCCACAGTAAGTGGGGCCCAAAGCTGGATTAATGGTGACAGTCATAAAACCTACATTCTTTGGCCTTGCGATTTAATTATAATGACAGAATGCTTGCATTTGCCAGGAATCTGCAGACAATGGAAAATACTTGAACAATGATAACATATTATAGGAGGATGTTGAATCCCAGGATACAGAGAAATGGGCCTCAGATAGAAAACAATCAAATCCTCTGTTGAAATACCGTGACAGAATAGTAGCAAGGGTAAATGCTAATATTGTTGAGATTGTTCTAATTCCTCAGATAGCAGAGTATCAAAAGGGTTCAATGCTTGAAAAATATGTTCCCTAGGAGGAATCAATGAGGAATTTGGTGACAATAATAGAGTTTATTGCGTGTGTTGGGTATCATTTTTGGTGAGAACACAGTTTATTATTGTCCTTTTCAAGAAGATAAAAACTGTGAGATGAAGTCATCTGTTGCAACTGGTCATCTTGGTTTTCAAGGCCACAAAAATATTCTCAATGGACAGTGTGTACCATATGCTAGACTCCCAGTAGATCTGTTTTACTTTGGTTTTTAAATAATTATAACAATGAAGTGAGCGACATTTTTTATTAACTAAATTTTTTCCGTGTATTTAGTATGTCGACCACAGTTTCCCCTCTCTCCTTTCTTCCTATTTCCTCCCCACACCTCCCATCTACCTTCCCCCCCATCCACTCCACTGTCTCTGTTAAGTAAGGACCTGAGAAATTATATAAAGTTTTCTTGTCATATTAAAAATCCATTTGGTGTCAGTTATCATAAATTGAATGCTCTGATTGTATTTTTTTAAAAAAAAAAATATATATATATATATATATATATATATATATATATATATATATATATATATATATATATAAAACAGACCCCAGACCTTAGCATAACTGACTTACTGAAGTAAGTATCATTCAGGCCATAAAGCTCAGCACATAGACAGTACCACCTTCCAAAATGAAAACAAAAACCTAATCCATCAAAGTCCATAGTTCTGGGAAAGTCTCTAAATATACTCACCTTGCTTTTTGGCTTTTGTAGTTCTATTTCTGGCTAACTGTCCTTGTTGACTGAAGTATGTCAAGCCAAAATATGGATTGTGCTTAAAAGCTCACCCCGAGAAAGCCTCAGTGCTACACTGGGACCCCAAACACGTTCTATTGGCTTAAACCCATAGCCAAGCAGTGTTCACTGGTGGATAACCCCACAATATATATGGATATATTTTATTAAAAATAGATTATTTTATGCCACATGTTCTGATTATTTTTCCCATTCCCCAACTCCTCCCTGGCCCTCCCACTTCCCCACACATAAAAGTTCACACCCTTTCTTTCTATTTCTCATTATAATACAAATAAACATCTAAAATCATAATAAAAACAAACAAACAAGAATAGTGTAAACTCAACAAACAGAACAAACAGTCAATGAAAAAGCACAAGGAACACATGCAGGTGCTTAGTCACACATATTCACAGTCATAAAAAAATCCATAAAAACAAAATTGGAAACCAAAGTATATAAGCAAAAGATCTGGAAGGCTGAAAAGAAAAAAAACAGCTCAGACAAAGCATTGTGAGACAAAAAAAAAAAAAAAAAAAAAAAACCTTTAAAAGCATTCCTCAGCTTGTTTTTGTTGTCATCTACTGCTGAGTGTGGGGTCTATACTTAAATGTGGTTTGTATACCCAGCTAGACTCCCTTGGAGAAAAGCAAGTTTTCTTTTGTAAGAAGTTATCCATTGGAGATGGCTTCTGG
This sequence comes from Peromyscus californicus insignis, assembly GCF_007827085.1. Lineage (NCBI taxonomy): Eukaryota > Metazoa > Chordata > Mammalia > Rodentia > Cricetidae > Peromyscus > Peromyscus californicus. The sequence continues at coordinate 45,434,721 of NW_026294491.1, read as the reverse complement.
GTTAAGGATGGGGCTTTGTGTGTATTTCCTCTCCCATCATGGATATGCCTTTTGGTTTAGACCTGTGTAGGCCTTGTGCATAATGCCAGTCTCTAGGGGTGTGTATATGCTTCAATCCTGCCATGTTTAGTAAGCCTTGTTTCCTTGATGTCTTCCATCCCCACTGGTTGTATCTTACAGTCTTTCTGCCTACTATTCTGCAAAGTTCCCTGAGCACTGTAGGGAGGAGGGATTTTGATAAACACATGCCATTTATAACTGAGTATTCCAAGGTTGTTTTTGTTTCTGAGACAGTGTCTCACTAGGCAGCCCTTGTTCTATTCTATATAGACTAGGCTGGTCTTGAAATCATAGCAATATCTCTGCCTCTGCCTCCCAAGTGCTGAGTTTAAAGATGTCTGCAACTATCCACAGCCTATAGAATCTTACGGATACAAATCTACAGGTATTTTTGAGTATCCTTCAATGTAACCATCTACTTCATAGAACATATCACAAGTAAATGGAACAAAATAAACATGTATGTCCACATTAACATTGTTCTGATGACATTCTTATCCCTCAAAATCTGTCATGAAATCAGAGGTTTCTATATTGATATAGTGAAAAGCTGGAAGAAAGTTTAAAGGAGACATCAGGGTAACTAGAGAGGGACACCTATGAGTATCAAACAGAACATAGCAACTGATATATTTTTTTTCTCTTATCCTAAGCATTAGCTGGTATTTCTGTCCAAACTACATAACGACCCTATTACATATGGGAAAAAACTGTTCTTTTATAATCTCTGCTACAAAAAGAACCAAAATCTTTAAGTTATGGACATCAACAACCACACACTGTGTTATCCAGACAATCTAAGCCTCAGGAAAAATGCCTCAGCTTACACTCAAACTCACATTGTTTTGATTTTACCAGACACTTCATTAGTACATGGCAGTTCAGCATGTAACGCCTCTGTTTGAATAAATGGACCATTAAGGGCATCCTTTTACCTAGAGTAAGTTGTCAAAAATTGAAACTTCCCTTGATAAGAGCTCTTTCTGTCTCTGAGTGCAATAACATGCCTAGGCATTACTGGAAGTTATTTTGATTAACATCATAAACTTACACATTCATTTGAACATCATTAACAAAATTTCTGAAAGTCTTTCCTTTTTAAGTACAGTGGCACTTAGCTTGGTTCTGAAGCAATGAACATCAAATTAAACTTTTTTATTTCCAAGTATAAAATTAGTTAGGAAGGACATCAAATCCCTTTCATTTAGATTATCCTTTAAAAGCTTTAAACAGCATAATCTACTGATTTCCACTTTGACTTATTTACTTTCTGTTCAATAAGAAAACTTGCTAACGGAGATTTTTTTTGTTTTGTTTTTTAAATAGTTCAAGCAAAATAATGCCTGCTTTCTAATATAATCAGTAGTCAAAGACTACTAAGAGAACCAGGGAGAAATATGTATATTTCATGAGAGGAAATTAGATAGTTTTGTCTTAGTGAAATTGATAGAGGAGAATGATTTGAATTCTGCACAACCTCTAACAGGTCCAAAGTCATGGTATGAAGTAAAGATTTTTTTTAAAGGAGCTGATAATACAAATTTTCAGCTTCCTAGATCACATAATCTCTGTTAGAAATTTTATGTACATTAGGAAATTATTCACAGACAACACTTGCAGATGTACACAAGGCTGTGAATCAGTGAACTTTGATTTACAAAACAGAATTTACAGAAATTAAATAAAGAAAGTAAAAATGGATCACTGCCCGAATAATGGGATGGGAGCAAGAAAAGAGAACAGCAAAGAACATGTGATCTGAGTAGGACACTTTTTAAAAACAGGATGTTTAATTCATGAGGGGGAGGGAGAGAAATACAAAAGAAAAAAATAAAAGAGAAAAGAGGGTAAAAAAATAGGAGGACTATGTTAAATAATCCAAAAGAATAATACTATTAACTACCTTCAGATATTAACAGGATGTAGTAGTGGAACATATAACTTGGCAGTAAACTTAAGACATTTTCAACAAGAAGGATACCATGCCTTTCACTAGAAACATAGCTAGGTAACTACTCAATGCTGGTAAAACCATGGTTATTGGAGTAGAATGTACAACCAGTAATTTACTAAACCAGAATAATCCCTAGTGACAATCCATAAATATTTGTTTTGAAACCCACCGATAGCTGAGGTCTTCCACCTCCCATCAAGGAATCAAATTTTTGCAACAGAGAACAGTCCATAAACTTCAATCAATTAAAAGGAAGAGTTGTGGGGTCTAGCCCTAATGCATGCATCTACAGAACACTCCCACGCCTAACATTCAAATAACACTGTTGTAGTGGGGGTAGAAAGATTGTAAAAGCCAGAGTTTCAGGGACTGTGCTGTGAGATTGTGTCTCCTGGCAACACAAGGAACTATATTTGTAAAGTTTCACCATCATGTATGCCCAAACCTGAGCTGAACAAAGAGGGCACCAAAAAACATACCAAACTAGTTGAGGAGAAGCCCATGAGGCTTCAGCCCTACAAAAGAATTACAGGAAACTGCAGAAAGCTAGGCATGTGAGAGCTTGTCCTCCTCAGGAAAGAGAACCATCAATTGGCTGTCCATTGCCAAACAATCAGCCCTAACACCATATATACAAGTAACCTAAAGGACTCAACAGGTTATAGTGTTTTATAAATATATGTCAAATACATATATGCCTATGATAAAAATTAACAAAGAAGAAGCTATGCATTTAAAGGAGAGTGAGGAGGGATTTATGGAGGATTTTGGAGGGAGGAAAGGGAAAGAAAAATGTAATTAAAATAAAATCTCAATAATAAACAGTCAAAAAAAAACTAATGGGATATCATTACAATATTGCCTATGTAATATAATGACACAAGCCTTTTTGAAGAAATTTTAGATAAATTCACTATTTTACTTTCAAAATTTTTTACATTTAAGTAACCCTGTCTTGGAAAAAAAATGAGTGACTCACATTACAAGTGTTCTTTCTGTACTAAACTAAGAGTAATAGCGTTTACTCATACTTTGAGATTAATTACATGACACATTTAAAAGCATAAACCTAAGATAAAACTGAATCACTTAAAAAGCAACAAAACAATAGACATTCTTCAGTAGTAGTGCATGTCACTAGCATGTGTCCCAGCACCAAAAAAAAAAAAAAAAAAAAAAAACAAACAAACTATCCAAAAGAAACAAAAAATACAGATTCAAAGACAGGTTTTCCTTTTTCAGAATCTTTCATACTCCTGAGGAATTTACAATGTAATACATGCCATTTGGCTAGCATTGCACAATTTCCACATGTTTGTAAATACTACATTTAGTACATAAAACTAGTGAAAGAAGTCTACATGCCATGTAGAATTCCCAACATTTAATAATCCTGTGTCCTATAGTTCTCATGGAACTTTATATAGCTTTTAAAGAGTTAATCTCATTTACCTCTGTTATTATAGTATGGTTTACCATTCATTGATCACTGTGTTTTTCTTCAGGATTCATAAATATCATGAAGTAAATAACAAATAAATAAGTTCAAACCAAATATATTATTTATCCATGCATTATTCAGAGCAAGTTTTAATAGATAAAGGAAAGGGGTTATAACAACTTTCTTCTTTTACAAATTTATCAATACCAGCTATGCAAATAATATATTCTCCTTAAAACAGGTGGTGGTGGCACATGCCTTTAATCCCAGTACTCCAGAGGCAGAGCCAGACTGATATCTGTGAGTTTGAGGTCAGCCTGGTCTACAGAGTGAGATCTAGGACTGGCACCAAAACTACACAGAGAAACCCTGTTTCAAAAAAACAAACAAAGACAAAAAACAAAAACAATTACAAAAAAAAAGATATTCTCCTTAACCTCTAATTTTTACACCTTTCTTATAATTTTGGATTCTTGAGTTTATGGAGACTATATTTTGATTGTTGAATAATGTCCATAGTCCCCTGTGCTAAGACTTGTACATGCAGCTAAGTGTTGTTGTGTACGTTAGGAGATTCACCGTTGTCAGAAGTCCTTAAGCTATCAGAGGCATACCGTCAAGGTATCACAGAAACCTGGCTCCTTCCTTCCATTTTTTGTTTGTAATCTGGATCATGAAGATGTTTTCTTTCACTTTATGCTTCCTACCACTGCTACATGGCCTGCCTCCCAGAGGCAGAAACAGTGGGCTCACGCCATCTTGGAACAGAACCTCTACATATGTTAGTCAATCAAACCAGCAGTTACATAAAGACTATCACTTGGTTATCTTGATTAACAATCCTGATTGTCTCAGCATTTTGTTATTGTGGTAGAAAAATTTACATTGAAACAACTTGTCTGTCCTTCGTGGTAATTTAGGGATAAACGTGACATACTTGATTCAAACCATTAACTCCTCCACGAAGTTTTGCAGTAGAAGCTCGTGGCTGAGATCACAACACGAAAATGAGAAAATCAGATGTATTCGCCTACAAAATCATGAGTTGAAACATTACAAGATCGTTTCCTGTTGAGTAGACAACAGCCATATGGTATGATATCAAAGACGAAGCTGTCTGTAGGATGAAACCCCTTAAAAACTGAATGGAGAACACAGTGGATACAAACGCTTTCAACCTGAGTTCTTTACTGACAAATTAGAATATATCCTCTTCTCAGTATCCCCAAGAGGAAGATCCAGGAACAAAACGATGATCATTTAGGCAGTTTTCTTTTTCCATCTAGTCAAAGCAGCATTTTTCTTTACACTCTTCAGGTAATTTCCCCCTTACTCCTCTTTTCACACCTTTCTTGTTATACTTGTCCCCTCCCTTTACTATGGCTGCCTTCACCACGCTCACACAATTCCCTAAGTACAGGACTAGGAAGCAAACTGTTAAAACAGCCTCAGTTTCCATTGTCATCATTCATTGATTATTTGTCAACCACACCGGACTACATATTGCTTCTTGTCAGGTACAACACTTAACTACCCCTAGCTTCTGTTCAGATGGTGTTAACATCATCTACAAGATGGTGCTTCTCTTGTGAAAATACTTTGTTTTTCCAGATAGAATTCAGCTTCTCTCCCATGTTCCTAGGCCAGCACACACTTGGCTCTCTCATGTGTATGTTTATGTGGTACAGGTCTGTATATGGTTACAAGAGCACATGTCGCCCATGTACACCGACAAGCATACTAAGGCAACTTACTTGTTGCCCACCTTATTTTTGAGACAAGATTTCTCACCAAACCTGGAGTTCTTGGACTAAGGAAGACTGTCCAGTCATCAAGGCCCAAGTATTCTCCTCCTGCCCTTCCTAGTGTTTGGATAAGAAGCATGCTCTAGGTTCTTAAATGGGTTCTGAGATGCAAATTCAAGTCTACATGTTTGTACAGCAGGCACTATACTGACTGATCCATCTCCCTAGCCCTTTCTGGAATCTCAATAACAGAAACAGACTGTCCTTAACATTCGTTCTTTACCATTGAAGTTCATGTTGAGGAACTTCAGTAACTTATTTTAACATTTTAAGTCATATTGCTAGGCAAAAGAGTGACTAGCATTTTGTGTTGACAATAGTAATTGAATAATTCAAATGGTTGATAAATTATAAATTTTTACAAGCATATTTGAACACTATGTCATATTCTCATATAAGCATGCTTTTTATAAGTTTATGTAATCTTAAGTCTCAGCTCTTTCATGTGAGTATAGATAGTGACACTCATTCTAAAGGCCACAGTAGAAGAGCAAACAAAACAAAATCCAGCATCAAAGGAACCAATAAAACGAAAATTAAAATGCTCTTGAGGGATTCTGGCTCATAAAAACTCATTGCCTCATTCTCAGCAGTATAATATATCAGTGTCTATTTTTGGAGATTTTAACTACCTAAGTAATTGTGATATTTTGCATCTGAGAGACATTTCCTAGGTCTCCAATGAATCTAAATATATTTTTGTACAGCACACATTCTTTTCATATTTATCTTCTCAATCTATTTTGTAAAGCACTGAGATGCTGATGGAAAACATCAAAACGAGGATCAAGTAATGCAGATGGAGTCATATATCTAGTCAGAACTTATGCTGTCTAAAAATGTATAATGCCACATTATTCCAAGGTTGAACTTCCTTTATTGCATATATTCTGTATCTCCACTATTATTAGCAAAGTCATATCATTGGTTCCAAGGAGAACATTACTGTTAGACTATACTCCATGTGCTTCAAAATGCTAGCCAAGGGATACTGTTGAGTTTGAATGTTTTCTACTATTATGAATTCAAAAATCATGATTAAAGTTTTATATGGAAATATAACTAATTATTAGGTCTCAAAATCAAGCAAGGTGTTATGTACATGTAATCCTGGCTACAGGTTCTGGCAAAAGATAAAGAAAGAGTTTTGCTTCAGCACAAGAGTCTGTGAGCAGCCTGAACAATGTTGAAAGATCTTTTAGGAAGTAAAGAAGAAGAAAAGAAAGAAGAGGATAATAAAGGGAAGTCAGAAGAGAAGAGGTGTAAAAGAAAGAAAAAACACCATATTCGTAGAGAATTAGCATGCTCATGGATACATGCATATGCATTTATTTATTATTTCTTTCTTTCTTTATTTAAAATACATAATTATGAGTTTCTGTTTCTAACCACAGACATGCACACATTCTGATAACAAGACATTTTTAAAACAAAGTTGGGATTGAAGAATGGAGTGCATTATTGTCTGTATGACCTGAGATGTTAGTTGTTTGTCCTTGGGAATCTTAGGAAAACGCAGAGTTATCCAAAGATTAAAGTGAGGAGAAATGTCAACTATAGGCCTTTTCACTCTTCAGTTACTTCTCTCTGCTAACATACAATATACCTTCTTCATACTCCATTCTATACATCTTACAAGAAATGATTAAGAATGAAAGCCAATAAAGCTCAAAAAAAGGATGACAGATGGCTAACACATGTGAAGATATTTGAGATTATAGATGAATCACTAAGGTGGTTGAGTTGGAATTTTCACTATTCTCATATAGAGCCAGTCAGCTTAGTGAGTGCTTCATTTTCACAGTGCCTGTGCTTATGATTCCTGATTTTAAGTCCTGATTTTGCTAGCTTTAAACACTATATGTTTTAATTTGCTTGAGAATGAGGTAATTGTGTGTATGTCTCAGAAAATACCTCAAACTGCCCTAGAATGTATGATCCTTTTGCCTCCGTCGTATGAGTATTGGGAATTACTGGAATGAGATACTACATCTGGTTCAAATTCTTAATACCTGATAAATAATCAGGCCCTTTTTCATTGAGTATTTGGTCCATTCTGTTATGGACTACCAAGAGCTTATATAGGCAATGCAAGTCTTACATTACAGTCTGAAAAATTTGATTAGGTATAACATTCCAAAGCTTACTTAATGAATTGGCTAGCTTCCAAAGTAAAATAAATATACTCATTGTATAGTAACAGAATACTTCTAAACAGAATATTAAATATTAATTAATACCTTAGTATAGTAGTTAAAAGAGTAATATTTGTGAAAAGAATTCATGTATACTGTAAATTTTTTTTAAAAAAATTGAGTAGCTAAAATGACAGTGCAATATTTTGTGCCATATAAACTTAAGGATACTCTACCACCTATGAGATAGTTTTTCTGCTTTTTCCCGTGATCTTCTCATTTATCATATCAGAAATTTCTAAATATCCACCAGTGGATGTAGATACACACAGTGGTAAATTCAATAATCTAATGACAAGTTTTCTTTTTAATTTTGATCAAATCCCAAGTATATATCCTCCTTTACTGAGGCTCCAGTGAGCAGGGACAGAGTAAAGCGTCATTTCACATTTCAGGACGTCACTTGCTAGTATATTTTATTTTTTTTATTTTTTTATTTTGCAATACAATTCAGTTCTACATATCAGCCACGGATTCCCTTGTTCTCGCCCCTCCCGCCCCCCTCACTTTCCTCCAGCCCACACCCCCCCCCCCCCCCCCCCCCCCCCCCCCCCCCGTTCCCACCTCCTCCGGGGCAAAGCCTCCCCCGCGGACTGAGATCAACCTGGTAGACTCAGTCCAGGCAGGTCCAGTCCCCTCCTCCCAGGCCGAGCCAAGCGACCCTGCATAGGCCCCAGGTTTCAAACAGTCAACTGTTGGATAAAGCACAGGGACAAACAGCCAAACGAATGGAAACACATGAACTATGAACCAATGGCTGAGGGGTCCCCAACTGGATCAGGCCCTCTGAATGGGTGAGACAGTTGATTGGCTTGATCTGTTTGGGAGGCATCCAGGCAGTGGGACCGGGTCCTGTGCTCATTGCATGAGTATATTTTATTATATTTCAACTTTCTAAAATATATTTTGTTTTTCAAGTTTATAATATAATTACATCACTTTCCCTGACTTGGCTCCCCACAAAGTTACCCAAATATCCTCTATGTTGGAACCATGGCCTACTTTTCTTTAATTGTCATTATATATACATGTCATTACATATACATATATATGTGCAGATAATTACAATCTGCTCAGTCCTTATAATGTCCCTTGTATGTAGGTTTTTAGGGCTGACCATTTTGATATTAGCTAATCAATTGTTGAGCTTTTCCTTGGGTAAGACTGATTCTGCCGGTTCTCATCAGACTTGGGTGCCTGTAGTTCTTTGCCTTTGGTATAGGCCTCCCAAATTTTTCCTCCCTCCACATTAATGTATCTATCGGTATCTCCTCGTTTGTATCATGTTTAGGCAGTCATATTCAGTCATACCCAGGCTTCTTGAGTGTAGCTTCTGAAATTTCTAGGAGACACAATCTTACAGAAAACTCCTGATCCTCTGAGCCTTATAATTTTTCCATCCCATCTTCTGCAATGATTCTTGAGCCTTAGGTGCAGAAGTTGTCCTTCAGATAAATCGGTCGTGACTGGACTCCAGAGTTCTGTATTCTAATTGGTAATGGTTTTCTATAATGGTTTCTCTCTGTTGCACAAAGAAATTTCCTTTGTGACAGGTAAGAACTACACTTATCTGAGGATACAAAGACAAATATTTAGAATATTTATTAGGGATTATGGTGGTTAAGTATGGCAGTAGAAGGTATCCTTGAAGACCTATGACTGCACTAGGCATCAGTAGTTGGCTAGGTCAGAGTGTAAATATACAAATACCATGTAGTTAAGTTTAAGATAACATCTAATACCAAATGATATTTCTTTACAGTAAAACTGTTGAAAATAGTTGTGGTAAAAAAAATGCTATCTACACAAATTATTCTTTCTAAAGATAGAGCTGAAGACAGATTTTCATTTTATTTAGTAAGTTGATACGTCTGTCCAGTAGAGCAAGCAACAGACATCTAAATTAGCTGAAAGTAAAATCTCAGTAGACCTAGGCTTGGAAGGCAAATGTGGTTGTGCATTCTTGGAAAAATAATAAAGGATTCTGTGGAAAAGAATCTTAGTTGGCTTTCTAGAAATTTTAGTAAAGGGGCAAAAAGCATTAAGAACCATTTTTAATTGCCTGGTAAGAGAGTTACCACACAGATGTCTATACCACATTATTAGTCAGCGTATTATGACTAATGTGTTTACAATTAGATCCATAAGAGTAGGAGGATAGGAGACAGAAATGCCTCATCCAGTTATGGGCGAAGAAAGCAGAACAGCCAAAAGAATGGATGAATCTACGGCTGACACATAGCGTGATTTAAAAATGTAGTTGTGCATTTACCAATGGTGAGTAGTGTCTATGTTGACAAATATTAAATTCCAAACATACTGAGATTTTTAAAATGGAATACCAAAATATAGTCATATTACATGTGACAATTATATATTCATAGAATTTAACTGGACACTATAATTCTAAGTTTATTAAAATTGAGCATCCCCTGCATGATTTATGCATGTCTGGAAATGTCACAGTAAAAATCAATGTTTTGTTACAATTAATATTGCTAAATAGTACAATAAAATAAATATTTTAAACAGTAGTTTCAGATTAACTAAAGACTGTAAATTTGTCAGTAGTCCCTCAAATACCATGCTTATATTTTCCTCTTATTTATTTCTCCCTATCTTATTTACTGAGATGATATTAATATACTCATTGTCAAATGTCCATATGTTGTTTATATCTCCATGTTTTCTACCTATCTCTTTTTTCTGTTCTAAATTTTCATAATACATCCAGTCACGCTATCTCCTTATGGCTGTAATAATTTCTCAGTTTCCTTATTAGAAAAACTTGGAAGTTCGAAGAAGTGCAAATTAGATATTTTAATGAGAGGGAGAGATGGCTCAGAGGTTAAGAGCACTAGCTGCTCTCTCAGAGGACCTGGGTTCAGTTCCTAGCACCTCCATAGTGGCTCACAACTGTCTGTGACTCCAGTTCTAGGGAATCTGGTGCCCAGACGAACATACATACATGCACATGAAATACTCATATAGCTATTTTAATGAAAATCCTTCGATATAGGATTCTCTAACAGTTTTCTCATGACCACATAAAGAATTACCTTTATCAGGAGAATAAATCCAGAAGCAAAGTGATATGCTTATCATGTTGTCACAAAGGCATTTGCTGTGAGCACTGGCTTGTAGTTGGATGTACAGAAGTTACTAGTGATAATGTTATGAGATTACTACACTAAGGTATTATAGTCTGGAGACTGCAGTAAACTGTTGCTATTTTATCATAACTTTATTCTAAGAACAAAGTCACTTTGTACATACTATACAGGGCAAGGGCAGTAGGTGTTAATATTATTACTGTATATCTTGATGGGTAAGATTTGCATAAGTCATCTACAATTCAACAAAAAATTATTTGAGATATTTCTAATTATAGGCTTTTAATATACTCCATGATATTTTCTATATCCAATTTAATTTTTGTAATATGAAAATCCATAATATACTTTAAAATAAAAATTCATGGACAAAGATTTGGAGAGCTGTCTCACTAGATAGGAGTGCTTCTTGTACTTACAGGGGACCTATATTCAGTTTCCAGCATCCATATGCTCTTGTGATTTCTACTTCAGAACAATGCTTTGTTCTGGTCTCTGTAGGCACCCAGACTCATGTGACATTCACATGCACACACACACACACACACACACACACACACACACACACACACGCACACACACACACACGCACATATGCACACACACACACACACTTTATTTATTTATTTATTTTATTTTATTTTATTTTTTTTATTTTGCAATACAATTCAGTTCTACATATCAGCCACGGATTCCCTTGTTCTCCTCACTCCCGCCCCCCTCACCTTCCTCCCAGCCCAACCCCCATTCCCACCTCCTCCAGGGCAAAGCCTCCCCTGCGGACTGAGATCAACCTGGTAGACTCAGTCCAGGCAGGTCCAGTCCCCTCCTCCCAGGCCGAGCCAAGCGACCTTGCATAGGCCCCAGGTTTCAAACAGCCAACTCATGCAATGAGCACAGGACCCGGTCCCACTGCCTGGATGCCTCCCAAACAGATCAAGCCAATCAACTGTCTCATCCATTCAGAGGGCCTGATCAAGTTGGTGACACCTCAGCCATTGGTTCATAGTTCATGTGTTTCCATTCGTTTGGCTATTTGTCCCTGTGCTTTATCCAACCTTGGTCTCAACAATTCTTGCTCATATAAACCCTCCTCATTCTCCCAATTGGACTCCCAGAGCTCTCCCCGGAGCCTAGCCATGGATCTCTGCATCCAGATCCCTCAGTCGTTGGATGGGGTTCTAGCACGACAATTAGGGTGTTTGGCCATCCCATCACCAGAATAGGTCAGTTTGGGCTGTCTCTCGACCATTGCCAGCAGTCTGTTGTGTGGGTATCTTTGTGGATTTCTGTGGGCCTCTCTAGCACTTTGCTTCTTCCTATTCTCATGTGGTCTTCATTTACCATGGTCTCCTATTCCTTGTTCTCCCTCTCTGTTGTTGATCCAGCTGGGATCTCCCACTCCTCCAAGCTCTCTTTCCCTCGACCCTCGCCCTTCACTACCCCCACTCATGTCCAGGCTGTTCATGTAGATCTCATTCCATTCCTCTGTCATTGGGCGATCCCCGTGTCTTTCTTGGGGTCCTGTTTTCCAGGTAGCCTCCCTGGTGATGTGAGTAGCAGTCCAGTCATCCTTGTTCCACATCTAGTATCCTCCTATGAGTGAGTACATACCATGTTTGTCTTTCTGAGTCTGGGTTACCTCACTCAGGATGATTTTTTCTAGATCCATCCATTTGTCTGCAAACCTCATGATGTCATTGTTTTTCTCTGCTGAGTAGTATTCCATTGTGTATATGTACCACATTTTGTTTATCCATTCTTCAGTTGAAGGGCATCTAGGTTGTTTCCAGGTTCTGGCTATTACAAACAATGCTGATATGAACATAGCTGAACAAGTGCTCTTGTGGTGTGGTTGAGCATTCCTTGGGTATATGCCCAAGCGTGGTATAGCTGGATCTTGGGGGAGATGGATTCCCAATTTTCTAAGAAAGTGCCATATTGATTTCCAAAGTGGTTGTACAAGCTTGCATTCCCACCAGCAGTGGAGGAGAGTTCCCCTAGCTCCACATCCTCTCCAGCATAAGGTGTCTTCAGTGTTTTTGATCTAAGCCATTCTGACAGGCGTAAGGTGATATCTCAGAGTTGTTTTGATTTGCATTTCCCTGATGATTAGGGATGATGAGCAATTCCTTAAATGTCTTTCGGCCATTTGAGTTTCCTCTGTTGAGAATTCTCTGTTTAGTTCTATAGCCCATTTCTTAATTGGACTGTTGGGCATTTTGATGTCTAATTTCTTGAGTTCCTTATAGATTCTGGATATCAGTCCTGTCAGATGTGGGGTTGGTGAAGATCTTTTCCCATTCTGTAGGCTGTCGCTTTGCCTTGTTGACCATATCCTTTGCTCTACAAAAGCTTCTCAGTTTCAAAAGGTCCCATTGATTGATTGTTTCTCTCAGTGTCTGTGCTACTGGTGTTCTATTTAGGAAGTGGTCTCCTATGCCAATGCGTTCAAGACTACTTCCTACTTTCTCTTCTGGCAGGTTCAGAGTAGCTGGATTTATGTTGAGGTCCTTGATCCACTTAGACTTAAGTTTTGTGCACAGTGATAGATATGGATCTATTTGCAGCCTTCTACATGTTGATATCCAGTTATGCCAGCACCATTTGTTGAAAATGCTACTCTGCATTGACAGTATGCTTTTCTGATTCAAATAGTAAGATCTCATTGAAACTATTCTTGTCCTCAATTTGTCTATGTTGGACAAACAGACTGTAACTTAGGCATATCTATAGGTATGAAATGTTTCATTGAGTTATTCTTCTCATAATTCTTTTAGAAACAAATATCCATTGTTCTATTTGGTGTCCCAGGGGATGCTATGGATCTATGACTCCTCTTTATGCCTCTCAGTAGTATAGTCCTAAATCATTCCTTATGAGGATATCACATCTGTCAGGTTATTCTCTGGAACACCTTTAATTTTTTTCTCTTGTAGTGAGTATTTTTTTTTAGTCAATTCAGTGAACAATACATGTGAGAGTAGAACTGGGTGGCCTTTCAAATGGACACTCACCTGGTACAAAGATGCCACAGTAACCTTTTGACACACAGTACTCAGTGGTTGAAGATCTTTAATACTTTTGATAGAATTTCCGAGAACCATCACTTTTGAAAAATCCTGAATTCAAACCTATAGTGGTAGGTCAAAAGTAGGAAGTCATTACTACAAAGGCTAAAAAAGAAAATTCCCCAAGAATAAATAAAATAATGGCCTATCTAGGAAACCTCCTGGATTTTCAAAAAATAGTATCTGTACCAATGATTTCATTTTTCTCTCATAAAAATTCCACATATGAAATCTCATTCATGCTGAGGTTTATTGTACACTGATCATTAATTGCAGGCCTCTCTCTGTAAATGATAAAGAGGAGAAAGAAATGAGATGTACATCTGTTGAGTGATAAAACTTTTCCTGTAGAAGTACAACATGCATTCACTCACCACACAACAATCCAATGTACAGATATCATCAAAGCCAAACTTAGCAAACCACTGAGTTTTATTAGTGAGAATGTGGGTGAGGGCTACTTACAGGAGCAAAAATGATTCAGAGATAGCTGCATCAAAAAAGCACACCCCAGCATGAGTGACAATCACAGAGCTGGCAACCTCAACCCAGAGCACACTGTAGATAGTCTGTAGGCAGCACAAGTTAAAGAATGTTCCTTCAAAGTGACTCAAGAGGTCTAAACCTCTTCCAGGCAACTCAGCCAGTTTTTTTTTTTTTTTTTTTTTTTTATCTTCCAGGCAGTTGGTCTGGTCAGAGCATCTTCTTTGAAGTTTTGCTTGTCTGAAAATCTTTTTTGTAGCTTTTTCTTCTGAGAGAGGAATCTTGGCTTTCTTTGCCTACGCTCGAAAGAAGGAGGCTAGTGAGCCTGTCCAGTTTCAGGGACTTCCTGAAGATAGTTTGATTTGTTTACCTTTATGCTTAAATAGCTTCATGAAGGATTGAATGTTTTAATATCCAAAGTAACTGTTACACAACAATGCCACTATTTCATAGGCTATTTCTCACTAAAGTAGTTTCATGCTGCCTTGTACACAGAGAATAATTTAAAAAAAAACATTTAAATCTCAAAATGAGTAATCTAGAGAAAAATTAAATGGTTTCTTTCTAATTATGAATCACTCTTAATTTAATGTCATATTATATATATATATATATATATATATATATATATATATATATATATATATATATATATATGGAGAGAGAGAGAGAGAGAGAGAGAGAGAGAGAGAGAGAGAGAGAGACTTAAATGTGTGCCCCAAATAATTTTAATGACATTGACATTCTGAGGGCCTTGCAAATAACTGTATGTTGTCCTCCCACTCTGACTGAAACAGGGATTTAAAACTTATTTTCCTGGACTGTTCTGCCCTCTTTCTCTAAGTGGGTTTGGGAGAGAGAAGGCATAAACAGGAGATAGAAAGTGATAGAGAAACCAGCTGTCTCTTGTCCGTGACCCTTCTTTCTGTACAATGAGGAGTATACAGCATCTTTCTGGGTTTCCTGTGTGGTTTCTTTTTTTCTTTTTCTTTTTTCTTTTTCATACCTGTTTGTAGAACAATAGTTTCTGTCCGTTGATGCCAGTCCTTGCTTGGATTAATCTTTCATTTGTTTCTTCCTTCCTAGTTAATATTGATGTTGAGTATCTTTGTCATTATCTATTTAATCAAATCTGCATTAAAACCCTTGGGCATTTGGTTGAAAATACTTGAAGTGATTTCTCATTTGTTTGCTAGTAGATAATCAGTAAAATATATTTATCATAAATCCATGCTCATGATTCACCTAACTAGGTTAATATTAATATATAGGACTGCAATCACATTCAAATGATTTCTACCAAGAAAAATATAGATAATAACTAGGTGGCTTTTTTTCTGCACTGGTAGGCAAAATTTCAATATGCTCTTCTGGATGTCTTTCAACTTGTGAATCACTCTTTCCAATGACCTGTATTTGAATCTAGATTGTCTATTAAATTATTTATGTTTATTAATTTTCTAAACAATGAGAGTGTGCTTTAGTAGTACTAACTATCTCTAAGCATGAAACTAGTCCTTTTTGTGATTTGCTCACATCTTAGACTAACCAAGAATTGATGTGTGCAAACCATTCACTTTTACTGCCTTCATATTTCCTGGGGATATTTTCATACTCTCATTTCTTCTCTATCTGCAACCCTCTGTCCTCCTTATTAAACATATTTTCTCCAGTTTTCTCAACAGGTACATAATTCTTGTCCTCTATTTTTCCCAAAAAATTTAATTTTGAAAGTCAACTACAAAATTACTTCTGCACCCACAGCTCAGTCCAAGTGTTCAAAGAGCACAGAAAATTTCATTTCCTAGGATTTCACACATTACAACTTTTGTTTGCAGAAAGCACATTTCTTTCATTTCACATGAATCAGATTTTTTCATTGCATTCTTATTTTCTTTCCTCAAGCTCTTCTAGCATCTCTCAAGTTTAAACCTTTTATAGTTCTTTTACTTTGTAATGCTTTAATTTTTTTCCCTTCCTTCTCTTCTTTCTTCTCTTTGTTTGGCACCCCTTTTTTCCTTCTTTTCTACTCTCCCCATTTCACTCTCTCTCCTAATTAAACAGTATTTAGTTTAAGTAATCTATTATTTTTGTTACATAACAAATTGTTTAAACCCATAATCTCAAAGTTTACCCTATTTTATTGATAGCTTTTTTTTTTTAACTCAGAAATCTGGGTCCAGCTATCTAGCTCTCTCATCTAAGGGTCTTTTATAAAAATTTAATCATTTGAAAGCTGTTGGACAAAGATCTGACTCACATTCACTGGATTCACAGCCTCACAGAAGTCCAGACTGCAGCCTTGCCTGGTATCTCATTGATGGCTGGAGGGTACCTGATTGGTTTTGGGCTTGAGACATCCCTCACATCCCTCATCTAATCCCTTCACAAATGGGTGTCTGTGGAGGACACCCCACAGCACAGCAGCTTCTTTTTCCAGAGGGGGGGGGAACTTGAGGGGAAAGAATATCAACAAAGTGAAACTCAGTGTATTCTATCTTAAAAGTGGCATCCCACTGTTCCTAGCAGACCCTTCAAGAGGAGGATGAAGGTGTAAGAGTGCTTCTGAGGATGCTGGGATCAATAGGACCCTTTTAAAAGTTGCCTACCTCAGGGCTTTGCAACTCTACAGAAAACACCAAACTGCTGGTAGTTTTCAGTAGAGGAAGTCAAGGTATCAGGTAAGCTAGACACTGACCTGATTGGGGGAAAAGGGTAGGTGGTGTGGCTACAGTAAAAATTTCAGTTCACATTTTACAAATGTTTTTGAGTTTGCATGCTCACACATGCAAACATTGTTTAAGCAATATTTCATGGAAACAAGGAAATACAGATGATGACATAAACTGTGTTTTGTTCTTATGACTCTTATTAAAGAAATACTTTGGCTTGGGGAGGTTTTAGTCAATAAAGTACTTACTGAGAAAGAATTATAAATTGTGTTTGGTCCTCGGAGCCCATGTGAAAACACCAGGCCATAGAGGCATACGTTTACGCACAGCACTGGGGAGGCAGAGACTTGTGGATCCCTGGAGCTCACTGGATAGCAAACCTTGCATCCATGGTGAGCTCCAATTCAATGATAGATCTTCTGTCAAGCTGCGTCTGAGGATCTACACCCAGTGTTAACCTCGGGCCTCCACACACACACACACACACACACACAGGCACACACATGTAGCCACGTGAAAAACACTCACACAAAAGTACACATTTACGTACAGAATCACTCACACTAAGTGTTTCATTTCCTCAGTTTAACCCTGTATGTGGCTGACAACAGACCTTGAGAAAATGGGAGTGTGGCTCAAGGACGGCAGGAGTCCTGCCTGCAGAAATAATGGTGGTGTGATATTAGCAGACGAGAACTTTGGTAAATTTTACAATAAAGAAGCGAAATGGATTCAAGTGTAAACTACAGAGTAAGGACAAGAAATGAAAGGAGAGACAAATGAGAACACAAGATTGTAGCTTGTCTCTTCTAGTGGTTGCTGAACAATTTATTAATTTATAGCTAAAGCAATGATGTCTGTTTAGAACCGAATATGGAAAATACTGCATTATACTTTTGGAAATCTAAGTTTGAAATATCCAAAGTTCACAGAGTTGGAGGTATACATGAAAACACTGCATATAGATCTGCGACTTGGAAGACATGAGATGGGGATGAGAACATGAGGCGATACACATGTGTACAGAAATATTGTGGTATGGACACTCTCTATACAGATATCGTATTGAAATCCAATATCTCTCAGATGCCACATTTTTTTCAGTAATTAGATAGAATTTAAAAATATCATTTTAGTCCTCTGTTGTTTGTATGCTTGCTATTTTTTAAGAGATAAAGATCTAAATGTTTTCTTTAGTAAGAATATTCTAGGTCACTTCCTAGAAGATGACAATTTCCAGTTTCCAACTTGCTCAGAGTAAGCCTCTCTAGGATAATTCATAAGTTATAATTGCTCTTTTTTATATTATTCCCAAATTCTCAAGAGATGTTTGCTATTATGTGTTTCAACAGACACACAGATATATACTTTTATATAAGTGAGATATTTGTATTTAAATTTGTTAGGATCTCTGTTATCATGCTGTCTAGTCTTTTTATTTTCAAAACATAACTGTACTTAATCTGCTTCCCTTAGAGCCCAATCCAATGAAGCAAATTAAGGTGACAAAATCATCCCTGCTGAAGTGTTAATGAACGGTAATGAAGTCAGTGACACACCCAATTTGCATATTTTATTTGCATTTTAAAAGAATCCTTCTCATGCCGTCATTATAAAAAGATAAAATAAAAACAATAACTAAAGCTGGTAGATTGCCAAATTTGAGAACTTAAATGGGCTCTACAGAGGCGAAGCTGTTTAGCTCTGTACATAGAGAAATACTCACCTCTGATACTGTCTCTTCAGTAGAGAACAGTCTCTCAAATGCCTTGTGAATTTGAACTTCAATAAGCATTGACTCAAAACTCAAAAACAGACAGATAAATGTTGTTTACTCATGTTTGCATTTCAAAGTCAGGGCTCAGAGGATGATTTTTATCACAGCATACACTGAAACTCAAGCCAAATAAAGTTGTCTTATATAATCCCTGAGATATTCCTAGGACACTCAGGTTCCAGCATACCCTTCCAGTCTAAGATCACAGTGCAATGAAGTAACTATACAGCTAGTTCCATTCAGACTAGACTGCCATGATAATAGGATAGGTCTTTCGAAGTCTATGTTGTAGTTTAGCTTTAGGGCTGAGCATCTTTTAAGAATATCCAACTAAATGCTTAAATAGAAGAGGTATCACTTTTGTGCTAAGTGAGAAGCAGAACATTTGGGTTTCTATCCTCCTTAGAAATATGTTACAAAGACTATATTCCTCAATATAAAATACTGTGTGTAATATGCAATGTCAATTGTTCCTCTATATTTTGCTAATTTGCATGCAGGGAAAGGTATGTAGGCAAAACAACTGGATAGAACTTGTTTTTATTTAACTTCAAAAACTGATACTGGCCAAACAGTATTTAAATAAAGTCATGAAAATACAACCATTTCCAAATATTTAATTATTTTCAGTTAGTTTTACATCCTTCAATATATTATTCCTTTACTTTCTATTAAGAGTGTTTTAATCAGAGTTTATTCAATTTTTATACTGTCCATATTTCTATGAAAATTGAAATGTATGGTATGGTAGAAATTGTTGTATCTAAGTGGCTTTTGGGCATTCCTCCTTGTCTTATTATCCCTCTTGATGGAAATGATGTAACTTAAATGTAATATTTAGTCTATCAAGTCTACTTACGACCACACATTAAGAACAGCAATTTCTTCCTCTTTAATTACTAAAACCACACAGGGAAAAGCTCAAACATTGGTTTTAGGAGAAAGGCCAAGATACATCAATAGTCTATTCCAAATGAAATCACAAATGGAGGTAATTTACAAATACCAACATTTTATGGATCAAACCAGTCTTGTGAAGGAAACAATCCTTAAATCTGATGTGAAATCCATTTTATTTATAATTTAAGTGGGTATCTAATGATAATGATATGTTTGATAAAGAGCAATCAAGAAGATTCTCAGCATTCCTATTAATGAGCATATTTTTCTGTTAGTCATTTTAAGACATGAAGATTTCTCTTTGCATGTGTGTGTGTGTGTGTGTGTGTGTATAGATGTAGGGGTATTTGAACATAAGTTTGATTTTAGGCTTCACATGGTTGAAAAAGAAAATTGACCCCCACTAGCTATTCCTCTTACCCCACACATATGCTATAGGAGGAGCATGTTCACACCAAAAAGATAATAATAAATCAATAAAATAAATGAAGTTTTAAATAAAAAGGAATTGATGATAGAGAAACTCGTGGAGTGTTATTCCTTCTGCATCTGAGGTGAACCTATGGTAACAATGTCAAAGGCAACTTTGCCAACTTTGATTAAGAGTAGTAAAGCTTATGAATTGATTAGAATCTGTTCCTTTATTGTGGTTATTACAAACTGAAACCATAGCAATCAGCAGAGACAGTGGCTACTGCTTTCTTTCCACATTGTATAGATACTTTTGCTGTGTGTTCATTAAAACAGGGAAACGTACTTGATAGGTATGGAAAAATGTGTTTCTAGCTAAGCCAAATTTAGGTAGTCAACAATCACCATAAGCAAAAATATTTTAGAGACATGTTTGATGACAAAAATCTACACACTTGGGGATCCCAAAGTGATTTCAGCCAAAAGAAACAAAGAGCCTTCATTGGACCAAAATTAAATTCATAATAAGGATCATTACCATGAAACTTAAGTATATAAAACACTCAGACCAAATTCCTTAAACTGGCCCATGGGAAAACATTAAATTGAAATGTATGTCAACACATCAATAAAAGATCATATACAATGAAATGGTTTTCTCAAGATGCAAATACAACACAACAACCTGCAAAGAATGGCAAGAGGTAAATTCCTCAGATGTCAATTCCTCCTTTAATTAAAGCAAATAAAAGAAATTTCTGATATAGGCATAGCTGATCCTACTTTTATAATGGAGACTTCAGTTCTATAAGTATTTAATGACATTATTAAAAATTTTATAATGGGAAAGGGAATCATTATTTAGTTTTAATATAGGTAATAGAATCCATCCCAGCATATAAGCTTTGAAGTTCCTCACTCTGTTAAAGATCTAACATGGAACGACTAGGCTGCTTCAGAACCCTCATTGCACTTTTTTTTTTTGAAAACATGGCATTAAGTTTATATTTTAAATATAAGGGGAGGGAAATTAAGTCTTCTTTAAATAGTAACAGACCCCTTTAGTATGCATCTTCATGGTTATTGTCAGTGTTTAATGTTTCATATTAGCTTTTCTTTTGAAATTTTCTTAATTTACAGATGGAAAAGATACAAAAAGATTTGAAAGTTTTCCTGGCCGTTAAAAAAAAAGAGTTTTATTATCAGTTTTTCAGTTATTCATCTCATTTATCCCAGAGATAAAAAATTGTAAAACTGTAGTTAAAGACACGACGCTGGCTACTTTATTAGGAGGAGTTCTAACCTTCTGAAAGATGTAATAACAGAAAGGGTAGAGAAAAGGAAGAAAATTTGAGCAAGATAAACAGTTTGTTACATCTCCTGCTGACCTACTGTTTCTTTCAATTCTTCTCAGTTATGAGGACTGAGTAGTCTATGAGTTTTCACGACCACAGCTCATCCACCCCCTTTCTGTGAAGACTGCTCAGAACCTTTCACAGTTCATTAGCATCCCACTTGAAGCATCCTAGGTTTCATCTGTGCATCTTCTATTGACTATCACCTCTTTACTCATTTTGGATTCCGTAGAAAATTATGTGTTAAAATGCCTCATTCTCTGTTTTAACAACTCTCAGTTTCCACCTTATTTATACACCTTTGCTGTAACATAGCTAGGATACCCTGGGGAAATAAAATGTATTTAATCAAAACTTATTCTTTAAAATATATTCCACTCTCCTATAATATATCCTGACCACAGTCTCCCTTTCCTCCAGTTCCCCTTCCATACCTCCTCTCTATCCCAGATACACTGCTCTTCTGTTTCACTTCAAGAAAGAGCAGAATTCCCAGTGATATCAACTGAACAGCATAAAAGATGTAATAAGAGTAGGCACACATCTTCATATTGAAACTCTTTTTTAATGCTCAGGACTTGAACAAGTGTTTTCAATTTTCTTTCCTGTCTCTCTGTGTCTCTGTGTCTCTCTATGTTTCTGACTCTGTCTCTCTTTGTCTCTGTGTCTCTGTCTCTGTCTCTCTGTCTCTGTCTCTCTCTCTCTCTCTCTGTCTCTCTGTCTCTGTCTCTCTCTCTCTCTCTCTCTCTCTCTCTCTCTTTCTCCTGTGTGTGGTTCCATGGCTTACATTAGAAGTCAGAAGACAACTTGTAGGAATTGATTCTCTCCTATCACATGGATACTGCGGTTCAAACTCAGGTTGTCAGGTTTGACAACAAACACCTTTAAGCACTGAGCTAATTACCAGGTCTTTATTCCTTCCTTCCTTCCTTCCTTCCTTCCTTCCTTCCTTTCTTGATTCCTTTATTTCATTCTTTCTTATTTTTCTCCAATGAACACATATTTGAAAGATGTTATGTGCTCTAGAAATGGTGATATAGTACTTTTTTAAAGAACACCCTGTCTTTCCAAACTAAAATATCTACCTGAAATAACTCATGATAAAGTTACTCTTTCTTTTTTATAAATTTTTAAATTAATAAGAGATTTCATTTAAATTATGTTATCATATCTTTTTCAAAATTATTCTAGTGATTACCTTGTCTATTAGAGTGTCATAATGAAGAGACTTCTGTGAATTTTAAATTCCTAGTGACCACCGTGGCAATAGTTCTAATTATTTTTGTTTGAGTAACAGCAAATAATTTAATTTTAATAATCTTAAGCCTATTCTTTTATCATAAGAAGCATTGCCTATTTACTTCATTAATGTGATGATTAAGTGAGAAATGCATATTAAATTCTTTACTGGGCACTTAGTCATAAATCTAAAAGCTATATATGAATTCATCAACCAAAAGCCTCTGCTTTCATTTATCTTAATTCCAATTAGGGGAGATATATAGCAGACATATAATACAAATATTTAAATTATGTAATAATTTATAATGTTAAAAAATAAAATACTTAGAAGTTGGATGTTTCATATGTGAAATATATAATTCACCTTAAAAACATGAAAATATAAATGTAGCAAGAAATGGAAATGGACACTATAGTTGAGTATTGGTGTGAAGGGGAATGATTAATAGCCTTCAATTTTATTCAGGAATAGTCAAGAAGGACCTCACTCAAAACATTAGATAAACCAAAACTAAAAGGTATAGGGATGGGTACCATGTGATTATTTATTTGAATGAAGAATAATGCAAACAAGGAGAGCTAGGCATAGGTTCTAATGAGAGAAAATGCATGACAAGTTCTTGAGGATGTGCCAGCAAGGCAATGTGTCCAAAGAGCCCTGAATCAAAAAGGGTATAAAATGATAAGCTCAGAGAGGTAGCCAGGTAAGTTGGGAGCAGGTAGAAGGACATATGGTGAGAAGCTTTGTATGACAATAGTAAAGATCAAGCCTGTGGCTTTTAGTTCTGAAGGAGTACAAGTCCCTGGGTATTTTATACATTGTAATGGTTTCTTTGTATTTTCATATATACATTCTTGCTTGAGCATGGAGAACAGACTAACTGAGAAATTGGTAGAAAGAGAGAAAATAGGGCAATAATCCAGACTAAAGTCTCAGAGCCTTGAATGATGGATTTTTTTTGTTGTTGTTGTTTTTGTTTTTTTCAAGACAGGGTTTCTCTGTGTAGCTTTGCGCCTTTCCTGGAACTCGCTTTGGAGACCAGGCTGGCCTTGAACTCACGGAGATCCGCCTGGCTCTGCCTCCCGAGTGCATGGATTTTGATGGAGGAGTTGTTGAGATTTTGCATTTCTTCTGAAGAAAATAGAACTATGTTTCATATAGTACAATGGTAAGAAGGATGTGAGGCATCTCCCACATTGTTGTCTCGCTTAACTGGAAACACTAAATCACTATTAATTAGCATATGAAAAGTTTGAACAGGTTCAAATCAAGGCTTTCTGCATGTCAGATGCTGGTTGCTGTGAAACTTCCTTGCAACATCATTGAATAGCAAGCTTTTTGTGTGATTTGCCTTGTGATATATTCAAGATTAATCATCACATAAATGCAACATACATCCATGAGGATATGTAAACTTGTCAAGAGCATAGATGTAGCTAGAATGGCAAAATGATAAACTACAATGTATTTTGTATTAAATGTTCTTGGTATTAACTAGCAAATATGTCTTAGTAATTGTTAGTTCACCCATTTGAATTGATTTCTTTAATAGAAAGGAACAACCCTACCAATAACATACTTAAAATCTGTTCTCTGATGTTGCCAGGGGATATGAACAAATATCTATGTATTCTAGATTAGGCTCCAAGGACAAAATAAGACACTTTTCTACTTATCCAGCTTGGTGAACCAATGAATTCTTCTATCATTACCTATGTAATTTATGAGTGGCTCAGTAACACTAAAATAAAGAAAATTTCTGTATCTTCCAGAAACCATTAGTTGTCATGTATCATCAGAGAATGGCAAGACCTTGTAAAGTCTTCTCTCCCACAAACCTTAGCTATCTATATAACTTCATTCATAGCCATAGCTTTGAGACACCTTCTTCCTTGGAGCCATTATGTATAAATTCTCAGGGAGCAATGGGGCATACTAAGGCACTTACGTCCATTACAGACATTAATGGGCACAATATTGCACAGTTCTTCTGGGGCAATCACAGCTGTTGAGAGTTTAGGAGGGAAAGAGCTTTATCACATCCAGAGGATGATATTTTATGTCAAAGACGTTGAAACACTTCAGAGATTCCCCATGGTCTGCACTGGTGAAGGTTTGTGTATGTGTGTGTGTGTGTGTGTGTGTGTGTGTGTGTGTGTGTGTGTGTGTGTATATATATATATATATATATATATATATATATATATATATATATATATATATAGAGAGAGAGAGAGAGAGAGAGAGAGAGAGAGAGAGGATGTTGTGTGCTTTTTTGTCCAATATCATTTATACTTAGATTTATTTCGTCATGTACATAAAGTGAATTCTGCAGCTCTCGGTGTTGTCCACAACACAGTTAGCAAGAAGAACATGAAGCAAATGAGTAAGAGGTGGGGATTCAAGCCATCTTGGAGACTTCTTTTAAAATCATTGCCTATAAATGTCATCCAGAGACTTCTGGAGCTCCTTAGAGAATTATTTGCAAGAATCCGGAAAGCTATTTTTTTGCCTTTGCATATTCTGTAGCGGGAATACCAAAAAAGTTTTAGTTTAAAAGAGCCAGTAAATGAATACAAATTTAGGACTATGTAGTTTTGTCTCAACTGCATAATTCTGTCATGTATGTTGAAAATCAGCATAGACAATATGTAAAGAAACACGTTGGCTCTGCTTCAATCCACTCTTTTATTTTTTAAAGTAATAAACCTCATTTTTCTTTTTCAGTGGATTTTGGTTTGCCGATCCATGCTCTATAGGAGTGTAAAAAATGGGAATAGGGCCTCTGGGTGGCTTTGAGGGTTGCTATTTTGTGCTATGTTTTCCAGTCATCTACTATTAAGATTGATGACCTTAGTACGTGTTAGTGAGAGAAGTACTGAAAAATAAAAATGTAGGTTCATGTCAAGCTTCAACACTCAATACAAATCTAACCTTGGGCAAGTCACTTAGCCTCCCAGTGCCAAGCTTTCTCATCTATGAAACAGATAATAAAATCTGCCTTGCCTTCTTCTACAGATTAGAGGGGAAATTCAACGAAATAATGAGAATAGTACGAGCATACGTTGAGAACTGTCTAGTATTCACAAGCACATGCTATTCACAGGTTTCACACAAAGCTCATTCTGTCAAGTACACTGAGCTTTTTTGCTAAAGCTTTTTTAAAAAATACACTTTCCAAATGAAGTATAATATAGTGCAGGAAAGTGAGTGGATAGCTTGCAAGAGTAACCCTTCTGGCAGAACTGAGTGGAGGAGAATGGACTCAGGTGCCTATCATTGGACGCCTAATGCAAGAAATGAATAGATGTATAAAGACTAAAATTATAACATTCAGTATTTATAGTTCAGGCAAAAAGTGACCCTAACAATGGTATCATTACATTTCACTTTATGAAACTTAAAATACATTGTATGGTATGTTTAGAGGATATTATTGATTTTTTCCTTCACTATCTAAATTTGCTGCTTGGTGAATATATGAAAAACTACATAATTTTCTACATCACTCCAAGGTTTTCCATTTGATTAATTATACCTTTCTTATGCACTGGCCCTTCCTGCTGCAATTCTTTCTATTTCTACAGTAGGTGCATTTCTTTCTTGCAGTACCCCTAAAGATGAACTTCATTATACTTCTTGCCACTCATAAAAACTTAACCCAAATATGCCATTTAGCTGAAGATTATTTTCATGAATCTACAAACACTTAGAACAATACTGAGCATCATTTAGAACAGCACTGAGGGTCACATAGTCATCATTTAGAACAGCACTGAGGGTCACATAGTCTGTCTCGATGGTTAGAATTAACATTATTTATACTGTTACTGTGAATATGACTTGCAGCAGACCTGTTTGTGACTTTGTTTATATCTGTAATTTTCCGTAATAGTCTTTATTTTTTTTTTTTTTTACTAACCTTAACCTTATTACCTCTTTTTTCTGTCTCATCTTTTTTTTTTTTTCATCTGGCCTGTTATGGCTATAGACAAACAATTGATTTATATGTTCAAAGGAGCTGGAATAAAACAAATCAGGAGTTCTTATAAGCATTGACTCAACTTCAGAGTACATTATGGTTTGTTTAAACATTTAATCTTCCTATGTAGAATGTCACTCTTATCTAAGGAATATATCTGAATTCCAAAACACGTGAATGGTTTAGACTTCAAGTGATGTGAGATTAGTAAGTTCAATTAGGAATAGAAAATGAACAAAAAAGATTATGTTTGGGTCCTCAGAATAGTGCCTTTAAGTTAGCTTGTGAATTGTAGTCTGAAGTAGAGATCTAGAAACAGATAGTAAGAAAGGTACTTACGCCGGGCGGTGGTGGCGCACGCCTTTAATCCCAGCACTCGGGAGGCAGAGCCAGGCGGATCTCTGTGAGTTCGAGGCCAGCCTGGTCTCCAAAGCGAGTACCAGGAAAGGCGCAAAGCTACACAGAGAAACCCTGTCTCGAAAAACCAAAAAAAAAAAAAAAAAAAAAGAAAGGTACTTACTATATGACTTACTGAAGGATAATAGCAGAGTTTAATGCAGTATAAGAGATCAGGGAGTGATTTGATACTAGCAGGCCCTCCTCAGCCTTCCGTGGTTTTATATTTATACTGTGCCTAAAAACTATCTGGTTTCCACTTTTGACAAATCTCTTAACAGTGGTGACTGATATAATCATTTTAAATCCTACTCAAGAAGTTCAATGATTGTGAGGTAGTTTACTAATAAATATTACATTTGCAAATGATTGATCTAGTATAGAATCCCACTAGCAATTTCATTTTTTTTGAAGGAGGGAGAGTTCATTTCGCATCTCAATTTAAGTGTATAGTCTCTCCTTTGACAGCAAGGCTTTCAAGCTGGGACACAAGGCAGCTGAACACGTTGGCTGCCTAGTCAGAAAACAAAGAGCAACAAATGCTTGGACTCATTTTCCTTTGATTCAGTCCATGGAATGGTACTTCCCATATTCAGGATGGGTCTGCCCTGCTCACTTATACTTTTCTGGAAACATACATACAGACTTACCCAGAGATATGAATCTAAATCTTACAAAGTTGACAACGATGAACCATCATAACCTTTAAAAATATGTCAAACTTAAAAGTGTTGAGAAATACAGAGCTCCTGTATATCCTTCCATCAGATCCAGCAATGTGTCATATTTTGTTTCATTTTCAGTCTCTCTCTCTCTCTCTTTTACATTTCTCTCTGACCATCTCTGTATCTATGTATTTGACACTCTACACACACATACATTAATGAGATTTGTTTGGCATGCAGTCCCATAAAGGCTAAATACAAAGACCACATAAACACACTTATCAACTACATAAAATTCACAGATCACACATACACACTTATCAACTATATAAAATATAATTTATTCCTATATATTACTTATAAATACATCATGTTTAGTTAACATTTTAATATAATTTATTTTTTACTTTCTTTTTATTTATTCTATGTGTCTTTTTTATTTAAATAACATTTTTTCATTTATTTTGCATACAGACCACAATTTCCCTCCTTTCCTCTCTTCCTAGGCCCCTCTTCCACTCCTCCATCTCCATTCAGAAAGGGGCAGGCCTCCCATGGGCTTGAACAAAGCATAGCACATCAAGTTGCGGTAGGACCAAGCTCCTCCCCTTGCATCAAGGCTGGGTAAGGTAATCCAGCATGGGGAACAGGTTCCCAAAAGCCAGCTAAGCAGTAGGGACAGGTCCTGATCTCACCTACAAAAAGACCAACTGTCACACATAAGTAGAGGGCTTACGTTGGTCTCATGGAGGCTCCATGGAGGATGTGAAGTAAGCAAAACACTCCTCCACTGCTGATAGGAGTGCAAACTTGTATAGCCAATTTGTAAATCAATATGAAGGTTTCTCAGAAAATTGGGACTCAATCTATCTCAAGATTCAGCACTACCACTCTTGGGCATATACCCAAAGGATGCTCAATCATACTACAAGGACACTTGCTCAGTTATGTTCATGCCATCATTATTCATAATAGCCAGACCTAGAAAAAACCTGGATGCCCCTCAACCAAAGAGTGGATAAAAAAAAATGTGCTTACACAATGGATTATTGCTCAGCTGTAAAAACAATGACCTCATGAATGGATGAAACTGGAAAAAAATCATTTTGAGTGAAATAACCCTGACCCAGAAAGACAAACATGGTATCTACTGATTCATAAGTGGATATTAGTAGTAAAGTATAGAATAATCAACATACAATCCACAGCCCCAGAGAGGCTAGATATTAAGGAAGGCCCAAATAGGGGTGCATAGATTTCCCTGGGAAAGGGAAATAGAAGAGACCTCTTGGGTAAACTAGGGTGGTGGTGGTGGGGCTGGAGGAATGGGAAATTGAGGGAGAGGGTTGAGGGCAGCAAAGAAGGGGAGAGTAACAAAACAGAGGTCTTGATGGGGCACATTTGGGGGTTAGGGAGAAATCTGTTGCCAGGGAGACACCAAGGAATCCACAAGAATGACCCCAGCTAAGAATCATGGCAATAGTGGAGAGGGTCCCTGAACTGGCCTTCTCCTATAATCAGATTGGTAACTACCTTAATCGTCATCAGAGACACTCTTATCCAGTAACTGATGGAAGCAGATACAGAGTACCACTACCAAGCACTGGGCTGAGCTCCTGGAGTCTTGTTGAACAAAGGAAAAAGAGAGATTGTAAGAGCAGGGGGTCATGATGGGGAAATCCACAGTGAGCGTTCACATGTAGTAAGTTAATTCCAAACATTGTTTAACATTTGGTCTGCCAGGCGGTGGTGATGTATGACTTTAATCCCAGCACTCAGAAGGCAGAGCCAGGCAGATCTTTGTGAGTTCAAGGCTAGCCTGGTCTACAGAGTGAGATCCAGGAAAGGTGCAAAGCTACACAGAGAAAGCCTGTCTCAAAAAATAAAAACAAAAAAACCCCAAACAAACAAACAAAAAAACCCCTTGGTCAACAATGAAACAAATGTAGATTTAAAAGGTTGAATTAAACAATATCTCTATTGGCCACCCAACTTCATTTTTCTTTCAAAGATATTTATTAGGTGGCTGTTTTTGCTAGACTCTTCTAGCATCAACAATACTTTACTAGATACTCAAAGCTATGAGTTCATAGCTATCATTACTGATTATCCTAAATCATTTTTTAAAAAACCTAAAATATTAACAGATTGTTTTTGAACTGTGGACCAAATCTTCACTTTTAGTTTGAAAAGTTCATACATGTATATAATACATTCTGATCAAATACATCCTGCCTATCGTTCTCTACCAATCCTCTTCTGTTTCCTCCATTACTTTTCCTACAACCTAATTTGCTGTTTTTATTTATTTATTTATTTATTTTTTGGTTTTTTCGAGACAGGGCTTCTCTGTGTAGCTTTGCGCCTGTCCTGGAACTTTACTCTCTAGCCCAGGCTGGCCTCGAACTCACAGAGATCCACCTGCCTCTGCCTCCCGAGTGCTGGGATTAAAGGCGTGTGCCACCACCGCCCAGCTTGTTTTTATTTATTTTTAAAGTCACTGAGTGCAGATAGTACTATTGGTGCACACCTTTAATACCAATACTCGGGAGACAGAGTCAGTCAGATCTCTGTGAGTTCAAGGCTAGCCTGGTCTACAGAGCAAGTTCCAAGACAGGCACCAAAACTACACAGAGAAACCCTGTCTCAAAAAAAAAAAAAAAAAAAAAAAAAGAAGCTACATTGGAATCTTTACTGAGTTTCTCATAGATTCTAACATTATGGATCAGCTGCACTTAAAGGAAATGTCTAATTGTCCTTTGTAAGGCAGTTTTCTACAGCTATCATTCTAACTGATATTTTAGCACCTGAGATCCACATTGGAACCAGTTGTGGAGCAATGAACTGTCTGGACTACCCAGCACATTCTAGGACTCTTAAGTCAGAATTAGTATACAAAAAAATGGTTTTTAAAGCTACTTGCTATTGTGGAATAATCTTTTTGTACATTGTGAAAATGTGTCTTTGCCAAGACATCTTCTGACTGGTTTACTAAAAAGCTAGATAGCTGGGTAGTGATGGAAAAGGTCTTTAATCTCAGCCCTCAGGAGGCAGAGGCTGTCAGATCTCTGTGAGTGCAAGACCAGCCTGGTCTACAGAGGGAGTTCCAGGACAGGCTCCAAAGCCACACAAAGAGACCCTGTCTTGAAAAACAAAAACAAAGCAAAATAAAAACCAACAACAAAAAAAAGAAAAACAAACAAACAAACAAAAGCAAAATGGCCATTAGTAGGAGGGATCAGTGGGAGAGACAGAGGGAATTCTGAGAGGAAGAAAGGTAAAATCACCAGAGGGTGAGAGGGAACAGACATACAAGAAAAGAAGTAAAAGCCATGAGTCACATGGCAACACATAGATGAATAAAAATGGATTAATTTAAGTTATAAAAACTAGTTAGAAACAAGCCTAAGCTATCAACCACGCTGCCATAATTAACATGAAGTCTTTTATTAGGGAGCAGGCTGGCAGGAGAGAATTATCCACCTACAAATGGTGGCCAATATCTGGCTATATAAAGCCACATAAGACCTAAGAAAGCTTTAAAAAAGGTTCTAGTCACACCAAAACAGAGTCAAATGCAGCTACCTATTCTTGTGTCTCTAGTGCCAGCCTTAGTACAGAGACACATTTCCTGACAGGTGCCTGCATACTTGAGCCACCAGTGCACCATGAGCTAATTTGCTTGGTGGGTTTAAGGTTTTGCTCATGCAGACAAAAGAGGGTTTAGACTGAAAGAAAGAAAAAAAAACAAAAAACAAACAAACATGCCAGGCGGTGGTGGTGGTACACGCCTTTAAACCCAACACTTGGGAGGCAGAGCCAGGGGGATCTCTGTGAGTTCGAGGCCAGCCTGGTCTCCAAAGCAAGTTCCAGGAAAGGTGCAAAGCTACACAGAGAAACCCTGTCTCGAAAAACAAAACAAAACAACAACAACAAAAAAATAAAACCCAAAATCTAAACAGGTTACAGTGTGTTTAACAATGTGTGTAGGCTTAAGAAAAACAAATGGGTATAGACAGCCATAGAAAAAATAGTTTAAAAATGATAAAGTCTTTAAAGACAGAGTAACTAAAAAAGATAAACCATGCAAGGATGGGAAATACACAGGAAGTCTAGATCCTATATGACATCTTGTTAACTTTGATTTTTTAAAATGCTAATGTACAAATAAACAATAACAATAGATGCTGAGAGACATTGGACTGTTAAATTAATCCAAGCTATATATTTTTAAAATGTCATAACTTCATACAGGAACTCAAAAAATCCATTGCCTTGGAGGAGAGGTCATACTTTTATTTCCACTGTTAGCTTTCAGGCATCTGTACTCGTCAGCTCAGGGTCCTATGGCCACACATGTGTTGTCAGTATGCAGGCAGATGCCTAGACAGCCCAGGGTCCTAAGGCAATAGTCACTATGTAATCTATGTGCATGCTCTGCATGACTGTGTAGTCTCTATGCACATGTGCTAAATCCCCTTATTAAAAACAAACTCCTCTCTCTCTCTCTCTCTCTCTCTCTCTCTCTCTCTCACCACTTCTTTGTGTTTGTGCCCCCTTCTCTCTCCTTATCCCATCTCTTCTTCTCTTTCTCTCTTATCTCCAGAGGAGTAGTCTGCCTCCCTTCTCTTCCCTCAATAAAATCCTCTACATGAGAGCTGTCTGCATGGTGTGTGTCTCTCTCTCCAACCTGCCAAGATCTCTCTCTCACAGTTTAACATTCACAGGAAACAAAAGGCTGAAGATTCCTTCCAGATTAATAGAGATCAGATTTGACGATGGGAGACTTCCTGAGTATTTTGGCTACAGATGTAGCAGAGGAAGTCAAAATAGACTAAAAGAGATGTGACATGCAAGCTGATTCCTTGACATGGGAACAGCTCTAAGATGAGATGAGATATGATAAATCTTGTTGGCTACAGAGTCCTCCTGACTTAATATTAACATGCCATCCTTTCATATGACATGGATAGAGATTTATTTTACAGTTTGATTATACAATGCAAATGGATTTATAAAGTTGACAGATGACTTTTACCTACTCAACCATAAAACAAAAAATCATCTTTAACTGACTTGTGCACACTGCAAATTCAATACATGTGTTAATGCAGATATGTTACCATTGAAAGTTTATGTGTTTTCAGAGAAGGGGAGTAGACACCAATGAAAACAGGTGTCCCAGGTGATCCATCATCTCAGAGTCCTTCTGTGGCAGTTTCCTCAGAGCTCTGCATCCAAAACAGATTCAACACTGCTGGATGATATGGTCCAGCCTCACAGAGTACTCCAGCCAGGACTTCAGATGAGCTGCACACTTTCCATTGCACAGAGACTATACAACAAATGATACATCTAACTCTCTCAGGACTTGATGATTATTCTAATTTTTCTAGGGTCCCCTAAAGATGCCAGTGCCCTCAGACAACTGGAAGCAATCTGGAAAACACAGAGTCCATATTTCCAAGAGGTGAAATGGGTGGTTTTTGTCATTCAGTTGGATATGGATGTCTATCATCATTTAGGAGATTGGTCACAAGCTGTTATTGGTAATACTCAGAAAAAAAGCTACACAAAGAGATTAGATTCAGGGATCATTTTGTAAAGGAAAAAGGGAGACTATAGTATAGAAATGATGGGACAAAAGGGTGGAATATTGAGTCTAATTTTAAACAACCATTAGTCTCAAATATTTTACATAGTATTGATTTTTGTATATTGATATAAATTTAACATGATTTTCATTAGAAAAATACTCTACATATGTTTCTATTCTCGTTTAATGTATGGTACCTATGTAGCTCCTTTAAAAATATAATGTAAAGTTCTAATCCTTAAAAGGTATTATTACAAACTCTTTAGAATAATTGAGAAAAGCAAGTTAGTAGTTAGTCATATGTAACAATCAAACTAGTGATCATTTTAGGTATGTTTTTAAGGTTAAACATATATATTTTAAAAAGATAGTCATCAAACACTTCAAAGACCTACAGAATATGTCATTTTCAATGTTTTAATAATATTAAACTGTTCATGACAGTGAGACATGCCTGCTCCTGCAGCACCAATCTACTTTAGAGAAGATGATGGGCATTGAAGAACCTTCATATGGAATTTTCTTTCTCTGTGGCACAAGTTAGCCACTGGGCAAGAAACTGCCCTTTCTTCAATTGCTGACAATATGCTATCCAAATTGGACAAGCAGGACACATAAGAAGGCAACTTTCAAACTTTACCAAGACAGGGTAGGACTGTCTTTCAAAAATTCCTGCATCACACACACACACACAAAAAAAATCTCTCAGATTTTCCAAGCCTATAGGCCAAAGATGCATGTCCCAATGTTGCAGAGGAACAATGAGTGACTGTCCAAAAAGCCAGCTGTTTCTATTATTCCTTATAGTTTTGGAAGTTGTTTTAATGCACTTCCTGCTTATTAACATAATATTATATCCTCCAGGGTCTTTGATGGAATTGCAAACTAGATAGTCTTGATTATAGTTTTCTGTAGTTATGGTAGAAGGTAAATTAGATACAGAACTTTGGACTTACCAAGATAGGATTAAAAATGGAGTATTTTCTAGGAAATTGCCAAATACAAATGGATTTACCATTGTAAATGTAATTCTTTTTTTTTGTAAATGTAATTCTTATCTGATAATCATTATTATTGTATTATGGTTTTACTGTGTTAAAATTAAATCCTTTTCTTTTTATTTAGATAAAAAGGGGAAATGTTGTGTAATAATCTTTTTATACACTGGGAAGATGTGGTTTTTTCTAAGGCAACTTTTGCTTGGTTTCATTAAAAGGTAAACAGCCATTAGCTAGGTAGGAGGTATAGGCAAGAACTCTGGAAAGAAGGACAGAGTCACCAGTGGACGAAAGGGCACAGAGATGCAAGAAAAGAGGTAAAAGTCATAAGTTATTTGGCAACAAATAGATGAATAGAAATGGAGTAATTTAAGTCATAAAAGCTAGTTTGAAACAGGCCTAAGCTATTGTTCAGGCTTTCATAATTAATAAGAAGTCTGTGGATTAATTTTGGAGCAGGATATTGGGACAGAAATATCAACCTACAACATGTAAAATTTCTCTATGTTCTCAATATGAAAAATATCCTAAAGTGGTAAGGATTAGAAGGTAAATTGAATTTTCTTACACTCAAGACTTAAAGTGTATTAATTTGAAGTTAGTCATATTTTATGAGTACCTATTCAATGTTATGATTAATCAATAAAACCTTAAAAAACACTTCTTTCTTAGAGTCCTTTAGAATGTTTACCTACTTATGTTTACATAAGGTTTTATCCACAGGAAGAATACTGAATATAAAAATCAGAAAGTTAAGATGCATGAGAAAGGCTTATTATAATACCATAGTTGATATGTGAAGATAAATTACAATTAGCTTTGATTTATCAAATAATCTACTTAGTCTATTATGTTCCACAGCATATAACCAAAGCTGGATGGAAGCATGCTGTCTACTGCTTTAAGTTGTATTCATGCAGATAATAAATGGAATTTGAATTTTTCAATTTTTATAACAATAACTAAAGAAAATATGTACAGAGAAAGAAGAGTCAAAATAAAAAAAAATCTTTATTTGCTGACACTATTCTAATTATACCCATATGACTATTTGCTCAAAGTAGAGCAGAGAAAACTTTGTAATGAAAGTGTGCATTATTCCTTGCACATTAATATAATAAATTATCAGGTCAGGGAGTTACAGTGCCCTTTGGGTCAATAGGCCACTTAAGCATCTAGTTAAATTTATATGAGTACATTGCTGGAAAGATAATTGTAATCATATAAAATGACTCAGTTCAATGATTCCAATGTGGCTTAAAGATAATGAATCTTTTGTATCATTCATCTTGGGAATATTAACATTATTGAGTCTTATGACTGCTAATGAGCTTTTTGCAAGGAAAAAGCATAAATTACAGACACGATATTTTGATTGTAATAAGGATGATGCTTTAAAAAGCAATTAGTATGCCTGTGAGTAAATAGCAGATTTGAAATTGACTTTGATCACAAGGAAACTGAATATTTCAAGCATCATAACCATTTTATGAAAATTAATCCCTTAGTAAATCTAGAAAAGTTGCAGAAGTTTTAAATAAAATACAGCTAAGAAGATTGTCATGTATCAGTGGCAGAAGAGCTCTGGAAAGATAAGGGGAAGGATCTATTAGTATATGGATAATCAACTTCTATTAGATAGTGAGAAGTAAAAGGTCTACTATGTAGAATCCCAGAAACCTTATAGGAAAACATAAACATGACATTTATGGAATTAATTGAACTGTATATATGAGGTGTGTGATTGTGTGCATGTGTGCATGTGTGTGTGTGTGTGTGTGTGTGTGTGTGTGTGTGTGTGTGTGTACTCACTCACTCTTTGTGCCTTCACTTGATGGGTTGATATTTTTAGGAGTTAATAGCTAACATAGGAAAACAATCTATGCTTTTTTGGTTTTGGAAAACTAAGTCATTCTAATAAAAAATGCAAGAGTGAGATGTATTAGAATAGTTTAATGGATGATAAATGTCTTGGAATTTCAAAAAGGGGTCTATTTCACTGATGCTAAGACTACAGGTTTATCACAGACTCTGGCATAGAAGTGATACTTGAAACCCAGCATTTTTGAATCAGGATTTTTTTTTTTTGTGAACTCCAGGCCAGTCTGGGTTACATAGCAAGTTTTGGGGAAGTCAAGGCTATATAGTAAGATCCTGCTTCATGCAAACAAACAAACAAAAATAAGATTGTATTTTATTTCAGGTAGTAGCAATAATAGAATAATTGTATTTTGTGCCTCAGATAAAATTTATAAAATGTGGACCAAAAGTTTTACTGACAAAAGGACTAAAATGGGTGGAATATAGATATAAATTTGGATATAATTTGTCATTTCTTTCTTCCATATTTTCTCTCCATTTTTCTTCTGGTCATTCACATTAAACTAGCTGCAACCCTGCCTCATCACAAGTGTTCTTTGTGTCTAGTTGAAGGACAGAATGCAGAAACATCATTGGAACTCCCAATTTCTCCTGGCTGAAGAAGCCCACCTTCTCTTCAGCATTCAGAAAACAGATTTGGCTTGGGCCTGGGATTCTATATTATACATGCAGTTTTAAGAAAGTCATTTGTTATTTCAGAAGATAGTTATCATCACATGGAGCCCATAAAACAGAATTGTGGAGACTCTAAATCAGGGTATTTTGTAAGACATTACTGAGGTCCTGCAAAAATACTCAATAAAATATTTGCAAACCGACTCCCAGAACACATCAAAAAAATTGTCCACCATGATCAAGAAGGCTACATCCCAGAGATGCAAGGATGGTTCAACATATGAAAATATGTCAATGTAATATACCATATAAAAACAAACCGAAGGAAAAAAAACACATGATCATTTCATTAGATGCTGAAAAGGCCTTTGACAAAATTCAACATCCCTTCATGATAAAGGTCTTAGAGAGATCAGGAATACAAGGAAGATACCTAAACATAATAAAGGCAATTTACAGCAAGTCAACAGCCAACATGAAATTAAATGGAGAGAAACTCCAAATGATTCCATTAAAATCAGGGGTGGGCAATGGAGGGTAGGGGGTGGGGGATGAGAACAAAAGGGAATGGGATGGTTGAGCTGGAACAGGGATGGAGTGGGAAAGCAATGAAAGAGATACCATGATGGATGGGGATATCATGGAGACAGAGAGAAACCCAGTGCTAGGGAAGTTGCCAGGAATCCCCAAGGATGACTCCATCTTGGACTACTAGAAATATTGGAGAGGGTGCCTGAACTGAACTGGCTTGCCCCAGTGATCATATTGGTGAATACCCTAACTATCATCACAGAGCTTTTCTCCAAAGACTGATGGAGGCAGATGCAGAGATCCACAGCCAAAGACCAGACAGAGTTCCATGAGTCCAGTAGGAGAGAAAGAGGAGGGATTCTATGAGCAAGTGCATGGATCATGATGGGAAAACCTGCAGAGAGGACCAAACCAAACTAGTGGGAACTCATGAAAGTTGGATCAATGGCTGTGGAGCCTGCGTGGGACTGGACTAGGCCCTCTGTATGGCAAAGTAATTGTGTAGCTTGATCTGCTTGGGGGGCCCTCTGGCAGTAGGATCAGAATCCATCCCTAGTGCATGAGTGGGCTTGTTGGAGCCCACTACCTAGACTTCCATACATTTACTATGAAACATTATATTAATTATCTGTTTGTATAAAATATTTATGTTAAAATACATTGTACAAATTTTAAAGTCAATATGCTCATTCTTCAAATGCAATTTTTGAATTATTTCTTTTGTTTTTTTGATATTATACATGTTTTCAAAGCTAACCATTTGGTATTGGATACCCAGTTGGTGTGCTTTTTGTTGAGTAAGACCATTTCTCCTTTTTACAGCATTCTCTCATTGCCAGAAATTTTTTGTGTAGGACTGAGATTTCTTTGGACTTCTCTCCATTCACATAAGCATGTCTATTGTTGTCCTTGTTCAGTCTTATTGGTGAGACTTATGGGTGTAGCTCCTGAAATTCTTAGTAGGAACAATCTCAGAGTAAACTCACTGATTGTCTGACTCTTTTCAGCCCCCAACTCATACCCTACTTCTTCTCTCCACCCCAACACTCTGCTTCTGCAATGATCCCTGAGCCTTTTAGTGGCAGCATAATGTTGTAGTTGTATATACCTGGACTGGGTTCTACAACTCTAATTTTTGATTAGTTGTGGCTTTCTATATTGGTCTCTATCTGTTGCAAAAACCAAACAAGTTTCTTTGATGAGGTTGCTGACTACACTTATATGTGCCAATAAAACAGATATTTAGAATATATATAGGCATTATGCTAGTTTAGTAAAGTGGTGGTTGTAGGATGTCTTCCAAGATCTGTGACTTTACTAGCCCTGGATAGTTGACTGACTTTAAAGTACCGGGTGTAATTTTCCTCTTGTTGAGATGATCTTAATGATCAGCAAGGCAGGATAACCCTAAGGATGCAGTGTTAGTACACATGTACTAATTGTAAAAAACAGCTCTTTAATTGTATTCAATTATTTCTACAACATAAAGTATAATGTCAAAGATCATTATCTTTATTATTATTTTAAAATTAATCATATTAATATTGGGGTATTTTTTAATTTAGTCATAAGAAATTGGATACACAAAATATCATAAAATGTACTAAGGTAATTTGACATTAACATGCATTGTTTTTAAATATACTTTTTTTTAATTTGAGGAATTCATTCATGAAAAGTGTACTTGCATCCTTTCTGTTATAACTCTCCAACATGTCCCCTCAACCACAATCACCTATTCTCAAATTTATATGACCTCTTTTCTGTATTTTATGTTTGTATTTGTTAGTTTCTTTTTGTTGTTGTTGTTGTGATTAAACATCATGTCCAGAACAACTTATAGAAGGTAGAGTGTATTTTGGCTTAGGCTTCCAGAGGGACAAGAGTCCAATCGGTGGGAAATCATGACAGTACACAGAAGGCAGGTCTTCTAGAGCAGGAAGTTCATTGTGGACAACTTCGGTGGCAAGCAGGAGGAACAGAGAGAAAATGAGGAGCTGGAAAAGCATTTTACTCTCCATGTCTGCTCCCAGTAACATACTTTTTCAGCCAGTTAACACCACCTATATATCCATAATCATTGCTACCAAATGAGAAGCAAATGTTCAAATGTACACGACTATGTGGCCTTTTAAAGTTGGATTAAATGCATTATGATGTAGCTAATGATATACACATAAAATGTATATCATTAGCTTCAGTATTGGAAGCTACTCATTTCCAGTAAGAAGTACTTCTTGGGGAGTTTTGTGTGAAGCAGTCTTGCTGTAAGAAGTATGTCACTGGAGGCAACTGTTAAGTTTAAAAATGCTACTTGCAGTTTATTTTTTCTTCTTCTTCATGATTTCAGTTTGGGTTGGGAGTGCTCAGCTTCCCGTTCCCACCACAATGCCTGCTGATTGCTAGTATGCCTTTACTTGGCCATGATGCATCATGGACTCCTATTCCTCTAG
The DNA here is from genome assembly GCF_007827085.1 of Peromyscus californicus insignis. Classification (NCBI taxonomy): domain Eukaryota; kingdom Metazoa; phylum Chordata; class Mammalia; order Rodentia; family Cricetidae; genus Peromyscus; species Peromyscus californicus. Next base: position 45,395,124 of record NW_026294491.1, on the reverse strand, counting down.
TAGAATAAGCCAAGATAAATCCACTCTTCCTTAAGTTGCCTTGATAATGATGTTTTATCACAGAAAGATAACTAATTATGTTTGATTGCTGTAAAGAGACACTATGAAAGTGTCACCATTAAGAGACACCTCATAAAAGGAAACATCTAATTGGGGCTTCCTTACAGGTTCAGAGGTTTAGTCTATTATCACCATGCCTGGAAGCATGGCAGCACACAGGCAGAAATGGTACTTGAGAAGTAGGTGAGAGCTACATCCAAAGGGGCTGACCCAGGAAGAGACTCTGGGCTTGGCATGGGTTTTTGAAGACTAGGAGCCCACACCCAATGACACTCTTCCTCCACACCCACTAATCCTTTCAAATAGTGCCACTCCCTTGTGATAAAGCACTCAAATCTATAATCTTTTTTTTTTTTTTGGTTTTTTTTGAGACAGGGTTTCTCTGTGTAGCTTTGCGCCTTTTCCTGGAACTCACTTGGTAGCCCAGGCTGGCCTCGAACTCACAGAGATCCGCCTGGCTCTGCCTCCCGAGTGCTGAGATTAAAAGGCGTGCGCCACCACCGCCCGGCTCAAATCTATAATCTTATAGGGGGGCATTCTTAGTCAAATCATATATATATATATATAAATTAATAGTATATATATAAATAATAACTATAATATTATATTTATTTTCATTTTTTTAGGTCTGATCCCTCAGGATTGTGGCCTCATCCTGATTAAAAAAGAAAAAAATAATTAAATAAATTGATTATCCCTCCCTCAATAGCCACTGACTCAGGTAGCTCTTCATCTGGCAATAGCTTTTTTTCATTGTACAAAATTCAAATCATTGTAAATGTATTAATATTATTCCTATAATATATTTTATTGACTTTGGATTTCAAGATCTTAAAAATTTTGTTTTTCAAAATATAGTTTATAACACTTTATATATAATTTGTAGCCCATATAGCTAAATTGAAATTAACTAAATAAATCTGTAGGTAGATATGATTTATGGCTGATGAATTTTATTGGCATAGGAATTTAAATAAATATAATTTGCTTATTAAAATAATACCTAGTTTGAGTGTGCATTCCATTCAAATGAATAAATGTTTTTAGAATATACTTAGAAAAATTGATCCATTTGAGAGGTTGTTAAGACTAATTTTGAATGGAAAGAAATATGAACTTGAATTGTATTATAAAATATCTGATAAAGATGAAACTTAAATATGATATTATAACCCACTGTCAAGTGGCAATTTAAACCTTTCCAAAAGTGTGAGATAATGGGATATCTGAAAAGATAGGCCATATTCAATATAATTGAAATGATGTTAGAACAGATGAGACTCTCCTGTTGAAGCAATGTGAAACTGTCATTGAAATTTTTTCATATTTCAAAAGAAACCCCTCTAGCATATTAAGAAGAGTGAGATGGTTCATATAATTTAATTTAAGATTAAATTTTAAACAGTTCTTAAGTGTTAATATTATTATTACTTCCTTTGTATGCCTTTCTATCATTTACATTATCAAATGTGTTTACTTCCACCAAAGCAAGAGACTTTGAGAATATTGAGGTTTATTCCTTAGAAAAACAAATATGCAATTGAAAATATGGATGTGAAAATATAATTACAAAGTGATTTCTACTGCTGCCTTCTCAATCTACAGAAAGTTAATTTGCTTCATTATTTAGAGAATAATACCAAAGGAGAAGTATAAATTTGCAACAACTGTATTTTCTAATTAAACCATGAAAGTGGTGATTTTTTTCATCTGTTCATCAAATATAAGATTATAAATTCTGAGTAATAGACTTATGTTTTTAAATAATATGACTTTTGTTATACTACTTGTCCTGACATTATAAGAATTAAATATATAAATTACACTTTAGTAAATTTCAAGTAGGTTATCTCAGAGAACTATAACAAATTAATTTATTTTCAAAATATGGAAAAAAGGAGATATAGTATCATGATAAAAATTTCTATAATAGAAAATGTTTTAATAAAGATAAAGATATTCAGGGTAGACTGCAGAAAAGCTAGGTGTTCTAGTTGCTGTATTGGATCTGTTAGGATGAATTTTGCAGAGTTGTCAAGAGCATAAAGGGCATAAAGTTAAAAAAGAATAAGTTTAGAAAGAAGTAACTATGGCTTCTGTCAGCTCCAACAGTGTTTTAAAATTTAATAGGAAAGAAAAGTAACAGAAAGCAACTGCTTAGCCTTAACAAGTCTGTACATAATGTCAGTGCTCACAAGAAATTGTGTGTTGAATTCTGTGAGGTCTCGCAGTACTATTCTAATGCAAAATTTGAACAGTTGCCAATTTATATAAAATTAATTAAATTTAAGTCACTGGGAAAAATTCAGTTCCCTCAAAAATTTAACATCAAATGTTACAGAACGAATTAAATCATATATTAAGCATATATAAATATACATTAAACATATATAAACTTATATTAATATATAAGCTAAGAACATTTTGATACCATTTTATTAATAATTCACACAGCTACATCTCCCTATATATGAGTATCAATTGTTTTTTGTTAATAAAATATAACTCATTATTATCTTAATAACGACAAAGCTGTGAAAAAAAATATCACCCCGAATGTACTCAGAAATTAGAAGATAGTCTTTCAATAAGTAAACCTGTGCATTTTGTTTGAATGTATAAGCTTCTAGCTCTAGGTTTAATTTATGTGAAGATGAAAGGAAATCATCAATTTAAGTCGACCCTCCCTACCTATCTCCTTTTTACCTTTCCCATTTGTTTTGGTGGCTTTCCTCTGTGATTGGCCAGGTTGGTCTGTGTGCCTGTGAGATGGAAACTATTCATTGCCGCACTGTAGTTTGCAGTCGTACACACCTAAAGATAATGGCTTCTCCCCTCATACAGTCCATCGGAGGCAAATAATTTAGCAGTGAAGTGTATTATCCCCTGATAAGCTTCCTGACCTATGATTAAATGTTGGTTGACAGTGTCTGTCTGGTACAAACCTAGGGTAAGTAATCGGCTGCTTTGAGTGCATGATTTCATTGGCTGACTAGTTGGAATTTCACTGCTCTTTCCCCCATCCTTTTGGCTGTATTCCTTCTGTCTCCACTTCTGCAATGTTCCCATATCTTCTTGCTAGCCTCCTGACTTCTGTGGGCACTCCAATTTAAATATACATGTGGACAGTGAAACTTAGTACACATATATGAGAGAAAGCATGTGATATTTGTCCGTCTGGGTCTGAGTTATCTCACCCAAAATGACTATTTCCACTTCCACACATGAATCTGATAATTTCATAATTGTATATTTCTTTATAACCAAAAAATTAATTTTTTAAAATATACCACATTTTCACTATCCATTCATAAGCTGATAGACAACTAGGCTGATCCTATTTACTGGTTGTTGTGAATAGGGCAGCAATAAATATGTTCATGTAATTTCTCTCTATTAGGCTAGAGATTCACTGGGTATATGCTCAGGACAAGTACACCTGGATCATTTATTATTTCTAGGTTTTCTAGTACCCTCAAGATTGATTTCCAACTTAACTACATTAGTTTACACTTCCAACAGCAATGCAAAAATGGTACCCCATTACCCACAACCATGCAGCATTCACTGCTATTTGTATGCCTGATGATGGACATTCTGACTAGGGTAACATGAAATCTTAATGTAATTTTATGACCTGCATTTCTACAATGGCCCAGGATGTTAAATATCTTTTAAAATGTTTGTTATCCACTTGTATTTTTCTCTTTTATGAACTCTCGTGGGATCTTCCCAGCAGGCAAGAAGAAAGTCAGCCCGGGTCCTTGGGTCCGGCATGTGGGCCTCCTCATTTAAACAAAATAAGGGGCAGAGAATTGAGAGAGTTAGAGAAACGGAATGGTTCATATGCCATGGAAAGACACATAAAGGACGAATTTAGAAGAAGGGAACTGGACAGATGTTGGAGGTTAGTTTGCCCCCTGGGTCTATGGTGACAGTACTGAGGAGGGAGGTCTGTTTGTACCAGGGACCACTGCCATGTCCGGATCAGGCTGCTACCAAGGGCCATGTGTATGTCTTGGGTCCTACAGTAGCCAGGGTCTGTATTGATATCCATGGCTCCTGTTGCTGTAGAGTGCCATGCTGACTCCAGTGGACTGGGCCACCTCCTAAGTCCGAGTTCGGGTCCACGAGCCATGCTGCCACGGGGGCCGTACTGATCTGGGGGTCCTTTGCCGTCACCTGGTCCCATGGTGACAACCAGGCCTAGGCTGCTGCCAAAGACCATGTCTGTGCTCATGTTTCTACAGCACCTGAGGTCCGTGTTGATGCCCATGTCCACACGGTGCCACCAAAAGCCAAGTGAAGCCTTGGGTCTGGGCTGCATCCTGTGGCCGTGTTGGTCCCCAGGGGCCATGCTGCCACCAGAGCCATCCTGATCTGAGTGCCTGGAACTACCACTCAGAACAAGGATGTCAACCAGGCTAAGCTGATGCATGAGGCCATGTCTGGGTCCGTGGCCCACATGCACCTGTGGGCTGCGTTGAACTCTGTGGCACAAGTTGCCACTAGGGCCTATAGAAAGGCTCAGGATCTGGTCCAGAGCCTGTGGTTTTGGTGGAGTCAGGGGGGTGGGGACACGCCACAGCAGGGGTCATACAGATATGGGTGGCCTGTGCTACTACCCAGGGCTAGCATGTCATCCGGGCCCAGGCTGCCGCCAAGGGCCAAATATGTGTCTGTGGCCTTGTAGTGTCCAGGGTCAGGATTGATATACATGGCTCTCTGGTTACCACCAAGAGCCATGAAGAAGCCCAGGGTTAAACCAGCCACCTGAGTCCAAGTTAATATCCGAGGACCAGGATGCATCCATGTCTGAGTGGCCTGTGCTGCTACTCAATGGCATGGTGATGTCTGGGCCTGAGCTGCAGCTGAGGGCCATGTCAGGGTCTGTGGTCCCACTGAAGCCAGGGTCAGTACTGATATCCCATGCTCCTGTTGCCATGGAAGGCCATGCAGACACCCAAAATCAAGGGCCAAGTTACTGTCTCCGGGCTCTGCTGCCGCGGGGGCAGTGGTGACCTCCAGATCCAGATGCTGCTAAGGATCATGAGCGGGCTTTGTGGAACCCACTACCTATGATGGGACACCTCTTGCAGCCTTGAGGCAGGGGGGAGGGCTTGGACTTGCCTCTACTGAATGTGCCTCCCCATGGAAGGCGTTGCCTTCTTGTGGGTGGGAGTAGGAGAGGTTGGGAGGGGGAGGCTGTGGGGGGGGGGGGGGGAAGAGGAGGATCTTTGGTGTGTAATATGAATGAAAAACATTTTCTTAATAAAAAATGTTTAGTCTTATAACTCCTTTAAAATCCTTTTTTCATGTAAAATGAATGAAAAAATTTTCTTAATTAAAAAAACAGAGAAAAAAAAGACTGTCTTTCTAGTTGATAACAATAATCGGTTCTTTCTTTGCAGCTGCAGTTACAGTCTATCAATTAGGAAGTTGAGATTTATTGCAGGTGTGTTGTTGGAATGACTCTGTTTCTTATTACTTAAGAAATAGAATGTGATCTTCAAATATAACTCCTACATTCAACATAAAACATTCTGTTGTGTATATATAGCTGTAAGAACAAAGAGATGCAGAGCAACCAAGATGAGAGAATAAAGAGAATTCAACATGAGAAAATAAAGAAAAGTAGCCACCAAGAAAACAGGTGTGAGTGTGAATTTTTTTACCCTAAAACCCCTCAGATAAAAGTCGTAAGTTTTGGGACACTGTCTACTTTTCCTTTGAGCTCTGTCTGCATCTAGAAGCTGGTTTCCCAGGCTGCAATAAGATATTAATTATTATTTTAGCTCAGTAAATGTATGGTAATCTCATTGATTCGTTTGACAAGCTTCAAGAAGGACAGTCTTAAATTTGTAATTGCTTCAGCTTTTGTGGATCTTATGAAAGATAATCAATAAAATATCCTTTTAATTTTTATTTTATGATAATGAAGTTATACATTTTCTTTTACTTTTTATGCATGATCATGTATCTTCAAGTTCTCTGCTGGTGACCTTCAAAACATTGTAGTTTTGATTGGTATCTCAATGTGCTACAGTATGTACAAAACAATTATTTAGAAATATTTTCCTTTTCATAATTAAAATGAATATTTTAGCATTAAGATATTTTTCTCTTTATAAATTACTGTTAATTTTTTATACAATAAATTTTGGTCATGTTCCTTCCCTACTCTATAAATATTTCAATAATTTATTGTGAATATTTCAAATGTATGAAAAATAAAAATATTTTTCTGTGAATAGATCTCCCTATTGATGGATTTTTATACTTATATAAATCAATATGTACATGATACACTTTATTTATATGTTAATCAATTTTATTTTCAGACTTAACTTTAGATGCATTATAGACATTACTTTATCCTTTTTAAATACTTCATTATAAATATCACTACAAAGTATTCCAGTTTATTAATTGCTCTTACTTTCCATGTGCATTATACAGAACTTAAATTGTATATGGAAAACTGAAAAATAATATTACTCTTGTGTTTTTGAAGTGCTGCTACTTTTTGAACTTTAGATTGTATTATTTTGTGATCATAAACTTTTTCACAGTATTGAAATAAAGAAATCTAACCAAAAATATTTATGTCTTATTTGGAAGATTTTTAATAACAAACAATCGAACAAAGAAAAAACCTTGGAGTTTTACCAGAAACAGACAAAAACAAATCTTTGGGTTAATTAAAATCAACAGTGTAGTCTTCAGTGTGATGTGTTTTAAAAATTGTTACAGCTTAACTATGAAAGCTACTTTACTGTCATTTTTGCAGCAATTATATTCTCAGGTGAAATATATTTTGAAAGGTATATTAACAGGTGATAACGTGAAAATCACTTTCAACAACAATTTACTCTAAGAAAAAATTTAAAAAAATATATTCTCTCTTGCCTAGTGTTGAAAACTTGAATATTCTTGATACTGCCCTATGAGTTAAAAGATTATCATTTTTGTCTAATGGAGGACTGCAAGTCACTGTCCTGTAAATAATTTCATATTCTTCACAGGTATAGAGAATCTTTCTTTTCTCTGTGGTTCATATTCTGGTCAGAATGCTATCATTCATGCAATCCTAAATTGTAGGCACATGTTTGGACTTCTCTTCTTAAAGGTCCAAACTTCCTGAAGCAGAAGGTGTGATAGCTTTTTCTTGCTGCCAGCTGAGCTGATTTGAATAAGAATGTCCCTCATGGCCTCATATGTTTGAGTATTTGGTCCTTAGGTGGTGGAATTGGGGAAGTGTTGTTGGTTTTTGTTCTTTTTTGGGTGGCCTGACACCCAGCTCCTCAATAAATCACACACAGAGGCTTATTCTTTTTTTTTTTTTTTGATGTATTTCTATTTTCTTTGTATTTATTTCATGACTTTCAAAGAGCTAAAGTGCAAAAATTCATCCATGTTTTCATATAACATTTAGTTGACATTTCTCTTTTAGGCTCTTTTAGACTATGATATGATCTCATTCTTTGCTTGTCAATAATGACCTTGGCAAGTTGGAAGAGTACTCACCAATGGTGCTGTAGAATAGTCTTCAGTCAAATTTTTTTTCTAAATATTCTCTCCTGGTTAGCCCAGGATTGTGGATTTTTGCATAGAGAATTTCAAAGGAAAAATTTAATACCTTTCTTTTCACAATGTATTACATTAGAAAAGTGTGAAATGCGGCCGGGCGGTGGTGGCGCACGCCTTTAATCCCAGCACTCGGGAGGCAGAGCCAGGCGGATCTCTGTGAGTTCGAGGCCAGCCTGGACTACCAAGTGAGTTCCAGGAAAGGTGCAAAGCTACACAGAGAAACCCTGTCTCGAAAAACCAAAAAAAAAAAAAAAAAAAAAAAAAGAAAAGTGTGAAATGGTACATTTTTACTCCACATAGTCAGTACATGCAGTGATTTCATGTTAAGTTTTATATGTAATATTTTTTTTATTTTATTTTGCAATACCATTCAGTTTTACATATCAGCCACAGATTCCCTTGTTCTCCCCCCTCCCGTCCCCCTCACCTTCCCCCCAGCCCCCGCCCCTCCATTCCTATCTCCTCCAGGGCAAAGCCTTCCCCACAGACTGAGGTCAACCTGGTAGACTCAGTCCAGGTAGCTCTAGTCCCCTCCTCCCAGGCTGAGCCAAGCAATCCTGCATAGGCCCCAGGTTTCAAACAGCCAACTCATGCAATGAGCACAGGATCCGGTCCCACTGCCTGGATGCCTCCCAAACAGATCAAGCCAATCAACTGTCTCACCCATTCAGAGGGCCTGATCCAGTGGGGACCCAGAGGCTTATTCTTAATTATGAATGTCCAGCTTTAGCTTGGTTTAGTTTTTAGCCAGCTTTCCTTGACTTAACTTATCCCATCTGTCTTTTGTCTCTGGGCTTTTCCCATTCTCTTACTTCTGTAAATCTTACTCTTACTACTTGAGTTGCTGTGTAGCTGGGTGGCTGGCCCCTGGAGACCTCCTTCTTCTCTGGCTCCTCAATTTTATCACTCTTCCATCTCTTCTCTCCTTCTTCCCAGATTTCTCCATCTATATAGTCTCTCTGCCTGGTGGCTCTGCCTATGCTTTCTCCTGCCTTGCTATTGGCCAGTACTTTATTAGCCCATCAGGTGTGTTACACAGGCACAGTTAACACAGCATCATAGAGTTAAACAAATGCCATAAACAAAGCTAACACACCTTAAAATAATATTCTACATCAGGGAAGGATTAGGAGGATGTGGTGTCTTTAGAGAAGCTTTGTCATGGGGAAATGAGAGGTAGGCCTCTGAGTTTCAATGGACTCATGCCATTTCCAGGTAGATCCTCATTCCCCGTTTGCTTTTCATTACGGGAGCTCTCAGCTGCTCCTCCAGTTGCCTGACACCTGTACTCCTCCATCATGAACTCTAACCTCTGAAACCTGTAAAAATCAAATAAATGCAAACTCCTATCACTTGCCTAAGTCATGCTATCTTATCAAAGCAAAAGAATAATCACTAGTATAGCATCTCTAAATGGTAAACATGACTCAAATAGGTCTGGATGGATGGGAGTCCGACACACATGGCCAGTCAAAATTTTCAGTGGATTCACATCAATCCTTTGGTAGTCCTTGATCTTCATTGTTCTCATTACAGGATGATTTAGTGCTTGCAGACAGTTCGTATTTTAGACATTCTCCTTATTATCTGAATGGGACAAAGACAACCAAGTAAATGTCATAATATAAAATAATATTGTCTTTGAAAAAACTGTCAGCCCTACAGTTTTCAATTTTGTTATTCCACTACAAAGGCTGTGCGCTTAATCTGTGACACATGTTTATGTTTACTGAGACCATCACAACTAGTACTTGCCCTCTTAACTACATGTTCACCAGCTAATGGACTAAATATGGACATAACTTTATGATAGAGGTTTTGCCTCTCTTAGTTGTATGCAAACTAATGATGCCAACAGTATAGTATATTTTCCATTTCCTCCAAGTATCTGATGCATAACAGGACCTTAATAAATATATGTTAATGAATAAGCAAATCACTTTGCATAGCATATTCAACATGTATGGATAGTATTTGATGAGTTATGAATTATTTGACTTAACAGGTTATTAATAAAGATAACTTCAAAATTTAGTAGATAAATATCATGGAGAAAGTATATTTTAATTGTAATTTATGTGTTATTCTCCATGTTTCATATATACTATGTTTCTATTCTACTTCAGTACTGTACAGTAACACAATTAAAACACATAGTACATTTCAGAAAATCATAGTGGTAAGAACACTCCAAACTTTAGTAGTACTTCTATTATTTTCAGTTAGTAGAAATAATTTTGTTAGAACTTTTTGAATCAGTGCCTTTCTACTTAATTTCACATTTTAAAAGGAATGGAAATAAATAAAACACTAGTAAGATTTTTTTAATGTCAAACTTCCACTACAAACATGTAATTATATCCTTTAGTGTACATCTATTTTGATGCAAAACTGATGCACCCACACTGCTACTGATTCAGACCAATCAGTATCCAGAAGTTCTTGTCATTTTTTTTACTTATGTTGTAACAACAGAGCTATTATTTCTTTCCTCCTTATCAAGATTATATATACTGCTATGGAATAAAAACAACCCCCAAATAGCATATAAACAGGTGCTGGTGTTTAATTAACAGTTTTTGAAAGTAATTACATGTTTAGTTATTTCCATACATGGAAGTTTGAAAGCTTCATTATATCCTGTGGTGTTTTCTTCAACATTGGCATGTTGCTACTAATTGGTCAAGAAAGGGAAAAAAAGTCTCCCATTTGACATTTAACCACATGTTCATTTGGTGAAGCAGCTGCAATTTTATAAACTTTCATTTCAGGAAAGATTAACACACAGTTCCATTTTATTTTATGGAAAAAGTCATTTTAAGCTATTAGTGCATGTTAGCTCTCAAGTATTTGATAATCTCACAGTGAAATAAAGGTTAACAATGTCTCCTGGATAGAATTAGCATCCATCAAAAGCATTGGCAGGGCCCATTTCTTATTATCAAAAAACACAGCATGAGATAGAGAACAAATTGTACTCTTACTGGTATTGGAGTTTTCTGAAAAACAAGCAAAATTGAATGCAGCCTCAGGGATTCAGACAATTATATGCAGTCTTACTGCAGGATTTTTATAGCACTTTATACTACTGAATTCATAAACCAAGATGCAGAATTTATTAGGATTGCTGGTACTGATATTGTTAATTATTTTGTCAAGTCATAATGTGGGATTCATCTCTAATGTAGGAAAACATCTATGTGTAAGCTACTCAAGTTAACCTTGGGTGTGGTTCCATAACTTCTGAATAATTTAATATCAAGATTTGTGATTTATAAAAAACATTTAGGTATTTACTATTATATAAAATGATAAAAATCTAAGAAATAATTATAAATTATCATCTACTGGCCAATGCTGAAAGTCTCCAAATATGGCTTGGGTTAAAATCTACTATTATTGTTTTCTTGTTTATACTTTTTAAATATATTTGAAAAAGAAAAGCTTGAGGAAGAGGTCCTATATCATTGCCTGTTTTGTGACTAGACATCACTTTAATGAAGTAACAAGAAAGAAGGGTGGTAAAAATCTAAATTTTTTAACCAGTAGGTGATAAACATGTAGAGATAATTTTTCCACTAAATAGACATTTACAGTTGTTGATGCAAAGCAATGAATAGAACTTTTAAAATTTGATAGAACCAAATAAATCATAAGTTTATGCTTTTCTGAATGTTGAATTATATAAGACAATGTTGTGAAACTGATATAAAAAGGGAGAATTTGAATTACTGACTCCATAGAGATACATTTACTGCCAGTACAAGGGCATCTATAAGTCAGTTACAAAGACAGATAATATAACATTCTGGAACTGATAGATGTGGAGAAAGGATAAAGAATACAAATGCTTTAGTTATATAAAGCATCATAAAGAAAACTATCTGTGTCCATGTGCATGTGTGTGTATGTGTGTGCATGTGTGTATGTGTGTGAACCTTTGCTTTTGTGTTACCTTGTCTGAGTATGTGTCTAGACTAAAACATAAATTAAAATTGAAGTAAAGAACTTTCATGCTTTCCACTGTAGAATTTGGTGTGTGTGTGTGTGTGTGTGTGTGTGTGTGTGTGTGTGTGTGCATGTGTTATTCACTTAACCCTAAGAAATAACCCTCAAATGGTTTATGAAGATATTCAAGGTGAAAATGAGTGAATGGAGGAGTTGAAAATTGAGCAATTCAGGGAAACTGATATCATGTCTAAACTACCTTATTTTTTTTCTAACCCTAGCTCGTCCTTTGACAATGTCCTGACAAGTATGTTATGTTCTTAACTGTGCATAAAAGCTTGGCTAGAATTTGCACAGAAATCTCTGATGAACAGCTAGTATATTATTGAAGCTTTCCTTGGATTAGATGCACATGCATTTGCAATGTTGGAAGTGAGATAATTAAATATATTATCATTTATACTCACTTTATGATGCTATAGAATGTATTCATTTATTCCTCCTAACAACTTCTAATTATGTGTTTATTATTATGTCACAAGGAAAACATTAAAGGGTTAATTTTCAATAGGATCAAATTCCTGAAAAATGGTAGACATTACCATATGACAGAACAATTCAGTTTGTAAGGATCCATCTATAAAAAATGGTAGTCCACACTGGGAGGGCATTGATGAGGCACGTGTTTATTCTGCATCTGAAGTACTTAGGAATAAGGGAATCATGGGAAAACAGTAAATAACAATCCCAAAACAAGGCAGGTAGCTGTTCCATTCTGAAGTTTGAAGGAGCCAGATGTGTTTGGAAGATGCTTTGCTGGTGATGTAATTCAGCATGCACACAGGCAGTGTGTTAGCAGCACTGTTAGAAGCTACAGGACTGTGTGGTTCAGATTCTTTGTTGGGCTCTAATTCAGGTGATGATGTATAGTAAAAAAAAAAAAATTGGTTAGAACTTGAATTCTAGCTCCCACAAACAGAATAAAGCCATTTTATACCCAGGTCCAATTAAAAATCCTAAAATCATTTGTAGAAGAATACTAGAGTTCCTTGACAAAGAGAAGTGGAAGATATTCCCAACTTCCAAGAACAAAGGGTTTCATTGTTTTTTGTTTGTTTGTTCAGTTTCCTGTGTAGCTGAAAATCCATGAAAGCTAAGTCCACCTATTGTCAAAATAGTGTTAACAGTAAGCATTGTCATATATGACTGAAAAGCCTTCGATATTTTAGAGTGATTTCAGTACTCTCAGGCATGAAGTACAACTGCATAGCCACCAGCCTTCAAAGAACACAGGGAAACTCATCAATAATACCGATGTTGTTAGTATGCACCAGAATTCTTGAAAAATAATATAAACTGTGTCTGCAAAGACTGGTTGACAGATTAGGATTGCAGTAATGTGGAAAAGTTCGAGTGTTGCAGGTACAGAGGCTAATTACATTAACTGACATTTGGTGACTAACAGTCTTGTTACCTCTCAGCTCAGGTTGCCAATAATATATTCTAAAATTGGCTTTCTTTGTCCTGTTACTCTATATCATCATAAAGCTCCTTCCACACTGGAACATGGAACCTGTGGCAAACCAACTTCGAGTTTCCTGTATATTGGGCACATAAATTTGCCTCGAGAGTGAACTATCGCTTACTCTCTCTGATATGAAAACTATGATTTGCATAGGCAGTAGCCCTCAAGCCAGATCTTTATTACATACCCTCCCTCATTTCTCAATGGTATGACATAAGCTGTACACTGCTGGAGTGACATGGTGTTTGAGAATGTGATAGGAAAGTGGTTAGAGAAGATTGGAGTCCTTAATGTAGGGCTCAAGAAAGTGTGTGTCCTGGGGAGTAGGCAGATAGGACACAGTCAAGTTGTATTGAAATACTCCACATATAAATTTACTGCCTAGGAGATCAGGGAAGGACATCTCACATGCTTTGCATATTACTCTGTGAGTGTGCTCTGAAGATCCATAGACATGAGCCATCCAGCATGGAATCTCTCTTCATGTCAAGAGTTAGCAAACATTATGGTCTGTGGGTCCACAATCACCTTTCAGGTGCACATTCAAGTTTTTAGATGTGTGTACTCTCCCTGGTTTTTTCCTGTGCTCTGCTCATTAGGCAAATTCAGAACCCAAGTTCATCTCTCTTACATTGTTGCCTCGTTTGATTTTACTGTGCCAATCTCATATAATGTCTACCCTCTGGTGGATTAAAGATTGATTGTATGGATTATTTATTTAAAACTGTTTATTCCAGAGATAGGTCTATTCTTTCCATTTATTTACATTTTCACACCACCTTCTGACATTGAAGTAATTACATAATACACAGTGGACACCACTCAAAATTATTTAATGTGATTAAAATGTATACAGTATTTTAAAAAACATATTTCTTCTTACAATTTGCTATGCTACTTTTGTGTTTAAATGGTCTATAAGCATCTATATAGGTTCTAGAAAGCCCATATATTTATTGTTATTAAATTAAATTTAAATTATACTTTAGTAATTTTCTTCATTACCTAGAATAATTCTTGAAATCTTAAAAATAGTTTATAAATACTATATAATATACTCGTGCATTTTGGGGGCAAGTAGATGGGACTAGAAAAAAAATCAATGTAAGTGAGGTAACCCAGACCCAGAATGGCAAATATAGTATGTATTTGATTACATATGGATATTATGTAAATCAAACCATAGAGTCCATAGGGCCTAGACTGCTCAGATTCCTAGAGGATTTAACTGAATTCAAGAAACTTTAGTCAACAGTTGACAATATTTCTGAAAACCACATACTGTGCTGGCAAGGTCACATGACAAAGAATGTTTGGGAAAAAAGTGCAAGTACTTAAGGGAAATGCTGGGACTTGCTCTCACAGTTTCTCAGTTCAATTAAAAAAAGTGTTGTGCAGGCACCAAGTCTGCTGCTAATAGTGCTGCTGCCTGAAAACACAGGTGAGAACCAAGAATCCACATTTAAAATAAACTAAGATGCTCATTGTCACTGCCAAATATCAAGATTCAGAGCAATCTAAAATTCAAAGTCTTGAATATCTCTACCAAAAGTTAACTAAGAAGACAAAAGCCCTGAGTTAGGAAGAATCAACTTGTATTCCAGGAATAAAAATTATTTTGCTCAATATGAAAATTGGGAATTATAAAAAGGATAAAGCTGAAGAGAACAAGCTTTTCATGTTTATCTCTTGAATTTTTTCATGGAATTAAGCAAGTAATGAAGATTCTTAACTAAGAAGGAGATTAGTACCAGGCTTTCATTCTTCAATTTATGTTACAGTCTGTGGTCATAACTGTATGCACTGATTCAGATAGATTCTTATTATCGTCATAAATGGGTAAAAAACCATGTTGGCTTTTAATACCATGACCGTGATAGAGGTTAATCATAAGTTACAGATTCAGTTTAGATTTAGAAAATATGTTTGACAAGATTAAAGACAGAAAAAAAAGTATTGTGCAATATGTAGTTGTATAAACCGGGATAACACCTGACAGGTTTGAGGAGAGGAAAAAGATTGCTTGATGATTTGTAATTATCTAAGTCAGCATAGGCTAAGTTTACCTGTGTGGAAATACAACAGAGGACTTCAGGCTGACATGTTTATGCTCATTATTAGCAACAGGGGACTCTGCTTCAGGTTGATAGAGGAGGTACCATCTGCAACACACTGGTTCATGACTGTTGTCACAGAAAACATAACTAGAGGTGCTAGGTGCCCACTTGTTTACATCGCCTGCAGTTCATGCTCATCTTCACAGTTGTCTTAGGTGCCAATATAGTCAGAACCATTTTTCGGATCCAATTTAGTGTCAAAGTGTATATGCAAAAGAACAGGTAGAACTTTTACTGACTACCAACATTTAGTGTGATAACATACATTCACAATGATTTTTCTTAAAATTCAGATTATAGCATGGGCTTGAAACTCACTATGAGTGAAGACTGTTTTCATTCCTCAACCTTATGGATATTTTCCAGCCTCAACGTCTTGAGTGCTGATTAAAAGCATGAGATACAATACAGTGATAAAAATAAATTTCAACTTGTAACTCAGTTTAGAATAGTTTGTTTATAGTCATGCTTTATTTTTTTTATAAAACATTAAATTGCTAAAGAAATAATTTTAAATATGGGATCAGAAGATCGTATCACTCTTGGCTGATAATTATTTCCCATGGAGTTTGAGTCGTTATCTTCAGTGATGTGACCACTAGTATCGTACCCATTCTCAAGGAAATAAGCCAGCATACATCCTTAAAATCAGTCATTCACAAAAATAAAAAAAGACACAACAATACAAAGGGTTTTGGGAGAAACAACACAAAGGGATTCTAGTGGGGAGATATATTAAGGTAGTGGGATGTATATAATTGAAATTATATGCATGTATGAAAGTGTCTAAAATAAATTTATTTTAAAACATACAATTAGTACTCAATAAAATACCATTTATTTCTAACATATCATGAAATTGATATATAGGATTATATCTTAATAGGAAGTGTTTCCTTGATTTGGAAATATAAGCAGTATTACCATCATATATTTGCAAGACTTAATTTAAACACAAAGTTTACAGTCTATTTTAGTTTCCTGGGAATTAGAGAATGGTAGAAAATCCCTAAAAAAAGTAACTAGATTTTTAGTAGAACAATAACTTATATTTAGTTCTTCTTCTGGGCACCAGTAAGAAAATATTACATTTTTTTTTCAGTTTAATCTTACATTTTACAAGTAATTTAAAACACTGAAAGCTATTACAAAATACTAATGACAAAACGCCTGATTAGATGACAACAGAGTAAGTCCGTAGATTATCAAGTTTGTTTGTTTACAAAGCTATTGTTTTTCCATTGCTTATGCACAAAGAAATGGGTGAGAAGCATGTTACCTCCAGCAGTTCCACTAATCAATGGTATTAGTAGTGAGGAAAGGATTGCAAGAGGCAGTCAAGGGAATGGCTATATCAGATTCTTCCTGACAGATAATTGTGGTTTCAATAGTGAATACAAAGCAGGAAATGATCACAAGAGAGCAGTCTTCAGTATCTGCAGACACAGGATGGTTCAGAATTGCTCAGAATACATCATGTTGTGTGCTTTTGCTTACTGGGTGAATGAATTTTCATTCTCCATTAATGAATAACAACTTTTTTGTTTGTGTGATTTACTTGGGAGCTAGGTGGCAGCCCCCTGCCAAATAGCTAAAGAGTGAAAAATAAACAACACCACCCAGGTCCAGTTTGAAGAAGAGTACATTGTGCCTAGGGATCCTTGTTTAAGACATAGACTCATAGGCAATAGTTTCAGGACAGGTGTATTCAGTTGAATGAATTCTTCTCGAAGGTCAGAAGGCCTGGGGAACAAAAAAAAAATCTGTTCTAAATGACTGTTAGGACATTACTCGTCATCTAATTAGTATAACATGGGATAAAATGAACTTAACATGACATAATGTAAGAAAAGTAGCAACCTTTAAAAAATGATGACTGCATAAGGCAATAGGTCTATATGTTCAAACAAAAGTTAATTTAGAGTTTTTAGCATACAAATATACACTCTTTGCCACCAAGATCCTGTTTGCTTACTTAAAAACAAAACAGTGTGTAGCTAGAGTTTTCCTGCCTTGCCCACAGTCAGGACAAATCTTTGTCACCTGCCAGTCCCATAAGCCGCTCAGACCCAACCAAGTAAACACAGAGACTTATATTGCTTACAAACTGTATGGCTGTGGCAGGCTTCTTGCTAACTGTTCTTATAGCTTAAATTAATCCATTTCCATAATCTGTACCTTGCCACATGGCTCGTGGCTTACTGGCATCTTCACATGCTGCTTGTCATGGTGGTGGCTGGCAGTGTCTCCTTCTGCCTTCCTGTTCTCTCAGTTTTCCTCTCTGTTAGTCCCGCCTATACTTCCTGCCTGGCCACTGGCCAATCAGTGTTTTATTCATTGACCAATCAGAGCACACATTTGACATACAGTCCATTCCACAGCAACAGTGTATAATCATCATTAATAAATCATATTTTTATAAAGTCCTTCCTCAAGGTGGGTGTTGGCACACGCTCATATGATTCAGAGGTAGGACAATCACTACAAGTATGTGACTAACCAGGTAAACAAAACCAATTCCAAACTAGCTGTGGCTACATAGCAAGGTCCTGTTTCATAAAGCACAAACAACTCTCACTTAATAACATTTTGATATTGTTTGTAGTTTGTTAGTTTTGGGGTTACTGAATCTATTGTAATCACACATCACATTTCATAACTTTTCATACAATGAGTCAATGTAGTTTCCTGATCATATCAGAGGGGCTCTTGCCCTGTCAAAACTCTATGAATATTCTTTTATGAAATAAGTAGAATTATCTCATAGTAAGTTGATTTGTTTAGGACCAATACTGTGTCTGGTAATACATTTTTTTTTTTTGGTTTTTCAAGACAGGCATACATTTTTAATGTCAAAACACAATGTAAACAGAAGGGAAGCTTCAAAATAGCTTAGAAGAAATCTGCAATGAACTAGACAGGTAAGTGTGATTTTGTAAATTTGGTACATCTTTAGAGACAAAAAAGAAAAAAAAAAAAGATGTTCCCCACCCACAACCTTGAGAGGGTTGGCAGATGCTCACAAATGTTAGGCTCAATCTGGAGCTAATCCCTAAGGGCTAAATGACAACTCTTTCTTATGTTAGTTGTGTGGATTTTATACTACTTGTCACTCTATGATTAATGGTTTGTGGGAGAAAAATGTCAGTAAAAATGTTCAGTGAATGGGTAGAAGGTATGCCATAGTGATAAGACAATAGACAAAATCTGCATCAAGAGAGATTCTTCAGTGGATGTCAGTTGATACCTTGCAGAAAATTTCAGCATCTAGTTTTATGCCTTTAATTCCACTTTGGATTAGAGATTTCAGCATTTAATCATTACCAAAAATTGTTTCTCTAAATGTCATTTTAACAGTGATTTTTAACACTGTTTTACCAACCCTGTCCCCAGTGAAAAGTAAACAATTGGCTAGGCACCAATTCCTGAATGATTCATGCTTCAAACCAAAATAATTAAGTCATCAGTCTGCTTTCTTTAGCTATAATCATGAAAGTCAAGAAATTTCAAAACTTGAGATTCTCATTGCATGTCATAATTAGTTAGACAGCAAATATAATGAGCTATTTGTTTGGCAAAACTTACACAATCAAGTATCTTACAACATAATTGGATGTGTAACTCTAAAATATTACAATTTAATATTTGAATGAAATTTTATAGAAAATGTTTCAGAGTCTACTTTATAACTCATAGTACCAAAGGTGTCATCCAAGAGAAACTTATTCATTGTGAACCTTTAGAACAATCATGTTTGGATCTGTGTACTCTGTAGGAATGTCTAGTAAGAGGTAAATTTAGCCCACAGTTTGGGTGCTTAGGTGGCCGATTACAACAGTGCAGAACAGAGCATCCAGAATGACTCCTATATTGCAATACAGGAGTGGTCTCTGACTAGCCCTCATCAGAGTGTCTTCTCCTTCTGTAGTGTGCAGTGTTTGCTGCTCAAATTTCACATATTTTCATTTTATACTTTAGAAAGTAAAAGTATGTGTTTAGAATTAAGTAATATCCATTGTGAACTTTTAAGGAAAATAGAAAAGATCAAGGTAGGTTAGTATATATATATATATATATATATATATATATATATATAATTGTAAATAAATATGCCTATGCTACTTAAGGAAAAATTGGACAATAGAATTAGAATTAATCTAGCTTTAAGTATATCTATAGTAAAAATTTCCAGTAGTTCATCTTTTATTGTCAAAGATTTTACTTGACAATTATTTACTTGACAATTATATTACTCTAATAGTAAATGCTTTTCTGTCAAGTCTGCACTAATTTTCTAAATTCAGTTCCTATCTAGTGGAGATAATCAGTACAATCTCCTATGCATTTACTTCTTCACATTTTAAGTTTTTGATACTTGAGTATACTACATTTCTAATAAAACCCATTTTATATATAATTGTGAAAACAGGCAAGTAGGTTCTATGCTAAATGTCTCTTAATGCCTCTGTGACTATATTGTTTATGACATTTCCAATGTTTTCATCTATAATTATGAAAACTTAACTTACTGAATAGTATTTTAATTTTAGCTTTCATTTTTATTTGAAATCACTAATAGAACATTATCACAGCAGGACATAGATTACAGTATTTTAATTTTCTACCTTTTTGTCCTTATCCTCAAACTCATCTGTTCAGCCAACATATTCTTCAGAAGTCAGTATGTGTAATTCTAATAAAAGCCATTTTGATTAGAGTGGGATTGAGATTGTAATACAGCCAAATGCCCACTCTGCTAGACCTTTCCAATTTAAACCTTCCTGAAGATTCAAGAAACACTGGAACTTTTGAAACAGGACCTGGAAACTTATCAAATCATATGTATGCAGCAGAACACTCATTTTTAATTAAATCATGATTTATTTTCTAGAAGAATATTTTTAAATGAGAAAAATTCATATTGAGTGGTTATTAAATTTGTTACCATGTATCAAGAACTAACAAACTAAAATTTTGTTGTTTCTTTTGAGACAGGAGTTAGAGTAAGATGATCATGCACTTTAGTTTTTTAAAATGCTCCTTTACTGAAGTAGTTTCTCATTCATCACTGAGATACGCCATCATGTAAATATACACAATTGTCAGATGTCAATATTCTCAAAAAATGTTAAGAATGTTTCTTCTGTTGTAAATTTTCTGCTTCCAAGAAAGTAACAACTCTCACTGAAATGATACTCAATATATTATGTATTTTTCCATGACATTCATTTTAATCATAGTAATTTTGTGCATGAAGAGAATTGTCCTGACATTATAAATATTTCATGTGGAGTTGATTAAAGTCATGTTTTTAATTTTGTCCACTTAAAATTTTTAAGTAAGGATTTTGCCAGTAGGATTACCTAAGGAAGCATTATATAGTCTTTTTGTCATTCATCTTTGAAAATGAGAAGTGCTGATTATTTCTTTTGTTCAGTTGTTACAAGTGATTGTGCCTTCGTAAAGATAAACTGATTAATACTAGTCATTCAAAAGACCTCTACCCTTGGCAAACACTGAAATGGTAAAGTGTCTCTTGTGCTTTTACAAATCCTTCCTTCTCTCCGACATTTTATTTGGTGTTCTTGAATATTGAAAGTAAGGCTTTGTCTTACATAATTACTGAAAAATCAGACCCCATTTTTCCTCTTTAAGATAGAACTAAAACTATTCAAAAATTTTAGTACTTAAGAAAATGCGTAATGATATACTGTATTTCTATCATGAAAAATATCATATCAGAATTATCAACAGAAGGAAGAAATATATCTTGATTAAACTAGAATTTTATTGAAAATTACAAAACTGTATATCTTGAAAACAAATAGGGACAAAGAAATTATATATATATGTTATATATGAAGAAATTATATAAATGTAATTTCTTCATATATAATATATATTCCTAGCAAATACATATATATTGTTCATCCTTAATATAAAATATAGGTGCTATTTTTGTATGTATTTGTATTTAAAAGACATGAATATCATTAATTTTTTTAAGAAATAATTTAATATGATTACCAGAGTAGACCAGTTCAGGCACCCTTACTACTATTGCTAGTAGTCTAATCTGGGGTCATTGTTGTGGATTCCTGGGAATTTTCCTAGCACCAGATTTCTCCCTTACCCCATAACTTTTCCCTCTATCAAGATATCTCTTTCATTGCTTTCCCACTCCATCCCTCCCCCAGCTCAACCATCCCCTTCCCTCAAGTTCCCATCCCCCATTCCTTCTCCTCTATAGCCCTCCTCATTCCCTGTTTACTCATGGAGATCTCTTCTGTTTCCCCTTCCCAAGATGATCCTTATGTCCTTCTTAGGGTCCTCCTTGTTTCCTAGCATCTCTGGAGCTGTGGGTTGTAGCCTGATTATCCTTTGCTTTACATCTAATATCCACTTATGAGTGAGTACATACTATATTTGTCTTTATGAGTCTGGGTTACCTCACTCAGGATGATTTTTTCCAGTTTGATCCATTTGCCTGCAAATTTCATGATGTCATTGTTTTTTACAGCTGAGTAAATACTCCATGTATTTGTGTATATGTACCACATTTCCTTTATCCATTCTTTGGATGAGCGGCATCTAGGTTGCTTCCAGGTTCTGATTATTACAAATAATGTTGCTATGAACATAGTTGAGCATGTAGCCTTATGGTATGATTGAGCATCCCTTGGGTATATGCCCAAGGGTGGTATCATTGGGTCTTGAGGTAGATTGATTCCCAATTTTCTGAGAAGTTGTTACACAGATTTCCAGAGTGGCTGTACAAGTTTGCACTCCTAAGAACAGTGGAGGAGTGTTCCTCTTGTTCCACATCCTCTTCAACATAAGCTGTCAGTGTTTTTGATTATAGACATTCCGACAGGTATAAGATGGTATCTCAGAATCATTTTGATTTGAAGTTGTTTTGATGGAAGCAGATGAAGAGCTCCTCAACCAAGCACCAGGCCAGCTCCGGGAGTCCAGTGAAAGAGTGGGAAGAGGCATTATGTGAGTGATAACAGCACCAAGTTCATAGGAACTCACAAATTTTAGACCAACAGCTGTAGAACATGTATGGGATCAGACTAGTCGCTCTGCATATGGTAGACAGTTTATGTAGCTGGTTCTGTTTGAAGGGACCCTGGCAGTGTGATCAGGATCTATCCGTGGTGCATGAGCTGGCTTCCTGGATCCCATTACCTACGGTCAGACACCTTGCTCACCCTTGAGGCAGTGGGGAGGGGCTGGTTTCTGCCTCTACTGAAAGTATCAGGCTTTGCTGTCCCCCAGTGGGAGAACTTTCCATTTTGGAGGATGGGATGAGGGTCAGGTGGGGAGCCTAAGCAGGGATGGGGGTAGCAGGAGGAGGGATCTGTGGTTGGTATATAAAATGAATAAAACATTTAAAAAAAGAGCTAGTTGGGAAAAGCCTATGCTAAGGCCAAGCTTTCATAATAATAATAAAAAAGAAATAATTTAATATTGGCCATAGTGGCACATACCCACAATCCTAGCATCCCAGAGGCTGAGACAGGAGCAACAGAAGTTCAAGGCCAGCCTCAACTACATATTGAGCTGAGGACATCCTGAGCATCATGAGACTTGTATCAAAAATAAATAATCAACAATCAATCAAAAAAATTTAAAAAATAAATCTGAAAGATTCAAAAGGAAAAGTCATTTTAAACAACGTTTTTATCCTATTTCTTTTAAATGGTTTTGTTGTAAAATTATATTTAAGGAATACACCTTCATAGAAATACAGACGACGACATCTGTTCCACACTCTCTTTTGAGAAAATTTTCAGGTTGTATGAGGTAATTCTTTGTTGTTTGGGACTGTGCTGTGCATGATGAGATATTTTATACACTTACTTTGTCTTTTTATCTGCTATACGTGAGTGTCAAATAAGTGAATACTTTCATAGACTTTTGAGATTAAAAAAATGACTCTACTTATTGCCAAATGTTCTGTGGAGGGCCAAAGCTTCCTGTCAGGTAATCGTTGGTTTACTACAAGGCCTCTCTCACAGCAGTTTCCTGACTCAGTGTCCTTTCTCTACTTGGCACAGCTGGCCGACATACAACTCTTTCACCCTTTGTTTTTGGCAGAGGTTGATGAGACTTTTGTTCCCATTTCCATTCTGTACACGGAAACTTAGGTTTTAATCTATGTATCATGTGTTCCAATCCGCATAGAGTGTTGAAATAGTCATTGAAAACATAAAGCCATGTAATATTTCATTTTAATTATTGACCTTATCATGAACAGAAATGGACGTATGTTTTTAAAAAGTCAAATATTCAGTTATTTCAAAACAATTATATTTGTGAGTTCCACTTACAGACCATAGTGAATATTAAAGATAGCTATTTTGAGAATGTATTAGTTGTTGACTTGCAACAGTTAAAATTTTCTGTATTTGTCTACAGTTATTTATTTTAGAATGTGAGGGAACCAGAATAAATGGGACTCCACAAATTCAAGCAAAGTAATTCTCAGACAGTGGAAGCTCTGTGTAGGTGAATGCTGGCTCATACTTGCTCTGTTTTCTTATTTATTTATTTATTTATTTATTTATTTATTTATTTATTTATTTTAATTCTATATAATTTAGGCAAATGCAACAATATACCTGAGACTTTGGATATTCATTTGAAAACACCATCTAAAGACAAAGTGCCGTAATTCTCACACTGAAAATGTAACTTAAATATATCCTTCATGTAAGAGACCTGCCCTGCCTTTTAGAGTTTAAAATTGCTTCACAGTACTGTTCTCCTGGGGAATTAGAGTATCTAATACAATGCTAGTGTAAAATAGACTTGAAACTGAAGATGATATCTGCAGTAGTTTAATCTATTTTTTCTTTCTCCATGGAGATGAAGAAAAAAGAGAATAGGAAAGACTGTATGGAAGTGTAGAGTAAAAGCAGGTGAGGGAGAGTACCTGTATCCAATTTGTTTTTGTGTATCACATATACAAATTTGATTAAAGTTGAACTCTAGCATTTACAATTGTAGTATGGAATCAATAATAAAATCTTCTGTCTATTGCAATACTTAATTGAAATAATGAAATACGTTAACATGATCAGTATAGGAGTCACTGTGCCGGTACCTGTTATTACTAATATTAAATTATTATAGTTAGTGGGGAAAGGTGTGTGGTTCACTGTCAAAGAGAAAGTCCTTTGCTATCATAAGGCTCTGGCTTCAATCTGAAGTTCAAAATTCAAGTCCCTGATAAATAAGTTGGCAGACAGATAAAAAGATAGACTGGTAGATAGTTAGGTACATATATTATAACTGCCACTCTCTTTACATAATAGTGACAAATATTTTTGCACAATTATGTAAAATTTTGCTACAGAACTTTGAAGGTGTGTTCATTGCGGTTAAAACGCATTTAAATACTTGTTGATCATGGAAAACTATAATTTTTATTTTTTCAGTGATAAATAGTTTTATTTGTATTCCCTGAGTCAAATGTAGTAATTCATTTAACCTATTACCATGATTTGAGTTGGTATGCCAAAAGCTAAAGAGAGCATACCACAGGAACGTTCCCTTTAGTGTATATTTTAATATTTGAAAGCCGATAGGCATAAATCACTCTCAAAAAGCCTGCAGGGGGGACTGAAATATTCATTGGACAATCTACAATCTCAGCTTCCACTAATTGAATTATCTGATAATTGTGTGGAGCTGTGATGTAACAGAAGACATTTGCTACAAATACTTCACACCCACTCTTCCAGAAAAATGTTGACAAAATATCAAGTATTTGGAGAAAGCTTTAAAATATTTTGGAAAGGTCATGAATATGAAGCACAGTATATTGAGAGATTTTTTAATACAAAAGTAACAAAAGATGATGGACTTCTATTTTTAGTAAATTAATATGCTCTTTGCTTCAACTCATTTCATTCCGGTATTTCAAATAAGTGTCATAAGTGTTTATGAGTAAACAATGAAATCATAACATGTAAAATAAATGATTGAAATTGGTTTTGGTTGTTAAAGTAATTTTAATTAGTAGGATGATTCCTAATAACCTAACTTCATATCATTTACAAGCACCACTTGATCATAATATTAAGGGGGTTCAAATTTGATGAAAGAGCATCTGTTTCAATCAGCAACTGGAAAAAAAATAGAATCAGAAGTGACCAGTTATGGTTCTCATTCACGTACGTTGTGTTCTAACATTATAGGTGTCCACAGAGAATGATGATGTACACACACATATGTGTATGTATGTGTTAAATACGGTATGAGGCAGTGTAGAAACAAAATGAACATGACAGTGCCTAATGTCTGCTGTGTTTCAAACTGAAATATTTCCTGGGTAATGCATGAGAGGTACTCTTTTTATTGAGTTTCCTCTGTATCTCTTTAAATATCACAAATATTCAAAATTCATTCTGACCTCCTCCCCTTGTCTCTGAACTTCTTCCTCTTCTGTTTAATGTAATGCAGGATGTATAAAAGCAACGTGTAAATGAAATATCAGTGATTATACCCATAGCAAGGTACAAAGAATTCCCCTATCAATTTACAATCCATGTGATTAAGCCATGAATAATATATATTAATTTCTAATTATGTTCTAAGATAACTCCTTAAGACATCCATTATGAGAAATCCACTTTTTAAAGAGTTGAAATGAAGTACCAAAATTACTCATTGCAATGAATTGAATAGATTAAAATATGTCAAATTATACTTAACCACAAAATTCATTAGATGACATTTTAGTGCTTACAGGTTGAAATATTATAATGTTAATATATTATTGGAGTTCAGGCTTACCTCGAGATAAAAAATAGCCTCCAATACCACTATAATGAGAGAAAGACACTGGGAGTGTTAGGGTGACATATTCAGCAGTAAAAATTTATGTATAGGGCATGAGTATTATTAATATGAAATAGTGGGTCTATGTTTTACAATGGAATTAAGGTTAAATTCACATTCCAGTACATGCATACTTTTAGATGCACTATCTCCAGTAGTTTCCTTTTTAGGCAGAACTATTAATAGCTATGGAATGAGTACTGAATGTCCCTCAAAGGACCCTACATGTTTTTAGCCTATGTCACCATGTTTTGCATTGGGGAAGAAGTATAAGGTGATCCTGAAGATTTTTAAAATGTAGGGAAGTGTGGGAGTATCTAACTTCTTGCCTGTGTGTCCTTTAAGGAGGGTGTGAAGACCCACTCTGGTTTCCCAAACTCATGCTGTGACTGGTTCGCTTGGTCATATACCATTTTACATCTTCACAAGAGGTCTGTAGCTATAGGACATCCCACTGCTGCACTGCAATCATCAGAATCACGTCTGGAATCTAATTGTAGCACACAGAGCTCACTAATGTAACAGCATGCTAAGAATGTCATGTGATAGCATGTGAATTGATCATCTAATACTACTTCAAAGAATGCACTATAAACTTTTTCAAATAAATTATATTATCTCTATCATCTATCACTCTTCAGCTCTATTTAAAAATTCTATAGAATCAACCATTTTATTTCAACAAAAAGATATTTTATATTCATTATCCTAAATCTTATTAGTCTCTTCTTGACTTTTATAACTTGTTTCCTATAAATCTTATTGACTTCTGATTACTACAGTTATTTGGCCTATTGAATTTTGTTTGGAAATAAATCTTTAGTAAGTGCAGACTCAGTCATTATTTAAGTAACATCATTGATTATATCCTTAGTGTTTTCAGTTTGAGTTTAATTAACTTAAACTTCATAATGTTCTTTTTTTCCAATAGCACACTTGGATTGTTAATACATCCATTGCCCAGTTGATGAGGCTGACTTTATAGTGATCCTTCAAACCAGTCATTCCTTCATGTGTATATAGTTCCTTGTGGTTGATTTTGGGTAAATTAAAAGTACACTGTTGCACATTTGTATGTGTGTGGAGTTAAGTTATTGGACAAATTGTATTCTTAAATATTTAGTAAAACTCTACAGTAAAGGCTATACATAATGTAGATAAATTTCTATACATACACCATAATCACCAATTTTACTCTGCCACATAGGCTGTATTCATGCTCATATGTTGAAAGATGAGAAATCCCTCTACTGTTCTTTTGTCTCCTTGTTCTGCAGATTACTTCCCTGGAAACATGGTTCTATTGCTTGATGCACAGCTCACTTTCACAAACCACCAGTAAGTTGGTGTGATTGAACCTTAAGAAGACAGGTACACTTGGAAATAATCAGAGCTAAGTGAGGGAACGAAGTAGAAAGTGTAAGCTAACAGGATCAGTGCTCTTGAGGGAGAAGGAGGTTAAGGATGATGATGAGGAAATAATGAGATTATTCATTTTTGTCAATCATCATATACCTAAGAAGAGCCATTTGAGAATATAATAAAAAGAAAGAAGCCATTAATATGAAAGAGAACAGGGGCTGAGTATGTGGGAGGAATTTGAAGGGAGGAATAGTAAGGAGGAAATTATAAAATTATATTGTAATCTCAAAATATTGCAAAATAATTTAAGAACTTAAAGCTCTTCAACTGATTGATTTTGAAAAAAAATGTTTGTAAACCGATAAAATAATGCTCGTTTTGCAGCTTAGAGATAGGCTCTTATGTAGATCTAAGTACATTTCCTTCTTTTTTAATTATGGACACTCATGATATAAGACTCCCTTTTAGAGCCAAGAGGTGATGTGCATAAATTTAATCTCTACACTTGGGTGGCAGAGGCAGGAGGATCTCTGTGAGTTCCAGGCCAGCCTGGTCTCCAGAGTGAATACCTCAATAGCCAGGACTGTTGAGCTGGCTGTTTGAAGCCTGGGGCCTACGCAGGGACAATTTGCTCAGCCTGGGTGAAGGGAGGAGGGGACTGGACCTGTCTTGACTGAATCTACCAGGCTGAGCTGAATCCCCAGGTGAGTCCTTGCCCTGGAGGAGATGGGAATGGGGGGTGGGTTGGGGATGAGGGCAGGGGGGGCGGGAGGAGGGAGGACAGGGGAATCCTTGGCTGATATGTAAAATTGAACTAAATTATAAAAGAAAAAGAAAAAGAAAAAATCCCTTTTAGTAATTAAAAAAAAAAAAAAAAAGTAATCACAAGACAAAGTTCCCAGAGAAAGCTGGTATCCTGATCTCAGAATTCTGGCTTATATATCTTTAAGAAAAGAAATTTTTGTGTTTTTGTTTGTTTTTTTGTTATTATGGTAAGGACACATGAACTTTTCAGAGAAACATAACAAATATGTTCTGCACAAATATGAGTGTATTCTCACAGTTTCTACTGTTATCTCATTAAAATGACACTTGGAAAATATTTACACTACAATGTCTATAAAACTGCCTTTTCACATATAAATTTATTTTTTGAAAAAAAGATGGATTGTAATTTTTAGAAGCTCTTAAATATATTTTAGTTAAAAATCTAATCGCTTTGTTTTCCTTCTCACAGTTCTTTCCTTCAGTCCCTCCGAAGTCTCTATCATACAGCTCCTTCTATGCCCCTACCACCTCTGAAACTGATAGTCTTTTTTTCTTTCATTATTATTATTACATATTTCCACATATAACTAAGCATAAATAAGTAACTACCACCAGCTGAGTCCACTTCTGTTGTTTGCATGCATATGGTTCAGGGCTAACTACTCTGTATTGGATAACTAATTTGGGTACTCTTCCACAAAGAGGCTAATTCTCCCTTTCTCTTCAATTATTAGTTGCTTATAGCTCTTTATCTATGGATGGATCCCCATTTGATTTATCCCCCTTCTGCATTAGCATGTTTGTTTTTTATTGACATGGTTGCGGTCTTTATGTAGCCATTCTATGAAAGACTGGTTGCCTTCATATTTCAGGTTACAATGTCTTATTTCTCTCTTATTATAATATCCTCTTTAGTTATTGGTGACCAACAATTTTATTATTCCTTTCTATGTTTAAAATAATAAATGAAAGGATAAGAAAGGAATTATACAGGGAAGTCACAGTAATCAGTCACTTGACTTGTCAACATTGAGTTTAGTATATCATAGCAATATTTGAAAAAAAGGTTTATGAGGTATTAAACATTGGTGAAGATCCATGTATCCAGGAGCAGGTCTACTAGTTGAGTAAGGATTAATGTCAGAGTGTTAAATGCACACACAATTCTACCATTACCTCCAAAACTGCTTGTTCATCTGCTTTTACCCAGAATAGATATTGTATTCACTTTTTGACAACAACAACAATAAAAAAAAGTGTCAAAACTCAACACCATACTTTTAGGCAAAATAATAAGTTTGAACAGATAGATCAGGAATAAAAACCAGTCAGAGCTGGAAGGTTTTGCTGGCATAGTTATTTTGCCAAGTCAAGTGTGTATAATTGGTGTTATATGGGTTTTAATGGGAAAAGTGTGCGACATGAAACAACAGATAGGTAACATAAGAAGACAGGAGGAAAAGCAGAGAAATAATTGAAATGTAGTAGCAAGAGAAAGGCAAACTTCAACTGAAATAAAAGTATCTCCAGAGGTCCACAGGTACACCAGATACTTTGAGAAAAGCACCTCTGAGTGTCCTGATATGATAAAGAGCTTCCAAAATCAGGAACAAACAGAAAACTGTGAATATAAAGAGAAAATACTCAAGAATCATGGGCACCTATAAAATGTACAAATGGGCAAAGTGAAGCAGGAATGGAAGAAGAAAAATACATGTTTGAAATAAAATAATAATTACAGTGAAGAAAACTGTAGATTGAAGGAGAGAAAACAGAAATATGTTAGAAACAGCCAACACAAGTCCAAAGTCCACAGTAAGACATAACATATTTAAATTCCAAAAAATAAAAAGTATGTATTGAAAGAAGCAAGACGAAAGAGAAATAATACCAAGAGGAAACAAATACAAAATTACATCTGACTTTCACTTGAAAGCTATGAAAATAAAAATAAACAGAGCAAAGGATAGAACATGTAGAGGAAGAGAGAGCCTGACAATATAGACATCAGTACTATTCAAAATTATGTTTCAAAAAAAGAAGGAAAACAGACGTTATCACAAAATTCCCGTGAATTCATTTTAGTAGAACTGCCCTCTAAGAAAAATTAACTGGACATTTGTGAAAGAAAGGCCATAATATAATTCTGAAATGTAGACCTACATAAGTAAAGAGCACTGGAGTGAATAATTGAAAATAAAATAAAAGCAGTTTTCTAAATTGTGTCTAATAGATTTATTTTAATTTACACAAGCTAACAGGATTACACCAACTCCTGAGAGTTGCCCTTTGATCCACAGACCATAACACATATTCACCAGCACACACAAACACACAATACACACACAGTATATATACATATTTATGTATACATAATAATGTATACATATATGCCTGGCACACACCTTTAATCCCAGCACTCAGGAGGCAGAGCCAGGTGGATTTCTGTGAGTTCGAGGCCAGCCTGGGTTACCAAGTGAGTTCCAGGAAAGGCGCAAAGCTACACAGAGAAACCCTGTCTCGAAAAACCAAAAAAAAAGTATACATATATGATAATATATGTATGTAATATATAATGTACATACACATACATGATAGTATATGCACATATATTAACATATGATATCCATATATATATATATATATATATATATATATATATATATATGACAGGAACTAAACAATTCATAAACAAACAGACTAGAACTAGACTGTTTTATCATGGTTATAAATGAGTGCTTTGAAATCTTCAAAATGTGATTCAGGATAAAGGACTTTCAATTTCATGTGTAATGCTAGACATGTTCTTTAAGCAATAGCTAATCAGTCTGTAGAAGTCTGCATTTCAAGTCTGAACTCTGACTTATTTGGGATTGTGGCAAAAACTGCATTTCTGAGAAATGAGACCATACCTGATTCTTGGTAGAGAAATGATTTTTGACATTATGGTCCTTCCTAGTTCACATACCAGGGATAGTGTACATCAAAATATTAAATATTGTCAGTTACTAAAGCTTAATAGGCCAGTGCCAATTATAGATAATGATGTACAAAAAATATTTATTTTTATAATCATATAGGTTTAATATTAAACAATGAAACATTTAAATTGTGATATAAACTTCATTCCATCAAAGTTTTCTTCACAAAACACTATACAACAAATTTACATATTTCCTTCAGGATAAAAATTCACACTGTACTTTGAGATAATATTTATTATTACTACATATCTGTAATCCATACAAACTTTAAATTTATTGTTCTTTCTATATTAAAATGATTGGTGATATGACTTAAATAATTTAGTAGAAAGCCAATGCGAAATGTGCATATTGTTATCTAAATTAAGTATATTTAAAATTATACTCTAACCAAAGATATTTTAAATAAAAGTCCTTTGTCAGAGGCTTTACTTATCTCACCTATCTATTCCAATTAGCTCCAACCCTGAGAGCTTAAGCCTTTTTCCATGAGAAAGCCAAGAATGTAAAATACTTATGCACCATTAGACGTTTTAAGATTAAGAATATTATTATCCTTAGATTATTTCGCTACTTATTAAATTGTGCACATTGGGATAATGATGAATGTAGTGATAAAATTTGCTCACTTAAGGAAAAGTGAAAATCAGAAATATTGCTACTATAAAATGTAAGTTATTTGAAAGAAACATAACAATCTTTTTTTCTTTGCAAAAATTTCAAAAAAAAACCCTTTATTTTTAGTGCTTAATGCATGTAAAGATGGATGACTCAATCTTGGAGGAAAGTGATACCAAAAATTTCACTGGAAACATTCTGAAGAAGATGACATCTTGTGGGTGTACACAAAATTGAAAATAAGAGGCATTGCTATTTGGGTCAAGTTGTGGTTCAGAAGAAACATTTGGAAAAGTGAAGTAAAAGTATTTGGACAGATCAAAGGAAACTGTCTCAAGTGAAATTAATTTCCAATCTAAAATATAGTAGCATTTCCATTTCCTACCTGCAGATATTTCCATTAACAAAATGTTTCCATTAGCAAAGTACGTACTTGCTTGAGGTATGTCAATATGTTCCCTAGAGACATTACGTTCTTTTGGTAAGTGATGCCACTGTGCTGAACTGAAATTTATTTGTACTGTTTAATTCAAATAGCAAGCTGTTAAATCTTATAATATTCAGCTCTAAGGATTCTATAACAGTCAATTAATTTCTGACCTGGGGGCTGAGTTTCTTAAATGGAAGAAAACACATACCACATGTATGCTAGTGCAGATGTGCACAGAGTTCTGAAAATGTGCAAAACTGCTGTTTCAGCAGTATATGAGTCTCTCTCTGTCTCTCTGTCTCTCTGTCTCTCTGTCTCTCTGTCTCTCTCTCTCTCTCTCTCTCTCTCTTTCTGTGTGTGTGTGTGTGTGTGTGTGTGTGTGTGTGTGTGTGTGTGTGTGTGTGTGTGTGTGATGTGTTTAGACACCTACAGAGGCCATAAAAGTTCAGCAGATGCTCTGGAGTTAGAATCCAGGCTCTTGTGAGTACTAAGAGCCACTCTCAGGCACTCTGGAGGAGCAAGCAGCCATGTACTCTTAATTGCTGGATCATCTCAGACCCAATTGCCACCTTTTACCCACAATTTACAAGTACCACCAGACCTTAGTCTGAAGCCCATAGTGTATTCAGCATAGGAAATTGCTTCCCCTATTCATTAAAGTTATCAAAGGTAAAGTGAGAGTCTGTAATATTTTGGCAGTCTCTTGGACAATCTCTTTTTTTTTCTTGGCCACTCTTGTGCATGGAGCCTGTCGTATGTGTGGCTTAACTACCTAGTTACACCCCATTGGAGAAAAAAAAGATGTTTTCTTTCTCAGCAACTATCAGTTGCAAATAGCTTCTTGTTATTGGTGGGAAACCAAGTACATTTCCATCTTTCAGTGCTGAGATCTCACTTGTCTGGAACATATGAAGGGTTGTTCATGCCACTCAAGATTCTGAGTTTATATAGACATAGGTCTTTTTGTTTCTGCAAGAAAGATTATTTGGAATCAAGTATCACCTTTGGTTCTTCCGATCGTTCCACCTCTTCTTCTGCATAGATGAGGGGCCTTGAGGGGAGGTGTTTGATGAAGCAATTCCATTAAGACAAGGGTTAGAGTTTCTCCCTCTCTGTACATTGCCAATGTATGGGCCTTTGTGTTAATTTCCATCTATTTCGAGAATATGCTTCTGTGATGAGGAATGATCAAGGCACTGTTGTCTGAGTACAGCTATATGTCATAAGGAGTCATTCTAATATCATATCATTCTTCATTGTAACAGAAAAGGCAACTATTCTGAAATTCTTATGAAACCAGAAAAGACCATGGGTAGTCTTTTCAGGAGGACAAAGAACAACATGGGAAAGGATTGTCATTATATATTTGAAGATATATTTCATAGCCATAACAACAAAAACAATACAGTACTGGCACAAAAAAAACCAGACCAATGACAGATGTAGACCAATGTAGACCAATGACAGATAACTGAATACCCAAACAGGAGGATACATAACTTCAAACATGTAATACTTCACAAAGATGCCAAAAACATACACTGGAGAAAAGAAAGTACCTTCACAAATGATCCTGGAGAAAATAGATGTCCATTTGCAGAAAAATAAAATTAGAGCTGAATTTATTACCTTGAACATAAACTAACTCCAAATGAATGAATAAACATCAAACCTTCTAGAAAAAAACTAGATATTTTGTAACATGATATAGGTATAAGAAAAGATTTTTGAATAGAATTCCATTTACCCCCAAAATTAAGGCAATCATTTGACAAGTGGGATTTCACAAAACTAAAAATCTTCAAAACTGAAAAAGCAATCAACCAATTGATAAAACAGCTCATGGAACTAGAGAATTGTTTTTCTAGTTACACATCTAACGTTGCGCTAAATCCAGACTATGAACAGAACTCATGGAAACAAGCTAACAAATAATTTTACAAAATGGTTTTCTCAAGAACTTGGAACTGAGCAGAGTTCTTGAGAGAAGAAATAGAGCTATAGAGAGGGTAGTAACACACTGCCAGTGACCTGATAGTGGAATAGGAGATAAGGTGATCTCTTGTAGGGGAGCAGAAAGGGATACACACACAGTGGATACTTTCCTAAGATCCATGATCTCAGTAAGCCTAGCAAACTTGCTGGTTTCAAGTAGCAGGCATGATTTATCCCCTGTTGAGTTTTTTCTTAAGTGTAAACTTTTCTTAAGTAACAACCAAACCTCTTGGTTGTGACCAACATGAATGTCACTGACTACAGTTTTGTACATTTTTTTTTGCCATGTTGCCCTTTGCCCTAGTTCATAGATGTTGTAGGGCCATATAATTATTTGTCTCCCTTGACAGCTCACTTAAAAATTTTAAACTGAGGAAGTTAGGTCAAATGTTTTTCTTTCTTCCTTTATAAGCTTGATTTAGTTGCTAGGGAAATTGATTTAAATTTTCAACTATGTGTGTTTGGAGAAGAAAATTCATGTGTTTAAATATCATTTACATCTTTCTACCAAGAAAACAACTCATATGTGTGAGTGTGTAGGCTTAAACATGCCAGATAACAGGTTAGAATGACATTCTACCTTTAGGACACTTGTGATACTCTTCTATTCCTCAGTATTTATCTAGTTCTTTGTCCTGTCATAGTAATTTTTAATTATTAGAATTCATATATATATTTTCCTGAATTAGAATTCATGTGTATGTCTATATGGGATCCCTTTCCTTCTACTGGGCCAGCTCATCATCCAGCCTTGATGTTACCGCATGTACCCAGTCTTATTGTAGCATATTTTGACACGTTTGGGTGATGTCCCTGGGAATTTTCTGAGGGGAGATGGTATAGGTATAGTATAGATCTGGGGTAGAGGGGAAATAGGGGAGGGAGAGATTGAGGGAAGAGAGGGAGTGGAACACACAGTCAGGATGTAATATATGAGTAAATAATAATAATTATTAATAATAATAAAAGACCTTAAGTAAATTTAAAACAAGAATTATATCTCTAAGTTCTTCATTAATTTTTTGACAATGTGTAAAAAAGGGAACATTCACTTTGAAAAATCTTTTTTTTATTTTTGAGATTATAATTTTTGTTTGTTTGTTTTTCGAGACAGGATTTCTCTGTGTAGCTTTTCAACTTTCCGGGAACTCACTCTGTAGCCCAGGCTGGCCTTGAACTCACAGAGATCTGCCTGCCTTTGCCTCCCGAGTGCTGGGATTAAAGGTGTGCACCACCACTGCCTGGTTTGAGATTATAATTTAATAACATTTTTCTCCCTTACCTTTTTTCCCTTAAATTCCTCACACATATAACCCCCATCCTCCTCCAAATTAATGACTTCTGTTATACTCATGTGGGTATATGTAATTGTGTATACATATGTATCCCTGATATAACCTACTCAATTCATATAATGTTACTAATATTCATAGTTTTAAGCCTGACCATTGGGCACTGGATAAATAATCAGCATGCTTTTCCCTGGAGTAGGCCGTCTTACTCAGTTAATGTAGTTATTTGTGTAGGGTTGAAGCCTCATGGACTTTTCCCAACTCAGTTTAACATATTTGGTGGTATACACCTTGTTCAGTTTATATTTGGGCAGTTAGGTTGGTGAGATTTTATGGGTTTTAGCTTTGGGTGTTACTAAGAGACACAATCACATAGAAATGTCTTTGATCCTCTGATTTTACTGCCATTCCACCCCCACTTGACTCTATCCCTGAAATATTCCCTAAGCTTTAGGTGAGGGAGTGTTTGGAATGGGCTCCACAGCTTTGCATTTTGAGTGCATGTTCTTTTCTGTAGTGGTCTTCCTCAGCTGCAAAGAGAAGTTTTCTTGATGAGGGTTGAGGGCTGCATATTTCTGTGAATGTAAGAAAAAATGTTTAAAGATTTTCATTAGGAAACATGCTTGTTTAGTGAAGTAGTGGTTGTAGATTACCCTCCAATAACCTTGATTTCCGTACCATTGAGTAGTTATCTCCATTTCCGGTGCCAGGCATGATTAAACATGTCTTAAGTCCAATTAGAGAGCAGTTGAGTACTAGCAAACTATAAGCCCAGTATTTCAACCTCATGGTTATCATGCCATTCTGGTTATTGACACGATTCATAGGCAACATAGATGGATAGGACTGTTCGCTCCCTCCACACGTTGGAAACTTGCATGGTGTCTTCTGTTACCATGAAGTCTAGTCCTTGTGGAAGGAGCATTCAGGTCAGTTCCAGCTTAGAGACTCCCAAAACATATAGCCTATTGCTGTTCCCCTTGGTTGTCAATGCCCTGGTATGAAAGGTAAGCCTTATCGCTGAAGATACCATGCACCCCAAAAACAAGGCACAGAAAAATATTCATGTTTAAAAGAAGTAACCATCTGTTTTCACAGTTTCTGTTACAAGAAGCATATTGAACAATAAGAGGAAAACAAGGAACTTAAACACAAAGCCCCCTTGCTAGAAAAATGCTTCAGCTTCCATTTCTAGCTACTTAGAGAAGCAAGAGTCCATCTCTGTTTATCCTCAAAGTTAATGGCTATTACTTGTTGACAGTTTTAACAGATTCACTTAGAAGAATCTGACTAGATTGCTCTGACAGTATCAGTAGGTGTTCTCACCCCCTGCTCAAGCAATCTATAAACCCAGCATGAGGGATCATGACAAAATCAGTTGTGAGACTCACACAATGGGTGAAATCTGCAGCAAGTCTGCATTTTTCATGAATTGGAGGGGGGAAAGTGGCACAGCAGTTAATCACAGCATGATAGCTTTAAAATGACTTGCTGATGAGTTCCCCCAAAAAAGTCCCAGTAAATCATGCAGGAGTCAGAAAAAACTATTTACTACATGTAATAGAGCATGTTTTCTGAAAAGGCCATTTATAAAGCATGGTGCCACTACATTGCCATTCTGAAGAAAGGTCTAGATACTGCTTTATATATTTGCAAGTTTCATTGAGTTGGTAAGGAAATTGTACAAGATTATCAATCGCATAGTTTGTTTTGGAAAAGAAAGTATATATTCTTTAGTCTACCAGAGAAAAACAACCACTGTGTGTGTGTGTGTGTGTGTGTGTGTGTGTGTGTGTGTGCATGTGCACACATGTGTATGTGCTTATGTCCTGGCAGCCTCAAGCAAGGTAGGTGTTGAGGTTTGAATGACATTTTGTCTTTATGATAGGTGTATTCTTCTTTTTCTATCTTTTCTTGTTCACCCTCATCCTACACTCATTTTAAATTATTTGAATTAATACAATTTTCTCTAATTCTTCAATTAGATATTCCTATAACATGTCATTAGTAACCATTGTCAAGCTCAGGAAGTACCACCCACAATTAGACACAGTATCCTTCTTCAGCCTCTTCTCCTTTGAATATAAAACCAGCATATCACCTGAAAGACAAATGTACATGAAATATTTGACCACATAAAGATTAGTTTGCCAAATTTTGTCATTGATATATTTAACTAATTATATTTATTTTTGTAGCTAGAGTTTTCCTGCCTGGCCCACAGTCAGGACAAATCTCTCTCACCTGCCAGTCCCACAGTCCTCAGACCCAACCAAGTAAACACAGAGACTTATATTGCTTACAAACTGTATGGCCGTGCAGGCTTCTTGCTAACTGTTCTTACAGCTTAAATTAATCCATTTTCATTAATCTATGCCTTGCTACGTAGCTCGTGGCTTACCGGCATCTTCATATGCTGTTTCTCATTGTGGCAGCTGGCAATGTCTCTCTGATTCAGCCTTCCACTTCCCAGCTTTATTCTCCTCCTTGTCCCTCCTACACTTCCTGCCTAGCCAATGGCCAATCAGTGTTTTATTTATTGACTAATCAGCAACACATTTGCCATACAGAACATCCCACAGCACTCCCCCCCTTTCTTTTTTCAAAAAGGAAGGTTTTAACCTTAACAAAGTAAAATTACATATAATTTGGGAATTTGGACGTAGCTTCTCTTACTACTTCCTGCTGGAGGGGGGTGCTGTATCTTATGGGGACACAAAGAAAATTTTAGGATTATGGAATAGTCCATGAGGGTGTATCGTCTGAGCCAGTTGCCTTGAAACCATTCTGGATGTTGGATCATCTGGGCCATGGTGTCATCGGAGACCTTCAGGGGGTCTTGGCTGGTCAAACCTGATGTATCTTAATCTGGAACAAATCCATAGCCTCTGGCTTTCTGTGGGAACAAAAGCAGAGTCTCCTTTCCAAAGCAACATATCCTTATATCCAAATTTTGAAGTGAAGGTACCTTTAAAATATACATTTTGGCATAACTCAATAGCTTTTACAATCAAATGTTTTTCTGCAGTTAAAAATCCCAAAGACAACACAATCCAGATTCTCTGTGTAATATCCATCTTACGTGGCTTATTTTCTATATTAATTTTACTGTCTCTTTAAAGACTTTATTTTTTAAAACTATGTATTTGTTTCTATAACTGTATATATCACCTTTTTTGTCTCTTTCAAGCCTATGTATATTTTACACACATTGTAAACTATTACATCTGAATCTGTCTTATTGTGAATC
The DNA here is from genome assembly GCF_007827085.1 of Peromyscus californicus insignis. Taxonomy (NCBI): domain Eukaryota; kingdom Metazoa; phylum Chordata; class Mammalia; order Rodentia; family Cricetidae; genus Peromyscus; species Peromyscus californicus. The sequence continues at coordinate 45,356,334 of NW_026294491.1, read as the reverse complement.
TATTGCCTTAAACTGCAGCAGCTGTGGCTGCTGGCTCCGCCCACATCAGCTTCCCAGCATGGCGGTGGCCAGTTCTGGGAGCTATCATGGGTCTATGCTTTTATTCAAGATGTGTGTAGCCCAGAAACCTTTTTTGTTTTGTACTAGCAAAGTCTAAATCCACCATGTAGCTTAATGTGCCACTTGCAGAGGCCTCATTCCCGCCATACAGCAGGTCGAGCGCGCACGCTAGGAACCCACCAGTAGCTCAAACCGGCAGCTGCCGCTCATTTGAGAGAAACAATTAGGAAGCTGTTTTTAGCTCCATTTTAGAATCTTTTTTTCTCAGTTTTTAGGTGGAAACTCTTGCCACCACATTGGATGCCATTTGTAGCTAGAGTTTTCCTGCCTGGCCCACAGTCAGGACAAATCTCTCTCACCTGCCAGTCCCACAGTCCTCAGACCCAACCAAGTAAACACAGAGACTTATATTGCTTACAAACTGTATGGCCGTGCAGGCTTCTTGCTAACTGCTCTTACAGCTTAAATTAATCCATTTTCATTAATCTATGCCTTGCTACGTAGCTCGTGGCTTACCGGCATCTTCATATGCTGTTTCTCATCGTGGCAGCTGGCAATGTCTCTCTGACTCAGCCTTCCACTTCCCAGTTTTATTCTCCTCCTTGTCCCTGATGGCCAATCAGTGTTTTATTTATTGACTAATCAGCAACACATTTGCCATACAGAACATCCCACAGCATATTTTCTTTTTTGATTGAAGCTATAACTTAGTAAAATTCAAAGAATCAAAATTCATGAAAGTGTTTTGAAATCTTAAATTAACAAGGAGATTCAAAAAGTAGGTGGAAGTTCTGAGGAACCATGAATGTAGGGACAATTTTAATACAATATTAGAGTAAGATGAGTCTCATATAATGATATTGCCTAATGGCTACATTCTTATACAATTCATTTTAATTGGTCCCAAAACCAGAAATTAATATATAAATTTATTGAGTCCAAGCTATTCATTTTTATCTAATATCAAAATCAAACAGTTATGTATAATCTATCTAGAACTTGAATGATGCTGTGGAGCTTCCTAGGAAAACTTCCTCAGGATATTGTAACATTCAGTCGTATATTTGCTTTCTCAAAACTTCTTATTATTTATTGGTAGTTATTACCTATCTTTTCCATCCAATTATAGAATCAGAACAGATATCATTTGATACACACGTATGTGCTTTTAAAAACCTTGTATTGTAATTAAAGCATACTTCTATTTTATTATATACAACTATCAACAGCTCTATTATTTCAATTGACCCACCAGTTTTGGAAATGTGTTTAAATCATTATTTGAATGATTTCTTTGGAATAGGAACTTACTTTGATAAAAAGAAATGGCAGTCATTTTTCATTTCATGCTTTCTATTCAATTCTAAACTATCTCTTGGATATGATCTTTTAAAGTATGAAATCACATAACCTTAGAGAAATGAACACCAAAGTCATTATGTATAATTCTCTTACATTGCAGATAATGAAATTTAGACACCAGAACTTTAAGTATTTCTTGGGTCATAAGGTAGCTCTGATGACACTGTCTAAAATCTGTGGGTCACTTCTAAAATACTTTTTCTTTTACTTTATCAAGCTGTAATCGGAGTCAGATATATAGGTGCCTTACATTAGGTCACTAAGTTATGGGTTTAGGCATAATATCACTGACATCAGATATAAAATATGTTCACTTTTCAAATTCTGAGATATTAAAATTTTATTACGTATTCTAAAAGATACACAGTGTTCTGTAGTATATTGTTGAAACTGGGTTTTTCTATAACAAATGAATTTGGATCCTGTATGAAAATTTTGATAAATGTTAAATTTTATGACTAATTGAAATATAATTCATAATTTTCAAATTACCCTTCTTCTATAAAGTACTCGACAACTTACCTGTATATTTAGTGAACAAACTCAGGAATAACAATTAGCATCCTGTTGAGTATTGAGAAATAAAATAATTTTCAAATGAGACTTGAAAGAACATTATTCAGATTCAATTTTCCCCAATATAATGAAGTATAGAAATGATTTTCTTGGAATTAATGGCATTGTTTGTATTAGAAGTAGTAAAAACCATGAAGTTGCAGATATAATCTCAAGGGTTTCTCTCAAGTGGGAGCTCATTATGCAAATGTTTGACAAGTTAGCCAAATTATCCAGACTGTCATTTTATTATCAATGGAATGGATGAGGGGGATAAAGTCTATCCAAATCCTTCTAGAGCTAACATTGAATAATCAGGGAAGAGACTGTAAGTTCACAAAGAAGCAGTAGCATTGGATGTACATGGTTCACTTGCATGGAATTTATTCAGGCAAAATAAAGCAGTATCATTTTATTAAACTCGATGAAGCATCACTGATCGGCGTCAACTTCAAACCACCCACAGATATTATAATTGCCTTGGCAGTCTTAGCCAATTAATATCACATTTTTACAAAATTAAAGTATTTAAACTGTACTTCGTGCAGAGGACTGTTAAAATCCCAGCCCATTTTATTTTTAACTGTTACCAGAGGAAACTTTTAGAACTGACTATAGAAATGAGTCACTTAATTAGCATAGTATTTATTCCATCTCATTTTAGTAAAGCAGATTACATGTAAGTCATATCTATTGAGTGTACTCTCTTTGAAATTTAAAATAAAATGGTCTTAGACTTTTCTCTAAGTCTGCTGGGAATTGAACACCTAATCATCCCAGAATCTTGTTAGGAAGTTGTGAGAGAGCATGACAAGTGCTATTCACAAGCTCCTTTTCAGCTCAATTTTGAATATTTCATATATGGTTTGTGGTTTCCACTGTTTCATCCATCCTGTGGTGCTCTCACAGTAATATATTAAAGACAACTGTATGGGAATGCAGCAAAGTAATGTACAAGTGCCCAACAACACATATTAACCCTTCCTCTTTTCAATCTTTCATTGTTACTAATTGGGTGCTATTAGCTGTGCTGTGTGCTAGTGTGACACATTATAACTTAATGTTTCCTTTTCACTACTTTATTTCACATAAATGAATGGATTTAATATACTAAGAAAATGAAAAGGGAAGTTATATTGAGAAAATTATAGAAAAAGTATGCAAATTATGCATTTGAATTATTTTTAATTTCTTTTTTATTTTATTATCATATGCATATCCATGATAATGGGTTTCATTTAGTCATTTCCATAGATATATGCAATATATTATGATATATTAACTTTCTATTCAATTCTGGTTTTCTCATCCCATTCCACACCTGCTGATTTCTTCCTTTCTTAACTTTCACATTGCTCTCCCGCCCCCACTCCTGTGATCCACTGGGTTTAATTAGGTTTGTGCTCATAAGCATTATAGGAGGAAGAGCCTAAAGAAAGCATGTAGCTGTCTCTAAAGCTGAGTTGTGATAACTGTCACATGGACACCTCTTTCTAAAGTTACACTGTGCTTAAGTGTGTAAAAGAAACAAACCACAATGTCAGACTCCGGGAGCTTTGACCCAGCTTGAAAAGGTGGTGCTAACTCAGTTTCATTCTTCACCTTATGTGGATTGTCTCCCTGCCAGCCACGAGACTTGCAGGGTCCCAGGCAAAGCATGAATAGGGATTAACTACAGGAGCATGAGTAATATAACATTAGCTACATCACTGAAGAAAATGACTCCTCTTTCCCTAGCAGCCATTAACTGCCAACGCTTCCTCAGGGATGGCTTTAGCCCTGTAAGCCCTGTCCCTTAGCAGCCATTAATTTTGTATAAATTCTCAGGTAAAGGTGGGTCTTAATGAATCCCTTTCCCATACGTGTATGTGACTGAATGCTTTTGGTTTTGTTTTTTGAGAGAGGTTTTCTGTCTGTAGCCCTGGCTGTCCTCGATTTCACTCTGCAGACAAGTCTAGCCTAGAACTCAGAAATCTGCCTGCCTCTTCCTCCGAGTGCTGGGATTAAAGTCCGATGCCACCGCCACACAGATGTGACTTACTATTGAATGGAACATCCTGTATAGGCCTTGCAAAGCTACTGGGATCTCTGAGGGCAACTGAAATTTCCTGCCTGGAAGGCAGAATTCCACTTTTGCTTTGTCTATGGGTCTTAGAGTCTTTAATCTGTGTTTCTCTGATTCCCAGTGAATTGGAGAGGGTGATATAGTGTGATATAGATGTACCCATAAGGACTGAACATGTGAAATTCACGTAGTCTCTTCATCTTGACCCATTAGAGACTCAGAAATACTCACTGCCCTTAGTAAAAAACAAAACCAAACTGAAGCAAATAAAAATCACTGCTGATCAAAATTGAGAGCAGCAGCAATTTATGGTTGTAAAGATTAATATTTGGTAGTCATAACATGCCAGTTTAGTAAAATAACAGTTCTAGTGTCCTGTAGCCTAGGACCACCCCAGCCATCAAGTTTGACTAGGTTTTGGGAACCAAACATATATTCTTTCCCGTGCAATGTGCTTCAAATCCAATCATAATGCACTTGACTACCTCTGTAATCCCGACTCCAGTATTTAGTCAGTTTGATCAAATTGCCTGAAGGTTGATATTGAAACATGCAGGGAGATTAAAAAGCTTGGGTAAGGCAAGTTGCTATCGCAGAACATAGGGTTCACAGCTGGTTAAGGCTGTTGATGTCTTTTCTACCCCAGCAGCCTATATAGCACTGATGGTACTGTGAAAGCTAGCAAGCAAGAAGACAGCTTTTAACTCAGTTTCAACTTAATTTTCCTATGTCCTGAAACGAAAGAGTGTGGTGAACAGACAAGAGCAATGACAATATCCTGTATTGTTTCGGGGGCATTCAGGGACTCCCTGAAGAACAACTTCTCAACCCTTCAATAACTTGGGTTGTTAAATTCTGATGAAAATACAACAAATGTTATATTGAGTTCTCTTCACTTAATAAAGTAATGCTCATGATGTGATTCAACACTTCAAAATTATAAATATATACATTTTAGTATGTTTATAATTAGAGTCATGATTCTTAGTTTGACATTTAATCAGCTCAGAAGTATTTTGAACACTATTTTTAGCTCCACACAATTTTAACATACCATCTGAAGTTTTATATTAATTACAAAAATAGAAGGCAGTAATTAAAATGACATTATAAATATTGACTCTCTAGAATAAAATTATTGCATTATTTTTAATATATTTAAAAGACATCATTTAATACAAACCAACATTTGAATAGAGAAAAACACAAGGCTCACAAATTAGACATGAGTCTACAATAGGAGCCAACAATTTATTCAATTAGCATATATAGGATAATAGGAGTCTAAACCCAGAAATAATAATAAAATGTACAAAAAGATATCCGTAAGGTCTATTTTATGAAAAGAAATGATCAAGGGAACCTGTAAAATGGGAAGAAAGTGGTAATTCAAAAAAGCTGGACTGTTGAGTGTGAGCATAATTATTCATGATGGATGAGGGAGTCCAGTTTACCTATGTAACATTTGTAATAATAATTTGCAGTGCAAAATTATGACTATCTATGTAAAGGATCCAATGCAAAATTTTAAATGATTTTTGCCCTGCATAACCTTCTAAACTATCCATTTTTCTCAACCTATCTCTAAAAGATTGATGTCACTTGGTGGCAAAAAATTGTTAGACTTACACAAAGAGAACATTATTGCTCTGAGTGTTTTGAAATGAGTCCTATTATCAAGATAATGAATGAATCCCAGTAAAACACGATCTGACCTCAGATCTTTGTGAATCATCCCGTACAGCAATCATCTAGTTAGGACACAGGTAATAACAAATCAGAAAGGCCATTAGAATATCTTCTAAAAAGGATGTGGGCTACAAGGCTGTGGCTAGAGAAGTTGTTCATTACATATCCTGAGCATATGTTATAATCACTTGAAAGCTCTGAAAATGCACACACGTAGGTACCTTTCCAATTGAGAGACAATATAACGCCCAGATCTGCAAACAACTTATATGTGTATATGTAAATTGTATTACCCTTGACAGAAAAGTTTAATGCTTTGAAAGTCTTAAGAATTTCAAATTCTTAAGAGATGGCTCAGAGGTTAAGAACACTGGCTGTTCTTCCAGAGGTCCTGAGTTCAATTCCCAGCAACCACATGGTGGCTCACAACCATCTGTAATGAGATCTGGCTCCCTCTTCTGGCCTGCAGGGATGCATGCAGACAGAACATTGTATACATAATAAATAAATAAATCTTTAAAAAAAAAAAAAAAAAAGCCGGGCGGTGGTGGTGCACGCCTTTAATCCCAGCACTCGGGAGGCAGAGGCAGGCGGATCTCTGTGAGTTCAAGGCCAGCCTGGTCTCCAAAGCGAGTTCCAGGAAAGGCACAAAGCTACACAGAGAAACCCTGTCTCAAAAAAAAAAAAGAAAGAATAATTTAAAGGAGTGAAATACACAAGGGTAAATCACTTATACTTAAAGGAACATCCATTCACTGCTCATTCTCACATACATCTTCCAAGACTGATAGAACAGTAACATGGGTACAGAAAGGAATAGAAAATCTTTTGGCATAAAATTTATATAGGTTATAGATTTTGTGCTACTATAACAGAGATTAATATTTTAAAAAGAGTGACATTATAATGTATGATTTATTTGTCAATATTCTATGAAATAGCTATGTAAGTTTGGATATAATTTAAGACAGGGACACTATAAATAATGAAATTAATCTAACTATAAAGCTGAAATCTACTCAAGTATTAATTGACAAGATGCTATCAAACTTCTTGAAATTAAAGGATCACATAATTCATATTAATATTTAAGTAGGTAAAAATGTACTAAACGAAATATGTGTATCAAAATGTATTAAAACAACCTTTGGTAAAATCACTCTAAAATTGGAAGACATTTAAAGAACAATATGTTAAAATTACATTGTCTCATACACTTGTCTTTAGGTAAAAAGAACACATAAAGCAATTAAACAAGGTATGGAAATGTTATTACACAAAAGTACTCAAATTTACTCTATATTTGATTATATAAACCATACTAAAACATGATAGTCTAATTATTTTGTTAATAGTTAAATGAAAGCAGTTTTGCTGTTGGGGGCTGAGATATTAAACTACATATATGAGAAACTACTTGTGGTGATGAAAAAGAACCGAGCTTAGGTAAAGCTACCCCTGTCTTTTCTTTAAACCACAGAAGTGTTTGAATGTTCAAAGGTAAAGACACTGAGCATGATCACAAAGGAAAACAAAACAACCTTCATTAATTGGTATTAGGCTTTAATTAAAAATGATTCATTATTTGGTGCCTGCATCCTGACTTTGGTGTAATACTTTGTCACATTTTTCCTTAACATGTTGTGACATGTTGAAAAGTGTAAGACTTTAAAATGCCCCATTTTCTAGCTTCTGTCTTATTACAGTTTAGGAAATTTACATAACACAGCTGCAGCCTGTCCTGTCCTTCTCACCCACAGGCTTCTCCAAGCAAGGGCCAACTGAATTTCTTCTCAGTGTAGAGTAGACTGTATATCTACTGCTCAAATAGAAGGTGATTTCTCTCAATATTTTCCTTTATAATAAATCCTCAGTCAGGTTTATTCTTTTTGCTAACTTGATACATTACCATCTGTCATAGAATGCTGTGACACAGACAGCTATGCTCTCAGGAGATGAAAATTACTTTCAATTGACTCCAAAGCAACTCTTATAACCCCAAAACTCAGTTTGGGTAAATGTATATTTATCCTGGGTAGTTTTACAATAGCACAGTGTAATATTTCTTTTATGATTTCATTTTTCAATCAAACCTAAGGCTCCATTAAATAAATATATATTATCAGAAATGATTGTAATACACTTTATTTATATCTATTGAGATAATCTTCATTCCATATTAAAAAATGATACCACAGTAGCTCCAAATAATTTATAAAAAATAAAAATATACACACATTCACGTACACAGAGGAGGGGGAGGGAGGAAAGGAGGGAGAGACGAAGGGAGGGAGAGAGCAAGGGAGAGAGATAGAGGGGAGAAAACCAAAAGATCATCTACTCTTACAAAAGAGTGGAAATTAAGAATTCAGTGTATATTGGTACCAATGAAGTGGAAATGACAATTTAAAAAATATTTCTCTCGAAAAACACTAAACAATGAAGATTTAAAGAAATAGGTGGGTAATATTATGCAGGAGGGTCACTAAATAAAATTAGAACCACTTTATTGAGCAGGAAAATGATGAAAAATATACCAGCATCTAGATATATTTTACCTTACTCCACCTCATCATTAATAATTTTGCCTTCTTCACAAGTATAAGAGAAGTGAATTTGAAGAAACCAAAAGTCATTTCTCACACTTGATGGCTTAGTATTGTCTTCAACAGCTTAGTAATAAAATGTAAACATGAGTTCCAAAAACTAATTACCATCTACTGAAGTGGTTAGTTGGCAAAAAAATGAGCAATGTTTGAAATAACCTCTGTGGAAAATCATTAAATTGAAGAAAATTGTTTCAAAATTCAATGTTAAGTTTTTTTAATAAAATGCTTGAAAGATAGTTTCCAGTTAAGATAATTTAAGCATATGAAATACTTCTTTTAATTCATTTATAATAATGGTAGAAAGGATATTGGTAATTCACATGAATGAATATGGTCTGAGAACATTCTGTAATGTGTAAGGCCAAAGGGGAAACAATCATATGTGCAGGAAAATGCAAGAGAATACATAAAACATTACATGGCAAATTTATTTCTGGGTCCACCTTCAGGAATGTTGTTTGGCAATTTATAAATCTATTAAAGAAAGATTGCTAGTGATGGTGTGTGAAATAAATTCAGTTTATTCCATGAAGTATAATGAATTCGTTTATTTCATGGTCATTTTAGGTGTACCAGAAAGATAATGAAAACATAAATTTTATTATTCAGCCAGAAATCATCTTTATTACTTTTGACTGATGCTGATGATAACTATCAAATTCTATAGTCTAAAGACTATCTTGTGTAGTACTCTGTTTGCATCAGCCTTTTCAACATGATTACAACAGATGCAATTTGATTGCCATCTATCTTTTATGGTTACAAAGGAGAGTAAGTGCACTTGGAACCGAAAGATATTGAAAAAGAGTATTAACATGCATATTTGCAAATGAAAGGGTCACAGCATGAGGTATCTTTTGACACTAGTATTGACACCAGGGAAAATTAGAATATTTCCAACATAATTATAGTGAACTGTAAGCACCAACTTGAATGTCATTTATTCCTTCTGGCCAAACACTGCTCTTTGCATTTAGCCTTTATACCATTTTATGAATCAGGAAAAAAAAAACTGTCATTCACTTAATAACCTTTCTGATAGAACACTGCTGAGAACAATTTTGGCTAACGCTTCACTTGAATGTCCAATAAAATTTGAGTATCACTAAGATGCCAGGTGCTGAATCATGAGCCTTGATTCAATAGTTAATAGGACAGAGAGTAAAATGGTCAGGGTGATTAATAGGGAAGACAGATTTGTAGACAAATATAGTAAATTATGATAGCTTATGAGGGTTCTAGTGTGGACACTATATGGTAATGCTTTCTACCCGAGTAAAAGTGGGTAAGTGGGGATCTTTATGCTGAATAGGAATACTTACTTAGATGATAAAGCAAAACTATGTGGCTAATGGTGGAGCTAAGTTTGTTAAGCACTTACTCAGCCTGCACAAATCTCTGGGTTCTATCCCTAGCACTTAAGGAGCTGGGTGTGGTGATGTATATCTGTAAACCTAGCAGTCTAGAGGTGAAGGAAGAAGAATCAGATGTTTAAAAATTATCCAGGGTTATAGAGTGAGTTGGAGACCATCCTGGGCTCTGTGACATGCTGTCTTCACAACAACAAAAAAATAGTAACAAGACTTAAAGCTGAATCAAATTTAGAGAACTAAATCAAGAGGGTAGAAATACTGGCATAGGATTATTAAGAGAACAGGAGACCAACTTGCAAAATGCATGGGTTCAACGTGGACCTCCAGGGCAACAGTAAGGGTACAGCAGAGGTCACTCCTGTGAGTTTGCAGGTTTAACCAGAACAAGCAAGCTATGGAAGATATGAATGAAGATTTGTTCCACAGCTGCAGCTTGGCTGGGTCTTTCTAAATGCCCTTTGCTTCTACTGAGTTACCTTGATAGCCACCTGCCGCAGCCTTTGCACTAATGTGTTTTCCTTTCAGGTACTTAGTTGTAGTTCTGAGTGGTTAACTTGTAGATAGTAGGATTACCCCGAATTTATGTGACATAAGGAATGTTAATATACAGACATTTCAGATTAGAAACCTTTGTTTCCAGTACAGGCGAAATAGGCCAGTGGATAAAAGGACTTGCTGAACTATTCTGCCATCCTGAGCTCAATCTTGGGGACGAGAAGAGGAATGTCTCAGCAAAATTGTCTTCTGGTTTCCATGTGCAACCTGTGGCACTTGTATTCCTTCACACACACACACACACACACACACACACACACACACACACATGCACGCACTAAAGATAAATAGATTTTAAAAACAATTATTTAAAGCCTCAAATGCATGTGTGAAAGAATGGTAAAATGATAAAATGTTTGAAATCATTGCTAGAAAGGTTTTTCAGTGTAATCTGTGAACTCTAAATACTTGCAAAATTCCTATGTGAAGAGAGGAGCATCTAAGTCTGGGTGAATCTTTCACAAAGTACTTTTAACTGTTATTTTCCCACAGATCTGGAGATGAGGAGTCACTGATCCAGGGAGCTTCACTATCTGACTTTGTTAAGTCATTTTTGGGTTATAAATGGTCATTCTGTTACTGTACCTTCCACTGCAGAAGGAGAATCAGAGAGCTTTAGGCTCTGTTTGGAAAGACATTAAAATGGGCAGAATTCTCACATCTTAATTACCTCCCAAAGCTACCATCTGCTTCCATGAGCACGTTAGTGGTGAATATTTCACAAGAGACATGTTAGTAGAGATGCAAACATTAATCCCTTAACAGAAGGGTGTCATGCAATTAACAAGCATTTTTAATATATGCAGGTATTTATAAAAACTTGTAAACCATTTGTGACATAAGTATTTCCATTAATTTGATACCATTCCCAAATACATCATTAAATTTTCTGGTCATTTTTGATAAAACTGATGACTACACATTCATGTTTTAAATTCTGGAGAAAGCCCACTGCATCACTTTTATTCCATTTTTCTACACAGTTTTTAAGGGTTTTTTTTTGTCATAAAATTAAACACTTTGACAAATTCCCTATCCTATGTAAGGGGACATTCACACATACACACATACATACACACACACACACACACACACACACACACACACACACACACACTCACATATGTATCATCTATACTTTTATTGTGAACACTAACATATATCATGTATCTTGCTGCAATTTTTATTGTGAATACTGGCAAACCAAAATTGTTTCCCATTACTGAATTTCTTTCATAGTATAATATAATCTTGCAGATAAAGCTTTAAGCAAAATATGATAGATGTCAGCTCCTCGCTTGGGGAGAATATAACTAGAGAGTCGATTTTATATTCTTCTAATGATCCTTGTCAGAATTACTCAGTACAATCAGGACAAAGAAAGTTAAGGATAATAAATCAATCTGCTAGTGTTACATCATGCAAGTCTGGAGAAGAGCAGAGTTCAAGTTACTGCCTAAGCCTAGTAAATTTGAGTGACAGAAACAAAACTATTGGAAATATTTACTGTTACTGTAAAACTTCCACTTCAGGCTTCAGATTCTAAATACAAGTTTCATGTGGAGGAGGGCCTCCTGAAGTCCCACCCTTATCTGAGGAAGAATTGGCAGTTGATAGCCACTAGATAGAAAAATGTTAATTTTTTGAGGGATCCAGGCATTGAAAGAGGATACCTATACTCCATTACTACATCCACATATATGCAGGCAACATTAAACAGACCCAGTGAGAAAGAGAGACAGACAGAGAGAAAGAGAGAGCACACATATGAAGTTGGGAGGGACAAGTGGTGGAGAGCGGCCAGTTTTGTTGGTAATGCATACCTGTAATCTCAACATTTGGCAGGCAGATATGGGCAGATCTCTGTAATTTTGAAACCAGCATGGTCTACATAGTGAGTTCTAGCCTGATCTACATAGTGAGCTCCAGACTAGCCAGAGAGATCTGGAGAAATACTGTCTCACGCGCACTTGTGTGTGTGTGTGTGTGTGTGTGTGTGTGTGTGTGTGTGTGTGTGTGTAAAGAATCATGCAACAAACTTTGACCAGTCATGGAAGTGAGGTAAAAGTAAATCTGGAATGTGGATCAATTTTTTGCCCTGTGGTGGCACCCTGATCAAGAAGATTTATGTGAGTCACATTTGCACCTTTGAAAAGTGAAGGGGCCAAACAACTTCAGCCACAGAAGGACTCATTCAAAATGATGGACATGACGCAGAGGAGCCTCTGTAAATGCTGTGGAATATTACTTTAACTAAGCAAGGATGTGTTACATTTGTTTATGTTACAGAATATTAGTTTAACTATGTAAAGGTGTGTTACATCTGTTCAATTATTAAAAATGTGTTATTGTTTCACTTTGCCTGCATAAGGTACCTGATTAGTCAAGTAAAAAATAACTAGTTAATAACTAGGCAGTAGGGGAATAGGCTGGGCTGGCAGGTGGAGAGAATAAGTAGGAGAAGGAATCTAGACTTGGGTAAGAAGAGAGGAGAGAAAGAGGGAGGAAGAGAGGGAGATGCCCAGGGCCAGCCAGGCAGCCGCCAGCCAACCAGACACAGAGTAAGCAGTGAAAGAGGGACATACAGAATGAAAGAAAGGTTAATTAAAAAAAAAAGTCCTGAGGTAAAACAGAGGTGAAGAGAAACAGGTTAATTTAAGTTATAAGATCTAGTGGGACAAGCATAAGATAAGGCTGAGCATTTATAACTAATATTAAGTCTCCGTGTCTTTATTTGAAAGCTGGTTGGTGACGCAAAAGAAAGCCCGCTACAGAGTAATATTTTTAAACTTTTTCTTAGTCATAAATCTGGATAAACTAAAAAAAACCACTAATATGAAGGAATGTGGATGGAAGGAGAAAAAGAGCATATGGTGATATAGGGGGATTATACTTAATATCCATGATATATAAAAACTTTTCAGTAATATATATTTAGATTTATACCTCTATTTGGCAATTAGAAAACTCTTACACGTAGTAAGGCATCCATAGGTATTCAGCATCTAGACTACATAGCAAATGTTTGTTGTAAAGTTTTGGTGGTACCATCTGTTTATTTAATAGCCAATTATGTGGTATCAGCTGCACTTATCCTCTGTTTAATGAATAAACTTCACTGTGTAGTGTTGTATGCTTCTTTGTCAACAAAACAACATTTTATTATAAATTTATTTAATTTTTTTAAATCCCTACCTCAGTTTCCCCACCTTCCTCTTGCTCACCTCCTCTATGACCCCCAAAACAAGTTGTTTAAAGATATGGCCTACTATTAACAGAATTACATCACTTTTCCCCTCCCTTTCCAGTCTCCAGCCCTTCTAGGAACCCTACTTCCAAATGCTTCTCTGAACCCCTTTCTCAAGTTCAGGCTGTTTTTTTTTTTAAATTATTGTTATATGCACATATGTGTGCATGCTAGCATGTGTCAGTGAGTGAATGTGTGTATGTTTATGCATAAGTACAACCTGCTGAATCTATTTGTGCTGTTTGTATGCGTATGGATGGTATCAGGGCTGAGCACTCTGAATTGGGCAACGAATAGGGTGCTTATTGCAATGAGAGACTAATTCTTATAGACAGATAGAATCAAATGTGAGACTATCACTAATCAGGAATAAAAAAAAATCAGAAACTGTAGTTGAAGTTTTCCTGAGTCCCACCAGGTCCGTATCTGCTCAGACCCAAGTGACCAAACAGAGGCTTATAGTAATTAAAACTGCTCAGCAGTTAGCTCAGACTAACTACTGACTAGCTCTTACACTTAAACTCAGCCCATTTCTGTTAATCTATATGTTGCCACATGTTCTGTGGCTTTACCTGTGTGCCATTACAGGCTGCTCCCTGGACGGTGGGTTGGCATCTCCTGACTCAATCTTCCTCTTCCCTGAATTCTCCTTGTCTGCTTTTCCTGTCTATACTTCCTGCCTGGCTACTGGCCAATCAGCATTTTACTAAACCAGTGTACAAAAGCATTACCGCACTTAGATAGGGTGAGCTGAATATTAAGTAACTATTTTGCAGATAATTGAATTGAGACTCATATAGACTAGTATCTTTCCTATTGTCATGTTGAGTAGCAGGAGTATAACCACAGATGAGAGGGGGAACAGACGTGGAAGCTAAAATTATATTGTATTGCAGAAAAACAACAAAAAGTAAAGAAAGAACACACACAAACAAAATCTAAGATGAAACCTGTATTAGGCTATTCCACTAAATAGGTCATTGTTGACAACTTCTGGAAATCCTGGGCTAGGGCATTGAATACTACAATTGCAATTAAAATGACAACTGATTATTTCAAAACTTCAACACCTTTTGGTTTTCCCTATTCCATTATTATAATAAATGAAGAAAATATTTCCATATGTATTGGTACAGTTGACTCCTTTGAACATACTTAGAGATCTTCGCTTAAGTTTATCCAACTAGAAATAAGGAGTGTCTCACAGAGATGAAGCAATATTACTTTTAAAATAAGCTTGTGAGCATGATCACACTACAGTACTGACTTGTGGTAACTTCTAAGGACACATTTACTGTTGCGCTTTATTAGTTGTAAGGAACATCAGCATTTTAAAATATAATTTATATTGTATAAAGTTTTTCACAAAAAGACAGTGTTAATTCCTGTCATGTGTTGTCCACATTTTGCAACAAATAAATCCATTTATTTTGCTTCCAAATAATAAAATGAGATCTAGCATTTCCTAGGGCATTTAGAATTTAAATTGTGAAATTCCTAGTTGTTCTTCCTGAATAAATAGTATTATGCTTTATTCACTCAACTTTGTAACATGATTTGACTGCCATTCCACTGAGACTTCCACATTATTCAAGTCATGTGTACAGAAATTCTGTTTCTTCTGTTGGCTAAACAATTTAGCATGTGCTTCACAGTGACTTCATATATTACCTCTCATATGATGTCAATTTTCTACATAGAACTTTGCCTTTATCCTGCTCTCAGTTGATGCCTCATTTTCTTACTGCTGTTCATAGTTGGACTGGGTGGATTTCAGCCATGCCCCTGTGAAGTGAGTGAGAGAATGTCAATCTCAGTTTTCCTTCTTTCTCCTTATTATATATAGTAAAGGCATGCAGAACTCCTGGACTACGTCAACTCCAATGAGATACTTCATGAGGACAGATCAGTCAGTGTAGTAAAGACAGAGAAAACCAATGAATTCCGTGCTTCTCAGCATATTGGAACTTTTCTTTCACTACCAGGAAGATCTTAATAGCCTTGCATTCAAAGCACTGAAGGAGTTCTTTTTCCTTCTGAATATATGCTTTTTACTTCTTCTCTGTGGGATGACTTATTCCTAACAGGCTTGAGGACCAGCCTGTCCAAACAAGTAAAAAAGATAATTTTTGAGAGCCAACCTGGGTCTGCCTAAGGGCTTTAGCAACAGTAGCTGAAACATGATCTGGAGATGACCTGGACCAATGAGAGGCAGCTATGTCATACCAGCAGATGCATATTCATCAGACCTCCCCACAGGGTGGGGTGGAGGGTATATAAGGCTTACCTCTTCCTGAATAAAGTGAGCTTGTTGTTTCAACATTCTCCCAGAGTCTCCACCTACTTGGCCCCCTCCTCCAAAAGGAACAACAGCACAGGACCCTGCCACACTTCTCCAAGACCCAAATCCCCAATAACACTGGTTGAGGCCCAACCTACATGTGTTTTGCACATTTTCATTCAGATGAGGTTATTCAATTCCTTAACGAAAGCTTCTCTCTTTAAAATTATGCATAATACCTAATATATTGTAAATATTGAGTAAATAATATTGAAGAAATAATGACAAGAAAAATATCTGAAACTATATGGTTCAGATTGATTATCAAATTATTATCTAAACAATGATAGTTTCATTAAATTAAAGAAATAGGACATTCAGAACGATAGTGAACTAGTATTAGGAATGAATACTTTATGTGCAAGTATTGTACAATAGCTTACTTAGATCTAAGAGAGCTCAGAAATAATGTCAGAAAGAAAATTTAAATAACCAACAATGTAGGAAGTTATTTCTCATAATGATTGTCAAGTAAATTCGGAATCAGCAAATGGATTCTTCTTTGTATTTTTGATGTATTTTATTTAAGATCACTGCTTTGATCTGAGTGTGTTGGTACACATCTATGATTCCAGCATTCACTGTGTATTCAATCTTGTTATTGTTTCCTTTGCTGTGAAAAAGCTTTCTAATTTCATTTAATACCGTTAGTAATACTTGGGATTATTTCTTAAGCAACTAGAGTGCTTTTCAGCAAGTCTTTGCTGTGAACAGACAACTTCCAATGTATAAAATGAAAATGGCAACTTAGTTCTTTAACATTTTGTCTTAACTACTACTGAGTAAATGCACATTTAATAAGAGATGTGTCAGGGATACAACTTAGTATTATAGTATTTATTAACCATACCCAAGACTTTGGCATGTATCCCCAGAACCAAACACTACTAAGATGGAGGTATTATTTTAAGACTATTATTACCTAGCTATCTTAATATTATTTATAACAACATATATTAATAAATTTATTTGAGGTATAGTTTGGTATTTTATAGAAAGCTCTAATCTCAGATTCTTTTAAAATAGTAAATACTTGCTTACGGCCTATGATCAATGTTGAGAGTCGATAGTTAGCAGCAGATTTCAATTATATCTCTATTGAATTATTGCTGAGAAGTTCATCTGTTATCAAAGTACTCAGACAAAGAATAAAACTCAGAACTGAACACATCATATAATTTGAAGTGTAAAAGAACATAATGAGAGATACAGTACCTGCTAAGGCAAATAACAGGCAGTGTCTGAAACAACCAGTTTAAGACTTCAGGGCAAGAGAGAGAGCTCAGCTGAGAAGAGCATGTACAGCTCTTCCGCAAGTATAGAATATGGTTCCTATCACTCACTTGAAAAGCTCAAAACCACCTGCAGAAA
This sequence comes from Peromyscus californicus insignis, assembly GCF_007827085.1. Lineage (NCBI taxonomy): Eukaryota > Metazoa > Chordata > Mammalia > Rodentia > Cricetidae > Peromyscus > Peromyscus californicus. The sequence continues at coordinate 45,339,107 of NW_026294491.1, read as the reverse complement.
CAGCTCCAGGGCATTTTTCTGGCCTCCATAGGCACCCAGAGCTATGTACACACACAGGATCATAAACACATACACACACGAAAAAAATATTGAAATAAAATTTTAAAAAAACGGTCTAACATTTGGAAACATAATGGCTAGCAGCTTTATGGAAGCATGTCTTACTGAGATTGACTTACTGCATTCTTTTGTACAGTATTGGTGGCATATTATGGACATGTTGGTTAATGTAGTCAATCTATTTTATAATTCTGAAGCAATAGCAAAGGGTTATACAAAACTGTAACCATGTAAGGGATACGTACTTATAGACATAAAAAAATGTACTTATTGAAATGTGAAATGTCTTTTTTTCCTGGAGACAATAATTTTCTTCAAGTCAAATTATCACTTGAGCTGAATAGTAATAAATGATTGAAGTTAGTTTAGTTTTGTCACTTTTTGAAGTTATACCTTTTCAAAGTAATTAATAAGCACCGAAGTAGTTTATAATAAAATGTCTAAAAAATATTTTGTAGAGCTATGTCTCTGTTAAATGTAAATACCAAACTGACCCAGTAGCATTGTCTATGAATGCAGTTTATATTTTTCACTAGTATCAGATATAGAAAAATATTAGAACTTGTATTCAGTGCTTAATCTTTTCTATGGACATGAATTCATTATTGTTCTTTGTAAGTTTAATTTGAAACTATTAGGTGACTAATAAGTTTGAATACAATTTACACTTATCAATTACTTTAATCTTTTGTTTAATCTTAAATCTACTATAATAGATTGTAGTCATTGTAGTTTAATTAGATCATGTCTTTGTTTATATTAAACATATAGTATGTATATTGAAACTTAATTCAGTAGAATTTGCCTGTTGTAATAATAATTAATATAATAGCATGATACAAATATCTAATTTGACAATAGTTGAAAGACTATAAATATCTACTTGATATTGAGATATGATTTAAATCATTTCAATTTTCATATAGTTTATCATATAATTTAAGGGAGTAAAGTCAAATTTTGTAAAACTAATTAAAAAATAAATATGCATAGCTTTTTTGGGAAGGTATCCTAGTTTGACATGGATGGTGATGTTCTGTTCATGGCTGTTGTATTTATTTACTCTGCTTAGTTGTCTTTGTGGGGAAGCAATGCCCAAATAGTGATGTGCCATCAGCGTCTTAGCCATGTCTAGTGTCAGATTTTCATCAGCAATGAGCATGGCAGTGTTTTCTTTATTTTTGGATGAATTTTACTGATGACTTACAACCATACTTTCTTTTTCTCTATAAAAATTAAAAATTTAGCCGGGCGGTGGTGGCGCACGCCTTTAATCCCAGCACTGGGGAGGCAGAGCCAGGCGGATCTCTGTGAGTTTGAGGCCAGCCTGGACTACCAAGTGAGTCCCAGGAAAGGCGCAAAGCTACACAGAGAAACCCTGTATCGAAAAACAAAAAAACAAAAAACAAAAAAAAATTAAAAATTTAACGTCAATGTTTTCTAAAAATTGTGCTAACGGTCTATTGTATATGAAAATGTGTTTTCAACTTTTATTTTGTTGTGATAGATGGTACCATGATCATATAATCTGGTGGGATATATTCACTGTGATGAACACTGTGATTCTTTCCATTATGCTATTAAGACCTTTATTATTTTCAACTCTTCATTAAATTTTGTCATCATTCTCTGCAAAGAACTCCAGTAGTTTTCCTTCTGTGTCTTTAGGGCACCTACAGAAGTCATTCTATGACTTCTCTCCCATGAGCTTTTTCGACAACGCTGTTATCTTTTATCTCCAACAGGTACAAAGAAATAGGATTTCTTCAAATTTTCCTTAACCTCATTACTTGCAAGAACGTTTGAATTCATTTTGAGACTTTAAACACAGCTTTTGCACTACAAACAGAAAAAGAAGGGCTTTGGAAGATAGCTTGAAGGAGACAAGAGATGAAATAAAATAGGTTGGAAGAATGGGAGAAGGAGGCACACAATGAAGAGTAAGTGTGGGTTTGAGAACATTCTGGAAGACACCCCCTGATATATTAACATTCAATGTTGCTGTGATGACTTACCTTGGTTGTCAACTTAACACACCTAGAAAGAGATAACCTCAGCAGAGAAACTGCAGCAGATTGGTCTGGAAACATACTGGTGGGTCATATATATTCTTGATTGCTAATTGATGTTAGAGGGGCTAGTTCACTGTGGGTGGTACTAATCCTGAGCTTGGACTTTATACAAAGGATAACTGAATGTGAGTCTGGAAGAAAGCCAGTAGGTAGTGTTCTTTCAAGGTCTGTGCTTCACTTCCTCCCTTCAAGCTCCCGCTTTGTGTTCCTACCTTGCCTTCTCTCAATGATGGACTGTCACCTATATGATAAAGTAAATCATTTTCTCCTCAGGTTGATTTTGGTCTCTGTTTTAGCACAGGGTTTAGTTAGAGTTTCTATTTCGTGATAAAACACCATATCAAAAGTTACTTGGGATGTAAAGGGTTTAATTTTGGCTTATAACTCTTAGGTTATACTCTATCATTGAGGGAAGTCAGGGCAGGAACCAAGACAGGTGCTTTGGAGATAGGAACTAAGGCAGAGTCCTTGGAGGAACACTGCTTAATAACTTCCTCCCTTGCTTATTGACTTCCTCAGCCTGCTTTCTTTTATGATGGGGGACAACCTGCCAAAAGTTGGCACGACTCACAGTGGTTTGGGCCCTTCCACATCAATCATTAATCATGACAACTCACTGCAGACTTGCCTATAGACAATCTGAAGGGGAAATTTTCTCAATAGAGGGTCCTCTTACCAAACAACTCTTATGTCATCAAGTTGGCAAAAACAATAACAGGACAAACAGTAGGAGAAAGCAGTTGTTTTCTTATTTCTCTTTTTGTGATCCTATTGGAGGGATTCACAGGCAATATAGATTAGAGCTGACTGTGGATGACAAGTTCTTTTGACTCTTGATTATCCTAAGTAAACAGCCTCTGACCTAAATTTTAACCTGCAGAATAAGATCAGGTGGGAATTTCTGATTTTGGCATATTAACAGTTTTGATTTGCTGATCATTTCTGTGTCTTGGTTTTAGATTACTAACGCTCATCATGCTACATCTTGGAATTTAAACTTTGATGGAGTTTGTTCTCAGGACCAAATATTCTGACTGGGGAGATGATGCAGTAGTTAAGAGCACTAGCTTTATAAGCATGAAGACCAGATTTCCTCACCAAGCACTCAGGAAATGAAGACAACTGTTGTACCTCACAAGATTGCAACTCCAGTATTGAAATGGAGAAACATGATGTCCACGTTCATTGAGAAACCCAACTTCAAAAAGCAGAGGACAGGAAGTACAGGAAGACACCTGTAGCTTTCTGCCCTCAGCATCAACAGGCAAGTATGCACACCTACAAACACACAATATTTTTTAATTCAAATTTTTTAAAAGATTTAGACAATGTATTTTTATCATCTTAAACATTATTATTATATATAACCATACTTGTAAGTTTTCAATATTAATTAGTATTTAGAAAAGAGTAGTAGCTTTTTCAAAGATTAGAGTGTTATGATATGAATTGTATTTAATTATTTATTATTAAATGATTTATAAACTATGAGAAATGATTCTTGTACTAGAGATAACTTCTAGAACCATATTTTTTCTATTTGTAGATCATTGCATATAAAATAATTGTTTATAAATAAATATTTGACCCAGACATGATAAAATAGTAAGAATAGTCAAATCAGTACATTCAGAATAAGACTGAATACTAATAAAATATGTATAAAATATCTCCAAGAACACATGCATATTTTGATAAAGATACTCATATCAAAGTATTTTCAGTCTGATTTGAATTAAACTTGGTGAAATCATTTCAACTGTATAAGATTATATGATCTCTTATTCTGCAAGCTAATTAAAAAACTAAATATGTACTTCTAGGTGTTGTAGAAGTTATGTTTGATTCTACAATGTTCAGATCTTAACTAATGTGATGTCATTTTTGTTTGTTTAATATTCTTTCCATATATTTCAAAAAGACTTTTGAAACACTCGATTTTTTGAACATGGATATATTTGATTTACCTAGCCAAATAAGTATTTGCAAACGTAATCAAGCTCTAACAGTAGTTTCTAATAATTAAATTCATTTAAGAGCAAAGATAAGCTCATAAATAGTCCAGATAAAATCAACTTTAGACAAAAGCTGAAACTGTTACATGTCTAAAAACTAAATTTTGGAGAGATATGAAGTTGAAATATATATATATATATATATATATATATATATATATTTAAAGTTAAATAAGCATTTAAGATGAAAGATGCACTAAAATATCTTATGAAGTGTTCAGCACAACATACTGACTTAACTGTGATTTGACACATAAAATATTCATATGCAGATATTCTGCTTTCTGTGTTCAGTTTGAGTATCTTCTATAAGAAAAAGATTCATATGGAGTAATATTGACTCATCCATCAACAAATATCAATAACCTTTAGTGTTCTTGAAACCACATTTGTTTGCTGAAAACAATGAAGATAGCATTTAAATCAATTTAGAATTCCTGAAAATTTGCATATATCCACATTCCCATATACTTATATAAAAATACGTATGTACATATGCAGCATGAATCCTAAAGGGTATTAAAATAAAAACAAATCCAGAAGCCAGATAATGGGGTGAACGTGAAAGATCAGAGAAGCAGAACAAGCCACAGCTACCTCACCTTGCCAATTCCTCAGCTGATCCTGTTTCCTCAACCTGGAAGCCTCTGTGTCTTCATCCAAATTGATTTCAGCTGAACTGCTGCTCTAAAGTCTAAAAGCTTAACCAGTCTTTCTCTAGTTCTTGGTTTTCATGCCTTATATATCTTTCTGCTTTCTGCCATCACTTCCTGGGATTAAAGGCATGAGTCATCATGCCTGGCTGTTTCCAGTGTGGCTTTGAACACACAGAGATCCGAATGGATCTCTGCCTTCAGAATGCTAGGATTAAAGTGTGTGTGCCACCATTTTCTGGCCTCTGTATCTAGTGCCTGTTCTGTTCTCTGACCCCAGATAAGATTATTAGGGTGCACAATATTTTGGGTAACACACTATCACCACATACATATATATGTAGGAATAAGAATGGACATAATTTTATACTTTTTAGTTTTATTTGTGTTATTGATATATTAATATGTTTGTGAATGGTATGACCTAAATTTGAGAGGTAGTTAAGAAAAAAATTATTGTAAGAATTCTTTTATACTAAAGATGTTAATACATTTCTATAAGATATTTTGACAATTAATTTACCAAAAAATATATTTAATATGCTAATGCAAATGATATTTTACCTAAATGAGGACACAATAAAAATTTACAACACCTTTCTCTAACTTTTGAATTAATGCTACTGCCTGCAATGCAAAAATATGTCTTCAGATGGCTAGAGAGTTATGAGCACATACTGTCTTTCAGAAGAACCAGATTCTATTCCCAGTATCCATGTTAGGTGGCTCACAACCACCTGTAACTCCAATCCTCAGCAACTGACACCTCTGTTTTCCATGGGCATCTGAACTCATGTACACAAACACCTCCACACATACGTACACAACATTTACAAACTAAAACATAAGTCTTTAAAACACGTGTTCATATTACTTTGGTTTGCCACTGGCACTGACTTGCATCTGAAAAGCTTATTTTATAATCAACACAGTTAAAAAGAATTAAGTCTCTTCAAATAACACTTCACTTGGATCAAGGACTTTAGAATTATTGATCAAAAACATAACTTGTTGAATATTTGATATTTTAAAATCATCCTTCATCTTACTAGTATGGCCTGGTTGAGGAGATAAAAAGAAATTCTGAAGTTTGACATGTGCTTGTGGATCATCCATCAATCAGTTTCTTTATTAGCTAGTGTGTTAAGCCACCAACATGAGGCAGACATAGAAACTCTGTTCCAACCACTATAATTCAGCAGACTTGGCATCATTATAAGAATTGTGAACAAATGAAGAAAATGCAGACTTGAGGCTAAATAAGCCCTATGTCTTCTTATGTGTTTTATTAATCTATAATTCAATAAGTATTGCTGATTACATCCAAGGTTCCCATTCATTATGAATGGAAAATCTTTCTGTGTGGAGAGTTGTGGGATTACACGGATATGAACTTCCTCAAGCAAAGATAAACATTCACAGTCATAAGAGCATTAGAGGAGGCTTCATAGCTTGCATGTTAAATTGCAGGATTGCAGGATAGCAGCAATGCTTTTTTGCTTCCTCCTTTTTGTTTTCATTATCCTGTGCTTACACATCAAATGCCTGTCAGAGGTGTTTGAAGGGCTGTGCTTCAGAGAGAACTGGATCAATAGTTGGTTCATGAATATTGTTAATAGTTCAGGATTTACATTTTTGTTCACGTCAATCTTTTTCCAATGAATATAATTACATTGAGTTTTACAGCAAGCTTTTATAATACTTATTTGTAAAGAAAATATGTCTTTGCATGTGGTTATGTTTGGCAACCATCAGTTTCATGTCATTTTGATAACTAGTGATACAACATATACTTGGCACACAGAAGCACTGTTTTAATGACAGTATACCTACCTATAGGTATGAGCCCAAGATTTGCTGATATGACTGTGTTTTGTTTTGTTAGGTTCCAATGGATATTAAGAGAGCAATGAATTGCATTTGTGCAGTATGCTTGAGTGCTTAAAGACCTTTTATGAGTAATCATTAATTCCATGTTCACAACCATATTGTAGGTAGGAACACAATCATTAGTATTTCACTGATGTAAAACCAAACTGAATGCCCAAAATGAAAGCTGTGTATCTGAGTTCTCAAAGATCTTTTATGAGCAATCATTGAATTCATTGTTCTCAACCCTGTTGTAGATGGGAAGTCATAACATTTCTCTGATGAAAAACCCAAAACATAATGTCAAAAATAAAAGCACACAAGGAAATCCATGTTGAGCTGCTTATCAGAATTTCAGGTCACAGAGAAATTTTAAACTTCATAATTTTCTCATTGAAATTATCTAATTTACTGTCACTGCTCAGGGTGAGAATGGCAGGCTGCAAGTTTGAAGCCAGCAATTGTTACATAGTATGACGCAAGTTCAAAATACAATAAAATAAATTTCACTCAATTTTTATAGTGTCTGTCCTCTGATTATTTTCATTTTTAATTTGAAAGGTATGAATCTTCTCAAATGTAAATTGTATCTCTGTGTGAAAGAATATGTGTGTCCACATGAAAATATAGATAAATACACAAAGGTTACAGAGAATCCGGAAAGAAAAACTAGAAAAATGATTGAGCCACACAGGTTGCATTCCTAAGGATTGAGATCACAGGATATATTCCAAAGTACTGAGATACACAGGTTATTGTTCCAGCAGCTAACACATTATTTCACTTACTTACATTCTCCAAGCTTCATCTGTACCATGAACTACTTCCATTTTGTAAGGCTGATATATCTTCTAGCTTTCTGTCTCCGTTCCTATTCAGACCTGTATTGAGAACATATGAATATATGTTCATAAGTCATTTCTCTCTCTGACTAAATTGGGTATATTATTTAATGAAATATTTTAATAAGGTTTAAATAAAATGCTTATATCACAATTTAATTTTAGAATACACATGCTGTTCTATGTATGCTCACAGTGACTATGTTTATTGGGGTTCCTAAGTCATCATCCTCTGGGGTAGGGAAATAATTTAGTGGTAAAAACAAATGTCCCAAATGAAGCTTGATCCTTTGAAACACACAGCCCTCCCCAATGAATTACTATTAATAAATTAATGCCTGTAACCTCAAGATTTCAATACTTCTTTTAGGTTTCAATCTATCTTGAATATAATTAACTTTTCCAAATGAAAGCCTAACTAAATGTCATTGGTAGACACATTTCTTCATTTCAAATAGACTCAATAATAAACCACTCAACTGATGAAGTAATCCTTTGAAACTGCTACTTTAATAGACTCTTCCTCTATTACTGTTTATTTAAGAATTTAAATAATTAGATTGTATTTTTAGCTCATGTGGTACTTTAATTCCTAATCAAAATAAAGAGAAAAAAATTAGGAAGAAATATATCTCCTGCTGCCTTCCCCAAAATATTTCAGAGAAACATTGTTCCCAAAGCATGTGTTTTGAGGTCAAATAATTTTGGAAAATGTTGAATCTCATCAGGAATGCACCTGCCATCATATTTTTGTGCTCCAGCTGCAAGAATGGAGATGGAGAAGTAATAAAGTTCCCATTTACAGAAACAGGAGCAGCATGACCCCCAGTGCTCTTGTCAAGAACACTGAGAGTAATAAAATACCTAAATACAATGAAAATAATTAACTTAAAATATTATGATTTCAAGAAGTTTTCCATTTCTTTTTATTCATTTCCATTTACCTTACTTATCCTTTATACTGCATCAACTCTGACAGAATTTTAAAAAGAACTTTATTTCTCTATCCTGAAGTTTGGTGCATGTTGCTGCAGTATCAAGATTAGTATGACTTGAACACTGTGAATGAAGGAAGAACAGTGTGAGGTCAGAGATTTAGCAAGATGCCAGATCTTGTAAGGTCTTGTGAAAGTTATTAAGGTGTGTGATGTTGGATGCTAGAGAAGGTCATGGAGAGGTTTGCAACAAAACAATGACTTAGCTTCTCTGTTTGAGCAGATTTCTCTGGGTGCTGCTAAGTAGATGCCAGAGAATCCACTGCTTAACTGCATACTTTGTTGAGGTTCCCATGTCCTACACACATATTTGGGAAACTGGATTGATTTATTCTCTGTACCCCACTTTGTTTTTTTGTTTGTTTGTTTGTTTTAAGGTTAAATGAGGAATGATTGTAAAGTACCTCACGACACTGACTGAAAAAAATGAATACTAAGTACAATTATGTAGTGGATAACTATAATCCATCTTTTTTTTATTTGTATAAATATAGAAGGAGTCTATTTAATTTTTAAAATACACTTTTATAGCTGCTTTTATAGATCTAGCAGGATCTACTAGAATCCTGGAGCTATCCAACAATCAAATGCCACTATTATTCTTAATCCTAGGCACTTTTTTTGTTTTCACTTTAAAAATGTTTGCCTTTTCCTTTTATCTAAACCCCCAACATATTTCTTAGGGAGCAGGGTATTCTAATAATTGTCAACCCTTGTTAAACACTTACTTTGCTAGGAACTGTTGAAGTACATTTTGTTATTCTTTTTAACAACTCTTTGAATTGGTTTCTATTTTTTTTTTATTACCACTAAATTAATGAGGACATTGGCACACTGAAAAGAATATGTAAATTTCTCAATTTTATACAGTCAGTAAGAACAATGCAGGGGATTTGATTCAGACTAAGAATGTAGGAACCTCACTCGGTTATCATTCACTTCTCAATTCATAGGTGAAAATCTATGAGCATCATCATCTTCAGCAGAGTTCCAGCTGCCAGCAAAGTCCAACCTCACCGGAAATTTCCTTGGCCCTTGATTCCTGCATTATTCATCCTTTGTGTCTTTAGCTCTCAAGCTCCACTGGCTCATTCCATGAATATTCAATCATGTTCTTATCCTTAGCATATCTGAATATCTCTCCCAATAGCAATCTTCTCAGTTTTATTCTAACATATTTATTAGCACATAATGCCTGTTTTTTAAACTAGTGAATTTTTCTTCAAAATGAATGCTCAGTTTCTTATCCAGGAGTAAACACATTCATATTGTGTTTCACATGACAGATGAAGTCCAAGTTCTTACCTTGCCAATCCTTATCATATTCATCTTTCTTTCTACTGGGCCCTAATTTTCCAATTTTCTGTATATTCCCCAATAGAAAGAGGTATAAGCAGACAGAAACTTTGGTAGATTCTTGAAAATGGGTTGCACAGTACTCATGATAATTCACATGCACCCACTTAACTGCTATTATCATGGCTGATGGTACACATATTTTTAAACATCCTGGCAACAGTTTCCCATCCCTCCTCTCCTCTCAGTCTCCCCCTACCACCCTCCTCTTTATACACCTCAAATCCACTCCATTTCTGTTCCAGAAAGGTTAAACCTCCTATGGATACCAACAAAACATGGCATATCAAGTTTCAGTAAGACTAAGCACCTTCCCATGTTTTAAGGCTGTGGAAGGGGACCCAGTGTGGGAGTAGGTTCTCAAAATCCAGCAGAAGAGTCAGAAACAGCCCCTGCTCCCACTGTTAGGAGTCCCACAAGAAGACCAAGCTACACACCTGTAGCATATGCAAAGTGCTTAGGTTAGTCCCATGCAGGCTCCATGGTTGTCATTTCAGTCTCTGGGAGCCCCAGTGAGCTAAGGTTAGTTGATTCTATGGGTTTCTTGTGGTGTCCTTGACTCCTCTGGTTCCCATAATCCTTTATCCCTCTCTTCTGCAGGATTCCCTCAACATCACCTAATGTTTGGCTGTGGGTCAGCATCCGTTTCCATCAGTTGCTGGATGAAGCCTCTCTGATGACAACTGGGCTAGGCACCAGTCTCTAAGCGTAGCAGAATATTATTAGTGTCATTACATTGACTTTTCCTCTTCAGTCATATCTGGTTCTATCCTAGGTCTCTGGTTCATCCAGCCTGTGGGTCCTGGTGTTCTAGGCAGTGTCAGTGGTGGCCTTCCTCTCCTGGCATGAGCTTTAGGCTAGACCAGTTATTCATTGGCCACTCCCCCAAACTCTAGTCCACACTAACCCCAGCACATCCCCTAGGCAGAACAGACTGTAGATTTAAGGTTATATAGCTGGATAGATATCTCAATCTCTCTACTTGAAGTCTTGCCTGGTCATAGGAGATGATCAGTTCAATCTACATATCCACTACTGCTAGGAGTCTTAGCTGGGGTCATCCTTGTAGATTCCTTTGCATCAGGTTTCTACCCGACACTAAAATGTCCCCCTTTTCCACTAGTCTCTTTCAGTAACCTCCTCCCTCCATCCCCTTCCAACCTGATTGCTAACGTTCCCATCTCATATAGCCCACAGTCCACTCACAAAAGTTATTCTATTTCCCTTTCCCAGTGAGATCTGGGTATCCTCCCTTGAATGCTCCTTGTTACCTAGTCTCTCTGGGTCTGTGGATGGTAGCACAGTTATCTTTTATTTCACAGATAATTTCCACTTATGGGTGAGTACATGCCATGCTTTTCTTTTTTGGGTCTAGGTTACCTCACTCAGGATGATTTTTTTTTCTAGTTCCATCCACTTACCTGTGAACTTCATGATGTCATTTTTTTTGACAGTTGAGCAATACTCCAATGTGTATATGTAGCCCATTTTCTTTTTCCATTCCTCAGTTGAGGGACATCTAGGTTGTTTCTGAGTTCTGGCTATTACAAGTAAACCAATAGGGCAGTTTCTCAGAAACTGGGAAACGATTTACCACAAGACCCAGCTATACCACTCTTGGGCATATACCCAAAGGATACTCAATCATATCACAAAGACAGTTCCTCAATTGTGTTCATAGAAGCTTTGTTTGTAATAGCCAGGACCTGGAAACAACCTTGATGGTACACATTTTTATATATAGTAATGCAAATCAATTCACATGTATCCAGGTTTTAAACTGGTTTTTTTTGTCAGCTTAGTCATTAGTTTTTGCCCACATCAGTTTAAAGATTAAGTTGACATTTTTCAAAGCAAACCTTCAGACTTTGATTTTGAGCACTTTTCATTGAAATTGCCATAGTTTAGGAGTACTTAAAAAATCTGACAGTATTATTTTGTATACAGTATGGTACATATTCCTAAAGAGTTTTATGTAGTTTATATTCTCTATAAGTGTTAATTCCATTTTCTGTTAACGGCTTTCCTACTTAGTTGTTATTTTCATGATTTTAGCAAGATTTTGAAATTATTGTGTTCATACTTTCTATTTTTATATAGACCACAAATATTCAGTTCACTGTAGAATTGAAGTAAGGATTTATAGACATGCTAAAGCATATCTACCTGGAGTATACTTAACAAATGTATAGAAAGTGTTCTCAGTGTGTTCAATAGTGATTGGCTAGTGGGATCTGTAACTGCTAATGCTCAGTTATCTACTACCTCATCTTCCCCATCCATTTGGTCTTGATAGAAAGACTTCTGGAGATATTTCATTAACTTGTTCTTTATTAGACTTCATTCTCCAGTGTCACTCATGAGTCTTAGTTACCATTCATGTTTATTTTTTACTTAGCCTCTACATACTAAAATATCTCAGTTCTTGCTTTTTTGTCTTCAACTTTGGTCTTTTACAAGAAATGTTTCTTATCATTGTGCTTACATTGATATCTGCAGTCTCATAATTTAAATCATCTAACTTTAGTATCAATATCTCTAGTGAGCTTTTAAATAATGTTTCTCAGTGCTTCTAGAATTTAAAAGTATCAGTGCATTCTATGCATCCCGTCCTGAATGCATTATCACACCATCACCACAAATCAATCTTCGTATGTTATTCTCCTTTTCATCATCTTAGCTAATTCTATATAAGTTACTGTATATTATAGACTATTTTCCATCTCCTAATATAGCAGGTCTTGTCCAGAAACAACTGTAATTTGTCCCTTCTGTGTCAACTTGATGACAACATGGAAAACCCAGACATTTTTTTTTCAAACACCATTCTATATTTTTCTATGATGGTTTCTGGTGGTAACATCAACATTTACTATCACTAAAAGATTGATCTTTCCTGAAAAAGAAATAACTCATCCTGTCATCCTGCCTAAGAGGTTTCATATATGGAGACTAGATTTTTGTCATTTTTGCATTTGAACTAAAAGACCTCCCCACTGTTTGATATTGGTCTATCCCTAATGAAGACACATCATCAGATCTATTATTTCTTTTCTTTTCTTTCTTTCTTTTTTTTTTTTTGGTTTTTTAAGACGGAGTTTCTCTGTGTAGATTTGTGCCTTTCCTGGATCTCACTCTGTAGACCAGGCTGGCCTTGAACTCACAGAGATCCGCCTGCCTCTGCCTCCCAAGTGCTGGGATTAAAGGCTTGTGCCACCACCACCCAGCTAAAATAATAACAAACAGAAAACCAATTCTTTTGTTTTGGGTAATTTTTGACATGTATTTTTTATATTAGTAACTATATTATCCCTAAAATGTCTTAGCATATACTCATCCAGGGCAGTGGTTCTCAAACTTCTTAATACTGTGACCATTGAATACAGTTCTCCATGTTGTGGTGACCCTCAATTGTAAAATTATTTTCATTGCTACTTCATAACTACAATTTTGCTGGTGTTTTGAATTGTAATGTAAGTATTTTTTGAAATAAAAGTTTGCCAAAGGGGTTTCAACACACAGGTTAAGAACCACTACTCTAGGGTTGTGCTGGAACCAGTCCAGACTTTGTACTGATTTTATTACTGTATCTCTAGAATATGTCTTAAATACTAAAATAGTAATCCCTCCAATATTGGGCATTTCACTCAGTTTTCCCTGTCTGTCCAGGGTCTTATTCCATATGATTATTTGTTTGGTCTTTTCTATTTCTGCAAAGAATGTTGTGGATAATTCGGTTGGGTTCACATTGCATCTGCATTTGGAAGGATGGTCATTTTCACAATTTTAATTTTACTGATGAATCAATATAGGATTCTTCTCATTTTCTAATGTCTTCCTTAATCTCTTTCCACAAATATTTAAGTTTTCATTGTGGAGATTCTTCACCTCCTTAGTAGGATTTATTCTGAGCTATTGTACTATTTTTGAGCCTATTGTAAATTGGATTGTAAGCCATGATCTCTTCAACAGTATTTGTTGGTAGTGTATAGAAACCCTTCTGTTTTGTAAGTTGATTTTGTATCCTGCACCTTTGTTGAAATTGCTTATTGTTTCTGCAAGTTTTCTGGTAGAATTTTGGGGATCATTTACATATAAAATCATATCATCTGAAAATGAGGATAGTTTGACTTCTTCTTTTCCTATTTGTGTCCATTTAAATGTCTCTTACTGCCTTTTTGCTCCAGCTAGTGCTTTAAACATTAGTTGAAAGGAGTGGGGATAGGGACCAGCTCTGTCATACTCCTTATTTTAATGGGTTTGCACAGAGATTTTCTCCAATTAGGATAGTGTTGGACCGGTGCTTGTCATATATAACTTTTACTATGTTCAGGAATGTTTCCTCAAGTCTTCTGTCTCTGGGACTTTTAACATGGAATTTGATTGAATTTCATCAAAAGCTTTTCTGTGTCTATTGGTCTACTGAAGATGATCATGTAACTTTTGTCTTTCAGATTATTTACGTGTTTTATTGCATTGACTTAGCAGCAATATCCTCATTTGTTAAGATATCAATAGACATGCTAGTATAGAAGGGGGAAGCCTCGTAAGTTTCCACCCCTGGATAGTGAATTGCAGACAGTTAAAGACTTCTGCAAAAGGGAGGATTAGCCTTTTTCATAGATAATCCCCTAACTGGTTATCCAATATAATAAAAACAGTCCATATACATACAGAAGCAACACTAAATGGACTCAAGCTATACTTAAATATTTATTCATATGTATAATCATAGTCATTAAAGCAAAAGAGCAAACAATTAGAGATAAGGCAGGAGGCATGAAGAATCAGAGGAAGGGAAATAAAGGGAATTTTTAAAACTTTTACAAACTAATTGCAGTTTTCATAAAGTATGCAATAGCTATGGAGACTCTAGCAGTTCAGGAGTCTCTTATTTACTCTGTTGTGAATCTAGTTTTACTGTAAAAAGAGCTCCCTTCCAGAAATCCCAGGAATTGAAGCAGTCAGGAATAAATTGAGTGTGACTAAAACAAGGCAAAACATGGCATGCACTGTGGAATGCCTGCAGGTTGGTATCATTTCCTCATAGACTTCCTACTCCTCCTTACCACAGCCCCATAGTTTCAACATTGAGAAGTATTAGCCATTCATTATTAGCCAAGAACTAATATGTGACATTTCATAATACTCAGGCTCTTTTTGCTAAAAAAATTTTCATTGTGCGTCAGATTGCATTGCCCTGGCCAATTTCATATGCTGTACCATTGGAAGGTTGATACCACAGGAGCAATATATCTGTGCTCAGAAATGCTGCTTCAGTGTGACGTTGCTTTGCATAGACTTGAGATGAGTCACCCCATTGTAAAGCAAGTTACTAAACAGTATCTCAACATAATGTGTGGATTCTATTTAATTTAGTGCAAATTCATGAAGCGAAATTTGAATATTAAATGAAGATGACCCCAAATGTGCCACTATTTATAGTTAAGCTGCCTCAGGAAGTGCAGAGGCAATTGCATGTACTATTCTTAGCACAGTAACAGTACTGGAGCACAAATCAAGAAGAGCAGTGATGTGAGTTTACCATGCTGTTGCTAAGACAGCTCCCTCCAATGTGATGCTTCTGCTTTTATTGCCACTGACTTGATTTCTTGTCTCTGGTGTTTCCAGTCTTCCCAAATCTATAGCTGCTAAATATTTTTTCAATGTTTTCTAGAAACATAAAATCACTCAAGGAAATATTTCCAATGTGTATGATTAATGTTAGAAGAAGAACCCAAAATTGTACATAAGCAGTCATCTGGGTTTCTCTTTGTTTGATTATGAAGTTTGCAACTAGACTTTGCTATCATTGCTTATATGCTCTCTTACATGCTCCTATCTGCCACTCTTCAGAAGTGTAAACGCATTACTTACTAGGCTGCTTTTTCTCTATAAGCTAAGGACAGAAAGATATAAAGATATATATATATATAATTTTGAGCTTCTTGAAATTGGCAATTATTTGCTTCAATACTGGTGCATTAGTTCAAATCTTGCAATAAGTGGTGTATAAATGAATTGCATGAGTGTGCTCTAGAAACTTAAAAGTATGGGGCTGGATAAAGTTTTAAGCATAGGTCTTCTGATCCTTGATTTCAAGGTAAGTCTAATATTTGAATTTGAAAATTTGACGTTGAGAAATGCATCTCTAAAGGTTGAATCAGTTTACCTACCGAATAAAATGACTAGTTGTAACTTGTTTAAAATACTGCCCGATGGAACATAGAACACATATAAGGATATGCATCTTTATCAGCTGTCAGTATCACAATCAATCAGTTAATTAAAAGGATATATCAAATTCAATAATAAAACTATATTGATGGGCTAATGTTCACAGTGAGGGAAGCAGAGCTTCCTTTGTTGATTGAATAGAGGACATGTC
Source organism: Peromyscus californicus insignis (assembly GCF_007827085.1). NCBI lineage: Eukaryota > Metazoa > Chordata > Mammalia > Rodentia > Cricetidae > Peromyscus > Peromyscus californicus. The sequence continues at coordinate 45,322,857 of NW_026294491.1, read as the reverse complement.
ATAGCCAATGGCTTGGTCTTTTACAAAGGGAACAGATTTTATTGCCCATCAACTGAGCATGTGTCAAGCGTCAATCAAATATACCTTCACAGCACCGTGTGTTGTTATAATCCTAACACTCTGGAAGCAGAGGCAAGAGGAACGTCTTAAGTTCAAATTCAAGGCCAAATTGGTTTACAGAATGAGTCCTTGGTCAGGAGATGATTTAGACTGATATTCTTTCTGCAAAGATAGTGAATAAAATTCAAATCAGTCATCTTGAGCAGTTATTAGCTAATGAATTATTTAAATGACCAAGGTAGAGACATATAGGGGATGATTGGAAATTGTTGGAGGTTTTTGATTTCTCTGTTACACTGGTCATTGCTGCAAGCATTGATCACAGCCATCACTTTAAGTTTTAGTCTGTGACTCCTGCTTTAATACTTTGGGATGCATTTGTTGGAGACTTCTGGCTCTTCTGTTGTAAAAAAAAAAAACCAACCAAACAAACAAACAAAACAACAAAGTCATTTTATATCAAGTTCTAGGATTTTATAGTTTTATACAGAAATAAAAAAGAAGCAAACAAATAAAGAACACATAGAAATTGGGGCGAGGGGGATATTCTAGAATTGGGGAATTTTTTTCTGTAGCACAATTTAAAGAAAATTTCTGATAAATTGACTTTATTAACGGCAGCCTTATGTTAAAGTGAAAACCTGGATTAAAGTTTTTGCTTGATTTACTGGAATATTTCAACTCAAACAGAGAGACTGGACTGTGGTTTTAATTGGCCTGAAAATGACTTGAATAATTTCTACTTGATACAAGTTAGGTGCTCATGACAAAACAAATAAATTATCTTACCGACATCTTAGCTTGGTGAACCAAGAAATTTATTGCATAACCAAAATGACCCATCAACCATGAGTCTTGACTCATGAATGCTGCATTCCTTGAACTCCCTGCATACTTTCAAGGAATGTCACGTCCATTCTCATTAACAAGACAGGATGGCCACAATCTCTTCAGTGGGTATTCTGTAGTCTAATATCTTAGTCCGCTGATGCAGTAAGCCAGATCAAGCCGAACTGAAAAAGGAAATGACCAGATTTATTTTGAGCAAAGCAACTTCTGGGTGAGCTTTCCAGTCCCTAGAGATAGAGGTGAAAGAAGAGGCAGGAGAAGTCATATGTCTGTCTGTCTACCTATCTCTCTCTATCTCTCTCTCTCTCTCTCTCTCTCTCTCTCTCTCTCTCTCTCTCTCTCTCTCTCTCTCACACACACACACACACACACACACATAAAATTAGAAGCCATTTGTAAGTCAACAACTTACACTTACTATTCTTTGTAGTAATTTAGAAACAGACATTCAGAGGGTACTTAATGTTAACTATTTCCGAGTTATCCAACTTCCACTAACTTATTATCCAGCCATCTGTAAACATTTTCAATCTTCTATGAAAGTTCTGTTGTTGGATATACATTGTATGCTAAATATATCCTTTATCCTTCAGGTAAACTACTTGCTAAGAAAAAAAAAACTATTTAGGCACCTATTAAAACCAAGAATATAATAAGCAATCAAACTACATATTGAAATGATTTGGTTGTTAAAAACCCATCATTCACCTTACACAGCCTAGGTGCAGTGAGAAGGGGGTTGGACCTGCCTAGGCTCAGTGTGCTGGACGCTGCTGACTCCCCATGGAGACCTCGATTTGGGGGATGTGTGGATGAGAGGTGGCTTGGGAAAGAGGGCTGGGAAGTGGGAGGAGGAAGGAGGGGTGAGTTCTGTGGATAGCATGAAGAGTGAGTAGAAAATTTCTTAATAAAGAACAAAAAACTTGTCATTGTTAATTTTATTTTCATATTACAATTTGTTGTTTTTGATACATTTTAATTTAATGTCTCACTGCTTTTAACAAGTAGATGCTGTGGGAAAATGGTAAATGATAGAAATACCATTAAAATGAAGAAATACTTCAGAATGCATTAGATTTTTACAGCACACCTATACACAAATTTTCTGAAAATATGTGGGAACATGCAGAATTTAAAAATTAAATGAAATACATATTCAGTAGTTTTCAGAAAAGATTGCATTATGTGTAGAATATGCAAAGTACATAATAAAAATAAAGTTGTCTTTTGGATACAAAGTGAAATTCTAAAAATACATGAAGGCTTATGCTCTTTGATACACAAATATGCACACATATTTCAAAATTTAAGATTAATGGCCCCCAAATCTTTCACGATTATTCTTTATTTTTGTTATAAATAGTAAAATTATAATGTCACATATTATTAGTTGCAAAGTCCAGGATATGTTAGATTTTTGCAATTTAACTTTATCAGAAGTGTTCCATTCAAAATTTGAATAATTAATCCAAACACAGTAAAATGTAAAGTGAAATGTTAGATACATATTTACTTATGATGGAGACTGCTATTAGAAACAAACTTCTAAGTGTTGAGAAAAACATAAAATAGTACTGAATTATGACAAAATTATTATTAATGTTGTAGCTATGACATACTATGATGAAAAGTCTCATAAGAAAGTTGAAGTGAATTTTCTTCAGTCTGTGAGCAAGCTATTAATGAAGAAAAATCAAAGCAATTGTAATTAATTCATTAATTTATTCAATATGGGAATAATTTATTAAGCATAACTTAATACCAAAATACCTACAAAACACTGATATATACTAAAGAAGAAATAAATATTTCAATTTTCTCAGCTTGAGAATTATTAAAATACAGTAGAGTTAAACTTTAAAACTAAACTTACAGTGATATTTTAATCCATATTATATAGAATGGTTGAAGGAGTTGATAGTATTAATTAAGCCAATCAAGCAAATTAGTTTCTACCAAAGTAATGAGAATCCCACAAGAATTATTAAATTAGTTTTCCTCAAGTTAGACTTCCATTTAAACTTTCAGATGTATTTGAATCTATAAGTTAGAACAAAATGATACAATTTTAAAGGAAATTATTTTATTGGACATCATATAACTTTAATTTTATATATGAACAAATTTGTATATTGTCTATTTAGATGGTATGAGTTTTCAGTATTTCAATATTCTTTGGTTCTATTAGTATTTTTGCAGGTAGAAATGATTATTATGTTCACTTTTCAGGTAGAAAATGATGCCATTAATTTCCTTCAGCATAGGTCAGACAGAAACCCATCACAGAGAGACTCATCCCCAGGCACCTCAAATCCTGGGTCCCTGTAGCCTGTGCCTAGCACAATGTGTGGATATTAAGAAATTTTCTAGCTGGGCGGTGGTGGCATGTGCCTTTAATCCCAGAATTCGGGAGGCAGAGCCAGGTGGATCTCTGTGAGTTTGAGGCCAGCCTGGTCTACAGAGTGAGATCAAGGACAGGCACCAAAACTACACAGAGAAACCTTGTCTCGAAAAACAAAAAAAAAAAAAAAAAAAAAAGGGGGGGGGGAATTTCTTTTCATTTTACATACCAACCACAGATCCCCCTCTTCCTTCCTCTCGCCCCTCCAGCCTCCCCTGCTAACCCACCCTCTATTCCCTCCTCCAACATGGTATGGCCTCCCATTGGGAGTCACCAGAGCCTGGTGCATTCAGCAAAGGCAGGTCCGAGTCCCTCCCCCTGTATCAAGACTGTGCGAGGTGTCCCACCCTAGGTAGTGGGCTTCAAAAAAGCCAGCTCATGCACCAGAGATGGATCCGAAACCATTGCCTGCTGTGGGATGGTCTGTATGTCAAATGTGTTGCTGATTGGTCAATAAATAAATCACTGATTGGCCCATGGCCAGGCAGGAAGTATAGGTGGGACAAGGAGGAGAATAGAGCTGGGAAGTGGAAGGCTGAGTCAGAGAGACACTGCCAGCCGCCATGATGACAAGCCGCATGTGAAGATGCCGGTAAGCCACGAGCCATGTGGCAAGGTATAGATTAATGGAAATGGATTAATTTAAGCTATAAGAACAGTTAGCAAGAAGCCTGCCACGGCCATACAGTTTGTAACCAATATAAGTCTCTGTGTTTACTTGATCGGGTTTGAGCGGCTTGGGACTGGCGGGTGAGAGAGATTTGTCCTGACTGTGGGCCAGGCAGGAAAACTCAAGCTACAATTGCCAGGGGGCCCCTAAAGCAGGTCAAACTAAACAACTGTCTTACCTATGCAGAGGGCCTAGTTCAGTCCCATGGAGGCTCCACGGCTGTTGGTCCACAGTTCATGAGTTCTCACTAGTTTGGTTTGGTTATCTCTGTAGGTTTCCCCATCATGACCTTGATGCCCCTCGCTCATAGAATTCCTCTTGTTTTTAAATGCACAATTGTGTCTTTTTGTACTTAACTTTGAAATTAAAGAAATGTAATAGCATTTTTATATCATTCTTGAAAACAGAACTAGAGAGCACAGGAATTATTTAGCTATGCTGCTAACAGGAAGACAGGACAACTTTTTGCCAAAAAAAAAATACTGAGGTTTTGGGGAAAACTTGCCAGTAGGATATGAGCAAACCAGTGACTCACTGTACAGATTTTATCATCTTTTAGTCTTTTTCCTGAATATACATGTGTATCTTAGTTACTGTTCTGTTGCTTTGAAGAGTCACCTTGACAAAGGCAACTCTTATAAAAGACAATATTCAATTGAGGCCTTCCTTATAGTTTCAGAAGATTAGTCAGGGATCATCTTGGCAGGAAGCAGACAGGCATGATGCTGGAGTGGAGGATGAGAACTTAGAGAATGACTAGGCCTCATGTGGGCTTTTGAATCCTCAAAGCCCAGCCCTGGCCTCACATCTCTTCCAACAAGGACACAGCTCCTAACCATTGCCAAAGAGTTCATCAACTGTGTACTACATGTCTAGAACATGAATTCCATAAAACTAAATTTGTTTTCACTCTTTCATCCTCTTGTTTGTCTTTCTTCCTACCCTTCTTCTGTCTCTTATTTTATCCCTTCCTTCCTTCCTTCCTTCCTTCCTTCCTTCCTTCCTTCCTTCCTTCCTTCCTTCCTCCCTTCTTTCATTCTTCTGTCCTTCCTTTCTCCCTCTTTTCTTTCCTCTTTCCTTCCTTCCTTTCTTCCTTCTTTCCTTCCTTCTTCACTTCATTCTTTCTTTTCTTCCATGTTTTCTTCTTTCTTTCTTTTTCTTCTTCCCTTGTTTTTCTGAAAATGGCTCTGTTTTACTTATGTAGCCCGGGGAGGCCTTTAATTCACAATATTATTGCCTTATTCTTCTTCTGGAACCAGCATTGTAGACACAAAATTATCTGACATTTTCTCAGACTTTTTCACACACACACACACACACACACACACACACACACACACACACACACACTCTCTCTCTCTCTCTCTTCTCCTGTTTTAATCTAATTTCCTGAGTACTTGGATTACAGATGAGTACCATTATTCCTAGTACATTTTCTTGATCTACCTTTGTGATTTATATATCTCTACATTTATATTTACTTAGCTCAAAAATAAAACTGCAATTTTTTACCATACTGTTTTAAGTGTGCATTTCCATTTTATAAAATCCATTTAGGCCATTAACTGGTTAGTTTTCTTTATACACAAAGCCTTAAATGACTTTGGAGCTATTGATCTGATGAGGACATAGCAACGGTATCACATTTTCTCAAAATTCTATGTTGCTTTATATATTATTTATGTTAATAGTTTACTATCAGAGTGCAAACCTATAATAATTTATCATTAAAATCAATGAGTATAGGGTTTGTGTAAGTGCAAAATAATATTTCCTGAGTATGTAGACATTGAATAAACACTGCTTCTTTATTTTGAGTCAGAGGCACATACAAACTCAGAAATAAATTTGTTGCTATCTTTTTTGTTTGTGACAATATCCCTCAAAATTAGAAATGAGCAATTAAATATATGGAGTATATATGTTTTCCTATGTCTATATTGAAAAATTTTTCAAGGGAAACATAGCAGTTTTTATATAAATACTTCCTCAATTAAGCATATTATCTAATTTTCATGTCATAAAATATAATTTTATTATTTCTGTATTTTAGCTAATTAATTAAAGTTTAGAATCATTTGCAGATAATTCAAAAGCTAATTCATTCAGTAGACACTGAGAAAAGAAACTGTCATGGAATATTTTTTTCATATTAGCCAGTCATGATTGATAGAAAAGATGTCGGCTATTATTATTATTGCAAGAAATATTTGTAATAATTTAATACTCTGAAGATGAAAAATTTCATACATAGAAATCTCACAGTGTAGGAGGTGATGCAGATTTTCTTCTCAATAAAACACAAACTCATGTTCTCTTACTTTATAAAATTATCTCCCCTTACAGTAAAATATCTGCTTTACTGGTTTTCTACATTTTCTCCATAAATATGCATTGTTACTTATGCTTCTAGAATGTTTTATCCTTCCTAACATTATAGTAGACTACTAAATGTTACTTAAATGTCGTAATTCTTCTTGTCGTTGTTTAGGTCAAATTTGTGGGTGCATTAATACTGTCACATAAGAAAGTGCTTTAGTAGCTACAAGGATTAGCACTGACCTTTCCCTAAACACTAGCTTTATTCCTTGAAAACAGCAGCGTTTGCATGAGAAATATTGTTTTTCATATCTAGAACTAGTCAATCTACAAATAAAAAGATGTCCTCATTTTCATAGATGGGACTTCCAATCAATAGGTCACACACATCTTATAAGACTTAATTAAGAATTTGGCATATGCCAGAAGGATATTAAAAATTTAAAGATGCCTCATTTAATTTAATGATTCTAGCACCTATCTCCTTTAAATCCATCTTCCTTCCTTCATTCCTCCTTTATTTCCTATTCCATCTTTGCTTTACACACGTATTTTTCTTTCTTCTCTTCCTTTAATGATTCTGTAAATATTTTTAACTTATTATGTGGTAGGAAATATAAACATACATTTATAAGACTATAGATATAAAATTATTAAATTAAATTTATTGTAGACACACGATGAGTAACTATAAATAATAGAATCAAAGGGTATTGAATGAATTAGAGCAATTTTCACTGAAGCAATATCTCAAAGTTGATGAGTCCATCAGAGAGTACCAGATTAATTTGAGTAAGTTTCACAGCAACAAAGTTTTGAAAGTGATGAGATCATCAGAATGAAATATTAGGTTTGGAAATCTCAACAATACACTCATGAAGTATATATGATTTAGATTTATTATTCTTTGCTATGACCTCATTCTTTTTCATTTTATGATAGAAAACAGAAAACACAATTCTTTTTTTTTTTTTTTTTTTTTTGGTTTTTCGAGACAGGGTTTCTCTGTGTAGCTTTGCGCCTTTCCTGGAACTCACTTGGTAGCCCAGGCTGGCCTCGAACTCACAGAGATCCGCCTGGCTCTGCCTCCCAAGTGCTGGGATTAAAGGCGTGCGCCACCACCGCCCGGCTAGAAAACACAATTCTTAACATTTATTTTTGAAATGACAATGGAAAGTAATTTACCTAATCAAGTTTAGGCCATGTTGTTTCCCCAAGACACTTTTAATTATGAAAACAACCTAAGATGAGTATTAAAGAAATGAGAATCTTAGAAATAGAAAACAAGGCTGGAGAGGAAAGGGTCTGCTATGTTCTCAGGTGGGTGGGATCTATTATAATGTTAGGAATGATGAAACATTCTAGAAGCATAAGTAACAATGCATGCACAGAATCTTTTGTGGTCATAGAGGTAAAGCTAGGTTCTTGAATGGGGGAGATGAGTATTCTAAACTGGTTCCTCGGGCTTTGTTGTTTTGCTACTAGCATAATCTCAATAAAAATTGTAATTTTATCTGTCTATAACAAATATACATGTAGATATCAAGCATTTACATTGTTACTATGTTACTTAATAATTTTTACTGCTGCATAACTGAATTATTTACACATTAGTCATGAAAATTTTAGTGTGAGTAGATAAAAATATCACATAAAATGATGAGCAAAATAAGCAGGTGTGTTATTTTCTTATAGTGCTTTTAAGTAATGCCATACATAATATATTCTTGCTACAAAAAATGAAAATGAAAGAATAGTCTAGTTACGGTTTGTCAATTTTAGATGCATTATTGCTGGAATTGATTTGTACTCTCCGTAGGTAAAAAGTTAAAAGCATCCTTAAGGAATTGGTAAGAAAACATCTTTTATTCACAAATAAAAACACTACCTTTAAAGTGGCTTATGCACATCAAAGGTATCTTATGAAGTTCGGCCTCAAAGAGAGCAAGAGGCAGGTGTAGCATACCATGTGTGGCATCAAACATTGCTCCCTGTTTTTCAGTTGAAAAAGAAGCCATTAAATGAAATGCTTTCTCTGCATAATACTATATAGCAATCAAATGTGAGTTTTTACATTGGAAACATCACACAGGAAGCCACACATTCACGTAGTGTTTCCATCCAACTAAGAGAATAGCAAATAATCTGCTTCAATTTTTAGAAGACTAGACAAAAACTTGTGGGACAAAAATAAATAAATTCACATACAAAAGAGTGGAAATAAGAATGACAATAGATTATTTCTTTAACTGGGAATGAAAGGGAGAGTGAATTTCTTATAAGAAAATTATAATCTACCCATCACTATATGCTGAGCTAAAATATTAAATAAAAGATGTGATTAAAATTAAATTGTAAGCATCAAAATATAGACTCCACTGGAAGAATGTACTCCACTAAGATAAAGCTTCTAACAGGAAGTACTTATGTATGAGAAAAGACGGATTCTTTTGACTTGGAGGGCAAAGTGCAAACAGAGTAAAACTGACATGAACTTCCAGGACATTCGAGATAGCATTTGGAGTAAGTGTCCATGGCAGACCTTCAAAATGAAAGTCTCTAGAGGGAAGCAAAGAAGACAACAAACAATAAATATAGCATTTGTATTTGTGTTAGAATAAAGGCAAAATTATAAACAATAACTTAAGCTTCTTTTTTAAGAAACTAGAGAACAGTAACTTTGGCCTAAATAAAAAAAAAAACAAGGAAAAGAAATAATTGATGTACAAAATAAAATTAATCATAAGAAGTGGATGGGGCCTAAGATTATAGCATAGTTACAGATGCGTTTACTACGTCCAAAACCCTATGTTCAGTCCTATCACCTGCAAAACAAAACTCAAAAACAGACAAACAATAAATAAGACCAATATGATTATAATTAATTTTAAAGAGATCAATATAACTGGTAAAGGCTTGTAATAGTAATGATAATGGTATTAAAATGCTACAAAATAACTGACTATCCCCATATTTGAAAATTAAATAAAATAGATTATTTAATGTGAAGCAGAAACCATGAAACTTTTATAAGGTAAGATAATCTGAATAGGTTTATACCTATTAAATAATTTGATTATAATCAATTTTCATTACGTCACACAGATGGACTCATTCCACATACCAAGTATTCCTTTAGTAACTGATGATTCAGAAAATTTCTGAGAAAAGAGAAGCAGAACCACTTACTAATCCCTTTTCTGCAACTATTACTGCTCAACTTCAAAACTAGACTAAGATTATAAAAAGAGCTGGATAAGGTATTCTCTATAAACATTCATCAAAAACATCAGCAAAGCACCAACACCTTTGAACCACCACATAATGGAAAGAATGTAAATCATGAAACTAGTTCATTTTGCACGTACAATGATGTATTTACAATTTAAAGCAGCCACTATTTTAATTCAATACTTTCTTCTACCACTTTTTGGTCAACAAATATCCTAACACTCCAGCCAAGTCATTAAGGGAATGGTGAAAATTATTAGCTATCTTCAAAGCCATCTTCAAAGCAGTAGTAACTTACTTTGTCTCTTTAAAGAAAATAATTTGAGAGTTTCACAACCCCCCCAAACATGTTACTTTGGTCTAATCATGAGAAAAAAAAATGTCTGTCAATTCACAATTATTGAGTATTATATGAAGTGCACATTTCAATTCTCCTAAAGATGTCAATGTCATCTAAACATGTAAATTAAAGTACAGTTGATATGAACCTATGAATATATGATTGTCATATTACTATGGAAGCTAAGCACAATCCTGGAAAGAAAATAAGGATATATAATAAAACAAAAACAAAAATATTAAGTAATAAATCAACTAAAATCAATTGGTTAAAATACTATTGGTTCACTCTGTGATCCATACATCTTATTAATATAATAAAATATTTAAGTGTGATAGGGTCTATGCAAGAGTGCTCTGTATTTACTTTAAATGTCAAACTCTTCCAAGGTTAATAAGCATGACAATTTCAATGCCATTTCATCAATCTTCTCTATACAGATATTTTGTGAATATTACATTTAGATACCCAATACTATTTTGATAACTGATTAAAATTGCCCATTTTTAGGCCAAGAGAAATATTCGGTTTTATGAGATTCCATAACATTCCCTATAGTCTTTTTATTTCTAACTTTTAAAGCTTGGAAAAAACTTGAATGTCTGTGTGTAGATGAGACTATAAATCAGTGGTTCTCCAGTGGGTCACTACTGTTTTGGGGTTACATATCTGATACTTACATTGTAATTCAAAACAGTAGCAAAATTACAGTTATGAAGTAACAATGAAATAATTTTAAGGTTGAGGTTACCAGAACAGGAGAAATTGTATAAATGGTCACAGCATTAAAAAGGTTGAGAAGTACTCCTGTAAATTGTGGTATGTTCAGACACTTTTAAAAGAAATGGAGGTTACTTGAATATGTATCATTAAGTTAAATAGAGTCAATCAAAAAATTATATATACCCTGTTATATGACACTTTGATTTTATACTCAATAATTTTATATGAATATTGCATCTAAATCCCTCCTGCTCTCTAACTCCCCCATGTACCTACCCAAAATTAATGATCTCTTCTTGAATTATTATTGTTACACACATGTACATGTGTGTATATATTTACTACTGCATGTAGAACCAAGTCCAATTATCTGTGTTATATGTACATATGTCTAGGGATGAATAAATGATTATTTAAGGATTGTTAGAACACTATATGCAGAGCTTTTACGATCCATTCCTATCACTGTATATTTAACTAAACTCCTTGAATGCACATGAAGAATCTTGAGAACTCTAATAAGACATGAAAAGTCAGTGTTTACCACATGCCAGGCAGATTTATTGAGTACAACACAATTAGTACTCAGGTTGGGTGATGTTCATAATAGTGGAGAAACTATATTAATTTAGACAAGATACGCAGGGAATATAGTATACCTAAACTTATTCAAAAAATAAGTGATTGTAAGTCACTCAAATTACAACTTGACAGCATAGAAGTCATTTCCTAGAGTGAAACACAGAGCTTAACATACTCTGATAACAGTTTTCTGAGTACTCCCATATCTTCCCCACCTCTCCATCTCTCTACTCAGACAACACCAAATCTTTCTTTCTCTCTCTCATTAGAAAGCCAACAGCAGCCGGGCGGTGGTGGCGCACGCCTTTAATCCCAGCACTCGGGAGGCAGAGCCAGGCAGATCTCTGTGAGTTCGAGGCCAGCCTGGGCTACCAAGTGAGTTCCAGGAGAGGTGCAAAGCTACACAGAGAAACCCTGTCTCGAAAAACCAAAAAAAAAAAAAAGAAAGCCAACAGCAGTCAAACAAGAACAAAAGCAATTTTAAAAATGAGAAATTATGCATGCCTATGGCTGTGATGCTTTATCTCTTCTAACACTTTCAGAAGTTAATTCCTAATCATGGCTGCCTGTGGTGGTGCTGCTAGCTCTACTAATATAGCTCATCTGAGGATAATTTTGAGTCCTTTTCTTTCAATGATCCTGCTTGTTAAATCCTAATACATTAACTGCAGTGTTTTGTTTTTCATTTCTCTTGGAGGACAGGGGATGTGTGTGTGTGTGTGTGTGTGTGTGTGTGTGTGTGTGTGTGTGTGTGTGTGTATGTGTATGTGTGTGTGTGTCTCACTGGCAGGAAGGGTGGTCTGGGGTCACAGCTTAAAGGGCTGGGGAGGTCAGGGGCCACCCAATGGTTGCCAAATTCACTTGTGAGTAGCCATAGTTTGAACTTTGCACTAATCGCTCCAGGCCTGGGCCCTACATGGAGGACTCAGCCCAGTGGCTCGTGCTCCAGTTCAAAGGCCAGCAATCTGGTTTCACTTGGCTTAGGGTTTGGACCTTCAGTGGGTCCTGTACATTCCCACCAGCCTCCTGGGTGTGGAGAGTGTGGGGTGGGACCAGAGCAAGCATTGTGCAGTTTCAAAGCTGTGCAGATTCATCCTTGTTTAGAAATGGAAGACCTTCAGGGTGGGTGTCAGAGGCCCCAATTACTCTCGGAAACAATAAACTTTTGTCCAGAATGCCTGAGTGTGTGGTTCCAAGGACCAGTTAAGAGCTCTCTCTTTTGGGTCCATTCTGGATGCAGTTTAGCTAAGTTCACAACGCTGAGGCCCTGAAATGAACCCCAGGTTCTGCCTCCTGGAAAGGGGAGAGTAGGCATTAGCTAGAACATGAATTGGAAGTAGAATATCTTAAGCATCCCAAACAATATCTACACTGACATTTTAAAATCTGCCATAAGTCTGATGTACATTTACATTTATAAAATGTACATATCAGTCTATTATCTACTATATATAATAGATTACTTTATTATATATATTAATTGTATATATATTGTGGTTTTTTTTTTTTCCCAGGGTCTTACCAACTTGGAACTTGCTATGTAGACCAGGCTGGCCTTAAGCATACAGACATCTACCCACCTCTGCTTCCCAAATGCTGAGATTAAAGGCTTGGGCCACCAGACCTGGTTTATTATTATATTTATTAACCATGTTAAGAAACGTTATTGAGCCAGGTGGCACCCACCTTTAATCACAGCACTCGGGAGGCAGAGGCAGGCGGATCTCTGTGAGTTTGAGGCCAGCCTGGTCTAAAGAGTAAGATCCAGGATAGGCATCAAAGCTACACAGAGAAACCCTGTCTCGAAAAACCAAGAGAGAGAGAGAGAGAGAGAGAAACATTGTTGAACTGGGCATGTAGTTCAATTTGCAGAATACTTGTCTAACATGAATGAGGCCCTGGGTTCTACTCCCAGCACTGCATTTTCTAGGCATGGTGGCAAACGCTTATAATCCTAGCATTCACAAGAGTCAAGAGGATTGGAAGTTCAAGGTCATTCTCAGCTGTAGAGCTAGTTCAAGGTCTCCAAATTAAAAAAAAAATCACTTCATGAGTCATTTCTTTAGTTCAGAATTTCTCAAAGTATGATTTAGACAACCCCAGCCTTAGGCACAGACAGCTGGTTGAAGATATGGACTCCCTGAGCACAACTCCAGGCTGTGGAGCCAGAATGTGGGAAGAGAAACACTTTAATTTTTCTAAATTACTTTCATCGGGAGGGGTAGGGTACTGCAGCACTCCTGCAGGGGTTAGACTACAGCTGGCAGGACTCAGCTTTCAGGGGAGAGGGGAGAGGGGAGAGGGAACAGGGGACAGGGGACAGGGGAGAGGGGAGAGGGGAGAGGGGAGAGGGGAGAGGGGAGAGGAATACCTGCTAAGGCAGGGTAGTAGTAGTGTACACTTCTTATGGAGTTACCAAAGCTATTGGAATGTTGCCTAACCTCCCATTTTATAAAAATAAAATAAAAGATCCCATAAGATAAATTCAACTTCTGTTACCTAACCATAATCTTGACAATCCAACTTCATCTTCCTTCTTTCTTCCTCCTCTCTACTCTTTGTTATTTATCCCCTGCCATTCTGCCTGTTTTCCTTCCTTGCAATTTACAGAAACTTTGTTTCTGCCTTACTCTTACGTCAAATTTACCTTCTCATTAAAGTAAAATATTATTTTCCACTTGTATCTGCACAATTTATTTCTGAATGTTTATATTAGAAAAAGCAGCTGTACCCTCTGGTTTCCAACTCGTCTTTCTAATTTCTTTTTGCACTTCTCTCTCTCTCTCTCTCTCTCTCTCTCTCTCTCTCTCTCTCTCTCTCTCTCTCTCTCTCTCTCTCACCATCACTATCTATCATCTATCTATCATGTGTGTGTATATGTGTTTGTGTGTGTGTGTGTGTGTGCATGTGTGTATGTGTGTGTGATTTTTATCTATGTATGCAGGCATGCATGACACAAAATACATATGATCAGAAGGCAAATTATAAGATTCATTTTTTCCCACCTACCACAGGATGGAATTGATGGAGCTAAGGCATCTTAGCAGCCCTCCTTCAGTGAGTTCCCTCTTTTATTGGGTTACCAGGGTTCAAGATTTTGTAATTCAGACACTTTTGTATTTCTATTCTTCACCATCCTTTAGTATGCTTCTTTTCTGTTTGTAATAGACTATTAAATCATTGTCATCATTTTATTGAATTAGTGCTGTTGAGTTCTCTATCAGTATCTCATCTATTTTTTACTTGGTGTGTTCCTTACCATATATCTAGTCATTAAAAGAACACCTTTTCTCCTTAAATTTCTACAAAAAAAAAATGATCAAGGTGCTCCCTATGGGCATCAGAGAAACATAGTATTCCATCCTGAGATAAATCAAGAACCTGACTGTATCCATAGTTCCATTTTCTCTGTACATTAAAATTCTACTTCTTGGAACAGAATCTCAGCGATCCTCAATCTATGCTGCATCCTCTGCTGTTGCCAGGGCCTCCTACAGACTGGTGCTGATCTGGCATGGTGAGAGCTCCTAGAACATGGAGAACTTTTTCAGCTGATGTGACAAAGACTTGACCCCAAATGGACACGAGATGTTTCAAGATGCTGCCTATGAATTTGACATCTGCTTCACCTCCGTGAGGAAGATAGCCTTCCAGGCCCATCGGAAAGTCCTGGATGCCATTGACTACATGTGGCTGCCTTTGGTCAGGATTTGGAGTCTCAGTGAGCGACACTATGAGGGTTTGACAGGTCTCAACAAAGCAGAAACTGTTGCTAAGCATGATGAGGGACAGGTAAAGACCCAGAGGCCATCATATGATGTATCACAGGCCCCAATGGAGCAGGTATGCAGACCTTACTGAGGACCAGCTACTCTCCTGTAAGAGCATGTAGGACATTATAGTCAGAGGACTGTCATTTTGTAATGAAGAAATTTTCATCCACATCAAGGAGGGGAAGAGGGTCCTGGTTGCTACCCATGGCAACAGCCTTCAAGAAGTCGTCAAACATCTGGAGGGGGTCTTAGAAGATGCCATCGTGGAGCTGAACAAATTAATTGACATTCCTGTTGTTTGTGAATTGGACAAGAGCTTGAAGCCCATCAAACTGGAACAGTCCCTGGGAGATGAAGAGAACCCGCATAAACCATGAAAGCTGTGGCCGCTCAGGGCAAGGTGAAGAAGTGAAGGCAAGAAGGCCAACTTCTGAACCTCCTGCCCCTAAGAACATCCTAGCTGCCTGTTTAATCCTCATGCACACTTCCCCAACACCTGCCACACTGGCTACATTTTTAGGATCCTAAGTTTAGGTTGTATCTGGAGATGGGTACCTTGCAGCTCCCATTTTCATTTTAGTGTTTTATCTCTTGCACCCACTCCATAGAATCTGATCAGAAAAACTTCGCTGGGGGTGCCAGTTCTTGGCCCACATACAGAGATGGCCACTCTTAACCTGGAGAGTTGAGAGGTAGTAACTGTAGTTTTTCTCAGCCCTCTGTTGACTAAAGGACTGCTTAGGAAGAGGTCAGCGAAAAGCCACGCTGTGGTGTGACCAATGAGGAGAAGAAACAGCCCAATTTTGTCGCTGGATCCTGTCCTCCACTTTTCTGAAATAGTATAAATGGGGACTGTAGTAAGGTAAAAGTAACTTGCATGGTGGTTTAAAAGGGGTTACTTCTTCTCTGACCCTAAAGGAGCTGCTGGCCCCAGGAGGTTGGGATCAAACCTGTCAAGTGTATATATTTGCATATGTATATATATGCACTGTAGACAAATTTCTAAATGGTCTTACTAAAAAGCACAGAGCCAAATATAGGGGTGAATACCTTAGAGTGATCAGGGAAATAGGGCAAGCCACAGCCAACCTTACCTCACCAACTCTGCAGCATCCAAATGTGAGTTACTTCCTGTCTACCCACACCTTTATTGCCTTGCTGTTCTGCCATCTGATTTGCTCTCTGTCTAGTTACTTCCCTTCCTCTGCCTGGCCAGCTCTGTCACTTCATGTCTCTATAGGCCGCAGAACTCTATGATTGGTACTGGGGTTAAAGGCATGTGTCACCACGCTTGGCTCTGTTCCCTAGTGTGGCCTTGAACACACAGAGATCCTGCCTGCAAAGTGACAGGATTAAGGGCGTGTGCTACCACTGCCTGACTTCTTTGTTTACTTAAAATGACTTACTGTTTTCTCTGATCTCCAGGCAAACTTTATTTATTGAAGCACAAATAAAATATCACCATATTTCAGCACAAATAAAATATCACCACAACACACAAGATTTGTCTTTTATCATCGTGTATTTTTGGCACCTTTTTCGATTATCAAACTTCTGTAATTGCATTCCTTCAGAGTTAAGATACATGTGTATATTGATCTGTATGTCTGTTTCTTTGAGTAATTTCAGGCTATTTTTGTTCCTATAGTTCTGTAGTATCTATTGAGATCTGATATGGTATCTTTATTGTGTAGATCTTCATGCTCTGGATTGCTTTGATTATCTGGGTATGTTTGTTTACTTGTTTGTGACTCCATATGAATTTTAGATTTTTTTTGTCTACTTATGTGAAGAATAGCGTAAGAATTTCAATAGGGATTTCAGCATATATGTAAATTACTTTGAGTAGGATGATCACTTTTTCAATATTCACTCTACAAATCCATGAACATGGAAGATCTTTTCACATCCCAGTGTCATCGTCTTCTTCTTCTTCTTCTTCTTCTTCTTCTTCTTCTTCTTCTTCTTCTTCTTCTTCTTCTTCTTCTTCTTTTTTTTTTTTTGGTTCAGAACTTTAAGTTTTTCATTATGGAAGTATTTTACCTCCTTGGCTCAGTTAACTCTTAGATATTTCATTTATAATTTGGAGGATTGAAAATAGAGGTGTTCTGATAATTTCTTTACCAACATGTTTATTATTAGTATTATGGAGTCTACTAATTTTGTGATCAGATTTTGTATCCTGCTTTTTCTATTTTATTTTTATTTCTAGAAGTTTTCTGATGGATTTTCTGCTATTTTTAATGTGTGATACTATATTATCTGCTAATATAGATCATTTGACTTCTTTCTATATCCCTTTAATATCTTTCTCTTGTCTTATCGTTCTGTACAGTACAATAACCACTGGTATTAAAGTGGAATTTGTGTACTGGACACTGGTGTGTGGTTCCTGGTTTTTGTGGGAGTGCTCCCAGTTTAATTCTGTTTCAGATGCTGTCGGCTGTGTGTTTGTCATATATAACAATATAATATTCCCTCCAGTCTTCCTTTCTTTGAACTTTTATCAAGAAAGTTTGTTGTCAAAGGTTTCTTCTGCATCTATTGAGAAGATCATGTGATTTCTTTTCTTTAAGTAAATTCACATGATTTATTATACTTATTCACTTACAAATGTTGAACTATTCTCATAGATCCAGAGTAAAGCCAGCTTGATGATGGTGTATGATATTTTGATATACACATATATTTAATTTGCAAGTATCTTCTTGAGGATTATTTTTCATTATGCTGATTAGGAATGTTGACCTATAGTTTTCCTTTCTTGTTGCATTTTTACCTGGTTATGGTTTTAGAGTAATACTAAATTCATAAAAGAAGTTTGGTTGTATTTCCCCATTTTCCATTTTCGTAAAGCAATTTAAGAAATACTGGTTGCAGATCTTCTTCAACCGTCTGATAGAATTCTGTGAATCTTTCTGGATCTAGGAATTTTTAGTCAGAAAGCTTTTTATTACTGATTCATTTTCCTTATATGTTATGGGTCTGATTAAATTTTTACATGGTTTAACTTCGTTGGTTTAGGTGAATCTAGAATTTGTCCATTTCTTTTAAAGTTTCTATTTGTATAGATTTTTTTTTAAAGTTTACTTTTATATCAAGTTCTGGATTTCTTTGGTGTCTGTAGTAATATCTCAATGTTCTTCTCTTATTCTGTCAGAGATTAAGGTCATCTATTTTAGTTAGTTGTATCAAGGGTCTATCAATCTTGTTCATCATTTCAAGGAACAATTTTAGATTCTTCACCTCTTTGAATTGCTTTTTTTGATTCTATGCCATCAATTTCTGCTCTGATCTGTATTACTTCTACTTTCCAATGGCAATTGTGTTTAGTCTGTTCTTTATTCCAAATTTTTAAGTTTCATTATTAAGTCATTAATTTGTGCTTTTTGAATTTTTAATGTGAGGACTTAGAGATATAAAATTCCCTTATAATTAAATGTCTTTAAGTTGTCCTAAAGCTTTTGTTGTAGTATGTTTTCATTTTCATTTAGATTCAGGAAATTGTAACTTCTTTTTGACTTCTCCTTTGACACACTCATCATAACTTAATGTGATATCTAATTCTCAGGAATTCACAGAATTATTAGAGATTGTTTGGCTATTGATTTTAAGACATTACACTGTGGCAAGATAGAAAGCATGGAGCTACTTTGTTTTACTTATTTATATTTTATTTCTTAAGTTTGTTTTGTACATGAGTATTTGTTCTATTTTAAGTAAATTTCCAAGAGTTGCTTGTGTGTGTGTGTGTGTGTGTGTGTGTGTGTGTGTGTGTGTGTGTGTGTGTGTGTGTCTTGTTGTTTGGGGTATTGTTTTTGTTTTTTCTGTTTTATTTGTGTGTGTGTGTGTGTGTGTGTGTGTGTGTGTGTGTGTGTGTGTGTGTGTGTGTTAGGTCCATTTGATATATGATGTTATTTAATTGTGATACTTCTGTGCTCATTTTTTTGTCTAAGTATCCTGTGTATTTGTGATAGTGGGATATTAAAATCACTCACTTTACTGAATTGGGGTTAATCTCTGTCTTGATTTCAAGCAGGATGCTTTTCTTGGTTAATTTCTCACTTGATCACTAGTGACTAAGAAGGCATGCTGATATTGCAGATAGCTAGGTCTGCTTGGGCCTGTATGCAAACTCTACCACCTGATCTATGCTATGGGCACTAATGACGGTTTGGACAAGCCTGAGTATTTGCCGTTCATCAGGCTAGGTTGGAACATATTCTGTGTGTAAGGAAGGCTAGGCCAGGGGATTTGGCACCATAGGAGTAGGTGAGGCTTTCCTGGAAATTAGTATATGAGGCTAGGACTAGTCTTGGTGACTGAAGAG
Organism: Peromyscus californicus insignis; assembly: GCF_007827085.1. Lineage (NCBI taxonomy): Eukaryota > Metazoa > Chordata > Mammalia > Rodentia > Cricetidae > Peromyscus > Peromyscus californicus. The sequence goes on along the minus strand of NW_026294491.1, from coordinate 45,303,579 downwards.
GAGTCCAGTGAGTCGGATACCTGGGGATCACACCAGATTGAGCAAGCACATAGGATGAGATCATTTACAAATGAAAGAACAATTTGTAATTGGCAATTTGTAGAGGAATGATGCACAAACCCTCTTTTTATGTTGTTGATTGGACACTAACAAAAATAAATCGCATGTAATTATACAGAGATTGCTGTTTTTTGGGGGTATACACACTAAAGTGGAGGCTGCGAGTCATCATGTTGTTTCCCTGATTTGCACTTAGCGGATTAAATTAGGAAACAACCTTGTGATTCCTTGTGAACAATCTTTTCGGTTTTCAGAGATTTTGATGACTGTTTCTGAAGCAATGTTCATTGACTGTCTAAAAAATCATCACAGCTGATGATTAGCTCCTTTTGCTTGCTGTGTGAAAGGAAAGCATCCTTCAATCTTCCTTGACTAGGTGCTAGGACACATTATTTTATCACAGTAACGGCAAGTGGCCCATCGCTTTGTCAACTAAGACTCCAGTTGGATGTGACTGTGAAACAACAGTTCTGTCAGGAGTTAGGCTTTGGCATGGGAAATCAGTGAAATTTCGAAATTGATTTAAATCTGCTGTTGTTACTCTCCATTTTCTAGAAGATTCTGCCAAGAACTTCATGTCTCTTCATATAGACCAAATAAAAAGAACTTTGATATTAAGCAAATAAAATTGAATTTGCAAGTCTACATATGTAACTGTTACACACAATTTATAAGTAATGTAGTTTCTTAAGACTCTTACACGTTATTAAAATAGGAAAATAAATTGAATTCATAAACCATTATACAAATCAGGCTAGTCTAACAAATATTTGTAAATTCCTAGTATGTGCTAAACTTAGGTTTTGGATAAATAAAAGTCCTCTTAGATATGCTATTACATGTTTAAAATAGAAAAATATTTATGTTTAACCATATTATCTTGAAATTCCTTTTTTAATATTTGTTTATAATTTCTACTCTTACTAGCTTATCAAAATAATATAAACACATTTAGTCACTTAAGGAAACTTGTAGTACTTGGGGAAATAGTACTTAGAAATAATGTGGACATAGAATATATACCTGAGGAGAGCTACTTAATGAATGAAGTGGTTTTGAGAAAAACCCTGGCGTTTCCTGACCAAGTTGGAAAGAGAAGGATAATTGTAATCCACAAGAAGTACTCTTAGTGGTTATCAGTGTGACATGGACAGTGGAGAAAAGGATGCAAGCGACAGCTGACAATGTGTGGATAAAAATTAATGGGAAGCAGAGGTGATGGAAATTTAGATGGAGAAACTAGAGGAAAGGCAAACTAAAACACAACATAAATTATACTAGACAAGGCTTAAGGGAGACCTGAAGGACTGCTTTACTTGAGAGATTATGAAAGGCTGAATGCAAGTCTTCAATAAGCTATTTAGGACCTCCAATTCACCTAAGCCAATTTCAAGGAGTAATTTTAGACTCTAAAGCAGTCAAGTACCAAGGTCATTGCAGAAGTTAATCCTAGCAATATTCATTGAACATATTGCCATACTTAGGATCATGGTCTCATTTAACTCTACTGACATTGGTGATGCTGAGGTAATTCAAATAATTAAAATTAAGGATGGTAAGAGAAAGGAAAGATGCATTCAACTTGTTGATTTCCATAAGTGATAGGACATTTTAAATACGAATTTCTAAAGCATACATTTTTATCCTATCCAAAGAGGTTTAAAGAATACTTGATAATTACATATCTTATTTCTATCAGAATATCCGTTTGCTTTCAGTCATAGCTCCTGTACCCACTAAATCTCAGGAGTTCCATTGCATTGGTTTGTTTGTCAACATTTTGATAATATGTTTTAAAAACAACTACAGAAGATTTATGTCATTGAATTGTGAAGACTGTTAAAATACCTAAATGTTACATTATTTTGTGTTCAGACTGTGTAGACAAGTGAGATGACTCAAGAGGTGAAGTTGTTTACCATACAGCCTCAACATTTGAGCTCGGTTCTTGGGATCTGCTTGGTAGAAGAAGAGAACTAATTCACGAAAGTTGTCCTGTGAAATCTGCATTCCTGTGTAATATGTGTGCATACACAAAAATATATCTATTTTATGAAGAAATACTGTATCATACCATGTTAAGTGATTAATTAAAAAATCTCAGAAGACTCCTATACACATGCCATTAGCATAGAGACTGACAAGTCTCACCGTATTAGTTTGAGAGAGTTGCCATAAAAACCTACCATCAGTTGAATGGCTTCAGCAACAGAAAGTTATTACTTCAGTGTGGAATGTTGAAAGTCAAACATCAAAGGTATTGGCAAGACACTCTTTTTCTAAGGTCTCTGTATGGGTTAAGGATCACTTTTGTCTTCCTATGTCTATATATTGTTCCTTGGCAGGTAGCTGTGTCCAAATTCCCTCTTTGTGTAAGAATATTCACCAAATAAAATTAGGATCTATCCTAATGTCATTACTTGGTCATATTTACTTTTATAAATATACTTTCGTCACAATATAAAGTTGCTCCATGGGATACCAGGGACTAGGACATATAGATTTTGAAGAATTAATGTAGCTCATAAAACTTAAAAAAAAACTAGAATAAGAAGTATACTATTGAGTACTCTGCTACAAACTTAGTTTCGTGTTCAGATATTGTCTAGGGGAATGATTAATTATATTTTTATTGTTGAAGGTTGTTTGTAGATGAAAGGAGAAAATATTTTCTTAATAAAGCAGAAATGTCAGTGTATCAGAATTTGAAAGTGAACCTGCTTATGAAATTGAATTAAGAGATCAATAACAGAAGGACAATTATATTACCAAAATATATGCAAAAATTTAATAGCAGTATTTGTCCACTTGACCTGCCTTGTGATTTCCCAGGAATATTCATCTACTCAGGATATTATATACTGATTAAATGCATAAAGAATAAACAGGCTATGCTACTGTATGTGATACAAAAGAGCCTTAATAGTATGTACAAGGGAGATTTGGAAATTTTAATATTATATCAAGGGAAGAAAAGTACAATTAATGAGTTTTTCCTGCGTCATGAAAATTCAGGCAACTGTTTTTTCTTTCCTGTTGAAGTATGATCACAAAACAATACATATCAAAACATGTCACTGTGTAGATTAATAGTGTCTTATTACCAGTATATGTTAATGCATAAAGTAATAAAATCTGTCATCAAAACAGAAAATGATTAATAGTATAGTACAGGTTTGAAATTCCAAGAGCTGATGTCATATATAAAAATTAACTTGTCTCAACTTGAACATCATAATATAATATTATTTGGTAGTTAGATTTAGATATTAGCAATATATATATACATATATATATATATATGTATATATCATTAACTTTAAAACATTAGATAGAAAACTAGTGTCCAGAGTCACATCTTTAGATGAAACATAAATGTCTTTAATTTTACTGAAAATTAATATTGTCATTTTTATATGTAGAAATTGTTCAGAAATAATTGACTAGTGTCAAATACATACCTGTTTCTATCTGAACTACAAAAATAGTACTGGGAAGTAATTTCATTGCAAAGGTGATGGATAGAAAAAAATTATTTGGTTATTCTTTGAAATTGTTTTTTATCATAAGTCTTCCTTTCATAATAATAATCATTATTTTATCATTTATTCTTATTACTATGTGTGTGTATCTATGTGTGTGTGTGTGTTTGTGTGTGTGTGTTTGTGTTTGTGTGTGTCTGTGTGTGTGTGTGATATGTATATATGATGTGGGTGCTTATATGACATGATGCTCCTGTGGCAATCACAGAATAACTTGAGGAAGTAATTTCTTTTTCTGAAGAGTTAAACTTTAATCTTCAAGGTTCTCAGCAATCTCAACAGCTTGAAAAATTCAATTTCATAAGTTGTGGATTCTGGTCTTCTAAAATGAAATGTGACTAGGATGATTTAGTTAATTTAATTGACTTTAATAATTATATTTATAACTGTTCCCAAATATAAAGATAATGACAACACCAGTTTATATTTGCATCATGATAGTATGTGCTATTGTCCATTTTAAAATATTTTATAAGATAGCATGTATCTTAGTAGTGTTATTATAATAATCTTGTAGCTTTAGATAACATAAAGTACAATATTCCTTTTGAAAACAGTAACTTTGTCTGAATTATGTTATCACAAGTTAAATTAAGTCAACCTTATAATAAACTCTAGCCATATTTTATGCTTTACATTTTTCTAAATTCAATATGAATTTCAGTCTTTAGTTCTAAATGGGATACCGATATCATACCCCCTCTCCCAAGGCTAGGGGATTATTGCAATACAGAGCAGAAATTTTTCAGAGTAAAGGGTCCTGGACCTCTGCAGTGAGACAGATTTTCTAGACATGATAAGGCTGATGCACTTAGGAACTCACATCAGCTATGAATGCATGCATAAGGCCTACACAAGATCAAGTCAACCAAATTTCTAGTATTAATGGAGGAAGAAAGAGACAGGATTTTGTTGCTGTTGTTTTGTTTTTTTACAACCCTTGAGAGACAATCTATAGTCACATGTAGAGTGTTACACACATCAAATCTCTTCCCATGGCATTCAGGGAACCCTGTAGTACAGGAGGGAGAAAGAGTATAAGACCCAGAGGAGTTGTAGGACACCAAGGAAACAAGACCCACTAAATTAACAGGTTCATGGAACATACAAAATCACTGAGATTGAGGCAGCATGCAGAGAACCTGCATGAGTCTCCACCAAATGGGGCCCTAGAGCTGATCAGAGAAGGGGATGCATGCCGGTCCCACTTGATAAACAAAATACTTAAGCATAGATAACATGACTAGCACTATATGGCCAACAGAAAATGAACTCAGTGGCATCTATGGAGGTTCCTTGTTTCATAATGTCATGCCAGGGATTGTTTTAAATGTTATTTTTATTTTATTATTATTTTCCCCTAAAGTTTTGAGAATATATTATTGGTTTTAGTTTTGTGTTTTTACAAGATTCTTGAATGTTCAAACAAGTGTGTCTCTGTGTTTGGATCTTTTCATGAGCTCTTTATCTTCTTTTTGCTTGTATTGTCCTGTTTAGAATTGTTCTTTTTGTCTTACTTTATTTAATTTTAATAGTATTTCTTAGATTCCTGTTTGTTATCTAATGATAGAAAAAGGATGAATCCAGATATGAGAAGGAACTAAGAGGATTAAAGAGAGGAAACCATAATCAGAATACATTATATGAAATAAAAATCTATTTTCAATAAAATAAAGTTAAAAAATGAGAACATGAAATTTTAAGGGAAGTTGTAGAGGGAATAGGGGAGGAATTTTGGAGAAGTAATGAGGGATATAGTTTATCAAAATATTATAGACATGTATGAAATTCTCAAACAAAAATAAAATATATGTCTCTATAATATATATTATATCATCATGGAAGGTAGTGTGGTGCAAGAGCAGTCGCTAGGAGCTACATCCAGATCTGTAGGCAGAGAGCTAGAGAAACTCTGGGCTTGGCCTGGATTTTTGAAACCTCAAAGCCTATCCCCACTGCCCCCCGCAGTGATATATGTAGATGTATCCAACTGTCTTATTAAATAAGAAACACAGAGCCGATTCAGAGAAGAAAGCCAAGAGGTCAGAGCTAAGAGCCTTACCCTTCCTGCTTCAGCCAAGAGAGCTCTCCAAAAAGGGGCTACTTCCTGTGTGTTTGTCTTTATAAAGACTTTCGGTTCTGCCTTCTCATTGGTTGTAAACTCATGCCTCCTCACTGCCTGTCTGTAAAGACTTCCAGGTCTTCTATGGTTGGGACTGAGATTAAAGGCGTGTGTCTCCAATGCTGGCTGTATCCTTTTACACACAGAGATTTACCTAGCTCTGTCTACCAAGTGCTGGGATTAAAGGCGTACGCCACCACCGCCATGCTCTTGCTATGGCTCTAATAGCTCTGACCCCCGGGCAACTTTATTTATTAACATACAATTAAAATCACATTTCAGTACAAATAAAATACCATCATAGATATACTTCCTCCAAAATGCAACACCTCCTAATCCTTTTAATTCTTTCAAATAGTGAGCTACTCTGGTTAATATGCATTCAAATACATGAGTCATTATTATTAAAGCACCACACTTAACAAATTGAAAGAAACTCTCAAAGTATTATCAAAATAACTTCTCAAATTATTGTAATAATTAAAACTTGTATCATGGAAGCTTCTGATTTTATTAATCTAAAACTGGCCTCCTTAACAATGTGTGAAGCTTTCTCTAAGCATGCAAAATATTGGCTATGGTCATCTTACATTTTGTATGATGACCATGAGCAACTTGCGATAGAAAATGAAGAACATTGTTTGTATGATGACCATGAGCAACTTGCGATAGAAAATGAAGATCTGACTTATGGAAGCATTCCTTTCTGAGAGACAACCATGCACATTGCTTGTGCCAGGAGCTAGTACTCTTTCAGAATAATCCTTCACAGTTGTTTGTGGACATTCAGCTTATGTGCTCTTCTATTTTTCACATACGAATAAGGCCCCTAATGCCCACTGCCAGACCAATAGTAATGATGGTTAAGAGAATATTATATATTTCTCATTAATTTTCAAGGGAGAATATTTGAATTTAAAAACATATTTTACTAAAATATTGCTTAATTGTGGGCATACATGAATATTTAATATTACTGGATAATGAATAATAATTAGTACAAAATAAGCTGCATACATAGTTCTAAATTGATATTAAAATTTGGCAATTTTTATGTAAAGGTCAGATAGTACATATTTTAGAACCTCTTCACCATAATTCTTCTCATAACTCACTTGTATTAGTGAAGCATGAAACTGCTCATAGGTCATGCATGAATGAGGGAATTTGCTGTTTCAATAATTTTGTTTACAAGAGTTTCGATAACCTTGTTTCCAAGAGTTGAACTGTTACTAGCCTCATTGCACAAGCATATAAATAACTCTATATAAACTCCATGCAAATATATCTAGGTTTTAACTCCATTGGCATAGACACAGACCACAACTTCCTCTGTTTCTGTAGATACATTGATTGCAGAAAGCCTTGTTCTCTCAGGGCAGAATTAGCAGTATCTTTTTCTTCTTACCACCTGAGATAAGGTATGGTAATATGTCTGAAGTTGTAGGTCTTGACAGTTCTATAAACTGTCCTTAGACTGGAGTTAGAATGTTTTTTGTATATAGAAAGAAGCTAGAAGAAGAAAGGTAACTTGCTCATGGTCTACTTACCACATTACACCCATGCTAAAATAATTTTGTGCTATGTGTAATATACAGGCATAATAAGTCCACAGCAAAGTTTGAAGAATAAGTGGAAGTATATCAAACTAATTTGTGATTATGTTGTACTCTTTTGAATAATGAAACGTGGTAAACATTCAGAAAAATTATAGTTTTACATTAAGGGACAAATGATAACTAAAGATATTCTTTACTACAATCCAAGAATATTAATGGAGTGTGATTTTTAAGTACAATCAAATAATGATCCTGTGAGACCAAAATGAGCCATCTTAGAAATAACACCAAAATGCTTTCACCCTAAAACTAAGGCCTGACATTTCTCCTTTTAGGAATAGGCCATTAGTTACTAAAACCAGTGAGTTCAGATTCCAGAAACCAGGAAGTGTAAAAGTACACAGTCACAAGGTAGTCACGAGGTAATGCCTGCAGGACTATGGAATGTCCTCTCCCTGGTTTCCAGGGTAACTGACCACAGAAATGCCCCCACCTGAAGGCAGGCAAGGAGAAATGGTGGCTGGTAACCACCCCCTTAGAAGTAAGATTAAGCCATGATTTCTAGAAAGCCCATAAAAGTGAGCCAATCAGAATTGTACCCGTACTAGCACCCCTAAATGATGAACCTTGTGGCTTTTCCCTTTAAAAACTGAGCTTGCAGACAGGTGGGCACTTCCTCCAGCCTCTACTGTGTTGGATCTTTTGGACGGAAGTCCCTGCTTAGGCTTGTATATCCTGAATTAAACCTTGCTTTTGCATTCCGGCATGCTCGTATTTGGTGGTCTCTCTGAGGGTCACGATCTGGGCACAACAATCCAATTTGAAGTTTTAGTAACTTTATTATGGCTCTTTTTGGTTTATTCTGAGACTGAAAAGAATTACAAAAAATTATACAGAATGTGTAATATTTTTAAACTTTATGAATGATATTTGTTTGTTTAGCTCATTAATAGTGTCCATTTTAATATTGTTTTCCACAGTTTTATATATATACATACATACACACACACACACACACACACACACACACACACATATATATATATATATATATATATATATATATATATATATATATATATGAAATTTATGAATCTATCTAGCTGGACATATACAGAGATTATGTTTCAATGATTAATATCAAAACCTTATAAGCCTTGTTTGTTCTTAGTGGCTTACCATACTATATTTTGAGTAACTACTAGGTAAAATTTCATTCTTTTGATTTTTATTTTGAAATTTAGAATTTATGTATCACTGTATGTTATGGCTATCTTGGGAGAAAGTTTAATAAACTGTATAAATCACAAATTTCACAAGGAAACAAAAATAATTGATTATAATAATAAAAATAAAAATTCATGAAGAGGTGGAAAGATTTTGCACTGGGCAAGAGTGTGTTCTTTTCAAGCATGATGGCCTGAGTTTGAAACCCAGTATCCACTGAAAACCAAATGCATCCATTTGAGTGTCTTTAACCATCGTGTTTTATGGCATAATCCCTGGTTTTGCTAACTTACAGATTAACTCCAGATTTGATGAGAGATATTTTCCTCAAGTAAATAAATAAAATAAACTGAACATCTCCCTCTAGCTTCCCCAGTCATGAACACACAAAATGAATGAGCCCATGGAAAAACAAGTTCTTGAATTTTTAGACACTTCATGTACTCTAAAATACATCATGAGTCACAATAGTTAGCGGTGACAAACTGAAACCTTAGACATTGTAATGTAAAATTAAAAATTAAAATGTCATCTAAAATATTATAAAAATACATTTTTCACTGTAACCCCAAATTTGAAAATGCTCTATAGAATTAATGTGTCCATTAAAAAGTGATTTAGGATAATTTTAAAACTTCAAACAATTTATTGCAAAGTAATTTGCAATTTTGAGCAATTCATGAATGTGTTAAAATAAATGCTAGTGATACATATTGCCAATTTTTAACATTTATTTTCAATTATGGTTTTGTTGAAAAAGACAGGACTCTAAAGTAAAATTTGTGGCCTACAGTGAAACTAAAACTGCAGCTTTGCTTTCATGATTAAAGAAGGTGTATCTCGACACCCAAGTTGTGTGACTTAAAGAACAATTTGACATGGCACTGAGAAGAGAACTTATTTTCAGAGTGCAGTGACTTTCAGTATGGTTTTGGACAAGAAATCAGAGGTTCATTCTGACTAGTGGAAATAGTAGCATTCAGTTACTAGTTTAAATCCAAGGGTGGGTGAAGAATTGCCAATACAAAGTAGAGTATCCTATTTGCATAATCCCCACCACGGGCAGAATTTATGGAGAATAGAATATTGTCCCTGGAATGGAAAGCTGGCAGGAGCTAAATCAGATATCATCTTTTTTTGCTCTCAGTAATTGAACTTTAATCCTATTTTGAGAGTCATTTCAAAAAGAGGTTTGGAAATTAATCTCAGTCAATTCAACCCTAGCTCTAGCCCCTGCCATGTGAAGAATTAAACTAGTTCTTCCTCTGTAAGTGAAACTAACACATATTAGTTACACATGCTGATAAGCATGCATGAGTATATTAAACTCAAGGCTCAGATGCTAAAAAATAAGAAATTGATCTCTGCAGCAAATAGCTATAAAAATTAACCAAACTTACCTTAAAATTACAGAGATGTCTTCAGCATTGAATGAAGATTTGTTTATATAATAATTTTATTATTTAAAAAATTAAATTTAAATACATTTTGATCATATTCTTCCCATCTAAGTCCTTTCAGATCCTCCCTACTCCCTACACACCAAAATTTAAGTTCTTACTCAAAAAATAAACACATAACATTGCAACAAAGCCAAGAAAACCACTCCCCAAAAGAAAAATAAAAAATGCCAAACTATAATCAAATAAAAGAACACAAAAGACTATGCGGTCCATTATATGTTGGTCAATTATAACTTAACATGAGGTCTTTCCTGGAGTGATTGATATACTTGGTGTCACTCTATTGAAGAAAACTGATTTTCCTTCTTCCAGAAGGTATAAGTGACAATTCAGTTGTTAACCTTTATCCTAGTGGCAAGGATACCATTCATTCATTATTTTAATATAACAAGGTAAAACAAAACAAAAAACTATCACATTAAAGTTGAACAAGACAAATTAACAGAAGGAAAAGAGCCAAAGTGATTTAATACATTTTACTCTGAATTATTATCTTTTTGCATTAATAAACCTCATTTTGATGATTTTCCTTCTTTTTTTTTTTTTTTTTTTGTTTTGTTTTGTTTTGTTTTTCGAGACAGGGTTTCTCTGTGTAGCTTTGTGCCTTTTCCTGGAACTCACTTGGTAGCCCAGGCTGGCCTTGAACTCACAGAGATCCGCCTGGCTCTGCCTCCCGAGTGCTGGGATTAAAGGCGTGTGCCACCACCGCCGGCCTGATTTTCCTTCTTGATTAGCTGCTCACAATCATCAGCAACATGACTAGTCATTCTCATTTCAAGCAATGTACATCCATAATAATATAACACTGAAAGTCAAGACTTTGAATCCAACTACAGAGTAAAACGACTTCGTTCACTAGCCTACTCCATTCAGATAAGGAAGCAAGGCTTTCACACTGCTTCCTATGTCTCTCCTACTGTTTCGAATTCTCTAGAAGCTGATTTGTCAAACAATGCTTCCAAGTGTTCTTTACCCCACTGCATATTGCTCCACCATATTTTATATGTCTACAAAAAGTACAACATATGTACATATACATTCACAATAATTATGTAAAATATATTTATTTTTATTTATATATAATTAATTTATAAATATATATGTAATTATTTTATGAAATATAATAAGTGGTAATCATGAGATTTCAGAGTGACAGTGAAATTATATAATACATATGGAGTATAGTATAATTGATAATACACTGTGAGGTCTTTTATGTTGTATAAAGCAATATTTAGGTGATTATTAAAAATGTAAAATAAGTAGTAATTGCATGTTCATGACATACAGTTTGTAATCATTTCTTTATTGTTCCATAAGTGGAACAGCTATTTTAGCTATGTATACTTTTTTAAACAGAAAATGAATCTGAAGTTAATCTCTTCAATATTTTATCACTTGATGATGTGGCATAAATAGGACTATATTTAGGAGTATTATAATTTTTTTGATATTCCTCATGAGGAAGCATATGGTGCTTTTACTTTGGTTAGTTCAGGGAAAAATCAATTAACAGTTGACAAGAAAGTAGAGTCAGGCGCATTTGTGTATGTGCACATTACATCACAGGCCCTAATGGCCAGGTAACTAACTCATTTTGCCAGTTCTAAATTGTCTTCTTGATTTGCAGAGTCTGAACAGACATCATTTTTTTTTTTAAATATCTGTGTAGTGTACGTTATTCCTCCATCTTGGTTTCACCCTTTTGCTCTTCATCCATTTATTTTCAGGAGAAGAAACAAAATTTGCATTTTGATAGCATATGTTTATTGTTTGCTGGTTAGCATAAAAACAGACAGGTAGACCAATGGAATCATATCAAAGACTTAGATGTACATCCTAATGCTTATGAACATCTAATTTTTGACAAAGAAGTCAAAATTATACAATGGAAATAAAGAAAGCATCTTCAACAAATGGTGTCAGAATAACTGTATGCCATCATATATAAGAATGCAAAAAGATCCATGTCTATCATCCTGCATAAAAAATCAAGTCCAAGTGGATCAAAGGACCACAACATAAATTGAATTACACTGAATCTGATAGAAGAGAAAGTGAGAAATATCTTTGAATTCATTGGCACATTAGACAACTTCCTGAATAGAACACCAGTAGCACAGCCATTATTATAAATAATTAAAAATGGGACCTCATGAAACTATAGTGTCAGGCAAGGGACACTGTCAATAGAACAAAACAGCAGCCTACAGAATGGGAAAAGATCTCCACCCCCACATCTGACAAAAGCTGATTTCCAGCATATATATAAAACTCAATAAAGTAGATTTCAATAAACCAAATAATCCAATTAAAAATTGAGTACAGATCTAAACAGAGGATTCTCAACAGAAGAATCTCAAATGGCCTCAAAATACTTAAGGAGTTTTTCAATATTCTTAGTCATCACGGAAATACAAGTTAAAACTCTCTGAGATTCCATTTTATACCTGTCAGAATGAGTAAGAGCCAAAACACAAGTGACAGCTTGTACTGGAGAGGAGGTGGAGCAAGGGGAACATTCCTCCATTTCTTGTGGGAGTGCAAAATTGAACAGCCAGTTTTGAAATCAATATGGCAGTTTCTCAGAAAATTGACCTACCTCAAGGCCCAGCTATTCCACTCTCAGGCATATGATCTAAGGATGCTCAATCACGCCGCAAAGGACACTTGCTCAGTTATATTCACAAAAGCATTATTTGTAATAGCTAGAACATGGAAAGAACTTAGATGTCCCTCGACCAAAACATGGATAATGAAAATGTGGAACATTAAAAATATGGAGTATTACTCAGCTGTTACAAACAAAGACAAAATGGAATTTGTAGGCCAATAGATGGAACTAGAAAAAAAAAATCATCCTATATGAGGTAACCCAGACCCAGAAAGGCAAACTTGCTGTGTACTCACTTATAAGTAGATATTAGCTGTAACATAAAGGATAACCATGCTATATAATCCACAGACCCAGAGAGGCTAGGTAATAGGGAGGGCCCAAGCACGGAAGCATGTTCTCTCTGAGAAGACATAGCAAAGATTTCATGGGTGGACCCGGCGCAGACAGGGGTGGAAACATGAGGGACTGGGTTGGGGGAAAATGTAGGGGGAGAGCACTGAGAGATGACTTGAATGGGGAATGCATTTCAGGGTCAGGTCAAAACCTAGTGCAAGGACAACTCCCCATAATCTACAAGGATGACCCCAGCTAAGACTCCCAGCCATAGTGTATACATAGCCTGAACTGGCCATCTTCTGTGACCACGCAAGACTAGCAGTGGAGGGTGATGTGGGATGTCTTTCTGTATGCCGTGAATATGTGTTGCTGCACAGCATGGCTGACTTAGCTTTTGCTCAAACATATATAAAAGGTTTGTGGGCCAGGTGCATGTTACCTGTGGCAGCATAGACCCCAGAGTTGGAGGGTTAAAGTGACTCTCCTAGGTACCTCTTCCATGTTGGGAAACCAACTAGGGTGGAACCAGTAGCCAAAGCCTCACCCTTCGTCCTAGCCATGCCTGCATAGCAGTTTAAAGCAATGATCAGAAAGATTACAGATACACAATAAAGAAATATTTAGACAAAAAATGAAAAGAAAAAACTCTAAACTTGTCATGGTGTGTTTAAAAATGTGCTTAGGATTGAGAGATATATATCCTTAAACTAAAATATGGATTTAAAATAGAAATATAAACTCCTTCAAAGGGGGAGGAGTAAGTAATGTAAAGAAAATGAGCCACATGAAGATGAAAAATGCACAGAAAGTCTAGATTATGTATGTTATTGTGTTGTCTTTAAATTTTTGACAGCCATGAGACATTTGATTATGGAAGCTGCTAGGATAAACCAACCTACATATTTAAAAAATATCTTGGCTCCAAAATTTAAGACAAAAGGTATGCCACTTTGGGGGGAGAGTTTATGTTTTTGTTTCCACAAGAAACGAGAGGCTATGGATTCATTCAAAATTAAAGATGATCAGATTTGACTGAGGAAGACCCCCTGAAATACTGACAAGACATGTGACATTTATTATACCTGCTCAGACATAAAACAAAAAAATTTTCTTTAACTGCACAATGCACAGCTCATATTTGTATTAATACAGATATGCATGATGCGTTTAAATATTTATAGATTTTCAGGACAGAGGACCAGACATAAAAAAACAAAACAAAACATAACAGCCATGATGATCCAACATCAAAAACAGATTTAAAGATACTGGTTGAGATGATCCATCTTCACAGACTGCACCAGTCAGGATTTGCCCATAATCCTAAATTTTCTCAGGGTTCCACAAAGATTTCCAGCTTCCCCAATCAAAGTAGTCTAGAAAACTACACCCACTTTCTCATGTGGGTGTAGGAGTCCCACAAGTAAACCAAGCTATACAATTGTCACAAATATGTAGAGGGCCTAAGTGTATCCCATGCAGGCTCCCTGGTTGTGGGTTCAGACTCTGTGAACCCCTATGAGCCCAGATTAGTTGTTTCTGTGGGTTTTCTTGTGATATCCTTGACACCTCTGGCTCCTACAATCATTCCTCTTTCTCTTCTTCAGGATTCCCCAAGCTCAACCCAGTGCTTGGCTGTGGATCTCTGCATCGGTTTCCATTAGTTACTGGATGAAGACTCTTTGATGACAATTGGAAAATACTTTTTATGAATTTTTGTTTCATTTAAGAGGTATTGGCTATAAATCGTTATTTGTCACAGTCAACCTCATTCTAAAGAAGAAAGGATGATATGATATGGAAATGATGAGAAAAAGGGTAGATTATTATAATGGGATAAAAAGGGGAGATTATTGAATCTACTTTAATCCAAAAACAACTGTTATTCTCAAGATATTTTACATTGGATGGATTTTAGTTTATTGATACAAATTTAAAGTAAATTTTGTTATACTGTGTATATATATATTTTGACTCCTGTTTAAGGTATTTTTAATGTAGCTCATTTAAAAATATAATGTATAATTAAAAAATATAGATTAATAGTAAGTCATCTATAATAGTTAAATTTATAACCATATTAGCTAGGTTTTCTAGGTATACAAAGATATTTCAGATAGATAGGCAATCTTCAAACACTTCAAAGACCTACAGAATATAGCATTTAAAATGTTTTAAGAACTTAGACTTTTCTCAACAGTAAGACACGTCTGCTCCTAGCAGCACCAATTACTTCAAAGTAGATCATGGGCATTGAAGAAAGTCCATAGGCAATTTCTTTCATTATGACAAGATTAGTCATTTTGGCAAAAAGCTGTAATTGCCTTGACTGCTTGACAGTATGCTATATAAACTGGACATGCAAGACCCACAAGAAAGTGACTGCTGAACTTAACAAAAACAAGGTGGGATGGTCCTGCAGGGTTTCTGCTTCACAGAAGAAACTGCCAGACATTCTACAGGACACAGAAGAAAGCGACTGACAAACTTTGTCAAAATAGGTGGGACAGTCCTTCAAATTCCCTGTTTTACTAAAGTCTGCCAGATAACCTAGACCTATAGGCTGAAGATGGATGACCCAACATTGCAGAGGAACTTTGGTTGACTGTCCAAGCAGCCAGATGTCTCTGTCATTTCTAGAGTTTTGGAAGTTGCTGCACTTTCTGTTTATTCAGGTAATATTATTCCTTCTGGGGTCTTTGATGGAGCTGAAGCCTAGGTAGTTACAGTTTTTCTTAATTATGATAAAGGATAAATTAGATATGAAACTTTAGATTCAAAAGATGGGATAGATGCTATAGTATTTTCTTTAATTTTGCCAAATCAAATAAACTAAATATTGTAACCATAATTCTTGCTTAATAACTGTCTTATTATATGTAATTTTACTATGTTAAAGTTAAAACCATCCAATATTTTGGTACACAGAAGAAAGAGACTGACAAACTTTGACAAAATATGTGGGACAGTGGGAGCAAGAGCTGTCCCTAAAGCTTTGTCTGGCTTTTGGGATCCTATTCCTCATACTGACTCATACAAGGGTGGGTGCTTAGTCCTACTGCAACTTTATAAGCCATACTTTGTTTATACCCTTAGGAGGCCTGCCCCTTTCAGAACAAGAACAGTGGAGAAGTAGATGGGGGTGGCTAGTGGTGGTGGGGGAAAGGAATGGGAGGAGAGGAAGGAGAGGAAACTTTGGTCAGGATGTAAAATAAATAAATAAATTTAACTAAAAATATCCTTTAAATAATAGTAACTTACATTGAGGAGAATTTACCTTTTATCCTGTCTCAAGGTCATAATATTTTTGATATATATAGCAATTTTTTTCCCCACAGAGCCAGAGTGCCAGGCTTTCCCCAGCAAGATAGCTTGGAGGACATTTTGAAACAAATATGATTAATTTTGAAATTAAAGATAGATGTCTTAACCCTATTTTTAGAGACATCTTTTCCATAAGATTCAACTGCTGTGACCACTAGTTAATTCATGCCACTGCACTCAACATTTTTCCCCCATAGACACTAGTTCACCCACGTTCTTAGCCACTGTAGTCATAGAAGCTGGGAAATGTAAACAAATGAAAGGTCTTTCAAATGATTGGTGATAAAAATATGGACCATACAGAGGAATATGATACAGCTAAAATGAAATCATTAAATGTGCAGATAAATGGATGAAATGAAGACTCTACAGAGTGAATTTACTCTCATCTAGAAAACCAAATGCATATGTTCTCTATTATTTGGAGATCTTTGTTCTGAATTTTTAAAATTTGAGATGAGATTTATTATTATAACCTCAGAGACTTTTACAAGGAAAGTAAAAAAAGACCATGCCCCCAGTGGTGATGTGGCTCTAGAACAGGGAACAGAAGAACTTGATGCTCTCTGAACACGCAGGGCTAAAACCTACAGAGGCAAAATTTTAGTTGAGGCAAGAGTGAGAGGATAAAGCAGGTGGGAGAGGGGCACATAACACCAAGAATGTTTTAAAAAGACATAGGGTATAATGGTCCTATGTTTACTTAAAAGTACATATGATATATATGGAATAATATAGTTTCTTAAGGGTATAAAGTATTCAAGATTATAGAATTAAAATATTTTCATTGATCATTTGTAAATGATGTAGGTTTCATATTATTTTGTGTTTTTGAACTATTTTCTTATAATTTGCTATTTTATATGAAATATTATTAGTGTTCATTTTATGCCTATGCTGAGAATATCATAAGCACATTTGGTAACTAATCTGCACTATGTAGATCATTTGGAGTTCAGGTATTTTAGGTGTTTTTTACTAAATCATAATTATGATCATTTTTCTTTTTATCTGGATAAAACCTTCAACAGAACATTTAATGACAAAGGAGCATTTAATTTTTTAAATGTTAAATTAGAGGCAGTCATTAGGTCAAAAGTATATTAACCATAGATTTTACATGGATTTTTCAAATAAAGTTAATCCTTTGCCATAATTTCTGGAAAATCTTTCTAAAAATCAAGTGCCATTCATGAGATGGTTTTCCTGCACTAAGTAAGGAAACAAAATACAGTCCCCTTGTTCAGACAACATATACTGCAGATTATCAAATACAAACACATACAAGATTCTGAGTATTCAAATACCATGTTAAGTGACAATGTCATATTATGCAAGATTTTTGAAAAATTTGAGCAGACTTTTTTTCTCTATGTTCACATAGGCTATTAATCATTTTTTCTTGCAAAATAGTTCAATTTCATGAATTAGTGAATTAAAACAACTGGAATATTTTTATTGCAAGGTTTTTAATGAAATAAATTACATTAATTGATTATAGTTCCCTATAATTATAGTTCCTTTTCAGTTCTTTCCATATTTGGGAGTGGTGGTTTGCAAGGAAATTTTATCATTGTGTATTTAGGCTTGATGTTTAGAATTTCAGTATGTTCAAAATTACTACTTAGTTTTAAAAACATGAGAAATAACATCTATTTTTATTTGCAATATTGATAATTTATATTTTATCACTTTTCTTTGAGCAATATTTTAGTATTTAATAAGAATAATTGAACATTTCAATTAACCAAATGTCACACAGTTAATTTTCTCTATTGCTTCTAGCCTATTTATTTATTATTGTCTTATTTCTACTTACTATAGGTTAATTTGTTGTTGTTTCAACATGGAGATTGATTCATTGACTTGTTACAGTATTTTGGCCTTTATTGATTTTCATAGTCATTTGTTATTTATATCACTATTTCAGTAGGTATATATTTTATGATTGTTGACTTAATATTTCAATGTTTGAATAGAGATTATACTCGGTCTGTTAATTATTTTCTTCTTTATTCTACACTGAGATAACCAAGCTTCTTGTATTTATAACACAAGCCTTTTCATCATATTCAGGAATTTTAGACCATTATTGTTGAAGTAATTTGACTTCCAAAATATTGCTCCCTTCTAATACCTAACAGTATATGTAGTAGATTCAATAGGTTTCTACTAGGTATTGAAGATTTATTCACTTCATCTTGGCCCTTTTCTTCTTGTCCCCTATTCTTATTAGATAATTCTCAATTATAGATCATGTAGTTCATATATGCTGTATTGTTCTGCCTAGTATTACTAACTTCACAAGAACTTTGAAGAGGGTATTTAATGTGTTCTCATATAGTTTTATACTATGCCACCAGTTAAATATTCATGCAATTAATTCTCTCTCTCTCTCTCTCTCTCTCTCTCTCTCTCTCTCTCTCCCTCCCTCCCTCCCTCCCTCCCTCCCTCCCTCCCTCTCTCTCTCTCTCTCTCTCTCTCTCTCTCTCTCTCTCTCTCTCTCTCTCTCTCTCTCCTCCCTCTCTTTGTCTGTCTGTCTCTCTTCCCTCTGTCACTCCTTCCTCCTCCCTCCCTCCCTCCCTCTCCCACATTCTCTATCTCTCTTTATTCCATTTCCAGATTCTTCTTTGTCTTCACTTTAACAAGTAAGCTGTCAATAACTCTAAATGAAAAAGTTCAAGTACAAAGATAAAATTTGTGGCAAACTAAAATAAAGTATATGCAATTAGGCCTAAAAATCAATCTAAAGTGGCTCTGACTCTGTTCCTGTTAATTATGCAAAAAACAAAACTCAAAGATATCTTTGAGGCAGCTGCAGAAAATGGAATGATGCCTATAGAGTAAGTTGGAAAAAAGTCGAGTTGAGTTGTAAGATAAACATTTTCTATTGACTTAAATAGCTTTCCACAATATGGCCAGCTTGATTTTCCAAGCATGTATTTTTAAAAGTTATTTTATATCTCAAAAACACTCTTGTGATATTTTATTCTTCTAAGAAAGACTGTAGTCTTCACGTAATTCCTCACCTATGTGGGAGAAATCAGTATATCTTCCCTGCTTATTAAGTGAAATGAATGATGCGGGAATTATTGCATAAAAATGTCCAAAAAGTGTTATCACTAGAATTAGTCTTGTTATATAGGATCACAATATCTTTTCAACTCCCTAGAGTTTTAATCACTTAGTATTATTTGGGGTTTCTAAATTTTAATATCTTAATAGGTAAATTGTTAAAGAGATCAATGCTAAAACCTCATTTGTTCTTTTAAAGATTTATTCATTTTTATTTTATGCATACAGGTGTTTTACCTACATGTATATCTATGTGCCATATGCATGCATTCTGCACATTGGGCAAAAGAGGATGTCTGAAACCCTGGATTTACAGAAGTTGTTAGCTACCATGTAGGTGTATTATAGAATATTATTTTAAAGCGTGTTACTTTTGTTTATGTTGCATTTGTTTAACTCTGTGAAGCTGTGTTACTTTGCCTGTCTAAAACATCTGACTGGTCTACTAAAGAACTTAGCCAATAGCAAGGCAGGATAGAGAGGTAGGTGGGGCTGACAAGCCGAAACAATATATAGAAGGAAAAATCTGGGAAAAGGGGAAGAAAAGAGATGGAGGAGTGAAATAACCTCAGAAGGAGGAGGACTCCAGGGCCCAGCCACCCAGTGATACAGCAAGCCATGGAGTAAAAAATAGAAAAGGAAAAGTCCAGAGTCAACAGATAGACAGGATAATTTAAGTTAAGAAAAGCTGGCAAGAAACCAAGTCAAGCTAAGTCTGGGCACTCATAAGTAAGAATAAGCCTCTGTGAATGATTTATTGGGAGCTCGGTGGTGGGCCCCCAAAAGAATAAAAAACACCAACAACATAAGTGTTGGGAATCAAATGTATAACCTCTAAGACATCTTTCTAGTATTCTCATGATTTCATTTTTAATTGAAATCATTCGTATATAGTCCTAGAAAAAAATTGCAGATACATTATGAAAAATTGTTTTTTTAATATTGCTATTCTTGATTCCTTTGTATAATGTCTCTTTATTTTATGTTTATTTCTTTAATATTGCTGATATTATCACATCCAGCAGTCTTTCCCTTGATAATTCCATGTTTCTGTAATAGTCTTCAGTATACATTTATAAAGATACCAAAACATTTTCTTTGTTTTTTTTTTAAAGATTTATTTATTACATATACAGCATGTATCCCTGCAGGGCAGAAGAGGGCACCAGATCTCATTACAGATGGTTGTGAGCCACCATGTGGTTGCTGGGAATTGAACTCAGCACCTCTGGAAGAGCAGTCAGTGCTCTTAACCTCTGAGCCATCTCTCCAGCCCCCAAAACATTTTCTTAAACAATTTGCCTTCTCTAATCAAGCACTTCTCATGATCAAATCATTAAAAGACATAAACATTCACAACTTCTACCTTTCACTTCTCTTTTATATATTTTCAGTTATAGTCTCAATCTTTCCCTTCTTCAAACTCCATCTTTTATTATTCCTGCTAACTGACAAGTACTGACCAGATATACCATCAATTAAAACTTGCGGTACAGTATGTAGCACATACAAGAAATTGATTAAATACTCGATAACTAAGAAAAAAAAGAGACAATGGGATTTTCTAAAATTTAAGAGCATTTCTAAGTATTTTGATTCTCTTCTGACAAATATAATTGAAAATAAGAAAGAATCAATACTTGGATACATACAGTATTTCATCTGGGGTTATATTTTAGTACTATATATTGTTAATGATACATGCAAAAGAAAAGAATCTCAACTACCTGTGTCCTACTGGAATTTTAGAATACTGAAAGAATTATACCATCTCCTAAATTCAAAACTATGGGCTTGCTACAAATTACCATCAAGAAAATACGAAAACCTTCTTATTTTTTTTTACTCAGATTAAATACAGTTTTAATACATTGAAATTTATA
This sequence comes from Peromyscus californicus insignis, assembly GCF_007827085.1. Taxonomy (NCBI): domain Eukaryota; kingdom Metazoa; phylum Chordata; class Mammalia; order Rodentia; family Cricetidae; genus Peromyscus; species Peromyscus californicus. Next base: position 45,282,371 of record NW_026294491.1, on the reverse strand, counting down.
TGATCACTGTCTTTGTTTTCAAAGTCAACAAATGTAGTCACTATATTCAGCCTTCAAGACTGGAGACTCTGATGCCTCTGCAGAAGTTGAATAGGCCATCAATGATAACAGATGTTCTATACATCACAGAAAAACTACTTATATAATTGTGATAATTTTCCACTTCTATTTGTCAGTTTCAGTGATTTAAAAATCACTTGCAAATTGCTTGGAAAATGACTGATGTTTCCCTTATATTATGTATTTTCCTTTGGTTAAGTGTAAAGCCTTTTAATGAGTTTTTGAATTCTGTTGAAGTCTGCATATTTTCATTCTTTGCTGAACTACACAGGTGTGACAATTTACAGAACTTCACGATGGAACATTTTCCTAATTATTCCATCTTGGGAATTTGAAATGTGTTTTATGGGAAAATGTCATAAACCAATTTTTCAGAAGCATGAACATCTTTGAACATATGGCTTCAAATTTTATTTACTATAAAAACTTGAAAGTGAAAATCTAAAAAACTAAACTTGTAAAAAGTTTTACCTTTATTTTTAGGAAATTGAATTATTCTATTGTATTGTTGATATGTTCATTTTAAATATGAGCCATGAAACACCATGCACTTTGAACAGAAAACTATTTACATGGCTAATGTGACAATTGATTGCTTAATGAATTTAGCTGAGTAGTGCAATCAGACTCCAAATGATTGCAGCCCTTCTGGTGATGGCCAACCCACTTGAACTACCCAACCATTTCTATATTTCATAGTTTCAAAAGCAGTTCAAAAGACAAACTTTTACTAAGTGAAGCATTTTCATTTTAAATGTAAAAACAGTGTAAGTCTTTGCAAATAGCTAATCCATTTGAACTCAAATTGTGCCATAGTTTAATATTTCATTAAATATAAACATAACTATATATATATATGTATATATATATATATATATATATATATATATGACATAGACATTGTTGTATATGCATTAAGGCAGTTATGCAGGAATATAAAAAAAGTAGTGAATACATTTGTCATTATACATTCTATTTAAATCTGCTCATATCTGATTATTTTTCTGGTACAAGAGCCCTGATACCAGGGCTGACCTGGGAATGGACACTTTGGAGCACCTCTCATAGTTCCACTGTCTAAAACAGATGCCCTGCATTACAGAAAGTGAGCTGAGCTGCCATTTTTTTTATGCCAAGTTTCATTCCAGGGCATGCATATTTGGAAATGACCTTTCTCTGGTCCCATCATGCCCTCATGCTGGCAAGTAACCAAAGTCTCTTAACTCGATGCTCTTAGCATGTTTTGTAGTTGGATAGTGAAAAATTCTGCCTGATGTTGTAAGAATTAAAGCATTGGCATAGATTTCTAAAATTATGTGTTCAGGTCTGTGATATTCTTTAATTAGTTATTATTTTTTAAATAGAATACATGACACTGCAATTATTCTAGGAATGTTTATTTTTACTTCAAATTTAATTTTTAAATTTTAGTATAAGTGACACATAAAAATGTAAGGAATTATACTTAAATTGGTTGTAGTATTTTGAATAAGCAATGCTCCACTTGTTCTCAGACATTTACATATTTGGTCTTCAGTTGGTGCTACTCTTCTGGGTAGATTTAGGGGTATTGTCTTAACTGAAAGAAGTATATTGTTGGGAGTGGGCCTTGAGAGTTTAATGACTCTTGCCATTTCTAGATCTCCCTCTGCTTTGTGGTTATAGTTCGGGTTGTGAACCCTAGCTTCCTGCTCCAGCACTTTCTTGCCTACGTCTTGCTATCATGTTTTTCCACCACAATGGACTCTTAATCTTGTGGAATCATAATCTAAATTACCATTCCTTCTGTAAGTTGCCTTGTTCATGATGTTGTTCACAAAAGAAAGGTAACTAATAAAATGGGATAATGTATAGAGATTTTCCTACAAATAAAATATATTAAAAATAAATACAGAACTATATCTTTGTTCAAACATGATTCATTTAATTGTGACAAAACCAAGTATACAGTACATTCTTGTTATCCATAATCACACTACTGTATGAGACCACATTAGAAATTCTTGTTTCTTTCAAATTGTCAGTTAATGCCTTTGATGAATTTTTCCCCTCTACATTAACCTGATTTTATTAATACACAGTATTCTACTTTCAGCCTCTTTGAGATCAACAACTTTTTCCATTATATATGTAGTTAATAATATATAGCACATGGTATTTTGTGCTGGTTTAGTATCACTTCACATAATAATATCTACTTCCATCTATGTTGGTGTAAATGATAGAATTTCTCTTCTCATATTTTATATGTTATATATACACCATATATTTCTACACATACACACATACATATATGTGCATGTGTTCCAAATTCTTTGTAGCCATTTATTATTTAACAGACACAACTTGACTCAATTTGTTGGATATTGTGAGCATTTCTACAGAGAGTGTGGGCATGTATATTTCTCTTTGACATATGTCTTGATCAGTGGAACCTGGGACATTATATGGCAGATTTATCTTTATATTTTATGGGAACTCCATTTTATTTTCCAGAGTCACAACAATAAATTACATTCTGACTACCAGCATTGAACAGTTACATTCTTTGCCATCCTCACAGCAAGTATGGTTTTTCCCCTGTAGCTTAGCTTTTTATTTTCTCTTATCTTTCACTGTGTAGAAACTTGAATTTAATACAATACTTTTGTCTATATATTGACTTCCTATAATCTCTGCTCTAATAATTTTAGTGGCATAGTGATGATTACTTCAGCTTTGTAGGTATTTAAATGTGTTTTATAATTAGAATATAATAGCATGTTTCAATATGGTATATTTATGTCCATGTAACATTATGTTTTGCTCTCATTTCCATACCTATTGCTCTCCTCATTCCTCTCTCTCTTACTGCTCCTCTTCCTCCTCCAAAATAGTTCTCACTTATGCTTACATGACACAAACATATCATATAAATTCTGTCTCTCTATTTTGTTTCTTTCTTTCATCCCTTCTAAAACTAGATTCTGTATGTGAGAAAACAAATGGAACATTGTTTTCTGAATCTGTATTATTTCATGTAACCCAATGATTTCTAATTCTTTCTATCTTCCTATGAATGTATGTCATCTATTGCTTTATTTTTCTATGAAGCTTAATAAAATTCTATCAGAGATAGGTACCACTTGTTCTTCATCATCTTTGTCTTGACTGGCATCTGGGCTGCTTTTATGTCACGATTATGGTGAATAATTCAGCAATAAACTTTTATATGCAATTTTCATGTATATAAAATATATAGGCATCATATACATATATAGGTGTCATGTAAAATATAAAAGTATGTGTGTGTGTGTGTGTATGTGTGTGTGTGTGTGTGTGTGTGTGTGTGTGTGTGTGTGTGTGTGGTGTTTGTGTGCATGGGTGAGAGTGCACTTGCCTATTCTTGCATGTATGGAGTACAGAAGTTGACTGGCTTGGGAAGGCTTTCTCCATCATTTATCCTACTTCACTTCCTGAGATCTGTATCTTTCTGTGTCTGCTACACTGTTTGGCCAGTAGGACACAGGGATGTGTGCTTCTCTCTAACTTACTCCTAACGCCTCGGTGTTAGTGTTATAGAAAAAGGCTGTGAAACTAGCTATTTCTGTGGGTACTCGGTATCTGAATTTAGGTCCTCAAGCTTGTTCAACAAGCATTTTGTCTGTTAAGCTATTTTCCAGCTCTCTTTTATGTTTATGTTCTGTCAATTTATTGTGGATTTGCCAGGTATCAGTTCAGGGTCTCATGCATGCCTTGCAAGAGTTTTGTTATGAAGCCTTATCAACCTGCCTGATTCCTAGCACTAATAGGTCATAGTCACACATGATTCTTGCTGATTTTAAAGTTTCAATTTACAATAGAATTACCTGTATCTTTACCTTCATGGTTTTGTGACTAAGAAATCTTACTTGTGTCTGTTTTCAATGTACCAGCCATTACTTCTTCCAAAATAGAAATGATAATTAACTCTAAGTTTACTGTGAGTGGTGATAAATAGTTTAGTCACCCTGAAAAATAGACTTTCATCAATGCTTTCAACTTCTTACATTTATAGTATAACATCAAGTGTCCATATTCTCCTTGTGGAGAATACAACTGAGGTGGAGTATTCTTAAATCAAAATAGATTGTACTCTGCATTCAAAATTTTCAACAATTTCTTCAAACTAAAACTTTCCAGCACCTTTAATAATTATGATCTTGTCCCTTCAAATGCTTTCAGAAGTTACACTGCTCTGTTGTTTGGCAATGGAACAACACTAAACTTAGAGGCATAAAAAAAGCATCACACTTATTTCTGTTTGTGTCTCAGCAGTTTTATTTTTGTTTTTTTCAGTTCATTGGCTCTGGGGACTCTCAAGCGCTGGATTCTTGAATCATCTGGACTTTGCTTATTCAGATAATGATGCTGACTGTGAGCTGAAAAGTTCACTGGTGGCATTAGCTAAAAGATTTCTGGTAGTCTGTTTCCTTATAATGCAACTGAGGATCCAAACAGAATCCTTCATAATAACTGAAAAAAAGGAGAGACCTATCCTATCCATGTGGTCCTAACACCCTGAGCAGCAGAAGGCATAAGTCATCACTTTACAATTCCTTTGGTGAGGATGGTGCCAATGCATATTTAGATTGAGAGAATGGAAGAAGTTTCTGGAAGATCAAGTTTACTTGGACATAAGTGTCACAATCATTTTGGGTATTCTTCACAGAACACTTTTATTTCAGGCTGTGAAATCCAGGCAAATCTCAGAATTTCTCTTCAGTTTGCTATAAAAACACAACACAACAAAATAAAAATCCTGTACATTGAGCCAAGTAACATGCAGAAGGGGCCACATTTCTTCCTCTCACCTGACAATTGTACTGATAGACAAATATTACACGTGTCACTGAGAAGCTCCATTTTTTATCTCAGTTCTCCTGATCTCTAATATTTGTCAAGGATTTTCTTTTTCCTCCTTATTTTTTTTCATGTTTCTCCTCTGTAAATGTTGGGAAAATTTCCTCCATAATCTTCATTTCCAGTGTAAATGGTTTTGCTACTGTTTTAAAATCTTTAAAATGATGTCTTACAAACAAGGTATATCAAAATCATTTTACAAGCCATGACCACCAAGATACCTTGGCATAATTGCCATCATACTCAAATGCTGGCCTTTGTAATACTAGTTTTATAGTGTTATGAGTCATCCTAATTTATTTATTTATTTATTTGTTTGTTTGTTTGTTTGTTATTTAAAATCCTGATTTGGTTACTTTACCAAAGCGAGGTTGGGATTTGGAATCTACACCCAGCCTCACCCTCCAGAGTGCTGAGATGACAGAGAATGCAGGTGTGTTTGGTTTCGACAGCTCCATCTGAAACCAGAAACCCAAGGCCACCACCTCCTGCTTTGTCCTTTTGTTTTTGATTTCCCACTCGACTGCCTACAGATTTCTAAATCCTTTACAAGGCACAGGTATCTTTAAGCCAAATTTGCGGTTGTCAGATTATGTGTGTGTGTATGTGTGTTTGTGTTTGTGTGTTCACAACTTGAACAGAACCTGAATAAAATAACAAATTCAGCATTGCATAATGTGAGTGGTGGATTAGTTAAGGACCTTGCAGATAAGAATACAAATACTGTTCCTAGCTTCTGGAAGATACTAATTCTTAACTCTCCACTTTATTTTGTCTAACTATTGTTCTCTGTGACTTCCAAAGACAGCATTTCATAATTGTAACATGCTGTACTGCTCCATTTGTTTATGTTTGTATCAATTAAACTGTAAGTCTTCTCTACTCCACTATATGGTGTCTAACTACCACAATGAAAAATATCTCAACATTTTGTCATTTTAAAAATATAGCTAAATATTCTATACATTGCAGTGTCAATAAGTACTTCTTTACCATTTTCCAGATGTATCTTCTTGGATCATCTAGACATTGCTTTTAATTTTTTCCAAGTGTCATTCATTATTTATTTGTTTTCTGTTTTTATTAAGCCTGTAATTTCTTTTCTACATCTTTCATGGCTTCTAGGCAAGAGATCATTTTTTTTTTAATTCTGCACAGAATATACAAGCATTGTAACTAACAATTTTTACTTCTTTTTTTTTTTTTTTTTTTGGTTTTTTTCGAGACAGGGTTTCTCTGTGTAGCTTTGCGCCTTTCCTGGAACTCACTTGGTAGCCCAGGCTGGCCTCGAACTCACAGAGATCCACCAGCCTCTGCCTCCCGAGTGCTGGGATTAAAGGCGTGCGCCACCACCGCCCGGCCAATTTTTACTTCTTATTTATCAGCTCGTCTCCCACCATCCAATCCTCCAGTTTTACTGATTATATCTAACTATTCATACTAGTATTATTCTGACTTAATCTCCTTGTCTAAAGAATATTATAATATACTCACATACATTTGGCATGAGTCAGTTTTCTATTTGATATGAATTTTGATTTCTGAAGATAATGGACCTAAGCCACATGTCACTCCACTGGAAGAGAGGACTGAAGAGGGTACATGTTTCATGTGGTGGCCATGTATCAAACGTGACAAAAGGACCTAAGAATTTTAATTTTTCAAAAGAAAAGAACTATCAATAACAATACATTGATGTATTTGTAAAAGCTTAAAAGAAAGGCATATGTTTCATTTAAAGTTGGGAACACAGAGGAAGGTCCTTGTGCCCACAGATCTCCAGAGAAACCAGAGATATTAAGCATGCAATTGTCTTTCAAATGGCAGAGTTGAAAAACCTGTTCTTCCATTCAGAAATCTGGGAATTTGAAATGATTAATAGGCTATTAATCCATGTTATCTGTTGGACCAGGCCATATCAATCTTCTTCAAATAGGACCGGGAGTGGGCAATAATTTAAATGACCCTTACAGCAAGGGACTCCCCCAAGCTCGCACAACGAGAAACAGATGTACCTAATAGTCTTAATGGCCCTTATATTATCTGTAGAGCCAGAGGCACCCCCAAGCTCTCACATCCAGAAACAGAGGTGGCTATTAGTCCAAATGACCTGTATACCATTTGCATGACAGATGATGGCAGACCCTTCTGTTGACCTTTAAGCCAGAACAGGTAACCTATCTTTAGAACCCAACTTTTTGGAAGTAAAGACATGTACCTTGAGTGGATTTTGATATAATTATGTTTCCTTGTGCACAAGGAATAATATTACACCAGGAAACTTTTCCTCCAAATTATACTATGTTTAAAATATGCAGACAATGAACCGCTTAGAATCTGATTCTTTATAAGTCTTGATCCAGGTTGATGAAGTCAATCAGAACTGAGTTTTCTTTCTCGCCTCTTTGCTTTCCAGACTCAACACCTGCAGCGCAAACTCTTTAGAAGTCTTGGAGACATAATAGGGATAGGGAGAAACTGGATGCTAGGAAAGTTCCCAGGAATCCACAAGGATGACCCCAGCTTAGACTACTAGCAATAGTGAAGAGGGTGCCTGAGCTGGCTTACCCGAGTAATCAGATTGTGAATACCATAACTGTCATTATAGAGCCTTTCTCCAGTAACTGATGGAAGCAGATGCAGAGATCCACAGCCAAGCACCAGGCCAAGCTCTGGAGTCCAGCTGAAAAGAGAGAAGAGGGAATCTATGAGCAAAGGGGGTCAAGATTATGATGAGGAAACTACAGAGACAACCAAACCAAACTAGTTGGAACTCATGAAACTTAGACCAATGCCTGTGGAGCCTTCATGGGACTGGACTAGACCCTCTGCATAAGTGAGACAGTTGTATAGCTTGATCTGCTTAAGGGTCCCCCTAGCAGTAGGATCAGGATCCATCCTTGGTGCATGAGGGGGCTTTTTGGAGTCCACTACCTATGATAGGACACCTGGCACAGCCTTGAGGCAGGGGGAGGAGCTTGGACCTGCCTCTATTGAATGTATGAGGTTCTGCTGACTCCCCATGGGAGGCCTTACCTTCTTGTAGGAGGGAATGGGGATGAATGGGTGGAGGAAAACTGGAGGGGTGGAAGGAGGGAAAAGGGGGATCTGTGATTGGTATGTAAAATGAGTAAACAATTTCTTAATTAAAAAAAAAAAGAAGAAGTCTTGATCCAGGTTGAGGAAGTCAATCTGAACTGAGTTTTCTTTCTCTCCTCTTTGCGGTTTGCTTCCCAGACTCACACCTGCAGTGATTCCCCTCAGTCCAAACTGTTGAAATGAAAAGAACCCAACCTAAGAACAGAACTGAAATAAGTTTAATGTAAAATAACAACCATGTTTTTTTTTAATTGTTTAATTGAATGGAGTGATTGTTCCCAAGAATAGAAATTTAGTTCATTTAATATTGGCTTCTTTGTGTTCATGCAACACCATTCATGTTTATACTTTCCCCAACTAAGAATAAATAAACAAACAAATAAATAAATAAATAAAACAAAACCACCTTTTACTAAAGTAATACACCTAGTATTTACATTTATATTTGCAAGACTGCACACTATTCTTTAGTACACTTCAGATTATATGTGTGAGAGCTTTGTAGAAAGCACAAGGCATGTTATATAAAAGTTCATAAGTTATGTAAGATATATTTTAAACTGCCAATGCTTTTTGAAAAATAATTTGAATAAGCATGTTTCTCTATTTTTAATGTTGGTCTGTACATTTTATAGATATTGAAATTTAATTTGCAAAATATTTTGAAAATAGTGCTTTGGGGATCATTATAGCATACTCTTTCAGCAGAAAATGTTGAACTTCTAGCTATTATACTATATATAAAAATTATATCTCATGCAAATTTCAAAATATATACAAATACAATAAAATATTTTATTTCCATATTAATATATAGCTCTTTTTCTTCTTTTTTATTATTTACTTTCTTGTTTTTACATCCTAAACAAAGCTTCTTTCACCCCCTCATCCCATCCCCTCTCCCCCATTTCTCTCCTCCCCTCCTCCATCCCATACACTCCTCATCCACTGTTTCTCTTCAGATCAGGTAGGCCTCCCACAGATATCAGCTAGCCAAGGTATATAAAACTGCACTGAGACCAGGTACCCCTCTTCCACCAAGGTTGAATGAGGCAATTCAGCAGGAGGAATGGAACCCCAAATCAGGCAATAGATTCAGAGACATCGAGCTGCTCTCACTTCTAGGTGTCCCACACAAAGACCAAGGTACATAACTGTCACATATATGCAGAGGGCCTAGGTTAGTTCCATGCAGGCTCCCTGCTTGTCTGATCAGTCTCTGTGAGCCCCTATGAGCCCAGGTGAGTTGGTTTTCTGAGTTTCCTTGTGGTGCCCTTGACAGCACTGGGTTCTGCAATCCTTCCTCCCCATCTTCTGTAGGATTCCCTGAGCTCTGCCTGATGTTTGGCTGTGGGTCTCTGCATCTGTTTCCATCAGTTGCTGGGTAAAGCCTCTCCAATGACAGTTGGACTAGGAAACAATCTCTGAGTATAGAAGAATATCAGGAGTCATTTCATTGACTTTGTTGTTGTTGCCATTCATGTTTGGTTCTATCCTAGGTGTCTGGGTTATCCTGCTTCTGGGTCCTGGCCTTCAGTGGGGAGCTCCCTCTCAGGGTATGGGTCTCCAGCTGTGCTAGTCATCAGTTGACCACTCACACCCACAATATTTGTGACATCTTTACCTCATCACATCTTGTAGGCAGAACAAATTGCAGGTTGAAGTTTTTGTGGCTGGGTTGGTGACCAAGACCCTCCAGCGGAAGTGTTGCCTGATTATAGGAGATGGCCAGTTCAGGGTCCACATTCCCTGTTGCTAGGAGTATTAGATAGGGTCACCTGCATATAATCCTGGGAGTTTCCATTGGTCTAGGTTTTTATCTCATCCCAGAGATGCCCCTAGATTCCACTTGTCTCTCCCAGTACTCTCTCCCTCCATCTGCCCCACACCTGGTCCCTGCAATATAGTTTGTTTTCCATGCCATCATAATGATTAAGTGAAGACATATTCCAATATGTGGTATGACTAAATTTGATGTGTGTAGAAACCAGGAATATATAATAAAGTTTTCTGTATAATGTACTATTGTAATTTGATAATTTGGTAATGTAAAGTAAGACAAGATCTGTGGTGTATGAATATATTCAATATATTTACCATATATAGATCAAACATGTAAAGGGCTGTAATTCACAGATTTCTTCTTCCATTTTTTATCTTATGTTTCTTTTTTTTTTTTTTTTTTTTTTTTTTGGTTTTTCGAGACAGGGTTTCTCTGTGTAGCTTTGCGCCTTTCCTGGATCTCGCGCCGTAGACCAGGCTGGCCTCGAACTCACAGAGATCCGCCTGGCTCTGCCTCCCGAGTGCTGGGATTAAAGGCGTGCGCCACCACCGCCCGGCCTTATCTTATGTTTCTTTTCTGGTTGATTCATTTAGCATTCATAAAATGCTAAGTTTTTATGAAATGTACAATTTAACATGTCATAAACACTACAACTAGAAGCAAAGTATTATAGATTATTTTATTAGAATAAAATGACAATTTATATAAAATATTTTCAATTTTAAGCAAGATTACAGAAAACATTTATGAGCACATTCTCCTTGGCCTTCATTCTAGAGTCAAAAACAATTTACTTTCCAATTGGTATGACTTCAGAGAAAATAGTAACATTATTTTCCTGTGTTTTGTAGTCAACATCCTTCAGAATAATTATTAAAATCAGTACAAACAACAATAATAGTGAAACAGGCCAATTAGTGAGAAACTTCCTTATACTCTCAACAACTCAACAAGTTATCAAAGATGCTATAAACGCTGGCCCCCACCTACTTTCTTCTATTAAATTAAATAAAATATATACTTTTAGAATTCATATTCAGCTTCATTTTTTATTAGTTCTGAAAATTTTCTGTTTCATCCTTGTATATCTTCATCTTTACCTTCAGATCGGAACAGTGGATCAATGTCCATTTTTCTATATAAATTAAATGCCCAGGTAAAAGTGTGCCTTCTTCAATTCGTACTTAAAAGGATTTATACTTCAGATACCAGAGATTTGCTCAGCTGTCTTAGATTATATTTATATGAACCATCAATCTTTATGTTATCTGAATTTCTTAGAAACATCAACTTGGTTTTTTAACTTCTAAATAAATAGCATACATATTTACTTTAAATATATATTGTATATAATTTAAAAATGTGAACTAAGACTGCGTGTATCAGGGAACATAGAGTGTGATATTTTACTTGTGCTCTAACAAATAAAGTTTGTCTGAAAATCAGAAGGAGGAACTAGCCACTAGTTAATCATAGAGGTCTGGAGGTCTGTACACACAGACAGGAGGTTATAGAGCTAGGTGAGAAGAGGAAGTGATAAGGCAGGGTGGAGTGAGGAGTTACCTCCTTCAGGGAAGGATTTTGTAGGGGTAAGAACTAGTGGCTTGCTGCTCTGCCTCTCTGATCTTTCAGCTTTTACCCCAATATCTGGCTCTGGGTTTTTTATTGATAAGACTTTTAGCAATTTGTGTGACATCTGGCTACAGGTTCCTTTGGGCATCTGAGGTCACACAGCAGCTCTCCCAGCTGCTGCAGAAACTGCAGCTGCTCAGAAGCAGAGGTGCAGAGGGAGGTGACTAGGATTTTGCACTGATGAGCAGCTCTGGGCAAGGCTGCCTGGTCAGTCTGAGGGTCTGAAACTATGAGGCAATGGGAGAAGGGGCCCCAGGGCTCTTATTCTTGGTGGCTTTTTTACTCAGCTGCTTTTGTGGAGCTGTCTCCTTCCTGAGCTCCTGCTTTTCAGGTGCCAATCAAGTATGCTGGCTCTTGCTGGCCTTGGAAGGACCTATGTCATGTGGCTACCATCAGGTGCGATTTTTACCACTAGAAGCCTGAAAACAATTTTTCTCCATTATGCTATGGGATGTCTTTCTATATGCTGTGAATATGTGTTGCGCCCATTGACTAATAAATAAAGCTGCTTTGACCTGTGACAGGGCAGGATGGATCCAGACGGGACAATCCAAGAGAGATAGGGAGAGAAGAAGGGTGGTGGGAGTGATGCAAAACCACCATCCTAGGAGAAATATGTAATGGGAAGCAGGTAAAGCCAGGGATCATGTGGCAATACATAGATTAATAGTTACGGTTTTATTTAAGATGATAAGATCTAGCTAGCAAGAGGCCTGCTATAGACCATACAGTTTGTAAATAATATAAGCCTCTGAGTGATTATTTTATAAGTGGCTGCAGGACCTCAGGGCCGGGTGGGACAGGAGAGACCTTCTGGCTACAACAGTGTCACCAATTAAAAAAGCTATTTATATATAAAATAGCATCAGTAATAGTAGTTTATTCAATGCTTGCTAAATACTGGCACCATGGTCACTGTATGTCATAAATTATTCACAATCAAACTTCAAAACAGTACCTTATATTTACCCTTTTTTATGTTCCCCATTATATCTGTTAGAGAAGAGGAAACAAAATAGTTCATGGTTTTAAAATGTTCTCAAATACACCAATGATCAGTCGTAGAAGACATCTTTTCAAAGAATAATAACATACTCTGTTTTTTCATCCTTTTGCTCAGATACAGGTGGCATTTCTGTTGCTGGCATCGATTCTCTATTGCCTTCAGTTCCTTTAAAATAGGCACATTTTAAGAAAGATGGCATCGCCGGGCGATGGTGGTGCATGCCTTTAATCCCAGCACTCAGGAGGCAGAGCCAGGCGGTTCTCTATGAGTTCAAGGCCAGCCTGGGCTACCAAGTGAGTTCCAGGAAAAGGCACAAAGCTACACAGAGAAACCCTGTCTCGAAAAACAAAACAAACAAACAAACAAAAAGATGGCATCAATAAACAGACTTCTAGAAACATCCATTTCCCCAGTAATGTTTATTTTACAGTTTAAATTGCAAATATATACAAGTTTTAAAACCTATAAATACATTATGAAATGTCACCTGGAAAATGTCTTTTCCATTTTTTTTTTTTTTTGTGAGATTTTAAGTCACAGTGAGATGTGGTAATTTCTAAACTTAGGCTAAAGCTGAGCCTTCAGATCTTTGGAAATTACTGACATCATTTCCTCAACAGATGCCTGACAGAATAGCCAGCTATGTATAGCTGAGGAGGAAAGTTGTCTGAGGATAGTGAGAAATTTGTTGATGCTTGAATTCTCAAAGCTAACTGTTTTAGTTCATTTTTAATTGGCTAATGTGATTCACAAATACTAATGGAAATAGGTTCTTATCTTCTTTTGATAAAAACCTCAGCATTTTAATAAAATCAAAAGAAAAATATTTTAAAGTGAAATAAATTCTTTACCAGAAATTTTCCATGTCTGCTATAAGTGTGGAAAAAATATACTTGTTCCCCAATATTGAGTACTGATCTTATTTTTGCATTACCCAGATCATACATATTTGAAAACAGAATACCTGAGTATATCATCTCCTTGGAAAATTCAATGATGAAGAAATACACATCGGAGGCTGGAAAGATGGCTCAGAGGTTAAGAACTCTGGCTACTCTTCAGGAGGATTCAAATTCAGTTCCCAGCACCCACATTTCCGGTTGTTATGAATAGAATGTCAATGAACATCTTTCAGCAAGTGTCTCTGTAATAGCATGTTGAGTCCTTTGTGTATATGACCAAGAGTAGTACCTCAGTCAGTGTTCTATTGCTGTGAAAAATACCATGGTTACAACAACTCTTATAAAAGAAAGCATTTAATAGGGGCCTACTTACAGTTTCAGAGATTTAGTCCATTATCATTCTGTAGCATGGTGACAGGCAGGGAGATGGTGCTCGAGAGTAGCTGAGTTCTATATACAAATCCACAGGCAGCAAGCAAGGAGAGACACTGGAACTGGCTTTAGCCTTTGAAAACCCCAAAATTTACCACCCATGTGACACACTTTCTCCAAAAGGAACACCTACTCCTACTACATCATACCTCTTCAAGTGCCTTTACCTGATGACCAAACATCCAAATACCTGAGTTTATGTGAACCATTCTTACTCAAACCCACAAGTTGTAGAGTTGAATTGTAAAGTAGATCGATTTACATCTTAATGAGGGACTGACACAGTGATTTTCTTAGTGACTGTACAAGTTTGCAGACTCACCTGCAATGAATGGGTGTTCCTCTTATCCCATGTCCTTGCTAGAATGAACTGTGATTTGTTCTATTGATCTTTGTCTTTCTGGAGGGTGTGAGATGAAATCTCAAAGTAGTTTTGATTTGCATTTGCTGATGGCTAAGGATGTTTATCATTTTTTAGTGTTTCTCAACCACTTACAATTCCTGTTTTGAGAATTCTCTGTCTAGACCTTTGTGAGAATCCACCTCCCACCTTTCACAGAGTTGTTGAGGGGAGGAGAGAGGTATGAGGAAATACTAAATAAAAAGATAGAAGGAGACGATAAAAAAGACAGAGATATGGGATAGTATCAGGAGGGCCCTGGGGCAATACCCAGTCACCTTGAAGTTTATTCCAAAGGACATTTTATACAATGCCAAGGAGAAGGGCAAAAGACCTCCCTTTTTCAAGACCAAAGCACAACATACAGCCAAGTGTAGACCCTTCAAAACACCCGGTAACCACGCCCATGGCCAAATCATCTCATTATGCAGTCCTGCTCGGTAAAGCAAGCTCAGATTCTCTGACCTTGAGTAAGATCTTAGGAGGGAGCTCCATGGGCCCCCACAGACTTTCACTCAATTTTTAATTGTGTTTTTTTTTCTTATGGGAGATCAATTGTTTTTTGAAATGATTATATATTTTAGATATTGGCCCTCTATCTGATGTGTAGCAGAAAGAATATTATTTCAGTCTGTAGACTGCCAATTTGTCCAAATGATGATGTCTTTGCGTACAGAAGCTTTTCAGTATGAGGTTCCCAATATTAATTGTTGAATTTTGGTGCCTGTGCTAATGGTGTTCTGTTCAGAAAGTCTTTTTCTTTTCCAGTAAGTTCACAGATATTCTCCATTTTCTCTTCTATCAGTCTCAGTGTATCAAGTTTTATGTTGAGGTCTTTGATCCATACAGGGTTCAGTTTTGTTCAGGGTGATAAGTACAGATTTATGTGGACTACACGTAGTCTTCTAGTTTGACCAGGACCATCTGTTGATGATGCTATCTTTTTTCAAGTGTGCATTTATGGTTTCTTTTATTAAAAATCAGGTGTCCATCAGTGTCTGGATTCATGTCTGTGTCTTAAATTCTATTCCATTATTCCTTGTGTATTAGTAGTGTGTGTGTGTGTGTGTGTGTGTGTGTGTGTGTGTGTGTGTGTGTGTGTGAGAGAGAGAGAGAGAGAGAGAGAGAGAGAGAGAGAGAGAGAGAGAGAGAGAAAGAGAAAGAGAGAGAGAGAGTACTATACTGTTTTTGTTGCTATATCTCAGTGGTACAGCTTGAGGTTGGGGGTGGTGATAGTATTTATTACTTGGGGTTGTTTTAGCTATCCTGGGTTATTTATGTTTCCATGTGGAGCTGCTAATTGTACTTTCAAAATCTATGAAGAATTGTGAATTGTGTGGGAATTATGATGGGAATTGCATTAAATCTGTATATTGTTTTTGGTAAGATGACCATTTTTACTATAATAATCCAACCAATCCCTGAGCATGGAAGATCATTCATTCTTCTGATATCTTCTTCAGTTTATTTCTTCAGTATCTAAGCTTTTGTCACACGAGTGTTTCCTTCTTTTGCTTGGTTATAGTTATCACAATATAGTTTATATTATTTGAGGCTATTGTAAAAGGAGTTATTTGCTTGATTTCTTTCTTGGTCCATTTGTCATTTGAATATAGGAAAGCTACTTTTTTTTTAGTTTTTTTCTTTTTTTAATCTAACTGCTTTATTTACAGTGTTTATCAGTGGGAGAGGTTTCCAGTTGGAGTTTTTTTAGGGTCATTTACATATACTATCATATAATCTGCAAATAACAATACTGTGACTTCTTGCTTTTCAATTTGTTTCCCCTTGACCTACTTCAGTGGTCTTACTGCTCTAGCTAAGACAACAAGTAATATATTGAATAGGTAAAGAGAGCTAAAAATTTTGTCTTGTTCGTGATTTTAGTGAAATTGCTTTAAGTTTCTCTCCATTTGAGTTGATATTGTCTGTGGGCTTGCTATAAACTGCCTTTGTTATGTATAGATAAGCTTCCTGTATCCCTCTTCTCTCCAGGGCTTCTATCATGAAGGGGTGCTGAATTTTGTCTCAGGCCTTTTCTGCATCTAATGAGATAATCTTGTGGTTTTAATCTTTCAGTTTGTTTATATGGTAGATTACTTTATTTGGTTTACATATATTGAATAATCTCTGCATCTTTTGAGATGAAGCCTACTTGATAATGGTGAATGTTCTTTGTGATGTGTACTTGGATTAGGTTTGCAAGTATTTTATTTTGAAATTTTGCTTCTCTGTACATGAGGGAAATTGGTCTGTAATTCTCTTTTTTGGTCCTTATGTGATTTAGCTACCAGCATAACTGTGACCTCCTAAAATTAATTGGGAAATATAACTTCTGTTTCTATTTTATGGAATAATTAGAGTATTGACATCAAATCTACTTTGAAAGTCTGGTAGAATTCTGAACTGAAACCATTTGGCCCTGGGCTTCTTTTGATTGGGAGACTTTAATGACTTCTGCTCTTTCATTAGAGTTATAGGTCTATTTTTATTGCTTATCTGATTTTTGGTTTAATTTAGTAAGACATATATATTGAGACAATTATCCATTTCTTATAGATTTTCGAATTTGGTGGGGTACAGTTTTTTAAAGCATGTCCTAACTGTTCTCTGGATTTTCTCAATGCCTGTAGTGTGTGCCCCCACCTGTTATTACTAATTTTGTTAATTGAGCTATTATCTCTCTGCCTATCAGTTCATTCAGAAACAGATTGTCAATATTACTGATTTTATCAAAAATTATTTTCATTGATACTTTATACTTTTGTTTGTTTGTTTTTCTATTTAAATTTCATTGATTTCAGCTCTGAGTTTGATTATGTCTTGGCATGTATGCTTTGGGATGTGACTTCCTCTTTTTGTTCTAGAGCTTTCCAGTGTGTTTGAAGTTTACTAGTATTATAGGTCTTTTTTTTTTTTAATTGATGCACCTAATGCTATGATCTTGGCTCTTAGAATCATCTTCATTCTGTTACATTTGGTTATGTTGTGTTTGCATTTTCATTCAATTTTAGAAAGTCTTTAATTTTCTGTCATTTCTGACTTTTCATTTAGTAGTATGCTCTTCAGTTTCCATGAGTTTGTAGGCTTTCTATTGCTTCTATTGTGGTTGATATCCATCTTTAATACCTCTTCAGGGTGTTATTTGGGTTTTATTAGACCTGTTGAGACTTACTTTATGTCTGAGTATGTAGTGAAACTTAGGAAAGTTGCTTGAGTTATTGATAAAAATATATATTATTTTCTATTTCAATGAAATCTTCTATAAAAATCCCTTAAGTCCATTTATTTAAAATTTCAGTTAGCTCCAGAATTTCTCTGTTTAATTTTTGTCTTGATGACATGTTTATTGGCAAGAGTGGGGTTTTGAAGTATCCCACTATCAGCGTGTGAAGGTCAATATGTGATTTAAGCTGTAATAGTGTTTCTTTTATGAATTTGTTTGACCTTGTATTTGGGGAATAGATGTTAAGAACTGAAATGTCATCTTGGTGGATTTTCCTTTTGATGAGTTTGTAGTGTCCTTCCCTATCTCTTCTGATTAGTCTTGGTTTGAATTCTTTTTTTGTCAGATATTAAAATTGCAGCAGCAGCTTACATCTTATGTCCATTTGCTTGAACTATCTTTTTCCATCCTTTTATTCTGAGGTGATTTCTATCCTTCATATTAATGTGCTTTGTTTTGGATATTGCAGGAGGGTGGATCCTGTTTTCACATCTAATCTGCTCTTCTGTATCTTTTTATTCTGTAATTGAGACCATTGATATGTAGAGTTATCAAGGAGCATTGTTTGCTGATTCCTGTTATTGATTGTTGCTTTACACTGGAGTCTAGGTATTTGGGTTTGAGAAACACTGTAACGCTAGGCTCTGATATCTGGTCTTCCCTTTGTTGTATGGCTGGTGATATTGTTATTGGTGGTGGTATTGTTTGTTTTCAGCTTCTGTTGCCCTCCATGATTCATAGGAGGGTATGATAGTTCTGTGTTGCTTGATAGGGAATTCTTCTGGGATCATGATAGATGTGGTCGCTGAGGTTCTGGGTAAAGTGAGTTTCTAGATATTGGGAGCTGACACTGATGAATGGGGAGAGGTTATCATGTAGTGGGTGTGAGGGCATGAGGGAGCCCACAAGAGAGGAAAATAAGGTGTTAGGGCAGGATCTACTAGTCCCTTGGGAATGTGGGCAAAGGGTGAGAAGACCCAACAGGTAGTCTGCTATAGAGCTGCGATGAAATTGTGGGACTCGGTTCAGAGGACCGGAGGGGCAGTGAGATTCTGAAGCTCCCTTACTCGCATTGATGGCTTACTTGCTTTGCCGGCTGGCAGGTTCACAACGAATGGCGGATGGAGTTTGGAATGAAATAAAGTTATACGTTGGGGGAAAGTAGGTTGAAGAAGAAGGCGTATGTGATTCACTGGAACTGGGGGTGGGGAGTAGGGGAAAGCAGCAATTACCTGCTATGGCGCTGTAGGTGAGATACAGAATACATTTGTAGGAGATGACGGAGAGGTGGAAATCTGCCCTTAGTCTACTGTTTCCCTGGCTTGAATGGCCTGGAGGTTCCCAGAGGATGCCTGTTGGAACTTGGGCCTGGGAGAATGGGTGACTGGGAGAAAGAAAGTTTGGAGTGGAAGATCTGTGTGATCCAGTGGATCTGGGGAGAGAGAAGAAGGGGAGGCTGTAACAGGTGGTCTGTTACAGAGCTGGGAATCAGACTAGTGGAATGGATTTGGAGGAGAGAAGGGAGAGGTGAAGATTTGCAATTAACCTACCTGTTTCCACAGCTGGAGTGCATTTTCTAGGTCTTAACTACTCAAGACTATTAAATGCCACTGTAACTGATGATTATATTTCCTACAGCATATCTTTAAAGAGATGCATAACCTTAAAGAATATAAAGCATTTTGTTAAGGATGTTACACATAGAAGCAAAAAATAGAGAAAAGACCTTTTAATTTCTCAGAAATACTTTTTCAGTATACATATTGGCCATAAATTGGTAGAACAAAAATCCTGAAAAATATTTTACCAGAAATTAAACTTATCAAAAATATCGAACTTAGCAACTTACATGTTTGTTATATGGCATCTGTGTAAAAAGGAGTTTAAGCTTTATTTGTGCTTCTTCAAATCAGAGAAGTACTAGTTCAAAGAGTAAAAGCACTGTCCAGTATCTCCTTATAGAGATGGAATAGCAAATATATTAAATAATTGTAATTGTGCACAGTACTTAGCATCAGCATTTAAAACATTGTTAGTCCATATTAACTCTAACAGCACAAATAGTGAGTCTCACGGAGATACTTACTTTCACACACATACTTTGGTAACATTCACCTTCCATCACTCATTGCTTCCTCATCCTCTTCACCTCTCTCTTCCTAACAGTCCTACCTTCATGCTATCTTTCTTTCCCTAGAGAATCTCACAGCTTTATCATCTGTGAAAGATATTTAAGGTCTGCTTCATGATCTCAATGAGATTTTTTGGGGAGGAGATTAGAAATTCTTTCAGGAAGATTTGAAGCAGGAACAGCAATTAGACATTGCAGGTGTTCAGGAAATAAATGTCTAGACAAAAATTAGCTAGTGGAATATACTTAAAATAAAATATGACTGTAGTATAATTAGAAGTTCAGAGTGTGAATTCAGAAAAGCAAGGAAAGCTCAGGTCTCAGGGATCTTCTTTAAAGTTTGAATGCTGTCCCTCAAATAAGGTGACCCCTGCGTTTTCGAGTAAAGGATAACCAACATGTGAAAAATTTGAGGATTCTGTCAACTGATATGAAATTAAAGTATGGGAAGCATAAAGGCAAGGGTAGGAAATGGGAAAACAATTAAAGTCTTTTATGAGGTGGGAGGATTGCAATGTTTTTGTTCACAGAGAAGCTGACACTGAAGTAGGGTTACCCCAACTTTTAAGACCTAAGCATTTTTAATTCAGGGTGTACTGCAGAGCCCACAGTATAGCAACGAAACTGTGAGCTGGAGAAGGAAATGATAACACAGTCCTAGGATAAATAGCCATAAGAAGTTCAGCCATGAAGAGAAAGTTCAATCAGGAACTTCAGCATAATTTCTCCAGTTGGCTCCTGTGGATGTTGCAAGTACCCAATTTTACAGCAGTCTCTCTATTTGATACTCTTTTTCAGTTTATTGTTTGAGATTATAATATAATTACAATATATATTCCTTCTCTTTTCTCCTTCCAAACCTTCAGATGTAGCCACTCCTTGCTCTTTCCTATTCATAGCCTATTTTCTTTAGTAATTACTGTAGAGGTGTGTGTGTGTGTGTGTGTGTGTGTGTGTGTGTGTGTGTGTGTGTGTGTGACTATGTGTAGGCAACTGAACAGCATTATGAATTTATTTGACTACTATTCTGTCCCATTTAATGCTATACTCTTCTGCTTATATCCAAATACTAGTCGAAATCATGAATGAACTGTCAGCTCTTAATCATTTGCATACTTTGACTATTAGTTCACAAAGAGTCTATATTTGTTTCTTTAGTCATTTTGTCATATTTAATATTTTAGTCATTTATTTCATATTTAAATGGAAGGCCTTTTAAGTCCATCTGCTTTTCTGTTTTAGAAAACACATAGGTAATGACAGGAATTATTTTGAATTGACAACATTGGCGTTTAGTGCATTACGTATATAGAAACAATTATTGCTTTATCTATTCTACTAAGCAAACATATTAGTGGAATATCACTAGTCTCTTTAATATTCACTCTCAGCACACCCTCTGCCTTACTCTTTCATGTAGAGTTGCAGCTGGCCTTTCAAATCAGTAGGTATGTCTTGCTCAATTAATTTTGGCAAAGTTCACTTAGCAGGAGCTGTCTTATCAGTTCTTGACAACTGAGAATATAATTCCATCATAGCACAAGTGTTTCTCTCCAACTTTAGTAAACTGAAAAATATATGAAATCATTTTTAGAAAAAAATGTTCTCAAACATCAACAATATGAATATATCATAGATTTTTTACTTCAAATTGTTCTCTGTTGAGATTATTTTGCAAGTACAATTTTCTTATTACACAGTTATGACCAAGTTACCAAAAGGTAACTCTTTTTAAGAGTTATTTTCGTTATTTTTAATTATGTGTATGTATGTGTTCTTCTATGTGGGTATGTGCATATGAGCGTAGGTGTCTGTGGAGGTCAGACAGGAGCACTGGATTCCCTGGAGCTGGTGTTACATACACTTGGGACCAACCCAAGTAAGACACTGGGAACTGAACTCAGGTTTTCCAAATGAGCAGTAAAGTACTCTAAATAGCTGAGCCATCTCTCCAATTCTATGCTATCTATATTATTGCATTTTGGTAGCTATACATATAATTCTTAATTGTTCATACATACTAACATCTCTAAGATAAGCATGTGATTAAAATAACTCAGGCAATGTTGCTAAATTTGAAAGTGTGTAATAACTACCTGGAGTTTTACATGATGTGATATTTCTACTTAGTAATAAAAAACTTATTTGTTTTTACAAAGTGTTTCTAAGAATCCTAAAAAAAAATATTATCTCTGCTTTGTGGACATGGAAAAAAAGATCTATTGCTTAAATTAGGTATCCTCTGAATTCCAAATTATGAAGGTACTACCTTTGAATAGGTTTCTGCAAATCCTGAGATGAATCCCAGAAACTTCATTTTGGAACAGTTTAGATACAAATTATGTGAGTTTAGTTCACATTAACATCACAAACAGCAATTGGAAACTTAGTAACAAATTTCTTAAAGCATTTGTGAGAGTCATTAATTTGAAGCAGCCCAGATCATGCTGGTTTCAAGTGTTCTTACCTTTATTCCCATATGGCTGCTGGCATTTCAGTAGAATTCTCTCTGAGGTTATCTATGGAACTAGAAAAGGATTAGGATAAGAAATAACTGAGACATCAAAGATAAGTCAGCAATCTACGCTCTCAAGGTAGTCTTAGGCTGATGAAGAAGGGAAAAAATTATTCAGAGGTTACACTGTAAGATGTCAATACAATGGTAAAGGAGTCACTGGCTGCTTCAGTGAGCATTAAGGAATAGGTCTTGTTCATAGTCAGACTGAAATTTTAAAGTTACATTTTTAGTAACACTAATAGTGGAAATTTCGGAGGTTAGGTTACAATAAACCTGTCTATAATAATCTAGACACATACCTTAGAGCTAAGTGTTACAAATGGAAAACAGACAATATAAATCCAAGTTTAACATCAATGTGATATGCCTTGTCGTTGTTTAGTCAAAGTTGAGTAATGCAGTCACAGTGAACATAAATGAGTAGGTAGTTTAAGTTGGAGGGCAAAAAGCTGAGCCAATAGTTGTTATTTATAAAAGCTGACATAATTGAAATAATTACACTAAAGTTATTTAGGAATAGAATATATAAACATCTTTAGGTTTGATTTGTATGTGAAATTATCAGTTTCATAAAAGTATTTGGCTTGGTTCACTGATGGTATAGTACACAATAAGTTTGGGTTTCTTTTTCTTTTTTTAAATTTATTTATTTTTTTTCATTTTACACACCAACCACAGCTCCCCATCCCATCCTTCCTCCTGTTCCCTCCCAACACCTCCCCCTACAACCTATATCCCATGCATTCCTCCAAAAAGGCAAGGCCTCCCATGGGGAGTCAACAAAGCCTGATACATTCAGTTGAGGAAGGACCAAGAACCTAGCCCCTGCATCAACATTGAGCAAGGCATCACACCGTAGGGAATGGGCTCCAAACAGTCAGCTCATGCACAAGGGATAAAACTTGATCCCACTGCCAGGAGTCCCTCAAAGAGCCAAGCTACACAACTGTCTTCCACAAGCAGAAGGTATAGTTTGGTTCCATGTAGGCTCTACAGCTGCAGGTCTACAGTTTGTGAGTTCCCACAAGCTTGGTTCAGCTGTCTCTGTAGATTTCTCCATCATGATCTTGATGCCCCTTGTTCATATAATCCCTCTTCCCTCTCTTCCACTGGACTCCTTGAGCTAGGCCTGGTGCGTGGCTCTTTCTCTGCATCTCCTTCCATGGGTTACTGGTTAAAGGCTCTATGATGACAGTTAGGGTATTCACCAATCTGATTACTGGGGTAATCCAGTATTGCTAGTAGTTTAGCTGGGGCCATCCGTATGGATTCCTGGGAATTTTCCTATCACAAGGTTTCTCCCTAGCCCTATAATGACTCCCTCTACAAATATCTCTCTTTCATTGTTCTCCCACTCCATCCCTTCCCCACCTCAACCATCCAGTTCCCTCATGTTCTCATCCTTCATCCCCTTCCTTCTACCACCCCTACCCCCAGTTTACCCAGGAGATCTCATCTATTTCCCCTTTCTCAGAGCTAACCCATGGATCCCTCTTAGGGTACCCCTTGTTAACTAGCTTCTCTGGAGCTATAGGTTGTAGTCTGGTGATCAGACAAACACCATGTTTGTCTTTCTGAGTCTGGGTTACCTTACTCAGGATGATATTTTCTAGACCCATCCATTTTCCTGCAAATTTCATGATGTCACTGTTCATTTCTGAGAATTTGACAAACATGCTGGAATAACATAACAAACAATAACAGTGCTTAAGAACAAGATGGAAGAGTATGAAGGTGGTTTGGTGGTTCAAACACTTGCTACACAATCATGAGAACTGGAAATCAGATTCACTGCACTCGTATAAATGATAGGTAGGTTTTTCAGCCTGCTTGTAGTCCCAGTGCTCTGTTAGAAGGAGTCAGGATTCCTGAAGAACGCAAGACAAATCAGCCTTCTTCAGAATATAAAATAGAGAGCCTCCAGAGAAGACAAAGGATGTCAACCTTCATATGCATGTGCATATACCTGCACACATGTGTGCTTTTACACTCTTGAAAACACACACGCACAAATTCATATGCCACAGATATATTCACACAGGGAAAATGTATTAAAACTTTACATCTTCCTCATATAGGAACAATTGAAACCCCAGCTGGCATTCAGTAATTCAGCCTTACACATGAATATCAGCTAGATTTTCTTTTCTTTTACAAAGATAAACCTGCGAAAAATATCCATTAGCAATTAATAGCTACTATCATTAGGTGCTGTCTATACCATTTACGTATCTTTAAGTGAAGAAAGCCAATCCAAACCATGTCTAATCTGAAAAAGTGAAGAAGCACTGTAGTAGCCCCATGAACTCAGGAGGCAAACAACAATGCTAAGCAGCAGCAAGTTCCTCAATAGATTCTAAGAAGGATTCTTGTGATTCAGATCCACCAATTCTCCTTTTCATCCACAACAGGAGAATACTGATGCTCTTTGGTGAATTTACAATAAAATATATAATATTATTTAAAATGTACAGCCAATAGATACACATGGATTTTGTTCAACTGAATGCTTAAAAGCTCAAATTACATGTGTGAGTGCTTTGAAACATAGAACCTATCCAAACATTCCACGCAGGATTTCTTTTTCTTTTTTTAACTTTTATAAACTTTATTATTCATTATTTGCAAATAAAATCACATATTTCTTTCTAAATTTTGTCTCCACACTTTGAATGTATATCATGGCAGTTGTAATAGCCTGGCTTTAGAGTGGTTCTTTTTACAGTATGCCTAACTATGCAGCCCAGTTTATCCTCAAACTATCCTCTCTTCACAGACCCACCTCCGGCTTAACCTCCCAAGTGCTGGAATGGAAGTGTAAGTCACTATGCCCAACTGGTTGCTCAACTTTGGTTTCAACAATTTCAGTTCTATGGTTGCTGACAAGGGGTCAAGTATATGACATAAGTAATAACAGTAATTTATAAGATAGACCTTCATGTGACCAACATATTTCAGTGGAATGATGTTGTTAACAGACTATTCTAATGCACAGAAGTTTCTCATTGCATTTACTCTGTTAGAATTTGAGTATGAACAATGATGTTCCATTCAGGTTGCAGACAATGAATCTTTTAAATGACATTTTGACTATAGACAGATGCCATTTTCAATTACATGGTATGCTCTCTGAAATATAGTTTGACAATGCCCAGTCAAGTCAACTAATTACATCTTATTATCCTGAATGAGGTAATGCATGGCTAGGTGCAATGTAATTAATCTTACATTAGTAGTTTCTATAAACATCTGATATATTTGAGGAAGCTTAATTATTTCAAGTGGAGAACCTGGCTCAACTTTAGAACATGTCATTCAATTTAGAAAATGTAACTGAAAAATACATGTTTTAATCATTTTAAAAGGATATTTATTTTAGATTAATATTAATAAATTACTTTTATATAAATAACAAAATTTTTAAGTTAATATTAACCCCCACTTTAAACCTTGGGAATAAAAGGTATTTCATAAAATATAAAATTTAACATCTGACATAAAAAATAAATCAATTTAACATTTAATAATAATAATAATTATTATATATGAAGTTTCTTGCAGAGCAAGACAAGAGCAGTTGATAAAGTTTGATGACAGGAGCTATCATCAAAATGGAGATTTGTTTCTTAACTTTAATTCTGTGTTTTGTTTTAAGCTTTATTTTTTCACTGCTGAAGTCTGAAGCAGAACCTTTATACATGCTAGATAATTGCTGCATTTCTAAGCGACATTCTCAGGTTCTAACTTTATTGTTCTTGTTTGTAAATAAAACCTACATAAATCAAGGGTTTCTGTTTGTTTGTTTGTTTGTTTTCTTGTTAAGGATCTACCAAAATGGTGCATCACTGTACTCCAAATATCTCTTATTATTTATTCAAATATCTGCTGCACATTTTCGGTAACAGAACAAGAAGGTGCTAAAGACACATCTGAGTAATTATTGAGACGTCAAATGGTGCATTTTGATTGATGCCTAAAGTTCCCCATTTGAATTAAGCATGGCAAGGACGGGGGGAAAATAGGTACAGGAGCAAATTAATGGAATTGTTTTATATATTCTCAAATGTTTAACAATTGCTACTGCTAAACACTATAGAATGATTCTGTAAGTATGTGCCACAGGTTCTGTTTTCACTCCAACTTCGAACTGGGTGTATCCCTTACTTGTTAGTTTCCTTTTTAAGTAATGTATGTAGCACATAACAAAGAATAGTGATACCAATAATATCATTATCTCCAGTTTATAAATCTCAGATTTCCAAAAAGAAAAGAAGGCAGGAAGAAACTACAGTATCAATGGCCTGAAGATAACAGTTTGAGTGAAGATAAATAATATTTTGAATAAAATAAAAACTACCAGTTCAGTATAATCTTTGAGTCTGTCAAATTTCCCTATGTTCCTGATGTCAAACATTGATCATGAAAACTGTTGGGATGAGACACATTTCTGTGATGATGAATGAGCAAAAGCATCACCCATGTCCCTCAAAGAGTGACACATTCATCCTGTCTCTTGGAGTGCTAATGTCCCTGTCAGGATGGCCACGGATGAGAAGCTACTGCTTTGAGAAGACTCTTTCCCAATTCTGTGCTCATTTACCTGTCAGGATTGTAAGTCTATAGGCCCAAACTTTACACTTCAGAGAGGAAAACACTGATTGTCCTTTTTTTTTTTGTTCTTCTAGAAATTCATTGTTCATCCAAGTTCCAGATACCTGAATGTACAAGCACTCCAACCTCTGTCCAGGATCCTTTCTTTCCTCCCTGCTACACACTACACTTGGCCTTAAATTCTAATTCTTGGAGTATACAATTTATGACATCTTCAAAATGAAGTTCAAATATAGATATGCTACCCGGAACTGAACCTGGTAAGTGTACTGTACTTTTTTCTAATGGTCAATAAGATATCTTTTTTTTTTTTATTCCTAGCAATTTTTCTGAGGATTATTGGTACACAAACATCAGGGAACCCAACGAGATTATAATAAGTTTTGTGATATATGTGCTGTTCTGGAAGAGTGATAGGCCACGATTTTGATAACAGTAACCCCACAAACTAGCACCCAACAAAGAGTGCTTTGTTTTCAAACTGTACAGCAATGGCGGAATTAGACATGCACTGTGAAAATAAGTGTGAACTTTAGACACATGTCCTGTTTCTCACACTTTCCTGGAAAGCCAGATTTCTTAGCATTTACTATCTTCTGTGTTACACTATTTTGAAATCTGCCTATAATCACAGAATTTTGTGATGTGCTAAAGTGAGTAAGATACTCGGCTTTTAAAATTTCAATTTGCAAGTGCTAATTAGTATCTATCACGTGGAATAGGTCCCAGAAAAGTTGTTAGAAAAGTTAGGGATCTAAGAGGAGAAAGACCAAAGTACAGAAAGAAATTCCTTCAAAGCATAAGAAGGGGCAGAGTGGAATAACGGAGGTGGGCACAGAGAGGGGAAATAAATCAAGCACCCACAAGGATGAAGCTTTGCTTTCATTGATTTAAATTGAGGTTCTGGGGAAGTTATTCTTTACTTATACAGAACACGTCTTATCTCATTCTCTTTCATCTTATATTTGAATCCTATCAAAATAAAGATCAAATAAGGTAGTTGTAGCTTTCTATTTTGAGTAGATTAAAAGCAGTACAATATCCTAATTTTACACTTTTTTTTCGTAGTAGGAAGATCTAACATTTGAGAAAGCTCTTAAAACGCCAGTGCTTTTTATGATTATTAAAAATTGGAAAAATTTCTTAAAGTGTTATTTTCATAAGTTGACAATTCCAAGATTTTACAATCAATTCATTATCTAACAGTTCCTTTAACAAGGCCATAATTTGTCCAGCAAGGCCACACCTCCTAGTAGTACTACTCCCTATGAGCCTATAGGGGCTATTTTCATTTATGGGGTAAATTCTTAATCAATTGCAAAAAGCACTCTAAGAAATTCTGTATGTATCTGCTTGGCATTAGTTTCTACCTAGCCCTATTTTATAAATTTTGTTTGAAAACACATAAATCTTGTGAGAGTTAAAACTTCTTATAGCCTTCTGTAATCAACATAAGCCAAATTTCCTTGTATTCTTCCATACATTATTTCTCAAACTTTACTGCATTGATGCTGCAGTTTGGGTCCATGTTCATAGTTAGATTCAGCATACATGAACACCGAGTTGAAATGTGTTTCGAGAGTTAGTGTGGATCCAGGAATGCATCCGAATACGTGCAGTAGCAATGCCTTGCTTTGTTTTTGCCTTCTGTTCCTGTGACTTACTTTTCCCTCTGGCTTGCTCAGGTTTCTCTCAAGTTAATACTTTCTCAGCTCTATGATGCCTGATACCATGTCTTGACATTAATCACTGTGAAGCTCACACCTATTACACCCTTCAGGATTATCTTGAGCTTAACGCTGTCTACGCAGCTAGGAATCAGAGTCATGAAAACTGAGAATGGGGCCTCTTCACATCAAACCACATTTAAAAAAATTTCCTCATACAAAATTTAAAACTTAAGTTTTTCCTAGTTCTTACAATTTTCTTTTGGAAATTAATAAACTTTAAAGATACCATCGGGCAAACTTAAACTTCGTGAATAAGGCATTAATCAGAATAGTTGTTTAAGGTTATTTTACCACTGAAAAAATCCACGTCTTAACTAAAATTTTATTTAAATTTTCATATTTTTTTCTGAAAATATAGTTTATATAACAATTTCTTTGTAATATTTTGTCTCTTCTATTCTGGCA
Organism: Peromyscus californicus insignis; assembly: GCF_007827085.1. Lineage (NCBI taxonomy): Eukaryota > Metazoa > Chordata > Mammalia > Rodentia > Cricetidae > Peromyscus > Peromyscus californicus. Next base: position 45,253,555 of record NW_026294491.1, on the reverse strand, counting down.
TATGTTTAATAGAAATAGAACTATAGTTTTGATAGATTTGTAATCAGTTCAATGATCAACTGTGAATTAATATTGAACAGGTTCAGATTTTGAATTTTGGAAGAATTTTTATGATTTGTTCACAAAATCATGATTAAAACTATGCTTTCTATTTACTGTAAGAACCTTCCAACTTTATAACTTTGTGCCTGAAGTTTTGTTTATTTTAAAATTACCAATACACATAAGTCACATGGGTGTGAAGGTAACTGGAAGTTATTCAGGTGGAATATCTGGATCAATTATATCATAATATTAAAGTGAAATTTCAGACATTAAATTTTCAGTCCTTTTTTTAATAATCATTTTCTTTTAATTATTCATTGTGTGTGTATTTGTCTATGTATGTGGTATGCATATCTGGATCAATTATATCATAATATTAAAGTGAAATTTCAGACATTAAATTTTCAGTCCTTTTTTTAATAATCATTTTCTTTTAATTATTCATTGTGTGTGTATTTGTCTATGTATGTGGTATGCATATAAGTATATGTTTGTGGAGGGGTGCTCTATGTGTGTATTTGGGTATTTGTGTGTGTGTATTTGTGTGTGTGTGTGTGTGTGTGTGTGTGTGTGTGTGTGTGTGTGTTTCTCTTTCTGTGTATGTTTTATGTGTGTATGTGGGCACTTGTATGTGTGAATCTCAGTCTTTTTGTGTTCATGTCCACACATAGATGCTGGACATTGATACTGAAATTTTGCATTACCCACTCTATACCTTAATCATTTAGACAGGTTCTTTCACTGAAGATAGAGCTCACAGATTGAATTAGATTTTCAGATCAGATAGTGCTAGAGGTCTTCCTGGCTCTGTTAACATTCGAAAAGCTGGAATCACAGGCAAGTAGAGTGATCCTCAGTGCTTGGCTTTTTATGTGAGTACTGGGTGTCCAAACAAAGATTCTTATGCATCAGTAAAAAGTCCATAATTAGTGAGCCATTTGTACGTTCCATCTCTTTATTTGTAATTGTTTATTACTGTTAATTTACCTGTACATATCTCAAGAGTACTAGTGAAGGACAAGTAAATACATGCATCCATGTATAGTGATCAATACATACTTTCTTTAATAAAAATCAGTAGGATATTGATTGGGTAGACAGAGGTAGATTTTAGCTTTTATAGATTATAGCTAAATTTGGACACATGTCCTGATGTTGCTACAGAAAGACAAATATTTTGAAAAGCAATTATTTCTTTTAGTGCTGCATCGTTAACAGTATGTCTTTATGACTTTTTATCTTAGTAACTCTTGATTTGGAAATGTTTATATGTTCTTGCTGATAGGGTATATATTGTTTTATTAGTCAGAAATAACTTTAAGTGACTATGGATCTATATCAGACAAACTATCATTAGATCAAAAAAAAGTTATTGAAAATACAAAAAGCCTTACATATACACAGAATTTTATAGTATTTCTATATCAATGAAATTCCATTTAGAATATTTCAGTTTGTGATACAATTTGAAGAAATTTAGAATTTAGTACATACAGAAAAATATTATATATTAATAAAATAGTCTATAAAATAAATAAAAAGGAGTCTTACAGTCTTTCTAAGTAGTATTCAGAAGCAATAAAAGTTGCAATATTCCTAGCATCCTTGAAGTTATTAACTAATCAAGCACAATGGAGAGTGAAAGTTAGACATCTTAATTGTGAAAATTAGGAAAAGCCAAATAAGCAATAACAGAAAATAATTAAAGCGCTAACAATAGAAACACATCCAACAAGCTTGAAATTCAATTATCAATGACTCCTTTGGAATAACTTAAAATTCTTGCTAGTTATATATAGCTAATATGGGACTTGACATGATATCCACATTTCAGAAAACCAGCCAACGCAAATAAAAAAAGAGACTTGCCGGGCAGTGGTGGCGCACGCCTTTAATCCCAGCACTCGGGAGGCAGAGCCAGGCAGATCTCTGTGAGTTCGAGGCCAGCCTGGTCTACAGAGCGAGAACCAGGAAAGGCACAAAGCTACACAGAGAAACCCTGTCTTGAAAAAAAAAAAAAAGAGACTCAGTAGAATATACATACATACATATAGCATGTAGATATATACATAGTTGCATATATACATATTGATGTAATAATAATAATAATTATAATAATAGAAGAAGAAAAAGAGGCTGTCAATTTGAGAGTAGGGTACATGTACAAATAAAAGAAGAGTAGTTAAGAGGAGCTGGAAGGAAGGAAGTGTTATAATGTTCTGTTTAAATGAAAAACATATTTTTTAAAAAAATCACTATGTAAATATACAGAATTCAAGAAGTAGATTACCAGTCACTAGAAATGTTGTGAGAAAGAGTTCTGGTCCACTTATTTGGCTTTCCAGATTGCTGACATGTTCAGACATGAGTATCGTCCAGGGATTATCAAGTTCAAATGAACTGTCCTCAAGAACTTATGTACATAAGATGTAACAAATACCAATGCATAAACTTGCCTTCAAATTTTTACAGGAAAAGATGTGATTATAATAGTCAGGGAATTATTTTTTCCTACATATGAAAAGATGTTGCTATGGTATCTACTCTAAAGGAATAAAGCATGCAGCTTATTGTATATTCACTCAATTCTTTGTCTCCTGGGATGTGGAAGCAGGAAGAAACTGCAGTTTACTGTTAAGTTCAGTGTTACCCGAAGCTACTAAGCTACTGAAGTACTAAGACATACTAAGCCTATACATTTCCAAGCCAATTTCTTACATCTTAGTCCAAGTGAGCTTCATGCTTCATTTTTTTTTTTTGATTGTGGGAAACTACAGGCCTTAAGATGCCACATACCTTGTCTGTGTTTTTCTTTATCATTTTCGTTGAATTGGTTTGTTTTTATTGTTAAACTAAGGATGAAATCTCTGGCCTCGTGGGCTAGGTAAGTATTCTATCACCTAGCTATAATTGTATCCACAGTTTTGCAATTGTTTTGTTTTTGTTTTTGTTTTTGTTTTTGTTTTTTTTTTTTGTTTGTTTGTTTTTCGAGACAGGGTTCCTCTGTGTAGTTTTGGTGCCTGTCCTGATCTCGCTCTATAGACCAGGCTGGCCTCGAACGCACAGAGATCCACTTGGCTCTGCCGCTCGAGTGCTGGGATTAAAGCCTTGCGCCACCACCGCCCAGCTAATATCCACAGTTTTGAAAGAAGCCTAGATGAATTATTCTTCAAAGTTTAAGTTATAAACATATGCCAATGTATTATATAGTAAATTGGATTATATATTTAAACATCATATGGCAACTAATTTCACCTGGACTCTTTACTTTTGCAATTGCCATCATAGTTGTAGATATAAAGAAGCTAATTGCAATTTATAAACTGTATGCTGAATATATTACAAAATTCCCAAATCTTCTTTGTTCCCTCTTCTCAGTTATCATCTAAGAGTTAATGAATTGATAAATATGTAAACACAAAGGCTGTTTTAAAGTCTCATTGCTATTATATAGCATCAATGAGCTTTTCTTCTCTTTAACCTTGCAGTTAAATTCCAACACTGCACACAGTCATAATTGCAGTTGTTGGGATATCGCTCATATGTGCGGAATTCATTTACCTTCGTGCTCAATTTTAGTAAAAGAACACACTTATATAAACTCAATACAATCAATCATGTGAATTTCTCTAGTATAAATGAAGAAAAGAGAGAAGTTTATATAAATTACATTGCTTTTGTTTAGAGACTTTCACTTTGGCCCTTGGTCATCCTTCTATTGCCCAAATGTCATGCTTTCTTGTTTATACTAAAGATTAATAAAATATATAACTTTACTTTCAAAATAGGTCTTTTTGTTTACCTTAGTCTTGGCCTGACTATTCATGACTACATTTATTCTTGACTTATAGATTCTGATTAGAAATTTGTTAACTTTTAAACAATTTAGAGAAAATGATTTTATAAGACAAAATTTTCAGCTTTAAAGCTTTATGTTTTTTATATATTTTTATTTATAATAAAAATATATGATCATTTCTAGGTATGTCTTAAACACTTTCTTACTGTTTGAGACAGGTGTAGAGGAAGCTTATTTTGCCTATCAGCCTCAACGAACATTTTCTTTCAGAAGATAGTCTTTCCTTATGTGGATTTACATTATATATAAAGGTTCCACTCTATTTGCTGCAGAATGATTCTGTGGTGGTATGAATCAAAGACAAGTGAGATGAGTTACAAATATAAATCTGTAACTGATTCCTTTGCATTCCCTGAGATGAGGCAGATGAGAACTACTTGAAAATACAATTACAATCCTATGTCATTTCTTTTCTCATTCTGTTGTTCCAGCTGAATACTTCTTTATAAGGCACAGTAGACACCATGAATGTAGTCTCTCTTTTGTGCTCCTGGTCTTTATTTATTTGGCTAGTTTATTTGTTTATTTATTTATTTTGAGACAGGGTCTCTCTATCTGCATAGCCCTGTCTGTCTAGGAAATCTCTATGTGGACTACTGGGATTGAACTCACAGAGATCTGCCTACCTCTCACATTAAAGTTCTGGGTAACCTAAAACTCAACTTCAGACAGATCGAGGACATTAACATAAGTCCAGACACCCTGATTCTGATAGAAGAAAAAGTGGGGGATGGTCTTAAACTTGTTGGCACAGGAAAAGATTTTCTGAACAGGACATGGATAGCATAGACACAAAGATCAACAATCAGTAAATGGGACTTCATAAAATTTAAGAGCTTCTATATGGTGCAGGATATCATCATTTGGACAGAATGGCAATCTACAGTGTAGAAAAAAGATCTTTATCAACTATAGAGTCAATACAGGGTTAATAAATAAAATATATTTTAAAGAGCCTGAATATTAAGAAAGAAATAACCTAATAAATGGGATATAGGACTAAACAGAGTTATTAGAAGATGAAAAATTAATGGCTGGGAAACATTTAAGAAATGTTGAAAATCCATAGTTATCAGGGAATTACAAACTGAAAATCACTTTGCGATTTCATCTTATAGCAGTCAGAATGGTCAATATTAACAAAACAAATGAGAGCTTGTGATGCAGTGATGGAGAGTAAAGGAACATTCATCTATTGCAAGTGGAAGTACAAACTCCTAAAAACACTATGCAAATGAGTATGGCAGTTCCTCAAGAGGCTGGAAATAGACCACGACTCAGCTATTCAGTTCTTGGATATATATCCAATGGACTCTTCTTCCTACTGCAGAGACACTTGCTTAACCATGTTCCTTGCTATTCTGTTCATGATAGCCAGAAACTGGAAATATCCCTGATGTCCATCAATGGATCAGCAAAATGTTGTACATTTACACAATGAAATATTATTTAGCTGTAAAAAGTGAAATTATTATTTACATGTAAATAAATGGAACTAGAGAAATAAACTTTTATGTATTCTATTATATGTGAATGTATCTAAATAATGACAGAGGTTAGGTGTAGAGTAAGGGACCATGGAAAAGGAAAGGGTCTCCCTAGAAAGGTCAAATAGAATATAGTTATAGAGAAACAGAGGTAATAATGGGAAGGAACGATTAAATCGAGTGGAAGAGAAAAGCCAGAGGGAAAGTAGTAGAGAGACAACTAACACTAAGGGCCATTTGAGGGTTTATATAGAAGCCTACTATAGTAGAAACTTTAAAAAATATATACACATATGAAAGAAATCTAAATTGAGTCACAAAAAAAAAGAAAAGAAAAGGAAAAACAAATACTGGAGAGACACTAACTAGATATCATTCTACACACTAAGTAAACTGCCAAGTGCCAGGAATGGGTTACATCTAATTGAATTGTTGACTACTAAAGCGGCCCAATGGAAACTCCCAAAAAACTCAGAATATTTTCAAAGCTATTGGTTGCTCTTCACAATATGATTGTAAGGCTGTATTCCTGAAAATAATACCCAAATATCACATTGAACACAGAGAAGTCAAGCCCGTAACTACCTAAAGCCTTCATTCCTCCTGACTAGTCCTCATAGCATTTGAAAGTAGTCTGTATGTTACCAGAGGAGAAAGGTAAACATCAACTGAGCTACAAACAATCAGATCTGCAATGGTGACCTGTCTGGATGATACCCTAGTGCAATTGGGGGTACCAAGATTCCGGGAATAATCAATCACTTCCTGATTGGATGTAAGGCTCACTCCATGAGATGGATCATAAGCCTGACACTGCTTTCATAGATAAGAATTGAAACTTTGATAGGCCATGGTACTAGGGAAAAACCAAAATTCTGTTTTTCTGCTAAAGGAAAGCTTAGGGACATTCTACTCTACCCATAGAGCAATGTCTTACTCAGTCATCTGTAATGAGGATGTCTCTTGCAGTAGAAGGAAACTAAAAGTGAGACCCATGGCTGGACAGTGTGCAAAGAGTAAGAGACCTTAGAACATTCAGCCCTAAACAGGTTTTCTTCAAGACCCTACTCTCAGGGCTCAGGGATCTATGTGAGACCGGAGCTAGAATGATTAGAAGAGTAAAGGTGATGGATGATACCACAGAAACAATATCTTTCAGATGCAAGAGGACTGATACACATACAACTTACAGAGACTGTGACAGCATACAGAGCTCCTGCACAAATCCAAAATAGTGCTGAAATGAAGTAGACACTAGCTCCAATCTCCAACCAAGAAGCTATCTCAAATGAACAACCATTCACAAAGGGAAGCAGGGGTTTCTACAAGGGAGCAGCGTTAGGTATACAAACCACACTTCAGGGCAGACCCCATGGCCAGCAACAGATGGCCAAAACAAAACAAACTCAAACTCAAAGGTATTTTTGGAGATTGGAGATTGTATGTTTCACATTGCTGTGTTTAGCCAGACTTTTTCCTTTCCTTTCCTTTCCTTTCCTTTCCTTTCCTTTCCTTTCCTTTCCTTTCCTTTCCTTTTCTTTTCATTTCTCTCTCTCTCTCTCTCTCTCTCTCTCTCTCTCTCTCTCTCTCTCTCCCTCCCTCTCTCTCTCTCTCCCTCTCTCTCTCTCCCTCTCTCTCTTTTCCTTTAATGGTATTTTGTTTTTAAATATGGCTTCTAATCTTTAGTTTTTATAGATTTTGATTGTATGTCTGTATGTGTGTGTGTCTACACTTTTGTGCATCTATCATGCTCTTTCTCATTTTATTTTTGTTTGTATATTTATTCACTTATCTGTGTGATTTGTCCTTGCTTGTTTGTTACTTTTGCTTGTCTGTTTGTTGTCTTCAGGGACAGAGAAAAAAGGGCCTGGAATTGGAAGGGTGGAGAGGTGGAGAAGATCTAGCAGGCTATGAGAGAGGGGAAACCATCATCAGAATTTTTTTATGACAATAACTTCCTTTTCTCTTTTTTTCAAAACAATAACAGAAATACAAAAATACTCATGGCTTGAATATAAAGCTACATGAAGTAAGCTTTATATTATTTAGTTTCATCAGGCAGTGATAAACACTCTAAACTTTTCTTACATATAATTGTACATGGATTTGCTATGGGAAAGCTAAATATTAGCATACAATTAGCGTAATGTTGAATGTGGATTGTTTTATTGAAATAAATATTTTTCTTAAATACAACATATTGTCATTATAGTACTCTCTCACCCAACCCCTCCCAGATCCTTCATATTTTTCCACCCACCAGAATCCTGGCCTTTTCATTCTATGTCTCACTAGGATACAAATGGGCATCGGAAAATAAATAAATGAATAAAATTAGATAAAATAAAAACAAACAAACCAGAATAGACAATCAAACAAAAGAAAAGGATCCAAAAAAAAAAAAAAAACTTAAGAAACATATGTAGATGCAAAGACAAAGATATTCTGCTGTGGGATGGTCTGTATGTCAAATGTGTTGCTGATTGGTCAATGAATAAATCACTGATTGGTCAGTGGCCAGGCAGGAAGTATAGGCGGGACTAACAGAGAGGAGAATTGAGAGAACAGGAAGCTGGGTGAGAGGGACACTGCCAGCCGCCATCAGGACAAGGAAAATGTAAAGTACCGGTAAGCCACAAGCCACGTGGCAAGGTATAGATTAATAGAAATGGATTAATTTAAGCTGTAAGAACAGTTAGCAAGAAGCCTGCGACGGCCATACAGTTTGTAACCAATATAAGTCTCTGTGTTTACTTGGTCGGGTCTGAATGGCTGTGGGACAGGCGGGTGTCAGAGATTTGTCCTGACTGTGGGCCAGGTAGGAAAACTCAAGCTACAATATTCACACACAAACACACACACACACACACACACACACACACACACACACACACTCACAAACCCCAATATCACACATAATACCCAAATAAAAACACAAAACTAAAAACCATAATATATACCCAAAGGACCTGTAAGGTAAAGATAAGCAACTAATAAAGCTCTAGCAAAGCATTAGGAGTCTTTATTTTCAATTTAAAATATTTTTATAAAAGGTGTGTGCCACCACACATGACCTGGCCTTGATGTTTAAAAGAAATACTGTGATTTTTCATTTTTCACCATTGAAACTCAAGGTAAATGACCATATGTGTTGTTTGGTTGCTTCTGTGGTTAGGTTAAGGGACTTTCTCTTTTAACACTCCGTGTATAAATTTTACCAAATATTTTCCCACATCAAATAAGACAATAGATGACTTTTGGTGCATCATTAAGACAATGCAGAAAAATACATTACTAATTTTTTTGGGGGGGGGGGGTTCGAGACAGGCTTTCTCTGTGTAGCTTTGCGCCTTTCCTGGAACTTGCTCTGTAGCCCAGGCTGGCCTCGAACTCACAGACATCCGCCTGCCTCTGCCTCCCGAGTGCTGGGATAAAAGGCATGCGCCATTTTCCCGGCTCATCTTGGTTACAAGCATCAAAACGAGTGCTATCTTCAGAGCCATTATAAGCATGTGAAGGTTGTCAGCACAAAGCAGCCCACTTCAGGGAGCTGAAATAAGACATTTCCCTTTTCACACTTTTTGGCACGGAAGTTCGAGATCATGATATTGGTGAGTTTTTCCCACAGATTTTTTTTTTCCTTTTTAGCTCACAAAGACTATCTTTCTGCTGTCTTCTTCATGCACACCTGTGCTGGACATTTCCTCTAATGATGAAAGCCATACTGGATGGATCACCCCCAATATAGCCCCATATGGATACTTTAAATCTACAAATCCCAGGAACTTCTGAAGTTTCAGGAAATGATATTTCACTGGGTAGGACTTAAGGAAATAACAGTTCATCTCAAGATAAATATGACAAATAATATAAATTATTTTAAATGCATTTGTAGATTTACATACATGCAATTGTTGGAAATAAAAAACATTTTCCAAGCATATTTTATTCAATTTTCCATTAAAAAAATCAGTGTATCTATTTCTTACCTCTTAATAATTCCATAAAGAACTGCAGAAATGTTTACATTTCTATGCATTTGGGATTGTTGTTAATTCTCATACTTTAGTGACAATATCTAATATTTAATGATGTATCTTTCCATTCAGGTATGTGTGTACACGAAGAGCAATGGGGAAAGAGAGAGAGGGAGAGAGAGAGAGATGGGAGAGTGAAAGAAATCATGACTGCAGTGGGAAAGCTGGGGAATAAAATTTGTAAATCCCAAAGAATTGAACATGACGTGCTGCAATCTCTGACTAACAGAATCCTTCAACTCATAAAGGCTTCAAAAGTGCTCTGGGACTTTCATTTACTTTAACAAAAGGACATTTAATCATAGAAGCAGCATTTCCAATTTGTATTAATTTTTTTGTTGTTGTTCTACAATTCTTTAACCAACTAATGAAGCAAAACCTACATACAAATTTTCTTTTCAACTTTTTCCTTCGTTAAGTTAGAAAAAAATCTCTTATCTAATAAAAAAGAATTCTCTAATGTAATTTTCAGATGTGATGCTTATTCATTCAGTCATTCGTGTTTTAATCAGGATACTGATACAATAGTGGGACATGACAACCATTCACAGAACTTGCCTCTGTGCCTTTAAAAGTTAGACATAAGAATATATTCAACACATCTTGCATGGTATTCATGATTAAGTTCTAAAAATCCAGAAAGGTAGACAAAATTTAATTAGAGTGAGATTAACATGGAAGCAAGGGTTGAAATCATTCAGTAAGTATTAAACATTTGTGTGAAATGGAACCGTTCAGAGGTAAGGAGCAACACAAAGTGTTTTAGTAGTGAGTGCATCTTAACAGAGAATGAAGAGACAAGCAGAGAGATTGCGTTCTGTGTGGCTTCTTGGATTGATAATGTTCCCCTTATTCAAATTCTTATACAACTTTGAGACAATGTTTCATCATATATTGGTGTTAATTTATGTTAACACCCCTAAACCTACAAATTATGTGGCAGTGCTTCCTACTTCCCGCTGTCTCTAGATGATTCCTGATACCTTCAACAAAGGCAGTGAGGCTTAGCAAAGCTTAGCACTCCGTGGCCCTCAGCAACCCCAGTACCTTTTGCCTCTTGAGTTGCTCTCCAGCTACTCGGCCAGCATTAATTTTTAATGAAGTGCTTTTCGCTCATGAATGCCAGATGATGTGTACAAGATTAGAGGTTCATGAGGAACTACGCCTAATGCTAAAGGCAACAGAGATCTGTGACTGTCAAGGTCTAAGCCACTGAAGTGATTTCAAGAGGCTCATTTCTACTCAAATTTTCTTCATCGAATTCAACTGAAATATGACATTTGAACTAATATTTTTTTATGCTGAGCCTTATAAAGAAATAAAAGCAAATGAAATAGGTTTGGAGACATAGCTCTGTTGTTGAAGTGTTTACCTTAAAATTATAAAAATAAATTCAAACCAGCACCTTTTGTGATACTCCCCAACTTTTTGTCTTTCCTTCTTCCATTCCTCTTTCTATGCATGTCTCTTTCCTCTATTTCATGTTTAGCAATCTACTGTTAACCACTAATCCCACCATGCTTTCTTTCTTCTTATAAATCTGCACTCATATATACAATTAATAACCTACTAATATATACAATACTACTATTGTCCCCTAAAGAATTGGTGCTGAAGGAAAGAAAGAGTATTCTGTAGTCAACCCACCCTATGTTTCAATAGTGGATGCTTTGCCGAAAAGTAAGTATAGTTGCAAACAGTGCTCAACTCTCAGTGAAAGATGGGAGGATAAAGCTTAGAGTTCTGAAAAACAACGTAAAAGAAGAAAGCATTAGTTCAGCCCCAATACAATCTCTCTCCTGAATACTGCAAACACCTCCAGTACAAGTAGTAAATTGACCTGAATTTTAAAATAACAGCAACAAAAATTTTAATTATCTAATACCAGAAAGGAAGGTTATGCCTATTCAAAAATACAAGGAACATAAAATTATAAACAACTTGTCTCTTTCAAAATTTGTGAATTATCTTGTTATTAAATATCCATTTGGGAACTCTTCCCTGCAGAAGACTATTTATTCCACTCTCAGCATTGTTTGGTTTTCTTTAGATATTTTCTCCCCTGAATATTAACATGTCTGTTGGTTTCTACCTTCCAAAATTACTGTTTAGGCAGCCATGTTGATGACACTTCATAAAGAAGGAGGATATATGTAATTTTTACCTAAATTTCAAAAAATAAAAAAAAGATCAAACCCATAATAATGGTCACCAATGAAAATGATGTAAAAAATGTCTTAGACACACAATAGAAAAAACCCACTATAAGTATGATTAAACAATTCAGGATGATATGAATATATTCTAAGAGAACATCAACCAACAGCTATATGAGTCAATTCAGGACATTACTATAGATGTCAAATTTCAGTAAAGAGACAGAATATTTATGAAAAAACAAATTTGATAAAGGATTAGCTTTTTGAATATCTGAAATGCCATAAAACCTCAAAGAAAACAAAACAAACAAACAAAAAAAACCCAGCAAATCAATAAAAACTACTTAGTCAAACTGAACAGAGAGTTCTCAAGGAAGAAACAAAGATGACTAATAAATACTATAAAACCTTTCCACCACCCCCAACCACCAGGGAAATGCAAATGAAAAATACTCAGAGATTTCAGCTTCCTCCAGTCAGAATATCTATTATTAAGAAAACAGAAGAAAGTCAGGCAGTGGTGGCGCATACTTTTAATCCCAGCACTCGGGAGGCAGAGCCAGGTGGATCTCTGTGAGTTCGAGGCCAGCCTGGTCTACAGAGCAAGATCCAGGACAGGCACCAAAACTACACAGAGAAACCTTGTCTTGAAAAAACAAAACAAAACAAAACAACAACAACAACAAAAAAAAAACAGATGAAAATAAATGCTGGTGGGGATATATGCATAGGGAAGCTCTTTTTCACTCTTGATGGAATTGTAAAATGGTTCAGCCACTATTCACAATAGTGTAGAAGTTCCCTTTCCTGGTGTCAGCAGTTACCTGGGGATATGCACTCACATCTGAATATTTACAGGTAGGAGTCTCTGATGACAGAAATCGTGTAAAGTTTTTCTTTCTGGGTCTGGGTTACTGTACACAATATGATCTTTTCTAGTTGCATCCATTTACCTCTAAATTCATGATTTCATATTTCTTTACAGCTAAATAGTATTCCATAGTGAATATGTACCGAAATTATAATCTTAAAAAATGAGTTAATGGAAGTATCATCCATGGAGGAATAATGGCTTCCTTCCTCCTAGAAGCCATTGTTTATTAAATAAAACCCCAGAACCACCTATGAGGCATCCCAATGACCTATTGACCAGTGAGAACACAGAGTTTCTCCAAATCACATAGGCTATTGTTACTGGTCTTTGTTATTGTCTTATTCACTGTTTTATTACTGTGAAGAAACACCATGTACAAAGCAACTCATAAAATAAAGCATTTAACTGGGGTTTGCTTACAGTTCCAAAGGTTTAGTTCATTATTATCACAATGGGGAGAACGGTGGAACACACAGCACTGCAGCAGTAGCTAAGTGCTACCTCCCGATCAGCAGGCAGAGAGAGAGAGAGAGAGAGAGAGAGAGAGAGAGAGAGAGAGAGAGAGAGAGACAGAGACAGAGAGACAGACAGAGAGACAGAGAGACAGAGACAGAGAGAGAGAGATTGGGTAGGTGTGGCATAGGCTTTTGAAAAACCAAAACCCAACCCTAGTATCACAAGGCCACACCACCTAATCCTTCTAATGCTTTCAAAGAGTTTCTTTCCCAGGTGATTAAGCATCCAAATATGTAAGCCAACCCTATGGGGCCATTCTTATTTAAAACCCCACTATCAAACACACTGGAAAGTGATCGCAAGACTTTATCCTGCTGAAGCACTCAGCTTGGTCACAGACTATGAAGAAATCAATATGGTGCTGAGCTGAAAGCTTCTTCCATATTGGCTGGCATTTCCAGTGAGAGAAGGTGTTATGCTGTCTGTGGGAAGAAAAGTTATCAACTCTCTTACCCAGATGTGAATCCTGTGAGCAATAATAATTACCTGCCAGACAAGGTGGGCCCTCTAGTGTAATAGTGACATGACTGGTAAGAGAATAATGGGGGTAACCAGTCACTTTGTGATTGGATTGGGGTTCCGTTCCACAGGAGAGAGCTCATACCTCCTCCTCTCAACTTAGTCAACAATGCATGGCTGACTTGGTCACAGGTTGTAGGGGGAAACCTACTACCATTTTTTACTCAATGGTAATATTATAAAATTGTGCCATAATTACTCACAATTATACAGACAGATTAGTGATATCCCTAGGTTCTATCACAGAACTGTTTAACTGCAACAGATGGTGATTAATTGAAAACAAACAAAAACTGTAAGTCATCAAAGGCCTAACGATGAATGAAAATGGAGCATGCAGCTCAGAATAGAAAGACTTTGTTAGCCTCTGGAAGGGCACGGAAAGAACACAAGCACCAAAACACAGAGTGATAGGAAGCAACACACATCTTCTGGACATGACATAGCCCCTGAACTCATAGACTCACTGTATGTGATTAGTTCCAGAAGAACTGTACAACACTGGGGCTCTCAACCTTTTGTCATGGATTGGGTATGGCTCCATAAAGCCCTAACTGTCCCTCAGAGACTAGTAACATCCAACGTTTGTTGGGCAAGGTGATACGGTTTAGTTAGCAATTGGTGTTACTCTGGCTCAGTTTTCCATTCATGCTCTTATAAGAAACTAACTAACTAGGTGAGTCAAACAAAATCATGAATGAAGTCCGAGGAAATCTTGTTGGAAGAAGGATTTAATCCTGAGTGAGAGAGAGAGAGAGATGAATAGGGTGAACTGGGGTGAAAACAACAAAAATTTACATGTATATATATGAAACAATCAAATAATTTTAAAACAGCTTATTAAAAACAAACAAACAAAAAAGCTGAGTGTCCTGTAACACTTGTAATCCCAGTACTGAGGAGGTGGAGAGACATAGATCCTGGATGTTCACTGCATAGCCATCTTGGCATATTTGGTGATGTCCCAGGTCCATGAGAGACCCTGTGCTAGCTAGTTTTATGTAAACTTAACAAAACTAAAGTTATCTGAGAGGAGGGAACCTCAATTAAGTAAATGCTTCCATAATGTCAGCCTATAGACAAGCCTGCAGGGCATTTTCTTAACTAGTAATTGATAATTGAGAGCTCAGCCCACTGTGGTTGGTATGATCCCTCTGCTGGCAGTCTTGGATTCTGTAATCAAGCAGGCAAGCAAACCATGAGGAGCAAACCAGTAAGCAGTACTACTACAGGGCCTCCAGGTTCATGTCCTCTCCATCAGCCCCTCCCTCTTGATTGAGTTCTTGCCCTCATGCTTTTCATAATGAACTATTACATGGAACTGTGAGTGAAATAAATGCTTTCCTCCACAAGCTGCTTTGGTCATGGTTTTCATCAAATCAATAGCAACTCTAATTAGGAAAGACCTTTTTTCAATAACCATAGTGAATGACACCTCTAAAAATACGTATACAGCTGTTCTATGACTTCCCTATGAGCAAACCAAATATATACATATGAAGTTGTACACACAGATGTGAGCATATACGCAAGCAAAATGAAATAAAGTAAAGGGGGAACTCCTATTTAAGAAATTTGTTACCATGTACCTCCTATGGCACCATTTTATCATTAGAAAGTATTTTTAAGAACCAACATCTCATTAGCAATTTTTGAAACACTTATACTTTCTTACCTCCTGATAATGAAGGAAATATGTTCACAAGATTCTGTAGCTTAACACAAAATTTAAAATGTTCCATATTCACTTAATCCAATGTGGTGTTAACTTGACAAGATGAGTTCCATGACTCTCCTTTAGAAGAAATGATCAGTTGTCTGTTTACTCCAGACAGATCAAAGAAAACTGTATCCAAATCTAGACTGGTAAACCCATGAGTTTATTGATGCTACTTATAGGAGCATGAGGGGGGGCTTACTCAAGAACAGTGGCATTACTGAAAAGACCGCCCTATCATGAGTGATGACTCACAAACGTTACATCCAGGGAGTTCCCTGCCCACCTTGGAGGCATTTCCACTGAAGACAGCTTCTCTTCTGGAGCCACTTTTTTAACATTTGGGGATGTAACTTTGGGAACCTGCCTCCTGTGTCTTGTAACTTTCAAAGACTTAAGTTTTGTAAGTTATGTGAGCTTCATAGTCTTAGTAAGTGTAAAAATCTTTGCTCAGCTTCTTGAGTTTTGTAGCCTCTTCTCTTGGTCAGTGTCTGATTTCACATGTTCCATCACAGTATCCAGTTCTTCTTCCATATCACTCCCACATTACCAGACTATCCTTCCCTTCAGCAGAAATAAAATACCGGCAGTATTTTTTAATTGACATCTCTTTTCTCTTACATTCAAAATTAACCCCTTAAAAATCAAACTTTCTCTAAAAAATAGTAGATACAATTAAAATCTGAGTACTTTTTATACCTTTCACTGCTACTGTCTTGGTCATATCAAGGGCCTTCTCTCTGGTCCTCACTATGCCTTATCTTTACCACAAACAGCAGGGGGACTCAATCAATTGATTTTAAAGATAAGTCAGAGCATATCATTCTGCTAAACCCCTTCTTCTGGAAGTATCTATATCACCTTAAAAGGTCTTCCATGGAATTTAATGTTCCAGGTTTCTTTCCTTTGTGATGTCATCCCTCCTACATCTTTCTCTTCTCTAAAGTCTCAACACTTGCTCTGTAGAGTTGGACATTTTCTTAGTTCGTTGTTTAAAGATGAACACTGTTCCACCACTTGAACCATCATTTTTTTTTGTTCTGCTTCATTTTTTCATTTAACAAACTACACATTATAGTATGGGTTACATCAATAATAGCTATTTAAAGCATGTATCTGTTTCTGTATCCCCACATCAGATTGAAATCGAGTGGAGGAGACTATTATCTCTTTTGTTCAGAGTTCTATTTCTAGTACCTAGAAAACATCTAAACACAAAAAATTTCAGTTTGCATGTCAATAATTTTCTTATGAAAAATATTCACAAAATTGCTCTTCCAAACTATCTTAATGGAAAATTCTATCTTCACTCTGAAACTACCATGTCTCTGGTCCTCTGAAGTTACTTTTATTAATTTTTGTAATATATATCTTCTTTGTCCACAGATATGAAGATTTTAATTAACTAGTTTTTTAATATGAAATTATTACAGAATGATTTCTTTCCAGAAGAAATCTGGTGAGTATTTTATTTTCTATTTTTAATCAAAAATTATTTTTAATTAACAAGAATATCTTTCCACAGATATTTTCTCAATTTTATCTAGTTTGAACCAGCAAGTAGTTACAGTTGAACTTTGAAAATTCAGAGAAAGATAAAGAATGGTAATGTCCATTTAGTTTCACAGGCATGTCTTTTTAAATTTAAGATTAAAATAATTAGTAATTGTTAGTAATTATTCAGTAATGAGTAATCACTAAAATGACCAGCTGAAATCTAAACCTACTCTGAATTGACTGTAGACGAATTTCTAAACAGTCTTATTTAATAAGAAACACAGAGGCAAATACAGAGGTACAAGTCGTAGAGACCAGAGCAATATTTGCCAAATAACCTTAGCTTACCACCTCACCATAGCTTCCCAAGAGAGCTTCTTTTTGTCTAACCTGAACCTTTATTGCCTTCCTGTTCTGCCTTCTCATTGGCTCTAAGCCCAGCCACATCACTTCCTCGTCACTGCCTGTCTATACAGACCTCCAGGTCTCTATGGTTGGTACGGGGATTAAAGGCGTGTGTCACCAGCTTGGCTATGTCCTTGACCACACAGAGACTCTGCCTGCCATGTGATCGGATTAAGGGCATGGGCTACCACTGCCTGACTTCTTTTTATGACTATAACTTCTGATCTCCAGGCAAACTTTATTCACTAACATACAAATAAAATATCACATTTCAGCACAAATAAAATATCACCACAATTGACACTTTATTTGTGAGTGAAAACTATTGGCATCTGTAGGTAATTTGAAACACATATCTTTGCCATACTCCATGCAGTGAAGGAAACTTTTTCTAAACATATATAACTATAATTATTAATATAAAATCATACTTAGTGATCAAATATTTAAAATAGATATGTATTCTACAATGAATGTATTCAAAGGAGGACCACTGTTCATGAGAGGAACAGTACTAATTACAGAGCAAGGTGCATTGATTTTGTTTGCATAATCATCATACACATTAATTAACCTGGAGCTGGTCAGTCAAAAAGAAAAACAGAGTAGAAAATAATTTGAGGTACAGTGTAGTGAGGAATTACAACAATTAGAGTAGAGGAGAGGAATTAGGAGCAAAACCCTGGTACACAGGGCACTATGAAGGACAGTTCAGTGGAAGGACAGTGATGTTGAGAAGCAAGGAAAAAGGATGTTCCACAAAGAGGGCACAGCAAACACCTTAGATGTTATGCTGTTGACAGGATAATTAAATGGAGACTTGAAGTTTTCACTGGATTGTATAGAGTGCCAGTATTGGTTTTGTTTATAACTTCCTGTATGTGGACTTTTCTTTCCCACCCACCAGATCCCAAATAACCAACAGGGAGATTCTATATCAATTACAAATGCTCGGTCAATAACTCAGGCTTGTTACCAGTCAACTCTCACATTTAAATTAACCAGTGTTTCTTATATATGCTTTGCCATGTGTCTGGGTACCTTTTCTCAATATGACATGCCCATTTTGCTTCTCTCTGCCTCTGTCTGTGACCACAGACTCTGCCCTTCTCTTTCCCAGCATTTTCTGTTTGATCACCCACCTAACCTTATTCTGCTCAGCTATTGGCTAGTCAGATTCTTTATTAAACCAATCACAGTGACTTATATTCATATGGTGTATAGGAATATTACACAGTTTCCAGCAGTGAAAAGAACAGGAGTGGAAGTGGGGGTTATAGAAAATACGTTTCAAAAGTATGAGCAGCATCAGTCAAAGTGGCAACTCTAGGGAGGTTCAGAAAAAAGTAATAGAACCTCAGGTTAAAAGGGGGAATGAAGGGTTGGTGATATGACTCAGTGGCTATAGGTACTTGCTACCAAGCCTACAACTTGAGTTCACTCCCTTGGGCCCTCAGAGGTTGAAGAAAAGAGCCTATCCATTTATTGTCCTTGGACCTCCATATGCATATACCCAAACCCATGAAATATACACACACACACACACACACACACACACACACACACACACACACACACATATATATATATATATATATATATATATATATATATATATATATATATATATATTATAAATATGTCAGGGAGTTAAGGCCCTATATCTGACAAGGAGGTAGTTTAAACAAAGGTAGTATGGCACAGCTAGGGAGTTTAAAAAATTGTTTCTCTTCCACACACTTTAAATTTTTACCAATGATACATGATTCAGTCAGACAGACCACCTACCTTGAGACAACTATTAGAAGTCTGCTATGCATAGTTCACACAACATCACTGTGAAGCATTAACTGGTGTCATTACAATAACTGGTGTCATTACAATCTTTAAAAATATTTCCATCTGTAAATTGTACCCTTATTAATACATTAAAAATTATCTTATTTTATACTTATGTATATACAATTACTGTATATCTATATGTATTTTGCCTTCATACATGTATGCATACTATATGCATACTGATGACCCTTGAGGCAAGAACAAGGTATCAAATAATGTGAAATTGGGGTTACACGTGTTTATGAGCCACCATGTGGTTGATCAGAATCAAATCTGGGTCTTTGAATAGCTTCAAATTGCTGAGCTATTCCTTTACTCCCTTAACTCACTAATTTTTGAGGATTCTGTTATAAATACCAATTTGTGTATATTTTCAGGTAATTCACCTTAAATAAGAAGTAACTTGTCCCTAATGCTTTTTCACAGAAAGATGCGTCAACTTGTCTATTGAATATTGAAACTCACTTAAAATCCTCTTAGTTGGAAAATAGAGACTTGCTAATTGTAAGGCAAACTCACAGGTTCATGTGTTTCTAAATACGTTTTCATGCTAGGGGGAATTTTATTTATTACTGTTCAACGTGGCAAGCAGAGTGACTATGGGCCTGGCTAGATGCCAGTGCATGGATATAAGCAGCTTCAAGTCTATGGCTGCATACAGGTTCATTATGTAACCTTGCCTCTCTGGTTTTTCCTCCAGCTTGTATATGTAGTGAAAGAACTCTAGGGGCTAGCAGGATAAGTGGCTTTGTACTTTTGTTGAGTTTTACTGGCTATTAAAAGGGCAATCCAAGTATCTTGTTTCTGTTTGTACATCATGATATGGCCCCAAGTAATTTCTTTTTCAATTAATTATTGCCAGAAGTCTTGTTCTAGAACATCTTTTATTTATAAGTACCTCTGATGTTGCTGCCTCAGGAGAGGGATTTATTAGAAATGGATTCAGCAAGGTGTCTCTTTGAGGCGTTTGACAGTTTTTGATGGCTTTATT
Organism: Peromyscus californicus insignis; assembly: GCF_007827085.1. NCBI lineage: Eukaryota > Metazoa > Chordata > Mammalia > Rodentia > Cricetidae > Peromyscus > Peromyscus californicus. The sequence continues at coordinate 45,233,607 of NW_026294491.1, read as the reverse complement.
ACAATTTTATCCTGGTTCCCTTATATTTTTAAAAATGCCTTCAATAACATCGAGTTCTTAATAATGATGAAGAATTTTTTTTAATTTTTATTAATTAATCTTATTGAAGAACTGAGTCCTCAAATGCAGTTTAAGGTAAAAGATAAGTTTATGTCTATGATGTGGTTATTTAGCTTATGCATTGATAAAGAGAAAGAAGAATAGCAAGGAACATATAATGTTTTACGTTCACGTATTATCCACTTATTTATTTAGAATCATTTATATTATATGTATAATGCGCATATGCTCCTCATCATTTCTCTTTCCCGGCAAGCATAGATTTAATATGCAATTCCATTTTCCTGACTTTGGCTCCTATTTAATTTCAGTACTTCTAAATCATGGGTTTAATAATAACTATTTCCTAGATAATATTTGAAATTTAAATAAGTTAATAAATATAGCAATGTATAGATGTGTTTGGATAATAATAATCACACTAAAAATTTTGGATGAATTTATGAGATTTAGTAACTTCTATCAATATTTTTATTTAACATATTTCTCTCTTTTTTTAAAATTTTTATTGATTCTTTCTGGATTTCATATTATTCATCCCAATCTGATTCATCTCCCCATACCTCTACATCTGCCTTCTGCCCCTGCAACCTCCTCTTAAAATCAAAACAAAATAAAATTTAAAAGAAAAAAAAATCTCATCATGGTAGCCACAGTGTGACACAGTGAGTCACACAGTGTTTTACACAGTATACCCTTTCGTCCACAATATCTTTACTTCCATTGTTCACTGCAATGTGTCATTGGTCTGGTTTGAGGCCTCTGGTTTCTGCTGGGTCATCATTGGGGTTCCTCTTGGACTTCCTACTGTTGCCCTGTGTCATGGAGATCCTGCAGCTTTTGATCTACGGGACCTGCCCTTGCATGTGCTCTAGAAGATTATAGATGGGTTGGATGTTGGTGTTGGCCAACACATAGCCCTGATTCTGAGCCTGAGTGGAAACTGAGTTGATCAGCCTAGTAGCTCTCCCTCATCCTCACCATCAAAGCACATTCTCACAGCCCTGGCTACCTCACCCTGTGGAGTAAGAAACAAGAGGTAGGCCCGGTCTCTGCCTCTCATGCTCCGCTCCAGCGGCTGACTGACCCACACATACACCACCAGGGTCAGCTATACTCTGTTGCCCAGGTGAGGGTCAGGACCTGCTCACCCAAGTGCTGCAGCAGGTGAGAGGCAGGGCCAGCCAGTTCTCCCACTCTCGTGATCTGGAAGCTACTCTCCCACCTGCAGAGATGGCAAGGAAGAGACAAGGAGTGGGGGCATCTCTTCCTCATCCATGCCTTCACCTGAAAAAACAGTAGTGGGGTTGGGTCTCCCATACTTACTCCCCTCAGAGCCTGCTCACCCATGCCAACAACAGGATCTGCTTTACTGTGCTACCCATGTGAAGTGCAGGGCCTGGTCTCCCTTTACAACATCTATCTAAGGCAGTTCATCCTTTTGTATTTTACAATTGCCTGAAACTGATAATACAGGCCAGGCTTGCTCATGCTTGGTAGCTATTCTTCTGCCTCAGTTTTGCCCAGTTTCTCAATTCAGTTAGTGTTGAGATTTTATGTGTGAAGTGCCACATGTGATATGAGCATTAATTCTTTTATTATTTTATAGATAATGCCACACAGACTCTGGAAGAATGTCAAAACCACAAGCTCAGTTTATTCAGGAAGAAGCAAGCCTTATGTACTCTCCACCCCACCCTGGGCAGAGGTCTGATGAATATGCATCAGCTGGTGTGACATGGCTGCCTCTCATTGGTCCAGGTCATCTCTAGATCATGTTTCAGCAGCTGTTGCTAAGACCATCAGGCAGACCCAGGCTGGCTCTCAGCAAGTATCTTTTTTACTTGTTTGAGCCTTCTGGCCCTCAAGCCCAGTTAGGGATGAGTCATACCATAAGACTCTATTGAGGAAAACTAATATTTCCACTGAAAGCAGTTATCAATTGGAGATAGATTATAGTGACTGAAATTACCAACTCCTTCATGTGTGTACCTGTGTGTTTGTGATTCCCCGGGAACTCAATATTTGAGGTTGTTTGTTTTTCCATTAGGGAATTCCAAAAGTCAAAATGAATGGTCTCATTTATTCTACCTAATTTATATTCCTGTGTCATTATTACCTTGCTACTTTTATGAATATTTCTTCAACAGAGATATACCTTCGTGTCAGTGGCTTACCTAACATGTAGAAGGTCTGTGTTCAATCCCCAGAAACACACAAATCCAACACAATAGGGAACAGCCCAAAGTAAAAACATCACAGAGTCCTGTCTTCACAATTTTTTTGTTCTAATAAATACGGTGCAACAGAGCTGTGAGATATACAGTGAGGTTAGTCTATTACAATAAATAAAAAGACTTGGGACAATGAATATATTAAGTTGTCCCAATATAGTAACTATATTAGTAAGGATGCTGTATGTATCTGAAAACATGCTTGAACTTCAGATGTCCCCCAAAGTATATTAAAAGAAAATAAACACAAAAGGGCATGAGGCTATTCAATGTCTTCATAGCTTGTGTGTTATATTAGTTGAACTTGATGGGATGACTGAAAAACTGAATATTCTCCAAGTGTTTTAGACTTCTTAATAGCACCCATTCATTTTCTGTCACTAATTTGCTGCAAGTATTCCTTCTGGAGAAGATGTATGATCCAAATGAGCATCTATGCTTGTCTACTACTATAGGCTATACTGTATCACATCTTGACAGTTAAAATCATAGTAAATGTAGAGTAAGGCATAATTTCATTTGTTATTATTAGAGAGTGAAATTGTGTTTTTTTGTTACCTTCTACTTCGTATGTTTCAAATTATCAGAAATTATATAATATATGAAAAATATTTTAGGTACTTGCAATGTTCCTGATATTTTCATATTGAAAGAAATTTAAAAATTATAATTGTTACAGCCTCACTCCAAATTGTTAATAAAATCAGCTATCATGTTTGCCTAGGATGGTAGGTCTTACAATTTTTGAAATTTAAGTATTAAATGCTGAACTTTTGCTAATTTCATGAAATTGTACAAGTAATGCTATCCAATAGCAGAAGGTATACTATAATACAGTATAGACTGTTTTTAAATAACTTACAATCTTTCTGATTTTCCTCTGTGTGTAATAGATCCTAGCTTTTCATTCCCTTGTTTTTACATCGATTCTTCAATTTCCTTTGAATTGTCTAGTGTCTTTTCTTCACATTGAGGGGATTTCTAGTGATTATTCTTGTCTGACTTCAGATAACTATATCCCAGAAAGATTTTCAGATGTTTCATGTGTTGGGTGGTATTTCTAAACATTGCTTGAAACATTTTCTAACTCTCAACATAGCAGGACCCACTGAACTCTACAGCAGCTTTCTGCTTAGTGTTCTACATCTCTCTGATGGTAAGAGCTTTGAAACTACATGTTTACAATATGTGTATATCCCAGCCACAATACCTATAACAATCAGCTGTAAAATAAGAGACTGAAAAGAAAAATATGTAAGTTCAAATGTAAAATGTCTTCCAAAATAAACAATCAACAGACGTGAGCATGAATTGCACTTGTGTTCACCATGAGATTTTTGAAAACTCTCTTCTTTGATTTTCTGTTACTCTAGGAAGAAAGGTATCATTTCCGTGAATCTTGGAATTTTAGTTATGTGGAAAGGTATTCCCTCCTTTAAATACAGTGAAGGTATAAGAGCTGCAATAGTTACTGAGAGGAAAAATGCCTGGATCCCAACAGTAAAGCAACATATTGGCTCTTTCTTGCCATTCTAGTAAAATCCTGTCATTTTGAGTAGAAAAGCAGATTGTTTTAAATCTTCATATTAATTTAACAGTCAATATGTTTTAACTAGTAATATTTCACATGGTGCATAGTTACAACTCAAAAACCTAATAAGTGAGCCAATAATGAAATTGCTAAGACATATTTATAATTAATAGCTTTACATAGTCTTTTATTTGAAATGTATAAATATCAATATTTTACACATTTATTTTTATCATAAAATTACAACTGAGAGCTTAAAAATAAAGTAACTCCTTTACTTTGGAGCAATTCTGCCCTTTTGGAAACTCTAAAAGTAATAACAAAGCTTGGGTGGAGAAATTGCTAGCTTTCTTCAGTTTCCTTGTGATGGCTGGCTGGCTGGCTTCCTTTTGGACCCCTTAACAGAGCTCCTAGCAACCATTTCTTTCTCTCCCTGTAGAGACAAAAGACAAAGTACTACCATACTTGGTCATGTCTTTGTATTGGCTGTGCTTTGAGTATAATAGCTGCATTCTTGCAAGAAAGTGGGCTAAAATGAATCTACATGAATAAAATGCCCAACCTGCTGCATGACATTATTTCACTTGGAACTGCTTTGAAAATTTTTGATGCTTCATTAGAGGATTGACTGAAAGGATTTGCTGAAATAATAATAGAGTGTAAAGAAATACAGCTTTTTCCTGTCAGTATTGTGTGGACGTATGCACCTATTAGGATAGCAGAGGTGATTTGTTTTATAGAGGCCCTGCTGTGAATCCCATTACAATAAAATATTACTTAGATGATTTTAATAGGATTGTAGTTTATGTATCTTAATTTGAATTATTTCTGTTATTTCTGGAACATTGCAACTGGATATGATTTATTTGTTATCTTGAGGTAAAAATAATAATCATTTACATCTGAAGACTTGTTACTTTATTAAGAACACCTTTTTTCAAATGCCTGGTCATTCATTATGACATATACATCGTCTCTGTATCAAAGCACCGTACTGATGAAAGCAGCCACACTCCACTCCTCAAGCATTCCACAGCAGGACAGCAGGCTTCCCCGTCTTTTCAACTCCTTCCTTGTAGAATTACAAGTTCTGATGGTTTCATGTAAGTTACTTGCCTATTAAAATGTACTTAGTATATATTGCATTTTCTCCAATTTAAAACTTCTTAAAATGCATTTCTCTATTTATATAATTTATAAATTACATGGTGTTTCCTAACACTTTTCATATGCCCTAGAATTCTTATTACTATGTACTGAAGTGTACAATTCAGAGTCTGCAAGATTCTCAGTCTGCTAAATTAATCATTCTTATTAAGCTGTTTTCAGATAAACTACACAGGGAGACTTTCTGATACCATTTCAATCTACCTGCACTAATTTAAAAGGCTCTATACCAACAGCCCATGCATCTTAGCCTGGTTTTTCTAATATTGCCCATTATTACTTCTTTTCATATCCTGCAGAAGTTTCTCGTGTCTTTATTTATATACTACTGCTTTCGTCACATCTGCTAATACCTTTGTTTCACATTTCAGACAGAAGAAAAGATTCCCAACTCTTCATGGATGTTAGTAGGCAACTTGGTCCTTGTATCTCTGGTGTTTTCTTCTCTCTGGCCACTGTGGTGCCTTCTGCATGTTGAGTCCCTCTACCTGCTTACAGGACCCAAGTTGGTGCTCTGAACTACTCAAAGACTTGGTTTCTGAATGTCCCTTCTTTGTTGCTCTTATTTTCCTCATGCCTAGTCTGTCATCCAGTCTGGTGACAAACATTCTCTGTCAACCAATAGATACTTTATATTGTTGTTCTTCATAAAATGTAACATAGATTCTTAAGCCTGGATTTCAAGAGTTGTGATTTAGATATGAATCATGGGAGACTCTTTATAAAATGAGATTATCACTATCTGGAGAATGCTTCTAATGAGACATCAGTTACAAAACTAATTGTACTGTCTCTAGGACTTTCTTGGACAACAAGTAATTATAATGCTGATTTAAACTCCTGTTGTTTGTATTTCCTCTTGAATTGTATAAATTTTATTTCCACTGTCCAGTGAAATATCTTCACTGACATCTATTAACTACTGTCGAGTTTAATTGTTAATTGACTCGTTCTACTAATTTTTCCAATTTTTCATCTAATAACTCATGAGTCTTGTTTGACTCATTGCATCATTTGGAACAGCATCTCATTTCCCTGCTTGCTTCTTGGTTGTTCTGTGTCTTCCACTTGTCAGGTCCCTCACTTTTGTGGTTTGGATGCATTGGCAGATGTGTGACATTTGAACTTCAGTGCTCCCAACTTTTATCCCATCAACTTTTGAAGAGATAACACTAAATCCTTTACATTTAAATATTATTGTGTCCAGGATTATTTTACCTTTACACTATCATTTCTGACATTGTATCTAAGCACATTCCTGTAGTCAAAATCCCTTAAATACCTCATTACTTGATCATTTCTTAGATATCCTACTATGTCTAAAACTTCTAACTTTTCCATTCATTCTGTTTTCTGACCTCAGAGGTCAGAAACAGGAAATTCTTGTTTTCCCATTTGCTCACATTAAGCTAAAAAATAGATTGAATTATAATTTACATTTCTTCTTTTAAATCCATCAACATTTCTAGCACTATACCTTCAAAATATATATGGAGGGCCATCAAGTAGTTCAGTGGGTAAAGACATTTGAAAACAAGTTTAATGTCCTGAATTCAATCTCCAGAACAACATCCTGAAATGAGAGAACCAATTCCATATACATGACCTTTTACATGCATGCCCATATGTGTACATACACAATATACAATAAATAAATGTAATGATTAAGAAATATAAAAAGCCTCATTTGTCACTACTTCCTTCTCTATTTCCCATAATCCTATGAAAGCAATGTAACATTAGTCTAAACATTTGGTTTTCTGCTTCACTAATGGATATCTAATGTCTGCTGTAAAAAGAATCTCATAAGTCCTCAGATGGTGTTGCAACTCACCCTGGAATGATTCATAGTCTTTGAATAAGATCTAAAGGTAGATTGACCCGGAGTTTCTATAGTAGCTTGTTGTACCTGCTAAACCAATCTCTATTTGTCTACTTGTTGTCATTAGCTACTGGCTTTCTTTCTGTTCCTTGAGCACACTCAGAATCAACACTAAGTATTTTTGTTTGTTTGTTTCTGTATTCTGCTAAAATGTTCTTCCTTAATTGTTCACTCAAAACCCAATTATTGAGATTTTTATTGTAGCATAACAAAATTCTGTTTGCTTATGATAAATTCAGTTAATAAAGAAACAGAATAACAAGATTTTGTGGAGCTTCTCTTAGATAGAACATAAACACAATAAATCTTAATATTAAATATGGTTTTAGCACATGTTTTGGTCATAAAATATGAAAGTACAGAAAGGTACAGAAAATAAAATAAATTCTTATTTTCCAAGAGATAGGCATAACTCATTCATTGTTTTGACAAATCTTATTTTTTTTCTCACAACATTGGGTCTTTTGTAATCCTCTATACATTTACCCATCCCCTTCACAACTCCATTTGTAGAAAGAGGACTTTATTTTAGTCATAGAATATATGAGCATTGGCATATTATATATTGATCTGATTACTTGCTTTTTATACCTACTTCCCTGAAAAGTCATGATTATGTAGTTAAGGTCTGTATGTGTTTCTTAAACTTTAACACTCATGTGTTTCCAGTGTATAGAAAAAATATGTTAGGTATTCCATGCAGGACATACAGAGTCCTAAACCTTAATGACGTTGATAATTCAATTTTATACTCCATTGAACATGGTTTCAAAAATGTGAATGAAACAAATAAACTTTAGGCACACTAAATATCAGAATGATAAGGACTGTGGTGATGGCTGTTCTTGCTGAAGACACACACAGTTGCATATAATGTAACTCTGGTTCCATGTTACCTGTGCCTTCTTGTAGCCTCTTCCCTACATGTGGTGTACACACATTCATGCAGGCATACACACACACACACACACACACACACACACACACACACACACACACACACACAATTGTGCTCGGTCAAGAAATCTCCGTGATTAGCTGAGCTGCAAGCAGCTCCATGATCCATGCTGGGCTGGGCTTTTGGTGGGTGAAGCATCTGCCTTGGATTATTAGAGCTTCCTATTTAGCAAACAGTCAACTTGACCAATCAGATTCTCTTCTTCTCAGAAAATGATTCCACTTAGAAGTTTAAGATGGCTCTTTGAACTCCTTACATTTAGAAACTTCCTACATCTTTTCAATACTGTTTAACTGTTGGAGTTTGTATGTTTTATTTATTTCCTGAGTCATGTGAGGCCCCATTATACCTCCAAAGTGAATGCTTCAATTCAGAAGAAATAACTATGCAACACTCAACACCTTTTTCTGGTTTACATATTTTCACCCATTCCCTTTTCTGCAATATTTCCTGAGACTTTTGGATTGTGATATAGATGTTTGAAAATTTTACTGTGTTTGTGGCTGAATTCTAGGATACTATGCCACAGCAAGTCACTTATTCTCAGGAGCTTGACAATCTATGAGTCGCTGCAGTGCCTTATTCATTTCAGAATGAAGTGTGTCCCTGGGCCAGCAAGATGGCTCAGAAGGTTAAAGAAATTTCCACCAAATCTGATTATCAGAATTTACTCCCCAGTAACCATATGGGGAAGGAGAGAACTGATACCTTCAAGATGACTTCTAATCTCTACATGAATGCATGGCATGTGTGCACCAACACACACACATGCACACACGTAACAAGAAATTGTAGTGAATGGTGTTTTTAAAGATTCTTCCATTACCAACAGTGGCTAACAGCAACATTAATCAATGTGAATAAGCTCTTACAGTTAGAAAACAATTTAGCAGGCACATCATCAGGTCTGGATAACAGAATAGCAATTACTTTCCATCTGGTGTCAATGACCTCTACAACACAGGTTTTTATATTATAGTACTAATCATGAGTTCCCTTCCATTGACTGAGCATTAGATATAATCTGACAGTAGTTGGTTGCACCTGTAATAGTTGACCTATAACCTTTCTTCACACTGGCTGGCTTCCATAGTACCAGAAAATGTCATGCTGTCACTAGTGGATGCTTGCCTTTAACAGCCCTGTTTGTCTTGTGTAATTCATGTGTTACAATAGCAGCATGCCAGAAAAATGTGTGTGTGTGAGTGAGTGAGTGTGTGTGTGTGTGTGTGTGTGTGTGTGTGTGTGTGTGTGCTGTTCACATACCATGGCATGCATGTGGAGGTTAGAGGCCAATTTTCAGGCACAGTTCTTGCCTATGCGTATGGGTATTGGGGAGCACATCTTCCCTGATATGTTGAGCATAGATCTCTTTAGCCTGATTTCTTTGTGTCCTGTAGCTAAAACATATGATGTCTTTAATTAAAAAAAAAGAATCACCATAAAGTTCTGGCTTACAGTCAATAGTCTTTATGTTTAGGTGGGTTTCAGCGGTCTTTACAACAATTACTGGGCATAGAGCCTATCCCGGGCAGTGAGTTTCTCAACTAATATCTATATGTTTCCTGTGCCATTTCATTCATGTTCCTTAATTGGTATTCCACTCTTTTTTTCAGCTGTTCCCGAAACCTGTGAGACACTTAGGTCAATATGTAATTCAAAAATAGACAGGGTCTCTGAAAATCACTGCCAACCATTCTCAGTAAATGACAGTCGATTTGGGGGTATCTAAAGGAATACGAAAAAGGGAAGGTCTAATATTGCATAAACTGGTCTTATCTATCATTTCCAACTTTTCTTTCTTTCTTTTTTTGTCAAAATAGTAATGTTAAGTGTGGTGTTATGGTGGGGGACACTTCTCAACCTTAGCTCTCTACAGTCCACTCTCATTTTCCATGACAAATTCAGCCTCCTCATGTGGAGTACACTGGTGCATTGCATCCTTCTCACCACCATGGTCTCCCTGGAGCTGGCTTAGCCTGAAATGGGGAGGAGTCTGTGCTTTGGTGTGCTGTACCTACTGTTGAAACTGGGTCCCCAGTTCTGACATTCTTCTGATCAACACTGTGGCCCTGACCTTTCCATCAGCTACATCAGACTGCTGAAATAACCCTGGGTTGAGTAAACAATATTCTAAATTAGTATCCTTGCTTGCAAGAGAAGGTATAGTGAGCAGATAATTACTTACGCTGAGGATTAGCTTAATCTCTTTCACCTGCATTGTGTCCTCATCCCTGTCTTCTAAGAACTGCTGCTTGGGTCCTAAAACTTTCTAGAAGCTCGTTAGCACACATATCACTTTCTGCTAATTGTTTCTTCCCCTAGATCCCCAGTTCAACATAAGTTTTGCTACATTTGCCTTTGAGTGTCCTGGCCAGTATATTGTCTGTTTTCCCTTCCTCTCATTCATTCTTGGTGACTTCAGCAATTTACAAACTCTATTACATGATAGTCTAAGTCAGCTGTTCTCAACCTGTGGGTAGTGATCCCCTTTACAAACCTCTCTCTCCAGGAATATTTACATCACCATCCATAACAGTAACAAAATTACAGTTACGAAGTACCAACAAAAAAAAAAACAAAACAAAACAATACAAAAAAAAAACATGGTTGAGGATCACCACAACAGGAGGAACTGTATTAAAGGGTCAAAATATTAGGGAGGTTGAGAACCACTGTAAATTTATGACATTCAGATCTGCCAGAACTTCTCCTACTACCTAAATCTCATGATAGAGCTTTATCAGTTGTCAAAGTACCATACTAATCCCAAGACCCCTGCTGAGTCAATCATGTTTTCTTCTCTCCTATGATTACACTCTTATCTTGCCCAGCGTACTAGACATTAAACACTGCCTAATTGTACCCAATGTTCCCAGTGAATATGTGTCATTCCTCTTTTCTCCTGTTGTCTTCCAGGTCCTGATATTCATGAGAACCTCAACCAGAGATGATCAGCATCCCTAGTGGGTTGCATGCAGTAGTACATCAGAAACTGATTTCCTTTATATTTCCTCAGGTTATTCATCCCTGTGTGAAAGAGTAAGACGGAAATATATCACATCGGTTTTCTACCTCCATGGCACTCAGGTGATTAAATTCACTGCCATGTCCTATATCCTCACAAGCAATGCCCCAAAAGACTTTTAAGTACATTGTTTAAAAATCTTTCCCAATTCAAGTTTTTTTTTTTGGAGCGGAATATTTCCTGATTATCAGAGTTGCCTTAACTGGGACAGTATTCCTACATGTACACTGAAGCATGAGTTTCCCTTTCTTTATTAAACACTGGATTGGAGATGTATCTTTCATTACTTCATTCTCTTCCTCACTGTCCATTGTTAAACCCCAATCTTTATGTTGTGCAATGAATTTTCTCATCTTCTGTATTAAGCCTTGGGCTCCTCTTTTCTATAATATCTGCTCCTCATCACAGTCCAACTTTTTCTATGGGTTCCATGTTTTTGGATCCTAGGGATGTATCTTCATTTAGGATCTACTTTTTAACCACCTTCTCATTCCATTAGCTGTAAGAAGTAACCAGTCAGTATCTCCACATAATTCTCCCCTTTTCTACATGATCCTGCCAATCCAGAGGTTACAATGTTCAGCAGCCACATGTCTTCTAACTGTGATGTTTCCATTGTACAAATTCTTTCTAGGACAAAAGCAGATTCTTGGTTTTATCTTACTTACTACTTTCCTTACTTTCCTTACTTACTACTCAAAATAAAGACCATGCAACTGTCATCACAACCCGCTCAATAGCCTATTCCATACATGCTACTTTCAGGAGTTGCTCTACACCTTCTGTTTCAGCAGCTGTTTGGAAGGAATTTCAATACTGTGTGGTGGATCCTCTGCATCAAGAAGGCATGGCATTCCATAACATGTTTGCCACCCTGTGATTACCCTGGAGGATACTCCCTTTTAAGACAACATGACTTCAAATAAAAGACTTATCACTGATCTCAGAGAGCATGAAACTATGGTTATTACAATGAGGTGTCTCATAGCACAGAGGTAAAAGTAAACGTATCAGGATTGCCCCAGGAATGTTCATCTGACACATATCAGCCTTATTTGCATTGTAGGAGCAGCCACTGTAGGGGCTGTGCAAACACTCCTACTATTCTGTTGGTTCAGCTTAAACCATGCCAAAAAGATAGGTGGGATAATTAGTTCTTAAATGAGATAACATACTTTTCATTCCCGTATTCTCCGCTTCTAGCTCTGTGGTTTACCAGACGATAGCCACAACACTTGTAAGCTTATTTGTCTTTTTGAGTTAGGAAATTTTAATTTTTTTCTTTTTTTTTTTTTTTTGGTTTTTCAACACAGGTTTTTCACTGTAGCTTTGGAGCCTGTCCTGGAACTCACTCTGTAGACCAGGCTGGCCTTGAACTCACAGAGAACCGCCTGGCTCTGCCTCCCGAGTGCTGGGATTAAAGGTGTGCGCCACCACCACCGGCTTTTTTCTTATTTTTAACACTGCTAAGCAGGGTTTCCTTAACACTTTGGATTTTCCCAACATTTCGGTTTTATTTAATCTCTTTGTAAAGCCTTCCTTCCTGTCATTTGGCTGGTTGTCTAACTTGTCTGAATGCTTAACAACTAAAATGGCATAGCTTTTCTTCCTTTCTCTTCTACAAGCAGCTGCTGAGATTTACAGCTTGCCTGTCCTGGGGATGTTATTTTAATCTCTAATAAAACTGTCTTTGAGCTTTCCTTTGAGTCCATTCTTAAATTATTGTATTAATGAGAATAATGAATTCCCAAAGCAGATCCCGATTTAGCCCATGGCGTCTGCCAAAAGCCCCCCTCCTCCGTCACACACACACACACACACACACACAGACATCTCCGTCACAATATTGCTCATCCATATTGGAAAGGGCTTTTTGGAGGTGAGCACACACAAACTGCCGTCTAGGAGCTCCTTGTTCTCCTTTCAGTTAGTTTTCTGCACAAGCATCTTTCTTCCCAGCAAACGATGCTGCTTGTGTAACTTGGGGCGGAGGGTTGAATGGATTTGCCTGTAATTCACATGACTCTCAGTTTCAGGAGCTTCCCGGTCCTTGGAAGCTTTGTCTATTTCATGGGCCCCATGAGACTCTATTTTCTCACAAGAATGGACTGTTTCCATTCAGAGGAAATAAATAAACAACAGCAAATTTCAGGCATTGTATAGAATAATGGGTGAACTCTACTGTCTCTGATTTTTATTTTAAACACAAGCTAGCTTCTCACTGCATAGATGGCTGTCGTCCAATTGTATAGTACACAACACCTCCTCACTATGTGCTGTATATCTCCTCTGCCAACTCTGAGTTTGTATTACTCCTGCATGCTTTTCTTCACACAGTTTTCAAAAAACGTAAATGTTTCCTTTAAATTTCATTCAACAATAATAATCTATGCCATCATACCTACAATGTGATGTTAACAATCATGCAAAATATGTGTTTCTTCATCTTTTAAAGCATTCATGCAAAACCACTTCTTAACTACTTAAGGTATGATTTTGTTTTCATATAACAAGGCATACTATTTAAATAAATTTAACTAACTTCTCATTATGAACGTTTTGTAGTGAAAAAAATATTTTTGGAAGCTAAAAGTGGTAGAAGAGCTGTCAGATCTGACCCCAAGAGCATCATTTATAAAATGAAATATATATAGATCAGAATTAGTCAACAAAACTCAGTTATGTTTGAAATATGTTAAGAGTCTAAGAAGGTAAACATGAGACTTGGAGACTGAATATGTGGGACAAAAATAACAATTTCTAGATTATACAAAGTGTGCGAAATTGTAAGGGTAACACATCATAAAAAGAATTTCATTGTTACTGACATACCAGGACAAAAAACCACTACCCATCTATTAAAAGAGATAAGATTAAAAACCGACAACCCAAAATGCTGCTGAGAACAAGGGAAAAATGATTTTCATGCATTGCTGCAGGGAATGTGAAATTGTACATGCAATCTGGAAAACCATTTCAGTTTCTATAAAAACTAAACATTTACTTACCATGTGGCACAGTAATCTCCCTCTTACAAGTTTATTCCAGAGGCATAAAAATTTACTTCCACACTAAAACCTGTATATGAATATTCATGGTAGTTTTGTTTGTTTCTTAGGCAAATTGAGTGGTTTAAATATTTCCCAGTTTGGGAGACTGAGAAATCCGTGATCAAGATGCTGAAAACTTATTGTCTACTGTGGCACACTGTGGGTTTCATATGGCTGGATTCTCAGTGTACCCTCACACAGTAGACAGCAGAGATGGGAGAATGTTGATGACACTAATGTTATGGAAGATGGCTTCAGCCTTAAGACCCAATTATTTCTCAAAAGCTCCAAATTCAAATAACATTTCAAGAGAGGAAGGCATAAACAGAATTTGAAAAGGATGTAGACAACATTTTATCTTTCTTGCCTCAGGTCATTTAAAAACTTTATTGTTTAATTTGCAAATACTTGAGTTTTTCAAAATTAACCTCCTGTTGACATCTTTATTAGTTCTTTAAGAAGTGGAGAAAATGTGTGGTATGGTTGTAATTTCTTTGTACACATTAGAACTTGCTTTCTGGAAATGCTCATATGTTGATATTCCCTGCATCCATGACAGAATAAGCCCAGTAATGTCTTGAACACAAAACTGAGAGTAGATGCCTTCCTGAACTTTAAACTGTGGGCAAGTCATTGTTTATCTTGTGTCTAATATGATCATAATTAATGAAGTAGAAGTAATGAAGCCTAAGCCTAGGATATCCACTAAATTTTAATAGAATCTGGGTCAACTATTTCATCACACAGCAGAAGTATTTTCAGAGAGTTTTCAACAAATTGCAATTAGGTATACCACAGTGAAAATAAAAAGTAAATATTAGGTCAAGTGACAAACTTTGCTGTATTTTTCAATCCATTTTTTAAACAAATTTACTTTCATTTGTTTTAGTGTAAATAGAGTTCTAGGAAATCATAAAAACCAGAAAATACCACTTATATAATAAGATGAGTAAACATTTGGATTGTGAGTTATGTTTCAAATTCTAAAATGTAAAATTAATATATACAATTTTAAGTGACCTCACTTCTGGATTTATAATATTAAAAGTTTTCAACCTTCAATTTTAATATTGTAATACATAAAGGTAACTTGATATGACTTTCCCAATGCTTAGATATAGTCAGAAAATAAATATTAACTAATTACAGTGAGTGAAAAAAATGTTAATGAAAATAATGTTAACTTGCATGGAAATATTGCCTATGGGAAGGCTTGTCATTTTCATAGTAAAAAAAAATCCGTATTACTTGGATAAGATACTTAGGAGAAACTTCCAGTTTATAAAAGATCATTACTGCATAGTTTTACATTTTCATTTTCTTTTAAGTAAAAAAGAACAGTTAAGCTGGAGGTTGAGTAAGCTGTGAAATGTTATGAACCCGATTAACTAACAGAGGGTTCAAAACAGAAACTTGTGTATCTTGCAGAATCCTATAATGACTTCCTTTGCCTTTTACCACAGCATATGCTTGCCATATTGGTTCTGCACTAAAGGTGGAGGGGATGCGAAGATAATTGGATAGTTAGTATTGTTCAGTGTTCCCATTTGAGGATAAAATACTATGTTGTGTTATGTTATATGCTGAATATAAAGAAAGATGCACAATAATGGAAAAATTGATTTAGTTTCTGCAAACAGAATTCATCCAATGCAGAAGCATGCCCTTTGTGAATACTTGTCAATGCAGTTTCCTCAATAATGCACACAGTAAAATACTCAACATTGAAATGTGCATTTTATAGAATTTATGGCTAAATAGTATTTTCACATAACCTCATAAGGTAATACCAAATATTCTTGGACATATTTGTCTTTCATATAGCTGTAATATGATATCAAAACTCTATACAGCTTCATAATGCCTTCCCCAGATGCTATAGACTATCAAAGAACTCAGTGCCAAGTATACTGCTTACTGGCTTGCTTCCTCATAACATGCTTAGCCTACTTTCTTATAGAATCCAGTAGTACAGGCCTACGGATGCTACTGCCCACAATCAAATGTGCCCAACTAAATCAGTCATCAATCAAGAAACACACATCATAGAGGTGTGTACAGGCCAATCTTATGTAAGCATTTTCTCACTGAAGATTACTTCTTCTCAAATATTTCTTTAGCTAGTGTCAAGTTGGCACAAAACTAGTCAATGCACGTTGGCATTCTCAGTTTGCTTTTCCATGTACCCTAGGACCACCTGCCCAGGAGTAGCACCACCCACAATGGTCTGGGTCTTCCAGCATTGATCATCGATTTAGGAAACACACCATGACTTGCCTACAGGCCATACTGATGGAGACATTTTCTCAAATGAGTTTCCCTCTTTTCTGACTATCCTAGCTTATGCTGAGCTGACAAAAGACTAACCACTCCAGCTAGTTAAGAGCAGGTATTTATTTAAGACTTTTGATAAAGGAGTGGAATATAGCTATTCTTACTATACAGGGAATGTCGATATGAAATAATACATATGTTCCTATAGTAGCAATAGATTGTGTGTGTGTATGTGTGTGTGTGTGTGTGTGTGTGTGTGTGTGTGTGTGTGTGTGTGTAATATAACCATCTTATATCATTATGTCCTAAACCATACATATATAATTTGAAGTTTAATGAAAATATTTTAAATAAATAACTGAAAAGATCAATCACACTAGCAATTGATTTTTTTGTGGCAAACAAAAGAAGTATGTTGGATAGTTTCTCTGTTTCCACATTAACTTTGGAGCTACATTTATCTGGGCAGGGTGCCAAAGTGTGCAAAGATCATCAGAAGACAATTAGGAATCCCATGTTTCTGATCAGTTGTACTTTAGCAGTAACCTAGGAATAAAAAATAAAACAAGAAATACTTAAAAATGTGTACATATGTTTAGAAAACTAAATTACAAATCATTATCTTATACTATGAAGGGAAACAATTAATCTGAATGATCTGTTAAGTTCCATTGTCTGAGAAGTCACTGAAACCTTGTGTTTCTGATTCTTGTTGAGAAGAAGAAATTTAGCCAAAGATAACTGTTGTTTACAGTTGCGAAAATCCCAGACTTCTCAGCCCACAATGTGAAACAAGTGCCGAAGAGTGTCCATTAACACCATGCTTGAATGCAGCAACAACTGTGTACATAGATCAAAAATGAGTGTGTGTTCAAAGTACATGAGATTGTTAATTTATTGTTATCAACATGTTTTAAAAACCCAAATTGTTAATCAGGTATAATTTTAAACTCAAAACAAAATTAGAAAATCTATCTTATTTTCCGACTTTTCCATTTTACAGAGAATCAACTTTACTTTCTTTTTTTTTTGCCTTTCAGTGTGTTCTATTTCCCCCCTTTTATTGAAAGTAGATTCTTTTCTCATACAATATATATTCTGATTATGGTTTCTCTCCCTCTCCCCTCCCAGTTCCTCTGTACCTCCCTTCTCATCTAGATCCACTCTCTTTCTATCTCTATTTATAAAAGAACAGGCTTCTAAGAGCAACCAAACATAACAAACTAAAATAGAGTAAGATAAAACAAAAGCCATCACACTGAAGTTGGACAAGTAAAACCAACACAAAGCAATGAGAACAAGAAAAGGCACAAGAATCAGAGACCCTCTTGTTCACACACTCAGGAGTCCCATGATAACACTAAACTGAAAGCCATAATATAAGCATAGAAGATTTGACGAAGACCTATTCAGGGCCTGTATTGCTGTTTCAGTCTCTGAGTTCATATAAGCTTTGTTCAGTTGATTTAGAGGGGCTTATTCCTTGGTGTCCTCCAGTCCCTCTGGCTCTAATAGTTTTTCTACCTCCTCTTTCCCAGGCTTCCCAGAACTTTCAGTGAAGGGATTTGATAGAGACATCAATTTCAAGCTGAGTGTTTCAAGGTCTGTCTCTGCCTCTGTCTTTGTCTCTGCTAAATGCTTGGCCTTGAGTCTATGTTCTCATCTGCTTCAGGAAGAAACTTCTCTGATGATGGCTTATTAAAGCACTGATCTATGACTGTAGCCAAATGTCATTAGTACTCATTATATCACCTTTTTTTTTTAATTTTTTTGTTTTAAGACCAGTAGTGTTTGGTTTTATCCTCGGTCTCTGGGCTCTGGGCTATTTAGTCTCTGGCTCTTGGTCATCCAGGCAGTACTGGATATTGGCTCCACCTGATGGCATGGGCCATAAGTCAAATCAAACATTGGTTGGCTACTTCCACAAGCTTTGTACCACTATTTCCCTAGCACATATTGCAAGCAGGACATTATACTAAATAAATGGGATTTTTTATTTTGGCTAGGAATTGTATATGTTTATCTTTCATCCCTATGTTCTGCTGTCTTTGGTACAGGTAGGTACTCTAGAGGCTACCAAAATAATTTCAGTATTAAAATGTCTCTCCTATCTGCATTATCCTTTGGGAAAATGTAATGTTGTAGTATTTAAGAAGAATTTTGTGTTTTAAGTTTTGTTATCTAAAGATACTTGAAATTGTTACTTTTTTAGGTTAACATTTTAATCTCAGAAAAAATAAAAAATTAAGGAAATCAAATAATTTTTAAAAATGTAAACTTAAGGAAATTCGAACCAAACAAAATGTTCTTGCTATTCCCTCCCACATTGTCCTTCCTTGTATTCCCCTGAAAATGATAATAAATCTTCTTACCCCACAGAAAGAAAAAAATAAGGCAAGGTCAAAATTTGTTAATGATACTCTGCTCAGTTCTCTTTTTGCTATGGTATCATTCACATTCGTTACTAAGTTTGAAAGAGTTTATTCATTTTTTCTCACTTTACGTAATTTTTCAATAACACTTGTTCAAATAGAACTTAATTTTCCCTAAAAAGTCATATGTTCTGTTAATAAAACGTTTAGTAAGGTTAAAGCATCAGTACAGTTCTGAATATGACTTCTCCATATGGCCAACCCTTCATTAAAAATGGAGGCTATGTTCAAAGCAAACATCCCAAATTATCTAAGGGGATTCCCTATGGTCTTTCCCTAGGCCTTGTGATTCTATAGAATCATGTGCGCCATTCTCATAGACTTGATTTCCAAAGAGAGTAAACATGATCTCCTAATCCCAAAGAGTTCTGATTTCCCACAACAAGAAGAATGAAAACATTGTTTTGACAATTTTGGTCAACAGAATCTTCTACACTGATGTCAAATAACCACTTGCTCATGTACGTGAACTCTGTTTCCATCTATTTCCAGGTAGGAATTCATTCACTCTCCTTTAAATACTGCAAAGAGAGAAACTTGCTCTTGGAACTCTATTCCCCCTTTTGAGTTGCCTTGTCCAGCCTTGGTATGAGGGCTTTTGCCTCAGTTTTTGTATCTTGTTTAGTTGTGTTTGGTTGTTGTCTTTGAGGTCTGCTCCTTTCTTAAGGGAAATGGAGGGGGAGTGGATCTGGGGAGAAGGGGAGGTAGAGGAGATCTGGGAAGAGTAGAGGAAGGAGAACCTGTGGTTGCAATGTATTGAATGAGAGAACAATCTACTTTTAATTTGGAAAAAAAAAAAGAAAATTTACTAATTCATTATTGGTTCCTTTTTTTGTTTGTTTATTTTGTTCTGTTTTTCGAGACAGGGTTTCTCTGTGTAGCTTTGTGCCTTTCCTGGAACTCACTCTGTAGCCCAGGCTGGCCTTGAACTCACAGAGATCTGCCTGGCTCTGACACCCGAGTGCTGGGATTAAGAGAGTGTGCCACCACCCCCTGGCCATTATTGGTTCTTAAACTAAATTTCGTATGTAATTTCAGTGTCCCAACTGGACTGAAAAACATTACAAGATGGGAAATATGAGCCCAGTAAATAAACTATTTTTCACAAAATATAAATAAATAAATAAATAAATAAACAAACAAATAAATATATAAATAAATAAATGAGAATAAATGCTAACAACATTTGTGAAAAGTATTTTCTCCAATATTGTCGTATATATCTGTCTACCAGTATTTGCATGCAAGTTAGGAAGACGATTGAAGCACCTCATGAGTCATTTTCCTGGAAGAATGTCACATATATTAAATTATAGGAAGATTATTAAGGCAAGTATAGTTATTTTCCTAAACTCACTTTAAACACAAAACATGATATGTATATTTCCCTTTTTTAACTTCTCATTAATGTTCCAAAACACTCTTTAAAATCTTTTGCCATCATCTAATCTAACTAGTACACTACTAGTTTAAAATTAATAATTATGAAATTTCAAACACAATTTAGGCCATGCAGTTACAAAATAAACATATGGCCTGGTAAATACAATACACATGTCTCATTCATCTCAATGGGAATGAGAGATTGTTTATTTGGATTAGAATATGTGTGTCTAGCCTGAGAATATATACTTATATTCATCCAAATAACATGTTCCAGTATGAAAACTATTTCATGAAGCTTTTATACTTTCACAACAAAAGCAAGTGGAAACACCAGATTGGCTCATCCAGCTAAGAGAGAAATCTCCAATGACATTAAGGACAGTCTTAGATTTCTAGTTGGTGGAAGGTAGTGACCTGTTGACACATTCCAAAAACGTTCCCTTGATAGTCCTAAGAGTGCTAGGTCAGATGCTGTGGGATGTTCTGTATGGCAAATGTGTTGCTAATTAGTCAATAAATAAAACACTGATTGGCCATTGGCTAGGCAGGAAGTGTAGGCGGGACAAGGAGGAGAATAAAGCTGGGAAGTGGAAGGCTGAGTCAGAGAGACACTGCCAGCCGCCACGATGAGAAACAGCAGGTGAAGATGCTGGTAAGCCACGAGCCATGTGGCAAGGTATAGATTAATGGAAATGGATTAATTTAAGCTGTAAGAACAGTTAGCAAGAAGCCTGCCACGGCCATACAGTTTGTAACCAATATAAGTCTCTGTGTTTACTTGGTCGGGTCTGAGCGGCTGTGGGACTGGCAGGTGATAGAGATTTGTCCTGACTGTGGGCCAGGCAGGAAAACTCTAGCTACAGTCAGACTCAGGTAGACAATGAGTGATAACTGAGGTGACTTCAATAGCAAGAGATTCTGTGGCTCTAGGTCTGTAACATTCCAACTCTTCACAGTTACAGAATTCCAATTAGTGAGTCTTACAGAATCTTTACCACTGTGGCAGTGCAATATTCTGAAAATATCTCTTACATTCCAAGAGACTGGAATTTTTGCTGGACTTCACAGACAAGGTTAATAATAATACACCTGTAAGTTACTGAAGACTGAAGATTGCTAGCCTATCGTGTACTCAAACTGTTTGCTTAACCTGACTTTAAGAGAACATTGAAACCATCAACCTTACTTGCTTTGGATTTCCCCTGTAATTAATGTTTGCAATCTAAGCTAATGCATAGCTGCAATCTTATATTATCCACGAGAGAGCCTTTAGGCAGGCATGGATTAAGACTCATACCACAGATAAACAGAGGACGGGAGCCACAGACAGCATGGAGTAGAGAATTCAAATTTGAACTTGCCCTTTGTTAAACAGCTCCAAGGAGAAGTGCCTTTTATTTCTTTCCTAATGCAAACTCAAATGTGTTATTGGTAACTAGGACTTAATCACTAATGTGTTATAATCTACGTATTATAACAACTACTACAGTTTTCTGAGAACCTCAATTCATACTCTTATTATATAAATTTAGGATAACTGAAAATATCTGAAAGCCTAGAAAGAAATAAAAATGCAAATATGTATAGTATTATTTATATTATGTAAATACTACACAAAATTATTTTTAAGGGTAGAATAATCACTGCTTCTGTAATCCATGAATGTCACACCATGGACTTTTGTTAGAGACTAGGCAGGCTTTTAGAATGCAGTAATTTCCTTTAAATAGAAATTTGCTGAAACTTTATCATTTGTAAATGGCAGAAGTGATCTAAATATGTGGGCATATAATTTTAGTTCATCTTGAATAGCTTTATAGATATTTTTTCACACCATTAAGAAAGACAATTTGTCCTTTTAACAGTTGCTTGACTTTATCTGGCTCTTCCAATCAGCTCTGTTGGGAATTATTAAGGGCAGTAAGTAGTCTCCAAATTTTAGCATAAAAGCAGAAAATTATAAGGTGGGAACAGATAGCCTTTAAACACAGCAAAATGGAATTTTGGAGCATGCATATCTGCCAAATTGATACAAAGCACAGGACTTCTGCAAGTTCATTTGACCCAAATTCCAAATAAAGCAACATGTCAAGTATTGAGAATGTGACTTTTAAAAGAATGATGGGAATGAAGCTTATCACCATATAAAGATGGGGGAAGGTACAATACATTCAGGGGTGCCTGTGCCTGTGCTATACATGGAATTGTCTCAACAAAAAAGCTTGTTATTATTGTTTCAAAAGAAGTGACTCTTTTACTCCAAATTAAAGTTTCTGGTTTTGTGTGTCCCAACGCTAGCATATGTGTGAATCTTCTTAGACTACTGATCAACTTTAAAGAATATTGTAAAAGATAAATATTAATGATATAATTAAATATTGTTGTTGAAGTAGATATTATTATAGATTATATAGATAAGTATATAAATATAAATAGGAATAACCATACATTCATATATAATCACCTTTTTAATGTAATAGGAACTCTTATTGGTCATTATTCACATTATTCTGGTTGTCTAGGAGAGAGGTTGAGAGATTTTTTTGTGTGTATTTGTTTTGTTTTGACACAGGGTTTCTCTGTGTAACATCTCTGATTGTCCTGGAATTCACTCTGTAGACCAGGCCGACCACACACTCATAATGATCCACCTACCTCTGCCTCCCAAGTGCTCAGATTAAAGGCATGCACCACCACTGCCCAGCTAGAAGAGAGTTTTAAAACAAATGACCAAGACAAAAATGAAATACTGTCCCCAATTCTTAGCGTAATACTGTTGTTAATTAATGGGTTTCATACTAAAATAACAGAATTTGATCTGAAGTGGTTTCATAATGTGTTCTAGCCAGTGTATGTTTTGCAGATGCTCAAGTATGAATAGTTTTTAGGAAGGATGAAATATGTCTTGTTTATAGGTTTGTTGTAAATTCTTTGAAAAAAAACTCTTAATAAAGTTGGTGTGAGCTACTGTGTGCATTACAAAACAGCCCCATCTTTATGAATTTGGAACACATTTAGCTATATCAAACTCAATCGAGAACACTATCCCTCCTGTGGTTAAATTAGACTCTCAGTTAATAGACTGTAAAATATAGAAAGTGACAGAAGAATGAAAACAAAGCGGCTCCAACAAGGCAGAAATAACACAATCTCATTTGAATAATAAGTGAAAACCAAAGCTTCGAAATTCAATAAGCCTGTGATGGAGACTGGGGACATGAGTGCAGAATTTTCAGCCACTGCATTTCCCTCCCTAAAGTTACCAGTGACAGTGAAATGTGGTGTGGAAATCATGACAGACAATTATGAAAATATTTCCATAGGATAAAAACAAAATTAGTGAATATAAGACAAAAAATAAAAATCATGATCTAATTGCTTACATTTTATGTCAATAACTTAGAAAATGTGTGTGTTTTCCTAATTAGTCATGATGAAACTTTAACTGAAGCTGCTCTCTCCGAATCTAATTGAAAAGAGGAAACCACTGAACTTTTGTATGCATCAGACAGATTGAAACAAAATGATGATTAACTGAAGTATCTGAAGATGTCTCAGTTGGTGCTGTCAATATTCCAACTAATAGTCTGAAAACAAAATAATTTGTAATGTAAAAAAATAAAGTATTTGAATCTGAAGAATTGTGTAATTTTCAAATAAATCACAGTGATTCTACCAGGAAGATCTATCTATCTATCTATCTATCTATCTATCTATCTATCTATCTATCTATCTTTACCTAAAACACAATAACTCAGGAGAGTTTAATTAAGACTGAAATGATAGAAAAGTTTAAGGGAGGCCAAGAATGGATTAGTCATTCTGGGATTATCAAACAATCCAGAGTTTGCTGTAGGGGAAACTCAGAGGGAAATGGCTAGGATCCAAAGAGAGAATTGCATTTGCTGTGTAAAATACTGGAACAAAAAAGTAGGAGCCCATCTAAATGTACATAGTTCCTCTAAACTGATAACATGACAGTGAGGAAGTGGGGAGAGAGAGATACTCTTGCTGTATGACTATGTGCTCATCACCTTGTGATCTGCTCCTGCAGGGTAGTATTAAGACCTCAGAAAGCCACTTGTCAAAATCATGAAATTCAGTGAAGAGGGGAGATGAATAAGGATATAGCATCTGAAAAAATACCAGAGTCTCCAAATCAAAGTATGAGTGATTAAGTTAATCAATGTTATGAAATTATAGAGAGGATTAAGGTGAAGGGTACAGAGGACCCAATGTCTCCAGAAGGGGTTGAAACAGGAGCAGAGACTAATGATGAGTATTTTACTATCTTATGGATCTTGAGACACAGCCTGGGAATCAGAGTCTGCAATGTGCCCCCTGCTCCTAGCTGCTGTAAAACATTTTACGAGTTGTAAGACAATATAAGCCCATCTCAAAATATGTGCCTAAGTCTAGTAAGAGGAAAGTGAGAATTGATCTTTATAATTGGCTATTGCAGATAATGGTTTCCTTCAAAGGAGCAGATTGACAAGATAGTGAGAAAAATTGATTAGGAATGGTGTATGAGTAAGGGGGAGGAAAAATGGGCTGTTTCTATGAAGGGCTTCAACAATAAAGAGTAACGGACTGGAAATTGAAAGAAATTCACAACACAGTTTCTCTAAATAGTACTAAAGATGGTTCAGTGACATTGGCTTGGATAAATTGGCAGTTGTTAAATCTGTTATTATAGGAGAAAATCAAAATATTTACACGAGTGCATTTGACATTAATCATGTACTTGTCTAGTCACATCCTGTTGTTACTATATTCTTCAAAGGAAATAGGAAGTAAAATGAGATGAAGATTGAAATAGCATGTAGATGTGTATGAAGGAATTATAGTACTACAGTATACTGAACATACTCATAAGGATCTTCTTAAGTGAATAGACATGAGTTTAAATTAAGTGTAGTCCATAATTGAACGTATGGATATCACATCTCATGCAGTTACTCATGGAGTAATCTGAAGAAGTCTTAGTATTTGATTCCATTAGAG
The DNA here is from genome assembly GCF_007827085.1 of Peromyscus californicus insignis. NCBI lineage: Eukaryota > Metazoa > Chordata > Mammalia > Rodentia > Cricetidae > Peromyscus > Peromyscus californicus. Next base: position 45,208,601 of record NW_026294491.1, on the reverse strand, counting down.
TTTGGCCTTGAGCAGAATAAGGAAGGAAAGAAAAGGGGATAGACATGTAAGGGTGAATCTATGAAATGGCCATATGTCTAGATCATAAAAAATGTTTCCAGTAAGAAAATTAGATGATAAAGAAGAGAGATATTAAACAGTCAATAAGATCAAAGACATATAGCATTAAAGACTTGTTAAAATAATAGAAAGAGAATAATTGAAAGAAAATGAGACTATAGATGGAATAGGAGACTTTAAATGAAAGTAACATAAACTAAGAATATTCAGAGAATATACTCAGTCACGTGTAATGTTAACATAGAAGTGAGATTCAAATGTTAATTTGAGGTAAATATTCAAACCTTTCAGTTCAAGTACTATTCTTTTATGAGAATAATAAACTAATATTGTGAATGGATGGATTCTGCAGGTATTAGAATACTACAGAGACTTAGATTCTCTCAGATATCAAAACAAAGCAAATTCAAGACATTCTACACATAGGAACTCTCATTTATGCACAGAAAAATATATGAATCTCCTTATTTAGGATTACATGGGTTATATTTCAGGACAGTAGTATCAGTGAATTGACAGAAAAATTATGTAATCTCATTTATGTGTGAAATCTAAAAATTAAATGTGTTCATAGTAAGAATTTTGGTTTCTTTAGTTTGGGGAAACTGATGGTTATAATCAAAGAACACAAGGTACATTTCTAAGATCATGGGCTCTAGGAAAATAATATACAGTGCATGGAAACTGCTGAATAATTCTGTTCTAACAAGATGTGGACATCTCAGTTGCTCTCATCATATACTCAAGAGGAAGAATATAGTGATGGCCTATTATGAAAATATCTTGCATTCTAAGAGACTAGAAATTTGCTGTACCTCAATGCCAAGATTATTATTATCCCTTGATGTAACATAAGACATAAAACTACTATCCTACTCTTCACTCAAGCTGTTTAATCTATCTTTGGAGAACAATGCAACCATCAGCCTTAGTTACGTTGAATCTACCAGATAATCTACTTTTACAACCTAAATGAATAAATACCTGTAATCTTAAGATATGTACTCTTACATGCCCCTGCAGCAGATATATAAGTTGAAAGCAACTTTATAAAACCCACCACAAAATTTGAAAGCAACCATTTATTGATCTTGATCAGTAAATAATAATGTTGTCTGGGTCAGTTGGAGTCAGTGACTTAACCCCATTTTTAAACTCTGTAAATAATTTCTGAAAAGATGTCACATTATTTATCCATGTGATGCTTTCCATGTTTTTCAATAAGGACAGAACTAAGCCATGCTTTTAGGGACAGAAACAAAGAGGCAGACCAGACACACAGGGAACAGACACGGAGAGAAATACAGGCACTGAAGACACAGGGAACATGGGTTAGAGATTTCAAATCTGGATTTACTCCTGGTTAAATTATTCCCATGATAAGTTATTTTATTTCTTTCCTTAATGTGGCACTTTTTCATTACTGGTAACTAGGATTTAATCACCAAGGTGTATAATACAGGAAAAGAATGGCATGATTACCTGGACACCACATAAAGAATATGGAGATGCTTCGTGATATCTCGAGAGTTGATTCAGAAGAGTAACAGCCATTGGCATCATCAAAAAAGACCATATGAAGAAGAGAAATGAAGATGCATACAGAGGGAAAAGGAGACACATTAAAAACAAACAAACAAGAATCACTTTGGACCTGCTCTTTCTTGAGTCACCTGGAAAAAATAATGGTAAGTTAATTTGGGCCTAGTGTGGTAACTGTGTGCTCTATATGTTGAGTTGTCAATTTGGAGTCTTGTCAGAGAATCACAGAAAATAGTCTTTGGGAATGCCTCCAACAGTGTGACAGAGGCAGGACAATGTTCCTTGTTTGATTTATACCAGTTAAAATATCTGCTGTACAGAGCTCCAGCAAATCCTTTTAAGGTCACTGTTTACCTCCTGGAGGAAGGCACAGGGACAGGGGCAGGTAGGGAATCTGACAAATATGCTCTGAGTTCATAGTGTGTACTAGAGATGCACATTCCAGCTTTCAAGATTTCATAAACCTCAAGACTGTATTGCAGTTCATAAACTAACATACTGTGTGTATTTGTAGTGAAATATTGTGTACCCTAATACAGAGGATCAGAAGACAGAGCCAGCCAGTAGATTAGACATAGAGGTCAGGCTATAGTGGCACACACTTTTAATCCTATCATTCAGGAGGCAGAGATTCAGCTGAATCTCTGTGAGTTTAAGGTCACACTGGGCTACATGAGATTCATTCAGCATAGGAGAGAAACAGAGCCAGGCAGTGGTAGCACACCTTTAATCCCAGCACTGGAGATCTCATATCTTCGCTTGGGAAGCACACACACCTTTAATCCCAGGAAGTAATACGGCAGAGCAAAGAAAAGTGTATAACACATGAGGAAAAAGGAACTCACTCTCTTCAAGCTGAGGATTTCGTAGAGGTAAGAACTAGTGGCTGGTTGTTCTGCTTCTCTGATGCTCAGGCAAGTTTATAAGGGTACCTAATATATCACTACATGTACTGCTTACTGATTGCAATGAATTAAGGCCATCTAGGGATAAAGATTTTCATATTCTAAATATGTAGAGTGAAATGAAGAAATATGTATCAACAAATAGATTTTGAAAAGAAATGGTCAATGTCTTTTGCACACAATGGTTTTTAATAACTGAAAATTGTTACTTTTAGTCAAAATTTACTGAGAACTCTCATATTTTAAAACATCAATAACAAACCATATCACACAAGTTATCACTTGTATATACAAGTGCTGTGGCTCTAAAACCCAGACACATTTTATTGAGCACAGTTTTATTTTCAAAGCCTGCAACTTCCTTAGCTTATTTTCCTCTTATTTCCTGAGCTGTAATTTCTATAGTGTTACTGTAGCTTGCATCACTGAAGTGTTGATTTAGTGCTTTAATATGCCATATTCCTCTCCATGTCAGTCACAACATTTCATTATGCTTGAGACAAGTTTCACCATGCCAGCCAACGATAGAGCTAACGTTTTTAGTTTGTATCAACTTGTGATTATAAGTTAGGCATGCACCTCAATTTTGATGTACAGTTGTGAACTATAGGAATTCATGCATAGAAATATTTCCTTGTAACATAATAAATCTGTATTTTCATACCAATTTTTGCAAACTACATTTTAAAAACAAAAAAAGAGCTGTGCTATGGATAAAGGATTTAATAATTATAGTTGTGTTTTCATATGTTCATTCAATAATTTTTTTTTTTTGGTTTTTTGAGACAGGGTTTCTTTGAGTAGCTTTGAGCCTTTCCTGGAACTCACTTGGTAGTCCAGGCTGGCCTCGAACTCACAGAGATCCACCTGGCTCTGCCTCCAGAGTGCTGGGATTAAAGGCATGCACCACCACTGCCTGGTTCATTCAGTAATTCTTAACTCATAGGAAATTTCATTTTGGGAGTTAATTATTTTAAAAACCAGAAACTCACATTTTCTTTATATAAATTAAGTAAATCAAAAGTTTGAGATTATCTTTACCTTTTGAATAAATTTCAACATGCCCTTCATTACCCCCACTCATGTTCAGGCTGTTCATGTAGATCTCATCCATTTCTCCATCATTGGGTGATCCCCGTGTCTTTCTTGGGGTCCTGTTTTCCAGGTAGCCTCCCTGGTGATGTGAGTAGCAGTCCAGTCATCCTTGTTCCACATCTAGTATCCTCCTAGGAGTGAGTACATACCATGTTTGTCTTTCTGAGTCTGGGTTACCTCACTCAGGATGATTTTTTTTCTAGATCCATCCATTTACCTGCAAACCTCATGATGTCATTGTTTTTCTCTGCTGAGTAGTATTCCATTGTGTATATGTACCACATTTTATTTATCCATTCTTCAGTTGAAGGGCATCTAGGTTGTTTCCAGGTTCTGGCTATTACAAACAATGCTGATATGAACATAGCTGAGCAAGTGCTCTTGTGGTATGATTGAGCATTCCTTGGGTATATGCCCAAGAGTGGTATAGCTGGATCTTGGGGGAGATTGATTCCCAATTTTCTAAGAAAGCGCCACATGAAGGGTGAGGGTCGAGGGAAAGAGAGCTTGGGGGAGTGGGAGATCCCAGCTAGATCAAGAACAGAGAGGGAGAACAAGGAATAGGAGACCATAGTAAATGAAGACCACATGAGAATAGGAAGAAGCACGGTGCTAGAGAGATCCACAGAAATCCACAAAGATACCCCCACAATAGACTGCTGGCAATGGTCGAGAGACAGCCCGAACTGACCTACTCTGGTGATGGGATGGCCAAACACTCTAATTGTCATGCTAGAAACCCCATCTAAGGACTGAGGGAACTGGATGCAGAGATCCACAGCTAGGCCCCAGTTGGAGCTCCGGGAGTCCAATTAGCGAGAAAGAGGAGGGTTTATATGAGGAAGAATTGTTGAAATCAAGGTTGGATAAAGCACAGGAACAAATAGCCAAACAAATGGAAACACATGAACTATGAACCAATGACTGAGGGGTCCTCAACTAGATCAGGCCCTCTGAATGGGTGAGATAGTCGATTGGCTTGATCTGTTTGGGAGGCATCCAGGCAGTGGGACCGGGTCCTGTGCTCATTGTATGAATCGGCTGTTTGAAACCTGGGGCTTATACAGGGTTGCTTGGCTTGGCCTGGGAGGAGCAGACTGGACCTGCCTGGACTGAGTCTACAGGGTTGATCTCAGTCCTTGGGGGAAGCTTTGCCCTGGAGGAGGTGGGAATGGGGGGTGGGCTGGGGGGAAGGGGAGGGGGCGGGAGGGGGGAGAACAAGGGAATCTGTGGCTGATATGTAGAACTGAATTGTATTGTAAACTAAAATAAAATTTAAAAAAATTTCAACATGCAAAATGTGATGGAAGTTTACATATAGTATTTGAACTGAGAACTTTGTTCATAAGATATATAACAACTGAACATATCTGGGTCATTATTGGAGTTACTTAAAAATAGCTTGTGCTCTGTTAATTCATCTTTAATATATGTAGAGACAGTTACTCATGACAGAAGGCATCTTCAATCTGGCTTCCTAAATGGCCCATGCTAAGAATACATAATTCTGTAAGTATAATACTTGGTAGATGGATTCAGTTCCCTATATATGATAAAACAGAAGAGTTGGTATTATAGATATTGTTGAATTAGTTATTTTTCTTGTTGCTGGAACCACATACCCAACACAAACAACTTAAGGACTTGTTCTGCCTCATAGTTTGAACTCTGGTCCATCATAGTAGGAAAGGTATAGTAGCTAGAGCATAAAGCATCTATTTATTTCACTAGCTCAGTCAGAAAGCACAAAGAAATAAATATTTTTTCTCAGTTCACTTTCTACCTTTTATTCAGTCCAATATAGCAGCCTTTGATAGGACTCAACCCTCATTTAAGGTACATCTTTCCTTACAGACATGAGTAGGTTTTGACTTCATTATGATCCTAAATGTATCAAGTTGATAGACAGAAATAATCATCCCATGCAAATAAAAACTGAATGAATCAACTCACAGGACATATTTGAAGTATCTTAGCCCTATAATACACTGTGAAATCCCCTTCCTGTGTCCTGTCTGTGAGAGTTGGAAGAAAAATGTCCCATGGACTTATATGTTTGAATACTTAGTCCTCACTTGATGGAATTGTTTGGGAAGGATTAGGGGGTATGGTCTTTTTGGAAGAGGTGTGTCAATGGGCGTGGTCTTTGAGGCTTTAAAAGAATCACTATTCCCACTATGTTCTCCCTGTCTCCTGACTGAGGGTCAACTTGTAAGTTTTCAGCAGTTCCTGCCACCATTCCTTTGCTCAGCTATCATAGAATTTAAACTTCTAAAACTATGAGTCCACGTAAATGCTTTCTTTCCTATGTTGCCTTGGCCACAGTGCTTTATCACAGAGACAGAAAGTATGTAAGATGCTGCGTATGGACACTAAACGTATTTTGCTACCGTACTGCTGTCCTGAAAAGCAATCTATCCACTCTGGCTCTTTGCATTTTGTGACAGCTATTTTTAACAACTTTATCCCTTTTTCTCATCTTAATTTCCCTTTGATGGTCATCTGTTTAATCATAACCAGTAACTGCATGTCCTGAAGTACTTATTTAAAGGTTTCAGGTATCTTTTCACTATTCAAATATTTCTATATCACCTTCATGCAAAGCTGGAATTTTTGTACTTTATATTTTGCACCCAAAAGAAATTTCCAATATGTGGATGCCCTGGTTCCCCTGTGTCAATCACATCCTGTCACTCTTCTGTTTCCCTTCCAAAATACTAGTGTGTCACTACAAGTTCCTACTCAAGCTTTTCCTTTTTTGCCGTTAATAAAGAAAACACAAAACATGATTATTTCTACAATCCATGAAGTGAATCTTTGTCCATAGCAAGCTTAATATGTTGCAATATTAAATACTGAATTAAATAATATGTTTCAACAATAAAATCCAACTGATTTTATTTTCTTGGGCAAACTTATTTTTCTAACAGTGTCTTTTGCATCTCTCTCTTACATATCTCTCTTCTCTTTATCCATTCATCCCTTCCTTCTTCCCATTTCTCTGTGTCTCTCCTGTTCTTCAAAAGATATATGAACTTCAGCATATATAGAAATATATGTAGGTATAATTGTGTAATTACTTTTAGATGCTACTGTGAATTTTTATTTGGTAGAGATCAATAGTCTCTTAATATATCCTGATTTGAGTCTTCTTTCGAACACACACAGGATGAAAGCATCATTTACAAAGCTCATCTTGGTAGATATTTAAATTAGGTCAAGTAGCATGGATAGGTGAAACTCTGGCTTCTTGGGCATGGAATGGTGACTCTCACGTCACTAATCTGGAGAAGCTTCATTGATGACTCTAGTGTTGCTAGTCTGGAGAGGCTAATGGCAGCTCTGATACAACTGGTCTAGAGAAAGCAATGGGTAGTTAGCAGAAATCTATTTTCTTTAGGTAAAGTGGGGAGTATTGCACTATTGCTTGCAAATATGTTCAGTTATTTGCCATATATTTGAGGTGATTATCTGTTGCTTTGAAAATACAGTGTAGGAGACGCATTTGGAAACACAGAAAGGGCTATTACAAATTTATTATAGTAAACTTTGCAGAAAAGAGTGGCACAGACCAGAATTGGGGCAAAGATGTGATAAGAAGGGGTCTTATTATGCACATAGTTTTCAAATAATAAGATGTTTGGACAGACTGCACTGAGTAGGTGAAATATGGTGACTATCATGATTCTGTAACTCTGATTCCAGCATCTGAAGGAGAGAGCTGAATAAATGCAACTAAATCAAAGCTAAATTGCTTTGCTACCTTAATGTCCCTTTTCCATAAACAAGGACATATCTGTTTTAAATCCACACTACTAAACAATGTCTGGTAAATGGTAGGTCTCCTTATTGCTTAGGTAAAATCTGAAGTCTTCACCAGATGCCTGACTCCTGCCAATCTTCCCACCAGTGTCTCATATGATATTCACTCTGATTATTCAACATTGGCATTTCCTTGTTTGTCTTTGATGTGTTTCCTTAGAGTTTACACGCATCAGCTTCAAGCCCATGTATTGTCTAGATTCAATGATACTACCTAGGCATTCATTCTTTAAATGAGTTTGGCTAAATATCATCTACTTAAAAATGATGATCCTGCCAAACATAACAAATTCCTCTAAACTGCTTCATTTCTCTTTTTTTCCTTCACTGTTCTCTAATCTTATCTTAGTTTATGACATTTTTCATTCCCATTGTATTGCTATATTTACTGTTTCTGTATCGGCTTTAAAAACTGCATGTTAAAACAGAGAATTTATTTAGAGTTTGAAACTTTTGCAGTATACGGTTAAAGTACACTATTTTATTTTATCACTTGCAAATACTTTTATAAGACTGTTTTTACGTCTAAACTATATGCTAAGTGTTAAGGTACAGATAGTGATCTAGGTGCCTAGTTATTCCAGAATGTTCAATTGAGAAACAAGTAAGTTCCTAAATCTAGACATCTGTTCATGTCCAATTGTATCACAATAAGGAAGCATGAGTGACACTATCTTAGTTAGGATTTCTGTTGCTGTGATGAGACACCATGACCAATAAGCAAGTTGGGGAGGAAAGGGTTTATTGCACTTGCATTTCAACATTGTTGTTCATCTGCTGAAGGAAGTCAGGACAGGAACTCAAACAGGGAAGGTTCCTGGATGCAGGAGCTGATGCAGAGTCCTAGGAGGAGTGCTGCTTGCTGGCTTGTGTCCCATGGCTTTCTCAGCCCACCTCTTTACAGAACCCAGGACCAAGAGCCCAGCCCACCATGGGCTGCCCTCCCTGCATTGATCACTAAATGATAAAATGCCTTACAGCTGGATATCATCAAGTCATTTCCTCAACTGAGGCTCCTTCCTCTGACGACTCTAGCTCATGTTCATTTGATGTACAAAACCAGCCCGTACAGATACCATAGCACTTCTAAGAAAAAGTCTTCAGTTAATTCACAGGCTTTTTGCAAAGGCATAGAATAGGTACATGACAGAGTTGAAATTGATACAAGGGACTCTGCATTTGGACCTCCATCTACAATAAGATGAAACCAGAACAGACAGAAGTGAAATGTAGCAAATTTATTTGGAACGAAGTACAACATACGTAATAGAATGGTTTCTTACTTTTTGGGATGCACAGACGGAATGAAGTTCTGAACTGATGTACTGAAGCCCTTATCATGGCAGGAGGGAGAATTTAACAGCAGAAGGAGGACAGAGGCTTGTCCACAGCCCCAGGAGAGTACTAGGAATCTGGAGCTTCACCTTTGTAGACAACTTTTCCTCCTTATCCTTAAGTAAAATAATTGGCGTCCTTGATTATACTGGCTGCTGGTGAAGTTGAGCAGATAAAATGAGTTTGGTTATAGCTTCTCTGACAGTCAACCAAAGAAATGCATATAAATTTTATTGCCTTTAAAGTGCCGTTGAATTTGTATAAGGAACTCAAGAGAATAGTAAATACCTTACTACTTTCAGAATTAGGAAATTAATGAATGGATGACTAGAATGAGGAAATTAATGAATGGATGACTGCAACAAAGAAGACAACATACCAAAGATGTCCAATATATTAATAATAGCATCTGTATAAAGAGTGAAAAAAACAATAATTAATCAACTACAGTATCTCATATAGCTAGAGAAAGCACTGGTTCTGCACTTTAAAAGGTATTGTCAGACCTGAGGAGGAAAGATGAAGGAGTTGGTAGCCATCCATCATGTAACCCTAAACACTGGATTCCTGAATAATATAGACTGATGATGAAGAAATTTAGAGTGTACAAACACTGAAGGCAAAAAAGACAGCCTACTGACAAAGAGAAACTCATTAGAAGCCATCACACTGTTAAATTGTGCAAGTTAAGACACCTCCATTCTATTTGTATTTTCTGTGACCTACAGAGAGAAGGCACAATTTCCCTAAGAACTTGTATCTTATACTATAGTTGGATAATGAGACAAATGCTCATGTGTATAGAAAAATGAAAAGAAAATGCAATATATATATATATATATATATATATTCTAAAGAAAATAAAAATATATTCTCACAAAATGTGTCAAATGGATACAAACAGAAATCTCAAAGGGATGAAGGGTAAGGAAGGAAAGTAAAATGTAAAAAAAATAAATAAATAAATTAGGATTTTCAGTGAGCATGCATAAGGGAACACACACACAAACACAAACACACACACACACACACACACACACACACACACACACACACACACGGAGGCTACATAAAGGATGATGATAAATACTGCCCTACAAAACAAAATGCAGTTGGAAAAAAGAAACTCAAAAATAGATAGGACCCTCAGTGGAAACCTAAAACATTTACAACCTAAAACAAAGAGAAATGCTATTTTATTTTTCCTACTTATTTTATTTTTTTTTGTTTTTTTTTTTTTTTTTTTGTTTTTGGTTTTTCGAGACAGGGTTTCTCTGTGTAGCTTTGCGCCTTTCCTGGTACTCGCTTTGGAGACCAGGCTGGCCTCGAACTCACAGAGATCCACCTGGCTCTGCCTCCCGAGTGCTGGGATTAAAGGCGTGCGCCACCACCGCCCGGCCCTACTTATTTTATAATCTAAGGAATGTAGAACTTTGAGGAAGAAACCTAGGAAGAGATATAGAAAGATAATGCATTCAGATTTGTGAAACGAATTACACTTGTTTGCAAAAGGATAGTGCAGATATACTCTAATTATGCATCAGGCAAGGGTAGTTTACTATTAATGATGTGAATAGCTGTTAGGCACATAGGCACATTGTGATACATGAGAAAATTCAACGAATAACAATTAAATCGTAGTAAGGGACATAACAAAGAGAACATAAAAGGAAAACACAATGAGAGTACTACAATAGTCAAATAACACTTGGCACTTTATAGATTATAATCTCGTGTAATTTGTGGTGTTTTCCCCCAATTTCTTTTTATTACCTTTCTTGGTATTGCTTATTTGTTCCTTGTGAACTCTCACATGCTTTTCCTACTCTTGAGACTGAAGTATTCCTTCTAGTATCCTTTGGCTCAGATGTAAGATTTTTTTAATATATTTTTATTATGAGAAGCTCTCATCCTCCTTCAATTTTAATAATTTCCCTAGGTATAATAGTCTGGTGGACATCTGATTCAGGAAATGTAGTATATTTTTCCAGGCTCCTCTATCTTTAAAAGTTTCTGTCAAAGATCGCTTGGCTCGGCCTGGGAGGAGGGGACTGGACCTACCTGGACTGAGTCTACCAGGTTGATCTCAGTCTGCCGGGGAGGCTTTGCCCTGGAGGAGGTGGGAATGGGGAGGGGCTGGGGGGAAGGTGAGGGGCGTGGGAGGGGGGAGAACAAGGGAATCCGTGGCTGATATGTAGAACTGAATTGTATTGTAAAATAAAAATTAAAAAAAAAGAAAACAAAAAAATGTTTCTGTCAAGTAATCTCTTGCTACACTACTCTGCCTGCCTTTGTAACTTGAACTTTCCATCTGGCAGCTTTAAATATACTTTATTCTCTGTATATGAAGTTTTAACTATAACATATCATGGACGACGCATTTTCTTGTCTTGTTTATTTGGTGTTTGGTGGGCTTTCTGTATCTGAATGGACATCTCTTTCTCTGGGGTTGTAAATTTTTTTCCTATGATTTCACTGCAGATATTCTTATGGATTCCCTATCCTATCAATCCCCTTCTATCCCCCTAATTTGGAGACTAGATTTTCATGGTGTTCCAAAGCTCTCACAGGTCCTATTCATATTTTTTACATCTTCTCCTTGACATACACTATGTCCTCTGCTTTATAACTTTGTCTTCCTCTGTGACTTTGTTTTTTAAATTCTGTTGATGAGACTGTTCACTGAGGTGTTTTGCTGTTCTTGTTATTGCTGTTTTGTTTTGTTATGTTTTTCTTCCAGCATTGTTTCAGATGAAATTTTCTTAAAAATTCAACTATTTCATAATTTTAACTGATTTTATTTTGTATTAATATCTTTGTGTTCTTTCAGTTTTTTGCCTGTAGTTCAAATAATTTTTGAATTATTTTTTTTTCTGCAAGTTCTTCCAGATATTTTTTTTTCAGAGTGGCCATTACCATGGAATTAATACCTTCTGGATATTATCATATCATTATCATCCTATTTTTGATTTTTGTCTTGCTATTATTTCTGCGTTGGGATTTGTGCATCTGAAATTTGTTTCACTCTTGCTGTTGTTGTTCAAATTTACTTTCTTCTTTTGGTAGAAGTGTTTAAAATGTTCAGGAGGAGGTTAATTCAAAGCAGGTTTGAAACATTCGTTTTCACTCTTTGTCTGGCGTTTGAGTCTACAGTCTCTATGCCAATATTTCCTCACGTGAGAAGTAATCTGAGCTTGAGCAAGGAGATTGCAGCAGACTCTACTTTGTGGACTGGTCCTGGGTTTCAGGGCCATATAAGGCAGTGAGAGGGTTTCCTGCCATGTAGATGGAAAGGAACTGATGAGTCTTTAGGGGATGAAGTAACCATGATGCAGTACTGTCTATAGAAGTCCTTGTGGGAAGAATCCTGAGTAACTGGGAGTCTCAAAGGAAGGTCAGATTCCTGATAACAACCCATGGAGCAATCCGGATAGGGTAAGCTGTGCTGGGAAGTAAAGATTGATTGGTTGTGTCTTCTAGCCAAAGGGTGACCTAGAGGGATCTGTGATCTGGCAAATTCCCAAGAAGGTCAGGGTCTTTGCCATGGGGAAACCTAACAGAGGAGAGCCCATTGTGTGCATGCAAGACTTCCTATTTAAAATTAAGACAAACATCACATTTAAGCTAGGGATTAAATTAAACCAGACTTATTATTCTCAGCATTTTTCCATAGTTATAAAAGTGATTAAAGTCTATGATGAAAAGGACTTATAATAATTAAAGGGGGAAACAAGAAAAACATGTAAGACGCCGGGTGGCTGTAATAAAACAGCTATGGAATTAACCTTATGGACACACAGATAAAACAAAGCATTGATTCATTTCTCTGAGAGAAAATTCTAAAGAGGTGCACAAACAACAGAGTGTAAGCTATGTTACCCAATCTTCTGATGTTCAAGTTAAAAGGGATTGATTCCCAGGCTTTTGATCATTTCTTTTTGGAAATTGCCTCATCATAGGAAGACTGAAATTATATATATATATATATATATATATATATATATATGGTAAATTCACTGGATTAACAGTCAGTTGGTGACAATGTAGATCTTTGAAGAGATTTTTTTTTTATCTTAACATCTCCAGTGTTTATAAGAGTACTTTTTTATGTTGTGCCCCAATTGTTTTATACCAGTTTACTAAAAGTGATTATAAGTAAGATATTCATCTTGTAAGTGATTGACAGTTGTCACCAAGGAAGCCAGAAAAGCAGAATGGGAGCAGATTCTCACATGCACTGACATAGCTGTTTTTCTCTGTCTCTGCTCTGTCTATCTCTCCAATCCTTCTCTCTCTGTCTCTGTCTCTGTCTCTGTCTCTCTCTCTCTCTCTCTCTCTCTCTCTCTCCTGAATGCGTACATGAGTTCACGAATATATGCATGTACTTAAATAGGCACTTCTGAAGGCCAGAGGTCGGAATGAGGATTTCTTTTTCCTATTACTTCTTTGCCTTAATTTTTGTTTATTTCTTTGTGGTGATATATTGTATATCAAATAAAGCTTGACTGAGTTTCAGAGGGCCGAATCAGTTACTAGATTAAACATAGAGGACAGGCAGTGGTGGCACACACCCTTAAACCTAGCTAGCACTTGGGAGGCATAGATCCATCTAGATCTGTGGGAATTCAAAGCCACCCTGGACTACATGAGATTGATTCAGCCTAGGAGAGAAACAGAGTCAGGCAGTGATGGCACACACCTTTAATCCTAGTACTTGGGAGTCACAGGCCTTTAATCAGCGCTAGGAAGGAAGTGATATGATTGGGTGGAGAAAGGTATATAAGGCATGAGGAGACAGGAACTAAAGCCTTTTCGGTTATAGGTGCTTTTGGATGAGGACTCAGAGGCATTCAGTCAAAAGATTTGTGGAGTTGGTGAGGTGAGACGTGGCTGTGGCTTGTTCCTTTGTCTCTCTGATCTTTCAGTATTTACCCAAATATCTTTCTCCAGGTTTTTATTATAAGACCTTAGGATTCATGCAACATCTGGCACCATAAATATCCGCTTGCTTTTGGCTTTACAGCCCAGGCTCAGACCCAGGCTCAGGCTCAAAACAAGCTGAAATAAGCCATTTTTGTATGTTTCCCTGTACAGATGGCTGGATCTTTTGCTTATTTCCTCTCCCGATGGGGTATGGCATTCCTTAAGCCCCCTCCTTAGGCTGCTGCCACACCATCATCTGAATCGTTGTCAGCAGATTCGGTGAGTCAATTGGGACTTCTTAAAGGGAGGAATTAGTTAAAAGAAAGTTTTTTCCCATATTAAAAAATGGGAAATATCTTTACAATGGAGGAAGTTTGGTCTTTGTTTGATAATACAATTGATGGTCTAAAAATGGAACAATTAAATGAGAGGATAATTAATGTTAATGGGATTTATGTAATGTCAATTATAAATATTATTTGTTTGATCATTTCTGTTTTATCATTAAAGCAGTTGGTTAATATGAGTGCCAAGCTAAAAGTTTTAGAAAAAAAAATGTGTTAAAACAGATCATAGTGATATTCAGACCCAGACAGAAGAATTTAAAGGAGAACCAACCTCAGCATTACATTATAAGGTTACTGAGAAACAGCCTGAGTTTTTCAAACAGTCAACCTTAATTTATCTAGTAACCTTATAGGAACTGCCAAATAGATATTTCCAAGACTGTATGAACTGATTAGACTCCTGTGCAAATGTTAGATTTGGGGAGTTTCAAAAAAGCAATAGTCTCATATGGCATGAATTCACCATATGTGAAGCAGATGTTAAATTCATGGTCAACTTATAATAGAATTATCCCTCAAGACTGTAAAGATTTGGTTACAGCAATCTTAAAGGCTGGTCCCCAATTACAATGGAGGACCTGGTAGAAGGATTAGGCTAAGACCATTGAACAATGAGGTAGTTCTAGAGGTTTGGAAGTTTACCAAGATCAACTTCTTGGAGAGAGCCATTATGCTGTTATACAAAACAGTGTTTATATGATGAGCACACCCTAGCTTTATGCCACATGGAAGCCTTGAATGTTTGGGACAGAATTGAAGAACTAGGTGGAAAATTGTGTTGTTTACAAAAGTTTTACAAGGCCCAAAAGAAACTTCCACTGATTTTTTTTTTTTTTTACAAACACTGCTTAAGCAGTGAATAGAATAATAACAAATTCAGAAGCTAGACAAATAATTGAATCTCTGGCTTTTGAAAATGCTAATGCACAATGCAAATGGGGTAATTAGGCCATAAAGGCAAGATCAGCACCCTTGGAGGAATGGATCTGAGATACAATCAATATTGAATCTCATGATCATAATGATGCTTGGATATGAGAGGTGATTTCCAGTGATGTGAAGAAAAACAGTTGTCAAATGTTTCAATTGTGGTAAACAAGATCACCGAGAAAGAGATCTTGTAAATGGGTCATTCTTAGAAACAATATTTTTTCAAAGAATAATTCCATGAGAATGGTTCTCCATTCTAGATTATGCAGAAGGTGTGACAAAGACATTGGACTAAGGAATGTGGCTCAAAAAGGGACAGACAAGGTAATCCCTTGCCTTTGCTGTAGGGAAACACCCTGAAGGGACTCTCAGGCCCCCATGTCAAATTCCATCCAGTCCTTTCCTGTAAACATGGAGGAAACTCTTTCTCAAAGCAATTAAAGAACCTAATGCCTATTTTAAAAAAGCAAATGAACAAACATACTTCTCTGGATGATAGAACAGCTATAGAAAAGAGAACAAAAAAATAAGGAGAAACCATAAATCAAAATCAATAAAGATTAAATTTGTAACCTCCCCAAAGTTAGCACTGGGGAAAGGTTTTATTTTTTATACAGGTCACCTTCAAACACTTCAAAGATCTACAGAATATGGCATTTAAGATGTTTTATGAACATAGGTTCTTTTTTTTTATGACATTGAGTCATGTTTGCTCCTGGCAGCATCAATCTACTTCAGAGAAGATGATGGGCATTTAAGTAACTGCTATTGGAGTTTACTTTCTTTGTGGCAAAACTTAGCTACTGGGCAAGAAAGTGCTCTTATCTTGACTGATGACAGTATGCTTCCAAAATCGACAAGCCAAACACAAAAGAAAGTACTTCTGAACTTTACCAAGACAAAGTAGGACAGCCCTTCAGAAAATCCTGCTTCACAGATAAGTCTGTCAGATATGCTAGGCCTGTAGGCCAAAGATGGATGCTACAACATAGCAGAGGAAACTTGGGTGACTGTCCAGGCAACCAACTGTTTCTGTCATTTCCCACATTTTTTGGAAGTTGCTTGTTTGTACTTCCTGCTTACTTAGGTAATATTATTTCCTTGTTGAGTCTATGATGGAGTTGAAGATTAGATAGTTATAGTTTTCCTTGTTAACAAAATTCAGAAAAGAAACTCACTTGCTCCTACCATCCTTCTTCCCAATCTTCTACAGGATTACCCAAAGTCCACCTACTATTTGGCTGTGGGTCTCTTTATCTATTTCCATTAGTTGCTTGGTGAAGCTTCTCTGATGTCCCTTGGGCTAGGCACCAATCTATGATTATAGCAGAATATCATTAAGCATCATTTCATTGATTTTTTTTTGTCAGTCATGTTTGGTTTTAACATATGTCTCTGGGCTACCCTTACTCTGGGTCATGGCCCTCAGGTGTGAGTTCCCTCTCATGGTTTGAGTCTCAAACTGGACCAGTCACTGATTGGCCTCTTTCACAATTTCTGCTCCCCCTTTGCTTGGGCATATCTTGTAGACAGGACAGATTTTAGGTCAAAGGTTTTATGGCTAGATTGGTGTCCTAATTCCTCCACTGGAATTCTTGCCTGGTTACAGGAGAGGCCTAGTTCAGACTCCATATCCCATAACTGGGAGTCTTAGCTAGGATCACCTCAGAGATTTCTGGGAGCTTCCAGTGCACTACGTTTCTAGCTATTCCAAGAGATTGTCCCCAGATTATAGTAGTTCACTCTCCCTCTACCCACCTCCTACCTGATCCCTCTTGTTCCCATCACCACCCCTTCATCCAGACTCCTCCCCTGTCCAACAGAGATGACTCTTCTGTTTCCGCTTCACAGAGAGATTCATGAGTTCTTTCTTGAGCCCTACCTGTTACTTGGCTTCTCTGTGTCTGTGGATTATAGCATGGTTATCCTTTAGTGTATGGCTAGTATACATTTAAAAGTGAGTATATGCTATGTTTGTCTATCTGGGTCTGGGTTCACTCAGTCAGAATGATCTTTTCTAGTTCCATCAATTTGCCAGCAATTTCATGATATCATTGTTTTTAACAGCTAAGTAATACTCTGTTGTATAAACATACATTTTCTTTATTCATTCTTCAGCTGAAGGACATCTAAATTGATTCCAATTTATTGCTATTATGAATAAAACTGCTATGAACATAGTTGAGCAAGTGTCCTTGTGATAGGATGGAGTGCCCTATGGGTATATGCCCCAGAGTAGTATAGCTGGGTCTTGAGGTAGAAAAATTCCCAATTTTTGGATAAGCTGCCATATTGATTTTCAAAGTGGCTGTACAAGTTTGTATTCCCACCACCAATGGAGGGTGTTACCCTCACTAGCAGGAGCTGTCCCTTGTATTTTTATCTTAGCCATTGTGACATTTATGAGATGGAATCTCAGAGTCATTTTGAATTGCATTTCCTGGATGGCTAAGGATGTTGTACATTTCTTTAAATGTATATCAGTCATTTGAGATTCTTCTGTTGAAAATTCTCTGTTTATATCTGTACCCAATTTTTTTATTGGGTTATTTGGTTTGTTGATGTCTAGTTTTTTGAGTTTTTTATATATTTTGGCTATCAGCCCACTTTAAGATGTGGGGATGATGAATATCTTTTCCCATTCTGTAGGCTGCTGTTTTGTTTTATTGACCATGTCCTTGGCCTTACAGAAACTTTTTAGTTTCATGAGGTCCCATTTATTGTCAATCTTTGTGCCTGTGTGATTGACATTCTCTACAGGAATTTTTCTCCTATGCCAATGCCGTCAAGGCTATTTCCCACATTCTCTTCTATTACATTCAGTCTATCTGGTTGTAGATGTAATTCTGAAAGGTCTTATTAAATAAGAAACACAGAGCCAAATTCAGAGTTAAAAGCCCAGAGATGGAGCAGCAGCCAAGAGCTAAAGACCACCTTCTTACCCCTCACTTTTGCTGTCGTCCTTCCCCTGAGAAAGAAACCTACTTCCTGTGTGTCTATCTTTTTATTGGCTTTCTGTTCTGTTAACCCAACCACATGACCTCCTCATCACTGCCTGTCTATACAGACCTCCAGGTCTCTATGGTTGGTATTGAGATTAAAGGTGTGTGACTCTATGGTGTCTGTGTCCTTGAACACACAGAGATTCTGTCTGTCACGTGATTAGGATTAAGGGTGTGTGCTACCACTACCAGACTTCTGCTAAATTGCTTGCTGTTAGCTCTGACCCGCAGGCAACTTTATTTATTAACATACAAATAAAATCACATTTCAGCACAAATAAAATATCACCATATCTGGTTTTATGTTACGGTCTTTGATCCACTTGAATTTGAGTTTTGACGGATTGCTAGATATGGATCTATATTTGCATTCTCCTACATGTCCACATCACAGATGGAGAAAACAAGATATTTCATGACAAAACCAAATTTAAACTAAAACTATCCACAGTTCAGCACTATAGAAGGTACTAGATGGAAAACTCCTACCCAAGGAAGTTAACTACATCAACAAAAATATAGGCAATACATAATCTCACAACAGCAAAGTCCATAGAGAAATACACACATACACACAACCACGATCACCACCACCACCAAAACAATAGGAATTAACAATAATTATCATTAATATCTTTTAATATCAATGGAATTAATTCACTAATAAACAGACACATGCTAGCAGAATGGCTGCAAAGCAAAGGATCCAACTTTTTGCTACATACAAGAAACATATCTTCACATCAAAGATAGACACTACCTCAGAGTAAAGGGTTGGAAAATGATTTTCCAATCAAATGGACCTAAGAATCAAGATGATGTAGCTATCCTAATATCTAACAAAATAGACTTCAAATCAAAATTAATCAACTGATATGAAGATGGACGTTTCTTACTCATTAAAGGAAAAATCCACCAAGATGATTTCTTGATTTTGAACATCTGTGCACCAAATGTGAAGACACTCACATTTGTAAAAGAAACATTACTAAATCTTAAATCACACATCAAACTCCCATAAACTAATAGTAGAAGACTTCAATACACCACTCTCACCAATGGACAGGTTTACCAAACAGAAACTTAACTAACAGATGTTATAACTCAAATGTCCCCAACCTATTTACAGAATATTTCACCCTATCACAAAAGAATATACCTTCTTTTAAGCACCTCACAAAACATCCTCCAAAATTTACAATATACTATATCACAAAGGAAGTCTCAACAGATGCAAGAAAACTGAAATAACCCTGGTGTATTTTATTAGAGCACAATGTACTACAAGTAAATTTCAACAAGAGAAACAGCAGAAAGCCTACAAACTCATAGAAACTGAACAAGTCTTTACCGAATTACCACTGGGTCAAAGAAAAAATACAGAAGTTAAAGACTTCTAAGAATTTAATGAAAATAAATGCACAACATACCCAAATTTATGGGGCACAATGAAACCAGTGCTAACAGGAGAGATCATAGCACTAACTGCCATAGAAAATATTAGAGAGATCTCATACTAGTGACTTGACAGTTGCCTAAAAGCTCTAGAACAATAACAACAAAAAGCAAACACCCCTCAAGAGGAGTAGAATGCAGGGAATAACCAAACTCAGGCCAGAAATCAATAAAATAGAAACAAAAAGAAGAATATAAAGAATCAATAAAACAAAGAGTTGGTTCTTTGAAAAAAATCAACAGAATAGAAAAACTCTTATCCAAAGTAACTAAAAGGCAGAGAAAGAATATCCTAATTAACAAAATTAGAAATTAAAAAGGAGGGCATTACTGAGAGGGCCCAGCAAATATCATGATGGCCTCTAAGAATTCAGTTAAGAACTATGGGTTAGTTCTTGCCTCTTGAAACTGAACAGGCAGTTTCTGAGGAAGCCACAAATAAAGTACAATCAATTTTAAGTGCCCCTAACAACAGGGAAGTGAGAGAGAGCATGTACCAGGCCTGAGTCAGCCCACACAGTTAGCTCTTACTAGGGCAGCCAGCCTCCAAGGTCAATAGCTCAAGTTAATAACCAAATAAGACCAAAGCCTGAGACTTGTCCAGTCCTGCTCCTAAATGTAAAAACTGTAGCCTTAACCAGCCCTTGACTATCCCTAACCAATTAGAATGTACTAATATGATTGTCACTTGCTTAAGTCAATCATATCTGAGATGACCTAACTGCCCTAGGAACTCCCCTTAGCTGTACTTAAAAGGGACCTGTGAGCTTCTCTCCAGTCATTGTCATTTTGCCTTTGTCTAGGATGGTCAGCCCCAGCATCCTAGAATAATAAACTATCTTGCTGATTATATACATGGATAGTGATCTTTTGTGGGACTTTTCCAGGACCCTTACAATCACAACATACATGAAGGAAATCCAAACAATCATTAGGTCCTACTTCAATAACATGTACTCCACAAAATTAAAAAAAAAAATGAAAAGAAATGGACAATCATCTCAATAGATACCACTTACCAAAGTTAAATCAAGATCAGATAAACAATTTAAGTAGATCTAACACTCAAGGAAATAGAAGAAATCACTAAAAATCTCCCAGCCACACTTGCTGAAAAGAGCTATTACCAATGATACACAAAACAGAGACAGAAGGAACATTGCCAAATTCATTTCATGAGGCCCAGGTCAATCTGATACCCAAAACACACAGAAGCTAAACAAAAAAGAGAAATACAGACTAATCTTCCTCATGAGCATAGATGCAAAAATACTCAATAAAATACTCACAAATGATGTCCAAGAATAAATCAAAAAGATCAAGTGGGCTTTGTCCCGTAGATACAGGGTTGGTTTAAAGAAAAATCTGTTAATGTAATCCACCATTTAAACAAACTGAAAGAAAAAAAAAAACCTACATGATAATCTCATTAGATGCTGAAAAGAGCCTTTGAAATATCCAATACCCCTACATGATAAATTTCTTGGAGAAATCAGGTAGACAAGGAACATACCTAAATATAATAAAGGCAATATACAGCAAACCAATGGCCAATATCAGATTAACTGGAGAGAAACTTAAAGCAGTTCCACTAAAATCAGTGACAAGAGAAAGCTGTCCTTTCTCTCCATATCTATTCAATATAGTACTTGAATTTAGCTAGATTAGTAAGACAACAAAATGAGATCAAGGGGATACAAATTGGAAAGGAAAGAAGTCAAAGTATCAGTATTTGAAGATAACATGATAGTATACATAAATAACTTCAAAAATTCTATGAATGAACTCCTACAACTAATAAACACCTTCAGCAAAGTGGCAAAATTAACTAAAAAGTGGCCAAATTAACTAAAAAAAAAAGTATCCCCTCTAAATACAAATAATAAATGAGATGAGAAAGAAATCAGGGAAACAACACTCTTCATAATAGCAACAAATAATATAAAATATATTGGTGTGACTCTAACCAAGCAAGTGAGAGACCTGTATGACAAGAACTTCAAGTCTTTACAGAAAGAAATTGGAGAAGATATCAGAAGATGGAAAGATGTCCCTTGCTCATAGATTGGTAGGATTAACTTATTAGAACTGGCCATCTTACCGAAAATGATCTACAAATTCAATGAAATCTAAATCAAAATTCCAACACAATTATTTACAGCTTGAAAGAACAACACTCAACTTCCTGTGAAAAAAGAAAAAAAAAAAGAAACTGGAAGCTAAAACAATACTGTACAATAAAAGAACTTCAGGAAGTAGAACCATCCCTAATTTCAAACTCTGCTATAGAGCTATATAATAAAACTGCATGATATTGGCATAAAAACAGAGAGGTGAAATCAAATGGAAGGAAAACAATGACATCAAATCAAAGACTCTGATATAAATCAATATACCTATGGAGACCTGATTTTTGACAAAGAAGCCAAAATTATGCAAGGGAAAAAAGAAAGCATCTTCTACAAATAGTGATGGCCTTTCCATATTTTTAAAGTTATTTCATTTCTTTTTGGGGGGAGATAACAATTTAATTACAGCATTTACTCTATCCCTTTCCTCCCTCCAAATCTTGGTAAACATTCCTCTTGAATTTTTTCAAATTCATACCCTCATTTTTAATTCATTGTTGTTATTTACATATATATATATATATATATATGTATATATGTATATATGTGTATTTATATATGCAGGCATATTTATATATTTTCAAGACTGATCATTTGATATCATATAACCAATAGCTATTCTCTTCCCTGAGAGGACTACTTCTCCACTCTCAGTATTTCTTAAACAAAGCAATCCACTTTATTTTTTATGTTTTGGACAATGTATCTTAACGAACTAGAAGTTGGTCACTTCTGCGAGACTTTCAGGAAAGAAAGGTCCAAGGATCAGCCTAAGCTGCTGCTCTCTCCACCTATGCCATGGTTACAGGCATTCAAAGCTGTGCCTGATTTTCTATGGGCATCCTTGAGATTCAGACCCAGGCCCTCATGTTTCTGTGTCCTGTGCTTTTTAGTTAACAATCTGTCACCAAGTGTCAGCATGTGTTTTGTTTTGTTTTTTCCAAAATTTATAGATTGCACATAATAGATAAACTGCAGAAAACTCTAGTAGACTGGTGACAAAAAAATTATTGAAACGATAAAAAAATTAAACTATCACAATTAACCCAACTATAACTATGCCCCTGTGGTCTATTGCAACTCTTTACTCTGTCACTCATGATGTGTGTTGTGATTATTCCTGCTCTCAGTCTATCAGATTGTGACATTATTAAGTACTAAAAATATAATTTTTCATGTTCTTTCCTATTTCAGTAATGGTTCATTTATTTAATAGAAACTATAATGTAATGTTATCTCTTTTAGCCAAAGATAATTTTCTTCTTCAATTTCCCAAAGACAGAAAGGGTGTACACTACAAATGCAGTTCACTCTAATTCTTCCCCTGTAAATAAATATATTTATCTAGGCTATGATCATAGCACACCAGGAAAAATTAATGATGATGAAAGTACCATGTAATCATACATGCCACATATAATTTAAACAGACCTTTATTATTTTGTGGGATGGATAATAGGTCTCATGGAAACACTTAAATTGCATCTTTTCTGATATATGATACAACTTATAGTTGTATGCCAAGATTTACTGGAAAAAAAACTGTGAGAAAGTAATTGACCAAGTGAGTGCTCTGCATTGACTGCAGAATGAAGGATGGAGTTTCAATATAACTGGAAGATTCGGGCAAGTAACTTAATGCATGGCAAAGAAATTTCACACTTTAAAATACAATGGCTTTAGCTAGTCTACTGTTTAAATGCTTTTATTAATCTAATCCAGAGAAATATGATCTCATATATGGAATATATTTAAATGTGACACATTAAAGATTAGTACTGGAAATTTTTAACTTATGTGCTAAGCTCACATTAGTAACTGTTCTTGGCAAAGGTTTTGTGATAACATTATCATACAGTCATTTGAATCCTGATCATATATCTCTGTATATGAGATACAAATGCTTTAAATTCCAAACCCAAATGGGTGACAACATTTTTCTACTGATTCTTAGTAAACTTCTATAAAATGCTTACATCCATTGGATAGCTTTTGAAATCTTTATAAATAAAGTATATATAATGTATGCTCTTTAAGTCATGTCTTGGAACCAAGAAAATCTATTTGTTCTCATGTAGAAATTATTAGAGATGTACATGGAGAGATGTGTTCAGTAGCTTTCAATAAAAGTTTGGAACTCAATAAAGCTGTGAATAAGCAAAGTCATCAACTCACTCTGGCAGTTTTAAAATTGAATTAAAGAAGTGATCAAAATCAGTGCAAAAAAGGTGTATATACTTATTTATAAGTAAAGCAAAGGTGAATTTAGACCTTCTTCAAGGAATACGTATATAGGTAGTGCTTATGGCTTAATATTTAACACACAAAATCATATATATCATCTTTTACTGCATAACTATGTAGCAAAAGGTTGAACATGAAAATTATAAGAACTAGTTTGACTAGAAAAGCTGACTATTTTAGGAAAAAATGAAGAGTGGTGATCTGGAGAGGATTTCTAATATAAGAGTAATATTTCATTATTTAAATGTTCACATTACTACTCCTCTATTTTCCTACTCCATATGTCATTTACTAGAATATTTAAATGGTGAAAGACCAACGTGGAACAGTATATACAAAGCTATAATATATTCACACACATGTTATATATAGCTTTAATAATATTGTTAGATGAGAGTAAAGATCATTACATTTTTAAGTTATCATGTTGGAGGATTATTATATCTTTTATAAAATTACTTAATTTTATCTCTTAAATCCCCAGTTTTGTAAAATAAGAAATTATTTGTGGAACTTTGGAATATTTTCAAATTTATATATAACAGTCAGGGGAGAAGAAACTAAATTATACTTCATTTACATACACTATTTTTTTCATAAACTATATATGATGCTTTAAAATATAGAATATACTGCAGTTTTCTTTAAATTTTTTTCATTAAGATAGAATTTAATTTGCATATCTCTCTTTTATTAGAAATTCTTTCATATTTTTCTGTTAAATTTTTGACATATGATGCTTGCTTTGCTTTTGAGTATTTATAATTGATTAATCTTTGTAAATTATGTCATTAATTCTGGAAGATTTTACAGACTCTTAACTTCATTATAATGATTCAACAACAGTATAGACAATTAGCTGGAGCTAGTTACTGTTAACTTAGGTTGATCTGAGCTTCCCTAAATTCACCCAATGCATGATGCTTCCTAATTGGTGTTGACAAATAACATGGCATAATTTATCTAATTAGAAGTCTAAGAATTCTCTCTCCCTTTTTTTCCATCAACTCTATGAACTTCAGAAAGGTAGCTTCTTTCTTAGCTCAAATGTTCATATTTCATTTAGGTTGCCAGTTTGTTTATCATGTTTACTTTACATAAAGATCAAATAAATTCCATACCAATCTACACAATAATCAAATAACTAGAAAACTCACCTACAATTAATACTTCTCTACAATTTCAAGTAAGCACAGCAAATAGAATGTTATTAGACCTAATAAGATATTTGCAGAAATCAGTGAATTAATAATGCAAAAATCAGCAAAATCAAGACTTCATTATCAAATTTTCAGTTGATAATATACATTTCCTTAATTTTATAAGAGAAAAGAACAAAGAATTAACAATATAAGAAAAGGTAACAACTGATTTCCCAGAAATATAATTGCGAATCTCATAATACTTTAAAAATACTTACCCTAGGGGAACTCCCACCCAACTCTGCCCCAGTTGCCAGCCAGAAAAGAAAAATTCTGCAGGAAGGACCCCCCCCCCACCAAAACCCACATCGGACCCTGCAATCTATAAGTTCCATGCCCTGCCCCAATACCCATCTTCCTGTGACCCCAGTAATTTCCTGAGGCATGGAAACCAAACTGCCAGCTCTGATTGGACCAAGAGGTTAGTGACTCTTCTTCCACCCAGAGAGTTCTGCCTCTAGGACCGGGACCTGGGACACAGCCAGTTCCTGGGAATGCGTACCCAACTCAGCCCAGTCGCCAGCCACCAGGGAAAAGTGTTGTGGGAAGCTATTCCCCACACCCAAACCCTACATTGGACCCTGCAATCTACAAGTTCCAAGCCCTGCCCCAATACCAATCTGCTTGTGACCCAAGTAACTTCCTGAGACACAGAAACCTAACTGCCAGCTCTCATTGGACCAAAAGTAATTTCCTGAGACAGGGAATCTACCAGCAATCATTGCACCAAGAGATGTTGCTTGAGTTTTCCTGCCTGGCCCACAGTCAGGACAAATCTCTCTCACCCGCCAGTCCCAAGCCGCTCAAACCTGATCAAGTAAACACAGAGACTTATATTGGTTACAAACTGTATGGCTGTGGCAGGCTTCTTGCTAACTGTTCTTACAGCTTAAATTAATCCATTTCTATTAATCTATACCTTGCCACGTGGCTTGTGGCTTACCGGTACTTTACATCTTCCTTGTCCTGATGGCGGCTGGCAGTGTCTCTCCCACCCAGCTTCCTGTTCTCTCCATTCTCCTCTCTGTTAGTCCCGCCTATACTTCCTGCCTGGCCACTGCCAATCAGTGATTTATTCATTGACCAATCAGCAACACATTTGACATATAGACCATCCCACATCAAAGAGAGGCTTTCTGAGACACAGAATCTGTCAGCTCTGACTGGACCAAGAGCCCTGATAAGACGAAGAGAGCCTCCATGAGTCACAGAATCAGCTAGGTAGGATTGGGCCAAGAGCAGCTCCCTGAGATACAGAATCTGACAGCTCCAATTAGACCAAGAAGTAAGACTGGACCCAGAGGGGACCCTTAGACACAGACACTACAAGCACAGAGTGGACCAATAGCAACTCCCTAAGGCACAGGCACTTCTTACACCTATTAGATATAGGGCTGACATCAATGCAAAAATACATACAACAACATAGAGACCAATATGGCATCACCAGAACCTAGCCCTCCTCCAACAGCAAGACCTGAACATCACAATGTAGAAGAAGCAAAAGAAAGCGACCTAAAAAATGACTTTATGAAGATGCCAGAGGCCTTTCAAGAAGAAATGAAAATTTTCCTTAAAGAAGTTGAGGAAAAGACAAACAAAAAATTGGAAGAAATCAATAAATCCGTTAAAGAAACCCAAGAAAACCATGAAAAAGCAATTAAACATGTGAGGGAAACAGTTCAAGAACTGAAAAGTGAAATAGAAACAATGAAAAAAGACACAAACAGAGGGAATGCTGGAAATAGAAAATCTGAGTAAATGAACAGGAAACACAGATGCAAGCATAACCAGCAGAATACAAGAGATGGAAAGGAGAACCTCTGGTGTAGAGGATACAATAGAGGAAATGGTTTTGTCAGTCAAAGAAAATACCAAAGCCAAAAAAGTCATAACACAAAATGTCCAGGAAATCTGGGACACCATGAAAAGGCCAAACCTAAGAAAAATAGGGATAGAAGAAGGAGAAGAATACCAACTCAAAGGCACAGAAAATATATTCAACATGCTCATAGAAGAAAACTTTCCCAAATTAAGAAAGAAATATCTACAAAGTAGCATGTGGCTGGGCAGTGGTGGTACATGCCAGCACTCGGGAGGCAGAGGCAGGCAGATCTCTGTGAGTTTGAGGCCAGCCTGGTTTACAAAGTGAGTTCCAGGAGAGGCACAAAACTACACAGAGAAACCCTGTCTTGAAAAACCAAAAAAAAAAAAAAAAAAAAGTATCATGTAGCTGAAGATTTCTCCAGTCCTGCCTGGCCCACAGTCAGGAAAAATCTCTCTCACCCTCCAGTCCCACAGCTGCTCAGACCCAAGTAAACACCAGAGACTTATATTGCTTACAAACTGTATGGTCATGGCAGGCTTCTTGTTATCTAGTTCTTCTATCTTAAATTAACCCATTTCTATTAATCTGTACCTTGCCACATGGCTCATGGCTTACCAGTATCTTACATCTTCTCACAGTGGTAGCTGGCAGCATCTCCTGACTCTGCCTTCCTGTTCCCAGAATTCTCTTCTCTGCTGGTCCTACCTATACTTCCTGCCTGGCTACTGGCCAATCAGCATTTTATTTATACAGAGTGATATCCACAGCACTTCCCCTTTTCTTTTTTTTTCTTAAAGGAAGGTTTTAACTTTCACATAGTAAAATTACATATAACAAAACAATTATCAAGCAAGAATTACAGTTAAAATATTAAAGAAGATATCCTATCTATCCTATATTTGTGAGTCTAAGGTTTCATATCTAACTTATCTCCTATCATAACTAAGAAAATTATAACTCTACTCTTCAACCACATCAAAGACTTCAGAAGGATATACTATTACCTGAGAAATGGGAAAAGGATGCAAGCAACTTTCGGGTCTTACAAGAGTAGACAGAGACAGCTGGCAGCCTGGAGAGTCATCCAAAGTTCCTCTGTAAAGCTGGGTCATCTGTCTTTAGCCCACAGGCTTAGAGTCTCTCAGTCACACTATCAGAGTAGCATGTGAAGGTAGTGATCTACTGGTAGAAAATCTGCTTAAGACTTTTGAAATGGTAGACTAACATATCCATTAAGAATCCCTTTGTCAAAGTTGAAGATGTTCATGATTATAAGATAAAACTGATTAGTGCTTTCATTTATATTCATTTGTTACAGTAATTATATAGCATGTTGGTCTCTCAAGGAGGATAGCTTAGCCTCAGAGAACAATTTAGTCTTTCAACTAGAGCTTTCTAAAATCCTTATGTTTCATGTTCTCAGTTTATATTCATTTTAGAAATGATGGAAATTATATTTGTACTGTATGTGATATAAATTATATATATATATATATATATATATATATATATATATATATATATATATATATATATATATATCAGAATGATAAGTGGACATTCATAAATAGATCCCAATGAAACATCCTTGGAGGCTTCTAGACAAATGGTAAGATAATTCAATAGAGAAAAAATACACGTTTGTCAAATGACATATGAGAATAATAAGTCCCTACCCTGCCTTTAGTCATAACATTCATCTGATACAAAACACAATCTGTAGTGAAAGCCGAAATTATAAAACTTGCAAGGAATACAAAGAAATGTTTTGAATAGCCTTGCATAAGCCAAGAAGCATAGTACAAATCAGAAGCTTATTGACCATTATAGGATTTAAAACATGACTTCTGAACAAAAGAAGGAAAGATAACCACAATCTAAAATTATCAAACTGAAATTTCATTTTAAAAGTAGACATTATTTACTGAATTATAATTACATGAGTCATCTGAGATGCAAAAATCATGCAACTGGAATAAAATGAGTTTTTCATCAGGGAAATATTAACCAAAAATTATTTGAAGGTGATACTGATTTCCTTTACATAGATATGAAAACATAATATCAGAAAATAATGGTCAAAGTTTGATGATGAATTTCAATTAATAAAACATCTAATTTTCCTTTTGTATGTTTCCCCTAATAAAAAAAGAGACACATAAATATTGGCAAATGCACACAAAGTGATGGAGAGAAGGCACCTTTCAAAACACTACATGTGACCTTTTGGGTCTGGCCAATAGGGATAATTCTACTTTGCCTGAAAGATTTTATGGAAGGAAGCTCACCACTAGATATGTAGTACTACTTTGCCTTGCATTGTTTTGAAAGTATTCTTGATCACAGTGTGACAACTAACCCTTCTGAAAGCTCAGATGCATTTCATTCCTGGTCCCAAAGACCTTTGCCCTTTATGAGGCTTACAGGTACTCAGCTGTGTCAGCTCTTGGATCTTTCACCAGGAGGAACCTTGAATCATTAATCTGTATCTACTCTCAGGGCTTTCAGCTCACTTTTCTCTTCCTCATTACCATAAACAATAAATTGCTTTTTGTGTAGAGCTTCTGAGAAAAGTAAGAATTGCCCCATGGATGCTACATCAGTTGGACACTCAGGCAGACCTGTTCTCCAGAGGAACTAACTGGAGCTAGTTTTGCTATTTGTAGCATTGAGTGAATAAAGCTTGTGTGTTATTTTCCTTTTAACTTTGTTCAAATGGGTCTTGATGACTGATTATTAAATAGAACTTAACAAATGTTGAAGCTTAGAAGAGTAAACTACATTTTTCCTGTATGCATATTAGTGATTGTTAAAGACAAAGCAGAAATAAAAATGAATGATGTGTGTGAAGCATAATGTTTGGATAAAAATTAAAAGTTCAAATTATCTAAAATCAATAAAATATTATTTAGAGTAAAATGGGTACATGAGTTCTCATAAAAGATATCATAGAAAATAAACTCACTGGATGGCAACGGAGTATGTACCAAATATATAGCAATCTGTAACAATTTAGATTAGTAGAAATACCTAAACAAGTAAGTAAGATTAGGTTAAGCATGTTTACAATGTATTCACTCTACAGGTATTGTTTTAAAATAAAAGCAATCATATTAATAAACAAAAATAGTAAAAGAATGTATTGCCTATCTAATAAAATAGTCACACATCTATGTTGGAAATATCTTTTAAAACTTTTAATGATTTTTAAATACCTAAATAAATATGCCCACTTGAGAAAGTCTTGAAATTTTTAGTTAAAAATTTTAGATATAATAATTTAATAAATTAATAATATAATATAATAAATAATTAATTTAATTAATAATATAATAATTTAATTTTAATATGCTTTAAATTCCTATAACAAGAAAAAGATCATATTAACAAACACCTGGTGCTTGTGTCAGTAAGCTTGAGATGCATGGGAGCAGTTCTCTTTGGATCAATAACTGATGTTTCAACTCATAGCATTCTATAGATCTCTGCAATACTACTTTTGAATGTAATCTTTCCCAGAGAGAAGGAGATAAATTAAGAGCCAGTTAGGGTCAAATGTATTGCATCCCTGAAATCATCATCTCTATACTTATTCACAACTTTAAAACTTTTAATTAGTGTAAAATTATCTTAATTGCCTGTATTTTTTATCTCGAAGGGATGTGCACAGGTCTAGATCATGTATGGAGACCAGAGGGCAGATGTAAGGAATCAGTTCTTTCTTTCCACTCTGTGGATCTTAGGGTTAGTGCTCAGGTTGTAGGACAAGTGCCTTTACCTGCTGAGTAATCTCACTGGCCCTAATTTTATCAGTAATTGCATATTAAACATGTATTTAATTTTTTATGTGCCTGAATATGTGCACCATTGGTGTGCAGGTACTAGGGGAAGTTAGAATAGGGTATCAGAGTTTTTAGGACAGGGTTAGAGATGTGGATGCTGGAAACCAAACTAGAGTCTTCTGCAGCAGCAGCAGCAAGTGCTCTTGATGTCTGATACATCTCAGTCAGTCATCTCATCCCTTTGATTTTACTTTTTAAGGAATAGTAGCTATTTTTAAGATTGTGAACCACATGGCTGAGAGGGAAATTTAATTGCAGACACAGAAACAAGGATCCCTAGAGGAAATTGCAGGAGCGTTTGCAGTCACCACGTGGTTCTCACACTAAACCAAGTTGAATCAGAGGCTTAAGGGCAGTGGAGCACAGGTGGGATTTACCTCATGCATTTGTGCTGCAAAATAATGTAGAGAGAAAATAATAACAAAATAACTTGGTATTGCTTTCTTCTGTTAATGGTGTGAGACTAAACAGAAACAGTGGCTTTCTTCTTTTCATTGTGATTGAAGTCCTGAGGAGGGTGTGGGAACTGTGCAGTGGAGCTGAGATCTGGGATTTGCTCTTCAGTCGAACATTCCAGAAACTGTGGAAGAAAGAACACTTGTGGATGAAAATCTTATTAATTCTAAGCCACGTTCTTCATTACAAGTCAAATTTCTCTATTTTCAGTAATTTTTGTTCATAATTGACGTAGCATATGAATGTTGGACATTCTCACTGAAATTATGATAAGAAATCACTAACGAAGCTTTCACAGTGTCAACTACATTCTCAGTGCCAATAATACAAGTGGCTTCTAGAGTAAACAGGTAGTTATTCCTTCCCAATTGAGAGTACTGCGTTTCTCACAAGACCACATAAGAAAAAAGCACTTGAAGAAATTAAAAGCTCATGAGGAAATATACTTAACATTATAGTTATGTTTATAAACATAACTAATATTTGTGTGAAATGTTGGTAATCTTGAACACACAATTATGTGTTCATGTTATACCTTCACTAAAGTGACATTATATGTGATATTTACTTCAATAAAATTTATTATACTTTAAACCATAAATCAGGATTTTTTTTCTACAGCTTCACAGTGATTTGTTAACACCTTCATTTTTATTTCGGTAGGTAATAGTCATTATTATAATCACAAATTCTGCTTGTACCTAATATTTTCAAACTTGCAATATAAAGACTTAGAAATGTTGATTTCTGGTTGGCCCCCTCCCCCTGACCCCTGCACAGCTCTGGCAAAGCTCCCGTGAATCTCCTCTATTTTTGTACCTGGCTCAGGGATACAGCTATGAGCCTTAGGACTTTGCCTTCTATCATTCTCTTAACTCTCCTGTGAGGCATCATTAAAGAACCAACAAAAAGCAAAATTTCACATCCACCTAATTTAACTTCTCCACCTGCTTTGTTCTACTAGGTTCTATTTACATCCTCTAGTTAAATACTTGAAAAGAAGACGAAAACAAAAGAAACAAGTATCTTCAATCAGAGTGACTTATGCAAACTCACACTGGCAAAAGAAAAGCTCAGATTAGAATTCCATATGAATATCATTTGCATTAGAGTAGAATCAACTGAAATTAAGTTTTCCTTGTAATAATGGTTTAAGCATAATTTTTATCTGTCTTAGCCAATGGTGTTCTTTCTCCCTCCCCATGCTATCTATATACACAGGGCTCAAGTAATTAAAGCTTGTAGAAAAAAAATACCAGGTGAGCTTTAAACCATCCCAGTATCATAGCTTTCCTTCTAGTCCTATTGAAAAAAGGCAAGCGTAACTCCTCAAATTCTCCAAAAGACCAATAATACCCCTAACTCAATGCTTTGTATTGAACACCTGTGTCTAAATTTACGGTTTCAAAGCTTCTTCATTCTGTTTAGATATTATCTCCAAACTTGCCATCTCAGCCCTTGTTTAGACAGTGACTATAAAATCCCGGTCTGTACCTGTTATTTCTTCTTTAGCTGTTTGGACAAATACTGCCACTGGCTCCTGCTGTGTTGCTTTTCCTGGGAGATGCAGAGAAAGGCATACTCATCCTTGAAATCACAGAAAGCTACAGACCAAACAATAATTCCATCTATGTAAAGCTGGTGAATCAATGAGCTTTTTGGGATTACTTATGGGAGCAGAAATGGCTCTGATGATGCAGTTCCATCACAAACAAAAGAAAATAAAATAAGCCAACATAGAGGCTGATTCATTAGAACTCCCAGTACATACTAAAGAAAGGCAGCTCCACCACCAGAGTCTGCGCTATCCACAGTGCTGATTGTCTGCTGCTCCTAGAACCTGGGGAAAGAGTCATATAAGTTAGGTTTTGCTTTTGCATTTTTTTTTGTGAGTTTCATAAAATGCCCCCTTCCTTACAGAAGAAACGGTTCCAAAATGGAGTAAACAATTTTGAGGTTAGAGTGCCTATACTCATGCTACTTTATAAGTTTACTAATAAATCAGTGAATAAAAGCCTGCCAGGTAAGCTTTCTGAGGCTCCTTTCTTTGCTTCTTTACACAGAATCACTTATTCTAGAGAAGGGAGAAAAAAATGATAAAGGCAAATCTCTTCCTATGAAATAGACAGAAACTCTTTGGAGGGATCTTGCAAAAGAGACTCCATAAATTGACAAATAGGAAGTCCCTCCATTTCTCATGGAGCAGTCAGTATTTAGAAGTTAAGAGTAAAGAATAAGGGAAAACAGAAAGAAAAATTGCAACATTAATTGTGCAAAGATTACATTTAATGATCAGTTTTAACTACTACGGACTAAAAATTGTAATCTCAAGTAGAACGGTCTCATTAAGTGTGAATGAGTTGATGAACTTTACAATAGCCCAAATTGACCCAGAAGATAAAATTGCCCTATTATAAACCATGTAACATAAAAGATGCATGCATATAAGAAACATCTCTTTCTAAATTTTTTAAGATTTATTCCTAAAGAGGAAAATAAAATGAAGATTTTCACTATTATAAAAAAGAGTCCTCTTGGCTTCCTGTGAGGGACAGGAGTGAGGATGTATCTTCAACATGTTTCTATCAATAGTGTGGGGGAATTTGAAGAAATCTTTTAACTCACGTCCCAAGACATATGTGAGATATATATATATATATATCTCCAAGACTATGAATCCGTATGAGATTGTGAAGAAGTGAGGTGAGGTGTACAGTGTTCATGGTCACAGCAATCCATATTTAACTGACACTGAGCACTGATATGAGGTAACAGAAGCATAACATTTCATAGTGTGGTGAACTGTTTGCTTCACTGTTCAAAACAAAAGACTTCACGTCTGTTCTCATCTACTAATGAAATATAATCATAGAAGTTTGAAAGTAGACACAGTATGTATTGCATTTAAATAAGTCCTAGAAAATAAAAATTACATCACATAACACAATATTTCTGAAAAATTATTCACATTATATGGAATGCTCACATAAAATTCTCTAACATCTACATAAGGAGGGAAGGTTTTATAAAACATTAGATAATCACCAACTCATTAAACAAGTTAATTCCTAACTACATTCTCAACATCTATCTTTGCATTCACTGATAAATATACTTTTTACCCATTATCAAAGAACCTTTTTTCTGTGACAGATGGAGAACATTACAGAAATTCACAATCAATCAGAATGCAGAGAATAAGTAACCACGTAGTGACCACCCCCCTACTGATACATCTCCAATGCTACTTGCTACTCTTGTTCTTAAGACTCAAATATAATAGTGAAATAGCAAGTGGGGAGGTTGCAAAGGCCAGAAGAAAGGAAAGTTTTCTACAGAAACAGAGAATTCTCAAAGGAAGAATCTCAAATGGCTGAAAGACATTTAAAGAAATGCTCAACATCCTTAATTACCAGAGAAATGCAAATCAAAACAACTCTGAGATACCACCTTACACCTGTCAGATTGGCTATGAACAAAAACACTAATGACAGTCTATGTTGGAGAGGATGCAGAGCAAAGGGAACACTCTTCCACTGTTGGTGGGAGTGCAAACTTGTACAACCACTGTGGAAATCAGTATGGCAGTTTCTCAGAAAATTGGGAATCAATCTACCTCAAGACCCAGCCATACCACTCTTGAGCATATACCCAAGGAATGCTCAATCATACCACAAAGATACATGCTCAACTATGTTCATAGCAGCACTATTCATAATAGCCAGAAGCTGGAAACAACCTAGGTGCCCATCAACTGAAGAATGGATTAAGAAAATGTGGTACATATACACAACGGAGTACTACTCAGCAGAGAAAAACAATGACGACATGAAATTTGCAGGCAAATGTATGGAACTAGAAAATAACATCCTGAGTGAAGTAACCCAAACCCAGAAGGACAAACATGGTATGTACTCACTTATAAGTGGATACTAGATAGAAAGCAAAGAACAATCAGAATGCAACCCAGAGAACCAGGGAGGCTATATAGCAGGAGGGACCCTAGGATGACTATGGCTTATAATAAGTTTTGGTTTTACTCAATTACTGGGCAAGCCTCAAAGAAACATTTCACTATTAGGATAAGAATTTGTGCTGTATCAAGCTGATAATAGAAAAAGTAAATAAATGAATAAAAATGAAAATAAAGTTTTCTGTCTGATTTTATTTCCTGGAAATGTGAGAGAAACTACACCCGTGAAGACTTGTCAATGTGACTGTCTAGAGAAGACCTGGAAAAAGACAGCACCAATAGACACACTACCTTGAAAGGAGTGAATCTTGTGGGGCCTCAACCACAGGAAAACAACTACAACCAATTCAAGAATGCTGAGAAGAAGAGAAAGAGCCTTCCCCTCAGGGAAGAGTGCATAAGTTGTCTATTCACTACCAAGTGGTCAGTCCTAAGATCATATACATATAAGTAACATAATGTGGATTAATTGGGAAATACATGTGTGTGTGTGTGTATCTATCTATATATATATATATATAGGAGGAAGGAAAGAAAGGACATAATTATTTACCTGATCTCTATTTCTATATATATAATAGATATAATAATGTATACATTTAATAAATATTTGAAGAATTAAAAGAAAAATGTAAGTGATTTATATACTTAAAATTACATAAGTACACACATTTTAATTATACAAACCCACATATAAATATATAATATCACTTTACTCATGAATAATAAAGTGTCTGGGCATAAATGGCAGTATAAATGTTATGACACCTTAGCTTAATGATGACCTAGAATTTATTGCTCTTAGAAACTGTGTTTATTCCTTTCTTTCTTGGAATGCTATACTTTCGACAATGAGAACAGTTATCTTTTTTCACTCTGTGTCACATATACTGATTTACATTGGCTTCCCAAGAGCAGACACACAATAAATACTATCAAATACAGAAGTGATCTTGCATGATAATGATGAGCCTGTTTTTAAAAGGGAAGATAAAATCCTTGGTGATGATTGATACAACACTGCTTTGTTCTTGTTGAATCACCACTGAAAAGCCAAGAGGAGCCACCAGGGAAATAAAGAAATAGACAAGAGCACAGGCCTCCTGGCCATTTATAATCACATACTCCTTTAGGATGCAAAGACTCAAAGTAATAATTTACACAAATGGTTTCATTGCATGCTTCCCATGCTCCTCTATGATACAGAATTATAATATAGCCCCAATTTCTTTCATCAAAATCACATAAATTATCTGGCTTTAAATTTTGTGTTAACTTTGAAGAACAGGTAATGATTCACAAAGAATTAGAAAAGCCTGTTGAATTCCATGACAGTATGTTTAATTAATGACTTTAAAGAAGGAGTATTTATACCTAACATCATATCACTTTAAGGCAATTTCTTAATAGTTTAAATATGACATCTTTAGGTAAAAGATGGACATTAAATAATTTGTGAGCATCTCAGATTCCTTGAGATACACTATCATTTTATATGTTAAATATATGCTGAAATATTGCCTTTTATTGAAAAAGGTATTTTCATAGTAACTTATTTGAAAGTTAATGACCTGGGAGTGGTATCACATGTCTGTAATTCTAGTGACTTTAGAGACCGAGTTAGGAAGACAAGGTGGAGGTTAGCCTGGGTCATGTAGTGAGGCAATATTTCAAAATAATAATAATTAAAAAGACAAATAAACTTAAAATGCTGTTATATGTCTAGTGTATGTAGCTCTCTACTGATGTGATAAACACCATGGCCAAAAGCAAGCTGGGAAGAATGGGTATACCTCATGTAACAGTTAGACAAGGGAGCCAAGGCAGGAACTTGAAGCAGAAACAGTGGAGGGACTCTGCTTACTGGCTTGCCTCTCCTCAGCTGTCTGTCATTTTGTTGTTGTTATTTTCCCTTTTATTGAAAACGGATTCTTTTCTCATATAATATTTCCTAGTTACATTTCCATCTCTGTACTTCTCCCAGTTTCTCCTCATACCCCCTGTCATGCAGATTCACTCCGTTTCTGTCTCTCATTACAAAAGAACATGCTAAGAGATGAGAACAAAATATAACGAGATAAAATATAATAAAACAAAACAATAGCTATCACATTGAAGTTGGACAACACAAACAAACAGAAGGAAAAGAGCCCCAAGAGAAGGCACAAGAATCAGAGACAAATCTATTCACACATTCAGGATTCCTTTAAAAACACTAACCTGAAAGCCATAATAGATATACAGAAAGCCTAGTATAGATGAGTACAGGCCATGAACTTGCTGCTTCAGTTTCTGTGAGTTTTTATGAGCTTTACTCAGTTGATTTAGAGGGCCTTGTTCTCCTGGTGTTCTTCATTCCATCTGACTCTTATATTCTTTTCTCTTCTGTAGAGTTCCCTGAGCTCTGAGAGGAAGGATCTGATAAAGAAATCATGTTTAGAGCTTTTTGTTATGGAGTCTCTTCTGTATGTAATATCTGGCTGTTGATCCTTGTATTTGTTCCCATTTAATACAGAAGGAAGCTTCTCTGAAGATGTTTTAATTAAGCCATAATCTATGAATATAGCAGAATAGCATTAGGAGTCATTTTATCACCATGGTTTTTTTTTCTTTTTCTCTTTTTAGATTAGGAGTATTTGATTTTTTTTTATCCCAGGTCTCTGGGTTATCTAGTCTCTCATTCTTGCTCATTCAAACAGTGTTGGGCATGAGTTCCTTCATGAATGGGCCTTAAGTCAAATCAGACATTGGTTGGTTATTCCAACAAGCTTTGTGCTACCATTGCCCTATTACCCTAGCATTATGTCTGTGCAGGACAGCATTGTAGACCAAAGATTTTGTGGCTCAGTTGGTGGTATCTGCATTTCTCTTTTGATAGCCTGCAAAGTACCTTCACATATCAAAAATACTAGAATATAGTGGTAAAATTCTAGTTTGGCAACAATCCTATATTTCCATGTTCAGTAAGTCATATGGTGTTGTTTACAGCAATAGGAACTTGATGTCAGTTTGTGGAGAGTAAACTATGGTAATGACAATAGCTTGGGTTGGTTAGTCGTTTCCATTGTATTCCTTTGGCCAACAACTCACTTTGATGTAACCCAGCTTAATTTGGTGATAAGACGTGGCCAGTTAGACTCTGTCTTTCTCATTATTTAGAGACTTCATCAGGATTGCCTTCATATATTTTAGGAAGTTTCCACGGCACTACATTTCCATAACACTTCTCAAATACCCCTCAATTCTAGCTCTCTCTCTCCATCGCCTCCCTTCCTCAACCCCATCTCCCCTCCCCTACCCCATCTGATGTTCCCTTTTCAGTATCCCCTGCCCTAGTCAGCTGCCTTTTTTTATACAAACTGCCACACTACCTACAGATGGTACCATCCACAATTCTCTCTCCCCAGGTGACTTTAAGGTTGTATCAAATTGACAATTGATGCTAACTCATGATAGTGTGCGAATGACAGAGAATATGCATAGAATAAACAAGGTCCTGGATTCAATGACTACTAGAGCAAAAAATAATAATTTTTATAAAGATAAAATACAGGACAACATGGCTCAATGTATTAAGGCAATTGCTGCCAAGCCTAATGACATTGGTTTAATCACCAGGACCCCTATTCTATGAGTTATTCACAAATAGACTCTCTCTCTTTCTCTCTTCTCTCTCTATATCTATATCTATATCTATATCTATATCTATATCTATATCTATATATATATATGTGTGTGTGTGTGTATGTGTATCACACACAGATATACACATGTACACTAAATAAGAATATTTTTTATAAAAATCTATTTCCCTTTATAGCCACCAACTCTCTCATAAAAGTTACATTTGTCATGCAGTGAAAAGTTAGTGTTCAAAATGCAAGTGTTCCCCAGCTGAGGAAGACCTCTCTAACACTATTATGATTATCATATTTACCCTTTATATACTCTCTCTTCTTTTAGTATTTTCAGTATAAGGCCATTAATTTGTTAGAGTATCCTAAATTTTCTTACTTTTTTGTTGTATAATTTCTAGCAAATACATTTTTCTCACACTGTTGAATTTTGCTGTTTTTTTTTTATTTTATTTTACAATACAATTCGGTTCTACATATCAGCCACGGATTCCCTTGTTTTCCCTCCTCCCGCCCCCATCCCCTTCCCCCCCTCTCCCCTTCCCCCCAGCCCACCCCCCATTCCCACCTCCTCCAGGGCAAAGCCTCCCCCAAGGACTGAGATCAACCTGGTAGACTCAGTCCAGGCAGGTCCAGTCCCCTCCTCCCAGGCCGAGCCAAGCAATCCTGCATAAGCCCCAGGTTTCAAACAGTCAACTCATTCAATGAGCACAGGACCCGGTCCCACTGCCTGGGTGCCTCCGAAACAGATCAAGCCAATCTCACCCATTCAGAGGGCCTGATCCATTTTGATAGTGTCTCTGATGTGCCTCTAACAGTTTTTCTTTTGATGAATGCTTCCTTTCATGCTCTTCCATGCAACAGTTTTTAATTTAGAATTTTATGTAGTAGGACAGGCCCATAGGGTCAAGGATATCGGCTCAAACCAGTTGCCAAAGCATGCACATAATGTACTTCCTTATGAGCCATCCTAGAGGCCACATGAGGGCCTAGCAACAGGCACTGTCAGAATTCCTGTTCACTGTCAGAGTTCCTGATCATGTCCAGCTAATGAGGAATGACCACACAATGTCACCAGATTGGGACACAGCTTGGGTGCTCAGAGGAGGACATAAAAGGCCTTCCCCATTATTGAATAAATGAGTTTGCTGTTTGCCTTCAATTGACTCTTGGTGTCTGTGTCCTTGATGCCATGTCTTCTCACCCCCTCCCCCAAGGGAGCTGTTAGGACACAGCAATAATTTTATACATAATTATTGCTTCTGTCTCAGGAGTCTAATTTAAAAAAAATAAGAATAATGTTTTGCTTTACTTTATTTTTATTTTTTTATTACTAAGAAATTTTCTATTCATTTTACATACCAATTACAGATCCCCCTCTCCTCCTTCTTCCCACCCCCCAGCCTTTCTCCACAACCCACTCCCTATTCCCAACTCCTCCAAAGCAAGACCTCCCATGGGGAGTCTGCAGAGCCTGGTACATTCAGTTGAGGCAGGTCCAAGCCCTTCCCCCTGCACCAAGGCTGTGTAAGGTGTTCCACCATAGGTGGGCTCTAAAAAGCTGGATCATACACCAGGGACAGATTCTGATCCCACTGCCAGTTGGCCTCTTAAACAGTTCAAGCTAAACAACTGGTGTGGTTGATACATTGTACATCTGAATAAACTTATCTGGGAGTCAGAGAACAGAATAGCCACTATATTAAACATAGAAGTCAGGCAGTGGCAGCACACGTCTTTAATCCTAGCATTCAGGAGGCAGAGATTTGTCTGGATCTCTGTGAGTTTAAGGGCACACTGAGAACAGAGCCAGGCATGGTGGCACACACCTTTAATTCCAGCACTTGAGATCTCGTGTCTTCCTTGGGAAAGACACACAACTTTAATCCCAAGAAGTGATGGCAGGAAGCAGAAAGGTATATAAGGCGTGAGGACCAGAAACTAGAGG
The DNA here is from genome assembly GCF_007827085.1 of Peromyscus californicus insignis. Lineage (NCBI taxonomy): Eukaryota > Metazoa > Chordata > Mammalia > Rodentia > Cricetidae > Peromyscus > Peromyscus californicus. Next base: position 45,167,928 of record NW_026294491.1, on the reverse strand, counting down.
CTTTTTAGCTTTTAGGCTTTTAGCAGCAGTTCAGCTGGGATCCTTTTGGATGAGGACTCAGAGGTTTCCAGTTTGAGTAAACAGGATCAGCTGAGAAGTTGTCAAGGTGAGGTTGGATGTGGCTTGTTCTGTTTCTCTGATCTTTCAGCGTTCACCCCAATACCTGGCTCCGGGTTACAAACTGTTTCACCTATGTGGAGGGCTATAACATGAATCTTAAAAGGTCTTATTAATAAAAACAAACCTGGGAGCCAGATATTAGGGTGAACACTGAAAGATCTGATGGAGAAACAGAACAAGTCACAGCCACCTCACCTCTCCAATTCCTCAGCTGATCTTGTTTCCTCAAACTGGGAGTCTCTGTGTCCTCATCTGAATGATGTCAGCTGAACTGCCGCTAAAAGCCTGAAAGCTTAACAAGGCTCTAGTTCCTGGTCCTTTTGCCTTATTTCCAGTCATTACTTCCTGGGATTAAAGGCATGTGTCACCAGGCCTCGCTGTTTCCTGTGTGGCTTTGAACTCACAGAGATCCGGATGGATCTCTGCCTCTGGAATGCTAGGATTACAGGTGTGTGTGCCGCCATCTTCTGGCTTGTATGTCTATGTAGTGGCTGTTCTGTTCTTTGACCCCAGGTAAGTTAATTAGAGTGCACAATATATTGGTGGACACAATATCACCACAGAGGGCCTAGTCCAGTCCCATAGGGGCTCCAAATAAAGAGAGTAATGCCTTGCTTCAAAATAATTTATTAAATTGGTTTTCCTTAAAAGTAAATTTTTGAGTGATAGTATGGATATTTGCAGTAGCTTGAATGAAAATATCTTCCATAGGCAAAGATATTTGAATACTTGTCCCCAGTTGGTAGTTTAGTGGTTTGGCCTTGATGAAGGGGGTAGGTCATTGCAAGTGGCTTCTGAAGTTTAGAGTCTCCCCTTATCTCAAGTTTCGTCTTTTTCCTCCATGCTCTTATTTGAAAATGAGAGTTCTCGGTTCCCTGTTTTGTTAACATGTCTTCCACTTGTTGCCATGCAACCTCATTATGATCGGGCTCTTATCGCTCTTGGAATGATAGCCAAAATAAACTCTATAATCCTTAAGTTTCCTAGGTTGTTGTATTTCATCACAGCAATAGAAAAGCAACAATATAATATTTCTTGAAACTCTTTTCAGTTTTCAAATGATGATTACTGATGTGAGTTCCCCCTGGAGTCATAATACCAAAAATCTTACATTTATTAAGAGAAATCCAAAGCATTTTCTGATGCCAGAAAAATAATTCAGGCTCCTTTAATTGGCCCCACAGCAATGCATCCTTTCTGATCTACTTCCCTCGTTAGCAAAGGAAAGATCATTATTTATTTAAATGGAAAAACACATTATGATCAAGGAATTTTGCATGTTACAACAACAATGAATCATTAATGTTTCCTTGGTTGTGTCAAGTTCTTTCATATGCTTCATTTTGCTCATGTGTTTTGTTTGTCCAGAATGCTGTACCTTTTTTTATGTAGTATATAATGACATTTTTGCATCCACAACGATGGAACCTCTAGTCAGTATCTGTGGACTACTTACTCTTTTCCTTCTATTTCTGTAGAATATAAAATTACCTTTCTTCACAGAACTAATCTGGATGCACATGACTTCCTGCCATGGTTGGTTACATAATCACCAAAGTTTATGTTCCCTCTTTGCAGATGGAGGACAGTTGTTTCCATGAGAGACTATTAAATTACTTCATCAGAAAACACTCATGTTTTAAAGTTGGCAACAACGGTTGTGATTTATAAAAACAAACAAACAAAATATTTAAGATTAGTCAAAGAACATAAAAATGTTCTTATATAATTTCACCAAAATGTGAGAATTTACTTTTTTGAAATAAACTCGGATCTCCTTAATTAAAGATATTGAAATGAATTTTAACATGGCAATTAGATAGAGAAGCATGTAAGAGAAGTGACAGCAGTGTGTCCTTGTAGGGGCATGAGAGTCTCAAGAGACATTGATTCTTCGGTAACTTGATTTCAAAAGTATTTTCCCTTTGGTTTAGAGTGTCAAGGCATGCCAGACTTACTTTTTAATGTTTTTGCTATATTTATCTGTTTTAGATGTGTGGAAGTGGGTATTTGTAGGTATGTGGGGGCATGTAGGTATGTAGGGTGTAGCTGTGGAGAACAGAGGGTAGCTTAAAGGATTCTGCACTCTGCTTATACCTTTAGAGTCTTGTGTCAAACACTAGAGTTGGCCACAAGCACCTTGACCCCTTGAGCCATCTCTGTAGCCTTGTGTCAGATTTTATGCGTTATATCTTGTCATTCTATCATTTTTATTGCGATATTAATTCTGAGAAAAATCAACTCAACCAAACAAAGGAATAAATAGTACTGGTATTAATTTTAGTAAAACATTAACTTAATTTTAATATTAAATTTCCTTATGAAACTATAAATTTGAATGGAAATTAAATATTAATTTATGTAAAGCGTTTGTCTTTCCTAACAATCATAAGTTTTCTTTAAAGGATGCCAAGAAGGTTGGAGAAATAGCTCCATAATAGACAGCTCATGCAGAGGACCCAAGTTTGGTTCCCAATACTGACATTGGGTGGCTCACAATGGCCAGTAATTTCAGTTCCTCTTTTGGCCTTTGCAGGCACCCAGATCCGTGTAGCAAAACACATGGACCTGTAAGTATTTTAAAGTAGGTGAAATAAGATAACGTATCAATAAGCAAAATGCTTCCGGGTTTTTAGTATTAACTCAAGGATGATGAGAGGATTGTAAATTATAAATTCAGTACAAGAGTAGAATGTCATAAAAGATATAAAATGTAAAATATGTAGGATTATATACTTCAAATTTTGTACAATGTTACATGCATGTTTTAAATCTTCATGGGATGATCAGTAAAAATTGGTTTTCCTTTATTAAACATATAGAAAAAACTCATTCAGGAAAATAGTTTTGAATTTATCTGATACATATAAATCAGTTGGTTAATATTACAAAATTGGTATGAATATGTTTTTTATGTTAATCACACAAAAACATATGGATTTGTTACTGAAATATTTGTTTCCTTGTGATGTAATATAAACTGATGGGAATACAAAGAAAAGATTGCTTTTTCTTTTATGGACGATTTTCTTGGTTCTTTTGCTTCTTTTTAATGTCATTGTAAAACAGCTTTATCATTGTCTTAATTTCACCATTTGCTTACCAAGTTATGCTTCTCTCAGTATTATTGAGGTTCAAAGTCAGTTCAAGTTTAGTTTTCTAATATGTGCCAGCCAATTAGTTCAGCTCTAACAGTAAGATAGATGTGCAATTCCAAATACACATCTGTGTAATTCTTTTCCCCAGAAACTCATTACACACCCCCCCACACACACACATACTGTGTGTGTGTATATATATATATATGTATACAGTGTGTGTGTATAATATATATTTATATTATATAATTGTATATTTTCTGTATGTAAATATATATACTATATACAGAGATATATGTATTGTATGTAATTTCTGAATTAACTTGGTTCTGGTTTTCTGTTTCTGTACAATTAAACTGGACATTCAAGTACAATACAGGTTATCATATTATTATAACCTATGTATATTTTATTAACTATGCAATAAACATCCATATCGCACTGCAATTAGTGTAAGCTCTATTTTCCCTACAGAACTTAAGCTGTTATTGTGTACCAAATTAATATATTGGGTACATATTTTAAAATTGAAATCATCCTAGGGAATTCAATGCATTTACTCATACAGAAAAAATTTTGACAAATTCATTAGGTTGGATTATGACATGGCAACTAAATTATTCTACCTGAAACACACACTTCAGAAATCTACAACTTAAAAGCAAGTTTTCCTCTTATTATAATTCAACTGAAATGATTTCCCTTGTCTTCCTTGATTTCTCCATTCAGGGTGTCACATTGATACTGGATCTCCTGAGAGAAGTCATGTTTGCCTAAGATTAGAGGTACATTACCAGACATAAGTCCTTCACAGCTAAAATGAAGGAATGTTTTAGGAGTTGTGTCTATCACTTGAAATGCACAACAGTTTTAAAGGTAAACCCATTTTATATAGTCACACTTTTATTCAGAGTAACAAATGAATAATATATAGTTTGCAATATATCCCCTAAATATAACAGCATCATTGAATACACATAACCAATGGGTTCAATAGGAATAGTATTAATATTAACATTAAATATAGGAAACATTGAAACATGAATTTCAAATATGAATTTCATAATATTAAAACCTTGTTATATGGAATTTCATATTGTAAAATATTTTAATCACTTTGAAATCAAAAAATGTTTATGGAAAAAATAAAAACGTAATTATTTTGCCTCAGATCAATGTGAAAATTTAGACGTTGATAGAGCAGACAGTTATTGTGTTAGAAATAAGGCCATTTGAAGAAGTAATTTAACAAAGTTACCTAGTCACATAAAGAGCCTTGAATCATTGAACTGCCACCTTTAAAAGTTTACACAAGCTAAGAAAACAGTATTTATATGAACAAAAATTTCACCTTTAGTAACTATATATAAGTACAATCACCCAGAATGATTACTTCTTTAGCAGCATTTTCAAATTCTATAAAGGGCTACTTTTCCAAGTTTATACAAGGTAAGAAAAATCACGTTTTTATAATTGTTGTTTTGTTACATTAGTCAGTGTTCATTCATTTATATTAATATTAATCTGAATGATTATATTTACCACAAGAGCAGCATTTTCAAATTTCATATCCTTCAAGAAGTTGATGTACTACGGTAGATGACCAACACAAAGAGAAGGGAGACAGGTCAGGAGAATTTATGAAATGTGAGCTTCAGTATTATAGTGTAAATGTTATGTATTGAAGTTTTGATGATTTTAAGACTTTAAAATAAAATAAAATGAGGCTGGGCAGTGGTGGCACATGCCTTTAATCCCAGCACTTGAGAGGCAGAGCCAGGCAGATCTCTGTGAGTTCAAGGCCAGCCTAGTCTACAGAGCAAGTTACAGGACAGGCTCCAAAGCTACACAGAGAAACCTTGTCTCAAAATAAATAAATAAATAAATAAATAAAAATAAAAATATTACACCATGGTACTTATTCAATATAATTAAAGTAGGACTTTTAATTTTGTTTAATTTTTTGAGATTCTAATATAACTATATCATTTCTTCCTTCCCTTACCTCCCTCCAACCCCTCGAGTACATTCATTCTTACAGTTTTCAAATACCTTTGTTATTATATGTCATAACACACACATACACACACATATGAGGGGAAGGTCAATATACATATGTGTATGTGTATATACATATATGTGTGTGAACACACATATATATATATATATATATATATATATATATATATTTATAAAATGTACAACCTAATGTTCAGTCTATATCATGTCATATATAATAGACATGCTATTGAGGATGGGGAAGAGCTCAGGAGTCCTCAATCTTAGACAAAGTTATATAGGTGACTAAGAAAAACAAAGAGAGGAAGAAATATTTTTCCCCATGGTAGAGGAGTTTTATTTTAAATAATATATATTATATTCAGCATTATTTATGTAATTATATAGCAACCTAAGTTAAGATGGAGACTAATATTTGAGTCATGGTTAGCATTACAAAAGGAACTTGTTATTCTGAACCCAGGTAGAAGTTCATTATGTATTAAAGCAATTAGAACAAAGCTTGATTGGTATAGCAATTACAAAAGGAACTGACAGATGTTAAGGACTCAGATCCTTTATCTCCCTGACTTAATGATGTTTTTTCCCCTTCCTAAATTAGTAGAGAGGTTTTCAATGGAAACTTGAGATATATCAATTACTGTAGAGTATTCTCTAAGCAGAATATGGACAACTATTGTGTCTTGAGGAATCATACATCATCCTCATTCCTGTTTCCCCATGGTCTAAGTAAATAATTTGCACAAAATGCAGCAACATAGTCATTGTGACTCAAAGAAATTATAAATTCATCAAATATATGTGTAAAAATAATGATGTGTATGAATACTTATGAATTTACTAGAGATTATCTTAAACATATTATACAAATAGAGATTGTGCCCTAATTTCTTCAAATGTTACAAAGTAAATTGTTTGAATACCATTTTGTTAATACTTTTGACTCATGTATATTTAGAATTATATTCATTTTCATTTATGGTAAAGTCAAGACAAAGATTACCAACTGTGCCAGTGAATCAAAGCCAAAAGAATAACACAAAATGATTTTAATATGAATGCAACAAAGACTGTACAAGAGATATTTGTTAATTAGAAAGAATAATGGAAGAGAGGAAAATGTGCTACAAAAATTTATTAGCCCATAGTTTTAGAGATTAGTTTTTTGTTATACATATTATCATATATTTTACATCTAAATACATCCTCGTATATTTGACTTCATTGCTTTTCTTTTCAATATGTGAACGCCCCTGGATAAATAAGAAATTCCTGTGGGTTTATTAACAAATATTTGCTTTATTTATCATACCACTCCTACTCTGGAATCATCTATTTCATTTGACAAACTAAAGGTCCTTGTCACTTTGAGTAAATCTGGTCATTATAATTAATTGTTACTTGTATTTTTCTATTGTTCTTATATCTTTTCAGTAGTGTATAAATGAGTAACCACTTTCTGGTTACAAAAGGTTTTTATTCCTCAAGCACACGATACAGTAAGAATTAATACAATTTGTGTTCTCATTCCATCTCTTTAATTGATGTGCAACACAGGTGCACCTTGGTGGTGCAAGAAAAGCAAAGTTAAAGAGACTGGAGATACTTACTTCTCTTGTGAGACTATTTGGTGGAAAGGAATTATATGACAAATACAGTAAAAAACATAATTGTGCCTGAAACAAAATGTGTATATGAGAACAAAGAGTCTCTGGAAACCAATTTTAGAAAATCAAAAGTTATTACATACAAACAAATAAACAGATCGTTGGTGCATCAAGAGGGGAGGTGAGAAAAGTTTTCTAACAGATTGACCACTGATGAGAGGTAGAAAATGATACGATGACAGTAAATTTGATTATGAGAGATTCTAGACTGAAGTAACTGTGTGTGTTTGTGTAACTGAGTATGTGTGTGTGTGTGCGTGTGTGTGTGTGTGTGTGTGTGTGTGTGTGTGTGTGTGTGTGTGTGTGTGTGTTTGTAATAAAACATAATACATGAGGAGAGGAAAATACTCTAAAATCTTGGCTGGAACTCAAAAATATAGGAATGATCGTAATGTTTGAGGGGAAGGTCAATGAAAAGACATGAAACGTCAGGAAAGTATTTTGACACATTCTAAAAGTCTTAACACATCATTAGAGACTTAACATTTTTAAAAACAAAGACATTGTGAGACTTTCCCCTTCCACATCAGCATGTCCATTAATACATCCATTGTTCTGGTTTTGTTTCTGCAATTATTTCTAGGAGTGACTCTTTCACAGAAGATTTTTTTGGCAATCTTCCCCTTACAATTTTCCCCACCTCCTCTTCCATGATGATCAATGAGCAAAAGTCATGGAAGTTATGATGTAGAAACATCTTTTGGGACAGGACTCTTCATGATCCCTTGATCATGTGGAGGGGTGGTAGAAACACTTATCTGAGGTGTAAGGATCAGATTTGGAGTGTAGTAAGGAAATACACTGGTCTAGCAGAGTGGCAGTGATAGATTCTTTTCTAAGGTCCATGACCTCATTAGCTCCAAGAAGCTGGCTATATTTCCAGTACCAAGCATGAATCCCTCACTTTTGAATGGGCCTTCAGTCCAACTAGACTGCTGTTGGTGGCTAGCAACATGTGACTGCCACTTACTGCACCTTTACACTTATCTTTCAATGCTGGTAATTGTCATGGTTCACAGGCGTTGCAGCTGTATAAGAGTGTTTAATCATTTCCATCTTTTGGCAATGCACATAGTAGTTTTTGGAATCATAGAAACTAGACCAAAAGAAAGAGGCTTTCAGGTCATATCTAGCTAAAGTATATGGTATCTTCAGCAACAGGGGCCTATATTTTAGCCTATAGATTCAACCGAAGGCTGTATCAATAATCTATATTGTTTTGGGAGTCATTTGGGTTACTCTTACTAACCGTTTAAAAGGTTTCTACCTCTGAGTACTGTGCTTTTTGTTGGGTGAAGGTGTTTGTCGGGACCATTGGCAGCACAAGTGGCCTGACTTCCATATACATATTATAAAATTTTAAATAAATATCAGGTAATATGATTTTTTGAGGTTTTATCAGACAATCTTGGTGTTGTTTTTCACTCTTTCTCCTCCTCTTTCTATGCTGATACCCTCCCCTCTGATCCAATTCAAGGCCCTCCACATTATTCTGCTTCCCACTTCATATCACCTGTATCCTGCTGGTCCCCTCCCAATCATCCTTCCACCACCTCTGGTCCCTATATTCTGTTTAGATTTCTGTGCCTACTCCATTCAAGGGGTCCCACTCCTAGGGAAAAAAAACGTATAGGGAACTATTGACTGCAGGGAGGAGAATTCCTTCCCCAGGAATGAGGTCCCTTCCAACTATTTATACACAAAGAACAGTTGACTGATTTGCCAGGTTGTGTGTGTGTGTGTGTGTGTGTGTGTGTGTGTGTGTGTGTGTGTGTGTGTATACTCATACATACACACTCTCATGCACATGTGACAAAATCAAGGTAAAAGGCTATACATGAAAGTGTGGGGAAGGTGTAGAGGCCCTCTAGGGAGGGCAGGCAGGGAGAAAAGGCTGGTAAGATGGATCTGCTTATAAAAGGTGAAGCCTGATGGCATGAATTCCATCCCTGGAAACCACCTAATGTTTAAAGGAGAGCACTAACACCACAGAGTTGACTTCCACACGTGTGCCAGTGCATCTGTGTATCTACACATACATCGCAATACACATATACACCCGCAATAACAACAAAGATGAACTTAAATGTATTTAGTTATATACAAAATTACTACAGAGTGAACAATATCTATAGATGAGGAAAATGATCATTAAAATTAGTTATGCCCACAAAAAGACTGATGTGTCCCAGATTGACTTTAGAAGGGAAAAAGGTGTGTTAGTCCACTTTCTTGTTTCCTAAAATAGTCTAAGTCGGCATGAGACCATGGAGTCAGGGAAGCATGAACATCCATCTGCAGTTTTAACAAGGATAGTTGAAAACAAATAGGGTTACCTAATAATTCTGCTGCCAAAATTTGTAAATTTAGGCCTAGTAAAGTTGTTCTTTTTTTTCTTCTTTATTTTTTTCTCCAGAACTGAAGACTGAGTCCATGGCCTTGCCCTTTTTAGACAACATTTTCACACAGCTATATAGATAGACCTCCAACCTCAAATAATCCCTCAAGAACTGTTGACGAAATAAATGCTTTCTTCAAAAAAAATTAAGTGCACACAAACAATCAAGTCAGCCATGGGAAGTGTTTATTGGAAATATACTAATTGCCTGGTGTCTGGCAAAGCAAATTAAGTCACACACAGTCACTGTACTTAAGAAGGTTGCACACTTACAAAAAGAAAGAAAAGAAAAGAAAAGAAAAGAAGAAAAAGAACAAAGGAGCCAGGTGTTGGTGGCATATGCCTTTAATCCCAGCACTTGGGAGACAGAGTCAGGTGATCTCTGTGAGTTCGAGGCCAGCCTGGTCTACAGAGTGAGTTCCAGGACAGGCACCAAAACTACACAGAGAAATCTTGTTTCAGCAAACCAAAAAACAAACAAGCAAACAAACATTATTTTGCAACTAGAGTCTGTCACCAGTCAGAAAAAAATGGTGGATTTGATGTGTGTGTTCTCAATTAGGGTCTTATTTTAAGTGATAGTAACTGCTTTTATAAGATTGTTGCTACATTGAACAGTATTCAAATAAACTAACAATTAGCCTTTTAAGTAGAAATATGATCCTTTATTTTTACCATGATCGTAAAATACTATGCTGTAGAGTTAACAACCTTTAATAAAAGAATTGTTCTCAGTTCATTAAATTAAATCCCACAGAGGACCACTTGTACATAGTATAAGAGAGCAGTGACTCATTAGCAAAATTAGTGCTAAAAAACTTCAGAGAGGGTGCCATGAATGCCGTTTTCATAGTGACATTATGCTAGTAAAAAGAAATAATATTAGAGAAAAGGGAGTTATCTTTTTCAGGACTACTCAGGAACTGTATGGATCCATGGTTTTAAAACTTGCCACATCAAGGATCATTGGAGGAGGTTTAGAAACAGTAGTAATGATCTTCTATCCCAAACCAGTAAACTGTGGTAGTGTTGATAGGTTACCACGGGTCCAGAACAACTATAAAAAGTGGGCTAAATGCTTCAGATATGTGCCCTGGGAAATCGGCTTCTTTCTAAATGCCAACCTGGACCACGTGCTTCAGTATTGATTTTTTTTTTTTTTGGTTTTTTGAGACAGGGTTTCTCTGTGTAGCTTTGCGCCTTTCCTGGAACTCACTTGGTAGTCCAGGCTGGCCTCGAACTCACAGAGATCCGCCTGGCTCTGCCTCCCGAGTGCTGGGATTAAAGGTGTGTGCCACCACCGCCCGGCTCAGTATTGATATTTTTATTACTGAATATTTTTTGTTTCAATGTAAGAAGAATGTTTGCACATTTTTGATCACTTTGAAGTTGTATCTTCTGATGACTAAACATGAGTAACCGTTTACATTCATGAATAACTGACTATATTCATGACAATGCAACAACAAATATATTTCTTTTGGGGGAATGGAGATAATAGGAAGTTAATTTCTCCTGGATAACTCACCTTTCAGTAAATATAGTCACTTCTGTGGATAGCAGTAAAGTAGCAAGTATATGTTACCCATAACATAGAGATTATAAAGTCCAGATTTCATGTGGATAAACGAATGCTGTGAAATTACAGTCAAAGTAATATAAATATATTTAATTATTATCACTTCATGAATCTGTGGTCAAAGCTCACTAAACAGAGCTTCATATCACAAAATTAAGAATTATGTAACTCATATATGAGAATCCAAATGACTTGGGTTGTCTAAAGGAAACATGGCAGTGTGATAATTCATTAGGCAAAAAATAATAATAGTGATAATCAAATTCATCTTGAATGTCAGAATTAAACCTTGGCCATAAAATAATTCTCAGTAAAGCTTTGAAATATAGACTACACAACAAATGACAAAAAATGTGGGTAAAACTACACATTTTATGGACTATGAGATTGTTTTTATGACTTCTGGTTGTTGTCATTAAGATCTTATTTTGTTTCCTCATAAACTATAATGGAGAGGGAATTTTAAAACCAATCTGGTGAGTTCACATGGGGTACATTAATTTTATTAGCGATAAAATTATTTTAATTAAAGGATTTTTCTACCAACCAAGTGAAGTAGCTCATACACCCAATCAATTCTGGCCAATACTATTACTATACAAAGAAGAGATGATGATTAATTAGAAGAAGCCCCTTCAAGGACAATTGGCCCACTGTGCACAACTTGAAAAAAGAGCTGATATGCTCTGTTTCTTTTTACTCTCATCATCTATGTTAATTATATGTACTATTAGACTTCAGAAAGGTACTACTCCCATTTGATAATAAGTGGCAAAGAAAAAAAAAAGCAATGTGAATCACACAGGAAAAAAAAGAGAGGCCTGAGCTCTTGAAGACTATTGTAATACATGCTGTTACTACTATTTTCCTACCTAACTTGAGCCTAAGGGCATGCAGTATCCACTGCACATTACATTGCTTTTCTTAATGCACAGTTCTGCATTTGTGAATTGATTTCCTACATCAATCTTTAACTCTATGCTTTCCTTTTGAAATATTGGATCCTATTTGGTATAGAAGAACTAATGACATTAATCAAAATATATTCATTTTAAATTGCTATTAAAATTTGTGATTACCTAGGAAATAGAAAATCTATATTTTCTATTATTTTTATATCAAGAATCATTTATTTCTAAAGCCTCCTGCTCCAAATTCTGAAAAAAAAATGAGCTTACATATCAATTTAGAATAAGAGAGAAGAGGGATTCTATCAGCAAGGGTATCAAGATCATGATGGAAAAACCTACAGAGACAACTAAACCAAACTAGTGGGAACTCATGATAGTTAGATCAACAGCTTTGGAGCCTGCATGGGACTGGAGTAGTCCCTCTGCCTAGGAAGACTTTAATATTTAAAAACAAAAATAATTTTAAGAAAAGATGTCATTTAAGGGTTTATTTATCTATATTACACCTAAGAAAAAGTTTTAAAATGAATTAATAGTGAAATTGTCCTAACCCCTTAATACAAAAATGAATGTATAAGTTACTCAAAAACCTTAAGAACCAAAATAATACAATGAAAACTTTTATTTGATATAACCAACCTTAAAATGTTTAAAACATTATTATAAATGTTGTTGAGGGTTGCTTAAGCTTCCTACCACAAGGATGTATCCACATACCAGGGATATTCACAGGACTATGTGTAATCACACTGGTTGTTAGAATAAAAAAAATGAATACAGTTGTGGGAATAAGTTTGAAATATGCCCAACATTGACATTAATTGCAAGATAAAGTGAAAAGAATGTGAGGCACAAAACAGTGTAACATCTTAGGTACAATTAGGGGCTTTTTGATTTATTGCATTTAATTAACATTCATTCTTTTGGAAGCTTATTTCTTTTTTAATGTGCCTAGTGATCGGATGAATTACACAGTTGGGAATTTAGGGAAGGGTAGTTTCAGGTGTGGTGACAGTCACTTTTTACTTTTTTGTTTGAAAATGTAGATTTTTCATTTTTAGTTACCTTTTATATCATTTTTATTAATAGTCATCCTTTTGTTTTAGTTCCTAATTCTAAACACTGTATACCACCCATCCTAAACCAATTGTAACATTTCTTACATTTTTTTAGCATTTCCGTTTCTTTTTATAGTGTAGTTTTAGTTTTTACTATATTATTCTAATAAATATCTCAAACTTAAAGTTGATTTTTTTATGCTTTATATTTTTAGTATTATTGGGGAATTTTCTCTAATATTAATTGTACATTTTTTGAAATTTTTTTCTTTGTATTGGGAAACTTGTTTTACTTATCATTCTAAACTAGGGATGTTTCAAATTTTTTTATACAGTACCACAATTTGCCATAAATACCTTGTATAATGGTTTATTCTCTCTAATTTGGAGGTTTTATGCCAAATGTTGAGCGATAATACTTAACAACAAGAAAATGATGGTGGCTAAACACTTGTCCTTTGAATCGGGGCCTAGCTGGCTGGGAACTTGCAAATTTAAAAATGGAGTCACCTGACCTTACCTCCTCTTCCCTCATTGAGTTTGCTATCATTAGATTGAGTCCTCCAAGGAGGTTCTCCTTTAAACTCAGAAGAAATCTAAGGCTTTATTCATTTGTGGGGCCACTAAGGTAAATGGGGTTATAGAATAATTATCCCATGTTGTATATTAGATAGAGAGGCCCAAATAATACAAAATCTTAAATCTGATCTAACCTGGATATAACATCTCCAAAATTTCAGGCCCCAGCATCTCAAAACCCCTGTATTATTCATATAAATGCTTTAACATAATAATTTCATTTCCAATAACCTTGTGTAGTTTCAGTGCTAATTTCTTGCTAATTTAGTAATTTTCATTACTTTTTTTGAGATTTTGAACACTTATTGAAAGTGTTTACTTCCTACTCTCTACCGCTATTTTTGGTTACCTTAAAATAAATTGATTAGGGTTCTGAAAGATGGCTTAGTGATTTAAAAAAAATCCCCCTTTTTAAACATATAATTATCCATTTCTCTTATGGACTTCACCTTCAGAGTACATTTATAATCTGACTGTTTCTTATTTTAGTTAAACCAACAGCTCTTATATTATCTAATACATCTGGTCTCCTTGGTTCCGCCCTTTTCCATCTTTTAACAGTGAAAACATTGATCTCATTAAAAACATGACAACTCACCACACAACCGTGTTCCGTCAAGTGGCCTCCTCACCAGAGTGAAACCCAAGCCTATTAATGAGATTGCAAGATCTAGCTTTTCTACACAACTGTATGCTACATCCATTTGAGTCAGGGCTCACAGGCTTTCCTGTTCCTGCCTCAAATCCTTGGCACACAACTGTTCCCTTGGTTCAGAATACTTCCCCATTCCTTCTAAATTTGCATTTCTTATGGTCATTCTGTCTGGACACCTTACCAAAATTATATTGCCTCCCTTAATACATCCATTATCCTCCTTATACTTTTCTCTTTAATATGTAAAATTTTTTTCACATAGCATGAATTTTATTCATTGTTTAGCTTTGTGTTACTCAAATGAAGCACCACAAAAGCAGATGTTTTGCTTAATTAAAAAGATATTTTTTAATTAAAAAAATTTAAACCATTTTTAAAAAGTATTTTGGGCTCTTCTGAGAAAACAAGAAGGACTCTCAGGAAACACATCTGACTAACCCCAGCTCTGTGGGGTCTGCTAACCTCTTCTGCCCTCCATGGGCATTTGTAATCATGCAGAGAGTCAGACAGATAGACGGACAGACAGCATACACACCACACATATACACACACTTAAAAACAAAAGAAAATTTCAAAACATTGAATTATATTCTTTGAAAGAATGAGGGACAAAGGATAAAGAAGTTGAAAGGATTTAATAAAGTTGAAATATAAATTTGTAGTTAGATTTGACATTATAAAAATCTAATAAAAATGAGACAGCTTAAATTAAAAAGAAAATTTACTAGAAAAATACAAGTTGGCAAATCTGTGTTAAGCACCAATCTAAAATCTGGACACTCCAAAAACTTCTTAATAGATAAACCCATGTTTAGGTTATTTACTTGCATCACATAAAAATTTTGATTTTATTGAAATTGAAATTTATTATTTTTTCTTCTCTTGAGTTTGATCTACTGATAAGCTCACACATCTGTTCCTTTATTAACAATATAACAATTAGTTTTCTATAATCTCTTTGAAATTTATTAGTGTATACTTACTGTACAAAACTATGTGATTCAATTTTACAAGTTATATATTTATATGACATAATTTGATTATATTTACTCCCCATTAATTTTCTTTAATTTTATCTAAACAGCCAAATTACAGTATAAGAGCCCTGTGATTCTTTGATTGACTTTCTACCTTCGTCCTTGTAGTCAAGTAAAGTTTTAGATTTCTAAATGAAGAATACACATAGAAAAAACTTAGAAAATTTTTTTCATTAAGAAATTGTTTTATTCATTTTACATACCAACCATATATCCCCCTCTTCCCTCCTCCTTTTCCCTCCCCCAGCCTATCCCTACAACCCATCCCCTATGAAAAACTAAGGCCTCCCATGAGGAGTCAGCAAAGCCTGGTACATTCAGTTGAGGCAGGTCCAAGACCCTCTCCACTGCATCAAGGCTGTGGAAGGTGTCCCACTGTAGGTAGTGGGCTCCAAAAAGCCAGCTCATGCACCAGGGATAGATCCTGATCCCACTGCCAGGGGCCTCTTAGATGAAGCTACACAACTGTCTCACTTGTTCATGAATTGCCGGGGAAGGGGGAATAGATGAGCTCTCCTGAGTAAACTGGGGGTGGGGGGCGGCAGAGGCAATAGAGGGTAGGGGATGGGGGATGAGAACATAAGGGAAAAATCTTAGAATATTTAATAGTATATTGAGCATATGCTCTGCTATCTTGATTCTTTTAATTTTTCTTTTATTGTGTCCTCTGTTTTTACATTGCTTTTCATTTTATTTCATTGTAAAAATTATTCACTATATGTTTTATGAAATAGACTATCCTTAAATTTCTTCTTTCAGAATTTCATGTATGTAAGCACTGTATTTTCATTATATCTACTCTACCATATCCTTTAATTCCTCCTAGTTCCTCCACTTCACATCCTCCTTCCAAGGTTGTATCATTTTTCTTTTTATAATTTATTATTTAACCCACTGAAGACAATTAGTGCTCCCCATGCACACATAGTTATGAGATATTACAGATGTTGGGTGAGGGAACACTGGAAGTAAAATGCTTAAGGGTGGGGATATTGTGGCAGGAAATGGGAGAAAAGATAAGAGAGAGATGAGTTAACCAAACTATGGATATATATAAATGCCCTGTGAGAACCCACTAGTTAGTAAGTTTATTTAAGAATGAATATATGTAGATATGATAATATATATGATTATATTTATGATAATGTATACATATTATCAAACAAAGGTATACTGTATGTATGGGTAGACAATTCTATTCCAAGAAGGCACCAAGAGACATTGGATATTTTTCTGTGAGTCATTGATCAGAAAGGACCAGAAGGCTGCAAAGACTCTCAAGCTATTGTTGTGCTTTTATTAGGCCACTTTTATACCCTAATTAATAAAGAAACAAGATTCTTTTGCTGTAGGATATAGAAAAATCAGTCACAGACTGACTAGAGAACTTCTTATCTGCTGGCTATCTTTCACGGTGCTCTACTGGGCTGTGAAATCTCCTGGTAGGTTGCGTCGATGATTGATCTTGTCCCTGAATACTAAAATCCCAACCATCAAGGCAAAATGTGTCCATTGGTGCAATAGTGGCACAAGGGTGAAGGAGAAACCAACCACTTTCTGATTGGACATCATTCCTGATATGTAAACCAGGCCAGAAAAACATTACTTTGCAGATTCTAGGTCTCAGTAAAGAAATTACAATTATTATCTTATTAAATTGTCATGTTGTCAAACTGCTTTCCAAATGTCTTTATTCCTGTAAACCTGGGTTCTGCTTTTTGCAGTCCTAGCCAGTGTTAAAAATAAGACCTGTGAATGTTCACCAGCAAAAAAATGGGACATCTTTGATCAACTGTTTATCAAACTCAGGGAACATCACAAAAGAAGCTGAATGACTGGAACAGCCAGAAAATGATAAACAATCCTGTGAAATGATGACAATTTTCCTTCACGAACTCATTGTAAAGATGATTTCTTGCATAATACCTGCACAGGATCAACCTACTCTAAATTCCAGCATGGGTGGTGAAACGTGGATAAACAGAGTCCACCTCTAATTGAGGAGACACTTACAGCTGTTGCTGACTAAAGAAGGATATTTGTTTCCTTTGGGGCTATGGCCAATCCTAGGTTTCCAAATACTCCAGGGGATGATCTCACTCTGATGCGCATACAAGTAGCAATTATATTGGCTAAAATGGAACATAAAATAAAGGGTTGTACATGAAGTTGGGAGGGAAATATTGGGGGAGGAATTATGAGCATTTAGAGGCAGTAAATGATGGTAGACGTGATAATACACAGGGTATGCATGTGTGAAATTCTTGAAGAAATGTAAACAGTAATAAAGAGTAAGGTTTGTCTTTATTTTCATAATTTTTTGTGTGACAGGGTGTCATATAGAAGGCCATAAAATAACAGTATAGCTGAAGAGGACTTCAAATTCCTTACCTTTTGCCTTAGTCTCCCAATCTATGTTTCTTCATTGGGCAATATCACTTCCATTCATTACAGTCTGTATTTATCCATGTCAGTTCTCTTAGCTCCTTTCATGCTATAATTCTCAGGTTTTCATTTCCAAATATCTCTCTCCAAATTTATATATATATAGTAATATTACCATTTTCATAAGATATTATTACTTTATTGTTCTTATATCATTATTTACATGGTAGATATGTTGGTAGTATTCATCTTTTTTTCATGCCCTGATTGCAGTATTTTAGAAGCCATGTCTTGATCTTTCAGTTTTCACTGTAACTTTTAAATGGGAAAGTTGATTTGTTGTGCTTTTCGCTTTTTTTTTTAAATCTTTAATTCTCTGTTCAAACTTAACATTCTAGAGATTTTTTTTTTTTTTGGTTTTTTTTTTTTTTTTTTCGAGACAGGGTTTCTCTGTGTAGCTTTGCGCCTTTTCCTGGAACTCACTTGGTAGCCCAGGCTGGCCTCGAACTCACAGAGATCCGCCTGGCTCTGCCTCCCGAGTGCTGGGATTAAAGGCGTGCGCCACCACCGCCCGGCAACATTCTAGAGATTTAAAAGTTTATTTTGTGGAGGATCTTTTCAGATTTATCTTTTGCGTGTAACCTGATAACTTGTGAATGACTTAATGTGAATTCAAGGCAGAAGAGGATGTATTACACTTGCTTTGTATTTGAAATTATTAGAGCAACCTTGTTTGTTTTGCCTGCAATCTACCCTGAACTTCAACCTTCAGATTGCAGGAATCCAAATCTGGTTATTTTTCGTGAGTAAAAAAAAAAACATATTCCAAATTTGTCCACTATATAGTCTCTCTCCTTCATTTTTTAAGAATAATTTTTTAATGTTAATGAAAATTTTGTTAAAGTGATTTAATATAACTACACCAATTTTCCCTTCCTTTTCCTTTCTCCAACACCTCCCATGCACCTGCATTCTCTTTCTCAAATTCATGATCTTATTTTTTTAAATACATCAATGCAACCTACTCAATCTATATAATGTTACCTGTACATACATGACCAGAGGGCTGACTACTTGGAGTTGGATAACCAGTTAGGAGATCTTGCCTGTGGAAGACCATTTCTCAAGATTTCACCATTCTCATCTTGCCCATAGTTCTTTCTTTGTCTAGGTTTGAGGTCCCGTGAGCTTTCCCTCTTTTATCTTAGCATCTATATTAGTGTTTGTTGTTCAAGTCTCGATAAGGAAGTCATTTTGATGAGAATTCACAGCTATAATTTTTTATTATTTATTTTATTGATACTGATACACATTGTTTATATTAGTATGTTTCAACATTTCAACAACCTTACCAATAAGATCATTCATTTTCTTATTCAAATAAATCCTCCAGAGTTATTTCAACTTTAGTCATTATGTCTTGAAGTTCTTCAGATTTTGAGCTTTGACATGTTTCAGCATAAAAGAGATCGTGTTGCACAAGCCTAGCAAGCTGAATTCCACCCTGGGAACCCATGTAGTGATGTAAGGAAAGAACCAGTTCCACAGTTATCTCTAACATCCACATGTATGCTGTTGCAGTTGAACATGCCTCTTTCCAAAGTGATATATGTTATTTAACATTGTTAGATGTTTAATATAAATATGACTTAAATAAGCTTGTTTCTGTTTTATAATTTATAAATATGTAAGTTAGTATACATTCACTTTACATGTGTGTATTTGTCAGTCATGAATATATAACTATTCACACACATGATTGAGTTAATGATTTAATTAATGTTTTGTTTAATTAATGATATATGTAGCATTATGATTATATTCATGATACTTTTATCATATCAATTCTTCATTGATTAACAACAATTCTCTCTTAAAATTGAATTTGCCTTTATTACCTTACATTCATATTTCTATTTCTATGTATCACTTAATTAATATTCATTTTGAAATATAAAGATTTTCTTATATGGAATCAAAGAAATAAATAAAAATACACTATGAACATTTTTAACCTTAATGTTTTTATGATAAAATTTTATGAATACTAACATGGCTTTATTATAACCAAGAAAAGCCTTAAAATATATCTTCTAAGTACATTTTCACAGTAGACTTCTCTACAAGAGGAAGGTTGTTTTAAAGGTCTGTTTAGGGAATATTGGCATGTATTCTTGAATAAAAGTTGTTATGGCCATTTATAAAGATGACTTGTTTGATTACACTTAATATCACTGTAAACTTTCATTTGATATTAAAATCATGATTTATCACATCATGCTAGGTCATGTTATATAACATCCTCATATAACATGCTCAGGGACACATTTAGCACACATCAGTTGAATCAATACAGATAAAAAATAACACCCTTAGTAGTATATCCTATATTAAATTTCAAGTGACTTCTACACAGTATTTTTCAATCATCGGCAATTTGAGAGAAAAAATAAACAATTCTTCTAAAGTTAAATTAAATCATTTGACAATTTTGAGGCATTGTGTGCCTATTAGGAAACTGTTCTCAATTCTTTTTAAGTAAAACAAGCATATATTGACTAACACTTGCATACATTACCTATATTCACACATGATTTTTTAAAATCACGACTTGATTTTAAGTCAAATGTTCTATGATCTTAGTGTTATTTTCACATAAAAGAGGTCCCAGCTGGATTAGAAACAGAGTGGGAGAACGGAGAGGGAGATACCATGATGAATGACGATTCCCTCAGGGGAATAGGAAGAAGCAGAGTGCTAGAGAGGTCCCCAGAAATCCACAAAGATACCTCTACAATAGACTACTGGCAATGGTCCAGAGAATGCCTGAGCTGACCCGCTCTGTGACTGGATGGCCAAACACCCTGACTGTCATGATAGAACTCTCATCCAGTGTCTGATGGAAGCGAATGCAGAGATCCACAGCCGAGCCCCAAGTGGAGCTCCAGGATTCCAATCTGTGAGAGAGGGGAGGGATTGTATGAGCTAAAGATATTGAGACCTTGATTGGAAAAAGCCCGGGACAAAGAACCAAACTAGTGGAAACGCATGAACTGTCAATCAAAACTGAGGAGCCCCCATGGAACTGGACCAGGCTATCTGGATAAGTGAGACAGTTGATTAGCTTGAACTGTTTGGGAGGCCCCCGGGCAGTGGAGCCAGGACCTGTCCTTGATGCATGGACTGGCTTTTTGGAGCCTGGGGCCTAGGCTGGGACACTTTGCTCAGCCTTGGTGTAGGGAGGAGGGGAGTGGACCTGCCTAGGCTGAGTCTACCGGGCTGGACTGACTCCCCAGGGGAGACCTTGCCTTGGAGGAGTTGGGAGTGGGGGGTGGATTGGGGGAGATGACTGGGGGGTGGGAGGAGGGAGGATGGGGGAATCTGTGGCTGACATGTGAAATTAAGTTACTTATAAAATAAAAATATTTTAAAAAAGACTGATATTGTCCGTGCATGTTGATATGTTTTTCTATAACATTTTACAAGAGAATAAGATATGAATAAATCATAGTTTTTTTTGTTATTAGTGTTTTATTATTCTCTTTTTTTTTTTTTTTTTTTTGGTTTTTCGAGACAGGGTTTCTCTGTGTAGCTTTGCGCCTTTCCTGGAACTCGCTTTGGAGACCAGGCTGGCCTCGAACTCACAGAGATCCGCCTGGCTCTGCCTCCCAAGTGCTGGGATTAAAGGCGTGCGCCACCACCGCCCGGCTTTATTATTCTCTTGAACAATAATCCTAAAATAACTTTTATGACATAAGATTACTTTTGAAATATTTATTTCAAATTTTCCCAAGCAATATAGAAAATAAAAATGAGAATGAGCAAGAAATGAGGGATTAGAATCAAACAAATACAAAATCATATTAATAAAAATCATTTTTTTTCTTCAAATAGTAGGAGAACTTTAAAAACATTAAACTCTAACTATATACACAATTTAGTATACACAGTTTCAAATGTTACTATGGACAGTTTATATAATAACTCACATACTCTACAACTCTCTGGTGACATATAATTAAAAATATAGTGTTTATTAATCTCAGGAGAATAAAAAGAATCCAGTGAGTTTACTCATTAAATATAATAATCTACTATAGACACACAGGGTAGACAATCTTCTCTGTGGATTTTCCTCTTTTGTGCTAAGGAATCTGTCAAATGAACAATCTTATTCATGTTAAAATTTCCCCAGAGTAGACAATGCAATTACACATTATCCTTTGAGAAATAACACCAGTTAGAGGGATATGTACATGAATTATAATGTGAAGGAAATTCTGTGTGGTGTCAACGTATAAGACATTGAGAATTTCTGGGTACTTACATCAGTCAGAACTTGTCAAGGGGCACATCTCCAGAACCCTCCAAAGCCTGTCAGTCCCAACTGGCAAAGACTCTTTAAGGCAATTTTTTAAAGTAGCAAGAACACTGTTGTTTAAATTATGTTACACTGGTATAAACAGCTGAACTCATTACTCACTTTGATCACATATGATGAACTTTTGAGACCGATGCTTATCTTCTTCTGAATTACTTCATGGGAAAATATGGCAGGGAACTGGGTATGATGACATGAAGCTGTTCTCCAGGTACCATAATGTTGAGCAATAGGTTTGGCTATGCCTGGATTTCAAGGCAAGATGGAATAAAATAATAAGGTATCACTCTAAAAATACATGTCTTTTTAAAGATGGAATGAAGTACTTGAAAATTGATGAAAAGAAATCTAAGTTCAGATTTGATCTCTCCCAAAGTAACTATCATTTGGATAGAAGGTCCGAGGAAATCAGAGTAATTACACTGTTCTGTCATCAAGGTCCTGAATACTGATAATGAAGATGTCTTAGGATTTCTATCGCAGTCATGAAACACCATGACCAAAAGCAACTTGGGGAGTTTATTGCATCTTACAGCCTGTAGTCCCTGGGTCAAAGGAACAGGGCATAAGCTCAAGGTAGGAACCTGGAGGCAGGAACTGATGCAGAGGCCATTGGAGAGTGCTGCTTACTGGATTGCTTCCTAATGGCTTTCTCAGCACATTTTCTTATAGCATCTAGGGCCACAGCCCGAGGAATGGCACCATCCATAATGGGCTGGCCTGCCTACTACTATTAATAACTAAGAAAATGCACTACCAACTGAACTGCAAACAAATTTTATGGAGGCTTTTCCCAAGCTGAGAGTCTCTCTTTCCAAATGAGTTTAGCTAACTTCAAGTTTACATAAAACTAGTTAGAAGAGAAGATATTTTTATTTTTAACTGAGTGAAAACTATTTAAACTTTGAGCAACAAAAGAAAGAAAACACCTTAAGAGGAGTTTACTACTAGTCACCAGAAGGGAAAATTATGGGAAGACATGTACATGGGATTGAGCCTTGGATCAATAATGAAGACTATCTGGTAGGAACTCTTCAGATTCTGGATAAAAATTTTGTACTGATACTGTGGCATAACTTTTCTTCTTCATACCTATCATACTGGCAAATCATTCTTTTTTATTTTTAGGGGGCATCTTAAATTAAAAGTATAGATATCTAAATATTTAATTATTACTTAAGGAGTTATAGGTATTAACTTATTGACAATGAAATGTGATAGAAAGAACAATGCCTCCTCTCTGAAGAACTTTTCCAGGTATTGAATCTGAAACTTGCTAAACCTCTTGATCTAAACAGAGAGTATACAACAAATTCTGTGGGGGATGGAATATGGTAAAACACATGATAGGGATCTAAGCAGAAATCTCAATGTGGATACACACACACACACACACACACACACACACACACACACACACACAAACACACACACGCCCCTTAGTGGGTAGATTACTTGGTGTAGGTTTACACGGCAGTGTGAGGTCTGTGTTTTCTCATGTTGCATTAACCCAAAATAGGCATCACAGTAGGACATAAATAAATTAGGCCAAGAAGAGGACTCATGGTTTTACAGGATCTGGGAGGTATTTTTTTTTTTAAATAATCTATTTTATTTGGGGGAATATAAAATTTACAATGTTGTATACTTTCCTCCATCCACAAACTCCCATGTACCCCATCCCTTTACTTTCTTTCCAAGTCAAGACTTCTTTTTCTTTAATTGGTCTTACATATATATTCCTAAATACATAAATACAACCTGTTCAATCTGTAGTGATAATTGTGGAAAAGAGGTCCAAAACATCATAAGAGACAAAAGAATGGAAAGTTTTCTGTAAAACTGTACATCTTAGAAATGTTGGAAGCTACAGCTGTCAATTTTCACAAACAAGGCTGTCTAAGTATAAAATGAACAAGGACAGTCCCAGGAGAAAGAGCAAAGCGCACAGAGAAAGCCCACAGAGCCGCAGCCCTATAGGCAACCAAGGAGTTCCAATAGAGGAGAAATAGTCTTGATCAGCCCTGAAAACAATCATAAAGTCATGATCTTTGACACTTCACATGGATTGCCTATGTCATCCTGATTAGAGTATGGGGACAGGCATTACAATCAAATACAAACAAAATGGGGAATGATGCAAATGCACATCAGAGTTTACGTCGAAGAAACTGAAGCCTGAGGAGCAAATATAACTACAACAGCATTCTGTCTCCTGAAAGGCCTCACTAGATAGTACAACTGATCTTCCACTTTATTTTCTTAAAGTAATAATGTTTGTTGTAACAAATTCTGACAGAAAAGTAACTGAAGGACTGAATCAGCAAGAATTTGGTTCCCAGCACACATGTCAGCAGATCACAACTGCCTATAATTCTAGTTCCCAGAGATATGCCACACTTTTCTGGGCCTCCATAGGTACCTACTCCTGGCTTCCACTGACACACACACACACACACACACACACACACACACACACACACACACACATACACACACACAAACACACACACACACACACACACACACACCTCCTTAGGTGAGGATCTGAAATAGGATCTTCAGAACTCAAGAAAAACAGGTCAAGGAAGCATACATCTGTATTCTCAGAACTCCCACAGTGAGGAGAGGGGCAGGAGAATCCTCAGAAGCTTATGGACTGGCTAACCTGTGCAAAATCATTGTGAACTATTTTCAAGTGTCCCTCTCTGAAACTATGTGGAAGATTTGTAAGGCTGGTACATTAATTAGCTTGTATAAACACACATGCGCACACACACACACTCACTATACACATGCAGAAATGAAAATGTAAATTCTATGTTAAGAAATTATATTTCATAATGAATTGAAAAATTCCCATTGAAGAAGTATAATGTACCATGTAATAAGAAACAGGAAAAAACCCATTTGAAGTATTTGGAACAGAGAACATCAGGCTCACAAAGAACTGTGAAGTGAGCTCATCCATTCCACACTAGGTATGACATTTAAGTTATTTGGGTGTACTTTCACATGAATGTACAGCTAAATAGCTTTGCAGTGATATCTCATTGTAAGATCACATATAAACTTGATCTAAATCTTACTGTTTATAAGGACACAGACTCAAAATATATGTAAGGCCTGAAAGTAACTTTTTTTAAACATAACTGAAAAGCATATACAGACGTGAGGTTGGGGCTAAATTTCTCAACTTTGTTCAAAAGGAACATCTGTAAAAAAGAAATATTGATAAAATTGTTATGCGAAATCAAAGGAATTGCTTCTAATAAAAACACTAATGAAATCTTTAAGACAAAGATAGTTTATAACAATAATGATAACAATTTTTTTCTCTAGGTGAACTAAATACCATTTAAAATGCAAAATACAGATTTCATCCAGGGCAGAGCATCAACACATTTTGGAAGTAAAACTTTTTTTTTTTTTTTTTTTTTTGGTTTTTCGAGACAGGGTTTCTCTGTGTAGCTTTGCGCCTTTCCTGGGACTCACTTGGTAGCCCAGGCTGGCCTCGAACTCACAGAGATCCGCCTGGCTCTGCCTCCCAAGTGCTGGGATTAAAGGCGTGCGCCACCACCGCCCGGCTGGAAGTAAAACTTTTAAAACATTCTCTGGGCACTGAAAAACATTTCATAAATTAAAATCGGTTTTATAAATATAAGCACTCACATTTTTACTAAAGACTTCAGAATGGCTTTAGGAAGCACCTTGTATTACCTTTGTGGTGGGAAGCTTACATGTCTATTCACGTCAGGTAAGGTACCAATGACAGATAGAAAACTAGAAACCACTCACATCTAGTTGAGTAAACCAATGGATAAGAGTTACCTACAAAAGGTAATTTTCACAGAAAATTTCTGTGAGGCTAAATAATGGAAGAAATTAACTACTTAATACACCTCTGAGGTGAGATGGGCACTCTTTATTTATTCCTCTATTGCTTCAGTATTGCTTGCTGATACTTGTCTCCTGGGAGGGAATGCTAATGTGCCCAATATTGACAGCATCATTTGACAAAAATAGATGTTATGACTTGAAGACAATAACCACTCTATTGTACCTGGGAAACAAGAGTTCCACAACACATGTGATAATAAGTTTTTCAAACTGTGAAATGTTTATGAATACAAATATGTTTTGAGACTATAAATTTATGCCTAAATCAATAAACTCTATTTGACACCAGAATTATAACAAGGACATCAAATATATATTTATACTTACATTCCTCAATATAAAATGTATATTCCTCAAATATTGATAGAATATCACAAACAACAAGGCATCATGAAAACTGTACAAATGAACTCTGATACCTGTCCATAGGTAAAGAACCATGTAGAGGAAAATTTATGTTTTCTTCAGAATGGGTCTCTTGGTTTTCCTTTTTTATTTAGAAATCAAATACTTTTTATGAACAAATAATGGTTTTCAGTTCCTGGAAGTACCAGTAATATGTTGTGCAATTTGTCTTCTGATTCTCCATGTCTCAGTTTTAGATTAAGTCTGTTTTGTTTTCAGGATGTTTGAGGAGCATCACATTTTCTATGAAATGTTAATTATAACAAAAACAGTATCTTTACAGGAGCTGTTTCTAAGCATAAAGTCAGAAAGCCCATGACAAATCAAAAGTATAATTTGAGACAGGAAGATCTATTGTTTAAATAGATCATGCTTTGCATTTTTCACAAATTGATATGAGATTAAAGTTTTATTAAGTTATATATTATCTAGCAATTTTAATAACTTATTCTTGTAATTATGGTGATTTTTATTGATGCCAGTGAAGTGTTCCTTTATTAACTAAGATGATCTTCCTTTCTATTTAATTTCCATTGTAACCTGCACAGTTTTTTTTTTTGTTTGTTTTTTGTTTTTTGTTTTTCGAGACAGGGTTTCTCTGTGTAGCTTTGCGCCTTTCCTGGAACTCACTCTGTACCCCAGGCTGGCCTCGAACTCACAGAGATCCGCCTGGCTCTGCCTCCCGAGTGCTGGGATTAAAGGCGTGCGCCACCACCGCCCGGCTGTAACCTGCACAGTTTTAAAGTGAATACATTTTACATGAAAACAAACTAAAACAGAACCTAAAGTCTAAACAAAAAGCAAGAAAAAAGATGAACAGCATATAAAAGTCTCCCTGTCTCTGTCTCTGTGCGTATGTGTTGTAAATCCATGTTTATTGTTTTTTTGATTAATCTTGATATCAGCACACCATATTTCCTCGTCTATTACATTTACATATACTAAATTCTATCTTGTCTTCATATGTCCCAAAAAAACAAATAAACTTGTTTTTCAAATTTTAGTGTGAAATGATTTACCAGGCATTGCTTAATTCACTTGACCAATTCTAAAATAGATGCCATTGTATTATCCATATACATGTCACAATTTATTGTAAGAAGCTTCTGTATATCAAATATTATTGTATTATTAAATTTCAACTGTATTGTGAATTATGTCTTAGTTCCTATACATACAATTATGTGTCATCTTTTTTATTCTTCTTGGAGACAATACAATACATAAGTTACGCATTTAAATCGAGTTTGACAATATTAAAGCTTTCTATGGTATGACTTTTAGATTTAATTACATATTTAAAACTACAGAATGTTTTTATGTATGTTATATGACTGTGTGCTACCTGGGACAGATTTTTATTATATTTCATAATACATATAAGTAGATTTTTATGGTATAACCTTTTTACATGACTTTTCAAATTATGCTGTGAGATTTAGAATTTCATGGAGCTGTTTATACAATCCCTTTAAGAAGCTGACCTTTCTCTTGAGCACAGCTCACAATTTTAAAATGTAGTTTATGATTACTTAGTCCAATAGAATTAATGAAGAATCCAGGCAGGTGGATCACAGCATTAGGACTTAGGATGTTACAGAGGGAAATCATTTAGTTCCTTCAGTTCTGGAAAAAAAAATGTTCATTGAAATATAAATGAATATAAAATATTAATTATGGTATTTAAATAAGGTCATAATTTAAACTTATTATTTAATAGATTTCTGTATTTTACCTTTTGTATTGTTCAGCTTTTGAAATTCAATTACAATATCAAATGTATTTTTAAATAATATATGTTACTATATTCATAAAACCTGATCATCACATTTATTTTCACAAGTTAACAATTTTGCTATATTGACTACTTAAATTATTGTTAATACATGATAGTATAATTTTCAACATACTTTATAAAAACATTGAAGTACTTTACACCAAGCAGCTTTTAATTAAAAAGTCATTTATTTTTGCCCTGGGTATATATATGCAACATGCGTGTTAGCACTAATTTTATATTACTGGATAGGATAACAAATGTCTTAACATACACCATGTAGAGTGTTTAAAAAAGTGATAAATGACTTAATAAAGTGAAAATATTTTATTTTTTGTGAAAGATTTTCATATATATGTGTGTATGTGTGTTTAACATGGTTTTATATATTTAACATGTTTTACTATATTCAATAGAACATAATAAATATTCAAATCGTTAAGTATAATAGGTAAGCTTCAGTTATCAATGCCAAGTTTTAGAAATTCTTCAAGAATATAGACTTACTAACTTCTTTATGCAAACAAAATCAAACATGAAATGTTAGCATAAGAAACCTCAAAAAAGGAGTGAAATGTTCTAGACATGAATGATATATGAGCATGCATTTCATATGAATGTTAACATAAAACTAAACCCTCTCATATTATAATTGTATTCACCTTTCAAAAAATGGGAAAAATTATAAATAACAATATACGTCAATTTACTGATTCATCCTCTCTCAGCAGCCATAGATTACCTCCAGTTCTTCATTTAGGAATGAAGTCCTTAGAGAATTCCCTGATCCATGGTGTCATTTAAGTTGGTGTTATCATCTTTATGTCATGTTTAGGCAATCATGTATTTGATATTTTCAGAATCCAACTTTCCTGTAACGTATAGAAGACACATTCTTGCAGCACATATCCTGTCCTGGTCTTCTGGCTCTTTTGATTTTGCAGCTTCCCTTCCCCAAAAGTTCTCCAGTCTTATTAGGTATGAGGTGGTTTGGGATGTGTCATTTGGAGCTAGGAACTCCACAGGCACTTGTTTTCTGCAATTTCATCAGTTGTGGTTTTCTTTAACAATCTCTATCTGCTGCAAAAAGAAGCTTCTTAGATGAGGGATGAGTAATTCACTTATCTGTGTATATAAGGACTTTAGCAATAGAGTATTCCTTTAAATTTTGGGGAGAAAACCAAAGCCATGACAACAGACTATATCGCTGTAGGTTCTCTTGGATACCTCAAACCAACATGCCTGAAACTGAAGCTTTGTTAGATAATCTATGGCTCTTGGGGGAATACTATTCACCAAGTGACATAACTTCATTTAAAATACACACATGTATGTATATATACATACACTCATATATGTGTAAGTATAAGTAGACATGAAGCAATATGAATTATCCCTACAGCTTTTACACACCCAACTTAGTGAAATTTATTGAAACACACAGGTGGTCAAGTGTGTCTTATTTTCTGTTTTATGCATGAATTTGCAGTTAATAAATCCCAGTTTTGCTTCATACTGCCTTGTTTTGAAATGCTTCTCTGTGCCAAAGACTATATTTAATTTTAGCTGAGTGAAGGTCCCTAAAAGGTCAATGGAACTCCTTAGGTTGCTGCAAAGGCTGGTTGAACTATGTCTACATTCTTATCACTACTGAACATACTACTTAGAAAATAAAATAATGTAAAATATATAATTTTAAGAAAAAAGCAAAGAGAATGAGGAATACAGATTTATTATTCTATAGCCAAATAAATATTTATAATTCAGATTCTAAAATGTATACTAAAAATTGAATGGGTGACATTTTATAGCATGTTCATAGTTAGAAAGCTTTTAAATATGCTGCTTAGGGGCCGGGAAGTGGTGGCACATGCCTCCTATCCCAGCTCTTGGTAGGCAGAGTCAGGCAAAGCTCTGTGAGTTCGAGGCCAGCCTGGTCTACAGAGAGAGATCCAGGACAGGCACCAGAACTACACAGAGAAGCCCTGTCTCAGAAAACCAAAAATAAGTAAATACATTGGTTAGACCAAAATTCAATTGTTTGATATCATATGAAGCAAAAATTTATCCTTCTTTTAGTATGATTGTGTGGAACTTATGTATTCAAAAATAAAACTTTTGATTAAGAGGAAAAATTCTAGGGTACATCAAAACATGGTATTTGCTTTGGTTAGAATGAGAATGTTCCCTGTTTATCTATTTGAATAATTTTACCCAGTTGGTGGCGCTGTTTTGAAAGTCCGGGAAGTGTGGACGCACTGGCAGAAGTATGTCACTGGGCATAGGCTTGGAGATTTTTTTTTTTCCTTTTTTTTTTTTTTTTATTAATTTATTTTGCAATACAATTCAGTTCTACATATCAGCCACGGATTCCCTTGTTCTCCCCCCTCCCGTCCCCCTCACCTTCCCCCCAACCCCCTCCCCCCATTCCCATCTCCTCCAGGGCAAAGCCTTCCCCACAGACTGAGGTCAACCTGGTAGACTCAGTCCAGGTAGGTCTAGTCCCCTCCTCCCAGGCCGAGCCAAACAATCCTGCATAGGCCCCAGGTTTCAAACAGCCAACTCATGCAATGAGCACAAGATCTGGTCCCACTGCCTGGGTGCCTCCCAAACAGATCAAGTCAATCAACTGTCTCATCCATTCAGAGGGCCTGATCCAGTGGGGACCCCTCAGCCATTGGTTCATAGTTCATGTGTTTCCATTCATTTGGCTATTTCTCCCTGTGCTTTATCCAACCTTGGTCTCAACAATTCTCGCTCATATAAACCCTCCTCATTCTCACTAATTGGACTCCCAGAGATCCACCCAGGGCCTAGTCATGGATCTCTGCATCCAGATCCCTCAGTAGTTGGATGAGGTTTCTAGCACGACAATTAGGGTGTTTGGCCATCCCATCACCAGAGTAGGTCAGTTCGGGCTGTCTCTCGACCACTGCCAGCAGTCTGTTGTGTGGGTATCTTTGTGGATTTCTGTGGGCCTCTCTAGCACTTTGCTTCTTCCTATTCTCATGTGGTCTTTATTTACCATGGTCTCCTATTCCTTGTTCTCCCTCTCTGTTGTTGATCCAGCTGGGATCTCCTGCTCCCCCAAGCTCTCTTTCCCTCAACCCTCGTCTTTCATTACCCCCACTCATGTCCAGGCTGTTCATGTAGATCTCATTCCATTTCTCTGTCATTGGGTGATCCCTGTGTCTTTCTTGGGGTCCTGTTTTCCAGGTAGCCTCCCTGGTGATGTGAGTAGCAGACAAGTCATCCTTGTTTCATGTCTAGTATCCTGCTATGAGTGAGTACATACCATGTTTGTCTTTCCGAGTCTGGGTTACCTCACTCAGGATGATTTTTTCTAGATCCATCCATTTGTCTGCAAACCTCATGATGCCATTGTTTTTCTCTGCTGAGTAGTATTCCATTGTGTATATGTACCACATTTTGTTTATCCATTCTTCAGTTGAAGGGCATCTGGGTTGTTTCCATGTTCTGGCTATTACAAACAATGCTGATATGAACATAACTGAACAAGTGCTCTTATGGTGTGGTTGAGCATTTCTTGGGTATATGCCCAAGAGTGGTATAGCTGGATCTTGGGGGAGATTGATTCCCAATTTTCTAAGAAAGCGCCATATTGATTTCCAAAGTGGTTGTACAAGCTTGCATTCCCACCAGCAGTGGAGGAGAGTTCCCCTAGCTCCACATCCTCTCCAGCATAAGGTGTCTTCAGTGTTTTTGATCTTAGCCATTCTGACAGGCGTAAGGTGGTATCTCAGAGTTGTTTTGATTTGCATTTCCCTGATGATTAGGGATGTTGTGCAGTTCCTTAAATGTCTTTCGGCCATTTGAGTTTCCTCTGTTGAGAATTCTCTGTTTAGTTCTATAGCCCATTTCTTAATTGGACTGTTGGGCATTTTGATGTCTAATTTCTTGAATTCCTTATATATTCTGGATATCAGTCCTCTGTCAGATGTGGGGTTGGTGAAGATCTTTTCCCATTCTGTAGGCTGTCGCTTTGCCTTGTTGACCGTATCCTTTGCTCTACAAAAGCTTCTCAGTTTCAAGAGGTCCCATTGATTGATTGTTTGTCTCAGAGTCTGTGCTACTGGTGTTCTATTTAGGAAGTAGTCTCCTATGCCAATGCGTTCAAGACTACTTCCTACTTTCTCTTCTAGCAGGTTCAGAGTAGGATGCTCCAGTGGCGCAATCGGTTAGCGCGCGGTACTTATACAGGCTTGGAGATTTTAAAGCCTCTCACTGTTTCCAACACGCTCTCGGTTTCCCGCTGCGTTTCAGGATGTGAGCCTTCAACTTGCTTCTCCAGCCTCCCAGCCTGCCTTTTCTCATACTTTCCCACTATCATGGACTCTTTAACACGTTGGAACCACAATCCTAAATAAACTTTTTCCTTGAGTAGCATTGGTCATGGCATTTATCACAGCTAAAGAAATGTGTACAGTACTATAACATATTTTACATGTTCAATCACAACATCTTATACAGATAAACCCACAAATTTTTTAAACCAAAAAAAAAAAACTGATTGTGTAAAACTACAACTTTTAAAATTCTAGCATATTCACATATTCTAAAATATTTGTGATACCTCATATGAAGGTAGTAATTTTAATTCCATAGCACTTATATGTTAAATATATTTGTACATACTAGCCAGATTTATTGGTTTCCTCTTCAAACTCATTAAAGGACAATGAACAATCGAGAAAAGGAAACATCAGCAGAAATAAAATATCAGGATTTGGAATATTGAAATATAGGTGAATTGGTGATTTGGTAGACCAGAAACACCTCGTGTTCTCTTGTCAGAGGGGATGCCACTAAAGTAAGATGATTAGTTGGAAGATATAGAATTAAGCTTAGACATTCTGAGTGTTATGTCAGAATGAAAATCAAAGCTCTGACTACAAGCCCTTTGTCTTCTAACTTCCTTCTGTCACCCTACTTTATAGTTCAACCCCAAAACTAAAACAGAAACTAGGCTTGTACCACAGCAGACCAAACAGAGAGCCCACCCCATTCTTCTGTTCTACATTAGCAGCATTGGTTATGGCCAGATTTATTGACTCCAGGAGGACTCACCAAATAATCAATATAGAGAAATTTAGCAGCATTCAAAATGAGCATCAATCCAATTACCATTTAGATGATTCTAAGTTCTTCTCTCTATTCTGTTTCCAATATCTGGCAGACATTGTACTTTATGTGGATAAGGGATTTCTCCATTTTTTATGCAAATTCATCTTAGCCGACTTTCTTCTCATTAAAGAGGGCTACTGTTCAATCTGCAAGATGGCTTAGCAGGAAAGGGATAACTGTTTGAGCCTGATGACGTAAGTTCAGTCCCTGGAACCCACACAATGTCAAGAGAAAAAAAAAAAAAAAACCTCCACAGAGTTGTCTTCTGACTGGTCCATCTGTGCCGTGTCACACACAGTACATACTCATGCATCATACTCCGAATACTACATACATGTGTATATTTAAATAGTGCCACTCTCCAAAATTGCCAGGTCTTAAAAGAAGGTATTATTTTAAGTTCAACTGTCCTTTGCCAAATCAGTATCCATTTATTTCTAAATATCTTGCCAAGGTCCCTTCTCTCTCTCAGCACATTCCCGCTTTTCTCAACACAATCATATGTAGCCTCCTTCCCCGGTTCATTGCATTTCTCTGTTTTCTCTTCTTTTTCCAAGCTACTGAAACAAAAATAAGTTTCTAAATCGGAAATGGGATCAAATCACTGTTCACTTGTCCTGTGTCCCTGAATAAGAAGCTCCATGAGAGATGCTCTAAATACTGACTCTAAATTTACAAGGCACTCATTGCCTGTGAGGGCTTCAGAGACTAGAGGACAAGCATTGATAGGTGACTTTCACTTTGATGGTGGATTTTAGTTGTACTTCTATATGCCTCTTAAATTTTAATTCTCTCAAATCCCCTTATTTTAAGTTTTCAACTGTAATGTGTTATGAACTTATTTAGTTCTATGATCCCTTGCTGTGCATTTTTTTACGACAAAGGAGGAATAAAGATAAGCAACTTAGTATGTTTTCTTCCTCTCGTAGAACATCAGAGACCCAGGTAAGTTATAAGCAACATTTTTTTCTTTGATAAATTTGAACCAGAGCATCACATGATAATCTAGCAGAAAAAAAAAATAAGATCCACACAACCAGGAGGCAGACAAGTGGTGGTAAATATATAGGGAACTTTTTCAAAACATAATTTACTGAATTTCACAAAAATAACAACAAACAATTAAGGAGAACAGAGACTTCATAGTAATTATTAACTATCTAAACTTTTAACACATGCCAAAAAGAAAAATCAACTCAAAATAGATCAAAGGCCTTAATTACAGATATTACCGATATGAAATTCTGAAACTCCTAGAAGACAGCATAGAGGAAGGATGTCAAGGCACTACCAAATGCAAAAATCTCCTGGTTCCTTAGCACTTAGGAACAAAACCAGTAATTGACCAAAGGTGACTGCGACAACAATAATCCTCTGTAGAAGAAAGGAAGTAATCTTCAGAGTAAACCCAATCCCTGCAGAATGAGAGCAAGCCAAGCTATTCGTCAGACCTGGGACTGACATCGCACGCACAAAGAAAGTCAAGCACTTAACAAAACCAAGTCGTCTGATGACTGGTGAAACTTATGTTTTCCTCAGGGTTCTTAACCGCATTAATAAAATAGATTACCAACAGATTCAGGAGAAAGCTCGTGTACATTTTTATTTGAATTTGGAATAAAAGCAGCAACTGTATGAGCAAACAGAAAATTTTAAGAACCGTCCCATGAGGAGGGGAGATGGGGAAGAGGTCATGCCTTTTATTTAAAACATGTAACAGAGAAACAGAACAGTGAGAAATTCCAGAATGTCAGGAAAAATATGTTTAGCCTTGAATCTGAGCTCTGAGAGGGCTCAATCCCAGGCGTTTATCTCCCAGGACCAAAGATCGCACCAGCGCCACATGGTTAGAAACAGACAAATAACCGACTAAGGTGACAGGAGCCATAAGCCTTAGCGACCCTTGACACACATGCTGCCATATTTGGGCTTCCCTCCTCTTTTCTTAGATCTAGGCCTTGCTTAAGTCTCCATAGCACCAGAACCTCTTCTCACAAATACCAGAACCTCTTCTTAGATATCAGGTGAACGAGCTGCAGTTAGGCAATTAGGCAGTTAGACAAGGGTAGATAGATAACACCAGAGCAACATTCCCTGCTGGCACAACAGCCCATAATTAAGTCCCTTCCTGCTTGCAACCCCCATAATTAAGTCCCTTTCTGCTTGCAACTCCCTTTGCCTACCTATATATGCCTTGAGAGAAAAATAAAATTTTGGAGCTTGATCAGACATCTTGTCTTGCTCTCATTCTTTGTGTCTCTTGTCCCTCTCATTCACCGGCCCTCCTTTTAGGTTTCTGTTGAAGACCCTGCTGGCCGGGGCACTAAGGAAAGAAAAACAATCACCAAATGGGAGAGGACTAATGAGGTAAGGGAAGAACCCAGAACATTAAGCCATGTATAGGACACTCACAGTCCTTACCTTTTCCATGACTATTAGTGGTTTAGTTTTCTTTTTCCACTCCTTTTATTACAATAAATGAGCCAAAAGAAGAACTTATGGATTTCTCCTGAAAACTGGTTTCTTTCAAATGTAAATCTTGATGTTGTAGGGAAGTGCCTGTTGCTGTGGGATGTTCTGTATGGCAAATGTGTTGCTGATTGATCAATAAATAAAACACTGTTTGGCCATTGGCTAGGCAGGAAGTATAGGCGGGACAAGGAGGAGAATAAAGCTGGGAAGTGGAAGGCTGAGTCAGAGAGACACTGCCAGCCGCCATGATGAGAAACAGCATGTGAAGATGCCGGTAAGCCACGAGCCACGTGGCAAGGTATAGATTTATAGAAATGGATTAATTTAAGCTGTAAGAACAGTTAGCAAGAAGCCTGCCACGGTCATACAGTTTGTAACCAATATAAGTCTCTGTGTTTACTTGGTCAGGTCTGAGCGGCTGTGGGACTGGCAGGTGAGAGAGATTTGCCCTGACTGTGGGCCAGGCAGGAAAACTCAAGCTACAGCCTGTTCTTCAACAATTTAATTAAAATAGAGGAAAAATGGTATAAATAAGCACTTCTGTCCTGCAGTTTATAGTCTTAGGCATGATTTAGGAATTATCTTTGTGATCCACCTCCTATTACTTTCCTATTTACCAGAAAGGAAAGATGTACAATCACTCCACCATAGTATTTTAAATACCTCACGGGAACACTCATGGCTTTCTCTGAATCTATTAAAAGAAAGTTAGTTGCTCCTGACCAGGAAAAAGAGAAGAAGAGGGGAGAGGTGGGGAGGGCAGGGGAAGGAAGGAGAGAGAAGGAGAGGAGAGGAAGGGGAAGAGAAGGGAAGGGAAGGGAAGGGAAGGGAAGGGAAGGGAAGAGGGAGGGTGGATTTGTTAGGTACAAAGGCAGTCATTGATTGTGTCTCAATATGACAGTCTGGGCTCAGCTCAGGTTGTACTCAGGATTGCTGGCAGATATAGCAAAGCTTACTCTCAACGTTCTTCAGGAACCCATGAAATGGATTTTGTCTGCTAAAGAGACACTTCCACTTACCTCCTCCTGTCTCTAGTGAGACATAGACTTTCCAGAATCTGCTCCCCTGAGCACAACTACTTAGGGACTTCCCATCATGCAGTAGAACTAAGCACCTCTGCTCTTCTGAGTCCTAATTTGGGAAAGTAATGCTTTCATTTTTTTCTTCTTTCTATCTCTATTCTTTGGTATAGTGGCCCAAACTTAGGCATGTGTTTCCTGATACTATGGGATTTCTCATTCTTTCCCTAAAACTCTTAGCCACACACTTACCATTCAGCCATGGAACTGCTTACTAAACAAGCATATCTTCTCTGAAGGTTTGCAGATTTTCTCTGTTTCTTCCATCTCCCTCCTCCTGACTGCAGCTTCTGGACTGTTTGGTTGTTTTTCTCTCAGACTCAATAAAATTGCATTTGAAAATTTTTCTGATTCTACTTCTAAATTCTTCTCTTAATGAAAGCCAATAATCACAAAATGAACCCCAACTTCCTGGGTGGCACTTCTCAAAGAATTACAGGTGGCCAAAAACTGTAGGGAAAAAAAGATCAGCCTTTTTAACCAACAAGGGAGGAACTTAAAACCATGCCAAGGTAGATCGGCTGACTTCCCACGGGAGGCCTTGCCTTGGAGAAGGTGGGAATAGGGGTTTGGATGGGAAAGAAGGCTATAGGGTGGGAGAAGGGAGGGGAGGGTGTCTTTGGTTAGTATGTTAAATGAATAGAAAATTTCTTAATAAAAAAGAAAAAGAAAAAAATAAAACTTAAAAGCTTAAAAAAAAGCCACACTGAGATGTCATGTTATTAAAATTTAAATCGCTATTATCAAAACAAATGGAAATAAATAAAAAGTAAATATATAATATTTACAGAAAGGGAACATTTATATACTATTGTGGAAAGAGATTAATATAATTTTAGTAGAAAATACCATGGAAATACTTCAAAGATCCAGATATTGAATTACCATATGTTCCGGCTATACCATGTCTTGATATAAGCCATGAAAATTAACTCGGGAAATTAAAGAGACATTTGCATGTTCTTTTTACTGTGGCACAACTCTCAAGAGCTAGCATGGATTAACAGAAAATATTAGGCCAGAAAGAAGTCGTAGCAGATACAAATGTTCCCTCCCCCCTCAATTTGATGTCCTGAGTGTGATCCCATGGTGGGAGGAAAGAACCAACTCCTAAAAGCTGTCCTCTGATTCCCACACTTGTGATATGGTCAATCCTTTCAATATAGTATATTTTACATATGGTAGCTATGCTGAGGGTCATGTTGTCTTACTACAAAAAAGAATGAAATCTTATCATTTTATTTAGCAAATCAATTGTAACAGAGGAGTCCTCAAGTGAAGAAATCAGTAACCAAATAGGAAGAATCAAATACTGTCTCTCATACTTGGATGAAGATAATCTAGAAGTTGAAAAGTGGGTCCTAGAGTGTGAGAAAGGAATTTTGTAGAAGAACAGCACTGTGGTGAGAGAGGAGCAAGCACAGCAAAAAAGAATCAAAATGATCTATTTTCTGTTGGATATGTTAAGGGAAAATGGATTGTTATAATTAATATATACCAGTAATAATAATGAAAGACACCATATACTTTTTTTTACCTTTTTTTAAAAATTATTTTAAAAATATTTAATTTCACATATCAGCCACAGATTCCCCCATCCTCCCTCCTCCCACCCCCCAGCTCTTCCCCCCAATCTGTCCCCATTCCCACACCGCCAAGGCAAGTTCTCCCCTGGGGAGTTAGCTCAGTCTGGTAGACTCAGCCTCAGCCAAAGCAGGTTCAGTCTCCTCCTCCCTTCACCCAGGCTGAGCAAAGTGTCCCAGCATAGGCCCTAGGCTCCAAAAAGCCAGCCCATGCACCAAGGACAGGTCCTGGCTCCACTGCCTGGGGGCCTCCCAAACAGTTCAAGCTAATCAACTGTCTCACTTATCCAGAGGCCCTGGTCCAGTTCCATGGGGGCTCCTCAGCCACTGATTCACAGTTCTTGCATTTCCACTAGTAGGGACTGTATGAGAGAGAGATATTGAGACCATGACTGGAAAAAGCACAGGGACAAATAACCAAACTAGTGGAAACCATATCTTTTTTATTAAAAGACTTTCTGTTCATTTTACATACCAACTACAGATTCCCCTGTCCTCCCTCCTCCTGCCCCCTAGCATTCCCCCCAACTCACCCCCCCTCTTTTCTGCCTTCTCCATGGCAAGGTCTTCCATGGGGAGTCAGCAGAGCCTGCTACATTCAGTTGAGGCAGATCCAAGCCCCTCTTCCCGGCACCAAGGCTGCGGAAAGTGTCTTACCATAGACATTAGGTTCCAAAAAGCTGGCTCATACACTAGGAATAGGTCCCAAACCCACTGCCTGGGGGCCCCTAAGCAGTTCAAGCTAGATAACTGCCTCACTTATCCAGAGGATCTAGTCCAGTACCATGGGAGTTCCTCAGCTATTGGTTCACAGTTCGTGTGTTTCCACTAGTTTGTCTAGTTGTCTCTGTACTTTTTCCAATCATGGTCTCATTATCTCTTGCTCATAGAATTCCTCCTCTCTCTCACCGATTGGACTCCTGGAGCTCTGCCTGGGACCCAGCCGTGGATTTCTGCATCTGCTTCCTTCAGTCATTGGATGAGGGTTCTATGATGACAGTTAGGGTATTCAGCCATCTGATCACCAGAGTAGGCCAGCTCAGGCACCCTCTCAACTATTGCCAGTAGTCTATGTTGGAGTCATCCTTGTGGATTCCTGGGAACACTCCTAGCACTCTGCTTCTCCCTATTCCCATGGGAAAGACACCATATCTTAGTATTATGATGTCAATGTTGAACATGAGTTTAAAGTTCCATTTCTTATGTTCTATGACATAAGTATGTGGTATCTTCAGCAATGAATTCTCACTGTCAATTTTTAGGGGTAATCAGTATCACTATCACTAGCAATACTTTGTAATATTGAGGATTCTATGGGGTCCTGATGGCCAACAACTCAAAAAGATCTAACCCATTCTTGCTACTGGGGGTTTTATTTGGTAGCATATTATGATTAATTAGGACATGGCCCCATTATATAGTAATCTCATTTAAGTTCTATACACACACATATACATTCACATATATCTATGTTTATATGTATGTATATGGAAGCTTCTATAGTATTATGTTTTGATATGCCTTTTCAAAAAGTTTTTACTGCAAATTATTTCTACCTATATTCTTTCCTCTACTCTGTACTCCTGTCTCCCACCCCCATTTGATCTTTTCTCTAATATATTCTTTATAGCTCTATATTCTATTTCACCTTCCCTGGAAAGTCCCTTCCTCCTTGCTCATCCCTTAATAGCTACATGACATCTGAGTATTCTAAATTAAATGCGTGTATCTAACGCATAAAAGCTCCTATCTTGATCAAATAATTTGGAGAGTAATGAAAAGCCTGGTTCTCTTTAGAAGCGAGCACGGCTCTCCGTCAAAGCTGCTGCTTTGATTATGTTAGAGCCTTCACTATTAGTGTTTGTTGGTCGTCTTTGGAAAATGACATCATATGCTTGACACAACAACGTGAAAGTCTTAATTCATGGACATTTAACTTTGCATTGGCTCTGAACACTTTGTATAATATAAATTCATTAGTCTAATGACTTAGGATCAGGGGGTTCAATTTGATTAATACTAACAAGCAAACTGAAATCACCAACATGTTTGTGTGACTATTAGAGTGCCCTCTGAAGAGTTTGAGACCTCTTAAAAATATTTATGCCTTAGTTTGTATCTAATCTTATGTCTTAAGAGTTTCACTTTAAATATATATATATTTAAATACATATTTAAGTATAAATATATATATATGAGTGTTTGTGTATGTATATACATGATTTCAAGAAATATTGTGTGTGTGTTACAGAATGTGTAATTATATTAAAATTGCCTCTCATAATTCCTATCTTTCTGAATAAAAAAAAATCTTCTTAAATAAAAAAAATGAATAATTTTTATCATTTAAGTAGAACCCAGTGAAAGGATTCAAGAACATTGGACAGTATTTAAAGATTAAATTTAAAAGACATACTGAAAAAGTGCATGCATGTACCTGACAATTTATCTGTATGTTTTTCAGTGACATGCAAAAATAAAGCTTTCTCATGACAAAAAAAACAAGGTTTTTTTTTTTTGGTTTTTTTTTTTTGAGACAGACTTTCTCTGTGTAGCTTTGCGCCTTTCCTGGAACTCGCTTTGGAGACCAGGCTGGCCTCGAATTCACAGAGATCCGCCTGCCTCTGCCTCCCGAGTGCTGGGATTAAAGGCGAGTGCCACTACTGCCCGGCTCATTACAGAAAAATACTCCTACATTGGGAATGAAGTGTTGATCTGGTTCTGTATAATAAACTCAGAATGTATTTTATTTCATAGTTGTAGTAAAAATAATGGGAATGACACCAAAAGTTACTAGAAAAATATATTATTTGGGGACTGGGGAGATGCATCAGCAGTTTAAAGAGTTTGCTATTCTTCCAGTGGAACTAAGTTCAGATCCTGGCACATACTTCAGGTAGCTGAAAACTGCATGGAGCCTGTAACTCCATCTCTAAGGATCTGTCCAACCTTCTGTTGGCCTGTGTGGTACCTACACATATGTGCTATTCACTCTCACAGACACACTCTGATACACATAACTAACAAAAATAAATGAATTAACACATAAATTGTATGAATTTGCTTCTCTGTGTGCTTTTATTATTGTTAATCTGTGTGTGTGTGTGTGTGTGTGTGTGTGTGTGTGTGTGTGTGTTATACATATGTGAGCACATTAGAGTATTTGTGCTTGTGGAAGCCAAAGGTTGATAATGTCTTCTCCTCTGTTTCCCTACATTAGTTTTTGAAACATGGTTTCTCACTGAACCTAACACCCATAGATCTTCCTGATTGGTTAAGGAGAAAGTCCCTTATTTCTTGTTTCTGACCTTCAATCACTGGAGTACCCTTAAATGGGTGTATCAAACATTTTACTTGGGGACAGGGGATCTGAATTCAATTTTTCCTGCTAGCATAGCAAGCACTTTACCCACTGACTATCTCCTGGTGTCACAGTTTGTGTGCTTTGAAGGCAAAGTTGTGTTATTTGTAAATACACTATAATGTGCATGTAATTGTTAAATGCACACAGATTTCATTAGCATATTGAAATATAAATTTGAATAAATTCATATACTTTTGTGCTATTTCATTGGTCTTATGTATTTATTTTGTCATTACTGTGACTTTGTGTTTTGGTGTTTGAGAAAGAATCTCATAGCTGTAGCTCTAGTTAGCTTGGAACTCTTTATGCAGGCCATATTGGATTCAATTCCACAGAGATCCACCTGCCTCTCCCTCCTGAATTCTGGAACTAGAGCCATATACCACTATGCCTAGGGAATGAATATGCTTTTAAATGTTAAACATAATAGCTTAAAAATGATTTCAAGAATACCCACGGTTGCCTCTTTTATGAGCAATTGCATTGAGTGAACCAGTAACTTTTAAAAATCTCACATGATAGGAGATGGACACACATGTACAGTCATCTAACATTAATTGAGTTCATGATATTATAATAGTTTACATAACAATTAAATGACAGAACATATTTAAGTCTACGTAGACTTGACACCAAAGTTCTGTACAGTATTCTCTTGAACAAAACAAAACAAAATTTTACAAGAATTTATACCTTTCAATGGAAAATACTAAAGTCTTCTTCAATCATTTTATTAAGAAGAATTTCCAGTACACTTAAAAGACTATGGGACCAATTGCTAAATCATACAAGTGAAATGCATGGCTCATTAGGGTTTTCATTTTTGTGCATTTCAGATGCAGCTGATTTCTTGGGAGCCTCTTCACTATCAATGTAGAATATTGTTTAGGAAACCAGACTGCTGCAGAGCCTGCCCTTGACCTTGCACATTTGTACATTAACTGTAGCTGTTTACTGAGTCATGAAAGAACATCTGTGAAATAGAAACTGAAGGCTATAAATGTGCACCACCAAAAATGGAACAGTAAGGATATATGTAAGTGGGTATTTCTACCACAAATGTGTTCCAGGACTTAAACTAGTACTTCTCAACCTGTGGATTGTGACCTTTCTCAGGGGTCACCTAAGACTATTGAAAAACACAGATACTTACCTTAAGATTCATAACAGTAGCAAAACTGCAATTAAAAAGTAGCAATGGAAATAATTTTATGGATGGGTTCACCACACCAAGAGAAACTATATTAAAGGGTCATAGCATTAGGAAATTTGAGACCCATTACCTTAAATGATAATATTTCTGAATAAAACAAATTCTCTACTAGATGACTTTCTTACTGCATTTGGGTAAGGTATTCCAAACGTGTCTTATGATCAGTACTGCATCATTTAATAGACAAAATAGAAGCACTTTCTATTTTGAACAGTAGAATTATTTTTGGACACACAATTGCTAATTATTCAGCCCTACTGTGCACACGAGGCTAACAAGGCGATTTTAAACTATTGAGAATACGATGGTACATGTCAAAGTCTGAAGAACACTCCAGTCAGACCAGACTTCCTAATGATTGTATATAAGCATATTTAGTGCTGCCTTTGAAGCCTCCTCCATGGCTGCATCAGCATATTGAATGGCAGACTTTCTGATGTTACCCTCTTATTTGAAGAATTAAACTTAGATTTAAGGACTGGTTAGAACTATGCTTTAACATTGCTGAGATAAAAAATATCAAAATTATGTATAGACAATATCCTTTGTAGTAGTGGAAGGGAAGGTTCCCAGTAGTTAGAAAGCATTAAAGTACATTTAATACAACATATAAGAAACTAAGATACAGCATTTATATTGTAAGGGATTTTATGATTTCTTATAATAAATGATTAATATTAAATGATTCTTGCATTGAAATCATTTTTATGATAATTTCAACTCTTTTTAAAATCTCATTTTCTTACGAAGACTATATGGAGAGCACATGGGAGACAATCATATTGCAACCATTAAGTCAGAGCAAACAATCTGAAAAGAATAAGGAAATTTCTTATCCAATTTGGTACCCCATCTTATTAAGCTCTGCCAATTTTAAAAGGTATTTGGATTTCCATCTTAAAATGAAAAAAATATTTTCCTATTTGGTATTAAAAGTAGTAATTTGAAGGCTTTGGAGGCTATGAGGCAATTTGAAAGATAAGTTCCATAAATGAAAATGGTGATGTAGGTGGATAAGTGTATAGCCATCCAGATTAGGTTTTCTCAAAGTTGAAACTATGATTGAAGACATAAATAGGGTAAGCTTGCTAAAAATTGGTTCTGTTGCTCCAAGTTCAAATGTGTTTTAAATAAAAGTAAAATGGCATAAAGAATGGAAACTTCTGTAAAATAAAATATGTAGGTATAGCAGATTTTCTTGCATTGCCAGTCTCCAAATAATGATAGGAAGACTTATTTTAATTATGAATGCTTGGCCTTAATTTAGACTTGCTTCTAGCTATATTTTTAAACATTAAATTAACCCATTTCTATTCATCTATGTGCTGCCCTGAGCCTCATTTACCTCATCTACGTACTATTTATTGTGTGTTCCTGCTTCCTCTGTATCTTGCTCCCTAGGTCCCCAGCTGGCTGGCCCCTGGCTGACTGGGTCCCCTTTCCTCTCTGCTCACCAAACCTGCCTATCCCTCCTCTGCCTAGCTTCTGGTCACACTTTTTTTTTTTGGTTTTTCAAGACAGAGTTTCTCTGTGTAGTTTTGCACCTTTCCTG
This sequence comes from Peromyscus californicus insignis, assembly GCF_007827085.1. Taxonomy (NCBI): domain Eukaryota; kingdom Metazoa; phylum Chordata; class Mammalia; order Rodentia; family Cricetidae; genus Peromyscus; species Peromyscus californicus. The sequence goes on along the minus strand of NW_026294491.1, from coordinate 45,123,551 downwards.
GAACTCACTTGGTAGTCCAGGCTGGCCTCGAACTCACAGCGATCCACCTGGCTCTGCCTCCCGAGTGCTGGGATTAAAGGCGTGCGCCACCACCACCCGGCCTGGTCACTCAGTGTTTATTAGACCATTCAGGTGCCTTGGGAAGGTAAGGTGAAACAACAACACATCTTCACATTAACAAATTCAGCATAAACAAATGTAACACACCTTTACATAGTTAAGGTAATATTCCACAACGTAAACAAATGTAACACACTTTTACCTAGTTAAACAAATATTCTATTCAACAACATTTCCATATTTTGTCTAAAAAAAGGAAATTTTTAACTTTAACATAGTAAAACTATAGACAATAAGAACAATTACCAAGTGAGAATTATATTATAATATCTAGTCCATTTTCATTTGGCAAATTCAGAGAAAATACTCCATTATCCATCCTATCTGAGTGAATCCAGAGTTTTGTACCTTATTTACCTTCTATCATAATTAAGGAAAACTGTAACTATAACTATCTGGTCTTCACCTCCATCAAAGACCTCAAAAGGATATAATATTACCTGAGTAAACAGAAAGTGTAGTGCAAGCTCTTTCCAAAACTACAGAAATGACAGAGACAACTGACTGCCTGGACAGTCACCCAAGGTTCCTCTGCAGTGCTACGGCATCCATCTTTGGCCTACTAGCCTGGAATTTCTGGCAGTCTTTTCTTGATCCAGGAATTTTGAAGGAATGTCCCACCTTGTCTTGGCAAAATTCAGCAGTCATATTCCTTTGTGTTCCGCAGGTTCAATTTGAATGGTATATTTTCAGCAGTTGAGGCAAAGACAGTTTCAATGAAAGCAAAGTCTATATGGATGTTCTTTGAGTCTCACCATCCTTTTATGAAGTAGATTGATGTTGTCAGAAGCAGAGGTGTCTCACTGTCCTGGAAAGCCTTAGGTTATTTAAACATCTTAAATGCCATACTCCACAGGTCTCTGAAGTGTTTGAAGATCACCCCTCTAAAATATATCTGTTTAACCTTGAAAACATACCTAATAGGACTGCAAGATTGATTATTATAGAAGACTAAATATTAACCTGCTTTTTTAAATTATGCATTACATTTTTAAATGAGCTGCATAAGCACAATACTCCAAAACATAATACAAACATACATACAGTATAACAAAAATAATTTTAAATTTGTATCAGGATAATAATATTCATGCCAAAGGCAAAATATTTGAGGTTAATAGTTGTCTTTTTATCTTATAATTCTGTATTATCTCAAATGATGACAAACATACATAACCTGCCAAATGACCAAAAACCACCAACTCCACTGCTTGAGAATGAAGACATTGTGTTGTCTAGACTGCTTCCTGTTGTCTGGGGGCATTGGCATCTTTAGGAAACCCTGAGAAAATTGAGATAATAGTCAAATCCTGTGAAAACTAGTTGTAACATTTGTTGTCCATTCTCAAAACTGCTCCCATGCAGACGAATCTATACTTATGTCACCTGTCATGTGACTTTTCTTGGTTAATTTCTTCATGTATGTAGCCAAGATTTTCAGTTTTCCCCCATTAAATCTGATCTCTGTTAACCTTGAAGAAAGCCACAGACTTTGGTTTCCTTTGGAAATAAAAGCATAAACTTTCCCCCAGTGCAATACATTTTCTGAATTCCATTTTAAAGTTAAGAAATCCCTAAAGTATCTAGGCTGGTTTAATTACTCAGTCTTTTATAATCCAGTGTCTCTCAACAGCTGTCATTTTTTAATCAGCATTCAACAAATTGGAAGTCAACACAGCACCATGCAAGATCCAGACTCCCTGTGTATTTCCTGTTTTATGTGGCTTTTTTCTTTATATTACTTTACTCTCTTTGCTGTATTATTTTTCAAACTATTTATTCTTTCTCTGACGGTCTATACCCATTTTCTTTTCTTTCTTAAGAGCCTACACACAGGTTTAAACACATGGTAACCGGTTTAGAAGATTTTTCTGTCTGGACCTGCTTTACTGTACACCTGTAGCATTTTCTGATCATGTGAACCAATCCTTAAATTCTTTGCAGGATTGGCCCCACCCTGCTCAGGCCCATGAAAGCTGAGTTTTGCAACCAGCATCCAGGGATGAGAGCTGTGTTTTACTAGGAGCTGTGTTTGACTGGGAGCTGCATTTCCAGCTCTATAAAGTTGGTACATGCACTGTGGCATGCATTTTTAACTAGTTTGTTGTTTCTACTTAATGTGCCTGCTGCTCAAGTGCTTGCTGTGTGGCAGAGCCACACCTCTGTATGTTACTAGCACCAGACTACTAGGAAGCAGGATTTTGTTTGGTTTTTCTTTCTTTTTTTTCATTTTTTCAGCATTCTCAGGCACTAAGTAGAAATTCATGATCCACATTGGACTCCATGTGTAGTAGGCTTTCTTGGACCATCAACCCCTAAATCATGACATGAAGACATTATTAATTATGAATGCTCATCCATAGCTCAGGCACGTTTCTAACTTGGTTTTATTTTACTTTACCTTAAATTAATCCATTTCTATTAACCTCTGTACTGTCCTGAGGCTCGTTTATCTCATGTACACACTGTCCAATGTGATTTCTTGATTCTTTCATGTCTGACTGGCTGACCAGCCCTTGGCTGGCTGCGTCCCCTTTTTTCTGTTGCCACAAGCCCTGCCTATCCCTCCTTTGCCCAGCTCTTGGTCACTCAGCTTTTTATTAGACCAATCAGGTTCCTTAGGCAGACAAGGTGCAGCAGCAACACATTTTTACATAGTTATACAAATATTCTGTTCTGCATCATTTAGGTCATATATCTTTCAAAAATGAGTAGACTTATGAAGCTTATCAATAATTTTGTATATAGCATTTACTAAAGAATAAATTTAACATTTTCTAATACCATAAGAAAGCAAAGATTTTATTTGACATTTGTTGGTTGGCTTGTCTGTTTGGTCACAGTCACCTGTGTATCCTTTATTTTCTTTACTAGAAAAGTAGTGTTTTCTAGTGGAAACCCATGAACTGTGGACTACTAGCTGTGGAGCCCCCACAGGACAAAACTACGCCCTCTGGATATGGGAGACAGTTGTTTAGCTTGAACTGTTTGGGGGGCTCCCAGGCAGCGGATCGGATGTCCCTGGTGTATGGGTGGGCTTTTTGGAGTCCAGTGCCCTAGGGTGTGACACCTTGCACAGCCTTAGTGCGAGTGGGAGGGGGCTTGGACCTGCCTCAGCTGAGTGTGCCAGGCTCTGTTGACTCCCCATGGGAGACGACCTTGACTTAGGAAATGTGGGGATGGGGGGTGGGTTGCGGGGAAGACTGGGAGGTGGGAAGAGGGAAGAGGGGGGGATCTGTGGTTGGTTTGTAAAGTGAATAGAAAATTTCTTAATAATAAAAAGTAGTGTTTTACATATTACAATAAATTTTTACATACAATAAAGAGGTAAATTATACACTCTCATATATATAAAATTTGTTTGACTTATTTTCTATTTAACTCATCTTTATTATTTAAATCAAACATAGTCTAAGCTAGACAAGTTCACACTGACAACAAAGCCTAAATCCTTGTACTTTTCATTTAGTTTTAAAGAAAAGTGGGTGTTCATAAATCAAAATGTCCATTTCAATTTCTAGTCTTTTACAAGAATTTAAAAATACAGTCATGTGTAATTTACCAGATACAGGACAATAGGATATTGGGAAGACGATTTTATAATAATTGCTCCTCTGACAGTATCATTATCTCTGATTTCTCATCTATTGGTTTTACCCCTGTCACCTGGACCCATTTCCTTTAATGATGCTATTAACCTGAATCTCTCCTTTGCATCCATTTCTTCATTCCTTTTCATGGTATCCACTGGATTTTTCCTGGTTTCACCCTCTCTATCTGGCCCTTGCTCCTCCATTTAGGATCTTAGAATGCTTCCTCCATAAGTCTGCTCATATTTTTATATTTTATATATGCTAAGGTATTTCTTATCAGATTTTGTCAGGTTTGTTTCATTTAAATCCATCTCTTACTGCTGCATCATATTTCCAGTTTATGAGTCAGGTTCTGTAGTGAAACTGGTCTCAGATTGGTCCTTCTGAAGATCCCTTGAAGATATCTTGAAGTGAAGATGTTCGGCCACACTTCTAAACTTTGCAGTTGGTAGTTTTGGGTCTAGTGTCCCAGGGTGGTGCTGATGCTGTTGGTTTCTCAAAGGCTTTGTGAAAACTGTTTAAATCCCACTGAACAATATTAATGGCATAGATTAGAATGAGCAAAAAAGGGACAACTTACCCCTGATGGTATGTCTCCACTCAGCACAGCATTAGAAAACCATCTAGTCCAACTTCAGCGAAGGCACTTACCCTAAGCACAAGAGGTTTAATTCTCTTCCTAATTCTACCAAATGAAGTTCCTAAAGACATAATGTGCTGGTTTGAATGATTCTTGGGTGTTTAAACATTTAGCCCCCAGTTGGTGACATCATTGTGGGAAATAATGAAATCTTGCTTGAGGAAGTATGTCATTGAGAGTAGATTTCCAGTGTTTCTAGTATTTTTCTCTTTCACTTTTGCTCTTTCTTTCTTGTTTGTAGTTGGCGATATGGTCTTTCTACTTCCTGCTCCAGGTTCCTGATGTAACCAACTCTCAAACCATTATGGACTCTCCCTTTGGAACTGTGATCCAAAATAAACTGTTTCTTAGTTGCCATAGAATATGATTTTTTGTTTATTTATAATTATTTTTTGAGATTGTCAGATAATTACATCATTTTACTGTTTCTTGTACTCCTGCTCCTCCCTCTATACCCTCCCACATACTAACCCCACTTGTTCTCTTTCAAACTCATAATTTCTTTTTTCCTTAACTGTTGTTATGTACATATATGTGTATATACATAAACATATATGCATAGATAGATAGATATACATACATACATGTGTACAAACACACATGTACCCACTCATATATATTTAATACATAAAAACAACCTTCACAATCTGTATAATGTTACTTGTGTGTATAAGTTTTCTGTGATTACCAATTGCTATTGGATAACCAGTTTGGTGTGGTCTTCCTAAAGAAGGACTATTTCTTCCAACATTCCTTTGTTGCTTGTGGTACTTTGTGTAGATGCAGCCTTCTGAGCTTTCTCCAGTCCACATCATCATGTCTGTTGGTGTTAACTTTGTTCAGGTCACATTTAGGCAGTCTTGTTAGACTTTATGCATGTATTTTTTTCGGGCTGTGGCTCCTGTAGTCCTTCTGTCCATGCCCCTTCCTCCATCGATGTGGTGTTTTATCACCCCAACAGCAAGATAACTCATATGAGTGCTATCCTTGAGTGACTCAAACACATTTCTGTCAGGCTATCACCTCTCTGCAACTCTCCTAATATGGTAGCAATGACATTTCTGTAATAACTTTAATCTGTATTGTTTTAGTTGAACTTTTTTTCTTGTCACCTTCTCACATTCAACATTATGCTTTTCTAAAACTCTTTATCATCAGAATCAATGCTCTCGGCTAGCAAACTTACATGGTCCATAGAGTTGTTTTTGACTTTTTAAAATCAAATTTTGGGTTTCCCTGTCTCCTGACTTCAGTATCCACTTTTTTCCTTATTTCTCCTTATAACTGGGGAATCTAGAAAGTACTCCCTTTCCCAGTTAGCATATCTAGGATGTTATACAAATTCATGCCCAGCTTTTCCACATTTATATTAGGATATGTAAGCGAAATCACCTTGATTTACTCCTTCCTGTGTATTATAATTTCTCCTCATTTCTGCCATACTCCACGTCGCTGGTAGTGTCGTAGAGGTTAGTGTTGTAGAGGTTATTGTCGTTTGGGGAAGTTTTCTATCTTCATTTTCACACCAACCAGCAGTCTGTAATTATATCTCTTTGGCTTGGCATTTACCATGCAGAATATTAAGCATTATGGTTTTAATTATTTAAGCTTGATTTGCAAAATTCTAACTCATTTTGTTTTTCATTTTGGGAAGTGATAAAATGGCATTCATATTTACAGTGTGAAATTTGATTTTAAACATTTTACCTGTTATTTCTATCTTTTTATATGTGGATAGTATGTCTTCTTATTGCTCCTAATGTTTCCAACTCATAAGCTGAGATTTTGTCAACATTTTTCACAGATTTCTCACATCATCTTCATAAGGGAAGATCTTCTTTCTCAGTTCTTATTTTATTAGTCTTGTGTTCAAGATTAACACAGTATTAACAAATTTCCAGGATAAAGTACATCACTAAAGTTGCTAGGAAATATCCTTTTCATGTAGCTTACTTTAATGACATTTGAGGTCATACTATGATTGAAAAACCTATTTGCCTGGAATTAATTGAGTGACAAATAAATATTTAAAGCATTGAAAATACAAATAAAGGAAAATAACTGCACTGTATAAAAAACTACTGAACATTACTGTTATAACACACATACAAACACACACAGCAATATTCGTCTTTTAAGTATGCCTTTTATGAGTTTTATTTTCAGTCTTACCGACTTAAGCCAACTGTAATAGTCATTTACTCTTTTTTTTTTTTGGCTTTTCGAGACAGGGTTTCTCTGTGTAGTTTTGGTGCCTGGTGTAGTTTTGGATCTCACTCTGTAGCCCAGGCTGGCTTCCAACTCACAGAGATCCACCTGGCTCTGCCTCCTGAGTGCTGGGATTAAAGGCATGTGCCACCACCACCCAGCCTCACAAAATATTCTTTAATGTAATGTTCTTTAGAGGTTAAATAAGATTCAAATACACCCTGAGGTTTGCTGGAATTCAGGACTTGATTACTGTGTATGTGTGCCTTACATCTCACAGGAACTTTTTTTTTTTTTTTTTTTTTTTGGATTTTTCGAGACAGGGTTTCTCTGTGTAGCTTTGCGCCTTTCCTGGAACTCACTTGGTAGTCCAGGCTGGCCTCGAACTTTTAAGATGGTTTCTTCATGCTCATTATTGACAACTCAGCTCAAATCTTAAAATAATTTACTGATTCCACAGGCAAGGACATAGAAGGGATGGAGGTCTTTGTGCCTTCTAGTTTGGTGACCTTTGTGTGATCTGCGTGGCTGGAGAACAAACTGAATGCTTCCTGAGACCTTTATCATGATCCTGTTTTCTCAATCAATCCATAGAAACTATCTTTATGAAAGATATCACTTCACTTGTACTTTACCATTTTGATGTTGGCATGTCTGATTTTTTTTTATTCATTTTACATATCCGATTTTTTTTAGTTTATTTTCTTCATCAAAGAGATTCATGTATACTTTATTGTGCACTTAGGATTGAATTAATTATCATCAGAAAAGTTTTCACTAAATTGCGCTCTGCTTAAATATGCCTATAAAAAACCACTGAGGGTCAGACTCCTGAAGTTTGAGCCAATACTGACTACTTAGTTGTGTTGAACTAATCTGAGTTCTCGCCTCCTGTATATTGTCTCTCTGCTGATTGTGGAGATGGCAAAGACATGAAGACACTGACTACACATCAAAGCTCATTCATTCTTGATGGAATTTCAAAAAATAGGATTTCTAAATGTTTAGAATTAAAACTCATAACCCAGTAATTTAGATATGCATACATCTTCACATATTAACTAATAATGTCTTTAATATTGACACAATTTTATTACATATACATTTAAAATTCACAGACTAAAAAATGACTTAATAAGTACTACTAATCCTTCCTATTTTAAAATTATATTTTTAACTTTAACTTTTTATTGATTCTTTGTGGATTTCATATTATGCCTCCCATCTCTTTGCTTCTGCCCTCCACCTTTGTAATCTACCCCTTAAAACAAAATTGAAAAGTAAAAAACAGAAAAAAAGCAACAACAACTAAAAACATATAAAAATAAAATCTCAGCATGGAAGCTGTAGTGTGGCCCAGTGAGTCACACATCTTTAGTGCATACATCTTTACTTCATTGCAATGAATCAATGGTCTGGTTCTAAGCCGCTGTCTCCTGCTACACTAAGGATACCGGGACTCCTCTCAGATACTCTGTTGTTGCCTTGTGTCATGGAGATCTGTAGCTTTGGATCTGCGAGTCTGACCCCTTCACAGGCTCTAGCAGTTCACTGATGAGGTTGAAGTTCTGGTGGGGTGGGATACCTCATAGTACTAATTCTGGGCCTGAATGGCATCCAGGCTGAGAAGAGAGATAAACAGACTGAATAGGATCTCAATGATACACTAGATTTTTACATAGCTCTATATTATAACTGAAACTACTGATTTAAAATAATTCTCTTCAGTTTTCTAATAGTTTATATAACTAAAAGTAGTTTGGAAGTTTTTAAGTCTCTTTTTCATTGTGTTTGTATTAATTCTAATTTATTGATTAGTTTTCTGATGTGTCTTATTTCCATAAGAAAATAAATAAAGCTTTGAACACCAAAAGGAAATTTTATATTCTACCAAAGTGATTGCCTCATATCAATAAATTGGATATCCCTAAGTAGTTAAAATCTTTTCAACATATTGCAAATAATAATGTGGAAAGTATAAACAAAGGTTATGTAGAAAGCCAGTCTGAATAGTGAAAAGACCTCAAAATAGGCAGAACTTTTATAGTCTTCTCTACCAGACATAAGAGCAGGGGCCAGGTCTCCAATGGCTACTGTGCTGTTGAGTCAATTACACATATGCCCATTTTTACAACTACTTATTGTGAATTCTCCCTCAGCAGGCAAATGTGCTCAGCCAAGACTATAAAAATCACAGTACATCAGCACAAATAATCTGTAATATGAGAACATGTGCTTTCTTCACTTCAGAAGTTAATTTGTATTTCTGGTGAAAAGCTGCTCATCCTGTGGGTTACAAATTGGTTATTTTGTAACCCTTTAGCACCAACACTTGACCTTTACAAATCTAGTTGTTTTGCATAAAATCCCAGATGTGCATATGTTTAGAACCAATGTTGAATATTTTGTATTGCCAGATCACTAATTAAATTCCTGCATATAACCTTTTCCTTCCTGAAATAAAACATTTAGTAAGATATTTTATAATTATGTAAACAATGTTTGGTATAAATTTTGCATTTTAATTAGTTTAGTGGAGAATATAATTTAGAATTAAATCAGAATCTATGAAGGCTGCAGTATAGTACAACTAAAGGAATAAAATTCAGCCCTTACAACAAAATCTGATTTCAATAAGACTATAACCCATTTACTGCTTACACTTTCAATTTGAATTGAAGTTTGTTTGTGTTTTGGGTGATGAATTTTAAATACTTAAAACCGTAAAAGGCCTATCAAAAGTTCTCTCTGTGATGAAAACCTTTTCTATTCTTACAGCCTTTTCATATGTCATCTCAAATATATTTCTTTCCTTATTGTTTTCTGTTTAAAAAGCTTAGCACTGACTCAGCAGACCCCAACAGTGTCCAGGAGTAAAACCAGAAAGAATACTGATTGCAACCACACTTTCTTTGATTTCAAGTAGACACTGAATACAGCAACACTTCATTTGCAGTAAAATGAATGTGTCAGTTTTTAAATAAAATGAAACGTATGCAGTAGTAAGGAAAATAATCTTAAGATAGTAGATTCTGTGTTTTCATTTTTGGATAAAGAAAGTGTCAGTACAGAGTCCAAAATGGCCTTCAACCAATAATCTTCCTACCTCAAATAAGAGTCAGAAGAGACAAGGACAATATAGTAAATGACATCAATCAGTTTGGTAAAGAAATTTGTATGTAATTATAATAATAATGCTACATATACTTATTTATATACATTATATTATACATTGTGTAATATATATATATATAAAATGCAAATATAAATGAAGAAAGTTATATGAATTTTAAATGTTTAATGCTCTTACAGTTTGTAGAATGTGGAAGAAATTCCAATTAGCTTTAAAATATGGTAAGCTAATAGCCACTTACAAGTGAGTACAAACAATTTTTGTTTTTCTGGGTCTGGATAAACTAAAAAAGGATGATATTTTTCTAGTTGCATCCATTTTACCACAAATTTCATGAAGTCTTTTTTTTATCATATCTTGTTATACCATGTTCAGTTGATATCCCTGGGAAGGCTACTTTTTTTTTCTGAAGGGAAGTGGAGGAGTAGTGGATCTGGGGCACAGGGGAGCTGTGGGTGGGTGGACTTGGAAGAGTGGAGAGACGGGAGACTGCATTTGGGATTTAATATATAAAAGAAAAATAAAAAATGCAGTAAGATAATTAAAAGTGTTGTTAGAATATAAATAATGATATATATGGTATCTGTCACTATTAATTTTATGTAGGTGTAAGCAGCATGTCAAAACAATATAAAATAATAATTTATAAAAGACTAAATACACATGTCACAAAGATATGTGAAATGAGATATGTGTAAATATATTTACCTATATTTATGAAGTTTATTAAACTAAAAAGGGACTAAAATCTGTAAGTAAAAGTCTAAAAAAGCAAAACTAAAATTTGATACTGGGGTTCTGGAAATATATATTTAATGTCAAATCTTTTTGTTTTATGTAAATATGGCTATGAAAAAAATTAATTTGAAAATCTGCTAAATATGTTAGACTTTAAAAAGTAAAACTTTAAAATTACTTCCACCTTGCTAAAACTGTCTAGTTTGGCTTGTCCATTGATGTCATCCTTATTCAGCTCACAGTTGTGCAGTCTTTCTGGTGGGAATTTATGGATGTAGTTTCCGATATTACTATGAGACACAATCTCACAGCAAATGCCCTGATCCACCGGTTTTTTACAATGTGTGTCTGTCCCTCTATTTAATGTCCCTTGAGCCTTAGATGGAGGAGTGTTTGTAAATGTATTTCTTAGGACTGGGGTCTACAACTCTTATTGTGTTTGGTTGTGATTTCTGTAGTGGTTTCTGACTGTTACAAATAGATGTTTTCTTCATAAGTGGAAAAGACTATATCTTTATCTATGGGTTTAAGAGCAAATGAGTATAAATTGTCATTAGGTCCTCTGCTAGGGAATTTCCCAGGTATCCACAAGGATGATCCCAGCTTAGACTGACTACTAGCCATAGTGGAGAGGATGCCTGAACTAGCTTACCCCAGTAATCAGATCAGTGAATATCCTAACTGTCATACTAGAACCTTTGTCCAGTAAACTGTTGGAAGCAGATGAAGAGATCCACAGCCAAACACCAGGCCGAGCTCCAGGAGTCTAGTCAAAGAGAGAGAAGAGGGGTTCTATCAGCAAGGGGCATCAAGATCATGATGGGGAAACTTACAGAAACAATCAAACCAAACTAGTGAGAACTCATGAAATTTATACCAACACTTGTGGAATCTCCACATTTAAATTTAACATTTAAATCCCTCTTCGAGACTGTTGTGTAGCTTGATCTGCTCAAGGAGCTCCCTGGCAGTAGGATCAGGATCCATCCCTGGTGCATGAGCTGGCTTTTTGGAGCCCACCACCTATGGTGGGACACTTTGTACAGTCTTGAGACAGTAGGAAGGAGCTTTGACCTGAATGGACCAGACTCTGCTGACTCCCCATGGGACCCCTTACCTTTTTGTAGGAGGGAATAATGGGTGGGGGGAGGAGGGCTGGAGGGGCAGGGGGAGGGAAGAAGGGGATCTGTGATTGGTATGTAAAGTGAATAAAAAAGGTCTTAATAAAAAAAAATTATTTTCCCTTAAGAAATTGTCATTAGTTGTTTTGATGGTTTAGTAAAGGATTGGTTGTAGATCCCCTTCAATAACCATGACTTCACTAGCACTAAGTAATTAGCTAGGTTTCCACTACTAGGTACAGTCTCCCTCTTGTTGAGTGGGTCTTAAGCTCATGCTGTCTCAACCCTAAACAAAGATCTATAGATAACTCAGCAAAACTGGGAATGGAGAAGTGACCTTCCCCAGGAAGATCACAACAATTGGTTGGTTGTATGACACCAAACAGGCAGCCATTAAAACATACATATATACACTGCTCATGATATTCTCTTCCAGACGTCATGGCAGGAACAGTCATTTCATTTACTGAGAGCTAAGGCATGACGAGAAAACATAAAGCCCCCACAGTATATATGCACATTATACATCAGTGATAAAAGCACTTTGTTTGCCTATTAGGATATGTCACTTTCTCTTTTAACTGTGGATACAAGAAGTGCTGCTATAGGAGTACTGTATGAAAACATGTGAATTAATAACCGTGTTATGATCAACTTCTAAGCTGCCACAGCTCACTGCTTCACAAACAACTTCTTATTAGGCCTTTAAAAATATTCTCTAATAAAATCATTTATTATCTGTCTCCCCTGGGTTCATTAATATAAAACCTACTCATGCCCACATGTGGTTATTTACACAGTTGAGTGCAGGGAATCAAAAATTTTAATATGATAGAGATTAATTGTACATTTAAATCCATTTACTTTCATCATAGCTTTTAGAACTATGCCCCATAGGTGAGTGATGACTCTTCCAGGTCTGTAAAATTCAGGCTGTGTGTATCCATAAACCGCAGTATTTGCAAAAAGTCTGGATCTCAATATATTGCATTTAATGACACCAACTATAATTCACATTTACTTATCAATTGTGATATATCTATAGCACAAATAGCAGAATTTTATTTTTAACCATTACTCCTTTATTTGCTCTTCACGGTTTTTATTGTTGTTGTTGTTTTTACCACTAATTTCATCCATTTCTTCTCATGGGGTTTTGTTTTTCAGCCACAGAAGTTTTTCTTTCTTTAAATCTACTTAACGAACAGATATTGACATCTTTAAGTCAGCTAAAAGCAAATACAGCTAAGAATACTAGCTTTATTTTATTTATTTATTTTAAATTTTTTTGTTTTTGTTTTTGTTTATTCAAGACAGGGTTTCTCTGTGCAGCTTTGTGCCTTTCCTGGAACTCAACTCTGTTTATTTTGTTTTATTTATTTTTGTTTTTTTGAGACAACATTTCTCTCTGTGTGCTCAACTGTCCTGGAATTCCTTCTGTATACCATACTGACCTGAAACTCAGATCCACCTGCCTCTGCCTTCCAAATTTTGGGATTAAAATCCTATGTCACAACTGCAGGGCGAATCCTAGCTTTATTAATATTGTAGCTTCCAACAAAATGTGTTGAAAAAAGATGGAAAAAAGACAGATTTTCTCATGAACTCTTCATAGAAGAATGAAAGCGTAGCATTTGCAAACACTTTGATTGAGAAGATGGGAGGCATTGTCCATCATAAAATGTGTGGTCATATCCAGGAGCAGCTTGCGATAAGAACATGGTATGACAGAGGGCAAGGAGAAGAAGCAGCCATTTAAGGGTTCCACTTCCTTTTATTTGCGTCAAAATATTAACGACTTGAGATATCACCATATTTCACTAGGACACGGAAGTGAAAACCATGATGACATTCAGCCTACCAAATTAAAAATTTTATAACAAGATTTAATAGTGTTTAAGGAAATAGATGATTATGGTAAAAACACTGTACTAGTTTTTAGCAGTTTAATTTTCTTATTTGATTTAGGTTTCCACTTCAATAGATTAACATATTTATCATAAACAGCCAGTAGAAGGGGCATCAAATTTACTTTCTGTCTTCTTGCCATCACACTGAATGCATTTTCCCAGGTTTCTCTAGCAACTGGTTTCATAACCAGCTGTAAGTTACCCCATATCCTAAAATTATCAATAGCAAAGTAACACAATAGTTTATCGTTATTGTTTTTGATTTTAGTTCATAAATAAATGTATGTGTATGTGCATGTGGATATGTTCACTTGAGTGAAGGTGGCTGCAGAATCTAGTAAAGATTAAAATCTGCATTAGTTACCTTGCAGCTGCCTGATACTTGTGCTAGGAATTAAAGTGTAATTCTCTGCAAGAGCAGCACATGCTCTTAACTACAAATCTACATCTCCAGATGATGAAATAATTAAATAATATATGTATGAATACACTATATAGTATATATAGATTAACATTTTTATATATTTTATACTTAATACTATATACAGCTATACAGTATTAAGACATTTACTTCATATAAATTTCCTATATCAATGGGTAGAGCATCATAATTAAAAAAACAGTTATTACAAAGATATAAAACAATATAATAATTTTATTATAATTTATCTTAGGGTTTCAGGCATTCTGTGTATAAAATTTATTAATTCACCTATACTATTTTTAAAAATATTTATAATACAAATATACCACTAATAATTTCTTTCTCATTGAGCTTATATTGTTGGTGACAGTTAGTGGTAATTATCAACTGATACAGGAGCACTTGTATTATTTCTGTGCAGGACCACTCTGTGGGCAAGAAAGTTGGACTGCTTAAGTAAAAAGATGGGGACAATCCACAGCCCATAAGCATACATTGCTCTGTTTCCTGACCATGACCAAAATGTGACCAGCTTCTTAAAGCTCCCCCTGGCATTGACTTGCCCATTACAGTGGACTGTAAAGCAAATCCAAAACCTTTCTCCCTTAAAATGCATTCCTCTGAGTACTTTATTCCAACAACAGAAAAAGGAACTAAGCAAAATAAAATAAAAAATAAAGCAAAACTATTTATATCACACCCACTTTTGTCTGAATAAGGCAGCTTTCATGGTATAATTAATTTTATCTTTGTAGGAAGTGTCTTTATCAATGTTTCACCGATTTCTCTGTAGTGTTTAACATGAGGGCACCTATATGGTATCATTCTGTTCAACACCTAGTAGTGTAACTCAGAATCCACTACAAGGAATAGAAAGGTATAGAGCAGACTTTATTTTCATGACTAGTTTGATGGGAATTTAAGCCATCAAACATATCAGTAGTAAAAACAAAATGTAAACAGCAGAATGGAATATACTGATGAATATGAACACGTTTACTTCTTCAAACCAACAGGTTTCTAGAAAACAACTCAAATGCCTAAAGCACATTGAGAGAAATTCTATAGTTTCGGAAACTCTTCAGAAGAAACTGTGTCATATCCAAATAAGACAAGGAATCAGTATTGCATAAATGCTGATAGATTTATTCAAGGCTCCCAAGCGTAGAGCAATAAACTACTAAGAAGCAGAAATGCTGATCCTCAAATTTAATATTGAAATATGGAGAAGTCTGAATGGAAATACACTGTCACTGAACTCTTTTGTTAGTATTTATGATAGCTAGCAGTGTTACTAAAATTATAGTATATCATTCAGACCCAGAATCTATGGGATATTATAATATTTTGGAAACAAGTATTGACTACTTTTTCCAGTCAAAGTTTTCTACTATCCAATACACTAAGTGAATTTTTAAAAAAGTGATTATATAAAAGAATACTTAGTTATGAGGAATCAATATTTTTTATAAAAAAAGTTTTGTTTAGCTCATTATAGAATTCAACCCTCTACAATAAAATGTTTGGGTGGATCATGTATTCTATCTTTATAGTAGAAGAAAAAAATTATTGGAGCTCATGGTTCCAGATGGTGAGTCCATAACCATCATGACAGGGAACATTCCAACAGACAAGAAGGCATCGCACTGGAGCAGTAGCTAAGAGTTCACATGTGATCTACACGTATGAGGCAGAAAGAGAGAAAGAGATAAGTGGCACTAGCTTTTGAAACCTCAAAGGCTGACCCCAGGGATGCACCTCCTCCAATAAGATGACCCCTCCTAAGCCTTCCCAAACAGTTCCACCAACTTCAGAACAAGCATTCAAATACATGAGCCTATGGGGTGGGACATTCTTATTAAAAGTCACCACAGCACTGAAATTTTAAGATCAAGGAAAAAGAGTTTGAATGAAATTCCTCTTTTCAGTCTAGCTGAAGAAGCATGAGTGAAGTCATGGAAATCCATAGATGAATTTTGATAATGAACTAATCACCACCACTATTGCTGAGTCTGTAGCATCCAGCTATACGATTTGAATTCCAAGTTACTGTAACCAAGTCTTCAGTGACCAATGTTTGTAAAGGTGTATTTTAAATGTTAGCATGTTAGTCAAATTCTGTTGCTATTATAAAACACTGAGAAAAAGCAACTTGGAGACAAAAGAGTTGTCTTGGCTTCTCCTTCCATGTCATAGTGCATCACTGAGGAATAAGGATAGGAATCAAGCAGGAACTGGGAGAGAGGAACTGAATCAGAGACCACAGAGAAACATTTGCTTTGCTTTTGTGGTTTGCTCAACTATGTTTCTTACATAACCTAGGACTACCTACCCAGAAATGGCATTGCGTACAGTGAGTCAAGCACTTCTGTAGCAATCAATGTTTAAGAAAATGTCTCATAGACATGACCACAGACCGATACAATAGAGACAATTCCTTAATTGAAGTTGCTCTTCCTAGGTGACTCTAGTCTGTGTTCAGTTGACAAAAAGTAACCAGGACAGTCAGTATAATTAATTGTTGTTTAATAGACAATACGCTTCAATGATTTTTAGGGTTCTTTCCTATTTAGATTATGTTTTTTGAAATTTTCAAAGAAATGTGGATTAAATATTTTAAAGAAGTTCATTATTACAAAACATTTGTAATATTCTGTTGTAGTCAAAATCCCAATTATTATTCTGCTGGGTACGGAGGTAACTCTTGAAAGTCCTAAAGAACACAGTTGTCTTGATGTGGGCATTCTTAAGAAGAGCCCCATGATACTTACCTTCAGTTCATTCATAGCTTCTTTATGATACTGACAGGCATTGTTTTTCTCTATGATCCTATATGAGATCATCACATCATAAGCTTTTCTTAAATGAGATGTCAAGAGAAACATTCTCACATTCTAGAGTGATTACCCATTCAAACACATTCATGTGATCATTCAAAAATCTGCAGCTGCAGGCATTCACTCACTTATACTAAGTTAGTCCTTCTGAAATACAAGAAAATAGCATAGCACATATGCTTGGACACTATTTTCAACTCTTATCATCTTTTTTCAGCAGCAAACTTCCAGTGACTATGCAGATTTTATTCTATTGTTATGGGTACATAATAATTGAGTAGTCAAAGGTAGAGTTTTGGGGTTACTTTTAATAATTATATAATATTCTATTAAATTTAGCATTTGCCTTAAATTTTTGGCTCTTCCTGTAGATATTATTTAAACAAAAGTTGTCTTGGCTTTGACTTCCATATCATAGTGAATCATTGAGGAATAAGGATAGGAATTAAGCAGGACCCTGGAGAGAGGAACTGAAACAGAAACCACAGAGGTTTCTGAGGTGTCACTCAATGATACTTTGCTTAAGTGGGATACATGAGATCCTGGGTTTCACTCCAAAATGAACTGGAGGGGGCAATTATAGTTCATATATTATACATCCCAATAACCTTATCTGGGGGTCAGAGAACAGAACAGCCACTATATTAAACAGAGAGGTTAGGCAGTGGTGGCACATGCATTTAATCCTAGCCTTCTGGAGACAGAGATCCATCTGGATCTCTGTGAGTTCAAAGCCACACTGGAAACATCCAGTTACGGTGACACACACCTTTAATCCTAGCATTTGAGATCTCATGTCTTGCTTGGGAAAGACACATGCCTTTAATCCCAGGAAGAGATGGCAGGAAGCAGACAGGTATATAAGGCATGAGGACCAGGAACATTGGCTTTTTAAGCTTTTAGTTTTTAGCAGCAGTTCAGCTGACATCCATTCGGATGAGAACTCAGAGGCTTTCAATCTGAGGAAAAAAGATCAGCTGAGGAACTGGCAAGGTGACTCCAGATTTGTTTTTATTAATGAGACCTTTTAAGATTCATGCTACAGGCAGTAAGTAGCAAATACATTTACTAAAAATTTAAGAATAATCCATGTAAATACAATTTACAAATATTCTCCTAAAATGTACATATGAAAATCTTGTAGCTTGATACACACACAAAGTAAATTTTAAAAGTATTTATTCATCTAGTTTGAAATAGCCATTTTGTTTGAAATATTACTTTACATAGTAGATATGCCTCTAGTTATTAGGACTGACAACCTCTAAATTTTGGAAAAGTATAGGTCTTCATAAAAATTCAAACAGAAATTCTCCCAAAACATACTCCAGGTACAGCTATGAGTTGTTTTGTTTTGTTTTTGTTTTTTGAGAAAAATTAAGCCTCCTTATATGTACATTCTCCAGTATCTGTGCAGGTGAGGTGGTCTGTAGGATGGTTAGGGGATTTGACTCAACAGCAGGAGTGAGTCATTCTGAGTAGTTTGGAGAACTAAACAGCAACTTGAAATTTCCCTTTCAAGGCTAGCAATTTAATAGATATGGGAAGTCAAAATGCAGTCTCCATAACTGAGATTCCAAAGGAACAGCAGAAATAAAAACAAATCAAATCATTTTCTTTTCCTCAGTACTACATCAAATACTATAAAATAGTAGAAAATGTTATATTTGCTAATTCTAGCCTATTTTCTGCTCTTCTTGAGATATTCCAAGAAAGCCTCATTGCCTCACATAACTATAATTTATGGGATTTCCCTACAGAAAAATGAAATGGTCTGAAGAATCCTTTATGTCTCATGTTGCAGAATATCAAAAATCACAAAATTCAATTCAATCTTTCTTTTAATAAAATATTAAGTACATTTTCCTTATACAACCAAACAAAGATGTAAGTAAATTTAGCTTAAAACTGTTAAAAGATAGATTTATATTAATTCTAATATTAAGGATGGTTGTGGAGTATTTGAAACAGAAATCTTCTTGTTTCTCTTGGAGAAGTTTCACTCTTACTTTTAAGGTATATCTTAGTGTCATTCTGAATCCTTCTCATCTTCTTAACCCTAATGCTTATATTTGTGTCAAGATCTCTTAATAAGCTTCCACTGTCCTTTAAAAAAGCAGAAATCTATTCATTATTCCAATAAATGTCATCAGTTACAGAATAAGAAATCACAGAGAAGCAAAGAGAGAGGTACCTGCCATAAGGGAATAAATTACATTGAGATAATAAGATAAATGAGAAAAAAAGAGGTAGAGAACAGGGCTCATATATCATATGTTTTGAAAAAAAGCAATGTGGGCAATTTGAAGAGAGCTTTATGACGAGTGCACACTGCTTTAGATTATTTAAATAGGGAGAAGTCAAAGAAACTGACATCATATGCAGAAATCTAGACAAATGGAGGAAATAGTGAAACAAACAGTAGATAAATAGTCTCAGGCAGAGGTCAGACATTCTGTTTTTCAGGGATCGTGTTATCTACAGCAAAAAGACTCTGTTAAATTTATGACTCACAAAGAGTTAACTGTAAGATCCTACACTCATATAGTATTTTCATAATACTCAGTGGCTTGTTGGAATAAGTATAATGTCCTATCTACCTGTCTGTCTGTCTGTTATCTATCGTCTACCTATCTATCATCTATCTGTCTACCATCTACCTATCATCTATCATTATCATCTATCTCTTAATAATATATTCATCTATTTCCACATATATTTGTATTTAATAATTCATAGGCTTCTATCTTCATGTACAAAGAGAAATTTTCAATTCTTTACAGAATCAACATGTACAATAAATTGTTCACAAAGGTTCTGAGCATTTTAAAAATCTACCTGTATCTGAATTAGACTTTTAAAATGTTATACTGTACAATTCTGAAATTTACTTTCAAAGACAAGAATTTTAATCAATATGCAAAATATTTTCATGTGATAAAATTATAACATTACTAGAAAAATTATTGCCTGTAATAAAAGTAAAAAGTCAGTATGAGCCTTTCCATTTTTTTGGAATTCTCTAGAGAAACTGAAATTAGAATGCATCAGTTTATAAAACAGTTCCTTATAAGAAACCGTTATATGCAATTATTAATATTGACAAATTGTAGGAGGGGAATCATGATATCTGTGTCTGTAGGAAGGTCAGGAGGAAGGAAGGTTTCTGTCTGGTTGTGAGACAAAGGTCAACACTGATGTCTCAGATCAGAGGCAGGGGTGAGGACTCCCCTTTAACCAGCAGCTTTTGCCATTTGTTCTTTTCTGATCTTCTACTGGTTGGATAAGTCTCAGTGCTCCTTTTAAGATTTCCTTTTTGTTTATTTATTTATTTGTGTATGTGTGTTTGTAGTGTGTGTATGTCATGTAGGTGTGTGGTGTGATGTGTGTGTGTGGGTGTAGTGTGGTGTGTTTTTATATAGTGAGTCTATGTATTTATGTCTGGTGTGGTGTATGTGTGTGTGTGCATGTGTGTTTGCTTGTGTATGTTTGTGTGTGATATGGTGTGTGTGTCTTCATGGATGTGTGTATGTGCACTCACATATGCATGTGTTTGTGTTTGTAGTGTGTGTGTGTGTGTGTGTGTGTGTGTGTGTGTGTGTATACACAAACACATATGTGTGTGTACCATGTGTATTGATTCCCAAGGGGAATAGATGAAGTCATTGTAATTTCTGATGCTGTAGTTCCATACACTTGTGAGCTGCCTG
The DNA here is from genome assembly GCF_007827085.1 of Peromyscus californicus insignis. Classification (NCBI taxonomy): domain Eukaryota; kingdom Metazoa; phylum Chordata; class Mammalia; order Rodentia; family Cricetidae; genus Peromyscus; species Peromyscus californicus. The sequence continues at coordinate 45,103,117 of NW_026294491.1, read as the reverse complement.
ACATGGCTTCTTGGAATCGACCTTCATTGCTTTGGAAGAACACCGAACACAGGAAACCAATGAGTCATTTCTCCAGCCCTAAAGGCTCCAAACTTATGGAGATAATTTTGCTCTCCTTAGCCTACAAGTTCAAATGTTAATCTTATACAAAGATCCCTATAGAAACAAAATATTCTCTATCCACATTTCAGTATCATGTGGCCCCCTCGAGTGGGAAAAACTAGCCCTCCCAATCCTCTTTTGCTAAACATTCACACACATTCATATCCTGAAGGTATAACCCTTCTCCAAATGAACACAGCAGAAGATTTTAATTCCTCTTACCCTAATAAACCCATCCTGTGTGTAATGAAATATGAATTAAATGCTTTGAAGAATATAGAGTCCTTCAAGTAAGTTTATACTTCTTCCTACCTGTAACATAAATACTGTGACTGTCTTTACAACTTTGCTGAATAAGAAAATACCAGAGACTGGGTAGCATATAAACAATAGAAATTTATCTCTTACAACTCTGAGTGCTTCAAATAATCAAGTGCTTTGGACTCAGCACTTGATTGCATGGTATCTGTCATTACTCATTTCAAATTATGGAATTAGCATCCTCCTTATCCTACAGCCTCCACAGATGCCTCATTTTGAGTCCAAGTCTCCCACTTGAGTATCTAGTATCTGAGTTATACATAGAGGCCCAAATCAAAGCTATTTATGATTTAGAAGGTGAGACAAATGATGTCAGTGACTATAAATGTAGGAAGTACATTCAAAGTCACAAAAGGACAAATTTTGTCTAGATATGGAATATGCCAGACTTTGAGGTATCTGGCTGGTATGTTGAAAGCAGATTATGATGCAGAATTTACAGTCAGTAAATATGAAGAGGATGGTGATGAAGATGTAATGGCAGTAGGTGTAGCCTGAAAATGATATTTATCATGGGTTTTGAATCGTTGTGATGTTTATTCATGTGACATTTAAGGTTGTTGACCATATCACTTTGAGGAAAAATATGTACTAAAGTTTATTGACTGAGTTCTTGGTTTTTAGCCATTAACAAGTATATGATAAAATTAAATAGAGATAACACAAAATCTTTCATAAAATGTATGTTTAATATGTCATGAATTATATAAGAGGAAAATGTAATTTGAGTTAGAGAGAGAGTTCAGCAAATAAAAAAAAATACATGCTGCTACCTGTGTTAAATCCACAGAGCCAATGTAAAGATGGGAAGATGAACCAACTCTCTGAACACTACATACACTTGGAGGCACTCATGACACTGCACTTGTGGAGAAACACACACACACACACACACACACACACACACACACACACACACAAGCAAGTGCATGCACATAGACATACAGAATAATCAGTAGAATATATCATTTTTTAAGAAAAGAAAAATAATTGAATTTAGTTGTAACAATTTACCTACAAAAACCATGTTCTTTTGTTTGAGATAATAGGAATAAATTATATGAATATGTTTTGTTAATCTGATTTAGTAATGGATATTTCCTACCTCAGTGTCTGTTTAACTTGGCATGAATATTTGTAGCACTCTTCTCATTCTCCTCTTCAGAGAATAGCATTGGGATATTTCTGCTAATTTGAATCAATGACTTTAATTTGAAGTTTTTACATATATATGTTTATATTTCCAAAATATATTAAAAGTATAATATATATATATAGTGGAAATACATTTTTCATACAATGTATTCTTTTGTTGCTGGGGGAGGATAGACTTTATTTGGCTTGCACTTCAGCATTGCTGTTCACCACTGAGGAAGTCAGGACAGGAACTCATACAGGGTAGGAGGCAGGAGCTGATACAGAGGCCATGGAGGGGAGCTGCTTACTAGCTTGCTTCCCATGGCTTGTTCGGCCCACCTTCTTACAGAACCCAGGACTAGCAGCCCAGGGATGGTCCCACTCACAATGAGCTGGGCCCTCCCCCATTGATCACTAAAGGAGAAAATGCCTTACAGCTGAATCTCATGTTTCCCCTTTCTCGAGTATGCCTAGATCCCCTGCACCTACCCAACTCCATGTCCACTCTTCATTCCTCTCTTCAAAAGACAGATAAACCAGAATAAAACATAAATTAAAAAAAGAAAAAGCATTTCATACACACATACACAGGCACACATGCAAACACACAAACAAAATCCATAAAAATTCAAAATTGGAAATGTTAACATGCAAGCAAAGGAAAGTAAGAAAAAAAAAGGCCCACACAAAACCAAATGTTAGAAAAGAAATAAAGTCTACTAAAATACCACTGAAATGTTTTTTTTTTTTTCTTAAGAGTACAGGAAGTGGGTGGATATAAATCACACCCAAATAGTGACACTAAGAATATTTTAAAAACGTATTACATTTATATATTATTGATTGTTTTAGTAGCAGACTGGTGGGTAAGCATATACTATGGAATATAACAGAAGACAAAGGAGTCAGTTCTCTCCATCCACTTTGTGGACCAAAGGGATTCAACTCAGCTCATCGGGCTTGGGTGCAACTTCTTTATCCTCTGAATCATCTTGCATAGCTTAAGTAAGATAATTAAATCAGTAGTTCTCATGAAACTATTCAAAGCCTTATAATCCATTCTTTTTAAATGTAATATATCAAACCAAAGTTTTCCTTGTCTACTTTATTTCTTCAATTATTTGATTATTAAGAGCCTCATGCCTTACATGGGAAAAATCAGTTTCTTTTTGGTGTATAACCACAAAATTTTATCATTAATGTCATATATGTTAAATATACATAAACGTACATACGAGTATTTGTAAACAACTTTCACACATATGTGTCTAAGTATAAGTAGACAACTTTGTGGTTATAAATGTGTATGTGATATATGTAAAATTATTGAACTGTACCATATTTGTAGGTTTGTGCTGCCTCTTTCAGAAGCCCATACATAGCAAGTGCTTCCATGGTTATTTCGAAACCATTCCTTACCAGCTAGTCTTTGATCTTTTACAAGATACACACTACTTTTACTTTGCAAAAGAGGCAACTGTATTTTCCTGTATGCTATGTCTAATAAAATGTGAATAATAATTTTGTTTACTGCTGTGTCTTTAGTTTTGTGTTATTAGGGTGTGTGTGTGTGTGTCTGTGTATGAAGAGATTTTTTTTAAAGTTAGTTTAAATCCAATATCACAGCCTATTTTTGAAGAAGAAAAGCCTTCATAGGAAATCTAGCTCTGTTTTTTCTTAAGAGCATGAATGGAACAAAGTATTTATTATTTATTAATTATTAATTAAAAATATTAAAGTATTTCATATTTGAAGGTGGCAAAATACTGCATACATCTTATAATTTTTTTGATTAGTCTCTTAAATGCTTACCCTGGACAGAAATTCTGCTAAAGCAGTGAAAGTTATCAGAAGAAGACTAACAAATCTGTACTCCTTTTCTTCTTGTAAATTATAACGTCTATGATGATGCCACATTCAAGTGTGGATAGATATCTGTGTGGCATTCATGTAAGTATTATAATATTACTTACTTTTTGTTGAAATCCTGGATCAATCTCTGTCGGTATATGTCTCATAACTATTTTATAATTGTGATTATTTTTTAAAGATTGATTAACTTGGAGACACAGCTGGCTGGTACAGGGCAAGTGATGATCTAGTGGAGTAGCTATATGTAGTTATTACATTCCAGTGAAGAGTTGCTACAACACAGAAAATATAGGAAGACCGAAGTATAACTGAAAACTCTAGGAAGTACTACAGTGCTGAGACAGATTTTTAAATGATAAAATTTTGCATACAAAACAGTCAGAACATATTTCTAAAATTGCTTCCTCAGTCACATGGGTTTCTGGGAAAGTCAGTACATACCCACATAAAGGGAATGACTCAAAATTGGTACACGTATCATCTACATGTTTTTAATCTATGATGTTGTTTGCATATACATATATATGTATAAATATTTACCCATATAAATGTATGTAAATTTATCAGTAAAATATGTGTATATGTAAGCTTCACTATGAATATACACAGAGGTCAAAAATTAATAAAGTCCCCAGAAAGGGGGACTTCAAAGAGAGGGGAAATAGAATGCTGTGGTATAAAGGGTTAAAGTGTACTAATGAAGCAAGAAAGATAAAATTGAGGTGAGAGATGGTTGCCAGGGAAGAAATGGAATATGGGGAGAGATAACACTAAAGACCTCTCTTTAAAAGTCATGAAGAAATCTAGCATTGTAGAGGCTTCATAAAAAGTATATATGTATATATATTAAGAGTTTAAGTGGATTATTCTATAATAGGGTAGCAGTGTTCCTATTAGGCTGCACAATCTAAAACATGTTCAATATTAAGAATAAGCTACCTTGGAATTGTTGGACAGTGATGTTCTATAGACCCCCCCACAAATATTACAGGCTATCTGTTATAATCTAGAACCTGATGAAAAGATTCTATTGCTAAGTGAACCATATCCTTGAGTCATAAAGCATGCAGATAACATCTTGGTACTAGCCTATACGTTTCACCTTCGTGTCCTAGATTTCATAGTTCTGGAAGGCACCACACACACTACCTCAGGAGAAAACTAATCATCAGTCTTACTTGCCTGTCAACCATCAAACTGCATAATGGGCAGCCTGTCGAGACATGCCCGTTGATCCAATAATGTTAAGAACATTGTGGGAGTAAACATGTAAAACAACCACTTTTTATTCGATTTGCATACTGATCTACAAGACGAAAATAATATTTGGCTACAGGGGTCATAGGCCCTAAGAGAGAACCCAATACTGTTATTTTGCTTAATAGGACTAGTAGTGAACCAACTCCTAAAGATTTGTTTTGTAGCAATGGACTAATGTATTTCTCAGTCCTCATCAGAGGAGCTTCTTTTTTCAGTAGATGGTGATTAACACAGAGATTCACTAGTGGTCAAGGTTCAGAGAGTAAGAGACCACAGAATGCTTAGCCTTAAATGGAACATCTATGTAACCCTCCTCCTAAGGCTCAGGGTTGATTTTGGAAAGGACTTCTGGAGCAAAATGTAGCAGAGAAGTCTTGTCTTCATGGTATGACAGGGAAACTATGTATACACTCTGTAAAAACATGCACAAGTCAGACAAATCCCAACATGGAGAGAAAAGGTAGACATAAAGTCTCAACACACTGTGGCAATTGATAGCTGCTGGGAAAGGCACAGTTTTCTTTAAGAGTGTGGCTTATGAGGAGTTGACCACACTGCACTGGAAGACATAAATATATGGGAAAAATAAACTGAAACTGATCTCTGAAAACAAACGAGGATCAACTATTAGCTGAGTAAAGTGGGCAGATGGATATGGGAGGAGTTGGGGGAGGAGTAAACATGATAAAAACACATTTTATCAAGTTCTTCAGAACTATTAAAGCTATTTAAATATGTTCATATGCCTATGTGCAAATGTATACATGTCAGCTACAAGGTTAAATAAATTAACAGGTTTCAGCATTTTTTTTTTACCAAACTAATATTTTGGGTGGCTAAATAAAGTTCATATTTAACAGGTAATTTTTATATGATCATTTCTTACCTTGAATATATAATACTAATGGTAACAATTTAAGAGAGTTAAAAATCAAGTATATATTTTCTGAAAAATAATTTCCGAGGATTTAAAATTTTAATTTAATATGCTATTTCCATTTTAAGTAAGTTCAGAAGTTCCTCTGTGGCTAAAACAATTCAGTGTGTATTTTACTACACACATGTAAACTAGAATCTTCTTATAAGCAGTAAGAAAATATATCTTGTTAATATAAAGTATATCTATGAGCTATTTTGTTTTGTGCAAATGTGTATAATATGCTTAGATGTAATGTGAGTACCCACTTGCCAATGAATATATGTGGAGGTCAGAGAACAATCTTACTTTTCACCATATTTAAGAGGAAGGCAAATTTTTTGTTCATCACCACTGTGTACAACAGATTGGGTAGCCTGTGGGCCTCCAGGAACTCTCCTGCCTCTCTCTCTCATCTTACCCTGTGAGTGGCATACTGACATTACAGATGCACATTGCAGCTGACCTTTAGTGCTAAGGATTCAGTCTTAGGTCTTCACACTTGCACAACAAGCTTTTTACCCATTGAGTGACTTCCCCAACCAAATTATAGTATATTATACGAGCATTTATGTTATCTTGATAAATTTTAAATATATCCCAAAATTGCACTAGGATAGTATATTATTTTATTACTTTTATATTTTTTGAAGGATGGAGATATATGAAGTTAATTGTATAGTCAGTGCAATAAGTTTTGTTACAGTGACATTCACCAATACTAAAATAATAAAAAGCCAAGGCAAAATACAAGAGATGGTATCTTACATAAAACAATTGTGAATAGTATGCCAGTTATTCATAATAATCAGAACAAATTGTAGTCTATGAACAAATTATGGGCTGTAGAATCCTGAAATTAGATCATTATTATTTATCTCCTGTTTTATTATTGATTTCTTTTTACAAAAAGAGCATTTTTCCAAGTAAAGTGACTGATAATACTCATCAAATTTGAATGTTAATCTAAAATATTTAAGGATAATCAGTGAAATATTGGCAATTTACATGTATTTATTTTCTAAAGGATTGTTCATGCAGTTTTACATGAGAATCTTATCCTCGTCTAACTTTTTATTTAATCAAAGCCTAAGAAGATATTTCATTAGCATTCTCAGATTCTGCCAATTCCAAAAAAATGCACACTTGTTAAAATAATTAAGGATTTATAATGAACGACCTGGAGTAGAAATATAATTTCTATTGTGCTTTTGTATAGACTTGCACTTACTGCTCACTGTCTGCCGTTAGGATTGACATCTTCCATCTTTTCATTGCTAATACTTTTCTCCCACTCCCTTTTCTACTTCTGTGCTTTGGATTTGATATTAAATAAGACGCATTCTCCTGAATTTGATTTCCTCTCTTTGTGTTTAAGTTGTCTTGTCTGGCAATCAACTACATTTGGCCTTTATGAAATATGAAGCATGTTTGTTTATGCAATGTTTATAAAAATATGGAAGAAATGATTTTTGATGATTCACACATTTGTTAATATGGATGATCTATCAGGTGATATTTAAAGATTCTTTTCCTGTTGTTCAGTAATTGCTGTCAAAATTATTAAAAACACTGTGCACCAAACAAAACCTTGATATTTAAGGTATATTTGCATTTGTATATCAATATAAAATGCATCCACATTGATGTGAAAATCTTAAGGATTTATTACATTCTTTAAATGTTTTATGTTGCAATAATCAACACTTTTAATACATATTTTTGAATTTCACAATGTTTACATTTTATTTTATCTGAAATTGCTTTCATATATATTTGTATTCTTTCATATATATTTTTATTATTTAACTTATTGAGATAGCCACTCTAAATCAGGCCCTGAAGCTGTAATATATAAGGTAACTTAAGGGAATGAGTTTGTGAGTTTCACAGGATAATATTCAACATCTACAGTATAATAGTCAGGGTTTCAGTACTATGACAAAATGCCATGATCAAAAGAAATTTGGCGAGGAATGAGTTTTTTTCACTTATACTTCCATATGACTGTTTACCATGAAGGAAGTCAGGGCAGGAATCTGGAGGTAGGAACTTCTACAAAGGCCTTGATGTAGTGCTGCTCACTGATTGCTCCTATGGTTTGCTCAGGGTGCTTTGTTGTAGAAACCAGGACCACCAGTGTAGGTACCACATCACCCAGGGTGATCTAGCCCTCCCTCACACACACACACACACACACACACACACACACACACACACACACACACACACACACACGCATCAATCACTAATTAAGAAAATGCTGTACTGGCTTGTCTGCAGCTTTTTTTTTCTCAATTGTAGTTCCCTCCTTCAAGCTGACTCTAGCTTGTGTCAAGTTGACATCAAATTAGCCATGGCAGACATCTTTATGTGTCCCATTAAAATTATACAAAAATTTCTTAAATGTAAATGTAGCTACATTTACTTTAAGTAGATTTAAATACTGCAAAAGAAATTATTTGTGTTATGAAATAGAATTGGGTTCTGGTATTTCAGCTTTCTCTGATCAAATAACACATAACATAAACTATACTTCATCACAGAAGAAATTGTGTCACCTATCTAATATGCCAGGAAGTACACTCTTTTATTTTGATGTGGGTACAAATCCAAAACACCTATTATAAACAACCAATTGTAAATGCATTTTATATATTCTAGCTTCTTAAGTAAGGAGTAGGTTAATTTGGGTGGCATTAGGAAAAATACTTATGTATAAGTTGATAATAATAATACCAACATATTTTACACATAACTTCACAGAAGCAAGAGCTACCAGCAATAGGCTTGCATGAGGATGAGTCTTTCAGAAGTCAATCATAGATGAGTGAGGAGCCAATATGGCCTGAAGCATTTCTGCTGAACTATGAGCCACTGATGGATACTGAAGGAAGGGTAGAAATTATTTTCAGTGTGATAGCCACTGAAAAGTTCACCACAATCCAATGAATAATATCAAAATCGTGGTCACACAAACAGCCCTGGTTAAAATTATTGTGTTAAAAATAAACTAAAATAAAAAGACATGAGTGTGGAAAAGAGACTGATGTGAGGAAAAGAGATGGAAGGAGAATAAATTGGGTGAGAATTTTATGCATTAGAATGTGAGATTTTTTCCAGAAACCTCTAAATATATTTCTAAAGTAGTTTAACTAGTATTCATTCCCTTTTCAGTGTGTGTGTGTGTGTGTGTGTGTGTGTGTGTGTGTGTGTGTGTGTGTGTGTATACCCACATATAAGGGCACCTGGGTGTGAAATTGTCCAAAACAAACTTAATAGAAGTGAACCTATTCAACTTTTTCTTTTTTTTCTTTTTTTAAGACAGGGTTTGTCTTTGTAACCCAGGCTCTCCTGGAACTTGCATTGTAGACCTGGCCTGAACATCAGAGATTTGCTACATGCCTCTGCCTTCTAAGTGCTGGGATTAAAGGTGTGTGACACAATGCCCAGTTAAAACTATTCAATTTTAAAAGTGAACAATGATTTGACCTTGTGCAGGGTTTGTGCTTGCTATTACAACCCCTGTGACTTCATACTTGTATTGCCCTGTTGTGTCTGGAAAACATTATTCCTTGAAGTTACCACCCCTTCAGCCTCTGATAATCTTCCTGGCCTTCTTCCATATTAGAGTCATGCATGAGCCTTGACAGAAGATAAGACCTATACCAACCCAAGGCAGGAAAAAAATTGCAGAATGGAGGAGAGGTGGGCATGAAGTCCTAGCATTACCTGAGGTGCATTTGTTTGCTCCTAGGTATGAAAAAGTCCGTTTTCTTCAATGAAATTACATCTGGCTTATCGATTAACACTTTGGCCCCACATCCTGGAATACTTGGGTAACAAAAACTAAACTTGGTGTGTGTGTGTGTGTGTGTGTGTGTGTGTGTGTGTGTGTGTGTGTGTGTCTGAGAGAGAGACAAAGAGAGACAGACAGACAGAGACACACTGAGAGATATAGAGACACACAGAGAGAGACAGAGAGAAAGACAGAGGCAGAGACAGAGATAGAGACAGAGGGAGTGACAGAGAGACAGGCAGAGAAAGAGAGAGACAGACAGACAGAGAAGGAGGTTGGGTAGTTAGGAAGATGAATCTGGGAGATATTGGGAAGTTTGAGGAGGGAGGTAAACTATATGAAATTTTCAGCTAATAAATAAAGCAATATTTAATAAAACAAGTCATATTTTTGGTTGTGAGCCTAGCCTTTAACTGCTGAGCTATCTCTCCTCAGGAGGCAGAGGCAGGCGGATTTCTGTGAGTTCGAGGCCAGCCTGGACTACAGAGTGAGTTCCAGCAAAGGCACAAAGCTACACAGAGAAACCCTGTCTCAAAACAAACAAACAAACAAACAAACAAACAAACAAAAGTTATAGAACTAATTATAGATTTCTCAAAACGAGAAGAGAGAAATGTAAGTATTCACAAAACACCTTTAAAAGTATTTAATATCATTAGCTATCAGGAAAATGTAGTTGAAAACTACTGCAGGATTCCACATGATGATCATTCTTTAACAATATAGATGACAAATTCAGGCAATCATAGATGTGTAGAAAGGGGCAACCTTATGTAATGTTGAAGAGTGTCAGCTTGTGCAGCTATTTTAGAAATTGAGTCAGAGTTTTTTTTTTTTTAGAAAGTAATGCCAATCGGGCGGTGGTGTCACAAGCCTTTAATCCCAGCACTCAGGAGGCAGAGGCAGGCAGATTCTGTGAGTTCAAGGCCAGCCTATGCTACAGAGTGAGTTGCAGGAAAGGTGCCAAAGCTATACAGAGGAACCCTGTCTTGAAAAACAACAACAACAATAATAGTAATAATAATAATGCCATATAATCCACCTAAACCAATTCTGATAATCTATTTTCTATTATCTCTACAAGTATATGTACATCCATACTTATTGCTGCTTTAGTCATAAAGAACTAAAAAATTAAATTTCTTTATTTTGTTTTTGTTTTTTTGAGACAGGTTTCTCCATGAAGTTTTGGTGCCTGTCCTGGATCTCGCTCTGTATGTAGACCAGGCTGGCCTTGAACTCACAGTGATCTGCCTGGCTCTGCCTCCTGAGTGCTGGGATTAAAGGTGTGTGCCACCACTGCCTGGCCTAAAAAATTAAATATTATTATATTTCCAGCAACAGATGAATAGATATTGAAGATGTGGTAAGATGTACAATGGTATATTATTCAGCTATAAAGAAATATGAAATTTGGAGTAAAATGGATGGGATTGAAAAAAATACTGTATTTCACAAGCCAAAAACTAGAAAGCAAAACAGCCTATGTCTCATAGATTAATCATTCTTTTTCAAATTTTTTGATTTGTTTATTTAAATTGGAGTGTCTACTGAAATCCAGAATTGAGAAAGAGCTAGTGGATGGGAAATAAGAGGTCTCCGGAGGAGTAGTGTCGGTGAAATAAGAGGTCTCCGGAGGAGTAGTGTCGGAGAAGTAAGTGGAGAGAATACTATGGTGAAGAAGTTTATAGAAGGGTGCAGGTAGAAAATGGTGAAATGCAGAAAGGTTCTATTTGGAAATCCACTAGTTTATAAGCAAATTAAAAGCTTAAGTAAATGAAAATAATTTGAGTGGGTGTAGGCTGCATGGATGGATAATGCTGTTCTCAGAATGCATGGGTTATTCAATGGAAGTCCAAGAGCAAAATGTGAGACTCCTCCAGAGATTCTTTGTGAGAATGTGTCAAAGGCTGCAAAAACTACAGTTTATGGGCGTTGCCATTTGTTGCTCAGAACTTTATAGTAAGACTCTATTTGCATCTGCTTGGTTGAAGAAGACAGAGAAACCATCTTGGGACTGAAATGGAAGCTACTTCCTTGCTGATTAGCCTTTTATAATGTGGTAGATTGTTAAGTAACTAAAGAAGAGTCCATAACCAGATCAGTGAATACCCTAACTGTCATCTTAAAGCCTTCATCCAGTTACTGATGCAAGCAGTTGCATACATCCACGGCCAGGCACCAGGCTGAGCTCCAGGAATCCAATCGATGAGAGAGAGGAGGGATTCTGTAAGTAAGGGACATTGAGATCATGATGGGGAAATGTACAGAGACGACCGGCCAAAGGAATGGAAATTCATGAACTGTGGACCAATAGCTGTGGAGTCCCCATGGGACTGGACTAGCCCTCTGGATACGCGAGACAGTTATTTAGCTTGAACTGTTTGGGGGGGCACCCAGGCAGGGGGATCGGGATCTGTCCCTGGTGCATGAGTGGGATTTTTGGAGTCTGTTGCCTAAGGTGTGACATCTTATGCAGTCTTGGTGCAGGAGGTAGGGGCTTGGATCTGCCGCAACTGAATTTAACAGACTCTGCTGACTCCCCATGGGAGACCTTGATATGGAGGAGGTGGGAATGTGGGGTGGATTGGAGGGGAAGAGAGGAGGGGAAATCTGTGGTTGGTATGTAAAATGAAAAGAAAAATTCTTACTAATAAAAAAAAGAAGAGTCAATAATGGTCTTTTCCAGGTTTAGACCTTGAATGCTACATAGGTGTCTCCTGGTACAATAGTTGCATGATTGTTAAAGGTTAACAAACAGTTTATTTTATTTATTTATTTTCTTGTATGTATCATCTGCTCTATAGGGGGAATTTCATACCTTATAATTAGGCCTATAGGCTGGGAAGAGCATAAGCACCACAGATAAACCTACTACTTTTTGTTTTGTTAAATAGATATGATACCAAACTGAACCTTAATTTGATTTTGTTTATATACATATAATAGGGAAGTCAGTCCTGATCAAAGAAGTGTCACTTTGCAGCTGTATTGAGTGCTTAAATTAAACAATATATCCATTTCCTCACGAATGATTATCTGGGAAAATTATGGATCAAGGAACAGAAAGGAAGTAAGAGCCTAAGGATGGAAAGGAGGGAAGGAAAACACTCTCGTACGAGCGTGATTTGTGCGTGTCATTCATGAACCTGCAACCATTTCAGTTAACTTACACAGAAACTGCACAAGACAGATTCAGTAAATCCTTTGTTACAAAGTCAAAGCCCTCTCTGGGGAGCCAACAGAAAGGCAAGTGCTGCTGGAGAAGAGAAAGATAATGTCTTTAGTGATGTAGACACGAGAAAGTTTCTCATGCTCTCATGGAGATCTTCACATTCATCTCTAAATAAATGGTTCTGGTTAAATCCAGAGCATCACAGAGCAAAATCCAAAACAAGGCACCATGAAAGTAATATATAAACTTGGTGGGAGGAATAGGAGGTATGTTTGATAGGGAAAGAAAGAGAATGAAACAAGAAAAATGAATGTCTGTGTGAAATATCAAAGAATGGATTAAAACACTGCACATTCTCCCAAAATGCAAAATACTAATTTCAAGGTGTACATATGAAAAAATACTGATTTATTATGTTTAGTCATGTATCTCATACCAAAGTTATCTCATTTTATATAGGGAATATTCCATTTCTGAAAAAAACACTCTAACCTAAAACATTTTTGTGTCTAGCATTTTGGATACAATATACACCTTATATACATGAATATCACACACCAGACAAAATAGTACTGTGCTTCTTAGAGGAGACTATAAAGAACTTCAGAGCCTCAAATTACTTTTAATTTAAGGTAGTTACAAAACAACTCCAGGGAAATATTTTAAAAGATTTGTTATACTTTGTAACTAAGGTGTGTGTGTGTGTGTGTGTGTGTGTGTGTGTGTGTGTGTGTATCCATGGGAATATGCAAATGCAGGTGAATACTCATAGAGCCAAGAGACACTGGAGCACTGAAGCCTCTAGAGCTGCATTACAGATGGTTGCAAGGTAACAAACGTAGCTACTGGGACCTGAGTTTGGGTCTTTTGGGATAGCATAATGCACTTTTAGCCTTTGCACCATATCTCTATGCCCCAAAGCATTCTCAATAGTGAGTGTAGAGAACTAAATTTCATAGGGACATGAAAAAATTACAATTAAGATTGGAGAAAGGAGGGATTGTATGACCGAGAGATATTGAGATTATGATTGGAAAAAGCACAGGGACAAATAGCCAAACTAGTGGAAACACATGAACTGTGAACCAATGGCTGAGGAGCCCCCATGAAACTGGATGAGGCCCTCTGGATAAGTGAGACAGTTGATTAGCTTGAACTGTTTAGGAGGCCCCCAGGCAGTGGGACCAGGACCTGTCCTTGGTGCATGAACCAGCTTTTTGGAACCTAGTGCCTATGCTGAGACAGTTTGCTCAGCCTTGGTGCAGGGAGGAGGGGATTGGACTTGACTCAACTTAATGTCCCAGGCTGGGCTGACTCCCCAGGGGAGATCTTGCATGAAGGAGGTGGGAATGGGGGTTGGATTGGGGGGGGGGGAGGCTGAGGGGTGGGAGGAGGGAGGACAGGGGGATCTGTGGCTGATATGTAAAACAACTAGAAAATTTCTTATAAAAAATTTTTAAAAAGTTAAACAAATGAATATTTAAAAAAAAGATTTTCCAAATGAAATCACTGTAACTTATAATTCATGATGGTAGAAAGTATGCAATAAGGTTTTAAAATAAGAAATCTTAGGCGCAAATATTTATTGCAAAGACTACATTAATCTCTTTATATGTTTTTATCAATAAATACATTTTATATAACTTCTTTTTATGTTAGTATGCAATATAAGATTATGGGAGAAAACATGTTTGTCGATCACATGTCAAACAGGTGAGTTTATGGTTGCCTTGGAAATCTTGGGTAGGTTATTAACACACACTACTGAAGCACTCAGCTGGAGAGTTGTGAGAATGGACATTCTAGGCAGCTATGATTTCTGCTACCATTGTTTGATTACCCAGGCTTTTAACATTTAGAAGTTTATGATATGTATACTATACTAATTTTGTGCACACATTTCCAAAAAATATGTATTCAGTGTCACTTCTTCAATTCCACACTACAGCACTAGGTATTTTGCAAGGTAATGCAACAGAACCTGAAGACACACACAGTATTTTGTGCACTTAAAATGTTCCTAATGTATTGTGAAATGTTGTTCAATGTTCTTTAAGGATCAGTAAAGAGCAAATTTCCCCCAAGCAGACTTACTCCAAAGAATGATTATAGTACTCAATAGCTCTGAGACCAGGATTAAGTAAAAGCTCTCAGGGTTTATACAGGAGGAAAGTAAATAGAAGTATAATATTTGGGAAAATGGATTAATAGAGTAAAAGAACAAATAATGCAACTTGATGGAATGGAGGTTGGAACTATCCTCTCACAAGCTCCCAGCGGTGTGCAAATCCATGTAAGCCCTGTTTCACCCACTCTTCATCTTTTTTTTTTTTTACTTTTGTACTTGTATTCTTTTGTGCTTTTTATCCATTATTTTAAAAATGAAACACATAGTACAGGTAATAAAAAAGTTACATATTGATACTTCGTGACACATAAATAACATTAGATAAGTTAAATGCTTCATGAATTTACAAAACATTAAAGTGAAAAATCTGAAGTTAAATAATTGATGGATTAGAAATAATAAATGCTATGAGAAGTGGTAATAATGAACCAATGTTATTAAAATACGGTGAATTTTAGATTAGAAACAAGAATATGAATGTTGCAAGAGGAAGTGGCAATTTGATGAGTATTTAAACTATTAATAATCTGCTGAAGAACAATTAGCAGTAGATAGATGCTGGGGAGATGAGAGGAGTTTATCCTTAGGAGTGTGGTCACCTGGAAGTTTCCTCTGCAACCTACCCTCCCCCGCCAAGTGGATTGTCACACTTTGTGTGCTCATGTATGCCACTAACTGGAGACAGTGATTAAAAGTCAATAAAGGAATACAGGGAAAGAGTTAAACAAAAAACAAAGATGATTTCTGAAGAGAGTTAATGTTCCCATGAAGAAATGAGGTTAGACAAATGAAAGAGGAAAGAAAATGAAGCAACAGAAATGTGTGCAGTATGGCAGAGGAAGGGCCTGCAGGTAGAGCTTCATCACATTTGACAGGGTGCATGGTCTAAAGCCAATTCCTACTCAGAACTGGATTGCAACTCTCTATCTGCTCTAAGCCAGCAATCATTTTCTGCCATTTTTGTGTGTTGGTTTGTCTTTTGTCAAATTAAAAGCCATTGCAAATCATGATGAGAGGATTTTAATAGCTACTAGAAATTGAAATGCATTTCAATCTTGAGTTCCATAAGAAGGATGACTCTTCTACTGAGCAGTCATATGTACTGGATAGTCTGAATAACTGACAACTTTGAGTGTGTGTGTGTGTGTGTATGTGTATGTGTGTGTATGATTTTGTATGCACTAAAAATAAATTTTTCATTTTTTGTAGTACAATTTGATGTTGTAATTCCTGTGTGGCCGTTTTACAATCTAAATTTGCATGGAAGGACAAAACACATCAGCCTCTTTTCAATAATTGATTGAATGCTTCTCTCAGGATAGGCTCTGTTGTGCTGTGGTGCACAAAGGCAAATCTCAGAAGGTTAACACCACAGACATTTAGTAGCTCACAGAAAATTGGTTGCAATTTTGCAGGGAGCCATTAGGAAATGTCTCCCCCACCCTACGACTTAATTGCTCAGAAGCCCCGGCTTCTTGAATTTATTGCAGCTCCCATTGTTACGATTGTGGGAAAGCAGAGGATGGGTATAAACAAGAATATTTTTTCTTTTGTTATTATGTTTTTGATAATTCTTTGAGACTTCCATACTTCCAGTATTTTGATATTAATTCCACATCTCCTCATAACTCCTCACTGACCCACCTCACCCTTTGATTTCCTGATCTCTTCTTTTCCTTTTTTAAATATTTCATTTTAGGATATAATGTAATTGCAATACTTCCCTGTAGCTAGAGTTTTCCTGCCTGGCCCACAGTCAGGACAAATCTCTGTCACCCGCCAGTCCCACAGCAGCTCAGACCCGACCAAGTAAACACAGAGACTTATATTACTTATAAACTGTATGGCCGTGGCAGGCTTCTTGCTAACTGTTCTTGTAGCTTAAATTAATCTATTTCCATTAATCTATACCTTGCCACATGGCTCGTGGCTTACCGGCATCTTCACATGCTGTTTGTCATTGTGGAGGCTGGCAGTGTCTCTCTGACTCAGCCTTCCACTTCCCAGTTTTATTCTCCAACTTGTCCCACCTACACTTCCTGCCTAGCCAATGGCCAATCAGTGTTTTATTTATTGACTAATTAGCAACACACTTGACAAACAGACCATCCCACAGCACTTCCCCATTCTCTTTCCTCACTCCAAGTCCTCTCAGATATCCATCTTTGCTCTCTTTCAAATTTATGGCCTCCTTTTCATTAATTGTTACGTGTATGTGTGTGTGTGTGTGTGTGTGTGTGTGTGTGTGTGTGTGTACGTGTGAGTGTTTGTATGTATGTATGTATACATACACATCCCTAAATACAGCCTGCTTAGTTTGCATAATGTTACTTGTGTGTGTTTTCATGGCTGACCACTGTGTATTTGGTAACCAATTGGTGTGTTTTCCCCTGGGGAACACTGTTTCTCCTTTTCTCAGCATTCTTTAGTTACTTGAAGTTCTTTGTGTGGGGTTGAGGCTTCCTGAAACTTACCCTGGTCCACAAAGCACGTCCATTAGTGTCTTCCATGTTCATCTTGTTCTTAGGAAGTCATGTTTGAGAGACTTTATTTGTGTAGCTTCTTTTTAACTGACCCATGGACTCCATTTATGCTACCCATATATTTCTGGGAGTGGGCCCATGCACTGGAGTGGGGTCCACCAACCTGGAGCCACACCTTTAAAGAAATCTGAGCCTCCCTCAGAGGAAACTAAGCCCATATCAGCTAAGGATGGAGGCTAGTAAGACTATAATTGTGACTGGCTCTTTTTAACCTTGTGCAAGCAAACAGAGCCACAGTGAATCAGTGAATGCAACAGTTGTTCCTGTCATATCTAAAAGACACAATTTCTCTCCTAACCCATTGTTTAAAAACTGGATTTAATAAATACCTCTGCCTTTTCCCCTTGATAGCACTGTCTCTGAGTATGCTATGCCACCATATATGTTATTATTAAAATGTGGAGGCCATATATGGAGGCCAATATTCTCCATGACTTTCCTTGATATAGTCCAACTGATGATTGAATTGAATAATTCAAATTATTTATTTCCAAGGTTCTCCCATGGGCACTGGTAGTCATGTTAGCTAATCCCTGAGACTTTCCAAACAAACAAACATCAACTGAGATTAAAGCTTAAATTACATTAAATTTTCCATCAGTGTCTACAAGCTGATAAAAATGTTTCACATGTTATTAGGAAGCATGTTCTCTTTCTGGCAGACTCTAATTGTTTGTTGTGTTTTCCTTCCTTAACATATGACAGGGTTTATTTTTGTACTTAATTATATAAATGTGGGTTGATAATGTATATGGTTAAATGGAAATTGCTCATATATACATACACATATCATGATAAATCTGAAATTGACAAGCACTCTGCAACTGAACCATATCTCTCGGCCTTTTTGTATGCATTTTATCATGAAAATGATTTTATTATGTCATTTTTATCATCTTAAGGACTTTTGATAGCTTAGGTTCAAAAAGTAGTTTGAAATAATTTGGTGCAATAAATATAATGTAAAAATGTTCGTCATTAGAATCATATTTTTATTACTTTTTTATAGAAATCAATGTGCATGCTCATTCTAATATTTATTATTCTGGTTTCCCATTGTATTTTAAAAGTGTCTTCCTTTTCTGAGTCAAGTATTTGGACTCTTAATAGACTGCTGGGAGACATAATTTAACAATAAACTGTTTCTCTTTTGTATTTTTTTCTATACTTAATTTCAGTTTACATATCCCCTGAAGGATTTATTGGTTTTTTAATTAAATCCTCATTATTGTGGTACATGTACTAACCAGAACTACAATGAGGGATGCAACCATGTGAAACTTGAACATATTGATGGCCACTAATCCTTCTGTGCTCTGTCCCTCCACTATGGTTCAATATGGCCCTTGTCTTTCCTTTGCCTGAGAGTTCCCTCAACAAACTCAAGGCACATGTATCCTAATTGTTCCTCTATGGAAGATCTGCAGTTCTGTTTGATATCTTATTATTGTTAATTTTATATTTATCACCCATCAAAAGGCACTTCCTTGAAAAAGGATACAGATTAATTAAGAGTTACATTAATATATTTTTAGTGATATTACCTATTCAAGTGCTAATGGATAATTATGGCAATGTTCATTATAAAATATAAATATAAAGTATCTTTGACTTAATGCAAGCTATTAAATCACATAAATGTCTGAGTGCTCTCTGGGGAATTTTAAAATTAAACTCCTCAAAATAACTGGTGGAAAAATCTTAGTGCCTTTTTGCCTCTGTAAAAAAAGAGATTCATACATTTTCTTTTTATTATTTTAAATGTATAGATATATACAAGTTTTGCTTGTGTGTGTGTCTAGGTACTGCAATGTGGCTGGTCCATGTGAGAGATGACTGTGTCAGATGCCCAAACACTGAAGACACCGGTGACTGTTAGCTACCATGTGGATGCTGGGTATCAACACTGAGAGCTCTGCAACAGAGGCATGACTCTTAAACTCTATGCCATCTCTCCAACCTTATACTTGCAAACTTTCTCTTTTAAGAGTTTAAAACATAGTCATTCATCATCTAAAGTGAATAAAAGAAGCCATGAATAATCACAAGTGTTTGGAATTCCACAAGTGGTTTTTTTTTTCTTTTCTTCATTTTCTCTTTTTAGAAAGATAAAATCATGATCAAATACCTAAAGTAGTTTTCAAAGACCTTACGTAGTTTTCACAGATACTATCATTAGTCAAACAAGACTAATTTTGGTCAAACTTTTTATTTTGTTTTGAAATGTATTCTTTTGAGACTGGGGAGATGGTTTAGTGGAAGGAGTACTTACAACACATACATGTGCCTCAGGACTTGAGACTGAATACCCAGCATCCATATGAGTGTTACACATGTACACATATGCTTGTAACCCAAACACTGGGGTATAAAAGGTCAAACCTTACTAGAAGACGAGAACAAAACCACAACAAGCAGGGAGAAATGGTGGCTGCTAAGAAGATAAAACAAGGCAGGAGGGGTATGTATTGTGGCTCCCTCCTGAAGAGGTGTGTAGTGTAGCTCCTACCTGAAGAGGTGGGTAATGTGGCTCCTACCTGGAAAGGTGTGAAGTGTGGCTTCTACCTGAACAGGAGCTTGTCAGAAGAGACTACATGGATTTGTAATTTAGAGAAGTAAAAAAGTAGTATTGCTGAGCTCCTGGAGTCCAGTCATAGAGAGGGAGGAGGGATTATATGAGCAAGGGGGATCAGGATCAAGATGGGGAAACCCATAGAGACAGCTGACCCAAGCTAGTGGGAGCTCATGGACTCTGGATTGACAGCTGAGGAACCTGCCCTCTGAATGTGGGTGACAGTTGTGTGGCTTGGTCAGTTTGTGGGGCCCCTGACAGTGGAACGAAGATTTATTCCTAGTTTATCACCTGACTTTTTTGAGCCTGTTCCCTATGGTGGGATACCTTTCTCAGCCTTGAAGTGAGTGTTGGGGGTGGTGGAAGTGTTGGGGAGTGGGTTGGGGGAAGGGGGCCGAGGGGCGGAGGGGGGTGCCTCAACTTGATATGCCAGACTTTGTTGAGTCCCCGTGGGAGGCCTTACCATCTCTGAGGAGTGGAGGGGGAGGGGGAAGAAGGTCGGGAGGAATGGTAGGAGAGGAGGGGGGGGAACTCTGATTGGTATGTAAAATGGAAAAAAATTAAATTAAATACAAACAAAAACATAAAAGGAAATAAGTTGAAAAGAAAACAGAAAATTCTAAAAGACTCACACAAGCAAGACCTTGAGACATGAGTAGATGATACTACATCTGGAACTATAGAACTAGAAGAAATATTAGGAGAGAATTTAAAGACATGGTCATCTCTGCAGATCACCTAAGCAGAATACCCTTGACTTTGAAATGGGGAATACTCAAAGATATGCTCTGATTACTTCTTCAAATGTCTCTCCTCAGGGAAATACAAAGTCGATAAAAGTAGACTTGGACATTGACTGAGGCGAATCTTCCTGACAGCTGGGTCCATACATGCTGAGAACTGTTATTTAAATGCAGCGAGCTTTAACGTATTATCTCATGGTGACAGGACAAGAGATAGGGTAAGAGATCTTCTGTATAGCCAGTTCACCACAGCAAAACTGGCAGTTAGAAACCAAAGCATCTTGGAGCTTTACTGCACACTATAATAAATAAAACCTGGGTGAGGGAAGAGCTGCACTGATATTCCTTATTCTGAACTTTTTTTTTTTTTTTTTTTTTTTTTTTTGGTTTTTCAAGACAAGGTTTCTCTGTGGAGCTTTGTGCCTTTCCTGGAACTCACTTGGTAGCCCAGGCTGGCCTCGAACTTACAGAGATCCTCCTGTCTCTGCCTCCCGAGTGCTGGGACTAAAGGTGTGCGCCACCACCGCCTGGTTATTCTGAACTTTTTCACTTGTAAAAGAATGATAACACTACTGACTTTTAAAAATTAACTATAATAATGGTTTACTTAATTTTGTGGTGCCTTTGGCTTATGGTGTTCACAAATACCTGACTGTTGATTATGTATTTAATGAAAAGGATGTCAAATTATAATATATACTTAAACACCATTATCCCTATGGAAGCTTTATATGAATAATCCAGTAATCTTTTTTTATTAAGAAAGCTAATAAGCAAATTACATTTTCAAATCTACTCTCAATTATTGACAAATTTATAAGAGCTGCCTTTATGCACCCCATGGATTTGTTTTAAGAAGTTGAAATTATTATTGAAATACAATGTTCTTAAATGTGAAATAGTGTTAAAATTTTAACATCTGTTGTGATTAGATCAATGGCAATAATGCTAGGAGAAATTATCAAAATTACATGACCTATTTATGTAAATCTGAGTCTGATATTAAGTGGATTTGAGAATAAAATTACAGTTCTTCTCTATGTACCACGTAGATGAGAGAGAGGCCCTCCCTAATAATAACACTCATTTAATATTTCTACCAAAATAGAAGTTTTCTCACTGAGATTAATAAAATTACCAAATAGACCTACATCACTCACAGAGTCTAGTGATGCACACAATATTGTGTCTCTTACATTAGCAGCTCACAAAAGCTGACTCAGTCCCTTGCTTTCACTAGTCACTAATACTTTGGCTTAGTAAAATGCAACGTGGAATAGGATAGTTAAATATACCAGTCTTGACAAGTATTTGAGCATAATAAATAAAAAAATAGCATTTAAAAGTTACTTGAAATGATTTTAACTTTTTTAAGTAGGGTTCCTTAGCTCATAGAGAAATGTCAAAAAATATTCACTGGAACCAGCATTCATGTACACATTATTTATACCACCTGAATTTTTAAAACTAATTCAATATTTGAAGACTAGTAGGGATCTCAAGAGCCCAAGAACTTGGTTATAAAAACAGAAAGTAGCAGATTCCAGTTATTCCCATAACTTCTTCACATAGACAGTTTCCCTCTTTGAGAAAGGAAGAGGCCACTCAAGGCTAACTTTCTTCTTTATTCCTTGTTCTCTTGTGTGTTCTATTGCTCTGAGAGACACAAATGACCAAATGCAACTTAGGGAGGGAAACATTTTCTTGGCTTCAAGATCCCAGTAACAACCCATCATTGAAGGAAGCCATAGTAGAAACTATTTATTTTGTTTGGTTGGTGTTTTGGTTTTTTGAGACAGAGTTTCTCTGTATAGCTTTGGCTGACCTGAAACTAGCTCTGTAGACCAGAATGGCCTTGAACTCCAAGATTAACCTTATTCTGTCCCCCATTAAAAGTATACATCTCTATGTCAGGCCTTTAAGAATTCCTTTTTAAAAAAAGAGAGAAAACTACTTTTTTGAGAGTATTCATCTTTTCAATTTCCAAAGTTATGGGCATTTGAGCTATTGACAAATCACATCAATTTTAATAAACATATGTTCCAAATGTACAGCCATTACTGAAGTGATTTTATGATCCTCCTTTTCTGCATTAAAAAGTTTGTGTATCGCTAAAGAAACAATCAAGCAAATGAAGGGGAAGCCCATACCATAGGAAATAATCTTTACCAGCCATGTATCTGAGAGTAGGTTAACATGCAGAATAACAAATAATTGTAAAAAAAAAATCAAAGAAACAATGACCCAATTTGGAGATAGTATAGAACTCTAAACAGAGTTCTCAATAGAAAAAAAAATAGCTAGAAAGAACCTTGACAAGTGTTCATCATCCTAAGGTATTAGGAAACGCAAATTAAAACAACTTTGAATTTTCATCTCAACCAAGTTGTAACTGCTAAGATCATCAAAACAAGTGACAACAGATGCTGAAGAGGTTGTGGAAAAAGAGAAACACTTATCTGTTGCTGGGATTGCAAACCTGTACAATGTAATGAGTATTTCTCTGTCCTGCCAGCCAGTTCCCAAACAATGACCCAGAAACGTATTATTAATTATGAAAGCTTGACCTTTAGCATAGGCTTGTCTCTAAGAGCTCTTATACATTAAATTAACCAATATATTTTAATCTGTGTTCTCACATGTCATAGTACTGCTTTTACATCTTGCACCTCTTGTATTCTCTTTGTGTCTGATTGGCAGCTCTGCCTTTCTTCTTCCCAGAGTGCTCTCTGCCTCTGGAAGTCCTGCTTAACCTCTTCTTGCCTAGGTATTGGCCATTCAGCTCTTTATTAAACCAGTCAGAAGGTGCCTGGGCAAAGACACATCTTTGCAATGTAAACAAATACTATGCAACTGTGCAGCCTCTCTGGAAATCAGTGTAGAGAATTTCAAAAAGCTAGCCCAGCATAATTACTTACTATACTACATTCTAAATCTTATCCTTATACCCTCAGAAAAGAGTAGTTACCTACCTTCATCAAAGAAGTCTCTCTTTAAAGGAAATGGAGACCATCTTATAAACCTATAACTGGCACGATGTAAGGATCAATTGACTGTGAGAGTCCAGCCCCAAGAGACACGTATACATCAAAGCTCCTCTATCTTTGACTAAGGAAACATGCTAGAAGAGGGAATGGAAGAAATGTAAGAGCCAGGACAACCAGAATTCGACTGTTTCACAGTCTTTCTTAGAAATGGCTGCATAAACAAGACCAGAACTACAAGAATGTCAATGAACAAATTAATTTGGAAGAGAGGAATTTCACAGGATTCTACCTCTAGACAAAGACCACAGGAAACTCAAAAGTAAAAGGATCCTTCTGAGTTCTTGCTCAGAAAGGTGCAATTCATTTCCCTTTTCTTTTTTTCTGTTTCTTTTCAGGTGCTGTCTGAGGGCTAGGCTTGCTTTTTCTGATTCTTTGATTTTTCTTAATATTTGTCTTTCTATTTTATGCCATGTGGGTGACTGCTGACATGTAATTGAACTCCATGACTGTTTAACTCCTTTTCTCCTCTTCATGGGAGCTCTTCAGATTTATGTCTTGTATGCTCTGAATATTTGCTTTCAAACTATAATAAAGGTTTACAGAGCTAAAAATAAGACAATAAAACAAAACCACTCCAAAATTTCAAATTTCCAGCAGATGAACACTGTGTAATAAATATGCAAATGAGGATATGTAGACATATAAATCACGTGACTCTTACTACAAATTAAACACTTACTTACATCTGTATGTATGTGTGTGTGTGTTTAAATTCTTCTTTACAGTATAGCACAGACGTCTCCTTTTTTTTTGCCCAATGAAATGTATATTGTAAGTCTGAATTCAGTTATGGTTATCTGTTTGTAGACCATCTGAATCTTTAGAAAATACTTTCAAATGTAGCATAAGGCTTGGCACATTTCTTGTACACTGGAGTTTTAATACCATTAATTATTCATGATAGACAATGAATATCCATTAACTCTTCAATGCTTCAGCAGTACCTAGACACCTGTAACTAGCTCAATAAATGTAAATTTACTTATCATAGATTTATTAAATTGTATTTTGGGGGTATTGATTTATTAGGAAAACACATGTGTATACATCTATATGGAACAACAATTTATAAAAAAAGGACACAAATTTGAAAGAGACCAAGAAGGGATGATACAAAATAGAATGTACATGATACATTCTATTTTGAAGAAATAGAATGAGGAATCGTGTAATTATATTATAATCTCATAAAATAAAAGAAAAAAATAATTCAGCATAAGCTGTCTTCAGTGTTTTTGATCTTAGACATTCTGATGGGTGTAAGATGGTATCTCAGAGGACAGGCTGATATGTAAAGTTAAATTAATTATAAAATAAAATTTAAAAAAAGTTAGTGTTAGCTAGTAACAACTGAGGTATTGGTCAAGCATTTGTAATGAATATTAAGCCTCTAGTGATTATTTGAGAGTGGCTATGGGACAGGAAAACCCAGTCCTACACAGACCCAGACATGCATATAATTAACAGCAAAATAAATCATCCAAACAAAAAGGAGTCTAAAGACAGTCGAGAACAAATATATGAAGTCAGAACTTTGTTGGACTCACTGTATTTAAATATAGGCATTCAATGGTATTTTAGTTTTTTTTTTTATTTTTAGTTGCATTGGTGCAAGATAAAAAATAAAAAAAGAAAAGCAGCCATGTCCTCATTGTCACTCCCAAAACATATGGACAAAGAAGAGAAAAAAAAAAGAAAAAGTAATTTTAAAAATAAGATTTGTTATAATTTTTCATGGTTAACACTGGAAAGCACTTCCTATAACTGAGTTATTATTAGTTTCTACATATAAAAAATGACATAGCCATTGGTTATGTATGTATAAAATCACCATTACCTCCTGAACATAATATTTACCTCATAATATGTTGGGTTGATTTGTCAAGTTTTTATTTGTCATGTTTGCCTTGCTTATGTTTATATTGTTGTGAACAAACAGCATGACTTAAAGAAACAGGGAGAAGAAAGAGTTTATTTCAGCCTACAACACACATGTCATACTCTTCCTTGAGGAAGTCAGGGCAGAAACTGACTTACTGCTTGGTACGTCACTGCTTACTGACTTGCTAGTCATGATTTGCTCTTCCTCTACCAGACCACATTCCCAGGGTTGACACTACACACAGTAGGCAGAAACCTCCTACATTAATCCTTAATCAGCAAAATCTCCAACATATTTGCATATAACCTTCTGGAGGCAGTTCCAAAGTGTGTGCCCCTCTTTCCAAATGACTCTATTTTGTGTCAAGTTGACATAAAACTAACCAACAGAATTTCCTTTCACCCATCTCTACATTGGGCATGAGAAATGCTCAGGTAGATAAAACAGTGTCTGGGTACAATGAATTGCTCTTATAAAGTAATAAAGCAAAACAACAACAATAACAAAAAAAGATTATATAACTTATTTGGCCAGTTAGTAGGGATAGACATTCACAAAATATTGGTACAGGATATAAGTATTATTAGTATGAAGTAGTTTGAAGGCAAAAATATACATACCCATGATTTTAATTTGAAAGGATAAAAAATATATTACATAGAGAGATATAATATCTTCTTTTTTGTTGTTGTTGCTGTTTTTCGAGACAGGGTTTCTCTGTGTAGTTTTGGTGCCTGTCCTGGATCTCGTTCTGTAGACCAGGCTGGCCTCGAACTCAGAGAGATCCTCCTGTTTCTCCCTCCCAAGTGCTGGGATTAAAGGCATGTGCCACCACCGCCCAGCGAGATATAATATCTTAAAGTGCATGACTATTTTGTAGGGGTATTGGAATGGGTTGGATAAGAATACAAGTGGTCAAGACAGTGATATAAAAGTAATCACATAGCACTTTAGAGCATGGTTTATTTACATAACTAAAAGTATTTCCTTATAACAGAAGTTGTATTCAGATAGATAGTAGCAAAGCAGCTGAAGAAGTCCTAAATCATATCTTTGTTGCACATGACTCAAATTGTCATAAAAACTAAGATGGACCAGATAGAATTGTGAGAAAATATTCAGTAATATGAATTTGAGAGAGATCTGCTGCCTTTAAAACTAACTAAATCTGTTGAGGCATTATAGAGCTTATTGAGGATTTATGGTTTAACAAATACTACAATTGATTTCCACTGTTTGAATTTCTCTTTAACATACAGGGAATTTGTCATCCACAATCATGCTGTGACAGAACCATATTTAATTTACTAGAAGTAAATAAATGAAATGTATATGGCATTCTGAAGAGTGAAGTGCATAAATGAGCAATGGAAATCTATATCTAAACTGTACAATAAGATCCTACAAGAAAAGAATGCATGAAAAATGAGCTATTGTAAATGTTCAGCAATTTTCTACTATAATTATTTCAACTAGCATGTTTTTTATAATTCATAATTCCAGGAGGTCCAGGGTGACAGCTATAACAGGTGACTGATGTATGTATTAGGAGATATGGATTGGAGTTACAGCTTTCTCCTAACAACTCTTGTACTATAAAAGAATTCTCTAACCTCTGGGTTTGTGTTTTGAAAGTTTAAAGTTAAATTTGTATTAAACAAAAAACAACAGAAATCTCTAAGGGGAGAAAGAGATCCCGAAAGTTGAAAATTTGTATTCAAGTAAGTCTTGAAGAAAATAAATGGATATTAACTTTAACATTGTAGAGCCTGTAAAAGATTTGTCATAACGATTCTGACAAAAACTAACCAAAAGATCTGAGAGTACAAGGAAAGCTACATAAATATTTCTGAAAAGATCATTGGTCCAGCCTGATGACAGGAGCTTCGTGCAATGTTGGAAGAGCTTTAACTTCTTGTCCTGCTAAAAAGATGAAATTTCAGATATTCCTCCCAAGTTCATTCATTAATTCATTATATTTGGTAGCATTTTTTCAAGGGATAATAGTAAATTAGAAAGACATAATGTATAATTTTCATGTGTGCAGTCTTCTAAATTGTATTGACAACATAAATACATAAATAACATTCTAAAGTTGACTCCTTTTGTAAAAGCCCACTTACCAAGTCCAATCTCTCTCTCCTCTCTCTCCCTCCCTTCCCCCCCTCCCCCCTCCCTCCCCCCTCCCCCCTCCCCCCCTCCATCCCCCCTCTCTCCCTCCCTCCCTCCCTCCCTCCCTCCCTCTCTCTCTCTCTCTCTCTCTCTCTCTCTCTCTCTCTCTCTCTCTCTCTCTCTCTCTCTCTCTCTCTGCTCCCTGTGGATCAGGCTGCAAAGGTGTCAGCTACTCCTTCAGTGCCAAGTCTGTTCGCTTCCTGCCATGATGATGAAAGACTAACCATCTGAAACTGCAAGTAAGCCCCCAATAAATGCTTCCTTTTATAAGAGTTGCCATAGTCATGGTGTCTTTTCACAGAAATAGAACATGAAATCAGACTGAAGTTATCACCAATACTTGTCATTTGTTTTATTGCTTTTATATTGCTGTTGTCCTAGAAATAAATTTTATTGTACCTTTATGCTCTTTTCTGCATGTCCCGTTAATGAGCATATTTTCATGTATTCAGTGTCTATTTGTATTGCGTTTTTAGTGCCTATCTCCTTTTGCTATTGCTACTTAATTATATATATATATATATATATATATATATATATATAATTTTTATTTATAAACAAAGGTTGTCTTTTCATTTAGTTGGGTTTTTAAAAACTATTTCTAAAATTTTTTTACATTCATGGTGAAGTATCACATTTTGTTATTCTTGTTTATTTTACTTAATCTGAATTATTACGTATCTCTTAGATGCTTATGTGGAACAGAATTTTTATAATCTTTTTTAAGTATTTTCAATTAGTAATATATGGACTAGAATTGTTTATTAAGTGTAAATTTGTATGTCATAATCTTACTGAGTTCAATTATTAGACATAGTAGTATTACTTTGCGCAGTATTAATAACTTCATATCATACAATGCTATTTTTTAAGACAAATTAGAATATATATATTATTTTATACTTTATTTGGTGTCTTACTCAATTGTTCTAGGTTGAAATTATGATAAATTATGGAGTGTTACAGTTAAAACTTTTAGTTTGTTGATACTGCCATTGTTCCATGCTGGCCGTCATTTCTAGTAAAGACTGTTTCACAGCAGATTTCCTGATATTCTGGCTCTTAAAGTCTTTCTTTCATGGTGTTCACTGAACCAGGAGCTGTGATGTCACAGGGGGAAATTTCAGGGATTGTACCCCTGGGCAAAGAACTACAGACAGCTAGTGACTGCTTGGAAAAGAATTAGTCTGTCTCTGAGTGAGCATCCTTGTTGCTTGTCCAATGCAGAGTGGCCATCCAAGAAACCATTTCATACAGCAACAAAATGGACTCAATAGATAATATTTACATAATTGTGCATGTATGTACACATAAACTCCATATATAAAACTCCATATATATATATATATATATATATACATATGTATAAATAATAATCTATAAAAAGAGACTATTAACTTGAAAGTGGGAAAGAGACATGGGAGAAGTTGCCCAGAGGACACCTAAGGGCTAGAGGGGCAAAATGGAGAGGAGAAAGTGATGCCTTTCTATTTAAATTAAGAATATATATTTAAAATGTTTGGACTTTTGTTATTGAATATAATATTTACTTTACATTACTTTTTCCAAAGATGGATTAAGTGTGTTAAGGGATCCAGGTTCAAGCTTTTAATTAGAGTAATTGAGAGGCAGCTTTTCTTATTTAAAATTTAACAAATTATTTGAAATGATCAATTTATTTCTAATAGCATAGACTTGTTCTTTCTTCAAAGAAACAATGATAATCATAATATCCCATCTTTATAAATAAACATAAACCGCAGACATTAGTTGGAATAATTGTTCAAAATGTATACAGTATTAAATTTATGAATGTAAAAACTATCAAGAAATTTTTATTTTCTAGAAAATGGTACAAAAACATTTATCTGCCTGACAATCATATAAAATTCACTTACTTCCCAAGAGAACTGTATATTGCTAAAAAATGCTCAGCAGATCATTTGCCATTCTTCTACTTTTCCTAATTGGAAATGGTAGTAAAGCATTTGATTGCCTTGTTGACCAGGTCCCAGTTAATGGACCTTAAATATTAAACCGTGTGGTTGGGGCTCATTTGCTCAGTAAATTCCAGATTGGCTGATTAATTGATTAGCATGATTCAGCAACTCTCGTTAAAATGAGGGCTCTACTCAAGTTCAGATTTCACTATCTTTAAGACACGCATTATTGTGTATCAGAAGAATTATAATATGCTTTAGAGCTTTACCTTCAAAAATAGACTGAACAGGATAAAGTCACTGAAAGAGTAGTGTAAAGGATGACTACTACTCTCCAATAAAACAATTGCCTAGTAACCACTGGGCTCTTTCATCCTCATGGTTGCAAACCAGAAAAACAATAACAAATCTCAAATAAAAATAAAGCAAAAAATGAAAACATATGCCTATATGTATATATGTGCATGCATGCTTTCATAAATAAAATGTGCTGATGCTAATGAATATTCATGCTAGTACTATGAAGCCAAATATGTTTTGCACCTTAAGAAATATGTTGCAAGATTTCATCTACATCAGATAGAACAGAGAGTATTGATCAAGTCATCATTATTAAATTCCTAGTTATAGGCTATTTACTTTGCTTTTTGTAAACAAATGACAAATTAAAAAAAAAACTGTTAGACCTCCTAAATAAATGACTGTAAATGACCTCCTAAATAAATGACTGTACAATCTACAGCAGAAATATATAAGCATAGTCCAAGCAAATCTAAATATGTTTTCATACTTTCATTTCTAATTAAAGGACTCTAAGTATTTTATTTATTTAAATACACATAAAATTTATAATAGACTTTATTTTACCACACAGATGATATTGACGTGTAAAGACTTGCAACAAAAAATATTTTTAAGAAAGGATGGAGGGCATTTTTAAACCATAGTAGTCCTTATAAAGTAGCATATGTGAATATGTTTCCAGCACTGGCCATTTCGTATTCCGTAACCAATTAGTTTGCTTTTCCCTGGTGAAGACGCTTCTCCCACTCTCGGGCATCCACATCCACAGCTGTCTGTAAACCTTTGTGTAGGGTTGAGGTCTCCTAAGCGTTTTCCCCTTCCTAGCTACTGTATCTGTTGATATTGCCCTTCTTTAGGTCGTGTTCAGGAAGTCATCTTGTTGAGACTTTACAGGTGTAGCTTCTGCCGTCTTAGGAGACACAATATTACAGCAAACTCCTTGCACTTCCAGCTTTTGCATTCTTTCCAGCCCTTCTTTCACAATAACCACCGAGACTTAGATACAGATGTTGTTTTGTCTGTGTATCCATTGGGTCTGGGCTCCATAATTTTGAATTTTATCCATTCTCGCCAAATTCAAATTTTTAATATGTTTTGGTTCTCTCTCTCTCTCTCTCTCCTCTCTCTCTCTCTCTCTCTCCTCTCTCTCTCTCTCTCTCTCTCTCTGTTCAGCTTTCTTTTTAAGAGAGGATTTCTCTGTGTTATATCTCTGGCTGTCCTGGAACCCACTTTGCTGACCAGGCTGGTCTTGAACTTACAGAGATCTTCCTGCCTCTCTCTCCTGAGTGCTATGTGCCACCATGCTCAGTTGGTTGTGGTTTTCTGTAATGGTCTCTATCTGTTGACAAGATAAGTGTCCTTAATGAAAGGTGATATGGACCTCCTAAATTCAGTCCCTGGATCCATGATAGAAAGAGAAAAGTGACTTCAGCAAATTGTCCTCTGACCTCCATGTACTTATTGTGGTACACAAATAACCTTGCCTGTCAAAATAAATAAATAAATGAATAAATAAATAAATGTAATAACACATGAAGAAAAAGGATCAATGATTTTATTGTTTATAGATAAGTTGTACTGTGCATTGAATTTATATCAAACTCACAAAATCAATTTTACTTGTTAAAATCTGAGAGTATTATGATAGTACACATTTAACATATTATTGTTGAAAAAATTTTCCATAGATTTAGAGAGTGGCTCATAAAGCAGTATAATTCTTAGCCACATAGTCATATTGAACTTTTAGAAAGGTTTTTCGTATACATTATCACTAAGATAACTCTATGTCTATATGGACCTTTACAGTCATTTCATACTCTCCAACCCTGACCACTAGATCTACACTATCTTTTAAGATTGTCTCCAGTGATCTTCACTGCAACATCCAGTAACCACTAGCTGCATACAGCTGTCTAGTTTATTTTCTATTTTAGGGTTCAGTGTATTACCATTTCCATTTATCAGAATAATAGTATTAGGTTTTCCTTTAGGGCCTGTGATCCAGAAAATGTTTTTTTTTTTAACACACTTAATAGTACCAGGCATGAGTTCCATCTTTCAATTGAGCAGGATTTAAATCCAGTCAGAATTTTGTTACTTAATTCTATAACATATGTCCAGTATTCCAATGCTAGGCCACTCATTACTGTAGCTCACAGCTGAATGCTGGTTAGTTCTTTTGACTATTTTTCTTTTCTAGCAGCAAACATAGACCTTTAAAGCAGTATGAAAACTATCTTGTAGGGATGAAACTTTCTAATTGATGGTACCTTATTTCTCCCATTACATGTTCTTGTTTCTGTCTCTATTACTGTGATAAAACAGTATGAGCAAAAGCAAGTTGGGGAAAAATAAGGTTTTTGTTTTTTTTGTTTTTTTTTTTTTTCTCTGTGAGTTATAGTCCATCATTGTGAGAAATAAGAGCAGGAAATAAAGCAGGAATTTGAAGGCTGAAACTGAAGCAGAGACCATGGAGGACTATTACTTATTGTAGGGGAGTACAGGTTCAGGGTCAATAGAGATGACAGTTTTAGGGAGTCTTAGTCTGAATGTTCATGGATGATTGATCAGTATGTACAAAGATTAGCAACCATGACTATTTCTTCCTGGATGTCTACAGCCAGAAACTGATCACCTACGGAGACCTCCTACAAAATTAGCTAGCCCCTTCTCCTGTGTTATATGTAACAAACACTCTGAGGTTCAGTTTTGCCTTGGTTAGAAAACCTCACTTGTTCACAACCTTATTGTATGTCTATTTGTATATTTGTCCTACATTACCTAGCCACCCATAGCAAGGGTTCCAGGACCCATGCCATACAGGACATGGCAGCTTATGGCTTGTCTTCTGGATCACTCAGACACTTTATATACAGGTAAGATCTACCTGCCAAGGAATGGTACTTCCCCCAGTGGGTTGAAGCACCATATACAATCAATAACGAAGAAAATTACCTGCAGACATGGCCACAAGCAAATCTGAGGAGACAACCCATGAACTGAGGTTCCTTCTTCCCAAGTGTATCAAGTTGATAATCAAGATTAGCCAGCACACCATATAGATCAAGTAGTATCTTACCATCAAATTGTTGAGGGTAACCAAGAGCAATGACAATATTATGAAATGTTTCAGAATGATTTTTTTTTTGGTTTTTCAAGACAGGGTTTCTCTGTGTAGCTTTGCTCCTTTCCTGGAACTTGCTTTGGAGACCAGGCTGGCCTCGAACTCACAGAGATCCACCTGCCTCTGCCTCCCGAGTGCTGGGATTAAAGGCGTGTGCCACCACCACCCGGCTTTAGAATGATTTTATGGGACCCTACTGACTGACAATTTATAAATATGTGTCCAATACCAACATTGTGCCTTATATTTGATAGCCTATGGTGTCTGAGAGAGCCATGGCCCACCTTGAAAGGGTAATCCTTCTACAGAGATACTTACTCATTCATGTTCATTGCTGCTATATTTACAACAACTAGGAAATAATATCAGCCTAAATATACATCAACTTATGAATTTAAGCACACAGATCTAGCCGGGCGGTGGTGGCGCACGCCTTTAATCCCACCACTCGGGAGGCAGAGCCAGGCGGATCTCTGTGAGTTCGAGGCCAGCCTGGGCTACCAAGGAAAGGCGCAAAGCTACACAGAGAAACCCTGTCTCGAAAAACCAAAAAAAAAAACAAAAACAAAACGAAAAAACCAAAAACAAAACAAACAAACAAAAAAAAAAAAAAAAAAAAAAAAACACAGATCTAAAGATTCCAAGCTATCAGCCACATATGAGGGAACATTTAGCATTTGTCTTTGTCAGTTTGGATTACAAATCTCAGAGTGATTATTTCCAGGTCCATTAATATACCTATGAATTTCAAATTTTTATTTTCCAATAATCCTGAATAATATTCCATAGAAATAAGAAAACTACTAAGTGACCATAAATTCAAGTGGTACAAGGGCAAAGGGGGGAAATAGTGGAACAGAAAGGTTTAAATGGGAGGAGGACACAAGATCAGAACAGAGGAGTGAGTACAGGGAGAGATAACTAACACCAAAGATCTTTCAAAATATCATATCGAAATTTACTACTAAAGATGCTTTCTAAATTAGTACATATACATCTATAAAAGGAGTTTACATAGTTTGTTTATTTGCTGAGACAGGGTCTCATGTAGCCTAGGCTGGCCTTAATCAATGTAGTTAATGGTACGATTCAACACCTGATTATCTTGCCTCCATCTCTCACACATAATGATAACAGATATGGAAACCCACACTGGGTATCTTACACTGCAAATGTGGCCAAACTTATTTTAGAACTGCATCCATTTGGCTTAATTAAAATTGAAGTTTACCCAGGCATGCTGGCTCTTACCTATGTTCCTAGTACTTGGGAAGCTGAGGCAAGCAAATCACTGTGGTGCCAAGGCAAGCCTAGACTATCAAAGATGAGTCTCTGTATGCATGTATGTTCTTAGGGATAGCCATTTGGTCCTGGACAACCAATTGTTGTGCTCTTTCCCAGGGGAAGACTATTTTTCTAGGGCTCAGCATTCCTTAGTGGCCTGTAGTTCTGTATGAAAAACTGAAATCTCTTGGGTTTTCCACTGTCCTTATTAGCATATGATGTAGTGGGTACCCATTCCAGCTTTGATCTGGAAATTCCAACCCCCATTGAGGCTTCGGTAACTGTCATACCTACAAGGCAGGACTGAGAGAGGACCCTGAAGACCCAAGATCCGGATGCGCCATCTCTCTTGGTTCCTGGACCTGGACGCTGGAGGTAGACCAAGCAGAGTTCTCCAGAGAATACCGCGGACTGCGCCCCACCTTTCCTAGACCCTGTTACCTATCCCTTCACTTATAAGTTACCCCACAAAATAAACCTCTCTTTTAACTATGTGGAGTAGCCTTAATAATTTCACCAATATCTGGCACCCAAAGTGGGGCCCAAACCCACAACCCTGAGATTAAGAGTCTCATGCTCTACCCACTGAGCTAGCCGGTACATGGAGTGGCCTCAATAATTTCACCAATAATATTTATTATTGATTACATTGTTCAGTACATACATACAAACAAAAATATTAATAAAAGAACAGGCCATGAATTTGAAAGAAAGCAAGAAGGGATACTCTGGCAGGTTAGGAGGAGGAAAAATGAGGGGAAAATAATTTAATTATACTTAAATAAGTAATTTAAAGGGGATTTAAAAAAATAAGTAATTTAAAAAGAATGAAACCTTGTCCCTGAAAGAACAAGGAAATCAAGAACAAGAAATCACAGACGAGTCACAACCTACAAAGTCAACTGATAGAGTATAAACAGCACTGTGTTGCAGGGCTCACCAAGCTTAATTTAGATTTAATTATTCAATTTAGTCATGCAGTTTTTATTGTGACCTATTTTCTCTTTTTGATGTACTTTTCACATTTATTATTGTATGTATGTATATCTGTGCTCATGTGTTCCTGCATGTGTGCATGCATGTGTTGTGTATGTGTTCGCATGCATGTGTTCATGCACAAATGTGCTTGTGCATATGCATCTGTGTATGTGTTTGTGGTGTGTGAGTGTGTGAGTGTGTCAGTATGTCTGCATGTCTGTGCATTCATATAGACTCATGCATGCCATGGAGAAAGTGTGGAGTGGAGAAGGCAACTAGTTAGAACCAGTTCTCTCCTTCTACCAACTTCATACCTTCATTCTCTATCATTCAGTCATTAACAGCATCCTGGAACGCATGCTATTCTTAAGTTGGATAGCATTACTTTTTCCTAGAATCATTTACCTCTTGATGTTTTAACTAAGTAACCTTATACATCTCTTTAATAGCATCTTTATGCAACTTTTTTTGCATTTTTTTTGCACCTCATATCAATGTTCTAGTGAAGTTTTCATTTTAGATGTAGCAGTTTCTAGTAGAAAGTCTTCATGACTAGGTTAGCTTTTCCTTACCTTATTATTTACCAGAAATGTAACAATCCTTGAATTTCAATTTGTCTATCTGTAATTTAAGCAAATAAAATCCATCGTTTATTAGTTTTGTCTCAAAACTTGCCTGTTTATATGGAATGTTAATTTCCTGTATTTTTCCTCTAAAGTATAATCAAGCCTATTCTCATACTGTCTACAGAGTGACTTAGTATTCATTCTTCCAGGACAGATAATGAGAAACCAGATATTCACCCATGTAGAACTCTGTGGTATCAGGAAGGATATACGTCCTTCCTGGGTCTGAATTTATTACACTTTCAGTACACACACACACACACACACACACACACACCCCACACCACACACCACACACACACACACCACACACACACACCACATCACACACACACACACACACACACACATAAGAAAACAAGGAGCAAAACCATAGAACGAATATTGGCTAGCTATTTTACCAGTGTTAGTCTTAGTTCTCCTCTTTCTACAGATGTTCATTTCTTTGTTCTCCAAAATGTAACTCAAAGAGCAATCCACAATTGCTTTTTTGCCACTCTGACTGTTGAATAATTTCCTTTCAAAATAGATATAGCTAAATGCAGCAATATTTCTTGATGCCATTTGTGGTATGCTTCGCTATCAATTCACCTTCAAGTTAGATAGTAATTCTAGAGTACATCTAAAGTATCTCAGTTTTTATTTATGAAACAATGTCTAAATATCTAACAACTGACATTATGAGCTATGCTTTTCATAATTCCAATAGTTTTTGTTTGCTAATTGCTTTGCTTTGTTTTTCATTATAAATTTTTTAGATACTGTCCTGTCTTCTATACTTTTGTGTGGCATAGTAGTTTGAGAGTTTCCTAAACTATATTTTCAAGACTTATTTGATATTATCTTATGACTAGGCTTCTGAAAGGAGAAAAGATGTGAAGAGTACCAGCAGCACATACCAAAGATTGCAAGAATGCAGTGTTCTAACTGTATAACTGCTCCCAAGTTCAAAATTCTAGAACTCTGATGCATTCTGTTGTTTCTCCATCATTTTCTAGTAACTATTAAAACTGTTGTATTTGGTTACCTCAACTTTCTATTTCTTTTTCAATGATTTGATCCCTCTAAAGCATCCTGTTGCAGTGTTATGAAGCTTAGAATTGAGTCTTGACTCCAGACATGGTTCTTCAGTGTGCTATCCCTGAACTGCAATCACAGGCAACTCTAATTACTGGTGAAAAGTCTTCTTTTATCTATTCTCTCTCACATGGTCTAGGATGATATATACTTTTCCTGACTTCACACTTCTAAAGTATAAATGTGTCTCTGTTTCAATAAATGATGTTTGCTGTCATTTTGTGTGTATGTATGTGTGGGTGAATTTTGCATGGGTGTGCATGCAAGTGCATGCTTGTGTGTTTCCATTTGTGTGTGTATGTTTATGTGTGTGCATAATTGTAAGCAAGAAGCACATGGGAAGAAGCTACATGGAAAGGGTTGTTAGGCAGATGCAACTGTCATTCAGAATATTTACTTTGAAAGCATTTATTTGAAACTTCCACTGAATATTTCAAAACTTCATTGAAATGTTAGAAAATTATCAAAATTTACACAATCTATGTTTTTTACACTAAAAGTGATTTTCTATTTATACAACTGCCAGATGGATTTATTTTAAACTTGTATCCACTATGATCTATGTATTTATGCTTCTTTTGATGCAGTCTGCTTCTGTAATGCACTATTATTTATTTTCACTTTGCCATATATTTAAGAGGCTGAGTCACACTTTAAATGTGCCCAAAATTGAAATCATGCCAATTGATTTCATAATGTGAGATTATTCCCCAGTGTGATAGTAACTGCAGCCTCTCTTTATTTTATATTATTTGAAAATTATCCTTTTGAATTTAAATGAAATTATTAAATAGGATCATTAAGCAGAATCAATTAAGCCAGATATTATGTCCACAGATGCATAAGCCAGGAGATAATACTACCATAGTTTTATTCTCTTTCTAGTTAATACCCTTGAAGGAAAAGAGATAAATAGGAATCCAATGGGAAAGTTCCTTGGGTGAGTACAGCAAACGAACTCTTTTTTCCAAAGGTCCCTACTTGAGCCAGAGCATCCTCCACCTACCACGGGGTACAGTATATGGCTGAATATGCAAATGATACCTGCCATTCTAAGGCACGTCGGAACCTTAGAATTAAGCCCATAACTATCTTTATGCCCTGGTAGTTTGGACAGGTATTATTGATAGATCCTATTTTTTGCCTTTCTTCTTCAGTTACTATTGTTCTTTTTTTGTCCTACTGTTCATCATTTTGTCTCTCAGCTACAGAGCCTGAGCTAAGATTTCCGGAGATGAACTTGCTTTGGTGATGACTCAATGCTTTGATTCTTTCTCCCTATCTTCATACTTCTGTTTGTTCACTGGACTTGGCACATACCTATTTTTTTTCTCTCTCTTATACAGATAATATTTAAGCTGCTTGACAGCCTTTGTGTATATTGTTTCCTTTGCCTTGCATGCACAACCTTGCAGTCTTGACCTGGACATGGTCTTCAGTACTGTCAATGTTTGTGCAGAGTCATTACTTCCTCAGTAAGATTATTACTGATTACAGGGTGGACAGTTTTCTCCTCTGTAATCCCCCAGCAGCTTATTTTACCTCTTGACTTTTATCTCCACATGACAGAAATGTGTGTTTGTTGGACTTTGTATCATCCCACCCAGGATGTCTGTACTTAAAAGAAAGAAAAAAAATGTTCAATCAGTATATACCTACTTAGGGCCCAACACATATGAAAATATAGTAAATATATGTTTTTCAGCCAGGAGTGAAGGAAGCACTTAATTAAGTTTGAAAATCATTTAAGTGTTTAAGGACATAAAACTAAATATGAAACTTTTCTTATCCTCTTTATATCATTTTACTGTATTGAAAGGAGAGGACAATGAAAATAAAAATAAAAAAGAATTGTTACATAGTGTGTCATTTATCACAAATTGAAATCATTGTAATATTTTTGTATTATAATGATCTCGAATTTCTGACAATCAAATAATAAATAGAACCAATGAATGGTGACTAAGTTTTATAAGAATATTCTGATATGGTGTGATTTGCTTCCTACAGAACTCTTTCTATTAATACTTGATTTAATTTTCACAACCAATTTATGAGAAAGATTACTTTACAGTGTCAGAAGCAAACTCACACAAAAGACATTAGACAGATGCTCTTTGTCAAAGTCAATGCCATTACACATACATAGATGCAGAGTTTGATCAAACTTCAAAATATTTTCCAACCTCTATGGTCATGTCTTTTCTATTAAATCTTACTTTTTCTCTTGGAAATTATGAATAATTTATCAAATCTACACAAGAGCCCTATAATTCATGATTTATAATCACTAATTTGTTCCTCACTGCAAAATAATTGTTAATTACTCATTTCCTAGCACTCAAATTAGCATGAGCCAATTGTTGAAAAACATATCAGCAATCTGACCAGCTTTAATGTAGAATCACAGTCTACCTCAATATGGGGTTAGATGAGAAATACTCTAATGTTATTACTGAACCATGTATGTATAAAAAATCTTTGTGTTCCAATTCATTTCAAACCAATTTTAATTATATTATCAAAGTAAAAATTAACAGAATAGAGTGAACGTCACACTCTATCAAAATATTATTCCTCTTTTTTTCTTGCTCTGACACATATCTGCCCTCCTTTCAATTCTATTGCTTTGATAAAAAAAAATAACCTGAGAGAGATCAAATCAAAGGAAAGGAGTGCTTTTAAAAGTTCCTTTCTTTTGTTGTTATTGTCTACATATACTGTTAAGATACAGTTCATCACTGCAGAGAGGTCTGGTAGAAGGAATTAAAAGCGGTACTCATATCTTATTCACAGTCAAGAGCACAATTCGTGCATGCTTACTTAAATTCAGTCCTCTCTTTGCACTTACATAGTCCAGGATTCCATGCCTAGAAGAGACTGTCACCCACAGTGGGCTCCTTCTTCCCAAGTGAATCAATGCTTAATCAAGATCATTCTCTTCTGACATGCCACAGACCAACCTAATCTGGACAATATTTGACTGAGACTCTCTTCTCAGATGATTTTATGTTGAGTCATGCTAACAATAAATCTGACCGTTAAAACAACTATGAGTTTCAGTGAGTTAATATATATTGTATCCTATTTGTTTAACATTGGATACATGACAGAATGCAAACCAAGTTTGACCTATAGATAGACTAATAAAAGTGAATCTAAATTAAATTAGAGAAAATGAAAGTAGAGAAAAAAATGTTGTTATCCTAGATAATGAGGGAATACACAGGAGGATACGATGGTCTTACGAACCACTATAAACCAACAAATGGAAAGCTGAAAATCAGATTAGTTCCATGGAAACTTTTATTTTGTAGTTTATCAATATGCATGGTATATGGTACACAGGGAATAACTTCACCTTTTAGAGCTTTATGGTTGCTATTGTTTTAAACTAATCATGGAGTACAATTAAAATAGTTTACATAAGGTAAATTGAAATCTTGTATAATTTAGTTAGCACCAACTAAAAGAAGACAATGGTAGCACTTCAGAATCACAAGCATTGGATCATATCAATAAGGTATAAGTTAGAATAGGAAGAAGGAAGGTGATATTGTTAATCACTTCAGTAAAGAAAATGTTCTTCAATATAGTCATCCTCCAAAAGACTATTATTAACTAGAAGAAAAATTATTTAAGTAGACATGTAATGAAAATTAAGTCATATTCAGTATATACTACGTGTATTTTGAATTAAAATTAGAATATTAGCCAGGCATGGTGGTGTGTTCTTTAGTTCCAGAACTAGGAGGTCAGAGCCTGACAGATCTATGTTTAATTCAAGAATTTCCTAGTGTGCAGAGCAAGTTCCAGGCCAGGAAAGGCTATATAGTGAGACATTGCCTTTACCACTGCCTCCAAAAAATAAATATTAAACCATTGGAAGTTCCACTTATTTATTTTCTTTAATATATTCAGATACAACCTTCCTAGTTTATAGTTTTATAAACTATTCTTTTCTGCAGCCATCAATGATATTTTTGTTCTTGAAATCCCTCAATCCTATGTGTACTTTTGATAGGAACAGATCACTTTCAATCATGCACCATATATGATGAACTCATTTCTGCATAACCAATAATTTCCCACAGAATCAGGTCTCATCTTAATCAATATTGCAGAAATGGGTTGTGACATATAAATTTTGATTTTAACTGAAGTAGCTAATTCAGGATGCTTCTATTCAAAATGTCTTCGCTAAAGTTTAGTATTTCACTTATATATAATACCTAGGCATATTTTATGAATGTCTTTTAAGTATGAAATATCAAAAAGTGTGTGTTTATTCTGAGAGTTTAAAAAGTAGATTGCTGATTTTCACTATTTTCCTTTTTAGTTCTTTCCTTCTCTTTAATTTTTATTTTCTGCCCAATTACTTGAGTTCTCTCATAAATAATAACCTCTTTTGTACTTGGCTTTTAAATTTTTAGGACTTAGAAAAAATATACAAAGCATTACAGTCAAAGGAACAGAGAGATACATGAAATATTCACATGAAATGTAACATTAAATAATAATAGAAGAAAAATAGGTCATAGCAAATATGTGCTTTCACACCATGAGGTTGCTTAGTGGTAGCTCCTATACTCACAGTTTCAAATCATTTTCCACTAGGCTTTACATTATTTGTCTAGCATCTCTCTGACAGGTTGTCTCGCTCTGTCTCTGTCTCTCTCTGTCTCTCTTCTCTCTATTATTTATGTATTTATTGTTCTTGAGTTTTGTGTATGTGTGTGTGTGTATGTGTGTGTGTGTGTGTGTGTGCAGACATGCATATGGAGACAAAAGCACAACAATATTGAGATGCCCACCTTGTATGTTATCCTCAGAAATGCCATCCAATTCCATTGAGGTAATGTCTTCCCTTGTCATGGAACTTACTACTTATGCTAGACTCACAGTACAGAGAAACCTCCTGTCAGTGCCTCCTCAGTACTCCAGTTAGAAGTGTACACCATGATGCCTGAGGTTTCTGTGTGGTTTCTGGGAAATTGAGCTTACAAGGAAAACAGTTTTGCTGACATCTGTAGTTAGAGATTTCCTGCCTGGCCCACAGTCAGGACAAATCTCTCTCACCTGCCAGTCCCACAGCCGTCAGACCCAACCAAGTAAACACAGAGACTTATATTGGTTACAAACTGTATGGCCGTGGCAGGCTTCTTGCTAACTGTTCTTACAGTTTAAATTAATCCATTTCCATTAATTTATATCTTGCCACATGGCTCGTGGCTTACCGGCATCTTCACATGCTGTTTCTTATCATGGCGGCTGGCAGTGTCTTTCTGACTCAGCCTTCCACTTCCCAGCTTTATTCTCCTCCTTGTCCCGCCTACACTTCCTGCCTAGCCAATGGCCAATCAGTGTTTTATTTATTGACTAATTAGCAACACATTTGTCATACAGAACATCCCACAGCAGACATCTACCACCCAAGTCTACCCGTCAAGTTTTGTTTTGGGTTTCTTCTGGCTCACTTCTTTTGAAAGTCTTTGTTTCTTGTTTCTATCTATCTATCTATCTATCTATCTATCTATCTATCTATCTATCTATCTATCTACCTATCTATCAACCTATCTATCTATCTATCCTTTAAAATGTTTTATTGAAATTGCTCTAGATTTTGATAATGTCTAAAGTTCCCCCTTTTTTCTTTTCTTATGTTTAACATACTTTTACATCTTTTTTAGAAATTTATTTATTTATTTATTATACATCTGGTCCAAAATTTTCCCTCCCTCCTGTCCTCCTACCCCACCCCCACCTTCTCTTTGCTTCACTCTCCTCAATTCACTCCTCTTCTGTTTCTGTCCAGAAAGGGGCAGGCCTCCTGTGGCATATCAATGTGCACTAAGACTAAGCACCTCCCCTTGTATTAAGGCTGGACAAGACAACTCAGTATGAGGAATATGTTTCCAATAGCCAGCCAAAGCTTAAGGACAGACCCTGCTCCCGTTGTTAGGAGTCCTACAGGAATACCAAGCTGCACAACTTTCACATATATGTAGAAGGCCTAGGTCAGTCCCATGCAGACTCCCTGGTTATTGGTTCAGACTCTGTGTGTTCTTACCAGGCAGGTTAATTGATTCTGCGGGTTTTCTTGTCTTGTCTTTGACCTCTCTTGCTCCGGGAGTCCTTCCTCCTTCTCTTCCGCAGGATTCCCAGCGCTCAGACTGATGTTTAGCTGTTGATCTCTGCATCTGTTTCCACCATGTACTGGATGAAGGCTGATGACAATCATCGCTCAATATAAGACATTCTTGATGGCTGACTTCTTAAAATCCCAGGTTTCTGTGTGTGTGTGTGTGTGTGTGTGTGTGTGTGTGTGTGTGTGTGTGTGTGAATCTGCTAATG
The DNA here is from genome assembly GCF_007827085.1 of Peromyscus californicus insignis. Classification (NCBI taxonomy): domain Eukaryota; kingdom Metazoa; phylum Chordata; class Mammalia; order Rodentia; family Cricetidae; genus Peromyscus; species Peromyscus californicus. Next base: position 45,059,759 of record NW_026294491.1, on the reverse strand, counting down.
TCTTAGCTTTGTGAAGAAAGCTTTACTATCTCTCCTGCTTAAGAGATTGTTTATTTCCTAGTGATTACCAGTGGTCTCCACACACTTCTGAAATACTGAATGCTTGCGGTCTCATTAGTTCTCTGTCAAATGACTTTTCTTTAGTGGTGCAGAGCTACAGTTGATTCAGTCACACATCTGACATCTATGAGTCTTTGCTGACACTTAGCTTCCACTCTCTCAACACATTTATACAGTCACTAAGTGGTAATCACTCCTATTTTCAAATTACTCACCGACTTTCCCTGTTCTCTTTAATCTCACTGACTGGTAATGTCTTGAGGCATCTCCATCCCATCTTTTTGATATCATGTTTCTTCTCTGTCATAGCGTTGTAAACAGAGTATTGAGGTTGTCTTTGTAAAATGTAAACGTGATCTTGCACCTTCCCCGTCCTTACACTGTCTACAACACCCAGTTTCTATGGTATCGCAGCCTTAGCATCACTCCTCCTCACTTCTGCCCAGTTATATACAGGCAATTGCCGTCAATTAGTCCATGTGTCATTCAAACAATGACTTTTGATAATTCAAGAGTCTGCTTATGTTCTTTTGTCCTTACTTTTATTCAAGTTGCTTGTCTGTTACTCAGATAAACCTGGCTCTATGGTTCTGTTCACAGAAAATTCTATTTTCTATTCAAGTATAGCTAAGATGATTCATTTATTGTTCATTAAAGTTTATTTCTCATTACATTATCTGTCTGTATGTATGTTTGTTTGTGTATTTGTTTATTTTGTGTGCCAGTGCTGGTAATCACACTTACTAGGGTACGTGTACAGACGTCAAAAGACAATGTTCAGAAGTCTTTTTCCTCCTGTGTGTTCTGAGGATTGTACTCAAGTCATCAAACTTGGCTGCAAGCATCTTTACATACCACTCCATCTCATGGTCCTGTTATACATATTTAACTATTGAACTGGGTGCTCACCTATATGTTTCCATGCCCATGGCATTTTCAGTATGTTTGTGGCAGATACTACACAACATCTCATGCTTTCCACAAATGTTATGTTTCTAACTAAACTCTTGGCTACTTGTAAGTTTAAGACTTCTTTGCTGCTTTTAATAAACTAAATATGTTCCTTCCCTTGTCAGAATTCACATTCTTAAAATTGACATTGAAAGTGGAATATCTACATTCTTATAGAAAAAAACTCATATATTTGACAGAGAGATCACTGTAGAGCAGGCAAATGATTCTCAGTATCACATTGACATCTAAGATGGGATTTTGTTGTGACTCTATATATTAGAGTTCATATTCAATACAAACAACTCGAGTCCTGCAAGCTACACTTAGACATTTCTTGTTCCACACTGTGCACTTCATTTTCAATTCTGGACTTCAAGTCTATATTTTAGAACATATGTCAAATTAAATTGATTGATAGAAACCGAAATTCTGATAAATTCAAATAATACATTTTCTCTGTAAGAGCATGAATATATCCTACTAGACCTGAACTTAGCTGTTCCTCCAACATAGTCAGATTGTAAAATCTGCCTACTTGACTGGTGTCTGATGTGATGACCATGTCTGTCTTATAGCTCAAATAGTTAAGTTCAAAGTGAAAATGATGTTCCCTGAACACTGTCCTAATGCTAAAGCCATACCTCCAACATCTTAGTTAACATGATTCCTAAACATACAATTATTTTGGCCAAATAAGATATATAAAAATATCCAAAATTTTCACAATCTGCTCTTTTTTAAAGCTATCAAGTAAACCAATTATGGGCATGCATGCTTGGATTACAATTGTGTAACTTGGTCTTCTTGTGGGACTCCTAACAGTGGGAGCAGCAGCTTTCTCAGACTCTGTAACCTGCTTTTTGGACCTTTTCCTCCTACTGGGTTGCCTAGTCCATCAAAGTCTCAATAAACCAACCTGTTGTAGTTAACGAAATAACATTAAACAATGTCATTCTTATGTCCATTCTTGTCACTTCCTACCAAAATAAACTTCCCTTAAAGATGGTAAACTGGAAATGTGGGATTATGGGATTCTTTTTCCTTTTCTTTATCATAGTTAATTCTGATTATCCAGAAGCAATTATAAACTCTTCACTATGACCTGTAAAGTTTAAAGTCACTTCCCTTAGCTGATAGAGACTTTACTTCCCTCTGGCTCCATAAAACACTCCTTCTTTAAGCTCTTAAAAAATATGATGTTTGACAATACAATCTCCCCCTACAATTATCTCCTGTGTTGTCTCCATTCCATCTCTGAAGTAGATCCTTGTTCTAGCCCACAGAAGTATTGCTATTCACCTTTCCAGCCCCTACATAAATCGGTTATATTTCTCTACTAAATAAAAGTCATCGTATTCCATACTCCTCTGGAAACATTTCATTGTCTGCCCAAAACTATGACATATCAGGACATCTTCAGGAGTACTATCTTAGTCAATATGATGCTGAATTCTACTTCTGCTTCCCAGACTCCAGAAGAGAATGTTCAACTTCATCTGCAAACTGTCATTCTACACATAATTTCCAAATGCCTTTCAGAAAAAAAAATGTTTTAAATGCTGTGTAAACAGAATTAAATTCAGAGACCTAACAAAATAATGTGCTGTAGGACATTACCCTCACCTTTGATGTTTCCATGGCCCTCACTCATACAGTGACCCTGGTCATGCCAGTTGGTGAGTGTCTTGACCTTCCACGGTAATGAAAGTGCTCTGCCACACCTTTTCTATATGAACAGACATTTCCTCCATGTTTCTTCATTTAGATGTTTCCCAAAAGTAACTAACAAAAGAAACCACATGTGATGAAGATGTTCCAAATTATATCAGCCCCATTTAAATGTTCTTCAATTACTTTTTCACTGTTCTCTCTCTCTCTCTCTCTCTCTCTCTCTCTCTCTCTCTCTCTCTCTCTCTCTCTCTCCTTCCCTCCCTTCCCCCTTCCTTCCTTCCTTCCTTCCTTCTAGAGGACAATTTTATTTAAGCTTGAAAGAAATACAATGTGACAGGCAAACTAAAATATCTTCACAGTTAGAAGGAGGAGGAGCAGAGGAGAAATGTCACACTTTTTTTTTTCTCATTGCTACATTATTTTTTTTTTACAATGACTATATACAATATATACAAGTAATAAATGTCTAAACAATGTCTAGTCCATTTGTATTTGACAAATTCAGAGAAAATAATTTCATTATCTATCCTATTTTGTTAAGTCCAAAATGTATCTAATTCACTTTCTATCCTAATTAATCTTCAACTATAACTAACTAACCTTCAACTATAACTAACTAATCTTCAACTCCCTCAGAGACCCAAGAAGGAAATAATATTAGCTAACAAAAATAAAAACAGAAAGTGCATGCAAGCAACTTCCAAAAAATTTGTGAGTTGACAGAAACAGCCAGCTGCCTGGACAGTCACCTGAGGTTTCTCCACAGTGTTGGGGCATCATCTTCAGCCTATAGGCTTAGCATATCTGACAGACTCATTTGTGAAGTAGGATGTACACAAGGTCGACAGTTCAACCTCACATTGGGTGAGAGCAGTCCATGTACCAGAAACACCTGAATTCCACTAGTGTCATGTCATGATTCAGGATTTTAAATTCTGGAAATTGTTGTTGATTTTTTAATTCAGCTGTCCATTCTTGGCTGTGTATATATGGCTTCATCTTAGCATCCCGTTCTTCTCCACATCCCTCTGTCAAATGCCAGTTTACTATTGCGAGGCGTGAGCTTAGTTACTCTTCAAGAATAACTGTTTCAGCTGCTGTTCCATTGCACATCAGAAGCCATCGGCCCACTGCCTATTCAGCTGCCTTCGAAGAAAAGGGCACTGTACCTTTTCCAAATTGCGAAGGCCACTTCAGGGATGGTGCCATATTGTCCTGGCCTCAGAAGATGCCTTTTGATAAAGCCATAACCACACTCGTTTTGGCAAGAGTCAGTAGTCCTTTGTTTCATGTCCTGTCTGTCCATTTTGTCAGCAGTTGATTCAAGGATACTTTGTTGTCCAGTGGCTAACTTTTGCCACAATGAAAGTTAACTCCATATGCAGTTTCTTCAATGCCCATATTTTCTCTGAAGTAGATTGGTACTGCCAGGAGCCGACATGTCTCATAATCATAACAAAAAAGAAAAATTTTCTAAGTTATTAAAACATTTTAAATGCCATATTCTGTAGATCTCCGAAGGGTTTGAAGATGGCCTGTCTAAAATATATCTGCTCAATTTTTAAAACATATCTAATATGACTACAACTTCTATTGTAATGTCTAAATACTAACTTTCATTTCTTTATATCCTAATAGTTGGTAATAATAACATTCAAGGATCAGAAAATTGCATTGTTAAATGAACGGTATAAGTACAATTAGAAATATACATATAGCATTTTCTAACAATATCAATTTCAATATATATAATTTGTATACAATATAAAACAATCCAATCCAATGTAAAGTATTTAAAACTAGTAATTGTCTTTTCTTCTTTCTTTCTCTTTTTTTTTTTAATTTATTTTAATTTATTTTGCAATACAATTCAGTTCTACATATCGGTCATGGATTCCCTTGTTCTCCCCCCTCCCGTCCCCCTCACCTTCCCCCCAACGCCCCCCCCCCCCATTCCCATCTCCTCCAGGGCAAAGCCTTCCCCACAGACTGAGGTCAACCTGGTAGACTCAGTCCAGGTAGGTCTAGTCCCCTCCTCCCAGGCCGAGCCAAACAATCCTGCATAGGCCCCAGGTTTCAAACAGCCAACTCATGCAATGAGCACAAGATCTGGTCCCACTGCCTGGATGCCTCCCAAACAGATCAAGCCAATCAACTGTCTCACCCATTCGGGGGGCCTGATCCAGTGTGGACCCCTCAGCCATTGGTTCATAGTTCATGTGTTTCCATTCATTTGGCTATTTGTCCCTGTGCTTTATCCAACCTTGGTCTCAACAATTCTCGCTCATATAAACCCTCCTCATTCTCGTTAATTGGACTCCCAGAGATCCACCCAGGGCCTAGTCATGGATCTCTGCATCCAGATCCCTCAGTAGTTGGATGAGGTTTCTAGCACAACAATTAGGGTGTTTGGCCATCCCATCACCAGAGTAGGTCAGTTCGGGCTGTCTCTCGACCATTGCCGGCAGTCTGTTGTGTGGGTATCTTTGTGGATTTCTGTGGGCCTCTCTAGCACTTTGCTTCTTCCTGTTCTCATGTGGTCTTTATTTACCATGGTCTCCTATTCCTTGTTCTCCCTCTCTGTTGTTGATCCAACTGGGATCTCCCGCTCCTCCAAGCTCTCTTTCCCTCGACCCTCGCCTTTCATTACCCCCACTCATGTCCAGGCTGTTCATGTAGATCTCATTCCATTTCTCTGTCATTGGGCGATCCCTGTGTCTTTCTTGGGGTCCTGTTTTCCGGGTAGCCTCCCTGGTGATGTGAGTAGCAGACAATTCATCCTTGTTTCATGTCTAGTATCCTGCTATGAGTGAGTACATACCATGTTTGTCTTTCTGAGTCTGGGTTACCTCACTCAGGGAAATGTCACACTTTTTAAGTCAGACATGGAGATCAGAGAAACAGTGACAAACCCCAGAGTGTCAGGGAAAACATGTTTATGGGTGCTGAGCCATGAATCTGATTTCAGTTTGGATCAGACTTCAAGCTCTTGTGCCCTTGGAAAAAGGGTCACACTAAGGACACATGGTTAGAAACACAAATAAAGACAATGTACTAGAAATGAAAAATCAGTCTTAAGAATGATAGTGGTTTGTGAGTTCAGAAAAAAAAGTCTACCATAGTTCTTAGAGGATTTGTGTGTCTTCACCACACAAAAGTAGAATATTGGCTGCTGCTAGATACATGGCTAAACTATTAAGGAATTAAATGAAAATTAAAAGTTAAGTGAATGTGTATTTAATGAATAGCTGAGTTATGTTCAAGGATGGATGTGTAGTGTGTTTGTATTGGTGTGCGAAAATGTATATTTTCTTATTTTCACACTGTGAAATAGTTAATAACTGGAAGAATAAATTGAAAGCAATGAGAGTAAATCTTATGCTTGAGCACATGAAAAGGAATATTTATTTGGAGATCTTTTTCATCTTTATTACAAGTGGCATTGTGGGTGTTCTAATTCAGGTGGTTTCCCATATTTGAGACCATTTCACAGTTCAGAAATAGTCTGTTGAGAAATAATAGCTTTCTGGGTGAAACAAGTTATAACAAACTGACAGAAAAGAAGAAAACATGTTAGCAAGAGGGCTTCAATTTTATTTGCTGGTATATAACCTATTTAGAAAACAGTGTATTCAGTTTTCGAAGAAGATTTTATCAATGACTTTATTATCTACCTGAGATTGAATAGTCTTATGCTTCATGCTTGGGAATGCCTGCCTTCTAGATGTTCTTGGAGTCTGTCTCTAAATTTGGAAAAATTCATTTTTTTAGTGTGTTTGCAGATCACTATGGGTGATTTATTGATTTGTGGTAATTTTTGACAAATGGACAGAATCATTTTCTCTCTGCAGTCATATTTCCTAATATTTATAAAATGTTCTTTATCCCTTCATGCATGTTAAGTGGCAAGGCCTTTTCAGAGATACTTAAATATGAAATGCTCACTGTAGTCACAAGTAAAAAGAGTTGCTTGGCTTCTCTCTGCCAAGTGCCAGGGAAGGAAACAATTATACTTTCTGAGCTTTTTCTCAATGCTCTTAATCAGGGTGGCATTCTAATATTTGAAAGCACCACGATGCCTCAATGAATTTTTCATTCACATTTACCAGACACATTCTTAAAGGAAGGGGAAATGCACATAATAGAGCAATAAAATAGTATGGTTTTGAGTATTAATATACAGACAAATCATAAATATTTCATAAGTATTCACATGTAACCACAACAATAAATTATAATTTAATATTTATGCTAAGCACAGGTTGATATCTTAGTAATATATTTCATCATTCTTATATACATTATTTTATGAAATGAAAGCCAAAAGAGTGACATTTTTCTTGACTAAGAAATTGTAAAAGTAATTTAATGTTTTGCATCAATAGCTCAAATATACACAATATACATACAAATTTTTCAAAAGTGTTCTAGAAGATAGTCAACAAAATTCATAGTCCTCCATTTTTTCGTAGCAAGATTTTGATACTGTACAATATCATGATGTCAAGCTAACACTAAAATTATGTCACATGTTCAATAAAACCAAATTAAAATGTGAACAATTGGGTTGATGATCTACATATAATTTGATTTATAGAAACATTTTATTATTTAACTCCTTAACTAATTGATGAATACTCTGTAAAATGAATTAAATAAAAGAAGGAAATCATTTACCATTTCCTTATTTTCTTCATGGACAATCAAAACCACATTCACTTTTTTATATCATTTCATCAGAAATCAAAATGAAATAGAAATACATGTGAAGACTTAGATTTTCTCCAGCTCTTATAGTTGTGCCATCATCCTGGTTCATTTTTAGGGGAAAGTCCAGCATCACTGCTGGTCCTCTATTCCCTGTGACTGGATCCCCTCTTCTGAATGCAGATGATCTTCTTTTTTGTGTTCCCTGTTCTCTTATTAGATTATTATAGGACACAGGACCTTCAGTTAATAGAAGTCTTGATGTATAGTAAGAACTTAAAAGTAACTGTCCTTTAGGGATACTGAATAAGAGTATAAATAATAGATGAATCAAATAAGGTAGGGGAGAGAAGAAGAGTTGAGAGATTGAATATAATATTGTGGTGGGGGACAGCTAAAACTAAGGGCCATTTGAGAGGTAGTTGGAAACCCAACACAGTGGGAACTTCCTAAAACATATAATATATGAAGGAGATTTAAGTGGGATTTCCAAATATTGAGCAAGACAAAGCCACTAGTGGACATCTCTCAGCGCCAAATGAAACCTCCAGTGACAAGAGTGAGTTACATCTAATTGACTTGTTGGCCATAGAGGTCCCTTGGGACCCATCAAACAACCCATGTTATTGTCAAGTTACGATTGGTTACTTTCCACAAACTAACGTTAAGTTCTTATTGCTGAAGACACTAACTGCACAACTCATTGAGAATAAACAAGTTGAACTGGCACATATGTAGAGCTAAAGTGACTAGTGTTCATTGTACTCGTAGGTACTCTGCACAGTATCAAAAGAGAAAGATAAACACCAACACCGATACAAACTCTTTCATCTACAGTGCTGACCTGCTTGCAAGATGTGCCAGTGCAGTAGTGGCACAAACTTGTGCTAGTAACTAACCAATATCTGATTGGAATTAAGGTCCACTCCAAGAGATGGAAAACATCCATGACACCTCTTGGAAGCTTTTCCCATTAGCGTTCAAGGAATTTTGCAGAAGATAGAGGGGAGAAAGTTTGTAAGAGCAAGAGGGTAAGGATGACATTTTGAAAAGTCTTCTAAACATAGCAGGACTTGTGCCTATTTGAAGTCACAGAGATTGTGGTAGCACGCATAGGTCTGGGCCAGTTGGAGTCCCAGTGCTAACTGGGGAAGTTGTGTTAAGTCTCCATCCCCAAACCAAAAACTATCTCTAATTGATAAGCACTCAAAAATGAAAAATTAATTTTCTCCAAAATAGTCTGAGGATATAAGCCACTTTTAAGGACAGGCTGCATGGTCAGATTCAATTTCCAATGTTCGAAAGAAGACAACACTACAGTCAACTTGATTTTGGAAACTTATATAATATAGTTTATTATTTGCTCCACAACCTGAGCATTCATTTTTTTTTTTTTTTTTTTTGGTTTTTCGAGACAGGGTTTCTCTGTGTAGCTTTGCGCCTCTCCTGGAACTCACTTGGTAGCCCAGGCTGGCCTCGAACTCACAGAGATCCGCCTGGCTCTGCCTCCCGAGTGCTGGGATTAAAGGCGTGCGCCACCACCGCCCGGCTGAGCATTCATTTTTAAAGTAAGAAAAAGCTAGTGCTGCCTTATTCAGTTTTCTTTTGATGATTCAATAAGTAAACCTATAAAGGCTTTTAGAAGATCATCTAGTATTTAAAGTGCATGAAATTCAAAAAATTTACCAAATCTTTATATGATGTAATAATTATTTCACAGAGTTTTCAAACATACAAATTTTTGTAAACATTGTTAAATATTTGTTTTTTAATAGTGCTTGCTTTTGTTTCACTAAAGTTACACTCTCCTTTAAAAAAAAATCCATAACAATAATAAATAATAACTGCTGCCATAGAGTTCTATAGAAAATTAAGGTTTACGAGTGTGGTACACTATCCAAACACATGCACCCCATATACAAGATGTATATGGCTATAGGAAAAATATATATTAAAGTGTTAGGTACTAGGCTGTCTGCTTATTAGTATTTTTATAATCAATTGACTTGACTATACACTAAATACCACACCTTCTGAGTTACACATAACCAATAAAAATGTATTTTTTTCTTTTCCTATAAACAGATTATTTCAATTTAAACCAAGGAATGCTACTAAACTAAACTAGATTTCCAAAGCAGTAAATATTGTGAAAACTTTTAAGTTTAGAAGAAGAATATACAGAAAAATGTAATTTGTTATCTTTTACTGACACCAAGACAAATAAGCTTTTAATGGTACAAAGCTTCATGGGAGAACCTGCTTCCACAGAGCAGAAGCATCCCTTAGAGCAAGGTGTCTAGGGCATTTGCACTCCTGAGAAGCCTAGCTTCACAGATCAGAATGCAGCATCAATTGCCAGGGACTGTCCTTTGTCATCCAGGGAACCTGTTCTGCCCAGCCATATAAATACGGGGGTTGGATTTCTTCCTCTGGAAAGTCAGTTTTCTCTGTCTCTCAAAGCTGTGGTGCATGTGTAATTTTTATTGTTGCTTAGTTGACTGCCTGGAAATTGTTTTCCATTTCATGTAAATTTGCAAACTTCTGTGTGTGATTGGTGTTCACAGTTGAAGGGACATAAATTGCTCCTATTTTACACAGGTGATATATGAGCATATTTTCCAAAGTTCCTTGGAGGAAAAAGAGAAGGCAGTAAAAAGCTGAAATCAAACAGTAGTAATTTATCTGTTTGTAAGAGCAGTTGTTCCTCTGGTCTAAAACCGTGATTTGGTTTTGTATACTTTCGTCACAACAGAATCAATATCCATTGGGTCAAACGCTATTTAACATGTTTGTTATTCTTATCACATTTTACAGTTTTCCTTTCAAGTAAGAATTATTTTGCTACCCTTAAGCACTTAAATTTAAAAGAACCTCACATAAGCACTATAGTTCTGAGAGAGTAAGGCAGACTTTATACAGAGTCAAATTACGGATCAATTTAGAGGATTATTTTTGTTCCAGTGAAAAAATGTTAGCAAATTGCTTCGTCTCATAAATTGGTCTAGCTGGTCAGAGCCTCTAGCTTATGCAATTTACCTGTAGCATATCACGGTCATAAAAAACTTATTATAGCGGAACACAGCTGTCTCTCTCTCTTAGACCATTGCTCTGGGTGCAGCTTTTCAGATTCACCGTCATCTCTGCTCACCTCATTCACACCTCCTGCGGTGCCTATGGAAGTTAATGGATTTCTGTGTAATATTTAGTTTCTACACGCCACTATGAAATCCCAGAACTTCCCTAGTCGCTTCCAGTATTCACTGATTTAAGTATGATGGATCCAAGTCTACACATTTTCTAAATATATATAATACACAACGTATTGTAAAGCCTTGAATAAAAAAAGACAGATCCAGATTTGATGGATTTAGAGTGTCAGAACATTAAAGCACACACACACACACACACACACACACACACACACACACACACACCCCACCCCCACACACGTATATATCGAGCCTATACACAGTTTTAGTTTAGATAATCAGTTGGCCAAGATTCTAGCTCATTTCTTTGATTTATCATAGATATAATATTAGGTAAATATGAGTGAATGAAGAACTGAAGATGTTAACAGTTGTCAAGGACAAGTACAGCTCATCCATCAGATATCATATTCGGGAATCATTGTAATGTTAATAGAGAATGAAAATTTTAATCTTCTTGATGTTGTAAAAACCAATTGAAATCCACTAATAATTGATGGTAGTGAATGTAAACAACAAATAAAGCTTAAAATGTTATGTTTTCATATTGTATATATGAATAGATTGCTAGAGAAATACACCTATTTTACACATAGGTATTACTTATAAATATGTGGAAATACATTTGCAGTCAATAACGAGAGGCAGAAAAAGAAAGAGCGAGGGGAAGGAATGGGGAATCAACCCTATCACAGTCCATGATAAAGCTGCTTTAGTTACGGAATCATTATCCCTTTCTACTTGTTATTTGGATTGGCCCAGTCTGTGCTTCTTTGCATATTGTTTTAAGGTCCAGTGCAATGTGCATAAAAGAGCCGGCTGGATATCTCTCCCATTTGTTTCTTGACATCAGTACTTTCAAGTCCTTGCTGACACTAAGAAATTCATTTTGCCAAGTATGGTTCTGATCATATAAACCATCTGTCTGTAGACATCACTAATGGGTATTTTATTATCCCAAAGTTACATTCAATATCATACCTTGCCACTCTCAAATACATATGCGTCTTTATATCAAGAAGTTACTTAAATGACAGCTAACCATCACTATTACTAGCAAATATAATAGATTTCTTGAAACTATATGCAAATTTGTATCATCTATCTGGTATCTACTTTGGCTTCAGGAACCTTAATCCCTCCTGGTATGGCCCCCATTGTACTAACTCTTATAATTTACATTGGCTGTCCTGCTATCTCTGGCACAAGAATCCACAGTTTAAGAGCAATTTTTTTACTTGTTTCTATACACTTAGTTGTTGCTTTGACCTTTTGTTCTCATTTATCTATCGGTATGCATGTCTTTGCTGGTTATGTTTTGTTTTGTTTATTTAATGAGTATTCATTTTCCTCTGAAGAGTTTTGCAAAATGCTAACATATGTTCCCCATCATTAGGTCTACTCTGTCTTAATGGGGCTACTTGGCACCTAGGGAGTTAATATGAACTTCAGAGCACTTTACACACATTAAATAATGATAGATAACCACCTGGGATCTTAGAATATACAAAGCCAGGTTGAGAAGAGATTCCACCAATTCTAGCATGTGCACATTTTTAGCTTTCTTTAACATAAACAAAGAAGTCTCAGAGATGTAATTAATGGATTGTGCTTATTTTGATTTTGTTTGATTGTCATGTGTTTTAATGGGATGATCCTTTTTACTAATGTAACACTATTGTTACACAAAAACACTTAACAGCCTTGATCATTAGGAATCAGAACAAAATTATGAAATACATCTATAGCTGCTCATACTTCTTTTCAAAATGTAAACTAGCAAATGATACTTCGTGTTAGGCGTTCTCTTGAATAAATGATAATCCTTCTGGGATAATTAACAGCATCATGGTGTGAATTACAAAACATAGTTGAGTTTGTTGAATAATTATTGTGATAATTATTTGGACTTTGCATATAAAAATCAAAATTATAACATTTATAAAGTATTGCAGATTGATATTAGAAATATGAAATGAATAATATATTTCTAAAAGTAATTATTCTCTATATATTGTTTTTATTTTTATGTTTTCATTTTGCTCAAATATGCTATCATTATAGCTTTCAACACTGAGCTGTTAAAAATACTATTTTTAAAGACAGATTTCTCTTCATGCTTTTTTCTTATAATTACAACTTTGGGAATGATACAAGTGTGCACAGGCCCAATGTCAGGATCCTATGGTTGGTGATACAAATCATCCAACACTTATTTTACAGTTCTGCAGCTAAGATCTCAAAACCCTGCATCAAAGCCTGGTTAGGGTGCAGGAAGGTCAGTGGTCCTTCTGTGTGATACAAGACACCATCCACTTCCCTGCGTCTGTGACAGGAAGATACCATCCCTTACCCGAAGCCTGTGGCTCTGTTCTGTCAACTTCACCAGTAACAATGGATCGATTTCTCACACTTTAACACTTTGGACTTTCTTCTTTCGTTCTTTCAGATCTTTGAAATTAATGGTTCACATCCTGAATTCCTGGATACTTCACATTTTGAATTTTTTTTTAATTATTGACAGAAACAAAACCCTAATTGCATATCTCAATGCTCTGTTTTACTACGATTACATATCACACAGTGCTGAAAGAAGGTGAAGGATGATTGCCTTCTCTAACTTTTATAATTTTATAGTGTAAATACTCAAAATAATCTTCTTAGATTAAAAAAATATTTATTTTTATTTCTGTATCTATGCCTGCTTCTCTATATATGCACCGTGTGCAGACAGGTGCCCATGGAGGCCAGATGACAATGTTGATCTCCTGGAAATGGAGTTACAGGTAGTTGGGAGCTGCCAAGTAAGGGCTCTGGAAACCAAACGCAGGTCTTCTGAAAGCACTGTATGTGGTATTACTTGCTGAGCCATCACTCTAGTCTCTGAAACATTTTTAAACATAAAGTATGTTATCATCATTGATAAACAACACTTTTCGAAATATCTCCCCAGAATTTATTGTTCCTGTTTACTTGTAGCTTAGTTGTGTCCATTAACTGATCTCCCCCAATCCTCCCCTCTGTCCACTCTCTTAAGCCATGTGTAATATCATCTAACCCCACACCACTTCTATAGAGTCAACTCTTAGTTTCTATATACGAACCTAATCAATCACAAGATATTTACCTTTCTGTGTCTGGTGCATTTACTTCCGTAGCTTCTCCAATCTCCATCTATGTAACCTGTTCTATTGTGCAAATGAACTATATTTTTCTTTTTCCATATGTTAAATGATAGCTATATCATTTGTTTTAACATTTTTCAGTCTTGTGAATATTGCCTCAGTAAACATGATTCATGATGAAGCTGGCCTGGTGTATACTTGGACTCTCAACTACACAGGAGACTGAGACAGAAGGATTGGTTCCTCTTAGGGTTTTGGGACTAACATAATAAGATCAATTCTCAATAATAGAAATAAAATCATAGAATGTAGATGTATCCCCAACCTAGTGATTGCATTTCCTTACACTATATATCCAGGAACGGGATTGTGAGATATGCAATTTTCTTTTTGTCTTTTGAGGTATTTTCAGTTATTAAAGCATATATCTTAAGTAGCTTTCGTTCTCGTCAATGCTGCCCAAGAGGTCCATCTATTCTTTTTTTTTTTTTTTTACTGTTACTTTTTTAAAATAAATATCTTTATTTTATAATTAATTTAATTTTACATATCAGCCACGGATTCCCCTGTCCTCCTTCCTCCAACCCCCTAGTCTTCCCCCCAACACACCCCCCCATTTCCACCTCCTGCAAGGCAAGGTCTCCCCTGGGGAGTCAGCCCAGCCAGAGCACACTTTACCTTTCACTTGTTGATATGCATGGGTTCCTGTATGGGAGGCAGCATCTCACTGCGAGTTCTTTTTATTTTCCAAATAAAACTGAATGATTTTCATATAATTTTGGTAATTCATAATAAAATAAATAGCATGGTATTGGAATCCCAAATTAGCACATATTTCAGACAAAAGTTCTCTTTATATTTAATTGCAACACAGACATTGTTTGAGGTAATAAAACAAGTTCTTATGTGTTATATATGTTATATCCATAAGTAATTTACACATTACTTTTGTTGGCAATATATTTTATAATTTCAAATTCTAATTATTTATGTCATCCTTTATAGTCAAGATTATACTATCTCAATTGAATAGGAAATGAAGAATCTTTATGAATCAGTCCTCATGGATTGAGGAATTTTAAAATACTTGATAAAACTATAAAGTTAATAAGATGGTTTATATATGTATATACTTTACTTACAAGGACTTTGAGTGAAAATTATTAACCATAAAATTTAGAATATCAGAAGTAAATTCATTTATCATTTTATATGGGTACCATTTTATCAAGTATTGAAAGAAAATTCATTTACCAGGAAAGAACTCTCTTAGATTTGGAATAAGGACATGATGAATAGAGATGAAAATATATTCAATTTTAAAATGCATATTTAAAAATTACCATAAATAGACATTAAAATGTAATTAAAAGCAAATATGAGAGTCAACATTTGTTTTGAAGGCTGAAATCCCCAATATATTTATATGATTATAATAATTTTAGTAATTTTCAACATAAATAATATTCATCTTAGCCAAAACACTACTGTAAGTTTGAAAAAAACTTTTTATTTTCTGTGAGTAGGTCTAATGAAGACTAAGGGGAGTATATTTTTATCTTTACGAATTAGTAATTTTTAAGAGTCATTATTGAGCCTTCAAAATATAAGCTCTTGTATTTATGTAACACATTTGATTCACTACACTTAAATATATAATCACAAAGATAAATTGAATGAGCTTTGGATTTTAAACAGGTTCAAGTGAATGCAACACAAAAGTGGTGGCATGACCAATATTCTGGCAGTAAATGTCTCTATTCTAATTGTACTATTACCTTTTTTTCCCTTCCAAATTATTTTGAAGTTTTTTTTTTTAATTGGGTACGTGTGTGTGTGTGTGTGTGTGTGTGTGTGTGTGTGTGTGTGTGTGTATGTATATGTGATTACAGGTTCCCTCAAAGACTAGAAGTGGCAGTTAGATCCCCTGGATCTAGCGTTATAGACAGTTGTGAGGCTGATAAAGGTATTAGGAAAAAACTTGGGACTGCTGGAAAAGTAGTTACACTCCCTTAACCACTGACCCATTTTTTCAGCCTCTTCTGACTTAAAGGTAATACTTTTTAATCAGGTAGATGCATTTTGACTCTGAAATAATTATTAAATCTTAGTACATTTTAAAAATTTTCAAAAGAATCTTTGCTGCAATCATTCACCCATATTGCCATTTTATACAGAACCTCTTTCTCATTTGTACACTCACTTTGCAAAGATCAGTATTCAAAGTGATAGGCTGGACTGAGTCCGTACAGTTCTAACTCCGGAGCTGCCAATAACAAAGAATTGTGTGAAGCTACCCAGTCTATCCTGACTGTGTGCCTTCTCCATCTATGCTAACACTCCCAGGCTCTCTGCATCTGAAAGCGATTTATACCCAGAAATTTCCCATCAGGATGAAATAGGGAACTCTGGTTTTCTAGAACGACCAGAGTAATTGTGATAAACTTACAAGTCACCCTGAAAATAAGACATTTAATTAAATGGCAATAGACATCCACTTCTCCAATTTTAGCTGAAAAAAAATCTTTTTTATGTAGTTTTTCTTCATTAAGAATTTTTTTATTCATTTTACATACCAATCCCAGATCCCTCTCATCCTTCCTCCAGCTCTCCCCAAGACTTCGCCCACAAACCACCTCCTATCCCCTCCTCCGAAAAGGTAAGGCCTCCATGGGGTGTCAGCTAATTCTTTTAATGAGGAATTTAATAGTAAGTTGTGCCATACATCTCTTATCACTAGTTTACATGGAAGAAATGGTGAATCTCTAAAGAGAAAATAAGTTTAGTTAGCTATCCAAACTAAAAGTAAGTAAGATTTAGAATACAGTAACTTTACATTAACAATACAGTTAATGTGTGGGGTAAATTGTAATAGCTTATTTATCCCAACAAAAATCTTAGATAGAAAAATGAAAAAAGTATTTTAAAATACTAGATTATAGATAAATATTTTGGATATTGTCTAATAATAAAATAAAACCTTGTATTGAAATTTAACAATTCAATTGTTCATATAAATATTGACAAGATGTTATATTAAAACCTGGAATATGCCACGGGTAGTTGTGAATGGATAAAAGTGAACTAGCCCTTACTAAATCCTCGTTACTAGAGACCATGTCCATTCATCAGTTGTATGCAAAGTACAGTGTATCTGTTTGAAGAGACAAAGCAAGGTGTACATATACAACACAGTCTAAAACTCATGTCATAGTCTTCTTGGCTTCTCTGAAATAGAAATAAGAGATTGTCACTGTGTGGTAATGACACGGGTGTGTGGATTCACGCGGCTCCGTGGAAAGAAGACTCAGAGGCATCTTAAGAATGAATATAGACTTTCATGACTACAGGAGGGTCCAGCCTCAAAGGACTGAAGCACTTTCCCTTTTCCTAGGGTATTTTTATTTACTCTTTATTTACACTTTAGCCAGTTAATTTCTGTACCTTCAAAGCAACCTAAAAGGAGCTTCCAGAGACCAAATGCCAAGTGCAAATTACTTGATTTATCAGGTACCATGGTGTTCTCGGTTTCCTGAACCAAGTTTTGCATAGGCCTTTGATCCTTGGGGGACTCTCTGATCCTTGACTTTCAGACAAGATTCACATAGGGCAATAAGAGAAACAAAAGGTGAGGTTAAACAAAGGAAGGATTAGGGCTAGGTGCTACTTTCTGGAACCAGGCTAGGAGCCCCTCAGGAAAGCACTACAAATGTCCCCTTTCTTTTAAAAAGATCATTTATCTCGAAGGTTGTGTAGCCTTACAGTAACTATAGCCTTTTTCTATCTATTGTCTTACAATCTAATGTAAGTAGACCAAAACACATTTTAGAGCCAATAAAGTTACTATTGCTAGAACAAGGGCAGCACCTGCAGGATAAGAAATCTATTAAAGTGATTGGTAGGATTGAATGAGGCTGTGGTATCCGCTAGATTTTCCATAATATCCATTCCTGGCGTATCAGCTAGCTTTTTTGTAAAAGTTTCTTTGATTTCTTTCTGTAAATCAAAAACCATTTGAGAAGAATTAGGGCGACCCAACAAATCCATCCTAACCTCTTCCCAATCATATTTGCTTTCATTAAATCTTAAGGGTGTGATGCAATAACAAGAAACATTCCAATCACATTTGAATTTTATCTGCTCCTTCAAAATTTCTAACTGATCCCCTAACAATACAACAGCTTGCCTTAATTCAGCTAACTTATTTATTATCTCATTATCAATTTTATTTTGTTCAGTCCAAAGCTCTTCTGAATGTCTATGCCAGTCTCTAATGAATTCAGCGGTTTGGATTTCTTTATGAAGCGCTACTCCAGCCGTCGCTGCCGTAGATGTCAATGCAATGATTCTCATAGTAACTGCAACCAGCAGTCCAGCCATACGACGTGTTTTTTTTAAATATTCTTTCAGTGAGCTTCTGTACCAAGATCATCACAGGAGAATCTTGCCATGGCCTCGACAACTTCACTGGTATCCAGATTACTGGCCTTGCTCTAAGAATATGTGAACTTCCAAAGTCAAATTTAAAAACAGACTAGAATTAACACCGGTACGAAGGGTACATCATTCGCAAGTGATGCCATAATTATTTGGGTGCCATTGTACAGCCCCCTTTAATAGCAAGTACGGTAATGGTACACATGCCATAATAGGATGGCTTTGATTTAGTCTAAAAGTCTAAAAGTCTAAAAGTCTAAAAGACAGAGTGTATTTATCATCCTTAATGTTTAATTTTCCTTCCCATGCCTTAATAGGGTCGAAAGCACTTGCCAGTTTCCACAAGTTAGTCTGAATTGAATTGCCAAATTGCAGGAGAGGACTTGCCATTCCAACTCCATGCCACCAAATAGGTTCATTGATAGAAGCACTGATTTCCACAGTTCCATTTATCTTATACCATTTCCGTCTTAACTCTGAGTGAGAATATTTTCCTTGAGGGGAGGCATAAGGGCCCCAATCCATGATGTCTCCTTGGGAGATATTAATTAGCCCTTCAGGTTTCTCAGTCTTACATTGTTGCCAAAGTACCCAGTCAGATTTCTTGTTGGTAACCCTCATCTCATAGAAAGGTAGATTTATGGATTTAGTAGCATTAATCTCCTGTCCTTTAAAACCAGGTGCATGGAGTATATAAAACTTATTATTATAATATGGGTAATATTGACTATGGATAGCCATACTTGAGAAGTTATTTTTAGACATTGAATTCCATTTCCCATGGAAATAGGAATTCCATGTACTCCAACAGTGTAATTGTCAATTTTTATACCCTCCTTCATTGGCTGAATGGGACCTTGGCTGTCATAAGGGCCAGGTAGTCAAGAAGATTCATTAACCATTACAGGAATATTCCTATCTCCCCAACTTACTGTTATGTTAACTGGAGGATTGGGGATATAAGCCACTAATCATGATTCATCCCTTTTACTTGCACCGTTACCGTGGAAAGCATGGCAAGAAATAAACTTGTAGCATTCAGAGGCTTGTGAGTCATGTGAAGTATCATCTCTCCTTTGTCACACAAACTCTTAAACTGTCCCCAGATGGGAGAATTAGTTGTGGCAAAGGTCTCCTGTGGAAACATAAGCATAACCTCTGCCCTAACTTAACACTTTCCGTGGACTATTTTGACGTTAAAATATTTATAATACATGGGCTGACTCTATTCAGAAATTTTTTTCCATAACTCAATTTTGTTCCTGATTCATTAGCGCTTAAAAAAATTTAAAATTAGTAGAGCATTGTTCAGCCTATCTCACAGAGGGGGCCAGGGTCCTCGTATCCCCCTTCTGTTTAACAAGCATCTCTTTATAAGATCTAATCTATCCATATAAGCATTTGGTAATTTACATTCTACCAAGGCTAACTGTTTTTCAGCCTCAGCTATAAACTGTCTTGGATTGTTTAAATCTGAGTCACCTTGCAGAATTTGTTAAACAAATTAGCTAATTCTTGAGTAGACAATCCTATTGTAGGCCATAACCAGTTAATATCATCTAATAATTTTTGAAAATCATTAAGAGTATGTAGTCGATCCCTCTTAATCTGTACCTTCTGTGGCTGAATTCTCAGTTTACTTAATTTATAGCCTAAATAGCTAAGAGAATCTCCTCCGTATTTTTTTAGGAGAAATTTGTAATCCACAACAGGGTAAATTTTTTTTGTACTACATTAAACATTTTTTAAAGTATCTGTATCAGAGCCAGCCAATAAAATAACATCCATATAATGATAAATAGTAGACTAAGGAAATTGTTTGCGAGTCATTTTTAGTGGTTGATTTATAAAATATTGACATAAATTTGGGCTATCGGCAGTGGCCCCTATTTTAAATTTGGATAATCAATTCCTGTCCTATCTTGTCTTTGTATAACCTGCATAGCCTGTGACCTATCTTTATAATTTTTTGATGGTCTTTCCAGGAATATATCCCAATTTAAACTTCAATTTATGAGCTGTTTTTGAAATTATAGACATAGTAATTTGAGCTCCAAATTGTTGTAACAAATCTCTTTCCCATAAATCCATGGCTGTATCAGCTACATAAAGCTGCAACATTCCTATCTGTTTTATAGGCTCTATAGGTTTAATCCAGTCTATATTTTGTTTTATTTTAGATAAGGTTCCAATGGCTACAATTTGAGTGGAGACTTCTTGTAAAGACCAATTGGGATGCCAGGATTCTTGTGAAATTATGCATACTTCCAGCATCAGAATCCAATAATTCTTCAATCTCAATCCCATTTAATTTTACTTTTAATTTAGGCTGATTATCATTTATAACTGTTTGCCAATACACCTTTTTCCATGTATTTCCAAAGCCTCCAGTTCTACATATTGGCATCATTTTGCACTTAAATATGTAAGCAATAATAATTGAGCAATTCTATCATCAGCTTCTATTTCTGTGGTCCTTTTTACATTGGCACCTATAAAAGCATTAAATACAATCTCTATAGGATTTTAAGAGGTAACTTTAGGTAACACTCTGGAGTATTTTTATAAAATCTTAAAAAGAGGATCTTTTTGTATAGATCCCAAGTAACACGTTAATTCAAATTGCCAATTTTTAACAATGTGGACCAAACAATTTACTTGTATTTTATTTACTGGAAAAATAATTTTGTTACCTCTTTATCAGTAAGAGATTATTTTCTATGGGTTTTTGTCCTAGCAACCATATTTCTTAATACGTTAACAACCCAATCTGTTTCAGGTGTTACATTTCTGTAGAATTTAGCCAAGAATTTCTAGAAAGCAACTTAAAGAACAGAGCCAAATTCTCAGTAATGATCAAAAGACAAGAGCATACCCAATATATAATTTAAAATTATGAATCCTGTTCCTTTAATTTGTCTACCATGAAAATCAAACATTCATCCAAACATTTATTAGACAATTTAAAAGAAAGAACATCCTTTATACATTGAATGATTAATATCTTTGGAAACTTAAACATTGACTTAGTATTCCATGTCCTGACCAAAACCATTCTTCACCAGAAGTTGAGCCCATTTAAACTTAAGTATAGCTAAGACAAAATTGGGACATTTTGGGATTAAAGGCGTGCGCCACCACCGCCCGGCACTCGGGAGGCAGAGCCAGGCGGATCTCTGTGAGTTCGAGGCCAGCCTGGACTACCAAGTGAGTTCCAGGACAGGCGCAAAGCTACACAGAGAAACCCTGTCTCGAAAAACCAAACAAAAAAAAAAAAAAAATTGGGACATTTTAATGCTAGTTCATATTCTAACACTACTTAAGCAACTCTGTGACTAGAACAATCCAATCCAAACTTATTCAACTGATAGTTTCAAATGTGTAGAAAAATTAGTATGAAATACATGATATTTAAATGTGTCTGGGAATTCCTCTATAAAATGGATGCTGCTATGAGGCTAGTATTTTCAGCCTGCTGGTATGGCTGCCAGATCAATGATGAGTATGTACACGCAAAGAGTGTACACTCAAAGGAGTGTGTACACTCAAAGAACATCCACTCCCACAATTGTATAGAAATTACTTTATAAGCAATGATGTCACAGAGTCACAGAATTTTACATTCTAGATTTCAATATAATTGTATTTCCCAGTTATAATTTTTTCTTGCTTTGCTAATTGACAATCTCTAGTAATCTGAGTTACTCTAAACCGGGAATTTACTACAAAATATTTTATTTTAGATAAGCCTATATCCATAATAAGTATTTCTCAGTATTTGATGCTTAATTTTTCCCTTTTAATTTTAAATAATATCATGAGATGCACAGGTGTTCCGAAATATTTGTTTAAAATGATTATCATATTGAAACAGTAGATTTACCCATTACAAGAGTATTGTGTTAATATGTGACGGTAGATGAGCTTCTGTGAGGTTTAGATTTATGAAGCCAAGTTATATTCTAGAAATTGCTAATATATGTTCACAGAGACTGGATGAACAACCCTTAGCAGAGTTAAACATCATTTTCCTCTATTGTTTACTACTTTAGTTTGGAAAGCAAAGTTTGATATCTTAGTTCAATGTATTATCATTTATAATTATAATGGTTATTTTAAGATGCTATATTTATTTGATTCATTATGTTTCCTGTAGATTTATTTTCTCAAAAATTAAGAAAAAATTAAAGGCCTTCTACATAACAATAAGCAAAAACTTTCAAACTACACTACAAAAAGAGCCTTATGTGCAACTTGGCACTTTATTCCAACTCACTTATAAATATCTTTGTGGAAAATATTTCCAACTACAGCTAAAATTCAGCTTCATTGAAAGCCATGGGATACTTATCAAAGTCAATTAATTATAGTCCAGTGTGTTTTGAACTACATTCTGACTTGAGTCAGCTGATGGATTATTCGAATCCAATAACAAACACATGGTATTTCAGATAAAAAATTTGTACCTGGGCCAGGTTACATTCAATTGGCCCATTAAGCACTTTTTGACTGATGTAGAACATGAAAACTGCATTTTCCCAAGATCTTTCCTAATTGTTTTTAAGAATACAATACACTTGTTTTATGTATTAAGAATATTAATCATAAGTTCTGTACAAATATATACAAAACTTTCCTTTCTAAGAAAAAGAAAAAAGACAGGAATCCTCATATCTAGTAATAAAATGAAGAATTTTGGGGGAAAAACAAAATGTTCCCATCAACTGTATTCTTTGGTTGAAACTCTTGAAGGCAGTTTGACAATGAGAATCACTTTAGAAATCAACCTATTTATAACTCACTGATTACTCTTTGAGGAAGCAATTAAGATAATTGTGTAATTAAAAAGAAAATGTTTTTTCTCTCTATAGAAGCATATGTAAAAATGCAAATATTAAATAACTTACCTACTTCTGAAAACTCCTTAAAGATATCACTAATGTTATCTGTTTGTGTGAGTGCACTTACATTTATGTGTGTATGAAATATTGAAATTCTGAAAGTATCCTGAATTTAGCTGGAAATCACAAAGTCCCTTTCATAATTGCAGCATTTATGAATAAAATACAGTCTTTTAAAAATTTTAAAAAATGTCGAGATTATAATTTATTTACATCACTTCCACCTTCCCTTTTGTCCCTCCAAACCCTTCAATATACTTCTGGTTCTTTATAAAACTCATGGCTTCTTTTTACGGTAATTGTTGTGGTTGTGTGTGTGTGTGTTCCTAAATATATTATAAAGGCATTAAGATGGTTGTTTAAAGGAAATAAAATGGTTTGGAAAATGTTTATTTTACAACGAATGCTCTTTTAAATGCCATGAGGCAAACAAACATAAAAAAATTATCTCAAATATAAAGAAGATTTTTATGAAGTTATGCAAAAAACAGCAATATAGAAAAGAATATTCTAAACCTCTAAATATATACACAGCACCACCATAAATAACTAATAAGTATATAAAAAGTAAAAATACAGTGATAATCTCTCAAAGGACACATTGAAATATAATAAAATAGAATGTCCTCTTGACATGTTTAGGGGGACAATTATCTTATTTCAGAAGCTGAGGTATCATGATATATTTCTAAGACTTGTTCATGGGCAAAAATGCAAATTATCTCTAGTAGTCAACTTTGTAATTTACATAAACTTGTCAAATAGTTTGCCTTACACCCAGTAATTTGTTTTCCCTGAAATAGAGTTTCTCTGTGTAGTCTTGGCTGTTCTGGAATTCTCCCTTTATACCAGGCTGGCCTCTAACACTCAGAGATCTGCCTGCCTCTGCCTCCCAAATGTTGGGAATAAAAGCATGCTCCAACACTGCCTGATTAGACCCAGTAAATTAATTCTTACTTTTTTTCTAATGAAATCTTGATGCAAAAATTAGTGGTCAGTAGAGATTAGGGGGTGGCTCTTGTCCACTTTTCTCTCTACTGCTGTGATAAACATCATGATCAAAATTAACTTGGTGAGGAAAGGTATATTAAAAGGAAATATAATGCTTGGGAAAGGTTTAAATTACAACACTGTTTTAAGTCCTGTGAAGCAATCATGAAACTTATGAAAATGTATTTCTCTTTACATCTTACAGTGTATTATGAAGATAACTCAGGCAGGAATTAAAGGAAGGAACCTGAAGGCCAGACCTGAAGCGGAGACCAAGGATGAATATTGATTACTGGTTTCTTCTTCATGGCTCCCTCAGCCTGCTTTTTTTTACAACCCAGGACTACCTGCCCATGGTACCACTGTCCAGAGCAATGTCCTCTCAGAGCAATCATCAATCACTAATCAAAGGAATGCACCAAAGACATTCCAATGGGACCATCTGATTAAAAATATGTTTTATTCGGCTGAGGTTCCCTTTTCCCAGATGACCTGAGCTCATATGAAGTTGATACAGAAACATATCCATCACAGTCCTATAGAATATTTGAAAAAAAAGTATAATCTGAGATTACAAAGTCTTCTAATTAATTTTAACCTTCAATGATAAGGTATTGTGTTTCTGTAATTTTTATAACAACTTAAATGAGTATTTAATAATTTTGAATATATTTAAATATAGATTTAAATATTAAATTATATTACTGAGTAAAATCTTATACTCATTTTCTTATTGAAAAGATGAAATTGACAAAATTATACATACATATAATCTGGTAATTTTCATTTCTGAATTAGGAATAATTTTAATCTGCTTAAATGTGTTCTGTTTAAGTTTTTTAAGCTATGAAACCAAACTCTTATAAATAAGTTATCAAAGGACATAGATGCCGGTGGTTGTCATTTTGATAAAGCCTTGAATTTTACAAAAGAAATAAAAACCATGAACTCTTATTCAACATCCTACTTCAAAGACACTTGCTCAACTGTGTTCATCACCACTCTGTTCATAATTCTCAAAGAACTTATAAAACAGATAAATAAAAACAAATAAAACTACCATGTACAGTTAACAACAAAAACCTTGAGAATGACTTTCTTATTTTCTGGTAAAACATGAAAGTTTATTTGTGATAAATTACTCCATATTCTAGAAATTTTATATAATCAGGAGGTTAAATAAAATTATGGCTAGTCTTGCTAATCACATAGAGTATTATTTGAAAAAATCATTTGTGAGTAAGCAAGATAACTAAGCAGGTAGGAGCACTTGTTGCTCTTCCAGGGGACCTGTGTTGCCTTCCCAGAATTCCCATGGCAGTTTACAGCTGTTTGAAACAAGAGTTTTAGGGAACTTAGGACCCTCTTCTGGTCTCTGCAGGCACAGAGCCAGCATGTGAAGTCATACGTGAAGTCAAAACACTTTACAAGTACAATAAAAATATAATTTTTAATCAGTTATTTGGGTTGTTTTTGTCCTTGTTTTTTGGTTTTTGTTCAAATCCTTTAATTCTGTGTAGTCAATGCTTGCTTCTGACTCATGGTGCTCTTTCTGTTTCAGCTTCATGAGGACCGGAGTTACAGGCCTAAACTACCATACCTAACATTTCATATTTTAATATTGCTTTGAAGTCAAATATTACATTGTTAGATTTTTTTTATCAGCTTGACACAATCAAGGATTTTCTGGAAAGAAGAGGGTTTTTTTGTGTGTTTTGTTTTGTTCCTGTTTTTGTGTATTTGTTTGCTTGCTTTATTTTGGTTTGGTTTGATTTTTTTTCCTTTTCTTTTGCAAGGGTTGCAGCAGGGGTGAGGGGAGGAAATGGGGGGACTGGGAGGTGAGTGGAATTAGGGTGCAACATGTGAAATTCCCAAAGAATTAAAAATGAAATTATGCTTTAAAAAGAGAGAGAGAGACTCAAATGAGGAATTGCCTGCATCAGACTGATCTGAGGGCATTTTCTTCATTAATGATTGATGTGATAGGTTTCAGCCCATGGTGGGCAATGCCGGTGCTGGGCAAGTGGTCCTGGATTGTATCAGACAGGAAACAACATGCCAACAGGAGGAGCAAGCCAATAAAGCAGCATTCCTCTGTGGTGTCTGCTTGAGTTCCTGCCTGGAGTTCAAACTTTGGCTTCCCTCAATGATGGATTACAACGTGGAAGTGTAAGCCAAATAAACACTTTCCTACCCAAATTGCTTTAGGTCAGTGCTTCTTCATAGCAACAAAAAGAAAACTAGGAAATAGATTAAGTAACAACAACAACAACAAAAATAAACTAGTAATAAACTCATAATTAAGCATGCATGTATGTGTGTGCGTATGTATGCTCTATATGTTATAACAATATATAAATAGTAGGTCTAACAAGCTATAATTGTTGATTTAATGAAATAAACATTTTTTTTCTGTACCGTACAGAAAGTTGGCTTGTGTGTTGAGCTATTATGTCATCACAGAGCAAACTCAAACTTGGTTGTAAAATACATCTTTAGATTTAAGTTATCTTAAGGTTATTTATTTATCTATATTGGCTCATTACTTATGTAACAGAGAGTTATCTGTCAATGCGCATTCACTGTGCGGTAACCTACAATGTTAGCAAATACTTTACAACCTCTACTATCATAATTTTCCACCAGTGCTTCTAACTCAGTATGCCCACATCCAATGACTAAAGTTGTGTTACCTTAAAAACCTTGTTATTTTTTTTTATTTACTATATTTTCTAAAGAAAAAAAAGTTTCCTATTGCCATTCAAAAAATAGATGTGAGTGTATGGTGTTTTGGGGCTTGTTTCATAAAGATGAAAATACTATAGAAAGAATAATTTTAGATTGTTTTGCGTTTTGGTTTTTTTGTTTAATTCAGGGTCTGGACATGAACCTCGGGCTAGAAGGAACTCCCTGGTGTAGTGCAGGCTGTCTGTGAACTCTTCACCCTCTTCCCTCTTCTCATACCCCAGGAATACAGGTGTGTGTCACTGTCAACACTGCAAGAATAACAGGAAAGCTATTAATAAATATTTACATCTATTAACAATTTAAGAACAACTAATTTTCTTTTTATTAATAATAACTAAATTGTGAACATTTTAACTTATGTCACATTTCCAGTTTATGTTATAAAAAGCCAAATGCAATAAGTAACATGTCAGTTTCTTATGAAGATATCCAATGCTGATTTTATTTTTTTGTTCCACTTAGTTGGTTTACAATAATTATGTTCATCAGTTGAACAAACAGAATATAGAATTTATGATTTGCTACTTTGCTTTTTAATGTCTTCATTGGATGTAATTAGATTATCAATTTTTAAAATTTGCATATAAATTTATCTTTTAATGTTTTTAGTTGAAATAGAACTATGTCAGTTTACCTTGCCATTCTTGACTGCAGCCCCTTTAAGCTAACATCTCCACACCCTTCCCATTTACCCTTCATCCTTCCAAAATTCACCCCTTCAAGCTGACAGCTTTTGTTTTGATTATATTTGTTACATTTGGGTATATGTATTCAATAAAAACACAACCTGCTGAGTCCATAACTGTGGTTTGTATTGTAATGTTTTAAGGCTGACCACACTGAAATGGACAATGATATTGGTGACTTATCCCTATGAGAGAATGATTCTCCTTCCAAGGGTCAACAGTAACCTGTAGTGACTGGAATCATGTTGATTTAGCCAAGTACTGCTAGCAAATGCTTTTCTAAGTTCCATGACCTCACTAGACCCATGAAATTAGCTAGATTTCCAATACCAGGCATGAGTTCCCTCTCATTAAGTGGGTTTTAAGTCTAATTAGATAGCTGTTGGTTGCCACCAGCATGTGAGTGCAGGTAATTTCACCTTAAATACATATATTGTCACACTGGTAATTGTTGTGATTCATAGGTATTGCAACTGAGTAGGGCTGCTGAATTGCTTCATTTTGTGGTAGCTTGCACAGTATTTTCTATAATTATGTGTGAGGAGCCATGTAGCCTAGTCTTGGATCAGCATATGATTACCTGTCTAACAAGGCAAGACACCTGTGGAAATGGCTTCTCACTTGGCAAGTAACAGTAGACCACAGAACAGTGTAGGAATTTGCAAAATTCATGCAGTTTGAAGGTTCTTTTCTCTCTCATTACATTGGTGATTCTTTGGGTGGATTTTAGTTTTACTTTGTCAGTCACACATGCGTCAGCTGTAATTTTACCTGGAAATTCTGTTCTTTCTCAAATCTTCCCCTAAGATTCAGCAGGGGGCTAATGCTTCTCAAATCTCCTCTCTGGAATTACTAACTACAACACCTAAGCCTGGGAACATTTCTGACTCAATAGAAACAGTTAGTTATATATGGAAATTCAACACTTGGAACACTGACCATGTCTCAGAGTTCTGGAAAGGAGAGAAAGGCATGCACATAATAGGGAAAAGCATCAGGAATACACATAGTGCCAACTGTTGAGAGTTAGTTCCCTGAACACCATGCATATAGAATCAATGATAGGATCTAGTATGATCCAATGGGGAAAAATGCAATGTAAAATATGATAGAGATAGTTATATCTTTACTGTACGTAAGAGCCTATATTGGTGGGAAAAGTATGGTATACTGGAATGGGAATAGAGTGGCTTATCAAAATCTGCCCTTTACAGAGAGATTGAGACATGGGACCCTCTTGTAGAAAAGGGAACTGTAAAAAAGCATATATTGTAAACATAAAAGTAGTGTTTGGGTTTGAATATTTCTGTCCTTCAAGCATTGTACCCATGTCTATTAGTTTTTAACTTTGTAACCTCAGTAGCTGCCAGCTGACATAAGGGCTGCGAGAGCAGGATGTGTCTGGCTTGATATTTAGTTAATTCTGAAAAATGCTGAACTCTGTGTCTAGAATAAGGTGAGGTAGGGGGAGGGAAAGTGTATTTGGGGAAGCATAAGGGAGAACAATCAGGAATGATACAATGATTACAATGTATTTCTTAAAATGTGCTGTATTTCTTAAAAGTCAAAAATAGGGGTTGTTCATGTAAGCCTGGTAGAAAAAAAAAACCTATGCTAAAATATAAATAAAGACAACTGAGCCAGGCGGTGGTGGCACACGCCTTTAATCCCAGCACTCAGGAGGCTGAAGCAGGAGAATCTTTGTGAGTTCGGGGCCAGCCTGCTCTTCAGAGAGAGATCCAGGAAAGGCGCAAAGCTACACAGAGAAACCCTGTCTGAAAAACAACAACAACAAACAAACAAACAAAAAAAGACAACTGGCCTTCAAGCTTAACTATTAAATTAAATTAAAAGAATGTAAATAAGGCAGTACAATAATTTTATTCCCTCAGCATCATTATATGTATATGCCACATACATGTACAACTTTACCATATAAAATTAAGACATACATCATGTGGTTAGCCCATATTAAACCTGAAAGCATCACAATGAATGTCTTTCCCAATAGCATAAGCAGAAAAGTTATAGCCTGAAAGGGTTATAACACCTGGTGGAGATCAATGGTTTTATGGTAAACTCATCACTGCTTACTTTTTATTATAATTGCTTAAAATATGTTTTCACATAAGAACTGTGCTCCAAATAATATGATATTTGAATAAAAATAAGAATGATATGATATGTCAAGGGAAATTATTAGTTTTCACAGTTATAGAGTATTCTTGCAGTATTTAGCTTGCTGAGACTTTTAGTCTCATGGGATTTATATTCTATTTTTGTGCTTTATACTTCAATGAAGTTAGTGCATGTGCAGGGAAATAAGAAGTTGCCCATCTCAGTTACTCTTGCAAAATATTTTATATTCCCACAGAACATGATCTATAAAGCACCACCTTTTCAGAAACCATGTTCCAAAGGAACCTGAGACATCAAAACCTGCAGAATTTAATATTCTCTGTATCATAATAAACAGTAAGACCACCAAAGCCATACTAATTTAAGGTGAGCTGAGGATATCTTTTCATATTGCTAAAGCAACATCATAAAGTCTTCTACCAGAAGGCTGGCCTTAAGAATCCATGGATATCCTTATTAATTTCTCATTCAATTTCTTCTTAAAAAGCCACACAATTGAATAAGCATGATTTCCAAGTATTTGTTTCCAGGCTCTTAGATTTTATATTACAATCCAAGACATCACAAGACATACATGATCTCCTGCCCTCGGGTCTCTTATGTTCTTGGGATTGTTGTAACATATGCTAAATCTTTTAAGTTTTTATGGCAATGCTCACCACTTTTCCCTCTAACCTTATATGGTTATATGCAAATAATTTTGGTATTTATGGTTTTAACATAGTCCTCTTAAGACTACAACTTCCTGTTGTAAATATAAACTATATTCATATATAAATTGTATGGACTGAAGTAAGAAACAATCTTCCATATGTGGTCTGATCTGCATTGCTGACACCAGACAACATCTGCGCTACTCCTGCTAAAGGTGTGTTCACTAACAAAGCTCAGAGCCCCCAAAGCATTGCTTATTTCTTTCTAAAATTTTATTGGTGTAGTTCATCAAATTAGAATTTGGAGAACAGAAAGGAATTTATTATTTTCCCTATGGATGGTTCAGCTTATTCTCTTCATTGTTACCAATGAAGTTTACCAACACATTAAAAGTGTAAAATAATGGTTGCTGTAAAATATATAGCAAATCCTAGTTTTCAAAATTAACACACAAAAATAATTTTTAAAAATTATGCTTAAATAAGTTAAGTTGAAGATAAATCAAGAGCATTTTATTTAAATGTGTTTATTCTAGTTTGTTTGTTCTTAATCAGATAACATGATACCTCCCATTGTACTCTAAAAAGTCAAAATGATCACCAGCTAGTTATTGTTATAATCACTTGTTTGCCTCTTTATGTGTCTAACACAGACATTTTCTTGAGAAAGAATATGAATTTTGTGACTTGTCATATTTTAAGCATCAATTAACTTGGAAGCAGGGTTCTCAAGATGCTAACATTTTAATTTCAAAAGCATTGTTAAACATTTTTTAACAATTATTTTTCCTTCCATGAGGTAATAGACAACTCATTTTGTAATTATTTCAATCCAAAGCAAGGTTTTGTTAAAACATATCAACAAATCCAGAGGTGCTGTAGACTATATAAGACAAAGCCTCTGTGCTAAAAGGAAGTTTGCTGTTTTCTCTGTCTATACAATTTGTGCCCCAAAGTTTAGTTAATTGTACGGAACTGTGGCAAATTTCTCATTTATATGTATTTCTAAGTTGAAATGTTACCATTAATTTACTATTTCAATGTCATATTGTTCATTGTAAAGCTAACAATGTAAACTAAAATGTCTCTGTTTTCGTTTTATTTTGAGAGACTGTTTCTGGGTATTCCAGCTTAGCTTTGAGCTCCCTATGATGGTCTCTTGGCCTCCAGAGTGCTAGGATTGCAAATGTATGCCACCAAGATAAGTTGAATAGTGTTTGATATGACAATGCATTGTCAAATGGAGGGTAATACATTTAAAGGGATAATTATTATCAAATTGTCCTAGGCATGGCAGTTCACACTTGTAATCTCAGCTGTGTTAAGTCACACAGACTACAAGTCTAAGGATAACCTGGAAAACAAACCAAGACCCTGTCTCAAAATGAGAAAAAGAAAAAGTGAAGATTCTGCAACTCAGTAGTACACTGAACACTTGCTTTTATGGTCAAAGGCCCTGGATTCAAATTTCAGAAACTCTCTCTCTCTCTCTCTCTCTCTCTCTCTCTCTCTCTCTCTCTCTCTCTCTCTCTCTCTCTCTCTCTCTCTCTCTCTCCCCACTCTCTCTCTCTCCTTCCCTCCCTCCCTCCCTCTTCCTCTCCCTTTCTCCTTTTCCCTCTCTCTGCTTCCCCAACACACACACACACACACACACACACACACACACACACACACACACACACACACACACACGTTGAAACACAGAGTCTTACTGACTGATTTCTTTCCCATCTCTTAAAATATTCCTGTGGAGTGTGGTTGGACTATACTCTTAGAGACAACTGCTACTTCCCCTCACAACTACCAATTACTAAGTATATTTTGAGAAGCACAAATTGGTTTTAAGGGTTAATTATGTTTACAATGATGGACACAAAGTTGGTGGATAGGGAACAGGAAAATGGTCTTTGGAGAGTTTGCTTGTGTCAGGAAAATATTTTTAAAAGTCCATTCTGAAATTATATGATCACAAACAACAAAATGACCTAGCAGGTTGTATTTATGTACATATGTGTGTATGTGTTTGTGTGTGTGTGTGTGTGTGTGTGTGTGTGTGTGTGTGTGTGTATGTGTGTGTGTGTGTGTGTGTGTGTGTGTGTGTGTGTGTGTGTAACAACCAAAAGAAAAGAGGCTATTAACTTGAGGGTGAGCATGAATATGAAAGGGACTGAAGGGAAAATGGCTGGGAGCAGCTAGAGGGAGTTAAGGCAGGAAGCAAAGTAAAATAATTGTATTAGAATTAAAAACACATTCATAAAATGAAATAGCTGATAGGACCCATTAGAAAGCAATGCTTGTGGGAGAACTGACCCAAACATTATCCTCACTCAATAATTCATGGCACCTATAGTTGTCTGGGTACGATAAGTCACTCATGAGTCCCTACTTCTAGTGAAAGGCTACAGGCTGTTGACAACTTTTCCAGGACAGAAAGTCCATTTTCTTTATGGTTGTGGCTTCTGGTAGGTCAGCCATGCTCTAGTGGGTGGCCTCACACCCCGGAACATGTGAGCATCACAAATTTGATTTAATGGATTAATCAATGTGTACTAAAAGGGGGGATATAATGTTGGGATTAGGGCAGTGGAGCATATCAAGTAGGAGATGGAGGAGAATATGATTCAATACATTAAATGACATCCTCAAAGAATTAATATAATATTTTAAAAATGTTTGTGGGAATGTATGGAAGTGCAACATTGAGGCCAACATTTTCTTATAATTTGTTAGAAGTTTTCACATTTAAACTTTCCTTCCAGTCTCCTCAACTGTGGTTTCCTAGTACAATGATTTGCAGAATTTTCTTAATTTCTGTCTCTGTTTCTCTCTTGCGGCTGTATCTTTCCTGTGAATGAGGCAGCACATTACTTTTAGGACCAGAAGTTGTGGCACCAAAAGCTGAAACAGTATACTTCAATATTGGGCTATAATAAGACAGATACAAATACATCAGCCTTTTTGATCATAGTGTTTCTATTGACTTTCTATTCGTTGGTAGAAGGCATTTTTGTGGATTAAGTCTTGAAATGTAAGCACTGAAATCCTTTAAATAGTTTAACCTCTGAGGAAGACTCGCTGTTCACAAAGAATAATTGTCATATTACACAAAACATATAACTGTTTATATGTTTTTTACTTGTGTGTTTGGGAGAGAGATCAAGACAGAGAAGATACATAAAATATAAGCACACAGATAGACCACAAATAAATCATAACTAAAATCCATGATATCTTACAAGTGTTTTAAGGTACTGGTCTGGTCTTCTTGCAAACTCTCTGCATAATTTCCTGAAGCTGCTTAGAAATATTTCAGAGCACAAATTGAAGTAACAGATAATTAGTGACCCTGCTTTTCAACTCTCATAGGCAACGGGGCTCCTACTAGGGTTTTAATTAGTAGTATGACTAAATTATTCATTTTCTGTGGGAGTTGCCCTGAGGAAACAAAGTAGTTGAAAGTTTCACAAGACAAGAGAGATTTGCCATTTAAAATATTGAAACAAATACAGTGAGAGCTTCTTGTTCTTGGAGCACATTATATCTTAAAATTCATTCCACATCTTTGGTTCTTTCATTGGACAATCCAAGATTTTTGTAAGCATCCAAAAATAATTAATAAAAGAAAATTTATAAATGTTTTTGTTCTCATTTTCCATCTTAAATACTGTAGCTTCCTCTTGGCTTTACATGTATTGGTACCTTAGTTTTTCTCCATTCTCTGTTGACATATGTTGAACTAAAACACAATCGCATTTCCTCAGCCTTTCAGTGCTGCATTAAAATGATATCCATTAAGTCTGGGATTTGTCACCAATGTGCATGTACTGAAGCTATCTTTGGTTATTTCATTTTTGGAAATTTTGATAAGCATGAGCTAATACACACAGTCCTTATTTTCTGGCTCTGTTTTTTTTCTTTTTTTTTTAATTGTCAGATTCTACTTTGGTAAAGTGTCCTAAACATAAATTTAGAAATTTAACACTGCTAACATATATGTTAATATTTCACTTATATTCATAATTTTTAAAAATTCACATCCATTTTATTCTAAGAATATATGTTTATGAAATATTTCTTTTCTTTATTTTGATATCGGCTTCTCATTTTCCAGGATTAAAAGCCCCAGGCACCTTTTATTTTCAAGAATATAATTCCTTTCCATTTTATAACAGATTTTGCATGTGAATGCTCTAAAACCTATGAAAACATCACCCACTCACAATAGGGTTCTTTTATAATTGCCTCATTTAGCTGTGCTCGAAATTGAGGCCCTCATATTAAGAAAATGTCTCTACAATTATTTTATAGCACCATCATTACCTGCTTATAAAAAGAGTCATTGTAGGTGAATGAGGATTTCCCATTTTTAGAACTTTGCTCTAAAATGATATTTGCGTTTCCTCTTCTTTCTTATCACATCTCATTCTAGACAATGTACACACACACACACACACACACACACACACACACACACACACACACACATTTTCTCCCTGAACCAGGATATAGTGTGTTCCATTTAGTCTCATATATAAAGGGACAGTATTAAGGCAAGTTTTTTTGTTTGTTTGTTTGTTTTGTTTGTTTGTTTTTTCAGATTCACCATTGAAGTTATTTGGTGGAAGGTTATTTAGAAGCACGAGAATGAAAGCTGGAGAAACATCATAAAGGACAAAAATCATTTGTAGAGCACAACATAGATACTGTACTTAAGATATAGGGGTACATTACCTATGCTGGGACACCTTACATGGCCTTGATTCATTGGGAGGGGCTTGGACCTGCCTCAACTGAATGTACTGGTCTTTGCTGACTCCCTGTGGGAGGCCATACCTTTCAGGAGGAGGGGATGTGGGGTGAAATTGGAGGGGAAGGATGGCATGGGTAGCATGAGGAGGGATGAGGCGGGATTTGTGGTTGGTATGTAAAATGAATAAAAAATTTCTTAATAAAGAAAAAAAAAGATACAGAGGTATTCCTAAACCAACGTCAAATTTTACCTTTCAAATTACAAGTAAAAGCTTTTTTTCAGGTGAGTAAAAATAGGTAAAAATACATCATATTTGCAGCATATTTTCAAAGTTTCTATTAAATTCTAATGTTTAAAATAATAATAAATGCATAGTTTCATGTTTGTATTTCAATATTTAATGTGTATCAGTGCCACAAGATCAATAAATGAATGATCACAGATTTTCCGATGCATCATGGGAAAAATGTCCAGGGGTTATTTTTAAGAGTGTGCAGCTTTCCCAGATGGCTCCACCATAGACTTGCTCACATCTTGAAGGTTTGCAATGGGATTCAATGAAGAATAAGGTAATTAACTAGTCGAAAATAAGTGCTGCTTCTCTGTATGAAAACAGATTTATTACTGAAAACAGTTGAAAGCTCAGATACAAATTTCCTCCAGTCATTTTGTTAAACTCAGCCTCACAGCAATCCAAGTATATTAGTGTATAACATATGTGTAGTGATGTTTATTTGGCATTATTAGTAAATACCACCAGGTACTGAAATGTTAATCAATAAATATCAAAGTTAATAACTGTTAAATAGATTTAATATACAGTACTATATCACATGTATATTTTTTAAAAATTTGTTTAAATGTCTGCTACTCTGGTCATCATTTTATGTTATTATTATTTTTTTATTTTGCATCACAACCACAGTCTTCTCTGTTTCCTCTCCTCCCAGTCCCTTCTTCCCACCCCACCTATGTCCCCTGCCCCAATCCACTCCTCCTTTAGTTCTGTTCAGAAAGGTCAGGCCTACTATGGATCTAAACAAAATATGGCATATCAAGGTGCAGTAAGACTAAACACTCCCCCATGTATTAAGGCTGGGCAAGACAACACGGTATGAGGAAGAGGGTCACAAAAGCCATCAAAAGAGTCAGAAACATCTCACACTCCCACTGGTAGGAGCCCCACAAGAAGATGAAGGTACACAACTGTAACATATATGCAGAGTGCCTGGGTCAGTCCCATGCAGGCTCCCTGGTTGTTGCTTCAGTCTCTGTGAGCTTCTATGAGTTAGTTGTTCTGTGGGTTTTCTCTAGGATGTGCTTGACCTCTGAGACTCCTACAACTCCTCTCCCCCCTCTTCTGCAAGATTTCTTGAGCTCCACCTAATGTTGGGCTGTTGGTCAGCATCTGTTTCTATCAGTTTCTGGATGAAGCCTCTTTGATGACAATTGGGGTAGACATCAATCTATGAGTATAGCAGAATATCATTAGGCATCATTACATTGACTTTTTTTTTTTTTCTACAGTAGTGTTTGGTTCTATCCTAGGTCTCTGGGTCATCAAACCTGTGTGCCCTGGTGCTTCAGGCAGTATCAGGGATGGGCTTACTCTCCTGGCATGGGTTTTGGACTAGACCAGTTATTGCTTTGCCATTCCCTCTATCTCTAAGCCACTCTTACATTTATAAAGGTAGGATAGATGGTAGGTTAATGTTATGTGACTGGGTTGGTGTTCCAGTCCCTCCACTTGAAGTCTTACCTGGTCTCAGGAGATAGTGAGTTCAGGCTATGTATCTACTATTGCTAGGAGTCTTAGCTGGGACTCTCTTTGTAGATTCCTGGGGGTTTCTCTTGCATAGATTTCTATTGGTAGCTAATCATCTTCCTCCAAAACTCACACTGGGGTAGGTCTAATTCTGTTGGAGGAGTCTACTGTTTAGTGACGTAGAAAACCTCCTTTGGAGCTCTCTGCACAGACAGAACAACTTAGAAAGCTGGCCATTACATTCAACTATGTGAGTTGAGGTCATGGGATGGTGATTTTCACCAAACTACCAAATTAGATAACTGGACAGATAAACCATGCCACCCACCTCAGATATTTACAGATGTTGGAAAATAGTATGTAGATATAACAGTCTCAATAATTTGGGACTTGGGAGTTTGGGAGATAGGGAGATTTTTCTGACTGGTTAATAAATGGGAAAGATTAGTAGGAATTTTTTTTCTACATAGTGTGAAAATTCATTGGTTAAAACTTGAGAAATATGGCTGTAGCTGGAGTTTTCCTGCCTGGCCCACAGTCAGGACAAATCTCTGTCACCCGCCAGTCCCACAGCCACTCAGACCCGACCAAGTAAACACAGAGACTTATACTGGGTACAAACTGTATGGCCGTGGCAGGCTTCTTGCTAACTGTTCTTACAGCTTAAATTAATCCATTTCCATTAATCTATACCTTGCCACATGGCTCGTGGCTTACTGGTATCTTCACATTCTGTTTCTCATCGTGGCGGCTGGCAGTGTCTCTCTGCCTCAGCCTTCCACTTCCCAGCTTTATTCTCCTCCTTGTCCCGCCTACACTTCCTGCCTAGCCAATGGCCAATCAGTGTTTTATTTAATGACTAATCAGCAACACATTTACCATACAGAACATCCCACAGCACTTCCCTTTTTTTTTTTTTTCAAAAAGGAAGGTTTTAACCTTAACAAAGTAAAATTACATATAATTTGGGAATTTGGGCATAGCTTCTCTTACTACTTCCTGCTGGAGGGGGGCGCTGTATCTTATGGGGATACAAAGAAAATTTTAGAATTATAGAATAGTCCATGAGGCTGTATCATCTGAACCAGTTGCCTTGAAACCATTCTGGATGTTGGATAATCTGGGCCATGGTGTCATCGGAGACCTTTCAGGGGGTCTTGGCTGGTCAAACCTGATGTATCTTAATCTTGAGCAAATCCATAGCCTCTGGCTTTCTGTGGAAACAAAAGCAGAGACTCTTTTCCAAAGCAACATACCCTTATGTCCAAATTTTGAAGTCAAGGTATCTTTAAAATATACATTTTGGCATAACTCAGCAGCTTTTACAATCAAATGTTTTTCTGCAGTTAAAAGTCCCAAAGACAACACAATGCAGATTCTCTGTGTAATATCCATTTTTACGTGGCTTATTTTTTATACTACCTTTACTGTCTCTTTAAAGACTTTATTTTTTAAAACTATGTATTTGTTTCTATAACTCTATATATCATCTTTTTTTGTCTCTTTCAAGCCTACGTATCTTTTACACACATTGTAAACTATTACATCTGAATCTGTCTTATTGTGAATCTATTGCCTTAAACTGCAGCAGCTGTGGCTGCTGGATCCACCCACCTCAGCTTCCCAACATGGCCATGGTTTACCGCCAGCTCTGGGAGCTATCGGGGGTCTATGCTTTTAGCCAAGCAGCGTGTAGCCCAGAAACCTCCCCTTTTGCTCTGCACCAGCAAAGGCTAAATCCACTATGCAGCTCAAAGTGCCACTTGCAAAGGCCTCATTCCCACCATAGGCAGGTCGAGCACGCACGCTAGGAACCCACCAGTAGCTCAAACCAGCAGCTGCCGCTCATTTGAGAGAGACAATTAGGAACTGTTTTTAGTTCCGTTTTAGAATCTTTTCTCAGGTTTTTAGGTGGAAACTCTTGCCACCACGTTGGACGCCATTTGTAGCTGGAGTTTTCCTGCCTGGCCCACAGTCAGGACAAATCTCTGTCACCCGCCAGTCCCACAGCCACTCAGACCCGACCAAGTAAACACAGAGACTTATACTGGGTACAAACTGTATGGCCGTGGCAGGCTTCTTGCTAACTGTTCTTACAGCTTAAATTAATCCATTTCCATTAATCTATACCTTGCCACATGGCTCGTGGCTTACCGGTATCTTCACATTCTGTTTCTCATCGTGGCAGTGTCTCTCTGCCTCAGCCTTCCACTTCCCAGCTTTATTCTCCTCCTTGTCCCGCCTACACTTCCTGCCTAGCCAATGGCCAATCAGTGTTTTATTTAATGACTAATCAGCAACACATTTGCCATACAGAACATCCCACAGCATATGGCTTAGGTCCTAGTTAGCACTTATATCTTGTTATAATCTCAATGTATGTCTCCCTTGGTGATGTTCTCACTTCTGTCAAGAGGGGCCAGTTAATGCAACTTGATGAATATGTATATGTTTACTTTAGGGTCAGGAATACTTTTATTAAATAACAGCCATTTTATCTAAAAGTGTCAGGTAACAAGCATATTAACATAGAGAACACACTCTGCCTTTAGTCAATTTTCAGTGTAGTCATTATGTTTCAAAAGTAGTAATAGAAATTGCATCAACAATGAACATATCTGAATCCCAAAGCAACTTCATTTATTGACTAGGGCATTTGGATTTATGTTGTTTTCAGGTGTTGATAACTTTGTGTGTGTGTGTGTGTGTGTGTGTGTGTGTGTGTGTGTGTGTGTGTGTGTGTGCATGTACCATCATTTAAAAACGAGGAAACTATTTTTAGTTCATGGACATTATAACAGCAGAATCAGGTATTGTAAGACATGTGCTTCTGTTTGCCTGTTGTTAGTAAAAGGCCTGAAATACAAGACACTAGGAATACTTATCAGGAAATAAAGACTGCCCACTGTCCTCATTCATGTATTGCCCTAGAAACACTGAGGATCCCTCTGTCTTTCTCTCGCTGTCTCTCTCTCTCTTTCTCTCTGTCTCTCTCTCTCTGTCTCTCTCTCTGTCTCTGTCTCTGTCTCTGTCTCTCTCTGTCTCTCTCTCTCTCTCACACACACACACACACACACAGAGAGAGAGAGAGAGAGAGAGAGAGAGAGAGAGAGAGAGAGAAAGAAATTTCCAGAATTGAAAACTAAAAATATTGAATCTTATTTTTTTTAAATATAAAAGACAGTTGGGTGATTTAATTCAATGTTTTTAAGTCCATTCTGGAATCTTTCAATTTGTGAAGAAAATGAAAGCTAGTTTTACTTTAGCTTTATTTTTCCAGCTCAAACATTATATTGAATGATATTGAATGAATATTTTCAATGCATTAACTTTACTTGTTCAAAAATAGTTTCCTGTTACTATCATTAATTTAAAAATGTATAGTAAAGAATGAATACTGAAAACATATATAAATACCAAAACTTACAGAAGACCTTGAAAAATAAGATTGTTGACAACTTAAGTATATTTTAGAAATAAGAGTGGAAGCACATGCCCTTGACTGAAATGGATACACAGACACACACACACACACAAGTATAGACACGAATACACACAAACCCACACTCATAGAAAATGTCATGCTGTGATGAAGCTAAGGGGTTTCAGAGCCAGAAGACAAGTCATAAATGACAGAAACTCTCATTATATTTAATATTTACAAGTACTAGCTATCCAAAAGGAAAAAGTGTGTCATTTGAGTTATTGGTACTCCCTAGAAAAACAAACATGGAAGCATGAGGAATAAGAAAAACAACCACCAGTTACCATATCAAAACAGGAGCCCCAACTCTGAAATGAGAGTGCTCAGCACTGTGATGTAAATATATTTACATCCTTATCTCTACCCTCTTTGGTCACACTTCTGTTTGTTTTAAATTTGGACATATTTAGAATAATCATTTAGATCTCATTATCTCCCAAAGCTAAAGCTACAGGAAAAGAAACAAAATGCCTTTGACAAAAATTAGACACATAGTAACCGATAAAGCACTAGTAAGCCAAATGAAGTTGATCTTTTTAGTGAATTAGCAGAGCACAGGACGGACATAATTAAGGGCCACAGAAGCAGGTGCACATGAGAAAGAACTGGATATCCCTGGGAGAACTCTGCAAACAGTTCTTAATTGACATGACTTACAGGACAGTTGGAAAAGAGCTGGTTGGAAATGGTATTTTAAAATATATTTAAATTTTCAGAGCTCTCTAAGCTGAGTCACTCACAAGACTATCTCTCCCTCCCAGCCAAGTAAAAGATAAAAGGTACAGACATTCAATAATTATGTTACTGTCCTATTCAATGTGAGCTCGGAGAAGAGGAACCAGGACTTAGGCAACAGGACAGAACCAGTGTTCTTACACTTAGTTTTCTCTAGAAGACTCCTGCTAGCTCTTTGGATAGTCCTTAGCTAAACCTTAGAAAGTTTACAGAGAGTTCTTCAAGTTTAGGAAAAGGATAAGTAGAATATGACACAGGGAAAATGCACTCCAGACTTGATTTCTCGTAGTGTATAGAATATGCAATTTAATTATACATTATTATATTGGACTTGTGACATTTATTTTAAAAAAGGGCATTTTGAGAAAAATCATCTAATTTGTATGGATGATTTTGCCTGTATGTGTATTTTTGCATCACATGCTTCCCTGGTGCCCATGGATACCAGAACAAGAGCTATAGACACTTGTGAGCCCTCATGTGAGTGCTAAGAATTGATTTGGAATCTTTGGAAAGAGCATCTAGTGCTCTTAACCACTGAGCCATGTCTCCAGCCACAGAAAACTATTTTTTTTACTTTACCTAAGACACAGTTTTATGTTGTAATAAAGTCTTATGTTGACAATATGATGATTTCCCTAATCTAAAATTATAGTAAATTTTTCTTTGCAACAGATATGTTTCTGTAGTTCTATGTAAATTTCTATAACTGGTTGGGCTATCATATACTGTAATCTCAAATAATTAGAGAAAAAAATCTAAAAATAATAAAATGGAACTATACACAAGCACCATGTGTGTACACCTATGAGTATGTATTTGAAGATAATTTGAAGATAATCCTGCCCCAAGATACATCATTTGCAGTTGTTCATTAGGAAGGATTAAAACCCTACCAAGTCTTCTCCCATCAAAACTGCCTATTGTCAAGTCTAGTTTTTGAAGTCCCAGTGCAGCAGCATTAAGAGTCACTGTGAGTCATGATTGACATCTACTCATCTCGCCAAGGAGATATTATTTTGCTGCCTTGCCCCTTATATTCTTACACACATGTTTTTCCATCTTTTTGGTTATTACTTAAACCTGGATGGGCTGATATAAAAATCTTCTTTAGTCCTGTATTTACTGCAATTAACTGCAAAGAGAAGCTTCTTGGATCAAAACTGAGCACAGCATGGATAATGGACATAACAAAAATGTTTAGAAGGCAGTTTGATATTATGTCAATTTAGTTAAGCAATAGTAGTAAGTTGCTCCGTGGGGACTGAATAAAACAAATTAGAAACTGGTATCCTATAAGAGTCATGAATTCAAAATAAAAGGAAGAAGAAGCATCCTATTATAGAGCAAATAGGTTAATTTAGTAAGAGATTTGAGGATTAGGTTTTATTGGTAAAGTAGCTGTAATCAAAAGTCTTTTCCT
Source organism: Peromyscus californicus insignis (assembly GCF_007827085.1). NCBI lineage: Eukaryota > Metazoa > Chordata > Mammalia > Rodentia > Cricetidae > Peromyscus > Peromyscus californicus. The sequence goes on along the minus strand of NW_026294491.1, from coordinate 45,017,319 downwards.
TTCAACAAACTTTTTCATTGGAAAAAAAACAACTCTGGAGAAAACTCTACTAATTCATTTGGCATGCTCAGCAGTGGGGATTGCTTTGTTGTTTCATTTGGTCAAACCTCTTGTTCAATGTCAAATTTGAAAGCTTTAAAAGAAATAATGGCCCGTGTTGGGTGGTGAGCTGTTGGTGTGGACATGACAGCCCTTCTTTTCACCTAATTCCATTAGAATCAGTCACCTACACGTCAGGGTAGTGGCTTTGATTAAAGAGTTATGTTAAGGCTTAATCTAGATAAAGTGCAGGCAATACTGAACTGCCAGTGAAAATGCTGACAGACTGTGGCTGAAATAAAACTACTTTCCCCTTACAAAGCATACTTTTTTTTCCTATAATTGGAAGATGCAAAGTAATTTAAGCTCCTCAGTCCATTTGCTTATGTAAAACAACTTGAATGCAATCACACACACACACACACACACACACACACACACACACACACACACACAAGCACCTGTATTCAACCCTCTATATCTCATGTATTAAATGAGCTTATTTTGACTTAAAATCCATTTGTCAATTCACTAGTGGCACCGTCCTTTTTTTTTTTTCTGCCTTAAAGTGATATAGTAACAAATACTGTAGTGTTTTAATGAAATCTGTTTAATTACTTACAAACTACTAATCGGTGCTTGGTGGCTACTCTCATTTAAACATGAAAAGAAATAAACTGGAAATGGGTATTTTACTAATCAGTAAGAGTATATGACTAAAATTTTGACATACTATGGCCATTCTAAAGTATTTCAATTACATAAAAATAATCTTTTCTAGTTATTAAGCATTGGGTTGCTTAATAGAGGTAATTGAATAGTATTTAGTCCAGGGACTACTCAAAGTTCAGCCCCAGTATTAAAAGCCTTCCCACTCTTCTCATGCCTACTTGGCTCATGCATCTCTTGTGGTTAGAAGACATATATTAATAATAATTCTACAAGAGAGACTATAGAAAACTTGAATATGTTTAAAAACATACCTTTTATTATAAAGGTCTGTTGACGTGATTTATTAGAAACCATATCCATTATCATTTTAACTACTCAATAACTACTCAACTACCGCAGTAAATGTATCTTTTTAATTGTTATTGAAAATAGATTCTTCTCTCACACAATATATCCCAATGGCAGTTTCTACTCCCTCCTCTCCTCCCAGCTAATCCCTACCTCCCCTCTCCCCTAGATTCTCTTCAGAAATGAGCAGACCTCCAGAGACAAAAAACAAACGTGACAAAACAAGTTACCATAAGACAAGGCAAAAGACTTCATATCAAGACTGGACAAGGCAACCCAATTAAGAGGAAAAGAGTCCCAACAGGAGGACTGCTCCCACTGTTTGGAGTCTCCCCCAAAAAACCAAGCTAAGAGCATAACATATATCCTGAGGACCTGATAGAGCCCCATGTAAGCACTATGCTTGCCAACTTCAGTCTCTGTGATCCCATATGAGCCCTGTTTAGTTGATTTGGTGAGCCATGTTTTTGTTTTTTGTTTTTTTTTTCTGTCCTCCATGCCATCTGATCCTACTATATTTCCTTCCCCTCTTCAATGCAGCATTCTCCCAAATCCTATGGAGACCACCAATTTGAACTCACTCTCCACATAACATCTGGCTACGAGTCTCTGTAGCAGCTCCCATCTGCAGCTTGAGAAAACCTCTCTTGATGATGATTGGATAAGGCACATATTTATGAGTATAGCAGAATATCACTTTATTTATTTATTTATTTTTGCCAGTCTTCTTCTACTCTAGGTCTCCAGCTATATTGTCTCTGGTTCCTGGCCATCCAGGCAGTATAGGGCATGGGCTCCCTCTCATGGCATGGGCCTCAAGTTTAACCAGACATTGTTTGGCCACTGGCATAAGTTCTATGCCACCAATGTCACATAATATCTTGCAGGCAGGACAGATTGTAGTTCAAAGGTTTTGTGGCTGGGTTAGTACCCCTGTTTTTCTTTTGACAGTTTGCAGAGTACTTTCCCACACCAAAGAGACTACAACATATGGGTAAAGGATCCTTTTAGCCACCAGCTCAAACTCTCTACATTGAATGAGCTGTGTAGACATTGTCCTCAGCAAAGGACCACACTGCCAGATTTTGGGGAGAGTGACCCTCTGTCCTAGTTTCAGCCTGGGTTGTTTGGGGATGCCATTGGAACTCCTTAGCCTACAACTCCATCTAATGCAACTCAGTCTGACCACTGGAAGTCTTGCCTGGCTACAAAAGATGTCCAGAGCAGACTCTGTATCCTTCTTTACTAAGAGTCCTTCAAACTCACAGAGATCCTCCTGGCTCTGCCTCCCGAGTGCTGGGATTAAAGGCGTGCGCCAACTGAGAAAAGATTCTTAAACGGAGCTAAAAACAGTTCCTAATTGTCTCTCTCAAATGAGCGGCAGCTGCCAGTTTGAGCTACTGATGGGTTCCTAGTATGCGTGCTCGACCTGCCGTATGGCGGGAATGAGGCCTCTGCAAGTGGCACATTAAGCTGCATGGTAGATTTAGCCTTTACTAGTACAAAACAAAAAAAAAGAGGTTTCTGGGCTACATGCTGCTTGGATAAAAACATAGACCCACGATGGCTCCCAGAGCTGGCGGTAAGCATACCGCCGCCATGTTGGGAAGCTGAGGTGGGCGGAGCCAGCAGCCACAGCTGCTGCAGTTTAAGGCAATAGATTCACAATAAGACAGATTCAGATGTAATAGTTTAAAATGTGTGTAAAATATACGTAGGCTTGAAAGAGATTAAAAAGGTGATATATACAGTTACAGAAACAAATACATAGTTTTAAAAAATAAAGTCTTTAAAGAGACAGTAAAATTAATATAAAAAATAAGCCCCGTAAAGATGGATATCACACAGAGAATCTGGATTGTGTTGTCTTTGGGATTCTTAACTACAGAGAGATATTTGATTGTAAAGGAAGCTGAGTTAAACCAATATGCATATTTTAAAGGTACCTTGACTTCAAAATTTGGATATAAGGATATGTTACTTTGGAAAGGAGACTCTGCTTTTGTTTCCACAGAAAGCCAGAGGCTATGGATTTGTTCCAGAGTAAGACACATCAGGTTTGACCAGCCAAGACCACCTGAAAGGTCTCCGATGACACCATGGCCCAGATGATCCAACATCCAGAACCGTTTCAAGGCAACTGGCTCAGATGATACAGCCTCACGGACTACTCCATGATCCTAAAATTTTCTTTGCTTCCCCAGAAGATACAGCGCCCCCCTCCAGCAGGAAGTAGTAAGAGAAGCTACGCCCAAATTCCCAAATATACCAAGCTGACTTTGGAGATGTGTAAAGGTTAAAACCTTCCTTTTTAAGAAAAGAAAAGGGGAAGTGCTGTGGGATGGTCTGTATGTCAAGTGTGTTGCTGATTGGTCAATGAATAAATCACTGATTGGCCAGTGGCCAGGAAGGAAGTATAGGCGGGACTAACAGAGAGGAGAATTGAGAGAACAGGAAGCTGGGTGGGGGAGACGCTGCCAGCCGCCATGATAACAAGCCGCATGTGAAGATGCCAGTAAGCCACGAGCCATGTGGCAAGATATAGATTAATGGAAATGGATTAATTTAAGCTGTAAGAACAGTTAGCAAGAAGCTTGCCACGGCCATACAGTTTGTAACCAATATAAGTCTCTGTGTTTACTTGATCGGGTTTATGCTGCTTGGGACTGGAGGGTGAGAGAGATTTGTCCTGACTATGGGCCAGGCAGGAAAACTCAAGCAACAAGTCCTCACTAGGGTCATTCTCATAGATTCCAGCAAGTTTCCACTGTGCTAGATTTCCATGTCACCTCCCAAATGCACCCTTATTCAGGTCCCTGCCCATTCTTTGTCCCTCCATCATGATCCTCTCACCTGATCTGTATTGCTCCCATCCTCATCTGCCCCCAGTCTATTCGCAATATTCCCATACCTGGGAGAGCAATACATCTCCCCTAAAGCTGTTGTTACTTAGCCTCCCTGGGTCTGTGAAATGTAGCATGATTATCATTTACTTCACAATTAATATCCACTTGTAAGTGAGTACATGCCATGTGTGTCTTTTGGGGTCTGAGTTACTCACCCAGGAACATATTTTTTTCCTAGTTCCATTCATTTACCTGCAACTTTCATTGTGTCAGTTTTTTTTTTTTTTTTTTCACGTGGTGTAGATTTTTTATTGAACCAAAACCACATTAAGATTAACATAAAATATGCAAAATTCTCTTAGATGTATATATAATATATTATTAATATATACATGTATTTATATGCAATATGTCATATAATCTATATTATATATTTATAGCCCATCAAATCAGAGTTCTAGATTCTGGATTGATTCTCTTTCCAAAATGGTTCTTTTTTTTTTTTTTTTTTTTTTTTTAATTTATTTTAATTTATTTTGCAATACAATTCAGTTCTACATATCGGTCACGGATTCCCTTGTTCTCCCCCCCTCCCGTCCCCCTCACCTTCCCCCCAACGCCCCCCCCCCCATTCCCATCTCCTCCAGGGCAAAGCCTTCCCCACAGACTGAGGTCAACCTGGTAGACTCAGTCCAGGTAGGTCTAGTCCCCTCCTCCCAGGCCGAGCCAAACAATCCTGCATAGGCCCCAGGTTTCAAACAGCCAACTCATGCAATGAGCACAAGATCTGGTCCCACTGCCTGGATGCCTCCCAAACAGATCAAGCCAATCAACTGTCTCACCCATTCGGAGGGCCTGATCCAGTGTGGACCCCTCAGCCATTGGTTCATAGTTCATATGTTTCCATTCATTTGGCTATTTGTCCCTGTGCTTTATCCAACCTTGGTCTCAACAATTCTCGCTCATATAAACCCTCCTCATTCTCGTTAATTGGACTCCCAGAGATCCACCCAGGGCCTAGTCATGGATCTCTGCATCCAGATCCCTCAGTAGTTGGATGAGGTTTCTAGCACAACAATTAGGGTGTTTGGCCATCCCATCACCAGAGTAGGTCAGTTCGGGCTGTCTCTCGACCATTGCCAGCAGTCTGTTGTGTGGGTATCTTTGTGGATTTCTGTGGGCCTCTCTAGCACTTTGCTTCTTCCTGTTCTCATGTGGTCTTCATTTACCATGGTCTCCTATTCCTTGTTCTCCCTCTCTGTTGTTGATCTAGCTGGGATCTCCCGCTCCCCCAAGCTCTCTTTCCCTCGACCCTCGCCTTTCATTACCCCCACTCATGTCCAGGCTGTTCATGTAGATCTCATTCCATTTCTCTGTCATTGGGCGATCCCTGTGTCTTTCTTGGGGTCCTGTTTTCTGGGTAGCCTCCCTGGTGATGTGAGTAGCAGACAATTCATCCTTGTTTCATGTCTAGTATCCTGCTATGAGTGAGTACATACCATGTTTGTCTTTCTGAGTCTGGGTTACCTCACTCAGGATGATTTTTTCTAGATCCATCCATTTGTCTGCAAACCTCATGATGCCATTGTTTTTTTCTGCTGAGTAGTATTCCATTGTGTATATGTACCACATTTTGTTTATCCATTCTTCAGTTGAAGGGCATCTGGGTTGTTTCCATGTTCTGGCTATTACAAACAATGGTGATATGAACATAGCTGAACAAGTGCTCTTATGGTGTGGTTGAGCATTTCTTGGGTATATGCCCAAGAGTGGTATAGCTGGATCTTGGGGGAGATTGATTCCCAATTTTCTAAGAAAGCGCCATATTGATTTCCAAAGTGGTTGTACAAGCTTGCATTCCCACCAGCAGTGGAGGAGAGTTCCCCTAGCTCCACATCCTCTCCAGTGTCAGTTTTTTTTTAAGCTGAGCAATAATCCATTGTGGAAATGTACCATATTTTCTTTTCTTTTTCTTTTTCTTTTTTTTAGACCAAATTTTCTTTTAGCCATTTTTTGTTTGAAGGACATTTAGATTGATTTCAGTTTCTGGGGATTATGAATAAAGTCACAATGAACATAGTTGTGTAAGTATCCTTGAGGTAGGATGGAGAATCCTTGGGGTATATGCCCAAAAGTAGTATAGGTGGGTCTTGAGGAAGATGGATTCTCAATATTCTGAGTGTTCCCCTTGTTCCACATCCTTACCGGTAGAAGCTGAAACTTGCGTTATTGATCTCAATCATTCTGTCAGGAGTTATATGGAATCTTAAAGTAGTTTTGATTTGCATTTCTCTGATGGCTAATAATGCTAAACATTTCTTTAAGTGTTTCTCAGCCATCTGCAGCTGTAATTCTTCTATTGAGATAGCCTGCACCATCAATGTTCTGTTTAGAAAGTTGATTCCAGTGCCAATGTGTTCATGAATATTCCTCACTTTCTCTTCTCTATCTTTTTTTTATTTATTCTTTTCAATATTGCATCTAGACTGCCCCTTTCTTCTTCCCTGTCCCCCCAGTCTCCCTTCCTCCATCTCCCCCCTCTCTCTGTCGCTCTCTGTCTCTCTCTCTCTCTCTCTCTGATCCATGCACCCTCCATCTCCCCTCAGAAAAGAAGAGGCCTCCCAGGGACATCAATCAAACATGGCATAATATGCTAAAATAATACAAGGCATATACTCATATCAAGGCTGGACAAAACAACTCAGTAGGAGGAAAAGGGTCCCATGAGCAGGCAGAAGAGTTAGAACCAGGCCCCTTTCCCACTGATAGGACTTCCACAATAACATCAAGCTACTCAGGCATAACATATATGCAGAGGAACTAGGTCTGACCCCTACAGGCTCCCTGATCTCAGTGAGCTCCCATGAATCCCAGTCAGTTGATTCTGTGGGCCTTGTTCTCAAGGTGTCCCTGCTCTCTCTGTTTCATCAGCTGAGCTCCCTGAGCTCTACCTAATGTTTGGCTGTGGGACCTCTGCATCTGCTCCCTTCAATTGCTGGATGAAATCTCTCTGGTCTCTTTGATGATGATTCTGCTAGCCTCTGGAACCAGAACATTCTACAGGAAGGGCAAAATGGATGTTCTGTTTTAGGAAATGTTTTAGATATAACATTTTCTTTGACCAAAGTACCAATTTAGTCATTGGTTTCTTTGATATGTGAGATTTTTTCTTCTACCTCATGTATTCTTTTGGTGAAGCTTGCTTCTGCATTTCCTGTTCACATTCCTGAATTTTTTTCATTTCCAGAATTCCCTCAGGTTATTTTCTTTATTGCTTCCATTTCTATTTTTAGGTCTTGAGCAGTTTTATTCATTTCCTTCAATTATTTTTTGTTTGGTTTTTAGGTTTTTTGGGGGAGGGGGTTGTTGGCTTTCTTTAAGGGTTTTGTTCATTTCTTCCAATCATTTGTCCATGTTTTCCTGGCTTTCCTTGAGGGATTTATTCATTTGGTCCTGGATTTCTTTAAGGGATTTACTGATTTCCTTTTTAAGGACTTCTAGCACCTTCATCCAGTTGGTTTTACAGACCTTTCTTGTGCTTCAGCTATATTGGAATATTCAGAGCCCACTTTGTAGAATACCTGGGATCTGGTGAAGATATATTGCCCTGACTGTTATTGATTGTGTTTTTATGCTCATGTCTAGGCATCTGGGCTTTGGGTGATTATAGGTCTAGGTGCTGCTTTTGGGTTTTGTCTTTGTTGGGTAGGTGTTTTGTTCCTTGGTTTCTGTTTTCTGTATGAGTTTTTGGAGTTTGTTGGCTGTGTGTTGCCTATTTTACTTGCCGATGTGTTCACAGGGAATACTTGCTGGTGTTGGAGTCTAGTAGAAGGGGAGGCCAGGGTGGTATGGTCTGTGGGATCCACAGGAGGCATAGATAGGGCACAGGGGTAGGAAGGGAGGCTAAAGCTTCTGTTTTGTTGCAGCTCCAGGGACTGCCATGAGGATTGGATCTGGGGGAAAAAAAAGTGGAGAATGTCCATGGGCAACTTTCCTGGTCTTCTGGCAGGTATGGCCTGTGGTTTAGCAGGAGGTATCTGTCTGAGTTGGGGGTTGGGACAAAGTGAAGAAGGGATGAAAGAAGGCCAGAGGGGTGGTCTATGGGATTCTTAGGAAGCATAGACATGGGGAAGGAGAGACTGCAGCTGGTGTATGTTGCAGTGGTGAGGACTACATTGACAATTGTGTCTATGAAAACAGAGAGAGTGGGGAAGGTCTGAGGACAGCCTACCTGGTGTTCTGATAGGCATGGCTTGCCAGAAACAAACATTATAAAATTGTTTCTGTTTATTCTGCCATTATATTAATTCTTTCCTGGATGATTTTTTTTAGCAAAAATTAGCCAATCATTTTATTGCTGAGATTAAATAATACTAAGACATATCTTAGTCATGTTTCAGTATTTTGTATTAGTCATTTCTTCTCTTCCTGCATTTCATTCTTCTCCTTTTCTTTTCTTTGTCTGGTTTTAAATATGTCTCAACACTTTTCATTAAATATTTTCCTGGAGCTAGAGAGATACTCTTAACTTCTAGATAGCTCAGCAGTTAAGACTATTTGGTTTGCTTCCAATGGACTAGAACGCAATTCCCATCACCCATATAGAGTTCACAACCACACCTGTAACTTCAGCTAAAGGAGTTTTGGCAAAGTCTTATGGCCTCTGCAGATACCTGCACACACATGTGGATTCTCAGATTCTGACACACATACACATACACACACATAAATGAATGTAGTGATATAAAATAATCACATAGCGAAGATGAAAGTGAAACAAATACCACAAAATCATCCTCTTCTTGGCTTTTGTCTTTTTCTTCCCCTCTTCTGTAATGTTTTCTGATCCTAAAGTGTGGGAGTGATATATATATATATATGTATATGTATGTATATATATATATATCCCCATTAGGATTGGACTCCATATGTGAATTTTTATTTGATAAAGATTTCTGCAGTGGTCTCCATAAATCTGGGAGTAGGAAAGATAGCTTTCCCCAGGAAAGAGAACACAAATTGGTTGTTCACTGGCAAATTGTCTGCCACAAAAAAATATAGATGAAAGCCATATTATATGCACTGAGCAGCTTATACTTAGGGATATAGATGTATAAACATATGTGCATGCAATAACAATCATTTCTTTCCTGAATTTAATAGAAAACTTTCACTGACTCACTGACTATGTTGGTTCAGGACCGCAATCTAAGCATTTGGGGCTGGATCCAGAACGTAAAGCATTTGAAGGCATTCTGTGCTACACAAAGAGTCTAAGATCAGTCTGGTCTGCTAACGGAGAGATCTTAACCTCAAAACAAACAAAAGGACAAACAGACAGAAATACACACACACACACACACAGAATAAGAAGTAAGGATGTAGCTCAATGATAGGCCACTGGAAAATTTGATCTCCCTAGTCATTCTGCAGAGCACATTCATCAAACGAATATGTAAGGAAATATTAGGAACCAAATTGTATTTTTGATAAACATATGATATCTTTCATCAAACTTCTATGAAACAATATTTTCCCCCTCTGGGATAAACTGAGATAATAATTAGCCAGTATAGATACAAAAACAAACATTTGACTAAAATTGCAAACAATCTCATAAGATATTTGAAGGTAGAGATTTTACTTATTTTTCTGTTTAGCATTACTACATGGGTGTTTTAAACCACACACTTGTTATCTCATTGCTTATGTGAGCAAAACTTTCAGGACTAAGTTAAGCCAAATATCTGACACAGTTCATAAGACTCCAAATAACTGAGGTTATTTGAAGGAAGTCACACCTTAGGGTGCTGGCAGAATTCAGTTCCTTACAGACTGCCAAACTAGGGGTGGTAATCCTTTCCTGGCTTGCAGCTGAAGGTCACCCAATGTCTTACTGTATGCCTGTCTCCATATGGTAGCTCACAATATAGCAGTTTGCTGCTTCAGATCCTGTGGAGAGTCATTCAACAAGGTGACCTTTACAATCTTATGTAATACAACACACATACACTCACACATATATTGTCATACATGCCACAATCTATTTGTGAGAAGCCAATGGAAGGTCCTACATACATTCATTGGAAAGAGATTATTCAAGGATAGGAACACTAGGGAGGATGCCTTCTATAGATATAATCTCATTGATGAATTTAGGAATGTGAATCCTAAATATTCTTTTTCAGTGAAGGCATTCTAACATCTTGTTTTACTTTAATAATATTCTTAGCAATGAAAACTACAAAAAAAATGATTTGAAATCATGGGGAAAGATAATGACAAAGGACTTAAAAAAACATGTTGTATACATGTTGTGGAATGATAGTTCTGTACACTGTGAGAATCTATGTCCATGTGATTGGTTTAATAAACAAGTTGACTGAATAGGATAATAGCTGAACAGGATAAAGTTAGTTGGGAAAGCCAAACTGAGAATTATGGAATAAGGAATGGTAGAGTCAGAGAAATCACTAGCCAGATGGAGAATGAGTTAGCATGCAAAATGGTGTAGAGGTAGAAGCCACAGCCTGGGGGCAGCATGTAGGTTAATAGAAATATGTCTAGTTATAAGAACTAGTTAGTAATAAGCCTGAGTTATGGGCTGAGCATTTACAATTGATATTAAGTCTCTGAGTCACTTATTTGGGAAGCTGCTGTTGGATATTTGGGAGCAGGCAGTTGGGACAGGATAACTCCACCTACATAAATGTCTCAAAATTAACTCAAATTTAAGACTCAGTTACTTTTTCAAAGAAAGAAGCAGAAAGATTGTAAGAACCAGAGGATCTCGGGGTTTGCTGTGAAGTTGTGTATCCTAGGAATATACAAAGCTACACACATAAAGTCCACCAACACAACTCCTTAAACATAAGCTGAACAAGAACAACAACAATAGATACGCCAAAATGGACAGGAGAAAGACCATGATGCTTCAATCCTACACAAAGGACTTAACAAAGGAATACTGAGAGCAGAATAAATAGTCTTACTCAGAGATGAGAACATCAACTAAGTTGTTCAATTCCAGATGGTCAGGCATAAAAACATGCATACAAGTAACAGAATACAGACTGAAAATGTTATATTTAGAGATATATAATTATATACATATAAGCATGCAATAATAATTAATGAAAAAAGACTGATGGGGGATATCTATCTGTATGCTATGTATATGTGTTGTTCTGATGGGTTGATAAATAAAGTCATTTGGCCTATGGCAAAGCAGCTTAGATGAAGGCAGGAAATCCAAACAGAGAGACAGGAAGAAGACAGAGAGAGAGATGCCAGCTGCCACAAAAGGAACAATATGCCAGCAAACCACTAGTAAGCCACAGCCACATGACAACTTATAGATTAATAGAAATGAATTAATCTATGATATAAGAGCTAGCTAGCAAGCAGCTTGAGCCATAGGCCATGGCTATGCAATTTGTAATTAATATAAGCCTCTGTGTGTTTACTTGAGTCTGAGCATTTGCAGGACCAGGTGGGACACAGGAATCTTATAAGTGGCTGTGGGACCTAGTTGCCAGGCAAGACCAAGAAAACTTTCAACTACAAAAGACCATGAGTCTGAAGAAGAATGGGGAAAGGTATATGGGAAGGTTTTGATAGAGGAAAGGGAAGGAGAAAATGTTACAGTCTCAAAAAAATTTTAAAAAATATTCTAGCTCATCTGTTTTGCCTTTTCAAGTCCTGTGTATTTCAGACAATTTCTTAATATTTATTTAGTCAACAAAACTAAACATTAGGAAGATTCTCTCCTGGTTGGTAACTGTATTAGTTAGAGTTTCTGTTACTGTGAAGAGATACTATGACCATGGGCAACTCTTACAAAGAAAAGCATTTATTTAATTGGGTCTGGCTTACAATTTAGAGGCTTAATCCATTATTGTCACAACAGGAAACATGGTGGCATGCAGGCAGACATGGTGCTGGAAAGGTAGTTCAGAATTCTACATCTCGATCTGCAGGCAACAGGAAGAGACAGTTAACCGGGAGTTCTGGCTTGAGCTTCTGAAATCTCAAAGCCCACCCCTCATTGACTCATTTCCTCCAACAAGATTGCACCCACTCAAACAAGGCCATACATTTTCTATGAGCTTATTGGGGCCATCTTTATTCAATCCACAACAGTTACATCAGAGAAATTTGCCAAAAATGCCATCAACTACATGCCGTTCAAGATGGCATTGTTATGTACTGAGTCTTTCAACCTGAACATGATACCCCCTTTTTTTGATAGGAGCGGGGAGTTGAGACAGGTTCTCTCTATGTACTCTTGGCTGTCCTGAAACTAATTATGCAGACCAGACTGGCCTTGAATGTACAGAGATCTGTCATTGTCTTCCCAGTATAGGGATTAATATCTGTGCCACTATGGTGGACCAACCTTTCTTTTTCATCTATAAGGTGAAGAGGATGTGTATCTTTAGTTGTTTAGGTAAGTTGGTAGTGAGTTTTCCTCACTTTCAACTAGAGGAGTGGTTCTCAACCTGTAATCCTTTCACAGGGGTCACCTAAGACCTTCCGAAGACACAGATATTTATGTTAAGACTAATAACAGAATCAAAATTATAGTTATAAGGTAGCAACAAAAAAAAATCATGGTTAGAGGTCACCATAATTAGTTTCAGGACAGCCAAGAGTACATAGAGAGAACCTGTCTCAACTCCCCTCCAGAACATGAGGAACTTTATTAAAAGATGACAGGATTAGGAAGGTTGAAAACCACTGTACTAGAGGGATGTCTGAATTATGCAAAATAAAACACAAACAATCAGTGTGATAATATGATAGGTTTTAGACTTTCATGAAGAAAGTATAGTACAGTATGCATAAATGACTAAACTCATACTAGATATAAACTGGATATATAACAACAGAATCTACACTCATTTTTAGTTCTATAGCAACATGATATGTGTTACTATCTCAACACACTTGCACATACCCTTTTATGTCATAGTTTTTAGGATTTATCAGTCTTATCATAAGACTACGAGTTCTCCACAAATTCTTGAAACTGCAATCAAGGCATTGATTGATGATAGATAGAATCTGAAGACCAGAGCACTTATCAATCATCATTAAGATCAACTGAATTTGGACTCCTTTAAGTTAGAGCCCTAACTTTTGAATCATGCTGTTAACAGCTAGGTGCCACTGTCAGCCCCCAAAGACTAACATCAGGACCTTGGGACCCTGTAACTTTCTTGCAGTGCTTCTAGTAGTTTATGTCATTAAGAATCATAATTTTAAGAGCTCAAATGCTATTATAAAAAACCTATAAATAATAAGAGTATTATATATAGTTATGTTGTATTCTTCAATCAAAAAATTGCAAATGTTGAATGCATTCTTGTTTTAAGAATGCTCACATTAGCCGGGCGGTGGTGGCGCACGCCTTTAATCCCAGCACTCGGGAGGCAGAGCCAGGCGGATCTCTGTGAGTTCAAGGCCAGCCTGGGCTACCAAGTGAGTTCCAGGAGAGGTGCAAAGCTACACGGAGAAACCCTGTCTCGAAAAACCAAAAAAAAAAAAAAAAAAAAAAAAAAAAAACCCAAAAAAAAGAATGCTCACATTAGAATAAAAGACAGACTGAAAAAGAAAAAAAAAATGAAAAAAGTCACTCTGTGTAGATATTGATGACAGAGAGTGTGAGTGGTTATTTTTATATCTGAAAAGCACGGACTGATTATAATTATTTTAACACTAAACAACAACGATGTTATATTGACAGAAACACCTTTTTTTTTTTTTTTGGTTTTTTGAGACAGGGTTTCTCTGTGTAGCTTTGTGCCTTTCCTGGAACTCACTTGGTAGCCCAGACTGGCCTCGAACTCACAGAGATCCGCTTGCCTCTGCCTCCCAAGTGCTGGGATTAAAGGCGTGTGCCACCACCACCCGGCGACAGAAACACCTTTATCAGGAAAAAGTAACAGTTATAAGCACATACTCATCTAGAATAAGAACATCTCCAGAGAGCACCAACACATGAAGGGAGGAATGGACTGAAAAACAATAATGGTAGGAAACTTAAATGCAACACTTTTCACAACTACAGATAAGTGTATCCAGTCAGGAAATCAATAAAAACATATCAGATGTGAAGAAGAATGTGGACAAAGTACACAATACTGCCCAGCTCCGAACACTCTCCCCAGGAGAGGAACATTGCAGACATGGAGCATGACTCAGTGAAATCACATGTAAGTACCATACAAGTCTCAACAGCATGAGAAGGTTGAAAATCATAAATCACAATAAAAACCTTTAAATGGAGGAAACCTGATAATAAAAAAATAACAATAATAATATTTCCACTGGTATTATAGTCTCTTTTTCTACCCACAGTCCAGTGCTCAAGAGGTCAAGTGAGGCAGGAAGACAGCTGTGAGTTTATGGCCTGCTTGGGATGCATAGTGAGTCCTTGGCCAGTCTAGAGTAGTGATTCTCAACTTGTGGGTTGCAACTCCTACTATGGTTACATATCGGATAACCTGCATATCAGATATTTGCATTCTGATTCATAACAGTAGCAAAATTACAGTTATAAAGTAGCAAAGAAATAATTTTATCAATGGCGGTCACTACAGCATGAGAAACTATAATAAAGTATTGCAGCATTAAAAATGTTGAGAACCACTGCTCTAGAGTATCATGTGAGCCCTTCTCCATAAGAAAACAAAATTGAAAAATGTAGACTAGTAAGAAGACTCCATACATAAAGGGACTTGCTGTCAAGCTTAATGACCTGAGTTTCATCCCCAGAACCCACATGGAAGGAGAAAGTGGCATCCACAGATTATCTACTGATCTCAGTAATGCTGTCACAATACAAAATAAACAAATGCAATGTTTTAAATTAAATAATAGAAAATTGACAAACATGTAAACATTAATCAATATGCCCTCAAACAAACATTGAGTCAAATAAGGAAATAAAAAGACAGTTAATATTGTAAGTGATGAGTAGAAAATAGGAAATATATCAAGATAAATGAAAACAAAACAGAATGTAGTGAATTTTAAGGTGATACAGTAATAGCATTACAGAGGAAGAAGTTTAAATGATTTTTTTTAAAGAAGGAATGATCACATAAATAATTCAACTTTATATCTCAGGGCAGTAGGAAAAGAACAAAGTTAGTTCATGGTAGCAGAAAATAAAAGAAACAAAGATTGTATTTGAAATAGAGAATAGAAAAATACAATAAAATGAAGTTGATTTTTGACAAGGTAATTGAAACTAGAAATCTATTAATTGAACTAAGAAAAAACAAGAATGACTCAGAAAATAAGCTGAAATGAAAGGGGGCTGTTGTCTGAGTGAGGATTAAATCTGGGGCCTTACACATACACTCCACCATAGATGTCTCCCACATGTAACTAAGGAGGATTGCTAGTTGGATAGGCCTGAATATTGGCAACATCGTAATTAGAGGACATCTCAAAGCTCTGCACACTGAATTTCTTAAACAAAGCATTAAAATAAGTGAGTCCCTCATTTGGTTGTACAAGTTGAACTATCAACAGCAAAATGAACACCCAGGGAGACAGATGGAATTGATAATGATGAATAAAACATTGTATATCATAAAACATAAAGTAGAGAGATGAAATCCATATTGATTTAATATCTTCCGCAGGAGAAGGAAGGAAAAGGAATAATATACTATAAATTATAATAAAGCAGGTGAGTGACATGATAAAATGCCCTAGAATAATATCTATAAAACAAAAGTAAAGAAAACCAAGCAAGGAAGGATTCAGAGCCGAATGTGAGAACTGGGTTCTGCTGCAGAGATGCTCTCTAGAGGTCAACAATGGAAGCAGAATAGAAGGGTACCTCAGAAAAATGCATAGCAGTGAAATATGACCGGGATATTTCTGCAACAACGCAGCACATATACATGTAAGAGAGTGGTTTATATATATTGAGAGCCATTGGTAGCAAAAGTCCATGGAGTATACAGCAGTAACAACTAGAGTTCAGAAGGTCAACCTACCAGAACTAAGGGTTCTGTTAGAGGAAACCATCAAGGGAGGTGTTATGGAATTACTGCCTTTTGAACAAACTGGCTGTCTCTTGCTGTAAACTTCTTGTGTAATAAGAGCTATCATTCTCCCCATTTACCGTGCATTTCCATGTTAGTGTACATGTAATCTCACGATTGCACCTCAATCCTGGGCACAACTTTACCTATACATTTGGGGTAATTGGATAACTGTCCCCAGCTGTGTTTATTTTTCCATTAACATATATCTGGCCAGGGTCATTCTCCAGACAAAAGTATTTCAACAATGATACCTTTTTCTAAGGACAAAACTGCACATAGATAAACATTAGCTCATCTCACCGACAGATAGAGAAAAGAACTACTACCAATTAAATCCTCAATTCCTTACCATCACCCCCAGGTTATTTACACAAGACCCTAATTTAAGAGATTTACTGCTCACATTCCTGGGATGATGTTTTAGCCACTTGCTAGCTACTGAGTTAAGGCAGTTACTTCCCACTGACCCAAGGAGACTGCCTACAAGGCCAGGCAGGCAATAGGTGCCAAGCTTCTTGTACAAATTAAGTTTTAACTCCTCCTCAGCCAAGTGCTATTCCTAGATTCTCTGATTGATCTTAGCCTTTAGTTGACCCTACCAGGGAACTCCCCTTTAGTCACTCCCCTTTTGGGTTGTAATTGAAAGCTGACATTTATTGCTTTATATGTAGATTGTGATTACCTCTTTCTGTGACCCTGAAAACTTCAAGCTTCTCATTGCTTTGCAAAGAATTACTGCTTGGGTATATATAATGGATCTCTGGATTTAGGTGTTTTCTTTCTTTTTCTTTTCTTTTCTTTTTTTTCTTTTGTTTTGTTTTTCAAGACAGGGTTTCTCAGTGTAGTTTGGGGGCCTGTCCTGGATCTCACTCTATAATCCAGGTTGGCCTTGAACTCACAGAGATTCGCCTAGCTCTACTTCCCAAGTGCTGGGCTTAAAGATGTGTGCCACCACAGCTTGGCTGGGAATGGATTTGGAAGAACAAAGATGAGGATGGAGAAAGAAAGAACTAAATAGACATGAGAGAACAGCAGAAGGGACTGAGAGGAGCCAAGTATGAGAACAGAAAAGAAACTGGAGATAGAATTGACTTAGAAGAATAAAGTAAATAGACTAAAGAACTCAGTGTGCTTAGATTCATTGAATACCCCTCAGATTAATATCCCTACCCACTTGTAGCGTCTGTTCTGGACCCTGGTAGAAATCTCCTCAAGGCAGGCACTTGGGGGGAATTCTGCACATCTATAAATAAACATTATAGAAGTGAGTGTACATTGATATATCTTCTGAGAACTAAGTGGCTTTACAAAATGGCCCATAATCAAGCATCTTCATATTTAATTAAAAATAATGCAAAAACTGGAAAGTTTATAAATTATGAAAAGGAAAATACAAAAGATAAAGCAGTGTGTAAAGAAGTAAAACAAGTAAAATAGTGCTCATTATATGTGCATTGTCTAATTTTTTTCAAAAATGAGAAATAATCATGTATTGCTTAGAAATAAGATATTCTCTGTGCTATTTAGGAGATAAGTATTTATTGAACCATTCTATAAGGTAAATAATATGTGACAGGAGTTGGTGACAACATCAATATCAACATAAAGATCTTAAATAGACAAAGCAAACCATTATATACTTGCAAAAGAAAATAATAATTAACAAATCTATATCCACTATGTAACTATGAAATAAATATTAAAATTGTACCAAAGAGAAGTTGATAATCAACAAGTCACAAAAAATTCTAATACTTTCCTAATGAACTGATTTGATAAAATGAGTAAATACATATAATTGTGTGGTTAATTTAATATTCATACAAGAAAATATCATGTTTATGTTTTTAAACATATACTTTACAAATGGGGAGAATAATTTTGCTTTCATTTAGCTACATTTGAAAAATAAGTAACATATTAATAGACAAGCTATTAGAGCAGAGAAGAAAGAAATCTGGTTTTCAAAATAACATACATATCTGTATACACACACACACACACACACACACACACACATAGATATATATATATATACATATATATATATATATATATATATATATATATATATATCAACAAAAGGTGAAATATCACCTAGTTTATGGGGAAACCATGGCAGTACGTAACATGATTTTTTTTGTCTTAATATTTATCACCAATTAAGGAAACAGAAAAAAAGGTGCATACTTGTCATAAAATAGTAATAAAGGATATTCATATATTATTAAAAATGTGATATTAATTAGAAAATAGAAAATTTTAAATAAAGGTGATAAATATTTTCAGGGTAGGTTTCTTGTAAAAGTTCTAAAAATGCAGTAATCTTGTTAAGAAAAACAGAGCAAATGTAGTGATGGCCAAAGATTAGAATCCATCACTAGACTTAAGCAAACAGAGCAGTGGGATCATTGCTGGCAGCAAATGAGATTACATAAAATAAAAGCAATTTGCAGAAAAGTACCAGAATTTATGCACAAAGAATTAATTATGATAATGATTCAATAGACTCTACTGTCTGATAGTTTCGTAGTCAGGACTAATTGAAGGAAATGTGGGAAAGGCATTTAGCATTGTGCTGGTAAATGAAAGGCACTTAATTAACATTGATTTTTGTTTGGAGAGGAATGGGAAGCAACAGTGAGACATTCCTGTGATTTATTCATATCTTGTTCCCAACTAGTTCTTTGTTTCCTTGTGCAATGCTCAAACAATGACGTTATTCCTAAAAGTAAGGTAATATTAAGTAGACCATTATTGTTTTATTTTTATGGATTTCATTAGTATTTTCTGTCTAAACAACATTTTGTCCTTTTGACTTAAAAAAGAAATGTATTCTCCTTATGAATAAGTTAAATTTGCTTCATATTTCAAATAACCTTCAGAAATATTTCTTTGTCAGAACGTAACTCAAGTGAAATTATTAACTAAAAAAATAGATTCTACCTACTTAAAAAATTTCTCTCAATAAGAAAACTTGAAGAGTCAATAAAGATTTCTTATTATTTTAGCTATTTTAGAATAGAGTATGAAGAAAGCTTACAGGAAATTTAAAATATGGTAATTCAAAGATAAAAACACAGAAATATGAAAATAAATTTAAATATAATCATACATAATGGGAAACAGTGTGCACAAAGAAACATATTTGATAATCATTATATGTAAATTCATTTATAAATTCTTTTGTGAAGTATATCTACTTTACTCATGTTGGTTATAAACTGTCGGCTTTCTTCTGACAACCGTTAGAATAATTACCAATAGTCAAATATTTTAAATGTGGCAAGTTATCACTATTTCTTCACAGGATCACACTGGGTATTACTGACAACCATTGTTCCAGATCATACTGGGTGTTGTAATGCAGTTGTTAATTTGAATTTGTAGCAGCCTGAATATATTGTTATATTGATTGTGAAATTTTGTTTTCAACATCATTTTTCTTGGATTGTCTACTTTATTCATTAAACATTTTCCTTTACATAAGTTGCTGTTTTTCATATTGTTTGCCCCATTCGACCCACAATTTGAAATCTTTGAGACATGGGTTAACATACACCAGTGTAGTATTGACTGAAACAAACTATAATTTTTGACATTTCAGCTAAAATATGTGTCTGAATGTATAGAATTTTTTAGTAAGATGATTTATCCAAATATTTTATAATGTGCAACCTGTAACTGTACTGGCTAGTTAGTAGCTAAAGGTAAAGAAAAGAAATACGTTTTCTCACATATAAATGCTGTCAAGTAATGAAGTAGTACATTCATAATTAATTTTGCAAAATGCAAGTTAATATATCCTTTCAATTTTGAGTTTTAGTTTTCAAGATTATTAATGTCTAAATCCATTATGTTAGCAGTAAAAATCTAAGAACAGATGTCAAAACAATCATGCTTATAGACAATTTTCTTAAGCAGTGGCATTTTACTTTCCATGTCATTTACAAAAATATAATTCTAAGAGAATAGTCTATGATTGTGTCTATAAGGGTGTGTTTTATCAATACTAGTAAATACTAGAGATATGGTTATTTGCATTTTGCAGAAATCTCTATGAATCAATAACTTTCACTGATATCATACACTGTTTAAACTCGTTATAAATGAACTATAGGCAAAGTAATTCAGAAAGAGAGATAAAAGATGTTTTTATATTTCTATATGAATTTTAAACAAATATCTTTGGATTCTTTGGGTGCAGAACCATTCATAGCTTACCAGTTTATACATCACAGTGCAGACATTTCCAGTTAGGCATATAGATAAAGAAAATTGTAGAACTATGAATCAAGTAACCTTTCTAAATACTCAATATATTCTCTAAAACAGTTACTTTTCACACTGACCTACTTGAGACCAATGGATTTCATTGAAAAGACAACAAATAGTTCTTCAAGCCAAAAACTAGAATTAGTATATTACTTATATGACCTAGATATTATGCCTACATTTATGTTTTCAACTGATAAAACTAATGAAAAATGTCTTCTCTTCAAAATATGAAACTTGTAACTGTTTCATTTATATTTCTACATGATGGAAAGTTAGCAAGCTTTAAATGGCATATTATCTTCTTAGATAGGACTCATGAGCTTCAATTTACTGTATATTCGAAAATTGTTTGGCTTAGCCTGTTTCATTCTTTTGTAGGAGTGGATGATGGGCATTTCAATTTAACCCAATACTGAGAAACTTGATATTCTTTAAGAAGAGATATTTCTCTGCCTCATTCTTGGTCTTTGCAAATTGCTTTGCTGATCCTTTCGTGACTCCTAGTTACAGGCAGATTTTGTTCCAGGCATTGACAAGGCATAAAGATTAATGAGGTACATTCCCTGGCCTGGAGTACTTTGTATGTAGAAGTACAGACAGATAGATTAAAGAAAATACTGTATTAGATGGATCCAGAGCATGCAATGGAACACATAGGAGAACACTCTGGTAAATCAGGTAGGGGACTGTGGAAGAATTGTTATGGGGGTTGTTATGCATGATAATAAAAATCACCAGTATAGTTGAAAAAAATGAGATTCCTTACATCTCCATATATACTTTTCAATTATTTTTTAATCCAAGATCGTGAAAATATATCTACAGAAATTAGTGTTGTATTGTAACCTCATAAAATTAGATTATTTTATAATTTAAATCATTTGAATATCTCTTTATTAAGTATAATATTATGGAACTATAATTTCATATCTGCATGTAACAAAAAGCCCAATGTTTATAAAGCACATGAACATTCTCTTAGAAAATTACTTTTAGCCACTTGATATTTGAAAGCCATTAAGCTAATAAGGAACACTGTTATTTTTAATATACATATATATATTATATTTATTTTTAATATGTACAAGTATTTTGCCATGTGTGTATGTGCATCAAAAGAGGGATCAGCTCTCTCGAACTGGAGTTATAGACAGTTTTGTGCTGCCATGTGGTTGCTCAGGACTAAATGCAAGGTTTTTTTTTTTTTTTGCAAGAGCAACAAGTAGCATTATCTCCTGAGCGATCTCTCAAGCCCATGCGCACTCTTTAGACTTTCTGTTCCATCATACCCTGTAATTTTGCTCCAGAATTTCTCATGAATGCAATAGTACACTCCACTGTGTAAAACATCTTAACTAGTATTTCCTGGGTAGAACATGTGGGAACAGACTTTAATAATGGTTTGTTTCCACACATGAATACTTCATTTTACTATATTGTATTACATGATCAATTTTCTTATTAATGGGCCCTTGACCTACTAGAAAAAAAACTTACCATGCTAATTTATGTACCTGACTTAATATTAATTCATCCCATCTGATACATACATAGAAATAGAATTTCTGTATAGGTGCATGTTTCATTTTCCAAATTGATAGGTGACAAATATTTCATTTTTCTTCGTATGTAGCTATTTTCATGTGTTTAATTAATTTATGATATTTTGACCAGATTCACAAATAACACTGATATGTTTGGTTTTCAAATAGTTTTGACACTGCAAATAATCCTGTCTTCTGTACATCACAGGTTTTGAAGTGAAGTCAGGAAAGGTGCCAATAAACCAAACATGGTCAACCAAAAATAGTCAGTGTAAACTGGGGTCTAGCTCTCAAGACTAAAAAGGCCCTCAGTCACCTGAGCTTCCTAAGCAATAATCAATAATATTTGTTAAGAAATTT
This sequence comes from Peromyscus californicus insignis, assembly GCF_007827085.1. Taxonomy (NCBI): domain Eukaryota; kingdom Metazoa; phylum Chordata; class Mammalia; order Rodentia; family Cricetidae; genus Peromyscus; species Peromyscus californicus. Next base: position 44,995,164 of record NW_026294491.1, on the reverse strand, counting down.
ACAAAATAAACAAAGAAACAGAAAAATGTCAGTTAAATCATTCCTGATGATTCTCTACAATGCTTGTAGACAGGAGCCTAGTATAATCATCATCAGAGAGGCTTCATCCAGCAACTGGGAGCAGAAGAAGAGACCCACAGCCAAACATTAGGAGAGTTTAGGGAATCCTATGGAAGAGGGGGATATAGGAGCAAGAGGGGTCAAGAAAACCACCAGAAAACCCACAAAATTAACTAACCTAGGCTCATAGGGCCAGAGACTGAATTGACAATCAGGAAGCCTGCATGAGTCTGACCTAAGTCCCTTGCATATATGGTTATGTGGTTTGGTCTTCTTGTGGCATGCCTAATAGTGAAAGGAGGAGATATCTCTGACTCTTTTGCCTGCTTTCTGGACCCTTTCACCTTATGCGTTTCTTTCTTCTAGCCTTAATACTAGGGGAGGTGCTTAGTCTTATTGAAACTTGATGTGTCATGTTTGGTTGATATCCCTGGGTGGTTTGCCCTATTCTGAATGGAAATGGAGGAGTAGTGAATTGGAGGGAGGGAAGGAAGGCAAGGAGGGGAGTAACTGAAGTTGGGAGATAATATCTGACAGAATAATTAAGGAAATTTTACTATATTTTTACTTTTAGATTAATTATAAATAGAATAAACAAAGGTATTACAATCTATGTTTACTGTCCTTCTAGCTTTCCCCTTTGTTATAGTACAATGGTACTCCAGATTAGAATGAAATAGAATATTGATATTGGAACAGTGAGTGTATTTATTTTCTACTTATTTTTCTAACTTTCTGTAACTATACTCATGTTAAGTACAGAAATTCCTCATGTCCACATAGATCGACAAACAAACTCTTTGAGTGAATTATAGAAATAATTTTCTCCCCTTTTAAACTCTAGGCTTTAATTATGAAGAACTGTCTCTATATTTCTCCAGCATGTGTTGAGATTCCCATGGAGATTCTTGTTTCAAGGGAAAGTGAGGAAATAAGGGAAATTATAAGAACACACTTACTTGTACATTTGCTTTCTCATTGGATTATTGTGGCAGGGTCCTGTGCTCTTCCCTTTGGGATAGGGGGCAAGTAGTCACAGAGTCAAAGATACAGACTCTGGGACGATGTTGAAACATCAAGCTCAGTTTATTCAGGAAGAGGCAAGCCTTATATACCCTCAACCCCTCATCGGGGGGGAAGGACTAATAAATATGCATCTGCTTATATGACATGGCTGTCTCTCATTGGTCTAGGTCATCTCAGATCATGTCTCAGCTGCTGTTGCAAAGGACCTTAGGCAGATCAAGGTTGGCTCTCAGGGAGTATCTTATTACTGCTTTGGGCCAGCTGGCTCTCAAGCCTGTTAGAGCCGAATAATCCCACATAATCACTTATCTCTCTTTTGCTCTCTAGGGCTTCTGATTAAAAAATGAGCTGACAAAATTCCTCAACTCACATTTTGTTCAGTTTTATTTGACTAAAGTTTATGGTGCATTGTGGTCATACTGACATCATATTTTCATTTTCTTTGTTATACAATTATGATAATAATGCAATGTTAAACAGAATATATACATGCACATATATTTCTGTTACTGGTGGGAATATTTCTATTTCATGCACTATGAGAGATTCTCAAATTTAATTTGAGAATGGAGGAATTTTGAAAAATTTGTAAAGTCTGTTTTATTTGTTGAGAATTTCCAAGCAGTTAAAACAAATTTAGAGTAACTGGGAAATATAAGACCATTTACACTCACAAATTTGCTTCCTGAAAGCAACTAAGAAATATAATTAAATAAAATCACAACTGATATTAGGGACTGAAATTCCATATTAAATATATTAAATAAGTTCTCAAATAACAGCACTAATTTAAACAGACAGGCTCTGATTCTAGACTTACATCACATGAGTAGGATTTGTCATTTTCATGTAAACTACATTGCTTCACACTCCTGGAGCTATTCTGCAAAAACTTTTATGTTAAACTTCATGAAGTTGCATTTTTAAAAACAGGTCTATGTCTATATGTTTGCCCAATTTAATGAAGCAATTATATATTCATAATCATGAATGTATCATTTAAAGCACAGGTCTTCTATGCCAATAGTATCAAATAAAATAAAGAATAAAACCACTAGTTCAGTGTCATTATAATGAAAAAATATACAATTTTATAAAATGCATGTGGCTTCTGAAAAACTAACATTTAGTTTAGAATATATTGGTGAAAATATCTGATTCAAAGTTCTACGAGCTATGGTCTATTTTATTCTTTCAGTTATTGAAAGCACTCAAAAATTTCATGTGTTCCTTTCATACTGGGATTATTGGATTTTTTTTCATGAAATTCCCTAAGAAATTAAAAAAACAAAACATAAACAAATCCAGAGATGTGAGTTTACATAAACTGGAATTACCAGAGTAGCATACCTTGTATTTTAACTACTGTAGCCATTGCAATATTCTAAATTAATTATAGCCTGAGAAACATTGACCAGTCCTCTGATTCATTAATGTCATGTACCTCTTGTTATTCCATCGTTCCTCAACAGCTCTTTATTTTTCTCAACTTTTCAAAACTGTGCCCCATGTCATTTTATACTTCATAGTTATTCTCTTATAGACTCTACCGAGAACTCTAAATTCCCAAATCTTAGTTACCATTGGTAAAATGAAGGCCAATTGAATTGTTCAGTTGATCTTTCCCCTTCCTTACTTTGAGATTTTATGAGTTTAGGATGAACTAAATTTAATGTTCATTTACAAATTTTATACTCACAGCGTACATGCAGAAAGATCACTGTGTGTGGGAGAATGGAAATGTTAACTGGCAGGATTTCATTATCATTTCACTGCACATGTGTACATCAAAACACCATTTTCTGCAAGTCTAATGTATGTAGCTTTGGGGAAGAATAAAGTAAAATTATTCTCCTTCATCTTTTCCATCCAGAAGACAGAAAAGGATCACATATTTTATTTTTAAAAATAGATTTAGTTAATTGAATCTTAATCAGTTATGATAAATAGTTCTTGAGGGTGTGTTTAAAAGCCGTTATTTTTAAGCAAATTTTAATTTGCTTTAATTATTACATTCATATAATATAGGTATTGCTTTTGTCTTGTTCTGGGGCAAATATCTCTTATAGTCAAGGCTGACCTCAGAGTTACTATGTAGTTTTGGAGAAGGACTTTGAATTTCTGATCCTATTGCCTCCAACACCCAAGTGCTAGGATTAAAGGCCCACACCACCACAAACAGCTTCAACTTCAATATTTAAATTGCATTCATTGTTTTGTTCTGACTTCCAAAACATCAATTACCTACTTGTTACAATATTTTGTCAAGAGCATTTATTATTAAGAATGTTACTTGCTATGTAGCCTAGGCTGGATCCAAGCTTCAGATCTTCTTATCTCAATGTTTTTAGTTCTGACCGGCAGTCCAGACCTACTCCAGCAAAGTTATCCAGAAACACAGTTGTTTCTATTGGCAGACCTGACATCACTGCATTATTTACCACCACCCCCATGGTTAAATTGTTTCTCCCCTGTCTGGCTCTGATTGAGGAAAAGGAAAGGAAGACATCTTCAGGAAATGACTTATTTCTCTATAAGTAACAAGCAAGGTGCATATTTCTTCTGGGCATATTTAACCTGTGAGAACTTCATCAAAAACCTCTCACTGCACAATGTAGATTATTTGGTGGTTCATATTTATACATAAAAAACAACCACATGAAGGAGCCACTGGCATCCTGTGATGCACTTTACTAAATGTCTGAATTAGTATATGTTTCATACTTGCCTGGAAAAACTTTATTTTACATGTTTATGCATGACCTGTTGTAACTAAATCTAATTTTTCTGTACATATTTTTCTTGTTTACAGCTGAAAAAGTAAGCTTCATTTTCTTTTTTTACTATTAATATATCTCTATATTTTCTGCAGAATTTTCCTCCAAGGGATTTTGAAATATGAAAGTATTCAAATACTATGTTCTCTATTCATACTTTCTCATTCCAAGCAAAGAAAAAAGTAGATGGCCAACACAAAATAAAATCAGTGGAAGTTTTGGATGTTCTTTGTCCCATAAAGCTTTGTCAGCATTTGTATTTGTTTTCTGTTTTTTTTTTTTTTTTTGCTTTTGTTTTTCTTTTCTTTCTGTAAATAGCACGGTTCTGATTTTCTATTTATATGCAATTTTGTATGCATGAACATGTATGACTCTGTGTCTATATGTGTTTTATATGTTTTTCCTTTGGCACTTTTTTCTCTGTGGTTTTTTTTTTTTTTTTTTGCCTATTACAGGTTGTTGACTTTCGTTTCACCTTATTTCATTATGATTTTTATACTTCTGTTTGTTTTCTAATGAGAGAGATAGAGAAAGAAAGGGTGTGGATATGGATGGTAGAGGAGGTGGGGAGGACCTGGGAGGAGTTGTGGGATGCAGCTAGAGTTTTCCCGCCTGGCCCACAGTCAGGACAAATTTCTCTCACCTGCCAGTCCCACAGCCTCTCAAACCCGACCAAGTAAACACAGAGACTTATATTGCTTACAAACTGTATGGCCGTGGCAGGCTTCTTGATAACTGTTCTTACAGCTTAAATTAATCCATTTCCATTAATCTATACCTTGCCACATGGCTCGTGGCTTACCGGCATCTTCACATGCTCTTTCTCATCATGGCGGCTGGCAGTGTCTCTCTGACCCAACCTTCGACTTCCCAGTTTTTTCTCCTCCTTGTCCCGCCTACACTTCCTGCCTGGCCACTGACCAATCAGTGATTTATTTATTGACCAATCAGCAACACATTTGACATACAGACCATCCCACAGCAGTGGGAAGTGAAACCAAGATCAGAATATATTACATGAAAAAAACCTCTTTTTAATAAGGTAAAATATTTTAAAAAGAAAGCCATATTGGCCCATCCTTTAAGCATATTAGTATTTTCACAGATATTTTACACAGTTACCAGTATTTTTACATGATTATTTGAATTGGACATTGCTGTGGGATGGTCTGTATGTCAAATGTGTTGCTGATTGGTCAATGAATAAATCACTGATTGGCAGTGGCCAGGCAGGAAGTATAGGCGGGACTAACAGAGAGGAGAATTGAGAGAACAGGAAGCTGGAGGAGGAGAGACACTGCCAGCCGCCATCAGGACAAGGAAGATGTAAAGTACCGGTAAGCCACAAGCCACGTGGCAAGGTATAGATTAATAGAAATGGATTAATTTAAGCTGTAAGAACAGTTAGCAAGAAGCCTGCCACGGCCATACAGTTTGTAACCAATATAAGTCTCTGTGTTTACTTGATCGGGTTTGAGCGGCTTGGGACTGGCGGGTGAGAGAGATTTGTCCTGACTGTGGGCCAGGCAGGAAAACTCCAGCTACCAATGGCGCCCAACGTGGGGCAAGAGTTTCCACCTAAAACCTGAAAAAAAAGATTCTAAAACGGAGCTAAAAACAGCTTCCTAATTGTCTCTCTCAAATGAGCGGCAGCTGCTGGTTTGAGCTACTGGCGGGTTCCTAGCGTGCGCGCTCGATCCGCGGTATGGCGGGAATGAGGCCTCTACAAGTGGCACATTAAGCTGCTTGATGGATTTAGCCTTTGCTAGTACAAAACAAAAAAAAAAAAAAAAGAGGTTTCTGGGCTACATGCTGCTTGGATAAAAGCATAGACCCACGATGGCTCCCAGAGCTGGCGGTAAGCATACTGCCGCCATGTTGGGAAGCTGAGGTGGGCGGAGCCAGCAGCCACAGCTGCTGCAGCTTAAAGCAATAGATTCACAATAAGACAGATTCAGATGTAATAGTTTAAAATGTGTGTAAAATATACGTAGGCTTAAAAGAGACAAAAAAAGGTGATATATACAGTATAGAAACAAATACATGGTTTAAAAAAAAATAAAGTCTTTAAAGAGACAGTAAAATTAATATAAAAAATAAGCCACATAGAGATGACTATTACACAGAGAGTCTGGATTGTGTTGTCTTTGGGATTCTTAACTACAGAGAGATGTTTGATTGTAAAGGAAGCTGAGTTAAACCAGTATGTATATTTTAAAGATACTTTGACTTCAAAATTTGGATGTAAGGATATGTTGCTTTGGAAAAGAGTCTCTTTTGTTTCCACAGAAAGCAAGAGGCTATGGATTTGTTCCAGAGTAAGATACATCAGGTTTGACCAGCCAAGACCCCCTAAAAGGTCTCCGATGACACCATGGCCCAGATGATCCAACATCCAAAACCGTTTCAAGACAACTGGCTCAGATGATACAGCCTCACGGACTACTCCATGATCCTAAAATTTTCTTTGTTTCCCCAGAAGATACAGCGCCCCCCTCCAACAGGAAGTAGTAAGAAAAGCTACGCCCAAATTCCCAAATATACCAAGCTAACTTTGGAGATGTGTAAAGGTTAAAACCTTCCTTTTTAAGAAAAGAAAAGGGGAGGTGCTGTGGGATGGTCTGTATGTCAAATGTGTTGCTGATTGGTCAATGAATAAATCACTGATTGGCAGTGGCCAGGCAGGAAGTATAGGCGGGACTAACAGAGAGGAAAATTGAGAGAACAGGAAGCTGGAGGAGGAGAGACACTGCCAGCCGCCATCAGGACAAGGAAGATGTAAAGTACCGGTAAGCCACAAGCCACGTGGCAAGGTATAGATTAATAGAAATGGATTAATTTAAGCTGTAAGAACAGTTAGCAAGAAGCCTGCCACGGCCATACAGTTTGTAACCAATATAAGTCTCTGTGTTTACTTGATCGGGTTTGAGCGGCTTGGGACTGGCGGGTGAGAGAGATTTGTCCTGACTGTGGGCATTGTAAGGAGATGATAGTTTCATATGTATTCCAACTTTCCTTAGGTATCTTGTGAGCAAAAAAAAAAAAAATGCTGGCTGAGTGATTTCCCAAATTATAATCTTAAGAAGGTTTATTTAATGAACAGCTTTGAGTAATGCTCAAAGATGTAGGGTTTTTTTTCCCCAATTTTCCTATGTATAGAGGGTCAGGGCTTTTCATAGAGCAAAGGAGCAAACAGCAGACTTGTCCAATATAAAAGAGAGCACTCTCCTATGGAGAAGACAAGCAAGCTACTCCTGCTTCTGTGCTGAGTTCACATAATTTCATTTTTGAAATTTCTCTTATCTATTCTTGAATAATTAATTTGTCTGCACTTTGTTGAATATCTGTGAACATATGTACCACTTTGTAGTGCATTTGCTATATATTATTATATTATGAATGCCTACATACATACACAGAGAATATACTTACAAAAAGTATATATAGTAGAATTTTGAATGCAGAATACAGTTTAATAGATTTACTATACTAATTATATTTCTGTGTAGATACATTTCTAAATGGTCTTATTAAATAAAAAAAAAACATGGAGCCAGATATGGGGGTGAAAATCTGAGAGATCAGGGAAATAGTGAAAACCACAGCTAACCTTACCTCACCAGCCCCACAGCTTCCAAATGAGAGATACTTCCTATCTACCCATGCCTATATGCCTTGATGTTCTGCCATCTGATTTCCTCTCTCTGTCCAGCTACATCACTTACTCTTCCTGTCCAGCTTTGTAACTTCCTGTCTGTCTCTACAGTCCTCCAGACCTCCATGGTTAACTAGTATTGGAATTTAAGGCGTGTCCAACCACAAATGGTTCTGTTTCCAGGGTGTCCTTGAACTCACAGAGATCCAGACAGATCCCTGCCTGCCAAGTGATAGGATTAAAAGCATGTGCTACCATTGCTTGACTTCTTTGTTTGCTTATAATGGCTTGCCATTTCCTCTGATCTCCAGGCAAGCTTTATTTATTAAAGCACAAATAAAATATCACCACATTTCTAAACTAAACAACATATATTTCTTTGTGTATGACTCTCTAGGGCAAACTGAGCAATGTAAGCTTTGTGTGTTGATAAAGGTTAAGCTCACTAGTAATTAGGCATTTAAAAAGTGGTGACTAATTTGTGAATAATTATTCAAGACATGCCATTAATCATGCTGTTATATAATTAGCACAAACAGTGCATATTTTCAGATGGAAAATGCTGAAATAATTTAGTATCTTCAATTTGCAATTATGGCTCAATTTGAAAACATTGCAAATGTTTACTGTATTGATTATCTGCTCTCTTTCATGGATTACTAATTGTATTTTTGTAGTATTGAAAATCTAACAGTTGCTTTAGATATTAGTTTTCTTTCTCTAAAACTCTACAAATAAGTTTCTATATTCTATTCCATGATATATATTTGTATTATATATAATTACATATCATGTTCAATAATTGAAATATTCTATGAACACATGTTATATAAGTATTTCTATGTACCTACTTTGTTTATTAAAAAATAAAATCTATTTGATTACTCAGAGTATTCTTCCCTTTAAAAGATTTAAGTTAAACTGTGTTGAAATATATTTTTCACATATTCATAATTAACCAAATCTGCTTGTATTTTATTGATTCTAGAACTAAGAATATTGATGGAAACAGAATTCGGCCACAATTTCCATTGTGCCAAGCTTACCCTGGCACAGTGTTCCTTTATCTGTCAGTTGCAAAGACCAGGTGCACCGCTAATAGCTTCAGATATTGCTTCTCCTGAGTGATGTCTCACAGATCTCACTTTTACCACAATCCAAAAGAGCCTCCAGATAACAGCTTTCATCAGGGTGCCACCTGTTAGCTAAGAGATATGGGCCGAGAGGATCTATCCAGCTCCCAGCAGGGCCTTTCTGAGTATCATGCCCCCAGGCTCTTTGGAATAGTCCAAGTTTTTCATCATCTGACAAGCTGGGCCAAATCAGTAGGAGAAGAAACTTGGCAAAGTAAATTCAGCTTTCTGCTCCAAACCATTGTGAGGTTTAGAAACACATCCATTGCTAGTTGCTTCAAGAGTTGGATGCCTTCATAGGAATGTGGGAAGAGTGCTTCTTAAAAACAATCAGCTTTGGGATCTGCATAGTTTTGTGCGTGGAATAGAGTAAGGAATCTGTAACTTACTAGGTCCTTTTCTAGCACTTGCCCATTATCCAGCGTTTAGAAATGGCACACACATAGAAGAGTTAGATGTGGTAGAAAACTGAAGCACCTTGTTGGGATCCATGCCTAACTCAGGCTACAACCCAAACACTTACTTGTCATGTACAGAAAACCTTGATATTGCAGACTATGACCACTGTATTAGTTACTTTCCTATTACTGTGATAGAGAGAGATAATATTGGATTTAGTTGGGTTTATGGTAGAAGCATGGTGCCAGGTGACTGGGGTATCAGCTGAGAGCTCATATCTGAATCCACAAATAAGAAACAGAGAGAATACACTGCAGATGTTGATAGGCTTGTGAAATCTCAAGCTTCACTGGACACACAGCTCCTCCAAGAGGGCCACACCTTCCAATGCTTCCCAAATATTTAAATATAAACTCCTGTGGGGGCCATTTTTTTTCAAAGCACTATAATCATTTTGTTTATTATTGTCACTGGTACTTCTCTGGTTTTATTTCACTACTTTTATAAGAGGTAAAAGAGCACTGCCTTGTGTTACAAGTCTGACTTCTACAGAAGACAAGAAGTTTCCAGCCATAGATATGAGTAGTCAATTTACCAAGTAAAGGTAAAGCAGATTTGTAGATGTTCACTTACCAAATGGGCAGGGTACATTTCCCTTCCTTAAAATTTTGTGTGATTGGCCAGGCGGTGGTGGCGCACGCCTTTAATCCCAGCACTCGGGAGGCAGAGCCAGGCGGATCTCTGTGAGTTCAAGGCCAGCCTGGACTACCAAGTGAGTTCCAGGAAAGGCACAAAGCACAAAGCTACACAGAGAAACCCTGTCTCGAAAAACCAAAAAAAAAAAAAAAATTTTGTGTGATGAACAGAGCTTTCGAGACAACTGTTGAGTTCTTAACATCTTACCAAACTGTTCCAATTCACAGATGTGAGGCAGGTGTAGAAACAAAGCAATCGACAACCTTATCATTCAGTTCTTAGGTATATTTAGACTATAAGTCTCTTCTTGGCCAGTGGCAGATGCAAAGCACGGTCTGCATGCACACTGGCTCAAGAGGGAAAGTGAGGTTTCCAGAGGTACTGAGGCACCTAGTGAGCTTTTCTAGATAGAAAAGGGCTGATTCTCAGCTGATCCAATGCTATGAAAAAAAGAATGGCTTGGGTTCCACACTATTGTTGAAGAATCAGTCAAAAATGAGGATTCTCATGTACAGAAAAAAGAAATGGAAAGGCTCATTTGGACAAAAATAGAAATTTTTACTAGCTATTGTAAATGTAGGACAGCACAGGAACGGAGAGATGTAAAATTCTAATATGTTGGCAGTTTAACATCCAAAATTGAGCCTGAATTTTTGATATGAAAACATGATCAAATTAAGTAAACATGGAAGGAATATTAAACTTATATTCTTCAATTTATTGGTTCTAGAGAGATGGCTCAACTTTTGTTGCTCTCATGGAGGGCCCAGGTTCAGTTCCTAGGACTCACATGGTGGCTCACAAACATCCATAACTACAGTTCTACGGTATCCAAAGCCTTTCTCTGACTTCTGCAAGCACCAGCACACATGTGGTGCACATACTCACATACAGGCAAAAGGCTCCCACATAAAATAAAATGAATAAATCTAAAAGTAAAAAATTTAAATATGTTGGTAACATTAATGGGGGATTTGTATACTGTGTCTAGCAGTTTATGTCTTTTTTATCAAATTATAACCCACCACAATTTTATGCTTTAGAAACACAATACTAAACAAATACAAACTGGGGAGCTGAGAAGTAAGAAGGTGACAGCATGATGTCTCTGGCCATAGGCATAACATCTGATGTTTTTATTGAGACAGAATACATGGAGTCTACAGTGAAAAATCCTATTACAGTTGTGGTTCATATTGCATAAGCAAATAACATTATGTACTGTCCTATTTCAAATATGGGAAGGAAGAAAAGAAAGTTGAATTAAGCTCTGAAAAAAGCCAGTTCATGTGGTGACCCTCTTGGGACATTTTCCATTATTTTTATGTCAAGATTAATGTGCAGCAAGAAACACTATGGCTTTTCTTTCCCTTAGGTTTAGCCACAACTTAGACAAATGACCCTACGTGGTTGCTCAAAGCCCTAAAGCTTTTCTGCTACCAGTGATGGAGCTAGATGGAGTCTCAGAGATTGTAACAGACTGACAACATCTTATGTAAGTGGTGCACACATGCTTCATGAAGGCAGAGAAGGCAATTTACCCTCCACTGAGACTGTTCATTTGTTTTCTAATTGGCTTGGACTAGTTTTGTGCAAGAAACCATTAAATCATAGTTGAATTCAAAGGAGGTATGTGAGGCGTGAGAGCATCTGTGTTGGTAATTTCTAAGTAAATAAATGACACCTATTCCAACGCTTCACAGAGCATTTACAGAAACAATTAAGTTCATGGTCAGTGCTGATTTTTAGGGTTGTAGAAAGATATGTGTGATTTTGATTAAAAGCACATTGTTCCTTTCGGTAGCATGGCCATTGTTATTTTGCTGTTCATAAAATCGTCACTATGCTTTTTTTTTTCTTTTTTTAATTAAGAAATTTTCTATTCATTTTACATACCAAGCACAGGTCCCTCTCTACTCCCTCCTCCCACCCCCAGCCTTCTGCCCTATTACCTGCCCCCCAGTCCCACCTCGTCTAAGGCAAGGCCTCCCCCATGGGGAGTCAGCAGAGCCTGGTACATTTAGTTGAGGCAGGTCCAAGCCCCTTCCCCTGCACCAAGGCTGTGTAAGGTGTCCCGCCACAGGCACTGGGCTCCAGTCTGCATTAAAACATAGTGATGCATGTAATCATCATTATGTTTTAATGTAGACTGGTATAGTCTAGGGAAGCAAATATGAGATTCCTCAATAGACATGTGAGTTCTTGTGGGTGTGCAATTTATAAATGCAAAGGTAGACATGAAGTTTATTTATATATGAAATATAAACAAAAATAAAAATGCACCATTATTTTTTTAATCAATTTTTAAAGCTGGTGGAGTTCAACAAACTTCTGATTGGTTGATTTTCATTTTCTGTAATACATGTATGTAGTCAAATTAGGCCTAAAACTTGTGATTCTCCTGTTTCTGCCACCAGGGTGTAAGAACTAGAGGCTTGTCCTACCATGAACTGGCCTCTCATATTTATGTTTGAAAATATTTATAGGGAGGTAATAGAACAATATGAACCTTGAGGTGCAGCATTAGGATGAGCACTATTTCTTAATACCTGCTTATTCAGATGTACCCCAGGGGAAGAAATATTTTTACAATTAACCAAGGATTTTTATTTTCAAAGCATATTTGCTAAGTTTTCTTTGATTTCTGTGACCATGCCACTTAAATAAGGCAGATGCTACACTTTTGCAAGTATTTGTAAAGTAATCATTATTGTCTGCACTTATTTTAAAGGAATATCTGTCAGTAATTGTGTCTTCTTTTTATAATGACTCAAGTTATCTATAACACAGCACATATTCACATTTGTTGAATGATTTAACAGAAGAGTGAATTTCTCTTCTGGATAGTAAATTCAGCACTTTTTTACACTATTGGCCATCTAAGGTGAGCAAAGTGTTATTATTCCTATTTTTTTATTCCCAAAATTTATGTGTACATTTTTGAGATTATTTATTCAAAGTTAACAAACAGAAAAGAAATTAGTACTTGCAAGCCTGATAAAAATTGGTCGTATTTATGTTTATATTTAGTCTAAATTTAGTGAATGGCTATATAATCATTCCATAATTAACAATTAAAAATTAGGGCATTAAAAGATGACTCATTATCTTGTATAATGAATCTGACATAGTTTCTTATCTTCCTTTATTAAGCAATATAGAGAATAAGCACAGCTTTCTTTCTATCTAATAATTATGTATGATTACAAGCAAAAACAACATAGTTACTAGCTTAGAGGAGTTAAACTTCCAGTTAATATAAAGCACTTATGAAGTCACTGAGTTGTTCACTCTTTAGGATTTTTATCTTACTATGTAAAGCAACCTAAAGCTATTAAGTAAGCCATAAGTATTTCTCAAAGCCAATTAGATCACCATATCAGAACACCTGCCTGTACTGAAACAAGATGATTCTGGAGAGATAAAACTGTAGCCTAATCTCTCTAGGCTTGTAAATGGCCAGTTTCTAAGGACAACATGTCAACTATCTCTCCTTAATACTCCATCCTTATCAAAAGATAGCCAGTGCTTTATTTATAGCTTTATGTGTTATAATATCTATCTCTCATCTTTCTTTCTTTTATTCTTCCTTCCTTTTTCTGTTTTAATATTTGTACCATTGTGCTTGAATATGTAATATCTTCAGCAGTACCTATAGCCATACAGGAAAGCTTATTCTGTAAACTCTTTAGAACTGAAATGCAGGTGGCTTTTTATTCTCCATAGAATTTGTAATGTATTTTAATGTGTCTATTGGGTAAAGAGTATGTTGTAAGAAAAATTACTTTTTAAAAAAATTGGTTTTAGTGTTTTTATTACTTTTTGATGTTTAAACAAAAAAATAGGTATGTAGAATAAGCAGAAAGATTCATAATTAAAAACAAATAAAATGAAGCCCAAACAGGAAATGAAAATAACCCAACTAAATTGTGTTCTGTTTTATATTTTTCACTGGGGGCCTAGAGATATATTAACAACAACCTGAATTGCTTTAATACTCAAAAATCACCATAAAATGTACCCTAGATTTTAAATGCAGAAAAACAGAATATTAAAATGGAACCTAGAAATCAGTACTGATGAGATTCTGATGAAATCAATGTATTCAGAGCTGGTTCATAGACTCTCTTCATTCATCTCCAATAAAGACACTTAACTGTGTTTGAACTTTCACTTTTCAAGATTTTAATGACATTTACATATTTTCTAATTTGAGAAATAGGAGTTCTATCCAAACATCAAGATAAGAAAGTTTGTTCTTACTGGCTGTCAGAATTAACATTCACATGAATCTGACGGCTGACAATAGTCAAAGGAAACAGAAAAACTGGTAGTCCTTGTGCTAACTGCTTGGTGTAGGTATCAGGAGGAATGCAATCTGCACCTGTTCTGTTCTCTACCCAGAATGACAATAATGAAAGTGAAGGCCCGAGACTCCCTTCTAAGGGGGCGGGGGATGGCAACTGATGAATCTATGTGTTTGGAGAAGTAAAGACGCAAAAGCAGTAGATGGGGGCATAGGGTTAGATGGAAGATAGATGATGAGGAGCAGACATTTCAAACCAAGGAATGGAAGGATACGTAAGAGGATATGGGGTCATTCACTTTAAGATACTGATAGCATTAGAATTGATGGAAAAAGGAGGAAGAAAGAGAGTCTTTCAGCAGGAAAATGAAATCAAGCCAAAGATCCAGAGAGTGAGCCCCTGCTGTGCGGTACAGGGAAACTGGTTAGGGCTCCTTAAGTGTGGTCCATGGGCTGATGGCACTGGGGCGCCTGGTGCCATGGTAGATTCCTTGGTCTCTTCCCCGCTGCTGACTGGTGTTGGCCCGGCAGTTTAAAGAAAATCTCAGATGATTTATATCAATATTTGAGATACAGTGGTACAGAGAAACAACGTATGCCTCAAAGAACTCCTTTCTATGTTTTGCTTTCAACAGAAAGTGGAATGATTGAGTGGCTGATGACAAGGAGCATCTCAGCCTCATGTCACTGAAGTAGCCTCGTGGTATGTAAAAGAGGAGGGTCAACTTCAAGGGTTACAAAGACTTGTTTACTGAAAAAAAAAGTTTCTTTTCCTGTTTTCCTTTTTCTTTTTGTTCTTGTCTATGTGTCAATTTTCACTTTTTACAGCAGTATTATTTTGGATTTCCTGAACTGAAATAGTCCAAATAATTGAAATTTAGCACATATATCAGGAGGATAGATACCCACACCACCACTAGTGAATATTAAGAAAAAAAAAATGTTTCAAATGAGTGAAAACAGCCAAGGCATATTGTTTGTTTTTCTAAAAGCAAAAAACGAACAAACAAAAAACAAAACCAAAAACAGGTCTTAAAATGCAAATATTGACAGTGACTGGAAATATATTGGAGGTTTCTTGCGGTCATTTCTTTCTTTTTTCTTTTTTTTTTTTTTCCTGACAGGGTTTCTCTGTGTAGTTTTGCGCCTTTCCTGAAACTCGCTTTGTAGACCAGGCTGGCCTCGAACTCACAGAGATCTGCCTGCTTCTGCCTCCCGAGTGCTGGGATTAAAGGCGGTCATTTCTTTGAATCCATGTTTTCCCAGAAGCCCGTGATGTCTTCTGGGGAGAACTTTACGTTAATCCATACTCAGGACTCAGTCATAAAGTTTTGGATGTAAACTGGTTTGAGTACAGGACAGAACTGGATATTTGTTTTCAATGTTCAATGCTACCAACATGAATAAAGTTGAGAAAATAATTTAAGGAAAAAAAAAAAACCAAAAACAAAAAACCTCTACAAACGACTAAGAAATAGAGAAAGTGGGATTCTGTAACAGAATGAAGCAGATTTCCCGGGAAGGACCTGGGAATTTTGGGGGAAGGGGATTTGAGTGGGGAGGATGACAGTGGTAGATGAGAGAGGTATCTGACTTAATGAGGACCACCGAGACATGCATGTCTGATCGTAACTCAAGTGTAACTAAAATTAGACCGAGTTGAAAATTGTTTGGTTGACTCTCAAAATGGCAGACACTTGTTTTACTGCTGTTCCTGGAAGAACTTTCAGTAAGTGGCTTACTCTGTCTGCTGTAAGAATTTGGTGTTGCTAGAAGAAACTCAAAAAGTTCGACTCATTTCTTTTTAAAAAATATTTAATATATTTTATCTTCTGTGTATAGATGTTTTACATGCGTGAATGTGTGTACACCTCATGTGTAGCTGCTGCCCAAGGAGGTCTGAAGGGGTCATTGGAACGCTTGGATCTTGGCTTATAGGTGGTTGTGATCCTTCATGTAAGTACTGGAAATCGAACTGGGTACTCTTAAAGAACAGCCAGGTCTTTTAACTGATGATCCATTTTTTCGGGCCTCTCTCATTTTTTTTTTTTTTTCTTGTATGCTGACAGCCCTGAAGCCTTAAGTGGTACCTTAAGTGTTTGCTGCTAGTGACTCATCATGGCTAGTGAAGAATTTTCTTCATAAGAATATCTATTGATGAAAATAATATGTAAACTGTTTGTTTATATGCCACAAAATTAAATGGAAAGATGAAAATTTAAGTACTAATATTTTACTTTTTTTGAGAAAAGTTCTCTAAATTCTATTTTCTCCAACTTAGGTTTTAATATAAAGTTTTATGATAATATATTTTAATACTTATGGCTTAAATTTTTATTTACATTGTACTCTTGCATATTAGTATATACTCTATTAAATGTCTCCAAAACAATTTGGTCAGGCATAGGATTACCAGAAATTTCTTTGTTCCTTAAAAGGCTTGTAAAATATCATAATTTTATAAATGTTTTGAAAGGGAAAAATCAGTAGCCATCTTGAGAGATACCTCCCCCTCCCCTCCTCTGAAGGTATTTGCTGACTAGCAGTTTTAGAAGTGACGAGAAGTTGAACTTAAGGCTGGGACAATAAATCTATGTATCCTGGACTTGGCAAAACATGATATGGGGAGTAATGGGCTCAACTGACCAGAAGCTGACCTTAGAGGAGAGTAGGACTGGAACAATAAATCTGAATGTGTCAACAAAAGCAGGACATAGGGAGTAAATAATTTATGTCTCTATAGATACCCTGAATCCTGTTAGCCATCAGTAACCTCATGCTTATAGTTCAGCCAGTAACTGTAAAGAACTACCTTACCCCTAGGCCCCTCATCCAGTCCCAAACTGCATATAAAACTTTCCTGTATAAACCCCTTCAAGTGAGTGCTGGGGCCTTTCTCCTCCACCCACTGTGTAGGATGTTGCACAGGGACCAAGCTTGCTTGTTTTGTTATTAAAAACCTCTGTGTGCTTGCATCGGATATTGGCTCTGTGGTGGTCTTGCTAAGGGGGTCTTGTGACCTGGGCACAACAGTTTGACAGTTTCATACATTTATATCATAAAATTTAATAACTGAAACTCCCAGTTCCCTCCCTTATATATTTCCCTCTCTCACTAGAATTCATCTTCTTAAAAATTTTCCTTCGTACTATATACTACAATATTTTCAGCATTTTTTTCATGAGACAAGAGTGAAAACATTAGGTTGTTTCTTACTTACATTTCTGTCTCCAATGTGCATAATAGTACCTGTTACAGTAGTGATAATATTATCTTTGTTTACATCAGAATCATCAGTTAACATTTTGTCAGTTTGGTGTCTACTTTACATTTCCTCACTCTTTAGCTAATTCGTAATATGCATATTTCATATGTACACACATAGCTGTGTGCTATATGTACTTTTTAAGCAATTAGATAATAATTATTTGTATTTCAGTGTCACACTAACAAACAATTAGTTTTCATCATGATCTTGACCCCCCATTGCTCATATGATCCCTATCCTCTCTCTTTAACTGAATTCCAGGAGCTAGGCCAGTGTTTGGCTGTGGATCACTGCATCTGCTTCCATCAGTTACTGGATGTAGGTTCTATGATGACAATTGGGGTAGTCACCAGTCTGATTACAATGGAAGGCCAATTCAGGCACCCTCTCCACTATTGCTAGGAGTCTTAGCTGGGGTCATCCTTGTGAATTCCTGGGAATTTCCCTAGCACGAGGTTTCTCCCTTACCCCATAGTGACTCTTTCTATCAAGATATCTCTTTCATTGTTCTCCCTCTCTGTCCTTCCCCAACTGGGTCATCTCAAACCCTCATGTTCCCACCTCCCATACTCTCCCAGTTTACCTAATTATTTTCCCTTCTTGGGGTTCTCCATGCATGTCCCTCTTAGGATCCTCTTTTTTACCTAACTTCTCTGGGGTTATGGATTGTATTCTGGTTATCCTTTGCTTTGAGTATGATATCTAGTGTAGCTGAAAGTTTTCCTGTGCCCACCCAGCTCCAACGTCCTCACAGCCACTTATAAAATAATCACTCAGAAGCTTATATTAATTAAAACTGCCCAGCCATTATCTCAAGCCTGCCACAGACTAGTTCTTACATTTAAACTCAGCCCATTTCTGTTAATCTTTATGTTGCCATGTGTTTCGTGGCTTTACCTATGTGCCGTTACATGCTGCTCCTTGGGCAGCTGGCTGGCATCGCTCTGACTCAACCTTCCTCTTTCCACAATTCTCTTTGATTGCTTATCCCGCCTATATTTCCTGCCTGGCTACTAGCCAATCAGCATTTTATTTATCAACCAATCAGAGCAACACATTCATAGCATACAGAGTGATATCCACAGCATATCCAGCTATGAGTGAGTACATATTGTGTTTGTCTTTCCTGATAAGGAAAACCACAGAGACAGCTGACTGGAGCTAATGAGAGCTCGGAGACTCAGGACTGACAGCAGGGGAACCAGCATGGGACTGAACTAGGCCCTCTGAATGTGGATGACAGTTGTGTGGCTTGATATGTTTGTGGGGCTTCTGGCGGTGGGATCAGGACATATCACAGGTGCATGAATTGGCTTTTTGGAGCCCATTCTGAATGATGGGACACCTTGCTCAGCCTTAATGCAGTGGGGAAGGGCTTGGTCCTGCCTCAACTTGGTATGACTTTGGTGACTCTATACTTTTCAGCTCCTCACTACTTGAATCACTGATGATATGTGAACAGGGTGGTAGGATGGATTCTCCTTTGTGCTAGAGTTGAATATCACAAGTACAAATACAGATTTCTGGAAGAGTAAGTTTGTTAGCCTCATTCTGCTGTGTCAGATATGGAACACTTCTTAGCCATTCATCCACCTCTGTCTTCTCAAATTTAGCACTTAAAATTAAATTTGGTCACAGCCTTGATTATCTCCAGAGTTTTATTTCCCATCACTCAAAAGTCTAGAAACTTTTCATCTACATTTGATGAAGATTAAACAGCCACAACCACTTCCCCCTCAACCTCAGCATGCCAGTATGGTGCTGACATTGTAGGGCATGACTTGTACTACCAACTGCTCACTGAAAACAGTGAGTATTGAAGGTGCCTATGGACATATCCAGATGATCTTGGTCACTCACACCTCTTAATTGAAAAGGTGTTTGGGGCAGTTTTTGCAGATGTAATTTGTCTAGTATCTTCTGTTTATCACAATGCTAGGAGTAACCTACCATCCTTTCACAACAGCTTCCAATCTCAGCTGTAGAAGGAAGTCCAAAGCCTAAAAAATATTAACTGCAGCATTTCCTCTGTATTAACAGCCATATAGCCCAGATGCTACTAGTCACCTACTACCTCCAGGAATTGAATAGTCACTGAAAGAAACAAAACCAAACAAATGAATAGCTTCTCCTGCCCCCAACACCGTTAGTAGGATATGCAGTTGGAATGTATGCTGTTTCTTTCACCCAAATATAAAGATGTGAGGAAGAGGTGAAGCAGGAAAGGACAAATAAAGAAGCTTAATAGAATGAGTAGTGTGTTCTAGGCAGGAAACTAATAAGTGGATACCATAGAAAAATGATTCTAAGTTTTTATTTGGTAAAGTCTTTAGAATCACACACACACACACACACACACACACACACACACACACACACACACACACACACAAATGACACTGAATCCCACTTTTGGTCAGGTGATATCATTCTGTCAGTATTTTCCCAGAAAGAAATCTATGCACTTTTCTCCTTAAGAACTCAGTATGCTCTCTAAAACTGAAAGAGAAACTTGGAGCCACAAACCCTAGCTAGAAAGAGACAGTCTCTTACTATTTACAAATGAGTCTTTCCTCCAGCTAAATTTCAATAACTGTGAAGAAATAGGTTTAGATTTTGATTATTTGGTTCTATAATATCGTTTGGTGACCTAGACTACAATTCTGGAGGGAAGGAGCATTTCCAACAGAGGGGGGACATTTATTGTCCAGTATTTCTGCTCAGCCATACAACTGAGAGGAGGTTTGCACCAGACGAATTGACACTCTGTGTGATGATAGGCTTGAGAGAGACTTTCTCCTGAATTTCATATTGATTGTATATGTCAATGCCATTCATTTCTCCAGTTATCAAGTGGAGAAATGTACCAAACACTTTAGGGAAGGGTTGTGATGTATCTGCCTATGACAGAAAGAAGCAAATACTGAAAACATACAGAACCAGTTCATTAGGGAAGATAGCTTTAATTTAACATAAATCATTCTTTACTGAAAGTATTTATTTTCTCAGATGGCAGAGATGGTTGCTTGATCAAGTTTGATTTCACATCTAACTACAGATTTCAAAACTAAAATACACTGTTGTTATTAGTAAAGACCCAAGAAAATGATGAAAAGTGCTGCTGCAATATTTTACCCAGAAATACTGTTAAATTTAAGAAAACTTCATTTTTTATTTTTTGTGTTACATTGAATTACTAGGTACTAATATAATATAGACATACAAGAAAACTGTAATTTATGCAAATCATTGAATTGCATTATCCTACTGAGTCTCGTGGGGCCATTCCAGAAATTTTGGAAGAAGCTATTAAATTGCCTTCTTAATTTGTTTTGCACTTATCATTTTAATTACACATTTAAATTTTTGAGACAATGTTAGAATTCTGTTTTACATCGATTATTTAGAATTTGAAATGTAGAATTTTTACTGGCTTTCATTTATTAATTTACAGGATTCTTAAATTATGAATCAATGTTTCATTTCATTTTAAGCCATTGTCATAGACTCAAAATTAACTTATCAAAATTTCATCTGTTTTGTCTCTTATTTAGGCATGTTGGGTATGAGACATTATTATGGTAGATTAAAACTGTAATAAACCAGGTAATGTTTCCTTTCAAAGGCAGCATTAAAAATCAATTGTAAAGATAGTTTTAATATTTTCATTTGACTTACTTGCTTTAGGGAATGAAGAGCGAAAACAGTTCATGTTAACCTATAGTTTGCAAATTTAGAAGACTCACAGTTATCATTATATATCATCAGATAAAAGCATATACTAGATGCCATCCATTGTGAAATCTTTGACCATAGATGAAACACAGCTGTAGCTGGAGAGTTTTCTCTCCGGGTCTCACCAAGCCCTGGCAGTCCGACAGCCCACTTATAAAATAAACACACAGATGCTTATATTATTTAAACTGTTTGACCTAATGGCTCAGGCTTCTTGCTAACTGTTCTTATATCTTAAATCAACCCATTTCTATAAATCTGTACCTTGCCACATGGCTGGTGACTTACCGGCATCTTCACATGTTTCTTGTCATGGTGACGGCTGGCAGTGTCTCCCTCCTCAGCCTTTCACTTCCCAGAATTCTCTTCTCTCTTGTCCCAACTATACTTCCTGCTTGGCCACTGACCAATCAGCATTTTATTTATCCAGAGTGATAGCCACAGCTCACAGCACAGTAGAATCAGCATAACATCAGCAGCTATTGGGGTGCACTTGACCTCAACAAGTTGCAAGTGTTGAGCCTGAAGAATCTCATGTTTGTGGTCGAGATTGAAAGAGCTCAAGCAGAAATTATGCTGAATTAGCTTCAGTTTGAAAGTTGGGAATGCTTACTTGGATAAGAAAATATAATGAACGTTAGGACTAAAGTGTTGTTAAAGCAACCATGATAAAAGAGGAAATCATCTTATCAGTCAGCTCAAAACTAATGCATCTAATGTTTATGTATTATGTAGAAGGTTATAGGATGAAAATTTGGTGAATTAAAAAGTACAGATATGTTTAAAGAAAGAACAAAATTGCAGGCAACATGCCTTGGAGGACAAAATGTCTTTTTTTTTTTTTTTTTTTTTTTTTTTTTTGCAAGTCTGAGGACCTGAGTTTGGTCTCCAAAACACAGAAGAAGGAAAGAACTGGCATCCTAAAATAATCCTCTGACCTCCATACATGCACACTGGACCACATGCACAACTGTATTCATATAAACATCTTTCACCTTCCACAGTAATGATAAATAAACCAAAAGAAAAAGAAAAAAATGATAGAAAGAGTTATTAAAGAAATATCAGTTGTAAAATTGTCAAGAGTTTTCTCCACGGACAGGGGTTAATGTTGTGAAATCAAAAGTGACAATGGTTAACAAACATCTGAAGGGCTGGGGTTGGCAAAGGTCACACCCATCACTTAAAGTGGATACAAGAGGATTGCGAGTTGTATTTCAGATGGAGCCACAAGGTGATATCTTATGAAAAAAAAAAAAGCAAAAAACAAAACAAAAGATGCTTCCAGTTTGAGGAAACAGGATCAGCTGAGAAGTTAACAAGGTGAGGTTGGCTGTGCTTGTTCTGGTTCTCTGATCTTTCAGAATGCACCTTCATACCTGGCTTCCATGTTTTTTTATTTATTAAGACCATTTGGAAAAATGTTCTACTCTTGGCATCCAACTTATGGGATACAGATTTAAGAAAAAGCCGCTTGCCTGTGGCCTTGCAGTCCCCAGCTCAGGCCCAAGCTACACTGCCCGGTTGTGGTGGTGCATGCTGGTATTATTTTGCTGAAGGAGGCAGAAGCAGGAAGATCTCAAGTTCGAGGCCAGCTTGGAAGGCTTGCTGAGGAGAAGCTGTAGTCAGGTCGGACCACAAATGGTGGCAGTGGGACCATGAAGGCAGCAACTGCTCCACGTTGCCAGCTGCTTCTCATCATGTTGGTGGCAGTGATACTGCTAATGGGGAGGAAGGGTTTACCACTGCTTGTTCAAAGAACAATTGCCAGGACCATAGTGTTATAAGAAAGCATTAGCAAAGTCGGTTTGGAGAAGTTTGGTGAGGCAAGTGGTGGGGAGAAGTTGCTGTGAAGATATTTTCTTCTAGGGAAGAACGTTCGTGATGCTGAGAGGCAGACATTTATCAGACTGTGATTACTCCAAACTAGAGTAGGCACACACACACACACACACACACACACACACACACACACACACACACACACACACATTCTGCAGTGGGCCATGACCACACCTAACCCTGATTTTGAAATCTCCAAAAAGATGATGGGATTCCACAATAACAATTTCACATGGACTATGATAAAGCCATTAAGCTGATTACTACTACCTAAAGATTGGCTTTTGACTACAAACTACTCAGGACAATTTAGAGATGGCTAGCTGAGATGATTCAGACTCACAGACTACTCGAGCAAGAACTTGAGACAAGGCCTATGTTTTCCCATTATGTAGAGACTAGACAACATATGATATAGCTACCTCTCCCAGGACTTGACAGTTAACTCAAAATTTTCTTATCAAGATTCCCTAAAGATGCCTTTGTCCCCAGAAAGCAGGAAATAATTTTAAGAAAACAGCGCCCATATTCCCAAGAGGTAGGGTGGATGGTTTTAGGTTGTTTAATGAGTTATGGATATTGTCATTGTTTACGATTGTTGGTTACAAGTTGTTAATTGTTAATGGTCAGAAGGAGAAAAAAGCTAAATAACAAAGATTAGATTCAGGGTTCTTGTTTTTAAAAAAAGGGAAAAAAAGAGAATATAAATAAGAGGTAGATTATTGAATCTACTCTAAAAAAAGGAAAGCTATAAAAATGATAAAAGGTAGATTATTGAATCTACTATGAAAAGAAAAAAGAGAATATGGATATAATAAGATAAGATAAATTATTGAATCTACTTTTAAAAAGGAATTACTTGTTTTAAATAGGATAAGTAATCAAATTTTGTGTCTGAATTTGTCAAATGTTAATGGACTGAACATTGTTAATGTATATAATGGAGTTTTTTGTCTGAATCTGTCAAATGTTAATGGACTAGACATTGTTAATGTAATTCGTGACTGTTTATATTATATATACTTATTGTACATACTTTTTTCTTATATTACTTATAATTTTTCTTATTTTAAACAAAAGGGGAAATGTGGTTGATACATTGTGCACCCCAATAAACTTATCTGGGGGTCAGAGAACAGAATAGCCACTATATTAAACATCGAGATTAGGCAATGGTAGCACATGGTTTTAATCCTAGTATTCCAGAGGCAGAGACCCAGTAGAATCTCTGTGAGTTCAAGGCCACACTAGAAATAGTCAGGCATGGTGACATATACCTTTAATCCCAGCACTTGAGATCTCATGTCTTGCTTGGGAAAGACACTTGCCTTTAATCCCAGGAAGTGATGGCAGGATGCAGAAAGGTATTTAAGGCATGAGGACTAGGAACTAGAGGCTTTTTAATCTTTTGGGCTTTTGAGCAGCAGTTCAGCTGAGATCCACTCTGATGAGGACATAGAGGCTTCCAGTTTGGGGAAATAGGATCAGCTGAGAAGTTAACAAAGTAAGGTTAGCTGTGGCTTGTTCTGCTTCTCTGATCTTTCAGAATTCACCCCAATACCTGGCTTCCGTGTTTTTTATTTATTAAGGCCATTTAGAAATTTGTCTACAATGCCTTATATAAACAAACTCAAAATTCAACCTGAAGATATAAAGGAATGAGCAAATAAAAACAAAAATGTTGGAAGAAGTGAAATGATCAGAGAGGTAGAGGTAGCTGAAAGTTGTTGTAATGTTGTGTACTTAGCTGTCCTAATTCATATAAGACGCAATAACTACAGTCCACACATCTAATTAAACACTGAACAAATACAACATTCATCTGTGTCTTTTAAACTAATGTGTTTTGCTAGGGTACAAAGAGGTGGCTTATGATTATGTTTTCATACACAAATGTCACTGTACATAGTTCTTAGTTGCTGTCTTCCTTCATTGCACTCCATCATCCCCTGCCTTCCTTTGACTAGCTGACTTTTCCCCTCAGATCATTATGAATTTGCTGTCATATCAGATGCTATCCTATTCAACTCAAAGTTCTTTCTCTTGTTTTAAAGTAATTGCAAAGTAATTACACCTTGAAATCTTTCTTCTTAATGTTTTCTGTGTATAGATTTCACTTACAATTAGTCCAGTCAATCCCTCATGCAATATTTCTCTACCACAGTGCCCATCATCACAGGAATTCACTGCCCAAACTTTCATTTACAGATGAAGTCTTCTCTCTGTCATCATAGTTAGTGTTATCATCTTTCTGATAGACAAGTTTTGTAAAACCTTGTTCAAGCAGGCTATCAATAATTCCTACTGCACAGTCAATGATGGAGGATGAATTTTGTGCATTTGACATCATACATTTCAAAGCAACCTGTAAACCACTCCATGTACCTAATGTATCAGAAACAGAAACACACCTATTTTTTTAGAAAAGATAAACATGTTCAGCAGGGTAGTGGTGGTGCACACCTTTAATCCCAGCACTCTGGAGGCAGAGGCAGGCTACAAAATGAGTTCCAAGACAACCAGAGCTGTTATATAGAGAAATTGTGTCTCAATTTTTTAATAAAAATATTCAAAATATGAGGTTTAAATTTCTGAATTCTTGAAGCTTTTAGTCAAGAAAGAAATACAGACAAATGAGGATAATACATGGAAAAGAGAATGTTTTATGATCTGTCATTTCTGTTTGGAAAGTTTTTTTTTGTCTCAAATATCTTTAAAAATCTTATTATCATTAAAGTCCTCACTGAAATGCCATTATCTTCTATAACTGTTATATATCATATAACATATCACTTAAAAAGAGAAATGGCTCTAAGTCTCTAGCCTTGCTGATATCAAGTGATAAAAATCTTAAAATTCTTCATTTGGTTTCACATCTGTTGGCCAAATTAAATTCAAACAGCGTAAGTCAGGGCTGAGGTCTTTGTTTCTAAATTTATTAATTACCGGAACATTTTTATCAGTTACTAATCACTGGGAGTGAATGAACAAAGACAAAGGAGTGAAAAAGGAATGCAAGTTGCATTGAGAGTGGAAGATTTGAAAGATAGGTTTGCAATTGATATATTCTAGTCAGATCATCTTCACAGGAGAGGATGAAAGCCAGGATGCTTGTGTAATGCAGTTGCCCTGAAGTTCTAAAATTAGATTAAAAGCCCAAAACAGCACAGAAATTGATATCTTCTAAAATAAATTGCTTGAGAGCTTCAGATAAGAAATCTGGGGATTATTTTTGATTTTGAATCAAGCTGTATAGGACTAAGGGTTTTGCTTACAGGTTTGACAGTAAGAAATGAATGAACAGCCCTCCCAAAGGGCATTACCATGAAAGGGGAAATCATACAAAAGCAGCAGCCTGCAGGTAATAGAGAAGGCAGAAATAGAAGTAGAGTCTGCATGCTTGGGAAAGAAGAGCTGGAGTATTCATGCCTGAGGGCAATAGGCTGCATTTTGGTAAATTCAGTACAGCAATGCACAGAGTTTGATAGCCCATGTACAGCAAACACATACTGTGTGTGGCATAAGGAACCACTAAATAAAAGTCAAGAAACTGATATTTCTCATTAGGGTGGGTAAGATATTAAAAGTGAAAAAGCCAAAGAATAAGCCTCAAACATGAATATGCCCACTTGCCTCATTGCCTCATACCACATATAGAGAAAGGACTGGCAAAATTTGTGTTGATAGGCATGAATGGCAGTGGAGTGGCTGCCCAAGTGAGAAGGGCACAAAGTGGGATTCTTGGAAACAGCTCTCAATAAATGACTTGAGAAAACAAACTCCAAGTAGGGCAAAACCTAGGTTCTTAAAGGTAGTTATAAACAAAATATGAAATATATTCATATATTTCCTTTTCTTTTCTTTTCTTTTCTTAAAGCTTTTCTTAAGCTACACGTAGAAAGATAAATAAAACAGACTGAGTGGTGTCATAATATGAAATTAGAATAATTATTAAAAGCTATGATTTTCTGTAGGTTCAAGACTCACCATAGAAGTCATTGATGACTGGTATTCTACCTACACAATTGATAGAATTTTTTGTTTAAAAGTCCCAATAAAAAGGCTACTCCAGAAATGACAGAGCTTCTAGTTCCATTTCTATGATTTACATAGTTCACAATGGTATTATCATGCAACTGTACAGGATATAAGAACTAGCATTTTTTTTTTTTCAAGACAGGGTTTCTCTGTATAGTTTTGGTGCCTGTCCTGGATCTTGCTCTTTAGATCAGGCTGGCCTCGAACTCACAGTGATCCGACTGGTTCTACCTCCTGAGTGCTGGGATTAAAGGCATGCACCACCATTGCCTGGCAGATCTTGAGTCTACATTTATCTATTTTCTGTCTGTTTATTAGCTAGTAAAGAAATTTGCCTTTCATTTTAGTATGAATGAGTAAACACATGTACTGTTCAATGCTTTCACTGAAGATATATTTTCTTACTCTAAAATAAATGTATCAATCAATCTCTAATTGTAGAGTCTTATGGTTTTTTCATAGAGGAATATCAGACTAATGACTTTTCCTCTAAGCAGGGAGATGAAGAAAACACAGGAAGGCTCCTCTGCAGAATGGGAAGGACTCTCACACCAGCTCTTGGCTCCTTTCTACCATGCTCTCTAGTGACTTCTTAGACAAGATCAGGTCAAGTCACAAAACAAGAAATGGTATATGAAAATGTGACTACCAGCTATGGATAAAGTCAGAAAAGTAGAATATGGATGTTTACATACATTTATTCTGTATTATTTTAAATTTCCTCTACTGTATATGGTAAAAGAAATCTTCCTATGAAATCATAAATTGTTTTTAGAAAAAAAAGGGTTTTCTTTAGGGAGCCAAAACTATTTGGCTAACACATACAGTGTCACCACAATCACTTTGGAATAATTAAAAATGGTTGTATGTGTTCAGACACTGTGTTTATTATAGTTATAACCAAAACTAGCTTTTATATATTTTTTTTGTTTATAAATAACTGAAGTACAGAATACTAGGGACACAACAGATGGGGTGAGCAAGCTCATCAAAAACAGAATAAGAGTTCATGGCTCTGACTGTTGCTTAGAATGCATTAGTTTTTGTCAGAGTAACAATTCTTGGTTGTTTGCTTGCTTTCTATTTTTCTTTTGTTTAAAAATAGATGTTTTTCAGTCAATATATTAGGATCATGATTTCCTCTCCCCCAGCTTTTCCTGGATCCTCCCCAGAAGTTCTTAAACCTCCTCTACTTTGTTCTTCCAGTTACACAATCAGATTGTTTTCAATTTGTTACATTCAATTAATAGTGCGTAAGCTACCATATAATTTCAAAAAAATACTTTATGAATTAAGTCATGTCAAGTAGTATCTTAACCAAACCATTTAAAAACCAGTACCATTTCTAAGGTATTATGTCAGTAGACTTTATAGCCATTTCACTTAAAGAGGATGTTTGATTTTTTTCAAACTGTCAATTTTGACAGCAATCACAATTTTTAAATTCTGAATACTGACTTAACTTTTATTCAATCTGCATAAAATTAATCAAGTGTGAGGTAAAATGCATTCCTGTTAAACTTCCCTTAACAACTTAGATTGAAAGTTTTAAATTGCTGTTTGTTATGTTTTGTGCACAAATTAAGATTTGGAATAAATTTAATTAAAGGAAATGACACATGAACCTAAATACTTGAGTTTATCCTGGCGGTGGTGACACATGTCTTTAATTACAGCACTCAAAAGGCAGAGGCAGGCAGATCTCTGTGAGTTCGAGGCCAGCCTGGGCTACAGAGTGAGTTCCAGGAAAGGCACAAAGCTACACAGAGAAGCCCTGTCTTGAAAAACCAAACAAACAAACAAACAAACAAATAAATAAATAAATAAATGCTTGAGTTTTCCATGGATCCATAAAAATCAAAAAGGAAACTGTTACCTGCAGTGATTGGATTAAGGAATTTGGAAGGAATATTTTCTCATACAATATTTTTTCACTGCGTTTAAATTGCTAGTAGGTGTAGAATATAATTTGTCCTTTTTAAAATTAACATAGAATCAGAACAATAGTGGAAAATTATGTGTTGAGAATAAGCAATAGTCTTCAAATTACAACATGATATTAATAAAAGTAACTTTGACTTCAAATTATTCAAATGTAAGCACTATATACCTCCTCAAAGGCATTAAAAGGATGCAAAAGAAATGGCATTTCTAAAAAAAATCTTTGAGCATATTTACATGATTCTCATCATATTGTGTTG
This sequence comes from Peromyscus californicus insignis, assembly GCF_007827085.1. Lineage (NCBI taxonomy): Eukaryota > Metazoa > Chordata > Mammalia > Rodentia > Cricetidae > Peromyscus > Peromyscus californicus. The sequence goes on along the minus strand of NW_026294491.1, from coordinate 44,966,028 downwards.
TTTTAACCAGCTTTCCCTGGGCAGCAGGATACCATTTACTCTTGTAATCATGATAGAATACAATTGCATTTGCTTTTCTCCTTTTAAAGGAGGAAGGTTTCATTTCAATGACAAAATGACTTGTTTTCACATAATGATTTCCAGTATAATTTTATTATTTATTTACTATATAATTATTTTAACTGTCTCACACACTTTAGTCCTAAACGATGGTAAAACTGGCTTCCTAAATCAGAGGTTGAAGCAAAGATGTCTGACTCTGGGAGTCCAGGATGAAAGTTCTTTCTCCATTTTGTTCCTTTCAATATCCCTTACAGTCCCACTTCCTCTGGCTTCTGAATCAGTTACCAGGTGTCTTGGCACTAAATGAATATCAGTGAACTCAGAGAGGTGAGATACTAGGAGCTGATGAGAGCCTTAACTCAATGCTGAAACTTTTTTTTTGTGTCTGGTTAAAAATACGCCTATAATATAATGTAATTAATATGACTAATAGAAATCAAGAGAGATAATCAACATGTATTTTTAAATTAAAGAATCAGTGTGAAATGTTGGAGCTTTGTTTCCCTTTCATTTAAACGTCCATTGCCTATGCCATAGCATAAAAAATATTTTCTCAGTAATGCTTAAAATATTAATGTAAGCCGGGTGGTAGTGGCACAAGCCTTTAATCCAGCACTTGGGAGGCACAGCCAGGCGGATGTCTGTGAGTTCGAGGCCAGCCTGGTCTCCAAAGCAAGTTCCAGGAAAGGCACAAAGCTACACAGAGAAACCCTGTCTCAAAAAACCCCAAAAATATATTAATGTAACATTTATACCAAACCACTTCTTTTTAAGTCAAGTCACTTCTTTTTATGACAAACAATGCATTTTCCATATTTTCATGTTTTCTAGGGTGAATTTATTAAATGCACTTCAGATTTGTTGACTGGCACATAATCCCTTCATGAGTTGAAGAGAATAGAAATATAGGAATTTTATTATGTATTTATAATGTTCTGTATCACCTGTAATATAAAAATATAGATCACTATAAGGTATGTAACTTTGGTAAACAAATAGTTTGCCTCATATTTAATTATAATTAAATATATTAATTATATCTGTTCTTAACTGGTGCATTTTTAAACATTCACCAATAGAGACTTACCTTTCACCTCTGGGAGACAGTCAAAGGCAACGAAAATAGATTATATGACTTTTTCAGGGGGGGGGGGGGGGGCTCCTGGACAACCCTGACCAAAACAATCAAAAGATGGCTTCTTGTGTCTGGTATTGGGGATTTTATTAGGTGGTCTTTGGCTCATTGAAGGAACATTGTCAGCCCAGCTGAGAAAAGTTCTCTAAAACAATTGGGTATAATTATACCCAGAATTGCCAGTATCATTGTTTTTATTTAGGTAAATAGTCATTCCTTATGGTCTTTTATTGTACCTCCTAACTCCTTGCTCTTTACTTAACACCCTCTTTTCCCCAAAAGATACCTCCTTTCTTGCAATTCCACTATCAGATCCTTGTACCCCTCTATGTGCCTTTATGCTTGTCATCTTCTGTATTTATTTTTTTGAATTCAGTGAGTTTGATTTTCTATTGGGTCCACACAACACTTAAATAAAAAAGCTAAAATTTAATTAGATAGTTTAGATGACATTTCTGCATATGCCAACAGATTAATGCATCTAATTAATGACTTCGTAACATTTTTAATGATTTCAATTTTAGTATTTTATAAGTTAATATTCCTTTTGCCACTAGTTTTTTTCAATTAAAAAGCCAGAAAGAGTTAGTGAGATGGTTCAGCAGGCAAAAGTGCTTATATACACATGATGGAATGAGAGAACTGACCTCCCCATGTGTACTTTGGCACCTACTTATGAATATGCATATATAAAATAAATAACTTAATAAATATATACATAAATAATTGTAATTAAAAGTAAGAAAGAAGCGTACAGCACAGGGGTAATCACAATACATCATTCTTCACCTTAAGTGATAATACAAATTTGAATCAACACAAAATAAATTTTTATGTAGTGTTCTACATACTGTTTGATGGTTATACTGTTTACTCTTACTATTGTACTTACACAATACCACTTTGAATCCTAATATTGAAGATAACACCTTATAAGTTATATTTCCCTCTAAGCTGACAAAGCCAGCATTTAAATATTATTTATACCATCCATCCCTCTCAGCCTCAAGGTAAAGCCATTTGCTACTGGTGTATATTGTCATTTATCCTCCCAAATGAGAAAGGACTCTGGCTGTGAGGTTTGTACCAGGCAAGACAGGAGTTAAGTTTCAGTTCGACTAGTTCAAAGCTTGTTGAAGTACTTTAAGTCTTCACTTATAAGCCATTTTTTCTCTCATTAAGGGAGACAGAATCTCAGCTGGCATCATCTGAGAAAACAGAAATTCCTTCAAGAGCCCCGAGGCTGTAGTGATGACATCTCTGAAGTTACAAATATCTGTGTGATAACCCTTTTACTCAGAGAAAATGCATTACTGACTCCAATATATCCATTTTATTTTTCTAAACAGAGGCAATTCTTTCTAGTGATATATTTCTGCCTACTGCATTGGAAACAATCGGCATCTTATATAAGGCTCCTTGATTAGAACTTTTGTTCATCTCTTTTTCTTTGCACTACTATGGGAATGCTGCCTCCCAGATGCCCAACTCTTAACAGCTTTCTAGATATAAACCAATCCGAGCTGATTTTCATGACAATGTGCTTTAAAAGAGAGAGAAAACTTAAAGCAAAACTACACACCATATATATATATATATATATATATATATATATATATATATATATATGTATATCAGAAACCATACAGTATTCCATGGAAATATTTATTTTCAAAAAGTTATAGGTTATTTAATGTGGCCATTGATCATCTTTTAATCAAATATGTTTATTTTGTTATGTGGGATGACTCATCTCTAACAGGCTTAAGAACCAACCAGCCCAAACTAGTAAAAAAAAGGTACTTTTTGAGAGCCAACGTGGGTCTGCCTAAGGACCTTAGCAAGAGCAGCTGAGACATGATCTGGAAATGACCTGGACCAATGAAAGGCAGCCATGTCACACCAGCAGATGCATATTCATCAGACCTTCCCCCAGTGTGGGGTGGAGGGTATATAAGGCATGCCTCTTCCTAAATAAACTGAGCTTGTTGTTTCGACATTCTCCCAGAGTCTGTGTGGTTTGACTCTGTGCCTACTTGGCCCCCTCCCCCAAAGGGAACAACAGCACAGGACCCTGCCACATCGTTAGCATTTATATTTCTTCTTATTTTATTATACATGTTCAGAACATTGTATATATGAAACACAAATGTATTTCTAACTCCAGATACATTTTGCCAAAATACTGGAAAAGCACATTACAGTCTCTTAGGTGGCAATAGATTTAAAAACTTGGAAAAAGACTTTATTATGCATGTATTTATCCACAACAACTGGATAACTAGGTAAATGTTTGCCTGGCTGATATACATCAAGGATGATTAATAAATATTTGATGCATGGATGAATTTCTGATGCCATGGACTATATGAAATATATAAAGCAGAGCTGCTAAAAGGATTACAACCCATACAATTTATACCTTCTAATATGGCACATCACACCATGATTATTGTAAATAAATGTCACTTTTGTTTTGAGATTAATTTTCAGTATTTTCTCTTTATTTTTTTTTCAGATTATAATGTAGTTGTATCATTTCTCCTTCACTTTCTCCCTCTAAACACTTCCTTAATTCCTTCCTGAAAACCTCCTTATTTTCTTTCAAATTCGTAGGCTCATTTTAAAGTCATTGTTAGTACATGTGTGAATATATATGTAGCTACAATTAATTTAAAAATATGTATAGAGCCTGCGTGATTCTACCTGTGTGTATGTTTCCGGGCTGACTCTGTAGTATTGGTGAACCACTTGATGTGTTCTTCCCTGAATACTATTTCTCCAGCTCTCAGCATTCCTTAATTGTCTATAATTTTTTGTATAGTGTTGATACCTCATTATATGTGATCTGTTGTGTCCCTTTAAAGTTGTTAGCATGAAAATGTATTTATGGCTGAGCACTTAGATTGGAGAAGTTATTAGGGGGCTGAACACCATAGAAGACACATTTTCAAAGTAGTCATTAGCCTGAAGCTCTTCCTCTAGGGGTTTGATCTTTCTTCTTTCATTTTGTTTTATGCTGTTTTGTTTTGTTTTGTTTTGTTTTTGTTTTCAAGACAGGGATCCTGGAATGCACTCTGTAGAGCATGCTTGCCTTGAACTTGGAGATCTACCTTCCTCTGCCTCCCAAGTGCTGGGATTAAGGACATGTGTCACCACAGCCTTGGTCTACTGGGTTGTCATTGTGCTTGTCTTGTTGAGGTTTTGTTTTCTCTGTTCTATATAGATCCTCTGGCACTTAACCACATTTCCTCACCATTCTCATAATGTTGCCTGACTCAGGTACAGAGGCTGTGTTATAAATGTGCAAGTTGGGTTTAGGTACATTATCGTCAGTTGTTCTCTGGATTTTGGCCAGTTGTGGCTTTCTGTAATGGTCTCAGCCTCTGTAAGGGGAAAATTATTTGATAAAGTGTGAGAGGTATATTCATCTCTAGGTATGATTATTTAGAATGCAGCTAGGAATTAAGCTTCTTTAGAACATTGGTTTTCCTCGAGGTACCATGGTTTTACCAGCCATGGGGTATAACTAAGTTACCAGCACCAGGCATGAATTTTCACCTTTTGGGAAGGCCTTAAGCACAATCATAAGGCTATTGTTAACCCCCAAGATATAAGTTCCACTATTGCATGTGTGAGAATAACTTTCCATGTTGATCTTTATGGTTCACAAGATTTACAGCTAGACTTATTGATGATTATTGTATTAACCATGGACTGTTCAGTACTTTAGATCCCTAATAGCTATTCCTCATTCTAACTGAAATTTCCCATTGTTTAATATCAGACATCCTCTTTTACTGTGTCTCTTAATCACCCATCTACCATTTCACAAGATGATTTTAGATGCCTCACATAAGCAGAATCATACAAAACTTTTTGCTGTATATATACTAATCCAGGCATCTGAGCATATCAGTAATGAACCCTAGGCCCATCCATGTTACTGCACATAGCAGGACTTCTTTCTTCCTGAAAAATAACACTGCTCTAATATATTTATCAAATATGCATCATTCATAACGTGTGTACATTGGTTGGACTTGCTAATGGCTTTGGTATCTTGAATATTATAATCACTGTCCAAAGTGCTCAGGAAAAATAAGTTCTCATCTCTTACTTTAAGTCAAAAGTTAGAAACTTTAAAAACTACTTCCAACACTGAGACAGGATGGAGCTTGTCTTCCTGCATCATACAGTTTAATAATAATAATAACAATAATAATAATAACCCTGAAGGAAATTCAATGGGTTACTATAGTGAGTAGTACATAAAGGACATACAGTAGTCACAGTCACTGACGTAAAGAAAGTTTTAGTCATCTGACAGAAATGAAATGATAGTTCCCATTTCTCGACAACTTGGTGAAAAGTTAGAGAGGTAAAATAGCTACAGAGAAAAATGTATTAGCAGAGGTTCATGAGGTCTGAGGAACGCATTTATTTGTGCCTCGTGAAGGCATAGGGTTAAGCTCTAACCAAGTTTCCAGGCTAACTAACTAGATAACCGATCCATGTGGATTTACTAAACTACAAACTGCTCATGTTATCAGAAGCAGCCTTGCATGGAAGAAGCAGCTATTTCGTACTTCCTTCTAGAGAGGCCCACTTCTGACTGAAAGCCAAAAGACAGGATAATACTCTTTTCAGAAGCAAATATAGTTTGTGAGTTGCTGATAAAACTCATTTGCTGTCTTGAACAATCCAAGGCACTTAATAATTATACTAAGCCGATTGTTTTATAAATGGCACAGGAAATCATGGACACAACACATGAGTATTTAAAGCCATTATTGACATAAATTTCTTAGATTACAACATATTTGAAAACATTGCCATTCATTGAGAGGACATAGAATCTCCTAAAGTCTTTGAATATGATGCAAAAAAAAAAAAAAAGACTAACATTTTAAGGTTGATAACTCAACATCTATTCTTTCATCCATGTATCAAAGACACATTTCAACTTTAAAGAATAATTATTTAAAAAATGACAACCATATTGCTACGGATAGTGATGTATCTGGTAGATATGGGCTAACTTGAGGAAAAACCTATAAAGAACCATTGCTGGTTGGTCTTTTGTCTAGCAAGAGACATCTGGGAAGATAAAAACCTTAGCTGAGAAAATGTCTTCATCAGCTTATCCTATAGACAAGTTTGGGAGTAATTTTCTTAATTAATGATTGTTGTGTAAGGCCTCTCCTACTATAGGTACTACTAAGCCTAAGGGGATAGTTCCAGGTTGATTATGAAAGCAGACTGAACAAGCCATAGGGAGCAAACTAACAATCAATGTTCCTCCCTGGTTTCTGCTTCAACTTCTACCTCCAGGTGCCTGACTTTAGCTCCTGTCCTACTTGCCTTGATGTTGGGATGTAACATGGAAGTACCCGCCAAATAAACCATCCCCTCCCAAGTTTAATTTTGGAATAGAAAAAAAAAGTAGAACAAAGCCATCATTCTAAGATGAAATTAACATGTAGGATTTGCACAATATGATAAAAATAAAAATTAATAAAATAATAGAAAGAAGCTGTTTCTAACCTCAAAGGTGGATTTTTTTTGTATTTCAATCCAGCAGGCACCACTTTGTTTATACTGAGATAGAAACAATTCCCTTGGGCATAGAATAAAAGTTTTGCTACCTTGAAACAGGAATGAAGGTCAGAAATTAGTGATATAAAACACTAAAATACAGAGACTGGGTCATGATGTTTGATTGAACTAAGATGAAACTGAACTGTTCAGGAATTATGATAAAATCTTCTCAAGAGAAATCTTAGCTTTAATATGCCTATAGGACAGATGCATTTATTCCATAGGACATTAATTTTAGCTTGCCTGACTCAGTAGATGGGATTAATAAGAAATATTGTACATATATATATATATATATATATATATATATATATGTGTGTGTGTGTGTGTGTGTGTGTGTGTGTGTGTGTGTTATATATATTTGTGTTATCCAATAAGTGGTGTCTTATCCCTTATAACATACCATAGATTTGAGTCAATATTTATATTTTTAAAGAAATATCCACACCTGCATCTATTTCCATATCTATAGACAGATATGAAGAAATCATTACTTAGCAAACAATCTGGAAAAAGATACACATTCATGTACACACACACACACACACACACACACACACACACACACACACCACACTTGTTGCTTATGGGCTGAATGACTCTATAAATGTTTATATACTGAATCTCTGGCTAAATGGGATCAGAATGTAAGCATATTTCAAGATGAATTCTGTTTTAGAAGAAAAGAGTAAATCACATCTTTAGGGTGTGCCCTAATGCTGTGTTTAATGAAGCAGTATTTGGGACAGAAAGACATATAGAAAGAAGGTGTAGAGTCTTATGAAGAAGATATTATATACATGCAAACCACGGGCCAGGAACATTCAAACAGAATAAATCTTCCTGACACATTGATTTTGGTTTCCTGGCGTTCAGAAATATGAGATAATAAATATGTATCTTTATATCTACTTAAAAGGAAGCCCCTATTGATTTTCAGTGGATTTGAATCTCAACTGCAGGTTTCTGCCTATGCAGCTTCAATTATAGATATCTGAGTAAGAAAGGGACCTAGAATGCTGGGTATAAGCCAACTAAGAACGCTGCACTAAACATTGTGTATTGGTTAAAATATCTCTTATAGGAACATGTTCTGATGAAGTAGTTCTTAGCTCACATAACTCATTTATTTTTAAATGTGGCATCAATAATCTGTGTTGCTAGCTTATGTTTCTCTGGATTTACACTGACTGGTGAGTGACCTCACAATAAACTATTCCATGATTTCAAGATTGTCTTGATTATGTAGACGGCACATGGAAACTGCAGTTGGTTTTCAAATGAAAGGGAAACAATTATTTTATTTAAATTTATAATAATGACAATTTTCATTCACTGGACACCATTGCATAAGGAATACCTAGTATGCGGAGATTAGCTGTGACTCAATGTGCTACTGTGAGAACATTTAGAGTGATTATATTGGTGAACTCCTGAATCATATTATCATCATGTATCCTAAACCAATATCTAGAAGGTCTTTCTAGCTCAACTCTGGGTGACATAGTGACTAATTTACACCAAGAGTGAACCAAGTTCAGAATTTATACTTTCATGAGCATTTTTTAATCATGTTTTAATACAATGCTTTATTTTGTAATAACTTACATTTGAGTAGTGTAATAATCATAAGAGATACTAAGTATTTAGAATATATTTTTTTATTTAGGATGCACACATTTACACAAAACATATATATGTATATGTAACCAAAATTAATGAAAAAAGAGACCATGAATTTGAAAATGAACAAGCAACAGTATATGAAAGGATTTGGAAGGAGAAAAAGGAAAGGTGAAATGTTGGAAGTATATTATAATTTCAAAAATACTTAAAAATGAAAAGTAGATATAAATCAAGTTAATTCAGTTAAGAAATAAAAAATAATATTATTGTATATAATATTTTCCTGACAATTATCCTGTCTGTCAAATGTACATGTCAGTCATCGATTCTGAACCATCATGGTACTGAGAACTACCTGCAGATATCTGCATTTTTTATTGAACTTCAGAAGATATTATCTTCAGCTTACATAGCAAAGATAGAACAAATCAACAGAAAGACAAAGTAAACAACCCTGATTTAAACTTTTGTGACCTATTCATACTGCTTTCTTTGAATTTTTGAAGAATCTGGTAAGATGATACTAAAATTTATTCTAATAACTATCAAAAAGTACCCCGTAACTTTACATTTCTGTGAGTCAAAGAGAAGGGATGTACTTGAGTAGACTAAACAAGCCTTGGATTTAATCCACAGGCTAAGAAAACACGTTGTGAGTTTGCTGTCTCTGATATTGCATGGATGTTATCCCAGACCTAGGGTGGCTGAGACAGAGGAATCAGAGTTTCAGACCAGCTTGTGTTATAAAGTCAGACTTTATCTAAAAAGTATATTACTAACCAAATCAGTAAATAGAAGTAAAACAATAACAAGAGCTTCAGAATTGATCTCAAATCTAATTGTGGATACTTTGAAGGAATGGATGCATTTCTGTCTATTTTAATGGAGCTATCAGAATGCTGTAATAATTTTGTCAGTTTCCCCAAAGACAAGCTATTCCCAGCAGTGAGGTTTTGTTGACAGATGAGTTATAAAAATGGCTGAGTATGCTACCATGTTTCAGGAGTATCCTCAAAAGATAGCTCAGATTTCCCTGCCAATATGTTGTCTTCCTACATCTGCAGTAGCTTGTCTTATAGATACCTGTTTACTTCTGTCTTCTCAGGGCAAATAAAGCACTGCTGTGAACACATTAATTTGAATGATGTTTATGGAATTGTTCAATGTGTCATTTTATATAAATTTAAAAACTTAGATATTCATATCAATGAAATCAAAGCATTTAAACACTGTAATAATTATAATAATGATAAATCATTTAATTAAGGAAAAGCATAGTATTTTATCAATGAGACAACAGCTGAAAGGATTCAGCAGCAATAGTATGATCTTTATATTAGTGTGTTTATGCACAAGTACATAAGCAAATCCATTTTCCTTGTATTCCAACAATCTTTTTACTGTGTCTAAACTCAAATTGTCCTATTAAGAAGTTTTTTGAAGATTTTTGATATACTTTTTGGTTAAGACAGAAGCCCAACCCCCCCAATGAATCCTTTACTATAATTTGTTGTCTCAATATGCACTTGCTCTCATGACATAAATTGAACCATTTTGTTTTGTACATAACAGCAGGAAATAAGAAGGAATATTGTTTGTATTCATGGTCTCATATTTTAATTTATTTATATAGTCTATATCTGTAACTCTACTATTAGAGAGGTTGAAATATAAGGCTAAAATTGATATGACAATTAGGTAAATGGTAATCTCAAACAGAGTGATTTTATTTTTAACTGTGCTTGACCAGGTTAGATCATTTATGCTAGGAAAATAAATCTTGACATTTATATGGATAATTTTGTGGCTTACTTGTCAACCTTCCTGTGAGACATGGATCTGATTAAACTCTGATTGAGAATGAGAAGTGTAATACATTATTAATGAACTCAGGGTAATTGTGAAGTTTTATGCCTTAGGGATCATTTGAAATTGGTTCCATGGTCAGTTTGAGAAATTATGAGAATCCACCTTCCTCAGAGAGTGCTGATAGCTCAGCATTAGTCATGGGCTCCTCACAGCCACTGCCGAGACGACACTAATGACAGTCATTTGGTGGCATGACCATGCGTTAGAATGCATTTAGAAGAGCATGAAATGTCAAATATGGGAGCAAAGATTTTTCAGCAGTTCTTGGCACTAAAGTCGTCATATTCCCAGAAGTTTAAGTAAGTTTCTTGAAATTATGAACCATCTACAGTAATCATAAAAATTAGTAGAAAAATGTAGATTAAAAATCGTTTAAGTTATATTTTAGAGTAGTTATCAATTTGGACACTTGAAATCATTTTGAGAACCAAACACTGAGAAAGTATTATGAAAGTATGATCTTTAAGCATTTCTCTTTAAATGACTTTTATATCAATAAATTGATTATTCACAGTTTTAGTGTATATACAACATAAAAGCGTATGTATTTTAAATATGCTGAGATATTTCTTCAAACAGCTATGTAACATTAGTAAATTTTATTGTCAAATAATTACATTTTATATAATTATTATAAGTGTACAAAAATACCAAATTAGGACTAATTTGAGTCAGAGAAACATAATAAATAAAGACACGGGTTTGGAAGTAGGTGTGAAATATTATTGGTTACAAAGTGTTCTAGTTTCTCTCTGTTGAAATGGGTGTGGAAGAGCAGAAGGAGGTACAATGTTTGAAGTACTTTGTACATACAGTCTGATGAACCTCCCTGAAAAAGCATTTAGGATTGTTTTAAGAATTCTCTGAGCCTAGGCAGGTCCAAGCCCCTTCCCACTGCACCAAGGCTGTGCAAGGCGTCACACCACAGGCACTGGATTCCAGAAGCCTGCCCATAGACCAAGGACAGATCCCGATCCCCCTGCTTGGGTGCCTCCCAAACAGTTCGAGCCAAACAACCATCTTCTGAATCCAGAGGGCCTAGTCCAGTCCCATGAGGCTTCCACAGCCACCAGTCCACAGTTCATGGGCTTCCACTAGTGTGGCAGGTCATTTCTGCACATCCTCCCATCATGATCTCGACCTCCCTCGCCTGCAGTATCTCTCCTCTGTCTCATCAGTTTTATTCCCGGAGCTCAGCCTGGCGCCTGGTCATGGATCTCTGTATCTGCCTCCATCTGTCACTGGACAAAGACTCTATGATGACAGCTAGGTTATTTGCTAGGCTGGTCACCAGATTAGACCACGCCAAGCACCCTCTGGACCACTGCCAGCAGACCAAGGTGGGGTCAACCTTGTGGATTCCTGAGAGCCTCCCCAGCACCCTGACTCTTCCTGTTCCCATGATGTCCTCATCTATCATGGTATCTTCCTCCCTGCCCTCCCACTCTGTCCCTGTTCCAGCTTGACCCTCCCATTTCCCTGTGTTCTCATCCCCCACTCCTCGTCCTCTGTGGATCTGCCTAGGCTTAGTGTGCTGGGCTCTGCTGACTTCCCTTGGGAGACCTCGATTTGGGGGATGCGGGGATGCAGGGTGGCCTGGGAAAGAGCGCTGGGGGTTGAAAGGAGGGAGAAGGGGGGAATCTGTGGATAGTATGTGGAGTGAGTAGAAAATTTCTTAATAAAGAAAAATGAAAAAAATCTGAAGAGCACTGGACAAATGAGACATATGAATAAGAAGGACAAATTATCTCAAGAAAAACATCTGAAGAAAAAGAGTAGAACTGACCTAATGTTATTGCACATTTCCTATAGGATAAAATTTCATAAATCTTCCCAAATTAAAAAAAAAAAAAAGAGTTCTCTGAAATCCTAGAAATGGTCATTCTGACACATGCCACAAAATGAGCTTCATTGTCATTTCAGCTAAGTGCTGCTACATAATAAAAGTGTGACATTGAAAACAATATTGGAATTGCTTCATTCTGTATAGCTATTAATTTGAAAGGAATTGGGTACCATCATTGTGATACCTGCCTTCACAGGAGCTTGAAATGATTTCAGTACAAACTTAACTATTTGTTGAATCTTTAATGCGATCGTTTATTTGTATATGAGGCTCCACTGGTTCCATGGATTTTTAAACCTGAGGGAAAGAGATACATTATTTGTACAGCTAAAACAAAGTCAGAGAAACTAAAGTCCCATTGAATGTGAAAAGATGCCATACTACTGTTATTGAAATACTAAAATATCTTTATCTTGAAACAGTTCATTCCATGTTTACTCAATTTATTAAAGAGTTGAGGATTTAAATAATTGGTTTTCTTTCATTTAAAAAAAATCAATAAAAAGACAAAAACACTTGTGCCATCGGCTAACCCCTTGTCCATTGGCAAATAATAATAATAATAATAATAATAATAATAATGATAATAATAATAACAATAATAATAATTTCTTTAGAATTTTAGACTCTAAACCCACGCAAATTGATTTCTCACTCTTTCAGTTCACCATTCATATGGTACACATATTTTTTGAGATGTCCTAAAGAAGTCTCAAACACTGAAGCAGAGTCAAATTTTCATGTTGACTAGCCATTAAAATGCACGTTGCAGAAGTCATTCTTCCAATTATGAGTTTTCAGTTGTAAAGGTCCCATACTATTAGTTAATTTGTATGGACTTTGCTATGACTGATGGGGAGTGGGCAGAGAGAGGGAGGTGAGTGGAAAAGAAAAACTATGCAGGAAAACATTATTGATGAGACAATTATTGGCTTAAAAAGGCAAATGGAGGTGATATTGATCTGATTCCTCTTGAGATTGAGAAACAACCCATCAAGCTACTGTTTTAGCTTTCCTTTCATTGCTTCTGATCACACTGTGCTCCCCCTGACCCAGTTCCATGATGAATTCCAGCACTTTCACAGTTTTCAGACACTCCGCCTGGCCAAAGTTCAGCGGTGCAGGCTTCCTTCACCAAGTTGCTTGAAATGGAGACAGGATCTGAAAACTCTGTTGGAGGATTATGACTCCTACAGCTGTTGCTGAGGATAAGTGTTTATAGATAGCTGATCCCCCTACTCTCATGTTCTTACATTCTTCCCTTACTTTTGGAATCATCTTTTTCTACATTAAAAACGTTCTTCTGGCCATTACTACTTAATCAAAATGAAAATATATGCATATTATTTGGCAAAAGAAACCTCTAAATCCCTCCCAACATCCCACCTCCTCCAATAAAACATTGCTGTAGAAATGCTATTTCCCTTTTACAAAATTAAGAAGAGTCTAGAACATATTTCCCACTTAATAATTTTCAAAAAAAATGCTGCAGGCAATAATTATATAAATATTATCTTTTGGTAAATAAAGGTAGAAGACATTGGTCAGGAAAAAGAATATAGAGAGAGTTGAAAAACATAAATACATTAGAATTTTTGTTGTAATATATGATCTCCATAATATATTTAAGCCCAATGACCTCTATGTTTCTCAGTAATATCCAATATAAATAAGATGTGAATTATTTTTAATTTTTTGGCAGTTATAATAAAATAATTAAAATTTATATATTCATTCAATTTAGTATATCAAACATTATGCAATGTTTAAACATTATTAAGGTTATGTACATTTTTTCTAGCTAAAAACTTTATGGTGACGGGTAATCTTTACTGCAAAGTTGACAGAGTTGGAGTTGTCTATGGGATTATTAAAGCACATAGCCTTAGGTATATCTGAGATGATACTGAGAGCACTGCTATAATGGATTGACTGAATTCCTAGTGGGTTCAGGATATGGTGATCTTGTTGGCCAGTAGTAGAAGTTAGAAGCAGGGCTTGCAAGACAAAATATGTGGAGGAAAGTTGAGCACCACAGTGCTTGGGCCTCTTCCTTTATGTTCCTCTGTTTTATATCATTAGGTTATGAATGGTGTCACTCGGCCACATGTTCCCCATCATGATGAGCTAAAATAAATTTTCCCATTTTCAAGTTTATTTTCTTGGGTACAAAAAAGACTGGAAACTACAATCACATTTATGGGACATCTTAATTTGGTGGCTAGTTTTTCAATGAAATTATTTGAATTTTATGTAAATTTATATAATTTATTGTTGAAGATGGAAATGTAAATGCCTGAGCTTTCTAAAGACATTCAAGAATTTTCAAGTAACTAAAAAATTTTGTTAAATTCAAGTTAATAATTAAATTTTGACTTAATATTTATTAAACATTTAAAAATAGTTCATCCTAAATTGATGTTCTTTATCAATATATGTATTAGATATTATATCTTTGAATTTTTATATTAAGTAAAAATTCAGATATTTATAACATACAGCAGTCTGTCTCTCAATGTATCATGCTTCTGGTATCCTTCCTGTTTTGAAAGTGTTATCTGGCCACATTGTAAACTCACTGATATGAATAAAAAGATAAAATTTCAAATCTCACCACAAAGTCCACTATATGCTGGCAAATATGTGGCTTCAAGAGTACAGTAACTTCTTAGTTTCCACAAATTAAATTAAGTAGCTGTTTTTACAGTAAATTCCCTTAAAAACAACCACTGGGCTGCACAACATATGAAAGAGAAAATCAATTATGGTTCAATAATGCCACTCTCGCAATCAATTAGAAATGAACAGAACTGCCTTATTTACAGGAAGCCAGTGGCATAATTTTCTGACAGATATTTTATTCATTTGTGGACATCAAGTACCATTTGTTTAGTTCTAAAAACACAATAACTGGAATCATCTGCGGAAGAGCATACATTTATGCCAGCAACACTAAAATGATTTCAAAGAATTGTTTTGTTATTCTATATTTTTCTATTTAAATACATATTGACATATGTGTAAAGTTTTATGGAAACTTGAATATAAATTTGAAACAAGGGAAAGAAATTAACTTGGATTATTTCATAACTTTTGGTAAGATGTAGATATGAGAAATTGTTATCTCTCACCAGTATTGAAACAGATCCATTTTTACCAATGAGGAGGCTTTTGCATATGTTCACCAACTTCTGTAATAGAACTCAGGTATTAATTTTGATTTTAATTATTTTGTGAGAAAAAAATCTGTTTCAGTTTTAAAATATGCATTTACTTTTATGCATTAAAAACAATGCATCTATTTGTAAGCTTATTTTTCATATTACATGAAATGTTAATAAAGACCAATATCATTTGCCTCTGTATCTTACTGGTTTAGTTGACTAATTTAAATAATTGATTAACATAGATTTAATATTTTTTAATCTCTTTGGCTCTTTCCCATTGATACAAAAAGAAGTATAATTCAGGCAGCTGTCTTGTAAATGTGTACTTATACAACATGTGCACCTCATAGAATGTATTTCCGCTAAGGCCATAACTATACACATATAGTTTAATATTATTCACTGCTTATTGATCATCACAGGCAATTAAAACACTTACACTTGACTAATACATCTTGTGTTAGTAGTTGTACATGAAGAGCACCAGAAGAATGATGTGGAGCATGAACCTGCATCTGGGCCTGGCATTAGCTTTCTAGACAGATATAGGGGTGAGCCATCACCTCACTGATCATAGTACTTTACATATCTCTATACTTCAGTTGAGCATGGGCTATTCTTCAATTCTTCCATCTAATTGAAGTCCTCTGTTTCTTGATGCCTAACTTTCAATTCAGTTTTGTTCCTGGCTTGATGTTGAACTCTGAAGAGTTCACTGAATATCTGGGAAGGATTATTTGATTGGGAAACCCAAGTCTTGTAGTTTCTAGAAATGTCTGACATTTTCAATGGGGTCAAAGGCTCTGCTTCTCTTCTTATTTTTCTTAATAATACTTAAGTCCTAATACCTGTAATAGTCTCAAGTGTCTCCTGAATACATCACTGTGAGAGAAAGATTAGCAGCTCACTCTAATAGGGTAAAGGCTATATGTTTTAGATTATTATTTTAAGATGGATTACATTTTTTATGTGATGGAACATTTGTTTAATGATGCAAAGATATTTTACATTCTTCTATGTTGCATTTGTTTAACTGTGAAGCTGTGTTACTTTGCCTGTCTAAAACACCTGATGGTCTAGTAAAAAGCTAAATGGCAGAGAGAATAAATAGAAGGAGAAATCTTGGAGGAAAAGAAGAAAAGCAAGAGAACAAGGAGAGGAGGATGTTAGGGGCCAGCCACCTAGCCACACAACCAGCCACAGATTAAGAGTGAAAGTAAGTTATACAGTAGTAAGAAAAGGAAAAATCACAGAGAAAAAATGTAGACGGGATCATTTAAATTAAGAAAAACTGGCTAGAAACAAGCCAAGCTAAGGCCAGGCATTTATAATTAATAATAAGTCTCTGTATATGATTTTTTTTTGGTGGCAGTCCCCCCAAAAGAGCTAAAGAGACAAAAGAAAAAAAACAACCAACAACAGATATGTCCTGGTTTCTTTTCCGGTTGCTTTGATAAACAATCTAACAGTGCAATTACGGTAGGGATATCAATACAGCAGGATCATAAAGGACTTGTTCACAGGGCAACAATACCCAAGAAATGGGTAAAATGAATGTATGCTGTTTTTCAGCTCTGTTCCTCCATTTTATACAGTTCAGGATCTCAGTCAAAGATTGGCGCAACCCGCAACGGATATGCCTTCCACTTGAATTAACACAGTCGAAGGTAAGTCTCAAAGCCTTTTCAAGTATCCCATTTTCCAGGAGTATTTAGATGCCCTCATGCTTACAAGTAGTAGTAACCACGAAGAACATTCCCGCATGTTCAGTATTCACAAAATAAAAATAATAACAACAGTAATCCTAATGTTATTACTTTACAGATATATGGGGTGGTTTGAATGACAATGGCCCCCATAGGTTCATGTATCTGAATGTTTGTTTACCAGTTGGTAGACTGTAGGAAGGAATAGGAGGTGTGGCATGGTTGAAGAAGGTGTGTCACAGGGAATGGGCACTGAGGTTTCAAAATTCCATACCAGGTTCGTTCCTGGTCTTATTGCCTAATGTCTATGTAAGTTCTCAGCTACTACTCCAATGCCATGTCTACCTGATGCAATTCTTCTGACAATGATATTCACTGACTCATCCTCTGAAACTGTAAGGAAAAATTAAATGATTTCTTTTTCTAAGTTACATTAGTCATGGTGTCTCTTCTCAAAAATAAAACAGTAACTAAAGCTACATATAATAATGAAATTTTAGTTGTCCATATCCCAAGATTTCCATCTCCAAAATCCTAATGATGACAAATATCTACAAATGTTTCAAAGCATGATTAAAGAAAAAAACTGATTCTCTGGTTTCTATAAAGGATTGGGCTAGTTTTTAATCTTTTTCACTGATGAAATATAGTTACATAGGCAATGATAATCATGCCTCAAATATTTGTTAAAGTTGATTTTTCTTTAGTTCTCTGAAATTATATTAAAATTTTATACAACTAATAAAACTTTGAATAAAATAGAACCCTCCCATTCCCTTAGAGAAATTTTAAATTTTTACTTTATTTAGGATGAATCAGATAATACACCAATATTGTTTTTATATTGTACATTGTGATTAAATGTTACTACATTTATACAAATTGTAATAAAGACATACTACTTAATTCTATTATATTTCAAGATGATAAGACTCAGCATATGCCAATAGATGTATAAATAAACTAACTTAATGAGACATAAAATTAGTTTCTTAATTGCTTAAGTTAACTCTTATCTAGTCAATCTGTATAAGACACACAGTATTTGATATTTTCAAAAGATACTTAATAAATATGTAATATATTTGAAATATTTAAATTCAATCATATTTCCAAGTATTAAGAACGAAAAAAAATGAGTGTTTAAAACATGACAATAGAAGAATAATTAGATATCCTAAATTTATTTCAAATGTTATAAACATTTTTTCTTTGGTGAATTTCATTTGTATTAATAGCATTTACTATTCATTACCTTTACCTTTAAAACTGCCTAACAAAAACAAATTTTAGTGTTATAAATATCTTACCATTAAATTATGTATTTTTCATCTGGACTGTAAACTAACTTGCTTTTGGTCAAATTCAACTTGGTTTACCGGTTTAATACTTGGTTTTCTTTTCTGTCAGATACAAACTGCAGTTGACATTGATAGATGTTCTTCCAGGGCTTGTAAAAATTGAAGTATAGGATTTCACTATATTTGCCGGCCAGGTAAATAATAAGATATTTATATATTTTGGGCCTATCAAATGTATTTTCCTTTCAAATGAAATATCTAGCTCACCTGAGATTAGAACTGACTTGTTCACTATAATCCAAGAGTCAGTAGAATCTTTTCAGAAATATTAGAATCTGAAAAAAAATCATTTTATTTTTAAATGTACTTCAAAAATATATTTTAGATGTATTGACTAGGATCATGCATTTTCTATAGAAGGAAACCTTTGAACTAAGACAAAGCTGATATAACACTCAATATTGGACTCATTTTTATATTTTCAGGATGGTCAGTAAGTTTTGCATATCTATTGGATTATTGAAATATTTTAAATTTAAATCTATAACATATATTCTAATGCATTGGATTTTATAAAATAAAAAGTAATTTTAGATGATTGGATTGAATTTTCATTTAAAAAAAATTACTGTTTTCCAAATGTGAAGAAACTTTATATTACGCTATTAATAAAAATAAAATTGATTAACACATGGTAAATTCACTACAAAGCTGTATTTTGTTAAATCATCAATAAACTGAATTGTTTGAACAAGTACATCAAGCATTTGTTATTTAGTTACTTGAAGTTCTGCTGAACAATAATTAGAGTCTTAAAACCTCATGAATATTTAAAACAGTGTCTGAGGATCCATGTTCTCAATTCTCAGATATACTGAATATAATAAGACGTTTGGGTGAGTACTGCAGCATAAAATGAAAATGATATACATGTTATTATGCAGGGATTTTTTTAGAATAATTATACACAATTACCATTTCTATTGTATTGTGTGGGTTTATTGTCTCATTGACTTCATCTTTAGGAAAAAAGTGGAACTCTTAGTTCATGTGCCGTTAGTTATTGAAACAATCTCTGACCATTTCTTCTGCTTTTTAATGTTGTTATCCCACTTATCATTCTGAGAGAAGCATATTACCCAATCATAGTTCTTTCTGAAAACTGACTCTACCTTGTCCACTGTTCAGTAATACGTACACAGAAGTTGTCATTTTGTGAACATCTCTAAAACACTTCTTCACTTCACAAAGCTGCATCTTAACTTTGCTCCTTTTCAGTAGTGCCCTAATGGTCTCGTGTGTGTGTGTGTGTGTGTGTGTGTGTGTGTGTGTGTGTGTGTGTGTATTTATCTGTATATATGTGTGTACTTACATACATATGTGGATAGACAGATAGATAGATAGATAGATAATTTATACTTTGATTCAATAAAATAATGAGATTGAACTGGGGCACCAACCAAAACTAGGTAAATCTGTCACAAGAGCTATAGGTTATTAACTGAAAATCACATTGCCAGAAGTGGACTTCTTCCCTTATGTGTTGTTACTCAGGGAAGACCCTGAGCACCCATCCCAAACAATCCAAGTTATTGCTATTATACTTGGTTGTCTAGCAGTAATTGTTAGTAAGACTCTATTGCTGAAGATACAAAACATTTGGGTTGCAGGTCACCAAGAAATCAAACCATTACTGATCTGTAAATGTCCTCACAAAACATTCAAGAATCCCAATCTGTGAACTCTTTGAGGTACACTTCCAAAATTCCCAGGAAGATGAGACCAAAGTTGCGATAGCAGTATGACTGTTCTGGTGGTAATCAACCCCCTTCTGACTAAATTTGAGGCTCACACTACAGACGACAGTGTTAGCGGCTACCATCAGTGTTAGAAACACAGTGGGTTTTACATGAATCTGGAGGGATGCTAAAGGAATGAGACACTGAGAACAGTATCCCAAATTTGACACTTTGTAACTTCCTTGCATACGACAGATTTAACTGTTGCTTTTTTGTTATTAAATTTGATCTTTGAAAATTTCATACATGTACCTAAAGCATTCAAATTTCTATTACCAACCATCACTCATCTCCTTCCTTCTTCCCTATTAATCAGTTTCATACGTTCATGAATTTTTTTTGTTTGTATTTTCCTGGTTGAACAGCGTTCTTTGTGTGGCTTTGGGAGTAGAATCACTGGAGTCTGGCGGGTACACTAGTGTTTACACAACTGAATATCATAGCTTCCTTTCTCTGAGTCCACCAGTGACCTATAATTCATGAATAGGATCCCAAGGGCCCCTCTCCATTTTTGACTGATTTTGACAGGGTTTGTCTTGTATAGATCTACAAGTAATCAAAATCACTGTGATTCTGTGATATAAATTGACTATGTCTTTGTCAAGAATGATGGGATTTTACGGCCCTTGTCTATACTTGCAGGACCTTTGAATCTTCCTGCCCACTCTTCTACAATGTTCACTTTAGATCTTGTAGTATAAATGAGTGGTTGAACACCTTATTCAAACTGTGATTATTATTGACAGTCCAAATGTAGTTCTGCTACATGTAGATAACACTGGAAACTAAAATTATTTAAAAATATATAGCAATAAAAAAAATTAAAACTGTACCAATTTTGCGTGGAGGGAGTCTTTCCTGTATCTCTGTACTCACGCATCTGCCTATCAATGGCTAGGCAGCCTCGTGTCATAGAGACATGATGTGACATGGGCATGTCTACTGCTGCTTTCTACTGAAACACCCTTTCCTTTTGGTAAGATGTAATAACTGTCACTCATCAAAAGTCACCTCATTAAATATCCCTTACTCATGCTCCTAAATCATGTCTGTCTACACTATAAACCTTAAATAATAATAAGATCAATTTCTACTTGAAGTAAAGATTTATATGTTCTATGGTATTTTCTTCTTTTCATCACATTTTGCCTTTTCTGAAATGAGTCAACTGGCTACTATTGTATCTCTGACATTTGCAACGTATCTAGAAAGTCTAAATAATTTCAAAAGCAACTTGATAGGATACTTTAGATCAGAGAAGAAATTGAAATATTGAAATTTCCTACTGAATTAATGCTCCATGTGTATCTATTTACCATTCTTGATTGTATTTATCTTTCATATTCCCATTCTGATTCTACAGACATGGATCATTAGATTTTTTTTAAAATAAAAGTAGATATCTTAATTCTTGGAAATAAATTGTCATTTTCTTTTATAAAAAAGCCATTTTCATAAATTGTTTAACAGTAGAATTAGGAAATAGACCATGAACTTTCCCTATTAGGAATAAGAATCCTACAGGCTATTATGGCTTATCACATTGGAATGACCAGTCTCATTTAATATTCTTCCACAGTTAAGCAGATATTTCATAGTCCATCTCCCAATTGTTACATGCACAGTGCCTCATCAGTATCCTCATAGTGCTATGTGTAACTATTTGCAAATGAATAAATGCTTTCCCTGCATGGGATTAGTGTATGATTAGCAAGTGTCTTCTAAGAAAGGAACTGATTTGAAAGCATAAAATCTAACCAATTTACAGAGCTTCCCTGATGAATTCAAGCCTGAATCAATTTGTACTCAGTCTTTTGAATGCGTTGTAATTTTGACTAAAAACTGAAACAAGATTATTTCTGTAAATCTAATATCCCCTTTCTGAAGAACTCTCTGATATAAAGTCTACTGTACCATGAAATAGATCTGTTGTACTTTTCCTTTCAACTCTGATGGCATGCCTAATAAACTCCTGCTTCATTATACAGAAAAAGCATTCATTTCTGAGATGAAGCATTATAGGAAAATGGGTTTCCATATTGTGATTCCACCTGATAGACTATTAGGAAATCTGCAAGTGTATAATTACCAGGAGTAATCTTGTTATTACCAATTGTTCATGACCTGAAAATCAGTTCTAAATTGCTAACAGTGCAATCAGGGATAATTTCTTAAATTTAAGTGGCTCATAGCTTTAAGAAACTTATATAATTTCTCTACCTTCATTTTATCAGCTCTGAAAAATGTAATCATATTTGGAAAGTGACAGCAGTTAACATCTATTAGGAAAGAGATTACTTTATTGCAACTCTAGAGTATAAAGGTTCTCCATGGATACAAAAGAATGACTTAGCACTAATCAAACTTAGAGTCATGGACCTTAAAAATGACCTGCACCCAAGTCCAGAAGTGTCAATGATAGTTTCTAGTGACCTCGTTCCAATTAAGTTTATTAATTAATAATATCTTTTACCACCTTTTGAGTATATTTATCTTTCACTTTCTCCACTTTGATTAAACAGACACAGATTATTAGAATCTGTTAAATAAAATTATACATTGGAACTAAACTAAAGACAGATAATGTGATCATTTCATGGCCAATGACATCAATTTGTTTGTAATATCCTCAAGTGATCATCTTAGTCTGGTGCTGTTGGATAAGGCACTAGAGCAATGATGATAGACAAAGAATCAAGAGAAAGAAGAATTTTAGAAAGAAAACAAGCTGGGTAGTAGTGGTGCACTCCTTTATTACCAGCACTGGGGAGGCAGAGGCAAGAAGTCCTCTGTGAGTACAAGTCCAGCCTGCTCTACAGAGTTAGTTCCAGGAGAGGCTCCAAATCTACACAGAGAAACCCTGATTCAAAAAAAATGGAAAAAAATAAAAACAAAAATAGAATATATTCCTGCGTTTGTTTAAAAAAACAATTACAGACAAATTGTCAAGTCCACGGTTTCATACAACTGCCTGACAATACCATAAAAGTAAACGTTATCAAACTGACTTCATGCATTCTCATTTAGAGTTATTACTTTCCCAGATGAATTTTAAGCAGATTCTATGACTTAAGACTAAAAAAAAAAAAAGTTCAATCAGCACAAGCCAATCAACATCCTATAATCTGTAAGGTAAATATTTTTACTCAACAAAATATATTATAGTTGTAAGATTATTACCAATTTTCTGGTCCTATGATGATTTAATGTTTATGTTCTGATTTCTGTGTAAACTCATCTTTCCGTCATGTTATTAAACAGGTGCTGGCTCAGCACGAAAAACTCCTGCTTAAGGGGAAACAGGTCTGGACAAGAGGTTCCCCAGGTTCCTGCCAACTACTACTCGAGTCTGAGCTGGGAGGGAAGGAGCTTTGACTTGGAATGGTAGACTCTTTCCCCATTACTTAGGTTTGGCCTAGGTCTCCTATCTATGCCTAAAGCAGTAATGAATTCTCACCTTCACTAAAGAAGAGTTCCTACACAAGATGCTGTGTGTTGTGGTCCTTTTATACTTATATTAGTATAAGTTCAAAATGCACAATGATGGGTGTGTTACAATATTTTCATAGTGTATATCATATACATACATACATATATTTATATATAGTGTGTGTGTATATATGTGTGTGTGTGTGTGTGTGTGTGTGTGTGTGTGTGTGTGTGTGTATTTAAAACTAGACTTGCTCTTCCTTTAGTACTGGGAATTGAATCTAAGGTCTCACAATAGGCTTTTGTTCTACCCCTGAGATTTTTTTTTTAATTTTGGTACAAAATTTCTGCTTTTATGCAGTTAATTTTCCAGGAATATGAAAACTGAATACAGAAAAAGGGAGAAAAATATTTATGTATATATGTTGTAAAAGTTATATAAAGCAAAATATTTCATGATGATGTTTGCAAAGTTATTGGATGAAACTCTTTGAGGACATTTATTTATAACTAAATCTTGCTAAGAAGCAATTACTAGTGAAAAGGTCTTTCTGGGGATTGAGAATTTCTAATAAGAACTGTAGACAAATACTATTTTGTGAATTAAGCATCTCAAGTTTCTTGAGCAAGGAAACTATATGAGCAGGAATGGAACAGTAAAACTTATGATATAAATGGCTGCAAAGAGACACTGAAATTTGGATAGTGTTTAAAATACTGTCAGAATAATGTGTAAGCCCTAATTTTGTTATCTTCTTAAAAATCCTTCTGGATGTGGTGTGTGCTATTGTAAAATATGGTATAGGAGGGCTATTTAAAATAACCATTTTCCTTCATTTAGAGGAGAAATCACTCTGACTGATGGGTTTATTAATAATGAAATAGAAATAGATGTGTTTAGGATATTTTTAGAGGTAAAGTTGCCAGAACTTGATGATATATCATTTGTGAGGAAAAAAAGGATGAAGAATAACTCGGGTTTTGAAACTGATCACAATCAACAAGGAAGAATGAAGGTTAAGGGTGTTTACAGAATTATCGATCTAGCATTCATGGAATATGGAAGGTTTAACAGATATCCATCCATGTGATAAGGCAACTGATGTTTAAGGGGTGGAATGTGACTCTGCATCAGTGCCAAGTAGAGGTTAGAGTGTGATTGAGGTTTACATCAGTCAACCATGGGTCTCAATAACCTAATTAATCAACAATGAGTGGAAAACAAATATTCGAGTAAAAGACTGAAAATAGAAACAGCAAAATTCACAGTCTGAAAAATAAGGAAACTTCAAGATTTAGGGGAAAAGTACAAAAGCTACAGGTTATGAAGAAATCAAAGACTTCAAGTGAAGAGATCACAGGGTATTTGAGATTTTTTTTTCTTTTTTCAAGACAAGGTTTCTCTGTGTAGCTTTGCAACTTTCCTGGAACTTACTCTGTAGCCCAGGCTGACCGTGAACTCACAGAGGTCCGCCTGCCTCTGCCTCCCGGGTACTGGGACTAAAGGCATGGGCCACCACCCCCCGGCTGATTCTCACATTCTTGATTCATTTTCTGATAACTGGATTATTTCTATACTATGAATACCATGATGAGAATCCTATGATCATGGACAATGGAGTGTACCATGAGAGCAACTGGAGACATATGACCTGAAAACTGAATTTAAATACATGTGCCCTGATGTAGAATATAAATGAGATTGGGAAGTATAAAGACATTTTTACTTCATCTAAAATTAATGTTCACATGTATTTTAAAATATGTATGATGTATAGCATTTAAAAATTAGATGTAGTGTCAGTAAATGTAGGTTCGTCAATGTAAAACAGGCACTACTCTGCTGGAGAATATGAAGATGGGAAAGATGACAGATCTGTAACATTAATAACTGGACAGTAAATATCTGTACCTTCTGCACATCATTGCTTTGAATCTTAGATATTTACATAATAATGAGGTACATAGGGCTTGATTATTATGTTTGCTTATCCAAAAATCCAGAAATGTAATGAATGCATGAATATCATAAGATTGAACATATTCAAACCAGTTATGCTTAATAATTTATTTGTCAAATAAGGGAGAATTTACAGCTCACTGATTCAAATTGAAATTTCATCTAAATTCCATCTACTTTTTGGCACAGAAAGCTGTAAAATCATGTATATGTACAAGTTAAATGAAGTTTATTGCCCTCAAATCATGTGGAACATAATCTGAAATTGAAAAGAGTCAATCACACATCCTGTTCCCACTAACCTTTCCAGTGTTCCTTATATCACCTGGAATTTTAGTGTTTTGCTACTGATTTGTCCTGAACTGCATTGAAAATAAGCACCTGCCTTGAAGATACAATACCTTTGCCATATGCGAGCCTTCAACCACCATGAACTTTACATTCTTTTAACAAATATTTTCTGGACTTGGAAATGTATGTCAGCATAGCTGCTCTAACTGCCAGGGGTACAAATTTGGTGATTTTTCTTTTCACAAGCCTTCACTTCTAGTTTAAAGAAAAAAGTGGGAATGACTGTTATGGAAGACAGAAATACTATAAGAGGTCACTGTGACTTATTCTATCAGAAGGAACTAGGCCAGGGTTGCCTGTCATGACTTCAGTCAGACATTAAAGTCACAAAGAGATTGTTCTTGTAGATGCCTCTATGAGATTTTCTTTTTTTAAAAAAAATTAATCAATAAATAGAAATTATACAAATGAATGGGATAAAATGGGAAAATGTTACACATGTGTTTCTTATGTACTGATCAAATCAGTATAATTAGTCTATCATTTATCTCCAATTGTTAATCATTTTGCTATAAATCATACTACAAGATACTCTGTTCTAGTTATTTGGAAAATTTTAACACCCAGTTACCAGAGCTGGGTAAAGGGGGCAGCGTCACTGGTAGAGTTTGTCCAAGGAACAGCTGCAAATTACAGTCAGATATGAGAAGAAAGGCCATGTGTCCTGTGGAATTTCATAGTCCACAGGTTTCTGGGAGCTATCACAGGGGTTAAGGAAATCTTTATCTATAATTTTTACCTTAGAGGGTGAGGGCAAGGTTTTATGAAAGTAACAATGTTATTGACATTTCACCTTGGATTGGACAGTCATTTTCACCGTGGGATTAAAGATGAATCTCAGGAGGAATTGCATATTTGCAAGAGTGATATATGATGTAAAAGTCAAGATATGCATAAATTACAAAAATCAATGTGTCAAATTTGTAAAGTATAGTGTTGAAGTGGCTCCCATATAGGCATCTTTTGAAATCATTTTGGTGTCTGAGAGGATTTGTCTCCTGTTCTCATTAATAAATCAGCTTTGGAAATACAAAGGAGGGTGAGGCACACATGAAGGCTGACATTGTTACAAATTTTGTGAGACTCTTCTTTCAGAACTGTGAGCTGGTAATGGTGTAGGATTCAGGGTGATGAGGAAGAGGAGAATGGGGGAACGCAGAGGCTCTTTTGGACTCTTCCCTGAGTGGAAGGTGATCTACATTCCAAGATTTCATCAGAAAGTCAGAAAAGGATCATCTTCAGAAATTCAATGGGCATTTCAGTATTTATCCATAATTTGGGAACACAAGGACTTTAAGATTCTGACTGAGTGCTTTACTTATCATTCTACAGCATTAAGACTTTGCTTATCTTGATTAAACTTTAGACTGATTTCTTCGTGTCTCTATTCTCCTGTTTTAATCAAATAGACTAAGGACAAAACCTTCTTTACCTTGTGCCACTTCATGCCAAAACATAAAGCTTGGTATTTTGTGTATTTGATATGTACATATTTACAAATCCTCTATTTAGTTTTATAAAGCCAATCTTTCTCAAAAATCTTTAAGAGAGCTAGCACCCTAGTTCCTTTTCCTATTGGGGAATGGGAGACTCAATCTCATGGGTATCTGGATGCACCCATACTATCTCTTCCTCTTTGAAAACTAAGAAAGATTGCTTTTCTTTTGGGGAAGGTCAGAGAGCAGACACTTATATCATATGAGTTCACTATCCCTTCCTCTGCTTCTTCTAGCTCCCAGGCTGAGGTCTTAGCACTGTCCTCACTGGTATTACCCTGAGTGATTTACTCATTTTCTGCTCATCTTTTCTGGCTAAGTGCTTCTGCTTTTGACAACACACTTCCTAATTTCCCAAAATTATAACATCTTAAATATTTGTATAGATTCTATTATATTTGGAAGCATGGGGTTGCTATTTACACCGTGAAAGCAAAGGAAGGGCTCTGTCAATATTTACTAGTTAGGAAAGTGTAAAATATGAATTCCAATCAATAGTTCCCAAAAGTTAAACTTAGAAATAGAAAAGAACTTATGGGTGGTATTTGGGGTCTAAACCTTTCTATTTCTCCCACATAGTATGGTCCACTTCTAAACAGGGTTCAGTAGAAAATGGTCGCAATTCCTTCAAAAAGTCTCTGACTTGAGCTGGAGAGATGGTTGAGTGGTTAAGAATACTGGATCCTCTGCAAGAGTACCAGAGTTCAATTCCTATCACCCACATGACAGCTCTAATCCTTCTGTAACTAGTGCCAGGGGATCCAGCAGCCTTTTCTGGCTCCCACGGGCACAGGCATGCACATGGTACACAGAAATACATGTAAGGAAAACGCCCATACACCTGAAATATAACTGTAAGAAAATGTCCCTTGCTTGGAATTTTTGTATATAAAACAATTTATTCTGGTGGAAATTTTGATGAACACCAATATTGAAACTCTTCCTGTATCATATGCCAGTATTTCATACATAATGTAATTATATACTTTCTAAGAGGGCATTCTAGCCACATTTCTTTCTGGTCTTAGTGTTCAAAAACTAGTGCTTTGTGCTGAGTACATACTGTTCTGTTTTCTAATAAATACTAGAAATCACATCGCTTCTGAGGTTTTTCTGCAATCCTGCTAGAAATAAGAGCAAAGCATCAGTCTTTTCAGGGAGAAGTCCTGGAAAGAAGCTTTGTCTACAAAGACTGATTGACTAGTTAGAACCAGTGATATGGCAACAGAGGTTGGATTGTTGTGGGATCAGAGGCTTCATACTATAACTTGGGCTAGCTTTCATCCTCTAATAATCCATTCCTTCAACACTTCCACGTCTGAATTAAGATCACATGACTAATAGATAAAAACCTTTTGGCATTTATGAGCTTAGCAGACTCCTAGTTTTCACTGACCCCAAAGTTAAGAATGCCATCAGATCACCTGAGCAAAGCTTTGTTCATCTTACTTTATCTCTCTGATGTATCAACCATTGTATTTTTTAACTTGTGCTGATTGATGATCTTCTTTATTCTACAATAACATATGACGTTTGGGGTAACCTGAATCTGTCTCCCCAGACCATTGTCTTTTATATCTGGTGACAGAATAAACACTTATTTCCTTTCATGTGAAAGCTATGTATTTGTATTGACAGTCTAAAGACAGCAGTGATGGTAATAAAAGGTGAGACATGCTTTGCCACCTTTAGATGACTTTATAAAACCATTAATTTTCATTCTAGCTTGTCAGGGACAAGGATAGAATCTCTAGCTAGTGGGAAAATACAGACCCCTGATAAGACAGGGAACTAGATCATCTTACAGTCGGGTTGCCTAGCAAGAGGACATTGAGTCAGAGCCCTTGACCCTTTCACCATGTAAACATCCTATACAAACATCCTGTTAGCTTGCCCCACCTTGAGCAGATGACAACTTCTTGCTCCCCCCACCCTGCAGGAACTATATAAACCCTCTTGGAGAAAAATAAAGTTGCACCTTGATCAGAATCTAGACTTGGTGCATTTCCTTTGTATCTCCTGTCCCTATCATTCCGTCCTTAGGGTGGTCAAGAACCTGTTGAAGCCCTGCAGGCAGGGCACTAACTTTTACTTGCATCTAAACTCTTGTGTGCTCCTAACATCTGTTTTCACACACTCTCCATGACAAGTCAACAGATCTAAGATGTGAGGTAGCAGAAAGCAGAGTAGATTGACCTTCACTGATTTTAACAGAGCCTTCAGGAATAATTCATTTTGGAATTCGTGCACCACTGTTTGTGGTGATATAGGATAGGACCTCCATGAGCTCTCTGTCAGTACATGTTGTAGTAGGCAGATAATGACAGTGCAATGAAGTCAAAGCAGGATATGAAGTAAAGAAGAATATTTGGAAATAAATTAATCTTCCATATAGATATAAACAACAGACAACTGGAGTGATTCTCTGCAATGAAAAACACCATTAAAATTAAGTATAAAGAAAAATAAATCCAATAACAAGTTTCTCATGTTTGAATAATAATGCAGAGTTACCAGATGAGTCATAGGGCAAATGATGGTTGATCAATCTAAACCCAAGGGGATGCAAAGGATGCAGCATTATACCGTTGTAAGAAAATACAGATTAGCTTCCTTGCCCCAGACCCCATCCCTGGGCACCAGCCACTCCAGGGAAGACCTGCCCAACTTGGCCCCAGGTTCTGGCCACCAGGCAGGTTCCCTGCTAGCCGCACCGGGAAGGATCCCCTTCTCCAAGACCCCTGGCAGACCCTGCAGTCTCCACGCCCTGCCCCCACGCCCATCCGCCTGAGCCCCAAGCCTCTTCCTGAGACTTAGAGGCCGGCCCCCAGCTCCCATCTTGCTCCGGACTTCCCTTTTACAACACTGGTGAGTGCCCTTCCTTGCCCCAGACCCCATCCCTGGGCACCAGCCACTCCAGGGAAGACCTGCCCAACTCGGCCCCAGGTTCTGGCCACCGGGCAGGCTCCCTGCTAGCCCCACCGGGAAGGATCCCCTTCTCCAAGACCCCTGGCAGACCCTGCAGTCTCCACGCCCTGCCCCCACGCCCATCCGCCTGAGCCCCAAGCCTCTTCCTGAGACTCAGAGGCCGGCCCCCAGCTCCCATCTTGCTCCGGACTTCCCTTTTGGAATACTGGTGAGTACCCTTCCTTGCCCCAGACCCCATCCCTGGGCACCAGCCACTCCAGGGAAGACCTGCCCAACTTGGCCCCAGGTTCTGGCCACCAGGCAGGTTCCCTGCTAGCTGGACCGGGAAGGATCCCCTTCTCCAAGACCCCTGGCAGACCCTGCAGTCTCCTCGCCCTGCCCCCACGCCCATCCGCCTGAGCCCCAAGCCTCTTCCTGAGACTTAGAGGCCGGCCCCCAGCTCCCATCTTGCTCCGGACGTCCCTTTTGGAACACTCGTGAGTACCCTTCCTTGCCCCAGACCCCATCCCTGGGCACCAACCACTCCAGGGAAGACCTGCCCAACTCGGCCCCAGGTTCTGGCCACCGGGCAGGTTCCCTGCTAGCCCCACCGGGAAGGATCCCCTTCTCCAAGACCCCTGGCAGACCCTGCAGTCTCCACGCCCTGCCCCCACGCCCATCCGCCTGAGCCCCAAGCCTCTTCCTGAGACTCAGAGGCCGGCCCCCAGCTCCCATCTTGCTCCGGACTTCCCTTTTGGAACACTGACTTCCCTTTTGGAACACTGGTCTGTCTGAACCAAGTGTGCGGATAAGGCCAAGAACGAACCACAAGGAGATGGGCAGACGTCAAGGCAGAAATATATACAACAAAATGAATAGCAATACAGCATCACCTGGCCCTAGCCCTCCTCCAACACCTAGACCTGAACATCAGAAATTGGAAGAAGCAGAAGAAAACAGCCTTATGAATGACATCATGAAGAAGCTAGAGGCTTGCGTAGAGGAAAAGACAAAAAAATGTGAAGAACGCTGTAAACAACTAGAGGAAAGGGCAAACAAATTAGAAGAAATCAATAAAGTCCTGGAAGAAAACAATAAAATACTGAGAGAAAATCAAGAAAAATCAATGAAACAAATGAAGGAAACAGTCCAAGACCTGAAAAGGGAAATAGAAAAAATGAAGAAGACACAAACAGAGGGAATGCTGGAAATAGAAAATCTGAGAAAACGATTGGGAACTTCAGATGCAAGTATAATCAACAGAATGCAAGAGATGGAAGAGAGGATCTCTAGCGTTGAAGATACAGTAGAAGAAATACATTCATCAGTCAAAGAAAACACTAAAGCCAACAAAGTCATGAACCAAAATGTCCAAGAAATTTGGGACACCATGAAAAGACCAAACCTAAGAATAATAGGGGTCGAAGAAGGAGAAGAATACCAACTCAAGGGCACAGAAAATATATTCAACAAGATCATAGAAGAAAACTTTCCCAACTTAAAGAAGGAAATGCCTATGAAGATACAAGAAGCTTATAGAACACCAAACAGACTAGACCCCCCAAAAAAGTCCCCTCGCCACATAATAGTTAAACAACTAAACGTACAGAATAAAGAAAGAATATTAAGAGCAGCAAAGGAAAAAGGCCAAGTGACATATAAAGGCAAACCCATCAGAATAACACCCGATTTCTCAATGGAGACTTTGAAAGCCAGAAGAACCTGGACAGATGTAATGCAGACAGTAAGAGACCATGGATGTCAACCTAGACTAATATACCCAGCAAAACTTTCAATCACCATAGATGGAGTGAACAAGACATTCCATGACAAAGCCAGATTTAAACAATACTTATCCACAAACCCAGCCCTACAGAAAGCACTAGAAGGAAAATTCCAATCTAAGGAAGTCAGATACACCCTCGAAAACACAGGCAACGGATAAAGCCACAGCAGTAAACCCCAACGTATAGAAGTACCCACACATCACCACCAAAAAATAACAGGAATGAACAATCACTGGTCATTAATTTCCCTCAATATCAATGGACTTAATTCACCTATAAAAAGACATAGGCTTACAGAATGGATACGAAAGCAGGACCCATCTTTCTGCTGCATACAAGAAACACATCTCAAATTCAAAGATAGACACTACCTAAAAATAAAAGGCTGGGAAAAGACTTTCCAATCAAACGGTCTTAAGAAACAAGCAGGTGTAGCCATCCTGATATCCAGCAAAATAGACTTCAAACTAAAATCAATCAAAAGAGATCAAGAAGGGCATTACATACTCATCACAGGAAAGATCCACCAAGATGAAGTCTCAATTCTGAATATTTATGCCCCAAACACAAGGGCACCCACATATGTAAAAGAAACATTACTAAAGCTTAAATCACATATAAAACCCCACACATTAATAGTGGGAGACCTCAACACCCCACTTTCACCATTGGACAGATCTCCCAAATTGAAACTTAACAGAGAAATAAAGGACTTAACTGATGTCATGACTCAAATGGACTTAATCGATATCTACAGAACATTCCATCCTAACAAAAAAGAATATACCTTCTTCTCAGCACCCCATGGAACCTTCTCTAAAATTGACCACATACTTGGCCACAAAGCAAATCTAAACAGATACAAAACAATTGGAATAACCTCCTGTGTTCTATCAGACCACCATGGTCTAAAGTTGGATTTCAACAACAACAAAAACTACAGAAAACCTGCAATCTCATGGAAACTGAATAATACCCAACTGAATCACCAATGGGTTAAGGAAGAAATAAAGAAAGAAATTAAAGACTTCCTAGAGATCAATGAAAATGAAGACACCACATATCCAAATTTATGGGACACTATGAAAGCAGTACTAAGAGGGAAATTCATAGCACTAAATGCCCACATAAATAAGTTGGAGAAATCTCACACTAGAGACTTAACAGCATACCTGAAAGCTCTAGAACAAGAAGAAGCACAGTCTCCCAGGAAAAATAGACGCCAGGAAATTATCAAAGTGAGAGCTGAAATCAATAAAATAGAAACAAAGAGAACAATACAAAAAATTAATGAAACTAAGAGTTGGTTCTTTGAGAAAATCAACAAGATAGACAAGCCCTTATCCAAACTAACCAAAAGACAGAGAGAGAGCATCCAAATCAACAAAATCAGAAATGAAAAGGGGGACATAACAACAGACATTGAGGAAATCCAGAGAATTATCAGGTCATACTTCAAAAACCTCTATTCGACAAAACTGGAAAACCTAAAAGAAATGGATAACTTTCTGGATAGGTACCACATACCTAAGTTAAATCAAGACCAGATAAACAATTTAAATAGTCCAATAACCCCTAACGAAATAGAAACAGTCATTAAAAGTCTCCCAACCAAAAAAAGCCCAGGACCAGATGGTTTCAGCGCAGAATTCTACCAGATCTTCAAAGAAGAGTTAATACCGATACTCTCTAAATTGTTCCACACAATAGAAACAGAAGGAACATTACCAAACTCCTTCTACGAGGCTACAATTACCCTAATTCCTAAACCAAACAAGGATACAACAAAGAAAGAGAACTACAGACCGATCTCCCTCATGAACATTGATGCAAAAATACTCAATAAAATACTGGCAAACAGACTCCAAGAACACATCAAAACAATTATCCACCATGATCAAGTAGGATTCATTCCAGGGATGCAAGGGTGGTTCAACATACGAAAGTCCGTCAATGTAATACACCATATAAACAAACTCAAAGAAAAAAACCATATGATCATCTCACTGGATGCAGAAAAGGCATTTGACAAAATCCAACACCCCTTCATGATAAAGGTATTGGAGCGATCAGGAATACAGGGAACATACCTAAACATAATAAAGGCAATTTACAGCAAGCCAACAGCCAACATCAAATTAAATGGAGAGAAACTCAAAGCAATTCCACTAAAATCAGGAACGAGGCAAGGCTGTCCACTCTCCCCATACTTATTCAATATAGTACTTGAAGTTCTAGCCAGAGCAATAAGACAACATAAGGAGATTAAGGGGATACAAATTGGAAAGGAAGAAGTCAAGCTTTCCCTATTTGCAGATGACATGATAGTATACTTGAGCGACCCCAAAGATTCCACCAAGGAACTGATACAGCTTATAAACACCTTCAGCAACATAGCAGGATACAAGATCAACTCAAAAAAATCAGTAGCCCTCCTATATACAATGGACAAAGAAGCGGAGAAGGAAATCAGAGATACATCACCCTTTACTATAGCCACAAATGACATAAAATACCTTGGGGTAACACTAACCAAGCAAGTGAAGGACCTATATGACAAGAACTTTAAGTCCCTGAAAAAAGAAATTGAAGAAGATGTCAGAAAATGGAAAGATCTCCCATGCTCATGGATAGGCAGGACTAACATAGTAAAAATGGCAATCCTACCAAAAGCAATCTACAGATTCAATGCAATCCCCATCAAAATACCAACACAATTCTTCACAGACCTGGAAAAAATAATACTCAACTTCATATGGAAAAACAAAAAACCCAGGATAGCCAAAGGAATCCTGTACAATAACACAACTTCTGGAGGCATCACGATCCCTGACTTCAAGCTCTACTATAGAGCTACAGTAATAAAAACAGCTTGGTACTGGCATAAAAACCGACATGTGGACCAATGGAATCGAATTGAAGACCCTGACATTAATCCACACACCTATGAACATATAATTTTTGACAAAGAAGCCAAAAGTGCACAATGGAAAAAAGAAAGCATCTTCAACAAATGGTGCTGGCAAAACTGGATATCAACATGTAGAAGGCTGCAAATAGATCCATATCTATCACCGTGCACAAAACTTAAGTCCAAGTGGATCAAGGACCTCAACATAAATCCAGCTACTCTGAACCTGCTAGAAGAGAAAGTAGGAAGTAGTCTTGAACGCATTGGCATAGGAGACTACTTCCTAAATAGAACACCAGTAGCACAGACTCTGAGACAAACAATCAATCAATGGGACCTCTTGAAACTGAGAAGCTTTTGTAGAGCAAAGGATACGGTCAACAAGGCAAAGCGACAGCCTACAGAATTGGAAAAGATCTTCACCAACCCCACATCTGACAGAGGACTGATATCCAGAATATATAAGGAATTCAAGAAATTAGACATCAAAATGCCCAACAGTCCAATTAAGAAATGGGCTATAGAACTAAACAGAGAATTCTCAACAGAGGAAACTCAAATGGCCGAAAGACATTTAAGGAACTGCTCAACATCCCTAATCATCAGGGAAATGCAAATCAAAACAACTCTGAGATACCACCTTACGCCTGTCAGAATGGCTAAGATCAAAAACACTGAAGACACCTTATGCTGGAGAGGATGTGGAGCTAGGGGAACTCTCCTCCACTGCTGGTGGGAATGCAAGCTTGTACAACCACTTTGGAAATCAATATGGCGCTTTCTTAGAAAATTGGGAATCAATCTCCCCCAAGATCCAGCTATACCACTCTTGGGCATATACCCAAGAAATGCTCAACCACACCATAAGAGCACTTGTTCAGTTATGTTCATATCAGCATTGTTTGTAATAGCCAGAACATGGAAACAACCCAGATGCCCTTCAACTGAAGAATGGATAAACAAAATGTGGTACATATACACAATGGAATACTACTCAGCAGAGAAAAACAATGGCATCATGAGGTTTACAGACAAATGGATGGATCTAGAAAAAATCATCCTGAGTGAGGTAACCCAGACTCAGAAAGACAAACATGGTATGTACTCACTCATAGCAAGATACTAGACATGAAACAAGGATGACTTGTCTGCTACTCACATCACCAGGGAGGCTACCTGGAAAACAGGACCCCAAGAAAGACACAGGGATCACCCAATGACAGAGAAATGGAATGAGATCTACATGAACAGCCTGGACATGAGTGGCGGTAATGAAAGGCGAGGGTTGAGGGAAAGAGAGCTTGGGGGAGCGGGAGATCCCAGCTGGATCAACAACAGAGAGGGAGAACAAGGAATAGGAGACCATGGTAAATAAAGACCACATGAGAATAGGAAGAAGCAAAGTGCTAGAGAGGCCCACAGAAATCCACAAAGATACCCACACAACAGACTGCTGGCAGTGGTCGAGAGACAGCCCGAACTGACCTACTCTGGTGATGGGATGGCCAAACACCCTAATTGTTGTGCTAGAAACCTCATCCAACTACTGAGGGATCTGGATGCAGAGATCCATGACTAGGCCCCGGGTGGATCTCTGGGAGTCCAATTAGCGAGAATGAGGAGGGTTTATATGAGCGAGAATTGTTGAGACCAAGGTTGGATAAAGCACAGGGACAAATAGCCAAATGAATGGAAACACATGAACTATGAACCAATGGCTGAGGGGTCCCCACTGGATCAGGCCCTCTGAATGGATGAGACAGTTGATTGGCTTGATCTGTTTGGGAGGCATCCAGGCAGTGGGACCAGATCTTGTGCTCATTGCATGAGTTGGCTGTTTGAAACCTGGGGCCTATGCAGGATTGTTTGGCTCGGCCTGGGAGGAGGGGACTAGACCTACCTGGACTGAGTCTACCAGGTTGACCTCAGTCTGTGGGGAAGGCTTTGCCCTGGAGGAGATGGGAATGGGGGGGGGGTTGGGGGGAAGGTGAGGGGGACGGGAGGGGGGAGAACAAGGGAATCCGTGGCTGATATGTAGAACTGAATTGTATTGCAAAATAAATTAATAAAAAAAAAAGAAATAAAATAAAAAAAAAAAGAAAATACAGATTAAGTAGACGTGTTACTGGCCATCCAGTATGATACAGAGATACATAATCCTCATTCAAAACCATTCATTTTCAGAAAGTTCAAGCTTTTCTGTGACAATAGCTTCCAGCTAAAAAATGTGGGGAGGCACACAAAAAGATATTAATTTTTTCAGTAATATAAAGAAAAGAGAAACACGAATTTCATGACTGGCCTTAGCAGCAGTTAGGTAAAAAGTAGCTTTTTACCAAGGGATTGAGATGGATAGTGTATATCACAGTTCATTATATCTTCACTTTCCCCTAAAGGAGTTAATTTTTCTTAGATTTATTTGTTTTCCTGGAGTCACATCAATATTTTGGTTATTTCATGGATATTTTTGTTCCAATCCACTATTTATTATAGAAATGTGTATTATTCAAGTAGCTATTAATTATATATTGACACTAAATCCTATTGAAAAGGATAGCTATAAGTTGTCTCATAGAATTCAATTGTTTCATAAACTGTTGTAGGAGTCTAGTGTTAATAAACATGTTAAAGCTCTCTGTGGTTTTGGTTATACATCTGAGAACTGTGAATGTCAGTTCAGTTAAGTTGAGCACAATTTCCTGGTATGTACTATAGATTATATCTGAGAAAGCATGGAAATAAAGCAGGAGGCCATACTCAAATTCGGGGTACTTTGACCAGATTGAGTTCTATAGCTATATTCTGACCCTGAACAAGAATAAACATGTCTTATAAATTGATTGCAAATATTTAACCCAGGAGGCATGATTCACGTCCAAGAACAATGCAGGGAACAGAATGCACCTGAGGTAAAAGGCCCTCTGCCTTTTTTCCTGGAGCCTCTCTCAGTTTCCCAAGGCATTGTTCACCATGCATCATTCTTTTGACTCTGTTCTGAAACCTCTCATCAAAGAAGGACTCTTTTTGTTTTTGTTTTTATTTTTCACTTTTATTATTTTTTACTTATTTTACATACTAACCACAGTTTCCCCTCACTCCTCTCCTACTGTTCCCTTCTCCCATCACATTTCTACCCAGCCCCCATCCACTCCTCAGAAAGAGTAAGGCCTCCCATGGGAGTCAGCGGCATGGTTTATCAAATTGAGGCAGAACCAAGCTCCTCCTCCCTCAATCAAGGCTGAGCAAGGCGTCCCACTATAGGGAATAGGTTTCAAAAAGCTATCTCATGCACCAGGGATAGATTCTGGTCCCATTGCTAGGGTCCCCACAAATAGAGCAAGCTACACAACTGTCACCACATGCAGAGGGCCTAGGTCCGGTCTATGCAGGCTCCCTAGCTATCAGTCTAGATTCCATCTGTGAGCTCGCACAAGTTCAGGGTAGAGAGGAGGATATGGGGGATAGGAATATGAGGAGTTGGGATGGTCTGGTTGGGGAAAGGATGGAGAGGGGGAGCAATGAAAAATATCTTGAAGCCCTCTCTAGCTTGAGGCCTGTGTGTAAGGTCTGGCTCGTGGTCTCCAGCTGCCAGGGGCCGATCCCTGGTGTATGGGGCCGCAGGAACTGGCTCCCGGGCCCAGAGAAAGGGACACCCCGGCAGCTCTTGGCTGGGCATGAGGAAATCTCCTGCTCCGAGCATGGCTACTTCTCGATATGAACCAGGGGCTGAAATTGGTGTCGATGCCTATGGGATGGTGGACAACCCCGAGATAATAACCACAGTGGCCACTTTGTGGTCCTCAAGAGTATGAGAGTTCCTAATGAAGGAGGAGCTGGAGGGGGCCTTCCCATCAGCACAGTTCCTGGGGTGGCCTTACTGTGGAAGTTGGAGGCCTTTGAGCATCCCAATGTTGTACAGCTAATGCATGTCTGTGCTACTTCCCGAACTGACCAAGACATCAAGGTGACCCTAGTGTTTGAGCATACAGACCAGGACCTAAGGACATACTTGAACAAAGCACCCCCACCAGGCTTGCCAGTTGAGACCATCAAGGATCTGATGCGGCAGTTTCTAAATGGCCTAGATTTTCTTCATGCAAATTGCATTGTTCACCGAGACCTGAAACCGGAGAACATTCTGGTGACCAGTAATGGGACAGTCAAGCTGGCTGACTTTGACCTCACCAGAATCTACAGCTACCAGATGGCCCTCACACCTGTGGTTGTTACACTCTGGTACCGAGCTCCTGAGGTTCTTCTGCAGTCTACATATGCAACACCTGTGGACATGTGGCGCGTGGGCTGTATCTTTGCAGAGATGTTTCGTCGAAAACCTCTCTTCTGTGGAAACTCTGAAGCTGACCAATAGGGCAAAATCTTTGATCTCATTGGCTTGCCTCCAGAAGATGACTGGCCTCGAGAGGTATCTCTGCCCCAAGGAGCCTTTTCCCTCAGAGGGCCTCGGCCAGTGCAGTCAGTGGTGCTGGAGATGGAGGAATCTGGAGGGCAGCTGCTGCTGGAGATGCTGATTTTTAACCCACATAAGCAGATCTCTGCCTTCCGAGCCCTGCAGCACTCTTATCTACTACACAAGGAAGAAAGTGACACAGATTGAGAAGAGCGGCCGCCATTCCTCACCTCTGGACACTTCAAGCAGCAAGAACCTCAACCTTTGTCTTCCTCTGGGGCTGTGGAGAGTCCTCCACTTTTTTTTACAGAGAATATTTTAAGCCTTAAATGACATTCTCCACTCCTCTTTATGAGGCTTGCCCTCCCATTTCTGTACACTAAAGGGTGGGTATCTCTGTCTTCTTCCCTCCCTCATTTATATTGGGATCTTTTTTATACAACAAAACAAGACAAAGAAATATGGCTTTTTTTTCCTTAAAAAAAAGAAAGAAGGAAAAATATTTTGATAGAGGGGGCCATTGTGAGGTTAGAGGGAAACCTGGTGCCGGGGAAACTCCCAGGAATCCACAAGGATGACTCAAGCTAAGACACCTAGGAACAGTGGTGAGGGTACCCGAAATTTCCTTCTGTAATCAGATTGGTGACTACCCTAATTGTCATCATAGCATCTTTATTCGATAACTGATGGAAGAAAACTCAGAGATCCACAGATAGCTCCTTTTTGTAGCAGACAGAAAGCATTACAAGTCCACATATGTGCAAGTTGCAGATATAAAATAACTGTGAGTGTCAGTCATACAATGATACATTAACAGCACAATACATACCCTGACACCTCAGGGCCCATTGTAGAAGAGAGAGCAGAAAATTGTAAGCCAGAGGAGCAGGGCATCAGGTGAAAGATACCACCAAAAATGAAAGAAAGAGAACATAAAATCGGAATTGCTAGGGCTTAGTACATACTAGGGTGTATCTGGGAGGAATTGAGGGGAGCAATGAAAAGAGAATGTGATCAAGATACACCATTTGAACTTCCCAAATAATTAATAAAATGCTATATTAATGACAAAGAAAACATTTTTAAAAAGTTGAAAGTTGAGACAATAAAATTTCAGTATATCAGGAGAATAGTAATTGTAATATATACACACCTGCCAATAAAACATCCTGTGAAAGAAAATTCGTTAGTCAAGTGTGTGTACAAGAAAAAAAACTTTACCAATTAGAGTTGAATTTTCCATAACCCAATCACAATACATAAATGAATAGGCAGCAAAACAGTGTCAAACAGTACCCACTTGTCCAGTGATTTATATATTCTTCTACCTGTGAATCACAGGCTATACATATTGTAAGTGTAAAACTGAGCAATCTCCATGTGGATGATACCTCAGGTTTACAAGAAAGCCATAGTGAAGTTAATTAAAAAATCAATCCCAGAAAGACATTTAGGGAATTTGCCAATATCTGAAATTAGATAACACTTTTATAAATCACTCACGGGTGAAAAGATCACATAGAAGATAATAGAAAAGATCTTCAGGGGATGGAGATGAACACAGCTGAAAATGTGTACTGAATTAATGAGGGGCTTCAGTTTAAATTTATAGCCATAAGTCTATTTTGAGGGAAAGATGTAATAAAAATCAGTAACCTTGATTGCACATCAAAGAGATTAAAAAATAAAAGTGATTTAAACCCAAGTCAAACACCAGAATTGAGTTCCATAAAAAATAATTTAGAAAATAATGATGATTTTTGGGAAAATACTAATATTCTGTATTAATATCCAGGCAGACTGTCTGGGGGAACAATACATATTACCATAACATGTGGGAAAGACAGACTAACCCATGTTGCTACAGCAATTTACACAGGCCATGGGGGAATTATCAACAAATTTGTGTGATCTTATTTGACAGTCTAGAAAGCCATGGCTTACCAAACCTTAACAAGTTAAGAAAATAGACAAGCAATGACGAAATTGAGCTATAATGAAATAATTTCCCACATAGAAAAACCAAGCATATGCTGGTGATTATGTCAAACAGTTGAAGGAATAACAATTCCAACTGGCACACATTCATTTTTACATCAGAAGAGGAAGGTGCATTATTTTTTGTATAATACTATGAGACCAATATAACCTAGAAAGTAAAATTAGACAGACATGTTTCAATGCCCCCTGTCCATGAAAACAGGGAAAAGAGTATACATGTTAAAACTCATGATTTATCAATTAGGTAACTATTATTGTTTTCCTGATTGCTTCATCTGTAAAATTAAAATATAAATATTTAATAGCAATGACTAAGACCAATGGTGTATGTTTCCTAAGAGTTATTCATTTTGGGTACTAGAAATGTACCTGGGAAAATGAACAATAGCTGCATAAAATATTCATTTGGAGATTAACTTTTAATAATGTCTATGGAACTTGAATTCTCTATAATTAGAGTTAGGAAAGTGCTGTGAATAAAGAGCTCACAGTATTAATAAGAGACAAGCAATAAAGACACTGGAAAACCAAGTGCCAGAGAAGAAATAGAACACAGTGGCCTTGATGAATCTGTTGCAAAAATGATTTCTTCCATTTACATCACCAATTTCTTTTGAAATTCCACAGTTTATAAACTGTTTGATTACATAATCACATCTAGAGAGACCTAAGGTTGAGAGAGAAAGTAATCTATATTTGTACATTTTACAATGACAAAGGGGCTTTCTCATAAGGCTATAAAGAATTAAGTAGATAATTTTCCAGAAATAAGCAAAATTTAAGGTCTGGCACCCAGCCTACACCAAGGGTAGATTGCACATTTGAGTGTAGGACCCAAGTTCTAATTCAGCACTGTCAGCTGTCATGACACCCAGATAAATAAAGGGCTCAAAAAACAGGCAGTTCAAGTAGACAAAAGCAAAATCCCACTATACACCCCTTTCTTAGGCAATTTTGATATAAAATACATCATTAACTCATTTCCAAAGGTCATGTATAAAATATCAATATGAAAATTAATTCAGTATTTTAATGAAGGAGGAGAAAATTAACCTTTCTTCACTTGACCCATCCTTCTCCTCATTTTATTGCTCTGAACTGTAGACAATAACCAAATGTAAATACAACTTAGTAGGAAAACTCATTTTCTTTAAAATAATGTCTGTTTGGCTATTAATGTATTCAGATTCTGATTTGAAGACATAATGGGAATTTTCAACTCTTTCATATCTCAAGATGAAAGTAACACATCAGCAGTCACACAAATGCCAACAAAATTAATCTCTCCTTCACAGCAGTGGGTACCATGCTGATCCATATGTTTGGGCAAATTGCTAATCTATTTATGTGTGCATAATGTTGGATTTTGCTTCAGGTTGCGTCAGAGACATGCTTATAGTAAGTGAATCTTTTACTTGTTCTGAGAGATAACTGTGAGACAAAGGATGAAAGCCATACCAACTGCGGTCTTCATGTCATTCTTCACAACAGTCAGCCACTTGTGTCAGGATAGATTTCAAGGCCACTCAGGCTGACCTCAACAATAACAACTGAAGGTTAATTTCAGGGAAAATTAAATACTTATTTTTAGAACACACAATTAATGTCACAGACATGCATATCAATTACTTTCTAGGGATGATCAGAATACTGGATTTCTTTGGGCTATGTGTATGTACATAAAGTGCATATAATGCAATGTATTTAGTTTG
Organism: Peromyscus californicus insignis; assembly: GCF_007827085.1. Taxonomy (NCBI): domain Eukaryota; kingdom Metazoa; phylum Chordata; class Mammalia; order Rodentia; family Cricetidae; genus Peromyscus; species Peromyscus californicus. The sequence continues at coordinate 44,922,953 of NW_026294491.1, read as the reverse complement.
TAATTAAGCAAGTCAGAACTGGAATCCAAACAATCAAATAGATACACTTAAAGGTGAAGAGTATTCATTTGTCCATCTGACTGTTTTTAATGTTTTCCCTTCGGCTTTACTTGATATTCTTGTAAGATTTTTTACCAGCTCTTTTATTTTGTGGGTGAGAATTACATTTCCCTCTTGTTTATGTCCATTCATATTTCTATTGACATTATATAGTTTTGCCACTTCTACAAATTCAAATAACTATTTTAATGAATGTTATTTTGGATTTTTAAAAAAAATTAATTATACGTATATGTGTTTATGTGAGTGTGGATTTATATACATGAGTAGAGTGTCCCAAAGAGATGTTGGACACTCTGGAACTGGAGTAAAAGGCAGTTCTGAGCCTAATGAAGTAGTTATTGGAAACTAAACTCTTACATTCTTCAAGAGCAGTATGTACTCTTAACTACTGAGCAATTTCTCCTGCCTTATATTTTACAGGTTTTTTTTTTTTTTTTTTTTTTTTTTTTTGGTTTTTCGAGACAGGGTTTCTCTGTGTAGCTTTGCGCCTTTCCTGGAACTCACTTGGCAGCCCAGGCTGGCCTCGAACTCACAGAGATCCGCCTGGCTCTGCCTCCCGAGTGCTGGGATTAAAGGCGTGCGCCACCACCGCCCGGCCAGATTTTTTTTTTTTTTTTTTTTTTTAAAGATTTATTTATTTATTATGTATATAGAAGAGGGCGCCAGATCTCATTACGGATGGTTGTGAACCACCATGTGGGTGCTGGGAATTGAACTCAGGACCTCTGGAAGAGCAGTCGGTGCTCTTAACCTCTGAGCCATCTCTTTTTTTTAAAGAGTGAGAACTTTGGACTAGAGAGATTACTTATAGGTTAAGTATGTTCATTGATTTATAGAGGGCCTAGATGTGGTCTCCACAACCACATGAAGGCTCATTACTTCTTATAACTCCAGTTCCAGGGAATCCAATGCTGTCTTCTATGGATTCCTGCATGCCTACAATATACTCATGTAGGCCTACACATATACAAATAAATAAAAACTACATCTTTAAAAAAGAATAGTGGTTATTTGCCTATTAATAAAGGCTGAAAATAACTTTACTACATATACACATTAAGTTTTCTTTCATTGCAAATTAATAAGAAAATTGGTTGTCATAAATTATAAGAAGCGAAGTTAATGTTCATTTATTCTGTGCTTTATTTAGCTAGGGAATCAGTAAGCATATTCAGTACTAAGAGATTTAACAGAGGGAACACAAGCTCTTGGTAGAGTTTTAATAGATCCTAGTGTGAACTGAAGAATGTTTGAGAGGAAAGGCTAAGACAGACTGTGTAGTTAAAGAGCAGTCCCAACTTTTTTCTTATTCATGCACTTTGTGAATATCACTGAAAGAAAGAATCTGTCAACTGGTTCATAACAATCACAGATCTCTGGGAAAGTGTGAAAGCATTCTCCTGACCTGATTGGGAAGTCTGGACATCTGAGTCTAATGAAGAACAGTGGCTCTGAGGGACTCAGCTCAGTTCTCTGTTCTTTCACCAAAGGTTTTTCTGTGGTATGGGTTCACACACACACACACACACGTGTGTGTGTGTGTGTGTGTGTGTGTGTGTGTGTGTGTGTGTGTGCTGCTTCTGCTCCTTTAAATTTAAAAAGTCTTCCATTTCTTTTGACACCCCCACAACCTGAACCTTTAACTTTAATTCTTGATCCCCAATAAAGGTAAAGTAGATGGAAACAGCCTTTCAAGGTCTACAGACCATTGATCGCCGAGTCTACAGATTGGTTACACCAAAAGTTGTTGAAATTTGTAGTGAAGTGAAAAAAACAGGTTCCAAAAATGATGTATGGTAACATTCTTTTCCTACCATCATTCTAAATAATGAGGGGGCTAGGTCACACTTAGGATTTCTACCCAGCTATCTGCTTGTCTTGTCAAAACTTAACTTTTTGCATTGTTTTCTACAGATATAGCAGAACAAGTATAGGTGAGTGCTTGTTTCACCCCTGCAAGAATGGAGCCCTGCATGACCAACCAGATAATTATTTGTCCCAACGTGTGGTTTCATTTAAAGGCAATAAACACCAAAGGAAAAAAATTTAAAACATAATTAACTTTTAAAGGTATTTCTTTCTCTTCTCTCAACTCATTTCTGTTTTCAAAAGACATTACCCTTCATTTTCCCAACTTCAGTTTCTAATGTGATGGACCATTTATCCTGTAGGCACAAGCTGGAAATAATGAGCTTTGTTTGTACATCCACCAAGCAGCTGTCTCATTTTCCTCACAGAAAAACATGAGTAAAACCAAATGACACAATGGTAAGTGTTGAGTAAGAGAGTCCTTTGTTACTTGAATTATTTCCCCCTGCCACTATATATAATATGCTATAAAATGACAAATATTTATTTTCTAATCATAAATACATTTTGAGTGTAAATACACTTAGATGACGTGTTATTAAGCTTCTGAATACTGTAATATATGTTTTAAATAATCAGTCTATAGAGAAAGTTGTATTGTGGATTATGACCTTAGAGCTTTCAGTTAGGAACAATTGACCCCATTGAATTTAGGTCCATGGACAATAAATACATCAAGGAACAAAACAGAGCAGAGGAAGACTTGTTCACCTCACTGTCAGAACTGGAAGATGGAGGGGGAAGGATTGGTTTCTTATTATCCTCTTCAAAGGCAATTTTGCGATTCCTAGAAGATCTTCCACAAGGCCCTACTTCAAATTCTCCTACATGTTCTAAAATACCAAGTGGAGAAGCTAGCCTTCAACATAGGGCCTTCTGGTATTAGATACTTCCCATAAATTTAGAATCTTTTCTCTGCCATGATAATTGAAAACTGTTCAGGTAAGTTCAATAAACTTAGATATTGTTAAATATTGAGCTTATTTAGCTTAGAAAGAATCTTTGCATTGCTTATCTAAAGAGTAGGTTTGCATATGCTCCTTCAAATATTTATGTCCAATTGAACTAAATTGTATTTTCTTACTTGTTATATTCCCCATTGAATTGTCAATTCTTTAATTTTAATTGTGTTGTTGATATATCTGTTATATTCATATACTAGGTAATATGTTATCATATCATATTTTGATATATAAATCAAAATATATATTAGGTTGGGCTTCACAGTGTATCCTGGGCTTGCTTGGCTGGCTTTGAACTGTGATTATGGAGATGCCTGTATTTGATCTGTTATGTGTGATATAAATATGCATTAAAAACTGTACATCTAGGAAAATATAAAAACTGTATTTTAAGATCTAAATAATCTCAGTAAATTAAAAATAATAGACTTCATTTGAGAAATCAAGTTTGCCCAATTCAAGACCTTGTTTTTTCATAACATTCATCTACAAAAAGATGTAGAGTTCCTTAGTAATGTATCTGATTCTAGGAGTATATCACAGATTTATAAGTGAGCATGCTGTTTTTTATGACTGGCAGTTGAGAAGAAGTAATGAAGCATTTTAAAAACTACCTCTTAATTGTTTTTAATCAATGTGGTAAAATAAGAAACTATGATATATATGGTGATATTTTATTTGTATTAAAATGTTATTTGTATGTTAATAAATAAAGTTGCCCGGGAGTCAGAGCTATTAGCAAGCCATAGGAAAGCAGGGCAGCGGTAGCGTACGCTTGTAATTCCAGCACTTGGTAGGCAGAGCTGGGTAAGTCTCTGTGTGTTCAGGGATACAGCCATTATTGGATACACATGCCTTTAATCTTAATACCAATCATGGAAAACCTGGAGGCCTATACAGACAGGCCGTGAGGAGGCGGTCATGTGGTTGGGTTTACAACCAATGAGAAGGCAGGACAGGAACTCTATATAAAGACTTTAACACAGGGGTAGCTCTGGTTCGGAGAGGTAGGACCACCGCAGGAGGAAGGGTAAGGTTTTAGCTCTTAGCTCTGACCTCTTGGCTTTCTTCTTTGCATTGGTTCTGTGTTTATTATTTAATAAGAAGGTTGGATACATCTACATATACTCAGAAATCAAAACCATGCTATTATGCTGAAGGGACACAAGAGACAACTGAAAGCTGGTTACTAAAATTACTGCTTGAACCACCACAGTAACAAAAATCATTATTGTCAAAACTAGAAATAAATATCTCTGTGTTTATAAAGATAAAAACAAATAATTGCATAAAAATGTGATATAATAGTGGTAGATTCTCTCCTAAGGTTCATGACCTGTGTAGGTATAGTTTACTGGTCCTGAATATGGTGACAGGTATTGGTTTTATCTTATGGAGAATTACTTAAATCCAACCACAAAGTGGTTGGTGATTTCCATATTGTTCTTGACACTTTTGAACTAGTGGGCATTTATTGCCAGACTATTACTTATTGCAACTTTTGGAGAGTGATGCCTCCCTTCCTCCTTTGATTGCATGCCTAGCACATTCTAGCACTGTTAAAGCTAGCCAATAGTTATGAAACTTCCAGATGAGTATCTGTTTTGTTTCTCCATATTCTATGATTCAAATACGTGTTATCTCCATTAATAGTGACTTAGCATCAAATTCCTGAGGGGAAACAAAGAACTGGAAGTATCCTGTGATATATGTGGGCCTATGGGACCTCACTGGCAAAACACTCCAGGGAGGTAAGCCATTCTTGATATCTGTATTTGTATTTGTTAGCCTGGGGTGTTTAGTAGGGTCAGTGTTGAACCATTATAGAATGAATCCATTTAAACAACTTTTACTTATGTGTATGCATGTATTTTAGGAAAGCTCTATAGTAGTACGTTTCCTTATGACTCGTTTGAAAGATCTCTTACCCCTCCTTGTATTCTCTCCTCTACCCTGATTCCCATCCCCATTCCACTAAACACTTCCTTTTGCATTATTCATAGTATGATGAAATAAATTGTTTAATTTGCATTTCTCTGATAATTAAGGAGGATGAACATCTTAAAATACAATTCTCAGCCACTTTTAATTTGTCTTTTAAGAAAACGCTGTTTAGTTCCATGTTTCATTTTAAAATTAGACCATTTGTTTTCTTGCTGTTATTTTATTTTATTTTTAGTTATTTGTATATCCTAGATATATTGACTTCTCTCAAATGTTGATCTGGTAGAAATGTTTCCCATTCCATGGTCTGGCTCTTCAATAATCAAGTGATGCTGTCCTTTATTGTATGGAAGTATTTTAGTTTTGTTTAGTTGCTTAATGCCTAAGCTTCTATTTTCATGTACAGAAGGTCTTTTCTTGAGCCTATAAGTCCAGGCACATTCACCTCTTTGTCCTTTGTCAGATTCTGGGTATTGGATCTTATGTTGAGATTCATTCACGTTGAGTTAAATTTGGGTAATGTGAGAGGTAATGACCAAATTTCATTCTAACTAATGGTAGTTATCCAGTTTGACCAGCATCATGAGTTGAAGATGCAATCAATACTTGAATGTGTGTTTTATTTTTGGTCTCTGTAAAAATTCAGTTGTCTGTAGGAGTTTGGGGCTATATGCCCATCTTCAACTCATTAGTGTGAGTTTTTAATGCCGTAATCACAGAGTTTTTATTGCTGGAGCTCTTATTCAAACTCAAAATTTGGCATTGACAACACCTGTTTATTTTATTATTATTATTATTATTATTATTATTATTATTATTATTATTACTATTAATGCTTGTTTTGGCTACCCTAGGACTTGGGGATTCTATATAGAATCTGAGTTTATTTTTTCAGTATCTGTGAAGAATTTCATTCAAATTTTGATGAGATTTTATTCTATCTATAGATTACTTTTGGTTGAATGGCTATTCTTACAATTTTAATTGTCCCAATCAATAAACATAGGAATTTTTTCAATGTCTTCAGTTTCTTTGTTCAGTGTCCTAAAATTTCATTGTACAAGTCCTTTTTTCTTTGTGTATATTTATGCCAAGGTATGTTATTATTTTAAAGAATATCTAAATTTTTACCCAGATGATTTTTCAGTATAATTGTCATTTGTGTATAGGAAAGCTGCTCATTTTTGTGTGCTACATTTTATATTCTGCAGCTTGGGTGAATGTTTTCCAGTTTTAAGAATTTTCTGGTGAAGTCTTCATATTTTTTTTTAATGTATGGAATCATATCAATTGCAAATATGGATATTTTGATATCTTCCTTTCCTGCTTATAGTCCCTTTAATTCCTTCATTTGTCTTATTGCTGTATATTGAACAGGAAATGAGAGAGTGAACATCCTTGCTTTGCTCATAAATTTAGTAGAAATGTTTAGTGTTTTGTTTAGTAAGATGCTCATTATGTACTTACTATATATTGATTTTTATTTTGTTTAGATATATTTCCTCTATTCCTTGATTCTCTGAGACTTTTATCATGAAGGGATGCTGGATTTTTGTGGAAAGCCATTTCTGTATCTAGAGATGATTATATTGTTTTTGTCCCTGATTCTGTTTATGAAACGGATTACAATAGTGGTTTATTTTTTGATGAACTATCACTGCATCTCTTTCCAGGCAGCAGGTAGGGACCTAGTGAATCAGAAAGGAAGATAGGGGCTGGGTCCCCTGGACAAGTAGGACAAATTAGATATCCCTGGTAAGCATCCTTTAGAGTGACATGAATAGCCTGAGCTGAGATGGGTTGGATGCAGCTAGACTATCTGGCTCTTACTGTCAGTGGGAAAAGAGTCCCTGTTGGGGGATGGGCTGGGATATGACAAGTCTCAAAGGGGTAGAGAGGAGCGAGAACAAATAACAATCTTACACATTCATAAATGCTTTAAAATCTGTACTAAGTATTCTAAAAATTATGAGGAATAAAATAATTTTTATTTAATAAAATCTATCTTAGATAGATCAAATACAGTAAAATGTTCCAAGAAAATTCACAGAAGGTACAAAATCAAATAAAATAAACAAAGACAGGTAAGGAGTCATGAAATGCATGTGCCTAATAATGTACTGTGTCTAGTTATAACCCATGTAATAAAATCTATAAATAAAAACAGTAGCATATAAGAATTTCTAACGAGATTTATACTCTAAATAATTTTCAGATAGGGACTGTGATTTTTCTTACAGAGTTTGGCTGTTTGTCTATCATTTTATTTTACCTCCAAAGACAAGCTTAAATGCTTTTCATATAGACCTGACTGGAAGTGAATTTAAATAAAAAATTTAAGGAATGGAAGATTTTATCATGTAGCTTGGTATATAAAATATTCCATTCTGTCTGTGACATCTCTGCTCCATCAATTTGATATGGGAAGGGCTAGAAATCAGGAGAAGAAAGAACATAAAGATCACCAGATTCTTATATGAAAAAAACTGTCTATTGGCAAAAAAGGCCATATTTTATTGAATAAGAAAAGAAACTGAAGAAAAAACTTTTCTTGTGATATGTTGCTACAACCTAAAGTGATTGTTGCTTAATGTAACTAACATAATTTAGTATGATTGTCCTTTGAATGCTAATAAGTCTTCTTTGAATATCTCATTGCAAGCATCTGCTATGAATCCCATTATGAAATACAACATTTGAAAGGGTTAAATAACAATTGAGTAATGAATAATTCATGAGTGAAAGTACAAGTAATTTTAAAAAATATATTGATTCTGCCTTTTCTAATTGTTTTAAATATTTTAGTAATTTTCCTTTCTATTCAAGGAATATATAACTCTATACTGTCTATTTTGAGAATTTTGAATACAGCTTACCCCCCATACATCATGAATTAATCCATTTATTAACTTATTTTTGAAAGTTTAAGGAAAATATATAGCATTGTTTTAAGCTTGTGGGAGATAATGTTGCTTCTAAGCTGGAGAGCATAGATTCAACATTTTTGCCAGGTTTTTTTTATTCTGTCTCATTCTTAGTTGTAATTTATTCAAATATACATAAGCCAAACAATAGCCTTTATTATATAGTGTAATTTTGGAGACTGTAGAGAGTAAATTAGAAAAATCTTCACAAATATCATGGTATTCATACATAATAATCTTAATGCTATCTATCTCCTGATATGTGTACACTTAAAAAACTAATAAATATGAAAAATAAATCATCTTCTTTTCCCATGAGATCTTTATCTACTGGAACTTGTAGACAGTAAAATCTGAGTGAATCAAATTTGCTCCTTTGTAAATTTTTGCAACTAGAATAAACAGTAAGCAACTTAAAATACATAAGACTTTCAAAAGAAAAACATATATTAGTATACTGTTTCCTACTTGCTATGAACTAAAGTTTAGTTCTTAAATGGATCAGAACTAATATACACCAATGAGTTTAACATTCTCAAATATAATTACGATTTATCTGAAGAAAGATTCGTGATTTTCTTAGAGGAAAAGGTCATATGAACCATGTATGTATTCTCTACTTCGGATAATATAACTTCAAAGTTTCATTTTAGTCAAAAGAAGAAAGATATAAAGTACTTGTGCTGATTTGAATAGATATGGCCCCCACAGACTCCTGTGTTTGAATGCTTGATCCATAGGGAGTGGTATTATTAGGAAGTGGCTTTGCTGGAGTAACTATGGCCTTGTTGGAAGAAGTGTGTCACTGTGGGAGCAGGCTTTGAGGTCTGAGAAGCTCAAGTCAGTTCACCCTCTTCTACCTGCAGATCAAGATATAGTACTCTCTGGGTCTTCCAGCCTCTGGATCTTGGCACTCCAGGCAGTGTCATGGGTGGCCTCATTCTCTTGGCATGGATCTCAGGCTGGACCAGCCATTGGTTAACCACTCCCATAATCACTGTGCCACCCTTACCCCAGCACATCCACAGGCAGGACAGACTGTAAGTCAAAGTTTATGTAGCCAGGTTGGGGTCCCAATCCCTTTGGAAATATTGCCTGGTCACAGGAGTTGGCCAGTTCAGGCTACATATCCCCTATTGTTAGGAGTCTTAGTTGGGGTCATCCTTGGAGATTCCTGGGAGTTTCCCTTGAACCAGGTTTATATTTGACCCTGAAATACTCCTCCTTCCAGTCATCTCTTTCAGTATCCCCTGCTCCATCCACCCCCTAATCTGATCCCTCATGTTCCCATCCCCAACTACCCCCACCCAGTCTGTCCACATGATCTCTTCTTCTTTCCCTTCCCAGGTAGATCAAAGCCTCCTCCACTGAGCCCTCCTTGTTACCTAGCCTCTCTCTTGGTCTATGGATTGTAGTATGGTTGTCCTTTACTTTATAGCTAAAATCCACTTATAAATGAGCACATATCATGTTTGTCTTTCTGGGTCTGGGATACCTCACTCGGGGTGATTTTTTTTCTAGTTCCATCCATTTGTCTTCAAATAGAGCCTATCATTGTTAGAGAAAAAAATGTCAATGTAATGATGCCTAACAATATTCTGCTATACTCATAGATTGGTGCCTACCTCATTTGTCATCAGAGAGGCTTCATCCAGAAACTTATGGAAGCAAATGCAGAGAGCCACAGCCAAACATAAGGTGGAGTTTGGTGAATCCTGCTGAAGGGACAGAGGAATGACTGCACAAGCAAGAGGTCAAGGATATCACAAAAAACAAACAAACAAACAAAACCTCACAGTATCAACCAACCTGGGCTTAGAGGAGCTCACAGAGTCTGAACCAACAACCAGGGGGCCTGCTTGGGAACAACCTAGGCCCTCTACTTATATGTTGCAGTTGTGAAGCTTGATCATCTTGAGGGACTCCTAACACTGGAATCAGGGGATATCTTTGATTCTTTTGCTTGCTTTTGGCACCCTATGCCTCATATTTCATGGCCTTTCTCAGCCTTAATACAAGGGAGGTGCTTAGTCTTGATGTACCATGTTTTGTTGATATCCATGGGAGTCCTGACCCTTTCTGAACAGAAACAGGGGAGGAGTAGATGAAGGGGAGGGAAATGGCGGTGGCAGAAGGGAATGGGAGGAAAGGAGAGAGGGAAAACTTTGGGTCAGGATGTAAAATAAATAAATTTAATTATTGAAAATAAAAGAGATATAGAGAGCTCTCAACTCCTTCTCCAGTACTTCTGCTTGCATGCCACCATGGTTCCAGCAATGACAATAATGAACTAAACCTCTGCACTGTAAGCCAGCACCAATTAATGTTTTCCTTTGTAAGAGTTGCTGTGGTCATGATGTCTCTTCCTAGCAAAAGAAACCTTAACTAATACAGTACTTATCACCATACGTACTATCAATAAGTCATGTGTTATGTTAGCTGCCCATTGGTTAATGAAGCATTCTATTAGATTTCTATGCTTAATACTTCCAGCATTAATTATGGATTTGATTTATTTTGCTAAAGAAAATATACTAAATAAACGTTAATTTTCATATGTAGATAAACTTTAGTTTCCATATGTAGAAAACATAAATAAAAGTACCTCCAAAGAGTATATTTCCTATCTATAGGCTTTGACAAAATTTAGAACATATGCACTTTCCCTAGCCAAACACTTACTCACATCACATGACATTAAGAAAGATTTCTATATCCACATATTTTGCAAACATTATACTTCTTTGCTTAGAAATATATTATCAGTGCTGATAATGAATATAACCCAAAATTAACCATTTTAAATAATGCTGATGAAATAATATCGATATAAACAACAGGTAAAGACAGTCATCTACTTGAAAAATACTGCTCCTGGAATAACTGAATTAGTATTACTTAGAACAGTGAAGTTAAGTGGCAAATTCTGTGCCAGATGTTAGAGTGTTCCTTTAGGGGAGGAGGTCATTCTCAGTCTGTTTATAATATCAGCTTGATATACCAGGTTAATGCGGTTTGTTTACTGAAAAGTATGATGCAATTCTCTGAGTCTCTGAAATAACCTTTTGCAAATTTAAGAAGTAAAATGTCATGTAACATTTGTATTTTTGTGAATAACATGCATAACTAAAATATAATATGTCAAAGGATAACCCAAAGTAGATACTTGTCAAAGGAGATGTATTTGTAATGAGAAAGAAGGAATAAAGTCAATATCCATTGTAGAGCTGAGGATTATAGCTGAAGTTTCATGACATAAAATTATAAAAGTACTTAAGATAATGCAAATACTAACATTTTGCAAAGGGTATTTGCTGGTTAGTATTAATTAATATGTTGATAGATCCTAGAATTCCTGCATAAATGAGTCTTTTTTTGTGTGTTTGGCTTTTTGGCTTTTTGGATATTTGAGATAGGGTTTCTTTGTGTAGCTTTGGAGCCTGGTGCTGGAACTTGTTCTGTAGATCAAGCTGGCCTCGAACTCACATAGATCTGCCTGCCTCTGCTTGCTTAGTGCTGGGATTAAAGGTGTGTACCACCACTGCCCAAATGATAAAGGAGTCCTAATGAAGAAATACTCAGATCAGGTTACCCTGTAGGCAAATCCATAGGGATTTTTCTTGATTGTTAATAGATTCAGTAAGATCTGGCGTGCTCTAGGTGACATCATTCCCCGGGCTGTAGGTCCTGAACAGTAAAAGAAAAGTGAAAACTCGCTGAGAGCCATTCAGCAAGTAAGAATCCATGCTTTTATTCTGCCTTTGTTCTTGACTGCCTCTATCTGCTTCAAGCTTCAGCCACTGTTATTTCCCCACAATGATGATGTAAAACCTGGAACTATACTAAATAAAACCTTTCTCCCCTCACCTGATTTTTGTCAGGTGTTTTATCACCATGATGGAAATGAAACTACAAAGTTATATATTTACCAAAATATCATGTTATATAGTACAAATATATGCAATTATACCCACCCAATAAATTAAGAATGAATCATACACTCAAAAAGTTAAGTGTACATCTGCTGTGGGATGTTCTGTATGTTAAATGTGTTGCTCTGATTGGTTAATAAATAAAACACTAATTGGCCAGTAGCCAGGCAGGAAGCAAAGGCAGGACAAGGAGAGAAGAGAATTCTGGGAAGTGGAAGGCTGAGTGAGAGAGACGTTGTCAGCCGCCGCCATGGCAAGAAACATGTAAAAGATACTGGTAAGCCACAACCATGTGGCAACTTATAAAATAATAGATATGGGTTAATTTGAGATATAGGATCTAGATAACAAGAAGCCTGCCACGGCCATACAGTTTGTAAGTAATATAAGTCTCTTTGTGTTTACTTGGTTGGGTCTGAGCAGCTTGGGGACTGGCAAGTGAGAGAGAGGGATTTGTCCTGACCATGGGCCAGGCAGGACCAGAAAAACATTAGCTACAGTACATCTACAATCTATAACCTGTTGGTGACTTAACAATTTATTATGTGAACCATTTCCTAACTGAATTCCATTAAGTGAAGAAATCATGGGAAAAATAATGATTCATAAAGCATGGCTAAAGCAATGCTATTTGTTTTTCTGTGATTTTTTTTGTTGCTAGGAAGCAAGTTTCTACTCTTCAAAAATATAAAGATGTCAATACCAAACCCAAGAAACATTAACATTTGATGTCAATTATTTCTTAGTTCTCAGTAAAATAAGTGTTTAAATAGTAAAGATGTCATATTAATAAAACTATATATGAGAAAGTATAATGGAAACCATTTGAGTGAATGTCTTACCTGCTACGACATTAATGACACTTCTCTAAATGTGTTGCAATTAAAATTAAAAAGATAAAATGATAATTACCTATTAAAGGAGTTTCCAAAAGAAAACAGAACAAGGAAGAAAGAAAACTCAGCAAAATAACAACACTTGAGTGTGTTGGGAGCCAGAATAATAAAGGTATTATCTGTGTAGGACACTGTGTTATGGGAACTTGTAATTAGAAGGCAGATTTAAGTATGTATTTTCAAGGGCTTGTTATGGGAAAATGTCTAAAGCACAGTTAATGGAGCAATTGGTTTTCCAGACTTCACTGGTCATACCTCTCAGTGTTGTGTTGGACTCCACTGAGCACCTAAAGATGCTGTATTTAAGATCCGCAGTCTACTCAGTCCACAGCTACACTAAACATTTTTGAAGGACAAGCACTGTGGCATCAATATAGGTAACTACCTCTAATGTTTTGAGAAGATCTTAAAAAGTCAAGTGCAGATTAATTCATAATATTTCTTCAAAGAAGAGTTTAATCTTGCTGCTTTAATGAAACTGACAATAATTTGGAGACATGGCCAAAATAATTGATGAATTGCAATATTATTGGCTCATAGGAAGTTAGTAACCTAATGAAAAAAAAAAAAAACATTCATTTGATAATTGGTGTTGTGGCTTTTGTATCCTGTTTCTTCTCTGAAGGAAGTTAGAATGAGAAGTGTACATTAGGTAATGATGTCACCATCAGTTGTGCGTTCGCCTTCTTTGTGGTTCAGCTGTACACTCATTTCACTTTAAGTACAGTCCTGCAAAGGTCAACTTCTCAGAATGAGTAAAAGGAACAGAAATAAGAATTTGGAAACTGCCGGGCGGTGGTGGCACACGCCTTTAATCCCAGCACTCGGGAGGCAGAGCCAGGCGGATCTCTGTGAGTTCGAGGCCAGCCTGGGCTATCAAGTGAGTCCCAGGAAAGGCGCAAAGCTACACAGAGAAACCCTGTCTCGAAAAACCAAAAAAAAAAAAGAATTTGGAAACTATTTCCTATTATTTATAAATACAAATAATTATTTTAAAACTTTCACAAATTTTTAGAAATTAAGATTATTCAATAATATGGCCAAATATTTGTCTGCTGCTATAATTTACTTGATATCTTTTTTATTTTATGATTAGTGTTTTTTTTTCTTTTCTTCTTTCCTCTTGCATTACATCCAGGCCACAGTTTCCCCTTCCTCCACTCCTACCAGTCCATCCTTCCATCTCCCATCTCCCATCTCCTCTCCCCCAGATCCACACCTCCCCCTTTACCTTCAAAAAAAGAAAAAGAGAGAAAAAAAGAAAGAGAGAGAGAGGAAGGAAGGAAGGAAGGAAGGAAGGAAGGAAGGAAAAAAGGAAGAAAGGAAAAAAGGAAAAGAAAGTGAAAGAGCAAGCATCCCAGGGATATCTACCATACTAGGCATTCCAATAAATCTAGGCAGAAAGACCCATACTAAGGCAGGATGAGGCAACCCTGTAGAAGGAATGTGGTCTCAAGAACAGGCAAAAGAGTCAGAGACACCCCAGCTCCCATTGTTGGGAGATCCACAAGAACACTAAGCTAAACAACCATAATGTATATGTAGAGGACTTATCGCTGACCCACACATGCTCCCCGATTTCCCCTCCAGTCTCTGGGACCTTCTATGAGCGCTGAGTAGTTGATGATGTGGGTTGTGTTCTCCTGGTGTCTTGGATATCTCTGGCTCCTATAGTCCTTACTCCCCTTCTTCTGGGGGTTCACCTGGTTCTACCTATTGCTTTGTTGTGAGTCTCTGCATCTGCTCCCATCAAGTTACTGGATGAAGCCTTTCTGACGACACTTGGGCTAGGCACCAATCTATGTGTAGAGCAAAATAATACTTTTATTTTTATCTTTTTGTTTTATTTTTATTTTTTTTAATTTAAATCATTTTTTGCCAATTGTGTTTGGTTCTCTCCTGGATTTCTGGGCTATCCTGCCTCTGGTTCCTGGTCATCCAGGCTGTGTCAGGCATTGGTTCCCTCTCGTGGCATGGGCCTCAAGTTGGACCAGTCATTGCTTGGCCACTCCCAGAAGTTTTGCACTCCCACTGCCCCAACACATCTTGCAGTCAGGATAAATTTTAAGGTTGAAGGTTTTTTGGCAGGGCTGATGTTCATAGGCTCCTTTATTCCTTTATTATTAGGGTAAGAAAGTATCACTTTATTGATCCTCTGTTCTGTTGAAACACCTTTCACACTATCTGACTCAGGACTGAAAGCCATCCCTTGTGACATATGCCACCATGAGTTTGCAAATAGTCTCATATCGATTCCTCTAAAATTCACAATTATTAGTCTTAAAGCATCACAGGTTTTTTTTAAAAAAAAAAGCAGAAAGTAAAATAAAAACAGAAAGGGAAACAGAAATCTATGAATTGGAGACTTAGAAATCCGATGGTTATCAATAACTTTACATGAGACAAAAAAGAGTCAGTCAGAGACATGTAGGGGAATGAGACATAAAGCACACAAGAAGGTTAAGTAAGAAACATCTTAAGTGTATATTCCATTGTTGTATTAAACATTCATTACATTTTGAAAGATCTTAGAAAGTATGGAGAAAGAAACATACACACAATTTCTCTCTCTCTCTCTCTCTCTCTCTCTCTCTCTCTCTCTCTCTGTCTCTGCACACAAACTCACAGAGGAGAGAGAGAGAGAGAGAGAGAGAGAGAGAGAGAGAGAGAGAGAGAGAGAGAGAGAGAGAGAGAGAGAGAGCAGGGAGAGAGACCTGGAGATATCTAATAGCTGTGGACGATCATATGGGAAGTGATTCTTCTTCAGATAGTCTCAAAATCTTAGAAAATTAGACAAAAAATATATGAAGACACTAAAGAGTAATCTGAAAAGGGTTGAGCCACAAAGGAGTAGACTTCTGAGATGTATTTTGATTACATCCATTCCTTTCCCCAACTCCTACCATGTGTTCACTCACTTCACTGTTTAGCCAACTCCATGTCTTCTGCCTCTGTCTCTGTCTCTTTCTCTTTCTTTCTCTCTCTCTCCCAAGTCAAATTTTTGTCATAACACCAATGACTTTTCCTATCCCTGTATCAATAAGTAAATAAAATATACTAGTAGCTGCTCAGCCAGTGGTGGGACTTCCTGTCCACCTCTTAATCTTTATGCTGGTGTTTTCTCTGGCTTGAGCTTATTCAGGCATTATGCATGTTGTCGTAATCATTGTGAGTTCAGATGTATAATATGGAAAAAAAGGTGTCACTTCAGAGAATGTGAATGAACCTGAAAGATATGTTAAATGAAGTAAGACAGACTCACAAAGACAAATACTATATTACTTTACATATGAGCAGATTCCAAAGTAAGTGTTGAATTCATAAAAGGATAGAATACACCATAGGCTAGAAAGGTGGAAAGGGAAGGATGGCTTGATAATCAAAGGGAACAAATGTTTAGGCAGGCAAGAGGTAGAAGCTGTGAGATAGATTGCAGAGAAAGGTGACTGGAGTCAACAGTAAATTATTGCTCTTTTCAAATAACTAGGACAATATATTTCAAACATCTCATGATTCAAAATCATAGGTAGGAGTGTGATGGATATCCTACACAGAATGAATTAGCCATCCTGCACTCTAAACATGCTGAAAGCATTCCCAAGACTTAATACACAAATGGGGATCATTTGTTCATTAGAAATTCATGAGTAAAAATTGAGCTACATAATAAAAGACATTCTGGTGCCCATCCATCTGATAAAAATCTAGATGTGCATCTTGAACTTAATGCACATTAATGACTGAGAAGGTGTACAAAAGACTAGTGTTACTCAATGAAATGTGTGAGTCAAATTCTTTAGTTTATATTGTATTACAAAAATATTTTTTAAAAAACTTCACAAGTAAAATACATTTTAAAACAATATCTTAAATGAATTTCTTCAGCCTTGTGGAAATTACTACTGAACAGAATGCTCCATTAGCTAAGGAAGAAGCTGCTCAGAGGAAGAAAGTTGTCAAAAGTGTCCTAAGAAAAAGCCAGCTATTAGAGCCTTGAAATTTGGGAAGAAGGTTATGCTATGAGCAAATATTAATAAAATAACATTGAATATGACAGTGACATTGATTAAAACGATTCTAGGACACAGTGCTGGAGTTACCATGTAGCCTCATTAGTTAGCCTCTTATCCATTAGGGAAGGGAAGGCGGGAGACAATGTGGAAAGAGAATTCGTCCAGAATTTAGAAAAAAAGTATTTTTATCCTCCAGTTACTGGGTTGGAAAATAAATACAGTTTCTATATTCAGACTTACAGATGGCAAAAGATTTTTAGAATACACTGGTAGTCATGAGTGTCTGTAGGACACAGTCCTTAAATCTGGGTTTCTCAGCAAGATCAAGAATGTGTGATTATTGTTTATCTATTTTTATTTTATATTTTGATCTCTCTCTCTCTCTCTCTCTCTCTCTCTCTCTCTCTCTCTCTCTCTCTCTCTCTCTCTGTGTGTGTGTGTGTGTGCATGCACTGGGATTACAAACGCATAGCAGCATGTGATCTTACAGCAGCATGGATTTAGCAATGGAACGCAAATATTCATGCTTTTCAACCAGCACGTTACCAACTGAGATATCCTTCCTGCTCCAGAGTTGGACAGTTGTGAACGCTATTGAGACTATAAAATGGTTTGTGGCATGAAGTGTACAGATATCTTCAGAGAGACCAAACTGTTTTAAGCTTCTTAAGTGTATGTCTAACTTTCCAAAGTACAGAGGACATAATTCAAAGAGATTTGTGGGGTTAACAAAGAGCACACTGCGAACATTACTTGGATGTGATGTAAGCCATTATTTGTGTCTGACAGAGTAGGGTTTACAGAGGTGCCAATCACCCTCCTGTTCTATGCCAACCCTCTCCTTGTACATACTCCATCTTACTGTTCACTCCTTGCTTTGATATTGATACTGAAGATGTGGCTGAAAACAATCTGTTGTTTTTTTAATGTGTTTATCTCTTACTTAAAACAGTATTACTCACAAACTCTATTGAATAGCTGCATCGTTATCTGCAACTTAACCAAAGTATTTTGCATTATTTGCAGTATCATCTGTGGGTGTCCTCAGTGTAATTAAAATTTGAAGTAGCTAGCCAGAGGTCAGATGTACTGACTTACCTTCTGGATCATTTGGGCACTTCAGAGCCCTCTCTCAAACACTGCCTTATCTTTTGCTACAAAATAACAGACTGTGTGGAATAGTTCAGGGATTATAAAGCAGAGATGGTCCAGGCACTCTGGGGCAAATTTAATCTGCCAGGGAATTTGCAGCTGTCATAACTGGTAGCATTGGAGAAGCTGTGCTAGGGTTCTAGCTGTGTCTTCAACAATCCAGCTATTGAAATACTGATCTCCAGTTAGGTCACCTCAGAATGTGGAAAGACTTGGAAGTGAGCTTGGGAGAAATGTAATCATGAATTACAGAAAACATGATTGTGTGTTTGAATAGGGGTCATCCCTTAATTCAGTGTGAGTATTGTTCTCATCAAAAGGGAAATTTTAGACAACCACAATATTGGAAACCACCATGTGGATCAAAGCTGAGATCAGTGAGGTGTTATTTACAAAAGGTCCTTAGAATGTCAATCAGCAAACACTCAATAGGAAGAGAGAGAAAATGTTCATGGAGTTCATTCAGATTCAAAAGGAAGCATAGTTGGTGCCCTATTTTATTTATTCTGCCACAACTCTTCATGCAGCTCAAATTATATATACACATATATATATGTATATATATAATTAATTATATATTACATTATTATGTATTATTACATTATCACACACATATACAAACAAATATACAAAGTACAAATTTCTTCTAAGATACTAAATGACTTTTTCTGACATTGCTGTGGACTTTGTGGTCTTTATGTATGGTTGAGACCTTGTGGATTTTCCCACATCCACTTTGGTATATCTATTGCTGTTGTTCATGTTCAGCTCATGGTTTAAACAGTCATGTTGTTGAGAAGTTATAGATGTAGCTACTGAGATTACTTGTAGACACAGTCTCACAACAAACTCCCTGATCCTCTAATTCTTAGAATATTTTTACACTGCTTCTGCAATGTTTCCCAGAGCCTTACTTAAGTGCAGGAGTTGTTTAGGAGATGTATCCACTGAGTCTAGTCTCTACAACAGGATTTTGATTGGATGAGATTTTCTGTAATTGTTTCTGTTTTTTACAAAGAGAAGTTCCTTGACAAGGAGTGAGGACTACACAAATCTGTGAGAACAACTATTTATTGTGAAGTAGGGATTATGCTGGCATACTAAAGAGATATTTGTAGAATCTCCTTCAAGTTCAATGATTTCCATAGCCATGGGTAGTTGGTTAGATTTTGGAAAATACATATAATAGGGTATTGACATTACCTTTGGTTGCCTGACAAACTTGAAAATAAGATTCTATTATCAAAAATATTACACAATTCAGCCACAGAATGTGGAGGAATCAAGCTGAAATTAACATGTGATCTTCCTTGGGAACTAGCACTCATTATACTAAAAGTTGTTAGGCAAGCTACCAAGGGAGAGAGTTTAATCAGTAGTCCTAAAAAGTGAGTCTCCTGACTCAGTTTTCCACTTCCCAGAATTCTTCTCTCTCTTTATCTCTCCTACACTATACTTCCTGCCTGGCTACTGGACAATCACCATTTTATTTATCAATCAATGAGAGCAACACCTTCACAGCATACAGAAAGACATCCCACAGCAGCTGGGAACTGCACATTTGCTGTGAGATAGTATCTTCTAAATACAGGAATTCACCCATGAAATCTCAAATATATATTTGCCGAAATGAAACCTACACAATGAAACAGAATTCAACATGCCAAATTGGATGGCTGAAAGCCCTACCAATGGATCTGGAGCTACAGGATACTTTTAGAGAGGAACAGTCATGCTTCTCTAGGGAAAAGTCCTCTGAATTCTTGTCAAATCCCAAGTGGTGAGTCTTACACACACACACACACACACACACACACACACACACACACATGCACACACACATGCACACACACAAGAAACACCAAATGAACTCAATAGACTATATTTACACATGCATATACACACACAGGCACACACACATTTGCACACACAAGACTGTTATTAAAGAAGAGATTATGAGTTTGAGAGAGTGTGGGATGGAAGGTACCTGGGAGGTGTTAGTGTAAAGACAGTGAGGAGTGGGGATGATGCAAATACAGTACTCATTCATGTGGGAAAGTCTCGAATGAAACAGATAAATTTAAATGTAAACTAAGCTATAAAAGCATAACCAAAAATATTGCTGAGAATAGTGAAAGCAGATTAATGGAGGGTGAAAAGGTAACCTGCTCATGAGCTGGAAGGGCAATTGTAGTTATAATAGTTCTAAATTTACAAGCCTTATTGTATCACAAGTAGTAGTTAAAAATACATTTTAGATTAATATGCAAAGTGTATGAACATATTATGGAGTAAATCTATACAAATAAAAAATAAGATTAGAGAAATGACATCTGACTTCTTGTCATAATGTCAAGAAATCATGTTTGCAGAGGAGAAAAAACACAGGGTAATGTGTTCAGTGAAAGGAAAATATTTCAATAATTGAAGCCTTAATATTTTTACTGTGAACAAGCAAAAGATGAAATTGTTAATATTGCATAGAATAAAACAAAAATAGCATTTTTTCACTTATAATGTGTAAAATTTGGCTAAAAGTAAAACACTGAAGCAATTTGTTTTTCCTAGTTGTTGCTTTTTTTAATGGGAACAATTTTCTATGTTTTACGTCCTTGAGAAAATCAGTACCTATATCCTACATCATTGAAGTTTAATTAATGATAGGGAGGAAAACTATTAATGATGAAAGGAAAAGAGAATTGTATTATCAATAAATTGGAGGTTAAAGTATTTTGTTATATTACATTAATTTGTAGAAATAAAAATGTATGTGTGTATATATGTTCAGGCAGGTAATGATTGCATTATAAAGTATACATAATGCTATGTCATAATTAGGTGAAAATCAATGTATTCTATAAAAGATATATACATGTGTGTAAGTATATGTGTGTATGTATATGTGATATACAGAAATAATACACCTACAAATGTATCTTTTTACTATATATATATATATATATATATATATATATGGATATACAAGTATGTATAGGTCTACATAAGTATATTTCTATTTTCATTGTATACCTGTATGTTGCATTCACATATGTGCACAGAGATACACACCAACACATATGTACACACATGCACAAAGGAAAAAAGATAGATCTGTCTGCTGACAAATGACCACACTGTAGTTTTCAGATCTTGCTATCTAGAAAGTATTCTCTACTTGTAAGAGATTTGCCTTTTTATATGGATGATTTACTCTAAGCCTGAAGCAGAGGAAATATAAATAAGCCGTTAATGGCTTTTTGCAATTTAAAGGAGTAATAAAGGAATCATCAGAATTTATCAAAAAGACCAGGTAAAATATAAACAATGAACAGTTCTTTCTAGTTCTCTCTCTCTCACACATACATACATGCCCATAGAGTGGATGTGTTTCCAGTATTTAACATATGCTTCGTACCTGTTTTATCTTGACCAAGCAACACCTTGGACAATCTTTCTATGAATACACACAAAATTATAAATTAGTCATGAAATTAATGAAACAAAAGTGGATGCTTTCTTTTGCCAGCTGAAACATCAACATATATGTGAAGGAAACAATGCTGTGAGAAGATCAAGCATGGATCTCTGTTAGTAGTGAAATATTTTTAACAAATAAGATGTATATATTATCTCAAATTAAACCTTCAAAATTCTTAAGTTCAAACAGAATCATTATAAGTTTCTGTTTGAATAATATCTCCAGTATTAGAAGAAATTAACTTCAAATCCACCTGGAGTGAACAGATGATGGCATATTGGTTCCATTGTATTTGTTCCAAAAGTTCATAAACCCTGAATTCAGATAAAAATCATCATATAGACCAAATTTTAAGAATCTTTTTGCAAAACTACTAATCTGTAAAATACAACATCAGAGTTAATATATTTAAGATATGCTCTCCTCAAACTTTATCATGCTATTATGAATTTAAACAACTATAATCATAATACTAATTTTAATAAGTATAATCAATTTCCTTAGAAATAATGTTCTCAGATAAAATGCACTGATTTTTTTTTAAATTTTTAATACTTTTTGTGAACTTCATATATAAATGATGTGCCTACAATATTCCTACACTTCCTGAACTTCATATATGAATGATGTACACTACAACATTCCTCTCCAACTTCTCGCTTGTCCTCATTCTCCATTTCATAATTTTATACATACAATAATAACAATAATATAATATATATTATATATAATAATATATCCAAAAAAGCAATCCGGAAGGAAACTGTTTCTGTTTCTCAGCAGCCATTGATGTTCCTTACCTCTTTATCTTGAGTTAGGGCCATGTCAAATTACCCATGTTCATATTTGCCATGTTAGCTAGTATTGTTATTATGCTGTTCTTATTAAGGCAATTATATTGTTGAAATTACATGAGGGCGTGCTTTTTTTTTTTGCCATGTCTAGATGACATGGTCTAGCAATAGGTATCCTGACCCTCTGACTCTTAATCTTTCTTTTATTTTTTGCCCTTTCCCTGACCTTAGGTTTTGGCATTTCATTGGCAGATATTTTAGTGGCTTTTGGCATCCCAAAGTTGTTACGTGTTTCTGTGTTATGCATTATGACTATCTGTGGATCCTGTAATGATCCTTATCTGTTGCATAAAGAAGCTTCTTGATGAGAGGTAAGAGGTAAACTTATTTTTCGGTATTAAAGTAAGTCATTCTACATTTAGAGACAATATTATTTTAGGCATGTAGCAGGAGTAGGTCCTTCTCCTCTATACTCTATGACCTTCCCAACCACAAATAGTTGTCTAGTTTACATTACTGAACATGAATTCCATCAGACTGAGAAGGATTTAAATCTATTAGATACTTTTTGTTTGTCTCCAAGATGAGTCCATGTTATATCATTGGGGAAAACTTGTTGGACCAGTATTGTTGTGGTTCCAAGGCCAGGGAATTTAAAGTTGGGAAATTCTGACTATCCCTCTCCCTTGTAAGCTCACAGGACACCTTTCAATACTATGAGAACTATCTTTGGGGAGGAGGTGAGTTTTGGGAATATGTCAAGGTCAGGTAGAGCTGGGCAATATAGTAGATATACCTTAGTTTATTTTTTTTTTGAGACTTTTCTGCACTGATGTCTGTACTGCTTGCAGCATTTCTAGTCCCACCGACAGTGAATTTGGGATTTTTCCTTTGCCTACATCTTCACCAACATTTGTTGTCAATGATATTTTTTCATTTTTATTTTATATTTAAATATTTGTAATTGAGCTAGAAATACATCACTTTCTTCCTCCCATTTTGACTGCTGAAATACAAGGCATTTCAATACATGAATATGTGTCGATAATACCATTGTTCCAGATTTATTTATACAGCTGTTTTCAAGAAGAATTGTCTAACAGAGGGCTTTCTGGCATTCTGAGTCTTTCTGCCTCTTCTCCTAAAATATTCTCTGGGCCATGGATGTGGGAGCTGTGATATAGACAGCAGACAAGATATTAAGGATTTACTCAAGTTACCTAAAGATCTTTGTTTGGAGTTGGTGAAACCAGTGTCTCTAGAGAAAAAAAGTGCTTCCTGCCCCTTCCCGATCCCCTGACTCTGGTTCTGGGAGCTATGTGATAAAAGGAAATAATTCACTCTCACAAATTATCCGCTGGCCTCCACATACATGTACCCTGTAGCAGGTTCATTCATGGGTATACATACACATACACACTCAATAAATAAATACATAATTATAATGAAAATGCTTAAAGACTTTTGTTCACATGGAAAGCTAGATCTAATATTTAGAGTTTATATTTTTAATTTTGTTCAATTTGATAAGTGGGAAAATCTAACATGTTTTTAAACAGGTAAACAGAACAAAACAAATTATTTTTTTATCCATGAAATGTGTGTGACTCAGAAATTAATTGTAATATATTATTATAGTTCTAACTAACTGGTTTTGTCTTTGAGACACACTAGTTTGGACAGGAACTCACAATGTAAGCCAGGGGGCCTTGGAATTTCCAGTGCTTAAGCTTCAGCCTCCCATTGCTGGGATGATAGCATAAGATGCTTGCCTGGCTCAAATCTTAGTTCACTGTCACTGCGTGAAGAAGACACACTCTAATCTTTCAAAGGCAGATGGCTCCATTCATCTGGCAGTCAGGAAAATCAGAGCTAAATTTCAGGCTCTAAAGCTCTAAAGCTCAGTGGGTATAGTAAATTGAAAATATGATTGTTTTTGACATAGCATTTTAGATAATTTTAGAAGGATACAATTGCTTGGTATAACTGTGCTGTGGCAGATAACATCAGCTAGAATCAATAGATCTACAGGCTACACTGTGTGAGCTTTACTGTGTACAAATTAAAAACAAAATTAACCACAGTTTTGGGTGTTCAATCACAAAATGCAGACTCACTCATAAATTACTAGATTGGAAGTATATGACATGACCCTAGGACATGAAGTAGGGAGCAATGAAGTAAAAGTTTGTCTGACTCCAGTAAGGCAGTCACTAAAATAATTCCACTCAAATACAGCACTTGTGGGGTCACTCACTGTAGGTAGGAAGGTAGAGGGAAGCATTAACAGCTGTGAAACTATGTGTGCTGTGGGGTTCAAAGTGTAGGAAGATGCATGGTAGACAGAAAAAACTAGGCTGTTTTCTATGAGAGAAAACTGATTGAAAAGGGGGGAAAAGCTGGAACAGCATGGTGCTGGATAGGTGGAGGTACCTGAAATACCATATGCTTTCTAAATAATTCAGAGCTAGGGAGATCTATGGAATGTGTTCCCCAAGTTGATCTGCAGACAAGGAATGCCAACACACCCCCATAGCTATACTGCTTTGTCTGTTACTCAGTTTTCTACACACATATCTTACCAGAATCTCATGTTCCACCACGCTCCAGTGCCTTGGCACCCAAGCCTTCTCAAGAAGGCATAGTTACCTATCTGTTTTCTTTCCCATGCTGCTAAAACCTCGTTTCCATTTACCTATGGAAAATAACTATTGTGAACTTGCAGCCTCCAGTGTTTCAGAGTAACTGAAATTAATAGCATTTGGCTATTTATAGTTGTTCCATTTGTTAAATGAACAATGACTATAGTTAAGATAGAAATTAAGTCAAATTAGAAAAACATCTATGCAAAGATTTCATGGGTGAAATAAATTAATAAATTTAGTGAAATGGATTTCCCTGAAAGGGATTAAAGTATAATGAAACAATAGCAAAGAACTAATGACTAATGAATATTTAGTAGTAATGGTCACACTGGATAGAATTTTAAAAAATACATGTATACAAGAATATATATACATATATGTATGTGGGTTTTGTGTATATATATATATATATAGAGAGAGAGAGAGACAGACAGACAGATAGATAAATAGATGTGTGTGTGTGTGTATTATTTAACAGCCTATAATTTTATACTTGTAGTCTGATTTTCCAAGTAAATCCTCTGTATGACTCCATGCACTGCTCTGCAAATAATTTTTGTGAAGGATCACTTCTCAGGTTAGACTTCCACACACCAATCCTTCCTCTGAGCCTGAAATCACACTTTATAAAATCCCATACTGTACTAGAGATGAGCACGTGCCCCAGTTTCCTAAGTGCAAGTTCCAAAAAGTCAGAATTTCATTTCCCTTTTATCCATTGTTGAACACATCACTTTCTATCTTAGATCGACCTTGCTGTATGAGAACTCACTATATAAATTATGAATGAGAGAATTCTATTCAAATATTTTCCCACTTGAATAACTTACATTCTCTAAATGTATAAAGGTAAATTACATAGATAAGAAAACCGGAGTAAAATATTTTGCATATCTCAATATGGAAATGATCTAGACTTACTCAGCCATTGAAAACTATTTGCTTAAAACAAATTCATTTTCTTTGTTACAGAGATTTCAATATGTGTGGTGTGGGTTTTTCCCACAAATTGTTATAAATGCTGATAGGAAATGACTCCATTTTTGACGTTTTTATGATTTAAAAGTTTAATATAAAGGGTTGGAAGGAACTTAGAATTATCAAAATTTTCTATAAGACTGTATGGTTTTTGAAGTGTCCATTCTGTGGATAATGATATTGATTTTCAGTTTTAAGTTATCAAAAATACTCTCTGAAGCCCATTGAACAATGTACAAAATATTCAAGAGTGCAATTATTTTGGAAATGTAAAAGTACATTAACATTTCTCAAAACATTGCCATGATTTTTATATACAAGTATCTTTACAATTAAATGGGTAAAAATGTAATCTGTTTCTATGTGATTCAGATTCAAAATTTGATTTAACCCAATTCACTAATGCCAGTATTCTAGTTGACCTTTTTTTATGAAGTATCTAAAATTAGTAGTTTAACAGATAATGAGTAAAAGAGAGGTTTGACTAATTTTTTTCTACATTTATATTAAAAATCATTTCAGACACTATCAAAACACAGCAAACATTTTCTAGAACTTGATACCTGGGGACGTTTAAACATCATTTGTATCTGCTGCTTACCTAGGTGCTCTCTCTCTCTCTCTCTCTCTCTCTCTCTCTCTCTCTCTCTCTCTCTCTCTCTCTCTCTCTCTGTCTCTGTCTCTGTCTCTCTCTCACTCTCTCTCTCTGTCTCTCTGTCTCTGTCTCTGTCTCTCTGTCTCTGTCTCTGTCTCTCTGTCTCTCTGTCTCTCTCTTGTGTGTGTGTGTGTGTGTGTGTGTGTGTGTGTGTGTGTGTTTCTATGAACTACTGCAAGTACAATAACTTTGGCTAGTGTTCTTTAGTGTCCCAGTGATCTGACTGTTTCCATTTCCCCAGTGCTGGAAATAAAATACAGGACACAGGTCAGGGTTTTCGAAGGATGTTTGTGAAGAAAATACTTTTTCAACTAAGCCATCTCCCCAGTCCCTTGGATAGACTCAGCTATAAAACAAAACAAAGAAAAAAATCCTCTTTTTTTGGGGGGAAAATGACTGCTGAAACATGACCCATTTCATTTATGTGAAAATATATATGATTTCTTAGAATTACAAATATTCCAGTTTTGAGATGCTGAAGGAAACAGTGAGAAGCAACACTGTGCAGTTAAGTGTCTGCCTCCACGACTGTATAGAGCATTGTTAGCTTAGCTCATTTCCCTGTCTCAGTTTCTTCTTGAAAACATGGAAATAATTACATCAAATCATTTCTTACTTTCCAGAAAAAAAATGAGTTAGCAACAGAGATCACTATAAAGGATACCTCAGTGTGTTTAAAGTTTGAGGAGCTGTCAAGTCCCTGTTATTGATATTGTCCACTTCATGTCAGGGCTTGCTCAGTGTTAACATTCCACGTAATTCAAAACTCCACTTGTACCTGTAAATATGGGAATGATGCTTTCCTTGCTATGTCCAGTCTTGGTTCATTACCATGGCTACAGATTCCATGCATGACTACTCTCAGCAGATGCCATTAGATTGGTAAAATAGGATAACAAGAGCCTTTGGGGGTCCTAAACAGAGTTAATGTTTAAGGAACAGGACAGTCCACTAATACCATCAGACATGACTAGCCTAATGCTGTACTTTACTTTCCTCACCAAACTTTTCTCACTTGAAGTATTTTATTTATTTAATGACCATGCATCCTAGTTCGTGTTTTCCTTTTGAAATTTACATGAATAGTTCTGGTGTTTGTTTTGACAGCTTTATGTGTGTGTATAGTTGACTTGCTTATATCATCCAACACTGCCCTCCGTTCTTCCACATTGTCCTTGATCCCTGGATTGTCCCATTTCTGCTTTTATGCCCACCCCCATGCACACATACACATACCCACATGTGCGCGCGCGCGCACACACACACACACACACACACACACACACACACACTCATATACACATAACACACACATACTCACATTTATTTATATATTGATATCCATATTTGGGTGTGTGTAATTTAGATTATACATATGGAAGAAAATCATAAGATCATTTTCTATTTTGTATATTAGTCTGTCTTGTTTCTCCTATACTACTCCCCTTCTTCCCATTATACTCCTTTGTCTATTATGTCATATATATATATATATATATATATATATATATATATATATGATGTGTGTGTTCTACATATAAGAGGAAACATTGACTTTGTCTTTATAGGTGAAGTATATTACATTTAAAATGATGATTTCCATTAACATCCATTGTTTAAAAAATGTTTTTAACATAATGTTTTTATTGATTCTTTAGGAATTACAAATCATGCACCCCAATTTCCCTCACTTCCCAGTTTGTCTGTATCTTCCCTTTACCCTTGTAGATCTCCCCCAACTAAGGAAAAACGAAAAAAAAAATAATGGGCCAGGCAGGCGGTGGTGGCATACACTTTTAATCCCACAATTTGAGAGGCTGAGGCAGGTTGATCTCTAAGTTCAAGGACAGCCTGGTCTACAAAGTGAGTTCCAGGACAACCAGGGCTACTCAGAGAGACCCTGTCTCAAAAAACCAAACAAACAAACAAGTAAAATCATATATTTTTCAATGATAATTCTATTCTTATTTATGGTTGCTGTACCATGGACATTTACCATATATTCTATATTCAGTTTTCTGTTGATAGGCCTTTAAGATGATTGCATGCCTTAGCTATTGACCAAGCACAATTTTTAAATCTGGAATTAGAACTGAAAAGTCTCCTCATAGAAGCCCAGTTTCCCCTAAAACCAATATTTATCAGTGGTGTTCAGATATTTCATTTGGAAAATGAGGAAGCAGACATCTTGGCTCACTTCTCACAAGGACAGTGATATTGCTTAATGCTTCACTTATGAAGTAGATGATCCTACAATGTTTTCAATTGTCCCACCTTCATTTTTTTTTTTTATCAAGATCATGTAATAGTGGGAAATAGAGTCGTCGGCACCACTAGCTGCCTTAGCCCCTTAAAGGGAAAGTCAACATATTATAAATATATGTTCTGAGACTCAGGGGTAGTGTAATAAAACTGTCAGTCTGAGACAAGGAACTGTTATGGAATATTATTTTAAGATGTGTTACATTTGGTTATGCTGTGGAATATTTGTTTAATGATGAAAATGTGTTGCATTCTTTTTGTTTAACTTTGTGAAGCTGTGTTACTTTGCCTGTCTAAAACACTTGATTGGCCTAATAAAGAGCTCAATGGCCAATAGCTAGGCAGGGGAGAGAAATAGGCGGGAGTGCCAAGCAGAGGGAATAAATAGAAGGAGAAAAAGAAATACTGGGGAGGAACAAGGAAACTAGAAGAAGAGAAGAACATCAGGGTCTAACCACCAAGCTACACAGCCAGCCATGGAGTAAGAAGGAAAGAAAAGTATATAGAAAAGAGAAAGGTAAAAGCCCAGGAGCAAAAGATAGATGGGATAATTTAAGTTAAGAAAAGCTGGCTAGAGATAAGCCAAGCTAAGGCCAGGCATTGATAAGAAAGAATAAATCTCAAGGAACATCCTTTTGTATGTGATCTTAATTTACCCAGAAACCCTCTTTCTGCTATGTACATAATATCCATTCTGATTATGAATGCCACTACCATTGTTAATAGTCATTAGTATGTAGTTGAATAATAAGTTGATTGTAAGTGGGTTGGTTATTACGTTGTGTATGATACATGTGTGTGTTATACTCTGTATAGTTTTAAATGAGAAGAAATGTTTCTTCCTTAGAAGTTTTATTGTTTTTATCCTTTTAATTTTATATCTGGAAATGAAGATAATTTATACACTATTATGCCCTGACCAAAACTATAGAATTTTAGTTTCCTGTGTTCTCTTCTGGTTCTGTTAAAATTTATTACAGCCCTTTTCTGGGTACCCTTTTTTTGTATGATACTGTCTTCTGTTGTAGCACCACACTTGATGTAAGTTGGCCTTCACTTTTGTTTTTTGTAAACTGATTCCTGTTTTTTCTATCTCACCTCATTTTCAGTTTCTTCATCAGAACTCTGCTTGAGAATCAATTCATCCTTCCAACCAAAAGCTACACTGGGTGACTTGTCATCAGCAATTTAACTCCAAATCATTTACAGATTTTAGTATATCTCCACAAAAGAGACAATAGCTGTAGTAGTGTTGTGAACTGCAGGCACATGGCATGTCAACCAATGCTCATGTAACTATCTCTTTGTAGCGCCCTCTGATACTATGGGTGCCAGCCAGCAGAGATTAAACTCCAAGTACAGTTGCACCTTGTTTCACAGACAATGGGAATAACCTGTATATATTTGGGAATATCTTGGGGATCCTTGACCAACAACAAATTCATAGGCAAGTGACCTACAAATATTTGGATTTTGTTTAAATACATATTTTGCAACCAGCATTAAACATCATTATTCTCGATAACAAAGGTTCACCTGAGAATTATTCAATCATGGACTTTAAAAAAGACATATAAACCAAAATAGTTCATACTTAGTCTATCAAATCTTAGTTATATTTGTGACATCTGCAATCACATATTGGCATGTTATTCTCTTTGTACTACAAGAAATTTAATATGTTAGAAGTCAGATAATTTCAGGTGTAGTCAATTAAGGCATGATGTAATTAAACTGGAGATTAGGTCCTTAATCCAATATAATTGGTGTCTTTCCAAAAGAAAATATTAGACACAAATTAAAAAGGGAGAATCCATGAAAGAATGAAGGTGGTGACTCTGGTGATTCTTCACTGAATCAGTGGAATGCAAGAGTTTCCCAGGAAGACTCTGCAGGCCAGGGGAGAAGCATTCAACAGGTTCTTTTTCACAGACCCCAGAAAGAACCCACCCTGTCAAGACTTTGTCTCTAAATGTACGAATCAATAAATTGCTGTTTAAACCATCTACTTTGTGGCTATGACTACTCCAGGAAGCCAATACATGTAAAGAATTTATTCCCACAGAATGTAGTAGATAAGTTCAATTATGGGGCTTTGGACAACAGCGGTTTCTGCTTTCTGGTCTCAAGAACTAAATAGGTATCACAAACAAAATCACTGAAACACTCATGGCTGAGCAAAATTGAATCTGTAGACTTTAAAGAGTGAAAAAATGACACATGCAATAGGGATATACTGATGAGAATATTTGACTGACTCTTGACTGCATCTGCGTTTGTACTTAGTGACCTTGGAGACAGTTCAAAGAAACGTGGTGTTTGTTCTGCATCATTATCTAGAATGAGAGAAGATCAGCTGAGGCTGAAACTGTAACTGGTACAATAGCATCAGGGAAAGGGAAAGGAGGAAGAGTCGTTATTTTATAGTTTAGTAAATATTCTTGGCTGTGTCTGTGTTAAGCAATGAGAATGGGCTGATCCTATTTTTGCATTGGTCCTTGAGGACAGAGATCCTATTAGATACATAGGTTGTGTAAAAGATGTGTGTATAGCATAACATGCCTTAATCAGTTCACAAACCCAGTTCAGCTCACACTAGTGGGAAATGGCTTCATATAGTTTATAAAATACAATATTAGGAGATAGAGGTGAACAGTATTATTATTTGCTCCATATTTAATCAGAAGTAGAAAAAAAAATCTGACCGTTAGTTTAATATTTATTTATACATATTTGAAAATGTATTTTCTAAGGAATTATCAAAATTATTAACAGTAATATATTGCAAAATTTGAAAATAGTCACTGAAAATAATGCATAAAATTCTATCTCTATTGAACATTCATTCTATCCATTTTGTTACAATGTGTAGTGTAACACAGGTATATGATTATGTAATAATATTTTTCTTCCTTCTTAATATAAGATACTTTGGAAATTAAGTGTGAAACTAGGAGTACTTTTCAATTTTAATCACCTTAATTGAATATTTAGCATCATTCAAGACCCATGATTAGTTATTTATAGCAAAAATTAATTTAAATATTTTATTTAAATTTCCTGGCTCTGTATTACACTTCCTTGTTTTCCTGCTCAAAATTATTAAGTATCAATTCAGCGTTTTATTTTCTAACATACTCTGTCCAGGTATAGATTGTATATATATATATATAATATTATAAAATATATCCTATTTGATACATGTGTTGTCTAAAAGGTATATATTTAGCATAAGGTGCCTTAATCAGTTTGCAAAGCATATATATTATATATAATTATGCATTTATAATTATTTAATAATTCAAGTATATCTTAAAAGTCACTGTGAATTATTTTTGTTCCACGCATTTGACAAGTAGTACTTGAGAAACCAAATTAGTGTTATGGATTGCTATAGATAGATTTGAATTAACCTTTGCTGATTATTTTTAAGTAAGTTTCTTTATAACAATAACAGTTACAGAAATTTGAAAAGCTACTTGCCAGCTATTGGAGGGGAGTAAGCCTTCAGTAAGTGGTACATAGTTTGCTATTTCATACAATTTGGCTTTCTTCCCCAGAGTTAGCCTAAAATTACAGGGTTTTTTTCTTGTAATTAAAGTTGAAATTTCTTCAATGACTTAAACTTAGGAATGAAATGAAAGAGAAAGAGGGGTAAATGACTAGTAATCTCGCTACTGATTATAATGTATATCTTCCTTTGTGTGTTTTCTCTTTTTCTGGCTTTCATGGTATATAGTCATCTCATCAGACACCTCTTACATGCTTATTTTCTTTTTATTTTTTTCTCTTATTGGAAGTGTATTTTTCTCATGCAATATATCCTGAATATGGTTTTCCCTTCCTCTACTCCTCCCAGGACCTCCCCTTTTCTGTCTCTCATTAGAAAATGAACAGGCTTAGAGGCAATAATAATAAGATAAAATAATATAAAACAACAACTAACATAAGAGTAAAACAAAACAAACAGAAGGAAAAGAGCCCAAGAAAACACATAAGAAGCAGCTATAGATACACTCATTCATACACTCAGGAATACCATAAAAACACTAAACCAGAAGACATAATACATACACAAAGGACCTGAAGAGTAAAAAGCAAGAAAAAATATAAAGAAATGTAGCTGGAGAGTTTTCTCTCCAGGTCCCGCCAAGCCCCAGCAGTGCGACAGCCCACTTATAAAATAAACACACAGATGCTTATATTATTTAAACTGTGTGGCCTAATGGCCCAGACTTCTAGCTATCTAGTTCTCACATCTTAAATTAATCCATTTCTATAAATCTATACCTTGCCACATGGCTCGTGGCTTACCGGCATCTTCACATGCTGCTTGTCATGGCGGAGGCTGGCAATGTCTCCCTCCGCCTTCCTGTTCTTTCTTTTCTCCTCTCTGTTAGTCCCGCCTATACTTCCTTCCTGGCTACTGGCCAATCAGTGTTTTATTTATTGACCAATCAGACCAACACATTTGACATACAGATCATCCCACAGCACTTCCCCTTTTCTTTGTTTCTTTTTTTTAAAAAAAGGAAGGTTTTAACTTTTACACATCTCCAAAGCCAGCTTGGTATATTTGGGAATTTGGGCGTAGCTTCTCTTACTACTTCTTGCTGGAGGGGGGTGCTGTATCTTATAGGGACACAAAGAAAATTTTAGGATTATGGAATAGTCCGTGAGGGTGTACCGTCTGAGCAGTTGCCTTGATACAGTTCTGGATGTTGGATCATTTGGGCCTTGGTGTCATCAGAGACTTTTCAGGGGGTGTTGGCTGGTCAAACCTGATGTATCTTAATCTGGAACAAATCCATAGCCTCTGGCTTTCTGTGGAAACAAAAGCAGAGCCTCCTTTCCAAAGCAACAGATCCTTACATCCAAATTTTGAAGTCAAGGTACCTTTAAAATATACATTTTGGCATAACTCAACAGCTTTTACAATCAAATGTTTTTCTTCAGTTATGAATATCAAAGAGAACATAATCCAGATTCTCTGTGTAATATCCATCTTTACATGGCTTATTTTTTATATTACTTTGAATCTATTGCTTTAAACTGCAGCATTCTAAGACTGAAATGGTGCTGTGGCTGCTGGCTACGCCCACTTCAGCTTCCCAACATGGTGGTGGTACATTTTCTGCCAGCTCTGGGAGCCATCAACTCTCAGAAATAGTGGATCTATGCTTCTATCAAAGCAGCATGTAGCCCAAGAACCTCATTTATTTATTTATTTATTTATTTATTTATTTATTTATTTATTTATTTACTTATTTATTTATTTATTTATTTATTTATTTACTTATTTTGTACTAGCAAAGGCTAAATCCATGATGTAGCTTAATGTGTCACTTCCAGAAGCCTCATTCTCGCCATACTGCAGGTCAAGCACACACACCAGGAACCCACCATAGTAGCTCAAACATGCAGGCTGCAGCTAACTTGAGAGAGACAACTAGGAACTGTTTTTAGCTCTGTTTTAGAATCTTTTTTCTCAGGTTTTTAGGTGGAAACTCTTGCCAACCCATTGGGCGCCATTTGTAGCTAGAGTTTTCCTGCCTGACCCACAGTTAGGACAAATCTCTGTCACCCACTAGTCCCACAGTGGCTCAGACCCAACCATGTAAACACAGAGACTTATATTGCTTACAAGCTGTATGGCCATGGCAGGCTTCTTGCTAACTGTTCTTATATCTTAAATTAATCCATTTCTATAAATCTATACCTTGCCACATGGCTCATGGCTTACTGACATCTTCACATACTTCTTGTCATGGAGGCGTCTGGCAGTGTCTTCCTCTGCCTTCCTGTTCTCTCAGTTCTCCTCTCTGTTAGTCCCACCTATACTTCCTGCCTGGCTACTGGCCAGTCAGTGTTTTATTTATTGACCAATCAGAACAACACATTTCACATACAAACCATCCCACAGCAAAGGAAAGAAAATTAAAATAAAAATATTCATATTATAGATAGATAGATAGATAGATAGATAGATAGATAGATAGATAGATAGATAGACAGATGGTAGTCAAATTTTAGGAAAGAAAAGCTCCCAATTGACATTATGAGAAAAGAAACCTATAAAGATGACACTGAGTTCATTTTCTGTTGACCATCAACTGCTAGGCATGCAGCCACACTTAAGTGTAGTTTGGTTTCTCTAGTGAAATTCCTTAGAGAAAAATAAAATTTCATTAACAAGTGGCTATCAATTGGAGATAGCTTTTGGGTTAGGGATGAGGTCTTCTGTCTACTTCTTCCAGATCTTGGACTCATCTGGTGCAGACCCATGCAGGTCCTGTGTATGCTGCCTCAGTCTCTGTAAGTTATGTGCATTGGTTCTACTGTATTTGAAGTCTTTGTGTACTCAGTGTCCTTCATCCCCCCAGGATCATGCACTTTCTGCTTTCTCTAACCCTTGTTCCCTGAACTTTGAGTGGAGGGATTTGATGAAGACATCCCATTTAGGGATGAGTTTTCCAAGGTCTCTCACTCTCTGCCTATTGTCTGGTTGTAGGTCTCTGTATTTGTTTCCATCTGCTCCAGGAGGAAACTTCTCTGAAGGTAGCTGAGCAAGTCACCGACCTATGAATTTAGCAGAATGTCCTTCGGAATCATGTTGTTGCTACATTCTTTTAGTCAAACAGTATTTGTTTTTTTTTTTTTTTTTTTTTTTTTTTTAGGTCCCTGTGCTATCTAGTGTCAGGTTCTTAGTCTTCCAAGCACTGCCAGATATGGGTTCTATCTCATGTAGTGGGCCTTAAGTAAAAGCAGGTATTTACTGGTTGGCTACTCCTACAAGTTTTGTGACACCATTTCACTAGCATATCTTAAGGCAGAACAGAGTGTTTGTAGCTGGCTTTGTGTCTCTGTTCCTCCTTTGGTAGCTTACAGAGTATTTCCCTATACCAATGTAGGGATGAAGGCTCTATGTAGTCACGTGCCCAAGTTCTCTCTGATCAATGAATTGTGTAGGTATTGTCAACAATAGGGCCTTCCTGTCCATTTGTGGGGAGAGACATATAGTATTAGCAATAGTCTGGGATGTTTAGGGGTTACTGTGGGACCCCTTTGGCCAAAAACTCATTTAGATGCAACCTAATTCTAGTACATGAAGCTTCATTTTGTGGCAAAAAAATGTCCAGTTGAGGCTCTGTATATCCTATTATTTGACTATTTCATTTAGGCATATATGTCTGTATTTTAGGAAGCTTCTACTATATTAAGTTTCCATACTACCCCTAAAATAGTCCTTAATTTTAGATATCTCTCCCCATATTCTCACCCAACTCACCTCCTTTCTTCTACTTGATCTTATCATTCTATCCCACCTCTATTCAAAACTATCTAGCAATTTTCCCTTTCCCAGGGATATTCATTGTCCACCCAGGTATGAAATTCTTAAAATATAATAAAAATAATAAAAATTTAAATAATTAATTTCCTATATTTGAACACATTTTTGAAAAGATAATTTAGTTTCTTAGATTCAAAGAGTAAATGATTCTTAGAGATTTTAATTTATAAATAATCTTTATTAAATAAATGTAATTTCACATTTATGTATACTTTCTGGACATTATTGGAAACATGCTCATTTCCAATGCTTTTGCATATCTCACTTATCCCACCAATTATTGCTAACATTGAGAACTCAAACCCATATAACTTAAACACAGAGGGTAATGAAATTAGCTTCACCTGATAAGAATCATTTTTGGGCGGACCCAGGCTAAGGCAGTCACTCCAGAGAACATGAGTATCAATCAAATCTATGAACAAAGCTGATGCTGTATAGTTATTGAAAATTCAGCCATAGATAATCTCAAAGCACCTATAGACCCAGCCCCTAAATTCACCTTTCCCCCTACACCATCCATCCCCTCCCTCCGACCCTCTCCCCAATACCCACCCCATCACCACTCCACCCCACCCTATTCCACCCCTGTATCTGCCAAAGCTCAGCATCCCTGTGAGAGATTTTCTCTTCCCTGGTTCTCAGAGTTTTCCATTTCTGTTCATCTGTGGTCAGAAAGGCACACTGTCTATGTCATTGACTCTTGTTTAGTTAGCTCTCATGAACAGTGTACTTACCCTTGCTCTGTAAATGACCCACAGAACCTACCATATGTTTCTTCCACTGGGGTCATCCTGACATCTGGACAATGAGAGTTCATGCCCCAGGGAGACATCCTATAAACCAATGTGTATTGAGATCAGAATCTAAGTTTGGACACAAGACGACTCCATCTGCTCTGGACTCTGATTGATTTTACCCACAATATGTGGAGATTCCCAAGACCTGTAGAAAGAAACAAGGCATTGCTTTGGCCTTATGACCAACCCAACTATTTATTCTATGACTGTACATACCCTTACTTGATCAGAAGGCAACCAACCCAGGATAAGCATTTAAGCATTTTGCCACCCCTAACTCTATCTATTTCCCTCAGGTTTGGCATGAAAGCAGCCACTTATCTATCAACCAGAATTTTCATATGGCACATCTCACATTTCTACAATCAATAAAATTTTTTTAAGAACAAAAGGCTGACTACAATAATAAAAATCAAAATTTCTTTAAATTTTTAACGTAGCCTTGATTTAAAGACCTGCCCATGTACATCACCTAAAGAAAAGTCCTGATTTCTAGGTTTTAAAATAACATTTCTTATGTAAAGAATTTGTTGGCAGTTTTTTGTTTATTTGTTTTTTTCATTTTTTTATTAAGATTTTTTTCATTTACACACCAATCAGGGATCCCCCTCTTCCCTCTTCCAGTACCTCCCCCAGCATTCCCCTCCAAATGACCCCCCATTCACCCCCACAAGAAGGCAAGGCCTCCTAGGGGGAGGCATATCCAGTAGAGACAAGTCCAAGCCCTTGCCCCTGCCTCAAAGATGCAGGAGGTGTCCCATCATAGGTAGTGGGCTCCAAAAAGCCCCCTCATGCACCAGGGATGTGTGCACAATGGAGTACTACTCAGCAGAGAAAAACAATGACATCATGAAATTTGCAGGCGAATGGATATTTGTTTATTTTTTAACAATCCCCTCTATCCAGAGCCCAGAAGCTAGAAGGAGTGGGCTGCTATAAACAGCCACATTTGTTAGACAGGCTTGAAGAATCTATCTTGGCCTGAATAAGCAGAATCCTGCTGTGAGGCATGCTGCTGTTCCTGGTGTCCAGTGCTGATAAGACACAGACGCTTGCTTGCACATTGCCCTCACAGTCCCATGGCCTTCTGCAGAGGCATCACAAGCCATTTTGTTGATAAATTTTTCACACAATTACACTCTTGTGTGTACATGCACACACACACACACACACACACACACACACACACACACACACAGACATACACATACACACACACACACACACGCACACTTTAATTCTTTTAATCAACCTGAGCTTTTTTCTAAATCTCATATTAATGAGGACTGATGTAAGACAAATTGCTAAACGGTCATATTAATAAAATACCCAGAACCAGATATTGGGGTAAAACTGAAAGATCAGGGAATAAGACAAGCCACAGCTAACCTCACCTCACCAGCTCCTCAGCTTCCAAAGAGACCTACTTCCTGTATACCCACACCTATATGCCTTTCTGTCCCTGCCCTCTTTCTTCCTCTCTCTGCCCAGCTATATCACTTTCTGTCTGTCTCTACAGACCTCCAGACTTCCATGGTTAGTGCTGGGATTAAAGGCAAAGGCGTGTGCCACTATGCCTGGCTCTGTTCCCAGAGTGGCCTTGAACTCACAGAGATCTGGATGGATCTCTGCCTCCTGAATGCTAGGATTAAAGGTATGTGCTACCATTGTCTGACTTCTATGTTTAATATAGTGGTTGGCCTTTTCCTCTGATCTTCAGATAAGCTTTACTGGAGTGCACAAATAAAATATTACCACAGACTTAATAGAGATTTCACTTGAGAGATAAACATATTTCTACTGTCTAGCTAGTAGCAGCAATACAGTATGGGCTCCAGAGATACAAGTTACTGTTTCTATCACCTACCTATTTCCTTTTTTCATGATATCAGTCCTTGGAATGATGTTGTTTCCTTGTATGAATTAATGCAGAAGACCATGCCAACATCAATTTGGAAGTACAGGTATAATTCAGGGAACATTGGAGGAGAGTGTGGATGGGAGTCAAGAAAGGGAGAGAAAATAATAAGGGGCCTACCATGAAGACAGCCACCAAGATGAACCTCTGGGACTGTCTCACTGGTGGAGCTCCACTGGAGTAAAAATGCCACTTCAAAGTCATCCCCCTCTGAGGCACCAACTCCAGTTAGTGGTGAGTAGCTGAGGATTCCTGGGGATTTTAATTCCACCATCTTTAGTCTGTCTGCACATCAGCTCAATGAGCCCCAGCAACAGGGAAACAGTGAGGGACAGAAAGGCTGTACCAGCCTTTGGCAGTGCTATGGTGGGACATTTTAGAAAAAGCCAGAAAGGCACCTATGGCATTAGTGATCATAATCTTTCTGCCTAAAGGAGTTCATAGAGGGGATTTGATAACAGAACATGCACATTCATACAAAAGAAAGTAATATTTTTATGTATTGAGGAAATTATGCCTATATGTGTTTGAAAACGGCATAGAGAAGAAGTGTAGGAAAATCTTCCAGTTCTACTTAAGAAAATATATAACACTTCACCAACTGAAAAAAAATAATAAATTTTCACAATTCCTTGGCCTACATGAATTCTCTGAGTGGGCCATTCTTGCTGTATGTGGTCCTTTGTGATGGTCAAATGCCTAATATTCATTTCCAGATAATTCTTATGAAAGATGGTGTTAGGTGATGCTTGTTTTCAGCCTATACTTTTAATTTGGATAATAGATTTACAAATAGGTTTTCTGAGGATATAAAGTGGTTTTGTTTACATCTTTAATACGAGAGGTATGTTCCACAAAGAACTACTGTCCTTATCCAGTCAATAACCATTGAAGGCACTGCAGAACCAGAGTGTTAATTCTCTAGTCTAATTCTTTTATCTTTTTATTTCAAATTGTACTAGCTTGGTGATTTGATTTCCATATGTCATTAAAAGGATACCTTTTTGCGCGCTCTGTGTGTGTGTGTGTGTGTGTGTGTGTGTGTGTGTGTGTGTGTGTCTGTCTGTCTGTCTGTCTGTTTCTAGCTCTTGCTCACTCAATTATACACATAACACTTGGACACCTTCTACACAGAAATATAGCTATGGATATATTATTGACTCCTACATTACCACGTCTTTATCAATATTTGAATTCTATGGTTCTCTAGATGAGGGTTGACTGAGTGTGAGTGTTGTGTTTCCTGTGCAGGCACTGAGCCTTAAACTCTAATCAGCACACATATTAAGCATTTATATTGTTGCCCCAATAGTATACTTAAAACAACAACTACAGTTCTTTTCCTAGTTTCTGTAAGCCATCTAAAAAATCATTGATAGTAGCAGATGAATATGGTCTCACATTTGGCCTTTTTAATTTCATAAAGATTCACACCACTTAGAACTTTTGAGTATGGCTTATCCTTAAGAATTTTAATATCCTCATAGAACTTGATCCTAAAAGATATTCATATCCTTGAAATCAGCATGCTAATTTGATTGATGCAAATTTTAATTAAAGGAAAAATAATTCAGTTGAATGGATAAATTATTATCAGTATAATTTCAGAGGGAACCTTAGCATGTGTGATTTTCCAAATTGATGATATTATAAAAGGAGACTAATAAAAACAAGATTTTAATGTTTCCTAGCAATATCCATGCAATAAAATGTATATTACATTACTTTCTCAATTTTAAGAGAGCATACTTTTTAGCAAAGGAAAACCTCAGGGGGAAAAAGAAACTCTATATACTGTATGTACTCATATGACATAGCTTGTAAAGGCCATGAGATGCCTACTGTAAAGTACCCAGCTATACAGTGGCCAGCTGTAGTTTTACTACATCTGCAGGAAATCTTAAACAGATTTTGGATATTTGCCAGTCTTATGGATCAGAAAAAACTTGTCCCAAACTAGAAAAAGAGTATTCCAAATTGATGAATTTCATTTAACTTGTCTCTATTTTCATCATAGGTGAGTGTAATGAATAAAATCACCTATGAAATTACCAAACTGAGGCAAAAATCTCCCAATAATTGTTTTTCAGGCGAAACAAAGGCTGTTAGCATTGCTGCCATGTTTCAAAGTTTTCTATGTTATTGCTTTTTTAATTTCTAGAGTTTGTATGTATTTTTGGCTCTTGATACCTTAAGTGTAATCCATCCAAATTATTCTTATCATCTTCTTTCTTCCTTTTAAATCTGTGTCTCATTTTATAAAGATCTTGAAAGGAGGATTATGATAGAATGTGAGGCCTTTCCACATACAGCAGAAATGACGATCTAATTAATTCACAATTCTTAACTTGATTCTACCCACAATCTTAGTTTGTCATGCAATGTAACAAGGAGAGACTTCTGGTTTTTGACTTAGATAACCCTGACTGGTTGAAATGGTGGGGGATGGGGACCACCATTCAGCTTGCCATGTTATCCTTAATTGTACATGAAGTAAAGCTCCCTTAAAACCTGAGGGATGTCTTAGCCAATGATATGTAGTAATGCATCTTCCTTCTCTTCGGATCCAATGTTCCATTCATACTGATTTGTTTTCAATTTCTTGAACTTTCTCTTCTTCTGGCCTTCATCCTTCTCTTTCCCTTCTGTGTCTCACATGCTTAACTTGATAACGCATAATCCCCTGGGACTTACATCACCAGTTCATGACACTTTCCAAAACTACTTAAGATGTCTTATTCATCTTTACATTTCACTGCTTTGGTGTTTTAGGCTGCATAAAAAGTGACACGGAGCTTATAAACTTAAAGGAACTTATATGTATGATTTCCTGAACTTTAAAGGTCAAAACTCTGTCTGTGGCTTAGGAGTGTTTCCATTTCATA
The DNA here is from genome assembly GCF_007827085.1 of Peromyscus californicus insignis. Taxonomy (NCBI): domain Eukaryota; kingdom Metazoa; phylum Chordata; class Mammalia; order Rodentia; family Cricetidae; genus Peromyscus; species Peromyscus californicus. The sequence goes on along the minus strand of NW_026294491.1, from coordinate 44,881,432 downwards.
AGTTGTCATCATCTAAAAATGAAGATGTCAGTCAGAACGGTAAGCTAAAAATACAAGTCTCTCTCCTTGATTGGTGGAATTTAGTTCTATGTGCTTTCAAGTTTCTGGTACTATGTTCTTCTTAGCTGTCTAGATTAACATTTTCAGCTTCTAGGGATACATTCAAATTTTCTGTCACAGGTAGTATATCAAGTTTCAGTTTGCCTATTTAATCCCAGGAAAAGATTTTATTTCATTTCTTTCAATTTGTCCTCTGGTTTTGTAAGATCTTCCTCCCCCATATAAATCTTTATTGGTTGTCTCTGTTTTGATTAAGAATTTTAATTCTTTTCTTCAATGTAATATAATTTTACCATGAGAGCAATATCCTGTTGCATTCATTAATCTCACCAATATTTAAGTTGGTTGAATTGTGCAGGGCATGCACACCAGCAATGTGCAGTTTGAGAGACATGTTGGATCTCTTGACTCAATATGGAAAATTGATCATGTTACCCCTACTCACACTGCACTAATTTATTTCTTCAATTGTCATCCCTTATTATTTATTATGTTACTATCTACCTCACTACTTGACTCATGATAAGAACTCATATCATATTTCCATAATGATTTAATATTAAAGTAAACAGGCTATAGAAACACAGAATTTTTTGTGCATTCTGCAAAAAAGATAGCATATGAGTATTATCTAAAATGAGTTATTGTGTGATTATATAATAGGTTGTATATATGGAATTATTTTTGAAATGACAGCAAAATTATCTTCCCAGGAACAAAGAAAAATACCTATTTTATTATTAAATATTAGAAATAGGCAATTATAAAAAGGAGATGTTCATGAGAAGTTTTCATCAGAGGAAATTTTTATGTACATAGAAGAGATGTTTGTTCAATGTAATTTCCATTTTTAGGAAGAAAATTACTTTTAGAAAAACATAATATGTAGTACATTTCAATCTCATAATAGTATAAAAATGACAAATGGGTCTTGAATTCTCCAGGGTATTTTAGATAGCTCTTGTCAAAAGTAGACATGTAATGGATTTATTTATTTATTGGGGAAAAAAAGCTTTATGTTATATCCTGTGGGCTTGGGAATGTCTTTTGAAGTTTATCTTCCGTTTTCTGAATTCTGTATTTGGAATTAAAGTTCTGTGTTTCTACACAATTCGGTATGAACTCTACTGATCTTAATTATGTACACTACCTGTGTCATTTCTTCGTTGTGCACATAGTCAGAATCTCTAGCAGCTTCACAGTGAGATACCTAGTTTATGTAGTCAGAATTGGGAGAACTGAAAAGATCTTGGAGTTTTCCCTACTTTCTTACAACCCTACAGTTCTTCCTGACTTTGAAATGTCATCATTATCTCTAATTCTTATATTATCCTTCATCCCTATACTTTCAAAATTGCTGAGTAAACCTGAGCAGTTGAAGGACATACGCGTTATTGGACATTTTTTTTGGCAGGCATGTAGATTATTGTTTATAAACCTCTGATTATACATCAGTGCTGGACACATGAATGAATAAATGATAATCATTCAAATGCAATCCCTGCTGCTTTTAGATATGTACATTCTACAATCAGGCCTTGAAAATGAACATCTGGAAGACACTCATTGGTTATTGTACTGTATGTGAGTAATAACTTATACATATCCATGTATTTGTAAAATAATAAGTATATTAAAGTGTAATTCTAACAAAGGGACAGTTATTTCAGGAAATAAACCTTATTTGACAGTAAAAAAAAAAATGAACACCTGAATATTCATTTTGCTTTGAAGGAAAAGTTGATTCTGTAACAGTTGTACTTTTCTGTGATATGGATTCTCTTGGATCAAGACATCCCATTTCTTATCTCTAAACACAGTATACATTTCATACCATGACAATCACTTTATCTAGTTACACTCTCTACTCAAAGCATAAAAGTTAATTTCAGGACTGAGGTGTTCCCATTAAGATAAAAGCTTACTACAACAATCTTTCTCAGTGTTTATTTGTTTTGAGACTAGCAGCAAATCCATCAAGGCAATCTCACAGTGATGACAACCTCCAGGGTCCTGGAAAGAAAACACGGGGGCAATCAAAGTATTAATAATGTATTTTTTAATTGCAGTGTCTTCAGAGTATATTGCTGAACAAGAGGTAGGGGGTAAGAAAAAACAAACTGTTATTTTAAAAGTTCTGGGCTATGCACATTGCTGCATGCTGATTTCTTTGATAAATGAGGCAAAGAAATAAAAAAAAAAAATGGTCAGAGACAGCCCTAGTTCCCACTGTTTAACTGGCTTTTCGGTCCCTACTTCCTGTACTGGAGCATGTTGCCCAGCCTTAATACATGGGGAGGTGCTTAGTCTTACAGCAACTTGATATGCTGTTTTGTTGACACTCATGGGAGAATTGTCCTTTCCTAAACAGAAATGGAGGAGGAGTGGATTTAGGGATAGGAACAAAGAGGTGAGAGGGAGAGGCTAGGAGGAAAGGAGGGAGGGGAAACTGCAGCCTGGATACAAAATAAATAAATTTTAAAAGAGAAATAAAAAAGAATTAAATCCTAATTGAAAAAGAGAAAATTGTTGGAATAATGGGAAAAAGAACTATGAGTCAAACCATAGAAATTAAATGAGATGCATTAATGCAAATATCAGCTAGGAAAATGACAGGGCTTTCAGGAACTGGTTCATCAGATAAGTACAAATATCAGATTCCTCCTTTCCATGCCCTCACTGTGAATGAGGCCCTTTTGAGTTTAGTGGTTCCTGTGAGACTGGAGTTGTGTATAAAAAGGGGGGGATCTAAAAATGTGTCTTGTGGACTCCAACTGCAGTGTGGGAAAGACTTTGTAGGCCCAGGAAGTACTACTAAGGCCAGGCAGTGTTGTCTCAGTCCATCATCACAGATACTTTTTATGTGGATGTTACTCAAACACTCCTGACAAATGATTTAGAATTTGCACACTCATGGAAAGGTTTAGGGTACACATGCTTACTGAGACTAGGTGCTTTGACTATTTGAGTCTATGCATATTATCTTCACTGATAATATTCATTACTGATAAATTCACTAATTTTTGTCACTACTCTATAAAAGAAGGGAAATTGAAAAATATGACTTCTCTGATATCAGAGTTAGCAAATACAGAAAGGAAGAAAGGTTGCATATTTGTAATGGAATTTTTTTATGTATGTGGTAAAACTTGCCTCATGATTGCTGAAACTCACTAAAACAGTAAGAAATGACATGATGAATTAAAGGTGGCAAGACATGAAGAGGAAAAGAATGAGCAATGGTAATATTGAAAACAGCTGTCCATCTTTGCCACATCATACTTACCCTATGTAAATGAACTTATAAACAATCACCTAATGCTAATATAAAATATTGTGTTTGTACATACCTACTATGAAAATAATATGCATGAAACCTATTTCAGTAGAAAGTCAATTACAACAGTGAACAATATTTGCCACTAAAGGGAAACACAAATACATGGGTTGTATTTTTCTAGTAAATATAAGAGCAAAGGGTAATAATACAGGCATCAGTTTGTTTTGCTATTGCCATGATAGAACATTAACCAAAAGCAACTAGAGGATGAGGTTTCTGTTTTTGTTTTTTGTTTGTTTGTTTGTTTGTTTGGCTTACAGCTCAGTCCATCATGAAGAAGGGCTAAGTAAGGAGCAACGTCAGGAACCTGGCGCTGCATGAACAAAAGCAGAGAACATGCAGGAATGGGGGGATGCAACTACCAGGTATATATAATCCATGCCTACTAGCCCTGGAGTGACACTGTCCACTTGATCCTCTTAAATCAATCAGCAATCAAGAAAATACTCTACAAATATGGCACAGATCAAGCTGATAGAGATAATTACTCAAATGAGACGTCTCTTACAGGTATGTCTAGGATTGTATTAAGTCAATATAAACTATGACAATTTACCCCTTGTCAGTTTGACAAATGCAACACTTTGAGCCATACATTTTTCCTTTCTTGTTTACAAGAACTCATGTATATACTACAATATAAAGTAAATGAACATTTTAAAACCTTACAGTCTTTATATTTTTCAACACATATCTGTCTGAGATTACTTTTACAATCCAGTCTCTTAATTGTTGTCTTCTATAAATTCAAAAGAAAAGATACATTTCTTTTTATTCCAATAGAGAAGAATCTGGGCCCATTTAAAATTAAATCAAAGCAAACCCAGGTCAAGTAGTGCAATTAAAATCCTGTAGCTCAATGTTTCATATCTAGGACCAACTACCTATCTTCTGGGATCCAAAAGAATTGGGAAGCTCCATTTCTCTAGCTGTGCCATCAAAAGTACATACTGCTTGTCTCCTAGGTGTAGGCTGGCTCCATTATATATGTGTCACTGTCATTGATTTTATCACATGGTTCTGGACTCTCTACTATGCCAGTTTCTATTCAGCTTCACCAATCAACTCTCCTTGCCTTTCACAGTGACAAGCCTCAACTTCATGCCCCCTTAATGTCTTCAAACCTAGTACCACATGCAAGACTTTACACATTACCAAATAAGGTTTTTAGTTTGAGTTGCAATATTGGCCCCCTGGAGACCATAACTTCTGGGTGCTTACAAAAAGATAATACTTTCCCGATGATTTTATCTCAATGATGCTTGTACTGATAGCTTTTTGTCAAGATGAGACAAACTAGTCATCTGGAAAAAGAAAACTCCAATCAAAAAATGCCTTTATCAGATTGACATATAGGGATATCTATGGATACTTTTTCTTGATTAATGATTTGGCAAGGCCCAGCCACCAAGAGTTATGCCACCTCTGGGCAGATGATGTGGGCTGTAGAAATAAGCAGGTTAAGGAAGAAATGGGGTGCAACTTGCAAGCAGTGTTTCTCCATGGATTCTGCTTCAGTTCCTGCCTCTAGATTCCTGCTTTGTGTTCTGTCCTGACTTTCTTTTATGATGGACTGTAATCATGATATTGAACCCAAATAAACCAATTTCTCCCTAAGTTGCTTTGGGTTGTGGTGTTTCATCACAAGAATTAGGCAAATTAGAACAATGCTGTTGTCTTATTAATCATTGGTGGCTTACCACCTTAATTAGCCAGCATCCATTTTCTCTGCAAAGCATCAAGATTTCACTTCCATATTCCTGATTCAAATATATCAAATAAAAAACCCCAATAGAGTCTTTGAGAGATTTCCAAACCGTACTCAGAATCTTCATAAGCCAGGACTCCATGGTCCACATTTCTCACAACATTTTTATTTCCCAGATATCCACAGAACAGCTTTTTAAGCTCAGAGAACTTTCACACAAAGTTCCAAACACTTTCTTAATGAGCCCATACCCTACCTGGAAAAGCAAGCAAACAGACAAGAACAAAAGCCGTATTCATCAAAGTATAACTGTATATTAGATGCCACTGTCTGTCGTGGTTTAGTTTCTCCTGCTGTTAGTTTGGAAAATAAAAGGGGTTTATTTGGCTTATACTCTCAGTTCGCAAACAATCATTGGGAGAAGTCAGAGCTGGAAATCAAGCAGGAAGCTGGAAGCAGGAACTGCATTAGAGACTGTGAAGGAACTTTGCTTACCGGCTTGCTAAGCTACCAGTTTTATACCATAAGACTTATCTGCATAGAGATGGCACTGCTCACACTGGGCACAGCCCTATGACATTAATAAGCAAACAAGAAAATGCCCAACATCTTTGTACACAGACCTATCTGTTGCAGCCAATTTACCAGTTGAGATTTTGTTTTTCTCACTAAGGATGTCTGATTTTTGTGCCAGATTGACAGAACTATGACATCACATTTTAAGATATTTTTCTGAATAAAGTCATTACAAGTTATCATGTTGGCTCATAGTTAACAACATAAATGTATGAAAAATCACTCATATAAATTTTCTTTTATATGTGAAAGCACACCTTGTGTCTACTTTAATTCTCCAGGGTGTATTCAGGTGCATTCATTAATTACGGTTTCAGTACTAGAAAACACATCTATGACTAGAAAATTATACTTTATAAGAAATTTGTCTTTCAGCATTTCATTAATATGGTAAAAGTTTGTTGTTATTTATCTTGTAAATTGCCCAGAGCAGTGTGACTTATTAGTATGTTCGTGGGGATAGGGATTGCTTCCATTGTTGATTGATATAGGAATTGCTTTGCCTACTATGGGTATCATCATCACAGGGCAAGTGGTTCTAGGTTCTAGAACTAGATGAGTATACACCTTAAAATAACCTGGAGAGTGAACCAGTAAGCCTCATTTATCCATTGGTTCTGGCATGCTTCCTTGGCTGTGAGTTCCTGCCTTGAGATCCCTTGATGGTGAGTTATGCCTATAATTGTTAGCTAAAGAAATATTTTCCTTTTTCTCCCCTAGTTGCTTTTGGTCAGTATTTGTCAAGGTAACAGAAAGAAAACCAGAATGCCATGACAGTTATTTAAAACAGTGTACAAGGTAAGAATTCATACTAAAGTTAAAAGAGAAATGTACAAATGATTCTATCTATATAAATATGAAGTGATTTGCATTATTGCAGCTATAAGTAAGGAACATTAATTTTCTGTTTTTCATTGTTCCCACTAGATGCTGGATTCTACTTCAATCCAGGAGATGTTCAGCATATTGATTGCATCCTTAACACCTAGGAAAAGAAGCCTAGTAATCATTTATTTTTATTAACATTTCTTAGTAAGAAATAACACCACTAAAATCATACAAATAAAGTGAATTTCTGGCAAAAAATGTTTTTGTATGTATGTATACTTCTTATGCTTAAATAGCAGAAACTTAGTACTATAACAACACTATTTAAAATTTCTATTTACTACTATATAATGTAATATACAAAATATTTAATAATTTTCTCATTCTGTGGAATGACCACTCTCAGTGAAAATGAATTTGCATGATCTCAGATATTGTGAGAATCTTTTTCTTCTTACAGTTGTCTCTTCTGGTCCAACTCAAGTCGTTGTATTCACATGAACATTTCATTGTCACTCACAGTCTTAACATTTACTTTGATTTCCATTCCATGACGTACACCCCATCATTCCCTTCATTCATCTGTGCTGCTGGTACCCCTTCTACACACAATCATTTGTCATCCCTTTAGTCACATGGATGTGCCATTCTGCCTTAAATGGACTGTGACACAGTTGGCAAATCAATGAGATCCCCTCAGGGCCCTCATTTCTCAACAAGCCTGACATAAAACGTATCTACTCAAGGTGGACTCACTGACTGCCTTCAGAAAATAAATGACACACAATTTAAAGCTACTAAAGTAGCATAGACTGATAGGTTGTTCATCATCAACAGAACTTATTTTACTAAAGTATCACAAGTTGAAGTTAGGAAGCAAGGCTCTGTAAAAACAATCTGTTTCTAAAAGCATGTTTAACCCTCAGTCTCAAACATTGTTTTTCACAGTGAAAGAGTGTAATGCTACAAACCTTTTTTTCACAGGGAAGGCATATTCCTACAGTAGTAGTATTTCTCAGTTGGGTTTGAATACTTCTGAGCAGAAACAGGGACTATGTATAGGTTATTGAGTCTTTGTTCAAGTACATGTGATTGTCCTGTTGCTTCGCCTTCTTGGTTTATACTGGATGTGTTGTGAAAGTCCTGAGCATCTACCCACCACTACTCCACCTCTTGTAGATACTTCAGAATGAGTAGGTAATAATACACAGCTCTCTGAGAATGGAGAGTGATTTTTCTATGGAAAAATTTCCTCACCTGACAGAAGAAAATACTTGGAGGTTCTATACCAACCTCCTCTTACCATCTAATGTTTTTTCCCTGTCAAATCTGCCCTATATAGACCTCAGAAGGAGGAGACAGAGTTGCAGCCTAAAGAGGAAGGATTTTAAAGTAGCAGAACTGACAGATTAATGAAACGTTACCTTTCATCAACTGATGAACTCCTAAATGAACTTTATAGATGACTTCCCAACAGCTGAGCTTACATGCATGAGGTCTGCCACAGCCTGTTGTTGAATATGACCAGTCAAGTGCCCTTTTCTTAAAAATAAAACTTATAATATGTAACATCTGTGTGATGGTGCCTCACCTCAACCATGATTCCAGCCATAACTTCAGGAAGAACACTATTATAGCAGAAATAACTCCATATCCTACTTACGTGGTTACAATTCTAGACCTGATCACAATTTTTCGGTGATATTCAGTAGGCCAGTCATTTGTCAAGTCAGTGGTTGTGCTTTCAAATTTGAATCATAGTAAATAGTACAATTGCCAGTAAGAAGCTATGATGATTAACTGTAGGTGATTTTCAGTTCATGAAATTTATCCTGATAACCCCAGATTATAATGAAGTACAAGTAATGTATCGATAAATATAATAGTATATATACATATGTATATGTAACAAAGTAAAGAAAAGTCAGTGGGTTGTTAATATCTTTCAAAGAAGTGTGTGATATGAATAATAGACTGATGTAAAAAGTAAACATTTTTAAATTATCATGTAATCTTTAGAAATTGTGTCAGAGGCTCAAACACTGCCTTCACATTCAATAATTCAGAGAATTCAGAGAAGTTGTTTTATGATTTTTTTTACTCTTTTATCATATTGCAAAATATAAACTCATGTGAGAGAGGTGAAAGACACAAAGAACAAAGTCCTGGAGAGAGCAGGTACAACTCCCATTGTGGGGTACATGGAAAGAGAACACAGTATTTTCTCAGAAACCTCCGCAACATGACTGAGATGGTTTTTGCCATGCAGGGAACTTGTGGTTTCCAGGGTTTGTGTTGTGGGAATGCTCACAAAAGCTTGCAGCTGCAGAACTGGCTTTAGTTAATCAGCCTTCATCTTCCAGAGAAATAGCTAGTCCATTACCCAGATATTAAACAAACACCTATAACCTAAAGTTAGCATAAACTTGAACTGCTCTGTTCCAAGGTCTCAGGTATTGAGAGACATTATTATAACCTATAGTAATTCAAGATCCAGGAATTATTTCCCAGAATTCAGTAGAGGTTCAGCTTGTTCTTTGTAAATTTTTAAAATATTTCTTTTGAAAATAGAAATGATTGTATATTATTAGAAAACAATATTACATAATGATAATCTAAAACAAAATCATTGTCATGCCAATATACATACACACATACATACACACACACACACACACACACACACACACACACACACACACACACACATATATATATATATATATACATGTATATAATGAAAAGGAATTAAAAAGCTTGTATTGTGCAATGAAACTTGGAATAGACATCATAAATAAGTAGGCAAAAGAAAGGTGAAATTTGTGTTTTATATTTCTTCCTTTGACCAACTCATTGTTAAAGGAGAAACTATGAAATACTGACAGCTTTTAAGAAGGGAAAAACCAGAATGGCATGGAGTTGGACTACTCTACTGAATGCTTAATCAACATGTAAATAGTACGATGGACTGACTCACTTCACCCCTGCGGCTTCACATCTGGCTTGCTAACAGCCTGCTTGTTCTATAGTAGATTTATGCAAACCAACTGGCTTTGTGCTTTCTCAGTCCTTGAACTTAGTAAGTTTGTCTATAGCTTTAAATTACCATTTTCAAATTTACTATATTTTCTTAGGATTATGTTATAACAACATGATGTTTAATATAGAATAGAAAATTTCTAATCAGGAGATTTTTGCTAGCAAAACAAATATTTTGTAACCATCACCCTATTTTCTTCCTTTATTTTATGTCTCACTAAACCCAATCAAACAATGGTATTATTTTCTATTTTCATTTATGAATACTGATCATAGAGTAAAGTATAAATATTAAGAGTGAGATTTATTCCCTCATGTACCTTTCTTAAGTATAACTGAAATATTTCTTTCTTTATGTTATTTAAGTCTATATGATGGAATTAGTATATTCTTTCTTATTTTAATTTCATTTTCCCATAGATCTGGCATGAATAATCAATGTTTAATTTATATGACTGCAGGAAAAACAAAAATAGCGGAAAGAACTAATATATGTCAAGAACAGTTTTTATTTAAAACTATATAAAATTATAAATATAATATTGGCATATTACATATATAAGTTTTATTATAAACAAAGTAACAAAGACAAGATTAATTTTAATGTAGGCTGTTCAAAAAGGAATGAATTTGCTCTTTATAAAACCTACTGTTCAACTGAAAACTCAATGCCAATCTTCTGAGAATATTCTATTCTCTACCCCTTGATATCATAAGCCCTGGGTGTTGGTCATTTTAAACATGCTGGATATTAATACCTATAGTGTACTGTTAATACTAAAATCCTTATTACGTGAAAGAAACAGGGGTTCCTGGTTTCAAAGGCCTGTTAATCGACTAAATAACTTCAAGTCTGTATGCTAAACTTGGCTCCCATAACTTTGGTACTGCCTTTTCCAAGACGCATTATGCTCAACTAATTAGTGATCTGGTCTCAGCCATCCTAGAAGTACATCCAGCTGGAAATTCTGAATCATCTAGATTCTACTCTTTCTCCAGTTCCCAGAGACTCTATCCACGTGGAGCCAATCTAATTGCTCTCTGGCCTCCATCTTCATAAATATTGGTTTAATCTTCTGTGATAAAAAGGAACACAGTGTTTTTGTCTTAGTGTCAGAGCTTCAGAATGATGGGATTCATCAGAATTCAAAGAACTTTCTAAATATGCCCAGACAGAGAAAAAAAAAAAAACAATTCCATTTTGTAGCTGAGAACAATAGAAACAAAAGACAATAAAAAAACTGTTTTCTCAGTAAATTCTGTGTCCACAGGAAATTTCACATCTTTATCTTAGCTTTCTGAAATAGACTTTACTACAGTTTCATCATATATTAACATCGCTCGTAGGCCATGGTTATTAATGAAATTTAATATGAAATTTTAAACTGGATAACATGACAATTTGCATGAATGTTACAGTTAATTAGGTTAAACATCTTTGAAGTTTAGGGTGACACAGGAGAGACAGCACTTCCATACTTTCCAAGGTGGACATGGATCTGTCTAATTTTCTGATACTCACATGACTTACTTGAATCTTAAAATGAGAAACTGTGAAAATATCCATTCAATTTTATAATAGAGAGATTTGCTCCATTACTTCAAGTACTATAAAACAATATAGCTTATTTTAATATGTGTTTCTATATTTTATTTATAAAGTAGCAATTACTACACATTTTGATTAATTTATCAGATGATGTAATAATTAGTAAGAGTTGAACAAAACTTTTCTTCAGCAGAATTGCTTGAGTGAAAACTCAGAAGTGTAATGTTTAAAAAAGTATAAGGCCCCAAAATGTATTGTTCTTATGGAGAACCAGAGTTTATAACTCACCATCCATGATGGGCAGTTCAGAGCAACCTGTACTATTTAGTTTCAGGGCATCCAACATGTCTTACATCTGTGACTGCATGCACTCATGTACACATACAATACACAAACACACACACACATAATTAGAAATTAAATAAATCTTTAAAAATGTGCATACTTAAAGTTTGGGAATGAAGCTAAATGAAAAAATTCACATGCAGTGCCCTGAGTTCAATTCCCAACTCAGGAGGGAAAAAAGGAAAAGAAAGAAGGAAGGGAGAGGGATGGAAGGAAAGGAAGAAAGAAGCAAGGCAGGAAATGAGGAAGGGAAGGAGGGTGAAAGGAAACAAGGAAGGTGAATCAAGACTGAAGAATCCATGGGAAGATCAACAATATACATGAAAACATACACTCTTAGAATACTAACTCAATATGAGGCTTAGCAACCTCCATGTTATATATATTATGTTTTTGAGGATTGATGGACCAGTTATCTGGGGAGCACTTAGTAGTGTAAAAGTTCTGTGATGCTGAGGGTAGAGAGCAGACATTTCTATCCCCCGTGTTCTGAAAATCATGATGGATTTAGTCCCTGAAGAAGGAGGAAAGATGGCCTGACAAACTAAAAGGTTTTATCCTCAGTGTTTTCAGCACCAGAGCTTCGCTTTTTTTCCTTCTGTGAATCCTGTTCTCATCTGGATTCTTCCATCTGTTTCAAGCTTTTGTGTTTAGGACAGAAAGAATGAATAATAATTTTTGCCTTCCAGTCCTTTTGTGAAGGAGATAATGACGTGTTGTTTTCTTACTGACTGCCTTTAATAACTCAGTGAAGTGTCACGCTCCCTATGTATTGATAGTTGTTAATCAGAAAATCGGTGCATGAAATTGGGGCTTCACTTAGAGCCTGAGTATAATATTTCAAATGAATTTAGAAGGATTAAAGATAATCAATGAGTGATTGAATTTAATTATATCCCAAAGGTTCAGTTAAGTCTGTTGATTAAATTGATTTGTGGCAACATCTTCAGCTCTGAGTATGCAACTGCCACTTAAAACTTTATGTATTAGCTTGACATCAGCCAATCTCATTAAAAGATGCAGTGCAGAGACTAGTAACAGATAATAAGATCCATTAGTTATGTTCTTTCTGAATAGTCTACATTGTTTTACTGAAAAACATCTACCTACAATTTACTACTTATATTTCTATAGATTCTAGCTAAAGAATTTATTAAGAAAATTTGATGAAATTTTATTACGGTGTCATATTTCTTTTTCTATAATACAATCATGTTGCTGAATAAAATGACTCTGATACAAGATTTTAATTCGTTTCTCTTGGCTTGTGAAATTGACTCAACATGTTCCAGCCAATTGCTCATTTAAATCATAGATATTACGAATGTGCAACCTATTTCTTTCCTTACGTTTATTGTTTTTAATCTATGATAGTTTGGAAAGAGTCAGTAAAATAATTAGGACTACATACAAAATACAAATAAATACAACTTGAGTAAAGATTGTTGATTCACCCCAATAAACAGATGCATGTGCTTTAGTGCTTTCGGCTTCTGAAATGTGTTTTGGAAGCCTGGCCATGTTTTTCTATCTTTCTTATTCCAAGAGTCATTGCAGAAAACAGAGATGTTTAGAGATGGCTGAATTTTGAAGTTTAAGAAATCTGTGAAGCAGTATTGCATGTTATAAATGCCATGTGAGAGCACAAAAGAGTCTACGGTGGAATTTCCATATTCAAACTCTTTTAGAAATACGGAGAGTTCCCAGAAAATTGTCCAGTTTAAAAAAGACTTAGAACAACCTGAATATTGTTCCCATTGTTAATCTCGCCAAAGTACATAAAGAAATGAGTTTGACTATTTTCAAAGAAGTGTGAGAAAAACATGGTTAAGCTTATTTTAGAATAAATATAGGACTTTCATATCATTTGCTATTTGCATAACTGTAATGCAGACTCATGCCCATACATCACAGTTTATTCCTGAGAGATAAGTGAGTAGCTACAGTCCAGACATACACTGTGTTTTCTCCAGAAAACATTCTTCCATTTTATACATGAAATTTTAATTTGTTAAGTTTTCAGATTTTTTTTTACAGAAGACTATGTTCAATAATAATTTAAAGAAGATCATAAGTTAATAATCATACATACTCACACTCCGATTTATTTTGAGAATTTTTATTAACCTATAGCAACATTCAAAATGCAGTTGATCTTTATAGCTTGTTCAGCAACACAACCCATGTGTTCTAATGATGCATTTTATCCTAAGTTCCATTTTCCTGAGAAGATGCTATATAAACAGAGAAATCTAAGAAAATTTTGATTATGCAGCTGATATGTATTCAAACACATTTGCGAGGGATTGCATATATCCATATGTGTGCACACTAGAAAAGCAATATGTGCTTCTGTTCTGTGGCTGTTTGCAACAATAATTGAGTCCTTTGCCAAGCAAGCTCTGGAATGCTGTCAGTTGTGGTACACTGCAAGTGTTTGTGTTTGTGTTTGTGTGTGTGTGTGTGTGTGTGTGTGTACCTAGAAATGATGTTTTCTTAGAAAAAATAATGAATGCCCTGGGTTTGATTAAAAAGTGGCCTGTGCCATTACTTTGAATATAGATATGTTAAATGTGTAATATTCACTTTTGTAAAAATGACTGTGTGTATAAATGATAGAGGAAATTTTTAGAAAGAAAGCTTTGCCATCAGGAGCTGTTGTACCTCTAATAAAATACTTAACCACTCTGTAATTTTAAGTTAACTACAAATCTATAAATACCAGCAACTCCACAGAATTGTTAAAAAGGTAAACGTAAAATGGATTTCATGCACTTTATTTCATGTAAAATAGTGCCTAAGTCATTAGAAACAATTACTAAAAACTCATTATGTTGGATGATAATGGGGCTCACCATCGGAATTTAGCTGTTGTCGAAACATTAAAAGGTTTTTCTGTGGACAGGTGTATCTATTTGAATTTCCCAGCCAGGATATGTTAGTCACGAGAATTAAACTAAATAGAAACAATATTTTATTGACATTTTTGTTAAAAATAATCTGACCACTGGGTTTTATCATTAATATGTTCATCTTTATATGAAACAGTGTGTGTGTGGTGTGAATGTGTGTTATTCACTAAAACTTTGAAGAAAATTAAAGACCAAATATATAGAAAAACTATTCACCCTCACAGTACATTGCCGTGGCTTATGTACTTGATGTGAATAGGGGTTTTGAGAATGATAAGCATTTTCTTATTTTTAAGTAGTTTACCCTCAGAGCTGAGTAGGGAAACAGTCCAGTGAGCACAGATTGATTTTCATTAACAAGTAAAAAGAACAAGAAAACAAAGAACTGGAGAGGAAAGAGAAGAGGGAGAAAGGAAGGAAAGGGAAGAAAGGAGCTTGGTTATTTCTCTTCTCTTGGCTATTTTCAGAGAACAAAAATCTAGTATTTCTAGTCGGACTTAAAGTCCAGATGTTTGGTGGATATTGCTATCTTCTGTGTGACAGGATCTCGGGCTCATAGGGATCATGGGCCGTTTTTAACAACTTGCTCTCAGATAGCTACATTTCTGCTGAAATGTTCTGCTTCTCATAGGCACAAAGCAAAATCCCTCAGCCTGATCTTCTCTCTTCAGGTATCAAGCCTTTAATCTGGTTAACTGGCAAAAGCCTTATCAAGCCCAAGCCTTGCAGGTCAGTTCCCCTGATTTAAGTTGCTGGCCTTGTCTGCCCTCTTAGAACAAGAAAATCTCCCTGGGTCTAACTTCTGCGTTTAAAACTAAGAATAAAATTCTGCCCTCCATACTTGTATAAACTTTTAAAAAAAAAGCCTAAAAGAGAGCAAAGTGGTCAGCATGTATATAAGTGTGGATTAGTATATAGACTTAATTAAATACAAATATAAAATATAGATATATGGCTAGCCCTGGTTCTGTTTTTGAAAATGCATAATTGTCAGAAACTGTAGATAGCACTTGTCTCTCTGGTGTCCAGGACAGCTTTTAAAGTTCCCTAGTATATCACAGAAGATATATTTAAAAAAGAAAATAAAGAGGCTCAAAGGAAGGAAGGAGCTTTTTCAAGGCCAGACAGAAATATGAGCAGATTCATGTCAAACGGCATGCTTCCCCATCCTTCCTTTCTACTTAGCACCCTTCTGTACCTCAGCTAGCATCAAAGCAAGAGTCCAGGATGCTTACACAAGGAGGCTAAGCAGAAGCCCTAATTCAGAGCAGTGTTTCATAGATTCCTAACAAGACAAATCAGCCACATCTTTTCCAAATATCAATTTTCATTCACCTTGGGGACTCTGACTAATAGGAAAAGGTTAAGCTATCTTATCTTTCAAGTCTTGTGCAGAGCATCTAGATGCAGAGTCAAAATGCAGAAACATTATAGTAACTGCATTCTCCAGACTCTATGGGGAAGGAACACGTAATTGGAGGGTGTGCCATTCTTATCATTAGCTGAAACTACTCTGTGGGGAAGATTCACAGAGAGGTGTGGAAAGAACAATTTGGGGAATGGTTTATCTGCAGTTGATAGACAGAAATGGATATATTCATTGGAGGCTTCTCACTTCCTCAATAACTGGGGCTTAAAGGGAGTTAAACATTTATTCCTTCTCAAATACAAACTTTGAAGAACATAATTACTTCCCTCAGCAGAGTTTGCTAAGCAATGCCAGCTGCTGCAGTCATTACATGTGACTGCTACAGGATATGGATATGGGGAACATTGTCAGACCATTTAAAAGATGTACGTGTAGTGGTGGTGGTGGTGGTGGTGGTGATGGTGGCTGTGGTAGTGTTGTTGTTGTTGTTGTTGTTGTTGGTGGTGGTGGTGGTGGTGGTGGTGTGTGTGTGTGTAGACTTGAAAGTCTATTGGAAAAAATATGCTTTAGGGGAATATTTTTCAAATATATAATGTGAATTAAAAGAGAATTTAAAGTGTGGGAATTTGCTTAGGTTGTAGAGCACTTGCCTAGCATGTAGGAGGTGACATGGATTCAACAAATATCACCAAAAAGAAAACTGCTCCCAAGATACACAGGCACACACAGGAACACACAGGCACACACAGGCACACACACACACACACACACACACACACACACACACACACACAAAGCAAAGAACCACAAAGATTAGTTGCATGATAGGGAATTTGAGGGTATGAGGACTCCTTCTTGATATTCAGCTAACAATTCCTCATGCGATTTTGGGTGGAAATTTGGGAGTAAAATACCCATAACCTAGACTCTTGATGCTAACAACACATCCTTACTCAAGGGATCTCACTGGGGTGTGGAAGAGTTATAACTGCAAAGGTAGCATTAATGAGTAACAGGTGGGATATCAACCACGCATTTACCAGTGCAGTTGCACTGAATCTGAGACAATCAGCAGAGAACCGAAATCTTGAGAATGTTTTCATTCAATGACGCCCCATCCAGGTACATTTGCCCTTATAAATTTAACTAAAAGCAACAATTTTCACAGGTCCTTATGCAAATTTCTAAATCAATTATAAAGAGTGTCATTCTATTTTATCTACAGAAATTTATGAAACATAGCAAGGAATCCCATGAGTCACAAAGAATATAAAATAGAACTTTACATAGTTGATGGCAAAGTCAGGTTTAGATTTTTAATTTAATTTTTAATTCTGTTATCATTTTCCTTGAAGTAAATGATTGGGGGTTTACATAATAACTTGCCATAACACAGAAAACCATTCATGCTATGTGCATATTATATAGTTTCTAAAATTAAAAGAAGCTTTTCTTTTTCTATATTCTCTTTTTATCAAGCTATTATGTTCTCATCTTGGAAATCAATTGATCTATGCTTTAATACCTGTCTTCTGTGTTTTAGCTTTCTGTTGCTGTGATAAAATGTTCTACAAAAGCAATTTATGGGAAAAGAAGTTTATTTTGGCTTAAAGTTTAGTGTTATAGTCTGTCAGCAGCAGGCCCTTGAGGCAGCTGATCACATTGCATCCACTGTCAAAAAGAAAAAGCAAAAAATCTTGATGTTACATTTCTCTTTTTTATATAGGCCAGGATCTCAGTCCAGGGATAGGTCTCTCTTTCTCTCTCCTCTCTCTCTCTGTCTCTCTCTCTGTCTCTCTCTCTCTCTGTCTCTCTCTCTCTCTCTCTCTCTCTCTCTCTCTCTCTCTCTCTCTCTCTCTCTCTCTCTCTCACACACACACACACACACACACACACAAGTGGGTATAAACACACATGCACAAAGATGAACACACACATACAGTCACCAGCCTCTAGTAGCCATTATTTTGTTTCTCTTTCTATAAGTCCAAATTTTAGATATGTATGATTTCATATGATATTCTCCATGGTACCCTAGCTTATATCACTTAACATAATGCTCTCCAGGTTGTGCCCACCTTTGAAATTATCTACTCTAACATTTCATGATTAATATGGAATTAGAAGATTATTGTGTTCAGACAAAAAAATACCAAAGCTAAAATGTTCCAAAACGCATACTTACACTTATGCTAAGAGAGTCAATTTTGTCTGAAATCTAAAACAAAATTAACCGAGTATCTAATAATTTATCTGTCTTAAGTTCCATCAGTCCTTGTTTTAGAGAAATTTATATATAAACATTTATATAAGCCTAATGTATTAGTACTGTCTTCAAAAATATTTTAGTTTATTCTTTCATATCACTTTGACAAAATCTGAGTTAATTGCAGATAAATTGTTTCAACATATTATAATGTGGGAAAGATGTAAAAATTGATGGACAAAGAATGAAATAAGCAATCTCTCACATATCCAGAGGCACACAAGAAGTAGGCAAACGGTACCAAGTCCTGAGTTAGTTAGTGATAGGTTTACTTAATCACATTCTAAAATATTTTGTTGTTTCATATTGTTTATTCAATTGTATAATTGCAAATAAGGAATTATAACCCTGGGAAAAGTCATAGCCCTTCCTGAAAGTGCATATGAAAGCCTTCAAATGTTCCTGGCAATATCTTGACAAAAGGTTTCTTCTGAGGCTTTTTATTGTTCTCATTGAGGACCTACAATTACACCTGCTTAGTCACCACTGACTGTACCTATTTATATCAGGCCATCCTTCACTGCAGACTTATCAGTCAATAGATGATTTTTACATGCATTCTAAAAAGCATACCAGAAAATAAACATATGATAAGGAACTGTCCAATATGCATTGTTTCAAAGTATTTACTTTTTTATTTATCAAGGGAGAGAATATTTTAAAAGATCTTGAGTTTCTGAAATATCCAAACTGGGAAGAAATTAAGTTGCACAGCAAGAGATTTCTGTAGCAAACATAGGACTGTTGGAAGCGTAGGTGAGAATCCAACTTGGTTACAGGTATAGAAGTTCACCAGGAAAGTATAGCAGGTTGTGCTCAGAGGATGGATGAAGTCCAGACTTCTATTTTGTGTACAATGCCTTACAAATAATCACAGCTTACTTTCTACAAAGTATATCACCTTCAAATTTGATTAGATTTCTTCTTCTGCCTTTATATTTTTTTATTATATGTGTGTATGCTTGATGATATGGGAGAGCAGGCATGCCATGGGACATGTGTGGTAGTCAGAGGACAACATGTGAGAGTAACTGCCTTCCTTCTTGCATGCAAATTCCAGATTCCAAATTCTGGTTGTCAAATTTTAGTGGCATGTACCTTCACCAGCTTAAATATTTCGCCACCCCAATCTCTTTTTGCAATAATCCACGACTATAGGAATGTTTATCTATTTAGTCATGTATTTTGGTGTTCAATTGTTTCTACCAGCTTGTTTCCTTGTATGCTGGAACAGGTTATTCTGTAGGCTCCATTTTTAGTTGTGTAAGTTTTTCCAAATAAAATTTATGATCTCCTTGCAAGATTAATTCCTGTTCCTTTTTAGACAGCATAAAAAAACAGAAACAAGCAGTTAAAACTGAAAGACAAAAATATTTCTAATTTTACTGTGAGATACCCATGAGTAGGGTTATTGAATAAAAAAATATTATGGAAAATGGCACCATATACATGCGTTTTAAACTGATAGCTTCATTGTTGTCATTCTCTTAGAAGACATATGCCCAAGAGGATAGCCAATCTATACAGATCATCTCTCCTACTTGGCTAAAACAATGATTACAGGTTGATCATCTAGAAATACCATGATAGAACTAGCCTCAAGAATTTAGCTTGGTTGATATTATATGTCTACAATGGTTTATAGTTCAGTTCTTTTCCAAAGATTAATATGTGACAGATTTCAAATGATATTCAAGAGTTTCATTTTTTGAGTAGATCTGGAACTTCTAGGCAATATTCTCTAGAGACAAAAGTTCTCCAGTTGAACAGTTTCTACCTGTTTAGCCAAACTTGCTCCCTTGCTTCTTCCACAGTTCAGTACATATTAAGGCCCTATGAACAATGTCTAAAGTGCTGATGATTACACACCTTCAGGCAATGAAGATATATGTCAAGATAGTTCTCAGTCATATGGGTTGACAGTCTCTCCATTTAAAGCCTGGTGTACAGGCTTCAGGTCACTGCACAGCTTCATTTCTCCATTCCCTTTTACTCAAGTATGTGGTACCTTCAAGAATAGGTAGGGTCTTATTGTCAAGTTCTGGAGGGTAAGTGTGAACAATAACAATACTCCACAAACAACCTGAGACATGGTTACCTTCTCTGGCATCGGCCTGATATTTGATACATTTTGAAATCTTGCAGGTATTATCCATCATATTATACATGGAATTTGTTTTATATGTGTATATGTACACACTAAGGAAACTTATAGAGTGCTAGATTCCCATTTGCCATTTTCAGTGGTCTTTAGTGTACATTATTCTTCTCTATACCCCTCCCACGTCATTTTCCTCACATCTCTCACCCCGTTCAAACCACATCAGGAAGTTTCTTTTTGTAGTAGATGGAAATCAGTGCAGTTACCTACAAACAGTCATGATGCAGAGAACAAGAGATAATGGAGTGCTCAGCTCTGAATGGGACATCCATGGCACACCTGTATCCCCCAAGGTTTAGCAATTATTGGAAAGATTGTTAGAAGCAGTTAGTGGAAGCCTGCAGTCAAACAGGGTCTGCTGACAGCACTAATGGACATATGAACTCACAGCAGCTTCCACCACATAAGAAGAGCTGAAGAGGATGGAGTCAGCCAAAAGCCCAACATAGAAAGAAGAGGGATCATGAACTCTCACCTCTAGCTGAGGAATTCTCAGTAGTTAATAGCTGTTGGATGGGGAAGCATCAATTTTCTTCAGGGATGTAGACCCTGAGAGGTGACCCATGCTCTGGTAGATGGGTCCACACTCATGCAGCACTAAGTGGATTCAATGAGGATTAAAAACAGAGAGAAAGGGTACACATGAAATTGTCAGGAAAGTAGTCATAGTGATGTGGAGTAGGGGTTAGAGAGGAAGGAATGGGAGGTACATTTGTTCCAAACATGTTATATGCATATATGGTTATTAAATAAAACATTAAATAAAAAGAAACAGGCTTGAAATTGAAGAGAAATGTTTTAATGTGAAAATGATCTTTATCTTCTGGAGACTCAGCATGATGACTTTATGTTAATTTCATTATTAAATAACAGTACAAGGGGAAGGCAAAAATGGAATCCTTAAATGAACTACAAGATATAACCTGAAGTTTTCAACTAAAGTTTAAACATTTAGCCCTAATACTGCCATCTCTTTGTGTTAAAAGTTTGTCTCCTTCTGAGTAGAAACATGTAGATGCAATTCTTTTTTTTGGTTTTGCTTGTGATGATAAAGATTCAAATGAAGCAGTCTTTATGTATTCATTATGTCTTTACACTGGCAATGATATCTCATACACATCCTTGTTTCTTATAATCACATTGAAATATGAGTAGATTAATTGACATAATGCATGTATCTATCATTTTTATATTTTCACTAGATAAAACGTGCACTCTACTGAGACAGTTACAGTTAATTAAATCATTCTTATTTCATACTATACATTATTCTGTTTAGGCAGCATAAAAATTGTGTTGACATTTTGCTCACAGATGACCTCTTTCAAAGCTTATTCCTATTCACATACTCATTGTAAGTAAATCATAAGACAAATGGAATGTTAACAGCTGATCCCTTTGGGGTTTTGTTTTTGTTTTGGTTTTGGTTTTGGTTGTTGTTGTTGTGTATAGAGAAAAATAATTCAGAAGAAAATTAAAATTCATATAAATTCAGTGTTATCAAATACAACTCTATAATCTACAATGTCTGTAGATTAACTGTTCAAACCCATTATTCTGACACTCACAAGTTATATAAAGACTTTTTAAAATTATTTAGATGTTGTTACTAGAGTCATTAAGAGTAAATATTATAAACAAATCAGAAGTAAATGATTGCTATTTCTAGTAAATATTTTGTTTAATATAAAGATACTAATTTAATAAAGTTATATAAAACTCAACAAAATAATCAGAAAATTTGTATGTTATAATAAATATTTATCAGATCTTGAAAAAACAATACCCAACTTTAAATGAAAAAACAAAAAAAACAGGATAGCTAAAACAATCCTGTAAAATAAGACAGCCAGAAGTATCTCCATCCCTGATTTCAAGCTGTACTACAGAGCTGTAGTAATAAAAACTGCATGTTATTGTCATAAAAACAGAAAGGCGGATCAATGGAATCAAATCAAAGACCCTAATATAAGTCCATACACCTATAAACACCTGATTTTTGACAAATAAGCCAAAATTACACAATGGAGAAAGAAACATCTTCAATAAATGCTGCCGACGTAACTGGATGTCGACATGTAGAAGAATGCAAATAGTGCCATGTCTATCACCCTGCACAAAACCCAAGTGCAAGTGGAGCAAACATCTCAAAACGAATCCAAATACACTTAACCTGATAGATAAGGAGGTGGAAAATAGCATTGGCACAGGAGACAACTTCCTGAACAGGACAACAATAGCACAGACACCAAGATTAACAATTAATAAGTGGGACCTCATGAAACTGAAAAGTATCTGTAAGGCAAAGGACACTGTCAACAGAACAAAACGGTAGCCTACAGAATGAGAAAATATCTTCATGAACCTCACAGCTGACAAAGGGCTGATCTCCAAAATATATAAAGCACTCAAGAAGCTAGACATCAAAAACCAAAATAACCCAATTTGAAAATGGGGTACAGATCTAAACAGAGAATTTTCAACCAAAGAATCTGAAATGGCAGAGAAACATTAAAGAAATGTTCAGCAACCTTAGCCATCAGGGAAATGCAAATCAGAAAGACTCTGAGATTCCATCTTACACCTGTCAGAATGGCCAAGACCAACAATGCTAATGACAGCTTATGCTGGAGAACATAAGGCACAAGGCGAACACTCTTCCACTGCTGGTAGGAGTGCAAACTTGTACAGCCACTTTGGAAATCAGTATGGCAGTTTCTCAGACAATTCACAATCAATCTACCTCAAGATCCAGTGATATCAATCATATACTCAAAGGATTCTCAATCATACCACAAGGACACTTGCTCAACTATGTTCACAGCAGTTTTATTTATATTAGCCAGAATTTGGAAATAACCTAGATGTCCCTCAACCAAAGAATGCATAAAAAGAAATGTTTACACAATGGATTATTACTTAGCTTTTAAAAAAATGACACCAGGAAATTTGAAGGCAGATGAATGAATATAGAAAAAAATAATACTGAGTGAGGTAACCCAGGCCCAGAAAGACAAACCTGGTATGTACTCACCCATGATTGGATATTGGATGTAAAGTAAAGGATAATCAGGCTACAATCCACAGCCCTAGAGAGACTAGGAAACAAGGAGGGCCCAAAGATGCATGGAGATCTCCTGGGTAAACTGGGGATGGGTGGGGTTGGAAAGAGGAGGGATTGGGTTGGGGGTAAAGGGGTAAAGGAATGAAAGAGATATGGTGATGGTGGGGCATTTCAGGGTTAGGTAGAAATCTGGTGGATGGGAAACTAGGCCCTAGCTAAGACTCCTAGAAATAGTGGAGAGGGTGCCTGAACTGGCCATCTACTGTAAACAGATTGATGACTACCCTAAATGTCATCAGAGAGCCTTTGTCTAATAACTAATGGAAGCAGATGCAGAGATTCACATCCAAACATTGGGCCAAGCTCCAGGAATCCTGTTAAAGAGGGGAAGGAAGGATTGTATAAGCCAGGAGGGTTAAGGTCATCACAAGGGAACCCATCCAAACAACTAATCTGAACTCATAGGAGTTCACAGACTATGGACTGACAGCTGAGGAGCCCATATCAGACTCACCTAAGCCTCCTACATATGTGGGACAGTTGTATAGCTTGGTCTACTTGTGGGGCTCCTAGCAGTGGGAATGGGGACTGATCCTGACATTTCATAGGCTTTTGAGAAAGTATTCTTCATTCTGGGTTGCTTTACTAAGCTTTAATACAAGGGGAGGAGCTTAGTCATACCTCATATGCCATGCTTTGTTGACACCCATGGGAGGCTTGCCCCTTTTTTGAACAGAAACAGAGAAGTGCATTGCAAGGAATGGGGGGCAGTGGGAACTGTGGTCTGGATATAAAATAAATAAATTTTAATATAAAAAACAAAAAAAAGAAAAAATATATTTAATTTTTTTTAATTAAAAATGAGTATCATATTAAAATTAGTATGTTAAAATAAATATTCATATTAAATTTATATGTTAAAATGAATATTCATATTAGAATTTGTATGTTAGAATGAATATTCAAATTAAAATTTGTATATGAAAAATGAACATGACTTTCTAAAAGATCTACCATCACTTCATGAAGTAGGCAACCACTTTACTAATACTTAATAAAATTAAATCTAACATTTCTCCCATGGACAGCAAGAAGACTGAGTAGGTAAAAGCAATTGATATGATACCATGATGATCTGAATTCTAACCCCAGAACTTGTGGAAATTTGGAAGAAAGGAATTGACCACACACAGTTTTCCCCTGATATCCACATTCACTGTGGACTAAATACAAAATTTTGATCATGCCCAAACTCATCATCTTCTCCATTCTCAGCAACCATCATTTCTTCCTATTCTTCCCTGTTATTTGAAGAGATTGTTTAATTATTTTGTATAAAATGTTAATTTTCTTCTCCTCTTCCCCCTCCATCTTTTCTTCCTCCTCCCGTTCCTTCTGCTTCTTATTACTATGGTGTGCACTTGTGTTACATGTGTGTGCATGCATATATTAAATTATCATGATGAAGTTTATCACCATGTATAATTTATGTGTGCTAATAAAGAACCATCAAAATCATTTTAAAGAGATATACATCCCTACATGTTGAATCTCATTTCTACAAATATCCATTAGGACTTGAGTCCAATCTATCTTATGCTCCTATTAAGTATTTTACTAACAGATTAAAAACTTCATTTTTCTTTATGTCCTATCCATAAAACATTATTCCTATATGTTTCAAAAATATGTATTTCTATAAATTATACTTGTGACTACTTAATTAAAACTTTGGCTTTTTAAATTTTATTATAACTGATTTGTGAATGCAGTATGACTTCATAAGTTCATCAATATAAATGTAAAAGTTTAGTTTTGACTTCAATTTGTTTATAGCCTTGACTGACAGGGCTGATCAATCTGAAAAATCTATTATGATGGGATTGCTTATGTTTGACTTATTATTAAGTTCTATTATAACATATCAAACCTCTATCATAATGATGAAATTTCTGTATAGAGAAAGGCAGACAATACTTCAGGCCTTGTTCTCTTCTGTAGTGTCTTTTCTTATGTCACAGGTGCTACTGTTACCTGATATTATGGAATTGTATTGTTCTCTAGATTTAAACATATCACTTTATACCTTGAAGTACTTATCTACTTTTTAATAGTGAATTCCTTTGAGATATCTTGTAGAAAACTGGCAATATAGTGCAAGAGTCCATTTGTGATGCTATTATAAAGTGCCTGTGGCTGGATACTTTATAAAAAAAAGATGTTTCTATTGGAGAGTTCTTCCCGTCCAACATCGTCCTAGAAAATTGGTAAAGTCCCTTTGTCTTCATCATTGTTACAGAAATGCAAAGGGAAATGGCATCATATAGAAGGCATCAGACAAATAATGGTTTCACATTACTGTAATCCACTGTGTGGTCATAGCATTAATCCCAGAGTAGGCAATAGAGATATCAGGACCATGGTATGATCACTAAGGGCAATAGGAAGTATGAAATGGAGCCAACTTGAGCCCAGGAAACAGCCAGATGAGACTGAAAATTTTACTGATAACAGAGCAGGGAGCTTAGGTTATACAAGCAAAAAAGGTGTAGTAAGTTTGGTTACTTTTTTGTTGTTATTTATTTGTATAATTATAATTTAATTACAATATTTCTCTCTTCCCTTTCCTCCTTCCAAACTCTCTTATATACACCTCCAGCTCTCCTTCAAATTCATAGCTTCTTTTTTCCACATATTGCACATATATATATATATATATATATATATATATATATATATATATATTCTTAATTGTAATTTGTTAAGTCCATGTTATATAACTTGTAGGTGTGTGTTCAGGGTGGAGGGTCTGAGGTTGGCCAACCAGCTGCTCCAAGCTTTACTGGGTTGCCTGTATTTCTTTGTGTGGAGTTGAGGCGTTGTGGGCTTTTCTGTCAATTTGGCAGTTTCCTTGGTATCATCTTTGTACAGCTCACCTTTACAGGGTCAAGTTGGTAAGAAATTATAGATACAGTTGCTAATGTTACTAGGAGATAGAATGTCATGGACTTCCAGCTTAAATTTATACAGTGGCACAAAAAAATGATACCTAGTTTTAAATGTTGTCAAGGAATAGTATTAAATTGATTGCAAAGTCTGGCAAAATTTGAGTCTTTTTAAGGAAAGAAAAATTTTCAGAAAAAGATATTACCACATTTAGCCAAAGAATTTCAGACTAGATAGGTCATGGGCTGAGAGGAAAGCCTAATGCTATTTTTCTGCTTAAGGCATATAGCAATAAAATGACAAATAATGACATATTGGTATAGCCAGAGTTCAGTGTCTTGCTCAACCCACATCATAGAAGCTTCTTCTTACAGTAGATGGTAATTAACACAGAGACCTAGGACTGGACAATGTGCAGAGAATGAGAGATTTTGGAGCATTTAGTCCTAAACGGGATATGTTCATACCCCACCATTACTACCTTCAGGCTCAAGGATCTATGCTGATGAGGAGGCAGGCAGATTATAAAAGCCACAGGGGATGGATGACTTCAAGAAAACAATCTCATACTGACAGACACAACAGGACTGATACATATATGTACTTATAGAGACTGTGATGCTGTGCACAAGAACTTCAAAGGTTCAAGCCAGATAGGGAAATAGACATTGGGTCCCATCTCTAAACAAGAAGCAGTTGATACCCACTGGCAAAGATAAAATCAGCTTCCTTCAGTGGAGCATCATAGGGTATACCAACCACACTTCTGGGCAGGCCTCATGCCCAGGAATACTTGGCCAACACAAAACAATATCAATGTGGTTTTGTTTGTTTGTAGAATTTTGTCTTATTTGAGATTTTATCTCATTGGTCTTTTGCTTGTTGGGTCTAATATTACTTTCTGTTTCCTGGATTTTTTCTTTCAGGTTTTACTTTTATTTTTGATTTCTTGAGGGAGAGAGAAGGAATATAAAGTTGAGTAGAGAGAGAAGTAGAAAATATCCTTGAGGAAATATGGAGGACAAAAGAAATGATCAAAATATATTCGATGTGAAACATTTTTCTTAACTAAAAAAAAAAAAAAAGATATTACCACAGCCACAGCTTTAGTTTCTTACTCCAAGTCCATGCATGGAGTTCTTGCTTTGGCTTCCCACAACGACAGACAGTAAAATAAATATACCTGTTCCACCCCAACCTGCTTTTGTTCATTCTGCTTATTGCAGCAACAGAAAAGCAAATGAGGAGAGATAAAAAATTAAAGTGGTTAAAATATGAAGCAAGGCTACTTGTAAGCAAACTGTAACTGATCAATACAGTGCAGCAACAGATAGAATCTTTAGAAAATTAGGTGATGTTTAAGTAAATACCTGAAGAAAACGACTGGTGAGGGATATAGCGTGCTGATGCCTATGGGATAATCAAAGGGAAGGTGCAACCATCATCATAAGCAAGGTTATTTAGGAGCATGTTTGGCCTAGCATGAAACAGAAACACAAGTGATTTGTTGAAGAACGTAGATAAGAGTAAATTCTCTAAGAAAGACAGGGTGAACAGAAAGTGATAGACATAAAGTAACAAAAACATTGGTTTTGACATACCAACCACAGATCCCCCATCCTCCCTCTTCTAGTCCCCCAGGCTCCCCCCCCAACTCTCCCCCCATTCCCACCTCCTCCAAGTAAAGGTCTTCCATAGGGAGTCAGCAGAGTCTGGTACATTCAGTTGAGGCAGGTCCAAGCCCCGACCCCTTGCACCAAGGCTGCACAAGGTGTCACACCTTAGGCAATAGGCTCCAAAACGCCTGCTCATGCACCAGGGACAGATCCCGATCCCCCTGCCTGCCCCCCCCCCAAAACAGTTCAAGCTAAACAACTATCTCACATATCCAGAGGGCTAGTCCAATCCATGGGGACTCCACAGCTATTGGTCCACAGTTCATGGGTTTCCACTCTTTTGGCTGGCCGCCTCTATATGTTGTCCCACCATGATCTCGATGTCCCCTTGCTTGTAGAATCGCCCCCTCTCTCTCATCGATTGGACTGGTGCCCAGCTGTGGATCTCTGCCTCTGTTTCCATCAGAAACTGGATGAAGGCTCTGTGATGACAGTTAGGGTATTCACTAATCTGGTTACCGGAGTAGACCAGTTTAAGCACCCTCTGGACTATTGCTAGTAGTCTAAGGTGGGGTCATCCTTGTGGATTCCTGGGAACTTCCCTAGCATGCTGTTTCTCCCTATTCCCATGATGTCTTCATTTATCATGGTATCTCCGTGCTCTTCCACACTGTTCCTCTTTCAGCTCAAACCTCCCATTTGCTTATGTTCTCATACCCTGTTCCTTGCCCTCCATTACCCCACCCCCTTTACCCCCAGTTTGCTCATGTAGATCTCATCTATTTCTCCTTTGCTGGGCTTTTTATGTGTCTCTCTTAGGGTCCTCCTTGTTAGCTAGCTTCTCTAGAGCTGTGGGTTGTGGTCTGGTTATCCTTTGCTTTACATCTAGTATCCACTTATGAGTGAATATATACCATGTTTGTGAATAGAAATTTTCTTAATAACAAAAAAGAAAAAAATAAACAAGAATAAAATAAAATAAATTATGTGAAAAAAAAACCCAATACATCACCAATCCAATTGCTTGTAACTGTGACCTCCCACTCTTTTGTGGCTGCAGTTCATTTATTCAACTGAACTCTTAGTGCTGGAGTTAGGACATTAGATGTTGTGTGTATTTCTGAATTAACAGTTTGAATGAATCTGAATTCTTCAAGAGTAAAGAACTATGTACAGAAGTGACAATCTAGGGACAAGGAAAGTGCCTATGAATAAAATGCTTGTTGTGCAAGTATGAGGGGGAAAAATTGGTTTTTGACTGAAAGGGAAAGAAATCAGTGTTGCATAAAGGGACAACATATGACTCACATTACTATTTCCTTGGATTCAATTCCTGCTCTGCCCTGTTACACTCAATTTCTACTCAGTGTGTCAACATGTCCTTGCCTCACTGTGTACATTTCTCGAGTACCAGGGCCGTTTATTCTTTACCTCTTAATTTGCAAAGCTTAGGAAGCCTCACCTAACCATGAACTGAGGAAATGAATTAGCAAGGTAATTCCCTAAAGATCAGTTGAGAGCAGAGGAAAGAACTTCAGGAGATGGGAATTTTCTCTTTGGCTTCATTGGCTCTGAACCTTAGGTCATTTCTGTAAATATTTATTCCTTCCTCATATTATTTTTGAATGATCAAAATATAGCAAGTCCTGAAGCCTTTGTGACTCAGATTCTTACATATTTGCTAAGATAGCTCTACCTGCCTGTAAAGTCTTAATCTATTTCCAGACATATAGTTCTAAATAAAGGATATTGTGAGCCTCAAGGAATTTTTTTCTTAACTTGGTCCAATAGACCATTTCCTGAGCAATTTCTAATGAAAGTGAGGGGGATAAACTACCTCCAAACTATTAAAGCCTTAAGCCTGTGAAGAAATCATTACTGTTATAAAACTGTAAAATGCTTCCTCTGCTTCTTCCCTTTCAGGCTGACATAGCTAATGATCCCAAATCTATTTTTCTATATAGTCTTATATTGTTCAATTCATAAAACTAAACAAAGCATACATAACATAAAAATCTGCATCACTCTCCAACATGAAAAACACAGGGACACATCAAAGTGTGTGTGTTAATGCAGCAACATTATAGCTATTTTGTTTGTGGGTATCAGACTTGCTGTATATGAATTCCACCACTAATTATTGAAATATGCATTTAATAATTCATGTTTCATTAATAATGCACCATAAAAACAGCATATAAAGTAATATGTGATATATTTATTGTGGCACTCCAGAGACTTATCTTGAGGCTACAGGCTAATTTAAAATATGATATTTCTTATCACATATTCTGGCCTATTTCACAAAAGCAGCTTTATATTCTATTCATGACCTAGCTTTAACTTGTCTCCTCTGAAATTTTTCTCTTCTTTCTTAATGCCTTAAGGGAGCGTGCTGGGATTTACACTAAGATCGCTGCTGCATAATCACTGCACATTATTGTGGCATGTTGAAATAATAAAATTTAGCATTTTTGTCTTTTATATGAAGGGAAAGAAAGGCTTCCAGCACATTTTCTGCCATTTCCCATTTCAGAGTGGCAAGTGTCCTTATAGTTCCTTTTTGCTTTTATGAAATTTTGACAATGAAAGTTGAAACAGATCATTTTATATATTTCACATGTAGAACTGGGAGGTCTTTGTGTTATCTAGGAGTTTGAGTTTCTTCTTCAACATACACTGCAAATGGCTCTGCCTTCCCTTCTCCATACCCCCAAGCTGTGGTCTCATCCTTACTCCCCAGTGTATCAGGAGACAGGGACCTTGGAGTGTATGCTGCCAGCAAGGCCTAAGCAGCCAACTCAGCACTAATGTGTTACAGCAACCAAGATTACCTGTAAGTATAGTCTTCCCTAGGAAGCCCAATGACCTCTATTGAAAAAAATAAGTACTTTCTCTTAGTCTTCACCAATACAGAGACAATCCTTGTTTATTTAACCCCCTTTCTTACATTTTTAGCCCCCAAATTGTTCAAAAAATAGTGTAAAATGATGTAGCTCTCAGTCAGAATTACTATAAAGGATATCATGAGGAATATCATTGTGATTCTTCTTCTTGACACAAGAGAGAGACAGCTTAATCTACATCTGTTTTGCCATATTTATTATGATCTTGAAACATGCAAAAATACACTAGTATAATTAACGAACTATCAAGTTAAAATTTTATTCCCATATTAAGGATAAATTGTTTCATCTATTTGTTATTATATTGATAGATCAATTTTTTTATATATCCCCAAACTTGTTAAATAATTGCCCCCAGGTGCTGGCAGTATAAGCATTGCCCAATGAAACCTGCCTATCATATCATTATTGAAACACATTCGTGACAGAAGCATAGCTCCATAGGTAGCTGTAGGTAGACTTTGTAACATACAATAAATATTAATAGTCAAAGAAGATCTTTGATGTGGTCCCAATATGTTCTTGTAAAGTTCCTATGCTAGGTTTCAACCTCTAAGGTGATTCTATTATGAGGAAGGGTATGGGGAATTAAGAGGGGCATGTGTTCACTACAGCCTTCCTGAATGAGCTCAGTGCCCTTATGAAGAGAGAGAGAGAGAGAGAGAGAGAGAGAGAGAGAATGTTCATCCCTCCTGCTGTACGACATTGCAGGAAATGCCTGACCATCTATGAAAAGTGAGAGAACCTCTCACAGACACAGAATCTCCAAATGTTCTGACACATTTGTCTTTTACTCCTCAACACTCAAATCCAGAGAAGATCTATTTCTATTTTAATGAATCTATTTGTAACATTTTCATAGGACACCGAACAGACTGAAACAGAACGTATTTTAAAAGGAAGATATTCATCACAAAGGGATAATTACTATAAATTCAAGGTTATAGCATCCGGATATGCTTTGTTTTTAAATTTCTTACCTACTGGTTAGGTAAGAAACAGTAAATGCCCAACCTACATAACAGGTTAAATGTGAAGTTCTTTCAACAATATCTGCTTTCAGTAAGATTTATGTTATTATTTCATGTCTCTTAGATATATAAAGCATAATACTTAATGATAAATTTACTCAATAAATACGTAGATTAGCAATCGTTATCTTCTATTTTTATAACATAATTTTTTAAATTTTGGTATCAGTTAACATTTAACTATTATTTGAAGAGTAGCTTAAAGTTTTTTTTTTATCTAATCTGTTGAAAGGAAATTTTAACTACATAAATATATTCCTCTAATTTTAGTATCAAACTCATTCATAATTAACTGTGTACTTACTTACATATTTTGCACTTAATAATTACTAAATGATATTGTTTTGCTATCAAATTTAAAAAATGTTTTTGAGTGAAGGAAAAAACATGAATACTAGTGAGGATTTAATCTAAAGAATCTCTTAAAGATGAATATTTTTTGTGAGAATACAAGTTAATATAGCCACTATGGAAATTAATATAAAGTTGCCATAGAAAATTAACATTAAAACTGTTATATGATCCATCTATATGACCAAATGAATCAGCATGTCATAAAGTTGCCCAAACCAATTTTTAACATAGTGAAATGCTTAAAGATTATAGAATGAACCTATATATGGTGATATTTTATTTGTACTGAAATGTGATTTTATTTGTATGTTAATAAATAAAGTTGCCTGGGGGTCAGAGCTAATAGTAAGCCATAGTGGAGCTGGGTGTTTGTGGTGCATGCCTTTAATCCCAGCCACTTGGTAGGCAGAGCTAGGTAGATCTCTGTGTGGTCAAGGATACAGCCAGCATTGGAGACACATGCCTTTAATCTCAATACCAACCATAGAAGACCTGGAGGTCTGTACAGACAGGCAGTGATGAGGCGGTCATGTGGTTGGGTTTACAATCAATGAGAAGGCAGAACAGAAAGTCTATATAAAGACAAACTCTCAGGAAGTAGGTCTCTTTTGCTGAAGAGGCTAGCTGCATCAGACAGGTAAGGCTCTTAGCTCTGATCTCTTGGCTTTCTTCTTTGCATTGGTTCTGTGTTTTTTATTTAATAAGATGGTTGGTTACAAGTACACCCACATGCTCTTTTGTGGCTGGTTGGATAAAGACATTGTCACAGCACATTATATAAACAGTACAGTATTGCATGCCCATTAAATGAACAGAGCTGTGTTGTTTGCAGGAACATGGATGTAACCTGAAATCATCACATTAAGTGAAATAAGCCAGACTCAAAACTGCATATAATTTAGTTTCAGATAAAATATTAAGAAACAGATGGCTGGATAGGGCACCCTTTAACAAGAAGGGTCCCAGGTTTATGGAAAAAATTATACAAATGATGGAAAGGGGGAGAAAATTAATGATTGCAGTATGTTATGTGCTTGTATAAAAATGTCACACAAAATCAGTATGTTTTCTATTTGGACAGGTTAAATAAAAATCTTGGTAATAAAAAAGTAAAAAAAAAGAAGGAATTTAGGAGATTCAATCTATAAAAAGGGACCTGCCCATTCTACAATCTTTTTATTTCTGTGTAATTTCTATTTACCTAACCCAGGCATCAGGAAATGACAGCCTAGTAATATTTTGTTTTGTTTTGTTTTAGTTGTCCATCATTGGGATAACAACTTTGTTAATAGGATACACATGGAAGAGATCAGAAATGCCATTGAGAAAGAGAAATATATTTAAATTTCTATGTGTGCCTGTGTGGGTGTCTGTGTACATGCATAGATGCATGAGCACCTGCTATGGGGATTTGGAGGATTTGCCATGGGGATTGATGTGAAGAAGTTGAATCTCTTCTTCCAAAAGGAGGACTGAACTCAGGTCATCAACTGAAGGCAGTGTGTTTACTGACTGCTCAATCTCACTAACCCAACGAAGCACAAAACATTTTTACAAGGGAAAAAGAAAGATGTGTAAACAGTTGTCTCCATGAATCCTTAGAAGTAAAAATACTATCATAATAACCAGGGAAACTTTCCTCCAGAGAAACATTTCTTCAATTAAAGCAGACAAAAGATACATTTTTTACTTTCAGCCTACAATTATTTTATTTTTGTATTTATTGTTATTCTCCTTAAATGTAAACTAATTGTGTTGTTGTTGTTCAACCAAATAATATGAGCATTTTCAGAAACAAAATCATCCTTGTTGTGTGTTATTTGATAAGTAGTACACTTTTGATCAGCCTTAGAAACTCTCAGATAAAGGGATGAGCATCTAAATGATATTACTGTATGTACAGCTACTGACCTAGTCAAACTCTAATGCAATTTCAGAGAAATAAAAAGGATTTTGAACTTGGTAAATTTTATTAAAATATATTAGAAGAAATATCATTGATTTTGGATTTTATTACTAGAGAAATTGTCATTTCTAGTAAGATTGACTCTGAGCAAATTTTATTCTTTCTTCTATATAAGATGTACTAAAATCTATCAGGTTTAATTTTAATGATTTTGATGCTAAACATACACACAGTCCATTTAATAGATAATTCTTGCCCATGATCCATCAATGTATTATACAATAATAAATTTAAGTCAACTCAATTTTTAAGGACTTATATATTGAAATACATTTACAGTGTGGAATTTGTAAATATTTGTATGTATTCATGGGATTGTTTTAGCATATCTTACAGGTTATAGTCCTAATATTGTCTGTCTTTTGATGCAAAGTCCAAGAATTCAGTAGTTGTTTAGTTCACAAGACTGGATATCTCAGCTTGTCTTCATCATATGCCTGAATTCTGAAGAAGCCAGGTCTAATACCAGTGAAGGAATGAGTTTGCCAATGAGAGTGAGGGCAAACAGGCAAGAACAAGCACTTCTTTATTCCATTTATATTAACTGCCAATAGAAGGTGTGGCTCAGATTTAAGGCAGAACTTTGCATTTCAAAATATCTGTATTTAGTGTGGATCTTCCCACTTCAAATAATTCAATTAAGAAAAATTCCTCATTAGTATACATAGGCCTTTCGTTAATTCTAGATATAGTCTAGTGGACAAGCAAAAGTAGCCATAACAATCTGCCTCTTTTCAACTTGACACACAATCATATCTCCTTAGGACATGTTTAATTTCCAAATGCAAAAAAACTAGGATGCCAATCTCCTTGACATTATGGTCCTGTCCTACTGCAGGTCATAATTATGTCTAATGTGGTATTATAGCAATCCTATGGTTAACCACAAATGCATTATATATTTTAGAATATATATGGTAGGTATGTCATTTGAGAGACATTCTTTAGGTATCTCAAAACTTAAATATGATAACCATTGATACTTTCTCAATTCATGTTACATTATATGATAAAGAAATTGAGGAATAAAAACACAAATATCTACACTTTATTTTTCTTTGAGTTTTAAAGACAGGGTCTATCTGTGTAGCCCTGGCTGTCCTGGAACTCACTTTGTAGACCAGGCTGGCCTTGGACTGACATTCTTAAAAAAAAATATGACGGAAAATCTCATGTTGATTATAATCCTCATTTATGCTACTGCTTATGTGGGCTTAATTGGTCTTTGTAACTACCATCCTCAACTAGCCATTCTGTACTTTCTTCCCCCTCAGCAACTATTTCAGCAGGTCTTTTCCTCTTTTCCTGAAGGTGTGAGCCATATCTTGATTCCTGTCAGGTCTGTGTCCTTGCTATCTTTGCCAGAATTAGGCTGGGTAATTTCCAGTTGATTTTAGTCACAGGACTTGATGGCACCAAGAGATACCCTGAAAGATCTCCTCCACTTCAGACATAATCTTTTCTACCCCCATTGTGGAGAAGTAATCCAGTTTTGCCTTAGTAATCTAGATCAGTCACCTCTCCTAACACTGTTATCCCTTTCTTAGAGAGTTGGCTTAATGGTATCAAAAATCCAAAGGGGCCAGGGGAAAGTCTGAGCTTCCAGTCCAATTGAATGTTTGTTGTGTTCCCTGGCAGGAACATTCACTACTCTCTCTAGAACCAAAACTTCTAGGCCAGTAGAACTTATGGTCATGGGAGCAGATAACAAATTTTCCTAGTGGGTAACTGGGGGTGATAGTGAGTAAAACTATACTCTTTTCCCACCACTTGATTCTGGGACCCATGGGTGCTTGTTATGGGAGAAACCATACTATGTATTAGACACTTATTCAAAGGATATACCACTTTCTGAAAAGCCCTATCTCAGCTCTAGACTACTGGCACTTAACTGGCACTGTAACTGTGCCATAAAAGGACTTTGCATCATTCTATCAGACCAGCTGCACCAGGAAGTGAGTAACATGGTAAGACCTGTGGATTCCATGACCAAGAGACAACTGTTGCATTTCTCTGACTGTGAATTGAATTGTCCTTGTCAGAAACAATACTGGGGGAATACCACAACTGTGGATAAGGCATTCTGTAATTCTCTAGATGGAAGTTGTGAAAGAACCATTCCCTGAGGGAAAGGTAAGAAAACATCAGACTTGGAGATACAGTAATTAGAATTTGCCCTGATGGGTTTCTACCTTGCTTTGCTCTGGTATTTCCTCACTATGCCTTGTAGATGAATTTTAAATGGTCTTATTAATAAAAAAAAAGAAAAACTCGGGAGCTAGGTATATTGGGATGAATTCTGAAAGATCAGAGAAGCAGAACAAGCTACAGCCAACCTTACCTCAACAAGTCCTCATCTGATTCTGTTTCCACAAATCCTCAGACTGGAAAGCTTCGGAGTCCTCACCTGAATGAATCTCAGCTGAACTGCTGGTTTTTTTTTTTTTTGGTTTGTTTGTTTGTTTATTTTGGTTTTTCGAGACAGGGTTTCTCTGTGTAGCTTTGTGCCTTTCCTGGAACTCACTTGGTAGTCTAGGCTGGCCTCGAACTCACAGAGATCCACCTGGCTCTGCCTCCCGAGTGCTGGGATTAAAGGCGTGCGCCACCACCGCCCGGTCCAAACTGCTTTTAAAGCCTAAAAGCTTAGCCAGCCTAAAAAGCCTCTAGTTCCTGGTCCACACGCCTTATATACCTTTCTGCTTCCTGGCATCACTTCCTGGGATTAAAGGCAGGCGTGTGTCTTTCCCAAGCAAAGACATGAGATCTCAAGTGGTGGAATTAAAGGTGTGTGCCACCAGGCCTGGCTCTGTTTCCACTGTGGCCTTGATGGATCTCTGCCTCCAGAATGCTAGAATTAAAGGCGTGTGCTACCACAACTACTGGCTAACCTCTATGTTTAATATAGTGGCTGTTCTGTCCTCTGACCCCTGGGTAAGTTTATTCGGGTACATAATATATCAACCACATTTGCCTTTTTCTAAAGTTAAAAAAAAAGTTATAACTAATATAAGAAAAAGTATGTACAATAAATACAGTCAAGAATTACATTAACAATGTCTAGTCCATTAACATTCGACAGATTCAGACCAAAAAAATTCATTATTTATCCTATATTGGTGAATACAATACAAAATTTGTATACAATATAGAAAAATCCAATCCAATGTAAAATATTCAAAACAAGTAGTTCCATTTTTAAAAGTAGATTCAATAATCTACCTTTTTATCTTATCAATGCTCCTTCCCTCATTTCTCATTTTTAGAATGGTAATATGTATTTTATGTCATTTGTGTTGTGATTTACTTTTTGTTTTTACTTTTAAAGGGGATTGCAGCTAAGAAGTTTCCTTGAGTCTCAAAGATACATTGACTTTGAAGCAGTATTGAGACTATCAAAGATTTTGGGGACTTTTGAAGCTGAATGGAATGCATTTTGTACCATAATATGATTAGAAGCCTATGGCTTCCAGGGAGTAGAATATTGTGGTTTATATGAAAATGACTCCCATAGACTCATATGTTTGAATGCTTGGTTCCTAGTTAATGGAACAGTTTGTGAAGAATTAGGATGTGTGGCCTTGTGGGAGGAGGTGTAGCATTTTTGCTAGAGGTGTCTCACTGGGGGCAAGCCTTGAGGTTTCATCAGCCTACACAAGGCCCATTCTCTCTCTCTCTCTCTCTCTCTCTCTCTCTCTCTCTCTCTCTCTCTCTCTCTCTCTTCTCTCTCCTCTCTCTCTCTCTCTCTCTCTCTCTCTCTCTCTCTCTCTCTCTCTCTCTTTCTCTCTTGCTGCCTATGGCCTGTGAATCAATATGTAAGGTTTTCAGTTACTGATCTAGCACCATGTTTGCTGGGTTTCCACTATGATGATCACGAACTAACTCTCTAAAATTATAAACAAGCCCACAATTAAATATCTTCTTCAATAAGAGTGACACCACGCAGCAATTGAATAACTAAGATATAGATATAAGGAGAAATATATAGATATATAATATGTATGTTATATATGATACATATAAGACACATAAGATATCCATCTTAAGATGCATATATGTGTCTATAATATGGAGAGTATATATTTGAATATTTTATCAGAATTTCTACTTTTGTCATACTTTCCAAATATAGCTTCATTTTTAATCTATTCTCTATCTCCAATAGTATCAGTGTAAAGTTCCCAGGAGAAGTAATGTTTTAACTGTTCCCAGGTTGTTTACTATTTTAATCACTTTGGAACTGCTCCAAGTCTGGGATTATCCACAAATCACCAATAACAAAGTTGTCCTTCCTGAAAGAACAGCAAAAAAAAGAACTATATATGATGACTTTCTAGTCCATGTCCCAAATCACTACTGGCTTTAACATGTTTAAGGAAGCCATCCCATGAAGTTTGCAATAAATTGGATTGCTCATAAAAAATAAACTGCAAAATACTCTAAGCACATTGCTTATGAGGGATTAAAGGAAGAAGAAATGCGCACTGAAGAGATTTGAACTGCGGTACGAATGTCTCAGTGACTTGGAGATAATGCTTGACCTATCACAGGCTTCTTGGAGTTTGGCAAAGGGACTTCACGCTTGTGCAGAAAATAAATATGAACTGGATATTGGAATGGGTATCATGTCACTTGATAGTTTCCTTCAGATCATATGGAAGGACTACAATTCATTGATAATACACCTTACATTAAATGTTAAGGAACCGCAGCAATGAATAGGTTCTAGATGATAAAGCACAGTATCTACAACAGCCTGGGGTGCTGACCAATATC
This sequence comes from Peromyscus californicus insignis, assembly GCF_007827085.1. Lineage (NCBI taxonomy): Eukaryota > Metazoa > Chordata > Mammalia > Rodentia > Cricetidae > Peromyscus > Peromyscus californicus. The sequence goes on along the minus strand of NW_026294491.1, from coordinate 44,842,623 downwards.
AGAAACAAAACGGTGACCAAGTGACTCAAATTTAGTCCTGTACTATTTAGGAAGCCAAAATACATAGTTTTGTTAATATGTTTAATTTATTTTATGAAATAAAACGATTGTTTTAAGTCTCTATGGAAAAAAAACAGCAACCTGATTCTCTGTATAACAACATTGATACAATAGATACATTTGAAATCCTCTCACTGAGGACTGAGCATATTTCTTTGCTTAATACATGAGTAACATAATGTATCTAAATATATTCTGATACAATAGCATGCATTATCAGTGTAATTCTTTTAAACTATTAGTGTTTAATCACTGAGTTTCTGAAGTGACAGGGAATCATACAGTTTTAATTTTCAATGTTTAAGACTGTCTGTGACACAGGAGAAACGTTATACCACAGATGTTCCCTGGGTAGTTTCAAAATTCCAGTCAAGCAATTTTGGGATCGAGCACACATTTTAACAGATGTTTTGTATGTATTTTTAACTGTCTATGGAAAGATGAAGGAATGAAGCACCATATTTTAAAACAGAAATAGAAGCAAATTTCTTGCAAGGTCAAGGAATATTTTGAGATAGAAATGTAGCATAAGGTAAAGTAAAAATCTTGGAAGGGAAAGTAGAAGTTTATTAGTTACACAATTATAACAGTTATCATTTATACTACTTTCTTCTGATAGCCTTATTCATATAAATGATGTAATCACATTTGTGATGTATCTAGTTCTTGCCAAGTCGCAGGCACAGGGGATGGAAAAATGAACTGCACAGAGCACTTCCTACATGCTCATATTCATGTGGAGGAGATATGGCATTTATTTTTAAATTAAGGGAACGTACTATAAATGAAATATGATGAAATTGTGGGACTGCAAAATATTGAGTTACCATGTCTTCCTTATTGAAGGAAAGAAGGTTGATGATGAAATTTACTCTGAGTTCTTAAAGCTTTCCAAACAGCAAACAGGAACTAATTCTACAAAATAAATTTGCAATGTTATGCAGAAACTTAATGTAAATGCATACTGTGTACTAAAGTATATAGATGTCAGAAGTTAAAAATGTGTTTTGACTTAATACTAGAAAGGAATGAACAGTCATGGAAACATAAAACTGTAGATTATTCCTAAAATACAAACAAATAAAAGGAGGTTAATATACAATGGTGGGGACAATTCTATTCCCAGACATCAAAAACTACCAAACAGCAATATCAGTGTTGGGAATTGTTTACCTTATTTCCCAATATCAATCAGCTAATATTCTTACGTTTGTTTATCCAACAGAACTTCTTAGAAAGCCTCTATATCTGAAGACATTCCATACTTGAGTCATACGACATGGAAAAATCAAGCTGGTACCAGACTGCATGCTTCACCTTTCCTGGCTAGCTGTCATAGTGTTTAGAACCGCTGTGGTTGCTATAGGGCAAGAAAAGTAATCAGCACTCTTACCAAGTTGTGAACCATATGAGGTGCAGTAATGACCTGTTTGGAAGATAAGCAAACCAGTGAAATAGAAGCATTAATGCTATGAGAGTAACCAGATACTTTCTGATTGCAATTAAAGTGTTCTCCACAAATGGAACTCATGCTTAGTACAGTTAACTGGGCCAAAACCCCTTACCTGGCTAGGTCATGTGCCCTAGTGTTAAAGCCCAATATGTTGCTCAGCTAAACTGACATATTAATAAACTTTCTTCCAAATTCTCATTTAGAGACCCTTAGATTGTGCAGTCCTACAATCCTCAAAGAGTAAACTCTATATTTCTTTCTTTCTAGATTATCAGAGAGGCTACTGAAAAACCAATTGAGATCATAAAATTAATTTTATGTGTTTCTATATTAGACATATTAAAAAACATACAACTTTTGGATTATTTGTTATGTATATACCTATGATAATATACAATTATTTAAATTAATAACATTGCTAATATAAATAAAACTATATAAATTGACTATAGTTAATGAGATATTTCACTATTTTTCTCCAAGTGAAAGGCATAGGAAAATTCTTCATGTGCAAGAAATAACTGAATTTTTTGTCACTAAATTCAATCACCAGTAGAGAAAATAGATAGATATTTGGGATGGACTAATTCCAAAGTAAATATATACATAAAAACCAAAAGTATTTGATTCAAGATAATAAATAATGAAAAGTTTTTCTTTTTATCATCTCTGCTATGATCTTCCACATGAAAATTACAATAATTTTCAGTCAAATGTTCTACCAAAAATATTGTGTCCCTTCCCTAAAGGATTTTCAACACATGGGATACAAGTAAATAATGCATCATGAATTAATGTATGACTGAAAAAGACTATATGACCAAACAAAACGGGGAAAAAGCCCATGAGATCTGAAACATATGTAACGAACTACATGCAACTAAATAAAATTTGAAAGCAGAAGTGGTCCAGACCAGAAAGAACACTTCAATTTGTTGCCCAATAAGAAGTGTTCACCCAGAAAATATGCATACATGTAATAATAAATGGACTCAACAGGTTATATTTAGGAATATATATAGTAACACAATATGTACATAAATTCATGCAAAGCAATTGATAAGAAAAGAGGACATGAATGAATTTGAAAAGGCAGGAAGAGGTATATGGAAGGGTTTAGGGTGGGGGAAGGAAAGGAAGAAATGTCATAAATATAATCTGAAAAATAAACAGAAAACACAAAAACAAATAAACTAAAGACTATATGAAGGTTTTGCTTCTATCAAGTTTTGTTAAGATTACGATAGTGTGACTTAGCACCAGTATTGTTACATTTGAGCCTAAGGATAAATGTTTTCATGTAAAATCCATTTCTGTGAATTCAGCTGTTACTAATGTTATTATTATTAATTTTCCATGCAATTAACTCTTAGCATAAAGGAAAAAAAAACTTATATTCATATGAATCCACCCAAGAGGAAGCACTGTGTTTCATAGTTTGATTGTAGCAGCCAGAGAATGATAGAAAATTTTCCAAGCATTTATTTCATTGCATAAAATAGTCATTATCAACAAATGCTGAATGAAAGTCAATATGTAAGGATGATCTCAATGGATAGCAAACAATAGTTAATACATGAACATATGCCTTCTCTCACATGTGGAATGTAATGTTAATAAACATTTATATGATGCACGTTATTAGAAGGATACTATTAGTCAAAAGGAAGGAGGACTGTGCAGAGGGTGAGGGGGGAACAAGAGAGAATAATGAGATGAAGATGAGCAAATCACATGAAACATATTGGTACACTAATACCTAAAAATTTTAAATAATAAATATTTATGGTGAGATAATTAGTATTATAAATTAATTTTTTTATTATTTTAAGGTACCATTCAAGGTGATGAGTTTCACCATGTAATTTTCCTACATATATGTCCATATACTTCATTCTTATTAATTCCTTTTTCCAACAGTTCTGCTCCATGTGCCTGCCTCTATCTATCTGTCTCCTGTCCTCCCACTGCAAGCAGATTGTCATTCTGTCTTCTAAATCAAGAAATATCTATGAAATATATATCATGGTTTCTAAATTAAGAAACTCTAAAATATATATCACATTTTTTTTTGTTGTTTTGGTTTTTGAGGATTTTCTTGTTTGTTTTTGTATTTTTTTTTTTGGTGTTTTTTACAGTGTTTCTCTGTATAGGATTGGCGCCTATCCTGGAACTCACTCTGTAGCCTAGGCTGGCCTCAAACTCACAGAGATCTGCCTGGCTCTGCCTCCCAAGTGCTGGGATTAAAGGCGAGCGCCACCATGCCCGGCAGTTTTGGTATCTTTTAAGACAGTTTTTCTGTGTAGCCATGGCTGTACTGGAGCTTGCTTTGCAGATCTCAAACTGACAGAGCTCTGCCTGCTTCTATCTCCTGAGTACTGGGATTAATCTTTTTATATTTAATAAAAAATAGGATTTGTTTGTCCCCTTGGAACCTATTCTTTCGAAGTCTTTAACATTTTTCCTTCAGAAAAGAAAAATGAAAATAATTTTTTTTTAAATATTGAAGAATGCTAAATAAGTCATAAAATATTTTAAAAATCAATGATAAAAATACTAATTATTTCCCAATTAAATTATAGAAATAAGAATGTATTTTTAATGCTAATGGCTACATATTATTTTAGAGTAATTAACGTCTAAATTCACTAACAACATGTTTACATTTTAAACACCAAATGATATTTATTTTATTTTCAAATATCTGAAAAGTATTTAATTAATAAGCATGCATAGTAGTAATTATAAATGACATGATTTATTTTGATTGTTTTACAAGTAAGATCTTGTAAAATACATTTAATAAGACAACTTCCTCATCTTTTGACAGAAAACGTAATCCTCTGAGTCCAATTTAGGAATGTCTTAATATATCATGGTACAAAGTATATGCAAAGAGGTAAAGTATATGATTTAAAGACATATTTTTCAACAGGAATATTTTGTACCTTGTTAATGGTATTTTATGTTCATTCTATAATTTATTAAAAATTTATTAAATCATGCAATAAAGAAAGAAAAGGAAAGACATTGCAATCATCTGACAAAATAGGAATAGAAGTTAAGGATTTGGAATGTGAAATCAAAATCCATTTAGATATAAAAATAGTGCTCTTAGAGTCAATAAGTTTCTATACATGTAAGTAGAAACAAGTATAATTAACTTCTTTCCACACTGCCCCACTACTTTCCTGTACTATTTCTGTACCAGACCAAATACAGAAAACTAAAGATATTATGCAAACATTTATTGTGTCAATGATTTTGCTGCACTTTGCCTTCTGTGGTCTAAGATATCACTTGATTAAAGTTTTGCAATCAGTGACAGAGACATTCCTGTAGCCATTTTATCCAGCTAGGAATCATCCAGAGTCACTGTTTAAAATGAATATTTGAAATGGAAGAAATACAGAAAATGTAAATATAGACCAAATGACTATAAAAATAGAACTTACCACATCACGAATGAGTAAAGAAAGAAAAGTATATAAATAGTCCAAACATATTAAATAACTGTTTCATTAGTTAATTTCCATGACTTTAAAATTAGTATACCCACAAAAGCTATCCGTTAAATTTGTAAAAGCAAAGAAAAACTTCTATGATAAAAACAGATTAATGAAATTTATAAATACATAGAGAGTACTACAAAAGAAAAGGTCTTTCTTCTACTGTCTTCTTTAGTTTCTTTCCTTGATGTTGTAATATTTTTGTTGTAGAGGTTTTTCACTTTATTGGTTAAGTTTATTCCAAGTTCCCTATCTTTCCCTCTGTATAAAAATCAACTCCTGGGGTTGGGGATTTAGCTCAGTGGTAGAGCACTTGCCTAGCAAGCGCAAGACCCTGGGTTCAGTCCTCAGCTCTGAAAAAAAAAAAAAAATCAACCCCGAGTGTGTCAAAGACCTTACTGTATGAACTGAAACTTGGAAAATGCTAAATGATGATGAAGTATATAAACACTTCAAGATCTAGGCATAGGTAAGGATTTCTGAGTAGAACTTGTTTCTCAGGAAATAATACCAGCAATGGTACCTCATAGGATTAAAAAGATTTTGAACAGCAAAGTAAAGAGTAAATTAAATGAAGTCACAGCCTACAAAATATGAGGCAAACTTCTACCTGCATATCTAACAGAAGATTAATATTTAGAATGTGCAAATAACTAAAACAGATAAAAACAAAAAGAAACCGAACAACCTAATAAATAATTGTGATAATGAAATGAACAGTTCTCAAATGATTGAATAGTAATAGCAAGCATATGATAAAATGTTCAACCTCTCTATCCATCAGAGAAATGCAAATCAAATCTACATTGATATCATATTATATACCAGTAATAAAACCAGTAATTTAAAAAAATAACAAATATAGGTAAGAATGAATAATGAAACAATGAAAATCTCATTCACTTCTATTGGGAATATATACTATTTATCAACTCTTTGTTTATTGATTTAATGGAAAATGTTTCTAATACAATAAATTCAAGTCAAATTTGAATTCAGGAGATTACTCAGAAATAAATAAATAAATAAACGAACAATAAACAAAACAAAACAAAAACAGAAAACTTGTTTCATCCGTTGTAATTTTCATTATAATCCAGCTATACATCCCATAGGTATTTACCTAAATTCAGATCAACATATCACAGATACACTTCCACAATAATTTACATTGAGGCATTATTTATAAAAGTTTTAAGTTGTAAAATCAACTTATGCATTTAATAACATGGATGAATGAAGAATTTGAAATATATTCTAACCATCAACAAAATCAAGCTGTCTTATTTTTGGAAAAATTTAAGCAGCAGGAGATTATCATATTAAGTGAAGTATGGCAAACTTAGAAAGACAAATAATATATGTTTTCCCTTTCATGGTTCCTAAATAATACTTACACATACATGTACACATATATGACATGAATATAGAAGCAAATCTGTATATGTAAACAAAGTAGATTAATGAGGAAGAGAATGAGGAGAAATAAAATAGTACAGGACTTTGGGAGCATGTTCAACCTACATTACAACCTCATATGACAATGTCCTTACATAACACACTACAATAGGAAATGAAAATACACCAGGACACTTTTTATAAACCATTTGCAAACTCAAAATCAAAGAAAAGAATTTAAGCAATACTGACTCTGCTTTCTCATCTATAATGACAATGAACGCTGATTTTATTCAATGGGAAGACATTAAGATGAATGTTTTGGTGCTCAGTGAATTACAGTTAATCGGTATGACGTTATAAGATTAATTTATCTCAGCATGCCTTTCATAGTCTATTGTGATTAGAAAGTGAGCTAAACTTTAGGAGTGACTCATTAAAAAAAACAAACAACTGCAAGTTTCAACCAAGTATTTGTTGACAACTCAGAACAGTTTTCTTTTTAAACAGTTTTCCTTTACCAAGGACTAAAATGTGAGTGGAAATGCTTCTGACTACAGAAAGAATATATACCACAACAGTCACGTGGCCATTGAAAACAGCTGGTTCATATAGAAATCAAAACCCATCAGTAAATTCAATTATTTTGAAGTAGAAGTATTAGAATTGTGTGGTGCTGAAGACTGCAAAGTCCTTCTTTTGTGTGTTTGCTTGACTGCTTGTTTATTTTGATATAGGTTCTCACTGTGTAGTCCAAGATGGACTCAAATTCATGAACTCCTTGTCTTATACTCTAGAGTGTTTTGATTACAGATGTGTATTTTTAATATTAAAAATTGACTACTCCTGGACTGGAGAGATGGGTAACTGATTGAAAGTATTTGCTGCTTTCCCCAAAGAAGAGAGATTGATTTACTTCACCCAACTATGTCATGTGGCTCAAAACTGCCAACAACACAAACAACAAGGAACCCAACACTCTCTTCAGGTCTCCATGAACATCCACACTCACATTTGTATAACCACATACAGACTCTCAGCTGATGCACTGTGCTGTTGTAAGCAGGGGAATAAATCCTGTGAAAACAACAACAATAAACAGCATTGTATTAGGTGTTTCCTATTAGCCTCTATTGTTGCTATGATAAATCCTTGCATATTTGTCCTCCTCTTATATATGGTTGTCTTTATTGAGGTCATTATATAGGAAAAGAGTTGTTGACTTGTGTTTTAGAATTGACAAACTCAACAGGCATGATGGCACATGACTTTAATCCAGCACTCAGGAGGCAGTGGCAGGCAGATGTTAGTGAGTTCGAAGCCAGCTCAGTCTATAGAGTGAGTTCCAGGACAGCCAGTGCTACACAGAGAAACCCAATCTCAAGAAACTATATATATATATATATATATATATATATATATATATATATATATATATATATATATATAAAAATTTACAGACTCAACATTTATCCTTAGGCTGAAAATATCCTATAACTGTATTTGTTAGTCAAAGCATTTGATTGTTCTGTCCCTATCGAGCACAAAAGGCATTAGAAAATTTATTATCCCCAAAAATAATGTATTATCAGTATCATTCTCTTTATTCTATTTTTGTATAACTAAAATTGAGAGTTTACATAAATTCACTTTTACGAGCATTCTGTCTTCATTTTCATTTCCAGTATAAGGATGAGAGAATCTCTTTAGACACTACTATTGTCATAACATGATGATGACAATTTAACAACTTTGTGACTTAGAAATATAATATGTGGTTTTACACTTTAGAGGACCATCTATCATGTAGTTGCCTCTCTACATCCGTGGAATATACATCAATAGAAGTGAAAAATTCTGGAAATGACTAAAAACATGGTATGATCCCTTCTGGTACCATAAAAACTACTCCTTAAGTAGGAGGCATTCAGGTTAGGTCCAGCTTATGGACCTTTCTTTCTGAAGTGTATGGTGACTTCAGGTATTGTAGTAGGACAGGCCCATAGGGTTGAGGAAATTGGCTGAGACCAGTTGCCAAGGCATGCACATAATGTACTTCCTCATGAGCCAACCTGGAGTCTGCCTGAGAGCCTAGTAACAGGCACTATCAGAGTCCCTTATCATGCCCAGCCAATGTGGGATGACCAAACAATGCCACCAAATTGAGACACAGATTGGGTGATGGGAGGAGGGTATATAAGGCCTTCCCCATTTCAAATAAACAAGTTTGTTGTTTGTTTTCAACTGACTCCCAGTGTCTGTGCCATTGACAATGCACCTTCTCACCCCCTCTCCCGAGAGAGCCATTAGGATCTAGAAATATCTTATAACCACCACTTTACTAATCTTGCCTAAGCCCTAAAAACAATCTAAACATCTATCCCTGTACCCACATGTTAGTCTTTATTCCTCTTCAAAGAAAATTCTCTTTGCAACAGGTGGAGACCATTATAGAAATTTAGGATTAAAATGGTGAGTTGTGGAACCCAGTCTATGTGAATACATCAATAAAACATTCCTGCACCTAAGGCTTAGAGAATATTGCAGAAAAAGACATAGAAACATGGTAAGGTCCAGAGGATGAACTAGTTTGCTGGGTGATTGTGTTTTCTTGTAATATCAAAAGCTATACCCATTAATATCTCACCAACATGGCTGTATAAGCATAAATTGAGTAAGGATGATATCAATAGAAATGCCAAAGTGAATGAAGGAAAGCCTATGAATTCTCAAACCTATACAAAGGACGACAGGCAACTCCAGAATGCTGAGAGCTAGATAAATGGTTTTTACAGGGACTAGAAAACAAACTCATTATTCAATATCAAATGTTAAGCTCTGAAAACATGTATCATGTGCTTCACACACACATATTTATATATGATATATATATATTACAATTGTGTATGTAAACATACATACACATATATTTCAAAATACATACACACATGTATATATGTACATATACATGTATATATGTATATATGCATATATATGTATATATAATTTATATGTGTACATATATGTATGCATGCATATGTATATATATGATTGATGTATATTAATGTTTGTATATTTTCTGTATATACACACATTTGTGTGTGCATATATTTCAAAATAGCAAAAACTATTATATGGGAGAATCTTGGAGCAATAAAGGAAAGTAGAAATGATGAAATTCTGTTATAATATCAAGAATAAAAAAAATAAGGAGACTCATGAGTTTTGCATTGCTCAAGTACCTCAACAAAAATTTACAATTGAAGTACTAAGTAGAATAATTCTTCTGTATTCTTCTACCACTCAACAAACCCTTAGTTCCTGTCCATGAGTGATTTAAAAATCATTCAACCAGATTCTGTCTCCTCTAGTAGTATATAAATAGAACAATTTGTAGATTTAAATTAGACATACACAAAGGTTTCTTCTATGATCAATTACTAGGCAACATGTCACAGCCATTTGCATAGCATTTATGATATAATGGGTGTAATGGATAAATGATAAACTTTTTAATAATTTAATAATTGAGGGGGAATAAACATAGAATATTATGCTAATCTCATGTTATTTTATATAGACCTGACCATCAAAAATTTTAGTACTCAAACATTGCCCAAGAGTTAATTTCTAACTGATAACAAAGGACAATTGTGCATTGCTCAAAAATATGCCTTAACAATATTTTAAGCTTTTCCATGTGGTATTAAAAATATGTATTTTCAATTTATGAACCTAACAAATGTTTTAATATTTAAAGCTGCATTGGAGAATATTGCATAGAAAAGTAAGAGGCTTGAGTTTTAATTCAACTCTTGTTATCAGCTAATTTCAGTTGAAAGATGGATGCCTCCAGCCCAAATGAGCTTGCCTATCTGTAGGTAGAGTTTTCTACAATCCTGCCTGGACCCGCAGCCACTCAGACCCAAATAAACACACAAAAGCTTTTATTAAATAAAACTGTATGGCCTAATGGCTCAGGCTTCTTGCTAACTAGATCTTACATCTTAAATTAACCCATAATTCTTATTTATGTTTAGCCACATGGCTTGGTACCTTTTCCCTGTTGGAGACCGACTCTGGACAGCTATGTCCTGGACTTTGTCAAGCCTTGACAAGAACTTCCTGACCTAACTGCAGGAGATGTGACTAGATAAGACCTTCCTGGCCTAACTGCAGGAGATGGCGATTAGGTAAACTTTCTGGAGCCTGTCAACTGCAGGGGGCCCGGGATCAAAGCGACCTCACCCCTGACCCCCTCCTTAGGAATTTTCTCTATCCCTGCTTCCCCTGCTCCCCCTCCCTGCCTGAAGCCCTGCTTATAAGCCTCAACACCCCGTCAATAAACGAGACCTTGACGCGACTCAGACTGACTCTGTCTTCCCTTATTGCGCCTGGTCTCCTTTCTCTCTCGCCCCCATTGATCTTTCAGGAGGTGCCTCCTCGGGTCTCCCCAATAACCTGGCCCGCAGGACGGGTCATTTCCCAGTTCTGCCTTCACATCTTGCTTCCTCTGTGTCTTCCTGTTCCCAGAATTCTCCTCTCTGTTTATCCTGCCTATCCTATACTTCCTGCCTGGCTACTGGCCAATCAGCATTTTATTTATCAACCAAATCAGAGCAACACACATTCACAGCATACAGAAAGACATCCCCAGCACCCATCTAGAAATGTCAGTGCTAACTATTCACATTTTCAATGTGTGCTCTGGGATGCACAGAGGAGTTGGAACCGAGTACTCTAGAGACTTGTGAGGAGAGACAATGACTACAGAAAGGGGAAGGATGTTTGCTTATTTTGATTTCCACCATAGCAATTCTTCTTTATAATGCTACATATATTCATAGAATGTAATGCATGTCTTTATTTAAGGTCTATCTACTTGAAATAAGGATATAAAGTTGTTCAACCAAATACTATAATGTCAAGGTACTTTCAAGCAATGAAGGAAACAAAATAAATGTCAGTATAATAACACGCTAAGAAATAAAATTTGGAAAAGAGTCTATGTGTCACCTATCTATAAAGTAGTTTGAAAAATAGCTGATGGGGAAATAAGTGACTTTTTCTCCATGATTTGTGTACATTGTGTTCTTTGGCTTTCTGACTAAAAAAGATAATGATCCCCATCATCCAAGATGTCTATTACAAAATCTCACTACTATCTAGACATCTTATGATTTAAGATATCTCTAAAAGTGTATGCTTTTTATATGTTTAAATATTTTATGTGTTCTAGGGATAAGGCTTCTGATGATACACTAAATCCTCAATTGAAAAGTTACATCATTATAGGAAAAAATACTCAGGACACATAATGAATATATTTGAGCATGTTCGCACATATTGGTCTTTCAAAGAACTTTATTTGAGTTTTTTCTGTTTTGAATACAAAACTCTGCAAAATCTAAGGGGATTGTTTTAAAAGAATTATATATACCAATGATTCATGAAGATAGATGTTCCCGTAAGGGAACTGAAATAATAGGAATTATTTTTAACAGAAATAATAAGTTCAGACAGCACAGGGACAAATACCTGAAGTCATTTTTAGCAATTTAATGTGAATTTGTTGGGAAATTAAAGAGAATTTATTATATAAAGCCAGTTAAAATTTGCATTTATTTCTACTTTTCTTGCTTAGGATATCATGCGCTGTAATACTAGGTAGCTTTTTGTATTAATAAAATATAATCATAATAGCTATGTTAATTATATATGTATATTTCCCTTAGCAAGTGTTTTTTCTAAAGATCATTATAGTTTGAGTCATATTATATATTATCTATGCCTATTTTTGTTTTCAATATTCACATCTTTATATTTTCCAATGTTAAACTCTAATCTTCAAGGTTTTTCCCTTGAAAGTGTCATTCATTCTAACAGTTGCCTTGCTCAAACTGTGTACAAATTCAACATGTATAACTTTTGCAGAATTGGTTTTTACTATACCATTTGCTTTCTGTCAGAATAACACACATTATTTAACTTTGGATTTAGAGTATCAAGGAAATAATTTTCTTTGGTTGAATGAAATCATACTTACAGGGTTTTGTTTGTTTGTAAGAATAAAAATAACTGCATTGATGTTTAAACTGAGCATCATTTTTTTTTCATATGTTGAAATCATTGTGCTTATACCCAGATCACTGGGGCTTGACTAGATTAAAAATAAATTCTGGGGTAACCCTTAAAGAAAAAAATTGCTCAGGACACAGGGTCTCTTGTTCCTACAATTGTTGTACTCATTATGGACTTTAATTTAAAATTTATTTCATTAAGTAAAAAGCAAATATGTTCTTCCTAGATTCACATCAATAATGAATCAGAAAGAATCACACTTTACAAATTCATCTTTAAGTATTTAAATATGTACATAATGTTTTAGGAACTTACAATTAACTTTTAGAAAGCTGGCTAGACGTACTCTTAGATGCCTGTAATCCCAGCACTTTGCAGGTAGAGTCGGAAAGCTGCAAAGTTCAGGAACATTAGCCACAAAAGGAGCTCAGATTCAGCCTGCCATGACACCCAAATAATAGTAATAATAAGAATAATTAAAAATTAATGTATTTTAGTAGGATGAAAATTAATCAAAATAGCAAACTGAGTAAACACTTTAAAAAATGAAATAATTCTGATTTTTCTTTCCTCAAGGTATTAATCTTCAATTGTTGAATTGTTAATTGTTATAAGGAGTTTTAAAGAAATTTTGAAATATGTATTTTTATTGAAATAAATGAACTAAGTGGCTAAAAATTATTAGTAAGAATATTGTCAATGACTTCAATATTACAATAATGTGATGATTCTAATACCAAAACTATTGAAACTAACCGTAGACATTTTCAGATACTAATGAGAATCATACAATTTCTACTTTGCACATTAGTGAAAAAATACGTAGTAAAATTAGTAAGGATTATTTTGAAGGCAGTAATTACTAAGCAGAAAAGAAGCTAATGTGTTAAAGAAGTTATAAGCAATAACTTATAAATATATAATAAAAGATAACATGGTATTTGCAAGAAAGTATACCCAGGGAAAGGAATAAGGTGTCAGAACTTTAATCATAGCTAATCATGGGAGTGGTGGGTTGGAAGTTGACAAGGTGATCCTGGTGAGGCAGCAAGGTAGAAATAAGAAGAAAAAGCTTAAAAATGAAATGTCACAGCACATCAAAATACTTAAATGAAAAGCTATTGTTACTATGTTTTAAGTCATATATTATATTGATTTCTACACTAAGTATAACAGTTCTTATGCTTTCATTGGAAATGCATCATTATTTATAAAGTTTAGTTTAAGTAGTATGTTTAATATTATAGAACAAATAATTCTTGCACCTGCATGTATAGACTGCCACAATGGGATAACTGAAGTAAATTTTCTGGCATTATTAATTGTGGAGGTCCACAAAGGTTTCCTAGTCAGATCTGAGCTTGCTTTACCCAGCCAGGCTGCCTTAGAGGATTGCTTGACTGTGTGTGTGTGTGTGTGTGTATGTGTGTGTGTGTGTGTGTGTGTGTGTGTGTGTGTGTGTGTGTGTGTGTGTGTGTGTGTTTACCAAGTGATTAGCAAGGGTCTGCACTTGGTCGTGCTAGAGGGAGGTCTTTTGGCAACAGAAGGGCAACAACAAATTAAAGGAAGAATATTTTATTTCAATGATGATGCCAGGTATTAGAGCTCATGGTCCGCTATCTTCATTCATTTTGGGCCAGGGAGAAGCTCAGTATCATGATGATAGTAACATCTACTGTAAGAGGCAGTCCACCTCATGGTAGCCGGGAAGAAAAGGAAAAGCAGCAAGAAAGATGATGGGGAGAGAGGTGGGGAGAAAGAATATTTCAGGGATCCAGAACACACTACAAGGGTGTGCTCTCAGTGATGTACATCATCGGAGTTGGATGCACTTCCTACAGCTCCAACCACATCCCAGTGCTATCAATTGGGGAACAATTGATACAGGCTCTGGGGAATATTCTAGATCCAAACAATAGTGCATCAACCATGACTCTTTAAGGCTCATGACCTTCCCACAATGCACAATATGTTCAGATACTTTCCATGAGTTCCCATCATTGTAGTTTCAATTTTGATCAAAAGTCCAAGCTCAGTTTTCTCCGGAATTGAGATAAATCGAAGCTACACAGATCTGTAAAAACTAAAATCAAGTTACATGTTGTGAATATGCAATGGTGCAGGGTAAATATTCCCACTACAACAGGACAGAACCACCATAAAAAGGACTGAATCAAAATGAGGTTGAAACTCAGCAGAGCATACAATTTCCGAAGCATCCTGACAGTTTTCTTTGCTACCAGCTTGGTAGTCTTGAGTAGAGGCAAGAACAGGAAGAAGCAGTGGTAAGTAGCACACTCTACTGTTAATAGTCCCTCCTGTGGGTAGAGAGACTTTGTAAACAGCTGTTAACAGCTCTCAGCTCAAGGTCTTAACCTGGAAGACTTGACAGTTCTTTGTAGTTCCTGAACACTAGAACCTACAGGTTCTCTTCCTTGAGCTGGTACACCTGTAGTGGCATTCCTGCTGAGCTCCTGGCTTGGCTCCAGAGAGCAGCACCTGGCCCTAATCCTTCCTTTGTTTAACCATACCTTTTGTTTCTCTTATCGCCCTATGTGAATCTTATTGGAGAGTTAAGGATCAGAGAGTCCCCCAAGGATCAAAGGCCTATGCAAAACTTGATCCAGGAAACCCGGGAAAACCAAGGTACCTGATAATTCAAATAATTTGCACCTGGCATTTGGTCTCCAGGAGCTCCTTTTGGCTTGCTTTGAAAGTATGGAATTAACTGTCTAAATTGTAAAAAAGCAGTAAATAAATATGCCCTCGGTGAAGGAAAGAGTGCTTCAGTCCTTTGAGGCTGGACCCCCCTGCAGCCATGATAGACAAGATTCATTCTTAAGATGCCTCTCTGTCTTCATTCCACGAACCCGAGTGAACCCCCACACACATGTAGCGACCACACAGCTACATACACCCTTTAATTCTTCTTAGTTTGGGCGACTTGCAGCTCTCCCTTTCTTTCAGTCCCATACTCGCCTGTCTCCCTGCTGTTCCCCTCTACTCCCTGACTATAACATGTAGAACTCCAGCACCAGAATATCCAATTCCCCCTTCGGTCATTTTTAAGTAATTGCGCTGAAGTACATATACCCACTCCCAAAACACAAGCATCCATAGACACAAAATTTATATATTTACCTTGGATCTGTTAGCCACCCATAACTGTACTGGAGTTCATTATTGAGCATCACATAGTTTAACACGATTCCCTCATTTTTGTCTGAAAACTATTCTCCAAATAACACTTTTGCACATTTCTCCATAGCATCAACATTGGGCTCATGTGTTAAGTTAGTAGATTCTCTTGCTTTTCCCTCCTCCTATTTCCCTAGCTGCATTATCTTTATTTTTGTAGGGGGCTTAGTTTGATTACAAAACTAAATAATGCATAAATGTTTAATTGTATATCAGTTGTATTGCTTTCTGTCTGCCACCGATTTCTGTGTGTCACAGATACTGCCAACATGAGACAGCTATGCCAGGGGTAAGGGTTGCTGCCAATCTGTGGCACTTCTCCTCCACTTAACATACTGTAGCAATCACAATATTTAGTGCCGCAGATAGGGTTTGTATAGAAAGAAAAAAAAATGGAAAAGCAAACAACTTTAGGTTACTTAAAAATTAGTAAATTCAGTAGAGAGGAAGAGAGGACTACAAGATGCCCACCAGGATTCCCATTTGCTGGCACATGCATCTGATGAAAATCTCCTATGGACTGTATGTGAAATTCAGGAATGTCTCAGGATTTTATGTCAAGTGTGTGTTATATCATATGGAAAGGGATTATTACAGGTATAATTCATCCCCCATGAATTCACTTTAATTTAATCAATTAGGAGATTATTGTAGATGAATTGCATCTAGTATTCTCTGCTGTTAACGGTCTCCTTTTAGCCTAGAAGACTCAAATTGCCCTCTACACTACTATGAGGAAAGAGCCTGAGAACTGTTTCTAAGTGCTGAATGTCACCCTGCTCTGGTACACTTAAGTGTCACAGAAGAATGGAGAGTGCTGCCCTGCTATTGTGTTTGGAACCGCAGATGAACTTACAATCAATCAAAATGTGTTGTCAGGCTATTTAGACCTTAAGCAAAGGCTTCAAACAACTCACACTTTACACTAACACAAGAAACTTGGAAGTTTACATGGTTTCAAACCACGGAATTTATTTTGTAGCAACAGAAACAATTACAATAAAATGTGAGACACCAAGATGCTGTTCAAGCTTCAATGAGGTACTTCAAAATGCAAATGTACAATTGAGTTTATTTCTTAATTTAGGACTAAACTTTAAAGCATCCGTTCATGTGAAACTGGAATGTTCTGAAGGTCATTGATTTATTACCATTAAACTTGTGTGCTGTCTTTTTGCAGTGAAATACGTGATATTAGGCATGACTCATTTTTATCACCTTTATCTTCCTTGTCTCTCCCTAATCGGCATATTTTTAAGATGCCAGAAGTATTTTATCAGCGTTTTGCAGCAAAAGTAATGTTAATTTGTGCTAAGAAGTAAAAATGACAAGGATCCAATTTAAAATACGTGTAAATTTGGTTGATAAATTTAAAGATATATTCCTCTTTACCAAAAGAAGTACAAGTTGTTATTATTTCATAAAGTTCCACAAGGGATTTAAAGATCACTTCACTTTCAAAAACAAATTAATAGAATTAACTTTTCAATGCTGAACAGAGGAATGTTTTGTAGAAATAATTTGTAAATTAAGAAATGTGTTGGCGATTCTTGGCTGTCAATTTGACTACATCTGGATTTAACTAAAAACTCAAGCATCTGTACACATCTGTGAGGGACTTTTAGTTCATTGGATCACTTGAAGTAGGAAGACACATGCTTAGTCTGGGCATACCTATTCATGGCCGCCTATATAAAGGGCATAGAAGAAGGAAGCTTTTGCTTTTTGCCTGCTTGCTCTCACTGACAAGTTCATATGCTGCTGGTGAAGCATTCCTTCACTGACATTACAGCTTATTTCTTGTGGAATCTGATGTATACTCAAAACCAGTTAATATATCAAGTCTCTTGGATTCTTGGACTTTCCATTGTGGATAGCCATTATTAGAGTAGCCTGTAAGACACTATAATAAATTCTATATATAAGGAGAGATAGAGATAGATATATGATAGGTAGATAGATGATAGATAGATAGATAGATAGATAGATAGATAGACAGATAGATAGATAGTACTTTTATTATTTTATCATTTCTCTTGAAAACCCTAATAAAGTACAGATGAATTGAAGTCTATGTTATTTATAGTTAGAACCCATTTCAATTTACTTCAACAATTACATTTTAATATCTACAAGCTTTCAAAGTCTCTGATTTCATCATCGTTTCATGCTTTATTTTGTACAAACCCTATTCCATCCAGAGATCATTGTCATGGTTATTCATACTTTAATAGTAATTATTCCTTCAAATTGATGCTATGTTCAACTAATTATTAAATCAAGAGTAGAACACATACTTGTTTTTAAGAATATATATATTCATATATATATATACATAGTAGTGGCTTACAGGCTGTGTGCCAGTTAGTCCTACAATGGCTATTCACAATGGAAAGTTGAAGAATTCAATAGTTGTTCAGTTCAGTAGTTGATAAATGTAAATGGCTTTTTTACTCACTTCAAGGTACTGCAGGTGCATCAAAAATTAACAAAAATAGAGTGTTATGCTTTTATCTTTACAGAAATTCCTCCTAAGAACTAAAATTTCAGGACAGTGCCAAAAGGGGATCCATGCCTTGCCCACAGATTTCAGTCCTCTAAACCCATCAGTTTCTGTTATCCAATGCTTCACCCAGCTGAGGTTTGATTCACATTCAAGACCAACATTTTTTGTTTGTTGCAAAAATATTTACATTTAACTACAACATTTATTTCATAAAAATAAATACCTTTATACTTAATTTTGTATGTCCCAAATAAATGTTTACCAAAGTGGGAAAATAAGCATACAGTATTTCATGAAAAAAATGCAAATAATGTCACATTAATAGATGTATTTAGTAATCTATGAAACACAATGTGGCTAATCCCGGTTGTCAATTTGACACACCTAGAAAGAGGTAAACTCACTTAAAGCACTGGCTTTATCAGATATATGTGAGGATGTCTGCAGGGCATTTCCTTGTATGTTAATTGATGTATGACAGCCCAGCACACCCTAGGTGGTAACATCCCTAGGGAGTTGGGCACAGGCTCTGTAAGAAAAGAAGCTGAGTAAGCCAGAGATCTACGCTTTCAGCTTCAGTTTTGGCCTCCGTGTGGAACATGAAAATGAAGCCCAAAATGGACAATGATGGTCCTTCATGCCTCAACATTTCAGTTGCTTATGGACTATTGAAAATCAACTGCCCCTGTTAGACCAAAGCAGGATTGTGTGTGAAAATCTCATACATTTGAATGCTCAGTATTTAAGTACAGTGAAAGTAAATGTGTGTAACGAGGATTTTCTTTTAGTCGGCACATGCTCTGTAAACACACATCACACAGGTAACAGATAAATATGCCCAAAAGAGAAGCTTTTCAAATAATGGTAAATAATAATTTAGCATTATTTTCATGGCACTGTATCTACATTCTATATATTATAGTTTTTGACTGAAGCCTCATTCTTAAAAATAGTTTTTATAAAGGAGCTATTGCTTCTCTGTTATTTGTGAGTTTTTGTTTGATCATCTAAAACTGGAAAAAGCAAAAAGGTTATTTAAATATTTTAAAAAATATTATTATAGATCATATTACAGATCAATTACATTAGAAAATATTATGCAAAATATCATAATTTTAATGGTCAAAAAATAGTAGGTTTTCTATCTTATTAAAAACATTAAAAGATATTCAGATCTTAATGTAGTAGATTATTTTATTATTTTATTTAATGTGTGGGTTATTTTTGTAAGTGTGAGTAAATTGCTGGTTTAAGTATTGAATTTATGTTTGACCTTCTTCACCAATAATTAGCTTACTAATATGTTACTTGTATTTTAAAGAATTTAACATATATACTAGCCTTACATTGTTCATTCAGTGCATAAATATGTGATATTGTATACATTTTATTGTTACTACAATACTGTTTTAAGTTAGATATTAAATAATACAGTTCAAACAATTTCTAAAATTTAATGAGTCACTTTGAGAAAGAATTGACATTTTACAGAAATTGGAAGAAAGTCATAAATTGACAATGAAGGCAAACTAGTTAGAAGTAAAATCAAAGTTATGAGGATGAGTATGAAATATCATTATTCCCAAGAAATTACCAATTTGTGCTCTTGTTCGGCCATGAAGGAACTTTCTGTGAACAAAAATCAATTCACAAAAAAGGAAACTGTGTACGACCAGTTCCCCCTGTTATGAACTTGAAAAAACCTATCTCTGCATATTCTATATTTACTTTTCTCAGGAAATTACTTGAAATGATAAATGTCCTTGGAAAATACTCATTATTTTCATGTTACATCAATAGGTCAATGGCCATGAAGATACTAAAAATCATATTATGTGATGATAGTGCCACATTCTCTTGAAATTTTAAAGCACCATATCCAGACATCAAATAAACAAGAAATGAACAAATTTATATGAAAACAATTTCACATGTCCCAAGTACATTTATTTTGACATAACATGCTGTGGATATCGCTCTATATAAATAAAGCACTGATTGGCCAGTAACCAGGCAGGAAGTATAGGCGGGACAAGGAGAGAGGAGAATTGAGGAAGGAAGAAGGAAAGAGGGACCGGCTGGAGCCACTGCCAAGACAAGGAAGATGTAAAGTACTGGTAAGACACGAGCCAAGGGGCAAAGTAAAGATTAATAGAAATGGGCTGAATATAAGAGTGAGAGCTAGACAATGATAGGCCTGAGCTAATGGCCAAGCAGTTTAAATAATGTAAGAGTCTGTGTGTTTATTTTATAAGTGGGCTCTGGGACTGGCGGTACTTGGCGGCGGGAGCTGGAGAGAAATTCTCCAGCTACAATAACATGCTTTGGGATTTGTTTGTGACATGCCAGTGCTGTTTGGGACCATTCTGTGTGAAATGAGATGTGTTATCACTAGGCAAGAAAGACGTAAATTCACCAAATTAATATTTTCCATCCCTTACAGAGAGGGAGTGAGATTCAATTATTTTAGTGCAATTATTTAGTGTAAAACTGATCAACTTTACAATATACAAAATAATGACAATATACAGACATTGTAATAGCTACATTTAGAATAAAAGTCTGTAGAAACTTTAAGTAGAAATTCTGCATCATGAGAAATATTATTCTGAAACTTACACACAAGCACATTGCACTGCATTTACCATCATCTCCTGAATCAGTATAGGGCACCTCTTTCAGGAGGATGCAAATTCATGTATGTCAAAACTGCAATTTTCCCTTGTTATACAAGCAGGACAACTGAATTAGTATCCTGTAAAACAACTCAGGTATTTCATTTCCCTTGTATTTATAACTGAAAAGTATGTGAAGATTTTGATAAATGTTTTCAATTGTGAAGATTGAAGGGGAAAAAGACCCAGGTTATCAATGGTGGATAGCATTATATGGACTGAGAAAGTTTGTGTTTGTTTTTGGTTTTGTTTTGTTTTGGTATATGCGATTAAATAAAAAAATACTTTTGAAAGAAAGCAAAGATGGGTATATGGGAGAATTTAGAGGGGAGAAAGGGAAGGGGAAATTGATGTAATGATATCATAATCTAAAATTATAAAAAATATTTCTAAAGAGTAAAAGGAATTATTATATGTAAAAAAATCTATTGAAAACCTATTTCTCTTTGAATGATTTATTATTTTGGACTTTCCAAGGAATTAATTTTTTTTTATAGTTCCAAGATTTGAAAATGATGACAGACATTCATAGCATTTACCTTTTTTAAATTTATTTTTTGAGAATTCCATACATGAATACTCTATTTAGATGATTTCCACTCCACCTCCTCCCTAACCAGCTCTTCCTATGTCCTCCCCCTACTTCCTATCACATTCATGAAAAAGGGAAGCTTTAACACAGACGGCACCAATGAAAATGGAACTTTGGTAATGTGAATAAGTAATGCGTAATTTTAGTAATACAAACTTCCAATACAATTAGATCGTAGAAAGTTAACAAGTATAAAACACTCCAAGTTTTGTGACATCAAGGATTAAGATTAACATTGATATTGCATAGCTTCTCTATCTAGTGGAAGCTTTTTATAGGCTTTCAGCAAAATAGTCAGGGTTGTCTGTATTTTATTTTTCTTAAGTGATTGTATAAATTAAAATTTTTGTATTAGCTTTACATATATGTGGCCAAATACCTAATAGAAAACTAATAGAATGGAAAAAGTTTTTCTGTTGTTTGTGGTTCCAGAAGTTTCAGTCCATTCTCTTAGAAAAGATATAACAATAGTTCAAGTTAAGGCAGGTATAAAACAGTGAGGTAACAAAAAGAGAGGCCAGGGGATGTATAGTCCCTAAACTCATACTATCACAAAGAGACTTTCTCCAACTATACGCCAATTCCCACCTTTCACCACTTCCTAATAATGTAATCATATTATAACTCCATCATGGCTTAATCCATTCATTATGCCAAGCTTTTATATTTTAATAATTTAATAATCCCCAGAGGTATGTTTTAGCAACTTCGTGCTTCTCAGTCTAATCAAGTTGACAATCATGATTAATCATCATAATTTTAATAGATTAAATTCCTGAATTCCCTCGGTTAATATAGCTGATGTATACTGTTTAACACTTAGGTTTTAATTCTCAACAACAATGTGCCTGTAGGCACTAATGTTATTGCTGTCAGCAACAGTCTTGAGTTTGATCAAGTTTGGTTTCTCATTCACTGAAATGAGAGAGCTGGCATACATTCTCAAAATTTTCAAGAAACTCAGCAACAATACTAAAATGGAAGTATTTGAACCTGTGATGTGCTTTTATAGAATACTTGAGAAAACATGCTTAATTCTGGGCATGTCTTCTCCAAATGTGAGTGAAATGCTGTGACTCATTCTGATGAATTTTATCTAGAACCATGGGAGAGTTTTCAGGTGGGTAGGTCCAAGTTACTTAATGGAGGGAGAATCACTCATTCTAACTCTGCCTTACCAAGTTCAGATTCTTCCTTTTGGTTTAGATGATGTTCATGGTTTGCCTTTGATTATATAAGACTATGATATAGTCTAAATTTGCTACTATCTGTCAGAGAGATACAGTTGCCTCTTCGAACACTGATATTTCATGAAATCAGTAGTTATAATGTTCAACAGGGGAACATTAACATCAAACTATAAACCAAGTGTGTATCATATGGCCACACCAGAACATGCTACAAATCAGATATTATTCCTCAGTTTCCCAAAACTCAACTTAACATAAAAATGTGTGAAATACAATGGTATGGTTGAACCTTGAACTAAACAGAAGATAGAGACAAAAAAGCTTATTACATCCAAGTTTAATGGTTAATAATCTGAGGCTGGCCAGACATTAACTTAGTAACACAGAGTGAACTTACAGTTTTCTATTTGATATATTTTACATGTACCTGAGAAGCAACTGGGTGCTTGTATGTGCTTGTGTATGAATGTGTGTGTTTTTTGGCATACACTGATCTCTAGTCATATATATATATATATATATATATATATATATATATATATATATATATATATATATATATATACATATGTATGTGTATATATGTATAAATGTATATATATACATATTCAAAATACAATATTTTAGTAACATAAAATGAAAATGTACAATGCTTAAAAATAAAGCCTTGTTTTTAATACAGAAGTCTTTAAGAGAGAAAAAAACAACTAAATCAATAATGCTTAATTAAAATGTACTATTCTTTAATACTCATGAGGCATAATCTTTGCTTCAAGGTAACTATGACAGCACTACTTGTGATATCCTACTGAATAAATTCATAAATTTGTCAAAAGGCTATCTTTGAGTTATCATAATTCGTTTAGGCATTCCATCATTCCTGAAATTTTTTGATAGTTATTTCCAGTCTATACATTACCTTATGCCACTTATAAATACAAACACTAATTCTCTGGAGATAGTTTGGTTGTTAAGGGCACACAGGGTCATTGCAAAGGACCCTGGTTTGGTTATTAATGTTCACACAGGACATCAAACAGATCAGAAATCCCTGTAATTCCTGCTCCAGGGGATCTAATGTCTTCTTGATTCGGTGAGCACAGCATTCATGCACACACACACACACACACACACACACACACACACACACACACACACACACCACACGAAGAATAAAAATAAAACCTAAGAAAATGGAAATGGCCATGCATTGTAGAATTTATGGTTGTTTTCCCTTTTGTTGTCTTTTTTTCATTTTTATTAAGGAATTTTTTCTCCATATACTATCCACAGATCATCCCTCCTCCCTCCTCCCATCACCCAGACCTCCTTCCCAAGCCACCCCGCATCCCCACATCTCCCAAATCGAGGTCTCCCATGGGGAGTCAGCAGAGCCCAGTACACTGAGCCTAGGCAGGTCCAAGCCCCTTCCTGTTGAACCAAGGCTATGCAAGGTGTCACACCACAGGCACCGGGTTCCAGAAGCCTGCCCATAGACGAGGGACAGATCGCGACCTCCCTGCTTGGGTGCCCCTCATACAGTTCGAGTCAAACAACCATCTTCCATATCCACAGGGCCTAGTCCAGTCCCATGGGGGCTCCACAGCCCTTTTTGTTGTCTTAATGATCATATTAATATTAACATTACAGTCAAGAATGACCCCGGCTTAGACTACTAGCAATAGTGGAAAGGGTGCCTGAGCTGATGTACTCCAGTAATCAGATTGGTGAATACCCTAATTGTCATGGTAGAACCTTCATCCAGTAACTAATGGAAGCAGATACAGAGATTCACAGACAAGCACCAGGCAGAGTTCCAGGAGTCCATTCGAAGAGAGAGAAGAGTGATTCTATGAGCAAGGGACATCAAGATCATGACGGGGAAACCTACAGAGATAACCAAACCAAGATTGTGGGAGATAACCAAACCAAGATTGTGGGAACTCACGAACTTTAGACCAATAGCTGTGGAACCTCCATAGAACTGGATCAGGCCCTCTGTATAAGCAAGACAGTTGTGTAGCTTGGTCTGTTTAAGGGGCCCCCTGGCAGTAGGATCAGGATCCATTCCTGGTGCATGAACTGACTTTTTGGAGCCCACTACCACTGGTTGGACACCTCGCACAGTCTTGATTCAGGGGGAGGTACTTGGACCTGCTTCAACTGAATATACCAGACCCTGCTGACTCCCCATGGGAGGTCCTACCTTGTCAGAGGAGGGAATAAGGAGTTAGTTATGGGGGAAGGCTGGGGTCAGGAGGAGGGAAAAGAGGGAGATCTGTGGTTGGTATGTAAAATGCATATTTCTTTTTAATAAAAATAACTGTACTGAATCATGAGTAGTCTCTAAATACCTTATCAGGTTTCATGTTACATGTATCACACATAAGTATGTTGACTCTTACTTATGAATTTCCTAAATTATAATGTCTCATACAAACTTTACACAATTCACACTAACCATCTATTTCATGCTTATTTGTTCATTTCTTTGTTTTTTTTTATTTTATTTCTATTATTTATTCTTTCAGATACAACATCTGGCATAAAAGCAGACAGGTTGATCAATGGAAGCAAATTGAAGAACCAGACATAAATCCACACACCTATGGCTGCTGTGGATGATTGATTGATAAATAAAACACTGATTGGCCAGTAGCCAGGCAGGAAGTATAGGTGGGACTAGCAGAGAGAATTGTGGGAAGTGGAAGGCTGAGAAGAGAGATGCTTCCAGCCACTGCCATGAGAAGATGTTAAGATACCAGTAAGCCAGGAGCCACGTGGCAACTTATAGATTAATAGAAATGGGTTAATTTAAGATATAAGAACTAGATAACAAGAAGCCTGCTGTGGCCATACAGTTTGTAAGCAATATAAGTTTCTGTGTGTTTTCTGGGTTGGGTCTGAGCGACTGGGGTACTGGCAGGTGAGAGAGATTTGTACTGAACATGGGCCAGGCAGGACCAAGAAAACTCTAGCTACATATGGCCACTTTGTATCTTGATAAAAAAAATTACACAATGGAAAAAAGAAAGCATCTTCAACAAAAGGTCCTAGTCTTCCTGTATGTCTGCCTGCAGAAGAATGCAAAAAGATCCTTATTTATCACTCCACAAAACTCAAGTCCAAGTGGATCAAAGACCTCAACATAAAACCAGCTACACTGAACTTGGTAGGAGGAGAAAGAGGGGAATAGCTTTGAATGCATTAGCACAGATGACAACTTTCTGAACAGAATACCAATAGCACAGGCACTAAGATCAATTGATAAATGGGACCTCATGAAACTGACAAGTTTCAGTAAGGCAAAAGAAACCATCAAAAGGACAAAACCACAGCCTATAGAATAGAAAAATATTTTCACCAACTCTACATTTGACAGAGGACTAATTTCCAAAATATATAAAGAACTCAAGAAACTACATCAACAAACCAAATAACCCAATTTTAAAAATTGGGTACAGATCTAAGAAGAGAATTCTCAACAAAGGAATCTCAAACAACCAAGAACCACTTGAATAAATGTTCAATATCTTTAGCCATTAGCAAAACGCAAGTCAAAACAACTCTGAGAATCTTAACACCTGTCAGAATGGCTGAGACTGAAAACACTAGTGACAATTCATGCTGGCAAGAATGTGGAGCAAGGGGAACATTCCTCCATTACTGGTGGAAATGCAAGCATATATAGCCACTTTGGAAATCAATATGGCAATTTCTCAGAAAAGTGGGAATCAATCTACCTCAAGACCTAGCTATAATACTCCTGGATACATACTCAAAGAATGCTCAATTATTCCACAAAGACATTTGCTCAGTTATGTTCATTACATCTTTATTCATAATAGCCAGAAACTAGAAACAATCTAATTCATGCTTTAAAAGTATTTAGTTCATTAGTTTTTAGGATAGTCATAGAAGTTAACTGTCAATGCCCTATAGTTTTAGAATATTGTAACATTCCACAAGAGTCCTGCCTTTACCAGTCCCTTGATGCTACAAATTTAATGTATGGCCAGAAAAAAAAAATCTCCCTTCATGTCCCCTGTCAGTATTTTCTATCAGTTTTTGTAGTTACTTAATATTGAATTTCTGCCTTATCCATTTCTTATCTTTGAATATTGCCAATTGGGCAAAAGGTCAATATCATTCTTTAATTGTTTATATAGAATTAGTATATGCCTTTGAACACATTTATTCCTAAGTTAAATGAATTTATCTTTCCAAATCACTCAAATATTGTTCTTTCCACATAAGAAGCTGTTATTGTTTGTTTGTATTCTTGTGCCCAATCTGCACTGTTGTGGATTTTATGACTTTTTTGTGACTTGAAATAGTATATCATATAATATAGAAAATACGTAAGCCAGAGCATTATCCATCCTAATTGTTGCTGTTTCTGTGCTGTGAATTCTATTGTTTATTGTTTCTTCTAGAATAGTTGTCAGGTGAAACTGATGAAGTTTCTCATGGGCTCATTTATTCAAAACCAAAGAGAAATGATTTGACAAATATTTTATTAAACTAAGTGAACTAAATCTTGTAGCACTTATTTAGACAACGTCCCTGTCTTCTCTTCTCTCTCTCTCTCTCTCTCTCCCTCCCTCCCTCTCCTCTCTCTCTCTCTCTCTCTCTCTCTCTCTCTCTCTCTCTCTCTCTCTCTCTGTGCACATTAATGTGTGTATACAGAGCATACCTATTTTCCTTTATCAGTTCATTTACAGTTCTTATTCTAATTTCTTTCCGGAACAGAGAGTCAAATTTTGGCAGAGATCAAAACTACACCACTCTCTCATCTTTCCTAGTCGTGTACATAGCCATACATGTTTTGATACCTTCTGATGTCCAGTAAATATATGAGCTTTCAAATATCTCTAAGCACAAATAGTTCCCTAATTTTCATCTGTAAGTATATTGGTCAACCCTTAGTTATTCTCATCTAGAATTATTCTCTCAAGTTGCTATGTATAACTTTAACTATTACCACCAGCTATTTTAAAATAATGTTTTATGTTATTATATGACTGAAGCCTCTTTTTTTCTACCAAAATATAAACTTTGAATAGGCAAGGAAAGACTGTTCCAGCAGACAAGCTCCCAAGCTCTTGAATACTCAAGACAGGTTATTTGAACTGAGAGCAACATACAATTATTGCTCTCCACCCTCAGAACTATATCCCATTGTTCCTGACTTTAGAAGCCAGAGACCTGTGACTCTGGGTTATCGTGTTGGAGACCTCTTGTTCTGGACTTTAACTACCATCAGTAGTATGCATCAGCCAGCAGTGGCAATGGGCAGAATCTCCAACGGCCCGTGTGCTGCAAACCCAGCATACCTTCTAAGGCTTAGCAGCTCTCTATTACACTCTAGCAATCAGGGCCCTCAGTCTCTTATCACCATTATTCTTTCATTGTTGTTCTCCTGGAATTCTTCAGCTTCCTTCTGGCCAATGTTTCTGCCACCATTTCTACTTATGGCATCACCCTTACCGCTGCCACTGCTCTGCTGCTGCTGCTCCTGCTTTTACATAAGTTCAGCCACCTCTACTAACAGGCAAGATGAAATGAAGAGACTCTAGAAGCCTCTTTATGAGCCCAGTATTGAATTATAGAGGGCAGCATAGGAGGAAGAGTGAGCTAACGTATTTGTTTATATACGATTCACACACCTTCATATGCATGAAATGTGTTTATAGAATCACAAGTCTTCTGCTGGATTACCAGGGTGGACATTGCCCCACTTTGTTCTCGTGGGAGGATAGTTGCACAATAGACATAATCATTTTTATTTACTTAGCATGCTGTACAGTTCCCTAGTGATGTCTGAAGTAGTTGTACCATGAATATGTCTTCTGCCATAGCTACCAGCATTTTCTGGGCTTACTGAGAGTAATTACAAAGTGTCAAGAAGAGCAGCAATGTGTTAAGCTAATGTATATTGCTGATAGTCAGTTACTGGCCAATTGCCAGTAAAGTGGAAGTCTGGCTGACTGTTCCCTATTCACAATATAGGCATGGGACATGAGGCTTGTCAAAGGGACCACTCTTGATGTTTTTAATCATTCATAGAAAGCACTTACTTGTGTACAACATACAAGCTTAAGGAGAGCTCAAAAGTGTTCTTCTTTCTTTATGGAAAATCACAGTTCATAGATACCCTTTCAATTCTTTAATAGAAATAATGATAAAGTGGAATTTTATAGTATGTGAGAGAGAGAAGGAAAGAGAGAGAGTGAAGAATGGGAAATGGGCTGTACAGTTAGTGTCTGGGTAGTCACTATGGTTGGTATGAACTGAGGTGGGAAAGTATACCTTACACTTACAGGATTCCAATATTCTCATATAAGAAATTTAATTAATCATAATAGCATTAGTGATAAAAAAAAAAGAGTGCTCAGCAGTTAGGAGTATTGATGATGATTCCAGAAGATCCATGTTTTAGTCACAGAATCCACCACAGCTTACAAATATTTGTAATCCAGTTGCAGGAAATCCAACATCGTCTTCTGGCCTCTACAGACACCAGACATGCAGGTGATCCACAGAAATATGTGGAGGCAAAACATCCATACAGATAAAATGAAAATAAATTAAAAAGTCTCTAAAATAGTAGTTACAATAAATGGGGTTATAATAGAAATATATTTCATACTTGAGTGTTTAATTCAGTTTTTGGTACATATTGCATTCTACAATCACTTCCTTTTATTGTTCATATTATTTAACTATTTCTTAATATTACATATGTATTGATAGACTAAAATGGAATAAACAAATCTTTTTAATAATACAGCTGTCAACTCATTACATTTTATACAAATATATGTATAGAAAATGAAAACCTCCTTAAAAACATTGCATATCTCTTTCCAACTAAGGGAAATATATATTTAATTAACTTTCAGGATTCTATATAACTTTTGCACAAATTTCTGCTGAGCAAATATTTAAAAGTATAACTGAGGATAAACTAAGTATTACATCTAATTTTGTGAAGAGTTAGTGTAAAGAAAAACTATTGCAAATTCAAAGTAGATTCTTGAATTTTGTTTTAGTTGAAAAAAATCAAATTGTTATCATACAAAACATTAGGTCAAGGACAATTAAATTTCATTCATTGTGTATGTTTTTAAATTGAGAAGCAAAAGTTGATCTGTTCAGTTGATCTGTGTGTCCTAAGATCCTGAACTACCTACAAGTGTTCATCTTTCTAAACAACTGGAGTTAGCACAGTTTAGTGTTTACCCAGTTTCAAGACATTAAAACGCAAATTGGGCTCGGGACATAATTTGAATGCTGACTGCAACCTGCCTTCTGCTATTCCTGGCACGATTCAGAATTTAACTGCCTTCTTTATTTCTGATTTTTCTTCCCCCAAAGCAGAGTCAACAGCTTTAGCTGCAGATGGGGCTCGGTATGGCAGTTATTGGCCCCAGATGCCGCACTCTGGAGCACGTTTAGCCAACAGCATCTGGCGCCTTCTCTGCCGGTGAAATTGACATTCGTGTTGACGTTTGGCCTGAATTTCTTATGGATTCTAAGAAGTAGACATTCAGATAACTTGAAGGTTAACTCCCTGATGGCATTAACTTTGATTTGCTTTTTCTTAATACGTTTTATAAGAATTTGTACTAATGCCCAGAATTATGAAATACATGCAGTGGAATGCCACACATTCTTATAAGAATATGGTTTAAATTTTTTGTTGTTTTGTTTTATTTTTCGAGACAGGGTTTCTCTGTGCAGTTTTGGTGCCTATCCTGGATCTCACTCTGTAGACCAGGCTGGCCTCGAACTCACAGAGATCCGCCTGGCTCTGCCTCCCAAGTGCTGGGATTAAAGGCGTGTGCCACCACTGCCTGGCCTTAAATTTTTAATGTATCGCTGAAAAGGTATAAAACTCATGAGCATAAAACTGTATGGTGGAGCTGGAGAGATAGCTCCATGGGTAAGCATTCTGGCTGCTCTTGCAGAGCACCGTGCTTTGATTCTCAGCAGCTACATGATGACTCACAATCTTCCTCAACTTCAGTTCCAGGGCACCCAATGCCCTCTTGCAACTTTTTCAAGCATCAATCACATGAGGGATTCACAGACGTACAGGCACAACACACAAGCTGATTAAAAAAATTTTTTTTGAAAAAATATATGCTGATTTATATGTACTTTGATTGCTGAGTGAAAATTATGAAAACTCTTGTGTTTTTTACATTTATTTCTGTTTTTATTTCAACAATTTGTGTTTAAATCACATATACAAACACTAAGAGTAAAGATAAGAAACAATTCATAATAAAATATTACCTCAGTCAGCAACAATCCATAGCACAAAACCTAGTTTTTGAAAGTGGAAGAAGTTCCTTTAAAAAAATGTAAAGTCCAGTAAAACTATAAGTGATTACATACATCTTTCACTGTTTTTTAGATATATTCAACATAGTTTATTATGGACACAGGTAATTTTTGAGTTTTGTCATGATAAGCGTATATTTTGGGAATTAA
Source organism: Peromyscus californicus insignis (assembly GCF_007827085.1). Lineage (NCBI taxonomy): Eukaryota > Metazoa > Chordata > Mammalia > Rodentia > Cricetidae > Peromyscus > Peromyscus californicus. The sequence goes on along the minus strand of NW_026294491.1, from coordinate 44,811,459 downwards.
TATCTGATTTTCTGCATACAAATATGTAAGTATTTTAAGAATTATTTCCCAGGAGTGAAATTGCTAGATCAAATTATATCTACAAATTACAGTATCAAATTATCTTTACATTCAAGATTTGGACAGCATTTAGCAAATCATCCCTTGGAAATCTTTCATTGTACCTACACAAGGAAATAATGAGACTATGTAACAAATGTGTGTTTATGCTAGAGTGAATCTCCAGAGACATTTTAATTATGCATATTTGATCCATAAGGGATTAAGGCTTAGATATATTCAGTAACATGTGCAGAAATCACAGACTAGAAAGTACTGAATCTGAGGAGGCCAACAGGATTCCAAACTTGTGGGTTCAGATAACCATGAAGCAAGATCTAGTCTTTTAATAAAATTTGAATATTTTGCTAGTGACCACCACTCAGTTTTCAAGGATGACAGACACCAGCATGCTCCCTTTCCTTTGGCTTTATTCATTATTGCATATTATTTTTACATAAATGGATTCTACCACAATGTTTCTTAGCTGCCTGCCCTGTACCTTGATCCTGTCCCTGTCTTCATATCCCTCCTACTCCTTCCCTGACTGGGCTACTTGGTTGGTCTGCTTCCTCTTTTCCAATTTTTTCATTTCGAATTCTAGGCCACTGATTTTTTTCCCTGGATTTCACATATGAGAGTAAATGTGATACTCTTCTGTCTGATTCTAGTTTATTTCCATTAACATGATGATTTCTATTTCTGCCAATTTTCTGACAAATGATATATGCTTATTCTACTTTATGTCTAACTCTAACTCCATTATATACACATAACCCATTTTATTCAATCATTTAGCAGTAAACAGACACCGAAGCTTATCTGATGACTTGGCCACTGTGGATAATACATTGCTAACATGTGTATTCTGGCACTGTTTTTTGTACAGTGACTGTCATTCCTTTTTGGGAAATACTTAGGAATGATAGAGTTGTATCTTAGAATATTTCTATTGGTAATTTTCTGAACAAGTTGCATTATTATACCTATCACATCTATACCAATTCACCTACTTAATAGTGCCATAAACAGATTCTTTTCTCTACCACATCCTTGACAGAATTTGTCATTTTTTTTTATGTTCTTGGTGATAGCCATGCTGAATGGAACTAGAAAAAACAACAGTGTACTATTGATTTACATTTTTCTGATGGATAGAATATTAGGTTCTTTTCACATCATTGTTATAAATACATACTTTTTATAAACATTTTCACTGGTTAGCTTGATTAATTTTGTGTTTAATTCTTGTGTTTTTAACATATGTGTTTATGGGTTCACATGTTCATGTATGTGGTTATCAAAGATCTTTATGGGCCATCTTCACCTGTCATTTTATTTAAAAGGGTTCTCACACTAAATCTGAAACTTAACAATTCAGCTAGCAAGCCCCGAGGATTCTTCTCTCCCCACCTGTCCAGTGCTGTGATGACTGGTACATATAGTTCATTGTCACATGAATGCTGGGATCAGGTCCTCTAACTTGTGCAGCAAGCACTTTGTGAGCCATTCTCCAGCCTGTTCTTCAATAGTTTTGGTTCTCCTTATATTACACATATGTCAGAGGAGTTGGGAGCTGAGATTTCCACCTTTTGTTTGTGACTTGTGCTGTTAATTCCTATGCTGCTGGAGTCCTTTTCTGAACTTCCTTATCCGTATCTATATCTTGGAGACTTTAAGGTTTCCAGCGAGTTTCAAAGGTCTTTGGTCGATTGAGAATTTATTTTTGGACAGGATGAGACATAGCAATTTAGTTTCATTCTTCTACATATAAGAGTCTGGTTTTCCCAGGACGCCAGGAAAGACACAGGGATCGCCCAATGACAGAGAAATGGAATGAGATCTACATGAACAGCCTGGACATGAGTGGGGGTAGTGAAAGGCGAGGGTCGAGGGAAAGAGAGCTTGGGGGAGCGGGAGATCCCAGCTGGATCAACAACAGAGAGGGAGAACAAGGAATAGGAGACCATGGTAAATGAAGACCACATGAGAATAGGAAGAAGCAAAGTGCTAGAGAGGCCCACAGAAATCCACAAAGATACCCACACAACAGACTGCTGGCAGTGGTCGAGAGACAGCCCGAACTGACCTACTCTGGTGATGGGATGGCCAAACACCCTAATTGTTGTGCTAGAAACCTCATCCAACTACTGAGGGATCTGGATGCAGAGATCCATGTCTAGGCCCTGGGTGGATCTCTGGGAGTCCAATTATCGAGAATGAGGAGGGTTTATATGAGCGAGAATTGTTGAGACCAAGGTTGGATAAAGCACAGGGACAAATAGCCAAATGAATGGAAACACATGAACTATGAACCAATGGCTGAGGGGTCCCCAACTGGATCAGGCCCTCTGAATGGGTGAGACAGTTGATTGGCTTGATCTGTTTGGGAGGCATCCAGGCAGTGGGACCAGGTCCTGTGCTCATTGCATGAGTTGGCTGTTTGAAACCTGGGGCCTATGCAGGATTGCTTGGCTCGGCCTGGGAGGAGGGGACTGGACCTACCTGGACTGAGTCTACCAGGTTGCTCTCACTCTGTGGGGAAGGCTTTGCCTTGGAGGAGATGGGAATGGGGGGGGGGCTGGGGGGAAGGTGAGGGGGACGGGAGGGGGGAGAACAAGGGAATCCGTGGCTGATATGTAGAACTGAATTGTATTGCAAAATAAAAAAAAAAGTCAAAAAAAAAAAAAAGATCAACAAAACAAGTGACAGCTCATGCTGGTCAAGATGTGAAGTAAGAGGAAGACTCATCCATTGCTGGTGGGAGTGCAAACTTGTACAGCCACTATGGAAATCAGTGTGGCAGCTCCTCGGGAAGATGGCAATGGATCTGCCTCAAGATCCAACTATACCACTACTAGGCATATACCCAAAGATGCTTCATCCTAGCACAGAGACACCATCTTCATTGCTGCTCAAGTTATAATAGTCAGAAATTGGAAACAACCCAGATGTCCCTCAACAGATGATTGGATAAAGAAACTGTGGTACATTTACATAATGGAGTATTACTCAGTTGTTAAAAAATATGATATGAAATTTGCGGGCAAATGGATGGAACTAGAAAAAAAATCATCACTGAGTGTGGTATCCTGGATCCAGAAAGCCAAATATTGTATGTATTCGTTTATACATGGACATTAGCTGTTAAGTCAGTGATAACCAAGCTACATTCCATGGAGCTACAGAGGGTAGGTATAGAGTAAGGGACTAGAAGGAACAGATTGATCTCATTAGGAAAGGGAAATATAGTAGATAATTATGGATGGATGGGGGGCTGGAATGGGAGGTCCAAGTGATGAGAGTAATTGGAGAGGAGTTGAGGGAGTGAATATGGGGAGAGACAGCTAAAACTAAGGGGCATTTGAGGGGTAGTATGGTAATCTAATACAGTAGAAACTCCCTAATATATATATATATTTCATATGTATTTATACATATAATTTCATAAATAAAAGTAATTTACATGAAATTGCCAAAAAAAAAAGAGTCTGGTTTTCCTGGCACTTCTTGTGGTAAAGAGGCTGTTACATGTCCAGCATATGTTTGTGGCATATTTGTCAAGAATGAGGTAGTTATAACTAAGTGGTTTGATTTCTGATTCTTCTACTATATTCCACTGTTCTGTCTGGTTTATTTTATGCTAGTGTACTGTTGTGGTTTTTTTTTAAATTTTGCTCAATAGCATATTTTGAAATTGAGTATTGTAATACTCCAAGTCTTGATATTGTTAGTTATTTACGAATTTTATAAACTTTTATTCTTTCACACAATTATTTAGTTGTTTTATTTTTTCTGGTCCTGTGAATAACATTGTTTGGTAATTTTTTACAAACTTCCTTGAGCCTATGGATCATTTTTCATGATATTTCCATTTTAACAATGTTCTGCTAATCTATGAATCCATGATTTCTTACTATTATCTAGAACTTTCTTCAGTTTCTATCTGCAGAATCTATCTTTGGATTTTACTGAAGAGATATTTTACCTCTTGCTATGTACATTGTTAGATAATTTCTGGAGCTATTGTAAATGAGATTGCTTTCCTGATATCTTTCAAACCATGTCCATTATTGATTTAGAGAAGCACCACTTGTTTTCTATGTTGATTTTGTATACTGCTTCTTTGTTCAAAGTGGTTTATATGATCTAAATACTTTGAGGGAGAGTCCCCAGGGCTTTTTAATACTGGGCTATATTATTTACTAATTTAGACGTGATAATAAGTCTTGATTGTATTATGACTAGATCCATCATAAATCAAAAGGCAAGCTGCTAGGAATGTTTATCAGGAATTTTCTGGATCACTTTATTTGAAGTAAGAAGACCAAACCTCAATATGTGTGGAAACTTCATGTGCCAACCAATATAAAAAAGGAGATGGGAGAAGGGAATTTATTGAACGATCTAGACTGTATTGTGTAAGTCAATGTAATAAATCCCATGTAAACATGTTCTATCTCTTTTCTTCTTCTAAAGAATGTTGATGCATACAAAGAATAATCAGAATTCCATTCCTAAACATAATCTACTTGATTTATTTTTCTTGCCCAATTGCTCTGATGATGACAGCATGCTCTTGCCCTGGCTAATTTATTGTCAATTTGACAAAAGTTTGAGTTACTTGGGGAATGAAAACCTCACTAAGAAATTATCTCCATAAAATTTCCACACTCCCCCCCCCCCACAGAAATGTCTGCAGTGTATTTTCTTCATTAGTATTGTAGTGGGATGGTCCAGTCTATTGTAGATGGGGCTAACCCTGAGCAGATGGTCCAAAGATATATGCAAAATCAGCTGAGCAAGCCATGGGAATGCAAGTGCATAAGCAGCATTTCTCCATGGCTTTTGCTTCTGTTCATGCCTCCAGGTTCCTGCATTGACTAACTTCAGCAATGGAGTGTGACCTGAGAAGTATAAGCAGGAATAATCCTTTCTTCCCCAAGCTAATTTTTTAGTCATGATGTTTTATCAAAGCAACAGAAACCCTAAGGATGACAACCCTATAATAAATAATACTGGTGCTTTAGGTCACCCCTGATTTTACAAGATATTTTCTAGTATTTTTCCAATTCAGAATCATGCTGTATGTAGGTCTATTGTATTTAGTCTTTATATATTATTTGATCCATGATCCTATCATCAACAGTTTCTTCAGGGCTTGTAATTATAAATAGCAGCTGAATTTTGTCAGATTTTGTTCAGCATGGCATGCTCTTTCACAAAGCAGAGTGCTGACAAGTCCAGAGGAACAAGCACAGAGTCACATACTCTGTTCTCAACAAAATTGCTAGAACTATCAGGCTGGTGATACTAAAGGGTGTCCTGTATAGAAAGAACCTCTCAAAGAAAGATCAAACTTCTCCCCCGGTTTTCAGCACAGAAGGCAGGGTCAACCCTGACGGACCACAACCCAAGAAACTACAGGAAAAATACTGCACAACCATTAGAATGGAATTAATATAAAGTAAGCTCACATGCCAGGGTCACTACCTCTGAAAAAGTATTCCTAATACAGTCACAATAATGGAAGAGAGATATATGATAGCAAATGTACAAATGTCATTATAAAAATACAAAATTATGAATAAACAAGGTAACATGGCTGTTTCCGATATTTACAAATCCCCACTAGTGAACTTTAAAGTTATTGGTGCAGTTGAAATGCCTACTAACTAATTCAAATACAAATAACTCAATAAAATATTTGAATGAAAAAGACTTCATAGGGTATTAATGAGAAATTAAATCAAAGGATAAAAAAATTAAAAATGATCAAATAGATATTATGAAAATGTGAAACTCAAAAGGCCATTTTTAAAAAGTTCTAGATGGTTTCACCTATGAATTAGATCATATGTAAGAAAAATTTTATAGAATAAACACAAGGCTCTTGAAGCATCATATCCAATAAATAGTATAGAAAAAATATGAGAATAACACACAAGATTAAGCCATATGCAAGATAAAGCTGAAGGTTAGTATGTCCAGAATAAGGTGACCAGGTAAAACACTAAAAACATAAAATATATTTTGTTAAGTAGTAGAACTTTACACAAATATTGAGGATGATGTAGAAATCAAGGAACAGAAGGCATTTATACCCTCAGTATTGATAACCATAAATGAACTCATCTTGCTAGACTGCAGTTAATTGTGTAATCATACATCATAAGAGAAGAACATGGGATGATGCAAGAGAGGAGTGACACATTTTTTATCATAATAAACTCATGAAAATAAGAGCACCATTCTCAACAGAAATTCAACACATCATGTAGTTGTGTTTTAAGCCCCAAAGCAAAAGCTCTACTAAACACTGGTGTATTTATAGTGATGATGTAAATGATGAAATAATTATCCTTTCCTCGGTGGAAAGGTTAGAACCTCTTATGGTTTCAGTATCATAATAAAGTACATCAAACACAAAAATAGTTTCTTTGACTGAAGACAATTCAAGGCCAATTGCAACTTTGTAAATAAGCCTTACCTTTACTGGTTCATATTTAATTTCAATACTTACTGTAGAAAGGAGGAAGAAGATAAACAATATTGTCTTGTATACTCTGTCTCCTAGATATATGCAGATTGGTTTTATGTTAGAAAGTGGTAAGTGGAAGTTAATTTAAAATAACTGTTTTGAATGATTAAATATAATTTCTGAATTCACTGAAGCTTGGGTTAAAAGGAAGAAGGAAAGAGAGACATTTAATCAGGCACTCCGACATCTTTCTGAAGACTGTTGCTGTGTTCTTGCCCCCTCTGTGACAGTGCTCTGCATTGCTTCAGGCACAGTCTTTGGTCTTCACTGGCTTCTTTCTCATCATGCTGATTTCAGTCTTTGTTTTCATACAGCTTCACGGATCTATCTCTGAGTTCAGATTTTTCCTTTATATATCAGGTATTAAGACCCAATAAAATAAATTCACTTTAAATTGATTAACTTTTTCATAATCCCATTTTCCTTTCTTTTAAAAATTGATTGTAACCACTGAGAGCTCAAACTCATTGACTTTGAATGGGGATGGTGTTCAAGGACCTGGTCTACACAGACTTCAATGGAACTCAAGTGTACAGTCCTCCAGAGAAGATCTGCTACCTTGCTACCATGGCAGGACAACAGCAGTATGGTCCTTGGAGATTCTACTTTATGCTATGGTCTGCAGAGATGTTCCATTTGAGCATGAAAAGAGATCATTGATTTCCAAGTGTTCTTTAATCAAAGAGTCTCTTCAGAATGTCATTAGATGGTGCCTGACTGTGACGCTATGAGACTGGCCATCCATCCAAGAAATCCGGAAACATTCATAGTTGCAGGATGCTCTTCTCCCTCAGGCAACTGCCTAGAGTCATCAGCACAGCTTGTCAGGGAATAGCAGAATAGCAGCCTTTCTTTGGGATGGTCAAGGGAGGAAAAGCTTCTGTCTCCAACTTCCAGTAGAACCCTGGTTGATTCAGTAGTGACAACTTATTTCAGACTCCAAGTCCCTAGAACAACCTCCCACAGGGGAAAGAGACTCTACCTCAAGTGTCACTGGGATGTACTCTTGCCATAAGAGATCTCAAAGTGTCTACTGTTGTTGGTTCAGCAGAAACCTTTGGTGGGAGGTCGGGTGGTTCAGAATCCTGCCGTGGAACTTTTGTCACCATGGAGATTTCAGGTCTCCAGGATGATCCTGGGTAGGGTAAAACAAATGAGAGATGGGATAAGAATATCACCACATTAAATCCCAATTCTTCAACTCCTCTGATTGCCTTCTCTGGGGACTCCACTTAAGAGGCTACAGGACCAATTGCTGAGCTGGATGCCCTTTTTTGTCTCCTTCAGTAAAACTCCCAAGTGAACTGGTCTTCCTTTTTGGTTTCTACTTAACTGTTTCAAAGCCAAGACCACTGGAGTGGGTTTGGGCTCTGTCTAGGAAGGGGCACTGCAGACCGTATACAGAAGACAGAAAAGCAGTTCTGATGTGATGTGCCTTCCAGCTCCTTTCTGAGTCTGGGCTTTGAGAGGCATGTAGCCTGCTGATTTCATCTGAATGAAGTACTATGCAGGGGAGTAAAACAGATATTTTTTAAACTTGGTATTTATGAATAAAAGGTTTTGTGTTAAAATATTTTATCAGGTGTTATTTTATTTATTTAACTTTATGGAACTTCGTGTGATAATCTATACAGGTAATCCATGTGTGATAACCAAATCAGGATATTTAGCATCTATCTCCTTAAACATTCAAAACATTTGATTCACATAACAATTAAACTTATTGACAGAAGGCGGTGTAAAATTGCAATACATGCATACAATGTTTATTGATTAAGTCAGGAAGGTAATGACTCAATCTCTTCATCAATACCTTCTTTTAACTTTTTATTGATTCTCTGTGAATTTCACATAATGCACTACAATCCCACTCATCTCCCACCCCTTCATATCTGCCTTCCACCTTTAAAATCTCCCTTGCCAAAACAGAACAAAATATTTTTTTGAAAAATCTTGCCATGGAAACTGCAATGTATCACAGAGAGGCCCACAGTTTATTTTTTCTGCCCAAAGAGCTTTATTTGCAAATGTTCATTGTAACAAGTCCTTGGTCAGGTTCAAGGCCTCTGGCACTATCAATACTGGATCCTCACCAGGACTCCTCTGGGATATCCTGTTGTTGCCCTGTGTCATGGAGTTCCTGCATATTTGGTTAGACAGGAACAGCCTCATCATGAGCTCCAGCAGTTCTTTTTTGGTTATTTTGAGACAGGGTTTCTCTGTGTAGTTTTGGTAGCTGTCCTGGATCTCGCTTTGTAGACCAGGCTGGCCTCGAACTCACAGAGATACACCTGGCTCTGCCTCCCGAGTGCTGGAATTAAAGGTGTGCGCCACCACCGCCTGGCTTATCCAGCAGTTCTTCTATGGAGTAGATACTGGATTGAGCCAACTCAAAGTCCTGCGTCTGGGCTTGGGTGGTATCTGAGTTGGTCATTTTGCCTACTTTCCTGCTCCCATGCCACCAAGGTCAGCTCTCCCACACTGTCAGGCAAGGGACTAAGCCAGCTCTCCTGCCTGTTTTATGCCCTGCCTGCCCTGCTGGGTTGCTGGTGGGAACATTGTAAGGTATCCTCAGCCCTGCCTGTACCATGCAGAGAGCAAGGCTTCATCACTACTTTTCTGTGTGGACTGTCTACACTCCTCTACTCTACAGTGGGTGTTTATAACTAGAGCATTCCTCTGGGCTGCAAAAATTAGGACTTAATGTTTCAACATGTGTTATATTTTCTATTCTGAACATGGTTATATGTTGTGATGTTGGGGAGTAAAACTTTTGGAAGGGCAAAAGAGAATTCTGTAGTACATTTTGAGTGGAGAAATTAGACATTTCTTATACCATAGGAACTCAAAATTTTATTTTTAGTACAAACATATAAGACATATCTTCAATTCTAGAATCAGAAGTATATAGAAACATTTTAAATATTGTTTTTACTATTTAGAAGTGTAGAAAAAGGCAAATTAGACCATCTCATTTTATATAGGAGCCTAGATTGACTGCAAGTTGAAGGTGTTATTGGCTGATTTTTAAATTAAAAATAAGCTGCATTAAAGTAAATTTAAGTATTACTAGTGTCTCATAAAAGAAAAGATTTTGTTTGAATCTTCTCTAATGTTTGCTTAAAAGTTGGTATATGGTTATGAAAGATGCTAAAATTGTTGACTTTAAGCAAAATGAAAAAAAATGTATCATATAAACAACAAAAATGACCCAGACACATTCAGAAATGGTTCATTAGAAATGAATTGAAAACCATCCATCTTTGTTGGCTTCAGATTTGATGTTCTGTATGAGCACAATAACTATTACCCTGACAACCACAACACATCAAATTTGGAATGAAAGCATTTGCTAGAAAAAAAATCATTTATAAGAAAATACAGCAGGAAAAAGTGTACAATGATAATACTCTGCCCCCCAAAGTCTAGATTTTCTTTTGCTACCTGGTGATTAATAAAAAAAAGGATGATGCATTCTTTAAAAAGCTAATTAATGTCAAATATGAGGCCTTCCCCTACCTCATTCTCCTAGGTAGCTCTTCAACTCCTTCAGTTTCTTTCCGTAGAGGGAAAATGCAAAGTTAAAAGAAAAAGTTGCTCCCATAAACCAACTAATTGCTTTAATATTGTGTGTATATGCAATTGATTTAATTGTATTGTATCTGTTTCATAGAGATCTTGTATTTATGAATAAAGAAAATTTGGTAACTGTCACCAAAACCTAAATGTCCACCCTCAAGTACTTACTGCCCTTTATAGTTCATGTGCATCTTTCTTCTATGTGTTACACGACAATGTTTTGGTTGTTATAATAAATTTCAAGTAAAAATTTTTTCATTCAAAAATTTTAACATGTTCATTTTTCAAAAGGAAAAGTATTTAATATATACAAATCTCACACACACACACACACAAACATGCACGCACGCACGCGCACACACACACACTCATACACACACACTACATAACCAAAGGCTTTACAGAAGCACTGCATTTTATATTTATTGCCATTGTACACAGGTGATATACTGTTTTTATTTGTATTTCACATATGAAAATGCAAAAATATATTTAGATGAGTCTGTTTTGCAATGAGATGCTTTCTAGCTAACAACATATAGAACTTAGGATGTCTTCCTCTAGAATTTTTAAGACTAGCTATAATGTTCAATTATTACCTGCCACTTTTAACCAATTCAACAATGAAATAGCTGTTAAATGCTCTGCTTTGGGGAGGATGAAGACAAATTTACTGTGAAATCCTTTGTATCTGCCTTTACTATTCTAAGTTTTTTCAGTCTATGATGACATTGATCACGTGAGTAAGCCAGTAACATTTACTACCATATCTTTTGGTAACAAAGAGTTTGCATTTTTGATTTTGCTTATGTCACTTTTTTATAGAATTTTTGTGAAAATTTTAACTGTCAAAACAGTATTGTTTGTCACTCAAATGCATGGAAGTTTTGTTAAATATGAATTTATGGATATATGATTGGACATAAATTATCATAATATACATAATTGTAATTTAGACTGGTGGTGAGGTATTTAAAATGTATAATTTTAGTGAATAACATAAATAAGTCTTCACATTCTAAGTTGTCTGTGAGTACATTGAAATAACTAACCTCTCTTAGGAGTATTGATATAGCAAACTAATTTCACATATATTCTACAAAATTTGTATATATTTCAAATGAATGTCATGAGCCCCATCAGTCTTCAAAATGATAAGCCAGATGATATACAGGAAAAAGCTTACTCAAAAAAAGGAACTCTGATAGTGTGTGTAGCTCTTTATTTATAGCTAAGTGGGAGTAGTTTACAGGTGGGCTTAGACTCAGTCTTTACGACCTACCTGTGTTTTGAGGTTGTTGCTATTTAAGCTACTGTGTTTTCACAAAATCATACTATTTACATGATCCTTTGAATCTTCTTTTTTACCTTATTTTTTATTTTTAAGATTATAACTTAGTTCCCTTCCCTTTCCTTCTTCTAAACCCTCATATTAACCCATTCCATCTTTTCTCCCTTTCCCTGTCTGTGGTGATATTTTATTTGTGCTGAAATGTGGTGATATTTTATTTGTATGTTAATAAATAAAGTTTGCCTGGAGATCAGAGGACATAGCCAGCCATAAACAAAAGTCATGGAATGGGAAGCACATGCCATTAATCTGATCACATGGCAACCAGAGTCTCTGTGTGTTCAAGGACACACTAGGGAACATCCAACAGCGGTGAAACATGCCTTTAATACCCACCATAGAGACCTGGAGGTCTGTACAGACAGGCTGTAACAAGAAAGTGAGGTAGATGGGCTAAGAGCCAATGAGAGGGCAGAACAGCAATGCAATAAAGGCACAGGTTAGACAGGAAGAAGAATTCACTCTGGGGAAGCTACGGAGGCATGGTGAGCCAAGGTTAGCTGGTGGCTCTCACTATTTCTCTGATCTCTATGGCTTTCACCCCTGTATTTGGCTCTGTGTTTCTTATTTAATAAGACTGTTTAGAAATTCATCTACACCTCTCTCCATCCATGGTCCTTTTTACTGTTTTGTTTTTGTAGTTACTCCAGATTATATACCGGCATCTGAATATCTGGAGCTATGAATAGCAGATGAGAAAGGTTCAGTGTCATTTGTCTTTCTGGGTCTGATTTACCTCCCTGTGTATGATATTTTCTAGCTCCATCCATTTACCTGCAAATTTCATGATTTCATTGTTCCTTAAAAATTTCAGCCGTTCATTACCTTTTAGTGTCTCCCTGTTCCCTGTTTTAAAATTATAAACACATGTATTCATTTTAATTTTGCCTAAATCAAACTGTGATTAGAATTTGAATTTAATTGAAATATTTTGAGAAGTTACAAAAGCAATCACTCTTGGGAAAGAAGGGGTGGATGGATTCATTTAAAACACCAAGGATCTAGTATCCCTTTACAGTACATTTGAGGTCAACTCTGTTATTGTGTAAGTTCATCAGGCCATGTTTTATGTATTGATTGAGAATTCTACCATTGCTTAGCATATACATATTTACTACATGTAACTGGCTATAACAACATATTTAATAGATCTATTCATTTAAGAAGCACAGTGGGCCAGAGAGATGGATCAGCACATAAGGAAGCTTGCTGTTAAGGCTGATGGCCTGAGTTTAATCCCAGGACCTACATAGTGGGAGGAGAGGATTAACTCTTACAGGTTGTACTCTGATCTCCACAAATCCACTAAGTGAGGACACAATAAATAAATACATGTTTGGGGTTTAATTTTTTAAAGCAAAATTCACCTGACTTGGGGGGAATTACTTATTAATTGTAGTAGATATCTAATTGCTACAATAAAATTTACACTGATATCCTTCACCTGTCTCAAATACTTCAAGGTCTTTTTCCAATTTTTCTTGTCCCTCCCCTCTCCACTTCCATCGATATACCTGTCTTTATCCTTATTTGTTTATGTTCATGTTTTAAATGCTACAACTTTTGTTATTACTTACCATTACTACCTAGGGCTTGAAATATTAGGACTCAAGTCAAAATTGTGTACCAAGGCTTTTTAAACATATGGCCCACAGTATCATTTCTTCTCATCCTATGTTTATGAAAATTTTGAGGTAAAGTGTGTTGAAAATATTTCTAATCTTTTATTTTCAGTTGACTATTATTGCCCAATACTAATAATCTACATAAGGCATTTTGAGTGCCATAAGACACCTAATGGTGACTTGTGAATAAATAAATGAATGACTAACCATTCAGTTGATGTTAAGGGGAAGACAAGAGCACATCAGATCCTCAGCCATTTCCATTATAAATTGACATGTATTATTTTGGGATACACTCTAAATATTATTCTTGTTTTACAATAATGCTTCGTCTTTTGTGTTAACTTTCAACTGATAAATATTTTCTCTCCAAATTTTAAGGACATAATTTACATTATCAATTTAACTTAAATTATAAATCTGATGTCATTTTCTTCACTTAGAGAAACAATTCCATGAAAAGAAATGGTCTATTTTTCAATGGATATCTCTTCTCAGTTACTGAAATCAAATTGGCATTCCTTTAATCAGAAATATTTCTTTCCATTTGTTTTGAAAATGTCATATAATTTCATTTTTCCAATCCTCCGCATGGATCCTTCCATTTCTTGCTGTAAATGCATTAAAGTATTAGTAATTCCAGGAATGGGTTACATCTGGTTTAATTGTTGGCATAAGGGGTCCCAAGATCACATGAAATTGCTAAGACTATTTGTTGCTCTCTACTACCTGATGGTAAGGCTTTATTGGTGAAGATGTTTAATTATGACATAGAGCACTAAGAAGTTGAACTGGTGCCTAGCTGATAACTTCACTCTAACTGACCTGTGTTCATAGAGCAAGAAGGTACTCTACATGCTACCAGAGGAGAAATGCAATCATCATTGTCACATACCTACAAATCATGTGACCTTCAACAGCAACCTGGCTGCCTGCAAGATATACTGGAGCAATAGTGACAGAAATATTATAGTAGTGACCAAGACTTTTTGATTGGATTTAAGGCCCACTCCAGGAGATGGGACCTATACCTAACACTTTCAAAATGGCTAAGAAACACACTAGCTAGGTCATGGGCCTCAGGAAAAACAAACTATTATTGCTCTGATAAAGGAGTATAGCAATTAAAGGACTCCAACTGACATACTCTCATCAGAAAATCTTCTTGCTGTAGATGTGAAGTGACATAGAGAGACCCAATGGTCAATGTACAGAGAGTGAAAGACTTTGGAATACTCAGGCCTGCATGGAATTGTAGCTAGAGTTTTCCTGCCTGGCCCACAGTCAGGACAAATCTCTCTCACCCGCCAGTCCCAAGCCGCTCAAACCCGATCAAGTAAACACAGACACTTATATTGGTTTCAAACTGTATGGCCGTGGCAGGCTTCTTGTTAACTGTTCTTACAGCTTAAATTAATCCATTTCTATTAATCTATACCTTGCCATGTGGCTTGTGGCTTACCGGTACTTTACATCTTCCTTGTCCTGATGGCGGCTGGCAGTGTCTCTCTGACTCAGCCTTCCACTTCCCAGCTCTATTCTCCTCCTTGTCCCGCCTATACTTCCTGCCTGGCCACGGGCCAATCAGTGATTTATTCATTGACCAATCAGCAACACATTTGACATACAGACCATCCCACAGCATGGAATGTCTTCATCAAAGCCCATCACTCAAAGCTCAGGAACTAATGTAGGAGATGAGGCAGAAAGAGTGTAAGAGCATGGAGAATGGATTACTCTAAGGAAACAATATCTTCTAGGCACAATAGGATTAATACACATATGAACTCACAGAGACTGTGGTAACATGCGTAAGATCTTCACAGTTTCAAGACAGTTAGGGTCCCAGAAATAATAGGGGAAATGGACACAGGGTCTTACTCTTAAACAAGAAGTTATTTGTAGCTGATACTTGCTGACTAGGGGAAAAATCAGTTTTCTCCAAAGGAATGCTACTGGTACATCAACCATATCCCTGGGCAGGTCCCATATACAGGAGTAGTTCATCAACACAAAATGTACACCATCCTTTTGGTTTTGTTCTGTGGTTGTTTTATCTCTTTTTCCATTTTATATTTCATTTATTTGTCTTATTGATCTTTTGCTTGATTGTTTTGATTTTTGTTTTTATGAGTTATATTTTTAGAGAGACAGAGGACATGAAGTAGGGTGGGTAGGGTGATCTTTTGCTTGATTTTTTTTTTTATTTTTGTTTTTATGAGGCTTTTTTTAGAGAGAGAGAAAGAGAGAGGACATAAAGTAGAGTGGGTAGGGAGATGAGGAGGATCTGAGAGGAACTGGGAGAAGGGAAACATGATCAAAATATATTGTAGAAAGAAGTTAAATAAAAGAGATAACAGTCTTCTTTGTTCACATTCATCTCATATTTTCCTTTTTTTGTGAATATGTGTGTATTTGGGTTTAAACCAGGTTTAAACATCATTTTTTTTTTTTTTTTTTGAGACAGGGTTTCTCTGTGTCGCTTTGCGCCTCTCCTGGAACTCACTTGGTAGCCCAGGCTGGCCTCGAACTCACAGAGATCCGGCTGGCTCTGCCTCCCGAGTGCTGGGATTAAAGGCGTGAGCCACCACCGCCCGGTTAACATCATTTTTTTAAAACATATTTTAGGATAAACTTTTTAGAGCAGTTTCAGAATTATAGTAAGGGAAGGAGCACACATTTTCAAGAAGCTTCAGGAAAAGTCCTATGTTACATTCATTTGCGTAATTGCTGAGCCGACAATGACACATTATTATCAACTAATGTCCAAATTAACATCAGAATTTACTCTGTGCTATATTCCTATGTGGACTTACTGAATCTATAGTGCCTTCTATCTATTAACACAATAATATGTATAACAGTTGGGATACCCTAAAGAGGCTTGAAGTTCTAACACTGACATCTCTATGCCCCTATACCATTGAGAAAACCAAACCACAGCCAGATGTGGCAGTGCATGTCTGCCTTCAATCCCAGCATTTGGGAGGCAGAGGTAGGTGAAACTCTGTGAATTTGAGGCCAGCCTGGACTACAGAATGAGTTACAGGATAGTCAGGACTACACATAGAGAACCTGTCTTGACAAAACAACAGCAGAAACTAAACAAGCAAACAAAAACACAAAAGAGAGAAAGGAAGGAAAGAAGGACAGACGGAAGGAAGGAAGGAAGGAAGGAAGGAAGGAAGGAAGGAAGGAAGGAAGGAAGGAAGAAGCTAGCTTAAGTTTTCCTGTGTCCCACCTGATCTGTTGTCAGGACAAATCTATCTCACCCGCTAATCCTGTAGCCGCTTGGTGTAGAAGTAACCGTCTTATTAAATAAGAAACACAGAGTCAATGTAAAGATAAAAGCCCAAGAGGTCAGAGCTAAGAGCCTTACCCTTCCTGCTTTAGTGATCCTCTTCAGCCAAGAGAGACCTACATCCTGTGTGTTTGTCTTTAAATAGACTTTCTGTTCTGCCTTCTCATTGGTTGTAAATCCAACCACATGACTGCCTCGTCACTGCCTGTCTGTACAGACCTCCAGGTCTTCTATGGTTGGTATTGAGATTAAAGGCATGTGTCTCCAATGCTGGCTGTATCCTTGAACAGAGATCTACCTAGTTCTGTCTACCAAGTGTTAGGATTAAAGGCGTGGGCCACGAACGCCCAGCTCTGCTATGGCTTGCTATTAGCTCTGACCCCCAGGCAACTTTATGTGTTAACATACAAATAAAATCACATTTTAGTACAAATAAAATATCACCATAGCTTGGACCCAAGTAAATACACAGACGCTTATATTAATTAAAACTGGTTAGCCTAATGGCTCTTGCTAGCTAGATCTTACATCTTAAATTAACCCATTTCAATAAATATATACCTTGCCACGTGGCTTGTGGCTACTGGTATCTTTACATCTTGCTTTTCATGGCAGCAGCAGCTGGTAGCATCTCCTGACTCAGCCTTCCTGTTCCCAGAATTCTCCTCTCTGCTTATCCCACCTATACTACACTTCCTGCCTGGCTAATGGCCAATCAGTTTTTTTTTTTTTATCAACCAGTCAGAGCAACACATTCACAACATACAGAGCAACATCACTCATCATTTCCCCTTTTCTTTCTATTTAAAAGGAAGCTTTTAAATTCAACATAGTAAAATTACATATAACAAAACATTTATCAATTAAGAATTATAGTTATAATATCTATATCTAGTTTATTTGTATTTGGCAAAATTAAAGAAGATATCCTATTTTATATTTGTGAGTCTAAGGTTTTATTTCTAACTTATCTTTTATCATAACCAAGGAAATTATATCTAGTCTTTAACTATATTAAAGACCTCAGAAGGATATAATATTACCTAAGTAAACAGGAAATACATTGCAAAAACTTCCAAAAATCTAGAATGACAGAAATAGCTGGCTGCCTGGACAGTCACCCAAAGTTCCTCTGTGAAGTTGGGGCATCTGTCTTTAGCCCACAGGCCTAGAGTTTCTCAGTTACTTTTATCTGTGTCTTGTAGAATGTCTGGCAGTTTCCTCTGCAAAGCAGGAACCTGGAGGACCATTTCGCCTTATAAAGTTCAGTGGTCACCTTTCTATGGGTCCTACATGTCCAGTCGATACATTTTTTTAAGCAGTCCATGGCTATTTTTGTCAAGAAGAAGATAAACTCCATATGGAGTGTCTTCGATGTCCATCTTCCTCACTGAAGTAAATCAGTCCTGCCAGGAGCAGACATGTCTCACTGTCTAGAAAGTCTAAATTTTTAAAACATTTTAAATGCCATATTCTGTAGGTCTTTGAAGTGTTTGAAGATTACCTACCTAACTGAATTATGTCTATGTATACCTAGAAAGCTTAACATGACTATAAGTGTGACTATCACAGAAGACTAATTATTAATTTGTATTTTTAATTATCCATTACAATCTAAATGAGTTACATAAACATAATACCTTAAACAAGAGTAGAAATATATATACAGTATAACAAACTTAAGTTTAAACTTGTATCAATAAACTAGAATCCATAGCAATATAGAACATTTTTAAACAAGTTGTTGCTCTTTAAAAGTAGGTTGATTAATCTACCCTTTTATCTTATCATATCTGTACTATCCCCTTTTCTTCTTTAGAAATAGATTGCATTTAAAATAAACATGTTTTAAATAAAAATATTGGTTTTACTCTGTCCCACACCAGAGGGCTCTTCCGATATAGAACAGAAGAATCTCTCAACCTTGTCTTTTAGCAATATGCTTGGGGTTGGAGAAAAAGTGAGCCAATTCCATCTCCAAAGCCAGCTTGTTATATTTGGGAATTTGGGTGTAGCTTCCCATACTACTTCCTGCTGGATGAGGGTGCTGTATTCTTGTGGGGATCCTGAGAAAATTAAGAATTATAGTCAAGTCCTGACTGGAACAGTCTGTGAGGCAGCATTGTCTGAGTCAGTTGCCTTGAAACAGTTCTGGATGCTGGATCATCTGGGCTATGGTGTCATCAGAGACCTTTCAGGTGGTCTTGGCTGGTCAAATTTGATGTATCGTAATCTGGAACAATCCCATAGCCTCTTTCTTCCTGTGGAAACAAAAGCAGAGCCTCCTTTCCAAAGCAACATATCCTTAGATCCAAATTTTGAAGTCAAGGTACCTTTGAAATATACCTATTTGTTTAACTGAGCATCCTTTACAATCAAATGTCTTTCTGTAGTTAAAAATCTTAAATACAACATAATGCAGATTCTCTGTGTAATATCCATCTTCACATGGCTTATTTTTTTATATTGCTTTTACTTTTTTTAAAAGACTTTATTTTTTAAAACTATTTTTATATAACTGTATATATATTTTTTCTCTCTTTTAAGCCTATGTACATTTTTACACACATTGTAAACTATTGCAACTGAATCTGTTTTATTGTGAACTTACTGATTTAAACTGTAGTACTGAAGCAGAGCCTTGGCTGCTGGCTGTGCCCAACTCAGCTTTCTAACATGGCGGAACTAAGTTTACCACCAGCTTCAGAGGAACCATGCTCACTGCTGGTCTCTGGGAGGCAGTGTGTCTATGCCTCTATCAAAGCAGCTTGTAGCCCAGAGAACTTTTTTTTTAAAACTAGTAAAAACTATATCCACAATGCAGCATAGTGCGCAGCTTGGAGACACCTCTGTGTAACGTGGTGTAGGTCAAGCCCACACACAATGATTGGTTCAATTTAGCAGTCCAGTTCATAATTCCATGTGTCCTAACAGCTGCCTTTTGCTTCTCAACAGCCAAAAAACTCAAAATTAATACAAAAATATACAGGATCCAGATTCTCGGTGTATTTTCCGTCTTATGTAGCTTATTCTTTTTTTATATATTACTTTACTTCTCTATTTAAAGACTATTCATTTAAATTATTCATTTCCTCTATGACTCCACCCTTTTTTTCTTTTCGTAAACCTACACACATTGTTAAATATACTGGATCCTATTTTGAAGTTTTTCCATCTGAACCACTTTTACTCTGAATCCCTGGTTTTTTTGACCACATGAGCAAACTTTTCAACTGCTAACCTACACCTGGATTCTCCAAACATGGCTCTCAGCTGGCTCCTCCCACTTCTAGGGTCCTGAGAGCCAAGGCTAAAGCTCAAAGTCCACTCAGAGGTTCATGACCGAGAACTGTATTCAGCCTTCCTAGGTATGGAAGCCAGTACTATGGCAGCTAGTGTCTGTGCTGCCACAAGTGGTTTTTCACTTAGCTTGCCATTTAGCTAGGCTGGCTGAACAGCAACACCTCTTAAAGAAGCCATATCCTTTTTTTTTTTTTTTCTTCCCTCAAAAGCTTCAGGCACACGGAGATTGGAGTGCCCCAAGTTGGTATACCAATTTATTGTTGGTTGTTTTTTGGCTCTGTTGGGGGGCCTGCCACCCAGCTCCCAAAAAAAAAAAAAAATACACAGACAGAGGCTTATTCTTACTTATGAATGTCTGGCCTTAGCTTGGTTTAGTTTCTATCCAGCTTTCCTTAACTTTACTTACCCTGTCTACCATTTGCCTCTGGGCTTTTCCCGTTCTCTTACCTCTGTAATTCTTACTCTTGCTCCATGGTTTTCTGTGTAGTAGCTGGGTGGCTGGTCCCTGAAGTCCTCCTCCTTCTCTGGCTGCTAAATCTGTCTTCCCAGATTTCTCCCTCTCTTTGTCTCTCTGCTTGCCATTGCCACCCCTCCATCCTTTCTCCTGCCTTGCTATTGGCCAGTTCTTTATTAGACCATCAGGTATTTTACACAGGCACAATAACATAGCTTCACAGAGTTAAACAAATGCAACATAAACAAAAGTAATATTCTCATACACATGACGTCATAGCAGCTGTTATTGTTTATCAAGATGTTTACAAAGTGAAAACATCATTGACATTCTAGCAGGAAGCGAGTGGGGATCACAGCCTCTATCTCTATCCAAGGAACTATTGACATTTGATCACCTCTGTGAGTAAAAGAAAAAAATCACTTTTCTTTAAGGATGTGGCCCTTCATAAGTTAAGCATCCTCCAATGGATGGTCCCATGATATGAAGACAGCACACACACACACACACACACACACACACACACACACACACACACACAGCAAGAAGTTTAGGAGCAGGATATATTGGGAGGATAGAAAAATGTGTGGTTATGAGAAAAATGTTAAGGGAAGAACATATATTATCAAAAAGTAATTTATAAAATTCTCAAAGAATTAATAAAATCTTATATTTAAAAATGTAAAAAAAATTAAAGCCCCTTCTGCCATTCACTGAAAGACATTTGGTTGATTATAGATCATGAATATGTCTAAACTAACACTATAAACATCTATCTTCAAAATTTCCTATGAGTATAGGCTTGCAAGTTATGGACACACGATAGATTTATGGACATTTGTTTATATATATATATATATATATATATATATATATGTTTAGCTTTATAAGAAATAGATGTTTTTACATATGAATATGCCATCACATCTCTACAACTAATTAGAGAGTGATCCAATTGTCTTGTTCCTCAACAGCATTAGCTGCATAGATGATTTGAAATTAGTTCTTTTTTGTGTGTGTATCTTTTCATACTTAAAAGTCCCAATACTGTATGAACCTCCAAAGATGGTCATTTATGTAGTCCATTTGTGCAAATATTAGTTCCATGTTTCATCTGATTTTAAATTGAATGATTTTTAATGTGCCTTAAGTATTCTCTTGAATAATTTTTTCTTATCTCTTAGAAGTTGCATAGTTTGGCCTCTTAGATTTATATCTCTTATCCAGTTTGAACAGTGGGCTATTTAGTTTTTATTTTTAATTTTTCAATATTTACCTTGGATTATTTCTGTAGCAACACTTATTTTTTCATTGAAAGTTTATCCCATCAGATAGATTAAAATTGGTGATTATCATTTCTTAGTATTATTTTGAAATGCCACAAATATAATCTCAAATATTTTATATGTGGAAGAATTTACAATTACATTTGATCATGAATCTGTAGAATTTATTTATTTAGATTACATTGAATCTAGATTTATAGTGCCAAATTCATTCTTTCAAAAAAACCTACTTCTCTTATATTTTGGCTAATGATGTCTACAATTTAACCAATTGCTTTGCTAAAATATCTTTGCTATATTAGTTGAAATATTCAGATAAGCTTTCTTTAACACAATGATTCAACACATAAATTAAATAAGTAATAATGAAGTAAATACAAATCACATCATAATTTTAAATACATTTTCTATTTTTCAGAAGTTTATTCACATGTTATACAGATGAACATAAAAGTTATGAATATGAATTTGAACTTTACTTACAATAAATATAATAAAATCTAGTTCATTTATAACACAATGATATGACCACATACCACAGTAAGAGCACAGGTAGGTTGACCCTCTGGAAAAAGAAAAGAATCTCAGAGATTTCATTGGCTTTAGCATGTCCTATACACCGAATGTGCCAAAATATTCATTGTGGCAGTTGAAATGATTGACCCAGACTTTATACTAGTAGCCTGTGACAACATCAAATGAGATAAAGCATGGCTCACTAATGAGAAAGAGTATTTCTCACAAGGTCTCAGTAAACATCAAAGCTCTGACCCCAAGCCAAAATTGCTGAAGCCACCTCAACTCTATTGAGTTCAGCTTTTCTCAAGAAGACACTGCAAGAAAATCAGAACACTTGGCTCTCATTGACAATCACTTATACAATAAAATGCTAAGACTTTGCTTCTATCCTAAAATATCCAGATTTTATGTGTTTTATAGTATAGTCTGAGCTTCAGGCCTTTCATAATATGGTACAGCATTTAAATATATATTCAAAGTTGAAATCTAGTAGAAGATTAAAATATGTATCTGACATTAAATCACACTCGCCTCGGGCATGGGGAGTCAGCATAAGATTTAATAGGCAAAATGGACAGGAGAATGTTTACCACAGTGTATAATAGCAACAAAGTTGTTTTTTCACATGTGTGTTATGTATTTATAATCTGAAATTTGAAAAAGACTTCTATGGAAAAATGAAGTTGTTTTGTGTTTTAGAGTTTAAGAGGATACACATAAATATAATGAAACATTAAATCAAGTTCTACAATGTATTGATTTGTGCATAAAATAGGGAAAACAAGAAAACATACAAAAACTGTAAAAGTTTGCTATGTTTGTTCTCTCTATTTATGAAAGCTTTATAGGGGCAATAAATTGGAAAAAGAGTAAATTGCAGGTATCATAAAAACTAGAGAATTTGTCTATTTCAATTAAAATTAACATGATGCCTGGTGTTGGAACTGCCATTATTCCAATGATATTAGCATATTGTCTGGTCTTAATGGCAAGTGAGGCAGAATGGAGACCTATGACGGATTTTATTAAAATGAGAAATAGGCAGAAGATAAACATTATACTTTATTCATTATTAAAATTAGCTTATCAGTCAGAGACTGAAGGAGTTACTGAGGAAATAGGATTCAGTAAGACATGATTTGATGGTAAGAAAATAACATGAAATAACATTTCCAGGGGATGAGATCTTATTCTGACTGATCTGTCACATAACTGTGTAACGGCCAGGGAAACTGAAGGATGCATGAGAGAATGAGATAAGGAAGCTTGCACCTTAGAGTTACACTCTCAAGATTTAACTGCCTAGGAACAATCCAAAACAACTCCTAAATGTGTTCCAGGTTTAGAACCAGACATAATATAGATATAAATATAGACATCATTTGTATTTGCTTTATTGAGTTTCAAACATTTTCTTTAACTGAGGAAAAAAAGTTAAGCCTTGAATGTGTTACTCCGAATTGGAGTCCTTTTGTGTTCTGGAGCAATATGAACTGCTTTGTATTGATTGCAGGCATTGATTGATTTGGCATGTCTGGCATGCCAAACAAAATGCTAAAAAGTCATTTGTTTTTATTTACTTACAATCAAGTTCAGGAAGCAAAATGATCTTTTGGCAACTAGATTTGGTCAATTTTCTAGACTTCAATACTGTGTGTCAAGATGTGGCCTATTGTTCCTAGCTTAGAAGGTTTCCATTGTGACTAGTGACCTTGGCTTGGTATTTTCTTGCTGCTGATTATATTGCAAAGCAAAAATGGAAAAAACAAAACAACAATAACAAAAATGTACTGTCATTCTACAAAATCTTTATAGAACAGTCTCATTCCTTACTCAGAAACATGAATTTTGAGCTTGTGTTTTAGGAAAAGCAAAATTTCTTCAATGACTATTCCATATTGTTTATACAATTAGAAATAATTTAAATAGTACTAATTATAAAGTATTTTCATAATTTTAAGACTGTAAATTCATCACAGTTACCTACATTAATATATTTTATAATTTTACGTTAAGAAACAAAAAAAAAGATAAAGGAAAAAGGAAGACACCTTCCCTCTTAAGTAGATGTGATCAAGTCAGTCAGTTTACAGATTTATTGAAAATATATATGCAACATATGTAAGATGATTTGACTGTAATAAAAATGAAACTAGATATCCTCTTCCTCAGAGTCTTTTCCATATAGTGGTGCAGGATTTATAAGAATTCTTATTTAGAAGTATGACAATGAGAAGCAAAAATATTTCCTGTGCAATGGTAGGCCAACTGTATTGAGAAGTGACCGATGCGGGAGCATTCATAGGAGACCTCGAGATCTGTGCCGACACCGTTATGGAGACAGTTGGCAGAGAAGAGGTACTTCCCTGTAGTGCGGCTGTGCCACTCTTGCCACGCAAAGGCAAGCACCAGAAAGGAAGCACATGCCCATCAGCTGTGTGTTAATGATGCCAAGTTAAGCAGAAAGTCATTTGCTGGATGATAACTTCCAGTGCTTTTGCCCTATCCTAGAGATGCCATGCAGGGATGCCCTGAGAAATGAAATGTGTGCTCATCACATTTCCAGTGAATCATGCTAAAAGGACAGAGCAGCCACCAGGTGGATAATAAAGGGATCTGAAGAGGAGGCAATTTTCTTACTTTATGGTCAAGCACAATGCTAGACAGGTATCTACAGATAAAGGAAGAGCAGGGAACAGTCTAGAAATTTGGGCTACTAATCTGAGGCTTCAACATTAGTCAAGGTGTTTTTGAAACCTAAATCTATACTAAAATTGTCACATAAAATTCAGTTATGTTTATAGACATATTTTAGAAAATATTAAAATCCCAATCTTCCATTAACCCAATTTTTAAGACAGCAAAAGATAATTGGTGTGGGATATTTGTTCACTGTATGAAAGCGTATTGCTGTGGTGGGTGTAATAAAAATCTGAACAGCCAAAAGCTAGGCAGGATGAATATAGGCTGGATTTCTGAGGAGGGAGAAGAGGAGGAGGAGATAATGGAGGCACTGAGGATATGCCAATGAGACAGGGAGGGAGTCACACATACAAAATGAAAGAAAGGTAAAACGTCACATGGTAAAGCATAGATGAATAAAAGCAGGTCAACTTAAGTTATAAGAGCTAGTAAGACAAGCCTAAGCTAATGCTGAGCTTTCATAATTAATAAGTCTCCATGCCATTATTTGTGAGCTGGTGGTCCAAATAAAAATCTGTCTACAGATTAATTCCTTTAATCAAGTCCAGATATTTTATGTGTTGGCTAAACTGAGAAAGGTATTTTAGTGTTCTTATTTATAAGGACTGTGAAGAAAATGCTTCAGATTCATTCAGGTAATACACATTAAACAAAATTTGAATCCAGAATGTCTGGCCCTATGTTTCACAGAATATTCTTTACTGTCTTTGCATGTCTTAGAAATATTTGTACAGATACATGAAAGATTGCCCACAAAGTTGAAATACTAGTGTTTTCATATTTTATATATTGTATGGTAACTGAAATGATTATATTTCTATCTCACAAACATAGGCCACCTAAGTGGTAATCTGTGCTTTCTTAATGTACATTGTTTATTTTTCATCTTTCACTATTGCAAATTATAAAGTCCAGTACAGCACATATTTTCAGCCATTTAATATGTACATTACTTAAAAATAAATAATAGCATTTGGGACTTCCTCATGGTGAATGAATTATAGGCTGAAGTCCCTAGAATATTAAGTCTGACATGGAGATTGGCATGCTGCAAGGTTATTTTTTGTAGAAGATTCTGATGCGTAGTGTTTTATTAATCATCTATATTTCAAAACTTGTTTTTAAAAAGATATGCATCTGAGGAAGAATAAAAAGTGCAGAGTTGAACAGAAGCCAAAGGTGAATTATTGTATAAATACAAGTAGGTCTACCAGTCCCAATCCAGGCCATGAAGCCAATAAGGAGCCAACAAGTCGCACACAGAGTCAGAGGGTTTACCCTTTGTCATGGTCAATGTTCTGTTGCTGTGAAGAGGCACCATGACCATGGCAATTCCTATAAAGGAAAACATTTAATTGGGACTGGCTTACATTTCAGTGGTTTAGTCCATTATTGTCATGGGGGGAAGCACGGTGGCATGCAGGCAGACATGGTGCTAGAAAGATAGCTGGAGATTCTACATTTCGATAAGCAGGAAGCAGGAAAAGAGAGTGCCACAGGTCCTGCCTTGGGCATTTTGGACCACAAAGCCCTTCCCCAAAAGGCCACACACCCCAACCAAGCCACACCTCCTCCAACAAAGCCACACCTCCTCCAACCAAGCCACACCTCCTCCAACAAAGCCACACCTACCCCAACAACACCACACCTCCTAATGCCACTCCCTAAGCATTCAAATGAGGCTATGGGGGTCATTCTTACTCAAACCCACCACACCCTTCATGTGTCTGTACTTACCAGTAACTCAACTATTTCACGAAATTGTCAATAATCTTGAGTGAAGTAGTTCCATCCAGTTGAGGGCAGTTCTTAAAGCTGTCATTTACCGTAATTCCCAGACTCTGGAGAAACAAGAACTTCAGTTCTCAGCACAACACCCAGCACCAGAAGCCTACTTAGTACTTTGGATTGACTGGCTTCTTAATTGTTCTGAGTGACACTACTTTATGATTATTGTGGGAGGCTTGGTGTGGGACAAATTGTATGTAACAGATGAGTAGGATGAGCCATGTAGTTTTACTCTGTAGCTGGGGTAGAGGCCAAAAGCGATAAAGAGTACATTTTCTCACCTACTAGTAATTTTAAATCACATTCATCAGCAGTCATCATAACTACATCCTTGCTCTCATTCCACAGATCTATGGTCTCCTTTTGGAGTTCCGATAACTACATAAGGTCTTTTCATATCACTTGTATCACAATGAATATATTGCATAGAACTGTCTTCCAAACCAAACTGCTGACATCTTCAGGAGCTCTGCAGGGCCTACTTAAAGAGACTCACAACAGCGGGGCCTGTTGACTATTTACATTCACTCATAGAAGGGGGACATGGAGACGGTCATGAGTCCCTCACCTGAGTATCAAGCCATCTCTCCCAACCACTTATAAATAATTGTGCCCCAATTGCTTATGATCTGATGACAGGGGCTAGAGCAAATAGGAAATGACAAGGCATGAGGATACTAGCTTTGTAATCACAGGGAAGCTATGGTCCCTGCAGCTGTAAACATTAAGCCAGCTCGTTATCGTTTCTGTAATCTTCCACCCACTGCTAAGTTAGTAAGTCCATTAAACCCAATAGTTCTCCCAGATGGACTTAAGTGGTTCCATGCCATGGTTTGTCACTGGAACCTTCAGAGGAGAAGTAGAAAGAATTGTTTAAGTCTCTTCTAGGGAAGGAATTTTGCAGCTAAAAGCCTGTTGGTTCTTCTTATGGATAACACAAGTCTACTGGCACCTGATATTAATACTTTGCTTCTGGGGCTTATTCTTAACTGCAATGCTGTCATATTTCTGTTTGTAAACACAAGAGACATGATTTTCTTCCCGCTTTTTAGTGGTTTGAGATATAAGATGTACTGCTTTGTTTTATTTTTCTCATTTAAATGGGGGCATTGCAGCTTTTCTAGAACACTGAGTCCATTCCAATGAACCTCATTTACATGGCATTCCCCCTCACTTTCAGAGCTTACTTCCAACAACACCAAAGCATTCTGCGTACTTACATGATCCAGTTTGGTTAGCATACATCACCATTAATGAACAAACATATCAATGATCTAACTCCCCAGACAATCTAGGTACCTTCAAAATACACTACAGATAAAGTGAGAGACAGAATGCAGTTTTTGAAGTAACAAATATAGTCAATTTCTTTGGAGGTAGAAAATTATATACTATGTCTGCTCCCAAAAGAGTCTTCTAACCCCTTTGTCAGATAAAAAGTGAGAAAAAATTTCTCCACTTTTTGTCCCCATGATATGAGGGTGCTGACTAAACATTCCATGTGAGTCACAACAACAGACAACTACTACCTCCCTGAGCTTGAGATGGGTGTGGTCATCTTTAAGGTGACATTCCTTTTGCAGTAGGTTCAGTGTGATGATTAATGAATCCCTCAACCCTCATCAAAGAAGCTTCCATCTGCAGTAAGTGGTGATTAACATAGAGACCCACACCTGTTCAAGGTACAGTGAACAAGCCAAAGTAGAAGTCTCATCCCTAAAGAGGATATCTCTGATAACATCTCTCTTCCCAAGGCTCAGGATAATTTCAGCAGAGAGAGTGAAAATAAGGATAAGAAGAACAATAGGCAGTGGATGACTGCCAGGCAGTATCTTCTGGGTACATCAGGACAGCTACACATATGATCTCACAACAGCATGTTGTGACAGCATGCATAAGACATGCGCAAGCCTGAGCTAGACAAATCCCAACACATAGATGTTATGTGAATCCACAAGAGTCTGTTAAAGAATCTCAAGAATTTATTAAGGTATAAAATGGGAGTAATACATAAACTGATAACAGATTAAGGAAGAAACTGACACTGATCCAGTTGCTGAGTCCTGCTGTTTGGCCAGGGGAGCTAGGGACCCACCTAAAGCTGCTCCACTTGGATCTGGTCCTTGCCACCCAAGAGAGTGCTCCACTCCTCTTACTCAGCTTTTAAGGGATCACATACAAAGACAAAGCCACGCCCTAGAGTTTGTACCCCAACAACATTGGCTGAATGGAAGGAATTCCCACAACACAAAGAGGGAAATTAGACATGAAATCCTACCCATAGCCAAGGAGTTATTGGTAAATGAAATGTGTTAGGAAAGGGAGAGTCAGCTTTATCTAAGTGTGTATAAGTTGTCCATGCTCCAGTTTCTACATCTAAGATTTTTTTGGGAAGTATAACCCATGGCCTAGATGAGTTTTTAAAAGGGATGGATAAAGTACAGTCCAAGTACAGTAGGTTGGGAAGGGGTGTGCCTTTGGAAAAAGGAGGGTGAATAGGAGCATGCTATAAGAAATTCTCAAAGAACTAACAAAAATGTATATATTAAAATATATGTGTTAGACTTCTTTATGTGTGACTTATTTTCCAATAATATGATGTTAGTCAACCAAAATTAGGCAAAATTTTTGATTGCCTGTATTGCATACATATTGTATGCAATTGTATTGATAGCCAAGAGTCTATGAGGAATTTGAGTACATATTTCTGATACATATTACTTCAAAGATGTTTGCAGCAAGCAAGGTATTTAGTATGTTAGTCCCAACAAATAATGATTTCCTATTTGCTTATAATACATTTCTAAATATATAAATTTGATTGGGTTTTTATGGGCATACCAAATTTTCTTTTGTGATTCAAAGTGTGATGTTAAAGCTCAGGATTAAAATTGTTTTTCTAATAAAACAGCTGATATGATGCAGATTTATAAATTATTTTGTAAAATGTTCAGAAATTTAGTTTCAGTACTTTACATGCATTAAACAAGACTCTGTATCTTGGTATTTTTATTGTAAAATACTGCCTCCTACTCAAATGCAACTTAAAAGAAAATAATAGTATGTGAAATTTTCTGTATTTTAAATTGTATTTGAAAGATTATATATCTGCTTTCAAGTATAATTTTAATACATTCTGTGAGAGTATTTTGCAAGGAATACATATAATTACATAAATGTTAAGCTGCAAACTAGTTCAATTGTACATTTGTAAGAATATGAAGGAAATTATTTTTTAAGATACACTCATAGTGACTCTCATAAATAGTTCTTTTTTAGTAAAACTTGGGAAAGTAGTATCTAGCTAGGTTTACCTGACAACTTCTCAGTTTTCTGTGTTTGCAGACAAACACATACATACACAAACACGTATACACACAAACACATATATCTTCAAGAGAAAATGCACAATATAAGAATCAGAGATGTAGAATTTATGAATATTATTTTTTATTGGTTAACTATTTTAATTGGTATATAGACTACATATAATAATAATGAACTGGCAGTATTGCAAAACACTTATCAATTGCATAGGATTTAAATCAAGTTATAAGTCATTGCCTTCATTTATTTAATGTAAATATATTCAAAACAATTTTCTTAGTAGTTTTTAAATATACAAGACAGAATTGACAGCTGTAGTCATGAAATTATTTAGTGCCTTTCATGGCCACCATGCTCTCATTTATAGTACTAAGATGACAATCTTTTTAATGAACTATTAGATTCAGTCTTCTTATACATAGCTGTTGGTTTTTAATCCTCATTAAAGATATTGACAAAACTCTTTGTTGAGCTATGGCTCTAGTCTTCTTTTTGTCATTGTCATAAAATACTCTTCGACCAAAAGCAAATGTGGGAAAGTTTATTTGGCCAACAATTCCAGTTCACAATGATATTTTATTTGTGCACCCCAATAAAAGTTATCTGGAGATCAGAGGACAGAGCCAGTCACTAAATTAGACATGGAGGTCAGGCAGTGGTGGCACACACCTTTAATCCCAGCACTAGTTAACCATAGAGGTCTGGAGGTCTGTACAGACAGACAGGAAGTAATAGAGCTGGGTGGAAAGAGGAAGTGATGTAGCTGGATAGAGAGAGGAAGTAAGATGACAGGGCACAGAAAGGTATATAAGGCGTGAGTATAAAGGAAGCAGTGCTCTGTAGGCTGAGGAGTTGGTAAGGTGAGGTTGGCTGTGGCTTGTTCTGTTTCTCTGATCTTTCAGCTTTCACCCCAATATCTGGTTCCAGGTTTTTTACTTACAAAACCTTGTAAGATTCATGTTATATCACAATCCATCATTGAGGGACATCAGAGTAGGAAAAAAATTGGGGCAGAAATCATGGTTCAGTGTCTAAACTGCTCACAGGCTCCTAATTAGGTAGCTTTCTTACAGAGTGTAAGATCACCTGCCTAGCGATGGTGCCAGCCATAGAAAACTGAGCCCTTCTACATCAATAAAAATCAAGATAGTCCCTAACAGACATGCCCACAGGACAATATGATCTAGGGAATTTCTCAGTGGAGGCTTTCCTCTCACAAGACCCTAGACTGTGTAAAGCTGGTAATAAGGAGAACTAGGAGAGTGTGTTTCTTATGTGGTTTGGCACTGTGATGGTTTGAATAAGAATGACTTCCACAGGATCATATATTTGAATGCTTAGTCACTAAGGAGAGGGAATATTTGAAAGGATTAGAAGAATTAATATACGGGACCTCATTGAAGGAAGTGTGTCACTGAGGGTAAACTTTGAAATTTCAAAACCCGTACTAGGCCCAATATCTCTAACTGGGCCTGCAGGACAGAATGCAGCTGTTCTCAGCTACTTCTCCAGCACTGTATTTTATTTGCTACCATGTTCTCTACTGCCACACCCCCTTCCATGATGATAATGAACTAAACCTATGAAACTGTAAGTAAGCCCCTAATTAAGTACTTTCTAAGAGTTGTCATCATCACGGTGTCTCTTCACAGAAATAGAACAGTAACTAAGACAAGTACCATACTGTTCTGGTCATTTTTTATAAACATGATACGAACTAGGGATACTTGAAAAGAGGGAACATAAGTAGGGGAATTTCCTCTATTATATTAGCCCCTAAGCATCTCTGTAGGGGAATTTTCTTTGCTAATGATTGATAAGGTTCAGCCTAGATCAATGTGGGCAGTGCAACTGCTATGCAGGTAGTCTTGGGTTTGTATTATAATAAAATAATCTGAAAGCAAGGCAGCAAGCAACATCCCTCCATGTTTTCTGTTACAGATACTGTTTCTAGATACCTGCTTGAGTCCATGCCCTGACTTCCCATAAAGATAGACTATAAGCTGTAAAAGAAAATAAGCCCTTTCCTCCCCAAGTTGCTTTTGGTCATTGTCTTAGTTTATTGGTGCAATAAAACACTATGACTAAAAGCTAGTGGGGAAAGAAAGAGTTTATTTGGCTCATGCTTCTACATCACTTTTCATCACTGAAGGAAGTTAGGACAAGAGCTCAAACAGAATGGGAAACTGGAGTCAGGAGAGGATGCAAAAGCTATGAAGGGATATAGATTACTTGTTTGCTCCTTATGGCTTGCTCAGCCTACTTTCTTCTAGAATGCAGGGCTATATACCACCCACAATGGGCTGGGCCCTGCCGCATCAACTGGTAATTAAGAAACTGCTCTATAAGCTTGCCTACAATTCAATATTATTAAAGTGTTTAATCAGTTGAGGCTCCTGACTCATAGATGACTGTAGCTTGTGTCAAGGTGGATTAAAGGTAGCCAGGACAGCCATGCAATTTATCAAAAGCAATATAAAATTAGCTGATAAAGAAATTATGACCAGAGATGGACTTCACTGTGTTGGACTCTTTGGAGGATTGTGGAAAGACTTTAGAATTTGGGACTGGAAAATATACTAAATGCTTAAAACTTAATAAAATGTTCTGTAGTAGCTTTGCAATTAAGAATATTGAGAGAAATGTTGGTGATGGAGGCCTGGTTTATGAAACTTCATAAGTGAGTTTGAGAATCACTCAAAAACTCTATCAGGGCTGTTAAAAAAATGTGCAACTCTGTGTATAATTGCTCCATTCCAAGATGTGGTGTATGGAATTTGGAGTTTCCTCAAGATATAATTATTTCATCAGAATTTTACTTTATTCTTTAATATAAACTGAAATGAAAGTTTTTTTTTTCTGATGTATTTCTAACAAGGCTGACTGATATGCTAGCTTCCAACTATGATATAGAAGATATTCTGAACCCTGAAAAAGCCTGATATCTGTCAAGAGATGTTGAACCAAAGGGCAGCTTGATATTAAACCTTGTGTAAAAGGATATCGATCAGTTGTATGCTTACATATCAGGGAAAATGAAATCATATAGAACTGGAAAAGCATAGATAATTTAAGGAGAATTGCATAGTGGAAGTGTCTAAATAGTTTAACCAAAAATGTACATCACTTAAAATCGTGGAAAATTATGCAATTAGATAGGCATGATTGACATGGTATATAAGTATTTGACATACAATATCTATATATAGATACACATATATGGACAATTGACATATAAAACATAGCTTTGTAGACAAACTATAAAATGTTTATTTCTATTAATATTAAACAGAAATATCTGAGTTCTTTAAGAATCGTCACAGAATAATTGCTTTGTACCATAAACAAAAATCTAAGAATTAAAGATTTATTTTTTTCTTTTGGATTAAATTTTTTTGTTCTAACCACCTCACAGAGTGCACTTTACTAACTCTTTTCACTCAAAATCCTCTTGGGATTCTATAACATAGGGGATAAAATCACCAAAAGAGAGATTATTTTATATATTTCAAAAATCAATGAAAAATACTGTAAAAATGGAAAATTTTAAACTTGAAACCTAATCATTTGTAATAGAGAATTCTCATGTCACTACAACAAAAGCAAGAAAAAAAGTACCTTGTGGAAAGAGAATTTATTTTTCATTCACAGCTCAAAATATACAGTCCACTCTAAAGCTAGAGTCAGGCATTTGGGAACTTGAGGTAGCTGTTAAGATTGATTTCACAGTAAAGAAATGGAGGGAGATGAGTGCTGGTTCTTGTTTAGCTTTTCATTTTTATGACATATAAGAACCCAGGACATGGAGAGTTTATGTCCAGATTTAGGCTGGAACTTTCCGACCCACTTCTGTACAGAAAATTCCTTACAGATATGCAAAGTGTCATGCCTGGTGTTATAAGATTCTTTCAACAAGTCCACTACTTTTCAACTTGACATAAAAACATCACTTTTACATCACAATCCCTCTCTTTTGTTCCATTTAAGCTCATAACTATCTCATAATTCAAAATATATTCAATCCAACTATAAAAGTGCTCATATTATTGAGCAATGCTCTTCAAAATTCTAAATTCTGAGTCTTAAGTAGGACTTGCATAACTGCATAACTTTCAGTCTCTGTAGAATAATTTTGAGAAGAGTTATATGCTTGTAACCTACACTGACATAAATTTAATGTGGGGATATAGTAAGGGAAGTTTGGGCCAAAGCAAGACCAAAACACAGCATGGAAAGCATAAAACCCTGAAGCACCATTTGTAACATCTGGGGGTTTAAACAAAATCATCTGAGCAACAAAAGGCTTGAGTAATCCTGCCCCATCAGTTCTGCTGCCTCATTCTGGACAACTTTTCTCTGGAGCTGGCTAAGTTCTGTGCCTACAGCTTTACTCGGATCTTTCCTGTTCCCAGATTCTCTACCATTCTGGTAGCTACTTGCTTACAACTTTGGTTTCAGCTTCATATCATTAACTGGCCTTCTCAGAATATGCTTGCAGCAACTCTGACTCTGACATGCTCTCAAGAATTCTGGGAAAAGTCCCCCTGATATCAAAGGTCTTATATTTTTTGCTGTCATGACACTCTACCTGACGAAAAGTAACTTTAAGAAGGAAGTACCTGTTTTGGCTTATAGTTTGAATGTGTAGTCAAGACCGGGAAGTCATAGAGAAATGTGAAGCATTGAGTTGCATTACCTTTGTAGTCAGGAAGCAGAAAGTGATGAAGACTCACTATAAATGTAGGCCATCTCAGATCTTAGACCTGGATGGTTCTACTCACATTTATAGTGAGTCTTCCCACCTCAGCCTAACAATGTAGAAATTTGTTGGCAATATTATTTTAACTGGGCACAGATGTGTTACATTTGTTTAAGCTGCGAAATATTACTTTAACTATGTAAAAGTGTGTTAAATTTTTTCTACTGCCTTTGCAAAGAATGTAAAGTTGTGTTACATTTGTTTATGCTGCATTTGTTTAATTATGTAAAAATGTGTTACTGTTTCACCTTGCCTACCTAAGGCACATGGTTAGTCTAATAAAAAGCTGAGAGGCCGATAGCTAGGCAGGAGAGGAATATGTGGGGCTGGCTGGCAGAGAGAATAAATAGGAGGAGGAATCTAGGCTAGAAAAGAGAGCAGAGAGGAAAGAGAGGGAGATGCCCGTGGCCAGACAGGCAGCCCCCAGCCAGCAGACACAGAGTAGGATATACAAAAGAGAGATGAAAAGCCCAGAGTCAAAATTGTCTATGAAGAGAAACAGGTTACTTTCAGTTAAAGAGAAAATGCTAAGCAGAAATGAGCATAAGCTAAGATCAAGCATTCAAAACTAATCATAACGCTCTGTGTCATGATTTGGGAACTGGTTGGTGGCCTAGAAGAAAAAGCTTGGTACAGAAATTCTCCCATGGACATGCCTGGAGGCTTGCATATTTATTTATTCTAGTTCTTATCAAGTTGAAAATCATTATTAGCCACCAAATCATTCCAGGTAATATTGGTTCGTGAATTTTTATTGCAGACATTGGTTTTCCTAGAAATACTATGTTTGACTTTTTTATTGTATATATAAGACAGTGTCTGAAATCATGTGGCTGACTAAGAAATCATGTGTTAAATTCTCTTTCCTTGATATCATTGTCTTTCTTATCATATTTGATGATCTTATTAACTTTTATATTTTCCTTACAATCATCTTAGTACCTTAGTACCACATTCCTCTCCATCATCTGCCTATACCAGCTGTAATCCAAATGATTTCAAATCTCCATGAGAAAGACATGTCAAATAACATGAGGTTTGCTGGCTTGTTCTGTTGCTGATAATTTCTTATCAGGAACCAAACAAAAGATTCAAATTATTCTCTATTTTATCCCTTCCTCTGTTCCATAAAAATATGAGTGTGTTACTTTTTGATTAACTGGATAAACCAAAAACCTAGCTAAAAATACATCCAGGGATAACTCTGGGGATTTTCTTAATTTTGTTCTTTTCAGCATAGCGATTGTTTCCACGATTCTTCGTAACTTTGTCTTGATGGTACTATTTCTTTGTTTTCATGTTGCAGTTTTTCATCACAGCATGTACATTCAGCATGTACAAACTTGTTTATTGCTTCTTTTGTCTTTGAGATTATAATATAATTACATCCCTCCTCCCTTTCCTTTTCTCTATCTAAACCTTCCCATAGATCCCTCTTGTTCTCTTCTCTAGGCATGACCTTGTTTTTCATTACTTGTTATTACATGCTGATATGTCTATATACGTATATATTCCTAAATACAACCTGCTCAGTCTATATAATGTTAATTCATATGTATGTCTTCAGGGCCGAACAATTGGTATTGAAAAAACAATTATTGTGCTCTTCCCTCGAAAAGACCATTTCTCCCACTCTCAGAATTCCTTAATGGCCTGTAGCCTGATGGTTTGTGCCATCACTTTTAATTCCATCTACATCATTACTTTGAAGTGTCTTTACATCTTAACGTGGCTGTTCTGGTCTTAAGAGTTGGTATTGTCTGAACATTTACTGAGCAGTAACAATTAGGATTTCATCAGATTCAGCAAATACAGTTGTTTCCCACCTTTTTTCCCAAGAGGGATTCAGAGATTAAAATTATAGTGGTGAGCTAATAATTCAATTTTTATTTAGTTTTTCTTGGTGGAATGTTTGTTAATGTGACTAAATGGATGACCCAATATATAGATCAAATAGTAAAACAGGGATTCAAAAAATTATTAAATGTGCTAATCCATAACTTTTTCTGCGTCCTTAAATTTTAAAACATTAAAATGAAAACAATACTACCTAATTACTCACAGTTTTATTTCCTTTTTTTCCTACATAGATTATTTGGAATTTCCATTTGATATGAAATAATAAATGAACTAATTGTTCCAATTAACAAATGTTATGTTTTTGGTAATATATTGAGGTTATGAACTGACTAAATAAAGCTAATTAACATAGGCATTGCCTCAGACAATTAATTTTTGCTTTACATGAGAATACCTAAAATACCTTATTAGCAATTTTCAAGCATGCATAATTTGTTATTCATTGTAGTTATTGCACATAATACCAACCTCTGTAACTAATTCCCCATAATTGGGAATTTTAACCCATTGCCCAACATTCTGCCATTTCCCTTACCTCTCGGCCTCTAATAATAATAATGTGCTATTGTCTGCTTTTTTGAACAGTGAACTAATTGCTATCATAAACACTATTTTATTTTTATGTTATTATATTTATTAACCATTTGGTAGACAAGAAAGATTATATTCTTTAACACAAAAAAGTTTATAATCATCAACATATAAATCTATGTTCACATACAAAGTGGTTATTATTTGAAAAGAGCCATAAAATGGTTTATAAATAAAATGAATTTCCTTCATGGATATATTTTACTTCATTTTAAGCAATAATACATAATTTTTATTCTTTGCATTAATACTCTAGTTAACCATCTAAAATGTCCCTACTATACACTCCAGTTGGTTTTACACAATGAATTTGTCTTCCTCACTATGGTAGAATATATGAATATTTCAATTTAATTTTAGGTACATCTATAAACTAGGGAAATATTACTATGTGTTTTATTATTTTTTTCCTTTAACCCAAAGTCTGTTTCTAGAGTTGAGTTGAAAAGTCTGGTCAGATCACGATGAATCATCACTTATTTCATGGCAAGAACCTAAGGACATGCTGCAGCTCTCATGTGAGATCAGCAACTACTTTCTTTGACCTATAGAAAGCACATCCAAATACATGAATCCACAGACATGATTGTTATTCACTAGTGGTTACTTTGTTCCTTAGAACTTTATTTAATACAGTATGGACATCTATCTCCACAGGACTTAACTTTAGCTGTATCAGTTCCATTGAAATGCTTTCCTGAGTATTGCATCCTAAAGACAAAATCACATGTCCACCTGTTGTCTGAAAGAAAAAACAAAACTTTAGAACATTTACCAAATGTTTGACTATTGTTAGTTATTCACAGAAAATTTTTATTCAAATTGAAATTATGTGCTGAGAAGAATATAATCATGAGTAAAATATAACAATTTGTACTACATCCCTTAGCAATTGAAGAAAGAATTGTATCTTTCATTTTACCCTCATAATATTTCAATACTATATTCATTTATTTCTATGATTTGACTAAATGGGTATATTTATAGTGGTGGTGGTATTTCAAATTAAGTACATGTGCTGAAGCTATTTTACGAGAACATGCTAATAAACATAACATATTTTCACAATATACTAAACAATTTGGTGTTGGATTTGAAAGTTGAAACATAAAATTATGAACCACAAGGACCTGAGCAAAAGAGGTGTGGGTTCATGCCCCCTGTTTCCTAAATACATGATGCTGGATGAATAATTTTATCTTTTGCACTTACCGCCATCTCACGTGTCAAGTGGGTAGTAAACACATCTTCTATATATGTTGAAGTATTTTTTAAAAGGTGTCAATAGATTTGACAGTTTAAAATATTATGTAACTTGACAAATAGAAAAATCTCATTAAGAACTAAATTAATATTCATCATTAAGATATATATTATATTTAGGCAAACAGTAACAATTCACCTTTCAAAATTCAGTGATAGCGCATAGCAATGCAGGTGTCCAGGTGTTATTGACAGTGAATGTCTTGAGAGCCTATAAACCTGACATCATTTTATCCTTACAATCCTCTGAGACTATCAGGCTTATTATACTGTGATTTCCTATTTGTCAAATAGAATAATTTGGATGTATTAGATATAACACTAAAGAAAAGTTATCAATGAAGAAGAAACCTGGGCCTCCCTGGGACACACCACCTTATGCACAAAGCCCAGATGTTTAGAGTCTAGTGGCAGGGACTACAGCCTCTCCTGAATGCCTGGTGCTCCAGGAATGACCTCACCTCCCAGAGCCTAAGCACAAAAGGTATGTTTCTAAGAAAGCATAAGTCTCTATACTGGGATAAAGGGAGGAGCCCTAGACGGAACAGAGAGAGCTGGCCCTATGCTTGGTTCTCAGGACATTAATATGTACTTGAAGTCCAGGATTTGTTTCCTAAATAGGTCTCATATGCTGTTAGGGTAATATTGATTTTCATGGAGCAAGTGGATTGGTTTCAATACTATGAAAATATATAATTTTATCTTAAAGTGTTATTTGTCACTATATGATGCTCTGTCATAGTAGTTCTGATATCTCCTATGACTTTAGTCAGGACTGATTACTTAGCCAAATGGCGCAGTTCCCTTAAATGTAGAAATCTGCTTTGAAAAGAAATCGATTCAAGTGCCATCCTTTCCCTGAGCTTATAGCTGGTGATGGACTTGCACTTAAGGAGCTGATGAACAAACATACATTTGTTCTCTC
Organism: Peromyscus californicus insignis; assembly: GCF_007827085.1. Taxonomy (NCBI): domain Eukaryota; kingdom Metazoa; phylum Chordata; class Mammalia; order Rodentia; family Cricetidae; genus Peromyscus; species Peromyscus californicus. Next base: position 44,772,245 of record NW_026294491.1, on the reverse strand, counting down.
TATCCGTACGTTCTGCTCTGTTGTATTCAGTTCTCCCATAAGCCCATGTGTGGAAGATTTGTTTTCAAGCCCTGTGTCATGGAATTTTCTTATACTTAGGAAGAGAACAAGCTTGCTTTAATGAAAGTGATATTAACTGAAATTTTCCTTAAAGACCACAGCGTGCACTGGATATGGAGTAGCATATTGAGCTCCAGTACGTGATATAAAGACAGGAATCAATTGTTTCTTCTTGATGTTCTTATGAATTTCTTATTATAAAAATATTAATAGATCCTCCTAGGGTCTTTCCCTGTTAGCTAGCCTCTCTGGAGCTGTGAGCTGCAGTCTGGAGGGACACATGGATGGCCCAGTGAAGGAGAAGTGGGTGAGATTTACATGAGTAGACTTGGAGTGGGGAGTGGGGGGTAGAAGGTGAGGAGTGGGGTATGAGAACATAAGGGAATGGGAGGGTGGAACTGGAACAGGGACAGAGTGGGATGGCAGGGAGGGAGATACCATGATAGATGAGGACATCATGGGAATAGGAAGAGGCAGGGTACAGAGGAGGCTCTCAGGAATCCACAAGGATGATCTCGCCTGGGAGTGCTGGCAGTGGTCTAGAGGGTGCCTGGACTGGTCTACTCTGGTGACCAGTATAGTGAATACCCTAACTGTCATCATAGAGCCTTTATCTAGTGACTGATGGAGGCAGATGCAGAGATCCATGGCCAGGCACCAGGATGAGCTCCGGGAATCTAATTGATGAGAAAGAGGAAGGATTCTGCAGGTGGGGGACGTCAAGATCATGATGGGAAGACCCGCAGAGAAGAACCGCCACACTGGTGGAAACCCATGAACTGTAGACTAGTGGCATAGGAATGGACTAGGCCCTCTGCATATCGAAGACGATTGTTTGGCTCGAACTGTTTGGGGGGCACCCAGGCAGGGAGATCGGGATCCATCCCTTGTGCATGGGCAGGCTTTTGGGAGCCCAGTGCCTGTGGTGTGATGCCCTGAGCAGCCTTGGTGCAGTGGGGAGGGGCTTGGACCTGCCTAGGCAAAGTGTGCCGGGCTCTGCTGACCTCCCATGGAAGACCTTGATTTGGGGGATATGAGAATGTGGGGTGGCTTGGGAGGGAGGCCTGGGGGGTGGGAGGTGGGAGGTGGGAGGAGATGGGATCTGTGGGTGGTATGCAGAGGAGTAGAAAAATTCTTTTTTTTTTTTTAAGATTTATTTATTTATTATGTATAGAGTATTCTGCCTGCACATATCCCTGCAGGCCAGAAGAGGGCACCAGATCTCATTATAGATGGTGGTGAGCCACCATGTAGTTGCTGGGAATTGAACTCAGGACCTTTGAAAGAATAAACAGTGCTCTTAACCTCTGAGCCATCTCTCCAGCCCCGAAAAATTCTTAATAAAGAAAAATGTAAAAAAATATTAATAGATAAAAATATATCTCAAATATTATAACTAATAAGCACACAAAAGCTAAAGAAAGATGCTTAACACAAAGAACAGTTTGTCACATGTTTGGTGACTATATGAACTATATATTTTCGAGGATGTTGCACTAAAACACACTTCTTGCTTGTAAACAATGATATCTGTAAAACAAATTTTTATTAGAGAAATGATGGAAAAATCTTGTTTATCATTATACATTGCAAAATCTAAAGTCTGATAAGTCTCAGTTCCCCAATTACACTAGCAGTTTAACAAAAATACCTCCAAAATCAGAATTTATTCAATGTAGACTGTCTTGTGGAAATATACTTGAAGTCATTTCAGGAAACTAGGGCTAAAATAAATTAAATTATGTGTAGTACATTAATCCCACTATAATGTAAATATCCTGATATTGTTACTTCAATATAATAATTGCATTAAAATTACAAGGAATAAACATGAAAATGTGGTGTTCATTTTTTTCTTTTTAAATTTTATTTTAGCTGTGACTATCCATCTGTATTTATAGGAACAAACTGCAATGAAGAAATAAATTCACGCGTCTCTAGTCCAAACATGAGTGGAACTCACTGTCATGAGTCTCTTACCCCTGGGCAATTCATATCTCTGAATCCTCTCTTCTATACTAAGTGGTTTTGTCATCAATACTATAACCCCTATGTTTTACTCAATGAGCCTTGCAAAAACAAGTCAACAGGTTTGACACTGGCAGATGGAAACTATTATTGTATTTGTAGAGAAGGTATGCACTTATGTTTGTTTTAATGTTTGTTTGCTATTGTCCCCATGAGATGATAAACAGTTAAGAATGACCGAGAAATTCCTGTATGCATTAGTGATTGGGCAGTGCCTGATTCTAAGTTCAGGTTTAAAAGTATTCTAGACTTGAGAGAAGACTCGTGGTATAAAGTGCATGCCAAGGAGTTTGCTGACCTGAGTTTCGATCACCAGAACACTTGTTAAGCCTGACGGTGTAAAATACATCAATAATACCAGTACTCCTTCAGCAAGGTGAGAGAAGGAGATGAGAATCCCTGAAAGCTTGTGGGCCAAGTAACCTGGTTTATTCAGTGGCAAACAAAAAGAGACTCTGCCTCAATATGCGTCTAGGACAGGTTTGGGGTGTGTGGTTATGCAGTATATCTAATCCATTTTCAAAAACAATTGAAAGGAGAAAAAAAGAACATTAAAGAAATAATCAAGATAAAAATGTGTTGCTGAGCTAGGCAGTGGTGACACATTCCTTTAATTCCAGCACTCAGGAGGTGAAGGCAGACAGATCTCTGTGAATTTGAGGCCACCATGGTCTACAGAGACAGTTCCAGGCTATCCAGGTCAACACAGAGAAATCTCCATCTCAAAAAAAACAAAAAGAAAAGCAAATGTGTTGATAAGGAAAAATCCTAATGCAAAGTGACTACTTACAAAGAGAAAATTTGCATATACTCACACATGCACAGCATAAATGGAAGACAATGTAAGGAGACAGGGAAAAAACAAGATGGGATGCATAAATACTGACAGCAGAGGCTTTCCTCTGACCTCCATAAGCAAGCACTACTACATGTGCATCCTAATTCACACACAGACACAAATCTACACTCAAAATTTTTCAAAAGTCTCATCTTAAACAAAGATGCTGATAAATATTGGATGGCCACATCTAGAAGAAATCAAATATGTGGTGATATATTATGTACTGTAATAAACTTGCCTGAGGATCAGAGGACAGAGCCAGCCACTAGATTAGACATAGAGGTCAGGCAGTGGTGGCACACACCTTTAATCCTATCACTTAGGAGGTAGAGATCTGTCTGGATCTCTGTGGGGTCAAGTCCACAGCGGGCTACATGAGAGAAACAGAGCCAGGCAGTGGTGGCACACACCTTCCATCCCAGCACTTGAGATCTCATGCCTTTACTATGAAAGCACATACACCCTTAATCCCAGGAAGTGATGTCTGAGCAGAGAAAGGTACGTAAGGCGTGAGAAAACAGGAACTCTCTCTCTCTCTCTCTCTCTCTCTCTCTCTCTCTCTCTCTCTCTCTCTCCCCCCCCCCTCCCCGGGCTGAGGATTTCGTAGAGATAAGCTAGTGGCTGGTTGTTCTGCTTCTCTGATCTTTCAGCTTTCACACTAATATCTGGCTCTGGGTTTTTTTATTATCAGATCTTTTAAGATTCATGTTACACAAATGGATCCATATTTTTCTTCCTGCACAAAATTCAGCTTCAAATGGATCATGAAGCTCAATGAAAGGCCAGATATCCTGAATCTGATAGAAGAGAAAGTGAAGAATATTCTTGAAATCATTGGCACAAAGAAATGCTTTCTGAGCAGAGCAACAATAACACAGGTTCTAAGCTCATCAAATAATAAATGAGACCTAAAACTGAAAAGCTTCTATATCGCAAATGACACCATCATTTGGAAAAATTGGAAGGCTACACAAGAGGAAAAAAATCCTTTTTTTATTAACCAATTAAACATCCAATAGAAGGTTAATATCCAAAAAATAAATATAAAAAATTTTTAGCTGCATATCAAGAAAACAAAACAAATAACCCAATTTAAATGTGGGGTACAGATTTAAAAAAAAGAATTATGAGAAGAAACACAGATGGCTGAGAAATGCTTAAAGAAATGTTCAATAATTTTAGTCATCACATAAATGCAAATCAAAAATACTTTGAAGTTTTATTTTGCACCCATCAGAATGTCTAAGACCAATAAAACAAATGACAATTTATGCAGGCAAGAATGTGGGTGTGGTTCTCCTGCTGGTCCATGAGGGAGAAGGGACCAGAAATGGGGAACAGAGTTCTGGATTTCAGTGGCTGTGGCTAAGGTGGAGGTAGCCCTCGGGGAGATTACTTTGGTGAGACAACTCAACTTTACTACAGAGTATAGTAAATATATAGGATTGGGAAACCTGGGACAAAGCCTAATTTGCTTTAAGTGGCATGCTCCTATCATAAAGGTGGGGTTTAGTGGTAGCATGGCCCTATGAAAATAGCTAGAGCATGTCACTTAATTACCATATGGACCACAGGGGAAGAGAGTTTGCAGGGAACTATGTTAAGGGTCATCCTTGAGATAAGTCAGGCATCTGGGTCTAGAGACATCCTCCAGAAAAGGGTGGGCAGACAGCAGGAAGTAATGCTGAGGAGGGAGTCCTTCATGTTGCTGAGCTTGGAGAAAGCTGACAGGCCGTGACAGACTGAAACATCTTACCAGCAGGGCCTCTCCACATGTCGGGAGGGAGAAGGAGGACTTATCCATTGCTGATAGGGTTACAAACTTGTACAGCCACTAAGAAAATCATAGCTAATTCTTCAGGAAGCTGGAAGAAAAGCTACCTCAATATCCAACTATATAATTCTTGGACGTATACCCAAAGGAGTCCACATCTTACTATATATGGATACTTTCTCATTCATGTTCATTGCTGCTCTATCCATAATAGCCACAAATTAGAAACAATCACAGAGATTAGGTATAGAGTAGGGGAGGAGGGAGGAGGAGAAATCCTCCAAAAGAATGGGCAAAGAATATATAGTTATAGAGAGACATGAGATGGAACCCATGCCTAAGAATGCTCATGTGCTAAAACCCTGTGATTAAGTAGGACTTGGACCTAGGAAAAAAATTAAATGATATTGCTCTTCTAAGGAAACAGCAATAAAATGACTCCTAAGGACATTCTGGTATACTCATAGACCAGTGTCTCACTCAGCCATCATCAGAGAAGTTTCCTTTTGTAGTAGATGAGAACTAAAACAGAGACCCACAATGTGCAGAATGAAATATTTTGGAACACTCAGTCCTAAATAGGATGTCTTAGCAAACCCCTTCCCTCAGGACTTAGGGAACTATGTGGAAGAGGAGGTAGAAATATTGTAAGAGCCAGAAGAGATTAGATATCATCAAGGAAACAGTGTCTGTTAGACACAACAATACTAACAAATATGAATTCACAGAAAAAAAAGTCCATGTAATGTTGCCTAATGATATTCTGCTATACTCATACATTTGTGCCTAACCCAACTGTGATCAGATAGGCTTCAGCCAGCAACTGATTAAACGAGAGACAGAGACACTCAGCCAAACAATAAGTCAAGCTCAGAGAATCCTGGTTAGAGAGGGAAGAAGGATTGTAGGAACCAGAGGGATCAAGGATATCACAATAAGACCCACACAATCAACTAGCCTAGGCCCATAGGAACTTACAGATACTGAACTGACAGCCAGGGAGACTGCATGGGACTGGCCTAGGTTCTCTGCATATATGGGATAGTTGTGTAGCTTGGTCTTCTTGTGGGACTCCTAACAGTGGGAGCAGGGGCTGTCTTTGACTCTTCTCCTGGAATATAGGACCTATTCCATGTACTGGGTTGCCTTGATCAGCCTTAATGCAAGGGAGGTGCTTAGTCTTACTGCAATTTGATGACATGTTTTGTTGATATCCATGGGAAGCCTGCCCTTTTCTGAACAGAATGGAAGAGTAGTGGATTCCGGGACGGGGAGGGGGTAGGGAGGAGGGGAGAGCAAATGTAAGCTGCTGAGGGGAGGGGCTAGGAAGAGAGGGGAGAGCGGAGAGGGGAAAGAGCAGTCTAGTTGTAAAATAAATGAATTAATTAAAAAGAAAAAAATTCCATGTTTTGAAGAAACTGAGGTCACAAGACTCTTTTTTTTTCTTGAAGTTTCCTCACAAGCACTCAGAATTCTCCTCACATTACTCTGTTCTTGGACCTTGTTCTGACAATGAGGGAGGAGAAACTTTGGTTCAGAATATATTGTACGAAACAAAATTTATTTTTAATTAAAAATTAAAGTAGCATTATAGGAGGAAGCAAGAAGAATTTGGTAGCTTTTAGCAATTTTTCTTTTATTTAGAAATAATCTTTTTCAGTATAGGGTATTTTCCCTGAAGAAGCTTTTCTATGTAGCATTCTTAGAAATAGAAATCAATTAAAATGGTTCTGGAGTGTATCTCTGGATCCATCTAGAAATATAATATGTTTCTGCTTAGGTTTCTTTTGTTCCTAGTATCTGAGGTAAGTTTATCTCAAAAGACAGAGAATGAAAAGAGCAAGGGACATTATTGAAGCCCCCAGTGGCGGCCATACAGAATGGAACCATCTACACAGACACAATTCAGTGGGGATGTTTGCATGTAATTAGTGCTTGAATAATTTTCAATATAGCTGGAATGTATCACAAACCTGTGCAAAAATTTTTTAAAAAAAGTACTGATTGGAGCCTTATAACTGAAACTATCTCTTTTATTTCTGAGTCCCCTTCCTTTACCCTGTCACTGACTTTCAAAGGAGTTGTCAAAGGTGTTATTTGCTCTTGTGTTCACCAAGTCCAGGTTAGACTATGCTAACCAATAAAGAATTTTATTAAGAATTATTTTCATTTGTTAAATACAGGTAATTTTTTAAGGATATGTGGGCAAGTCTCTAATATTGCAAAAAGTGACAGAAACATAGGCACCTCATGAGTTTTGAAACTGGAAACAGAAAAGCTATTGATAATTGTTTTTTTCAAGAATGGCAAGGCTTTATACAGTACATAGAAAACCATTTTCTAAAACGGGGCAGGAAAATCAAGAGACAGAAAAAATTATATAAGTAGAATATTTAATACACAGGAGCACTCTGAAATTATAAAGACCATTTAAAGGAGTAATTTCCTTTTTAATTAGGAAGGGTACAACATTTTGAAAAGTATTCAGTATCAATGGAGGAGCAAATTTATTGGGAAGAATTATTCCATAGTTCTGTGTGCATCTTACTTAACTTCTTAGCCTTTAAGCACTAGCTAAATATTTTAAGTATCTACATCATAATTAATGACTTTAAATAAAACCTCTCACAATTTTACTACTGATAATTTCCTATCAAAAGGGCATACTTTTTCTTGATTCTTAATATGTTTATAATTTACAATTTAATACTGTGTATTATACATCTCATAATCTAGCAAGAATTCCTTCTTGGTGAGTAAGGAGTAGATTATTTTGATGGTATCCTGAAAACTTCTTTTAGCATATAAAACTATAACAATGCCATCTACTTGCGGATTCACAGTGGTGTTAGGTTTCTCTTTCCATAGCCTCCAGAGTACCTTAGATGGGAGTTAGTGCATAGACCCACAGCAAGAATTATGCAGGGAGAGAAAGAATACATGTGAGGACTCCATTGGCACCTTCCCTTCACAGATCTGGAAACCCTATGGAAGAGGAGGAGGAGAAATTCTAGGAGTCAGAGGTGATCGAAGATGCCAGGTGTAGCTAGAGTTTTTCTCTGGGTCCCGCCAAGCCCCGGCAGTCCCTTGGCCACTTATAAAATAAACATACAGACGCTTATATTATTTAAACTGCTCGGCCATTAGCTCAGGCCTATCATTGTCTAGCGCTTACTCTTATACTCAGCCCTTTTCTGTTAATCTATATGTCGCCATGTGTTCTGTGGCTTTACCTGCTGCCTCTACATGATGCTCCCTGGACGGCAGGCTGGTGTCTCCTCCTCTCTGCCTTCCTGTTCTCTCAGTTCTCCTTACTACTAGTCCTGCCTATAATTCCTGCCTGGCTACTGGCCAATCAGTGCTTTATTTATCAATCAATCATCCACAGCAGCCAGGAGAACATGGCCCACAGAATCAATAAGCAGTTCTCATATGGTTTCTCATCAACTAATAAAGGTTCATATGAGCTCACAGAAACACAAGGGGCAAGAATGAGGCCTGCATGGGTCTGCACTGGGTCCTCTGCATGTATTTATGGCTGTTAGCTTAATAGGTATGAGTATTTCTCTGATTCTTTTGCCTACACTTGAGACTCTTTCCCTCCTACTGGGTTTCCTTATCCAGCTTTTGTCTTATCATGTTATATCTTGGTTTTTCCTGTTTGTCTGTCATCTCTTAGAAGCCTGCTCTTTTCTGAAGAGGAAAATGTGAGAGGGAGTGGATGGGGGAGAGGGAAGGTGGATGGGGGCTGGGAGGATGTGGAGGTAGAGGAAACTGTGATTGGGATGTATTGTATGACAGAAGAATTTATTTTCAATTAAAAAAACTATTTTGAATCCATATATTTCCAATGTAAGTAGCTCAAAAAGTTCTTTTAAATCAGGTCTAACAATGATAGTAATGTTTGTTTAAATTAGCATTAGAAATTCAACCTATGTGGCTTACTTATGTTGATTGTTTTAATGTCAACTTGATATAAGATGTAGTCATCTGGCAGGAGGTAAACTCAATTGTAAAAATGACTTTTTTTTTTTTTTTTTTGGTTTTTCGAGACAGGGTTTCTCTGTGTAGCTTTGCGCCTTTCCTGCAACTCACTCTGTAGTCCAGGCTGGCCTCAAACTCACAGAGATCCTCCTGACTCTCTCTCCTGAGTGCTGGGGTTAAAGGCGTGTGCCGAAAATGACTTTTTAAGATTGTGCTTTAGGTTAGACTTTAGAGCATTTACTTAGTTATTAGTAATTGATTGGGAGAGGGCTAGCCTATTGCGGGTAGTGCTATCCTTGGGATGGAGGTTCTGGGTGCTATAAGAAAGCAGGCTGAATAAGCCATTGATAGCATGCCAGTAAGCAGCACTCCTCCATGGCCTCTGCCTCAGCCCCTAAGCACATATTTCTGAACTTGTGTTCACGGTGTTACGTTAGTCTATCCAGTCGACTACCACTCAAATATAACTGCAAACAAAGTGCCTGTGATGATTAGTAAGGGGACTACTTCCAGGGAAATGTAAGTGACATTCAGGTTTACCTTGAGGACCACAAGTACACTTTCTTTGGATCTCTGCCTAGCTTACTCATCAGCACATAAGATACTTTGATTTGTATGATTGCCAATTACAGTGAATGAATCCATTTTGATGCAGTGTAAGCTACTAAAATTCACAGATATAACTGGGCAACAGCCTTATTATGATCATGGTTTCCAAAGCAAAGTAAGACAATGCTTCTGTTTTTTGATTAGAAAACTGGTGGTCATAGACTACTGGCAATAGTCGAGAGGGTGCCTGAGCTGGTTTGCTCTGGTGATCAAATGACTGAATATCCTAACTGTCATCATAGAACCCTCATCCAGTGACTGAAGGAAGCAGCTGCAGAAATCCATGGCTGAGTCCCAGGCAGAGCTCCAGGAGTCCAGTCGATGAGAGAGAGGAGGGATTCTATGAGCAAGAGATATCGGAACCATGACTGGAAAAAGTACAGAGACAAATAGCCAAACTAGTGGAAACACATGAACTGTGGAGCAATAGCTGAGGAACCCCCATGGAACTGGACTAGACCCTCTGGATAAGTGAGACAGTTGTTTAGCTTGGACTGTTTAGGGGCCCCCAGGCAGTGGAAACGGGACCTGTCCTTAGTGCATGAGCCGGCTTTTTGGAACCTAGTGCCTATGGTGAGACACTTTGCTCAGCCTTGGTGCAGGGACGAGGGGCTTGGTCCTGCCTCAACTGAATGTACCAGGCTCTGTTGACTTCCTATGGGAGACCTTGCCTTGGAGGAGGCAGGAAAGGGGGGTGAGTTGGGGGAATGCTGGGGGGGTGTGTGGCAAAAGAAGGATGACAGGGGAATCTGTGGTTGGTATGTAACATGAATAGAAAAACTCTGAATTAAAAAAAAAAAGAAAACTAGGTGGTTTAATTTTCTCCATATACATATCAAATGTTTGTGAGTGGGAAATAGATGAGAAGGAGGCATAAAACCACGATAATTCAATGCAAGTCTCCTTTCTATATAAACCTATTTGTTTGTGGACATTTCTGTGATTGAAAAAAGTCATTGCTTTACAAAATAAAAATAGTGCATAGTAAAACATACAATTTCAGGAGGACCCTGGAAGCAAATGAGCTTTATTTATTTAGTGTATGTTTATACTTCTAAAGTTTTATTTTATGGTTCCTATAATTTCTTATGCCACTAAAACTATGCTCTGCATACACACATCTGCATTAAAACTGCACATGGGTAGCAGACAAGAAATACAAACCTTAAATTTATATTCTATATTAACTCACTAAGAAACATGTATTTATTTCATACAATGTGTCATTTCTCATGATAATATTAAGAAACATGAACATAGCACACCTACCATCAATTCAGTGTTTCCTGGAGAGGCACACAAATCAACTACTAAAGCATAATACAGTAACAATATTTACATTATGACGGTAATATGCACAAAACCGAGTATCTGTGGGTACATACAGAGCTCTCCTGGTTAGTGTGGCAATCATGAGTTGTCTTTCTTTGTACTTTGAATGTGTTCCCCAGTTTTTGTGTTATCAACTTACTACACTTCAAGTTATTGAGAGGTGGTAATCTTGAAGAGGTCATCACATGAATTGGCTCTTTCTCTCTCATATACACACTTGTCTATGCACATCACACACACACACACACACACACACACACACACACACACACACACACACGCACACACACACACACACACTTCTCATGTTCTTTTTCTTCTTTCTACAGACAAATATCTCCTTCTTAAGGGCTGATACAGCTCAAAGAACATAGCCATACATAAGATTTCTCATCTTCCAAAAGTATAAGCTAATATCTGTTCTTCATAAATTGCATGATTTCAGGTATTGGGAGACAGTAATGTAAGATAACCTATTATAGTTCACGTATTTTTTCCACGAGATTCTTCAGCAGGTGAAACTTCAGTTTGTCACAACAAAACCACTTCCTTCAAAATTTTATTTGATACTGCCTTGCAGTAATTCCTGGAATCCACAGTCGGGTAAACTACTTGTGTGTCAGTGAATACTCACAAGCATCACTTGGAAAATACTAATCTAAGATGCATGGTGAATCCCACCCTTCTGAATACTGTGATTCATCAGTGTTTGGTTATGTGACTGGGAGAATGACATCCAGAACTGTTTATAACTGATCTTGAGGAAAAACTTTTTTGTATCTGTTAGTCATAGTTTTGGTATTGTCAACCACCAGGTTTCCTTTCCATGAAGTTTTGTATACAGTAGAAAAGCTTTTAAAAGGAGTGTTCTAGAAACTCCCTCTTTTGAATATGAATTTATATTTTTATTCATTTTTTGAGAATTTCATTTATGAATACATATATGAGTACAAAGAATTTATAACTGTCCTTTCCTCCTTCCAACTCCTACTATGTCCCTCCACCCCCTCTAGAATATTTGGCATCTTGTTCTTTATTATTGTTTCATATAATTATACTATCTAAATAAATAGACAGAAATATATACATTTATAATGCACCCCAATGACATACACATATATATGTATATAATACATATATACATATATATTATATGCATTTAGATCTGACCACCTGGGATTCAATAACCAACTAGAGGCTCATTCCTAGAGGCAATTGATTCTTCCTTCCTCAACAGCAAGTAATCACTGGAAGTCCTTCATCTAGGGGTGAGTCCTTGTGAGATTTCCTCCATCTACACTGTCATGCCATCTCATCTTTTCATTATTCAGGTCATTTTAGCCAGTCATATTGATAAAATTTCATGGGTACAGACTCCCTGTTGTATGAAGAAGAAACTAGCTCAGAGCAGACAATTTGGTCCTTTGACTCTTAAAATTGTCCTTCCCCCTCTAAGGCAATATTCCTTGATTCTTAGGTGTAAATGTTGTGTTGTAAATGTATCAATTATGGTTAGTCACCCCACCATTAATTTTCTTCATCATTTTGATCATTTTATTTGTGCTATAACAAATAAAGCTTGCCTGGAGTTTAGAGGAAAAAGCCAGCCACTATATTAAATATAGAGATCAGGCAGTGGTAACACACGTCTTTAATCCTAGCATTCGGGTGGCAGAGATTCATCCAGATCAAGGTCACACTGGGAACAGAGCCAGGCATGGTGGCACACACCTTTAATCCCAGCACTAGTTAACCATAGAGGTCTGGAGGCCTGTACAGACAGACAGGAAGTGGTAGAGCTAGACAGAAAGAGGAAGTGATATAGCTGGGAGGAGAGAGGAAGTAAGATGGCAGGGCACAGAAAGGTATATAGGCATGAGTATACAGGAAATAGCTTTCTCTGGAGGCTGAGGAGTTGGTAAGGTGAGGTTGGCTGTGGCTTGTCCTATTCCTCAGTTTTTACCCCAATATCTGGCTCCATTTTTTTTTAATTAATAATACTACTTGGCAATTCATCTTACAAGTTTTGGCTTTTTGAATTGTCTTCTTCTGTTGCATAATGAAACTTCTTTACTGAGAAATGGGAGCTAGTTTTCTACACTATGAGGATAAATATTTAGCAATGCTCTTAGAGATAATAATGGTTTAGGGAAGTAAAGCATTATGTTTTCATCTAGGGTCTATTTCCTCTCCAGGTTCAGGCAGTTGAGTAGGTTTAAACTATAGGATGCATCCCTTCCAATTGAGCAGGCCTGAAGTCCAGTTCACCAACTGTTGCTTACACTCATGGATTTGAGCACCACTATTGCACCTTTAGGAATATGTTATTATTTTGGTAATTGTAGTTCATAGAAGTTACAGTTCAATAGGACTAGCTACTGTTTTTCTCCCATGACAGCTTGCAGAAGTCCTTCAGTTAATATGAGATATAGTCATCAGAGTAGGAGACTTCTGGGCCAGATCTAGCTCTATTTCTCAAAATCCTGTCTCTGAAGTGTTTTGTGCTTTTGAAAATAGGGTCCTACACTCACATTTTGGGAAGCAACCGAGGGTAATGTCAGGAATCTCTATTGTTTGAGAGTATTGTGGAATATTTTGACCAACAACCCAGAGGCTTGACAATGAGGTTTTTAAGCTTTTGATAAATAATATTTTAATATTTAGTTTTTGCATATTGTTGTTTGTCCAATCACGTGAAATCCTGATATTTCTCCTACCAAGGCTAGGAGCAAATATTACCTTTACTAAGACATTTAATGTTGTATAACACTCAGAAAAGCAGCGTTTGGCACACATTATTAAGGGAATGAGATAAATGGTAAAGATGTAAAAACTGAGTTCATATTCTAGTTCCTAATAAAAGAATAAAATATTACATGAGAATTAAGTAAGTAAATATGATTTTACGTAAAATATTGTGAATGTGTTTGTTAATAGCAGGCAATAGACTTATTTTAGCAAATACAGTATATATCCAGTTTAAAGTCATTTCATTCTTGAAAGATATTCACTCTCAATTATTTTTATTAATATTTTTATTTTATGATTAATTTAATTTGACATATCAGCCACGGATTCTCCTATCCTCCCTCCTCCCACCCCCAGCCTTCCTCCCCAACCAACCCACCCCCCCATTCCCACCTGCTCCAAAGCAAATCTTCCTTGGGGAGTCAGCCCAACCTGGTAGGAGGAGACTAGACCTGCCTCAACTAGCAATTATTTTTAAAGGGTTATTTTGCAGCTTTCTATTTTAAAATTTGGCTCAGTTTACTAGGCACAGTATATCTATATAAAATACTTTTAATTTATGGCAAAAAGCTTAACTTCCTAATATCCCAAACTAATGCATGTGTCACAAAGAGGAGATGTGGAATTATTTCTTAAAATGAGACTTTGCTGAGATGTGAAATGTAGTACTTTGGGTGTCTCGTGCAGTGTTATCATTGAAGACAGAATCAGATCATTTCTGTGTGGTATTGGTTTGCAACTAGTGAACTGATACTGATGGAGTTGTAGTATCTGGGGAGACAAGGAGATTTATTTAAAAGTACCTTTTACTGCATTAAATACACTAACACTAATCTCCCTAAGATTCTTGATTACAGGAAACAATTCTTACATTAGAAAAGTTTCTCTAAATTAGAAACTATTCTTTTAACCATAAGACATTTCCCAACTAGTCATTATGGTGGTATTTTATTTGTACTAAAATGTGATTTTAATTGTATGTTAATAAATAAAGTTGCCTGGAGGTCAGAGCTATTAAAGCCATAGCAAGAGCCTGGCGTTGGTGGCGCACGCCTTTAATCCCAGCACTTGGTAGACAGAGCTAGGTGGATCTCTGTATGTTCAAGGATACAGCCAGCATTGGAGACACACACCTTTAATCTCAATACCAACCATAGAAGACCTGGAAGTCTCTACAGACAGGCAGTGACGAGGCAGTCATGTGTTTGGGTTTACAACCAATGAGAAGGCAGAACAGAAAGACTATATAAAGACAAACACACAGGAAGTAGGTCCCTTTTCGGAGAGCTCTCTTGGCTGAAGAGGATCTCTGAAGTAGGAAGGGTAAGGCTCTTAGTTCTGACCTCTTGGCTTTCTTCTCTGAATTGGCTCTTTCTTTATTTAATAAGACGGTTGGTTACATCTACAAGTCATACCATCTATTAGTTTTAAATGTCAGTGAAAACATATATTATAAAAATTAATCAAAAACACAGTAATATTAAATATTTACAAAATTTAGATTTAGATGCTTTTCTACTCTTATCATTTAAAGTTAGCTAAGACCAGTGTTAAAAATGTCACTAATGTATATTAAAAGCATTAGTTTTATGTACACATACTCAGCAATTTAAATCTGAGGCCTCTCCTAATATAAATTATTTTGAAAACATTAACCTCTTCACTAATGTGTTTTCACAAAATAACACACAATTTTAAAAAAATGTCTCATTAGAAAATGTTTGTTTTAATTAGTATTAAGTACAAGGAAAGTCAACATTTTAATTAAGAAGAAATTAAATTAATGCCTTTAGATGCTTTTAAAGATAATTTTTAACATTTATTTTTACATTTATTCATTTATTTTTTCCAATATTTTGTTGTTCTATTAATTTGTATAGTGTTGGAATTCAACTAAATAATTTATTTCAAGGGTGACATCTATTTTACTCATATCCAGGCTTTCCTGTTCCCTCCTTTTGCCAACCTTCCTCATACCTTCCTTATTATATGTGTGGGTGTTTATAGGTCATACATATTCAGTTTGTTAATCAATAAGTTACTCTAAAAACACTAAATGAGAAAAATTTAGAGACTTTTCTCTGTCTGACTTATTTTTGCCTAAATGTTACATACATTTAAAGGAAATGACATAATTTTATTTTTATGGTTAAATAAAATTCTATTGTCAGGGCTTCAGCGGTGGGAACTGCTTGCTTTCTCTTGTAGAGAACCTGAGTTCCAGCACTTCCATCAGGCACCTAACAACCATGGGTAACTACCACTCTAGGGGATTTGATGCCTTTTCTGGCCTCTTTGGGAATCTGCATCCACATGCAAAGATTCCTGAATAGACACACACAGTTGTTGAGCATGATTCTCGAGTCTGCAACATTCCTTCCACACTGAAAGAAAATTCTTCCCTTCAGAATGGAGGCGAGGCATTGAGCCTCAGGAGGTAAACCAAAGGTTATGTTTGCTGGATAACAAAACTATGGGGATTCTTTAGTGCCCTTAACTAGTCGTAAAAGGAGGTAAACAGTTGCTAGGGGTGGAGACTCTGACCAGACAAACTGCAGGAGGAGGAAGACATTCTCACTACGCAACTGCCTACAGGCTGCATAGAATGCTCCCTCGCTCCTCTTTTCTGACATTATTACCTATGATGTGCTTTCTAGCGACATAAATTTTGCATCATCCCCACTTCTTGTAAGTAACCCCTCACCCATATTGTGATTAATAATCCTAATTAAAAAAAACAAACAAACACTTATTAGTTCACCAAATTAGATACTGGTACAATTCTTGCTTTCTGTCCTAGTCTTCCTTTATGGGGTGAATTGACCTGTGTATGTTGACTCTTCCCAGAAAAAGTGTGCCACAGGATACCCTTGCACAGACATAATTAAAAGCAAACATAATCATAATAATATTCAAGTGTTTATATATACCACATTTTACTTTTTGTATTTAAAATATTTTTGGTATACTATATTTTGCTCATAATCATTCCCCTCGCCCAACTCCTTCCAGATCTTTCCCACCTCTTTATGCAAACAACTTGATGTTGTTTCTCTGTACCTCTCACCAAAAAAAAAAAAAAAACAAAAAAAAAAAACAAGCATACAAACAAAAAATCCAATAAGCAAAAGATACAAAACAAGCCAAAACAGAACAAAAGGGGAAAAAAGTTTGGAGACTGTCTTTTTTGTTAGCCAAATATTCCTGGACATAGGGCTTGTCTTAAAATGTTAGTACCACATTTTCTTTAACCATTCTTCTGTGGACAGATGGTAACTGAAAGTTTTCTTGTGCCCACCCAGCTACCCTGTCATTGCAGTCCCACCTACACTTCCTCCCTAACTACTGGCCAATGAGCATTTTATTTATCAGCCAATCAGAGCAACACATTCACAGCATGCAGATCATCCCACAGCACCTGCCCTTTTCTGTCTAATCAAAAGGGAAGGGTTTAACTTTCACATAGTAAACTCACATATAACAAAACAGCTATCAAGCAAGAATTACAGTTACAATATCCAGTCTCTCTATATATTTATTTGGCAAATTCAAAGAAAATATTCTATTTATCCTATATTTGTGAGTCTAAAGTTTCATATCTAATTTATCTTTTATCATAACCAAGGAAAATTTTAACTATCTAGTCTTCAACTACATCAAAGAACTCAGAAGGTTGTAACAGACAGACACCAGAGGCTGAATACACTTTGAATAATTTTTCAAATGTATGTACAGCTGTAATATGGTAGTTCTGTTTTTACTTTTGTGTGTAACCTCCATACTGATTTCCATAGAGGCTGGATCAATTTTATTTCCCTAGCAGTGTATAAGGACTTCCCTACCTCACGGTATCATTGTGCTTACTTTCATTTCCATAAGTATAGCCATATTGACCAGACTGAATCCTAATGTAGTTTAAATTTTCATTTTCATCATTGCCAAGGTAGATGATTTTTTTTTTCACGTTCATGTCTATTTCTAGTCTGTCTTTTGAGAACTATGATGTTTAGTCTACTCGCACATTATTGATTAAGTTGTTCACTTTTTATTTTTTGGGGTGATTTAGTTCTTTATATATTCTAGATATTAGTCTTGTCCAATGTCTAGCTACACAGCTTTCCTGTCTTCATGTGGGCTATTACTTCATTCAATTAATTGTTTACATTTTGGTTTAGTGGCTTTTAAAATTCATTCTACTCTATTTGCCAATTCTTGTTAAGAATTCCTAAGCCAATGTTATTTCTTTTCAGAAAATCTTTGTCTGTACCTATATCTCAGAGCATTTTCTCTCTTTCTATTTTACAGTTTCAGTTATTAAATTAAGGGACTTCACCTTGTAGACAAATTACTAAGCTGTCTTATTAAATAAAACACACGGAGCCAAATATAGGGGAGAAAGCCTTAGAGATCAGGGAAATAGGAATAGTCACCAACTAACCTTACCTCACCACACTGCAGCTTCTAAAGTGAGCTACTTCCTGTCTACCCACACCTTTATTGCCTTGCTGTTCTGCCATCTCATTGGCTCTTAGCCCAGCTACCTCACTTCCTTGTCACTGCCTGCCTGTACAGACCTCCAGGTCTCTATGGTTGGTACTGGAATTTAAGGTGTGTGTCACCACGCTTGGCTCTGTTCCTCCCTAGTGTGGCCTTGAACACACAGAGACCCTGCCTGCTAAGTGATAGGATTAAGGGCACGTGCTACCACAGATTGACTTTTGTGTTTACTTAAAATGGCTTGCTATTTCCTCTGATCTCCATGCAAACTTTATTTATTAACATATCAACAAAATATCACCACATTTCAGCACAAATAAAATATCACCACATCACCCATTTGAATTGTTAGTGTAGGTTACAGACACAGTCTACCTCCATTCTTCTGTGTGTGGTTCCCCAGTTTTCTCAGCATCATTTGTTGAAGACAGCTTTTTCATTGCATATTTCTGGCATCTTTGTCAAAAATGACGTGCCTGTAGCAATGTGGGTTTACCTCTATGTCTTCTGTTCTATTTCATTTATCCATTTTCCTGTTTTTGTGCCAATACAGTTCTTTTTTGTTACTATGGATCTATAATACAATTTTAGATTAGCTATTGTGATACCTTCATCATTGTTTCACTCAAGATTGCTTTGGCTAGCTCAATTTACTTCTTTTATTTTGCAAAAGATGATTTTTTAACTCTTTCATCAAAATATACCTGTGTTGTACACATTTTTTTTTTCTCTATAGACTTTCATTTCTACTTACTCTACCTGATGCCATTCTAATGTGAGAAAGTCAGGAGATAGGTCACAATAATCAATGACTCTTATTTTGAAGGTCTTTTTTTTTTCCAATGAAAAACTCTCCAGTGTTCATGCACTTGTCTGCCTATCATGACTCCTAAACAATAAAGTCCAAACAGAAAGGATTTTTAAAGTGACCCCTTTAATCAAGTTTGGTGTATAGTCTAGTTTTCCATAATTGTCAAATAACTAAATTTATTCTGGAATGGGATAATGGAAGCCATTTAGTCATTTGCTGCAGCAGTAAACACACAGGCCAGTAAGAGAAGGATTGAGAGAACACCCAATTGGAAATGCTCCACTGTTTTTGTGTGTAAAGAACCATTCTACAGTCAGCGGGGTACAACCAGTGAGAACTCTGCATGAAAGTAAATAAATGCCTAACAACACAGAACTAATTTACTGCATTTTCTATCTGAACAGTTTTTAGGTGGATGGCATACATCCAAATCGAGTACTCTCTCTCCCAAATGAATATAAGATTCTAATTCTCAAGACAATAGAATATGCAGTTTGACATTAAGCATACATATAATTTCAGCCCTTACACTCTCAGAACTACTTTCTTAATAAAGATTTGGTCTGGCTTGTATGCAGTCTAAGTTCACTTTACTTTTCTCCAGATACCTGCTACATTTCTGCAACCTCATTTCCCACAGCCTGTTGAAATATGTTACTAGGTTTAAATCAAACTCCATCTTAGAAATGTCAAATTTAATGAATAAGAAGAAAACTCACAGAAATCCCAGTTATCCTATGAGCTATCTCAGTTCTGGGCCCCTCAGTGTCCTGGTTCATCAGCTCAGATTAATCATGGAGGATTCCTGGGACTTCAGAGCCAAGCAGTGCCCCTGAGAGATAGTGCCTCAAAAACAGTGTGAAGAAATATCCTAGTGTCAAAATGTCCTGCCTTGCTGAGAAAACTAATCATGCTGAAAGCAGGAACGTTGAAGTACATCCCACTTTCTAAACCTCTAGCTTGCAGAAAGTTGAACACAATAAAATATTTAAAGAATGGAATGTTCTCTGAAATAGAAAGACTCGAAAACACTATGACTTTTACAACTTCATTATAAAAACGGGAATGGCAACTTAACATTGTGGAAGTGAGTGGTTCAGAAAAGACAAGAAAACTATATTAACATGGAAATAACTCACTTTACTTTTGTTTTAATCCTAATACACTGAAGAATCCAAAAGTATAGCTCAAAAGAATAAATTAAAATCTCCATTTACTGAGTATAAGGAAATGTCAGATGTGGATGGGAAAATGGCTCAGCAGTAAGAACACTTGCCACACTGGCCTGACCACTTGAGGTCGATCCCCTGAACCCATGTAGAGGTGAAAGACAGAACAAGCTCTACAATGTTGTCCTAATGCATGAACCATGGCATGCACTTGCATACAAATACACAAAATAGTACTACTACTGCTACTAATAATAATAATAATGTGAAAACTGTGCACCAAGATTTTTAAATTAGCATTTCATGATGCATATTCATTCCACTGTTCTTCCTTTATCTATTCTAAGTGACTGTATTTTAAATATAAATTTAAAGAATATTTTTGCCCATTTTATTTATTCTAGCATCAAAAGAGATTTATTTATGCAATTTTATTTGTGGGAATATGTGCATACCTGTAGGAGTTTATGTGACTATGGTGTGTGTATATGCCCACTGAGGCCAGCTAGTGTTGGATTGCCCTGAACTGGAATTACAGGCACTTGTGATTGCCTGCTGTGGCTGCTGGAAAGCAAACCTTGTTGCTCTGCAAGTGCAAGATGAGTTCTTAACCACTGGACCATCTCTCCAACCCCTTCATCTGTCTTATAAATTAAAGTGTTTTCAAAAGTCAGTTGATATAACTCTACATCGAGGTGTCTCTAACAATCTTGTTTGTTTCTATTGTTTTGTATTTCTACTTCATTCCTTTCCTTTTGTGACTAAACAGTCTTCGGCATTCCATATTATTTCCTGCCAAAGTAACAGCCAGATTTGACAAGACACCAGCATCCGCTTCCCTGATAGACTCCAATAAAGGGAGTTTGGGACTTTATCAGAAAGTACACAGCACAGCAGATGGCAGTGATTAGTGGTTTGCTATGGGAAAGGATATACAATAGGCCAACCCATGCTCTGCCACAGGAATATGAGAGAGGACATCTGAGAGACATTTTTACTAAGCAGGAGATGTCAGAGCCAAAAACGTCAGGTTATATAGACACTGACTAGGAAGCTGCTCTGTGGCATGCCTGTGTCATCCCTGCAAACAAATGATACTTTGAGCATAAAGAGATAGTTCCTTCATAAAGAAAAGACACTTTCTGAGAAGGAACAGTTAAAAGCACTATGAGAGAGAGACTGCTATTCCTGGGCAGCTGGACCACCTTCTGCATTAGATGCTCGGGTTTTAGCCTTCCTCTACACTGCTTCATATATGTTGCTTTGAACATCTTTCCACTTTATTTTCTTTCATAATTTTTAAATGTTTTTTTCATTTTTCTTTATTAAGAAATTTTCTACTTACTCTACATACTACCCACAGATCACACTTCCTCCCTCCTCCCACACTGAGCCCTCTCTCCCAAGCCACCCTACATCCCCACATCCCCCAAATCAAGGTCTCCCATGAAGAGTCAGCAGAGCCAGGCACACTGAGCCTAGGCAGGTCCAAGCCCCTCCCCACTGCACCAAGGCTGTGCAAGGCGTCACACCACAGGCACTGGATTCCCAAAAGCCTATCCATGCACCAGGGATAGATCCCAATCCCCCTGCCTGGGTGTCCCCCAAACAATTTGAGCCAAACAACCATCTTCCATATCCAGAGGACCTAGTCCAGTCCCATGGGTGCTCCACAGCCACTAGTCTACAGTTCATGGGCTTCCACTAGTGTGGCCGGTCATCTCTGCACGTCTTCCCATCATAATCTCAATGTCCCCAGCATGCAGAATCCCTCCTCTCTCTCATTGATTGGATTCCTGGAGCTCAACCTGGTGCCTGGCTGGGGATCTCTGCATCTGCCTCCATCAGTCACTGGACAAAGGCTCTCTTAGTCCAATTAGGTGCTGGCGGGCTCTCTAAATATGTTTTTCATTAAAATGTAATTACATCACTTTCTCTCTTCATTTCCCTCTTAAAATCCCCTGTCTAGTCCCCTCAATCAACTCATTCCATGTCCATTCACCCTGACTTTCAAATTAGTAACCTTTTCTTCCATAATTATTAATAATAATCTAATATATATATATATATATATATATATATATATATATATATATACACACACATAATGTGTGTCCCTTTCTACAAATATATAAACACAAGTGCTTTGTGTGTATATGATTTCAGGGTTGACCACTTTATTTTGAACACTCAACTGGGTGCTAAGACAGAATATAGCTAGGAATTATGCTACTCTAGCCAAGTGGAGATAGATTCTTTCCTAAATCGCCTCCTGTTACATGGACTTTATATCCAATTAGACAGCTGTTGGTTACCACTGATATTAAGTTCCAATTATTTCACCTGTAAGGATATGTTTTCATGCTGACAATTGTTTATAGGTGTCACAACAGGGTGGAAGTATTCATTATTCCCTTCCCTAGAGAGCTTGCATATTATTTTCTAGTACTACAGACACTAGATACCAGGAAGGATACTTTCAGGTTATTTCCTGTTCAAACAATGTCCTGTGTCCTATGTGTGCAGTGACTTCAGCAGTACAGGCTTATTTTCAGGTGATGACAGGAAATCAAGGGCAATATCCATAGTTTATATAGGTTTGGGAGACTGCCTAACCCAACCATTCAAAAGGTGATCGTTCATGCCTGGTAGTTGTGTTTTTGTTAGTCAATGGTTATTGTGTAAAGCCTTATCAGCCTTAGAGGCAGAACTTCCTTTAATTTATATATGCATTGTTTACAGTTTTAGTTAGATATAAAAGAATAAGATTCCTGCAAGCTTTATCAAACAATTTCTGTGTTATTTGCCCCTCCTTCCTTCTCTTTCTGCATTGAGCTCCTTCCTCCCTTCGTATGGACAGCTCCTAACCATTTATCTGTTTACACCTTTTATATCATCTATTTTCTCCTCTTCTCCTCTCCACCCCACTCCTATGATCACTTTACACTTTCCTAACTTCTGCCCTTATACTCAATGATATAAACTAAAATCTGAAAACACCCAGAAGAATGTAATTAAACCCTTATCTATCACTCTAAACAACAAATAGCTCCAAGTATATTGAAGATCTCAGTTTGAAGTCTGAAGTTCTAAAACCATTAGAAGAAAATATAGGTAGTATCTTATGAAATACAAGTATAGGAAAATAACTTTCTGAATAAGACTTCATTTGCAAAGGACTTAAGACAAACAAAATGGGATCCCATAAAACTAAAAGGCTTCTGTACAGCTAGGAAACAATTGGGTTAACAAGAAATACACAGAATGGAAGAGAATCCTTGCAGGCTATACATCTGATAGAGGAGGTACTAGTATTCAAATTATAGAAAGAAATTTAAATAAAGAGAGTAGTGGAAACAGATGACTAATTTTTAGAAATGAGCTAGAGCTGGGTATCTAAACAGACTTCTCAATTGAAAAAAAAATAAAAATGACTAAGAAATACCTCAAAAAGTGTCCATCATCCTTCTCAACTGTGGAAATACAAATTAAAACAACTTTGAGATTTCATCTCACTCCAGTCAGATTAGCTAAGATCCACAAAACAACTGACTGCAAATGCTGGCAAGGTTGTCTGGAAAAGGGAACCCTCATTCACTGTTGGCAGAATGCAAATTGGTACTGCCACGCTAGAAATCAATATTAAGAACCTTCAATAAGCAAAACAAAAACCAACTACATGACTACCTATGCACCTTCTCTGCATGTGCTCAAAGGACTCGACTTCTGTCCAGAGACAGTTGGATATCAACTTGTTCATTGCTGCTCTATTCACAGTAACTAGGAAATGGGAACAACCTAAATGTCTTTTAGTATATGAATGGATAATGAAAATGTAGTACATGTATCTTTTGAATACCAGTCAGCTGTTAAAAAAATGTAATCATGAAATTTGTAACTGAAAGAATAGAACTAGAAAAAAATTATATTAACTGAGGTCACTCAGATCCAGAAAGACATAAGTCACATGTTCTCTCTTATATGAGCTTCCTTCCCCCCTGCCTTCCTTCCTTCCTCCCCATCCTTCCTTTTTACTTTCTTTTTTGAGACAGGAATAAATATGTCACCTAGACTAACCCGGAACTGGCTATGGAGACTTTTGTATTTGAAATGGATGTAGAAGTCTGAAATTCTGTTGAGTGCCAGAATTTCAGACTTCTACATCCATTTCAAAAAAAATGTTTTTGCTATTTATTCATAGTTTTGTCTCTGAAAAACAAAATAAATAAAATAGGCTTTTATTCTAAATAATTATAGAAATATATTAACAAAATAAATAATAATAAGTGCACTTTGCTATACTGTTCTGTATCCTGGGATGTATATCTGTGGCCATTGCAAATAGTAGAATAATCCACTGCATTTGAGAAAGGGATAACATGTGAACTCTTTCTCATGAAAATATGTTGAAACCATCATGATTGCCTTTTTTATTAGACTGTGTAACTTTCATCTTTTAATAAATCTGGTTGTGTTTAAATGGATGGCTGACTGTGTAGTCATAATTTGAAATAATTTGTTTTCTTTGAATCACTGGACATGAAAAGCCATTAAATAATTTTCCACATCTGCTGTCTTGAATAAACTTGATCATGAAGGTTCTGATTTACTTTAAGATTTTCATCACATTAATTCATTTGCTTTCCAGATCATTTAAATGGATTTTCATTCAAATATTCAAAAACCTTGTAAACAACACTGACATCAGCAGTAACCACATTCCCAGGAGATTACAGTACAGTATTCTTCTTCAATTATTCCAGTTGATTCTACTTATCTGGAACTTGGCAAAATCCCATTCATTTGGCTTTGGTTTTGTTTGTTTTTATCTTTTTGCTTTTTTAATGAAATGAGATTTTATTCCATTCAAAATATTCCAATTATAGTTTCCCCTATCTATACTCCTTGCAGTTCCTCCTCTCCTCCCCTCTCATCTGGATTCACTCCTTATCTGTCTCTCATTAGAAAACAGTCAGTCATCTAAGAGATAAAAAATAAAATAAGATAAAACAAAATCAAATAAATTGGAATAGGACAAAACAAAGAGAAGGAAGAGAACCGAAGACACAAGAGACAGATGTAGATACAGAGACACACCTTTCACACATTCAGGAATGCCATTAAAAACAAACAACAACAACAAAAACCCAGAAGCCATAGTATATATGCAAAAGCTGTAAGGTTTAGAATATGTGGTGTACACAAGTCAGTTATAGATGATTTTTTGTATTATGTTGGAGCAGGTATAATATATGTTACAGGTCTTGTAGTTTTTCTAGATTAATTTCTTAATGTTTGTAGTCAAATTTGTCAGGGGATCTTCCTTGATCAAACCTGATTTTCTTTAACCCATAATGAATCCACAGGCTCTCATTTCCTGTGGAAATAAAAGCATAACCTCTTCCCCAAAGCAATATACCACTTGACTTAAAATTTGAAGTCAAAGTATTTTTAAAATATAGAGGTTGGTTTACTCTAAAACCTTTCAAAATCCAATGTCTCTTAGCAGTTATCATTCCTTCATTAGCAGTCAAAAAATTCAGACATCACAATAATATACAGGATCCAGATTCTCTATGTATTTCCCATCTTTATATGGCTTATTTTATTTTTTATTACTTTATTCATTTTTAAAGGACTTTACTTTTTTTCTTAAACTATTTTTAAATATCCTTTCTCTCTCTCTCCCGAGCTTATATATATTTTAAATACATTACAAC
This sequence comes from Peromyscus californicus insignis, assembly GCF_007827085.1. Taxonomy (NCBI): domain Eukaryota; kingdom Metazoa; phylum Chordata; class Mammalia; order Rodentia; family Cricetidae; genus Peromyscus; species Peromyscus californicus. Next base: position 44,746,672 of record NW_026294491.1, on the reverse strand, counting down.
CTGTTTAGAGGTTATTTTTTCTTCATCAGAATCTGTCTTTACTGGTATCTGTAATTCTTTTCTGTCTGCTTGAGCAAAAACCCTAAACCCACCACTCAGCGCACAGCTAGGAGATGCCTCTCTATACTGCTGCCTGTGTGAGACTTCAGGAACCCACCATGTGGCTTAGCTCATGGCATGCTGGCAATTGACAGGAGAGGCATCTCTGTACCACAGCAGGTATGAGACTCAAGACCAGGAAGTGGCTTCTGGCTCCATTTCTGTTGCATTTAGAACCTCTTTTAAAACTTTCTCAGGTTTTATTTACATGTATATGGCCCTGAATATTGGGTGCCATTTTTAGGCAGAAGTTCTTTCCCACCCACCCATTCCCAAATAACCAACACAGAGGCTTAAGATTAATTATAAATGCTTGGCTAAAAGCTCAGGCTTATTACTAACTAGCTCTTTTAACTAAATTAACCCATTTCTATTAATCTATGTATTGCCAGATGGCTCGTGGCTTTATCTGTCCTCCAGTACGTCTTGTTCCCTGTGTGTCTCCCGATGACTCCTCTGACTCTGCTCTTCCTCTTCCCAGCATAATCCCTAAGTCAGACTCTCTAAGCAAATCTCTTCTTGCCCAGCTATTGGCCTATCAGCTTTCTATTAACAATAAGAGCAATATATATTTACAATACAAAGATTGTTTCGTAGCAGTTAATTAACTGACTATTGCTCATTTATCATCTCTCTTTTCCTTTGTGTGTGTGTGTGTGTGTGTATGTATGTGTGTGTGTAATTGTAAAACTGGATCCTTTAATAAATTGTTAATTGTTTATAAAATACTGAATAGCTCTACCTTGTCTAGATGGAAAAATTGTGTTAATAAAACCTGTAGACAGAACTGCTTATGTGTCACTTGATACACAGATCAACTTCAAGCTTTCAATGTATGTCAACATATTCCTGTCTTGTACATAAGTGACTAACTTATATGTATATTCCTGTTCCTGAAATAACAAATTCCCAAGGAGTAAAAAGATCAAGATATGTTAAATCTAGAATAAATAAATAAGGAACCAAAACTGTGTTTTATTAACAACTTGCTATATATTCAAATGTTCCAATGTATATTGTATATTCTTTACTTTTTAAAAGTGGACTTGATATAGAGTATGCTCCCATGAATAAAATCTGGAGAATAAAAGAAATAACCTTGCTATAAATAATACACAATTTTTAAAAAAATGTGACAAGCTTAGTCACTTAAACTTTGTATGCTAAATATCAGCAAACACCTTTGTGAATTTGAACTTCAAACATAAAACACAGTTCAAATGGCTCTTTAATATTATTGCTTCACAACATAAACATTTTCTACATATAAAGCCAAAATTCATGATTTCAAGGATATAATATCTCTAAATCTCTAGAGAAAAATTGATTAATGAAATACAAATTTTCATATTGTTTTAGCATATCCACATGCTAATATTTGTCTAAAAATTTGTTGAAATTTCAAGTTTCATTTATTGCTTGTTTTGAAGGAGCTGGGCTAATGTGAGTTCCTAGCCTGAGGGTGGCTAGGTAAAAGTTAATTCAATATTAAGCTCTTTGCTGGAAAAAGTAAAAAACGTGAGAGCAAGGAGACAAGATTGGCAAGAAAAATAACAAAGCAATGGAAGCACTTCAAGAGAATAAGGGATCAAAAGACACAAAAAGTTACCCAATCCAAGATGTATGTGAGTGCTTTTCCTAAAGAATGTTGGTGGTTTCATAGAACTTGGTAAGAATTGCTGCATGCACAGTCTCTTTAAAAGATTTTAATCATTACTCTTCATATGTTCCGTCATATAAATAAAAGCATTAAATGTGTGCTATACCACTAGTGTATTTTTTAATTTTTATATTGCAAGATACTCCAGATACTGAGATTTCCAATGGGATCACTAGAATTCAAGAAGTAATAACACTCACTGAGATGTTCACTGTTGCTGCTCTCGCTGCTGCTAACAATGTTGAAATGAGGTGCTAAGATCAATGGGGCTGCAAATATGTATTATAAAACATTTGCTCGGACTGTTTGAAAAGTTAGCAATCTCCTTATTTACATAACTTCTTTCTTTTCATTATAAATAATGGTGATTAGCATTGTCTGAATGTGATACGGGTTAATTGCAACTACCAATTGCAAATGTAAGGCTGATATGTATTACCATATTGATTCAATAATAAGTAAAAAAACAGTAATTATCATTAATAACTATTTTATCACATAAAATCTCTGCAGAGAAGAAGCTATAAACCAAGATGCGTTAGGTTAGGTTTTTCTTGATGTTGAATTCTCATTGTTAGAGAATGTATTCAGAAATGCTGCTGCATTCCAGATTAGCATTCCATGGTCAGATGAATGGAGAGTGATATCAATGGCATTGACTCTACTTGTCAGGAAAATCTTCCACAATTACTAATAAAAAATTCTGTTAATATCTCACTTGACCAGAACTGGATCATATGGACTTTGTTAGCTTCAGGGGGAAGTGAGAAAATAGTATTTTATATCCTTCACAATTTACTACTGAGGATAGTAAGGAAAAAAATCAATTATGGAGTCTTCATTGCTGTTTATTTTTACACTATGCATGGATGGCAATTCAGAAGGAATTACTGTCCCTGAGGAGATAAAATGTACTTGTTTCCCAGTACATGCTATTCTGATCTCAGAATTGATGTTTTGGGTCATTCAAGGACACAGAAAACTTTTTTATTCTCAGATACAAGGGGTTTGTTTTGCTTTATGCTCAACGAGAGATCCATATTCAAGTCTCCTAAAACTCAGCCTGTGTGAAAACATGGTAACGTATTTTCCATTTATAAGAACTCAAAGTCTTCTAATAATTCACTTAGAAGATTTTTTTTTCTTTTTTCTCAAGACAAGGTTTATTTGTGTAGTTTTGGTGCCTGTCCTGGATTTTGCTCTATAGACCAGACTGGCCTCAAACTCATAGAAATCTGCGTGGCTCTGCCTCCTGAGTGCTGGGATTAAAGGCATATACCACTGCCATCTGGAGAAGATTTAAATGTTTAAGACACAAAGATTTCATGTACTAATCACATATTTCAAGATAATCAATCCAGTGGTCATAGAGCTAGGCTCAAAATAAACATCTATTATATTCCCAGTTTTATGTCTACCTAAATTTTATTCTGTAACAAAGAGTAAACTTTATGTGAGATGACTATAGCAACATAGAGATAAGAAGAAAAACATTAAGTACAGCATTGATTTTTTTTAATTGGCAGTGAAATAAATTAGTCAACCTTCCAACAGTGTAACAAAATAACTGAGGAAAGCATCAAACATTTTTTTTTAACATTTTGGTCCATGGGTGGTTGATTTCAAAGTTTTGGGGTCTGTGGTAAAATGGCATATCATAGTGGGGTGTACAGGTAGAACAAAATCATTTCTCTTATGGTGGCTGAGAAACAAAATGGATGATAAGAAGGGATCATATCCCTACCCATTCAAAGGCATGCTGCCCATGACCTATAACCTCTCATTAGGATACACCTCTAACAATAGTATGACCTTCCAATGACACTAAGTAAGAGATCAAGCCTTTGAAGCATACAAAGAAAAATTAACATTAAAATTTAGCTTTGCCTATGTGGATCAATTCACTCACTTTATTATTAAAGATTACTGTCCTGATTCAGTGCTCAAGAAAGAAATCATGACCTTTCATTGTCTGATTCAATGAAGTCTTGGAATAAAAAATTAAATATTAAAGATGTATATTCCATTGACTCTTTTTTATCTGTTTCTGTGAAAGAACACAGATGGAAAGCAAATAGGTAATGAAAGGAGTTATCTGGTTTACTGATTACAGTCCACACTAAGGCAGGAATTGAGGGCTGAAACCTGGGAGCATGACTGATGCAGAGACTTCAGAGGACCCTTGCTTACTGCCATGCTTTCCTGGTCTGCACAGCTCTTCTTGATGCAGCCCTGGCCTACCTACCCAGGATAGAACCATCCACAATGAGCTGGGCCCTTCTACATTCATTAGGAATGAAGAAAATGTCCCGCAGACACACTCTCAGGCTCATGTGATGGAGACAATTACTCCCATTACTCTGCGTTTCTTCTTCTCAGGTGTAAGGTCGACAGTTCTGTAACCATCACAACCATCATTAATAAAAGAAATAATTCCTCACTCTTTCAACCCTTTTACTTGAAAAACTGTTGTCACTTTGATAATGAAACTAATGTGATGCCAGATGTTATGATGTCTTTTAACTTAGCTTTGGAGACAAAGGAGGGAAAACAATAGTGATAAGTCTGTGATCGAAGCCTTATTTTGATTGATTTATAAGTTTAATTTCTAATTAAATTTCACAAGTACAGTTCAAATTCCCACATAATGTGTTAGCTGGATCTATCAGTCATGAAATACATAGGTATGATATATAATTCAAAGACAGAGTTTCGTATTATAAAACAAAATTGAGTTCTTCACTGGTATTGTAGCATGCTATATATTTGGCTTTACTTTTTAATTTTTTATTGAAAATATAGATATTTCCATAAAGTATATTCTGATCACTGGTTCCCTTGCCTCTTTCCTCTCATATCCTCATTTTTTAACTCCATGCTTTCTTTCTCTCTCTCTCTCTTCATAAAACTGACAGGCCAATAAAAAAGACAAAGAAGCCAGGACAAACAAAAAGAAGAAACCAGCAAGCAAAATAATAAAGATGAAAACATTGAAAGAGCATGAGAAAGGCGCACACACACACACACACACACACACACACACACACACACACACACATGCGTGCAAGCACAGACATAAAGCCTGTAAAAATACCAAATTGGAAACTACAATATCCAAGCAAGAGATGAGTAAGGTAAAAAGAAAAAATTTGTCCAAACAAAGCATTATGAGACAAAAATTGCTCATTTTTTGATTGCATGGGGCCTGCCCCTAAGTGTGGTTTGTACACCAGTAACATTCCCTTAGAGAAATTAATATTTCTTTTATTTTTATTAAGATTTTTTCACTCATTTTACATATCAACCACAGATCCCCCCTCTTCCCTCCTCCCTCCCCACAACCTTTCCCCTAACCCACCCCCCATTCCCTCCTCTGAAAAGGTAAGGCCTCCCATGAGGAGTCAGAAGAGCCTGGTACATTCAGTTGAGGCAGGTCCAAGCCCCTTCTTGCTGCATCAAGGCTGTGCAAGGTGTCTCACCATAGGCAATGGGCTCCAAAAAGCTTGCTCATGGGATGGATCCTGATCCTATTGCCAGGGGGCCCCTTAAGCAGATCAAGCTACACAACTGTCTCATTTATGCAGAGGAACTCATGAACTTTAGACCAATATCTGTGGAGCCTCCGTGAGACTGAAGAAACTAATATTTCTTTTGCAAAATCTTCCTAATTGGAAACAGCTTCTCAATTCAGGATGGGAGCTTTTGTCTACTTCCCTATCTCTGAGCAGGGACTGTCAGGTTTGGAGCTGTGCAGGTCACAGTTTCTGAGTTAAAATATACCTCAGTCTTGTTGTGTCTGTAAGACATTGTTTCCTTGGTATCATCCATCCCCTCTTGTTATTAAAATCTTTCCACATCCTCTTGATAGAGTACCCTGAGCCATGAGAGGAAGGGTTTGATAAATATATCACATTTTGGACTGTCTGTTCCAAGTTTTCATTCTGCATTGTCCAGTCATGTGTCACTGGATTAGTTCTGATCTACTGCAGGAAAAATATTTTCTGATGATGGCTAGTGAAATACTGCTCTATAGGTATAGCAGAATGTCATTGGGGAGCATTTTATTGCTATGTTCATATAGCAGAACAACAGTATTTGGTTTTACCGTAGGTTCAGGGCCTATCTATTCTCAGAGTATATGCCACCAGAATAGTATGGAGCAGGCATTGTCATAGAGTAGGCCTTAAAGTCAATCAGATAGTGGTTGGTTACTCCCACAATGTTTGTGCCACTATTGAATAAATATATCATGCAGGCATGCCACCAATGTAGATCATGGGGGTTGGAGCTGGCTTGGTATTTATCTTTACCCTCTGGTATGTATGCAGAGTACCTTTAAGTACCATAAACACTACTCAGTATGTACAAAGACTCTAGTCAGGCACTAGCTTGACTTCTTATTCAATGTCATATATATATATATATATAGTCTGTATATATATATATATATATATATATATATATATATATATATATATATATATATAAAATGAGTTCTCTGCTCTCTTTAGTAATCTGGCCTTACAATGAGTTTGTAGGGAACAGCCAATAGCCTTATCAATAGCCTTAGTCATTTAGGACTTTCCATGGGCACCCTTCAGGCAATAACTTGATTTGACATAATCCGTTCCTTGCACTGGAGGGTGGCAAGAGATGTCTATTTGGGCTATGCCTCCTCCTTATTAGATGACTCCATTTCAATTTATTTCATATATGAATATATTTTAAGAAACTTCTACTGTAGTAAATTTCTGTATGAACTTGTCAGTTTCAGTTTTTAGCATATTGGACTCTATGGATCTTGGGAGAATTATATATTATTACTAAATACGTTGTATGTTAAATGAATATGTACTATTAAGAATAGTGTCTACATGTACATTTAAATGTATTATAAATGTAATGTGGAGTCAATAAAACTTGATTCCTTATGACTTTTTCAAACATCTTTGGTGTTAATTTTCCTTCCATTTCCTTTTGTGTTACCACTTTTTCTCTTTCCCAAGTAAAACTCCTATCACTGGTCATTGTTTCCCATTTTTCTCTCCATATCTCTTGTATCCAATTATTCCATCAACTAGTGCTCCTTTCAAACACAGCCCGGTTTTGTTTTCCTAGATTTGTGGTTATTCCAGGTTACATATTTAAATCTGAATATTTGGGGATAGAAACTACAGATGAGCAAGAAAATGTAGTATTTATCTTTCCATATCTGGCTTACCTTAGTCAAAATATTTTCCAGTTCCATTTATTTTCCTGCAAATTTCATCATATCTTTCTTTACAGTTGAGTAGTATCACACTGTGTATATGTCCACATTACCACTGTCTGATCATTAGTTGAAGGACATTAGAACATTTGTGTTGTTTCCATTTCCTAGGTACTGTGATTAGAGTGGCAATGAATGAGGCAGAACAAGTGTCCATGGAGTAGACCATTGAGTCTTTGACGCTTAGGCATCTTCTTCAATGAGTTGAGTTGGGAAACTGAATTTCCACATGTGTAAGAAGGAAATTAGACATCTATCTATCTCTTATGCAGAAACTAATTTCAAATGGATCAAAGACCTCAGTGTGATTCTTATGGGCTCTGTTGTCCTGGTGTTCTTGACCTCTCTAGCTCCTACAATTTTTCCTACCCCTTTTCTGTAGGATTCCCCCATCTACACTTAATGTTTGGCTGTGGGTCTCTGATTCTGCTCACAACAGCTGTGAGAGAAAGCTTCTCTGATGACCTGAAAATGATTGAGCTAACCACCAATCTATGAGTAAGACAGAATATCATTAGGAATAATTTCATATACCTTTTATGCCAGTAGTGTTTGGTTCTAAATATAGTTATATTAAAGGCTTCTTTCTACCTGCTCAGTCCATTTCTCCCTCTACCACTTGTATGAATTTATCACTGGGGTCAGACTTCCACCTCCTCAAAAGGAAAAATTTCTCATTTCTCTCTTTTTCAAAGATAAAGCACATAAAAGTTTTATAAATGAATCTTTTACATGTCTTTTTAATTATAATTTATTTTAGCTTTCTGTGTGTTATTTACTCAGTGACCATATATATTTAAACAGATTATTCTCTGATTTTCTTTCCAAGATGCTGTATTTTCTTAAGTATTAGAAGCCAAAAAGAAATTTCAAGATGTCATTTGATTCCATGTATAGTCAGCAAAGTCCTGATAACCTTGCAAATCAGCTACATTCTGAATTAAAACCATATCCATATGAATACAAAATATCAGTTCTAAACTCAAAAGTGATATTAAAGTGTAAAATTTTTTTATGAAATAAATCTCAAAGTGAAGTAAAATGCAAAATGTAGACCTTTTCTATCATTCATTAACCTACAATAAATCATTGTAAAATGAAACCAATAGCAAATTAAACCAAGTGACCTTATCATTGCTGGTCTTTTATGTAATATATAATAATCTTGAAGCCATTAACTTTTTATATCCTAAAAATAAGATGCTAAAAATAATGGTTTGAGTTGAAGCACTCTCTATTAAAAACTCATCAATTATCCAGTTATTATATGCCTATATTAGCTTTCAAAACCATATATCATAAATTTTAGTGTCTGATATTTTATAGTAATAAGATTTCAGAAATTGTTTAGAAACACCATTAAAATATGCATTTTACCTTAATTTTAGGAAATATATTGACAAGACTGGTGCAAATAAAAATCTAGGTTACATAATAATTAACATGTGTTGGGCACTGATAAAATCTTAATTTCTAGCAATCATTTTTCTTTCTTCCATAGGGTGAGCAAAGTTCAAATAACATGTCACTCTTGTGAAGCCAGTGTGAAGAACGTACCCATGACTTATGTTCCAAAGTGAGAAGAATTTTTAAATATGAATAATGTTCATATGTCAGACTGATTTGTATCAAATTGAATGATTAATTGGATGTACAAAAAGGGACCCCCCCAATAAAATGTAGAAAACTGCTATTTGTGTTATTTTGTATTGGCAGGGTGGTTTCTGGTACACGATAATTATCTGAAAGAATCTGGAATGATAGTCTTCAGGTTTATTCACTGACAACAGGCCTTCACAGTTCCTACAGTAGATAACGCAATGCCTCCAGCACCCTAGGCCACATGCTATTGCCAGGCTCTGATTCCAGATGCTAAGAGATCTCAGCTCAACAGGGTTCTCTACCATATATCTTGTCTTCTTCCAGGAGATCCACCTTGCCCTAATTGCATGTTTAGGCTCAAAATAAAAGCGTGGAAGTAAACATAACTAAGTCACCAAACTAGAGATCATAAAGTGGAACTTGTTCAGAAATTTTTCAACTACCTGTTTTACATGTGAATATTTTCACTCACTTCTTAATTCCTTTTACCTTTTATTTTTTGAGGTTTGATTGTAACAGCATCATTTTCCCTTTCTTTTCCTCCCTGCAGTCTCTTCCATATACTCATCTTTGCTCTTTTAAATTCATATCCTCTTTTTTCATTAATTGTATATATATATATACAGTTATTATCTGACATATAATTTTATATATATATATATATATATATATATATATATATATATATATATATATATATATGTCTTGCTTAGAAGAGCCTGTCACTCTTGTTTTAGTGGATGGATCTGACTCCCTCTCTTGGCTTCCATGTACACCGGACATCCACATAATACGTGCATGCAGAAACTCACACATACACATGAAATATAAAATAGATAAACCTACAAAAATTATTTACACTAAAATACTAACTAGACCATGCATATCTAGTTAATTTAGACTCTAAAATAGTAAAAATATAGTAGTTATTGAGAGCAGTGGAAGAGGAGGAATAGTGAATGGCAGGAGTAACTGGAAATTTGATTTGTAGCAAAGTAGTCATCTAGAGAAGACAGTGACAGAGAAATCCCCTAGAGACTTTTAATAACAAAGATGTATGTATGTGTATAATTTAATCATAACCTTCACACAACTATTTCATCAAAGCTCATTAATATCTTCAATGTTCTTAGATTTGTATAAATAATAAAATAAGAAAGTCTTTAATTTTTCTACAAAACAGTGCTCTTACGATTTTGAACTTTTTCCAATTATTACTTGCATTAGGAACCTTTCCATTTTCCTTATATTCTTTGCAATCCTATGGTACAGCAAATACTTTATCTTTCAAGTAAAGATAACATTGTAAATCTAGAGAGAAGGATGTGTAAACTGTTCTTATTATCTGATGTGATAAGTCATAAATTAGAATTTTATGAAGACTATGAGTTTTCTTGAGATTATATTCCATCTACAAACACTGACTTTCCGTTTAAGTTTAATAAGGGAATGAGAAACAAATAGTTTACATTTGTAATAATTGCAAGTATTAAAGTATTTTGTGACATATGTTTCTTTGTCCAAAAGTTTAGAACATATTTCAATGCAGACCAGGAAAACATGTGTTAGAGTTGAAAGAAGAAATTTGTGCTATTTATATGTTTATTTCCAGAGTTTAAAACTTTGTTTGACACATTATTAGGGCTCAACAGTAATAAAGAAAATAACAGGTATTGGTACTGTATAATTTAGAATATTTAACAAAATGTAAACATATTAAAATATAATAACATACAGACATATTAATAAGAGACACTTCAAACAAATATTTTAATATACCATGTTTTGTTTTGGGTTGTATATTGTGTGAAGTTTTAAATAGTCTATGGAATTAGAGCTTTTTATAAAATATGCACAAGTATTTTAATTACCCACAGGATTTTCACTAAGGAAATAAAATCAAAATTAATGATGCTTTCAGTGGAGTTCTCCTAATGATGTCAGTTGTCTAAGGAGAGTACATGGTAAAACAAATGCTAACTGGAGATAAAAGACTAGGAAATGTAAACAAATAATCACAGTCCACTTAGTCAGAAGTCTGGGTTTTAGGAACAGAATTAAATTTTGTTTGACATTTAAAGTGGGTGTTCAGAGTTGCTGCATTCTCAAAGATGGAAATAAGTTGGTTTAATTAGTGAGACACATGATACAGATGAAACAGTGTTAATATCAAAAATACAAAGTGCTACTATGCAGACAGCATTTGAACAATACTTTCAGTGACTATAAATCTTAGTTTTGATTTGGAACTTGGGAAGATAGTTAGATGTTTAATCTGCTTATCATAAGTGAAGCTCATTTAGGAGAAGAACGGAATGTCTAGGAATGACTCCAGTGGGCCTTGATAAAAAAAAACTCTCTTGGAATATTGTTACACATTGTTACTATATTAGCTATTTCCAGTTCAAATCTAAGGAGACAGGACAAATCTAAATACATTTTCAGAGAAGAAGGTAGAGGATTTGAGTCTGAATTTTGTGTTTTCTAAAATACACAGTGACATCAAAAGAAACCTAAGATTAAAAACATAATAGCCCCCCCCAAAAAACCCCACGATTTTAATTCTACATTTTTAGAGTATTAGTTATCTAAAGCTGGAAAAATAAGGTATAATATGTGTCCCCCTTGATATTTCTAAGTCTATAGTTAAATATATGTGCTTGACTGACACTGACTGAATGATACCTATACTCTGAATTAATTAATTGGTATCTAGTTTTTTCTCTTTCTAAAATAATCTCATTTTAAAAGATTTTCTATATTCTACACCAAGAAAGTTACATTCTTCTAGACATATGAGTATTTATAGCTGAAGGATTCCAACTATACAACTGTAAAGCAATTGTGATATTTTTCTTTTTAATTATATACCACTTTTCTTTATTGGTTCTTTGTTATTGATCATCATTAGTAGATCCTTTTATTTCAATGAGAATATCAATATTTTCGCTACTGTACAGTCACCTTTTTTTGTAAAGCAGAACTTGTCTTCGGGAAAACCACAAATCTCAAAAGACGTATTAAGGTATTCATTTAATGAAATATTTTAAACAAGCCTAAAATGATTAATAAATTAGATAGTGATATTAATATCTGAAAAATAAATAAAAGATAAAAATGAGAATTGTAGAATTATAATTCATCATACACCTTTTGAGCATGGTTAATATTCTTGCAATAGAGGGAGGGAAATTCCAGTGCTTTAAATATTTTAAAGGTTGCTGAATAATTAATAGGCCATAGAGAACTGTGGCCTATATTTGTATGTTAGAAGAAAAGAAAATGCAAGGAGCTCATCTTTTCATATCTCTACCTGATTTAAATGATGGCCAAATAATTCTGGTAAGTGAAACAATCCCCAAGTTATAAAAAAGACATTAAAAATTTTTGATGCCCCCAGGAAGCAGTTAATCAACAGGAGATGTTTTATAATTAATAGGCCTCTAAAAGAGAAAGCCAAGTTCTCCAAAGTGCACATCTTAAATCATAACTATGCATGAGGGAGATTTGATTGAATTTTATGATATCCCCAGACTGATAGCATGAACTACCATGAGCATTCAAAGACAAAATGCTTGATAAATAGAGCATTGCAAGAAAAATATGAACAAAATAAATATCTGACAGAAAATAAAATAAATTGCTTTCTCTGAATTATGATTTCTTACTTACTAAATTCAATTCTATTTTTAATAACAACCTTAGAATTAAACTTTCCTCATCAAGATTTCAATGTTATTATATCTATATCTGTAAAATTTCCCATCACTTATAACTTCCTTCAAGTATCATTATTTGTGGTTGTATGTACTTGTGGTGTATAGGTAGTATATAACTCAAGTAGTAAAAAGTATGAAGCCAGATTGGTTGAAGAGGCAGAAGAGGCATGCCATGGTAACTCTAATCCAAAGAAAGTTAACTAAATTAGCAGATTTGGGCAGGGGGGTTGATACAGTCATTGTCAATATTCACCCTGATATACATGTTCATGGAAAGTGTTGGTATTTTTTCTTTAGTTTCCATTTTTGGTTAACCAATGTTTCTCAATTCTCAGTGCAATTCTTTGTAACCTCACCTAACCTCAACATGCAACTATATTTTTGTTATGGATATCTTAAATAGGATTATTTTCCTTACATCCTGTTTAAGTTAGTGTGTTATTGCTATCTAAAATACTACTAATTTTGTGTTGACTTTTTATCCTTCAATTTTATAAACCTTTTGATCCTTGCAGCTTTTGGGTGAATATTTATAAGATAATTCAGTCAAGGAATGATTTTTTTTTTCTATTTAGGTCCTTTTATTCCTTTCTCTTATCTAATGTCCTGACCAGCCACTCAAACTATAGTAAAAAGGAGCAGTAAGCATGGATATCCATGTCTTGCCACTGACTTTGGAAAATTTTTAGATTTTCACAAATGATATTATTAGCTGTGGTTTTGTTTTCTATGGCCATTATGGAACATAATTCCTCTATTCCTAATATGATGAGTTTCATATTATAAAAGATCTTAAATTACATCCACTTTATAAATGGTTGTAATTAATCACGAAAACTTTATTTAGCATTTAGTATATGTGGTGTGATGAATTGTTAAACTTAAGGTACTGACACATTCTTGTACTCCAGTAATAAATCCCAATGGATTATGCTGTTTGAGCATAAAATTTAAAATCTCCCTAAATTATGATGTAAGCATGCAGGGCTCTGAATTTCTAAAATATTCTAAAGTAACAGAATGAAACAGGCAGCATGATGCTTCCTGATCAAAAATGCATTAGCAGTTAATTGCACTTAACTCTAGCACTGACATTGCAAAAACATATCAGGACTGAGCAGAAGATAAAGCCACATCTACCTAACATATTTGTGCTAAACTAAAATTCACAGCTTCACAAACCTAAGCTTAATCTATATCCGGCCACATAAAGAATGAGGGTCTAAATGAATTCAACAATTGTTGGAAATAATTTGGAAAACTCTAAAAGCCAGCATAGAAAACACACAACAATCCTATACCTGCATATATACATTCTAGGAATATACTAATTGAAATGAATTTGTTGAATGTGAATCTCTTTTCATGCTCTTTGAAGCCTTTCTCACAAGGCCAAACCATGAAACCAAACCCACTGCTTGTGTGTGTGTGTGTGTGTGTGTGTGTGTGTGTGTGTGTGTGTGTGTATGTGTGTAAATAATAAGTGATTATTCAGTTTCATTGCTATGGTTCAAATATGAAATAGGCCCCCCAAAACTCATGTACTGAAATCTTGTACCCACTTAATTGCTGTGGGATGGTTTTTCTGTACATTGTGAATATGTGTTGCTACCATTGCTTAATAAAGAGGCTGTTATGGCCTATGGCAAGGTAGAATAGAGCCAGGTGGGGAATCCAAGCAAAGAGACAAGGAGAAGAAGGTGGAGTCAGAGGAGATGCTGAGTGCTGCCAGGGGAGCAAGATGTAATGGAACACTGGTAATAACATGAAGCCATGTGGTGAAATGGGTTAATTTAATATGTAAGAGCTAGCTAGCAAGTAGCCTGAACCATAGGCCAAACAGTTTGCAGTTAATACAAGCCTCTGTGTGTTTACTTGGTGCTGAGTGGCTGTTGGACACAGGAAAACTTGTGGCTAAACTTAATAGCACTATTGAAAGTTGATTAGATCCTAAGGTGACACACTCTAGATGGATCACAGTTGATCCAAGGGGACCTAATCTGAACTGGATCAGAGTAGCAAAGTGTTGATGGATGTGTCATGTCTCCAGATTCTGGACATTTTTCTTTCTCTATTTTATGTTTTCCATAAAGTGTTCAGTTTTGCTGTACTACATTTCTTCATGATGTTCTACCCCACCAAGAGCATAAGCCCAGATTCCATCTTGTATTTTGTCACAGTGGTTAAATATAACTAAAACACTTACAAATGAATGGACCTGTAAGATACTGTATTAAATGAAAGAAACTAGAAACTTCCCTGGTACAACATTTTCACAGTGTCATTGAAGTTCTATGGATGCCAAAGTTTCCTATGCTGTAACTTATAACAGGTTATTACCGACTTCTATTGAGATAGTTTGATTTATGTGTCATAACCATAATCTCTTGAGAAAAAAGTCTGTCCAGCCTCACCTTTGACAGTCTTTCCAGAGTATGCTAATCATGTCTCTAGAAAATGTTCTCTTCTAGTTTCATATATATTTATGTTTTGCAATGATGAATACAGTTTCTTTCCTGGAGTGCAGTCTCAAGGAAGGAAGTTCAATGCCTGTGTTTTCACCATTGATTACTAGCAATGAATGACATCCCTATGATTAATTGGAGTAGCGTTTAATAGACCAGTGTCACGGGATATATGATATGTGCTTGACATTATGGAGACTGTGCTTAATTTCTAATGTGAGATCAAATGACCAGGGAATATAGTTTAAGACAATATAAAAAGAATGTTTCAACATAATACACCCTTAAAGGAAAAACTTCCTTAGAATTGAAATATTTATTGGAACAGTTATTGATTTTGTTACCTTGTTTATTGCCCCCAAACAACTGTACAACTGAGGGAAGAAGAGGGAGGGGAAACTAAAGAAAATGTAATTAGTCTTAAATTTTACAGTTTAAGAAATAGATTCTTACAATAAGCAAAATTATGGAAATAACAACATGAATTTTTGTCCTTATTATAATCTCCTTTGAGTATGGTGAAACTTATTCATTTAAGAGATTTCACCCACAATGATATTAAGTTATACAGAGAAATAGATTAACCAAAAGAGTGCATTTTAATTATGTAAGTCTACTTTAAAGTAGAAAACTCTCCAACTCTCAGTAGTATTTTACCTTTGATTGGGTGAAAGTTGAAAGATATTAGGTGAAATATGTGCTGGTTAGCTCTAGAAACAAAATGTGTCCCATGAATGAGAATCAGGAAGGAAAACAGCATGCCTAAGCTAAAGTCTAACATCAATGAGGTTGGAAACAAATTCCTTTCCACAACCTCCTGGTAAGAGCCCAGTCTGTCAATAACTGATTTCAGTCTTGAGAAACCATAAAATAGACAAAATAAAACCTAAGGCTACTCAGACTTCTGAACTATACAAGTTTTAGATAGTAAATAGACATTTATAACACTGAATTTCTGGCAATTTTCACTCAGAAATGGAAAAATAATACATCTACTAAAGTACAGTGTGACAAAGGAGGAACCTACGTCAATGCTATTTCCCTTTAGGACTGAATTCACACACACACACACACACACACACACACACACACACACACACACACACACACAATGTTATAAAGAATGAGGGTCTATTGAGCTGACTTGGTTAGCAAAACATTATGCTATGCTGGGAATCATGTCCCCAGCAGCCAGGTAAAAAGCTGGACATGCAAACTAGCACCTGTATCTTTAGCACTGCAGTTGAAAGGAAGAGAAAGACAGATCTTAGGGATCTAGCCACTCTAGCTGAAAGGACAAGATTCATTTCAGGAAATGTTCATAGGACAAGGTTGATAGCCATAGATGAAGACACTCAACCTTGTTCTCTGGCCTCCATATGTACACATGTGGTGGATACAAATCCACATATATGTATACGTGCATATGCATACACTGTATATAACCCCAAAACAAAGTGGATGTGATACAGTTTTCAAAAGTTTCTCAGATACTAGTTAACCAAATTTATATTCCAATCATAGTATAGACATCAATGTTCATAATTTTCAATGACTAATACTTTTCTTATTGAAGATGAGATTCTTTCCAGTTACTTACTTTTCCTGTTGCAGTAAAAGAAAAAAAAAGGACAGAGAAAACAAAATTAAAGGAGGAAGGGATTATTTTGGGTCACAGTTTGAGGTATAGCACATCATGACAGGTAAGTCCTGATAACCTTGAAGCAAATGGTGCTGCTGAATCCAATGAAGGACCAATTATAAATACCTATCCTCAGTTTGCTTTATCTTTTTTAGTAAACCCATGACCCCAGCCCATAGAACATTACCTCCAAAATTTACAGTGTGTCTTTTCACCTAAATTAACCCCGTAGATTGCAGATCCTATAAATTTAAAAATAAATATTAACCTACACATGCTCTAATTCCTATTATTTTTCACCTTTTTTGCTTACTTTTAAGTATTTTACTATATTTTAATTATTTATGTGTGTCTCTCTGTGTATATATGTGTGTGCCTGTATATGTCTGTGTGGGGGTGTATGCATGTTAGCGCACATGCCCATAGGAGCCAGAAAAAAAAAGGGCTTTGGATGCTCTGGAGATCTGAAATTACAAGTGCTTGTGAGCCACACAAGCTTGTGGAATTTGAGTATTCTACAAGAGCAGTGTGCACTCCTAACAGTTGGGTGAACTTGTTGACTTCCTTGCTTCTAATCTTTGAACAAGATTGTATTTGGTTGTGAGAATTATCCTGAGGTTTATTTATTATTTACAATCATAAGGTATGCAGCTTACAGCTGATTAATATACACCCTGTCTTCACAGTTCCACAGTAGATTCCTCTGTTTACTCTACTTGTATGCCCATAGAAGTCCGAAGCAAACGGTAGAATTTGGTGGTAAAATAGATCTCTCTCTGAGTTTCGAGCATCTCCAAGGTGACACCTAGCTTGTGATGACTGTCCTGTAAAATACATTATAGAGTACATGTTTCAATGACACAATCTATGTATTATGGAAAATGGCTTAATATGAAAGAGCTGCCATGTACCTCTTCTGGTCTCTAATTTTGGCTCATTATATTAGCAGTTGAATTTCTTGTATTGCCAATAGTTCATTCTTTCCCTGGTTCTTCAAAGCAGAAAGAAGTAGCATGGTAGTTGGTACATATGTCCTATGTTCTACTCCTAGCTTTACTTCATAACCTAACAAAGATAGTGAAATATTCTTTCATGTGTATTATTAGAAATTCTGATATGACAAACTTGATTTTTGTAAGAGTTTTGAAATTTTTAAAGTTGATAAAAATTGAAAATTTTTAAGTACAAAAGTATAAAGCAAGAATAATTTGAATAGTCTAAGAAGTATAATGGGACTATATTGGCTATCTGACTACCAACACATTTTATGTAGTTAATTATTATTTGAGAATTTCATACATTATATTTTATCATATTTTACCACATCCTAACTCTCTCCCCTCCCTAAACATACAACTTTTCTTTCCTTCTCTTACAAGAAAAATAAAGAGAGAGAAAGAAAAGCCATTAAAAATCATGGAGTCCGAATGCTGTTGGCCAACTACTCTTTAGCATTGGGACTGTCATGCAGTCAAGTTGATACAAACTTTCGTGCTATTTAAGAAAATGTATATTTCTTTTCCATTATCATTTCCAAATAGGTTCTTGGTGATGTTTGAGGTGTTGTGCCTACTTTTCATTCTCTGAGCTGAGATCCCAACTGAAATAAACTCGTTTAGGACTTACACTGTTACTAGCAGTTTCTGTGTGTTTATATTGATATTATATTGATAAATACATATATATATATATATATATATATTTAAATATACTGAGGATATGATTGCTTCTAGGTATGGTGAAGGTTTTATTGTAGATATGAGGGAGAGCACAGCCAGAGGCCTCTGGCTGAACATGGCCATGTTAAGATAGGGTGGAAAGGAGAGGTGAGATCCAGAAGCCAAGAGGCCAGGAGCAAGCCAGGAGACCAAGAGACCAAGAGACCAAGAGGCTGGAGAGGCCAAAATGGCTGAGTTATATAGGGAAGAGCTGCTGCTGGAACAGAAACCCAGCTCAGTGCCCGAGGTGGAGTTGAGGGTAGGATATGCCAGTCAGGATGTCTCTTTAAGAGGCACTGGCAATGTTGAGAGAGGCTGCAGGCAATTTCTGCTTTAACATCTTAATAGGCACCTCATTTAACCCTTTGTCAGGGTTTGAGCCCTAACAAATGTACATCAGTTTTACTGTGCCTGGAAAATGATGTTTCCTTATAATTGTCTGGATCTTACAGTCTTTTTGCCCACTCCTGTACATATATCAGTGAGCTTTAGGGAGAGGGTTGTGATAAAGACATCCCATTCAAGGCTGAGAACCACAAAGTGCCTCTTTCTGCTTATTGACCAATTGTGCATCTTTGTGTCAATTACCACCTACAGCAAGAAGAAACTGTGTGTATGTCTGTGTTAGTTTATGCCATGTGGCTGAAGGTGCTAAAAGAGGCAAGAGAGGTTATCTGATCCTCTGGAACTAAAGTTACAGATGATTGTGAGCTCCTCAATATGGGTATTAGGAACCAAACTCGGGACCTCTAAAGAGCAACACATTTTCCAAATCCTTCTTTGACATGTTTTTAAACGTAATTAAACCAAAGTTTTCAAAATGACACTCAACTTCTGTATATATTTCATGTGATGTGGATGACCATTGTACTTCAATGATAAATGAAAAACTCACGAAAGCAGTGCAATGTGATTATTTTTTAGAAATTTATTAGTATTACGTCTATCTATGCAATTGCTAGTCTACCAGGTATCTGTATGTTTCTCTCTCTCTCTCTCTCTCTCTCTCTAGTCTACCAGGTATCTGTATGTTTCTCTCTCTCTCTCTCTCTCTCTCTCTATATATATATATATATATATATATATATATATATATATATAAATATATATATATATACATATATATAATCTGTGTGTGTGTGTGTGTGTGTGTGTATACATTCAAACTACATGACTTGAGGTCTTCAGTGGTTGCATTTAGTGTTGCTATTAAAATTTGTCACTTGATATGTATCATTGAATAAATTGAATAGAGATAGTATGTGAGCTGCTGTGTGCCTTTGAAGCATCAAGTATTGGTTATCATCATGAGAAATTTTTTTTCACTAAATATCCTTAAATCTGATCCAGTTCATCTTAGTGTTCATTTGATTTAGCATTATTTCCTTCACTTTATTTATATTCACCAATCCATTCTACTAATACCAGCTGCAGGCTCTTGCTTAACAGAAATAAAACATTTATTCTCCAATTTTACACTTGATTTCCTTTACCACCTGTTTTGTTTTTTATTTTTTATTTTGTCAACTGAACACAAACCTAAACATATCTATGAATAAGAAATCTTGAGAAAATTCTCCCATGAGACAGGCCTATAGACAGGTCTCTGAGATATTGTCTTGATCAATGACTGATGTGGGAGGACATGCTCATTGTGAGTGGTCCCACCGATGAAAATGTGGTCATGGATGGTATAAGAAAGCAGACTGAGTAATCTCTATGAAACAAGCCAATAAGCAGCATTCTTCTATGGCCTCTGTATCAGTTCCTAACTCTAGGTTCCTTAACTAAATTCTTGTCTTAAATCCCCTTAGTAATAAACTATGACCTGAGAGTTGAAAGATGAAAGAAACCCTTTCCTTCCCAAGTTGTTTTTGGTCATAGTATTTTATTACAGAAGTGGAACCCCTAAGAAACTACCTCTCTAATACCATTGGAAAGAAACAGTTATTATGATATCTCCTGTGTATGTTGATTGTTTATAAAACGTAACCTCTATCTTCAATATATAAATTAGAATGGATGAATATAGTTCCTCAAATATGCTACGTGAAAGTATGTAATGGACAAAACTGATAGTATAAATAATAAAAGTCCTTGCTTCATTTTAGAACAATATTTTATTTTCTATCTTTTATATATATAAATTGATGTTTTTAAATTGTTAAAGCTCCTGTAAAACTAAAGATTTTTCCCTTATTCCTGTAAGACCTTAACCCTAAATTGTTCTTCTAAACCTTATCTTACAAAATTCAAATGACTTAAGCAAGTAATTCTGTTGTGACCTATTGGTCCCTCTGTATCCTGCTCTGTGACTAATACAACCTGAGCTTCTTTATATTTCTGAACTGTAATAATATTTCAGGGAGAGCTGCAATATTGAATGAGCCTTCCAATCTTTAACCCTCTTGCACTACGTGGCTATTCCCTTATACTTAAATACTTTATAGAAACTCTACAGATAACTTTTGGGTGTTTTTGTTGGTTTTCCTTCACAGCATGTATTATTGGTAGGAAAAGTTTTGATTTATTCTTACAATGTTATTCAGAAGTACATATAGATTCTACATTGTCCTTGGTAACAGGGAGCTAACTAAAAATCCTTTGAGCAAAGTCATGGTCTTACATGAGCTTCCTCTGAATGATGACAGATGTGGAAGTTATGGGAACCGTAGGAGACAAAACATCAGTTTTCTTTCTTTGTTTTCAATATAAATGAAGGACTGATATAGATCCGTGAGTATAGAAATGGAAAGCAAGGAACACTAAACCAATCTTCAAAAACAGAAGGAATAAATTTGCACTGACTTCTAAAGTTTTGATGTGGGTTAATTAGAATCGATAATCTTTAAAAGGAAAAGGATGGTGTGAGGTTTGGGTAGGAAACATGTGATGTTTATAAGGAATGTTGTTTTTACCTGACATAGTAAGATCACATAGTAATTTCAAATCAGATATAAGAATTAATATTTGGAAGCATGGAAATAAAAAAAGCCAGATATAAATATTTTCAAGTTAATTGTACAGAAAGAAGGCATGTGAACTTCGAATATTCCTGAAGAAGTTTGTAGGGAAGAGGGAAATGAAGGATGGACGAGAAGACTAGGAGTGTGATAAAGTGCAAAATAGGAGAATCTGTCTGAAGAATCTTTTATAACATAAATGTTAATTCAATAAATGCCATGCTTCACAAATAATAGTATGCAATTAATTTATGTGCAGTGCACTGAGAAGAGATATTCTGAGATCGGTATGTGCTTCTTAGATTTGAGGGTATATGATTAAGGCAGAAGAGGGAGAAGAACCAAGAGTCAACACTATGTTAGAATTACAATGACATAGTCAGAAGGAACAACCTGAGGTTTTGGTTAATAGGGTTTCTGTGTTTCTGTGCTAGATGGCAAGTTAATGGCAGCAATACACAATCTTACAAGTTTTGTTTGAAGTGTAAAGTGCTTCACCTTTGGTTGGCAGCCATCCTAAATAATGACTGCTGAAAGAATCTTGAGAGGGAGTTGGCAGGCTGTGGTATGTTTTCATGTAATAAAATAGTGTCAAAGGTCTGTGTTATCACAGAGTTCTAAAGGGGTCAGAGAATTGTGCTAGACTTCCCAATCCTTTGAGTTTGTCTAAAAGAAGAAAGATTTCCACATAAAGGTTTTTATTAAATTACTGTTCTCAAAGAAAAACCCAAAAGACCTATAAAATGTTCTAGATTGTTTTAAATAACTAGAAGAGATGTTTCTAATTTAGTGACATAGCAAGCTTTCTTGTTGGACTATCTTTGGACCACCAGCCCCCAAAATAACAACCCAGAGGCTTATTATCAATTATGCAAGCTTGGCCTTGGCTTAGGCTTGTTCTCAACTAGCTCTTATAACTTAATTAATCTATATTTTTTAATCTACATGTTGTCACATGGCTCAGTTACCTCTTCTTAGTATGGCATATCTGACTTGCTCTGAGTCTGCTGGAGAAATCGCTGCCCTGGATTCCTCCTCCTAGTTCCTGTCTCTGCCAGGAAGTCCCACCTATTCTCTCCTGCCTAGCTATTGGGCATTTAGCTCTTTATTAAACCAACCAAAAGGCCCCTTAGGCAAAGACAAATCTTCACAGTGTAAACAAATATTCCACAACAATGGGAGACAGGTTTTCTCACTCAGAAAAATGCAAATCTAGTATTATCAGAAAAACATTTCAAGATTTATGTATTTTTTTAATATTGTGGAAATGGTATATTTTTGGATATTTGACATTCAATATCTTCTTTCACTACAATGGAGGAAAATAAAACTGTGAACACAATAAAGTACATGCTAGTATGCTTCCTAAATAACATCTGGGTAGTTCACATAGGTATAATTATTAGACAAAACGGAATTTTAGGAAGCATAGTATGATGAACACAAAAACCGGTATTCTACCTTGAGGTATTCAGTAATACGTAGGTTAACGCTATGTTATCTAAGATCTTGCTGTTAAACTACTTGAACAAAACACAGAAAATAATTCCTTGCTATGTCAAGCCCCTTCCTGTGATTTCTTTGTCACCTTGTGTCCCAATCTAGAAAAACCTTACCAAAGTCTTCATGTAAACAATGTGCTACTTACCACCCTGCTTAATTTTACCAAGGTTAGCCTAGCGTTGATTGTAAAACAAATACTATTAACACACTGTGTTAGTTCTACTGATAATCAGTAGTAGATTCAGACACAGATGATGGTTATTGGCAAACACTGTTAAATACTGACTTTCCCCAACTTGCCTCATCGTCATTGATTCCTGAGGTCTGGGCAGAGTTTGTTGCTGTTTTAGTCAATTTCCTCATTCTAAGAAGGTTAATAGAGGGCTCAGGAATTAGGATAATTGGATCTGAGAGTCGGACTTTTTTTTTTTTTAATTTTCAAAGCCACTTTTGACAGGGATGTGCTTGTCAGCTATTAAGAATTTTCTCTTAGAAGCAGAGCTCCAATAGCTGACTCACAGCCTCTTCTAACTTCTAAGGTGAGAATGCTCCCAGTGCAGCAGCTTTCAGATGGCTGTGTGATGTCAATAGGCTCAAAACGTGTTTAATATTTTACAGTTGGTATTTGTGAAGTGGTATTAACCAGGCCGAGAAAACGGCTTTATTTTTATGTATAAAAAATATTATTTGTAGAAAAACTTCAAGATTGGGCATTAGAATATTAAAATATTAATTGAAGCTTTACCTTGTGCCAGTATTTTAAACTATGCTGCACAGAAAATGTATTTCCTTTGTCTTTCCCTGAATCTATGATAGCTATCTCTGGTACCTACGAGCCATTCATACAAGAAGATGGAAGGATGGTAGTAAGAAAAAATAACTATGAGATTATTTTATATTTGGGATAGAATAGAAGTATTTTCATGATGAGCAATTTACCTGAACATTAATAAATAATAGCAATAGAAACCAGTCTCTAAAATTTGTATCAGTGTTCAAATCAATAGCTAAGAGAAAATAATAAAAACTAAGGTAATTAGTAAAACAAGAAAAGAAAAAAAGAAAACCAAGATTGACAAATCAAATTAGCTAAAAATGAGTAAGAAGACACAAAATAATAAAATTATAAATGAGCAGGGAGATATCACAAGATGTAAAAGAAATATAAGCAAACAAACAAGAAAACAATGCCATAAGGGCTTACTTTAAAAACTTATATTTCACTCAGTTAGAAAACCTAAGAAAAAAAAAACAGATGAATTTCTATGTATATGTGACCCAAGTAAATTTTAACCAAAATTAGATCAATTGCTTAAAGTAACCTATAACTTACAAGGAGATTGAGGCAGATATATAAAAAATAATAATAATAAGTAGAAAATGTCTCTAGGCAATGTTGGCTTATGCCTTTGATCCCAGCACTGGGGAGGCAGACATAGGCAAATTTCTGTGAGTTCGAGGCCAGCCTGTTCTACAGAGCAAGTTCCAGTACAGGTTCCAAAGCTACACAGAGACATCTTATCTCAAAAAAAAAAAAAAAAATCCAGAAAGACTTAAAGAAAAATGAAAATTGATCTACAGCAAATACATCTCAAAATATTCTTCCATTAGAAATAGAACAATCTCAAAATCCTTCTTTTACAAATTGAATCGTATTCTAACATCAAAATCAGATAAACAATAAAAGAGAAATATAAACCAATATCATTGATGAACACTAATGTAAAATCTTCTGAAAATTATACAAGAAAACCTAAGACTGGCACAGATCAAGATTATTCACCATGATTTAATTAGTTCTATTCCTGATATACATGGATGCTTCAACATAAGCACACCAAAAATTAAACCACATAAAAGAATGTAAAGAAAAAAATTTGACTATTTACATAGAGAAAAATCCTTTGACAAAGCCCAACATTTGTTCTTGACAGCAGTCCTAGAGAACATAGGGTTGGAATAAAAATATGCTATTATAATAAAAGCTGTAGACAGAAAACTCACAGCCAACACCATGCTAAATGAAGATAAAACAATCCTACCATGGTTGAAATAAGAATGGCTATCATACTGGGCAGTGATGGCACATGCCTTTAATCCCAGCACTCGGGTGGCAGAGACAGGTGGATCTCAGTGAGTTTGAAGTCTGATCTATAAAATCAGTTCCAGGGCAGTCATGACTGTTACACAGAGAAATCCTGTCTCTAAAGAAACCAAAACAACAAAAAACAAACAAACAACAAAAGTAATCCCCATTATACACTCATATTTCTGAAAACTTGGTTCCTTTTTGGTGGAGCTATTTAGGAAGGATTAGGAGGTGTGGCCTTGTTAGAGGATATGTGTCCCTGGGGATGAGCTTTGTGATTGCAAAGGACTCATGCCATTCCCAGTTGATCATTCTCCACCTACTGCATGTGGATCATTCCAGCTCTTAGCCACTCCTGCTATCATGCGTTTGCTCCACCATCCTAGACAATAACCGTATGAAACTGCAAGTCCAATTAAATACTCCCATGGTTTCCCTGGTCATGGTATTTCGTCACAGAAATAGAAAAGTCACCAATGCAAATCCTGCTACCAAACAAGAACAAGACAAGACTGTTTGTTCACTGTGCCCACTCTTATTTAATACTTTGCTTGATTTTTTTTGCACAGAGCAGTAAGAAAGGAGAAGGCAACAAAGGTTATTCCAATAGGAAATGAAAAAGTCAAAGTATCTCTGTTTTTAAACAGTATAATATTTTACATAAGAGACCCTAAAGACTTCATCAGAAAACAAACTAAAAATCT
Source organism: Peromyscus californicus insignis (assembly GCF_007827085.1). Classification (NCBI taxonomy): domain Eukaryota; kingdom Metazoa; phylum Chordata; class Mammalia; order Rodentia; family Cricetidae; genus Peromyscus; species Peromyscus californicus. The sequence continues at coordinate 44,721,239 of NW_026294491.1, read as the reverse complement.
TCCTAGGATTGAAAAACATTGTTAGCAAAGTAGTAGGATGAAAATTAATATACCAAAGTCAATAGTTTTCTGTGTTACAGTGACAACCCACTGAGTCAAAAGTAAGGGAAAAAAAACCCATTTATGAAAGTCTCAAAAAATAAACTCTAGAATAAGCCTAACAAAGGAGATGAAAGACCTCAGTAATTAAAAGTTGAAAAATCTAGAGAATGAAAAGGAGGAAGACACTGGAAGACAGAAAAACTACTATGATTATGGATTCATAGAATTAATACTGTGAAAATGATTATAGTACCAAAAGCAATTTTTACTGTTTCAATGCATGACGTTCTTTTCAAATGCAGAAACATATTAAAATTAAAAAAACACAAGAGACCCCATTCAAAAAAATTGAGAGCAAAAAGAATAATACTGGAGGTATTGTCATATTCAATATCAAGTTATACTGCAAAGCTCAAACAAAAAAACAACATAATACTTGGCAGAAAGCTGACATGTAGATCAATAGAGTGGAGAATACCAAAAGGTAGGCCAATACAATTGCAATCCGCTAACTTTTAACATAAAGGAACTAAAAACACAGTAAGACAATTGTGGTGATACATTGTGTAACCTAATAAATTTACCTGAAGATCAGAAGACAGAACAAGCCACTAGATTAAGCATAGATGCCAGGAAGTGGTTGCACACACCTTTAATCCTAGCACTCAAGAAGCAGAGATCTGTCTGGATCTCTGGAGTTCAAAGCCACCCTGGATTACATGAGATTGACTCAGTCTAGGAGAGAAACAGAGCCAGGGAGCGGTGGCACACATCTTTAATCCCAGCACTTGAAATCTCATGCCTTTGCTTGGGAAGTCACACACCTTTAATCCCAGCAGAAAAAGAAAATGATATGATGGGCAGAGAAAGGTATATAAGGCTTGAGGAGACAAGAACTAAAGGCTTTGCAGCTGAGGAACCCCTATCAGCTGAGGTTTTTCAGGCTGAGGAGTTGGTGAGGGAAGAGGTGGCAGTGGCTTGCTCTGCTTCTCTGAACTTTCAACTTTCACCCCAATACCTGGTTCTGGGTTTTTATTAAAAGACCGTTTAGATTTTGTGTTACAGACAATACGAAATTTTTGTTGTTATTTGGGTTTTTGTTTGTTTGTTTGTTTGTTTTTTAAACAATTGGTATTAAGAAAATTAGAGCTCTCCATTCTCTGCTCTGCTCCCCACTTCCCTCCCCACCAGGCCTGGCTCTCCTCTCCCCCCCCCCGCCTCCGCCCCACTTTCCCTCCTAATAAAGCTCTAAAATAAGAAAAAAAAGAAAGAAAATTAGATATCTACACACAGAAGAATAAAATTACCTCTCACTCTGGGAAAAAAAAAAAAAGCCTCCAAATGGACCAGACCATAGACACAAAACTCTGAAACTACTAAAAGGGTGTACACTGTAACATACAGGCACAGTTAAAGACTTTCTAAATAGTACTCTAGTTACTCAGGAAATAAGACCAAAATTGACAAATGATAGTTAAACTCTTCTGTAAATTACAGGAAAAAATCCAATTAATCAGGCAGCTTACAGATTGGAAGGAAATACCAGCCAGCTATACATCTGACAGATTAGTAATGGCTGCAAAATACAAATATAAAAACATTACAAAATCAACAACCAAGTCAAAATGGATTAGAGATATACACAGGGATTCTACAGATGAAATATGAATTATGAATAAGGAAGGACTTCAAATATTCATTAGCCATCAGTTAAATGCTTATTGAAATCACGTTGAGATTCTATATAATTCTAGTGAGAAAGTCTATTAGAAAGAAATCATGTGTCAATGAATGTTGGAGAAAAAATGAAGACAGAAGCCTGCTTTTCCACTATTGGTGGGCAGGCAAACCAATGCAGCCACTTTAGAAATCAGTTTAAAGATTTTTTTTTCAAAACACTAAAAAAAACTGATTAAGACTAAGATATTCCGTTTCTAGGAATATACCCTGAAGAATCTGTACTAGCCTTGTTGTTGTTGTTGTTGTCTTTCTTTTTTCTTTTGCCTTTTTTTGTTTTTCTTTTTGTGTTTGTTTGCTTGCTTTGGTTTGGTTTGAATTTGATTTTTTTATTTTTCATTTCGGGGTCTGCTGCAGGGAGGGAGGGAGGGGAGGATATGAAGGAACTGGGAGGGGAGCAGAATGAGGTGCATGGTGTGAAATTCCCAAAGATTCAATAAAGAAATTATATTTTAAAAATGAATCTATAGCCTAGTACTGAAATACTTGTTCTTCAATAATTATTGTCACTCTGTTCATGGTATTCGATAATAGAACTAGCCTAGAGTTTTGTCAGCTGATGAGTGGATAGTGAAAGTTGATACATACAATGAATTTTATTCATCTGTAAAAAAATAAATTCTGAAAATTTCAGGGAAATCGATGGAACTGGAAAAATTGTACTGACTGAATGAACCCAAGCAAAGAGAAGCAAAAACTGTGTTTTCCTTCATTTGTAGATATTGTCTTTAATCTCTCATTTTGTATGTTTACCTTAGAATTAAGTAGAGGCCATAAATTTAGAAAGAGGCTATTTGGAGAGGGATAGGATAAGAAAGGGGTAACAGGAAAATATAAGTATTATGTAATGAGAGATGGGAAATACTTTGGACGGAAAGGTTAAATCCAGATGGAAAAGTGCAATGGGGACAGATGAAGGGACAAGGATAGGGTTAACTAAAATTAAGGGAGTAGGAAAAAACTCATACTGAATTCTACTGTCTTTCCACCAAACTAATCTGCAAAGGAAATAACATACAGTACTCATAAAGGATCCTCTGAGAATTTACGGTTTTTATCTCAAAACTACAGTGCCAGTTGTGTGACACTGCCTGTGTGCTGTTGGTCTGGGAAGCCCTAAGGACTCCAAAAGCAGTACAAGTTTTTGCCATCTGTGATGGCTTGAATGAAAAATACCCCACATAGATTTTTTTTTTAATTTGAATACTTGGTCCCCATTCAGTGTTACCATTTGGGGAGGGTATGAAAATCACAGGATGTGGTGCCTTGCTGGAGGAAATACATCCCAACTTTGGGGGTGGCTTTTGAGAGTTATAGCCTTTCTTCACTTTGGGATTCTTCCTCTGTTTCCTTTATGAGGATGGAAATGTGATTTCCCAGTTTCCTTGCTGACCACCTGCTACCATGCCTCCCCCACTGTTATAGACCTTTCTTCTGGAGTTACATATGATTTTCTTAAAGACATAATTTAATTTTTAAAAGATAAAAACAGTCATCTTATTATTAATAAAGTTAAATAGTTATTTTCACTCTAAGTTTTTACTATAAATGAACACACATGTATATATACTGTATATATATATGTATATATATATATGTATAAAATGACTGATAACCACATTATAGAATATCCAAATGGCCATTTTGCAATACTAACTTTGAAAAAAATCGTTGAGTAATAGGTAACTGGTTAGATCTATAACTAAACATATATAAGCACTCTAATTGTCAAAATGAATTATGTTTTAACTATATTTATCATAAACTATGCAAGCAAAAATTAACTTTATATGATTGTATTGCATTAATACAGTAGGAATAAGGCTAAAAAATACTATGCAGAGTAAGGTAAGATGTTTATAATTACACAGTGATAAGCATCAAGATAATGGTGGAATATGTGTAGTGAGTGGGATATCCAGATGATAATACTTGAGGAGATAAAATTAAAACTGGTACCCTAAAATATCTTTTTATAAACTGCCTCTTACTGCTGAGGCTTTCAGTGCAGACTCCTGTTACCATGGAGTCGCAGCTCCTCCTAGTTGCTTAGGGTTTGCACTTAAAATGCAAAATAAATGCAAAATGCTCTAAGTAGATATTTTAAAAATCAAATTAAAATATTAGACAAAAATATCTTTAATGGATCATAAGAAAATGAAATGAATGAATTTCAGTCTTTTTATCCTGTATGTATGCACTGAGATTCCACAGAAACATAAGGTCTACCAACTTGGATGGCATTTGGTTAACAGCAAAGAAAAAGGTGCTCATTCAGAACATATTGTCAACACCTGCATGCACATTGACAGTGCATGTATGGAACAACTACATAATGACCTACAAAATTACATGATTTATGCTTTGAAGACATGTAATTGGATTTTGAAAAGCAGAATAATGTTTAGTCAAGGGAAGTACAACATCACCTTTAAGAGTGCCGTTACTGTGTATGATGTATAGAAACCCCATTTCCCCAGCACCAGCACAGCAAAGCAAAGGCATGTGTCTCTATATCAGACTCCACTGCAAGACTCACCTGTATACTACTCTGGCCCTAAGACTTCCACTGAAAGTAGTTAATAGGAAAGTCTTTGAACATCAACATTTCATCTGGTCAAGACATAGCCTACTTTCTTGTAAATTAGTTTTTCAGTCCCCTTAGAATGAGGCTTGTTGTATTTTTTTTTTCATTCAACATCTCTGTTCTTGAATGAACTCTATGAAGCCCAGGAATATCTTGAACCTCTAGGCCTGTTGTCTCTAATTTTCAAGGTCTGGGAATTATAGCACACATGCTTATGATGCCCAATTTGATGCAGTGCTGGAGAATTAACCCTAGTGTCTCATGTATGCTAGGAGAGCCCTCTACTAATGGAGAAACATGCTTAGCCTTCAAAGGCTTATTCAAATGAGATATATTGTGAGATAAAGGAACTGATTCACATATAATCAGTCCAAAATTCCTTTAGAATTATTGTGTTCTACATTTTATCTTGCTTTTCAATGGCCATATTGTGAACTGAAAATGGTATAAATTGAAGTAATTTATTTTGCACAGATTTTTGTGTGTAGGTGTGGATCTCCTTTCCTGAGGAACCCGACTATAGGTTTGCAAGCAGGGAGGAAGCAGCAGTAAGTGAGCAGGGTCTGAGTGAGTCGATGGAGATATATTCTCTGGGGAGTCAGTTTGTTAGAGTTCCACTTTATTTCAGAAAAAGACATAAAAAGGCTGGGAACAGTGGCTGGGGCATCACCTAATTTGTATTAAAAAGCATGCTCCTATCGTAAGGCTTCCTGTGTGGTAGCACGATCCTATAGCAAAATTCCCAACATGATGTCTGAATAGCATATGGGCAGCAAGGGGGAAAAGCTCTAGAAGGGAACTATGCCAAGGGCCACACTGGAGATAAATCAGGCATCCGGGCTCAGGGACAGCTTTCAGATAAGGTCAGGCCTCCAGACCAAGAGGCATTCTCCAAATAAGGGCAGGTAGAAAGCAGGAAGTCTTTGCTGGGGCAGGAGTTCTTCTTGTTGTCAAGCTTGAAGAGAGCTGCCAGGCCATGGTAGACTACACCCTCTGACCAACAAGGCCTCCCAACATGTAGGTATTTGTGAATATGTATGTATGTGCTTTAGTGTACATGTGAAGGTCATAGGACAACTGGAAAATGTTATTTTAACTATGTGGGTCCTAGATCTCAAACTTAGGTCATCAAGCTTGGTGCAAAGACTTTTACTAACTGAGCCATCCTGAGGGACCTAAAGAGAAATAATTTTAAAAATGTTATTTTTTCTTTTGTTACCTGAGACTCACACAAAGTTCAGAGCATGCTAGAAAATGCCCTATCACTAAGCTACATCTGTGGTCTTGCTTTTTATTTTGAAATGTGTGGTTGCGTGCACAAGACCTGCACGGGATCAAGCCAATAAAAATTCTAAGTGGAGGTGAGTAGATCCCAAGGACCCATCCCTAAATGAAGAACTATTAGCAGCCTATGGTTGCAGGAGCGAGAGTCAATTTTCTTTGGGGATGTGACTATGGCCCACTAGATGGCATCACACCATTTGTAGTAAGTAAAAACTCACTGGAGTCAGGGCATCTACTATTACTACTACTACTACTACTACTACTACTACTACTACTAAGAGTAGTAGTAATAATAATAATATAATAATAATAATAATAAATTGAGTATCAAGTTAGGAGGAAGATAGGCTAAAGGGTCTTGGGGGAACTGGAGTTAAGTAATGGGGTATGGACAAGATCAAAGTACATTGCAAACATACATAAAATTAAAAAGAAAATAACTAGTAATGTGTTATTTTTAAAAAAATAAAAAAGTTTTTGAAACAATTAAACATGCTTTGAAGTGAAAAATGATAAAGATTAACATTCAAGAGTCTTTCTTTGGGTAAATGATTGAAGACACATTAGGAACTGCAAGATCTCAACTGTGGCTTGTTCCAGGATATAAAACTATAGAATCAAAAACTTATTAGGACTTTCCTCTTAGTGAAAATGGTTCCAGGGGCATCCATTTTGCACAGGTCCTCTCAAAGAATTTTCTGAGGTTCATTGAGACACACTCTCAGAGGTATCTGTGACCATACTTCAAGGGTGCTGAATACTAAGTGAGCTGGTGACAGAGAATGCTGACATCCATGTGATGCTGGCTTTGCAGCTACATAAAGTATAAGCATTACAGAGATATAGACACTTTTGTTATGAGTTTTAAAAATTCTCTTATTTTTTGAGTTTAAAAGTACATCGTTTCCTCTTCCATTCCCTCCCTCAAAATCCTTCCCTATATCTCTCCTTGTTCCCTTTCAGATGCAGGGTCTCATTTTTCATTAATTGTTGTTGCATTCATATATGTATAAAAAAGACTTCTAGTTCCAGTAATCAGAGACAATGTGTTACTGCCAGGAGTACTTGATGACAAGGATAAGGGTTAAAATGAAGACACAGTAGTAATCCCAGTAAGACTGAGATGCCAAAAAGTTGGGTATCTGTCAAGGAAAGTCATAGGCATCAAGTTGACATTTCATGAAAGAAGCTATATGGGTGGTAAGCAGCTAGACCATGAGAGCGAGACTCTAATGCTTATTGGATCTCCTTCTGAACTACAATGTTCCTCAAATTATGGATGTAGAACTATTTCTCATTGTTAGTACTACCTTATTCTGATCATTACTTGCTGTTCCATTCTGCTTACTCTGCCTTTGTATATGGAAGAACATAGCATTCTTTTTTTTTTATTTAATTCTACAGATCAAAATTAAGAGTGAAGAGATAACTTAGACCTTAGAACAATGTTGGAGCTGTGAAGACTGGGAACTCTTAGAGAAGAAGTATATTTTTCATTATGTGAAACTTTGGAGTCCATTAGCAGGATGCTGTGATTAGAATGTGAATTGTTCCTGACAGTATCATATTTTGAATACCTTATCCTCAGCTGGTGACACTTCATTAGCAAGTCATGAGATCTTTGGAAGAGTCATGGATGTTATGTCTGCCTTTGAATGGTATGCTCAACTCCAGTGTGCTCTTTTGTCTCTGCTTTCTGACCAATGGGATGTTCTCTCCGTCAGCCATATGTTGCTGCCACCATGGTCTTCCTAAGCTCATCAAGCAAGCATGGAGTAAACTCTCAGAACTGTGTGCCAAAATAAATCTGTTACCTGTTATGTTGATTCTGTCAGGTATTTGGCCATAGTGACAATAAAAGCATCAAATATAATTATGTTCTAAATATCTCTGCCTTTAATTAATTAGGATTATTTTTAATAACTTCCTAAAATTTCATGATGAAGCTCCAACATGATTAATGAATCTCAATGAATTTATCAAAATACTTAAATAGCCAAATTTCTACATACATTTTGAAACATTTTTGATAATTGTCTTTAAACAAATGCCTAAAGTGGAATTAATGCAAAATGCATTTGTGTGCTTAATTTTTGTGATTTATATTTAAATTGTTTAACGTGTTTTGCCAAAATGTTTGCTACAGTGATGTCATTTTCTGTCTACGGCAAGATCATAGGATTTCAGACCAATAGGAATGTAACTGAAAGTCATTTGACTACATCACTACTTCTAGATACTGCTAATTTTTAAAAAATATTTGATGAAAAAATATTTGCCTCTTTTAATATTCATGTCACTTCCTACTGGAGATGCATACACTGTTGAGGCCAAACATGCATTCATTTAACATAACAAGTTCCCCCTTGAGGAAACATTTGCATAAATTGTCACAACTTAGCTCCAAATTATATATATATTATGTGTGAGCCTAAGATCTTCATTATGGATATCCATACAATACTGAGATACATGATTATAAAATTCTTGCTGTGTAGTATATAGTATTATAATAGAACATGTTTATGGCACATTCATTTTTATAGACATATATAATTTTATCTGGTGTATATTCATAGAAAAGCATATATATTTCTCATTGGTTAAAATGATGTGACTGACTAAAATTCATTTCTTGTCATTTACCTACAAAATAGTATGCTCTCATTAAAATGAGGAAGAAAATCAGGTGATCGTGATGTCAAAAGAAGTTCAGCTATTTTTTCTGTCTTCCTTGTTCCTATTCCACTGTTGCTACCCTAATTGAAACTTGTTCATTCACAATTCAGCAGAAAACATTGGCATTTTAATGCACTGTCTTTTGCTCCATCATATAGTTTTCAATTAAATGCAAATTGCAACTACATATGATAAACAGTGGAAGTGGTTGTATTACTTAAAGACTTTTCCAAAACTGCCATGCCATTTTTTAAAATAGAGAATCATAGTAAATATAAATTTGGTACAAATTTAAATGTGTTCAAACTTCATGTTGATTTGGTATATTTCATTACTCTAAGTTTAACTTATGTATCATTCACATTTCTGTTTCTAATGAATTTTTTCATTTGTGCCTATAAAATACTGTTAAGCTGATTACAATTTTGTAGCTGCCAGATGAAACGATTACCTAATTTGCTTTAGTAAAATAAAAACTCGGGAGTCAAAAATTGAGATAAATATCTGAAGAACCCAAGGAAAGCAGAGCAATTGACTGACCCTCTCTCCACATTCTATGGAACTTACAGCACCCGAAATTACCTCCTGAACTCCTCTCAGTTCTCTTCCTGTCCTCTCTAGCTACTCTGCAAAGTTCTCCAAGAACTTTATGGCTAATCCTGGTCAGCCAATCATTGACTCCATTCTAGATTCAAGGTTGCTTTATTGGCACAGTGGAATGGCTATACTGACAATTCTTCTGCAATAGAATTTTGCACTGTTCACAGATAAATACTTTGGACTTTTGATCTCTTCTAATTTATAACTTCCTTTCATTAATGTACATGCTTTTATGCTATATCCTCATTTATCTACTGAAGTTATATTTTATATAGTCTTTTATTACTTTTCTAAAAACGTCTTTGGTTTTGTGTGTATGAGTGTTTGCATGTATGTCCATGTACCATGTAGATGACTTGGAAGCTAGAAGAGGGTTTAGGATTCCTTGGAAATGGAGTTAAAGATGGTGAGGAGCTGCCTTGTGGATGCTAGAAACTGAATCACAGTATTCAGTAAGAGCAGAATACTCTTAATCACTGAGCCATTTCCCATAACCTGATTTTAATACTCTTAGAAGAGATTGTAAAGATCATACACTACGATGGAAATTTAATTTTCCTAATTTGACTATGAATACACTTCTTCCATTGAATAGTGTGTTTTAATGTTTCTGTACTGATAATCAGTCTTTGTGCTTATAGTTACAGCTTCCTTAGATCTTGTCAAGACAACTTGTTAAGAATTTTCTCAGATTTTCCTTTAATTAGAATAATTTATCTTTTGTTTTGAAGAATGGATTTACTGGTGAGGAAATTGATAGATGTCTATTTTCTCTCAGTAATCTGAATTTATCTTCCCAAGCTTTCTTGTAAAAATGTTTTAATACTGAGAAACTTGCTATTAGAGTAATTGAAATTTCCTTAATTAGGAGTTGACTGTTTTGTACAGGTTTTCTCTTATACTTTTGTCCAGGCTACCTGTTCCCTTTTTTTTGAACAGGCTACCTGTTCCTTGGATGAAAGGCACATGAAGTAGGTTCCAGGGTTACAGTTAATTTGATGTGTCCAAACTCCCAGAAGCTAGTCAGTTGTCCAAGAGTCACCTGTGTGACTTCGATCCAAACGCTGCAGGAAGATCAGTGACAGAAATATGCAGAGGAAAGCAGTAAGAAGCAGTGATGGCTTCTCTGTTTGCCTTCACCTCTTAACTCGGTCAGCTGCTACACTGTACCATCCAGAGGGCAAAGTAACTGCTAGGATATATTTTCTTCAGGTCACTCACTGGGTGCTTCATCTCCTGTCTGTAAGAATTCCAGGTAGCTATTTAGACGGAGCCACAGACAACAAATATTTACTGTGGTCATCGATGCAATGCAAATTGATTCACACCTCACTTCAGCAGTTTCTCATCTCAGAACGTCACTCTCTCTTAATTCTAAGTCATTCTTCACAAAGTGATAGATTTAGGAGAATTTCTTTTGCTTTTTATAGGTTTCCATCCTGTTTCTGCACTCTACGTTAGAAACATTAGTGGAATACGATTGCTTCTGTATTGTTCAAGTCCTGTTTTGAGTGTGAAGGGACTGGAGAAAAGCTCTGTAGGTCAGCCATCTGTTTCTGTCCTCTGTAAACATTTTGGTCTTTAATGTTGTTCAGTATACATTACTAAAGTTCTTTTCCTAGTAAACTTGCCAATGTTTGTTGGTAAGGCATTTAGGTTGAAAACCTGTGATGTTCAACATAAAGAAATGACATGTGTGCAATTAAAGAGTTTTCTGTGTGAGTCTATTTTCATTAATTTTTAAAATATTTATCAAACAGCACTGTCAGACTTATGAATTAGAAAGTGCACTGTGGTAAGTTCTTGTGGCTGAAGCATCACATGAACACTGGAACCACACATGAGAATATTCTAGACTCATTTATACTAGCCTAAAAACAATAATTTGTTAAATTTTTGTTTTAGAATTGGTGTTGTGTATATGGATGTTGTATCTCCATGTCTATGCATCACATGCATGTCTGGTGCCTATGGAATCCAGAAAAGAATATTGGATCCATGGAACTAGAGATACACTTGTCTATGGACCACCATGTGTGTGGAAACCTGGTCTTCTGGAAGAGCAACCAGTGCTCTTAACAGCTAGTTCATTGCAACAGTTCCCTGAAAAACAATTTCTAAAGCACATAGTTAGGACTAAGTAACTATTCACAGGTGCATTTGATCTATACACAGCCTTAAGAGAAAAAGTATTATTTTATATTTTAGTTTTATAGCATCTAATTGATACAGAAACAATGACAAACGTTTACTGTATGCTTGCTGATAATTGTGAACACATGCATATATCCTGGAACTCTCAGTCATAATTACAAACATCACCACCATAAATTCCAGATTTCCTTTCTCTGTTTGATATATTAACCTCTTATGGTAAGAGCACTTATCATGAGATCTATTCTCATTACATACTTGAAGCACACTATACTAGATCGCTAACTAGGTCCTGGGTTGGAGAACACATCCTCAGAACTTATTGATTCTTCAAAACTGGCCAACAAACACCCTTTCCCACTCAGCTCAGTAGCAGAAACTACCATGCTAAGCTCAGATTCAAAGAATTTGACTGTTTTAAGTGACTCAAACACGTGAAATGGCCAAGTCTGTTAACTAAGTAGTATTTCAGTAATTCTAAATTATGTTTTAGAAATAGATTCCCAGGAATTTATTAGTGTTAATGAGTCAGTAATTTGTAAATTCATGTATATGCCTATATGTGTGAAGTTCACAAGTTCTGAAAATATTTAACATACTAATTATTGTGATACACAGGTCCTAAGATGCAAAGTGGTTATTCAACAAAACAGAAATCTGACTCACCTATGAACTGTTATGAATGTTAACATTTTCTTTTTTTCCTATATCTTCCATTTTTCAAATCAGCCCTTATATGGCTAGTTTTAAGCATAAAGTACAGAAAGCAAAGACCTTGAACAATTTTCCTTGTTCCAAAACCTCTGCACGTAGTCCCCTGATTACATGTTTCATTTCATGTGCCTTTATTAATTTGTGTTATTGCTAAAAGCAATAAACAACATGTATGGATTAGAATAATGTTTGTGTGTATTAATTTTGAGAAAATTTCTTCTAGAAATTTCTTTGGTGACATGGTAATTATTTTCACGACTTTTTCAATGAAATATGAGGTTTTTCTAATATCAGACCATAATCATGTAGTAATGAATTCTGAGAGAGAGAAGCTCTTGTTTAAAAGTGACCTGATATGTAGGATTTCCAAAAGTGGTATTAAAAGAGAAAGGCAAGATTTAAATAAGCCATCATTATCATCATCATTTTTAATCATCAAATATTTATTGATACTTGTCCTTTGCCCACAGCTCTAAGACTACTCTAATAAATTTTTAAAACTTCTGTCCACTCCTAGGATTTTTATAGACAAAGCATCAGTTATAGTTCTCTGACAATGTTTGAAAATAAAAATGGGTCATATAACATTTCCATAAAACCAAATAATTAGGATATTAGTGAAATACCTATTAATTAAATGGTTAATTCATAATTCTTTCATCTAGTGCTTAAAACAGCTAGTACCACTGCCAATTTTTGTTATATTTTACTAATAAATGCAATTTATTTACTTTAAGCTTTTTATTATTCTAAGTATTTATTTATTATTTTATTATGTTTTATTAAAACTTTATAAATCTTTCCTATAGAAAATTTACTTTGAAAACTCTCTTCTTTTTATGATTCTTTTTGGCAATTTCATATATGTATATGCCATACTCTGATTATCCCCTGCAGTCAACCTCTCTCGTGTCTTTGTCTTCCCAATTAACCTTCCCTCAATTCCATCAATCCCTTTCCCACATTCACAACTTTCAGCTTTGCTGTGTGACTCATTTAGCTCAATCAGGACCATCTGTGCAAATGTTAAACCAGAACTGGCCACTGGAGCTTGGCAGAGTCTTTGTGGGTATACTACTAAAGTCTCTGAGTTCTGCGCTCCCTGAATCTAACCATAGTAAAGAGTTAAACAGTGAGAGTTAGAGCCTCTTGAACTGTTCTGCTACCCATTGCTGGCCATTGATGGAAGGCATTCGCAGATACTGTGAGTCTATGATTAGAACAGCCGTGTCTTGCCAAAAAGTTGATATTTCTCAGCCCTTCTCCTAATCCACCAACTCTTAACATTCCACCATTCCTATGCCCTATAACATTTCCTGAGACTTTGGGGACTGTGGTATAAATGGCTTATTTTGGGCTGAGCAGTTGACTTTTATTCTCACTCAGCACCTTGTGCAATTATGACCCTCTGTATTTATTATAGTTTCCAGAGAGGCTCTCTGTACAGGGTTGAGAGTAGCATGTGTCTATAAATATGAAAAACAGATTTAGAAGGCAACCTAGGAGTTCAATTTAACCTACCAGCAATATTCAGTTCACATCTATGGACTAACTCTGTACTTCAGTGAATTTCTGACTCAGTTTAAAGTACCAAGTATGGACTCCCTCTGGTGGAGAAAGTCTCAAATCCAATCAGAGAGGAGTGTTGTACCCAAGAACAGCAATGGCAGTTCTGTGGTAGTGCCACATGCCTTTAATCCCAGCACTCAAGAGTCAGAGGCAGATAAATCTCTGAGTTCAAGGCCAACCTAGCTTATACAGCTGTTTGAAGGAGCTAAAGAGTCCAATAAATTTTTACCCATTGTTTCCCTCAATCTCACTCTGCCACATCTTTCTCACTTCTTTCTTCTATTTAAATCATAACCTATTAATGGTTTGTTTTATTTTTGTATATTTTATACTGTTAGTGATTATGAGAAAATCACTTGGTGTTGGCTTCTTTTACCTTATTCCCCAAAAAACAACAGGACTCCCCCTACTTCCACTGCCCTGGCTTCATTGATGTGAAGCAAAAAACAAACAAACAAACAAACAAAAAATCCCAGACAGCCTGCCCCAGTTGAAAAACCACAAACCCAACCTTATTCTCACCACTAAACAAGCAGCTGCTTCTTGTCTCTGTCCACATGGGATGCTTCAGTTAGTGTCTGCTAGAAAGTAATGTGGCCTGTGACAGCAAAACCTTCATGCTAGACTGCTGAGAAAAACATTTGGCCACTTCCCTCATATTACGACACATTGTTCCATAATGGCCTAGAACCAGAATGTATGAATGGAAACTTGCTGTGAACTACACCAGACTAGATTGCTTCTCCCTAGCCACAGCTCTGCAGTTCCCCAGTCTCCCTCCCATTACACTTCAGCAAAACAAGGGAATGGTATTTTTGCCCCTGTGGAGGATATGCTGGCATAAGCCTCTTTATGTTTTCCCTTTCCTCACTTGGGATTGTGCTACATCAAGTCCACGCTTCAGAAACTCCCCCTCTTATCCTCATGGCTGGTCATGTCTGGCCCCCTCACACTCCCCACTTCAGGAGAAGTTTGTTCCTGCTTTTGCTTGTCTAAGCCCTTGTTGGAGAACCCTGCTGTTTAGGTAACAGTCCACCATGTCCAGATTGATCTCTGAGCTCTGCACAAAATGGGAGAACTCTCTTTGTCAGTGGGGTTTCCTCTTCTCTGCCCAACCTTAATTGAAGATGGCCCTTAAGCTCAGATGCCTGACCTTATTTGCAGGAGGACCCTGCACAAAGCTCTCTGAAAACACTATGACTCAGCACATAATTCCTGCTCTTTCCTGCCTATATGATAATTAGGTGCTGTGTTATGATCAATCAGCCCTTCCCACCCGTAACTCTAAGAATTCTTATATACCTTACCCCTGGTACAATGAAATGAGCTGTCTCTCTGAAGCTGACTCCCAGAGGAAGTACTTTTGTCAAGCTCACAGCTGGCCCCTTCTGTTCCTTTCACCCTAGTGGGCCAGTGGCCACCCTGCCCTCAACCAAAAGGAGACCCACACGTCCCAAACCAACATATAATCTCTTTAACCTCATTTTGTTGACAGGACATTCCTCAGAACAGACTCTATTCATCTCATACACTATCTCTTATTTTTCCCCTTTCTCTTCTCCATCCTGTTTTCCCAATTAGTCCCCTTCATCTCCCATGGTCCATTTCCCTCCTCCACTGCACTTACATAGTTCTTGTAGCTCTTCACAAAATAAGTCAGAGGGGATAAAGTAACCAAGATGATGAGCAGCCTAAGGTTAGTATATAAATCATTCCTGTTTGCTTAGGCAGCTGCTTTAGATGTTATGGGTACTGTTCCTACAAGAACAACAAAAACTGGGAGGTAGATCTTCAATGAGGAGATGTCTTTATGATCACTTCTCTGTCCAACAAGCAGTGTTGGGGCTGGAGTAAGCTGAAGAAGTGGAGCAAGCAGGCTGGCAGCTCAGACCCAATAGCTGGAGGATGGATGAAGGACCCTGTTTTCCCGGGTTGCAGGGACACAGAAGCCTGGAATTATGTCTCCTATTGTGATGTCACTTCTTACCAGGGCTGTCATTCAGCTAGGCCATTTGAAGTAGTAACCCCCCTACTTCAAAGCAGAAACAAACATGAAATAGTTAATAACTTTGACAGAGAAAGGACTTACTCAGCACCAAATTGCCCAGCTGTGCCATAGCTCTCATCCTGATTCCTTCCTTCTGAAATTTGGTCCTCTTTAGCCAAACTCTCCTCCCTACCTTCCCAATTACTGATCCCCATGCTCTGCTCTCTGCTTGTGGCTCAACTTTCCAAGCATTTTCATGAGGGGAAGCTGTGAAACTGTACCATCTAATGTGCTAGACATCTCAAGTTTCCTGTCCTTTGAGTCGCTAAAATTTGTCATTTGCAAAGGATATTAAAATAACATAATCAAAATACAGTGGAGGAGTGTATCTTGGTGGTTAAACCAACAGGGCTTCCAGTGGGACTCTACTACTTTGTATCCACTTACACAAGGGTTCAGTGCTCACCTTGGGAGGAGTAGGCAGCACCAAAGTGCTCTGAGAGCATGAGTAATTCCCTTGCTCATCACCTTCCAACCCCTAGTGGCTTGGATCCAGAGGCTGTGGGTACAAGCTGGGGGCTGGTCTCTGGGCATGTCTAGCCCTATGGACGGTTCCTCTATGGAGAAGCCCTTTTCTGTTCATTTAACCCTGTGATTGTTACATCCAGGGTTGACTCTGGGAAGGAGAGATCACCAGGTAGGCTGTCAACTAAATTTTTGTCAACTGCAGTGTCCCCTGTAACAGTGTTAATGGTGTCAGCCATCAAAGCATTTCCTTCCAGGACTGGGTTATCTGAACAGGGAATAATCTCCAGGCAGGATATTTGTTGTATATGGTGTAGCTTCTGCATTCCTTGCCTTTTCCTTCCACATCCTCGTCTTGAATGTGACTCTTTCCGACTATTGTATATGCTGAAAATGCTGGTTCACTGGCTCTCCTTTTCAAGGGGAGAGGGAGACTAAGAGGACCTGTAAGGATTGTATTTAACTAGAGTTTCTCATCTTTCTTAGGGCTGCTCCCACAGCTTAATTGGTGTTACAAAATATTGATGGTTGTTTTAGTTCCCTATATTTTATGGATGACAGTTTCTTCACAGGTCTATCCAATGCAGAGTACAGTCTCCTCAGACCTGGGAAGGATTTCTTTAGTGGTAGGCAGCATATGTTCTTGAATGTGGCTCAGCCACAGACATTCCCTTGAACTGACCTTTTATTATCCTGTACCAGGTGGGGACTGAGAGTAATCAATGATGATTTGACAAATGGTGGGAATTGTGACCCATCATGGTGGTGATGAGCTTGTGCATACCTGAGGAGCTGTTTCTAAGTATGGAAAGTGCCTTGTGAGCAGAACATATAGGACAATGCCCAAGCTCCATATATCAACTTCCAGCCCATACAGGGTTTCCTTTCCAAGATCTTTGGCACTAAATAGAGCAAGGAGACACAGACCTTCCCCAACATCTGCCTCTTTACAAGTTTAGCTGACATGTCAACATCACAAAGCTTTGCATTGCCCACTCCATTGACTAAGACTTTCTGTAATGGTGTATGATGTGTCTTTAGTGGAGGAAGTGAACTGCTGATATGACCTGATGAAAAAACACTTGCCACCTCCTCCTGCTTTAGACAGCCTAGCTCCCTGAGGCAGCTCTCCAGGTCTTCTCCCTCCACATACTCCTTGATCATATAAGTCATTGTCAGTGTGTCAACCATGTGGAAAATGGAGTTCCTGTGTTCTAAAAATTGAAGGATGTTTAGTCAGAGGAGATGTCACACATCATTGTTGATTTTTCTCAAGGACCTTGACAGCAACCCATGCATGTGTGGGAAGGTAGTAGGCACACTTCACTTCTTAAAATGTGCCACAATCCAGAGATGTTAAGATCTTGAAATCCTTTTCAAGGATATCTATCCTCTTCCCAGGGAATGACATTGAGGTTTGGTTCATTTTCAACACACACACACACACACACACACACACACACACATATGTGTGTGTGTGTATGTATATATATATATATGGAAATTCCAGGGACACAATATTAGAAGAAAATAATGAATGAAGATCTAGGAGGCAAGTTTATACTTATGAATTATACATCATGAAATCTGAGAGATCCAAAACAACCAAAAGGATGTAGAAATACAAGAAAAATCAAAAAGATAATTTAAAATCAGCAAATTGACCATGGCTTAGCATATATTCAGACTCTAGGGGGAGAGTCTGTACTCAGACACAGTGACTACTGAACTGCTGTAGTATTAGGAAAGTAGCTAGAACTAGAATGAGTTTTAAATAAAATAAACCATTCCCACAAACAAAAACTATGGCATATTTTGTCCTCTGTGGGTCCTGAGAAAGAAGGGAGGCTAAGAGTTTGTGAAAAGAAGAATATGTCACAGAGATAGGGAGGAGGAAGTGAAACAGGACAATATGACCAAAGTGCTGTATAGGCATGTATGGTTATGCTATGATGAAACTGCTATGGGTAGTATACAGTAACAGATGTTTTAACAGGAAAAAATTTAAAAACAAAACTAAATGAGTTTTCAAGTAGGAAATTGGATAATAAAGAAGAAAGAGATAATACAGGCACAAATAAAACCTAGAATCAAAACCAATAATATAAAAATATGAAATACCATACCTGAACACCAGGAAACAAAAACAACAAACTAAAAAACTCAGTGTTTTGAGATCCAGTAGATTGGAGATTCCATTCTATCAGAACCAATGTTATCACCCATCTGCTCTGTAGGCAACCAACTGCTACTGTAGGCTGTGCCTAATGTGGACTAGTATCCAACATTCTTCATAATGCCTCCTTGTGATGTCACCACAAGCAACTGACCAATCATGGCTTGTCAGAACTGATTAGTTTCTCTAAAGCTTCTGTAGTGCAACCCGTGCACTGGATTTTTGTTTGTTTGTTTTTGTTGTTGTTGTTTTTCATGGTTGTGAACAAATTCCAGACAAGAATCAACTCTAAAGAAGAAGGGTTTATCCCTGCTCAGGCTTTCAAGAGACACTGAAGCCATGGTGGTAGGAGCATCATGGTATATAGAGCTGAGTAGTTTGGCAGGTGGTGAGCCCACATTAGAAGACCTCTATCCTCCAGTGACACAGCTCTAGCTAAGCATCACCTTTATGTATTCCACAAATTTCCAAACTGGAAAGCAGGTGCTCAACATACCAGAGATACTGCTAGCAAAGCTACTGTGGTACTTTGAACTAAAACAGTCCCCTACAATCTTGGAAATTTAAAACATGTACACCAGCTAGTGGCACTGTTTGGGGAACTTTATGTGGTATAGCCTCAGTGACAAGGGTCCATCACTGGGGCTGTCGTTTAGATGAACAATCCTAGCCTTCATTAGCTCTCACTGCTTCCTGATAGAGTTTGAGGATATGAAGCTCTCAGCTTCTTGCTCATGCCCGCAAGAATCCATCCAGCTGCCATGCTTCTGCCTGTCATCATGAGTTCTAATCCCTCCAAAAAAAAAAGCCAGTTAGCCTCTTTATTTCTTAATATTCTATGTTTATGAACTTTATCTCAACAGAATAGTAACTAATACACACCTCCTTAGCAGAGAAGACTGCTATCCATCCCAACTTCACCCCTGTTTCCCAAAGGTCAAGGCATAGTCCTCAGTGTCACACAGTGCCACATTTTTACACATTGGCCAGGTCTCTCTCACCCTCTTCAGAGAAACAATGACCCTTGCAAGTAGCATAAATTCCAGAACTCCCAACTAAAACCCAAACGCATGCAATAAGGAGAGATAGAAATCAATGCAAAACCTAAAGTTCCAGGAAATAAAACTAGAGAAAACAATCTGAAAGAACCAACAGATCAAGAAAATCTTGTAATATGACCAGGGAAATTCACTGACAAATTCTGCAATCTAAAGAACTAACAGGAATGATATGCAAGTATTTCAGTGGTTCATCAAAATTGAGGGAAGGGATACTTTCAAACTCTTTTTATAAGATAAAATGCTGTGGAATGGTCTGTATGTCAAGTGTGTTGCTGATTGGTCAATAAATAAATCATTGATTGGCCAGTGGCCAGGCAGGAAGTATAGGTGGGACAAGGAGGAGAATAAAGCTGGCAAGTGGAAGGCTGAGTCAGAGAGACACTGCCAGCCGCCATGATGAGAAACAGCTGCCGGTAAGCCACGAGCCATGTGGCAAGGTACAGATTTATAGAAATGGATTAATTTAAGCTGTAAGAACAGTTAGCAAGAAGCCTGTCATGGCCATACAGTTTGTAACCAATATAAGTCTCTCTTTACTTGGTTGGGTCTGAGGGCTGTGGGACTGGCAGGTGAGAGAGATTTGTCCTGACTGTGGACCAGGCAGGAAAACTCAAGCTACATAAAGATTATGCTTATTCTCAAACCAAGTAAAAACACCTTAAAAAGAGTCCTTTAATCCCAGCACTTGGGAGGCAGAGGCAGGCAGATCTCTGTGAGTTCAAGGCCAGCCTGGGCTACCAAGTGAGTTCCAGGAAAGGCGCAAAGCTACACAGAGAAACCCTGTCTCGAAAAACCAAAAAAAAAAAAAAAAAAAAAAAAAAAAAAGAGTCTAATATTTGGCAAAGTCCTTGACTAACATGATGAGAAAATCCTTAATGTGAGTAGTAGAGATTTTACTTCATATTCAATGACATACTACAAAGACCATACTTCATGATCAAGATGCTTCCTTCACTAGGAACACATGGATCAACCCACATACACAAATTGACAAGGAAAATAGCAAAAAAAACACACAAATGAGCATGATAGTCAGCCATGAAAAAGTATTAAATGCCATTGGCAGAAAACAAAACTAAAACAAAAAAAAAAACATGGAACTAAAGAAAGTGTTACTACAGACAACCAATTCCATGAACACAATTATTTTTGTTTGCCACAGGTCATATTCAGAGGGATACATTTTTGTATAATGGATATTGGTTGCATGCAATCTGCACAGAAGTGAATAGAGCAGAAGAATGAAGGAATAGAAACTGTCAATGAAGTAATAGAAACTACAGCCAGCTTTTAGAACCAAAACTCATATTGTAAAAATAAAAATCAATAAATAAATTCCAAATACCAAAAGCCAAACCTGAAAACCTGAAACAAACAGGTTGGGAAAGTCAAAATCTATCAGAAACAACAGAGTCCAACTGTATGCCTACCAACCAACTCTTTCTCTGCAGTATGAGGACAAAACCCAGCCTCAGGCAGTGCCTTTTATGGACTTGTGTCTAGCATACCTCAGAAAGATGCCTTGTGATGTCACATGCAATGGACCAATTAAGGCTTAGCAAAGCCCATAGTGGTTTTTTTTTTTTTCTTTCTTTTTTTTTTCTCATTCTGTCCCCAACAACTGCCCTAATTCTTCCTATAGTTGTGATAGCTGATAGTTGTGATTTCAGATAGCTGAAAATGATTTACTTATGGAAAGAAGAGTCTGTTTAACCTCAGATTTAAAGGACATAAAGCAACATAATGGGGATAACTCGTAGCATGAACATCAGGAGTGTAATGCAATTGGTTACATGGCATTTACAATCCCTCATTCCTCCCAGCACCCAAGACTTCCTGCTAGGTGTCATCTCCAATGGTTACACAGTGTCCCCAAAACTGTGAGGACTGAGTATTCGAACATGTGTGACAGTGGACATTCCACATCAAATCTGTCTCATGCACCCTTGTTGTTAATAAATAATAATAATAATAGTAATAAAACTTAATGATAGACTGGAGAAACTTTGTGTTTAGTATGGCTATGAACACAGGTATAGTAACTGCTTCTAGCTGAATGTTATTAGACTTTACATGGAATTTCACTTTAGTGCTCAAATTCTGTAGTAGTTTTGCTTTTTACAGACTGAGCTCACCGTACCTACTTACAGGACCAAGACTTTTACATTGACATTAGAGTGATGAGTTAGAGGAGAACAGTGTCACTCCAGTCCCATTGTGATGCTCTGCAACTCACAGCACATCAACAACTCCTATCTCCGACTCAATCAACAACTCAGAATTTGTCAGTTCATGTGACTTGATATGTCCTTGTCTTCTCCAAATGACATTGGTGAAAACTTCAGCATGTTTCTGTACTTGCCCTGTGTCATTACAGATTTCTGGCTATCCTGACCCTCACACACAGTCTCATTCCATCTTTCTTTCTCCTGTCCCTGTAACTTAACTCTAATAAGCCTGGGCTCCGTTACTGACATTAACCATGTTCAAGAATGTCTATGCTAAGATTTCTTTTCTTTATCCTCATTGAGTGTAAAAATTTTCCATTGCTATGTAGGATGCATAAATTCAGCATTGGTCACCTGTGGAAAAGGATGTGATAGAGACCAACTGCGCATGACAGTAAGTGGGGCCTGGGTCATGCTGGTTAATGAGGAGGATGGAATATGGGCAGGTAGGTGGTCCCAGGCTGGGAAGATGGAGGTCTGATTCAAAGAAAGTTCAAAGACTGTCCCAGCAGTTGTAGGGCTTGTATATGGTCATTCAAGCCCTAGTCAGGGTTACTCTGTTTTCAGGCCTCGGCACATTGCATGGCTACAGGGCGGTGAGGACATGAGGCACTAAGTCCCCTGCTTTGGCTGCTGCTGTTATTATTACCTCTACATCCGAAGACCAGCCTTACCCCATATCCTGAAGTCTCCTGAGGATGAATGGCCAGGGAAGGGCTAACCCTGAGGAATCTAATTCTGCAGAAGGTTTTCAAGCCTGTGTTCAATGAGCCCAGGGATACTTCAGGTCAATCAAAATCTTGATTTGAAGGGGCGAGGGGAGATGAAAGGTGGGGGCCCAAAAGCCAGATCAGGAACTGGAAATGACTCCTTTGGTTCTCCTTTTCTCTTCCCCACAGAATCATGTGATACCAGAGAAGTAATCAACAGAGGGGACTCAGGTTGAGTCAGAATTTTCTGTTGAGTCGAAGTGTGAGTCAGGGTTCTGGGAAGGTGTCCAGGGCTGGCTCAGTGCTGACTGTAGGAAGGATGTGATAGCTGAGGGTAAGGACAAAGACTCAGTCCCTACTGGGTGAATGGGGAACCCAGACCTGGAACAAAGCAGGCCTGGTCCCTTCCCAGACGAGTAGAAAAAAACAAATGTGCCTTCATTGCCCATACCTCCTGTCATGTGAGAAATTGAGACAGATATCCCACAGGTCACACAGCACCACACACACCTCAAGTCATTCTCTAAGAACAACTGGGGCAAGAAGAAGGAGCCAAATCCTCTTAAAGTCCATGACGTAGAACAATTTACTCTAGCATCTCTGAAACGTCTAGATATCTCATTTGCAAACTAGGTACAAAAGTTCATTACGGCAGGGAATGAAGTCATATGGCCTCCACCCACCCACCTGCCCTTGGTGTGGGCTCCTATGGAAGTCTTTCACCCCACTGCATCTCCCCAACCTGCTGAGCTTTCAGTCCTTCCCAATGAGCTCTCATGTTAGGAATGCCATCTGGTTCTTTCCTGTGAATACAAAACTCTTTACTGTCCACATCATTCTGCCATCTGTGGTCCCACATTTCTCACATGTACAGCCTGCTAAATCTTGGGATAGGGGTGAACATAGCTCAAGCCAAGATGTAATTTGGCAGAAGAGAAGAAATCACCTATCTTGGGAATATATGCAATATTTGCCTGGAAACTGACTCACATTTTCCATTTATCTGGTGAGGCATCTATTGGCTCAAACCTGGAGAGACTTTACCTTATCCCAGGCCTGGGTTCTTCAATGACCAGGGATCAGAATAGCCCATAGTCATTTAGAATATGTCACTTGTCCTTTGGCCTTATTCTTACCTTTAACCTCAGTCTCATAGCTACATCATTTGGGGGTCAGGGGGTCATTTTCTTTATCAGGGACTAGGTCTCTAAGATGTCTACAACTGGGATGTCTACACAGTCTGCAGTAAAACCAAGGTGGGAGGGAAGGTATTCTATTCTGTGGACAAGGCACAGCTGATGGCCAATGGCCATCACATTTCATATTATGTACTTGGTTTTGTATCTCTGTAGAGATGTCCTCCTCAACTCCTACCAGGTATTTTCCATAGCCCACTACTATCAGAGGTCATTTACCTTCCCTGGGTGTAGTAGTTTGAATGTACTTGGCCCCCATAAGCTCATAGGATTAAAGTAGCACACTAGGATGTGTAGCCTTGTTGAAGTAGGTGTGGTCGTGTTGAGGTAGGCACATTAATTTTTAGGGTTGGGCTTTGAGGTCTCCTATGCTCATAGGTCTTCCTGTTGCTTATAGATCAAGGTGTAGGACTTTCAGTTCTTTCCCCAGCATGTCTGCCTGTATACCCCCACATTCCACCATGATGATAATGGACTAAACTTGTGAAACTGTAAGCCAACCCATTAAATGTTTTCCTTTATAAGAGTTGTAGTGGTTGAGGTGTCTCTTCATAGCAATAAAAACCTTAACTAAGACACTGGGCCAGAGGATTGGATAAGCTGGGGGAAAGTTGCCATGTAGAGCAGAAAGGGAGTCCAGAATAGCATGTATTTCACAACTGGGCTTTGCTCTTGGGCAGTCTGCTTCCACCAAAGGTACATTAGTCCTCCCTTGAGTCCAGTCACTGCTACCTGAGTTATACTACTTCATCACCAAGTACTTGATCTATTTAGATCCTTAGGTCAAGGTACGTATTCTGCTTCTGTGCCCTTGGTATGTGTCTCCTTAAACAGAAGTCCTCTCACCCTTTGAGGGATGCTGCCTCTCCCCAGCACTGTGGCATTCTAATGGCTGCAGAATTTCATTTCTTCTTTTTTACAGAGTTTTTGTTTTTTTGTTGTTGTTGTTTCTAGTCCTTTCTATTTGTGGTTGTTTTGCCTTTTGTCTGGATTTGCATCACTTTCCTTATTTGTGGAAATTTCCTTCGGCATGAAATTCTTCTTGTTGTTTTTCTTCTATACTTACAATTTTTAGATTAGAATTTTTTATGTTGTTCTAAAGAACTCACATGTTCCCTTCATACTCCAAAAATAAATTATCACTGACATTATTTGAATGATTCAGTTTTTCTATCTTATCTTCTACCTCTAAGGTTCTGTTTTATACACAATCCATTCTCTTGGTGAGATTTTTCACTGATATTTTAACTAAGACTTATTGAAATTTTCATTTCTAACATTGATTTTTTTCCTCTAGTATTTATATTCCATTGCTAAATTCTACTTTTATATATTTCATTTAACTCTTTTTTTGTGTTCTGAATTAATTCAGGAGACTATTTGTACCCTCTTTGAATTCATTCTTGAGTTTATCTTGAGGTCTTTGGGTTACCTGAATGCTTTTATAACTATTTTTTTGAATACTTCACCTTTAATTTTGCTTAAGTCAGTCTTACTGTTGGCCATTACTATGAGATTGGTCATTTTGAAGAGGAGGCATATTGTTTGGAATTTTCATGTTACTTCTGGTTTTGTGAAGGGACTTGATTATCTTGATTTATTTTATTGGAAACAAGATTGTAATCCTGAAATATCCCTTAAAAACAGGAACTTACCAGTCTGCTTACCAAAACACTTTATATGACTTGTATAATTGTTTCTAAGAATTTCTGCAAGGAAATATAGATTCATTTTGGTTTAGAAAAGGTCTTATTACTGTGCTATATTTTATAATTGAAATGTACATACAGATGTCCATTTTTTTAAACTCATTAATCCTTAATGGCATATGAATTTATTTGTTACATGCTTACATTACACAAAATAGATTATTTTTAAGTATTATACTAATATGTATGTCAGTGATAGACATTTTCAAAATATTATTACAATTTTGGATGTATTAAAAAATGGACTTTTTTGATCATTGACTACATAAAGTATTTTGTCTATGGCATGTTGTATAAAATGTATCAAATAATAGTTATCTATCCTCAATTACTTAGAGTATAAGAAAAGTGCTAATTCCAATAATAGAGCCTTAAGAAACTTTGATATTAGCTTATTTTTCTTTTTTTAATATATTTTTATTTTATAATTAACTTGATTTCACATATCAACCACGGATTCCCCCATCCTCCCTCCTCCCACGCCCCAGCCCTCTCCCCCAATCCACCCCTCATTCCCACTTCCTCCAAGGCAAGGTAACCCCTGGGAAGTCAGCCCAGCCTAGTAGACTCAAATGCCATGGCAGATCCAGTCTCCTCCTCCCTACACCAAGGCTGAGCAAAGTGTCCCAGCATAGGCCCCTGGTTCCAAAAAGCCAGCCCATGCACCAAGGACAGGTCCTGGCTCCACTGCCTGGGGGCCTCCCAAACAGCTAATCAACTGTCCCACTTATCCAGAGGGCCCAGCTTATTTTTCATTAGGCTCTATCAAAGGCCATTTTAAGATTATGTTAGTCTATAAAAAAGAATATGCTAAATTTTGTCAGGATTTTAAATAAAGTCAGGTCTTAACATGTTGTAATGGATACACACACATATTTTAGCACTCAAAGCCTGAGGTAGGAGAATTGTTTTAACCTCAGCCTGAGCTTATCTAGTGAAACCTTTTCAAAATTCAAACAAAACAAGTCAATAACAATAACAAGAACCTAGCTTCAAATACACACTGTAGCACTATTAAGAGCTTGCCAATGCTGGGTGTCATTGTGGGTACTGGGGATTCAAGTTCAGGTATCATGGCTGTTGGGCAAGTGCCTTTCTGATAGAGCCATCCCCCCAACTTTCTTTTTATTTGTTTATTCATTCACAGGAGTCTATACATACTATTCATACATCTTTAAAAAAATAATAAAGTCATGTTATTTATAACAATAGGAATAGAACTGAGTAACATTACGTTTGTTAGTATACCACATTACAATGCAACACATTAAGAATCAGGAAAGTAAGTTTGAAAAATGCATGTCATTCTAACCACTAGGTAAACTTAGGTAAAGAAGGTTTAAAAAGAATTTAGTAAAAATACAGACTGAGGAAGAAAGAAATGATAGATAGATGAAGAGATATGTAGATAGATGTTATAGAGAAATGATAGATTCATATAATTAATTATAACATTGTTGATGAATAAAATATTTTTACTGATCACACTTCTCAATTTATCAATTTTAATGGCTTACTATGAGGAGCATTCTTTGGTTTTTAATTTTAAAACATGTTAGGAAAAACTAATATTGAGCCGAGAAGGACTTGATATTACCATATCAAATAATGAAAGATCCCAACCTCCACAGGTGATCATCTACTTTGCAATAAAAAAAAAATGCCTATACTTATAGTGAGATCAGAGATTCTAAATTTTAACTATAATCTGACTCTTTTTCCAAATGTAAACTCTTGCTTTGGAGCCAATGAGGATGTTGGGCCAGGAAGGAGTATTGTATGTAACTTATATAAGTCATAGTTCTCTTCTCTATGGAATTCCCTAATGATCTGTTGCTCTCTGTTGGATGCAGTACTGATAAATGCTGAGCAAATGGGGACTTTGTAAAAATCCTAACTATGAGTGACATTTTAATATGTATAGACAAATTAATTAACAGTAAAAGTAAAGAAAGCAGACAAAGACACAAGAAAGACATGCATTAAGTGTTTGATGATGGCTAAAGAATGCTAAATACTTGTTCTTTTGTGTTTGCTTGGGGATTAAAATCTGTGTCAAACTATTCTATTTTCACATATGAAGAAGACAAATGAGCATGTTTTGATACATAAAAATAAACATTATTTGTATTCTATATCCAGCTAGGCAGTAGATAGCTGTTCTGTATATTATGTGAGTGTGACTTAGCTATTTTGACATGTATGTTTCTGATCAATTTTGAATAGCTTGGTAGGTAGCTATGGGAGATGATTATGAAATAATGTCCAATGCCCTCCTTCTTTCCTTCTCCACTAATGGTGATTCTTCTGTTTCTTAACAAGAGTGTAAGTACAGACCCCATTAAATTCTCCCCCTAAGCTACACAGACAAGTCACACTTTTCAGGCCTTCCCCTTACAGGTATCATTATCTTCTCACTCCTGATTCAGGTTCTCAGGTGTTTGCAAAGAACATTAGTTTTCCTCAGTTCTAAAAAGAATTCTTATCCTTGGTGTGGAACACATGGGGGATACTGTTTTCTTCTAAGAAAAACAGATATGAAATTGATCTGGGAGAAATAAGCTCCCACACATACGCACAAAGCAGTGATGTGTTGTTGACAGATACCCGAAAGGATGCAGCAGTGGGTAAGTGAGAATAAAAGCCATCCATTCATGCAACTAGAATTGTAATGGGGGTAAGACAGAGAAAAACATTGTTTTGATTCTGTTAAATATTTATTTTTACTATTTTAAATTCTGTGAACATTTGCATTTCTCTGTGGGGGTATTTGCATGTGAAGGCAGCACTCATAGAGAGGTCAGGGGAGGATCTCTTCTCCCTTAGGGCAGGAGTTTCAGGAGACTGTGAAGAGCCCCAGCATGGGTGCTGAGTTTGGCTAAATGCAGATCCTTAACAAAATACAGTATGTGCCCTTTCCTGCTAAGCCATCTCTCTAACCCTAGGTGAACATTTTTAATTGATAGAAAATGTTTTGAGATTCTATTCAGAGATTATTTGATAAGCAATGGAAAAGCATAGAACAGGTGGTGGTATTGTAGGTAAAGAAGAGAATGTGTTTTAATAAGTATGATCAAATAAATTCATTCAGTAAGTTATATCTGAAGAAAGAGATAAAGAAAATTAAGACAGGATCTATTTCAATACCTGGGGGGAAAAAAGAATTCTTGGAATCAGACCAAAGTCACAAAATCTAGTGGCAAGGGACATGAGGAGATTGAAGTGACTACAGCACTTTGAGCCAGCATAGGAAGAGAGACATATGAAATTAAAGAGGAATCACGTGTGGTACTGAAGAACTGTGGTGTCAAAATGAGGACGTGATGATTTACAGGAACCAAACTGTTTGGGTCAGATGATAATTGCATTCCTATCCTCTGTGGATGCTACTCAGCAAGTCAAATTATAATCACAGCCTTACTTACTGAATCACCTCAGGAAAGGTACAGCATCTATTGCAATCCTGTTGATGTTTTCTGCTTACAGCTGGAGATATTTGTCTTCTGTGGAAAGAGCAATAAAACACTGTAGTGTCTTTGAACAAGTCTCCTTGTATAGCATGGAGACGTCTTATCCTTCATGTATTGGCTGTTTGGAACAAACCAGTAAAATTTGACCAGATTGACCTTTTCTTTTTAGCTGATAACCTTGTATGATATTGTACAAAGAAACATTATACTTAACATTTTAATTCGAATTATAGTGTCTCTGAAATCACTTAGATCACCTATTAAATATAGTTTAGTGATATTTTACTAAGAAAAGTATAGGGATCAAATGTAAAGCACATACAAAGCCCTGGGATACTTGTTTTCAACATGCGCTTTTGGTTTATCGTCCCAATAAATGTATGTAATACTAGTACACAATCCTTGTTTACAAATACATTATATACTATGCCTGTATTAAGTGCTATTGTTATCAAAGGTGCAGGCATGCCATTTCCTAGGTTGTGGCTACTCCTTTTCATCTTATTTATGTTGGAAGAAGTGAAATGATTTTGTTTGGCCTAGGAAATGCTGCAGAAAATCTAAGAACCATCTGCTTTTCACTGGGCAAATGACATCACATGAGTAAGCCCAACAAAACTGGGATAGCAAGGATCAGTTTAAAACAGTGAGGCTAGTATCTCTGGTATAATATGTTTTGCTAACTTCTAAACCAGAGCTAAGAGACTTTAAGGCACTCTGTAGTTCATCCTAGTCATATAATGGGAGTGACAAATTAATCTGTGTCAGAAACCTCTGTAATCTAGTGTACCTGCCACATGGCAAAGGTTCCATGTGGTACAGATTAGTACATTCTTGATTTGTAAATGGTCTCATTTGCTGATTGGTTCTCATTTTCAGCTACCCTTACACAAACAGATACTGGAGTCAAGTGATTGTTTTTCTTTGTTTTTGTGTTTTGTTTTTGGCAATGTTGACGTTTGAACAAAAATTTCACACATTTTTAGTCAGCTCCTTACCACTCCATTTCCTCCCAGGCTACTAGCCATGGCTTTAGATCCATGTCACTCTTTTACTCATGAGAGAAGTACAATATAACCAGAATACACTTTACAGTGGTAGCAAGCAGATATTTTATAACAACCTGAGTTCAAACAGAAAGAATTTGACTTAAATGCTCCTTTGTCCTTAAATGATGAAGAAACTTTGTCTACTGACTCCTTGCTTTTTTCCATCAGTTAGTGCTATTAATGAGACTCACTTGAGTGGGCTCGATGATCTTTAAGGGAATGCCCCTTCAAGACCAGGTCTAGTACATCAGTAGGTGTCCAATAACAATTTCTATTAGCAGATGTCCAGTACACCTGCGTGCAATTAGTAAAGAAGAGGTTGACCTAAACATTTTACAAGAATTCTTCATGGTCCCTAATCTGCCAGACACAGGCAACCTGGAACACAATCTTGCCTTCATTTAGTTCTGCTTATGTTGTTTCCTCGATGCTCTGTATCTTCCCATCATAAAGTATTGCCTCGATGAAAACATGCTTCTGAATTAACATTGACTTTTTATCCTTACCCCTAGTTGAGCACAGAAGTGGCCTAATGAATATTCACAACTTGGTCTTTGAAAACCCCAGGTATTTAGCCAAACTTAGATTACACTTAGAAATCTCACATAGTCTATTAATGAACTCAACAAGAACAACTTCAGAAACTTCAAACTCTTTCTTAATTCCTACAGGTAAGAAATACTTAGCTCCAAAGAGACATTTAAAAGTATGAATGATTATTCACGGTGACAACTCAACATAATGTGTCACTGCTTTGCTACTGTTTTCAAGGCATAACTCCTCACACTACAAACAAATCCCTTAAGCTGATTAAGCCTCTGCTTGTCTCCTCACTCACGCTAATAGTCTGAGGTATCATAAACTTAAACACATTTAACCTTGAAAATCATTCTCCACTGCCACAAGATATCGTGTTGTCATTATGGGCAGGTGGTATTAATTTGTGGGGTCGTACTCAGGACAATGAATGAACTTTTGTGTTTATCATTAGCCAGGCTTGTCTTTGTCCTGTCTCTTCTACTGTAATTGTCGGGTGTTGCTTAAGTATAGACGAAGGCCTCTCAGAACCCTTTCTGCAGCTTGGAGCTGTGTTGATGGCATCAATCATTAGATATGATACTATAGAAACCAGTTTTTCAAAACACACTCTTAAACAGATACAAATGATCATTTTCAGATCCTTGTCTATGTAGAAGGTAGCTATATTTATATTTTTCTATTACTAACTTGATGCAAATATGTCTAACTCACAATATTTAAGACTTACTGTAAAGGGAAAGCTAATAAAGATTATTTTAATTATGCTCTTTCATAAAACAAGAGCTTAGTACAGTTAGGATGACAGCTGTCTCCCGTTTTAACTATTACAATGTACTGATCCATTATCTCTGTCTTTCTTTTATTCCTGTTTATTAGCATAAAATAATTTTCAATACATGCATATTAATTAGACTTTAATATGCTTAAAGGTAAGTGCTCCCAGCAATAGAGGTAGTAGGTAGGCTGATGAGCCATTCTATTATTTACTCTGTGAAGAGATAATGGGCCATACTTAGTGTTAAATGTTATAACCAGACAGGCTCTTTTAGCTCTTTGTGCATGGAAGGTGTCACATGACTTCAGGATTGTTTAATGACTCTTGTGTAGATATATGTTGTTTTATACAAAACTAATATAGAGATACTTGTAAAAGAATCAGCTAGGAAAGGAAGACTGTGTCACAGAGGTACCTGTCTGCCTGCTACAACATCTTTTTTTCTATCACTCTCTTTGACTTTGGAAGCAGAAAAGGGAGGATTAGGGTGACTACCTCACTGTAATGCAGTTTCGCTACAGCATAGCTGACTTCAGTTTCTGACATAAGTCCCCAACACACTTTTCATCCTGTAGCTTCTTACCATTGCCATGGGGAAGACGGCAAATGAAAATTGATCCGTCCTTCCAGTCAAGTCACCTTCAAGGATGAAAAACAGGAATAGACTTTGCTTTCGGTTCCTCGTGGGAGGGTGTTATCTTTTCCAACTGAACTAGAAAAGAAAAAAAAAAAACGACAGCAGTGAAAGTCTGTTATAATTTTATATCTACTTATACAGAATTGAAGTCTGTTTCAGATGCACAGACCTCATTACTGAGGATAAATGCAGGAAAGACAAGTACAAGTTTGAAATCAGTATTAAGTTTTATAATTGCATTAATGTGCTACAACAAAGGTTATATTTCTAATTTAAAGTGGTTGGCCTTGATTTCATATATACATACCACACTAAATAGCTCACATACATACATACATACATACATACACACATACGTACATTTATATGCATATACAAATATATACTTTAAAATATGAGATACTTTGAACAAAACTCTTTCATACGGAGTCACAAACAGGTGAAAAAGAATCTGAGAAGAGTAGGACTGAATATATACAACAATAATAAAAAATAGGCCACTGATTTGAGATGGGGTGAGAGGGGTTGTGGCACAGGATGAAAAGTAGACAGGGAAAGGAGAAGTGGTATAATTATATTTTAATATTTGAAATTTTAATAAAAGTAGAAAAAAATAAAAGAGTATTAAGATAAACTAAAAAGGGTGATGTTTAAAGGCCAGGATACTTTCTTAAGTGCTCAGATAATTTCTTCAATAGCTATCAATGACCCATTGTTCTTTCATCTTTCCACTACTGAACTTGTCAAAGATCTGAAAATCCAATGTTTGGTTTGACTTGAGGCCCACACCACGACAGGGAGCCCATGCCCTATACTGCTTTGATGGCCAGGAAATGGGGACTGGATAGCCCAGAGACCTAGGGTAGAACCAAGCACAACTGGAAAAAAAAAAAAAGGTGAAACTATTTCTAATGATAGTCTGCTATCCTAATAGAATGATTCCTTGTACAGTCGTCAGAGAGGCTTCCTCTGGCAGCAGACGGGAGCAGGTGCAGAGAACCACAGCCAGACATTATATGGAGATCAAGTCAAAACGAGAGGTCTCCATCAGTCCTTCCCATCAGAGCTCAAGGGATTGCGCCTAGAGTGGGCAGGACAATCGTGGAAGGGATGCAAGACACCGGGAGAACATGGCCCACTGAATCAACTAAGAAGGGCTCACAGAGACTGAAAAGGCAAACACGGAGTCTGCAGATGTGTCTGCAGCAGGGTCACTATGGCTCTTAACTTGATATTTTTGTGAGATTCCTAACGATGGGATCAGATGTATCTCTGACGCCTTTGCCTGTTCTTGGCCCTGTTTTCCTCATATTGGCTTGCCTTGTCCAAACTCAATATGAGGGCGTTTGCCTTGTTTTATTCTGTCTGTTTTTGTCCTGTTTGGCTCTTGTGTCTTGGAGGCATGCTATTTTATGAAGAAGAAATGGAGGAGGAGTAGGACTGGGGAAGTGGGGCGGTGGCGGGGGACGGGAAGAGGGGTGAACTGGTAGGAGTTTAGGGAGGGGAAATTGTGCTCAGGATGTATAAGAGAAGAATCTATTTTCTTTTCTTTTTTCTTTTTCTCTTCTTTCTTTTTTCCCCAAGACAGGGTTTCTCTGTGTAGCTTTGCGCCTTTCCTGGAACTCACTTTCTAGCCCAGGCTTACTTCGAACTCACAGACATCTGCCTGGCTCTGCCTCGCGAGTGCTGGGATTAAAGGCATGCGCTACCACTGCCCGGCTTCTATTTTCAATAAAACAAAAAAGCTAAAAATAAAATCAAAATAATAATTGCAGTTTAGCCACGTTCCTCCTGATGCTTTTAATGTGATTCCTTAAACTTAGTGCTGGAAGTATGATACCAACACAAGCTTAGACGGCTTAGGTTTCATATCTGCAGCTGCTTCTGTAGTCTCAGCATAGGAAGACATCTGAGAATGTCTAGATATAATGCAGGATCAAGTTCATCGAAGTATTTATTACAAGAAGAAAATAATTATGGGATGCCTCTGCCAAAAGCTATGGGACAAGATATATCTAGAACCCTTATAATCATCTTCAAGAGATTTCTGTTGTCTGGATAGCATGTGATTTTTTTTTATGTGGAATGTCTCTCTCTGTGGAAAAATATTGGTTCCCTGGAGCCTAGGACCACATTTGGCGAATGGCCATTTTGAGGGGCCTTTCTGTGACCACGAAGATTTCTTCTAGTGTCTTCTTGGCTGACAGTGACATGGTGAAGGAATTAAGAAGGAAACTAAATCCTGCTCTATACTCCTAAAAGATGTTTTACTTAAACCCCTGTGTAAATCCGTTACAGCAGTGAAGTATAGATTCAGTAATTCCTAAATTGAAGAGTCATTGTATGAAGTTATACATGGGAGTTGGAGATACTTTAAAAATGACCATTTCACATGGAATCATTGAGAAGTGAAATGTAATTAGAGTGGCCTGAATCACTGTGTTGATACATTGAATATGTAAGTATCTTACAAAGGTATTTTTATTCTGAAATAACATGTTATTATCATAATTAACTCTTTGCTTCTTCTAAGGATTGAATTAGGTTGTGAAAGTTACTCAATTAGCACATTTTTATCACAAATTAGTATTATAATATTTCAATGTAATGAAACCTATTCTTTGTGAGAAAAAGGAAATGTAAATTTCTCCATTAATAATAGATTAGTCAAATAACATATTAGCAGTATTGAAATATTGCCTGTGGTTATATTACCTGTCATAGTCTTTAATAACAGTTTCTTAGCAGTACAAAACCACATTGTTTCTGTAACTAAAAGTAGCAAGTAAAACATTTCTTTAGCATACATGTCTATACATCCATGTACACATATATATGCCCAATATCATAGAACAAGAGTTCAAAATCTAGTTGACTGTTTTCAGTGTCCTTTTGTTTTAATATTAATTGGAGATATTATCTTCACTCGGTGACCTTTTTTTTTTCTCAACATAGTGTATCTTCAGTGTCATTCGGCTAAAATGCACAGGGTCCTGACTCACTCTTTTTAATAGCTTGTAAGTGTTCCAAATAAATGCAGAAAAAACACACTTACTTAATGAGAGTATGAGCAGGCCAGATTTCATATGTTCTATTAAATTAAGTCATTTTTTAAAAGGTGTTGACTAATTTGCTGAGGAAAACGTGTCATGTCCTTATTCTAATTTACAGTTTCCCAGATCACTACCAAGATAAATCACCTTTGCATAGCTCTGTTTGCACTTGTGTTTCTTGGCACCTTGCCTGCCCATGGCTTTTGCACAAAGTGTTTATGTTTGTCCTGTTTTCCTTTTCCTTTTTAATTCACATAAATTATTTGAAATCATGAATAAAACCACTTAGGTTCTGACAATCTGTAAATTAATTCTAGAATTGGGGAAGTTTTGCTTTGAACAACCAGTAAATTGTGAGATTGCTGTATTTTATTTTTCCATTTTCTTCATGATTCTGGGAATATTTTCTTATATTCCTATCTGCTAAATTTTGTGGTTAATACTTGTGATGTTATCACACAATGGATATGATTATGACTGATAGAAGACAGAAGCCTAATTATCAATTTTAAACTGTTTTCAAAAAGTAAAAATTTCCTAACAATTTTTACTTTATTCATTAATTAATTCTTTCATATTTTCATTATATAAATATGAAGAAAAATTAAAGAAATTTATCTCAGTAGAATGGAAATGTCTACTTAGTGTTTCGTGTGGGAGCATCTGTGTGAGTATGAGGAATGTGGTACATACACGTTTGCATATATCCAAGTAGGAAGCATAAATTATGTTGTTTTACTTATATTATTAGATATTTATACTTTATTTAGTATATGTACATTTTATAAATAACATTTATGTTACTGTTTTTCTTTATAAGTATATGTTGGATTAGTATATGTTAGTATATGTTGGACCCTGACATTGAAAACAGTTGTTTTTCTGAATTTAAATTTAAAATAGCTTGTGAAATTTTTTAGAGAAACACACTCTACATGTTGTAATTTTTCACTTTCTTTTTAATTAACTTGCAAGCACCATTAGAATATTTCAGGATAAAGGGTGAGATAAACGGCCAGTTATTTCCCAGTAACCACAGTAGAGAATTATCTATCTTGTTTCATCAGAAACCCAACTGTCCTACTTGCTTTTCTATTACCATGACAAAATGCCACAACTAAGGCAATTAATACAATAAAACATTTACTTTGTGGTTCACAGTTGCAAGTGATTAGAGTCTATGATCACAGTGGTGAAGCGCATGGTGCAGGCAGGCATGGTGCTGGAAAAACAGCTGATGTTTACATCTTTATCCACATGTAGTAAGCAGAGAGAGATAACTGGAAATGATGTCAGCTTTCAAACCACAAAGCCTGCCCCCGGTGATGTATCTTCTCCAACAAGGCTCCATCTCCTAATCATTCCAAAGCAGTTCCACCAAGTGGGAACCAAGCATTCAAATACATGAGCCCCTGAGGGCCTAATTCAAAACGTCACACCATCCTGGAGGCAGAAAGTCTGAAAATGATATTGTTCATTATACCCACTCACTGAGTACTCTGATTCTTCATGTAACTTCTTGTTGCAATTAATCTACATTGATAGATACAGTTTCTATATCATTGTTCTCTTGTTTAATTTCTTGAAAATCTCATACATGAATACTGTATTTATATCATGTTGACTAACTCTCTCCCTTGCATCTCTTCCATGTCCACATGACTATCTTTCAAATTCATAATGTCTTTTCTTTAATTATTATTGTTACATATATGCATATATATATGATATATGTGCGTATACATAAACTTCAACAAGTTGCTTCTCGGAGCTGTTGCTTCAAGGAACGTGCTCTACCACACATCAATGCCAATACCAAAAACTAAAACACACTATGCTGTGAGATAAAGACTTTAATACAAATCACTTCAGAAAATGGTTTATTGTTTTTGGATGATTTGGAGGCTAACAAAACAAACTATAGAGTCTAAACAATAACTTCCATAGAGGAGACAGCGGTATATGACAGTGACATGACTTTCACATTCAGTCTTCAAGCTCTTGTTCCTGAGACCAGTCGTCCCTTGGTGGAGCTCTGATACCCTACCCCTCACGTACAGTTATGGTCATGGTGTCTGTGAACATACTAAAGAAAGATGTTACTGCAGTCTGGCTTAGGCTTAATATTATCTAGTCTGTAGCATTGCTCTCGGATTTGAATTCTTTCTTTAAACACCCCAGGATTTTGTTACTTTTATTGGCTGAACTCCACTAGTAAACACTTGGGGGAGCACATTATTATATTACATAGAGTATCAGAATGTATTATAAATGGTGGGGGCAAAAGAAAAGGCATCGTTCTTAATTTTCAAACCTGGTAAAATGAAAAACATTAAATGACAATTTGATTTTCTCTATAGAGAAATTGCTTTTGTTATTTCCCATTAAGCCTTCTAGTTAACTTAGTAGAAAATGCTTGTAAACCCTAGATACTGAACTCTCAACAGTCTGAAAACTCTCCCTTTCTTCCCATGGGAGGAATAATTCAATTAGTTTATGTAATGCTTTCCAATAAATCATTCTATATATACCTAGCCTTAGGACTCAGAAGGAAGTACTCTACTTCCATGCCACTCCCTAAGGACTTCTGCATTTACATTCTGTAAAAGTCACTGCAGAAACTTTAGTAAGTCTGCTAAGTGCCCTTGCTTACCCTTGTAAAGTTCACATTTTCAGCAAAGTTACAACAAACGTCAGAATGCCCTTTGTTTGGAACAGTAGGCATTTTTAGTTGTCTTACTGGAGTAGGCCTTTTTAGTTGTCTTACTGGAGTGAGTGTGAAAGACCACCAGCCAGGTTCCAGTTGACACTGAGCTTCATATGCAAGGACACAATCTATTTCTTATTGAAGATGACACTAATTAAGCGGTCTGGTAATGTTGACAATTTGTTAGTTCTCCCTTGGATGCAAGATGTGAATGTAATAGCTTCAATGTTAGTCTTTATTGTTAATGCTTTTTAAAAGTCATTAATGCTTTACAAGTATGTATATCAATTAATGATAGTTCTAGATAATCATAACTTTTCACAGTAAAATTTTAAAGATAAGTATGTTTGAGTAATTTTGCCATTTCAATGTAAAATGTTTTATATTTTTTAATTTATATTTGTATATAGTTACCTTTATAGTTGTAATAATTTGAAACAAAAGAAAAAGTATTCAATTTTGTGTGTGTTCATTTTGATTTTTTTAGTAGACAATATATTTTGAAAGTTTTACTAGTGAAGTCATAGTTCTCACAAATTGTTATAATTATGAATATACATGTTTTAATTATGTTTGCATTAAGATATGATGTCACGTTATGCTTACTGTGTTATGACAAGTGCTTTGGACAATGTAGCCATACATATGAAACCTAAAATATAAATGAAAGTAATATGTGGCATGCTGTATTGTAAGTTATATGTACAAAGAAATGTGTTTTCCAGTTAAGGCAAATGCAAAATGACCAAAAATGGTCGCATTTCCAAGTTGGAAAGACAGGAAAAACAGCATCGACTAAACAAGTTAAACATTGTTGAAGCAAGAAGTGTTTTTCATTTATTATTCAGCTTGTATAAACATGATATTATGCCAACCTTATCAATAATTTAGTTAATTAATTGACAGGCATAATGTCAGCAAGTTCACATTTCAGATGTCATAGATATTTCAGATGTATTACAGGGATGTATGGAAATTGTAAGCTGTCTGTTTTTCAGTGTGTGGTGAAATCTAGAATTCCCTTGTGAGAAAATGCAGCTCCTGATTTTATCATCAGAGTAGAAGATTTAAGCTGGGCTAACTTTGAATGTTTGGTAATCTTAAGAGTCAATGATTCCTTGGGATTGTCTATTGAGGGAAAAATTCACATTATGCTAAGGGCAGAGGCAGTTCTCTGGCATTGCACATATTTTATTATTTATTTATTTATTCATTTATTTATTTATTTTTAAACTAAAAAAAATTATTGATTCTTTGCGAGTTTCACATGATGCATCCTGAAGCCATCCATCTCCCTGGCCCTTCATATCTGCCATCTATCTGTCCTTGCAAACATCCCCTGAAAACAAAACAAAATTCAAAAGAAAAAAAAATCAGCCAAACTAACTAATGCACACAAAAACAAAGGAAAGAAGAAAAAGAAAGAAAGAAAGGGAGGAAGAAAGGAAGGAAGGAAGGAAGAAAAAAGAAGGAAGGAAGAGAGAGAGAGAGAGAGGGAGAGAGAGAGAGAGAGAGAGAGAGAGAGAGAGAGAGAGAGAGAGAGAGAGAGAGAGAGAGAAGGAAAGGAAAGGAAAGGAAAAGAAAAAGGAAAGGAAAGAAGGAAAAAGGAAAGAAAATGTCTGGAAGCTGTAGTGTGACAGAATGAGTCACACAGTATAACTTTTAGTCCATATTTCTTTACTTGTGTTTGTTGCAATGAGTCATTGGTCTGGTTCAAGGCCCCTAGCTTCTGCTACATCCTTGATACTGGGACTCCTCTTGGATATGCTGTTGTTGCCTTGTGTCATGGAGATCTTGCAGCTTTGAATCTGCAGGTCCAACCCCTTTATGTGTTCCAACAGTTCACAGATGAGGTGGATGTTGGGGTGGGCCAACTCATAGCCCTGGATCTGGGCCTGGGTGGTAGCTGGGTTGGTCAGCCTGCCAGTTTTCCCTCATTGACACCAACAGGGTAAACTCTCCAGCACTGCCCCTGTTAGCTCACCCACTGCCACAGGCAGTGAGGAGCTGGGCCAGTTCTCCTGCTTCCAAGCCCTTTGGACCAGGTCACCTGTACCTACTCCACCAGGTCCAGTTCTACTGTTTTGCCCAGATGAGGTGAAGGGCCCACTCTCCCGCGGGTGAATTGTGTGTATTTTAATAAAGTTTAATAGCTTCATTTTATGAGAAGTCAAGCAGCGGAACATTTGACAGATATATGGTGATATAACATATTATATCATATATAACATATATATAACATATATAACTTATTACAATGAATGTATGTATATATGGTTTTCCACAAGAAGGAAATATCATACATGATCTCACATCATCTACCTCGCATTCATTTACCTGTTTCTTGGTCTGTATAGCTGTCTGCCTATCTGTTGATATATAATATATACTCACAGTTTTGTGTTGTTTTTTAATTTTCACAGTATTAGGCATCAAGCCCCAAATCATTTTTCCTGCTAGGAAAGTGCTTTTCAAAAAAACCCTCATGCTTAAAAATATTTAAAGATGTCATTGTTTTTCTCTGCTGAGTAGTATTCCATTGTGTATATGTACCACATTTTGTTTATCCATTCTTCAGTTGAAGGGCATCTAGGTTGTTTCCATTTTCTGGCTATTACAAACAATGCTGATATGAACATAGCTGAACAAGTGCTCTTGTGGTATGATTGAGCATTCCTTGGGTATTTGCCCAAGAGTGGTATAGTTGGATCTTGGGGGAGATTGATTCGCAATTTTCTAAGAAAGCACCATATTGATTTTCAAAGTGGTTGTACAAGCTTGCATTCCCACCAGCAGTGGAGGAGAGTTCCCCTAGCTCCACACCCTCTCCAGCATAAGGTGTCTTCAGTGTTTTTGATCTTAGCCATTCTGACAGGCGTAAGGTGGTATCTCAGAGTTGTTTTGATTTGCATTTCCCTGATGATTAGGGATGTTGAGCAATTCCTTAAATGTCTTTCAACCATTTGAGTTTCCTCTGTTGAGAATTCCCTGTTTAGTTCTATAGCCCATTTCTTAATTGGACTGTTGGGCATTTTGCTGTCTAATTTCTTGAGTTCCTTGTATATTCTGGATATCAGTACTACTCAGCAGAGAAAAACAATGACATCATGAGGTTTGTAGGCAAATGGATGGATCTAGAAAAAAATCATCCTGAGTGAGGTAACCCAGACTCAGAAAGACAAACATGATATGTACTCACTCATAGGAGGGTACTAGATGTGGAACAAGGATGACTGGACTGCTACTCACATCACCAGGGAGGCTACCTGGAAAACAGGACCCAAAGAAAGACACGGGGATCACCCAATGACAGAGAAATGGAAGAGATCTACATGAACAGCCTGGACATGAGTGCAGGTAATGAAGGGCGAGGGTCGAGGGAAAGAGAGCTTGGGGGAGCGGGAGATCCCAGCTGGATCAAGAACAGAGAGGCAGAACAAGGAATAGGAGACCATGGTAAATGAAGACCACATGAGAGTAGGAAGAAGCAAAGTGCTAGAGAGGTCCACAGAAATCCATAAAGATACCCCCACAACAGACTGCTGGCAATGGTTGAGAGACAGCCCGAACTGACCTACTCTGGTGATAGGATGGCCAAACACCCTACTTGTCGTGCTAGAAACCCCATCCAACAACTGAGGGATCTGGATGCAGAGATCCATGGCTAGGCCCTGGGTGGAGCTCTGGGAGTCCAATTAGCGAGAATGAGGAGGGTTTATATGAGCAAGAATTGTTGAGACCAAGTTTGGATAAAGCACAGGGACAAATAGCCAAACGAATGGAAACACA
This sequence comes from Peromyscus californicus insignis, assembly GCF_007827085.1. Lineage (NCBI taxonomy): Eukaryota > Metazoa > Chordata > Mammalia > Rodentia > Cricetidae > Peromyscus > Peromyscus californicus. The sequence continues at coordinate 44,680,261 of NW_026294491.1, read as the reverse complement.
TGAACTATGAACCAATGGCTGAGGGGTCACCAACTGGATCAGGCACTCTGAATGGGTGAGACAGTTGATTGGCTTGATCTGTTTGGGAGGCATCCAGGCAGTGGGACCGGGTCCTGTGCTCATTGCATGAGTTGGCTGTTTGAAACCTGGGGCCTATGCAGGGTCCCTTGGCTCGGCCTGGGAGGAGGGGACTGGACCTGCCTGGACTGAGTCTACCAGGTTGATCTCAGTCCTCAGGGGAGGCTTTGCCCTGGAGGAGGTGGGAATGGGGGGTGGGCTAGGGGGAAGGTGAGGGGGGCGGGGGAGGGGGGGAGAACAAGGAAATCCATGGCTGATATGTAGAACTGAACTGTATTGCAAAAAAAAAAAAAAAAAAAAAAAAAAAAATTAAAGAAAAATAAGTTTAATCAGACAGCTTTTGTTACTATTAATCTTAATTTCCCCGTATTTCTTAATTTTGATTTGTCTCTTATCACCTTTCATTAATGAAAGAGACATGTACTTGTTTGCATTTGACTATCATCACACACTGTGGAAAAACCTACCCATAGAAATTCTGTACCTAAGTGAGTTTAGCACTCTTTCTGGAAGCAAGGGTTAATGTTGATGGACCTAGGCAGAGCTTTGACTGCATAATTTACTAAATACAAATATATTTAGAGGTAAATGCAGATTTTAAGTTTACAAGTAGCATTTCACCTCATAAATGTATAATTACAACTTTAAAGTCACCATAGACAAAAGGAGAATTTATTTTTTTTAACATGTCCTGTATTCTTATTAATTTCAGCTACTTGTTTTCTAGTTTTATTCTAGTTTAATCAAAATTGTTTTAGACCTTAAAGAGATTAAAAAATGGATTTTTAATCAATTTCTTGTCTATTGAATAGATGAATGATTTATAGTATGATTGACAGTCATAAACTCATTTCAATTATTAAAATATCTGTCTGATATGCTCTTAATATCTTAACAAGTTGTGAAAATTTTGTTTGAGTTATAAATACAAATTCATCATTACTATATTTTTTAATCAATTGTGAATTAAGGAACAACTTTTTATTTCATAGAAAATGAGTTTATCTTTATGATTATGTCGTGTTTATACAAATTTTGCCTTTGAAAACTGTAGTGAACACTTGATCAATCTACAAAATAGGAATTTCAATCAGTTCTCAACAAAACAAAACAAGGCAAACAAGGTTTCCTGCTTAGGTTCAGTTCCATCCACTTTGAGACAGGCTGGACATTAAAAGCACAGACCAACTGTTTCTATCATAGAATCTGAAATTATGACAATTTTATCATCTAAATTTTAAAATGAATTATTTACTATTTAAGAGTGTTTATTCTTCTTATAGTTCATTGTTTTGCTTTACCATAATTCACTCAAACTCCTAATATTGCTACCTATATATTTCAATATTTATAGCATGATTTTACCATTTACTAATTTAATCTTGAATGTATAATTTTATCTAAGGTGTATTGAAAGAAAAGTTCAGACAGAGGTCAATTTCATGATCTAAATAAAATTAACTTTCTTAGAGCATATAAAGTCTATTTTTACTTAATTTCATGGTGCATGTATTTTAATTATATGTCATGTAATAAGCTACTAAAAATACAAAAGTGTTCGCTTATGTCTATGCACCTGTGTGTACACATTTAAAATCCCATGCATTTTGTCAAATTTTTGCATAGATTCTGCTTATTTCACTATGGGGATCTGCTAACATATTATAAATATGTCTCTACTGAATGTGGTAATGATCTAGAACAAGTATAAAAAAGTGACCATCTCAAGTGCCCTTGTGGTCAGAATGTGATTTCCCCACTGAATCAACCACTATAAAGAATATGTATGGTGGCTGTGCAGAATCAGGCTGTATACACAGAAACCTATTTTCTCCACCTTAAAGACGGTATAGAGCAAGTGAGCATAAAGCTGAAGTGTGTATTGCTAGTGTTTCTCAGAATTATTTAAGATTGCCTTTATAAACATTTCTTTCCGGGGACTGTTATTCATGGACTAGGTAGGCTGACCTTTAAAGCACGAAGCTGAGAGAATTCAGAATAAAAATGCCTGTTTCTTTGCCTGGTGCACTCCCCAGGGATGGGCATGAGTTCTTTTTACTACTGCAACTTAACCAAACTGCACTTAAGGAAAAGTCACCAGTCTCCAGGGTTTTTGCAGTTGATTTGATGTGGCTGTGCATGGCATTGTCTTGGGAAGCACAGTGTAGTAGGCGCTTCCACACTGAACTGTGAAGGATCCTCATAATTATGTCAAGTGACCACAATCTTTGGGGAGAACCTAACCTTGGAAAAGCTTTGCAAGTGAAATACTTAAAATTATGTAGGGGATAAAACTTCATGTTTATGTAAAATGACAAGCTGACCAGTCTTTCCTTATTTCCAAAGGACACTGTGCTTAGCACTTAGAGCTCTAGTGTGTAGTTTTCAAATTTATCCAGAAAGAAAGTTCTCACTTTATGCTAATTTTGCTTCCAAGTCTAAACAAATCATAGCTACAGTCGGTGTTCTTATGCACATTTTTAATTTATTACTTAATCAGCTTGCTGAGGTTTAATGCCACAAGCATATTTTCCAAACTGAGAAAATTCCATGACCACTTTTCATATTCTATTTTTTATTGTTTTCCTAACCATTTTTCTAGGCTTCTTTGGACTTGGTATGGATGGTATTCAAGTTCTTTTTAGCATTTAGCCCTCGAGAGTCACTGAGTCTCAGTACTTTAACCAATCATATGTCTCTGCATGAGGTCAGCATTAGTCTATGGCTATAAACACAAACATTTAAGAGGAACTCTGACAACATGTTCATCTAACAAAACAGAGTACTAGGTTCACCCCTAGTGTCTACAACTTCCCCAGCCATGGACTTTGAACCATATCCCAGTGATGGTCATGAACTCCCTCCTAAGTATAGGACCTCAAATCGATTACTCCAAAAACAGTCCTTCCAATATTGTACCAATAAGCCCTTCCTGTATGGAAAGTTGGTGTTATAGCAGTCACCATCTAAAGCTGAGGACAATCACTGCTGATTTTCCGCTCAGCTGTCTGCATAGTGACTTCCAGAATTATAAAAGCAGCCAGGAAGAAAGAAGCTTCCAGTTCAGTTTCATCATTGTTTTCCCATATTCTACAACCAAGATGTGTGTTAGCTCTAGGAATACAGTCTTGTCAGACACTTTTGGTGGGCAACCAAAGTAATAGCCATATCATTGGCTTCTTGGTCCTTTCTGGCCATCAATTCCTAGAAAGGGATTCCACACTGAAACTAAAATTTTTACTTCATTACTTACAGCTACAGAGATTTAGTATTGTCCACACATGCAGGGTACCTCTATCAGAAATCTTCTTAAACACATAGTTATCAATTGGATGCAGCTTCTGAGTTAGGGATGGGAGCACGTGCCTAATTCTCCTTCAGCTCCTGGACTCCATCTTGTGCAGACCCATGCAGGCCCTTTGCATGGTGCCTCAGTCCCTGTGAGTTCAGATTTACATTGGTCCTGCTTTGTTCAGAAGGTCTTGATTCCTTGGTGTCCTCCATCTCCTCTCACCCTTATTCTCCTTCTACCTCCATTTCAAGAGATTTCACTGAGAGCCCAAGGGAGAGATATAATGGGGACATCCCATTTAGGACTGAGTGTTTTGAGACCTCTCACTCTGCATATTGTCTGGCTGTGGGTCTCTGCATTTGTTTCCATTTACTGCAGGAGGAACCTTCCCTGATGGTGACTTGAGGAAGGCACTGGTCTATGAGTATAGCAGAATGCCATTGGGACTCATTGTAGTGCTAATTTCCTTTAGGAGAACAGTAAGTAGTATTTAGTTTTACCCTAGGTGCCTGGGTTCTTTAGTCCTCAGGTTCTTGGTCAAACAAGGAGCTATGGGTATGGGTTCTGACTCATAGAGTGAGCCTTAAGTCAAATGAAATATTGGTTAGTTACTCCTCCAAGCTTTGTACCATCATTGTACCAACATAACTTGTAGTCAGGATACTACTGTAGATTGGAGGTTTTGTAGCTGAATTTGTGTTTACCTTTCTCTGTTGGGAGCATGCAGAGTACCTTCTGATACCAAGAATACTAGCCAGGATGGGTGAGGGCTCTGAATATGCAACAACTCATCTTCTGCATGTTCAATAATTTGTGTCTTCAGGGCTTTGCAGTTAGTTTGTGGTGAGTAACTTACAGTCTTGGTCATAGTCTAGCTTCTTTGGGGCATCCCCATAGGATCCCTGTGGCTAACATCTCAACTAGATGTATCCCATTCCTGGTAATGGCAGCTTCATTTGGTGACAAGTGATAACTAGTTAGAGCTCTTCCCCACCCCACTCCCATTATTGACAATTTATTTTAATCACCATATATGTAAATATTTTGGAGGCTTATATGGTATTAGGTTCCCATACAACTCCACAAATGTCTCTTAATTTTTGTTATTTCTTCCTGTATTTCCTGCCTTTTCTACCTCTTCCCTCCACCTCCCAATTTGAGCCTCCTGTTCTAGTCCACACAACACACCTTGTCCATCTATAACTATCTATTCTACTTCTCTTTCCTAGGGAGATCTATCTCTCCCTCTTGTCCCTTACTCTAAGTCTGACCTCTGTGGTTCTACAAATTGTTACTTGCTTATCATTGATTTAACATCTAATATCTACATATAAGTAAATACATAAAGCATTTGTCTGTCTAGGTCTGGGTTATGTCACTCAAGATTAATTTTTATGCTTCCATTCATTTGTCTGTGAATTTCATTTTTTAATTGCTAGGTAGTATTCCATTCTGCAAATATGTATTTTCTTTATTCATTCTCTGTTGAAAGACATCTAGGATGTTTCCAATTTCTGAGTGTTATGTATTAGACAGCAATAAATGTGTTTGAGCAAGTGTCTTTTGTGTATATGCCCAATAATGGTATAGTTGGATCTTAAGGTAGAAAAAAAATTGTTTTAAAATCCATAATTGTAAAGATAAACAAGCACCTAAAGTTAATTAATATCACAAGTTATAAATTCAGTTGATTCACTTTCCTTCATGTACACAGAGATGAAATTTTTCTTCTCTTATAAACATATACATTTTTTTACACCAATGACTACCATGGTTGCACATATAATTTATATCCATTTTGTTTCACCTTTGAAATCTTAAATGCTCAGATAAATGATACATTACTTTTATAGATTTACATCTGGAAATGTTTTATATTCTTCCACTGTTCACTCTGTGTTGATAGTGATTGACTTGTTTTGCATTTATGTTGATACTAATGGATAAACACAATATATAAGTTCACTGTTATATTTTATGTCTATTTTTCCCTTTTATTTATTATTCTCTCATAGGATACATCCCAACCAGACCCTCTCCTTCCTCCACTCCTTCCAGTCCCGTAACACACCTTACCTCTCTCCCAGATCCTCTGCTCCTCCATTTCCCTTTGGAAAAGAGCAAGTCTCCCAGGGATATCAACCGAACTCAGCATAACAAAATGCAGTAAGATGAGGCACAAACCCTCATATCAAAGCTGAACCAGGCAACATAGATTTTTTTCTTACTGGATATGAGTAATTTCACCAGTATAATATTTTATAGTTCCATCCATTTGTGTATAAATTTCATGGTTTCAACTTCTGTCTTACTAAACTAGTAGAGAACCTTGAAAGATACTGATATAACTCTAAAAATTGAAAGACAATAACAATAACAAAACAACACAAGAAAGGAATAAAGAAAGAATCTGTCTATGTTCAATGAGCTGAATGGAAGCTGTCCTTGGCACTGGGGCTCCATGGACAGTCTTCAGAGGGCAACCTTCTGTCTTAGCATCTGCCTGGGTTGTTTAGAGTTCTATTTCCACTCAAGCCATTGAGAGGGTGAGCTGGTGCCAGCTTGGAGTGTTCACCCCTAAATTCCAGTCTCTTTGTCACAAGAAGGTTCTGTGCAGGCTATGGAAACAGAAAAATGGACAACAATCCAGCCACGAACCCCTCCATCTACAACTTTTCCTGCCTGTAAGATGTGCTGAGGAAATGGTGGCAAAGGAGGGGAGGGAAGGAGAAGGAAGCAGATGGGAGGAGAGGGGAGGGGAAGAGAGAGGATAGGAGGGAAGAAGCTGGAGAGGTCCCTATGCTAGTGACTAACTTATGGGAGTAGCTAACTTATGGGAGTGGCTAACCAGTGTTTGGTTTAACTTGAGGCCCAACCCAGGACAGAGAGTCTATGTCCTACACTGCCTGGATGCCAGAAAACCTGAGACAAAATATCTGAGACCTTGGGTAGAACCAAACATGACTGGCAAAAGAAAAAGTCAATGAAATGATTCCTAATGATATTCTGCTATACTAACAGATCAGTGCTAGGCCAAACCTCATCCAGGGACTTCATCAGGAAGTAGATGGAAGCAAGTACACAGACCCACAGCCAGACATTAAGCAGAGACTCTAAATTAGGGGTCTCCATCAGGTCCTTCCCCTTATAGACTGGAGAACTTCTTAGAGGAGGGGAAGGAAAGATTGTAGAAGTCAGAGGGGACAGAGGACACCAGAAGAACATGGCCCATTAAAATCAACTAAGATGGGCTCCCTGAGCTCACAGAGACTGAAGTGGCAAGCTCAGGGCCTGCATGGGTCTGCACCAAGTCCTCTTCATGTATGTTATGGCTGTCAGCTTGGTTGTTTTGTGGAACTCCTAACTGTGGGAGCAGGTATATCTGTGGTGATATTATGTTCCCCAAAATATTGTGTACCCTAATAAACTTATCTGGGGTCAGAGAACAGAACAGCCACTAGATATAGAGGCCAGAAAATGGTGGCACACATGCCTTTAATCCTAGCATTCCAGAGGCAGAGATCCACCTGGATCTCTGTGAGTTCAAGGCCACACTGGAAACAGCCAGGCATGGTAACAAGAGCCTTTAATCCCAGGAAGTGATGGCAGGAAGCAGAAAGGTATTTAAAGCCTGGTTAAGCTTTTAGGCTTTTGATCAGCACAGTTCAGCTGAGATTCATTCTAGATAAGGACTCAGAAGCTTCCAGTCTGAGGAAACAGAATCAGCTGAGGAATTGGCGAGGTGAGGAAGCTGTGGCTTATTCTGCTTCTCTGATCTTCCAGCGTTCACCCCAGTACCTGACTTCAGGTTTGATTTTATTAATAAGACCCTTTAGAGATTCGTGCTACATATATCTCTGACTTTTTTGGCTGCTCTGGAGACTTTTCCCCTCCTTTGGTCATGTCTAGTCTCATCATGAGGGCTGTAATCTTGTCTCATTGTATCTTGTTTTGTCCTGTCTGTCTGTTGTCTCTTGAAGACCTTGCTCTTTTCTGAAGAGGAAATGGAGGGGGAGTGGATCTGAGGGAGAGTGAATGGGTGTGTGTTTGGAGAGGTGTGTAGGAGGGGAAATTTTGAGGGGGTATTTATTGTATGAGAGAATAATTTATTTTCCATAATAAATAAATAAAAACTATATGTATTTTTATACAAAGAAAAAAAGAAAGGAAATCAGGAATATAGTGAGGAATGAAAAAACCTTAAACATAACTGTTTTGTATGTAAACATTGATAATGATAAAATACAACGTAAAATATTACTACCCCTTATAATACATAATTTATTAATTAACTTCAGACCATAACTTATTAACAGTTTTTTTAAAAACGTTACAGTTGTTAATATGTGGGTGGTGTCATTTTGCAGGCCCTAAAATAGTCCTAAATTTTCAATTAATTATATAACTCCCCCTCAAATGACTTTTGGTAAGGTGTGAGGTCATTTTAACACTAAAAGTAACATGTAGAAATCAGAATCATATTTTAGATATTAAGACACATGTAATTATGTTTTCTAATGAAGATTTACAGTTTAATAATGTGTGTTTAAAATACAGCAAAATGTTTTTTCTTACATTTATTTGGCAATTTTTTGCATGTGCCTGATGCCTTCTGATTACTCTACCTCTCTCCTATCTTATATTTCCCCTTGTTTATACCCCTCCCCACCCTTTCCTTCTATTCCTTTCCAATATTTATGACTGTTTTATTCTCTGACCTATTTAGTTTAATCACAGCCATGGTTACGTGCAATCGATTGGACCTCTCCATTGGAGCTTGCTGGAATCACCAACAACTACACCACTGAAAGCAATTATCCTTCACCTTTGAGTCTATAACAAGCAAACAGTTCAGCACTGAATTAGGGCCCTCTGGTCCCCTTGTCCATCTGTGCCCAAATAGAGGACACATTCTTGTGTATACTCAGTCCTGTGAGTTCAATTTGTTTGGTATTTTTTGTCTTATTGTTCTTCGTTTGTTTTGATTTTTGATTTGTGGGGTTTTTTTTTGTTTTTTTCTTCTTAAGACAGAATGACCAAAAACCCTACAAAGTTGGGTAGGTAAAGAAGTTGAGAAGACTTGGGAGTAGTTGGGAAAGGGAAAAAGTAGTGATCAAAATATATTATAAAAAAAAAGGGAACTTGCTACTTTTCTAGAAGCTGGCATGTACCAGCTTTCATTTATTTATTTTTAAATTTATTTAATTTTATGTATATTAGTGTTTTGTCTGCTTATACATCTGTGTACCATATGTACACTTGGTAACCATTGTGTTCACAAGGTGTCAGACCCCTTGGTACTGGAGTTACAGGTGATAGTTATGAGCCATAATATGAGTGCTGAGAATTACAGCTGGGTTCTCTGGAAGAGCATCCAATGATCTCAACCATGGAACAATCTCTCCAGCTCTCCAGATTTTAAGTCAATTGTTTAAAGATTTCATTAATTTAAAGAAATTGAACATTTAATTATGTTTACAAAAAATAATAGCTGATAATTTCATTGTTAGTAATTAATTTTGAGTTCATATTGACTTACAGGGTTTTAAAGCTAAAGGAAATCATCTTTGAGTGACTTAGGTATTCACAGGTAGAAAAGCTGAGACACACGAAGAGACACACACTGTCAATCACCAGAAAAGGAGTCATGGTCAGTTAGAAAGATAAAAGAGACAACTGTGCTTTCACTGTTTATTTAATTTCTTTATTTCTAATTTTCATTGCTATGTACTTAAATTAAAATACTTATATAGAAAAGGGGGATAAAAATATTCAGATATCACAACTTTCTCTAAATGCAGTGGCTCATTCATTTTTTTTTTACTTTGTTTCTTTGTCCAAAGCTTTAATACATTAAGGATTTTGTGCTGTTTAATAATAGCCACTTTCAGAAGTCTGTAAGTGTTATTAAGCATGTGTAACACTTTAATAGCATTTTAATGTGTGCAAGTTTTATTACACCATAAAAACTATGTTGAAATTACACTAAGATTCACATTAGACTCACACAGCAGAGGGCTACAGATATGTAAAAGCATCGATTTCTGTCCTCGTCAGTACATAGATGATAGACATCATAGCAACTGTGTGCAAACAACGCTTGGAGAAGGGAGCATTTTCTATTATTTCTATTATGTGAGATTCTGTTATAAACTTTTTACCTGTGATACTGTTTGCCTTTGTCTTTCACAATTCTAACTTTATTCCCACAGCTTGTGATTGCAAATCTCAATCCACTCTGTGATTTTCTTCTATTCATCTCCTAGATCATTGCCTCCATTTTCTCAATCTGTTTCCTATGCTTGTTTCACTTTCTCTTCTAGACTATACTACTCCTTCTGACCAGAACTGAGCATGAATAGTTCATAGTACTAGTATATTACAATTGGTGAAATTGATGTTTGATTCAGCTCATTCTTGATGCCTTGTTAATAACTGCAAGAGAATCAGTAAGAGCAAATGGGATTTTAGTTTTAGGATGTCAACAGCCATAAGGTATTAAATAAAACTTTCGGCATAATATTTAAAGGATAGTTTCTATTTTATTATATGCCCAGATAAAAATATCAGTAATAGTGTAAATTGTTGTAGAATATTATTTTAAGGTGTGTTACATTTGTTTATGCTATGGAACATTTGTTTAATGATACAAAGATGTGTTGCATTCTTTTATGTTGCATTTGTTTAACTCCGTGAATCTGTGTTACTTTGTCTGTCTAAAACACCTAATTGTGTAATAAAGAGCTGAACAGCCAATAGCAAGGCAGGAGAAAGGATAGGTGGGGCTGGCAGGCTGAGAGAATAAACCAGAAGGAGAAATCTGGAGAAAAAAAAAGAGAGGAAGGAAGAGGACACTAGGGGCCAGTCACACATCCACACAGCCAGCCATAGAGTGTGAGTAAAAATAAGATTACAGAAGGAAAGGAAAAAAGGGGCTGGAGAGATGGCTCAGTGGTTAAGAGCACTGGCTGCTCTTCCAAAGGTTCTGAGTTCAATTCCCAGCAACCTCTTGGTGGCTCACAACTATCTGTAATGAGATCTGGTGTCCTCTTCTGGCCTGCAGGCATACATGCAGATGGAACACTGTATACATAATAAATAAATACATCTTTAAAAAAAGAAAAGAAAAGGAAAAAGCCCAGAGGCAAAAGGTAGATGGGATAATTTAAGAAAGGCTGGCTAGAAACAAGCCAAGCTAAGCTGGGCATTTATAATTAAGAGTAAGCCTCCATGTGTGATTTATTTGGAAGCTGGGTGGTGGGTCCCCCAAAAGAGTAAAGAGGAAAATCAAACAACATCAATAAATTAGTTCACTAAAGTACAGGTTACTGATTCAAACAATAACCTATCATCATTATTATCAACTACATTAGTCATATACTAATTAGTTTTAACATGTCACATAAGAATGATATTGAAGCCTTATATACTTGTGACATAAGTATATTCATAAATATTGACATAAGAATTTAAAACTTATATACTTATTATTTATATGCAAGTCATAATATTTTTCTTACTCATTTTCATTTTTAACACATACTTAAATTTTTTCTCAGCTATGAAATATGTCTGCTACTTGTCCATTTAATGATTTCTGTCACTGTCTTATTGGTGACCTTTAAATACATAAAGATTACTTTTGTAAAAGTCTATTAACCAGGTGGGATGCAACATTTATCACTTTCTTTGCTGTGTGTAAAACACACTGCATTATTTTACTTGATAGAATGAATCATCACAATTCTTTAGCTGGTGACTGATCTTAACAATATTGATTTTTAAAAATGTTTTGGAATGGAGTGAAATTATGATTTTACAGCTTCAGTTCTCACTTTTAGATTAGCAACAGTTAAAATGCATTTGATTTATAATAGGATAAACAAACCATTAATTTATTATCATGTAAAACACAGATTACAGAGGGTGACACTGGGGATTTTTTTAAAAAAAACTTAGTATATTTATTTGTTGAGAATTTCATACATTTATACAATGTAACTTTAGTGTTGAAGAGTCCTAAGTCAACGTATAAATATATCATGGAAATCACGGTCTGACTTTTGAATTAATACACATTAATATGTTCAAACTCAGGTCCCATTTTATGTTGCCAACCCATGCCTAATGCTTAGTTTTCAAATTTAGCAACATTTGTGATAAATAACATTCAAACTGAAAATTATTCATTTGTATCATTACATATTTTGATTCTATGAATAACTCAGGGAACATGAGATGTAAATATTACATAATAGTACACTCCAGGGTTACTAAGGTATGAAATTTATATATTTAATGATTATCTGATAATTCTGGCAATAATTGTCCTAGAACCTTAAGATTAAACAAGAAGGAATTGTGAAATTAAAAGAAACATCACTGAAACAAACTATATATGAAGCAGTCTGACTTTACAATATTTATATAGGAAAAGTATATTTGAATAGATGAAAATAATCTTAAAACTGCTATGTACCATGTCCCCATATCATTTTTTTGTTTGCTACAGTGATTTCAACATATTTTCAGTCAGTTCCAAACATCTTTTTGCAAAAAGCAGTGTCGGAATGTGATTTCTGCCTACTTGATCGGTAGGATTAAATTTTATTGTCATTTGCTGTTGTCCAAGTTGATAGTACTTTTTCATCAAAGACATGGGGAAGCAATGAAAGCCAATATTCCTTATGCTTCCCTTGTCAGAGGAATTGCTGTGTGTCCACAGGTCAGGAAACCTCCCATTTGTAGCTACCTTTACTTCTTGGCAACTGTATTTGCAGACAATTTATATAGCTAGAACTCCTCTTGCCTGACAATCACAAAGGCATAAATTTATTTGCTCTTTGTCATAAAAGTTTTACAAATATTTTAGTTCTAACAGAACTATAAACTCAATAATGAGATCATGAAAGGTAAAAAGTTTATTCACTAGCTGAAACTAAACTACAATATTGAGTGCTTCTGTTATGTGTTGTGTAAGGATAAGATGGAAACAGAGAAGAATAAAATGTGAGGCAGAAAAATAAAATTATGAATATATTCAAGTTCTCTAGGATAGGAGAATAATTCATCTGTTTACATACATACAAATTGGCCTCAATAATCTCAATAAAATTACTTATTTAAAAGATTTTACTAGCATCACATATATTCTTGCCATTATTTCCAAAGCAAAGTAGTATAAGAACTATACACGTACATTTTGAGTTTATTAATAAGAACAAAGAATTTGGCAACAACCTAGTGAACACAGATTATCTGAAGGTATGAACAATAATGGTGGTGGATTTAAGTAGGGCAGATACTGGAGGGAAGGGAAGAGAATGGGATGCAGCGTGGAGAAACTAACACTGAGGATGTCTAAAAAGCCATGTAGAAGCCTGTAATTTTAAGGTTTCGCAACTAAATATGTAGGATAAATATAATTGGTTACATAGTCTATATTATTTATAAGCTTACACACACACACACACACACACACACACACACACATACACACGTATTCTAAAAATAGCTACTTTGAGCTATCTGTAAAAGAATCAAAGTACCAAATACAATGATGAAAATACTGGGAAGTTTAAATCTTGCAGAGATGATTGAAAGGGTAGAAACATTAGTACTGAGAGAGAAACATGGAGACTAAAAATGAAACACTGGATGTTTTCAAGGGTATGTGCGAGCCCAGCTGGGAGAGCAGCTCCCACATTTTATGACAGGGAACTCTTGAGGAGTGATGGATAAGAGATATTAGATGGAAGGATAGAGGGGAGAGAAACAGGAACCCAGGATAGCCACATGAGGGTCTGGATCATTATCCACCAGCCCCTTCTCTCTCTTCTAAAGGATTATTTATAGGAATGCCAAGGGATGGAGCAAAAGACCTCCCTCTAGCTCAGCCAAGTGTAGACGCTTCCAATCACCTAGTAACCATGCACATGGTTGAGCAATCCTCTAATGCAGCTCCGCTAGGTAAAGCAAGCTCAGATCTCACTAGGAAACCTTTGAGGGCCTCCACAAGGATGACCAGTTGATTTTGAATAGTGTTCTTGGTATTGATGTGTTCTTCCCCAAGAAAGGCATTTCTCCTGCTCTCAGTATTTCTTACTTGCCTATTGTTCTTTGTGTAGGGTTGAGCCCTCAAGGGATTTCCCTCACCACTTTTGCATGTCTATTGCTATTGTTTTTTTTTTTTTTTTTTTCAGATCAGATTCATACAGTCATGCTGGTGAACGTTTTATAGGTGTAGAGATTCTGGCATTCCTAGGAGATAAAATTTCACAGCAAATTCCCTGATCCTCTGGCTTTTATGATTTTTCCATCACGTCTTCTTTAGTGACCTCTTTGCCTTAGGGTTTAGAAGTTATGTTGTAGATTTGTCCATTGGGACTGGGCTCCAAAACTCTGCATTTGACTGGTTATTGTTTTCTGTCTGTTTCAAAAAGAAGTTTACTTTATGAGGGGTGAGGACTACACATATATGTTACATATGAGTAAAATGTATAGACTGGGCAGATTATATTGATCCATATATATATACATATAGAATATGTATATCTACATCAATATCTATATCATCTATATAAAATATATAACAAAAATAATGTAAACAGATCATAAATTGGAAATCCAGCATGGAGGGATATATAGAAGTGTTTTGAAGAAAGAAAGGGAAGAGGGAAATAATGTAATTACATCACAATCTCAAAAAATATAAAATAAATAATAAAAAAGGCAATACTTAGCTATTCATTGCATTTAATAAAGACTTAATAATGGCCACATTTCTTTTAGGCTATATTGGTTCAAATGCTCAGTGTTAACTGAAAAAATTTCAGTCACTAAAGTTGGTAGGTCAAATGCTTTTAGCTAAAATGATGAAAAAGAACCAACAATGAAAACTCTTCAAACAGATTGTGTGGATGCAGAGGAATACACAGACAACTGGAAATTTCTCACTTGACTACTTTATCTTCCCTTTTATTGTTTAGATTAATCAAATAACCTTAAAAGAAACCCAAATTCCTGTAACTTCATATATGCATATAAGAACTGCATATCTACAAACAGTTCACTTTGAAGAATGCCAAATAATATTTAGGAAGTGTCTCATGTCCATAGGTGAAAAGGCTTTATTATGCCAATATATGCATTTTAACACATGTATGAAAAGAAAGTGACACTTTGAAAAATATTTAGGGAATTATGCATACATAACTTCAAAATTAATAAAAATTTTAGGCCAAATAATTATATAAGAACTTTTGAAATATTATAAATAAAATATATACTGCACAGCACTAAGCACATACAGTTTTCTCTTTTATTTGTTTAAAGTAATAACTCTAAAACGAGTGGTTGCTCCTAATTGTGTGATTTCAAATGCTTGTGACATGTCATTTAATACCAATATACAATGACAAGCACATTGGGTAGAAGAATAATACAATAGTCTGCACATATATCTTTTGTTTAATCATAAAACTTATACATTATACATGTTAAACAGCAGCCTTTATTTCATCTCTCTTTTCAGTATGTAATAACTGGAGCAAGCAGGTGTTATATGGATATTGAAAATGCTCTCCCTTTTTAAATGTTGGAATGCCATCTGGCTTGTTGGCAGTGTGAATAGACAATCAGCACTTGTGGATTTGGAGCTCTCATGAGTCTGTTGCTTGTTTAAGATTCATGTGAAGATTAGGGGATTCATTCGCTCCCACATAGGCACCATGGTTAACCCTGCTTGAAAATTTTCAGGATCATTCATAGAAAATAAACTCATATTCTGTCACTTTTTAATTTATAAATTCATTAAACTAAAAATGTGTATAATATTTGCCTTCCAATAGGTTAACCAAGTGAAATGTTAACCATATGAGATAAATTAACTATTATTATCATTTATTTTATGTCATCATATGTACATGATTTTGAAAAACTGTTCCAAATACTCAATAGTTCTCAAAATAATAATTCACTAAATTTGAAATTTATATGACTATGTAAAATGAATCTATTAATAGTACTGATTTCTGGGTCACATGTATTAGTTAATGATTAGTTTGGCCATTTGATCTGTCAAACATTCATAAAAGTTATTAATATTATCATTATTGTTATTATTTCAATTATCTGTATAATTTTATCATATATTAGCTAAAACAACTCTGCACCAAGAATTCCCACAGACTAAGACTGTTCTTATTGTAGTATTTATGTTGGTCTATATTTACACATTTTATCTCTTTATTTATCTTTAATTTGTTCCAACCCCTACATAGTATACAACATTTAGCATGAAGACGATATACCATATATATATATATATATATATATATAAATCATTTGGTATTAATAAGATAAACTGACAGATACTTGTGAGTTGATTAGGATTTAACCAGGAAGAGTTGATATTTTTAAAATTCTGAGGTTTTTTTTTTTTTGTGAAACATGGAGGTATGTAGGTGCATTACATACGTGTGAGTATATCTAGAAACCAGAATATGGTGTTAGATGCCCTAGAACTGCAGTTATAGGTAGTTGTGAGACACCCTATATGGGTGTTCTACCAAACCTGGTTCCTCGGCAAGTGCAGTAAGTGTTTTTTTAACTGTTGAGTCATCTCTCCAGAACCAAGATAACAGATGCTATGTTAAGTATTTTACCCAAAGAATGAAAGAGCTGGAGAGATGGCTCCTCTATTAAGAGCACATACTGTTCTTATAAGGGACCTAAGTTTGATTCCCAGCACCCACATCAGGCAACTCACAACCAACTGCAACTCCAGCTTCCAAGAGATTTTTAGAGTCTGAAGATATCTGCACTCAGATGTTAATACCCACATACAGAGTCACACATATTCACATAATTGATATAATAGAATAAATCTTTAAAAGATAATAAAAGAAGGAAACTGATAGGAATTACATTTCAGAACATTGATGTTCACTGAAAGATTTACTCCTAAAATTCAATGCAATAGACTTTAGGATAGAAGTAAATGGTTGCTATCAATTTTAATTTATTTTTATCAGATTTGCTATAGATCAAATTGCATCTTCAACAGCTAATTTATAATCTTAGGTTAAAATTAAAATATTAGCAAAATCATCAAATACATAGATTGCCTTATTGGAAATTAAAGTGTCAGTGTTTCAATAATGTTCAATAACTATTTTCAGTCTTCACATCATGGTTTCACCCTTTCATAGTTCACAATTATATGTTCATGAGGACATGTTAATACCTCGAATGTTTATGAGTATCTCAAATACAATTTTTTTTGCTCATTCAGTGTATGAAACAGAATCATGTCTTAATTGTATAATGTTGTCACTACTGTGAAGCTGCTACTCATGGAAAATAATACACATAAGGTTAATATGCATGTTTGGAATCAAGGCCAAGCAAGTTGTTTATATCTGATAGAATGAAAAGGAAGATAAACAGTTGTATTGTGCTAAATTACATCATTCTTTTCAAGAGGTCTTGTCCTGTTTCCTAGGCAGGCTTGAAACTTACATGCTAAGTGAACTTCTCACCTCAGGGTCCTGAGAAACTAAAATCAATGGCATACACCTCCATTCCAGACTAACAGTAATTTAAAGACACAAAAATGGGAGATAATTGAATCAAACTGAACAAAGTATAGTACAAGTAGGGTGACTGAGAAAACCTACATCACGAAGATAAATGTATAGTATTCTTCGGAAGTAGTTTTAATCAACAATGTCATCAGCAACAATATAATAACACATTTTATCATTTTTGTAATTATTTATTATGTTCACAATTATATATATATTATTTAAAATTTTATAAAAACAAGAAGTACATGAAATTATAGCTATGTTTTATTATGATGATGCTCTTACTTTTTCTGGGGTTTTGAATTTTGTGGTTGTAGTTACCTTTGCTCAACAGCAATCTCAAAAATATAAATCAACATATCACAAATAAACAGTTAATAAATTTAAGTCATGAATCATCGCATACTGCTTAGACTAGTGTGATGAAGTGTACACTGTGCAGTTATGTCTTACGTGGGGCACTAGTCACCCCCTTGTCTAATATATCCATGATATATGTGATCTCCACCTTGATTCTTTTTAAATTATTTTTGAGATTTATTTCTTTTATTTTATGTATAGGTGTTTGGTCTGCAAGTATGTATGTGTACCACGTATTTGTCTGATTCCAGTGAGGACCAGAAGAGACCATCAGATCCATTGAAACTGGAGTTACTGATGGTTTTGAAAAATCATGTAGATGCTGAGAATCAAACCTGGATCTTTTGCAAGAGAAAAAGTTCTCTAAGCCACTGTCTTTCAAGTCCCTCCATCTTGGTTTTTCATTACTACCTCGGTTATCAGGTTGGCATGGACATATTGCACGGTCTGGGCTCATTTAAATTGTAATTGAATTAATGTCCCCAAACCTAAGAATAGTGATGTTGGTAATACAGCTTGTGAGAAAGAAGCAAACAAGGGGATGCTTATTTAAGGGAACAGGTGAAATTGTTTACGTAAATAAAGGAAAAAGTGCACTTCCAAAGCTGGGCTTTACAATGGGGACAGAAGAAGAAAAATAAAAACTTCTGGTGTTTTTGATCCATATCTCATGATATGAAAGTTACAGCATAAAAAGTGTGTTTAGGAAGATAAAAAACATTTATAACATAATGTTTGATACTACTCATGATGTGAAGAATCCTGTGAGGGCTCCTATCAATAAGAGAAGACTGATGTATAATTACTTAAGTGGCAATCTAGAAATAATTTAAAGAAAGATGACATCATGCTTTGCCTCAATATGATACATTAGGTTAAGTTTATAATTTTTGCAAATTCAGGATTAATTTAATCACGTACAGATAAAATGGCTACAGTTACTCTCAACAATTAATTCTTCACCAACTCAATGTTGCAAATTACTTTTTGCTAAATATTAACTTTGATTGTATTTTCATAGCCAAATAATTGAGTAAGATAGAAGTGGAGTTTTATTGATTTTTGTTTAATAGATTTCAATTATGTCCTAGTTTACTCTTAAACTTTTTAGCTTATTCCTAAAGATTAGATAATAGTGACAGTTTATATGACTTGATTTCCTTTCTCTGTGAATAAGGTCAACAGAAATGGTAAATTTTATACCTTAGTGAATGTATACTAAATGCATATACACGTGTTTCAACATTTAGTTGCCAACTTAAAAGCCGATCAGTTGAGCTTATTTCTTGGCTAAGTGACATTTGAAATATTTTATGGGACTTGTGGCGTTTAAGTGTATTTTTATGGTTGTAGGCTAAAAATGACCAGATCCATTATATTTCTTTCACATACTTTGGAAAACAATAAACTATGATGAAAGTAATTGAGAGAAGCTATAAAGCCTGAAGCTCTGCTTAGGTTTTAGTTTACTTTTAAAAGAAGAGAAAAAAACACCATTAAAAAGATAAGTAAAAACTAATCTATTTAATATATAAAAAACAGTATAAATATTGATCAAAATTTTGCAAGGGATGTCTTAAAACATAACCTTCAAAATACTATGCTCTTTTCTTCTTCCTATATTATTCTTCCTTTACTTAGAGAGAGGAAACACTAAATAAATGAAAGAACACATTTCTGAACAACATGCTCTTCTGTTACTCCCCCTGCTTTATCTCTTGAATGATGACGCTTTTGTCAGGTAAACCTTACATTTTAATTAGAAACTGCTAAGAATGAAAGGAAATGATGTTCTTGTGGCTTGTGTCTACTTTTTCCCTTAGTGACAGAAAAGATGGATGGCTTTATAAAGAAGAATCTATCCTAGTTTATCTTAATTCTGTGCATATAAATATTTATAATAATGTTCCTCTAATTGCTATTCATTCCAGAACACCCTGTAGCTTGAAAAAAGTCATAAAATATATTTACCATCTTTGTTACCATTTCCTGAAATGGGCCTGTTAGCTTTTCCTTTTCTTCATATTCGGTGACTGAATTCCGAATTTTTAATTCACATTTAATATTTATTATCATTTAAATATTTTACATAGCAATACTACTTCAATATTGTTAATTTTGAAATGTATCTAAAGGCAACTTTCTGTTCTTTTGGGCAACTACATATGCATGATCCTCTTGATTTTACATTTGTATAGTCTTTACAATAAAACAAGATCCTCTTTAGTCTAGTTTAGGAGATAAAATTTTTCTAATAAGACAAGCCATACAAAGCAAAATACACACCCCAAGAGAAAAATCAAACATTAGCTGTTTTTGTAAGGATTTGTCAGTTGTAGCTTCCTCAAACACACAAAAATAAAGAAATAAGGAAATTTATCTAATGGCAAATTATTTCCCACCAAAAACTATTGTTCACATTTGAAAATCTCTTTTATGAAAGTATTGTATATTTTTAAACTCTATTTTGCAATAGTTGATTGATGTTTATCATGTCTGCACTGCACATCTGCTTTGTGCCTATTAATGTGTGATAAATTAAAATGGAATGCAAAAAATACAATTATTTCCTAAAATCTTACAATTTTGGGATTTAGAGCACAGAAAGTGGTTTATAGACAATGGATAAAACATTAAATTCCGGACAATATGCTAAAAAGAGTACTATAGGAAACACCTTATAATGAGACTGAAAAAAAAAAAAACAACACCCTGTGTGGGTAACATCTGAACTGTAATATAAATAGTTAAAGAAAGAAGTAATGGATGGAGGCATACCTTGCTTATCATGGAAGAAAATCTTGCACATTATACAAATATAAATAATAACGTGTAAGGACTCTGTGTGTGTGTGTGTGTGTGTGTGTGTGTGT
This sequence comes from Peromyscus californicus insignis, assembly GCF_007827085.1. Taxonomy (NCBI): domain Eukaryota; kingdom Metazoa; phylum Chordata; class Mammalia; order Rodentia; family Cricetidae; genus Peromyscus; species Peromyscus californicus. The sequence goes on along the minus strand of NW_026294491.1, from coordinate 44,660,069 downwards.
GTGTGTGTGTGTGTGTGTGCTCACGTACACTTGGGAGAGAGAGAAGGGGGGAGGAGGAAGAGAGAGAGAGAGAGACAGACAGACAGACAGACAGATAGAGAAATATGGCCTAATGTTCATATGTCCCTGATTGACAAGGGCACAAATAGTAATAACAGAATTTCAGTATATGGCTAAGAGGGTGAGATTCAGAGGATTAATAAAATAGATCATCAACCATGTTGGAGATTAGTTTTAAAAATTCAAGACACTTGTATTGTGCATTCTTGTTCGTTTGAAGAATGGAACTGTATAGGTGACACTGGGACTAAAACTCGGGTCCATTGTTACAGTGGCTTGAAGTAGGTTGTAATACTGAGTGGAGTTTGGTGAGCTTATTGGAGGTGCATATCTATGTTTTAATTGAAGAATTTATTGAATAACTGGATATGAGAGTCAAGATTTTAGAACTCTAGACTTGTGGTGAAGGTACACACTAAATTGAAACAACACAAACTGCACACATATACAATAACTATAAAAAGAGATTTAAGAAAATACAATCCCATAAAGCAAAGAGAAAACGACAGCCAATTCTAGGAACAATGATTAACTTTAGAGAGAAGAGAAGTAAATGACTGTAAGAGAGAAGCAAGAAGCAGTGAAACTGTCATAGAAGAGTCCATGTAGGAACTGTAGGTGTTTACATCTGAAAAAAAAAAAACCAGGTTGTATGTATATGGTTTCAACTGGGGAGGAGAGTGTTGAAGGCCACTATTAAAAGCATGTAGACTCCTGCAAGAATTCCTCATGCAAAGCTTTGCTGTGCTTCCTTTGTCTGTCTCATACATATACATGAACTTCAAAGCAGAATATTGAGATTTTTTATTCCAGCCTGGTTATAGTAGAAATCACTTGAAATTGTGAACGTTAGGCATTGTAGATCCAGGAATGCCATTGTGAAGCCTGAGTGATGAAGATACATATGGAGTAGTGAGGGTCTGCATCCTGAACAGTGAAGGTCTGCAAGTTGAACCAAAATGGTCTACATGTTGAACACTACGGGTCTGTATGCTAAACAGCATGATTCTGTATACTGAACAGTGAAGGACTGTAAACTGAATGGTGAAAGTTCAAATTGTGAGCAGTGAAGGCCTGTACACTGAGTAGTGAAGATGTACACATTGAATGGCAAAGGTTAACACTCATGCTCATACACTGTGTCTAGGTCACTGTGTTCAAACTCACAACCTTTAAACCATGAGCAAGTCAGGCCAGTCCTCCCTCCCTGGAGAATAAAGTATTAACTCCTTAGTGAAACACTTGGGACACTCTTTAGTCACCTCCATCTGTACAGTACATAACGTCTTCCAGTACCATATGTCATAACTCAAGTTTAATTAGGAACAGACAGGTAGGGATCACTAACCATCTGGATAAGTCCTTTAAGGTAAATCAGACCAAACTTGAAAGTACTAGAAAATAACTTAGGAATCATAAGTAATGCAGAAAGTAAGAGAAAAACTTACAAAATATAAATCACATTCTTAAAGACAAGGAGCATAAGTATCATTGTCTCTCTCTCTCTCTTCTCTGTCTCTCCCCCACCCCGTGTGTGTGTGTGTGTGTGTGTGTGTGTGTGTGTGTGTGTGTGTGTGTGTGCGCGTGCGCGCGCATTTGTGTGTGTGGTTGTACATATGAATATGCAACGTGTGTGTCTGGTCCAAGGAGAGACAAATGAGAACATTGGATCCCCTGGAGCTGGAGATACAGATGTTTGTGTTCCCCCATGAGAGGCCTGGCAAATCAAACCCATGTTCTCTAGAACAGCATTGTTGGTACTCTTAACCACCTATCCACCCCTCTAGTACCTGTTAATGCTTCTGGACCCTAAATTGGCCTTTGATTATATTTCCATGTGTGTTACACAGAAGACACATTCATTTCCTCTAAATATGTGTTTTAATACTCTGAAAAGATACCAGCTGTGCTGTCAGTTACAAGTTACAAATTGAAAATAAAAAAGGAAGTAGGTGTTTACTTCTACCTGGAGACATTCTAGCAGTTAGACAAGCATGCAAAGTATTTTGGAAATATACTCAGTTATTTATTACCTGAAATCCAATTATAACTAGGAATCATTGATTTTTTTTGCCAAATCTAGTAATTCTGTTTTTGTCTAATAGTCTAATAGTAATACTATGTCCAAAGTTGAAAATAAACTTATATACCTATGTATTAAGTGCATAAATAATTTTTCTATCTGTGCATCTTCAGTAATATATATAACTGAAAAATATATATGACTCTCTTGCTTATTATTTTGTAGAGTATAATAATTCTGTTTTCTTTGAATAGCACTCCTGTATCAAAAAATACTTGCAAATATATATATATATATATATATATATATATATATATATATATATATATATCTTAATTTTCATGTTCCTCACTAAAGAGCTCTTGTTTTATTGGAACTCACTCTTTAAAAACTTACAGAGATGCAATCAATAATAGAAATATGATATTTAAGATATATAATACTTGGAAATATTTGAATAATAAAGAAAGAGTGAAGACCCAATTGGTTCCTCCTAAACACTTTTTTATATATCTAACTCTGATAGTTGGGGTCATTTTGGGGTCATCCCATCAATTTTTAGATTATACTATTTCAGTTTCCTTTGAAGATGAAACTAGCAACAACTTATATTGGGTCTCAATCAAGATTTGTTTGTTTGCCTTTTCCATGATTCATGACAGCTAGTATTTTCAACTCCCACATAAGATATGAGACTCCCATTGGAATATCAAGTCTACAACCATGAATATGTAAATCACCAATAATTAAGAAACTTATTATCACTGGGGCTGGAGAGATAGCTGAGTGGATGATTATCTGCTTTTTCAGAAGACCTGAATTGGATTCCTATTACCCATATGGCAACTCACAATTTTCTCTATCTCTATTTCCAGGAAATCTGTACCCTCTTCTGGCCTTAATGAGCAATGCACTAAAGTTTTACACAGATGTACATGAACAGATATGTACAACAAAGAAAATAAACATATAGTAAAAAAATAAGTAATTTTTAAAAGAAAAAAAGAACTAGCAACTCACAGTCTGTGTAGCTTGAGTTTTCCTGCCTGGCCCACAGTCAGGACAAATCTCTCTCACCTGCCAGTCCCACAGCCACTCAAACCCGACCAAGTAAACACAGAGACTTATATTGGTTTCAAACTGTATGGCCGTGGCAGGCTTCTTGCTAACTGTTCTTACAGCTTAAATTAATCCATTTCTATAAATCTATACCTTGCCACATGGCTCGTGGCTTACCGGCATCTTCACATGCTGTTTGTCATCGTGGCGGCTGGCAGTGTCTCTCTGACTCAGCCTTCTACTTCCCAGCTTTATTCTCCTCTTTGCCCCGCCTACACTTCCTGCCTAGCCAATGGCCAATCAGTGTTTTATTTATTGACTAATTAGCAACACATTTGCCATACAGAACATCCCACAGCAAGTCTGTATCTCAGCTGTGCACAAACACACCATGGACTCTAAGCAGCAGTGAATTAATTTTACTCTTTTACTTACTGGTGTCTGTTACTTGTGTAAATTACAGGTCTCATGATATTTTTATGCATTTTGATTTAATTATTGATCATATTATTTTTAACAATACTCTTCTAAAAATAACAGGTTAAGTCAACAATTTAATTTTCGAATAAAGTCCATCTCCAGTTATTCAGTTAGTTTAAAATATTGTTGAAACCTAAAACATTATCTTTAGTATTCATACAGATACTTAACTCTCTAAAGTTTAAGGTTGTACAATGGTATTGAGCACAACTAAAATTCTAATTAACTATTTAAGGTTTTGTGACCATTTAAGCTCACGGAAATTTTGTCAGCTCTAGTTTGTTGTAATTGTAATTAGAATTTGTGATTGATAGCGGATGATTTAAATTAGATATGATGATCATTTCTCTTCCCTGATACTTCATAGAAAAACTGAAGGAAGAGCATTCTTGATTTACAGGAAGAATAAATTGCTAGTATTTTGTTGATTGTAGTCTGTAGTTTATGTTATCTATAACTTTTGCAGCAGACTTTTATTTAGAAGTAACAGCATTTGGTGTGGTTTCATTAGAATTCGAATCAATATATAAGCAATAAAGCAAACAAAAACCACATGCAAGCAAAGGCCAGAACCTGCTCGATACTACTTGGGCAGAATGAGATGTTTAAAGCACCATAAACATGGCAAAATTGAAGGTACAGTCTCAAGAACCTCGTGCTTCTTCATCCTCACAGTTTTCCACTTATTTCTCTGGTTATATAACTACTGAACTCAGAATTCCTTCAACAGATTAGAGACACTGGTTGTTGTCAAATGCTTTGAGAGTCTAAAGTACAAAGAACACAAAGAAAAATTGTTCTCTTATCTGGAAGGCAGAGTTCCACTTAAAAGGGCACTCACATTGCCTATTTTATATCATGATCTGCTAAATAATTGGGCTGCATCTGAAATCTAGCAGGACTCCACTGGAAGGAATGTTCTTGTCTGAATTCCAAGTCAAGCTGATGAGGCAAAGAAGAAATTTTCACCAAGTTTCAAGCACTTTAGCTCATGATGCCAACATGGTATGTCACAAAAAATAGACGTTTGGTAAGAAAATAAAACAGCAAATATTATCATTCATATATTTTTTGAAAAATGTTTAGGTGTTTGGTGACATAAATATAAATACAAATATAATTACACAGCATAAAGGCAACCTTAGGTTTTCTGATAATTTTATGTAATTATTTAAAAATTGCAATTCTGGCCGGGCGGTGGTGGCGCACGCCTTTAATCCCAGCACTCGGGAGGCAGAGCCAGGCAGATCTTTGTGAGTTCGAGGCCAGCCTGGTCTACAGAGTGAGATCCAGGAAAGGCGCAAAGCTACACAGAGAAACCCTGTCTCGAAAAACCAAAAAAAAAAAAAAAAATTGCAATTCTGAGAAGAAAATATGAATAACACGGCTTCACAAAAGAGTAAAGAACACCCCCTCCATCCAAAAAAACAGAGAATATATATAAAAAGAATAAAAGTTATATTTTTCTTATACATGTTAGAAATGTCTTCTCATATAAACTGCATCATACTAAAGAAAAAGAAACCAAAAAACGTTTGTATAGTTTTGCAGATTGGCACAAACATTTGAGCTCTGCCTCTACATTGTTTATGATGTACATAGGATACCCTATAGCTATTTCCAGAGTAATTTAAAACTCATCCTATGAAACTTCATAAGACAAGGAAATAGGAAAAGCAACTCTGGCCAGAAAATAGTTTTGTTAGATCTCTTCAAGCAATGAATTTTTAAAAGCTTTGTTTAAAACAACCGAGTGTGTCAGCTGGCAGCCCTGGTCCAGATATAAGCTTTCAGGTGCTTTCCCTGATCCCAGGCAGTTGGGTGATTTGTACTTTATTTGATGCTTTAGGTTTTCTGGAACTCACATTGATTCAGTACTTTTTGAATTTTTATGGACAACAGCAATCTGTGGCAGGCTCTGTTTGGCTGATAATTTTGCAAGCTGTTAAATATAAAGGGTGTACAGCACTCAAACCTTATGTAGATGTGCTATTTCAAACTATCATCCTTACTGAGGGAAAATTCTCAATGCAAGTGCAATGCACTGTAATAACTGATTATAGTTCACAATTCTAAGGGTGATGTTTTTAATTTTTAATTTAATGGAAAATCTGCCTTCATGCTTACTTACTTTTTCTATGTATCTCTGATATGATGGACTTCAATAAAAGCCTATAAAGTTATTTCTGTATAAAATCAGTGATGCAGTTCATAAGGACATTTATAATAGATAATTACGCTTCCCTGTGATAAATATTGTTACTAATTTCTGTCTGTTAAGAACAAAGTTACTGTTAAGAAGACCTTGTGATCTATAGTTAAACAAATGATATACATGCTGTGTATATGGGTAAAAAGAGAATTATTGTAAAACAATGTTTTTGCTCTCGGTCTATTTAATAGATTCTATTATGAAATATTCCCAATAAGTATATTACTCTAATCATTCTTTAAATTAGGATATTGAAGCTCACAGGTGATATTAACATGTCCTGGGAGTTCAGCTTCTAGAGACTGATAGTCTTACTAACTGGTATCTGATGACAATAAATATCCTGGCTCGTGGGTGGCTGTCTTTCTTCTCACTGTGTTCTCAATTAGTGAAAGAGATGAAGGAATGGTTTTCCTGTGAGGATACTCCATAATCTAGATCTCACATCCTAAAGTATAAGAAATTTAAAAAAAAACAGTAACTGATAGTTGATCGGGATCAAAATATAATATGATAACAGAAGATTTTTCGTATGGTGGAATGTTTGAAACAAGAGATAGAATCTTGGAGTCATGTCTGATAAATGAGAGAAGGACTGACTAAAGGGGTAGGCAAAGGCCATCAGAGATTCAATTAGAACTATAAATTAGTGCATGAATATGGTAGGTTCAAATATACAAAAAGGGGCAAACCTGGCTCTGTCACATTATTATATTAACACCAACTATCTAGTGTTTAAAATGTGATTTCCTTTTGTATATTTCGATACTTGGAAATCTGAAGCAGGAAGGTTAAAATGTATTAGTATCTTTGATTATGAAGTGTTTTTAAGGGTTACTATTATACATAATGGAGCGCTGTAGTAAAACAGTAACATATCAATATAATAAAAAATAGCATAGAGGTTAGTGAAGTAATGCTAAACTGAGCTGCATACTAAATAAGCAGTATGTTGACATCACGTGTTGCAATGCTTTCTTGTCTTTGTGTAGTTCTAATTGGGTTCCCACATTGGGATGTGATGACTATCCAAGTCAACATTTACTAGGCCTAGTCACAACTCAGAAATCATGAAGGTTGTCTGTGTCAACCTTTATCTGCTTCCTCCTTTCCTTCTCAAAAAAAAAAGAGAGATGAAAATTAAGCAAAAGAAAAAAATGTGAAAAGCAATATTCACTTTCCAACTTGTTACTCTAGAATCAGTCTCAACTAAGCTTCAAAGGTAGATGAAAGACAGTTTGGGTGTAATTCTAAAGTTTTTAATTGATTTCACTGACTTCTCTCTAATATTATAAACAAAATATGCAAATGTGTTTAATGATAAAATATTGATCAGGAGATTTTTGATGGTAGTTAGGTCAAAATGATTGGATATTTCAAAGATTGGGCAATTATTAGTTTCCTTAAAATATTTGAAAGTTAAAAACAACACTTGATGCTAGGGATTTTGGTTATTCATATATACAGGAATGAAACTGTATCTCTTGCCAAGTTCAACAGTCAAAATCATATGAAGCAAAGGTCATATTGTAAGATCTGAAATTCTGTATGTGCTAGAGAAAAATTCAAGGTAAGCATTCTAAGATTTAGGGAATAAGAAGAAAATTTCTGGAAAGGATTCTAATAGTACAGGGAATAATACCAAAACTTGAATTGGATTGCTTTAGATGGGTTTTCGTTTTACAGCAATGAACATAAACAACACAGTTAAGAGACAGCCTACAAAATGATAAAAAAAAATGCTAGCCATATTCCCAATAAAATATTAATATCTAGATCTAACATAAACAAAGAACTCATAATACTAACTACCAAGAACCAAAGAAGCCCAAACAATAAATGGACTAATAAAAGATCAATTTCAAAAGATGAAGTACAATTGACTAAAAAGCATATGGTAAAATGTTCACCAACCTTAGTCATCATGCAAATACATATTAAAACTACATGGACACGCCGACTTGCCCCATTGTCATTGAGAATTGATATCCTAAATTAAAATAATACAACAACAAATACTGAAAACGATCCATGGAAAAAAAAAGATCATCATTGTACACGGTTGTGGGACAGTAAGCCAGCTTAATCACTAGAGAAATCAGTATGCAGTTTCCACCAAAAATCTCAGAGAAGACCTACTGTATGATCTGGCTGATCACTCTGGCCCTAATATCCAAAGGACTCTAACTCATTTTCACAGAGGTAGTTGAATCTCTGTGTGTATTGCAGCCTTACCCACAGAGCAAAGTTATGGAGTTTTCTTAATCATCTGCTGTTGTGGAATATTAATTTAAGATGTGTTACATTCATTTATGCTGTGGAATATTTGTTTAATGATGCAAAGACATGTTACATTTGTTTGATTAAATAAAATTAACGTGAGGTCAGGAGGCTGAGTCAGCAACTAGCTGACAGGAAGTGGTAGGGAGGAACTACATGTAGCTAGGGTTCTTAAGTGGGGGCAGAGCAAAAGGAGTTTTAGTTTTTTGGGAGAAGCAAGCCAGAAGAGAAGTTTAGCTATTTGCTATTTAGCCTCTCTGAGAGAGCAGAACTTCACCTCAATCTTTGAATTCTGAGTTCTATAGAGGGATAGAGATCTAGATAAAGTTCTCATTAGCCACCCTGATAGAGCCTGTGCCTGAGGGAACAGAATTCCCATGTTGCTGGTGCCAGTGCAGCTGATCCGCTACTGGTAGATGCAGAGTTGCAACTGTCAATTAGGATAGCAGTTGCTTTACTGCTGAAGTTAATGGAATACAACAATCTGCCAATAGACTAATGGGTAAGTAAAATACAAAGTAAAATACAAATTCAGTGGCGTTCTGTTCAGCAGCAATGAAGAAAACTGTATTTTTATTTTTATTTATTTATTTATTATTTTTATTTTTGGAGAGGACCAAGCAGACGTCATAAGAAGCTGCTCAGTCTCCTCTCAGAGATCCGGCCTCAATTTCAGTTTCCTAGGACTAAATAAGCAGTTACTGAAAGAGCCACAAACAAAGGACATTTTTTTTTATTTCAAGATAGTTTATTTTCAAAATGGGTCACAACATTAGCTTTTGGCCCATTCTGCCAAATGTACAAGCTACAAATGCTTGCTCAGCAGCTGAGGGGCACATGTTAGGATCATGTCTGAAAAGTGAATAAAAATACATATAAAACAAATATTCAAAGTTTCCATAAGAACGCAGGTAAGTGTGACCCATCTCCTAGCCTTCTACTCTACATCTCTTGCAATCCCTACTCTTACAAAGATCTCAAAACTAGCAGTAATTAAGTTAAATGGTCCCCTCAAATCCCTTAATTTGAGCTAAACTTGCAGGTGAGAGCTACAAGAATGGCATCTACACATTGATAATAGCAGAAGCACAGGCTGCTGGGTGCCGGTCCATCCCACTTTCCTGGGCACATGACAAGGGCAGCAGAGTGTCAACATCCTGCTCCTCCACTTCTGGTGGGAAGCCATGGCTCTGGATGAGTTGCCACATTGACCTTGACATTATGTAGTAGATGGAAGGCCTCTGGAATCCATTAAAAGTAGACGCAGCTACAACGGTGTATGTACCCATGTTCTCAAAGAGCATCCAATCACCCACATGCATTTCAGGCAGGTTACAACGCTCGACGATGGATCAAGGCCATCACATGCTGGTCCCCAGATGCTGGATGAGTAATACTTCTCATCTGGCTTGGGTCTCTTCGGCAGCAGGGTCTTCACATGTGCATGATCATAAAGAATGCAGTTGAATGATCCACAGACTCCATCATTCACATAATACATGATGGTTTGCTCATTTGACTCATCCTCATCATCAGACCCAGTCTCTCCTTCCATACTATTTTTTTGGCAATGATATTGACTGCCAGTGTGAAAGCTGACACGACATAGTATCTGCCTGACTCACCTATGGCTCTTACTCCAGAGTGTGGTGGGAAGTACTTGTGCAGAACAAAGGACAATTAATCACTGATTTGCCTGACCACAGTGACAAGGCGAGATAGGATGCATCAAGCCTGGGCCCCTGACCCAGCCCCCATAGTCATTATGTACTAGCCCAGCCAGCCTCCACAGCAGCTCAAGGACAAAGCCTGGGACTTGTTCAGGCCTGCCCAAAAATGGAAAACTGTAGCCCTGACCTGTAGTCAGAAGATTTCCTGTGTCCCAGCCTGCCAGCAGGTGGGACAAATGACTCCCAGTCACATCCCCCAAGTAAACACACAGAGGTTTATATTAATTATAACTGTATAGCCATGGATGGCTCAAGCTTCTTGCTACCTAGCTCTTATATCATAAAGTAGCCCATTACCATTAATCTATGTATCGCCACATGTTCCGTGGCTTTACCTGTGTCCCATTACATGTTGCTCCTTGGCCAGCTGCTGGTGTCTCTCCCCACCTTCTTCTTGTCTCTCCATTTGAATTTCCTGCCTGCCTCTAAGCTGCCTTGCCATAGGCCAAATAGCTTTATTTGTCAACCAATCAGAGCAACACATATTCACTGAAAGACATTCTCCCATCACTGACCAGCCTCTAACCAGCCCTGGTCAATTACAATGTACTGATATGATTGCCATTTGCTTAAGCCAATCATAACTAGAGTGACCTAACTGCCTTAGGACTTTCCTTTGGCTATACCTAAAATGAGTTCACATGTCTCTCTCAGGGTCTTCACAATCTTGCCATTGTGTGGAATGGCAGGCCCTAGCATGCTGGAATAATAAACAGTTTTATTGATTGTATATGTGGATGCTGGTCTTTTGTGGGATTTCTCCAGGGTCCTAACAATTTTCAGGAACATGGACACTATTGAAGCACCTCATATTAAGCAAAGTAAATCAGAAACAGAAAATACCACATGTTATCTGTTATTTGTTGATACTAGATACTATATAGATTTATAAAATCTTATTAATTTATAGTCATGGTAGAAGAAGAGACTGTGGTAATGAACAGGGATAGCAGGAGGTAGAGGGTGGAAGAGATCATGGGGTAAATGTCATTAATGTACATAGTATACTTATATGAAAATGTGCTTATGAAACCCATCACTTTATACAATGAATATACAAGAATAAGACACCACTTATTTTACAGATAAAGTATTTATAGTATGACCACATAGAAAAGAATAGTACTGGGATTCAAGACATTTTGACAGATTCTTGGAACATAAAATTTATAATTGCCAAGGGAAAAGGAACCAAACATTCCATTGCAGAGAAAATGAAAAAAAATAAATCTCACATGAAAGTGAAAAACAGTCCAGAAGCAATTCCAGTTTCAGTGATGATCAGAGCACAAAGCAAAGGAGCAGGAGGAGGCCCAGGCCCAGGAGACTCCAGGCATTGAAAAGGCAGCACTGTGACACCTCAAGCCATTGAAGTCCTCCTTGCTCTATGACCAAGAGATTCAGGCAGTAGGGGTTCTACAAACAAAGCTCAACACAGTCCTGAAGAAATGGAATGGTCAGTAGGGAAAGCCTATTAGAATTCACCATAATACTGAAAGCTAAATCATGTGAAGAAATCGCTGGGTCTCCAAGCACAAATGATAGAAATGCAAGAAAGGCAACAAAACTTCATCAGTATGATGGGAAGGGCCCAGTAATTTAAAAGCTGGAAAAAGATGTGACACTTGGCCTCTTCCACTATCTATATAACCTAATGCACTACCCACAGCTGCAGAGTGTGTCTTCTTTGTCAGTTCCCTGGAAAGAATTACATGCTAATGGTGCAAGCTGACACTTTGAAGGACTGAGGTCAATGGGTGTTTATTCCAGAAACTCTCTGAAAATTCAGGTTCACTAACTCTTTGAGAAACAACAAATTCAGAAGAGGAAGTTTTTGACAAGCAGGGCAGCTGATAGAGAAAACGTCAAAGTTGATATTAAAATGTATTCTCTGCAATAAAATACTCACTGTGGGGCTAGGGAGATGGATCAGAAAGTAAAGTGCTTGTTATACAACCATGATGACGTGATTTTAGATTCCCAGCACCTAACTAGTAGCCTGCTCAATGTTTGGTGGTTGTGAAGAAATGGGGAATAGAGACAGGCCTATCCTTGAGGCTGAGTGGCCAGCGGGCCTCTCTGACGGACTCCATCTTCACTGAGAAATCTTGTCATGAATTAAGGTGGGGAGAGATAGAGGAAGACACTAAGCATCAATCATTGACCTCCATGCTCACACAAATGTGGATAGATGCAACCATATATGTACACAGTCCCCACCCATGTGCACATACAAGTAAAATGTACATGTTAATGTTAAGAACAAGTTAAAATGAAAATTGAAGCACCTATTATTCTCATTAAACAAAGGGCTGTAGGAGAATGATGGCAAGAAAGAAACAGTATTCTATTTAAAAACATTATTGAAATAAATGGGAATTTTCTTATTAATAACATTTTGATAAAAAATAAAAAAAATATTTAAATTCTAAACATTTTTATCATATGAATAGTACAAAATGATGTTAAATAAAGTATCTTTTTTTCATATCACTCTAAAATTTGGGAAAAGAACAAAGCAATGTTGTCTATTAGTATTAGGTTTATGATACAATGCAATAGAAACTTCTCTTTGAATATGAAATTTGAATGATGAAAAGAAATAAGAAATATGATTTCATAAAATTGAATGAAATAATTTGTACCTAAAGTGAAAGTATTGAATATAACAGATATGAAAGGAGGCCTCTTTGGAGACATTCATAAGCTGAAATACATTGAGTGTCTGGAATTAGAAAAAAAAAAAACTTAGTAGATTCTCTAAGGAATATATCCTGAAGAAAATATTTCCTGCCAAGAGTACAAAGTAGTACCAAGCAAAATACTTAGCAATTTTGTATAGTAGAACTTAAATTTGAAAATAAGAAAGTACAGATCCCAATTGTACATTAACCAGGCATGGTCTTTATATTAATCACCACCTACTGCAAAAATAAACTTCTTTGGTGAGGCCTGAGAGATGTTTTAACTATATAACACTTACTTAGGTGATAATTTAATGCTTTATCCATTTAGAAGAGTATTTGTAGTATATTTCTCCTAGGTCCTATTACCTGTCTAGACACAGATTTTTTTTTTTTTTTTTTTTTTGGACCAGCTATGTATGGCCAAACTAGTCACTTTAGCTAACAGGGTTCACGGCTGAGGAAGACTGTTGATTGCTTTTTTTCTCCCAGTGACATGATTATCAACTTCCAAAACTATAACAGCCAGCCAGTAGTGGTATAACTTTCAGGTAGGTACCAGCTTGATTTTTCTACATTCTGTTAGGCAACTGTGAGGTATCTTCAGCAATGGAAGTTTAACATTAAGTTGTGGAGGGTAACCAAGAGCAATGATAGTAGCTTTTTATATTTGGGTGGGCCTGTGGAACCACACCAATGAGCATCTCAGACAATTTAACCACTCCATGACATTCAGTTCTTTTGTTGGTGTGGTTGTTTATTTGGTTTTTTTTTGTTTTTGACAGCCTATGTTATCTGAAGGAAGCACTGTGCCCTCACCTCCATTATAGATAACTTCACTTAGACTCTTTTATGTATGTGTAAATATATATTTCATGAAGCTTCTAGAATAGTTGGTTTTTGTTAGTATTTAGTGTTAGTTGTCCCTCCCCACTCTCCGTCTTGTGTCTTGCCCTCCCATCTTCCACTACATAGACCTGTTCTTGCTCCATTTGCCGCATTTCCCCGCTCATAGCACTTATGTTCAGTCCTCCTTTGTCTGAAATACACCTACGACTCTTGACTTCTGTGGAGATTCCAAATCAAATACATTTCTGAAGATTCAAAGATAGGGAATACACATGGGTAAAACAAGTAGTCTTTTTCTTTCTGTGCCTAGCTGACCACATTGAGCATGATTATTCCCAGATTAATTATTTACCTGAAAATTATATATTTTTACACATCCATAGTTTATAAGAACCACTTCTTGAATTTCTATGTTTATTTTTGAGATTGTATTTTAATTACAACCTTTCTCCCTTCCCTTTCCTCCCTCCAAACCCTTTCATATACCGCTCCTTGCTCTCCTGCAAATTCATGGTCTCTTTTTCATCAATTGTTATTGCATGTATATCTGTATTTGTACATATAAATATATTATCAAACAAAACCGATTGAATTCATACAATATAATTTGTATGAATTCATTCATGGCTGACCATTTGGCACCAGACAACCAATTGATGTGCTCTTCACCGGGGGGACCACTTTTCAACTCTCAGCTTTACTCATTTGCCTGTAGTACTTTGTGTATAATTGAGGCCTCATGGAATCTTCCCACACAGTTTTGTGTTTATTCATAGAGTCCTTGTTCAGTTCATGCTTTTGTGGTCATGCTCATAAAATTTATAGGTAGCTTCTGATGTTACTTGGAGACACAATATCACAGCAAAATACCTGATCTTCGGCTCTTGCAATCTTTCTGCCATTTCTTCCACAATGTTCTCTGAGCCTTAGGTGTGTTCTTTTATCTGTATCCATCTGGACTCCATTATTTTAGTTGATAAATGTCAAGGCTGTTATCATTAACTGTTTTTTGTTGTTCTCTAGATAGAGAAACAGCACACTTAGATGAACCAGTGTGCATGTAGTAAGATATTTGGTCTTCTGGTATGTGCACAGCAGTGGTATAGTTGAGTCATATGGTAAAGCTTTTTCTAGGTTTTTGAGGAGACTCCACACTGATGTCTGAAGTGGCTATAGTAGTGTGTAATCTCACTAACAGCGATCACTTTCCTCACATCATCACTGGACTTTGTTGTCAGCTGTTTGCATACTCTTGGTCATTCCATCTGGAGAAAGATGAAATCTGAACATAGTTTTAAGTTGCATTTGCCCTATGGCTAATGATGCTGAACATTTAAAATTTTAACATACATTCTTAGCCATTTTCATTTCTCTTTTGAGAATCCTTTAGTACCACATCTCAATTGTTTCAATTATTTCTTTTATTCTTGAGATTATGATATGATTATATTATTTTCTCCTTCTTTTCCTCCCTCTTAGCCATCTCTTATATGTTTTCATGTTCTCTTCCTAATCATGGCCTTTTTTTAAACTAATTGTCTCCTTGGAGCAGAGACTAGTCTCAGTGGCTACATCTACAATACAGCAACCACAGCTAAGGCTCTGGGATCACAGCAAAAATGGGGCAGAAAGATTGTAAGTTCTGGAGGAACGTAGAGTTCACTGTGAGATTGTGTCTCCTAAGAACATCAGAAACTACACTCATGAAGTCACACTTCAACTTTCAATTGGCAGTTTTCCTTGGCATTTAGCTTTTTTCAGTTCTTTCTCTGTTCTACACAATCATGTGCTGTCTGATATAAACTAGTGAAGACTTTTCTCATTCTTGGGTCCTGCTTCTTTGTTGAATTGATGTCTCCTTCCCCCCAAGACTCAGGCGACATCCCAGAAGAAGGGGTAAAAAGATAATAAGAGTGGAGGTTGTGAAGGACGACTACAAGACATGTTTATTCAGACATGCTCAGCAGTTGTGACTCATGCAAGATCAAGTGAGACGAAATTATACTACGGATAGGGAAGGGGCCCCTGAATTCTCACTCTTAGATGAGGACATATGGGCATTTGGCAGCTGTTCTTGGGGTTGTGAACTGAGCCTGTTCTTCAGAAGATGGCTATACACTCATGCATTTACTGAGCATACAAAATGGACTCAGTGAATCTAAAACAAAACAATCAATTAAACACACAAAACTAAAGACATACATTAGGAAAGAAAATGAATGGAGTGAGAATGGAGTGAATGGGACATGGGAGAATGGGGGACTAAACTTATTTAAAACACATTATTTAATTATTTAAATGTGTGGAATTCTCACATAAGGGCTTAAAGTTAACAAATTAAACAATAAAAATAACTGCAAAATCACTATGATGTGATGGTAGTAGCAGCAATAAAGTAATGATATAAATATGCAGCCGACTCAGAAAAACGTAAGATAGCATGTTGGCAAGCCTAATACTAAGTCCAAGCAGTCAAAATAGATGGTAGAATGACAAACACTGGAACTGAAAAATGGACCAACCATAAATTTAGAAGTAATGTTTTTCAAATGAATATTATTGTGAGAAAATCAGAAGTTTAATAATCTTACATATGCTATACAGTAGAAAATGAAGTTTTGAGAAGAACTGTTTAAAAAAATTAAAATGTAGAATAAGAGACACCCTAGCATCCAAAACTTAGAAAGTCACAAAAAGATAGAAAGCATGTATAACAAGTTAACTATCAGAGAAAATGCAAATAGAAAAGAACTCAGTTAAAAAGTCTGAATTTCATAGACAAGCTATTTTAGTTGTAACATATTCCCCTGTTTAGGTTAGTAGTTAGTATTGTCAATGATCATAACTTGCTGAAGATGCCAAAATTAAACTCTAAATAGACTTAGAAAAAGAGATCTGCTTACTGATATTACTTGGTTTTGTATCTACGCATGGTGTTAAAAAAAACACATAAGCAAAGTGTACTTAAAATACAAAGTTCATTTGGTCATTTTTTTTTTTTTTTTTGGTTTTTTGAGACAGGGTTTCTCTGTGTAGCTTTGAGCCTTTCCTGGAACTCACTCTGTAGCCCAGGCTGACCTTGAACTCACAGAGATCTGCCACCCCTGCCTCCCAAGTGCTGGGATTAAATGCATGCGCCGCCACCACCATGCAGCTTCATTTGGTCATTTCTTAATGATGACTAATTCTGAGAAAGATTTGTTAGAATTATTTAATTTATTAGAGAGCCATTCTTATTCTTATCATGGGGCTGTATACCTTCCAACATTATCATGCTTACTTTTTATGTGACTCACTCAGGTTTGAAGATTGAACTGAAAGGAGGTTTATGAAGTCTGGCCTAAGGAGCACTGGATATAGTTATGGGTCAGCACACTGGAAATTTCTGCTTAGCTGTATCAGTGTATTAACCTATTCTGTTCTGTGCAATGATTTTTTTCAGGGCTCTTTATTTGTTGGTTTCTTTGTTTTCGTTTGGTGAAAGCTACAATGTCACCAAAACATGTAATAATAACCAATTGCTATGAGAGTGTCTTGCTTGAATTTCAGACTGCAACTACAGGAAACACAAACAGGCAGTTCTCGGGGTGTGTTGTTTTCACAGCCCAACAGTAGACTTGTATCTCAATAAAAAAATAACCTTCTACTCCTCATACAGTGTGTATAAGACATGAGTATCTGTATCTGCACATCCCTTATATGTGGAATATGCTCATTTAATAATTTAAGGAGACAAGCAAAAGAATATATCCATAGGTACTGAGAATCAGCTTCATTTGTAGAGAACTTGTCTAGAAGGCAGGGAATCTGGGTTCTATAACTGGCTTTGCATTACACTGGGGATAGTGGCACATGTCTGTGATCCCAACACTAGGAAGTTAGAAAGTACTGATGATTAAAAGTTCAAGGTCTTCCTGGGCTTCATACCAAGTTCAAGCCCAGTCTGAGATACCCAGGACCCTGTCTCAAAACAAAACAAAAGAAAAAGAGAATACTTTTATTGCTGCTGTTGTTATTGTTGTTAAAGAAACTGCATAGAGACTCACACTACAATTGATTGCATGCTTTCTTCATCTTTGCAGCTGAGAAAGTATTTATAGAATCCACCAGGCAGTACAATACACATTGAACCTTAGGCACTTTCTGTTGTTCTGAAAGGCTTTGTTAATTTTAAGAAAAGGAAACAAAGTTAAAAACAACAAAAAAAGTTTTTATTTCCCCAACTATATAGAAAGAGCCTTATGCTTTTAAAATTTGCGTAGATGCAATAAAATGTACCCGGCTCTTCATTAACACTCTCTGTTACTAAACATTTTTGTTACATTTTGCTGACTTTAAACTCTGTCCTTTGGCACATTTTAGCCCCATGTTAGCCCCATTTTCAGTTGTATGACATTTACCTACATTTCCATTCAGCATTTTGCCTCCTTCAAGGTTTTCTTGATTCCTTAGTCAAGACAGAATATACAGTCTTGACATTTCAATCATAATTTTCCCCGTTATAATACTGATGCTTAAATTTAATTCAAATGGTGTTTTTATTCACTAGATTGATAACTGTACATATAGGTAAACCATTCAGTTCTGGTCAAGCCAGAAACCTGTTTTTATAGCTATCAACTGAAAATATTTTTTACATAAAAAATTTTAAATATTAAAAATGCAATTCCATTTTCTTTTATGAAATAGATTTTTATCTATTGTATAATATTATCTATTTAATATATATAGAGATAATCTATCCTGATTACAGTTTCCTCATCCTCGATGACCACTAGTTCCTCCCCACCTCCCATCCCATATGGATCTATCCTGTTTCTGTCTTTCAATACACAACAAACTGGCTTCTAAGGGATAATAATAAAATATAATAAGATAAACAAATACAAAGTTAAACATTGACAGAGTACTTGAGACAAGGAACCTCCAAAGACTCCTGTCAGTTCATTTTCTATTGGCTACCGACGGCAGGAAGCAGTTGGAGAACACAATGTCCACAAGCCCAAGAGGGGTGTGGGAGGCTTTTGGTCATTAGGTGGGTTATGGATGTTTGTTATCATTTAGGGGAATATAGGAATGATAAGATAAAAGGGTAGATTATTGAATCTACTTTAAATTAAAAAAGAACAACTATTAATCTCAAGCATTTTGCATTGGCATGGATGTTTGTATATTGATACACACTTAAAGTTAATTTTGTTACACTGTATATATATATACATATACAAATATATATATATACATATATAGATATGTATATATATATTTACTCTTTTTTGGGGTACTGTACTTAATGCAGTTCATGTAAAATGAGTGTATAAATAAGAAGTGAGGTTCGTAGTTAATGTATAAGAATTAAACTTATAGTCACATTAAGTATGTTTTCAAGGTTAAATAGGTGTGTTTTAGATGGTCTTTAAATGGTCTTTAAACACTTCAAAGGCCTATAGAATATGGTATTTAAAATGTTTTTTTAACCTAAGGTTTTTCATGACAATGAGACACATTTGCATCTGGTAGTACCAATTTACTTCAGAGATGATGGGCACTGAAGACATTCCTTATGGAGTTTGCTTTTATTGTGGCAAGGTTAGCCTCTGGATAAAGAAACCTCTCTTGCCTTTGATGGCTGACAATGTGCTTTGCAGACTGTACCTGAAGGACACACAGGAAAAAGATAGTTGAACTTTGCCAAAATAAGACAGGACAGTCCTCCAACTTTCCTGCTTCACTGAAAAGTTAGTCAAATATTCTGGGCCTGTAGGCTACGGATGAATGCCCCAACATTGCAGAGGAATTTTTGGTGACTGTCCAGGCAGCCAAATGTCTCTGTTGTTAGATAATATTGCATCCTGGGTCTTTGATGGAGTTGAAGACTAGATAGTTATAACTGCAGTTTCCCTTAGTTAAGACAGAAAGTAAATTAGGTGTAAAATTTTTGATTCACTAAGATATAATAGATAATGCATTATTTTCAGTGAATATGATAATTACAAATGGACAGAATGTTGTAAATTAATTCTTACTTGATAACTGTTTTGGTTGTGTATAGTTTTCCTATGTTAAAGTTAAAACAATTCTTTTTATTTAGACAAAATATTGTAGAATTTTAAGATGTGTTATATATGTTTATGCTATGGAACATTTGTTTAATGATGCAAAGATGTGTTGCGTTCTTTTATGCTGCATTTGTTTAACTCTGTGAATCTGTGTTACTGTGCCTGTCTAAAACACCTACCTGATCTAATGAAGAACTAAATGGCTATCAGCAAGACAGGAGAAAAGATAGGCAGGGCTGGCAGACAGAGAGAATAAGTAGATGGAGAAATCTGGAAGGAAAAGAAGAACTAGCAAGAGAACAAGGAGAGGAGGAGGCCACGGACCACTCACTCAGCAGCATAGCCAGCCATGAAGTAAGAGTGAAAGTAAGATAAATAGAAGTAAGAAAAGGAAAAATCCCAGAGGGAAAAGGTAGATGGAATAATTTAAAGTTAAGAGAAACTGGGAAGAAACAAGCCAAGCTAAAACTTGGCATTTATCATTAAGAATAAGCCTCTGTGTGTGATTTATTTGGGAGCTGAGTGGCAGGCCCCCTAAAAGAGCAAAAACAACCAACAATGTTTCACTTGCTGACAAGGAATTTCCAGTTAGGGCCCTGTCTCTCCCATTATTTAGTAATTTCATTTAGGTCTCCTTCATGTGGGCATATATTCCAGGAAGATTCTGCTGTATTAGAATTCCATACTGACCCTCAAATGTCTCTCATGGTGAGAAAGACCAAGCATCAGGAGCTTGACAAAGCTGGAAACAGCCAATACAAAATCCAGAAAACAGTAACAAATACCTGGATTCTAGACCTCAACTAACTCTCTCCTTGCCATGGAAGGGACTCATTCACAATAAAGATAGTTCTTCCCACATCAAATAATTAATCAATATTATCACCCACAAGTATTTCAGAGCCCTATATTTCAGGTGACTCAATTTCTTTTTTAAATTTGACAATTAATACTAGCCACTGTTTTTTCATCCTTTGTCAACTTGACATTCAATTGCATAATTTCTTTACCATAACCTTCCACCTCTTGTTCCTGTAGGCTTATAACTATATAACCATGTTATAACAGAATACACATAGTGTTTAAATTGTTAACACTTTAAAAGTCCAAAGTCTTTGAACTGTGTGCTCCTATTAAAGGAAAAATTACGAAAAAAGAAAATTACCAACAACAAAACTAAAAACAAAATCTTAGTTACATATTTCCAAAACAGAAAAAAATATGGAGTAAATATTCTCATGCTAAAATGAAATAATTGGAGGTACAGTAACATCAAAACTGAATGAAATTCAGCAGGGCAAGAGCAAATTCTTGCAGTTCCCTGTTCAGTATCTGTGACTATGGTGTAACCAACTGGATTCTTAAATGCTTAAGTAGTCTCATATCTCCTGCTTGGCTTCCTGTAGCAGACATAATTTCTATTCTGTTCCAGCTCAATTCCAATGCTAGTAACATGGCTAAAAGCCATGTCACATGACCCTGACATTTGCCAATATCCTCTACTCTCTACTCTAACTGAGACTTCATCTTCACAGCTTCATACAATGACCTCTCCAAGCTTCTCTGAATGAACTCTGACCTTTCTATACATAACATGACTGTAGCTGTATGGGGCAATGGGGTCCTAAAAACTGGGTAATTCCTAGGTGTATAAAATCAGTGCCACATGGACAACACTGCCTAGTTAATTATAGTTTAAGATAAAATCTGGTCTCTTTGGACCACAGTTGATTCAGCTTCTGTGTGCTGACCCAAGAGAAATACTTTTCTAGGTATATGCTTTCACAGATCAGGGAACTGCATCACATTATATTTTCTGTCTTTGATGAATCAGAATCTTTATAAGATGGCTCTTCCAAGTGCTGGAGTTCTTCTCTGAAAACAGCATCCCTGTTGACCTGATGCAAAACAGAAAGCTTCTTTTGAGAGGTGCTTAGACCTTTAGTGCCAGCCCAAGAGCTCTGCTGTTTTGTATATATATATATATGTATGTATATATATATATGTGTGTGTGTGTATATATATGTATATATACATATATATATGTATATATATGTGTGTATATATATATACATATATATATATAAAATTTAATTTTACATATCAGCCACAGATTCCCCTGTCCTCCCTCCTCCCGCCCACTTCCTGCCCTTCCCCCAGCCCACCCCCCATTCCCATCTCCTCCAGGGAAAGGACTCCCCTGGGGATTCAGCTCAGCCTGTTAGATTCAGTGGAGGCAGGTCCAGTCCCCTCCTCCCTTCATCCAGGCTGAGTAAAGTGTCCCTGCATAGGCCCCAGAGCTCTGCTGTTTTAAAACTGCCTTCTCTGAACAAACTAGTTCCCATTCTTTTATTTCAGATACCTCCAGGTTTTGGGGACATGGACAGAATGAAGCCAGACTGTTGTCAGAAATATCACATGAATGTCACCTAGCTTAGCTTCTGGTAGATACTTGTTCCCCCCTGAGATGTCACTAGCTAAGGCCTCTGCTGCATTCATTTCCCTCATCATTCTTGTCTTTCAAGCACCACCAACACATTCTATAAAGCTCTATTTATGGTGTCCAGCTGTTTTCTATACCACAGTCCTAAACTCTCCCACAAAACATTCCCAATAGCTTAAGTGTCACATGGATTATCATAGTCATCGACCAACTTCCAAATTTCTTCTCCTCTTTCTCCTTCTCCTTCTCCTTCTCCTTCTTCTTTTGGTTTTTCAAGACAAGGTTTCTCTGTGTAGTTTCGGTGCCTGTCCTAGATCTCACTCTGTAGACCAGGCTGACCTCGAACTCACAGAGATCTGCCTGGTTCTACCTCCCTGGGTGCTGGGATTAAAGGCGTGAACCACCACCGCCCAGCTGGACCAACTTCTTAACAACAATTTGTATTTAAGTTTCTTTTCCCATTGGTGCCCTAAAATACCCTGACAGAAACAACTCAATGGAGGAACGGTTTATTTTGACTCACCATTCACACAGTGCGGTATATTATGACGGGGAAGACAAGGAGCTTGAAGCAGGTAAACACAGCACATCTACAAGGAGAAACCAGGGAGCAATGAATGGAAAGCGGCCAGACTGCGTTTTCCATTTTATGTACTCCAGGATCTCCTGCTGGAGAACAGTACTGCACACAACAAAGGTGAGTCTTCTCACATCAGCTAACAAGGTAATCCCTCAAAGGCATTCAAAGAAGCACCCCTCATTATAACATTTTATCAAGTTGACAATGAAATCTAACAAGCATAGACACCATTACTAATTTCTCTTGAAAAATATTGTTCTATCAGAAAACATGAACCTATAAAATACCCTCAAAGTCTCATTTCCCACTTGACAGCCTCATTATTGCAGTTTTTGTATATACTATGTGACATGAGAGTTGTGGCCATTGTACCCATAATCCAGCATCACCTGATACTCAATGTGAGCTGAATTAGATGCCAATCATGTATTTTCTACCATCACCACCATTTGTGTTCCACATTCTGGCAAAATGTAAAATTATTTTATGTTTGTTTACTGAGGTTTGATAAAGCAAAATGGAAAAAATAATAATAAACTTTTAAGTATAATCATGAGCAGTTTTGCTTGTGCATAAATTAGTATTTCACATAGTTAAGGCAAAAACTGTTTTTGTTTCACAGTGTCAGTTCTGCTTTCTGTTAGATAAAGGGTAACATGGGTTATAAAGAAATGTTTTCTTTTATCAGAGTTGGTGAATGTGCTAAATATATAATCATTCTACTTAAAGGAAATGTTATCATAGACCCCATTTTCCTTGATTCTATATATACATTATGAAATTTAGAGCACACTTATGGCTATATTTTATCAAGGCAGATAATGGAAATTTCATCTTTACTAAACATTTAACATGATAATCCAGAGGTTCCATAGAAAGTGTGAGAGGAGCAGGAATAATCTTAAGATCTGTCTGAAAACAAATGTAATTAATGCTGGTGCTTGTTTTGGATGGAATCATTCTGTCTATTTTAAACAGAATCTCATGTAGACTCAAGCGGATAATGTTAGTTTAGAAACACAAATTCAGAACCAGTTATATGCCTCTATCTGCTTCCATGCTGGTACACTGTTGTAGCTCGAAAACAGATTGCTGCAGAGGGGAAAAACTTGAATTTACAGCCTACTACAGTAAATATATGAAACTCGCCAGGATATTTGATAGACTGAGAGGTGACTGACGGCATTCCAGACAGAATTTAGAAGCAAACTCACCTTTTATTTTAATGATTGAGGGAAAGCAAGGCAGGTATTGTTTAAATACCTTCAGGGGACAGTGTCCCTGATGCGATTCAGTATCACACCTAGATGTTTTGCTGAAAGAACAGAGGACCCAAAATGACCTGGAGCTTTGGTTATTCTCAGAGATGGTTATCAATACCTTTCAAAAAGAAGTGGCATACATATGTTGCAGTTCTCAGACCCCAGCAATCCAGCCAGTCATATGTCCTTCGATTTTTACATAAGTAAGAGACATTCAACAATAAAAGAGAATAGATAATAGAAATGTACTATAGGTAATTGACAACGTGCTTACCTGATATGCACAAACCACTCTATTTAGTCCTCAGCACAATCAAAGTAAAAATATAAATTAAAAAAAATTAAATAAACTGACTGTAGTGTTCATTTTTTGCTCTAGTATACTGGTCATGTGAGATTGGACAAGTCCCCTGATGGGGAAATGTCTTTCTGTGTACTGTGAAAATATGTTGCTCTGATTGGTTGATAAATAAATCCATTTGGCCTATGGCAAGGCAGCTTAGAGGCAGGTGGAAAATCCAAACAGATAGACAAGGATAGAAAAGAGACACCAGCGAGATGCCCAAGGAGCAACATATAATGAGACGCAGGTAAAGCCACAGAACATGTGGTGATACATAGATTAATAGTTATGGGCTAATTTAAGATATAAGAGCTAGCTAGCAAAAGGACTGAGCTATGGCCATGCAGTTACAATTAATATAAGCCTCTGTGTGTTTATCTGAGGGACGTGAGTGGGAGAGATTTGTCCTGATCACCAGCAGGCCGGGAAATAGCAAAACTTCAGCTACTGTCCTCTGGGTTGTAATTCACTTTCCTGCATCTATAGAAAGGAATCCCCCTTACATATTGCGTATTATTGATATAAAGTATGATTGCTTATCCTTAAAATTGCCCTATGCATCTCTCCTATCATATTCTTCTTCCTTCTATGTTATTTTAGTCAGATTTACAGACATGAAGAACGACAAGGGAAAAATGTCATGGAGAGTTTGACTTTTGATCATAAAGGGTGATCCAACAGCTGGTGCTCTATGTGCTGAAGTAGCTACAACAAATTGTTTTTTATTTACCAACTCCAAATCACTTTATAGAGAATGCTGTGCTCCTGAATTCTTACCAGCAAAGGGATTATATTATAGTTACTTATTCATATAAATATGTCCTCATTAATTCATCATGGAGATAGCCTGGAGTATTAATAAAATTTTCTAATGCGACCAGAGACATACCACAGAAAATAGTTTACATAGATGACCCTGTGAAAAGAATTTCTTAACAACAATTTAGCAAAAAGTCCAAGCACATAATTGTCCTTTCTAGGGGATCATTATAAAGCCTTACTATCAGGCTTTAATCCAATCATTCTAAGAAGGTTATTAATGAGAATTCAAATTCTCTTATCTTCTTATTTTTCCCATTTCTCTCTATTAAATGTATCAGTGAAGCTATTTAAATAATTCTTCCTAATTATTTTTATTCTCCAAAATGTATACAATTTTTTGAAATTCTTTACAGATGTTAATTTGTTGATTATCCACCAGAGAAGATTACTCAGACATGGGTTCAGGCCAATAGAAAGTATTAGCTGGCCAGTGACTACACTGGGTTTTGGGGACTGAGTATAGTCCCTAGCCTTACTCAGAGTGAAATTTTAAGAACAAAAAAATCTCATCCTAAGTTGACACATGTCAATTAACTAAAACAGTTTGACAAGAGTAGAACTACAGTAGCCAAAAAGAAAATTTACTGCATTTAGGGCTATAGACTTTGATGGATTATGACTTTGTTCTCTTTTTAGCAGTTATTGCTACCTATCTACATCGTGGATTCTAAGGTTTGAATGGCACTTACATCATGACATCAGTTGTGCTAAGGCCTTGGGGCCTACTAAAGTCTGGGGGCCTGTTTCAGCATTAACAAACACTTTGCAGAATCTTAGTGTAGGCTGATAGCAAAATACTTTTCAATAATATTCTTGATATTCATTTTGAAATTCTTTGAAAAAATATAATGTCTGAATACATTGTTATTCTGATATTTTTCATTTACAGTTGACAATTTAAGCTTCATGGTAGCATTTGAGCTATTAGAATACAGTAACTGGCCCTTACAAGTCAGAGAACATTGTTTTGCCATTATTTGACTTTGGAGCAAAAATTAATTTCAACACGTGATCATGAAGTATCTTTGTATCTCTCTGAATTATTCAAAGACATTGTCATCCAAATAATTTTAAAGTATATGATTTCATGTATACTGAGAACTTTGATTTAACTGTAAACTTAAACTGTTTTGACTTCTTTTTAGTTTTCATCGTATAGTTAAAAATATACTTTTCTGTATGAAGTTTGCCTTTGCTTATTTTTTTTTTGAAAATAGGTTCTTTTCTCATACAATATATCCTGATTATAGTTTCCCTTCTCTCTACTTCTCCCAGTTTCTTGCTATTCCCCCTCCTCTTTGGATCCAATCTATTACTGTCTCTCAAGTGAAAAGACTAGGCTTCTAAGAGATAACAACCCACATGACAAAAGAAAATATAATAGAATGAAGCAAAAACTGTCATATCAAAGTTATACACAGCAACCCACAAGAGGAAAAGAGTCCTAAGAGCAAGCACAAGAGTCTGAAATCAGCACCTTCTCACAGTCAGAAGTCCCTACAAATAGTAAGCTAATAGTTAAAATACATGAACAGAGGACCTGGTGTGAACCCATGTAGGCCCTGTACATGCTGCTTCAGTCTCTATGAGCTCAAATGCTCTTTGCTTAGTTGATTCAGAGGGCTTTGGGTTCCTTGTGTTCTCTATACCCTCTGACTCTGATATTCATTCTTCCTCCTCTTCCATGGGATTTCCTGAACATTGAGTAGAGGAATTTGATAGAAATCTCCAATTTAGACTCTCTCTCCACATAATGTCTGTCTGTGGGTCTCTGGATCTCTTCTGATCTGCTTCCAGGGGAAGCCTCTCTGACCATGACTGGATAAGACATTCATCTATGAATAAAGCAGATTATCATTAGGAATGTTCCTATTGATTTATTCAATCATTTATTTAGACTAGTAGTGTTTGGTTTTACTCTAGGACTCTGAACTGTACAGTCTCTGGTTATTGGCTACCCAAGTAGTGTCAGTATGGATTCCTTCTTGTGGATTGGGCCTTAAGATATTTTATGATAAAGTCAAATTTAAGCAATATCTACCTACAAATCCAGCCATACAGGAGGTGCTAGAAGGAAAACTTGAACACAATGAGGCTAATTACACCCATGAAAACAGAGAAAATACATAATTTCACACCAGCAAAATTGAAACAAGGGAATCATGCACACACTCACACACACACACACACACACACACACACACACACACACAGACAGACAGACAGACACACTCACATACACACAACCACAACCACCACCATCAGCAAAAATTACATGAATCAACAATCATTGGCCATTGATAACTCTCAATATCAGTGGTCTCAGTTCCACAACAAGTTGACACAGAATAACAGAATGATGTAAAAACAGGACCCATCCTTCTGCTGGATCCAAGAAATATACACAATTAAGGATAGATATTACTTCATGGTAAAGGGTTTGGAAAAGATATTCCAAGCAAATGGATATAATAAACAAGCTAATATAACCATTTTATTATCTAACAACCTAGACTTCAAATAAAAGCTATCAAAAGAGATAGGGAAGCATACTACACACATGAAAGGAAAACTCAGCCAAGAAGACATCTCAATTCTTAATATCTATGCCCCCCTCCAAAAAGTCATCCAAGTTTGTTAAAAAAAAAAAAAAAACTACTACTACTATTGGTGAAATTATTAAGGCCACTCCACGTAGTTAAAAGGAGATTTATTTAATGGCGTAACTTACAAATTAAGGGATAGGTAGGTTGCGGGGTCTGGGGAAGGTGTATCGCAGTCCAGCGGTGTTCTCTGGAGCTCTGCTTGGTCCACCTCTCCCGTCCAGGGTCCCGGAACCGAGCTCGAGCCGCTGATGCAGCTCTCCAGTCTCCAGGCGCCTCCCTTGGCCCCGCCTTGTAGGCGTGACAGTTGCTGAAGTCTCAATGGGGGTTGGAACGTCCAGATCAAAGCTGGAATGGCTACCCACTACATACTACAGCTTAAATCACATATGTCCCCCATACACTGATAGTGAGAGACTTCAATATCCCTTTCTCAGCAATAGGCAAGTCATCTAGACATAAACTAAATCAAGAAATACTGGAGCTAACTGAAGTTATAAGCCAAAAGTTTCTAAAAGATATTTACATTTCACACAAACACAAAAGATTATATGTTCTTTTCAGCACCGAATTGAACTTTCTCCAAAATTGACCACATACTCAGACACAAAGCAAGCCTCAAGAGATACAAGAACTTTTAAATAACTCCCTACATTCTATCAGACCACCACAGATTAAAGCTAGATATCAACTAAAATAGAAAACTTACAAACTCAAAGAAATTGGACAACTCTCTACTGAATGACTATTAGGTCAAGATAGGAATAAAGAAAGAAATTAAGGAACTTCTTTAAGTCAATGAAAATTAAAATATAGCATACCCAAACTTTTGGGCCACCATGAAAACAGTACTAAGGGGAAAGCTCACAGAACTAAGTGCCTGCATAAAAAATTAATATTAAAAATGGGAGAGATCTTATATTAGCAACTTAACATCAATCCTGAAAGCTATGGAACAAAAAGAATAATCACACCCAAGAGGAGTAGTTACCAAGAAATAATTAAATTAAGGGCTGAAATCAATAAAATGGAAAAAAAGGAGAACAATACAAGAATCAATGAAACAAAGAGTTAGAGTTAGTTCTTTGAGAAAATGCACAAGATAGACAAACTCTTTTCCAAACTAACTAAAAGGCAGAAAGAGAAAATGGAAATTAACA
Source organism: Peromyscus californicus insignis (assembly GCF_007827085.1). Lineage (NCBI taxonomy): Eukaryota > Metazoa > Chordata > Mammalia > Rodentia > Cricetidae > Peromyscus > Peromyscus californicus. The sequence continues at coordinate 44,631,420 of NW_026294491.1, read as the reverse complement.
AAATCAGAAACAAAAAGTGGGACATGACAAAAGACACTGAAGAAATCCACAGAAACATAAAGCCATACTTTTAAAACTTGTACTCCACCAAATTGGAAAATGTAAATGATATATGCAGTGGGTAGCTGTTCCAGCTTTGACCTGGAAGTACTACTCCCATTGAGGCTTCCGGTAACTGTTACACCTACGAGACAGGGCTGAGACAGGAGCCCTTAAGATCTGAGATCCTGATGTGCTGGCTCTCTTGGTTCCTGGATCTGGGACGCTGGAGGTAGACCAAGCAGAGTTCTCCAGAGAACACTGCTGGACTGCACCACACCTTTCCTGGACCCTCTAACCTATGCCTTTACTTGTAAGTTACCCCAGAAAATAAACCTCCCTTTTAACTATGTAGAGTTGCCTTAATACTTCCACCAATAGATATAGATAATTTTCTTGATAGATGCCATTTACCAAAGTTAAATCAAGATCAGATAAGCAATTTATAACCCCCAGTGAAACAGAAACAGTCATTAAAATTCTCCCAACAAAAATCAGCCAAGGTACATATGGTTTTAGCACAGAATTCTACTAAACTTTCAAAGAAGAGTTAACACCAATATTCCTCAAATTTTCCACAAAATAGAAACAGAAAGAACACAGAACAATTCAATTTATGGGGCCACATTTACCCTGATACCTAATCCACAGAAAGACTCAAAAAAGAAAAAGAATTACAGACAAGTTTCCCTTATAAACATAAATGCAAAAATACTAAATAAAATGTTTGCAAATGGAATCCAAGAACACATCAAAAATGTTATCCACAGTGATCAAGTATGATTCATCCCAGACATGCAGGGATGGTTCAACATATGAAAATCAGCCAATGTAAACCACCATATGAACAAACTGAAAGGAAAAAAATACCCCACATGATAATCTCATTAGATGCAGACCAGCCTTTGACAAAATCCAACACTTCTTCATGATAAAAGCCCTGGAGGGTTTGGGGACACAAGGGGCATACTTAAACATAATAGAGAAAATTTACAACAAGCCTAACTGAAAAAAAAAAAATCAGTAGCCTTCCCATAGTGAAATGACAAACAAACTGAGAAAGAAATCAAGGAAATAGTAGCTTTCACAATAGTCTCAAACACTATAAAATATCTTGGATTAACTCAAACCAATCAAATGAAAGAAATGTATGCTAAAACTTCAAGCTTTGAAATAAGAAATTGAAGAAGATATTAGGATCAATAGGATTAACACAGTAAAACTGGAATCCTATAAAAGCAATCTAAAGATTCAAAGCAATCCTTATTAATATCTCAGTGCAATTCTTTACAGACCTTGAAAGTATAATTCTCAAATCATATGGAAAAAACCCACAGACTATCTAAAATAATGCTGAATAATAAAAGAACTGCTGAATGTGTCATTATCCCTGATGTCAAGTTGTACTACAGAGCTATAGTAATAAAAATCACATGATATTGGCATAAAATGGGCATATTGATCAATGGAAACAAAATGAATATCTAGACATAAATCTGCACACCTATGTACACATGATTTTTGGTATAGAATCCAGAAAAATACACTGGAAGAAAAGGTAGCATCTTCAACAAATAGTGCTAGTCAAACTACATGTCTGCATGTAGAAGAGTACAAATAGACCCATATTTAGCACCCTTTACAAAACTCAAGTCCAAGTAGATCAAAGACCTCAACATAAAACGAGATACACTGAATCTGGTAGAAGAGAAGGTGGAGAATAGCTTTGAATGTATTGGCACAGGAGATGCCTTTCTGAACCGAACACTGATAGTGCAGGAATTAAGATCAATGATTAATAAATGGGACCTCATGAAACGGAAAATGTTCTATAATCATTACTTGCAATCAGACAAAGACATCCCACAGAATATGAAAATATTTTTAACAACTCTGCATTTGATAGAGGACTAATATCCAAAATATATAAAGAACTCAAACTAGATATCAAAAAAACTAAACAGTCCAATTAAGAGATAGGGTACAAATCTAAACAGTGAATTCTCAATAGAGGAATATCAAATGACTGAGAAACACTAAAAAAAAATATTCAGCGTCCTTAGCCATCAGTAAAATTCAAATCAAAACTACTTTGATAGTCCATCTTACACCTCTTAGAATGGCTAACTCCTGACAGTAACAATAACACAAACGACAGCTCATGCTGGAGAGAATGTGGAGCAAGGGGAACTCCTCCATTGCTGTTGGGCGTTGAAACTTATACAGCCACTTTATAAGTCAACGTGACAGTTCCTCAGAATGTTGAGAATCAATGCACCTCAATATCCAACTATACTATTCTTGGCATATACCCAAAGGAGGCTCCATCCTACTGAAGGACATGTGTTCAACCATGATCATTTTGACTTTATCCATAATAGCCATAAACTTTAAACAATCTAGATGTCCCTCAACAGAATAATGCATAAAGAAAATGTGGTACATTTACACAATGGGGTATCATTTAGCTGTTTAAAACAAATGACATCATGAAATTTGCAGGCAAATGGATGGAACTAGAAAAAAAATTATTCTGAGTAAGTTAACCAAAACTCAGAGAAAATAAATGGTATATACACTCATAAGAGCATACTAGCCCTTAAGTAAATAATAACCAGTCTACAACCTGTAGTCCCAGAGGTAAAGAGGAGTCTAGGGTTATGCATGGATCTCCCTGGCAGGGAGAGGTGAGGTAGAAGGGGAGATTTTAGGGAGAGAAGACTAAAATTGGATGTCATTTGGGAGGTGGTGTGGAAACTTAGTGCAATGGAAACTTCCTGGAATCTATGAAGGTATCCTAACGAGAACTCCTAGTAATGGGGGATGAGTCCAACTGGCCATCTCTTGTAGGCAATTAAGACTTCCAGTGGCAGGACTGGGTTGTATTCAGTTGAGTTTTTGGCCAAGGGTGTCCAATGGAAATCACCAAACAACCTAGGCTGTTGCTAGGACAAAGGGTTGCTATCTGCAAACTGACAGAGGGGCCCCATTTTGAGGAAAACACCGACACAACTCACTGAAAATGGAGAAGTAGAACTGGTGCCTACATGGGGCCCTCACCCCTACTTTCTAGACTCTGAGGTGCAGGAAGGTACTCTGTAAGCTAAGGAAAGAAAAATCTGGTTATGTACCCAGTCACAAAACCTTTGACCTACAGTGATGGCCTGGAGCAACAGTGGCAAATAACTGTAAAAAATTAAGAACTATCTAAAGTTAATGTGTTTCATATATATTAAAATTTTAGATATTTAGTAAAAATAAAATGTGGAGAAAATAATGCATGTATGTGTTTTCAATATCTAATGTTCATGTGTTTTTTATGAAACAACTAAATGAATGAGAAGAGGTGACAGAGCAGAAAGGAAGGAGAACAGAAGGGAAGACAAGAGAAAAGAACAGAGAGGAGAGGAGAAGGGAGGGGAAGAGAGGAAAATGGAGGGGAGGAAAGGGGAGGGGAGGGGAAGACCATGAAGCTCTTTGGTATTTCACAGGTCTGTGAAAAGATAAAATGTGATTAGTTATTTCATATTTTCATAATGCTAGATTTCGTGCTAGACTAAATTTGTATCTTTATTCTATTATTATTTTTAGATGCCTATCTGTTTTCTAATGATAGACAGAAAAAAATGAGGATCCAGATGGGAGGGGATAAGAGGAGGCACTGGGAAGAGTAATGGAAGGAGAAAATATAATCTGAATATATTGTTTGAAAAAAATATGTTTTCAATGAAAGGAAAAAAGTATCATACAAATGTATGTCATATATTAGAAAATTTATCTTTAAATCCTTGCTAACGTTTTCAATATACATGAAAAATGGGACTGAAGTGGTTACTCGGTGGTTCAGAGAATTGGCTACTTCATATATGGCCAGCACTACTTGCATGTGGTGCTCATGCAGACAGACATTCATAACATACAATAAAATAAGTACATTTTTAGAATTGGAACAGATATCTGATATATACTATCAAATCTGAAATATACTATACTGGCTAGTCTTCCATCAGCTTGACACACGAACTAGACTTATCTGAAAGGAGGGAACCTCAACTGAGAAGATGCCTTCATAGGATCCAGTTGTAAGGTATTTTCTAAATTAGTGATTGATAAGAAGGGCTCAGTCTATTGTGGGTGTTGCCATCCTGGCTGCTGGTTCTGGATTCTATAAGAAAGCAGGCTGAGCAAGCCAGGAGAAGCAAGCCAGGACGCATTAGCTCTTGCCTCCAGGTCCTTGACCTGTTAGCGTTCCTGTCCCAAATTCCTTTGATGATAAACAAGAATATGGAAGTGTAAGACAAATAAACACTTTCATCCCCAACATGTGTTTTGGTCATGGTGTTTTGTCAAGGCAATAGAAAATCTATAACCTATATCAATGAAGCTATTTCTATAAAATCAAATTTAATCATTTACAAATATATTCCTGTGTTACTCTATTACATTGGGATCAATATATTTCATTCAAAACAAATAACATTTAGAAATTTTCTTAAAGATTAACCAAAGCAGGGGCTCCAAATGTCTCACTGAATTTCACAACACCAATTTAGGGAGAGGTGTTTTACAGGTATTTGTTTTCTTCTGTAGAATTATTTTGCAGTGTACTTTGCATATATCTTCATGAAATAATTTTCTATTTCAATTTGGGAATAATCAGATCTAAAATAGAATATATAAATATTTGCTAAAGTCAGTACATGACAAATGCCTGTTGTCTTTCAAGTGATGCGGAAGCAGTAGTATTTAAGACAAATAATCATCCCACAGCAAAAAGACTTCAGGCATCAAAAAATTATTTTCTAGGACTGTAAATATGTGTGTGTGTGTGTGTGTGTGTGTGTGTGTGTGTGTGTGTGTGTATGCATTCGCCTCCATATACACACACATAGACACACATACACCTGTATATGTGTATGAGCATTCCCAAATATGAAAATAAATAAATAAATAAATATATATATATATATATATATACATATATATTATACATAAAACCTTTTGTATCACATTATTTATCTGATTCCCTCTGCATCAAGAAATCAAGAAATATAATAAAAAAAGAAAGGATGAGTCTTCAAGATTACAATGTCTGGCCCTCAAAAGAAATACTAGAATAAGCCTAATTCCTGTTAACTCACTCTCACATGGCCTTTTAGAGAAACAGTACAAGCTGAGAATGTCAGTTCTGTGCCACAGACTTTTAAGGAGCCTGTGATTTAAGCCATGGGGTAGCAGATGGCTGTGAGGTGATCAGTGAACATAATCCTAATGTGAGGGCAGCACAGACAGAGTCAGCCTTGCCTTCTGGGATGTGCATGGTAAGAAGGGCTTCTCAGCATCATCAAATGTTGCAGGGCATTCTATCTTAAATCGATACTATTGTAATTATCAGATGCAGTGTGACATTTTCTACATATATGTAATCATTCCAAAATGAGCAATGATATGTTAAGAATCAATCCCCTTACCTCACATGACATTTCTTTGAGTGGTGATATTAAAAATCTAGATTTTTAGCAGTCTTTAAATGTTAAGTACAATATTCATAATTCCCTTGCTGGGCAGTACATCACAGCGTTGATCCTTCCTATCTAACCTGCTGAGTCTTACTTCTCTGTAGTCAACATTTAGACTTCCTTCTCAATGGACAATGTGGTTTTAAAATATCATATGAATATTTTTTGTAAACCATTTCATAGATAGAAGGTATTTTTATATCCATATATTACCTGTGAAAAATTAAAATTATAATAACTGGCAAAATTTATACTTTTTGTGAGAGATACATTTTTTTTTCCTGGTAATCATCCTAAACTCCCTTCAAGGATGTTAAAATTATTATCCTTGTCCCATATTTACATATTTAGGACATGTAGAGAAATCAAGTCTGTTTCACTGAGGCATGAAACAGAAAGAAGTTCAAAGTGGTAACCAGGATTTGTTGGGATCTGTCAAAAGTCAGTTTCTCTGTAATTGTTTAATGAGGATTAGCTTCTTCCTTCTACCTTACTCTACATGCACCTTTTCTAAACTCTGGACTTCCAACAGTAGCGTAAGTTTGATGTTTTCGACTTGCCTTAGCAGATCACTCTAATGAATTTAGGCCGATTCATAAAGGTACAAATGCAATGATGACATCAAAAGGCCAAAGTGAAAATCTCATTACTTGTTCCTGTAATGTAATTTACACGAACCTTAATGAATTTGCATTTACCTTAATGTAAAATGTACTGCAAAAGCATGCCTCTTCCTCTCTTTGTTTGTTTCTTCTCCAAGAAACCCAGGACAAAATAGATGTTGGAAAGGATGGCTAGGTTCTGCTGTCCTCTGTTGCCAGCTGAACTACTCATCTTTTTTTTTCTTTTTTTTTAATTTTATTTTATTAAAACATATTCATTTTATATATCAAAGATCCCCCTCTTCCCTTTCTTCCTGCTCCTCCAACCTCCCCTCCCAACCCATTCCCTATTCCCTCCTACAAGAAGGTAAGGCCTCCCATGGAGAGGTACACTTAGTAGAGGCAGGTCCAAGCCCCTCCCCCTGCCTCGACGCTGTGTTAGGTGTCCCATCATAGAAGTATGCTGCAAAAGGCTTTCTCATGCCCCAGGGATGGATTCTGATCCTACTGCCAGGGGCCCCTTAAGCAGATCATGCTACACAACAGTATCACTATACAGAGGGCCTAGTCCAGTCCCATGCAGGTTCCACAGCTGTTGATCTAAAATTCATGAGTTCTCACTAGTTTGCTTTGGTTATAGATAAGATCTCCGTGAGTAAACTTGGGATGAGGGGTGGGCATTGGAGGGTAGGGGATGGGTGATGAGAACATAAGGGAATGCGATGGTCAACATGGAACAGAGATGGAGTGGGAGGGCAATGAAAGAAATACCATGATAGAGGGAGATATCAACAGGATAGGGAGAAACCAGATGCTAGGGAAGTTCCCAGGAATCCCCAAGGATGATCCCAGCTTAGACTACTAGCAATAGTGGAGAGGGTGCTTGAAATGACTTACCCCAGTAATCAGATTGGTGAATACCCTAACTATCATCATAGAGCCTTTCTTCAGTAACTGATGGAAGCAGATGCAGAGATCCACAGTCAAGCACCAGGCTGACCTCCAGGAGTCCAGTCAAAGAGAGAGAAGAGGAGTTCTATGAGCAAGGGGCAACAAGATCATGATGGGGAAACCTACAGAGACAACCATCTCTTCCACTGGACCTGTTTCCCTAGTCCCTAATTCAGTTGTGACTGGACTTCACTAGGATCCACTTAACATGAGCTGTTTTCTTAATCCTGTGAACACAAAATGACCTTGACTTCCATATTATCTCTTATCTTTCAAACCACAATTTAGACGCTACTAGCTAACTGAGATTCCAGAATGTACCATAAATTTGCTTCTGTTTCTAGATCCAAAACCACTGGAAATAGCCTGTTCCTCAGTTCTCAGTCACCTTTGTATAATTATGAAAACATATTTCATTCATTTCCTATATCGAAGCAAGCTCAAAAATATGAGAGTGTACTTAGAATCTCTCAAACTATATTTCTGCCTTGACCTACCTCAAGAGTGCATTTGCTCCATTAGAGTTTTCTCTGAAGATATAATTATGCAGAACTCCATGGACGTTATCTGTGGACATAGTAACAATTGACTATACTTCTGAAAATTGTTTATCCAGGTTGCTTCTAATGAAGGAGTGTCATGTATTCCATCTTTTCCTTGGCATGTGTCATAGTTCTAATCAAAAGATACCAAAACCTCAAGTATCAGGGTGACCTAAACATTGGCAAAACAATGATAAAATTTTCAATCTTATTGATGAAATGCAATCATATGTTTTGTTATTATCCTTTGCCCCTGCATTGTAATGAAGCAGCATTGATTGGCTCTTAATCTGATACACACAGTTTTAATGAGGCAAATGTAAGGACATGTAAGTTAACAGAATGGAGCTTTCCTTAGGAACAGTGTCACGCTCTGCTGGAATAAGAACAAAGCCCAGGAATGACTCTCCTTAAAGAGACTGTGAGTGCTGTTCCATGAGACTTGTCTATAATTGACTTGCTCAGAGATTACGCTTTTATAGGTCTGTCTGTAAAATAAGAAAAAAGACACCAGGGACAGCGACATATGGGGTCAATTTAGCTACAGAGGTAATATTTACTCTCTCACTAAGTGTATTGAAATAAATGTTATGTATGCAAAGTCATGCATATATTTTAAGCCATTATAGAACATTTATTTTACCAAATAGTTGTTTTGGTAAATATCATCCCATAATTTGTTGACTCAATACATATTTTTTTTTCTATTTTTAAAGTGCCATTCTCTGACAGGCCACCAACATGAAAAAAGAAAAGAGATGGATCTTTCTCACAAAGCATAGTATTTTAATAACAATAAAATATTATTCAAAATACACTGTATTTGTGTAATAATAGAAGTATAAAGGACTTTTGAGAAAAATCAGAGAAATAACCCCACCTTTTAAGGGCCAAGAAGGAATCAAAATAGTAATTTTTTTCAGGGTGAGTGGTTCTTTTCTATGGGAAGACAGTAAGTGCATCACTTACATACAAAGAGAACCACAAAGTAACAGTCTTGCTCTTTTGGAAAAGAGATAAGTTCTCCTACATATTAGTTATTTGAATAGAAAAAGGAAAATGGATTTGGAGGGCAAACAAACCTATAAGAATTTCAATGTTGTCCCAAGAGTATTGTATTCTATAAATGTCTATGAATTTGCATATCCACCTATCAAAACCAAAATAAGGCCAAAAATTAATTTATTGAAAACAACAATTGTTTTTGAAACTTTTATTAAGTAATGTCATGTTTGTAGAAGAAACCATACAGATCTATTTATTTTTCAACTCAAAAATTTTGCAATTTGCTGGTTATATGATTTTCTTATATTGTTTTTCTAATTCAGATTTTTAGTACATAATCTAAAGATTTTATTTATCATGTATGTATGTATTGATGTAAGTATATACACATGTGTTTGCAGATGTTTATATATGCTTGTGAGCAAACATAAACCAGAAGTCTTTGGATCCCTCAGAACTTGTGTTATAGCTTGAGTTATAAATATTTTAGGGCATTTTGCTTGTTTTGTGGGTGCTGAAATTCAAACGCAACTCCTCATGATTGCTCCCCAAGCCCTCTTAGTCACTAATCCAGCCCTTGAGGGTGTACTGTCTATGATATGCAATAGAACAAAACTTTATGTTAGTCTCAGACCACAAAGCACTTGTAGCCACATCTGAAAAGGTGATTTTATTCTCTGGCACACACAAGGAACAAGGAGAGAACTGACTCCAATAAGTTGTCCTTGGACCTCCACATGTACACTGTGGTAGGTGAGTTCCCCCCCCACACACACACACACGCACGCGCGCGCGCGCGCGCATACACACACACACACACACACACACACACACTCGTTGTAAATAAGTAAATGGATGTTGTTAACTATTACTCAATACTTTTATTAAGAAATATTGAATTGGTAGGTCATTTAAGTCTCTTTCATCATGAACTTCATCCAGGATGTTTTTGGTGTATGCTGCATAAAAGTTCCCCGATTTATAATGATTTTTATTCAAAAGGCTCTCGTTTTAATAAGAGATATATAGTTTAATAAATATCTGGAATTTACCATTAAAATTAAAGCATAATTCAAAAAATATAATTTTCCTACAAATATGGTCTTAAATTGACACATGATATCATAACAAATTGTCAAATACTTTGACAAACTTAACATTCCTAGAATGTATGGAAATAATCTTAGACCAAATACTTTATCAATAAATTCCTGTTCTAATACAAGATTCACATGCATCTTATGACTGTCAAGCAAAGTATTTGCTCACATAAAGTCTCAAATTGGTATTGTGTAAAAATATTGCCTGAGAACACAAAGCTGCTCTCAATATGTAAACAGAAATAGGAGTTAAGTGATTGTAACTGATGCTCCTTTTATGAGAATATTTTTTTTTAATTTCATAATCCTTGCTTTATTTTGAAAATGAGATTGAGCATGGAAATCTTTGTCATCAGCATCCCATAATTATCTTTGCTCTGTATGCTTTGTAGTTCTGTATAAAAGAATAAACAATCAGTTAACAAAAACAAAGAACTAAGACTGAAAATCAATTGACTTCTGCAAACATCGTTAAATGGAACAGTAATGTTTTATAGTATTTTGTTGCTGTTTTGGGCTTTAAAATTGGCATAAAGTCAATTCAAGCTCATAAGGAACTGAAACAAATAGACACACTTCTCAAAGTCTTGGAATCACATATTCAAATAACATGGTAAATATTAGCTCGTGAATTTCTAACATACCTGTGGGCCAGTGATTATGTATATTATGATAGTATAATCTTTAAAACTCTTTTTATTATGAAACAATTTCTTTGCTTAATAATTTACTTAACAAGAACCTTAAGTATCACAAGTCTCATTGTAAATTTTTAGTTTGATTTAGACTTGAAAGTGTTTTTGCAATATTTCTATTATGTTATTTATTTATTTTTACTAAAGAATAAAGATTTGTATTAAGCATTGTAAGTTGCATTCAATAGCCTCTGGATACAACAAACCACAATCCTTAGACAGTCAATTAAACACCACAGCAGTTCATTCTTCACAATCCATGAGTTAGGGTGGAACTCCATTCAACTTACAGTAAGATCCTACTTAGCTCCTGTAGGCAGGGCCTGGGGAGTTACAAGTCATTTCTCACCTTGAATGTAATGAAGAACGTTTGAAATATAGAAATGTAAGAAGTGATTTTGATTCAAAGAACATTCTTTAGAAATAGTAACAAAAAATCAAAATGATAGAAGTATACTTTCTTCCACTAAATTCCTAATGGAAAACTTCTCATGAACAAGCAAAAAAAAATCATATATGTGGGATAAAATTGTCACTTCAAAATCCATTTTTATCACGTTTAACCACAAGTCACTGTTAAATGACTGTTTATAAATAGATTTATTCAGTTGTGTGCAGATGACCTTCTAATACAGAACACAAGGTTTACCATGATGTGTTCTTTCTAGTGTAGTTTTCTTTGGGTGAAACACATTACAATAGAAACTCTTTAGAATTTAGCAGTGATTCTGTAACACTGGGGAAAAAGCCACCTGAGTTCCTTCCTTTTCTTTTGGATTTTTTGATAAAATTCTTACTTCTGTAAACACATTTTGCAATGTCTGTATTGTAATTCTGAAACATAAACTGGTCAAATGACAACTGTGTACTGCAACATCAAAGTTAATGCATGCCTTGTCAGGAAAGGTTTTTCTTTTCATTACAGATGACTGAACCCTGGACACTGCATGTAGCAGGCGAACCCAGGGCATGCTGGCCTGTGGGGCTAAACCTCAGCTTTGCACTTCTTCTTAATGTGATAGAAATATTGGATTAATGACTGCTGGAATAGTCTAGGAATTTTCTACTGATTCCAAGTTTCAGGGAAGCAGGACTAAAAGCATTGTTGTAGTTTCTGTTTTGCATTACATATTTAGCTTTTAGCAAATTCTTGATAATGTATAGCTTTGAAAATAACCATGTAAAGAAGTATTATGTTACTTTGATGCAGTTTTGAAATAATGAAGTTAAGTCTTCCACATAAAACAAAAGACCAATAGATACTTTTGCAAATTCTAATTACTACCAATTAACACAAAATGTAAATATGTAATATATAAAAATAAATTTCCATAATATATTAAATACTATCATTCTAACGTAACATAAAATATAGGTAACTGAAAGTACAATAAGGCATTCTATTATCAGCAATATTAAAATAGTCACTAAGGTTTAAGTAATCCATCTTTGTTCCTCCTAAATCCCTTCATTTGTTCAAACATTAAAATTTAAAATATATATTAATAAAGGAGAACCACACAATGACCCAGTGCCTAAAATTAAATACTCCAGAGAAGACAGCCTGACTGACTACTCAAACCCACAGCAAAATTGAAAGCATGGCAGTATCACTGCTGTTCTTTTTGCAGTTTTAGACTTGACCTCATTTTTTTTTCATGTTCACTTAGGTAATTACACTATGGAAACTCTTCAGATTCTCTTGTGTTTCCTCAACATCTTTTGTTCCACGATACCACAGTTCCCACAGATTTCCCTATCTCTGTGGCTCGTGGTAATAAATGATTTGTTTGTGAAAACTAATCCAGTTTTTTTTTTTTTTTTTCAGGTGAGACATTTGGTGTATACATAGCATTGAGCTACAGTTGATACTCCCAGTCATTGAAGATTCTGGGATGAGTTGGGATGCAGCAAGGTTCAATTACAGAAGAAATGGCAGAACAATGTGAATGATCCAATGTGATATTCACAGGTAAAGGTTAGTAACTCACATTCTAGATGGCAAAGGGGGAGAAAAATCAAACAAACAGAGAAGGAAGGAAGGGATTCGGTTGAATTAAACTAATACAGTAGACTTGGCTAATGAAGTAAACAGATTGTTTTTTTATTTCATGAAAAAAGTTAACTACATATTTTTTTAATTGGAAATGAATCCTATTTACAAGAACCTGGTTGACAAATATAAAACAAACTGAAGCTTCTTAGCCAGCATATTTCATGATAACCACAGAATGAATAGTCCTCAAAGAGGTCACTTTTAATTCAAGCTCCTAGAATTGAACTTAGTGTTTTAGGAACTTTTACAGACAAATTCTTAGAGAAATGAGAATACAGTGATAGGCAGCAAGTTGGGAAAATCAAGCAAATGGGAGGTAAAAAACAACCAGCCAAACTTGCTAATATACTTCTCCCTGTATCAAGTTTCAAGAAAAGTCTGCGACTGTTTTCAATTTTTTACTGTGATCTCCCAAGTAAGGAAGGGGTTAGGGTGACTTTTTCTCTGTAAGACTTAATCATCTCTTCTTGAAAGTAGAAAATCTGAAAGTTTTCCCACACTATTTTCCTCATTTCAGTGACTCGTTTTATTTTGAAGAGGCATATTAAGGATTCCCATTGTACTCAATGTCATTTGAATATCTTCACTTTCATCTCACCAAACAGACCACAGGGCATCAAGACAGCAACATTTGTGCCATCATTTCACAACTTCTGAGCACACTGGTTTTCTTACTTGGGCTCCATGAAATAGAAAACCTCTCTAGATAATGCTACTTTATGCTTCTACTTATTTATTATATTTCCTAGTGAATCCTGTGCCTGCAAAAACACAGAAAAGAAGCAATTTTCCCCTGGATATTATTGCCTTTCTTTTTTGCTTACCACACAATGCAGTTTAACCATTAATAAAGCTAAAAGAAACAGTAATCACATTTGTTCTGTGTTCTTTATAGCATTTACTTGGAACTATGTTGTTGATAAAAGTGGAAGGCTGTCAAAACAGACACTATGAAAGAAAAAAATGTTAGCATACAGCTAATGTCTGACAGAGTGCATGATCCTTAGCAGTCATGCACAGAAAAGATAGTTTTAATTCATATTATATCCAATTAGATCCTCCTAATTGTGTGTGTCTCTGTGTGTGTGTGTGTGTGTGTGTGTGTGTGTGTGTGTGTGTGTACTTAGAAAATGACGAAGTAGAAGAAAATACCAGTTCTCTTTTCAAATCCTAAATCACAGGAGGGAGAACAAGGCATTTTTTAGCTCAGTGACTCTCCATATGTGTCCACAAATGTGCTATGTCTTCACACTGCACACACTGATGGTGCAAACAGATTCACTCCTAGGGATGAACAAGCCATTAAATGATTCTGGGAGTGTGGAACTGCATGGTCAAAAAGGAAGTAGCACATGGAAAATTCAGAGAAATTTCTGAGAGATGCAGTGAAACACTAAAATGGGAATTTTCTAAACGTTAAAGGTATTTACAGCTAGCCCTACAAGAAATCCTTGTCTTAGTGTAGAGTTAGTCAAAATTATGCTGGGCTTAGAATATGAAACACTTTGGGCAACATGCCAAGGCCCCTTATCAACAATAAGAAAGTAATTTGCTTACATTCTAAGGACTATTAAATGTGTGGTAAACTATGATTTACATGGAAGATGGTTATATAAGTGGCCTACACAACAACTGCAGAGATAAAATAATTATATTCTCCTAGCTGTGCTTTTGAGAAATACAAGTCTAAATAACTCTTACCAACCATAAATCCATTGAATATTACTTTTCTTAAAACAGGAACAGAGCACACCTGCATTTATCAGTTATAGAAAAGTAAAATTATTCAACCTTTTATCACCACTGAAGATGCCACACAGTTGTACTACCATGACAAAGATCGTCTGACAAAAAGCCTGAAGGCTAAGAGAGGCAAGATGATTGGTGATGGAGAAACAGACACAGACTCTAGTCACATATGAAGACTCATCAGCTTACAGCTGTTTGTGCAGAAGACTGTTAGCAACAGATTTCAAAAACAAAGCCACATAGAACATGTACAAGACAAATTTAAGGAAGCAACAGAATATATTCAGGAAATCTGATGGCCCCCAAATTCTTTCAAAAAAAAAGAATAAAAAATCTTAGTATTTCATTACATGGATTTTTGCTCAAACATGAATAAATAGTTTGCAGTTTATTGATAGAGAAAAACAGTTGACTTGCTGCAACATATGTAGACTGATGTGGCCTACAAACTCTATTTAAAAAAACAAAACAAAACAGTGAGGCATATATGTAACTAGAGCTATCTCCAATCCCGCCCAGGCCGGCAGCCACTCAGACTCAAATAAACACACAGACTCTTATATTATTTAAACTGTTTGGCCTAATGGCACAGCCTTCTTGCTATCTAGATCCAACATCTTAAATTAACCCATTTCTATTAATCTGTAAGTTGCCACGTGGCTTGTGACTTACCGGTATTTTAACATCTTCTCATGGCAGCGGCTGGCAGCATCTCTCCCACTCTGCCTTCCTACTCCCCCAATTCTCCTCTCTGCTAGTCCCGCCTATACTTCCTGCCTGGCTACTGGCCAATCAGTGTTTTATTTATCAATCAATCATAATAATACATTCACAACATAGAGAACATCCCACAGCACATATACAGAAAGTTTTGCATGTCTATATTAATTGTTAGTCATCTGTTCTAATAATATGAGAATTCTGGAAAGAAAATACTTCCAGTAGATGAGAGGGCACTACTCCAAGCTCTAAATTTGAATTTACTATTAACCAGTCTTTAAAGAACAAATTTAGGTGCTGGCCTGATTGTGTTTCTTTAGTATCTCTCATATTTAAGGTAACTCCATTTGAGAGATAATGTTTTTCTCTTCTATGTCTTCCCTAAATAGGAAAATTATTTTTACTTAGTATATTCTTCTTAAACATATATTTATTTATTTATTTAGTCATCCATTCACTCATGTATTGACTTATCTAGCCAACCATGTATCTGCTACATGGTTAAGGAAAACTTTGAACATCTGGCTGCCTGCCTCCACTAGCAGAGTGCTGTGCTCTTACATGTATGCCACAACACAAGATCCTGTTTTATGTGGTGCCAAGGTACCAATCCAGGGATTTATGCATGGAAGATGACCACTCTGCAAACTGAGAGATTGCTCCACCCAGTAAGTATAATCTTAGAACAGTGTTGCTTTTTACGTTATTGTATGTGTGGTATTTTCATTTTCATCTAAATTCCCACTTGTAGTAAAGGTTGATCAAATAATATTTAAATAGTTAACTTTAGTCATGTAAATGACAGCCTACTTAACATTGAACTTATCTCATGAATTCTAAAAAGGGTTGATCAAGGCAGTGAGATGATCCTCTAGATACAAGTTTTATTTGAATATGAGAATAGTCGCAGCATATGTCAAAACCATCCATCCCTGCCCTGGGGTGTGGGCATCTCAATTATATCACTCAGTTCATCTCTGGAGACCCAGAAGCTGCTATGAAGCACAAAACAAGCAGCATCTGTTTCTGTAAGTTCTACCTAATTTGGGATTTAAATCTCCTTTAACTGGAAAATTCAATTTATAGATTACTGATGCTTGGCCCTTGCAATTTTCAGTTCATTGCCTGATGTCTGTGCCAAGTGAAAACAGTTGAGTGATTTCTCACCCTATAGCATGATTGCTTTGTACTTCGGTTGCTTCTAATGTGTTTTATGTTTCTAAATATTAGTAAATATGTATCTTGATCTGGGGTTGTAGCTCATGGATTGAGTAATTGCTTAGTATGCCCAGCTCTAGGTTCAATCCCCAGTACCAGAGAATCAGAACAAACTCTAACTGAAAAGTGATACATATATTTTTTCAAACATTACCAATTAATCAAGAACTTTTAATCAATGTTTCTGTTTCAAGATGTTAAAATGTGACTAAATGTCAAAACTGTGTTAAAACAGAAACCAAAGATAAGAAATGAAGTAGCTTAGCAGGATTTTTTTACATTTCAGTTACATTATTATAATTATTAGGTAGGCTGTGGCTTGAAGCTACCTATAGGGAACCAGGCTTTATTGTCTTTTGTTTGTTTGCTTTTAAGAAAAGAATGTTCCATTGTTTTCTGACTCTCCTTTTTAGTGAGTGATTGTTACCACTTCCAAAGTAATTTAAACAGTAATTTTAAACCAAATATTAAAACAACAAATCAAGTATATTTTCTTCAACCTTTGACATTTGAATTAATGACTGGCAATACTCATAATTTCCATAAATATACAAGCCACATGCCTACTATTTGATTTCATGGGATAAAATTTCTTTTTTATTATAAAAATACTACAGTTTCTTTGAAAATCTGTCAGAATAATAGTAGACAATTTGGTTGAAGAGAGCCTTGTAAAATACAGTAGCATACAATGGCATAGATCATTGGAACTCCTTTGAAGGTTGACAGTAAATCTTCATTTTCTATAAGCAGGAAAAATTGCTCTGAAATTTGCCAAAGAAAGACTTTCATCTATGTAATTATAGAAGTATGTGTTTTAGCCAGAGGTAGTGAAAAGAAAATCACTTAAGTTTGGGCACACAGCCCTTTATCTTTTGTAGCAAACCCACATCATTTTTATAAAATTACTTCCTGATTCTTTACACACTACCAATCAACTTCAAATAAATTACAGAATATTTGGAGAAAAATAAATGTTATTAACAAAGTTTTATTGCAGACACTATTCCTGCATCACATACTCAATACTATATTCATTTAAGGTCCTTTTGAATCTTGCCTCAATTTTCCTCATTTATGTGGAAGGAATTCAAGTGAGATTAATTTTCTTTTCTATTTCTTCCCCTAAACCCAAGGAAACAAATAAAACTAAGAAGAAAGTCCTGTATTGGAGGAATGAAAAAAGCAAACAAACATACAAACAAAAACAAAAAAAACACACAAAGAAATAGAAAATCTATATATTTTAGGTTTCCATAAAATTATATACAATACATATAACTATGTGTAGAATATCAATATACATCAATAGCTGTCTCTCATATATGTATATAGAAATATTTGTCAATATATAGATAGATAGAAATAGTACCACACACTTGAGAAAGAGAATGTGGATGAATCACCTCGATCTTACCTGAAGGCCTCTTCCCTCCGTCTACCTTCAATGGTTCTAGAAAATACTATGTAAGCTGCCAAGGGAGAAAATAAATTAAATATCCATACCCATGTACTACCTATGAACCATGACAATTACCAGCAAGGCAGATCAATGAATAAATGTCTTAGATGGCACTCACATGACAGTGGCAACTAAGAGATATGATTTAGACTTAAGGCCCACCAAACAAGTAGGAAATCATGATTTTTGGTATTGGAAATAGACCAGCTTCACAGGGCTAGTAATGTCATAGACCTTAGAAAAGAACCTATGTAGATGAATTTCTAAATGATCTTATTAAAATAAAAGACATGGAACCAAACATAGGTGTGAAAGCCTTAGCGAGATCAGGGAAAGAGTAAAAGCCACCAGCCAACCTTACCTCACCAACTCTGCAGCTTCCAAAATACGAGCTACTTCCTGTCTTACACATGCTTTTATATGCCTTGCTTTTCTGCCCTCTCATTGGCTCTTAGCCCAGCTACCTCATTTCCTTGTCACTGTCTGTCTGCACAGAACTCCAGGTCTCTATGATTGGTACTGAGATTAAAGGTATATGTCACCACGCTTGGCTCTGTTCCCTAGTATGGCCTTGAACACACAGAGACCCTGCCTGATAAATGATCAGATTAAAGAGGTTTGCTGCCTGACTGTTTGTTTACTTAAAATGGCTAGCCTTTTCCCCCTGATCTCCAGGCAAGCTTTATTAAAGCACAAATAAAATATCACCATGTTTCAGCACAAATACAATATCACCACAAATCTACTATGGTTACTTTGTTAGGCTCCATTACTAGATTTTATTGTTTTCTGGCCCACCTAGGTCAACCTAGGTCCTTCGTCACTGGCTTTTTGGCTTTCTTAATTTGAGTGAGAAAGGCTATGCAAGGCTGAGAACTGAATGCTATCACCAGCCTCTTTGAGGACCTTAAGCCAAAAAATGAAAACCCTTCTAACATTCTGAGGAGTATTCCTTTACAATATCACTTTACTTAAATATGATGAATCAGTTAAAATATGTATGTGTTTAATACATGCAACTAGATGAGATGGGGATAAGTGTGAAAATATGATTTGAACCCCACCATCAGCATAACCAGCATAAGCAGCTCTTAAAGTTTCTTCTTTCTCTCTTAAACTATAACGGCCTCTTAGAACATTTTAAATATACAGCATTCTACTGTTAACTGTAGGGACTTTGCTGTGTAGTGGAACTCCAAAATGTGTCTTGCCTAGCTGAAGCTTGGTATCTGGTCATAACTGTTTTTCCTCACTTCTCTTTTCCCCTAAATATTGGCAATTGCCATTTTACCCAATTCTTGTATTAGCGTGAACATTTTAGTATCCACATTCAATTATGTGACAGTATTTTCTACATCTGGCTTATCTTGTTGAGCATAAAATATCTGCGTTCCACCCATGCTGCCATAGATAAACTGCTTTTAAAACTATTTAGGAGTTAATGGAGTTTTTGTAATCATCCACAAAGGTGTGTACCACAGTTCTCTATCCATTCATCTGGTAATGAATAAATTGTACCATAACTTAACTGCTGTATGCTGCAGTGAATGGGAAGTATCTCTTACAATCTTGGAATTCGTTTCTTGAAATAATGAAATTGCTGAATCATATATAGCTCAGTTGAAAGCATCCATACTGTTTTCACAGTGTACACACCATTTTGTGTTCCGGTCAACAGCGTAGAAAAGTTCATTTCATTTCTCTTCACATACTGGCTGATACTTGTCTTCTCTCTTTCTCTCTCTCTCTCTCTCTCTCTCTCTCTCTCTCTCTCTCTCTCTCTCTCTCTCTCTCTCTCTCCCTCCCTCCCTCCCTCCCTCCCTCCCTCCCTCTCCCCCCTCTCTCTGTGTCTTAGTCTGTATCTCTCTCTGTGTCTGTCTCTCTGTATCTGTCTCTGTCTCTGTCTCTCTCTCTCTCAGTGATGCACATGCATGTAATCATATCTGTGGGAAGAAGAGCCAGGTAGATTCCTGGGATTATTTATCCAGTTGGTCTACCATATTGGGCAGTTCCAGCTATTTCTGGTTATTATTATAATTGATGACCTTTTCTGTGATCTATGGAGTAAAAGTCCTTTTTGGGACTAATAATTAGTGAATCTACTTTATGAGACAGCTCAGAAATACATCCAAGGTAGAATTCGAGCCATTGACATGCTTTTGTCAAATTACAGAGAAAAATGATACAGTTCATAAATTCCTTTTTATACGAGAAAATTACTAAAAGTGAAAGAAGTATCATGTGAATGCATGGTGTTCAACATCATACAATACCATGTGCAAAATGATGGAATTAGATACTCAATTTACATATACATTAAAAAATCAAGTAAAAAGAAAACTAGTTTTAAATAATGTTCTGAAGACCTGAAATTCATTACAGAAAACAACAACAAAACATTAGCATCGGTTCTGACATAAAATTTAGGGGGGCCATTAAAGTAAAAGCACAGACAAAAAACTCAAGAGTAGCAAGCCCATTTCCTCAATATAGAAACAAAATAAAGAGGGAAACTGTGGAGTGAAGAAAATATCTACAAACCACTTATTTGATAACAGTTAATATCGAAAACATGTAAGGCACTACAAGAATTCATAGCAAATAAGCCATTCTGAGGGAGAAATAACCAGATTAAAGTTGTTCATAAAACTCATTTTTATTATCGAAGTTTTGCTGACCGGACACTTTTTTCGTGTCTTCAAATTGAAAATACAGAGTGAAAACATTTTTTTTTTTAATCATTCTGTCAAGCCCTTCGGGATGGTGTTCCCTGATAAATTTAGACATTAATAAAATAGAGGAAAAGATGATTGCATTTAGCAGACTCCCACATAGACCCAGCCTCCCGATCCTAAAGCCTTCCTAACTGTGTCACCTTCAGTGTTAGTCGGGCTTTTCTACAGGAAGAGATTTGACAGGAGGCTTTGTATTGCTGCTTCAATCTCATTATTTGTTATGTGTCTCTGAAGGTTGTTGGTATCTTTTCAGTTTAACTTTGGGGGCTTGATGAGAAATTAGTTCATTTCTGTCAGAATTTCTAGTTTAATGGAATTAAAAGTATTCTCTCATAACATAGTCTGAATTTCTTTGGTGTCTGTTGTAATACTTTTTTTGTTCATTTCTGATTCTGTCTATTTGAGTCCTTTCTTCCTCTTGGTTACTTGAGCCAAGACTTTGTCCATGTTGTTTGTCATTATAAAGAACAGTTGTATAGGCTTTGATTATTTTTCTCTGTTTCTATTTCATTAATTTCTCCTTTGAATTTTTTATTATTTTTTTACTTTCTAATGAATTTGGCTTTGATTTGTTCTTATTATTCAGAATTCCTGAATTATGTTATGAAGTCATTTATTTGTGCTTTCAGGTTTTTAAATCTAGGTATTTAGAGCTATAGGTTTTCTTTGTGGGGCTGTTTTTTTTATTAATTTATTTTTTATTAAGAAAATTTTTTCATTCATTTTACACACCAATCAAAGATCCCCCTCTTCCTTCTTCCCACCCCCAGCATCCCCCTCCCAACCCACCCTACACTCCCCCCACAAGAAGGCAAGGATGGAGGCACATCCAGTAGAGGCAAGTCCAAGCCCTTCCACTGCCTCAAGGCTGCATGAGGTCATGGGACTGTTTTTAACGTGTCCCAGAGAACTTGTATTACAGTTTTATTTTCATCTAATCCTAAGAAGTTTAATTTTGCCTTCTTTATTTTTTTTCTTTTACTCATTCACCACTTAGCAATGTGTTCTTTAGTTTTCATGAGATTCTGTAATTATTAGAGATTATGTTTGTTGTTGATTTAAAGTTTTATTATATTGTGATCCGATAAGATACCTGGAGATATTTCAATTTTTTTGGAATTTGAAAGTATTCAGAAGCTCATGCCTAGCTTAATGTCTCTGTCTCTATCTCTGTTTCTGTCTCTGTTTCTCTCTCTCTCTCTCTCTCTCTCTCTCTCTCTCTCTCTCTCTCTCTCTCTCTCTCTCCTCTCTTCCTGCTGCCTGCATAACAGGATATAAAGCTCTCAGCTACTGTTCCAGCACCCCAGCACCATGTCTGTCTGCTTTCCGATTCAGATAGGGCCCTATCTTAAGATGAAGAGCTACAGGCAGCTAATGACTGCTGACCTGAGAGAGGAAGAGGAAGAGTTAATCTTCCCCAGGAAGGAGTACCTGTTTAACTATCCAATGCCAAGTGGTTAGCCCTAAAAACATACTCATATGAGCAGTAATAAATGAACTCAGCCTGTTGTAGCTATATATATATGCAATGAGTGTGCAACAGTAAGAACTAAAGAATAAGAGATCATGAATTCAGAGGGAGCCTGCAGCTGATGGGAGGAATTAGTAGAGAAAGAGAGAGAACGTAGTGTAACAATATATTAATTTAGAAAAATATTGTAAATTTTAAGATATAAATGAAAAAATGATATATTGCCAGAAGTTTAATTTTAGCGTGCTATTTTGATATTTTGTCATCAATTTTAGTTTATGGGCATGTTTATCAGGTATCAGTCATATGTTCTATGCTTCTAGATTCAAATTACTAAATCAAAAATCACATTTTACCTTATTATTTCTTAGAAAGCAACACATATTCATTTATGACCAAAAGGATCACAAAATAAAACATTTATAAGGCATTATGACATTGACAGGTCAAATGTTTTCCTGGAAAAAATCAAGCCCTCAGATTTTGAGTGTATGTACCTGTGCAGGATTTTCCAGAATTTCCTTTCTCTTTGTGATATTTCTTCCTTGTCTTCTTCTTCCTTCATTTTAAATTCTCTTATTCTGATATTGTTTGCCGATGTATATGTTACCTTTAGCTCTGAGTACAGCTGGGATGGTACATAAGATTAATAAATGCTATCAGTGAGATGATAGGTAAGTGCCAAATAGAGGACCCAGGGGCTCCTTTTTCAACAGACTTATTTATGAACAATAAGAAAAGAAGATGCCTGGCTTAATGGGAAACTCATTACTGGAAAGATGAAAGAGCAACCATTATAAGAATGGATCAAAAGCGGAAGGTGTTTAGAGAAAGACTTCATAATCCAATTTCTTTAAACTTTCTAAGAAAAATAACTTGAATAAACTTATTGTTGTAAACTCATAGAGTTATGGAATAATCTTTAAAAAGATGAAGATAATTTTATCAAATTAACATTTATCTATTTTTCTTCTGGTATATTTTAGAGAATATTAATTTAAATTTATCAAATATTATAGGAAACCTTTCTTCATTTTTAAAATAAAGAATGATCTAAAATATATTTTAACTGCTTAGTGATTGTTTATATTTCATTGAAGCATTGTAATTTTAAAAAAGAAAATATTTTTACACAATCCAAAAATATAGAAATAAACTAAAATATGTATTGGAATATTTCAAAATTTTAAGATGTAGATTCTCGGGCCTTCGGAAGCATTCACTGTGAATTTCTATTAAGGGGTATAACAAGTTCTCAGAAGAAACCCAGAATCAATTGAGAAAGTCTTGAGGGGTTCAGAAACTAACTTCTAAGCATACAGGGAACCATGAATACCAAATTAAATCCACTCATTAGAGGATGGCAAGAAGAAAGCTAGCAGTGAATCATAACTGAAGAATGAAATGGCAAAGCTTTAATTAGAACCAGCCCTAGTGATCCTGTGAGAAATGTAACCACTTGGGTGGCTGAATCAGGTAGGTGGCTGTGAGTTCTGGACAACCTGTGATACATAGTGAGTTCTAGACTAGTGTGGGGGCCCACAGAGACTTCATAGTGTGGTCTTATTCCGTCTTGACTCAAGGTCAGAGAGTCTGAGCACATTTTGCCCTTCAAGGCTGCATAACAGGATGTTTTGGCCAAAGGCATGTTTACCAGGTGTCTTATACTTCAAGGCCTAATTACAGGATGTTTTTCCTTAAGGAATGGCTACTAGATGATTTGAAAATTAGGGAAATGTTTACTCTTGTCTGTGCTTTGTACCTTGACCTTGAGAGGGGGAGGTCTTTTGCCTCTCTCCTTGCTGGTGCATAAAAAGCTCAAGAGAAATAAACTCAGGGCAACTGTAGGATTGACTCAGAACCCTCCCAAAGCTATCCTATGTCTCTGTCTTTATCTATATCTTTATTTTTCATGTCTATTATTTCTCAATCCACACTCCCCTATACCAAGGACTGTCCAAGGTCGGGCTGGACCCAGCAGGCTAGCACGAAAAACAGAATAAGACATTATTTCACATAAAGATTTATTTAAATTAGCTTAATAGCTATAAAGGCTAATGTTTAAAAAATGGCATTGTTATATCCTCCAGCACTTTCCTTTCTTCCTTTTTTTTAATAGAGTGAGAATTCACAAATAACTCTTGCCTATCAGTATGAGACAAACAATACTACAAAGCACTTGACAACTTCATGATAATCAAACAGGTCAAATGAAAACTGAATGTTGTTTTTTACCCTATCACTAGCCAACATTTGTGGCAATTATCAATGTTTCAAATTTATCCTTGCCTATTATTATTTCAAAAATTTAAGAAAAGAATGAAATTTATTCAGTAATATTATCTTTTGCTTAAAAAGACAAAACCCAACTTAAATAAATTATATGTCATATAGTTGACACAATTCAATAAGAAACATATACTATGTATTTTAACATTATTGCTATTATTAAATTATTTGGTTACTCTTTATTATAAATATGTAATTATTGGCGATAATATATATGCAATTTTATACCTATCTAAATTTGAACATAAATGAGGAGAAAAGTCACAAAATTGGCATTTACTATAAATTAATTAATATTTAGCACACTAACTTTAAATTTTTATATAGTATATATTTTTATTTATTTATCCAATCTACTATGATTCAATTTATAGAAATATCCTTTTGCAGAATGCTAGTCATACATTCTAGGAAGGTATATAAAATTTAAGCACAAATATATTAATCATCCCTAAAATAAAATTACACTAAATAAACCAAAAATTACTAATTTTCTGTCTGAGTAATCTTTTTCACTAAGAATTTAGCTATTTGCTGTCATTATAATCCCTTAAATTACTGTTAAAAAAGATTTACTTTGACATCGATGGCCTTAAGCTAGTTTCACAAAATAAATGTTAAAAATGCATATATTACACACATACACATGCTTATGTGGTGATATTGTGTTCCCCAAAATATTGTGCACCCTAATAAACTTATCTGGGGTCAGAGACAGAACAGCCACTAGATACAAAGGCTAGAAAATGGTGGCACACACACCTTTAATCCTAGCATACCAGGGGTAGAAATCCCTCTGGATCTCTGTGAGTTCAAGGCCACATTGGAAACAGCCAGGTATGGTGACACATTCCTTTAATCCCAGGGAGTGATGGCAGATAGCAGAAAGGTATATATGGCGTGAAGACCAGGACTAGAAGCATTTGGCTGGTTAAGCATTCAGGCTTTCAAGCAGCAGTTCAGCTGAGATTCAATCTGGATGAGGACTCAGAGAAGTTTCCAGTCTGAAGAAACAGGATCAGCTGAGGAACTGCCGAGGTGAGGAAGCTGTGGCTTGTTATGCTTCTCTGATCTTCCAGCATTCACCCCAACAACTGGCCTCAGGTTTGATTTTATTAATAAGAACTTTAAAGATTCATGCTACATGTCTACTTTTAAAAAACATGTCTTTACCTTAAAAATCAACATGATGACGTTTTCAGAGTGTTTCTTGTGATTCTCCTTTCCCAATTTCCCCCAACCAGCTCTGAACCCTGTCTCCTGTCAGACCCCTGCCCCTAATTCTCTTTTTTTCAGGTTTCCTGTGTCATTTTGACCTATACCCACCCTTCCATCTTTCCTCATAACCTAATTTTACTTTCTTATCATCCTTTCTAGATATTTAGATTTTAAGAACAATCACATCTCTTTACCTGTACCTGTATATATATTGTACACCTGGTAACCACGCCTTTGGCCAAACCATCCTGTTATGCAGCCTTGAAGGGCAAAATGTGCTCAGACTCTCTGACTTTGAGTTAAGATGGAATAAGGCCACACTATGAAGTCTCTGTGGGCCACCACACTAGCCTAGAACTCACTATGTATCACAGGTTGTCCAGAACTCACAGCAACCTACCTGATTCAGCCACCCAAGTGGTTACATTTCCCACAGGATCACTAGGGCTGGTTCTAATTAAAGCTTTGCCATTTTATTCTTCGGTTATGATTCACTGCTAGCTTTCTTCTTGCCATCCTCTAATGAGTGGATTTAATTTGGTATTCATGGTTCCCTATATGCTTAGAAGTTAGTTTCTGAACTGCTCAAGACTTTCTCAATTGATTCTGTGTTTCTTCTGAGAGCTTTTTATACCCCTTAATAGAAAGTAAGGAAGTCAGATATGAAAGTCTTAAAACAAGCCAACACATAGTTGCTTTGCCCATTCCTTGTCTTCGAAGCATGGCTGACAGTTGTAGCAAAGATGTGGTTAAAATACGATTTTTCTTCCCAAATAAACAACTATGTGATCAGAATTTCTTTATGTCTTGAGAATTTATTAGAAATCCATGTTCTCTTTCCTCTCGTTATGGAGGACAAAACTCCTAATATCTCATGGTACTGAATCTCACTCACTTTTCTACTGCACTTGAGGTTTGTTAAAATTAGTCAGTTCTCTACCTTGCAGTTTGTGCTACTTCATTGACATTTCTGTTCTAAGTGTAGCCATAATCAGATCCTTTCTTCATTTAATGAATACAGGAAAAGAACAAAGGTTTCTCTCACAAACACTTTCTAGAACCATTATTCTTTTTTTCTCTTTTACCAACTAATTTCTGTTGTCTTCTTATAGTGCTATATTTTGTTTTTACCTTATCAGTACATCTTTCAATCTATCTTGAATGCCTTAACAAGTAAAACAAAACCTAATGTTCACTTCCTTGTTCCTCTTGGTCATTCTTTGAGATTATCATGCAATGTATTTTGGCCATATTTACCACCCCCAACTCTCTCAAAATTCTGTCCTTTTTCTCTACTCACTCAACTTTATGTCCTTTTGAAAAGATCATTCAAAGCCAACTTGCTATTTCCCAATATTCAAAGATATTTTGTAGTCTTCCTCTAGAGATGGTCAACTTACTCAAGCTACTTCATAGAGATAAACTGTCTCCCACATTCCCAACAGCTAATAATTGTCAGTAGCTCCATTGGATGGGGTAGGATTTTTGTGCCCAATTTTTCTCTCCACACTAAAATTTAATCTGTCTTGGACTTTTACATATTTTGTCATGCTTTTGCAACATCTCTGAGTTCATTTTTGTAGTTGTCCTGCTGTGTAGAGAAGAGAATGTTTTCTTGTAGTTGTCTACCACCAAAGGCTCTTACACTATTTGTACCCATTCTTCCACAGTGATTCCTGAGCCTTAGAACAGGGTGTGTGGTATACAAACTCCCTTTGGGGATGAACATTATACAGTGTCTTATTCTCTATATTTTTGCCAGTTGTGGGTCACAGTGTTAATCACTATTTACTGCAAACAGAAGTTTCTCAGATGAGGAAGAACGATGCATTGATGTATGTGCACAACAATAAGTTGTTAAGTGTTGATTTACTACTGTCTGTTCACTTGAAATATTGATGATACAATCAAGATACGTTGAAAATTTCCACTTTCTTAGAGTTTTCATTAATTTATTTCTTCATATGTTAACCATGTCTGTCCATAGAGGAAATAATTAAGAAAGCACAGAAAGTTAGTGGGACATATCAATAAACTTGTTTCTTACTCAATTATGGATTAACGGAGGTTCAGGTAATTTAGATGTTATCTGGGCTTGTTTCTGAACTAGAATTGAATTGTATCTGTCATCCTCTTTAAATATGAAGAAAGCCAACATATATGATGAAGAAAGATTTAGCTGCCTCAGTAAAATCATGACAAAATAATGAAAGTTTTGCTCTTCCCATTTTCACTATAATCCACTAGACAGAAATTTACATATTTGTACTCAACATTAACTATGCAAAAAGTATATTCCTGCTATAGATTGAAAGAATATATGCTAAGTAATAACACAATTTACCTCACTTGGATTTTGTAATACTGTTGGGCCTTGGTAATGAGTTCTACTCTATCTTGAAGTATGCGCCAGGATTAAGTCACTATCTGTATGTAATGAACTTGGGAGACTGAATGAAGCTGTTCTAAAAAGTAAGCTGAAGAACATTTTAGTATACAAATAACTGTTGTCTGTACTAGTTCTCAAAATTCCATATTTATTTTAACTGGGGAGGTGGACATGTGCCATAGGATACATATAGAGGTTAAAGACAGATTCTATGTGTCAGTTTTCACCTTCCAATATGTCAGTTTTAGGGGTTAGGCTTAGGTGAGGTTTGTAGGAAAGCACCTTGACTCACTGAACCATGTCACCAGCCCATCACATTTGCTCTCAACTGTGTTACTGAAATTGATATTTTCAACTTTATTCATAAAAAATAAGATTCTTTTATTTTAGATACAAAAAAGTTATCCTAAGTCCAAGAATCACTTGTTCTGAACTTGCAGAGAAATATGAAGGAAATGGTATCCCTAAGATACACATGATTATGCAAAATAGAAATATGAGGCTCCTCCCCCTCAAGATAAGACTTCCATCATTTGGTGTTTTATTGCTAAGACTTATGAGTGGTCTAATTTTAAACCGTTTTTCAATACTTTAATGAAATTGACTTTGGTTTGTTTGTTTTTACTCACTAGCATCTAAAAATTACATATGGAAAAAAATCACAATTTTTCTCTTAACTCCCTGTTCTAAAGAATTGTAGTAACATCTGCATGTAACCCATTGTTTGGCCTTTGTTCACTGTTTAGTAACAAAACCCATTGTTATTGCTAGAAAGTAGGATTGTTGTAATGCACATTATTCATACTCCATTGAAATATTTCTCTGAGAGAGCTTTTTTAAGTTAAGGTTATTCATTGTTTATGAAATATTTCATTTAAAAATCTGCTTTGAAAGCCTGAAGTGCAACATTATACTTCCATAGAGTCTTCTCTTACATATTTTGTTTTCAGTTCTGAGGGATTATATATTAAATATTATGTCTAGTTTCTGCTGAGTTATCTTACACACCTTCCTTTAATTCTCCATACATTATCCTCACTCACATGAAACATCCATTAACTTCATTGATTAGGAGTAAACTTTAAAAAATATTTTTTTCTCTAAATGAATTAGTCAAGAATGTTACCTCTTATTTATTGTAAACATAGCAAATGCTCTTTGAAGGTCATTTACAAAGAAGATCTCTTTTAATCTTTTTGATTATCTTAGTAAAAAATACAGAATTACAGACCAAAAATGATATAATTATATAATTTCTACCCACCGAGACCTACTAAGTGATAAGGCCCATTTATTTAAATGAGAAACCGAATGTTTTCATATGTAAAGATTAGAGACTTTTACTTTATCTAACAAATATTTATTAATGCTAAGCAATGTGTGAAATACTGGGAATCATATTTGAAGAGATGTTCTCTACCACCCAGAAACTCACTTAAAAGCACATTTGTCAACAGACTTTCATGACACATCATAGCACATAAATAATCTGAGAAGAAGCAAAGCTCACAACAGAGAAGTGAGATTTGAATGAGATCAAGAGAGGCAGTAGCATATTTTCTGACAGAGATAAAAGGCAACATACAAACAAAAACAGAGTTGGATGGAGAGAGCTTGGGATTTGTGAAATCCAAACTTACTTTGAAAAGTTTTCTGAACCTTCAGCATATACTGATGATTGCTGATGGAAAGGCTCCAGTTGACACTGTATCCCAATAAAAGTTAGAAATTAAATCTATAGGCATTAGAGAGGCACCTGTATCTACCAGTAGTGGAATGACATGATTAACTTAATGTTTAATGAAATTTAGCTCTCATAAAAATATAAAACATAATAAAAGGAAAGTAATGACCCTGATTAGAGCAGTTACTGAATGTGACATAAATGCAGAAGATGTGGTGGAACTGATGATTGAAATCTCTTCTGGGCTGGAGATCTTTTTGGTTGCTGATGTTGATCGATTATGAAATAAATCAGGGCAGCAAATGTCTTTAGTCCTTTGGATGTTTATTTAATTATCATTAGTGATACCAAGAAAAATGTTTGAGACATTTTGTATTATTTGTGCTTTAATATTATATATATATGTATGTTTATATATGTGTATGTGTATATATATATATATTAGTATACATATATATTTATATGTGCATATATATTCATATGCATATATATAATCTGAAATACATTATAGTTGGGCACCAAAATAGAAGATTCAATGATGCAGTATAAGAAATTGTGAAATGAAATCCTACTTAAGATCAGCATGTAATTGGGAGAAGAAATAAGACGGGGTTTAGAACCTCAATCTATGAGAGGAGAACATGCCAAAGGAATCATCATTATTAAATACAACTGAATAAAAAATTTAGAAGTCATGTTTGTATTTGAAAATGAAAGGCCTTTGTTTGCAGGTTAAACATAAAGCATCAGGAGGATATTGTGCTGCTGTATCCAGCAGTCACTTGAAATTCCACACTTGTGGTTTGAGAAGTGAGATTCACGGGTACTGGGAAATTAAATGTGAAGAGATGTTCTCCACCCCCAGTGTGGGTAGAGATGCAGTGTGCACAGAGGTTCACGCAGTGCTGGTAGAAAACTTGGAATAACTGATGTGTCTGTAAAAAATATGCTGAAAGAAGAGTTGTTAAAATAACATCATGGCAAGTATAAATGTTTAGTGGATAAAAAAAATCTAGCAAAAAAAAAAACATCTGAGAGGTCAGAGATGTGCTAGAAGGACATCTGGTAAAAAAAAAAAAAATCAAGGGATAAAAATAGGCTTAAGAAGTCAGAACACACTAGGCTTTAGACTCAGAGGAGAAAAAAAGTACAGCAAGGTTTTCAGTTAAAAGTGTATTAACAATGATACATATTCATGAGACAGTTAAAGGCAAAATTCAGATTGAATGTGATAGAGGTGTGTGTGTGTGTGTGTGTGTGTGTGTGTGTGTGTGTGTGTGTGTGTATGTGTGTGTAGGGGGTGTGCATGTAGATATATGCATACAAGAATAGATAAGGCTGTAAATTAGTGGATATGTTTGCTTTTCAGTATTGAGACAAATACCCAAGAATATATCATTTCAAAAGAGAAAGGATTATTTTGTTTGCTCCATGACTATGGCACACAGTTGAGGCAGGACATCATGGTAGAGATATCCTGATACTTCTTCACGACACAGCTTCCATGTCAATCATGACTAATAGTATATATTTGTACATAAAGTTTTAAATTCTATTAAACCTGATGATTAAAATCTGTGTTTTACTACACAGATAGAACTTTAGCTTGCATGATTTTGAACAGCATGTGGATTTTGATTTTTTAAAGTGATAATGCATTAAGCACATATTAGTGTGAAAATGTGTCAAATATGAATGCAGACATATTTCTATTAACATCATGAGCTTAAAGTTAAAATTCTGTCCAGTTATTCTATGTGGAAAGCTATTCTAATTATTTTCTTCACAGAAATATAATATTACCTGTCTATATTAGTCATTAAAGCAACAGAAGTTGGGAGGACTACACATGACTGAGAGCCAAGATGGTAATATATCTCTATCTCTTTCTCTATCTACACACACACACACACACACACACACACACACACACACACACACACACACACGCACGCACACACACACATATATGCAGTTAGAGTTCTATGCAGGGGTTCTAGCCTAAACCAACTTCAATTTTCCAGTCAAATCAAAACCAGATATGCTCTTACTACAGAAAACTCATTTGCATTAGGCATTTAAAAAATAGCCAGAAGCAAAATGAATGAAAACACTGAAACATTATGAACAGCAAATAAATCTTTCATGGTGAGTTTTCAGATGTAGCCTTATAAAAGTGGAACCACCTATTATAGTGAGAGGGAAATTCAAAGAGCTTAGGGTGGATACAGCTGGTTACATGCACAGGCACAAAACTGTTGGACACTGTGTGGCACTTGAGATTAAACTTCTGAGTCATCTCTTAGCATCACAGAGTAATGCTCTTGAAAAGGTCTCCAGCAATCACTTCCAAAATTCCCATAATGTGACATGGGGATAGCAACTTTGTCACACATATAATCTTTTAGCCATGCTCAAGCCAGAGTAGAGAAACTCATTCTTCAAGGCCAACTTCAAGGAAGAAGGATATTGATTTATAGAAAATGACACCAGACATAAAGGATAATGATACATAGATTACAGATGCCACTTCAACATATGGAAGAGTTCTTGAATCAGCAAATGAGAAGGGTCAATAATGTGAAGAGTGAGAGTGAGATTTATTAGCCGGCTTTATTGCTTTGTGATTTATGAATCAACACAGATTGCAATGATGTAGTATCATACCTGCAAAACGATGCACTAAAGGTTATTAAAGCATATAGCAATGCCTTTTTAGTTTCACCAGAAGCAGCAAATATTTCCAAGTGCACTTTCTTCATGCAAAGAAGATGAACTAACTAATAAAAGAAATCCAAATTGTGTTTTCTCTGTACTTTGGTTTATTTTGATTTGGATTTTTATATTTGTCTCATTGCTTTTTTGGTGGAACTGTACATGTGACTGACAAGAACAATGAACAGGCAAAACTTCCATAGACAGGAATCGAGGGACAATGTGAAAACGCTGATATTATCATACGGAGTCAAACACTTGCTTTGCTGTTCTTCATTCTCCTGGTTACTGACTATTCTTAATCAATATGCTTGATTGCTTAGGGACTCCTAGTTCTTCCCTGAAAACTTCAACTGTAGAACCATTAAATTTTACCCTTTCAACATTTCAATATAAGCAGACACTGCTACAGTTACACTGGTATATGAGGATTGAACACTTGAAGGTCATGTGCATTTTAATGAAACCTTGATGCATTGCTTTGTGACAACTATAAAGAAGCCTGCATAACACTAGGCAGACAATGCTGTCATTTACTAAAGAGAAGACAAGGAATCTACCATTCAATTTATTCATTTCCAAATATAAAATCATTTTCTAAATTTGCTTTCACATGGCTATGTTTTAAAATAACAATGGCTACAAATTGATAGTCAGAGACAGAGAAGGACAGATTTCCATATCTACACAAAGAAAGGAGAAAATAGTCTTATTTGAAAAGACCTATTACCTACTACTATTTAATGAAATAGTAAAATCAATTTCCTTCTTCATTGTACAAAATTCAGATTTAGTTTAACACATACTATATTTTTAGGTAAAGCACAGTAACATTTAAATCTATCCCTGTGTTGTTCTAAATAATAGATTTTTATTCATGAATGTTAGTTTTCATTTGGTTTTTCAAAAGAGACAGTAGAAATAATATTTACTTTTAGAGAATGTTGCTTACCTCTTTTAGACACATTATGCCTCTTCTGCTCTTTATTTTATCAAATCTGTGAATAATCATGTCCATCTCCAATATCCTGTTGCCTCAGGTTATGAAAAATTGACTATGCATCAGTTTAGCACACATTCAATTATATTTTCTCAGTAGTGCAGCCTAAGATTGTGATTTGTGAACTGTCAGATCCATCCACTTTCTTGTCAAAATACTGTTCAACTATATTATATACAGTCCAACCATCTGTCACACTGACAATTCTAACACATGCTATTTCCTTTAGATAGCATGCATTGTTAAAATTGGACACAATGCTCTGTTTCTTTCCAACCAATATCAAATCTTTTTCCCTTTGATCATAAGCTGAAGGCTTCAACTCTGGAGCATTTTCTATTCTGCTCTACTGTTTATTATGTTGAAACATTTACAGCTCAGTTGACAACACTTTAGCTTTTCCCTAAATCCATGATTTATTTTATTTGTGTGTCATATATTACTCTGGAAGCTGTGTAATGTTTGAATAAACTCGCTGCATTTACTGGGTGTTAGACTGTAGGAAATAATCTTCATAAGATCAGCTTTGTTCCAAATGACATCGTTTCCAACTGAGAAGCCCCATATGTAAGGCTGGGATACAACAGAGCAAAGCTCAGACTAACAATAGGCAAACAAAGCCCACAGTCTCCATACGACCACTGTACAAGCCCAGTGTTTTTCTATAAAGCCATCTTGAACATTTCGACTTTTAGCAAATGAAGCCCTAAAGCACTCATCTGAGGTAAACATGATAGTCTTATTTCATAATTAAGAAAATATTTCCTTTGTTTTTCTGACAGATGGCTAATAAAAAAGCAACAACAACAATAAGCATGAGACAGGACTAATGTGAAGGAATGTCAAGTTCCTACTTAGAATGATTTTTCCTGAAGAAAGGGCTTTTGCTCAGGCATTGATGTAGTCTTAGTGTCCATAAAAGACCCATTCAAGGAAGGCAGTCAATAAATACAGATTGAAAGATGAGATGCTTGTTCTTCTTCTACATATAACTGTTGTTTTGAAATGTCATTGAAATCAGAGTCATGCCTGCAGTTACCTTTCTTCAAGTTATCTAACCCTGATGATTCTATTTCAAAATCACCCTTTCCTCTAGAAACCACTTGTGTTTTGTCTCACTCACCACTTTTCCTTGCCTCTTGAAACAGTCTCATCATGTAATTAATATATATATGTACATATATATTGATTATTTCATAAACATTTTTGAGTTTATTTCATTATGTGAACCCCATAAGTTCAGATGTTTTCATCTACTTATCTTTCCTTCCTGATTGTGGTACCTATGATCATAATAAAGCCCAGAATAGAGATTGATATGGAGTGGAGACTATACAATTTGTTGTAGAATGAAGGTATAGGTTGAGGGAAATAGGAAAGAACTACTTGATTCTTTTTAATTGATAGAATGCTAAAAGGTTTTATATCTTTAAAATGTAAAATTATCTCGGCTAAATACTCTTGGCTTTCATATGAAACACAAATCTTTGTGTAGTTAGATATTTAAATAGAGAAGCATTAAATAATTTTGAAAACTAGAGATGTGATAGGTATGCAGATAAACAAGGATATGTCTGTTAACAGACATAATGATAATATTAGATAAATATGTGAGTATGTGGCTATTTTTCTGTGTCACAAGTTCCAGGAATTTGTCTGTTACATCTTTTAAGGGTGCTTTGTTATGTCTACTACAATCACTGACATGTATCAAGTACAAGCAGTTCTACACTTATGATGACTTGGCTTAAACTGTTTGATTTTATGAGTATTTGTAAACATTATGTATCCAAAGAAATGTAATTTTCATGTGCTTTCACTTTAATCTCTTCTTGAGCTAGTGATACAAAATATGGTTATCTCTTTAGAATGTATCTTCCTATTAGCCATGTGACCCATAGGTAAAGGACTGATACTTTGCAGTGTATTGTATTTGTAACATCATGTTCAGTACATTAAACTTAATAGATACTTTTAATTTATTGTGTTTTTATTATAAATGGTCTATAGAGATACATACCATCATAAAACAACAAGCACCCAAACTATGTTGCTGATATGTTCTACATTCTAAATGTTTCACCTAATTTCTTTAATTATTCAACATTCCTGTGACAGTTATTATTTTCCATCATTTTAGAAAGTGTAAATACTATTTCAAAGAATTTTGTTATAAGATGAAGTTAGGTGATAGTGTCACTTCAATTATGGGGCATATATATTCTACAAAAAGTACTGGACCATAACATAACACATCCAAAATAGTCCAAAGAAGCAAACAAGCAAATTTCCTAACAGAGGAAGTAGGAAGTAGGGTGAAGAATATAATACTTAATGATGATTTTAGGAACATATTTGAAACTCTATGTAAAAAAGCTAAATCAGTAGAACATCATATACACCTTAAGTTGCTAAATATATAAACATGTTTTATTAATTTTGTAAAAGACTTGAGGCTTATTTTCTATAGTGGATGTAATAAGATATCAGCTGTAGAATTTTATTAGGGGTAGAAAAAGAGTTACATTAAGCAACATGGAAAATCACAGATGTGTATCTGCATGGCTGTGGCAGTGAGGGAGATGAAGGAGCCATGTGCCTGGGTGCACCTAAATGTGGCTTAGTGCATTTGCCTTCTGCCTATGAAATAAATCAGTGCAAACAGAACACAAAATTCAAATTATGCTTAAATATATCCTAACATATAAAACTGTTTGGAATACATTTGTTTTTCAAAACATGTGTTAGAACTAATTGCAGAAACAAGCAGAAATGTGTCTTAGAGAAGTGTCTTTCCTTAATCATTTCCATGCTCTTTATACTGTCTTCTTCTTTACATGCCTTTAAAAGAGTAATAAAATTAGATACAAAAATAAAAACTAGTTAGGGATGCCTGCACTGAGATGTACTTCTTTCTCAATATTTTTAAAGATACTGGTTTTAAAAAAAATTGAATGTGGGAGCAGGGGCTGTCCCTAACACTTTGGATGACTTTGGGGAACCTACTCCTCAAACTTAATTGTCTTCTCCAGTCTTAAAACAATGAGAGGACATTAGTCCTACCACAACTTGATATGCCATGCTTTGTTAACAATATCAATGGGAGGCCTGCCCCTTTTGGAAAGAAACAGAGGAATGGATTGTGGATGGAGGCCAGCAGAGGAGACTTGGTGTAAGGGAATAGGGAAAGAAGAGAGGGGAAACTAAAGTCTGGATGTAAAATAAATAATTTTAAATAAATAAAATTGAACCTAGGTGAAGAGCACTCACATATCTGTACATCACATGGTAGGATTAACAGGAAATCCCCAGGGCATAATTTCAATAATGTGCCCGTTCCTCAGAAATACTCTTGTGATTATTTCCACAGGCAGAAATCCATCTTCCTCAAGCTCCACTGGACTCCAGTCAGCTGAACCTTAACACCGCTACATAAAGAGTTAGAAGGCACTTAGATGAGATGTACATTTCAAGTGTTTTTTAAGCACAAAGTACTTTACACCTAATCTAATTTTGTTTGCTCAGTAACCAGGTAGAAGTTCTGAATTAATCAATTTACTTTGCAGACCCTGAAACAGCCTCAAGAAAGTAAAAAAGCTTTAAGAAAAATACATGAGCTAACTAGTAGATGAGGAGTTCAAAACATATTTATCTAGTGGAACAAGGGAAATTAACAGAATGGGTAAAGGAGAGAAAAAGGAGGGCAGGGTAGAAAGGAGAATATCCTCAATGTACAATATGCATTGTATAAACAGTAAAATAAATGAAATAAAAAGTATATAGTCTACTAAAGAACTATAGGCAGATAAGGACTATTTAAAGCAGGAGAAATAATCTTCTTCAGGAGGAAAAATAACTTGCCAAATTATTATCCATTACCAAATGTTCATCCCTGAAAACACACATGTATGTAATATTAAACAGACTGAGTTCACAGGCACATATTTAGGTGTGTGTGTGTGTGTGTGTATGTGTGTGTGTGTGTGTGTGTGTGTGTGTGTGACAACAATTCATTAAAAAAAGAGGATATAAATTTGAAAATTAGAAAGGAAGGTTATATGGGAGGGTTTGGAGAGAGGAAAAGGAAAAGGTAAATGAATATATAATTGGTTGTTTTAAAGGAATTCAGTGTTCAAATAAAGATATTAAAACTTCAAATAATATGTATGTCCATTTTGTGATATTGTCTTTATAATACAGCCCAAACAAAGACAAAGCAGAAAAGATTTCTGCCAGCTATTCCCATTTACTCTTGTAATCCATGTTCAGTAATTATTAGGAGATATAACACTCTCAAATTGGCTTTTCTCTTTTTACCTTGATTATAACTATGTTCAACCATTTTTTAAAGCACCCAAACTGTGAGCTTATCTTTGTCTCCCCCATTCTTTTTTATTGATAATTTATGGCTATTTACTGGTTACTCTCTCAAGGAAGCTCATTCACATATCAATGTCTGATAGGAAATAATTTTAATTTATCTGTTTCTGGAAGACAAGAAACTTACAAGATTTATTTTTTTTCAAGTTCATCTTGGAAAACTTCAGCAATTGTGGTTTGCCATTATGAAACCTGTGATGTGTGAGCACAATTAGGCCTCAGAAAATGGGTCTTTGTGAGTACTCAAAAGATAAAGCTCCTTACCCTATGGAGCACAGTGTTGGAAACCTGCTTTTATTTTTTGTATATTTGCAAGGTTGCTAGTTTTGTGGAACTTTGTTAAAGTGGTGCATTCTGTTTCCCTTTCATGAATTCAGTGTAATAAGGACAGGGAAACTATTCATAACATGCTAAGAACTTTCACAGAAATCATTATTTAACACACATATTGATTGGGTGGATGAGTTGGGTCTTTCTTAGACCTCACAGTCCTCAAGGACTCAAATCCTCAAATTCTCAAGCCAGCAGGCTTCAGGT
Source organism: Peromyscus californicus insignis (assembly GCF_007827085.1). Classification (NCBI taxonomy): domain Eukaryota; kingdom Metazoa; phylum Chordata; class Mammalia; order Rodentia; family Cricetidae; genus Peromyscus; species Peromyscus californicus. Next base: position 44,593,344 of record NW_026294491.1, on the reverse strand, counting down.
CCTCAAGGTTGCTAAACTCACCTGAATATATGAACAAGTCTTGCTTTTAAACAAAGTGTACGCAAGACTTGAATGTTCATAGTTCTTTGATCTAAGCACTCTGTATTTCCCAGAGCACCACATGTTGCAGTAATAGTATGCAGGAGTCTATCAGCTAAATAACTAACACTTATATGAATCTACTAAGGAAATACTCCCTTTTGACAATACAAAGAGAGCAGAAATTTATTAAAATTGTGTTAAGAGATAATGCTAAAGAGCAGACTTGAGATCTGATTGAGATTTCATATGGATAGTGTTATTTTATGAGATTCTTAACAGTCACCTTCTGGGCAGAACAGAGACTCAGGCTCACCACTGTTCCTGTCTACTCCTGCTTACATTGAAAGAGGGAGATCACATACACAGTGTGTGTGTGTGTGTGTGTGTGTGTGTGTGTGTGTGTGTGTGCATGTGTACATGTGTATGCTTTCTGATACAGTTTTGGAAAGCACTTGAAAACTTCAGAATGTTTGAGGGACTATGTAATGCATTGATTTTATATTTATTACTCATAAATCCAATATTTTAGGACATGAAGTTAGTCTGAAAATCATCTTATATACACTTATTTATAGAACGCTCTTGCTTTGGTTGTTTTGTACTTTAAAAGATGAATAGAGGCATGCAGATGCTTGAACCTTGTTTAGTTTGGTTTATGATTATTTTCCATGAGTGAATAGTACTGGGAAGCTTCTGAGTGCCTGTTCTAATAGCTGTTTTGATGCAAGGCTTTATAATTTAGGTGTGTTGAAACAAACTTTGCCACACTTCATTGCCTTGTGGAATGTGACTCACTTGTTATATGATTCCTTTCCATTGAAATGAGGGTATTTCCATTTCCTTTGCAGGGCACTAGTCACGAAATGCCTAAAGCTTCGCATAGCTTAGGTAATGAAACAGGTCACAGAGCTCTTCTATTAATTGTTACTTGGCATTAGGAAGTTGCACCGACTTGCAACTTTCAGTGCCTGACAATTTCCATAAGCAGTCATTGTCATTTTGGGATGAAGGTCTTTAAGCTTTTGTTCATTCATTTTCCACTTTGATTCTTGCATCATTCAGGTTTTTGTTGTTGAAACTTGTTTGCTTTTTCCTCCAATGCTCTAGGGTTACCATATGTTGCCTTTTCTTACTCGTAACTTTTACTCAATACGAAGTTCTTACAAATCCCCACCCCCCCAGCAACCTTTTCTTTGTCACTGCCAAGACCTTTCCCATCACCTTGTTTCCACCACTGCTGGAGCTCTCGAACATTGACTATTCACATTTCCAGGGAGCCCTGGCTTGCATTGGGCAAGGCCTGTCCCTGTGTGGTAGGAATTCTTTAGGGACATACAATGAACATATCCTATCATCCCAAGAAGAGAACCTATGACAGACCAAAATAATAACTGTGACAAAATACAACTTGGTGAAGCAATGAGTTTTTATTCGGCTTACTAGGAGGAATGTGAGTGAGGGGTTACTGACAGAAATGAACAGGGATGACTAACAAGCAGCTGCATCACTAAAACACAAGTGATGTCACACAGAAGCTGCAACCTTAGAGATCACTGCAATACATATATACTGTGTGATATATATATACACACGCAGTAAACTGCTCTAAACAATTAAAAAACTTTCATGAAAAATTACCCCTTCAATTATTTAATCATACATTCAACCAGAAGCATTAAGATATTCCTGTTATTTTTAATTCTTTTTATTATTCTATAATATCTATTGTGCCTAAATATCTTTATCATTACATTTTATACCTATGGATAAATACATTGCATTAATCATATTTCTCCCAAAATATAATGAAAAAATTAATGGGATGATGTACTATATTCTTTTAATTTTCCCTTGATTCCCAAAATTAAGAAAATAGGTTTCTTAGTATTTATAGTCTTATAAATGTTGATATATATAACATATTGAATATTATCATTTGTTATTGTGTATGCTAAGTAAATGATTTATATATTTATTTATTTTTATTTATTTATTTATTTTTTAATGCTGAATGCCGTTTATGGAGGGAGGTAGGAGGTCTTAAATACAGGCTTACAGCACAATGGGAGAACCCTGGAGGGCAAAAGTTCACTACCAATGTTTGACAATCTTGCATCTAAGCTGTTAATGCCCATTATGCAGGATACACAGACAAGGAACTTCCCTTAAGCATTCAGGAGGGTGGAACCCAGCAGGGAATTAGCATAGGGAGGATATCAAGGTCAAGGTCAGCAAGCAAGGCAACAGTTACCCAAAACGGGGGCCAGGGACCTACAGGTCCCCCTTTTACTAAAAAATGAGCTTCTGACTTAGTTTGCGTGGGACGTCAGCAGGTTACCTTACCCATCATGGAGACGCCTGCCCAGACCACACAGGCGCTCTGTCTTAGGTTGGTGAGCACCCCCCAGGCATTACCCATCTGGGAATACTCATTATCAACAACCTAGATGCCCGTCAACTGAAGAATGGATTAAGAAAATATGGTACATATACACAATGGAGTACTACTCAGCAGAGAAAAACAATGACAGCATGAAATTTGCAGGCAAATGGATGGAACTAGAAAAAATCATCCTGAGTGAGGTAACCCAGACCCAGAAGAACAAACATGGTATGTACTCACTCATAAGTGGATTCTAGATATTAAGCAAAGAACAATCAGACTGCAACCCACAGAACCATGGAGGCTATATATATATAGCATGGGGGACCCTAGGATGACTGTGGCTTATAATAAGTTTTGGTTTTACTCAATTGCTGAGCAAGCCTCAACGAAACATTTCACTATTAAGATAAGAATTTATACTGTATCAAGCTGATAATAGGAAAATTAATTAATTAATTAATTTAAAAAGAAAAAATAATAAAAATAAAAATAAAAAATAAAAGAAAAATTTGAACTATTAAAAAAACAAACATATTTTGCTAAAAAAATAAATGATGTATATATATATGTATATATATATATCATACATATATATGATAAATTTAGAAGCTCTATGCCCTTGGTCAGTTATATTTTATTATTAAGAAAACATAGTACAAATTCAACCTTGCACAATGATTTGTGGTATGTATACCATGTGTTATATGGAAAAAACTGGGAGTTTAAAAAAGAATTATATGTTTAAAGTGTTAAAAGTTTTAAAAAAAGACATTCTGATATCTGAAAATAGAAATTACTAGGTTTGATAAAAATCCAGTATTTTTTCTACCTAGAACTGCTGTCTTAAAGTCTATCTGCTTCTATGTAGATCAAATATTGGTGCATTCAGTTGTTGGAAGATACAAGGTAACTAATTACAGAATTAACATTTAATTAATGTACTATTGAGATGAGAAGTTCTTTTCATAAAATTTTTGTAAAACACGTATGGCCTTATCTTTCGTATAATATTTTTTCATTACAAAAATCTTTCCCTTAATATCAGGGTCACAAAATTCTTACATTATTTTCAGACTTATTAAAGGAATCAAAAACTATATTATCTTATACAGTGAAACGCAGACCTCTGTTTTTGAACTATGAAATAAGTTGTCTTCATCATAATTCAAACTATTCCCCAAGACCTTTCATGAAAACGTTTATAAATATTAATTGGATGAATTGTCAAATGAGGTAATGTGCCCTACTCCAACCATGTCCTGAGGAGAGCTAAATGAGCAAGTGAGATTATGTTTTATGATCAGACAATGACCTGTCATGTCTCTACAAATATTTGTTATTACAGAATAAACCTAGGTAATGATCTCCAAGTATTACACTCTGAATACTCTCACACCACATCAATGACATTATTAGTTGTTACTAACACTAAACATTATTAATATTTTCAATATTTGGATTCATTTGATTTTTTTTCAAATTGAAGTTAATTATTTTATTTTTTTTTTTTGGTTTTTCGAGACAGGGTTTCTCTGTGTAGCTTTGCGCCTTTCCTGGAACTCACTTGGTAGCCCAGGCTGGCCTCGAACTCACAGAGATCCGCTGGCCTCTGCCTCCCGAGTGCTGGGATTAAAGGCGTGCGCCACCACCGCCCGGCTTGAAGTTAATTATTGTTGGTAAATTAAATTTATCTGCATTGTGGCCTGTAACAGCATGTCTTATCTGCTGAAGAAACACAAACACAAAGACCATGCTAAGAATCATATAAGTTTTATTGTTGACTTTCTAAAAGGATCAGAATGAGAACACACACACCCCGAACCTATACTTTAATCATTTATTTGTTCTTCAAGGTCTGTTGTTCTACAACAGCTATTCCAATTCCTTCCTCTTTCAGCTCAAATTCCTCTAAAGTCACTTTGCCTCCATCACATGTCAAAAGCCCTTTTCTTCCAATCCTTCACTAATTTAATCTTGTCTTTTATAGAATCATTTCATTAAATAGCTATAACCTCTACAATCAAAGCATAGTTTAACATCCTAAATCAGACTTATATAATCATTATTAAGTGTGACAGTAGAAAGTAAGAAGCTCTGGGGCCATAAAGGGGTATTAAATGTGATTTCAATGAATTCCATACACATATAAAATTGTCAAAAATAAAAATTATCTATTGATTGAACTTTAGATCATTTTACCTGGAGACTCTACATAGTACACTGTTTCCATAAAGTGCGTGTGAATTTTCTCCAAAGAAATAACTTTCTGAAAGATTATTTTATTGATTAAGTTATGTGTGTATGTACATGGAGGTATGTGGCCATGAATGTAGTTACCTGAAGAGGTCAGAAGAGGGTGTTAGATCCCTTGGAGCTGGTGTTACAGGAAGTTATGAGCCAGTCAAGTTGGATGTGGTGAACTGAACACATGTGCTCAATAAGGACAGTGCATGCTCTTAACTGCTGGCTTATCTCTGTAACACCACCACGAAATTTCATGCATAGAAAACAGATAAAACTAATCATACACACAAAAAGAGATACACAAAAGGGAATGGTATGTATACATGCATTGTTTCATTCAAATACAATGGTAAAATATTTGAGATGAACTACTTTGGAATCTTATTATATTAATTTTCCTGGGTAGATAGAAATGTGTATTCAGATAGGGTACCAGGAAAACAAAGAAGAAAATCTATTCATGTCCAACTTTGTTAAATATTGAGTTCACTGAGGTTGATTATGCTATATGGGTGAGGGGTAACTTACAGAAGCATGGGTAATTCAGACATCTGCATCAGAAAAAAAAAAAAAAAAACTCCAGCAAGAGAGTGCTGCATCATTATTGGGCAGAGTTTCTGGGTAACTTGCAGGAAACTCTACCCAAGAGACTTACTCCCTCAACCATCATTAATTGTTTACATAAACAAAGAGAGGGAATACTTGAATTTTATAAAATTCTTGATTAAGTTTCCTATGAGTCATGATCCTCAGAGCACCCTGTTTTCCTTCAGGAGGGATGTGTCAACAGGAGGTATCATCTATTCAATAAATTTGATAGTTTATTGTATGTGTCACAGAGCAATGATTCTTAGTCTGGAATTTTTGCTTGAATTCAGTATCATTTAGGCTTTGAGAACATTTTAAACATTTTAATTTAGTAATCCACCTAAAAAGAAGAGATATTACACATTATATAGTCTTTACATAGCATTGAACAGAGAATAATCCTTTACGCTGTACAGGAATGATAACATTCAAAGAACAAAGGGGAAATGACAGTAATACCTTCTATTTAGAAATGAGAAAATCTCATTCCTCTTTTAACTCATTTATTCACATCAAAATTGAATCATATTCATAGAATTCCAAATTAACACATTGGTAGTCTGTAATTAAACATTCTTAAATTTTTTAGCTAAATATGTGTGTGAAAAAATGAGGCTAAATTTTCAAACTTTGAGTTAGTTTCTAAGACTATTGCATATATGGTTGCTAACTTTGGATCTTTAGACGTGTGTACTTAAATTAGTGTCCACAAAAATCAGAAAACTGGTACAGGGCTGGGAGGATTATCAGGGGAAGGGAGATAGAACACAGATGGAATGAAGGGGGTTAGGAATCTAGCAAGGCTTCAGTGATGTGGGCATTTGATCAATGAATTCATGTATAAAAGATTCTTAGCACTATAGAACTTTGCCACATGGAAGACTATTGCTGTTGAGGAACACACAAACACATACACATGCACACATGCATGCACATGCACACACACGTATGCACACACATTATATATATATATACACATATATAACAGATATGGATAATTTTAAGAGGAGTTACCCTATAAAAGATTAGCAATGCTTCTGCCAGACACCAAATAAAAGCCTAGTTTCAGGAACAGGCCATTTATCTTTTATTTGTCACTGGTGTCCTAGAGATACTGTAAACATTACAGCCCATTGTCGTTGCTCTTCTTGATCACCTTCCAAAGCTAGTAAGATCAAGAAGATCACCTTACTAATAGTAAGGCCCTATTTCAGAAGACACTACAGATTTCAGTTATAGTACAGGAAGAAATCAACCTGGTACTGATTTGGAATATTCATCCCTATTGCCCTAAAGTTCTATGCTCACCATAGGGAGAAAGGTAATGTAAAGTTTCATTCCATGAGAGAAACCTACAAGCTACAATAATGCCTGGCTTGTCTAGATATGACCATTGGCACAATGGTGGCACAATTGTTATGGGAGTAACAAGCCACTTTCTGGTTAACTTTAAGGCCCACTACATAAGACAAGTCCTATGCCTGGTACCACTAACCTGGTCAAAAACCCATGGCTTCCCCAGCTTAGGACTTTGGTGAGACTATTATCCTATAGAATGGACACAGTAATAAACTGCCTCCTGATGTTTTATCTTTATATTCTTTATGCCTATATATTAATTACCTCTCAAACTTTATCAGAGAAGATGATTTTTGCTGTATATTAATACAGAGAATTATAATTGATTATCACTCAGAGATTAAGACTATGGAATACTCAATTATTTATACCATACTCCCTCCTCTTAAGACTCAGGAATTATCACAGAAGATTACAGTAAGCCTCTCTAGCAAAACATTATTTGCTGGACAGAACAGAGACATTGTATACATTAAACCATAGCCACTGTGACTACATGCACAAGCCCTGCTTAATATCAAGCCAGTCAAAATCCTAAAATGAACAGAAGAATTATTAGTGATTGATTGATGCTGGGATAGGAGGAGTCAGTTTCATTCAGGAATATAGCCCCTGAGAAGCTACACATGGTCCAGTAGATGGTCCTATAGCTCCTATATACATGTATATAGAGGCAACACTAAGTGGAGTTGGTGGTTTTTACAAAAAAAAAAATGCCTGGAATTGGGAAGGAAAAGAGGGCATTTGGGGGGAAATAAAAAAGAAAGAATGAGGAGTAAATTTGATCGAAACACATACTATATATACAACAATAAAATATTTGAAATGATGAATTATAGTAACTTAAATAAATACTGACTTAACAGAACTGAAGAGCTAGCTCAACAATTGAGAGTGCTTGTTTGTCTCACAAATAACTGGAAATCTATTTGCAGCACTGCACTGGACTGCTTGTAACTACCTGTAGCTCCAGCTCCAGAAGATTTGATGCATTATTTTGGCCTCTGTGGGCACCTGTATGAGTGTGCACTGCTGAAGCATGGAGACACACAGACACATAAACACAGGTAAAAACTGCTTTAAAAATACAATTGACTTACATTTCAAGGAGTTTTAGACATTTTATTTCAGTCTTTGCTGAAGAATTTCAATTATAGATCGCGAAAGACAGGGGGAAAGGCATATTTAGACCATCTACAGATATACTTGTTTTTGGTTTGTTTGTTTGTTGGCAATGTGGCAAACAATTAGGATTCTTCACCTTTAAATTTTCCATGTAGTTTTTGTTTTTGTTTTTGTTTTTGTTTTTTATGGATCAACATCAAAAACAAGCTCCGGGGACTTCAATAATTAAAGTACCCTTTAAGTTTCAAAGTATATAATTGTGTTTATTATTTTGAATTTTATTTCCCCTATGGACAATGGAATAAATTATTTCAATCATTCATCTGACACAAAATCTTTATTTTTAATTGAAAATCGATGTTTTATGCAATGTATTCTGACTATGGTTCCCCTTCCCCAACTTCTCCCAGGTGCTTCCCACTTCCCACCCACCCAAATCAACACCCTTTCTTTCTCTTTCAGAAAAAAAAACAAAAAAACAAAAAAAACCAGGCATCTAATAATAACTGTAATAATAATAGACAAACAAATAATGATAATAATAAGAAACAAACCAGAGCCAAGTAAAAGCATGGGAAACACATACAGAACAGAGCACAGAGGCTGTGGCAGCAATTCACAGGACCCTCACTGGTCTATACAGTACTGAGAGGGGAAGCAGACACAAGCCCCCATCCCTAAGAAGCTACTTCCAATGGATAACGTCTCACAAAGGAAAAATTACTTTTCTTCAATACAGGCTCATTAGATCTACAAATCTCACATAAGGACAGGCCCCATGCCCAGCAGTAGATGACCAATATAACAAATTCAATGACACAGAATCTTGACACTTCTTCAGGGTTTGAGTCCTACTGTGCCTTTGTCTCAGTTGGTAGAATCACGCATTAAGAAGTTTTCCTGCCAGAAAGAACACACACTAATTGGTCTTGGAGGACCTTGCATTGTGTTAATAAGGTTAATAAAGAGATCAAAATAAGTCTAACTAATTAACTCCATGATTTGCATACACCCACTCTGACAAATTGCTTTCGTTGAAAGTGTTAGGTTCAAAGTGCCCCCAACCCCCCCTCCGCCCCCGCACGCACCCCCAAACACGGAAGTGCTGCTAACAATGTCTTAAATGAAGACAGGGCTCAGCTCAGGCTGGAGTCTGACCAATTAAAAGGATTGCGAACAGATTTTTTTTTTTTTTTTTTTTTTTTTTTTTTTTGGTTTTTCGAGACAGGGTTTCTCTGTGTAGCTTTGCGCCTTTCCTGGGACTCACTTGGTAGCCCAGGGTGGCCTCGAACTCACAGAGATCCGCCTGGCTCTACCTCCCGAGTGCTGGGATTAAAGGCGTGCGCCACCACCGCCTGGCGATTTTTTTTTTTTTTTTTTTTAAAGGCTATTCTCAACATGCCTGAGAAACCCTAGAAAGCAGGTTTCTCTGGTTTTTTTTGGAAAAGACATTACTTCCCTTATCTACCCCTGTGGCCAACAACCTCTGCAAATGGGGCATCTAGTTCCCTATTAACTCAAATATGCCCACAACAGCTCAGTCCCCCACACAGCTCCAAGGCTACACTGGTTCGCATGCCCCATCCCACTACTCTAACCCCAGTAAGTTCCAGCTCACAGGCGTCATACTGCCCCAACCTGTCCTTTTAAAACAAGAAACCCTCTCTTCACTTTTTCCTGCCCCTTCTGCTCCACCCCAAACAATCTTGGCAGCTCAAATTCACCCAATAACCCTTGCTTTCTACCCATGGTATCATCTCGTTCAATGGTTTCACTGTTCCATCACTTACAGAAAGGTAGTTTAGTGTATTGCCCTCAATTTACCTTGAAGAATAAATTATAATATGAATTATCTTATGTGTAAGTCAACATTGTATATGCAATATATGAACACTTCTATATCATATGTATTATTTATGTTTATATTTGCATATATGTATTTATACAAATTAGAAATAAAAAGGTACTATTTTATAAATTGCCTTTGTTTAGCTTAACTTCAAGTTCACAACTCACCTATCCATCTAGATTTCAACCCACATTAGGGGTTGTAATAATGATGTACATTTTCTGTATTGAATTCTGTAAATGAGGATGATTATACTTAGAAAAATAAAGTATTTAACATGCATCTCATGAATGAACCTGTGTCTGAATATGTTCTATCTGCTCTGAAAGGCTAGATATGGAAAATATGTACACAATGAAAAGAAATGGATTTTGAAACCAGCTCTATTATCAGCTAGACTAAGTTTGAATACTTAGTGCTTCTGCATCTGAAATTTCTCATTTGTACAATGAAGGGTAATCATTAAATAATCATGTTTCTTTTTATAAGTTGTGTTTATCAGAACGTATTTTCTCCTCTAATTTTCTAATCTTTTTTTTTTGAGTACATCTTCTACAAAATATCCTTATTTTCTTATTAGTTCTTCATGTTTTATAAGAACAATTGGAAGTCATTTTTAAAATGTAATTTTATAATAAATCATAAAGTAAATTCCCAAATTGCTAGCTGATGGGCATAAAAAAGCAGGTCAAAAACAATTTTGGAAACATGCCTAAAGAAAGCACCACCCGCAAGATAACCAGTTTGCAATAGCCCATGATTTATTAATTTTTGTGTTATAGAGTAAGAGTAAATGATCTATCACATTAATAAATAGCTCACAGTTTAATAAGAGCAGCGTGTGGCCATATACTGGCCCTCTAGGACAAATGTTCCTCTCTGGCATCTTTCTCCATTATAAACACAGGCACTCATGTTTGTGGCTGAGGTCTACAATTTATATGCATATTCATTTCTTTAGGAACAATAGAGGTGGTTTATAACAAACAAAATTTGAATTATGTCTTTCCTGACAGTGTTGGACTTATGTATGCATATATAGATTTTAAATAATTAGGCAGCCAATTTGATTTAAACTTTCATTTTGATATTTGAAATATGAATACATTAACAAATCTATAAAAAGGAGAAACAAAAATAAAATATTTATAAGAACATAGTAAGAGCATGAATCTGGATACGGAAATAAATACTCAGGAAAGAACTCCATTAAATGTCATCCTTTTAGTCTTAGGGCATTTATTCAGCAAGAAAAATAAAAATTTTATTTTTACAAATAAAAATTTAGTATCTAAAGTATCATTATTACCTTTGTCACTTTTGTTGGTGATTCCAGGACTGAGTATAGGGATTTCTACATGCTAGTGAAGCACTCCACCTCTGGGCTGCATTGTAAGTGCTAGTGACAAGTTCAGAGGTCACCATATTCATACAGAATTCATATATTCAAGTAAGAAAATACAAGTCATAAAGAGAAACAAATCATAATATTCAAAAATAATTTCAAACACATTCATTGTATTATTGGCCATCAATTATCCACTGTGTGTGTGTGTGTGTGTGTGTGTGTGTGTGTGTGTGTGTGTGTGTGTGTGTGTGTTTGTGCTGAAAGGAATGATAATGAAATTAGAGGCCTTGCTATGCTTGGTAAGTGAGCTACAAATGAGCTATGGTCCAAACTCCAGAAATATAAGGTATATATTTAAATGTGTATATGTTTGTGTGTGTTCATAGGAGAGTTTATGTATAATATATGGATGCTCAGAGAAAATATATAAAAGGGTGTCAGGTTCCTTGGGACTCAATTTACAAAAGGCTTCGAGCTATGAGACACAGGTTCTGGGATCTGAACCTGGGACTTCTGTCAGAGCAGTAAGCATTCTTAATCACTAAGCCATCTCTTCAGACCTGTCAGAAAGTATTTTAACATTATTACATATCATTTTTTGTATTTCTACAATTGCACAGGTATGTATGTTGTTTGTTGATACATAGGATAGTAAATGTGTAAGCAACTGTGTTTGCCCTGTGTAGTAACAAATATTATAAAACTAAACACAAGAATTGATGAAGTGTAAAGTGTCTAAGATGTTTACCCCTGCTGTAGATGAACTGCTGAAGCTTTCAAGGTTCTAACAAAATACAAGAAGCTCCTGGGTCCCTTGGTCAGAGAACAAGGAATTTATCTGCCATAGGAGGGAGAGCAATAATAGCCTCATTGATTGTTTCTCAGAGCAATGTAAATTTTACACATAGGATGTATTTACATTACAAATGAAATCATACAATTTTAAGTAAGGATAGATAATCTTTCACAAGGGAACTGCTGGAAAATCTGCCATGTCTGTGCCCTGAAAGGAGACATTATTCTTTTCCTGAACAGCAAAATAGACTTCAGTTATCCCTAATGGAAGAGAACATCCTTATGAAGATAGTTCAGATCACTGCTATGCATATGAGATGAAGAAGCTGGAGATGCCATGGAGAACTCTCACCCAAGAAATAATTGCAGGTTTATTAGATTTGGAGGAAACAGACATTCCATCTAAGAACTTAGAATAGGTGTTGGATTCCCACTGATTATTTAACCAGAGGCTTTGTATGTATTAAGGAAAGACTATGTGTGTCAGAAGACACACAGGTCAGAGGAGCATGTAGGAATCCCTTATTTATGTCAACTGTAAGGCCATAGTGATCAAACACTCATCATCAGACCTGAGGCAAGAGGCTTTACTCTCTGAAGTCACCTCACTGAGCCTACATCATTTTTAAATAGGTCACTTCAGTACTTTAATAATTAGATCCCCAAATAAGTTAACTTTATAATGTAGATATTTATTTTCCTCTTATCACAGTATGTAGTTGGAAGTTTTCCTATATCCTAACCGGCTGGCATTTGGTACAAATCTCTCCCACTCATGTCCCCCAAGTAAATACACAGAGGCTTGTATTAATTATAACTGCTCAGCCATTAGCTCAGGCTTATTACTGACTAGCTCTTACACTTAAATTAACCCATAGCACTTACCTATGTTTAGTCATGTGGCTTGGTATCTTTTTTCAATTCTGCCTTGTCATCTTGCCTCCTCTGTGTCTGGCTGGTGACTACTGATTCAGCCCTCTTCCTAGAATTCTCCTCTCTGCTTACCCCATCTATACTTCCTGCCTGACTACTGGCCAATCAGCATTTTATTTATCAACAAAATCAGAGCAACACATATTCACAGCATACAGAATGACATCGTATAGCAACTGTGTGATGATTATAAGTCTTATACAGGTTTATAATTCACCTCTAATTCATGAGGTCATTCGCTCATTGTTGTGACATCTCTTCCAGGTTTTTAATTATTTTTAAAAAATAAACATAGAAAACTTCTGCAGAATCCAGATGGAAAATGTTTGAGATGAGTCATAGATATTTTATGTTGTGGTTACATATCCCAAGAAATTTTCCAAAGCTTTCAAATTTACAATGGTTCTATTTATGATAAATGCATCAGAGATACACATTGTGAACAATATATTCAGAATTTTGACATCAAAGTTTTTTCCAGATTATGGATGTACTGTCTGATATGCAATCTTAATAGGGAGTGTAACATGAAGCTATAGTTCCCAAGTTGCAATGCGACCATGAGGGTAAGCAAATACTCCACAGAGTAATGTATCTAAATTCTAATGTTAACTAGGATACATGTATATGATAAACTTTGACTCAGAATACTTTCTATTTATGGTGGTTTCATCAGGATGTATCCATATACTTTAAGAAACATTGGTATTCATTATCACCTAGTCTAACCTACCTGCAATGAGGACTGAGAAATATAATCCAGAGAAAATCAGACATATACTCAGTTATGATTGTCTTGAAAACTGTAGCTATCTGCCATGTCGGGAGTGATCAGGTCCTTTTGTTCTGACCTCTATCTGTTTGCTACCAACCCCATAGGATTTATAAATGCCAATGTCTTTATCTGCTCATAAACGGAGCAAAAGCTTTGCATACATTTAGTTCTTAAAAGAGTGAAAAAGAGTATTGCAATCCTGGTATTACTCAATCATAAATTTTATAATAACAAATTAAATATATCCTACCTTCCATATTTTTATTATTAGAATATCTACCTTTCAACACCAATAAATAATATTACTTTTGACCAGTACATTTTTTACTCTCAAACCACTTATTCCCCAAAGAATGGTTGTACGGTAAATATTCTGATACTAGATTGTTTGAGCTCATGTCTTTAAATATTGATGCTGGTATTCACAGTGCACAATAGAGACTATAGCATTATGTATTCAATAGAAGTTTAGTAAATAAACAGATGAATAATGGATGCATTTTCTGATCCTGAGTTCTTCGCATGACCCTTGATAGCACAACTTTTAATGAATCTGGAAAGTTGCTGCAAGAACTAAGGAAACATTGAACACAAGAGGGCTAGACCAATACACTGAGTGTATCCTTTAGGTGTCTTTAAAAGCATTTCTCTTAAATATCTGAAGCAGATCTTGACAATATTTTGGAATTATTTTATAAATCAAATAAATGGATATATACTATACATTGTAAGTAACAAAAATGTAGTTAGTAACTTGCATTTTTCTTTTTAAGTAATGTGTTTCCATGACTATGACCTTGTGTGTAGGACTCATTATCTCAGTTCTCATGTCAAGCATATTTAAATACATTATTTTTTTTAACACAGAAAACCATGAGCTTGCAGAATGCATGTTTGAGATGGAAGGGCTCTGTCTTGGCTCTTTATGCATGAAGAAAGAGAAAGTAACTTTCATTTTCTACACTCACAGAAATATCTATCATTAAGAACTATTTTTTTCTTTCCAAGATTGTTTTTCTTTTAAATTGTGTAAAAATCACCCAAATGTGTCTGAAGCCAATTATGATAGAAGATAATGGCAATCAAACTTACATTTAGGCAAAGATGAATCACAGAAAGTGTTATCAATTTTCAGCTGAATAAAAAATAAGGTTCTGTTTATGATCAATAATAAAGGGTAAAAGCCATTACTTTATTTGATTATAATAGTCACCTTTTGATGTTATTGTGTTCTCAAAATTAATATTAAAGAATCTAAATTAGCCGGGCGGTGGTGGCGCACGCCTTTAATCCCAGCACTCGGGAGGCAGAGCCAGGCGGATCTCTGTGAGTTCGAGGCCAGCCTGGGCTACCAAGTGAGTTCCAGGAGAGGTGCAAAGCTACAAAGAGAAACCCTGTCTCGAAAAACCAAAAAAAAAAAAAAAAAAAAGAATCTAAATTAAATTCAGTAAAATCCATTTAAAATATTTAAAATAACATTTTCAAAGATAAAGGAATTGTTTTGGACATTTTAAGTTTTAATATTCAACAATTATCATTTTGCTTTATGACAGAATGGAAAGAAATATTGCAAAAGTAATATATGCACAAGAGAATTTTAAATATTGTTTCCTTAATGAAGATGTAAAGCCATGAGGTTTTAAATGCCTGTAATACTATATAAACAGAAACTCTCCCATGAAAACTTAATTTTTATGTATTATTGCATTTTGGCTAAAATGTAGTATTTCTTTTTATCCAAATCTTCTAATTTAAGTTGGCCAAGCCTGTAGTGAAATATGGAATAGATGGTTAAAAGCAGCAAGGTATATTATACCTTGGGACAGTATATTTAATATTTCATTATGAAATATAGAGTCAACCACTCCTTTTTCATGGGCAACCACTATTAAATTAAGGAAGTTTCTTTTTCTATGTAGCTAGATGACTTTTCTCAAAAATGAGTGTTACAAAGTTATAGTATTTTTGTTTGTTGAAGTGATGAGGTAATATTTTATTTGTTCAATATTACATAGACTATTATGTGAAAAGCTTAAACCTAGCATGAATACCTGAGGTGAGTACTCTTGATTAGCGCTATGTACCTCTTCCCATAATATTGCTTGACTAAACTGATAATCTGTTTAGAGATTTTGCAGCAATATTTATGAGAAACTTTGGTATATAAAAATCCTTTTTGACAACAAAGAAACATCCCCATCCATGAGAGAGGCTAGCTATTCTTTGAGCAGTCATTAGTTACCTTTAGTTCTTTGTCTAAGGGTGGAAGCTTGCAAAAATGTCCCCCTTCCATGTTAACATAGCCATTTGTATTGCATTTATTTTGTTCTTGTTTATGTAACATATTAAGTATTTAATAAATAGTACAGCAGTGGAAATTGCATGTAAATTGTAGCAGTCAATATGAGAATTAAGATGGAATACTAGATACCATGAACAACTACAAGGAAGGAAGGAGAGGGAAAGGATGCAAGGGGAAAAAAACAATGAGAACACAGGAAGACAAAAAAAAAACCATTATATCAATAGTTGTGCTAAATGTCATGTGAATAGATCAAAAATCCAAACAAATTACATATTTTCAAAGGGAAAATATCTTGTCAGTGCAGTCACTCTTGTATGGTATCAATGGACATGCTACTGTGAACGGAAAAAAAAAATACTTGCAGGGTCCCAGCAGTAGACTAAGAACTAGAAGAGATGACTATCTGGGAGAAGGAGAATTAGCCTTTACCAGGATGAGTCCCTTTATTTCTTCTCCAACACAGAGTGGTCAGCTCTAAATTCATATACACTAAAAGATCAAGAACAGACTGAAAAGTTGGTATTTATATACCTGTGAATGCATATACACACATAATAATAATAATAATAATAATAATAATAATAATAATAATATAATCAAAGAAAATCAAACCATCAACTTGAGAGTGGAAGGGTATGGAAGGATTTGGAGAGAGGGTAAATCTGAGTGACTGGAAAAAGGAAAGCAAGAAGGGAAAGTGATTAAATTCCTTTTCAATTAAAATATATTTTAATAAATACAATAAAAAGGCATAATACAGTATATAAATATTATCTAACATCTCAAGGTGTTTTTCTTTATACGTGCATAATAAACAGAATATAAATACAATAGCTTTCTTTAAAGTTATAGTTTTAAAAAATAACAAAATTATAATAACATGTTGAGATATCAAGACTCTGACGTATTGCAGTTGTAAAAGGAAAATGAATGACATTGAAGGGAATTTGACAGTACAGATCTGATTACATTGTCATCCACTACATTATCATACTAGCAGACCTGCATTGTGGAAAATGCACAACAACAAAGATAAACAATACAGACACTAGACTAGTCCCAGTAGTGTTATTTATAGGATTAAGAAAATGAACATCATTCAAATGCCTATCTAAAGTTGACTTATGGGAAAAAGATACATCTACATAGAGATATAAAAAGTATTGAAAAGATATGGCTTGCTCTGAGTAATACACAGACTGCAGGTTATTAAAAAGATTAAATGTCAAAGAAAAACTATGCATCTTTCTGTGTAAAGAAAGTAATACTCAGACACATGTCCTTCACATGCCAAACAGTACTTACCCCTTTTCTCTCTCTCTCTCTCTCTCTCTCTCTCTCTCTCTCTCTCTCTCTGTCTGTCTCTGTCTCTCTCTCTTTCTCTCTGTCTTTTTTCTCTCTCTCAAGAATACTGGAAACATATTAAAAATTATTCATATAGCAAATATCTAAAGGAGAACAATGTAGAATAAGGAGTATGGAGCATGGTGAAGAAGAGAAACAGTAATCTTACAAACTACTAATTTTACTGATTCTAAAGCTATGGATAGAATTCTGTTATATAAAATACATCAAAGAAGTATTTAAATACGAATTTTGATACAAGGTAAACCAATATATTTAACTAATACTATACTAATAACAAATCTCCATACAGAAAAGAGTAATTCAGGTGATTTTTCAATTAACATGCATGTTATCTGTGGCCCAATGGGATATATTCTGAGACAACAAAAAATGTGACAAGTAAATCAAAAATACTCATTTTCATAGAACTATATTGCATCCTCAAACAGTCATGAAATACATGACAAAAGCAAGATTTGAATTAGGCAAAAGGTTTTAGCTAACATTAAAGATTTATGATTATACTAGGGGATGTCTTAAATTACATATTGACCTGATCATGAGAGGCCTCAATACTTCACTCTCACCAATGGACAGGTCATCTACACAAAAACTAAAGAGAAAAATACTAGAGCTAACAGATATTGTAAACCAAATGGACCTAGCAGGTAGTTACAGAACATTTGACCCAAACACAAAAGAATATACTTTCTTTTCTACACCTCATGGATCTTTTTCTAAATTGAACACATACTTGTACACAAAGCAAGTCTCAACAGATACAAGAAAATTGAAGTAACTCCAGGAATCCTATCAGACTACCATGGATTAAAGATAGATTTCAATAACAGCAAAAACAACAGAATGCTTATGAATTCATAGAAACAGAACAACTATCTACAGAATGAAAAATAGATAAGGACAGAAATTAAAAAATAAATTAAAGTCTTCATAGAATTCAATGAAAATGAATGCACAACATACCCAAACTTATGGTACACAATGAATGCAGTCCTAAGAGGAAAGTTCATGGTACTAAGTGCCTACACTTTTAAAAAATGGAGATATTTCATACTAGTAACTTAACAGCATCCATGAAACCTATGGAACAAAAAGAATTAACCATACCCAAGAGAATTTGACAGCAAGAATTAATCAAAGTGTAGGTTGAAATCAATAAAATAGAAACAAAGAGAAAAATACAAAGAATCAATGAAACAAGGAGTTGGTTCTTTGAGAAAATCAACAAGATAGACAACCCTTATCCAAACTAGCTAAAACACAGAGAAAAAATACTGAAATTAAAAAAATCAGAAACGAAATAGGGGACATATCAACAAACAATGAAGAAATCCAGAGAATCATAAGCACATACTTTAAAAAATACACTCCACCAAATTGGAAAATCTAAAAGAAATGGACAATTTTCTGGATAGGTACCACTTAACAAAGTTAAATCAACATCAGATAAACAAATTAAATATACCTTTGACCCCTAGTGAAATAGAAACAGTCATTACTCCCAGCCAAAACAAGACCAGGGCGAGATGGTTTTAGCACAGAATTCTACCAGATTTCAAAGAACAGTTAATGCCAATACTAGTCAAATTTCCCATGAAACAGCAACAGAAGAAACACTGTCTAATTCATTTTATAAGAACAGAGTTTCTCAGATACCCAAACCACATAAAGACTCAAAAATGGAAGAGAATTACAGACCAATTTTCTTTATGAACATAGATGAATAAATAACAAAATACTTGCCTATCTAATCTAAGAATATATCAAAAAGATCATCCACCATGATCATGTAGGACTTATACCAGTGATGCAGGGATGGCTCATTATATGAAAATCAGTAAATGTAATCTCCCATTTAAACAAACTGAAAGGAAAAAAAACAAGATCATATCATTAGATGGACACAGCTCATTTGACAAAATCTAGCACCTCTTCCTGGAAAAAGTCCTGGAGAGATTAGGGATAAAAGGGACATACCTAAATATTAAAGGCAATTTATAGCAATCCTATAGTCAAAAATAAATTAAATGTAGACAAAACTCAAAGAAATTCCACTAAAATCAGGAACAAGACAAAATTGTCAACTCTCCATATTAATTCATTACAGTAAAGTTTTAGCTGAAGCAAAAAGACAACAATTTGTATCAAGTGGATACAAATATGAAAGGCATAATTACAACATCCTTATTTGCAAATGATATGATAATATACATAAGTAACACTGAAAATTCCACCAGGCCACTCCTAAAAACACTTTCAGAATCATTGCTAGATACAAGATTAGCTAACAAGAAGAACAAAAAATCAGGAGTCATCCTAGAGTCAAATGACAAATGAGCTAAGAAAGAAATCTGGGAAACAACACCTTTCACAATTACCACAAATAATATATCTTAGGGTAACTCTAAAAAAGCAAGTGAAAGCATTGCATGATTAAAAACATGAAGTCTTTGATGGATGAAATTGAAGAAGGTATCAGAAGAAGGAAAGATCTCACATGCTCACGGATCAGTAGGATTAGTATATTAAAAATGACATTCCTACCAAAAGCAATCTACAGATTTGATGCAACCCTTATCAAAATTTCAATATAGTTCTTTACAGACTCTGAAAGGACATTTCTCAACTTCATGTGGAAAAACAACAACAACAAAACAGGATAGTTAAAACAATTCTGAACAACAAAAGGACTGCTGGAGGTTCCAACATTCCCAATTTCAAGTTGTACTACAGAGTCACAGTAATAAAAACCACATGACATTGACATAAAAACAGATATGTTTATCAATGGAATCAAATGTAGACCCAGACATAAACACACACAAATATGGACACTTGAATTTTTTTATAAAGAATCCAGAAATACACAATGGATAAAAGGAAGCATCTTCAACAAATGGTACTGGTCAAACTGGATGTCTGCATGTAGAAGAATGCAAATAGATATTTAACACCCTGCAAAAACTCAAGTCCAAGTGAATCAAAGAGTTCACTATAAAACCAGTTTCACTAAACCTCATAAAAGAGAAAGTAAGAAACAGCTTTGAAAGCATTGGCATAGAAGATAACTTTCTGAACAGAACACCAAGAACATAGGCACTAAGATCAATAATTAATCAATGGGTCCTCATGAAAATGAAAAGCTTCTGAAAGGCAAAGAATATCATCAATTGGACAAAGCAGCAACCTACAAAATAGAAAAACATTTTTACCAACTCCACATCTGATAGAGAACAATAACCTAAATATATGAAGAACTGAGGAAAGTAGATATTTAAAAATAATCCAACTAAAAACAGAGAACAGGTATAAACAGATGATTCTCAATGGAAGAATCTCAAATGGCTGAGAAACACTTAAAGAAATGTTCAACATCCTTACCTATCAGGAAAATGCAAATCAAAAGTACTTTGAGATTCCATCTTACACATATTGTAATGGCACAGATCAATATCACAAGAAAGACTTCATGCTGACAAGGAAGGACAAAAGTCCTCCATTGCTGCTGGGAGAGCAAGGACAAGCACTATGGAAACCAATATGGAAGTTCCTCATAAAGTTGGAAAACTATCTACCTCAAGACCCATGTTCATTAAGGCTTTACTCATAATAGGCAGAAACTGAAAACAACCCAGATGTCTCTCAAGAGAAGAACTGGTAAAGAAATGTGGTATATTTACAACATGGAATATTACTAATCTGTTTCTAAAAAAATGACATCATGAAATTTGCAGGCAAATGAATGGAACCAGAAAAAAATTCTCCTCAGTGAGGTAACTCAGACCCATAAATATAAATATGGTATGTATTCACTCATAAGAGTATATTAGCTGTTAAGTAAATGATAACCAAGCTGTAATCTGTTAGGTAAAGAGGATGGGCCTGGCAGGGGGAAATAGGGATATCTCTGAGAAGGCAAAATGGAATAGAATTTATGGGCAGACTGGGGGCAGGCAGGAATGGGAGATAGGTATCAGGTGATGGAGGGATGGGGTAGAGGGAGATAGTGCAGAGAGAGACAGCTGAAATTAAGCAAGTATAGGGGGAGTAGTGTGGAAACCTAGTACAATGGAAACTTCCTGATATCTATGAAGTTGATCCTAATGAGGACTCCTAGTAATGGAGGATATGAATTCTCAACTGGCCATTTCTTTTAGCCTGGCAAGGCTTGCTGTGGTGGAACTATATTGCATTTCAATTGAGTTGTTGGCCAAGGGGGTCCCATGGAAATCACCAAACAACCCAGACAAAAGATTTTGCTATGACAAAAGATTTCTTTCTGAAAACTGACAACATGACCTCATTGCTAATGAAAACGCCTACACAAATCATGGAACATGGAGAAAATGACCTGGTACTTTCATGTAGCCCTTACCTTCACTATGTTCTAGTCTTTGGTGTAGAAAGGTAACTTCAGTCTACTGAAAAAAAAATGAGGACACCAACTCATCCACCAAACTTTTGACCTACAATCTGCCCTGCCTCCATAATATTCTGGGGCAATGGTGGTACAGAACTTTTGGGAGAAGCTAACCAATGTCTGACTGGACCTAAGGCCCACCCCACAAGGAGGAGCCCACACTAATACTGCTTGGGTAACTAAGAACCAGAGACTAGATTGGACAGAGAACTAAGGTAAAGCCAAACACTCCTTGATTTAAAAAACTCAATAAAATGATTGCTAATGATATTCTGCTATACTCATATACTCACTAAACTAGTGCCTTATCCATCCATCACCAGGCTTTCTCCCACAGTAGATGGGAACAGATGCAGAGAGCTACAGCCAGACATTATGTATAAAGAGAATTGAGAGTTGAGGTGTCTCTCTCATTTGCTCTTTTGTTCTTGTTCTCTCTCTCCTTACTCTCTCTTTTTCCCTCTTTGTTTTTCCTTATGTGTTTAATCTTAATACAGCATTTATATATACATATATATATATATATATATGTATGTATATATATATTAGAATTCTCAAACAACTTTAACATTTTTAAGGTAACTTGGTTTTAGGGATATCAAATAACTTGACTAAGATTACACAGCTAAAATGATACAGGATCTGTATATGGATTGCTTTCTAGGTAATTCATAACCTGAATGTTTGCTATGAGAAGTGTGACCCTTGGATCAGTTTTATATTCTATTAATTTTGATAAGTTTGTTGACCTGCTAGAGCTTTAATTCTATTATTTGTAAAATGAGATATTTTCCAACTATATAGTAGCTGTAGAAAATTGATGAGATGTTTTATAAATGAAAATATTAAGATCAGAAACAGTTATTTTCCAAAATAAAAGACCACACATTATGTAGAAAATGTTAGGGGAGTTTTAATTACTGTCATTAGGTTAAAGATATGACAATAATCTCTATTGGAATGATTTATTTCATCACACCATTAAGTAAGAAGCCAAGTAAGAGAAGCTAGCAGTAAAATATTTAGTAATATTCTAATGATTAGGCAGAGATGCTATATAAGGAAAGATACCCATGGTGGGAATGTGAAGAGGTATAAGAAGCAGGAAACATTAAATGGAGACATGACTTAAAATCTAGATGCAATTTAGAATGGAAGGAAAGTGAATCAAAATATATTAAATCCTTAGTACTCTAAGAAAATGATACTATTACAACTGGTACATGAAGTTTACGAATTTGGGAGAGGCAATAAATACCCTAGTTTGCCAACTTGAGTCTGGCAGGGGTGGATAGCAAGTGAGTTTCCAGCAGTCTGAGTGTAGCATCAGAGTAGTTCTGGCATGCTGGCAACAGAGGGAACATAGGAGACCCTAATAGTACATGGACACATGGAGTTTGAGACAAAGGCTTAAATGATTAAACAAGTTTTTCCCAAGCGTTTAGAGTAGAATAGAGTCCCATTGTAGAAATGGCTTCCTATGTATACCAAAAATCACTAAAGCAACAAGAAAAAAGAATTTCAACAAGTTATTTGTTCAGGCAAGAAAGAGCAAAATTGTAGCCAGAAGATTTCTCCAGAGGTTGGGACAAATCTCTCCTACTCGTGTTCCCTCAAGTAAACACACAGAAGCTTATATTAATTAAAACTGCTCAGCCATTAGCTCAGGCTTACCACTGTCTAGTTCTTACATTTACACTTAGCCCATTTCTGTTAATCAATATGTTTCCACGTGTTCCGTGGCTTTACCTGTGTACCATTACATGCTGCTCCCTGGACAGCCGGCTGGCATCTCTTGACTTAGCCTTCCAGCCTTCCTACAATTCTCCTTGTTTGCTTATCCTGCCTGGCTACTGGCCAATAAGCATTTTAGTTATCAACCAATCAGAGCAACACATTCAGAGCATACAAAAAGACATTCCCCCATCACAAAATCAATAACAACACACATGCATGCAATGACATTTAATGAATGCTACACTTCTTAAGCAATTAGAAGCATTTTTTCCCATTAAAAAACAGCAAATACGTGGACAGGAATCCAAAAATATGACCCATTTTTCACAGGAGTGCACATACTTCTGCCTCGAGATACTCCAGGTAATGACGCAAGGTCACCACATCAGGGCAAAATGGCATTCACCTTGTAGACAATGAGCATGCTTTCCCCATATAAGCAGAGAGCTTGGATTTATTAATAAAATTTCTTGAATTCTTTTCTACCGTGAAAGAAAAAAAATGAACATAGTTTGCCAAATTGAAATATTAGTGAGTTTTATTCTTATGAAGTAAGAACATTCTCTCTCTTGAGCACCTATTGAACAATTTTCTACATGATGTTTCTGTTGCCCTCTTCTACAAAGGTCAGGATCATGAGGACATCTGTACCAGCACTCTACTCTACTGAGAAAAGAGTTAGATTAATGAATGACACTTCTGAGAATAGATTTTAAATATTTATTGAAGTTCACAGGCCTCTATGCAACTTTTATACGACATCCTTCTATATCACTAGTCACAAAGTCTATCTACATATCTACCTTTTGATTGCTAAATGTTCATGTCCTTGAATTGAATTTGTGAGCTGCTTCATTATGTTTCTATTAGTTACATCTCATTTATTTAAGCCCTTAGATTATAGTAAGTTTTAAAACATGTATTATATTCACTACTAAATTTACATGCTGATTACATTAAATATAAATTAATTTCTCTACTAGAATAAAGTAAAGGTCTCTATTTACTTGGCTGTTCCTTTTTTGTTTTTTTTTTCCTTAGCTAATTATTGCTGTGGAGCATTGTGTGAATGCAGTGTAAGGTACTGCAGTAAAGATTAGATATAATAGGCATCATTAAACCAGTATTCTGATTAACAAGATAAAATTAATACCTCTAACACTTTCTGAAAATTCCAAAGAATAATGCATTCAAGAAATGTCAATTCCTTTTTAAAGATCCAAAGATTAAAGATTTTCCATGAATAGTGTGAATACATAAAATTGACTCATTTTAATTATATGCAAAAAAGTGTTTCCTTTCCTGGGGGAAAAGCAGAAATAAAAGAAATGCATAGCTGATATACTAACTTCCAAAACTTTTGTGGCTTCCAAGAAACCTCCAAGTTTCAAGTCATTTCAGTGTTATGGAACTTACATGTTTTATTGAGGGCAGAGAATTAGATTCCATATTCAGCAGTAATAAGCATGTAGCTTTTTAGCATCAATTTATGATAAAGGAGTTACTACAAAACACTACACTATCCTCATGGTAAGGGTAAATGATCTCATATATGTCCATTCAAGGCAACCTTTGCTGTCTTGGACAGCCATGAAGTATTTATTTGTATGATGAGTGAGAAAGGTCATGAGTCCATTAAAATAGTATTGGTTATAATAGTATCATACAACTGAAATCATGTCCAGATATTTTGAAATTTTATTTTTATCATTTAACTGAAAACATTAACTTGATTGTAATGCTTTAATTTATACATTTTACAGTACAGAAATCAAAATCACATTTTATATATTTAGGTGCAACTGCAGTCTTTGAGGGGTTTTACCCATATACATGCTCATGTATATGGAATTTGTATAAAACATGTTATTTATATGGCAGCTAGGGCTTATGCCACTGTTTTTGAGTTCATCTGAAGCAGATAAGTGAAGTCACGAACAATAGCTATGAATGTGACCAATTGCATTTGTATATGGCAATGTTATGTCACAATATCAAGAAGTTACTTGGACACCTCTGATTTAAAGTAACCCATTCCCAAATGTAAGTTACTGCTACCAATATATGAAATATGATGGAAGTTCCTCAGAAAGCTGAAACTTGATTTACCCTATACCCTGTCTGTTTCACTGCTTGAGTATGTATCAAGAAGAAATGAAATTAACAAAGAAAGAAGATTAACATATAAAGCAGTTACATGAACACCCAAGTTTATCACATTGCTATTCCCAGTAGTCAAGACATGCAATAAACGTGTGTGTTCATCAAAGAGGGACTGAAAAAACACACAGCATATATATACATACATACACACATACAACACACATATATATGTGTTGTTGTTTGTTTGCTTACTCGTTGTCTCTTTGGGAGCCCATGACCCAGCTCCCAAATGAATCACACATGGAGGCTTATTTCTAATTATTCATGCCTGGCCTTAGCTTGGCTTATCAACTAGTCAACTTTTCTTAACTTAAAGTATCCTATCTTTTGCCTCTGGGCTTTTTTTTTTTTTTTTTTTTTTTTTTTTTTTTTTTTTTTGGTTTTTCGAGACAGGGTTTCTCTGTGTAGCTTTGCGCCTTTTCCTGGAACTCACTTGGTAGTCCAGGCTGGCCTCGAACTCACAGAGATCCTCCTGGCTCTGCCTCCCGAGTGCTGGGATTAAAGGCGTGCGCCACCACCGTCCGGCGCCTCTGGGCTTTTATCTTTCTCTTTTCCTGTATACCTTTCTTTATTTCTTATTCCTTGGCTTCCTGTGTAGCTGGGTGGCTGGCCCCTGATGTCCTCCTTCTTCTCTTACTACTAGATCCCTTCTCTTCCCAGATTTATCCTCCTATATATTCTCTCTGCGTGCCAGTCCCGCCTATCCTTTCTCCTGCCTTGCCACTGGCCGTTCAGTACTTTATTAGACTATCAGGTGTTTTAGACAGGCACAGTAACACAGCTTAACAGAGTTAAACAAGTGCAACATAAACAAAAGTAACACACCTTGAAATAATATTCTACAATACATATTTCAGAAGAACAGAAATTCAGATCCCAGAACCTACAATGTGTGTGCCACTAACTCGTGTAATTCCTGCTTCAAAGGATCCAATGCCTGCTTCTAACACCTGCAACCATACATACACACACACACACACACACACACACACACACACACACACACACACACACACCCACACACACACAAAATCACACATACACTCATGCAGACAATCACACATAAATAATAAATAATAAACTATTAAAAATGAATGAAGAATACATCTTTAAAAGGTTTGAGTTAAAGACAAAATTGATTCAAGCAAAATGCTTCTCACTTCACCTTTTAGAGGAGTAAGATAAAATAGAAAAAGACAGAAGATATTCAGTAACTGGTAAGGAATATGCTAGTTTTTAAAATCACATCATCACCAATCTTTCAAAGTCTGAGAGTACTTCTTTCAAGTAACCTTTAGGATGCTGTCAATGTTTCACTTCCCTGGTAAGGTTAGAGCATAGGAGTGGGGGAAGGAAACGGTGTGAGTCCCTTATCAGTTTTTCAGGCCCTGGTTCAAGTTCAACCAGAAGTGTTAAGTTAATATTTCTTTTCTTGTTGTCAGGAAGAGTCACAGAGAAAAATTTATTACTTACAGCTTCTATCTAGTGTGCAGTTACTGAATCCAAAGACCAAGAACACCAGCTTTGGGAAGCTCTTTATCCAGTCATGAAGGTCTCTGGAATCCAAATTGATTGTGGAGGGGGAACAATGAGAGAATAAAGGGTGGAAATTATATATTTTAGAGGAATTTACATTAGTATGTATGCAATACAATATCCCCATCATACAGAGTAATAAAAAGCGAATGTCTCTCTGCTATTTCTTTTATGCCTCCCTTGAATATTTTAAAAGGCTTGAGGGAGGTTCAAGTCCCATTATACTTAAATTAGAATCCTAGTTTGGGCAAAGAGGAAAAAAGTTTAGTTTTCAAAGTCATCCAAACAGGCCCAGTTCATGAGAGAGAGAAAACAATACAAAACAATACAGAACAAAAGACTCAGCGTGAACTTTCTTGTACCCTGATAACCAGAGTTGCTGTTGCCCTGTGTGATAGGATCATGCATTTGAGTCTTGACAGGTTGCCATACTGTGCAGACTGCACCACTGTGGCTGAGCAGGGTGATTTATACGAGGGGCATAGATCAGGGAATGGATGAGAGACTAGAGTACCAGTTAAATGGAAACACCATTACAAAGCAAAAATCTAACAAGCTAAATATGAGCTGCATGAAACTGCAAGATAGAGCTATGAAATGCTTTCTCTGAAATAATCTACATGAAACCCACAACCTGAATAATTCAGTTATTTAAAAGAACCTTAATGGTAGGAGGGGTCAGCTTACAGAGTGACGCCCAAATTTTAGAGATACACAATTTCCGTATGGTGGGTATCTCTGCGTTAGTTTATGTGTATAGTTGTGAAATGATCACAATTTGAGCTCCCACCATCAGGACACTCTAGGTTGATGTTGTTTTTAAACGTATGTCAAATTTTGCTTATGGCATTGAAAGGTATTACTTCAGAGAAGTCTCTGCAAAGTGCTTACCACGTAACTAACAAATGGATGAATTTTATCCTTTTTATTACAACAAACTATGCAGTCCCAGTAAGTTAACAAATGAAGATGTACCTGATTGAGCTTTCGTCTCACATCTGTAAACCGGCCAAGATACTGTTTCACAGAGAGAGTGTAATAATCTCCTCAATATGCTATAACAAAAGTAGCATGTACACACTGGATTATTGACAATGGAAATCTGGAGCTTGTTAATCCAAGGTCAACTTTCCAGCAATTCGGGGTACAATGATGGCTCCCTCCAATTCACAGATGCCTCTATACCCTCATGTGGTGCAGGTAGCTAGGTAGCACTCCACTGTAGCAGGAATCTTAAAAAGTCTTATTAATTAAATCAAACCTAAGGCCAGTTATTGGAGTGAATGCTGGAAGATCAGAGAAGCAGAACAAGCCACAGCTACCGGAACAAACCTCACCTCGCCCAATCCTCAGCTGATTCCTCAGACTGGAAGCTTCTGTGTCCTCATCCAAATGGAACTCAGCTGAACTATGCTGCTCAAAGCCTAAAAGCTTAACCGGCAAGCCAAATGCTTCTAGTTTCTGATCTTCACGCTTTATGTACCTTTCTGCTTTCTGCTATCACTCCCTGGGATTAAAGGCTCACTTTCTGGGATAAAAGGTATGAGTCACCATGCCTGGCTGTTTCCAATGTGCCCTTGAACTCATAGAGATCCAGAGGGATTTCTGCCTCTGGAATGCTAGGATTAAAGGTGTGAGTGCCACCATTTTCTAGCCTCTGTATCTAGTGGCTGTCCTGTTCTCTGACCCCAGATAAGTTTATTAGGGTGCACAATATTTTGGAGAACACAATACCACCACACTCCACAGTTTCCTTTATAAGGGAACCAAACCAATTGAGAAAGTTTCTCTATCATGTGCTAATCATATCCCTAGGCTATACTTTCTAGTACCATCATCTCACAGGGGATTTGTTTCAATGTACAAAAATTTTGAAGGTGCAGATAATACCTGTTACTCTTTCTTAGTTTCCTTTAAGGTTTTCTAAGTAATGTCTTCCTTCAGACAGCTAGAACTGAAGAATAAGTTTGAGGAGCTATTTCCAGTCCTGAGACTAAAGAAAGTAGTTATCTGTGAGGAAGTCACAACTAGAGAACCTGAGGGCCAAGGGGAGCTCTTCTCAACACTTTGAGAACTGAATTAAAACAACAGGGTCCTCGTCTCACTAGTTCCTAGAGAAGGGCATTGGTAAAGCAGAGGAGCTACAATTAGAGGTACCCCTTAACATCCATGAGACAGAAATTTTGGAGGCAAGCAGTGTAGACCTGAGAATTCTTCAGCACTTTTGTGTCTGAAAAAGGAATTGTATTTCTCCCTTAACATTCATCTGTAACTTTGAAGGTTTGGTGTTTTGGTTTTTTTTTGTATGTTTGGGTTTTTGTCTTTGCTTTGTTATTTTGTACTATTGTGCTCAAGATTCTTGGATGAACCCATAGAAACATATGAAGGTGCATTCCTGATGCAAGCAAAATAAATTTTTTTGGCCTGGTTAGTCAGTAAAGGCTTCATACAATATCCAGTGTAAAGTATTGAATAGAACTATAGCTATGAGAACACAAGAGTGATCAAAAAGCCAAACAATAAGCATTCATTAATTAGTACTACCAACATTTGGGGGGTGGATTTTTGTGTTATCAAATGAAACTTTTCTTGGACACTTTGGTAGGCTTTATTTATGTCAGTGATCTCATGTTATAATTTAGACTACACTTCAGTCCTTTGAAATATAGATGGAAGCTTTATTTGTTCATTTGAAAATTTGACATGACATGATTCTTGCTTAATTTACACCGATTATAGTGTTACTCTATTCACAGGAAGGCAGACTTTATGAAAGGAGACAATTTTTTTTTTTTTGGTTTTTCGAGACAGGGTTTCTCTGTGTAGCTTTGCGCCTTTCCTGGAACTCGCTTTGGAGACCAGGCTGGCCTCGAACTCACAGAGATCCACCTGGCTCTGCCTCCCGAGTGCTGGGATTAAAGGCGTGCGCCACCACCGCCCAGCGAAAGGAGACAATTTTATAACTTGATGTCCACCTACAGACACTGAGTGGAAAAAATTCCTTCCGTGAATGCTTTCTTGAAAGACATGATTCTTGAGTTCTTGAGAAAGAGAGTCTTGAATAATAAAAATGGCCAGTGGCTGGGGAAAAATGTGCAGCTCAAGAGAAAGAATTTTCAGTAGCAAGTTTTCAGAGATAAATGTTCTAAGCAAAGGAAGGCTAGGAGCCTCACATTCCCCGCTAAAGACCCAATCACAGCGAGAGAAGCAGCAAAGCCATTTCTTCAGTATGCAAAATTACGTACCACAAGAGTCAGAAACACTTTGCACATCTAACTAGTTCAGGATAATTATCATTTTCACTTTTAATATGAAATCTGATTTTAAAGGTGTCTCATTCCCACTCTCATTTTGAAAAGAATTAAAATAAAAAGAAATGGGATTTTAAAAGCAAATAAAATGCACACAGCCTTTATCAGTTCTGAGGCCCAAGTGACCAAGGCTCTGAAGAGATTTGCATTTATTAAACTATGGGCCAGTGCTCCCAAGTAATTAAAAGGGAATTGCAATATTTAATTGTGTCTCTTAAAGAACATTAGTGGAGATTCATTTCATTACACACAGAACTGCTGCTCAAACCCTCTTTTCTTCTTGTTTTCCAACTCAAATTCCGGTCCAGGACCCTTCAGTCACTAATTTCACTAAATAACACATGGACTTTCCAGGACATTTTCCTCCCTTTCCTTGTCTTCCTATACTCTACACATACACATTTCTCTCTTCCATTTTTGTGTGTTTTTATTGAAAATAATTTTTCATATAATATATTCTGATCATGATTTCCCTTCACCGATATCCTCTGAGGTCTTTCTTACCTTTCTACCCACCCAATCCATGCCTCCTTTTTCTCTCTCATTAGAAAACAAACAGAAACATTAAGAAAATAGAATAAAGAAAAAAGGAAGAAAAATTACAAGAAACACACACACGTACAACCCATTAAAAACACAAAATCAGAAACTGTAAGGTACAAACAAAAAAGCAGTAAGAATAAAAAAGAATCCCCAAACAAAGCAATACAAGACAAAAACACCAGGAATATGTTTTGTGTTGACCCTCTACTTCTGGGCAGGGGTCTACTTTAAGTGTGGCTTGTATAGTCAGTGAGACTGTTTGAGAAAACTAATTTTTGCTTTACAAATATATGTCAGTTGGAGATAGCTCCTTGGTTAGGATTGGATACCTGGATCTCCATCTCCATCTCAGCTCTGGAACACTATCTGGCTTGAGCCCATATAGGTCTTGCCACAGCTCTGTGAGTTCATGTATACTTTAGTCCTGCTATGTCTGAAAGATACTGCTTCCTTATTGTACTCCATTACCTCTGGCTCTTACAATCTTCTTCCTTCTCTTCTACATCTGAGCCTTGAGGGGAGGGGTTTGATGAAGATACACATTTAGGACTGAATACTCCAAAGTCTCTCTCTGTAACATTGTCCAGTTGTGGGTCTCTGTGTTAATTCCCATTTACAGGAAGTTCTGCTATACCCATAAATCAGTGTCTCATTTAGTCGTCTCTCTTTTATTTATCAAAGGATAGGGATCAGTCCACTGTCAGATACACAGTATATTCTATACAGATGAAGCCCATTCTAGCTCCTTTAAGACATTCTGATTCTCACCATCTTAGGTGAGTCTTTCACATAAGTGCATATCCTTTCATAGGTAATATCAAAACTTCTGTCACAGTTGCTTCTCTTTTTTTTTCTGTTTGGTACAAATAATTTATATATGCTTACAACAGAAACAAGACAATTAGTTTCCCTTTGTTTTCTAGGAAATGCAATTTTAAACTATAAAAAAGCCTTCATTTTGTTGGCATTTATTAATTGTATAAAATAATGGATTTTATTATGACATTTTATATATAGTATTCTTTGATGATCCTCAATCTCCTACTATCATATCCTCCTACCCCTCTCAATTCAGCTTCCTTTACCTATAAGTCCTCCTTCTACGTTCATTTATTATATATACTGTTTATTATTATTATTGCATGTATATATTCATATAAACAAAAAACGCAATGTATTGAGATCATTTAGCCTTTGCTTGTATGTACATATTTAAAGCATACCACTTGGTGTTGAAAAACCAACTAAGGGGCTCATCCTCGGAGAAATGATTACCCACTCTCACAATCCATACTTGACTATAGCCTTTTAATAGGAGTGGGACTTGTAAGATCTCCCAAGCACACTGGTATGTCTGTCAGTGCTCTCATTGTTCAGGTCTTATCTAGGTAATCATATTGTTGAGATTTCATGGGTGCAGCTTCCCCATCCTATACAGAAGACTCAGTTTCTCAGAAGGCACCCTGGTCTTCTAGTTCCTAAAATCTTTCAGCTCCCTTTTCTGAGTTTTTTTTTTTTTCATGAGTTTCAAGCATGAGGCTCTTAAATGTGTCAGTTGGAGTTGGAAAAATGTTCTCTGTATTTCTATAATGGTCTAAATATGTTTCAAAAGAATGGTCTTTGATGAGGGGTAAGATCTATACTTATCTGTGGATATAATGATAAATATTTATAATGAAATTAGTAGTAATACTAGTTCAGAGAAGTAGCAGCTGTAAGTTCTTCTCCAAGGCCCCTGACCTCATCAGTCGTTAGGTACGTGGCATGATGAATGCTATGAGACGTCAATTTCCTCCTATTGAATGGATCAATTAATACAATGGTGGGTTTCCAAGATGTAAATTCCTTCCAGGATGTCTTGCCATGCAAATGAGTGCTGTGCTTCATAGACATAGCCGGACAGGAATATCGACTGCTTTTCCCCCTTGGCAACTTGCATAGCACCTTTCACTACTATGAGAGGTAGTCCTCGTGAAGGTGCTTCCAGGCCAGTCCCTCCAAGTTCCTTGTCCAAAGTATGTGATTTCTTCAGAAGTAGCATTAGTATTTTATGAAGACCATCTTAAAATATGAGTTGCTGTGGTGGTATGTTAATAAATAAAGTTGCCTGGGGTCAGAGCTATTAGAGCCATAGCAAGTGCGTGGCAGTGGTGGCATACGCCTTTAAGGTCCTGGAGGGCAGTACATACAGGCAGTGACGAGGCAGTCACATGATTGGGTTTACAACCAATCAGAAGTCAGAACAAGGAGACTAGAGAGACTTGAGAGACAGACACACAGGAAGGAGGGCTCCTCTTTCGGAGAGCTCTCTGGGCTGAGGAGGATCCCTGAATCAGGAAGGGTGAGGCTCTTGGCTCTGACCTCTTGGCTTTCTTCTCTGAATCGGCTCTGTGTTTCTTGTCTGATAAGACCACTGAATTACATCTACAAGTTGCCATTTTCACAGACGATATTGTGCTGGCTAATTTGCTCGAAGGCAGGAATATATGTTATTGTTGTTTTGCTATCAGTGTGCAGCACAATACGCAGAGCACAGGATAGATATGTAATGAAACTAAAGGTTTTTGTTAATACCATTCTAAATGTTCATTTACTCATTTATTCAACCATCCATTCATACAATAATTTTATAAGACTGTACTTGAGATGAATTGTCAACTTCTGTGAATAATATAGGCTAAATATGAAAAGATCATCCAACACAGAAAAGTTTTAAACTGATGTAAAAGGAGAAATGTGAGGGATGTGTAGACAGGTTCAGAGGAGAGAAAACAAGTGTGTGAGATGCAATATGCTATCAACAAATTAAGTGATCTCTTCACAATGAGTAAACCGAGGGACACATGATGGCCAGAAAGACAGTCAAATAATAATTACTCTAAACTGGATGTTTGGATCAGTCATAAGTTGTGGAGGCCCAAATTACTCAGGGTCAATGCTTTACCTAGTAGGGCTGCATAGGGGGATGATTTGACCATGGGCATGGTTATCAAGTGTTTGGATGGGTCCACACTTAGCGGTGCAGTATGTTTTGATCTAGCAAGGTAGAGGTCTTTTGTCCTGACCCTTGGCATTGTTATAAAAAGCCCCTTTGAATTAATGGACAAGGTCATTGGGTATTGACTTGGGTCCTCCCAAAGCTCTCCTGTGTTTCTGTCTTTCTCCTCTTTGCTATTTTTCTGTCTAATATTTTTTGATCCCTCTCTCCTCCTCATAAGAACCCTTGAAAAGGTAGAAGCTGGCCTCCCACAATAAGTGGACTCTTGCCTCCTCACTCCCTCTATAACCGGTTTCACTATTGTATCAATTTAGAAACAATTATTTATTCATGCTGACAAAAAATGATACAAAAAAAATCACAGAACAGCATTGTAATAATATTTTATTTGTGTGTTCCCACAAGGTATTATATATTGAGGGGCTGACCACTGCTTACTAAAAATGAATATTACACAGGGAAATTAACACAATATTCATAACACATATGTTAGTCATAAAATATAATAAATAAATAGAAGAAATATAATAGTTTTTAAAAGACCTTTAGAAATAAGTGCTAGGAGGGTATTATTCACAGAAACCTGGGAAGTAGACAGCAGCGGCAGTCTGTCACCAGCAGTTCTTGAATGGTACACCATCGGCCTCTGCTTTTCCATAAAAGACATGGCTAGCTGAGATTCCACCATGAGAGTGTAAGTGGAGGTATTATTTGGCATATCTAAGAAATCATAAGAATTTTTAAACTGAATATGTAGGTACTAATTGAAGACATGAACTGCTTAATGGGTAAGAGTATCATAAATTTTCTGTGTCTTTCCACACTCCGTGAAGCAGAAGATATGAAGGAAGGAGACATGTCTTGGACTTCTTAAATATCAATGATTACAGAGGTCCTCTGGTGCTTTTATGCACCCTCTCACCAAGTGGAAGCATTTGTTCCTTCCTCTAGATACTATTCAATTTTGACATTTTGTTTTTCTGTCTACAATTGATCTTTGGGGAAGGCTAGAAAAGAAACAAAATGAAACAAAATAATACCAGCAAGAAGCAAAAGTTTTAGAAGTTTTTCAGATGTTATTTGGGAGACTGGTTGTTTGTGAACAAGAGGGAAGGAAGAAAGGATGTTAAGTGGGAAAACACTGGGTAGGATATGATGGAGATGGTGTAAGCATTAATTTCAAGACAAGATCAAAGAGTTGCACCAAATGGGACAGACAAGGTTTAAAAGAAAAACTTGACTTCAATTAACTCAATTTAAATGATGCTGATTCTAGCATAAGATGAATCTTGAAGAGGAAAATTGCTAACCATGATTTTAGGAAGAACTAGAGAGTCAAGTGCCATGTTTATGGCACATGGAAATAGTAGATGGAGTTCAAGACGATTAGAATATTCTCTTTAGAACAAAGAACCTTGAACATGGTTAATGTTAGCATATATGGAAAGACAAATACCCTAGGTTTAAAAATATTGAGAGCACAGCTTCTGTAGAGCAGTGGGGTCTAAGAACAGATAGTAAAAAGAAAGGGACTTTTGTAAGTGAAAAGGAGTAACAGTCATGTAAATTAAACCTTGAATATTTCAAGCGATATTTAGCATAAGAAATATTTGACAATTTGATTCAAATCTATATATAATTAATGTGCAAGCTTATTAGTGAAAGTCTTTCTAAATGTACTATAATATGATATTAGGAAAATGAAGATTTTGGAACATAGAAAAGAAAAAAAAACAACAGAATGACAATATTGGCAGTGACTAGAACTATTTATTTGAGTCCAAATTGCTGGAAAGTAAAACACAGGCTAAAGGAGAAAAAGCCAAGCAAAGTTGACTTTGATTTTGACTCTATTAGTTTGAAATTCAATTCTGACAGATCCATTATGCAAAGCACTTTGTGATTTACTTATATCTTACTCTTGCTGTTTCTCCTTCATTTATTTTTTTTCACAGCTTATTCGTTCCTTCTCTGCAAAGGGTCATTTCACTATTTTATTTAAAATTTATAATATTTTGTTTTGTTAGGTTTTCTGTGGGAGAAAACATGAATTTGGGTGAGTGCAATTCATTAATATATAAGGTTATTTATGTGCAATGTTATTAATAAAAGTCTTTTAAAGTGTGCTATCATATGCTTCCAGAAGGAAGACTTTAGAACATACAGAAAAATAAATGAATCCAATAATGAAAATATTGGTAGTGACTAGAACTATTTCTTTGAGATGGGTTGAAGTTGGGTCAGTGAAAAATAATCAAAATATAATGCATGAAATGAAATTAAACAATACAGTAAATGTATATATGAACTTATTCCTTAATTACTAAAAAACTCAAATATTTTAATTTTTAGAAAATACATTAGACAAAGTTTCAGAAAAAGTACAGTGATGAAATTGTAAAGTCTATCAATGGTCCACCTTCATATTCATAGATAGCTGGGTATCTTCTCTGTGCAGAATGGTACAGAGAATGTGTTCCCTCGGCCTCCCTCTCCTGTATGAATCTAACCATCACTTGTCACAGCTCCTCTAACTGCTGCCATCACCCGGGAGTTCAGTATTTAGCCAGTTTATCACATGAGTCATGAACACTCAGTCTATTGCACCATCACTCACTTCTTCCCCCAACCCCCCAAGTATTCCATGTCTCTTTCTCAGGCCTGTGGTGTGATTCAACTTCATGGGTCCCTTCTGTTTCTAGAGAGTGACATTAGCATTTTAGTGGATGAATTTGATTATAAAATATTTATGTACCTTTGAGGGAAGAAAAAACTTATGGGCTGAAATTGAGAGTTCCATTACACATACTTTCAATGAAAAAGATATTTGCAAGGCTCCACTAGCCAGTCCTAAAGGGGGAAAATGGTAAAGAGTGCTGTTAAGTGTATTGGGCTTGCTGCATAAGCAAGGAAGAAGATTCGGTTATTTTAGTCCCCTAAAGACATTGACCTTCCTGGCATGGAAACAAACCTAGTTACTATCATAAATGATGATACATGGCATCTTTTGAGTCACATCCTTCCATAGAAGATAAATTATCTTTATCATTATTAAAAAATATCATACAGCAGATTAAGTGCAGTATTTTCAATCAGGAATCTTAATAGATGCAAGTAACTTTTGATCACTGGAATTTGTGGCTGTGCAGCAATACACAATGCTCTGATCTAACCATTTTAACCTGGTCAGAGCCATCTTCCAGCTACATGTGTATTTGTCTATGAGCTAGAGGGCTTCCTGAAACTTCCTCCATGCAGAGAAGGCATTCTCAGGAATTAACACTCCACCTGTCCTAGTCATCTTTCTAATCACAACAATCCATTAGGTGGGCTCATTCTACAGTGAGTCTTGTTTGAATGGTTTGTCAGGAGAATAATCTCTGACATTCTGGAGTGATGTCTGTCTAAATATGGCAACTTCATTTCCTGCATTCTCTGCCTTTTAACCACTCATTCAACTTCAGACACTATATATATATATATATATATATATATATATATATATATATATCCCCAAAACCTAAACCGATATCCTAATTCTATGTTTTTGTCCTGCTTCTAAAGAGCTCCACATAAAGACATCCAAATGTTAGAAGGTTCATAGAATCTAACATGTCTTCCATCACACAATCTGGAGAAGTTTACTTAACATCTCAGGTGCCTACTTAGAGTCTAATGTTCTCATATATTTGCCAATTCTTGTTTAGTTAATATAAAAAAAGTGCAAATGGGATGTATTTTCTCCCACCCAATAAAACAGATCTTATCTCCTAATGCATGTTTTTAAATCTAAGATATCATCTATTACTTAATGAGTTCCTATTACATAGAATAGTTAGAAAAGTGTTGTGCTCGATCTTATACTACATCTACTTCAGTTTTATATGTAGACTGATTGGACTATTTGCAACAGATTGTGTCATATATCTACTTTTATTACTGTTTTCATTCAGAAGAGATATCTTTCATGATACTGAAATTTATTTTTATTGTTATGCTCCTATAAAGGCTATCAAACATCAGTATAGTCTCTTCAAAGAGGATATTAATATATGGCTTCATAGGCTAAACTCTCTCAGCAAAGCCCAAACCCATCCCATGCTTTTGGGTGTGACTTACACCACCACACACAATCTCTCTCTCTCTCTCTCTCTCTCTCTCTCTCTCTCTCTCTCTCTCTCTCTCTCATTTTTTCTTTGAGAATTCCATAATTATACCTTGGTAATAACCATAATCTCCCCCAATTTCTCCAAGAATTACCCCCTACTTCACACACACTCTACTATGTGTCCTCTTAAAAAATACGGAGTCCAGTTGGTGTTGCCTCTATCCTCATAGGTGTGGTCATCCACTGGAGCATCGTCAACCTATCAGGGGCCGTAATTTTTAATTAACTGGCCTTCTCTCAACGGATGTCATTTACCAGTAGCTCCTCAGCTAGAGGTGTGACTTCAGTCCAACGTCCTCACTCTAGACTGAGAGTTTGTCTACTTTGAGCTTTTATAAATCTTGTATATGCTATTAGTGATCATCAAAGGACCAAGGGCAGAGAGAGTACAAGAGCCAGAGGGAATGGATGACTACAAGAAAACAGGGCCTGCTAGACATAGCAGTAGAGCTATACAAATGAACTCACAATGGTCATAACAGTATTTGCAAGACCTGTGCAAGGTCAAGCCAGACAAACTGCTAGAATGGAGGGAGGGTCTTGGACACAAACACACAGCCCTAGCTGAGAAGCTATTGACACTTCTGGGAAGTTTGTTTGATAGCTTCTGTGAAGAAGAAGACAAGTGCATCCCTCAAATCTTATCATGAAAGCTTCTTTTGCAGTAAGCAATGACTAGCATAGCAATCCACAATTGGTCAAGGTTCAGAGAACAAGAGACTTCAAAGTGCTCAGCCTCAGAGGAAACGGGACATCTATAACATTTCACCTCCTCTCAAGGCTCAGGTATCATGGCAGAAGTAATGGAATGATTCTAAGAGCCAGAGGCAGACGATGACTACAGCACAATTGTGTTTTCTGGACACGACAGGGCAGTTTCACAAATATGTCTACTTTTAAATGAAGTAGGATCCATAGAATAAAGACCTATAAGAAGCCAATTTACTTGAGGAAAAAATATTTTAATTCTAAGTTATTAAGATATCTTTTTTGCCAGAAAAGTCAAGGGCACCATAAGTAAAACCCACAGAATCAACTAACCTGGGCTCAAAGGGGCTCATGAGACTGAACCAACAACCAGGAGCCTACATTGTTATAGACGCTCAACACAGATGTTAGGGTGTTTAAGACGAACTTAGGTACTCTCCATATGATATAGTTGTATATATTAGTCTTCTTGTGGCACTCCTAACAGCGGGAGTTATTTGAGACTCTATTCCTCATACTGGCTCTCATTGCCCAGCCTGAATACATGGGATGTGCTTAGTCTTACTCCAACTTGATAGGCCATGTTTTATTGCCATCTATGGGAGGCAAGCTCTTCCCTGAACAGAAAAGAAGGAGTGGTTTGGCGGGTGGAAACAGAGGGTCAGCATGGGGGTGAGGGACTGGAAAGAGATGAGGGAGGGGAAACTGTGGCTGGGATGTAAAATAAAAAAAAATACAGGAAAAAAAAACTTCAACAACAACAACAAAAGATCTCTTTTTAGGCATTTTCATGGGTATGATTTACTGGTTTTTGAAAGAAGACTTTACAAAGGCCATTTCCTATTATGTTTGCAAAATACCTTTTCAAGGTAATAGGTCCCTCACTATTTCTCACTACTAACATTTAAATACTGTGTTTATTTATATGTTACTTTCTTAAATAAATGAAATACATGAAAAGCAAAGTAAAGTTTACTTCTTAATGTATGAGTCCTGACCAATTGGAAATAGACACAGGAGGTAATTGTTTTAGTAATAATTCATCTATACCATGCTGTCTTATACCAAGAATTAAATATGAAAAGGTTGGCTATATGTGTCCTGTCAGAATAATTAGTGATTCCTCTACATTACTTCAAGCTGTGTTTGATAGAGTTTTGTTAATTGTGACATTTTAAAAATAAGTGCATTCTATAGGCCATGTTATTGCCTCAGTAGTCTACACAGTCACAACACAGGTGAGCTTTTATATCCACTTTTAAGATGGATTTCAAAGTCTGTATGACTTTGACTCTACAGACACCAATTACACTTAACACAGAGCAGTGGGAAGGTAGATGGACAACCGGCCAGGGTTACTACTGGACTTCTTAGAGCTGCAGGTTATGTACACACAGCCCATTGCAATGCCTGACATTCTACACAGTCTGAGAGGCCTGGAAAAAGAGGAAAATGAATTTAACTGCTCAACACAGATGCTAGAGCCTTTATAACGTGACTGCTTTCCTTGACTGTTCAGCAGAACTCTCACAACCTATTTCTATCTTCTGACAGAAATAATGAAAATCCCTGAATATTGCTTCAAAAAGAGAAAATCTGACATATAACTTCAGTAAACTGTAGAATCATTACTCTATAACAAAATATATCCCCTCTTCATTCTTAAAGCACGTGGCTAGAGCCAGCACCTTCCAGTGTGTGCGAGGAATGAGTGGGGAACCTCTCTATCATAGGATCTGGCTTGTCCAGAGGATGTCTGACCCATAGCAGACAGCACTGAGGAAAAGAAGGCACAGTGGCCACAGGCAGGTCTAGTGCATGAGCCAGTTTTCTGGATCCCATTACCTATGGTCGGACACTTTGCTCACCCCTATTAAAGCAGGAAGGGATTTGGTCCTGCCTCAACTTAATGTACCAGGCTTAGCTGTCCTTCCATGGGAGAACTTACCATGTTGGATGAAGGGAGGAGTGGGGAGAAGGCAGGAAGTGGGAGTAGAGAAAGGGATGAGAGGGGGATCTGTGGTGGTTATATAAAATGAATAAAAAATTAAAAAAAAAAACAAAAAAGTGCATTATGTATGCTTAATATATATATATATATATATATGGAACATATACACTAAACAGTTCTCATTATGCATTTATATTAAAATATATAAAGTGTTAATATATATTTCAATGTATTATTTTTAAATTATATTACAAAATATTTCACGGTAATTTAATTAACAGGCTAAAACGTTATATATCAATAATATTCAGTTCAATCATATTACACATTAAGCATTTAAATAAAATATTGATAATGAATTTGACCACTTTCTGGAACCAGAGATTGATATCTTGGTAATATTATTACACTTGAGGGAGAAACAGTTTCAAATGCATATTTTAAAGTATAAGACTTATTTATTTTATCAAAATAAAAAAATATGATACTAAAATCAATCATCTATCTTAATGGGGTTCAGCAAGGTCATCTCTCCTAGGTATTAATGTAACGGAAAAACATCTAGTGCAAAAAATGCTGGCAACTCCAAGATGCTTGAGTTTTCCAGCTGTCCTTGCTTCCTGTTCTTGGAGCAAAGATGGGTGTGAAGAGAGCTGCAGGTGAGCATTGATTAAATGAATGATGGATCGATTTCTTCCCCATATTTAATTTAGAAGGTAAAACTTTCCATCACAGTTTAAGTTAAAAATTATGGCTGAGATAATAGAGGTCTGAGCCCATTGCAAGTTAAAGAGGGAAAAGTTGCTGCCCAAATGTCAAGATATCTTGTGGCCTAAGATGATTAAAACTAAACTGTTTGCTATATGAATCCCAAGGTGCAGCTATATCTCAGCTTTGGTGACATTTAGCTAGTGACTTTTCATAGCTTGTTAATAATGTAGACCTGTCCCTAAATAAATTTGCACTGACAGAATGGCCATTTGAAGTGTAGCAGTTAATGAGATTTATTCTTGTCAGATAACACAGATTTGAAAAGTATTTCTAAAAATTAAGATTAGTGACAAAAGAATTCATGTATTTTACAGATGGTAGCATCATCACAAATTTTAGTCTTTCTTTCTGTTTCTGTTATATTTTGAGATTATATTTACATCATTTTGCCTTCCCTTTCTTCTCTCTGAAATATTCCATATACTTCTTCTTTCTAAGCCCTTTTCATTAACTGTCGTTTCATACACATGTATATAGATATGTATATACACATGTGCTAACAAATACATAGATAAAACATGCTAAGTCTATATAATGTTATGTGTGGTTTCAGGACTGACGAATTCGTATTGGATAGCCAATTGGTGTGCTCTTCCCTGGGGCAGACTATTTCTCCCACCCTCAGCATTCCTTAGCTGCCTGGAGTTACACAGGGTTAAGGCCTTCTGGGATTTTTCCCATCTTTGCATGTCTATTGTTTTTCTTGTTCAGCTCATGTTTATACAGTCATGTTGGTGAGATTTTATGTGTGTAGTTTATAGTGCTATTAAAAGACACAGTCTCACAGCAAACTGCCCAGTCCTCTGGTTCTTGGAATCATTCTGTCATCTCTTACTCAATGATCTCTAAGCCTTAGGTGGGGAAGTGGTCTGCAGATCAATTGAGACTCAGCTCCTCATCTCTTCACTTTGATTAGTTGTAGCTTTCTGAAGTAATGGTCTCCCTCTGTTGGAATAAGAAGTTCCCTTGATGAGGAGTAAGGGCTGCATTTATCTGTAGGTACAAGGGCAAATATTTACAGTATCGTTAGGGGTTGTGATGGTTTAGCTAAGTAGTGATTTTAGATTATCTTCTAAGATTTATAGTATCATTAGCCTTTGATAGTTGGCTAGGTTTCTAGTACCAGGCATGATTCCCTCTTGCTGTAAAAGTCTTAAGTCAAATTAGAAGCCGTTGGTTCCTATTAAAGTATGCATGTGACTACTTACTCTACTGGTTTTCATGGCATGCTGGTTGTTGTTGTGTTTCCTAGGCATCATAGCTGGGTAGGACTATTGGTTGCTTTCTCCTTTTGAAGCTTGCCTGGAACCTTTAGTACCATGAACTCTAGTCTTCAGGGAGGGAGCATTTAGGTCTGACCAAGTTTTGAGCGGGTCATTTTTTTAGACTCGGGTTTTTTTTTTTTTGATTCTTTATATATTATGAACATTAATCACATGTCAGATGTATAGCCAGCAAAGATTCACTCTCTTTCTGTGAGCTCTGTATTCACCAAGTTGATTGTTCCCTAGGCTGTGCAAAATAGTTTTAATTTTATGAAGACCCTCTTGTGAAGTGTTGACTTTAATTATTGGGCAAATGGGGTCACATTCAGAAAGTTCTTCCCTATAGCTATAACATGTAGTATATTATGTTTTCTTCTAACAGTTTTGGTTTTATAGGTTTCACATTTAGGTCTTTGATCCATCTGGAATTATTTTGTATGCATGGTGATAGAGCTACATCTAATGTTATTCTTTTGCATGTGGACATCAAGTTTTTCCATCACCGTGTGATGAAAACATTTCTTTTCTTGAACTTATGTTGTAGGCACCTTTGCCAAATACTAAGTGGACTAGACATCCTACTCCACAAACACTTGCTCAGATAAATTCAATGCTTCTCTGTTCACAGCAGCAACAATGGAAACAACATAAATGTTCTTCAAGCAATAAATAAATAATAAATATGTGGTTCTTATGAACTATAGAATACTACTCAACTCTAAAGAAAAATAAACTCTCCAACTCTGCCGGAAAATGGATGGACTGGAGATGATCATTGAATGCCATAATCCAGACCCAGAATGACAAATGACAAATATTCTTCCTCACTTGAGGCTTCTAACTCCAAATCTTCAAATTTGAGTACATATCTTTGAGTAACTGAATAAACCAGGAAAGTAAAAAGAGACCACTGCTGGGTTTGTCCAGTGGAGGATTTATAGAAAGTAGAGTAACAGAGAAATTAGGGGTCATTTAATGGAAATAACTCTAACTTCTTAAACAACATTTGTTCTATTTTTAGTCTAAAGTCTCTATGATCCAACTGCATACTGCCCCCCTCTGGTGCTTTCTATTAATGACAAAAATATCAGGACTTCAGTATATTTTGTAATGTTTTACTAGGGTAGTTCCACAATCCATATTTAATTTCCATTATGATACTAGGAAAACATTTTGTGGTTCTTTAAAAACACTGAATACTTTGATCAGCATTAGAATAGGCTAATATGTGTATTCTTTGTAAAATATGAAAGTGGTTATTGATGATTAGACCTTAAATTAAGGGTATATTTTTAATATTCTGTATTTTTTTTCAGGAGAAATAGAAAACCACTGCTTTTGAGAGGGCCAGGCAAATATGGCAGCCTGTCCTAATAACTCAGTTAAGAACTAGAGCTTAGTTCTTGCTTCTTGAAACTGAGCAGGCAGTTTGAGAGGAATCCACAAATAAAGGACAATCAATCTTCAGCAGTCTGACAGCAAGAATGAGGGGAACAACATGTACCAACCCTGAGCCACAGCAGCTTAAGGTGATAGGTAATATCCCCATAAGGACAAAGTTTGGGACTTGTCCAGGCCTGCCCCAAATATGGAAAAGCTATAGATAGCCTTAACCAGCCCCTGACTTGCCCTAACCAATTAAAATGTACTGATATGACTGCCACTTGGTTAAGGCAATCATATCTGAGATGACTTAACTGCCCTAGGAATTCCCCTTAGCTGTGGTTAAAAGGAGCCTGCCAGCTTCTCTCAAGGTCATCACCATTTTGCCTTTGTGTAGGATGGTTGGCCACAGCATGCTGGAATAATAAATGTTCTTGCTGATTGCATACATGGGACTTCTCTAGGACCCGAACACTTTTACTTTGTACATGTTTATATTTTAACTTAAAAACTTTTCCTGGGGAGAGATAACACACACATCTACTCACCCTAGATAGGGAACCCACAACAGAACAAAATATGGGTACTATCCAAGTCCAACCTGGTGAACAAATAAGTGCTATTGGCTTTCTTATAGGAATGTGGATGAAGGGTAACTTACAAAAAGCAGAAATGATGCAA
The DNA here is from genome assembly GCF_007827085.1 of Peromyscus californicus insignis. Lineage (NCBI taxonomy): Eukaryota > Metazoa > Chordata > Mammalia > Rodentia > Cricetidae > Peromyscus > Peromyscus californicus. Next base: position 44,548,592 of record NW_026294491.1, on the reverse strand, counting down.
AGACAGCTGCATCACCAAAAGCCCACCCCAGCATGAGTGACAGCTCACAAAGCTGGGAACCTGGAGCATACTACACAGTCTGAAAGCAGTTAAACAGGTTACATTGTCTTCCTGGCAGCTTGGCTGGTTTTTGCTGTTTACAGGCAGCCAGCCTGCTCTCAGAGTCTTCTTTCTTCTTTGCAGCTCTGCTTTGCTCTCTGCAAGGAACTCTCAGCATTTTTTTTTCATTCTGGCAGAGTGTTAGGAGCCTAGTGTTTCTAGTCAGTTTCAAGGACTTCCTGAAGCTATTTTGAATGGTTTACCTTCTTGCTGAAAGAACTTTCTGTGAGGGTGGGGTGGGGAATGTTTCAATCTCAGATGAAGCTGTTAGACAAAAGTTTCTGATAACCTGTAGCATCTTTGTCTTAGGCTCATAGAAGGATGTCTCCCTTTGCCTTCACTACTGTTTCTTCCTAGTATACTATTTTCTAAGTCTAGTTTTCCCATTTTATAAGGATGCTAGTCATACTGCATTAAAAAAAAACTCTAAAGATTGTAAATTAATTTTTATCTGCAAACACCTTATTTTTGACTTAAGTTATGGCATAGTGGGAATTAGTACTTTGCATATCTCCTTTAAGTAGTAGATTAAACCTATAACAATATGCATCAAAAAAGTGAGTGTATGTAGAATATACACACACATAAATATTTTCAACACAATTCATGATTTGGCAATGAATTGGCTTTGCAAAGATAAGAGTCACTTACTATGTAAAATATAATATTTATCTTATATATAATTAGACACACATGTGACTTTTTAAGTATTTGCAATAAATAATTATGATATGACATTTATTGGCTTACTGTTAATTCATTACCATTGATGATTTACTTCTAACTTAGAAATTTAAAACAGCAGAAATTATCATCACACTCTTCATATATTGGAAATACAAAGACGTTATTAGTGCACTGTCCATTTTCCTTAGGCTAGAATTAAAGTGTTGGCTGTAGCCATCACCAAAAACTTACTGGTTGGTGGGAAAAATCATTTCTTCCTAGTTAGGACTAAAGGATATTAAAGGACTTTAGAGGATTAATAACTCTAATAACTTTGGAGGACTAATGTTATTATTTTCCTATTAGTGATGAAGTGATTTCAGCTCCTAGATGGTAACCTCTTATCCTGGCCAGATGTCTCCTGGATCACTACACAGTGATCCACCAGCTGTGAACCGGGTGTTCAAATACATAGTCTTGTGTGGTCATTTCCCTTTCAAACCACCACAATACTAATAGTAAACAATCCCTGCTCAAATTAAACCTCTTTAGGACAATGACATTTCTGTGAGATAGATTCACAAATATTAGAATTCATTTCTCTGTCTTTTTCTCTTTTTCCTTCTCATTCTCATGTACACAATTATACACTTACATGTATATATGTGAGACTATTTTTTGGAGCATTAATTCTGATCCTTCTCAACCTCCTTTTGTTTGTACTTATAGACTAGGAAACATTTTGACAGAATATATTATATAAATCTGTGGTAACTACAAGATAGACATGGCACCAGGAAAAATGTTTAATTGATATACTTCACATGAGTTCTGTTAATTAGTTCTTTAGTGACCTGTCATCAGTCCTGGATCACATGATGAATATTACTACTTTGAAGTAGAATATGTTTCATGGATACATATAAATGTTGTAAGAAGTGGAAAACTAGAAAAAAGGACAACTTTTGAAATATTCATTCAATAAATGATTTTCTATAATAATTCTATAATAACCTTCACAAGGAAACACCAACCAGAAAGCAACCCAGTTTCCTCATGCATTGATAGCTATGTTATGCTTATGAGGAAGATGTAGTGCATCTTAGCATCTACAAATAACATGATTGTAAGTGGTCCAGCATTAACACCCAATACTTCTAGTAGCTCTCAGATTTTAAAACAAATTGTTAGTATTTTAATAGATATGATACATTAAGTTATGGTGTTTTAAGAACTGGAAGTTCTTGCTCTTCTAGAGGTTTTAAGTATATGAAATTTATTTTTCTCACCCAACACTGTGCCCTTTTTATACACAAAAATGGAGGACATCAATCAGAGCGATAACACTCTAAACTGTGGAAATGGCTAGAAAATTGCTACCTCTTGGAAAATTCTCTCCTATTCTTCTCTTCTAACCCACTCTCTGAGTTGAGGTTTCATTGTGGCCCGAGACACTTGCAAGTTCCTGTACCTGAGTGCTCCTCCCGGCCATAATTCATTTTATTTTCCATCATATTCTAATGAGTCCATTTTCATTATTTTGTATAATATTACTTTTAATTTAAATTCACCCCAAGACAAGCCTCTTATTTATGCCCTAATATAAACCTGAAAGTACAAATGAAGAGGCTTATAGATGCTGTCGAGGGAATATGTGTATGATTTATAGAGGTCACTCAGCTAGCCACTGCCAGATATTGTATTCATCTCTATGTCAAAAATTCTAAAATACCAACTCTATATTGTACCAAATAGCACACTCTGCTGTTTCTTTGTTCCTGTTAAATTTAAAAAAAAAATGTTCTTCTGTAGAACTCCACATGGTGTCAATTTTATATCTATGATTAACACAAGATTATTGTGGCAGAGTGGACTCAGTATTGCCTTTTGTCTAAACAGTTGTTAATTTGCTGAAGTAGACCATTGAAATCTTAATGCCTCTGCTTCATTTGTTGATTCAAAAACACAACTGCACTTGTGACTGATTTTTGATGTTTCATTGCTTGTCTAATGTTCTGTCTATTAAAAATCTCCTAATACTTCAGTGGCTAGCCTGAGCTTCAACAGAATATTTATACAAAAATGGTTCTAGTTACTGAGTAGGAAAAAGAAAAGTTTGATGGTATTTATTCCCCCAAGAGACTCCAGCTACTTGGTGAAGGCTAGTTGATGTAAATTAATGTTTTAATGAATGAAATCAACAGCAATTTCTCATTGTGTACTCACTAAATGAGGTTAGAGTTTTAACACAACAGCAAAGCTTTACATAGAGAAGAACAACTAACAGACCTTTGGGCAGTTGAAATGCTGGTGCTACAATCTGCAGCTTGTACACAGATTTCTCCATCAAGTAAATATGTACTGTTTTGATTCAGAGCAATTTGGCATGATAAATGTTTGTTCTTAAACTGAGGAGATGAGATGAGCCCAGATGATGTTGCCTCCTGGGGACCCAAAGATGGATGTTAGAAGGCTATTATGATGATCATGAGCACTCTCTCCCTCCCTCCCTCCCTCCCTCCCTCCCTCCCTCCCTTTGTCTCCCTCCCTCCCTCCCTCCCTCCCTCCCTTTCTCTCCCTCCCTCCCTCCCTCCCTTTCTCTCTCTCTCTCTCTCTCTCTCTCTCTCTCTCATCTATAATGTGATCATTTTATTTTATGATATGTTCCCTACTATAATATGCTTTTCCCCACAACAGCTTCAAGTGATTATGCCTTGAAAACATGAGCCAAAAATGCTTCTTAAATTCATTGTTTTAGGCAATCTGTCGCAGCAATTGAATCTTGTCTCTACAAGTCACCATAGAATGATTTTGTATAAATATTATGCCAATAATTTTGACATGTTTTATCCTTACACTCTATAGTTTGCATTTATTAAATAATGACTGAGAAGATCTACAATTTTTCAAAGTATGTGTATTAAGATTCAAAATATCTGTGAAAAACATTGTTGCTTCAGAAATTAAAGGACTGTTTTTCACAATATTAAGAATAATGACCCCAAGTTTCATTAAAGTTGCAACAATTTTTATGGGTGAATATTATCTCACTGAGTACATATGACATATTTTTCTTGTCCAATAATAATTTATGAGTTATTTCTATTTCTGAGTTTCCATTCATGAGTTATTTTCATTTCTTAGCTACTGTAAATAGAGTGTCACTAAATGTGTTAGTATTGATGTCTCGTTGGCATATTAACTATGTAGTGGTTTGAATAAAAAGGGCCCCCAAATATCCATAGCGAGTGGCACTACTGGGATATGTGACCTTGATGGAGTAAGTGTGGCCTTGTTGGAAGAAGTGTACCAATGGGGGCAGTCTTTGAGGTATCAGATGCTCAAGCTATGTCCAGTGTGGCATTCTTTTCCTGCTTCCTGATGATTCAGATATAGATCTCTCAGCTCCTTCTCCATTACCATGTCTGCCTACTCCCATAATGATGATAATGAACTAAACCTCTGAAACTGTAAGCCTGCCACCCCAATTAAATATTTTCCTTTATTAGAGTTGCCATGGTCATGATGTTTCTTCACAGCAGAAAAAAAAAAAAAACACTGAGACAGACTGTTACATACTTTAGATTTAACATTTTGTTAAGAAAAATGAATAAGATACTAAAAGACCACCACAAAATTTCACTCATATCTGGAATCTTAAGACAGGTTATCTCATAGGATTTGAAGTCTAATAGTGTTTCCTGGAGGAAGTAAATTTGACAAAAACATGGAGAGAGGTTGATCATTGTGTATTAAGTTAAAGCAAATGAGAGAAATAAGATTCATTGTGAAATTTCAAAGTTGTGTGGCTACAGAAAGTGATAATTTATCGTACAATTCAAAAACCTACAAGTAATATGTTCACTTTTTTTTTCTTTTTTTTAAAGACAAGGTCTCACTCTGTAACTCACACTCACTTGGAACTCACACAGTAAATCAAGCTAGTCTCCAATTAACAGCACGACTTCCTATCTGAGTTTCTTAAGTGCTGAGATGACACCCATGGGCACTAAAACGGGATCTTGAATATTGTCATCACACAGAAATGATAAGTGTTTGAAAAGATGCATTTACTTTATGTCAAATGTCACATACACTTACACAATTATATATACAAGAATATACATAATGGAGTTATAAATATGACACTATCATGTGTCGATTAAATCATAGAATATGTCTTAGGACGTATCTCAATGGTTACGTGCTTTTAAAATACAACAATGTCCTGCTTGTCCCTCACTAGCACAACAAAACGCTGATAGTAATTATGATAATGACTATGATGATGGATTTGACAAATTCTAAGAAACATTAGAGTATTTTATTCTCAGAATGGACTTTCCTGATTTCATAAGTGTTGATTCAGTATAGCAGGTTCCCTAAACATGTTAAAAATCCCATATCTGTAGTGTGTTGAGTTGGGCCTGTCAGCAAGCTGGTGGTGGCTGGTATACACTACCAGAGCAGTTCTGCTTCCACTGTGATGGAACATAGGTATAACTACTGGTAAAGCCGGGAAACATCATCAATGCATCCAGAGGCAGCAGGCGACGTAGAGCACCCACTGAGCCTGCCTAGGGTAGGTCAGACTTCATGGGACCCATCTCTCTAGACTTGAGACTAGTGTTTGAGTGAACCAACACAACTTTCAGTTGTTGCATCTCACAACCATTCATTCAATTACACGTGTATGTCCCTGGATATATAATGCTCCTGTCAGGGAGCCCAAATTTAGGGCAGCAGTACCTCTTTCATGTTGTTGATAATCCCAACCCACCCACAATAATTTTACAGATTACCCTCACCATGGCTCTGACCTTGGGAGTAGAGGCTTGGCCACCTGGGTTGACTAACACTCCATGGATCCTGTCCAGCACATCCTCTACCCACTTGCCTTCCAGCGCAGTCTCATTGTTGTTGTTGTTACTGTTACTATTGTTACTGTACAGCTTCTTGCTAACAGTCATTGCCCATTAATATCTCAGCAGCTGTCATGTATCCCTCTGGCCAGGGACACCACCACTGAATGAGCGGGGGAAATGGCTTCGACGTGGGTTCATTGGCATAGAAAATTCCATGTCTTGAAGCTTGGTTTCAAGGCTGTGAGGTCTTGCTAAGTGGATTTGAGAATATATACTCTTGAGAGGTGTTCATCAGGCCTAGTACTGGGTTTTTGTTCGACGGTCCATGGCTTTGACAGGAGGACAGGTTGTCAGCACAAGTGCCATAACTTCATTAACATATATATGTATGTATATATGTATTGTATGTATGTGATTTTAGGTAAATATATAATAATATCATTCCTTGAGGCTTTCTCAGACATCCTTGGTATTATTTTTCCTTCATTTTTCCCTCCTATTCTGCGTTGACCTCACTAATCCATCCCAAATTATACTCATCCTCCCTGTTTTTCCCATTTCTCCCTTTCATATAACCTATACTGATATTTCTCTCTCATCTGCCTCCATGATAATTTTTTGCTTTCCTGGTTTCTCAGTTATTTCAGCTTCTATTCTCCAAATTTCAAGATTTGGACCTAGGAACAATAAGATTAGCGAAAACATGAAATATTATTGGGGAAAAAAATCAGTGAAACATTGCTCAGTTTTGGTCATTCTGAGCAAAATGTCTTGTTTTCCATGACTATAGGTCTTTGGTAGGTTGTTATTGTGTGCAAGCTATTTCTGTAAAGCAAATTATTCCTATGACTCAGTGCGTTCAAAAGCAGTACTTATATTTACATTATCTGTTTAGTCTGAACCTGAACATGGCTCATTTGTGTGGTTGTGCCTCTGAGTTTTCAATTGCTATCAATGGACATAGCAATAGGGTTATAGATAGAGGGAGATTATAAAAAGTTTAATATCCTCTTCTTGGTTTGTCCCTGGGTCTGTTAACCATATAGTCCAGTTCTTCTCCACATGGGAATGTCTATAATTTTACTGTATGTTTTAGGACATGGCAACTAGCAGGCCCATGAGATATCAAAAGAAATGAAAGAAGACACAATTCTACATTAGTTGACTAAAAAGCAGTAAGTACAGCCTACATTTTGTTGGAGGAAGGAGATGCCATGCATTAAAGCAATGAAATCATTCTATATCACTCTCGTTTTCCTGGGCATCAGTTTCCTCAGAGACAACTGCTAAATAATCATTCTGAGTAAACTTCTCTTCCCACCCCACACTCTGGTACTTCTCTTCCCACCCCACACTCTGGTACTTTTTCTACTCTATCATTACTGCTTACTAAATGAACAAGCAGCACTTATTCATTTTCAGGTATCAGTTTCTATATGTGAAAATTTACAAACCAAAATAACCTTTCACTATAAAATTTCCATACATTCTGGATCATAATATAAAGCAAAATGTTATTGAAAATGGTTATGAAATAATACTCTACTTAAAAAAATATTTATTTTGAATTATACTCACTCATAATCACTGGAATGCTTTTATGTCACTTCCTTTTGATCTGTATTTTAATTTTCTATGTATTATAGCTTTATTATTTACTTAGATAATACTGTGATTCATCGCCTCAAGAAACAATTTTGTATTACAGTAATTGCATTCTTAAAATATTATCTTTAATCTATGTACATAATTAATTGTGATAATCAAGGAATTAATGAGGAAAAAGTAAAAATACTAAATTAAAATATCCTTTAATGTTTAATGAATAAGCAACATTAATAAAAGTATTTACTTCACATATCAATTAGAAAAACACTGCATGTGATTTTCTTAAGGCAATAATGAAATTAACTTTACATTTGGAAATACCTATAATAATTCAGGTTCTATTCTACCACAAATTTTGCAACATATAAATCAGTAGACTTTAAATTGTTTATACTTTGAAAATATTGGAGACATACTGTAGCTGGAGTTTTCCTGCCTTGCCCACAGTCAGGACAAATCTTTGTCACCTGCCAGTCCCACAGCCGTCAGACCCAACCAAGTAAACACAGAGACTTATATTGGTTACAAACTGTATGGCCGTGGCAGGCTTCTTGCTAACTGTTCTTATAGCTTAAATTAATCCATTTCTATAAATCTATACCTTGCCACGTGGCTCGTGGCTTACCGGAGTCTTCCCATGCTGCTTGTCCTGACAGCGGCTGGCAGTGACTCTGACTCAGCCTTCCACTTCCCAGCTTTATTCTCCTCCTTGTCCTGCTTATACTTCCTGCCTGGTCACTGGCCAATCAGTGATTTATTTATTGACCAATCAGCACCACATTTGACATACAGACCATCCCACAGCAACATACCATAATTGCTTGAACAATGCAGAAAATACAGACATTGGCAATGACAGCTTTGAACACTGAACTAGTCATCAAAGGCACCCTCATCAGATCAACTGCTCTACCTAAAAGTTAGGGCACTCTTAGTTAATAAACCTGCCATGACTCAAGATTATGATGTATTAATAATATCAAACCATCTGTTAAAACAATAATAAAAAATGTTGCAAATCTCTGTGTGAGGAAAACAAGATAAGTGGATTCTACTGTCCAGGTAAGTTGTTTTATTATTTTAGTTTCTAATTGATTATAGAATAATTGATTCAGGACAAAAGAGAGGCCAGGGCACAGTGGAAAACAGACAAGGAAGTGGTTGAATCTAGTGTTTTGCCTGTCACTGATTTTGAGAGCTGTGGCTACTTACATTAACTTGACCCAAAACTCTAATTGATGTAAATATTTTCATAAGATACAGATAAATAAATACACCAAGCACAAGGTACATTCACAGTAGTTTCCTAAGTGGTAGTTTCTTGTTCACTGTTAATTGCTGCTTGTCACTCTTAATGCAAGGGCCTAAGTTTATTCTTTGATGTTGTGGCCTCGTGAAAAATTATTAAAATACATTCAGTTCAATTACATCCTCAAAGGCAAGCAAACAAATGCCTTAGTGAACGCAACTGTGCTTCATTTAAAAATCAAGCAAGTATTCCAAAGGCAAATAAGAATTTGGTGAGTGTAAGTTGAATTAAGTCCCATTTAAGTTAAATTGTTAGCCATTTACACTAAAAACAGGAAAACATTTCTGAATAGACTTGATTACATGGAGTGGAAATTCTATGTTTGAGTGTTTAATATTCTTTTCCATCCCATTCTGTATTGCCAGACCCTGTTTACTTCATTTAGTGTATTGTGTGGAAATTTGTCTATTATATGCCTCCTAATTTATCATGATAGCTGAACTGAGTGGTGATTCCATTGCAGGGGAATTCATGAAGCTCTAAATGGGTAGCACAGCCAGTAGGAAATAAGGATTAAGGAAAGGGGATCAAGTGAATAACATACTGGAAAATAATTATCATGCTCCATCCTTAATAAATGTGAAATGTAAACAGACATATCACAGGAGCAGCCTCAGCAGTAACAGGGAAAGCTGAGTGGAAGCTTGAAGGAGTCAGAAACATGGTGTCTATCATCTTCAAGTCGAAGTTGCTAGACCTGAAGGTTTACATGTAGTTACTGACCATACAAAATAATCATCATTATTTTACTATTTATAACAGTCGGCAAAATAGTGCTTTCCAGTTCTGACAATCATTTGAAAATCACTCATGAAATATATTAATAGTAATTTAAATTAAATTGTCTTCATCAAAGTCCAAATAAAACTGAATTTTGGCTTCCACTACAAGAAACTTGCTTTCACTATTGCTTGTTTTACTGGTGTCTTCGTTAAGGTTACTATTTCTGTGCTAAAACACCATGATCAAAGCCACTTGGGGAAGAAAAGATTTGTTCAACTTAGGCTTCTATATCAGAGTTCATGATCAATGGAAGTCAGGACAGGAACTCAAAAAGGGCAGGAACCTGGAGGCAGGAGCTGATACAGAGGCCTTGGAGGGGTGCTGCTTACTGGATTGCTCATGGCTTTCTCAGCCTGCTTTCTTATAGAACCAAGAGTTACCAGCTAAGGGATGGAATCACTGACAATGTTCAGAGCCCTCCCATACCAACCACCATTTAAAAAAATGCCCTACAGACTTACCAACAGTGAGATCTTATGGATGCTTAAGTTTTTTTTTTTTATTTTTTTAACTGGATTTAAAAAATTTAAAAGGATTCTCTCCACTCAGATGACTTTAGCTTTTGTCAAGTTGACGTAAAACTATCCACAACTGTCTTCAACTTTATTCAGCACAAAATAATCCCCTCCAACTTGACTTGCCTGGCCACATTTGTGACCAAATCCACTTCTGAACTAGGATTCAGTTCCTGATCTTGGTTACCTTGGTAGGTACAAGAGGCAATAACATTCCTTTTGTAGGTGACTCTGTGGGCCTCTCTTCTTGTGATTTTTACAAATCATTCCTGCTTAGGACCTTGAACCAGTCTCTGGTGGCTGTGGCACAGGGTGGCATACAGGGTTCGGGAAACAGGTAGAGGTAATCACAGAGATGCTGGATATCCTTACTTATAAGGTACCCGTAGAAACACTACCAGGCAAAGTGTTCCTTCATGTAGTCTCAAGACTGCATAGCCTTCATAGCATTCCAGCTATGGCTATTTAAATATTTGGGAATCGTTTAATAAAGATGTGCATAAATGGTAATCTGGTTCTTCTTGAGCATCAGCATGGCTGCAGCTGCAAAACCCAAGGCCACTGCTGGAAAATATTTCTTGGTAATATGCACTAAAATCAGATTAAGAATTTTATCCCTCTTCCTGGTTTGTGAAACAAATTCTGCATTGAAAATTCAATGTGAGTACTATGGAACTTTTCCAAAGCTCAGAAAATAGAATTATCTTATGACCCAGCATTTTCATTACTGGGCATGTGATGTGCAAAGTAAGCAAAACCAGTGCTAGAGAGAGGAGAGCGCTCTGGTGCCCTGTGTCATTGCTGTGCTTTTGGGAATAGGCAACTGTGGAACTGAAGTAGGTATCCATTGAGGAAAGTATAAAGAAAACATGATACACATTCACGCACACACACACAAACCTGTGCATACACTTGAGATACATTGTGGAAAACTATTTGATCATAAGCAAGAATGAAATGCTTTAATTTATTATTATTAATGAATTAGGCTTAGTTATCTTTCTCTTGATGTCCAATAGTACACTTGTTATGAAATTGGGCTCACCAGAGTTTGGTTTATGTATGCTTAGACTTACAAGATCTTTTTTTTAAAAGTTGTTTTCTTAATTTGAATGAGCTTCCATTCTTTATAACTTCTGATTAATTTTAGCTCAGAGTCAAGTTTATTGGATGTTAGGATAGCTATATTTCCTGGTTCTAAACCTTGGAATATGTTTTCTGTCATTTCACTTTGGAGTCAAGTCCATCATTGAAGGCAATGAGTTACTTATAGACAACAGAAAGATGAATTTTGTTTCTTAAATCTAATCAATTATCCCATGTCTTTTGACTAGGGACTTTAGCGTATTAATATTTAAAGTTATTATTGAATGATGTGTGTTGATTTCTGGGTTTTTGCTGTTTTTCTTTCTGTTTGTATTTTTAGTCCTATTTGTTTTTTTTGTTAAATGGTTTCATTTGTTTTCATTCTGTATTATATTGGCTATGTATACTCCTCTCTTCATTTTGAAGTTTTGTTTCTCTATTTTAGGGCTGGATTGCTGAACATGAATTATTTTAGCCTCCTTGTATCACAGAAAGATTTTCTTTCTTCCTTATCGGTGGCAGATACTTTTGCTGAGTACATATTCTAGGTTGGTATATATGGTTGTTCAGAAATGAAAATATATTGTTCCAGGATCTTTGGACTTTTAAAGTTTCCATTGAAAAATCAGCTATTATTCTGGTAGTGTTTGTTTTATATGTGATTTGTGATTTCTTTCTTGTGGCATTCAGTACCCTTGCTCTGTGCTGAGAAAGTTTTCCTCCCTCCATGAGCCATTAAATGAGGGATTTTCCTTCACCTGTGACTGTAACTTGTCTATGGCCACAGCAACTCTGTTCTCATCATTTGTGACTATTATTAAAAGACCTGGTCTTTTATAATAATAAAGCACCCACAGTTCTTTCATGTTTCCTTTGTATTTTTAATTATTCTTTATGGTGGTTCATTTCTCTACTTTATTTTAATATCCTGATGTTCTCTATTTACTCAATCCATTTCAGTTGTAAGGCTTCTTCTGAGTTTTCCAGTTGAGTTATTGGGATTTAAGTTCCATATTCACTTAAACTTGAGTTCTTTTCAATAATTTTACTTCCTCTCTGAATACAGTTTTCAAATTGTGAACTGTCTTGATCATTTTATTCAGTCATATATTTGTCTTTTGGAAATCACTTCGGTGTTTGTTGCTATCCCCTTTAAGTTCTAAAAGATGCTAGTCTGTGTCTTCTTTAAACTCCTTGTATTCTTTGATGAAGTTTATGATTGTTCCTTTAGATTCTGTGTCCTGAGATTCTTCTAGGTAATCTTATTGGTAAACATATCTAAAATGTTGGTGGCAGTGATGGGAGTCATATTCTCTAGATATTTCATATAGCTTGTGATTGTGTGATGTGACCCAGGCATGTGGATTTCTTCTGTTGATTGTCTGTCTGATGTGGGATTATTACGTGACTCAGGCTGTGTCAATGCAAGAACTACATGAGCAGAACTGGAATTGGTAATGTGGAGATGGCATGGATGGATTTGGTTCTTGGTTCACATTAACAGGGAAATATAGTGTAAAAACTAGACCAGGAAGTATGAGGATGAGGCAGGTGGGCTTGGTCCTAGACTGTGGCATTTTCTTAAAACATCCCTGGCCGGGCGGTGGTGGCGCACGCCTTTAATCCCAGCATTCGGGAGGCAGAGCCAGGCGGATCTCTGTGAGTTCGAGGCCAGCCTGGACTACCAAGTGAGTTTCAGGAAAGGCGCAAAGCTACACAGAGAAACCCTGTCTCGAAAAACCAAAAAAAAAAAAAAAAAAAAAAAAAAAAATCCCTGAATGGAGTAGCAGAAAAATGCTCATGAAGAGTTGTTTTGTTTGATCACATCTCCCCTTTATACTGGTTTCCTAACCTCATTGTTTATGCAACAAACTGTATCCACATATGTTCCCCTTTTCTTGAATGTGTCTATCTTCTCACTTTTGCTGCTCTTATCTTGCCCTCTGTCACTCATATTCAATATCAATTGACATCTGCTCAGAAAGTTTGTGCCATACCTAAACATCCATGAGCCACAATGCTGCCTCAGCAGCGTGCGGTGAGGGTTGGGGGCTAGTTTTGTCCTCACAAGATTAATTTTCACTACTATCAGAACTCACAGAAGACCTCATACTGCCTTTATATGTCTTAGATTCTAGAATAATTTTATAGGTCCATGGAGGAGTTATTTGCAGGAGGTCATGTGAGAAGTTATGGCTCATGTGATTTATAGAAAGTCATAAAATAGTAAATGCATATCTATTACACACATCCAGAAAATGTTTTCAAGTTAAACATTCATTTAGAGCACGAGTCTAATTTTTTACTTGCTTAGTACAGGTACTATTTCATTCACTTATATAGAACAGCTATAGACTGTTTTTCTTGTATTTCTGAAAATCTCATCGGGACATAAACTCTATCATTTTTAAATAAAAGTTATAAAATTAATAGAAAATTTTCTAATATAAGAAATACATATTGTTTCTATATTTGTCCTCTTTGAAGTCAAAATCTAGTAAAAATTTATTTATGGATGTGTGAGGTGCACACTTACCATGGTACACATATGAATTTCAGAGAACAATACGTAGTATGCATGAGCCTACTTTTTTATTCATTTAACATTTTATTGATTCTTTGTACATTTCACACATGCATCTCAATCTCATTCATCTCCCCATCCTTTGCATTTGCCCTTGCAAACTCCCCCCAAAATAAAACTAAATTAAAAAAAGAAAAAGATCTCATCATGGAATCTGTCCTGCGATCCAGTGAGTCACACAGTACATATATATCCTTTACTTCATACATCTTTACTTGCAAGTGTTCATTATAATAAGTCATTGTTCTGGTTCAAAGCCTCTAGTTTCAGCTACGCTATTGAAACTGGGCCCTCAGTGGGACTCCTCTTGGATATTCTGTTGTTGCCTTATGTCATGGAGATCCTGCAGCTTTGGATCTTCGGGATTGGCCCCTTCACATACCAATAGTTCATAGATGGGGTGGATGTTGGGGTGGGCCAGCTCATATCACAGCTCTGATACTGGGCCTGGGTAGTAGCTGGGTTGGTCAGCCCTCCTGCTTTCCTTCAGCCTCACCTCCAGGAGAGCTCTCCAGCATTACCCAGGCTCGCTCACCCAATGCATCAAGCAGCAAGGGGCAGAACCAGTTCTACACTCGAGCTCTCAGGTGGCTCACCCACACCCACACCACCAGAGCCTGCTCTACTGTGTTGTCCAAGCAAGGTATGGGACTGTGTGGTGGTAATAAATAAAGTTGCCTGGGGTCAGAGCTATTAGAGCCATAGCAAGTGCGTGGCAATGGTGGTGTACGCCTTTAAGGACCTGGAGGGCGGTACATACAGGCAGTGACGAGGCAGCCACATGATTGGGTTTACAACCAATCAGAAGCCAGAACAAGGAGATATAAAGACAGACACACAGGAAGGAGGGCTCCTCTTTCGGAGAGCTCTCTTGGCTGAGGAGGATCCCTGAATCAGGAAGGGTGAGGCTCTTGGCTCTGACCTCTTGGCTTTCTTCTCTGAATCGGCTCTGTGTTTTTTATCTGATAAAACCGTTGGCTACATCTACACTGAATTACATCTACAGGACCGCTTTTCTGAGAGCTGCAGTTGGTGCAGAACAGAGCCAGCTCTCCTGCTCTCATGTCCCTGAGGCCAGCTCTCCTGTCTTCCCCGGGTAGTGAGCAGAGGAGCTGGGGAACATGTCTTTCCCTCTCCCGTGGCAGATGAGGGACATAGCCAGCTCTCCCACACTCACATTCTCACTGCTGCCTGCTTCAATAGGGTCAGCCATACTGTACTGCCCAGAAGATGTGCAGGGCCCCCTCTCCAGAGTGCAGCAGCTGGTGAAGGGCAGGGCCAGCTCTCCCACCTTGCCTCAGGTGGCAAGCAACCAGCTAGGGGGCAGGCAGGGTGTGTGTGGCATGAGTCTAATCTTAGCTTCCACCATTTGTGTGGTTCAGGTCATTAGACTTGGGGGCAAGAAACTACCTTCTGGGCCATTTTTCTGGGCCCTGAATTTTTTCAACCATGTTCTCAACACATAAGACCCCAATACAGCTGCAATGAGAAATCAAAATAGTCCTTTTAAAAGAAGTGAGGCATAAAAGTGTTGATGTGAATTAAGATTTCATCCTACTGATAAGTAACTTATAATTGCTTCTTTCAATTTGCTTTCCACTTTCATAAATTGTTTATCATTGCATGATTAATTCTGAAGCTATAAATTAAAACATCAGATATGGGCCAGGTGGTGGTGGTACACACCTTTAATCCCAGCACTCAGGAGGCAGAGCCAGTGGATCTCTGTGAGTTCAAGGCCAGCCTGGTCTACAGAGCAAGATCCAGGACAGGTACCAAAACTACAGAGAAACACTGTCTTGAAAAACCAAAATAAAATAAAATAAAACCTCAGATGTGAATTAGTCCAAGTTTTAACTTGGAATCATAGAGCCCTTTTCAATGGCTGATGCATTAAAATGAATCCTCATCCTGAGTTTCCTGTAGTTCTGTGTTGACATGTAAAAGTCTGCAGAACATCACTTGTTTCCTTAAGTTTAGATTTCACTCATACTTTTTTTTTTATTTAAGACTTAGACACCTGGCTACCTAACATTGGAACAAAATGCAGCTATGCAAGAATTAAAGAAAATATATCTTGGAGGGTGCTGTGGATGTTCTTACAGACAGTCTGATGTTGGAGACTGCTGACCTGTTGACTGGTTATCTGGGTGGAAGCATACAGATTGTAGAGACAAGCAGACAGAAGAGAGTCAAGAGGCCTGCCAGTCAATGTCAGAGTTTATTTCATAGCCAGCTTATATACGTCTTGAAGGACAGAGGTAGAACAATGCATAGCACACGCATTCATTCAACCACTGTCTATCCTGTCCTTGCATCAAGGGGCAGGCAGTTTCATTTTTCTATCTCATGTACCTCTGGCTGATATCAGCAGCCTAGGTCTAGCTAGATAGTACGTTCCTTCCCATGGGCTAATCAGGACTTTCTCATGGCTCTGGAGCAAGCAAGCCTGAGCTCTATTGACTCAGAATAGACTTCAGATTCAAACTGGGAAACTGAGTCAGTTGTGGGCTCCCACAGTTTGACATCTCCTAATGTCTCTTCAGCCAGGACTTTCCACCATGCCAGCTCATCATCCTTCCAGACTTACTCAAAGAGTTGTTTTGATCATCCAGATTGTTCTCTATCCATCCATTTCCAAAGTTTCAGCAAACCCCCAGAATTGTATAACTACCACCACTCAAGTAAGCACCTAGTCCAAAATGTGTTCAGGCAATCAACACTTTCCTTGGCTGAGCAAAGATTTTTGACAGTATAGCATATTTCTTTATCACTTTCATCCTTAAAAATTCTAGCAAATTTTGATCACTTCTTTCTCTTCTACTCTGAATTTGGCCTTGCAAGCCAAATGTAAGAAGATTATGGACTATGTGAGCTGAAGAAATAGTAAATGTAAAAATGTGTTAATTCCCTAAACTTTATGGCAACCTTCAGAAGAATATGCACATCTTACTAAAGTTGCTCTATCAATGAAGAGTCTCGGCACTGTCCACAATGCAATAGTGCTGTGCTGAGTTTCATGACAGAGACACCTGAACTGGCACTCTTCAGGTTTCCCCAAATGCCATAGTGCCAAATACCAAGTCTCTATTAAATGTCAGTGAAGCAAGTTGATTTCATTCTAAAGATCCGCTGTCCAGCAAGTATGCTTACAGTTAACAGAACTGTACTGAGCTCTTATTAATGATTTTGCTGTAGCAATCTCTAATCCATAGCCATTATGAAGGACCCATCATATTATGTATTTCTACCAGAATCTTGCTCATTCTCTCTCTCTCTCTCTCTCTCTCTCTCTCTCTCTCTCTCTCTCTCTCTCTCTCTCTCTCTCCAGAGAGAGAGAGCTTCATAAGACCACTACATCTACCACACTCTCTTCCATGTACCCCTCCTAAAATTACGCTCTTTTTAATTATTATTACTAAATACACACACACACACGCACACACACACACACACACACACACACATATATATATATATATATATATATATATATACATACATACATACATATAACCTATTGAGTATGTTTAACTGTACTCTTATGTACATGTGTTTATGGCTGACAATTTGGGATTGGACAAAGTGTATGGTAATTCATCCCTGTAGTAAACTGTTAGGACTTGGCCAGCATCCTGACGTCATCTTATATAAAGCCCCCTTTAAGAGAAAATCCCTCCCACTTCTCCCTTTTCCTCTCTCTTTCTCTCCTCTCTATTCTCTCTCCCCTCCCACTTTAATAATAAAACTGTCCACATGGATGCTGTGCCTGCATGGTGTAAGTAAATTTCTGCTGCACCCCCTTGGTTGCACCATGGCTGTCATGGCGTGTCTTCTTAGCTCAAACCCATCAAGGCCTCTTATGCACTGTTTCACAACATTAACTATCCCTCTCTCAGAAGCCATTTATCATCCATACCTATTTGTCTAAGGTTAGGATCAGGTGAAATTTCTTCTGTCCACAATAGGAATTAATGTTAAGCTTGTCTTGTTTTGGTAACCATACTGCTGAGATCTCATAGGTGGTGCATTTTTCCTTTCATATCTTGGTGACACTATGTAACAGTAGTTATTCTGGCTCTAAAAAAAATCATTCTCCTTTTACATGATTTTCTTTATGCTTTAGGTGTAGGGGTTGCATTGCAGATGTTTGAGTTGGAGTTGGACACATATTTATTCTCTGCATTTTTTACTAGTTGTAACACCATGCATCTATTGCAAAAAGAAGTTTTTTGATGAGGAGTGAAAGTATATGAGTATATGGAAAATATTTAGAATGTAGTCAGAAATTATATTGATTTAGAATTACAATACCAGTAGTCTTGCTTCTTGGTTCTGTAATCTTGCCAGCCTGAAATGTACAGCACTGGATATAATTTCCTTACTGTTGAGTTGGTCATATATCCAGTTAGACAGCTGTTCATTGCACACAATATACAAGTGCCTTTATCTCACCACTGTGGATATCTTGCCACTCTAGTTATTATTGTGGCTCGTAAGCTTTACATCTTGTAAGACGACTGGTTGTTCCTCTCCCTTGGAAGCTTACACAGCATCTTCTGATAGTATGATAGTTGGTTTATCAAGTATGAGAGTTCCAGGTCAGCTCCAGCTTGATTGCTCCAAGTCCTGTGTTCAAAGTGTATTGTATATTTAGCAATAGGGGCTTACTTTCAGATTCTGGGAGTCAACCAAAGACAAGAGCAAAAGAATGTATTGTTTTAAAGGTCTGTTGTTTTCCCCAAGCCAACAACTGGAAAAGTGGTTTATTATTCTTTTTACTAGGAATTTTGTTTGATAGGCTTTGGCTCTTGGGGGAAGCATTTCAGCCCAAGTTGCATAACTTCATCCAAACTATATAATGTGTAATTTTGAGTAAGCATAAAATAATATTCTCTATGTCATTTTCAAAATACACATAATGATATTTATTCCCCTATTCCTGTGTACCATCCTCCCTCCTTGCACACTCCTAAGATAAAGCCTTTTCCCCATTTTCCCATTACCCTCTTCTTAGTACCCGTGTCCTATTGTTCCCAGTTGTAGATCTCCTTCCCCCACCACAACTCCACTGCCTCCTATTCTCCTGGTTTTCCTGCCTATATCAGATTGAATACTCAGAAACTAAGATTAGGAGCTAAGATTCACAAATTATAGGGTATGTGAGACATTTGCCTTTCTGGCTCTGCATTACCTCACTTGGTGTGGTAGTTTCTAGTGCCATCCATTTACCTGCAAATTTTATGATTTTATTTTTTCTTTATAGCTGTAGCTCTAGGTGTCTCTTCTATTGTCTCATAAGGTTTTATGATTTTATCATTTTGTTGTTGTTGTTTTATGCTTCCAACTCCTTTTCAATTCAAACAGAGCTGCAGATCTCCTTCTCCAGTAGTCCTGAAAGGACACAAATTTGAAAACTAAACAATACTGAATTCATTGGTCCCATCACCAATGAATCAATAAAACAGACTGAAAATTAAACTGGATACATGTGTGCTGAAAGAAATTCTTTTTTTTTTTATTTTTTGAATGGGAAAATACATTATTTATTTTTTTATTAAGAGATTTTTCTATTCATTTTACATACCAACCACAAATTCCCTGCCTTCCATCCTCCCACCCCCCAGCCCACCCCCAACCCCCCCATTCTCACCTCCTCCAAGGCAAGGTCTCCCATGGAGAGTCAGGAGAGCCTGGTACATTCAGTTAAGGCAGGTCCAAGCCCCTCCTCCCTGCACCAAGGCTGTGCAAAGTGTCCCACCATAGGCACTAAGCTCCAAAAAGCCTTGTGTTATTCCAAATAGCCTTACAATGTTATTTAGTATTTCTAATAGTGAAATTCCAGTAGAAAAGTTGTATCCCTGTGGATCTTAAGGAGTTCTCAGGACATAATAAGAAAAAATACAATGTGTTAATGACACTATTCAATACTGTACAGTCATTGACAGGATAAAGTTCAATCTCTTAGCAGACAGGTTATACCTGTATGTCTCTCTCCTGGTGCCTACAAAGGTCAGTATATGTAAGTGGAGCATAGGTTGGATTTCAGACCCAGCTCCTCCTCTTTGCACAGAATGCACATGCCAAGTGTCACTTAGTACAATCATGATCACAGTATTCACTCTGTACCTGTTTAATGACCTCAGTAGTTAGTTCATTTGTGTTGTAGTGTCAAGGCTGGAATTCAAACCGTTTTCACAGATACCAAAATGAGCTCACTTCTGTTTTCGTCCATATACATCTATTCATAGTGTTATATAACAATGTTTAACACCGTTCAAGTGAGAGCAGAGCCATCACACTATGAGAAAAATAACGATAAGAAGTCTATGTTTTGAAGATGTAAATGCTTTAATCAGAGTTATTCTGAGTCCCTGGAGCATTCACTGTGCAGAGATGCATTTGGTACCCAGGAGGGGTGCAGAAGTCTCTAGAAAGGTGATAATACAAGCCACAGAAACACATTCTGTTTCTGAAATAGATTTACTCATTGTGAAACAGAAATGCTGCAGTGTCCTTGGAGCAAGGAAAGAGAAACAGAGATAGCATCTGCTAACAGTACTCTCAATTTTTGTACAGGCATAGGATTTCTGTATTTAGAGCAAAGGAGATGTGGGAAATTTATTTTTTAATCAACACTTATGAAAACTGAAGTACTTTAACATGAAATAAAAGTATATGTAAATGGAATTTTATGGCCATCTAGATATGAAACCAATTATATATATCCCTACATTTGCACTAAGAAAAGAATTTCATGTTATCCAACTTCTATGTCTTTATGTTCCTTTTTAAAACAGATTGGTTTTATTATTTTTACATATGTGTATGTGTGCATCTGTGTGTGTGTATGCACTCCAGAGTTAATGTGTTATGAATGCCAGAAGCCTTTGAGTCCCTGGAGCTGAAGTTACAAGCATTTATGAAGCATTGGATGTGGGTGCTGGGACCAAAACTCTGATCATTTGGAAGACAAATACATGTTTTTAACCTTTGTGGTGTCTCCCCAGGCCCCAATTTATGCCTATTTTGTTGTACAATGTTCCTTTCTTCAAACAATCCTGAAGTAGAAATCTGCTTTTAGATATACTTTCATGCACCTTAATCGTACAACTAGTGTATAGCTGTTTTTGCAAACTAGAGATATCTTTCTCAGAATCTAAGAAGCACTCCTTAGAAGTACAAATCAAGAATGCCCATGACTTAAAGAGAACATTCTGGCAATTGTTTCCACTAACTCACCCAGTTTTGAAATAGCTTCTTTCCTGTCTGTACTGAGTTTTCAAGTGTTCTCCTATATTGCAAGGGTTTATTTATCCAACTGAAATAGTTTTGAATGATACTTTTTTGTTTAGTTGTTCTAGGCAATTTTTTTTATTTCATGTGTGCTGACTGTGTGAAAGTCCTCGGTAGGAACTGAACTGATATCAAGTAAGTTCAAGAGGGGAACTCAACATTCCTGTCTTATAATTTAAATGTTTCCATGTCTGCCATAGGATTAAATATAAAAGAAAAATTTATTTTATATATTATTTATTAATTCTTTGAGAATTTCAATTTTGATCACATTTATTCCCATCCCTCCAGCTCACTCCTAATGCATCACCACCAACACCACCTCCCAACTTAGTGTATGTTATTTTAAATATTTAAAACATACTGTGTCTATTTTATTAAATCACAAGAACAGGTGTATCTGTCACATAAAATAATGTGATAAATGTATTTATCTACCATTCACTTCAAGACACAAATCATTAACAAAGGTTCTAGCTCCCTTTTTATCCTTTGCATAGTATATTCTTTTCTGTTCAACCTGCACTTATTCTGAATTTCATACTCATCATTGCTTTGTATCTCTTGAATTTTTATTATATATACATTTATCTCTAAATTGGTGTTATTAAGTTCTGTATACATTTGGTTTTTTATAAGAATCCATTATTCTGATACAATTACTTTATAGCATATGATTTTAAGTTCAACAATATGTATATGAGATTGAAATATTCAAGTGACTAGCTGTAATGTCTTTTAATAATTCATATGAAAAAAGCTTTCTGAATCAACTTTTATAACATTCACAGTAGCGATTCCCTTGCAATTAAACTCCGTACATGAAACAAAGGAGAAAGTGTCTTGGACAAGATTCGGTGAATTCAGACTGAGGTAGCTTTATCCATGTTTAGTATTGACATTGAAAAATAGTGTATCTTGGGCTTTTTATATTTAATACTATTACATTGTCAATTTTCTAAGTACTTTAGAATACTTTTTCTTTATTCTCTTAAAATTAATCAAGGATAAGTAATAAAAACGTATTGTGAAGTATAAGAAATACTATACAGTAAGACTCTCTTAGTCAATACTATGCAGATGGAATATTGGATAACACTTGTGAATATGCAGAAAGTTAATATATTCTAATAGGTAAGGCAAGTTAGTTATCTGGGAGAGCTGCCTCTAACCTGATGCCCTCATACAGAATGATATATGTAGGTTAGCATGAAGATCAGCATGATGGTGTGGCTAACATGTATACATACAAAGATTTATTATAGACAATTGCCTACAATGAAAGAATCAGTGGTTTGAAAACTGTAACCAAAATGTATGCAGAAAACTAGAATGCTTTGGCTATTGGAGAGCTGAGAAATGTTGGTTGTTAGGTTAATGAGAAATGAAGAACTTTTAATTTAAAATGAAGTGAAACACAATATTCAGTGTTATTGCATGGAAAATTGAAATAGCATATCCTATGGTACTTATTATACCTTCTAGCCAGCTGAATATGTACATTTCATATACAAAATATATACATTCCATAGAACTATAGCTTTAAAAAAATCCTAATATTATAATGGAACAAATGTTTCAGAACACATTGCACATATAGTTTTCTACATTGCTGTTTTACATGAATTAAAGCTCTGTATGGAATTACTTGGTGTGTTTGTTCCACATGAATGTTATCTAAAATAAAGATATAATGTTGAACATCATGTGTAAAAGCTTGAACTTTATTATACGTGCTTTTGTTTACATATAATTTTGATTTTATAACAAATTATTTAGCTTGTTTGAATTCAGTTTTCTTATATTAGAGATATTAGTTACAAGTACCCGATACACTGGTAATAACAAACATATAATTTATGTTAATTAATATGTCCATTTTTTCAAACAATGAATTGCAATAAATATAAGATCTTACCAATCTTACTAGAAGTAAGTTGAATCTGTATTGGGACTTTTGTTCATCTGGATGGTACTGATATCACTGTGAATTGGAACTTGAAAGTTTACTTCCCAATGTCTGTACTCACAAGATTTATATGGAATATGTATCTGGTTCAACAATTTTATGCGTATCAACCTTTGTGTCAAGACTGTTTTTGAACATTTTTCTGATAATTTTAAAATTATTTTATAGTTGAACTAAAGAACAAACGCATGTCTATAGTAAAATGTATTTGCAAAGTTATTTTTCAGCCCTTCTCTCCTCTATACATAGTGCAGTTTTTTTCCTGCTGTTCTTTTAGCCTTCTTGTTATCTATCACTTTCACCCTAAACCTTTCCTTTCAGGAGAAAGCATTCTAATAAATTGATCCATTCCATGTTACAAGAGACTTAATGCATTGCCTTTTAATGTTTTAATGTATTTGGAAAGAGGATGCCAGTAGGGGAATTGCTTAATATTGTCAGCGTCTTGGCAGAATTTCTGTCAGGCCCAAGGATGTGTAGCATTATTTCCAGGTTTGGACTCAGAGCGAGCACTGCATTTCCAAGGAGCATGAATCTGCTTCCTCAGCAAATTTCGCGAAGTCTCAACTCCATTAAGTCAAAAGTAGACTTCCCTTGGTAAAAATATGTCTGTGAAAAGACAGGTTTAGACCACAGTCTTTTATTAAAACTGACCAAAGCACATAAATATAGTAAGGGAAAATCAACCAACAAGACTGAGGTATCAGGAATTCTAGTGTGTACTCAGACAAACCATTGATAGATCAGATACCCCTAACTAAGATTGAGCCATAATAAATAGGACATAATACTGTTTACAAATGAGGATCCAGACATCAAAGGTGATATGGATCCTGTACAGTCTGAGGAAGATGCACAAGTGTTAATAGAGCAAAGACTTCCCAGTGCCAAAAAATCAGAAAAACCAGTAACAGTCACTGAAACAACTAAACAGCTGAACAGGAGAAGATCAATACCTGCCACCAAACAAAAGGGATTCAGGAGGCATTTATGAAAACCATTAGGCAGCAGTGTGACTTTTCCTGGGGAGATATGAACAAACGTCTATTCATTTTCAGATCTGGCTGTAACAACAGATCAAAGAAATTATTCTACCAATGTTCAACTTGGCAAGCCAATGGGTTTATTGGAGCTATTTACGGGAGTATGTGTGAGAGGTTACCTATAGGAGCATGGGTAACAGAAATGAAGCAATATCACAAGAAAGCCAGCTTCAGCCTAGATGATGACTCACAAAAGCCGAATCCCTGAAACTTCCTGCAGGACTTGAAGGAAGCATGAAATGTCGGAGATAATCCTAAAGACAGGTGGGCTGGCCAGAATCTCTCTTCCCTCCAATAACCCTTTCTACTTATATAGCTTTGGGGAGTGATCTCCCGAATCTTGTAAGTGTCCAAAATCTCCTGAAACAAGGGTGCTTTATTTACTTCTCAGTATTAAATCCGGGCTTAAAGAAAATTTCTACATAATATGTAGGAAAGCCAGGCAATGTTCCACCTGAACTCACATCAGTAAGATCATCTCAAACATCTGAAGCTAAAAAGCTAAATTCAATTTTAAACCTAGTATAGTTTGTAACAAACTAAAATGTGCTGAGAGAAATTTGACATTTGTTAAATTGTTACTTGCTTTTAATAGTTATAGGAAATTCAGTTAAATGAAAGAGATTTTTTACATTGAAAATTCTTTTTTCTTTTTTTTTTTTTTTTTTTTGGTTTTTCGAGACAGGGTTTCTCTGTGTAGCTTTGCGCCTTTCCTGGAACTCGCTTTGGAGACCAGGCTGACCTCAAACTCACAGAGATCCGCCTGCCTCTGCCTCCCGAGTGCTGGGATTAAAGGCGTGCACCACCACCGCCCAGCTGAAAAGTTATTCTTATGAACATCTTAGTAGTATAGAACCATTCCTTCATAAACCCCTTTGAAAATCAGACTAGATTTGTCATTGAAATAGGATGAACTATTTTGTTAAAAAATAGTTTTTTAAGTACTAGAATCAAGATGAATTTATAAATACCAAGAAAGAATGATGAAATAGATCTGTTTGAAAAATAGGTTTGTGCTACTATCCACGAGTCCCTTTGCCACACCCAACCTCTCCTTCCAGCGAAATATCCCTTATCCTTTGCCAAGATCTAGCCCAGTGAATCTTTCTGATTTTCTCCATCTACCCACCCTCCCTAACACATAAGATCTAAAATGGGACACATACCTAGTTTCCTGGTTTAGTCTAGGCTCCCCTGCTTGCACTACAACAAATCTCCAGGCTTCTATGAGGACTGTCTGTATATCAAGGTGCCTCCCATTCCATATTCAATCTTACTACCAGACATATTTGTCCCCATAGTCCAGACTCAGTAACTCAACTCAAAAACTTAATGGAAATCCTTACAAGTATAAATAATCAAGCAGAAGACAAAACACCAGGACAGGATGATAAAGTTCTATACCAAATTATTAATGAATATTAAAACAAAATGCAGGAAAGGAGCATCAAGGAAATACAGAACACCATAAATGTAAAAACAAACTTGAATTACAGACTTAAATGAGGAAGAATTTTAAGTCAACAACATTAACCAGGTCTTCAACAAAATCAAAGAAGAAAACAACCACTGAACTGAGCAAAGAAACGCCATACAGATACAAAAAGCACACAGAACATCAAATAGACACGAAATACACAAAACAAAGAAAACGTATAGAAAGCTACAATAGAAAAACTCATATCACATGTAAGGAAAAGCTAGTCAAAATAAGAGCTGATTCCTCGATGGAAACTAAGAAAGCCCTAAGAGCATGGAGAAATTAATTCCAATTCCTTAATTCCTATGATAGCCAGGCTAAACAAACATACCTAGCAAAACTATCAACTACAATTGAAGAAGAAACAAAAATTTTCCTCAATATAAATAGCCTTAAAAATTTATATCTAACAACCAAACCTAAAGAAAACACAGGAAGCATAAAATACCATGCTGAAGAGAAGAATGAGTGTAGGGGAAGGACTGTGGGAAAATATGAAGCCATACTTTCTAAACATGAAAGTGTCACTGAATACAGAAACAACACCAAAATTCGACAACACGATGGCAAAACTTGACATATATTTCAAAGTTAACTGTAAATACCAATGGCTTCAACTCTCCAATCAAAAGACACAGTTGGAGAGACTGTATCAATATATCTATTGTGTACAGGAAACACATCATAGGGTTAATGATAGTCACTGCCTTAGAGACAAGGGGTGGAAAAAGTACTCTAATCAATTCCAAAGCAGCAATCAGGCATTGCTGTTCTAATATTGGACAGAATATCAGACAAAATTTGACTTAAAACTAAAACTAATCAAAAGAGATAATTAGGAACAATTCATTCTAATCAATAAAACAGTTAACTTAGAGGACATTACTGTCCTAAATATCTGTGCATCAAACTCCAGTATACGCAATTTCATGACAAATGTATGTCTATATTTAAATGCAGATTAATACCAATCTATTAATAGCAGGTCATTTCAATACCCCACATATTGCAATAGATAGGTCATCTGGACAAAAATAGAGGGAGAAAATATCAGAATTAATTACTTAATTAGTTTCTATTTTCAGTTTAACAATTTAAACCTAGAAGAAATCAACCACATAAAGACAGTCATAACAAGTGAGAAAATTAGAATAAGCATAAAAGGCTGCCCACCTAAAAAATATGTCCAGGGCCAAATGGATTCAAACAAGACTTCTGCCAGACACTCAAAGAACTATTGTTAGTTCTTCTTAAACTATTTAAAAAATAGACACTAAGGAGTACTCCTAAACTCAGTCTATTAAGTCAGTATCACTATAGTAACCAAACCAAGTAAAGATTCAAGAACAAAAACTAAAAGCAAATACCCATGAGGAACATAGACTCAAGATCAGTAAAAGAATTTCAAACAGAATGTATACACACACACACACACACACACACACACACACACACACACACACACACTAACCAAGTTGGCTTTATATCTGGAATGCAGGAAGGGGTCAACACACACAAATCAATAAATGAATAAATGTAGCAAACCACATAAATGAACTTAAAGATAAAAATCACTTGGTAAACTCAATAAATTAAGGGAGTCATTTTTTTAAATTTAAAGCAGTAAAGGTAATGTTTTCACATGTATACTTTCAAAACACACTTTGTGATAAAGTTACAGCACCTTTAAAGGAAGACATTTACCACTAAAACTTCATGTTTCATATTTATCTACAGTTAAATAAATTTATATAGAGATTCACAGAAGAAAATGATGTCACAGATTTTTACCTTGATATATAAGAATATTATTGAATTATTAAGCCAATGTTTATACTTCACAATACTTGAAAAAAATATTCATGCTAGAAACTAAGCATAAAATTCATTATATTTTGACTTCATCCATCAGCTTTGCTAATTTCTGGATTAGAACTCACTTATTGACAGAAAATAATTAGTTGTCTATTTAAGACAACTAGAATTGATAAAATATTAAATTACTCCATATTATAAGGGTTTTTTCCTAGAGACTAGGAATAATAGATTGAAAAAGCTGTTATTTCATCTGTATTATTAAACAATACATATTTTACCCAAATCAAATCACTTACAAGCTGTTCTTTCAATTGCATAATAATGTCTCAATGTAAATAAATGTCATACACTTTTCTATTATTAAAAAAAATCACTTGGTCATCTCAAAAGAAGAACTTTTTTTTTATTTTTCAAGACAGGGTTTCTATGTTTAGCTTTGCTCCTTTCCTGGAACTCCCTTTGGAGACCAGGCTAGCCTCGAACTCACTGAGATCAGCCTGCCTCTGCCTCCCAAGTGCTGGGATTAAAGACGTGTGCCACCACTGCCCAGCCTTCAAAAGAAAAACGTTTGAAGTAATTCAGCATGCCTTCATTACAAAAGTGCTACAGAATATGGAGTAGAGGGAACAAAATTCAATCTAATAAAAGCTTTAAACGAAACACCCACAACCAAACCTAAATGGACAAAAGATTGACCTATCCCACTGAAGTCAGGAAGGAGGCAGTCCACTAGCCCCATGCCTTTTCAATATTGTGCTCAAATAACTACCTAGAGAAATAAGATGAGAGATGGAAATTAAAGGATACAATTAGGGAAAGAAGAAGTCAAACAATATCTGTTTGCTGGTGGCATGATTCTGTAGAACAGAGATACCAAAAATTATGCCAGAATAATTTTTTTGAAATTATATATAAATTAAGCAGTGTGGCAGGATACAGAATCAATATGCACAAAGCAATCCCTGTTTTATTAATAAACAATAAATACACAGAAAAGGAGATCATAGACACATTTTCATTCACAGTAGCCTCAAAGAAAATAAAATATTGAGGAATAAATCAAACCAGGGAAATGAATTGTTTCTACAATGAAAACTTTAAAGTTCTGAAGAGACAGAGGAAGACAATAGAAAATAGAAAGACATTCCATACTCATGGATTGGTAAAATAAAGATTGTGAAAATGATCATTCTGTCCAAAGATATTTACAGATTGAATGCAATATAAACTAAACACCCCATCTCATTCATCATAGAAATAGCAAGAAAACTATCCTAAAATTCATATACAACCACAAAAAAAACCCAAAAACCCAGGGAGCAAACCCAGTCCTGATCAAAAAGAAAAATGCTGGTAGGAATAAAATTTGAGGTCTTAAGGTATACTACAGAGTCATAGTAATAAAAACAATATGTTACTGGTACAAGAACAGACATGTAGAGCAATAACATAAAATCAGAGACACCGACATGCGTACACTTAACTTCAACCATTTAATATTTGCCAAAAACATACCCTAGAGAACAGAAAGCATTTTCAAAAAATAATGCAGGGAAAACAGGATGTCCACATACAGAAGAATGAGATTGAACCTGTATCTATCACTGTGTACTAAAAACTAACTACAAATAAATCAAAAGCCTAAACAGGAAACCTGAAACACTGAAACTTCTAGAAGAGACCACAGAGAGTACTCTACATTATAGGGATGGAGGAAGAGATTTTCGGAATAAGTCCCAATTCATCCAAGGTTAAGACGAGTAATTGGCAAATGTGATTTCATAAAACTGAAATGCTTCTGCCCTGCTGAAGCAACAGTCAGCCAGGGGAAGAAGTATGCCACAGAATGGGAGACAGTCTTTCCCAGCTATACGCTAGACAAAGGATTACAATGCATAATATATTAAGAACTTAATCACAGAATCAAAACAGGAAAACAAATGACCCATTCAGAATAAATGACAACAATAAATGGGGCTGGAACCTAAACAGAGAATTTTCAAAAGAAACTGGAAAAATGACTGATAGATTTCTCAATAATGTTCATTGTCCCTACCAATTAGAAAATGCAGATCAATCTCTGACAGCTTTTTTGCTGCTTGCTTCCTGGAATAGCCCTGCACTCACATCCCAGAGGGCATCCCAGCAGGCCTGACTGTTTATGAACTGTTGGTACTTTATTCTGAGGTTACTCTTCAAGTTTGGAATTTTTTTTTCTTTTTCTTCTCCTTTATTCTTCTCTCATCCAATGCATCCTGGTGATAGCCTTGCCTCCCTCCACTCCTCCTACTTCAACCCCCCACCTCCCCTCATGCCTAGATCCACTGATCCTCCATTTCCCTTCAAAAAAAAAAAAAAAAAAACAGCAAGTGTCCCAGTGATATCAACCACACGTGGCATAACAAGATGCAATAAAACCAGGCATGAAGCCTCCTATCAAGGCTGGACAAGGCAACCCATTAAAAGGAAAGGGATGTAACCCATTGCTAGCATGGAGTTTTCATTTGGTGATGTCTAGTTTAAAAATTTTTACTCCTATTATTTAGTAATTACATTTATATTTTTTCATATGTCTGCATATTTTAAGACACTTCTGTTGTAGTAGGTTTTGATGTGACCCTTCAAACGGCCCATGGTTTTAGCTGTTCCTCCCCATGTTCCCTCCCTTACACCTCTCTTTACTCCCATGCCCTATATAATCCTACTGTTCCATTTCTCTTTCCCCATCCATTCATAATTATGTATCCTATTTTTCTTTCCTAGGAAATCATTCCATTCTCACATTTCTTTTCTCTATGCCTAACCTCTGTCGTCATAGGGATTATAACATGCTTATTGAAGACTTAAAAGCAAAAATCCACAGATAAGTGAATACATAATGCGAGAAATCCATGGAATCTGCTTCAAGGTTGAAGGAATTTATTAGGCAGGAAAACTCACTACAGGACAGGAAATTTATCATGGCATCCTGAAAAAGCTAAGGTACAGTCCAATGTTGTTCTGCCACTGAGATGGTCAGCACCATCCCGCTCACAAGCAAGAGAAGAGAGAGGCCTACATGCCTCTCAGGTCTAAAGAGTAGCCCTGAGCCACACCACAGGGCCAGGTGTTTCATGATCATAAGTAAGTAGGACAGTTACTTGCTAAATCTCTAGGTGCAGTGCTTCAAGGTCATAGACAGAGCAGCTACCCACTATAAATACAGGCCATATTTGTCCTTTTGGATCTTTGTTACCTCACTCAGGATGATATTTTTCTCTCTCCATTTATTTGGGAATTTCATGAGTTCATTTTTAATAGCTGAGTAATATTCCATTGTGTAAATAGATCACATTTTCAACTCATTCAGACATCTAGGCTATGTACAATTTCTGGCTATTACATATAGAGTAACAGTGAACATGAATGAGCAAGTGTCGCTAAAGTAGGATGTAAAGCCCCTTGGGTACATATCCAAGACTGATATAGCCGGGTCTTAGAGTATATCTATTCTCTGCTTCCCAAAGACCCCCCACACTGATAGAGGGGGTTCATATAGTGGGGGTTTTCCATAGTGATTATAAAAGCTTATAGGCCCACCAACAATGGATGAGTTTTTCCCTTACCATATGTCCTTGCCATTATGGGCTGTCATTTTTTTTTTTTTTTTTTTTTTTACTGATCTTGGCCATTCTGACAGGTGAAAAATGAAATCTCAGGTAGTTTTTTTATTTGCATTTTTCATGATGTTGAACCTTTATTTCTTTATCATTTATTTGTATTTCACTTTTGGAGAACTGTTTGTATGTATTCTACAGGTTTGTGCAAATGCATAACATATAATACCACTACTATGGTATCGTTTAGAATACTAACATTACCATATAGTTTTCTATTATTCATCTACTACACTGTCCACAAACCCTGGTGACATTGGTCTTTGAAATGACTCCATAATTTTGCTGTTTTCACAGTTGTCTTACAGTTGGAATTATACAGCTTGGGGACTTTTTAGATTACTTTGTTTTAAATACCAATCTTAGTTTAACATTTTACCATATCTTTTATGAATAAAAGTTTCCCTTTATTTTGTAACATATGCTATCTGAATGACATGCAGTTTGCCCCCATTTATCTAATAAAGAACAAAGTTGTTTCCACATTTGGTATTAAGTAAATCCACTATAAACATTCATGTATAGGTTTTTTTGTATAAAATGTAAGTGTTCATTTCATTGGAATAAAACAGAGTGGAGCACACCTGATGGAATGTATGATAAAAGTAATTTGGATTTCCACCAGCAATCAATTAGTACATTATAATTTTTATGAAATTGTCATAGATCATTAAAGCTATAATGCTTATATTTATACAATAATAGACTGATCCAAAATATCACTTAAGCTATAAACTAACATCAAAATTAATTTTCAAAATTAGTTATCTATTATGAAGAAATAGGTACCTTCTAGTTGAAGTGTCTGGGATACATTTAACACTCAAATATAGTCGATGAGTATCTAAAATGAATGCTATGAAGTATTAATGAAAGAAATTGAATACAACACATAAGAAAAAAAGCATACCACCTTTATTGATTGTTAGAATAGATACTTTTAAAATGTCCATACAAACCCCAAATGACATAGAGATTCAATACAATTCTTTTCACAATATTTATAACACTTCACAGACCTGTAATAACAAACCTAAAATTTATACAGAATAGCAAGAGTATGTTGAAGATGAAAGTGATATTAAGTAAAAAGAAAAAAACAGAATGAATATACTACTAGATTTAAAAATGTAATATGATGCTACAGTAATTAAAAGTGTGATATTTATACATACACAGATGAACAAAACAAAATTAGCAAACCAACTTATACTCTACCATTTAAATTCTGACAAAGGTATTAAATAACACACTTTAGAAAAACGCAATCCTTTCATTAATTAGTGCCCAAAACTTTAGGCATAAATCTCTATCTCCGACTACTTACAAAAGTGAACTCAAGTAAATTAGAGACTTAAGTGTAATCTGTGAAAGCAAGAAACTTCTAGGAAAAAAATAGCAAAATTGTTTCTGGTAATAGTAGTAGCACAGTTTCTTTTTGAGGGGAGAACACCCCCCAAAAAAATAAACCCATAAGGAAATAAAATCTAAACATTGGTAAGTTGAATTGAATCAGCAAGGTTTCTGTAGAGCCATATAAACTGATCCAGGGCTGAAACAGCATTGATCAGAGCTGTGTTGAGGCCATTGAAGAAAGCTATTTTCTTTTGGTCAAAGTGATTGGAAAAAGTACAGAGACAACTAGCCAAACTAGTGGAAATACATGAACTGTGAACCAATAGCTGAAGAGCCCCCATGGTACTGGACGAGGCCCTCTGGATAAGTGAGACAGTTGTTTAGCTTGAACTGTTTAGAGGGCCCCCAGGCAGTGAGACTGGGACCTGTCCTTAGTGTATGAGCTGGGTTTTTGGAACCTAGTGCCTATGCTGAGACACTTTGCTCAGCCTTGGTGCAGGGAGGAGGGGCTTGGACAAGGGTGTTGTGCATGTCAATCAACTAGTAGAAACCACACTCCAGAAGGCTGTTAAGCCTTGTTAAAGAAATGGAAGGAATAATTATCCCATTATTGAAATGCTGTACTTTTCCTTCCCAGAAAGCCCACCCTGGTACATTCTTTTATGAAGCCACAGTAGGCATCTGGATAGAGCCTGTTAACTTTTCAGAATACTCAGAAAAGCAAAAATTCCAGTTGTCTTTTTGATGTCTCTTTCAGATACTACATATATTGGCCTTATTTTGGACACACTTTCCTTAAGTATCTGTGCTTTCTCCTTCTCCAAACGTCTTGCTTCCATCCTGTGACTGCTTGACTAACTCAAAGTGTGTCTTTTTTCTAATTCTTCTTTATCTCCTTCTTCCAACCACTGTCAAGACTTAGAGCTAGCCTTCCCTGCTGTTTTTCTTTTAAACTCTAATAAAATTGTCCTTGTTTGTTGAAAACCAAACAAAAGCTGCCAAATAAACAAAATCCGTAGAGATAAAAACTGCCATAGAAAAGCAATCCTTCCATACTACTTGGGGGAATGTAAACTACATTGTGGTCATGAAAAACACCATAGAGGCCTCTCTCTCTCTCTCTCTCTCTCTCTCTCTCTCTCTCTCTCTCTCTCTCTCTCTCTCTCTCTCTCCTCTCTCTCTCTCTCTCTCTCTCTCTCTCTCTCTCTCTCTCTCTCTGTGTGTGTGTGTGTGTGTGTGTGTGTGTGTGTGTGTCTTTCTCTCTCTCTGTTTCACACACACATACACATACAAATGTTCAGTATTCTGAGTATTGGGGATTTGTATTGAGGGAATTAAATCAGTCTGTCACAGACACATCAACACTCCCATGTAATTGTGGTATTATTTAGAGTATCTGGGAAATACAAATACACTAACTGTCTATTGACTACCAACTGATGACTACATGAAGAAGTTTTGATGTGCATGAACCATGTAATGCTGTTCAACCGTAAACATAGACCAAATTTACGTCATTTGTAGCAACATGGGTGCGACACTGGACGATTATGTTCAGTCAAATATACCAGTCACACAAGGATAAGAATATATTATTTCATTTATATTTGAAATAAGAAGTAAATCTCATAGGAGTTTAAAGTAGGGTGATGGCTAGCAGCAGCTGCAGAAGCTTAAGAAGAGAGAAAGGTTTCGCAACAGAAATTAAATTGCAGTTCAATATGAGTAAGAAAATCTGGTAGACTATTGTATAATATGGTCATAATGTAGAGTTTTTACCTCAAAACTCTAAATAAAATACTATAAACATTTGTGACATAAGGAATTGGCAAACATTTGAAGAAATCTATATAGGCACTGCATACATGTATTATCACATGGTACACATTAATACATGCAAATTTTGAGTTACTATGTATGGGTTAAAATCTCATTTTTGAAGATTTGCTTCATGGCTTGCTGCAGTGGAATGGTGCTCCTGTTTTGTCCCTGTTCATATGTTGAAATTCTAGCTCCAAGGATGCCTACATTAGTGGGGGAGCTTGAAGATGATGACTTATAATTAAAATGAAGCCTGATTAATGAGGCCACTGGGAGATAACTGCTTTCCTCATGTGAGAACACAGCTACAAGGAACAATCTATGAAAAAATAGCTCTCATAAAATTCTCAATTTGTTGACACCTTACTGTACTGTTTATTTTACTGAATAATGTGAAGTAAATAACCATTGTGTATGAGAAACTTGGATTCTCCTGTGTTTGTTATTGATGCTCAAGCAGCCTGAGACACATTTCTCTCAAAACCTCCTTATGTCTAAAATATCATGCTTGTGTTCATCCTGAATTTCATGTTTATCTTCAATGCATTTGTTTCATTTCCATCCATTCTGAACCATTCATTCTGTGACCCTCCCTCCATTCCTTGTATGACCCAATTTCCTATCTTTTTCTTCTTCATTGTTAAAAAAAAAAAACCTGACTATCACATTAGTGCTGCCCATGTGCTCATGGCTGTAGTCCATTGAATCATGGGCAGCTTACCAGGGGCCACCACACCTATAAAGAAAAATGACTTTCCATTTCTCACAACCGTCAACTACAGTGACACATCAGTTTTTTGGAGCCCCTCCTCCATTGAGACTGAAATGTTAAGGGGCCTGGTCTGGTGTGGAAAGTACAGCTGCTGTGAGGTCATGGGTACAGTGGTTCTGCCATGTCCAGAACACACTGTTTGACAACATTTTTATACCGTACCTTTCACATTTCAAATACTTCGTTCTTTACAGCAAATTAAAATGTATAGTTTACATTTTAGTCTTAGTGAAGAAATGATAATTCAGAGGTAGGAAAAAAATATCATAACCTGAGTGTAGTTCAGTTTTATTCGTTGTTGCTCATAGAAATCAGTCTGGTTCTCTGTCCTTTCTGGAATTGACAAGAGAAATATCAGGATTTAATTATCACCTTATGACCTACAAGTCCTTCATCCATATTCAATGTACCTGCTGTATGGTTTCCTCCATTAATTACAAATAAGTAAAAGTAAGAAAAGTGTCAGAGGATAGCAAGGAAGGACATATGCTGTTTGCTGCTCTCTGTGCTGCTCAGGTGTACTGTGTAGTCAAAAGTTTCTCTGGTCCTTCCCAGCTCCTTGGTCCTGCAGCCACTTATAAAATAATCATTCAGAGGCTTAATATAATTTACAAACTGTAAGACTTATTGCAGGCCTCTTGCTAGCTAGCTCTTATATCTTAAATTAACCCACTTCTATTAATCTATGTTTTGCCTCATGTTCCATGGTGTTACCCATTTATTAACATCTTATTGCTCATTCAGTGGTGAGCTCCCATCTCTCTGCCTCTGCCTTTCTTCTCTCTGTATCTCATTTGGATTTCCCACCTGGCTGTAAGTTTGTTGCCATAGGCCAAAACAGCTTTATTTACTAACCAATGGAAATAGAATAGATTCACAGTGTACAGAAAGACATGCCCCAGCATTTCTGCTTTTCTATCTAATCAAAAAGGAAGGTTTCTAACTTTAATATAGTGAAATTATATTTGAAAACAGTTATGAAGCAAGAATTACAGTTATAATATCTAGTCTATTTGTATTTGGAAAAATTTAAGAAAATATTCTGTCATCTATCCTGTATATGAATCCAAAGTTTCAAATCTAATTTATCTTTTATCATAACCAATGAAAATTATAATTATAGCTATCTAGGCTTCAACTACATCAAAGACCCCAGAAGGATATAATATTACCTAAGTAAACAAGAGGTATGTTGTAAGCAATTTCCAAAAATCTAGAATGACAGAGATAGCTGGCTGCCTGGACAGTCACCCAAAGTTCCTGTACAATGTTGGGGTATCCATCTTTAGCCTATATGTTTAGAGTTTCTCAGTCACTTCTCCCTGTGTCCTACAGAAAGTCTCACAGTCTCCTCTGTGAAGCTGGAACCTGAAGGACCATCTCTCCTTGTTTTGGCAAAATTCAGTGGTCATTTTCCTATAGGTCTTGTATACAGTTTATACAACATATTATCAGGCAGTCCAGGTAAGAGCAGTTTCTTGCCTAAAAGTTAGCCATTTGGAAAGCAAATTCCATATGGAGTTTCTTCAGTGCCTATTAACTTCCTTGAAGTAAATTGGTGCTGTTAGGAGCACAAGTGTTTCATTGTCCAGAAAGTCTAAGTTTTTAAAACATTTTAAATGTCATATTCTGTAAGTCTTTGTAGTGATTGAAGATTACCTAACTAATTCAAATATATCTATGTTTACCTAGAAAACTTAACTAATAGGACTGTAAGTGTGATTATCATAGGTGACTAATTATTAATCTGTATTTCTTTAATTATACATTACAATTTTAAATGAGTTACATAAAAATATACAAATTTGATAAAGAATTCTACCTTTAACAGTTTATTATAGAAGGCATCAACTATACACAACCATACACTGAATGTTTTGAAAATTTTATAACAACAAAAATAGAAAATATCATATGTTCATTAGTATCAAATTAAGTTTGTTGTATATATTATATAAAATACTATGATTAAACTCCTATAAATACGTTGAATGTTAGTTATGGATATATAAAGATATCTGTATATTTTTCTTTAAAAATAAGATTTAAAAATATCCATTTTGTATGAAAAAAAGCATACTATCTTAAACAAGAGTAGAAATATATATAGTATAACAAAATTAACTCTGAATTTGTGTCGATAACCTAAAATCCATAGCAATGTAAAATATTTTAAACAAGTTGTTGATCATTAAATCTAGATTCAATAATCTGCACTTTTATCCTATCATATCTATATCAGTACTGTCTGAAGCATGGTCTATTTTTTTTCCTGGATTTGGTTTAGGTTTTGTATTAGATGGTGCTCTTCTACCATAGTGCTTGACTGGTCTTTGTTACTCCCCTCCCCTTTGTTTCTGAAAACTGCTTTCATGCCATTGCTTATACATTTGAAAAATGTGCAGAGGTTTTGTACATATTCTCAGAAATAGAAGATGTGCTTTAAAGACAATATAGCTCTCAGAGTAACCCACATTAATCTGGCAGGAGAATGTATGTATGTAACATGTATTTTGTTAAATGAGAAAGGATTACTGTATTCAAGACAGCCCATCAAATGCTTTAACATTAAGATACACTTGCCTTTTATCCCAGCACTCAGGAGTCAGAGCCAGGTGGATCTCTGTGAGTTCGAGGCCAGCCTGGTCTACAGAGTAAGATCCAGGACAGGACCAAAACTACACAAAGAAACCCTGTCTCGTAAAAACAGCAATAAAGGAGACACAATTCATATTTGTGTATGAAATGAGTGGTATATATGTGTGTGCATGTTCATATGTATGCTCACCTTTCTATATATGTATATGACTGCTTGTAGGGGACAGAAGTTGAACATTTTTAGTGTCCACCTTATCATTTGAGACAGTCACTCACTGAGCCTGGAATTCAGCAATCCAAGCAAGCTATCTGGCTATCAGTTTTCAGGGATCCCTCTGTCTCTCACTCATTCCATAGACATAGAAGTTACTTATAAAAGCTACTCTGTTCAGCCTTTTTGTGTGTTGTGATCAGAGACCAAGTCTTCATGCTTCTACAACAAGCAT
The DNA here is from genome assembly GCF_007827085.1 of Peromyscus californicus insignis. Classification (NCBI taxonomy): domain Eukaryota; kingdom Metazoa; phylum Chordata; class Mammalia; order Rodentia; family Cricetidae; genus Peromyscus; species Peromyscus californicus. Next base: position 44,510,822 of record NW_026294491.1, on the reverse strand, counting down.
ATTACAAATAGACCGTCTCCCCAGACATCTAATTTTACACTTTAAATTATATACAGTTTAAAGAAAAATGTAACAAAAAAGGTATGTTAGTAAATCTCTAGCATATGCTAGGCATACAGTTATGACGATTTGAATTAATATAATATCCTTTAGATAAGAGTCAAATAAATGATATGCTATTTGGACACACACACACACACACACACACACACACACACACACACACACACATATATATATATATATATATATATATATATATATTTATTCTTCCTCTCTCCCTCCCTCTCTCTCTCTCCCTCTGGCTTTCTCTCTCTCTCTCTCTCTCTCTCTCTCTCTCTCTCTCTCTCTCTCTCTCTCTCTCTCTCTCTCTCATATTATAGATGCCCAAGTGGATTTACATAAATCAGTTCAAGAAATAGTAGACCAAGTATGAATGAAAAGTGCAGCAGGTATGGGTGGGTATATATAGAAATCATCCAAGTTAACAAAAGCAGCGGTGATTGCAAACTATTACCAAGAGATATAAATGGAAAGATGTAATGGTATGTTATTTAAAACTTTATGCCACAGATATTTCTTGTCATTAATGTTTATACATAAGTGTAGTTTGGTTTACAAAAGTGCTTATAATTTTTTATTATAGTCTTATGGATTTCAGACATAAATAGAAGAAAATCATGTATAAAATCAATCAAAATATAAAGCTGAGAAGTTAGCTGTATGAGATATAAATATATAAGCATTGGAATAATAAGAAAGGGAATGTTTTATTTCGATATAGAAACTGGAAAAATTCATGAAGAAAATGTCTTCTCTTGTGGGATGTTAGCTCAGTATTCTATAATAGAAGAAAACATCCCTTAACTGTATAATTATACTGCAAATAAAAGGGGAATTTTAGATTTCCCAGCAAGCTGTCAAATGACAGCTTGGAAATTCATGTATTCATATTGTTGAATTCATTCTACCAAATCTGTAGATGAGCCCAGAGCACTAGACTTCTGGGACTTTCTAGTGACCAGTGTGCATTTTCAGGAGGTGATTGACCCTTCAAAGCAGTCTCAAGAAATTCCTAAGTTGTATTACCTTGATGAGGTGGGAATTTGGAAACCACAGTTTAGAAGACTTCAGGGACACTAGGGTCTCTGAAATAAAGTTACTTTTGTCAGATTGGTATTATTCGCCCATAATGATTAAAATAGCCTATCTGAGCACTTCAATATTATTTCAATATTCCATTGTAATAGTGTATGAAATCAAATACAAAGTATTTAAGTTACATTAAAAACAATGTTGCATAGGGGCTGGGAGGTTATAGCTCAGAGGTTAAGTTTCTTCAGCTACATTTTCCCAATAGAAGGAAAGAGAGAACGTGCATTTGGAAAAACAGAGACTTCTGTCAAGTCGTCTTGTGGGAAGAAAAGAATGTTAACAATACGAGTATTCATTTGCAAGAAACATTATCATTTTAAAAGGATCTTGATATAGGAAAAAGAGAGACAAATCATTTGTCATCACTCTTATACAAGAATAGGCGGAGGGGTAATTAATGCCAAACGTAGATCTGGCTGACCACATCTTTGAAGAAGACAGACAAGTATCACACTTTCTTACCTATACCACAGATACAATTTTAATGATTTCAGAGCTGATAGGAGCTGTGCCAGATTCTGAGGATGTAAATTATCCACAGCCTTCAATGTGTGAAATCTGAGGAATATGTTCAGGATTCCAGTCCAGAATATGACTCCCTTTGCTCTGGAGTTTTCTCAAGAAGGTTGGAATCTGTGCACTTGGTGTGCAGCAGGTGTTTTCCAGGAGCTTGACAATCTGGTGATCACTCATCCCACCCATCCCCATCCTACACATATATAGCAATGACAGAAAAGTCTTTGAAAGGTATGTTCTTGGAAAGAAGGAAGGAAAAGAAAGGGGTGAAAGAAGGAGAGGCGAGAAGAAGACAAAGGAAAAAAACTAGAAAAAGAGAACACATAAAATTTTCTTCTGTGTTTTACCCTCTCTAGTGGGCAGTTTATAAGACTACACTGAAAGTAGTCAGAATGACTGCCAGATAGCATGAGGTTTACAGACTTCAGACATGACATTCAGGAACAAATCATCAGTGGTCCCAGAGAGCTGCTTCCCTGGTGTGGTAGTTTACTGTCACCAGGAAATCTTCCTACCTTAGGAAGCAATCAGTAGCTGCTCTTATCAAATGACTTCGGGAAAAGGAGAGCTTGCTTTTAAGTTTAAAGACATCTGAGCCAAGGTAATACTCACAAATATAATTAAAGCATTATTTAATGTTTAAAAATGGAATTTTTATGGGAGGTAAAATCATGTTCCAATAGTTTGCTATTGTTGTTGTTATTGTTTGCAAGCAATTAGAAAGACCCAACCATGACTACATTTTTATTAGTTCCATAAGCCAGACACTAGTTGACTGATATTGAAATCTGACTTCTGTGATATTGTTAAGTGTCTTTGAAATTGCCTTACTGAAGACCTGGTAGAGTAATTGTCTTAAACACATCTCAAAGCTCATGTCTGAGGAAATGCCATAAGCCTAAGAAGATGAAGCCTAGTGTAAGAAAGCTAGATCTTTGAAGGCATGTACTGAAAAACATGTTAAGACTTTGGACGCTCCTTTTCCTCTCTCTTATTTCTTATAACTTCTATTACTTTTTATTTAATTTTTTTAAATGTTTCATTTTATTTTATACCAATACATTTTATACACTGAATAGCATGTTAGTAGAGTACTTCAATATAGTTTTAAACATAAATAAAAGGAAAGAAGTTATTCAGGTAACAAAATCCTTTCTCCCAGAATGAATTCTCATTATTTCTGGGCCACCATAGGCTCAGCAGCTAACTCTATTATGAACCCTAACCAGATTTTATTTTGATTACAGGTTTACATACTGTATTTGTGTACCATAATGTACTTGCACAGATCAGGGAACACAAGCAGGAATTGATTGTTTCCTGTTACCTTGTGGTATCTAGGGATTAAACTCTTATCTGCAGGGGTAACATAAGGTTTCTTTACCTTCTGACCTTTCTCACTGTATACCCACTGTAATTTTCTATATTATACCACACTCAAAAACAATTTACTGACTAACCACGGAATGCAATCTCTTACTAAGAACCAAAGCTCTTTTTTATATTTGTGTATTGATTTATCTCAGTTATTTTATCATAATGATGGAAAGTGTACTGGCATATCAACCTGTGAAATTTCAAATAATATAATTAGCATCATAATTCAGCAGCATAAACTATCTCATATCAAATGACACTGGGAAAAGGAGAACTTGTTTTTTAAGTTTAAAGACATATGAGTCAAAGTAATACAAATATAATTCAAACATTATTTCGTGTTAAAAATGGAAATTTTATGGAAGATAAAATAATGTAGATGGCAAAATTATTCTCTCTAACAAATGGACAATTAAAACATGATAAAGTATCTTAGTTATTTTTCAGTTATGCTAACAAAACACCATGATGAAGGCAACTTACAAAATAAAACACTTAAACTAAGTCCATAATTAGAGTCTATGACCATCATAGGTACAAGCATGCCAACAGGGAGGCAGAAATGGCACTGGATCAGTTCCTGAGAGCTTATATTTTGATCCCCAAACATGAAGCAGAGGTAACTAACTGGGAATATTATCGCCTTTTGAAAGCACACTGTCATCTTGCAGTGACATACCTCCTCCATTAAGACTAAACTCCTAATCTTTCCTAAATAGTTCCACCACCTGGGAACCAAGTATTCAAACATGTGAATATGTGGGGTCATTCTCATTTAAACAACTATAATCAGGTGGAGAAAAATAAGGGAAGAATGAAGGTAGAGATATTCTGTCAAACATTTTTACCTAGGCAAGAGTCATGAGTAAGAAAAATCTCATAATTGAAGATCATTAGGCTCTTGATGATAAAAAAAAACACTTAATCATTGTTTTGCCTGATTCACTTTGTCTCTAGAATTGGGAGGACCCAGCCTCTTGATAGTCACTGTGCTGAATTGGGGAGGACAATAAATCTGTTTTCAATTTGTGCATAGTAAGTCAATGAATATGTAGCAGCTTGAAACAATGACAGATTATTATCTGATAATTCTGTAAGTCAGAAGTCAGATCGTGTGGCTGGCTCCTCAAATCAGAACATCTCAAGGCTGTGCTTCTCAGGTGAAGATGGTTGTGGGAAAATAATATTCCAGATTCATTGTGATTATCTGTGTCATTTAGTTCCTTGTGCCTGATTCTAGAACAGGATTCTCCAGTTTCCTTGCTGTTTGTCATACGAAGACCACTCTTTAAATCTTAAGAGCCATTTGGATTTCTTTCCATCGTCCCTGCTATACATTAAAATTTGTTTTCTACCTCTCTATTCTGTTTCCACCTTTTTTTTTTACAAGAATTCAATGAGCTGATGCCCATGCTGCTAACAGCCACTGGTTTAAAGTTCATTGAGTCATGTAACATATCACAATCTGATAGGGCGGTTCATTCTCATATTTTTGGCACCATATGCTGCTCAAGCCCTCTGATTCATGGAAAATGAGAATATGTTACATATCCATAGTAGAGTTCTAATGTGCTTTAAAGAAAAATGAAATGTAATTTGAAGTTAAAATGGTGGCGCTGGAAAATATATTGAGTAAGATAATATAAACCCAGAAAGACAAATGCTACATGGTCTCTCTCTTATTTGTAGATCTTAGCTTTGAACATTTAAGTTTGAGTATATAACCTGAAGTAACTGGAGAGGTCAGGAAAGTAGAAAAGGACCATGATGAAAGGTCAGAAGAAGGACTCTAGAGAGGGGATTAATAGGACATGGTTGCTATGAAGTGGGGGATGGCGAAAATGGGGGATACATTAACTAAGGAAGAGAGGTTGTAGAGAGAGGGGGGAGGAAAGAGAGATAAATAACACTGGTGTTTTTAAAAGACAAAAAACGAACATGTTATTTTACAAGCTTACTATATATATATATATATATATATATATATATATATATATATATATATATATATATATACCACAGCAATGGCAAGTCCTGTAAGTTATCACCAATGGTTTAACAGTGACATTTTTGTCTTGGGGGTAAGCAATATCTAACTAAAGTAAAGTCCTAATAGATAGAAGAAAATTCATACCTAGTACTATAAACCTAGCCACATACCTGAAGAGGTCATAGACATTAGAGGAGAACATACAACTCTCATTATCCTAAACAAATACCTATTGTAACTGTATTCTAAATACTTATTCTTATACTAGAGGTAAGTGTAGCTTTCTCTCCTCATCAAAAACACTTCTTTTTAGAGTTTATGACAATTATAACAGAGATCCATAATTCATCAATAAAAAGGAAATAAATGATTGTGAGGTGCTAACCCAATTAACATATACATAATGTGCCCCTATTCACAAGACTCATGGAATTTCACCAATTGATGTGCTGAACAACTGTAAGAAGCAGAGGAACAAGATGCCTACTTGTAGCTAATACTTTTTACATAGGAAAGAGAAGCCACACCCTTGCAATCTCATCAATCTGATTTCCTGATGAGACCTTTATACATGGTGCCACATGGGTGTGAAGAGGTTTTATAAGCCATTCAATGTCTGTTGCAAGGGGCAAAATCTTTTTTCTCCAGGGATAAGCCCCCTGATATATTATTATACAGTCCCCAGTGGCAAGCCCTAATACATGAACAGATGAACAACATTAAATGAATGTTTAAATGCACACACACACACACACACACACACACACACACACACACAAAGATATTCTGTTGTTAGCACTTTGAAGTTAACCAGTTTTGAAAGGAGGACTCCATGCTTGTTTGTTTGCTTTTCTACTGAGCTCTTCAAATTTTGTTGAAAGTTCTGTGTATAAGTGAAGTTATACAGAATAGTTCAATCATTCTGAAAGCTTAAATTCACTGATTACTGAATAATGCCCATTTTCGGAAACAGATTAAAAGAAATAATTAAATTTTAAAGTATGAACAGCACTGTGACTTCTCTTCTGTGTTCTATACTCAATCAATCCCAGCACATTAGTGGATCTCAAAATATTGGTCAATAGAAAATAATTATTTATTTATTTTAAAAATTTAATTTTGCTGCAATTATGTAGTCACTGAGATAATAGCCACCATTTATCATAAATTTTAACTATAGTTGCTGATGATCAAATTCACTAGTGAAGTTTATTAAACTATTAAAGCAGAAATGCTTGATTATCTCACTATGTGAAAGAATCAACGACAGCATAAAGCCTTCTATTGTTAATCTTACAAATGCTTCTGGAGTGAGAAATAAATTAGTTTTATGGGTCCTGGAGCCTCATCATTTGCATTTTAATCTTGGTTCTGGAACTTGGCTTGAACGAAGAATTAGTGAGAACTATGTGATAGCATGATTTCCCTCAAATCCTTGTTTTCTCACTTCACTCATAGGACTTAGGGATAGTTCTGCCTTAGGAGAGATTCATATATATATACTGCCACTCTGTATATAGATATGAGCATTAACAAGCTTCCCAAATTTCATGTCCATGAAAAGAAATCTTGATCTACACCCAAACTGTACCTGTTCTTTAATGAGCTCTCTGTTTGTAAAAGGCTCCATTAGCTATCCCATCGATTGGAACAGATACATAAAAATCATTCACTAAGCTTTTATTATCCCCTTCTGCATCTACTCCATTAGCATATAAAATGGTAGCTACCTTCCAAGTACATCCTGAATGCTACCTTTACTCATAGTAACCCTTATGTCCATCCCCAGACAGTCAATACTTACCAATTCCATATATCACTGTAAGCTTCTGATTGGTGTGCCTGCTTCCCTTTTCCCATTACTACAAACACTTTTGAAAGTTTGTTTTATATAAAGTTTTCATTATACACACCAGATGACAAAATTTTCTTTCTCCAAATATTCCAGTCTCTCATCAATCTCAGAATCAACTTACTTTCAATACATCAGTAAACTAGGGTGTATTATTAGTTTCTGGATGCATGTACAGCCTCATTTCCACATATTGTCTCTCCCCATTCTTTCTGTGAGTTACCTGTTTTGCTGCCATTCAAATACACTATACATATTCCTCCCTTGAAGCCTTTAAATGGCTGTGTGATTTATTTGAGTGGTGTTTCCTCAATTTTTTTTTTTTTTTTTTTTGCAATACAGTTCAGTTCTACATATCAGCCACGGATTCCCTTGTTCTCCCCCCCTCCCGCCCCCTCACCTTCCCCCCAGCCCACCCCCTATTCCCACCTCCTCCAGGGCAAAGCCTCCCCTGCGGACTGAGATCAACCTGGTAGACTCAGTCCAGGCAGGTCCAGTCCCATCCTCCCAGGTCGAGCCAAGCGACCCTGCATAGGCCCCAGGTTTCAAACAGCCAACTCATGGGGGAAAGAGAGCTTGGGGGAGTGGGAGATCCCAGCTGGATCAACAACAGAGAGGGAGAACAAGGAATAGGAGACCATGGTAAATGAAGACCACATGAGAATAGGAAGAAGCAAATTTTGAAACTGCTTTGGATCCGTGCCGAGAGAGTGCTTCCTTAACTGTTCGATTTAAACAGTCCTTGTTTGTGTTATTTCTTATCTGAAATATGCTATCTTCAAATCACTTAGAAAAATGGATAAAAATTATTTTTAATTCCTATTCCTTCTGACAAAATATAAAGTATGATGGGAACAACACTTCCTCTTATTTCTAGTTCATTCCCAATACAACAATCACTATAATTTAGACACTACCAAGTGAGTACTAATTAGCTGAAGACATAGTTACAAAAAATGTTCCTCATATTCAAATGGTACTTTTGAATGGTATTTGCATGTTTGCCTTCAAATATATCTTAAGAAAGAAGTATAACTTTCAAAATTCAGGACATTTTATAGAGAGATTATCATTATCTTGTCACCTATTAACTTTACAATAAATATCTGTCAGTGGTTATGGCAGGGGCTCAGCACCTGTGTGACAACTGAATGGAAATCTTGCTTCTTATGTGTAGCTGTGCTGATGCTCACAGGACCTGTTGATTATGACAACTCTGTGGACTTTCTGTGTGGTGATTTCTCAAGAAGGTTCATAATAACTTCTGATTAGAATTTGAGATAAATACTAACTTGGACTCCATGATTATTTATGAGCTGCGAAGTTTGTGTTGCAATCTTCCAGAATGGTACTCTGATCTCTCCACTGATTTCTTTTTCATAATATTTAAAGTCTTCTTTACTCGACCATATTTACTCTTGAGTGAAGAAAGGTATATTTGTCACTGGGTAGAACAGTATCTCGTTTTCTCTTGCTGGTGTATAGTAGGGTATTTTTACATGCTAATATGTTAAAACACTGGTGAATTTTTTACTCAATAAATTCTTAAACTGATATAATGATACTAGAAAATATATATATAATAAATATATAATTATATATATATTTAATTTTATAAAAATTTCTAGTTATAAGTTGCAAAAGAATCCAGAACATAAACCATGAAAGAAAATTATATATTATGTTTATAACATATATTATATAAAATGAAAAACTAAACTTTGGGCAAAGTAGATACAATATGGAACAACCAAAGTAAGTAGGGACAGCTATTGGATATGCTTTTATATTACAAATATAGAAATAGTCATTTTTTGTAGTTGTACTTTATTAACAATCAAAATTCATGAAAAAATTAGCTCATTTAACTCTTTAAAAGGGATTCCCCAAGATGTGTCTTTATTTCAAATAACATATCTCACATTCTTTTCCCTCTGTTCCAAACAAATTCTTTATGTGGAAATTATTTTGTATGGATATAAAGAAATCAGCTATTTATATCCAACTAAATTACACCTAATTGTCTTAGCAACTAATACAAAATCAAATAATTTTAACATCACAGTAAATATTTTCAAATAATCTATTGCAAATACTAATTTGATTGGTTAATTATGAATAATAAATACAAATTTGATAGCTTTGGCATCAATATTTATTGGCAGTCGGCTAATAAAAATTGGAAAGGACATATCCTCAAAGCAAATGTAATGTGATAATTTGACTTTAGCTTAAAGGAATAAGGAATAAATTTAGAAATTCAGTTATGTCCTAAATTTGAATAATCTTATTAATTACAAAATGTGGATAAAATTATCATGGACATTTCATTTTGTAAAACAATGATTTGATGAGGCCACATTGATGTTCCATGCTGTCCCCAGAGGCCATGTCCATGTCAGTGGCCCACTAGGCACCAAGTGGTCATGTTGGTGTATGTAGTACATGCTACTTCGTAGGGCCATGTTGGCATTCATTGTTCATCTGGCTGCTGGAGGCCATGTTGATGTCTGTGGTCCATGCTGCCACCAGGGACCATGTTCAGGCCCATCTTCTGCAGTGCAATCAGATGCTGTGTGGATGTCTGTGGTGTATGCTGCCTGAAACCATTCTGATGTCCATGATCTGTTCTGGGACTGTGTTTATATCGGTGGTGGCCATGATGGAGTCCATGCTCCATGATGCTGCTGGAGACCATGTTGCTGTCTAATGTCTCTACAGCCAAGGGGAACCCTGATCATGCTGTTGCTGGTACTTATAGGTAAGGAAGCATCTGTTGGATTGGTATAGAAGACTCCAGACTTATAATTGAGAATGAGAGACAGTGAAGGCTCTGTACCAACCTATACCCCCACCCTAAAGGGGGAAAAAACAGTCTAGACAGCAAACCATTGAGAAGAATCCTTAAAAATTGTGACAAAGATTCTGAAATATAGCTCTTCACAGTTGTTGGCTCCAGTGAGGACATGGGGAAAGACTCAGTTATCTTTAAGGACTGGTCAATGGGAGTTTGACCATGCTCCAATGAGTATGTGGGCAACACAAATTGTACTTGGTGTATTTGGGGGGAAGGCCTGCTAAGGGTGGGAGGTTGGACCTGGGAGGAATGGGAAGTGTGCATGATTGAGATACATTGTATGGAAGTCCCAAACAATCAATAAAAATATTATGTTGGAAAAAATAATGATTTGAGATATCTAATGTGACTAAGAAATTGTAAATAGACTTGTATACAAATCTGAAGAGTCTTATTTCGGGGTAAAGAAACTAATCTCATTTAAATTTTTTGTAGAATTTCTCCTTTTAGTGTCTTTTTGACAACATAACTCACAGATTTCCCAGCTCACTGCAATCTCTCAAAGAGCACAAAAAGAGGCAGGCCCTTCTTGTGATCCACTAGCCAGTTGTTTTGTCATCTGTAACTGTTACAGCATTGTGGTCCAAGACGAATACTTACCCAGTCAGTGAAGAAAAGGAGACCCCCAAAAGACACAGAAATGCTCACACTGGAAAGGTTCTGTATTGAGAGGGTATTGTTCCATAATATATTTCTAATATTCTAAGATGTGTGCCTTTTCAGAGACATGATATTATGAGAGAGTTCTTGTTAGCTGATGTCATTTGGTAACCAATATTCCATAGATCAAAAGGAAAATGTATTAGCCAAAAGACTTTTGTCTATTCTGTAAATTTTAGTGGAAGACTGGACTTCAATTCCAGCTTGTTTCATTTTATCTATCACTGAAGTTTATTTGAAAGAATTTTTTCTTGCCTCTTGATGTCATTATTTAGTGTTTGTGTATCAATAAATGCTGTGGGATGGTCTGTATGTCAAGTGTGCTGCTGATTGGTCAATAAATAAATCACTGATTGGCCAGTGACCAGGCAGGAAGTGTGGGCAGGACAAGGAGGAGAATAAATCTGGAAGCTGAGTCAGAGAGACATTGCCAGCTACCACGATGACAAACAGCATGTGAAGATGCCAGTAAACCACGAGCCACGTGGCAAGGTATAGATTTATGGAAATGGATTAATTTAAGCTGTAAGAACAGATAGCAAGAAGCCTGCCATGGCCATACAGTTTGTAAGTCATATAAGTCTCTGTGTTTACTTGGTTGGGTCTGAGAGGCTGTGGGACTGGCAGGTGAGAGAGATTTGTCCTTACTGTGGGCCAGGCAGGAAAACTCTACCTAAAAATGGCGTCCAACGTGTTGGCAAGAGTTTCCACCTAAAACCTGAGAAAGGATTCTAAAACGGAGCTAAAAACAGCTTCCTAATTGTCTCTCTCAAATGAGCGGCAGCTGCCGGTTTGAGCTACTTGTGGGTTCCTAGTGTACGCCGTTCGACCTGCCGCCATATGGCGGGAATGAGGCCTCTGCAAGTGGCACATTAAGCTGTGTGGTGGATTTAGCCTTTGCTAGTACAAAACAAAAAAAGAGGTTTTGGGGCTACACACTGCTTGGATAAAAGCATAGAGACCCACGATAGTCCCAGAGCTGGTGGAAAACGTAACAACTCCATGTTGGGAAGTTGAGGTGGGCAGAGTCAGCAGCCACAGCTGCTGCAGTTTAAAGCAATAGATTCACAATAAGACAGATTCAGATGTAATAGTTTACAATGTGTGTAAAATATACGTAGACTTGAAAGAGACAAAAAAAAGGTGACATATACAGTTATATAAACAAATACATAGTTTTAAAAAATAAAGTCTTTAAGGAGACAGTAAAATTAATATAAAAAATAAGCCGTGTAAAGATGAATATTACACAGAGAATCTGGATTGTGTTGTCTTTGGGATTTTTAACTGCAGAAAAACATTTGATTATAAAAGCTGTTGAGTTATGCCAAAATGTATATTTTAAAGGTACCTTGACTTCAAAATTTGGATCTAAGGATATGTTGCTTTGGAAAAGAGTCTCTGCTTTTGTTCCCACAGAAAGCCAAAGGCTATGGATTTGTTCCAGATTAAGATACATCAGGTTTGACCAACCAAGATTCCCTGAAAGGTCTCCGATGAAACCATGGCCCAGATGATCCACTATCCAGAATGGTTTGAAGGCAACTGGCTCAGACAGTACAGCCTCATGGACTATTCCATAATCCTAAAATTTTCTTTGTGTCCCCATAAGATACAGCGCCCCCCTCCAGCAGGAAGTAGTAAGAAAAGCTACTCCCAAATTCCCAAATTATATGTAATTTTACTTTGTTAAGTTTAAAACCTTCCTTTTTGAAAAAAAAAGAAAGAAAAGAAAAGAAAAGGGGAAGTGCTGTGGGATGGTCTATATGTCAAGTGTGTTGTTGATTGGTCAATAAATAAATCACTGATTGGCCAGTGGCCAGGCAGGAAGTGTGGGCAGAACAAGGAGGAGAATAAAGCTGGGAAGTGGAAGGCTGAGTCAGAGGCACTGCCAGCCATCACGATGACAAACAGCATGTGAAGTTGCCATGCCGGTAAGCCACAAGCCACAAGCCACGTGGCAAGGTATAAATTTATGGAAATGGATTAATTTAAGCTGTAAGAACAGATAGCAAGAAGCCTGCCATGGCCATACAGTTTGCAAGCAATATAAGTCTCTGTGTTTACTTGGTCAGGTCTGAGAGGCTGTGGGAATGGCAGGTGAGAGAGATTTGTCCTTACTGTGGGCCAGGCAGGAAAACTCTAGCTAAAAATAAATATGTAAATCTATACTCTGAGAATTTATTGTGAAAATCCAAGGTACAGAAGACAAAAGTGTTAGTTTCCCTACTTTGAAGTATTTTGACAAATTGCATCTATATTGATATGCTCACAATTTAACTGACTGAATTAAATGATGACATACTATAAGTAGAAGATTATATGCAGTCTTTCAGATGCCCTCTTTGTATTGTCACTGTTACTCAAAGCAAACAAAGTGAGAACAACTCTTAACAAGGTAGCTATGTTATAAGAAGCTAACAAGTATTTGTGGGGTCTTTTTTGATATTTTTAATACATATCATTTTTTGATATGATAATACATTTACAAAATGTATCCCTTCCCTTTCCTCCCTCCAATTCCTCCCACACACTGATCCCATCCTCCTCCAAAATCATGGCATGTTTTTTCCCTAAATATTATATATATATAAATGTAAATATATAAATTAAATAATATATATATTTCTAAATATAATATGCTAATTCCTTATATTGTTATTTGCATGTATGTTTTCAGGGCTGACCATTTGGCACTGGACAACCAATTGGTTTTCTATTTCCTGCGGAAAACCATCTCTCTTGTTTCCAGCTTTACTACTAGTCCTGTAGAAACGTTTTTCATTGAGAATTATCTAGATAAACTCCAGGACACAGAATTTAAAAGAACAATAATGAACTTTGACAAAGAATTAAAGAACTCAAAGAAAGAACAAATAAACAACTCAATGAAACTAAGGAGAAAGGATGGAAGGAGAAAAATATCTGAGTGATGCCCAATAAACATTAATTTTAAGGAAACACCCCTCCATACGAATACAGGACCTTCAGAGAACACCAAATAGACAAGACCAGAAACGAAAATCTATATGACATATCATAATTGAAACACTAACCAGACACAAAAAGATGGTGTATTGAAACATGCAAAAGAAAAATTTTGAGTCAAATATAAATCAATCAGAATAACAGCTGATTTCACAATATAAACTTTGAAACCAAAAGAGCCTGGAGCAATGCATTATAATTTCTAAAAGACTGCAAGGGACAATGTAGACAAATATAACCATAAAAAATATCTTCCAAAGTTAAAGAAGAAAGAAAAACTTTTCGTGACATAAATACTATAAAAATTTATGCTGGGCGATGATAGCACATGCCTTTAATCCCAGCACTCGGGAGGCAGAGCCAGGCGGATCTCTGTGAGTTCCAGGTCAATCTGGTCTACAGAGCTAGATCCAGGAAAAGCGCAAAGCTGCACAGAGAAACTCTGTCTCAAAAAATAACCAAAAAAAAAAAAAAAAAAAAAGAAGAAGAAGAAAAGAAAAAGAAAAAAATTATATCCAACAAACCAAACCTAAAAAAAACCACAAGAATCATTATTTCTGACTGAGGAGAATGGGTATAGCAGAGAGACTGGAGGCAGAAATATGAAATCCAAATGTGAACTGGACAAACATCATACCATACCAATACACATGCCAAAGCAGACGGGGAACGGGGAAAAGCCCAGGAGACTTCAACCTTATAGAATGAACTGCAAGCTACTAATGAACGCTGTGAATGGGAGAAATCATCTTTCCCTGGAAAAAGTACACCAATTGGTTATCCAATACCAGGTCAACCTCCCTGAAAACATACATAAAAGTAACATTATGCTGACTGAGAAGGCTGTATTTAGAAATATATATTATACATATATTTTTACAACAAAAATTAATTTTAAAAAGGTCATACATTTGAAAGATAACAAAGGGGGTTATATAGTAGAATTTGGAGAGAGGAAGTTAAGGGAGAAATGTTAAAATATATTATATTCTCAAAATACATTAAAATTTCAAATATTAAGACAAAAATAACCAACATAGCATTACCTCTGTTAGCCAAAAGTGAATAAGAACATTTTATATAAATTTGTTTTATAGTTAACTGAATAATGTACTGTTATCTATTGCAATGAATATTTTCCATTTTAAACATAAAATGCTTCTGATTTTTTTTTTTTTATCTTCTTTCCAATTTTTATTTCTCTAACAGGTAAAATATCCGCTGTTGCTTTGAATGACAAATAACTTGAATTTTTTCTTTTTGTAATTCAAGGTATTACACTGTGAATCTGCCAAATCTGGCTAATACCATTGTTCTCACATTGCCATTTCAATGGTATGTGAATAATAAAAGTCTTTTGTCATTGACTGTCTGAAGATCCAAACCAGACCGATATTCCCAAGCTTGATGTACTTGTAGCCACTGATTTGGCAGCATTGAGTTCTGGCACAGCCTTTAAAAGCTTTTTACTTGAGCAACTGACTTCCACTAGAGTATTTTCAGCAAAACATAATCTTCTTTCCTCCACAGATGTTTCCTCTTCTTTGGTGTACATGACCGGGCACACATTGTCTATCCCAATCACAGCATTGCCTTCATTCTTTTCCCCCTGACAGAAAAGCAAGGACCTCATTTATTATCTCTTCCTAATGACAGATTTTACTTTTCGTACACCACCTTTGTTATTTGAGAGCTATCAGACTGTTGCCTTTTCTGAAACCACAAAAATTTCCGCAATTAGTAGCATTCCAGGGGCTGATATCGAGTTAAACAGGCACTCATTACACTCCTGTGGATTCCTGCTCACAACTGCTTCCACAAGTGTACCTCCAGTTGTCTCTGGGATGGCTCAAGAGGATATTGAAGAATATTCAGCTGTTTCTTTAATCCGAGAAGAGAGCATAGGAGACTGCTGCACTCCTCAATATATCGCATTTTCCTGCTAAGGCAATTATATTCGAACAGGTAGCCATCTTAAACTCGTCAGCTCTGCACCCACTCAATGCAGGGAGTTCCATTCCCGGGGAATATCAAATTATTACTGAAGAATCTAGCAACCAGAGACTCACAAACATCAAATCACAGGCTGCTGATTCTTTAAGTGAATTGAGCCAAACATGTGCAACGTGTTTGATGACTGAAATAAAATCCTCTCATGAATTCTCAGATCAAGTTTTGCATAGCAAATAGCCGGAGTTTTCTGAGACATTCTAGATGAACTCAACAGTATCAGCCAGCTGGTATGCACTAATGGGAACTCTAAACTATCACTTCTGGGCATTCATTTTCTTCTCTTACAAAAGTAACTCCGTCAGTGGCATCCACATAACTTTCATCTTTGTTTCCTTCCAAAAAGAGTCCAAAGGAATAATTTCAGGCTCATCCTTGGAGGAACCTATTATCCCATCAAGTAATTTGGATGATAATTTATGCTCAGATAAATCTGTTTATCTATTGTCCCTTCATGAACTCTCTCCAGACTTGATATATTCTACTTTGACTCAAAAGTGACTAGTAATGATATGTCTCCATCAGAAAGCATTCTAAAAATATCATAATCAGGAAAATATGATGTAACTATGGGCCCACTGATATACAATTTAACAGAAATAAAAGATTAAATTATCTCCTAAACAATTCACATTTTTCACAGGTTCTAGTTCTCTGTGTTTTGAATAAATCAGGTTACTATAAAGATGTTTTCAAAAATGAGCACTGGCCACTGTGCAGAGACTCAAGCTGTGATTTTCAGAAGAAACTTCTAATGCTGCATTTTCTTTTGTGCCAGCAACTCAGTCACTTCTAATGGAGACCTCTGTCACCATCTCTGTAATTATACCAGATAGACTATATTATATAATTTACATGATTTTAACTCCAATTTAAAGGAAGAGTCTGGACCTCAATAGAATGGTCCAAATGGGACCTCCATAATACAGGCATCATCAGTACCCTCCCCTTGCAAGCCTGATTCTTTCCATCATGATGGATTCCATTCCAGCACCTCTACAGCTGATGCCTGCTGGTGGGTTTCTCTGCTTCTGTCTAATAAACTTTTACATTGCTTTTCATCTCTATAGAGAACAAAGAATCTGTGTGGTCCCTGGATGCTCTAAACAGCCTCATTGTACTCAGAGCAACAGTCAATTCAATGGAGACGACCCCTGCGGTTGTACCTGAAACAGATGGGTATTCTTTATGCACTGCCACAGAGGCTGCTGGATCAATGCAGAGTATGCAGGAGATAGCTAGACTGCTGGCAAGCAATCAGAAACTGACAGAGTTCAATTCACCACAATGGATCTTTCAAAGTTTAGTAATAACTTATTATTCTCATTTCTTGAAATAGTTTCTTTGTCAAAGGGGACACAATATAACATATGCTTTCTAACATTATTTTCAGTACTGATACTTTAAATGGACAAAATGGAGAAGTTAATGAAATACATTTTATGGTATATCATCTTGAAGTAGAGCTGGGTTTTCATTGTATATAATTCTGGACATACATTTATGTCTTTTATTTAACAAAAACATTATGTAAAAGTTAAAAGTGATAATGTATCACCTGTAAATTTCGATTCAAAGTCTTGAACAATTAAACAGGACTCAATCATATTTGATAACAGTTCTCACTTTACAGTATTTTTGAAGTCACCAGAGACAGCTCCCTTATAATTACCACTAAATTGGTAAGGATGAAAAACTGTTTAAACATGGTAGTTATCAGAAAGATGGATTTGGTTCTTTATTAAAAGTAGTTTTAGTCTGTGGAATTCTGAACTTACATTGTGGCAATCAAGTTTCCTTCATGAGATTATAGAACTTTCTGTATATGTGAGTACATTTTTTTTTTTGCTTCAAGAAAAATATGTAGTACATAAAGTATTTTAGATTCAGATTTAAAATCACAAGTCAATATTATAAAAGCTCAAAGTATTGCATTTGGGATATCCAAAATGATAACATTTTCGCTATAAAATTTCTAAAATACCATAATAAATTTAATTACCAGTTTAAATGTATATTTTGTACTTTTACAATATGGTAGTTGTCGGTTTAGTTGTGATTGTTCATGTTAAATGCAACTATATGACACTGCATGAAGGATATTCTTAGTAAATGCAGCTGAGGTAAATTAGAATAACTCACCTCAAAATATTCATCCTGTAGCTACTCCTTGGAATAATCAGGTCACTTTATTCAACACTACAGTTGCCCTTTACATTTGCTCAAGCTTGGTTCCAAATCTTCTGGCAATACTAAAATCTACTTGTACTAAAATCCTTTATGAAAAATGGCATATTATATATCCATAACCTAGACATACCCTGCCATGTCATTTCAATCATTTTTGGAATATGTATGTATACATATGCGTATATATGTGTACTTGTAAAAACAGGCCTCAGTACATAATTGAGAACAGGGAGCTAGTCAGGTCTGTGAATGCAAAACCTTCCTTTGTAGATGGATATCGGCATACTGCATATAAGAAAATTGTAATAAAATTAAAGTTACCAAACTTAAAACTAAAAGAAATATATAAACTTCAAGTATTTTATAGAGTTAAAAGATAAGCATTTTAATGTGTGTATTACTCATCTTGGAAATAGTAACTTAGTGTGAAAGGGTACTTTAAAGACATTAGCAGTCTTCAAATATACTCAGTCTGTCATATATTCGTGAAGAAAGCACAACCTCTGATATAGCAAAATATCCCCTCAGGAATGAACAGCACTGAGTTATGATACATTAGAAGTAAATAGATTACATGAAATGTATAACAAAAACTAGTATCTGAGTCCATGGCATTTCTTCCAATAATTTAAAGATGACATAGCAAAGAACACATAGAACTTCCTAATACAATCACTTTCTCATAGCTATAAATATCAAAATGGGACAAAAAATACTCTACAAATTCTATTTATTTAATTCTAATTTGTAAAATTCTAAATGATAAGAAAATTAATGTTGATAATGCCCTACTAAGTTACAAAGGGCTGTTATTTCAAAACATAAATTTTTTATATAGAATATTAAAATTCTCATAATATAGTTTACCACAATATCACACAAAACACATTGAGATTCAATCTATAGCTTAATAAATGTGTTCTTATGTATTGACCTCAGACATTTTGGGTATGTCCCCAAACACATCATAATACAAATATCACACAAGAGTCATTCCCATTTTGTTATGAGCATTTAAAATCTATGATGAAAAAAGCATACATGTACTTCAGGGTAAAGAAAGCATCATGCCAGTACAGATTTACACATAGTGAAATGCCATTCCAGTGTATGCATGCACTGGAAATTTAGATCATTGGAGGTTGTGCATTTTCTTAGCAAGTGCAAGACCATGAATTCAGATCTCAGAACATGAAAAAATAAAGTTAGCATGTCTATTATCTTAAGAAATTGTCACTTTTTTAGTACACGTACTCAGTATTCTAGACTGAAAAAAAATGAAGTGCATTGTCAATATCTGTAATCTCTCTACATGCAATTGTAAAACAAAACTTTCTACTCTTACCTAACTCTAATACCCACTGTCTACATTTCTATTAACCTGTCTTATAGAAAACATTATTCCACCTCCAAGTTAAGTGGAAATCACCATTTATTTTCCAAAAGAATGGTTATAATCATGTTAAAATAACTCAAAAAAGACAAAAAGAAAAGCATTAATGAAAAAGGAAATCAACACAAGATATTAAAACATGATTCAATGAAGGGAATTAGGGGAAAAAGTCACAATGAAATGATAAATGTTAGAAAAATAAAAACCCCATTTGAAAGCCTCCTTAAGAGAATGGCTTATGGTAGAAGGTGAGTGTCAGGGCTAGAAGACATTTGGATTCCTCAGTAAATGTCTGCAGTGGTTTGAAGGAGAATGTCCCCCATAGGCTCAGATGTTGGACCATTGTTTGAGGATCCTTAGGAGACATGATCTTGTTGAAGAAAATGTGTCACTAGAGGTGAAATTGGGGTTTGTTCACTCTTTGTAGTCATTTGAATAAGAATGTTCTCCAAGCATCAGCCTAGGTGGTTTAGGCATCTCTGTGGGAACCCCTTGGCCAATAATTCAACCAAATGCAACTCAGTCCTATCACTGGAAGCCTTGCCTGGCTATAAAAGATGGCCAGTTCAGACTCCCTATCCTCCATTACTAGGAATCCTCACTAGAGCCACTCTTGTAGATTCTAGGAAGTTTCCACTGCACTAGGTTTCCACACCATCTCATAAACCCCTCCACCCCAATTCCAGTCATCTTTCCTAAAACTTTCTCCCTCTACTCTATCTCCCCCCCAACATAGTCACCCTGCTCTTATCCCCACCCACCCTCAGTCTGCCCATAAAATCTATCCTATTTCCCCCTCCCAGGGAGATTCATGAAAACTCCCTAGAATCTTCCTCTTTACTATGGATTGTAGTCTGATTAACATTACATAACAGTTAATATCCACTTATAAATAAATACATAACTTATTTGTCTTTCTGGGTCTGTGTTTCCTAAATACATAACTTATTTGTCTTTCTGGGTCTGGGTTTCCTCTTTCAGGATGATTTATTCAAGCTGAATCCATTTGCCTGCAAATTTCATAATGCCTTTGTTTTTTGTTTTGTTTTTGTACCACATTTTCTTTCTCTATTCTTTGGTGGAAAGATATCAAAGTTGTTTCCAGCTTCTGGCTATTATGAATAAAGCTGCAATAAACGTAGTTGAGCAAGTGTCCTTATGGTAGGATGGCACATCCTTTGGGTATGTGCCCAAAAGCTGGGTCTTGAGGTAGATCGCTCCCCAATTTTATGAGGAACCAACATATTGATTTCCATTGTGGTTCTACAAGTTTACATTCCCACCAGAAATGGAGGAGTGTTCTCCTTTTTCCATATCCTACTGCTAAGATGGAGGGAGGGTCACTCTTCAAAAACTGACAGTGGAGCCCTGTTGTCCAGGATAACATCCACACAGCTCATTAAAAGTCAAGCTGGTGCCAGCATGGAGCCTACTCTCCCAAGTTCTAGTTTCTTGGGCATGAGAAGGTACTCTGCAGGCTACAGAAAGAGAAACCTGGACACCACTCCAGTCACAAAACCTTTGACCTACAATCTGTCTTGCCTGCAATATGTGCTAGGGTAATGGTGGAACAAACTTGTTGGAATGGTCAACCATTGTCTGGTTTAACTTGAGGTCCATGCCACAAAAGGGAGTCTATGCTAGGAATAGAATAGACCAGGAATAAGAAACTGGATAGCCTAGAGACCTAGGCTAGAACCAAACAAAACTAGCCAAAACATAAAAACAAACAAACAAACAAAAATCAATAAAAAAAAAAAGAAAGAAAAAAGAACGACCTCCATTAGCTTATTTGTTTTAATGCTTGGCACCCAGTTAGTGGAACTGTTTGGCAAGAATTCAAGGTGTGGTCTTATTGAAGTATTGTTGACAGAAGTGTGTTACTGGTTTCAAAATCCCTTGCCAGGACTAGTCTCTCCTCTGCCTACAAATTGTGGATCAGATATGAGCTCTTGGTTATTTCTCTACCATCATGCCTGCCTACCTGCCTACTGTTATGCTTCCCACCACGATGATAATGGACTAACCCTCTGAAACAGTAAGCAATCCCCCTCAATTAAATGTGTCTCTCTATAAGCTGTCTTGGTCATATATCTGTTCACAAGAATTGAAAAGTGACTAAGATACTTTGCTTCTTGTTTGTGGTTCAAGAGGTGAATCCTTAGCTTTCTATTCCAGCCACTTCCCCTTCATTATGGACTTCTTTATCTCTGGAACCATAAGTCCAAAAAAAAAAAAAAACTTACTTCTAAAAGTTTTCTTGCTCATAGTTTATCACAGCAATGGAAAGTAACTAATGTAAAGTCAATGCAAATTCATACAACTCCATGAGCAGAGTGTTGAAGAGCTTTTAAACACCATCAAAAGATCTAACTTTCAGATTGTGGACTTAAAGGCAGGAGAAGAATACCATATAAATGTTTTAAATGTTATTAATTTATTAATGCTAGCTACAGTATCTTCCTCGACATTTTATGTTATCAAATGATTAATATTCTACTTTAGGCTTTTATCAATATTTTGGGTAAATAAACTATTCCTCAAAGTTGATATTTTATTTCTCTTCTATGTGTCCTATTTCTAGTGTTCTATTCTCTCAAGACCAGCCTTCATGTCAACTTCAGAGTGTATGTGTTTGTTGATGAGGATGACGACGATGATGATGATGATGATTTCTACTTAAGGGCTAAAATTGTTCTACATTTACCATTCAAATATTTAAGCATTCTCACTGTAATATTCACCCTGATTATAATCTAAAGCCAAACCTGTTACAGAGCTCCATGCTTTTCTACTGAGTCTATGCAATGCCTCCAGGTCACTGATCTCTTTGACCAAGTGTATAAGAATTACTATTCTGACAGAAAATTCAGATGTTAACTCATTTTGAAGAGAATTGTAAGCTAGAAGATTGATTGTCTTTGCTTCATTGTCTTTACTTCTCAGTGTCTGATAAGTTCTGGTCATTTCTTAACTTTGATAAATTCCTTTGCAATATTTGGGCTCTTTTCTCATAGGAGAGTCTTTTGTTAACAAATGTAATTCCTTACCAAAATTTTATTAATGATGAGGTTCCAGAAATGTCTACTAAAGGCTTATCCTAATTTTCTAATGATTCTCTGATTTGCTATAGGTTAAGCAGACATTTGTGGAACATGCTATGCAAAGAATTACATGAGCTCAATGTGTGGGATCTAATATAGAGTGACAAAAAATTAAGAACATTGCTAAAATGTTCAGCCCTTGAGTCATCTGAATAGCTCAATATATGGTTCATGGAATCTATATGCAGGAGAAGGTAGAAAGGGTGTAAGAGCAGAGATGATAGATGTCTCCAATGGAACAGAATCTTCTAGGTACAACAGGGAGGTACACATATGAACTCAGAGAGACTGCAACCGCATGCACAAGATACGAAAAGTTCTAACCAGACAAAATCCTAGCACTCAGAAGGGAAAGTGGACATGAAATCCTACTCATAACCCAGAAGCTATTTGCAATTGTTACCAGCTAGGAAAGGTTGATATGCTAATACGTAGCTTGCTTCCATATGTCCATGAAAGTGTTCCTTTCAAAAGCTGATGTTCAACTTGTGTCTAAGGAATGGACTGACTGTATATCATGATACTTACGAATGCAGCTCAATACAAAATTTAAATGCATTTAAAACATTATAAGATGTTTGTGATTTTCTTTTTTGTCACTTGATTATACATTTCTCAAGCATGGTTTTTGAAGATGACAACATTGAGTTGTGTCAAAATATTGGGCATGTCTGCTAGAGAATAGCAGCCTAGTTTTCAACAACACAGCACACATTCAGGAAAGAATGAAATTTCTGTAGTGAGGAATATGAATCATGATAGACAGTTCATGTTCTAAGGACAGGATCTAACCTAATGTCCCTGACCTACAACCTGGACCAGAAGTATAAATCTTAGAAAGAATGATCATAGGTATAAAGCCATTAAACCAAGAAGAACACAGATAACTCAGTAGGAAGTTTTGGAAATTATAGGAAGGAAGACACATTCTTATTCCAAAGATATTATAAAAATAACTCTTTTATTTGATAGCTGCTGAGTAATTGACAATGACTGAAGTTTGAAGACCTGGTTTCTGCATAAACTTACAGAAGATAAATTGGCAGTGAGCATCTTGATAGAGGTCCTCAAATGTCTGTAGGCCCTGGGGTGTCAGATTCCTAGATGAAAACAAATCTAACAAAATATTTGCTTCCAATAGCCCACTGAGCAATGAGAATGGACCTTTGGTGGGTTTTTTTATGATCTACAGGTCTGTATGATTCCCAATGTAGGGTAGATCTTGACTGTACATTCTTGTGAGGGTTATCCTCTACACCAGGTTAAGAGGGACAGGAAAACTATGAGAAAAGAGTATCATAAAAAATTCACTAAAGACCCAAGGCTCAGTATTCCCCCATGGGTAGGATCAACACAGACAATTATGCTTTTGAGGAACATATTTATCTCTCCATAGGCTTATTTCTTTTAAATTTCACTTATTATTACCAGTCTATCTTAGAGATTATATTGAGATGATAAAACTATGACCAAAGCAACTTGGGGAGGAAGGAGTTTATTACATCTTACACTTCAAGATACAGGCCATCAGTAAAGGAAGTCAATGTAGGAGATATAGTCCAAGAAATAAAGGAATACTGCTGACTTGCTTGCCCCATGTAGCTTGCTCAATTTTCTTCTTTATGTTCACCAGAGATGTCACCGCTGACTGTGTGAGCCCCTCCACATCAATCACCAATGAAGAAAATGCTCCACAGGCTTGCCTATAGATCAGTATGGTGGAGATATTTTCTTGGTCAATGTTCACTCTTCTCAAGTGACTCTTGCTTATGTAAAGTTGATGAAAAAAAGGAGAAAATAGAAGAAAAAGTCAAAGGAGACACAGTCAGTTGAATAAGTGAATTTAATTAAAAATAGCTCAGCTACCTAATAAAGTGATCAATATAAGTACTGAAAAACAGCAATCCTATTATCCCAAATATCTTTATGTTTGAAGTAGATAATGTAGAATAAATGTCATTTTTTAGAGTATCAGCTAGCAATATTTTGATATGTTATTTAGTTTTTATATTCCTGCCTCATCAAAATTGCCATATTGGATTGTTTTTATTTACTTTGAAAAACAGTGGTATTAAAAATAGATAAATATGTTAAGATATTTTCTGAAAACAAAAGAAAATGTGCAGAACTCCTTTCCAGATGTTTCAAGCAGACTTAAGGGAAACTTTTATCAGCTATAAAACTGAGTCACGTAGCAGCTCTAATACAGTATAATACTCTGAAAATTTTGTAATGACATTTTTGACTAGAGCCTTAAGGTACAGAAAGGCCCCCTGGCTTCTGGATCTGTCAAAAACTAATGAGACATAGCCATACTACAAGTCACATTTGTCTTGTGTTTTCAGCTATCCTTGGAAATTTATACTCATTCTCACTTATTGAGGCTAGCTCTTTTAGAAACAATATTTTGTATCTGAAGACGCAAGCGTGTCTTAATATGAACTCTTAAAGGGAGGCACAGTTTGATCATTATTTGTGGGGTTTGTTTGTTTGTTTGTTTTTTGTTTTTTTGCTCTTCTTTTGATACCAGTGTCTCTGTCACTTTGATTAACTTTCTATAATTGAAGAAAATAAATAATTATGTTTTGTTATTTTGGTAGCCAATATCAATAGAAGCAAATTTTATTCTTTCAGAGTCTTTAATATTCATAGTAGAAGATATATAAGTATTTTTAAAAAAAAACACTTCTAAAAGATTCGATAGGAACTGGAAATAAAATTTCATATTTTTCATGAGCTAGATGAAGAAATATACTGTTTTACTAATCTCATAGCACTTAATTCATTTAATTTCATAGCATATTTTTTTAAACAAGTGATCAATATAGCAGTTTTGATGGGGCAGAAATATAGTGGAGATGCCAGCATTCATGCAAAGGCATACATGGTTTTATTGCAGCCTTGCAGAAATTGACATAATGCTTTACACAAAGCGTTTATCACAAAGTAGAAATCAGGGTTTCATTTCTTTAATCCTCAAACTATTCAGATCAAAACATACTTGGTACAGGATGAACTTGAGGGCATGTAATGACATTCACATGCACTGTACATAACTGTTCCATGTGCTGTGTCTGACTTAGGAATTAAAGTTAGTAAGCCAGCAAAAGTGACATTTATAGAAACTGGGTGTTAGAATAAAAAGGAATATGAAGCAAAGTATTTTAAAATAGGGTTAAAATGAAGATGAAGTCGTGCCTTCTGAAGAGCAGCAAAGTAAAGAAACAGAACTTAGGACTATGCTTGATGTCCAGAGGTCACAGAGCTTCTGTTGCTGAGGTCATTATAGGGCAAACTTGGATATCTAATTCAAATACCCATGTGCATAGGTAGACAGATTTACATGACAGTTAGGAATCTTCTGAGCTAACCATATCTGAAGACAAGTAAAATTAAAATAAGATTGTTACAAATATTACCAATAATTGAAATTAAACTCAAAATTAAGTAATAGTTTCAACAATGTGTCTGACTCAAACATAAATCAGCAGTAGCTTTTTAAATACTTTTGTTGAAAATAGATTCTTTTTTTTTGAATACTTAAAATATCAGCTTTTTATTATCATACAATATATACTGATTATAGCTTCCCCTCCCTCTACTTCTCCCTGTTCCTTCCAACCTCTCCTCCCCTCCTTCTGTCTCTCATTAGAAGAGAACAAGTGTTACAGGAATCTTAAATGGTCTTATAAAAGAACCCAGAGACAGATATTGAGGTAAATGCTGAAAGATCAGACAGATAAAGAAACAAGCCACTAGAGAAACCTCTCACTACTACTGAATTCTCAGGCTGAAAGGAAGGCAAGATCCTGTCTCCATGAATCTTCTGACTGAAAGTCTCTTTGTCCTCAGCCTAAAAGGCTTAGTTCCTGTCTCCACACATTCTCTGCCCAGCCATTTCACTTCCTTCCTAGTGCTGTGATTAATGGCATGTGTGCTTCCAAAATATTGGTAACAAAGGCATGAGATCTCAAGTGCTGAGATTAAAGGCATGTGACTTCCAAGTACTGGGATTAAAGGTGTGTGCCACCACTGTCTGGCTCTGTTTCTCTCATTGACTGAATCAATTTCATGTAGTCCAGGGTGGTTTTGAACTCACAGAGATCCACAAGGATCTCTGCCTCCCGAGTGCTAGGATTAAAGATGTGTGTCACCACTGCCTGGCCTCTGTGTTTAATCTAGTGGCTGGCTCTGTCCTCTGATCCTCAGGCAAGCTTTATTTGATGCACAATATATCGCCACAACAGGCTTCCGAGGGATATCAACCAAACATGACAAAATAAAATATAATATGATGAAGCAAAAATATTCATATCAAAATACAGCAACCCAACAGTAGGAAGAGTCCCAAAAGGCACAAGAGTCAGAGACTCATTCATTCTCAGTCAGGAATGCCATAAAAATACTAAACTGATAACTATTATATGTATGCAGAGGACCTGGTGTAGACTCATGTTTGCCCTGTACTTGCTGCCTAGTCTCTCTGAGCTCCTATGTGTCTTGCTTAGTTGATTCAGTGTCTTGTGCTCCTGGTGGTCTCTATCCTCCCAGCTCTTGCAATCTTTCTACCTCTTTTTCCATGGGATTTGCTGAGCTGTGAGGGGAGGAATTTGATCGATACATCCAATTCAGACTCTCCCTGTGTAATGTCTAGATATGGGTCTCCGGCAGTAGTTCCTAACAAAACATGAAAATATAAATCTTATGAGCTTTAACAGACATTTCCAAGAAGATCTAGGAAAAATAAGTCACTGGCATCATCTAGAAAAATCATCCTTGCAAGAACTAGGTGATCACATTAAAGAAGCAAGTATCCATTTGAGATGACAATCAGTTCATCATATGTTCTCTGTGGTAAAATACAAGCATGAGAATAAAATATTTTGAATATCAGATTTTCATTTATCATCAAATTATCTGTTTCAAATATATTTATATACATCTAGACATATGGATATAAGTATACAGAGAAGGTTTTTTTAACAAATATTTATGCTTGTTTGGGTATGAAATAAAAGTTATAAAAGATAACATTTTTCTTTAATGTATAATCTGTAACAATCTTAATTTATTAATATTTTATTAATTTCACTCTGTTTTTTCATTTGGAATTAATATAAAATTACAATATCCTTTAATCTGTTTATCTAATTTTAGAGATATTTTATCAAGAGATTTTTTTTATTAACTGCCTACTTTGTTTACAAAAATATGAAGATATCATTTTAGTGATTTATTTAACAAGTCATATTGCCTTTGAAAGTAGTTTGATAGATTATTCATTTTTATATGACTCTACTAGAAAAGATTCATTCAAATCACTTTTCCCTATTAATTTCTGTATTTGAGTTCTAGTTTGAAGATTTCCACTTAAAACCATAAATTTTCTTTTTAAAAACAAGATACTTTGATGCTAGTAACAAGTGAAATAATTAAGGGCTAAGATACAATGTTTGTTTCCCCAAAAGGTCCATAAAATATAGCAAACCCAACTTCCAGCAATTTTTGGAGAGATTTATCAGTTAGACTTTTCGGAAAGGAAGATGTGGATTTACACAATAGCAGTACAATTCCAGCGTCTTCCCATTGATACGAGGCCTCATCTCATGTAATTAACTGCAATTTAAACTCAAAGCCAATCTTCTCAAGGGCCCTTTGATGTTCATTTCCTAAAATTTTGTGTTGGAATGTGATTTAAGCTCCTTAGAACTTTTAATACCTGCTTTGTAGTAAAAGAATTTAAGAAGATTGAAGAAGGATGAAGGTCTTTGGGAATCACAATAGCTTTCTCGGAGATGTAGGTCTTCTACTTTACCTTTCAAGTGCAGACAATTTTTTTTCACTTTTGTCATCTACTGTCTTTCCTAACTTATGAAGTATTGTTATAATTTTAAAATGAACATTTATGTTTTTGTTACCATTATTTCACATATTTAATGCAAAAATTAATATGATTCTTAAAAACAAGGGATAAGTAGGAAATAGCTGAAAGAGCCATATCTGGGCACTAATAATCTTCACATGACCCAAAAATATCCCACGATATGCTCATGAGCAGTTTGAGGTAACTATAAGGACATTGGCATAAATTATAAATTTATTTCAAATTTTAGAAATTTAAAAAAATCTACTTATTGATAATGATGCCATTTAAAGAACAAATTGAGCTCATAAATAAATACTGTAAGTTTATCCAAAATTTTTACAAAAATATCATTTCATTCATTTATTTTTTTGCATGCGCAGAGGGGTCCATTCGTACAATAGTTTTTGGAGAAGTGTCCAGACAGCTGGCTAAGGTTCAGAGTCAGGGCTAGTCCATCGTTGAATCTCTTTGACTTCTCCTATCACTAGCCACTGAAGATCCAGTCTTTGGAGCTTTATCTGATTAGATTAGATCACCTCTCTAAATCTCTCTTTGTCACCTTACATAACTGCATGTGATGCCTCACTATATTCATGGGATTCACTTACACTAGAAAGGGAAAAGTTACTTTAAGAAGAAAGTCCGTTTTATTTTCATTTTATTTATTCCTAACACACGAGCGCTCAGAAAAGGACAAATTTGATGGTCTAAGGCCAAACATTTTAGCCAAAGCCAGATTCCCATTTGTTAAGCTGTTATCAGTTTCTCAGCCCTTGAAACCGGTCTGAAAAAAAATGAATACGGACAGAATCAGAGTCTCAGGATACAAACTGAGGTTAGGCTATGGATTCTGTGTTAGGGTGAGACATTTGTATATTATAATTCGGCGATCTAACTGTGTGGGTAATTTTTCCATGACCTTCAGCACAGTAAACAATGAATTGTTTAAAGACTAAACTTGTATCTCACTTTTTTTTCCTATTCTTAACCCCAAAGTTGGCTATTTAGGATAAAGTAGATATATTTTATAGTAATTAAAAAAAAAACATTGTTTTCAGTTAAACTTCTTAGTAAACTAAATTGGTTCTATTTTTAGAAACTTGAACTCTAATTTGTCTAATTTTAATTTTTAAACTGATCCGAGAATAAGAACAAAAAAATATCAGGGCAGGACACTTGTGCAATGAATAACTTGTCTAACTATGGATCAGAAGTACAAAAAATACCAACCTCTTCATGTGAAATAGCAAACTGAATACAATGGCCTTTGATTACAAATTCTTTTTTAACGTAATTTTTTAATCAATTCTTTGTGACTTTTACATCATCCACTCCAGCACCACTCATTTCCCAGCCCCTCTGTATCTGTCCTTCACACTTGTAGCATACCTCTGCCAAAAGAAAACTTAAAAAGAAATAAAAAAAAGTAGTAATTAAAAAAAATTCACAAAACAGAAAAGCTGTACTCACCCCTCACCATGGACTTGTGAGGGCTGGCTCTGCCTCTTGCCTGAGGTGGTTGGTCCCAGAGGCCTGAACTTAACAACTCAGATATCACCCAGGCACACACCCAGTGCTTTGAGTTGGCCCACTCCAGCATCTGCCCCATCTATGACCTACTGGATCATGTAAAGCGACTAATCCTATGGAACCATAGCCACAGGATCTCCATGATTTTGGGCAATAGCAGGCTATTCGGAGAGGACTTTTGGTGAGGATTCATTATTGATAATGTACCAGAAACCAGAGAGAGGTCTTGAATCTGACCAAGAACTCATTACACAATGAGCATTTGCAAGTAAAAGTGATTGGACAGAAGGGTCTACTTTGTGACACACTGCAGCTCCCAGTTACACTAAAACAAATGAAGAGGTCATGGAGATGTGGAAAAGACAGAGTTTTTTGTTTGTTTGTTTTTGTTTTGCTTTTTTGTTGTGTTGTGTTGTTTGTTTAATTAATATTCTTTTTTGTTTTGATTACAAACTCTTCTGACCTGTTTCTTATTCTGTACAATGGTTGCTTTACAGCGTTTTTAATTGAAGTTCTTAAACTATCCTAAGTCATGAAAACAATCATTATATCAATCAATATCCTGATTATGTGCTTATGTGCATATTTTTAATTGATTGAATTAGATGACACTGACTTTGTAAAGTGAGTTCATCTGCAACTACTTGTAAGCATAAAATAGATAGTATTTATTCCTGGAATCATTCATGATTAAACATAATTGATGAACAGCTATATTCAAGAGAGGAATTAACATTTGTTTACTGTTCATTCTTTCAACACATAAGCAACACTGGAAATAAACATATTTTTTCTTGTTTCCTTAGAAATTGTTTCTATAGCAACCAAGTATATTGAACAGAAGAAAGACCCAAGAAATGTCACAAAAAATATGTATATTCATACTGAAAACATCTTTACATGATTTTTTTTCAGCACAAAAGTTATTGCTAGGGAGAAATTTTTAAATGAAGGAGCATAGAAAGCATTACAATAATAAATTGTAATTTTATTTCTTTAATGAAATAAAATAACTCAAATCTTCTTATATCATCTTCATCCATAAATGTGTCTGCACTTCATGTGTTTTATATCAGTTTTAAGGACAGTGTTAAATTATTCCCTAACATATATCATTTTATATATGAGCCTTCATAGGCTCCTAATACAAAGCCTCTTATCCGTTTGTGTGATCCACTTTGGATAAATTATGTCCCACATAATTAGAAATCATTATGATGTAAACTAGTAGATATTATTCAGCTATTTAAATATTCTTGCTTCAGCTGTGATGAAGTATGAGGCTGAAAAATGATTTTCTTCTAATAAAATATACACAAGATTTTTTTCAGAAGTATATGACAATTTTAAATGTTACATAAATAATTTAAGTTACAGGTTCTGTTATTGCTGCTTTGATTTGCTTTTAGTTTTCTTGACACAGTATCTCATTGTGCAGCAAAGACTGAGATCTCACAATACTGCTTCCATTCTGGGTCCTAGGATTACAGCTCTGTGCCACCACACAGCATGCTATCTGCTGTTGCTACTGTGATTCTTTTATTTTGATAAACTTCTAACACCGATTCTTCAGTTGCTATTTTGGATCCACTGCTTTATAAGTTTTCTGTGCATTTTATCAAATCCTTTACCTACTCCACAGAAAAAAATCAAGCCAAAGATGTCTGAAGACAGCTAGAAGAAAATCTTTCCTTGCATGCTTACAGTGACATTCCTGAAAAATCATGTTTGGGGCTTATACTCAGCAGCTTGCTGAATTTAAAGTGGCTTTCTGCTCCAGTCCTGCAGAATTTATAATTTTGTTCCAAAGCTTATCTAAACATTTATTTTCCAAGACACTTCTACAGTGGCTTTGTCTTTTGAAGCTGGATCCATCATTCTGGAACCAGTCTGTCTTTCTCTGTGCCTTCTGTAATTCACACATGGGGTTGATTTCACTGAAATCTTTGTATCTTATGTCTGGATATGCTCCAACTGCTTCCAACTTAAACAAAATCAATATTGCTGTGTTCTGAGTTGCACAGCCCCAGATTGTGTGTGCTGAACCTCTAACTGCAGTGTGTCTACCCATGCAGATAGGTTCTGGCATGAACCATTGAAGGTAAAATGAAGTCATAAAGGTAGAGTCTTTAACTGATAGATTTGTTAAGGACAGATACCAGAGATCTCTCACACAGAAGAAAGCCACTGTGAAGACACAATGACCATCTCAACATCTGCAAGCAGAAGGCTAGCATCAAAAATGGGCTCTATGCAGACTTTTAATCTTCGGCTTTTAGCCTGCACATATGTTGGGAAATAGTTTCCTGATGATTCAAATACTCAGTCTGTGATATTTTATTGTGAACATTTATGCAGTATAACCTCAGAAGGGATTTGGAATTTCAATTTCTACACTGAAGAAATGACTTTTTTGTTCCTGTATCAATCTCTGGCATGTATATGCTAATAAAGGGCTAGCTAGCTTCTTATTGGTTGTTGCTCCTGTATTCAAATGCTTTAGAAATTTTTTTAAAAAATACCAAAATCTTTGTTTAAAACTGTTGGGTTTGCCCAGAGAAAGTGTAGGCACTACCAAATTTTCATCCATTTTCCAGGTCTATTAAAATGTTGCATGTTGGTTTATTGTGCGTCTGTCTTCCATCCCTAGCTATATACTTCTGAGGTTTCCTCTTTCTCGTGATGAAACTCAAGTCTTCCTTCTGTCTGCAAACTATTCCCGATGAATTCCCTTCCCACATCCACCAGTTAGCCATTGGAACCCTTCTTTAGTGTTAGTCACTTGCAGGTGTCATGGGTTCTTCACATAAAGTTGATCAGTGCTTAGTTGACAGTTTAAGGTCAACCTTGTGGATGCTTCTTGGGTGCTCTGTACAGGTAGGTGCCTTCCCTAAGACAGAAGGCACAACAAATCATAATGTCTCTGAATTTCACCTCCGTCTACCTTGTCTGCAGAGGATTCCTTCTCTGAGTTCTCATGTTCTTCAATGCAGAACTAGGCTCTCCCCAGAAAGGAAGTTGCAGTCTGAGAGGCTTCTATCAACAGGAGAAGCTGTCTATTATCTGAAATGCTTTGGTTCATTGTTCTGTCCAGCTTTCAGTCTGATTATAGCAGAAAGTGAAATCTGGTTTCTATTACTGCACCACTGAGATGATCAATTGGAAAGTGAAGGCAATATCTTCTTTTTATTTTTCTTCATAACTTTTATAAATTACATTGATTTTCTCATGCAACCTTTTTCTCCACAGATTATAATTTTTATATAATAATTAACTAATTTGTAGTTTTTAAAGTATTAAATAACTCTCATTTATTTCACACTTCACCTTCTTTACAAGTTTTTCTTCTGCTTTTGATTTCTCTCAAATATCTTCATAGAGCACTACAAAATGAAATCTTCATTCTTCTGATGTTACACCCAATATACTGCAAAGTATTTATCTTCCTGTTTAGTTACTCTGACTTAAGTGAGTTGTCTGAAAATGTTGGTAAGTCATATTTATTTCACTAAAATATATGCAAAAGATATATCTTTCTTAGTCATACTTTAAATATTAGAGTGACATTTTGCCATACTAATTAATTAATACATTGTATCAATGGATTTGGGATTTCTCCCCATTTTGGATTATATGCACAACTGTAATCTTTGCACTAAGTACCATTTCTTCACTTCAGTCTTTGGTGGACTATTGTAAAGCCTAAGTGATCCACACATTTCCATCTAAAGCAACAGACTCAATCGTTAAACATTAGCTGGTGTGTCTAATGCCTAGAATACATCCACCCGGACTGCTTTATAAAGGAAGGGGATATTGAGAGTCCATTCTTATGAACTCTGAATTTTCATGTAGATTTTATTGAAATATACACGAATGGTGACAGTGGTTGTGGTGGTGATGTTGAAATTGATGAAGATAGCACTAATCAGCCTTTAGTTTTAGTTTACTACCAGAGACTCTGAGCATCTCCAAACTCACACAACCTACTCGGCTTCAGATCTGACATTTGAACCTACTCTACCACTAGAGCTAAATTCTCTTCCATCTGTGACAGTATATAGAGAAGTACTGTGTTTCCTTCCACTCCCCTTCCTGTATTACATTGTTAGTGAGGTGAAGTGTACTCTTATCTCGAGTCATGCCTAGATTTTCTTTTTGTGTATGCAGAATGTTACAATGAGGCAAACTTTAAATTCTGAGAAAAAATGATTTAGTTGAAATGATATCATTAAAATATAATTTAATACATCAAATGGAAATGACTTTAAAAAATAAATATAAAGCTGCCCACATACACTCTCTAACATACTCATTACAGTTGACTCAGACTCATATTGATGGTAGGAGAGATTTTTGTACTTGTATAATGTCTGCTTTCTTACCTACTGTATTGGTGTTGCAAATACTTGAAGTATATAAAATGATGTTTTGTTTTACATTTATATTGGGAAATGTCAAATATTTTCAAACCAATTAGCATATGCAAACTCTCACATGATAACTTTTGTGTATTTGTTTATATGTGGGGAAGTGTTGTTTGTGGACAGTTGAGATCAATATTAAAATTTCTCAAGCAGAACTATAACTACAGCTGTCAATTACATCCCTTTAACTTACTCATCCTAAAATTCCTAGGTCCTCCCT
The DNA here is from genome assembly GCF_007827085.1 of Peromyscus californicus insignis. Taxonomy (NCBI): domain Eukaryota; kingdom Metazoa; phylum Chordata; class Mammalia; order Rodentia; family Cricetidae; genus Peromyscus; species Peromyscus californicus. The sequence continues at coordinate 44,476,687 of NW_026294491.1, read as the reverse complement.
ACATCTATCCTGTACTCTGCTTCTCTGCATTCACATTTAAGATCTATAATTGAGGCCAAGTTGGTCTTACTCAGTTTATTTTGTTTAATTCCCCCAGGTTAACCCTTGTCAAAAATGGCAGGATTCATCAAGGCTGAGTAATACTTCATGGTGTATCACATTTCTCTGTCCTTTCATCCACTGAAGGACTTTCATATCATCCCATCTATAAAAAATAATTTTGAAAGATTAAAGGTCAAATATCTGAAACTGTTCTAAGAAAATATACAGAAAAACTTCTTGAGATTGGTGTAGGCATTTTTTTATTTGACACTGAAAACCCTAGAAATTAAAGAAAAAAAAAAGACTTGACAAAGGACATTTTATGGAACAAGTGGTTTCTGCACAAGAAAAGCATTTCAGTCAAGAGAATAAAGTGATTAACCTTGGAAATGGAGCAAAATATGCAGAACACATGTGAGCAGGAGTAAATATTTAAAATATGAGTTCAAACACCTTTAGGAGAAAAAAGTCCAATCAAAGAAATGAGTAGGAGTTGGGGATTTAGCTCAGTGGTAGAGTGCTTGCCTAGCAAGTACAAGGCCCTGGGTTCGGTCCTCAGCTCCGAAAAATAAATACATAAATAAATAAAAATTAAAAAAAGGACAAAGAAATGAGTAAAGGATCCAAGACACTCTAGCCAAAGGAGGTTACACTGAGCCACGAGATCTACACAAAATGCCCAGAGTTGTTAATCAGCAGGAAAGCAGAAGCCAGTGTCAAAGTGCAATCTCTTCTCATTTTTGTCAGTGTCTGTTATCAGAAGACAAAACCTACATCATAGCACATGTAAAATTGGGAATTACAGATTCCTTCCACACCGGTGGTAGGTATGAAATAGAGCACAGCTATGTGGAAAACTTTATGATGATTCTTTTAATACTTTAAGATGCAAAGACTGCATGATCCAGGGATTCCCATCCACAGTACTCCCCCATGAAAATGAAGTCAGTACGCCAATGATTAAGTATAGTTCATACTCATTGCAAAAAAATAATTTACAATCGATAGATTAGAACACTTCCTGTCTGAAAGCAGGAAAAACTAAAGGCCAATTGCATTTTGAGGTAGCAAATGAAATAACAGTTGTTATTTTTATTTTGATTTTATTTGAACTACATAAAAATTATGAATTTAAAAATACAAGAACAAGTAAACTTTTAAAAGAAAATAGAAATCAAAGCTCTAAAAAATTGTTTATCCAGTTGGGTAAAGAAGTAAATGTTTGTGATTCCAACCTACAGGAGGGAAGGATCATGAATTCTAGGCCAGCCAGGATGACAATGATAACTAACTCTCTCTCTCTCTCTCTCTCTCTCTCTCACACACACACACACACACACACATACACACACACACACACACTTGCACACCTAAAATACCTTAATTATTCTTAAATTTTTCTTCTAATATCTTGTACTCCTGTACTTTAATTAAAAGTTTACATGTGTGCTCACTCGTTTTTGTCAGCTTGAAGCAAACCAGAAATTAGAGGCTCCTGGGAAGAGTGAACAGCAGCTGAAAAATTGCCTTTGGTCAGATTAGCCTGTGGGCATGACTATGGGGCCATTTTCTTGATTGCTGCTTGATGTAAGAGAACCTAGAGCATGATGAGCAGAGATATCCATCCTTAGGCAAATAAGCCTGGCTAGATAAGTGACTGAACAAGTCAGAGAGAGCAAGCCAATAAGCAGTATTCCTCCATGGCTTCTGCTTTAGTTATGACTCCAGGTTCCTGCCTTGAGGTCCTGCCCTGACTACTCTAGATGATAGGCTTTGATAAGACAGTGAAAGCCAAGTAAATCCTTTCTTCACCTAAGCTGGTTTTTGTCACAGCAACAGAACAGCAAACTGGGACAACCTTCTTTCATTTTGTCCATTAACCTGCAAGTGTTTAACTAAGTGCTCAAAGTCTTAACAAAGGCAATAAGTCTAATCCTAAATGTGATAGTGTTGGAGCCTGAATAAGTATATAGTACTTAGTAAATACTACAACTGGCTGAATTAATTTGTGAAGTGAAATGATGACTTAATGTACAAATCAATTTTGAAAGTGCTTTGGGACATTGGGATGTGACTGAGAGTTAGCTAGTAGATATAATAAATATTCTCCTTCCAGCACATATAGCAGGAAAGTTGTCAGAGTTCTTTAGATTATTCAGTCAAGTTTTGTCTCAGAATTTGAAAGCATGAGATTGATAGCCACAATTTAATTATTGATGATTATATTAGTGTTTGTTTGAAAAGACGGACTGGTGTTCTTTAAAGACCAATGATCCCTTTTCATCTGATTCAACAGGAAAATGTGAAGAGAATGTTGCACTCTGGATCAGAGGATAAATATTGAATGTCAGAACTTAGACTGTGAATCTTTAATGAGCTCTGAGTCCAGAGAAAACATGTTCCACTAATAACCTAGAAACTGAAAACTAGGTGAGGGACCTTCTCCAGCCAGGCAAATTAGGCATTTTAAATAAATAAATTATTAATTTCACATATAAAACTAAGTCATCCATTTTAATATCTAATTCCAACATTACTGTTGTTTGACTTCTGTTGAACATTCTTGGTTTTTAAACCTTTGCATTAGGTCCAAGCTTTGAAAATGGAATTATCTGTAATGAATTTAGATATTGCAGGATTTACTTACAGAGATAAAATTGGGGATTATCTTTGACAGTTATGTAATTTAATGGAAAAACGTTAGTTTATTTGTAGAATGTGTAGAAATAGTTTTATAACTTTTTTATAGTTTTATAAAATACTTTTAGATTAAGTAGGCCATTTTCTCTGTTGCCCACTGCTGAACTTTTTAAATACTTTGGAGGTATTCAGGCACATTGAATATTTATGCTTGTGCATATCTGTGTGCATGTGCACACACACACATGCATGTATGTTTCTAGAGACCAATGACCAATAATGTGTTCTGTGTTAGTCAGGGTTCTCTAGAGGGACAAAATTGATAGAGTGAATATAGAATTATTCTATAGTGTGTGAGTGAGTGTGTGTGTGTGTGAATAATTAGCGTGGCTTACAGGCTGTGGTCCAGCTAGTTCAACAATGGCTGTCTACTAATGGAAAAATCAAGATTTCAGTAGTTGTTCAGTCCACAAACCCGCAAAGCTGGATGCCTCAGTTGGTCTTTGGTATATGCCAAATCCTAAAGAAGGCTCTAATTAATGCCAGGGAAAGGACAAACTTGCCAGTGAGAGTGAGAGCAAGAAGTCAAACCTAAAGCTTCCATTTTCCCAGGCTGTGTGTGGGCTGCTCTCAGAAAGTGTGGCCAAAATTACAGGTAGGGCTTCCCACCTAAGAAGATTCAAATTGAAATCCACATTGAAGTTCTGTCGTCCCACTTCAAATGATTTAATTATGAAAAATCCTTCACCCGTGTATTGAGGGTTAGTTAATTCCAGATGTAGTTGAGTTGAGAACGAGGCATAGCCACACATTTATTTTCCTCTATTGTTCTCCAAGTTATTATTACTTTTAATGAAAGAATCTTTCTCTGAACTTATTAGGCTTTAACAGCTGGTGAGCAGGTTCTAGGCATCCTCCTGTGTCTGCCTCCCCTTTGTGTGTGTGTGTGTCCGGGGGTGGGTTATAGTACACCCTGCTGTGCAATTCCATGAGTGCTGAGTGTCCCAACTCAGGCGTTCATAATAAAAAAAAAAAGGACTTAACACAGCAAGCCACTTCCCCAGGTTACTAGAAGGAAATAAAATTTTAACTTATCATTTTTTAATGTAATGGTGCATTTTTTTATTGAAAAATTGAATCAGAAATTTTTTGTAGTTAGATAGTACAGTGCTTATTTATTTTTTTCTCCAGTGGTTTTGCTTTCAGATGTGCTTTTGAGATTTGAGATTTAGAAACTGTAGGAGATGAATTTCTATGTTTACTCTTTCTGAGAAGCTGGGAAAACCACAGAAGTAAAAGTGTTTTTGCATATTTTTGAATATGCAAATAAGACACAAAAGAAAGGGGTCAATGTAAATAAAGTTGGCTGGAAAGAAATTTGTTTATGCTCATCTTCACTAGTAAAATTATTAAGTCATATATTTCTGAGACTAAGATAAGACATAACATTTCTATACGTCAAACAGCATTTCATGAACTGAAATTTAAAGAATATTGGTATTAACTCTTCTTTGAAGATCTGGTAGAATTCTGCATTGAAACCATCTGCTACTGGACTTTTTGATTGGGAGACTTTTAATGACTGTTTCTATTTCCTTAGGGGTTATTGGTCTATTTAAATATTTTATCTGGTCTTGATTTAATTTAGGTATGTAGTACCTATCCAGATGGCTCAGGAGATAATGGTTCTTGCCACCAAGTAGATGATTTGAGCTTGATCACTGGAATCCACATGATGGAAGGAACAAAACATGAGTAGTCCTTTGACCTCCATATGTGTCCCTGTAAATGTACACACAGACACATAGACATAGACACAGACACAGACACACACACACACACACACACACCCTAAATGTAAGGAATGTTGAGAGCTGGAGAAATAGTCTTTCCCTAGGGAAGAACACACTAATTTGTTACCAATACCAAATGATCAGCCTTGAAAACATGCATAAAAATATACAAATAACATTAAACAGAGTGAGTGGGTTATATTTATACATTTATGAAACATTTATGAAATATGTATTACACAGCATCAATTAATTGGGAGAAAGGTCATGTATTTGAAAAAGAGCATGGGCAAGAAGGAGTATAAGGTACAGTTTGGAAAGAGAAAAGGGAAGTGGGAAATGATATAATTATTATCTCAAAAAAATAAAATCTATAATTTTAAAAAATGTAATCTTTTAAAGTTTAAGGTTTAAAACAAAATATTACAGTTGGGGCAGACTAAACAGTTTGTGTTGTTTAAGACTGCTTACTGTTAAGACTGGAGACCTGAGTTCAATCCCTAGAACTCACAAAGTAGAAGAGGAGAACTGACTCCCAGAGTTGTCCTCTGTCATCCAGTCATGTGATATACCACACATGCACCCATATATGTAGATGCACACACACATACATACATACATACACATATATATATATATATATAAACACAAACACTAAATAAATAAATCCATGAATAAGACTGAAAAACAGAATATATTACAGTATGAGTGACACCACATAAGAAAAAATAACAGAAAAAATGTAAAAGTGTTTAAGTGGTATATATTACCACCTGCCATAACACAAAAGAGAATTTGAAATAAAAAATCTCATTTCTGCTATAAAAATATCAATGAAATTATGTTTGATTAAATAACTATTAGTCCAGCAACAAATATTTCAATAATTATATTTAGGAAGTATAGAAGAGTGACAATCATTACAAATATTAAGAACTAACTATTAGATATCTCTAAGGGCACAGTGTTTCTTATTTACACAAGAGCAGTTTGTTTTAGAATAATACAGACAGAATTCTGATCATGTAACAATTTCTAACAATTCCAGATCTTTTTGGTTCTAGAAGTTATAAAATCAGATAAAAACTTTAATGAACATGAAGTTTGCAAAAGAGGGTGCAGAAAGTTTGTAAAAGGAGAAGTTCTGAGAGTTTGCTGTGAGATCCTGTCTTCTTTTAACATCAGAATCTATGCACGTAAAGTTTCACCAACATGACCTCCAAAATGTGAGCTGAATGAAAACGGTCCTGATAAATACATCAACCAGGACTAAGAAAAGCCCATGAGGCCTCAATCATACCCAAATAACCAGAGGCTGGGAATGGGAGAGGTGGTCCTCTCCAGGGAAGAGCACACCAATTTGTAGTCTACTACCAAATAGTCAGTCCTGAAAACATACATACAGATGACATTATATGGATTCAACAGGTCACATTTAGGAATATATATGTATATACTAGTACATTTATGTGTGCACTAACAGCTAATGAAAACTGAGTGCATATATGTGAAGGAGAGTATGAAGGAGTACATGGGAAGGTTTGGAAGGAGGAAAAAGGTAATTAAAACCTCAAAAATAAATAAAACTAAAAGAAATGAGCATATATTTTATTACTGATGAAGGTATATCATGGAACACTTATGTTTAGTCCTTTTCTGGAGACACATGGCAAGACATTCAATAAACTTTGAACTGTCTTTAATGTATCCCCACATAGGTCTCACATAAGACCAAATATCAGAAAAACCGTGTTTAAAAGCATTTAGACTTAACATTGTCTGCAAGAAACAGGGTAAATATGCCATAGGGACTAGATTATTGTCTATTTGTAAAATTGTCATTTTTTCCATTGACTTAGAATGATCAATGGAATTGGTTTGGCATATGTACTCAGGATGGCTTCTATAAACTCTGTTTCTACTTACCTCTATACTAAACTTATACCACTACTATATTTTGTAGAAAGTATTTGTCTTAAAATATTCCAAAATCAGATAAAATATGAGCTGGTTAATTTTTTGTCAGTTTGACACAGCTAGAGTCATCTGGGAGGCAGAAGCCTCAGTTGAGAAAATGCTTCATCATATTTGCCTATAGTAGGTCTATGAGGCACTTTCTAGGAGGGCCAGGGCCATTGCGGGTCATGTCACTCTGGACAGGTGGTGCTGAGTTGTATAATAAAACTAACTGGAAGAACCACAAGGAGCAAGCCAGTAAGTAGCATTTCTCTATGTCCATTTCCTGGTTCTCTGGTTCATTTCCTGCCTCCACGTTCCTGTTTTCACTCCTGCCCTGACTTCCCTTCATAATATTCTGAACTATAAAATGGAATGAGCCCCTTTCCTTCCCAAATCATTTAGTTTAACAATAGAAAGATGTAGTGATATTTTATTTGTGGTCTAATAAATAAAGCTTGCATGGAGATCAGAGGAAAAATCCAGCCTCTATATTAAACATAGAAGTCAGGCAATGGTAGCACACACCCTTAATCCTACCATTTGGGAGGCAGAGATTCATCCAAATCTCTGTGAGTGTAAGGCCACACTGGGAACAGAGCCAGGCGTGATGGCACATGCCTTTAATTTCTAGCACTAGTTAACCATAGAGATCTGGAGGTCTGTATAGACAGACAGGAAGTGATGTAGTTGGGCAGAGAGAGGAAGTGTGATGGCAGGGCACAGAAGGATTATAGGCATAAGTATACAGGAAGTAGCTCTCTCTTTGCTGAGATTTTCCTTGCAGTAAGAACGTGGCTGGATTCTTTCTGCTTCTCTGATCGCTCAGTTTTCACCGCAATATCTGGCTCTGGGTTTTTTAATTAAAAAGACCTTTTAAGAATCGTCTTACTGAAATCCAACTAGAACAGCAAATTTACCATTGAATTTTATTTCAATATTATTTGAGTATTGCTGATCATTTAAGTTGTTACAAAAATTTTGATATCGAATTTTCAATATATCAATTTTTTTATTTTGACTATATACCAAATAGACAAATATGGTTTTCTTTTGCCAGAATTATGTACAACTTTATGTTTTTAATTTGTTTCTATCTTTTGGACTTGAAAAATGCCTTGGTGGACAAGAACGTTTGCTGCTCTGTTGCAGGACTGCTGTTTGGTTTCCAGAATCCACATATCAGCTCATAATGCTCTGTGACTCCAGTTTCAGTGGATCTGACACTCTCTTCGGGCCCCTACAGGCACTGCATGCATGTGGCGAACACACACACACACACACACACACACACACACACACACACACACACACACACTATACGCATGCAGGTAAAACACACGTGCAAATAAACTTTTAAAAAAAACTAAAATCATGTCTATTTCTATCTGTTGGCTGTGTGTACAAAGATACTTTTGTGGGTTTTTTTTTAAATATTTTTGATAAGACATTCCAGTTTTATGGAAAGATATATATTTTACATTGGGATCTGCTTGCTATCTTTTTCTAAGCCTAAATACAAATTATACTTACACCTTATTTATGACAATTTTTAAATATATCCAGTGAGGTGTTTCAATTTCATGTGAAGACAGCAGTTAATTTGTAGTTTCAGAAAACTCCTAACATGGATATAATTATTTTTAAAAACTTGGACTTTCAGGTTTTTTTCCAGATACTGTTATTCAACAAATGATGGTGTCCATGCAGTGTTTACATATGGGAAAGTGGAGCAGATGACTTGATATCTACTGACTTATGCTTGATACTTTTTGTTTTCTAATATCAGTCTCTATTTGAAAGATATCTCCACTGGCTTTATCTTTATGATATATACTAGATTCACACTTTTCTCTACCTCCATTCCTATTCAATTTCTTGTCAGCAATGTTATGTCAGCACCCAGAAACAGTAGGACTTAGAGTACTTCATTCAGAGGAAAATTGAGAATGTCTTGATAGCCAGCTTACTGAGGGCATTCAGCACATATCTATAGCTAAGCTTTTATTATGAACAGCTTCTCCTACATAGCCCTTTGACACATGCTTCTCAGTCTAAGAGTGTCTCACTTGCTCATTCTTTATCTACATGACTACAGCATGTATGTCTACAGCCTATGCTACAATGAATTTCTTGCCATATTTGTGAGGCTAATGTGAAAGGAGCAAGGACTTTTCATCATCGAAATGTGATAAGCACTTCTAAAAGGGCCTGGATCACGTCATGTATTCAATTCAATATTTTACATAAATTAATGGGTGAATGAATTCATTATCAAATACTTGAACCATTTGGTATTTAAAAAAATTAAAAGAATACACTGATCAAAAAAGACAAAAGTCAATCATATATATGCACATATGTAAAAGGGTAGGATTTTATATATATGTACATATATGTGTATATATGAGAGGAGAGACTAAATATGCATGTCTTCATTCATTGCTCTGTAAATAAGTCACATGGAAGTGGAATTATATTAGTAATTTTCAGAGCACTTTAAATATAATCTGACTTAAGATGGAAGAGATGAACTATATCAATTCGAATGACAAAGTTGTCATCCATAGTAGCTGCACCTGAGAAAGAAAGAGTTCATGCCAGAAGCCACACATACCGGGAGTGTAAACATTGGGAGTTCCCAGCAAGAGCACAAAACTAAAAGAATCAAGCAGACCCTTACCGACCAGTTTCTTTTTCTTTTTCTCTAAAAGAGGCTTCATAGTCATTTTCACCACAAATTCTAGGACTGGAAGCAAGTATTTATTTAAGGAGAGTTAATACGTCTCCTAAGCCCTATTGAGGAAGCCAGATACTCTAAACTAATTTGATTAGCTGGTTTTTCATAAAAAACAATTCACACTTGCTCAATGTTATGGCCAAGATGCTAATTGTATTGTAAAAATTTGTCTGCAATTTATGCCTTTCAGTGATTTTTATGATCTTCTTAGTTGGTGCCAGAATATAAGTACTTACAAAGCAGCTAAGCAAATAAAAATGCTTTAATCACATTTATATTTCATGATAACTCTATGCAGCTTAAAATGAATATGTCGCATTTTCCAAAAGTATTGTTCATTTGGAATTTTGGAAAATTTCATGCATTACTGTAATAAATGTTTAAAAGGATGACCTCTGAAGTATTCTAAATTCTTTATGTTCTATCCCATAAAATGCCTAAGATCTTAGAGGTTTAGGGATGAAATGTATTAATTATTAATAATTACCTGCACATAGTATAATTTAAATATGTCATCATATTAAGCACAGAATACTCAGTAATTCACTACCAGACATTTTCAGTGAGCAAACATGCATGGGAAATCACCATGCACTCACCCTTCTATTTAATGTTCTCAAATGATTTTCTGGTTATAATAAAGTATATGTATAGAAGGCAAGATTAGATGAGATTAGATCTCGTCCAAGTATCTCACTCTTTAAGATGATTATGAAGCAATGGGGTAGTATGAGCATTCATATTGTGATTCACGTGCCCCACACTTCTAAGGACTCGCCGGTGATGCCAGACACTACATGTTGACTAACCCTCTGCACTGACTCCTCTACTGAACCAGTCCCGTCAGTATGGACATGGTTTTATGTTCAGTACAAAATGTACATAGCTTTTCAGCTGATTCTCAAGAACATCATGATTTAACATTTCAGAAACAGATAAATTCATCATCAGGGCCTAGCATTTATATGTAAGCTACTAACAGTTACACCGACTCTTCTAGACTTCTTACCTTATACCTCCATCAAAAGAGAAAACAGTCTTCTTTTTCAAATTGAGAAACAAATCTGTATGCCACTAGCATGTGCCTTTTTATATATTTCAGCATTTAGAGCTATTTCTATAGGACAGCAGAAACTAGAAATAGCATTATAATTCAGATTCATAACTAGGAAGGTGTTTTATTTGGCTAAAAGGAAAATAAGGAGCATCTAGGGACTCTAGCTATTTAGAGTTGAATTTTTTACAGAGTCCAATGCATAAAAACCCTAAGCACCTTTCAATATATGCTAATTGAATTGAGCTGCAAACCTATTACAGATAGGAAAACCGTGTATGATTCCCTTTGGACATCATTTCACAATCTTATGACAGAAAATACTCTCAAAATACGAATTGATTTTCATATTAAATCTGTGTGAACTAATTATGCAAAAGGAATGCAAACAATTGGCCAGCGCCCAGCCTTGAGGTTTTGTTTCACCATGGAAGACAGATTTAGGTACAGAGAAATGACATCGCCTTGCCGCTCATTCCTGGGTAACTAGACTTTTGTGAAACCTGCTATTAAAAGATAGAAAACTGCTGCCATTCCCTTAAAATAACCTTTTTTAAAATAAAAAACCAAACACCTATCAACCTGTCAACTCTATGTTAACGTAAGAATGAACTGGAGCTACTTGAAATCCATCACCAGCACCTTTCGTTATTTAAAAGCAATTACTTGTTAGTAAAATGATTGCTAGAAGAGTCTGCACACCTGACCAATAACCACCCCTGAGTCAAACAAATGCCAAAGATGCCCTGGCCTTAATTTCCTACATAAAGCAACCTTTTTCTAGCTAATGAGTGTCAGATATAAATAACATGCTTTGAACCTGTGGCCTAATCTGAACAATGACCTCATATGCTTGAAATGATAGCAACTACATTACTTTATATAGTTTAGCTACAGTATGTTAAGTAAGAGACTTTATACTGTCCATCTGGGATGAAAATAAGGAGAAACTAAGTAAGCTACAATGTAAAGAATAAATGATATAACTGACTGACATGCTACTTTGCACCTTCAGATGTTTGTGTTTACTTGTTATTCATCCTGTAAGAGCTATTACAAGGGCAAATTAGTTCTGGATTCCTCCAACATCATTTCTAAAAAAGACTGTCCATTCTTTGTAATCATGCAAAGTTTGAGTAAAACAAATAAGGATTCAAGGAAGTAACTCTAGGTATTTTCAATTATATGCTATTTTTACCTATTCAAACCATGCTTATAATCACCTAACGGTATAAAGGAGAGCACAGCTCTATGTTGGAATGCTATTTTACTAAGCACTTGAGGAATTTCTCTGTTTCTGCTAGTGTTGACAGGTTTTCAGTGTGATAGGAACCACATTAAAATAGAGAGTTAGTGTGCTACAGTAGAGCAGGAGCAGACACTTTCTGTTTGTACATTTGAAATCATGTGGAGTCCACTTCATTTTGAAAGTCTCGTTTTCTATAGGTTTTGCCACGAATCCTGAGTGGAAAATAATAAAAGCAAACAAACAAGAAAAAAAAATATGAGTAGGCAAAAGACACCCATCTCAGATTGTAAAATGGGAGATAAATGATTAATAGATGATACTATGCATAACCTTTCCTTAGTCATGACCTATTAAACATACAGCATACCAAGAGGGATGAACAAGCTGGTCATTATTAAAATTTATCATAGAAAATAAAACGTGTCACTTTAGACTCAGTCGCTTGAGAAGCATGCATAACTTGATTGGCTCTGCAACAAGCCTTGTGCTACTTCTGCCCGGTACATCCTTCCACTTGAGATTCTTGGGATTTCAGCAGCATCATGGAGGTCAGGTTTTCCAGTTTGTGTACATGAACATCTGTGTCTGAAGTTCTATTTGGAGAGAGGGTAATGCTAGAAAACGATGACATTTCTACATTTAAAGGCTGTTGAGGCTTCCATACCTTGCCAGAAGTTGGGCATTGATATAAAAAAAAAATGTTTAAGGGGTTTGCAGTCACCAAAAATTAACCGTACATAGTTTATGGGGTAGTAACTGTAGATTAAGAAGGCCAACACTGTAGGTTGTCACCCAGGTCCCACATTAGAGGGAATCCCACTTGATCACACTGTGAAAGACACTGCCTGGGACTGGGACATTGAGTGCAGAACACGAATGTTTTCCTTCACTCTGCATTGCTAACAAAGAATGTGCTACTGGTTCTCTATGCTGCCAACACCATTATAACCTAAGCTCTCCTTCAGATAACACTATCACTCTCTATTTCTTTCCTTCTTAAGGAGGGTAGATAGTTTCTTTCATTTCACCCTTACCATCTGAGAGTGTATACTCCTCCCAATTTCAAATAGCAACCCAATATTTGACCTAGATTTTCTTTGATTCAACCTCCAAAGTTCTGTTTAAACCATAATCAAAAGAGTAAAGGTCATTTCTATAATATTGCTCCCATTGCTGTTGACTTGCTCCAAATTCAGCCACCCAGTGAATTACATGGATTAAAATATATCAATGACATCATGAGGTTTGCAGGCAAATGGATAGATCTAGAAAAAAATCATCCTGAGTGAGGTAACCCAGACTCAGAAAGACAAACATGGTATGTACTCACTCATAGGAGGATACTAGATGTAAAACAAAGATGACTAGACTGCTACTCACAACTCCAGGGAGGCTACCTAAAAAACAGGACCCCAAGAAAGACACAGGGATCGCCCAATGACAGAGAAATGGATGAGATCTACATGAACAACCTGGACATGAGTGGGGGTAAGGAAGGGCAAGGGTCAAGGGAAAGAGAGCTTAGGGGAGCAGGAGATCCCAGCTGGATCAACAACAGAGAGGGAGAACAAGGAATAGGAGACTATGGTAAATGAAGACCACATGAGAACAGGAAGAAGCAAAGTGCTAGAGAGGTCCACAGAAATCCACAAAGGTACCCCCACAATAGACTGCTGGCAATGATCGAGAGACAGCCCGAACTGACCTACTCTGGTGATGGGATGGCCAAAAACCCTAATTGTCATGCTAGAAACCTCATCCAATGACTGAGGGAACCGGATGCAGAGATCCATGGCCAGGTGGAGCTCCAGGAGTCCAATTGGCAAGAAAGAGGGGGGTTTGTATGGGCGAGAATTGTTGAGACCAAGGTTGGAAAAAGCACAGGGACAAATAGTCAAACGAATGGAAACGCATGAACTATGAACCAATAGCTGAGGGGCCCCCAACTGGATCAGGCCCTCTGGATAAGTGAGACAGTTGATTAGCTTGATCTGTTTGGGAGGCATCCAGACAGTGAAACCGGGACCTGTCCTCAGTGCATGTGCTGGCTCTTTGAAACCTGGGGCTTATACAAAGACACTTGGCTCAGCCTGGGAGGAGTGGACTGGACCTGCCTGGACTTAATCTACCAAGTTGAACTCAATCCTCAGGGTAGTCTTTGCCATGGAGGAGATGGGAATGGGGGGTGGGTTGGGGGGAAGGTGGAGGGGGGCCAGGAGGGGAGAGAACAATGGAATCCGTGGCTGATATGCAAAATTAAATTAAATTATAAAATAAAATAAAAAATATACCTAATTGCATGAAAGGCTGTGGTTAGCCTCAGACACTCAAATGGACATGAGCAGCAGGAGAGTATAGTAATTATTTAACAATTCAAAAATACATGTTCACATTACCTGATCCTAGTTCAAGTATTTCAAGTATCTATATAGTCGTGAATAAAGATTAAGAAATATTAATCTCTATAAGGATCTATGTGCCTTTTTGGCATTTAGGAATTATAGATTTGCTTCCATCTTTAAGCATTACATTATTTATTTCTGTGTTTTTTATTTAATTTTCTCTTGATGATAAATTATTTCAAAGGGGATGTGATATAATTACTTATAATTAAAAAAAAAGAAATATTATTAAATACATGGTTTCTTTTGTTTTTCTCTCTTTGTTCTGTTCTGGTTTGTTTTGTTTTAATTTTGGAGAGTATACCCTTAAAGAATGAGGAATATGGATTTGAATGTTAACTCTGCAATTTTTTCACTGTGGTACCTGAGATATCCCTTTGTTTCTGTACTCAGTATTTACATAGTACAACTAAGAATCATCTTAATAATTTTTGTGATTATACATTATATTTTGTGGCTGATTTTATGTTGTCATTCCCATCTTACATAATTAGAAACTGACATATTATATCATTCTCTGAAAAAGAAAGCCTAATAATTGGCATGCAAATAAGCTGGATTCTAATGCAATTAATTCCTTAAATTTATAAATATTTATTATAAATGGTGTTTTTTGAGATTGTTCAATGTTCTCTATTAATAAGATTTTATTAGCCTAATCCTGTGAATTTTATTAGCAAATTTTGTGTCACAGATCCTTCAGGCCATTTTGAGCAATAACACCTTTTCAAGAAACAGGATTTGTTTTTTGATTTATGACACCATAAACAATGATTAAATTTTTTAATATTGAAAAGAAAATTGATGACCCAAATGAAATTTATCTCATGAGTTATTTCTTTCTTTAAATTTAAATCACTACAAATCAATGGAAAGATAGTTCTTCTATGTTAATCTCTTTTCATCAAGGCTTTCTGGAAGTAATTACTAATGAAGATGATTAACCGGCATCTGGACCATGTATTCTTAAAGACTTGAGCTTGTCTAGATAACTCTACTATTTTCTCAGTCTTTTCCTTCTATCCAGCAATTAGATAATGCTGAAAATTTGAAGAAGTTGAAACTTCAAAGGCTTGGAATTGTGTGCTTTTTTTTTTATAACTGTCCCCTTAATCCTCAGGCTACAAATCAGCAGCACTAAAGCATAATCAATTACTGTTCCTGTGGCAAGGCATCAGGAGGTGGACTTTAAGGACAGAGACCAGGGAAAACCAAAATCCACTCAACCATGGAAATTATATGGCTCAATTAAAGAAGTACCACAGAATTCTCCTTCTTTGAGCTAAGATCGATTTTCTCGGAAAAAACAAATACCTGAAGGACTTACTTACTCTGACATATAATTGTAAACACATGAGTTTCTTGGTAAGAAGTAACAATAGAAATTTGGACTCAAAACTTTTTTAAAATGTGGTGTTGAAATATATTTTCAGGCAGTTGCTGTGGGGCCACTAGCATCACAATCATCCTTAGAAGGTCAGTCACTGTCTCTGCTTGCTTGAAGGATGTTCCTCCAATATGTTCACTGAAGGTCTGATGCTCTTTAAAAGTGTCCATTTTTCCCCCTTTCATGCATTCCTTTGCAATCATACTTCCTTTAGTCACAGTAACTGTGAAATTAGGCATTGCTTATATCAATTTTAAATGACAACGGGGACAAAGCTCAGCAATAAAGGTCCTCTGAGAACAGTCAGTCAAACAAAATGAATGGGAATACCTAACAGTAAATCTTAGGTGACCTAAATTATCAGTAAACTATATGTTATCTATATCTAAATGGCTTATATGCAGGCATGATCATATCTTCTTATTTAACGAGAGATATTTAAAAGATTTTTTTTTGTGCTCACAGAAGGAAGCTGAATCATCTTAATAACATTAGTAAATATTAGCAAACTTGAGAAGACTAGGATTTCTAAACAGGTAGAATGATAAACTATCTGGCTAAACGGAGCAGAGAGTCCTAGAGTGTGTTTTGGTAGAAGATTTTACATAGATTACCCTAAGACAGAGACATAAAGGTCACTGTGACAGCAATATCAATTTGATCATATAAATGAAAAAGTGTTTGAGAGAGACAGCTATTTTTCTTCCTTGATGGAAAACTGAATGTGTTGATTTGCTCATCAAAATTCAGAGGAGGGATATTTCATTATTTCTGACAAGTAATATTCAAAGCTTTCTGTGTTCTGTTTATCTTTGCATTTTAACAAACTATGAGTAAAGGTTCAAAAAGAATATATTTCATGCAGGTTAAAAAAGTGATGACACTTTAAAATGCTGTGCGACTGAATACAAGAACGAAACAACACTTCTGAAATGCAAAAATCTTATAGTCTTTGCAATTTTCTCAACTAGTTTCTGACTATTTAAGATGAGTATGATAGTACTCTGTGTAATATGCAAAACTCATACATAGTTTTAATTGGAAAACACCTCCATGTACTTATGATTGATCTTGCATCCTCACACACCTACATGAAACAGAAAATACACACAGTATAATCTCCATGTCTAAGTGTACGGAGGATGATTCCATAGGATGGAGTATGTCAAATGATAGTGACTAATAGAAATGCAAGACAACCTGACTCTTCAATTGATTAAAAACCCAAAGGCAGAGCCAAAGGAATGCAAAACAAGTGCAGGAAGGATGAAAAGAAGGTTTAGTAATAGGGAGAGAAAATACATGAAGCTATTATTCTGAGACCTTTGAAGCTATGTACAGAGAGGATTCGATTTGTATTAGAAAACAGGAATGCAGTTAAGAGAACGTCAGAGAAAAGAGGTGGACAAACACTCTGAGCAAACAATGAGGGAGGAAATATTTGAAAATTCTCAAGAGTTGCTATTTTCATAGGCTAAGCAAAGCACATTTAAGAACAATGGCCAGAGGCTGTTGATAAGAAGAATGAAGTAGGCTTTTCTTCTTGAAAGTGTGTTAGGAGTGTGTGTGTGTGTGTGTGTGTGTGTGTGTGTGTGTGTGTGTGTGTGTGTGTGTATGCGATGTGCACATACATGAATGTGTATGTATTACTCACCATGTGATCATATGTAGAGGCTGGTCCTTGACATTGTGTATCTTCTTCCATCATGTGTCACCTTATTTTTGTTCTTTTTCCTTTAAATTCAATCACAATATAATGATATAATTTCTGTCTTCCATCTCATCAACCATACCCCTCCCATTTTCTATGTAAAACACTTGTTCCATCCCAAATGCAAGGCCTCCTTTTCTTTAACCACTGCTATTTAATATATATTATATACTATATATATACATACATATATAAACCTTTATATATTCATATATATATATATATATATATATATATATGTAAAACCTACTGAATTGCTAAATATTTCTTTCATGTATATGTTTCGAAGGTCTGGAGCTCTTTGATTCAGCTAGGCTAGCTGTCCAGTGAGCTTCCAGCATCCATCTGTCACCAGTCCCCAGCAGTGGGATTACAGTGCTGAGCCCATGTTACAAGTACTTTACCTACTGAATCATCTCCATGCTCCCTGAAAATGCATTATATCATAAATAAAAGAGAGCTTCATTTTTTGTATCAGTGGCATAAAAATTATTTAGATACTTACTAACAGTCCTGACTTGACCTTGTTCAGGCCAGCCAGTTATTGAGGAGGTGGA
This sequence comes from Peromyscus californicus insignis, assembly GCF_007827085.1. NCBI lineage: Eukaryota > Metazoa > Chordata > Mammalia > Rodentia > Cricetidae > Peromyscus > Peromyscus californicus. Next base: position 44,459,156 of record NW_026294491.1, on the reverse strand, counting down.
GAACAGTGGTACCCAAGGCCAGAATCTATCACATTTCCTAAGGCTTGATCAGGGAGCAAAACTAATTATGTTACAGGTGGTTTCAGTTTGCAAAAAATCAAAATCAACTAGTGATTATTCCAGTGAATGTGAGATAGTCTGCAAAGACGCATGGGAAAACAAGGTGGACACACTAGTCATGCAATAAAACTGAAGTATAAAGGTCAGTTCAGCTCTGGAATCACTTTTGAAGTATCAAGCCAGTTCTCTTTGTATGTCATTCATGTGGCAAATTGGAGGATACTGTGGAAGATTCAGTAGCCAAGTAGTAGTAACTCATGCCAGGACACTTCTGTACGGTATTAGAAAAAAGGGGCAGATAGACATTGACATCAATTTCTATTGGTTTTCCTGTGTATTTATGAGGTTGGGGTTCAAAGAACAAATGATGTGTAAGTACTGACTTTACGTTGCTTCCCTGGACGAGTGGCTTCTGGCAATGATTTCCTCAAGAAAGGTGAAGCTAGAGCTGGCAGCACAGGCAAGCTCTATAGATTCTGATCACCTCTAGTGAGCCAAGTAAGTCAAAAAAAAAAAAAATGGAGGCATGGCAGAACCAGGAACTGACTGAAATGGGACTTCTCAGGGCAGTGTTCAGAGTTGCTGCCTCAATGCAGGCAGATGACAAAACTTGCTATTTGGGAAAGATTTTCCTTCGTGATTTCTCAAACTGGAAAATCATCATCAGTGGAGCTGAAAAGACAGGCCTTTTGATACGGAGCAGCAGTTTGGAGGTGTCCTCACTTCTTAGCTGTCAGGGTAGGAGGAAACTTTTCAATGTGTCATCACGGAAGATATTTTAGGACACAATTATCTTGAAGCTTAAGACAAAAGGTTGCCAAGGCCAGAGGCATCATCGCAAGTCTGAAATCTCTGGGGCACTGAGGGTCACCAAAGCAATGGCACCTTTTGTTCACTCGACCAACCAGAGTGATTGGGTTATGGATTTTAGTTGAAAAGATGGCAAGGCAGAGATTAAGAGCTTTCAACAGGCTTCTAGGACCATTGAGTCAAATGCTAGCTTCTTCATTGAAGTATTCTATGTAAAGCATCTGCATTTGTGCCGAGAAAGGGGCAAGTTTGGACCAAGATCAGCATCACCCAAGCTTCTCTTCAGACCTCGTCCCATGAAATGAGAATTTGTAGTTTTTTAATTGGGGTTAAAGTATACACAACTTTAACTTTACCAGTGTAATCATTTCTAAGTATGAAGCATAGTAATGCATTTTTGTTATGCAACTTGTTCCCAGAATATTTTCATCTTTCAAAAATGAAATTCATAGCTGTAGTGTATGCGAAGACATTATGTTAAGTGAAACAGTGCATTCACAAAACAGGTTCTGTATATTTTCATTTATATGGCCACCTTAAGTTTAATAAAATTCTCAAGTGATGCAGTGACGCAATGATTCAGCACTAATCCATGACATACCTCAGCTCAGGAAGTATGTCGTGAAAACTTAACCACATAATTATCAGCTACTTTACCCTGATGAAGAATATATATATATATATATATATATATATATATATATATATATATATTTTTTTTTTTTTTTTTTGGTTTTTTCGAGACAGGGTTTCTCTGTGTAGCTTTGCGCCTTTCCTGGAACTCACTTGGTATCCCAGGCTGGCCTCGAACTCACAGAGATCCGCCTGGCTCTGCCTCCCGAGTGCTGGGATTAAAGGCGTGCGCCACCACCGCCCGGCGAAGAATATATATTTTGAGTTCAGAAGTATCTATTGGATAATGCTATTTCTTCTGTGTGTAGTTATTTCATATGACAATTTCTTTAAGCACTCTAAAGCCTCTTTAAAAAAAACATCTGGAAAGATAATAATGAAACTCATGATTTTTTTTTCAGCAAGGTTGGAGGTTGTATATGCTGAGCATTTGGGGAGACTTTTGACACAGTGGGGGTACATAGCAGATAACTACAATGAAAATTATCTGGTTCAAAATCACTACCACCAATGGCCTTTCAAAATTTACCCCATAATACTGACATGAGTCCTTGAAATTTGCAGAATGTCAACCTACCATAGCAATTTCAATTTTATAAAAAATATTTAAGAACATGGGTATTATGGAAAATACATAGTTGTGTAACTTTCAATAACTTTGAAAACCATATTTATGAAAGGCTGAACATCCCATCACATCTCAACAATAGAATGTTTATCTTCCTGACTCCAGGAAGAAATTACTAACAATCGTTTCAGGAATATATTACAACTCTCCAGTTATTCAGCCTTGACTATCAAAATAATTTAACTAATGCATTTTTCTCCAAAAGAAATATAAACTTTTGATTAATTGAAACAAAAAACTTAAACATTAACAATAGCATAAGCATACTTGGCAATAAAATCCAATTCCCTTGTATCATATTACCCTTAACACCTACTAAAATTTTCATCATTTTAGAAATGTAATGCTGTAAATCCTTAATTAAAAGTTTCCTGAATCAATATTTTGTACATCCCAATTCACGCTTTGCAGCTTATCAGTGACTATTACTGTTGTAACTCTTATCCAATGCATCTCAGTGTTTTAGTAGACATAACTGTGTGTAAGATTTATTGATCAATGGCCAAGACTATTCTTTAAAGTGCAATCAAAACATGTGATAGCTTATGAACAGTAGGATTTTATTTGACATACAAACAACTATAGATTGTTTTAGAAAATATTATCTTAGGGGCAATACAAATGGCATTCCAGGGTACCACCAGCAAGAAGAGAAGCTAAAGCTAAAGAGCAAAATGGTTTAAAAACATTCGGGGCTGAGGTCTGGGGAGATTGCTCAATAGATAAGTCGCACAAGCACAAGTATAAACCACCCCCCATGCACCCTCCTCCCCCTGCTGCCTGCCTGGAAATAGACTACTCAAGTAGCAAAGATAGTGATCTGTGGGCTAAGCTGGCTGGCTACACCAGCCAAATTGCCAAATTCTGGGTTAATCAGGGACCCTGGCTCAGTAAATACAGCAGAGAGCAATTAAGGAAGACACCAGACTTCAGCATGTAACCTCTGCCTGCATAAGAACATACATGCAAGTACACGCATGCATTCATGCACCCCCACAAATGGAAACAGATTTACAAAAATGCTTGCATACTGCCTGAATATATACGTGCAAATGAAGGAATCAGGAATGTTACCCAAGCAGCTACCCACGGAGTCTCTAAATGCAATATTTTTATGCACTCTGTGCAAAGCACCGTGCAGGAAATGAGAATCTGATGAGTGGCTTTGGGCCAGCACAAAAGACAAGGCTAAATACTATGATAATAAGATGGAAGAAAAACCTTGAGGCTAGGAATATATATTTTTCTGTCAAAGATATTAAAACCAACTAACGGAAAGTAAAAACATACACACAAGAGCATTATACAGACTTAACAGGTCGTATTTATGTATTAAGGAGTACACACAAATATGTAACAGCAATTAAAAAAGAGGCTATGAATTTAAAAGAGAGCAAGGAAGAGGTAAGTACCTAGGAGAGTTTGGAGGAAGGAATGGGAATAGGATACATGAAGTAATGTAATCTCAAAAAATAAAAGCAATATTTTTGAAATTAAAGTGTATTACTTTATAATATAACAAAAGGAATATAATAAAAGCACACAAAATTCAATGCCACTGCCTAAATAAGCATGTCTTAACACAGGAAAGGAACAGAAACATACGTATGATTAAAGCCCATGCATTCTTGACATTGGAGACATGTCTCAGTGACTAAAAGCCTTTGCTGTACATTCATGAGGATTGGTGGCTGGATCCTAGTAACCATCTAACAAAGCTGGGCACCTGGCATACACCTGTACCTCCAGGTCTGGAGGCTGGCCAGCAAAAGTGAGCCCCAGGTTCAGGGAAACACATTGCCTAAGAAATGGGTGAAAAATGATAGAAAAAGATACCTGATGTCCTGTTCTGGCCTCCACTTGGGCACACAGGCACACACACACACACACATACACACACACACACACACACACACACACATTTATACACCATATACTCACATACACATAAACAACCATGTAACTCTCTGAAAGAGATGTACTTATTTATAAAAGTGACGTGTGTGTATCCGTGTCTCCCACAAGCTGTTTTTGGTTGTGGCGTTTATTATAGCAATGGAAAAGCAAACTAGGACAAACACCTACAATTTCCTCCATGAAGCTCTTAAAGTGTATCTCTGAGCAAACTGGCCAGCAGTTCCTTCTGGCAGTTAAGACTTCTGTTATAGCAGTCATCCGGAAGCCTCTCCCCCATTTCCATATTTTTTTCTTTTCTTTTTTTGTTTTTTTTGTTCTTTTAATATGTTTATTTTCTTGAATAAGGTAGGAGAACTGATTGTTTTTAAAAGTTAATCCACATAATAATAAATTTTTATTTTTAAGGCTACAATTAGTTTGTGACAACCCATACTGACAGGTAACTACATATATTCTCTAAGCACTAAGTATGTATGCTCACATGTAACACTAACTTTTCTTGGGGAATCATGAACAAACATTCTTTTTCCCAGATAAGGCACCAAGGGCAGACAAAAGTAGAGTTTCCACCAAATTCTGACTGAGTGAGTCAATGAGTTTATTAGACTGACTTGTAAAGCATGAGTGATAAATGACCTATAAGAATGTGTGCACTACAAAGTCCATTCCAGTCGTGTATGATGGACTCTCACTTTCAAGTAACCATTCATTCACTTTTCATGTGCTCTAATATATCCTAAAATCACTGGTAGCCATGGAAAGGCAGGAGTAAGGGCTGGAAACCCAGGTAATATTCCTGTGACCCTTTCTTCGAAAAGTGCCTAGAGATCCAACACTTTACCAGAGGCCCAGCTATCACTGAACTACTCTGCTTCCTCAGTTACCGGGACTTGCCAACTGGACAAGTTAATTTGTACTCCAATGGCAATAGGTTATTATGTCCAGAGGGGAGAAATCTATACAGCACCATCAGGAATAAATCTTGTTAGAATACACAATAACAATTAATACTAAACATGGGGATTTCATTATTTAATGCAACCACAAATTCAATATGCTGACAATACGATCTAAAAAATTTAATAACTAACTGAGGCCCTGGTTAGAAGATAATCACTAGCAATCTCTGTAATTTAACATATTAACAAGGCTTTCATTGAATTTCAGTGTTTTTCAAATTTCACAATCCAGATTAACAAAACCAGTAAACATAAAGTTCTAACATAAAAAAATTGCTAAAACTTTGAACAAAACGCCATATTCCCGTATGTGGCTAAAGATTTAAAACACAAGCTGCCTAGATTCTGCCAAAATCAAGATAAGGATTTCCATTGGCTTGACATATTGTACTTAGAGTGGAGCTGGAGATCACCTCCTTCCCATTCACCTCTGTGGAGTTGGGGCTAAGAAGATGGATCATTGTGTAAAGTGCTTGCTTCTGAAACATGAGGACCCGAATTTGGATTCCCAGAACGAACATAAATCGCTAAGTACAGCAGTACATATCGAAGTGACCCTTTGACCATCCAGTCTAGCCAAAACAGTCAGCTCTAGTTTCAGTAAAATACCCTGTGCCAAAAATTATGGTAGGAAAATGACTGAGGAAGATATTTTGATATCAACCTCTGGTCTCTTTACATGACTATATGGGGCAGTATGGTTAGTATAATTTTTCTTTAAAAATTTAATAAATGAGTAAATGTTTGTTCAACAATTTAATTTTAAATGATATCTTAAATATTATGCTGATTTAAAAATAGATGTCCCAAATGTGTTTAGTATTATGTCTCTGATATATATCATATAAAATAAAAACATGATTTCCTGACATTGAAAATACATCAATGAGTTCAATTAAGCAATGAATTTACAAGGAAACTACAAACTACACACTAATTAAATCAATTATAGAACCAATAATATAATAATTAAAATGGCACTTAATTTCAGTATATGTTACCTTAAGAACTTGGGACTTAATAGTAGTTGACATTTTCACAAATTTAGATGACAAATACCATTTTTCACTTATGATAAAATATCCCTTAAAGCTACATACAATTATAATCCATCAATCATTTAAGGTATATACATGATTTGGATTTTCTGATTGTGAACCTCAGACTTATTTTGGTACAAAACATAGTAGCTAAAACTCTGTGGTCTTTTATTATCCAACATAAATTATTTAGTACAGTTTCAATATAGTGGAATTGTTTATTGCTTGCTATCAGATATTATTATATTGTATCTCAGAGGCACAAAGATCTGTTGATACAAAAATGTAAGAGTTCTTTTCAGAAAAGACTAAGAGAGAAACAAAGGTATTTTCTAATATTAAATGATACATAGATTTTCTATTATCTCTGAGAAAAGGAATCTCTAAGTCCACTGTTTATCAAATGCTTAATGAAAATCCTGAAGACTTCAAAATGCTTAAGGTTCTGAAATAACATTCTTAGTTAGTATTACTTTATTTTAGTTAGATATTTTTACTGCTGCTATCACTGTACTAGTAAGGCTATTTAATCTATGATTTAAAGAATTTTATAAAACATGACATATGACGTGCCTGATTACAGTTGTTGCTTTTCTCTATCCTTGGACATTCTTAGAGTGGACAAGCACTATACAGATGACTATCCACTCAGAATCTTTCTCTTGACTTTGTTGCACTGGATTTTGATATCTCTTCTCATTATTTCTGCTGCAATATATCCATCGTTGTTTAACACATTTCACAACTTTTAAAAAATCATATCTAAGATGTCCTGCTTGACATAATTGATAGTTCCCTGTACTTATTTCCTACTTGAGGATTATAAGCTTCTACACATCTGAGCTATATTATAACTTTTAATTGTGTTTTCACATATAATTTATAACACATCAAGCATGTTACATGCTTTATGTTCATTTCCTCAATCATAAACAATCTTATTAAATAAGAACGGTAACATTCTAAAAATAAAAAAAAATCTCTTTTAACCACTATAGTACCTGGCATACAAGAGATATCCATTAAATATTGAATTTGAATTTAATCATATATTTGATAAACATGCATTTATTAATGTCAGTATGCCTGACTGCAGGACAATGCATGGGTGACCTAATTCTTATCTTGTCACCAAGTCCAGGAGAATAGGACAGATTCACAACTATATTTTCCAGCAGGAAGGTGACATTGGGTTATTTTCGAGAAGGCATTGGTCCTTCGGGTCACACACTTATCACACGGTTAAGATGAGCTCACAGATTCTGAGTAAAGGCAAATGCAGAGCTGTGACAGCAGAAAGTATGAAGTTTTGTATGGATACACCATAGAACAAAATGTGCAAAGAGGAAAAAACCAATAGGCATGCCTACGTTTGCCACATATGGCAGATTATATTGATGCTGACTTGATTTTACCAATGCATCTCAGAAAACGCTTGTTCTACATGACCTTCTATGAAAGGATATGTGGATGAGCACAAAATAGAAAGCAATCTACATTCATACTCAGAGGATATGTATTAAAAGATCATGCCTCCATTCAAGTGGTGAGAGAAGAATCACATTTCATGATATATACTAATGTTTTACACACTGAGCACATCTAAAAAATCTATTCTCTATCATATTTATATGTTATATGTTATGTTATTGAAAAATTGGTACTTGGACCATCTTTGAAGATTTTTTTTATTCTTTCTGTGATATTATGCACAAACTAAGTTATGCTTTATTTTTGTGGTGAAAATATTGTTAATCACCATAATTTTCTTCTTTTTAGTTACTTTAGTTTTAACTTCTTAGTTACATTTCACTGAACTTGTCAGTTTAAGATCTGACAATATCAGGGATGAAGATGTTAAAATATTTAAAATCATATGTCAGGAAAACGCAAATGTCTCTAAAATTCTATTGCTGGGGTGGTTAAAAATCCTGCAGTTTGCTCACAGAAATAGGCTGGAAGACACCATCTTATTTTATCAAAAGCATTTCATAAATGTAAAGGAAGAGAAGACCCTTGGGCCCGGCATATCTATTTCATTTTGTCCCCCTCATTTCCATTTCTAAATTCTGCTCTTGGCTGTTATTTAAAGCAGACATGGGGGCCTGCCTTGTGCTGTGCCCAGGAGCTCTCTCTGAAATGCATTGCTTTCTCAAATGTGTGATCATTTGTTTTCTTAAAATATTTAGTAAATCACTACATTTCATGCAGCTCCTGGGCTTTTCATAGTTATTTACTTTTTATGGAGGTCTTTCTATGTACCTCACAAAAGCATTAAAAATTTCACTAGGAAGAAACTTTTTCATGAGTGTTGTTTTATGTAATTGTTTTTCTGAAGGTACTATTGAATACCCTTAATCTGTAACCTCCATCACAGAATCTTCTTTCTTTTTTTTGTTTTTGTTTTTCGAGACAGGTTTTTTCTGTGTAGCTTTGCGCGTTTCCTGGAACTCACTCTCTAGTCCAGGCTGGCCTTGAACTCACAGAGATCCTCCTGCCTCTGCCTCCTGAGTGCTGGGATTAAAGGCATGCGCCACCGCTGCCTGGCTAGTGTTTTCTTAAGTATTATTAATGGATAGTGCCAAAAGCCTGGATGCTAGGAATTTTGCAATGTATCCTACTTGTGCTACTTGATTATGCTATTTAATTCTGTATAGTACGAGATGTAAATAGACAGGCAGAAATAACAATAAACATATTTGCCTTGATTTTTCATTCTTACTCTTCATCTTCCTTACCCATCTTTATAAAAAAATTAGATTCTACATTGAAACTTCAGATTTGTTGGTTTTCTGAAAAACAAAATCTAGAAAATTTGTATAATGTAACTTTCTATATATACTTTATATATTCAAAAACAAAATAATAAAATACAGTACAGATTAAATTCCCAATTATTAAAATTTGGCCATAATGTAATTTTAATTTTATGGAAAATAGATATAAATTTTAATAACAGAGAAAGACCTCTAGTTTTGATACACTTTTTCTAAAAGTTTATTTTAATTAAATATAATTACATCAGTAATTAGTCTCTGTGTTGACTGTTGTCCACTGCAAAAGACTCAAGCGTCGCAGTAGAAAGAAAGAGGGGGCATTCAATACAGCTCTAGACATTAAAAATAGCATGGAACATTTGGAAAGGGCTGGAAAAATGCTCTCTCATGACTTGGTTATTTGGCTTATTGATCTCCTGCCTTGATTATCTTCTCTCTTCTTGGAGTAGAATTATCTTTTTTAATCCATCCAGTGTCTGCTACTGAAACATCAAAAGTATATCTATTAAATCTCATATCTCATCATGGTTTCCTCTGATTCATGTTGAGGAGAAGTGGGTGTAGTTTCATTTGATCATATTTCTTTGTATCCATATATAAAAAATTCTTTAAGAATAAATTTTGAAAACAAATATGTAAGAATATATAAATAATTTCCCCCTTTCTTTCCTTCCTCAAATCTGAAAATTCTCCCTCACTCCTTTTGAAACTTATGGTCTCTTTTTCCATAATTATTACACACACACACACACACACACACACACACACACACACACACACACACACAGACACACACACACAAACTCAAATAAAACCTGATGAGTTCATTTGATGTTACTTGTGCATATATGATTTCAGGGCTGACCACTTGGTATTGTGCAACCAATTAGAAGGCTCATCTCTGGGAAAAACTTTTTTCCCTCTCTCATCAGTCCTTAATTACCCCATTTCATGTTAGCTTATCTATTGGTGTTGTCATTATTCAATTCTTGTTTATGAAGCCATATTGTTAAGGTGTAATAGGTGTAGCTGTCCTGTCATTTCTAGGAGACACAATTCCACAGCCAACTTACTAGTCTTCTGGCTTTTACAGAATTTCCTACCTCCTCTCCCATATTGTTACCTGAGTTTTAGATTCAGGAATTATGTTGTAGATTTGGACCTTAGTATCTGTCTTAGCTAAGGTTTTTATTGCTGTGATGATACACCATTACCTAGGCATCTCTTATAAAGAAAATATTTAATTGGGCTTGCTTACAGTTTCAGAGGTCCAGTCCATTATCATCATGGCCAGGAGGATGGTGTCATACAGGCAGATGTGGGACTGGAGCTGAGAGTGCTACAGCTTGCAGTCAACAGGAAGTCAACTGAAAGTCACACTAAGAGAAGCTTGAGCAATAGAGATCTCAAAGCCTGCCCCCACAGTGACACTTCCTCCAACAAAGTCATACCTCCTAATAGTGCCACTCCCCTTGGGGGCCATTTTCTTTCAAACCACTACATTCTGCTCCACAGCCCCCAAATGTTTATAGTCATATCTTAGTGCACAAAATGCATTCAGTCCAACTTCAAAAGTCCCTATAGTCTATAACAATCTCAAACTTAGCTCAAAGTCCAAAATCTCTTTTGAATGCATGACAATTTCTTAACTATAATCACCTGTAAAAATCAAAATAAAAAATCATACCACATACTTCCAATATATAATGGCACAGGATATACATTACCATTCCAAAATATAGGGAAGGGAGCATAGCAAAGAAATATTGGACCAAAGCAAGACTGAAAACCAACTGAGCAAACTCAAAACTCTGTATCTCCATGTCTGATGTCAAAACATTCTTCACATCTTCAACTTCAATTAGCTTTGTTAACTGCAACACACTTCTTTTTCTTGGGCAGGTTCCATTTCCTGTTAGCAGCTCTCCTTGGCTGGTATTCCATGGCTCTGGCATCACCAACAACTTGATGTCTCCAAGGTAATCCAGGATTCACCTTCATAGGTTTATACAATGGCCTCTCTACGAGGCCTCCTTTCAGGGACACCCTTGACATATGCCTAGCCTCAGTGGCTTTATTGCATAACTCCTTTCTTCTGTCCTTAACTCTAAAGCCAGAACCACATGGCCAATTTTGCCATGTTCTGCTGCTTGCTAGAGCTGGAACATGGCTCCTTGTTCAATTACATCTTCACTAGCTTTCAGTCTTTCACTACTGCCTAAGCTTGGCTATCCTGAAACTTGCTCTGTAGACAAGGCTAGCCACAAACTCAGAGATCCACCAGCCTCTGTTTCCCAGTGCTGGGATTAAAGGCATAAACCACCACATCAGGCTCTAAACTTTTCTTTAATTCACAAATTGGAAACTCAGTTGGGTATAATCTTGCCATGATGTCACAACTCCCTTTATTCCATTTCTTAATCTGTTTATCTACTTAAAGAGTGAATTTAGCGCCATTCCACTTCCTGGTGCTTTTTTTCTCCTCAAAACTTTCATTTTGTAATTTACCATTCTCAGCTTGCTCCTTTTCATTATAAATCTTCATTAGAGTTGGTATCAAAAACCCATGACAGAATCTATACTAGGCTGTCTTTTGCTTTGTTTCCTGATGGAAAGGGAAATAGGTAAAGCAGAAATAATCCAACCTATGCAATCATGGAAATCCTTAAACCAGATAAAATTTAATCTCAATATTTGAGCAGTCTTCGGAAGCAGTTTCTTAACAATTTCAGGCAGAAAAGCAAAGGATGTTTGGTTGTGCAGCAACACGTAGTAGATGAAGCTTATATTTAAATATGATCTGTTTATTCAAGGAATTCTGTTGTTCTACCTGAGACAGTCTGTTGTTACTGTATTTTTCATTTCATCTTTAATTGTTTTGATTTCACCTCACCCTTTCTAAAGAGGAAGATGTACATCTTCTCATCTTCTGTAGAATTGTTTTGGTATTCTTTTCTTAAACTGTGGACCCCAAACAGAAATTAGAATTTGAGAATTACATTTTTCCATTTCAAGAAACATTCCTAAATGTTCTGCACTGTATGGAATGATGCAGAGGTTCCCCGAGTTGATAGTAATTATGAAGAAGTGACAGAAGAATAGACATCATCACTCCAGCTTGGAACTATTTATGTGAGCTTATGCACTATTCAGAAATCTCAATCTGATTAAAATGACAAAGGGTGAAAGTCATGAGTAGAAAGGGAACAAAAGAGAAAACTAACTTTAGTCTACATTGCCAAACGTCCCATATTACTACTATTCTACTTTGCTTTAACAAATCAATTACAAGGTAGGGGGGAAAACCCAGGGAAACAAAAGCATCTTTTTTTTTGTCCACAAGAGGATTCAGCTGCACCCTCAAATAAGATTGCATAACTGCTGGAACTATTAACAATTCCTCTATAGGAGAAAATAGCTTATCAATTTTAACTAGGATACAAGACACACCCCGACATTTTGTTCTTTTGAGCAGATATTGTAAAAAAAAAAAAAAGTGTCTACTAGTTTTAAATATATAATTGACTCTCCAGATATTCTTTTGATCAGCAAACAACAGAACTGTTTTCTTTGAATCTTTAAATGTGCAGTTCACATCTCTGTCACCTGAAGAACTTAGCATTAAAGAAAGGCTTAATAATATTTTATGCTATTTCTTGACATTTGCTTTATTTATAAATTGCTCTGTATATTTTTAACCTTCAGAGATCAAGTATGTTTGAAAATGAAAGGACTTGAATGTTTGGAAGACAAGCAGCGATTCAGGTCAATGTCTTTAAAATACATTATAATGAGAGCTATAATTGCAGGCTGGAAACTTTCTGCTCACCCTCTAACTCCCAACTTCTGCATGCATACCCACTTGAGAAATTCAAGGAAGCTTTGGGAATATTAGAAAAGTGCATATAAAATTGACTTCACAAATGTCCGTAGTAATAAACATAATCAGTCTTTAATAATATTGATTGTCCCCTCTTTCCAGAATGCTTACTTGCTTTGATTGTAGAGGAACTTTGGAGATTTCTTCCCAATACACCCCATTTCTCCCTTAAGTCTTAGTTTTCCATTACTGCTTTTCTACTTCACGTCACCATAGTTTAAAGTGGTAAATTACAAATAAAAGTAGTTATTCAGCCCAGTGTGCCCTCAGGAATAAAATTTCTTTATGTATGTCTCAGCACATGATATATCACAAATCCTCCTATTAAAAAAAATATTAAAATTGAGACTTTTCCCTGAAACCTACATAAGCAACTAAAATTTAATGCTAATTTTTATGCTTCATGTGAGAAGGCACCATATTTCTGAGTCCTTTCCCCAACTTTTCATAACATCCAGTTTTGTTCAGCCAACCGATTGGTGATAATAGATCACCTAAAACTCCTGAAGATGCCGATTATTTCAACATTTTCCTTCCCTGAAAGGTATCTTTCCCATGCTAAAAAATGAATTCTTAAACACTTGTATGTGTATTTATTCATGACCTCCCTTTCAATGCTCATTTTTGTGATCATCATGACTGAAAAATTGGAAGACTTAAAAAAAAGAATATTTTTAAAGATATATTTTTTATGTGTGTGTGTGTGTGTGTGTGTGTGTATGTGTGTGTGTGTGTGTGTGTGTATGTGTGTGCAGGTATCCTTTGAAGGCTGGAAAAGGACAACAGACCTCCACAGCTGAAATGAAATATAGTTGTGAGTCCCTGGATGTGGGTAGAGGGAACTAAACTCAGGTCATCTGCAAGAGCAGTAATCACTATTAACTACTAAACCATCTCCATAGGCACAAGAGAAATATCTGACAAAAAATCTGTCTTTTCACTCAGTCTGCCAAAAGCTTAACAGAAAGAGAGAAAGGGACTTTGAACTCCCATTGTATGTTCATTGAATGAGCAATTAAATCAGTAGAATTGCTAATATAATCAACAGCATGCTTTAAAAAAATGTGTAAGGGTAGAGTAACAGTGGTAGAAACTTGTCACTATGAGAAAAATAATGAGGAGACAATCATAAATGATTGAATGCCAGGAGAACGGCACTGCTTTGGAGGTAGGAACTCAGAATCACTGTTGCTCTTTTCAAGAACTCATTTTAAAGTCTTTTTCTGGGCTTCACAGTTCTGTGGTTGAACCTGTGCAGGAGAGAAACATGGACATGGAAGGTAGCATTGCAGGGGTAGTCATGGTCTTGTACACTCCGTGCACATCTCTGGATAAGCACCTTGAGTCTCCCCTTAATGTAAGTACGTAAGCTGGCAGAACAATGGCTATTGAGAGTAATTTTCGTACCACAGAATGAAGTGACTGTGTGTCATGTAATCTATAAGCTCCTGAAACCTTTGAGGACAAATGAGACCCATGGCTGTCAATCCTTAGCATCCATAACTACTCTAATTCCCAGAAATGAGATCTTCCTCACCTGTACCATACAGTAGCTTCTTTTGTCTGAACCAAATCTAACTAAGGTATCAGGCTGTGAGCTTTTTTAATTCAAAGAGCAGATTTCAAAGTAAACAATTTAATGCATACTATCAAGAAGTTCACAGTGCCAGGAGCAAAGTTAAGTGGTTCATTGAACAAGTAAAGATCTCAGGCCAAAAATTTTAAAGTGTGATACCAATGTTTTTCTTGTTTGAGACCTTGCACATCCATTCCTCTGTGGTGATATTTTATTTGTATGTTAATAAATAAAGTTTGCCTGGAAATCAGAAGTCATAGCCAGCCATAAACAGAAGTCAGGCGGTGGTAGCACATGCCCTTAATTGGATCACATGGCAGGCAGAGTCTCAGTGTGTTCAAGGACACAGAAAAGCATGGTGACACATGCCTTTAATTCCAGCACCAACCATAGAGACCTGAAGGTCTGTACAGAGAGGCAGTGACGAGGAAGTGAGGTGGCTGGACTAAGAGCCAATGAGAAGGCAGAACAGCCAGGCAATAAAGGCACAAGTGAGGAAGAAGCTGGTTGTCTTGGGAAGCTACAGCGACATGGTGAGTTAATGTTAGTTGGTGACTTTCACTATTTCTCTAATCTCTACAACTTTCACCCCTATATTTGGCTCTCTATTTCTTATTTAATAAGACTGTTTAGAAATTTGTCTACATTCCTCAACCAGTTGTTTTAAATAAAGTGAGTTTCCTTGTCACTGTCAAATAGTAAATGTACTCAGAAGTTAAGTTTATTCCCATGGAAGCTTAATTTGTTATATATATATATATATATATATATATATATATATATATATATATATATATATATATACAGCCTAGTAACATACAGATTCTACTCAAAATCACATTTTCTCTTCCGTAGCTCAGGCCTCCACACTATAGTTACAGAGGGAAAAGATTCTTCTACTTCATTTTATTTTTATTACTAACCTGTGCTCCTTCTATGACTTAGCTGTGGTGAAATGTGCTGCAAAAATGTTGATGTGCAAATGGCTTTGTGGTATGGTGAGTTGGAGCTATTCAGATAGATTCCAGGAAGGTTCAAGTTGGATAATGTGGTAGTCTTTTGAGAAACCTCTGTACTGAGTCCCACAATTACATGACTAGTTTACATGTCCATCAGCAGTACACAAGGGTTCCCCTTACTTTGCATTTCCCTAACCATATATTACTATTGTGTTCTTCTAAAGATTGCAATTCTAACTGGAGGAAGAGGAATCTCAAAACAGATTTTTTAAAAAATATTTAATTGCATTTAATTATATTTCTCCCTTCACTTTCCTTACTCTAAACTTTCCCATGTACCACTCCATGCTCTCTTTCATAGTCATGGTCTTTTTGTTTTAAAACTAATTGCTATTGCATGAATATATGCCTATACATATATATTCCTAAATATATCCTGCTCAATCTGTTATAGTTTTAATTTTAAATTCTCTGATGGCTAGTAACAGTGTTTTTCTTAATGTTTATTAACTCTTTGCATTTCATCTTTTGAAAACTGCTAACTTCATCAGCCCAGCAATTGATTGGGCTTTTTTATTTTGTTGTTGTTACTGTTGTTTAGGATTAATTTTTTGTTTTATATATATATATATATAACATATACATATATAACATATACATATACATATATATGTATATATATATATATATATATATATTAGATACCAATGCTCTGTCAGATGTGTTGCTAGCAAATACTTTCTCCCATTTTGTAGGATTATCATAACTCAACTGTTTATTTTGAGTACAAATACTCTTTACTTGATGAGGTGCTATTCAACAGTTGTTGGCATTATTTTGTGAGCAAATAAAGTCTTATTTAGAAACTCCCCTAGTTCTTTCTTCTAAGACTTTCAGTGTTTCAAGTCTTACATTAATTTCTGATGGCATCATCAGAACCATCTACCACATCCCACCTGTCTGCATCATGATGGCAGTTCTTTTCACTATTATCTTGACATAGATTGCAAGAAATTTATTGAGAATTTGTACATATGATTATTAGAGATATTTGTCTGTAATATTCTTTTTCCTTCTTATCAAAATCTTTTCTGGTTTTTGGCATGTGGTAATTCTAGCTTCATAAATAGATTTTAGTAGCATTTCTCCATTTTCTATTCAATGAAATGGCAAAATAGTTTGAAGAGCATTGGCATTAGTCATTATTTAAACGTGGAAAATTCAACAGTGAATGTATCTGACTCTGAAATTGCTTTTAAGATTTATATTATGTTTTAATGACTGTTTCAGTCTGTTTGATTGATTATTTCACCAATGATTAATCATGATAAATCATATTTATGTAGAAAATCATTTATTTCTTTTAGATTTTTCCAATTTAGTAGATAATAGGTTTTAGGTTTGTCCTAATGAATTTCTGAATTTCATTGGTATCTGCTACCACGACCTCCAACACTTACTTTGAACTGTGATTTTACTAATTTGGTTCTTCTCTCATTCCTTTGGTCATTTTGGCTAAGTGTGTCTTGGTCATGTTTATCATTTTATGAACCAACCCTTTGCAGCATTGAGTGTGTATTTTTATAGTTTTTATTTCATTAATATACCCTTAAATTAATTAATTATTTGCATCTACTGATTTGGGATCTGGATTCTACTGAATTTGCATTTGGATTTATCTTGTTTCAATAAGGTCACAACTTACATTATTAATTTATAAATTTATGATCTCCTTAGCTTAAATTTTTTTATTAATATTTATTTATTTGCTTCCTTGTTTTGGGTTTGGGGAAAGTGGGTGCATGTGTGTGTATGTGTACATGTAATGGTATGTATATGGATGTCAGAAGACAACTGGAGTGAACTGGGCAATTATGAATATTTATTTTCATAAATTCATAAATATGAATAGTTATTTTCAGTAATTTCTTTTTCCATAATTTTGTTATAAGTATGGATGAAAGCTATAGAACTTTCTTGTCTTTTATATTTTTTCTTTTCTTTCTACTTACTTCTACCATCTCTTCCTTTTTTCCATTCCTTCCTTTCTTTCTCCTTCTTTTTTTATCCCTCCCTTAACCCTTCCCTCTCTCCCTCTGTCCCTTCATTCATTCTTTTCTCTCTCCCTCCCTTCTTCCCTGCTGTATTTTACTCTATCCCCTGTGATGTTGGATGGACCTAGGGCTTCACAACATGCTAGGCAAGTGTTCTACCACTAAGCTACATTGCCATCCATTTGGTTTATATAGCTGAATTTTGCTTTTTCCATTCTGACAAAAAAGACTTTTTATCAAATGTAAGCATTTTCTGATGTGGTCTTTAAGGTCTCTTCAACAAATAAGATATTTTAACTTTTTCCTTTCCTGTGTGTACCTCTTTTATTTCCTTCTCCTGTCTCAATGCTCTAGCAAAAAAAAAAAAAAAAAAAAAAAAAAAAAAGGCTGATTTCCAGTAGTACAATACTGGCAAAAGTCTATTCTACCTAACTATGTTGGCTACTTGTTGCTGATATAAGATACCCTAGCAAAGCCTCTAAAGAAGGAAGAGTTTGTTTTGGTCCATGATCTATCATAATAGTGAAGTCATGGTGGCAGAATACTGAGATAGCTGATTACATGTCATCTGTAGTCAGGAAGCAGAGAATGTCAAAGCTCATGTTTAGCTGGCTTTAATGTTTTTTTTAATTCGGCCCTGGCCCTAGCCTGTGGAATGGTACTACCCATGTTTAGCATGTTCTTCCCATACTAATTAACAAATAGATGGATTGCTTTCTTAACCAATAAAATGTGCCTGCTTTTTTTTTTCTTCTAGCTAGTTTTGGTTTAAGGTCTTTTTTTTTTTTTTCAGATATATACACAGATACACCTGATGATTTACTGGCTCCATTTGTTTGGAAATACAACTTTTCACCTTCCTACATTAAAGCAGCATCTGTATTTGGTAACGTGGGATATATTATATAACACTTTTATATATCCTGTTATGAAAAATTACTTATGCTTATTTTATATGTATGAGTGTTTTTCCTGAATGTATGTGTGTGTGCCACATGGATGCTTGGTGCATATTGAAGCCAGAATGGGATGTTATATGCCCTGAACTGAAATTAAAGATGATTGTAAGTCACTGAGTGGGTCATGAGAATCAAATCTAGGTCTTCTGTAGAAGCAACAAGTACTCTAAACCGATTAAGCCAACTTTCTAGTCCATGTTATGTACTTTAATCCAATCTTTTCAACTGTGTCTTTTGTTTGATAAATAGAGTCACTATTCAGAATTACTATTGATGGTTTTATAAATTCATTTGTTCTTTTTAATTTGTTGATTTGTAGGACTGGGTATTGAGTTATTCTTTATTTGCTTAGCTACTGTTCTAGCATGGTCTTTTGTTGTTTATCATTCTCTTCAGTATTAATATTTTTTCCATATATCTTCTATAGAAAATATTTAGCAGTCACATATTCTTTTAGTCTGCATTTTTAAGTTTTCTTTCTCCTTGTATATTGCATATTATTTTACTGTTTTTTTTTTTTTTTTTTTTTTTTTTTTTTTTGGTTTTTCGAGACAGGGTTTCTCTGTGTAGCTTTGCGCCTTTCCTGGGACTCACTTGGTAGCCCAGGCTGGCCTCGAACTCACAGAGATCCGCCTGGCTCTGCCTCCCGAGTGCTGGGATTAAAGGCGTGCGCCACCACCGCCCGGCTATTTTACTGTATTTAATAGTCTCGATTAGCAGTAATATTTCAGGACTCGAAATACATCCTCCAAAACCCTATTGGTTGTTAAGGTTTCTGTGGAAAATCTGCTGTTATTCTGTTGGGTCTGACTTATAGGTGACTTGGTGTTTTTTCTTGCAGTTCTCCACATGTGTTTCTTGCCATGTATACTCAGTGCTTTAACTATAATGAAATGTGGAGAAATTATTCTCAGTTTTATTTGTTGTTATAAATCTTCCTGCACTTGGATGACCATCTCTTTCTCTAGATTTGTGAATTTTATACTATGGGTTTTATACAACAATTTTTATTCTAAATAATAATAAATATTTTTAAAAAAATATAAATAATAAATATTATTCTAAATAATAAATAATATGCTTTAGATTAAACAAAAGCAATTTGTTCAGAAAACTAGAATTTTTTTTCTTTGACAATTATTTCCAGAGACAGAGTTTTAATAATCATACCATTAGAAAAAAACACATTTCATACAGTTAATTAGTCTTGGTCTTCTTTTTTCTTATGTTACAGAATTGACCTTTCCACATTGTCTCATAGATTACAAGTTTTCTATTAATATTTATTAATAACTCACCTTTGCTAGTGTCTGAATCTTACGATTTCTCTACTTTGTCTTAAGCCCTGTTATTCTATCCTTCTCTTTTTCCATTGCATTGGTAAGAATATTCACAAAGTTCTACATTTAACTCATTGATTTATTTCCAGTTTTCTGTCAACATTTCTACTTTTCAATTGAACTCTGCTATCATATCTCATATTAATTTCCTTATTAACTCAGGTGTTTGTTTATTATATCTTAAAACTCAATCAAGAGATTGATTTCTGCTAGAATATTTAGAAACATTCTTACATTCTTTTGAATTATGTTTCTAGGACTTAATCTAATTCACTCCCATTGGAGGTCATTACTATGGGATTAGTACTTCTTGGAGTAGTATGTGCTGCCTGGGATTTTCAAGCATTTGGGGCACTGGAATTTTCAAATGTGAGGATAATCCATTGGTTGAAAGAGTATTGTTCATTTTGGGAAAGTTTTCGCAATGTTCAGTAGGCACTAGATTGTAGGAGGACTGGGGTATTATTTTCTTCTGCTAGATTTCTGTGGGGTACCGGGCTTGAACTCCAGTGTTCCCTTAAGAATAGAATGCTTTGTGCAAATAAAATCAGTATCAAAGGTTAGGCCCACTATGAAAATAAAGTCGTAGATAAGAAAACAATTCTTAAGAGGCAATCATTTAGAAATCAAAGGCACCAATATCAATGAAGACTGTATGAAATGACGTGAAAAGACCAAATCTATGAATCATGGAAATGAAAAAAAAGGGAAAATTTTATGTTCTATGCAAAATTTTGTGTTCTTAATTAACTTTTGTGGGTTTGAAAGTAAGGGAAATTCAGAATAACATCAGTTATTAATATTGTAATGACAGAAAGAGTCAAAGGAAACAAGTGGGACAAAGAATACTTGGAGAGCAGGAGTACTGTAGAATAGAAAGAGATAAAGAGTCAAAACATGGTAAGAATTAGGCTGAGATAAAGAGACCCCATCAAATCAGTTCATCCTACGCGCTTTATGAAAGCTTACAAGAAGTCAAATGAAAAGAGAAAGAATGTAGAAGAAAAAAGAAGAGCTAAAGAGAATAAAAGGAAACACCAACACAGAGCTGACCTGTTACATTTACCCTGGGTGGTAGATAAAGGAGTAATAAATGTGAACAGAAGAGATTATGATAGGATCATAAAATATGGTTGTTACCTGGCCATTCTTATTGCTGGCAGTCATTAGTTTTACTATTTCCCTTCTTTGGATCCCAGGTATCTGGCAACCTATACATTCCTTTGTGTAGTTGTGTGGTTTCCTTCAGGAGTCTGGCTAGAAATGGTCTCATCCCTGGGCCATCCACTGGCAGATGGGGTCACAAAGAAGAGGTTCTGTGCCCATTTTTGTCTAAATTTGTTTACTTTTACTCATGTATATGTGTGTGTTCCTGCATGTCTCTGTGTGTTGCATGTGCATGCAGTTGCTGCAGAGGCTATGGAGGTCATCAGATCCCCTAGACCTGGAGTGACAGGCCGTGGTGAGCCATCTTCACCCCTGCCATTGCTGTCCTGCTCTTTTTTGTCTATTTTTCCATTCTTTTCTGCTTTTTATAGTATGCACTGCTGATGGTACAGAAGTATAGTGCAGATAACCTGAGCCTTGTGCTTTTTAAAACAATTTTCAGGAATGTTTTAAATGCCTATATTTGTTCTTGACATATATATATAAAACTTCACGCATTCTGTTTACTCTAACTACCCTCTTCCATCTCCCTACCACCATTGTCATTATCATCTCCCTCCCCACAGGTCCCTTTTCCACATTTATGCCTTTTTTTGTGTGTCTTATGAGCCACTAATTTTCATCAAGGGAATCTTTATGGGCACAGATTGTAAGTATCCATTGGAGCCTAGTGGGCTCCCCATTTGGTATACAAGTGAAGGCAATAACTGTCTCTCTCCCAGAATCCATCAGTTGCAAATAGTTCATCAGGGAGTGTTAGGATCCCTTGAGCCCTTTCCAAAACTGTGATTAGCTGCTGACGGGTCCAATCTTGTACAGGCCGTCTGCAGGCAGGTTTAGCTGCTGTGAGATCATGTTTGCAGTGATTGTGTCATGCCCTGAAGATAGCATTTTGCAGCCCTGCTCTGTGTTCTAACTCCTGCATTCCCTCTACTTTGAAAGGGTGGTGTAAATTTCTGTTGAAGGCTATGCTATGCATCTTGTGCAGCCATCAGTTTCTGCGTTCACCACTGTTTGCTGCAAAGAGAAGCTTCTTGATTAAGGATGAGAATAGCACTTGTCTTTGGGAGTAAACCTAAATGTATAGACTTCTAGGTTTGGTGCTTTGTCAATTCAGCTAAAGAAAAAATATTGAGTTCCCTCCTAGGGCCTAAAATCTCAGTCATGGGAGTTTTACCTTTGTCTCCCATTATCTGCTAATGATGTGCTCTCTGATTCATGGAGCTTCCCAAAGAAAGTCCTCTCTTTCAGGGTGGACTCTGGACATCCCCACTTTGCAAAGTTCCCTGTTTTGCTTTGCTATTTAAGATAGAGATATTTGGCATCTCCCATTTCTGGTAGCTATAATCCAGTTTTCTTCAATTAATTCCCCAGAAAATCTACAGAACTATGCCTTATGCCATCCTCCATCTTCAAACAACAAATAATGGCTATTTAGTTTTATCCAACAAATGCTTACTACAAATTGTGCTAATGTTCACCTCATTTTGTCCAAATATTTATTTGGCCATTACAATTGACTTATAATGACTTAAAAAGTTTGAAGTTATCTTCAAAATTCCTATAGATCTTTTGATTCAACTGAATGAAAGAATATCCCATATTACTGTGCAGCTATATCTCATATCACAGTAAAAGATAAATTGAAATGTGTGATAGAAAAAGTTGATTAGACCAAGGATTTATGAAATTTCAAATTTTTTATAACTGAATATGTCTGGGACTATACTTGTTTGTGTACAGCCAATTGTTTCGATACAGGGGGGGTCTTGTGGTGTAATTGTGACTCAACCTAGGAATGATTCAGTGTGTAAATTTAAGGTGTTCATCTTTCATTTACTGATTATATCATCTGCTGTTTGTATGCATATAGCTCAATTTTGTGATCTTTTAAATAAGTTTTCAGAGTATTTTAATAGTCTTTGATTTTCAATATTTGATTTTCTGTTGGGAGACTCATTTAATAGTATTGAATCATAAATTCAAATTATATGATGCAATTATTACATATTAATTACATTTTAGATGACTTTTAAAAGCTGGAATTTAATGCATATATATAAAAGAGAAAACCTAGTTAATATACAATAAAATTATATGGGAATTACTTAAACTTGGACTATAAATGTAAATTATATTCTTATTAGCATATTAAACTTTCAGTATTACTGTTCTCAAGATATTTAGGCCTAGCCATAAAGCATAGTTATAGCTAGAGTTAATTTTTTTAATGAAAACAAAATCTTTTCATTATGTTTTTGGTAGTTCTAAAAATGTATCTCATTAGCCTCTTAACAACTGTATTAAGTAGAAATTGAGAAATAGATACTGTGAGCGTTGCATAAAGACTGTATCATTTTCATGTAAGTATCATTTATAAATTTACAGATATACATATAAGTATCTCGCACAACATGCACACACACATAACAATTAGTATATTAATACCAATGTTTAATAAACTCTTTGAAACTTACAAGTTAAGTAAATGATGATCTATTTCAAGGAGGAAAAAATGTATCAAAGGTGACTTTTTGAGACAGGGTCTTACGTACTACAGTCTGGCTTCAAATTAGCTACAGAACAAAGAATGACCTTTAACTCTTGTACTCCTGAACCTCCTATCTCTACCTCTTGTGTGCTGGGAATATAGGTAAATAACATCACACTCAATTTAAATGCTGCTAATGACTAAATTCAGGGCTCCATTCTAATACATACTATACTGACTGACTCAGGACCCCAACCCAGTTGTTTTTATTAATATACAAAGAACAGAAAATTATTCGAAATCTGCACAACTTTTTAACTTGTATTTATTTCTGTAGCAAATAGAGTTGAACTATATTACTTTGTCTAATTGAGTTTATGGCATAGTCTTGCCATTGAATTTTGGTTTCATAGCTACGTGTAATTGAGTAAGTAGAAAAATAAGTGTAGTTCTGCTATTAAGATAAGAATTTCAACATGTCAGGAAAAGTGCAACAAATCAATCTATAACAGAAAATTAAAACCATGTAACTACCATTTAAAGTTTTATAGTGTGCAAGGCATGGTTTGTAGCACTCAGATACCATGCTGGCCTTTACATTTGTGGATGAAAAGTGCCAACCTCATTATTTTCATTCTTACCTTAGGTCCTTTTGACCTACTCTCCTTCCCTCCTGCCTTTCTGTCTGAATTTCCTGGTTTGGAGTCCTATATTCTCCTCTCTCTACAGATCTTTCCTTGACTGTTATGAATGGTGTTCTGTCTGTATTGGTCAATTGATTGTTACATGTTGCTCATGGGTAGGTTACTAGAGAAACAAGCATTTTCATGAAAGGCAGAGTAACGTGCAAATGATGACAAGAGAATAATAACTTGAGATATCATTCATTGATTTGCCATTGCTGGAAGTGGTTAGACTCTGCTATTCACAGTACCAGCATTTTAAAATGTTGGCCTCTGTGGCATTATATTCAGATGCAGACCTGTGTCATACAGGTCATTGGCTGTACATGGATAACAAGCATGTGCAGTACAAGGTATAATTATAAAGAGAACCATATCCTGTCAAGATAGACGGGAGCATATGTCTCCAATTTTCTATGTCCCCAATATTGTTTCCTCCTGGGCTTCCAAATTTGCTCTGAGATTGATTGCCTTCTGCATAATTACTATCCCACTGACACTTTTTTCTTCTGATATGTAACCTTATAGTTCATCAGCATTTTTCTGAGGTAAATACAAGGAATATGATTATGATAATGAATTGAACAATGGGAGAGCTAAATCCTGAGCTGTAATTTCATGTGATAAACACCCCGGTAATCAGAGAAATAGAATTCTGTACATTCGGATGTAGTATGACTCAATGAAGTGTTTTAACTCATCATAATTCTTTTTCTCCTCTGCTATTTGTCACATTGATTCTCATTGATTCTGGTCTGCCCTAAATTTTCTTTTAAGAACGTTCTTATGACACAGCAGCATTCAACCCTGTTTGTGCTCACAGACTTTAAATGTTCAGCTCTAACAACTACAGAATGAAATCTGCGATATTTGTCACAGTGTTCCAAATTTCCACAACATTTAGTTACTGTAGATCACCATAATTAGGCTTACATTAATCAGAATTCTTAATTGTCAAGGATACCAAAAATATCCTGATTAAGACATCTACTTAATTGATATTTTACCTATATTTTTCTATATCTGTAATGTATATCTCTCTGTTCTCCTATAAAATGTCATTGGTATTTATACATTAGATGTCCATAACAATTTATAGCTTTCCTTGATTGCCTTGGCCTGAGGAATTCTCTCTAGTGTTTCCCACTGACTAGCCATTAATCATTATCTACTTAACACTTAATCATTTGTGCAGGGACAGGGACAATAGTCTCTTACTTTCTACTTACTGTCTGTGCCAGTTTATAGGGCTCAGAACTCTAAACTAAAGCAGTCATCTTCTGTCTTTTGATATATTAGTTTACCATTTCAGACACTTCCATGGATTATTAGTTAACTATATAGACAAACTGATCAATATGCATAAATATTTTAACCAGGAAAATTGTCTGTTAAGTGATGACAGTTTTATAAATTTGAAAAATCTTATAGGTAGGAGAAAGAGATCACATACAGCTAATCCATTTTTAATTCAATTATGTACTCTTTCATGAATCTTACATCACCTCTCATAAAAAATGTCTACCTGTCACTTTCATAATTAAAATTAAATTTTCTAGTATGGTTCAGACTTAAAAGCACCTTACATTAAAATGATTGCACTATTTCTATAGAAACAAGTAGAATGGAATTTTCAGGGTTGGGAATCTTTGGAGCATTTCTACTTCATTTCTCCTTGTTCCATTTGGAAGAATTGCACCATAGTCCTGGGTAACATATCTCTTGCTATTCCTAGATGTCTCTATCCTAAGAATGTTCTTATAGTACAGCAATATTCAGCAATATTTTGTGTTCTCATACCTTAATATTTGAGATTTCCAAACTAAATGGAATCTGTGATCTTTATCACAATGTTTCAAATTTCCACAATATTTAGCCACCCTAGATCACCATAAGTATACTTATGTTAGTCAGAATTCTTAATATTCAAGTATACCAAAAATCTATCCTGATTGAAACATATGCTGATATTATTACTTATATTTTTTTGTATCTACTCATATCTCTATTTTAAGACTACTTAAACAGTATATACAAGTAAAACAATTGAGAATATACAAAAATATGTTTTTCTTAGAATTATTTCATGTTTACTTTGGAATATATTGAGCACTAAAAGACTTTGTTTTTTTTTTTTTTTTTTTTTTTGGTTTTTCGAGACAGGGTTTCTCTGTGTAGCTTTGCGCCTTTCCTGGAACTCACTTGGTAGCCCAGGCTGGCCTCGAACTCACAGAGATCCGCCTGGCTCTGCCTCCCGAGTGCTGGGATTAAAGGCGTGCGCCACCACCGCCCGGCAAGACTTTGTTTTTAAAACATATATGGAACATGAATCTAAGCCATACTTTCTCACTTGTGGGTTTAGTATTTTTCCTAGACAAATTTCTATACTTACACATGGCCTCTTTTACTCTTTGTTTTGATATTTCCATCTTTTTGTGTGTTTATTTCATCCATCATATTCATATTTCAATACTTTGAATTTTTCCTTTGCTTTTGTTCCTCCCTTCAAATATGACAGATCAATTATATCCTAATCATCAGTTCTGTTTCTTCATAGGAGACACCATTACCTCCTTTAATTCTCCTCTATTGTCATCCTTCCTCTCCATAGTCCCATTAGCATGGTCCTGCATCTCCTGCCCTCAGAGTATCAGCTTAGACATGTTTGTCAATCACAGTCTCCTAGTCACTGGTCTTTGGAGTGCAGTGGTACAGAACTGAATGTCCACATCTGGAACTGAGTGCACACTCTGGTCAGTGCTCTCCACTCCTTTCTCTTAAATATTACTTTGACCTTTACTGGGCCAATCCTCTCTGACAGAATAAACTATGTTCTCAGTCTTCATAGTATAAAAACAGGTCTTAGTTACAACCAGTAAAACCTTACTCCGGGTAATGTTATTAACATACATAGCCCAAGGTATACATACAATAAATATGCATGCATACACATGTGTGAATAAACATATTTGCATGTGTGGACATATGTGTGTGTATGTGTATGTATATATGTGTGTATGTATGTATGTATATATGTATGTATGTATGTATGTATAAGAAGTTGAGTTCTTGATCAGAAGGAAATCAGGAAAAAAGCTGAAGAAGTTTTAGAAAGTATGTGGTTCAAAAAATCATGAACAACTAACAATTGCAGAACACCTTGGAATCCTTTTAGGTAATCCTGTTTCAGATTTTTTTTTTTCATATTGTTTGTTATTAGAATCTTAGATGGTCTTTTAATAAAAAAAAAAAACAAAAACTGAGCCAGCTATTGGGGTGAAAGCTGAAAGATCAGAGAAGCAAAGCAAGCCACAGCCACCACCTATGACTTCACCAACTCCACGAATCCGAATCCTCTGACTGAAATCCTGACTCTTCAGCCCAAAGGGTCTCAGCTGAACTGAACTTTTTCCTACCGCCTCACACTGTGTAACCCTCTCTCCTCCCAGCCATGTCACTTCCTGGGATTAAAGGTGTGTGTGTCTCCCAGTCCTGGGATTAAAGGTGTGTGTGTCTCCCAGTCCTGGGATTAAAGGTGTGTGTGTCTCCCAGTCCTGGGATTAAAGGTGTGTGTGTCTCCCAGTCCTGGGATTAAAGGTGTGTGTGTCTCCCAGTCCTGGGATTAAAGGCGTGTGTGTCTCCCAGTCCTGGGATTAAAGGCGTGTGTGTCTCCCAGTCCTGGGATTAAAGGTGTGTGTGTCTCCCAGTCCTGGGATTAAAGGTGTGTGTGTCTCCCAGTCCTGGGATTAAAGGTGTGTGTGTCTCCCAGTCCTGGGATTAAAGGTGTGTGTGTCTCCCAGTCCTGGGATTAAAGGTGTGTATGTCTCCCAGTCCTGGGATTAAAGGTGTGTATGTCTCCCAGTCCTGGGATTAAAGGTGTGTATGTCTCCCAGTCCTGGGATTAAAGGTGTGTATGTCTCCCAGTCCTGGGATTAAAGGTGTGTATGTCTCCCAGTCCTGGGATTAAAGGTGTGTATGTCGTCTCCCAGTCCTGGGATTAAAGGTGTGTATGTCTCCCAGTCCTGGGATTAAAGGTGTGTATGTCTCCCAGTCCTGGGATTAAAGGTGTGTGCCACCACTGCCTGGCTCTGTTGCCAGTGTGGTCTTGAACTCACAGAGATCCAGACAGATCTCTGCCTCCTGAGTGATAGAATTAAGGGTGTGTGCCACCACTGTCTGGCCCCTTTATCTAATCTAGTGGCTGGCTCTGTCCTCCAATCCCCAAGCAAGTTTACTAGGGTACACAATACATCACAATTGTTTAGCTAAAACTGCAACTTTAGAAACTTTAGAAATCAAATTAAGATCAAGAGAATCTAATCATTTTATATTCCTCAAAATTTAGAATATAACGGTGATCAGTGGAATACTTTTCTGAAAATATCTCTTGCCTTCAAAGAGACTCAACATTTGGTAGACCTTGCAAGCAACAAGATGCCTTGAGAACTTTTTTTTTAATTAAGTAATTTTTTATTTATTCCACATACCAACCACAGATCTCCCCATCCCTCTTCCCACTCCCCCCAGCCCACACTCCATCCTTCCCATGAAAAGGTATGGCCTCCTGTGGGGAGTCAGCAAAGCCCTGCATATTCAGCAGAGGCAGGTCCAAGCCCCTCCCCCTGCATCAAGGCCTAGCAAGGTGTCCCACCACAGGCAATGGACTCCAAAAAGCCAGCTCATGCACCAGGGGTAGATTCTATTCCCACTCACAAGTACACCTTGATAGCTTTCCCTTCTCTGTCATAGGGTATTTTCAACTATGTATGACTAGAAAAACTGGTCAACAGTTGTAGGTGAGAAATCAGTAGGATGTAGAGAAAATCATTTTGTTCTTACTTGATGGGAAAATCTCTGTGATGTTGTTCAGATTTAAAAAAAAAAAAAACAATACCAACTTTTTACAAACTTTGGTGCTCATAATCTTAGAAAGAAAGGACAAAATACACGATGTGCTCTAACACACACACACGCACACACACACACACACACACACACACACACACACACACACGAACAAATGCACACAAACACACACACACACACATGAACAAATGCACACAAACAAACACACACACACATGCAAACACATGCACACATACACAAGGATAAATGCACACATAAGCACACACACATACACACACATATATGTACACACACAGACACACACACACACACAAACACATGCACACACATACACATATACATGAACAAATGCACACACCTGCACAGACACATACATATACATGCATATATATATATATATATATATATATATATATATATATATATATATATATATGCACACACACATAAACACACAATAAAGTGGGGGAATGAAATGTAGCTGCTGATACCACAGACTGTGGTAACAATGTTTGGAGGAAATTATTGGTGCTGTTTTTGAAAGTATTCTTGAGATAACCATTATTGTGTTTCCATTAGGTATGTGAAAAACATAGATCCTCTAAGTTACCACATCCATGTTTAAAATTCGAGCATGTTTTCCCTCCTGCTTTGATGAATTTTTGGTGTTCTGAAGATACAATTATTTGAATTGCCAGTGTAACCGAGGATCTTCAAATGTTAGATCTAGAACAATTCACATCCAGTATACTATCACCTTCCCTGACAGAACTCAGGCAGGAATATATTTAACAGTTAAAAATAACTTTTGTGATTTTTAAGTATCACATATTTTTTTCTTTTGGTTTTATGCTCTTAAGGCAGAATGAAATAAGAAATAGACTTGAATGAATTTTTCATAAGTTTAAGATATGAATTTCATATTAGGAATAAAATTTTGAGAAAGGCATTAAATCTTCAAAAACACAGAATCGTAATAAGTGTTATTTTAAAAAAAGAGGGACTTATAAAAATAATTTCTCAACATATTTGATAATAATCCAGTGTCATAGTATGAATATTCTTTTAAAATAAACATATGTGATGAAGTACATTTTCATTCTTTGAAGAAGTATCACATTAAGTAACCCTTAGCCAAGAAAAATTTCATCAAAAGTATTCTTTCCATAAATTGTAGAAATTTCATCAGTGTATGCTGTTCTATCTTCTATGACTTTTTAATCTGAAAACTTTGGATTTATTTGCTCATTTTCTCTTATCCTCAAATTAGTGTTTAAATTATGACTAAAACTGTATGATTACTGGTGTTACATGAAATTTTCCAGTGTAGACTTGACTATGCACTATAAAATTGGAGGAGAATAACAAAATTAAAATTTAAAAATGAATTGATTCCCAGAATTAATTGTAAAAGATAAAAGAAAGGCCACATTGAAATTGGTATGGGGGAAGGCATTACACACACAAAGCTTTGTGAGTTGGCTTGGTTTCTGCCTATAATGCTCCTAAAAGAGCATTAACAAAAGTTAGTCATTAGATTTCCTTTTCATTTTTATTCTGTGTTGTACAATAAATGCCACGTACAAAAGTGCTACCAGGCTAGAGTAGAACAACAGCCATCTCTTGGTGATTATTCTTTATCATAACAAGTTACTCCTGGGGACTACCAAGGCACATTGATGAGTATAATTACAAAATGTTCCTTTTACCTCAGAGAGATTACCATGCATCACCCTGTGTCCATTAATGTGTACTTTATACAATTGTAACTGAATAATATTTTCATGCAGCCATGATGGTAGCATCTCTGTTTTCCTAGCCACATCAATTGGATTGCACACAATTTAAGTTTGTTCCCATAACAACCATGAGTAGAAAGAACTGCTGTACCATACCTGTCACATTTTAAAGAGCATGTAATTTCAAACAAGTAATTATGGTGGAAGTCGATGGGAAGAATTTTGATTCATAGCCACAAATAGATGTCGGGATCTGCATCCTCAGATGACGTGTGAAAAGACATGCCCTGCTTTGCCAGGTAGACAAGTCAAGAGCGCCCTGTGGATGGAAACAACAAGAAAACAGCACTGTTTCAGGAAGCAACCTCACTTCACAGTCACACTGGGGGAGAAAATATTTTAAAGTCCAAGACAAACAGTCGTAATGCTTTAAAAGGATTACGTTGGGAATTGTCACATTTCTCCGTTGGTAAATTATGATTTCTGTGTGTTGAAATTTACGGTTCAATTTGGGAGATTTAAAAAAAAGCAGATATTAAAAGCCTGAATCCTATCAACAATGCTGTTTTTATCTATGGGACCACCATAATATTGTTTAATTCTCCTAACATTCAATGAAATAATAAAGCTCTTGAGCATTTGTACCTATACAGCACAATATTGAGCACCTTTTCAATTAAATGACCATTTGTGTATTCATCATACTTGTGATTGCCCTTTTAAAATATCCTAGATATTTTATCTCTTCTCTGGTTGATTTTCAGGGACCTTACACCATCACTCTTCGCTTCTTTGTGGTCCACATTCCAATGTGTGCATGCACTGTAACTAAATGTTATAAAAGGTACTTCTTTTTTGGTCTCTGTGTAGTTTTGGTACCTGTCCTGGATCTCACTCTGTACACTGGGCTGGCCTCAAACTCACATAGATCCACCTGGCTCTGCCTCCCAAGTGCTGGGATTAAAGGTATGCGCCCCCACTGCCCGGTAAAAGGTTCTAATATAATTAAATTCACTATAATATTTATTGAAAATTATATCCATTCACACACATACACGAAAATTACATTTAAAATCAGTATTTTAACTCTTAGTAAAATATCTGAACTATTCCATTGTTTTTCATTAGGAGGAAGTAGAAATAATTCAAAGAGGAGAGAGGAAATGTTTTGCTGATCAGTTTGAGACATTAGCAATCACCTTCTTGAAAAAAAAACCCCAGAAAAGATTAAAAAAAAAACCAAAACTCTGGGTAAAAGCTTAAGCCTCTTGTCTGTGGTGACAGTAGTCCAGATTTTTGGGTTTTTTTTCTTGTTTTAGTTTCTTTGTTTTGTTTTATTGTTGTTAGGTTGACAGGGATGGATTGTGTTTACTAATGGTGTACATTGTGATATTTCAGCACTTGCACAGAGCATACACTGATCAATCAAGATAATTAACATTTTTTTCTCTTTATGTCTGAGCTGCCAATAAGGAAATTAACTCCTTTCCCCCTAGGATCGGCTTGAATCAGCCTAAACTGATGAAACCAGAGACTTGGAGTGGAGCCTAGGCAGAAATAGGTGAAAGACTTGGAGACCTCAAAATTTAGCAGCATAAGAAAGTCCTGACGTGAGAGCATCCAAGAAATGCATCAAGAATTTGATACCAAGCCACAAGAAAAACCAGTGCCATCCTGGTTATGAATCCTCTTAAGTCATATCATCTAAAAACTTGAAAACTAACCAGAACTTGCAATTACTTCAATCTTTACAGGCATGGTTAAACTGCAACTCAGAATACAAACAACAGCCTAGCATTTAACACTAAACAAGGAATCTATGAATGTGGCAGGGAGGCGGGGTGTATGAATGGATGAATGTGAGCATGGGCACACAAATCCACAGCTGCTGTGTGAAGGTCAGACAGGACAGAGTGCGCAAGCTGATTCTCTCCTACCATGTGAAGCACAGGAATCAGACACCTAGATTTCATGATTGGTGGCAAGCACCTTTACCCATAAAGGCATCTCTCCAATTCCAAGAACCTAATTCTTGACGTTAAGGTAATAATCTTGTCAGTTTTTCTGTGGTGTGTTATTTATAATAATTCACACTATTTTTTTAAATCTCTGTTGTGGTTTGAATGGTAAATGTCCCTTAAACGTTTGGTTGCCAACTGGTGATGTTGTTTGGTTAACAGACCTTAAGGAAGGACAGCATCACTTTCTAGTACAATTCATCCCAAGGTCTGTGATACTTTCGTAACTCTCTCTATGCCAGTTCAGAAAACCTGATGAGCATAGTATGTCCAACTTTCTTTCGTTCAATGGATCACATTATTATTTTTTCCTTCACCCATGGCTTTCGTTGATAAGTATTATCTTCTCATATAATTCAATGTTTAAATGTATCTTTTAGCCTTTGCTTTTCAAATATATTGGACTGGTAATCTTCAGATGTTCCAGACATTTTTCTCCCAGTTACAACTCAGGAACATTTCCAGAGAGCAGGTTGTATTCCCTAAGAAGCTACTCACCAGGAGGGAGATAGATTATGTGACCAGCCTTTGTTTTCCAACTTTTCTACCTTCAAGTTAATGGTGACTTGAATGCAGGGAAATGAATCTAGATATCAGGAGGTGGGAAGGCAGAGACACACTTGGTTTCCAGCTTTTTCAGAAAACTAATTTTAGTAGAGCCAGCACTTGGATACTTTTATCTATGAAGGTTCTAACCAGCATTTTTAAAGGGTTTCATAAAAGCAATATGTGTTATGTACCCAAAAATCATCAGCAAGCAAAAATCACATTAGAAAGAAGAAAATTATTAAGTTGTCTTTTTCACATACCATAGTTTTTAAAAGGTACTAAATTACAAGTTTACTAGGTGATGGTCAAATTTGTTTAAGTTAATATGCATCTATTATAATTTTAAAGAATGTAATAATTGAGAATTATTTTAGTTTTGCAAGTCTGAGAGCATACAATTTTCTCTTTGCCTATGGCAACGTGAAAGTAAGCAAGAGAACAAATATTTCTAATGAATATTAATATTTTCCTAGGGAATATTTTAGTGTAATAAATAATATTATGCATGCATTGATTTTTCACATCTATGGAGAGGAAAATGGAAATTGTTCTTTCTGACATGCAGTTTTTATTAAACCTCTTCCATTACATCCTGCTGTGTGTTAGAAAGCCTAAACATTTTAAGATTTAACAAAAGCCATCAGATGCTTGCTCTTCCATGTAGTCTGAGCCGTTCTCCATGACTTCTAGTTAGTTAACACTGGCTGTCACAGAAATCATTGTGTGTTTCATGGCTTCCTTTTCTTTGAACCAGCTTGTCTGGTAGGAACAGGTGTATTCTAAAAATGTGCTCCCCATTTGACTGTAAGACTACTGAAAGAATGGACACCAACAAATGAGAAACTTCCCCAGGGAGGGATCACTTACTGAGAGAGGAAATGTGTGAAGCCCTGAAGACATCCAGAGGAGGAGTCTGTCTCCTGAAGGAAGACTGACAATTTGTGAGATGATCTTGTAGCAGAGGCTGACCTTGGAAAGCAGCCTTAGTGCCGAGATGAAAGAACACCTTGTCACCTTGTCAGGATGATGCCGAGTTGTGCATCTCTTGTTTCCTATTTAAACTTTACCTTTATGTCAGGGTCCTGATGATGGACTTGAGGGTCACTGGAATTCTTCATTCATTTTCGCAATGTACCCAGTTTGAAAAACATTTTCTTTGTTTCACTGTTGATTTAGCTCTTAAACTGGCTCATTGAGTTTAATGGCTTGGTGGGTCATAGGCAGTGACTCACTGAATGAAAGTTCTCAAAGGTTGTACCTGCCCCTGGCATTTCTGCCTAGTGACCTAAGTGTTTTAGAACTTCAGTGATTGTGGAGAATTTGTAATGTTACATGTCCACAGAGAATTATCTTTGGTCCTTTTAAACCTTCTTCATAGCCATTGATTACCATCCTCTGTACTTGAGCTAACATATTTATGATCATTAGGTAAATCTCTTGTATAGTTCAGACAGCAACAAAAGGGCCATCAGAGAGCATCTAAAGCTTATTATAGAAGTTTCTTCACACACATTTGCTTTAATCAAATGTTTAAATCAAATGCTTTAATCAATGTATTTGAAAGTTGTCTTGATTTATTTGATTTAAAATTTCCTTGTTTTGTTGCTATAAAATCATCATGAAACTGCTTCCATCTTGAAATATGGAATTTTGGGTAACCTAAATCTGTGTTCCTGGGCCACAATCACTCAAACTTATACTTCATGCCAGAATTAACTCTTACCTTCTTTGAGGCAAGAGCTGTGTTTTTGCATATATAAATTTAAGTCTGGTACCATCACCAATCTGAAAATTTAACACTAATTTCATCTAAGGATTAGATGGATGAAAGAAAAGTATCAGGGACAGGTAATATTTTTAAAAATCACATGCATGGTGCTCTCAGGAGGAAAATTCAAATCAGCTACATGGTAACATAGGCACACCTCATTATGACTGAATTGTTGAATCATCTAGCTTTAGGAAGCTAGTGTTTGACAGTGTGACTTTAAAATATGCATAATTGTCTAAACAACCATACCTCACCTGTGAGATTTCAGTAAGAAGAAAATAAGTAAAAGATATCAAATTCCCATAGTGGAGGTTTGGTAGTTGTCTAGAAGTTCACTAGCTTGTTGCCTGATATAGAAAAAGACTTGAATGACTGGGAAAGACAGAAGACCAAACCAAAATGGAAGGAAAAGTAACAGCTTCATCCTTCAGAATGGGAAAAGGACAAAGCTGGGAATCTGCTAAACATGCACAGGCTTGGGTGAATCTGCTAAGCACACACAGGCTTGGGTGTTTCATACAGCCCTTGCATGCTCTCCTTTCCTCTTGATCCTGTTTATATACCCACTCCAATGCCTTTCCATCATTTTTCCCATTGACTTCCGGAAACAAGAAGCCCCATATCAAGGAGCCCACTTTCAATTTTCTTGTCTCCCTATGTCCCTCTAACTCTTTTATTCTCAATTAGATTATAAAATATAAAACAATTCACTAATAAAAAAATAATAATGAAGGTCTGAACCCTATTTTTAAAAATAATTAAAAAATAAATAATTTATTATGAACACAACTTTGATGATTAAAATGTATGATTTTTATATACTTTTCAAATGTTTTGTTAGTTAAACCAGATGAATGTCCTACTATTTATTAGGCATGTAAAATATAGTCAGAAAAACACAAGAAGCTCAGTTACTTTGAACTACTCCAGTGGCATGACATTCAATTTTCAACTCAGCTCCATGGACGATTTCAATTTTTTTTTTTCATTTTATTGTGCTAACAGTGCCTTGACTTTCCCGAGGTGAGCAACATGTCCCATCCAAAGCTAGTTATGCTGTTTTTCCATTTCATGTCAAACAATAATCACCTAAGTATTATTGATCAGAGGGCTGTGAGAATTTATCTCTGTGGGAAACATTAACTGTGGCTGCCCTCCTTATTGTGTCCTTCTATAAGCCAAAGTACAATTCCCAAAGTTACCTTGGAAAGAATAAGTTCGTTGGTCATACTTGCAGAACACACATGAGGAGTTGCTTACAGGAGCTTGAATGACTCTAAAGTAGCCACACTAGAAAGTTTACATTCAACATGGATGATTTCTCCATAGTCACATCATAGATGGAAACCCCTCACTTAGCCTTCATCAGGCTATATACCCTAGGAACTCAAGAGGCTCTTAGGGCACATGTAAAAAGGCAGAATTGCATACAAATGACTTTGAGGGACTGCTGGAATCTCAAATGAGGATCCATTGGCCTCCTAATCCACCTTTTATCACTACAAAACAACATTCAGTAGGTCTTAATTTGATGGTTCCTTGCAAGCAAAAACAGAAGATTAATAAAGTAGTGGGTATTTTGCTCTGAAGACAACACTGAGCAGCATAGGTCCATTTATGAAACCAATGATTTTCATGTTGAATATATAAAAAGAAATTTCAGCTTAGTCATTTGAGCTCATTTCAAGGCAGATGGTAAAACTGTGTTCTCAAAAGAAAATATTAACTTGAAACTAAGTTTGCTGACACGTGCATACATTACAACATCCCAACAAAGATTTGTATAATTTACTCAAATAAAGGCTAAAATGCAGTTTTATTAAAGAATTCATTTACATACATTACTTTAATTATTATAGTAGTTCTGTGAGTTAATGTCCTGTCTTAAAGACGAAGCAATAGATTTCAAGGATATTGTATGGTTCCCTGCTTGTGCTCTCAAGAGCGTGGTGAAGACTCCAATTCCTGAATTCAAAGTGGTCACTTATGTCAAGCAGCTGTAGTTTCTTCCACCATGATGACCCCAGAGCACTTGAGCACATTATGATACTCTCTGCAATGTCAGATCATGTGTTGGATCACTATTTGTTAGAGGTTTTCTTATTAATAAAGAACATTAAAATCAGAAATATTGGTAATTACTCTCATGTAGTTATAGGTAATGAAAAATAATTCCTGGATGTCCTTAGCATTTAGTTTTTGTTTTGTTTTACTTTAGAAGGAAATTTTGGAAGGTCAGAGTGAAACTGATATGTATACTTTCTACTAAAGATGTGTGATTCTTTGCTTCTATATGCAGTGCTAGAACTCAGACATAGGCCTTTTCAAATGCTGGACAAGCCCTTTACCATAAAATTGCATCTCCATCCTCAGCCTTTATGTCTATTAAAAAACCAAGCTTGGTGATTTTTTTTCTATGCACATTAACACGTGCTTATATATTTCTGTAGTTAAGAAATTTTAAAAAAAAACAAGTGAGAATCTTAAGTGATATAAACAACTTTGTATTGGTGAAATTATTAAGGCCACTCCACATAGTTAAAAGGGAGGTTTATTTTGTGGGCTAACTTACAAATGAAGGGATAGTTTACAGGGTCCGGAAAAGGTGTGGCACAGTACAGCGGTGTTCTCTGGAGAACTCTGCTAGGTCTACCTCCAGCATCAAGGGTCCAGAAACCAAGAGAGCTGGCGCATCCGGATCTCGGGTCTTCAGGGTCCTCTCTTGGCCCTACCTTGTAGGCATGACAGTTACCGAAACCTCAGTGGGGGGTTAGAACTTCCAGATCAAAGCTGGAATGGCTACCCACTACAACTTTGGAATTGCAGTATTCTAAACAAAAAGAAGCATTAGAGGTGTGAATGAGTAACCTTCAGGCCCCTTCCAAAAAGACATGTTCAGGGTGAACCTGTGACTGGATGCTGATGGAATCTATTACTGTTCCTTCTGTTTTGAAGAGGCCTGAACTACATCAACAGTGTGGGCCTAATATTTCATATAAATGTGTATCCCCAAACATACTTGAGATGACTAATGATAAAACCAACATTAGTGTTAATAAAATTGAAACTGAAAATGCACTTCACAAAAAAGGAGAACCATACACATGTAGTTAAGAGTTCAGCAAAGAATCCTCCGACTCTCAGAGAAGGGAGAGAAAGAACTGCAACATCAATACCCCCCAAAATTATTAGCGTTGTTGGAAATAATCTACTGGCTACATAGCAAACACTTGAACAGAACAAACCTAAAGTCACCCAGCAAGACAATTCCTTCTTGAGAAAAAAAAAAAAAAAAAAAAAAGATCTACCATGACTCAAACTGAATGAGCAAGCATGCATGGCCAAGATTGCCTCTCTGATTTTGTCTAATGCAAGGGAGACTTGGCTGGTCCTCACTGGCTGAAGTTCAACCCCACAGTCTGCTGCAACTGGCTAAATGGAAAGGGAGAACAAAGGGACTCAGGGGAAGAAAGAAAAGAAGGAGGAGCAGGGACAGGGGCATTAAACCTCTTTGAAAGGAAGGCTGTACCTCCCACAATGTTGAAATATATCCCAAACCCAACTTTATGTTGCATCTGATTTAATTCATTAGATTTAAGTCTATTCTGTTTTGGGGAATCTGTGCTAAAGTCTGGAAATACAGGCATTTTCAGAGTACAGAAACCTTACTATTAGAATGGAACCAATGAAATACAAGAATGAAGCACAAAAAAAATAACCCGTTACAAAGATTTTCCTCAGATTTGGTCTAAAGAGATAGCTTAGTGAGTTAAAATGTTTTTTTTTTTTTTGTACAATATGAAAATGTAAGTTTGATTCCTAACCAAGGAAAAGGCCAGGCATGACAGCAGGACCCTATAAAGCCAGATTTTACATGGCAAAGATAAGAGGATCCCTGAGGTTCACTGGCCCGCCAGACTAGCCAAAGCTTGTCCAGGTTCCATGACTGTTTCTAAAACTTAAGTTGGACAGTGATAGGGTAGGGCACCCAGCATTGAGCTCTGGCTTCCATAGTTTCTCACCGTGGCAAACACACATGCAGAGAGATGAACACCTGAGCATACATACTCTGGACACAACTGCACACACTGAAACACATGAGGCAAAAATAATGAAAAGAAAATTTCTATCGGGTTTCTGACTATGTCCTTCTCCTACTTAAAACCCATCATGAATTCTTCTTGGCTCACAAGGTAAAACTGGAACTCTAGCTCAGCATCCCAAACCCTTTGTCACCTGCACTCAAAATATCTTTTCAGCTTCAGTTACTGCCAATTTTCTTTACAACTCTGTGTAACTTTTAGGAAACCACATGTCTCCTCTCATTATTTGTCCTCCATATTTACACTTTTGCAATGATCAAATGTGTTTTCTCAAAGCTGTTTCTTCTTCTTTTTACATGAAAGTATGTGTTCACAATTAAACACCATACCAAATGGCACCTTTCCTATAGACCTCACATATAGTCTCACAGAAAGTAGTGCCTCTACCTGGCCAGCTCTTGACGGTATCTGTGTTCCCTGGCTCTCCTACTTGAGTGAGTTTTGAGAGCATTATTGAACATCTAGTACTGAGAAAAGACTCTGGCTTCCCTGGAAGTAGATCGATATGTCTTTGATAAATAAATGAACAAAAAGTGAATAGCACTTTTGAAGAAAGATCTTTTTGCTTCATTTTAAATTATAGCAAAAAAGAAAGAGACGTAAGGTGAGCCCATTACATTAGTCATTCACCATCATAACAGAAATGTTGATATTTCTAATAATGTAAAAATTTCCAGATTTCCAAATTTTATAAAACATCACTAAAATTTGAAAGAATAATCACAAACAAAGATGGAGCTCTATCTTAGGGCAGAGACAATGAATGAACCCCTTCATTTAAGAAACCAACTGTATAGATCGGAGTTGACAGATCTGAGATTCATACCACACATTTTAAAGTGTTTCAAAGCAGTCCCATACCCAGAAGTAGATGATCAACACAAAACAAACTCAACCAATGACAGTTTGAGGGGTTCTTTGTCTCATAATGTTTTATCAGTATTTGGTTTGGCTTGGTTTTTGTTGGTGGTGGTGGTGGTGGTGGGCTTTTGTTTGTTTTAAAACTTACACATCCTTTGTGCATTGATTAGGGTTCCTAGTTTTGCGCTTTTATGGGATTTCTGTGTGTGTTAATGTGTGTGTCTCTGAGTCTATATATGTTTCTTGAACTTTTTCTTTAGCTCCTTTTCTTCTGTTGGTCTGTTCGTTTTGTCCTATTCTGTTTTGTTTGTTTTTATTGTATCTAACTTTATATTATTATTATTATTATGATGATGATGATGATGATGATGATGATGATGTCAGTCTCTGTTCTATTGAGAAGGAGAATAAAAGTCTGTGGGTTTTGGGTGGTGAGGAAATGGAGAACATCTGGAAAGAATTGGGAGAGGGTAAACCATAATCAGAATATATTGTATTAAAAAATCTAACTTTAGATAAAAAAAGAAAGTTAATAAAGTAAAGGTCTTCACACTATTCCCAATACTCAAACAGTTTTCTTAATGCTAAGTTAGAAGTATTAAAGTAGAGGAATCAGCCTTGAAAAAATGGAAGAGAAGTCCATATTATTACCTAAGCATTCATTTCTCCATCTTTGTATTTCTGCATTTTCTACCTCTGTATCATCTAAGCTGGTTTCTACATACGCTGCTCACTTCCTTCCCATGAAGTTCTGCTCCCAGCAATGGTGCTGATGAGTTTACTTCCCAAGAAGAGCTGAGAGTTTATATCATTTTTGATGATCCCTATAGTTAGGATTTGAATATAAAATGTCAATATAGGGGAATAAAAAAATTAAATAAATGGATCAAAGGCTGGTTCAGTCTGTGGATTGAGATATTTAAATTATTAGAGCCTGAAGCTGATGTTTCAGGACTGGTGTTTGGTACCTGAATAGTTTAGATACGATGATACAAATTAAGCCTTGACAATTAGTTATCAGAATTACCTGA
Source organism: Peromyscus californicus insignis (assembly GCF_007827085.1). NCBI lineage: Eukaryota > Metazoa > Chordata > Mammalia > Rodentia > Cricetidae > Peromyscus > Peromyscus californicus. Next base: position 44,418,285 of record NW_026294491.1, on the reverse strand, counting down.
AAAACCATTCAACTCTTTCTGAAAAGCTCTCAATAATATTCGCTGGAAGCCAATGAGAGGGCTCAGTGGGGAATGACTCTTTCTCAAAAGCTTGATAATCTGAATTCAATCCCCAGGTTCCAGGTGCTGGAGGAGACAACCAACTCCTGTGAAGTCTTCTCTGATTTCCACTCAAGTGCCCTCCTGCGTGCATGTTCCTCACATACACAGAGATATACGCACATATAAATAAATAAGTATAATAAAAATATTCACTGGAACACCTCATTTCTCCAAAAAAAAAAACTGATTTGCAAAAGCCTAAAGTAAGATTTTTCTTAAGTAACATTATCAGATTCACCTTAGATGGAAGAATCCTTGAGTCAGACTACATACTTCCTGACAGAATTCTGTAACACAAACCTTGGAAAAGATGATTTGACCTGGATTTTTTTTTCCCTTCAAATCAAGCCAGCTTCATCACCCATAGAGAAGAGATCCCAAGGACCGGCTGTCTTTGAACTGCCCAATGTTCCTGTTTGGAGAACATAACTGTCCTATCTTTGCATAAGTGCCCAAAGAAACTAACCCATTTTGAAAAATTATCATATTGACTCTTTGATTAAGTAAAGGTACCTAACAAAGGAAAATTCAAGGTTTGACAGAAAATATGTTTTGTCTTGATGAGAGAAATAGTTGAAATCTTGAGGCCAAAGTAAAATGCCAGGCACCCAGAGGAGATAATTGCACTCCAACCAGCTGCAGCAAAAGGATAGAAGGGCAGCTCATCTGCTACCAGGAGTGACTCATTAAGAACTCACACTCAGCTACAGGGCTCAAACAACTCAGATTTATGCCCCAAGAAATTATTCTTTAGAGGGCAATGAGAATATTTCTGTCTGCCTTTGTTCCCTGGTAAATTTGAATGCCTGGGGTACAGAAAAATCAGAGATCAATTTTAACATGGTTTCAGTTTAATAAAATTGGAGGTTTTTTTATCATTTAAGAGATTGTTGATCGATCAGTTAATGTTTCTGTTTTCCTGTGAGTCCAGGACAAAATAAAACAGAAGTGTCAGTAGTAAGAACCTCTCATTAAAATTGACTTACTCCCTGAGTTAAATAAATAAATAAATAACTTAACCTGCAGTTTCCTTTGAGAAAGACAGGCATACTAATAGACAGAGGAGGGTTTTTTGTTAACGAATTATTTAGAGACAAGGATTTAAATTTAACTTTAAAAAAATATTAAGCTTTGTTATGTTCTGCCATTTATTTTAAACAACTGTCCTGTCATTCCCATATACCAAGACCACAGGGATGCCATTATCATCGATCATTAACATCAGTGTGTGGCCTCTGGTAGGTTTCCTATGCTACAGTGGATGCCCTCATATCTATGCTCATATGAGCATTAATTGGACGTACTGAGTTAACAAAAATAAAAATAAGACACTGTGAGGTTGAGAGAAGGATGTGTTGGAAGGGGGATATGTTACGGCATGTGGAATGAGTTGCACAGGGAAACTGGGGGTAGGGTGGATATGATTATATTTCATTGTGTATATATATATGAAATTCTCAATGGATAAAAATTATAAGATTTACTAGTTACAAATACAGCTATTACAGATAGCATTGGTATCTCATTGCTGTTAGCATTTAATATATGCAAATTAATATTTGGTGTTATTTTATCACTCCTATGTATATAAGGAAACTGAGGTTCAAAGGTAAGATAATTTCCCCAATTTGCAGACCCAAGACATCCAGGATTAATTCTGGACACTTGGGTATTTGTCTTATGTTTTATGCTAAGCATGCTCACCTACATTTATGGTGATGGTGAGTCACACACATATCCCTACAAACCTAGTCTTGCATATTCACCCCCACAGGCTTCTCATAAATGATTGATGTGCCTATTCAGTTTTAATTTACAAAATTTTATGTAGACCTTCTTTCTCTCTAAAACTGCATAAACTACCAAAGAATTATCCCTTGACACCAGAAAGCTTCAAACATTGACTCTGTCATTCTCAAAGGGGTTATCCATTCTTCAGTTGATGAACATTTAGGCTATTTGCATTTGTGAATACGTTGTGAGTACAGCACAACATGAAAGCACAAGTATCTTTGTAATACAATAAAGAGTCTTTGGGGTATATCTCCAAACATAGTATTGCTAGATAGTGTGGTAGATCTATTTCCAGCTTCTGGGACAACCTTTAAACATATTGACATAGTGGTTTTATTAGTTTGCACATCCAACAGCAATGATACAGTGACTTGGTGTTAACTTTTCTCCAAATACAGGCTAGCATCTACTGCCTTTTTTTTCAAGTTTTTTTTTTGAAACACGATATAACTAAATTATTTCCCCCTCCCTTTTCTCCTCTAAGTCCTCCCATGAACCCTTCTCCTTCTCGCTTTTGAATTCACGGCCTCTGTTTCTCTGTTGTTACATATATGTGTGTGTGTGCATATACAGAGACAGATAGATAGATAGACAGACAGACAGACAGACAGGTAGATAGATAGATAGATAGATAGATAGATAGATAGATAGATAGATAGATAGATAGATAGATATGCACAGAGATAAATGCAACCTTCTCAGTCCATAATGTGTTACTTACATGCATGTGTTTTCGGGGTTGACCATTTGGAGTTGAGTAATCAGTTGGTGAACTCCTCTCTGAAAAAGACTATTTTTCCAATTCTCAGCTTTACTTGGTTGTCAGTAGTTTGTTGTCCTAGGTTGAGGTCTTATGACCTGTCCCTCATCCACATCAGCATGTGGATTGGTGTCATGCTTTTTTAGGTCAACTTCAGGCAGCAGTGTTGGGTGAGACCTCATGGGTGTAGCTTCTGACATTTCTGGGAAACAATCTCACAGAAAAGTCCCTGTTTCTTTGGCTCTTACAATAATGCCATGATATTGTCTTCCTTTCCTTCCTTCCTTCCTTCCTTCTTTCCTTCCTTCCTTCCTTCCTTCCTTCCTTCCTTCCTTTCTTTCTCCCTCCTTCCCTCCCTCCTCCCTCCCTCCCTCCCTCCCTCCCTCCTTCTCTCTTCCTTTCTTTCTTCCTTTCCTTCTTATTCTTAGGCATTCTCTTCTGATGGAATGCCTAAGGCTTTTTGTGTGTCTACTAAAACAAACATGTGGTCTATCCTTGAGTTCATTTATGTGGTGGATTCTATTTTTATTGAATTACTTATGTTGAACTGGGTCTATGTCTCTGAAAAAGGCTACTTGATCATAGTGGGTAACCTTTTTGAGGTGTTTTAAATTTTGTTTACAACTTTTTTATTGAGAAATTTTGTGTCCATGTTTATCTGAGATATTGGTCCATAATTTTCTCTTTATATGGGGTCTTTTTCTGTTTTTTTTTATTTCAGTGAAATACTAGCATTGTAAAAAAAGCTATGAAGTACTCCATCATTCTTTCTTTTACTTATCCCCAATACTGATGAGACTTAATCTAAAGTTTTACTTGAGTTATTGAATATTTCATTTTGTTTTATTTCATTGTGACCCTTTTGCAGATATTCTAACTCTTTATTAAATTTCATTTTCATATCCTGAATTGTTTTCATTATCTCATCCAACTGTTTGTATTTTTGTAGTTCTCATTATGGAATTTGTTCATATTCTCCTTCAGCTCCTTCAACATATTTATAATTATAGTTAACTATCATTGTTTTATGCACTAAGTTGCTCTTTTAACATTCATGATTATTGTTTGATACCACTGTTTTGTACACTACCTAAGTTGTTTTTCTCAAAGACCATTAGCATGGGGGCTGCTAATTTCTTTTTTTTATTTTATAATTTAATTTAATTTTACATATCAGCCACGGATTCCCCTGTCCTCCCCCCTCCTGCCCCCCACCTTCCTTCCAGCCCATCCCCCATTCCCCATCTCCTCCAGGGCAAAGACTCCCCTGGGGATTCAGTTCAACCTGGTAGATTCAGTCCAGGCAGGTCCAGTGCCCTCATCCCAGGATGAGCATAGTTACAGCATAAGCCCCAGGTTCCAAACAGACAGCTCATGCACTAAGGACAGGTCCTGGTCTCACTCACTGCCTGGGGACCTCCCAAAAAGTTCAAGCTAATCAACTGTCTCACTTATCCAGAGGGCCTGATCCAGTTGGAGGCTCCTCAGCTGTTGGTTCATAGTTCATTTGTTTCCATTAGTTTGGCTATTTTTCCTGACTATTCATGCTGTTTGTATTTTAGTAATGGGACTTGGCATCTGTACTTATGTCACTGGTGGTGTTTCTTGGTGTAGACAATTGGTCTTGTCTTTGTTGAGTGTGTTTTGGATCTTGTTTTTTGTCACCCAACTTATCAGGTTGTGGACCAGCTCAATGGTACTTGGTCCAGTCTCTGAACTAGTTTGTGTTGATGTGAAAATGTGGTAGAAGAGGTAGTCTCAGTTGAGGTAGGGGTAGATGCAACTCTGAAGTTAATAGTAAGCCTTCTATAGAATTACAAGATTTTTATATTGATCTTCAGAATTTGTGTATTCCTTACCAAGTTCTGCACATAATCTATAGGTGGCAGAGGCTGGGATCACAGTGAGAGTAGGCTGTGCTTTGATTTCTGGGGATCAGGAAACCAGATCATCTTCAGGTAAATGTGGTGCAAGCAAAAAAGAATGTCCTTACAATGGCCAATGCAGAAAACACTATTGTTTCAAGGAATTGTTGTTATTGTTATAGGTATGGTTGCAGACTACCTCTGTGGGCCCCTACCTGAAGTTCTGGGTAACACTCAAAGCAGCTAGAGAGCATCAAAAAGAGTGGGGTGGCTGATGGGCAAGTAGGAATGCAGAATGAGTCTGGAGGACCTGAATGCAGTACTGGGTTGCCCATATGGATCTGGGTAATGGAATGGGTTTTGCAACTGACTGGCAGATGGGCAGGCAGAACGCTCTGGAGAACCTACCTGGAGTTTCAAGTCTAACTCCATGTGCTGTGTTAGTGATACAGTAGATAGATAAGTATATGGAAAATATGTGAGAGGTAGGGACTTTCTGGAGTTTGGGTTGGACCCTAATGGTCCCTGATGGTACAATGAGTATGGTAATTGCAATGTAGGAGGGACCATTTCTTGAAGCCATTAATAATTTACCACTCTGCTTTACTTTTATTTCAATATTTAAAAGCCTAAACATCACTGTGTAAAACAAATAGATATTGTTATCTTGTTTCACTTAAATTGAACATTCTTTATTAAAAAGGCAACATGTACTAAGTTCACTCCATTTCTTTCTTAAAAATATGCAATTAGCCATTGAACATCAATCACTATGTTCCTGTATATCTAAGTACCGAAATTAGTGAAAGTGTTTTAGAATTCTAAACTGGAATTTAAGATAGAAGAAAGAAATTTTAGGGTCTTATCTTTAATTCCCTAAAAATAATGAGAAGTAAGTTACACAAAATCAACCCAAATAAAGAAAAATTATGCCAGTGTCAATGTGATATTTTTGTCAAACTTAATAAGCAAATCAGAGCTCTGCACAATTAACATAATCAATGTTATACAATCAATAATGGAAACAGCCAAAACACTGACTAAACCTTGCCATGGCCAATTTAGTCCCATCATCTTGACACAATCACATTGGTTTTTTAAAACAGTTTTCTTCCCGATGGATGTTCTGAGAACATAAAATAATCCATTTAAGACTCTGCAGTAACAATTCACCTCAATCTTCTTTCAAATTAAAAATGTTTGTGCATCTTCCACTAACTCACTTTTAAAATGATTTCCTGGAACCTAATAAACTGAGATCAGCCAATGTAATAAACAACAGCGCAGACACTTTCTGATATACACAGTGAAGCTATTTCAGCAATCATTGGTGTTTATCAAGTACAGCGTACTGATACAATTTATTTTTAAAGAAACGAACATAATTCAAATGTATAGTTAAGCTCAAAGACTTGGATATTGGATAAACAAGAAAGTCATTTCAATACAAATTCTAGAGTTATCTTCAAAGCTGTAAAGTTTTATAAATGCATAATTGTTAGCCTAAATAGTTTCATACTTATATTTTGCAAAATTGGTTGTACCTATAAAAAGTACAAATATGTTATTTCTAAGAGCTTATCAAAGTACAACGATGTATTTACAACAAAGCAGAAAATTCATGGTTCTTCAAAATCAACACAAATATACCAGTGTCAGGCTTGTTAAACATGAAGAGTTTAGAGTATGGGTGATGAGATAAGTGAAAGACAAGACAACAAAAAAGGACTTTTTAGTAAGGGTTTCTTGTCCTGTAATGAAAACAAGACCAAAGCTACATGGGGAGGTAATGGTTTATTTGGCTTACACTGATTCCATATCACAACATAGAAGTCAAGACAATAATTCAAACAGAACAGGAACTGGGAGGCAGGAGCTGATGCAAAGCCACGGAGGAGTAGTGCTAACTGGCATGTTCCTCGTGGCTTGTTCAGCCTGTTTCTTATAGAACTCAGGACCAACAGCAGGAGGGTGATGCCAGTCAGTCACAATAGGCTGGGCCCTCCCACATCGATAACTAATTAAGAAAATGCTCAACAGGCCTGCATTCCTACGGCCAGATATTGTGGAAGCATTTTCTTAATGGAGCTTCCCACATCTGTGATAACTCTAGCATGTGTCCAGTTGACATAAAAAAAAAAAAAAACAGCCAACACAGGACTGGATAATAGAATGGCCACAGTAAAAGGAAAGGAGGGTATGAGAATTGATTAGGTATGGTATCTAAGACTTGGACCCATTTGGGATGTGGTAAGGGTTAAACATCAGGACATAGAGCTGAGGTTGCTGAAGTTTCAAAGCTGTTTCCAGGATTTATGAGTTCTGTGCCATTTCTTAAGAGCAGTTGGTTACTACATAAATAGTATTGTCACTAGTGCACTAGTGGATAAATCTTGCTTTATCAGATTTACAACATGCAGAATATTGTGTTCTTTTGAACAGACTTTCATTGCTTTAAATCCATCTTAACATCTGTACCATAGACTAAGTCAGAAACTTGCAGTGACTACATAAGGCCTCTGCCCTCTCTGATTTCTTAAAATAATTTCAAATAAACGTCTATGCTCTATTGTGCACAATATATAGGAGGAATTGCTTCTAATACTATTTGCCATTTAAATAAACAATAAGCAGAAACGTGCATATTTTCATCGTATCTATCACTTTCTAACAGACTTTCCATGGACAATAATAATTCTTCAGTGCAGATCTGACATAAAGAGAATTTGAGGTGTCAGATTATAGTGGAAGTAAAAATGACTAGAAATTTACAGCTACTTATCATAATCAAAATAACCAGCCTCCCTTATTTTTTTAATATTTTTATAATTTGATTTAATATTACGTATCAGCCACAGACTCCCCTGTCCTCCCTCCCCCCCCTTCCGTTCCCCCCAGCCCACCCCCTATTCCCATCTCCTCCAGGGCAAGGACTCCCCTGGGGATTCAGCTCAACCTGGTAGATTCAGTCCAGGCAGGTCCAGTCCACTCCTCCCAGGCTGAGCAAAGTGTCCCTGCATAGGCCCCAGGTTCCAAACAGCCAGCTCATGCACTAAGGACAGGTCCTGGTCCCACTGCCTGGGTGCCTCCCAAACAGTTCAAGCTAATCAACTGTCTCACTTATCCAGAGGGCCTGATCCAGTTGGGGGCCCCTCAGCTATTGGTTCTTAGTTCATGTGTTTCTACTAGTTTGGCTATTTGTCCCTGTGCTTTTTCCAATCTTGATCTCAACAATTCTTGCTCATACAATCCCTCCTCTTTCTCGCTGATTGGATTTCTGGAGCTCCACCTGGGGCCTGGCCTCCCTTATTCATTGTTTCTATTTGGAAGATTTTAAATCCTTTAGAATATATAGCAAACATTAGCTTATCAAATTATATGGAGAATTTTATAATTTGTAGATATTCTAATACAAAACAAAAAACATAGACTTACTGCTTTTGAAACTGGCTAATTGCTCAAAAATAAAATTGAAATGGTGTAAAATTATAAGGAAGTAATTATTAGGTACAAATCTCCAAAACTTATTTTAGTTTATTAAAGCTTTATAATTATCACATTGAGTATAATAATTCCCTTAAAAATGATGAAGAGCTGGGTGGCAGTGGCGCACACCTTTAATTCCAGGACTCGGGAGGCAGAACCAGGAGGATCTCTGTGAGATCAGGGCCAGCCTGGTCTACAGAGCAAGATCCAGGACAGGCACCAAAACGACACAAAGAAACCTTGTCTCAAAAAACCAAAATAAAAATGATGACGAAATCAAAGCCATCAAGTGGTTTGAGAATAACTTTCTCAAAATTTCACAAAATTTTATATAAATCACAAGGTAGACTAGAGAAATAAATCTGAATCTTATTCTTAAAGAGAGTGATATTCTGTGAATCAGCTGATGTAATTAAATGAGACAATGACAGTACAGACATAAAATGAAAACACAGACGAAGTATCACTGGAATGTTGCAAAAAAAATTAGGTCAGAAACTTCGTCCCCTAAAAGCTAATTATTGAGTAATGGTAGGCAAAACAAAACAGTAAAATATAAATAGCAATAACAAATGAATTGCTAAGGAAAGGAAAAGTTTCATGCTTGACTCTTCACTTGTTTATGCAACATGACTTTGTTCATTGCACTGGCTCTTTAATTAAAACTTCATAGTGTTAAATAAAGTACAACTGGAATTATAAAGCCACTAAGCACAGCAGACTTATAGTTCTCTCAGTTCCTCACTGATGTTTTCAATTCTTAAGACTCTGTATTTCTAACATATTTGTTGCTGTAGCAAAAGTACCACCATCAAGGCAACTTACGGAAAAGTAGTTTAATTTGGCTTACAGTTCCAGAAGGAAAGGATTCCATTGTACAGGGGGAAGGATGGCCTTGTGTGGAAGGAAGCCTATCCCAGGGAACATATATTAAATCTGAGAAGTCAGGAAAGAATTGTCAACAGACTGGGTATTTAAAGTCTGGCCATCTATATAAGGTTGCTAAACTTTATACTGTAGAAGAGAATGAGCTCACAAGACTTCATTATATTGAGTACCATGATCAGGGTAAACTGGATATTTTGTGCTGCTCATCCAAGAATGATTGGAGCAGAAAACAGATAAGGAAATTGGTCCTAGGAAACAAGGTGGGAGGCACTTCCTTTTCGTAGGACAAAGAGAGTCACAGGCAGAAATAATGCTCCAGGTGGAAGCTGGATTTTGCACATGGAATGCAGAAACATATGTGTTTCTTCAGTACTGTCTGAATGAGAAAACTATACAACTCCCCTGTAATCCAGACAAAGGAGATATTGGCCATCCGTCTCATAAAATAAGCGAGAACATCCTGCTGAGGTCCAGTGGGCACCTTTACCTACAGTTAAATCTGTCAATACCCCATTTCTAAGGAAGAGATCTATGGATGTGAAGATGATACTCCTGGAGGGGGAGCCTACCTATATCCCAGTGACTGCTACCAGATAGCAACTGAGGAAATGTGAGGCTTAAGAAGAAAGAGGAAAGTTATTGTGCCCGCTTGCACCCTTGGTGACTTTGATTCCAATATAAATACATGTCAAAGCTCAGTTCGAAGAGGCCAGGAAGTAAAACGCTAAAGCACCATCCTCACAAATAATTTTACAAATGGGAGCAAAAAAAAAAAGCAGAAGCCATTGAAGGAAACTTACTGATACTAAAATACTGCTGTTAAGGTGGACACCGAGTCCCCCTTATGACGATGCTCTTCATAGGAAAGCTTCTAGTAATAGTTCCTTCGGCAGTGCTCCATTTAATCATGTATTCCAGGGTGCTACCAGAAAGGGACTTTTTCTCTGTTCTCTGGCCTCTTATATTCTTGCTATTTAGTCAAACATTTGGACTTTGCTTGTTTTTATTTATAACTCAGTTTCTCTTTACTCACTGTGAGCAGACTTCATCTCTCTATATACTTCTGCAATGTCCCTCTAGACTAGTTCTTATGTTTAGTTATTTTTATTTGCTGCTTTTCTGTTTGTTTTGGGTTTTTTTATATTCCTTCTTGTTTAGAGTAGTGCCTGCTGTATTTTCCTACTTTGTCTACTTTATTTTGTTAAGCAATAAGTCCACCTGAATCAAGTTAAAAATTAAAAAAAAAATAAAACAAAACAGGATTCTCATAGTTTGCATCATAGCTTCAAGCAGCCCTCTAGATATTCATGGATTCATGTATCATTCAATCAATTAATAGGGATTGCCATTCAAGAATGATTCACACTTTTTTTTTTTTTTTTGGTTTTTCGAGACAGGGTTTCTCTGTGTAGCTTTGCGCCTTTCCTGGAACTCGCTTTGGAGACCAGGCTGGCCTCGAACTCACAGAGATCCACCTGGCTCTGCCTCCCGAGTGCTGGGATTAAAGGCGTGCGCCACCACCACCCGGCTTGATTCACACTTTTAATCTCATTTATTACAATTTTCTAAGTTTGTTTCCAAGATTTCTCTAATTTTATGAGACTCTGAAAACTCAAATAGGCATATACTCACTTTATTTCATCTGTGCAATCTAGCCTCTAGAATACTCTAACAAAGAGAAGATATATGCCTTTAATCCCAACACTCGGGAGGCAGAGCCAGGCGGATCTCTGTGAGTTCGAGGCCAGCCTGGTCTCCAAAGTGAGTTCCAGGAAAGGCGCAAAGCTACACAGAGAAATCCTGTCTCGAAAAACCAAAAAAAAAAAAAAAAAAAAAAAAAAAGGAGAGAAGATATATTTCAAAAACGGCAGGAGGCGCCTTGGAGGGTGGAAGCCAGGGGTCACCATGGGAGGTCACTCACACCATGCAGACAGCGTTCACACAGAGGATTTTATTAATGGAAGAGAAGAAGGAACTTAGAGTGATCCTCTGGAGACAAAGGCTGAGGACAGAGAAGGAATGAGAGAGAAAGAGAGAGGAAGAGAAGAGATGAAAAGGGAAGAAGAGAGAGACAGAGAGATGGGCAGAGTCCACCTCTTAAAGCGGGCTTACCCACATCTCTCTCTTCTTTTGCATTCTCACCTCATGCCAACTACACTGATTATGCTACAACTCTGTGACTTTAATCTCTGAGCATTAAAAAGATTAATAGATATAAAATATTTGAGTTACTAAAAATGAAACATAGGAAGTTGTGCACACTACACAGTCACTATCCTTGAACTGCACACAGAATAAAAGTTTAAAACAAGGATTGACATGGGCTATACCAACACATGGTATATAGTCACTAAGTAGAAGATTATTTAGGATTTAGTTTTGCTAGAAATCTATAGACAGTATTGTCTTTATTTGAACTAGCTTTGGTATCTATGTGTATTAGTTGTTATATGTATATAAATTTAAGTTAAATTTTAAACTATCTTCATTAATATCTGTGATTAAAAATATTAATACAGAAAAATAAAAACATTTGTTAGATTTACATAGAGAGATATCAGGTGAGCAATTTGATTTACATCATGCCACTGCATTGTGATGTAAAAACTTTTTTTCAAGATATTATTCAGGCAGAAACATTCATTAATTACATAAAGTTCTGTCTGATTGTTTAATTTTAAGTAGAGATAGAAAAAGCTATGTTTGTGTAAATACAATCTTCTTTTGGAGATTAAATACTTTAACAGTTTAGTAATTATGAATATCACTTTTTCTAAACAACGTTGTACACCCTACAAAAAATATTATTGTATTTGGTGTGATTCTGATTAGAATTACTACCTCAACCTTTCATCAAATTATTAATTTTTGTCAGTTTAACTTAGTAAATAATTAGTTTATTGAAAGAGAAAATATAATGTAGCTATGGATTAAATCAAAGGAAACATGGTTTTTATTGATTTTTGTATTGTCTTCCTTTTTGTCCTAGGGAAGGACATTTTAGTGGGTCTTAGAAATAGACATATATATATATATTGCTGGCATTATAGACATTGCCTGGCATAACAAATTAAAAATAAGTAAATTTTCAGTGTAGTATTCATAATTCATATAAAACTGGTGATTTTTTAAATAATAAAAATATGTGTTTTAAATTAAAGCTTTTAGATGTATTTGAATTCATCAAGCCCTGTCCATTTGTCTGTGGTTTTAGCATTAATGTTAATCTTAGTTCCCAACATTTCAGTCATTATTCCAGAAAAAGAAACAATAAAGGAATACATTTGCCTTTTCAATATTTATAAATCTTTCAACTACCTAGTGACTTCATTTCTAGTAAAACTACATACTTTATTGAACTGTGTTGAATTTTAAAAAGACTTTGTATTAATATTCCTTGTAATCTCATGATTTGAAGTCTCCACATCTTGATTAGAATGCTGAAAATGTTCATTTACCCCACAGCAGAGGTTTCTGTCACCATTAATCAAAAAACAGATAAAACCACAAATATTTGGATTCTGGGTTATAAGAATTTGCATTTGTTATCAATGGGAAATTCTTTGTGTATTGTAAAATGTTAACTTATGTGATGAGATTAACCAGTTAGATATTGTCTATCTTTCAATCACTGTGACATATTTCAGAGCTATTTAGACACCGAAAAAATATTTGGTGGGTCCTTAATCACTACTAACTTAAGAGCATTCATTTTATATTACTTACTATTTTACTTTTTTATTTAGGGCAAAAGCCAACTCCCTTTTATCTACCTACTATCTCATCATCTGTCTTTTCTTCTCTTCTCCTTTTTCCTCTTAATAAGAAGTTTTTCAAAAAAAAAAAAAAGCCAATTGTCCAATATTAATGTCACATACAATTGATGGCACCACTGTTTGCCTTCACGTAGCATTGGCAAACAAGAAAATGGAAGGATTCCTTCTAGGTAGCCTTCCCACTTCCAGAAAGGGATGTCTGCAAATTCTTTCTCGAATGCTTCTTTTTTGGAGTCACTTCTTCAGTTATCCTTTAGCTTAATATACATAATTCTAAATGGTCTAGCTGTCTCTTCCTAGGTTTTTGTGGTATTGGTTACATCATTGATTTGTCCCGATGCCTCTGTATAACAATCCATCTTACACCCTGGATTGCTACTTTCAGTGGAAGGAGAGATAATTATTGTTCTCTTCTTAATTTATAATTTCACTTTATGCTACAGAGAGACAGAAATTTATTTATAAGAATAAACATTCTAATAATTAATAAAACTCTCTAAGAGCTAATTTAGCTGTGGCATTAATTGCTTTGCTGGAAGACTGCCTTCTCAGTTTGCCAAAGTATGTGAGAGCCACTGTCATTCTGCTACTCTGGAGTAAGCATTCTTCATGAAGCATGTGTCCTCCAAAGATTATGATCTAAAAGGGAGAGACCTTTTAAGGTTCAATTATGTGTCACCATAAACACAAACAAATCCCATCTTAGAAACCAAATATTGAAGCATCTAATGAGATAAAAATGCTTTCTATCCTGCCTTATTACTTGATAAATTAAAAAAACCCACGAGTGTTAATTAAGTATCAGTAATAGCATATTAATCTAAGATGATGGAGATATTGCATAACTTCTGTTTCTTTAATTACAAATTGCATAGATATAGTAGAATGTTTCTCATAACTCTTATGTATTAAATGCGTGTTGGAAAATGATGTTTTATTTAAATGTAATAAATGGATTTATTTCATCTTGGAACTATTTTAAATACTATTATTTATAATCAACAAATATGAAACACATATATAAAACAAAAAGAAGCTTAATTCTCTCACCATCATACCAGACCTTTGAAACATTGAAATTTTAAACCTCTTAACTACACTGGCAATCTATTTAATATTAAAGTTATGTTAATATAAATTTCAGTAAAACAAATGAACATATTTTATGTTGTAACTTCTATAAGCACTTTTAGGTGTTATTTTATCATTTGATGCATATAAATGCTTTGTTTACGTGTATCTCTGTGCACCATGTGCATACGTGACACCCATGGAGGTCAGAAAAGGGCTTTGGTTCCTCGGGCTCAGGAGCTATAGATGTTAGTGGCCATGTGGGTGCTAGGAACTGAACCTTAGGTCTTCTATAGCAGCAGCAAGTGCACTTAACCACCAGCTCAACTCTCCAGCCCCTCTAATAGCTTTTGATATAAAACCCTTATGCAAATAGTGTATGAGCATCACCAATTAAATAATTGAAAGTTGGGTTCTTCGCGGTTCTCAACAGTTAGTTGATAGTTTGGATTTGGGTTTTTTTTTTCCTTTTTAATGGTTTGTTGATGTTGTCATTCCTTCCTTTGGTGGATGGATTGGGGTATTTTTTGGTTGAGACAAAATCTCACTACTAAAGCATCCAACTCTCAGGGCTCAAGTCTTAGTTAGCATCCTTACTGCTACCATGCAGACTCTGTTTCTGTTTTTGTGTGAAGTAACAATCTATCTTTCATCATGCTTTCTCATAAGCTAATACATTCAATGCATTACATTAATGTAGTAAAAATTATAATGGTCTATACTAAAAAGTAAATTAAAATGATTAGGTTTGCAGTACCAGACATATATTCCCTTCTATTGAGTAGGCCTCAAGTCCACATAGACAGCTTTGGTTATGGCCAAGGTAAAGAAACCACTATCCCATTACTATGGTTATCTAGCCAGTCCATTCATCATTGTGGTTCATAGCTTTATAGCAGGACTTGAGTATGAACAGCTCTTCTCCATTGACAGCTTACATAGCACATTCTGATGCTATAAGAGCCAGTTCTCAGGGAAGGGTCTTCCCAGTAGATTCAAACTCACTACCTCCATGTCCTCTGTCAGAGTGTGTGGTGTCTTAAGCAATAGTATCCTGTCTTCTGCCTCTGGATGGTAATCAATGATAATGTCCATATGCCATATTGCTTTGGAAGACTCATATTACCCCAGTGAACTGTGAGAGAGGGATGTTTTTACCATATCTAACACTAGTAGTTTTATTTGATACTGCATAGCTCTTGAGGGAGCATCATCATCCCATGTTTTATGACTGCATTGTGTGTGTATATCACACACACACACACACACACACACACACACACACACACACACACACATATATATATATATATATATATATATATATATATATATATATATAAAATAGATCTAAGTGGAGAAATAGCTGTCACCATTATAATTTATCCTTTTTTTCTACAGATAAAGAAAGCTATCAACCTTCACCAGAGAAACTTCTTTCTACAATAGCCTGTTACAGAAATCTACAACTGGACAAAATTCAGAAAAACTTGACCACAGGGTACCCATCCCTAGCTGATATAACCACCACACAATCTGTTACAACTAAGTCACACAAAATATTGCAGAAGAGAGCACAGATAAATTGTAAGAGCCAGAGGACCAGGATGTTTCCTGCTAGACAGCATCCCTTGGACATAACAGAAAAAATGGCTCCCATAAAATCTCATTGATATGGTTGCCTGAACAAGACCATAATAATGAAAACCCCAGTCGGCACACTAATATGGACCAGAGAAATCCCAGGCAGTCCCGCACCTATATGAAGAGCTACGGATAATCAACAGCTGTTGAGAATGGGAGAATCGGCTTCCCCCAAAGCCAGCTCATGCATAAGTTGTCCAAACCAGAATAGAAAAAAAAGTATGTTTAAGCAACGATAAATGGAATCATATGTGAATTTAGGTGTAATAATAATGACTAAATATGATAGCATTAATTAGGGGGGGAAGGATAAAGCAGGAGGGGTTAAAGGCAGGATGAAGACGCAGTGCCTGTCTATGAAGTTCACATAAAATAAATTTTAAAACAAAGCAAATGTATATTAGGTTTTGTTGAAATTGTTTTAATAAAAACAAACAATTTCTGGAGGATATCTCCATGAAAAAGACAATTAGTTGTGGTCGAACATGTTATCTGCGTGTCCCCTATACCAAATTTATTTTCTATTGGAGAAAAATCAAGAAGGTAGCTGGATTGATATTTAAAGATTCATTAACTGAAATACACATTTTTATATATACATATATAGTCAAAACTGAATATTCATGTATAATTGTGGCATAAAGAAATACTAAGCAAAGTAAATGTTTTCCTTACAATATTAACAAACTGGCATGTGTTCCCTGACTTAATATATCCAAATGCAATGTAAAAAAGAGGCAAGCACCAGGCTGGAAAGATAGCTCAGAGGTTAAGAAAACTGGCTGCTCTTCCAGAGGTCCTGGGTTCAATTCCCAGCCACTGCATGGTAGCTCACAACTGTATGTAACTCCAGTTCCAGGGGATTCAACGCCCTTATAAAGACACACATTTAGGCAAACAGCAACACAAATAAGTTTTTTTTTAAGAGGCAAGCCCCTCTGGTAATAGAATATTTAGTTTTAAATATTTAGTTTTCGAATCAATCCTTGGCTGTTATGTCTTACTCATGTGTAGCTTTACTTATGTCTTCTTAAATTAATAAGTGAGACATATATTGCAAAATTGATTTTAAGGTAATTTTGTGGCAAATTATTAATTTTTCAACTGTAGAAAAAATAAATCAGTGTATGATTTTTCCAGATTTGTGCTGATTTATTGCATATGTATACATATGTATTGATGCACATATATAGATAAGTAAACATAGCATCAGTGCATGTACAGATATTCTTTTATCTCAGGTGTAATGTTCCATTGTGGAGACACATACCAAATCTTTAGAAGAGACAAAGGTACAGGTTAGTAGAGGCTCACTAAGAATAATGTCAAGGAGGACTTGTGGAAATAACTTCAGGCAGAGTAACTCTAGTAGACTTAATAAGTGCTTGTTGAAAAAAATTCCTGCTGCAAAAGTAATTTTCAAGACAGAAAGGAAAAACATTTTGTTTTGTTTTGTTTTCTGTGTGTGCAGGTGTGTGTGGTGTGATCTTTAGTTTTCCTGTAAGCTTTTCTAGTACTTGCTCAATGGGATCAATAAGAGAATGGGAACCATAGTCAATTACAAAGACATTACTATTTTATCTCATCTCAGTATACTCATTGAAGTCTACACACTCTGCTCATGCCCAGAAAACCAACAGAAATTGACCACAGCTTGGAAAGGGCAGCTTTGTACTTAAACATTCTTGGCAAGCTGTGTGCTTAAACAACCTTGTTATAGCTAGACTAGCAAAGTGATCTATTTAGAGCATACATTTACAGCTTTCTACAAACACCAATTTATAATTAAATAAACAGTTACACATAAAGTTATTTTCTATATAAACAGTTACACATAAAATTATTTTCTATATAAAATGGCTGTCAGTGTAACGATGCCTAATGATATTCTGCTATACTCATAGATTGGTGCCTATTCCAACAGTTATCAGAGAGGCTTCATGCAGCAATTAGTGGGAACAGATGCAGAGGTCCACAGTCAAACATCAGGCTAATCTTGGGAAATCCTGCTAAAGAGAGGAAGGAAGGATTGTAGAAGCCAGAGAGGTCAAGGACATCACAAGAAAATCTACAAAATCAACTAACCTCGGCTCATAGGAGCTCGAAGAGACTGAACCGACAACCAGGGAGCCAACATGGCACTGACCTAGGCCCTCTGCCTATACATGACGGTTGTATAGCTTGGTCTTCTTGCAGGACTCCTAACAGTGGGAGCAGTGGCTGTCTCTGACTCCTTTACTAGCTTTTGGGAACTTATTCCTCATAGTAGGTTGCCTGGCCCAGCGTTAATACAGGATGGGGTGCTTAGTCTTACTACATCCTGATATCCCATGCTTTGTGGATATCCATGGGAGGCCTGCCCTTTTCTGAATAGAAATAACACAAGTTTTTTTTTTTTTTTTATTTAACTCAGTTATAACTGTAGTCATTGACAGCAAAGTAACGTAAGTTGCTAATTACAACAGGACTTCACTGTGAATATTTACTTCCCTTTTAACTCCAGAGTCATCTCCCTGTGAAAGGAGAGTGTCGCACGGCACAAAACTGAATAACTCACATGGAGAGATTCTGTGCCCCAAGGTAATCCATGCCAAGCATTTGCTATTGACTGAACTTCATGGATATTTCTTGGCACTTGGCCAAATCACAGCATATGAAAATTCTTTGGTGACTGTCTCAAAGTTTTTAATTATCAAAATGTTGTTTAAGTAAAGGCATTTTATCTACAATTTCCCTATTGTATTCCAGCAATTCTTTCTCTACAACAAGTCAAACAATCTTGCCATTTTACATATTGAAAATAAAAAGTGAATCAACTATGACAAAATTAATAGGATTTCTACTTGATAATTATAGAAATCACTTTCTGTATAGGTAATTGAGTTAGACCTAGAGGTAACAAGGGTAGATAAATACAAAATCTTCTGCCTTGTCATCTGGTGACTTTGAGGGACTTTGTACAACTGGAAGCATGGTACAAGGGAGACGAGAGATTTACAGCATGTACAACTTGCTCTAGAAAAGTGGTGGTCTTCATACCTGACCATTTTCATTGAGGACTACCATTACATTATTGTATTATAGTTCACATTTGAAACATTCTTACATTTTAAAAATAAGAACATTAAAATATGAGAATTAATGGAGACATGTGCTCTTCCTTCAATTCTAACATTTGCATTGATATGAATGATAATTTTACCAGAAATGGATATATTTTATCCATTGAATAAACTTTAATTCTAAAAATCATGCTCATCATTTCATACAGTGGTGCTAGATGAATCATTTGATTGGAAAATAAGTAGTTTTGATTTTCTACAGCATTACATTTTTGAAAGATCCATATGTCATCACTATTGAAAAAATTGGCTTTTCTTTTACTGCCTTCCTGTTTTCTATTACTACATAAATTCTGCCTAATGAATAGTAGTATATTCAATAAAAAATTGACATAAATATACTGTTACAAAAAATGCTACCCCTATGTAAAATTTCTCATTTTTTTCTTTGAAAGTTTTGTGTCTACTGAATGTGAAAAGTGATTTACAAATAAATCTTTCTCAGTTAGCTGTCAATGAATCTTTATTGACAAGTCATCACAAATACTATTTTTATAAGCCAAGGTCTATTAAATCTATTTTCCATTTATTTTTGTCTATATTATAATTGAGTACAAGGAAAAAAGTTTGAGCCAAGTATTTTGAGACCCAAACTAAACTACACAATTTATTATAATGACCTGCATTTTATAATTCATTAGCTACTAAAGAAAGATAAGTTAATGCAAATTGCAACCCAGTGGCTGTGGCTAGATGGTAGGGAAGACTCCACCTCTTGGGAATACGATCATTGTCTTTACTCGACAGCTCTCTCTGTCTCCCAGCATTCATTATGCTTGGGTGATTTATGTAGCAGCCTTAAGGTTTGAAATAGATGACCCTGTAAGGTTCCTTAGAGACCATGATCCCATATTATTCTCAAATGACCTTCAGAACAATCCAGAATTGATCATTTCTGGGCACATGGGCAGTTTCCTTAGAAACAGATCCAGGACAGATGGTTAGAGTTCATACTTTTTAGCATAAGACCACATACCTGCTGTTCTGCTAATGTGTGAACAATTAATCAAATAAATAATTGTGCCCAGATGCCCCTGTCTATTTACCAGTGATATGTTTAATGGGTAATTTTCAAAGTCATTTAGAATATGAAATTTTAAAAAATGGACAAAATAGTATTTGTTTTAGACTAATATACTACTCAAACTCTCTTAAAAGTTTTGAAGTTTTGCTACTGGATAATAGTTATTGGACTCTGATATTTCACAAATACTATCAAGCAAGTTGTAAGATAATTCAAGATACTGCATGCATTTTGTCTCATAGTTGATACATATGAAACCTGAAATATAAAGTCTTGAAATGGTCTTTCATAAATAAATAGAAATAACTGTTCTTGATTTATCTTTTGTCACCTGAGCCATAAGTTTCCATACAGAAAGAAGTCTTACTTCTATAAGTTAACTACTTATTGTTTTCATTCTTAAAATTCTTCAAATGATAATCACACGATTTTGATATACCCTGTGACTATGCTTAACTGTTTTCTTTGCAAGAAAAGGTGAGAATTAAACCAAGTTTTCTCTGAGATTGGTATTATCTTTTAATATATCCATCAATATTAATACAATTATATTGCTTAAAGATGGGTGGAGTAATCAATTCAAAAGTGAATGTTGCAGATAGTCTATGAAGAGTTGTAAGATATTGAGTGAATGTGTATTGTCATGAGCACAGCCATGTCGAGAATGCCAAGGCCTTCATAAGGAATAGCAGTGCCTTCCCTTGGTCAAGCTCAGGGAAAAGGCACAGGTTTTCCCTAGTCATGATGAGGGCAGAAAAGTATCAAAAGCTTCCTCCTCCCTAATGTTTACAGCCTGAGACTACTCTCCTATAGATAATGGATATTGAGATTAGGTAAACCTGCCTCCTTGTCCAGTAGTAGATTAACAGCAAACCCATGTCAAGTCATATGTGTAAAATATTCACATTGAGTTTTGTAGCTGCTCCTGGTCTGTCTCTGCACAATCAACCTGATCCCAGCTTTTTTGTGTGTCTGTCTGTTGTTTGTCTGCATTGCCCCAGTTTGGTCATTCCCTAAACTGCATAGGTCAAGGCAATAATCTGTCTTGTGGATGGCAGACCGGCCATGTGTGCTCCAACATAGCTGTGAGTGAGTCCCAACACAGAATTGTCAAATTCTTTAAGCATCATTCCAGTTTCCTTTATGTTGCTATGAGAAAATACTCTTATCAAGGCAACTTAGAAAAAGTAAGGATTTATATAGCTCATACTATCAAGTCACAATCTATCATTGAGAGAAGTCAAGGCCAGAATCCAAGCAGGATCTGGAAGCAACAGCCATGGATGAATGCTGCTGTTGAAATATCATGCTTAGCCAACTGTTTAACAGCACAGGACCACACGCCTAGCAGTGGACCAAGCACTGCTCTATCAATTAACAATCAATACAGCCCTGCACAGACTGTCCACAGGCCAACTTGATGGAGACAATTACCAAAGTGAGACATTTTTAGGAGAGTCTAGGCCTTGTCAAACCAAAACTGTTAACTAAGATATATTATGAGATATTTTTCTAATATTTTTGTTTGCATGCCACTTGATTGTGTGGCTCTAAGTATGAGCTTTTCAGATGACAACATCCTGTCACTTGACATACTCGATGCATTAATACTTATTTACATTTATATTCATTACATTGTTTTATCACTTGAAGCTGTTTTAAGAATTTTATTGAGTATCTTAGGCATAGTCTACACGTTTTATTGGGTAGTTAGCAATTTTGTGGCGTCACAACTAGTCTTTCAAAACTAATGGTAGGATACCCTAACTGAAAGAGTTATAGGAATCTCTGAAGCCCTGAAATCGAACCATTGATTAGCTGTTATGGCTGAAAAGAGGAGGGACCAAAGAAAGCCCATATTTCTTCTTTCTTTTTTCTTTTCTTTTTTATAATCACAGTTTTAATCCATAAAGTCATATAAATCTCTTGTGATTTCCTTCTCAATAAAACATGAAACAGATAACCAGTCTGATGCCATGATGACTGAAGTCAGCACATCTTTCCTAAGACATACTTTTTGAAAAAGATGTCCTGACTTTCCTGCAAGTATTTACAACTATAAAATTACCCTCAGAGTAGTCTTGAACTGTACTGCTGCTTTACTTTCTCAAGTAAGAGCTTAGAGAGCCTGACATGGTGGTGCATGCCTGTAATTACAGCACTCAGGAGGTGGAAGCAGCAGAATGAGAAGTTCAGGGTCAGCCTGGCCTTGAAGAGACCCTGACTTTAAACATCTACCTCTGAACAATATCTCAGGGTAAAGCAAGTCTTCTATCAGGAGCTCCTTAATGCACGCTCTTTCATGGCTGTTTTTGTTGTTATTGTTGTTGTTTCTGTTCTTGCTTTTTCTCTTCCATCAAGGGACTAGCAATACAGCCTGCTTCTTAAGCTGTTACTTCCCGCCTCTAACACAATATGTAGTACCTATTCTCCTGCATCTCAACACTTTCTTTTTGTGTCATAACCCATGCATCATCCCCCTTTTACTTATTCTTAATTTAGTAAATTCAAATCTGCCATTAGTACTTCTTGTTCCAAAACCGTATTCTTCTGTGCTCACATTTTTGTTTAAAATCACACTAAGTGCAAGTTCTTCTGTCATAATACCATTGGCATCAAGCCAAACCACAGCATTTGCTTGTCCTTCTTGGCTCCCAGCCCTCCCCCGGTGTCCTACATCCACAGATGTGCTAAAAGAGATGCTAACATTCTTATCCTCAATATCTTCACAATTCATTTATTCCTTTAAAATTTTATGGGTTTTAGTCCTGAGGATAAGTTTCATGAATTTCCATTGGCCTTATATGTCCAGTGGACTCTGGGGCACTTGAAAATCATCTATGAAAAGATGATTTAAATCTAAATGTCATCTAGAGAATCTTGAAGAAATAATACACCTTCTAGTTTAAAGTAATAAATGTTATCATGCTCACAAATGCCTAAAACTAGGCCTAATGACACCTTTTTCTCAAAATAAAATAAAACAAAACAAAAAAAAAAAGTGACTTCACTGGGTGGCGGTGGCACACGCCTTTAATCCCAGCACTCAGGAGGCAGAGCCAGGCAGATCTCGGTGTGTTAGACACCAGCCTGATCTAGAGAATGAGATCCAGGACAGCCACCAAAACTACACAGAGAAACTTTGTCTCGAAAAAACAGACAAACAAACAAACAAACAAACATGGCTTCAGCATTGAAGATCAAGAGGAAATGTACAATGTTCAGGTTAAACCATTGCACCCTCCACCTAAGGTTAAACCCAGTTAGACATTTACTTTGAAGTTGGTACTTTGTTGAAATCCACAAACATGTGATTTCTACTTCCTGACCTTCCTTAGTAACATATTTATAAACCCTGAAACTACCTCTTCCTGGACTGGGCATCCCTCTGCTGAACTGTAGTCCTTTCAGAATGTCTCGAATTTACTAAATCAGCAGAACTTGGTTTGTATATGCTAGACACAAGCACAATCTGCAGTTGACAGAGGTGGATTGCTTGAGGTTAAATGCAATTGCTTTGTTGTAAAGTAGGTGAGGTCTTCGTGTCTTTGCTTTATGGTCTAGGAGGGTTCTCTGGCCTGATCAGGTGCATCATAAGCATTTATGTCTTAACATACTGGCAATCTAATGGGATCATCACTTGAAGTATAGAGATTTGCTGAAGTTACAATAGTAAAAATTCAATACAGATGTAGCTCATCTTTCATGTCAGCCTGTACTAACCACCAAGGTCAAAATTATTTCTTCACACGTTAAAATTTAATATCCAAAGCCAAGGGCACTGCTGAGATACATCAGTAACCTTTACCAAATTTAATCTATGTCTATGTGTTGTGAATGTAGTGATAGATTTTAAATTTATTTTAAAGCTCCCAATACAGAGCATTACAAATCTCCTTTATTACTAATTAATACTAAAATGTAGCTTGTAACTGATGCCAAATAGGTTAACAAAAACTACCTAGAGAATAGAGATTTTGCATTACCTATTTATCTGGCTGCTCTCAATGAGAGCAGATATTGCCACATAGAAATGGAGCTTCTGCTCAGGGCACCAAAAAGTGTCAGTGTTGAATTAAGGAAATAAAAAAAAGCAACTTCCTCTTGGATTAGTTTGACCAAGAAGAAGCTCAGATTTGAGTTCTCTACTTCTCTCCATGTATCTTCCATCCATCTATAGTTTGCAGTTGCTGACCTATTGGTAGTATACCTGAAGTGTGGGTGTCCCCACTGCCTGTGTATAGTGCCTGAGTGTTTTTTTCTAGATTTATGGGGGAGTCTAAATCTGTGTCTGTTACTAAAAAGGGGCTTTATTATTGAGCACCACAAAATAAAAACATGGTATAAGAAAGAGATGCGAAATTCTTTGTAAAATCCTTTAAGAAAGTTTTTATTTGGCAAGCAAAGTTCCTTTACTAACCCCCAAAGACCCAAAACAGCATTCAAAAGCAAAAACAGATGCTGCCAACCTATAGCCATATGTTGCTTTCAATGTTTATGAGTCATTTCTTGTTTAAAGTTGTGTTTTATCTTTTGGCTGTGTTTAGCAAATGATTCCTACAGCATACACATGTGCACATACATTATTTTGTATCACAGATATGAAAGAGTACATACTTTAGATTAAATCTGAGTAGGACATGGTGGTCCACACCTTTATTCCCAGAACTCCGGAGGCAGAGGCAGGTAGATCTCTATGAGTTGAGGCCAGCCTGGTCTACAACGTATGTTCCAAAACATTCCAAGCTGTCTTGAAACACATACACACACACACACACACACACACACACACACACACACACACACACACACACACACACACACACATACACACACACACACACACTTCTATGCATTTAGCATAGGGTTTAAAAGTGTTTGTAAAAGAAATATCAGGTTAAACAAAAAGAGCCAAAGTATTCAGTAGGATAACAGGATAAAGAGTGCCTTAAGTGATCTCAAGGCATGTTATGAACTTGGCTTCAAGACCCAGTAAAAGTTCAGGGTCTATGGTTCAAGAGACAGTTTGAGAAAAATTTATTATAGCAGAAGTTCCAAATTATGGAGGAACATATTGCAGGGATGTCATTATTGTAGCTTTCAGGGTTTGTAGCTGGGTGAGTCTGATCATTACTTTTCTCCCACTGTAGCTTGTAGAGGGCCTTCCAGGACCATGAACACTAGCCAGTAGGGTGAGTAGCACTGAAAAGTGGCACAAACATTATGAGAGTAAGTAATCTCCATTTCTATTCTTGTTTTTGTTTCTGAGATTATAATACAACGTTTCCCTTCCCTTTCCTCCCACCAAACCACCCATAAGCCCATAACCCATCTTTGTTCTCTTTCAAAATCATGGACTCTTTATATACATATATTTATGTGTATATATATATATATATATATATATATATATATATATATATATATATTCATATAATACTCCAAAACATAACCAGTCAGCCCCATGTTATAACGTTCTTTGTATGTATATTTTCAGGGCTTACCATTTGGTATTGGATAACCAATTGGTGTGCTCTTCTCTGGGGAAGACTCTTTCTCCTATTTCTCCCACTCTCAGCCTTCCGTAGTCGCCTGTTCTTTGTGTAGGGCTGAGGCCTAATGGACTTGCCCTTGTTCACTTTCACATGTCTACTGATGTTGTCCTTCAGATCAAGTTCAGGCAGATATTTTGGTGAGACCTATAGGTGTAGCTTCTGACGTTGTTAGAAACATAATCACACAGAGCAAATTGCCTAATTAATTATCTTTTACAGTTTGTCCTAGGGTTTTTATTGCTGTGAAGAGACACCATGACCACAGCAACTCTTACAGAAAGAAAACATTTAATTGGGGTGCTGGCTTACAGTTTCAGAGGTTCAGTCCATTTTATCATCATGGCTGAGAGCATGGAAGCATGCAGGCAGACATGGTACTGGAGCTGAGAGTCCTACATCTTGTAGGCAACAGGAAGTTGACTGAGACACTTAGCAGTATTCTTAGCATAGGAATCCTCAAAGCCCAACCCCATAGTGACAATATATTCTCCAATAAGTCATACTCATTCCAAAAAAGCCACACCTCTTAATTGTGACACTCCCTATGAGATTATGGGGTTCCAATTACATTCACACTACCACACCCTCTTCTCACCCCTCTTCTTCAATGTTCCCTGAACCTTAGGTATGGAGATGTTTTGTAACCATATCATGAAACTGGGATACACAACTCTGCATTTTGATTCGTTGAGATGGAATCCATACCTAACATTGTTAATAAGGCCAGGAGCCTGAGCCTAGATAGATCATGACCCTAGAGAAAAAAGACTCTAAATTATTCTGCTA
This sequence comes from Peromyscus californicus insignis, assembly GCF_007827085.1. Lineage (NCBI taxonomy): Eukaryota > Metazoa > Chordata > Mammalia > Rodentia > Cricetidae > Peromyscus > Peromyscus californicus. Next base: position 44,392,412 of record NW_026294491.1, on the reverse strand, counting down.
AGTGACTATAGCAATAAAATGACTGCTGATGATCCATTGCTATATCTATATATTAGTGAATGTCTGAACCCTAAACTAAGAAGCTTCTTGGAGTCGATGGGAATTAATCCAGAGACCCACATTTGGACAAAATGCAAAGAGTGAGAGACTTTGGAGCACCAGGACTGTTTCCTTGTGGTCCTCTACCACTTCTTCCCATCCCATTTTCCACAATGATTCCTGACCCTTGGGATAATTAAATGCAATACAGAGGTTCAGTTTGGGGTTGAGTGTTACAGTTCCTTATTCTCTGTGACTTGATTAGTTGTGGGCCACTGGGCTAAGCACTGTCTAGTGTAAATAGAAGCCTCTTGAGAAATTTTGCATTAATTTGTGGGTATAATGATAAGCCAATGGTAGTCTGTTTAATAATATTAGGATGTATTACTCTATGGTGTAATACTCTGATGTATGACCTGTCAATCTATAGGTTCTTGTTAGGGTGGCAGGCATCAGTTTCATCTTATGGAAAAGGACTTGCATTATTTTATTACCCAAATTCATCTATGCATTTACTTATTAATTATTTGTTATAAATTAACACATATATTTAATATTGGGTCTTGGATTTTTCTTTACACTCTGGATCAAAAAAGTTGTGGCTTATTATAGTATTAATAATCACAATAATAAGAAAATCCCAGAGCATAAATTACCTTAAGAACCAAGAAATGTCAAGCTTAAAAATCACTATTTACTTGGAGTATTAAATTCTTTCAAGCATAACATTTATGAATATCATGAGATATAATAAAAATTAAGATTACTGTGGATACATGTTTTATTCTTATTTTTACTTAAATCAAAACTTAAAAGAAAACTACTCAAAAATTTATTGACAATAATTAGCTTAAATACAGCAGAGTTTGAATGAATGCATGTTTTTGTTTAAGATGATGGCCAGCAATTTAATATGTACACTGTAGTGTCTAGTTGAGGATTTATGCATCTGTAGTAGAACTCATGCCAACTGAATTAACAAAGTGATTGTATAAGCCATGAATCTCATTTTCACTAAACTGGATTTGACAAATTGCATGACATTCTGCCCAGGAAACTTGATATTTATATTGTTTACCACAATCAACAAAAATGAAACGCAGAGAAATTCAACATCTGACATTTTTATCTGTGTATTCCACTTTTTTTTCTTGCTAATCATTGCTTAATTCTGGAATATGTTTCATGCTTTCTTATCCCTTTAATTGTAAAGTTTTGTACAATCTTCTCTAAGTAAAGTAAATGTTCACACTGCATAAAGACTTACATCTCCTCCCATTAAAGTTGAAAACTGCAGTGGAAAAACTATTTTTTTAAAACATTTAAGAAAGCTCGTGATTAAACTGTGTGTAAGGTAAAATAAAATTTGGTGCTGCACCTTTTGAATCAGGATCTCTATCTATTGGTTTGATTAAGATGCCATGTTTGGCTTGTTTAATGACATTTGAAGGCAAATTACATTGGCTGTAGCTCCAATAGGAACAGTTAACACCTGTAGGAATTAAGCCTTCATCATGCATGCACCAATAAATACTAAATAATGATTGTGTACATTATCAGTGGCATTTATTGGACACTGGAGAGTGTGACTGAAATTCCATTTTCAGATTTCTGCAAAGTGCATTTATGAGGTATAGCTGTTGTCTGAGGTGACTCTTTGTACCAGCCTGGACACTTATTTCAAATCCTTCATCTCAAACTCCACATTGGTGGCTATGCCTTTCCTCTCCTTTAACTTTTGCTCCAATGTTTCCCAAACTCTCCAGGACTCTCTGTAGAAAAATTGTTTTCTTTGTGCAAAGAACGTTTTAAAAAGTCATTATATTTTGCCACTGAGATATGGGTGTCACTTTTGACTCTAGTGTAATCTAATCTACCAGGATGGGTTTGAAAGTTGCTGGAAGAGCTAGCTATAGAGTGCATTGTCAGTATAATTGTTTTAAATGTTGTGAATTACTTCAATGTACTTTGCGTAAAATGTTTTGAATCTTCTCTAAAAATATGCTGAAGGAAGGTTAAACATCAAGAACAAAGCCAGTGTTCTCAAATTCAGAGAAAGACTGTATTTAGAGTTGAGAAGCCAAGCACTCAACAGTTCAGGGAAAGGTGCTTGACAAATGGGACAGAACCAGAGTAAATTGTCTGCTGCAACTGGCATTTATAGGAAGAAGGTGGTAGGAATTGGCTATAATTGGCAATCATGATAAATAAATGGCAAAATAAGAAAATGACTTAAGTTGAAAAGTCTTAAGCATTTTTCTATGCAGCTTTACTTTATTGGGTAGGTGATATTATGGATAAGGAAAGTGAGTGTACCTGTGATGAGAATTATAGAAGAGGTTTTGGTCTTAAAGTCAGTGAGTGGGTTTTTATGGGGGTCTAGATAAATGCTGAGGAGATCCAGCGTTTTCCTAGAAAAGCATAAGATGGTGTGCATTTTTTATAGAACAATGTGCTTTCTAGAACGTATTATCTAAAGCTCATGTTCACTGTATTAACAATCTGTTGATTTAATTTTGACTATTTGACAGTATCGGGAAAATATTAAGTAGCAATTCCTCTAAGCATTATATATAATATTATATAAGCAGCATGAACATATATGTGTATATATAAGTTAGCATATGTGTGTACATGATAATATAGTGTTGAATAAACTTATGGTAGTTTTTAAATTGCTGCACTAAAAAAACAATGATTTTTTTTACTTTATTTATTAATTAAATCTGTTCCTTGAAAATTTCACACATTTATGTATAGCATTCATCCTGACTCCCCCTCATCTATTTCCCTGCCTCCATACCCCTCCTTAACTATCTTTTCAACATTCACACATTCTCTTATACATCGAGATCTTAAAGCATCAATCTGAATACAGAATAGTGATCATTAGAGTGTAAGAAGACTCCTAACAATTGGAGTAGAGGTGTCTCTGACTGTTTTGCCTGGTCGTAGGACATTTTTCTTCCTACTGAGTTGCCTTACCTAATCTAGTTATGAGAGTTTATGCCCAGTCTTATTGCATCTTGTTATGCCATGTTTGGTTGATATCCCTGGGAGGCCTGCCTTTTCTGAAGTAGTAGACTAGGGGGCGGGCACTGGGAGGAGGGGAAGAAGGGGAGGCTGTAGTCGGGATGCATTGTATAAATAAGATGAGAATAAATAAAATAACTGAAAAAACAAACAAACATTATGTATAGTATAAGAAATACATGATACTAATATAAAATGTAAAATGCATTATAATATGTATAAATAACATATACCCAAATAATATTTTGACTATTCATTTCTTATGCCTCTAAGCAGGTGTTTCTTAAGCCACAAACATAGAGTGAGCTTGCTATATCATGGGAAATACAATCAGTTTTCATAAAACATCTAATGCCAGCCTTATAATTTTGGGACCACCTGACACTTTCACATTTCATAATTTTTGCAAAATAGATGCTCTTAAAATATCTCAATGAGAAAGCTATATGCCAATAATATTGATGCCTGCATTATCCTTGTGTTACTGATAGTTTGTGTTTTATCTTCTGAAATGAGTATTTGAAAGACTTTTTTATGTGCTCTGACTGGGTAGCTTGCTATTTTTTTCTTGTTGAGCTATAGAACTTTCTGTCCTTCTGTATTCAACCCATGGCAATGGTCTTTTTCAGTTATATACTTTGTAGCTATATTCTTGCTGTTTACTTTCCTGTACCTTTTAAGAACAAATAGATTTTCAAAAATTTAAATATATATCCACAAATTTATAGTCAAATACTTCAGGGTATTTTGAAATGTATGCTGTACATGAAAATTTTCAGCTGGGGTGTGCAATATTCCACACAATCATCATTTTTTGTGAGATGAACATTTAAAAAAATCTCTACACACTATACATGTTTAAAAATGAATAAAGGCAATTTTCCTCATTAATTCCCTTTATATTATTCCCCTCCCTTAAAATACCGTCCCCTTCCAGGTGGCTATGTTTGGTTTTCTGTCTTCTGTAGGTACTTCAATGTAAATGCACAATTATAAGATTAGAACTTCTATCCAGACATGAGATACAACATGTGACATTAGTCTTTCTGGGTCTTGGTTACCTCACTCAGTACAATCATTTCCAGGAGGGACTGTTTCCTAGCCAACTTATAGTCCATATGAGTCCCACAACAATATAGATTATCAATATAACCTTTGGTTAGCTCTCAGGGGTCTAAGGTGGGCCTCTATTGTTGAAGAAAGGAATAGGACTCATGATTCAACCTGGATCTCACATGAAAAATTCTTTCCTCAGTCTATCTTCCATGGTTCCAGAAAATACTACTCAAGTAACCAAAGGAAGAAAGCAATTAAATCATCCTATCCAAATGCAGCACCTATAAGACATCAATCGTAGCAAGGTATGTATAGAGGTTAAATATGTGGTACACAGATACTGATGGTAACCCACAACTGTCTAACTGCACTTAAGGTACACACAGCAGGAGCAAGATCATAGCAAGTACTGAAAACCTAGCCAGCTTCCCATTGTTAATGAGGTCATAGATATTATGAAAGTTTCTATTACAGCCACTTTGCTAGAACAGCATAATTCCTTACTTTATTATTTTGTCTTTTTTTATGGCGTTTATTCTGACAGGTCCAAGGTGACATCCTATTGTGACTTTCATTTGCATTTCCCTGATGGCTAGTCATGCTGAACATTATTTCCATCTTCAAGCTGACCACTGTGTCATTTTTTGAGAAATGTCTATTTAGCTCCTTGGGACAGTTATAAATTAGATTATTTGGTTTTTATGTTATTGAGTTATTTAAGTTCCTTATATATTTTAGATGTCAGCTCCATGTCACAAATACTGTTTGTAAACAATTTTTTGTACTGTGTAGTTTATCTCTTCACTCTGTTTGTGATTTTCTTGGATATGTACAAGTGTTTTAGTCACACATAATCCCATTTATATATTTTCCGCTCTTTTTGCTTTTTCTTCTATGCTTACATAAAAAAATGACCCATTACATTGTCACCGTTTTTTATAGAAATATTATTTCCTTTAGGGCTCTGATAATATTAGCTCTTAAATCTAAATCTTGACCCAAATTTGAATTCATATATATATACCATCTGATATAAAGGTCTAATTTAACTTTCTGCATATAAGTATCGACTTTTCCTCAACATTGTACATGGAAGCTGCTGCCCTTGCCTACTGTATTTTGCCACCAACTAAAAATAAGTTGATCATAATGTGAAGATTTGTGCCTGGGCAATTTGCAATTGTCCTCCTAACTATTTGTGCAACGTTCTGTCAATGTATGAGGCTGTCTGATTACAACATTTTTGCAATAGAGTTCTGATTAGTCTTGTGGTAACACCTCCTGCACTCTTCTTAATTTATATTGCTTTGGATTTCTGGGGATTTTATACCATTTCAAATCTTAGGTGTTTTCTGTTTCTCTGAGGAATGTCACCAGAATCCACACATCATTTTGCCAGATGTTTTACAGCATTTCACCTCCCAGTCTATGGGCACGGGTTATCTTTCTGTCTTCCAAATCTTCTGTTATTTTTTTTTCTTGTTTGCTTTTGTTCCCAGTGCCTATATCTTTATTGGTTAAATTTGTTCAACTCTATTGTATCATTGTTGGTATCCACTGAAGGTAGAATTTCCTTTGTGTTTCCTTTTTGTATAGTTCAGTCAACAAAGAGAATCAATGCTGTTCATATATGTGGATCTATCCTGTTCATGTATGTGGAAACTTAAATCATTTGTTTTTGCCAATAAGTTCTGGAGGGAGGAGCATTTAGGCTTCTCTTTAAGCAAGAAGCTGTTGCTTGAAAAGAAGGACATTTAGTCATTTATTTTCCAATCTGAATTCCTTTATTTTCATTTATTCATCTTACCTAATTTCTCTGTATTAACCTTCACTGCTGTACTGAATACATGTATCCACTGTGGCATCCTTGCTTTATTGATGGTTCTAGGAAAACAGCCTTGAAAATCTATAGTCTGTGCTCCATCTGATCATAAAAACAGAAATCCAATGCCATCAGAGTTTAACAAAGATCATCCTTAAAGACATATCTTATTTGTATTGCTTTATTTTTTCTAAACATTTTATTACATTTATTTATTTAGTAAGGGGAGAGATAGGCACATCCACAATGTACAAGTAGAGGTCAGAAAACAATTTCAGAAGCAGATTGTTCCTTTCCACCATATGATTTCTAGGGATCAAATCAGGTCATCAACTTTTGTTGGGAGACATGTGGCCTAGTTTCTGATCAGCATGAGTGCTTGTCCAATGGGTCTCCACAAGACAAAATCCATGGAAATGGTCTCTCACTTGGTGAGAACCAGTGGAACTCAGGTACATCATAGAATGCTGCTGAGACAGCACGGCCTGCATGCTCTCTTCTCGATGATAATATTGGTGATTCTTTGGGTGGTTTTAATTTTGCTTTGTCTTATCAAAGATCAGCCGTTATAGAGAGGCTTAGCCATGCAAGATCTTTTGTAGGACAAGGGAAGTTAGAGAAATACAAGCTAACTATATGAAAGCAGCTTGTGAAGCTTTGGGCAAATAACCCCTACTTCTGTAAATGTGCTTTGTTTAGTTTTGAATGAAATTGTTGTTCTTGAAAATGTATGCCTTTGTTTACCACCTTTTAGCTTTGTAGGGACAGAATGTGCTTGGCTCGATATTTAGACAAGCTAGCAAAATGCTAAGCATTGTTTTTGTTTTAAGAGACGTTTTGTTGTAAAAGATGGGAAAAAAAACATACTTGACATATTTGTTTTTGTGAAAGCTTAACGCTGGAGGATGGGGTAAACATGCCTGTTTTGAAGTATAAATAAAGATGGCTCAAGCTATTCAGGGCCAGCCACTTGTGTGAAACTCATCTGTTAGTCAGATAATTCTACTTCACTTTTTCACCCCAAGGCCTTTTCCCAGTCTCAGGACTTGAACCTGGGCTGTGGCAGGACCATGACAAGTTACCTGGTGAGCTAACCCCCTGGTCCCTTGTACTGCTTATCCACAGATTACAATTACCTACCAAGATTGGCCTCTCTGGAAATTTCTTCAGCTCAACCAAGCTAAAGTATTTATTAAAATATTTTAGTTCATGCATTCGGTGAGAACTATTATGCATATCTGGAGCTACAGTCTTACAAAACCTATCAAAGAATTAACTATGACGATTCTATTATTATAACAGTTTCTTACTGGAGTCAGAGTGTATCCTACAGTTGTTCAGCAAAGTCTTTTATCTTGCTTGAGCTAGTTAGAACTATATTCATAATGACATTGTTTACATAATGAGTCAAAAGATAATGTATTTAGTTGTTTTCACCATATAATACAGTTACATGCTTAACCAGCACCTTAACATACATTTAAAAATATTAAAAAGCACAGATGATGATGATTCACATCTAAGATCTGCCATTGTCTTTTCAAAGTTAATAAAACTCTAACCAGAACTGTTGATTTAAGGCAATGAACTCTAAAATATTTAAACCTATAAGCTTCAATAACTTCATTTATATTTGCCAATGTGGACAGAATTTCAGTCAAGGTATAGAATGCTATCCCAACAGGATGTAAAACTACAAAATAAGATTCTGTTTTTGAACATACTAAATTTAAACAAATCAAATGTTGATATTATAATATAACTCTATAGGGAAAGGTCAATATTTAAATATTGAAGACCAAAGTTGAGAATAACACAAATCAACTCTTTTTGGTTTTGTTTTGGTTTTTTGGGGGGTTTTTTTGTTTTTTGTTTTTGTTTTTGTTTTTTTTGAGACAGGGTTTCTCTGTGTGGTTTTGGTGCCTCTCCTGGATCTCTCTCTGTAGACCAGGCTAGACTTGAACTCACAGAGATCCACCTGGCTCTGCCTCCCGAGTGCTAGGATTAAAGGCGTGCATGACCACTAACCAGCCATAAATAAATTCTAAAGAAATGGAGAGAATTCTGAATGACTTTCTAACTAAAAGATCTAGACTAAAAGAAATTAGTATTCCAACTAAAGATGGCAAATCAGGGAAATAGAATCATCTATGTTTCCTCCTGGGCACATCAAATAATGAGTATTGTAAAGTAGAACTCTCTTAATGAAAACAAATGATAGAAGAGAAAAAATAAATAAAAGTTCCAAAAGTAAAAATTAAGGAGACAAATTTAGAAATAAACATGAAGAAGCTGAGTTCAGAAATGGAAAAACAAAGAGGCAACATCATCTAGAGACAGTGACTTCCATGTTTACATAACAATTTTCACGTATGTTACATTTGCAAGTATGGTAATCAGACAAATTTTAACATTTTCAGAAAAAAATACACTGCTCAATTAAAGTATATGCTAGAGTGGCACTGTTAAATCTCTTGGCATTGAGATGTATTTCACAAACCATCTGCCTGCTGATGTATCTATCTAGCAGTTTTTCAATGAAATAAGAATAATTTTTAATGGTAATACACTCTCCAGCTGAGGCTATAGAGATGAACAAGACATCCAGATGATGCAGAGTTCAACTATTTCAAGACATTTTCCTAGTGAAATGTGTGTTATATATTTCTCATCATTCATCCCAGGTAAAATTTAATTGATATAATGTTATCTTTAAACAACATTGAAATTAAAAGGATATATTTTAATTTACAGAGTAAAGTTATCCTCAAAATTGTGAAGTGAGTTTTGCAAGTTTTAGATTTTATATCAATTGGCAAATTTTAAAAGTTTATAGATAAGTGGTTGCATTTTGAACATTTATTTGTGCATTTATTTACAAGTAAAATAGATTAAAGATATAAACTATCTCTCAGTTTTAGTGAATTTATTTTTTTCTTATTAAAGGGAAATAAAATAGTTATTTAATTGAGTGGTATGAATACTGAGTCATTTCTCTGAAATTCAAAATAAAATGTCTTTAAAATGTGTCTGAAAAAATAAAATTTTCCAGATCATCTGCAAAGTGGCATACATAAAAACTGCCACGTGAGTATGTTTTTATTTTTTTTCTAAATGTGAATAACTGTGAAGAACTGAGGGCCCATTCCAAATGAGTCTTCTGAGTGCAGATACAACATACCTGCTTTCAGAGTTAAAGTTCTTGAACTGATTATTCTTCACTAACACAAATGTGTGTTTCAGTTAGTGCACTGCAGTTACATCACTAACAAATACAAGAAAAACTGTGACATAATATTGCTAAAATGTGTCTAAAGGAGAGAAAATCCACACTTCCTGCTCTCGCTCCTCAGTCTGTCACTAATGGCACCCCTGAGATTGCTGCCACGCTTCAATTCCGCTGCTTGTTCATCCGCATCCTGATGTACTGCTCCCCACCCTAGGCTGAGAATGACACCCTCTAGCCTTTCTGCCATATTCTTACAGAGAAATATGGCCATGTTCCTCTTGCTTCTATTCATGGTTCATTTGAAGAGTACAGAAAATGATTTTTTATAATGTCACACAATGTAAATAAGAAGTGTAACTGTCCTGTGCATGTGGTTTACGCCTTAATTTGTTTAACGGTGATTTTCCAGGATATATCTCAAGTTCTGGTATGAAATGAGGCTTAGAGTTCCCCTAAAAATCCTCAAAGTATGCCTTCCATCTACTCACAACTGAAGAAAAATATTCACATTCAACAAATCACTTCTATCATGGGGATTCATATTAAGTCTTGCCCTTTGTGTGTATATATCCCCATGAGTGTACCTGTGCCTGGGTAGCATCTATCATGTACATATCTACATTGTCTCTTGTACTATGTACTTTTGAAAACTACAAGTTTGCCTGTCTTTTGTCATCTTACATATGGTCAGTTGCTAGTGAATGGTAGAAATCTATCTTGAAATTCTCATGATATCAAAAAGTCAGGTGAAGAACTGAAAATTATGTTTCATTAAAGTATGTTTTAAATGTATTTTACTAAGCAAATAAACCTAACTATATGAGATTCTATTATTTGCACATGAGAGACATTCTTCTCTAAATTAGAAGCAACACATCTAGAGAATTAGGAAGAAATTTTTATGTGTGTGTTTGAATTAAACATAAGTTACTGAGGTAGATTATTTGAGAATAGTGCTAGTAGGTGCTAGCATTTATAGTGGTAGCATTTGCATTTTATTTTACTAGAACTTAAACAGACAATACACATCAGCAAATAGCTTTTAGATTTCACTAAATAGCTACTTTATTCCCAAATGCATTATGTGCAGCCATTATAATCCAAATGTGATGGCTTCTAGTGAATGCAAAATATTACAAGACTGACTAGTTTTATTCTTGTTTTTGTTCCACTGAGTATAATATGACATACAATGACAGATAAAGGTTTCCTTGAAACACATATTTTACATACGTTTCCATCACCAATTTTCTAAGCATGAAGTTGAACCTGTCAAATTATTAAAAGAAAAATAAACAAATGCAAGGGCTTCTTAACATTGATCAAAAGAGCTATCCTAAATCTGGAGGACAAGGAAGCCATTTAGAAGACTGCCAGAGGCACAGAGAGGCGTCCAAATTTCCTGCGTTTGCTTTATCTGTAAAGGAGTGAGTCACGATAAAAGTGCGCAATAGGATTCTGCAGTGGTGCTGTCTTGCAATTTCATTATCAAAATAAATATTCTTCACTGAATTACGTTTTAAGTAGTGAGAGAAGAGGCGTTGAGGGTACCACTAGAACTCTATGAGGCCTGCAATGTTCCTCATATGCAAACCAGTGGAAGGTGGACAAGTCCATACACGTCTCTGTATGGAACGATTTCAGAGCACTTGCTTGAAATGATTGTAGCAAATTTACTAAAAGATTAACAACTGTTAGTTATTTGAACAGCAACAACAAAATCCCTCAAAAACTTGCCCACGAAACATATTTGAAAGTATTATTACATATAGTACTGTTCCCACATTCACTGATGTCAATATCACACTGTTTTCTCAATGTGAAATTCAATGATGGTGCACTGGAAATTTTATGAGTGTTTTGTTTTCATTCATATTAGGCAAGTCCTGGAGTACTGCACTGCATTCTCATACTCAAATGAGTACAAGGGCCAATACTTATATTTAAAAGAACTGAAAAGAAGCCTGTTCTCACAGAGTAAACTTGGTAGTAAAGAAGCTTTCTAGTAAAGAAACCCACTGATATATTCTTTAATTCCCGTAATTGCTTTTTCAAAGCCTTAATTTCTCACATAAATGTGTAGGGCTAATGGCACACTAGCCTTATATGCTTCCAAAGATCAGGAAAAACATCAGATTAGATGATTCATGGAAAAGTGTAATGAACAAATGACAATGTAATGGACGTCATCATCATTAGTAAAACAACTCTAAGAGTAAAATATGTTGACTTTTATTAAACAAATTATAAAAGAGGGCTTTTAAACACACCAGCGCAGAATGCATAAGGTTCTACAGACATGTGCTCCATGTGTCAATGTCAATGTCCTGTGACTACCTCAGTAAAATTTTGACCGTATGCTTATATTAGATATTTTTTAATAATTTTGAGTTACCAGAAATTTTTCTTTCCATGTAAGATAATATTTCCATTATTCCCAAGTAAAAATAGTAATAAATTCTATCAACCAGTAATCATACATATATCATAAAGTTAAATAAGATCTGTTGTAATTACAAGTTGATAATAACTGCTGCTAATTTTATGGTAAAGATGGGGGGTGAAATGTGATATACTGTCTATAAAATCACACATGGAAAATGAACAAACTTATAATGAAATTAAACATGTTTGCAAGTTAAAACATTTTCTGCATCAACATGATTTTCCCAATCACTATGGTAAACTGAATGATCTTATAGTTAATTTAGGATGTTAGATGTTGTACAATCACAATTTTGTTTGGCGTAAGATTTGGGTAGTGAATCAAGAAAAAAAATTCTTCCAAGGATTAGAAAAGGAAATGTGTTTTGCCAAATTTGTTAAATAAAGTTGTTAGGTGTCAGTATTAAATTCAGAAAGAGTAGCATGAAAACAAAAACTCAATGGCAATTTAAATCATTAGCAAAGGTCTGTGGAGATGGCTCAGTGTGTAAAATGCTTGCCGTGCACCTGAGGAGCTAAGCAATGCTAGACATATTAGAATACATCTTCAATGCTAGCTCTGCTATGGTGAGAAGGAATCCCTGCAAAATCATCTGCTAGCTAGCCTGGCATAAGCAGGGGCAAGCATGAAGGGAGTTGGTCTCAAACTAGGTTGAGATTGAGGCCCATAACCAGACCGAGTACAGCACACACATGCCTGTTCTTCAACTGTAGACAGGAACACACTAATACATCATATACACAAACCAGATAAAAATAAAATTGTTAGAATGAAGCAAGAATTCTCAATATGAATAATTTTAAGACTTAAATCCATGTATTTTACACATTATAAGCGAATTGGGATTATTTTTGAGATGGAATAATGTTTAACATTAAATATCAATGTTCACACTTTAATGTAAAAGTAATATTAAGCTTTGTTTAAGTTTGTAGTAAACCCAAACTTAAAGAATAGTTAACAATGAGTTGAAGCTCATTACTTACATTTTACAAAAAAGAACAAAACACACAATTTTTTACAAAAATTGTGTTAATACTATTCCCCTCTGAAACCTCCACAGTACCCTCAATGGTGCTTTCATCCAAGACCCTACTAGAATGGACCATTAAGCCTCACTAACAGCATTTAACCAACTTCTTATTCTACAGTGCCAAATTTTTCACATTTCTCCAAATAACAGCATGGCCAGGCCTGTCACAGCAAGAGATGTTTGTGTCTTGTGACCAACTTCTGTCTTAGTTACTTCTTTACAGCTGTGACAAAACAATACTATGACAAATTCATACTTACAAGAGAAAGACTTTATTCCAGCAAGTGAGTCCATGATCATCATGGCAGGCAGGCAGACTTGGCACTGTAGCTACAGCTGAGAGCTTACATGTTGAGACAACCCAGGAGATTAAGAGAGCTGAGTAGAGTATAGGCTTTGGAAATCTCAAAATCCCACTCCCAGTAACATGCCTGCTCCAACAAGGCCACACTTCCTGATCTTTCCCACACAGTTCCACTAATTATGGACCAAGCATTCAAATATATGAGTCTATGGGACCCATTCTTATTAAAAAAAAATCACCATAACAGGGTAGGGCCATTGAGTCCTATTTTTTTCTCTAAAACAGATTTTGAGCTTTCTCTCTCTCTCTCTCTCTCTCTCTCTCTCTCTCTCTCTCTCTCTCTCTCTCTCTCTCTCTCTCTCTCTCTCTTTCTCTTTCGTGTGATTGGAGTAGCTAGATATGAATAGGCAGTGGAATCCCCTGTAATTATTTGTTAAAACCCCTTCACCGGCTATTCACCAAGAAACAAGTAAGTTTAACATACATATTTTAGTGGCTGCACTCATCCTTATCCTTAAACTCACTTTAAAGTTCAGGAGTCAGTGAAAGATGTTTCTTAGAAGGAGCAGGAAACTTGCATTGGAAGTTGGGGGCTTCAGCTTGGACATGTAATGGAGAACTGGCATTCCATGTCTGACAGTGAGACAGGAAGCATAAACTAACACTTGAATCCTGAGAAATACTGGGATTAGATTTTGTGGTGTTCTTCCCCAAAGAATAGCAGCTCCGATCTTTCTGAGAAACTAGGCCTGGGAAATTTCTTTGTGCCATGATGACTGAAATACAGGTAAGTGAGTGCCTGGAAAGGAAGGAGGCATCTGGCCACCTGAACTTCAACAGAACCTCATAATTGTTTCGGGAAATTCAAATCCCAGCTGAATCTTGCCCTGCTGGGCAAGTTTGCTACTTTAAAGATGGAACATAGAGAGAAAGTCTGTGTTTCACAAAGAGCCAGGTGAACTTATGCATAAAGCTACAATCATCTGAGATTCATATGTTTTTAAATTTCTACTTACTAAGGCATTGAGTTTCCTTATTGATGCAGTTGTTTTTCAATAAGTCTTTCTGTCCACTAGTACCAAAATATACAGACTAATTTACAGTTAAGGGCATCATCCAATAGCATACAATTCAGATAAGTTTCCTCCTATTTAGGAAAATGAGAACAGAAAGGCAGAATTTTATCTAATTGTCAATAATAAAAAACATATAAAAATAATATTTTACGCTAGCTCAATATAACTGCAAATTGTTTGTATATTTGTCTTTTTTTTCAAACAACTATTCTGTGCTTGCTCTCACCATCAGTATCACAAATAAAATTTTTGCTCATAGGCTGGGAGATAAGCATTCTGTAAGTGCTTGCCCCAAAAGCTTTGGGACCTGACTTTGATCACCAGCACAGACCAAAAGCTCAACATGGTGGGAAATGACTATAATCCTAGAACTGGAATGTTAAGACATGTGATTTCCTGGAACCTGTTGGTCTTTCTTGGCAAGTTCTGGGCCAGTGAGTGACCCTCCTTCAAAAAAACATGGTCCTCAAAACTGTCTAGTGTATGAGAATTGACAATCAAGTTTCATCTCTGACCTGCATATGCACACATATACACATACACATACCCTTGCACCCATACATAGAAGATGTACATGTACATGTACACACACACACACACACAAACCACAAATGCACGCACATGCACATACACACACACACAATATGATTTTACTAAGAATAGAGCAAAAGGTTGTATTTACACATTTGAAAAGAAAACACAAAAATTGAATACATTATGCAAAATAATTTTCAGACATTTAAAATACAAATCTAATAGATTCTAATTTCCCAAGTACATTTAATCTATAATAGTCTTCTTCTTAAGAGGCAGTAATATTTTTAATATTGTAAAACATACCAAGTACTGTGCAAAGTACTTGGAATAAATGAGAAACCAAGTATACCCTCATGTAGCTTAGAACTACATGTTTAGGCTGGTCATATGATGATAAAGTAGTGATTGTTTTTATATTCTTCATACACACATGTCTTACAGTATAAGAAATTGAGGTTCATATATTGTTACATTATATATATGCAACACAAACATATATAATGTATCATATATTATGCATAAAATGCAACATTATATATAGTGTATATATAATTATACATATAATATAACACTGTATATGCAAATGTTTGTAACATTTTAAAATCTTACCTGTATTAGAATATCAGTCTTTGAAGTTTTTCTCTTTCTTTTCAATCTACTGCTGTTATGAAACACTAGCAAAACTCATTTGGGGAGGAATGGGTTTATTTGGCTTACATTTCCCTATCACAATTCATCACTAGGGAAATCGGGACAGGAACTCCAGCAGAAAGGAAAGGTTTATTTCATCTTATCTTTCTGAGTAACAGCTCCTCACTGGGGGAAGTCAGAGCAGCTGGAAGTCAGGCAGGAAGCTGGAGGCAAGAACAGAAGCAGAGACCATGACAGAATGCTGCTTAGTGGCTTGTTCCCCATGGCTTGCTCAGCCTGCATCATTATATGGTCCAGGGCTACCTGCTCAAGAATGCATTGCCTACAGTGGACTTTCCCACATGTCCCATATCAACAATTAATTGAGAAAATGCTCCAAAGACCCAACTGCAAGATAATCTGATGAAGGCAATTTCTCAACAGAGATCCCCTCACCCAAGATATGCCTAAGTTTGTGTCAAGTTGACAAAAATTAACCAGCACATTTTTTCTTCTCTTTGGTAATATGAACCTTAAATAAAATGAGGATTTGACTTCATTCCCAATTTTCTTGAATAAATGTCTGACACTTTTTAAAATTTGATGTGTGAAATTCTATTATACTGTCTTTAAAATTACTATTGAATCTCCACACTGAAAATATATCCATCTAGATCACATGACAACTCAAAGATTAGAATGTAAAAAGTGAAAGAATATTGTCCTATGTTCAATCTTTGATTCTCCTTCACTACTTAATTATTTGATTAAAGCAGACATGCTTACTTCTATTTCTACCAAGCAAAAGTGTTTTCTGACAGCACTTGAACATTCTGCCTGAAATTAAGAGGAAAAAAAATTTTTGAGGCTTAGTTGGTTACATTTATAATTTCTTAAATAGAAAGTTTGACATACTGAGTATTGTCTAAAGCTATGTTTCATTGGAAAGCCATTCCTCATAGGAAATAAACTCTACAGTACTTTTAAAGACAAATTCAAAAGTGTGTATTACCCTAAGATGAGCACCACACTAAAATTCATGTGTATTCATGTATTATCGATTAAATAAATAGACCTAGAGATTTGAAAGTTATAAAGAAAGAGCATGTTTTATTTGGCTTCATGGGTTGCAAAAATGAACAATGGAAGACAAAGACAGAGAGTAACAAGATCCATCAGAGCATTTCCAGATTATCATCACCTACAAACCCATGAAGTGTTCATAGCAGAGTGGCCTTCAATAGCAAGATAGATAAGATAAATTTTATTTAGACAATAAGTTAAGTTGGTTTCACTAATTACATATTTATAAATATAAGACATTAAATTATCAGAGTATTTTGCCAAAAATACTTCCAAATTTTATTTTTTTTTTAATGGCGTTTAACTAAAATGTCATTGGGGAAACAAGAAGGGGGAAGAAGTTTGATAAATAACTAACAAAAAGATTACATATTTTATCATCTATATTAATAATTTAATTAATAAATACTTTAAAGTTTATACAAAATGATGTAAATTCTTTTGTTTCCTAGAAATCTGTCATCACTTCTTATTCCACTCCAAAGAAACAAATAACCATAACATCAGCCCTAATTCTGTAGCCATATTAATATAAACAATGCAAAAAGGCATCATTTAAAATGTTTCTTCATGTTCACTCAAAATCTAAATAAAAGCAATGTTGAAGATTCCTCATCAAATATTAGTGTCTTCAAATGAGAATTTAGTGAATAAGTCTGTCCTCACATGCAAAAGAACTGTAACAACATTACTCTGCCGTATCAAGGAAAGTAAGTTCCCAGACTTGACTGAGGCAGCAGAGGTCATACATGATTCATTTAAGGAAAAGTATTTATGTTATTAATGTGAAGGCCATGAATTCAATATTTGATTTCAACCTAAATTGTATTTTTCTTCTTTATTCACTGATGTCAGTTGTGCTTTCAATTATCTAGACCACTGTCTAGAATTTTGCAATGTCTTTTAAGTTCCCAGTACGACCAACATCTACTAGAATTTTAGACCTTCAGCTCCTATTGGTATATCAAGGAGGACTCCTGTTGGTTAGATGGAATTTTTATTCACATATTTATCAAAAACTGTTACTTACAGTAAAGCTAAATCATTCAGTTCATTTTATAAAGATAGTTTTTAGGAAGTTGGCAGATTGACTGCTGTCATAGTTATTGTCAAAATAAAAGTTAATTTAGTGGCCTGGCAAGATGCCTCAGTGGGTCAAGATGTTTACTTTCAAGCATGACTACCTGAGGTCAATCCCACATGATAGATGGAAAGACCCACCTCTTGCAGATTGTTCTCTGACTTCCATACATACACATGGCATGCCCCTCATTAAAAAAATAAAAACCAAGCCTATATTATTAATAATTTTATTTGTTTTTTTAACTCAGCTTAGTTTTTTTATACCTGACATGAGGCTATTATTTTTTCTACTTTTGTAATTCTTTTCTGTTCAGTGTTTATAAATTACAGCAATATGTGATATTACTTGATTTTTTTCTTGGTTTACTTATATTTTAAGATCCCTTTTATTTTTTCTGTTGGCCAGTTTCCCAATTTACAAGTGATAATAATCTCTAACATCTTTAATAATCTCTGTCATTGCTCTTGATTACATACCATAGATGTGTACATGGTAGGACCCAAATTTGAAGACAACAGACATCGGCTGCAAGACATAAAGAATCAATTTCAAATTACCTGAGCAATTTCCTTTTTGCTGGCCATCTTTCATAGTGCTGGAAGGTGCTCTGCACATTGCGAGGAGAGAAAAGGTCTTTTGTAGTACTGGTCCCTAAATGCCACAATATCTAACTGCCAGGCAAGTTGTGTCTCCTGGTTCAACAGTGTCATGAGTTTTATGGGGTATTCAACTGCTTTCATTTGAATTTAGGGCCTTATCTACTATAGGAAATGTATTTCTTGTACTGAAAACCTGCCCCAAAGCCCATGGCTGAGGAGGACCGAGGCCCTGGGGGGAGGCTGCTGTTGTTACTTGGCTAACGGGTCATGTTGTCACAGTGCATTCTAAATATCTATGTTTGTACCTGTAGACCAGGGTGGATCGTCATGTTGGTCAGAAAAGTTTCTTTTTACAGTGAGTAGAAGTCAATACAGAGACACATAACTGGTTAAAGGGCTGAAAATAAGAGACTTTGTGCTCAGCTCTAAATGTGACATGATTATCAATACCCCACTAAGACTCAGGGAACAAGAAAGAGGAGATTGAAAGAATGTAAGAGCTGGAAGATGAGGAAGAGTGCTATTAAATGTTATTTTCTGCACATAATATTGCTGTTACACTCAGAAACTCATGGCAGCAGTAGTTAACTGCCAAAGACTGAACAAAATCAAGGCAGTTAAAAATTCTGCCACGGTGAATTTAAGAATTAAGAATTAAGATCCATTCTGCTCTTGCAGATGATTAGACTTCGGTCCCAAGCACTTGGAGGAGGAAGCTCAGTCCCCTGTAACTTCAACTCCATGGTATCCGACAATCTCTTCTGGCCTCTGTGGATACCTGCATTTACTCACACACACATAAGCAGGCACGCACAAAGGGCAGGAGGAAGGAAGAGAGGAGGATCTGCGGTTGGTATGTAAAACGAATAAAACATTTCTTAATAAAAAATAAAGTAACAGAATAGTTGGGTGGTAGTGGTAAATGCCTTTAATCACCAGCACTCAGGAGGCAGAAGCAGGCAGATCTTTGAGTTCTAGGCCAGCCTGGTCTACAAAGTGAGTTCCAGAGAAGCAGGGCTACACGGAGAAACCCAGCCAGTCTCAAAAAAAAAAAAAAAAAAAAATAGAATAAAAATAAAAATAAAATAACATCTGAAAAAAAAGAAGAAAATTCTAGCCATGGTAGAATCAGAATAGGAGATCACAAGGTACCACTCCTACCTGAGGAGCTATAGGCAGTTGGCAGCTGATGATGTGATGAGAATCATTCTTCTTTGCTGGTCTCTGGTAGGTTGCCCATGATCCAGTAGATGACCACACAGTGATGCACATATGCTTAATGATAATTTGATTTAATGGGTTGTTAACAAATGAAGGGGGTATGAATTTGGGAGGCAGCATAGGAGATCATCCAGACCAAGTTTCAGGAGAAAAATGAAGGTGGTGACGGAAATGATTATGTTTCATTCTATGCATCTAGGAAGTTCTTAAAGAATAACTTTTTCAAAAGCTAGAAAGAGAATAAAATTTAAATAAAAATAGTCTCAGTATTAGATGTTGCCTGGAAACACCTAGGGCACTCTGAGTTTCCTTTACAGAGCCCTGAAAAAAAAAATGTTTCTAGAAAATACTAGCATGTTATTTGCCCATTTTGCTATCACAGTCACAAGATGACATGGTGTTTTCCAGAATATACATGACAGAAAATATTATCTTAGATACGACTGATAAGGACATTTAAGAGCCTTTTTTTCTATATTCACAATGTCAATTTTAAATTTATAGATATTGACAGAGATAATCCAGTGCTCAAAACATTTTTAAGGTTTGTAATAACTTGAAACTCCAAAAGGATTCTGCTGCAGTCCCGCTGCCACCCAGGTTCAAGTCCTGAGACAAGGAAGGGGCAAAGAAATGAGGTGTCTGACCAGAAGATGAGTTTCACACAAAGTGGCAGTCCCCAAGTAGCTCGAATTGTCTTTATACTAAAAAAAAAAAGCATGTTTTCCTCACCTCCAGTATTAACCTCCAGAAAAAAAAATACATTTTTTCAACTTTTACATCAAAACAGCTTTTAAACCAAAAACAATGATCAGCATTTTGTTTGCTTGGCTAAATATCAAGCCAGGCACATCATGTCTGCAGAGGTCCTTCCTCGGCTCAGGTTCAGGTCCTGAGACAGGGAAGGGGTATCAGCACAAGGAAACATTCTGACCAGCAGGTGGATTGCACTCAAGTGGCCCCAAATAATTTGAGCTGTCTTTATTTATACTCCAACACAGTTTTTTTCTACCAGACTTACATGAACAATTTTATTATTGACTCCTATTTTTGACTTTGAAGAAATATATCATATTTCAAGAACTACATCGTAATTATTATAAAAGCCCCCATTATTCCCCTTTATGAATTTCCAAATATACTTTCCCGCTGCCTCCAAAACCCTATTTTAGGCATAGAGTTCAGCATTTCGCAGGCTTAACTAATTATCGAGCCAGACACATCCTGCTCTTGCAGTCCTTATGTCAGCTGGTAGCTACTTCTGGTTACAAAGTTAAAAAGTAATAGACATGGGTACAACGCTTTAAGGACAACAATATTCAAACCCAAACACTTCTTTCATGTCTTCAAGATATGCTTTTATACAGTTTCCTTTTCTACAAGAGGGTCCCATGTCTCAATCTCTCTATAAAAGGCAGACTTTGATAAAGCACTCTGCCCATCCCATCATACCACAGTTCTTCCACCAATATAAGCTCCTGTGTATGGTAAAGATAGATCTTCCATCTCATATTTCACACTGCATTTTTCTCCATTGGATTATACTAGTTCCTAGCATTGATTCTATATGCTTGATGTCCAGAGAACTTACTCTCAACAGTTGGCATTGTGTGTATTCATGAGGCTTTCTCCCTATTCTGGGTATGCATGCCTTACTCTCCAGAACTGTGAGACATGGTTAATGTTCCAAGTGTCATTTTCTCATGTACTTAACTGCCTCTATTGATTCAGAAAAGTTCTCAGGACTAGTAGTCGTAATTAGTAATTCCAGACAAGAAATTTGGGAAGCATTAGCCCCCTGCTGATTCTAAGGGGAAAATATTAGGGAAAGAACAGAATTTTCAGAGGAAATTACAGCTGTTGCATGTGTGACTGACAAAGTAAAACTAAAAACTGCCTAAAGAATCAACAACATAATGAGGAAGCAAAGAGTCTGCAAGTTGTATGAACTCAGCAAAGTCCTATGCTGTCTAGTGGATGACTCGTCCTTGCCAACTGAGAATCTGTCTCCATGGGTACCTTGCCCTAAGGAAACACATTAGACAGGTAGTAATATGTGACCCGAGACTAGGCTGCATTCTCCTGACACCTATCCTTATTGTTTGAAAAAAAGAAAAAGACAAAAGAAGACTGTTACACGAATCTTAAAAGGTCTTATTAATAAAAACAAACCTGGAGCCAGGTACTGGCTTAAAGCCACAGCCACCTCACCTTGTCAATTCCTCAGCTGATCCTGTTTCTTCAGACTAGATGCCTCTCAGCTGAACTGTGCTGCTCAAAAGCCTAAAAACTTAACCAGGCTCTAGTTCCTCTTCCTCACACCTTAAATACCTTTCTGCTTCTTGCCATCACTGCCTGAGATTAAAGGTGTGAGTCACCATGCTTGGCTGTTTCCTGTGTGGCCTTGAATTCACAGAGATCCAGGCAGATCTCTGCTTCTGGAATGGTAGGATTAAAGGCATGTGCTACCACTGTCTAACCTCTATGTTTAATATTGTGGCTGTTCTATTCTCTGACCCTAGATATGTTTATTAGAGTGCACAATATTTGGGGGAACAAAATACCATCACAGAAGACATAGACAAAAGGTAGATTATTGAATCTACTTTTAGAAAGCAACTACTAGTTTTAAATATTTTACATTGGATTGGATTTTGTATATTGTATACAAATTATGTGTATTGATACCAATTTGAGATTGATTTTGTTAGAATATATTGTATATATATTTCTAATCCTGTTCAAGGTTTTGTATCTATACAGTTCATTTGATGATGTAATGCAATTTGCTAGTCCTTGAAAGTTATTTTTTACCAACTAATTAGGATATAAAGAAATAAAAGTTAGTAGTTAGTCATTACAATCAAACTTGTAGTCATCTTAGGTATGTTTTTAAGGTCAAGCAGAAATATATTTTAGATAGACAGGTTATCTTCAAATACTTCAGAAATCTACAGAATACGACATTTAAAATGTTTTAATAATAAAGAGGTTTTTTTTCTTTTTTTATGACTATGAGACATGTCTGCTCCTGGTAGCACCAATCTACTTCAGAGAAGATGGGCACTGAAGACTCTCCATATGGAGTTTATTTCACTGTGACAAAAGTTAGCCACTGGGCAAGAAAGTACTCTTGCATCGACTGCTGACAGTATGATGTACAAAATGGACATGCAGGACACAAAACAAAGGACTGCCGATCCTTGCCAAGACAAGGTAGGAAGGCTCTTTAGAAAATTTTACTTCACAGATGAGTCTGTCAGATATGCTAAAGGCTGAAGATGATGCCCCAACATTGCAGAGAAACCTCAGGTGACTGCCCAGGCAACAGGTTGTTTCCGTCATAACTCACGTTTTTTGGAAGTCACTTGTTTGCACTTCCTGTTTTACTAGGTAATATTATTTCCTTCTTGGGTCTCTGAGGGAGTTGATGATTAGATAGCTATAGTTACAGTTTTCCTTGTCAAGAAGTTCAGAAAAGAAACTCACTGAAGAGTTGTAAAGTGTATGAATTTGAAAGACATCTAAAGATAGTTTTCATTATGTAAATTAGGATAGAAGGTAAATTAGTTACAATCCTTTATAGGATAGATAATGGAATATTTTCTCTGAACTTGTCAAATGCAAATGGACTAGATGTTGTTGATATATTTATTACTTGTATATATTGTACTTAGTTATTGTGCTTACTGTATACAGCTTTTTTATATTAGTTATATTTCTTTATTATTTTAGACAAAAAGGGAGAAATGTGGTGATGTATTGTGTCCCCAAATACTATGCACCTAATAAAGTTTATCTGAGGATCAGAGGAAAAAGCCAGATGCTATATTAAACATAGAAGTCAGGCAATGGTAGCACACACCTTTAATCCTAGCATTAGAAGGAGAGAGAGATCCATCAGGATCTCTGTGAGTTAAAAGCCACACTGGGGAACAGAACCAAACATAGTGATACACTCCTTTAATCCCAACACTAACCATAGAGGTCTGGAGGTCTGTACAGACAGACAGGAAGTGATGTAGCTGGGTGAAGAGAGGAAATGAGATGGTAGAACAGAAAAGGTATATAGGTGTGAGTATACAAGAAGTAGGTGTCTTTGGAGACTTAGGTGTCGGTAAGGTGAGGTTGTTTGTGGCTTTTCCTATTCCTCTGATCTCTCAAGTTTTTACCCCATTATCTAGCTCTGGGTTTTTTTTATTAATAAGATCTTTTAGGATTTATGTTACAGTATACCTAAGTCTCTCTTTATGGAACCTGAGATGCATCAGTTCCCAATGAATTTTAGAGGAAAATATTGGAGAAAAATGGGGTTTCTGGGATGATTACATCTGTCACATGTGTTACTGAGAAAGTGAAACTAAAAGCTACCAAGAGAATTATCAACATTATGAGAGGGAAGAGAGCATGCAAGCTGCATGGTCACAGCAGTATTCTACACTGTTCCATGGTCCACTGGTTCTTGTGGAGTGAGAGACTTATTTCCACAGGCCTTGCCTCAGGGAGACACTGGGCAAGTAAGTATTCATTCATATGCTGATCCTAGGGCTCCAGACAGGATTCCCTAAGAACAAAGATTGATAAACTAAGGCTTGGTAAAGTTTATCAACTAACTTCTGTTTGGGTGTGAATTTCCAATTACTATGTAGTAAGTGTTCAGATTGATAGGATTCACTAAATTTCTTTCACATTTGCATTCATTATTTAATTATCAAATCAATGCCTATAAATACACTGTACATTTCAAAATAACTAGTAGAAAGGATTTTAAATGTTTTATATTTTTGTCAAAAGAGTGATAATGTTTGAAGAGAGGGAAACAATCTCCTTTTCTATAAATCCAAGATTACACATCTTATAAAAAAATTGAAATCTAACTTTGATCCAAAATTATATGTTCTTTTCCCAACATCATTCTACTTTAACAAGGAGTATAACGAAAAGCTAGCTTACAAATGCTATCCCAGGTACCGCTTCAGCAAGCTAATTAGCTCCTCACAGTGCTATATATGGAGCATAACAACTGAACTTTGCCAACCAATTCTTCATGATGTTACTAATGTAACACAGATACAGATAGTTTTATATATATATATATATATATATATATATATATATATATATATATATATATATATATATAATGATTCAGGTATAGTTTAGACTTCAAATAAATAAATTTTGGTAGTGTGATTTTTTTATGCTCATCTTTCTTAAGTAACATGATAAATGTTGAACACTTAGCACAGTCCCTCATATTAGAAATAAATCTCACTTAGGCATATAAGCACAATAGAAGTGGAAATGAGTTTGTTTATTAATGTATTTGTGACTCATTCACTGCAAAACACATCCCTAATTTGCCACTATGCCAGATTAAAAACCATGCTAACAAAACTTTTAGTTATTCTATTTTTTAATAGATTGCAAGTAACAGCAAAACAGGTGTAAACCAGTTAAAGAAAATAGAATTAAATAATGAATAATATATTGTAAACACTATGACTCGTCAAGGAAAAAAAAGTAGTTATTCCTGCTATACAATTTTCTCAACCAATATTTTAAAGTTAATGTATATTAACTCTAGAAGAGGCAACAAAACCCTAGTAATCTAGTGTTAAGAAATTATTTAAAACATATACAATATTTAATGTGTATGGATGATGGTCATAATGTTCCCTTCAAAGCAAATTTGTTTTTCCATCTGAAACTTAGCTGCATGGTTATCTAAATCACCAAATTTCTTTCACTTTTTACACATCTCCAATGGGAAAGGACATGAGAAGTTTCCATAAATTTTATTAATTGTAGATAAAATATTTTATGAAAACAAATGTTTTTAAGATGAATTGTTGGTTATCTCTTACACTTGTGAATGAAAAAATAGTTAAGTGAGACATTTAAGACTTTTAAAAGACTTACAAATTCTTTCCCTTAGGTTTTCAAATGGAGAGAAAGAAATTGATATACATGTAATAATATAAGCTGCAGTCATTTTATTAGACAAGGTCTTATTATATAACTCTGGCTTTATGGAAACTTAATATGTAGACCAGGCTAGCCTCAAATTCACAGAAATTTACCTGCCTCTACCTTGCAGTGCTGGGATTGAAGATATGAGGCATTATACCCAGCTTACAGTAATTTTTTAAAGTCCATGTTCAGAACATTTACTACCATCATGGATTACGTTGAGCTGCACTTTCAGGGTCTGGCTCATAGATTTTTCTAAGGACACTTGGGTTGTTTCATACCTTTCAAAATTTGAGGTAATAATATATTTTGATGTTTAAATTAGTAAATAAATATATATTATAAAACTTCATAAAGCAACAGAATAAATTCACATAAACACACAGAATAAAATCTAGTTGGTGGAGAAAGATGTTGAGGGTTAGCTATAAACTCCGCACCTCACAAACTTCCAAAGAATATTGAGCTTCTCAGAATGTAGCTCCATTATATCTGCTCTTCCAACATTGTTATAGATAAAACATTGGTAATTTTTGCTGTTTTAGGGAAATCCAAAGCTCCCTATTCTTTTGGCTACATATTGCTGCACCCTCGGTGTGATTTACGAGAACTCTCAGCATTATTCTATAATCATGAGTTCAGAATCTCCTGTTTGACTGTGATTTGTGAGACTATTCTCCAAATTCCACATCTATTTTAAAAGTATAATCATAAGGAGATTACATTCACAATACATTTTCACAAAGACACATTCATGATTGAACTTTCAGAGTGGTTATAATTTAAGACTCATTCAAATTCTAGAATTGTTTGTAAAAATGTTGAAAGAATTATACAGTTTTAGGAAAGTTTAACATATCAAACTTATTTTTTTAAATATTTCATTGAATTTTGTCATACCAAAATACCGGTAGATAATTCCTTGTCAAAAGCATCCCACTTACCGTCTGCTTTATACATCAATGTGCTGCACGTTTGAAGGAAAATCATTTCACTCCAGCTCTCGACTCTGAATAATGGAGATAAGAAGACAATATGTACTTCTTATCTGTTCCACTCTGCTTTATGAGTAAGAAATTAGTTGATACTTGTAAGACATTTCGAAAGTTATATGATGTACAGTAATAAGTGCCAGTTGCTTATGATAAAATAAAATCATATAATTTTAATAGAAATATATGTCAAATATTTTATGAATTTTCAATGTCTACAGCTCTGAAGATGTTACTAAAAACACACTAATACCAGGAAATGATAGTAATATATTTGAAATTAAGGGGTTTACATTCCACAAATATATTAATCCATCATTGTCACTTTAGCTTGAATAACTTAAGTAATGTGGTTAACAGTGCAGATGTTACAGTAGCAAATATAAGAAGCAGATTAACTGTTATATATATTGTCTAAAGCAGTAAATAAAATTTTTGGTAAACTTGCCTACAACCTGAAAAAGTATAATAATTCAATAAATAATAACTTTTGGTTAATTGTAAATGACTTGACTGAGTTGACAAATATTATGAAACTGGCGATTTTGTAAAGTTGATGTTATTTTGTTTGTTAAAATCTCAATGGTACTTAGTATACTTAAGTTACTTTGGGATAGAATATTAGATAAAGAAAAAAATTTTTGAGGTGTTAAATACCTTAGATATTAAAATATATAATTTTATATTTATTTTTGTATTATATGTGGTGATTTTTAGAAATATCACATAAAATACATATGGCTATTCAATAATGAATCAGAACACTACTATTTCTTAACATACTATGTGCTACATATTTATTGTAGATATAGTAATGACCTTTAATGTTCCTCTTGGTGATAGAATTGCCACAGGTTAGTCAATATACATATATTAATATGCTTTCTAAGAAAATCAATTGCCACAATATAGCACCCATGGAATACTGGGTGCTCCTTGTCAATCATGCCTCATAAATGCCCTCCCTTTTTTGCTCTGGACCATATTTTTTTCTATCCATTATACCAATTCTCTAAGTGGCAATAGATACCTTCAAATATTAGAAATCCTGGAATGAGTAGTTTCATTTCCAAAATTAAAATACCCTTCTTCTGAAAGAGTGGTTCTCAACTTTCCTAATGCTGTGACCCTTTAATGCAATTTCTTGTGTTGTGGTGACCCCCAACCATAAAATTATTTTCATTGACACTTCATAACTGTAATTATGAAGCTCAAATATTCTGAATTACCTTTTATGGTATTAGTTTTTTAACTTGCATTTGTTGAATTCATAATTTGGATTTAATTATTTTGTGTATTCTACCTCTCTCTACCTTTCTTATTTCTTTAGACGATTAAAAAAGAAGTACAGCCAGCTCATAGTACATAGACGAAAATAAATTGTTGGTTATACAACAGATCATTAAGTATTGAAATGTTAATTACTTAACCAATGAAAAAGAAATGAAAGTGATCCAAATGAGACTGGGAAAGAAGCTGAATTAGGTATTTTATGAATGGTCCATCTTCCTTAGACCACAAGTACTCCATCTTGCCACTCAGAACACAGATTCAAACAGACACTTGACGAAACTGCTTATTACCAAATTAATTAGAAAAGCCTATGCACTTGAGCATTTGAGACCTCTAGCAAATTCCCATTTCTATTGCTTATTTCAACACAAGGATGTCAATATTTTTATTGTTATTGGAAATTAAAATATAATTATATTCCCTTCACTTTTTTCCCTCAAAATCCTCCAATGTGCCCACCACTTGATTTTCTTCAAATTCATGGCCTCTCACTTCTTTTCCTCTAATTGTTGTTACATATGTGTCTGTGTGGATGCATATGGTGTGTGTGTGTGTGTGTGTGTGTGTGTGTGTGTGTGTGTGTGTGCGTGCGCGCGCGCGCGCTGCGCGCACTTGCGCGTTCCTTAGTTGCCTGTAGTTCTTTGTCTATGAATGGGGCCCCATAAGAATATTCCCCCTTCCATTTTAGCATGTCTGTTGGTGTTGTCCTTTTTCGTGTCTTGTTTATTCAGCCAAGTTGTTGAGACTTCATGAGTACAGCTTCTCTGACATTTTGTTGTTCCTCTGACTCTGAAAATCATTCCATTCCTTCCATAGTGTTCGCTGAGCCCTAGGTGCAGGATTTGTGTTGTAGATAGACAGACCTGCTCTGTGGGAACCACAGGATCGCTTGTTCTCTGTTTGGGATCACTTGTGATTTTTTGTAGTGCCTGTTGTAAAGATAAAGTTCTTTCTTGAGGTACATTTATTTGTGAGTATAAGGATAAATATTTAGAATGCAGTTGTGAATTATGCTCAGTTCATAAAGTGGCAGTTGAAGCTTCTGCTAGCTAATTTTATGTCAACTGGACACAAGCTACAGTCATCAGTTAGGAGAGAGCTAAACTGAGAAAATGCCCCCTTAAGATGGGGCTTTAGACAAGCCTGTAGGGTACTTTAAAATTAGTGATTTAAAATTAGTGATTGATGTGGGAGGGTTCAGTCCATTGTAGATGGGATCACTGATAGGCTGGTGGTTTTGGATTCTAGCAAGCCATGAGGAGCAAGCCAGTAAGCAGCATTCCTCCATGGCCTCTGCATTAGCTCCTGGATCTAGATTCCTGACATGATTGAGTTCCTTTCCTGACTTCCTTCAATGACTGACTATGAAATTATAAACCAAATAAACCCTTTCCTCCACAACTTGCTTTTGGTTATGGTGTTTATCGTAACAATAATAACTCTAATCAAGACACAGTTCTCCCAAGAGATACATGACCTACCTAGCCCTAATTAGCTGGATACGTTTCCAGTACCAGGCATGGCTTTTTTTCCTCTTGCTAAGCAATGCTTGCATCCAACTAGAGAACTGTTGGTTACAACCAAGATGTACATGACAAAGAATTTTGAAACATTTTTTCCTTAGACATTTATAACCAAAGTAACTGATGCTAGGTTCAATGCATTATAGGAAAAAACATCTTAACCAATGTAAGAACTTTGCTGGAAATGACCACAGAGAAGCAGTAAGATTAAAACCATGCCAAGCATAAATTGGTTCCTCAGAAAACAGTAAGACAGATTAAAGACACTTGAGCGACAGGTACAATGACAAGCTCTACTGGATAGAACATTCTGGAAAGGAAGTAAAAACTAAATTAAAAGCAGCATACCTGTAAAATAGCACAATTCAAGATCCTTACTCAAAAATCTATTAACAAGGTTTAAGTTATAAGGCCTTTGATCCATGCTACAAAAGATAATATTCTTTGGTCTCTTATTTTCTTCCACTATGAATGATAAAGTTAAGGTTAAAAAAAACATGACAAATGGCCTATCAAGTTCTAACACTAACAGTAGTAAAGAAAGTATTAATGAGTTCACATATGTGCTTCTCTGCACTGTCCACTAACACAATAGAGTTCACTCTATAAGGGTGGCTTAATCAGAGTTTAGATATCTGACATCAAGAAGTTATGAGTAGCTGTAACAGAAACATTATGCCAGGGTTGATGGAGCACAAGTGCAATTTCAGAAGGCAGATTCAAGATCTCAAATAGTGAGTTCCAGACCACTGGTTATATGGTAAGACTCTGTCTTAAAACAAACAAACATACAGGTAGTGTTATATAGGCTTGATAAGATAATATTTATGTATTTAGGAATGTCTATAATATAAATATGTATGTAATAACAAAGAAAAAGAAGTCATTAATTTGCCAAAGAACAAGGGGGTATGGAAAGGATTGGAAGTAGGATAGGGAAGGAAGAAAATGATGTCATTGTAATTTCAAAAAAAATGAAAATTATTGTAAACAATCAAAAATTACCTAAAATGAAAAAAAAATGTTATGCATGAAATGGAAATTTCCAAGATTCTTTTTACTGTCTGCATTCCAATGCCATTTTTAAAGATTTTAACCAAAAATATCAGTCTTGCTTGTTGCAATTTTACTATACATTTTTGCAATTTATATATATTATTTCTCTTTATTTCTGTCCAAAGTAGTTGATCTCCTACCTATACTTGATGATATAAATTGTCTAAATTTAGGACTATGTCCTCTTGGGTCCTTGGTTTGTTTGGAACACTTCATTAGGAAAAACACAGGAATTGTCTATAATTATTCTCTATAAAGAGAAATAATGAAGCCCCATTAATTGTTTTCAGTTCTTTAAAGCATAATTCTAGAAACAAAAGGAAACATTTTCTACTTTGAGAATAATACAAGAATTCTCTTACCATAATTTGCTGAACATTAGCACAGTCTCTTATGTAAAAGCAGTGCATGCACGCATTTCTGTCTCCAATCCACACACACACTGCTCTTCATTCTGTTTTAATGGTGGCACTTTCCTGGGTTGTGATCATAGGAGAGGCCTCCTTGCATGGTCTCATAGATCTGTGGGGAGAGAGTACAGCAACATTGTACTCTGCCCATGAAACAGAAAACCAAACTGCTCCATGAGAAAGCAATACAATCAAAACAAGTATGTGATTCCTTAAAAAAGCAAAGCAGCAAGAAAAATATAAAGTACCTAGACTCAGATGAAATATACATATGCATGATAAAGATACTGAAAGCATACATACTAACAATAGTTTTAGCGAGAAGTTACCTATAGTCAGAGCTCAAGTGGTAGTAAAAAAGAAATGTTATAATGGGACAAAACAGTGTCAAACACTAAATGTACTGAAATAAATGGATGCCTACATTTGCTGTACCGTTTCCAACATCATGGCGTCTGCTAGCCCCTGGTGGTGAGAGCTTAACAGAGTTGCCTATGTGCTTCCATCAACTACAGTTATGAGAATGTGTACTTTATCCCTGTCCACTGGCATAGTCATCAGAATTATAAAATTTTAAGTTATTAATGTGCAATTTACCACTTACAAACTTTATGGTATTCCTCATATTATAATATGAGTTGCATAGACACATATTTGTATTAGCATCATTTATTTAGTGTTTAATACCAAGTTTGCTGGTATAATTGAGATTTTGACCTGTTTAAAGTCACCATATAACAGTGCACCTTATCTTTGAAAAGAGGATAGCAGTTAAGCTGCAAAGAGAAATTAGTTTTTATTGTTTCTTTTTATTTAATCTTCTCTTATACAATATATCCTGATAGTAAACTCCCCTCCCTCCATTCTTCCCAGTCCCCTTCTACCTCCCACTTTTCCCATAGATCCACTGCTCCTCCATTTCTCTTCAGAAATGACCTGGCCTCTTAGGGATATGAACCAAAAATGGCATGAAAAGGTGCAATAAAACTAGGCACAGACCCTCATATATAGGCTGGACTAGGCAACCTAGTAGGAAGAAAAGGGTCCCAAGAGCAGGCAAAGAGTCAGAGGCACTCCCCTTCCACTGTTATGAGTTCCACAAAAACCCCAAGATAAACAATCAGTGCAGGTATACAGAGGACCTAATATAGACCAATGCAGGCTCCATGATTGCCACTTCAGTCTCTGCAAGCCCCTTTAAGTCCCACTTAGTTGATTTTGTGGGCCCGTGTTCTCTTGATGTCCGCTAGTGTTCTATCTAGCTCCTACAATCCTTTCTACTCTTTTTCCTCAGCTTCCCTAAGGTCTACCTAATGTCAATTTTAAACTTAAAGATTTTTCAAGTGCCTACAGATTCAAAGCATACCTTAAATAAAGTGGGTTTTTTTTTGCTTGTTATATGCATTTGACGCTTAGAATTAACTTCTGTGTGTCAAGTGAATTTCTCTCGATTATTTCAGAGTTCTTACCTGGATCATTTCTTGGTTTGTTCTTTGAGAATAAACAGCTTTCTACTGTGAACTGAACAAAGTCAAATAAACCTGAGTCAGGAGAAAATTCTCAGTTAATCCTGTGGGTACCATTTCACAAGCAACTATTCATGTACAGTCATGTGAACATGTATTAAATTATAATGAGTTTTCAAAACAAATCAGTATTTCTCTAAATAGTAAATAGTCATTTAAAAGATTATTACATATTAATGAAATCTGTGAACTAGGAAATGCTTTCCCAAATGATATAGTCCTGAGATCCCTGAATCTCATGATATGTCTGTTAGATTATGAAAAGGGAGAGTGATCCTGAACTAAATAATGGTATCAATGGAGAAGAGGATGGAGGGCTGGAGAGATGGCTCAGCCGTTAAAGGCTAGGCTCACAACCAAAAATATAGGAGAAGAGGATGGAAACGTTCTGAGTACATTCAGATAGGCAAGCAGTAGGCTACGATCTATAACTGCAAAGGTTGTTAGGATGAAATGCCACACTAGAAAATAGGACTTTTTCATATATAGTAGATATCTAGTAGAGGACTTTTAACTAAGAGAACAAACAATATGATCAAAGAAATGTTTGTGTTTTAACATAGGGCATAGTCTATATTATATGGTGGATGCTGTGGCCTTTGCAGAGCAATTCTATATCCTGTTGAAATAGACTGGTACAGTATATCAGTGATGTAGATTTCGGTTAAACTATGATTCCTAAACTTAGTCTTAACCCACAAGTACTTCCAAATGTGACTATTTGGAGATAGAGTTGATATATAAATAGTCAGTTTAGGAACTTGAGTGATGGCTCAGTAGTAAAGAGTACCTACTGCTCTTACAGAGGATCCAACTTTTGTTTTCAGAACCCATGTTGGACTTCTCACAACCTATAAATACAGCTCTAGAGGATTCAAGACTCTCTTCTAGCCTCTGAGAACACTTACACACATGTAATATCCATATATAGAAAGAAACAAACACAATAAAAATGAAATAATTTTTAAATTAAAAATAAATTAATAATCAGCTTAAATAAAGTCATTAGGCTGATCATTAACATAGCATAATGATTTCTTTCTATAAAGGAAAATTAAGATGCGAAGAAACATCAAAAAGAAGCAATGCAGAGATATAGTATGAATAGGCACATCTAAAGCCACAGATGCCCTGAATGGACATCTCAATAACTTAGCCATAGACATGCTTTGATCTTGCATTTCTAGCCTATGGAGCTTTGAGCTAATAAATTAAATTGGCTTAAGCTAAACAATTAGTAACGTGGGATCTCTTATTTTCTAGCTTTGCAGGGAATTAAACTGATAAGGAAACTGTCAGGAAATGAGGGGATGCTGAGAGCATGGGCAGCACACAGATTTCCTTGACTTTGCAGAGCATCCTATGTGTTGTATGGACCTCAGATATCAATGCTTGGTCTCCTGATGGCCTTGTTCTCTAGGTTCAGGTGCATCCTCTCTACCTTTGAGTTGTTAGATGCAGAAGTGGCACCAGAGTGATTTTGGTGAGGTGCTAACATAGTTCTCAGTTACATATGATTTCTGAATCTTATATCTCATAAATGTTAAAGGTTCTGCTGAGAAGCTGAGTTTATAGTGAGCAAGATGCAGAGTGGATAGACAATTGCATGGGACAGAACCAGAAATGATACATTCCACTTCTTTTTGCATTCTCTTGTCTAGATCTATTCATGTGGACCATCTTAGCACAAGAACTACTGGCTCCCTATCCCAACTTTGTATCCAAGAAGAAAATGCATCCATGAGAACAGGTGAAATAGATGAGACATATCCATATAAGGAAAACTATAACTGTCAAAATGTACACAATATCAAATTGCACATTATAAAAATGTTTTACATCTAATTTATTTTTACTTGAACCATCTCAGGTTTAACCTACAGCACTGGTATGCTACACTTAAAAATGATAAATTATTTAATTGTAATGAGATAAACCACAAATTTCTGGTGTGTTTGAACAATAGAAAATATTATCTTAAAAAGAAGTCTATTGTGCATTCAACAAGCAGAGTAATTTGAAATAAATCACTATTTTTTGCATCAATTGGAACAAAGAAATCAGAACAATATTGAAAAAGAAAGCATCAGTATTCTATACTTGTCTTTAAAGCTGTTAAAAATAAAATGAAGACGAGATATGTGTGGTCCAGAGAGTAGGTACATGGGCTGGAGGTGCTGGAAACCCACTGACATTGAAGCAAAAAGAAATAGATCATTTAATCACTTTAGGAAAAACAAAAAAATATGTTTCTCTCTAACAAAATGAGTACATATTTTGTTAATCTTTGTATTAACCACTGTCAACAATGTCAATAAAAATATGTCAGTGGAATAATGATTTTACTTCTACTTGAATAAAAGATAAAGAAAATAATGCAAAAACCCAATTGAGTTTTATTCTGCAGTGGTGTCCATTTTACCATCAAAATGTGCATCTGACATAAATGACTTTTTCTTTTTCCAGACAGTGTGTATACATTAAAATACAGAATTTATTGGAGAGAAAATTTAAAATGTTTTATTTGGGAAAGAAGAATTTTAAGGCATTGTCTTCATAAGAAAGTAAACCGAATTGAAAATGAAACATTAGGGAGATGTAATTTTAGCTTGATCCATCTCAAGGGGCCTGCAAAGTTGGCCTTCTTTTATAATCCATTTTTAAGTGCTGATTAAATAGTTATATATTAAAATTTAAAACACTTTCTGTAATTTCTACTGAGAAAGCAGTACCATGTTTCATGGTGTAAAATAACCAACATAAATGCCCAACAGCCATTGCTACCCTTCATGTTGCAGAGGAACACAGCCTTTTGTTCTCAGGCCCATTACTATGAGTTGTTTATTTGCTTTTTATTGTTTTATGAAAATTAAAGTTGAGACTATGTAGCTCATGTTTAGCTAAGACATGACCTGGGTATTAGTAGATTTGGGAATATTTGGGGTCATATCAGTGGCAGAAGGGTACACATCTGTGTGTGCATACATTTAACAGAGAGCTATTATGTCCAGGTGTTTTACTTGTATCCAAGACAAGTAAAATTTGTTGTGCAGGAAAGTCAAAGACCTACAGTTTCAGAAAACATACTTTCTGAGAACTTTTTAAAGCAAGATAAAGATAAGAATTGATAAAGGCATATAATGGCTATCTTTCTTTCTGACATATATTCTTAGCTGAGAGGAGTGATAGTTGAACTGTGAAGATCCAGTGACAATGACTGAACCATCCCAAATGCCTTATTGGGGCTCAACACCACATAGAGGAAAAGGCTAATGTATCACAAATACAGATTCCTACAGGCTATCATTGTTGATGCATATTTTGAAATTTGCCTAAGATGCTCTACTATGCTCTCATCTAACCAGAGTGGAATTTATATAAAATGACTTGGAGCTAAATTTTTAGGAACTTGAATACTGACATTGCAGATTTTAATGTTTGACTTACAGCTGTCTTTCTGGCTTGCCTCATTTTTCTCTTATCACTCCCATGAGGTGCACCTAGTCAATATTAATACATAGAAGAACAACTGCAAATAGATTATAATTTGTTTGTTGTTTTTTTCGAGACAGGGTTTCTCTGTGTAGCTTTGTGCCTTTCCTGGAACTCACTCTGTAGACCAGGCTGGCCTCGAACTCATAGAGATCCCCCTGGCTCTGCCTCCCGAGTTCTGGGATTAAAGGTGTGCGCCACCACCGCCTGGCTAAAATTATAATTTTATGTTGCCTATTTTTAGGAGATTAAAAATTTCCACTTCAAATAAGAAAAACAAATTTCACCAGTTACTTTTTTGGAAAGCCTTTCTGTTGGAGATATAAGGATAAATATAAAAATAAGAAAATATGAGGATTATATTCTTTAGATAAACTTGAATTGTTGAAGATAATTATTGAGTGGTTCTGCTTTTAAGCTCTCAAATTCCTAAAGTGTTATTTATTCAATTTGAAGAATTCTAAAATCCTAAGTGCTCTGAATCTAACTTTTAAAATACCTTTTAGAATCTTATACAGATGAGACCACAGTGTATTTAACTTACTAAATCAGTAAGTACAAGAAAAGTCAAGTGTGGGAAAATAATTGTGTGGTAGGAGGTCAACTCACTTTTGAGAAACATTTACAATAATTACTATTATTTCAGAAAATTAACACAACCAAACTCATCTTATGAATATTATCAGCATCATCTCACAAATTTTGGACTTGTCTTCCCTCACTAGGTAATATTTTCAAAATTGCTTCTGTAGATAAAAATGATTTTGTGGATGGAAATTCCTAAACAGTTACTTCGAGGTATTGTCTCAAAATGTTTCTTAAACTGGCTTCAGAACCAGAAGTCAACTCCACTGCATATTACATATTCATTACTTTTCTCTTCCTATGACAAAACAGTGACTTATAGAAATAATTTATCGTGAATTAGAGTTCTAGGTGGAAGAGAGACCAACATGGAATGGAAGCAGGAAAGCAAGTAGCAGAAAAGAAGGCAGGAACAGGAAGCTGATAGATCACATCTTTGTACACAGCATGATAAAGAGATGGCAAACTGGAACTAAGACTGGGCTATTAATTCCCAAAGCCTACCTTCAGGGACAGGCTTCTTCCACCAAGAATGCACCTCATAAACATTTCCACACAGCACCACTAACTGGGATTCGAATCTCTGATCTTTGGAGGACATTTCTCATTTAAATGACTAAATTCCATTCCCTGACTCTAAAAAGATCATTGCCATATCATAACACAATATGTATTTAGTCCAATGCCAAGAATAGTCCCATAGTATTTAATATTTTTAACACTTTAAAAATCCAAAGTCTCACCAGAGAC
Source organism: Peromyscus californicus insignis (assembly GCF_007827085.1). NCBI lineage: Eukaryota > Metazoa > Chordata > Mammalia > Rodentia > Cricetidae > Peromyscus > Peromyscus californicus. The sequence goes on along the minus strand of NW_026294491.1, from coordinate 44,355,620 downwards.
TCAAGGCAATCTTTTAATTGTAAACACCTGTAAAATTAAAAACAAATACATACCTCCAAGATTTTTTTCAATTTTTTTATTTTATTTTTTCAATTTTATAATTTGATTTAATTTTACATATCAGCCACTGATTCCCCTGTCCTCCCTCCTCCCGCCCCCCCGCCCTCCCCCAGCCCACCCCCTATTCCCATCTCCTCCAGGGCAAGGACTCCCCTGAGGATTCAGCTCAACCTGGTAGATTCAGTGCAGACAGGTCCAGTCCCCTCCTCCCAGGCTGAGTAAAGTGTCCCTGCATAGGCCCCAGGTTCCAAACAGCCAGCTCATGCACTAAGGACAGGTCTTGGTCCCACTGCCTGGGTGCCTCCCAAACAGTTCAAGCTAATCAACTGTCTCACTTATCCAGAGGGCCTGATCCAGTTGGGGGGCTCCTCAGCTATTGGTTCATAGTTCATGTGTTTCCACTAGATTGGCTATTTGTTCCTGTGCTTTTTCCAATCTTGGTCTCAACGATTCTCACTCATACAATCCCTCCTCTTTCCCGCTGATTGTATTACTGGAGCTCCACCTGGGGCCTGGCCGTGGATCTCTGCATCTGCTTCCATCAGTCATTGTATGAGATTTCTAGCACGACAATTAGGGTGTTTGGCCATCCTGTCACCAGAGTAGGTCAGTTGGGGTTGTCTCTTGACCATTGCCAGTAGTCTATTGTGGAGGTATCTTTGTGAATTTCTGGGGACCTCTCTAGCACTTTGCTTCTTCCTATTCCCCTGCAAGATTTTTTTTTTTTTGAGACAGGGTTTCTCTGTGTAGCTTTACTCCTTTCCTGGAACTCACTCTCTAGCCCAGGCAGGCCTTGAACTCACAGAGATCCACCTGCCTCTGCCTCCACAGCCCTGGGATTAAAGGCGTGGGCCACCACCACCAGGCCTACCTCCAAGATTTAATGGCAAAATTCTGAACCCAAACCAAGCATGGTAAACTCCAGACCTTATATTCAAATCCAGTGTCCATTAGTCTAAAAGGGCTTGGATGGCTCAGCTCTTACAGCTCTGCTGCCTACAACACACATCTCTCTTTGGCTGTTCCCACTACCTATACGCAGATATGTCACATGCAACATCTTGGGGGCATCTTTGCAGCCCAGGTTTCCCATTCTTTGCTTCCTGTAAAAGGCTTCCACGGCCTCTGGTCCTTTTAGAGCCTCCATCTTGGGATTCCCCTGCTGCATACTGCTTGGCATCAGTCTCTCCCCGAAACCTCAGAGGAAGAATACAGAAACTCTTCACTCCTGCATTTTTCATGCCTCTAAGGCCAGCGCCATAGGGATGGCACTGCCAAGTTTAGCTGTCAGCTTTGAATGGACCCCAGCCCACTGGAATTACATTAGCAGCAGTGATTTTATTCTGTTGTTTTCTAAGGAGCAGAAAACACTTTGAGCTGTCTTTCAAAAGACAGAGTAATTTTTTTACTCTTACCTATTTAATGGGCCTTGCTCTGGGGTCACCTTTCCCTTCGTGCTAGTACAAAAGAGACCCCTTAAAGGCACTGATCTTCTTAGCAATTGCAGTCTCTTTTCCAGCATGTACCTAGGCTGTAATGTTAAGCTTCCTAATATTCTTTTTTCCTTCCCACTGCACATTCTGTATTTCTTTCTTCCCAACTTGCTCTTTGGTGTGCGAGTTATTAATAATAACCACACCAAAGATGTGGTATTGTGCTGTCTTGTAAGTTTTCCTGCCAAAGAAATTAGTCCACCAATTTTTTGATTTAAGCTCAGGAAAGTTATTAGGACAAGGGCAAAAGGCAGTCATATTCTTAGCAAAGTATTAAAGGAAGAGTACTAGCTCAGGTATTATTAATCCCTTCAGAAACCTCTTGGGTTACACCTCCATCATCACATTGCTCTAAATCTTATGGTCTTCCAGCTTCCAGGCTTCTCCTAGAATGGACCACAGTATTCAACTGACTTTCTAATCCAAAATCCCAAAGCTTCCGTATTACAAACACACAAACCCAAAGTCAAGTTCTTCACAGTAATAACCCACTCTCTAGTACCAACTTATGTAATGTGTTACCTTTCTGTTGCTTAATACAATGAAATGACCGGCAGTTTGTATAGGGAAGAATTTACTTGACTAATAGTTCCAGAGAGGTAAGAGTTCGTCATAGAACTGTTAGCATGAAGGGCAGCAAGCAGCAAGCATGGAGGAAGAATGAGAACACTGAGAGATCACATACTTCACCATCAGCATGGAGAAGATAGAAAAGCAGAGTCAGGGTGAAGCTGTGAGCTCTCAAAGTCCCACTCCAGTGACACACTTCCTCCAGCAAGGCTGCACCTCTTAAGCCTTCAAAACAGTGCTGTCCACTGGGGACCGAATGTTCAAATGCCTGAGCCAATGGGTGACATTTCTCATTTAAACTCCCGCATATTTTAAGTGTAGTATTGTAGTTTTTTCCTGCTTACATCAACCTTGCCCAACAAAAGATCGCCAACTTTATTTTGTACTGTAGCCTCTTTTGAAAAGGGGAGTATTGGAAGCAGCAAGCTTACAGTTAAACACAACTGTCCAGCTACATTTCAAGGCCTCCCCACGATGAATTGCGGAAACTCCTTCCACAGATCTCAGGTCACTCACAGAAGCTCACCAAATGCTATGCTTGTGCAGGAGGAGCCTGTTTGCTTGATTCTCTCCCCAGCTTGGTGCTCTCTATAGCTGTTGACTGTCCTGTGGCTTTCTCTGTTGTGTCCTTGCAGGTTGCTTTAATCCTGAAAGCCTCATTGATCACTACATGTCACAAGAAATGAATATATTAAGGCTGCATCCACAGACTCACTAGCAGAAAAATTCAGCAAGCATTGAAATGTAAATTCCTAGGTCACCCTGTCAGATGTATTTGTTTTTAAGAGAACAAATCATTAATGACTAATTATCATGCTCCTGTGAAGAAACATAGTGCTAATGAATTTGCTCAATTTTTAAGCTTAAAAAGAATCTAGTTCTTTGTTAGAGGAAGCTTAAGCTTTCACAAGGTATCAACAATACTGACTGGAACTGTGTGAACATATTGTTTAAAATGGTTGTCATATATAATTGGACAAATTATAATAAATTAGGGACAGTCATTCTCAAATTGTCTGAAACAGTTACTAATCCTAGGAAAGCTGAGAGTTACGCAGAACCAGAGACTTCCATTTGGGAACTTTGGGAGAGTACGCAATGACAAAAATGCCTGCAGGGAAATTAGGGCAAGTCTAGGATGGAGGAACTCTAAGTCTCTATCTCTCAGTCTTAAAGAAATTGTCCATAACTCTTAACTGCTTGGCAGTCTTAACTCATGTCTGTTCAAGGCAGACATGACACCTGCACCCTAAGCATATCACTCTTTACATTCCCGAACAGCTTCTCTACTGCCAGACTACCTCTTTGTCTAAATTCAGTATCCCATCTCTCACACACACTGCAAGGCCCACTCCTCAAAATGAAAAACAGACGAAGATTTCCCAACCAAAACATTGCATCAGTCCATAACCTCTTACTCTTATTTGACTCCTTGTTGGAGCTAAATACCTTCAATGCTTTCTCGATGTGGGATTTTTGTCACCCCCTTCCTACTCTTCAGCTCAATTCAACAAACTGGTTAATGCCACCTGCGAGTGGAGGCCTTTATCCTTAAAACTAGCAAAGTCTTTGTAGAATAAAACAAAAGTGGTTGTCATTTATTTCTTCTGGAAAACTGAAACAAATATCCCATTCTAATGAAACAAGAGCCACACTCCATAAAGTCCATGTTGAGAAAGCCACGCTGGTAGCAGTCATTGTAATTGGCATTTTCTTCTTTTTTTTTTTTTTTTTTTTTTTTTTTTTGGTTTTTCGAGACAGGGTTTCTCTGTGTAGCTTTGTGCCTTTCCTGGAACTCACTTTGGAGACCAGGCTGGCCTCGAACTCACAGAGATCAGCCTGGCTCTGCCTCCCGAGTGCTGGGATTAAAGGCGTGCGCCACCACCGCCCGGCGGCATTTTCTTCTTTTAAAGCATTCTTTCTCCTCCTCTTCCTGCTCTTCCTCCTCTTTCTTCTCTTTCATGAGAATGGGATGTTATAGGTTCACTGAAAAGTGTAAGCTTTTCCTCAAGTTCCTCAATGATGATTTTATATCCTTTTGGACATGTTCTGGTTTCCTTTCGCATATCTCACACATGATTTAAATATCACACATACAAAATCAAATCCTGTTGCCCTACTCCTTAGATTAGCTCTAGTCTGTGTACTCCCTACAGCCACAGCTGTTTGCCAGTTTTCTCTAATTGAGCAAATAACACAGTATATTCTGAGTCATTTTGGGCTTTTCATTTTACTGTTTATCTCTAAGACCTTTCAGAAGTCTTTTCCCAAATGAAATTTTGTATCTGCTCATTTCTCTATCTTCTCTGAAGCAATTCTGACAAATCTCCTTCGTTTTCCATCACCAAGACAGAATTGTTCTCTCGACCATTTCTGCAGATTTCTCCCACTTGACCAGTGTGTTTATTTAAAGCATATTGCATCAAGTCATGTCTCTGAAAGTTCTTCAGTAGTTTCTTGTCCTTTGAGAAGAGATAACTAAGGCTCCAGAACCTGCATGACTCGGATCCCACCTACTTTCCTATATCACTAAGCACAGGACATCTGCCTGCAGCCCTGTTTCATTCATTGTGTAAAAATTTAATAAACTTTGGATAGTAGTACCTCGAATGTACACACTTTTCTCAAAATATCTTAAAATGTTCCCAATGTTTAAACTTTTTAACAGATGCTTAGAAAATTTAGTAGCTACTGTAAGCTCTACACATATTTGATTTGGGTTGTAATCTGCCATGACTATGGAAACATAATTCACTTAGCTAAGTTACTACTATTATGATTTTTTTTTCTTTTTGGTATTTCAAGACAGGGTTTCTCTATGTGACCCTGGCTATCCTGGAACTTGCTTTATAGGCCAGGCTGGCCTTGAATTCAGAGATCCTCTTGCCTCTGCCTCCCAAGTGCTGGGATTAAAAGTGTTTGCAACCACTGCTCAGCTATTATGGTTATTTTAAATAGATAAAAATCAGTAAATGGAATCAAATTTTCTTAAAATAATTAAGAGTAGAAAGATGGGCAAATTATGAAAGAATTATCTTGATAAAATGCAAAACTTTATTGAAGTGGTTGAAAAGTTTGGACTTCCACTTAAGAGAGATGTAGACTGAGACTCTAAGTACTGAGGTAAACATTTTCTTTCATAACATCAGCACATGTTACATAATTAGTTCCCTTTTAAAGACATCCAATTCCCCTGTGGTGCTGTAGAACCTCAAGAGTTATGGTAGGTAGTATGGTCTCCTACATTTCTGCCAGAGACATATAGATATATGCTGTGGGATGGTCTGTATGTCAAATGTGTTGCTGATTGGTCAATAAGTAAATCACTGATTGGCCAGTGGCCAGGCAGGAAGTATAGGCAGGACTAACAGAGAGGAGACTTGAGAGAACAGGAAGGCGGAAGAGAGACACTGCCAGCTGCCACGATGAGAAACAGCATGTGAAGATGCCGGTAAGCCACAAGCCACGTGGCAAGGTATAGATTTATGGAAATGGATTAATTTAAGCTGTAAGAACAGTTAGTAAGAAGCCTGCCACGGCCATACAGTTTGTAAGCAATATAAGTCTCTGTGTTTACTTGGTCGGGTCTGAGTGGCTGTGGGACTGGCAGGTGAGAGAGATTTGTCCTGACTGTGGGCCAGGCAGGAAAACTCTAGCTACAGATATACATCATGGATGTAGAACACTTGCTTAACATTTCCCAAGACACAGATTTAATCCTAAACACTGAAAAACATATAAATTTAAATATATAATTAGCTTCTTCCAGCTCTGTGAATTTGGAGCAGATATTGATTTCTAAAACTAGAGAATGAAATTATTTAATATTTTAAATATTATGCTTATGAATTGACGCATACAGCATATGACATCTGTGTGAAAAGAAAACAGCTACACAATAGGATTGACTTCCTTTCCAATCCATCCTTTATACCAGTAAAAGTTCATCTATGAAGACAGCATTAAACAACTAAAAGTTGCACTTCTCAGAAGTGAGAACTGGTTGATATATATATTTTTTTTAATTCTTAGGATTTAGCAAACCACCTTACTAAACAATGAATAAATGTTTATTAAAAGGCATGAATGAAAAAAATTTACACAATCAATATTTGACACTGCCAAAGCAAAAACAAAATATTTTTCGAGTGGAAAAGAAAACCTCCTGTATTCTGAAGCCCCATTAGCCATATACTACATTAGAGGGACAATTATGAAATGATACATGTTCTAACTCAATATAAAATTACCTGTTCTTGTGTATGCTATTTTTCTGAAGGAAAAAATCTACACTACAATTGAAGATAACTGACATTTTCAGATACATGTGTGAGGTGACAGGATCATTAAACCAGCAGTAACACAAGGTGAATGTAGATATTATGTTCGTGTAATTAACCTCTTTCTTCATTACTGTAAAAACAATTAACAAATCTATTAATGACTTCATTTCACTAAAGTGATGATAACCATTGTGTGAATATTACTTCTAAGACTTGAATACTTAAAAATAAAAAAAAACATTAGAGAAACCAAAAAAATTATAAGAAAATAGTTTTCTTTCAATAAATTAAGCTTTCATTCCAGAAAGCCAAGCATTCCTCCCTGAAACTTCCACTTCCTCCAATTCATCAAGTAAAGTGGGGCCAGAGGGTTCCAAATTCCTCAGCAGAGTAACAGTGGGATTCCTTCATCACTCCCCTTACTTCATGATACCAGAGCATAGTTACCCATACTATGGGAATGTTATGTCCTTTACTTTTCCAAATCTCTGCCTGTGTTGTCAAAATGTGTCATGTATCCAACTCATGAAATAAAAATATAGAAACTATTCCAAAGGCAATGAAGATAACATATTTCAGGTAGCACACAGTTCATCTTTCAGTAAGAATACCATTTTTTTCTCTTCTTAGGGAAATCTTGCTCATCTAATCTCCTCAACATTGAATGATGTCTACCCAAATCTCTGACTTTTGTTCTCAGTTTTGCATTCCAAATATGTCTCCAGATGTCAAATTTTCCTGGGGTTCACAATGGCAAAACCATGCACCCATCTTTGAGACTTCCTCTTCACACACACACACACACACACACACACACACACACACACACACACTTACTTCACAATTATTTAAAACTCTAGCCAACCATTTCCAAATTTTTATAAATAATGGATAATTGTTTTAGTTTTTATTCTGGCTTTAGATAAAAGAACAAAATACATTTCTGTTTCTTTCAGAAATAAATTATTTATGTTTATAACTAAGAAAAATGGATTATAGCCAGGCAAGATGGCACAAGCCTACAATTCTTACCTCTCTAAACTCTACAGGCAGAGCTAGAAGCAATAGGATTACTGAAAAGATTTTCAAAGACAATCTGGTTTTTCTACTGAGTTCTAGGCCAGCTATGAGTACATAGAAAGGTCTATCAATAGTGTTAGATGTGACATGCATGACACATCCCTCCCACCAAGGCTCCAGGACTATCAAAGGAAAAAGCAGTCAATTGTATATAATATCAAGAGATAGGGGGAGACTTGAGTGAAACAGTATCTTCTGGATATAGCAGGAAAGTTTTCCTCATATAGTAACAGCAACTGAGGTTGACTGAACAAAACTTGCTCAGGATTAAGCCAGTCAATATTCCAGCAGGGAGCAGGGAGCAGGGTCTCACTGGCAACAATTCGGCAGACAGGAGACAGTTTATTTTCTATAATAAATTTGCTATCAAGTCAAAGCATACAAATTGGAGTCGTGATTCTTAAAATGTATTCCTTTAACCATTTGTATTTTAGAGTGGTGATTCCCCATATTCTTTAATGGAGTTAAAATATTATGTATTTTTTATCTTCCCCAAATGTTAATTATGATGCAATCGAATCACTGAAAAAAAATGTTTCTTTCTGGACCTCACTGGTTTTAATTATGTGAAAACACCACTACATGGTGTAATTTATTTCAACAATAGCAGCATATATTGTAATGGCCTATTTTAATAAAACATATAATGCTCACTTTTCTTAGTATTAGAGAAGCATAACATGCCAATTAAAATACATTTCTGAAAACAGGACACAAATCCCAACACTGCTACTGTTAGACAGTATTCCTGCTGCTGATCAATTCAGACCCTTAACTCCCTTGCCAGTTAAATGCAGATAATTGTGCTCACTGTTAAAGGTCATTGTCTAATACCACATTGTTTATTGCATGTTCATTACTTGTAGATAGCATTCAATACATTTTTTTGCAATTATCTCTTCGACTGACCACTCTATAATTTCAACACATGTGTTCAGCTGTTCATGACACTGGGTCAAATTTCTAATTGCAATCCTACTGTGCCTAGGGAGACAAAGTAATAAAATTGCAAAGCCTTTATGGTTGGAGCACATGTAGTGTGACCTTGAAAAGTCTAAACTGTTGGACTAGACAGAACTCTTCTACTGACTGTGGTGATCATCATTTGATGCTCAATTTTACCTATCACATTGGTTTTTGGTTGGTATAGAGGATTAAGAGAGCTAATTCAGACATAACTGTTTGGTAATCACTTTATAACATTAGTTAATGTCATACTACAATCAACACTAATAGTCTTTTTAATCTCCTACCTACCATAATCTTTCAAACAGCAGTCACCATTTTCTGTTGCATAAGATTTAGAAATTTGTCCAATGTGCCTGGGTAGGACTTTACAATTTTCAAGGTGATCTACCACAAATGTCACAAGGAAGGTCGATAATAAAATTCTAAAAGTAAACAGAGTTGAAACCAAGCTGTGTTAAATGATGAACATTAAGTATATACAAATCTTTGCTGAATAAATGAATGGTGAATGTTTGGATAAATGAACTAATCATGATGTGGAAGATGAAAATAAGCTCAGAGAAAAAGAGGAGGGAGACATCCTAGCTTACAGAGATGCCCTGCTGATATTCATCTGTGCGCACTACAATGTGAACTGATTTCAAGCAGCTCAGAAGCTAAAGGGTTTAGCATTGCTATTGCTAATTTGCTGTGATTTCAGGTCTTATAGCTCAGAGTCCAGAGACTGCAGCCTTGGTACCCTCATGATGAGAATTACTTTAAGCATTGGAATTTTACACCCACATGTAGTTTCTTACACCTTTTTATTATAAATGTAGAAAAGTGGATTTGACTTTGAAAGTACTTGCTGAGGGAATGATCACACACGGAAAAACACAAATTCTAGGAACTGAGCCAGGCTCTGATTTCCTCTGTCCCTGGAGTGTTTTATTTAAGGAAACCATTGATTTCTGCCACTACACTGAAAACTCCTGTGTAAAGGTGGCCAAGAAATCTGCCTCCAATTCCATTTCTTAGGACCCTTTCCAAAGGAAGATTGCCATATGAGCAGCTTTGCTGGAAGTAGCCTTTTATACTTTAAGCTCAGTTTTTGTGTAAGATGTTGAAAAGGAAAGAAAACTCCCTGTGATAGTTTCCAAGAGGCTTAGAAACTTTGCTTAATTTTAATATTTAGGAGCAAAAGCACTTCTATAATCAAATGAAGTTTTTCCAAAGGAACTGTCAACGGCTTACCATCCGCCTGTGGCTTACTGTAGGGCATTTTTTTTATGAGATACAAAAGTACAATTAAAGCCATCTAGCGTTATGCCTTGTGATTTGAAGAAAGCTGAAAAATCATTAGTAATTCTTATTAATGAGTAAACACTTCAGTAATAGCTGAAAAAGAAAACCACTGTTTGCTGTGCAACATAATGAAGCCTCTGAGTCCTCCCCAGGGAAATGTAGCATTCTTCTGCAACATGTATGAACACAACACTGTGTTCTCAGAACTGACTTCAGACTCATATACAAAATGTCAGAGAACAATATGACATAGTAGTGGATATCAGATGTTCTTGTCAAGTGCAATTCTATATCAGGAAAGAGAGAAAGTAAATGCTGATGTTATATATTCTTAATAAAAATGGAAAGGGATGGGAGTTGGAGAGATGGCTTAGAGGATAAGATTGCTCAACTGCTCCTGTAGAAGGCCAGAATTCAGTCCCAGCACCTACACATGGTGACTGACAACTTTCAGTAACTCTGGCTCCAGGAGATCTACCACCCTTCTGTACTTCTTAGGTACCTTCAGTCACATGTGCACAGAGGCAACATATCCACATAATAAAAATACAAATGAACAGTTATACTGTGGCAGAGAAATTGCAAGGATGCCTTTCAGTAAGCTGCTGGCTATTTCAGGATCATCATGTAAAATTGAGTTAATAAATACAGGGAAGCAATGTAACCTTGCAATCTTAGCATTCTGTAAGAGGACACATAAGGTCTTTGCCTGCCCTTTCAATAAATTTACCTGTAATTTCACTTGTAAACTCATTATGCAGCTTGCATCAATGTGACAAAAGGATTAGCAAGGGTTGCTACCAGACATAAAAGATACTGTAATCTGTTTACATTCATAGACTCAGAAAGCTTGCTTTTCCAGTGTGATTTTTCTATTCCAGTGTAGGCCATTTTATTTGGGCTGGTTCCTCATTTTCTGTATATTTATTCTGTCTTTGCATTGGAATTTTTAGGTTTATTTCTATTTTTAGCTATGTGTGTGTGTGTGTGTGTGTGTGTGTGTGTGTGTGTGTGTGTGTGTGTGTGTGTGTGTGTCTGTAGGGGGAGGGCTATGAACATGAGTACAAATGCCCAGAGTTATCAGAAGCATCAGATCATCTGGAGCTGAAGAAACAGGCAGCTGTGAGCATAGGCAATGGGAACTGATCTCAGGTCCTCAAGAAGAAGAGTATTGCTCTTAACTGATAAGTCATTTCTGTCCCTCCAAGAGAGTTTTAAATAATATGTAATTAGTAATGTCTTGAAAACTAAATATAAAGGGAAAGCCACCTCTTTTTTAATACAACTTTATTTGATAGACAACTACTGTTTAAACCTTCAGAAGTTACAACTGTGCATATATCTTTATATTTTTAAATGCCAAATATATACTTCTTCGGTATTAATTTTAAATTTATCATTAACTTATTTACATAATGAATAAAGATTTACTTGTCTTATGGGAACTTCAAATGTCCAACCTAATACTTCAGAAAATTAATTAAACATTTTTAAAAGCAGTAGGGTTTTCAATGAAGCATTGGGGGACATCTCATATTCAAACCATTACAATTATACCTTGTTTATGGGCTTTTTATTGCTAATTCTTTAATAATTCCTTACAATATATTTTGATCATATTCACCTCCCTCCCTAACTTCTCCCATATCTACATCTCTTACTCTACCCCCATCTCCAATTTGTGTCTTTGGGCTTTTTTAAGCTTATCAAATCCAATTTGTGCTGTCTATACACTTGGATTTGGGAATATACACTGTAGCATGGTCAAACCATGTGTGAGGCTCCAAAGTACTGAAGAAAACTGATTTGACCTCTTCCAGCAAGTATCAGTTTCCTATGGCTTCTTAGTGATGGAATGTCATGACTACATTCATGCTAAGATTGTGTCTGGCTTGAGTTTATGAATGTCACAATTTCTGTGTGTTTGTATGTACAACTGCCCTTCTATGTCCAGAAAATGCTATTTCTTTATAGTCATATACCAATTCTGTTTCTGACATGTTTTCTACCCTGTCTTCCACAATTACTCTTGACTTTTGGAAGGAAGCAAGGAAGAATGACAGATATTCTACTTAGGGTTAGGCATTATTCACTCACTTGTCCTATTCACAATGAAAATTAGTAAATCTCTGGGTTAATCTACAGTAGAAAGATGTTTCTCCGGTAAGAATAAAGAAGCGGACTATTCTATGGGTATAATAAGTTATTTGGAGTGGTTTAATATTATGTTCCTTTAGCAAAAGAATTGAAGTAAAGTTTCCCAACAGACTGTAACCTGTCTGGCCACAGGTTCTTGGTCCTGATAATAGTGACAGATATGAGTTTCATCTTGTGACCCAGGCCTGAAAAACAAGCATAAAGTGATTGATTACTCCCATAATATCTGTACCACTAATGCACCAGTCAGAATATCTTGCCTGGCCAGTTGATATGATAGCTTGCAGAGTTCACAGCTTTATGACTGATGATAACCTTTATCCTATAGTGGTGTGCATAGCACCTTCTAGCAATATTAAAACTATCCAGTAGGCATATCAGGCAAATCAGTATGATCATGATTTTGTCATATTTTCTGACCTAAACATATGGTGTCTTCAGCAATATGGTCCTACTGTCAAGTTCTGTAGAGTAGCCAAGAGCACCGACAATAGTCTGCAATATTTGAAAGACAACAGGATCTCACAGGCTTACAATGTCCAAAGAGGTCATCTATTCCTGGCACTGGGCTTTTAGTTTGTAAGCCCATGGTACCTAGTATGGGCATTGTCACTTTGTTATAGGGAACTCCATCTAATCTCATTTTGCATATGTGTATGTATTTTCAGGAAATCTCTACAGTAATAGATTTCCATATGACTTTTCAAAAGGTCTTTAGCATTTGTTATTCCTCACTATATATGTCCTCTACCTTGCCCTCCCATCCCTTACCCCATTTAACTTTTCCTGTTCCATTATTTCTCTTTATTCCTTCATACCACTGTATTCTATATCCTTTCCCTTCAACAACCACCTCCCCCTAGGGCCATTACTAATCCTCTCATCTCTATGGGTACTCCAAATGAAACACACATATCTAAACAGTCATAGAGAAACACCACAAATGAGAAAACACACACACACACACACACACACACGCACAACTTTTGTCTTTCTCAATCTGGGTTACATTATTCAGAATTACTATTTATAGTCCTACTATTGATCTGTGGATTTCATGATTTCATTTCCTTGAGAGCTGACTAATATCTCACTATAAAAATCTGATAATGTTTTAGTCATTAGTTAGTGGACATTAAGCTATTGTGTATGGAGCAGCAACGAACTTGGAAGAACAAGTATCTCTAGAACAGAATGCCTAAATGACGTATCTGAATAATATGATACATGTGATAGATACATTTATTTTCTGGTTTATTTTGAGTAATTTCCATACAATTTTGTAATGCCTCTACCAATTTGCACTCCCAACATCAGAGAGTAAGTATTCTCCTTTCCTCACACACATGCCAGCATTTGAAAATCTCTTTAAGAAAGTCTAGCCTTCCTTCATGATAGATATTAGGAACGCAAGGGGCATATCTCAGTATAATGAAGGCAATATACAATAACTCACAGCTACATCTTGCTAAACAGAGAAAAGCACTTCTTCTTAAAATCTAAAATGCTCTAAAAAGCATTCCTTTTAAAATCAAGAGTAAGACCAGGGTTTCCATCCTTTTCCCTCTTTTAGTATACAGCACTTTGAGACTTAGCTAAAGCTGAAACAGTGTCTGTTACTGTGAAACTGATGTTAGAAATGCTGTGGAAACTTCAACAATGTTGGTCTTTATAGGTAAAGAAGTACAAGAAAGAGAGATGTCTAATATCAAAGAATCAAGAAAATTAAGAGGAAAAAGATAAAGAGAGTTGATAAGAAGTAGAAACTAAAATAAGCAAAAAGGTGTATGCTGGAAAGACAGAGTGTTTTAGAAAAGAGTATATCACTCAGGGCATGCTGACATTGATGAGTAAGATGGGAAATGAGAAGTGGCAGAGATCTCAAACATTAAAGATGTCTTGGTACTGGGAAGTTATTCTAGGGAGATGTTTGGTTGCCCAACTTTGATTCTTGATCTAGGAGTTGTACCACACTTTGAGAATGAAGAACAAATTGTAGTGTGTGTGGAAGTAGTACTTGACTATTTTTCCCTTAAATATCATTTCTTTAATGGGATGTTAGGATAGGTAGAGTATAAGTGCAAATAAGAAAGGGTTAATCACAACAGGCACAGGTCAGAAAGAGTATCTCTGCACAACGTAGTGAAAGCTACTGTCACTAGTACTTAAAATTAACAAATTTATCTTCTATGCTGAAGACATGAAATAATCTTTTATGGTGTGGTTAGGCAGGTTTCTACAGGGAGAAATTATTTGTCAATTATGGTTCCTGGCACCTGGCATACCCCTTAACATCATGTACAGACTGTTTCTTCTAATTTTGCTGGGCATCTGTTTCAAGAAAAATGACTAGTAAAGTGGAAAACACAAGAAAAGTAACTGTGGCAGTCTCCTTTAGAAAGTAAAACCGGCTGTGATTGGAATGGCACTGTGTATCCAGGGACTTACTCTTTGATTGAAAACTTCTTCATGTCCTTTCAAAACAGGAGTTTTCCTGGGTTCTCTTTGAACTAAAGCCTTACCTTCTATAATAAGTTATTGCACATATATATATTCTAAAATGCTTTGCAGAAATATTTCCAGAGACATTGAAGTTTGTACTTTGCCCTAGTGTGTCTCTATTAAATATGCTATGCAATTTGTATAATAATTTTACTTTATGAAGACATAACACAACCCATGTTCTTTTTCAAAAACTAATTTACACTCTATGTTTTTAGTTAAAACTAACATGAAAGTAAAAATTAATACCCAACTGGAAATTTTAAGTATTTAATATCTAATGTTTCTCACTCAACATAGTTATTATACATGTTGTCTAAAAATTAGATATCCCTGAAACATTCATAGAAATTGTATCTTTAATTTTAGGGATATACAGAAAAGTGAAATTACCAATATACATCAGGGTGACTATATTAGCCAGCCTTTTATTACTGTAAATAAATAACTAAAGTCACTAACTGATAAGGATGAAAGGTTTGTTCACCTCAGTTCTTTGAAGATCCAAAATCATCAGGCTCCATGCATTCTGCTCTGTAGGAACAACAGAATGCACTTTCAACACATAAATTCTTCTTGGATATGCTACACCCTGTGCCTCCCTTATTGAGTAATACAATCCTAGTAAATCTTAGGAGTCTAGAATTTTTAAGCTTACTCCCCAAAAAATGAACTTACTTTATCCTCCTTTTGTCTTCCAAATATATCTTCACCAAGAATACACACAAATTACTACCAACATTGATGTTGAGGTTAATTAAAGCATGCGTAAAGGCTCTTGGAAAACTTTAGGCCTCAGAACACAAAACTCCTGCCATGTCTGTGATATTATAAGCTGACCAAACAATCAATCATGTTGTTTATCACAGACTTACTTAGATTTCAATTGATATTTCTTCCTCCAATATAAGCCAATACAAAACAGTAGCATTTCTCGGCTATTAAATTTTAAAGTATGTTCCTGATGACCATTGTCTAGCCAGAGACTTATGAGGCCTGTTCTTCTCGTGACCACCTCTTTACAGGATCATATTAACTTAAATTCTGAAACCTATTCCTTGAGAAAATGGTTCTGTTTTGATAGACTATCGTTCAATATGTTGTCTGGAAGAATTTGGGTGTGGATAGTAATGTTTAATGTTTTCAAGGATCACATCTGCTGAAGAATAACTTTAGTTTCCCTGTTTTCTGTACATTCAGATACCTCAGAAATCTATTTCATGTATTTCCTCCCACAGAGGACAAATTTATTTGACATTCTATCTCTCTCGCAATAAGATACGTACATGCGGCATGGGGCTTTATCAAAGAGACAATCTCAGCTCTAACACACCAATTTATCTTGGCATTCACATAATCACTGTGCCAAAGCTTGACCTTTGATCTCGCAATTATTGCCCAGCATGTCAACCCTGAGAAGATGGACCCAGGTTGTTACAAGAAACCAAACTTGGCAAGCCGTTGAGAACAAGCTAGCAAGCAGCACTCTTCTGTGGATTCCTCCTTAAGCTCCTGCCTTGGCTTCCCTTGATAATAGGCTATAACCTCTAAGCCAAACAAACCCTTAATTCCTCATGTTGTTCTTGGTCCTGTCAAAGCAACTGAAAAGCTAAGTAGGGCACTAATTATTAATCATTTACTCTTCTATAAGCCTTTCACAATCAAAAGGACTAAATTACAAATGGTATTTCACAGAAATTTTATGGTGAAATTCTCTATGTGCTATTTTTTTAAAAAAATACATGTATATAAACATATTTATGCACATAAAGGCTAATGACGAATACTTTAAATTATTATCTAATTCTTAAAAAGAAAGTACTAAAAATAAGCTTTTGGAGCTAGGAAGTGGTGGTATATGCCTTTAATTCCAGCACTCTTCTGTATTTAAAACAGAGGCAGTTGGATCTCTTGTCTACCGAGCAAGTTCCAGGACGGTCAAGCCTACATCAAGAACTCCCATCTGAAAAAAACATAAGCATTTAAGAACGATTTGTATTTTTGTAATAATGGATGTAGCTTAACATCCTAGATAAGGCAACAGAACCTCTCCATTCCTCATTAGCATGTCAGGATACTCACATGCTTCCATTTAGCGTCTTTAAGTGGTGTTATCTTCTGTGAAAACTGGTGAAGTTTTTGTCTAACAGTCAATTTCAACTTAAAGAATGAACCAGAGTTTAAGAGGCCAGCTGTATGCAACTAATAAAACAGGAAATTAAAATTTAATAGATCAACCATAAATTTCACTTGAGTTTTATTGTCCAACTTTGGCTCATCTTAAATGAATGGTGTGTGTGATTTCTGGATCTGAATCTGGCAAAATTTGGTACCCTATATATACAAGAACTACAGTGATGATGGACTTAATGCCAAACTACATTTGCATAAATAGGTGTTACCAGAAAATCTTCTGGCTGATGCCAAGTGATGGATGAGAAATACACTTTTTATGCAACCTTGCTGCTTTATGAATGTATTTGAATATGTAAGTTAATGTATGTGTGTGCTTGACAAAAGTAGATGTTTTTCAATAACTCTATTATCTTTTTTGCATATATATGCTATAAGATTCCATAAGTATGTGAATAAGTATACATGGCAGAGTTCCGTCATCATTAATCAATGTCCATTATGATTTTCTTCCTCTATATTTTAAACTAGAGTTCAAATTAGAGACTGTTAAAGCATCAAAGTTCTGGAAAACAAAAATTAGGAAATTCTAGCACTGGGATCATTGTAGCTGCTTTGAACAAGTTGCCAGGGTTGATCATATAGTGAAGCTACTTTCTCAGCTATAAAATGGAGAAAGTAATAATGATTCTTAAAGAATATGATGTAATACAAAACAGTGAAGAATTATATCTCTCTCAGTGCCTTCAGGACTCCAACAGAACACTCCAAACTGAGTGGCTTCTAAACAGATAATACTTCCACAGTTCTTTAAGCAGAGAAGTAAGTCCAAGATCATAGCACTGGAAAATACGATGTCCAGTAAAATTTATCCCTGGTTTCTTTATAATTATCTGGAAGAAGTGCCCAATAAACAAAATCCTGTGGGCTTTATTTTTTAAATAAGAAAAAGAGTCTATGATTTAATAATTTCACAAAGCTAACACCTCCTAGTATACTCAGTTTGTGTTTGAATTTTAACAAATGAGTTCTAAAGGAATAAATTAAGATAATGTCAGTATTTGTTATCAGTATTTCAGGAAAATGTTAATAAGTTTCACCTAGAACATATGTTAGTATTTTGATTACTTTATTGGGGCTGTGTGATGAATAATGACAAATTCTAGGAACTGACACTGACCATAGGTCCTTGAACCTTATTTTTCTGTTTGTCATTTAGTTTTAACCTCAACTCAGTCATTTTCTAGTTGTTTGTAGTACTATTAACATTTATTATGTATTATATAATGTAGTATAATTTGTAGCCAATTGTTCTAACAATCTATCATCCTGACAGTTTAATCCCAACACATGGAATCTGCATGTGGATCATATACTTCATCATAATTATCTAACTTTATCCTACAGAAACCAAAGTATTTTTATGATACATAAATTGTATAATTAGTCCCATGATTATAGGATTACCCATTTTATGATCTGGCATTGAACAATAAACTCATATCAACTAGATTATAAATCTTTTGGAGTCAGATAGACCCATTGCATACAGGGAATATAATATATGTGTATGTTGACTAAAACCTTCTATAAATGCTTAGTAGGCATACATGTCTGGTATAGCTTACCTTTAATTCTTTCTTGGTGTTTTGTAATAGCTGGTATTTCTATTGATTAAAAGGTGCTGTTGAAGTTCCTAAATGTTTTTGTACTGGCACCTATCTGATACTTTAGATCTGACAATGTCTGTTAAAAATGAGTGAATTCTTGTTTAATTGATTCTTTGATTATCATACACTGATCTTCAAAGTATTTTAGTTTTTCTCTTGAACTGGATGCTCTAGCTTGCTTTTGGTTTGCATTAGTGTGGAAAATCTTTGCACATCCTTTCACTTTATTATGAGACTGTACTGGTGAAGTCAGTTTCTTCTAAGTAGTATAAGGATTCAGATAAGATTAAATAGCTGTGTTCTATATTGGAAGGGTGACCATAGTTCATGGCAACCCATATATATTTTATATAATAGAGAGAAAAGAAGAACTTAAAGGCTCCAAATCAATAACAGTTAGGAATTGAAATCTAATTACCTTGATTTGATCAGTGCATGCTGTCTTCATGTGTTGAAATACGTGATTAATCCCATTAATATCTACAAGGATCACATATTAATTGAAAATTTTAATCTTGTATATTATCTATTTTTCTTTTGAATAATAGTTTTTATTCTTTGAACATTTTAACTTGTACAATGTATTTTTATCATAGCCATTCAGTCCTACTTGTTTTCAACTTCCCCTAATGCCCCCAGCTATTTCCCCTCACAATTCATGTCCTTTTTTTATGTTATTAACAACCTCCTGAGTCTAATTGATGCTGCTTATTTGTGTATAGCTGTGTGGCCATACACTGGAGTACATGCAACTGATCAGTAGCCATGACACAAAAGGATACTGAGTATTCCTCTCTTAGCAACCATCAACTGCCAATAGCTCATCCAACAGGATTCAGGCCTCTGGACTATTATGCTGGAATTCTGAGTGGCTTGATACTCTCCAAGTCTAATACAAATAATCACAGCGAGTGGATGCATGCAAGAGCCTTGTTATGTCCAAAAGTTAGCATCTTACAGCTTTCCTCTTTGTCTTACATTCTTTCTGCATCTTCTTCTATGAAGATCCCTGAACCTTGGATGGTGGGAGATTGATAAAGATGACCCATTCACAGTGAAGCACTTAGCTGCTTATTTTTGGCACTTCAACAAGTCAGTTATATGCCTCTGCACTAGCCACTACCCACTGCAGAAAGAAGCTTTTCTGACAAAAGGGAGGTGTTTTTAAAAACGAAAAAGAAAAGGAGAAAAAGAAAAGAAATTGGCCAGGTGCAGTGGTGCCTTTAATTCCAGCACTCAAGAGACAGAAGCAAGCAGATCTCTGTGAATTCATATCGAACCTGGTCTACACAGTGAGCTCCAGGACAATCAGGACTACATAGAGAAACCCTGTCTTTAACATCCCCCTCCAAAAAAAAAAGAACAAAAAACAAAGAAGAAGAAGAATCTGTTTTTCTGATCAAAGTTGAGAGCAGCAAGCAGTTTTTCACCATAACCATTTAGCAAAACAACAGTGGGTTCCCTTCTGCAGTCTACGATCTCCCTTATCATGAGCTTGTATGGCCACGTTTAATGTACCAGCATTGCTCCCAGGGAGCCTGTGTCATGTCCAATCAGTAAGTGGCTAGTGTCTCCCAAGGCAATTGTGCCACTGTTGTGCCAGTGGGTACTTACCATTAGGTCGCATAGGGTCCAGGGCTGAGTAAGACCTTTGATGTCTTTTCCCTCCCACCAGCCTACATAGCACCTTCCGATACTATGTAAGATAGCTATCAAGGAGAGAGTCCCTTGGTCATTTCTTGGTTGATGTCTCGATATCTTGGATCCATAGTAAGCGGTGTCTTCAGTAATAGGTTCTTACACATTAGTTATGTTGGTAAACCAAGCATAATAGCAATCAATACCTATGTTATTTGGGTGTGCCTCTGGGGTTTCTGTGACCAATCAGTCATAAGTATGTTTCACATGTCTGGCACTGAAAGTATCATTTCATAACCCATGTTTTGTCCACCCATGAAGGGTAATTCCATTCAAACACACACACACACACACACACACACACACACACACACACACACAAAAAAAAAAAAAAAAAAAAAAAAAAAAAAAAAACCATTTAGCTTACAAACTAATAGTTTTCTGTAAGGCTGATTCATGTATCCTTAGGTTTGCTTAATCATGTCTCTGACTGTCTTCTCTCAATACCCCTTTCCCATTTCAACCTTCCCTACTCTGAAATCACCTGTATTCTACTAGGCCCTCCAATTGATTCCCCCAAACACACCTTGGGTTGGGAGATTGTAGGTTTCCATTTAACCTTTCCATGTATGCTCATTTTGATTCTGAATTAGATGTTGGAAATATTTTAAAATGTATTCAAGGAAGGAAGGAAGGAAGGAAGGAAGGATTAAGCAACAGAATAACGCAGAGGAAAAATTATTTTAGAAAAAAGTGGTTGACATTCTATTGTAGAAAGCTGATTTTTTCCTTTCTCCTCGGGTTTCATTTGCAAGTAGCATCTTGGTTAAGGGTAGAAATCTGTGTCCACTTTCCTTCTCAGTGTTGGGATTTTGTTTGGTTAGAACCTGCACAGGTCTTATGCATGCTTTCATAGTTTCTGTGAGTTCATATTTGTATCAGTCCTGTTGTGTCTGGAAGACACTGTTTCACTGGAGTGAAAGACCACAGCTGGGTCTTAAAATGTTTCTGTTTCTTCTTTCATATCGATCCCTAAATGTTGAGGGGAGTCATTCACTCTCTGCTGATTGTCCATTTGTATGTTTCTGTGTTGATTCTCAATTGCTTCAAGAAGAAGCTTCTCTGATGAGGGTTGAACAATTCACTGATCTGGAATGCATTCTAAGTCATTTTCTAATCTAGAATGAGGGAAGACACCAACCAATACACACAATCTGAAAAAAAACAATAAATATTAAGAACTTACTATATTTCTCCTCCTTCCCCCAACCCCAAATTCACATGTCCAAGTCACATGATCTTTTTTAACCTTAGAATGTGGTTTTATCAGAAGAGGGCTTTTAAGAGATACCTGGCCAAATCTTGTCCAGTAAAAATGGACAGTCCTGACATCATACACAGACAGATAACATTATACATACTGAGCAAGTTGCATTTATATATTTAGGTGTGTTTGTGTGTGTGTGTGTGTGTGTGTGTGTGTGTGTGTGTGTGTCTTTTTGTGCATGTTTGTGTGTATAACAGTTAATGGAAAAACAGCTATATATTTGAAAGAGAGCAAGGAGGGTACATGGGAGGAGTTGGAAGAAGGAAAGGAAAGAAGAAAATAATGTAATTGCATTTTAATATAAAAAAGTTAAAAAATTTAAATATGAAATAAATTAAAAAGGTATCGAACAAGAAGAGGCATCAGAGTTAAATAAGTTCATATGTCTAGTCTCCGACTGACCCCTCATCTGAGTATCCTTATAAGGGAGGAGCAAGCAGAGGTACATGCATAACAGAAAGGGTACAGGAAAACAAGAAGAGACTCATCTGCAAGGCAAGGCGAAAGGCTTCACTTCACTGTCAGCCTCTAGAACAGCAAGCCAATGAGATCAGTGGTGAGACCATTTAATCTGTATTTTTCCACGGCAGTACTAGCAGACTAAAATATCAGACAAAAATCCCACCCAACAGGAGAGGTAAAATGAACTGATCGTCTAACATTTTATGCTCATTCTAACTCCCAATGAGCAATCACGGGACAAAAGAGTTAAGATGCACAGGTTTGACACCATCTTAGTTGTGCATCTGCTTTTACAGATCTAGGAAGGAAATGTCACAAAAGGCAAGTTGGTTCTTCTTGCCTGTGTCTGAGCTCCTGTTTCCCCACTGACACCCTCATGTACAAGATCTGACAGCATCAGCTCCCTGGACTAGTTTTCAACTCACCCCACTTCCACCCGATCCAGGAACTCCTGGGAGATACTTTTTCCTTTGCCTAGTACAATATGATTTAATTCCTCTAGCCTGCTGTTCTTTACTTTTCAAACGTCACCTCACCTCTCCCTTCCTTCAGAAATTGTTTGCTGACATCTAAGATTAAGTCAGTCTCTAGCCCATAAAGCTTCCCAGTATCTCCTACATGTTATCGTCTCCCCTGAGAACTGAATTATAAAAGAAAGGCGATAGTGCAGCTTTGTCAATCTTACATCAAACATGGGCTGACTTCCATGATATAGTGAGAAATGATGAGGTAGTGAGAAATGCTCACTTGACAAATAATAACTAAATGGCCCCAGGATAATGCATCAGGGACCTTGATGACAAAAGGAAATCTTTCTGGCTACAAAGTCTATGTCATTTTAGAGTTTGAATAGTTAGATAAACTTTTACATCCTTTCTACATATGTACACGACAGTATATAATGTACACTCACATACAAACACAATCACGTATTGATGGTATGTTTATATTGTTTTAGACAAGCCCAAGGAATAGAAATGATCTTGATGTTTCTATAATTAAATTCAGGTGAATGAACAGAATGGATGTTAGCAAGGGCTCTGAAGTCTTATCTTCCCTCATCTTACTTTAAATAAATAAATAAACGCAATATACCCAACTAATCAGGATTCCTCAATGACATTGCTCAAGATGGAAAGGTTATATCAGTGACTGTAACAATGTAATCACACTGAATATACTCAAGTATATTTAAGTTTTTCTAGCTAATGATATTTAACTAACTTCACTGGAATTTAATTCCCAGATTTTCACAGTGAAATTCTCATTATTATTTGAAAGTATAAAATGCTAACCATCTCCAGCAGAAGATACGAGATAGCCACCTGGAGTGTAAGCCCTAAAAGAAATCCGTCTTGGTAACACAAGGTCAGATCTTTCCATTCCAGAATGAAGAAAAGTGAATCTGCTTCTCAGGAGATACCAACAACAAAATGACTTTGAATGTGTTTTGATCCTCTCTGTATTTTTCTGAATAAGCAGACTTCCTCTATGACCTCAACCTGTTTCCCTAGGCTGATGTGATGAAACTCAGTACATGGGTGTCACAACATAATTGTGACTATGACAGACCATAAGAAGAAAAGTGCTCCTTTTAAGACTAATAAATTAAATTTCAAAACTAATATGCTCTTTTTTAACCTCCTCAAAATTAATGAAAGTAAAAATTTCAATTATATATTCTATATACACACCAAAATTATGAACATTATTTTCTAAACCATCCATAATATGACTTTGACAAAGAATATAAATAAAAATGAATGCTAAGTTAGACCAAAGTATGGACATTTCTTGCTGTTCTTTTTTTCTAAAATAGGCTCTTCATCTTAAGGATGTGACTTAATTGCTCATAATGATAAAGATAATAATTGTTATACCATTATAACGATATATTTTCTAGACTAAATTTAATTAGTTATCTTGCTATATAATAATTTGCTGTTAATTATTTCGGTATTGAGTATTATTTTATGGTTTCTACAATGTAATTTAATTAGGATGACTATAATTAATGTGAAGTACTAGAAATTTCATTAATATTTAATTCCAACACAGATGCAAAAATTCATTTAAAAATCTATATATTCAGTAAAATGAATTACAATTCTATCTGGGAATAACACTTTATGATTCATGATACAATGTGGAAAACTTCTTCCTCATTCGAACACAGGGAAAAAATACTGTCTATTCACATGGCTTTTAAGAATTCAGTCTAGAAAAAAAAGAGCAAACATAATTATGATTACTTTGGAATTTGCTAGAAAATAACTCAATTGTGTGGTATTTTCAAAATTAAATTCAAAGCTTTTAGCTGGTCTTTGTTCAGCTGTCCATAATTGTTAGAAAATCTGATTATGGCTGAATGAATGCAAACATTTTGCTTGCCAGCAGGAAGCCCTATGAGCAGAGGGATTTCAGTACTAACACAGAGCCTAGAACCAATATACAGTCACAGAGGATGTGGTATCTAAGACTTGAGAACTTTTTATGCTCCTGTCCAAGAAAGGATGTCTCTTTAGACTCACTTTTCAGAAAAATGGTGGATTTCTAATAGCCCAATTGTTGCTATGAACTAACATTTGGAATTTATTTTTCTAAGTCTGAAAGTTAATGCCTAAAGTTTACAAATAAATCATGAAGTGAAAGATGGAAATAAGAATCCCAGATTTGAGTTGCTGAAATCAACAGGGAATAATCCAGGAAGAGTTGAATAGCAGATCCCCAGTGAGGTGTCTAACAGAGAAAATACAGTAGTTTCAGAAGCAGAGCAAGAAAGGAAATTTGAGAAAGAAGAACTCCAGGGAGGTGAAGTCCAGAGTTCATTCAGATATGTTCAGCCCCAGTGGGGGAATGCTCTATGCCCAGTGCTAGTGAGTGCAGACACAAAGGGTCAGAAACATGGCTTAAGATTCGGATGAAGCCCCAGTTAACTTCCACTCTGCTTTTAGTAGTAGAAGATCATAAGAGGAAAGGGATGGAAGATACAAGCTACATTTAGTAGCTACCCCTGCAGAGGATCAGGGATTCAAGGAAAATCACTCTTCTCAAGAAATTTTAAAAAATATCTGTTCTGAGTCTGCAGCTAGAAAGTTCTGGAAGCAAACATCCCTCCTGCACAGAGTACTCTGGGAACACAGAAAGGACATCATTGAACTATACTCTGAGTACTGGACAATAAAATAACTCTAAAGGAGAAAAAATCAGTCAAGCAGTATCATGCCAAGTGGGACTCTGGTATGAACTAGACTGAAGTGCACTTCCAAGAGCTGGCACCATGCTCATGCAAGGAATGGCATAGATACAGGTCTGGCACTCATGCCCACGTGAAGGACTACATAAAAAGGACCAGGCCCAGCAAACACAAACATGAGTGAAAACAGACTCTACATTTTCACCCAGTTCTCTTTTCTTCACTCTTAGTGATCGCTAATCTAATATCTCACTTCAATTTACAGACCAGGCGCAACCACCACATTTTTTGTGAAAGATACTGAAATTATACATTGAAGAGAATATATCTTCTTCAACAAGTGGTGCTAGGAAAACTGGACACATATGTGTGGAAGATCCCTATCTTTTAAACTCTACAAAAATCAATCCAGAATGGATTAAACTTTAATGTAAAACAAGAAAATCTGAAAATGTTAAAGGAAAAACAAATGAAGATGCATTCAGATACTCAAAATTAAGGAAATAATTCTAATAGCTCAGGAAATGATACCAAGAATTGACACTGGGATTACATGGAATTAAAAAGTTTCTGAAGAGCAAAGGGAAATAATGGGTACATGAAGAGACAGTCTATAAGGAGAAAAATTGTTTGCTGATAATACAACTGAAAGAAGAGTAACACCTAGAATGTGTAAAGAACTCAAAAAACTAAATGTCAACATTCCTAAATACCAGAAACAGTAGATAGAACTTGTGGCACAATAAAATTTTCTTTTGAACTGTAAATATTGAAAAGCATTTTAATAATTATCTTATATATTGTGATACACATGAGAAATATGAGCAATCCCTGAGAATGTTGGAGAAAATTAAAGGCAGTTCAAATGCTTAAAGAGGATTCTGTATTTTTAAATTATGCATTAAATGTGTAT
This sequence comes from Peromyscus californicus insignis, assembly GCF_007827085.1. NCBI lineage: Eukaryota > Metazoa > Chordata > Mammalia > Rodentia > Cricetidae > Peromyscus > Peromyscus californicus. The sequence continues at coordinate 44,329,883 of NW_026294491.1, read as the reverse complement.
CTACATCCTCCCCAACACAGGCTACCATTAGTGTTTTTTATCTTAGTTCTGAAAGGTATAAGATGGTATCTCAGAGTAGTTTTGATTTGCATTTCCCTGATGGCTAAGGGTGTTGAACAATTCTTTAAGTGTATCTAGGCTCCTTGAGATTCTTCTGTTGAGAATTCTCTGTTTAGATCTTTTTCCCGTTTTTTTTTTTTTAATTGGGTTATTTGGTATTTTGATGTCTAGTTTCTTGAATTCTTTCCATATTTTGAGTAATAGCCCTCTATCAGATGTGGGGTTAGTGAAGATCTTTTCCCATTCATAGGCTGCCATTTTGTCTTATTGACTATGTCCTTTGCCTTACAGAAACTTCTCCGTTTCAGGAGGTCCCATTTATTAATTGTTGCTCTCAGTGTTTGCGCTGCTGGTGTTACATTCAGGTAGTTGTTTCCTGTGTCATTGTGTTCAAAACTACTTCCTACTTTCTCTTCTATCAGGTTCAGTATAACTGGATCTATGTTGATATTTTTGATCCACTTGGAACACTCCTCCACTGCTGATGGGAGTGCAAACTTGTACAGCCACTTTGAAAATCAATATGATGGTTTCTTCAAAAACTGAGAATTAATCTATCTCAAGACCCAGCTATACCAATCTTGAGCATATACCCAAAGGATGCTCAATCCTACTACAAGGACACTTGCTAAACTATGTTCATAGCAGCATCATAATAGCCAGAACCTGGAAACAACCTAGATGTCCCTCAACAAAAGAATGGATAAAGAAACGTGGTACATTTACACAATGGGATATTACTCAGGGGTAAAAAACAATGACATCATGAAATTTGCAGACAAACAGATGGAACTAGAGAAAAATCATCCTGAGTGAGGTAACCCAGATCTAGAAAGAGAAACATGGTACGTACTCACTCATAAGTGAATATTAACTGTAAAGTAAAAGACAACCCGGTGCATGAACTGGATTTTTGGAGCCCATTCCTATGGAGGGATATCTTACTTAACCTGGACACATGAGGGAGGACCTTGGTCCTGCCTCAACTTGATATGCCAGACTTTGTTGACTCCTCATGGGAGGCCTTACCCTCTCTGAGGAGTAGATGAGGATAGGGTGGGGGAAAGGTGGGGAGTGAGCTGGAGGAGGGGAGAGAGAACTATGGTTGGTATGTAAAATGTGAAAAAAAAATTTAATTAAAAAGTAGAGAGCTTACAAAGCCAAAATGGATCCAAGAACACCAGTTTCACTTTGTCATTAAAAGCTCTACCTTCTGAAAAAAATAAAAAGAAAGAAAGAAAGAAAGAAAGAAAGAAAGAAAGAAAGAAAGAAAGAAAGAAAGAAAGAAAGAAAGAAAGAAAGAAAGAAAAGACAACCAGGTTACAATCCACAGCCCCAGAGAGGCTAGGTAACAGGGAGGGCCTAAAGAGGGACTCGTGGGTTCCCTTGGAAAGGCAAAACAGAAGAGCTCTCCTGGGTAAACTGGGGGCTGGGGGGAACAGGAATATGAGGGGTGGATTTGGAGGAGTGAGAGCAGATCAGAGGGGGAGAGTAATGAAAGAGATGTCTTGATGGGGGTTATTTTGGGGTTAGGGAGAAACCTGATGCCAGGGAAACTCCCAGGAATCCACAGGATGAGCCCACCTAAGACTCCTAGCAACAGTGAAGAGGGTGCCATCTACTGTAATCAGATTGGTGGCTACCCTAATTGTCATCAGAGAGCCTTCATCTAGTGATTGATGGAAGCAGATGCAGAGATCCACAGCCAAGCACTGGACTTAGCTCCAGAATTCCAGTTGAAGAGAGGGAGAAGGGATTATACAAGCTAAGGGGGTAAAGGTCATGACAGAGGAACCCACAGGGACTGTTGACCTGAGCTCATGGCCTCTGGCATGACAGCTAGGGAGCCTGAATGGGACTGACCTAGGCCCTCTGCATGTGTGTGACAGTTGAGTAGTTTAGTCTGTTTGTGGGACACCTAGCAGTGTGATCAGGATCTGTCTACAGAGCTTGAGCTGGCTTTGGGGAACCTATTCCCCATGCTTGGTTGCCTTGCCAAGCTTTGATGCAGGGAGAGAAGCTTAGGTCTGCCTCAAATTGATGTGCCACACTTTGTTGACGCCTATGTCTGCCCCTTTCTGAAGGGAGACAGAGGAGAAGTGGATGGGGGGCGGGAGAGAAACTGTAGTTGGTATATAAAATAAATGAAAAAAATATAAAAAAGAATTGTATCATATATACTCATTTAAAAAATGTTTATCCATATGACTTTTAAATGCCTCATGGGCTTATTTTAGAGACAGCACTGAAAGTTATTTTTTTGCATTTCTGTTTTCCCTTTTATTAAAAATAGATTCCGTTTTCATATAATATATTCTGGTTCTAGTACCCGCCCTACCCCTCCCAGTTCCTTTCCACATTCCCTCACATTCAAGTCCACTCCCTTTCTGTCTCACATTAGAAAAGATCAGGCTTCTAAGAGATAACAACCAAACATAACAAAATAAAATAAAATAGTTGGATAAGCCAAAGCAATAAAAGAAAAAGAGTCCCAAAAGCAGGCACAAGGATCAGAGATCCACTTGTTCACACACTCAGGAGTCCCATGAAATATTAAGCTGAAAGCTAGTGTGTGTGTGTGTGTGTGTGTTTCCTTTGTTCTCCAGAAACTTTTTAATTCCATGTAATCTCAGTGTCATTTCTTGGTATTATTTCCTGAGATATTGGAGTCATTTTCACAAATTTGAGTATCTGAATGCATCTTCATTTGTTTTCCTTTAACATTTTCAGATTTTCATGTTTTACACTGAGGTTTAATCCATTTTGGATTGAATACATATATTGGCCAGTGCAGACCTGGGCCAGCCCTGTGCTTGCCGCTCCAGTCTCTGTGAGTTCTTTGGCACTTGCTCAGTTGATTTTTAGGGCTTTATTTTCCAGGTGCCTTCATTCCTTTGTCTCTTATACTCATTCTACCTCCTCATCTTCGGGGTTCCAGGAACTCTGAGGGAGAGGGTTTGATGGAGATATCGCATTTAGGGCTGAGTGTTTCAGGTCTCTTACACTCTACATAGAGTCTGGCTTTGGATCTCTGTACTTGTTCCCATCTGCTGTAGAAGTAAGCATTTCCGATGATGACTGAATAAGGCACTGCCATACAAATATAGCAGAATATCACTAGGAGTCATTTAATTGCTAATTTTTTAGACCAGTAGTATGTGCTTTTATTCTAGGTTTGGGCTATCATGTCTCTAGTTCTTGGTCAACCAAGGGATGTCAGGTATGGGTTCCATCTCATGGAGTGGGCTTGAAGTCAAATCAGACATTGGTTGGTTATTCTCACAAGCTTTGTGCCATCATTGCCCTAACACAGTTTGCAGACAGGAAAGATGATAGTTAAAAGGTTTTGTTACTTGGTTGATGTTTATGTTTCTCCTCTGGTAGCCTGTAGAGAAACTTTCAGAACCAAAGATTCTAGAACATCATGACTGATAGTTCTTTGTAGGTATTAGCTCAACCTCTCCATGTTCAATGAGTTGTGTAGGTGTTGTCATCAGCAATGAAGCCTTGCTGTCAGTTCAGAGGGAACAACCTATTTTCTTGGCAAAGGCCTAGATTGTTTGTGGATTTCCATGGGACCCTGGTGGCTAACAACTCAACTGGATAAAAACTAGTCCCAGTAGTGGAAACTTCATTTGGTGAGAAGAGATGGCCATTTTGGGACTCTGTACCTCTTACTATTTGAAGACTTCATTAGGATCACCTGAATATGTTGCAGGAAGTTTCCACTGCACTAGATTTCTACCACCCCTCAAATACCCATCAATTCTAGTTGTCACTCCCTGCATTCCCTCCATCAATCCCACCTCCCCTTCCTCTCCCAACCTGATCCTCCCATTATCAACCTTTCATTCACTTCAGTCCACCCATGCAATCTGTTTTATTTTTCTCTCCTAAAGAGATCCATGTGCTCCCCCTCCCCACAGCCCCTTCCCTACACTTAACCTTTCTGGGTCTACAGATTGTAGCCTGGTCATCATTTATTTAATGGTTATTATCCACATATAAGTGAATACATACAATGTTTACCATTCTGGATCTAGAATACCTCACTCAGGATTATTTGACAGAAAAAAAAATCCCACTACATGATGTACTAGGTAAACTGTATCATCAACAAGTGTTAAGCAGTAATGTTATGAGACCCATCTCCTATGTTCAATCAAGTCCTAAACACAGTCAGAATAGCACTGCCTCCATTTGAATGAGCCTAAGAGGAAGGTGCAATTGCTATTACTAAGTGTCCCTGCAAAAGCAAAGCAACCTTGATAGATGAAATATTAAAATTGCATTTTCAGCAAAGCAAAGCTGATTGTCTACATTGTTATAATAAAAGCATACTTACCTTTCATCTTCCTTCAACCTAGCTACTAGCTCTGTGGAATGTACGAAAGAGAAAAGACAATAAGCCACCTTTGTCTTCATTTACAATGATAATCTATTTCAGAAATGATAATGCCTTTGAAAACAGGAATAACCAATGCAGAATTTTAAGTACTGAAGAAAAATCCTCATGCAGTTCAATGGTCCAAAGGAGAAAAATTAATGCATAGGTAGGAACATGCTTTTTGGTGGTGCGGCAAGCACTTTGCACACCAAGCCACCCCTGAGGCCTCACAATCTGTTCTTTTCCAAGTATCTCCAGATATGCCATGACTGGTTTCTAACTTAGAGCTGGTACACAAGCAGCAATATAGTCTGATATATTCTACCCAGGCAGAAATCTCATTGAGGAAATAGACTCTATGGGACTGATGCTTAATAGGTTGCATCTAAACCATGGGGGATAAAATCCTTTACAAGCAGTCAACAGGAAACACCTGAGCTTAGAAACATTTAGATGAGGGTTTACTTAAATGTCTGTGGACAATAGCCTCACAAAGTCACCATAAAACTCTGAGAAAAATGATGATGAAAATTTAGGAATGTTCAGTGTAAGTACTGAGAAAGTTTGAACACCACTAGTTAATTTCTAAAACATTTCCTAAGAAAATTGTTACATTAGAATTTAGAGAATACGTATAAATATGGTTTTCAAGAAAGCAATAAAAATCACTGAGAAAAAAAGATAGCAAATATGGATATTTTAAACTGTATTGTAAAGCATATGAATAGTTATTATCAATTAAAATTAAATTGTACTTTCTATTGTACATATTTATAATACTAAGATAACAAAGAAGGTTAACTGAAAGATTAAACACCACTATACTAACATAATGAAACATTTTATAAGATAAAATAAGATTTTCAATTATGGAGTAATAATGATTGCTCCTGTTATAAATGACTATTGTGCCTTCCTGTTTTCAGAATTTTATGAAATATTCTTCACTAGATATTTGTAATTAAAAGACTCACATTATGTTCAAAAGAAAAATGTAAGCATTTTTAAAAAACCCCAGTTAATGTTTGGAATGAAGTTTTATAAACGGCATTCACATATACTGTATTAATATTTGTACCTTGTAATATCCTGTTGGAAGTGTGAGGACCCAGTGACAGCATAACCAAGTCTGCCCCTCATGAAGCTGACATCATAGTACCATCTCCATAAAAACATGTAAATGTGGTGGTATTTTATTTGTGCTGAAATGTGGTGATATTTTATTTGTGCTTTAATAAAGTTTACCTGGATATCAGAGGGAATAGCAAGCCATTTTAAGTAAACAAAGAAGGCAGGGCAGTGGGGGCGCACGCCTTTAATCCCAGCACTCGGGAGGCAGAGCCAGGCGGATCTCTGTGAGTTCAAGGCCAGGCTAGTCTACAGAGTGAGAGCCAGGACAGGCACCAAAACTACACAGAGAAACCCTGTCTCGAAAAAACCAAAAAATAAATAAACTTTAATCTAATAGTGCTATTCCCTTGTAAAATAGTGAAGTTTAAATAAGCTTATCTGCAACAAATACCTTATTATCTATCATAATCAAAATCATCAGAACTTAAGCTACAATCAAAACTGTACATTTTTGTTACCTGCTATTGTTCTTGTTCATACCATAATCATCTCCATCATGCATTTATTAACTGTTGCTTTCCTCAGTGAAGTCTAAGGCTCAACTTTATGTTGCAGTTGATTAGATACTGTAACATACATCCTAAATAACCAGAACTTAATGGGGATTATATGTCATATTTTTTGTTGCTATTGCTTAAGTAAATATTTCCTCAAATACTTGAGACTAAACTTTGGAGGCCCACAAAGGTTTCTTACTAAAATCTGAGCTTGCTTTACCAGGCAGAACTACATTAGAGGATTGCTTGACCATGTGTGTGGTTTCTTGGTGATTGGAAGGGTCTACACTTGGCTGAGGTAGGCAGAGGTCTTTTCGCTCCACACCTTGGCATTCCTATAAACAGCCCTTTAGAAGAGACAGGAGGGGCTGGTGGATAAGGATCCAGGCCCTCCTGAGGCTATCCTGTGTTTCTATCTGTTTCTCTCCCTTCTATCCTTCTATAGAAATCTCTTATCCCTTACTCCTCAAGAGTACCCTGGGGTAAAATGTGGGAGCCAGTATCTCACTGGCTTCCCACACTAAAACAGCACAAATGTGTAAATAATGTAAAGAAAAAGTTTGTAATTCTAGTAGAAAAAATATTCTAAATTGTAATAGAAACACGATAACTATATTTATTTGCATTTTAGATATATTTATGCAATGTCATGTACATATCTATATTATTTTTGTTTATGTATGCATATGTTTATATATACAGTGTTCCTAAATTTTAGAAAACAAAATAACTTATTCTAAATATTTGAGATAATACTGATACAAATACTATTTACACTTTTGGAAAAGAAAACTGTAGATTTGAATTATATGCTCTAGACAAGCATGATGATGTATGCCTGTAATCCCAGAACTAGGGACTTATAGCAAGAAGATTATGTGTGTGAGGTCAGCTTGGACCATGTGAGACTTTTCACACATACACAAAAATATAATAATATAAAATGCAAAAAAATCAAGAAGAATGTTTAAACACGATGAAATATTAAACATGATGAAAAGTAAGGAAAACAATTAGTTTCAAATACTAAAATTGGGGAGAATATAAAACAATAAGTTTCTGATATGACTTAGTGATTGAGATTTTCCTAACCCTGGATTTGATTCCCAGCAGACAGAGAACGGGGAGAAGGAAAAGGAGAAGGAATGGAGGGAAGGAGGGAGAAGAGAAAAAAGAAGAAGAAAAGCTATTCAGGTATATGCTGACCACATGATTTTGAGAACACTCCTAAGACTTGAGCAAGCTGCAGCCAGAAAAAATTCAAAAATAGAGGCATGATGGTACACACAAAATCCTACCAATAGCTGAAGAGCTGTATCTGATAGCTACTAGGAGAGGGAGAGACTGTTTTCTTTAATGATATGAGTCCCAGTAGAGAGACAATACAACAGGGCAGGCCCAACTCCCAAAACTATGTGGACAACACAAACTTAACTAACCATATTAAGAAAAAAAAAGAGTAACCTCAAAATAACATGGGATGGATAGAAATAGAGAGAGGTTGAGGGAGGAGTGAATATGGTCAAAACGCATTGAATGAAATTCTCAAAAGATCAATTGTGGGGGGAAAAGATGTGAGTTGACATTTAATTTTTGACATCTTAACCCTTCTGACCAAAATAAGATGATAGCTCAAAATAGTTTCAATTTGTCTTTCTTTGATAACTAAGGATGCAGAGCCTTTTTAATATTAGTTCTCAGTCAGTTGGCTTTTCTTTAAAATAAGAGATTTTTTTTACTATACAAAGCCAAGGCAGGGAAGCAATTAGTAGTACTACACAGCTGCAACACCTATGAAGCACAACAATGACCAGCATAGCAAGAGATCCACAAAGGTGTAAAAAGTAGTACCCACATGTTGATAGCGAAAAATAGCTGTCTAAGTGGGTTTAAGGCCCGTTCCACAGGAAGAAAATCATCCCTGGTACAAAATGCCTAGCCAGTTATATGGGGCTAGTGAGGTCATGGACTGTGGCTCTGTAGAATAATATGAATTAGGAATGATGATACTACCAGCAGCTAATAATTGCTTAGGATTTGTCTGTTCTATGCCTTTTGTGTTTCCATGTGAGATATAAGATTTTTTTCAACTTCTATGAAGAGCTGTATTGAAATACTCATAGGGATTGTGTTGAATCTGTAGAATGCTTTTGATAGATTGACCATTTTCCCATTATTAATTATATTAACCCATAAAATGGGTATTTTATACCTTCTGGTACCTTCTTGAATTTCTCTTTTTAGCTTTTCTTTTTTCTTTTGGTGTCTTAATGTTTTCCCTGTGAAAGTCATTCACTTCTGTGTCTTCACTTTGTATTCTACTACTTTGATGAATGTGCTTAAAGCTGGTTACATTTTTTTTTCTGGTAGAGCTATATGCATAGAATGCTATCATTTCCAAATAAGACACTTGGATGTCTTTGTTTTCTATTTGTATCTCCCTTATCCCCTTGTCTTTTCTTACTGCTCTGACTAAGAATTCAAGCACTGTTTTGAAACACATGGAGGAGAGTAATGCATATTTGTATTGTTCCTGGTTTTTTGAGAAATGCTTTGCATTTTGTTCCATTTGGGAAGATTTTGGCTGTGGGGTGTCGTGTATTGCCTTTATTATATTGAAACAGGTACCCTGTATTCTTATATTCTCTGGAATATTTATCATGAATGCTATTTCTCAATAGCTTTTCAAATTCTGTCATGATGTAGGGGAAATGGGAACACTCAGTTACTGCTGGTAGGAGTGTAAACAGATGGAACTGCTGCAGAAATCAGTATGGAAAGTCCTCATAGAGATAGAAATGCATCCACCATATGGCCAGCTCTATCACCCTTCCATATATACTCAAAGTATTTTGTATTACACTACAGAGATACTTGTTCAAGTGTGCTCATTGCTCATCTATTCAAAATAATCAGGAAATGGAAACTAGACTATCTATCATCTGATGAATGGATAATGAAAATATGGTACATGTTTTACACAATAGAATATCACTCAGCTATTAAGAAAATGAAATTATGAATTCAGAACAGAATTACAGGTTTCAAAGATGGAATAATGCCAATAATCTTTCATTTATTCCACAAAACAGAAACTGAAGAAATATTTCCTATTTTTTAAAGTCACTATTATCCTGACACCAAAACCACAAAAAGACCCAACAAAGAAAATTACAGACCAATTTCCAGTTGGAACATAAATGACCAAACACCCTAATTGTCGTGCTAGAAACCTCATCCAACTACTGAGGGATCTGGATGCAGAGATCCATGGCTAGGCCCCGGGTGGATCTCTGGGAGTCCAATTAGCGAGAATGAGGAGGGTTTATATGAGCGAGAATTATTGAGACCAAGGTTGGATAAAGCACAGGGACAAATAGCCAAACGAATGGAAACACATGAACTATGAACCAATGGCTGAGGGGTCACCAACTGGATCAGGCCCTCTGAATGGGTGAGACAGTTGATTGGCTTGATCTGTTTGGGAGGCATCCAGGCAGTGGGACTGGGTCCTGTGCTCATTGCATGAGTTGGATGTTTGAAACCTGGGGCCTATGCAGGATCGCTTGGCTCGGCCTGGGAGGAGGGGTCTGGACCTACCTGGACTGAGTCTACCAGGTTGATCTCAGTCTGCGGGGAAGGCTTTGCCCTGAAGGAGATGGGAATGGGGGGGGCGGGCTGGGGGGGAAGGTGAGGGGGGCGGTAGGGGGGAGAACAAGGGAATTCGTGGCTGATATGTAGAACTGAATTGTATTGCAAAATAAAAAAAATTCTCAATAAAATAGATGCAAGCCAAATCCAAAAATTTACCAAAAATTATCTAGAATGATCAAGTTGATTTCAGCCCAAGAACCATGAGATCATTTTATTAGATGTGGAAAAGGCCTTTGACAGAAATACAGCATCCCTTTGTGATAAAATTCCTGGAGAGACTAGGTATAGAAAGGACATGCCTCAACATGATAAAAGTAATTTACAGCAAGCCTATAGTCAACATCCACCTAAATCAAGAGAAATTTGATTTTTAAATCAAAGCATTTCCATAAAATCAGCAACAAGACAATAATGTGTGCTCTACATACTTATTCAACATAGTGCTTGAAGTCTCAACTAGAATAGTTAAAACAGATGAAGTAGATCAAGGGGATATAAGCAGGAAAGGAAGAAGTATCTTTACTTGCAGATGATATGATTTCATACATAAAGATATCTTTACTTGCAGATGATATGATTTCATACATAAAATATCCAAAAAACTAAACCAGAAAAATTTGACAGCTGACAAACACTTTAACAAAGATAGCAGGATACAAAATTAACACACAAAAGTTAGGGTAAGAGAGAAATCAAGGAAACAGTACCATCATGGGTGGTTATTGCTCCACCCATGACCTTGGGCTACAGGGCCCAAAGGAGGAAGCACTTCTTGCTGGAGAGATGGCTAAGAAGTTAAGAGCACTGACTGATGTCCCAGAGAATCTGGATTCTGGATTCAATTCCCTGGCCATCTTGCATCTGATTACACCACGGTATTTAAAAAAAAAAAAAAAAAAAAAAAGACCCTTGTGACGATATTGTGTTCCCCAATATGTTGTGCACCCTAATAAACTTCTCTGGGGTCAGAGAATCGAACAGCTACTAGATATAGAGACCTGAAAACAATGGCACTCATGCCTTTAATCATAGCATTCTGAAAGCAGAGATCTATCTGGATCTCTATGAGTTCAAAGCCACACTGGAAACAGTCAGACATGGTGTCACATGCCTTTAATCCCAGGAAGTGACGGCAGGAAGCAGAAAGGTGTATAAGGCATGAGGACCAGGAACTAGGCCTGGTTAAGCTTTTAGGCTTTTGAGCAGTAGTTCAGCTGAGATCCACTTGGATGAGGACACAGAGGCTTCCAATTTGAGGAAACGAGATCAGCTGAGGAATTGGTAAGGTAAGGTTAGCTGTGGCTTGTTCTGTCTCTCTGATCTTTCAGCATTCACCCCAAGACCTGGCTCTGGATTTGTTTTTATTAATAAGACCTTTTAAGATTCCTGCTACAGTGGCCCTTCTCCCTTTCCTTTAAAGAGGTAATGCCCTATAGTCCAAGGTCATGGGCAGAGCAAATACCACTACAAGTACCTTTTACACTAGCCTTAAAAATATTTTTGGAGCCAGGAGGTGGTGGTGCACGCCTTTAATCCCAGCACTCGGGAGGCAGAGCCAGAAGGATCTCTGTGAGTTCGAGGCCAGCCTGGACTACCAAGTGAGTTCCAGGAAAGGCGCAAAGCTACACAGAGAAACCCTGTCTCGAAAAACCAATATATATATATATATATATATTTGGAATACTATAACCATGTAAGTGAAAGACTTTTATAATAAAATCTTTAAAGCATTGAAGAAGACACCAGAGGAAGGAAAAGACCTCCCATGCCCATGTATCTGTAGCATTAATATTGTGTAAATGGCCATCCAACAAAGAGCAATCTACAGATTCAATACACCTCCCTTCAAAATTCCAAAACAATTTTTACAGAAATTGAAAAACATCTCTATTTCATATGGAAGCAGAAAAATGCATATAAAATAATCCTGAATAAGAGAAGACCTGGTGGAGTTATGATCCCCCATTTCAAGATGTACTACAAAGCTATAATAATAAAAGCAGTGTGGTATTGGCATACTGACAGACATGTTGATCAATAAAATTGAATTGAAGACCCAAACATAAGTCCACAAACCTATAGATACAACAGTTTGAGAAAGAAGGCAAAAATGCATACTGGAGAAAAGACAGCATTTTGAATAACTGGTATGGAGCAAACTGGATGCCTGCATATAAAAGAATGCAAATATATCTATATTTATTACCATACACAAAACTAAACTCCAAATGGATAAAGGTCAACATGACTCCAGATACTCTAAATCTAATAAAATAGAAAGTTGGAAATAGTTTTGAACTCATTTGCACAGAAAAATTAAAAAAAAAACTTTCTGAACAGGCCATCAATAGTACAGACTCTAATAATAACAATTAGTAAATGGAAACCCATGAAGCTGAAAAGGTTCTCTAGTGAAAAGGACACCAACATTCAGACAAAGAAGCAACCTACAGAATGGGAAGAGATTTTTACCAATTATACATCTAATAGAGAATTAGTATCTGAAATATATAAAGAACAAACAAAAAACCCTGAAAATCAAAAAAATAAAAATTTAAAAAATGGGTTACAGAACTAAACAGAGTTCTCAAATAATGGAACGTATATGATTAAGAAATAATTAAAGACATGTTTGACATTTGTAGCCATCAGAAAAATTCAAATTAATACTACTTTGAGATTCTGTATTACACCAATTAGAATTGCCAAGATCAATAAAATAAATGACAACCCATGCTGGCAAGGATGTAGGGTAAGGGCAACACTTATTCATTGCTGGTATGAGTGGATACTTGTACAGTCATTATGGAAATAAGTGTGATGATTCCTTGGGAATATATCTTCCTGAAGATCGAGTTATAATACTCTTGAGTATATACCCAAAAGACTATATTTTAGCACAAAGATACTTGCTCGTTCATGTTTATTGCTGCTCTGTTCATAATATGTAGAAATTGGAAACAGCTTAGACGTCCATCAGTTGATGAATAAGTGATGGAAACATGGTATATTTGCACAATGGAATGCTACTTGTTTGTTAAGAAAAAATAAAATTTAGAAATTCACAGGTAAATGTATGAAGCTAAAAAAAAATCATGCTGAGTGAGATAACCCAAACCATAAAAGTCAAATATTGTATGTTTTCTCCTATATAGAAATGTTAACTTTTAAGCCTTCCAAATATGTAGTATGATCTGAATTACCATAGATGTTAGATACCTAGTAAGGGAGTAGTGGGGAATAGAGAGTCTCTCAAGGGAGGAAAAACAGTGTGTGTGTGTGTGTGTGTGTGTGTGTGTGTGTGTGTGTGTGTGTATATATATACATATATATATATATGTATATATATATATATATATACAAAAAAAGAGTTTAAATGGAGTTACCACACACTGAGGCAACAATGCCCTATTAGTCACTACAGGTAACAAGCAAAAGGCCCTGTACTTGAAATAAGCTGCTTGTTTTGGAATTGTTGATCAGTGATGTCCCAAAGATCCTCATACATTACAGACCATTGTTGATGCTCTTGGTTACTTCCCAGAGTGAGACCCTGTTGCTCATAACAACATATAGTTGTGTCATGGAACATGCCGAAATCAATTTATAATAATCTGGAAGCTTCATCCATTACTAGCTAGCTTTCCTGTTGCTGGAAGGTGCTATGCATTCTACCAAAGAAGAAAGGAAATGGTAGATCTTGCAAGCCACAATAACAACTAGCTTGGAAAGACAGACCTTTATGTGATACTGGCATAAATATCGTATCATAGGTTTAACCAACCATTTTTGGCTTGGACCACAAGATAATAACCATATATGGTACCATTATCTGTGTCAATAACTGTGGATAAGCAAGTTAGTAGGACCTAGAAAAGAAGTTACTACTACTATTCTGCTAAATGAACATAGTATTAAATAAAATACTAATGACTTATCATTATACCTATTGTTTAATGCTCCTTACAAGTCTTATCAGAGAAGCTTCCTTCTCAGTACATAGCAAATAACATGGAGGACCACAAGTGGTCAAAGTGCAGAGAATAAGACATTGTAAAATGCTGAGCATTAAATGAGACACCTATATCATAACCCCTCACCCATGTTCGTGGATCATTGCAGAAGAGGGGACATAAATATTTTAAGAGCCACATGGAGTGGATGATACTAGGAAACAGTGTTTCCTGAAAACAACAGGGAGGTCATCCGTATGATATCACAGTAGTTGTATCAAAATGTACAAGACATGTGCAAGTTCAACACAGACAAACTTCCAGCCTGGAAAGAGAAGTTGGACAAGTAAGTCCCACCTCTAGCAGAGGCATTGTTTGCAATTTATAACTTCTAGGAGAGTATGGTTCCTTGTACGTTGATCACACTCCAGTGGATAGCCACATAGCCAAGAGCACATGGGCATCAAAAACTGAATTAAAGGTTTTGTTTTTGTTTGTTTTTTTTTTTTTGTTTAAAGAGAATACTCTGAGTGGGAAAGATGGCTCAAAGCTTAAGATCACTGACTGCTGTTCCAGAAAACCCCCGACTCAATTCAATTCCCAACACTCACATGGTGGCTCATCAACATCTGTAACTCCAGCCCCAGGGAAGCTTGACACTGTTTCCTGGTCTCTACAAAAACCAGACATGCATGTGATACACAAGCATACATGCAAGCAAAACAACCATATCCATAAAACAGATACATAAACATTTAAAAAGAGGATACTAAGCTATGTGGGGAAGGAAGAAGCTTTTCAGACGGGAATTGTGGGATCCTAGTAAATATTCTTAAAATACATTGTATTCAATTCTCAAATTAAAAAAGGCAAAAAAACCTGCTTATATATAGAGATCTTATTTTCTCATCAATTTTTTCATAAAATAGAAAGCCTTTATTTATTAGATAAGAAAAGAGTTTTACATGGAGAATATTGAAAGTGCTGATGTATCTTATCATATAGCTATAATTATAGAAAAAAACTGGTATGCAAAATGAATAAAATTTCTTAATTAAAAAAGAAAAACAAAAATATGAAAAAGACAAACAATTTTAATGATGTTGATTGGAACAGGATTTGTGGAAAATATCATTGGCAAATTGGTCACAAATCTGTAATTTGATTCAATTATTCATGCATTAAAATAGGTCATAAATCCTCACATCATTGCTTATAACTTTACAGTATTAGGAAATAAATGTCCCCTAGTCATTTATGTAAATTGTATAGGATTACATAAGGGGAAAGTATGCAACTCAATAATGTTGATATTATATAGTTATGTATATGTTTACATATATTAATTGATGTTTAGCTATTGATACTGTAAAAGCAAAATGACAGAAGATTCAACATGATTAATAGATTAGACATTCAATAAATTTATTTTCCTTATATTTTGTAATGAGCTCATATTGCTTCAATAAACAGAAAAGTAGCATGCATACATTACTTTAAAGTTAGCCTGGTAGTTGTATAACTAAAGGCAAAATAACTATTTTATACATCAACTCATTTCATTTGCTTCATGAAATATAAGAAATGCATTCATTACCAAAGTTTTAATGAATAATTATCACTGTTTTAATATCACAAAATGATATACACTCTTTTTCAAACATTAAAATTCAGAGAATGATTAGAACAGAAATACTTGTGTCGGTTATTTTTTTTTTATCATTTAATGAATGACTTCCTGGAAGCTATATCCTTCCTAAGATATTTTTAACAGTTTAATTGTAAGAAGCAATTAACCCAGAATGCTTGAAGCTTGCTTCTAAATACAGAGTCCCAGAATATCAAGTCAGTTCTAAAAATGTTTCATTTTTTTCTCCCATTTTCTGAATAATAATAAGAATAAAATAAGAAACTTATTAAACTTTAAAATAATTTTCAAAATATTCTTTATCAAAATTTCAGCATTGTCTGCATAGTTTGATTTGTTCTTAGCTCTGAAATACTACCATAGTATAATATTGTGTTTAAGAGGAAAATGTGCATGTACCATACTTAGGATTTAGCTGTTTCACTGTAAATATCCTAAGCTTACTATAAAAGAGACTAAAGATGTGTGTGTATGTGTGTGTGTGTGTGTGTGTGTGTGTGTGTGTGTCTGTGTCTGTGTCTGTGTCTGTGTCTGTCTGTGTCTATGTGTGTCTGTGTGTCTGTGTTAAATTAGACCACAGTTACATATAAACAACATTGTGCCCAACCACAAAATTCCAGAGTAATGAATGTATTACTAAAATTTACCATTTCTGGCTATGAATCCTGTTTCAATAAATTTAACTAAATTAAAGACTAACAGATTATTCTCTGAGAAATTTGATTTAAGCTAAAGTCATAATACAAAAATAAGCAACTTCTCCTTTTTTTAAAATCTAGCTACACAATTCCTAATATAATGTGAAAAAGAGAGTTGACATGGGAAAGTGCAGTACAAAGATAAGAACAAACTTTTTCTTTTTCTTTTTCTTTTTTTTTTTGTTTTTTTTTTTCAAGACAAGCTTTCTCTGTGTAGCTTTGCACATGTCCTGGAACTCACTCTGTAGCCCAGGCCGGCATTGAACTCACAGAGATCCAACTGCCTCTGCCTCCCAAGTGCAGGGATTAAAGGTGTGCACTACCACCACCCAGAATAAACTTTAATGAGACAAAAATCATAGAATAGATACTATCAAAAAGATAACTAGCCAAAAGTTCTTTTGAAAAGCCACATGAAAATATGCTACTACAGAATCTTCCTAAAATGCATACATATAATAAAAGTAATTTAAATGGACTTACCATATAATGTGAGGTTATCCCAACTAGACATCATATGCTACCAAATAAAACTTCCAATAACGAGAATGGGTTGCATCTTGTTTCATAGGCCAAGGTGTTCCCATTTATTCGTATATTGACAACGTTACTTGTTATCCACCATAAGTTGATGGTAAGACCCTACTGAAGACACCACATACTTATGTTATAAAACATGGAAAAATCCAGCTCATACTGAAGTAAAAGGCTCCATCCTACTGGCTAATGTTCACAGTGGTAGGAGGTAGAAAAAACACTACTAGAGGAAAAAAATTATCATCAGTATTATCCAGCAGCAGATCTTGTAAACTACAACAGTAACCTACTTTCAATACATGCCTTCTGGTGCAAATAGTGGCACAAATACGTTGGGAGCAATTAGTCAATTTTTATTGGATTCAAGGTTCATTTCATGAGATAGAACTTGACACTATAGTGAGGCCTGAGACTAGACAGAACATGAACCCTAAAGGAAAACTCAATACCATTATTTTGTTAAATGAACATAGAAATAAAAATAGTTGTAATGACATTTTGCACACCCATATATCAGTACATTGCTGGACCCTCAGAAGAGAAACTTCTTGTAGTATATGATAATTAACATGGAAACCCACAATTAGACAATACAAATAATAAGAGAGATTTCGAAATGTTCAACTCTAAATGGGATGTCTGTATTACACTCCTCCCCTTCAAAGCTCAAAGGGCTACAGAGAAAGGGTAGGAAACACTGTAAGATTCAGAGGTGGTGGACTTCAAAGATACTGTTTCCCAGATACAACAGAGAAGAGGAGCATATGAACTCACCATGACAGCCTACACAAGACTTGCAAAAGCTCAAGCCAGACAAAATTCCGGTACATCTAAACAGTGATATATTGGATCAAGACAGAGAAAAAAATGGATAAACGACTATACTAGATATAATATAAGAGATTACCTATGTGTCAACATGACTTATGACTGAAGTAGTGTTGCAGAATGGTGAAGAACTTAAAATTCCTCATGATACTGGGTTGAATAAAAAGTTCAAACAGTGCAAAGACACGCCATTTTTTTTCAAAAGAAAATATAGGCTACATTAAAATCCAATAATTAAAATTAATGAAGTGCTTATCAAAAGCAAAATTCTGGATAAAGATAGAGGTTTGTGGTGTGTGTGTGTGTGTGTGTGTGTGTGTGTGTGTGTGTGTGTGTGTGTGTGGTCAGATGGGGTTTTCTGTCTTTTGACCAAGATGCTTGTTGTTGTTCATATTTACAGTATGGTTTTTTTCATGGAAATGTGCCATTTACTATCATTGTAGTATGTTATAATTCAATAAAAAGTGTATGCAAGTTTAGGAAAGACAAAATGTCATATATTTCTGGTATAAGGTGATAGTGATAGCTTGGTGTTATGTGTATCTTTCACAGTGTGCATTTAAAGGATGACGATCAAGGTTGCATGCTTAGCAAAGAGACAAGCTCATTAGATAAGGGAACTACCATTTTTTCTAATGATACTATATGTTTTTGGATGAGGGCATTAGCATCTGTATTATGACTATTCTCCTCTGAAGTCACAACAGCCCTAGTCTACTATGAAGAGCCATGCATCCGTGTTTAAATTCTATTGACAGAGAGATGGCAAACCACCTTAGACACACAGGTAATACTTTGCCAATTTCCATATTCAGTGATTGGTGAGATACAAAGCTATAGTAAAAGTGGCATGTATATGTGAGGGCTATTTTACTGATAATTATTTTCTCAGTATTTTAAGAATTGTAGTTCTTTATTCTGATCTCCTACAGATGTTATTTTTATTGATTTTTAAACTGTCACTATGTAATTCAAAATATAAATTATAATTCTACAAGTAAGTCCTCTGCAATATTTCTGCTTTCTACCTAAAAACATAACAGACATTGTCTGACTACATTTAAACCTGATTTCTCTACATGTATTTACTCATAAGAACATTTAATACTATAAAACACAATTGAAAAAGAATTTTACATGCTAAACTTCATTTCAGCCCACATTGAAAAAAAGATGTTTCTTATGAAGTTGTAGTCCTTTCATTAACTGATTGCTACAATTTGTTGTTTTGTCAAAATTTAATGTCACATTTATGTGCTTAAAGCACCAGGGTTTCCAATTTAAAATAGATTCATCTATTTCTGGCTTAGTTGGTTTTATGGTGAGATAATCCATTTACTTAAATCTTTTGGTAATAGCTTAATTAATTGGTCAAACAAATGTTTATAGAAAACATAGTAAAACAATAAATCTCTTTCTTAAATAGTTTCAAGCAAAACTAGATGCATACAAAGCTGGTTGACTCCTCCAGGGAGGATTGTGATAACAAGCGTATCTGTCAATCACATAACTGGAAAAACACTTACAAAACCAGGTTCCATGCTGGCAGATTGCCAGTTCTTCAAGGAATACAACTGGTGTGTTTGTATTGGCAGAGTGCCAGATTTTCACAAAATGCAAGTAGTGTTACCATTAATGTGTTATGTAACTTTATTGAAAACATAAAAGAAAACATTTATAAAAGTTTCTTGATTACCATGCCACCTATTTTGAACAATTCTCTCAATAATATCCTTCCATTTATCAAACAAATACAATAGAAGCTTCCTACGCTTGGTAAATACAATCACTGACAGTTTTGAACTGGTTCCCCATTTCATGTAGTATACATACCACATTTCTTGATAATATTAATCACATAGATTTTAGCCAACTCACACGTGAGTAAATTTCAGCAGACATGAATATGTCGCTTAATGATTCAACAAACATGAGGTTTGATACATGGACCTTGAAGACTCTCCTAGTCTGTTCCATACAGGCCCACAGAAATATGAGAACTTTACATGCATTTTGTTCTTCTCCCAGCCCACTCTCCAAGCTCCCATTTAGATAATTAGCATCTTTTCTTCATTATTTAGCTGCATTTTAGGGTAACAGATTATTTATTGTTTTAAATGCTTTGGCTTATCTTAAATCATCTTATGGTATTGTAAGAAATTGCCATAAATTTCAAATGGTTACTTGAAAGAGCCAGTAGATTTTTAAAATTCATTCAGACACTGAAAGACAAACATGGTAAGTCACTTATAAGCAAATATTAGCTGTAAAGTAAAAGATAATCATGCCATGGTCCACAGAACCAGAGAGGCTAAGTAACAAGGAAGACTTAAGTGGGGGATTCATGGATCTCCCTGAGAAAGGGAATTGGAATAGATTTCACTAGTGGAATTGGGGTAGGTGGGGTTGGGAACAGGAGGGATCAACTGCAGGGAGGGGGAATACTGGAAGAAAGGACTCAAATTGAGGGGCATTTACAGGGAGAGGTGTAAACCCAGTGCAATGGAAACTCCACAGAACCTACGAGAGTAACCCCAGCGAAGACTTCTAGTAATGGGGGACATGGAACCTGAACCAGACATGTTCTGTAACTAGGAAAGCCCTCAAGTGGAGGGATTCGGACACCAACCCAAGGACTGTAGTAGGTCTTTCTGGTCAGGCTTTCTGTAGACTACCAACCCCCAAACAATGACAGGGAGACTTATTATTGTTTATGAAAGCTCGGCCTTTAGCTTAGGCTTGTTCCCAACTTGCTCTTATAACTTAAACTAACCTGTTTCTATTTATCTATGTTCTGCCACATGGCTTGTTATCTTTCCTCGGTAATATATGTCTACCTACCTCTGTATCTTGCTGGCGAAATCCACCTTTCTTCTTCCCAGAGTTCCTTTCTTTACCTGGAAATCCTTCCTATTCTCTCCTACCTAGCTGTTGGGGCATTTAGCTCTTTATTAAACCGATCAGGTGTTTTAGGTAAGTAAGGTAAAACAGAAACACATCTTCACACAGTGTGATAAAATATACTGTAACAAGGCACGAAACTTTTGATCTACTTTTCCTGTCTGCAGAATGTTTTGGGACCAGAGACTAGCAGAATCCTCATCAAAGAGACCAGAGATACTTCATCCAACAACAGATGGGAGCAGATACAGAGTCCTACAGTCAAACATTAGACATAGCTCTAGGAGTCCTGCAGAAAGAGAGGAAGGATTCAAGGAACTAGGGGACTCAGGGACGCCATGAGAACATGGTCCACATAATCAATTGGGCCTGACTTGTGGGAAATTGTAGAGATTAGGGAACCTGCAGGAATCTGACCTAGGTGCCCTGCGTATATGTTAAGGCTGACTAGCACTTGGTGTTCTTGTGGGAGTCTTAACAGCAGGAGTAGGGGCTGCCTTTGACTCTTTTGCCTACTTATGGGACACCTTCCTCCTACTGGGTTGTCTTGTCCAGCCATGATGGAACGGTATGTGTCTGGTCTTATTGCAGCTCATTATGCCATGGTTGGTTAATGTCCCTGGGAGGACTGCTCTTTTCTGAGGGGATGCTGGGGGGTGGATCTGGAGGAGAGAGGAGGTAGAGGAGAGATTGGGGAGAAGGGAGTGAAGGGAAACTGCAGTTGAGACGTAATATTTGAGAGAATAATAATAATGAATCATGCATCTTCCTTTAATATAGTCACTATTGTATTTATATTCTGAATATAATATTTTGAACTATTAAGAATATAAAATGCTCATATTTCAAAGTCCTAAAGGTGACAAAATTATATAAATTTCTCTGCTATAACACTTAAGGCTTCTAGTATGTATAAGGTAGACATTTTAAAAATACATTTACATGAAAAAGACTTATATTTGATGACATGAATATTTAATGAAATATTGTCATTCTGTATTGATAAACATATAGAAGTTAGTTTATATTCAGATTTACTGCCTTTGTGGTGTACTTATTGAACATTAAGCTGGCTTTCATGAGTTTCCTGTTGTGTTAATATACAGTATTGACTTTTCTTAGATCAACTGATCTTTAAGCTCTGAGAGTGTCTGTTTGGCTTACACCAGGGCAAGGACAGTTTGTTTAACATAGATACAGTTTCCACAAATGACTATTAAATGGGTGAAACTGTCCGTTAAAGAATGTATTGAAACACTCTAATGCTTCTACATATGAGTAGAAAAGCTTTTATAATGAGGAAAAAAGCTTTTTCACATTTATATTCAGTCAGTATCCCATTTCAAACTACACATATATTCTCCTAGGTAAAGAAGTTTCTGTGTAAACTGTGGCCTGTTAGCATGCATAGTAAGTATAAACACAAGTTCTCAGAATTCAAGGTTAGAAGTCTACAAGGAAGAAGCACGTATATTGCTAATATAGTTATTTGTTGCATTGTTAAGTATGAGCAATAGGTAATGGCACTATAAGAAAGTGTCTGACATCTCAGGGACAGAAGTGGAGTTTCTACAAAGTGGAAATATGAGGAGATGCCAAGTGTCCACTTGGTAAATACCACACAAGCTGTTTCTTCAGCTAGAGGCAACATTGTACACACAATGCTAAATTCTTGGGGAAAGGAGTCTGGGATTAATTTATTATTTTGGAGATATAGCAGTTTATATGAAATATGAGGGCAAAGTATTTAACTTTGAATAGGAGAAAAGGAGCTAGTCCACAATACATTCTGTATAAAATGCAAAGTAGAATATATTTGCTTGTTTTGGTCTAGGGAGCCATTTAAGAAGTTTGAACAGAACGCAGCATTGTACTGTTTCCACTCTGATAGCACCTGCAGTGTGTAACCCTAGGGGTTCAGACCACAGCATGAGAAATGCTCAGTTTAGATTACAGGAATTCTAAAACCAGAAATGGTGTTGCAGATAGAAATGTGGGCAAATAACTGTAAATATTAGTTAACTTACCAATAAGTCACCAGGAATTTTTGATAAGAAGATGAAAAATGAACTTACAACAACCAATTTGTCTTATATACTAGAGGGAATACAGTTCCATTCTTAAAGTAGGAACAAAAAATTATTTGAAAGATGATTGTTTTATACTTGGCCTGATTGTGTATGTTTGGTTAGTTGATTGATTTTTGTATTTTGTTTTGTTTTGGGGTTTTTGTTTTGTTTTGTTTTGTTTTTTTAGCAGATATGATTTTCTAATACTTGCTTGCTGTCACCACTAATGCATTTGTTTGTAGGATCAGTTCCTTTTGCATAATGTCACCTGTATCAGTGGCGCATTATGGCACAGAATAATTATTTGAACATTTGGACATGGTACTCAGTAGAGGCCCCCATCATCAGCCTATGGCTGTGTATCTTGTTATACTGATGGTAAAAGACACAGTAATTTATTGGATGTACTATATAGATTAAGAGAATGGCGATAAAGATTGGAGTTCCTTGTTCAAGAAGGGAAATTAGGAAGAGCAGCTCCTAAGATTAACAAATAGCTTGGCAGTAGGCAAGGAATCACAATGCTCTCAAAGACAAGCAAAGGTGCCGAAAGTTAGTAAATACAAAAAGGTAATCACACATTTCAGGGAAAGAATGAGGATAAACATCTCAAATTGTAGTAAAAGAACAAATAAGGTGAAGGAATCCAAAGAACAAGGTGACGCTATTTTTCTTCTAAATGTTTGCTAATCATAAGAGAAAACATGTTGAGTAGGACATAGTATGTAAGAGTTTTAGCTGGGCAGTGGTGGTGCACGCCTTCAATCCCAGCACTCGGAAGGCAGAGGCAAGCGGATCTTTGTGAGTTCGAGTCTAGCCTGGTCTCCGAAGCAAGTTCTAGGAAAGGTGCAAAGCTACACAGAGAAACTCTGTCTTGAAAACAAACAAACAAAAAAAAAGTTTTAATATAGATGACAATAACCATGTATTCCTAAATACGTTCCCCCAGAAACTGGCCTAAAAGGATTAACACTTATGAACAGAATGTCTTATTGTTTGGCATGCATGCTGTGATGGAAGGCGATGGATGTTTGATGATCGTGATTAGAGGAACCTTTATGTGTCAACTTACAAGTTTAGTTGAAAAGGAAACAAAAGGCTACTATGGTTTCCCTTCCTGTTGAACACACTTTTTGAAAGATTTTCTGTCAACTACTTATTGACTTTTTTATTCTTTGTGTATACCATTGCCATGTTACAGTAGCTGTGTGCAAGACTACATGTGTGATATATACTTACGTTGCTGTTCACTAAATGATAAATGAAAACTGCAAACTGCATCAGATAACAGAGGAAGCAGAGGGAGTTATTTGTGAGCTCTTACCTATGCCATGTAACTTTCTGAATGTGTAAGAATCATGCAGGCTCTAACTATCTATTTATTGTCTTCTGATGAAGGGCTGCTGTTTAAGCACAGTGGGTTGCCAGTTCTCAGAAAATTAAAAACAACAGGTTTTCAGGGAAAAAATAAACTAAGGAAAGGAGCTATCGTCAATGCCTGGAACTAGTAAGTGCTAAGCTGCACTCATCCTCTACCCTGTAAATTTCCGATAATATCTTTCATCGTTGGCCAGAGCCGCACTGATATAAAAGGGCCTCATCAATGGGTGTTTGCTGAATGTCTGTGCTTTGGTGAAATAACAGTCTTTTCCCATCAAACAGTCCTTAATTTCCTACCCTTCTCAGAACATGGACTCCTGTTTGGGGGGCCATGTTACTTAAAACACCAGAACTTAATCTAGAGCCAATATAAAACAGGCTGCATGCTATTAACTAGATTTTGCTAAATCCAAGGGAAAACAAAATAGCTATGAGACGATTTCTTTACAGAGAAACTGAAAATAAAACACGTTATGAAAAACAATATTCATTATTTTCAAATGAAAGTCAACCACTAAAAGTAAAAAAAAAAAAAAAAATTGTTTTCACGGCCTGCTATATTAAACTGAAAATTTTGAAGAATTCATGACTGATTCCAAGATTCTAAACATTTATCAAACTTACACTTAATTTCCTTTCAGCACAGTAAAGGAGTTCAGTACTCCTTGAAATTTCTAGTACATCTCTTTAGAGTTAGTATCATTTTAGTCAAGCAAAAAACTTTCATTTATGGTGAAAATATTGGTTTTTATATGTATTGATTTTTTTTACAAATTGACTTATTTTGTACAATATCTATAAATAATTAGCAAAACAGCATTAGTACTACTAAATCACTATTCTGAAATGTGGATAAAAAATTTGAAATATTATTCAAAAATGAATTTTTTTAAATTTTATAATTTGATTTAATTTTACACATCAGCCACGGATTCCCCTGTCCTCCTTCTTCTGGCCCCTCCCTCCCCCCAGCCCACCCCCTCAGTCCCATCTCCTCCAGGAAAAAGAACTCCCCTGGGGATTGAGTTCAACTTGGTAGAAGATTCAGTGCAGGCAGGTCCAGTCCCGTCCTCCCAGGCTAAGCAAAGTGTCCCTGCGTAGGCCCCAGGTTCCAAACAGCCAACTCATGCACTAAGGACAGGTCCTGGTCCCACTGCCTGGGTGGGGATCAAAAATGAATTTTCAAAGCGACTTCAGGATCGTGTTTCACTTCCACAGACCTTGTAGCTCTGCTCCTTGTCGAAACCATCTTCAGCTTAGAGCAGGAACACGTACCTCGTGACATTTCGGGAAATGCGTTTATGACTCTATTAGAAGGTGTTTTTCCCCAAAATTTGATTTATTTTTGAAGATGTCTGGTTTATGAACAAAACATAACCTATGAAGGTCTCTACTTACTTTAAAGAAGACTTCCTTGATGGCACGATGTGGAGGTCAATTGATCATGAGTAGCCCAGCCACAGGGGATACATCTTTTTCATGACTTACGCGTCTGTAGCTCAGGGACCATAGCAAAAGGGTGGAAAGAAAGATTGTAAGAGCCAGAATAGGAAGCCTGCTGTGAAACAGTTTCTCCTAGAAATGGCTGCATTTAAAAAAAAAAAAAAAAAAAAAAAAAAAAAAAACTGTAGAAATGACAATATCAATGGACATGTTGACATGGAAGGGGAAAACTTGGGGGCTCCCACCACTATACAAAGAACTGAAAATAACTGATAACCGATAGAGAAGGAGAATTAGCCTTCCCCTTGGACAATGACTCTTGTTAGTTGTCCAGTGCAGAGTGGCCAACCCTGAAATCATATACAGACAAATAACAAAATGATCTTAGTAGGTTTTATCTATTTGTACATACATATACATAGATATAAGTATGTAACAATAATAATCAAAGAAAGTAGACTACTAACTTGATAGTTGTGGTGGGACAAGAGAGGGGGTAGAGGTGGGTACCTGGGAGGGGCAGGAGGGAGAAAAACAGGAGAGGAGTGATTAAATTATATTTCAACTAAAAATACTGTAAAACATAACTTACAATAAATTGAAAAGTGCCACCGAGCAATAAAAACCAGAAATAAGGCATTGAAGGATGCTTACAAATTTGATAAATTCTAAGAGTTCACCTCATAATTTTGCCATCCAACTGGTCAAAAGAGACTCATTACAGGATAATCTTCTGAACAGGAATTTATATAAAAACACTTGCGGAGGACATAAACCCCCATCTCTTGTTAGCATAAGAGAAAAGCAGGTGAGAGTCGTGTAGCAGCAAACATTCACCCTTTCTGTTGGTTTGCCATCTGGGTCCAGGGGGATGGACTCTGTCGCTACAGTCAGCAGATGCAGATCAGCCAACTGAGATGGTTCTTATTCTTTGAACAGTTATGAGCCATTTTCAGTCTACTTCCACATGAAGACCTATTTCTTTTTGTCAGCTTATAAACCTACTGGGGACTGGAGTCACATCATTGTAAAGCAAAATTTACTTTCATCCAGAACAAATTCTCTTCCAAATAGTCCATCCTTTTTTTCAACTGCTCTTTCATGTGTTGCTCTGACCCATATGTACATCTGTCTGATGCTCTCCTTACTAAATTCAGAATGCTGGGTGTCTAAAAAGCCTGTCGCTAATTGTGTCTGCCCAACCTATAGGTTTCCAAAGACCTGTAAAACAAGCTTTCTTTAATCCCTCCATTTCTGTAATTTCTTTTTTATTTATTTTATAATTTAATTTAATTTTACATATCAGCCACAGATTTCCCTGTCCTCCCTCCCCCCCGCGCTCCCCACCCTCACTCCAGCCCACCCCCCATTCCCATCTCCTCTAGGGCAAAGATTCCCCTGGGGATTCAGCTCAGCCTGGTAGATTCAATGGAGGCAGGTCCAGTCCCCTCCTCCCTTAACCCAGGCCGAGCAAAATGTCCCTGAATAGGCCCCAGGACCTGTCCTTAGTGCATTTCTGTAATTTCTACATTGAGAAAGTGACTGTGCTTTTACTTGAAGTTCTTATGTTCAGGAACACTTCAGCTTACATTTACCATTGACTCTGTATCTCATTCTATTTTTTATTAACTAAATTTGCTTTTTGACAGTTTCATATACATATGTAATACAATCTGATTGCTCTCACCTTCTTTTATCGCTCTCCATTCCTGGTCAGGCCCCTTTCCCATGTTTTTGTCTTTTGTTTTGTTTTGTGACCTAATGGTTTAAGCAGATCCATCTGTGTTACCCTAAATATGTAACCTTGCTAGGCAACACACAAAGAGATTCTTGGCGTGTCTCATCCATAAGCTCTGACTAAAGAGAGGTTGATCAAGACTCTTATACTTTTTTTTCTGGCTTAAATAAATTAAAAGGTTGAAGGAGAAAAATCAAATAATCATTTGGGCACTTAAAGTTAGAGTTATTTGTGAAGCTTTCAGAGGGAACCGCCCTCTTATTGTCACAACTAAGGTGGTGTCAGCATGTAGTATCGAAGCATGCTACACCAGCTCAGAGAACATCCTCAGGAAACAGTGAATAGAATGGCGTGTCTACAAACAAAAGGATAGCTGACATTTAAAGTGTGGGTTGATCAATACCATACCATTAGGCACAGGGGCAAGGCCACTGCCAGGGAAAGGCAGTAGCAGAGTGACCAGATGGAGAGTTTCCAATAATGATAGAAGGCTCTGAACAATATTCACTGAAATCGCTGACAAGGATATTGTCGATAAATTACCAAACAAATGACCCTCCCCTGTCCATTTAAGCCAAGCATGCTGAGTAAGAAGGCTTCATCACTATTCTGTTTAGAACCAGTGCTTTACTCAGACAAGGGGCATTCCAGAGTAAATTTCCCACTTTAGTTACATCTACTGTAAGCATGGAGAGAAGTTTTAATGTAAGAAACAGAATTACAGCCTAAATGCATGAGGTCTCACTTTAAAAAGAAGAGGATGTACATATACTCATCAGTGAATTTGCCCTGTTTAAGTGAAATTCATATTCACAGTATGTGCCAGAATGTTCACAGCAAACCTATGAGGAAAATTCCCACACAGCTCATTGAACATAGAGAGGTCAAGCTGATGCCTGCATGAAGCCTTCACCCCTACATTCTGTCTCCTTGGCATGAGAAAGTACTGTGCAAGGTATGGGAAGAGAAACCCGGACATCAACCCAGCCACAAAACCCTCAACCTATAATCTGTCCTACCTACAAGATGTGCTGGGGCAATGGTGGTGCAGAACTTATAGGAGTCTGAGGGGCTGGAGGACACCAACAAAACATGTCCCACTGAATCAACCAAGCAGGGCT
The DNA here is from genome assembly GCF_007827085.1 of Peromyscus californicus insignis. Classification (NCBI taxonomy): domain Eukaryota; kingdom Metazoa; phylum Chordata; class Mammalia; order Rodentia; family Cricetidae; genus Peromyscus; species Peromyscus californicus. The sequence goes on along the minus strand of NW_026294491.1, from coordinate 44,301,838 downwards.
CACATGTGTTCACGAAGATTGAAGCTGCAATCTGGGGCCTTCAGGTCTTTGCACCAGGTCCTTGTGCAATGGCTGTTAGCTTGATGTTTTTGTAAGACTCTTGTATTAGTTAGGGTTTCTATTGCTGTGAAGCATGACCACAGGCAACCCTTGTAAAGGGAAACATTTAATTGGGGTAGCTTACAGTTCAGAGGTTTAGTACATTATCATCGTAGCAGGATATGGCAGGCATGGAGGCAGACATGGTGTTGGAGAAGGTGCTGAGAGCCCTATGTCTTGATCTGTAGGCATCAGGAACTGAAATGTTATACTGGGTGTAGCTTGAGCATAGGAGACCTCAAAGCCCACCCCCACAGTGACACCCTTCCTCCAACAAGGCCACACCCCCTAATAAGACCGCTTCCCTTGAGCTTATGGGGCCCAATTACATTCAAAATACCACAACTCCTAACAGTGAGAGGTGTATCTCTGATTCTTTTGCCTGCTCTTGGGATTCCTTTCCTCCTATTGGGTTGTCTTGTCCAGTCTCCAGATGAGAACTTTTGTGATGTCTTATTGTATCTTGCTCTTTTCTGAAGAGAAAATGGGGAGGCTGAGTTGGGAGCAGGTTGCGAGAAGTGGGGTTGGGGGAACTGTAGTAGGAATGTATTGTATGAGGGAAGATTCTACTTTCAATAAAAGTTAAAAGAAAAAATGTTTAAACTAAAAAGAACAGAAATGCTCATTTTCAGCAATAAATACCTTCTTTATAATTGATGGATACCCATTGTACAGCATGATGGATTCCATTAGGTCATATACATACATAGATCATGTGTTTTAATCTCATCACCTCTCCATCATCCACTCTTATTCCCCTGTTGGTCCATTCAACCTTCTGAAATTACCCACAGTAGTAGGTGTATTCTACATATTGCACACATGTAGAGTAGTGAAAACCAATGGTCCTTAATTTCACACATTAACATGAATAAAACTCAAAATTAATGTAGAATTGAAAGGGTCATGACCAATATTCCTATTAAGCAAATTCCCCAAATACGGTAACTGAAATGGTATATTGTCTTTATTTTACATTTTATTCTCATATATATATACAGATGTGTGTGTGTGTGTGTGAGAGAGAGAGAGTTTAAGAAATTTAAAAGAAAATAGAGACTAAAGAAATTAATTAATATAGAGATCACTGGGAAACAGAAGAGAACAGGACTGAGTTCTTAGGGGGAAAGCCAGTCTTAATGTTGCTGATAATTTCTTTTTTACCATGTGTAAGTACATTTATGCCCTTTTATTATGATTAGCTTAAAATATCTCTGACATATTCATGTATATATTTATACCACAGAAATGTAGCAGATTGGAAAACACGTGGTAGAAATGTACTGTTACATGCTTATATTTTTGTTACAGAAGTAATTTAGACTGATAGAAAAGTGTGAGATGTGAAATGAAAACACACAAACTGTCTGTGCCTCAGACAATTTGAGTGATGGACTTGGATTTCATTATTTGGAAAACCATCTCCCAGTTCAAGGTGGCTCTGAGCACACATAAAAACATATATCTGTGACTATGAATTACAGACTTCACTGTGCTAAGGGCCTCTCCAAATCATAATTTCTTTTAGAGTCTGAACAGCTGATGTTTTATGTAACATCCTAAGGACAGCTCTTAAGAAACACCCACCCAGCCTCCTTTCAATTATTGCCTAAATTTCCATGAAATTGCAAAATATCTCAAATGATTATCATATTAGAGCTGGCAAACAAGGGAACAAAACCAAACAACATTTTAAATTCATCACTTAAACTATGAATAAAACAGAACAAAACTGAGAGAAATAAATATATTTCCACCACCTTTCCTATCTTAATAGATTTATTAAAATGAAAGAAATTTAATATTCCCTTGCAAATGCTTAAAGGAAAATTGGTAAAGTAAAGCAAGAAGTAATCTAGTTTATATTAGTTAGGGAATTCTAGAAATATAGGCCATCGTTTTAAGACACTACTTAATTTTGCAGCATAATCCATATAATTCAATATCTAATAAAATAAAATCAATTTATGGCTGATCTCCTTTGGGCCTATTAATTTGGGAGATACTTTTCTACTTAAATTTAAGGACTTAAGGCCAGTTTAGCCAAAGGCTAGAAGATGGAATCCCAGGTGAATGATCTCACATATGAAACTCATAATTTAAAATTTAAGGAGGCTGAGAGTAAGGAAATTGAGGGAAGCCTGAATTGGGAGGATTCATCGTATCATTCATAAATATGAAACTGAAGTACTGTGCCAAGCCAACTGTACATTTTCACATAGTTCAGTGTTATTAAAGTTAACTCTACCAGCAGCACACCTGATCCTTCACAGGCAGACGCAGTATTGTCCAGTTTTTAGGACAACTGAGAACCAATCTCTCAGTACTATGTCAATTAACTGGACTCCACTTTCTCCATGCTCAAGACTCGGCTTTTTTAAGAACTCAGTAACCACATAGCAAGCACTAATGCAGAGGGGCAGTAGATGGTCATGATTAGGAATTGAAACTCTGTGGTTACAAATCTTGCTCCCTCAGTTCAAAGCCTGGAACATACTATTTATCCTGCCTTGACCCATTTTTACATGTGCATAAGTAAGTGAAGTATGACTTATGTATTTAATAGTTGTTTTCCTTAATATTTACTTACAACATGAGTACTTATTCTGCCTTGTACTAAATGAAGAGACACAATAAACTCTTTTTGAAGTTATAGTCCCCTGCATGCATTTCACAAGAGAAATAAGTTTTGAAACTTGATGTGATGCACAATGGGTGCTCCAGCTAGTAAAGACCTTTCTTCTAGGTCTTGTACTAAATAATTTTAAATACTGGATTAAAAAGATTCATCATTTTTGTCTTATAAAATGACATCCACTTTTTAATTTCATATCACTATTTATAAAAGTGAATTGATAAACATGTCTCTTCCCGGCATTCGAACAGAAATTCCTTTCTAGAATAAGAAAGTGAAAGTCATTTTTGGAACTCCCATTAAATCTTGTTCTTCACTGTCAGGGATGTCTTCCTCACACTTTGACCCTTTTATCCATTAGTCTTCTTCACTGGTGTTCAGAGGAGCAAACCACCTACACAGCTTAAGAGATGTCAAACCCATCATTTTAAATAGCTGAACAAGTAATCAAGCTTTGGGGAATATGTGTTGACTTTTTTCTGACTAGAGTCTACTCCAGGTTCACGACAGATCAACTCATTTATTCCTATTACAAACAGGTAGAGAAGTACTCAGTCACTTTTTTTTTAACAGCTGACTAAAAGTGTAGAGAAAGCAGGAGACTTGTTAAACATCACACAACTGATGAAGGGTGGAATGAATATTTGAACCTAATCGATGCAGCTCCAAGATCTATCATATTGTGTTACCTTACGTGCTGTGGTTAGACTACAAAGTTTGGATATTTCAAGGATGTGTGGGAATAATATATAGGCTATCCTGCTTAAGATCTAAATCAGACATCTCTGACTAAGTCAAGTTATTCTGTATTAAAGACTAGCTTACAATACAATGTCTGCTTCAAATGAAACTTTAAAAATAGTTTCCATGAGCCGCGCAGTGGTGGCACATGCCTTTAATCCCAGCACTCGGGAGGCAGAGCCAGGCAGATCTCTGTGAGTTCAAGGCCAGCCTGATCTACAGAGTAAGATCCAGGACAGGCACCAAAACTACACAGAGAAACCTTGTCTCAAAAAACAATAGTTTACAGTATGTTCAGCACTAACTAGAACTACAGTGTTATTAAAAATGAACAAGCATAAAGTTTGGAGGGTGTCGTAGCTTGTTTTTCTGTTACTGTGATAAAACATTGGCCAAAAACAACTTAAAGAAGGAAAGTGTTTATTTCATATTACAACTCCTATCACTGAGGAAAGTCAGGACAGGAACTGAAGCAGAGACCGTGTTGGAACAGTATTTACTGGCTTGCTCTCCACTGGCTGCTCATTCAGCCTGCTTTCTCATACAACAAGAGACATCTGCACAAAATATGCTCCATCCATAGTAGGCTGAGATACCATGTCAATTATAAAACAAAAAATGACCCACATACATACCCATAGGCTAATCTGATCGGGGTGATTCCTCAAACGAGGTTCCCTCTTCCAGGATGACTCTAGTTTATTTAAAACTGCTTAAAACTAACCATCATCGATGGGGAAACTTTGAGGTAAGATTGGGGAAGCTGGAGGGGGAAATATATATATAATATTTCACTGTATATATTTATGAAATTATCAATAATAAAGAAAAATAAAAATACTTATAACTAATTATTATTAATATGATACTTTGTGGTATAAGGTATAATGTTTTCTTGGATCCCACTTTCACATAGAATTCACTCTTAATCTGTCCAGCCATCCAAAGACTACAAGATGACAAGTGTTTTGTGTTAGGAATTCCCTAGTGAGTAACAGTGTCAGGTACTACCTTTCTGTATTTTATTTGCTATTGGTAATATTCTAAATTCCCATTTCACCCATTTTGAGTTTTTGTTGTTTATTTTATTGAATTTTTTGAGCTGGAAACTTTGCCATGTTGCCTATGATCCCAAACTAGACCTTGGACACTTGAGCTCAAATAATCCTCTTGCCACAGCCTCTTGAGTACCTGAGAAAATAGGTGCATAACACCTCATCTATGTGGTATTTTATTAAACCGAAATAATGTGTAGAGTCCAGAGTAGCACTTAGCCTTTTATTGTGGATCTGTTAAACAGCTAAGATAACCTAATCTGAGTAAGAAAATATAAGGTAGGAAACAGATCAACTGGGGTGTGAGAGAGCACGTCTTAAAACAAATTACATAATATGTATTTGCACGTTCCAACATGAAAATTCCCTTTGTCCCTAGCTACGGCACCTTAATGGAGTGCCTGTGAAAATAGTTGGCAGAAAATTCCATGAGATAGTGAGTGAAACCTGGAAATGGAAGGCAGGGTGACCAATGAGCTATAGTGGAATCAATGAGAGGGATGGTTACTACCAGGGTCTATACCACCTCTGAAATTACTGGCAGGGTCTGTACTGCTTCTGAAATTCTCTTAGAAACTGGGGACACTTTCAATATGTCTCTACAGAGTTATTAGAGGCATTTCTAAAATACCACTACCACTCCAAATCTCCTCAGCATCTTTTCTTGACAGTTTGCAAACATTAACTTCTATACCATATTCTTCCTGAGTCTCATTTTTATCTGCAAGGTCATGGTTTTGTGGAGTTATGACCAGATTTCATTTACCCCACGCACTGGATGCTTGTTGAAACCTCTATAGGAGATCAGCTCTAACCATGGTCATCCAGCAAGCCCTTGCTTTCCTGTCTCCCAGTTCTTCAAGGAATCTATCCTCAGAGTGAGGTCTGAGATAAACTGGATTAACAGACATCTATTGTAAAAGTCTCTTTGTATATATCCCAGCTACAATCTCTCATCCTTCAGTACAAAACATTCACCTTGAAGTAATAGACTTCCCTTGTTTATTTTGCATTTTAACCTTTACTACTTGTATCCGGCTTCTCAAGGACTCACACATATTTTTAATAGAACATTGTATTTAATTTTGTTTATATTGCATTAATTTCACTGAATGGAATTGAATTTTCATGAGGCCTGTGGATTAAAATGCAGTTCTTATAAACAGGATAACCTCCCACAAAAGTGGCTTGACTCATTAAGTCTGATGTATGAGATTGTGTATCATAGAGTCTCACACAAAATGCAAGATCTTTTTCCATTGCAAACAAACCTCAACTTTTGTCTGTCTGTTCTCTGTCCTTCACTGAAGAAATGCTAATAGCACAAACTGGGGGTATCTGCCTTAGGGAGTGGGAGCTGTCCTTTGGTCTTTTTACACACACACACACACACACACACACACACACACACACACACACACACACACACACGCACACGCACACACACACACACACACACACACACACACACACACACACAGCATCAGCTAGAATTCCCTCTTGAAAACAGTCTTGAGTCAATTTTGGCTTTTCAGCATGGTCAGAATTTTTAATCAGCTGTACACTCTGGTCATTAGAGAAAGCAGGATTTATAATGTTCCCTCATCTATAACCTCACAAGCAGTTAGAGCTTGTCAAGAAAGACTAGGTTGACCTCTGTCCAACATACATGCATGTATTGTCCAAATGCATTACAAATGTCTACCAGTCTTTCTTTATTCTGGGAAGTTTCCATACTTTCTTCAGGCCCCTTAAACACATATTATGAAATGAAAAGCTAAGTTTAAGATATGACATATACCCAACACCCTAATGGCAGGCGCAGCCAAATGTCTTGTGGTCATCTAGCAAGTGACAATGTCTTAGGTAATTTGAATTTAAATGAAACGTCAAGGTTGCATATAAGAAGTCATTATTCTCTATCTGGAGAACAATGAGTAGTTCTCCAATGACAATTGAACCAGTATAGTGACTCACATGCAGGTTCTCTTAATCCAAACGCCATGGACTGAGAGCACATCATCTACCCCATAGGACCAGTCCAGATAGTAAGCAGATGAAGTATAGCAGCCATGGACAGGATTTTCTGAGATCCTTAAATACCTCATTCTTGCTTCTATTTGGAGGCCTCACTCTATGCCCTAGGAGTGCTTAGTTGGAGTTCCTAGGGTCACACTAATGCCCCTTCCTTTCCTTCCCAATAAAATAACATGTGTTTGCAAATACACAGCTTTCTTATAATAAGTTAGGAGACTGAAGACCTCTGTAGTTTGATTTGTCTCTGGCTTTTGTGTTACAAGTAAGTGTAATTCTTTTTAAAAGCATTGTGGATTTACCCTAAATTGGTAAGTGGGTAAGTGAATAAGAAATCTCTCTAAATTAAATCATCCCTATGCTGGAATTTAACCAGTCACCATGTGATAAGATTCTTAGAAGCCATTTTGCTTAGAAGAGAGGTTATAGGAAGTAATTCTTAATGTATTCCTGAACACATTCTGCTGCTGAGAGTGTCGGGAAGTACAACCTTAAGTTACTCCAAGGTCTCCAAAAATTCAAACTTTTGTTTTGATACTTACTCTGTTGTTGTGTTTTACTGGAAGCACTCGGGTTTTGACCTGAAACCATGTCTTGTTTTCATAATCTCTTTTTTCCTTCCTAGGCAAGAATGAGAGTGGGAAACAGTTTTGTTTTGAGACTGAATATCTCTTGGCTCTTTTGCATTGCCATAAAAGCTGCCTAAATACTGAAAGCCCTTTTATTCACATTGTTCATTCTAAACCTCATCAGTCAAGTGAAAGAATGCAATTCATGTTTTGAACAGTCTGGCTGGAACTTCTTGACAGAGTCATAGAATCATTAGATAGCTTTTCTATTTTTGATGTTGCCACAGTGACAGTCTTGAGGATTTTTCTGCCAGTAAAAAGAACTCCCAGAGTCCCTGCTCTCCAACTTTCAACAATTTCACTTCATTCTCTCAGTCATACCAATAGCTGCTCTTTTAAGGGTATCAATGGTAATTCCTTTTCATACCATGACTCCACTTTTAGATATCAACTACTACAGGATCAATGACTATGTTCTTATTTACACAGTCATTAGTTTTATTATATATTCTAATAGTGATGAAAACTATTTCCTATATATCATCTGCTATCTTTCACATGTATCTGACAGCCTACAGCTGATGATGATGTTGAATGAGAAGATAAATCACAACTTCAATTCCAGAAAATACATTCTGGGTATTATGTTTTGTTTTGTTTTTTTTCTTGCTTTTGATGCTATCATTCTTAGTTCAATGTTCAAACAACTCCATGTAAGTAAAATAAAGCATGTTTGCTAAAATAAAACTCAGTAACTTAAAACTAACAGATAATAAAAAGCTCAACTCAGTTCAGATAAGTGAAAGTTCTCTTGAGAAATGCTTATGTGTATATGACATAACAAAAGCATGGCCACCCTACATGTAACATCTGTGATGAGTATACCTTACTTTTAAAATTATAGCTGCCATGAGAGAGTAGGAGAATACAAAGAGCCCCAGTGTTCAAAACAGCAATTAGTCAACTTTGTGAATATGGTGTTTGCTAAACAACTCTGATGGAAAGGGGAAAATGCAATTATTAATGTAAAATCTTGTCACATTTTCATCAAATCCAAGAAAATATTTAGTTATGATAAGCTTCCATGAGTTTATCTTGTGGAATTGTCACTTATATTATAAAATTAAAAGTAATTTTTAATTAAATAATTAGAAACTAATGTGTACAAAATAAAATTTTTAACATCATTTATATATATGCTGCATGGATTATATCTCAATTCTTCAATTTATTAAAAAGGTCACTGGAAGACACTATCTTCTATCTGTATTTCTATAGCATCATTAACCTCTAATCTTCAGTAGCTATCATACTGCTTAAGAATATGTTCTCTGTCTACATCCCCTGCTAGATGTAGTCTTCAAGAATTGTCACACCATTTTATTTACATTCCCAGCTCCAGTGTTTTATACAAAGAGTGACACACAGTAGATACAAATAACATTCTGTGATAAAAGCATAAGAAATGTCTTTCATAAGACACATGTTCCTCTTCTTAACTCAATGTTGAGATAGCCCAAATGGTAATTCCATGTTCTTCAAAATCACATTTCTCAAAAAGGGGTCGCTTATTGGATGCATTGTGTCCCAAAACTTGGAGAGACATTGTTTTTGCCTGAGATTCATTTCTTTTTCTGAGTTACTTCTAGTTTTGTCAAGAAAAGAACACTTCCGACTCCCTTTGCACAAAGAGCTGTAATCCACTAAGCTGTCTTTTTTGGTTTGGTGCACGTTGGAGAACCTACAGGCTTAGGAACAGAAAAACACATGCATTGGAAACTAAGTCCCTTCAAATCTGCCTTGCTTAAGACTGTCACTCTCTCTGGCTTTCACTAGCCTCGCAAGTGCATTTTATATAGTATAGGAATACTGGTTTTCTATTTGACATTCAGCAGACTCATTGAATATAGATATAGAGCTATGCCTTGTGCCTTGATTTTTTGATGCTCTAGCTAATGTGTAATAAAATGAATGAGGATGAAGGAAAAGATAAAGAAGGGATGGGATTGGTTTTCCTTTCATTGTTTCATATTTAATTTCTACAATTTAACTGTTCTCATAGTTGAATTTATAAATATACAAACCTGGAAAAATGTAATGCATTCATCGGTGGAGAAAATCACAAATAATAATGAATAATGCCTCTTGATTTTCTCTTTACTTCCAGGTCAGGATTAGCACTAAATGAGAGGGTACAAGAATATGTGATCCAAGAAGTAGGTCAAGACTTTATGCTTTAACATGAGTTGTACCTAACTTTCAGCTGAGCTGTTTCCTGTGATGAGGATGTTCCTGTCTCTGGTTTAGGTTTAAAGTCTGACCTCTTAACTATTTGGTCCTCAGCAGTTCTTTAGAAGATTGTAAAACCTTGAAGAAACAGAACTAGCCGAGGAGAAATGGGTCAATAAGGGCAGGCCTTGAAGTTTTACATCCTTGCCCTGCTTCCTGGGAACCTCTGTTTCTAGATTGCAGATAAAATGTGATCAGCCATCTCACCTGGCAGCATGCCTTCCCCCACTGTCAACTCTAAGCCAGAATTAAACCTTTCCCCCCTTAAGCTGTTCCTTTTGAGGTGTTGGATAACAGCAATTAGGAAAGTAAATCATATTGGATCCATCAGGTTTTTGGAAAACTTCCACAAATTTCTTTACTATCACCTTCACAAACACAAATTTAAAATGAACAGTATTACACCCTCGTTTGAACAGCCAATGGAAAGTACTTCCTTGCCGGGCTCACTTCGTCAGTCTTAGCATGGCATCAGAGATCAGCCCCTTTAGCTGGGACATATCTGACTTAGTACCTGTTTCAAGATGGAAGTCACTAGGATGCTCACATCCTCTTGATTATTCATTGTGAAGGGCTGGCTGCAACAAACATGGTCAGAACTGAGCAACTCAGAGAAACACTAAGTGCTGTGGCCCTAAAGGCCAAAAGTACTTGTTCTCTGTCCTCACAGAAAAAGTGTGCTGGGCTTAATATTATAGAAATAGAATCGAAACAGTGAGATCTAAACCACTTCACTTTTATCTACAACAGGCTTCCAAAATTTGCTTGGAACACATCCTCATTGAGTGCTGTGAACCTAGAAAAAGGGTAAGTTAGAAAGTATATAGGGCTGCCTTGAGCATTTCTGCTAGAACATTCAAGAAATATCTCCAAGAAGTAACAAAAGAAGATCGGATCTCTCTTTACATCTCTTTCAGGTAAATAATAAAAATGCCACTTGCTTCATATCTCTGTTATTTGCTTAAAAATTAAGATTTACATACAGTCTCTAAATTACAAACAAGTACCCACCTATGAACAGGTGATTGCTATTTATTAATTATTATTGCTCTTTGTATGATTGATAATCCCCAAAAGGAATATCAAAATAGTCACAAACACTTGTAGATGTAATTATTTCATTAAAAACACATGACACATGCCTAGAGTCTTAATTCTAACATTTATCACTCTCCCTTTAGGTGTAGTTTTCTCCACTGCATATTATTTTTCTTTTGTTTTAGTTCCTGGGATTTAATGTCACCCAAGTATTAATTGGCCAAATAGAACCATTGAAGAAATTCAAATTGATTCTGCCCCCAGAAATAGATGTTGAATAATCCAAGTTTAATGAGCCTCAAAATAGCATTTTGAGTACACTTTTTATAGACTTTAATCATATTTGTCTTTGGGGCTTTGATGTAGGAATATTCTGGGCTAACTATACTTGCCCACCTGACAGGTTTCCAAGGCTTGCCTGACTCTGCTCAGGGCAACATCAGCAGATATACAATAGAAAAGTGTGGTGATATATTGTGTACCCTAATATACTTGCTTGGGGATTGGAGGACAGAGCCAGCTACTAGATTAGACATAAAGGTCAGGCAGTGGTGGCACACACCCTTAATCCTGTCTCTTGGGAGACAGAGATCTGTCTGGATCTCTGTGAGTTCAAGGCCACACTGGGAACAGAGCCAGGAGTGGTGGCACACACCTTTAATCCCAGCATTTGAGATCTCATGTCTTTGCTTGGGAAGGACACACGCCTTTAATCCCATGGAAGTAATACAGCAGGACACAAAAAGGTATATAAGGCATGAGGAAACAAGAACTCAAGGTATTGAGACTGAGGATTTCGTAGAGGTAACAACTTGTGGCTGGCTTGTTCTGTTTCTCTGATCTTTCAGCTTTCACCCCAATATCTGGCTCCAGGTTTGTTTTTATTAATAAGACCTTTTAAGATTCTGTTATAGAAAAGGTAAAAAGAGATTGTGTAGAGACCAGTTTTGCCAATACATAGGCAACTCCATCCTGTGAACTTCTAAAGATCATCACATACTACTTCTCATTTGTGTGTTTGGCAAACATTGGCTAGCCATGTCCTGTGTACATCAGAACCTAAAGCCTCTGAAGAAGGCTTCTCACCAGTGAAATCTTCTCATGCATGAGATGGACAATACGTTATCATTAAGAAGACTAAGAAACTGTGGTGCTTAAGATATATTAAGTCCCAGCTAAGGTTATTCTTTTTTTAGTTGAATTTTGATTCAAATATTAAGAAATATAGTTTTTTCTTTATTTAATTCAACACATTCTCCTAATATATGCTCTTTCAGAGGAGAGGCTATATAGTTTGGGAAGCTGTGCCAGCTCTCATGGGATATCAATGTGACATTTAGTTTTCTAAAGAAATAAATTACTGGAGTAAATAGCATTCAAACGGGAAGCCATCAGAAGCCGATGGAACACAGATGAAACGATGACTCCTAAGCCCCACATAGAGCTTTTTCATTCTCTTTTATGAAGGCTGGATAAATACTACAGATACAAGCAAATGCTGTAATATGTGTCCTAGGGTGAAAGTTCACTCTGCCAGGCTGGTAAGGATGCACTTCAGTTTCTGCTTTCCCAGAGACAGGAAATTTACTGGTGTGTGTAAGGAGCAGACAATACAGAGCTCGTGCACTGATTGGAAGTATGTCTGAAACAGCAAGATTTCTAAGAAAAAGCTAACATTTTCCCGTTCTTCCCCAAGTTTCCATACCATCTCTGGGGACCTGTCTGGGTCACTTGCCACCGCTCTTGTCAAATAAGTATCATTCGTTAGCTCTACTGGGAGAGGTCTGCCCAGTTCCTGTCTGTATCCTCTTCATGATTTCTGTTTTGTACAGAAAAGTCAGCCAATAAATATTTGACTTAAAGTTTATACTGATTAATGTATGCTTGAAACAACGTTGATTCTCCGAGGAAATAAACTACTCAGCAAAGTGATTTTAGATTTGTTTAGGAGTTTTAATGACTCTATTGGGGACATGGAGAAGATCAAATAATCCCTGCTTTGTTCTTAAGTTAATAGAGTAATGCCTATAGAGAAGAGCTGATGAATGAAGTGGTTATTCCATACACTTTATTAAAATTAGCAGGAAGCCTAGATGTATCACATCATGTGTGAAACTTCTGATTTTTAAAATATGGTATCTCTGTTGCAGAAGAACTCCATGATGTAGATAATTTATTACCCCCATTTACTAAGGAGGATACAAGGATCTGGAAGTCACAGTTAAGCAGGAAATTCCAAATTTAAATGGGGATACAATGCCTCTGTTTCCCCATATGTTATATACATATGACTAGGGGATTATAAAAATAACTTCCTGCATCCTGTAGTCAAATTATTTGTGTGTTTTAATTTTGTATTAACTTCAATGTGGTTTGATGTGGATTAAATTCCAGGAGTAAATTTTTTTCACACAACATTGGAGTGCATTGTGGTGTTGGTCAAAGAAACATGTCAAGTACATATCACTGTCTAAGGTGCTGGTCTACAGCAGCAGTCATAAGGTGATTTCTGACTGGCTTAAGATTAGTGACCCACATTGAAGCACAGCCTGGCAAAGTGCCTTCTATACTAAAACTTATAACAGTACATTTGCCTTCTGGGATTTACTAAAGGAAATGATTTTAATCATGTGTACTATATATACAAACATATACATACTTAAAATTATATATATAGTATTATACTATATATATATGTATGTATATATACATACATATACTTAAAACTATATGTACCTGAAATTTTTCTGTGTCCCTCCTGGCCTACGGTCAAGACAAATCTCTCTCACCCTCCAGGCCTGCAGTCGCTTGGTCAAGTAAACACACAGAGGCTTATATTAATTAAAACTGCTTGGCTATTAGCTCAGCCCTACCACTGACTAGCTCCTACACTTAAACTCAGCCCGTTTTTGTTAATCTATATGTCTCCACATTTTCCGTAGCTTTACCTCTGTGCCATTACATGCTGGTGTCTCCTGACTCAGCCTTCCTCTTCCCAGAATTCTCCTTGTCTGTTTATCCTGCCTATACTTTCTGTTTAACTACTGGCCAATCAGCGTTTTATTAAACAAGTGTACAAAAACATTATCCCACAGCAATTATACATTTATAGTATTACTCGTGGCTTTGCTACATGTGTTCATGTATGTGAATATTTCAATTGAGTTTGATAATAAAGTGGTAGAATTGTTAATGGCAAAATTGCACAAAATTTATTTTAAAAAATTCCAAAATAACCTACAGAGCATGCACAGACAAGGTTTTGGAAAATTTGAAGCTACCAAGTTTCTCTCTATCTCAAATTAATAAATAAATAGAATTTACAGAGAGGGAAATGTGTAAATGGAATTTAAAGATGAGTATTTATTGCCTACTTCTCAATGCTCAAATCCTAGACGACAAAAGACTGCAAAAACTAAAATGCCTAGTGTACAGCTCTCAATCTAATGAGATAACACTCTGAAGTAAAGTGTCTTCCCTATTTCTCACACGCACCTCCAGAGCCAACACGTGGCATTTGTAATTAGCACATATATACCCTATACAAAAGTTAAAACTTCAAAGTTAACAAATAATGAGAAATAGCAGTGAGGGTGTTTGAGACAGTGTTGGGCTTTGCTGAGCTAAGCATAAAGAAATTCACTTAAAATGAAGAGTCTTAAAAAAAATTAAGAGTCTTGGGAAAAGCTTGGTTTTCTTTTTATCTTATATAACGAGTACACGTTTGGTTTTCTCTGCCATGGACCAAAACTATGTGTTTCCATCCTAGGTAGTTTGCTCAAATAGAGCAATCTATTGTTAGCCACATGGCTAATATTCTATTTCTTATAAGACTTTGTTTCTAGGTCAAGAGGGATTGTAAATTGAAGCTTGTGCTTTTAGTTGCTTTAAATAAGCTTCTTGTGGACTTTTTAATTGAAATATAATATTTGTATGTGTTTATGTGATGAAGTACTAGGAAATACAATAATTTGAGATTCTCAAGATTGTCTGGCTGGTAAAGGTGATTTCTACACAAACCTGACAACCTGAAGCCAATCCACAGAACCCATAGTAGAAGGGTACACCTGACTCCAGAAACTTTCTGCTGACTTCCACACATGTACTATGGCACATGTACTCCCAAACATGCATCATACATCCACAATAATAAATGAAATGCATAATAAATCTAATAATTTGATATGTATTACAATATATAATAACTTAATCTGCATAATTAATAAATCCATATCATGCAATTTCTATTTCTCTGTATTTATGACATTCACACTCTTCTTTTGTAGTTATTTTAAAGTTTGTCATAGCTTTCTGCAGACTACAACTATGTCACCTTCCTATACAGCACTGAAACTAATTACTACTTATAGGTTACACAGGGCCCATAGCAATATCACATATTTTCTTCTAGTTGTTTAGTATTGTCTGATCTTACAGGTAGGTCTTTGATGCACTTATGTATTTGCTGAGAAATAGCATGATGTGGTACCTTTTATTTAGACTTTCTCCACCCCATTCCCAATACTGGCTAATTATAAGAGATGATTTTTTTTTCTTTAAAGATTCCACATACAGGTGTGAGCAAGTAATATTTATCTCTCCTTGTTTATATTTCAATCCAAGTTCATGGTATTATGTACTTTGATTTTTTTTCCATATGAAGTTAAATAACATTCCATGTGGGTTCATGCCATGTTCTCTTTATTTACACATTCAACCATGTACAGATAGCATGGTTGATTTTCTATTTTGGCTCTTGTTAATAGTTCTGTAACAAATATGGAAGTAATTTCATTTCTGTGAATATATGCTCAGTAGTAGGACCACAAAGGTCTCTCATAGTCTTTGCAAATATGAGCTAACACAACCAAGTTTGGCATATCAAAATACTCCATTTCAAAGCATACTTCAAAGTTATGGAAACCCAAACTGCAAAGCAATGGCATTGTTAGGCCAAGAATATAGAAGAGGGATTCTAGAAATTAATCCATATATTTATAGTCAACTCTTTGTTGACAAAAATATACAGACCAAAGGACAGTCTCTTCAATAAATGATGGTAAAGAAATGATATTTATAGGCAGAAGAACAGAAGTAATTCATTGCCAGTCACCACATACAAAACTGAATTGAAACACATCAAAGACCTAATTAGAAGCCCTGAAAGTATGGAACCATTAGCAGAAAGCATAGAGTTAATACCTCAAGAAACTAATGTTGGCAATGATTTTTTAAAATAACCATTTTAGTGCTTAAAATCTGTTTGGGATGGTTTTTCTTTTTCACCAACAACAGTCAAACTCAGTTAAGATTTCCCTGCCTTTATTCCCATAGGCAAACTCTACAGGTTCAAAGTGACAGTTGTCCTTCTCCATATTTATGAATTCACTTTTGATAAACTAGATCCTAACCCTATCAACTCTGCAGCTCAACACAGATGTCCACATCCCATCAGGATGAACAGGCTGGTGATAAGTAACCTTGAAGGACCTGCCATGCTGCCAGCCTGGGATGCCCTCTGGCTTCTTAGCCCTCTATTCTAAGGCCGCAACCCATACCCACTGGTAATTCACTTCCACTAGCCTCTTTCAGTTCATAATCTCAAAAAAGAATCTATTTGAGCAATTAAGATCATTGAATCTGTTTCCCTTCTTATGGATATCTATATTTCATTGAGCTAAAAGCATTTATACAATGCAATAAACTACAGAGGATGAGATTTATGAAATCAATAGCCCAAAGACAAAACTGTATTCAATTGTTTCTGAGCTTTTCTTACTGACCTTGAATTGTCCAAAGTTTACTTAAGCTCAATGATGGGAAGGCCCCTTAAATTGCCCAATACTACAATTTATACATGAATGTTCTTCAGACATAATTTAGAAGGCACACAGGAAATGATGTGGAAAGATGTTTTAAAGACTAAATTCTGTTTGTATGGGGCTTGTGTGTTCATAAATGTGCACATGCATGAACACAGGTAGAGGTCAGAACATAACATCAAGTGTCTTCCTCAATCATTCACTACATTATTGCCTGCAGACAGGGGCACTCACTGATTGGAAGGTTGACCCATTCAGGTAAGTTTGACCGACAAACTTTCATAATGCACCTGCCTCTTTCCCCAATACTGGAGTTTCACACATGCACGGCTATGCACACCTTTTAGATGAGTTTTTTCCAGATCGCAGCCACGTTTTAAAAGACATGAAGCTTTTAGGAACTGCATACATTCAACCAAGTAAAATGTTCCAGTCTTTGTGAATATGGAATAAAGTCCACAAGTTTTCTTATTTATAATTGAGTTTTTGACTAATGTTCATACAGATATTTACATACCACTAATATGCTATGACCAATGTAACATATGTTTTGATTTTAAAATATAGATCATGGACAGAAAATATCAGTTGAAGCACATCTTGAATTTACTTGTTTATTCTATTCGCTCGCTTTATGTAGGAATATGTCTTGTCCAGTCATCTGCCTAAGACTTCACCAGATTCCAGTGATCCCGAAAGTCTTGCAAAAGTTTGTTGAGTGAATTTTAGAGAAGTGTTGTTTGCTGTAGGATTTGAGAAAAATTTATCTGAAAGGATTATATTATATAAGTGATTTGGGATGGAGTTATATGGGAAAACTAACAATAAAGTTAGTCTTTCTGAAGGAACAAATACACAATTAATTAATTAAACACAATTAATTAATGAAAGTATTTGATTTTTTTTTCTTTTTGTCATGGATATTTTAAGTTATTAGTTACCCTTCAGTCAGTTAGTCAATAGACACTTATGAAGGAAATACTGATTAAAAACACTAAGAACCCTGTACTCACCTGCAAACATCTATACTTATATACACTTAATTAAAAATAAAATCAAAATTCTTTTAAAAATCATTTATTTGTAATTTTCTGAGAAACTGCCATACTGATTTCCAGATTGGCTGTACAAGTTTGCATTCCCACCAACGGTGGAGGAGTGTTCCCATTGCTCCACATCCTCTCCAACATAAGCTGTCTTCATTGTTTTTGATCTTAGCCATTTTGAGAGATGTAAGATAGTGTCTCAGAGTTGTTTTGATTTGCATTTCCTTGATGACTAAGGATGTTGAGCAACTCCTTTAAATGTCTTTCAGCCATTTGAGATTCTTCCGTTGATAATTCTCTTAAGCTCTGTAGCTCACTTTTTAATTGGATTGTTCAGTATTTTACAGTCTAGCTTTTTGAGTTCTTTATATATTTTGAAGATCAGCCCTCTGTCAGATGTGGGGTTGGTGAAGATCTTTTCCCATTCTGTAGGCTGTTGTTTTGTCTTATTGACCATGTCCTTTGCTTTACAAAAGCTTCTCAGTTTCAGGAGGTCCCATTTATTACTTGTCGCTCTCAGTGTCTGTGCTACTGGTATTATATTTAGGAAGTGCTCTCCTGTGCCAATGCGTTCCAGAACACTTCCTAATTTCTATTCTATCAAGTTCAGTGTAACTGGTTTTATGTTGAGGTTTTTGTTCCACTTGGACTTGAGTTTTGTGCGTGGTGACAGATATGGATCTATTTGCAATCTTCTCCATGTTGACATCCAGTTATGCCAGCACCATTTGTTAAGACCCAGTTATACCACTCTTGGGCATATACCCAAGGAATGCTCAATCTTACCACAAGGACACAAGTTCAACTATGTTCATATCAGTGTTATTCGTAATAGCCAGAACCTGGAAACAACCTAGATGCCCCTCAACTGAAGAATGGATAAAGAAAATATGGCACATATACACAATGGAGTACTATTCAGCAGTAAAAAACAATGATATCATGAAATTTGTAAGCAAATGTATGGAACTAGAAAATATCATCTTGAGTGAGGTAACCCAAACTCAGAAGGACAAACATAGTATGTACTCACTCATAAGTGAATACTAGGTGTGAGGGAAGAGATGGCCAGACTGCAACCCACAACTCCACAGAGGTTAGCTAACAGGGAAAGACCCTAGGAGGGACACATGAATGACCCTGCAAAGGAGAAGTGGATGAGATCTACATGAGCGGACTGGGTGTGGGGGCGGTGGCAGAGGGCAAAGAGTGGGGGATGAGAACATAGAGAAATGGGAGGGTCAAGCTACAACAGGGACAGAGTGGGAGGGCAGGGAGGAAGATACCATTATAGATGAGGACATCATGGGAATAGGAAGAGGCAGGGTGCTGGGGAGGCTCTCAGGAATCCACAAGGTTAACCCCACCTTGCTACGCCGGCAGTGGTCCAGAGGGTGCCTGGACTGGTCTACTCTGTTGACGGATCTAGTGAATAACCTAGCTGTCATCATAGAGCCTTTGTCCAGTGACTGATGGAGGCAGATTCAGAGATCCAAGGCCAGGCACAAGGCTGAGCTCCAGGAATCCAATTGATGAGAGAGAGGAGGAATTCTGCAGGCAAGGGACATTGAGATCATGATGGGAGGACATGCAGAGATGACCGGCCACACTAGTGGAAGCCCATGAACTGTGGTCTGGTGGCTGTGGAGCCCCCATGGGACTGGACTAGGCCCTCTGGATACAGAAGATGTTTGTTTGGCTCGAAATGTTTGGGGGCACCCATGCAGGGGGATCGGGATCTGTCCTTGGTCTATGGGCAGGCTTCTGGGAATCCAGTGCCTATGGTATGACGCCTTGCACAGCCTTGGTGCAGTGGGAAGGAGCTTGGACCTGCCTAGGCTCAGTGTGCTGGGCTCTGCTGACTCCCCATGGGAGACCTCGATTTGGGGGATGTGGGCATGCAGGGTGGCTTGGGAAAGAGGGTTGGGAGATAGGAGGAGGGGGATCTCTGGATGGTATGTGGAGTGAGTAGCAAATTTCTTAATAAAGAAAAATGAAAAAAATTAAAAATAAATAAAAAAGAAAGAAATTTAAAAAAATCATTTATTTGTACTTCTTTATTAAAATCACACAATAAGAATTAAGTGCTCTGGTACTTCTCTCATTTTACAGATAAAGAAAACACCATGTCGACAGTTTCACCGCCTGGTCTATCTTTAGGTAGAAAGTAGAGGCAATACATCAACACCCTTGCTATACATCATAATGATAGCATGTGAACAGACATGGGATCACTGAAGAATTGCACTTAGGGATGGAAATGATTAAAATTTATTTACATGCAAATTGAAATGGCCCAGTAGAGAGAGATGGCAGTGAATGTACACTTTCCTCTTGCAAATATTTACTGCCATCATTTTAAATTGGAAAAATTAGAGGGGTTTATTCTCTAGAACTTTCTAATCATTTAATGAATTTCTTGTCAATTGCAATCTATTCCTATTTCAAATGATTACATGGACAATTAAAATAAAAATTTTTGTTTCTGCATGATTATATTCTTTGAGATTAATAAAAACCATTCATTTCCAGGACCTGATAGTGAAGGCTAAAGATGGGACTAGTAAACAGATGGGACTAGTTGTCAGTTGGTCACAGCTAAAATTCTAGATACAATGTATCTTTATGCAGATATCTACACAAATATTAGGCAAATGTTTAGGTAAAAATAAACCATGAGAGAGTTTGACCCAAATATGCAATATTTGAAAAAGACAGAATTACTAGAATCTGTGACTACCACTCAGTGTAGTCAGAAAAATTCCAGTGTTACCACATTTGAATATTTATAACAAATAAAACAGATCTTGCTTTGGCCAAAGTAAAACTAGAAGCATTACAGAATATTTAATTCAGCTGTTTTCATGATTAGCTTAAATTCGAGCCAATGGCCACAACACTTAATCAGTCTCCACTCAGTTTGTTCCTATGTGGAACCTGAACTACTGATTTTCAACACATTGTCTTAACCTGTACGTATGCAAATTCAGCACTGGGAGATGCTGGCCTTTACCCAGAATACTGTAAGAGCCTTACACGGAGTCCTGCAAGCTTAAATGGGGCATCTCTTCTCTTAACTATTTTCTTCATTGTATTTGTGAAAGATAAGGAGAGACTCCTGAGGGAGGAAGTCTGAGGGGTAATGTGTAGCTTGCCAGGGGAGAGTAAGGTTGAGGTCAGTCTGAGTTTACCAGAGATGGACACCTGGCTTTTTCCTCCTTCCGAAGCCTGAACAAACAACAGAATGGATTTCAACAGCTGGACAGTGGATAGCAAGAAACTGCTTTAAGTTTGGAAAAGATTGGAATGTTTGTGGATGGATTATCTTGTGAAATTTAAAATTTGAAATTTGATAAATTCAATATTTCTTTAAGTAAAGACTTAACTTTATCATTATCATGCCTTTTACATTTTCTATATCTGAAGTCTTCCAATGACATTTATTTTCATGAAATTTGTCTCATTTACATTCCAACATTCTGGATGAGAGTCTAAAGGCAGAGCATGACCTGAAGAATAGTAAGTACATCAAGAAACATTGAACTGTGTGTGACAGTCTGCAAAACTGTCCAATAGCTTCTTTTTGGACGAGCATGCTACTGAATCTAAAACTGCTGGGATTCTAGAAAATGAGTTAGTGGCTGGTGTTAATGTACTATAGTCTCACCTATTTACAAACAGCATAAAATGCAGAAGCTGCAACATTTGATTTAAATTTTATTTTATTGCTGACATCTTAAAGTAACTATTTCATCTCATGAAACTATGTATTTACTTGTGTTTTCAAAGCAAAGATAGCATTAGCATTTCCCTAGACTGTGCTCCAGCTGTGTGCTCTGTCAGGACTCACTCAACCACCAGGTAGAGCAAGTAAAAAGTTAGCATGTGTATTTTAAATATTTGTCAGTTGTTGTTTTAAAACTGAAGAAAATAAAGTCTTCCAAGTGATGTTTCTGTACTTTTCACTGAAAAGGAGAGAGAAAGAGAGAAAGAGAGAGAGAGAGAGAGAGAGAGAGAGAGAGAGAGAGAGAGAGAGAGAGAGAGAGAATCTTGAATTTAAATAAAACACACAGCATTTAGACTCTAGTCTTTACAGGGTCACACACTCTTTCCTATTCATGAACAATTTTGCATTGTGCAAGTCTATATGTCAGTGTTTTCCTGATTGCTCACACTTAAAGGGAGTGATATCTTATTTTGACATCTATTATGGTTACTTTTCATAAGATAGGTGGTTCAATAAATATTTTACTCACGACACAGTAATATTAGGATTTATATAATTTTCACACAATTAAACTTTAATTGATGTCCTCCTACATTTGTTTATGATTTTTTGTTTTGTTTTGGTTTGGTTTTTCGAGACAGGGTTTCTCTGTGTAGTTTTGGTTCCTGTCCTGGCTCTCGATCTGTAGACCAGGCTGGCCTCGAACTCACAGATATCCACCTGGCTCTGCCTGCTGACTGCTGAGGTTAAAGGCGTGTGCCACCGCTGCCTGGCTGTTCTCCTACATTTGTAGTCTCTGAAAATACATCTCAAAACTCAAAATATTTGAAATTTACAAATGAGTTGAGAAATAGATGTGTTCTATCCTATAGCTTGTTGCCATGACCTTCAGTCATTGGCATGCTTTCATTCTGGGGCTCACCCAACTGCAAAGCTTAATCAATTAGTGGGTTCTCATAGTCTGAATCTCCTGTCAAACAATGCTGTTTAGTATATATTGATAAAAAGAATACATCATTCAAAACCTTTTCTCATTTACTTTGTAGAGAATAAAAAAAATCAAGGCATAACCATAGCAAGGTAACAACACAATGTTATTTCATTTCTATTTATTTTATTTAGTTCAAAGTCATACCATATATTTCCCTTGAAACTTTCCTTGCAACATTTCAATATAATTATCCATTTATGTATAAATACATCTCTACAGAATTTGCACCTGAATACTTACATTAATATTTTAATGTACTGTATCAAGTGGAAATATACCAAAAGTCTATCAACTGTAAGGAAACACTATCATATACCCATTTATTAGTCTATTATTAAGTAGTAAAAGCAGATGAAATGGTGATACTGCATAATATGTGGAAATAGTTTTTTTTTTTTTTTTTTTGGTTTTTCGAGACAGGGTTTCTCTGTGTAGCTTTGCGCCTTTCCTGGAACTCGCTTTGGAGACCAGGCTGGCCTCGAACTCACAGAGATCCGCCTGGCTCTGCCTCCCGAGTGCTGGGATTAAAGGCGTGCGCCACCACCGCCCGGCGTGGAAATAGTTTTTAAATTACAATAAAGAATCCAGACACAAAGACAACAAATTATTTTTGTGTTTTATGGAAGTTTTATAATACCTAAGTCTTAGATACATGAAGTACCATTTTTGGAGAAAGAGAAGTGTAGAATATCTTTCCATCACCTTGTATCTTCTGTGATTTTCTATTTAATATCTTAAAGTTTTCATTGTAGCAAAGTCTTTTACTTCTTTGGGCAGATTTATTTCTAAATATTTAAATTTTGGAGTTATACTTAATGAAATATTTTTCCTAATTTCTTTCCCTGAGAATACACTGTTGGTATAAATGAAGGCTACTGTTTTTTGTTTATGTTGTCCTTGCTGTTGCTTTTTAATCCTGCAACTGAGTAAATAGTAATGAATGTTTACTGAGTCCAGTAATTTTGCAGACTTGATAGAGTCTTTAAAGTAAAAAAATCATGTCATCTACAAATATGAATAATTTGATTTCTTACTCTCTTTTTTCATCTCTTTTATGGATTTATCTTGTATAATTTCTATAGCTAAGACTGTGAACACTATATTAAACAAAAGAGGAGAGAGTGGACATCCTTGTCTCATTCCTTATTTTAGAGGAAATGCTCTCAATTTGTCTCTAGTTAATGTAAGGTTGGCTATAGGCTTCTTGTAAATAGCCCTTATTATTTTGAGATATGTTCCATCTAATCCTAACGTCTCTAGAACTTTTATTATAAAGTCATGTCAGACTATTTAAAATTCCTTTTCTGCATCAATTGAAATAGTTATGTAGTTTCTGTCCTTAAGTTTATTTATATATTATAGAGCATTTATTAATTTGTGGATGCTAAACTGACTTTGACTTTCTGATATGAATCCTTACTTGACTGCAATGTATAATCTTCTTAATATGTTCCTGAATATAGTTTGCAAGTATTTTACTGAGAATTTTTACATCTATGTTCATAAAAAAAATTAGTCTGTAATTTTCTTTCTTTATTTTTGGGGTGTCTTTACCTAGATTTGGTATCAGGATGATCCCTACTCTTATATCAAGAAGAATCCATGCCCTATTATAGAGTTACTTGCACCAGCCTGTCCATTGCCGCTTTATTTACTATAGCAAATAATTTGAATCAACCTATTTGTCCATCAACAGAAGACTTGATAATAAAAATCATGTTTTGTGACTATATGTATGTGTGTGCTTGAATACTATTCAGCTATAAAAAATTTGTCGGAAAAATGCATGAACTTAGAGTATGTAATACTAAGTGAGGTCACACAATCAAAAAGGAACGCCTACATGCTCTTCCTCATGTGCAGAATCTATTTAATATTATATGAATACAAGTAAATAAATGTACATTTGTGTATGGCATAATATACCATAGAAAGAGAACAAGTAAGGCTAAATATTAGGGGATGAGGAAGGACTGAGCACAAGTGATGACTATGAGTTATGAAAGAAGACATAAAGCTAATTGTTTTTCTAGTCTTATCTCTGTCATGGATATTTAATCTTTAGTGGTAGATAAGAGCATAAAATACAGTCATTAGTGAAAGTGTGGAATCAAATGTGAATTTCCACAGCTTCCATTTCAAATGGCTACTCTAACTGTGTAGATATGTATTAAGTCACGCAATTTTTGAATCTGGTTAATGTTGGTGTGTGATTTTTTTATTTGCAATTTTTTATAATAAAGTTAAAAATAAAAGACAAAAGAATGAAGCAGGACTTCAAATGGGTAGGGCATGGAGATGATAAAACCTTAATCTAAAATGATTTGTAGTAATGATTGAACACTCCCATGAATATGACAAAATCCTGAACTGAACATTCTAAATGGATACATTTTAAAACAATTATTTCTCAATAACAGTGTTCGAGTAACTTACAAAAAGAAAGATACATTCAAACGCCTCAACACAGCCGCATAGAAATGGCATTTGTGAACATTTAGGGTTTAGGAGGTTTTTCAAAGACTGCAGTGTGCAAAAACACATCCGATGCTGCCGACAGGCCAGTGAAGAAAAGCATCTACTGCTGTTCTGGTATTGTCTACTGGACACTTTCCTGCCAACGCTTATAGTGAAGAAATCTTGAACAGTATCATCAGTGATACAAATAGGCACATTGAGGAAGATCTGAACCCCGCTGTGATAGATTGAATGAGAAATGCCGGGCGGTGGTGGCGCACGCCTTTAATCCCAGCACTCAGCCAGGCGGATCTCTGTGAGTTCGAGGCCAGCCTGGGCTACCAAGTGAGTTCCAGGAAAGGCACAAAGCTACACAGAGAAACCCTGTCTCGAAAAAAAAAAAGAAAAAGAAAAAAGAAAAAGAAAAAGAGAAATGACCCTGTGTCGTCTCTGGCATTGAATCCTCAGTTGATGACCACGTTTAAGGAAGCTGATTAGGAAATGCGGCCTTGCTGGAAGAAGTATGTCACTGAGGTCTGGGGTTTTGGGGTTTCAAGAGCCATGTTCCTTTCCAGGACACTCTCTCTGATTCTGGTTTGCGGTTTAAGATCTGAGCTCTCAACTGTGACTCCAGCCACCTGCCTCCTACGACTTCTGATTGACCACTATGGACTATTTTCCCTCTGGCACTACGAGCCAATACCCTCTTCTATAAGTTGCCTTGGTCATGGTGTTTTAGTATGGCAACAGAAACTTTAACTAGTACACTTGCTCACCTGAAAATTTTCAGCCTCTCATTTTCTTGGCCCTGGCATGCTGAGAAATGGCTGTGTTCTCTTCAACTCAACGTGGTGCCTTCCTGTTTACCACCACCACATTGAAATTCTTTAGATGGAGTAGTACATTAGCCACTTGTACTCTCAGAAATCCCAAGGGAATATCCGGAGTAATGCTCTTTAATTAAGTTCTCTCTAGAATGTTTACCTCAAATCTTTGTTTCCTTTACACTTCTCAACTGCCTTTGCTTCCTTAGGTTTTTATCTAAAGTCTATTTTTTTTCCTGAGGCATATGGTTTCTAGGTTATTATACCAAAAGAAACACGTATCCATTGTTATCTTTTGGTTCTTAACTAAATTCCATTTGATTTTTATTCATATTGCTTTTTTATTCATATTCATACACTGTGGTTGAGCCTAGATTCACAGATGCTATATGGCAACTCTGTCTGAATGAGAAAATGGAAGCCCTGTGGGTTCACAACTGAATTTAAACAGATTGGGAAGGGCTCTGTGAACTAAACCAGGGCTTTTCTCCACTACCCCAGTGAGGCTCATGTCTGCACAGTCTTATTTGTCAATCCTGCCACTTACATGGTAAAGGCACAATAAATGCTCATTCAGTTACCACGTAATTTCACTCTCATAGAGGAATTAGAATCAGTTAATTTCGACTTTCCTTCTATATGTAGACTATGCGTACATGAAACTCAATAAATACTACAAAATATACACAATTTAATGAGCAATGCAAAATAAATTTAAGAACCACAAATTTTATACCTAGACTATTCCCTTTTTATACAGTCAATTTGTCATTATGATGAAGAGGTCCCACATTTGAAATAGAGATAATATACCCTGACACTATAAACCATACAAAGTTCCCTTCTGATTTACTGTTGTTCTTCACAACAGCTAAATATAGGCACAGTGCATGTCAACGTGTAAGTTCAATGTGTGTGTGTGTGTGTGTGTGTGTGTACTTGGTATTAGAGCTTTCTAACAATGGAGTTCTTTTTCTTGACCTATTATTTTTTCAACTTATCCAGCCTTGGAATGATTTATGAGAAACTGGTAAATAGTTAATGCACATTTAATAAATATTCATAGCATTGAATTTTCTACTTCTTTATTTTTGTCTCTTGTCCTTTAGTACTCCACATGCATTTCATCAAAGTCATTAATCCCTTTACCACAGTATTGCTCCCATCCAGTCCACTCTTCTACCTACTAAAAAATATAAAACTAAATTGCAACAGTCCTGAGTTACTTCGTCATCCCTAAATTGTTTCAGACAGTTTGAAACTAGTAGTGATGAAATTTAATCATATAATCAATGCATATATAAATAAGAGAGTAATTTAATTATGAGGAGCAGACAGAATTCAGGTGAGAGTATATTTTTCATTGAAAAGCAATAGGTGAATCTTGAACGTTTAGAGCTGAAACTTTGTGGAAATTAAGATAGAAGAAAAGCTGGGTGTGGCTGCTCGTGCCTGGAGTCCCGCCACTTAGAAGGCTGAGGTAGGACAATTGCTGTGAGTTTATGGTTAGCTTGGGCACATGGTAAGCTAAGCTTCAAGGCATCGTGATCTACATAGTATGGCCCTGCTTCTCCCCCCAAAAAAAATGTAAGACCACAACCAAAAAGAAAGTAAAAAATAAACAAGCCCTCACGCTCATGTAAATAGTCCTGGGTAAAATGGGTCACAAAATAACAATAACCTAAACAAAATGAAAGGATGAGGAAGACATATTGGGAAGACTAATTCATTGGAAGTTAGAGAAGCATAGGCAAAGGCAATCAGGGGAGAAAATAACTGAAATATGTTATATCCATGCCAAATGATTGAAAATAAAAATGAAAATTTAATAAATATTTGTGATATTTGAATTATCATTATTAAATAATTAAAGCAATAACTATTCAAATATCACATTATTTTATTGTGACAAATTCTCCTGGGATTGTACACATGGTCCACCATTCCCAAAATTATAGCATTATTAGGGGAAAAATTATCCTTTGATGAGGCTAAGTGGCATGTAATGTTAACCCATTGAGAACCTATAAAATTGAATGACAAATTCAAGAAACTGCAGTAAGTGTGATAAAAGTAACACAGTCCTCAGAATCATACTTACCATCATTTCTTTAAGAGTGAAAGAACCCATGGAATTAAAGATGAAAAGTACAGGTAATGGCTGACTACACACTGTGAACTGCTAATTAGGTTGCTCCAGGGAGGCTTGCTCTTTTCTCAATGGAAATGAAGGAAGAGTACATCTGGGGAGGGGGAAGATGGAGGAGATTGGAGGAATAGAGGGAAGGGAAACTGAGTTCAGGATATATTGTATGAGAAAAGAATTTTTAAAAAGGGATTCTTTCTTGAAACCTATAGGCAGCCCTAAGTCAGAACTACTTCTCCAGTGGAAGTGAGGCAAGATGAGTTAGAAATGTATCCAGAATAACCAATGAAATTAATATCAGTTGAGAAACTACTGCTAAAATTTAGTTTGGGAAATATAAAATACTACCTTAAAGTTTTGTTTTAGAGACAAAGGAAAGTTAATAAAAAATGTTTTAAAATCAACAAAAAATTAACTATTAAGGAGAAACTGGTGCAACTTCTAAACACAAAATCAATGCATCTGAGTTGTACTGGTTTAACAATAGATTACATGCCACAAACAGAAAAGGTTCTCAGTGTATAGGAATAGAAACTCAAACAGAAAAGAAACTGGAATAGAGAGATCAGATAATCCCTCTTGACCAAGACTGGAGAAGTTTAATCTTTGAGATGACTGTCAGCCTATTAAAAGAAATACAAACGCATACATATGCTATAGTACAAATTGTTCTTGACTCTTTTCAAAGTCCAACATGAATCAATTAATGTTTACTTTTAAGTCATATGTAACTGAATTTGAAACAGAATCTTGTAAACATCCCAGTGAGATAATCACATACGTGTCTCCTTTTAAAGTATTTGTGTGTGTGTGTGTGTGTGTGTGTGTTACCTTTGTGCATGCTTTAAACACTGTAACCTTCTTCTGATCCTCATGAATAACAAGGATCAGGATAATGAGAGAAAAATGTCTGCTTACATATGCACACACTTTTTGCACTTTTAGATAATGACAACCTGTGCCAAAGTCAATTTCCAACATTCACAAGTACAATCAGAAGCATTCACTCTAAACAAATTCATAGAAAGCTACAACAATTCACATAGTGGTGTTTGCCTTTAAAATTTAAAACCCAGGTTTAGGCATAACTGAAGTAAAAATAAAAATCAAATTTGAAAATTCACAAAGATTGATGAAAACTTTAAGCTAACCAGCGCAAAGCAGTCTGCTCCCATTGCAGCACAGAGAAGCCAAATGTTTCCATTTGCTTTGGAATCAATTTCATTTCTTTGTAAACTTTCTGCATGAAATATTGCTTTATTTTCTGGTTATGTCACTTTGACATTTGACAGAATGTTACTAGTTGAGAGTGTTCCCAGTACATTTGAGAATCTATCAGGAAAATAAAACACAATAAATGTAACAGTTTTGAAACTAACATTATTACTTCAAAGATGAAATGAAACACAAAATCTTCAATTTTCGAAGCAAGGCAAAACATCATTTTATTATTTATCTGCTGTAGGATGACCAATGTGAAGCGAAGTTTCAAGAACACTAGTGATACATATTTTATTGAAAAACTCAAGTTCAACAGCTTGTTTTTCAGTGCATAAATTTAGTGGTAGTCTTGGTCATAGCTTGATGCTTTTCCTGGTCTGAACATTTGAATGACATTGAGATCACCAATGGAAAGACCTAATAAAGCTCCTTTCTAACTAGTGAATTCTAAGCCACACCTCTCTTTTAATGTTTCCCTTTTTTTTCAAATAAATGTAAATTCAGATAGATAATAGATAGGTCTATTCATTGATACACTTCTATATATTCATGGTGAATTTAAAGGAAAAATCTATATCTTGTGTATTTTTGCCCACCAAAATACACTTGTTGGATATCTTCATTTTTGTTATTGTTTGGGCCCTTTGTGAACATTTTTATACCATTTTTCCATACTTGTCCCTAAGGAACATGGGTCACACACCAGAACACAAAGGCCATGAACACTACTTTAGGACTTCAGGACATGAGACATGTCTGCAGCATACTGTTTCCATGGACCCTGGGAGGGTTCTTCTCAAGGTAGCTACAGATGGGGAAAAAAAAGGGGGAAAGAACACAGACAGGAGAAAGCACTACCTTGTTAAGAATGAGTCAGTGTTCTTTTCTAGTTTTCATCAATGCTTTGCTATAACTACGAGGACTTTTCTTTATCCCGACATCCGTGACTGTGTAACTCAGAAGACCATCTACAGAGTCCTAGTAACTTTGGGAAACTAATGTAATTATCCCTTAATAGTTTTGAATTAATTTTATTTTGAATATCTAAAGTATATATCATGATGTTATGAGACACACATGGACGGTAAAGTGGCTACTATAGGGAAGCAAGATGACATCCATTATTATACCCTTAACCTTTCTTACCTGTAGCAAACCAAAACATTGAGTTATTTAGAAAAACCTCCAAATACAATACAATACAGTACTGCTCCACAATAGCCTCTAGACCTAATTTCTTCCCTACCTCAAACTTAACCTGATAACCAAGGAGTTTATCTTTACCTCTAGGTGTTTGAATTTTTTTTTTAGATTCTACATATGAATGAGGTAGTAACCTGGAAAGTGGGACTCTCAGCTGAGAAATCGACTCTATCAGTTGGTCTGTGGGCATGTTCATAGAGCATTTTCTTGATTGTTGATTGATGTGGGGAAGTCAGGCCACTGTTCTCAATGTCATCTCCATGTTGATGGGCCTGGACTAAAGAAGAATGGTACTTGGCAAACCAAAAAAAACAAGCCAGTAAGCTGTGTTCTGCCATGGCCTTTTTTTTAGTTCCAGCCTCCAGGTTACTGCCTTCAATTCTTGCTTTGGCTTTCCTTGGTGTTGGAGATCTACATAAAAGTATAAACCAAATAATCCCCTTCATACCCAATTTACTCTTGCTTATAGGGTTTAGCATAGAAACTTAGATCAAACTTGAACAGGTAGGATTCCCTTATTCACAAAGGCTGAATAATATCCTATTGTTCCTGTATGTATCTGTATTAAACAAACTTAACAGTTTGTTTACACAAGTTTATTGCAAATACTGCCAATATGAAAAATGTGCTACTGACCATGTTATTTATAAACAGAATTGTCTGTTGTACTACTACTGGTATGGTTAAGTAAACCAGCTTAGACCTTAAATCCAGCCTCATGTCCTTACCATGTTATACCAAAAATAATGCACTGAAGAATTTCATATAAATTCTATGTCCACTCAGGTTTTTATACAAGTAAAGATCTTTGCTAGCTGTATAAAAGTTATGAAATCAATAACTGGAGATCTTTCCATCCATCCAAGGCAGTGAAGAAAATCAATTGGCAGCTACAAGTAAAATACCACTATTGATTTTTCAAGTAACTTGTTTAAGTATTCATACTAAAAGATGTCATTCACTTAAGATAATCTAGTCATACCTAGACTATATTTCCTCCATTTTGTTTTTTTTCATATTTCCATATTCTACATTCTTCCAGAGAATTCCATATAATTCACATTGAGAAATGTATTGACATTGGTAATTTTTCAATATGATTTGACAATAATGTGAATTCCATTTATGGGTAGTATGTTTTTGAATAGCTGTTTGATTTATTAGATTATTGTTGTTATAGCCTTCATTGTTTTACTTCTCCCTATATGGTGTCAATACAAAAGCTACCACTCTCATTTTAAAGACCTATTTTGAGAGACCATGGCCCAAGAACAAAGATTTAGGCTGCCCCAAATACTGTGTTACAAAATGGAAGCAGCTTCATGAAGTTTTATAATTTTACAGAACAGAGAATGTCATAAATCAAGTCACATTTAAAATGCATTGATAGGTACATCAGAGAGGTTGGTACAGCAAGATGGAGGAAGCTTTACTACAGACCCAAGGTGTTCTTTGATGAGATTCTTAGCTTTTAGATTGGAACGCTAGTAGTCTACTAAGCTAATAGATTGCAGAGGTTGTAGGTATTAGTCACAGGATATAGTGGACCTTATATATAATGAAACAGTGTTTTGTTTCTGCCATAACATTTGAGCCACTGCTGCACCAGTATATCTTACAGGCAGGTTGTTGTAGTAGCTCCCATGGTATGTGGCTAGATGAGACTGATAACTAATTTTCTTTTACAGTAGTGTACATCACATGTTAGAGTACCATGAACACTAGGTTTGACATTTCTAGTTGAGCTTTAGCTTGAGTTTTAGCTTGAGTTCTCTGTTCAAATATATAAGGATGTGGTATCTTCAGCAATAGTGTTTTACTGTCAGATTATAATGAATAATCAATAGTAAAGTAACAGCCTGCAATGTTTTGGGGTGGTCTACAAATTATTTTCTAATGAGAAAAATGAAAAAAGTTGAAAGCAGTTTTGCATTTCCAAATAGTTCAACATGTATTATCCTTTGAGGGGGTGATTGTAAAAACTATGATTTCTTTTTCATTCTATTGACTACTAGTGAAATGGAATTAGACGTGGTTCATTACTGAATATATTTGTCATATTGACTCACTTAGACAAAATGATTTTTAATAATGAAAAAGAATCCATGAATTTTAAGGAGAGTAAGGATGAGTATAAGTGAGGTTTTAGAAGGAAGAAAGAGAATGTACTTATAATCACCAAAATTAAAAACAATGGAAAACAAAATACACCTCAGTAGGCTACACATGAAAGTATATAGGAATGTCGGGGGTGGGAAGTATTGTTAAGAAGAATGACTCCAATAAGGAAGGGAGAGGATAAGAGGTTTAATGGAGATTAAAAATAACTAAAGTTATTATATAAATATATGAAACTGTCAATAAAAATTTTAAAAATATGTAAAAAAATTCAGTTGAGTATCATCTTAAAATTTTCATTTTCTTACTGTTTAAAACTGTATCAAATCATTTTATTATAATTGTTTTAGTTTGCTTCCTATTTCTGTGTTACAACATCATGATCAAACGCAAAAGGATTCGTTTCACCTTGAAGGTCACAGTCCAGTACTGAGGGAAATCAAGGCAAGAACCTGGAGGCGGGAACTAAGGCAGAGGCAATGGAGGAACACCGACTACTGGCTTGCTTCCTATGGCTAGTGCAGCCTGCTTTCCTAAACGACCTAGTGCAATCTCACCAGGAGGGGTGGCATCACCCACATAAGGCTTGATCCTCCGCATCAGTCATTAATCAAGAAAACACCCTACAGATTTGCCTACAGGCAATCTGATGGAGGCATTTCTTCTCAGTTGAAGTTTCTCTTCCTAGGTAACTCTCTATCTGTGTCAAGTTGATAAAAAGCTAATCAGGAAAATAATGTTACTTAATGTTAACTGTATTACTATACATAAAGTTTGTTGTGTTTTTTCATTAAAAGGAGCATGCTAGGTCATTTTGAAACAAATTGGATACATCTGGAAATTATAATATTTAACAGTTTCTAGAAGATAAAAACATATTTTTGTGGAGTAAAATTATATATTCATACATAAAATCATGTATATATTTATTTCATGACAGAGGAAGTGGAACTGTGTCAGGGAACAAAAGGCTGTGAGACAGATATGAAGAGAAGGTTAGGAGAGTGTGGAGAGAAAAGCTCAAAGACACTGCATAGTCGTATGAAAATGTCTTTATGTAATGCAGTACTACGTTTGATAATTTTTTTAATTACTGCTAGACAAGTATTTTATACTACTGTCTTATAGTGAAAAGCAATAACTCATAACAATCCACCCCTTTGCAAAACATTACAATAAACCAGTCATTTTGTTGTCTGAGCAGACTTATAGAAAAAGAGTTCCTACACCTGTGATAAATCTAAAATTGTGTTGAAATCTGTCTCCTTATGAGTCAGCAATGCTCAAATATAAATTATCATCATACTGCCTCATACCTTCTCTATCACCTTTGTTCACCTCCTAAGTGATAATCTTATCAATAGGAGAGCAGAAAATCTTATCAATAGGAGAGCAGATAATCTTATCAATAGGAGAGCAGAGACACAGCAGGCCTTAGCACAGGCGTTAGAAAAGTATAAGGATGAATCAAATCTGGAGAAATTTATTTACTTCATCTCTACTTCATTTTAGATTATACTTGGCTATAATCTAAGACATGAACAATCAATGTAGATTATTTGTAATAATGAATATTTGCCCAATATTAATTTTTCCTCTTCTGTGGTACTGATGTTCAAATTCACTACAAATTCATAATGGTTGGCAAGTGCTGTACCACTGAGATGCAAAACTCCTCCATTCCATAATACCACATCTTAAAGGTATATTAGGTACTAGAAATTTATAATGAATTACTTTGTAGCATCCAAGTCTAATTTCTGTTATTAAGGTATTAAAATCTATATTTTTAAGACTTATATTCATATTGAATTAAAAGGAAAGTCTTGGGCTTGGGAGATGGTTCAGTCAAAAAAATTCACAATCTGCAGGATTTTTTTATTACACAGAGAAATTTAGAGTTATCATGAGCTGTAAGATGGTTGTCTGAAATTGTATAATTTTTCAAAGTAGCATGCTTCTTTGGGCATTATTTGTTTACAAAAGCAACAGTGTATTTTAGGAATTTTGCATATTGGTATGTACGGGTAGAATTCAGTCCTTTCCATTTACTTAAACATATTCCACCATATAAATAACTCATTTTGACAACCATTTTTCTACAATGTTCTAATCTTTTTTCAACATAATATTTTTTATTGATTATTTGGGAATTTCACATAATACATACTGATCACCCTCACTTCCAAGTCCTCCCAGGTCTAGTCCCAACCCTTGTGACCTTCCCCACCCCACAAAAAGAGAAGAAAAAAAACCTTACAAAACACAAGTCCAATTTGTGTTGCCCACACTCACTGGAGCATGGCCAAACCTCTAGTGGCCAGACTCTTAAAGAAAACTGAATTCTTCCCCAGTCACCCCCCCTCCAAATCAGAAGCCATCAATCAATCATAGATAGTATACTTCAGCATCCTTATCCCTATTTTTAAGAGCTCTCTTTGATGGCTTCCTGTCTAGGGTGTTCCTTTTAGAGGGAGGAGGTGGACTAGGGGGTGGAGTTGTCAAAGAAGCCTTCTATGACTTCCTTTCTCAACTATGAGTCTGCATTCACTGACACCGGTTCAAAAGTAGCTTCTTTGCCCTTTACAGTCAGCAGAAGCACAGATCATGGACTTCCACATGGTTTCTGTCAACAGCAAGAACCATGGAAATTCACATCCACTCCAGTGTCAGCACGGGCCACAGACCTCAGCATGATATAGATCATATACATCAACATGGTCTTCTGCCACAGCACAGGTCACGGACATTAACATGGGTCCTGGCTACAGCAGGACTTCCAACTCCTATGCAGCCCTCAGTGGAAGCACAGAACATCCCCATCATCATGGCCTCCTAGTAGTAGCATGACCCATGGACATCTTTATGGCTTCGATTAGTGGCACAAACCATAGACATGTGCATGGCTTAGTGGTAACACAGGCCACAGATATGAATACTGACTTGGCCTCCTGTGGTAGCACAGATGACAGACATCCACCTGGCCCACAGTGGTATCACACTGAAATGAAAGGACATTGAAATGACCTCCAGCAGCAGCCCAACCATGAACATCCACATGAACCCCAGCCTTCAACATGGCCTGGTGCAACAGCACAGACCACAGATACCAACATGTCCTCTGGAGGCAGCATGAACCATGGAGGTCTTTCATTCTTCATCTCGGATATCCTGGTGTTGCTCAGAGCCAGGGTGATCATACAGCTGGGTAGTACATTCAGGGGCTGAGACTGAGCCAGCTCCAGGCTGCTGCACACTTCCTTGCCAACACTTCTAGGCCTCATGTTCCCTCACAGATGATGACAGTCTTCTCTCACACCTGTCACTGCCTTTGAGTCTCTAGTTCTGCTTCTCTCCACCACACAAGCACTGCTCCATTCCTCCATCTTTCACACCTCTCCATTGCATAGTTGTTCATCATAGCGATATTGGAAACTGCAGTATATATATATATATATATATATATATATATATATATATATATATATATATATATATATTCTTTGCGCTCAAACAGCAAATATTCACTGCAACAAGTTGTTGGTTTGGTGCAAGGTTTCTTGTTTCTGAAGCACCATAAATACTGGACCATTACTGAGACTTGGTTAGGATATCCTACTCTGGCTAGGCAGAGCATCTGCAGGCAAGTACCCTGCAACTCCAACCTGCAACACACCTCCCTCCCTCAAAGTCAACTGCCTGAGGCTCACTGGGCTCAACCTTTGTGCTGGTAGCCTACAAGCAACACCACTGTCCCGCCTCTGTCTCCCAAGTCATTAGCTCACATGTAAGTGCTTTTTTTTAAAGGCAAAACTAAAGTGTATTCTTCACTGATTTGGCTTTTGTTGATGTTATACTGTATTGAAATCTCTCAACATTCTTTACATGGAAATTAAATCTTTCACCCTCTGAGTACAGGCTTGAAGTAGTGCATACTCATAAAGTTTCACTCTGTGAAGTTTAGTCTATCATGTAAATAAGAGTACAGATAAAGGAAATGTTTATAACTATTGAATTATAAGTAAGACATAGAAGTAAGCATAACTGGAAGAAAATGTAGTGAAATAATTTAAGCAAACAGAAATAATGCATGAATGCATTACTCTGGCAGTGCAATGTAGAAAGCTGGTGTTATGTCTTCTTAAACTACCAGATTAAAGATAATCACAGAAAAAGAAACTAAAAGATATGCTAAATATTTAAATCTTTTAGTAAATTTATTAAATACACGACTAAAAATCAAGTTGGGAAAGTTTCACCTACATTTATGTGTATAGACTAGGAGTAGCATAAATTAATGCTGGTACTCAACAGCAGTGTCTTTGTGCTAATTTACCATCAAATGGGAGGTTATCTGTGCACAGATAACCTGTAACACCTTTCTGTGGAAATCACCATCGGGGTACAGGAGCTTTGCTACTTAATCATTAAAACAAAGACCCATCTAAAGAATAGAAATTCTCACAGTGTGGTGGGGTCATAGAGTTTCTGTTTTGATGTATGGTTTGTGAGGTTAACCTATTTCTAATAATTATAAAATGTGATTTGGCTATTTTTTTTTACTGTTTGCATTTGCACTGATGGTTAGTTAATGAATGAGACATAATTTTCTTAAAATATAAAAAGAACTATTTGAGCTACATTTTTGTGGCTGTGATAAAAATTATGACCAAAATCAGCTTAATAGAGACTCTTCTTTTTCTTATGACTCCAGAGAAGAATTCATACAGCACAGAAGACATGGCAACAGGCAAGAATGGTGGCAGAAACACACAGGAAGCAGAGAGAGACAACAAGGCTGCAAACCCTTAAAATCTTCCCAAACTATGTACTTCCTCAGCAAGGCTGAACATCCTAAATGTTCAATAACCTCCCCAAATAGCATCACCAACTGGGGACATGGTTTAAAATACATGGAACTTTAGGGAATATTTTTCATTTAAACCACCACAGGTATCAAATTGTGATAATGGGAATAATTTGATCATTTATAATATAAATGTTAATTTCTTTTCAAAATGTACTTGAGGAAGTGATAAAATTATAAGTGTTACTGAACCATAATTTATGAATTATATTACTTTTTAATAATGTGTATAATGAAAGGGGGAATGTGCATGAAATACTTCCGCTGAATGCTGAATTATTGTGTGAAATTAATGATGCACCTTCCTTAGTGGAACACAATTCTACCTGAATTAATCAACTGTCATTCAAATTGCAATTATGTACCTTTTAGTAGAAAGGACACATATTCTCAAAATTCAAAATAGTCTATAGTTTCCATGAAACAACTCTCATTTGATGCCAGTGATAAAATTTGAGTTTTCAAACAAACACCACTGGGAGCCTGGCAGCTTCGTAACACGTACTTTCTGATGAAATCAGAGTGGACATTACAAGTGCAACTATTTACTGTTTTCTGCAGATGTATGCTGACATTTTGAATTGCTGAACAACCTCCCCAAAATGGAATTAGTATTTTGATAGTACAAAATTATACACGAGTGAATAACCTACTCAAAATGAAATATAGAAATATGGATTTTAGCCTAACAGAATATTAAATTTTCAATAGCTATGTTTCACATTCCACAACACAGCAAATATTTATTAATCTATTGCTGAATTTATTAAAATATTGAAGAGTACTCTCAATTTCTGAAACCAGCACACTTCATGTGTGCATGTATTTCTGGTGCAGAAGAATTTTCTCCAATTATTTAAACAAAAATAATTACTGAACATACTGGATTCAGAAACACATATTAGAATACAGCTTTCTTCATAAAAACCTGATATAAAATATATTTGCAAAATATCATCTTTGTTTTTAAACTCTCATAAATCAAAGTTGTTTTGTATGGAATATAACATTGAAAGTTATCTGTGTGTATTTATAATAACATATTGATTCCTTGTTATATTTACTGCTTTCATATATTTATGACATATTAATTTTATCTATAATAATTGATAATTTTAAGATGATGGAACAGAAAGCACTAGGAGGCTGTTTCTAGCTACACAGCAATTATACTGTTAGAACTTACCTGATAGGAGTATTTTGGAACATGGAGTCTCTTGAAAGGCATGCAAAATCAGATTAAAAACTTATTAAACTGCAGTTAATTTTAGTAAATGTCAGCCCCTTTTCTTGCAATCCACATGTGGACAGCTGTATGTGTTTCTGATGCAGTGGATACTTACTTCTCAGAACCCAAGATAGACCATAAAGTTCCCTTCTAAATGTTTGGCTTTCTGCTCCAATCACTCATTGTTACTTCTGATCACAAACGTATGTGCTGAAAAATATACGGGCACAATCGTTTTCTTCACCATCCCCATTGTTGTAAGCATTTTCTTAAAGCAACTTAAAGGGTGGCTATATTTTCATCTCTTCTTCTTGATGGCCAAGCATCAATGACTAGGATATTTAAAATCAATTGCATACAAAGAGTGATTTGGAGAATGACTATGCACACTCAGAGGAAAGTTCAGAAAAGACCTGAGAAATTCCTAAGTTTGGATCTCTGTGTGGTCCCTGAAACATAGAAAGAACAAG
The DNA here is from genome assembly GCF_007827085.1 of Peromyscus californicus insignis. Taxonomy (NCBI): domain Eukaryota; kingdom Metazoa; phylum Chordata; class Mammalia; order Rodentia; family Cricetidae; genus Peromyscus; species Peromyscus californicus. The sequence goes on along the minus strand of NW_026294491.1, from coordinate 44,263,258 downwards.
GCAACAGCAGTCACCAGAGTCAAAGATGAAAAACTCTCATAAAAGCAAAAACTCCAGTGATGATAAACATCCTCATTTCCAGAGTTAATACATTATCAGATTCAGATGTACCATTTTCAGCAAATGCCATGAGACTGCAGAAAACAATACATGCCAAGTTCAAAGGTAAATTAAACTATTTAGTCCTGAGAAGACCTAAGGAAAATATACTAGACAAAAGATAAAAGAGTTTTCTTAAATATTTTCAATGAATTAAAGGAAAATGTAGAGAAAGTCCAGAAAAAAATCAACAGAACTAAAATATGAATAAAAATAGAAAATCTGAAAAGGAATTTCCCTGCATAATAACTGCAATGAAAAATTCGCTAGAAGAATTCAAGGGTAGATTTGAGCCAGTAGAAGAAAAGAATTGAGAAACATGAATATGAGACAATTGAAGTTATCAGGTCTGAGACATAAAATTAAATAGACCGAAGTGTGAGTAGAGTTTAAGAACAAAGTTAAGCAAGGTGGGAGTCTCAGAAGAGGAGAAAAGAATGGCGTAGAGGAAAGATTTGAAGAAATAATTGCTGAAAGAGATTTCCATGTTTCACTTAAAAATCAACTGAACACAAAAGAAAACATTAAAACAGGAAGGAAAGGAAAAATTGTCTGCAAGACACACAAAAACCCAGCTGAACATAGGAATAATAAATACCCCAGATAGCCGGGCGGTGGTGGCGCACGCCTTTAATCCCAGCACTCGGGAGGCAGAGCCAGGCGGATCTCTGTGAGTTCGAGGCCAGCCTGGACTACCAAGTGAGTTCCAGGAAAGGCGCAAAGCTACACAGAGAAACCCTGTCTCGAAAAACCAATAAATAAATAAATAAATAAATAAATAAATAAATAAATAAATAAATAAATAAATACCCCAGACCAGTAATCACTTAAATTAACAATGTCATAGACTCTCCAGCCAAAAGATGTTGGAAGAATGCTTAGAAACACCCAATGTAACGGTTTGTTCCCAGCAAGAAACTGGGACTTAGAACCTCATACATAAATGGATTGAATGTGAAAACACAGTGAAGGTGACCCCATGGTTTGGAAAAACTGAAAGAGAGAATGCTGTTATTTTAATATCAGGCTGAAATACTTTTAAAAGCCAAATGAATATTAAGATGATATATATTAGTGACTGAATATATCAAGGATACAATAATTATAAACTCTTGAATACCCAGTGCTAGATCACTATCATATGTGGGTAAAAACTGATGGAGCTGATGGAACTGGGAGATAAACAGATATTTACTATTGGTGCAATTATTAAGGCCACTCCACATAGTTAAAAGGGAGGTTTATTTTGGGGGTAACTCACAAGTGAAGGGAGAGGTAACAGGGTCTGGGAAAGGTGTAGCACAGTCCGGCGGTGTTCTCTGGAGGACTCTGCTCAATCTACCTCCAGAGTCCAGGGTCCAGGAACCAAGATAGGCGGCCCATCCAGATCTCGGGTCTTCAGGGTCCTCTCTTGGCCCTGTCTTGGAGGCGTGACAGTTACCGAAGCCTCAATGGGGGTTGGAAGTTCCAGATCAAAGCTGGGATGCCTACCCACTACAATTTATGCAAAACAAATGGAAAATTTGAGTATTCTACACACAAGCATGGATAAAATGTCCCTTGTGAATGAGATTTCCTGGAATAGGCTGTGTCTACAGAGATGACTGACTGCTTAGAACTGGAATACTGTGTAAGACTGGGATATTGCTGGTCAATAGGCTAATTACCTTATATGGGGATAGTTCTAGCCCTCTAGAGCAGCCGCTCCTTGCCCACCTCTGTTTCTTTTCTTTAGCAATGCCACACCTGGTACGGCACTGCTAAAGAGCCCAAGATTTATATCTATAAGATCTCATTCTAAAAAACCTTGAGCAATCTCAAATAAACGACCTAATGGTGAACCTCAAGGCTCTAAATAAATAAATAAATAAATAAATAAATAAATAAATAAATAAATAAAACAAGAAACCAATCACAAACCCAGTGGATGACAAAAAATAACTAAGATTGTGGTAGAGATTAATGAAGTTGGGGATAAAAGAATAGCATCAACTAAACAGAGATGGCTCTTTGGAAATGCCAATAAGATTAACAAACCCTTAGTTAAACTTTCAAAAAAGAAAGAGGAAGACCAAATACTACAGACACAAAGAATGTGTTACAAGAGACTCCAATGACAATATCGTAGAGGAAAAACCCAAAATAGGTGGTTCATGGCAAATTATTATCAAGTTTTCAAGAAAGATCTAATATTAATCCTTCTCAAATTCTTCCATGAAATAGAAATCTAAAGAACACTGCCTAATTTATTCTATGAAGCCAGTATTAGCCTAGTACTGAGGTAAACACACACATATGCATGCACATGCGTGTACACACACACACACACACACACACACAGAAAGAGAGAGAAATAATGACTATTTTCTCTAACATAAATGCAAAACTTCTCAATAAAATACCTGCAAATAAAATTCAGGAGTGAACATATTAAAGAGATGTTCAGTGGCTTCATTTCAGACATGCAAGATTGTTGGCTTGTTTTAGCATATGTAAATCAATAAATGTAATAAATCATATAAACAACCATAAATCTCCTAATTTGTACCTTTGATATTTATTTTACTTGTACCTTTTGGATATATTTAAATCTGAAGACTAGGACTTAACTCAGATGCATGAACTGGCTTTTTGGAGCCCATTCCCTAGTGTGGGATACCTTGCTCAGCCTCCATAAAAGGGTGAGGGGCTAGGGCTTGCTTCAACTTGATATGCCAGACTTTGTTGGCTACCCAAGGGAGGTCTGACCCCCTCTGAGATGTGGATGGGGTGGGATGGGGGGAGGTGGGGGATACAGGAGAAGGGAGGGAGGCTGATCTGGAGATGGTATGTAAAAGGAAAACATTTAATTAAAAAAAAAAAAAGAGTTCGTGCAGCTCTTCCAGAAGGCATGAGATTAGATCCCAAGTACCCACCTCAGACTTCTCACCACCTTCTGTAATTCCAACTCTAGGATGTCTTCTGGACTCAGTGAGCACCCACATACATGTGACATACAGACACATGAATTCACACAACTAAAAATAAAACTATATTTTAAAGAAGAAACATTTGAATAGAAAAGAAATATCACTCCAGAACCATACACTGAAGCTTTCACTAATTATTTTCTATGTAATTTGGTGTTTTACATTTGACAATGTCAGTGGCAGTGATGTTATTGGCCAAAGTACTAGTATTGTTATAGGACAGATGTGCTTTGGTAGATATCTGTTCAGTCCTTGGAAGAATAACAAATAGACAGCATACATTTTATTGTCACTAGCTATTGTTTCTGTAAATGTTCTTTATATCCAAGCAATATATATATATATATATATATATATATATATATATATATATATATATATAAACTTGGACCAAGAAGCGTTCAGGAGTTTTAGAAAATAGCATAACACAGCAATGATATTAAAATTGGAAAATTATTCACACTTGGTTTTAGAAATTCATCAACTATTCCTACCTTTGATGTTTTCCCGAGAGATATTCTTTCCTATAGTTCCTACCTTATTTCAAGTTCTTTGCCCTGTCTTTATTCTACCCCCATCTCCTCATTTTGCTCTCTAGAAATTCATTATTTTTATTAGCCATGATAAGAACAACTAGCTTCAATAACATAATTTGTAAACTTCTGACCATACTCTGTAGCTTATACATTGTTTCCAATTAAATGTAGATGATCATATTTCAAAATCTGAAGGCAATTATCTACCAAAAAGCAATTAAAAATATGCTTAGCTTCCTCATACAGATGGCCATAACCATACCTGATTACTATGCTGAAGCCCCAGAAGGGTTTTTTCTGCCATGTCATAAAGATGTAAACATGAAAGCCTAAATGCTGTCTTTGTGGGCATTTATTTGAGTTAAGCTACTGTGCTCCTGAGTTAATAGTCAGATGCACCAGTATTCAATGCTCAGATGCATTTGTTAGTACTGAGGTGACCTTGGAAACATTATATAATTTCTCTATACTTCTGTTTCCCCACCGCTAAAATGAAGAACATAATATTGGTGTCATCATGTTGACATAGGATTAAATAAAACTGGATATAAGTTGTGATCTTAGCGCAGAGTCTGGACAAGGGATTTGCTTCCATTTTGGTTATCATTACAGTTGATTATCTTCACACAGGCTTGTCTGACCACATTTTTAATGATGAAAATAGTCACCGTAGGAAATAATTTAAAAAGGAATCTGCCCAGGCATGGTGCATGCCTAAAACCCAGGCACATGGGAGATGGATGCCAGAGGATGAGGCATTCACAGTCATCCTCTGCCTCATATGAGTTTGAAACCAGCCCAAGTTACATGAGAACCTATCTCAAAGAGTGTGTGTGTGTGTGTGTGTGTGTGTGTGTGTGTGTGTGTGTGTGTGTGTGTGTTTGAAGCCAGCCTGAGTAACATAGGAACCCATCTCAAAGAACATATATATATATATATATATATGTGAGGGGGGAGCAAATAAGGAAGGAAAAGGAAGAAGAAAATTGGTGAAGGATGAAAGGAAGCAAGAAGGCTACATATATTTAAAAATACTATGTTTATTAATCTACAAAACGCAAATTAGGATAATATGCCAAAATAAGTCAAAATAAATAAATGAAAGCTAACCTAAGAACCTTATAAACTGAATACAAATACAGAATTCATAGTTGTTTTTTGTTAAACTATGCATTTTATTCCAATTTGTCTTTTATCATTTTGTATAACTTCTTTTAATTTTACTATACTTTTGTTTGCCTAAAATACTTTGCCTAAAATAAAAATTTTCCTGGATCATGTGTTTTCTTGGCAACTAAAAAATACCAATATTTGTATTTTAGAATTCATTTCAAGAAATAACCAAGACAAAGTAGTCATTTTTAAGTTTTATAATGAAATGAGTATAGCTAGATATTATTAATCATATATAGCAGAACTTGAAATGAATCTTCATCAAATGTCCTATTTGAGGTTCTGATCATGTCTAAGACGATTTGTATGAAAAGTATAAAGATCATTTATTTTGGAGCAAGAACACTCATGATAGTGTTTCTGATTAATGATGGCTCTGCTAAAACTAACTCATATTGACAACTGCAGTAAGGCACATAAGTATCATATCCTTCAGGACCCTCTGGCTTCTATATATTATATTCCCCTTAGGGCTTATTTTATCTTCAGTTTCTGATGTTAGTATTAATAGATTGTTGCCTTCCAAAACTTTAATGTGGGCTGAAGAATGTTAAATTTTCTACTACCTGGTCAACAGAAGAACATAGGCACACATTTCAGAAGAGATTTCAGCTGAGGATAAACTTTCTCCACCACTTATCTCCACCTCCTAGTTCAGACTAGCGGGAAGGTCCAGGTCAGTGTGATAGGAGTTAACGTGTTTGGCTTCTCACTTGTGATTCTCAGGCATGAATTTACTGTCTTGTAGATGAGGATAACTTAAAGGACCAAGAGTAAAATAGAAGTTTCTAAAGTTTAGAAGAACTCCTACAAAGCTCCTAAAGAATTAAGGTACAATAGTGTTTAGAATGCAGTTAGGAATTATACCTGCTTAGTAAAGTGATGGTAGAAGATTCTCCTCTAAGATCCATACCTCAAGAATTCTGAATACCTGGATAGATTTGTACTGTTTCCCTCCTGTTGGGTGGGCTTTAAGTCTAATTAGACAACTTTTCATTATTACCAAGATATGTGAGCCACTACTGTACATTTAGGGATATCATGACATGTTGGTCATTATTGTAGTTCATGGGTTTCACAGCTGATTAGGAATATTGATTACTTGCTTTCCTTGGCAGTTTGTATAGTATATTATGCTACGACTAAAGTTAGTCCTCGAAGAAGAGGCATTCATGTCAGATCCCATTTGAGTTCCCTGAGTCCTGAGTTTGAAGTGCATTGTTACCATCAACCTGGGAGAGGCAACCCAGGGCAACAGTAGTTGAATTCCATTACCTTTATACTCACAGATAAGTAGAGCTGCCACTCCTCATCAAAGAAGCTTCTATTTGCAGCAGATACCATTAAACACACACACACACACACACACACACACACACACACACACACACACACACATACACACACCTAGTCAAAATGCCAAGAACAGTTGATAATGGGGTGCCCAAACTCAATGGGAATACCTGTAAAACAGCTCTTAGATGCACAGCTCAGAGAGCATTGTGGAAGGGAAGACAAAGCAATTGTAAGAGCCAGAGAACAATCAAGTTCGCCGTGAGATTATGTCCCATGGAAAAGACAGGGGAGCTACACCACTGAATCTCTTCTGTTGGCATTAGGAGGAAGGAAAAGCCTGTCTTATTTATTTGAGACTTGGCATTTTAAAAAGCCGTAACCAGGAAAGAAGAAAAATTGGGCATTATTCAGAAGCTACTTGCTTTGATGGCTTTGAGCTGTCCGCAATGACTTGAGGAAAAATTTACGTTCTGTCTCCCAGGAGGAACTAGGTAAATTCCAAGTGAAAGAAAAAAGAGAGACATGTTGGATCTTTGGTGCAGAGAACCAGTCTGAGGAGGACAGAGGTGGCAGACACCAAAGCATCATGGAGCCTTAGTAAAGGTAGCAGCTCCCACAGCAGCAACCTTAACAGTCACCTTGAAGCTGGGTCAGCTGACCTCCAGGCAAGCAAACTATAGACCAGGCTACATGCAGCCCACAACCTTTCTTATAAAATAGATGTCCAGATAAGTAAGGATATGTTTTACATTTTGAAATGGTTGAAACAAAATCAAAATAAAGGTAATATTTTATGATATTTGAATGTTATATGAGATTCAAATTCCAAATTTCATTGTCTGTATAGTATTTAGCTGGAACACACTCATACTCAAGGAATCACACATTACCTATGGTTGCTTTCAACTTAAGATCATAGGTCGAGGACTTATAAAAGATGTGGAGACCCCACAAAGACAAATACGCTCACTAGCTGGCTCTTCATGGAAAACTTAGCTTCTTATAGAGTTTGTCTTAAGAACAATTTTTTCCAATTAAACATAAGAAGAAATGGACATAAGACTCCCTGGACCAAACTTAGAAGAGATATATAATCTCTTACGCTTTGTTTTCATCCTTGTGTTCTCTTGCTTAGCTTTCTACCTAGACCTAGAAAGACCTAAGGAACTGTACACAGGGGAAATCATAGGACAGAAGGATCTTAAGGTAAGAATCACTGCGTGGAATTTCCATCCACTGGATTACACTGAGTAGAAATACCAGCCAGCACTAGTGTGCTGAACAAGCACAAATGAGCACTGACTTTACCACAGTGAGATTTTACAGTGGACTTTGTCACAGCAATGAAATTCTACAAACTAGTCTGGAGAGCTCCATTTTTAACTAAGAAGCTGGGCTGCTTCTATTTTGCCTCCAATGCCTATGCTTAACTGACTCCATCTCCTGTCTTATTATTTCTCTGTCTCTTCCTAACTGCTCCTTAATTGTGTGGTATTTTATCTCACGCTACACTGTGGATATTGAGATAAATAAATAATAATTCTTTTTATGAAACTACTCACAGCATATAAAAGGAAAGCACACATAAATTTAGGCAAATATAATAAAAGTGGTACTTGTATAGCATCAGTACTTTCCAGGTTCCCATAAAAATTTCTGTAGTTGAGGGAAATATAGCAACAGACATAATAGTAATCGTTTATTTAGTATAGGTAGCATATTTGGCCTACTAATACAAGGCCACCTTTGCTGAGCTCAGTTCTACATAACAATATCACTGGCCCTTTATTCTCAAGGAAGATATTCAGCTATCATATGATAATGCATCGTGCAGAAAAGAGTCATGAAATAATCGAGAATCCAGTCTGATCACCATATTCAGAATTTGCTTACCTTCTCTACAGGCTTTGTCCATGTGACTGTCTACTCGCTAGATGCAGATGACACCCACAAAGAATTCTATGTGCTTCATGAGAAATGTGCAGAGCAAAAGTCAAAGTGTAAGAGCACAATTTCATCTCAGCTGCAGACAACCTCAGACATTAACGAGGCTTACCCTTGTAGTCTTCATTGATTCATTCAGGAAATTAGGACCAAACTTCTTGCTATTGACAGGTTCTGTAGACAACACATAAAATTACATTTCCGATGAAGCATGCTTTGGTGTAATCACTTGCTGAGTGTGGGAAACAGAAAATTCTCAAGCCCAGCACAGTACAGTCATAGTGGAACCAGAAGCTGGGTTTGCCTGGTCCTCCTCTGCCAGGACTGAAATAATTCTTAATACTCTTTGGGAGTTGCAGAGGCTTTTCATGCTATAAGAGTATCTGCCATCAAGAGAAATTGGTGGATGAAAATTACATACACTAAATATACAGTGATATAGCAAAAAAATACTAACACCAAACTAGTACCCACCATTCCGATGGATTTATAAACATAGATGGTATTATATACTGCACAGAAAGAGTCATGTATCTTAGCCTGGGGCAAGAGGGCATGATTTATAAAAGAAGAAATGCCTGAACATTGCTCTAAAGTGAAAATACACAAGAAGACACAGAGAAGGAAATCTTAATAAATAAGGAGATATATTGTATTTTATGATGGTGTGCAAATGCTGCTGGGACAAAAACATAAGGCTGGAATGTCAGGAGACCAAACTGCAAGCTCAGAGCAGACCATGGTGTGTTGTGTGGTAATGGCTGGAGCTGCTGAGAATCAGGATTGGGTTAAAATGATTGTTGGAATGGATTGTTCTGATCACTCTATGTAGGCATTGGATCTAAAACTACAAAAAAAAATGGGAAGAAGCAAGTAGGATACAGTTTGAAAAATCCAGGAAGAACTGACTGCCTGAAATGAGACAGTGTTAGCAGCAAACGAAGGATGGATGCATCTGTTCTTCTGAACAATGGCAGATTTAATTCTGAGTTTCTAGCATAAGTAAGAAAGGAGGCAAGAAATGCCTCAAAAAATTTCCTCTGCAGCTTCACAGTCTAAAGTGGATTCTATAGTCAGCTACCAGGAACACGTTTTCATGATGTCTCATACTTGAAGTCTCCATGTGCTACATATTCCTAAGGAAAATAATATCACATGTAGAACAAGAGGGAAAGGAGAATGAAGTAGAGCTGGTGGAGGATGTGCTTGTAAGGAAATGTGCCAGCAAGCCTCAGAAGTCTGATGACTGCTGGCACAAATCAGGCTGGTGATTTTAGTGGCTATCTAAAGGACAGTTCCCTGTGGCAGTCATTCAAAGAGAGAAAGAACAAATGTAAGAAATCCCCCCGAGGTGTCTAGAAACGGGTCCAGCTAGAGCAAGCAAGATTGATACCCAGGAATATCTGCTGTAGATGGTGACAAAAGTTTTCATTTAGCATATTGAGAATTTGAATTCTCCTGGGCATAAACATCCATGTACATAATACAAAATTTTATTAAGGAGTCTGTACCCTAAGGCAATTCTGTAGCTGAAAGTTTTCCTGTGTCCTGCCTGGTCCATAGCCTCTCAGACCCAAATAAACACACAGAGGCTTATATTAATTAAAACTGCTTGGCCATTAGCTCAGGCTAACTACTGACTAGCTCTTACACTTAAACTCAGCCCATTTCTGTTAAGCTATATGTTGCTATGTGTTCCATGGCTTTACCTGTGTACCATGACATGCTGCTCCCTGGGCAGTGGGCTGGCGTCTCCTGACTTAGTCTTCCTCTTCCCAGAATCCTCTTTTTCTGTTTATCTCGCCTATACTTCCTGCCTGGCTACTGGACAATCAGCTTTTTATTTATCAACCAATCAGAGCAACACTTTCACAGCTTACAAAAAGATATTCCCCCGTCACAATTCTTTATATTTTAAACATGTTAAGTTACAAAAGTAGCATATATAACCATGAAAATGCATAGAGGTGTCCAAGGAAAGAACCCAGAATGAGAAGAGCAGCAAGTCAAGCACAAATCACTGAGTACCTTTTCATTCATCCTATAATTATCAACCCATGAAGCACATGAAGGAGAAAGTTCTTCTGAAGGTAGCCTGCAGCTCTACACAAATCCTGCAAAAATTTCACAATTCCATGAAGATACATTTTCTTAATACATATGTTATTTATCTCATTTTATAATCATACTCTTTTATTTAGTGATATATCAAATCATTCATCCAAGTATCATAAATTTGTACTAGTATTCATTTTAAAATATTTTCCATGTATATTTTTGTTTATATATATGTATGTGTGTGTGTGTATATATATATATATATATATATATATATATATATATATATATATATATGCATGTCTATGTTTATGCACACATACACATGTGAGGGTGACCCCCAAAGTCCTGGATCAGATGTTACAGATGGCTGTGAGCTACCCAACATCAGTGTTGGGAATATACCTCAAGTCTTCTGAAAAAGCAGTGTGCACTCTTAACAGCTGTACCATCTCTCAGGCCCTTGATAAGTGTTTTTTACTCAATACTGAGCTTCCCAGACTTGGCTATTAACTCCGCAGAAATTTTGGTGGGATCACAACATACCATAAGTTGAGACTCAAAAGGTTCCCGAGTGGCCAAAGTGCAATAATATTATATTGTCACAGGTATGCTGTTAAACATGTGATACAACTGGAAAGCGGTCAACATATCTTGCTCCATTAAAATAAAATAGCAATGCCCATTGTAATGGCATTGGTTTTGAATGTGGAAGACCTATGCCTTCATACCTGGCAGGAGCACATTTTCATGAAGTCTCAACCTGAAGTCTCCATGTGCTACACGTTCCTAAGGAAAATAATATCACATGTAGAACAAGAGGGAAAGGGGAATGAAGTAGAGCTGGTGGAGGACGTGCTTGTAAGGAAATGTGCCAGCAAGCCTCAGAAGCCTGATGTCTGTTAGCATAAACCAGGCTGGTGGCTTGCTAAGGGGCAGTTGGTCACATATGGTCATACTTTTGAAAATATCCAGTCTTTCCACAACAGCGTGATGCCTGGATTAGAAATTTCCAAGACAGTCCCCAAGTTAGATACCCATTTGCTAGCAACTGTGGTGAGCCTACTAAGACTTGCATTGATCTATTGCACGGATTAACTAAAACATGCCACATTCAATCATTTTCATCACACCATGTGTATATTTCAAACTCATTTTTACACTTTGGTAATCCGTTTGAAAGTTTCCAATAATAAAAATTACAAAAATTGAACATAGCATAAATTGAATATATGTGTGTGTGTGAAAATAAATGTATGTAAAAAAAAGAATAAGAAGAGTGCTATCATGTTCTAAGTGATCCATGGATTTTTCTGTGACTGATGCTGGGGAACATCTGCACAGGACTCTAATGTGTGTCACTGGAGGAAAGGGCAAGACAGTGAGTTAATCACAGGAAACAGAGAACTATCTCACTCTTGGATGTCAAATTTTGTGGACAGCATTTTAGTTTCTATAAACTGTTTTGGTCTTTCACCAATTTTAATATTTCAGTTAAAAAAATGGAGACAAAAATCTTTGTTCTTACTTCCAGTGGTTCTAGATTTGGTACTGGAATAGATAATAGAAGGAAAATGAAATCTAGTATTTATTTTGAATATATCAAAAAAGAGAATTCATTCACAGAAGATAAACTGATAGAAACAGTCCATCAAAATCAGACCTCTATAAGAATGAAGGTGTTGAAAATGTCAAATTATATGTAGATCAAATCTTTTCACCTAAAAGTATGAGATGGTGATATTTAAAGTATAAAACCTTTCCTTTATGTTTATCTCGACTGAGAGAGCTTATTAAAGAAAACCAACCTTGACACTATGATAGACAAGATGATTTAAGTCCCTGTTTTCCAATTCAAATAGCTCCTATTCAAACATTTTTCCCTATCTTAAAAATTCTGGAATTTGTGTGCAAATCAGGGTAGCTGAAAGCAGTTCAATTTTAACAATATCATTGTCTTTGTCACATTTAAATGTTGTTTCATAAATATCTCTTCCAAACACTTTATCCGGTACAAACTGTATTTACATTTCATCAATATTCACTAACGATACTTGATGGGAAATGACAGCCATAGTATTTCTTTTATCATTTCACCTATTTGTTAAAAAAATGTGTTCAAATTCTTTGAGCATTCAAATTCAAACTCTTCAACTCCATATGCCTGTCTCAGGAAAGCTCCTGTTCATCAGGCTCATAACATCCATTTTGACTACCCTTCACTGTTGCAATACTTGGATTAGGGTATAAGTGGAGATGTGGAATTAGAGATGTTGGTGGGATTTTCTGAAGTGTAAAATTCACAGATCCAACCTTGGAATGGAAATTCACAGCTGTTTAAAGTCCACCATATTGTCAGCCCTGTGCTAAATAACTTATTACACACCAAAATATTTTTAAATGTCCTAGGATTTGTCTCTTTCAGGTGAAAAAGAGTGAGACAAGATACATGTAACAGTACTTACAAACACATAGTTCTAGCATTACAGCTTGTGTGCTCTTTATAATAGTATCAAATTCATGGACCTCTCCTCAAGGCAGATCTGTCATTCATTCATCCTCTTATCTGTGTATAAATTCAACAGTTTTTAGCACTTAATTGAAATTTCTGATATCCGAGAGCTAATGATCTAGTAGAGAAGATTAATAACAAATTAATAAATTACATATCTATTATCTTACTATGGGAGATTAATAATATTCAAAGACAGAATCAGAGAATCTATATTTTCACCTGTCTAACTCACCAAAGAGGTTGTGCTTAGGAAGTTATGTGAATGGTGTGAGGAACTGGACAAGGAAAGATTAAAGGAAAGAAAGCTTCTATAAAAACACTAAGTGATCATGAAACTGGAATATTCTAGTACTATTCTCTGGAGCTGAAATGGACAGGGATAGTGTGATAGCACATTAGAGTGAAAAAATCCCTAGGGTTTTATAGTCTATGTAAAATCCTTTGAATTTCTATTTAACTGTGACTGGGAAGTGACGTGTCAAGTAGTGGTGATATGTGAGGAACCACAGATGTTAGATATATATAGCTCTGACTGCTGTGTAGAATACAGAAAACAAGAGTCCAAAATGGCATTAGAAACAGTGTTAGTTACTGTGAAGATGAGAAGATGTCATTTGTGGTTTATTTTTAGTGTAAGAGTAGCAGATTTCCTAATAGATTGGATACAGTTGGAGAAGTTAACTAAAAGGTTTTCTCTTAGTAGCTCAGGCATAAGACCATGAGGTACTGACATCATCCAATGCTCCTGTTGCTTTGACTTAGAAATAAATTATCCCAAATTTGACTGGCATGGAAGAGTTAATCATTGTTCTTGTGTACCCCATGGGGGAGAAATTTCCATGAGGAGTAATGATCTTCTTTGCAGTGCTCAAGGAGGGCCACAGCTAGAATCCCAAAGGCCAAACTCATATAGAGGTAAATTCAATCATATGACTACAATCTGACTCTATGCTGAATCCACAGTCCAAATTCTAGGTTAGAAAAATACTTACTCTGATATCAAATATCTTTACTACAGTTTACTAGAAATCAACCATTGGCCTTTTTCCTTCAAGTGTTGGACTCTTGAAATTGTTGGACTCTTCTAAATATCTGTAAAGACAAATGTAACAGCATCAGACATATAAAGGTGCTCAACTCAAAGTTACTGCTTCAGTATACATTAATGCTACTTCAAAACATTTGCCAATGAGAATGATTATTAGTGAATTTTCTCCCTAACCAAGAAATAAGGGTGACTAACTCAAATCTCAATTTTTCTCCCTTTTGGGTAATTAAAATAAACTGACAGGCTGATTCATAGGAAAGGGTTCTCCCCTGTTTCACATTGCTCACTAGTTGTTTTCAGACATGCACAGATGTGCATCAACCCAAGATATACACAAGCCTCCCTGTCATATGCAGTCCATCAATTCATTCTCTCCCAACAATCTTCTTTTCCATACAGGCAAGAAATTCCATTAACTGTAGCCACTAAATAAATCTCCGAAGCTTCCCCTCCATCCCATATTAATGTTCTAAGATCAGGGTCATTGTATAACAATCTTCTTGTCTTCAGTATTTGACCTCTTTGAATCCCTTGTTTTTCTACATTGCTATGAGAGTTAAATCACTGAATTGTAAACCATGCCATGTGTGAACAATGACTAATGTGAAACATCTTCATTATTAACATGGTGTAACATCCTGCATCTTATGAATAAATGAACAGATGATATCCTGGTCTAAGGTGAATTTTTATTTTAACTTAAAATGTTTTATAATTGAAGGTCACCTCTATTTTACCTGAAAGTGCCAAGCTAAATTTTCTGAATTTTTTTTGGGGGGGTGTGAGGGTTGGCAGGGTTTCACTGACCTTGAACTGACTATATAGCCCAGGCTGACTCTGAACTAACATCAATTCTTGTGCCTTAGCCATCTGAGAGCTAGGATTACAGAGGTGTGCCACCGTGGCTGACTAAGTTAACTTTTCTTAATGCTTTAGCAGTAATAGTTCACCTAAGCTTGCACACAGGTTTAAAAAGGAATGCTGCCAGTCTTCACTCTGAAACTTGCATACCTGGACTTTAACTTCAATTTAATTTACAAATTTGTTAAGTAATTCACAATCTATATAGAGCAGTTTAAATAGCACAATTTATTTCTTGAGGGATTTTTTAAAATATGCTTTTAAAGTATATGAGGTGCAGATTCTGGCTTCTTTACTGGACTCTCACCTTGACAGTCCTTATTTCTCAGAGTTTAATAAGATACATGCAGCTACTTACCTATGGGATTATTTTGAGCTGCCACTGCTTTGAGGTTTCTTTATTTTTTTTTTTGAAAGATGCCTTAAGTCATAGAGTTTACATAATTACACAGAAGCCTTCCGATTAGAGATTAACTGAACATAGCCATGGCAAAACCAATTAAAAGATTGCAGCATCCACGAACTCAGTATGCCATTTGTGTTTACTTTTAAATATATTTTTAAGGCAGGACGTTTCAAAGAATTCCATGGCAGAAACATATATTGTCCTTCACGAGTCCTTGACTGAGAAAGTTAATAATAAAAAAAAAAAATCCTGTTCACATTCCTGCAGAAAGACAGATACTTTTTCAGACAAAAGAAACATTCGTTTCCCAAAAACTGCATACAAATATTTTACACAGTTTCCTAATTTTCTCAAAGTTTAAATTGATTATAAATAGTTTATGTGCTTTTTCTGTATCTGAGACCTGCAGAACTCTTTAATGAAATCTTGCTTAAGCCTTCATCAATAAGCCTGACTGCATGTGCGGTACAGCAGTGCCCTCTACAGCCTTTTGGCTCTGCAGATTGATGCTTTCTAGCTGTTTGACATGATTAGAGCAGATTCCTAAAATCTAAAGAATAATGTGAATATAACAAAAGAATCTGCGTTTTATTTTACTTGATCTCATTGATGTCCCTGTCTACTGATCTGTCCAACACAGTCTCGAGCACATGTTGGAACATCTTCGTGAATCTAAAGGAGTGTTCTTTTAAAAGCATTATTTAGAGATTTCTCTTCATTCAGTTTTGAATCAAGATGCTTATCAACAAGGATGACTTATTGTCTTAAGGACATGTACAACAGGTGTATGTTCTAGCATTTATAAGAATAACAGTGTTTTAGCTGATGGACATCTTAGAAATTGTCTAAAACATGCTTGCTTCCTTATCTGGGTGTGAAGTCATCTACCCCGCAACACTGGAGAAAAAGCAAGCATTCAGAGAAGAATAAGAAGATACCCAAAGGACATAAGATATAGGAGGAGGACAGCTCTACTCAGGGTCAGGGGGAAAATTGTTTGAATTATCCCCAGAACAAAATCACTTCTGCAGGATTCCTGCGACTAGATTGGAAAATAAGCAGGAGATACTTATCCATCTAAGTCCTTCCTGTGTATGCACTAGTGTGAGGTCAGAAGTCAGATATTCCAAGCTGTAGGAAATGAAGCTGAGCGACATGTCATATCCCAGTTATGTTCCCTAAGGCAACGGCCTTCATTTGACTGTGGCCTCCAAGGCAGGGAAAGAGGTCTCCAGGGAGACATAGGAAAGAACTACAGTAAACAGCAACTTGCTAATGCCCTTTCCTCCTCAACTTTGACTATGAATTTTCTGTAAAGAAAAAAAAAATCTGTTTGTTTTGGCTTGAGGCTGCTGTAAGCTTCCTGCCTGTGTTAAAATACTGTCTTTCCCCTTGGGAATTCACAGTGTATCTATCACAAATCTGGCAGATAAAAACAGATTCCTTTTTCATGAACAATCTCAAATCACTATGTTTCTTATATTATTATGTCTATTTAAAGTCAAATAAACACATGTGTATTAAGCTATAAAAAATATTGATATTTTGAAATTTTTACCAAAGAATAAATAAACAAATATGAATTCTTGACATGTTAATGCAGGAATATAAAAGATTGAAAGATAGCAGCAGATTATTTAAAACTTGTTTTTATAGTACCCGATCATTTTAGTAAAGATTTGGATTACCTAAATAAACTAGAATAAAAATTTTGACAGTGTAGAAAACTTTTTCTAGAAATAAAAGAAAAGCAACTCAGTGAAAATGTAGCTCAATTGTGAAAAAGAGTTTGAACATGTCAGTCATGAAATAAAGTCTTAGGAAAGGCAGGGCCAGTGTAATGTTATAGCAAGAAAACAATTTAATTCTTTCTTGGATCGAGCCTATAAGCAGTCATTAAAACCAAGATATTCTAAGTAGGATATGGTGAGCAACATCTGCTTTCCCAGCACTTGGTTCAAGATCAGACCGGATTGGGGGCACAAGCTATGAATCTCAGTGCACTCATTAGGCAGAGGCAAGATGAACTCTATGACTTTGAAGCCAGCCTGGTGTACATAGCAAATTCCAGGATAGTCAGAGCTATGTAAAGAAACCATGGAGAGAGAGAGAGAGAGAGAGAGAGAGAGAGAGAGAGAGAGAGAGAGAGACCAAGATTTAGACACAGAGAGATACAGTTAGATAGAAGGTAAATAGATAGATAGATAGATAGATAGATAGATAGATAGATAGATAGATAGGTAGGTAGGTAGACAGACAGATAGATAGATAGATAGATAGATGAGTTTGTAATTAAAATCATTCTCAACTACATGTTATATGTGAGACCATCTTGGGTTACTTGAGCCCTTATCTCAAAAATATAGAAGGCTGACACAAAGGAGGAAGAGGAGGAAGAAGAGGAGGAGATTCTACAAATCTAAAACTCCATGGTGCAATTATTATATAAAGTACATTAATTGTCATATATGTGAAATCTGATTAAATATAGTTTCAAGTATGAATGAACAATTTCCTTGATAAAAGTTACTTTAAAACAATTGATAAAAAATGCTATTAATATGCAATCTTTGCATTTATTACAAGAAGCAAAATATAGTATTTTGATAGTGACACTCATAAATTGGGGGGATAACCAAAGAGCTATAGTGTTGAATTTACTACTTCATTCAAAAGTATCAGTAAGGATCTTTGACATGGGGTCAGGCAGACACTGATTAAAACCATAATGTGGAGCTCAGCACCTCATGAGGCAGACAGTTGCTTTTTCCAGTTGCTGTGAGAGCTACAGCATTGTTACCCTAGAAGCTACAAACACAGCTCCAAAGACAGAATGTAACTGCTTTCAATTTCTTTAAAGACAATAAGACCTACACTGTTCTCAAGCTAAATATCAGTTCCAAACCTCGAATGTTCTGATTTCACAATGCTGCATCTTTTTGTTTCCCTTTAAGTTGTTCCTCCTTGTTATGACTGTTTTTTTCTTTACTAAGAAATTTTTTATTCATTTTACATACCAACCACAGATCCTCCTCTCATCCCTCCTTCCACTCGCCGCCCCCAGCCTCTCTCCCAACCCACCCCCATTCCCTCCTCCAAAAAGGTAAGGACTCCCCTGGGGAGTTAGCAAAGCCTGGTACATTCTATTGAGGCAGGTCCAAGGCCCTCCCTCTGCATCAAGGCTGTGCAACGTGTCCCATCATAGACAGTGGGCTCCAAAAAACCAGCTCATGCACCAGAGATAGATCCTGATCCTACTGTTAGGGGCTCCTTAAACAGATCAAGCTACACAACTGTCTCACTATGCAGAGGGCCTAGTCCAGTCCCATGCAGGCTCCACAGCTGTTGGTCTAAAGTTCATGATTTCCCACTAGTTTGGTTAGGTTGTCTCTGTAGATATCCCCATCATGATTTTGATGTCCCTTGCTCATATAATCCCTCTTCTCTCTCTTCGACTGGACTCCTGGAGCTTAGCCTGGTGCTTGACTTTGGATCTCTGCATCTGTTTCTATCAGTTACTGGATGAAGGCTCTATGATGACAGTTAGGATATTCACTGATCTGATTCCTGAGCTGGCCTACCCCGGTAATCAGATTGGTGAATACCCTAACTGTCATTATGACAGGTTTTAATAACAACTACTCACAAGTTAGAATCACCTGAGTAGGGAACCTCACCTTGTGGAGTTCCCTTTTTCTCATGATCCATTGGCCACCAGTCTGTGAGGACAAAGGGACAGAAGTGGTAACAGAGAACTTTATACAACCTGGCAGAAATAGCTTTCCAGGAGCCAGCTTCAGAGTGAGGGGAGATATAATGGATGAAGACAGAAACTGGGGTATCACCTATGAAAATGGCTAGCGCATGTTGCTTAATTACCATGTGGGCAACGAGGGAAGAGCATTTGCAAGGAACTGTGTCAAGGATCATCCTTGAGATAAGTCAGGCATTTGGACCTAGAGTCATCCTCCAGACAAGGCTAGGTAGAGAGTAGGAAGCGCCTACTGGGAGGCAGTCCTCCATACTGTGCTGAGTCTGGGGAGAGCTGCTAAGCTATGGTAGACTGCAACCTCTGACAAGTAGGGCCTTCCAACATCACCAAAGACATGTCTCAATTTCTCTGATCTATATGGGATGGCTCATCCCATTGTGAGAAGCATAATCTGGTAGCAACCCAGAAAAAAATCTGTATGTCTGAAGAAAGATGACTCCCTTTAGCTCCATTGGCTTTCCGCCTTGGTGCTGAATTGTTTTGCCCTGTTGCTGCTGCTGCTGATGATTTGCTGACATCAGAATGAGCATTTCCAAGTTTTCATCATAGAATAGGGTCCAGCTATTCTCCAGGCACCTTTCAGGCTTCAGTCACAAGATTGGGACTACTGAGGGACCCTGCCTTGTGGACTGAGTTACTACAGGTTGTGATGTCACCACCACCACTACCTGCACTGAGAGACAGCAATCATGGGACTACTCCAATTACTGAAGCACTTAGCCTCAAGGACTGAATAAATACAAGGTTCTTAGCTTCTTGGGTGTGGTTTAGTTGTGGTTACTACTTTAAAGCTTACTTAGTAAATTCTGACAAATTATATATAGATATATAGATATATATATTCTTTATATTTCTATATATTCTTTATTTCTATATATTCTTCCCCTTGGTTTTGTTCCTCTAGGAAACCCTGGCTGATTCAGATTGTGATACCCAAAGTGGTTCTGGAGAAACAGGACTGTAAGGATGAATTTCTCTAGTGGACTTGTTGATATCTGAACCTTGTCTTTCAACTAAATACAAACCTAAAGTTCTGAAGACCCCTCTGATACTATGAAGAACACTCTCGGCACTTTGAGCAGCCAGGAATGGCCATAAATGAAAGTGAGTTCAGTGGAGACTCCAGCATGTTGGAGGTGCACATCCAAGGGATGAGCACCAAGAACAGCCCCACAAATGTAGAGTCAGGAGCTGACCTGAGCTCCTGAGACAAACTGTGATCTGGGAATAGCAGAATCAGAGAAGTGAAGATGCTCAAACCCGTGGAAGTCCAGAAGATTTTGAGTGACTCCAGGTTGTAGGACACTGAACGACAGGATTTAATTTATTCTACTAGAGTTTCCTTTGGCATTGATTTAGTTGTGGCCATGCTCTGGTTCATTTGATAGTTTATTATTGATTTTATAGGAGCTTACAGTTAGGAGGTTTCGGAGTTTTAAAGATAAATTGAGGGGTTTTTTCAATATAAAAAGTAAAATATAATAAGGTAAAACAAAAACTGTCTCATAGAGGTTGGACAAAACCAATCAACAGAAGAAAAAGTGCCAAAGAGAAGGCACATGTATCAGAGACCCACTTGTTTACACACTCAGGAATCCCATAAAAACACTAAACTGAAAGCCATATTGTTAATACTCTGAACTGACCCTCGGCACCTCCCAGTGTCCTGATGTAAAAGTCTCCTTTTAAGGAAAAACTCTCTCTCTCTCTCTCTCTCTCTCTCTCTCTCTCTCTCTCTCTCTCTCTCTCTCTCTCTCTCCTCTCTCTCTCATCTTTTCCTCTCACGAGGTGTGCACCCCTTTCTCCTTTCTCCTTCCCCCTCCATGTCTCTCTCTCTCTGTCTCCTTCTTTCTATCTCTCTGCCTCTTCATCCTTCTATTATAATAAACTCTCCATGTGGATGCAACGTCTGGGTTGTGTATCACTGACCACTGCCATGCCCACATGGCATGCATCTGTCCAGCATGTTTCCCTGCATGCACGGGATACCATTGTGGGTCCTCCCCCACCCCCAACGTAATAAATCATAACACAAACTGTATGTATATTCAGAGACCTGGTGCAAACCCGTACAGGTCCTGTGTGTGCTGCTTCAGTCTCTGTGAATCTGTGAGTTTTTAAAGAGGATTCAAATTTTTTTAATTTTGAAAACTTTACAGACTATAAAACTTTTACTGTTAAATTCTATGTTGTCATATTAATATTAGCATGACATCTTGCAGACAGTCAAGAAAGGAAAGAAAGTTGGTGGTGTAATAGTGATTTGTGTGTCAAGTTGACAAGGGTTGTTTTTGCTGTCGTTGGTGTTGGTTTTTATTTTTTTTATTAACTTGACACAAACGAGTCATCTAAAAAGACATGACATTAATTGATAAAATGTCTGTATTGAATTCCCTGAAGTTAAGCCTGTACGGGCGTTTTCTTGATTGATGATTGATGATTGATGTGGAAAGGTCCATCCCACTGTGAGAGACACTATCTCCAGGCGGGGAGTCCTGGGGTACACAAGAAAACAAACAGCACAAGCTGTGGAAAGCAAGCCAGTAAGCAGTGTTCCTCACTGGTCTCTGCTCCTGTTCTGTTTGTATTATTATTATTTTATTTATTTTACATACTAACCACCATCTGCCCTCCCTCCTCTCCTCCAATTCTGCTTCCATTCTTGCCTGTATGTTCCTGCCCTGCTTGAGTTCTTGCCTTGGCTTCCTTCAGCAATGGACTGTTACCTGGACGTTTAAAATCAAATGAGCCCTTTCCTTCTAAGTTGTTTTGAGCATCTGTTTTATAGTAATTTAAAGCAATTCAGATAGTCATTTATGATTTAGTTTGGCCCTAGAACAAAACATTTCATATGTGATCTGGAAACTGTGGATTATTTTGATTCTATTTGATCAGAACAAAATTCATTCTGGGGTTAAACTAGACTTGTTGAATCCATTCACACCGAATCCCCATTCTCCATTATTCCTTAGAAATTCAGAGAGTCACATTTTCATATCATTTCAGTACCTTGTGGTGCACTTGACTTAAGGTACTGTTTATGGGATATTTTCCTTCCTGTAAATAATTTATCCTGATAAGGTAAGAGGTGTATACTTGCACTTTCTAGCAATCCACTAATGCTGCCTTATCTGCCAACCAGCAAGGATCCTTTAACTTAGTTTTTAGACTTCATGGGTGTATTTATATATGATGCTGAAATGATATTGGAGATGATGTTCAGTCCACTTGTGCAGCTTCTGACAGAACCCTACGATTCCTATCTGAGGAACAGGAGAATAGGAAGCAGTTAGCATTCTCTACAGTACTTGAATTATTTTAATAAGTTTAACACTCTATGAAGATGAGTTTTTAATTTGATGCAGACATGAATAGGTGTGAAACATAGCCATAACAGTAACTAAGAATGTTACTACAGAATGTCTTGTTCAGGAAGGTATTTTTTCTGAGAAAAACTGCATTAATAAATTAGCTGTCATATTTTTTCATGAGTACTATTTTATGTCACTAATAGAATTTTTCACATTTTGCAGAATACCTCAAAATTTCATTCTTTAGCAACCTGGTTTATTATCTTCAAATACATTTGCTATTTATTTATTTATTCCCCTGATGGTGTGGTTTGAGCCCTAAGACATACAGTGGCAGCAAGGACCCTACCACTGAGATATTTCTCAATCCTATTCAAAAATAATTCTAGTTTGATAATAGTTTAAATTAACTCATTCTCATAGTACTAACAATAAATAGTTTATAGTGTTGGGGCCAGGTCTACACTTGTTATATGTTTATTAGGCAGGGTCTCACTATGCTGCCCAGGTAGGTCCTGAACTCACTCTCCTCCTGTTTCAGCATCTAAAGTCTCTGGTATTTTATAGACACATGCTAGGTTATAGATTATTGTCACAGTCTCTGACTTCCTCTATTCATTCTTAATGGAAAATTATTTTTCAAAAATCAATTTTGTTTTCCTACTTCCAGGCATTCACATAATCAAACAAACATGTTAACCCATTGCTGACTTTTGAATTCTGCCTAATTACATGCTTTGCATCACCCTTCCTTCCTTTTATTGAGATTATAGTATGGTTTCCTCCATTTCTTTGAGTATTTCAGTATCCTATTCAGTTTATTTTTCTACATGATACCAATTTAAGTTCACAGTAGCAATATTTTAATAATAATTTAATATAATTATATTCTTTAGTATTTCATTATGGGAATTTTGCATAGATTAAAATTGAAACATGTTAAAAAACCATTTTGTGGAAATATTGGAATTAATGGACACAAATAAGTAAAAATGATAATAGATTTTCTGCTTTGTAACTTATTTATGGAGAGAAATGAAAAAGGGGGAAATACCTTTATGAGATACACTTGACCTACATCTAATTACAGGAAGCCTTCAAAGGGTACAAAATTGCATTGGTAAGAATGCTTAGTTAAGTATTTTTGGAAACTTAGCACTTAACCAGAGACACACAATAAGCCTGGCAATCAAATCATCAACCTGAAAGTCAACATAAAACAAGTTCAAGGAGTTCTAAGGACACACGCTAACCTTAAAATATTCTGAAGAAAAACAATTCTTATCCTGAATATCCCAGAGCAGACATTTTCAAAGGCGATGTTTTATTAGAAAGATAAGAAGCTACAGTTCATTAAAAATTAGCAGTAATGCAATTGAAATATCTATTAGAGCAATAAGCTTTGAACAAAGAAGATTAATGTGTATTTATAGTTGGCTCTGATTTTATCTAACTGCAGACAATTCAGAATGAAAATGGAAAGGTTTTCATAATTAAAATGGCCAAGGCTTGATGTCTCTATGTATAGACATGTACACCACCACTCAGACATCAAAAGTTAGACATAAATAAGCAATAGGTCAAAGAGAAATCCCTAAAACTTAAATTTAAAACATACTTTAGCATCTGTTATTATAAAAAATAATCATTAATTTATTTCACAGATTATATAGAGGTGCATTTGAAGTAAAGAGGATGCTTCCATTTATATATTTCTATGTTTTCCCAAAGAGAATAAGGTGGAATTAAAAGAAGTAGAAATAGAGAATTTTGAAAAATTCCACTACTAACCACAATTTTGGAGGGGAAAGATGTAATCATGACTAGAATGATGATGGACACTTGGTGAGATGTTCAAAAGATCATACATGGTTTAGAGATTCATAACTGGAAGAAAATATTGGTAGATATGCTCATAGTTCTTCAATGGCTCTTACTCCAGTTTTTAATTACCAAATAGTTTCCATGTGTGCATGTGTGTGTGTGTGTGTGTGTGTGTGTGTGTGTGTGTGTGTGTGTGGTATGTTCCATCATTTTATCTTTTATTAATTTTATTATCAATTAAGAAAGAGAGGATGAGTATATATGATAATGAGATAGTATGTTGAGCTCAAGGAAACAGCAATGAATCTAGTCAGGCTGCCATGCTACTGGGCCCAGTCTGCTCACTATTGACAGCTAAAATAAAATTCACTGAACACAATGTAGCATTTCCAGAATAACTGGAGATGGCATGGCTTAAAGCTTTATATAAAGTGATAGGAAAAGTGTTCCTTTATAATGAAAATTTGATCTAGCAAATGGAAAAAAAGCAATTCATAGGAATTCCAAAATTATATTTAAAAAATTGTTCAAAAGCCTGTTAATAACCATACTGGGTAACTTTGGATATCAGTAAGACCAGAGTAGCTAATGTGTCAGAAACATAAATAATTGTACTATATCATGCCAATCAAATGAATTATAATAATCATTTTTATTACAATAAATATAGCAAAGTATTTAATAAGGTTTAATATGCATTTATGACATAATAACCTTAGGAACAAGGAATATAACAAAGGTCATAAATGACAGGCCCACAGGAACAGCATAGTAAATGAAGAAAAGATGAAAGTGTTTCCTTGGAATGCAGCAATAAATCAGAGGTGTCAACTTTGACTATTCATATTCAGTTCAGGGGTCCAAGTCATAGCCCAAGCAATAAGGGGTAGGGGGGAACATAAATAGATAGATAGATAGATAGATAGATAGATAGATAGATAGATAGATAGACAGATTAATGGCATCCAAACAGAAAAAAAAGAGATTTATATTATCTCATTGAAGATAAAATGCTTTCATAGCAAAAATCAAATATCTCAAAAAACTGAGAAGTTCAGTAAGCTTTCAGGTTAAAAAATTTATGTATAACTTGATAAAAAAATACATATGCATATAAGTGTGTGTGTTTAGGATAGACTTGTAGATGTTGAAAGATATGTGCTCTTAAAAACAAAATCAGTATTAGCAACGAATAAAATTAAGCACCATTGCAAAGACTACTCTTTAGTTCAAGTCCATCCATTGTCCATAGCAGAAAAACATGAGGTTCTAGAATTTCGCCAGCAATGGGTGAAATCACTTGTCTACTCTTTCCAATCAGATGTGTAAAAGTTGAACATGTTAAATTACATGTAAAGGATGAGCTATTTTTGTGTTTATAAGATTTTCATCTCTTGTGTGTCTTCTTTTGGATTGACTTTTCCTCTTCTGTTGTCTTTTTTTTCTCGTGTATGTTTCTATTTATTCCTTCTGTCAAAAAATATTGGAAAAAGACATCAAAGATTCTAGTCAAATTTCTCAATTTTTTCTTCATGTTTAGCATATAGTTCTGAGGTCTTTTCAGTTCTAGTTCCTTTACTGTCTACATAAACTCCCTGTGTGATAGTGGTTTTTATTTCTCACATTAAATTTCACTCTGCTGGGACCTAAGCTATTCTGAGGCCACATATAAGAAAAAAGAACGAGGCTTTGTGGCAGTTGATGGAAAGAATGATGAGAGAGAAACTTGCTGGAGATGACAGGCCGCTGGGATAAAAACAGAAGAAGTAGGGGAAGCAAAATTAGTGAGCAGGAAGGGGCAGAAATACCAGAAGAAGAGCAAGGGGCAAGAGCCCACTAGGGGATCAGCTTTCAATGGATGGGGATGGTTTCTTAACTGCTTCCCTCATATGGCACTGCTCAAATGACGAGTGGTCCCATTATGATGGAGTATTTCCAATCTTGCTGACTATTGGATTGTGATGTTAATTTCATGCACCATTTCCTCTCAAAAAATAAAACGTAGAATAAATAAATTTCACGGGAATAAAAAAAAAATCCCTGCACTCGACTAAGTATCTTTATTTTTCATATGTTAAATATGCTACATATATAAAACACTATCTCATTTGTATCAGTCCCAAGAGTATATTCTAGATAATGGTTTTGAAAATGGAATGCTTGAATCAGGCAATGTGTAAACATGGCCATCTTTTCTTGCTTTCTTTAACAGAATACATAGGCTATTAGCAAACTTTATTTTTTAACAAATATCAAGTATTTCAGTCATAGTTTCAGTGACCACTGTGTTATGGTTTTCTTTGTAGCACTTTGGATTTCTTTTGCTGTGCTTTCCCTAGAACATTGGACTTAATTTGGTGGGCTCTTATTTAATGCTCTATCATTTGGATTAGCTCATGTCCCTAAAGAATAAGATGGTTAATTCTTTTTACAGCTGTGACTGTAGAGGGCTAGGTCATCAAGGGATGCACAGCTGTGTTCTAGAGGAGCAAAGTTTTCAAAAATCTAATCTCCACATAAAGGAAGTGAGATTGTAACATTTTACTACACTTGTCCTTGCCTGACTTGGCATACAACGTCTTAAGTCAACATCAGTTCAACACCTGTCTCTCAAAACTACTTTATACAAGTGGGTATAGTGATATACACATTTAATCCCAACACCTAGGCGTGAGAAACAGGATGATCAGGAATTCAAAGCCAGCCTCACCTATGTTGGGAGTTCAAGCCCAACCTACTCTGTAATACCCAGTCTCAAAAATCAAATCAAACAAAAATGTAACTGCTTTTTGATGTGGAACAGTAGCTTTTCTGAGCTGAAGACAATTCCTCTGAGGAACATAATTTTTTTCCCAGTTCTGCTGACTAGTAAAAGATTATTTACTCATTTTATTCAATGGCTGTATTTATGTAAGCTAAGAACACTTTATTGTTTTGCTTTTCTAGAGGAATATTTACCAACTTCTCATTCACACTTAAAACTCAGTTAAATAGATATTTTTTGTACATTAACACGGAGCTGGACCTACTCATCTCTTAATTAAAACACCCAATCACTCATGAATTAATTGTGTGTTTAGTACCTGGGAGTTATATACTTATAATTTTGAAACATAAAATAGCTAATATAAGCTCATTATCATAGTGTTTTATTAACTCCATTGCAGCAGTTCTCTTACTAAGACATAAACACTTGAGAACTTAGCATATTTATAGTAGCTAGAAAATGGATAATTTCATGCAACAACTTTATTTTACAAATGCCCCATGACTACCTGATTATGAAACCTACTTCTATTCAAAATTGAGTGGTTTAAAAACAACTAGCCAAGAAAACAAAGGGAAGGGAAAAAGTAATGGGAATTGTAGTCCCTTTAAAATTGACTGTGCTAATTCTATGAGTCTCAACCAAAGCAGCACATAGAGTAATAAGATGGTTTTTAATAAATACCTACTTATGAGCCAAACCCTATTCTAAACGCTTTGTATAGAAATGTCTTTAATCTTCAGTGTGGCATTTCAAAGTGTGAAATCCATTGTCAGCCAAGTCAGTTGACATCCAAAAGTCATAACAACAGTAAAAAAAAAAAAGCTAATTATGAATAATTTCAATATATTTGTCTTCCTATTTTAGAATTGTGAAATATATTGTTTACATTTTATGCAGATTTTCTTTATCAATTTCTGATTGACATCTGAAGAAAATAAGCTCGTCAAAGAATACCAAGCTCTGAACACACTCTAGAATTTCTCTAAATATCTTTAAAATTTAAATGTTAAGTTCAGGAGTAAGGCAAGAGATCTAACTTAAGGATGGGATTACTTAACATCAGCTTAAGGTATTTTAGGAGCGTCAAAGAAAGCAGACTATAGTGATCAATTCTCGCAAAGGCGGGTTGATCCAGATTGGACCCATCAATATTTCTTTGAGCTTTTGGGTTTTTCTTTCTCTTTTCCATTTGTTGTGTAAACATGGACTACTTCAGTAGAGTATACCTGTAGGGGCAGAAGTAGGTACTGAAAGAAATGCAAAATGACATTTTTAAGACTATAAATGATATGTGGTCACAATCTTTGACATCAATTAATGCAGTAATAATGTATAAAAAAATACAAATGACACTAGTGACACTTAAATTTGGAAAAATGAACCGAGGAAAGTATTTTCGCTTAGTTTTGTTTTTCTGCAACAAAATGACAGACTACTTCTAGTAGGTTTTCTCTATTGGAGTCTTGGTTGTGAAATATCCCCAGTCTCTGGTGTCATACTGAGCCTTGACAATTTGACTTCTAGGTCAAGAAGTGCATTCTGTCACTTTGCCCTTTGACTCAGGTGTCCTTAGAACTTGCTTTTGCTTTTGCTACACAATAGAATTGACCCAGGGGCAGGAAAGCCAACCTTCAAGAGGAGCTATAGACTGTCACTGCTTTTTTAAAAAAAAACAAAAACTTGCTCATTCTTTGACAGTTTTACACATGTATGTAATGAATTGCAAATCATTTGACCTCTCATTCATCCTCTCTATTTTAAAGAAAATTTCTTGTTCCCAATAAGCCCCCCTTCTAACTTGTCTTTTTCATCACTGCTTTTGGTTTTTTGTTTCTTTTTGGTTTGGTTCAGTTTGTTTTTGAACCACTGAACTTAATTAGAATCACATGCATGAGGGTGGATGGGAGGTTACATGCCGGGGTGTACACAACTTTTCAGTGGTTATAACATCAACGAAAAAGATACCTGTTCCATCAGTAACCATTAACTGCCAATAGTCCCTCATGAAGAAGTGGGGCCCTCCTCAACCTGTGATGAACTGCTGATGGTCCCAGTCTTGTGCTGACCTTGGGAAGACAACTACAGCTGCAGTGAGTTTGTAGGTACACCGTCATATCATGTCCTGAAGACACTTTTCAGCACCTCTCTCTATCCTCTCATACTAACACCCTTTCTGTCCCTGCTTCCATGGTGTTTTCTGATGCAGGAAGGGGTTGATATAAATGTCCCATTTAGGAATAAGAACTGCTTTCTTTAATCCTTTATGACCAACCACGTAAATGAATTTTGTCTAGGCTGCTGTTCAGTGAGAGAATGAATAGGATGCAATGAGTGGTCCTCAGTGAAATCCAATTAGACCAGGTGAACTTCGGCAGAAGAAGCCAGCCTCATTGAGTCCAGGCAAAACAAGACATTCTCATATAAGCCCAGCCCAGATTACTGACCTGCAAAAGTGAAAGCTAAGTTAAATTTGTTGTTTTAGGGTATTTTTATGAAATGGCACTAGGTAAATAATAAATCCAACATTAGGTAGATAAGGATCCTGAGGTTCTTCTAGAACCTGGAAATAAAGAAAGCTTTCCATTATCATAGCACTGCATTCATTCACCACATGATTAATAAGTACTTGGTATAGACATAGTTCTATCTATTAAGACACAAATAGTATAAATTGAAGACTATAGCAACAATAAAGATTTTATGAAAAATCTTAAAGATGAAAAGAAATGTGGGATATTCCATCCAATATCTCTCTATAGCCAGGGAAAAGGGTTCACTGAAATATCAGTCTATATGCACTTTAAAGATAATATGGGACTTGATAAATAAAATTTCATAAATCAAAGCCCTTTCTTAGGAAAAATATAAAATATTATTTTAATAGCACATATTTGAAGTTAGACATTTTATTTTATTATTCTTTTGTTTGGAATAATTACCAACCAATACTTCAGAAAGCTTTAAAATAAGCAGATTTTTTTTGTAGAAGTTAGTACCCTCAGATACTACACTATTGTCAGTATTTACATTTAATAAGGACTTGTTTGCAAACCAACACACATACAGAAATGTTTCAAAAGCCAAAGGGACATCACCATTTGGTATAGGCATGGTTTTATCTATCAAGACACAAATGGCATAAGCTGAAGGGCATAGCAACAATAAGGCTTTTATGAAAAATCCTAAAAGAGAAAAGGAAACATACATCATCTTGAAAAGAAGAAGACTCTACAAGACAGTAAGCTACAGATGCAAGGAAAATGCCACATTAAATCAAATTCAGGATGTTATTCAATAGGACAATGATATGAGGAAAGAGCAGGCCAGCTTGGAAACAAAACAAAATGAGATGAGACATAAAGTCAATACGTGGAGATGAAAAAAGCATCTAAGTGAGATCGGGAAAGATTGCAATAAAACTAAAATTGCAGAAGTTTGGGTAAAATGCACACAAGATTTACTGGAGAGAGTTACTGACTTGAAAAAAAAATGGAATTAGGAGATAAAAACCTGCAGAATTTTTCCCAGAATGAAGAGGGGGAAATAAGAGGAGAAATATCAATAAGGTGAATTTAACAAGGACATTGTGGAACACTTGACCCATGCCAAGGTCTTCCTATGATAGCTCAGATTGTTATCATACCTCTATATTGCCCATGATGCCAGAACTGTCATGAGGGCAGAGAGAGACAGGGAGCCTCAGACACTGAACTGTGGGGTGGGAATATCAATAGTCAAGCTGCAACCCAAGGCAAGGTGGGCTGATTCCAAAACCCATGCTTTCAACACAGATGTGACGCTGCTGCTCTGCTGCTTGGGGAGGATCAAATATTAACAAGAAAGTATTCAGATGCTTTAGACAAAAAATTAAAAATAAATAAAAGTCTGTGTAAATAGGTTAAAGAAAATTACTCACTGAAAGATGAACGACTTTAGATTACTATAAGAACCGAGTTTAAATATAAGAATAAAACACATAATTGGATGCAATGTGTCATCACACACACACACACACACACACACACATACACACTGAAGACATGATGCATGGACAGAGATGTATTGGGAAGCATATTGCACATGGCGGGTGGTTGGAAGGAGAAAATGAAGCTTGGGTATGATCACATTTCATGCTATAGAAGTTTAAAATCCTCAAGGAACAAGAGGACAATAAAAAAGTTTATCTTCCATATAACAAAAATAGTATATGTTCTCCAACATTAAAAGGCTAACGAAAAGCAAGCAAAGAAGCAGAACTAAAACAAGCAGTGGTGGAGGCATGAGGGCAATGTGCTAAAATACATGCCAGATTTTTCATTCAGTTGTTATTGGGTACATGTCCAGTCATAGGAGCATGCCATTTATATAGCATAGACAATGTAAGCCAGCACAGTCGCTCAAACACGCAATCCTAGCACTCCAGGAACTGAGGCAAGAGAATTGAAGGAAACTCAAGGCCAGTCTCTTCTACGCAATGAGTTCTAAACTTATCTTGGCCAGTCCTTGAAATTCTGTCTCCAGATAAAAGCAAAAATAAAGCATAGATAATTTGATGAGGAATTTGTGATTTGAAAGGAGTGCTCACGTTAAACCATTAAACATGATGCATATTAGGAGTATTCCAACAAAGAAGATGTAAGTGACAACAATCTGAAACTGAAGATAAATAATATAAATAAATAGAAAACATTTGGAAATCCAAAGCTCAGACTGTGGATACTTAAAAATAAAATAAGACCTCCGTGTGTGTGTGTGTGTGTGTGTGTGTGTGTGTGTGTGTGTGTGTGTGTGTGTGTGTTTAGGCATAAAAGTAGAAAGTAGTAAAACTGCTTAAATTGTAAATATATAACACAGTAATTATAAAATCAACTTTGAAATAAACAAAGACATCATAGAAAAGTGTTAGAATACCTGACTTAGAATAACATTGAAAATTTCAACTCATATGAGATTTGAACAAGTAATCAAACAGACCCTAATAACAGTAGACCCAAATGAAAAAGTGACAGGGAAGATCATAGGAATAGATGCCAAAATTATTATCACTAGCATCCTTTCAGCTAAACCCAAAAAAAAATGAAAGAATACTTAAAGGCCAAGATAATATATTAAATTCACAAAAAATATCAAAACCAGTAATGAGATTCTGAGGAGATATGAAAAAGGTGCTGCTAAGACAAGACATAAATAAGGAGGGAAATTTTGTTTCTATCACCACTCACCATTATTACTGAAATTCTAATAAATGAAAATGTGCAAAACCATGAACAAGAAATATGTATGGTAAAATAAATACAACTTACAGTTATTTATATTTGTCTTATGTTAACTGTACCAATCTGAAATCCCCCATAAAACATGAGTTAATAGTACACACAAATAGAGTAAAAATTTTAAATATCACTACTAATTGATTGAAGGGTATTAAACACAATCTATTTGAATATAGGACAAATAGCATTAAAATTGGTAGGAAGCACCTTCATAAACAGAATACAAACCTATCTAGAAAAATTGCACCTATGATGCTGCTCAAGTTGTAAGAAGACTTAAATAGAGACCAAGAGCATAAATGCAGAGCAGAGCCCTTGTCTTGCCCAAAGGCACTGGATTTGAAAATACAGCTCTGGAGGATGGAGAGATGACTCTGCAAGTGATGATCACTTCCTCCCTTTTAGAGGACTCAGGCTTTGTTCCCAGCACCCATAAAGCTGCTTATAACCATCTGTAACTCTAGCTTAAGGGGACTCTGTGTCCTCATCTGGCCTCTATGGTCATCAGGCACGTACATGGCAGTACACGCACACATGTAGGGAAAACACTAATACCCATACAATAAAACTAAATAAATCTTTAAAACTGTACTGCTATGTCTAGAAAGGAGAGAGTGTCAAAGCAAAATTTCACCACTGATAGACAGAGGAGACTATTCAGAACTATGGGATAGAAGGAAGAAATTGAACTCCACTGAGATAATGATAAGGTGGTTTAAAAAAAGAAAGAATCTTAAGATCTTATGTGAGTTATTGGGAAGGAATTTTAATGTGTGGTGTCAGTCAATGCAATTAGTACATCTGTGTTGCTAAGTAGCAGTTATCAAAGATGACCTCCCACCCTCATGCCGGCACTGGGAAATGATGCACTCCTTTTAGTGATCACATATCAAAAGGATGTCCCCAGTAAAAGGTGAAGACAGTTAGCATTGACTATGAACTTGATGTTGAGACACACCTAGAGGTTTCGCATATCATGCTTTCTGAGTGTGACATTGAGAGCTTCTCCAGAAAACAGTAGATCTTGGGGGCTCTTTTCCAAAGATTGGTATGATGCATTGA
The DNA here is from genome assembly GCF_007827085.1 of Peromyscus californicus insignis. NCBI lineage: Eukaryota > Metazoa > Chordata > Mammalia > Rodentia > Cricetidae > Peromyscus > Peromyscus californicus. Next base: position 44,230,341 of record NW_026294491.1, on the reverse strand, counting down.
TAAATTTAAAATTTTAATGAATCTAAAGGTGCTAGACCTGTGGAAGTGGAGGCCTAGTTGAAGGCACAGGCATACGAGGAGTTTGCCTTTGAAGGATATGAGTTGGCTCTGGCCCCTTTTTGCATGGCACTCTCCTTCCTGATAGTAGAGAAGGGAGCAGTCTCCATCTCCACATATTCTGGCTGTTAGTATGCTTTGTCTCACCAGGAAACCATAAAAATGAAGCACACGGATTTTGTTCTGAGACCTCTGAACCTGTGAACCAGAACAAAATTTTCTTCTTTGTGTTGTTTTTCTCAGTCATTTGTCCCAGTGCAGGGCAGCATGAAAAACACAAAGGCAATCCCTGGCTATGAAAAATATTAGAGGACAGAAGATACACACCACCAAGAAATGATTTACACTTGAAACTTTCCTAGCATTCATGCTCAAAACAGGTTTTACGAAGGGTAGGGACGCTGATAGAAAGAAGCCTATGAAAAGTTTAAATAAGCTAAGGAAAAATTGGAACTCTCAGGGTCATAAGTTTATTTCAAGCACTAGACTGTCCACAAGACTGAGAGCATGATGGGGAGGGGTGGGGATTGAACCAATAGGCTAAGAAACTTAGGGTGGGAAGTAGAATTACATTTGTAACTTTTGGGTCAAATATCTGCTTCCATGAATGACTTTAAAAAAAGAAAGGAAATAACCTTGAGTGATTCTCCTCAAACATTAAACCGAGGTGGAACAAATATAGAGCCTCTGTACCAAAAGGCAAGTCCTCAGAAGGGTTCTTTTGTTTATCCCACAATAAATCATTATGCTAGGCACAGGCACATCATAGGCCCAAATGGTTCACAGCACCAAACTAATTGACTTTCATCTCGCCATTTGGTTAACTAAATGTTGATGTGGCAGACTACTGTGGTCCTGTCCTGGTTAGGAGTTCTGAGCTACAGAAGTATGGAGTATCATACACAGAAGACTGATGGCAAGTGCATGGAATTAGAAATAAGAATCTCAGCAACCCCATTAAAAATATTCCACAAGGTGAGTAGGCTATAAGTACTGAGACATTTCAAGATTTCTTTATAATTTGATCTCCATAAATCTTAGCAAGGTGAATTAGTATATAAAGGTAAATACTGCTAGACTAATGTTTGTCTGTGGCATTTATGTTGAACTTAGAAAAAGGATGGCATTTCTGTCGAATCTGGGGTAGTGCTGTTATTAGAAATCTGTTTCAGCTCTTAACTGTATGACCCTAGATTCAATGTCATACCATGCCCCTGTTTGCTCTTTATTATCCACTTTATCCATTTTAGCTGATGTAATAAAACACAAGGCCTCTCTGAATGTGTATTAAACAATGTGGATGGACTGCAGAGATGTCTCAGTGATTAAGAGCACTTGCTCTTCCAGAGGACCCAGGTTCAATGCCCAGTACCCACATGGTAACTCATAACTATCTGTAATTCCAGTCCCAGAGGAACCAATGCCATTTTCTTGCTTATGTGAGCATTTGAAATGCAAATGGTACACTGACATAAAAGCAGGCAGATCACCCAGACACTTATAAATTAATAAAATACAATAAATTTAAAATATATAAAGTCAAGGGACACAGTTCTCTAATTAGTAGTCAACTTGTTTTCCTATCACTCTCTCTTGTCCAGCCTGGAGGTTGCTTTCTAGCTGCAGCTAGGTTCCAAAGTTCCTTCCTGCAGGAAGTTTGCACTGGAGAGGCTCAGGAGTCTCCATCACAGTTAATGCATTTAATACCTGGAAGATAGCAGTGAGAAGTAAACACCTTTTGCATATTGTACCATCATGATAAATCCCTGCTTAGTCCTGCCCACAACACTTGAATCTGATTCCCACTATGTAAGAGAAAGATCATCTGACTGACTAGAAAAATGAATACACATCTCCTGGCTCACACATCAATATGTAGTGAGAATGCCAAGAGGTTCTCAGTGCAGTTTCAACAGTTGAAGTGACTGAGAAACATGACTTCCTAGGTCCTTTCTACCCTGACAATTAAAAGATCAATGTGTAGTTTTTCTACTGTCAGAGTAGAGATTGGAGTAATGATGTCTGCTGTGAGCCTTGTTGTCGTCTGTACTGTTTATCACAGATCTGGATGTGAATATTCTGGACAATTGGTAGACAAAGCAACAAGTTATAATCATTTAGAGTACACCAACTGGTTGTCCAGTGCCAAGTGGTGAGCCCTGAAAACATACATAAAGGTCACATCATTTTATATTTAGAAACAAATGTTTATACATATATATATGTATATATGCATGCAATAAGAATTAGTGATTAAAGAGAGACCACAAATTTGAGAGTGGGAGGGGTAGATGAGGGAGTTAGGAGGGAGGAAAGGGAAAGGAGAAATATTGTAGTTAAACACAGAGAGTGGAATTTGGATCAGCTTGAAAATCGAGTAACAGCTGACATTGAAGAAGCATACATGAAAAGTAACTGTCAAGTTATTAAATAGCAAAACAGAGACATTCCTTAAGGAGTAACATTTGAAAACTGAAATTGAAAACTGAAAGAGACAGGTAGATCATGAACTCTATGGATGGACACATGAGATATTTTAGGAAAGAGACTGAAAAGCAGAAGCCATAGCATAAAGTATCAGGTACATGGAAATGCGGGAGAATTCACAAAAATGATGAATAGAGAAGATTTTCAAAAGCAGAGAAATAGTAGTAATGGCTTGTTAGTTTCAATTAGCTTTACTCATGCCTTACAGCTAATGGTAGGAAATACTTAACACAATTTCAAGTATGAAATGCGCTACCTCAGATAAGAGATGGAAGTTTCCAAGTCAGCTGTCAAATCTGGGAAACCTGTAGAAAAAAAAATCTGCATTCCACTTTGTGCAGACTCAACTCAGATATTTCATTTTCTGGGAGAGTATGGATATTCACTGGATGACTTTTGCAGGGAGGAAGGTGATTTATAGAGACAAGTTTTTATGTACATGAGGCTGGCCTTGAATACTTGAATACTTATACAACATAGAAGGTAGCCTAGAACTCATGATTTTCCTGCCTCTAGCTCCCAAAGAAGGGATTACAGGAATGGGTCATCATGTCGATCATATGGAATACTTGAACAAACAGGTTCTTTCCCTGCTTTAAAAATTAATATCTCTGGGATTGGAGATATGATTCAGTGGTTAAGAATGCCTGCTGTTCTTTCAGAGGATGCCAGGTCGGTTCCCAGCACCTGTCAGGCAGGTCACAACTGCCTGTAACTCCAATTCCATGGGGACTGAACACACACTTTTGAACTCTGATAGCACTGTATTCATCTGTTTAACAACTCCCATGCACATCCATACATTATTAAAATAAGTCTCTTTTAAAAAATTGTTTGTTGAGCCTTGTTGAGTCAACTGGAAGGGAAACTGAGGATTGTAAAAAATATTAGTAGGTTAACTTAGTTGTCTAAATTTAAAATAATTCAAACTAAATAGCAGAGACAATAAAAATTAGGAGAAAAATATGAAAACAAAGGGAAGATAAACCCAAGATATGTTAATGTCACTGTAGTTTTAATGAATGACCAAGAGCCAGAAAGGAAATGACCTGCAAGAGACAAAGCTTGAGATTGAAGTTAAAGAAAGCCAACAAGGGAGAAATAGGGTTGGAAATTTCCAGTTGAGAGATTCATACGTCTCTCCTTCCTGCGATGAACCTATTTGCATGATCCTGGCTCCTCTAATCTCCCTGCCCCTAGCTGCACAGGCATCCGAAGCAACACTTACTGTTAACAGTAGGCTCCAGTTCTTACCTGTATTACATGCCCTCCTAGTTGGTAGTTCTTCGTGGCAAGTCTAATTACTACTGTTGCTATTGATGGCCACCTGTGCTCCTGTGCAGATCAGCATCGGGCAGTCTCCTTAATAACTTTACCACAGGAAGGATGAACCCCAGCCCCTTCTCTGTATGGTTAAGTGGGCTTCTTTTTCTTCTCTCCCTTTGTCTTTTTTCCTTTGTAGCTTAGCAATGAAAAGGAACTGGTGAAGCTGAAAGGAAATTGGAGCAAAATCCACAGGAGCCTCTTAAATGAAATATCAAGCACGAGTTCCTCGGTGTAAGTGGTTTCCACACAGCCATTCACTGTGAACCCCTACAAAGCTAACGCAAAGTGCCCAATGAATTAGACATGCTAGCCCTACATCTGAATCAGTCTCAGGGGAAGGATCCTGAATGCAAACACATTTAAGCATCAGAAGATTTTCCCCTTTTCCATTGTTTTTTTACTACCATGAAATATTTAAATCCCACATGTCTTCAGTTTGTGAAGGGCCAATGAGGCATGTAGCAGATAATAATAAAACTAAATCTATTTACAAAAGCTAAGTAGGCAATACATCAATAAGTATCATTTCATATTACAAATATACATAAATATTATTAAGACTAATAGCAGAGTGATTAAATTACTGAGACTCGGCAAAGTACTTTAGACCATGTGATTTACAATAAGTGATTCTCAGTTATATGATAAAATTAGAATATCCATTATTGAATCAGTCAAACATGTGAATAGTCAGATGTATGAATACATATGTGAATTTCTCTAGCTAATAGACCAGTTAGCTCTAAAGCAATAATCTTGATAGTTTTAGGAAGAAGAAATAAAGTCCAAAAGCAAATGTATTTCCACAGTAAATATATATATAAAGCACACATATACTGCTAAAATGATTCACCTCCTGTAATATGTAATTAGGGAATTATATGCACACACATACAGACTTGGCTGTGGAAGTAGTAAAATAGAATTAACTCTTAGTTAATGTTCTTTCAGGTGAGACAGTTGAATTAAAACCACAGCGACTTCTTTTACTATATAAGTAGTGATAAGTTTATTTAATATTCAATAAGAGAGGAATCAAGATAACATGAGGTGCCTTAAAGATACAGATAATCAAAAAGAATTTTGAACATTCATTTTGTATCAGTAGTTTGCTGGCCAACAGCTCATGACATTTACCATAAACTTTGCTTATGTCAGTTGCAAACATATTAGTAAAAAATGACAAGCAGAAAATTAGACCTAAGGGAAAAGAAAGATGAGGCTGGTAGATAAAGCAGATAAGTATTGTTGGAACCAAGGAAGTTTCTGGTGAGAATCTGAGACTCCTTATCACTTAGGTGTTTAGGGTTTTGCAAGAGTAGTTCTCACTTTCTCTCTTCACTCTTGCACCTTTTGCTCACACACAAACTAGCTCATGGCCTGCTGTTTTTGTACCTCAGACTTTGCTGAAATTACAAGTACCATGGCCAACAATGAAAACCTAAATGCTAAATATAAACCGGCATGTTTCAAGCTCCAACTATTCCCATCTTGTTACACATTTAACAATCTACAATCTTCAAGATACCTGCACTTATTTGTTCATGTAACCATTTTCAACTTGTTCTCTTGAATTAAACTATTTAATTTCTTTCTTTGAAAAATTGTATTTAACACAAAATATCCCTTAAATATGATATTTCTAAACAAGGCTTGGATCGAAGCTTGCATTGTAGTTTGAAATCACAATAATAATAATGATTTATCTGGATGTTACATAAAAAGCTTTAAATAATTGAGTTGTTCAGTTAAGATCTCAAGAAGCAGAGCTAGGGCCCATCATCAGCTTCCCAGACCCGGTTTTCTTGCACCAGATTCTCCAGACACACACAAAAGTCTATGAGTTAAAGGTTTATGGGGTGATCAACTAAAAGGTCAGATCTCTTCCCCCCTCCCTCTCCCTCTTCTCTCTCTCTCTCTCTCTCTCTCTCTCTCTCTCTCTCTCTCTCTCTCTCTCTCTCTCTCTTTCTCTCTGTATTTGAATTGATTAACTCATGTCATCATGGGTCAGGCAAGTCTAAAATACATTGGGCAACCTGGTAAGTTTGGAGTTCATCAAAGGGTTGATGTTATAGTCTTGAATCTCAATGCCATAGGATAACACTGTGGAAACCCAAGCAAGACTTCTTTGTTGAATTCTTATGAACTCAGGGCCATGTTTTTAAGGCCCTCAACTCAATGAATGAGGTCCATTCATACAAAAATATAATCTTTATTATAAAATTAAAATGTACAGACTTAAACATTAAACACATCTAACAACTATCTTCAAAGCAATTTATATTTTACTACTTAACTAAATTAGTGGACATTACAGCCTGACACCTACAACTAATTGTCACCAGCATATAGGACTTACTATATGATCCCCACACTGTACACAATATCTAAGGTGATTAATATCTTGCATTGATGATGTACAATTACAGTTACTGTTGCAGGTACTGTACAACTATTGATAATTACTGTGTAATAAAGGTTAGAAGGTTTACATGGAATATAGTTACTAGGAAAGGGGGAAAATGGAAGTAAAATAGGAAAATGAAGAGGAGAAAAAGGAGTGAGAAGAGAAAGGGTAGGAGGAAAAGGAACATGGTGAGAAGAAATAAGAGAAAGAAGAGTGGAAGAATGACAGAGGCCAGAGCATATTAGTGGGTAAAGCAAAACCCCAGACCTGTCACAGCTGAACCCTCAGCAGTAGGAGACATCAACACAGAGTCCTATGTACCATATCACAGGAGAAGCAGAGGACAGAGACAAGTTTTTCCTTTGCTTCGCTCATTCTCAACCTCTGACTCATACTCAGTAAAGTCTGTCCCAAAGGAATCTACTCTGCTCTTCCAAGATTCTTCCATGTCCAGCTCAACCAGACTTCAGGATCATGGAATTCTGATGTCTTGAGCCATGAGTTCACTGGTCCTGGACTCGTAGATGATGTCCTAAGTGCTTACTTGGTATAAGCACAATACTTCTGCAGTGAATTGGGAGCTAAAAAGTTGCTGGTGCTTGCTGTTGCCTTTAGAAATTCCCAAGAAACTCTTAAGTACAGGGAAGTATTTCTGGATGAAACTGAAGACCATAACGCCAGTTGACAAGATTTTGTTAGTTATTCTCCCAAGGAAAAAACAAAAACAACAACAAAAAAAAATGTATAAAATACAGTGCCTATTCATCATTACAAGAAAAATTAACTTACATGTATATTTCTGTCTGGGTATATCATGTCACAGTATGCAACTGTAGCACAAATCTTAAATGGTCTTGTTAAACAAAAAAACGTGGAGCCAGATATAGGGGTGAAAGCCTGAGAGATCAGGGAAATAGGGAAAGCAACAGCTAACCTCACTTCGCCAACTTCTCAACCAATTCTGTTTCCTCAAACTGGAAGCCTCTGAGTCGCCATCCAAATGGATCTCAGTTGTACTACTGCTAAAAACCTAAAAGCTTAAAAGCCTCTAGTTCCTGGTCCACACACCTTATATACCTTTCTGCTTCCTGCCATCACTTCCTGGGATTAAAGGCATGTGTCTTTCCCAATCAAGACATGAGATCTCAAGTGCTGGGATTAAAGGTGGATTTCACCATGCCTGGCTGTTTCCAGTGTGCCCTTGAACTCACAGAGATCTGGATGGATCTCTGCCTCTCGAATGCTAGGATTAAAGGCGTGTGCTACCACTGCCTAACCTCTATGTTTAATATAGTGACTGTCTGTTCTCTGACCCACAGATGAGTTTATTGGGGTACACAATATGTCAACAACATGCAACCCTCTGGTAACTACATTTTTCCTCATGTCTATGTTATTTAAAAGCTGGAATGAGCATACAAATCTTCATCGATGTGTACTTTAGTCAGAGAACATAAAGACAATTTCATTTATATATTACTTTAGTTCAGTACTTTTAAATACTAAATATTCATTTAAAATACTTAAATGATATATTAATTTCATGAACTAATGATCTCCCTAAATTACTCCATGGTTTGCCCATATATTTCACACTTTGTAACATACAATTAAAAGATCTAGTAGAGACCAAGTCTCAGTGTGCTTCATAATGATGTTTCTGCTCAAGAACCCTATATATTTCTCTGCTTATTCAGTAAACTACTCTGTAACTACTGAATGGGATCATTTATCACAGACCTGTGCTGGACACTCAGGATCCAGTAAAGAAAGAGAAAATGATCAGATACCTGAATTTGTATCTCAGACTTAAGAGAAATTATACAAATAATAAGTTGTTGCAGTAGAAGGTGTTGGTATTTTTAATAGAAGGACAGATGACCAAATACATAGGCTATGTGTCAAAACTAAACTTGAGACGTGTCAAGCAAAGTTTCCTAAAGAAAAATCATCTTAAATTAAGAAGTGAAATAAATACAGATAGCCATCAGTCAGGGAAAGTGGAACAAAGCAAAGGAGAAAAAAATGGAGTGGAGGATGAGTTATTAGAAATGAAACCCTTGGTAGACAAAACCATCTTAAAAATGGCTTTGAATACTGAAGGAAGGAGATTAAAATGGATAGTGATACCTAGAGAGGAGCTCAGAATATTCTGAGAAAGAAGTTTTGCAAACAGGCTCGTATGGTAGTATGGTCATATTAGAGAGAGTTACCATCAGAACTGAGACTGGGGTTGTTTTACAATCACCTGTAAAGAAGTGCTGACAAAAGTGAACTGAATCAGATATATGAACAGCCTTGGTGGTCGATAACAAGGGTTAGAGCTATGTGAAATGAAGACGTTTGGAAGATGTGCAAAGTGAATCTTCAGGGCCCATTGCATATCAGCAGTGTCATGGAACGCTGAGGGTAAGCTGATCTGACACAATGCAGAAAAATCAGGACTTTTCAACATCTACAAGATGAAATATTCAAAAGCTAGTGTCTATGAATATCCAAACTACTATCCCTCACAGTTTATATTGACATGAATTTGACCTTTGAAATTATAAAATTTCCAATTACCAATACCAGAGTTATTTCACACTTATCCAGGTAGTATTTGCTTCTTCACTCCAGAATGACCTCTGCCATCTAGAAATCTCTCTGCTTTTAGGGACTCAGATCCACTGGTGTTGCTGGTAAGACTTCTCAATGTCTTGATTCAGACTTAATTTCTTGCTTTGTATGTCCATTACGGCATCCTTTCTCACTCAGAAACTTACCTTCATTTAACTGACGTCATCCTTATCAAAAGCTTCTTGATCATGCCAGATTCAGTTATCTTTGCATAACTCAATACCTGGCATGTATCAGACACACAATAAAAATCTATGGAATGAATGCAATAAATGAACACACTGACACACTCTCCTTTCCAAATAGTCATAAGAGAAGATTTAAAATATAAAGCAAATAGTGGAAGTGAAAAGGAAATGGATGGCTTATGCCTGTAACCCTAGCAGTTAGGAAGCTCAAGCCAGCTGGTACCACATGGTACATTCTACAGTTTTAAATCAAGACAGCTGCCTCTCTGCTTGTTTTCTTAACTGGAAGGGACAAGTAGGAGGAATTGCTACTCCGTTTTCTCTAGCACTGCACCTCAGCTTTGGTGCTCTATCATTTCGTTCCAAATAAATCCGTCTTGTCTTTCCTGGGGATGTCTGAATACACTCAGAAAAACAAGATAGCCTATAGAGACATCTACAGGAGAATCCTCTTTATTGAATAGGGTTATGCAACAATTCTCTCTCAGGTTAATTTTTTTTTCCTTTACCTGGAGTACTGGTAGTTCTTTGTAATTTAATGTGCAAATTCATTGAGATGACTAATTTGCACATTGAAGGTAAATCCGCATTTCTTGTGGTGAGATGAAAATTACCAGCAGCACTCTTTTAAAGTATCGCCTCTGACTTCACAGAAACAAATGGTACATGAACTGTCTTCCACTGTCCTCCAGACACTGCTAGTTAAAGCCAATTATCCACCTTCTCACAGACAAGCCTTTAATAAGTGCTCTGATCAGTCAGTGCGAAATCCATTGTCTCAGTAATTGGGAGTGTTTAAAAACAAGGTGAGATAGACAGGGTTAGTTCAACGTGCACTGTCATGCATGTTGCCTTTGTCACCTTAGCATTTGATATAATTTGTTTTCTTTCGATATTTGATGCATTTCTGCAAAAGATTACTCTACACAAATAAAGTACTTCCTATTCCAAAGTTTTTGTAAATGGAAAACAGTATACCAAGCGTTCCTAAAATTAATGAAAGACATCTTAATTTGCATCTTTCCTTAGAATTTACATAGAAAGAGAATTAGGGCACTAAGTGCCTGAGTTTGTTCCTGTAACACAATAAAGTTTCAAGTAATTTATGTATGGATGATAGTATAATTTTCTGTTGTACTTGTATGTGTGTGTGTGTATGTATATGTACTTTTTCAAATATTCCAAATACAGTAACAACTTTATTAGCTTGCTTCTCACAGTCAGAAATTGAGTCCTCATATTCTGAATACAAAATTATTGTCTGAGCATTTCTCTAGCCTTTGAAATTTAGAATGAGTATTTACATCATTAGTTAGTTTTTTACACAGCTTTATGAAGCCTACTATCTTAAAATAAATCATTAAAACCACACAGTAAAAACAGTATGGTTTTCTCTCCAAATAAATGATTCTTTTCTCGTGAGAAGCCTGCCACTCTGCTATCTCTCCTCAGGTGAGTGATGGCACTTGAGGCTGTCATTTCATGACCCAGCTGAGCAGGAATGTTAAATGGATGACTGTTTATTTCTGGCAGTTATAGTCTACTAACATCTTATGCAAAATGGTGATATAAGTTTATAAGCTCAACTTTCCACTCTCTCAAGTTGGCAAAGACATTTTTTAAAAGGTCAAAAAAATTGAAAAGAATTCTATTAAGGATTTCAATAAGATATCATCCAGATAGAACCAGATGGAGAGAATTTTTTTTCACAGCATGAAATTTCTAGCTTTCTCATCAGTAAATGATATTGTTCAATCATTCAAATGTCTGATTCAGTAATGTGTTTCCATTTTCCCCCATGGGATATATTCTCTCTGCTTTCTTCACCTTGTGTGGTACCTAGAAGGCTGATTTGTATGAGCTGCAAAATTTCAGCTTTTGGCCTCTCATTTCCAGAGCAAGTTTTTCATTCACTGTTCTCTATCTTTTGGGAGCGATTTTATGGAGGCTGAATTCCTCTCTTCAAAGCCATGGGTCCTATCTGGCAGTTCTTCTTCCCATGCCTGTATCTTGGTCTACATCACAATCATTCCATTTGCTTGCCCTTTCAGGTCTGCTATTCCAATCCCGGGATACTTCCTCATCTCTTGTTGATTCTCTTCAACTTTTCCAACTTGAAACAGTTTGCTCATTAAACTCACTTCAATTACCCTTTCTGGATATACCATCTGTTTCTTGACAGTTCCTGACTGATAGAGTCCTTATACCTGAAACCAATCACAAATTCCTTTGGGGGACAAACCAAATTTCATATGAATCTTTTTACCTCTGTACTTTCCCCCCAAATATCCTCCTAGTTAAAGTGATAATCTAATTCCCTTACATTGTTTTAAGGGCCTCCAGTTAGTTCTCCTTTCCAAACCATTCTCTGCATTGAAACTAGAGTGGTAATTCAAAAATAAACAGAATATTGATTCTCTAATTAATTCCCTCCTTTAAGCCACTGACAACTTGACTTTTCTTCAAAAGGCAGTCAATAAGTTTCTGCACAATGCAAGCCCTGCCTGTTTCCTAGGATTCTTCTGTACACACACACACACACACACACACACACACACACACACACACACACACACTATACATACTACTTCAGCAGCCTCCATGCCTATAGTGATTAAAGTCAATTGTTAATTTGACTGGATTAAGAAGTACCTAGGGCATTAATGACACTCACCCCTAGGCATGTCTGTGAGGAAATTTCCAGGAAGGATTACTTGAAGAGGAAAAACTACACGGTCCATGTTCCAATGCTGGTAAAAGACGATCATGGGAGGTGTGGGAAGTTGAAGAGATTGCAAAGAGTTGTAGACTGTCAAGACATGTTTTGTTCATTCCATGTGAGGGCTGCTGCCAGGCACTTAGGCATATATGAATTGTACTGCATCAGTAGTAGACACACACAGTTCTGCACATGGCATGAAAGGAAATAGGCACACAGACCTATAGACAAACACACATAGTCATGCTGGCAAAGTTTAGACACAGGCTAAGGTCTCTAACCTCAAGGCCATATTTACACAGAACCCACATAAAACTGGCATTCTGCCAGGAATGGTTACATAACAGATTATGTCATTGTTTACTTTAGGATTTTTCCCAGGTGTCAAGGATTGGTCATTTTATAAGGACTCTTATCCCACTGGATGTCCAGTGCAGGCCTTGGTTTAGCTGAGTCATACCTGATATCCATATCACCATCGCATTGTCTAAACTTAAACTTTCCCTTACAGCCTTCTGTTTCCAAATAAAGACTCACCCTGAATGTAACTAAAAAACTGATGAAAAAGTATAAAGAGAAAGGACATGCCCACCTGAGCACCAACATTCATCTCTCACGGATGCCTGTCAATATGGTGTAACTAGATGCCACCTGCTCCCAGTGACACAGAGCAGTCACATGTTCCCTCCTTGTTGGACTGGATTTCTTTCATCCTATCAGCCAAGTTAAATTTGTCCTGCCTTAAGTTGCTTTTGACAGGCATTTGGTCACAGCAACAAGGATAGTAATCCATACACTAACTACCACATCACTTTTTTGTGTGTGTGGTTTTTTGAGAGAGGGTTTCTCTGTGTAGCTTTGTGTCATCTGCCTGCCTCTGCCTCCCAAGTGCTGGGATTAAAGACGTGTGCCACCACCGCCCGGCTGTACCACACCACTTATAACATCCTATGCAGGCTACTTCCTTTCCTCGTAGTCTTCACCTGGGGTGCATCACTAAACAGCCTCCTCAGCCCATTTTCCTTACCAGCTCTCTCTAATCTTCTTAGGATTTAGTGGAAGCTTATTAAGAAAGTCATTCCTGACAGTGTCAGAAAGAAAGGAAGAAAAAAAATAGAAGAAAAGAAGGAAGGATAGAAAGGGAGGAAGGAAGGAAAGAAAGAAGGAAGAGAGGGAGGGAGGACAGACTATATCTTCTCATCTTCAATTCTATCAGAATAACCTTTCTTCACAGCTAAAAGAATAAACATTTCGAAGTTCCAGTTCATCTTTCAAACTACATGGTTTCAAATTAATTTCTATGATTTTTCCTGATGATCATGAGTAAAGGTATTAGGTGTCTGTTCATTCATCTGTAAACTTAGGTTAATAAATATTATTTATGTGTTTTTATTTGTGGGAGAATTTTACTATACTATTTTAGTATATATGAAATATTAGGAGGAGTTCTGAGTCTCCAGGCAACATATTATGTGATTTGCAAGGACCTTGTCTCCTAAAGAAGAAGCCCTTGTTTCTACTAGTCACATAATCATCTTGATTAGTAAATTTCTACCACAGAGAATAAACTTCTTAAGTCCTCTTTGGTCATATACATGAATGAGTGGTATGCAATTGACTGAATTTCCTTCATTCTTGAGTCTATTTTATTTACAAATAATCTATGATAAGGTACTGCCTGGGTCTAGATTTCTTAAGTACTTTCCACAAAGTGACTACCCTTTGGAGTTGTTAAGGATCTGACAAATTTCCTTAGGGCTAACTTTTCCTGGGGAGATGTGAACAAAAATCTATTCATCCTAGATAGAGCATCGATGGATGACAGAGCAAAGTAATGGTTCCTCCAAGGTCAAACTCAGTTAACCAAGGAGTTTGATGAATTGACTTACAAAACATGGTTGGGGACTATCTACAAGTGCACTAAAGCAACTGTGTCACCACCAGGTCCCACCCTATCATGGATTATGAGTTCATGGAAGCTGCACCACAGAGTCCAACATTTAGTTAGTGTTCTACTCCCTATATACTCTAGCACCTCCAAATATCATCTGTAGCTGGTGGGATGGTAAAAGAAAATAATGGCTGTAATGCACGTGAGCATCCGCTGAACCAACACTTCCTTTCTTCTTTCTGCTAGGACATCTCAGGAGTTTTATTACCATCACCATAAATATGGCCACATATGTGTTATATACCATCACCACATATGTGTGTGTGTGTGTGTGTGTGTGTGTGTGTGTGTGAGTGTGTATGTGTGTGTTAAATACCATCACCACAGATATAGCTACATATGTGGTACACACAATCACAATAGATATAGCTACATATGTGTTTTCCTCCTCAATTACTTGTCATGCCTACCTGTCTAAGATAGTCTCCACTTCAAGAAGGCAATCATGGTATGTATACTTTTTTGTGTTGAAAAAATTAAAAACTAGATTATAATGATTGTGGCTATATAACTTATCATCTTCTAAAAACAGTGAGTTATGAACTTCAGATATCTGTTCTCTATGTGTGTGAATTATATCTCAATAAAGTAATTAAAATATATTATGGTCCAGATTAAAAGGAAAAACCTCAAAATAAATTAAATGTACTAACTGTAGATTTTTAAGATCTACAATGAGGCTATATTCAAATATAATATAAAGTAAATAACATATGTATGCTTAAAATAAGTTCAAATTCTTGTAAAAATATATAAATATGTAAATATCTACAGACTAACAAGATGTCTTGGTCTTGTGGGTAAAGGCATTTACTCTAAAGTCTAATGAGATATGTTGAATACCCAAAACCCACATGAAAAATCCAGATGCAGTGATACAAATTTTGGAATCATAGCACATCTACTTCAAGATGGGACATAGGGACAAGAGAATCAGCAGGAAGCTCCTTGGTCAGAATCTGGAGCACTCAATGTAGCAGAAATAAGAGAGACAGTGCCTCAAAAAAAAAAGGAGAGAACTGTCTCTCAAATGTTGTACTGTGAGCTCCACATGCTTGTAGTGCCATCTATGCACCTGCATTCATGTATACAAATCACACACACACACACACACACACACACACACACACACACACACATACATACACGTGCACACACACACACACACACACACACATACACACACACAGAGATAACTAGGATCCACATGTTACATGTACATGTGACCTATGTCTCTTGTTGCCTCAATTAAAAGATATTCACTCCATTATTTTTCCCAAATCCATACCAATTATTATTGAAACTTGTTCCTTACCTTTACACTAAACTGAAGATCCTGCCAAGTAAATGTCTTCATTTATGTTTAGTACTTCATCACTGTTGTAAAACTTCCATACAGTTGTGCTTATAGAGCAGAATTTCTAAAAGTCACATATCTGAGGGAGCCTGTCATTCTTGTTAAGATTTTGGGGTCACACAATCATCTGCTGAAGGCCTTAGCAAAACTTTGAGCTCCATAGTTGCTAGTTTCACGTAACCCAAGGAATTATGGAGAACTCATTAGATGGGTACAAGTGACAATGAATAGTATGACTGTCTTGGTTCCAATCAGAACCCTCCAGTACAACTGGAAATGTGACCTCTCAAGATGGCGTTCTCTAAGCTTGCTTTTGATTGGCATTAGCAGATGTTATTCAGACACAAATGGATTTAGAAATTTTTTCTAGGGAGAATTCTAGCTGTAATAGTGCCTGCTTCATTATTCTGTACAACTCAAAAAGAATCATCATCTTTAGTGTTTTGGAGAGATAATTAATCAATATGTATACAAATGGGTCAAAGCCCAGTTTTGACAATCTTGTTCCTTAAAATAATTTGGAAATTTCCATTCTATATTATTTTAATATTTCCTCATTTATGGTATCTAGAACAAAAATGAATTGTGACTTGAGGCTAATTATAAGATATGACAATTATCTGTACTTAATCTGTGTTTGTCTATGGTTAAAGTTCAGTTGCTTTCTCAGTGACCATCTCAGAGGTTGCTGGGTGACAACATTTGTGTTTCAATACCCTTGTTTTGCTCAATAATTACACGCCCCCCCAAATAATGCTGGAGGTCATAATATGCCAAAGAAAAGGATTAGTGCTGCTCCCTTATGGGAAAAGGCCAAAGTACACAGATATTTTGAGAGTAAGAGGTAAATCATGTCTATATAACTTTTACTACAGAATGTTGTTTTAGTAGTTCATTAGTTAATGTTATTCACCACTGCATCTAACGTATTAAATGAAATGCTACCAAATATACATGTGGATAGGAAACACAACACCTCTAGAGATGAGTACTGTCAGAGATTTCAGGTATCTATCAGGAGGCATGGGTTGTACTCCTTCCCCGAGGATAAGCAAGATCTGCTGTGTGTGAACTTCTCCTTTGGGGATGAACTTTGCATAATATCGTGGTGAACAGTTCTGATTTACAAGTCTCTGCGCTGAGTTCTTTATGCATCTTATTTCATGGAACACTCAGCATAATTCAGCTGAAGTAGACTTTCTAAATTAAACTTATTTGCAAAGAAAGAATATAAAGCCTAGAGTTGTTGCATTGCTTGCTCAGAATCACACAACCTGTACATAGTAGTGACAGGATTTGAAATCATCTTGGCTGACTGGCTTTCACATTTAACACCTACACTGCCTTCTGTGTACTTAAAAATTGAGTCTAATATGATGGCAGGACATCACATCTTTTAATTGCCTTATTCTGTCATCTGTTATAAATAATATCTTCACTCCAGAAATAAACAGTTTATTTCAAAAAATAAAATAAAATTTTTAACATCAGAAGTATAGTTAATTTTCTCTAATACATTTCTATCACAAAATTATACTGAAAAAAAAAACATGTGGCACAAACAAAATTGTGTTGAAATGGCAATATCTTTCCTTTATGACTTCAGTTTTAAACATACAAAGTAGATTCAGGAGTATTTGAATTGCAGAAAAATATGAACATAAGTAATGAAAGACAAGGATCTCTGAAAAAAAAAATAAAACCAGACATTCAGCTACACAAAATAACCTGCTGAGAATTGATTTTTTCTTTACAAGCCCTGCTCCTTTTAATTTCCAGTTAATATTCTTAGAATGTGTGATAATGTTGCGATGTTTTAACAACAGTGAGTTTCAAAACAGTGGTGCAAATTAAAGTATATGCACTAATTAAGATAACACTAATTACACTAACAAAGAGGAAGGAACTGGGGATGCAGAGCCCAGTGATGAGTCATGTATACACATCTGTTTTCTCTCTGAGGCATTACCTCATAGACTCTACTTTATCAAATCATCCATATCCAATCACCTCATAACATTGACTTATAAGATTAATTTTACTTATTATGAATCTTTTTCCCTCAACATATGCTATTCTAAGTCATATACTTAAACCTTGCTGCCTACTTTGTCATAATGATCCTCATCTCACCAGGGGAAACATAAGAGCATATAGCCTTGCTTCGGTTTAATGTGGCTGCATGCAGGCATATGGCTGTCTCCTACTGTAAAGTTCAGAGTGACAGTTTTAGAATACCAGTGCCTTATGCTAGGGGAAGTGTATGCCTCTGACTATTAATTATAGGATTAACATTTTTAAACAGCCCATACTTTTTAGTGTTCCATAAAACAATTTTATAAATAGTACCATAAAGGAGTATTTAAATGCCATACATTAAAAGCAAGAAATCTTTCATTTTATTTGATACCCTGTCTGTGTATATTCTCAGTGTGGTTAAAGGTTAACTCTGCTGAGTAAATTACAAAGCTAGAAATAAAAATGAGAGGTTTTACAATGAGTTTTGTCTTGAAAAAAAAGCTATGATATATTTGTTTTTCACCATAGCTAGAATATGCTTAACAGGCATATTATGGCACTATGAATTTATTGATGCAATTTACAATAGGTGACAGAATGTCAGACATTCCAGAGTTAAGACAGTATAAAAACAGAGCATGTGCAAGATTCTTATCAAGTGATTCATCTCCTCTCCTGAGAACTGATGGTCCCCATCATCAAAAGGACTACACAAAAAATGTCTGCATTTCAAACTTGTAATGTTTTGCTTGGGAATGGCTCCCATAGGCTCATATGTTTGAATGCTTGGTCCCCAGTTGCTGAAACTGTTTGGGAAGAATTAGTGTGAATGGCCTTGTTGGAGGAGGTGTGCCATTGGAGTAGGGTTTGAGAAGCCCAGGCCATTCCCAATTAGCTTTCTCTCTTCAGAGTGTTTTATTTTATTTGTTTGTTTGTTTAACCACGTTAAGCTTTCCACTGCTGCTCCTGTATGCCTGCAGCCATGCCCCCCCCCTTTATGGTTGTGGACTAACCATCTGAAACAGCAAGCAAGGCCCCCAATGAACTCTTTCCTCCCCAAGTTGTTTTGGTCATGGTGTTTTGTCACAGCAATAGAAGCCCTAACTGAAAGGATTTCAGAAGCCTAACAATTTCTTTCTTTGAAATCTGAGTTCAAGGCTAGATATTTACTGGTAAGTGACAGCTGCTGAAATATTAAGATAATAAGCTAGAAATGAGTGGGGTGGGAGTTAAGGGTGGGGGATGAAGGCAGACAAAACCTCCCACTATCAAAGAGAGGATTTCATTTTTGAAGACAAAGGGAAGCTAAGTTGTACAGTCGGCTCGGCTCTGCTCTGTGGTCGATGGTTATGTCCTCTAGCATGGAACACTGCGCTTGCTATAAGCTTTCTCCTCATCCTAGTGTTTTTATCTGTGACCCAAGACTTAGGAGACGGAAATCAAAGTTTCAGCAAGATGATACTTTTTCCTAGAGGTCCAGGAATACAACAAAAGTCTTTGTCTTTTCCAGTTCTTAGTGGATTGTGGCTTCCTTCACCCAATTTCAGAGCAAGCAATGTTGGGTCTTATCTTTCTGATGTTGTGCCACTTATGTTATTCTTCCACCCCCCTTTTTTTGTATTCATGAGCCCTTGAGTGTACACATAACTCATTGAAAAATCTTGGGATAATCTCAATTTTTTAAAGTAGTTCCCATCAGCAACCATAATTCTCTTCATAGAATTTATTCTGCCTACCACATGATCTTTGATCATGTCTTAGGGCACAGGGATGGCCAGAGAAAAAAGAAAATTTATCACATAGACATCAGGTATTCATGAAATTGAGGGCAATATCTGGAACCAGAAGAAAGGTATTTTGCAGGGCCACAGGTCAGGGAACCACGGAGAGATTCCTGCAGAAACAGACAGGTCTACTCTGCACTATGAAACCATACTGTTTATATATCCAAATGACATGATTCAGAGTCCTCAGACAAAACCTCAACCTGCTCCCTGTGCAGAGATAGGATGAATAGGACAAAAGCAGCACCTTTCTTCATGCTTCTAATATTAGAACTAAATTAAACACATCAGTTAGAGATGCACAAGTAGCCTTGTTCATTTCTACTCAAGAATTTTAAAAAACACA
Organism: Peromyscus californicus insignis; assembly: GCF_007827085.1. NCBI lineage: Eukaryota > Metazoa > Chordata > Mammalia > Rodentia > Cricetidae > Peromyscus > Peromyscus californicus. Next base: position 44,211,081 of record NW_026294491.1, on the reverse strand, counting down.
AGAGACCTTTATAAAACATGTGCACAAGAAGTCACCCACTCACCCACTCCAGAGAGAGAGAGAGAGAGAGAGAGAGAGAGAGAGAGAGAGAGAGAGAAGCCATTATTCTTCCTTAGTCACTTCCCTTCCCTTCCTCATCACTCTCCTATTCTGTTTTCTGTCTGAATTCCTTTTTAAAATTTCTTTATATTACAGTAGAGTTTAGCAAAGTTTTTTTGTTGACTTTTACTCATAACACAAAAACATTTTCATAAAGTTATTTTTCCAGCTGGGTGGTGGTGGTGCATACTTTTAATCCCAGCACTTGGGAGGCAGAGCCAGGAGGATCTCTGTGAGTTCCGAGGCCAGCCTGATCTACAGAGTGAGATCCAGGACAGGCACCAAAACTACACAGAGAAACCCTGTCTCAAAAAACCTCCAAAAAGGTTAATTTTCCTTTCTTGCATTCAATTTAGCCATTCACAAAAGTACTACATCAGTGGTTCTCAACCTGTGAGTCCCTTTAGGGATTGAACAGCTCTTTCATGGGGAGTCGAATAACAGATATCCTGTATATCAGATATTTACATTGCAATTCATACCAAAATTACAGTTATGAAGTAGCAATGAAATAATTTTATGGTTGGGGGTCACCACAAAATGAAAAACTGTATTAAAGGGTGGCAGCATTAGGCAGGTTGAAAACCACTGTACTACGTGGGTAAAGTAGTATCTTAAATGTACATTTAAAAAGAGCGTTTCAGTAATTAAATTTGTCTCATTTGTCTTGAAAGCAGAGTATATGCAGATGGGATGAGACTAAAGCTGGAAATTCAGGAGTGAGCCATGCTTACAGAAACCAAACGTGAAACTTAGTAGTAAAGATTTTCAGTATGGGAAAGAGTGCCATGACCAGAGCTATGCTTCAGAATGATGGATCGGAAAGTGGAATATAGAAAGGATTAGAGAGGGGAAGGGAAGGTGATGCGAAAATAACTAGAAAGTAAATATAGCAGGCTAGAAAATAGGATAAAACCCTTATAACCCTAATGACTCCTAATAATTCAAAAATACAGCAGAAATTTGTGTTCTGGCTGCAGAATGTCGTATGTTTTCAAAGACGTGCCAGCCTCAGTCATGCCATCATCCTTTAAGGTATCCTTCTGTAAAAACAAAAAATATGGTTCTTAAAAAGTAAAATCTAAAATAACAAGTCATTCTGAAGTTACTTTTGTCTCTCATTCGCTGAAGCATCTTCTGTCCCCTATGTTTACAGGAAACTGACACCAAATGCAATAACATCCTCATGTTCACAAACAATATATATAAACACCTAGAGCAAGGAGGATCCGCTCTACAAATGGTTACAGTCAAAAAGATGGCTAACTAGCTGACCATTTGTTAATGCCTATGGATGTGCACATTGGGAAATCACGACTTATCTGTGTTCCTGCTTCAACACTAAATTTCTCATGTCACAATTTCATTCCATACACACATATTTACTTCCAACATATCTATTACACATCATAAACAAAATGAAAACAAGAAAATTTATTAAATGCTTCTTAACATCCTGTAGAGCTATTGAAATAGTACTAGAATACACATTAAAACTAGTGAAAACTTGTATTTTATAGGCACAGAAACAATATCCAAAAGAGTACAGTGATGAAAGTAATCTACTAGGTTAGAGGCAAATATAGAAATGGAACACAGTGTTTATTCCTCAAATCAAATTGATTATTACAGCATGTATTTCTCAATGTCTTCTAATGCCATCTTAAACTGGCCATGAGATACCATGTTCATGCACACCTTCCAGGGACATGATGTGACTGGGACTGATGGGTACACACAGATAGAAAAGCTGGGATTGGGTGGTCTGACTCTCTGATGGAGAAACCTCATCACACTGGAAGCACAGTGTATTCGTTATATAGACTTGGAGTTGAGACTACTACATACTGCTGAGCAAAGATCCAGGGTTACTACATACCAATAAACAAAAAAGTCAGGGTTTGTGATGTATAGCTGGATCAATAAGATAGGGTTAGCTAATCTTTGCAGGAGCAGCTGCTATAGGGCAACAGTCTTTGTGCCATGAACACTGGGATAGGAGTAACTATGGTGAATATTTTCTGCACACATTATTAGTACCTCCCCATGGGTCAGGGGAAGTCTTTGCCATTTTCCCTTGAGTCTCACTGGGAGGTGGAGGGAGCGCCATTCTTCCACGAGTCTGAGGCCCTAGGTTTCTTTATATAGCCCAGTCAGTCCATGTTAACACCACACATTCACTCAGGGCTTCACTCATTTGGGGCTTGCTCTACTCTGTATGCTCAGGAAAAATTATGTTCAATTGCAAATGATTGAGATAACTCCATAAATTTAAAGAATGATAGTCATGAACCCAGTTGTTGCAAATTATCTGTAGATAAATACAGTTATATTTGACTATAGACATAGAAACATAATTTGAATTTTTCAATGAACTTGTTTCAATGAATCAGTATGTTGTAAATTGTCTTTTTAAAGAATGTTTTCAAGAAAAGTTACTTAGAATACCTTATACCAGTATCTATGAAATCACTTTAAGTGATAATTTTTATGCAAGAAAAATTGGCATATTATATTTATTTTTAATATGTATGTAGATGCAATGACCAATAAAAATATGGTTAAAGACCCATATATAGTTTAAATTTATATATGCTGTCCTATAAAAACAAAAATGAACAGAAGAAATTAACTTTAACACAATACTTAATTTAACTTGGTATTTCAAAATAGTACTATCAAACAACAAAGATACCAATGAAACAATTTGTATTGTTATTTTTTACACACAATCCTTAGAATGTAGTGTGTACCTTATATCATAATTCAAACCCATCATGTTTCAAGTGTGTCTAGATGTCTTAATTGCTTTTTGTGCTGGGTAGCAGAAGACCACAGATGCAATAACTTGTAATGAATAAGAACGCACAGACCGACCCACCATTCTGGAGACTGGAAGTTTAGTATCTAGTTGCTTCCATCTGACAAGGGCCTTCAGCCAGCTTCATGCAGCAGAAGGTAAGAAGATGAAAGGTCAAGGAGAGGACTAACATAAACTTTCCCAAGGAGAAAAAAATCCCAGCCATGAGAGTGAATCCTACAACTTAGTGCATCTACAATAGAGCACTGTCACAATGGTAAAGATACACTTACTCATACTATAGCACTCCAGATGTCACAGCAGGCTGCAAAGTCTCATAAGATGAAAAGGAAAATGAAAAGGCCTTGACAGTAGTAAAGGTATTTCTACAAAGGTATGGGCATGGGAAGATGAAGAAACTCTTCCACATGACATTTTGGAGTAGGATGTTAGAAGATAGACCAGTTGACCATATAGAGTACCAACCAAGACACTGGTTCACATTATTTACTAAAACAGAAAACCTCTTTGTAAAATGTTCAGACCTCCTTTCGGATCTCATTGCAGGAAGTATACTTATTATCTGTGTACCAGGAAGTGAAATGCTGCACTGGAATCTGACTGCCTTACAAGTTTCCTATGCTAATGGTTCCAGAATCATTTGTTAAGTCCTTTTCTTTTGCTGCATGCCCAGAGTGTTTTTACATTTGTATATTCAGGTCTTTTAAACAAAAATGGGCAGTGAACCTTTTCCATGAATCTCTCATCCTACCACTGATGTGTTTATTCATTTGTAGATTAAGTGAGAGGGATCCATTCACCCATCTCTACTCTTCCTCTGCCTTGCATCCTTGTTATGTGCTAAGTGCTACATTTAATACTGGTAGCAAACTGGGTAACAAGATGAACTCCCTTTTCTTTGCCCTCTGACCTCTTTTAAGAGATTAAATCAGTAAAGAGGAAATGGCCAAAATATAATACAACTAACAATATGAACTCTGAATGAGAATGCTGTAACAGTAAATAAAAGGATGGAGTGTCCTGAGAGTAGAGAAAGACCTGTTTAGACAAGTCTAAAGAAAATGTCATTGAATCCAAATCCAAAGATATAAGTTGCCATAATTTCAAAAAGCAAAGAAGAGTGTTCTTGAGAAAGAGAACAGTGATAACATGAAAATGCATGAATGATGTTGTTGTTCACTGCTAAACCAAACTATAATGAAAACCTCTTGGAATTTAATTTATTTATCTCATTTTTTTAAGGAAACCATTGCCCTTTGTCTCTGAAAATTTAGTAGTTTTATGGCCAGATGTTAAACATAATAGCTATTTTTCTTAGTCACTGAACTCTGTACTCATTCAAGGAAAACACTACTTTTTCCCTCTGAAGAACAGAGCAGCAAATAAATTAAATTAAATACCACATTTCATTGATTTATATCTTAATACAGTTTACATTTTTTTTTTTTTTTTTTTTTTTTTTTTTGGTTTTTCGAGACAGGGTTTCTCTGTGTAGCTTTGCGCCTTTCCTGGAACTCACTTGGTAGCCCAGGCTGGCCTCGAACTCACAGAGATCCGCCTGGCTCTGCCTCCCCGAGTGCTGGGATTAAAGGCGTGCGCCACCACCGCCCGGCACCAGTTTACATTTTAAATAACTGTAGCAGAACCATGGTAACACTTTTGCATTATCCTACTTAAAAAAATGGTAATGATCTGAAAGATACTATTCTCTGGTTAACTAGAGGAACCAGTGTAAAGAATTAAAAGGGGAAAATGGATGCTATGAGAACTGACCAACAGCAAAAACTAAAAGCTACTGTAAATCTGACTAAAATATAATTACACCACAGGAAAGCCACAGCATTATAATGACAAGAGCTAATTGAGAATGTGTGGCCTTTGAGAAACCGGTTTTCAAGCAGGTATCCTTTTTTAATGTGTGACTGGCCTTTTACAGGCAAAACTAACAGAACCTGTAGTAGAAAGTGGCAACATGTCCTTATTCATAAATACAATTTCATTAATGAAACTGGAACGTACCTGAGCAGAAAGACACACACACACACACACACACACACACACACACACACAGAGAGAGAGAGAGAGAGAGAGAGAGAGAGAGAGAGAGAGAGAGAGAGACAGAGAGAGAGACAGAGAGAGAGAGAGAGAGAGAGAGAGAGAGAGAGAGAGAGAGAGAGAGAGAGATCCCCTTTTGTTAGGAGCATCCTTTATGTGAAATCCATCTATTCCTCCCTTCACATATCCTTAAACCTACCTCTCAACACTATGGAGCTAAAGATTAAACTGACAAGCACATGCCTCCTGAGTAATATGTTCAAATCACAGCAGAGAACTAAGAAATAGAAAACAGGTGATATTAACAGGTAACGTTTAGTATTTTGTACTTGATACACATTGTGTACACAGATGAATTTTCTTTTTTAACCCATATAACAATTCTGTGAATCATCTAAAGTTTCATGAGTCAAAGTTTTGGGGTTTTGTTTTGATTCGTTTTTGTTTGTTTGTTTGTTGGGGGGGGCTCTTTTTGCCTCCAAGTATCAGAAAGCACTAAATAAAAAAAAAAAACAGCACTGTCATTGTTGAGTGTAAAGTACATGCTGGACTTATGTCAAATGATTACAGGGACACTTCTTTTCATTTGAATAAGAAATTTGCCACATAGGACAAGGTATTTGAACACTTGGCTCCAAGTTTTAGTGATGTTGTTTGTGAGGCTATGGAACCTTAATGATGTAAGGCCTTGGTGGAAAAAGTAGGCCCTTGAGGGATGGTCTTACGGGTTTGTACCCTTACCCCACTTCCAGTACCCTCTCTGTGTTCTCTTGTATGTGGTTGTTGATGTGATCTGTCCATGTTCCTACTCGAGCCACTTGCTGCCATGTCTCTCCCACCACTATGGGCCTTCCCCCGGAACCACAGGCTAAAATAAACTCTTTCTTAAATTTCTTGTGGTCAAGATAGTTTATTGCAGCAACAAGAAAATAACTAATACAGTCCCCAAAGGAGTAGTGGAAGCCAAAGCGTTCTTGGGACTTTCTTCTGGTCCTGTTTCCACCTTCCTCCCTTATCCAGACTGACAATGGTTTTTGAATCAGTGCTGTAGAAGTACTCTCCTATGGAAGAGCTGAGTCATGCTTGGGTGGACCCTAGGACAGAGGTACAGATTGTCAAGTGTAAGTGAAAAGATGCCCTTTGCCCAATAGTCAAAAGTTCATGATGCTGACCTGGCTGATGAGACTCTGCTTAACACTTTACCTTACACATCAAAACATATTGTCCAAGAAAGACAGAATGTGCTTGAAGTAGCACAAAATTAACTCAATAACACTTAACATATCAATCTTATAAAAGAAAATAAGTAAGCATGTAGCATATACTGTACAGAGATCTCTTCATAAAGCTGGAATGCAAACCAAGCTTTGTTTACTGACAACAGTTGTTTTACAAATGCTGTACATTTCTATTAAAGTCTCAAGTAAAAAGAGAGACAAAGGGTATCTTGTATTCTCACCTATATGTCCTCAGGACTCACACTCAGTCTAAGGCAGAAGAATGTCAAGTTCAAAGCCAGCATGGAATATATGTGAGACTTTTTTTCAAAAATTTAGTTAAAAAAAGATAGATCCTGATCCCCTAGTGCATGAGCTGGCTTTCTGGAGCCCATTACCTATGGTCAGACTCCTTGCTCACCCTTGATGCGCTTTTGGGGGGTGGGGGGGCTTGGCCCTGTGTCCTACCTCAACTGAATATACCAGGATTTGCTGAATCACCATGGGAAGCCTAACCCTTTTGGAGGAGGGGATGGGGGAGCTGTCTGGAGGAGGCTGGAGGGGAGTGGGAGAAGGGATGAGAGGGGGAATCTGTGGTTGATATGTAAAATGAATAAAAAACATTTTTAAATAAAATTAAATTTAAAAAAGAAAGACCACAACAAATCCTAAGTCTATAGACATTGAGACAGTGTCCTCTGCATTGACAGGTAATAATTTAGTCATTCAGAGGTCTGAATTGGTGGGTTAACTCAAGAGTAATTTCTCCTAGCAATTACTGAAAACTTATTCTATCAGATTTCTTTTCCTCTGTCTTTATGACAACAGATAGATCCCACACCTTTCAGGTTTCTGTACGTTAGAAAACTATAATCTAGTTGACCCACTTTAGCCAACATAAAACATCGGCAGCCTCCTCTACTTGACAATGATGCACTTCTTCCCAAGAGCCAGAGTTGGATTTGGATAGGAAAGCTCGGTAAAAATATCAAGAGCTGTATTCCTTAATTGGTTCACACTCATACAGCAAACATATATCATGATTGCATGCTACTGGGTGGTTTAATGTAGACCCCTCACCTTTCACTATTGTAGGTTATACACCATGAAGATTCCCTTGCTCTAATTCTTCAGTTACTTTCAGGACTTGCCTAGCAAAAGGCACGCACCATTTCTACCCTTTTGTCTTCCCACTCCAGTATGTCAAGGGCAAACACAGCCACACGTTAAGGCAGTGAAAAGAGACTTTATTTAGCAAGAAGTGCACCCAGCAAAAGAGTTCCACTCCATTCTTACATGTTCAGAGGAGTGGGCTTGTGATTGACACTTTAAAGGGAAAATGAGAGAGAACTCAAATATGGTCAGAGAAGTGAAAAATCGCCAAGGATCGGTCACTGTAAATGAGATTAGGCAGCTGTGTCTGCAAGCTGGCCATTAAGAGAAGTCAGGATTCCACCCTCCCTCAGAAACTAGGAGATAAAGACCCTGTGCTACTTGATTATTACATTTCAGAGGAAGGGCTCTCAAGGTCTTGAAAAAGACACTTCTGAGTTATGGGAGATGCACACACAATCTCAAAGGGACAAGAAAGGGATTGATGATTGTAAGCTGATTTTAGTAAATGCTCTGAGGGAGGTCACAGGCCTGCATTTGGCTGTTGGCCAGAGCAAACAGTAAATTTCCCTAGCAGCCTTGATCTTTCTCAGGCAGGCAGGCTTTTGCATGGGAAGAAAAATGGGGCAGATGCAGCCGCCCTAAGGACACAGTCTGGTCCTGTTTGTGACTGTGTTGGCACGTGATCCTCACCTAGTTCAGAAGTTAGGATGGGGACATCTGCATAAAGTCCTGTGGTTCTCAACAATGTGTTGTGTTCACCCAAGAGTTCCTCTCTATGAACATATTTCCCTCTGTTGGCATATATTCTCCTCATCAGAGTACTGAGAAATACTTCTGGAGACTTCTTTACATTGTTTTGGGTGGGAATAAAACATACCACCATCTGTCTCTCCTTTGAAATCCTTCTGACAAACTCCCCTTTATAATAAATCTCAAGCTTTCCCTCACACAGATTTTGAGAAGAGTGTAGCTGTGCCCATTAGTAGGCACTGTCTGGGTAAGTTTACTCTCACTCTTTAGAAGAAGAGGGAATTATCACCCATGATTTACAGTTTGGGGAGTTCAATAATAATTTTGAGAAAATAGGAAACATTCTTATAGGTTTGTTATTAAATGAACATAAAGGTACAATACATGTTTACCAAGGCAGAAATGAAGCAATCATATCTTTTTCTTGCTGCTGCCCATTCCAAATAAACACATTAACTTGCTATTAATGGCAGAGAAGATTAAATTATTTTGAGGGAGTTCTCATGTGTAACCAAATTCAGAAACTCTTGTGTCTCCTGCTTCCTTTGAACATGTGCTTTGATTCTACAATACAAGGTTTGTGAGTTTAAAGGTGAATTAAATCATTATTTGTGGAATTGCAAGTCTTTCCTATGACTTCAGGAAAATCTGAAGTGCGGTGCAGATTTCTCGGGTCACATGTTTGAGAAGCATAGATTGACTGGGGAAGGCCAGGAGAGAAGATACAATATAGTATTCTCAGCACACCCATTATTAGAGATGTTGCTTTAGGGAATTCTTGGATCTTTTGACCTTCAATTTCTCTGTCTTTGAAGTGTCAGAGTTGAAATCAATTTGAGATTTTTAGCTCTGAAATATATTGACATTCGGGTTGGATCACTAACATGAACTCTCTTGGGTTCTATTCAGCCATTTCTCTGGAATTTGAACTAAGTACAGCTGCTAAAACTGTTCTTCCCCCTCAGACATATTTCTCTTTACCTTGGCAAGAAAGCATGTCAGTAAGTTTGTTTCTTATTTTACTATCCAAGATTTGCAGGCTGACTTCCCAGAGAAACAAAATCTCAGACAAAGATTATACTGCAGAAAAATTCACTAAGAGGGGATTCAAACCCACCCACATGTGTGGGGAAGAAATCAGAAGATTATGAGACAGAGAATGCTTAGCGCCATCTGCCAATCCTGTGTACATCATTAGTTACTCAAGATTTTCTCATACACTTTTCCATAATAAAATTAAGAATAAAGAAAATAAGATTATTTACAATTGGTTGAAGTATAGTGGTATATTGAAACTAATGAGGTTAAATTTTCAGAAAATTGTTCAAAATTCTTTAATTATTGAGATTTGTTTCAAAAATTGCACACACGTGCACACACACACACACACACACACACACACACACACACACACATACACACACACACACACACACACACACCCCACATCCATATAAAGTAGGGTAGGATACAACTCCTGACTAAAAGATTTGTTTGACTATTGACTTTGTTATTAACAGAGACTATGACTTCTTTACTAACACAGGCTATTACGTTGTTACTAACAAAGACTATTGACTTTGTTACTAACACGCTTCCATTAGGTGAATAATAATAATAAATTCCTTGACTGTTATGTGATCCCCACTGATCAGCTCTACCTAGATGCACTTCATTGTCTTAGTAGCTTTTCTACTCTTTGGTAAGACATCAGGACCAAGGCAACTCATAGAAAAGTTTATTTGGGGCTTACAGTTTCAAAGCAAGCAGGCAGGCACGGAGCTATAGCAGTAACTGAGAGCTTACGCCTTGACTCTAAAGCACAAGGCAGAGAGACAACTGAAAATAACATAGTGAGCTTTGAAACCTCAAAACTTACTTCTAGTAAAACACCTCCACCAAGACCACATGTCCTAATCCTTCCCGAAGAGTTCCTCCAACTGGGGGCCAAATATTCAAATGTATGAGCCTTTCTCATTCACCTTGCTACATTCATTCTATAATGCTAATTAGTGGTTGTATTTAACATTTACTCACAAACTTTATGACATCAACATATTAAGCCCATGTAGCTATTAATATTCCTCCATAGATACAGGGACCTATAGAAATATATCCTGTAGGATATGCATCTTCATGGACAACACGAAATTGTGGGCCTTTCTACTGTTCTAAAGGAGAATGGAAAATGCAAACTACAACCAACCAGCGCTTTAAAGATACCACAGAAGAACTGCTGTTTAAACATTTTAGTTACAATGTTGTTTTTGTTGTTTTGCTTTGTTACAAATTTTCAGTATCTGCCTTAAGAAAGACCCTAAGAGCTCTATCTTTTAGAGGCTCTTAGGTGCAACACATCCCATGTATCTTGGGAGAGAATGCAAACAAACCAGTTGAAATAAGCTCCCTTCTTCAAGAGCTTAACATGTGCAGTCTGCCAAAACTGTGTTCTGGGAGGTAACTGCTAGCATTTGGAGAAATGCAATGGACTGAAACAAAATGAACATGAAGGCAAAAAGCCAAAGTGAATTTTATTTTTTACACAATGAGTTTCTTTGTATATCTTCTTCCCTTTCTAGGTTGAAACTTAAGAACAGTACACATTTCATGTTGAGTTGATTTGTAATCCTATTTTGTGGAGGTGATAAAAAGGCATTATGTATGAATACCCAAGCACATTACTGTGTAATCACTTGAAAATAGCCAGCATTGAAAATTGCTAAAAATGATGAATGTGTGACTCTGGACACAATTAGAGTTTGTGAAATCAACCATACCATTGTTCAGATGTTTGAACATATGTTTGAAACCCCAAAGCATAGCTGTGCAGAATGTCTCCCTGCTGTAAAGTAGTGTTCCCTTCATCTTAAACCTATTCATACTATAAAAATACAACTTAATTTACATTAATTTTTTTGAATTACTGTTTTTTAAAATATCCTATATGTTTCACTCTTTACGTAATTTAACACATTAGCACAATTTTAATACTTCATAACTCTCTGGATTAGAATATTGTGTAACTTCTTAACTAAAAGCTAGAAATGTTGGTAAAAATTGTGACATTCCTGCTGACTCTAGTCAAATTAGGTAGAAGATAGATAGATAGATAGATAGATAGATAGATAGATAGATAGATATAGAGGTTATATATCTATGTTTGTGTTTGTATTCTATGTATTTGTATGTATACAGACATGCATATAGGTTTTGTTTATTACATTGAGAACCTACAATACTGCTTTTATTTACCCACAAAAATAATACTTCTTAGTCTTGCAGTCATCCAGCTACATTTTCTAATCTCATCCATATGGATCTACATCAAAATATTAACTTGATTTGAGAATAGCATATGCTATCAGACCCTCTTGAAGTTTGCTGATGACCACATTTCTGTTCATCCTTCAAGATTCTTCTCTGGCTTCTCATGAAACAGCTAGTTCTATTCCAGACTCTTCCCTAGTTTTGTGATTTGTTTCTGAACTTTAGAAGGGATTCCTCCCTAAGGCACCGCTCTCTGTCAAACACATTACAGAAAAAAATAATTATTTTCTACAGACTTGTGCCCCTCACTTTGGGAAAGAAAAGTATGACCTCAAAGCTCAGATAGCACCCCTTTCTTGTAAGATCGTTCTCTCTGCCATCACCCCTTGTCTTTCATTACCAGGTGCTACATGTTGAGCTTCCTGAGACCAAGATAATCCAATTACTCTTTCTCCACATATTTATATTTCCTATCATGTGGCTTATAGATGCAAAAGTAAACCTATCCTTTGCACTAATTCTCTAACTAACAAGTTACCTAATAAACATCAGTGAGTCCACAAACAGGGATCTATGATCTTCCAGTAAACCGTCTCTCCAGAGTGGCAGTTGGTGATTTGTCTATCAATTATCTCTGAGGCAAATGACTCAAATGCAGCTATAAATAATAATCATCACCAAAGCATTTACATATATACAATGACAGTGCTTCTAGGCATCACTCATATTTCTCTGATAAGTACAAGATTATGAGTTCAATTAGATTGGCCGACAAAGCAGACTGTGCAGGGAACTCTGAGTATCTACCTGGATGTCAATCTTACCTTTATTTTTAGCAAAAATTTTTCTTTCATTAAGAATAAGATTTTTTTTCATACAACATATTCTAATTATGGTTTTCCTTCCCTCTGTCTTTCCTAATTCCTTCCCACCTCCCCTCCTATCTGGATCTACCCCCATTTCTGTCTCTCCTTAAAAAAACAAATGGGCATCTAAGGAATAATAATAAATATGGTATGATAAAACAAAAACAAACGCATCATAATGAGACAAAAATAAAGAAAAAAAAGGGGACAAGTTCAAGAAAAACACAAGAAGTGGATAGAGATGCAGAGATACTCATCCATCCACTAAATAATCCCATAAAAACGTTAAACTGAAAACTATAATATATAAGTAAAACCTGGGGGTAAAAAATAATTAATTAACTAATTAATTAATTAATAGATAGATGATAGAGAGATAGATGATAGATACAATAAATGTAAAACTAAAAATTAAATTTTTAAAAAATCCCCATTAAAACATTATGAGACAAGGAACTTCCAAAGATGCCATTGAGTTCATTTTCTGTTGACCATCTCCTGCCAATCATGCAGTCTACCCTTAAGAGTAGTTTATTCCTTAGTGAGGCTTCCTTGGAGAACGCTTATCTTCCATTTGCAAGTGATTATCAATTGGAAGCAGCTTCTTGGTTAGAAATGGGGGATCCATCCACTCCTCCTTTTGTCTCTAAGGCCCCCATCTGGTGCAGACCCATGCAGGCCCTGTGCATGCTGTCTCAGTCTCTGTGAGTTAATATGTGCAACAATCCTGGTGATTTAGCGAGCCTTGTTACCTGGTGTTCTCCATCCCCTTTGGCTCTTACAATCTTTCTGCCTTCTCTTCCACAGGGTTCCCTGAGTCCTGATGGGAGAGAATTTATGGAAACCTCCCATATAGGGCTAAGTGTTCCATGTTCTCTCAATCTCTGCAGATTGTCTGACAGAGGATCTCTGTATTTGTTCCCATCTGCTGCAGGAGGAAGCTTCTCTGCTGATGGCTGAGCAAGGCACTGATCTAGGAATATAGCGGAAAGTCATTAGGAGTCATTTTATTGCTGTGTTTCTTTAGTAGAACAGTAGTATTTGGTTTTGCCCTTGTCCCTGGGATATCTAGCCTCAGGTTCTTGGTCATGCAAGTGCTGTCAGATATGAGTTCCATCTCATGGAGTGGGCCTTAAATCTAATTAGATATTACTTGGTTACTCCCAAAAACTCCATGCCACAAACTGAAGGGTTTATAGCTGGGTTGGTGTTTACATTTCCCCTTTGGTAATGTGCAGAGTACATTCTGGTACCAAGAACACTTGCAAAGTAGGGGTGAAGGCTCTGTGTAGGCACCAGATGGACTTCTCCACATTGAAAGAGTTGTGTGGGTGTTATTCTCAGCAATGGGGCCTTGCCATCAGTTTGCCAAGGTTTTTAGGGGACTCCTTTGAAACTCCTTTGGCCAACAAGTTGATTAGATGTATCTCATTCCTAGTACTAAAGTTCATTTGGTAAGAGATATCCAGTGGGGGCTTTGTCTCCCCCAGTATTTGGCAATTTAATTTAGATCACCTTCATATATGTATACAATTTAGGAGGCTTCTACTGTATTAGGTTTCCATACTGCTCCTCAAATGGCCCTTAATTTTAGCTGTCCCTTTATGTATTCCCTCCCTCCTCCCCCTCCCTTCTCCCCCTCCCTCCTACCCCTCCTATTTGCTCTCCAGTTCCAGCCCCCACCCCATTCATCCATAACGATCTATTCTATTTACTCTTCTTAAGGAGATCGACCCCTCACTTAGCATAGATAGCAAATTAGTTTCATAATTTTAGTTATAATTTCAAACTCTTAAGAAACATGGCCTCAAGAGGTAGCTCTTAGGGTAAAATTTGAAATTACGCAGAATTTAAACTGTTAAGTGAAATTTGAATTCCTTGCTATTTTTATGGTCTTCTAGTTTATTTGTCTCAGAAAAAAAAAAATGCACACCAGACTAAAATGTCTGTGGAAAGTGAGAATTGTTAATGAAGGACAGGAATAGAAAATGATGATGCTAAAGAGGATGGGCCACCCCTGCAAGAGAATATTGATATCATTGTTCCCTGTAATCATGTCCCCACTATTCAAAACCACTTATGGAACGTCTCATAATAACAACTACAATGTTGTATGTACACAAAAAGATAACAATATCTGTCAGTTGTGATGTGAATTTTACCCGTTTACTTCTACTATCCTTCCTTCCTTATAATTATGGTCATAAATGTAGCAGTTCCACTAAATCCACAGTATATTGCATTGAAGATTTCTTAAACCATGGATCGTGAACTCCTATGGAGAAAAGCGAAGTATAAATATAAAAAATGGTATTAGCACACTCCATAATCTCTGGTTTTTATATTTCAAGTATTAGAGAAATGTGTGACCTTTAAAGAAAATTTTACTTAAAATGACTTCTGCTTAGGGGGAGTGGCTTAGACCTGCCTCAGCTTAATGTACCAGGCTCTGCTGACTACCCATGCCTTGCCTTGGAGGAGGTGGGCATGGGGGCAGGGGGTTAGGGGAGAAGGCTTGGGGGCAGGAGGAGAAGGGGATCTGTGGTTGGTATGTAAAGTGAATAGGAAGGTTTTTAATAAAAAATGACCTCTGCTGACTGGATTGTAACTTCTGGGGTTTTTTTATTTATAAGCTCCACAATACACCCCAACTTTGTTCCTTTTCTGTGGCTAAGTCCTCCAGAAAGGAACCAGAGACAGTCAGATATCTTAATGAGTAGGAAATGAGACAATTTGAGTTCACACCCTAATATTTACTCCTCTATAGTACAATGTGTTCTTCAGCTGTGTAATAATGTAATAAAATATACATTTAATATTCCAAGAAAAGCTTTGCTGTAATCCAAGACACATAAGTGACTCTAAAAGTCCACATAATATTGTGGGCAACAGAGGAAGAAATCAGAGAGACAAGTCACCTACTAGGACTACATGTGGCTACATGATCCCCACAGCAGGAATAACAGAGGAGTCTCCCAAGATGATTTTGAGACCACATGAACAACAGCAGTGAGGTAAATTTGGTATTCTCAAGATGACAGAAGAGGATAGTTGATAAGAGATCTTTCCAATAATGGACCTTTACCAACAACATTATATTGACCAAGTGTTTTCACAGCTTAACAACAAAACAATAGTTAAAAGTTGGGAGAATCTTGGCATATGAATTCTTAACAAATTCTGTCTATTTTTACAAAAGATAATTTTATTCTCCCTATGTTTTTCTTTTTTCTAGTCCCCAGATTTCATAGTCTCCATCAGATGCTCAGGTTGAGGAGACTAAAAGGCTAATATGTAAGTTCTACATATGTTAACCATCCTCTATCAGTAATATCAATCATATTTAATTTATGTTCTGGTTTTGTTTGCATTTACAGGTCACAATCCATCATTCAGAGAAGTCAGAGCAGGATCTCACACAGAAACTGTGGAGGAACTCTGCTTACTGTCTGGCTTTCTGGGTGGCTACCTTGCGTATGCTCAGTTAACATTTTTGTTTAGCACAGGCCTACCTGCTTAAGAATATAGTACTACCCACAGTGAGCTGGGCCCTCCCATAAGTCATCAGTCAAGAAAATCATTTACAGACATAGCTACAGAGTAATCCCTCAATTAAGGCTCCCTTAAACTATTTCGGGTTGACAGTTATAGCTAATACAACTACACTTAATTTCTATAATTAATATATATCCCAAATTAACAAAATAATTAATATACATTAATTGATTTGCCAAACATGTTTTTGGTTAAATATTCAGTAATCAAATTATCTATTGGGTGTCTACAGTCAGTACAGAATAAGACATCAAATCCTCATGATATGAAATTATTGGCTAGTTGAACTAATTGCCTTTAATTCATCCTTGCATAACATATGATGCCAGGCACAGGCTTCATCTTGTGTAGAGGGACTTAAATCCAATCAGAAAGTGGTTAGTTACTCCCAAATGTTCCTGCCACGGTTGCTCTGGTGGGTGTGTCTAACCATCCTACCTCTTATCATAGCTCATGGGCTTCACAGCTGTAATTCCTCTAATACTATGCCTAGCACCTATGAGCACTATGAAAACTAGACAGTGGAATGATGCTTACAGGTCAATATCAACTTCATTTACCATGTTCTAGGACTCAACTATATGGTGTCTTCAGCAATATGGTCTTACCACTACATTCTTGGGGATAACCAAGAACATGGGCAATAGCTTATAATGTATTGGAGTATATGGGACCTTGATGGAAGAGAAATCCAAAAGATATTCCTAGCACTGGCTTCTTATTTGTTAGCCTCTAGTGTCCAGTAAGCACACCTTATAAAAGGTAACTATTTTAACGCACACAGACAAACACATACACACACACACACACACACACACACACACACACACACACATACACTCGCATGCAAGCACATGCGCTCATATGGCTTTTAAATTTTAGTCTATTTATGTGGTAGATTATGTTTATTGATTTACACACGTTGAACTATCCTTGTATCTCTGGAATGAAGCCTACTGTATAATGATGGACAATCTTTTTGTGTGGTCTTGAATTTAGTTTGCAAGCACTTTATTGAGAATTTTTGTGTCTAGGTTCATCAGACATATTGACTTACACTTCTCTTTGTCTGTTGGTTCTTTTCTGGATTTAGTGTCAGGATAATACTGACTTTGTAAAAAGAATTTGGAAATGTTCTTCCTTTTTCTATTTTGTGGAATAGTTTGGAAAGTATTGGTGCTATTTCTTATTTCTCATTTTTTTTTTATTTTTGAGATGACAACATAATTACATCAATTCTCCCTTTTCCTCCACCTGAATCCTCGAATATACCCCTTCCTGTGCTTTGTGTGTGCGTGTGTGCGTGTGTGTGTGTGTGTGTGTGTGTGTGTGTGTGTGTGTGTGTGTGTGTATTCCTAAATATAATTGGTTCAGTATGTTTTCAGGACTGACCATTTTGTAGTGAATAACCAGTTGGTGTCCTTTTTCCTGGAGAAGACTATTTCTCTCACACTCAGTATTGCTTAGTTGCTTGTAGTTCTTTGTATAGAACTGAGGCCTCATGGTCTTTTCCCCATTCATTTTGGCAGGTTTATAATATTTATCCTTGTTCAGCTAATGTTTGGGTAGTCATATAGATGAGACTTTATGGGTGGATCTTCTGACATTACAATCTCACAGCAAATGTCCTGATCTTCTGGCTCTTCTAATCTTTCTGTCCCTTCTTCCACAATGTTCTCTGAGCTTTGGGTGTGAGAGTGTTTTATAGATGTCTCCATGTGTACTGGGCTCCACAATTCTGCCTTTTGATTGGTTATAGTTTTCTCTAAAGGTCTCTGTCTGTTGCAAAGAGAAGTAGCCTTGATGAGGAATGGGGACAACACTTATTTGTGGTTATAAGAACAAATGTTTTAAAAAAAATTCTTTGGTTGCTTTGTTTTTGTTTCTGTATCATTAGTTACAACCCTGGTTTTGATTACCTTTTCTTGTTTACTTTTTGGGGTGTTGCTCCCCGATCCGCTTCAGGTGCATCATGACACTATTAATTTGAGAGCTCTCAGTTTTCTAATGTGGGCATATAGTGCTATACGTCTTCCTCTTACCACAGCTGTCATTGCGTCCCGTGGACTGTGATGTGGCATGTTTTCATTTTCATTTAACTCTAGACATTTTTTAACTTCAAGTTTTTAATTTATTTTGTGATTTTATTTGTGTAGATATTTTGTCTGCATGTACGTGTGTGTACCATGTATGTCCCTGGTCCTGGTACCCTTGGAGGTAAAAGGGGGATTTAGAACCCCTGGAACACAACGTGTTTGTTGCAAATGGAACCTAGGTTCTCTGGAAGAGCAAGTCCATGTTTATAACCACTGAGCCATCTCACCTGCCCATTAATTTCCTTCCTGACTTCTTTGTTCATTCAGTTTTGGTTCAGTCATATTCTGTTAAGTTTCCATGAATTTGTGTAGTTTTGTGGGGTTTGTTGTTGTTGTTGATATCCAACTTTAATCTATGACTATTAACTGGAATGTAGGATGTGCTTTCAGTTTTCCTATATTTCTTGAGACTAGATTTGTGTCCTAATATCTGTTCAGTTTTTAAAAAGGACCATGGATGTTAAGAAATTTTGTTCTATAGTGCTTGGCAGAATGTTCTGAAGAGATCTGTTAAATCCATTTGACTTATGAAGCCATACACCACCAGAGTTTCTCTATTTAGTGGTTTTTATTTTCCCTCTGATGACCTCTTTATAGGTAAGTATGGAATATTGAAATCATGTAGTATCACTAGGTGAGGGTCAATATGTGGTTTTTTAGCTGTACTAGTATTTCTTCTATGAACCTGGATGCCCTTGTGTTTGGTGCATATATATTTAGGATTGTAATTTCTTATTGTTAGATGTTTTCCTTTAATGAATATAGAGTATCCCTCTTTACCTCTTCTGATGAAAACTGGTTTGGATTTTTTTCCCAGAAATTAGAATAGCTATAGCTACTTGTTTCTTAGTTTCATTTGCTTTGAACACCTTTTACCTAGTGTCTATCATTAGTTGTGAGGTATGTCTTTTAGAGACAGCAAAAGATGAATCTCTTTATTGGGAGTTGAGACTATTAATATTTAAATTTACTAGTGAACAATGTGTGTTGACTCCTGCCATTTTGTTGTTTTTTAGTGTTCTGTTAGCCCGCTTTTGATTTAGTGTTCTAGAATTAATTATTTGTCCCTTGTGTCTTCTTGGGTATGTTTAAACTTCTCTTCAGACCTAAATATTGTTTCTATTGTCTTCTGTACAGCTAGCATGATGTTCACAAATTCTTTAAATCTGTTTTTAAATCACGGAAACTTTAGCTCTCTCCTTCAGTTATGACTAATAGTTTTGCTGGGTGTAATCTCTGGGCTGGCATCTGAAATTATCAAATATTAGTCCAATCTTATGGGCCTTTTTTTATATGTGACTTGATCTTTCTTGCTTGCTGCTTTCAATATCCTTTCTTTATTCCGTACATTTAGTCTTTTGATTATAGGATCCCAGAGTTCCTGTGTGTTCTGTTTCAACATAATTTTTTTTCAGGGGGTATGGGTGTCATTTTCTTTGACTAAGTGATTCAATTCCTCTACCTTGTGTAAGATTTGAAATTCTCTCTTCCACATTGTCCAATCTACTGATGAGGTTTTCCTCAGAAATTTTTGTTTAAATTTTTAAAATTTCATCTCAAATGTTATTTCATTTTGGCTTTTTTCCCAGAGATTTTATTTATTCATTAAATTCTGTTTCCATGTTTTGAAATGTTTTCATCATTGTATTGAGTAAAATTTATGTTTTTATGGTCTTCATTCTGGCATTTATTCATATCCCCTTCAAATTCTTTGATAACATTTATCATTGTTACATTGAGAACATTATCTTATGTCATCTAACTTGCTTTTTTCATGGGACATTTCAATGGGGTTACTAAATTTTGGTGGAGACTTGTTGCTTTAGCTATTCTTTGTGACATGGATATTAGAACTTACATTTTTAGGTCAATATTCTTTCTAAACTACCTTGAAAATATTGAGATGCATTTAAATGGTGACATGTAGGTCAGTGATTCAGCACAGCCTAATGCTTCACATCAGAGTATTAGCCTACCATGCATCAGGAGCCTAAGAATAGAAATATCCTAAGCACATGATATTCTTGCACAAAAGTACTACCATAAAATTGAGGTTAATCAATCTTCACATCTACCTCATTATATTCTGGTTAGTGAAATGTCAAAAGGTAGTACTGTAAGGGCAAATTTATCATTTCACTCTCGCATGATGTAAGCTTTGCTTAGTAGATGTGATGTGAACAATTCTAAATCTATCAGGTTGTCATCATCTGGCTAATGACTCAACCATTTACAACAAAATATCATACAGCATAGTTTTTATGTGTAGACTGAACTGATTACAAAAATCAAAATATATGACTCAATTTTAATTTAATAACACAAAAACAAAAATGAATATTACAAATAGAACCAATTTTAATAAACAAATTAAATATGTAATGAAATAAAGTTATGCAAATTTTTTTGTTTCTATGGAAATAAAATACTTTTAAATGGTTTCAAAGAAATCCTGCTGAGATTATTAGTTAGAAAATGGAAGCATGAGCTATGAAAAGTGACTTTAATTTTGTTTGCTTCATTTTGTTGTGAAATTTCAAGCTATAGAAGAGCCAAAATCATTTGAACACCTGCATTAACACAAGCTGAGTTCTATTGTGAATATTTTACACAAGCCTTTTCTTCTGGTGCTATGCATCTAGCACAGGTCCTCAGGATGTGATGTGATTGCTCTTCCACAGAACTGCAACTCTATCATATATGTTTAAGGTATACCTATTTAACCCTCTGTCAGTGCATCACCCGTTTATTAATTCATTTGAAATTTGCTATTGTACACTCTGGCGGTTTGCACCGTATTTCCCCATAATCTCAGGCATTTGAACACTTGCTCCCCAATTGATGGTGCTTTTGAGGAGGTTTAAACAGTGTAAACTTGTTGGAGGAAGCAGGCCACAAAAGCTGCCTTTGAGAGTTTATAGACCGTTGGCATTTTGAATTTTTCTTCTCTGCTTCAGGCATACAGTTCAAAATATGAGCCATCAACTTCAAGCCCCTGATACCATGTCTGTTCCACTATTATAGCTTCTCATCTTCTGAAGGCATAACACAAAATAAACTCTTCCATAAGTTTTCTTCATGGTATTTGTCACAGCAATAGAAAAAATTAATTAATACATGCACTATATTTAAAAACACTATAGCATATATGATTTCAGATTTCAACACTTACACATATTTTATTTCATTGAGTTAAATTTTACAGAGTTAACTCTGAGTTCTAGCCTTACTGACTGTCATGCTGACAAACACATGCACCTTTTGTATACAGTATGTTATCAAACTTTAGGATGGTCCCAGAAACTCCATTCTGTACTTGTTTATAAGAAATCTCTCAATCCAGTTCCTACAGAAACAGCCAAGGTTTGGGAAGATTAGTTGTCCTTGTCCTTGAAATTCAGATAGACGGATCCATATATAATATGTACACTGGTACATAGGTCTTCCCCTCTCTGCATGCTTTGAGATTCACCCATATTCTAATGATTAAGTAGTTCATTGATTTTTTTTTTTTTTTTTTGAGAAATGCCTCAGCCTCTGTGCCCACTCTTTATTGATGGGAAATACTTAGTTACCACAAGGAAATATGCTGTGACATTTTTGAAAAAAAAAAACAAAACTTGGAAAATGTCTTTGTTACTTTTCTATTGCTGTGATCAGACAACTTATGAAAGAAAACATTATTAGGGGCTTACACTTTCAGATGGTTAGGGTCCACATCATGGCAGGGAACATGGCAGCAAACAGGCAGGCATGGCTCTGGAGCAGTAGCTTAGAGCTCACATCTTGGGACACAAACACAAGATGCCCGAGACATGCTTTGGCAGGGAGGTTCTGGTTCTGGTCCCAAAGAGGATGGGGGGGGGATACAAACTGAGTGTGAATCAGGTTGCCTGCCAGTAGCATTTAGTTGAGAAAATATTACACCTCTTATATTGTATAGTTGCACATAAGATTAAAAGGGAGACAAGGGGCATGTGAGTGGGGGTGCGGCTTGAGATCAGGGGTTGAGGAATCTAGCATTGACCTTGACAATAGGCACCAGTTATATGTTAATGGAAAGGCCATTATCTCTTGCTAGAGATAAGACGAATGGCTGTTTTATCAAGCAGGAGGAACTTTCCTCAAGCTTCCAGAGGAATGGAGATCCTTATCCAAATCACTGACCTTGGGAAAAGGACTGCTGGGGAGCAGACACTGTGTCACAGTTTCTTAGTCTTATTATGTGAGTCTGTTCCTCCCATAAGACTCCTAAAAAGGAAGGTCCTGATGTCTTACTATTTTCTCATTATACTGTAACATTCTGATTTCACCATATTTATTAACTGAACTCTTACCTTTAATGGCCTAAGGCTCTGGATCTGAATTATAGGCATTTCATCCTTGGGATCAGGTGTGTCTAGTAAATCTCTAACTTTCCTGTTCTTGGTGTAATTAGGAGAGCACAATGGAATTTCTGATTCTGTAGTAGCTGGAATTTTTTCCAGAGAATTATTTTGTTTAGAGAGGCTACCGTTGTACACATTTTTATCCTTTTACCAAAGCCCACACAAATTCCCATAGGGAAAGGCATTATTATTGAGAATCATTAAAAATGAAGTAAAAAGGAGCTAGAGAAGTGTGGTCTGCAGTGTTGAAAAGCTAGAACTTTGTCAAGCAGCAATGATTGTTATTTACTAAGCAACTCAATGTTATTCATTAATTGGTGCTGTATACCACTCGAGAAAAGCCATGGGGTACAACAAAACCCACGATAAGAGTTTATTAAGGGAAAGGAATAGGAAAGATATGCATAGGCCTATGGAATGACCGTGCAGGAAAAGGGGGAGGGGAACCCGATTTTATAGGTTACACACACACATGTGCATATGGGCTTTCATAGCTATGTCATGCATGCACATAGATTATGTGATCATGCAACTCACAAATTATGTGATCACACAGCTCACAGATTATGCAGGATGTAAGGCCCTGGGATGACTAAGCATCTTGCCAGCACATGTGAGGTCATGTAGCTGGGGGAGTGGCTAGGAATTCTAACAATGGTCACCATATAATCCATGCCAAAAAGACAAGGGAATGCCATGGGCTTTTGAAACCTCAGAGCCCACCCTCAGTGACATACTTCTTTCAACCAATCTATATGTCCCAATCCTTCCCAAACATTTCCACCAAGGGGGAACTTATATTCAAATATATGATCCTATGGAGGACATTCTTTCAAAACAGAACAGAGAACACAATCTTTATTTTCATTTAAGTAAAATCCTACGTGCAAAATTATATAGTGAAGGCTCATGTTCAACTTTAGAAGAAGCTGCCAAAACTTTCAAAGTGATTGCGACTGCTTTCGCATTTAAAATAATAGCAAATATTTGAAAATGGTTGGATACTCCTATGATCCTGCCACTATTGCAACAATGGCATCTTTCCAGGCCAGTCACTATGACAACTCATGGAATTCAGGGCTGAGTGTGTGTTATTATTGCTTTTCTCCATCCAGAGAGATCATGCATTCAAGAATATTTAGAGACCACAAACTGATCTTGAAGGACTAAAAAGAAACACAGTAGGTAGGGAAGGGTGAATGAATTGACAAAAAGTTGAGGGAGGGAATGAATATAATCAAAACATATTGTATGACCCTTCTACAGAACTAATATTTTTAATTAAAAATTAAAAAGAAAAGGTTTGAAGAACACTGGTTTGAAGTAAAAACTTCCATAGCAACATGAAAATCATAAGAACTGCAACCAGAACAGACAGACAGATACACACACACACACATACACACACACACACACACACACACACACACACACACACACACACACAGAGCAAACAAATAAGCTACTCTTAGTTTCTTTGGATTATATGCCAGGGCATATTAAAAGGTAACAAAACATTTAGTGTTAAGTTATTTGCCTTCAAGCCATTTTTATGTGCAGTAAAATATGATATAATTCTTAATTTAAAATGTATAGTATAATAAATTCAAAATTCATAAAATTTACATAGGATATTGATATTTGTTAATATAAAATGACAGCTATAATTGTTAATATCATAGCTTCTATTTGGAATTTGTAAATTAAAGGCTAAATAACAGTTTTGCTCTATCTTTTCTTCCCAAAGAAATTATGTATTCATGCATAAATCTCTTATCTATTCTAATTAATTTGTGGAGCCATTATTATGAGCCAAGTATTGTTCTATATCTAGAATAAGGCAAATATAATTATAGTTTTATATTTAGTTTTACTATTCATCCATTATATTATTCAAAAATTTTAACACACATTCTTCTTGTTGTTTTTAATTGCCTTCTTGTTTTCTATCATTTGTAGTTAGAACACATTCAACCTGAAAACTTCAGTTCAGAAAAACTTTACAACAGCAACAGCAGAGACAGGGAAGGGAAATGGCAGAGTCATGGAAACTCTTACTCTGGCAAATCCATTTGAGTATGGTCTTCTCTGAGAAACTTTGTTTTGAACCCCTCAAAACAAAACAAAGGCAAGAAAAAATGCAAACCTTATCAGAGGCATTGATTTCTACATGATACTAAAGACAATTATGCATGGGCCACTTTGTCTTCCAATCAGTTCAATGCTCACTGGACTTGAGGGACCCAATTGCCACTCTATCTGCTCTGGAGGCTGCTTTCAAATGTCTCATCCAACTTTAAATCCATCTGTTCTGTTTTTTGTTTGTTTGTTTGTTTTGTTTTGTTTTATGTTCTTATCATTTATTTTTTATTTGATTTTTTTATTTATTTATTTTAAAAAAGTTGTTTTCATTTTATGTTCCAATCCCAGTTTCCCCTCCCCATCTTCCACCCCCCCCCACCTCCCCCATCTCACCCCCAATCCACTCCTCAGAGAGGGTAAGGCCTCATTTGGGGAGTCAACAAAGTATGGCATACTAAATTGAGGCAGGACTAACTCCTCACTCCCCACCCCACCCCTGCCATATCAAGGATGAGCAAGGTATCCCACCCTAGGGAATGTATTCCAAAACGCTACTTCATGCACCAGGGATAAGTCCTAGTCGCACTGCCAGGGGCTTCCCAAACAGATCCAGCCACATAACTGTCACCCACATTCAGAGGGCTTAGTTCAGTCCCATGCAGGTTCCTCAGCTGACAAGCCAGTGTCCGTGAACTCCCACCAACTTGGGTCGCCTGTCTCTATGGTTTTCTTGATCATGATCTTGACCTCACTTGCTTCTGTGATCCCTCCTTCCTCTCTTCAACTGAAGTCTAGAAGCTTAGCCCAGTGTTTGTTTGTGGATTATTGCATCTGCTTCCATCAGTTACTGGATGTAGGTTCTATGATGAAAATTACAGTAGTCACTAATCTGATTACAGGGGAAGGTAAGTTCAGGCACCCACTCCATTACTGCTTAGTTGGTGTCATTCTGTTGGGTTACTGGGAATTTCCCTAGCACCAGGTTTCTCCCCAACCCTCTAACAGTTCCTACCAAGATATCCCTTTCATTGCTCTCCCTCTCCATCCCTCGTCCACTCAGCCATCTCAATCTCTCCTGTTCCCATTCCCTATCCCTACCCTTCTACATCCCCTCCCAGTTTACCTGGGAGATCTTAACTATTTTCCTTTCCTCTGTGTGTATCCCTTATAGAGTCATCTTTTTTACCTAGATTTCCAGGGTTGTGGATTGTAGCCTGGTTATCCTTTGCTTTGTGTCTAATATCAATTTAAGAGTGAGTACACACCATATGATAAAACCACATGTTCATCTCATTAAATTCTGAAAAGGCCTTCAACAAAATCCAACACCCCTTCATGAAAAAGGTGTTGGAGAGATCAGAGATACAAAGAACATATCTAAGCACAATAAAGGCAAGCCAACAGTCAATGTCAAGCTTATGGAGAGAAACTCAAAGTGAGTCCATTAAAATCAAGAACAAGACAAGACTGCCCATTCTATATCTATTCAATATAGGACTTGAAGTTCTAGCTAGAGCAATAAGACAACAAAAGGAGATCAAGGAGATACAAATTGGAAAGGAAGAAGTCAAACTTTCACTCTTTGCAGATAATATGATAGTCTACACAAATGACCCCAAAAATTATACTAGAATCTTCTACAGCAGATAAACACTTTCAGTAATATGGCAGAATACAAGATTAACTCAGAAAAAAGTCAGTAGCCCTCCTATATACAAATGATAAATGGACTGAGAAAGAAATCAGAGAAACATCACCCTTTACAATAGCCACAAATAACATAAAATATGTTGGGGTAACTCTAACCAAATAAGTGAAAGACCTGTGTGACAAGAACTTTAAGTCTTTAAAGAAACAAATTGAAAAAGATATCAGAAAATGGAAAGCTCTCCCATGCTCTTGGGTAGGTAAGATCAACATCATAAAAACGGCAATCTTACCAAAAGCAATCTACAGATTCAATGCAATCCCCATCAAAATCCCAACAAAATTCTTCACAGACCTTGAAAGAACAATACTCAACTTCATATGAAAAAACAAAAAACCCAGGATAGCTAAAACAATCCTGTACAATAAAGGAACTTTCAGAGACATCATCATCTTTGACTTCAAGCTCTACAATAGAGCTATAGTAATAAAAACAGCTTGGTATTGGCATAAAAACAAACACATAGATCAATGGAATCAAATCAAAGATCCTGACATTAATACAAACACCTGATTTTTGACAAAGAAGCTAAAATACAATGGAAAAAATGAAGCATCTTCAACAAATGGTGCTGGCATAACTGAATGTGGACATGAAGAAGAATGCAAATAGATCCATGTCTATCCCCATGCACAAAGCTCAAGTCCAAATGGATCAATCTCAACATTAATCCAGCTACACTGAACCTGACAGAAGAGGAAGTGGGAAGTAGCCTTGAACGCATTGACACAGAAGACCACTTCCTAAATATAGCACCAGTAGCACAGACACTGAGAGCAACAATTAATCAGTGGGCCCATCTGTTCTAAGTTTAGTTCCTGAGCATTGATTCACATGTTCACAGAGGGTATTACTTACTAGCCATACTCCTTGTTCTCCACTGGAACTTCAGTAGCTGTGTTTCATGGTAAAAATCATATAATTTCAGGCATTGGTTATAGACCTACTCATTCCCAAAGTGACATCCAAAGAAAGTTGCTGCCCTTCAATACAAATACCTAGCACATTATGGAATTGTTTCTGCCATTTACACACATTCCTTCAAGTGGCCTGGAATTATCAGATACATTAGTCATACATTTCTTAAGATGACCAGATCTAGAAAGAATACTGACAATAACACTTTAGCCATCTCATATCTTTCAGGTCTTTGACTCCATGTTATTATCCTAGAACTATTTTAATAAACTCAGTAGCTTGAATACACCAGATATTTACCTCATGATTTTAGAAGCCAGTAGTACAGGCATGGGCATTATGGTAGTTTGAATGACAATAGTGTGCTTGAATATTTGGCCCCCAGTTGGTAGAACTGTTTGGAAAGAATTAAGAGGTGTGGCCTTGTTGGAGGAGGCGTGTCCCTGGGAACAGGCATTGAGGTTTCAAATGTCCATGCCATCCCTAGTGAATTTTCTCTGCCTTATGCTTGTATCTGGAGATAAGAGATACTGCTTCAGTGCTATGCATTTCTTCCTGCTGCCATGTTCCCTACAATAGTTTTATGGACTCTAACACTTTGAAACTTTGAGCCCCAAATAAACTCATTCTTCTGTAACTGGCCTTGGTCATGGTGTCTTATCACAGCAATAGGAAAATAACTAAGACATTTTTCTTCTGCCTAAAGGCTATGAAAGAACTGGGATTGGCCTTCTCAGTCACTGGTAGCTCCAAGGCATTCTTAATTTAAAATTATAACTCTAATGTCTTCCCCCATTTTAATATCACCTTCCTGTCCATATGTTCTTTCCCTTTCTTCTTTCCTCTTTCTTCTTTGTATCCAGATTCAGCTCTCCTGTAAGATGATATTGTCTAGATTTTACCATCATTTACATCTTTTTCAAAAAAGATTGTTTCCAGGTGTGTGTGTGTGTGTGTGTGTGTGTGTGTGTGTGTGCGCGCGCGTGTGTGTGTGTGTGTGTGTGTGTGTGTGTGTGTGTGTGTGTGTGTGTGTGTGTATTAGAGCCAGATAGAGGCCAGACTGGATTCAAACTCACAATTCTCCTGCTTTAGCCTCCCAACTGCAGGGAATACAGGTGTGAGACATTCTGCCAACTGGCATGTATATATTTGGCAGACTATAATTGACTCCATTACAAGCTCTGCCAACATTCTGTTATAGTCTATTATTCTTCTGATAGTCCTCATGTATTTCCACATTAAATAAAGAATTTTGCCAAGGTTCACACAACTTATTCTCTGATATCTTTTAGACAATGTCATTGAAGTATAAACATTTTTCATTTATTTCTTAGGTAACACTATAGTCTTTGACTTAGTGATCACTACCATTAAGTGGAAAGTTGAGGAAATAGAACAAACACACTTTTATTCATCTTTCTACATCAAATTTTTAGGGGTTTCTTAAAAACAGTCTAGGGTAACATTTTTATGGACCACTAGGGTTTTACCTTCCTCTCATGAGACTTATATGAGCAGTTGACCTTTCAAATGAAATAAAAATAAAGGAATGCACATAGAATGGACCTACCCATCACTCTGACTGCACCCTATCAAGACTCCTGAACTTGCAATCTGAGAATGAAATAAATAGGGGAACTGAAGTTATTAGTGTTCCTTGATAGACCTCAAGCCTAAGATCTATACATTTTATATTCATTTTTACTAGGTAGTTTCCACTCAGGTGTCTCGTCCTTTGCTATTATTCTTTTTGGGGGATTCCTCCATGTCTCCCAGGATGCTTGCAGCCTATACTCGCCAGTGCCAGGAGTACTGCTTGAGATATAACAATAAAGCATCTCCAGACATGCACACAGTCCCCAGGGCAGAAAGCCACTCTTGGTTGAGAACAGCTACTCAAGTTGAATACTATTAATATTTATATATGCAAAAGTACGTTCTATTACTTTAAAGTTATGAAGTCATTTTCTGAGAAGCAACTGCTTTCAAGTTAAAAATAGTTTAACATTTTAAATTCTTGTGGTCTTAATTTTTTCGTTCAGTGTACTTTTAGATGAGTACAACATCTATTTCAGCTTTTGGGGGAATTGTTAAAATTTTTTCAGCTTAATAGGGTTATTTGAGGCTCTTATATTTCAGGTCATTAATTTTAATGGTTAAGACTGTGTTATATGGCATTTTCTGGAGGTGAAGGTGCATACTGATAATTCTACTCATGTACAAGGAAACATCATTTTCCTAGATAAAGACAAACCATTACTTTAAATTCAGAAACATTTAGATTCTAAGGCTCTGCTACCATTTCCTTTAAGGGACCATTAGCCTCAATGTATGGAATAATAGTTCACCATTTTGTTCCCTCATATAATTCATTCAGAGAAATAGAAATCTGCTAAAAACATATAGCTGGATTTATGGGTCACCTGTTACTGTAATGCAATAGGAAGAGTTTCTAATTAAACTGGAATAAAGAGAAAATAAAGGAACTTATGAAACAATGGCCCATTTTACATTTCAGATAGTACCAGAAAGTTACCTAATTATTAACATTTCAGATCTGTTCTTCATGTGCCAAAACTTTTGGCACATGCCAATAGATAAGCCAAAAGCTACTCAAGCCACCCAAAACACTGAAGCCAATTGTTTTTCATATTTTAGATCCTAAGAAATTCTGGAATTTGGTGATTTCTTAAGATGAAAAACTCAATTTGAGCAGTTTCAGTCCAGAGAGACATTTGAAAATATGAGAACAGAGTATATACTAAGTGTAAGTACTCCCAAGGCATCCCTTTTGGTATGGTGTTCACTCACATATCCTTCCTGGCCTTCCTGTGGACTCATGCTTATATATAATTTTAAGGAAGATAACCTTTTAGAAAAATAATAAAATTGGTAAAATGATTTATACTGATAATCAAGAAGTAGATCCTTGAAAATGAGGAGTCCTGTACCTTAGCCTTCCTACCCACCAAGGTTGCTCTACTGTCATCATAATCCATCCTTCCTCTGTCTCTCAGACATTCCATACTGAAGCACCATCAGTTGTCTGAGTCACAATATATTCTTAGTCTGATAATTGGTCTGCAACAGATCTGAGGAAGTGGTGAGATATACAGATAAACTGGTGCTCTTGACTTTGTTGTTTCCTTTCTTTAGATGTATTTTTTTAAACTGCTTATTAGAGAACTCTCATATGATCTTTGCCTGTTCTAGACAGTTTCCACTTTTACTAGTACTTGCATTAGTATGGTAAATTTACTATAACTGATGGACCAAAACTAATATATTATTATTATTAGCTGAAATGGGCTTCATACTGACATTTACCTTGTATTATATAGTTTTATAGATTTCAAACAATGCATAAGGTCATGAACTACTGTTAGAGTCCAATAAAGCATTTTTAATTCCAACCAATAATAAATAAAGTTCCACAGCCCAGCTAACACTGGATAGCCCATGTTTGGGATTGTAGCCATTCTAATTGGCTTGTTTCAGCTCTCTTGCTGTTTCCTATCAATATACAGTGCTGAATCTCTCCTGCAGCATTGGTTACCATCTGTACATGTGCATTTTTAGAAAGCGTCTATCTCTTCAGAACTTTTGAGACAGTTGAGTTCCCAGTTTAACTTACAGCTATGTTTTAGGTGTTCTTTATATATTTTAGATGCAATTACGTTATCAAATATGTGTTCTACAAATATTCCCTCCCTTTTCATCAACTTATTCACTTAAAACTTTTCACAGAACAGAGTTTTTAATTTTAACAAATTCCAACTTACCAATCTTTTATTTTGGTGATTATTCATCCTGCCTTATATATTAAGAGCTCACTATTGAACCCAAAGTCGTCGAAATTTTTCCTGTTATCTTCTTGAAAAATGATAAAGTTTATGTTGTAATTTAGATCTAGAAGCCGATTTGTGTGTTATCTCTCTCTCACTGTGTGTACATGTGCGTGCGTGTGTGTGTGTGTGTGTGTGTGTGTGTGTGTGTGTGTGTGTGTGTGATTGATAAGGTTTGTATACTAGTCTGTTTGTACTGTCATAATGAAATATTCTAGACAACAGGAATTTTTTGTATTCATCTCAGAGTTAATTTAAATATAATCAAGTTTCTGGTTGGGGCATGATTTTCTGGTGAAGGCTCCCTTCTTGCCTTACAAGTGACAATTTCTTACCATGTTCTCACCATGACAGGATTCTATTGGACTAAGATTTCACTTAAATGACTTTACTTAACTATAATTACCTCCCAAAGACCCTGTCTCTAACTGTAGTTAGATGAGGGATTAAGGCTTAAGTCTGGAGATGTAAGCCTGGACATCTGAAGGTATTTTTACTGTAGGTTTTGACCCATAGTTTCAATGTCCATCTATTCAAATCAAGCAGAGAAAGACTTTATAAGGAAATATTCCCATGGAAGTTCTCTCTTTCCTCTACCTTGTTGGTTTCTACCTGATACACCTCCAAATACTTGATTGCTGGTTACTTTAGCCTTTTTATGCATGCTGGAAAAGCAAGTGTCATGGTACAAGCATAGTTATTTGTTTTAAACTCCTCTGCCTAGAGAATTTACAGCAGCAATTTCTAGGAAGTGAGTTGCCTGAAGAAGGCTGACTACCTGTCTGACTTCAAATTTGCCTTTCATACAGATTTTAGACATGAATTTGTTGTCACTGTGAATGTCCAAACAAGGAAAATCAAGTGGCAAGAGACAAAACACCAACATTGCTAGTCTGGACACAAGGATTCTGAGTCAAAGAAAGATATAAACCATCCAGGAGCTGTCCATCCCCTTGGAGGATAACACAGCACCCAGTGTTGTACCTATCTTGCTAGCCTCAGAAACCAAAGCTAGGCCTTAAGCAGCTTCTGATCCAGAAAAGATAGGAGTACTGAGAAGGACAGATTAGTTCTCAGATAGTGATGAGGTGAGCATGATGTTATATTAAGGAACTAAAATGACCAGATCACAAAAAAAATGTGGAATAGCAAGAAAGAGAAGCAGGGAAATAAAGGGATTTTTAGTGGCTCTTCTTACTGATTCCAATATACAAAGGTTTCAAAGAAGTATATGTATGGGAGACAATGGATTTTCTGTTAGAAAAATAATTTCACACATCAGTACATGCTGTGGGATGGTCTGTAT
Source organism: Peromyscus californicus insignis (assembly GCF_007827085.1). Classification (NCBI taxonomy): domain Eukaryota; kingdom Metazoa; phylum Chordata; class Mammalia; order Rodentia; family Cricetidae; genus Peromyscus; species Peromyscus californicus. The sequence continues at coordinate 44,178,992 of NW_026294491.1, read as the reverse complement.
GTCAAATGTGTTGCTGATTGATCAATGAATAAATCACTGATTGGTCAGTGGCCAGGCAGGAAGTATAGGCGGGACTAACAGAGAGGAGAATTGAGAGAACAGGAAGCTGGGTGGGAGAGACACTGCCAGCCGCCATGATGAGAAACAGCATGTGGAGATGCCGGTAAGCCACGAGCCATGTGGCAAGGTATAGATTAATGGAAATGGATTAATTTAAGCTGTAAGAACAGTTAGCAAGAAGCCTGCCACGGCCATACAGTTTGTAACCAATATAAGTGTCTGTGTTTACTTGGTTGGGTCTGAGTGACTGTGGGACTGGCAGGTGAGAGAGTTTGTCCTGACTGTGGGCCAGGCAGGAAAACTCAAGCTACAAGTACAGAAATATGCATAGAGATAAAATCTCTAAGAAAATAATATGTGGGAAATTATAATAAACTTTCCAACCGACCAAATGAAACTTTGAGCAAATGTGAACTTTATAAAAATCAACAAAAAGAAAGAAAAACAATAAAATAATTGTGTAAAAATAAATGAATAAAGTAAAAAGAGGAGAAGTTTAAAACAATTGTATGGATAAAAAATTTAACTAGTTGAGTTGCTACCATAAACATGTGTAAACCAAATTTTCCGATTTAGATTCAAAGCACAGCTATATGATTACTTTACTATTTTTATAAGAAGCAAAAGAGTTCTTAAAAAGTAGAGGCTAGTAAGTACCTGGCAGATATGGTGAAACTGAAATCTGGGCAGGCAAAATTAATACTAAATGAGACTGAATTTTAAGTTTAGACCATGAATAGGTGGAAGAGAGATGGGATGTAGTATAACGACAAGGGGTGCAGTGCATGTATTTTATGTGTGATCATCATTAACCTTAAACCATTACTTATGCGCAGATTAAGCTTCAAAGATTCAAGAAGGCATCAGTTTGTCATAACCCAATGAACTAGGTATCAGACTTCCACTTTAAAACTAGGAATGCCAGAGAAAAATAGTAGGACATTTCTCTTATATTTCCATTCATTTTTTTAGCATGTATTCATTGTGCAAAATACTGAGTTTCATCATACCATTTTGCCCCACCTTGGCCACTATTCCCTATCCTCTTCTCAAATAGGATCCCTGCTATTTTCATGCTTTTATTAAAACACAGATTCCACATCTAAATACAATGGGCTATTTCTGTTTTTGAACCTAGTTGATTTCACTAAACACAATGATTTTTGGTAACATCTCTTTTCTTACCAAAAAAACATATAAAAGAAAGAAACTGAACACAAGTCAAAGACTAAGTGAATGGGATATTCCATAAATACAACAAGGAAAAATATATCTCTACTATCTAGACAATAAATAAAGATGAGGAAGCATTTCTGGAAGACACCGATAACCGAGATATCCAGGCATAGATGAAGCAAAAATCCCAAGCCTCCAGCATATAAGTAAGCTAGAATCCCAGCTCAGACTGCACACACTACCCACATATCACACCACACACACACACACACACACACACACACACACACACACACACACACACACACACACACACACACATACACAGAGGCAGGGGAGGAAGGGAGAGAGAGAAATAGCATAGAAAATTGCCTATCAAAACAGTATACATTTAACATAAAAACAAAGTATTTCACAAAAATTCATAACCATTTGCCCATCTTTATACATTTCCAACCCAAACTAACACTATCTGCATGGTATTTGAAGAATTTCAAAGCAAGAATTGCTGATAAATGTTTGCAAATTGTAAATGCTCTGAGTCTCTGATGACATGAGGCATATTATTTTTGAAAATATTTTTAGGAAAGAAAAACATTAAAGATAGAAACAACAATTATAGTAGCAAGCCCCTATTTGCAAAGAAACAACAAAAAACCTCTAGTGAAGACAAGAAAAACCATAAAAGATACAATAATGTTCTTAATGATTTCAGATGTTAGAGTTATTAAACCCATAAAATAGTGTGGGTTATTAAGTTTATAAAAAAATTCAGACGGAGTGAAAAAAATAATATGAAGCAAAGAGAGTGAGCTGGTTAGATTTTTGTCAGCTTGACACGAGCTGGAGTAATTTGGGAAGAGGAAATCTCAAATGAGAAAATGACTGAGTCAGATTGGCCAATAAAGCAAGTCTGTGGGATAGGGCAAGATCATGGCAATGGAGGCAGCGCCACCTGTAGGTAGGTGGTCGTGTGTGGCATAAAAAAAGAAGCTCATGAGTAAGCCATGAGGAGCAGCCCAATAAGAAACATTCTTCTATGTTCTCTACTTCAGTCCCCAACCTTAAAGTTCCATCATGAGTTCTTGCTCTAACTTCCCTCAAAGACGGACTGAACCTTCCAAGTGCAATAAATCTTTTCCTTCCCAAGTTGCTTTTGATAATGGTCTTTATTACAGCAATAGAAAAGGGAAATAGGATAGAGACTTCATATAATTTATTAAATCTGAAGACAGCCAAAGGTGTAATGTGGACAACAATTTATTTATATATACATTCCCATATGTACACATGAATAAGTGTGCATGTTTCACACAGTACTGATACTATACATTACAGTCTAATTACAGAACTTCCAAACAATTTTATTAAAGTATTTTATTTATTCGTTGATAATTTTGTATGTGTACATACTATATCAAGAGCATTTCCAACCCAAATTACCCCTCCCACTCTAGCTGAGCCCTCTTCTAAATGCTTCTCTCTCCTGCCTTCATACCTTCTTTAAAAAATTATAACTATAAACTATCTAGTGCATGCACATGTGAGGCCTTTCATGGAAGCATGGGAAACCTATCACTCAAGGAAAAGTGGCTCTCCTAGCAGCCATCAACTGTCAATACCTGGGATAGAACCACATGACTCTCTCCCCAGTGCATGATGGGATACTAACTGAATCAATTCTATGCAAGTCTCCCTCAGGTAAAGACAGCTGTTTTGAGTTCATGAATGCAATAGCCACAAAACATCCAGAATATGATATTTTACAGCATCCTTTCCCCATCCTCAGACTCTTGCATTCTTTTCTGCCTCCTCCTCCATATTCATTGGACCTGGGTGCAAGACATTCATAGAAATGGCCCATTTAGATCTCAGCACTAAAAGGCATTTATTCTTTGCACTTTGACTAATTCTGAGTTTCTGTGTTGAGTGTTCCTCACTGCATAAAGAGACTTCTCTAACTAAGTTGAAAGAACTAACCTATGGGTAAAGACTTAACTATTAAAGAAGGAAGTTTGACAACATATCTCTCAGTAAGTTCTTTCCTAGGGCATATAATCTCTCCATTCCTGGAATCCTAGCCAGGTTTAAAGTATCAGGAATTAATTCCCTCCATTGGAGTAGGCCTCAAATCCAATGAAAAGGTGTTTGGTTACCCCAAACGGCCATTCTTACTATAATGCCAGTAGCTACACATTGCCTACCATGTAGGTATTGTAGTAGGCAAGGTCAACCACTGGGTTTATCAGTGGATAATCTTTCTCCTCTAGTAGCTTGTATAGCACCTTCTGGTACTACAGCTTTCTGGATGGTCAACAAGGAGGGATAATCCAAATCACTTCCAGCTCAAATTCTTGATATCCTATAACAAAAATGTGTAGTGGCTTCAACAATAGGGTCTCACTTAGCTAGGCTGGGCAACCAAAATCAAAGACTTGGTTTGGGGAGGCTTCTGGGGTCTTCCTGACCTGTGACTCCTAGAGAGGTAAGTCATGATTGGCACTGGGACTTTCACTTAATGATCCATGTCTTTTAAAGAAAACGTGTTATCCCATGCAGAGTACCTCCACATAAACTACTTTAAAATATATATTCGTTTAAGGCTTTTTTTTACACATCCTTAGTTTTTATTGCCCCTGCCATCTCCCTCATATTCCCAATCCAACTTCTGTTTAAATCTTTAGCCTCCAATATTTCCCATCTACTTTTATATCACACTTTCAACTAATCCTTCATTCATTTCAGGCTCATTTCCCTCAATGCTTTCATATTCCCTCTCTAGCTTCCTGACACAGAAACACTCCAAATTAAATATACAAATATAAAAATTTTGAATTAAGGTTTACATATGAGAAAGAATAAGCACCATTTTTCTTTCTGGATCTGTTTTACTTCCCTTATTATGTTGTGTCAAGTTCCAACCAAAAATAATCTCATTTTTTTACAGCTGAATAGGATTCCATTTTGTACATGTTGAACATTTTCATTATCCTAAGTCCTATCTGTTGAGAACTGAGCAGTAATGAACATAGATGTGCAAATATCTCTGTTGTAGAACATAGAGACATCTGAGTAAAGTATGAGGAGTGTTATATAGTTGGATCACATGATAATTCTATCTTTATATTTTGGGAAACCAATCAGATTTTTAAAGAAAAGAATATAAATGAGTGAAATTTATTATTTTTTATCAAAAAAGCAAACTAATTTGCTACCAATAAATCTCTGCAATTTTTACTTAAATTTATTTTAACCAATAGTTTAAGACATTTAAAAAATGTACATATTTGTTCTGGTTAATTTCATGTCAACTTGACACAAGCTAAAGTCACCTGAAAGAAGGGAACCTCAACTGAATAAATGTCTCTGCTGTAGGGCATATTCTTAATTTAGTGATTGATTGGTGAGGGCTTAGTCCATTGTGGGTGGTGCCATCCCCAGGGAAGCTGGCTGAGCTAGCCATGAGGAGCAAGCCAGTAAGTAGCACCCCTCCATGGCCTCTGCATCAGCTCCTGCCTCAAGGTTGCTGTCCTTCCCTGTGTTCCCACCCTCACTGCTTTTCAAGATGAACTGTTAGATGGAATTGTGAGTGAAGTAAACCCTTTCTTTAGGCCATGGTGTTTCATCACAGCAATAGAAACCCTAACTAAAACAATATTAAATATATTGAAACTCAGTATTCCACAAAATGTAATGGTAAATAATCAGGTTATCAGGTTATAAATTTTGAGATACTAGTCAGTAATTAAGCTATGTTGTGTGTAAATGCATGTGTGTGTGTGTGTGTGTGTGTGTGTGTGTGTGTGTGTGTATATATATATATATATATATATAAAGGAGGAGAGAGAAAAAGCACAGATCCAAAACAATGTAGAATATACATTACCTCTAACCATATATTGCATTAATTAAAACTGGTATTATGCCAGTCAAGAAGTAAGCCTAGTTCTATATAGATAAAACAATTTTTAAAAATCCACTTCTGATATGACATAAGTGAAGGAAGAAACCACGATTGAAATTCCAAAGCATTTAGAATTCAATAATAAAATTTCTATACATAATGAAAATATACTGGTGCTTGTCTCACACTAGCATTCAGGATGCTAAAACAAGAGAATTATCAACCCAAAGTCCTGCTTTGGCTACAAAACAAGACCCTGATGTAAATGAACAAAAACAAATACAAAAGGAAAAAAACAAACAAACATGAGTTTCACTGCCTTCAAAACTCAGGAGAATTTTACCAGCAAATAATACTACATTCATGGAGGGGAGATTTTAATGTGTAAAGCATTTGGCAGGCAAGGCTGGCACTCTGATTTCAGCTCCCCAGAACCCTTGAAAAAACCAGATCAGTAGCATAAATATCTTCAATCCCAGTTTATTCCTACTTACCTTGATATGAACAGTGCAGACAGTAGAGTCTCTAAAAGCTAGCAAGGAATGGAAGTGAGCTAGACTGGCTATAAATAACAATAGAGATGGTCTCAATCAAGGTAGAGGTTAAAGATTGGCACTGACTCCCACAAGCACACCATAGCATGCATGCATATACCCAAACCAATATTAGAATATAAATATGAAAATATGCACACACACACACACACACACACAAACACACACACACACACACACACACACACACACACACACAGATAGAGAGAGTTAGAGAAATAGAAATAGAGAGCACACACAGAGCAAGAGAGAGGGAGAGAGACAGACAGAGAGAGAGAGAGTTATAACATTCCCTTAATAATTTTTCTCTCCTGCTTCATTTAAAACTAATTTTCCTCTAACCCACAGTTATTTTCCTGGAAAAAAAATCTCATTGTGGGTGCATACAATATATGCATAATGTAGCTCTTATGTTCGTAAGCACCACAGATGGCTATGTTTCCTTTCTGAAGTCAGAAAACCCACACCCTTTGATATACATTCACACATAGCAACTCGTAACTACTGGTACTTCAAAAGTTTTAGTAGGTTCCCTCCTCCATGATATAGGCTGCCTTCCTTCATCCAGGCAAGATCCTCAAGGCTAGGAAGCATGCAAATTTGCTTGCCTTGTGGAATTGCATGGCATCCAGGAGTTCTCTTTAACCTGGAGTGATAGAAAGGTTGTTGTAGGTATCTGGGCCAGCTTCTCCAAATAAGGAAGCTGTGACTACAATCTGTCAGATGCACTAAGGGTTAGAAGACATGCATATTAATGAATGACACATCTGGCCTGCAGTAGCTTTTCTATTTCGGGTTTCTTTAAAATGAAACTTCTGGGTCTTCACATTGATTTTAAAGTAGCTTCACAGGAAGGTGCTGGCTCTTCAAAACCTTGTAATTATATATATTCTTTATTACTGGTTGCAAAAAAAAAATCAAACAAAAAACAGCCAAGAAGATAAATTGAGACTACAGAGACTGCTACTCAGCAGTTAAGAGCTCCTGTAAAGGACTCAAGTTTGTTTCGGAGCTCCTCTCTGTAACTCCAGCTCCAGGGTATCTAGCGCCCTCTTCTGGCCAAAGAAGACACTGCACTCATGTGCACAAATACCCCATGCACACAGGGACACACACATATTTTAAAACCCCAAAAGCAGAAATGAGAAGCCTCCTTATAAGCTGCTGGCCAGAGGAGTTCAAAAGACTCCCAAGCTGTTATTGGCTACTGCTGCTGCCCCTGGTTTTTTCTCAGAGGTTGAAACAGATTCTTCTCTCATACAATATATCCCAACCACAGTTTCCTCTCCCTCCACTCTTCCTAGCCACTTCTTCTCTCCCCAAGATTCACTCCCGCTCTGCTTCCTCTTCAGAAAAGTGCAGGCCTCCAATAGGTAACAACCAAACAGGACAAACCATGATACAATAAGACAAGGCAAAAGCCCTCTTATCAAGGCTGGACAAGGCAACCCACCATATAGGTGGAGAAAAGTCTCAGGAGCAGGCAAAAGAGTCAGAGACACATCTGCTCTCACTGCTAGGAGTCTCACAAGAACACCAAGCTAACAGCCCTAACATACACACGGAGGACCGGGTAAAGACCCATGCGGGCTCGTGTTTGCCACTTCCGTCTCTTTGAGCCCATATGAGGCCTGCGTAGTCGATTTGGTGGGCCAGGTTCTCCCAGAGTCCTCCATCCCCATTGACTCTTACAATCTTTCCTTCTTGTCTCCTATGGGTTCCCAGTCTCCAAGGAGAGCGACCTCCAATTTAAACACTCTGCACAATGTCCGCTGCTGGAGGAAGCCTCTCTAATGACGACTGGACAAGGAGCCCAACCTAGGTCTCTGGACTATCTGGTCTCCGGTTTCTGGCCATCCAGGCAGTTGTAGGGCATGGACTGCATCTTGTGGGGTGGGCCTCAAGTTACACAAAACCCTGGTTGACGACTGCCACATGTTCTGTGCCATCATTGCCCCAGCGTATCTTGTAGGCAGGAAAGATTGTAGGTGGAGCGTTTTGTGGCTGGGTTAGTGTCTAGATTTCTTTTCATAGCCTCCAGATAACTGCTGTGAAATACTGAGACTTTCAGAGTACGACTTGTGGCTTAGAGGAAAGTTATATTTTTTTCCTTACAAAAGTGAAATGGGAACAGAAAATGCTAGCTTTCTGGTCACGACAATGGGAGGTGCACTTACTGTTCTTTGCAGATATTTTATCTGACTTGAGAATGACTCTCTTCCTACAAAGGACCGGGAGATAAGTTCTCACACATGAACTTTATGATTAAAAAAAATGAATCATTTACAGAGGAAAATTGGCCAAAAGTAGGCGAAAGAGTAAGGAAGTCAGTTGGTTTGAAGGCTTGGGTAGTTTGTTATTAGTGTTGATCTGTTGTTTTAGTCCATTTAAATAATTATGTAAAGTGAAGTGAAAAACAGCATTGTATTTCCCTTTGGTTAAAATAAATCTTTTTGTAGTGACATATTAATATATATATAGAAAGAATATTAAAAATAATATAGCCAATACAACTCTAGAGTAGGATAAATTGCAATTTTGTTATTGCAAATGGGTTTCTTGCATTTGGTATGCAATGGTAATCTGTGTGCTTACTACATGCGAGAGTGTGTGTGTGTGTGTGTGTGTGTGTGTGTGTGTACTGTGTATGTGTGTATTTGTATATGTGTGTATTAACTCATCTCCCTCTGCTCTTCTCCATTTATTTATTCAAATGCTACTATTTCTTGACTTACTGCACACTGGCATTTCCTGTGTTATATACCAGAAAAACCGTGATGAATAAGATCATGTCCTCATCTTGTAGATTGCTTCATCTCTTGGGACAGGCTGTGGCAATGTACACACACAGGAACCCGATGCTAGCCAGGCCAGAAGACGAGTCTCACAAGAAGGTGGTTTATAATCCAGAGGCTACAGTATGGAGGCAGGCAACCCAGAATGGGCCAGGGAGCAGAGGAGTGTGTGGGGAGACAGCCCAGAGAAGCCTGAGCAGCCCAGGAGCACTGGTGTGAATTCTTGGTAGAAGTTCATCAAAGGACTGAATTACAGATGGCAGGAAACAGAAAGGAAGAGCTGAGGTAGTCAGTTTACAGCAGCCTCGCTGAGGCATCTGGTGCAGAGAGAGCAAAACAATTAAATCACTGATGGTTCTGGAGCAGAGAGAAAGAATAGTTAGGTTCAAGATAGCCAAAATGGGTTTTTCTTTTTCTTTAAATCTGGTAGTAAAGGTACAGTAGAAATAAACACTTAAAAAAGTCATTTGCAAAGAACAGCAGAAAAGATGCTGGAGTGAGGTTCTTGGATGTACTGGGTCCGTGAACCCTACGGCCTCTCCAGCTTGCGAACTCTTCCTCGACAGCAGCTTTGGCTTAACAGAATCACGCAACTCAAAACAAAGCCGTGATGCAGTTTCAAGGATCGATAAAATGTGACCAGCCAACAGAGATGGCGTGACTGAGTGAATTTCAGGGGCAGTATGATTTCAGCACTTACACCATATTCTGACTTCACGCAGAAATAACAACTTAAAAAAAGTTTCAATACAAACTGAAAATTTACATATGCCTGAAGAATATGAAATATAATTAGAAGCATTTTGAAGACAAGGGGAAATGTTATTTTGACTATAAATCTGCATGATTTGCTATATTATAATTCAGTGTATCAGTCAGGGCATTGTGTAATCAAGGAAACGATGTGTCTTTTGGTCAGTTAGAGAGTGGTCATATTGCATGTTAATGCAACTATAAATACACATGGGCAGGCAAAATTTAAATTCCAACAGATCAGAGTTTAAGGCATAGAAGTCCTCTGCCTTTTCCTACTAATTGAGAATATTGGTAACAAAAAATATGGATTGTTTTCAAAAGCTGCGACCCATTTAGCAACTAATTTTCTAACCCTTAGAAAAATCTGTCATTTAAAATAAGTTGAATGCTACAACCTATGCAGTAGAAATGACAAGTAATTGCTTTTTAAAAACCAATCTGTGGCATTTCAGAGATAAAAACACATCTTTGTTAGTAGAAGTGAAATTCTACCATTTATTCTGTTGGTGGTAATTTTCTGATAATTAGGTAATCTAGTGAAATGTTATGTGTCTCCTCGGGCTCTGTGAAAATGCAGTATAAATCTTGTTCTCAAAGGTAATTCACTTGCATGTCTCTATGAGAAATTTTAAAAAGTAAGCAAATTTAATCAGAATTCAGTCTGTGTTCATGCATGATAATTGAAATTTCTTTATTTTTTAAAAGAATAAACTTTGGCCTTTATCCTGTTATAGAACAGTTTCCTTGAAATTAATAAATATATTCAGGACATAAACCATTTGAAGAATGAAGTAATAATTGCACAATACATCAACTACTTTTATTATTTATTAAAGACTATACTGAAAGAAACCTTACTGAACTAATTTTATTATAAACTAATGATTTGATAATAAAATGGATGCACCTAGACTGTTGCTTCTAATCTGAAATCTTTAAAGCCCAATGAAGGATGATGTCTACACCATAAATCATTATTTGATTAAAGGCAATTTATCATTTGTAAAACATCACTCTGTGTTTGAGAAGTAGTTCCTGCCTTCCTCTCTACTTGTCTTCACAACGTGTCTCCTTCAAAATTGTGTATGGTCCATTTGAGCAAATACCTGCGTTGGGATCTTTCCTGGTACTTGCAACAATCATCTAAATGTTAAACTGTGGTGAATACTTACTGAGCTCAGTTATTACTCCCATAAATTTAAACCTAATTTTCCTCAATTCAATTTTGTTTCTAATGCAATGCTTGGTGTTATCATGATGAAAATTTTAGGATAGAATAATCATTTTCTTCTCACATAATTTTAAAACCTAGGAGTACTATTTATGAGAGGAACATAAGCATTCTCAACAAAGTTGCCCACAAAATATAAAACTATTTTTTAAGCTCTGGCATTTTGCATTACATTGTTGAGGGAAGGCATTAATCTATCAATTTTAATTTTTGAAAAAATATTACTATAGAAATTTTCAAGATGATAGTATATTGGTTGTTTTAATGGGGTAATAGTATTGTAATAGTCCTCAAACTGCTTTGTTTTCTGCTTTTAACTTGTATTGCCACATGTCAATTGTAATACTATTGAGACCAGTGTAACATTTCCACACTTAGAGCTTTAGATCTGCCCAGTCCCATTTTCTTCCACTTTGGTGTATTATTGTCTTTATTGGTACAAACATTTTCTGTTCATTTTACCTTAACTCAAGTTCCAGGTTTCATGACATCTTCCTGATGCACTGGTGCAACATTACCTGTGTGCACTTGGAAAATCAATCCTCCTTTCTGCTCTCTTCTCCATTTGTAAATTTATCAACAATCCTCTGTGGTCTCTCCCTGAGCATGCTCACTGCATTGTCTGGGGAAAAAAAATAGGCAAATGTTACTGCTTTCACAAACATTATACCATCCTACACTTTCCTCGGTATTTTAAGAATCAGTACCCCTCTTCCAGAACCAATTTTTGCCTAAAATACAGACCAAAGACAGAAGAAAGGGAGATAGCCAAGTACTAGTGAGCTTCAAGATTTTATGATAATTCACTTGGTATGGAGAAGGCTTTGAAAAGAATTTTCTCTGTCTTTCACTCAAGCGTTAATTCAACATTTGATCACATTTACTAAGTATCAGATCTTTAGAAGTTCTTGGTATATATAATATTGAACCATAGATACCAATCTGACATTATATTAAAAAATATTCATGAATTTAAATCTTGAATTTCATCACACAGTTGATATTTTGCTCATTTCAAAATTTTCAAAGTTAGTTTGGTGGTTTATACCATGATTTAAAATCAGCGTTTTAGACCTTTTTAAAAATGCAATTTCTTGAGTTTCATGCTCTGGCAGTTTTAGTGTGGAATTAGCCCAAGGTAGTTTTACAGCAATAAGAGGTGTCTTATTGGAGAAGGCTTCTCATATTTTACCACTTATTTTTTTATTTCCTACTCCAAAACAATTGAAAGTGTAGAAAAGAAACTACACCCAAGGGTATAGCTCTCAAGTTTGATCTGAAACTACTGGGATATACATTCTTTAGTTTTTAAAAAAATAATATTCCTTCTGTTCTCTCACTAGAAAACCATTGTGTTGGTTATAAAAGGAATTCATATGCACCTAAGGTTTTGAATTGTTATTTAATGTGAAGGAGATGTCTAGCTGACTCTCACAACTTTATTGCCACCCTGTGAGTACAATTCCAAGTTACAAGGCAAGCATAAAAGCAAGGAACAGGGAGGAAGCCAGCATTGTGGCCTAGGAAGACAATTGTGGAGTTGCTTGCAAGTCAAATGTGTCTTTTTAATTTAGATTTCTTGGTAATGGTGATTTAAAATTGTTGTAACAGCATGATCATAGACCAACCTGTGTCAGGAGTAAAGGACTGTGTATTATTTATGTCTTTTTTATTATGGATGCTTTTTATTCTACCATATGTGAAGTGCTTTTAAAGTGTGCTTCCAGCAATGTTGAAAACTCTATTATGTGCTACATCAGTTCTTTCCTTCAGATGAGGAACATGAACAAATGAGGTGATGGGTACCATAATTCACATTTCTGTGATATACGGAGAATGATAACACAACCTAAAACCTCCATCGTGAGCCTCACTTTTATCTATGAAGAAAGTATGAAAACTCTTGCCATGGTATTGGCAAGCGAATGATATAATTTGCTATGTAATGGTTAGTTGACATGCATCCTAACAATGTAAACTAGTTTTAATTAAGTATAAGATTATATTATCAGCAGCAATTTAGACTGGTCAATGATTCTATTGTCTCATGTAACAAACAAAGAAAAAGAATTTGGTGTAGTGGTGTTCAAAGATGATCAGCCCTAAAGCTGGAAATATCAAAGTAGATTTCCATTGAACAGTTCTAAGCCTTGGAAGACCAAGAACTATAAACAAACAGCCCCCCCCCAAAAAAAAATAGGCAACAAGAGTTAATTAAAATTATGACTGAAACTGCTGAAATAGAATGGAATATATATAATTAATGAAATGAAGAATTAGTTCTTTGAAAAAAATTAACAAGATTGTATTGGCAAAATTATTAAGGCCACTCCACGCAGTTAAAAGGAAGATTTATTTAGTGGGTAACTTACAAATGAAGGGATAGGTAGGTTGCGGGATCTGGGGAAGGTGTATCACAGTCCAGCAGTGTTCTCTGGAGCTCTGCTCGGTCAACCTCCACTGTCTAGGGTCCAGGAACAGAGAGAGCACTCCCCATCTTGATCTTGGGTCTCCAGGGTCCTCCCTTGGCCCCGCCTTGTAGTTGTGACAGTTGTCGAAGCCTCAATTGGGGGTTGGAACTTCCAGATCAAAGCTGGAATGGCTACCCACTACAAGATTGATAAACCTTTATCTCCATTAACAATAATAATAATAATAATAATAATAATAATAATAAAGATAGTATCCATATTAATAAAGATACAGATGAAAAGAGAAACAATACAACAGACACTGAGGAAATTCAGAGAACCCTCAAGACAAATACCTCTATAACATCCAATGAGATAGACTCCTTAATTAAAAAATCTCTCAACTAAAATAAAACCCAGGACCAGAGAAATTAACGCATTATTCTAACTGATTCCAAGAACTAGAAACAATACTCCTGAAACTATTCCACATAATAGGAAACTAAGAAACATTTCCAAATACGTTTTGCAAAGTCAATATTATCATCATATCAACATTAGACAAAGGCCCAACAAAAGAAAATTACAAGCCAATATCTCTGATGAACATGGATGCAAAATATTTCAACAAAATACTTGCAAACTGAATTCAAGAACAAATAATAAAGATCATTTACCATGATCAAGTCCACTTCAGTCGAGAGATGCAGGGATGGCACAACATATATGTAAGTGAATAAGTGAAAGTGACTACATTAATAGACTCAAAGACAGAAAGTACAGTTATCTCATTAAATGCAAAAAAAAAAAAAGCCTTATGACAAAATCCAACATCTCTTCATGATGAAAGTACTAGAGAATCAATGAATGCAGGTGACATACCCCAACATAATAAAGGAAATATACAGCATACCCACAGTGAATATCAAACTAAATGGAGAAAAGCTCAAATCATTTCCATTAAAGTGAGGAACAAGACAAGGAGATTCACTCTTGCTGTTCCTGTTCAACAAAGAGCTTAAGGTCTTAGCTAGAGCAATAAGACAAATGAAGAGATGAAGGGGATACATATAGCAAAGGAAGAAGTCAATATACCCTTTTTTTTCTTCAATTCTATTTCAGTAGTGTCAGCCCTGATTTTGATGAACTCTTCTTGCCTACCTTTTAGCTACTTATATTGTTCTTTGTCTTAAGACTTTGGATAAATCATTAACTTTTTAATCTGAGATGTCTCAATTGGTTTTTTTTGTTTGTTTATTTTAAAAATTTTTATTCATTTTACATGCCAATCACAGATACCCCTCTCATCTTTCTTCCCACTCCCCCACTGACTAATGCCCCCAGACTTATCCCTCATCCCCTCCTCCAAAATGGTAAGTTCTCAGAAACTTAGTGCTATACATTTTTCTTTTAGGACTGCTTTCCCTGTCTCATATAGGTTTTGTTCTGTCCTTTTTCCATCTCCATTCAATTCTAGGAATCTTTTTTTTTTTAAACTCTGTCATGAATTCTTCCTCGACATGGCTATCATATAGTAGTATGTTGCTTAGTTTCCATTTATCTATATGCTTTCTATACTTTCTACTATTGATAGCCATCTGTAGCTGTATAAAACATAGCGGGGTGTGGTTTTAATTTTCCTATATTTGTTGAGACTTTCTTTATCTACTAATATGTAGTCAATTTTGGAGAAATTTCTAAGGGCTCCTGAGAAGAATGCATATTCATTATGCTTGGGTGGAATGTTCTGTAGATACCAGTTTGGTCCATTTGATTTATAATGTCACTTAACTCCAGAGTTTCTGTATTTAGTCTTGTTTTTCCCAGATAATGACTCTATCAGTGAAAGTAAAGTATTTAAGTCACCCACTCTCACTGTGTTGGTGACAATTAGTTTTAGATCAAACAGCATTTCTTTTATGAATTTGTGTGCCCCTGTATTTGGTGTATATGTGTTTCAAATTGCATTATCCTTTGTGGATTTCTCCATTAATGTGGATAGAATCCCTTATCTCTTCTGACCATTTTTGGTATGAAGTTTACTTTATTTGACACTGAAGTAGCTAAGCTTGCTGGTCTATTTAATTTAGCTTGAATACCCTTTTGAATCTTCTTATATTAAGGTGATGTCTATGATTGATTGTGAGGTGTACTTCTTGGAAGCATCAGAAAGATGGATCCTGTTTCTAATCCAATCTGTTAGCTCATGTCTTTTTATTGGGGAATCGAGACCATTACTATTAAATTAATCATGAAAGATTTTTATTAGTTTCTGTCATTTAGATGACTTGTGGTGTTTTCTCAGATCTCTTTTGATTAATTATCCTGGATTTTCATTTGTTCCCTGTGATCATTTGGGTGTGTTTATCCATCTCTTCAGATTGAATTGTTCCTTCTAATATTGTCTATAAAGACAGACTAGTAGTTATACATCCTTTAATCTATATTTATCATAGGCAGCTTTTATTTCTCAATTCTAACTTTTCAATTTTAATACATAGTTTCTCTGAGTTTAATAATCTGGGTTGACAGTCATGGCTTTGCAGGACCTTGAACGCATTTTCCCAGGCCTCTGTCTATAAAGGTTTCTGTTGGGTAACCCAGGGTTACTCTAATTGTTAGCAACACCTTCTCTTTATTCTGTGTGTTTAATGTCTAAACCACAACGTTACCTAGAAATTGTCTTTCCTGTCCTTGCCTGTTTGGTGTTCTATAAGCATCTTTTGTTTTGTTTGGTTTGGTTTTGGTTTTGGTTTTTTCAAGACAGGGTTTCTCTGTGTAGTTTTGGTGCCTGTCCTGGATCTCGCTCTGTAGGCCAGGCTGGCCTTGAACTCACTGATCTGCCTGGCTCTGCCTCCTGAATGCTGGGATTAAAGGCATGTGCGACCACTGCCCAGCTTCTATAGGCATCTTATATAAGGCAACAGCATCTATTTCTCTAGCCTTAGAAAGTTTACTTCAGTGACTTTGCTAAAGATATACTCTATGCCTTTGCTGTGATGTTATTCTCTTTCTACACCCATAACTTGGAGATAAGATATTTTCTTGGTATCCCCAAATTTCCCCCATGTTCCAGTCATATTTTTTAACCTCTCATTGATTTTTACTGAGTGATCAAAGGCCTCTGCTATGTCTTCTTCCGTGACTCACTCTTTCGACATGACTCATTCTGTGGGCAAGGGCTCCCACTGAGATATTTTAATTGATTTGTTAGGGCTTTCATTTCTAGTATAGTTTCTGTTTGGGCTACTTTAAAAATCTAAACTATATTTTTATGTTTGGAATGGCTTCCTTGTTTAATTCAACTCTTTGTCATCTTTAAATTGTTTAACCACCATTATAATCATTCTTTTGAATTATTTGTAAGTTCTTCTGGGTCATTTTTTATGTGATTTGTACTTTTTGAAAGAGACATGTCAACTCTTTTCATGTTGTCTTAATTTCTGCATTTGGGATTTGTACACCTGGAGTTAGGTTGAGTTTTCTTTCATTTCTTGTTTAAGGCATCTTACTTTATTCATCAGGGGTGTTTACAATATTCAGAACAGAGCTAATTCATTGAAGTCATGGACTGTTTATTTCCTCTGTGTGTCTGGTATTTAGGTTTTCAGCCTCTATCCTGGATTTTCTGCTTGTCAGCTACAGTTTGGTGTCTTCAGTGGCCTGGTCAATGGTCTTAGAATAAATTTTCTCTGGCAGTGTTGACTAGTCCTAGGTCTCAAAGCATGATAGGACAACTGGAGGTGAGTCTTGAAGGAAGGGAATGGCCTTGGTCTCCAAGCCATGTGTTCTGATTGGAGGGTTCCTTGTGGAAATCAGACTGAGAACTGGTGAGTCCCAAAGGCAGGGTAAGGAGTATGGAGGAGGTCACAGTCTCCAGCAAGCTACACAGGGAATCTAGAACTAATGTGTCTCTGTACCATTTGCAAAGTTTGGAAGGTGCCTGGTGGGGAAGGACCTGTGATCTGGTGTGTCCAAACAGAAAATAGAAGGGTCTGAGAGACAGGCTTGGTCTCTGACTAGCATTCCTTGAGTAATCAAAATGGAGAGCCGCTATTAGAAATTGCCTCTGTCTCCAAGCCGTTTGGCTGGGCTAGAACATACCTGTGGGACAGGGTCTGGGATCTGGTGAGTCTCAGATAGAGGGAGACATGCCAGGTGGAGATCATGCTCCTTGACAGGTAGCCACAGGGTAAGCAGAATTGAGAGGAATAATTTTTTTTATTCCAAGAAAGGAAAAAAATGTCCAGATAGTAATGTTGACTGACTAGGTTTCAGTCATATGCTTACCATCATTAGCCAATTATTTTGCTACCAAAATTAACCAGACAACAACCTTTTGTGTATGAATGGTTGACAAAGAACATATGAGAGGCAGGGCATTGAATAATCCCTTAACATCATGGGGCACATACCTTAAAAGAAAAAGAAAAGTTTCTAGACAGATAAAACATAGATAACCACAAAATTATTTAATGAAACTTCTGACCTCTGAAGACTAGTCTCTTGCTTCTAAAGTATTAATGGAAATCAAGTTATACCTAAATGATATGATGGGTTTTGGAAAATTCAGCAGACTGAACAAGTGTGGATCATTGTAGATAAAGCACAAAGGCTTCTTATAGCACCTGTCATCATAGTATTTCATGAACATAAGCCTCAATAAACATTATTTGATCAGTATAACAAAGAAAATGTAGGTGGTTAGCAGTACAATCAGCAAATTAAATTAGATGGACTTCCTATAAAAACATGTCATGCATATTCATACAAAAACAAATAACTCAAGGGATTAATGACATTTCAAAGGGGGGAGCTAATTAGAAGGATAATTGAAAACATAATCTCATTAATGCTGATTAACTTTACAATACCTTTTAGAACAAGACTAAAAAAAGGAAATGAGAAACAGGATATGACACAGAGAAAATAACCTAACAAAACAGAGAATAATGTCGCATGTGAAATTGTCTTATATTTTATGAAAACTTTAAAAATAAATGGTAGGAGAATTACCATGAATTCCAGGCCAGGTATACTAAAGAAAAAAAAAAACATAAACAGAAAAACTAAAACACAACCAAAGAGAATAAAGGAAAATAAAACAGTGATATCTGGAAGATGTCACTAGTTTCTGATACTGTATACAAAATGGAAAATATAACAAATTGTATAACATATAACAGAATGTTTAATGTTCATCATCATTAGCCAATTATTTTGCTACCAAAATTAACCAGACAAACAACAAACTTGTTTGTATGAATGGTTGGCAAAGAACATATGATAGACAGGTCAGAGTAATCCACTAACATCATGGGATACTCAATGAGTATGAACACAATACACATTATTACTTCTCTTTCAAAGATAAAAAACTACCCAGATAATATAAATTATTAGAAGTCACCTCTTATAACTATGTATTTTCAGTTATGATGCCATTAATGATGTAGGTTATAATAGTAATACATAACAGGAGATATACCATTTCATATATATATATATGTGTGTATATATATATATATATATATGTTATCAAAATGATGAAACATTTTTCATATTATCAGATTATAAGGAATTTCATTTTATGTCATCTTCGTGTTCAGTCTAAATAAAAATTATATTAAAAGCTTAGCTTCATTTTGTTCATAAGACAAGGTCAAACCCAAGGCCTCATGAATTCTTGGCAGGCACTCAACCAACTGAACTCCATCCCCATCCCAGGTTCACTTTTTGAATCTCTTTCAATGATGGTCCTTGAAGTTAAATTTTATTTTCATGTGAATGTATAGCATAAACCTTTTAACTCATTTACAAAGACTAAAAACTGAATCTCAAATTAGTCATTGGAAACAGAGTGTCTGCTATTAAGAAATACAATCCTTAGGAAAAGAATACCATTGTATTCTTAAATTATAAGTTTTTTTAAAAAAAGTAAAATACATCACCCATAGAAATTCATCAGATCCAAAGACTATACAACTTCGCAGAGATACATTATGTATTATACTTTTCTCCATTTTCTTTCTCCCTTTATCCTGTAGGCTGGAATGAAAATTCTAAGAAGGCAAGAGTTTGAATTTTGTTCCCCGATAAACTCCTCCCTGTCAGGTGTGTCCAACCTGAGACCCACTGCTTCATGCTTTTGCACGTGGCCAAGGGTAGCTATGAACACTGCCCAACACGAAATCATAAACTTACTTAACACATTGTGGAGTTGTAGAGGGCTTTCGCCCCTAAAATTTTTTTTAAGCTTGATTCTTAGTTGCACAGTTCTTGAGCATAAACTTTGTGGATGACAATATAGTGTTGCATAATAACATTAGACATTTATGGAGTTCTACTCATGGGGATTTTCCCTGGATCCGGTCACAGTCGCTATCACCATGACCAGGTTTTTATGACAAATTGTACAAGACAGAGCATGAGCACTGTTTTCCAGACACTATTGGCTGTCCTCTTTACCTACTTTCTCCATGGTACCTCTGACCCAGTAAGCACAGGAAGAACACTTTTCCTGGCCTTGCATGTGCAACCCAGGAATGTGGGGAATTCATTTCCCTGTATGGACAGAAACCAGTGAAGAAATGAATATTTCATCACACTGTCAAAAGCAATTTATACATTTTCTAAATCATCACACGTCTAAAACTTACACATTTTCTCCAAAGGAAATGGTGGACTGTAATTTGTCCTTAACATTAACAGTAATCAAATTGGTTTTACATATCTATGATGTTTTTCTCTTTTTTTACTTCTTCAATCTTTTATCCCTCATTTGCCCTGTGAGACTCCAATCTCTGTGGGGTGGAAGATGTCATGGCACTTTTTTTTTCCCCCTGGAACTTGTTTACTGAAGAACCTTACTTAAAATAGTTACTGAGAATTTATTTATTGTATAAATTGATACAAATACATAGTATTAATTAAAAGCATAGCAATGAGTGACTTCCATTTATATCAGTATATCTGAGGAATCAAGTATCATGTCCAATCTAGAGGCTGTTTGTTTCCTAGTTTGTGGTAGAAAACTCCTGAAAAGAAGTTATGTCTCAGAGACTAACTGATCAGAATTTCATTCCTGTGGGGAGATTGGAATGTTGCCAGTCCAGAAGCTAATGACCTTATCCTGAGCTATTTCCAGTCCCCCCAGAAAACCCATTCCTTGCCACATCTGTCAGAACTAACATCTTTTGACTAGCAGATAGAAATCTTTTGAGTTCTATTCACTTAGCAGACTACTAGCTTCCCCCAATCCCAAAAGCTAAGAATCTCATCAGGCAGAAAGTGGACATGTTTTCATTTGATTTTAGTGGACATAACTAAGCAGAAACTTTAATGTTTTATGATAAGCTGTGATTAAATTACTGAGAATCTACCCAACTGTTTCTAACGTTACTGAACCATTTGACAACGCAATAAACAGTGTTTATTAGTTACCTTTCCATTTTCTGTGGTCAAATACTCTGGCTGAAGCAATGTAAGGAGAAAGTACTTATTAAAAGCTGAAGTTAAAAGTATGGTCCTTGATGATGGGGAAGTCCAGAGAGCAGAAGCTAAAAGCAGCTGGTCACACATTGTCCACAGTAAAAAGGAAAAGGCAATAAACACAAAATGCACTTCACCTCCTTTTTCCCCCCCCCCAATTACACAGTCCAGGATCCCCTGGCCAGGAAATGGTCCACCCTCACTTAAGAAGGGTCTTCCCATATCAATCAAGATACTCCCCCACAAGCATGCTCCTAGGCTCCTCTGCCAGATGACTAAATTTTGTGAAGTTGACGGTTAACACTAACCATCACGTGATTTCTGAGTTTTCCCAGCTCTGTATGCTCAGAACCACGTGTTGTTTTCTACTAGTATGATTTACTTTGATTTTAATATATGTGTCTCTAATGAGAAATGACACTGGTATACTTTTACGAATTGTAAAATCTTGTGTCTCTCTTATGGTAATATTTAGCCAAATCTTTTCCTTGTTTTTATCTGTATTCTCATTATATAAGTGCCTTTATACATTCTGAATAAACAATATTAATGTTCATAAATATTTCTCCTTAGCCTTCCCTTTTATTTTAATATAGTTTTATTTTATGTCATGTGTGTATTTATTTATTAACATATTTGTGCTTATGAACATGACATCAGACCATGCCCTTTGGATCTTTTTGTTTTTCGGGGGTTTTGGTTTTTTGAGACAGGGTTTCACCGTGTAGTTTTGGTGCCTGTCCTGAATCTTGCTCTGTAGACCAGGCTGGCCTCGAACTCAGAGATCCGCCTGGCTCTGTCTCCAGAGTGCTGGGATTAAAGGTGTATGCCACCACCGCCCAGCACCCTTTGGATCTTATATATTACTATTACATTTGGAGTCAATCTACATTATTTTTCTTTTCTGCATGATATGCTATGGTTGGAACCTTGAGACTTCACATAACACCAAATGTATATCTGCCTCTTTTATGAAATAAACTTATGAGGAAAAATGCCAAGTGGTGGCACTCCATTACGTATTATCATTGTCACAATCATATTACAAAAAGTTGATTTTTACTATTCTATTATGCATCTATCATTACTACCATAATCCTTATTACCTGACATTAATACTGTGAAATATATCAAGGTCCATTCTATTCCACATTGCCATATAAGTTAATTTTACAAAGAAGAATCACCTAAATAAATATATGGTAATCATTCCTTATTTTATGATTTTCTTGTTTATAATCACCACTTACTACAAAATTTGCATAACCTTTAGCTGGAAGATAGGAAGATTTAAAATACCTAAGTAAAATTTTTCTCATTTCTCTTGTAAAACTATTTTAAATTGATCAGCAAGACATTGACTGCTCATATAATTTTAGAAAATTATAAAATAATCTATTTTGTGCATATGGTGAAGAATATAAATTCTCTGTTATTTTATAAAATGTAACTCTACAATATTAGCAAAAATTTTGTGAC
Organism: Peromyscus californicus insignis; assembly: GCF_007827085.1. Taxonomy (NCBI): domain Eukaryota; kingdom Metazoa; phylum Chordata; class Mammalia; order Rodentia; family Cricetidae; genus Peromyscus; species Peromyscus californicus. The sequence continues at coordinate 44,157,135 of NW_026294491.1, read as the reverse complement.
ATTGTGAGTATAAAATAATAGCACACTGAGTCTAGAAAATATGCCAATGAATCATTGTGAAATACTGTACATGTATGAGAATTTAAGGGAATATTGTCATTAAAAGTCTAATTTTACATAACAGATTGGAAATAGTTATAGCTACTGTAGTATTCACTCCCCAGTGAATTTTTGTAATTCACTCTAAACTTGACTGCAAGAGCAGGTACACTTTTTTTGCTTTGGTGTTATTGATCCTGTCTTCCCAGCATGCTTCATTAACACAGATCTGCCCTGGCCTGCATACAGCTGCTCTGGAAAGGTCTCTCATTGTTAAGCATCAGCAGGTTAATCCCTTCAGGATGACAGAAAGCAGCATCTAGCCTTGGACAGGCCCCAGCTACACACCTCCTGCATTTCTTGAACTTCTCTCTAGACGATGTTGCTATAGGCTATAAAACACCCTATTGATTGAAATTTGAAGGTTGTAACTGTGATTTATGAGCTGTATCAGATTAAATGTATGACTGTTGCGAGGGGCATAGACATTTCTTCCTGTTAGTGGAAACCTTTGCAAATCATTTAAACCTCGTCCTGCAGGCTGGGAGCACTTCCCTGCAGCAGCTGAGTGAAAGAAGCCACAGGGGTGCTCACTAAGATCACATGGACAGCAGTGACATTACAGAAGTTTAAGTGGGTAACTCTTATTTCCTTGCAATTACGTAGTAAGAGTTTATCTCTATCACTTGATGAAATCTGTGCCATTTTAGGATTTTAATATTAATATTTCAAAGACAAATTTTCTCTTATAAAAGAAGTAATTGGAGTATATGATCGCTTTAGCTACTTTCCAACACTGGGATGCCAAGAAAGATTTGGCATGAACACCCAGGATGGCAAAAATAGCGCTCTCAAATAATTCTGCTGCAGGCCTGAATGATGGCTGAGAGGCAGTAGTAGAACAACACCTTGCTCAATAGGAAGATGTGCTGCACACTACAGTGGTTTAACATTTCTCACCTCTAGAATCTTCTACTTTTAAAATGTAAGCATATCGAAATGCCATGACAGCCTTCTTGCTATATAAATATCGTTTCAGTTGTCTAAGTTCCACACACCTCAGATAATCAAATATGATAAATTGGATAGGTGCTTAAATAATGAATAGAGTTCTTACAAAATCCTTACTTGAATTCCATTGCTTGGTCTGATAGAACCATAATAATAGAGAAATCATTCTAAAGAATTAAGTTACCTGAACGATTGTCAGAATCCAAACCCAACCTACACATATGAAAGCCTAAGAAAGACGCTTATTTAAACCAAAAATCAGCCATGAAAAGAATGAAGTAATCATATTTCATATCATGGGGAACTCATTGGTGTTTTGATTTAGTAATTATTCAGTAATGGAATCCCTAAGTAAACACTTTCCAATACTTTCTGACATACGTTTAAAAATCATATCAAAGATATTTATTTTTCATGAGTTGGCACATTCATTTGTATTTCTTTATCTACATATATATATAGTTAGATGTTTATATATTATAGTTAAATAAATATATTATTTATGTTACCTAATTTTCATTATAATAAAGCTTTATTGTTATTATTTAATATGTTAAATTAAATTCAGCCTAATCCAGTATTATTTGATATACTCAGCACTACAGTTCTATTATCATTTCTATCACAGTGTACACAACTGCAGCAGAGAGTTATTTCAAAATAAATATTCTGACTTTATGTTTTTATAAGATTAATTTATTTTATTTGTTTATTTTGTGTATTATGTATTTAAATGTGCAAGAGTATGAGCAATGTAGAGGTCAGAGGACAGCATTCCAGGAGTCAGTTCTTTCCTTCCATCTGGGTTATTTTGTTTTGTTTTGCTAGTTTGTGTCTGAGTGTCTTCCTGCATGGACATATGTGTGTGTACCACATGCATACAGTACCTGGGGAAGACAGAAAATGGCCAGATCCTGTGGAACTGAAGTTACCCACAGTCGTGAGCTACCCTGTGGGTGCTTGGAACCGAACACAGGTCCTCCTCAAGGGCAGCAAGTGCTCTTAAGCACTGAGTCATCTTCCCAGCACCTATTTTCTTTTTAAAACTTATAACAGTTTTTAGTGAGGTAAAATAACCCACTAAACTGATCCATCTCTGATTATGCTTCTATAAACTTTTTCCTGGATTTAGTATACTTCAGAAGACTCATTTCATAAGTCAGAAGAGAAGTGATGCAAAAAGGTCTGTCACATTAGGATCCAAAGTAGTCTAAGCACTGTCTTTCTTTTTAGTAGAATTATTTCATCTGCTTGAAGACAGCCAATTAACTTCAATATTAAGGGAACTAGGACCGATGACAAAGACAAAATTTACCTTTTCACTCTTTAAAAAGTTGTTCATCAAATCGACTATGTAGTGTGTTTCCATTGTATTTCTGAATTGAGGTACTAAATAGAGATTCGTGTTTACGGTTTTGGCCAAGCCATACCAGTAGGGAATCATCTTTAAAACATCAAACAATATGTACATCTGCTGAAGTTCAACTGGCTTAATAATATGTGGAAACCTTGTCACCAACCTAAAACAACGATGTTGAGACTGCACTGGTGAACGGTGAGTGGGATCATTGTACTTACAGGCTTTCAGTCTAATACAAAACACATCTGCTACTCAAGTAATTGCTAGGTGTGCTGGCACAGACCTCTAATCCCAAACTTGGTAGGCAGGGGCAGGTAAACCTCTGTAAGTTTGAAGCTAGCAGGATTTATATAGCAAGTTTCAACCAGCCAGGACTACATAACAAAAACAGGTTTGTTCATTTAGTTTTTTTGTTGTTTGCGTATTTGTTTGTTTTCTAAAGAGAGAGAAAGAAAGGGTATGGAGGTAGGGGGTGGGAAGAATTGGGGGAGAAGAAGCCGTGATCAGAATATATTGTATAACTTATTTTCAAAGATGCATACATACATATACGTTATATGTGTGTGTATGTCCATATTTTTGAAAATAAGCTACATATTTATGTATGTAAATTATATATTTATATGCATATAAATAAGTTATATATATGTATGTACTATGTATGTATAGTCAGGTAAACATTTTTTCAGTTATACCCTATGGTGGTTTGAATGAAAATGACCCCCATAGGCTCATGGGAAGTGGTACTAGGAGGTGTGGCCTTGTTGGAAAAGATGTGGCCTTGTTGGAGGAAGTATGTCACTAGGGGTGGGCTTCAAGGTTTCAAATGCTCAAGTCAGGTCCAGTGTCTCTCCCTCTTTCTGCTGCTTGCCAATCAGGATGTAGAATTCTTGTCTCCTTCTTCAGCATCATGTCTGTCTATGTACAGCCATGCTTTCTACCATGACGCTAATGTACTAAACCTCTGAACCTGTAAGGCAACCCCAATGAAATGTCTTCCTTTATAAGAGTTGCCATGGTCATGGTGTCTCTTCACAGCAATCAAAACTAACAAAAATACACACTTAAGATTCTTTCAGGGTAAATGTTAGTATAATATCCTGATGGATATCAAGAAACGAATTCCAACAGCTTGCCAATATTTTTCAAAGAAAATACTCATTATCTAATCTGTATATATTTTGTTAGCATAGTTTCTTATACAAAACAATGAAAAGACCCACATGTGTGCTAGAAGAAATGGATTTGGCATTGCCCTTCAGCAATGAACAGGTCAAGGGAAGGAAGCTATAAATGTTTTCTAGTGTGACTTCATTCCAGCCCGGAAGCCTACATGCTAGCTTACAGCTATGTGAAGAGCACTATTTAGTAACTAACACTCTGTTTGGAAAGAGTATCTAAGAAGCAACACCCAGGAAGAACACTCAAAATCTTTCCCATAATTTAAAAACCTCTTTCTGTACATTTGCAAGCAGCTTTGCTTCCTGATGTGTCAGTTTCTTATGAACTAGCACAGGAATTCCTCCTGGAACAGGTGTTTCATGACTGCCTTTTTTGCCTCTCTTCCCAGCTGCTGGCAGACATTTTATTTTTCACAAAACATTAAAATGAGTTCCTAGGTAGAAACGTACATTCTCACTTCCCAAGCCATTCTTCCTGTTTATTTTCTACTCTTCCAGATGTAAGATAAAAGAGAAGCAAAATCTAATAAACAGATATGGCTTAAGTCACTAAGGGAAAAATCAGAGTGTAAATAATTGTTAAGTATAATACACAAAAATTTCTTCATACAATCATTAGATAGCTACTATTCCCTTTTCTCCAGAAAGAAGGAAAGAAAGAAAGAAAGAAAGAAAGAAAGAAAGAAAGAAAGAAAGAAGAAAGAGAGAAAAGAAAAGAAAAAAGAAAATCTCTCCATGCAACTGAAAGCAGTAGACTTTAGACCTGTGGGTCACGACCCCTTTGGGAGATCAGATGACCCATTCCCTGGGGTCACCTAAGACCAAGGAAAAACACAGATATTTACATTATGATTCATAGCCGTAACAAATTACAGTTAGGAAATAGTAACAAAAATAATTTTATGGTTGGTGTCACCACAACATCTATTAAAGGGTTGCAGCATTAGGAAGGTTGAGAACCACTCTATTAGACTATAAACATGTGTGTTTAGAGACTTGATCTTTTATTTTAGCTTGAACTGGGTTTTATGAAGACTCAAATTTAAGGGAATCAGATGAAAGAACTTTTAATAAAGATAAAAGAGTAAAAACAATTTTGAAGGAAACAGCCCTAACATAACAGCTATTAACCACTTTGAAATTTCAAAAGAAAAGAAGGTTGTAGAGAATTTCATAATATCATCCTAATGTTTGTTCACTTTTAGACTTACAAGGTTAGTTTGGTTTTCTTACTATGGAAAACTTTAAATTGAGTAATAATACTTTTTCCTCTGTTAGAATGGCTTTACTGTCTTCTCCTCCAGCTAAATCCTTTTGCTTGTTAAACTCAGTTATTTATGTCTTTATTTATTTAATGTGTTTGTGCATGTGGAAGTCAGAACACAACTTTACAGAGAGAGGGAGGAATGGAGGGAGAGGGTGTGGAGAGACAGCTAGAATTTGGGGGACAGTGTGGAAACCTTGTGCAGTGGAAACTTCCTGGAATCTATGAGGGTGACCCTAGTGAGGACGCCTAATAATGCAGGATACAGAGTCTGAATTGGCCATCTTTTGTAGGCAGACAAGGCTTCCAGTGATGGGACTAGGTTACATTCAGTTGAATTGTTGGCGGAAGAGGTCTGGTGGAGACCTCTAAACAACCCAGGCTGATGTTAGGACAGAAGGTCATCCTCTGAAAACTAATGGTGGGGTCCCGTTGCTGAGGACAACTTCCACTTGGCTCATTGAACCTTAAATACTTTCTTGTATGTGAATTCAATTTCTGATATTCAGTCCCAAACCACTATGCATCGATTAAGATGGGAATTGGCTTCTTTCTATGGCTTTAGGAGATGAACAATGATGGCAATTGCCCAAGAGTCTCAGAATCTGCCTGTCTAGGGAGCAAGGGGTTCCATACTGGAGAGCTCAAGGATTCCCTGGGATCCCTGGCAATGAGCACACAGGGAGCAGACTGAAGGGAGTTACCCAGTATGATTCTTCTACCTCCCTCAACTAATGATATGGACATGTCAAGAAAAGGGTTTGACGGCTGTGTTTGCAGAGCCTACTGCCTAGTGAGGATTGGAAGAAAGCAATCAGATACTTTGTAAAAGCAACTTTGATACATTGTGAAAACAGTGTTTACTGTGTCTTAATTTAAGGACCTGTGAAGTCTGTGATTGGAGAGCAACCTCAGCCGAAGGTTCTTTCCTAACTAGTTTCTCAGGCTTTCCTTTCTGTGGTAGAAAGAACAGTATGTGACAAAGGTACACTCTCCTTCTCCCCCCATATAGGGCTGGCATCTGCATGTAAGTAGAGCAGGAGAGGTTCAAATTTAAGGGAAATTTTCTACATAAACTTCTATCAACACTTTCTGGAAATCTGTGTAAGCAGAAATATGTTAAGTTTAACAAGAAACAAAAGTCAAAATTAAGTAAAAGGAAATAGAATGCTCACATAAATATAGATTATAAACCATCTTCCTGAGAACAGATCTAGGAATTACAGTAAATGGAGAAAACTTGGAACAATGTCAACATCTTAGAACTGCCAGCTCTCCACCTAATGTACAGCAACTCCATGAAGGCTTCACATTAGCTATGAAGAGCAGATATCTCCACCACCCAGCCTTTATATTGGTCCACTTAAATCACTCTAATTTTTTTTAAAAAAAATTGTCAGATATTTCTTTGTTCTGCATTTAATCTTATCTTGGCAAAAAAGCTATTATGAAAAATATTTCCTTTCAGTAAGTCACAATATCCCCAGTATTCATTGGCATTCAAAATCACAACTGTCATACCTTCTTTCAAAGTGAATATAAAATGTACTTTAACCGCCCCCTTCCAAGATATTTTCCAAGCAAAATACTCATACGTTGAAATGACCTTGCTCTAATGCAATTACTAACACACCATCACCCAGGCATACCACTTCACTTCCTTATGGGAAATCTTACTTGGTTCATTGCCTTCATGACAGCGGCAGGCAGCAATGGAAGATGAATATTTGCTTCCTTTGAGTTTGGCATGATCTTGATGCTTGTTTTTTATCTTATCAACAGAGTGTTTTTATCAGATGGGACCCATCAAATCATCACATTGCTATTATTTATGGGTGCTCATTGATGGTTAGCCAACTCATCCAGCGGTACACAGGTGTCAGCTAAAGTAACATAATGTTTCCTTACATTTTCCGATGAGAACATTTTTAAAGCTGCTATTTCATTTGAAGCAGTTCTTCTGGAAAGGACTGGAGAGGCTGATCAAAAATTGATAATTGGAGTCCCATGTTCCGTACCAGTTTATTAAAGCAACTGCACATTTAATGAGGAACGTGTTTTGTGCAGATCCTTTTATATGAAAACGTTCAAAATGGTATTCTCTGCGGCCCACATAGCCTTGTTTATTTAGTACCCAGGATAGCTAGGCTGTAAATTAACATGTGCATGTCAAGGGAATGGAATAGCACTTCTGGCATCATTCACTCAAGCATGTCAGTGTAGTTTTTAAAGACATCTATTACTGAAAACTGAGAGTGAACCCCGAGAGAGAATACATTACTGAGAATTCTTTCATCAGCCAGTATATAGGCTGGGGACTTGGCAGGTGCACACACCTCCTTGTCAAAAGTCTGTTATATCAAATAGAAGCACTGGCCCTGTCCTTCATTCTTAGACATCCCTTGGCCCAAAAGACCAAAATATATTAAAGCTGGAAATACATGCACTGAAAAGATAACAACTAAAGTTTAAATGTGAATATGTCAGGCAGAGGACCCAACTTTAGGAAAATAATGTCATAGTTATAATTTTTAAAGGTTGATTCTAGCTGTATCTTGAATAAATAATTATCATGCTACAGAAGAAACTGAAGTCACACACAAAGTCTAATATCAGACATGTTTAGCCCTCATGTCCCAGAAATTCTCTAAGTTATTAAATATTAAAATCAATTTGGTGCTCCAGGGGAAGCCAATATAATTTCAATATAATTCATTCAATACATGAGACTCAATAAGCCGACTTGGACATTCTACATAGACACTTCCTATAGTCAAATTTTTGAGAAAAGTAATACCATATCTACTACAGTAATCAAACCAATTTGTTTATGTCTCCTAGACACTGCTCAACTTGGAAAGATTGTTCCCACTCAAAAATCATTTGAAAACAAAATCTCAGATACATAATTTTAAATATTTATTTTAAGCCAGAGCTTGCCATTATTAATTGGCAAGGGCGCATGAAATCCCCCATCCTTTCACATACAAAATACATAAAAGAAGTGTTTAGATCCCTGAGTGGGGAGCTCTCAGGCATTTTCCAAGTGTTTATGCTTACTTGGAAAAGGAATAACAGGTCCTGTTCCATATGTGTCTTTGTCTGGGCTATTTAATACCAGGGGACACAAAATCCTGTATATTGCATACTTGTAGCTATAAATTAAAACTGACTGACAGAATTAAATACTGTTCAAATTAGCTGTCTTTAAATACTAGCATGGTGGGGCGGGGAGTCATATTTTTGCATTTTTCCATTCCATTGAAAGGACAGGGACTGAAGAGATAGCTTAGTAGTTAAAGGCCCATGCTGCTCTGTCAGAGGACCAAAGTTCAGTTCCCAGTACATGCATCAGACATCTCACTATCACCTCTATATAACTCCAGTTTCAGAGGATCCAATACCTTCTGTTCTCTGTGGGAACTGAAACATATATATATACACACACAGGCATTCGTACACCACATACAAATAATGATATGATTCCTAATGTTATTCTGCTTTACTCATAGATCAGTGCCTTGTCCAGTCATCATCAGCGAGAGAGCCTTCCTCCATCAGTAGTATACGGGGAGAAAAGATTGTAGGAGTAAGAGGGGATAGAGTTCACCAGGAGAACATGGTCCACTGAATCAACTAAGCAGGGCACATATGAGCTCACAGAAACTGAAAAGGCCAGCATGGGGCCCACATGGGTCTGTGCTAGGTCCTCTGCATATATGTTGCAGCTGTTAGTGTGGTGTTTCTGTGGAACTCCTAACAGGGGGAATGGGTATGTCTCTGACTCTTTTGCCTGCTCTTGGGACTCTTTTCTTCCTATTGGGTCGCCTTCTCCAGCCTTGGTGTGAGGGCTTTTGCCTTGTCTTGTTTTATCTTGCCTTGTCTTTGTTCATTGTTGTCTCATAGAGGCCTGCAATTTTTTGAAGAGGAAAGGGAGGGGGAGGGAAGAGAGAGCTGGGAGGAGTGGAGGGAGGGGAAACTGTGGTGGGGATATATTATAGGAGAGAAGAACCTATTTTAAATACAAATAAATAAATAAATTTTAAATTAAAATTTTAAAAGAAATAGTACTTTACCAATATGTGTGATGGTGTTTTGTTTAAACATGGTAGGACCTGATGTGACTTATACAACAATTAGTGATAAATAAAGCACTGAAGCTTTTGAAAGAGATAGGATGGACTATAGACTCTTACCTCCCTCATCCTAATGCCAGAGCCTGCTGACTCATCACTTGCACATTTTCTACAAAGCACAGAGACAGTTGATAAAGCTTACCCTTCCTCTGGCTTCATTAGTTCATGATAAAAGGAATATCTAATTGCATATCCTCAGACCAACACTTTGGAGCTCAGCCTTCCTATTGATCCCCCTACATTAACTCCTGCATGTGCCCATCCCACCCACCACTTTGTTTGAAAGTGGAACTGAATTTACAAGCCTGGTGCTGAAAATTGGGCAGCTGTGTGAAGGCAGCACCACAGCTGCGGAGGAGAGTTACCTTTCAATCTCACCCAGAAGGCTTGCTAAAAGTCCTGAGCTGGTTGAAAATGTCTAAATCCTTTTAGATACAGATGATAAACTGTGCCTTGGTCAATGTTTCCAATAATAAGTCATTTCTTCAAGTTGTACATTAGCTACAGCATGACTTTAAATCCCGAGGATTTGTTCATCGTCTTCTCCAGGGCTAGCCCCAGGCAAGACTGAAAAACAGCCTGTTTATACTCGACAGACTTCCCCTGTTTCCATAATGAATGCAATGGGCACTTTCCTCTCCAGCTACTACCCCTATGCCCTACTGACCTAAACATCAGCCCCTGCCCATCCTTTAGGGAGTATGCTAAGTTGTTGCTCATGTCTCATTATGGAAATATGCCTGCTTGTTTTACAGTCCCTGGGGACCACAAGTTAGGTGGCTGTAACTGGAAAATAATCACTTGAAGAAAGTAACCCTGAGGTATGATATTCAATAATATTTTAATGTGATTTCATGGCCAGAATATTAGCATTTCCACGGAGGCTGGAGAAATCAAACTGCACATTACAGCATTTCCCCCATAGGGAACACAAAATACTGTGTGTGGCACACCTATGGCTGTGAATTAATACTGACTGGGAGAAATATTGAATTTCAAAATAGCTATGTTTAAATACTAGGATAGTAGGGTGTCATATTTTTACATTTCCCCTTTTCATTTAAAGAGCATATTGTATGTTCTTGTGAGGTGTTTTGTCATATAAAATATAAAAGATATTGACTAGTGTGCACCTGCCCTCCAGCATTACCTAGTCTTCACAGTTTGCTACATTTGCTTTAAATATATACTGAATAAGACATAAAGGACAAACTGGGAATCCCTTGGAAAGCTACTCTTGGATTACTGCTCCTTGAATTAGCAAATACCATGAATATACGTGCTCATTATTACTTGGTAGGCTATATTAGTTAAATGTATGAGCTCAAAACCATAAATATTATTTTGGAAAATTTCCAACATTATACAAATCATATCATGCTACATATATTTTTAAATCACATTATATCATGCTATCTATGTCCATTTTTTAAAGCAGAAAGTTGGTCTTTTAAAGCCAATGCATAATAATTTAGGAGATAAGTGTAATAATTTATATATTAGGAATAATGATAGAGTCAGGATAATTGATAACTCACTGTTTTACATAAATCCATACGGTTTCTGTAGCTTTTACATAATTTGTTTCAGTTTTCCTGTATGCTTCCTCACTAGAGATATTGTTTTCCACATTGTGAACAATACTGCAAAAATACAAGTAGTTATGTAAATATGTCCTTGAGGATGTGTATGAAGATTTCCTTAACATCTGTTTCTGAAAGACAAATCACAGGGTCAAAGGCACAAATGCCTACAACATCCTAGGTCACTCCAAGTCACTCACCTCTACAGCTGGTACCACTGGCATCTAGTATTAGTTGGCTTTTTTCATTTTTTAAGCAAGATCATAGTATTTCAAATTTACCTTGCCCTCATGGCTTAAAAATATTTTCACTTAGAAAGTATTCATTTAGATTTCATCTATGAATTACCTGTTTATATCATATTCCAGTCTGGTACTGTAGTATACACCTTTAATCCCAGCACTTGGGAAGCAGAAGTGAGTAGATCTCTGTGATTTTGAAGCCAGTTTTGCCTGCATAGTGAGTTCCAGGTCATTCAGAGAGACCTTACCCCAAAATAAAATAAAAGTAAAAGTAAATTTATGTCGTCTCCCATGGCACTTAAAAACGAAATAGTTTACTTCTGTGGCAATATAGGAGTCAGAGGAGAGATCTTTTTGGGCTGGCCACTTTTCAGAATTTCTTAGATGTATATAGAGCTGCTCTCATTTATTTGTTTCAAATAATAACTCTGATTGTCCCAATCTTTGTTGTGGTCAAGAAAACATAGTCAAATATATCAACACTGGCATCAGTCTCTCTAGGTTCAAGTAATTACTGCTCCTTGTTATACGTAGGTTGTGACAAGAAATTTGACACCTCAGCAGCTCCGCATACTTACCTGAAAATGAGACAGAAATAATAATTGCAACCCTTGAACCACAATCCAGTCAGACTGTCAGAAGCAGGTAATGCTGATACGTGATATGTGTTCTGGTAGATGTCTAGCACATAGTGGTTATTATACTGATTAATACACACCACAATCACACATCTATAAAACACTATGGATGTCACATCCTAAGTGTTGCTGGGACTTCATTTTGGCTTCCCTGGTAAAGGCTCCCTGGTCGTGTGAGTTCTGACAAATGATTCAGATGAGACACACAAAGCACAGATAGGCTGAATTTGCTACAGCATACTGTGAGGTTCTCTCTCTCTCTCTCTCTCTCTCTCTCTCTCTCTCTCTCTCTCTCTCTCTCTCTCTCTCTCTCTCCATAAAACAAAGCAAGGATCAAAACAGACAAAAGCCAATAAGATAAAAATTATCAAAACAAAACAAAAAGTGCAGAAAGGAAATTGCAGTCTATTTGGTGCTTGGGCCCTTCCCAGGAATGTGGTTGACATCCAGAGACACTTCAGTGAAGAAACCTGAGTTTCCCTTTATCACCAGGTATTAATTGCAAACATCTTCTCCGTTAGGGAGGGAGACTTTGTTTCCACTTTTGCTTTGCCATGCTGGGATTGTGCCTGGTTTGAATTGTGTAGGCCTTGTGCATGCTGTCACCATCTCTATGAGTTCATATGTCTATCAGCCCTGTTGTGTCTGGAAGATACAGTTTCTTTGAAGTCATCCTCCACCTCTGGTACTTACAGTCTTTCCTCTTCCCCTTCCCTGAGCAGTTAGGGAAAGAGTTTGATCAACATATCTCTTTGGGGTCTGAGTACTCTTAAGTCTCTCACTCTCTGCATATTGTACCATCTACTGCAAGATGATGTGTCTCTAATGAGGGTTTAATAATGCACTGACTTACGTTGAAATATGTAATCAAGAGTCATTTTATGCCGGGCGGTGGTGGCGCACGCCTTTAATCCCAGCACTCGGGAGGCAGAGCCAGGTGGATCTCTGTGAGTTCAAGGCCAGCCTGAGCTACAGAGTGAGTTCCAGGAAAGGCGCAAAGCTACACAGAGAAACCCTGTCTCGAAAAACCAAAAAAAAAAAAAGAGTCATTTTATTGCTGTTCTTTTAGCAGAACAATAGTAGTAGGTTTTTGTTATTGTTGTTGTTAGGGCCTATGACCAATCTAATCTCAAGTTCTTGGCCATTTTGACAGGGTCAGGTACGGGTCCCATCTCATGGAGTGGGCCTTTAATCCAATCAGAAAGTGCTTGGTTACGTCCATAATCTTGATGCCACTATTTTAACAGTACATCTTGCAAGAAGGTTGCTCCTATAGGTCACAGGATTTGCAGCTGGGTGACACTGATGATTACTTTCCTCCCCCAGTAGCCTGCGCAATACCTTCTGGCAACATATATACTACCAATAGGAGTGAAGCTTCTAGTTGGGAATCAGTTCCATTTCTCTGTGCTCAATGACATAAGTAGTGTCTTCAGTAACAGGGCCTTGCCTTCAGGTTTTGAAGGGTAACCAAAAAACTTGTGAATAGCCTGTAATGTTTGAGGTATGGGATGTCTATGGGAGTCCTACGGCTAATGACTCAGCAAGATGTAACTTATTCCTAGCATTGAAAGTTTTACTTGGTGATATAAGATATCCATTTGGGGCATTGTCTCTCCCATTACATGGTGACTTGGTTTAAATTCCTTTCATATATCCATAGGGAAAGTCTCCAGTAGATCTCCATATAATTGTACAAATGGCTTTTAGTGTTTTTTTCCTTCCCCATATTCCTTCCTTTACTTTTCTTTCCCATTCCCCTCCCTATCTGATCCTCCTCGTCTAGTTTCCCCTAAACCTCTTTAAAATACTTTATTTCCTCCTTCCTTGGAAAATAACCAACTTCTCCCTTATTAGACATCCTCCAACTCCTGGTTCCTTACTAGCTACCCTAAACTGTGTTTTTTCTGTGTGAAACATATACCTAAAGCTTAAAAATTAACATACACATGTAAGACAAAGCATGTAATATATGTCTTTGTGGAGCTATGTTACTTCACTGATGGTCTCTGGAGCCATCCATTTACCTGCAAATTTCCTAATTTCATTCTTCTTAACAGATGAATAAAATTACATTGTGTAAATAAATATACCACATTTCCATTATCCATTCATCAATTTGTGGACATGTAGGCTGTTTTCAAATTCTGGCTATTTTGAATGGAGTAGCAATGAATATAGATGGACAAGTATTTCTACAGTAAGATGGAGAATCCTTTGGGTATATACCCCAAAGTTTATGGGGTATGTACCCCAAAGCTGTGTCTTACAGTAAATCAAATTTTAACTTTTTGAGTAAGCATCACACTGATTTCCATAGTGTTTGTACCAGTTTACACTCCCGCCATCAATGAAAAAGTGTTTCTGTTTCCATGCATCCTTGTGGTGATATTGTGTTCCCCAATATATCATGCACCCTAACAAATGTATTGGGGTCAGAGAACAGAACAGCCACTAGACAAACATAGAGGCCAGAAAATGGTGGCACTCACATCTTTAATCTTAACCTTCTGGAGGTAGAGATCCATTCGGATCTCTGTGAATTCAAAGCCACAACTGGAAACAGCCAGGCATGGTGGCTCATGCCTTTAATCCCAGGAAGTAATGGCAGAAAGCAGAAAGGTATATAAGGTGTGAAAACCAGAAACTAGAGCCTGGTTAAGCTTTTAGGCTTTTAAGTGGCAGTTCAGCTGAGATCCATTTGGATGAGGACTCAGAGGCTTCCAGTCTGAAGAAACAGGATCAGCTGAGGAATTGGTGAGGTGAGGAAGCTGTGGCTTGTTCTGCTTCTCTGATCTTCCAGTGTTCACCCCAATACCTGGCTCCACATTTGTTTTTATTAATAAGACCTTTTAAGATTCATGCTACACATCCTTACAGCATGAACTAGCATTTGTTGACTGATCTTGGTAATTCTGACTAGGGTAAAAATGAAACTGAAGATATTTGCATATTCCTAATGGCTAGGGATATTGCACATTTTTAAGTATTTCTAAAGATTTGTCAGTAATATGGAATTTCTTAAATAATCATCTCTTTATTTCTTTGATTATTTGAACTGGCTTTTGTTTTGTTTTTGATGTTTCTGTTTTCTTGATTTCTGCCCCACGTTCAATTACTTCTTCCTATCTTCTTTGGGGAGATTACTTCTTGTTTTTCTAGAACTTTCAAGTGTGCCACTGAGTTATGAATATGAGATCTCTCCATTTTTTTGGTAGAGGCACTTAGTGCTATGAAATTGCCCAAGAGAACTGCCTGCATTGTGTCCCATAAGTTTGGATATATTATATTTTCATTTCATTCAAGTCTAAAGAGTTTTTCATTTTCTTCTTGATTTCTGTCTTAACCCTATTTTCATTCAGGAGAAATTGTTTTGTTTCCATGACTTGGTACACTTTCTACTGTTTCTGTTGTTGTTGCTATTCAGCTTTAATCCATGATGATCAGATAAGATGCACAGTGCTGTTTCATTTTTTTTTTTAATGTTTTTATTTGTTGAGACTTGCTTTGTGTCTCAATATGTGGTCAATTTTGGAAAAGTTTCATGGCTTCTTAGAAGAATATATATTCTTCAAGTGGAATGCTATGAGTAAAATCTCCTGTCTGGTAGGTTTATTTGATTTATTGCACTATTTAAATGAAGTTAAATAGTTTAGACTTTGTCTGGATGACCTGTTTATTGAAAAGAGTTGGGTATTGAAGTCACCCACTATCAATGTGATAGAGTCAATATGTGATTTAGGCTCTGGTAGCATTTCTTTCATGAATTTGTGTTTGTTGCATAAATGTTTAGAACTATAATATCTTCTTGGTGGATATTCCTTTGATGAGTATGTAGTGTCCTTTCCTATATTTTCTGATTAGTTTTGGTTTGAAGCCTGTTTTATAAGATATTGCTTGTAGGCAGAGCCAGGCGGATCTCTGTGAGTTCAAGGCCAGCCTGGGCTACCAAGTGAGTTCCAGGAAAGGCGTAAAGCTACACAGAGAAACCCTGTCTCGAAAAACCAAAAAAAAAAAAGATATTGCTTGTTTCTTGTTTCCATTCAATTGCATTACCTTTTTCCTTTCTTTTGCCCTAAGGTGGTGTCTGTCCTTGATGGCTGTGCATATTTCTTGGATGTGGCAAAAATATGGATTTATTTTCTAATCCAATCTGTTAGTCTATGTCATCTTAGTGTAATTTTGAGATCATTACTATCTAGAGTTACTAATAAGCAGTGTTTATAATTCCTATTATTTTGTTTCGGTGTTGTGCTTTTTTACCCTCTTTGTTGATAAGCTGTTCTGAGATTATTTATCCCTCTGACCTCTTGGGTATAGTTAACATTCTCTTCAGACAGAATTTTCCCTTCTAGTGTCTTATTTAGGGGGTATTTGTGGTCATAAATTGCTTAAATTTCTTTTTATCGTGAAATGTTTTTCTGTTTTCATTGATTGTGATAGCTTTGCTGGATACAGTAGTCTATCTAGGCTATGTCTAACCACCTACCTAACATTTTGACATGTGAGATAAGGCTTTAGTAATTCCAGTTGGTTTATGTAATTGTTTCTTCCAAGACAGAGTGTGTTATTCTGAAACCATAATTTTTCCTCCTTATTCCCACAGGTTTTTACTGCTTACTGTTGCTCTGTCAAGCAGCTTTTATCTCTATTTCATATAAATTTTCTCCTCACTTACACACATGACCTCAAAACCTTAATTAATGTGATGAAAATTATTTGATACCTTTCACTGGACAATATTGTGAAAATTTCAATGATTTTCTTTCTTGGCGACTAAAAAAAAAAATAACTCATTAGAGACAAAGCGATAGCCACTTCCAGGATCTTAGAAATAAATGACAATCTTAGGATGTGACTCTCACTCAAAATGTCATTTGATTTCACTAGTACAAAATTATATTTTTGACCTCAGCACTGAAAGCTGAGTGAGAAGCATCAAAAGTATAAACGTCCCTTGTAATTGATTGTGAAGCTCCCTAAGAAGCTAGAAATTGAGAGATCAGTGTAGGAAATTATAGCAGCAGCAAAGAATAGTTGGTAGTTAAGAACAAGCAAACCTAATCAAGAAACGGGAAACAAAATTGAAGCAGCCACATGTTCAAAACAGCCTCATATTTCTTGCCTATACACAGTTCAAATCTCATGAGGCTCTTTGTTATCAAAATAAAATCCCCAGCATGGTCGAGTCAATGAGCTCTCAAATCTTTCATCACTGTTCTCTTCCACATAATATGAACACTGTATCTGGGGCCATCGGTTTAACATCTCTTGCATGGATTCCTATCCTCTTCTTGATTCCCAAGTTTCCAACACCTTAAAGTCACATTAGTTCCTTAATATGTGCCTTAAATTTTCTTTGACATCGAGTGCATTGTTTAAAACACTGAATAACTTGAATGATTAAATTATAAAATTAATATTACTAAATAGAAGTTACCCACTCAGCTAGAGTAGAGTCATACCTTAAAGAAAGAGGCTCAGAAATGTCTGAAAATAAGTCTTCTTGAGAAGAATAACTTTATATACACATAGCCTATATAAACAATTAATTAATTAAAAGCAAAAAAATCCACTTTTAAAGGGACCAGAAAGATGACTCAGTGGTTTAAAGCCATGCATAGCTCTTGCAGAGGACTTCCACACCATGCAGCTCACAACGGCCTGTAACTCTAGCTCCAGGGGCTCAGAGACCCTCTTCTGGCTTCTAAAACACCTGCACTCGTATGCACATACTTACACACAGAGACACATACACATAATTAGAAATAAAATAAACAGTTTTTAGAAAGAGGAAAAGCTGTAATGATATAGGAAGTCAACTATTTTAGTCAATAGTTTATATTAAGCCTTTAACACTTAGAGGATAAAAGCACTTGTTTTCAATCCTAAAGTGCTGTGTTCCATCCTCAGAGTCAACATGGTAAAAGGCAAAAACTGGTTGCTGCAAGTTGTCCTCTGGCCTCTATATGTGCACCAAAACATGGACACACACACACACACACACACACACACACACACACACACACACACACACACACTTTTTTTAAGAAAATGAAATAATGTGCCATGTTTTTCAGCATTAGTGATGCCCAATATCTCTGCCCAACTATCTTTGCACATCAGTACCTTAACAGTTTTTAAAGATTGGCAGAAATCACAACTTTCGTCTCAAAGGGGACTAAGAGAGTTTTCTCTTAAGCAAAGTGTTATGACCATCCCCTGGGAATATGGATTCAAGTTGCTCCTCTGTCATGTTCTATGAAAATAGTTATGTGAGATTTTATCAGTTACAGAACAAAGGAAGTCATAAATCCAGGAATTTATTGCCTGCATGGATGGAGACCACAGGAAGGTAGATTACGAAAAGAATCTGCTATAGATTTCAGATGTTATCTGAAAGCATTCTTAGGTTTAGAATGGTGGAAGCTGCTGTCCTACTAAGAATATGTATTTTTAAATTTTAATAGTTACAAGGATGTTAAATCTGCACAGGGATTGGCACTGAATGACTTTCAAGGACCTAAAAAATAGCCCATGCCAATTTAGCACTGGATCTGCAGCATTTTAACTCTCCACAACCAATCCTGAACGCTTATAGAATTTTCAACACAGATTTTGTTTATCTCTCAGCACTTCAGTTCATTCATGCTGGTTATAACATATAAGAAATTATATAATTTTATAAATATTTTAAATGATACATATGTCATCTCTAAATACATATATACATATATATCCTCTATAACTTATATTTTATTGAACCATACATCACGAATATTTTTAACACCATTAGGATAAATTACTTTATTCTTCTTAATTCCAACAGAGGATTCCAATATGTCATAATCTCCCTTCATCTACTTTTGCTCTTTATGATTTGACTTACCAATTGTGATCCAGAACTCTGAAATGCAAAATTCTACAATAAATAATTTTAAAGTTGTTTGATTGTATGTAATTCTGAATAGCATGATAAAAATCTCATTCATTCCCATTCTGTCCCACCCAGGACATTAATCATTCTTCTATGCAATGGTTCCACATGGTATATACTATCCACTGTTAGCTACTTAGTATCATGTCAGTTATCAAATTTACCTGCAAGGAACTGTAGCACTCATGTTCAGATAACTCTTATTTTACTTAATAATAACTCCCCAGAGCTCAAATAATGATAGAAATCTTTAGCATGATATATTGTTATGTTTTCTATTTTATTTATTTTTAATCTCTCATTGTGCCTAGATCAAAGTAAACTTGGTCATCGGTGTTTATATACTGGTAAAAATACAGTATTCTGATGGTTTGATACTATTTTTGGTTTAGGAGTATCCTGAGTATCTTGGAATATATCTCCATTTGTATTAGTTTTATTATTCATATCTGTGACCAAAATACCCTACAAGAAGCAAATCAGTGAGTGAAGGATTTATATTTTAAAGATGTATAAAATGTAGCCAAGGAAGGTCTACAGCAGGAGTGAGGCAACCAGTCTGTGGTATCTACAGTTAAGAAGCACAGAGAGATGAATGCTCTTGCTTGGCTTGCTTCCCCCTTTTAGTCTGAGAAATGGTTCCACCTACATTTAGGATGACTCTTCTCAGTGCAATTAAACTTTCTTGGAAATAGCTTCATAGACACTCACAGCTATGTTTCTATGATTACTGTAAATCCATCAAGTTGACAATGAATATTAGTTTTTGCAGCTCTACTTGTTCAGTTGACACCCAATGACATCATTTTAAATCATAGCATTACATCCTTGCCCCATAAAGTCTCATGTTAAGTTCATGACGACAAATGCATTTATTCCACTCTAAATGTTTCCATCATCTATAACAGCAGCAACTTTGTCCAAAAGCCCAAAATCCTTTATGAGACTCAGTGCACTCCTATATGAAAAGAAGTTACATAATTCCAATCTACAGTGGAAAAATATGAACATTCTCCTTCCAAAAGGGTAGAATTATGTGAAAAGCAAGGGAAGACCAGACCCAGACAAGATTGAAACATCAAACAATGAAGCTCCTTTTCCACGATCTAGAACTGGTGACAAAAAACATGTGGGCTCTAAAGAGATGGGGTAGCCTGAACTGTCTAGTTCTGATACTCACAGGACACAAAGCGTTTCCCTTGAGCTACCTCTGCTCCATGTCTGTACTTTTTCTTAGCTAATTCTATGGTGTGGGTATATCTAGTATCCTGGAGCCTCATTGCAAGTTAGGCTTCAACTCCTACTGCTTCATGCAGTGATCCCTTGGGGACTCTTAGCAAGGAATTCAACCTTCACATTCTCTGGCCTCAGTGGCTCTCAATTATCTTGGCATAAGCCCCTTTATCTCCCTGTCTCATGAATTTTGCATGCCTATAAAATCAACACCATGTAAATGAGGCTGCCAAGTTCTACTGCTAGCTCTTGATGTAGTCTGGCCTATTTTTTTACTCACTTACATAGTCTCTGTCTGCACAGGTGGTTGTTTGGGGGCAGGGAACTCTTTCAGCTACATTTCCAGTTGGAGGTCTGTCCTTTGCTTTCTTCACAGTTTGATACCTTCAATATATTGACAATATCCTCAGGGAGTCTTTCCTATTGTCCAACTGAAGAGAGTGAACCTTTTCTTTAAAGGCTTTAATCTCTTTAACAATTACTGAAGTTTTGCCTGCATTTTCTATGTCTACAAAGCTAAACTTGTTCACATAACTTTCTTCAGCAATCTGCATATTTTACATACCTTTCTGTTCCCATTGTAGTTCTTAGAACACAAGCAGAATGCAGCCAGATTCTTTGCCACAATATAATAGGAAGAACACAGCTCCGGAGAGAGTCCTTATTCCACTCTATAATCTCATAAAATGGACCTCTATTGTTCATATTTCTCTCAGTAGTCCGGTCTTCCAAACTCCCTCCAGAGGGGCATGTTAAGCTCTGCTCACATCTTTCTAGAGCTTTTCTACAAATCCAAGTTCTTCTACATTCCCTGTAGCTAGAGTTTTCCTGCCTGGCCCACAGTCAGGACAAATCTCTCTCACCTGCCAGTCCCACAGCTGCTCAGACCCGACCAAGTAAACACAGAGACTTATATTGCTTACAAACTGTATGGCCGTGGCAGGCTTCTTGCTAACTGTTCTTACAGCTTAAATTAATCCATTTCCATTAATCTATACCTTGCCACATGGCTCATGGCTTACCGGCATCTTCACATGCTGTTTGTCATCGTGGCGGCTGGCAGTGTCTCTCTGACTCAGCCTTCCACTTCCCAGCTTTATTCTCCTCCTTGTCCCGCCTACACTTCCTGCCTAGCCAATGGCCAATCAGTGTTTTATTTATTGACCAATCAGCAACACATTTGCCATACAGAACATCCCACAGCACTCCCCCCCCCCCTCTTTTTTTTCAAAAAGGAAGATTTTAACCTTAACAAAGTAAAACTACATATAATTTGGGAATTTGGGCATAGCTTCTCTTACTACTTCCTGCTGGAGGGGGGCGCTGTATCTTATGAAGACACAAAGAAAATTTTAGGATTATGGAATAGTTCATGAGGCTGTATTGTCTGAGCCAGTTGCCTTCAAACCATTCTGGATGTTGGATCATCTGGGTCATGGTGTCATCGGAGACCTTTCAGGGGGTCTTGGCTGGTCAAATCTGCTGTATCTTAATCTGGAACAAATCCATAGCCTCTGACTTTCTGTGGGAACAAAAGCAGAATCTCCTTTCCAAAGCAACATATCCTTATATCCAAATTTTGAAGTCAAAGTACCTTTAAAATAAACATTTTGGCATAACTCAACAGTTTTTACAATCAAATGTTTTTCTGCAGTTAAAAATCCCAAAGACAACACAATCCAGACTCTCTGTGTAATATTCATCTTCACGTGGCTTATTTTTTATATTAATTTTACTGTCTCTTTAAAGACTTTATTTTTTAAAACTATGTATTTGTTTCTATAACTGTATATATCACCTTTTTTGTCTCTTTCAAGCCTACGTATATTTTACACACATTGTAAACTATTACATCTGAATCTGTCTTATTGTGAATCTATTGCTTTAAACTGCAGCAGCTGTGGCTGCTGGCTCCGCCCACCTCAGCTTCCCAACATGGCAGCGGTACTGTAGTTTACTGCCAGCTCTGGGAATTATCGTGGGTCTATATGCTTTTAGCCAAGCAGTGTGTAGCCCAGAAACCTCTTTTTTTTGTTGTTTTGTGCTAGCAAAGTCTAAATCCACCACGCAGCTTAATGTGCCACTTGCAGAGGCCTCATTCCCGCCATATGGCGGCAGGTCGAACACACACTCTAGGAACCCGTCAGTAGCTCAAACCGGCAGTTGCCGCTCATTTGAGAGAGACAATTAGGAACTGTTTTTAGCTCCGTTTTAGAATCTTTTTTCTCAGTTTTTAGGTGGAAACTCTTACCACCACGTTGGACGCCATTTGTAGCTAGAGTTTTCCTGCCTGGCCCACAGTCAGGACAAATCTCTCTCACCTGCCAGTCCCACAGCTGCTCAGACCCGACCAAGTAAACACAGAGACTTATATTGCTTACAAACTGTATGGCCGTGGCAGGCTTCTTGCTAACTGTTCTTACAGCTTAAATTAATCCATTTCCATTAATCTATACTTTGCCACATGGCTCATGGCTTACCGGCATCTTCACATGCTGTTTGTCATCGTGGCGGCTGGCAGTGTCTCTCTGACTCAGCCTTCCACTTCCCAGCTTTATTCTCCTTCTTGTCCCGCCTATACTTCCTGCCTAGCCAATGGCCAATCAGTGTTTTATTTATTGACCAATCAGCAACACATCTGCCATACAGAACATCCCACAGCAATTCCCCACCCCCCATCACAAACCAGTTCCAGAAGCTTATGATCACATGGTCAAGTGGTCCCTCTTGTCAGTATTGAGTTTCAAACTGCCCCACAAGCAGCAAATTAAGGAGTGAAAGGTTTCTTTTGGTCTCTGAAAGCACGGTAGCAATAGTGAAAGGTAACTGCTCACATCATATCCACAATCAGGGAGCAGATGCTCATGCTGGCTTTACTGTCTTTTTATTTAGTATTTAGTTTAGACCACAACCCATAAGATGATGTCACCCACAATCAAGGTCTTTCCTGCTCAGCTAAACATTTCTGGAAATACCCTTGTAGACATACCCAGAAGTATTATTTTCCATGGTGATTCTAGATCTGCTCAGGTTGACATTCAAGATTAACCATTGGATAAACATGACTAGTATATCATTGAATTATAAATTTCTTCATTCCCCTATATATCAGCATTTGAACAATTTCTATTTTCTTATTACCAAGTGTGAATATCACTAGACAAAAATGTTTGTAGATTTGTGAAAAATATATGTACATCATATAAGAATTTTCTTGAAGTATAATTGTTTGGTTATGAGTATAACTATTTTTATAAATTCTACCAAAGAAATTTATGAGTATGTTCTACTTATTTGAACACCCATCAGTAAATGAAAATGTCTATTTCTTCATAAAACTAAAGATTTAAAGTCTCCTAGCCTTTCTAAGGCTCTACTAAGATGGTCAATAAAAAAATAATTAACTAATAAAATAATGTATATAATATGTATTATGCACACTAAATTTTATTTTTACTATCTTGACATTTAATGAAGATAAGAATTTTTATTTTATTTTCATTCTTTTTTTATATATGTGTAGAAGGTTTGCCAGCATGTATACATGTTCACTATGTGTGCCTGGGGTCAGAAGAGGGCATCAGATCCATTGTAACTGGAGTTATAGATCACTGTGGGTGCTAGAGATCAAACCCAGGTTCTCTGCAAGAGCCACCCAGTGCTCTTTACCATTAAACCATCTCTTTCATCCCTAGTACTAAAAATTTTCAATCTTTTAATGCTTATAAATGTATCTTTCTATATGAGATTATGCTATATGCTTATATACTCTTATATGCATAGTTATTATTTATATTCCATAACATAATGCTTGATAGTTCTTATGCAATCAACTCTGCAAACAAGGTATTAGTGAGAATTTCACTTCATTTATTTTAGACTCTAAGATACCTTCTGAAATATTTTGCGGTGTATTTTACTACATTGCTGGAAAGAGTACTTAAATATTATTAAAACCCTAAGTTCTAGTTTAGATGTTTCTAAGCCCAGTGTATGAGATCCTTTAACCATCCCAGACTTGCTGCTGCTGCCTCTGTGCCTTTTCCACTATGAAACACGTCAGAGAGCCTTCTGTTTCATGCACTATTCTTTGACTCCTGAGTGGCCTGCTATTAACAGCAAGCATCGCTTCAGAAGAAGTGACATTTGAGATTATCTCATTAGCTTTCAATTTTATTACATTCTTACCCTATATTGTCTTTTTCATCAAAAATAATATAGTATTCCTCAATTGTCTCTAAAATGTTTCTGCTCCTTTTGCATCTAAAATCACTTTAAGGAAATAATTTCAAATATTAATTATTATCATTACTTTTTTGTCATTTCCAAAATTCATTCTCACTTTCAATCTTCAAACATTCACTGATAAAGTTTATCATTTTTATTAGTCTATGTATGTGTTGTTGAATATTATTTTAAGGTGTGTTATTTTTGTTTATGTTTCATTTGTTTAACTGTGAAGCTGTGTTACTGTGCCTGTCTAAAACACCTGATGATCTAATAAAGAATGGAATGGCCAATAGTGAGGCAGGAGAGAGAAATAGGTGGGGCTGGCAGACAGAGAGGATAAATAGGAGGAGAATTCTAGGAGGAGAAAGAAGTATCCAGAGAAGGAGGAGGACTCCAGGGGCCAGCCACCCAGCTACACAGCAAGCTAAGGACTAAGAATCAGGATTTGCAAAAGTAAGAGAACAGAAAAAGCCCAGTGGCAAAAGGTAGACAGGATAATTAAAGTTAAGAAAAGCTGGCTAGAAACTAAGCCAAGCTAAGGCCGGGCATTTATAATTAAGAATAAGCCTCTGTGTGTGATTTATTTGGGAGCGGGGTAGCAGAACCCCCCAAAAGACCAAAAGATTGAAACCAACATATGTTCCTCAAGTTCAATTCCCTTTGTTTTCTCACAAAAAAGAATTATTATTCTCTTTGTTCCTTTGAATTCATAAAAACTTCTGTTGTGATCCAAGGATTTATTGTCAGTTATTCTCCTTTTTTGTAGCCTCCATCCAGGATGTAGATCTCTGGACTCTGTGATCCATACCCACTGCACCCTCTGCCAGGTCTGGTCATACATGATTCTCATTCTCCTCCAGGAAGGCACTTTCTTTTTTCTTTTTTTTTTAGGTTTTTCAAGACAGGATTTCTCTGTGTAGCTTTGTGCCTGTCCTGGAACTCACTTGGTAGTCCAGGCTGGCCTCAAACTTACAGAGATCCGCCTGGCTCTGCCTCCCCAGTGCTGGGGTTAAAGGCATGCGCCACCACCACCCAGTTTAGGAAGGCACTTTCAATGACAAAAACATACAAACAGACAAGTGAAAAGAACAGAAAGGGAGAGAATCACTTGGAAATCATGCCAAGAAAGTATCTGGCTGTATCCATGAGCTGTCATTTTACCTGTCCATACTGGTAGCTCTTGGAATAATTGTGGTTATTCAAAAACTTTAGGGGAAAGATTAGTATACCAAGTTTAATGCTTGAATCCATGTATGTCTGACATCAAAGCATTCTGAAAACTCTTGGGAGAAACTGAGTCAGCAACTCTTAAGGTTAGTTAATATACCATATGTGTAAAACAGAAAAACTATAAAATGTCTAAACATTGAAAGCTTTGATTTATACACTCTTAATGCTATCCTTCTAAGGAAATTTCAAATTTAACAAATTTAACATACATACACACATAGACACACATAGATAGATAGATAGATAGATAGATAGATAGATGATATACTATAGAATTAGAATGTATATATGAATATATATACATATGTATATATATGTATGTGTATATATATATATATATATATATATATATATATATATATATATATATATATTCCACAGTAGGTATGGACTCATGCCTGAGTATCTGTATGTCTATCACATTCCAAGGAGTTGCTAAAACTGTAGCTCTATGGACCACATTTAGAATCCTAGCTTGTGAATCTTCTTTACACATAACTGCAAAATGAGTTCAATTATGAAAACAATTACTATTGCCAGTAATAATGACTATAAAATGGTTCACATTTACATGGCATTTCCCATTGATAGAGCACTGTGACATTCGTTAACTCCTTTTGATAGTCACAATAACCCTCTGATGTTGAGGGGATATTAATTATTCAGAAGAGAAATTGAAGAAATGTTAAGTCTCTTGTTCAATGTCACACAGCTAATGAGTGGCAAGGTGATCTGTGAGGTGAAGTTGGACATAGAGAAGATGTAACAAAATGGCTAAAAGAACAGGCTTTGGAACCAGAAAGAACCATCTATGAATTTTATCTCCTTTGCATCTTAATTGAGTGACATTGTACAAGTTACTTAACCTCTCTATTTCAGTTTCCTCATTTAAAAACTGGAAATGTCTATTTACACACTTGATAGGCTCAATATCCACTAAAATGCCTGCTTTGTGTTAATCATTGAATAAATGAGATCTGCTATGTTGTTTTGTTGGCTTCTGTATGCCAGAAAACTGCCCAATTCATGAAGCTAGCTTATATCTTAGCCTTAGTCCTCACCTACAAGGAATATCTAACTCCCTTCAGCATTTGCCCAGGATGGGCCCTACATGAAAAGCCTAACACCCTTGGACTCTTGGAATGAGCACTTTTCAGTGTATCCCTATTTAGCTGGATCTGTGGGATAGCATGCCACGTAGCTGCCTACTGATGTGATGTTATGTATATAAAGGATTTCTGCCTGCAGAGTTTCTGCTGTGGCTCCTTTCACAAGCCCACAAATCCATGCACATTTTCTTCAAATGTGGAAGAGGAGCTATTTTTTGTTAGTGGGACACTGATGAACCATTATACTTGCCTAAGCTTCAGATGATCTCACCAGTTGTTTTCTGCAAAATCTACTGAGCAATGCTACTACAAAAAGCCAAAAAATTACATCTTTGCCAGTAACATAGGAGAACAGGCAAAATAAAACACAGCACCATACTGATAGTGTGGGGGTATGATTTATGAAACATCTTCATAATTATTAAGAGTGGTTTTGTCATTTATGATATAGTACCTAGGTTAGCACTATTCAGTCTTTTTATATGTCTTAAATAAAAATATTTCTCTTGGGTCAGTTTTTTTTCATTAAAATGAATAAATGTGCAATCACTTTGCTTCTTAGAATTTATGATAACTTCATTTCTATATTTCTCAGTTTGGTAGTTGAAAAGCACATAGTATTGAGTTTTATGAATTCTAATCATTTCTAACCTGACCTGATTAACATGAATTTGGTTCTATAACATTTTTCAGACATCCCCAGGTATGCAAGCAAAATAAAAATACAGAACAGAGATAAATATATAGGGTGTTTCAGGGTAAGAGATATAGGATTATGATTTTTTAAGACTTTCAGTGAGAAAAATATTGTTCAACTCAAACATTCAACAGCTTATTGTGTGAATATCTGAACCATTGTTAGTGAGATAGAATTGGGAAAACACTTCTTGTCACATGAGGCTCGGCCTCCGGGTCAGGAAATAGATTAAATGCTTATTCTTTTTCTAAGATAAGGAATAGTGAGGAATGTGTACTGGATAAAAAGAAAAGCAGAGCTAGCAGGAAAAACAAAGCAAGGAATCATTTGCACACTTCTACCATCCAAGTGACATTTAAAAATAAGTTTGCTGAGGTTATCTAAAAACATTAAGCTAAACATAAAACTGGTATTTAATGCAAATGAGTAGGATACAAATTTATTGTAATATGTCCATAATTTCAAAACCTACGTGTTCACATATAAAAATGTAATTACATATATATACCCAAATTTTCATTTGTATAGAGACTATGGGAAGTTTTCATCTCATTCTTCTATATGCTATATTTTTCAGAATATTCATATACTTTGTAATTGTTTTTTTAATTCTTGGGATTAAATATAAGGACTCTCACATTTCAGACAAGCTCTGTACCAGTGAACTACAACCAAACATATAAATTTAAAAAACAATTTAGAAAGAGAAAATATTATATTTAAGAGTACACATATATTACCTTTGAATCTACATGGTCCTTAGTTTCATAGTATATTCTGATAACTAAATTATTTAGCATAGTTCATTATGGACTCAAGCCACTCCAAAGGTCTCATTGGCATGACAGAACAGTAATTTATCTGTCACACATCCGACATCTGCTCCAAGGACACTGGATACCCACCTGGTAACTCAGCATGACAAATTAATTGGTTCTGTGTCTCTTCTACAGAAACGCATGCTTTTACCATCTTCATAGAATGTAAAGAGAGGGCTGAGGGAGACCTTGATTTGGGGGATGTGGGGATGCAGAGTGGCTTGGGAGAGAGGACTGAGGGTGGAAGGAGGGAGGAGGGGGGATCTGTGGGTGGTATGTGGAGTGAGTAGAAAATTTCTTAATAAAGAAAAATGAAAAAAAAAGAATCAAATGCTTCAGTTCTGAGGAGGTACTCATTCAACTCAGTCACATGGCTAACATAGTTCTCTTCATTCTAGAATCAGAGGAGAGATGCAACACTTTGTTAACCCTTAATCTTGTCTGCTATACCTGTTAGCTTTATAGGTGCCACTGGGAAATGAAATCCCTCCTACTTATATAGTCATGCAATAGCCTAGTTGAATATCTAAAGGTTATGTAGATATATTCACTACTAATTGAACCTGACATGAGATGAGGAAGTACTTTTAGGTAGGCAAAGCAACATATCTCTACATTGTTAAACAAATGTAGCATAAACAAATGTAACACATCTTTACATAGTTAAAGTAATTTTCCAAAAGATCCTTGCACTTTTTACATAGGGCTGAAATCGAATACATAAGCTTTGCTATAAGTCATCTGTCATTATCCTTCTACCTTGAGTCCTTGGAAATAACATAGGCAACTACAGTTTCTTGGCAATAGACTTTCCTATATTATATTATGTCTATAATCCATGATGTTTAATAGAGCTATGTGAAACGATGATTTGTGCAAAAAAAATTCATCATATGTTTTTGGAAGTGAAGATCCAGGAACATTCATATCCATCTAGCAGACAAAGCAGGCACTAGGCAAAGAACAGTATAGGACGGAGCCATCATGTAGCACTCATCTGCCCCCATTAGCCCAAGACAGAAACTTCATCCTACAGAAAAGACACAAATGTACATGACTTGTTGCCTTAGATATTCTACCTTTGGAGAGACACGTAAGAGTGGAAAATGAGTGATCTTTGGTATCATGAAATTGGATGTTTGGGTCATAATATTTTCCCTAATTTGTTTTGCAATCTCAGGTACTGATCCATCCTCAGCAAATGTCAACTTCTTCATTAGAAAATTAGAAACAAACATACTTGCCTATAGAAGACACTGGATCCCAGGGCCACTGTATAATTTCATTCCTAATTCTGAGAAACAATTGGGAACAGTTTTTACACCCTCAATGGCATGTTGCTGTGGAATATTACTTTAACTATGTAAAGATGTGTTACATTTGTTTATGCTACATTTGTTAACAATGTAGAGATATGTTGCTTTGCCTACCTAAGGCATCTGATAGGTCTAATATAAAGCTGAATGGCCAATAACTAGGCAGCAGAGGGCTAGGCAAGGCTGATGGACAGAGAGATTAAGTAGGAGGAGGAATATAGACTGGGGGTTGGGGGATGAGGGAGAGAAGAGAGAAGAGAAAGAGGAAAAAAGAGAGGGAGACACCCCGGGGCCAGCCAGCCATGTAGGCAGGCAGCTGCCAGCCAGCTAGATGAAGAGTAGAACATACAGAATGAAAGAAAGGTAAAAGGCCCCAAGGCAAAATATAGATGAAGAAAAACAGATTAAGTTATAAAAGCTAGTGGGACAGGCATAAGATAAGGCCAAGCATTCATAACTAATAAGTCTCTGTGTCATGACTTTGGAGCTGGCTAGTGGCCCAAAAGAAAGCCTGCTACAGTGTACCTCTCTAATCTTTTTCCTTTGTGGCCATCTTTTCTGAATCTGGCACAGTTTCACAGTACCTAAATGAAATGAGGGGGAGTTAATACCTGGATACACAAATCTTCAATAAGTACTCCATTCTCCCAGTCTTTGGATGAGGTGATTATGAGAAGCACTTTAAGGCCCTAGATATTCAAGCCTCTATATACCAGAGCAAAATCAATAATAATAATACATCATACATCCCCTTTAATTCATAATAGGCTGTTTATAACATATCATTGTAGTAGTGCAAAGCTAAGTAGTATAATATTTAAAAATCTAAATGGTGTTTAATTTTAGTGATTATGTTGGTATCATGTCCATATTTGGACTTACTTCTTTTCATGCTATCAACCAGATCAGCAATGTGACTGATAACAATATTCCTAAAAATCTGTTGCTCTACCATGACAGCTAAAAATGAAAGAACTGTATTCACCAGTGATTGAGCCTCATGGTTGTGGTCCACACATCCTAACTATATAGAGTTACCCTTAAATTCAGGAATTTCCAAACTTTGTTCAATCTAAACCGTGTAACCCACAGTACCATGTGACAGAGTGGATTTTAGAATGGATAAAGAGTATTTTTCTTTAAGTTAGAGTTATATTGCCTTACTTTAGATCATTTGAGGAGCTGTAAGATCCCATGAACAAACACACAGGACCTTGACAGGGATAATCACAAATGAGAAACCCTGATGCTGAAGCTCTACTTTAGACCATGGCTATTAATAAATCACAATTATATTATTAAAAAAACTGGGAGAGAAAGAAACAAGGCACAATCTTCTTACTCTGCATTCGATGTGGAGAATACAAGCTAGAGCCATATGCTGAAGCCTTTTATTTCACCTCAATTATTCAAAATCTTTATTTAAAATTTCATGAAGAACTTTCTTCTAAGGGTAAAGAAAAAAGAGAGGTTTAAAATTTTAAGCATGCACTCATGCTGTAGAATGAATTGGAAATGTAGCAAGAGGAAGAGTAAGGCTCAGTTCATTTGACACTTGTGATTTCATGTGTTGCTGTGAGATTAAGAAGGAATTTAACAAAGTATCTCAAGAGAACAGTAAAATAACTTAAGATGACAAAGCTTTCTTAAATACTTTACATATAATTAACATAGTAATTGCACTCTCTATTTTATCTCTGGGTATCATGGTAGATTTACTGTTCAGTGATGAATGCTTTTGAAGCTCACTCAAAGTTATTGTTTACATTCAGGGAGTACATGTTATTTCTTCTGATGCTTTATGTGTGTCTATATTTATAATTACCCTTTCCTCTAATTAGTGGAGTTTTGCTGAGTGATTGTCAGTTTTTTGTTAAATTACACATATTTGAGATGGGTAATACAGCTACTCAATATATAATCCTGAGACAAAAAACACAAGAAAACATTTAAAAAAATGAAAAGAAGTTATCCTTGTCCAGATATGATAAAAAAAAAAAGAAAAGAAAACATTATTTGGTATGTAATCAAACCTTTTGTGTCGATCAGAATTCTATCCTTGGGATGGCATGGCTGAGGTAAATCAACTTAATTCATGTCCTCTTCCTTAATTGCCTGTAGTTCTTCATGTAGGGTTGAGGCTTACCATCCACTTTAGCATGTCTCTTATTGTTGTCATAATTCAGCTCATGTTTAGACAATCATATTGGTGAGATTTTATGAATGACATTAGGAAACACCATCTTCCAGCAAACTCCCCAGCCGTTCAGCTCTTATAATCTGTCCACCTTTCTTCCACGATAATCCTGGAGCCTTGGTGCAGGAGTTGTTTTGTAGATGTATCCATCAGGACTAGGCTCCACAACTCTGCATTTTGATTGGTTGTGGTTTTCTGGAGTGGTCTCTGTGTCTCTTGCAAAGAGAAATTTCCTTGATGAGAAGTGAAGACTATATGTATCTGTGAGTATAAGGACAAATGTTTAGAATGTAGCTACAGATTATGCTGGTTTAGTGAAGTTGTGGTTGCTGTTCTTCAAGATCCACGACTTCATAAGCACTGGGTAGTTGGCTAGCTTGCCAGTACTGAACATGTTTTCCTTCTTGTTGAGTGTATCTTAAGGACAATTAGACATCTGTTGGCTGCCACTAATGTATCTGTGCCACTGCTACTGCACCCTTAGAGTTATAGTGACATGCTGGTCATTGTTTTGGTTAATGGACATTATTTCTGGGTAGGGCTTTTGGTTGCCTCCATCCTTTGAAAGCTTTCATGGTGCCTTCTGGTACCATGAGAATTAGTCCTCAGGGAAGAAGCATTCAGTCAAGCTCCAGCTCAGGGACCTCTTGGTCCTGTGTGTGAAGTGTGTGGTATCTTCTTCCATAGGAACTTACCTTTCACCTCAGGGGGACAACCAAGGCCAATAGAAATAGCCTGTGATGTTTTGGAAGTCTTTTGAATGACCCTGACCAATAACTCAAAGAGGGCTTCTCATGACTGCTGTTGGGGTTTTTGTTAAATGGTCTATGCTTTTTGGTCATTGTATTTTGATAGTAGTTTCTGGTGTACCATAAAACTAAATAGGAAGTACAAAGTCCTACATACTCCCCACCCTTTACAGTTCCAACTAAACTGCCTTATTAATGAGACCACATACCATCACAATGATACACATTTTACAACTGATAAATTCATATCGTCATATCATCATTCAAAATCTGTAACCCCTCTGAGAACTCACACTGTGTTGTGTTTTCTGTGGATTTGGGTATGTATCCATCATAGGAAGTGGTTCCACTCTTTCCATCTCTTCCTATCTATCATTACTTCCTCTGTGTCATTCAACATTCATTAATCTTTACTGGCCACTTTGCATTTTCCAGAATATCACATAGTTGAAATCATACAGCAAGCACTCTTCACACATTGCCTTCTTTCATTCAGTAGTGTGCTTTTACATTTGTTTATTGTAAAGCTTTCTTCATGATTCAATATCTCATTCATTTCTCCTCAGCCCTAAATATTCAAGTGCTGCATTTGATCATTTATCCATCTGCCTACTGAGCTCCCCTAGTACTACAGAGAATTGCAGTCTTCCTCAGAATCATAGTAAGTGATGCGCATTTCTTCTTTGCCTTCCCCATGATCCTGCTTCCTCTTCCTCTACTTACCTCCCCTGGCACACTACAACTGTACTGGTGTACACCTTACCAACTCCTACACACATGAAGACAACACAGAAGGTCTGCTCACTTTCTCTCATACCCTGGATTTTTCTGAACAAGAAATGAGTGTCATATATTATGCTGGAATTATTCTAAATTTAAAAACCAAACATCACTTAATATTCAGAAGCCTTCTATTACCTTAGCACATAATATTTAGCTAGAAACTGATTCCTGGTCAGTATCATTCCTAACAGTCTGCCTTTCTTCTGACTACCTTAGCCGAGTATCCCCTGAATTTCAGTGTTGCTCTAGGTAGCTTTTCACTGAACTGCTTCAGTTTTCTCACTACTCTTTCTTAGAACACAGTTTTAAGTTTCTAGGGATGCTGCTCTGACATGGTGGGCAAAGCCATGCCCTTCTTTCATGAGATCGTTTCTACTTAGAAACCTTTCCTAGAATCCTGCCTGCATTCAGAATCCCTTCTGTGTGTTTCCATAAAATTCCAGACTACTGTTCATACTGCATTAATCACTTCTGTTTGTTTGCAAATGGAACTTCAAGTCTTCAAGAGCCATTCACAGTATGCGAATCCTCCACCCGGTTCAATAACCTTCTGATGAAACAAAGGCTTTCATCTTCTCCTCACTCCAAGATACACAAGCCCTCGTAGTGGATTCTGCAGTCTAAAGTGCCTCTCATTCAGCTAAAACCAAATTATGGTGGTTTGAATGAAGAAGTCCCCTGTAGGCTCATGTATTTGAACATTTGGTTAACAGTTGGTAGCACTGTTTGTGGGGCTTACAACATTGTCACAGCGTTGGGGGTAGACAGTGGCTGAAGAAACTCTGTCACTGGAGGCAGGCTTTGAGGGTCTATTGCCTCACCCCACTTTCTGTTCTCTCTCTCTCTCTCTCTCTCTCTCTCTCTCTCTCTCTCTCTCTCTCTCTCTCTCTCTCTCTCTCTCTGTGTGTGTGTGTGTGTGTGTGTGTGTGTGTGTGTGTGTGTGTGTGTGTGCGCGCGCTATTCTCTCTTATAATCTCTCCTTCACCAAGTGGTAACTAGGACCTCATGGCAAAATTTCCCTTTCTCATCTCACACCAAAAGCAGAAATGTTTTACTACTGATGCTACCAAACTGGGCTTAGACTTGAGCTCCTCTGACTGGAGCTATAAGTACGTATTAGTTACTTTGTGTTGCTGTAATAAAATACCATGACCAAAAGTAACTTAAGAGAGAAAAGGCTTGTTTCGGTTTATGGCTCTAGAAGGATAGAGTCTGTTATGGTGGGAAAGACATGGCAATAGGTGGGCAAGAGCAGGAAGCTGGCTGATCATGTCTCCATGAGAGAGAGGGAGAGGGAGAACAAACAAACACAAATGACTGGATCAGAAATCTGGTTCTGAGAATCAGACCATTTTCAGCACCAGTCTAATGACCTGACCTTGACCCCCAGAACCAAAGTAAAAATGGAAGGGCCGAACCCACTCCACAAAGTCATTCTCTGACCTTCACAGGCACATCATGTCACATGTACCCACATATATGCATCATGTACATGCATACATAATAATAATAATAATAATAATAATAATAATAGAGTTCTTTAAATGCATATGAATTATCTGGCATATGAAAACACTGGAACACAAATAAGTAAATTAGGAATGAACTATAAATATAGTTCTTGCATGATGATAGCGCATGCATTTTAACACAAATTATTTTTCTAAGTAATGGCTTTAGCCTAGAACAAAGATGTTAGTTAAAACGGGTGCTTTTCACTGCTTTTTTTTTGTGATCTTCCAAGTAGTCCTTTCGTCGGTTGCCAAAGCACAGGGAAGAGGCTGTTTCTAGCATTAACGCTTTTGTTCTGGAACACGGTCCCTGCTTCCAGTCAATCATCTGCGGTATTAAAAATGATCAACCTGCTTTCCAATTTAATGAAGAGTTTCTGAGAAGCAATTTCCCTCTTTTTATAGTAACAATTGTATCCTGTGTTCAAATATCACTCCATTCTTGCAGGACAAAAGACTTCTGGCTTGTTAGCAATTCAACAGAACCATGCCAACCACCATCAGTGCCTAAAATAGCTTTAAAGATGGGGAGATAGCAAAAAAAGGTTATACAGCATTTGACTAAGTACAGCATCACAAAAAAAGAAAAGAAAAAGAAAGGCAGATGTGTCTATGTATCCACACCTCAAAAACTGCTATAGAAATTTCTGGGTATCTCAAAAGCCAAGGAAATAAGACAGTGTTGTACTATTAAGAATCACACTCAAAATAGCTAAATAAGAGACACAGCTATACTTGGATTTGAGTTATGGACTTCTACAAAATACAGTTAAAATGAGAACATAAAATGCATCTTAATGATAATAAAAGAAGGTAAAAATATGATGTAATTCTTCAAGCGTGTGAAACCTAAATTTTAAATAAATAAATGGCAGCATCACGTATGTGTTTTTTATTCTATCTCAATCAAGATTCTAGTAGGAAATAGATGGCATGGGCATTTTTTAATTTAATAGAATGTTGCAATTTCTGGAGGAAATATTTTTGATATTATACATGTACATATTAAACTTATATATTCACATGTACTGAAAAATGAACTTCAAACTATATACTTACATACATACAAACAAGACCAAATTATTTAAAAGTAAATTTATAAAGGATTGCATTCTCATGACACTGTAAATTATGCTTTTTTATTTTATTGTTAACTTTCTAGGCTAAAATACAAAGTAATGTGTATCATCAAGGCATCTCCATACATATCTACTATTATACTTACCTTTTCTGGCTTCACTACCATTATCCTCTGCCTGTCTTTTCCCCATTCTCGCTGGTTTTCTTTCTTTTCCTAGTGAGCACCCATTCTGCTTTCTTTTTTTTCTTAAAATTTCAAAAATGTATTAGTATATTATACATTAATTATACATAATTATCTCATTGTGACATTTTCATTTAGTAAGCATATTGAATTTTTAAATAAATTTTTTATTGCTAGTAGGTAATAGACCCTTAAGTCTTCAGTTCCATGGAAACAGTAAATACATGTTTCATTCATGAAATTTGAAACAAGACAGAAAGTAATTTGACCATATATGCATTTTAAACATTATATCAGCTAAAATATACAATTACATCAATTGTCCTCTCTTTCTCCTCCCTCCAACTCTTTCTATGTCTCTCCTTGCCTCCTTGCTCCCTCTCAAACTTTTGGTATCTTTTTACTTAATTACCATTGTTGCTCATACACATATAAGATGCATAAATAGGCAAATAGAACCCACCGAGTCCATTTAGTATTACAAGTATGTCTATGACTTTAGGGCTAATCACTTGGTATTGGACAACCCATTAGGGGGAATCATCCCTGGGAAAAAATAAGTCTCCTTCTCTTAGTAGCTGCTTATTGACTGTAGCTGTTGGTCAAGGGGTAAGGCCTTGTGCAATTTCTCATTTCTATTTAAGCACATATGTTGATATTATCATTGTTGAGGTCTTGTTTAGGTAGCCATATTGTCAGAGAATCGTGAATGTAGCCTCCCTGTCATTTCTGGGAGACACAATCTCACATCAGACTTCCAGGTCCTCGGGCAAAACTACCACTCCCTCTTCTGTAGTGTCCCCTGGGACCTAGATGTGGGAGTTATGCTGTAGATGTATCAGTTGGAGGTAAGCAGCCCACAATCAGTTGTTCTCTACATTTTGACCAGTTGTAATTTTTTTGTTACAATCTCAGTCTGCTGCACAAAGAAACTTCTTTAATGAAGAGCAAGAACTACTCTTATCTATGGGTATCAGTAAAAATATTTAGAATTCAATTAGGAATTATACTGGTTTGGGAAAGAGGCAGTGGAATGTTCTCCTCTATGATTCATGACCTCACTAGCTCATATTATTTTAAGTCATTTGAATTATATATAAATATATGTTTGTGTAAATTATATGGGAAATAAATAAAATATATGTAAAATAACTATATGAGTATATAAATTACATATGAACATATGCATATGCATAATTTTTTAATGAAGTGTGCCACATGAAGTGACAGTCCTCCCAACAAAAGCCATAGACTATCTATCATGGTTTGCTTTGCTTAGGAAAGATTTATGCCATTTTCCTCTTTGAAACCTTTTTATAAATAAGTTCACTGTGTATATTCACTGTCTGTGATAATAAGTTACAAAGAATATTTTCATATATAAGTACACTGAGCAGTGTTAACCCACATTCCTCTTCCCTTGAAACACTGATTTAAAGTAAATTCAATAACTACCAATGACTTCAAATTGAAACAAATTTCAAGTAAAACAATTAATTTAAAATACCAGTAAAATATTTTGAAGTGATTTTGTAATGGCATTTTTTGTAACTATATATTTTCTAATTGTATATTTTGTGTAACACAAAGCAATATGATTTATGATTCAGTATCAGCTTTAAGGTAGGATCTTAAAGAATGTACTCATAAAGAAACATCGGATGTTAGACTATTTCATCTTTTATCATATTAGTATTGTCAAATTACAATGTGTGTGTATGTGTACCTGTGTCTAAATGTTTATAAGTACAATACATGAGAAAACATCAATGTTTTAACTTAAGATTTATTATTCTATTACAATTTTATCCCCTTGGTAAAGTTCACTACAACTCAAGTTAATGAACAAAATCTTCAGGTAGAATTGTTCATTTAAAAAGAGTCTAAATTGTGCCATCAATTATATTAATATGTAGCATTTGAAAGCAAAATTAAACTTTTATGCTTATATACCTTTGTAGTAATAAAAGACAGGAAATGTTTTTCTTGAAACTAACTTTAAAATAACATTTAGCTGTACTCTGCTGTTTTTTCAACATTTATAGACTCTGAATTGTTGTATAAAATTAAAATGTGTGCCATGTAATTAAAAGTATGTAGCATATTACCTATTTAATTGCATTTAGTATTCAACTTTGCTTGCATATAGACATAAAAATCGAATGCTATGTAAATTTATAGCATATATATGACAACATAATAGTTGGATGAAAATATATGAAATTTTATTATTTCTGTCTATCATGTTGTAATTTACTAATCTTCAAGCAACAAATATATTCAGATACATTTGTAGTATCCTACCTCTATGTTTGATTGCAATGTATAGAATTTTTCAAAGAAACTAGACAAGTAGTTTTGAATATGCTGATCATTTTTAAATATTTCTATTATGTTAGAAATCATGTATACTTAACAGGAGAAAAAGTGAAGGATATGGATCAGTTTACACAAACTTTAATATTAAGTACATTGTGAACATCTACTTAGAAGAAAGAAACCATGTTTCATCCAGTAATTACACTTAACTCTGGAATTTTAAATAATTAGGAGATTTTTTTTATCACATCAAAAGTGAAATGGCATATGTGAACAGTTGAAGGAAAAGATCTTTTCATTCCTTCTGCTTTGTTCCAGGAGCTATGTTAGCATTTTAGAACTAAATGTTAAGAGGGATACTTATTTTAAATAAAATATTTTCAACTGCTTCTAATAATTCATTATATTTACTTTTTATTTTATTTATTTTTAAATATATTTACTCAATAAATTCTATGATGCAAATTTCTATTATAATGAAAACGCATGATACCTATTTTACCTTATTTTAGTGCAGATTATTTCTTTGGCCCATATAAAGGTAAACCATCTAATTGCAATAATAGAAATTATAACATCATGCAATAATGTATTCTTTGACAGATATTTCAAGAAAAGACAACTCCAATTAATGAAATACATTATAGATGCCTTCTAAAGTATAAAATTAATCTAAATGTTTTTTTCTTCTTTGACTTAAATTTGCAGATACAACATTTATCAACTATAGCATGATGTTATGAACTATATGCACAATGTAAAATGGTTACATCTATCCATTTATAGGTGTGTTTCCTAATACTTGCTCATCTTTTCTTATTGTGACAACAGTCAACATGACCTTCTTAACATTTTTTACAAA
Source organism: Peromyscus californicus insignis (assembly GCF_007827085.1). Taxonomy (NCBI): domain Eukaryota; kingdom Metazoa; phylum Chordata; class Mammalia; order Rodentia; family Cricetidae; genus Peromyscus; species Peromyscus californicus. The sequence goes on along the minus strand of NW_026294491.1, from coordinate 44,118,426 downwards.
TACAATATAATATCATTGGCTGCAAAATACATGACTAGAACTGTTTGTTTGTGACTAATTTTTTATTTTGGAGGAAGGGGAGTTTATCTGGATCACAGATTACAATCCATCAACAAGGAAAGCCAAGTTAGGAACGAAACCCATCAACTGAAGCAGAGACTATACTGTTTACTGCCTTGCTTCCCATACCTGGCTCTGCTTGATTGATTTCTTCCCCTGTTTTTATTGCATATAGATTCTTTTCTCAGACAGTATATCCTGATTACAGTTTCCCTCCCTCGACTCCTCCCAGTTCCTCTCCACATCCCGCCCTATCTGGATCCACTCCCTTTCTATCTCCATTTAGAAAAGAACAGATGTCTAAGAAATAACAACAAAACATAACAAAATAAAATATGAAAAGATAAACCATCACAATGAAGTTGGACAAGACAAACCAACAGAAGGAAAAGAGTCCAAAAGAAGGCACAAGAATAAGAGACCCACCCGTTCACACAGTCAGGAGTTCCATAAAAATACTAAACTGAGAGCTGTAATGTATATGCAGAGGACCTGGTGCAGACTCATGCATGCTGCACCAGTCTGAGTTCAGACGAGTTTTGCTCAGTTGATTTAGAGGGACTTGTTCTGGTGTCCTCCATCCCCTCTGGCTCTCACAATCTTTCTGCCTCTTCTTCCCTGGAGTTCCCTGAGCTCTGAGGGGAGGAATTTGATGAAAACATCCCATTTAGAGCTGAGTGTTCCAGGGTCTCTCACTCTCTGCATACTTTCTGGCTGTGCATCTCTGTATTTGTTCCCATCTGCTGCTTCTCTGAAGATGACTGAACAAGGCACTGACCTGTATTTGTTGAGCAACAACATCCCAGTCTACACCACCACCTGATCTCCCCAACCTCATATACCCACCTTTCTACATTGGCTTTTATTAAATTATTTTTTACATTCCACATCTAAGTGAAATGATGCAGTATTTGCCTGTCTGTGCACTGTTAATTTTGCTTGTCATTAACATCTTACAGGCTCACACAAGCTACTACTACTGACAACATTTCCTTCTTATCTAGCCGAGCAATATTCTGTTGAGTGCATGTATCCTATATTCTTCTTTTTCAATTATATCTTTTACTTTTTGAGATTATAATTACATCATTTCCCCCCTCCCTTTCCACCCTTTAAGTTTTCCCATATACTCCTCCTTGTTTCTCTGTTGTGGAATATTGTTTTAAAGTGTGTTGCATTTTTTTTCCTACTCCTTTTGTTAATAATGCAAAGATGTGTTACCCTTGTTTGATTCAATAAAATTAACCTGCAAGTAAGAGGCTGAGTCAGCAAGTAACTGGCAGGAAGTGGTAGGGAGGAACCACTTGTAGCTAGGGTTCTTAAGTGAGAACTGAGCTGGAGGAATGTCGGGTCTTTTGGAAGACGCCAGCAAAGGGAGAAGGTTAACTACTTGCCATTCAGCCTCTCTGAGTGAACAGAATTCTGCCTCAACCTTTGAATAGTGAGTTCTTCAGAGGAATAGAGATCTCAATAAAGTTTCCTATTGTGGGGATTAACAAGGAGGTTTACTTTGGGGTAACTTACAGCCAGTAAAGGGCTTGGTTACAGGATCCGGGAGAGATGAGGTGCAGTCCAGCGGGGTTCTCTGGAAAACTCCGCTCGATCTACCATCCAGCATCCAGGATCTTGAGGAACCAAGAGCGCTAGCACATCCAGATCTCAGGTCTTAAGGGCTCCCATCTCGGCCCGTCCCAGGAGCAAGTCGTAGGCAAGTGTGTCAAAAGCCTCACTAGGGGTAGTACTTCCAGGTCAAAGTTGGAACAGCTACCCATCACAGTTTCCCTTAGTAGCTTTGAAAGAGTCAGTGCCTGAGGTAGCAGAACCCCCTCAGGCTGTGGCCCTTGCAGCCCAAACAGCAGCTGGTAGCAGCAGAGTTGCAATCTCTGCTTAGGACAGCCATTGCTTAAGGGGCAGCCACTGTAAATAATAAAAAACAGTTAACAATAGTTCTCTTTCAAATTTATGACTTTTTTTCATTAACTGTTGTTATATACATATATGCATATGTTCATACATAAATATTCCTAAATATAGCCTGCTCAGTCTCTATAATGTTATACATATGTATGTTTTCAGGACTTGATATTGGATAGTCAATTGGAGTGCTCTTCCCTGGGTAAGACTGTTTGTCTCATTCTCCACATTCTTTGGTTGCCTGTAGATCTTTGTTTGGGGTTGAAACCACCTTGGCTTTTCCCATCCAGTTTAGCATTTTGTTGTCCTTGTTCAAATCATGTTTAGGCAGTGATGTTGTTGAGGCTTCTGACTTTGCTAGATTATACAACCTCACAGCAAACTTTCTGATCTTCTAGCTTTACAATCTTTCTGCCCATTGTTCTGCAATCTTCACCGAGCCTTAAGTGCAGGAGTTACGTTGTGTATGTACCCATTGGGGCTGAGCTCCTCAACTCTGTGTTTTGATTGGCCCTGACCCCTCATCCAAGAAAGTTCTCTTTTTCTTTTTTTTTTCTTTTTTTAAAGTGATGTTTTATTTTATTTATTTATTTTTTTGGCTATTATATTTTATTGTATCTGGAGTTTTGCCCACATAAATGTCTGTGTAGTGCTCAATTAGATCTGAATACAGCTTTAGATTTTCTGGGACAAGAGTTACAGAGAGTTGTAAGCCACCATGTAGGTTCTGATAATTGAACTCAAGTCCTCAGAAACCAACACTCTTAATCACTGAGCCATTTCATTTCTTCTCCAGAAAAAATAGGTAAGAAGGTGAGGGGGAAACCCATCTTTTAGCCTGTAATTAAACTAAAAATTTTAATGCTAGTAATTAAGAGGCTCTATCAAAAACAAAGTAAAGAATCGGTGTGCTCACTCAACTCACTGTCTCCATTTCACTCAGTCTAGGGTCCAGGCATGAAACAGTGATGCCCACATTGGAAAGTAGATCTTCTTCCCACCTCAATTAAACCAAGTACATAAACCCCTCATAGGTATACTTACAGACCAACCTGGTCTAGACAGTCTTTCATTAGGGGTCCTTCCCCCGGCTGATTCTGGATCATGTCAGGTTGACAGTTTGAGTCATCGTAACTCCCTTCTCAACTTGACAGAAAACCACATCACTTTAAGCAACAACCCCCCACGTCTTCCCCCTAAATCTGAGCTATTTATTTTAAAATGTGAAATACTTTTTGAAAGTTGTTGTTATATTACTATTTGGGTTATCTTTTCTTGTATATTATATATCTCTGGGCATGTTGCCTACATGTATGTCTGTTCACGATATGTATGCATTTGCTCAAGGAAGCTAGAAAGGGGCAGAGAATCCCCCTGAGACTGGAGTTAAAGATAGTTAACTTTATGTCTGCTGGGAACCAAAACCCAGTCCTTTGGAAGAGCAAACATTGCTAAACTCTGAGCCTCTCTAAGCCATAATATAAACACACTTTTAAAGTCTTCTTTAGGGCCTGGAGAGATGGTTCAATGGTTAAGAGCACTGAACTGCTCTTCCAGAGGACCCAGGGTTCATTTCCTAGCATGCACATGACAGCCCACAGCTGTCTGTAACTCCAGTTCCAGGGGATCCAACACCCACACACAAATATGTGTTCAGTCAAAGCACCAATGCACAAAAAGTAAATAAATAAAACTTTTTTAAAAAGTCTTCTTTAAAAGTTTTAATGCTTTAAAAGTCTAAAGTCCCTTAATTGTAAGACTCTAAAAAGTTACAAAAACAACAAAAAAAAAAAATTACATACTTCCAACAAACAATGGTACAAAATAAACATTCTCATTTCAAAAGAAAAGAACCAGGCACAAAATAATCACACCCAAACAAAATCTGCACCTCCTTGTCTGGAGTCTTAGGCTTGGGATATAGTCAAGTGAGCTCCAAAGGGCTTGGGAACCTCACCCTTCCATCTTTGGCACTGACACATAGAGTTCTCCCTTACTCAATCTTTTGCCAGCTCTACCGTCCACCTGCAGCTGTCCTTGTCAGATGTTACAAGGTCTGGGATCCCCAGTTCTCTGAAGTTCCCATTTCAGCTGAAACTTCACCTTTAAAGCTTCATGCAGTGGCCTCTCAGGGGGCCTTTTTAAAAAGACTTGAGCCCTGCCACATAGTGCCTTGTCTCAGATATTCTCCATGACCTTCTGAGTCTTGCTTTTTTGCCTTAAAAAAGCACCCTTGCTCACCTTTTTCTCTCCTTTTCAAATAATCCCAAGCCCAGTTCATAAAATGGTACTGGCCACATTTAGTGTGGGTGCTCCCACTTTAGTTAATATAATCAAGAAAAATCTCAGTCGAGACTCTTATTCCAGGTGATTTAGATTGTGCCAAGATGACAAAACTATCACAGTGATCCATGGCACAATTCATGAGTTTTGAAAAGTGACGTCTTATTATATAAAGAACCTTTCCACACAAGTTTTTGAGGCTCAACTTCTCCTACTTCACTGCTTGTTAGCACTGGGTGTGGGTGACTATTTCTTCCTTGTCTTTCTGCATCCGAGTCATCCTCAAGCCACTCATTTTCCATCCAGTTTTTCCTTCTCATGTCCAGGTCACTGTTATTTACACTTTTGCTGCTTTCATAGTCTCCTAAGGTACTGTTTTTCCTACCTCTAAAACATCGAGGAATGTTGGGAATATAAGAGACAAAGAGAAAGAGAGAAGAGAGACAGAAAGAGAGAATAAATATGAATCACACTATCTACTCTAGGAAGTATAGACAAAGTAAGGCAGTGTAAACCAGTAGATGAGAGCATAGATTATGGACCAGAGCTGTTAAACTTAAATCCAGTCTTTATCATCTGTAAGTATATTATGTCAAGCAAGATACACAGCTATTCTCTGTGGCACATGTAAAATAATGACACTAATTTATAATATGTAAGAATTAATGAATTGATGCATAAAACTGTTCACATAGTAAGTAAACTATAGAGATTAGCTGTAAAAATCTCTGAACAAAAATCAAATCAAGCCATTCTTCACTCAAACCCAGATAATGCCTTCTTGTCCTGTTGAGAGTTGAGTATTTACTGAACCTCAATGTTGCCCAACCCCAACTATCTCTCCAACACCCCTCACTTTCAGCTACTTGGATTTCTTTCAGCTCCTATAACATTGCATTTATTCTTGCTTTGTTCTGCTTCTGTGGCATTGCCCTGGTGATTATGTCTGCAGGAATATTTCCATTCTTCACATGGATCTCAATGAAAAATAGAAACATTTTCTGTAAAGGGAAAAATGGCAAAATTTTTCAAATTTGTGAACCTTAAAATCTCTGTTATAACTACCCAATTCTGCAGCCAGAAACAACACCTAAGTAATGGGTCTGGATATATTCTCATTACACTTTCCCAAAGCAGGCACTGGTCACAATTTGACCAGTATGTTGTATCTATTTTGTCTTAGTTCTGTATTCTAATGCTTTACTGCCCAACATTAACTCTACCTCTCAGAGGGAGCTTTACTGACGCTCTGACTATTCTGCACCTCAGACTTGTGGTTGTTTTTTACAGCATCTATTATAGCATATAATTACCTGATTTCTTAGCTAGCTTTTTGTTTCCTGTGAGATCCTACACACGGTGAGCTATAAGCATTTAACAATGTGGTTATTATTTAGAAGGCACTGAATAAATGCTTTCTGAATGGATAAATATTTTTATCTGACTTTAAGAATCAGAACAAACAAGTCAGGAGAATGTTACTGATGGAACAATACAAATTATCACTTATACAACTATATCTTTTATTTTTTTAAAAAAAAATCTTTGTTAAAAAAAAAAGTTTTATTATAGGTTGTAGAAAATCCCTCTCCTAAAGTCCAGAATTCACAGGATCCTAGACTGTTGATAGCATTCACATTTCTGCTGCCGGGAGATTGCTGAGGGATTAGAGATAAGCATGACCTCATTTTTGTTGAATATGTATGTTATGAGAATTAGAACTGAACAGGCCATCTGGGGGATAAAGTCTTCCTCTGGAATTGTTCATTTCATAGTATATACATGAGGGATATTCATTTCATGGAGAAAATTAAGAAGTCACATTAATCAAAGCATGCTCCATTTTAAAAACGTTCATAGTATGCTTTCAGGCTAAATATTCACAGCATGCATATTAAAGATTGCAATTAGGGCCAATGATGCACAAAATCGCATGTGCAAAGGAAATATTATTTTTAGAAATGCAATTGAAACACACAAAGAAACTAAAAATAAAAGATTGCACTGCTCAGGTAAGTCCCCGCCCCCGTGGAATGAGCCCTGAACCTTACAAAAGTCACTATTATACTGGAGGGAGTTTTCATTGACAAAGCATGCAAATTTGGAACTCTTTGCCTAGACTGATAGGTCTAACACAGGAGAGCCAAGATTTTGAATGAAACAGCTAAGCTCTTTCCACGTGCCTCTTCCATCAAGTGATATTTAAGTACCAATTTTCATAACTGAAAGCATCTGTTAAGTCTGTAATTGTCCTAGCTTGGTGTCTGTTCCTGCGGTAAAACACTGACCAAAAGCAGCTTAGGAGAATAAAGGGTTTATTTAGTTTTCAGGTTACAGTTTATCACTGAGGGGAACCAAGGCAGGAATCCAAAGCAGGAATCTAGAGGCAGGAACTGAAGCAGAGACCACGGAGAAATACGGCTTACTGGTTTTCTTCCCATGGTTTTCTTAGCTATAGTTCTTACACAGCCCATGGCTAGCTGTAGAGGATAACATGGCTCACAAGAGGGTGGGCTTTGCCACATCAGTGTACAGTGAAGATAATGTCCCTCAGGGCATACCCACAGCACGATATAATGGAGGTAATTCCTTAGTTCTTCCCATACCAACTTCCAGTCTCTGTCAAAGGGGCAAAAGCTAAGCAACAGGTAATATTGTGTTTTATATTTTTCATTAAAATACACCAGCATGTGAAGATCATGTGTGGCACAGTCCTCTGGTAAGACTAACCTTTCCAATGGTGTTTCCATGCCATACACACCATGGTGATTGTCTTGCCCTTAGTCATGAACAGGTGTTTTGATAAAGCTCCTATCATTCACATCTGGTGGCCTTATGCTCTCTCCAGGTTTTCAGTTCGGTTGTGCTGCTCCAGATATTTTTGCTTCTCAGTCTGCTGATTTTTAAACTCTATCAAGTCACAAATCTAGCTGGCATTATTTTCAAAAGTTTGTGAATTACATTTTCAATAGAAACAATTACTTTTGTAAAGTATAAAGAAAACAAAATAGGACTTTTTTCCCACAAGCTTTAGTCTTCCTGAATAAATAGAAGTATGGGGCAATCGCTTTGAGCACAACATGAAGTAAATCAGTAGAAAAAGAAATTGCCTAATTTATATTAATATTAGAAAGTAACAAAGAGGAAATGATCTTGGCCAACTAAAGATGAACCTCTTGCTTAAAACTATCTTTCAGTAAAAAAGTAATTTTCACATCTTACCATCCCATAATTTTTAGATGATTGTAAGTAATTGTAGTTATTGTTTAGCAGTTACTACCATCTGAGAAGTCACTTAGTCTGAGAATTATACACAGAAAATAACATGTAAGTAAATTAGCATGATTTGTTTTTCTTCCACATAACTGGCATTGAATCTGGGTCTAAGCTTTTAAAACTCTAGATAAAAACAAGACAAATGATATAGAATTCAAATTATATTGCAGCAAACTCCTTGAATTTCTAAAATACAAACTTTTGTGTTCTTGGGACTGGAAAGAGAGTTTTGTAGTTAGAGTTTTTCTGCCTGGCCCACAGTCAGGACAAATCTCTCTCACCCGCCAGTCCCAAGCCGCTCAAACCCGATCAAGTAAACACAGACACTTATATTGGTTACAAACTGTATGGCCGTGGCAGGCTTCTTGCTAACTGTTCTTACAGCTTAAATTAATCCATTTCTATTAATCTATACCTTGCCACGTGGCTTGTGGCTTACCGGCACTTTACATCTTCCTTGTCCTGATGGCGGCTGGCAATGTCTCCCCTCCCAGCTTCCTGTTCTCTCAATTTTCCTCTCTGTTAGTCCCGCCTATACTTCCTGCCTGGCCACTGCCAATCAGTGATTTATTCATTGACCAATCAGCAACACATTTGACATACAGACCATCCCACAGCAGAGTTTGGCTCTTAAGAGCACATGCTGATCTTGCATAGGGCTGGGCTTGGCTCCTGCTGCCCACACCCTCCAGCTTACAAATGCCTGTGATTCCAGTTCCAGGAGATCTAATATCCTTTCTGATCCTCGCCAGGTACATGTGCACACATGGTGCACATAAACTCACACAAGCACATACACATACACATATATTTAAAATAAATATGTAGATGAATACAAGAAAAGGTCTGTTCTTTGTGAATGATAGAATGTTCATTTTAAATATACTTCTGTTTATCCCATTGAACAGTATTACCTTAAAATTTCCTCTAGTTTTAGGAAATCACTATCTCTATCTATGCTATGGAGCCCAAGTCTCATTCTCAACCTGATAAACCAGTTGAGATATATATATATATATATATATATATATATATATATATTCCAGCTATATATGACTATATATTATATATACACTATGAATAGATATTATATATGATGTAAAATAAAAATAATTTGCAGTAACCATCATTCATTCTGAGATTAAGAAATGAGACTGTATACAGAAGTTGACAAGGACGTATCTCATTACAGGAAGACTTCTACAAGATATTTGAACTGTTTTCGAAGAGTCAGTGAGAAAGAGGCCAGAGTAAGGAGTCATGTGGCATGAGGCAGTAAGGACAGAATGTGACCCGGCAGAGGAAGCAAGAGTGTAATGGCATGAAGTGAGAAGCAACGTGCTATCTGATGACAGCATCTCAAAATAGCCAGAGGTAGTCTGGTGTCGGGGAGAACATACCATAGTGGTGCCAACATTGAAGAGAACTGGGAAAGCCTGAGTGGAGGAGAAAGACGTGTGTGCAGACCAGTGCTCAGTACTATAATAAAAGATTCTGGCTGGAGCCAGGGAGATGGCCAGTGCGGACGAGCATGTGCTGTGGAAGTGAGAGAGATTCTGAATTTGACTCTCCAAGCACCTGTGGAAAACTCCATGCCTGGCTGAGGATCTGAACTCTAGTGGGGGGATGGAGATGGGAGGATCTCTGGAGCTGGCTGGTTGCCAGTCAAAAACAAAAACAGACAAGAAAAGCCCTGTGAGCTTCAGAAAACAGTGAGCACCAGGATCAGTGGCAGACTGGCCTGCCTCTAAGGAAGAAGTTGAAGGAGGGTACTGGTGTCCCCTGCTAGCTGCAGCAGGTGCATGCACACGTATGTGCCCATACACCATACACACACACACACACACACACACACACACACACACACACACATATTCTTAAAGACTGAGTCATTTTTTTTCTTTATGTTATGAAAACCTTTAAACTTCATCCTACTCCTGTTATGTTCTGATTTTGGCAAGCTGAAAAAATAAAAATAAAAAAGCTGTAGGTGCATCCTTATTTCACAGTATCACAGAGTAAAAAAACACAAAGCTGGCTCTCCTTGTACAACATATATTTGAACATAGATCAGAACTCTTGTTTTTGTTGAACGATACAGTATTGAGCAATCTTTTAAAGAAAGGATTTTTTTTGTTTGTTTGCTTTGTTGTTGTTGTTGTTTTTTTGTTTTTTTTGTTTTTTTTTTCCCCCCGAGACAGGGTTTCTCTGTGTAGCTTTGCACCTTTCCTGGAACTCACTTGGTAACTCAGGCTGGCCTCGAACTCACAGAGATCCGCCTGCCTCTGCCTCCCGAGTGCTGAGATTAAAGGCGTGCACCACCACCGCCCAGTGGATTTTTTTTTTTTTTAATGCAAGACTTCATTAACAAAGTCGATTTCTTCCACCAGGGCACAAATCCTTTGAGTCTGAGGCTAACCCACCAGCTTTTCACATTTCACTCCCCTTCTCCCTAAGTTCTCAATCTCCCAAAACCAAATATAATATGTCATGTTGATTTAAATGTCTGATTATATTTGATTACTTGACTTTCATTACATGATAAATAACATTCTTTCAACAAAATAGCAGTCAAGAACATTGCCGTCCACAGAGTGTCTTCAGAGTGTCTTTTAGAAGACATTTACATTAAAAAAAAAAAGCAGCTTCCTAGATGTTGCCACAAACAGTTTAAGTAATTATCAACCATGGTTCAGGGGCTGCCTAGGGTACATTCGGGATTCTGTATGTCATGACTATTTGCTTTGCACTGGGCTGCAGTTATTCCAGCATGAATTTGTTAAAATGCAGGACTGTGGAAACCATCCCTCAGTCCCTAAGCATTTGGTTCACTCTTACAGGAGTAAGATACACATCCCACAGTTAGGTGCTTGAAGCTATGTGTTCAACATTTGTCCAGGAGAACTCTCTTCCCATCTGGTTCTGGGCAGCTTTCTGAAACTTTCCCCTTGAGAAGAAAGCGTAGATGAGAATTGGGAGAATTGAGCGCCAGGAAGGAGTGTAGCATTGGAGAGGGGAGAGTAGGCAGGGTCTTGGATTATCCGTAGATTTCTTATATTTATTTTGAGTCAAAAGAAGCAAAAAGATATTCTGAACCTGCCAAAACAAAGTGAATCTTTGCTCCTGGCAACAGCTTTCAAATGAAAATAGACACTCTGAGAATCCTCGCTTTAAACATGTCCTATAGCTGTATACACTTACCTCCTGACTTTTCTTTATATCGTTCCATGGGGCTTGCTATTTTATACATCACTTTTATTTTTCTTTAAGCCAGCAAAATCCGCGTTTGGACGCTTCCCCTTCCAGTGACCCAGCTGCCTTATCATTTTATCTAATAGCTGTAAAATTAGAAAGCTCTGACAAATCCCTTATGGCTGCAGTGAGCCCAAGGAAAGAATTTTCAGCGGAGTCTGGAAATGGGAACTCTGCAAAGAAACTTTTCTGCTGGTGACTTTAAACCAAAGGCACAGCCTTGAATGGGGATCTGGAGACTGAAATCACTCTGTAACTTAATTGTACCAATTTTAATTTTGTATTTATGTCTGGTTGTTTGTTCCTGCCAGGCCCTAGAGGAGACGCTGCTGACTGCTGCATCCCACTTTGTTCCCGATATATTTCCTCAAACAGAACTCCATAGAATTTATGACCCAATTTTTGCGTTTGATTTAATCTGTAAACTACCCGACTCACACCAAGCGCACAGCCGGCTGTTAGAAGGAAAAAGCTGTCTCTCTCCTTGCTCAAGGTTGCTAAAAGGTCTGGACCAAGGCTGCTGCTTTGCCACAGTACCTCCATCCTCTACAAATGGATTTTCGTTTATTTCACTCTGTTCATTTGACCACAATTATTATTTTAAAGGATAAAAACTACCTAGACACAATTTATCAAATCTATATCTAACAAAAGAGAGAGCAATTTCAAAATAATTGTTCCAACGTGAAAGTTTGACCTTGTATGGGAAAATGAAAAAATAATAACATAATAATAGCGATAATACAGTAATTTTGTTTTTGTTTCCACAAAATGAAGCTTCATTTTTTTTCCATTTGGAAAAGAATATCGTGTAAACATTCCTATTTTCTATCACAGATAATTACTAATAAATATAGTTCTAAGTTGCTATTTCATATCATGTATAGGATGTTTCAGGTAGATATTTTAAGTTTCCTGTACTAGATTTGTATTTCCAAAGTATATGAAGAACAAAATTTTAGTCCAAAATATTTTACTAATTAATTTTTTTCATTTGTATTTGTCATATGAGGTTCAATTTTTTTTTTTATAATATTAACACCGTTTTCTCATGACATATCTGTAAAACAGGTGATAATATCCTGTGAGTGCTCAGCTGTGGATTAGTCACCTGTATCAACCCCCGCCATCCAAAGCTCAGAGGACATCATAGAAGAGAGAACAGAGAAGTCATAAGAGCTGGTAAATAGGGGTGCTATGAATGCTGATATCTGGATATGACATAGCTTTTGTACACATTGACTAACAGCAGCTGTGGTTACCTGCCCACAATGAACGCAGCAGCGTTCTAGCATAGATGGGAGAAAGACTTCCAAGTCCCCCCAACCCCCACTCCCAGCTGGGGAGATATTGGTAGTAGATGGAAGCTGAAGAGGGAGAGCTAGTTTGAGGACATAGCAAGTGGCTTTATATCGTTAATTAATGGAAAAGGAGTAGGGGTACTAAAAGGAGTTGGAGAGAGTTAATGGAGGATAAATATGATCAAACTGCATTGTTCAGACATGTGAAATTTTCACAGAATAAATAAAAATATCAAATGAAAATAAAACAGGCAGGCCCGCCTGGCTAACAAATGGCTACATGGAGATGGCAGCAGGCAGTCCCATGTGTGCTTTTCATCTTAGCCACCACCAAGGGCATGTCCTTAGTACTTGAATATGTTTGTTCATAGGAAGTGTTTTTAGTCACATGAGCTATAGTGTACTTACAAAATCATTGTAGGTAAATGTTAGCAGAAATTAAAAGTAGAAAATGCATCTAAGGCATTTCTTTACCAGCTCACAGTTATAAACAATGCAAAGCTTGCATTCTTCTCGAGAAAAAAATGCTTGCATTATGAAAGTAGATTGTATCTATTTAATAGTAATTTACTACTTGCAGTGTATTTTCCAACCTCAGACTATTGGCAACACTTCTATATTTCATTTTCATTTGCTAATTTTTCACTATTGAATTCTACTTGTTAGTGAATTAAATGCAGTTGAAATACAACTTTAAAAAGCATAAAAGTTATTCACACAGGGTTTAGAAAAGAGTTTATGTATTTTATTTACTAAATAACTAACGTGGACATTTATTTTTAAAATAGGGCTGAACTGCAAACTGTCATTATCAGGTGTAACAGGACTGGGACAAGACATGTGGATATCAGACAAAGCATTGATAATTGGCGAGACCGAGACCCACACAGAGCCAGGTATTGACTGAGCTCTGCTCTCTGTGAGCCCCAGAACAGGTCCTAGGATACAGATTTCCTATCACTCAACAGTACAACAAAGGAAGTTTAAAGGCTACAAGGAAGTGATAATTCACCTGATAGAAATCTAGGACTTGGGATGGGTAATTTCTCGAAACTGGTTTTGAATGAGTGGAATCTGAATTGAGTCATAAAATTAGAAAATTGCAGCAGATACCAAGAGATAAGGGACTGTAGCTCAAGCAAGGCATCAAGATGAGAGTTATAAACTTAGAAGTACACAAATCTGAATGGAAACTAAGAAAGTAAATTAACAATACTGAGGATAAGTTGATGTTTTTGTACCATTCAGCTTCATGTTAAGCATAATAGCTATGGGTCCAGTCCTTTAAATTGGATGTCTGTTAACCCTGTCACTTATTAGTCACATGGATTTATGTAGATCCATCAGTCAATTGTTGTAGATCTCTGTTTGCTGGTCTGTAAAACGGAGCTATGTACATCACTTCAACAGAATTCTGAGAGTCCCCAGTATTCCTGCCTCTGGTGGTCATGTCTGTGCAGATGCATCCCCTTGAGTGGGAGCATACATGTGACTATAAGATGGTCATTCCTAAGTTACATTATATAACATAAGGTCACAGCCCAGTTATCACCACAACTATAACATTTTATAAAAGACTGAGTAATAGCCAGCTGGAGGAAGATGCTTAACAGATGCATTCCTTTAGTTCAAAGGAAAGCAAACCTCAGTTTTGGTAACAGACATCAGGACCACTGAACAGCAAACTGTAGGTGACATCTAGGACTTAAGAGCCACCTCTAGTTGACAACTAGCAAGAAAACAAAGAGTTCCTTGCTACAGCTGCAAGGAACTTAATTTGCCAACTCCCAATAAGCTTTAGGAGGATCCTGAGCCTTAGGTGAGGCCATCATAGCCCCAGCCAACTACTCTACTTCACCATGGCAACCTGAGTTGACTCAGACAATGGACCTAGATAATGGTAAGCATGGCCTGTTTGAAGTTGGTAAGCCAGAGGATGGTACACACACAACAGAAAACTAATACAGTCATAGACTGGGATAACTCAACCTAAGTAATTAAAAACTTCATAAATGCATTTTTCACTCATTGTGGTTGTCTACCAAGTCTTAAGGGATACATCTACAAAACAATTCCCAAACCTAAGACTTTAAGGAACATCGCAGAAGAGGTTATAGAAGAATTGTACTAACCAATGGATCAGGGAGACTGCTGTGAGACTGTGTATCCTAGTAATGTCAGAAGCTAAACCCATGTCTCACCAACAAGACTGCCTAAACATGAGCTGAACAAGGACATCAAAAATGCACATGCCAAAGTGGATAGGTAGAAAGGAGGCTTCTACCCTACACAAAGAACTATAGGCAAATAATTGGAATGGTGAGAGTAGGACAAATAGTCTTCCCCAGGCAAGAGCATACCAACTGAGTATCCAATACCATTGGTCAGCCCTAAAAACATACATACAAGAAACATTATACAGACTGAGTATGTTATATTTAGGAATCTAGCTGTATATGCATATGCATATATGAATGTAACAACAGTTAATTTAAAAAGAGGCTATAAATTTGATAGAGAGCAAAAAGAAGGTTTTGAGGAAGGAAAGGGAAGGAGTAAATGACATAGTTATATTGTAATCTCAAGGAAAGGGAAGGAGTAAATGACATAGTTATATTGTAATCTCAAAAAAATAAAAAAATATATAAGACTGCACATGACATCACATTCCACATGATAACATGCAATTTTCTAGTATTGTTAGAGGTAGCTGTGAATCGTGTTTTTCTTTCTGGTTTTGAAAATAGGAGCTAATTCACATTCAGAAGATTTTAAAAAGTAATTTGGAAGTGATGCTTCCAATAGAAATAATCATACAACAATTCTAAAGAATCCTGATCCATATTATTTTTTATCTCCACATTTTACCTAATTTCAATAAATTTTAACTAATGGAATATGAATAAGGCATTATTAATGGGGTTTTATTACTGTTCCAACTATTTGATTTTATCTAAGATACACTGAACCTGATAGAAGAGAAAGTGGGGAATGGCCTTGAATACATTGGCACAGGAGACAATTTCCTGAATAGTGAATACTTTCATCAATAATGCAGACACTAAGATCGACTATTAATAAATGGGACCTCATGAAACTGAAAAGCTTCTGTGAGGCAAAGGACAATTTGTCAATAGGACAAAATATCAGCCAACAGAATGGGAAAAGATCTTCACCATCCCCACAGTTGACAGGGGCCTGGCTAATTTCCAAAATACATAAAGAAACTCAAGAAACTAGACATTAAAAAGCCAAATAATCCAGTTTAAAATGGGATGCTGATCTAAACAGAGAATTCTCAACAAAAGAATCTCAAATGGGCAAGAAATGCTTAAAGAAATATTCGACAACCTTAGCCATCAAGGAAATGCAAATTAAAATGACTCTGAGATTCCAACTTACACCTGTCAGAATGGCTAAGATCAACAATACAAGTGATAGCTCATGCTGGAGAGGATGTGGAACAAAGGGAACACTCCTCCATTGCTGGTGGGAATGCAAACTTGTACAGCCCCTTTGGAAATCAATATGGCAGTTTCTCAGAAAAAAATGGGACTTATTCTACCTCAAGACCTAGCTATAACCTTCTCTGGCATATACCCAGGGATGCTCAAATATATCCAAAGGATGCTCAGCTTTGCTCATAGAAGCTTTATTTGTAATAATAAGAACCTGAAAACAACCTAGATGTCCCTCAACTGAAGATGGATAAAGAAAATGAGGTAAATTTACACAATGGAGTATTACTCAACTATAAAAAAAAATGACATCATGAAATATACAGGCAAATGGATAAAATTAGAAAAGATCCTCCTGAGTGAGGTAATCCGACCCAGAAAGACAAACATGGCATGTACTCACTCGTATGTGGACATTTGCTGTAAAGGAAAGGATCACCAGGTTATAATCCAAAAACCCAGAGAGGCTAGGTAACAAGGAGGGTTCAAGGGGGACTCGTGAATCTCCCTGGGAAGGAGGAATGGAAGTGATTTTGTGGGTGAACTGGGGATGGTTGGGGATGGGAACAAGAGGGATCAGGAGGGGTTGGGGGAAGAGATGACAGAATGGGGATCATTTCAGGGTCAGATAGAAACCTGGTAACAGGGAAATTCCCAGGAATCTAAAAGGATGACCCCAGCTAAGACTCCTAGCAACAGGGGATATATAGCCTGAGCTGGTCATTTCCTATTACGAGGCAAGACTACAAGTAATGGGAGTGGGATCCCAACCCAGATACATAGTCTTCGACCTACAGTCTGTCCTGCCTATGGGATGTGCTGGGGTAAGGGTGGCACAGTGATTGTGGGAGTGGCCAACCAATGACTAGTCCAGCCTGAGACCCATGCCATCAGAGTGAGCCCACCCCTGACACTGCCTGATGTACCAGGACCCAGAAGCTTGATGGTCCAGAGACCTAGGAGAGAACCAAACATGACTAGAGAAAAAAAAAAAAGTCAGATGGAAGAAACTTTTAAAGAAAACATTAGCAATGCTAAGTTTATTACAATCCAAATGCAATGTTTAAAAAAACCCTAAGGAAATCTATTTTACTATTCGTTAAAGAGGGTCCAATCACAGCATCAGCAGCTTAAATATATGTATTAGGAGCCTCCTTAAACACATGGAGAAGAGGTCCAAACTATCATGAACACTATTTTAAATCTTGGTTTTCTTTTCTTTTTGTTTGTTTGTTTGTTTGTTTGTTTCAAGGCAGGGTTTCTCTGTGTAGTTTTGGTGCCTGTCCTGGATCTCACTCTGTAGACCAGGCTGGCCTCAAACTCACAGAGATCCGCCTGGCTCTGCCTCCCAAGTGCTGGGATTAAAGGTGTGCACCACCGCTGCCAGCTTGGTTTTATTTTCTTAAATATGTTATTTTACCCAACATGGGGCCAAGCTAATGTTTCATGCAGTGTTATTAAATACATGAAGCCATCTAAAAATAAGGTCATTTTAGAAAAAGGTTAATGTCGTAATTGTCCAGAAAGAAAGGCTATGAACCTGCCGTGAAAATGAAACCCAGTTTAATCATTCTGGGATGGTTTCCTGCATGCTGCAGCATACCTCCGGGTTTTGTTCAGCCTGGTCCCTCTACCTGGAATTCCCTTTGTGTATTTCACTTCTGTGCATCTCTCTTTGTCTTACAAATAATGAAGTTGGATGAGAAATTATCACCATACCTATTTCCGATCGTTATGAGTTTTATCAGGACATTGTTTTCAGTTTCTAGCTACTGAAAATGGCTTTGGATTCAGTTTATATATTATTTAGGTTGACTGATAAAATTTTACTGGCAAACTTATCAAAATTCAATATTGGCTTGGTAAAATTAGATCATATATTAATTTGTTGTATTATCTAAATATTCTTGTATTAGTTTGTTTTTGTTTGTTTGTTTAAACAGGATTTCACCACGTAGCCCAGGATGACCTTACACTTACCTTCTAGTTTCCTCTGCTTCTACTTCCTAAGTGTGGAATTAGAGGTATGGGCCTCCACAGCTAGCTAACAATGTTTATTCAATGAAAGGACCCTGGCCTAGCAAGCTGAACACCCAAGCATTTCTGTTTGGACCTTTGGTGATTATATATAGGCCATGTTGTGCATGCATTATTAAATTGGCTATCAAAGAAATGCAGGAAGTCCCATTAATCAAGTGGAATATTATATTTCAAAATTATTCTAGTTTTGTTCACAAACTGTTGTGATTAAACTAATTGTTTTGTCATTATGTAAACACTAAATAAAATGGTTGTCATGGTGAAGACAGTCTTTAAATAAGGTTTTGGCATTATAAAAACTAAAAACCTGTCATACTTCTGCTGAATCTGAAAACATAACTTGAATAACTAAAGAATCTGACTCACATAAAACAGGAGTGAGGAGGTTTAGTCTTAAGAACTGTGACTGATTCCCCCAGAGAACCCAGGTTTGATTTCCAGATCACATAGTGGTTCACTAGCATTTGTAACTCCCTTTCCAGGTGATCTGATGTTCTTACAGAAAAAATACCTTTACAAATTTAAAGAAGAATGAGGAGGAGGAGAAGTGGGAGAGGGAGGAGGAGGAGGGGAAGGAGGAGGAGGAGAAGAAGAAGGTTTCACTAGCATAAAAATGAACTGTTGGTCATATCAAAAAGTGAAATTCATCTTAAAGAATTTACAAAGTTCTTCAGCTGTGATATGAGGATACTTGACTGGCAGGACCCAGGTGGTTTTAGCTGTGATGAGGTTGGAACAAGCAAGCTGTATGCCACTTGATCTTGGAGAACAGGGGTATTGAAAAAGCAAAGGCTGCAGGTATTCACAAGGCTAATGAGGACAGCTGGAGATCTAAAGATTTTTGGAGTTCACTCCTGATGTTTGTTTGTTTATTTGTTTGTTTCTTTTGCCACCCCTCAGAAGAATTGTGCCCAATAGAATTCCTCTGTGTATTGGGTCTGACTTAATAGTATGCTTAAATGCAGGTCATACCATCATCTGATAGGGGCCAAATAATATGTAGAGCCCCTGTACTCAAGACTGCAGCTCTGGGGTCCAGAGTGACAGGGGCACTGTTGCTCAGAGTTAGAACCTCCAAGGCATCACTGACAACAATGCCTGAGGCAAGGTGTTTGGGGAGTGGCTTAGGAACCTGTGTCATGTGGAAAATGACCTTTGTTCCACATCTCAAGTACAGCAGTGACTGGCTACAGGGTCACAGCCACAGATGCATGGAACAGCAATAGCAAATTCAAGCATCTGGGGCACAGGCAACTTCACTGTGGCAATGGCTTCAATAACCAAGATGTCAAGTTCAGGGTCAGGAGCATGGTATGATTTTTTTTGGGGGGGCGGGGGTGTCCTATAAGGCCACAACACTAGCTCATTTGATAGGCTTGGGAGCGCAGCATCTCTCTCCAGAGTGTATATAGTAATGGCGATTGCTGTTTACCTAAATGGAACATGATTCCAGGCTTTTATGCAGAGCAGACCCTTGGGACCCTAGAAACACCAAAGGAAGCTCTGCCTGCAACAGACAGCTGTCTCAGTGTTTCCTGACATCTTCACAGCAAAGCCTGTAAGAGTCTTCTGTGACGGAGGTCACTGAGAGCCACTGAGCAACAGCTACAGAACCAATGGCCCCTATCTACCTTCCTCTGTATGCCTCAGTATGCCTGTCTCTCCAGAAGTTCTTTCTAGGCAGTTACTATAGGACTTTTTCAACTATGCTGGGCACTTATATACATTTCCAATACTGTTTTGGTTTATTCATGATTGACTATCTGTTTTCTGTGGAAATAGGCTGGTATCTCTGGTCTCATTGACACCAATCTTGCAGTTGGCATACTTCTGATTATAGAAGGAATTATGAAGGATGAAGGTAATAAAAAGCAACAAGAAACAGAAATTATATATAAGAGAAAGTTACAACCAATAGCACATAGAAATTTAGAGAAATGCACTAGAGAACGTGTTGTGTTCATAATCATTAACTCCTGTGATAACTAATATTGATTGTCAACTTGATGGGATTTAGACTCACCATGGGAACAAATCTGTAGACCCGTCTATGGGGGATTGTCTACTGAGGTAAAAGACCCACCCTGAACACAGGCTAAATGATTCTATAAACTGACTTTCTAGAGTGAATAAAATGATGAATGCAGGCTAAGCACAACATTCATTTCTTTCTGCTTCCTGATTGCAGATGCAATGTGACCAAATGCCTCACAACCTTGCTTTCCCTACCATGATGAACTGTAAGTGAAAAATAACCTTAAATTTTTTTGTTTGGTTTCCCTTTTGTTTTGGGGTTTTTGTTTGGTTGCTTGGTTTTGGATTTGGGGGTTTTTGGTTTTGGTTTTGGTTTGGTTTGGTTTGGGGTTTTTTTTTGTGGGGGCAGGGCAGGGAGGGTGAGACAGTGTTTCTCTGTGTAGCCCTGGCTGTCCTGAAACTTGCTCTGTAGATGAGGCTGGCCTTGAACTCAGAGATTCCTCTGCCTCTGCCTCCCGAGTTCTGGGATCAACGATGTGCACCACCACAGCCTGGATTAAACCCTCACTTACTAGGTTTAACCCACTACACTCATTCTTTATGTTGCCTTCCCCAGATATTTTGTCACAGCAGTAAGACGAGCAAATGATAAACCTCTTTTGAAGTAAAGATGTGAAGCTTGCATATTATTCCAATAGATTTTTTTAAAATTTATTTAAAAGTCCTTATCTTTTATGGACAACTTCCAAATAGTCACACCTTCTATCTTCATAGCCTTACTGATTTTATTCAGGTGGAATAGGGGTTAACAATTATTTTCTGTGACCCGTCAGATGGCAGATAGTTAATATTTTTCAGGACATGTAGTTTCTCTTGTGACTGTGCACTTCTACCACTGTGTAGTGACATTGGCCACAAACAATAAATATGCGTGTAAATGAAGAATTAAGCTTCCAGCAAGATTCCACTCATAAAACCAGGTATCATGCTGGATTTAACACGCTTGTCGACCACTGATATAGAGTAATTAATATGAGAAACTCCATTGTCTTTTTAAACAAGATAATAAGAATCATGTTTTACAATGATTAATTTAGAGATAAAGGAGAACACTCTTGGTAATATTTCCAAGTGCAGTAGGCTGTCCAGCAAGCAGTGTGCTGTACATAGAGCAGTGTGCTGTACACCGAGCAGTGTGCTTTTCCCAGAGCAGTGTACTATACACTGAGCAGTGTGCTGTCCACAGAGCAGTGTGCTGTCCACAGAGCAGTGTGCTGTCCAGCAAGCAGTGTGCTGTCCACAAAGCAGTGTGTGTCCACGGAGCAGTGTGCTGTCCACGGAACAGTGTGCTGTCCACGGAGCAGTGTGCTGTCCACAGAGCAGTGTGCTGTCCACGGAGCAGTGTGCTGTCCACGGAACAGTGTGCTGTCCACGGAACAGTGTGCTGTCCACAGAGCAGTGTGCTGTCCACGGAGCAGTGTGCTGTCCACGGAACAGTGTGCTGTCCACGGAACAGTGTGCTGTCCACAGAGCAGTGTGCTGTCCACAGAGCAGTGTGCTGTCCACGGAACAGTGTGCTGTCCACAGAGCAGTGTGCTGTACACGGAGCAGTGTGCTGTACATGGAGCAGTGTGCTGTATACCAAAATTGCCTGGTGCTTCAATAGATGCTCCCCTGGTAGGTTCTTATTTTTTTATTTTAAAAAAGATTTTATTCATTTTACATACCAACCTCAGATCCCCCTCTCATCCCTTCTCCTGCTCCCCAACCCCTGCCTAACCCTTCCCCAATCCACCCCTTATCCCCTCCTCCAAAATGGTAAGTTCTCCCATGGGGGAACAGCAAAGTCTGGTACACGGGGCGGGGGGGGAGGGGGGGGGCGCCTTGGTCCTGTCTCAAATGAATGTACCTGGTGGATTTTTATCATTAAACTTAATTCCATCCAGAAAAAGGAGAATAGATTTCACGTGTGGGATTTCTTCCATCATTTTGTTAACACCTAGTGGTCTTGGCTGGGTACATTTTCTCTGCCAGTTAAAGAACTACGGGGAAAAAAAAACTCTCCAGTGCAAGAGGTCGCATCAGAGAAGATCTCAGACACAGCACACAGAATCACCAGAAGACGGCTTTTTTGTCTCATTTGTTTGAAGTAGATTTCTGCCATGGAAGATGAAAACTAAAGAAAAGGCAGGCCAATCTAAACTGAGTTTCCATACACACTTTGTAATTTTCAGTTAGAAAGAGAACAGAAGTGAGTACAATTGGGCTCTCCTCCACTTTGGAATCCTGCATTATGTGATACATGCTTTTAGATTCCTCACGACTAACTGGAGAAGAGGATCATGAGTCATAGTCTTAAAGCTGAAAATGAAGGGTTTTTTTTATAGTTAGGATGGCCATAGTTAAAGAAAAACACCAATATAATTTGCATACCAACTTTTGAAAATTCTCGACGCTGTCCTATTTTACTAATTTCAAAAGACAAAATTTAACTAATTATAAATGAAGATATTTGAAAGAAGGCATTGTAAAAGAAAGAGTTCTTGTATATTTACAGATAAAATCAAACACAATCTCATTTTCTTTCCTTTCCTTACAAGCCCCCTGTTCTATATTTTAATTAGCTTTCATGTCTGAGTAAGCCACAAATCACACAAGCACAAGATAAAATACAACAGGATACTGAAAATTTAAACTTTCATTCTAGCTATTGCTCAGGAGATATATTTTTAAATTGAGCTAAAACAAATTAGCTACGAATTTTTAATAAGAAAAAAATCACACCTTTGGAAGACTATTCTAGAATCCAGTTTGAAAAAACTAACCACAAATGTCAAATATAGTATTCAAAGTTTTCTGATACCACAAAAAAAAAAAAAACAGTAAAAATCCAACTATCAAGTGATTGGGTAACAGAATTTGAAGGTGGATATTTAAGGCAGTTTATTAAATTTTCTTTTAAGACCATAGGGGAAAATATGTTGATCATACATGGGAAAATAGGAAATCTCAATAGAGAAATAAAAAGTCTATACTGAAAATTAAAAGAGAAAAAGGCTTTAACTAATACTGTACACAGCAAAGGTGAAATTCAAAGAACTGGGAAATGCTTCAGTAGAAAATAGCAAACTGGAAGGAGACGAAGGGATGTAAAGTAGGCAGATCCTCAGAGACATTAAAATGCTTAATGTACAGGAGATCAGATTTTCAGGGAGAACCAGAGAATGAACTTGAAGACATAAAGAAATAATGACTGATATTTTTCATAACTAGTAAAGACACAGATATTAAAGACATATAGAGAGCATAGATGCTTAAGAATCTCCACATGTTCACAGGAAAGATATGATGATAACCAATGAAAGTAATGTCAGAGTAAAACTGAAGGACCATAAAAAAAAAACCAAATCAATAAAAGTAAATTGGTGGCTTCTTCATAGGCAACATCAGCTTGAGAGCTTAAGGGTTGGCTGAGTTAGGAACTGTGGGGCTGTTGACAGCTGAAATCATCCCTAAAGTACTGGAAGGAAAACAAACGGATATATCCCTACATCAGGTCAGATTAAAAGTGAAATAAATATATTCTCAAAGAATACTGGAGTCATTCGTTGCCATTGTAAATATAAAACAGCTAGGAGAAATGCCTAAAGCTGCATACACAAATTTATGTTGTATTTATCTTAGACATAGGAAAGCAGACACGCCTCCCATAATTGTCTGATTCTTTGTTATTGTTACAATATGTATTTTACAGAGAGAATCAAATGAAACTGGAGGCAAAAATCAACTTCCTTGACACTGAAGACAGCAACCTCAATGACACAAATTCGGCCCACTCAAATAAGTCACATAAAAGATGCTCACAGAGGTAAAATAGTTTACATCTTATTCAGTATAACTCATCTCTTATAGATGTTTTGGTAGTATAGGGTTAATTATGTTTATAGTTGCTAAACATTTTAAAGATAAACTTGAAATTTCTTAAAATAAAGATTATTGAAAAAAAGAAAATAGACTTTTTTTTCATATAATATATTTTGATTACAGTTTCTGTTTCCTTCTGCCAATTCCTTCAAGGTCCTCCCACTTCACTACCCATCCAAATCCATACCCTTTATTCCTCTCTCTCATTAAAATACGAATAGGTATCTACAAAATAATAATATACAATAATAAAATGAAATAAAATATAATTAAAAAAGAAACAAATCAGAACAGGGTAAAACAAATGGGGGAGGAAGAGTCAAAGAAAAAGTACAAAAAACATATTACTCACCATCAAATGAACCCTCCAGTCCTGGGAATGGGTTATACCTAATTAAGTTATTGGTCTTGGAGGCCCTGTGGAAATCCCTAAACAGCCCAAGGTATTGTAGGATGTTGGTGGTGCTCTACAAATTGATGAAACTGCATAACTCACTAAACTTGAGAAATCAAGCTGATGCCTACTTAGAGTCTTTACCCCTACCCACTACTATTGATGGTACTGGAAGGTACTATGCATGAAAACAGAAGAGAAAGGCAAACACCACTCCAGCTACAAACCCTGTGATCTACAATGTGACCCGCCTACAAAACGCAATGGTATATTGTTGCACAAAATAGTGGGAGTAATCAACCAATATCTGACTGGAATTAAAGCCCACTCCATGAGATGGTACCTGTCCCCAGCACTGCCTGGGTAGCCAAGAACCTGACAATAGATAGGCCATGTATCTAGGGGGAAACCAAATAACACTGTTAAATGAACAAAGAAATAAAAAATAAACTCCTAATGACATCCTGTTGTATTCATGTATGCAATGGCCCATAGCTGAACAATGTGCAGCAAATGAGAGACTGTCTTAGTCAGGGTTTCATTGCTGTGAAGAGACACCATGACCATGCACCATGACCATGGCAACTCTTCCCCCCACCCCATGGCAACTCTTATAAAAGAAAACATTTAATTGGTTCTGGCTTACAGTTCAGAGGCTTAGTTCACCATCACTATGGTGAGAAGCATGGTGGCCCACACGCAGACAGGGTGCTGGAGAGGTAGCTGAGAGTTCTACATCTGAATTGGCAGACATTGGGAAGAGAGAATGACATTGTATCTCACTTGAACTTCTAAAACTCAACTCTGTGATATACTTCCTCCAACAAGGCCACACCTATTCCAACAAATCCTCTCCCTGTGAGTCTATGGAGGTCACTTTCATTCAAACCACCACAGAGACCTTGGAACCCCAGTCCTAAGTGGGATGTCTCCATCAACACCCCCTCACCCCTCACTACCACCTCGCTCAGGGCTCAGAGAACTCTAAGGAAGAAGTAGGAGGATTGTAAGAGCCAGTGGAGATGAAAGACACAGAGAAAAACTTTGTTAAAATTGAGGAAATACACTTAAGCAAAGCACATGGAGACAGAAACCTTCTGTTAGTTATTTGGCTGCGCTCTTACCCTGCGAGGAAATGTCACGAAACAGGACAGAATCCACTAACAAGAGTTTTATTAAGATAAGAGAAAAGGACAGGGGTGCTCAGGCCTGTTATAGAGACACGTGCATGGGGAAGAAGAAGGAAGCTGGGAATATGGCACCAGCTTATAAAGGCTGGGTGGCGCAGGTGTACACAGGTCGATGTGGCTACTCCACGCATGTGCGCAGATCACATGGTTGTGCTGTGTGCTCCTACGCAACCATGCAAAGCCATGGGGTCCTGGTCACGCGAGACGCCTTGACCCAGAAATGGCTATTTTGACCTGGAATTGGCTAGGCTGAAGTGTCTAGGTCCGCTGGACATGCCCAACCATGGGGGCGTGCTGTGAATCTATCACCTTCTGCAAAGCAGAAGAGGCCCTCAAGATCCCTAGGTCCCGCTTCTTCTGGAAGATTGGGATTTCAGGGTCTTTGAAAGGTCTTCTTCCCTTATTTTGGGTCGTTTGTTTTCAACAAACACAGGTAAGTTTACAGGCTAGTTTGGGGTAAACACATCCTGGTCCTGGTGAGTTTATGGAATCCGTCTGTTTCCAGACAGCTGCACTGGAGGAGAAAAAGCCTACCAGGTCTTTGTTTCAAGCTCGTTAGGTCAGGACAGGTCAAGAAGAAGGTGGAAATTCAGCATCTCAGTTATCTAACTATGGCCCCTCCCCCTGGCTGTCTGCCTATCAGGGATCTATTAACTCCTTGGTCCCTCAATTTCTGGTTTTGAGAGTGCAAAAATCAATGTCCTTGAGTGAACACAATGAGCTAAGGGCTGCTCTTTATGCTTTCCAAATATCATATATCTGTTTACTATTCACAGCATGATGAGGCCCCATAGTGCACACTTCACTTTCCACATCAGTAAACAGAAGCTAAAAGATTACAAAATCCTCCCCAGCTTCCACAGCCGCTATGTGACAAACCTGAGCATCAAACCTCAGGAAAGCTCTCAAAGACTGCTACGGCACTCCTGTGATTGAATGGCTGAAAACATTCTTAAAATTCTAATTTGTTCCAAATTAGAAAAAAGGAAAGAGAGCTATGCTGGTATACAAGTGTTGTGCTTTATGCAACACTACTTGCAATTAAACTTTCAAATTTTCAAAGGTATATTGTATCTTATATTAGAGTTTGAGTGTTATCTGTAAGTGAACTTATTTATCAACCAATAGTTTCAAAGACAGTCTGTACTTTCCAATTAACACGATCTTTAGGAATAAGCAGAAAGAAAGCTTACAACTACAGAACTCTAAATTCAGTTGGATTTCCATTTCCATTGCCACAGTGGTGAGACCATGTATACCTCTTGACTGAATCTTAAAGTTAATACAGTGCTCCCCCAGGACTTCATTTGCAGTGAGATTTGTATCAAAAAAGAAGTGGTAAAGGGCTGGTTTTTAGCTCAGAGTTAGAGCACTCTCTTAGTATACACCAAGGCCTGGTATTATTTCTCATCATTGAAAAGTACTGTCAAATTTGCTTGAAAGTATATACATGTGTGTGTTATATGTATATGTGTATTATGTTTCTTTGTTCACTAATAAAAATAAAAATATACTTAATGTGCAAAAAACTTGTAAACTTAAACAGAATTTGATTCATGCAAAAGAAAAGAGTAGTATACAAAAAGCTACTGATGGCAGTATTGATTATTATAGTGCCAGTGCTACTACCTGTTCACCATGTCCGAGCAAGGGGCTGAGGATTAAAAAAGAGACAAGACAGTGGGTCATTCATCTCAGTAGAATGCCCTTTATTGAAGGAGGGAAGAGGCCTTAAATACAGGCTTACAGCACAGTGGGACAACCCTGGAGGGCAGAAGTTCGCTACAAATGTTTTACATTCTTGCATCCTAGCTATTTACACCAATATGCAGGATACACAAACAAGGAACCTCCATTAAGCTGTTTAGGAGGAAGGAAACCAGCAGGGAATTAGCATAGGGAGGACATCTGATCAAGGTCAGCAAGCAAGGCAACAGCTAACCCAGGAACGGGGGTCAGGGCCCAACAGATTATGAAACAATACACTCTTTTAGTTTCACAAGAAGATGAAATTATGACTACTTGAGGTGATAGAAATGTTCCTTGGGGACGGATGAGGTTGCTCAACTGGTAAGGGCACTTGCTGCCTAACAACCAGAGTTCCACCCTCAGGACCCAATGGTGGAAGAAGTGAACTGACACAAGTTATCCTCTGACTTCCACATGTTCAGACACACACACACACACACACACACACACACACACACACACACACACACACACACACACAAATAAAAGTCTATTAAAAAGAAATGTTCTAAGTTCATGGTGTCTTCAGCAATGGGGACCCATTCTCAATCCCTGAGAAGCAACTGAGGGCTACATGAATAATCTCTATTATCTGGGGGAGTCATCTGGATTACCCTGAAAAACCATTTGAAAGGAGGATTTTCATGCCGAGTACTAAGATTTTTGTTAGTCTGTGGCTCTTATGGGATGCCCATGTGTTGGCAGACATTTGTTTCCCACCTGCCAGTTCCCAGACAACCAACAGGGAGACTTAATATTAATTACAAATGCTCAGCCAATAGCTCAGGCTTATTACTAGCTAACTCTTACATTTATGCTAACCTCTATTTCTTATCTATGCTTTGCCATGTAGCTTGGTACCTCTTCTCAGTACAGCATGCCCATCTTGCTTCTCTCTTCATCTGTTGGTGACTACAGTCTCTGCCCTTCTTTCTCCCACCATTTTCCTAGTCTGGCTCTCCCACCCAATCTCTTCTTGCCCAGCTATTGGCCAGTCAACTTCTTTATTAAACCAATCACAGCAACATATATTTGCACAGTGTAAAGGAATATTGCACATTTCCCCCTTTTTGTCTAATTGAAAAGGAAGGTTTTAACTTTAACGTAGTAAAATTATTTACGACAAAACAGTTATTAAGTAAGAATTACAGTTACAATATCCAATCCATTTTTATTTGGCAAATTTAGAGAATATAATCTATTATTTATCTTTTCTTTGTGACTCTAAAGTTTTATATCTAATTTACCTTTTATCATAACTAAGGAAAACTTTGACAATGACTATCTAGTCTTCGTCTCCATCAAAGAACCCAGAAGGGTGAAATGTTACCTAACGAAAGGGACATCTGGCTGCCTGGACAATCACCTTAGATTCTTCTGTGATATTGGGGCATCCGACTTTGGCCTACAGAACTGGTATATCTAACATCCCATGTATATTCCTTTTTTTAATACACATACATTTATATGTAATACATCATTCTATGTAAATATAATAATGTTATTCCTTGAGGATTTATTAAACAATCTCCTATTTCTGTATTGACTTACCTTTCTCCTCCCCATTTGCTCCATTTTCCACTTTATATTACCTGTATCCTGCTATTCAACCCACACACACACCCATTATGGTCCCATTATATTTTCCTGATCTCTATGGTTGGTCCACGCTATATGCTCACATCATGTTTGGATCTTTTATTTTGTTTTATTGATGTGTATGTCAGGTTATTTTTTGTTTTTTTTTTTTTTTTACCAGTACCATATTTTTTATTACTATAACTCTATAAAATATGTTGAGGACTACAATAGCAATCCATTTATTCATCTTTTTGTTCAGAATTATTTTTACTATCCAGGATATTTTCTGCTGTTTCCATCTTAATTTTAGGATTTTTTTTTCTATTTCTGTGAAGAATGGTGTGGGTGTTTTGAATAAGATTGTACTGAATCTATACATTGCTTTTAGTAGGATGGTCATTTTTACTATATTAACTTTATAAACCTATGAACAAAGGATGCCTTTTCATTTTATATTGTCTTTCTCAAAATGTCTTCAGAGGTTAAGTTTATTCCAAGACATCTTACTTTTCTTTTTATACTAATGTAAATGGGAATGTGCTCATGACCTCTTTCTCAATGTGTTTGTTGGTGGTATATTGTGTAAGTTGATTTTGTTCCCTACCGCTTTGCTGAGATTGTTGGCTCTTTTTAAAACTTTTCTGATGCTATTTTGGGGATATTTTATGTATAATGGCATACCATTTGCAAGTAGGAATAATTTGACTTCTGTTAGAGAATATTATTTAAGGTATGTCACTTTTGTTTATGTTGAATTTGTTTAACTCTGTGAAGCTGTGTTACTTTGCCTGTCTAAAACACATGATGGTGAAAAGAAAAAAGAGCTGAACAGCCAGTAGCAAGGCAGGAGAAAGATTAGGCAGGGCTGGCAAATAGAGAAAATATATAGAGGAGAAATCTGGGAAAGAAAATAACAAAGAGTAAGAGAACAAGAAGAGGAGAATGCTAGGGGCCAGCCACCCAGCCAGTCACAGAGTAAGAGCAAGATTACAGAAGTAAGAAAAGAAAAAAGCCCAGAAGCAAAAAGTAAAAAGGATAATTTAAGTTAAGAAAAGCTGGCTTGAAACAAGCCAAGCTAAGTCTGGGTATTTATAATTAATAATAAGCCTCTGTGTGTGTGATTTATTTGGAAGCTGGGTGGCAGGTCCCCACGAAATAGCAAAAGAGCAAAAATAATCAACAACAGTCTTCTTTACCTATATATATCCCTTTAATTTCCTTCTCTTGCCTTATTGCTCCAGCTAGTACTTCCAACATTATATTGAAAAGAAATTAGTGGACATCCATGACTCTTTCCTGATTTTAGTAGGATTAATTCTAGCAATGGATACATAAACAAGACTGGAACAATGCCCACGGCAATGAGCATGTTAACATGGAAAGGGGAAAACTTCACAGAGTCTTACCCTTAGGCAAAGAACTGCACCCAACTGAAGACTGCAGGGAGAAGGAGAATTAACCACTCCAAGGAATCAACCCCATTATTGATTATCCAATGCATAGTGATTAGCCCTGAAATCACATATACACAAACTATCAAAATATACTCAGTAGGTTTATTTATATATAGTTATGCATACACATACATATGTGTTGGGGGAGGTATAATAGTGAAAATCAAAGAAATAGAGATTATCAAAATGAAAGTTGAGGAGATATAGAGATTTGAGGGAGGGTAGCTGGAACTGGCTAGAGGGAGGAAAGGGAGGGAAAAAAGTGATATAATTTTATTTTAATTAAACACTTTAAAATATAAATATATATGTATATATATATATAGAGAGAGAGAGAGAGAGAAATGTTGAACATCTTGATTAACACATCCCACTGTTCACATACACAGATCATATATCTCTTTGTTCAAAATAAATACAAATCATAATAAATTATCAATATCTATCAAAAATAAAATTTTAAAAAGAAGAAAGCACTCAGTCAGCTTCCAAACATTAAACAGCTACCTGAGAGCTTTGAAAAACAATCACTTAACAGTACTAAGCACCAGTTCTCTTAACTGTGAAACAAGGTAAGACTGGGAGGCGAATCATTATGAAATTCCATGATTCTTTGCTGAGGATACAGCTCAGTAGCAGAGTGCATGCTGATTCTATTTTTCCATGATATTAATAACACTTCCTATACCTCCTCCTAGGCTGTGATCTGGTGCCTGTCCTCCTCTTTGGTAATGCTGATTTGCCTCTCCTGGAAAATACAATATACTTGCCTCTACCAAACCAGGCCTTGGTCCTGCAGATGCCCTTTGTCTTCTTTTAACAGGTTTCCATGACAAATTTTCAAAACTATACTCCCAGTCTACATTCACATGTACACACACACACACACACACACACACACACACACACACACACGTGCATTAATTAGTTATTTCTCTGTATTTTTCTGCATGGTATAGGTGCCCATGCAGCAATAAAGAATACGATGTATTTGAGAATCATCAAAGTTACACATCTATACAGTAGTATACATTCATATTTATATAGTTTTCATCTTCATCTTTTGCCTTGTGTCTATAGAATTGTTATAACATGACTATTTCTTCCACACTTAATTTTTTAAAGGTCGTATAGATTTCATTTGAAATTCCATTAATCATTGCTTTATATTGTACAGTACTTTACAGTGTACTTTTGCCCTTTATCCCACAGAAGTCTATATTCAGATATAAAAAGAAGACAAAGTGAGCCTACCCCCTAAACAGTATATTTGCAATTTGAAATCTAGCTGTGATTTCAAAGAGGTTTCTTTGCAACAGTGTTAGATCTAACTAGGTTTCATAGGAAAGGGAAAAATGGCTTATAATATAAACTTTTAAACTTTCTCTTATTTTTATGCCAATTGCTTGCCCCGCACTTGAACTCAATCGTCCCCCATATATTCATGTGTTTCTCTGCTTTTGATTCTTCACCAGAATCAAAGGAGTGTAGCTGAATGAAGCTTGGCTGTCATATGGGCACAGATTAAAAAGGGCAAGCACATAAATGACAGCAATTCATAGACTTTCTAAGGGGTATTTTTTTCCATCTTAGTTTATTGAACCAAACTACTAAAACATTTTTAGATTTCTCTCTAAATTTTGACCTTTACTTGTCAAGTTCTTTCTGTATGTGAGTCATTTCTGCTCAAGAAATGGCATGCTCATGTGGTTCTGACAGTGACCCCTTACTGTTGTGAGTAATGTTTCTCAGCTTTTTCAGACTTTGTTTATGTGCAATGTATGAGTTAATGTCCTAATTATATCCTTGGCTTGGCATTAGTTATCTCAAAACAATTTTCACAAATACAAATATCATATTTAGATATTTAGTTCTCAAAATTACTTTATAAGTTATTAAAGAAATCAAAAAATAACACAAAGGACAAATAGATGCATAAAGGATTGAATTACAAAGATAAATAACAGATTTTTTAAAAAAGCAAGAAACTTAGTTTAATGCTTAGGATCAAGGAGTAATAAAGTTAGGGGGAGATATGTGTTAAAGAAGTCTGTCATAGATCTAAAGTTGAAAAGGAAAGATGAATTAATGCTATGCTGATATTTACAGAAGTAGTGATGTTTATAAAGATACTAATGCCAACAAATGTTGCTTTCTCATATTCAGACTTGGAGAGTACAAAGACAGTGTGAGGTCCAAACCCCAATGCCAGGGTAGAGGACGGTCGCAAGAGGCCAGGAGTTTAAGGAATCCTAGCAGCCAGGAAATAGGTTTATCATCACATAGGCTTCTAGGTGGGCAGAAATCAGCAAGCACTTGGGCATATGATAGTACATATGGGTCACAGAAAATCATGTACCACAAGGACAGACCAACACAGAGACCGCAGACAGACACACACCCAGGCCTACACAGACAGACTGGCAGAGGCAAAGGGCTACACATGAAGGCAAAAGGTGCATTCCTCTGATCTCTAGGCCATGTTTACACATAATCAGGTGAAAGTGTCATTTTTCTGGGAATAATTATAAAGTAGATTACATCACTGTTCACTTTGTAGTTCCCTGAACACTTGTGGCTGACTCATAGTCCCCAAGATGTCCAGCATTAGTCATGTTGGCCCATGTTGGATATCCATACTAGCTTTGTGTTGTTCCTTAACACAGTGTATTAGTCTTGCTCATCTAAGGCCAAGGCAGTGATATGGAAAGAGGAGCTCTGAAGAGACAAAGTCCAGATTGACATTTCCCAGCTATGGGCTCAAGTATATTATCCTCCTGTGGCCCAGATTCTTTTTTTATGATAGGTGGTGGATTATATTGGCATAGATTATGGTGTAAAAGCAGTGTTTAGCATGACTCACCAAATAAAGCCTCAAACTGCCTCAGATAGCATTACTGTTGGAGAGGTGTGAAAAGAGATTGGAAATAGTGAGGAAGAGAATTCAGAAAGAAAATGCAAAGTCAAGTCAGGAGTAGAACCTACTCTATATGGAGATCCACTGTCCATGGGCTTTCAAGCAGGAAGGATGCTTAAGAGCCTCAGTTTTAGAACTAATAAATAGCAGGCCCTGTTCTCAGAGGCAGGCTTTTCTACCTCTGAGGTTCCAGAAACTGTTTTTCTTTCAAACAGGCCTAAGAGGTTTATCTATCTTCAAGCAAGAAAAAAGGAAGAAAGAGGGAAAAAGAAGAAAGGAAGGAAGGAAGAAAAGAAAAGAAAAGAAGGAGGGAGAGAGGGAGGGAGGAGGGGAGGGAGGGAGGGAGGGAGGAAAGGAGGGAGGAAGGGAGGGAGGGGAAATGAACTTGGCTTCCTGTTTAGCAAGAAAGGAGCTTATGAGTTTCTTTTGTCATTCTCTAACAAGAAAAACACAGAAGAAAAAAAAAAAACCTTAATATATGCACCAGAAAAGTAAGGTCACTGATCAAATAGCAGCCCTCAAAACTGTATAAGTGGATGAGTGCAGAGAATCTCTGTAGGAAGCAAAGTCCAAGAAGATCTGAGCTGCATTGCTGAATTGCTGAAGGCTCCTTGTGGAAGTGGTAAACTCCAGCTGGCCCAGGCATAGGAACCTCCACATGCTTAGGGTATTATTTCTAGGGGTTTTACCAGGTCCTGGTAGTGATTATCACAAGAGAATCCTCTTAGCCTTCCAGCCGAGGGAAGAGAAAGGACCATTCTGAAATATGACCTAGCATGTATTCTCATTAACAAGCTACCTTCACCAAAGCCAGATTGTTAGGGTTTTATCAGAGTCAAATCTGATCATCCTGACTGTCGTGGAGTGAGAGAGGGAGACTAAGAGAGTTTCTAATCCAGGAATAAAGGAGAAAGTTACGAAGATAAGAGAGAAAAAATTGGATGAACTTCAAAGCAATAATGGCTGAGAATTTCCCTCAATTATGCCAGATACTTGTGGAGGACAAAATTGACTAGAAGGACACATTTGCTTGACCACAGGGTGGTCAAAATTTCAATGATTCTGGAGAAATTGAAATATTGTCAGTCCAGGGCCTGATTATAAATTATCCTTGGCTATCTTGGCCCTTTAATAGATATGTGATGTGAACTAATGTCTTTGTAACTATTAGGTAAATCTTTTGGAACCTAAATAGAATCATGGCTTCCACTATCCAAAAGGCTAAGAATGCCATCCCATAACTTCCTAAAGTCTGTAGCTGAGAATTCTCTGGTTTTCTGTAACCTGTTATTTTCATCAACACATTTGAAAAGTGTCTTGGTTCATAATTTTCTTTGATATATTATTAAAGGATCTAGTCTAGTCCCATGTAGTTTGGTCTGCTTAAGGGGCTCCTGGCAGTGGGATCAGGATCTATCCCTGGTACATGAGCTGCCTTTTTGGAGTCCATTACCTATGGTGGGACACCTTGCACAGCCTTGATGCAGAGGGAAGGACTTGAGCCTGCCTCAGCTGAATGTGCTAGGCTTTGCTGACTTCCCATGGGGGGCCATACTTTTTTGGAGAAGGGAATGGAGGGTGGGTTGTGGGGGAGGTTAGGGGGAACGGGAAGAGGGATGAGAAGGAGATCTGTGGTTGATATGTAAAATGAATAAAAAAACTTTTAATAAAGAAAAAAAAAGAAAATTTCATGAACCACACAGGAAGACAGAATTTCCATGGTTAACCTGAATGGGTTTTTGCACATCATAGTCACTCATATTTGGTCTAGAATGAACTATCTCTTATCCCATTCAAGGTGAGAGTTACTTGTTTTGTTGACATGTCTTTAGCCTATATTTTGTTCTTTCACCATCACCTGATATTACCCTTTCTTGGTGCTCTT
The DNA here is from genome assembly GCF_007827085.1 of Peromyscus californicus insignis. Taxonomy (NCBI): domain Eukaryota; kingdom Metazoa; phylum Chordata; class Mammalia; order Rodentia; family Cricetidae; genus Peromyscus; species Peromyscus californicus. The sequence continues at coordinate 44,083,774 of NW_026294491.1, read as the reverse complement.
CCTAAATTCAATAATATAACACACACACACACACACACACACACACACACACACACACACACACAGCTGTTTATGTATATCCATGTATACATTACAGATTAGGATCTGCATATGAAACAGAATGTGTGACTTAGATTTTTTTTTTCCTGTGATTAGGAGACCTCAATTAGTTTTATACATTCTAACTTCATCTATTTTCCTGGAAATTTCATTATTTTTCAGAGATGACTAATATTCTATTAATATTGGGTTTTATTAATTTTAATTAATATAAGTATTAATTTTATTAATATAATTTTCATTTTATATATGTACCACATTTTCATTATCTTTCCATGTATTGATAGGTTTCTAGGTTTGTTCCAGGTCCTTGTTATCATAAATAGAGCAGCAATAAACATGGATAAGCAAATATCTATAAAGTAGGGTACAGACTTCGCTGAGTATCTGAGAATATGCTCAGGAATGGACTAGCTGGGTCATATGTCCAATCTGTTTTTAATTGAGCACACTTCAAGCTGATTTCTATACTCTCTGTATTAATTTGCACTCAAGAATGTAATACAAGTCTTAAAAAAAAAAAACTACATTCAGATGATACCAAGAAAGAAAACATAATCATGACCACAGCAACTAAGAGCTCAGGGATGTGATCAAGAGACCAAACCTAAGGAGTAGAAGAAGAGATTGAATGCAAACTAAAAGAATAGAAAAAAATGATCAATGAAATTATAACAAAAAAATCTTCCCCATCCACAGAAAGGTCTCAACATCTGGGACAGTTAAGCCCCCAAACAGACATGCCAGAAAAAAAAAAAGAAAGAAAGAAAATACTTAATCAAATCAAAAGATATTATCATTAAAATGTCAAAACTACAGAATATTAAAAGCTGCAAGCGAAAATTCCAACTAATGTTAAAGGCCAGGACAATATGGAATGAGGCCGACACCACTAAAGCCTTGAAGGTAAATAACCGACTACCAAGACCCTTTGCATCTAGGAATACTTTTCTTTTAACTGTAAGAAAATAATGATATTTTAGGATAATAAAAGATTAAAGCAATTCATGACCACTAATTGAGTATTGCAGAAGATAACTGAAGGAATTCTACAGAAAGTGGAGGGAAAGAGGCAGTTAAAACACAAACACACAGGAAGGAATCAATCTCATGAGAGGAAAGGATAAATAAATGAGAAACAGGAAAATAGCAAACATGTCAGACTCAATAAATCAACAAACCCATAGGATTAATGAGGGAGAAAGAAAGAAAGAAACAGTATTTGAAAAAACTAGGAAAATAATAGAAATCATCAAATATATGTAAATTTAAATCCAAGTATAAATGATCTCAACTCTCCAATTAAAAGATATAAACAAGCTAATTGGATCAAAACAAAAATCCAGCAGGGTTTGTTTAAAAGGAACACTCTACTGGCACAGCCACACACAGACTGGAGGTTAAAAGATGGAATACTATGTAGTGGGCAGGCAGAGGCAGGGAACATATAGGAGAATTCATATCTGGCAAGTAGACATCCTAAAAAGTTAGAATCTGATTTCTCTCTATCCCCATGAAGTCTCCCTCTATTGAGGTATCTCTTTCATTGCTCTCCCACTCCATCCCTGTTCTAGCCTGACTCTCCTGTTCCCTTATGTTCTCATCTCCCATCCCCTACCCTCTATTGCCCCAGCTCACACCCAATTTACTCATGAAGATCTCATCTATTTCCCCTTCACAGGGATTCTATGAGCAAGGGGCATCAAGATCATGATGGGGAAACCTACAGAAACAACCAAACCAAGGTAGTGGTAACTCATGAACTTTAGACCAATAGCTGTCGAGACTCCATGGTAATGGATTAGGCCCTCTGCATAAATGAGACAGTTATGTAGCTTGATCTGCTTAAGGGGCCCCTTGGCAATGAGATCGGAATCCATCCATGGTGCATGAGCTGGCTTTTTGGAACCCACTACTTGTGGTGCGACACTTCACACAGCCTTGATACAGGGGTAGGGCCTTGGACCTGCCTCAATTGAATGTACCAGGTTCTGCTGGTTCCTCATGGGAGGGCTTACCTTCTTGGAGGAGGGAATGGAGGAGATGGGTTGGGGGGGGGAGTCTGGGGGGTTGGGAAGAGAGAAGAGAGGGGGATCTGCATTTGGTATGTAAAACGAATAAAAAAATTCTTAATAAAAAAATCAGAAGCTGAAAGAAAATCTGTAACACAACTCCTAATTGGTCTTAATAATAAAAACCCAGAGTCAGATATCAGGGTAAACGCTGAAAGACCAGTAAAGGAGCCAGTCACTAGAGAGACTTCCTACCTCTACCGAATCCTCAGTCTGAAAGTGCCAAGCTCCTGTCTCCACCTCACCTTATTACTTCCTCTCTCCACCCAGCCATTTCACTTCATGTTTCCCCCTCCCAAGTGCTGGGATTAAAAGTATATGCCACCACTGCCTGGCCTCTAGTGGCTAGCTCTGAACTTTAATCTTCAGGAAGATTTATTTGTTAAAACACAAACAAAATATCACCACAAAGATCACATATATTAATAAATTGAAGTCCCATCAAGAACATGGAATTATATGTATGTGTGTATACATATATATGTACAAACTAAATTTTGATGTGCCTAAGTTCATAAAACAAACATTCTGATGCATTAATACTGATTGAATTCAGTATCCTTCACTCATCAGTAGATAGGCCATCCAGACCAAAAACAAAAACAAACAAAGAAAGAAAAAAAAACAAAAAAAGCAAGAAACAAAAAAAAACAACCACCAAAGGACTTTGGGTTCACACTGTACCTTAGACCACATGAACTTCCCGGATCCTACAGAGTACTCCATACATCAGCAGGGTGAGACATTCTGCTCATGTGTATTTCACCCTCACTGATGCTGTTCTGTAGATCCTTGGAAATTTTAAACATTTTCCTTTTTAATGAAATTTTAGAATTTAAAAGAGTCTTGGTCTGGGTTAATTTAGTGGATGTCCTTATGATTCAGAGATGATTTGATTTGATCAACCATGTAAAAATTAATACAATAAATTTGATTAGTAGAAATAATCTTTGGAAGTATTTAGACATTGCAGTGTATTTTACATACATGTTTTCTAATCAGGAGCTATTAACTAAACACTATATAGAATATTTGGTAAGCCCTCTGATACATACTTTTCATTAAAATGCCCTGTTGTTTTGTATTTTTGTTTTGTTTTGTTCTTTTATTTTAATTGGAAGAGAAATAAATTTGGAGTGTGTTCAAATAGCAGTGCCTGAAGAGGCTTTTGGAAGCAGCAGGGAATCACTCTGTGTAACCCCAATTAGTCTTGTTTTCCGTAATCAGGGCAGTTCTGTTTTTCAATATAACCACTAAAGATGGTGATAATCAAAATTAATATGGCTAGAAAGCAATTCAATAGTAAATGTTTATTGTTGATAATTTTTGTTCCCTGTCATAATTTTCATAAAACCTGTCAGCTCTGAAAATGATTTCAAGGAGTATGTGAGCTGCAAAGTAGGCAGGTGCGTTTGAATTATACAGTAGACAGGATTCCGCAAAGCAATGTGAAAGTCAGTTTTGAGCAAATTAAATTATATTTAGATTGCACTTCATGTGTTGACTAGTCATCAGAATAAGCAAAACCTGCTTATGGACCTAAATAATTTAATTCATATTCAAACCCATATCACCAAAAAATTATTTTGAAGACTTGTCAATAGTGTGAAGATGTGTAGCCATAAGAAAATGTCAGAACATTCTTTAACAGTCTTTCCATGACTTACTTTAATTATTTTTTAAATGTCTTTTTTTTTTTTTTTTTTTTTTTGCCCATTACCACCACATATGGATTATCACAGGCTTTAGAAGGGAGTAGGGATAATTGATAGAGACTGACTAGATATCAGGTACGAAAAAACAAAAAATACACAAGCAACTGCTAGTATTCTAAGTTATACTAGGGCAGATGACAATAATTACTCATTGTACATACTCACCATACCACTCTATATTCAACAAAATATATACAATTATTATGTGTCAAATAAAAATTAAAAAAGAAAAACATGACTGATGTGAAAAAAGGAAGAGGGTACTACACATTTTTTTTTTTAAAGATGAGTTTTCAGTATGTAGCCCTGGCTGGCCTGGAACTCAATGTACAGACCTGACCTCAAACTCACTGTGCTGGCTTTAAAGGCATGTGGCACCACACACAACTTATGAATGATCATTTAAACTGTATATGCTTTATAAAGGGCAGAATGAACACACAAAAGTGAATCCAATGCTGATCTTGCTAAGAATGCATGGTGTAAGAAGTCAATGGAGGAGGCCATGTACACTCTCATTATCTATTCTTATAGCCTGTAGTAGGGTCCTGTCAACCATGCTCCTGGAGAACACACATCTCAGGAAAACTGGTTAACAACACAGGACCCAGGAGTTAAGAAACTTAACTTAGAAAAAAACTTAGAAAAGAATCAAGACTTTGGCAACAACCTCCAACCATGTTTCTATGGCTGTATTTCTCGACAACACATAGAGTGTAGAAGTCACTCACTATTGTTGGGCAAGTGAACCAGTGAGAGACTCCTGATAGTATTGGCTAAAATCACACAAAGAACAGTGTCTAGCACATAACTATGGTAGACTCACCAGATAAGGAACCTTCAAATAATTGTGGGTTATATGATGAGAATTCTATTTGTTTGCAACTCTAGGACCCCTCATTGTAACCTCATCCATCTTTTTCTGCCATTACATCACTCAATTCCACATCCCATCTTCCTCCAGCAGAGAGCTAAATATAACACATTTTAACCTAACTGGCATATTTTTCTCCTTACACTAATGTTAGAAAGTATTGCATGAACAGTTCAGTTCTGGCACAGCTGATGAAACTCCAGCTGTGTCATGGCCTTGTTTTTTTTTTTTTTTTTTTTTTTTTTTTGGTCATGTAAGAGCAAACTTTGTCTCCTTAATTCATATTTTTCCAATTATCTTATTAAAACTTATTTCCTAGAACATCCTATTCCTACTCAGGTCAATTTATCTCTTTTACCCAGAATAACAGATTTACTATATTAACAATCCTATTCAACATTTAGACCAATATCAGGAAACAATAGATAGACTTGAAAAACTGTGGATTAAAAAGATACTAGAAAGTTCACACTTGGGGGATTACTCAAGAATTCGATTAAATAAGAATGTTTGTGCTGAGGATTACGGGAAGGAGATTTTGTACGGAACAGTGTAAATACAAGTAGAAAAGGACAAGTGCTCAACTTTGCCAGGGGACATGTGTGGAGTCACAGGAAAATCAGCCCACCAAGCCCATTGGATTACCTTTCAGCAGCACTGCAGGCTCTGAACATAGTTCTTAGATGATTATTGTTGGGTGACACCAATGTGACAGTGATGACAGCTAATAGACACCACAGGAAGGAGGTCTGTCAGGAAGGAGTTAGTACCAACATGGAGCTGAAGCATAATGAGACTTTAAATAAGACTAATGGTGGCGTAAGGAACGACGTAAGGTTTGATCTAAAGAAGAAGTGTCAGAAACCAGCCAGGAGTTTGAGAAGAGATGGCCAGGTAATGATGCTGAGTTCTGAGCCTGGAAGGGTAGGTGGTAAAGGAAGAAACTGAGTCTCAGGCTGAGGATGGGCATGGATTGGAAAAACCAGAGAACGGCCTTAGGAACCATGTCCATTTCTGGAATGATTAAAATAAGAGTCTGCCTAAGAGCTGTCAGGCAGGGAAGTAGAAAGCCAAAGTGAATCAGGTCCATGGAAGGCTAGAAAGAGAATATTAAATAAAATAAGACTGTGTTAGCATTTCAGACTTGTAAGCATGTGAAGGTCAATAAAAGCATTTGCTAACAAGGTTTCATAACCTGTGGAACACTAAGCCACTCAATAAACTGCAAAGCCTTGTACATTAATTCCAAGGAGTTAAGCACTGTGTAGAAGATCAAGAAAGAGCAAGCTACATGTTACAATATAATTGAAATCAGCCTATTCAAATAGATTTGCACTGTGGTGGTTTCCAGCGACAGAATGCCTGAGAGAAACAACTTCAAAAGAGGAAAGGCTTATCATGGGACGTAGTTTCACAAGTTTCAGCTCATGGTCAATTTACTCCACTGCTGGGAGCCTGTGGTGAGGCAGAACCTCATGGCATCATGAGTTTGTGGTGGAGCACCCCTGCTCACCCCATGGCATCCTGCAAACAGAGAAAAACATGCCCCCTAGGGCATGCTTCCTGTAATGATATTAACTGGAAAAATTGGTCCATTGATAAAGTTAGAATTGTCAACACACGGTAACTTTCAATAGGCCCCCTCAGCTGACAAGGAATCTTTTAATACATGCATTTTCAGAGGACATTTGAGATTCAAGCCATCATAATATCTTACTCTCAAATACCACCTCTAAGTTACAGACAAAACATATTATTATAAATAAAAGTTATAACATCAAATGGTCAGCCCTGAAAACACACTTACAAGGAACATTACATGAACTAAGCAGGTTGTGAATGTACATTTAGGAACACACAATCCCCTCTCCCCCAGCAGCTCCCCCCCCCCACCGGTGTGTGCGTGCACACGCGCACGTGCACACACACACACACACACACACACAAAAAAAAAAAAAAACACAACAACAGCAATTAGAAAAAAAAAAGGCCATGAATTTGAATGATAGCAAGATGTGGTAGATGGGAGGGGTTGGAGGGAGGAAAAAGAAGGGAGAAAATAAAGTAATTATATTATAATCCAAAAATATCCAATGTATATTGACTTTCACATAAAAGTAATTATATAAATGAGGTATCATATTTTAAAAGATTATTTAACTAGGAAGCATTGTTGATATAAAAAGGGTTGCTCTTTGACTTTGGAAATGTAGTTTTGTAGCAAGTGATTTTTTTTTTTTTTTTTTTTTTAGAGATAATGACTTTTGAGCCTCGATATTCATCCTTTCCTATATGCTGCATCTGAAATATATTTGCAGGTAGCTATGCCTGTACCAAAACTTCTGGTACTGACAGAATAAACATTCAAACCTGAAAACTAGATAAAACAGACAAGAACTCTCTCTCTCTCTCTCTCTCTCTCTCTCTCTCTCTCACACACACACACACACACACACACACACACACACACACACACACAACAGTGACAGAGAGAGTACTTGAGAATTAAGTTATAAGCCATATTTAGCAGTGAAGAAATAGTGGGGATTGTAGGGCTCTTTACTATGGATAAATATGCATCCCTCAGGGCAGAGGGTCCAGGAGTCATCTGATAGTCAAAATGCTTTTCCTAGACAGATGACCAATATGGCCTTAAACCCTCCCCTCAGCTTGCCTGAACTTTAGACTGCTTCTTCCTGACTCTAAGTTCTTAGAGGTTTTACTTTAGAAAACTTTCCATTGTAAGTGCTTCCCTTGCCCCCTTTGATATGTAAATCGTTTTAAAAGCTTCTTGACAGTTTTACAACCTAGAAATGTCTTTCTCAAGGACCTGGGAGTCATCCCTTTGAAATGCAATCATTAAAGAAGAAAGTGCCCCAGTCTCCCAGCCTCAATGGGAGGGTAGGAACCTAAGCACAAGGGAAGCAGTGCTCTGGATCTTAAACTACCTGATTTTACAAAGATGTAAAAAGAAAAAAAAATACGTTTCCTTAAAGCCAATTAGCAAATACAGATACCCTTGCGCTACAATCCCCCCAATCCCTATTCCCTTCCACCCCAGTGCCTTCTGTGGTCTAGGGAAGTCCTTCGCCATGGAGCCACACTTCCAGCCCCTTTCCACACCCAACTCTTAAAAATTCTTACACCTTAACAAAATGTTGAAACAAGTCTTCCTTGCATGTTTAACATAATTTATATTAACTTTTGCATTAACAATAGCAAGTGTGTAATGACAGTCTATGTTGGAGAGGATGTGGAGCAAAGGGAACACTCCTCCACTGTTGGTGAGAATGTAAACTTGTACAGCCACTTTGGAAATCAGTATGGCGGTTTCTCAGAAAACTGGGAATCAATCTACCTCAAGACCCAGCCATACCACTCTTGGGCATATACCCAAGGAATGCTCAATCATATCACAAAGATACATGCTCAGCTATGTTCATAGCAGCACTATTAGTAATAGCCAGAACCTGGAAACAACCTAGATGCCCGTCAACTGAAGAATGGATTAAGAAAATGTGGTACATATACACAATGAAGTACTACTCAGCAGAGAAAAACAATGACATCATGAAATTTGCAGGTAAATGGATGGAACTAGTGTTGTTTATTTGCGGCGCTCTTACTCTGCAAGGAAACATCACGAAACACGACAGAATCCACTAACAAGAGTTTTAAGATAAGAGAAAGAGACAGATGTGCACAGGCCTGTGGAAAGACACATGAGTGAAGTGGGGCTGGGTATTATGGTGCCGGCTTATAAAGGCTGGGCTGCACCTGCGCACACTGGCCCATGTGGCTATTCCATGCATGCGCATAGATCACATGGTTGCACTGTGCGCTTTACGCAACCACGCAAAGCCATGGGGTCCTGGTCACGTGAGACATTTTGAACTGGAAATGACTAGGCGGAAGTGACTAGGTCCTGCAGGGCATGCGGGACCATGCCCAAACGTAGGGGCATGTTGTGAATCCATATCAACTAGAAAATATCATCCTGAGTGAGGTAACCCAAACCCAGAAGGACAAACATGGTATGTACTCACTCATAAGTGGATACTAGATATAAAGCAAAGAACAATCAGACTGCAACCCTCAGAACCAGGGAGGCTACATAGCAGGGGGGACCCTAGGATGACTGTGGCTTATAATAAGTTCTGGTTTTACTCAATTACTGGGCAAGCCTCAATGAAACATTTCAGTATTAGGATAAGAATTTGTTCTGTATCAAGCTGATAATAGAAAAATAAATAAATAAATAAAAATGAAAAAAAAAAGAAAGACATTACCTTAAAAAAAAATAGCAAGTGTGTAACAAGAAAACTTCAGAGCAGAACCAAAGTAAAAATGAGTAGCCAGAAAAAAACAGTAAGCACAAATCCTAGGAGCTGAGCTTGTCAACTTTAGCAACTAAGAACATGAACAAACATGAGGCATTTAATTTTAAATTAAAATGTGTTTTAGTATATATATATATATATATATATATATATAGTGTGTGTGATGTTAGAGATACACTTACACCAAAATATATAATAATAAATATATATAATAATACATATAATAATATTTCTCATGCTGGGAAGGTAGTTCATGGGGTAGCAGTGCTTGTTGAACAAGCATGTGAAACTAAGGTTGAATCCCCAGCACCTGCAAGAAGATCCTTGGCTATACTTGCCCCTGGCATGAGACTAAAGAGACAAGCTGACCTGGAAGCTCATTGGTCAGAATGCCCAGCCCAAAAGGACATCTGCACACTAGTTCATGGAAAGACTCTGTCTCAAACAAATAAGACAGAGAGCAATCGAGGAAGACACCTGGCAACCTCCTCTAGCTACCACACCAGCACACTAATGTGTATGCAACACATGAGTGTGCATACGTACACACTTAACATCCACCTATAACTGCTATGTGATAGAATCTTTTTGCTACCCTTCCGCCCTGCAGTTCTAAGCCATCCATTAAAACCTTCCACGGCTAGAGACCAGTGAGCCTGCTAATGACAGTATCTGTTCTACAAGCTTGCTCACAGCATCTTTGCCACATGCAGAACTGGCAGGGCTAGGAAGTCACCAAGCCTGACCCGGGGATGGTAAAATGAGAAAGAGCAGAAAGCAGCTTCTGTATCTAGGCAGGCACTAGGTCCTGGCTGGTAGAGGAGGATGGAGCAGTCATGTCTCTGAAGGTAGGATGATGTGTTAATGTGTCTCTTAAAACTCAGTAGTAGCCTCTAGAATACTATATGGATGGCTTTTAAAGGATTCAAAGAGATTGTGAAATTCTCATCCAGTAGTAGAGAAAGGGTCTTCATTGTGAGAAATTTCCCTGGTTGAGAGAAAGACAAAAACAGGTAGGATTTTAGCATCTCATATATTACAATTGCCCCAGAGTTCCATATAGATAGATCTACATATGTACCAAGAAAACAGGTGAACTTCAACACATATGTTTCAATTATTTGTGAAAGTGATCATTTAAAATATTGGTGGTAAAAGAATTGTGGCAGAACTAATAAACTTTTATATTATAGCAGTGCCCCTTCTAAAAAATATGAATTATTGAAAGGTTGTAAATATTAGTGAATAATAGCAAAGCCCCTCCCTCTGTATGGAAGTTTTCTAATGGTATGAGTGTCACAAAGTTTTCATTCACTGAGATGGAGTTTTACCAAGAAAAACTGATTTTTATTGATTAATATTTAACAAACATACATGTAAATATTTATCACACAGTATTTTAAGACACTAATGAGAACTATGGTTTTATACAAGCAATTATATAACTCTTTCACATGCTTTCAGGGAGTCTATTGACCCTTAAAAATCACAAATTGAGCCGGGCGGTGGTGGCGCACGCCTTTAATCCCAGCACTCGGGAGGCAGAGCCAGGAGGATCTCTGTGAGTTCGAGGCCAGCCTGGTCTCCAAAGTGAGTTCCAGGAAAGGCGCAAAGCTACACAGAGAAACCCTGTCTCGAAAAACCAAAAAAAAAAAAAATCACAAATTGAAAATTCTTACTCCAAGTCACTTGCTCTCTGTTAGGATCCTGCCCTCACTCCTCCGGGTCTGGCGTCTTACATCATCAGCGGGTGTGGGCGACTACATACCTGCCTTAAAAAGCCTGGCACAAACCACCCCCCTCTCTGTTTCCTCTATGCTCTCTGCTCCGCTCCCTCCCCCATCTTTCTCTCTCACCAGGCCTGGTCCCCTTCCCCCCACCACTTTTCCCTCCTAATAAAACTCTAAAAGGTATCACTGGGTTCTCTTGTGACCATGACCTTTCCATGTGGTAATCAGAGCCACCAACCAGTGCCATTTTACTATCATTTGGTGCTGTGAACTCGGATAAGAAATTCTGCACACTCAGCACCCGGAGCTGAACGTCAGAAGCCTAACCAAGGACCTGCAACTGCTCTGACCGCTATGCATTTGTCTGCCACAGTGGTACCGTGGCAGGACTGTGCTCCCACCGCTGGTGCTGCCGCCAACGCCACATCTCCCTACCACACATAAGTCCTCCGCCGTTTCCTGAGGCTGCAGCTTGACCTATATTCCTCGAGCCGGACTCCTCAGGGGGGTCCTAGGGCTGCACTGGCAATGACTTATTTTCTCTCCTGATGAAGAGGTCAATGCTGTCAAACTCCCGGGGGGTCCATGTGCTGCGTATGCCCCAGCCCTTACCTCTACTCTGATGACAGTCTGGGTAACCTGTGCTGATTTATAGATCCTTCTCCTTGCCTCAGGGATGCTTAAGATAGGAGCTTCGGATCCTGGTTTGTTATTTTAATTTTTTTATTTTTCTTCCTCAGCTGCAGCCATGGGACATAGGGGCGGATACCAGTAAATTTGGCCACATAATAGCTTCATGGGAACTTCTGCCAGCAAATGGGCAAATGAAAAGAGTTACCTTATCCCCAAGCTTCCTACTGAAGCTTTGAACCCTTCTCCCTTCCGCTATGACCCTTCCACTATGGCCCACTACCATGTGCAACCATTTCTGTCTATCTTACTTCCGCTTTCCACTGTCCAGCAGTGGGCAGGCTTTAGCTCACCCCATCTTAACTCCTGAATGAGTGAGTGGGCTCTCCAGTGTTGGGTGGGCCGCTTCTGCTGACTCTAACCCTAACTTACCTTAACTCCTCCCACTCGTTCTCAAGCTGCCATGAGAAGCACAGACGGGTGGGTCTGAAAGCAGGCTAGGATCCATTCAAATAAGTTTATAGTAATCAGGATGGCTCTTAAGCCAGAGATCAGTTTATAGACTGCCTCTTGGCAGGTCTACCTCCCCAACATAGAACTAAAACTTAAGTGTAGCTAGAGTTTTCCTGCCTGGCCCACAGTCAGGACAAATCTCTGTCACCTGCCAGTCCCACAGCCGATCAGACCCAACCAAGTAAACACAGAGACTTATATTGCTTACAAACTGTATGGCCATGCCAGGTTTCTTGCTAACTGTTCTTATATCTTAAATTAATCCATTTCTATAAATCTATACCTTGCCACGTGGCTCGTGGCTTCCCGGCATCTTCACATGCTGCTTGTCATGGCGGCGGCTGGCAGTGGCTCTTCCCTCCTTCCCGTTCTCTCAATTCTCCTCTCTGTTAGTCCCGCCTATACTTCCTGCCTGGCCACTGGCCATTCAGTGTTTTATTTATTGACCAATCAGCAACACATTTGACATACAGACCATCCCACAGCACTTAAGCATCTGGAGAACAAGGATCCTGACCCCACAGGTGAAAGTGTCATCTGTGGCATTTAAGGTGTACCAGAAGAGAGAGATAAAAATCTCAAGAACAAAATTGCCAAGTGCTGGCACATTGGGTCCCTGTTTTAAATGCAAAAAAAAAAAAAAAAAAAAAAAAAAAAAAAAAAGAGGCTAGTGTGTGCCCTGCCAGGCCAGGCCATCAATTGAGCCTTGTTCAAAGTGCTGCCTAAAAAGACAACTGGTTAGCTGACTGCCCCAGGGCACCAAGAAGCAGGAGGACAGAAAGAGACCTCCAGCAGACCTAGGCTTGGCCACAGGCTCACAGGGAACACAGAACAAAGCATGGAAATGATTTGTTTCTTTCCTTCTGGACACCAGAGCCACTGACTCAGTCCTGGGAGTTTTGGGGGGGTCTCACTTCTCCTCGTTTCCCTATTGTCAGGGCAGGGAGGACAGCCTACCCCCCCTCCCCACACACACACCAGATTTAATTGTACTTTCAGGGTTACTTAATGGGAAAAGATTTTCCAGCTAAGATAGGAGATTTCATTTCATTGCTTCTTCCATGTGCCTCACTCCAGACCTGTCAGCAGTGCTTCTCCTCCTCATGCACACAGACAGGGCCCTGATCTCTGCCTTGTCCCTAATTCCAAAGAAATAAGTTCTCATGCACAAGCTTTTCTCTTCCCAGTTCCTCTTCTAACTCACTGCTCAGCTAATGGTACAGGACAATCACAGAACTGGAGTCCAGAGATCATCAAGTAAGATACTGTAATAGCTAAAAGCATCCTGTCAAACACAAAAGCAGCCAGAGTGCCAAGCCAAGAGGGATGGATGGCTCCAGGGCAGCAGGACAGCCTATCATCCCAGAATGCCTGCTACCTCAGAAGGCCCCCTTCCCTACACCTCCCTAAAAGCCAACCAACACCCACCAAGTCAGCTGGAAGCAGTTTTTCTAGGAGAAACAACACCCCTATTCCTATTCACTCGCTTTTTATAATAAGCAAAAGGTTTGGAATGTTAGGATCCTGCCCTCACTCCTCCGGGTCTGGTGTCTTATGTCCTCAGCGAGCACGGGTGACTATGTACCCACCTTAAAAAGCCAGATGCGGACCCCCCACTCTCTCTCTCTGTTTCCTCTCTGCTCTCTGTTCTGCTCTGCTCCCTCCCCCATCTTTCTCTCTCACAAGGCCTGATCCCCTTCCCCCCACCCTGTTTCCCTCCTAATAAAGCTCTAAAAGGTATCACTGGGTTCTCTGTCATGACTGTGACCTTTCCACGTGGTAACCAGTGCCACCAACCAGCAACATTTTACTGTCACTCTTGACTGGTGGTTTAATATTAGAAACAATGACTATAAAATTGTCATACATGGGGCAGGAGGGGTGGCTCAATGGCTAAGAGCATTGGATGCTCTTCTAGAGCGCCATAGTACTTTAATTCCCAGAACCCACACGGTGGCTCATAACTGCCTGTAACACCAGTTTCTGGGGATTCAATGTCTTCTTCTGACCTCCCAGGGTACCATGCACTCATGTGGTTCACAGGCAATATACGTGTAGGCAAAACACCCACATACATAGGGTTTTTCTTTTCCTTGTATGCTTACAAGGGACTTCTGTGGGAGGGAGGCGGGGGAGGGAGAGATAAGAAAGGGTAATAGGGGATGAAAAGTCACTAATGAAATTGCCAAAGACTAAAATAACTTATTATACTTCCATACCTAAATTTATTAAACATGTATTAAATGTTTAAACATACCAGTGTTACCTCTTAAATGAATGCTGACTATAAAGCATGGCTCTTATCTATATAAACAAAACTCTATCAAACAGACTAATATTACTTTTTTCAGCGTAGGTTTATTTTTTCCATATTTCAATGGCAATTCTTCTAGAATTGCCTTTCATAAGAACCCTGTATGAGACCAGGTTTGCCCTGTAGAAATAATATGGCAGAGCTGTTCCCATCTACTTGGCTCAAAAGCAAATGAGCTAAATGGAAGTGTTCTGTCCGGTGAGCACCAAATGCTTCCCTGCCTCTATTCTGTGTTTCTTTCTCAACTGTTAACCTATCAAGTCAATGCATTATTTATTTCAATATTGTGTGAAAACTCTTTTAACCTAGTGCATGAAGCACTCTGAGAAAAGTCTCAGAGTTTTTTGTAGGGATTTAGAAGTATCTTTAATTTATGAGTCACTCAAAAGAACATGACTTACAAACCAGCTCTGAAATGACAGGAAAGAATATAGCAAGCATATGAATTTGACAGCATATGGCTATAGCAGTAAAGCATAAATGCTGTAAATGTTTCAGAGCATATTTTATTATATAAGTCACTAAATATGAATTGTATTCAATCTTTAATAACTTGGAAAATGGTATTCCAAAGCTGGGTTCAGTTGATGATTGAGAAAATTACTATTGCTTTGTAAGCAACATTTACTTTGCTGGTATGAGCTAGTTTTAAAATAAAAAGTAGTATTAAAATATTTACCTAAAAGAAATGCTTTTATATTCAAGGTTCTCTGCATCCTCATGCAATGTGGTCATAAGGATCCCATAAACAGAATTCATGAGCCTCTTTCTCTCTGTCTATACATGACTAATGAGCACTAACCTCTAGTCTTCAAAATATGATTGTTTTATCTCTTTTGAAATGCATGTATGCAAGTTTTAACATTACCTATGTAAGAGTTTTAATGTCTTTGGTATTCTGACAGATTACCTGTGGTGGGGCAGTTTGTGATTTCCCAAATGATCTGCTCCTCTACTTTGAAATAATTTGCAAAATGGACTTAGCATTCATGAACAAATTTGAACCGTCTAAATTACTTAACAGTGTTTAAAATGCCTAAAAGGGTACTTTGGAAATCTAGGAAGCTTAGCAGTTTTGAACATTAAATTTAAAGTGAGAATTTAGATTGCATGTTGAAAGAAACAACTTGTCTGACTAGATCAGCAGTATTTCTTCCCCGGGAGCAAAGACATCCATGTTTAAATGGTGGATTCAGAATGTCTGATTTTTTTTTTTTTAATGTTAAAAGCAAGAGCAAGAAGAAAAGAAAAAGAAAACTTGCTTTTCTATATGAAATGCCAGTGCTGGCGGATGGCCGGGAAATTGGGAGGCAATAGTGCATTGCAGGAGAAACAAAACAAAACACAAAGCAAAAGACACAAACATAATAGTTTAAAGCCATAAGGAAAGTCATTTTCTGGGCTTTTTAGTTTTTAATGTTACATAGAATTGGGAGGTATTTCCTTGGGGGGAAAATGTGTTTTATTTTTATCCACTAAAACAGGTCACCGTCAAAGCAATAGCCACCCCTGGGAATTTGCCTGCTCTGGACCATGCTTTTGGCCATACTGCCACTCAATGGTCTCTTGGGGAAGGCTGTAGACATCCATGCTAAGTATCTGCCTGCTGTCAAAGCTGGTACTTGAATTGAAATCTAATGAAGTCAAGCTGATGTCAGTGCCACGAGGTTACTTTTGCCTTCTTAGCCAATGGCCAGCCAAATAATCAAAATAGAAATTATTAGTTAGAAAGCCATGCTGCCGTGATGAGCATCAGTTTCTGGTTTGGTCTTTTGTAGCTGTAATTGTCACAGCACTAGGTATATCAAAGCTACTTGCTCAGGAAAGTTCCCTCAACTATGAGTGGAGAAAACTGTTTTTGTCTGTGAAGCATTGGTTTCATTCATCAGAAGCTGCCTTCTTGGAATTTGTCAACTTGGTGAAAGCTTCCCAACAGATGAACACGAAGATCCTTGCACTTCGTTTGTATTCTTGCAGTTTAAAAGGTGTCCATTACTTTAGACTGAGTTTCATTCCTTTAAAAGCAGTATATTATGTGCAAGGGCAATTAAAATGTAGTGAGGAAAGGAAAGCAGATGTTTTACTTTACTGATTTCCTTTGGGTTGTTTGCCTCTTAGCTTTTTTTTTTTTTTCCTGTTGTTTGTTTTATGGTTTTTAATCCTGGGCAACTTGGTTCAATTCAATTCTGTGTCATAAACATTTATTAAACATTTGTATTTTATGTCATCAAATATTTAAGGAAAGATGATTGAGAAATACCAGACTGGCCAATATCCATTTTTACTTATATCCCTAACTCAAAACTATATGACTGTCTTGTCTCCGTTTGCAGCATCAACTAATTGATGTTGAAAAAAAGAACAAAAGGAAGATAAAACTTGAGTCCATATGGAGTTAGAATAAAAATCCTTAGAAAGAATAGCTTTTAAAAAAAGAGCTCCCCATGGAAGAGAGGCAGCATGGAGGGCAGCCGTGGAGATGAAAAGAAGACATTCTGAGCCCACCACAGCACCAATTCAGAATTTTGGAATCCAGTCAAACAGCTGCTAATAGGTCGCAGGCAAAGGGATGAAGGACCACACAAAACTCTTCAGGTGCACTTTCAGAAAATGAGTCATTTGACAAGCAGTACCAATGGGGAGGTCTCCTCATGCAATATGTTACTATGCAGATCTTCTCTGCTGCTTCTTTGAAAAGAAGTAGATGCATATCCTATGGAAATGTGTGATCTTTGAGAATTAGAGGCAGGTATCTGACCACATCCCAGGAGGCAAATTACAGGAGCAGCTCCAGGGGCGAACACTGATTCAGAAGCAATCTTTGTATCACCTAATAAGTGAATTTAAAATAGCAAGTGAAAGCAGGGTCAGTCTTTAGAATTTATTCCAGGAATGACTTGAAAGATGAGTTGGATTAAAAGGATCCCCCTTTTCATGCATTTAGGGGTGGCTAACAAAAAGATTACTGATACTGCCAGAGAAAGCAAATTAAATCTAAGAATGATATCACTCGTCTTTCTCCATAAAGCAATTCCCCCGCTGAACATGCACCAGATATTTCCTATGCACTGTAATGGTGAGTAATAAAGCAGTGAGAGCTAGTGGCATTTCCTGATATCATTTTTGAAAACATTTTCTCTTCTGACAGAGAGGTGGGGGGAAAGAAGATTATCCAAGTGCTTATTCAACTCTACGAGTTGAACCTTATAATTGCTTGGCTGACTGTCCTGGGTGATCTTTCATCACCCACCCCAGCTGCACTAGCTACAGGCAGATATGGGAAGAGTGAACCTGAGACATGAAAGGATAAATTCATGCATCACCTTGCAAAAGGAACTTGGAAGTTACCTTTCATTTTTGTCTTATTGTTTTTTTTTTTAAACAACACCAATTAAATTTAACAAACTTTAAATGCATATCATTTCTCTAGGCACTGTGAGAGACAAGGTTGAGTAAGAGATGGTTTCTACTTCCTATTCTCAATATGTAGGAGACACTCCATACTCAGGAATGGTGACTGTGATACATTTTTGCAATAATATTTAAACTAGAGCAAATAGATCCACATACCAGGAACCTGTGTTTGCTTGTCCTCACTGAGTAGAGATTGTTTTCTGAAACTATGTTTTACAGCTCTCTAGCTCACCCCATCTCTACAGTTACTTCACCAGTGCCTGGCAGAGATAGTTCCTCAAGCTTTGTTTGAGTTGCTCTTGGATGAAATGATCAACCTTGATAGTTGTGGAAAAAGTAACTTCTAAATCTCTGCATTAGGAAATGTTAATCCTACTAAGCCAGAATAAGACCACTACCATAATTTTTGAACCAAATTTGAAGGAAGTTTTATTAAATACTGGCCAGGATGATGGACATTGGCCACATCCACATCCGAGATTCCCAGAGTATAGCACAAAATTGTATTAGTCAGAGGCTAATAAAGGCAAGCCCCACAAAACTATGGATTTCCTCCTTCATCCAATCAGGGGCAAGCATACATCCTGATGTACTTTCCTGTCCATGTACCTCCCACCTAGGTGTGATCAAGACACACTGTGCAGTTGGAGCAACCAAGCTTCTTTACAGAAGTGAAAACACGTGGCTTTTTATCTTACAGGAACAACAGCCCCCAGCATCCCAAGAAGTTACCTGTCCTTGGACAAGTGGGGCTTACAGGTTAGAGGCATTTTTGTTTTAAAAATATCTTAGGCATGGTAACTTAAACTTAATACATAACTTCAGTTATCATAGAAATTATCTTGGTGAGGTCTTATAGTTTCTTCTGTCAAGTAGAAAAGAAAAAAGGTACAGATTTCAAGGGTTTAATCAAAATACAATTAGAATTAAAGACCTCCCCCCTCCCCCCATGACTACTTAAATAACAAGAAGCAGAGAAGGGTCATACATTTTCTGTATCAACAACAAGTTAGTATTTTGGGAAGCCACTTAGTCTCTGTCTCAGACATTGAACACGGCCATTGCAGCTTGAAACATGTGTTCCATAGCTAACTGGGGACCAGCCCCCTGCCACTCTCCTTCAGTTGTTCCCAGAGCTTTTCTGCCTGATTATTCCCTCGCCAGCTGAGTCACCCTAATACCAGTGACTACTTATGCACAATTGTAGCTCAAAGCAAGCATCGTTGCTGTGTACATACCCACACTTTAGGAAAGCATGCTGAGTGACATTCTTTGAGTTCATAATTCTCACCTCTTTAGAAATACAGAATCCCAATTCATACTGATGACCAATTATCCACTTTAATGGGCTACTTATAAATGTTCTCAAAATCAAGTTGTTATTGATGTTTGAGGCCATCATTAGCATGACTTAAATACAGGAAATATTTATGTTTAATGGGATCAATGTCATATAAACCGTAAACTATAATTTTATATTATATGTATTATATTGGTAAATAATAAACTGTTTAAACTTGTGAAAGTGGACTCTGCAAATGAAGAGGAATTTCCTGTTCCACACTCCAGCGTGTTTATTTAAAATGTCCTCTGATAATCCATTGTCTAAGGACAGACTATCCCTCCCAGCTCTCTAAAGGAGAGAAGATAGAAAAGGAAAACAACCCAAGAGTGTAAATGTGTCCTTGCCAAAAACCAAAGGGCAAAATACTTCCAGTGGAGGTTGATGTTATTTATCCCATGATATGGAAATGCCTACAGGAGACACTAGAAACTCATCCCGAGAGAGAAACCCTGCTGTGCTCCGGACTCTCATCTGGGACATCCTGCTGGATGATTGGATGCCATTGCCTCTGCTGCTACTTGTCTCAGAAGCCTCACCCAAAGAGATATTCTACACCATCAGGGACTCTCTCAATCAAGAATGGCTCACTACCTCAGTAGGAGGTCCCCTAGTCCATTTCTGCTGGATGTTTGGAGCCCCAGTCTGATGATGTTTTATCATCTATCTGTGAGTTCTCTCAGTCTGTTACTTACTATTTGTTCTTTTGCCTTGACATATACTTAATAAACTTGTGCATTCAAACTTGAAAGGATCATTATTGTAGACCATTCCTTGAACCATATAGAACAATTCTTCAGCAAGGTAATGAAGTATCTGTGCTTATTAAAATTTAGACTCACAACCAGCTCAATATCCAAGCATACTAAAATAGAAAAACAAGCTGACTTCCTCTATGTGATGTATGTTTCATAATTACTTCGTTTCTAAGGTTTTTTTTTGTATATGCATACACAGGGAGAAAAAGACATGGAGGAGGATATAACTTTTAAACTCGTTTATTGGGATTATCTTTCTGCAAGCCTATGGGATCCAACAACTGCAGTCCACTTTCTTAGAGGGACTTGGTTTCTGTTCCTTATTCCAAGTAGCATGCTTAACATCTTAACTCAGACATATCAATGGTTTTATTGAGAAAGATAAAATTTTAAGAATTATAATAAAATTTCAAAATATTTCTGGATCAAACACTCAGAAAAATCAGCACATAAATGATTTATTAAAAATATACTACATATCTTAAAAGCATGTATACACACATACATACAACAATTTGAAGAAAGAATAGGTTCACATTCTTCTAATGGATCATCAAGCATCTTTTCAGCAAAGCAAGGGAACGGCTTTACCTCAATGGCTTAATAATAAGCTCATCTACAGCTTTCAAAACTTGCCCAAAGGTAGCACAAATGGGAACATGATGGGAAGGACACTGCTTTTAACATTTGCTATATAATGCAATAAATGACATAGTGATACTTAGGTCAGTGACAGACCACATAGCTGTAACAGTGGTCCAGGAAGACTGGAATGGAGCTGCAGCTATCATACCATTCCAGAGCAATCACATATTTGTGGCATTAGTGTAAACAAGCTGTTCTATTGCTAGTCATATAAAAGCATAGCAAATACAACTACATATAGAATTTAACATAATAATAGTAAATGATTGTTCATAACTGGTGTCTCTACAACACTATATCATGTAAATACTAGCTATATGTTCCTGCTTATTAAAAACTAATTCAGGGGCTGGACAGATTGCTCAGTAGTTAAGAGCACATACTGCTCTTCTGTAAAATGATAAGATGGCCTAAATACACATTACTCAGAAGGTATCCTGGTCTTTGAGCAACACATGGCTGCGTGTAAATATACATAGACAGAAACAGACAAACAAGAGAATGGAAAACTCATATTTGATTCATGTCTTTAGTCAATTAGAATAATATTGGAACTAAATTTAATACTTCATGCCAATTTGAGAACATCTTTCTATATTATTCTATCAGTAAAGTTTAGTATAAAATTCCTGAAGTTGTTCTAAGAGTAGTCATCATTTATAATTTACTTTTGTGGTTCTAATTTAAAAACTCAGAATTTCCTTTCTCTTTTACTAATTGCCACAAATTTTGTATTTATAAAACCAAGTAATTTTCACCATAATCACATTTGAAAATATGTCTTTAAGACTTTGTGAAAACCAAAGAGATTTCCTGATTATTTTTAGCTGTTCTGTAATTGCAAAGTTTACATTTCATCATGTCAAATGATGTGAGGTCAACATTGAGCAATCATATAATATATGTGTATATTTGGGATCCCATGCAGCTGAAGTCCTCCGACGTGTGTTAAAAACTTGGGTAGACTGAGTGAGTCACAGATGTAAAACGATCACAAAAGACTGAGTATTGCTGCCCAGGGGGCCACCCTTCAGCAGCACAGGGCTCAAAGAGAATCCACAGAGTCGGTGCTTACTTTAACTTTTTTATCTGAGGGAGTTAAGGGAAAAAGACACCCACACATTCTCTTGATAGTTTCCTTCTTAATTCTTCTTCTGTATTCTCCACTCTGTGTTCTCTATTCTCTTTTCTTGTCTCTATTCAGAAATGTCCCTTCTGTCTCTCTTGATGTTTTCCTTCTCCTCCTAACTTGCTTGGTGATCTCCTCCTAATTCTCTCATTCTTGATGTTTTCCTTCTAACTCTATCTTTATTCTGGATGTTTCCCTTCCAGTTCCTTCTAACTCTCTCATTCTAGGTGTTTTCCTTCTAACTCTCTCATTATTGATGTTTTCTTTCTTACTTTCTCATTCTTGATGTTTCCCTTCTAACTCTATTTAACTCTTGATGTTCTCCTTATAACTCTATCTTTATTCTTCCTTATTCTCTCATTCTTGATGTTTTCCTTCTAACTCATTTTAACTCTATCTCTATTCCTTCCCTTACAGCTTATATTACCCTAGTAAAATCTTTCAGACAATGTAAAAATTACAATGTGGTTATATTCTGTTTTTCAAGTGAATGATTACAATGAATACAAGCAAAAAACAGCATGTTTTTCATATCCCTTATATGATTAAACATTTTGTGTATTACAAGTGAAAAACAAATTATCCCAAGAGCCCACGTACATTCATAACCAAGCAACTTGTTATAGATTAACAGTGTGTAAGCAAGCAAGATATTTTTTTTACTGGCAGGCTGTATTTTGCAGTTACAAAGAAAGGACCACTCACTTCATTACTTATCTTGAAAGGTAATCTTATAAGGAATCTTAAAGGAATCACAAATCTAAACTTTAATATATGAAAAAGAATCAACTAGCTCTACTTTAAATCTTTAGAGTACATACCCACTCATTAATAGTTCCTTATATCAGGAGATTTAGGGCAGAAATGGTTATAAAGAATTAATCATCACCTTTGGTCATCAACCAATCCTAGCAAGAAAGTGCGTCAGCTGATAATAATTGGCCTGCTTTGTTCTTGTTCCCTGACCTTAAAGCATTCAACTACGGGCCTTTCTAAAACTTTATATTGTCTTCTTGAGTTTTTCACTTCAAAGCTATTTGACAAAAACATCTTAGTCTAACTTTAAGTTATTTTCAAAGCTTTGTTTCAGCTGTGATGCACTCCAAAACCTGTGAACACATCTCCCAACATTAAGATTAAAGGAATTTAAACTAGTTGGGCTACTGGGACTCAGTTGTTTTTCTAAATCATTAACCTAAGCCATAGTCTATATGGCTCCTCAATAAAAACTCATGTGTTCTAAGTGTGTGACACTTCCTTGTTTTATTTTTACTACCAAAACTCTATTTAAACTAACATTATAATTATTATCAGTTAGACAGTATGGCTTAGGAAGAAATCATCTTCATAATAATCCACAGGAAAAATTGCCCAGGAGAATGGGATGTTTCCATGAGATAAACACACTATATTACAGGCAGTGGGGATCTCCACACACCAATTCACACCATGCCAGATACCAGAGAAAGATGCAGTGGCAAACGTATAAAGGCACAGCAGAAGCAAAAGACATTCTGGAGTCTGTGGTCTCAGAGCCTTGCCTGTATGAGATTCAGCCACCAGGGATTTTTCCTCCTGGTGGGCTAACACTGAATTTCAATCGCCACCTGCTGCTTCTCCAGCATGGCCACTGGCAACTGAGTTTCAACCATGTTCAGGAAGACTTTTGTGGTTCTTAATTTATAACCAAACCTCGATAGCTACTTTATCCAATTGGTTTCCTTGCTTTGCCAATATTGGCTTAATCTGTTTTGTATCATTATATTTTATTTTGGGGAGCCCTATTATTGAACTTGCAATTTCAATTCTCTCAAGCTGTATAGTTTGAACACTCTTGGGAAATAAGTTTCTGTTTCTTATACTTCCATGCCCCCTCCCCTATCTGATTATCCACTTATTTTGAATCTTTTGATGTCTTTCCCATTTTGTTCTTCCTCCCTGTGGGCATCTCTGTCCAGGATAGAACTATAATCTTGCATAACATGACGGGATTTCACTCACACTGAATGTCATGTAAACTCTCTCTCTCTCTCTCTCTCTCTCTCTCTCTCTCTCTCAGAGTTAGTTTTAGTTACTTGTTCTAATATAATATGAATCATTTCTCTCCATATTCATTAAAACTTTTTAAAGATTTATTTATTCATTTTATGTATATGAGTGCTCTGTCTGCTCTATCTGCACATACACCTTTATCCCAGAAGAGGACATCAGATCACACTACAGATGGTTGTGAGCCACCAAGTCATTGCTGGGAATTGAACTCAGGACCTCTGGAAGAGCAGCCAGTGCTCTTAACCACTGAGTAATCTGTCCAGCCCCTAAAACCTTTAAAAACTAGAATCATCATGTTTTACTTTGTGAAAGAATAATTTTCAAAGTGACATATTAAATCAACTATATAAAAGATTTTTATTTATCAATTAATTAGGCAGCCTAAAACATTTTACAACCAATTGAAAGGACAATTTAAATAACAGAACACTTGCTGAGGTTTTAAAGAAGCATTTTTCTAAAGTTCAGTGATAATTCTAGTTTCATTCTAGCTTTTATTTTCTTTCAAGATGGGGTGAGCTCTAATATATAACTATTCCAAAGTGTATTCCAACATGCACCAGGGGATCACTATTAACATGTCTTAAACTATAAGCAAGGTTCTTTGAGATGTCCATAATATCACTATCAGCATGTTGGCATCTGCACTCATCAAAAGTCAAACTGTTGGTGTACTGATATTGTGGCAGTAGTATCAAATTATGCATGGAATTCTTTTCTATGAACTCAAGAAAAATTGAACAGTTAAAATGCCTTTAGTGATGCAATATAATTTATTTTATTATTTATTAACCATTGTACATTTTTATGCCTATAAAATGGGAATCACACATTAAAGATGTTGATTGCATGCTAAGGAATAATAGCTACCTAGATGAAAAACACCTGTACAATTTTCCAAGTTGCCAGTTGAATCTGTCACTCTAAAAATATGACTTGAGGCCTGGAGAGGTGGCTCAGCAGTGAAAAGCACTGACTTCTAAAGGTCCTGAGGTCAACTTCCAGCAACCACATGGTAGCTCACAACCACCTGTAATGAGATCTGATGCCCTCTTCTGGCTTGCATGGACACATGCAGGCTGAACACTGTATATATAATAAATAAATAAATCTTTTAAAAAATATGATTTGAGATAATGACTAATGGTGAACCCATGGTTTATAAAACTTGTATACTTGGTAATTTTAAAAACTAAGAAAATAAATTCATCACCTTAGGGAAAACAATTAAGAATGTTTGTAACTAATTAAAAGTTTGGAAAAATCTGTATTCTCCATTCTGAGTTTCAGAGATTTCTAATGCTTTCTGGTGACTTCAATGATATGAATATCTATGAATTTGATTTTATGTGATATAGTAAGAATATGTCAATATTTAAAAGTTGACTCCATGTTTTCTACAATACTCACTGTTGTGACAAAGTATCTGGCAGAAACAACTTAGGGCAAGGAGAAATTATTTTGGCCCATGATTTATGAAAGGATGTAATCCATCACGGCTAGAAGGCGTGGCAGCAGGAGCATGAGGCAGTTGGTCACATTGCATCCACCATCAGAAACAGATGGAAGTCAACCCTGGGGCTCACCGAGTTTGCATGCTCCCTTCTTTCCTTTGTGTCACCTGGTACCCCACTAATGGCATGGTGTTTCTTACATGCATAGTGGGTCTTCCACCCTCAGTTAAGTCACTCTGGAGAACACAGACAGACCAGATGGCTGATTCCCAGACAATTCCAGATCCAGTCAATTTGACAATAACAATTAGCTATCCCACTTAAAGAGGTAATGCTTTTAAAGTCATCAAATATACTACAAAACCATGCACTGACAAAATTAAATAAGTATTCAAAGTATAAGGCACATTGATGGAGTATCAATGTAACAGAGTGTGCAGCAGCCATTAACGTAGGTTCTGTTACCAAATTCTTACAGAAGTTCAAGGAACTTAAGAACTTGGCCAGTTTCTCCAGGCTGTTAAAATTGTCCCCCTTTTCTCTGACAGACTGGGATGAATTGAGTTCAACCAAAGCAACCATTCACAATAATTACATAGTAAATTTAAGAAGATAGCCACACCTTGTTTAGCATTAAATGTATTGACAAACTTAGTAGAATAATAATGCTTTTTATCAGTTTTATTTCTCAAAACACAATTCTATTCCACAAAATATGTCTTATAGGCTAATCCAAGGTGATTTTTTAAAATAAATCTATACATATTTGAAAATGAATCTGTTTAAATTCTAATTCTAATTCTCCAGGTGCGGTGATATTCACCTGCAATCCCAGAACATGGAAGGCTGAAGTAAGAAGACTGCCATGAATTCAAGGCTAGCCTGGAATACATAGAGAGCTCAAGATCCATCTGAACTAAATAGGGAGACCCTGTCTCCAAATAAATCAATTCATCAAAATGTGCAAATTATATTTTAAAAATCTTAATAGGGTTTCTCAATAGATTTTTAAGTATGGAAGGATCTTTAGATATAGGAAATGGTTTAAGAACCATTGATTTAATAATTTTTTCATCTTAAATGCATGTAGAGTACAATGCTGCTTGTATCAAGTTTAGCTCTAAGTACATCTTTATTTCTCTAGAGGTGCTCACCAAATATAAATCTAGGTACTTCTGGGGATGGTCATTTTTGGACAGATTTTAAACTGTTTATTGGTGCTTGCCACCAAGATTAAAATAAAAATAGAGGGAAATGGTATCTAAAAATATATAGATCTCTACAAATTTAGTATATACAGAATTGATGATTCTGGGCAAGTTAGAACTCAAAATGGAAAAATACAAAATTATATTAGTTTTATCTTACTGTGAAGCAAATTACCAATAAGTTAGTAGCCTAAAGCAATAAAAATGTATTTTGCTTCTATTTGCATGACTTCTGACTAAGTAGTAATGCTCTGCTTTAAACTTGGGTTGTATTTAGGTGAGTGGGTTCATTTTATGGTAACTCACTTAGCTGTATGCTTATAATCTGTATGTTTTCTAGATGAGTTCTAATTCAATTGAAAAAGAATAGCTATAAGCTTATTGAACAGATGTGCAAAATGTATTTTTAAGTAAAAAGAATAATACTCAAAACACTTGAAAAACTCTGAAATTCATAAAAGCATAATCTTCCTCTTAGAAATGAAATTGGGATATGCAGATATTCATAGATGCAGAGAGAGGGGACAGAAAACATTCTTAAAAGTGAGATCATAAATCATAAGGTTAGAGGAAAGGGTCCAATTCTCAAGATTCTCTTTGCATCTTCTCTACTATTAAATTTTTAAATTAAGGACACATGATTTATTAATTAGAATAGAAGTAATTTTAAGAAACAAGAAATAGTAGAATATAAAATTATATCTCAGTTTTAATAATTATTATACTACTAGAATATTTAAGACACTGTTATGTGATTTAATTAATAAATAATAAAACTTGTTCTGACAGTTGTTCTCACAACACTATATGAACACTATTCATCTCCCAAGAAAACATGAAAACACAAGATTTTTGAAAAAAATGAATGGACTTAGAACATATTATAAGAGGTCAAATTTTAAAAAAGGAAGCTATGTGCTCTCCTTTATAAGCAGAATTTAGTCAATAATATATGTATATACGTAAGCAAATGTACTGTGGCTACAGTATAACATAGAGAAAGAAAATAAGAATGAATAAATATTAGAAAAAAGGAAGGACTCAATGTAGTCAATGACCATAAAGTATGAAAGAGGATATGAAGCTGATTATTTTTCTAATTCTAACTTTCATGGAATTTTCATTTTTGAGAGCAGATAAATGCATAAAATTATATTCTATAATAAAATGCAAAATAAAATAACATGACTCCAGAGCATCTATGCGTGTTGTGTGTTTAATTTGTACTTTTTTTATAATATAGTTAAAACTAAAAAATTTAAATGCCAAAAATCAGAAAAGAGCTAGTAATGTGGCTCAGGTATAAATGTGCTTGTTATCAAGCCTGAAGACCTGAATACAATTCTTGGAACCCACATGGTAAAATTAGAGTACCTAGACCTTTTAAGTTTTCTTCTTTCCTCCACTTACAGACTGTGCTGGCCAGTTTTTACATCAATTTGATAGTCATTTTGGAAGAGAGAATTACAGCTGCGAAAATGCCCTCACAAGATTGGCATGTGGGCAAAACTGTGCAATGTTTTCTTGATTGATGACTGATGTGCATGAGTCCTACCCACAGAGGGTGGTGTCACTCCTGGGTGAGTGGTACTGGGTGGCATAAGAAAGCAACTGAGCAAGCCATGAGGAGCAAGCTAGTAAGCAGCATTCCTCCATGGCCTCTTCATCAGTTCCTGCCTCGAGTTTCTGCCCTGGCTTTCCTGGATAAAGGATGACAAGCTGCAAGATGAAGTAAGGACCTTCCTCTTGCTAAATAGATTTGATGTTTTATCGTAGTAACAGAAGCCTAAGACATACAGCCTAGTGTGTATGTGTGTACATGTACATTTGCTTGCATATGGATGTGTGTGCACAAAAAATAAGGAAGTAAATATTGAAAAGAGAAAACTCAAACAAATAACTTAATGCTACACTTTAAGGTCTTGGGGAAAAAAACATAAACACCTAAAAGCAGTACAGGGGAGAAATAATTAAGATTGAGGAAGAAATGAATGAAATGGAAACAACAATAACAAACATTACAAGAATAAAGGAAAGGAAGAGGTGATTCCTTTAAAAGATAAGATTGGTAACACCTTAGCCAAATTAACCAGAGGAGGGGTGTCAATTAATAAAATTAGTGATGTAAAGGGAGTGATTACAGATGACACCAGTGAAATTCAGAACATGGCAAGGCCATTTCCTACTGAATTGGAAAATCCAAGAAAAATGAATTAGTTTATAGATCCATCAGGCCTGCCAAAATTACACCAAGATGAAACAAATATGAAGCCTAATCATGGTGTTAACCATGATGTTTTTATGAAGCCTAACCATGATGTCAAGCCAGATAAAGAAATAACAACAACAAAAATTACAGACTGATACCCTTGATGAACATAGGTATAAACCTTTTTAATAAAATACTGGATAAGAATCCCACATGAAATCTCTTAGAGCTGATAAACACTTTCATCAAAGTGGCAGGATATTAATTAACACACCAAGATTTGTAGCATTCCTACAAAACAATAACAAACATTCTGAAAAAGAAATAAGAGGAGAAACCCCATTCATTACAGGAAAATAAAACAAATATAAAAGTAGTCAGCAATAAACATAACCAAGGAAATGCAAGAACTCTACAGTGGCAACTTTAAGATGTTGGAAAAAGAAATTGAGGAAGACCCTAAAGGATAGATGCTCATGGATCAAAAGAATTAATGTTTGCAAAATAGCCATCCTTTTCTAAACAACTACAAATTCAATATGACCACGATCAAAACTCCATGGGTCATTCTTCAAGAACATAGAAAAGTCTTGAAATTTATATGGAATTCCAAAGTACCAATGATAGGAAAAAGAATCTTGAATAAAAAGAATATTGTAGGAGGTACCAACCTACCTGACTTAAATTTATACTACAGGGCCATAGTAATAAAAACAGTATCTTTCCAGAACAAAAATAGAATAGATGATCTAGATATAAGTACATACAGTTCTACCTACCTGAGTTTTCACACACACACACACACACACACACACACACACACACACACACACACACACACTGTTGGAGAAAAGACAGCATCTTTAACCAGTGGTGCTATGAAAACTGGATATAAACAGGCAGAAGAATAAAACTAGGTCCATATCTCTCTTTCAACCTTAGCACTCAATTCCCAATGAATGAAGGATTATATAAGACCTGACATCTGAAATTTCCATCAGAAGAAGCAGAGAGCATGCTTCAACATACAGGCACAATAGAGACTTTATAAATAAGATTCCAGTAGTGCAGGAAATAAGACCAGCAACTGACAATGGAACTTAATGAAACTAAAAGCTCCTAAAGGCAGACCAAAGTATGGGAGAAAAATCTTTGAGGAAAATATCTGACAGAGTATTAGTACATAGAATATATAAGAAGAAGACAAAACCCTAACACCAAGAAAATAACCAATGCAGTAGAAAAGTGTTTAGGGGAGCTTGAGAGATGGCTTGGCAGTTAAGAGCCCAGGTTGCTCCTCCAGAGGACCCAGGTTCAATACCTAGTACCTACATGGTGATTCTCGACATTCTATAACCCCAGTCCCTTGGGGATCTGATGCCTTTTTTTCCAGCCTCCACAGGTAATGCATACATGTAGTGTACAGATGTACATGCAGGCAGAACAGTTATACATGTAAAGTAGAAATAAAAGTTAAAAATAAGTTTAAAAATGATCTGTGGAATTAAAAGAAATTTCTCAGACAAAAAAATACAAACAGCTAGGCATCACTTTTAAAAGTGTTCAACATTTTTAATTAACCAGGGAAAGTTAAATCTACTGTGAGAGTCCATCTCACCCCAGTCAGAATGGCTATCAACAAGAATACAAATGATAACAAATTCTGGTATAGCTTTACAGAAAGTAAAAACCCTTACACAGTGTTGGTGAGTCTAAACTAGTGCAGTCACTTTGAAAGTCATTTGGAAGTTTTCTAAAGCAAAAATTAAAAATAAGCATAGAAGTAAAATAAATTACCGTATTACCCAGGGAACAAAAAAGATTTTACCACATACTACAAATACATTTGAACATCCATGTTCATTGCTGCCCTGGTTACAATAATCAGAAAACGAAATCAGTTTAAAGGCCCATCAACTGACGAATGGATAATGAAAATGTGGTGCACATACAAAACAAAATTGCATTCCCCTGTCAAGAAAAAGGAAACAATGACATTTGCAGGTAAATGGTTCTAACTGAAAAATGTGCCGAGTAGACTCACCCAAGCCCAGAAGAACAAATGCTGTTTGCTCTCTCTGATATGTGGATCCCAGCTTCAATCCTTTAGTTCTGTTTAAGTCAGTATAGTTTTGAAACCATAAGACTAAGAAGACGTTGGGGTGGAGTTCCTCAAGAGAGTGAAGAGAGTGGGACATGAGTCAAAGGAAAGCGTAGAGGTGACAAAGTAGGGTAAAAATGTTTAAGTAGGAAATGCTTGGGGGGAATGAAGAGCGTGAGGAGGCAGTGGTGAGGAGTAACTAAACTAAACGTGTATGGAAAAGCCATATGTAAACCTAGTATGTTGTAACCCAATTAATTATTACAAAAGAGAGATTAAATAGGTGCCATGGCTAGATAATGCTGCCCCTAGAAACAATGGATTACTGAACACAATTCCCAGTCCCAGGTGTGAGATGTCTCCACTGTCCACAGGGATTACAGAGGCTCTCCAGATAATATGGAATCTTGTCAGTCCTCCACAGGATAAGACCCTATTGCTAAAGACACCACACACACACACCAGTTGCAAGATTTAGAGAACACCAGCTGGAACTGAGCTGGCTAGATTTCAAGGTAAATGGAAAATGCAATGCAAGTTACTAGAAAAGAAAGCGTATAAACTAACTGAGCAGTGAGCCCTATAAGCCACAAGATCAACCCACCAGGCAAGATGGGCCCACTAGTACAATAATGGCATGACTGTTACGGTAGTAAAGAACTACACTCTGATTGGATTTGAGGCCCGCTCCATGGGGAAACCATGTGTGGTGCTATAAACCCAATTCACATTGATGATGCTTAGAGAGATCATAGGCCCAAAGAAGAACTTACTATTCTCATTTAACTAAATTTACGTAACACCAAACTGGCTTCTAAATATCTATATTTATGTCCAGAGACAAAAGCTACTCTCAACCTTAACCAGAGGTTGTTTGTTTCTTTGTTTGTTTTTTTATTTTGTTTTGTTTTGTTTTGGGTTTTGGAAATTTTTTTTTTTTGCAGTGAATGCATATTGATGGTTTTCCACAATGCTGAGAATAAGTGATGGTTAAGGGTTTAGCCCTAAGTAAGATATTTACACCACCCCCTCCATGGCTCAGGGAGTATTATAGAACAGTGTGTGGGAAGTATGTAACAACCAGAAGATAGTAAGGAAGGACTTAAATGCCATACATTAAACTAGATACAACTATGCAGTCATGCACTTACAATGACTGTGATCACCAGCACTGTGCCTGCAACAAGACTGTTCCTATAAACAATCCGTCATGGAAGGATGAGAGGCTCATAGGGCCCAACTTCTTATTCCTGAATTATTAGCTATTGATAGATTCTGGAATTGGAATGGTCATTTTCTTCAGTTGTGTACCCACTGCTGAGACCATTATGTTTCTACTGGTTAGCTCCAAACCCATGATTGCCCAGACTGCTCAATAGGCACAAAAACAAACAAACAAAAAGTTAGTGTGAATTTAAGAAAGAGATTGATAGGAAAGAGGGCAGGTAGACAAGAGAGCAGGGTCATGGAAGAAAGTGGGATAAGACATTTAAGGAATTGCTCAACATCCCTAATTATCAGGGAAATGCAAATCAAAACAACTCTGAGATACCACCTTACGCCTGTCAGAATGGCTAAGATCAAAAACACTGAAGACACCTTATGCTGGAGAGGATGTGGAGCTATGGGAACTCTCCTCTGCTGCTGGTGTACAATGAAAGCTTGTACAACCACTTTGGAAATCAATATGGCGCTTTCTTAGAAAATTGGGACTCAATCTCCACCAAGATCCAGCTATACCACTCTTGGGCATATACCCAAGGAATGCTCAATCATACCACAAGAGCACTTGTTCAGCTATGTTCATATTAGCATTGTTTGTAATAGCTAGAACATGGAAACAACCGAGATGCCCTTCAACTGAAGAATGGATAAACAAAATGTGGTACATATACACAATGGAATACTACTCAGCAGAGAAAAACAATGACACCATGAGGTTTGCAAGCAAATGGATGGATCTAGAAAAAAATCATCCTGAGTGAGGTAACCCAGACTCAGAAAGACAAACATGGTATGTACTCACTCATAGGAGGATACTAGATGTGGAACAAGGATGACTGGACTGATTGCCCAATGACGGAGAAATGGAAGAGATCTACATGAACAGCCTGGACAAGGGTGGGGGTAATGAAGGGCGAGGGTCAAGGGAAAGAGAGCTTGGGGGAGCGGGAGATACCAGCTGGATCAACAACAGAGAGGGAGAACAAGGAATAGGAGACCATGGTAAATGAAGACCACATGAAAATAGGAAGAAGCAAAGTGCTAGAGAGACCCACAGAAATCCACAAAGATACCCACACAACAGACTGCTGGCAATGGTCGAGAGACAGCCCGAACTGACCTACTCTGGTGATGGGATGGCCAAACACCCTAATTGTCGTGCTAGAAACCCCATCCAATGACTGAGGGATCTGGATGCAGAGATCCATGGCTAGGCCCCGGGTGGAGCTCTGGGAGTCCAATTAGCGAAAATGAGGAGGGTTTATATGAGCGAGAATTGTTGAGACCAAGGTTGGATAAAGCACAGGGACAAATAGCCAAATGAATGGAAACACATGAACTATGAACCAATGGCTGAGGGGCCCCCAACTGGATCAGGCCCTCTGAATGGGTGAGACAGATGATTGGCTTGATCTATTTGGGAGGCATCCAGGCAGTGGGACCAGGTCCTGTGCTCAGTGCATGAGTTGGCTGTTTGAAACCTGGGGCCTATGCAGGGTCGCTTGGCTCGGCCTGGGAGGAGGGGACTGGACCTGCCTGGACTGAGTCTACAAGGACTGATCTCAGTCCTCAGGGAAGGCTTTGCCCTGGAGGAGGTGGGAATGGGGGCTGGGCTGGGGGAAAGGTGGGGGGGGGAGAACAAGGGAATCCGTGGCTGATACGTAGAACTGAATTGTATTGCAAAATAAAAAAAAAAGAGTTGTCAGTACACATTATGTAAATGTGTGAAATTTCCAAAGAACAAATTTAACAGTTAAAAACAATGAATGTTAATATTATGAATTCCATATCTTCCTCAGTCTGTGGAAAATAATGTGCAATATAACTTGTTTGTCTTAACTGGGGCTTTTATTGATGTGGTAAAACTATGACCAAAAGCAATTTGGGGAAAAAATGGTGTATTTGCCTTACACATCCATATCATAGTTCATCATCAAAGGAAGTCAGGGCAGGACCTCAAGGCAGGATCCTTGAGGCAGAAAATGAAGCAAAATGAAAGCCATAGAGGAATGCTGCTTACTGGTTTGCTCCTCACGGCTTATTCAACCTGCTTCTTTATAAAACCCAAGACCATCTGCTCAGGGGTGGATCACCCACAGTGAGCTGGGTACTCCCACATTGATCATTATACAAGAAAATGTCCCACAGGCTTATGTATAAGTCAGTATTATGAAGATGTTTTCTCATTTAAAATTTCATCTTCTCATATGACTCTAGCTATGTCAAGTTTACAAAAACAAAAAACAAAACAAAACAAAAAAAGACTAATCAGGGCAATTGCCTCTTTGTCAACTAGACACACCAACACAGTGCTATTAAACAATAATCTTTCCTTTCTTGTTTATCACTAAGACCACATATTAACATTAATATCTCATTTGAAAATACATTCCAAATTTGAAAATTCCCATTGACTTTAAAAATCAAATACTTTAAAAGTTCAAATATTCTTTAAAATATTCAGTCTCCTTTAAATTTCAAAACCCTTCTAAAACATCCAAAATGTCTCCAATGTAATGTTCCAGATTACAAAAAGTCTCTAATGTTAATGTCTCTTAACTGTTGGTACGCGTGGCAAAAAAAACAACAACAACAACAACAAAAACACAGAAAACTACTTTCTTACTCCAAGGGGGTAAAAATCACATTGTCACAATCTAATCAAAGGTAAACCAAATTTAAACAGGGTAAATCTTCAGTGCTTGATGCCTGGTACTCACAACATTCTGGGCTTTAAAGGAACTTGGTAGCTCCATTTCTCTGGCTACGCCCTCTGAAGCTCACACAGCTTGTCTCATAGGCTCAGGGTGGCTCCATGCTACAGCTGTTGCTGTCCTTGGTGGTCGTTCTGTAGTACTGGTGTCTTTAAAATGCTGGAATTTTTGCTTCAATTAGAATGGATACTCACTAAATGAATCTCCGGGACTCATTTCAGGAACTCTGCCCTTGCCCCATAGTACCAAGCTTCACTTTTCTCTATGACCCCCTCAATCCTCGGCTCTCTCCTAAAACTGAGGCTGCACCTTCCCCAATGGCCTCTCCTGGTTTCTCACAGTGCCAAGCCTTAGCTGCTCCCCATTACCCTTTTATGCTTTCAAAAACAGTATCATTTTGCAGACGGTTACACATTACCAAATCCAGCTGCCAGAACAAGGTAAAGCTTTGGCTACCTCTAGACCACAACTTCTGAGTGATGAATCTCAGGAAACTTTCCAGAAGACTTCACTTGAATTATTCTTGTCTCTTCTAAATCATAGTTGATATAGTTGATTCATCAGCCCCAGCTGATCAATATCAATTATCCCAGCAAAGCAAAGTTTTTACTTTATGGATCTGGCCCCCTTGTTAATCACAGCTGATTCTTTAACCCCTACTGATCAGCACCACAGATTCTTAATTCATAATACCATATACATAGCCCTGATAGAGTCTTTACTTCTCACTGGTACTTCACAAGTCAGTTCTCCATCATCTGGACAGCTCTTGGCCTTATCTTCTAAGTTCACACAACAGCCCATTAGCCTCTGAACATTCAATGGATTTTATAGTCTGAAGTAGCAAAGTCCTTCCACAATCATCCAAACATGGTCAGGTCTCTCACAGAAGTATCTCATGAACTTGGTCCTAACTTCCATCTTAGTTAGGATTGCTACTGATGTGGTAAAACTCCAACCAAAACCAACTTGGGCGGGGGAGAAGGGGAGGTTTATTTAGCTTCCATTTCCACATCACAGTCCATCGCTGGAGGAAATCAGGGCAGGAATTCAAGGCAGGAACTGAAGCAGAAGCCATGGAGAAATGCTGCTTACTGGTTTATCCTCAGGGCTTGCTCAACTTGCTTTCTTACACCACCCAGGACCACTACCCCAGGAGTGGCCCCACCCACTGTGAATGGGGCCCTCTGACATCAGTCATTAATCAAGAAAATGCCCATCACGTTTACCTACAAATCAATATTATGGAGGCATTTTCTTAATTGAGTTTCCCTGTTCTCAGAAGACTCTATCTTGTGTCAAGTTGACAAAAAAACTAACTAGGACAATGCTATTTCTTGCAATAAATCTAATAACACTATTAAAATCCTGTCATTACTCCCTAAGAAAGGATTATACTTGTTGACTGAATTTTATTAAATAAAATATTCATTAACACTAATACTAATTGTCATTTGTTATGAGAATAATTTTGCAAAACAGTTCCCTCCCATGGTTCTTGTGGGAGGAAGGTTCACAGTAAAATACAAATAAAGACATTCTCAAAATATATAACACAGATATCCATGCATTCATTGCTATCACAATGTGGTCATCAATCTACACTCCCTGTTTGAGCTTTACTCTTAAGATCTATTTATAAAATGTTGTATAGACATGTAACATGTTGAAAGAAAAAAGTTTCACATCTGAAATTTTTATGGCTGGATATTTTTAATTGGTACCCTACACTAAAACTTGAGCTAAAGTATAGTTTAATACTACCCTGTGGCATTCAAACTGCATGGAGATACATCAATTGATTTAAAAATAGTATGCTATAAGCAAATTTATTTGAAGAAAGAGCCATTTGGTTAAAATTCGCATCTTGCTTAATTGTTTGATAAAATATTTGAGTAAAAAGAATACAGCTGTTAGGAAAGGGGAAGGAGAGCTGTCAATGGGGCCACACAAGGAAAAATAGTTAACATTAAACATACTTTTCTAGGGGTTATAAATTCATTAAAGAAGTCTAAATTAGTTCATACTTCATAATGAGTATGTATAAGAATTGACTAAACAGGATTGTCACATCTCTAGGGAATTACTGACTAAAAAGATAAGGTAGTCAAGAATTGAAAACTCCTTCATCAGTACTGGAGTCCAGCAATAATGGCCTCAAGGTTTGATGTCAGTGAGAGAGAGCCTGTTTTTTAAAGAGTTTGTACCTAAGATGACAATAAGATGCAGTATTTTAACCAGTGGAGATCTTGGTTAACCCTTGAAGGTTATGTAAATACAGCGAAAAGGTCTCTCTGGACAGCATCCACTACAAAATAATGCCAATGAAGCTGACATCAACCTGAAGATATAAACATACAGACAGGGAGAGCACCTTACTCCTTTTTCATGTGCTGCCTCAGTCTCTGTGAGTTCACGTGCATGTCAATCATGCTGATGCCCTTGCTTTCTTGGAGTCTTCTGTCCCCTCTGGCTCTTACAGTCTTTCTGCCTCCTCTTTCACAGGGTTCCCTGAGCCCCAAGGGGAGGTATTTGATGGAGACATCCCTTTTAAGACCAAGTGTTCCATAGCTGAGGAGCCCCCAACGGATCAGGCCCTCTGGATAATGGATCAGGCCCTCTGGATAAGTGAGACAGTCGATTAGCTTGAACTGTTTGGGAGACCCCCAGGCGGTGGGACCAGGACCTGTCCTCAGTGCATGAGCTGGCTGTTTGGAACCTGGGGCCTATGCAGGGACACTTTGCTCAGCCTGGGTGAAGGGAGGAGGGGACTGGACCTGCCTAGACTGAATCTACCAGACTGAGCTGAATCCCCAGAGGAGTCCTTGCCCTGGAAGAGATGGGAATGGGGGATGGGTTGGGGGAAGGGGGTCGGGAGGAGGGAGGACAGGGGAATCCTGGCTGATATGTAAAATTAAATTAAATTATAAAATTAAAAAAAAAAGACTGAGTGTTCCAATGACTCTCACTCTCTGCATAGTGTCTGGCTGTGGGTCTCTGCATTTGTTCCTATCTGCTACAGAAGAAAGCTTCTCTGGTAATGGCTGAGCAAGCCTCTCATCTATAAGTATAGAAGAATGTCATTAGGAGTCTTTACATTACTACATTTTTTTTTAGAACAGTGGTTTTACTCCAGGTGCCTGGTCTATCTAGTCTCAGGTTCTTGGTCATCTAAGCATTATCGGGTATAGGTTTCATCTTGTAGAGTGAGCCTTAAGTCTTTGTAAAACTATATCAAATTCTACAATTCAATGGCAAGTCAAAATAAATAAACTCCTAACAGTTATATTCACGATAGTTTAATGAAGAATATTGACAGTCACTTTAATGAAGGAGTACTTTAAAACTTAAGCTGTGTTGAAAAAGAGAGAAACATTAAGCAAGGGTAAGTTACAGAGTAGGCTGGATCATGCAAGAAAGACTAGGGGAGTTCTGTGAAAAGTGAGCAGCAGAGAACTTAGGAAGGAAAAAAAATAGGCAAAGCAGAGACACGAACTCCAACAGAGGGAAGAAATTATATAAATACTTTCTAGTGGAAAGAACATTGTCTGCCCTCACTGCTGTGTTAAGGATTGATTGAGACCACAAACACACCCAACAAGACATCTCAGTGCCTTGGAAAAGACAATTTATATATATGAAACAGTAGGAGGAGCAAAATTGTAACTGATTGAATATCCCTCAAACATCTCTTACTCTCTCATCAGTAGCTAGGAAAAGTTTAGAATTTAGAAAAATAGTCCTTTTACCTACCTCTTTTTTTTTTTGGCTATTTAATCATACTGTCAACAAGTCCCTTTTTAAAATTTTTAAAAAATATTATCTATGTTATATGTATGGGTGTTTCTGCCTGCATGAATGTTTGTGCACCACATGAGTGCAGTGCCCATGAAGGCCAGAAGAGAGCAAAAGATCCACTGTAGTAACCCAGGGTGATGAGCCGTTGTGTGTTTACTGGAAATCTAACCAAGACACCCCGGAAAAAGCATCCACTGCTCCTAACCTTTGACCAATCTCTTTAGGCCCAAAACAAGCCCCTTAGAGTCCAAATTTAGGAGAATTTCTGCATAAAACACTAGCAAATTAGGTTCCTACTTAGGCATATGATGTTGATGGCATTTGTGCCATATTTAAGACTTTCTGAAAAGAATACAATGATTTAAGATAAACATGTAAACAATGTTTTATTTTTTAAATTTTTTTACTAGATAAAATTTTATATTTTATTAGGCCATAGTTCCTACTGCTAAATTCACATTGTTGTCTCAAAGACAGAGGGAAAAGCAGAGCGAACTTAAAGAAGCCACTTGTAGTGATGAGGTCAATTCGGCATCAGGATAGACATTCTTCTTAAATGAAATGGAGCAGAGATCGCAGTCCTGTGGGTACATTACAATTCATGCTCACACACAGTTTGTCTTTCATTTCAACAAATTTTGAAAGGAATCACATAGAGAACTGTTGGTTTTCACAAGGGCTATTCTCTTCTGGGGACGTTCAAGGAGAAAAACAAAATGTCTTACTATCTATGTATACATTTAAAGTTTCTGAAGTTTAGATTTTTCTAGCACTTTTAGTGTCTGTTCTATACAAAAGTTGACTTTTTTTTTTTTTTCGAGACAGGGTTTCTCTATGTCGTTTTGATGCCTGTCCTGGATCTCACTCTGTAGACCAGGCTGGCCTTGAACTCACAAAAATCTGCCTGGCTCTGCCTCCCAAGTTCTGGGCTTAAAGGCATGCGCCACCACCGCCCAGCAAAAGTCAACTTTGTTATACAACATTTTGTTTTCTGAAGAACCACTATGGTCCTTTTTCTAGTTGATTTACTTCCCCGTTCCATAGCCTACCACTCCTTATACCCAACAATATTTCCTCAAGGACTTACCAACAACTGTAAAGATATCTACATCTATTTCAGGCAAGTGCTATTACCTAATCACCCATCAACTCAAAGGGTCCACACATTCTCACTGGCCACTTGACAGATGAGTGTGTCAAGGAACAGGTGGTTTAAGATCAGCTAGACCAAAGCCGGAAGTGCCTAGCAGTGGGGTGGCAGGAATCCTAGTTAGTTCTACTAAATCTAAATATACACAGATAAAAACACTAAAAGTATATTTAAATGAAATTTAATTTTAAAAAGTTCTGAACATAAAAACTATTGAGTCTTATGAATGGATTGATATTTTCTCTGCTGTTGATCTCTAATTTCTAGGAGACAATGTCACATATATGTGAATACGTGTGTATCAAGGTTGATAATTTTTTATTTATTGTAGTTGGCCTACTTCCTTCAGCTGTTTGACTGAGAAAATAGATTCTAAAGTTTATTACAATGCAAAACTGGCACTTCTGTTAATAACAAAATAGAAAACAAAGGAGGTTCTAGAAAGTATTGATGTTTGACAAAACAAAGATATGTATTAATAAATTATAGAGAAAATAAAGAGAACAAATGATTTCATCAGAATTCATATTTAACTTGTAAAAGATTTCTCAGGGAACTCTGTCCAGCATCATTTGTGTTCCTTGCCGATTTCCCACAGTCTCTGCATTATTTATTTGTCCTCTGCTATTGGTGGCCTCCAAGGTTATTGTGGGAAAATGCCCATCATGTATTACCAGCTGTAGTTTTGAGAATACCTTTAAGTGGTACATATATTTCAGTTTTCTGGAATGCTAAGAGTTTTCACATTTCCTGATAGTAATATTCAATAGGTTAGAGGTCTCATGTCATTAGTCTTGATGCCCAAAAGCTGTATAAGAATGAGAATTTTCACTTTTTGGATTTTATGCTTTTTAGTTGAATTCTTTTATTTATTTATTTATTTATTTATTTATTTATTTATTTATTTATTTATTTTGGTTTTTCGAGACAAGGTTTCTCTGCGTAGTAGTGGTGCCTGTCCTGGATCTCGCTCTGTACACCAGGCTGGCCTCAAACTCACAGAGATCTGCCTGGCTCTGCCTCCCAAGTGCTGGGATTAGAGGCATTCACCACCAGCACCCAGCTGAATTCTTTTTCATACAGCATAATTTTATCTTGTTTCTCTTCCTCCAGTTCTTCCCAGATCTCCCTGCCTCTCAACCCACTCTTTAATGGGTTTATGTTCTTTATCTCCCTCTCTTTAAAAACAAAACCAAACAAACAAAACAATTTAAAAAAAAACAGGAAACATACACAAAACCAGAAACCATAACATATAAGCAGAAGACTAATAAGACAAAAAAAAATTCCCAAACAAACAAAATGAGATAAGAACTCTACAAAATACCATTGAGCTCTTGTTGTGTTGACCAAATACTCATGGACATGTTGCCTGTCCTTTAGTATGGTTAATACACTGAAAGACCCCACTTATAGCAAGCTTTTACTCAGCCTAAGAAACGCCATTCTGCAAGGCAGGGAAAACAGGGAGTTCATGACTGTGGCTGGCCACCTGGCCTTGGGAAAGAGAGCTGTGGTCAGCCACCCAGCCTTGGGAGAAAAACCGTTGAGTCAAAATAAGACATCTGTGGTTAGCTACCCGACCTTGGGGAATAAACAGTTGGGCTGGGAAAACACCCACAAGGCCAAGTCAGACACACACATCAAATTCCCGAGAAGTTTAAGAGTTCACCCTGACCTTAATTGAATCCACCAATGGGAACCCTGTAACTATGCCTCTCACTTCTGTAACCGCGCTTCTGCACCTGGAAACCTTTAAAAAGTCCCCCTTACCCTAGGAGGGCGCGCAAGTCTTCCAAGAGACTTTGTCGCCCAGGTACCTGTGTAATAAACCCTCTTGCTGTTTGCATCTGATCTGTGGTTTCGGCGTGTTCCTTGGGGTTGGGGTCTCTCCTGAGGGAAGATCTCCTCAGGGGGTCTTTCAACACCTAGCAAGACTCCATTGGAGAAAACTATCTTCTCCTTTGCCAGAGGGTATCAATTACAGATACCCTCTTGGTTAGGGTTGTGAGCCCTTTTCTTCCTGTCAGTGCGAGGACACCATCTGGCTTGAACCTCTGAAGGCCATGTGTGTGCTTCCACGGCATCGTGGTGAGTTCGTATGTGCACCAGTCCTACTCTGTCTAGAAGACACTGTTTCTTTGGAATTATCCATCATCTCTGGCTCTTACAAAATCTTTCAGCCTTCCCTTCAAGATATCACCAAGCTTTGAGGGGAGAGGTTTGATGAAGACATCCCATTTAGGACAGAGTGCTCCAAAGTCTTTTGTTCTTTGCACATTATTCAGTGTGTTAGTTCCCGTCTCCTGCAAGAAGAAGCTTTGTCGATGACAGAGCAAGGCACTGATCTATGGGTATGATAGTATGTCATTTAGAGTCATTGAAATTTCCATGTCCCTTTAGCAGAATAATAATATTTGGTTCTGCCCTACGAGAGACTTTAGAAGTGTCAGGTATGAGTTCCATCTCATGGGGTGAGTCTTAAATCAAATCAGAAAGTGGTGTGTTACTCCCATATCCTTTGAGTCACTATTACACTGGTATATCTTGCAGACGGGTCCTGGCTGTAGCTTGCATGGTTTGTAGTGGAATTTATGATTGCCTTTCTCCTGTGACAACATGCAGAGTGCCTTCCAGTACCATGAAAGCTAGTAAGTAGTGGTGAAGCTTATAGTTATGCACCAGTTTGACTTCTTTGTGTTTGATGAGATATGCAAATGTCATCTTCAGCAGCAAGGCCTTACTACCAGGTGGTAGAGTAACTGATAGCCTTGATAATAGACTGTGGTGTTTTGGGGATTCCATGGGGCCCCTTTGGCCAATTACTCAACTCTATGTAACTCCTTCCTGGCGCTGGAAGTTTTCATCGATGACATAAGATGTTTAGTTGGGGCATTGTCTCCTTTATTATTTGTTGATTGGATTTAGATTCCTTTCATACATGCATATATTTTAGGAATCTCTACAATAATAAGTTTCCATGTATTTTTAAATGGCCTTCATATAGTCCCTCCATATTGTCACTCCTTTACCCATCTTTTTCACTCCCTTCCTATTTAACCCTCTTATTTTAGTTTCCTCATGGTCTCTCCAAAACAATATATTCTATTTTCCTCCTCAACCTTTCTTCCCTGCTAGTCCCTAACTAGGCACCTTTGTGCTGATTTGGACTGTAGCACCCATATCAAAGGCAAAAGGCTAATATCTACATAGAAGAGAAAAGATACAATATTTGTCTTTGGGGTTTGAGTTACTTCACTCAAGATGAGGTATTTTAGCTCTATCCATTTACTAGTGAATTTAGTTTTTTAACAGCTGAATAATATTCCTTTCTGTAAATGCACCAAATTTTCATTATCTATTCATCAGTTGATGAGCAGGTAGACTGTTTCCAAGTTCTAGCTATTAGGACTAGAGGATGAGTAAACATGGATGAGAAAGTATTTCTGTAGTAGAATGTATAGTTCTTTGGGTATATGCCCAAGAGTGGTGTGACAGGATCTTGGGTAGATGATTCCTAGCTTCCTGAGGAACTGCCAGACTGAGTACAAGTGTGTGCTCCCAGTGGCAGTGAAAAGGTGTTCTCTTTTGCTGCATCCTGGCCAGTATATGTCATCATTTGTTTGATTGATCTTGGCCATTCTAACTGGTTTAAGATGAAATCTCCAAGTTGTTATGGCTTTCATTTCCTCAATGGCTGAAGATGTTGAACACTTTTTAGATGTTTCTCTGCCATTTGTTGTTCATATTTTGAGAAATTATTATGTAGTTCTATACAGCATTTTTAATTTTTTTGTTTTCCTAATTTCAGGCTTTTTTTTTTTTACATTTCTTTGTATATTTTAGATAATTACCTTTTATCGAAGTGTAATTGATAAATATATGTTCCTATTCTGTTATATGCCATTTGTCTTTGCTCAAATGACAGTATCTATATAGAAGCTTTTTAGCATCATGAGGTGTCACATTCAGAAAGTCCTTTCCTGTGTCCATAAATCATTCCTCACTTTCTCATTTATCAAATCCATGGTGTGTCTAGATTTATGTTGAGATCCTTGATCCATTTGGAATTGAGTTTGGTGCATACTGGTAAAGATTAATCCAGTTTGACCAGCACCATTTGTTGAAGATGCCTTCTTTTTTGTCCAGTGTGTGTTTCTAGCTTGAATGTCAGAAATCAGTGTCCACAGGTGTGTGGATTCATTTTTGTGTCTTTAATTAAATTCCATTGATAGATATGTCTGTTTTGTGCCAATACCATACTGTATTTGTGGGTTTTGTTTGTTTGTTTGTTTGTTTTTGCTGTAGTTCTGTAGTACAACATGAAATCAGTCATGGAGATATTTCCAGCAGTTCTTTTATTATTCAAGATTGTTTTAGCTAACTTGGGTTTTTTTAGTTTTCCATAAGAAGCTGAAATTTGTCCTTTCAAGATCTGTGAAGACTTGCATCAGAATTTGATGGGGATTGTATTGAATTTGTAGATTGCTTTCGGTAGGAAGTCCATTTTTAATAAGTTAATCCTATTGATCCATGAGCTGGGGGGGGGCTTTTCATCTTCATGTATCTTCAATTTCTTTCTTCAGTATCTTAAAGATTTTGTCATACAAGTCTTACATTTGCTTGGTTAAAGTTACCACAAGATATTTTATATTCTTTGAGGCTATTGCAAAATATGTAGTTTTCCCAATTTCTTTCTCAGACCACTAGTCATTTGGATATTGGAAGGCTACTGAATTTTGTGAGTTAATTTTGTATGCAGCTACTTTGCTGAACGTGTTCATATATGAAGGAGTTTCCCAGTGAAATTTTTAGTGTACTTATGTATACTATTATATGATCTACAAATAAAGACACTTTGACTCCTTCCTTTAAAATTTGTATCCCCTTGATCTCCTTCAGTTGTCTCTAATTGCTCTA
Organism: Peromyscus californicus insignis; assembly: GCF_007827085.1. NCBI lineage: Eukaryota > Metazoa > Chordata > Mammalia > Rodentia > Cricetidae > Peromyscus > Peromyscus californicus. The sequence goes on along the minus strand of NW_026294491.1, from coordinate 44,039,408 downwards.
GCTAAGACTTGAGGTACTATATTGAATAGGTATGGGGATGGAGAAAGTGAACAACTTTGTCTTGTTCCTGATTTTAATGTAATTTATTTGAGTTTCTCTCTATTTAATTTGATGTTGGCTATAGGCTTGCTGTAAACTGCCTTTATTGTGTTTAGGTATGTCTCTTGTATTTCTAATCTCTCCAGGACTTTTGTCATGAAGGGGTGTTAGATTTTGCCAAAGGCTTTTCCTCATCTAATGATACAATCATGTGTTATTTTTCTTTCAGTTTGTTTGTATACTTGATTACATTTACTGATTTATGTATGTTGAGCCATCCCTACATCTCTTGGATGAAGCCTATTTGATTACAGTGTTACATATGTTCTTGTGTTTGGTTTTCAGTATTTTATTGAGAATTTTTTCATCTATGTACATAAGGGAAATTGGTCTGTAATTCTCTTTCTTTGTTGGGTCTTTGTGTGGTTTTGTTACCAGTAAAATAGTGACCACATAAAAGTGTTAGGCAATGTTTCTTCCCTTTTGATTTTGTAGAGTAATTTGAGGAGTGTTAATATTAATTCTTCTTTGAAGGTCTGACAGAATTTGTGCTGAATTTGTACATCCCTGGGCCTTTTTTTTTGAAAGACTTAATGATTACTTCTATTTCACTAGGGGTTATGGGTCTATTTAAATTGCTTATTTGATCTTGATTTAACTTTAGTAGGTCACATAATCCAAGAAGCTCATTCATTTCTTTTAAGTATTTCAATTTGGTAGAGTACATGGACTTTCACTTTTTGAAGCAAGGTGTGACTTTTGAACTATTCTAAACCTTAAAGATATTGAATTTATTACTAAAGCATTGTTGTCATACCAATAGAGTAAGCTTGGCAAGATTTTCATTTTAAAAAGTTCAGTCTTCATCACTTAAATATTGATTTCTGTAACTACTCTACTAATCCCTCCATCTGACAGTTTTTAGAGGAAATATGGAAAAATAGAAGTTAATATGATGCAAATATAATATTCAACATCATACTGTTGTATGTGAATGCATCACCTAAACAATACTTTCATTGTATGTATCTTCATAACTAACACATCAAGATATAGCAAGCATCAGTACTAACTGGAGAGCACATCACAATGTAATTTATTAAAAATGCAGATTTCTACTGAAATCAAACTTTCTTCCATTAGATAATGGTAAGAAATCATCAAGAGCTATCTACAGATTTACATGCTGGTAATCTTAGTATTGTTCACAGTGGTTGTATAGAGCTCTCAGCTGCTTTGTAACACTGTCTCTAAGATAAGCATACATCTTGACAAACAAAAACATTAAATATCAACTTAGTGCTTCATAATGCAGAAATAAAATGGGTTTTTCTAATCAAAAACATATGCTTCATGCTAACATTACTCTACATAGCATTGTATTGGATAATATGACAGTGGACAACACTATGAGACAGTTTTTGATGTCTGAAACATATTTTCAAGCAATGGTTTGATGACATTGTCTCACATTTTCTTCTTTAAGTTGTAAATAAAGTTAAAATTGTGTAAATAGAATTGACAAAGTTGCAATAGCAAAAGTTCATATCTACAGTGTTTCATCTTCTGGTTTATTAAGACGAGAGCAGAGAGTAGAGAAGGGATTGACCTTCAGTTTTCAAGGGAAAATGAAGTGCACAACTGTCAGGCACATCTATAACAAGGAGTGTGAAATGAATTTTATGTTGAAGAACTATTAAAATTGCATAAGGGCCAACCGAGGGGAAAAGATGTGGGTAACACCGTGCACTGATGAATTTGGAGATCATGAAGTTCCAGTTGAGAGATGTTCAGTTCCTCACCAAACCACGAGCTAACACTTTCTTCTCTGGTGCAAAGGACCATGATAAATAAAAACAGAAGGCAATAAAAAATTGAACAAAAGCAATACATGCTGTGGAAAGCATTGAACAGTCTTCCTATTTGTCTGTGAGAGATGCCTATAACTTCAGAAATTACTATTGCTAAACATGATGGTGTTCATCTTAGCCCTCTGGGAAGCAGAAGTGGGAGAATTGCCTCAAATTAGAGGTCATTTTTGGCTGCCTGGTTAGATCCTGTCTCAAAACCAAGAACAAATGAACAAACAATTATTGATGAAGTTTGATAGTTTTATGGGGCAAGAGCCTACAACAAAAGCATTCAATTTTTAACAACCTTCTCTCTATATAGGTCTAAGCTGTATGTAGTTTAGCGGGTTTTATACAAAATTTCGACTTATATATACTAATGCAATTGGAAGCAAACGAAAAATATGGGCAAATTGAATATATAAGAATCTGGGAAGAAAAGTAATGATTGGTGGGATCAGAGAACACATTGTCATGCAGGACATTTATAGTTAAGGGGCATAAAAAGTTGAAAATTAAGATTCATAAGGAAGTTTCAAGGAAGTATTTGTTCATTAAATGAAAGACTAATGCTTGAGAAATATAGGCTGATATTTCATTGTGGTGATATTTTATTTGTGCACCCCAATAAAATTTATCTGGGGATCAGAGAACAGAGCCAGCCACCAAATTAGACATAGAGGTCAGGCATGGTGGCACACACCTTTAATCCTATCACTCTGAGAGGCTGAGATCTGTCTGGATCTCTGTGAGTTCAAGGCCACACTGGAAACAGAGCCAGGCATGGTGACACATGCCTTCAATCTCAGCACTTGAGATCTCATGTCTTTGCTACCAAGTATTTGGGAAGCACACATACCTTTAATCCCACACTAGAAAGGAAAAAAGAAGGCAGGGCACAGAAAGGTATATAAGGCATGAGTAAATAGGAAGTCTCTCTCTGGAGGCTGAGGAGTTGGTAAGGTGAGGTTGGCTGTGGCTTGTTCTATTGCTCTGATATCTCAGTTTTCACCCCAATATCTGGCTCTGGGCTTTTTATTAATAAGACCATTTGGCAATTCATCTTACATTTCATGAATTTTCCACCCTGCTTTTGTGGGCCCCACATCTCTCCATTAATGGGATGTCTCATTATTGTTAAGCACTTGATTGCTCCCTTAAAGAGACTACCAAGAACTATATTTTACTGTGAACAATATTTAAAGACTATGTTAGCTTTGAGCTAAATATTTGGCAACAGACTTTTCCGAATTAAATTCTTAAAAACAGTTCTGAGTGTCCTGGAAATTTGGACTATCATATTTGTAAAAGTAAGAATAGGACCACCACCAGACTTTGAAAATAGTGCTAAAAGAAGCTCCATCAACTCCTTCCTTAACAATAACAAGTTGCGTATGACTACATTAAAGCAGAGAATAAAGCACAGCACAGGCTGAGATCAACTCTGTTACAATGTTACAATTTAACATCTGCACCCTTTTCTATATAACAGAATTCAGTTATAAAAGATTTTAAGACTTTCAAGAGATTTACTAAAATTTTTAATTGAAACTTGGTCCCATGACAGGTACTGGTGCTCAGCCAATGTGTTTGAGCTCAATAAATGCTGGACAAAGACTTTTAATACTTCTTCAGACAATTTATTATAATGCTATCACATGCCAGTAAATTCCTGTTTTATGGTATTTAATATAGAATTGTGTCCTCGTCCCGCTTCATTGTTAATTTTATAATAGCTGATCTAGGTTACAAAGACTGAAAACATAGACGTTTCCAGGACAAAGCCCTGTAGCAATTACTGTAAAATAGGAATTCACTGGCCTTGTGATGACATTCTCAAGTATCCAGTTATACCTTATGATTTGAATAAGAACTGATTAAACTCTCACAATTCATAATGTGAAACTTTCCTGTCAACGCAATGGACTAGGAGGAATTCAATCACTCCCTGAGATTCCCTGCCCGCCCCAGCAAAGTAATAAAATAGCAAAAAGCCATCCGTTTGTGGTGTTGTAAGCATGATGGCACTCATCCCTTTCACCAGGGCACAGTAATAAAGACTAGGGTGAAGGGGATTCCAACTCTCTGATTCCTTTGTCAGTTAAACCTCTGAAAATTCAACAGAGACACAGTTCCATCTTGTCATAAACTCTGTAGAAGAGAAAGTGGGGTTTTAGGATGATTATAGACAGAAATCACTCACAGACAATTCTGATACTTGGATACATAGGCAACTAGTCCTGAGAATGCCTAAGTATTTTGGAGAGGCACTTTATAGGATGAATTCTGTTGGGTTGGAACCTGCAAATTGCCCCTGCATGATTTGGGAAGCCCCATCTCTCTCTCTCTCTCTCTCTCTCTCTCTCTCTCTCTCTCTCTCTCTCTCTCTCTCTCTCTCTCCTCAAACCTCACCCTCTTAAAGAGTCTCTGAAAGAAAGGCCCCAAAAAAGCCCAGTTCTACTTTCTTGGTGGCCACTGCAGCTTCCTTCACTGAAGTACCAGCCTTCCAATTCCCTGCCTAAACCGCTCACCCTTTGACCGTACTTGGGCACAAACCCAGCTTGTAGCAGAAATCATCACTCCTGCCTACAACCCATAAAATCTCCCTGCTTTTGTTTGGGGGTGCAGCTCCTCTGGCCCCAATCTCTGTGACTAGAGGACCCGCCTCCCAGGAGTTGCACTGTTCAAATATACCTGTTGATACACTTCTTCAATTCAGCTTGATCTGGCTTACTGGATCATCGGAGAAACTTATAACAGGGGACAGAAAACTTATTAAATTCTAATTCTAATAAATGGGTTCAGGGGGCTCAGGGTGTACCTCAGTAGTAGAACACTTGATGAGAATGTGAAAGGCTCTAGGTTTTATCTTCAAAGAGATAAAAGAGATGTCTGAGAGAGATAAACAGACAGACAGACAGAGACACACACAATATGGAAACAGAGATAGAGAGAGCATGCACCAAGATTAAAATCCCAAGTTCTCACAAATAGACTACGCCATGGAGATTTGCACTCCCGAATTTTATCTCTTGAGGTCATGGAGTGTTCAGTCTCAAATGGGATATCTATATCACACACCCTTCTTCCACGTCTCAGTAATTATCATGGAAGACTGAGTGACAGATTATAAGAGCCAGAGCAACAGAAACAGTGTTTTTCAGACATGACAGTTCATGACATTCATGAACTCAGTGGTTATGACTGAATGCAAAAGACCTACAAAAGATAAATCCAGACAAATCCTAACACAGACAGGGGATTGAGTCACAAAGTTGCACCCATAAATGAAGAGTTAATGGCAAATTGATGATGGCTGGGAGAGGGAGAATTGGTTTACTTGAGGAATATGGCCCCTGAGAGACCGACCACTCATGCTTGGTTGATGGTTCTACACTCATGCAAAGGCAGGTAGGAATAAGAGTTTTTCCTGAGGAAGGCCAGGACAATGGTGGAGAAAACAGGAGGAATCAGAGACTAGGGCATACGGGTGAATTTGATCAAAACATATTATACATACATAAAATTCTTGAACAATAAAAATATTTTTAAAAATGTCCTCAAGAAAGACACCTGGAGGACTAGAGAGACAGCTCAGAGGTTAAGAGCACTGGCTGCTCTTCCAGAGGTCCCAAGTTCAATTCCTAGCACCCACATATTGGCTCACAACCACCTGTAATGAGATCTAGTGCCCTCTTCTGGTGTGCAGGCATACATACAGACAGAACACTGCATACATAATAAATAAATCTTTTACTATACATAGATGTCTGTTTCTCTTCTACCCAATGATGAGGAAATTATTTGCTGCTTTTTACTGCATAGCACCTCATTAAGGGAGAAGTGAGTAGGATGATCATTTTAGTTCAGTGAAAAACATGGAATGTTGGTTACAAAAATATGCTGAACTTTCATCTCCATAATAATGTCACTCATTTCACTGTGTCCTTTAAAGGTATGTAATGACAGTATTTACTTTATGCTTTTATAAAAATACCATGATAAATGTTTTTTTCCCCACAATATTTTAAAGACATAGTTACTTTTTAGCTTTGGAGCCTTTTGGTTTATAGGGCCCTGGGGCTCCCTGGCAAACAAATTGAGGCAAGGGAGTTATCTTACCCTGACTCTGGAGTTTTACTCCTCAAACCTAGAGGTCTGAGAAAAGTATTTCATAATACGGTATTTCAATTGAAACAACCAGTATTTAAGAATTGAGATGTTACACGTAGAAAAAAAAATAACTAAGTAGACACAATTTCAAAAACCTTTCTAAAAGGGAATGTTAAGCACACAGAGTCTTGGAAATTTAGCTCTTTAGAGACATTGTTTAGGCAGAAAGTTTGGCATATACAAAGGCACAAATGACATAATATTTACATAAGGAATTAGAAGATTAATGCAACCCTCATAAAAATTCCAAAAGTTTTGCTGCAGGAAAGGAATTGGCACTTATAGGGAGGTGGCCCTCAGCAGGTAGAGATGTTATTGAGTCTATCTTGTTCTAAGGTGCTAAATGGGCTTTTTTGCATTACTAGATAAAACTGTACAGTAGCCATGATTAATTATGCTATTTTCTAAGCACACTTCCAAATTCCTTACCTGTTTTAATTATTTATTCCTAATATGCACCCAATGAGATATTAATATACTCATTTAATGAGGACAACAAATTACTGAAACCTGAGAAGCTGTGAGATCACACAGACATTTTCAAAGTCAGGAAACAGGAACCGAGAATCTAACTCTAATTACTACTCAGTATGGGGCACGCTATATATAATATAGACAATATACCAAATTAAAGTGTTTTGTAACTTCCACATTTCATGATATGCTTAAGAAATATTCAACTTTTAAAATCTAAAGTATGATATATGAAATTAGTGAGACCTATTTTTTAAATTGGCTATTGTAAAAAAAATGAGAATATTGATGCAGGGGGAGGGGCTTGGATCTGCCTCTACTTAATGTAGCAGACTTTGAGGATTCCCCATGGGAGACCTTGCCTTGTTAGAGGAAGGAATGGGGGGTGTTGGGAGGGAAGGCAGGAGGGGAGGGAGGAAGGAAGAGGGGCATCTGTGATTGTTATGTAAAAAAGATTCTTTTTTTTTTTTTTTTTTTTTTTTTTTTTTTTTTTTTTTGCATGGAAAGTTATATTTATTTCTGTAAGCACATAATTATATTGGTGTAGATGAATTTCTAAGCAGTCTTATTAAATAAAAAACACGGAGCCAAATATAAGGATGAAAGCTTTAGAGATTAGGGAAATAGGAATAGCCACTATCCACCTTACCTCACAAGCTCTGTAGCTTCCAAATGCTACAACTTCCTGTATACCCAGGCTTTTATTGCCTGGCTGTTCTGCCTTCTCATTGGCTCTTAGCCCAGCTACCACACTTCCTTGTTACTGTCTGTCTAATCAGACCTCCAGGTCTCTATGGTTGGTACTGGGATGAAAGGCATGTGTCACCATGCTTGGCTTTGTTCCCTGTGAGGCCTTGAACACAGAGACCCTGCCTGCCAAGTGATTGGATTAAGGGCGTGTGCTACCACTGCCTGACTTTTGTGTTTACTTAAAACGGCTTGCTGGTAAAAAAGATTCTTAATAAAAAAAGGAAAAAAAAGAATCTATTCTTTTTATTTTCCATTTTGCTTTACACAAGTGCCATTATTCTTATTATAGAATTTTCAAAAAGTAGAATTAAAGAAAAAAATTCATAACCCAAAGGCTCAGGGAACACTGCAGAAGAGGATGCAGAAAGTCTGTAAGAGCCCGAGGATCAGGGAGTTTGCTGCTAGACTGTGTGTTCTATCAGAAGCCACACCTAAAGTCTCACCAACATGACTGGCTGCACATGAGCTGAACAAGGACAACAGCGGTGGACATGCCAAAGTGTACAGAGAAAGACTCATGAGGCCTCAACCACCTACAAAGAACTGTAGGAGAGGTGATCTTTCTCAGAGAGGAGCACATCAACTGGTTGTCCTGAAAACATAACATACATTCAAAGTCAGGAAATAGGAACTGAGAATCTAACTCTAATTACTACTCAGTATGGTGTGCGCTATATATAAGATAGACAATAGACCAAATTAAAGTGTTTTGTAACTTACAAATTACTCAACAACAGTTAAGGAAGAGCCATAAATTTGAAGGAGAGCAGGGAAGGGTAATTGGGAGGGTCTGAAGGGAGGAAAGAAAAGGGAAAAAATGTAATTATAATCTCAAAAGGAAAAAAATCACTTAATAATTGTGATAACATATTGAAAGTAAAATGGAATCAGAGTGTTATTTAGCAATTCTGGAAATTAGAGTACATATTCTTACTTGAGTTACAAAATGTGTAGGTATGATAAGCTTAATGTATGGGTATGTGTTGAAGATGCTTATGAATTATATACCGCTACACTGACTGCAATTCAAAAATGCTAATGTATTAATATGAAAAAAGTACATTACATTCTGTTGCTTAAAACTCATCAGACTGTAATTGTTAGGCACTATAAAAAAGCACTTAGAAAGAATATTTTTCATTCCTTGAAAATGACATGGGTCAAAAGCATTCAATTGCAGACACACTTTCTGAACTCCAGAAAGGTAGAAAGGCAGGAAAATGCAACACTTTCTCTTCCAGCTAATTATAGAAAGGATTTTATACCAAATGCAAGGTTACCACATTCGTTTAGCTGTGCATTGCCTCTGAAATCACTGACTTTGATGGAATAGATTTAAGTTATTCAATACACAAGAACAGAACTGAGAACTATGACCTGCAATAATATTTGATAATTTCCTTGAGATAATGCCCACTTTAAAGCATCATGTGGAGGTTGCTCAAAACTTCTCTGAGTGCTTGTTTAAATGGTTTTCAGTGCTAGATTTGATATTCAAGAGAGGTAATTTTATTATATGTTATGATTTTGTTAACACACTGAGAGAAAGAGAAATTGTACGTCTAAAATATTACTTTAATGATCTAAATATTTACGTGCCCTCAAAAATGTAAGTTCAGTTTTTTTCCTAAAATGTTTCAATATAAGACCTAGAAGTTACACTAATGATAAGAGAATCCACTGGTTTCATTTGTCTATGGGAGAAATGTCACTCCTGAGAAGAAAGAGAACCAGCTCGGGGCCACATTATATTATTTACTTTTCTTTCAGTTCTGACAGAATGTTTGACAAAAGCAGTTTATGGGGAAGGGTTAAATTCCATCACAGCATCAAGTCCTGGAGGCAAGAACATGAGGCAGCAGCTGGTCGGCTGGTCATATCTCATCATCAGTCTGGAAGCAAAGGGATGAAGGATGCTGATTGGCTTGCTTTCTCACTTCTTCCTTTAGTTCAAGACCCCAGTCCATGGGATACCCACAGTCAGAATGGCCTTTCCTTGCTAAGTTAATCTCTCTGGATGTGATGTGAACAGGCATGCCCAGAAGTACGTCTCCTAGGTGATTCCTAAATGCAGTCAAATGAACAGTGAAAATTAACTATCACAGTTGAAGCCGTGTGACTTGAGAAAAATAAAAAAAGCCATGATCATGGTGAGATTTGATACTCTTTTCCTTGCCTACTCCATGCTATAAGTTTTTATGAATGGTATGAATGGCATGCTGGTACTGTCATTTGGCCCCACTCTGTGATCCATTACATATAAAGGAGTCACTGGATGTTTTTCCACAACCCAGACCCATAAATCTCTTTACTCTTTCCTGTAAAAAGGAAACAAAATGTTCAGATTATTTGACTTCTTTTTTCTAAACCTGACCTGATGTAGTTCTTTTCCTGAAAATAATCATGACTCTTTTTCTGGTCATTGTAAAGAAAATTACTGATCTTGATTAACACATAACCATAAACGTTTATAAAAGTTTGGGGAGAAACTTCTACTCTGATCTGCAAGTCATATAGGATCCTCATCCAAAACCAACTCAAATTATTACAGTATAAATAGAAATTCTACAATTATGAGAGTATTATCCATATTTACAGACTGTAGATAGGGACAGTTTGCATTAGTAAATGTATTTTTCCTTGAATTTCATATGAATTGGTCCTCTACCTAATATTTATGAAAAAGAAGTAAAGCATAAATGTATAAATTCATTGTCTCCTTGTTTCTATTTAACCCTCATCAACATATTCTTAATCATGGGATCTAAACTCTGTTTAGCCAGAAATTTTTTATTTTAATCATTATTTAATCATTAATCATTTCATCATTTATTATTTTATTTAATCATTATTGATAATGTAATGATTATGTACTAATTTTAAAAAAGATATTTTTTCAAATGTATGAAGCAAATTTATTTATCTACCCTGAGTTTTCCTGTCTTTGTTAGAGTTTCTATTGCTGTGAAGAGATATCATGACTACAGCAACTCTTTTAAAGGAAAAACATTTAATTGGGGTGGCTTACATTTTCAGAGGTTTAGTCCATTATCATAATGGTTCAATATGGCGGTGTGCAGGCAGATATGGTGCTGGAGAAGGACTTGAGAGTCCTACATTTTTACCCACATGCAACAGGAAGTGGTCTGAGTGTCATACAGAGCAAAGCTTGAGCAAAGGAGACCTCAAAGCCCACCCCCACAGTAATGACACACTTCCTCCAACAAAGCCATATCTCCTAATAGTGCCACACCCTTGAGGGGGCTATTTTCTTTCAAATCACCACACTTTCCTTTCATAAACTAGACATTCCCATCTCTTAGCTCATTCTGCAGTTGACATAATTTGTGAGACCTTCACTATCACAATTATTCTCCACATATTTTATTCAATATCCATCTACCATATAATGTCATAGATTAAAAAAAGTGATACTCCGGGCGGTGGTGGCGCACGCCTTTAATCCCAGCACTTGGGAGGCAGAGGCAGGTGGATCTTTGTGAGTTCGAGGCCAGCCTGGTCTACAGAGTGAGTTCCAGGAAAGGCGCAAAGCTACACAGAGAAACCCTGCCTCGAAAAAAAAAAAAAAAAAAGTGATACTCAGTAGTACCTTAGTGACTTAAAGATACACAAATAATGAGACTGAAATATATTTGAGGGATAACAAATTCACTTTCTCAATTGTTTGATCACTTGAATTGTTTTTATAATAAACTAAATTCCTAGGTCTTTTTCACATAAACTGCTTGAAATTATTTACATTGCTCAGTCACACTGCCAGCTTTTACCATCCTTATAATATGTAAACACCCTCAGGAGATTTAAGACATTAAGTGATGTTCTCAATCACTCACAGCTTGTGGTCAATTTCCTCCTTCCTTATAATTATCTCCTAACCCCTAGCTGAGAGCAGCTTGAGAAATGAGTCAGTATTTCCAGAGATGGAGTGGACGACTTCATGACTTGCAGAAGTACCTACAAAGTCAAGTCTGAATACAGCATATAGCCCAGAGGTCAGAGTAGATGAAAGAAAGTACTGGGAGATGAGAAGGAAGAAGACCAAGGTAAGAGCTAAGGGCATTCGAACAAATGTTACATTTTCTCTGTATTCATATCTTTCTCCCTGTTCACTGGATTCAGTAAACATTAATTAGCTATTACCCAGGTACTATTACAGTCTATAGTTTCAAAAGAGAATAGAGAAATTTAGCTCTGCTTACTAAGATAAAATTATAGAAATTAGTGAATGAATGGAGTTCATTGCTGCTAGAAGTATTATTTACAAAATAGAGGGCAGAAATAAAAGACAATGAAGTGAGCAAATGAAAGACCCAAATGAGGGGAATAAAAAAAGTGCATGGACAAGAAACATAAATGTTGTGTGATATTTGTACACCACGTGAAGATATATTGCTGTGACTGGATTAATAAAGAGCTGAATGGCCAATAGCTAGGCAGAAGGTATACATGAGACTCTGGACAGAGAAAAGAAGTAGGAGAAAATAATCAAGGCATAGAGGAGACACCAACGAGACATAGAGGAGTCAAACATACAGAATAAAAGAAAGATAAAAAGCCACTTGGTAAAACATAGATTAGTAAAAGGAGGTTAATTTAAATTATAAAAGCTAGTGGGACAAGCCTAAGATAAGGCTGAGCTTTCATAATTAATAATGTCTTCACATTGTTATTTGTGAGCTGGTGGTCCAAAGATAGTCCCCCAAGAAAGCTTGTTACTTATGGTGCCCAACATGGAGGCTGAAATATAGGGCCTGAAACATAGGGCCTGAGAAAGCTAAGAAAAGTTCTGGATAAGGATCCCAATGTAGATTCCTAGTCCTACAGTCTCTTAGGCAGGCCAGTGCAGCCACCATCACCATCTGCCAACACCATGCACTAAGCTGAGCTGCAAAGTGGCTAACATGGCAGTTTAAGATTTGTATCACGCAGTCAAAGAACGTTGCAGGTGCTCATTAAAGCTGTCTAGATCAAGAAAACCTCTGAACAGATATAGTATGCATAAAAACATGCTTAGATGCTGAAGAAAGAAGAGAAAATGGGTATAGACAGTCATAAAAAATAGTTTAAAAATAATAAAGTCTTTAAAGAGAGTGTAAAGTAATATAAAAGGAATAAGTCACATAAGGATGGGAAATATACAGGGTGTCTGGATCCTATATGGTGCTTTGCTGACTTTGAATTTTTTAAGTGCTATTGTACAAAAAACAATAGCTGGTGAGAGTCATTGGATTATGGAAACTGCTAAATTTAATCAACCTATATATTTTAAGGATGCCTTCACTTCAGAATGGAAGTCAAAAAATATGTTGCATTGGGGGAGAGGTTATGCCTTTGTTTCCACAGGAAACAAAAATTATGGTTCTCTTCAAAATTAATGAAGATTAGATTTTATTGAGGGAGACTTCCTCAAGATCTTAGCTACAGACATAAAGGAAAAAGAAAAAAAACACAAGAAAAACAACAAAACCAGTCATATATAGGCTGATCCTTCTACATGGGAATAGCTCTGAGACTGGATGAGAAATAATAAATCTTGTTTGCTACAGAGTCCTCTTGACTAATTATTATATGCCATCCTTTCATATGACATGGATAGAGATTTAAATTACAGTTTGGTTATACAGTCCAAATTGATTTCTAAACTTGACAGATGCACTTTAACTGCTCAAACATAAAAAAAAAACAAACATCTTTAGCTGACTTGTGCACACTGTACATTCCATAATTATGTTAATACACACATGTATGTTACCTTTAAAAATTTGTGTGTTTTCCGATAGACTGCTGGCAATGGTCGAGAGATAGGCCGAACTGACCTACTCTGGTGATGGGATAGCCAAACACCCTAATTGTCACGCTGGAAACCCCATCCACTGACTGAAGGAACTGAATGCAGAGATCCACGGCTAGGCCCCGGGGTGAAGCTGAGGGAGTCCAATTAGCGAGAAAGAGGAGGGTTTATATGAGCAAGAATTGTTGAAATCAAGGTTGGATAAAGCACAAGGACAAATAGCCAAACGAATGGAAACACATGAACTATGAACCAATAGCTGAGGGGCCGCCAACTGGATCAGGCCCTCTGAATGGGTGAGACAGTTGATTGGCCTGATCTGTTTGGGAGGCATCCAGGCAGTGAAACCGGGTCCTGTGCTCATTGCATGAGTTAGCTGTTTGAAACCTGGGGCTTATACAGGGTCACTTGGCTCAGCCTGGGAGGAGGGGACTGGACCTACCTGGACTGAGTCTACCAGGTTGATCTCAGTCCTCGGGGGAGGCTTTGCCCTGGAGGAGATGGGAATAGGGGGTAGGCTGGGGGAAAGAGGAGGGGGGCGGGAATGGGGAGAACAAAGGAATCCGTGGCTGATATGTAGAACTGAATTGTATTGTAAAATAAAACAAAATAAAATTTAAAAAAATAAATAAATGAATAAAAAATTTTAAAAAAGTTTGTGTGTTTTCAAAAAAGGTGGTATTGTGTCCCCCAAAATATTGTGCACCCTAATAAACTTATCTGGGGTCAGAGACAGAACAGCCACTGGATACAAAGGCTAGAAAATGGTGGCACTCACACCTTTTTTTTTTTTAATTTTCATCTTTTTAATTTTTATTTTGCAATACAATTCAGTTCTACATATCAACCATGGATTCCCTTGTTCTCCCCCCTCCCCGCCCCCTCACATTCCCCCCAGCCCCCAGCCCCCCCATTCCCATCTCCTCCAGGGCAAGGCCTTCCCCGAGGACTGAGATCAACCTGGTAGACTCAGTCCAGGTAGGTCCAGTCCCCTCCTCCCAGGCCGAGCCAAGCGATCCTGCATAGGCCCCAGGTTTCAAACAGCTAACTCATGCAATGAGCACAGGACCCGGTCTCACTGCCTGGATGCCTCCCAAACAGATCAGGCCAATCAACTGTCTCACCCACTCAGAGGACCTGTATGTCAAATGTGTTGCTGATTGGTCAATGAATAAATCACTGATTGGCCCGTGGCCAGGCAGGAAGTATAGGCGGGACAAGGAGGAGAATAGAGCTGGGAAGTGGAAGGCTGAGTCAGGGAGACACTGCCAGCCACCATCAGGACAAGGAAGATGTAAAGTACCGGTAAGCCACAAGCCACGTGGCAAGGTATAGATTAATAGAAATGGATTAATTTAAGCTGTAAGAACAGTTAGCAAGAAGCCTGCCACGGCCATACAGTTTGTAACCAATATAAGTCTCTGTGTTTACTTGATCGGGTTTGAGCGGCTTGGGACTGGCGGGTGAGAGAGATTTGCCCTGATTGTGGGCAAGGCAGGAAAACTCTAGCTACAGTCTCACCCACTCAGAGGGCCTGATCCAGTTGGTGACTCCTCAGCCATTGGTTCATAGTTCATGTGTTTCCATTCATTTGGCTATTTGTCCCTGTGCTTTATCCAACCTTGGTCTCAACAATTCTCGCTCATATAAACCCTCCTCTTTCTCGCTAATTGGACTCCCAGAGCTCCACCCAGGGCCTAGTCATGGATCTCTGCATCCAGATCCCTCAGTAGTTGGATGAGGTTTCTAGCACGACAATTAGGGTGTTTGGCCATCCCATCACCAGAGTAGGTCAGTTCGGGCTGTCTCTTGACCATTGCCAGCAGTCTGTTGTGGGGGTATCTTTGTGGATTTCTGTGGGCCTCTCTAGCACTTTGTTTCTTCCTATTTTCATGTGGTCTTCATTTACCATGGTCTCCTATTCCTTGTTCTCCCTCTCTGTTTTTGATCCAGCTGGGATCTCCCGCTCCCCCAAGCTCTCTTTCCCTCGACCCTCACCCTTCACTGCCCCCACTCATGTCCAGGCTGTTCATGTAGATCTCATTCCATTTCTCTGTCATTGGGCGATCCCCGTGTCTGTCTTGGGGTCCTGTTTTCCAGGTAGCCCCCCTGGTGATGTGAGTAGCAGTCCAGTCATCCTTGTTCCACGTCTAGTATCCTGCTATGAGTGAGTACATACCATGTTTGTCTTTCTGAGTCTGGGTTACCTCACTCAGGATGATTTTTTCTAGATCCATCCATTTGTCTGCAAACCTCATGATGTCATTGTTTTGCTCTGCTGAGTAGTATTCCATTGTGTATATGTACCACATTTTGTTTATCCATTCTTCAGTTGAAAGGCATCTAGGTTGTTTCCATGTTCTGGCTATTACAAACAATGCTGATATGAACATAGCTGAACATAGCTCTTGTGGTGTGGTTGAGCATTCCTTGGGTATATGCCCAAGAGTGGTATAGCTGGATCTTGGGGGAGATGGATTCCCAATTTTCTAAGAAAGCACCATATTGATTTCCAAAGTGGTTGTATAAGCTTGCATTGCCACCAGCAGTGGAGGAGAGTTCCCCTAGCTCCACATCCTCTCCAGCATAAGGTGTCTTCAGTGTTTTTGATCTTAGCCATTCTGACAGGAGTAAGGTAGTATCTCAGAGTTGTTTTGATTTGCATTTCCCTGATGATTAGGGATGTTGAGCAATTCCTTAAATGTCTTTTAGTCATTTGAGTTTCCTCTGTTGAGAATTCTCTGTTTAGTTCTATAGCCCATTTCTTAATTGGACTGTTGGGCATTTTTGATGTCTAATTTCTTGAGTTCCTTATATATTCTTGACATCAGTCCTCTGTCAGATGTGGGGTTGGTGAAGATCTTCTCCCATTCTGTAGGCTGTCACTTTGCCTTGTTGACCGTATCCTTTGCTCTACAAAAGCTTCTCAATTTCAAGAGGTCCCATTGATTGATTGTTTCTCTCAGTGTCTGTGCTACTGGTGTTCTATTTAGGAAGTGGTCTCCTATGCCAATGAGTTCGAGACTACTTCCTACTTTCTCTTCTAGCAGGTTCAGAGTAGCTGGATTTATGTTGAGGTCCTTGATCCACTTGGACTTAAGTTTTGTGCACGGTGATAGATATGAATCTATTTGCAGCCTTCTACAAGTTGATATCCAGATTTGCCAGCACCATTTGTTGAAGATGCTTTCTTTTTTCCATTGTGAACTTTTGGCTTCTTTGTCAAAAATTATATGTTCATAGGTGTGCGGATTCATGTCAGGGTCTTCAATTCGATTCCATTGGTCCACATGTCAGTTTTTATGCCAGTACCAAGCTGTTTTTATTACTGTAGCTCTATAGTAGAGCTTGAAGTCAGGGATCGTGATGCCTCCAGAGGTTGTGTTATTGTACAGGATTCTTTTGGCTATCCTGGGTTTTTTGTTTTTCCATATGAAGTTGAGTATTATTCTTTCCAGGTCTGTGAAGAATTGTGTTGGTATTTTGATGGGGATTGCATTGATTCTGTAGATTTCTTTTGGTAAGATTGCCATTTTTACTATGTTAGTCCTGCCTATCCATGAGCATGGGAGATCTTTCCATTTTCTGACATCTTCTTCAATTTCTTTTTTCAGGGACTTAAAGTTCTTGTCATATAGGTCCTTCACTTGCTTGGTTAGTGTTACCCCAAGGTATTTTATGTCATTTGTGGCTATAGTAAAGGGTGATGTATCTCTGATTTCCTTCTCCGCTTCTTTGTCCATTGTATATAGGAGGGCTACTGATTTTTTTGAGTTGATCTTGTATCCTGCTATGTTGCTGAAGGTGTTTATAAGCTGTATCAGTTCCTTGGTGGAATCTTTGGGGTCGCTCAAGTATACTATCATGTCATCTGCAAATAGGGAAAGCTTGACTTCTTCCTTTCCAATTTGTATCCCCTTAATCTCCTTATGTTGTCTTATTGCTCTGTCTAGAACTTCAAGTACTATATTGAATAAGTATGGGGAGAGTGGACAGCCTTGCCTCGTTCCTGATTTTAGTGGAATTGCTTTGAGTTTCTCTCCATTTAATTTGATGTTGGCTGTTGGCTTGCTGTAAATTGCCTTTATTATGTTTAGGTATGTTCCCTGTATTCCTGATTGCTCCAAGACCTTTATCATGAAGGGGTGTTGGATTTTGTCAAATGCCTTTTCTGCATCTAGTGAGATGATCATGTGTTTTTTTTTTCTTTCAGTTTGTTTATATGGTGTATTACATTGATGGACTTTCATATGTTGAACCACCCTTGTATCCCTGGAATGAATCCTACTTGATCATGGTGGATAATTGTTTTGATGTGTTCTTGGAGTCTGTTTGCCAGTATTTTATTGAGTATTTTTGCATCAATGTTCATGAGGGAGATCGGTCTGTAGTTCTCTTTCTTTGTTGTATCCTTGTTTGGTTTAGGAATCAGGGTAATTGTAGCCTCATAGAAGGAGTTTGGTAATGTTCCTTCTGTTTCTATTGTGTGGAACAATTTAGAGAGTATTGGTATTAACTCTTCTTTGAAGATCTGGTCGAATTCTGCGCTGAAACCATCTGGTCCTGGGCTTTTTTTGGTTGGGAGACTTTTAATGACTGTTTCTATTTCGTTAGGGGTTATTGGACTATTTAAATAGTGTATCTGGTCTTGATTTAACTTAGGTATGTGGTACCTATCCAGAAAGTTATCCATTTCTTTTAGGTTTTCCAGTTTTGTGGAATAGAGGTTTTTGAAGTATGACCTGATGATTCTCTGGATTTCCTCAATGTCTGTTGTTATGTCCCCCTTTTCATTTCTGATTTTGTTGATTTGGATGCTCTCTCTCTGTCTTTTGGTTAGTTTGGATAAGGGCTTGTCTCTCTTGTTGATTTTCTCAAAGAACCAACTCTTTGTTTCATTAATTTTTTGTATTGTTCTCTTTGTTTCTATTTTATTAATTTCAGCTCTCACTTTGATAATTTCCTGGCATCTATTTTTCCTGGGAGACTTTGCTTCTTCTTGTTCTAGAGCTTTCAGGTGTGCTGTTAAGTCACTAGTGTGAGATTTCTCCAACTTCTTTATGTGGGCATTTAGTGCTATGAATTTCCCTCTTAGTACTGCTTTCATAGTGTCCCATAAATTTGGATATGTGGTGTCTTCATTTTCGTTGATCTCTAGGAAGTCTTTAATTTCTTTCTTTATTTCTTCCTTAACCCATTGGTGATTCAGTTGGGTATTATTCAGTTTCCATGAGATTGTAGGTTTTCTGTAGTTTTTGTTGTTGTTGAAATCCAACTTTCGACCATGGTGGTCTGATAGAACACAGGAGGTTATTCCAATTGTTTTGTATCTGTTTAGATTTATTTTGTGGCCAAGTATGTGGTCGATTTTAGAGAAGGTTCCATGGGGTGCTGAGAAGAAGGTATATTCTTTTTTGTTAGGATGGAATGTTCTGTAGATATTAAGTCCATTTGAGTCATGACATCAGTTAAGTCCTTTATTTCTCTGTTAAGTTTCAATTTGGGAGATCTGTCCAGTGGTGAAAGTGGGGTGTTGAGGTCTCCCACTATTAACGTGTGGGGTTTTATATGTGATTTAAGCTTTAGTAATGTTTCTTTTACATATGTGGGTGCCCTTGTGTTTGGGGCATAAATGTTCAGAATTGAGACTTCATCTTGGTGGATCTTTCCTGTGATGAGTATGTAATGCCTTTCTTGATCTCTTCTGATTGATTTTAGTTTGAAGTCTATTTTGCTGGATATCAGGATGGCTACACCCGCTTGTTTCTTAAGACCGTTTGATTGGAAAGTCTTTTCCCAGCCTTTTATTTTTAGGTAGTGTCTATCTTTGAATTTGAGATGTGTTTCTTGTATGCAGCAGAAAGATGGGTCCTGCTTTCGTATCCATTCTGTAAGCCTATGTCTTTTTATAGGTGAATTAAGTCCATTGATATTGAGGGATATTAATGACCAGTGATTGTTCATTCCTGTTATTTTTTGTTGGTGATGTGTGTGTACTTCTCTTTGTTGGGGTTTACTGCTGTGGCTTTATCTATTGCCTGTGTTTTCGAGGGTGTATCTGACTTTCTTAGGTTGGAATTTTCCTTCTAGTGCTTTCTGTAGGGCTGGGTTTGTGGATAAGTATTGTTTAAATCTGGCTTTGTCGTGGAATGTCTTGTTCACTCCATCTATGATGATTGAAAGTTTTGCTGGGTATATTAGTCTAGGCTGACATCCATGGTCTCTTAGTGTCTGCATTACATCTGTCCAGGTCCTTCTGGCTTTCAAAGTCTCCATTGAGAAATCGGGTGTTATTCTGATGGGTTTGCCTTTATATGTCACTTGGCCTTTTTCCTTTGCTGCTCTTAATATTCTTTCTTTATTCTATACGTTTAGTTGTTTAATTATTATGTGGTGAGGGGACTTTTTGGGGGTCTAGTCTATTAGGTGTTCCATAGGCTTCTTGTATCTTCATAGGCATTTCCTTCTTTAAGTTGGGAAAGTTTTCTTCTATGATCTTGTTGAATACATTTTCTGTGCCCTTGTGTTGGTATTCTTCTCCTTCTTCTACCCCTATTATTCATAGGTTTGGTCTTTTCATGGTGTCCCAAATTTCTTGGACATTTTGATTCATGACTTTGTTGGCTTTAGTGTTTTCTTTGACTGATGAATCTATTTTTCTACTGTATCTTCAACGCTAGAGATCCTCTCTTCCATCTCTTGCATTCTGTTGATTATACTTGCATCTGAAGTTCCCAATCGTTTACTCAGATTTTCTATTTCCAGCATTCCCTCTGTTTGTGTCTTCTTCATTTTTTCTATTTCCCTTTTCAGGTCTTGGACTGTTTCCTTCATTTGTTTCATTGATTATTCTTGATTTTCTTTCAGTACTTTATTGTTTTCTTCCAGGACTTTATTGATTTCTTCTAATTTGTTTGCCCTTTCCTCTAGTTGTTTACAGAGTTCTTCACATTTTTTGTCTTTTCCTCTACACAAGCCTCTAGCTTCTTCATGATGTCATTCATAAGGCTGTTTTCTTCTGCTTCTTCCAATTTCTGATGTTCAGGTCTAGGTGTTGGAGGAGGGCTAGGGCCTGGTGATGCTGTATTGCTATTCATTTTGTTGTACGTGTTTCTGCCTTGACGTCTGCCCATGTCCTTGTGGTTCGTTCTTGGCCTTATCCGCACACTTGGTTCAGACAGAGCTGACAGATTCAGGAAGTCTCTCTCTCTCTTGTCCAGATGGGAGCTCTCTTGTCCAAATTGGAAGTCCGGGGCAGGATGGAAACTCTTGTCCAGAAGGGAAGTCCGGGGCAGGATGGGAGCTCTTCTCTCTCTCTCTCTCTCTCTCTCTCTCTCTCTCTCTCTCTCTCTCTCTGTGCTGTGCTCCAGAAGGGAAATCCGGGGCAAGATGGGAGCTGGGGGCTGGCCTCTAAGTCTCAGGAAGAGGCTTGGGTCTCGGGCGGATGGGCATGGGGGTAGGGCATGGAGACTGCAGGGTCTGCCAGGGGTCTTGGAGAAGGGGATCCTTCCCAGTGGGGCTAGAAGGGAACCTGCCCGGGGGCCAGAACCTGGGGCCAAGTTGGGCAGGTCTTCCCCGGAGTGCCTGGTGCCCAGGGATGGGGTCCGGGGCAAGCTGGGCACTCACACCTTTAATCCTAGCATTCCAGAGGTAGAAATCACTCTGGATGTCTTTGAGTTCAAGGCCACATTGGAAACAGCCAGGCATGGTGACACATGCGTTTAATCCCAGGAAGTGAGCCTTTAATCCCAGGGAGTGAGGCAGAAAGCAGAAAGATATATAAGGCGTGAGGACCAGAAACTAGAAGCATTTGGCTGGTTAAGCATTTGGCTGGTTAAGCTTTCAGGCTTTGGAGCAGCAGCAGTTCAGCTGAGATTCATTCTGGATGAGGACTCAGAGGTTTCCAGTCGGAGGAAACAGGATCAGCTGAGGAACTGGCGAGGTGAGGTGGCTGTGGCCTGTTCTGTCTCTCTGATCTTCCAGCATTCACCCCAATAACTGGCCTTGGTTTTGATTTTATTAATAAGACTCTCCAAGATTCATACTATACTAGACAGCAATAAAAACAAGCAGCCTAGGTGATCCAGCCTCTCAAAATGCCTCTGATGCAGTTTCCTCAAAATTCTACATCTAGAACAACTTCAAAGTTATCTTAGGTGATCCAGCCTCACAGACTACTCCAGCCAGGACTTCAGATAGGCTCTAGACTTTTCCAGCATAAATAATTAAATAAATAAACAAGAAAGCAAACAAACAAATAAATAAATGGATAAATAAATAAACAAGCAAACAAATAAATAAGTAGATAAATAAATGAATAAATAAATAAATAAATAAATAAATAAATAAATAAATAAATAAATAAATAATGCAACTAACTCTCCCAGGACTAGAACAATATATCAATTCTCTCAGGGTCCCCCTAAAAATGTCATTGCCTCCAGATAGCAGGAAGTAATTTTAAGAGCATGATGCCCACATTCCCAAGAGGTGGCATGAGTAATTTTTGGTCATCTGATGGGTTATAGATGTTTGCCATCATTTAGGGGTTTTGGTTGCAAATTGTTACTGATCATTGTAAGAGAGGAAACTAAGCAAGGGAAGTTGTATCCAAGAATCTCTTTTCTGAAAAAAAGGAGGGGAGGAATATAGGAATGATAGGATAAAAGAGTAGATTATGTATCTGCTTCCATCAGTCACTGGATGAAGGCTCTATGATGACAGTTAGGGTATTAACCCATCTGATCACTGGAGTGGGCCAGTTCATAAAAAGAGTTTGGTAATGTTCCTTCTGTTTCTATTGTGTGGAACAATTTGAAGAGTTTTGGAGTTAACTCTTCTTTGAAAATCTGGTAGAATTCTGCGTTGAAACCATCTGGTCTTGGGCTTTTTTTGGTTGGGAAACTTTTAATGACCGTTTCTATTTCCTTGGGGGTTATTGGTCTATTTAAATAGTTTATCTGGTTTTGATTTAACTTTGATATGTTGTACCTATCCAGAAAACTATCCATTTATTTCAGATTTTCCAATTTTGTGGAGTACAGGTTTTTGAAGTATGTCCAGATGATTCTCTGGATTTCCTCATTGTCTGTTGTTATGTCTCCCTTTTCATTTCTGATTTTGTTAATTTGGATGCTCTATCTCTACCTTTTGCTTAATTTGGATAAGGGCTTATCTATCCTGTTGATTTTCTCAAAAAAACCAACTCTTTGTTTCATTGATTCTTTGTATTGTTCTCTGTTTTTATTTTGCTGATTTCAGCCCTCAATTTGATTATTTCCTGGAGTCTGCTCCTCCTGGGTGAGTTTGCTTATTTTTGTTCTAGAACTTTCAGGTGTTCTGTTAAGTTGCTAGTGTGAGATTTCTTCATGTGCGCATTTATGCTATGAATTTTCCTCTTAGCACTGCTTTTATACTGTCCCATAAGTTTGGGTATGCTGTACTTTCATTTTCATTGAATTCTAGGAAATCTTTAATTTCTTACTTTATTTCTTTTTTAACCCATTGGTGATTCAGTTGGGCATTATTCAGCTTCCAAGAGATTGTAGGCTTTATACAATTTTTGTTGTTGTTGAAATCTAACATTAAGACATGGTGGTCCAATAAAATACAGAGGTTATTCCAATTTTTTTGTATCTGTTAAGATTTGCTTTGTGACCAAGCATGTGGTCAATTTTAGAGAATGTTCCATGGGGTGCTGAGAAGAAGGTATATTCTTTTGTGTTAGGGTGGAATGTTCTGTAGTTATCTATTAATTCTATTTGAGTCATAATATCTGTTAGTTTCCTTATTTCTCTGTTAAGTTTCTGTCTGGCAGACCTGTCCATTGGTGAGAGTGGGGTGTTGAAATCTCCCACTACTAGTGTGTGAGATTTGATGTGTGATTTAAACTTTAGTAATGTTTCTTTTACAAATGTGGATGCCCTTATATTTAGGGCATAAATGTTCAGAATTGAGACTTCATCTTGGTGGATTTTCCCTATGATAAATATGGAATGTCATTCCCAGTCTCTTTTGATTGATTTTAGTTTGAAGTCTATTTTATTAGATATTAGGACCAGCTTACTTCTTAAGTCCATTTGATTGGAAAGTCTTTTCCCAGACTTTTACTCTGAAGTAGTATCTGTCTTTGAAGTTAGGGTATGTTTCTTGTAAGAAGCAGAAGGATGGATCCTGTTTTTGTATCCATTCTGTTAGCCTGTATCTTTTTATAGGTGAGTTGAGACCATTGATATTAATGACCAGTGATTGTTAATTCCTGTTATTTTTGGTAGTAGTGTTGTGTGTTTCCATTCTTTGGTATTTGTTGGTGTGAGATTATCTATTGCCTGTGTTTTTATGCATTCATCTGATTTCCTTAGGTTGGAGTTTTCCTTATAGTACTTTCTGTAGGGCTGGATTTGTGGATAGGTATTGTTTAAATCTGGTTTTATCGTGGAATATTTTGTTTACTCCGTCTATGGTGATTGAGAGTTTTGCTGGGTATAATAGTCTGGGTTGGCATCCATGGTCTCTTAGTGTCTGTATAACATCTGTCCAGGACCTTCTGGCTTTCAGAGTCTCCATTGAGATGTCAGGTGTTATTCTGATGGTTCTGCCTTTATATGCTACTTAGTCTATTTCCTTTGCAGCTCTTAATATTTTTTTTCTTTATTCTGTATGTTTAGTGGTTTGATTATTATGTGGCATGGGGACTTTTCTTTGGATCCAGTCTATTTGGGGTTCTGTAAGCTTCTTGTATCTTCATAGGCATTTCCTTCTTTAGGTTGGGAAAGTTTTCTTGTATGATTTTGTTGAATATATTTTCTGTGCCTTTGAGTTGGTATTTTTCTCCTTCTTCTATCCCTATTATTCTTAGGTTTGGTCTTTTCATGGTGTCCGAAATTTCCTGGGTGTTTTGTGCTATGACTTTGTTGGCTTTAGTGTTTTCTTTGACTAATGAATCTATTTCCTCTATTGTATCTTTAATGCCAAAGATTCTCTCTTCTATCTCTTGCATTCTGTTGGTTATACTTGCATCTGCACTTCCTTTTCATTTACTCAGATTTTCCATTTCCAGAGTTCCCTCAGTTTGTGCCTTTTTATTGTCTTTATTTAATTTTTCAAATGTTGGACTATTTCATTCACCTGTTTAATTGCTTTTTCTTGGTTTTCTTTAAGGAATTTATTGATTTCTTCCAATTGTTTGCTTGTCTTTTCCTCAATTTCTTTAACGGAGTTTTTCATTTCCTCTTTCAATGCCTCTATCATCTTCTTAAAGTCACTTTTAAGGTCGATCTCTTCTGCTTCTTCTGCAATGGGATGTTCAGGTTTTGCTGATGTAGAATCACTAGGTTCTGATGGTGCCATGTTGGTATTTATGTTGTTGGCTGTGTTTTGGCACTGCTGTCTACCCATCTCTTTCTCCACTTGGTGCAAATGGTGTCTGTGTCTGAGGGAGCCTCTCTTGGTCTGATTGATGCTCTTGGTCCAATGGGAGCTCTTGGTCTAATTGGGGCTCTTGGTCCAATCAGTGCTGATGGACTCTGTGTCTAGGGAGCAGCTCTTAGTCCAATTGGCGCTAGTGGGCTCTATTCCCAATTGGTGCAGGGTGGGCTTATGGCTCCAGTGGTCACTGATGCTGCAGGGAATGGTTGTCTTTGTGAGGGGGCATGGGAAGAGGCAGCTGCCCTGTCCCTGGGGCTCCAATGGCTGGGGGGAGGAGCACAGAATGTGCCCCCAGGGCCTAGGAGCTAGAGACCTGGTCTGCCCAGTCTGGAGATGGGACCATATATGTTCCCAATTGGTGCAGAGTGGGCTAAGATAGGATTTGCTTAGTGAATATTTTCTTCAAAGATGTCAAATATAAATGGATTGGACATTATGAATGTAATTCTTACCCAATAATTGTTCATATTGTATATACTTTAGCTATGTTAGAGTTAAAACCTTTCTTTCCTATTTAGACAAAAAGAGGCAAATGTTGAGGGATATTTGTACATTGACTGTGTGAAGATATATTTCTGTGATTAGTTTAATTAAGAGCTAAACTGAGGGATAGGTGGGACTTCTGGACAGAGAGAGGAAGTAGAAGGAGATAACCAAGGCACAGAGGATGCCAACAAGACATGATGGGAGTCAGATATATAGACTAAAAGAAAGGTAAAAGGCTACATGGTAAAACACAGATTAATAAAAGCAGATTAATCTAAGTTATAAGAGCTAGTGGGACAAGCCTAAGCTAAGGCCAAGTTTTTATACTTAAAAATAAGTCTTCATGTCATTATTTGTGAGCTAGTAAAAAACTTGCTACAGATAAATGTTCATGAATACAGATGTAAATATAAATATCAATAAGAGTTCACATACAGATATAAATTTAAACATTCCTTAGTTGAACAAAGAAACTTAGGGCAAATAATTACAAAATATTTCAAAAGATGTTACCAGATCTAAGCACTACAACTTTTTCTCCATGACAGGAAGTCAGATACTCACCACATAGACAGACTCCAGAAGCATTTCCTCCTCACAGGCCCAGCAGTCTGGCTCCTGACCACATATTTGCAGATGATCTGTCTCTCTGTGTGTACTTGGTTTCTTCCCAGTTGGGCCCAGTGAAAAAGACTTCCACAGCCTACAGAACAGGAAGCCCAATGTTGCCTTTAGTGGCTGTTTTATTACCTCATCTGTAACTTCATATAAATTAGAATGTTCCACTCTTACCTCTGTGACACCCATGTTAACATTTTAATCAGTCAAATGGTGACCTGAATGTTCTCCTATAATATATGTAAGTAGTACCATATGAACTACATATAACCTTTCCATGCTCCACAAAACACACGCATCTCTCCCTGCCTCTGAGACTCCATTAACCACTTACCTGGACTTCTATATTTAAGATTCTAATTCTTACCAATTAGTGTCTAAAGTCAACTCAGTGTGAGTAAATTGTCATCTATAATGTAGCCAGTATTCTGTTAGGTACTATTGAGCATAAAAGTGTTTTTTCAAAAGTATTATTTAAAATACAGATCATAGTTGGTGATAGACATGTTAAAATGTCAACGATGAAGTGCACAGATTCATGCAACTAATTTTGTGATGCAGCATCACAAAAAGTAAAAGTGAATGATGAATGGATGAAAGAATATATACATGATAGATCGAATGTGATAAAATATTAAAATAGGACTTTGGTGGATATATGACTGTTTATACTCTAAAATTTAACATTTAAAAATATGTTTAAAACTCCAAATTAAAAAAAAAACTAGAGTTCACTGTTCATCTGAATCATACATTCAAGTGGAAGTTTAAACACTCCTACAGAAAATAATTTCCATACTGTGGGTACTGACTGTAAGAGCAATGGGAGTTCAGAGAAATCAACAGGAACTGACGGATGAGGAGGAGCACCAGTTGAGATTTGAAGAACATGAGATTTTACAAGATGACATAGAAGATGAAGAGCTTTTTCAAGTGGGAATGACAGCATGAGCAAACACAAGGAGGGGGCACAGAAATACAGGTGTTCGAGACAGGAATAACCAATGCTGTGAGAATATTCAGTAATAACTTTGGTTAAGCTAGATCTGTAATGTCACTATCAGTAGAAGAAAACATATTCCCTTTTCTTAATATGTTAGTAATATTTGGACCAAAAAAAAAGTGAATGTACTGTTTCCAAACAAATTTATCACACAGTCATATAATATAATCAGATGAAGGAAGGCACCCAAGAGTGCCTCAAATTCTGTATTACAGTTACTCAGAAGACAGTGCAATTGGACAAAAAATATCTGGACCCTCATTAATCACCATGATTTTATTATACTATAGAAGTCAAGCACTGTGTAATTACAAAAGCTGTTCAAATCTCCACTTTCCCAGGATAACATTGTAATATCACTTGTTTTCCTCAAGCCAGAGAAGAACCAATGATACCAGTCACTCCCTTTTATGGTAGACCATTCCTTGATTGTCTAAGTAGAAAGCCATATAGATCCAAAATCACAATAGAAATAATAGAACATATTGGAAAAGATATGAATTGTCTGATAATTAAAACAACTTATCAAGAGTATATATGTATGTGTATACATACACATAAATATATATGTAATGATAATAAATCAAAGAAAAAGAGGTTACCAACTTGAAAGTATGGGTTATAGGAGGTCATTCAAGGAAGAATAGCTGAGAGGGGGCAGAAAGAAGAAAAGAAGGGGAGAAGGTAATATAATTCAATTTCAATTAAAAACATATTTAAAAAGAAAAGTATCAGGAAGCACAGAATCCAAAGTATGCTCTGGAGTTCAGGCCACTTTCTCCAAGGATAAATTAAAATGGTTCTCACTATCATTTAAGATTCAGACTGAAGAGACAATACATGTGAGAAGACAAATCTGTGATTCAGACTACTCCTTGATCAGGGTAGGGCAGTGAATTTGATGGAACTACTCATGAAGACTTAATTCAATAAGAACATATACTTTGTCTGAGCAAGTGCCTTAACCTTCCTAAATACAAATGAGGTGAGTGGCAGCAATGTATACCTTGTAGGATTGTGAAAAACAACCAAGACAAAAATAATAAAAGGGAATTTACTCACAATGGAATTAAATTATCATAATTTTCTTTTAATACTAGAAGCAACCTTTTGATATTTATGTAATTAAACTTACCAGATCATATTTTAAAAACTTAATGCAAAGCACATAAAGTACTTCCTTTCTCTTAGGAATTTTTCTGTGTGGGTTCTGAATGCTCATTGGTGTATCTTTTGACGCTGTCTACATACAATTCATTTTGTAAAGAAGCTCTCATATGTATGCTTTCCTCAACTGCATGCTGATATGACCAACTTTTGTGTTTTGGTCATTTGTATGTTATGATATTCCCATTGTTTTTCTCTTTCCTTATTTGTGGCCCATCCTGGCTAGAAACCTCTGGTTCTCTAAATGAAGTGATTGAATTATGACCCCTCTGTCCTACTTTCCTTTCCTGTTGCTGTGATAAAACACCCCAATAAAAGCAACTTGGAGGAAAAGAGCTTATTTGGCTCACCACAATTCCAGGTTATAGTCCATCGTTGCAGGGTAGTCAAAGTAGAAGGAACGTTTAGCAGCTAGTCACCATCACAGTCAAGAGCAAAGAGGGGATGAATCCATGTCTTGTGCTGCATAGCTGTCCTTTTCCTTTTCATCCAGTCCAGTGCCCAGACTATGAAATGATGTCACATTACATCAAAGAAGTCATTGTCAAATCCAAATTCAGTTTCATAAAGCTTTTCCGACATGGTTTACCTCTAGGAGTTTGATAATTTTAGTGTTACACTTACGGGTTTTAATCTGCTTTGTGGCCCGTCAAGTAAAATCCAAGGGTGGATTAGAAGCATTTTGGGGAGTGCATTAATATAGATAAAAGTAAGTAAAGGACAAAGACTGTTGTGCCACTTGCCAAGCTGTCCCCACCAGCTTCTCTATTCATTGGCAGGCATTTGTTCTACAGACCAAAGATCTACAAACAAATCCAGGTATGCATGAACAAATTACATAGTAATATTCTTAGCTCTAAACCTATAAATTGGGGCTATAACTCAGTAGTAGAATGTTTGCCAACCTACATTCAATTAACTTCTAGTGTTGAAAAAAATCTAGAAATTATACATTCCCCAACCAGTACACAAAAACTGATATCTGTGAGCTTTACAAGGACAAAGTGAATTTCACAAGTATCTTCCTCAGTAAGACAAATCAAGACTGCTGATGAGATATTAAGGGAACTAGATCTATGCCCCCAATAAACAACAGGGAAGTAACATAGTGTCTAGTGAACACAACCATCCAGGAAGACTCATGTAACAAAACAAAAGACTGAAATAAGGGGAAGAAAGTTACAAATAAAAAAATCCCAATATATAGTCAAAATTCAACAAAGAAAAACAAAGAATATGAAAAAAATCTTACCAAAGCACATGTACAACTCCTCAGTGATAAGATAGCTGAAATGCCAGAGAAGGAAATCACGCCCTACTTTAAAAAAATCTTATACAGTACTCAAATAATCAGACGAATGTGTGGAGGAAATATATTCAGGATTTATTCAAGACAGTTACCTAAGTGAATAAAATGGTAACTTGGAGAGATTCAAAACTATGAAGGAACAGTACAGAAAGGAAATTTAAAACACTGAAAAAAGAAAGAAGTTCTAGAAATGAAAAAAACCAATAAAGTAGAAAAATATATCAACAGTTGTCCATACAAGAGAGAAGAATTCATTTTAAGGATTAAAGACAAAGTTGAGACAATAATATAGTTTATGCGTAGGGGAAAAAGTAATAAATATGACTAACTCTGGGGAAAGTTAAAAACCAAATCTAAGAATCCATAAGATAAAAGGAGGGCGGTGGTGGCGCACACCTTTAATCCCAGCACTCAGGAGGCAGAGCCAGGCGGATCTCTGTGAGTTCAAGGCCAGCCTGGGCTACCAAGTGAGTCCCAGGAGAGGCGCAAAGCTACACAGAGAAACCCTGTCTTGAAAAACCAAAAAAAAAAAAAAAAGATAAAAGGAGATGAGATGATGTCAAAAGATGGAAATTGGCTATTCAATGGAATTAAATCTGAAATTTCTCAAACTTAGAGGAAGAAATTTGTATTCAAATTTAAGAGGCACTTTGAAACACAAACATGTTCAGGAATGATACCCTATATATCATATTATAGGCAATATATCAAAGCTGCCAAGCTAAGGAACAGTACTAAAATGCATAAGGGAAAATGCCAACTCAAATACAAGACACAGAACTTATAGACAAGGTAATATATTTCAACAGAAACAGCCAGGAAAGCATGGAATGGTATATGTTAATGCTTGAAAGTCAACAACTAGTAATGAAGATCTTAATCTTATGCAAAGTTATCTTTCAAATTTAATGGAAAAATAAAAGCAATTCAATACAAACACAAATTAAGAAGATTCCTGACAACCAAGCCAGCACTGCAGAAAATTATTAAGGGGTGACTGCGCATGGAGGAAGAAGGACAGTCTCATCTGTGATCACACAGATAAGAATACATTCCAGAATTTAGAGGAATGAGAAAAGACTTCCTACTCTTCCCACTTTTATTTGATGTAGTGGTTGAAGCATTAGCAAGAGCAATAAGAAAAGAGAGAAGTCGACCGAGCAGGGGTGGTGGTGCACACCTTTAATCCTAGCACTCGGGAGGCAGAGCCAGGAGGATCTCTGTGAATTCGAGGCCAGCCTGGGCTACCAAGTGAGTTCCAGGAAAGGTACAAAGCTACATAGAGAAACCCTGTCTTGAAAAACCGAGAGAGAGAGAGAGAGAGAGAGAGAGAGAGAGAGAGAGAGAGAGAGAAGTCAAATTACTGCTTTTTATAAATGATATATTCTGTAATTACAAGATCTTACAACCCTCCTAGAAAACTCTTATATCAGGCAAATACTTTTAGTAGAGTTGCAGGATATAAAATCAGCATACACAGCTCAGTGGCTTCTTTTCCACTCAAACTAAACTTGCTGAGAAATAAATATCCTATTCACAATAATTCATAAAAGATAGATAGATGATAGATAGATAGAAAGATAGATAGATAGATAGATAGATAGATAGATAGATAGATAGATAGATAGATAGATAGATAGATAGATGATAGATAGACAGACAGGATGGATGGATGGATGGATGGATGGATGGATGGATGGATGGATGGATGGATGGTTGATTAATAAACTAACAGTTATGATAAGGAATGGACAGATACATGCTAAAATATTCTCAAAGGATGCCCTATCACACTCCAGATGTTCTTTTCTTTAGATTCCTTTTAGATTCTGGGTCAGTTTGAGAATATAGTCCTTCATTTCTCACTGTTTACTGTTGAGCAATCAAGAGCGAAGACCAGATGGCCAATTTCAAGGAGCTGAACCACCTTTAAAATGATTGACAAACTTGCATATGAAAGTACATATATGCACATATAAGCATATCTGTACAGCTATTCATATATGATATTCAACTGTTGTTAATAAAGTGTTATCTTGACAGCAAAACAAAAAAGCTTTAACAATGTCTCAACTATCCCAAAATATTCACATCCACCTTTTTAAAGTTTTCCAATGCAAAAAAAAAAATGTTTTGAATTGTTAAAAAAAAAAAGTAAAGATTAGGCAGAATTTCATTATCAGATAGAATCTGAGATCTATAAGTTTGCTTTTGGAAACTTATTTTAGTTCATTTTAAAAATAGATTTCTTTACCTCTGGCCGAAGATGCTCACATAGGCATAGAGCTGACTTTCCCTCCAAGACCTGCTGGAGTAAGAGTAGGAATGCCCTGGGTGCTCCCGGAGACAGGTGACTGTGTAGGGGGCTCCTTTTGCAGTGTGTTGATTAGGATGCAATGGAATTCTACTGCTAAGTATCTCACTGTTCTGCACATGGCTTATCCCTACAGACTAAAATCTAAATTTATTCTTTACCTTATTTCACATTTTCAGGAGTTAGAGTTATTTCTCTCATTTGGTTTATAATCTCACCTGTCTGGTCTAAACTGTTCACTTCTATCTTTTATTTTCATCCTCATCTAGAAACTAAATCAACTAAACAGCTTGGCACAGTAAACTGCATGTCCTCACTATGGAGTTCTATCATATTTTTGAAAGAGGAAAGTCATATTCTATTATCAACAGTAAAAGGAAAAATAAGCTTTCACTCTCCCTAGCAGGAGGGGAATGTTAACGACTCTACCAGATGTACGATGAATCTCAAACAACAACAACAACAAAAAGGCCAAATACGTGTTCGTGGCAACGTTAAGTAATAAATGGAGCTTCATGGGATTATCCACAAGGAACTGATACTGAATTGTACAGACCAGCTACAAACCTTACCTACATACGTGCTTTACTTTATATGTGAACTTAATATTCCACCTGAAGAATTCATTACCCTTTTGCCATTTTCAAATTAGTTTTCATTTCATTTCATGTCTAATCAGGAAAAAAAAATGCTTTGTATTATTTGGGGGTAACACTGGTGGGAAGAGAGCCAGTAAGAATTCAGGTTTAGCATATATAAAAGTGAACAAAAAGAAGCTAGATCACAATTATTTAATGATTATGTTTTCAGTAAATGAAGCTATTTTGAAACATACTTCTGATGAAATGTGGAAACTCTGATGACAGCATGAAAAGAAGATACATATGGGTTGTGAGTGTGATTCCGTAGTAGGATGTTTGGCAAGCACAGACAAGGCTATAGGTCCTGTCCTCACCACTGTAAACTAAGCAGAACCATGTAGCTGCAGAGCTACTCTCCAGGTCCCACCAAGCCCCTGCAGTCCCACAACCCACATAAGAAATAATCACTCAGATGCTTATATTGCTTATAAACTGTATGGCCGTGGCAGGCTTCTTGCTATCTACTTCTTGTATCTTAAATTAATTCATTTCTATTAATCTATAAGTTGCCACATGGCTCGTGGCTTACTGGTACCTCACATCTCGTTTGTCATGCCGGCGGCTGGCAGCGTCTCTCTGACTCAGCCTTCCTGTTCCCACAATTCTCTTCTCTGCTTGTCCCGCCTATACTTCCTGCCTGGCTACTGGCCAATCAGCATTTTATTTATACAGAGCAATATCCACAGTACTTCCCCTTTTCTTTTTTTTTTCAAAAAATTTCACCAATAGAACAATAGAAAAGATATGTTTTCAAACAACTATCATTTAAAAGGGGATTTTTTCCCCAGCACTCAGGAGGCAGAGCCAGGCGAATCTCTATGAGTTCAAGGCCAGCCGGGTCTACAGAGCAAGATCCAGGATAGCCAGAACTACACAGAGAAACCCTGTCTTGAAAAATACACAACAAAAAAAGTGGGGTGATTTTTTTTAAAGGATTTCTTTAGTTGTATGTATACATATGTGATTAGGTGCACAAAAGTATGGGAGCCTTCAGAGGCCAGAAGAGGACAAGCAATTCCCTGGGCTAGAGTTAAATAATGTGAACCATTGGACAGGGGTACTTTGAACTGAATCTTGAGTTCTCTGCAAGAGCAGTTTATGCTTTTAAACACTGAGCCATCTCTCCATCCTGAGAAAGTAAAATTTTTTGTTTGTTTATTATTTATTTATTTTGACATAAATGTCTGAAAATATTTAAATACTGCGCTAGCTAGTTTTATGTCAACTTGACACAAGCTTTACTAAACTGAGAGGAGGGAACCTCAACTCAAAAAAAAAAAATGTATCCTCAAGGTCACACTGTCGGCATGCCTGGAGAGCATTTTCTTAATTAGTGATCGAAGTGGAAGGGCCCGGCCCATTGTAGATGGTGCCTTCTCCGGGTTGGTAGTCCTGGGTTCTGTAATAAAACGGAGCAAGCCATGAAGAGCAAGACAATAAGCAGCACCCCTCCATGGCCTCTGCATCAGCTCCTGCCTTCAGGAGCTGTTTGAGTTCCTGTCTTGTTTGAGTTCCTATCCTGACTTCCTTGGATGACAAACAGTGATGCAGAGTTCTCTGCAAGAGCAGTTTATGCAATTACAATGATGCAGACGTGTCAGCCAACTGAACTCTTTCCTCCCCACTGTTTTGTTTCGTTTTTGTTATTTTGGTCATTGTGTTTCACTGCAACAATAGTAACCTTAACTAGGATAATTGCTGTTTAAAGGAAAGACAGGATGATATGACATGCTTGCAGGCACAGGGTTTCAGGAGTCAAGCTAACCAAACCTGTACTTAGTCAGCATGACTAATTAAACCATGCTAGGGTCCAGGGGCTGCAGAAGGTGTTTATAAAATCGTTTACAGTATCAACAATGGACAAGAGGCTTGCTGGCTGTTGGTCTTTCGTATATTGTCAGATGAAGAATGCTGGCTGCACATTGGAACCACAATTTTTATCTCTAGGGCCCAGTTAGTTCTCCATCTCCAACTGCCCAGTAAAGAAGCAGGCAGATGCCACCCAGAACAGAGTGTGCTAGCTTGGCTTCCAACCAACTTTCTCAATCTAAAGCAAAGCCATCCTAAAGAGTGCAATAAAGAACCGGAATAAAGCCACAAGGTAATTGCCAGGGCCTTCTCTCCCCTTCTCCCTCTGATAGGGAGATAGTTCTACAAGAATATCCAAGGATAAATGAGGGCCAAGAAAGTGGTGGCAATATCGGTGGCAGAACTTTTAGATTCCTAACAGAATTCTACCTTTGTTCTTAGCACCTGCTTCAATATGATGTGGATATGAATGGTAGGGAACTGGCAGAAGAGGTAACCATAAATCAGGCTCCTCATGGTGTGTGGGGCATGCAATCTGGATGTTCCCATGCTGTTCAAGAGGGTCCTCAACAGATATTCATACTATTACTGTGATCACTCAGAATGATGCTTGTCTATTCACAAGCCCTGAGCCCTATCAGAGTAGGCTTTGTACTGTACATGAAGTCTATACTAACTACACCTCTTCTCTTCCAGAAGTGCTAAACTTTCTCACAAGCACTTGATGTCTTCAACATTCATACATTAGGTAGATGGAAATGGTATTTTACTGTTTAAAATTCTGTTTCAGCATCCTACAAGGGCCGTATTAGGCCAACTTAGTGGCAATACAGTTTCTATGAATTAACCAACCAGGTCAATTATCATATTCACTTGTGTAACCATCATAATTCTGAGAACAACGCTACTACTATGTGTTCATTTTACCAATGATATAACGTAAGTGTTGAATATTTTAACAAAGATCATTCCAGTGACTTGTACACAAAAGTAGGGAAGTTGGCTTTTAATCCAATATCCTATATTGTCAGAGAAGTGATGTGAGAAGAAAATAATAAACAACATGAGTAGAAGAGAGATACTAAAAGTGATTGAAGCTGAAAACAGAACCGCATGAGATGGCAGAGGAGTCTACAAGCTGGGATCCGAATAGCCTAGCAGGGATTTGAAAGTTTCCTAGAGAAAGGTCTAGAAGAAACAGAGGCGCGCTATGATGAATTCCAACGGCACAAGGCTCTGGTCTCCACTCAGCCTCACGTGATGGCTCTGGATAGGCGAAGGGAACTTCATGGCAGTAATTTCTGTGGACAAAATAGACAAGAAGAGTTCTCCTGGGGCAGTGCCTGGGTACAAGGCAAGCACAGTCCTGAATACTGCAGAGAATGTTTAATGGAAATGAGCTAATTCTACCGCAAAAGTGGCCCTGAAGTTAAATATTTCACAACAGTTAAAAGGTTTGTTTATTTATTTATTCACTAGTTTTCAGTGGCCAGCTAACTACTCCTAATGAAGCAGCACACAAAGCTAGTGCAAGAAAAGCAACTTGTTATATGTACTTTCATGTGAGATTCCACATGAAATTTTCACACTTATGCCACTCATTATTCCCAGATTCTGACCAGCACCCAAATTACACCTCCAAGTTCATTCATCAGTTAGTGACAAATAGGACCAGCAACTTGGTATTCTTATTTTTACAATTACTAGGCAATTTCTCCTCTCACTCATCAATATATTAAATTGTGTGTTCAGTGAACTTTTTAAAGGACAGAGATTTTTTTTTTCTAACAGCTTTTTACACTTTTTTTCATCTATGCTGGCATTTTAAAAACTAAAAGAGAATCATGCAGAGAAGAGTTCATTTTAAATGCATGAAAAGGCAGGTAACACATGGAAAGAGTGAAAATTTAAAGCGCTTTGAACATTTAAAAAGAGGGAGAAATGATCATGTTTATTTTGGATTCCGCCTAAGATACAGACTTAATCTTTTTCTTTCTTTAGATAGCCACTTGTATCTGGATGCATTAAGCTCTCCAATTAACAGGTAGACAGCAAACATTTCAAAATAAGGAAGATGAAATAGAAGCAAAGGCATGTTTATTCCTAGTCAGTATTTTCTGTGTTTCTTCAGTCTTTAACTGCATGCAGGGAAATTGATACACCACATATTGTTATCGCTTTCTGAACATGGAAAGGTTGTGGCACACGGGCAACTCTGGGGCTTTATGATTTATTGCTTTACCACTTTTAGTGCCATCTCTGTTCATCCTCAAATCCAGGGCAGGATGGAGGACATATTCAAAGGACAACATTTTCTGGATTTCCTTTGTAAAGGGCAAAGCACTTAAGCATTTTCGCCATGTGAAGCACTTACCTTTTAGCTCACTGTAGTGAACAACATTTAGACCTGCTTTTCAGTTCTCTTCAGTATGGGAGAGTACAAATTCCCTGATCGCAATCAATTTTTGCATTTCTTACTTTCCTGGAAACTGGAGCCATTTTAATCGATGTTCTTCTTTTAAGGGAATTGTGGTTTTCGTACACAAGACATGCATTGTGTGTGTGTGTGTATGTGTGTGTGTGTGTGTGTGTGTGTGTGTGTGTGTGTGTGTGTGTGTGTGTAAAGAGAGAGACAGAGCACACTATGGTAGAACTACCTAAAACTGTACTTTTGCACGTCATCAGAATTTAGTACCACACCTAAAGAATCAAATCCTAGGCGTCACTCTCACTGCAAGGGGCCAGTGTGCTCATGGACACAGTCACCCAGAATCACAGATACAGTGCACAATTTTAGTAAACGTCCACCGCTGAATTTAAAATACATCCAAGTGCCTACTCCCGAGACTAGATTGAAATTCCTCTATTTTACTTTCAATGAAACTAAAAATGGCTGTAGATTCTGATATAGGCACCTGCTTAAGTACTGAAATTTTGGTGAGTTTTCTCATGTTTAGCCTCAAGCCCTTAATCATTCTTTGTAATAACAAACTATACAGCTCAGTTGTTCCTTTCCATGCTTTCTATGACAGGGATTGACAGCCATTTCTTTACCGGGGACCAAACAGTAAACGTTTGAGTTTTGTGGGTCCTAGAGTCTGTTTTGTGGGCCCCAGAGTCTGTTTTGTAAGTCCTAGTGTCTGGATTTATCCAACTATGAGGTCACTTTTACTCAAAAGCACCCATAAATAACATGTAGAGAAATGTGTACTGGTCCTTCAATAAAACCGTATTCGTTAAGGATTTCCAAACTTAAAAATTTCTAAAACCTCTGACAAGGAAAGAAACTGCAAGCCCATATCTACACCAAACAAAAATAAGAGGAGCCTGAACAAAATACAAGCATTCAAATTTAGCTTTACACTAGAAAAGATGATTTACTATGAAGAAATCCCGGAGGTGTAATGCTGGTCCAACACACACAAATTAATAAGCATGACATAGCACAATAACCAAATAAAGGCACAGGCATGCAAACAAAAGCATTTGACAAAATTTAATATCCCTTCATGAGAAAAGTCTCTCAAATTAGTTATGATTGTGGATCAAAATATTGTAACGATACTTGCTACACAGTCTTATTAATAAAAAACTCAGAGCCAGATATTGGGGTAAATTCTGAAAGATCAGAGAAGCAGAACAAGCCACAGCTAACCTCACCTGGGCAACTCCTCAACTGATCCTGTTTCCACGAATCCTCAGACTGAAAGCCTCTGAGTCCTCACCCAAATGGATCTCAGCTGAATTGCTCAAAAAGCTAAAAGCTTAAAAGTCTCTAGTTCCAGGGGACTGGACCTACCTGGACTGAGTCTACCAGGTTGATCTCAGTCTGAGGGGAAGGCTTTGCCCTGGAGGAGATGGGAATGGGGGGCGGGCTGGGGGGGAGGTGAGGAGGGGCGGGAGGGGGGAGAACAAGGGAATCCGTGGCTGATATGTAGAACTGAATTGTATTGCAAAATAAAAAAAAAAAAAGTCTCTAGTTCCTAGTCCTTGGGCCTTATATACATTTCTGCTTCCTGCCCTCACTGTCTGGGATTAAAGGCATGTGTCTTTCCCAAGCAAGACATGAGATCTCAAGTCCTGGGATTAAAAGCATGTGCCACCACGCCTGGCTCTGTTCCTAGTGAGGCCTTGAGCTCACAGAGATCCAGAAGGATCTCTCTGGATCTCTGCCTCCCTAGTGATAGAATTAAAGGTGTGTGTGTGACCACTGTCTGGCCTCTTTGTCTCAACTAGTGGCTGTTCTGTTCTCGGACCTCAGATAAGTTTATTAGGGTGCACAATATATCAACCACAAAATATAGCCATACGTGGTGAATCCGTACATGACCTCCTCAACAGATGTAAGTTGAGAGTTTATCCTCAGAGATCTAAAATAAGACAATTATGTCCCTCCTTCACTATTTCTTTTTAAAACACTAGCAAGTTCCAGCCATACAAATTATTCAAGGAAAAAATTAAATGGCAACCAAATTGGAAATAAAATTGATTGCCCATTGGCTGATGATAAGATTTCCTACAGCTCAAGCTCTAGAGACTCTGCTGTAAAATTTTAGAATTAATAAAACAACACAGGAAATTTGCAGAATACAAAAGCAAGACATAAATCAGGCAGTGATGGTGCCAACTTTAATCCCAGCACTCTGGGGGCAGAGGGAGGTGGATCTCTTAAGATCCAGGACAGACTGGTCTACAGAGCAAGTTCCAGGACAGTCAGGGCTACAAAGAGAAACCCTGCCTTGAAAAACAAAAACAGAAAAGAAACATATAAAATATAGTAAAATTCCTACACATTAATATCAAAATATTTGATGTCATAAAAATGATCCACTTAAAATGACCACAAAATAAT
This sequence comes from Peromyscus californicus insignis, assembly GCF_007827085.1. NCBI lineage: Eukaryota > Metazoa > Chordata > Mammalia > Rodentia > Cricetidae > Peromyscus > Peromyscus californicus. Next base: position 44,000,684 of record NW_026294491.1, on the reverse strand, counting down.
TAGAAATAAACTTAAACAAAGAGCTGAAATATCTCTGCAATAAAAACTATGAAATATTGATTAAAAAATGAAGAAGATACAAATTCATGGGGGAAACCTAATTTTCATAGATTAAAAGAATTACTATTGAGATTTCCAATTTACTCAAAATGATCTACAGACTGTGTAAAATACTTATCAGAATACTAATGTGACTTATAGGAGCTGAAAAAAAATTCTTAAAATTTGTGCAGAACCCCAAAAGATTCCAAACTGTCAAAGAAATCTTGAGCAAAAAGAAGAAAGTTGGATGCACCATAGACTGTACTAGCCAAAACAGCAAAGTACTGGTATAAAATTAGACCCATAGACCAGTGTAATGAACAAATAGACCAGAAATAAAAACCCTGATTTTAAGGCTGATAGATGTTTAATGAAAGTTCTAAGGACAGTGGAGAAATGATGGCTTCTACAATAAAAACCATTTGAGGAAACTAGATTTGCACACACATAAAAATCAAACTCAACTCTTAACTCCCATGATATATAAAAGCTAACTCAAAATGAGTCAACATCTTAAACATAAGACTTCAAACACACATAGTGCTGTAATGTTAAGCCGTCAGAGAGGGCATTTGTCATTTGGAACAATGTGGAGAAAACTGGAGGAGTCTGTGTTAAGTAAAACACCACAGGTACATAAAGGAAAGTGTTGTATTACCTCACCCGTGGACTTCTAGAGCTGATTTCACAGTAGAGCGGATAGTGGTTCCCAGAAGCCTGAGTGGTTGGGGGAAGAGAGAGTAATTTTGGTTCAACGATTTATAAATACAATTGCATTATGAGAATAAATTCAAGAGATCAGTTGTGTGTAGTATGTGACAATATCTTGCACCGTTGTAATTACTGAGGATTTTCTCTACGTAGGAATAACTATATGAGGTAATGCACTGACCAAGTAGCAAGATTTTACCATTTCACCATGCATATACACTTAAAAACACCATGTTGTACATAAGTACATAGACTATATGTTACCTTAAAGAAAAATATTAAAACATTGAAAAATAGAGCAAAGTAAAAATTTGGAAAACAGTTTTAAATTATAGGAAATAAAACTATAATAATGTTTGAAAATCAGTAGACCCATTCCAAATGTCACAAGTTGTAAAATCTGGTCCTAATACTTCTTTTTTTTTCTTTATTAAGAAATTTTTTTTATTCATTTTAAATACCAACCACAGATCTCCCTCTCATCCTTCCTCTCGATCAACCCCCAGCCTTCCCCCTCCCCCAACTCATCCCCCATACCCTCTTCTGAAAACATAAGTCCTCCCACGGGGAGTAAGCAAAGCCTTGTATATTCAGTTGAGGCAGGTCCAAGCCCCTCTCCCCTGCATAAAGGCTGAGTAAGGTGTCCCACCATAGGTAATGGGCTCCAAAATGCCTGCTCTTGCACCAGGGATAGATCCCTTAAACAGACCAAGCTATACTACTGTCTCACTTATGCAGAGAGCCTAGTCCTGTCCCATGGAGGCTCCACAACTGTTGTTCTAAAGTTCATGAGTTCCCACCAGTTTGATTCAGTTGTCTCTGTAGGTTTCCCCATCATGGTCTTGATGCTCCTTGCTCATACAATTCCTGGGAAAGGGAAATAGATGAGATCTCTATGAGTAAACTGGGGATGGGTGGGCAATAGAGGGTAGGGGATGGAGGATGCTCCACATCCTCTCAAACATAAGCTGTCCTCAGTGTTTTTTTTATCTTAGCCATTCTGACACCCATCTAGTGTTTCTTAGAACCGTTTTTGGAGATCACCAACTTTCGTCAGATTGAATACTGAGTCCTCAAAATAATGGGTCCTCAAAGATGCAGAGTAAATGAAAACGTGTTTCCACCACAATTGTGCATGTACATTGCATTTCAGTGAGTTCTGCCCCTCTCCCACCTTCCCATGGCAACCAGGTCTAGGGCCTCTTCCACCTATCGCAAACTTTATTTATTTGTTTATTTATTTGTTTATTTATTTATTTATTTATTTATTTATTTATTTATTTATTTATTGGTTTTTCGAGACAAGGTTTCCCTGTGTAGTTTTGTAGTTTTGGTGCCTGTCCTGGATCTTGCTCTGTAGACCAGGCTGGCCTCGAACTCACAGAGATCTGCCTGGCTCAACCTCCAGAGTACTAGATTTAAAGGCAAGTGCCACCGCCACCACCACCCAGCTCACCTCTCACAAACTTTGAAAGAGCAGAACAGACAATAACAAAGAAAATTTTCATGAAAATACCAAAATATAGCTGGTTTGAACTTCCAATTTATACACTGATAATTACAGAATAAAACTCTAGTGTCAAAATAGACTTCCTAACTTAGAAAATCTGATAAGATATTTCCAATTTAAAGTTTGCAAGATTGATGTTACCATATGCCTGTCTTAGCCTTCTTCTTTGCTGTTTTAGATAAACTGAGTGATGTTAAAAAAAATAGAAAATACAGAAGATAAACTATAAACTTTACAAAAACTTTGAAAGTAAATGTGATTGTTTTCTACTTCCTCTTCTATATCTAGACCATATTACCAAAAAAAAAAACCCTTAAATAACCAACAGAAATGTCTTTCCTAACATTTTTCCTAGAAAACTTATGTATAACAACAACATTGAATATAATTCTATTCAAGAACTTCTTCCCTTTTATTTTTCCAGTGCAATGAGGCTTGATAAGACGAATGTAAACCTGAGACCCTACTATATCCACATTAAATTTACATTCTGTAATCAAATTCTTAAAACTTTAGGTAAGACCAAGTAATGAATTGTATCTGAATTTTATTGATCAATTGAAATAAATAAATAACAAGAAAATTTGAAATTGTGAAACACCCTAGAATAACGAAATCTGTAACTTTTAAAGTTTTTTTCCTTGAGGCCTTAGGCTCTGCCTCACAACATGATGCTGACATATCTGTGTCATAAGTAAACTTCATGGCAACATACTTTATTATTAAAACAATGGCACATTTATATTACTGTTAAAATATACTTTAATGCCCAAAAACATATTTTTATCTCAGCTAGTTTCCAATATGTTTGCACAAATTCCGAAAATCACAAACTCAAAATTTCTTGCCAGAAAATCTAGTTGAAGTAGAATTACTCATAGATAAAATTTCTAACTTAGAAAATCCATCTCTTTAATATCTCCAAATATTTTAATTGAAATAAACTTTTTCTGAGTTTATTCTTACACTGTTATTTTAATGCCTTTAACAAACATTTCTTTATATCGCAGTAGTTCTACTCTTCAACGTTTTCTCAAAGACAAGGAAAGTCCCCTAGCAATCTCTGCTGTGGGATGTTCTGTATGGCAAATGTGTTGCTGGTTAGTCAATAAATAAAACGCTGATTGGCCATTGGCTAGGCAGGAAGTGTAGGCGGGACAAGGAGGAGAATAAAGCTGGGAAGTGGAAGGCTGAGTCAGAGAGACACTGCCAGCCGCCAAGATGACAAACAGCATGTGAAGATGCTGGTAAGCCCCGAGCCACGTGTCAAGGTATAGATTAATAGAAATGGATTAATTTAAGCTGTAAGAACAGTTAGCAAGAAGCCTGCCACGGCCATACAGTTTGTAACCAAAAAAAAAAAAAAAAAAAAAAAAAAAGGTGATATATACAGTTATAGAAACAAATACATAGTTTTAAAAAATAAACTCTTTAAAGAGACAGTAAAATTAATATAAAATATAAGCCACGTGAAGATGAATATTACACAGAGAATCTGGATTGTGTTGTCTTTGGGATTTTTAACTGCAGAAAAACATTTGATCATAAAAGATGTTGAGTTAAACAAATATGTATATTTTAAAGATACCATGACTTCACAATTTGAATATAAGGATATGTTGCTTTGGAAAGGAGACTCTGCTTTTGTTCCCACAGAAAGGCAAAGGCTATGGATTTGTTCCAGATTAAGATACACCAGATTTGACCAGCCAAGACCCCCTGAAAGGTCTCCGATGACACCATGGCCCAGATGATTCAACATCCAGAATGGTTTCAAGGCAACTGGCTCAGACGATACAGCCTCACGGACTACTCCATGATCCTAAAATTTTCTTTGTGTCCCCATAAGAAACAGCACCCCCCTCCAGCAGGAAGTAGTAAGAGAAGCTACGCCCAAATTCCCAAATTATATGTAATTTTACTTTGTTAAGGTTAAAACCTTCCTTTTTGAAAAAAAAAAGGGGGGAAGTGCTGTGGAATGTTCTGTATGGCAAATGTGTTGCTCTGATTGGTCAATAAATAAAACGCTGATTGGCCATTGGCTAGGCAGGAAGTGTAGGTGGGACAAGGAGGAGAATAAAGCTGGGAAGTAGAAGGCTGAGTCAGAGAGACACTGCCAGCCGCCATGATGAGAAACAGTATGTGAAGATGCCGGTAAGCCACGAGCCATGTGGCAAGGTATAGATTAATGGAAATGGATTAATTTAAGCTGTAAGAACAGTTAGCAAGAAGCCTGCCACGGCCATACAGTTTGTAACCAATATAAGTCTCTGTGTTTATTTGGTTGGGTTTGAGCGGCTGTGGGACTGGCAGGTGAGAGAGATTTGTCCTGACTGTGGGCCAGGCAGGAAAACTCTAGCTACAAATCTCCATTATCATATTTGCTCTCCCCAATCTTCCCTGGTATCACTAACCTCTCACACAAACTTCTGAACTCTAAACTGTGAGGTATCTTTCTCACACCACAGAGTCAATCTGACTGCCATAGTTGTCATCTGAGGTCCATGATGATTTGGATGTAGTGAGAGCATCAACATCTTGCTCATCATAGCTATTTTTCCACCTAGGCAATAAGATAAACAGGAAGACCCGTTTTTCTTCTTGTCAGGAAGGCAATTTCAAGTAAAAATGGCCCTGCTTTGGGTGAGAAGCACTTGTCCCTTCTTAATTTCAATTTCTTTGCCTGTAATGTGAGAGAAATAGTTTGTTCCCAGTATGGGGATTAAACTTAGGACCATGCCCATGCTAGATAAGAACTCTTCCCTGAACTGTATGCTGTATCTCACCAGATTTTCTTTCTTTCTTTCTTTCTTTCTTTCTTTCTTTCTTTCTTTCTTTCTTTCTTTCTTTTTTTCTTTCTTTCTTTCTTTCTTTTTTGAAATAGGATCTTATTATTTTGCCCAGACTGACCTCAATCTAGTGATCTTCCTCTCTGAATCTCCCAAGGATCTGGCATTGCCAGCATGTGCCACTGAACCCACAGTGAATAATAATTTCTGTTTTACAAAATTAGGTGCTAATGAGCATACCTTTAAAGTTTATTTCAGCTCTAAGAACAGAGTACATAATCAATTAAATACTTGTTATTAATATTAAGGGGATATATGAAATTTCATTTTAATATATAGAAAACAGATAATACTTGCAATTTCATATAGCTTGGTAATATAGTTTCATCCCCCAATAATTAGGAGGGTAGCTGTCATATTATTTTGTATATGTTTATATTGAAATGATGAAACAAAGGTTAAAACCAATGCTCCCTGTAGAAATAAACTAATACCAAAGGCTTTTGTTGCAAGTTTGACTCTGAAATGTTTCCAACAGACTCATTTAAAGACCTTGTGACTGCCTAAAAGGGCTAGATTAGCGAGTTCTAATCTCATCAACAGATTATGATAAAACAATGTCATCATTGGGAGATGTTAAGAATAGGAAGTGAGGCCATAATAGAGGCTATCTGTCTGTCCCGGGTGATATGTCCCACAGAGATATGCTTTTCAGCTCCCTCTTTTCATTTTTTTTTAAAATCAGATTCTTGTCTCTCTTCTCTGAATCTTATCTTTTAGGAGGCGACCAGCATCCGCCACTACACATTCCCACAGCTGTGACGCTGAGCCTCATCGCATTGGAAAAGCTAAACTCAGCTGAACCTATGAACAAAATAAATCTCTCGACCTTTGACATTGTTTATGGCAGGGGTTTGCAACAAGATGTCACACAGTATTGTTCTACAAGAAGGATGTGAAAGAAAAAAAACGAAAGGCAGAGATTTCATTGTGCCTCGGGTATTTATTTCACAATTAGGCTTATGAGCCTTTTCAGATGAAGAAGCAGACAGAGAGCTATGAGATCATATTTTCTCTCAAAATGTTATATTAATATATGTTATACTTTATTCATGTGTGGTGAGTAAGATTATTAATGAAGTATCAGGTTATTAAAAACTTGGATTAGCTATTTATAATACTAGAAATAATGTTATTAGTTGCTTTTTTATTGTGAAAAATAAAATTACCATCTTGTTATTTTTAAATATATAATACAGCAATATGAACAATATAACCATTGCTTGTAAAAGCCTGTTCAGCTAAGGCTTATCTGTATGTGACTTCCACAAAAACATCAGTAGATTAATAGGCCAAATTTAATACATTTGATAAGTGTTCAAAACTTCAGCTATATCTGTCTATTAAAAAGAATGAAAGAAATTTCTCTTTGCAGAAAATAATAGTTATAGTTATTGAATCACAAATAATAGACATTCAAAAATTAACCAAAGAAACACACCAAAAGTTATTCTATGCTTCCCCAGGATCAGGACAGGCTATTGAATTCTCCATGTGAATATCTACATGACTCCACCAATGCCCTCATTGCAAACCCAAAGAACTAACAACTTATCAAATCCAACCAGCTGTTCTCTAACTGATCTTTAGAGACGACTCCTGTTAAATGTACTGTACTTTTCCTGACAAGAAAACTCATAACCATCAGTGACTCTGTCTAGAATGTCTGAGGAAATTCCATGGTAGAATCTATTCAATCAACAACGAATATATTGCTATTTCTAAAAACTCTAGGAACCACGGCAATACAGACTCCACTTTTCCTTGGCAGTTGAATCAGGTCAAATTCCAATCAAAAGGAGTCCGTATTTCCTCTTAGTAACTATCATAATAACAAAGTAAATGAAACTTTAAGAATTGTCAGTCATATGAACAAATAATATATTTAAAAGAATATTTTGTCTAACTTAAGGTAACTAACTGATGCATTGATTACTTCAATTGTCATCCAGGTATTTGGAAGTTAAATAGAATGAAGTAAATAGTTAAATGACTGAAAAATGTTTTGTTCTGTGAAACCAGCTTTAGGAATAAGAACTAGTCCTTGATTTTCCCTTATTTTTGAGAATTTCATATGTGTATATAATGAAATATGATCATACCTAACCCTATGTCTTCCTTCCAACTGCTCTCATGTCACACCAACAAACCACCTCCCAATTTCACATCATTTTACTACTACCATTACCCACGTAGTCCAGCCTACCCCCAATTGTTACATCTACAACACAACCTCTACACCTAAGGCTCAGGAAACATCATGGAAAAGGGGTGGAAAGATGGAAAAGTCAGAGGACCAATGTTGCTGGATGGTTTCTCCAGTCTAACCTAGCCCCACGGTCCCACAGTTCCTTATAAAATAACCACTCAGATCTTGCACAGCCTTGGTGCAGAGGGGAGGGGCTTGGACCTGCCTCAACTGAATGTGCCAGGCTCTGCTGACTCCCCATGGGAGACCTTGACCTGGAGAAGGTGGGAATGGGGGTGGGTTGGTGTGTAAAACGAATAGAAAATTTCTTAATAATAATAATTTTTAAAAAGCTAAAACAAAAAACACTCAGAGGCTTAATATTATTTACAAACTGTATGGTCTATGGCAGACTTCTTGCTAACTAGCCCTTTCATCTTAAATTAACCCATTTCTATTAATCTATGCTTTGTCATGTGTCCATGACATTACCAGTCGGCTTGCATCTTGCTTCTCATTGGGCAGCAGCTAGGCATCTCTCTCTCTCCTCTCCTTTCTTCTTCCCCATATAGCTGCTTGGATCTCCTGCCTGCCTCTAAGCTGCCTTGCCATAGGCCAATGCAGCTTTATTTATCAACCAATCAGAGCAACACATATTCACAGCATATAGAAAGACATCCCACAGCAGACCAAGACATGAGCTGTGTGATTATTTCTGTATAGACTATACTATAGAGAGTTTAAATCATCACTAATCAGAAAAGTTCATTTTGATCTCAAACACATTAGAGTTCATTTTCATTGTTTTTTCAGTTTTCCTCAGACAAATTTAAATTTCCCTGAGTTCCTAGATTAGGATTTAAGTATTTATATTATTAATGGCTCCATACAGTATTAGAAAATGAAATGCCACATTCCAGCTCACCTGAACCAATGGAATACCATTCAATAAATTAAACTCTTGTGTGCTCTGAAGCAAGCATGTAATCCATAGTGAGTATGTGACCTAATTACTGATTTCAAAATGAGGTGAAAACTCAGAAATAATGACAGATAGGAATTTCTGGTAAATCCATAGCAACCTACAATCTCATCTGCATGTGTGTAATTGTTCATTGTTTAAGGCTGGCCAAGGACTCTCATTCATTGACTATGATCCTGTTAAGTTGTCCCCAATGGGAGAATATTAATCAAAGCCTCAGTTCTTCATTAGAAATATATAATACTGGGCCTATCTTTTTTTCTGTGAATGTTTCCTATTTTTACATTTCTTAAAAAAAATCCATCTTGGTTGAAAATAGCAATTCCACAATAGAATGAATTGTACATTTTTGTGATACATACTCAAATACATTACATTTGTCTGAATTTCTATTAATATTCATGACATTTTTGCACTATTTGTTTTCTAGATTGTATTTAATTCCGTTCCCACTTTTCTACTAAATGTAGCTGAGTAAAAAGCCTAAATTGCTATTTTGTGAAGTGCGCTGAAGTGTTAATGTGCAATGTGGTTAAAAATGACTAATGAAAAAGTTAATAGGGCCCTTTTCCACAGTCTGCTTCCCAAGATGCTCCATCACATGCTACACTTTTGCTGCTCTTCTTCGATTCAGGCATTACCCAGATATATGTGTCACGATCGTCCTTGGAAAATCCGTAGGCTAGAATATAGCAACTAAGGCAGTATGAAACCAAATTTCAAAATTTCAGCCGTTCTGCCACTGACTCAATGGGCTGACTCCGCCTGCATCCTATATTCATCTGAGGCTCTGTGCTTCCAAAATGCAGTGCTTTTACTCATCTAGCATCCCAATATTCCCTTTGTCCTATATCGTACATCACAGTTACTGAGAATACTTGGTAGAATTGATTTTGAGTTTAGAATGCCTTGAATCCAAATTCCAACTTCACCATTGTTCTTTAAGTAGTAGCCTTCTCTAAAGTACTCAACTCAAATGTCTTTATCTACAGAACTTAGTTAATAATTATTATGCCATAGAATAAATATACTCTTGCAAGCGAAACATTAACAGCACCCTAAGTCACTTATATAGTCTCCTCCACCAGACCTTATAAACAAATCAGGCCCTAGCTCTATTACCCCAAAGCCTAAAAATCTCTTAAAGTGCCCCTACCTCTTCTTCCCCACTGGGATGCCTTGTACTGGACTTCAGCTCACTTGCTTCATTTCTCTGTCCTTCCCAACACTATCCTTTCCTTAATTCTAACCCTCTTCAAGCCATCTTCCACAAGACCCCAGAGTAATGTCACCACATTAAAAACCTATTTTAAAATTCATGAAAAATAAACTATTATCCCCATGAATTCCAAGAAATTTCAAAATTTTGATTATTTTAAATATACTTCTAGCAATTTCCACACTCTATTGTTTAAAAAGTAAAATATGTGAAGTTTTGTGGTACTTTAAAAAAAACTACAACTTAAGGGTAATATGCCAGGAAATTTAAAACTCTGAGACACTTGCTTTTTCTTATTATATGTCATTTTTCTAAAATGTATCATTGTTGATGAGTAAATGTACTTTGTTTTAATTTTTTAAGTCAGATTAAAAAAAAAGAATTCTGATTCCAATTGCCTACACACAGCCTCTTTTATTGGATTTTAGGTCAAGAACAGCTTTATCTCCCCTTGTTCCCATTCTCCACAACCACCTTGGTCCTACATCTTTAAGAGCTTGAGTGTTTGCAGTTTCCTGGTCTAGGACAGCAGAAAACCAACAAGCACCTCCATGTAGATCTAGCATGCTTCTCACTTTCTGTCACCCTGTCATGATCAGAATTTAGGGGGAAGATCAGAATGGGCTATATATGAACTCTCAAGGATACTACTTGGTCATTACAAAGAGAACATGTATAAATCTGAATTCTAGTTCAGAATAGTGTCATACACGTACACATATATGACACTGCCACATCTATTTCTTCTTGTTCATAGGTTTTTTTTGTTATTTTCCCCCTCCCCCACCCCTACCGTTCACAGGTTTTATAACTGTAACTGCTCCTGGTCTCATGACTTGAAATCCTGGCTGGATACTCCTGCTTCCTTTAACTTCTACCACTATAAGTCAGCCCAGCATCACACAGATACTACAATCTTGTCTAGGCTTTGCAGTCACCTAGGTGACTTCTGGCCCCTTGCATTACACCCCAGGCCTAAGAAGGATAACTAGTCTGGAATGTAACCTGAGCACAGTGAAGGAATCCCACAGTAAGTTGGTTCAGTGTGGGCACAAGCTGGGTAACAACCGAACACAAGTAAAGCAGAATCAGGCCAGGCAGCTTGGGGATCCCAGGGAACCTGTGCAAGTCTTATGCCTGCTTGAGCTTTACCTCTTTTACTTCTGCAGTATATATTTCTAGAGACTGTTGTGAAACTGGTCCCTTATAGTAAATCATTAATTCATTAGGAGCTTGTAGCAATCACTGATTTTGTCCTTAATAACTCTTTATCTAATGTTTTTGTTTTAATTTACTTTTCCTTGTTTATTTCTTTAGGAATGCTGACACAGTTTCACTATATAGACCAGATTGCTCCTCACTTAGGGATTATTCCCCTGTCTCAGCACTGAGATTAGAAGCATGTACTACCACATCTGACTTTAATGTATCTATTAATGAACCCTAGATCTGGTTTAATGTTTAACTAAAGGACAATATTATTATAGACTATTGAGTATTAAAGGCACAAGTAATGGTAAAGCATTGGGACTCTAGATCCACTTTTATTTCTATTTACTCTGTTGAATTTGTGTAGACTGAAGTTCCGTTCATCATTGTTCCTGATGAAGAGAGGTACAGATGAACTAAGCCATGCTATGAAAATGTTTGAAATACTGCTATGTTCTGATTTCTTTTCTCAGATACTGCACAGTTGGATATTTGATAAGGTCAAATTTTCTGTAACTGTTGGTCCACTCACAATTCAATATAAACATATTCTAATTCCATCTGCCTTCTAATCATATATTATCTATTGAATTTATATATCTAAAATATGATTCATGATCTTTAAGATCTAGAAAACTTAATTTCTAACATTCCAAATTATTCAATTTATTTTCATTGCTTCTCAGCCTTTGGCTAAGATCAAGTGTAAATTCCATTACTTGTTAATCATTTCTGAATAAAATTAATCTGTGAAGAGTTTTAATGTGAGTTTAAAATACATAAAAAAAAGTTTTGGTAATTCATGAAGGCTTTATGTCCAAGTTTCATATTTTTAAAAAAATCATTAGAATTTATGTCCTATTTTAGAATTTAATTAACCTGATAAGTTATTACTTGCTTATAAATTTATTAACATTCTGTAGCAAATGCAAATATAAAAGCATCCCTTGAACATTTATCTAAAATTTTTTAGAAAAAAAGTCCTTGGTACTTTTCACTTTCATCTGAACTTGGAGAGGTAAAATATTATGTCTTTCAAGAATGCAGCAGGAAGCATTGAATCACTATGAACCTGTTAGGGTGAAAGAATCCTGTTTTCTCTAAAGGAAATGGAATTGGGATAAATATGTACAAATCTAAGAACCATTTTGACTTGATACATGAAAAGTAGAAACAAGAATAATCAGAATTTTAAAGTGGGAAAAATATTTGGATGGGCATTTCTCCAAAGAAAACATATAGATAGTGCTGATATGATAAGAAATTGTAATTTGTTTCCTGGCCCCAGTTTCTGGCACAAAACATCTAAAATTCTTGAAATTACTAGAAAATTAATTTCACTCTTAAAATTAATCAATTACTAGGAAAATAATTTTAATCCTGAAATTATTAGGAACCTCTTTGTTACAATGTGAGGTCTTATCCCAAGATTCTAACATAAAAGCACCTAAGCCTCTGAGGAGAAGGGATAGCCTGGAGATTTAACCAATCGTCAATAGCCAGTGAGTTCATTGATCATCTATCCAGAATGACAACTCCATGGAAACCCCAAACAATATGCTTCTGGTTCAGGGAACATGTTGAGAACCATGGAGGGTAGTGAGCCAGAGACAAAAGGAGCCTCTCTGGGCTTTTCTCATGCTTCTGCCTCTATAGCTCTTCCCATTGACCGCCCCATGATAGTATCCATTACAATATACAAATGGAGAAACTATTTCCCTGAGTTCTTTGTAGTCAAGTCAGACAGGAGTGTGAGTACCTGTGAGTAATCTCTGAACTGATAGGTCATCATAGTAAAGCTCTTTACCTGTAGGATGTACATAAATTCTGGGTGCTTAGTATACAGTTGAGTGAAATTATAGGACTTTCAGCTAGTGTCCCCAGAAAATCAGAGAAGACTTGGTATAGAAACTAGTGTCAGAATTGTTTTAAGTATAGAAGATCCATTTTCCCCCTTAATGGCCATAAAAACACACAAAAAATGATAAAAATCATTAGTCATAAGGCAGGTGTAATTCAAAACCACATGCTATATCATTTCACAGCTACTGAAATAGCAGTAATGTCTTAATGTAAAATTAAAAATATGGGTGGAAATAATCAGAAGTGATTACACATGGAGAATTCTGGTAAGAATATAAAGTGGTATGGCCACTGTAAGAAGCGATGAGATGGTTATCCATAGAGCTAAACAGAACTGCTACATAGCTTATCAATCCACTCTTCAATATGAATGCAAAAGACTAAAAACAAAAACATAAACATACTGGCATGCCAGTGTTCCCTGAAGGATTGTTCCCAGTAGTCAAAAATCTAGGGATGACCTAAGTGTCTGCACAAATGCATTGTGTACATACAAATTGTGTACATGAGTAGATGACATGGACCCAAGATGTTCTGATAAATTCTGATAAATGAACCTTGTAATCGCCATACTAAGAGAATTATCCTATGATTTCACTTTTATTAAACACTAGAAGATGTAAGTTCATAGAGACAGAAATTATATTAGAGATAGTGAGGGGTAAGGAAAGGATAGAATGGTAAATTTCTGCTTAATAGTTAAAATTTTCCATTTAGGGTAATGAAACACTAAGAAATAGAAAATGGTGACAATTAATATAACACAAGTAAAGCATCTACTACCATTGAACTATACACTTGGAAATAAAGTTATTTTATATATGTGGTTTTGGTGTGTGTGTACACATAATTTCTAATAGATGTAAAAAGAATAAATGATTATGTAAATAAGAAATAAGCAGATTGGGGTTGAAGTAGGATGAGACGTATAGATAACCAATTAAGTTTAACATAAATGTGAAAACTTTTATATCTATGCAATATGGCAAAAATCTCTTCAATCATCTCTCCTATATGTAACAAGACCTATGATTTATCCAGTGGTAAGCAAGACTCTAGTTTTACTTTAAAGCATTTTTCTGGGGCTGAAGAGACAGCTCATCAGTTAAGAGCACACACTGCTCTTCAAAGGACACAGCAATGTGTTTTAGCACAGTTGGATGACTCAAAACCACCTCTAACTCCAGCTCCAGTGAATCCCATGCCTTCTGTGGGTACTCCCACACATATGCCATAACACACATGCATGCACACACACACACATAATTTAAAAAATAAACTAGTTTTTCACAATGTGCCTCATTGGCATTATTGTTTTGAGGTGCTGGGCTTCAAATCCAGGGCCTTGCACATGCTAGACAAATTTTTCAGCAGGCTTTTCTGTTTGTCAAGAGTTCGGTGAATCCTTTGTTATTAGGAGCTGTTTTGTGTGTTTCAAGATGCTTAGCAGCATTCCTGACTCTGCCTACCACATGTCAGTACATTCACATGTTCAAACTTAACAAACATTTCCGGACATCACTAAATATCCCCAGGGCAAAATTGCCAGTCTAGAACCAATCCTTTGAGATAATATAAAACCGTGCTGAACCTGGTGTTTGGTTTGAGAAACATGATCAGTGAGGAGTACTCTGTGAGAAAAGAAGTATCCCTTGGAGGATGGACAGCAGAGGGTAGACAATGGGCAAAAGGCCCAGTGGTGGAATAAAACTCTCTTCCAGATGGAGTATTCAAACTGAAGCTGGAGGTTCTTCACAGTCTTTAAATGTGAATTCCTTTGGGTTGGAGAATGGCATGTGTATCTCCAATTCTTCATCTAATATTCCTCTATTCTCAGTGTGCTTTACTGTGTTCTCTATTTTTATTCTGTGCTTGCGCAGTTGAGAAATTCCTTTTTTTTTGCTGGTAAAATGTTAACGGAACCACCCTGTATTCTGACATTTTGGGAGGAGGGAACATGAGAAGAGCAGAATGCTACTAACTTAGGCTATGTGCTAGGAAGGAAAGGAATGCAGTCTTCATATCCTTCCACTTGAGTCTCCCAAATCAATCACTTATATTCAATCTTCCGAAAGCATCTAGTGAGTGCTTGTTTGTTCGTTAGTCAACTATTGCTTTGAGTATTCCTGACCAATATATAGAAATAATAGGAGCTGTTTCTCAGTTCAGAAAATGGGTAAGTGAGAATACTTAACAAGCCAACAGAAAGGGTAATTAATATTCTCTCACTTGTAGAAACAGCTTTTTCTTTTCCTTTACATTTTCAGACTGCAATGAGGACTTTCTTTAGTCATTATAATTCATAATATACAGGAAATCTTTGAAGACACAAAGAATTACTCTGTCTTTCCACAATGCCACCATCAAGACCTTTCTTTGGAATATATAATGTATGTACATATATATGTGTATATATATATACATATATATTATTGACTTTAGCATGTGTATTTTTCTCACCAACATTAGGACTCTAACATTAGTAGATGATTCAGACTTAAAGAAACCTATGCTGGAAATGTTTTCTATATTGTGTATTAACAAAACATCTACAGTTAGTAAAATTCCTTGAGTATCAGTGTTTATTCTAATCAAAGATTGTGAGTACTGCGGTGGGATGTCCTGTATGCTGTAAATATATGTTGCTATGATTGACTGATAAATAAAATGCTGATTGGCCAGTAGCCAGGCAGGATGAATAGTGTAGGGGGGACAAGGAGGAGGAGAATTCTGGGAAGTGGAAGGCTGAGGCAGGGAGACGCTGCCAGCCACCACGATGAGGAGCAGGATGTAAAGTACCAGTAAGCCACGAGCCTCGTGGCAACTTATAGATTAATAGAAATGGGTTAATTTAAGATGTAAGAACTAGAAAGCAAGAAGCCTGAGCCATTAAGCCGAACAGTTTAAATAATATAAGCGTCTGTGTGTTTATTTGAGTCTGAGTGGCTGCCAGCCCAGGTGGGACTGGAGGTAACTCCAGCTACAGAATACAATCCTTCCTCTAAGAAAAAAATAAATAGAAATTCAAGGAAGAAGATACATTTGACCCTAAAATGCCCTGTAGCAGACGATGCAGGCTCTCGAGTACTTTTCACTATTTGTTTTTTAGTCACCGCCATACATATATATTCACCACCAAAGTCCTAGTGTCGGGAAATAACAAATGTAACTCCCCTAGCACATAATGCTACCAGGAGGCTTTTATTATGCCATCTGAATGGCAATGAATGCAAATACCAGCTTTTAGATGTTTATAATGGGTTTTGCTGATCATATCAGTGTTCCTTATTAAATTAGACTACCCTGTGAAATTCTTTAAGAGAGAACTACGCGACTGCTTTCTGATCTGGCAGTTCTGTGCCCTCTCCACAACTGAGATTCCTGTTGAGCCCCTATCATTCAGATTACTTTCATGTCTCAATACACAACATTCAGTTCTCCTGCCCAGCTGTGTTCAACTTTCACTATTGAACATTACTTGTGTTTAAACATTTGCCTCTTAATTTTAACATTATTTCATCTGTTTGGAAGGATGAATTGTTTTTTCTGTATTTGTCTTCACTAAGCTAAGACTTTGAAAGCTTACAGCAATAGAAATGTATTCACTCATTTTTCTAGAAGCCAGAAGCCTGCATTCATGTATGTCTGTGTGTGTTGGTAGGCCACACCCCTTCCAGCAGCTGGGAAGTAAAGTGCATTACGTACAGCATTCTTTAGCATTCTTTGGCTTACTCTATTTCCTAGTGTCTGTCTCCTGCTCTTCTATGTGAGTCTCAAATCTCTCTTTTCTTCTGGCCCTCTTTTATAAAGACACTTGCGGTGACATTTAGGACACAGCATGATAGCCTCACCTCAGACTTCTTAACCACGTTTACAAAGACACACTTTTTAAAATAAGGTCACATTTACACATTCTAAGATTATGATGCTGGAATATCCTGGTAGCTTCATTTTTCTAACATATGCTGCCTGTCAGCTCATGAAAACCAGAAACATTTAAAAAAAAAAAAAAAAGATCCAGTTACAATTGAGAGATCACTTCAAGATGTTCACAAATTTGTCATACTTAACATGGTTCTTAAAACATTGGTTCTTTCACAAAATAACATGCAAGTAAAATATATTATGTATATATACATACATATATATATATATATATATATATATATAATAAAATAAGGGGAAAGACAAAAAGAAATAAATAAACTAAGGCACTAAACATAGAAAGTGACATCATTTTCCTAGAACATGTTCTCATGGACCCAGCCTGGTTTGTAAACTATATAAATATTACATCTGTATGTTTATTTACTTTCCTATAAATAATTGCATGTAATTTATGTTTTCAGAGATCATTACACACACACACACACACACAGATCCCAATGTTTTCTCAGGACTAACTAAGTGGCAAAAAAAAAAAAAATAGTGCCAATGTTTACACACACAGCATGGTTAGAAATCAAATAGGGTAGTTGGCTGGGTCACAGATCCATGAACTCTCACATTATGTCTCACGCAAAATAATTGTGCTCTGGGTCATATGCAGAGAGTATAGGGGCCTATTAGAGGATTGCATAAAAAAAAAAAAAGCTCCTTTGTATACTAGGAAACACTGTGAGGTATAAGTGACTTGGCCAAAAATCACATATTATTAACCAGGTAGATCAGATTTGAGTCTGTCATCAGGAGTACTTGACTGCTCACTATACCTCAGTAATGAACCGATATGCTAGAGAAACATTATTTCACACACAGAGAGAAGCTAGGTTTGCCCTTGGCTATGGTAATGACAGGTAACAAGTATAGGGAGAGGGAATGGTCCAGCTGGCGTGAGTGGGTCACAGAAAACCCTTCTTCACTGACTTCGGTTCAGAAAACACAGATTTCGCTTGCATTATGCATCAGACACGGTTCTCACTGCAGAGGCTGCTACAGAGAATCAGAGGCAGGGACACTGAGGAGCAGGAGGCCAGGGAGAAGCAGAGTTAGAAATATGGAGTAACATAATAGGACCTGACGTATCCATTACTTTTCTGATTGTTGCAACAAAACACCAGACAAAAACAATTTAAGAAAGGAAAGGTTTATTTTGGCTCAAATTTCTAGGCTGGACTCTATCGTGGTGGGGACGTCATAGTAACAGTAGCTTGGGGGCATCTCTTCACCTTGCATCCGTACAGGAAGCACTGAGGGATGGATGCTGCTGCTTGGTTCCTGTGGTGATATTTTATTTGTGCTGAAATGTGGCTATATTTTATTTGTATGTTAATAAATAAAGTTTGCCTGGAGATCAGAGGAAATAGCAAGCTGTTTTAAGTAAACACAAAGGTCAGGCAGTGTTAGCACACGTCCTTAATCTGATCACTTGGCAGAGAGGGTCTCTGTGTGTTCAAGATCACACTAGGGAACAGAACCAAGCGTGGTGACATACGCCTCTAATCCCAGCACCAACCATAGAGACTTGGAGGTCTCTATAGACAGGCAGTGACAAGGAAGTAAGGTAGCTGGGCTAAGAGCCAATGAGAGGGCAGAACAGTAAGGCAATAAGAGCCTGGGTAGACAGGAAGTCGTGGCATTTGGAAGCTACAGAGCTGGTGAGGTAAGGCGGCTGGTGGCTATTCCTATTTCCCTGATCTCTAAGGCTTTCACCCCTATATTCGGCTCTGAGTTTTTATTTAGTGAGACTGCTTAGAAATTCGGCTACAGGTTCCCTTTCTCCTTTTTGGTTTAGCCCAGGGACTGGTGCTGTTCATATTTAAAGTAGGACTTCCCACCTTAGTTGGCCTAATCTAAAAACTGCCTCACAAACACATTTCTAAAATTTTGTTCCCATAACGATTCTCTAGATGCTGTCAAGTTGGTGGTGGGGATTAACCACTATGCCTGATGTTTACTAGGCCTCAGGAGACTGGAACTAAACGGGATTCCCACGTTACACTAATGTAATGTTCTGAACATTCTCTACCTCTGGGACATGGGCTCCTACAACTGCAGAGCCCATATATTACCAAATTTACTCCCAAAGCTCTGCTCGATCCTGTGATTCTGTTCTCGCTACCTTCCCAGAGGCTTGCCACCACCATAGCACCAACATTAAACCTCCCTCTTACTTATGTGGTATCAACATGGTCTCAAAGGTGATTGCAAGGAGAGTCAATAGATTTTTGCCTTCTGCTCCCTTGCTCTCCTCATATTGGAGTCTAGTACTAGCAATAGGTGCTGTGCTATTGGGGAAGATGAGGACCGAAATGAGCAATTAGGAAAACTTAGCATTTATGAAAGGAAAGATAGAGGATACAAGGAACAACGTGATGGGAAAGGTTATAACTCAGGAGACAGCATAGCAGGGATTCTTGATATGGGGGGAAATGAGCTGGGTGGCCAAGACAAAGATGCTTTTGTAATCGAAAGAAAATGAAAAGCTTTTCTATCTCAGTTAAGCCAAAGATTAGTTACTTGCTGATAAGGCGGCTCAGTTGTTTGGAGTTAGCTGATGGGACATTAACAGTGCTTTCATTTCAAGTTTCAAAGTCTTGGTAGGACCACAGGCATGAATACAGATTCTGTATTGAATATAGCATGTAGCACCCTGCCTCAACTTCCTCATCTCTAAGTTGGAAATTTTTTTCCTATTTACCTCACCTGATAGACATTATTTAATATTATAAAGTGCTTGGGGTAAAGCCTAGTTACATAATGTTCATTGACCTGATGGTAAACTGTCACTTATAAACAGAGGTGGAACAAATGGCACAAACCATCAGACAGGGGATTAGGGTTCACTAAAGAGGTAAAGGAAAAGACTAAAGATCTTGTATCTGTTTGTTTTCTAGAAGTAAATGTAATATCCTAAATTAAACTGCAAGCCCCACCTGCCCAAGTACCAGGTAACTTCCTGGGATTCTGGGAGTTGTAGTTCTTGAAAAATAACAACAAAGCCTCGTGGGTAAATATGGTGGTCTATGGGTTTAGTCCTTGTAAGCCCCTACAACATGTGTTGTAGGAGAGTTCCAGGGAGTGGTCCTGACCAAAGTCCATCTTGGTCAGTATTTGTCCTTTAATGATGTTTAATATTTAATAAAACTTGCTTCAAATTTGGCTGAAAATGGTGAAGCTGGTTTTTCTCTGGTGACTCTCAAGATTAACACAACAAGACAATCCTATAATCCCTTGCTTTCATTCTCACTCCATGAGCATGGCAGTCAGCCCAAACTGTGGTCCACAGGCAAAGTCAGTCCATCACAACTTGCTGTCCCTGAATGCAGCTTTGAAGATGCTGCAGTGTCAACAGAGTAGTATTTCTCTTAGTGTTGACAACATGCAATGGCCATGAATCCGTGTGTTTCATTGAAACTCGACCCCTAGAAGAGTAACTACATCTTCCTTCCATTCCTGCTGTAAAGATGTTCATACTGCTGGAGTCACGCCAACTGCTCATCACCTATAACAGTTTCCAACTTCATTTGCAACCCTAAAATGAATTTCTTTTATGCTGTATTTTCTCCTATTTCTTGTTATTTTACCTCATGGAAAAAGTTACAACAATCTAGTCATGTACTAAGACTACATAAGTACATTAACACAGATTTTTAGAGTTAATAGATTCATTGTGGTTTGTTGTTTGCATCAAGTATGATAAAACATTCAGATAACCTCTGGCAGTGATCTATTTTCTCTTCATTAAGTGATGTGGTTTTCTTATTCCACTTACAGTATTTTGTGTATCATCTGGAAAAATTCCAAAATGTTTAGTGAATTTTTTTCCCAGAAGCTACTTTAACAATGTATTATTTGTATTTCAAGAGTATAAAACAAAGAATTTTTGTCAATATGGCAATCACTTATTCAATTAAATTCCTTTCAGTGTTTAAATTAGAAATGACCCTATAGAATCCTTTCTAAGAAAATGTACTCTAAATGATGGATTAGTGATCGTCTAGTTGTCTAGTAATCCTCTCAGTTAATAAGCCTAGACTGTAGATATTGGCCAATTTCATTTTTTTATTATTTTTAGTTGAATTTCTAAGTGTTTTCTCATCCAAATTTCCTCCAGATTGAAGGTTTACTTGAGGTAAGACTTGAACTTGACTTTCCATCTTTTCTTTTAAGATATATTAGAGATGAAGAAGCCATGTTTGGCCAAATTGCATGAAGTTAAAGGGGAGAAACATAAACCCAGAAACCATAAAGAAAACATTACATCTCAAAGTGAGAAATAGATGTTCTTGATCACATAAAAATGAATTAAGGTGAAGCATGGAGCACTTAAACAGTGCAGCAGCTGGCAAAGAAATATGAGTCCAAAGAGGTATTGATCTGAGGCTCCAATCGCTGAACCATACTCCGTCATTTTACAGAGAGAGGGATGCAGGATGGGGAGAGTATCTGCAGCCTGGGCTCAGAGAAGGATTCTGAAATTTAAATCTCTTGCATCTTTACTCACTCTTCCTTACTTCAAAGAAAAGCTAGAATTGCTGCTGGATCCACTAAGGTAAATACTTTAATATTTAAATATTCTCTGCTTTTCACCTAAATCTTAGTTTAAAACCCACCAGGAAAATCACATGGTATCAGCAGTTCTCGTCACGTAGAAGTCATGGTAAACACACCGCAAGGAAACTGTGTATTTTCTGTTAGTGTCAGGAAAATTTTAAAAAAAAATTATTTTTGGAACATAGCTTTAAATTGACAGGAGCACATATGTCCTTTTCCCAAGGACTATGTCATCATCTTCACTTACAATTCAGTGGGAGTGAATCCCTACTTCTAAACCATCAGAATTGGTTTGCGTTTGAGATTAATCTGTTTGTTAGCTGACTGAATTTTTCCACATGGTCTTTCAACTTGGCAAGTTTAATACTCTCACAACATGTATGCATCTAAGGTTCAGTGTTAGATTTTATTTTATGTGTATGAGTGTTTGCCCTGCATTATGTATGTGTACCACATCCATACCTGATGCCCTCAGAGGTCAGAAGAAGGTGTCTAATCCTCTGGAACTATAGTGAGCCACCATGTGGGTGCTGGGAACCAAACTCAGTTCCTCTGGAAAAAGCACCAAATGCTCTTAATCAGTGAACTTGCCCTCCAGCCCTTAATAATCAGTGCTTTTAACTACTTTATCATAACGAATTGCTTAGTGGTTTGTAGACAAATATGCCTCATGACTCAGCAGTCAACCTAAGTGTTAGAGTCCTGGAGAAGTCCCACACAAGACCACCATCCACATATGCAAAAGCGTTTATTATCTCGAGAATGAAGGTACCAGCATGCTGGGGTCATACATCCTACACAAAGGCAAAATGGCAACCTCAAGAGAAGCTTGCAGGTTCTTTTTAAGCACAGCTAACGGGAGTTTCAGGGACAGGTAGGTCATCTCAGATATGACTGGCTTTCATGTCTGGTAATCATATATGTACGTTCCTGATTGGTTAGGGCAAGCAGAGGTTGGCTAGAGCTTTAGTTTTCCCATTTTTGAGCATGTCTGGACAAGTCCAAGGCTCTGTGCTTATTTAGTTTTTTCCTTGAGCTACTAACTGTAGGGGCTGGCACAGTGACCCAGGTTTGGTATCTGCTATCTCCCTCATCCCTGCTGTCACGGAGGTTGAAGATTGATTGTCATTTGTTTGTGGCTTCTTCAGAAACTGCCTATATAGTTTCAAGAGGCAGGAACTGAGGCCTAGTTCTTAACTGAGCCTGTCGTGGTATTTGCCTGGCCTTCTCACTAAGCAAGTTAAGTTTTGGAAGTAAAGGCTAAACTCAAACATGATTTGATATTTGTGAACTGAACGTGCATAAGTCATAAAAGATAAAATTACTGGAACCCAGATTCTCCATCACAGTGCATTGATTCAACACAGAGCGTGTGGTAATATATTATGATTACAGGAGGTTCTCTGCTGAAATCCCAAATGAGATGCTAAGGGTGTTGGGTGTCAGAAAGCTTTTGTTACTTTCTTGATGCCTTTGTTCTAAGTGAACATTTACTTGAGCTATTAGGAAATGCTGAAGAAACTCAGTAAACTGAAAAGAAACTACTAGTTTTTAAGAATCAGCTCTCAAGGAGAAAAAAAGGCGGATGTATGATTAGTACCTCTGGTCGATTTCCCTGCCATGAATAACCCACCATGGTTAACTGCAAGCTGCAACATGGAGTCTGTCAATGTGCATTTAGAAAGAGTGAGGTAAAATCAGCTCTCGTGAGCTGTGCTAGACTTAGCTAGCAAGCACAGAAACTCCTCCTCCTTATGCTTAGGTAAGTGAGAGTTGCCTGAGGAGGGGGAGGACGGGGTGGAGAGAAGGAGGTTCTCTGCATGCACATTTCAGTGTATACAGCTGCAAAGGTTATTACATTCTTACCAGCCTGAAAAAAAAAGGCAGGGAAATCTGTGCTATTACACAGTAAGACCATCACCAGGAGATGGACTCTGTACACACCAATTCAGAAAGAAAGCACTTCTGATGCTGGCCGGTTGGATGTTCCCTTGATAACTGTTCTAGTTAATCAAGGACATAAGCAAGCTCCAGCTTCAGCAGAGCTTAGGAATTATCGTAGCCTTTTTTATAGCATGTTTCCCAGGAAAATGTCTTGGTTTTCCCGGTAAATGTGCATAGGCATTTTTTTTTCCTTCAGTTAGATTAGTTCAAAGAATCTACAATCAACAGTCACCTCATAACTGTAGTCCAGAGGCTGAAAGTACTCATGACACATACTTACTAAAAGTCATGGAATGCTCTAGAACAAGCTATTTCTATTGTCAGGCTGACCAACTCCTAGGGGTTCCTCAGGATGCCAGGCACATGGTGATGTGGCTTTTGTTTGACAAAGTGCCTGCCCTGTGCCTTTTGTGCTTGATTATGGCTTTGCCTCCTTTTAGCAATTACATTGTACTAAGTTACACTGACAACCCCAGAAAATAAAACTGGGTTGATCGTATACTTTAACAGTTCCTTCAGTTTGCTCACACAGCAAGGACAATCACATTAGATATGTGTGCTGTTAAGGAAAGTTGCGTATTTCTAAACAGTTTCATCTTTACTTCCAATGTATAATCTTTGGAATATGTTTTCCAGTGTTTTCTTGTTACCAATAAGGAGCTGAAACAATCACAGTATCAATTAGATCCTAAGTTAGTCTTTGTAGGGACCATATGCCATTCAGTACTTCTGTTTCTATCATGTTCCTTTACTGCCATCTGCTGATTATGAGCCTCTGCACTGAATCTTCAACCCAGCTATGGTTATGTCACTACTCAGCAAAATTTGACTAACCCTGGATGGAGATCAGCGCTTCTAACAACTGAGCGTCCCCTGTCCCAATTCCAGTGCAGCCCAAGATTCTTTTAAATGAGCATCCCCAAGCCAGCACTTACTGTGGGTGCTATTTATTATCTTCAGAGCAACTGATGGACATGCATTTGGGTATACATTAAGGCTATTTATGATTGGCTAGAAATTCAATAGTTATTAATCTGGAAATTCACTCAACTGCTGTCTAGAATGCAAATGAACATCACAGAGGACTGGTTTTTTCATTTAATTTAAAAGTCAAGGTCTGAAATAGAGCCCAAAAAGGAAGAACAAGGGAAAGGAAGAAAGGAGGGGAATAAAAATGAAAGAGAGGGAGAAGAGGGAAGGTATGGGGAAGGGTGAAGAGCACAGGCAGTGAAATGCATGAACATATAAACAAGGTGAGAAGAGAAAGGAAAGAGAAAAAAGAAACTTCATAGCCAATTTAATTTAAACTCAACCACAGCTTCATCCAAAATAAACAAGCTAGCATCATAGTTAGGAAAGAGCCCAGCCTAAACAGAACATTTTGCACCTGCAAACACATTCAGTAGCAGCATCAATTTCTCAATGTTCTCTACAAACAATTGGTACTATTTTAATACGACTTCATGCTGCAGTTACCTGTGAATTGTGTTTTGTCTGCTATCAGTACAGTACTGAAGTTGTCCTTGAAAGTGTTTAATTTCATTATGATTTAATGTCAATGACTTATGTGGTTCCAAGATTTGACAACTCAACATAGGTCCTGAGAGGGAAAATAATCCATATATCCTATTTCAATCTGAGAGCCACTTTACTTATGGGCTTTTGAAATGTACCACCAGAAAACACGAGGCTCATACATTCAGATGCCTTTAGCACAAAAGAAGCCTGAAGTGAAAGAAGACAAAGAAGCAAATAAACCCTTGAAACATTGGAACTCATAATGTAAAAGGCACTTACAAGGAGTTTGCTTATTTTCCTATACACTGCTTCACACAAATTAAAGATAACTTTCAATGTACATGGCCCTTTGGAGGCAAGGACTAAGTCTTTTCTTCTATTGTTGTATTTTCATATTGTAAACTATGGATATTCATCTAGATGACTCCAGGACATTACACTTTGACATGCCTATTCAGTGTCAAACACATGTGTGTAGTAAAAATCACACTGCAAAACATAAAGGCCAGCTCAAAGCAGGCTAAATTTCTCTCTAGATGAATAAATATGCAAATAAAAATGAGCTAAAGCTACAGGCTTACCAAGATACATGTATAGAAAAAGGGAATCTGAGCTCTTTGAGGCTTTTTTTTGTGATGTTGTACACATGTATGTACATATAGATATATAATTTATATTTCATGTGTATTTAGTGAGGGAAAGACTAACAGATGATAGTTGATAGGTAGATCTAAAACGAGAAAGATGATATATTGAAAGAAACATGATAATTACATATATAATAGATTGACAGATAAATGATAGGTGAAAGGCAGGCAGACGGACAGACAGACAGACAGATAGATAGATAGATAGATAGATAGATAGATAGATAGATAGATAATAGATAGGTATTGCTGTTAGAGTTGCTGAGTCAGAGGCCAAACCAGAAAGACATCAGGATGCATTCAAAGTATCAGAAGCCAAAATGTAATAAAATAAGTTCACACCTCTGTGAATGGGCCTATAGACAGCGTCAATAACACCGTGGAACAGAACTACCAGCATTCCATGATCCAAGATTTTGATTGGGCAGGGTTCTTTTTATGCAATTCAGGATTAGCATGGCAGAGAACATGAGAAAAAATGAGAGTGAGGAAAAGAAACAAAACCATCTTCCACTCAAAATGAAACTAAAACTGCTTAGTGCAACATCAACACCCATGGGGAAACCGAGGGGGAGCTGTGCTGGAAAACACAGTGAAAAGATAAATTTCTTAGAAAGAAATAAAAAATCTTGCAATAAAGATACTCACAGAAATTTACTGTTTGAGAATGGGGAAATGACCCCATGGGTAAATGCACTTACCAAAAGTGAGGACCTATGTTTTAATTCCCAGAATCCACAAAAGTCAGATACAGGAGCTGCAGAGATGACTCAGCCATTAAGAGTGCTGGCTGTTCTTCCACAGGTACCACATCTGATTCCCAGCACCCACAAGGAGGCTAACAGATCTGTAACACCAGTTCTAGGGGATCTGATGCCCTTTTATTCTGTCCTCTACATGGAGTGCACAGACATACATGGAGGCAAATCACAACAAACATAAAATACAAATAAATAAATCTGGTTTTTTAAGTCAGATATAATAGTGCACATTGTAATCCCTGTACCTTTACAGGAAGATGAAATAACAAGATAAGCAACTAAGAAGCCCATGAGTCAGCTCATCAGGGATATTCATAAACAACAATAAAGAGACCCTGTCTCAAACAAGGTGGAAAGTGAAGATGGACAACACAATGGACGTAAAGTTATTTTCTGCACAGTGGTGCCTGTGTGCTTCACACACGCAGACACACACACACACACACACACACACACACACACACACACACACACACACACAGAGAGAGAGAGAGAGAGAGAGAGAGAGAGAGAGAGAGAGAGAGAATTAAAGTTGATGGCTATCATAACTCTAATCTGGAGACAATTGAAGAAGCTAATGGTACCTGAGAAGAATACAGGACAGAAAAATTAAGTTGTTTTGCTTTATTTGTGAATAAGAAATTTAAGGGAGAAATTGCAGGCTTCCAAAATATCTAATATAAATTGTAGATTAGATCCATCCAAAGGGATTATGGGAAGTGATTCAGTTGAGAAATTTCCAGAACTGAAGGAATATATGACTGTTGAGATCAAATGCATACTTGGAGTACTGAGAAGGATATAGTAATTAATCAATACCTATCCTCATTGTCACAGAAAATGTTGGATCTTAAAGCTACCAGAGAGACTAGGAAGTGGCTTCAAGCAAGGGGAAGATGATTTTTAAAAAATCAGATACTTTATTTAAATTCTAAAAGCACTTTAAAATTCTAGGCATGGTTATACCATCAACATACAGAGGTGAAATAAAGCATGGTATGACTAAGAGTTGACCATATACAGACATAAGTCATATTAAAAATATAATTAGTGCAAAAATAGACCAGTCTATCTGCAAGAAAATAGAGTTCAAAAAACAATACAATTTTTTTTTTTTTTGCTTTTTCGAGACAGGGTTTCTCTTGTGTAGCTTTGCGCCTTTTCCTGGAACTCACTTGGTAGCCCAGGCTGGCCTCGAACTCACAGAGATCCGCCTGGCTCTGCCTCCCGAGCGCAATTTTTGATAAATTATTCAATATTTGATTGTTCTAAAAAATTGGTTTCGTCTTCTTTAAATTTTTAATTTATGTGTATGTATGTGTACTTGCTTATCTATGTGTGTGCCACATGCTTACAAGTGTCCACAGAGCAAAGAAGAGGGTACCAGATCCCCTGAAACTAGAGTAACCGGTGGTAATGAAGTCACCTGATGTGGGTGCTAGAACTGTACCCAGGTCCTCTCCAAGAGCAGCAAAAGCTTTTAAACCCTAAGTCATTTTCCCAGTCAACAGATTTTTCTCTTAAGAAGTGAAATTTAAAAGAATCATAGGTTCAATTTCCAAATTTTAAAAGAAAAAAGTAGCAAAAGATACAAATGAAAAATTTTCATTTCCAGCATATATAAAGTCATTGTTAAAATTAGTAAAAAGATTTTCTATATTAACTCTAAAGCATGTTGTTATAAAAAATACTATAATACAAATTGTCTTCCTTTTCCACTTAGTACAAATAACTTTCTAATATTATGGTTATTTTGCAACTCTTGCTTAAAAGCTGGATACCATTATTAAATCACATGAAGCATTTGACTTAATTATCAATCTGTTCTTGATTTTTTTACATTTTGTGCTTTGGGGGACCCTGAACTTCCAGCTTGAACAAAGTCTGCACAAACTGTCTTTTCCAGATCACAATATCTCAGCCTATATTGTTTATCATACCTCAAGATTACAGAGACATAGAACAAAATGTCCACACTCTTGAGAACATGTTAATTTTATCAAGTATGGGTTTTAAACATAATATAACTCAAGTGTTTGATCTGAATTTCATTACAAGCACTATTAGTAGGAGCAGATGAACACTTCAACATAACTGTAATTTATTTTCATAAAAATCTCTTTAGAGATCCCTGTCTAGTCAGCAAATAATTGCTTTAACTTGGATTTTAATATTAGCACTGAATGACTTATGTACATTAAAATAGTGTGATTCTCACTAACCATTTATGACCTGAGAATGGTTATCTCCCTTCTGTGAATAATTGCACTTCAGAGAAGAAAGGGTAAGTGATTTGCCTAAGATCACTCAGATTGTCAATGGATATTTCAAAATATGATCCTGAGTCTCTAAATCATTAGCCTCAGTTGACCTCAACTAATATTTGAAAGGCATAAAGGTCATGCATTTAGATAATTCCCTAGATGATTTATGTGAAATGATGTCTAATTTGTTTCTAGAGCACTTTTTTCTCTGCACAATATAATTTCATCTACAAACAAATATAGAATACTGTAATAATAAATGTAAGATTACCTCAGTGGAAAAGACTCTGGTAGAATTCAAATATAAATTTCCAAAATAGTAGATGAACTAACAGACAATAGATGAATTATTTATTGAAACGTAGAGGGCGAAAGAAAGGAATAAAAACAGAGAGATCTCCTTTTGTGAAACCTCAGATTTCAACAAGCTCTAAACGAAACAAAGAGATGCTATTTATTAATGAGTAATCTGTAGTCTCTGAAAGCTATCCTTTCCAAGTACAGTGCAACCCATACCTACACCTCACCATGGCTGTAGCAAAAATGTAAGTACATTCATAGGTCCCTGTAGCAGAGAGCTCACACAAATGAGAAACTTAGAATTCAAGAATGTTCAATGTGGAGCCAATCAGAATTACAAATGGCCCCCAGGAAGCTAGAGTGAAGGCTAATTAAAAGAAATTAGGTAATGCTGTCATTGTTCAAGTCTTAATAGGAAATTATGTTGTTGAGACTTCATAGGTGCAGTTTCCTTGTTATATGTAGACAATACTATCTCACAGCAGACATTTTCCTCTGGTACTTTCTTTCTATTCCTTCTTCCACAATGCTCCGCAATCCTTCGGTGTGGAAGTTGTGTTGTCGATAGCTGTTCTCTGCATTTTGACTGCCTGTGGATTTCTATATTGGTTTCTTAGTGCTGCAGAAAAGAAGCTTGCTTGATCAGAAGTGAGAGCTACACTTATATGTGAATATAAGGGTGAATATTTAGAATGAAGTTAGAATTTATACTGGTTTAGGGACACAACAGCAGTATGTTTTCCTCTATTTTCCATGACCTCACCAGCCACAGCTTGGCTAAGTTTACAGTACCAGGCATTAATTCTCTCTTATTGACAGGGCCTTAAGTCTAGTTAGACAGTTGTTGGTTGCTTCCAGGATATAAGTCACACCACTATTCCACCTTTGTGGACATCTGGTCAATGTGTGGTTCATAGACTTTATATCTGGAGAGGATTATTGATTGCTTTTCTCCCTTGGCAGTTTGCGTAGCATCTTCTGTTGCCATGAGAACTAGTCCTCAGGGAGGAGGCCACCAGATCAGATCCAGCTTTATTCCTCCAGTTGCTGTTCCCCATATATTGGCTGTCTTCAGCAGTAGGGACTTACCTTCAATGTCCGGGAGGCAGCCAAGCACAACAGGAATAGCCGATATTGTTTGGGGAGTCTTCTGAACTCCAACCAACAAGTTGAAAGGGAGTTTCAGTGGCAGCTTCCCACTCCAACAAATCTAATTAGCAGCAAGTTGATGTTAAAACTAACCATGACATCCTGTTTTGCAGAAAAGCCCCTACTCTTAGCACTAAAATATTCACGTCTAGGGAAGGTTGGTCAGAATTAAAACTAAAACTCAAATACGTTTACATATAGCATTTAGAAAATACAAATAAACAGAAATAAGAATGAAAAACCATCCATTCTCTCAGTCCACGCAAATAGCCACCATCAATGTAGCCAATAAACTTGTAGTGCCTCCATGAAAAGAATTTTGAAACAGTGTATGTGCTATTGCTACATATGGCAAGCACTCAAATAATCCCCGAAATTCTCTTTTAAATGCTAAACAAAGAGGTTCTTTTTTTTCATGCCAAGCACTTTAGGGTGTCCACTCTCCTCATCTCATCATTTCTAGAAATACCTGATAAATTTTCATTTGTGTATCAACCATTTCTGCCATTGTATGAATTCCCTTACCCTTTCACTTTATCTCTGAAACACAGCATCAACTGGTACATTAGCAGCATGCTTTGTGAGCTCTGATAACGATATCACAGTGTCATCTCCCTGCTCGTGGGCATGCAGCCTTTCATTTCTTATCCCACTTCTGTTTTCCCAGTAGGCCAGGAGGAGAAATTTTTACCTAGGGAGTTAGCATCATTTAACATTGATGCTACTGGTCCAACAATCTCCTAGACATTTGTAAGACCATATGTTAACCATATTTAGCACTTAACATTTACCAATACCTATGTATTCACATAAAGCTCTCTTTTTTGTTGTTTGTGATGGGGTTTCAATTTTTTTGAAAGTATTTCAAAGTCTGATGGAAAGTCAGGGGGAGAAAAAGAAGATGAAATGTGGTATAAGGAAAGAAATATATCTTTTATCTGGAAACGTTCACACTTGGTTGAGGTCATATATCAGGATTACTGTGATCCATAAAGTACTTACTATCCATGTGTGAAGTTACTCTGTTCTTGCCATAAACACATACAATAATGGTCTCTTCTATTTTACTTCTATCGACACCAGTGCTGACCAGTAGTGCTAAGATTCCCTATATGGATGAAACATCTGCAGATAGAAAACTCCAATGCAGAGACCCCCAGTACCTCTAAGGTATGTATACAAATGTGCACTTCCAAATACCAACTGTGCCCTTGGCAGTTCAAAGAAATAAAAGTTAACCAATTAAATAAATGAAATTTTGCCTGCCACTAAAATATCTTACTAACTTTAAAAATTATATAATTTTTCTGAACTTAAATACATTGTGTGTATTTTTTTAAGGACAGTTGATGAACAGGAAATTAGTAAAATACATTTACAAGCCTAGTGATTTCATAGGATATGGCAGTTCTTGTGTACAGGCGTTAAACAGTCCATTCTTAGTTTTGCAGGTGTCAACCAGCCAGGGAAGTTTCATTAGATAAATTGAATGAAGCTGAGTTAAAAGAGGACAGGTTCTGAGACCAGGCAATTCTCTCAAATGTTTTTGTTTTAATGATGTGGTTGGTTGCTTGCTTCTTAATATGACTTTATTGCAAAAGATTTTAGATAAAAGAATTTCTGGTACATTTGATCATCACAGAGCCTTAATTTGTGTAATTAGAACTCCAACGTGCTAATTTTGATTCACATTGAAGCTGGCAGCGTGCACTACTCTAATGAATTAGAAATTCCTTTTTATTTCATTTGTCCTACAGAGAGATCCTCATTGTATGTATATAAGCTTCAGAATAAGGCACTGGAGAATATTAAACATTTCTGTAAACACATTACACCTTCCAGAGCATGACCATACACATCGTCTCATTTGATACGTTGGAAAATCCAACAAAATGACAGTCATTATCCCTTCCTTATGGCTGAAAGACTGAGTATCACACTCTTCCAAAGCTTTACTGTGGTTAAGAAAAGACCTTAACTCCAGGCTTTCTGATTCTCAGAGCTTTTTTGTCTCTTATCAGATGCTGGACTGCTCTTCCTTCACCACCCCAGCAGATTTGGAACTATTGGAGTGGACTCTTAAGGAAGAAAAAACCGTGGTTCTGTGTTTTATAAAATCATGCTGAGCCAAACATTACACCTAGGACATGGAATATTCAGGTGGCAAAAGACAGATAAATAAAATGCCCATTGTTTTATGAAAAAAATCCAATGTAAAGCAGTTTATTGTGATTAAATCTTTCTTAGTTTTAGCCTTATCCATTTTTATAATGAACGTGACATGATTTCATATAAATTAATATATTATCCTTCTGTGAACTTAGATATTAACAAATCACGTATTTAATACATAGAGTTCAACTGTCCAATGTATTTTTTCTTATTGAAAAGGATAAAAATGACCTGAAGTCTCTTTGACATCAGTAACCTTGTTCTTTTATCAGGCTGAACAAAATCCTGATCACAACACTCCAAGAAATATGCACACTCAGAGACCAACATATGAGAGTAGAAGTTAGGATGAAAACAAAAATAATTTGGAGGATCTCAGCATAGTAAACAACAAATGCTTGCAGGCTCTCTAGAGCTCCAGTGGCAATTCACTGCTGCCACTGTGGAAGCAGTTACACGCTCCTAGAACTCTTCGCTTTCTATGTTCGGTGCAACTTGAGTTCCCCAAGGTCAGCAAGTCACAGCTGCTTGTAACTTACATTAACCTCAAATCTCAGTACAGTCCACCTTACAGAGTCAGTGTGTAAGGGCATTTCTCAGATTAGACACCAGTCCCAGGGATACAGAATGTGCAAATCAGCCCGAATGTAAGACCATTGTACTTACTATTTTTCAACATTACAATGACTCATAGCATAGGCATTTAATAGAAAGCACAGTTCAATTTATCCTTCCCAGTCAATCACATAATGGCAACAGTGTACAGCCAATACTCTGTAGTGTACTATGTTGCTAAGATGTGGTGTTTGCTAGTTAAGTGTATTATATACATTTTGACTTAACAGTATTTCCAATTTGCATTGCATTTATTGGGACATAACCCCTTCTAAGTCAAGGAGTACTAATAAAAGCCTCCTACAGTTAGTCTATAATACATACCCTCTTCTTTTTAAGTTCATATAGCACCTTATCTCAGGAAGGAGACCTACAAGTGGCTTCCCATTATGAATTCTATCTCTTACTACTATGTAATGTAGAAGTGTGTGGAATGAGAAGAGAAATACATGAAATCTTGCGAATCAATGCTATTTAGCTTTAAGAGTCATGGGCTTTGACACAAACTATGAAAGGAAGATTCTAGCATGTCTTCAGCTCACTGATACTCTGTATATGCCCGTATGTCTACCTTAAAAGGACCTTCACACACCTTCACATATTTCCATGATGTTACCTAGAGTCCTTCCCTTCAACTTGAAAGATTGACTTTAGCATTTCTAGTAAATTAGGTCAGATGATGATTTCCTTTTTGTGGTTTAAATATGAAGTGTCCACCCCCTCAAAGGCTCATATAGTAAAGGCTTGGTTCCTACCTAGCAGATGGTGCCTTTACAGAAAGTACTGGAAATTTCAGAATATGGGACCTAGGTGGAGAAGAGACATCACAGGCATTCAGGTACCTTTCTATCTCTTCCTCTTGTTTCCTGGATGCCCTGATATAACAGTTTTGCCTGTTTCATTAACACAAGAGTCATTTCACTTAACACAAAATTGAGAGTATAAACCTAAATTAAATAGTGAGTCAAGTTATCATTATCTTTTAATTCCAGAACTCTGAGATGCTGAAGGATAGGGTGTTTCCTTGAGTTCAGTGCCATACTGGGCTACATAGTAAGTTTAGGGCTAGCCTTGGCTGTATCAAAGCTTGTCTCAAAAAGGGAGGTGTCTGGCACAATTGAGACCCACATCAAAAATAAACAGATGCAGGGGCTGCGTCCAAAATCCAGCACTCATACATCAATATAGAAGGTACAGGCAGAAGAATTGCCCAGAACATCAAGGACCAAATAACTGGAAATAAAACATTTCACAGCAACAGACAGAAAAGACCTTGTAGTCATTTTTTTTTTTTTTTTTTTTTTTTTTTTTTTTGGTTTTTTCGAGACAGGGTTTCTCTGTGTAGCTTTGCGCCTTTCCTGGAACTCGCTTTGGAGACCAGGCTGGCCTCGAACTCACAGAGATCCGCCTGGCTCTGCCTCCCGAGTGCTGGGATTAAAGGCGTGCGCCACCACCGCCCGGCGTCATTTTTTAAATAAGCAAATGTATTCAATACTCCAAAATTTACATGTAAGCCAAAAGGAAACAACAGCTAAAGATCTTCCTACCCAGAAGTCAGTATTCCCTGTTATCAAAGACATTTACTTTCTCTTAACATATCTATCTATTTCCTTGGATTGTTAAGGACCTAATAACTTCTCCCCTTTAAAGAGAAATTCTAAGAGCATAGGCATGTTCACTGTTGTCAGACCGTGGAGTCCATAGTTTTTATTATCTTGATGATTCTGCCTTGATTGTCCACATCTGTTCTCTGTGCTCTTATCTTGTAAGATCACATCTTGATGTCAGACTCTATTCTCCATAGTCT
This sequence comes from Peromyscus californicus insignis, assembly GCF_007827085.1. NCBI lineage: Eukaryota > Metazoa > Chordata > Mammalia > Rodentia > Cricetidae > Peromyscus > Peromyscus californicus. The sequence goes on along the minus strand of NW_026294491.1, from coordinate 43,966,438 downwards.
GATTCACAAGGAGTTATTAGAAAAGACCTGCTTTAAAGACCTGTCTCCTTAGGAATGATTATACACACAAAAGGCAGCTCTTGGATAATTGAGCGTCTGGGGAGAGAAGTCAACCATTCTAATGGTTATCTATATGCAGTCAATGGCAGCTGATTTTTTTTTCAGACATTTCAGGGCTCCAGCCAAGCTCAGGCCTTGTATCTGAAGAAATACAAAACTCATCTACTTCCATCGTTTGGATGTTTATGGTCTAATAAATCATGGGTATTCCTAAAGCCTTTCCTTCGTATCTGCCTACTCATGACAAAAGAAGAGGACATTATTCCATCCTCTGTCAATTTTGTGCAAAAGCTGCAGGGTTGCCAAAGCAGCAAAAAGTTTCCTTTTACAGGTAAGTGATCAAAACTAAGATGGCAGAGGTCCTTGGTAAGAGGGGAGTTATGGCTTTGATGTACTGAGTTTAAAAGTTCATGGTAGATCTGACATTGCATATTAATGCAGCGCTTAGGAAAGAAGAGTTTCAATGGCTTATCTGGTAAAAGGGGGGTTGCAAATGGTTTGATGGAGTCACTAATATGAGTTAAGATATAAGGAAGAAAGAACAGAAAACCAGAGAGGCTACGATATGTGAAGAATCTGTTGATATGTCTCGGGGTCTGCTTCTGTTCTTTCCCCTCATGAACCCAAAGATTGCCACTCCGTGGGAATTAAGAGGTAGCTTTTTGGGGAAAATAATTGAAAAGTTGTCCAGAGGAGCAGAAATTGAGATTTAAATGAAATTAACAAAAAGTTTAAATGCAGGTGACTTTGCCTTTCTAGAATTCATGACAACGTCCTGGTGTCCCCAGTTTCCTAACAACCCACTCTGCATTAATGTCCAGGTTAAATGGGATGGAGAGGTACAGATATTCGCCTCTCCTTAGACCCCTAACCTAACTGTTTGACTCCAATTTTTGAATCCTTGTTATGCCTTCCAGTTGTTCACTGCTGCAAAATGCCAGAGAGAAACAATTGTAGAGGAGGGGAGATTTATTTTGGTTCATGATTTCGGAGGTTATGGTCAGCTGGCTTCATTTTTTCTGGTCTATGATGAGGCAGAATGTTGGGGCTGAAGGACTTCATAAAACAGACGTACCCCACAGGAGCAGGAAAGGAGAGAAACAGATCAAGTCCTCAGCAAAGAATGTCTTTGATAGCTTTCTCTGCCCTCCAATGAGCCCCCACCTTACTTTCTCCCACCTCCCATTAAACCTAAAGAACCCATCAAGGGGTTAAATCATTGATGAAGTCAGAGCCCTCATGAAATAATCACTTAACAAAAGCCCCACTGTGTACATTGCTGCCTTGGGAACCAAGACTTCAGTGACAGGAAATTCTGTGAGGACATCCGGTATCTTAACTTTATATTTGTCGTGAAGGTTTTTCACTCATTTGCATCTGTAATCACAATGCAAAAACATTTGAGACATCAACTTTCAGAGCTGAGTGTATTTGGGGATCAGGGACAACCCCCATAGTTGTATCTACCAGCTATATGCCTAGCTCGTCTTTCTGCGGTTCAGTGAAACACCAATTACAGGAATCCAGTTGTTGTTAAAGTAGTTCAGTTATACCTATACAATGGTGACAGTTCAGTTACATGTGTTTCTAAAGGTGGGAAGGAGGCCTCAAGAAGCAGTTTCAGTTATGAAACTGATCGCCTCATTCTAACCATTGCGTATGAGCTGTACAGTGAGTGCTGAATGTGAGAAGTGAATTTCTGGGTTTTTTTTGCTCTCTGCTCAGTTCATGCTTGTACATCATAGAGGTATGTTTCATTAGACAGAGGGGAACCCTGGAATTTTTATACAATGTGGCCACTTCATGTCAGCAGCATCTGAAGCTGATCCGACAAAACAGCAAGCTGTGGGGAAAATGCAGCAATGCTGGCATTCAGAGAAAGCATGTTAGTCTCCAGAGTGATGCCTAAGAGATTTCCGAGGGCAATATGGATCCCATGTTTTGGGATCTTATATGCAGACATGATGGTGACTAAGATGAGATCAAGTGCTATGCTGCTGTCCAAGTAACGATAAAGTAAGGGTCTACTTTACCAAATCCTTTTGTTCTACAAATTGTCAGAGAATTTGGCTGATGTGGACACACTTGGGCTGGTCTTTGTCTCCTCAGAACAAGAACCTTTTCTCATTTGACTGTTGGAATGAAAAGATCAAGAGTAAACTTGGCAATTTCACTCTGTATTAACATTTCTTTTGTATCTTTCAAAACCAAGAACCATTTATTTTACCTGTATCTTAGCATACTTGAAATACAATACCATTGCATTTATTTGTTGGAGTTTCTATAACAAAATATTGCAAAAAATGATGGCAAGATCTTTTGACTTGACAAGTCTGAAAGCTAAAAGTCCAAAGCTTTGGTGTGTCAGGTTACCTACTTCTAGTGGCTGTGAGGAAGAATTTATTCAGTGTTTGTCTATTTCCTGTTGGCTGACTAGCAATCTTTCACATTCCCACCTTCACAGACATGTTACCCAGGGCTCTGCCTTTCTGTGCAGTCAGTCTGTTTTTCAACTTTCTCCTTTCCACAAGGGCACCAGTCATATTAAATTAGACTTCTATGAAACTCCAATATTGACTTCATCTTCACTAATTGTATTTATAATGACAATTTTCAGGGGTTACATTTCAAAGCACCCATGATTAAAATGTTAATATGCAATTTTGAAGGGGACACAACTCAAACCCTGATGATAATTATTTAACATGACTTTTTTTCTTTTGGTTATCATTTGCTAATGCTCACGTTAAAGGGCAAATACTTAAGTTCAAAAGTATATTTTAAAGTAGTCAGAAAGTTTTGTAGAGTGTTAATTTTTTGCATTAAATTTTGTTAGTTGTTGTGAGATATTGAGGAGAAATGTTCAAGAATACCTTTCTTGAAGTAAATTTGTTTTACCAACTAGTAAATGCATGTAGCTACACAACCATAATATGCTTTATATAGAAAAACACACCAAAATAAGGAATTACAGAATCAAAAATCCTAGATCTATCCCATGTAATCTGATAATATCATATAATAAGAGTTTTGTTGTGATTTTTTTCTTACTGGCACATTTTAAATGAATCTTCCTTGAGCTTGTCTCTGAAAATATTAGGATCCACAATAATGATCCATACTAATTGGTTCATGGGCTGCATTCAAGATGTCCAACTAAGTGACAAAAAGTCCTCACTGTTGCCGGGCAGTGTGGCGCATGCCTTTAATCCCAGCACTTGGGAGGCAGAGACAGGCAGATCTCTGTGAGTTCGAGGCCAGCCTGGTCTACAGAGTGAGTTCCAGAAAAGGCACAAAGCTACACAGAGAAACCCTGTATCAAAAAACCAAAAAAAAAAAAAAAAAAAAAAAAAGGTCCTCACTGTTGATGAAGTGTAGCTTGGGAAGGACAATAAGAACCACTCTGTCCATTGGTGCAATCATAGCTGATACCACAACAATGACATCTGCGTCAGCATCAGGTTACAATCAGCCTCAGCTCTCATATGACATGACTCCAAACTAAAAATGACAGAAGCCAACAGCATTGTCTACTGGGTGATGATTAAAACAAAATTGCCTAGGACCTCACATGTTCACATTCATCACTTAGGTGATGTGCAGACTGGAAAATACTGATTTGCTCTGAGACATGCACATAAGAATAAGCACAGTGACAAGAGATTCCCTGACTAAGAATAAGTATGTGTCTGCACCTGACTTGGGAAATTTCAAATAGAGCCAAGTGTAGTTGGGTTTTTTCTTTGTCTCTTTTAGGGGCCCCACCACCCAGCTCTCAAATACAAACACACATGGAGTCTTATTACTTATGAATGCCCATCCTTAGCTTGATGCTGGGAGCTGCAGAAATATGAAATAGGAATTCAGTTGACTATGACAAAGCTATACCTGGAAGAAGTCAAGGGCATTTTCAGAGGGTAAAGCCAGGGCTTAAGGAGTCTTGGTGATACTAGCTTTTGAATATTAGCCATTTCCTGCTATGAATTTCTTGTGTGCTTTTGCAGCTTTTCCATTCCTAAGAACAGTGTGTTTGATCATTCATTGGGCACAATTTCTCCATTACTATTGGACTATTTGGACAACCTTCTTCCAAATGTGCTAACAGCAGTCACAACCAAGACCCCTAATTTCAGGTCTTTCTGTAGTTATCATCATTAGCAACATCTGGCCAGGACCTTCTCTGGATGAAAGTATCTTGTAGTAGGACAGGCCCATAGGGTGGAGGAAATTGGCTCAGACAAGTTGCCAAGGCATGCGCATAATGTACATCCTTATGAGCCAACTTGGAGTCTGCCTGAGGGCCTAGCAACAGGCGCTGACAGAGTTCCTGAACATGCCCAGCCAATGAGGGATGACCATGCAATGCCACCAGATTGCAGCATAGACTGGGTGCTGGGAGGAGGATATATAAGGCCTTCCCCATTATTAAATAAATGAGTTTGTTGTTTGCCTTCAACTGACTGCCTTCTCAGCCCTTGCCCAGAGGGAGCCATTAGAATCCAGCAACAGTATCTTGTCTGATATTCTTCCCAGACTTTCTAAGAACAGACTTAAGCATCCAAACTATTTGGTTGAGAAGGCCTGGCAGATGTGCTAATTAAGCTTAACCTTCCTCTTTCCAAAGTCTTATCTTTTTAGTTTTAGATCTACCTTTAACAATTAACTCAGAAGTAAAGGGTTTCTACTTACAGGTCCATCAAGCTGACTCGGTTTGTCCAGTCAAGTACACTCTCCCACCCTGCCAGAAAATGGCACCAGCCAAAATAGCTTGGATAGATAAGGGGCCAAAGGAAAATAAGGCAGTTCTATTTTCACTTGTCACTGATAGACTCCTAACACTTTACCTAATCACTTCTAAGAATATAGTTTGAGCACATAAATTCCATTTCTCAGATTTATTAACCGAATTTAGTCCTCAGTTGATTCATTCCCCATTAGCCACTTCCCTTTTGGATTGCAGATGATGGCTGACAATTACTGCTCTTTTGTGTGGATCTTATTGCCCTTCCTTTTGACCCTGAGGGAATTCAAGCCTGGTGACCTTGCCTTAGCCAGAGCATCGCTATTGCATGAGTATATAACTCTAAACCTCAGAGACTTAAGAAGAACTATATTGGAGGACTAGAAGAGAGAACTGGAAGAACAATATGGAAAATGAGAAGAGCCAGGTGGGGAAGAACAAGATGAGGAAGAACAAGATGAGAAAGAAGGAGATGGGAGAGGAGCTAAGATGGGAAAGAGGTAGATGGATGAGAAGTTAGATGGGACAGAACTAGATGAAGGAATTAAGATAACACTTAGAGGGTACAGCAGAAAATGTAGAGAGAAATCAGGCAAGAAATGAGCTAAATAAGAGAGCAGACTAGAAGCTGTGTAGATAGAGAACTGAACTCAGAAGAATAAAATCAGTGGACTAAAGAGCTCGGTGTATGTAGATTCATTTCATAACATCTAAGATTAGATTAACAGCTGGTTGTAGATTCTTCCACGGACCCTGGGAGAAGGCTATCGAGGGGCTGAACCCCAGTAGTCTTCATTATCTTGACTTGTTTCTTGCCAGATTTTCTTAACTTACATTATCCCATCTACCTTTTGCCTCTGGGCTCTTAACCTTTCTCTATTTCTGTATATCTTTTCTTTTCTTCTTGTTCCATGTCTGGCTGTGTAGTTGGGTGGCTGGCTCCTGATGTCCTCCTCTATTCCTTTTCTCGATTCTTCATCTCTCCTCCCAGATTTCTCCTCCTATTTATTCTCTCTGTCTGCCAACCCCACCTATCCTTTCTCCTGCCTTGCTATTGGACATTCAGCTCTTTATTAGACCAATCAGGTGTTTTAGACAGGCAAAGTAACACAGCTTCACAGAGTTAAACAAATGCAACATAACAGAATGCAGCACATCTTTGCATCATTAAACAAATATTCCACAGCATAAACAAATGTGATACATCTTTAACTAATATTCTACAACATCGAAGCTTCAATCTACTGCCTTTTTCAAGTATGGGAGAAATGTTACTATTCATTGATAATTCTGTTGATGTGTTTGTTACTTTTTGCTTTCATGGTTTTAATTCATTTTCTTACAAAACTCTACTTAGACCTCTAATAATGTTAAAAACGAACAAAATGTTACATATAACTCTTTTTTTCTTTCTCTTTGCAATTCTTTATACTTTCCCTGAATAAAAAAAAAATCAGGTTTTCTAAAGTTAATTATATCTTTTTTTTTTTTTGCTAGTATGTCCTAAATGAATCAACCCTGAGAAAGTTTTATTTGGACAGTGTTGATCACATTTCCAAATTTCTCCAGTCCTCTGAAAAATTACGATGTCAGGGTTAAAATCAGGACAGAGTATAAGCTAAAACATGCATAGGTTATACTAATTCAAGTCAAGGAAAAATGAACAAAATACATAGAAAATATCTTTATTCATCTCTATGTTTCCACAGGACAAGCCACCAAGCAGTTAATAATGACATGATAAAAATAAACATCTGTATATATTGTAAAGAAAAGAAAAAGTCATCAAAAAACACTCTACACACACTTGCTCTCTCTACTATAACAAATGTTTAACAACTTTCCTATTTGCCTTCCCTAATTAAAAAGCAACTTAGGTCATTTCTCTTCTCTACTGGCAATATGACAATGTATTGATTGCTAGAACTGGCTTAGAGCAGGATTATAATCAGTTGTGCTAATGAAAATACATCACCATCCACACACAGAAATTCCTAAATATCAAAATAATTTGTAAGAAATACAAAGAATAATGGAGCCTTATAAATTTTATAGTGACGAGTTTTATAAAATGGTGCTGCCCTTTGATATTATATCTCAAGTATTTAAAGACAAAATGACAAGATGCCAGAGATTTGCTTTAAAACTGTGTCTTGGAAGGAAATGAATAGAATCTTGATGAACTAAGAAAAGTACTTAAAGCTGTAAAATAGAAAAGGAGGGACACACCAAACTACTATGTCTACTTTATATCTGTGCTGCATAGTTTTATGTCAACTTGACACAAGCTAAAGTCATCTGAGAGGAGGGAAGCCAATTAAGAAAATGCCTCCATAGGATCGAGCTGTAGGCAAGCCTGTATGGCATTTTCTTAACTAGTGTTTGATGGGGGAGGGCCCAGTCCATTGTGGATGCTGCCATCCCGGGGCTGGTAGTCATGGGTTCTATAAGAAAGCAGACTGAGCAAGCCGTGAAGAGCAAGCCCATAAGCAGCACTTTTCCATGGCTTCTGCATCAGCTCCTGCCTCTAGGCTTGTGACCTTTTTGAGTTCCTGTCCTGACTTCTTTAGATGATGAACAGTGCTGTGGAAGTATAAGCCAAATAAACCCTTTTATCCTCGAGTTGTTTTTTTGATCATGGTGTTTCTTTGCCACAAAATAAACCCTAACATAAGTCCTAGCAGTATCCATTATAGCTTTTGATACCTGCATGTGTGAACTATTAAAAAAGACACCCAACCAGGCATGGTAGCTCATGACTTTAATCCCAACACTTGGAAGGCAGAGGCATGCAGATCTCTGAGTTCTAGGTCAGCCTGGTCTACAGAAGGGGTTCTAGTAAATTGAGGTCTACATAGAGAAACCTTGTCTTATAAAACCAAATAAGTAAATAATAAAAATAAAAAGATAGGACCAGAAACAGTGTGTGAAGATGGGATCTGAAAGCAATCATTATAACACTGAGGGGAGAGAAGGGGTAGAGTGAGAGAGGAAAAGAGAGAGAGAGAGAAAGAACAAAAGTAAATGGCAAAGACAAAGAACAAAACTATAAACCTGTATGGTAATGTCAAGATGAAATTTGAATCAGCAAACCAGACTGACAATAATAAGAACTGTGGGGGGAAAAGAAAGCACAGTTTAGTGGACAAGGAAATGATCATCCCTTCTGACTCCCTGTGTCTAAGTACCTTGCTTGACTGATACATTTGCAGCAAACCAGCATTTGACATTTAATATAACACAAGCGCAGCAGATAAAGTCTTAAGGAACAAAGAGAGTGAAATTGGTGGGAAGAGTAATGAGAAATTGTATTAGCCAAGGTTCTCTAGAGGGAAAGAACCAACGGAATGAGTACATATTTAAAGAGGATTTCACTAAATTGACCTGCATGATGTAGTCAGAACAGTGGCTCACACTAAGAAAGGCCAAGATCGTGGGAGTTGCTCAGTCCGTGAGGATGGGTGCCCCAGCAGGACCAACTTGGCACTGGAGGCCTGAGGGATTCTTGAAGAGTGTCTGGTCTTCTTCAGTGTGTCTTGAAAGATCAATGAAGGTGGGTTCTGATCGGCAACAGGATAAGTGAACTTGCCATTGAGAGAGGAGAAAGCAGGAGAAAGCAAAGCTTCTTGCCTTGCTATTCACGATGGCTGCCCCTAGAAGGCGCTGCCCACAGGTCTTCCTACTTCAAAAACTCTAATAAAGAAAATCCCTCACAAGAGTGCCCAGCCACTTGTGTTTCAGCTGATTACTATCAGGTTGACAACCAAACCAAAGACTAACCATCCGAGTAACTTTCTTTAGTTTTCTGATTAAAAAAACAATCCATAGCATTAATGAATTATTCTGCTTTATAATCATCTAATTAATAACAATTATGATATGGTATAATGGTAGAAAATTTTACATAATTATAACAAACAGAATAAACAATAGAATTTTGTAGCATGCTGTCACTGCCATGATTGGGTTACATAGAATTGTGAATGACATCTTACAGGGAGATCCTCTACGTTACTGACCTTGATGAGACATATAGCAGATTTGGGGAAACCTACATGACATGGCCCTTAGAGGACCTTCCAGTCAGTGAGGACAGGATGGCCACTGGATAACAACCTACAAAATTTGAAGCTGTTAGACTTTCCATGACAAAAAAAATGAATATTTCTAAGAACTCCATGAACTTAGAAATCAGTCTCTTAACCAATAAAGCCTTGAAATGATGTATAGCCTGATGATCATCTTCATTGCATATTGCAAGATAATCATGAACATGGTATGCCAAGATTGGGACGCCATGCCTGGGCTCTTGATCTCAGAAATTATGAGCTAACAGATATAATTTCCTTTAAACTAACTTCATTCTAATATTGTCATTAGGAGTTCGAAGCACTCTGACATACCGGAAAGGTGTCATCATCTTCAATTCAGAGAGGTTAAGTTGGGTTAATTTTATTTGGGAATATTGCTGTTCTGAGATATGTGAGCCAAATCAATACTAACTAAATTAAATCAGTTTGTTTGAATTAAAGAATGTCACATTCATTTCAACCTTGGTTATTCAATAGATATTCAAAAACAAGGATTTCACCATTATCCTAGTAGAATAAAAAGAAGTAATCTCCAAATTATTTATACTGTATGTATTAATTCTTATGTTTATTTCAACAAACATTGCCTGAAAGCAAACTAGTAAGTAAGATGTATGTGACAAAAAAGAAAAGAGGTATGTTCAACACCCCAGACGTTTTCAGTGTTTTGTACAGGCTAGCATCAGAGCAAGTTTTCCAGCAACAATGCCTGCTGGTCTCCTATGATCCACATTATGTATTCTGGCCTTTCTTACCTATTTCTGCTTCTCTAAGCACAACCACTGCCTCATGGAAATTCACTTGAATGCCAAATGATTTGGGCATGCGCTAAGTCCTTTTTAGATCATATATGCTTTTTATCTCTATGTACCTATGAGCAAAATATTTTTCATATCCTAAGAACAATATCCCTTTTATCTTAATTACCAACACTTCCTTCTATAAACTACGCCTTGCTTTATTGCATCCAGACCATGTTGGTTCATGACCATGATGACTTTGATTCAAACTTTCCTCCTGGGTACTACAATACCATAGTACACTGGAATTAGAGTCCCAAATCAATAAAATACTTTCTCAGTAGGATCAATGAAAACCTTAGGCAGTTGAAAGTTTAAGAATAACACTTGAAAGAGTTAAAGGGGTGAATATGATCAAAATGCAATGTTTGAAATTCTCAAAAAAAATTTTTTTAAAGAACACATAGCTATAGTCCATGGGGGAAAAAAATCAGAACCCTTCCTTCTTATGCATAAAATCTTAATAACAACCATAAATAGAGAATTCTAGCAGTCTGCACAACAACCTCCAAGAAGATTGGCAGCCAAGGAAATGTCTCAGTCAGCTAAGTGCCCGCAGCTCAAGAATGAGGCCCTCAGCCCAGATCTCCAGCACCCATGTAACAAACAGAAGATGGTAATGTGTTCCTGTAATGGCAATGCTGGGAGTCAGGTCAAGAGGACATGGCCTGATCTCTGAAGCTCTCTATCTAGACAGCCTAGACAAATCAGTGAGCTTCAGGCTCAGTGGAAGACTTTGCCTCAAAAAAAAAAAAGAGAGAGAAGAGTGATTAAAGGTGATGCCAACCTTTGGCCTACATGGGTATGTATGCACACATATGCGCATACCAATGCTAACAAGTGCATACATATAAATATATATACACACACACACACACACACCACCATGTATACACAAAAATTAAAAATAAAATAATAAAAATTGAACATGAGAACATAGACTGTCAATGAAGCTCTGAGCAACTTTGGTCCATCAAAAAATGGACTAAAACAGAAATCAAAGTGTTACCACCATGACTACCACCTCCTTTTAGCAGATACACACCCACTCTGGGAAAGTCTTGAGCCTGACAAGGTCTTCACACGAACAATGCTGGAGCCTGAAAGTTAGTTCCATTTTGACTTTGCCAAGTTGGATCTCATCTTCCCATTTACATTGCAGGCGAAAGGCAGGGCTTCCTTTCGTCTCTGTGTTTGCCTCCTTTACAGCAGTGACTATCTGAGACAACCAAAGTGTGAAGAGAAAAAGTTGTTTCTACCCATGGTTTCAGAGGTCCCTCCCATGCTCATTTGAACTTCACACTTGGAAGCCCATGGAAAGTCAGCAAATAATGGCAAGTAACACACAGGAAGCCAAGCTGCTTGCTTCCTGGCATCCCAGAACCAATGAGAGAGAGAAGAGAAAATGACCCCTTAGTTCCCTTCAAGGGCTTACCCCTCCCAAACCTAAAGCCTAAGGTGACAGAGTGAAAGGTACTCTTACAGAAGTATGCCATAAACAGGAATAGGGCAATGAATGAAATTAGTATCAGACCCTGGGGTACATGCCAAAGTTGCACTGTAAACCTCTAAGCAAAATTGTCGAAGAATTCCGTAGCAGGGTTGAACTAGTTCAATAATATAAAATGCTATCCATGTACTATCTATGCAGGCAATCCACTTGTAAGAAGACAAATTTCAGGTTGAGCAGTGCTAAGGGAAACAGAGCCTCAGCATCATTCCTTGGAAAATGTCATTCTGCTTTGAGCACCATCACATGCTCCTGGACAGTGTCCAATCTTTTTCATTTCACTATAAATCTGTGCTAGAATTTCCAAACCCCTGTGGTTGCTCATTTTAGAGAAGTCCAAATTGCATGTAGTGAAATTCAGTTTAGAAAGTGATACAGAAGAGTTATTCTGAGCATCCGCGTCTCCATGGACCTTGAACAAGCTGTTTCTAAAAGGGCACAGGAAGGTTAGCAAATTAAACAGATAATGTTTAAATCACTTTCTCCTTTCTGCACCAGGTGTTCTAAAATAGGTTAAACAATAATTTAAAAGAAGCATCAGGTTTGGGAGTACATGCTATATAACCACTGTCTTCAGAACTTTATCACTGATGTATGCTAGAGAATTATCGACACTAACTTTAGGCTTTAATCTTAATCTTACCAGAAGCTACACATTTATGAGTGTGTTTTGTCACATTCTGAAGTCAGTAATTCCTGCATGTGAAAGGATAAGCTTTCTGAACCACTGACTGCTCTGAGGGGTTTGGTTCATTACTAATCTACACCATTTTCTGATTTAATTTGATTTCTGTTATTGTGGTAAACACCATGACCAAGAGAAAATCAGGGAGGAAAGGGTTTATTTCACCTCACAGGTTATGGTTATGATAGAGGGATATCAGATAGGAACTCAAAGAAGGAATTGAAGCAGAGAACATGGGAGAATGCTGCTCAATGGCTTGCTCCAAGATTCACATTCAACTACCTTCTTAAACAGCCCATGCCCACCTGCCTAGGAATGTTACCACCCACAATAGGCTGGGAGCTATCTACATTAATTAACTATCAAGAAAATAACCTAATCAAGGGCCAACCTAATGAAGCCAGTTCTTCAGTAGAGATTCCCATTCTCAGGTGTATTAACTTGATAATCAAGATTAGCCATCACACAATCATGTGCTATGATAGTAGGTCAGAAAATATTTTCTATAAAGGGCCAAAAATAAATATTTTATATTTCGCTTTGCCAACATCCAATTCTCTTGTTATAGCTGGTAAATAGCCATTGACATTATGTTAATGAATGGACATGGTTGTGTTCTAAGAAAACTTTACTTATAAAAATGATGAAGGCAACATTTAACCGGGGGCTATAATTTCTAAAGCACCCAAACCAAGGAAGAAAACAATGTATCAGTGTTATTCAACCAAATAAATGCAGCTCACATTGTTGTTTTATTTAAGTAAGCAATCTTCCAGAACAGAGTATATGTTTCTTACATTAAGGAACAAACATTATTCTCAGTGGCCTATGTGACTATGAGTCCACTTTGGTTTCTTCTGATCTTTCAAGAATGTTACCCCCATTACCTTATGATACATGTGTATTTGTGATTTGTTTCTGTTCAGAAGAAGCTGGGTTTTCTCCATTCATGAAGCATTGAGTGAAACTCATTTAGCATGTCAAAATGAAATGGGAATCATTCGGCCTGACATGCTGATCACTGTGCCCTCGCAGAGGAGAGAGAGGGCACTGTGTCTCAGCCTTTCTGTGTGTTCTATAACAAGTCACAAAACCACACAAAATGTTTTCTTGTCTTCACTGTCATTTCATAGTGTCATGTGGCTTACCACTGCCCACTGAGATCTTGTAGATGTTATCCAGCCCAGATTACCCCTCATCAATCTCAACAGTCTCAACCACATTTCTAAGGACCAAGGGGGTAAATAGCCTATTGCTGAACACTTTACTATTATGCATTTAGACAAATAATATCCTCAGATGTATTTAACCCTTCTTAGTTTTATTTCATTCTACCTATAGAAAGCTTCTTTGAACTGCATGTGGAAATAGTCACTTGTAGGAGCACACCAGGTTGTATTTGGTTAGCGGGGCTCAGCAGGCTCTCTGCACATGGAAAGCTTTGCTCCTTGAGGTCCACTGCTTCTGAAAGTGCCCAGGCTGGAACCCCTTCTACAGAAGGGTCTTCAGTGAGAGAAGGTGGGTTCCCCTCCATGATAGAAGATTCTCCAAATGCAATGAGAAATGTGCCAGTGACATTCATAATTGCTAGTCACTTGCTGGGACCACTAGATAGCCAAGGGAGGGGAATCAGGGCCAGTTTTGTTGAATGGCTATTTGTGAGACCTCTCAGAAGGACCAACACAAGACACTGACTTTGGGGGAAATTCTGAAGTAATTAGAGTTTAAGAGACCACAGCCCTAAGGTATGACATAGCCCTAGCTTACCCCCAAGAGTACCATTTCTGGCAAATCTGTAAAGAGGATTTGAATAGCCTTTCTGAGGTATATACTGGTCATGTGAAACAAATCAAGAAATAGAATATGACATAGTATATAAAACTACAGGACATATAATGAGTCCCCAAACAACTCAGTTGTATACAGCCCCTGTTTTAAGGGAGACAGGAAAATCCAACCTTATTTCTAGCCAAACGTTAAAGCACGTGTGACTTTATAGCCCACCCTATCACTCACCTTGTGTTAACTAATTTAGGACTTAGACGTTTATCTGTACAATCCTCTCATTAAAATCAGTTTGTACTTTATTAAACTCAAGTATAAAAGGATTTTAGTTTCTTCTATCACTGTGGTCAAACGTACCTGTAGGATCTCTCTTTACATTAATAAAAAGCCGTGCATGTTCCAGTCACTTCCATTAAGGCTCACATATTAAAATATATGCTCCACTTCAAGCCTTCTATTTCACATCTAGTTTAGCATCACCAGTCTCCTGTCAGATTTTACAGTACCTCAAGTCCCAGATTATAATGAAGAAGAGCCCATATGTGGTCATTCCAGCTTCCTTTCTATCCCTCTTCTCCCTTTAGTTAGAACTAACCCAAGACAGAAGAGTTTTTCCTGGATCCATCCAAATATTTTCATTTTTTTGACATTGCCTCTGTGTAGCTCAGCTAGCCTCAAACTTTGGATCCATCTGCCTCCATCTTCCCCAAATCCAGTACCAGGATTATAAGCATGTACTGCCACACCTAGCTTCAAAGAATCTCTTATTGACAGATACCACCATGGCTGTGCATTAATGAGCTTTTCTTTCTCTGCAACAGAATCTTTTATTATACATATGATCTTATTCAGCACTGATCTGGGAGACCACACTGTGCTCTGGTAGCCCAGCATGAAACAGTCTTTAGTTTACTTCTCGTAGTCTAGTGACCCACAGCCTCTTACTTGTTGGCATTCCTTCTTTAGTCATCAGAGCTGATTTATTCTTCTCTTATATATAAATTAAGGTGTTTTCAACCTGGTGTATAGCATTTTTGTAACCTATAGACAGAGTCATCCTAGAGAGAGAAAATTAGATTGCCACCTCCAGTCATTCCTGGCTAAAAAATCATTAATAAAGAGACCTGGTCCTTGGAGTTGCCATGTGATCTGTTGTAATTTCCTCCAACCTTCCATAGATATTTACTTTATATATAACACATATACATTTCTATTCTTTTGTAATAAAAGACCTTTAAATCATATAAGCTTCAAGCCCCTTCAAATCTAGATTTCCCTCAGAGACAAAGCCATGAGACAGTGTTATGGTAAGATAACCAAATGTCAGTGTCTAAATTACATTTAAAAGTCATGATTTTCATACAAATATTCATATAAATATAATCATCATGTGTCAAAACTATTTTTGAGTTATCATTGAAGGAACCAGCATGATAGTAATGCTAGATCTAAAAGAATTTGAGAGAGGATAGATTGACACTGAAAAAAATGCTTAGACAAGATTCTCTAGGTTAGAGATAAGACAGATTAGTAGTTTTGTGGAAAGGTAGAGGAAACATGGTGGTAAAGTCCTCTCACATCTGTCTAGATCCACATAAACATTATCACGAAGAACAAATCAACACATTAAAATGCCTACATTTGAACATAGAAGCAGATAAGACATCAAAGAACCTGGCTATAGAATAATGATAAAAATGACACATTGAAGAGGACAGGAAGGACAATTTCAAATTATCTGCACCATCCCTCCATCCACCCCCAGACAGCACAGCAAAGAGGTAATGTCCACCTAGGGAAAAAGAGGGAAGAAAGAGTAGACCTTTGCCCAGGAGCCTAATTTTGGGACTATCTTAGTTAAACCTCAGAGATCAGGCTCAACAGTGCTATTATCCAGGTCATTACCCACAGAGTCTCTGGACTTGTACCGGTACCCAGAGATATCTAAAAGTTACAGAGAGACAAACACATGTTCTGGCCCGCATTACCTGTGCCTAACTACATAGGCCCTGAGATCTTAACAACAGGAAGACCTCAGTAGGATTTACAGCCCATTATAAGACTAGCATCTCCTAACATTTCACCAAATAGAATAGCTATGGGCTTGGGAATAACAGAAGACCTGCCTGTGCTTTCTAAGCAGGCTTTCTGCTAACGGATATTCTAAGATAAAGCCAAAGACAGAATACAAAACAAATACCCAATTCTTCAAACATGTCACTAGCAGCTGACCTAAAGAGGTAATGATTCAGCTGACTACAATTCAACATGGTCTAAGACTACTCTTTTAACCTTACAGGTCCTTTGCCTGTATATTACGGTTTCTGGTTTTGTGTTTTTATGGCATTCCCATGTGTACAAGTGTATCTCTGTGTTTCTCATTCTTCTCCCTTCCCTCTTTTTCTTCTCTTTGTTTGTTTTGTCCTATTCCATTTTTTGTTTTTATTTTACTTTATTTTACTGTATTATTAATTTTTAGATGCCTGTTTGTTTTCTAACAAGAGACAGAAAGGGAGTGGATCTGGATGGAAGAGGAGGTGGGAAGAACTGGGAGGAGTTAGGGAAGGGGAAATTATAATCAGAGTATATTGTATGAAAAATATATTTTCAATAATTAAAAAAAATAGTCTTCTAAAGTCCTGAAGTGAAAATACACAATGAACTAAATGGAAAACACAATGGAGAACATTAACAACATAGTTAAGCAGAGTTGAAATCAAAGACAGATTATTTGAAAATGGTCAAAGGAGAAAAGACAATAAAAGGAAGTGAAGAACATTGATGAAATCCATGGGACATACCAAAAAAATAAATGTGTAAGTCACTGGCATTCACGTGCAAGTAGAAAACAAAGACTTAAAAGACTGTCAAATGACAGCATAATGACAGAATTCTTCCAAAGCCAAAAAAAGATATGGATTTTCAGGTGCATGTAGATCAAAGGGCTACAATTAGATTCAAAACAAATAAATTTACTTCACAACATAATGTTGTAAAACTCTCAAAGTTCAAAGCAAAGAGATTAATCTGAGTTTTTTTAAAGATCCAAAAAAAACTGATTAGACATCTCTCAAGGAGAAGTTAAACAAACAACATACAGAGCATAGCATTCCTATAATCTCAGTGTTCCAGAGGCAGAGGCAGGAGGATCAACACTAGTTTGAGGCCAGCCTGGTCTACATAGGAGACTCCAGGCTACCCAGAGCTACATATTGAGACTGTGTCTGAAAAACAGAAATAAAAATAAATAAATAAAAAATGTGCAACAAGTATTTTTAAAATGTTCATCATCCTTAAGCATCAGAAAAATGATGATATAAACCACAATGAGAACTCCATAATGCTGCTTCCATGAGATCCTCATCCTTGGACTTCAAAGTGATGATGATTTTTTTTTGGAGGGAGGTTGAGATCACTCACATTCCTGCAAAAAAGTAATCCCTTACCCATGTTCTAGAAGTATACTCAATAATCTCATTGATACACACACACACAAACACACAAACACACACCAATGAGGTAGCACTTTACTGAAACTAGAATACAATTACCTATTGTCAGAAACACTAAAGATAACATACTAGCAAGGACTTGGAGAAAGGAACATCTGTGAATTGTTACATGCAAAGTAAATTAGTAAATCACTATTGAAACAATATTCAGTGTAAAACTACTGTGTGATCTGGCAATCCAACTGTGAATATTATCCAAGTCAATTAAATAGCACACTGAAGAGACATCTGTACTCCCATGGTCATCACAGTGCTACTCAATAAGCAAAGTATTCAACATATGTATCTATCAACTGATAAATGAAGAAAGAAAATATTGAATATAAAGACAGCAGGAAACTATTCTGCAAGGCCATGTCTCAAGGCCCACCTCACCACCCTCAAAACACTATTCAACAATCGAAAAGAACAAAATTCTGTCATTTGTGGCAATGCGAAAGATTCTAAAGGATACAATATTATGTCAAATAAGCCATGAATAGAGAAAGAAATACCTCCTGACTTCATTTATACTGGCAGTCATTAGACAACTGATCTCATAGGAGTAGAGAGTAAAACATCTGTTAGCAGAGGCTTTGAAAGGCAGGGAAATGTGAGGATAGTGTGTGTATGTGTGTGTGTGTGTGTGTGTGTGTATGTGTGTGTGTGTGTGTGTGTGTGTGTGTGTGTGTGTGTGTGTGTGTTGCTAACTAGGAGGAATAAGATTTGGTAAAATTTTACACTGAATTACACTTATACTTAACAATATTGTATTATATGTTTCAAAACAGCTCTAAGAGAGGATCTTGATAATTGTTTAAAATGATAAATAAGCCAATATTTTTATTTAGTTTTACACAATGTATAGGTATATAAAAGCATCATACTGTCTCCATAAATAAGCATAGGTATTAGGTTAACTAAAACTAAGAATACAGAATATTAAATATTGATCCAGTTAAAGACACATTCTTCTAGATAATTATATAACCAATGAGCGGTCTTGTTAAATACATGCTCTAGTGTCACAGTAAAGAAATATTTATTTATCATTTTCTATTTTAAGAATTTTCTAAGCACCAGTCATTTTTTTACAACACCAAGAATCAGGAACCTGGCTGCTGCTTCTTCTTGCCCATCTGTATTTTTAACAGGTTCAACAAGGAAAAAAAAAACATAAGCAAAAATAGACCCATTTCAGTCTTGCAAGTATGTAGAGTTTTAGATTTTTCTCTTTCCCAATTATGTCTATGAATAAGCTAACAATAGACCATAGATTGATAAGGAATTTTGTGGGATATGTGATCACACTGTGGACCCCAAGTTTGCATTTGCATTAATCAAATAAAATCAACCTTGGGTCAGGAGGCAGAGCCAGCAACTAATTGACAGAAAGTAAACATAGAGAGTCAGAATAAGTCGGGAAAATGGATATAGAGATGCACAGGAAGTAGTCGGGAGTGACTTTGAGTGTGGCAGTCCTTTTTGGTTTGGAGTCACAGAGATGTGCCCTCTTTCTGAGATGCTGGCGAAGAGGGAAGGTCAGCTAGAGGCTCCTCAACCCCTCTGAGCTAGCAGGTTTCCACCCCAGCCTCTCACATCCAAGTCTTTATTGGTAAATTAATGAAGACTATTGGGGGCCAGGTCCCTCAACAGCCTTCTCCCAGAGTTCCAGAAGAGATACTATCAGCAGCAGATTAATTAATCTGAGGGATACTCGAATAAATTTACGAACACGAAACTCTTTAACCCATTCATTTTATTTTTCTGAGTTCAGTTCTTTCTCTACACAGCTTCTAGTCTGCTCTCTTATTCAGCTCATTTCTTGCCTGATTTCTCTCTACATTTTCTGCTGTACCCTCTAAGTGTTATCTTAATTCCTTCATCTAGTTCTGCCCCATCTAGCTTCTCATCCATCTAGTTCTTTCCCACCTTAGCTCCTCTCCCATCTCCTTCTTTCTCATCTTGTACTTCCTCATCTTGTTCTTCCCCACCTGGCTCTTCCTCATCTTCCATCTCATTCTTCTAGTTCTCTCTTCTAGTCTTCCAATCTAGTCGTCTCTAAATTGCTGAGGTTTAGAGTTATATACTCATGCAATAGCGATGCTCTGGCTAAGGCAAGGTCCAGGCTTGAATTCCCTCAAGGTCAAAAGGAGGGGCAATAAGATCCACACAAAAGAGTAGTAATTGTCAGCCATGGTCTGCAACCCAAAAGGGAAGTGGCTAATGGGGAATGAAACAACTAAGGGCTAAATTCGGTTAATATCTAAGCAAAGGGGATTTTATGTGCTTAAACCATATTCTTAGAAGTGATTAGGTAAAGTGTTAGTAGTCTATCAGTGACAAGTGAAAATAAAACTGCCTTGTTTTCCCTTGGCCCCTTATCTGTCCAAGCTGTCTTGGCTGCCACCATTTTCTGGCAGGGTGGGAGAGTGCACTCAGTGGCTAGGTGAATTGAGTCACAGCTTGATGTACCTGATACATAAAAACCCTTTAGTTCTGAGTTAATTGATGTAGAGCAGAGATAGCATTTGGAAGAAAGAAGGTTAAGTTTAATTAGCACATTCACCAGACCTTCTCAAACAGATAGTCTGGATGCTTAAGTATGTTCTTAGACAGTCTGGGAAGAATATCAGATAAGATACTTTCATCTGGAGAAGGTCCTGGCTGGATGCTGCTAATGAAGATAATTACAGAAAGGCCTGAAATTAGGGGTCTTGACTGCGACTGCTGTTAGCACAGTTGGAAGAAGGTTGTCCAAATATTCCAACAGTAATGGGGAAATTTTGCCCAATGAATGATCAAACACACTGTTCTTAGGAATGGAAAAGCTGCAATAGCACACAAGAAATTCATAGCAGGAAATGGCTAATATTCAAAAGCCAGTATCACCAAGACTCCTTAGTCCCTGGCTTTACCCTCTGGAAATGCCCTTGGCTTCTTCCAGGTATAGCTTTGTCATAGTCAGCTGAATTTCTACTTCATATTTCTGCAACTCCCAGCAGTGAATAGAACGATAAAGATTTAGTTACATTTAGTGGCAGTGGCAGGAGGCAGATACAGGGAGATACAGAAGTCCCACCAGGCTGCTGCCTGAGAAGCGGGCCAGTAACTATGGAGCCTTGGTTACTGGCTTAAACAGCAATAGATTCGGGTGTAACCACAGTGCCTGTGATAAAACAACAAAGGAATAAACACAATTTTATTGAGTACCTAAACACCAGAGCCACACACATTCTGTGTGAGACTCTAGCATGAACAAGCTGACTGAACCTTATATGCACTTAAAACAGGAATGGAGACTTTGAGCTTCTGGGAAAAGAGGGATGGTACAGGATGTGCAAAGTTGACAGGAGGTCAGAAAGTGCTGTCCCATCACGAACATGAAATCTTCCAGGGAAATCACTATATTAACCTTTCTCTCTCTGAACCAGTGTCAGCCCCTAAACAAGAGGATACCACATAGAAGTTCTTCTCATCTGCTGGCAGATTATTCACAAATAGAGACATAAATATATAGTTATAAATGTCTTTAACCAAAAGGGCAGCATCTAGATATCCATCAATGGGTAAAAAATAAGAAAAAATGTGATATACATGGATCACTGAATTTTGTTCAACCACAAGTAAATGAAAATTTCAGGAAAACAAATGGATCTGGAAGTTATTAAGTGAGGTAGCTCAGATTTTATAAAAAAAAAACAGATATTGCATGTTCTGTCTCATGAGTCCTAGCTTCTACTACATACATCCACACACAGAGACATACATTATTATGTGTGTATATTTATGTGGATATAGGGCAAGAAACTAGAAACGGTAAGATGACAAGGGAAAAGAGATTGTAAGAAAGGGGTATAGGGCAGGTGGCAAGATGTGACACTAAAGTGGAAAGGGGAATAGTAGACAGAAGGATACAAGCAGGCAAGAGGGGAAATAGGAGAGGAGAGATGAGAAGAGGATTAACCAAAGCAAAGTGTGGAAATACTATTGCTCTGGTGGTAATTTTTTTTAATTTAATTTTTTTAAGTTATTTATTTTTATTTTATGTGTATTGGTGTTTGCCTGCATATCTGTGTGAGGGTGTCAGATCTTGGAATTACAGACAGTTGTTAGCTGCCATGTGGGTGCTGGAAAAATTGAACCCAGGTCCTCTGGAAGAGTAGTCAGTGCTCTTAGCCACTGGGCCATCTCTCCAGCCCCTCTGGTGGTAATTTTAAAAATAAACTTTTAAAAAGCAGGGCAACCTCTCTGAGAAATTCCTGTGGTTGTAGAACTTTGCAACTTATGTGACCAGGCACCTCCATGTCAAAAAAAAATGCATTTTTGGTTGGGATATTTTGAAAATCTATGTGTGTGTAGGGGAAAAATAATATTGTCATATGTTGCCGGGCGGTGGTGGCGCACGCCTTTAATCCCAGCACTCGGGAGGCAGAGCCAGGTGGATCTCTGTGAGTTCGAGGCCAGCCTGGGCTACCAAGCGAGTCCCAGGAAAGGCGCAAAGCTACACAGAGAAACCCTGTCTCGAAAAACGAAAAAAAAAAAAAAAATATTGTCAAATGTTTATAATTAGAACACACCCTTCTACCAAAAAAAAAATTAGTGAAAAAAAGAGAGTTTATGATCATGTGTACTTTGCATGTAAGTGAGCTACCCAGAGAATTATTACTACTTCAGAGATGACCCTGAATTCTCACTTTTATGGAAACTTCAACAAAGAGACAAATTTCAGAGAAATGATAAGACAAGGGTAGACTTTGAGTCTGTTGAGGAAGCAAACCACTGGCAGGTGAAGGTTGGTCAGGAAAGTTGCTGCTATGAACACTCTCCTGGTATCTGCTCAGGCCTGAGGGTCTGAAGCTGTCTTCATACAGCTGCTGTCCTTCAGTGGGAAGTGTGGCAGGACACCATTTGTCTTGATAAATCCATGTTCTCCAGGTAAATAGAGGGAGGGTGAAGAGCTTCCTGTATCTATTTCTTAAATGTCTTCAGCTCAACAATTTTGCATGTTCTTATCTCCAAGCCATGATGTGAAGCAAAGTTTATTTACAAAAAGAAAGAGTAGAGAGACACAGGCAAGTTTTAGCTCTTTATTACTCAGACAAAATGCAGGAAGATATTATGGTGGTTTGGGGCTTTTTGCTTATTTGTTTTCCATAATATCCATGTCTGGAAATGGTTTTTAATGTAGGTCTGTTGGGCTAAAATAGTGCATGTTTTTAAGACCATTCATCTTCCCCATCTTTCCTCCACAAGTACTCACAGAAATTCTGCTGCATTAAGCAGTGTAGTGAGCATGGGGTTCAGAAACATCAGGAGGTGGACCTTTCTGTACATACTTTTGCATGCAATCATCTCAGGTTTGTAAAACGTTGAGGAACAAAGAATCAAATGTGTTTTTTTCACTTATGTATACAAAATGCTGTCTTAGGTTAAAACAAGTCAGGTCTCACAATCACTGCTGTTTATCATTTTTATCTCATTTCTTCCCTCCATCTGTAAGTGCCAGACGTTGTGAAAACGGATTGATGTGGGGTCATTTATTCTTACTTGAACAGGGTGACTGAAGTTGCAGGGTTTTTAGTTGCTTAGGAAAGTGGATCACATATTTGGAAAGCATAACTCTTAGCAATGTGAGCGTCACAGAGCTCTTGGTGAAGCACAAATGCAGTTTAAATTGATTTTCTAAACCACTTTTATCACTGCCTTTCTTGAGTGTGTCAACAAGAGTTGAGGATTTGTTTTTACAGGGCAGAAAATATTTAGGTTCTCTACAAATCTGTTGCATTAACTCACTATTACAAGTATGGTTACATTTGTATGGGAACTAATAAAATGAAAAATGGGAAAAAATAGCATCATGTATGCCAATGTTTGTTTTTAATTCTCCAAGTGTTAAAATTCAAGGTTTGACCAGTGAGGGGAAAAATCAGTGTCAAACTCCACACATTTTTTATGCCGTATTTATGTAGCAAGGTCAAACAAACAGGGGGAAAAAAATATCATCTTCAATTTTCTCTACCCTTAGGTAATAATACATGGAGAACTCATTTACCCTGATTGATCTTTCTGGGCATAGGAGACCTCTGTAGCTTAAATCCCATCTGGACACCATTTTTTTTCTTTTTTCTTATAAAATGCTAACAGACCATGGCTCTGGTTCCCCCTCCTGCTCTTCTTCTCTCACTCTTCTCTCCCCCCTCCTCCAAAAAGCAAATGAAATATGAACTGCTACTATATTTTCCTGCCCTTTGAAAACCATTTATTATTATTTTTTTTTAGTATGGAGAGATGAGCTAAAGCCTGTTTGTTTTCTAACTAGGAAGCATTGAGTCTTGTTTTGAATATACATGGCTTACCATGGGCAAATTGCATTTGTGCAGGGGAAAAAAAATGTTTTGACAAATGTACTAATCGCTGGGGTTTTTACCTATCATTAGACGTACCACTTTTAAAATTGCATGGAGACCTTCGCAGACACAGTAAAAGAAGGAGAACATTAAAGCCAAAATAAAAAGTGTGAGGTATTCAAAATCCCTTGGCTTTGGTTTCAAAGGAAGATTTTAAATTTAGAAAGGAAACAAACCATTAAAAAAAAAATTTCAGCAGTAGACAAGGTTCCCTGGTCTTAAAATCTCTGCCTGGCCCATTTGCCAGTATATCATGTACCTTAGCAAAATTGCTGAACCTTTTATTCTCCAAAAATGAAGGAAAAATTGCTTCCACCTGCCTGTCTAACCTCCGGTGATTTGAAGCCAAATGTTAGAACTTGCTAAAAGCTTGGTGTGCATGGACTTCGGGGGCAAACTCTGGAATAAATTCAAGTATTATTTACTCTTGTTAAAAGAAAGTAATAACTTCAAAGGCGTATTGTCCAGATGTTAACGCTGCTAATTACTGTTCACTTAGCACTGATGAGGTTCTGACCCTGCTTGGGACATGATACATTGCATTGTTCTGACACCTCCTTATCTGAAAAATGATATTTGAAAATATCTTTCAAAACAGTCTGAAAATGTGTTAACTCAAAAGTACTAACACAGACAAGATAAAGCATGGTTCTCTGTTTTTTAATGCTGTTCTAAATTCTGAAATCCACAGCAAATATATCGTTCATTGCTAATTAAAAAGTTATCTTTGTAAAAGAAATGATGTGGTGACGGTTTTCAGCAATTCTAACTTGAAAATTGTACTTATAGATATACATAGACATTGTGGCTTCATTGTTGAAGCTTAGTCTAGCAGGCAATAGTTCAGGAGTCTGCCTGTACTCTTGTATAAGCACTAATCAGTTCTGGAGTTCTGGAGTCTTCCTGCGCTCCCGCCTAAGCTCTAACCAGTTCTGTATCTCACTTCCAGCATTAGTCTGTAAGGATTTAAGCTAGACTGGGGTTTCCAAATGACTTTTCAGGACACGTGAATAAGTATTTTCCTTCCATGGAAAATAAAAGGAGACAGTGGAGAAATGTTCCAAAGACAAATCAGTAAAGCCCCATATATCCTCACTCCTGTCTTGAAGCCTCACAATGTATTTCAGCATCTTAACAATACCATGTACTTTTAAAGTTTAATTGTATTTAGAAGTTTAACTGTATCTCAGCCTCCTCCCCATAAAACACCAATGAGAACAATTTTTTTCCAAGAATGTCTACTAATATAGAACACACTCTTAGCAACGGGGTATGAAAATGCTGCCAGATGATAAACACAAAACACAAGTAATGTTCTTCCTTTGTTGGACACATCCATACTAGAACATAGGAAAGTACTTTGAGTTCAGTGAGCTTTGATATCATGAATTATTTCTTCATACTTGATTCTAGTGGTAATAGGTTTTAACATATACTTTACTCCCTTTTCTCTCCTGGCCGAATATAAAATTATAGCAAATGCAGCTTTAACAGAAAGGACTAAAAGTCACCTTGACATACAAAGTGATTTGGATGCCAGTCCTATGCAGTAGGAGTGTCTAGGAATACCCACCCAACTGTTATTTTTCCTTTTGCTTTCTCAAAAATGCTCTGGGCTTTTTTCTTTGTTGAGGCTACTGTCCACACAGGAAGGCAAATAAAAAGCTGTTCTAGACTTTAATGTGAGCCAAAAATGTTTATGACATATGTGCTGAGTGATATTTTTCTTTTTTTCCCAAGGAGGAAAAACTAGACTGAGGGAGGCTCATTAGCAAAGCAAGAAAAAGGAAAAAAATAAGAATTCACTTATGGACTCAGGATTAGGTAAGAGTGGAGACTCAGAGCCTAGGTCATCTTGAGTGTGGACCACCCATTGCTCCATCCAGGCATTTCCACCAAACACATGGGGAACTGTTTTAGGAGGATGCAGACATGGATGGGCATGTGGTCTCTATAGTGCTTACTTTTCTCCTTACTGTGACCAAATACCTGACAAGAAGCAATTTAAGAAAATAAATAGTTCATTTTGGTTTATAGAAAGACATAGTCCATCCTGATGGGCAAGGCATCACAGCAGAAGCAGGAGGGTGGCTGACTGGTCACATGGTCAGATAGCCACATTGAAAGTCAAGAAGCAGAGAGTGACAAGGAAGTGGAACCAGATTATAAAACCTCAAGCCTGCCCCCAGTGATCTATTTCTTCCATCAAGGCTCCATCTCTGAGATGTTCCACAAATTTCTCAAATAACACCCCAACAGGAAAGCAGGTGCTCAGACACATGACCGTCTGGGAGATGTTTCACATTCAAAACACACGTCTCTGAGTGAGAGAGCAGAGAGCCACCTGAGACTTCTCACATCTCCTAGAGCAGTGGTCAGCCTCACCCTCACCACTGTGTGATGTGGGCCCATGAGCTTCCCATGACGTTCTTTTCACTGAAAATCACCAACCCTGTTATAATCATAAATATCCAGAAATCTAAGGGTCCTTCTAACATCATCACTTACAGTCTAGAAGTATATTATGTAATTAAAGTTTTGAAGGACTACATGCTGTTGTGAATATATTGAGAAATATTTTCTCTCATTTTATAACGTGCACCAGTATAAATGTAACATATATATGGGATAAATTGACGGGATCTTACTAAGACAGAACAAATAAAAGCTTTATTGGAAAATAAATCATCCTCAAGTTGGAATCAATCTCTTGGATGTTTTTCATGGTTCTAACTTGATTATTTTTGTTTGATTATTAATTTGATTTTACTGCTGATCTGTTTTATAACTCCATAGGGGTAGAAGTTACCTTGTAGAATTTTGTCCAATAAGAATGAAAATAATGTCTTTCCAATGTAAAAATATACTAAATGTTATAGATTATGACCCTGGTAGATATCTGTGGCAGGGTCCTATGCTGTTCCCTTTGGGGGAGGGGGTGAAAAGGCACAGAGTCAATGACAGAGACTCTGGGAGGATGTTGAAACAACAATCTCAGTTTATGCAGGAAGAGGCAAGCCTTATATACCCTCCACCCTGCCCTGGGGGGAAGTCTGATGAATATGCATCTGCTAGTGTGACATGGCTGCCTCCTCATTGGTCCAGGTCATCTCTAGATCATGTCCTCAGCTGCTGTTGCTAAGGACCTTAGGCAGACCCAAGTTGGCTCTCAGAAAGTATCTTATTACTGGTTTGGGCTGGCTATCCCTTAGGGCTGTTAGGGATAAGTCATCCCACAGACATTAACTAGTTTTATCTCTAACTCAGCAATGTTATCTTACTATTGATGTGAACATGGTCTTGAATTAGTTTTGATATATTACTGATTCCTTCATTAGTTACTTAGTTAAATAATATCTTGACCTTATTCATGTAATGCTTACAATACAACAGAGTCATGACTCACCAATAAGAAATTATACTTCAGCAGGATCATTTCCTATACTACTTTCCCACAGTAGTTTTATATAAAGGAGAGCACATTAGAATGACGTATATCAATGTGAAGAGACAAGTTACACTGTCAACCTTCTTGTCTCAGGACTGGAAGAAAGGATATCTTTTCTCTGCCAGGAAGATGTGTTCCATCATTCCATAATTAGTCTGTCTTAGACTGTGGCTAGCTTCATGGACATGAAGTCAGCATGGTTATACAGGGTCTCTCACTTAGCCTAGTGCTTTCCAGATACATCTTGACACTCTTATATGATATACTTGGATTTGTCTTTTTAAGTGAAGTAACATAAAACAGTGAAGCATTGTTATGGAGTTAGAACCTTGATTTATATTAATACATGTTCTTATCACCTCCCTACTTCTGCAAGAGAAAAAAAAAGCCTCCTACCTTGTTGCTGGATCTTAACAGCTCCCTCAGGGGAGGAAGCAAGAAAGTGCAGTGTCAACAACACAGACACTAGGAGTCAGGTGAAGGCAAACAGCAGACTCATTCATTCAATAACAGGGAAGGCCTTCTACACCCTCCTCCAGTATCCAAGCTGTGTCCCAATCTGGAAGCATTGTATGGTCATATCTCATTAGCTGGGCGTGATCAGGAACTCTGACAGTGCCTGCTGCTAGGTCCTCAGGCAGACTCCAGGTTGGCTCATAAGGAATTATGTATGTGCATGCCTTGGAAGCTGGTTTGAGCCAATTTCCTCGACCCTATGGGCCTGTCCTACTACACTGCCTCTTCTCCATTGCCATATCTACCAGCAGCAAGCACCTGGGCAAGAAGATAGGAGGAATCAGGGTGGGTTTCAGATGCCTCAGATGAATGATGTATTTTCATCTTAATGATATTTGTTTTTAGAACAAAATGCACCACAATGTAAGTGCATACAGTGATTTAAAGATCCTATAATAGTTACTGATAGTTACAGTGACCACACAGAATATGATCAGTCTTAGTTAATCTATAGAAACTGCTAAGATACTCTCTTTGCATAGAATTTGCAGACAGGAGACGAAATAAAACATCTTCATTATTTCATTTAAGCCCAAACATATGGAAGTCAAAGTGGGGTGTACCTTAAATGTATTTTTAATGTTATAAATCTTTGTTTCTAGATAAATTTAAACATTGAAATGTTTTAAATATTGTTTACTAATATATGATTATCATATGATAAAATTATCTTTACACAAAGAAACTTTTGTCTTTGGGGCACTGCAGGAGACACACAAAACAAGAACTACTCTGCCAGTCATGTTGCAAGGAAAAGGGTAGAACAAATAAGAAATCATAATCCCATGTACTCAAAAAGCTAAAGGAGATGAGGATGCTATGTAGTTTACAGGTGCTAGAGCATATTAATGCTCTATTGAAAACCCTGCCATCATGAATTCCCTTAGTATCATTACAACATAGATGTGTTAAGTGTTTGTGTATATCACACTGTGTTCCTTACTGGCAAGCTCAGTTTGAATGCATTTAACCATTAGGTAAAGGCTACACATTACTTTTGATATATTACAAACCTAGTGTTCACACAGTCCTATCAAGTTCTTGCTCTGTTGGATTCCAACTAAAAAAATATATAACTGCCAAGTAAGGTAAAATGCCAATGAAATTTCTGAACTGCCTAACATGGCTGGCTGGGAACTTGATAGTGATGAACACATTCCTTTCTGCACCCGTCTTGGGGAGTTTTGCACTGAGAGGAAGACTGAAGTTCACCATGGATCATCAAGCAGGAGAGATTTTATTAGAGCTTTGAGAATGGTCTGAAATATTCTGCCATCACCTTTCTAGCCTTGTGGAAAAGAGGACTGCAGATCTCATAGCTAATATTCAAACTGAGATTGGACCACATAGATGGGAGAAATCAACTTGACATCAAAGGTTTTCCATTCTCCCACACTTGCTCTTCCTACTGCAATCTCAATCCCACAGGTAATTTGTTGTTGTTGTTGTTGTTGTTCAGTTTCTGGAATAAGAAAAAAAATGTTTTTACACATTGCCTGCACCCCAGTCACATGTGATAGAGGAACCTGTACATCCAGCTATGATTCATCATGTCAAAAATGTAGACAAGCCCATAAACAAGTCCACAAAAATGAATAATTTATATGTCCTTTGAAATACTATGGTATGAACTATTTCTGTCTTATTGGAAACTAAAGATCTTTTCAAATCTTTGCATCGATAATGTTTTTCTGAACACTGAGTACTTTCCAGAGATAATTTCTAAGAAAAGCAGAGATTGTTAAATTAAAATAGTACCAAATAGCCATTAATATAGAAGATAATCATAAAAGACATGTTTTTAAAAAGGAGGTCACTTTTATTAGCATTGGTTGAAGCAGAAAAAATATTTATCATTATGTAGTAGTAACCCCAGTGTCCAGGGAACATGCAATTTCATATAACATTATGCTGCAAAGCCAAGCAAATCAAACCCTGTTTCGTAACTTATCAAATGTGCTGCTTAAAAGCTGTGTGATTTGAAATGCGTAACCTTTCAAACACCCGTTTGCCTCTAAGATAGATGACATCTGAATACCACCCTCCACCCAGCTATAAGAAGCTAAAATAAAATTACATGTGTCAAAATGCTTTGCAAGACACAGACATGCAAACGTAAAGATGTTTTCTTTTATAGGCATAAGGTGCTGAAAAAAGCACTCAAAGGCTTTTTTGATTTGTTCAAGCAGCTTCTATCTACCCATGGGGATTAATTATAGACTTCCTCTCTTTCCAAAATATTCACTGATTTATTTTGATAGATTTTAAAAGAACTGAAACACAGTAAACTGATCAAAATTCCCCCCCTCAAAGTGATCAAAGTTGTCTTTGGATTCTCTTGTGTCAAAATCACAGATGTGTTTTGGATACAAGTACTGAGTGAGATAAATTCCTGTGATTGGTGAGAAACAGTATCATCCTTTTTAAAGACATCAGAGTACACAGCTCTATCAGTGTTTTAAAATCGTATCTTACTGCATTTAGCATCAAAAGCACTACCTCTGTATCACAGATATCTTCCTGTCAGCGAACAGGTAATAGTAACAACAATCAGAACAGATAGCTAGTATCATTGATTACTTACAGCCCTAGCTGCATGCATTATCTCAATTAATCTTTGCAAAAATGATATGATGTTTGAGCTGTGGTTATTTCCACTGCATTAGTGGCAGAACTAAAGCAAAGAGAAGCTAAGTAGTCAACCCAAGATCACATCAGTGTTTGAGAAAAGTTTAAACCTTGGAAAGTTAGCTTAGCTTTGGCCACATACACTACTTGTACTGCATGCAAGGGCAAGTGTCCATGAAATGACTTCCACTATTGCTATTATTTGGGCAGCTATCAGTTTTCATGAATAATGCTGAACAGTTCAATTATGTAATTGTTTGGATGGACATTTGTGACGTTGCTCTTAAAGCTCATCTGTTAAAAAACAAAGAAATTAAGGTTCCCGAAAGGTAAAACATTTGTTCAAGATCACAGATTAGGTATCAAAAGCAGGTTAGCTGAGATTAGTGTAACTTTGTTAGAACCCTACACCCTACACCCATTGAAGGATGAAATGTCAGTGTGCTAAATCAGCATGATCCTTTTTACATGGCAGTCATGATGGTCTCCATTACCGGTTGTGTCTCCTGACTCTAATTTACACCTTCTTTGTAGCTCTAGATAATGAGATTTGAGACACTCCCTTCCCTCCCCTCTGATTTTACAAAGTTACACCACAGAGATCCAGAAATCACACTATGGTGCTACTTAACTGTCTTATGGAAATCATCCAAATGAATTCAACTGACAGACATCATTTTCAGTTCCACAAAAGTCTCTGTGTGTATACATATATGCATATATTCAAATGTTAGAACTGGAGTGGATTAATGTCTTTACTCATAAACTAATTTTACACATTGTCACACAATGTTATTATATAACATATAACCAGTTGTCTCTTATGAGAGAAATTAGGACAATTAATAATAGGGTGCTAACTAAAGGACCTTGTTCATCAAGATAAATGCATTTTCCATTCGCGAAATGTTCTGTCAAAATTGAAAAGAAACACTTAGAAATAAGATTTAAAATCCTATGTGAATATTATCTATTAGGTTGGGAAATCAGGAAGGCAGAATCTTATATTTGCATGCTTTCACACTCTGGAGCTAACTGCTACAAAAAGACTAAAAGAGGCAGAACCCTCACCATCATGGTTCTATGGAGAAACAACACTCATGACAGTATGCCTTATATAGAGAGTGAGAATCCTACCCTATAAATAGTAAATTTGTGAGTAGGAGGCTCTGGAAAGGGAGAAATGTTAAGCAAATATCTATACCCCCAATTAATTTATTATTATTATTATTATTATTATTATTTTTTTTTTCTTTACTTTTGAGATTTGACTTAGTTAGGGTAACTATTGCTGTGATGAAACACCATGACCAAAGCAACTTGGGGAGGAAAGGGTTTATTTGGATTGCACTTCCATATCACGGTTTATCATTGAAGGAAGTCAGGACAGAAGCTCAAACAGGGCAGAAACTTGAAGGCAGGAGGAGATGCAGAGGCCATGGAGGGTTGCTGCTTACTGGCTTGCTCTTCATGGCTTGCTCAGCCTGCTTACTTACAGAACCCAGGACCCTGTGATGGCACCACCCACAATGGACTGGGCCCTCACATCAATCACTAATTAAGAAATGTCAGGTCTTATAGAGACATTTACTCAACTGAAATTCCTTCTTCTCTGATAACTCTAGCTTGTGTCAAGTTGTCATTATCATAAAACTAGCCAGTAGAAGATTATAATATAATGTCATCATTTTCACCCTATACCACCTCTTCTTCTCTCTCAAATTTATGGCCTCTTTTTTCATTTGGTGTGTGTGTGTGTGTGTGTGTGTGTGTGTGTGTGTGTGTGTGTGTGTCCTGAATCCCTTCTCTTCCTGAGGACTAACTTTCACAGTTAAGAGAAGGTGTCATGTGAGCTTCCAAAGGAGGGAAGCAACCAACAGTCCTATTGAACTATGACACCTATGAGTCACAGCAATGACCAACATGGCACAATAAACCTAAGGATGCTATAGTGGAAAATACCTTTGGCAGTAGATAGCAGCTCTCTAGTTGGACCCAAGCTGTCTTTTAAAGCCAAAAGATTCTGTATGGCCTCAGTAAACAAGTAGAGAAAGTAAAGACCAGATACCACAAGAAGTTGACACATCTCAATAGCAAGAATCTACAATGCTAGGCTAAGCAAACACATTCACTATGGTGGAAAGATTGTTTTTGTCTTAGGGCCTGACAATATCTGTTGGCAAAAACATAACAGTAACAATAGCTCTGTACTCAGTTTTCATTTTTTCATAGCTCTGTCTATCAGAGCCTGAAATTGTCACTTTCTTTGGCTAACCGCTAAATCTCAAGCAATAAAGAAGCTGGTTATTGTTTTAATTGTGCTAACAAGAGAAGGCATATGAGGAAAAAATTCATGTTTCACTCTACTTGCCTTCCATTTGTGGACCTGCCATTCTGATTTATTTGAGACTTATGCCACTCCAGCCTCAGAGCTAAATTATATAGTCAGTTTTCAGCTTCAACAAATCCTCTCTGGGTCCTGCTGTGTTTCTCTAATGGCAAGGACTGGTGCCTTCCATCTGGGAGGGAAGCATGCCTTGCATGTGAACTACCACAGAGCAGAAAGGGTACTAGCAGGAAGAAACTGGAGTTTAATCATTCCTTCCCTTTCCGGTATACGCTTGTTTTTGTTTCTTGTAAACACTTAGGAATGGAAATCAGAAAATGCTTTAGAAAGAGATGTATTTCTTAAACTATGGTATTGGAAAAGTGAATATTTGTTTTGTAGGCAAATAGTTGGGAGTGGAATTTAATTGCTTCCTACAGATCCAGCAACAGGCTCTAAGATCTGGTCTGATATAGCTTGTGTATAACCCTTGGGAAACAGTAGGTTTCTTGAGCTGCTGAATGACACAATACCCTTTGCCCTCTTGTTCTATGTCCATTTAACCTGATATAGAACAAGTTCATCCTAGCTATGGGAGAGTCCACTGAGCATACATAAGAATTTCAATTGCATCTCAAATTAAAATAGGGGAAGAAGTCAAAACTCCCACTGTGGGTGGAGAACTGAATTATTATCCTTTACATTGGCCTAAAGGGAGAACTATATTCTCCTCATACTCTATTTCCCCAAAATTGGATTTAATCTTTCTTCCACTGGGCAGAGTAACAAAAACAATAATAACTCACAGCCACCTACAGATGGAATCGTCTTTGCAAATGTCTGCTAGGAGCAAGAGAGACGAACCTGGAGTTCACACTAAAGACACAGACCTCAGAAAACATAAATCTTACCTTGCGGCTGTTCTGTGTGAGAATGGACACTTCCTTACCAGCAGCAATTTGATTTTGCTTGTAGTTTATGAGATTTAAATTAAATTAAAACTACTGGGAAAGTAGTTTTTACAATAGTATATTCAAGTTATTTTCTTCTCATAAAAGAGCACTTCTTCTTCTTCTTCTTCTTCTTCTTCTTCTTCTTCTTCTTCTTCTTCTTCTTCTTCTTCTTCTAATGTGAGTTGTCAGTTATGTCAGTTGCTATATTCTTAGTAAGAAGAGAAGAAAGAAATCCACGTCTGAGTTCTGTGTGAGACATTTGCAATGTCACTTCACCCGGATACAGAAATTCCATCTTCCAATCCTATGAACAGGCCACACTAGGAACACAAAGCAGCACCTTTCTTGTTAGTGTCTCTGCTGTTTGTTTGTTTTTAGTTAAAAGGCTATTTTCTTTAAAGAGTTATCATCAAAGGAAATAAAAATAACTTCTATTGGTTCAAATGTAATCAGTTCAGTTCAGCATTCACAGACCAACATGGTAAAGTAGAACCAACTTTTAGCAGCGTCCTACTAAGGGCTAAACACAGAACTAAACATAATCCTGGTTGTAAAATATACACAACCTCATTAATATGAGAAGTAGAAGGAACTATAACATGGTATATTGTAGCAGACTTTCTTTTGGGCCATCAACAAGCTCCCAAATCATGACACAGAGACTTATTATTAGTTATGAATACTCAGCCTTATTTTATGCTTGTCCCACTAGCTCTTATAACTTAACTTAACCTGTTTCTCTTCATCTATGCTTTGCCTGAGGGTTTTACCTTTCTTTCATTCTGTATGTCCTACTCCATGTCTTGCTGACTGTTGGCTGCCTGGCTGACTGACCCTGGGTCCCTCCTTCTCTTTCTCCCTCCTTCTCTTCTCTCTCTCTCTCTCTCTCTCTCTCTCTCTCTCTCTCTCTCTCTCTCTCTCTCCCTCTCTCTCTCTCCTAGATTCCTCTTCCTATTTATTTTCTCTTCTTGCCAGCACCACCTATTCCTCTACTACCTAGCTATTGGTGGTTTAGCTTGTTATCAGACCAATCAGGTGCCTTAGGCTGGCAAGGTGAAAGAGCAAAACATCTTTACATCATTGAACAAATGCAGCATAAACAAATGTAACACCTCTTTGCCTAGTTAAACAAATATTCCAGAACAATGGATTCTTCATGATGGAATTCCAGAGGCAATGCTGGCACCCAATGCAACAACTACTATTGATAAAATCAGCATGTCAACTCCACGCTCTGCTAAAGACACAGACCAACTTATTAGAGAACTGGGCACAGGTTTGAATAAGAAAAAATGTTTCACATTTTATGGCAGATGAAAGAAATAATGAGCATACCTGACTTTCTCAAGTAAGAACTCTATGAACAGGGGTAGACACTTCTACTATAAACACAGCCAACAAAGAGAATGACATTAAACCCCAGAAGGACCTAGGAATGGGGAGAAAGGCTACCTCTCTATCCTAAGGTTTGGCCTTGAACAAAGACTAAAATATTTTATTATGCCAAAAACTGAATAATCATTTACAGTTCCTAAGGTAAAGGGTAAATTTTATTCTGCCTTTTCGAGGTTTTTTTTTTTTTAACAAACCCAGCCATGTTCATTGTTGCTCTGTTCTTAATAGCTAAGGTATGCAAACAACCTAAATGTCCTTCAGCTAATGAATGGATTCTGAAAATGTAATACATGATGGAATACTATTCAAGTAAAAAGAAAAAAATCATGAAATTTTCAGGTAAATGGATAGAACTAGAAAAGATCATATGGAGTGAGGTAACCTTAGACCCAGAAAGACAAATGCCACATGTTCTTTCTCATCTAAGAGTCCTACCTCCAAGTCTTCATGTGTGAGTAACTGTACAAACCAGGAAAGTTTAAAAGTACCACTGTGGGGGATGAGAAATGAGAAAAATACAGGCCTTAACTAGGGAGCAGGAAGGAGACAGATACAGAAAAATGAGGGAGGAGAATAAAATAACAATAAGGATGTCTGAAAAAGTCACAAGGAATCAGACTATTAACTTCCTATCTAAAAGTACATATTAGGCCTGTAAGTCAGTGTACACATATACGTATATACATATGCATACATCATATACAGTTTAAATGAAAAATTCACATCTCAGCTAACAATGCTCCCTGCAAGATCCATAGACTATATAACAAAACCCCAATACCATGCATGAGAAACACTGTTTTGAGTTGTTGGTCAGGGTTATCCAAGAGACTTCCAACATATTATAGGCTATTGCTATGGTCCTTGGTTGCCTCATGGAAGTGGAAGGTAAATCCCTATTGCTGAAGACTCTATGAACTTTGGACACAGATCACAAAGGATCTAGTCTGTATCTGACTTGAAAGCTTCCTCCCTAAAGACTAAATTTAATGGCTCCAGAAGGTGCCACACAAGCTTTCAGAGGAGGGAAACAACCAATAGTCCTACCCAGCTATGATAACTATCAATCACAACAGCAACCAGAATGGCACAATGATTCTGGGGGGTGTAATAGTGGCACACATACCTTGGTAAACAACAGCTCTCTAATTGAACTTAAGGCCTTCTCAAAAAGATACCTTGTACTAGAAAGTACTTTAGTATAGCCTGCTACCTGGGGAAGTCAAGTCATAGATTTTGGAGATGAACCTAAAATTGCCAACTTACTAAGCACAATCCTTAATTACATTCTAAACATTTGTCCCTATACCCACAGATAAGTGTAGTTTTCACCCCTCATCCAAGAAACTTCTCTTTGCAGCAAATGGGGACCATGATAGAAAACTACCAACCAATCAAAACACACAGCTAGAGCCCAGTTCCAGCTAACACATCAGTAACACAACTCTAGCACCTAAAGCTCAGGGATCATTGTGGAAGGAGGTGGAAAGATTGTGAGAGCCAAAGGGCTAGAGACTTTGCTGTGAGATTATGTCTCCTGGAAACATCAGAGAATCTATACCCATGAAGTCTTACCAGCATGGCCTCCTAAACAGCAATTAACAACAGTAAAGGAGGAAGAGGTCATGAATCTGAAAAAGATCAAGGAGGTTCAACTGTTAACTCTAATAAGGTTGAGGAAAAGCCTCATAGAAAGCAGAAATAATATCTATAATGAACCAGTAGTACAATTGAAGGCCAAAATTTAACTGTCAGTAACAGATTAGAAGCTCATTTAGAAGACAGTTATTGCCAAATACTATATAAATATTCAAGACTCATTTATATTTGGTCTATAAGAGATGATTCAGAAATAAAAGAGAGAAATAATCACAAAAAGAACAGAACAAAACATATCATAAAAGCAAAGAATACTAAAGAGTTGTGATCAGATTAATTCCAAAGGTAATAGAATTTGAGATAAGTACTACTAGATACAGAGCAAAAATCTCACAGTTATACAAGAGTAAATATATCATAAATGTGGGAGGCCAGATCCCACCTTGTAAAGGGTTCCTATGTGGAGGAGAGAGGGATATGAAACTTTTAGATAAAAAGATAAAAGCAAAGAGGAGAAAGACAGAAACACAGGATAGCTTCAGAAGGACCCAGATCAAAACCCAATGGCCCCTTCTGCCTCTTCAAAAGAGCTTTTTATAACAATGGCAAGGTGTGGGGCAAAAGATCTTCCCCTTGCTAAATCAAAGCACACCACACAGCCTAGTGTAGACCCTTCCAACACCTGGTAATCATGCCTGTGGTCAAATCATCCCCTTATGCAGGCCTGCTGGGTAAAGCAAGCTTACATTCTAGGACCCTGAGTAAGTTCTCACTAGGGAACCTCTGATGGTCTCTAAAGCTCCCCCTTCTTAATATATTAAAGAGTGCCTCAGACCCATCAGATAGACTGTTCCTGCCTCAGGCTATTCTTATTCCCTAATCAGCTTTATCTGTCCTGGAGATACACTTTACATCAAGTGTACTCTGTTTTAGGTTGGCAGCTAGCAAGAAGAACATTACCAATCCCTGACTACCAGCCTCTGTCAGGGGGAAGTACAGTGCTCAACTCAGCTCTGACTCAGGCCCCTACTAAGAACTTGCAAATAGCTGGAACAACCACAGTAATCCCTATGGCTGCCACGCCCCCCAGTAAAGGAGTAGAAGATGACCAAGATGGAATGTCCTTTTTGAATGGGTCTGAGATGTCTATATTGGCCTTAGCTGTGCCAAACCCTTTTCATATCAATAAACTCTTGGTGAAAGTGCGCCAAATCAATAAACTCTGGAAGCAACTGCATCAAACTTAAAGACTCCCTTAGTGTCACCAAACCATGGTTAATTAATATCAACAGATTAACATAATTCTAGTATGAATATTACTGTATATATTTACATCTGACATGATTACTATACATATTTATAATTCTTACAAACTTACATTCAAAAGCAAACTCTATAGGACTATATACACTTTACAAACTTTAGCAAACATCTAAAAGAGATCTCTTAACAGAACTATTTACATTTTCTTCCAACAAGATAGAGAGTACATGAATTGTGAGTTACCACAGTTGAAATTGTAGGTGAACTCAAAACTATTTCATTTCTAAAGTTTGTAAAACCTCAGAAAAGTCAGTTCTAGTAACAGTCTTATAGTTCCCCTTAAAGTTTGAAATCAGAGCCTAATTCATCAGCAGCTCTAGAGTCTTTATATCCAGCTCCCTTGACCCCAGAATTTGGTGAGTGCCACTGCTAGGAGGCTGTAACACTTTGAACAATGTTGTCCCCCCTCTCCAAGCTACCTTCCCCACCAGGTCCTCCCAGCCATTCCAGAACCAGTGGAAGTATACCCAGGGGCAGACAGTCACTGGCTAGGGGGTGGTCCCTTTACCCAAACTCTTTGTAGCTCCCCTGAATGCAACAATTCAACTAAGTTCAAACAAGAGTCTCTGAAGCTTCACTTTCAGCAATAGAGGCACTTTCAGTTAGCTTTCCTTAGGAGAGCTAACCTAGGATGAATGTAACTGTCAAAGTAACTGAGCTACTAGAGAGCTCCTTTTGGAAAGCTTTCTGCTTAGCCAGCAAACAGAAACTATGTGACTTTAGCTGCTAGCTCTGTTCAGGCTTTTACAATCCCAGTCCTGAGACCTGAGTGCTCTCAACTGCCTCTCACCCCAAGGGATCAAGGTTCTTCCCACTGCTATGAGCCAAGGCTCTCAAGCAGCCCTGGCTCTGGGAGGAAACCCAGCCACTATGAGCTGCAGTTCTCAAGCAGCCCTTCTGGGTCTGGGAGGAAACCTAGCCATAGCCAGTTGCAGCTGCTGCATCCCTGGCTCAGCTTACATTCACTCACACTATACTACCCTGGGCATCTGGCTGTTCAGTTATGGGGAATATTTGAAAGCCTTGTACTTCCTCACATCTGCTAGCTGCTTCCCTAATACTTGCTTGAAGAGGTGATGCAGGACTAACATTGAAGGTTAGCCATGTTCTGGGAGGTTTTTGCT
The DNA here is from genome assembly GCF_007827085.1 of Peromyscus californicus insignis. Lineage (NCBI taxonomy): Eukaryota > Metazoa > Chordata > Mammalia > Rodentia > Cricetidae > Peromyscus > Peromyscus californicus. The sequence continues at coordinate 43,927,553 of NW_026294491.1, read as the reverse complement.
CCAGGGCAATTATGGGTGGCTTTTCCATTCCGATAGATGATCCCACAGGTGAGTCTAATTACACTGCTACAGAAGGAAGATTTGTACCCTTCTGAAAAGGAGAGACCTCAAGAGCTTTCAGTTGTTGAGAAAGAGAAATTAAGTTTTTTAAGCCCTTTAGTTCCTCCCTTGTCTCATACCAAGACTTCTATTCCTTAAACTTGGCTTCATGGCCAAGAAGGAGCTGACTCTGTTTGAATGATGCTGTAAGAGTGTTCTCATTTAGTTGCAGCTCCAGCAGAGTGGAGGTGTTTGTTCTGCCTATATTTGCCTCAGAGAAAATGCCCCCCTGCCTCTCAGGACTTATATCTAAGCTGTCCTGTAACACAAATCTTAAAAGGTCTTACAATAAAAAACCCAGAGCCGGATATTGGGGTGAAAGCTGAAAGATTAGAGAAACAGAACAAGACAACCTTACCTCAACAACTCCTCTGCAAATCCTGTTTCCATGAACTCTCAGACTGCAAGCCTCTGAGACCTTACCCCTGAGGGTCTCAGTTGAACTGCTGCTTAGTTCCTGTCTCCTCACACCTTTTATATTATTCTCCATCCAGCCATGTCACTTCCTGGGATTAAAGGCATGTGTGCTTTCCAAGCAAAGGTATGAGATCTCAAGTGCTATGATTAAAGGTGTATGTTCCCAGTGTGGCCTTAAATTCACAGAGGCAGACAGATCTCTGCCTCCCAAGTGATAGAATTAAGGCTGTGTGCCACCACTATCTGGTTTCTATGCCTAATCTAGTGGTTGGCTCTGTCCACTGATCCCCAGATAAGTTTATTAGGGTACACAATATATCACCACACTGTCCCAAATTAATGCCCACAGGCCAAAAGCTTCCACTGGAATTTTTCCGGCCCATGTTTCTCAAAAAATTTTTGCATTTCAACTCTAATTCTCCCCCAGGAGTCTGTGTCCAGAGACCCTTAGTCAGATAACCAAGGACACAGTTCCTCTATGAATGCCAAAAACCTCTATACTTGTTGGTGTTCTACCTTAACTCTCCTAGTTTTCAAACTCTCTACAAGCAAACACACAAACATCTGATTACTATTTCCATTCCCTATTTTGACTTTTGTTTCTCAGACTGCCAAATCTGCAGTGGCTGCTTCTTCCTGAATGCTATTTTCACATCCAGCACTAGGAAAATTGTACTCTTACCCTAAGTTCCTTCCTACACAATATTCCTGTACCTAACCCTACATTTTTACCTAGTTTTATAGACAGAAATTAAGCGAGAGAGAAAGAGAAAGAGAGAAACCTAGACAGAGACAGGTGCTTGCTGCAGCCTAATTTTTCTGTATACAGTTTTTACTCCCAAAGAATAAAATACCACCACCTTAATCTTAATACAAAATAAAGCACGTCCAACTGCTTCCTGTGGTGTTTCCCTACTCTCACTTCCTGTGCACCCAAGTAAGTCCTTACTTCTAGCACCATCTGTGGGAGGCCAGATCCCACCTTTTAAAGGGTTCCTATGAAGAGGAAAGAGGGATAAGAAACTTTAGATAGATAGATAGTGAAGAGGAGAAAGACAGAAATACAAGATAGTTTCAGAAGGACCTAGATCAAAACCTATTGGCCCCTTCTGCATCTTTAAAAGGGCTTTTTCTAACAATGCCAAGGTGTGGGGCAAAAGACCTCCCCCTTGCTAGATCAAAGCACACCACACAGCCAAGTATAGACCCTTCCAACACCTGGTAACCATGCCTGTAGTCAAATCATCCCCTTATGCAACCCTGCTGGGTAAAGCAAGCTCAGATTCTAGGACCCTGAGTAAGGTCTCACTAGGAAATGTCTGTGGGTCTCTACATGCTATGGGCCACAGGAATATATTATAAGAACTCAGCTGGTTATGGCAAAGCCACTACCTGAAGGGATCAGGGAATTCCTTCAGAGGAAGCCAAATTCCAAGGAGCTTTTGGTGTTATTTGGATTGGCATGTATCAGCTGCCTTCCATTATAAAAATCATGTGTGCCTTCATAGCTTTCCCAATTAATTTTTTTCTAAGAATTGCTAACAGTGTGGACTGACCACTATTTATACATATATGTTCGAGGTATTTGGAAAGACTTCCTTCTCTCAGACCCATCCATTTCTACTCCTTTTAGCACTGGAATCAGATCTCTCCCTTAGCCACATTCAAGGACTAACAGAAATAACAGTCCAAGCCACCACATAATAAGTCTCCTGAATTAAGGTAAATTCTATACAGAGACACTGCCTAGGTCAGGTGGACCTTAAGTAATAGCTCCACACAATTTAGCTTGAACCCTCCTTTTCTTACAGTCTTACTAACTTTATAGACCTCTAACTCCTTACCTAACCACTTCTAGGAATATTTAGATAACCTTCTGTGCTGATGGCTATTCACAGCCAGAACCCCAGTTCAAGCCTCCCTGTAATTATTGTCATTGGCAGCATCTGGCCAGGTCCATCCCCAGACAGAGGAAAGTACCTGTGGTGATATTGTGTTCCCCAAAATATTGTGCATCCTAATAAACTTATCTGGGGTCAGAGAACAGAACAGCCACTAGATATAGAGGCCAGAAAATGGTGGCACACATGCCTTTAATCCTAGCATTCCAGAGGCAGCGATCTGCCTGGATCTCTGTGAGTTCAAGGCCACACTGGAAACAGCCAGGCATGGTAACAAGAGCCTTTAATCCTAGGAAGTGATGGCAGGAGGCAGAAAGGTTTTTAAGGTGTGAGGACCAGGAACTAGAGCTGGTTAAGCTTTTAGGCTTTTGAGCAGCACAGTTCAGCTGAGAGGTATCCAGTCTGAGGAAACAGGATCAGCTGAGGAATTGGCAAGGTGAGGAAGCTGTGGCTTGTTCTGCTTCTCTGATCTTCCAGCATTCACCCTAATACCTGGCCCTGGGTTTGATTTTATTAATAAGACCCTGTAACAATTCATGCTATAAGAACCTTATCAGAGTACCTCTGTACTCTCTAAGAACAGACTTAAGCATCTAGACTTTGAGAAGGCCTGGCAGATGTGTCAATCAAGCTTAACTTTCTCCTTTCCAAAGTCTTATCTCTAGCTTTAGCTCCACCCTTAACAATTAACTCAGAACTAAAGGGTTCCAACTTACAGGTACATCTAGCTGTGATGGAAGTTGCCTAGTGATGGAGCACAGTCACCAGAAATGGTGGCAGCAGAGATAGCTTGGAGGGTCAAAGGGATAAAAAGGCAGTTTTATTTTCAGAGAAAGGAGATAGAACTTAGAGGTATAAGGAGACAGAAAGGAAGAGAGGAGTGGAGAGCTTAAGGATGGAGAACTGAGAGGGATAAGGAGGACTTTGACCAGAGAGAACATGTAGACGAGATGGAAGATGAGGAAGAGCCAGATGGGGAAGTACTAGCTGGTTAAGAAAGAGATGAGAAGGACCTAGATGAGGCAGAATTAAGATGAGGAAATTAAGATAGAACTTAGAGGGAATAGTAGATAAATATAGAGAGAAATCAGGCAAAAAAAAAAAAAAGAGGTAGGCATGAGAACAGAACTGAAGCTGTGTAGATAGGATTTTATCCCAGAGAAATAAAGTAGACGGACAAAGAGCTTGGTGTACTTAGATTCATTTCCCGAAAATAATTCTTGCCATTTGTGGTTTTCTCTCCTGAGCCCCTGGGAAGTATAATATTAAGGCTGGTCCTTTTAATATTATACAAGATCTACATATAAATATGTAAAAACCTATATATACATATGTAGATATTGAGAGCCTCTGGTAGTGAAAGTCCATGAGAGTATACAACAGTGACAAATAATGTTCAGAAGGTCAACCTATCAGAACTAAGGGTTCTGTTAGAGGAAACCATCACGCAAGGCGTTATGGAATTACTGCCTATTGAATGAACTGGCTGTCTCTTGTAAACTTCTTGTGCAATAACAGCTATGATTCTCCCCATTTACCGTGCATCTCCATGTTATGTGTACATGTAATCTCACGATTGCATCTCAATCTTGGGCACAACTTTCCCTATACATTTAGGATAATTGGACAACTGTCCCCAGCTGTGCTTATCTTTCATTAACATATATCTGGCCAGGGCCATTCTCCGGACAAAAGTATATCAGCAAAGATACCTTTTTCCAAGGACAAAACTGCACAGAGATAAACATTAGCTCATCTCACTCACAGATAGAGAAAAAAACTACTAAAAATTAAATCCTCGACCCCTTACCTTCATCCCAGGTTATTTACACAAGACCCTAACTTAAGAGATTTACTGCTCACCCTGTTCTGCTCGTGTGGTTGAAGCGGCGATCTCGGACGCCGGGTCTCTCGTTTTCATCGCATAGACACCTCTACTGCAAAGATGGTCAACGTACCTAAAACCTGGAGGACTTTCTGTAAGAAATGTGGCAAGCATCAGCCTCACAAAGTGACCCAGTATAAGAAGGGCAAGGATTCCCTGTACGCCCAAGGAAAGCGGCGCTATGATCGGAAGCAGAGTGGTTATGGTGGGCAGACAAAGCCAATTTTCTGAAAGAAGGCCAAAACCACAAAGAAGATTGTGCTCAGGCCTGAGTGTGTCGAGCCCAACTGCAGATCCAAGAGGATGCTGGCCATTAAGAGGTGCAAGCATTTTGAACTGGGAGGAGACAAGAAGAGAAAGGGCCAAGTGATCCATTTCTAAAACTTGTCTTTTCTGAGAAGAAAATACTGAAGCAGTAGGAAAATTGCCTGTTAGAAAATAAAGTTATTGTTACTGATAAAAAGAGATTTACTGCTCACATTCCTGGGATGATGTTTTAGCCATTTGCTAGATACTGAGTTAAGGCAGTTACTTCCTACTGACCCAAGGAGATTGCCTCCAGGCCAGGCAGGCAATAGGTGCCAAGCTTCTTTCTTATGCAAATTAAGTTTTTATTCCTCCTCAGCCAGGTGCTATTCCTAGATTTTTCTCCTCAGCAATTACTCTGAGTGAAAGTGCTTTTACTAACCAAATACTACATGCTCTGACATAGGTTGATTAGCCACCTAGCATATGCCCCCCTCACTATCAGAAAGCAGCTGCAGCGGGGATGAGTGGGAAAAGTGGCACCAAAGACAGTTTACTTTCTTGTGACTTAATGACCCCTAACATTCTACCTAGCCATTTCTAGATTATAGTTTGAGCACATAAATTCCCTAATTGATTTTAGCCTTTAGTTGACCCTACCAGAGAACTCCCCTTTAGTCACTCCCCTTTTGGGTTGTTAATTGGAAACTGACAATTAATTGCTTTATGTGTGGGTCCTTATCACCTCTCTGCAACCCTGAAAACTTCAAGCCTCGCATTGTTTTACCAAAGAGTTACTGCATGGGCATATATACTGGTTCTCTGAGAGCACTGGGAGGATTGATGGAGAAGAACAAAGATGAGGATGGAGATGGAAAGAACTAGGTAGAATGATGAGAGAACAGCAAAAGGAACTGAGAGCAGGAGGGACGGAGAGCAGGAGGGACTGAGAGCAGGAGGGACCGAGAGGAGCTAAGTAAGAGAGCAGAAAAGAAACTGTGCAGATAGAATCGCCATAGAAGAATAAAGTGAATGGACTAAAGAACTCAGTGTACTTAGATTCATTGAATATCCCTCAGATTAGAATCCTCAACTGGTTGGTAGACTCTTCCGCAGACCCTGGGAGCAAGCAATATAGGCTGGACCTAATATTGCTTGTGTTATGTATATACCCTATAGTATGACTTTAAATGGTACCATCAATCATCATGCTCCCAATCACAATTGAATTTAGAAAACAATATCACAACAATTTGTATCTAGATTTTACATATGCTTTATTTTCTTATTTAAATTTATTTTAGAATTTCCCAAGTGAGTACTACATTTACATCATTTCCACTCCTCCTTCTATCTTTCTGACTCTTCCTATGTCCCTATATTCCTTTTCAAGTTTATCACTTTTTATTCATTATTATTGCTATATGCATATAATATGTACATATAAAGTATAACAAACTATTGAGTTCATTTATTGTTGTTAATACGTACATGTATTTAGGGTTGACCACTTAGGATTACATAGTCTATCAGGGAGCTTGTCCCTGAAGAACACTGATTATCCCTCTTAGCAGACAGTGATCGACTATAGCTCTTTATCTAGAGGTAGGACCTTGTGAGATTTCCCCAGTCACTGTTGTCTTGTCAACTGGTGTTGTCATTATGCAGAAGTTGTTAAAGGTAACATATTGCTAAGATTTAATTGGCACAGCTTTCTTGTCATGTCTAGAAGACACTACCTAGTTTCAGGAGTCCAATGGATCTGAGAATTTATTCTGGCCCCTTTTTTTGTGATTTTTCCCAAGCCTTGGGTGTTGGGATTCCATTGTAGATGTGTTACATTGGCCTGGGTCCTGCATAGTCACTTATTCTATGAATTTTGACCTGTTGTGGATTTCTGTAATAGTCTTCATCTATTACAAAAGAAGCTTATCTGTCAGTATAAGGATTAGTATTTAAAATACAATTAGGAGTTATATTGGATTATGGAATGGCAGTAATAGATTTTCCTCTGTGGTCTATGATCTCTCCAGCCACAGGTAGCAGGCTAGGTTTATAGTACAAGGCATGAATTACTTCCTATTGAGTGGCTCTTGGGTCTAATTAGACAGCTGTTATTTACCCCCAAGACTAAAGTGTCATAATTGTTCCATTGGGATATCTTATCAGTCTACTCATTGTTGTGGTTCACAGACTTTACAGCTGGATAGAACTATTTATTGCCCCCTTGGGAGTTTACATAGTGCCTTCTGGTACATTGAGGGCTAGTCTTTAAGGAGTAGGCTTACAGGTCAGTTCCAGCTTGATTCCTTCAAATCCCAAGGTATCCAAAGTGGATGGTATCTTCAACAAAAAGGGGGCTTATTCCTTAAAGCTACATACCAGGGACTCATATCCAAATTTCCCCAGATCTCTCTTCCACATCATTCACTGTGCAATTAAGTTGGCACTGCATTTTGTATATAGTACCTGGCACTCATTTTTTCAGTCCTTTACTTATTTTTATGTTTAAAAAAATAGTTAATGTGCTTGTATCTACACTGCTTGGCTTCCTTGCCTTTCCACACTTTTTTCTAATGTTCACTTGGGAAAAAATTAACATAATCTACATGACAATTTTTTAAGAAGACATTAGAGAGTCTGAACATTGGCATCTCCAGATATTCACATATTGAAACCTAGTACACAACAAGGTAATATTTAGACAAAATATCTTTAGAATATGATTCAATCATGAGGAGTTGACCCCCATGAATTGTCAGCAGGAGTGCTGCCTGGACTAGAGGCAGCATTCTAAACCGTCCATCTTTTCAGCAGCCTGTGGAGTAGTTTTCAGAGACTTCTACTTGGGTAAAAATCAAGGATTTTGCAGCAACAATTATTATTATTATTATTATTGTTGTTATTATTATTATTATTATTTCAGGATGAGAAAGTCAGGTTTTATTGTCAAGAGATGTAAGTATTGAATGAGAATTGGGTGGAACAGAAAGAGAGGCACTCAGGGAACTGATAAGACACATTCAAATGTAGCTGTGTGCTCCTCCAGGCAAAGAGGTGTGCTTAAATATCTTTACAACACCGTATATCTTGGTGGATTCTGAAGTTACATCTCAAAGCCTTGCTTAAAGGAACTTAGTAGGGCAGCCCCTGGTGGGACCGTAACTGGTAAGGAAAATCTCCAGGTTGCAAGGTTTACATGGGAAGTAAAGATGTTATTTACTGTGAGTGAAAGTTTGTAGTCTTTGTTTGTGAGATTCCCAGAAAACAGAAGCTTTACCTCTGGAATAAGTCCTTCCCAGAGACCATATTTATTTAAGTCTGTAGCACTGCTGTTTTAACATTATTGCCTGAAAATATCTCCATACAAAAAGAATACTGTTTTGTAGACAACTTTCATAGAAAATGATAATTGTGCTACAACTCTTGACTGTCACCTGACAAGAAACTTCAACCAGGCCTCAGAATAATGGACTTCCCCCCACCCCATATAACCTTATTTTTCCCTATCCTCTAATCTGTCTCAGAATTAGTATCCATCTGAGGCTAGTAAGCAAGAGGAATAACCTAGAAGCATGGGATTTGATCTGAGTTGAGCTAAGTATCCACCCTTCTTTTAATAATGTTCTTGCCAGTCTGAGATTCTTATCTGCATGTACTATGCACACAAATCCCACTATGACCAATGCATCTAAAAAATTGTTGGCAATATAGGACCCCACACACACACTTCAAACCACACAGACACACTCCACTTAGAACAATAGAATGTATATCCTTTCCTAATGAGTACTAAACTTGGACAGTTTCTACTCAAACATATTCCCATTGTATTCAGTCACAATGGAAAAAGTACTAATTTGTGCTACACAGGCTTTGGATACAGGTGTAATACTACAAAACTGTGTCCCCAAGAGAACTTTTAAGCAATATCCATGATTAAAATCATAAGCATTATGGGAAATGACATGAACAGTGAACAAATGCTCACATAATGCAAGCTTCTCTTTCAAAATAGAGACCCATTAAAGCTACATCCATAGTAAGCAAAGTCCTCCTCCTCCTCCTCTTGAACTACACAAACAAAGCCTAAGCAATGAAAACCTTTGATTATTAGCACCCATATGGCCTTGTGGTAAACAAGCCACTAAATTAACCATAGAGACCAGGTTTAATCCTAGCATTTGGGAAGCAGAGGTCTGTCTGGATCTCTGTGTGTTCAAAGCCACCCTAGATTATATGAGATTGACTCAATCTAGGAGAGAAGAGCCAGGCAGTGGTGGCACACACTTAATCCCAATACTTGGGAGTCACATGCCTTTAATCCCAGCACTTGAGATCTCACACCTTTAATCCCAGTATCTGGGAAGCACACACACACACCATTAATCCCTGCACTAGGAAAGAAGTGATAGCTGGGTGGAGAAAGGTATATAAGGCATGAGGAGACAGAAACTGAAGCCTTTTCAAGCTGAGGAGTTCTAAAGGTAAGATAAGGCAGTGGCTTGTTTCTTTGTGTCTCTGATTCATCAGCATTTACCCTAATATCTGGCTCTGGAATTTTCATTACAAGACCTCTAGAAAATTTGTGTTACATGGCCTGCTACTCTCCTGCAGTATTTTATGGCCTGTTCTATCATTTTGCTTTAAATAAAGTTTGCAAAATATGTGGGCTTTTATTTCGTTTTTAATTAGAGGCTGAGAACCCAGAAACACTCAGCCTCGACTCTAGTAGTTTTTGACTTATAAGATAGGCTTGGGGAAGCCTATTTGTCCCTTCTACCATCTTTGGTACAGAGAACAAACCTAATCACACAGTCTGTAGGAACCTCAATCTTGGGCTTCCCAGCCTCCACAACAGTTAGCAGTGAATGGTTGTTATAAATCACCCAATCTAAACCATTTTCTTTCTTTGTCACAACAAATTTTTAAATCACTATCCTCAACATTAACATTTTTGTTGTAGGGAAATAGAAGTTCTCCTTGAATAATGTATTAAAGTTGGTTATATCAAATATTCTATAGTAAGAATTAAATTCTGTGTTCTGTACAAATTAAAGGACTCATGAACACCCCTTCACCAAAGCTCAGTTTTGCAATTTCATAAATTTTAAAAAGAATTTGTAGCATTATCTTTTCATCATCTTTTTCTAACATCAAAGATTACAATGACAAAACTGAATGATTGGATCACAAAACTGATTGTGTAAAACGGCATGTATTATTCTCACCATCTAGTTGGGCTGAAAACTCAAAAACAAAATGATGGTGATGAAGAAACACCACACTAGAAATATTTTAAACAGCAGCTAAGCCTTTTTCTTACATCTTCAGGAGGAGACTGAGACAGAGCCCACTTAAGAAAAGCATAAGTGTAGACTAAAAACAGAACCACATCCAGCGAGCTCAGGTTGGACTGTGTTATTAAATCTCATGGTTAGATTATTTTCTGCTATAAAGTGGAAATTAGAATGATATGTGTTTGATAAAGTTGCTACCTGACTAAAGGAGCTTGTGTATATAATCAGCTCATAATCATATTTGGACATGTGGAAAACATTCCAACAACCGTAAGCTATGTTTTTATGAATCTCTAAACCAAACTGACAAAATCGATTCTGAGAGAGGCAACGTCTTGCCTTATGTCCTGCCCACACTGTGAAGGCAGACAAGCTTGAGAAAGAACATGTTAATAAAAACAATAGAGGGCTATTGTTTTGGTGCTGGGAATGGAAAAGGGTATTATGTAAACTAAGCACACATTGTCCCACTGAGTCACAAAATTTTAATCTTGAGTTTTTCAGAATGTAATTGTCTATAAGTCATTTCAATAATGTGTTTGCATCTATACTTTAAAATTAGGACACATCTATGCAAAACACCATCATAAATGATTTATCTCTGTTACATCTACCTCTCATAATAATCATGTAAAAAAAACCCTAGATATTAGATATGAAAAAGCTGATGGTTAATAATGATTGACAACTTGACACATCTAGAAATACCTAGGTTCCAGACCTCGAGGCTCCCTTGTGAGGGAGCTTCTGGATTGGGTTGATTTATGTGAGAAGACTTGCCCTGAATATGAGAAGTGCCATTCCCTAGGCTGAGACCCTGGACTTCAATCAAAAGGAGAAAGCAAGCCAAGCACTAGCCTCCATCATCCTTCCTGACTGCAGACAAAATATCACCAGCTGCATCAGGCTCCTGCTAATACTTCTTCACTGCCATGATGAACAGTATCCCCTAAAACTGTGAACCAAAGTAATCTTTTCCTTCCTTAAATTGCTTCTGCCAGGTATTTTTACAGCAAAGAAACAGGTAATTAATACATAATTCATCCCTGCAATTTCAGATGCCACTTACCTACTAAGTATGCCTATTTCTGTCTTATAAGTAAATACTAACTTCCCTTGGAAAACATCGTCTTTCTTATCAATGCCATCTTTCCAGTTAGCCAAGGCAGAACTTAAGAGAATAATCCCAGCAGCCCTCTCTCATGCACGATGTAATCCATGAATACAGTTATTTTATTCATCCTTTATAACATAACGAAACTCCAGTCTTCTTCACCTGTACTGCCAAGAACCAAGTCTGTGTTCCTCCTGCTCGGACCTCAACAACACAACAGCTCCTAACTGATCTCCCTGACTCCTTAGCTTGCCCTTACTTCATATTCTCTATCCAGCAGCCCCGTCCTCAAAATCTGTAGTTCCAATAATAGTCCCTTTCCTTTTGAGCAGGTTTCAGTGGGATCTAAAGACACTTAGAATCAACCACAAATGTCTCATCCTGTGACACCCTTATAGTTGAAATAATGTTAACTTGGTTTGATTTAATTATTCAATAATATATATTATTGTGTATGTATAATAATTATTCAATAATGTCATAATATCACACTGTACCCCATAAATATGCCTAATTATCAATTAACTTCAAGAATGTAAAAACTTTTACAATTACAAGAAAGGGTTATGTGGATTAACAAGTTTTTAATAATGATGAGAGTAGCTTGTTTTATAAGGAGATTGACAAATTAACTTAATAATACAAATGATGTTTCCTTTCTAGCCATGCTGTGGCTTTAGGAATGTAGTTCTGTGTGGTCTATGGGGAATAGACAACTCATGTTAGCTAATTTAGTGGTTTTATCGACTTTATGGAACACATCAGAGTATGTCTGTTGCTTCAAAAAGTCACATCTTTGTTGGATGATGGGCATGTCCATGGATGATTATACAGAAATGGCATTGATTGTGTAAAAACATGCATTTGTTAAATTAATTAATAATAGAACACAAAGAGCAGTTTTAAAATGCATGTGGGATAATAGGGGGTGCCTAAACTAGTTTACAGACTTGAGTTGAGACTGTCCTTTTAGACAAAGAAGGCATCCAATTGAGCACTTATAGTTTTGTTTGGTTTTGTATTTTGTTTTAAGTTTACAGGAACAGCAAAGAAAGAAGGGAAAGTTCAAAAGCTTGGAAGAAAAGTAGTTCAGAAGGTTTGGAGAATTCTAAGGAAAAATTAGTATGACAGGACAAAGAACACTTGTAAGAGAATCAGATTTGAGATGGGCAAGTAGTAGTAAACCATACTGCTGAGTTTAAATTTGGTACTAAAGCTAATGAGCAATAGTGAGTATGTAAAGCATGATACTCCTCCCACTTCACCCTTCCTCCTAATGTGTCTAAGTTAACAAGGTGTCCACTGATAAGTCATGGATTGTGTATATAATTATGGAACAATACTAAAGTGTCTAGATATAGAACAATTGTCTCTATGTCAGGAAAGAATCTGATTATTTAAACATCTTTCACTGTTACCTCTGGTTTGAAACTAAGTTCACAGAATGTTCTTGATTGAAAAGCTTGAAAATTTGTCTTTTTCAAGAAAAGTAGTTCAAAAGAAAGAGAGAGGACGGGAGGGTGGAGAAAATGAGAGAGTGTGCACTCTTGCTTTGTCTTTTCAAATGGAAAAACAGAGCATTGCTTTCCTTCAAGTTGATTGCTGCCTTTTGGGGGCCTCCTTCCTCATAGTGCCTGTCACCAGCTTGCTACTGGAAACAGGTGTCAGAGTGGCTGACATGGTAAAGATCAGCTATACGACAGAGGAAATGACACTTGTATCATATTTCTGGGAGACAAAGAGATGGAGGAGCATGTTCTCCTCCAGTGCACAAAAGGCAAAGATAAGTGCCCATACTATGAGGAAGCAATTGAGATTGAGAATTCATCTTCAGGGAGAACAGGGAAGAAAAAGGCATATCCATCTTCACACAATGGCAGCTTCTACAGAGAAATGACAGAGCACAAGTGTTCTGCGAAGCCAAGTATGATTAATAGTGAGATGGGGAGCCTGGAAGCTCCAAACCAATCTCAAAGCCAGACCTTTTCCATTTTCTTTGAGTCCGTGGGTTGTGCACATGTGTTTAACAGGTTCAATCAAGAACTTGATGCATTTTGCACCATTTAGTTCAGTGCATTTTAACTCAGGAGTCATTAGCGCTGGATCTAATACTCCATCTTAATAAAACGACGGCAGACTAATGTGAGCAAAGAGAGCACTCTCAGTGAACCTTCCTCAGAAGACTTGTCACTGAAAACCCTGCAAGATTGGCCTGAATAATGCATAACACGTGTTACCAACCCTCAGAATGAAGCCGCTGTTTCTCTGCCAGGATTTAACACAGATCTCATTTAATCAATCTCATAAAAAAATAAAAAGTTCTTGACATACAGTGAGATCAAGGTGAGTTTTCATCAAAAGGCTTTTTATTGCTGTTGCTATTGTTGTTGTTGTTGTTATTTTTATTGGTGATGATGATAATGTTTTGGGGAGTGAACCCAGGGCCCAGATCATCACCAGCAACTACTCTGCCACCTAGTTATATCCTCAGCTGTTTTGCTGCTGTTTAAATTAATATGCAAAGTAATAGGATTCCTTGTGGCATCTTCATATCTTTCCATTTTAATCAGAGTCTCACTAAGCTACCTTGGCTAGCCTTGAACTCACTCTGTAGCATAGGCAAGCATTGATCCCATGATCCTCCCAAGTAGCTGAGATCACATGTCTATGCCACCAGGCCCAGCTTCTGATTGATTTCATGCTATGCTACTGTGCCAACATTCTAGCTTGTTATATTCACATTTAACATCTTCATCATTGATTGTGATGGCATTCCAGAAAGAGGTAATTACAGTAGTATAAAAAGGTAATGGCATGGGACTTTGAATCATATCAAGCTCACCTTAGAAAACGCTAGAGCAAGATTCACAGACTGATCACATATATATACTCCTAATACAGAAGGGAAATTGCAGATTTTCTTAACTGGAAAAATCATTTATTCCATAAAAAGAATCACTTTTCCATTAAAATACAGAAAATGTAGAGTAATAGCAGTAATTACACATTTTAAAGAAGTAATGTGAGGTTATATAACTCAGTTGGTAGAGTGTTTGCACTGCATGGACCAGATGCAACAGCACATGCTTAGAGTCCTAGCACTTGGGAGTTGGAGGCAGAAAGATAGAAGATCTAGGTCATCCTCAGGTACGCAGGGAGTTTGAGATTCGTAACCAGCCTTGGATATAGACTCTATATCAAAAAAGAAAAGAAAAGAAGTAGTAATGTGAAGTAATTTTGAACTTTTGATAAGACTAGCTAACATTTATTTGAGCACTTCTTGATGATTTTAATGTGTTTATTTTGCTATCTCAATAATTCATTGAGATAAAGAATTGTTTATTAGTTCCATTTTCAGATGAGAAAACAAAGATACAAAAGGACTGATTACATTTGTCAAGCTTACATAAATAAAAAAATTGAAAACTGATTTTTATACTGTTTAACCCCACAGGAAAGCAATCAGCTACTCAAAAATAATAATTACATTATGAAATTTTGTTCAGACTCAATATAGTCTCTTCAAAAATTATGTTGCAAAAATTATTCCCATGATACAAAATAAGTGTATTTATAAATAATAAATTTGTATTTTATATTTCCGTGACATGCTTGAGACATAGTTGAAAGACTATTGTGGACCTTTTAATCCTGAATTCTTAAAGATCCAATGCTTTGAAACTTCTAAAACAACATTTCACTCTCCTAAACAGATACTTATTTCTATACCTCTTACATAGAAAACCAGACCATCATTAGAATTCTACACAAAACCCCTTACCTAATTCTACTGTATTCGCCATGCTGCTCAAGTGGTCTCCTTCAGTTAAATTTTTCTAATTACATTCGCTCTGTGTGGGGGGGGGGGGGGGGGGGCGCATGCACATGCATGCACAAGCACCTGCCATGGCACATGGATAGAGATCATGGGTCTCAGAAACCTAGCTGAGATTTTTAGGGTTGGCAGCAAGCACCTGTACTACTGAGCTATCTCACTGGTCCTCAGGTGGTCTTCCTCATCTTGATGTATCAACTCAAAAACAAACAAGCAAACAGACAAAGCAGGACTCCCAACCTTTTAAATAAAGTTCAAATGACTTAATGAAATGAAAAGGAGATTGTCAGGAAGAATACTTAGTGTGACTTTATATTTAACAAAACTAAGAAACATTAGTATGAATTTATACCTATAAAATATTTTTATTGCCCAGCAAAATTAAATTTAATAAAGAATAATTATTTTTCAGTAATGTTAAGCTTTTAATTATCTATTATGACAATTTATTTTGACATCTGACCACTTAGCCCAGATTTGTAACATACAGAGGTAGAAAATGATGTTAAAAACCAAGTTGAGGCCGGGCAGTGGTGGCACACGCCTTTAATCCCAGCACTCGGGAGGCAGAGCCAGGTGGATCTCTGTGAGTTTGAGGCCAGCCTGGGCTACCAAGTGAGTCCCAGGAAAGGCGCAAAGCTACACAGAGAAACCCTGTCTCGAAAAACCAAAAAAAAAAAAAAAAAAAAAAAAAAAAAACAAGTTGAGCTAGGTCTCTAAGCAATCTATGTCCTGGGTCAAGTTGGCCACTGAAGGTGTGAGTTTTCATCTTATCCTCATTTTTTGAATGTGTCTAAAAGCTAACCTTTGAACTATAAAGGGAATAGTGATAGTGGGTAGGAAGCAGAGTTGATTTTATTCAAAGGACAATTCAAACTTGGTGCAAATGCAAAGTTTGTGAACAACAATCTAGTGTATACAGAATTATGAGTTACAGAGGTGATATTCAGTAATGCATGCTCCTTCATGTGTTAATAGTCACAGTAAGTTCAGGCAAATACTTTTATGGGATTGAACTAACATTCAATTTGTTGAAGAGTCAAACCAATCTGGTATGGTGATGAAAACTGGAACACTCAGATTTCTTACTATTCTCTCCAGTTACCTCCAAAATTGTTTATATAATTTCACTTCTTTTGATTAATTTGCATATATCTACCCTTACCTCCTGAATTTTATTTCTTTGCAATGCTCAGCAACTAAGTATTTCTGCATGCCGTATTTGGGCATGGGTAGTGAGAGGTGGGTATAATGTTGTTAGGTTAGATGAATTGCCTCGATCTTTTGTCGTTACTAACCTCCCTAAATTTCTGGTCCTTAGTTAAAACCACCTACCTACATGGCAAAATCAATTGTCATTAAACAGTACATCAAACAGTGGTTTCCTTCCACATAGCCACGGACATGAGTCAGGAACAATTTTTTTTTTTTTTTTTTACTGAGGTGAGCATGTTTTTAACCCTTAAATATAGAACTAAAATCCTAACTGTATTGGCAAATGTACTGAGAGTACCTGTATTGTCACCATAAACATAACAGCTGTCTGAGGAAAAGCAAGCATTAAAAGAGTTTCACAGGGAGCATTATGTTGAACATGACAAATACAGACAGTGTTATCTTTCAGTTAATACACAATTTAGAAGTGTAAAAATATAATTAAAATCTTTATCAGCTAGCAAACTAAAGCATTCCATCCAGTACAACTGGTAGACCATGCTAGTTGCCCATGCTCAGGACTTACGAACGCAAGAATCCTCATCTTTCCTGCTCCGTTCTTGCAAATACAGCAGCTTAGACTGCCTTATAATTTGCAGGAAATCACTTCCTTTCCAGCTCTTTCTGTCGCTTAATTTTTTTTTTTGAATTCTCAAGGTTTTGTCAGCTGTAAGGGACAGAACCCCACACAAACTAGCTTAAAACAAAACAAAATAATAATTGTCTCATAGTAGGAAGTCTAAAGGGAAAGACATGTCTGCAACTGCTCTGTGTCCCTCTGCCTTTTAGTCTGCTTTCTCTGCAGTTTCATTCTGAAGATGTTTGTCTAAATAGCCAGAGAAGAAGGCTGTCTGCACTCCAACTAGACGGTCTTCATAGCATGTGCTCCAGGGCAAAGAAACTCACTCTTTCTACATTCATTTATCAAATTCCATAAGAAGCTGCCCACCAGATCTTGTTATGGATGAGTAGATCAGACTGGCCATTCTGGGTTAGTGCTCACTAGTTGAAAAGTCGAAAGAAAAAAAAAAAAGCACCACGTTCCACCCATCTGTAGATGAGGCAGTGATTTTGTTCTGAGGCTGTACAGAGAAAGCAAGAAGCCACAGAGAAATAGGAGCAGTGCCCTAAAATCCAGCAGTGAGGAGCAGTCTGCCGCAATAGGAATGCTATTCTAAGCATGAGCCACTTTAAGCCCATTTCTTCAGAACACAATTTTGATTTTAATTAAATTTGAATTTTCAGACTGAATTCTGTGAAAGTAAAATAACTCATTTGTAATTAGTATTGATAATGTTTAAGTTCACAGGCACATATCATTCTAAATTTCACAGATATCTTCATATTCGGGGCTGCGCAGACAGATCTGTGGGTAAAGTGTTTGCCATGCAAATCTGACGGTGTGAATTTGATTCCCAGCATCCATGTAAAATACCAGGCACATCAGCATGTATCTGCCATGCCAGTGTTGGGAAAGCTGAGACAGGATCTTGCTAGTTAGTGTGGGCAATCAGTGAACTCCAGGTTTCCTGAGAGACCCTGTCTCAAAAAATAAGGTGGGGAATCAACTGAAGAAAACACCTGATGTTGACCTCTGGCCTCTCCCATACCTGGACAAGTACACATACACACTCATACAAATAAAGCAACTTCAGATTTCCATGCCGCAACAAAAGAGGCAAGCTGTTCATTTATTCTAACTCTTGCCTCACTTAGCAGTTCTGTACATGATAAAAATCAAACCAGCTAACTGTTATGATTGCAATAATTAAGTCCCAGATGTATGGACAGAGCCAAAAGTAGCTACTTAGGTTAAGTTAATCCCATGCTTGATAACATTTCTCCAGAAAGTATGTTTTTGGAGATTCTTATCTTTCTGTTTTATGCAGAGTGAAAAGTGAGTATATCCTGAGTTTGGCTGCAATTTTATACTCAGTAGCATTACTTGCAAAAAAAAAAAAAAAAAAAAGCTAGTGAAAATATTTCTCACAAAACTCCAAAAGAGGCTGTCTTAGTCTGGATTACTATTGCTGTGAAGAGACAGCATGACCCCCATAACTCTTATAAAGGAAAACATTTAATTGGGGCTGGCTTACAGTTTCAGAGGTTTAATCCTTTACTGTCATGGCAGGAAGGAAGGCAATATTCAGGCAGACGTGGTGCTGGAGAGACAGTTGAGAGTTCTACATCTTGATCTCCAGGCAACAGGAAAACAGGAAGTGAACTGTCACACTGGGCATGGCTTGAGCCTATATGAGATCTCAAAGCCTACCTCCACAGTGACACACTTCCTCCAACAAGGCTACACCTATTCCAACAATGGCACACCTCCTAATAGTGCCACTGCCTGTGGGACAAGCATTCAAGCGTGTGAGTCTATGGGGCCCAAACCCACTCAAATCACTACATTCCACTCCCTGGCCTCCATAGACTTACAGGCATAACATACTGCAAAATGCATTTAGTCCAACTTCAAAAGTCCCCATAGTCTATCATAGTTTCAACAATGTGTAAAGTCCAAAGTTCAAAGTCTCTTCTGAGATTAAGGCAATCTCTTAACTGTAATCACCTATAAAATAAAAATAGAAAAAAAGCAGATCACATACATACAGGACATACATTATCATTCCAAAATGGAGGAAAGGGAGGATAATCAGGAAATACTAGACCAAAGCAAGACGAAAAACCAGGGGCAAACTCCAAACTCTGAATCTCCATGTCTGAAGTCAAAATCCTCTTCAGATCTCCAACTCCTTTCATCTTTGCTGACTGAAACACACTTCTTTCTCATAGACTGGTTCAACTCCCTGTTAGCAGCTCTCCTTAGAAATATCTCATGGTTCTGGCATCTCTAACATCTTGGGGTCTCCAAGGCAATCCAGGCTTTACCTTCACAGCTTCACATAATGGCCTCTCTCGCTCTGGACCTCCATGCAGAGACATCCCTGACACATGTGTAGCCTCAGCAGTTTTCCTTAGCCATGGAGGGAGAATTCATAGCCCCTTTCTTCTATCCTTTGATTCTAAATCCAGGTCCATGTTACCGAAGCTGCCAAGTTCTGTTGCTTAGTGGGACTGGAACATGGCCCCCTCATTAAATTACATCTTCACCAACTTTCTGTTTTCAATGATGTCCTTCATTGCCTAAGTTTGGCTGTCCTGAACCTCATTCTGTAGACAAGGTTGGACTCAAAGTCAAAGATCTCCCAATCTCTATCTTCTGAATACTGGGATTAAAGGCATGCACCACTACCTGGACCAAAACTGTTCTTTAATTCCTTTTCACAAGTTAGAAGCTTAGCTGGGAGGGGTCTTGCCCTGAGGTCTCCACTTCCTTTATTCCATTTAACATCGGGCTTTCTTTTAATCTGTTTATCTCCTTGAACACAGGATTTAGCTCCATTCCACTTCCTGGTGTCCCTTTTCTCCTCAAATTGTACAATTTATATTTTTCCTTCCTTAGCTTGCTCTTTTTCACTATAGATCTTCATAAGAGTGAACACTAATAACTATACAACAGAGTAAATACTAGGCTGTTTTAAGACTCTACCAACAGAATTAATCCAAAACTCTTCACTTTATCCTCAGTCAGACTTTTCAGGCAAGGGCAAAAGCAGCCACATTCTTCACCAAAATATCACAAGATCCATCTCTAGGTCACATACTAACATTGTTCTCCTCTGAAGACTCTTGAGCCAGGTCCCCACAGTTCAAATCACCTTTAGCATCACTGTCTTCCATGCTTCTACTAGTATGGCCCATTAAACAGTGCCTGAAAGATTCCACTGCTTTCCTAACCCAAAGTCTAAATTCCTCTAAACAAAAATATGGTCAGGCCTACCACAGCAATACTACAGTCCCTGGTACCAACTTCTATCTTAGTTAAGGTTTCTATTGCTGTGAAGAGACACCATGTCCACTGTGACACTTATAAAGGAAAACACTTCATTGAGGCCAGCTTACAGAGATTTAGTCCATTCTCTTCATGGCAGGAGACATGATGACATGCAGGCAGACATGGTGCTGGAGGACCTGAGAGTTCTACGTCTTAATCTGCAGGCAGCAGAAAGAGAGTGCCTCACTGGGTGTGGTTTGAGCGTATATGAGACTGCAAAGCCCACCTCCACAGCAACACTTCTTCCAACAAGGTCACACTTACAAGGCCACATCTCCTCATAGTGCCACTTCCTATGGACCATGCATTCAAACATATGAGTTTATGGGGGCCCTACCTATTCAAACCATCACATTTATGATGTCTAATTGTGGTATTACCCAACCTCCATTACAGGGTAACTCCATTTTATACATATGTGTGTGTGTGTGTGTGTGTGTGTGTATGTATGTTATCACACCCCTCCCTTTAAGGCTCAGACATCTATGCAGGAAAAGGAGGAAAAGATTATAAGGCCCAGAGGTGGTAGGTGAATTCAAGAAAACAATGTTTCCCATACACAGCAGAGCACATGTACACATGAACTCATAGAGACTATGACAGCACGTATAAGACCTCCACAAGCTCAAGCCAGACAAAGTCCAATCGTGGAAGATGGGAGGTGGGTACAAAGTCCCATTCCTAGATGAAGAACCATTAGAATTTGAATGCTGATAGAAGAGAGAAAGTCAGTTTTCTTCAATGATGTGACACTACTTGGTACCCTGACCATACTCCAAGGCAGGTCCATGTGCAGTCAGCCAACACAAGCTGGATTCAAAGGAGAGAGAGAGAGAGAGAGAGAGAGAGAGAGAGAGAGAGAGAGAGAGAGAGAATATGAAGTTGGGTAGGTAGGGTGGTATGGGAGGATATGAGAGGAGTTGGGGATGGAGATGAATATAATAAAATGCGTTGTACAAAATTCTCAAAGATTTAATCATCACATAAAAGAACTAAATGATGAAGCACTTGTCAGCCCTGTTCATGTTCCCTCCTGTTGTTTTCTTGGTTTGTTTGTTTGTTTGTTTGTTTGTTTTAATTTAAGATCCTAAAGGAATTGATGGTGTGGGGGGTGACTGGGAAGTCTTCACCAACTTGGTTTCCCTCTTAATCTCTCCTCTGTAGTCCCCCTTAAAGCATAGCTTTATATGAGTTTTAGAGATGTTGGGCTTGAAGGGGCTTTTGAAATATTTCATTTCTAAGCTGAGTCAAAAATAGGCATGTTTGTTAAAAAAAAATCCCCTCACAAAGAAGCTTGTCTGGGGGAAAGAATTCTTCAGAACGGCAGCCGTTTCTTTCGGAAAGCCTCTGTTCCAATTCATGGAGCTCACTGTTCAGATCTCAGAGCTCAGTCCTCACAGCTGGAATTTCTTTTCAAAATTGTTTAATGACTTTTAGAATGTGGTCCTCACTAAGTCTTGTGAGCTTCCGGCGTCAGTGCTTGCCTTTTGATTTCTGGTACTTAGCTCACTCCTGTACTATGGGTCTTGATAAAACAAGGGCGGGAACTGGCCAGCTTTTTGTAAAATACTGCTCATCCGACTCAGAACCTTGTCTCCACATGGCAACGTCAGGATTATGCTTTTTCCTTATGGATCCCCCTTGCTATACTTGCAAAAAAAAAAAAAAGAAATCTATATATCCAATTCCTATGGGTATATTCTGGATAGAACCAGTATGTTAAATCACAGATGATCCAGATTTGACCAGGAAGCCACACCTGATCCTGATGAGAAATTAAAGGAAAAAAAACCTGATATTTATATTGCAGTCCCTTACGTATCATATATCATCTTTCAACCAAGAAATTTAAGTCACACTCCAATGTTACCATCACATTTAGCTTTCTTGGACAATTTATTTAAGAAAATAATTTTGAGTGCTAGAGAGATGCCTCATCAGTTAAGAGAACCTGCTGCTCTTCCAGAGGACCAGGGTTCAGTTCCCAGCATCTGCATGGTGTGGTAGTTCACAAGTATCGATCTGTAACTCTGGTTCCAAGGGATCCAACACTTGGTTCTGGCCTCCAAGGGCATCAGGCTCACCCATGGTGCACAGATATACATGCAGGCAAAACACTCATATACATAAAATTAAAAATAAAACAATTTTGAGTAGTGGGGACATAGCTCAGTTGGCAAAGAGTTGCCTGGCACATGTGAGGACCCAGGTTCAATCCCCAATATTGTGAAAAGAAAAGGGGGGAAAAAAGAAGGAATCTTTTCCATTCCCTCATACTCAAAAGGGCTGCCTGGATAGTTGGCAATATTTTTACATATTAAAACACTCTTGGTTAGCATGAGCAATATAGCAACATCTCTGTTTTCCTAGAAGCCGCAGTGTATTACTCTTTTAGCATGGTACTCACAATCCTGCCCCCTGCAGGCACCTGTTATTTTAACTGTATTTTATACACAGCAGCCAATTCTTCTTCAAACCTGACCGTTAGATCGAGATTGGGTCAACGTTATCACCAATGAAGAAGCAATTCAAAATATGCATTCTTCCACGGGAGAGAGCAAGGGCTACCTAGTTACCTATGTCTCGTTTCTCTTCTAACTCAAGGTTTCTTGTTCAGCAGTGCAAAGTTCAGGAACCTAATTCTATTAACCATCTTAAATTAACCAGTTGGCTTAAAGTCTAAATAGGCAGAATGACTGATTGATTGATTGATTGATTGATCAGATTGCTAAATCGGCTTTTTTCCCAATAAATTTACTTTTGTTAATTATGTGTATATGGGTGGGGCAGTGATGAGGAAATGTCTTTCTGTACACTGCGAATATGTGTTGCTCTGATTGGTTGATAAATAAAGCCATTTGGCCTGTGGCAAGGCAGCTTAGAGGCAGGCAGGAAATTCAAAGGGAGAGACAGGAAGAAGGTCAAGAGAGATACCAGCTAGCCACCCAAGCATAATGGGATGCAGGTAAAGCCACAGAACATGTGGCGATATATAGATTAATAGTTGTGGGCTATATTTAAGCTAATATAAAAGCTAGCTAGTAAAAGGCTTGAGCCATGGCCATGCGGTTATAATTAATATAAGCCTCTGTGTGTTTACTTGGAGGACGGGAGTGGGAGAGATTTGTCCCCACCGCTGACTGGCCAGGACACAGGAAATCTTCAAGCTACAGGGCAGGGCATGCAAGTACAGGTATCCATGGAGGACAGGTGACGATCACCTGGAGCTGGAGTTGGAGGTGTTCATGAGTCACCGGATGAAGTGAGTGACAGAACTGAACTTCAGTCCTCTGCTAGAGCAGTTACACACTTTTAACCTCTGAGCCATCCCTCTGCTCTCCCTCTTCATTTTTGCTCACTTGTGTGTTGGCTCTGTTTTATTTTTTGTTGTTGTTGCCTGAAACAGAGTCTTGTTAGGCAGCCCTGGCTGGTCTGGAACTCACTCTGTAGACCAGGATAGCCTCGGAGTCACAGAGATCTGCCTGGGTCTGCCACACAAGTGCTGAGATTAAAGGTATGTGCTACCAAACCTGACAACCGCTACATTTTTAACAAAAAAAATACGATTGCAGTTAGATGGTAATGACTTTATCAACCAGTCAACGCATATTTCTCTCAACAAGAGCACAGTGAGGTTGGCTAGATCTTGAGTGGCATTTTAACTTGGGCTAAAACAAAATACTCTGGGTGATTTATAAACAGGAATCTTATTTCTCACAGTTCTGGAGATAGCACTATCTAATCATGCAGTAAAAATGCAGAAAAATAAAAGAGAGTCCAAGGTAGGTCCCTCCCACATTCTATAACCACTCAGCAGAGTCTCTGACTTAGTCCTATCTCCCCAAAGGGCTCATCTGATAAAAATCATTATAGGAATTAAGTTTCTAAGCAGATTGTGGGGGCATATAGACCATAGAGACCAGTTGATGAATATGAAATCTCCGAAATGGAAATTTAATGAAATTAACCTATCCAAGCTGAAACCTTATCCTGCCTTCCTTGCTTCCATCTGTTTCTAAAAGTGGAGACCGCAAGGGATGAAGTTCAGTGAGTGAAGAGCTTGCTTCGCAATGGTGTTTGACTCCCCAGCACTTAAGTAAAGGACAGCTGGGGTGATGTACATCTGTAATCCCAGGGCTCTTACACTGAGATAAGAGGGAAAGGCAGAGAACCCTGAACACCATGGTGCAGCTACTCTGGAGAACACAGTAGTGAACAACAAACAGACTTCATATCAAATGAAGCAGTGAAGTGAGTACTGTACTCCAATCTATACACACACACACACACACACACACACACACACACACACACACACACACACACCAAAGTGTGTGTGCATCTGCACTCACATGCACATGAACATTCACACATAGACACACATTACAAACATACACAACCCCCTAAGACTTTTTTAAAACGATATATAAAGCTTACACCATTTGGAGTCCACACTTAAGGGCTTAGGTTACTCCATGCCCTTTGAGACAGTCAGAATACCATTAGAGCTCATTCAGTGGGGCCCAAGTTGAGCCCAAGGAATGGGTAGAAATGAATTCGTCCATTTTCAGTCTTTGAAACAGTGGTCTCAAAGGTTTCTATTCCCAGGAATCTCCTAAATCTAGTAGCAGGAATAAACTCAGGGACCCACATAGAATCTGAGTCACAGAACCCTTCTCTTCGTATCTCCTCTTGCTCCTACTCAGCCCATATCCATCTAATCATCAGCTTCTGGGTCTTGCCTGCATCCTGTCCCTCCTTAGTCCTAATTATTGGATATTGAATCCAGTGGACATTTTCAAAAGTAAAATAGTTTACCCTAACAATGGTAGAATTCAAAGACAGCTTAACAATGGGTTATTTACAAGGGTGAAGGAAAAAGATTAAGAATAAGGCAAATGTCTGGGCTAGGAAGGGCAGAACCATTATGATTCTAAAGCCAAAGGCAGGCAGAAAGGAAGCAACTTCAGACCCAGAAGGGAAGAGCTGTAAAGGGAGGAAAAAGAGAAGTTTCAACTGAATAATACTGAAGGGGCCAAAGAACAACACCCTAACTTCACTTTCCCTTCACTTTGATGTGTCTGTGGAACTCTCCACAGAAAGGGCAGGGAAGCCCAATCAATGTGGTTCACATGGGTGAATCTCTAATGGTCTGAAGAATGATAGAGAAAGATTGAACAGACTGGACGGTAATACATATAAAATTGCCAGCACAATTCCCGTATCACCCAGCAAAATGTTTCTTTCTTCTTGTTCATCACACTGAGGCATAATTTCAAGAACAGTAGTAATAGGTTTTCCTTTTTTAGTAGTAGAGGGTGATTATGGAGTTTGGATCTTGACAGCGTCTGATGTTACTCCAGATGATAACACCCTGGTATTACCAACAATGGCAGTTTCATATGTATTGCCCCTATACATAGCAGCGGTTTTTTTTTTTAATGTAGAAAGTACATCTAATTTCCTTTTGTACTCCTGTAATTATCTAACACATAGTGGCCATTCCCAATGTCTGTTGGACTGGATGTTTATTTGACTCAGTTATCACCGTCACCAACACTGTCGTGGCTTCCCACTTGTGAGCAGTAGCTGAAAGAGCACCAATATGCTTCTGCTAATAGACCCCTTCCCAGTATTCCTTGCAGAGCTTCACAAAACCCAGTTATCACTTCTCATATCACCATCGTTTGCTTTCATTTAATATATCCTCATGACATGTTCCAATCTCCCAGTTTGCAACTTACTTTCCATTGATTTCATTTTAGATTGGCTTCCTGGTGACACGGAGGAAGACAGATAAATCTCATCAGTAACAATGTCCTCAAACTGTATCCTGCATAGTTTACTTTGGGGAAGATTTCCTACAGATTGTTAATAGCTTCAAATCCTTGTTGATGCTCTTAGTATCAAGTAAGTCTGCCTTTGAATCCATGTTATGATAACATAAAGAAAGTTACTAGCTACATAGATAAATGAAAGAACAAATGAATGAGCAAATGCATTCGTGAATAAGAGAGTGAATTATTGGCAACCTTGGGATTATATCTCACAGTCTATGAGTGCACATTGCCTGTTAACCTCAGTCAAGATAAGCAGACGTGTAGAAACAGACCAATACAAGGAAATTTGGGACTGTGGGAGGACTTGGCTTCTGGAGTATGGGGATGTATACAGACTGTCAAAAATGAAGGTCATTGGGAAATACAAGCAATAAAAATCTAAATAATGTTGGTGTAATCAGCACCAAGCTAGAAGAGACACCTGTACATCTAAGAAAGGGTAGAAACATTTGGATTCTTAAACACATTCCATTTGCTCTGTAATCATTTTCAAAGTGCCTGTCACCAAGCTTCCAGGCCCACATATGTGGTTAATAATGTTAGCATTCCTTGTCTCTTCATGTAATTTCATCCCTTCTTGTTGTCTTGGAAGGACAGCTCTGCTCTCATTCTGCCTTACCAGGATGTATTTGATGACTGAACTGCAGTGTTCTTAGAGATTACTGATCATGACTTCTTTGTTTTCATTACATTCCCTTGGCTTTAGCATTGTGAAGAGGAGCTTAGCCCAATGTGATGAAAACCAGATTAGAAACAGTTCACTTCGTCTGACTTCATTTTCATTAAAATTCCTTAAATAACAAATCAGTAAAGAAGTGATGCCCATGGATCTCATCTGACCCGCTGGTCTTACCTAGATTAATACAATCACTGTCTATCTGAGGCTCAATAGAAATCAGACATTCAGTGTTTCAGTCAGAATGGAATTACTATTCACATTCCCGTGGACTTGTATAAATCACAAAGCCCTCCCTGCTTCTGGGACTGGATTTAGTTCTAACATAAGGAACTCTTCATTAAAGACGGATGGTGTTGTCAGAACTCCCCCTCGAATCCCATTAGTGATCCCTTAGATGTGCTGGCCTCCTAGGTAGGTTTTGGTAATTGTGTATCTGTGTAGCGCTTCCGGGAGCTTGGTGGGATGTCATTAAGCTGACTGCACTAATGCGCTGATCCAAAAGCAACCGAACAAGAGGGACTGAAATGTGACTGGAATTGAAATGTCAGGAGTAAATGTGTCCTTTTGGCAGATGCCACCTGAGCCTAGATGGGAAATCAAGAAGTGAAACATTTGCCATTTGAAGTGGGATAAAAATGTTTGTAACAAAGTGGGGATTCCCGAGTCTCCCTCAGGACTCCTCTCTCTACAAACACATTTTCTGCCGAAAGGTGATGCCTGTGTCTCCTACTTTAAGTCATTTCGTTGTTCAGCAAGTGTTTATTGAGTACCCACTCTTTGCCTGGCACTGCTGTAATCACTATGAACACATGACGATGAAAACCGAAATAACTGCTATTAAGACATTTGTTTGCATGTCCTCCCTGGGCATGAGGCAGATGAGTCCAGAAGACTGTCCTAATTCTCCTCTTCTCAGTGAACACAAAGCTGAGCCTGAAGGTGGTCAATGAGGCTTAGGAGAGCACCCAGAGCGTGTGAGACGGTAGGAATGTCTTTCTGATATTAACTGCTGTTTTACAAGCCAGCTTTCCGTAGGTTCTTTAAGCTTTCAACGCGCTTCATACACATCAAGACGACTGACTTTCAGACACTTGGTCTCTGCACCTGTATCATCCCCATTCTACAGATGGGACAGGGAAACAGAGGCTAGGGGGCTGGACTGTGATGGCATAGCTCCTTGAAAAATCTGTGCCGTGTGACACTTCATTTGACCAAATTTGTGGGGAATGACTATGATTCAGTTTAGAGTGGAGAAACCAATCTAAGAGTTTTTTTTTAAAAAAAAAGTATGAGGAGTTTGTTATAACTTCCATAAGTCAGAAATTTCCCATTAATTTGAGAATTAATGAGAGAAGAACTCAACAGTCATGACTAGGAAAAGCCATTCCACTGCCACCTCCATACTTGCTAGGCATGGCATCCTATGCCAGGACAGTCTTTTAACACAATCAGCTTCTTGCTTTGCTTCTGAATTCTGCTCAGCCTACAGATTCTAGAGTCTTGACCTAGACATCCTACAGCCACCAGCTTTTCTTCTGATGCTGATAATACATCGGAGTTAACGTAGAGAAGGTTCTGGGCATCCTGGCTACAGAAGGCATACAGAATTTTAAACTGATGTGAGATCTAAGAAATGCTGTCTCTCAAAACAAATCAACCATAATCAGCCCACGGGGAAAGAAAGGGAGAAACCTAGCTCAAGTGAAGCTGTTTCCAGATCAGCAGAAATGCTAATGGATTTATGACCATGACTTTTAAACTTCCACAAGGCAAATCCTCAAAGTCTGTCAGGTGTTCTGGCCATGGGTTATGAAATAATGACTAGCAAATGATTGCCTTAAGCTTGACTGCATGCAAAGTCATTGACCCTGTATCAAGGGACCTGAGTTCAGATTTCATTTGTATTTTATCAAGTGCAAGAGTATTAAGTTTGGGACTAAGGCACACATGCACAGTTTCATATATTATTTACTCTTGACAGTAACTGCTAATTTGGTGGGAACACTGCCTATTTCTGTTGAGAAAACTCAAGCATACATGGCTTGAGTAACTTCCCCAATATCACAAAACTTGTAAGATCAGGATGTAAATGAATAATAAGCATTCTTATTAAATAAAAAACATGGAGCCAAATAGGGGTGAAAGCCTTAGAGATCAGGGAAATAGGAATAGCCCCCAGCTAACCTTACCTCATCATGACGCAGCTTTCAAACTGAGCTACTTCCTGTCTACCCACGCCTTATTGCCTTGCTGTTCTGCCCTCTCATTGGCTCTTAGCCCAGCTACCTCACTTCCTTATCACTGACTGTCTGTACAGACCTTCAAGTCTCTATGGTTGGTATTGGGATTAAAGGTGTGTGTCACCACACTTGGCTCTGTTCCCTAGTATGGCCTTGAACACACAGAGACCCTGCCTGCCAAGTGATCAGATTAAGGGCATGTGCTACCACTGCCTGACTTTTGTGTTTACTTAAAACAGCTTGCTATGTTCTCTGATCTCCAGGCAAACTTTATTTATTAACATACAAATAAAATATGACCACACTTCAGCACAAATAAAATATCACCACATCAGAACAAGCTTAGAAATCAAGTTTCTACAGTTCCAAAGACAATATTCATTGTATTAGTCAAACTGGTATAATCCCCATCAAACTCTCACGAAGCTGATAATAAATGAATTAATATTCACTTTAAAGGTCTGTGCAGAAACTCACAAATACTCCTGGAAAACATTTCTATTAATTAGTATTAATAAAATATATGATTTATAAAGTCTTTACTCAGACACCAGTCATTATTATGAGGTCCCATGTATATATAATGTATATATAATAACAGCAACAAGTAACTTTCCACACATTTCTAGTATTCTGAGCTTCAATGCATCATAAGCTGAAGTACCACTAAACACAGAGTGTTCTCCGTGACTTAGGATGCAGTCATTACCAACACAGGCATCAACACTGCCCGCAAAGCTGCAATTTGGCTTCTAGATTAAGCATCAAAATGCAGCGCAAGTTCCTGGTCTAGCTCCACTTCTAATAATCATTCTTAACCACTTTCCATCTCCATCCCTTCACCTTCTGCCTTTAGTGCAATAGATAAAGACTAACCTTCCATTAGCTGCATTGTTCAGGTTCTGCAGCCTCAGAGACTAGAAACAAGACATGCTGAGCCATTAAATACACTGTGAAAGTCCCAAGTGGCATTTGTTTAACTTTTACATACAGCGTGCTATGAAATGAGCAACTGCACAGAAAATAAAAATGTTAAGAGCCTTCCCTGCCAGGCCATTAGAGTTGGAGAAGAAAAGGCAATTGTTCCTTTGTGTGGCTCGTCACACCGTGGGGTAAGGAGTGTTTTATTCTGTGATATTTTTCTGGGGTGATTGAAAGTTAAGGATCTCACTGACTAGATTAATTCCCAGTTTCCACAGAAGTACCTAAGCATCTCTAAAGGTGGGCATTAACGGGAACTTGGGAAGATTCTATATCCACTGATAAGGTCACGCTGCTGGGATAATCCGTGGGGACAGAGGACAATGACAGGGATCCTGGGAATATGTGAGATCACTAGACAGCAAACAAAAGGTGCTACAAGTCTATTGTGAAGGGAATCTTACCTATGGCAGAGTCTACTTACAGGAATTTTGATGTGAGAATTCTTAAAATTACCTACTGTTTAAGGTAATGAACTGTACTCTCTCATTTTCTTCTTTTCTTTACTTTTTATTTTTGTGGGTTTTTTGTTGTTGTTGTTGTTGTTGTTGTTGTTGTTGTTGTTTGGGTGAATAGGATTCCTGACATTTAAGCTTTAAGAATTAATAAATTCTAGAGCTTCCATTTTGGCCAGAAACATACTTTTCAGATCTATCTGACAGTGTTTCCCAGAAATCCTTCCCTGACAGGCAGTGCGTACTGGTGAACATCCATGTCCTTTGTTAATCTTCAGGAATCCCTTCTTTGGTCATTGGAATTTTCATTTTACAGATAGCTGATATGAGGCTCAAGGAGATTACGTTCCCTTGAGTATGAGACATAAATTTTCACATTCTGAGCATCTGATGCTGTTATCAACACCCAAAATATACACATGGACTATCTTGGCATATGCCCTATGGTCCTCTGCCAAGGTTGCTGGGCAGAACTAGGTAACAGATGAAAATTTCACTTCTAAGTCCCCTAGGGAGTCAGTAGCAACATTAACCAAAAATTACAGAAGCCACGCAAACCTCTTCACATGTATCGTTTATTTCCTGTGTTTTGCTTTCCTATTGCAGGCCAAAGAGAAATGAAGCATAGCTAAGAAAATAAATGCCAACTCAAGAGACGGGTGTTGCTCATTCTACCTTAGTCTTAGTGAAACAGGAGTCATACCATTTAAAACAGCCCTGCTAAGACCTGCAGATCATCTGATGGTGGCCCTGTATTTTAGATGTCAGAAGTCTGTACCTCTGTTGTCCCCACTGTTTCAAAGATTAGCACAGACGACTAATTGATCAGAAATGAAAAAGAAAAGGTGTTGGTGTTCCCCTTTCTCCGTCTTCAGCGTGCTGTTTCGTAAGCGTTATGGTACCCTGCCTTTGCTCCAGACACTTGCACAAACCGTGGAGTGATCGTGCACTCCAAGCAACAGTTTTTAATCTAAAATCCCAATTAGATTCCTGTCGCACAGAGCATGTAGCTTGTGGCTTGCTGCTTAGGCAAACAACTTCAGAATGCTCTTCTAGGACAATGAAAGCTGAGGCAAAACAGTTTTATGGAGACGAGAGGAATGGCCTGAATTTTGACTTATCACAAGACTAAACTTGAAAAATCACATCGTCTCATATTTTGGAATGTAGATTATAAGAATTAATGTGAAGTGAAAACATCCACGTGTATTTTTTTTAAAGAACTGATATTTTAATAAGATGCAGTGAGGTAAATTTGCTAGCCCTGAGCTCAAAATAGTATGTTCTAGAATTCTTTCTTGAATTAGCTATATGTTATCCATGTAAACTTTGAAACAAAGAAAATTATAAATAGCGTTATCTTATTTTTTATTTCACTATGTTTATTGACCAACCATATTCCAGGAATTTCCATAAATGGATTAATATTTACTGTTTTACTTTACCAAACCAAATTCTCTAAGGGGAATAAAAATTTGCCGGGCGGTGGTGGCGCACGCCTTTAATCCCAGCACTCGGGAGGCAGAGCCAGGCGGATCTCTGTGAGTTCGAGGCCAGCCTGGACTACCGAGTGAGTTCCAGGAAAGGCGCAAAGCTACACAGAGAAACCCTGTCTCGAGAAACCAAAAAAAAAAAAAAAAAAAAAAAAAATTCACTGTAGGGCCATTTCACTGGCTTTTATTGGAAGTGCTATTTGTTTTTTTTTTTTTTAACTGGCATCTTTAAATAGAGGAATGTGGCTCTAACTCCAGGGATCTTGACTACAGAGGAAAGCGTGTTCCTGGACCAGAGGATGCGTTTGCTCACATTTTAACAGTAGCTTACTCTTTGCTGCCACCTAGTGTACAGTTGCTAGTATAGCAAGCTGCAAAATGGCCTATTTGCATAAAAATAGGCATAGAAAGAAATCCTAGTTAGTCTAGTATATGATTTTCTTTGTGCATCAATACTTGAAAATCGTACTACTTTACTTTCTCTGATAAAAAAAATGAAACTCAGACATTGAAATCAAGACTTCAGTGAATATTTTTGTACATCATAAGAACACTAAAAATCATCATTTCAACGGCATATTATGATGTGATAAGTTGAGATTTAGCCAGCATAGTGTTTATGCACATTCATAAAATGCTGCAGCACAAAGGATCCCCCGACACCATTCAGTTCTTGATCTGCCCCCCCCCCTCTTTTTTTACAGATGAGGACATTGAGGCCTGGGGGATAAATGACATATTCAAAGTTACAGAAGCAGCTATTTGTCAATGCAGAACCAGAAAGTGGGTCAGCCTGATCCCAATATAGGGATTCTTCCTTGTGTGTCCTTTTTGACCAGATGTTAGAGTTAGTATTGTAAGGTGACCCACGTTAGAGGAACAGGAAAGGCACTTTTCGCCCCCCCCCCCCAAAAAAAAATCACGCTCAAAATTATACTAGTTCACAACATTTGACCATTTTTTTTCTTGACTCACCTTGTAAATATAACATTTAACAATGAGGGATGAGAAATCATGTGTTTTTACTTTAAAAAATCACTAAAAATAACTTTTTTCTTATAATCTATACCTAATTATCGTCTCTCCCCAGCCTTAAAGAATTTTTTTTTAAGTAGTTGGCAATCTACGATACCAATAATTAAATCTGTCTTGGGTATTAGACAGCTTGTAGTGGCCATAACAAAACCCCATGGACTGGATGATTTAAACAGTGGCAATACACTCTCTCGCAGTTAGGGAAGCTGAACGCCTGATCTCAGGCTTCCATCTATTCGGGTTTGGGGGCCTTTTTCTGGTCTGCTAAAGATCACCTTTGTGCCATTCCTCTCTCCTCCTCTGTTCCTCTTTGAAGGCTACAGTTTCACTTATTAGGTTCCTGCTCATTAACCACATTTATCTCTCCTCTCCCCACCACCCCGGTCTTTATCTCATACCGGCCTTTGCCAGTATAGGATACATGTAAAGGGGCTGGAGATGTGGCTTAGGGATTAAAAACCATGGATACTTTTCCAGAGAGTTTCAGTTCATTTCCCAGCACACATATGACCAGCCACAATCTGTAACTCCAATTCCAGGGCATCTAGCACCCTCTTCTGGCGTCTGTGGGCATTGTGGGCCTGCAGTGTGTGGCCATAAATGCAGGCAAAGCATTTATACATAAAATAAAAATTTTTTTAAAAGGAAAAAAGGATGTCTGTCATTTCTTTATCTGTAAAACAAAAACTTCCAAAATGTGAAATACAAATTGTCCTCCACTGTTCTTTAAGACCTTGGGCAAAGTTTTAGGAACAAAGAAATTCTAAGTGTGAACAGACCACTTAACATCATTTAGTCATAGTCTAGGTTTCCTGCTATAGAAGAGGAAATCAGAACCTACAGACATCCCTAATGATTATATTCCTGCTGACTCTAAACACACTCTCATATTTTTTCCTATGTCTTCCGTTTCACCCTTGAGGAAGACTAAAGTAAATGTTACCCTTTTAACTTTATCTACGGGGGGCGGGGTGGGGGTGTCCATGGGAAACTGTGCACCAAAGTCCCCAGAGTTAGATCCTAAATGCATATGCAGAAGTATGAACCCACAGAAATGTCTACTGAGTAAGTCCTCAGCCCGAAAACCACACTTCCAGGACATCCACAGTTAATTCAAACTGAAGTGAGACACTGAAGATGTAATTAAAGACATATGGAAACACGTTTCTAGAGAGCAGGAGGAAGAAGAGGTTGGAACAGAATGAAGATCAACAGTTACACGCTCAGGTTTCTTGGCCACCCTCATCCCCATAGTTTCCTGTGTGCTCACAATCACCCAGGGGCTGATAGCCAGCAAAGAGAAGATGGCGCATAGGATGGCGCCGGACTTGCTCCGTGCCTCAAAGCAGGCTCAGAACTGCGCTCATATACTATGTCAGCTCCAGAAGGATGAAATCAGAGATCCCTCCTGTTCAAATGTACGACAAAAACTGTTTCCTAAAGACATAAGAAAGTATGTTTTTGGAAAGTTTTTTTTTTTTGTTTTTTTCTCTCAGTCTGGATCCTCACAGGAAACCAAATTCAACTCATAAGCCCCAAGAGACGCCCTGGGATTTTGTCTGTAGAGGTGTTGAGATGTTAAGGTAACCAAGAAGTATACGGGAGACATGTGAGACCATCATCACCGGGGGAGGTGGCTGGTACTCTTCCATCCCCAGGAAAGGGAATGAACCAAGGTGCTGACAGGAGCCTGAGGAGATCTGCAGCTGAGAAGGGGACTCTTGACACAAAGCTGTTGTCACAGAGCCCTCAGTACCTCCCAGGAATTTCTCCTTCCTCCAACCTCTCAACCTCTTGCAGGGGCTTCTGGTTAACTAAGCCAATCACAGACTGTCAGCAGGAAAGGAATAACAGAGGTGGGTCTCTGAGACACAACCCAGGACAGAAAGGAGAAGAATTGACCTGGGAGTGGGTGGGGACGGAAAAGAAATCCTGCACCACCTGTTTTTAACAGACGAATGAGATTTCCTTGTATTAAAAATGCAATGTCTGTGAATGCTGCTTTTTCAGCCTTTGGTAATTCCGTATTTTGCTAAAGTTAGAAGTGATTTTATACATGCAAGTTAGGTAAGTAAATACCTAGACTTTTCTTCAAATTGTTGATAACAAAGGCTAGGACAGAATGCAAGACTGCCAGAGGAGCCTACGAATAAACAATAACACCAAGTGGATGTAACCTGTTTGTAGAGTGTTGAGGATCCCGGTATGTGTAAGGATGTGGATAATTGACTGCTTATTCACTAGGAGGCAGCTGATCCCATCCCCAGCAGAGCCTTGCTAAACAAAGTCCACAAGGCTGTGGCAGCACACACGGAAACATATGGCTAGACCCACCAGCTCCTTAGGAGGGTGGGTAGAGCACACAGTGCATGCAAGTTAGTGAGAGGAAAGTCTGGGGCAAGTGCTGCTGCTGACTGAGGCGTCATGAGTTCCTTCACCTGGGAAATCATCCCAGGACAGAATCCTAACAAGAAAAAGACGTAAGCCATTGCACCTTCCTCATCCCCTGCTCCCCTGAGAGATTTGGGCCTGGGATTCAATTAAGCATAGGTCACATTTTAACAAAATCGCACGCCTGTTCCCCAGACTCTCTTGTCTGTCTTTTGACATCAGAAAATATAGAAATTAAAATGATAATTTGAATTAGATACAAATGGAACTACAGGTTACACTGATACCCGGTTTGAAAAGTGGTGTGCATGTTTGTGTGTGTGTGTGTGTGTGTGTGTGTGTGTGTGTGTGTGTGTGTGTGTCTGTTTCAATAAAATCTGAAACAAAGTCTTTTGATCCTTTAGACTTCATTTAAAGCAATCTCTCAGGGTGTAACAAAAAGAGAGAGAGAGAGAGCTGAGGGCTTGGTCAGTCAGATACTTACCATGCAAGCATTAGGACCTGAGTTTGATCCCAAGCACCCATGTAAAAAAGCCCACATCGAAACATGCAGCTGTAATTCTCATTCTGGGAAGGCAGATACAGGCACATCCAAGGGTCTTGCTGGCAAGGCAGCCTAGCTGGATTTTCAAGCCCCAGGTTCCATGAGCAGACAAGCTCTGCTTTGGTAAGGGCGTCAGAGTTAGGACTAGGAAAGGCAAGCTGGGGAATCTGGTGGTGAGTGATTGAGGAAGATATCTATCTTTGACCTCTGGCCTCAACATGCATGCACTCACATGTGAATGCACACCTGAACACACACACATACATACATACACACACACACACACACACACACACACCGCTTCTGTTTCTTGCTTTCTTATCTTCCTTCTAAGTCTCCTTACACTTTTCCTGAACCCTTCACTTCCTAGTCCTCCTCACTAGCATCTCACTAGCATGCTGCAATACTACTGCCACCTTCCTTCAGAACCAGTGGGAGTCAATGCATTTCACATTCTGCCCTCTTTCCCCCAAAATTTACTTCCTCCCCTACCTCTAGCATTCTTGCGTTAGAAAACTGGCCCCAGAGCACAGCTTTGAAGTAAGTAGCCACCTAAAATTAAATGCAGTCATAGCCCAGACTACCTGATAGTCCTTTAAGACCAAAGCAATCCTGGCCTAAGGCTCTCTATAAATTCAGATGAAGTCTCTTTATAAAGTCTTCCAAAATATAATGCTGTGGATCAGCCACTCCTGGAAGCTTCTACATGATTTGATAAAAGGAACAGAATACATGTTTTACTTCTTCCGTCTACAAGCACTTGTAACAAAAGAGGCAGAGAAACACTACACTTGTCCGAATAAATAAAAATACTACAAAGTATTCGTAATGCACCATGTGTCATAATTCCTAATGTCACCTGACCATGTCATTTCCTTGAAGTCTTTTCTAATACTGCGCTGCTAGGCTAAGCAGCCTCCTTGGATTCCTAGACAGCTACAGATGAACCTTCCCCCTTAGTCCAACAAGATGTCTCTAGGATATTGTTTGTTTTGAGCCTCAGCAGTGCATACAGTGTCTCCATTACACAGTAGAATCCCAACTTTCATATGGTGTGTTAGTTGTCAAAGATTGAGGAACTATTAAATAGGGAGGCTACACAATGTTCAAAATCACAAGCAGTATTTTCATGTTTAAAAACCATCCAAGATTTGAGGATACCATTTTCCTATTAAGTAGCAACTAATACATTTCAATAAGGTTGTTTATTCAAATGAATCACAAAATATCGAAGTGTTATACAGCACCAGATTGCAAAGGATGGCATAATCCCTGCTGTAAATGTTGTATGGTAATTGTTATCATCTGCATAAGCTATATGACAATATTTTATCTGCCTTTGCTGTTTAGTTGCCAATATCCCCTGCATTGCAGATTGCCTTGAGGTAATTCTTAACTCCACAGCCTAGAAGAAAGAGTCTCTAGTGCAGAAAACAACTGTTCATGTGCTAACTGGATCTCCTGAACAGTTATGCAAAATGGAGTCTGTGCTGGATTTTGAATGTGTTCTCCACCAAGTGTCTCTTATCTGAATGGTACCCAAAACTAATACACAGCATGTGCTTTGGTAAGGGCGTCAGAGTTGGGACTAGGAAAGGCAAGCTGGGGAATCTACTTCCCCTTGTTTCCTCCTGATAAGGGTCATTAAAGTAAACAGGAATGAGGCGTGCAGGCCGGTGGGAGAATGCATCCCTGGGGCTCTGTCTACACTGGAAATGGACTCCTCATAAAAGTGGTACAGCTCAGTCTTTTGTGAAATCAACTTTATTGATTTTACCTTTATTGCCTCTCTGATGTCTGTTTTAATTTCTGTTTCAATTTTTACCATTTGCTATTTGGAACAAGTGATAATTTTAAAAAACATTTACCTACGGTTTCCCTTGGTGTCCATGATAAGTCATGCATTTACCTTAAAAAGGCTTTTATAAAACCACAGAACCGACGTTGGTGGAGTACAAAAGCTGAAGTTGAGATTGTTGCTCCTTATTCTGCTGCTATTTTTCTTGGCCCAGATGGAGGAAAACAGCAAAGCCTTCAAAAGTCTCTGGAACACTGTAATTTTCTGAATGTATAGAGATTGTTTGCAGTTAGCTGTGGTCTAAGAAATAAGGACTTAGCCACAGTAAAAGCTGATTATGTAGCTTTATCTCTTTACAATTCTATGTACCAGTCTGCCAGCCAGCAACCTCTACCAATCAAAATATCTGTGCTCAGTCAGACCAATAACTGACCTTCAGAAAGACAACCTGAGATGGGCTGCAAGTATCTTAGCAGGTTATTTTAATATGTATGTATGTGTATGCCTCCCCTATACACACACACACACACACACACACACACACACACACACACACACACCATATTACATTACATTTTGTGTTGTATGCAAAATCAGGAATTCTGTTGCATTAAAAATATTTTCAAATTACATTCATGAACCTTCAGATAATATGCCCTGACCTCCCAGCTTCACAAGAGTCTTTTCTGAAATATCCTCTGGCTTCTTATGACTGAGAGCCAAAACTCATCATCCCTGTAGGGTAAGCGTGGAGCATTTCAAACCCTGGTTTTCTATTTTTACTCTTACTGATTCTCTAATTGCTTCTCTTCTCTAATGAACAAAGCTGATAGCTATGTTTATTTTTCGTGCACAAAGTTGTCAAGACTACAGCCCATTCTATAACTCCAAAACTAGCATAAGAAAAAAAGTAGACAATTGTTATTTCACCACAATTAAAAACTTCAATGTTGGGGGCTGGAGAGATGGCTCAGAGGTTAAGAGCACTGATTGCTCTTCCAGAGGTCCTGAGTTCAATTCCCATCAACCACATGGTGGCTCACAACCATCTGTAATGAGATCTGGTGCCCTCTTCTGGCCTGCAGTCATACATGCTGTATAGATAATAAATAAATAAATCTTTAAAAAAAAAACTTCAATGTTTTGAAATGAACAGACAATCCAGAAAGTGGAAGTAAATATATGGAAATCACACATTTGATAAGGACTCTGTATCCAGACTACATATGTACATATGTGTGTGTCTATGTCTGTATGTGTGTCTGTGAATGTATGTATGTATGTGTATATATATATGTATATGTATGTATATGTATATAGCTATCTTTGTACCTTTATGACTCAATCATAAACTTGCTGTACCATTTTGGAAGGTAGTACAATCTTCAGGTGGCAGAACCCTAGGGGAATTTAGTCACAGCAGGGGTGGGGGTATGCAAACCTTGAAGTTCCATTTTCCAGGCCCATTTCTTGTCCTCTCTCTCCTTCCTGACTGTGGGTGCACTGTGACCAGCCGTTATGTTTGCAGGGCTATGCCTTCCCAACAATATGGATTGTATTCCCCAGGAACTGTAAGCCACGATAAACCTGCCCTCCCTCCCTTCCTTCCTCCCTTCCTCCCTTCCTCCCTTCCTCCCTCCTCCCTTCCTTTCAATGCTTTTGTGTGGCATTTTGTCATAGCATTAAGAAAAGTAGCTAATACTATAATACTATGGATGGATCTTTAAAACATAATATTAAGAAAAATTGTCAGACACAACATGATCACATGGGCCCAGTGAGACAGTTTAGCAGATAAAGGAGGCCACTTCCCAATGCTGAAAAGCTGGGTTCATTTCCCAGGACCCACATTGCTAGAACAAGAAAAAAAATCGACAAGCTTCTGTCTGATCTCCATGTATACACTGTGGTGGGCATGCAAGTGTACACATGTACACACAGAGATGAATAAAACTGTGATGTTAAAAAAATGGCTACGTGTTGTATCATTTGATTTATATGAAATGTCCAAATTAGGCAAATATGTAGAGAAATAAAACATTACTATTTTCCTAGCAGTATAGGATAGCAAAAGAGTGGTAGTGAGTGCTACCTGGCATGGGATACCATTAGACTGGGGTTTCCAGAGTTTGACTTAGCAGCAGAGCACTTATAATGTGTGTTTGACCCCTATGTAACCTCTCTCTCTCTCTCTCTCTCTCTCTCTCTCTCTCTCTCTCTCTCTCTCTCTCTCTCTCTCACACACACACACACACACACACACAGAGTTAAAATGTAATGATACACAACTCTATGACTACTCTAAAACAACTGACAAATATCAATTCAATTGAAGTATACCTTAAATTAGTGAGATTTGTTTTATACAAATTACTTCTCAATAATGATGTGTGCACTTGTGTATGTATATCATGTACACTGGTTCACTGTCATTTTTCTTCCTCTCTTACAGTCAAGTCTCTGGAGCAATACATAGACTGGAGAAGAAAGCATAAAACCACCCCAGTATTTGCAAGAATTTAAAAGCTGAAACAACTGAGCCTTCAATAACTTCCACGGAATTGCTTTTTGATTTCCTTTACAGAGTATGAAAAAAAAATGACTTTCCCTAGTTCAGCCTGCAAAAATTTCCCCTCTGACAGACTCTCGGAATTCTTGTCCACACACAGGAAAATATAGATAAAGAGAAGCCTTAGTGAGCTAAATCTGTGCTGTCTTACACAATAGCTACCAGCCTCCACAGCAGCTGAGCATTTTAAATGTAGCTGGCTGGAACTGAGCTGTGCTGTACATTTACAACTCACACTGGATTTTTTTTTCTCAAGATGCTAAGTCTCATTAGCAAGTGTTATCACATTTATTATATGTAGAAATGATATATTGAATTACACAAAAATACGTCATTAAATTTATTTTACTAGGTTGATTTTATTTTCATGAAGTCACTTGTAGAATATTCAAAATTCCATATGTGGCTTTCGCTATATTTTTATAATATGGATTAAATAAATTACATATATTGGATTATGTATTTTAGACTGCCCTGGTCTAGAAATCCAAGGACTAAATGGGATCATCAGACTATTCAGTATAAACTCCCAAAAGCTCAGGACAAAAAAAGAATGTTTCCCAATAAAGCTGTGGAAATGGGTGTATAATACTGCAAGAAACGGAGCATCTAGGATTGGAACTTCTCCCTACCTGCTTTCTCTCCCTCCCTCCCTCCCTCCCTCTCTCCCTCCTCACAGGTTTAAAATCTCCAGAGGAATCTTAATGCTGGGCTTCCTGGATCTGCCTTAATAACATTGGCAAAAAGCAAGACGCATAAACCTTGAGCTTTCTAAATCTCTTATGATTGAACTGACCATAATTATTAGTTTAAATCTATCTCATCCACAAATCATTAGCTCCTTGGGGGCAATGAATGCTTTGTTTATTTTTTGCACATACTCAGCATGGAGTGGATATTCAATAAATCCTCCTTAAACTTGAGATACATAGGAAAAGTCACAGTTAGCCAGCCCCCACTGTTTTCTGTATGTTTGTCAGTTTTCCAAATCCGGAGTTGTAAAACCCCATGGTATTACCAATTAGCAGAATGAATAATTAAAACTTTACAAGGGAAAGATAATGTTTATATTTAGTCTACAAATTTGATCCTGTGCTGGATGATATCTTTAGATGATGAGAACACAAACATAGTGTGGGCCATGGGATCTAAAAATCTTGATACTTGTCTTGTTACTCAAGGTTAATCTGTTGTGTTCTGAAACACCAAACAAATGAGTGAATGGAGGGCAATGTGAGTGAAACCTGAGCCAAGCCTGATGTCAGTGGGAGTTCTGAATAGAGCGCAAGTTTGTTCTTGGCTGCTAGCCTATGTCAAGCTGTTCACTTATTTGTTTGTTTGTTTTTTCCTATTTTTAAAAGCAATTTTAATGAGCATAAGGACAGATGTTTATCCTGGAAACTAAGTTGCAGTGTTGCTGGCACTACAGACGTGCATGCCTCTGGGATGGCTATGACACTGAATATATTATTTCTGACACTTAAGAAACCAAACAGCAGGAACCCTGGCTCGATTTTTGTGGGCATCAACTGCTAATGGAGCTGATAAAGCTGATGTGTGGGAAAGTGGCTGCGACTGAAATATGTGCTGAAGCGTTTGCATTAGAGCTTTTTAAAAACCCCGAGCTTCAACCTCGATTTGGTCATTTCTTGCTTTGTAAGCAATATCATAATGCGAACAGTCAGTT
Organism: Peromyscus californicus insignis; assembly: GCF_007827085.1. Classification (NCBI taxonomy): domain Eukaryota; kingdom Metazoa; phylum Chordata; class Mammalia; order Rodentia; family Cricetidae; genus Peromyscus; species Peromyscus californicus. Next base: position 43,885,934 of record NW_026294491.1, on the reverse strand, counting down.
TCAAATCAAACACATTTGCATTACTCGCCCACTGCCACAGCATTAGATTTGGGAGACAGTCATATAACTTGCCGTGAGTAGGAATCATACTGAGAAAGAGCATTTATTTCGTCTTCACTCAATTCATTAATGCCGAGCAATTAACAACTTCAAACCTACAATAATTTTCCCATCATCTCAAGCCAAAAATATAACGCAAATGTTGAAAATAATAGCAGGAAAGTGTTTAAACATCCTAAACGTAAAGGTGTTTTATTTCATTTTCTTGTTTTCGAAAAGGATACACTTGAAATAGAATTATTCCCGACTAAAATACATAAAATAGTGAATTGCTATTCAAACCCATTTCAAAAGTGACGGCTAGAGAAATGGCTTAGCAGTTAAGAGCACTATGCTCTTGCAGAAGACCTAGGCTCATTTCTTACCACCCACACCAGACTACTCACAACTATCTGCAACTCCAGTCCTGGGAGATCCAATGCCCTCTTCAGGTCCCTACAGGCACTTCATGCATGGGGTGAGTATAAACTCATGCAGGTGCACACATATATACATACAAATAAATAAATGAACAAGTTTTTTGTTTTGTTTTGTTTTTTTAGTCTACATGCTTGGGCTGGAGAGATGGCTCAGAGGTTAAGAGCATTGGCTCTTCTTCCATAGATTCCGAGTTCAATTTCCAGCACCCACATGGTGGTCACAACCATTTATAATGAGATTGGGTGCCCTCTTCTGGCATGCAGACATACATGCAGGCAGAACACTGTATACACAACAAAAAAAATAAATTTTTAAAGAAAATCTACATGCTTTGAAAGAGTTTTTTAGTCCTGATAGTAATGTGAAACACTTTCTGCAAAATAAGCCTTAAAAAATTACAGTAAACAATCCATAAGACACAGAGCTATAAAAATCAGTGCTACAACACTGAACCAATGAAAAGACACAGGAAGCCATCAGGAGGAATGTGTACCTTTAGGGAGCTGGTGTCTTCAGTCCTTATGTTTTTGAACAATTGTTCTTTTCCAGTTGCTTTGTTTCCCTGGACCACTCTGTACACAGACATGATCATCATAACTTCAACCAGAAACTCCTCTGCAGGACCACAATTGGACTTCAGCATCCTCCAGCGGAAAAGGTCTTTAACACTAGGCCCAATCTCCTTTCAGTTCCGTCGGAAGACCACTGATGTGCAGTCATCTGGCTTCCAGGTTTCATGTTAAGGTTTGAGAAAGTCCTAAAACTTAGATCTCAGAGAAGGCAGTACACTCCAGTCAAGGCCTGACTCTCTTACGGAGCTGAAATTTCTTTGGCTCACTAATTTTTACACTAGTCACTGGTCCGTTTTCCAATTTCCAGTGTTCCTCTGAGGCAATCCTCCTCTTCAGTGCCTCAGTGAACCCATTCTTCCCCGGCTCTCTCTCTCTGGATGACCACTTTTCTCTCTGACATGCTTTCTTGGAGAGCTTATCATTCACTTTTATTTTATTTTTTTATCACTGTTGACCTTGACTTCTAGATCAACACACCACTGTCTTTTCAAGTGTCTGTAGCCTTATCACTACCATGGGCCTACATTCCCTGCTGATAAACATGAGACTACTATTTGAGATGGCCAGATTACTGAAAGCCATTTGCTTTAGAAAAGGAAGAATATGAAAGGTGAACGCTTGATTGCTGGCCATGCTTGCCATGCAGTATGAGATGATTTGTGAAGGAAGTGAGGCTTAAAGTTACCCTGTTGGCCAGATCACTAAGGTGAGAAATCTACCTGCTGTTTATCAGTTCACTCAAGCTCTCTCCCCTTCTCTCCTCCCCTTCCTCCTCTCCCTCTGCCTTACTGTGCTTTCTATGAGAAGGTCTTTGGAAAAGAATGTTTCATTGACACCTGGCCTGTACAACCTAGAGTATTGCTGTTCTCAGACATTGGTGCTCATTACAATCACATAAAGAAATCTGATTCCTCAATTACCTCCCTCTCTATCAGCTTCATGGGAATTCTTTCCCAAGCATCGGAATGTTTTACAACTCCCCTGGTTAATTCCGCTGTGCACTAAACTTTGAAAGTTGACATTGATGCATTAGTTAAAGGTTAATAATTTCAAGCTACCAGTTTTGTATCGAAGAGATCTTCAAATTTCTGTAATCTAAAAATAGGCTGTGGTAAATTGATGCAAAGCAATTCCAGCCTGCCACTGGAAATGACATACTAGTGTGTTCAGTTCCTATGATGTAATTACAAAGTTTCTTTAGAAGCAGATATGAAGACATATTTGGAGCAATACAAACAGAAACAGAGAAAAGCAGTACCCATGGGCTCTTGAAGCCCACATTACCAAAGCCAGAAGCTTGAACAGTGAACTTCAGGGTGAAAAAGAATGAGCAAGACTTGAGTTCTCAAAGCTCTGAAAATCCTTGGTCCTGAAGATTCATAGTGGTTTATATCACATGACTTAAAGACAATTCGCCATCCCTGCAGCCTGAGTCTGTACTTATTATACCTGTCTGTGTCCATGTTAAGTGCAAACTCAAAGGGCTGAACCAAGAGCAGGGTACAGGCTCCAGACACAACCAAAAAAAGGGGGAAACAGAATAGAATTAAGATGCCAAATCCTCTTAATTTCTGGCGATATATTTTTCTGTGCAGGAGCCCATCAAGCCCCAGTCTTACTGAAAGTATCACATCATGAAGAGGAAGGAGCCAGAAGCAGAGTGCCAGAATCCAGGTATGAGCCAATCACACAGACACGGCATGGTCTGCTTTCCTGTCAGATAAGTGAAAACACTTTAAAGAGGTAGATTAGCATACCTCAGGCAATTGTTCCCATTTCTGTAATGGATTTTCTAGACTATTCTTTTCTGATTGTTCCATCAATCAAGTTAAACATGTACCAGATATCTGTTTATATAGTCTGTGGATGCCTGTGCAGGGTTTGCAAATAAAAGGAAGATTTTTTTTTTTTTTGTCATTCTCAAGAACAATTTTCACTTCTTGGGAACAGCATCACTCCCAGGTAAAAAGATGTGCGATATACATATGAATCTTGATTCTATTATCATATTTCTATTACCTACATAATACAGAAAATTTTCAAAGCAACATATAATTGAAAATTCATGACATTCAAGTACTATTACAACATAACATTGGAACTAAAAGCTTTTCAAAGGCAGTCACTAAGGTTCATCTATACAAGTCTTAATTTCTTGTTTCGTTTTTTTTAAATAAGGTCTCAACACATAGCCCAGGCTAGGCTGAAACTTGTTGTGTAGCCCAGGCCGGCCTTGAATTTACAATAACCCTGCTTCAACCTTCCCCAATGTTGGGATTCCAGGCGTAAGTCACTGTGCCCAGTTCAGAAACCCTTAATAGCACAGAAAACTAATCAAGCATCATTTGTGTTCATCATGAAAAGGGTGTGTGTTTAAAGACTTTGGTTTGATTTTAAAAATCATGAAGGTGAACCACTTTCTGAAAATGGTCACAGTTGTACACAGAAACAAGAAACACAGTGTAAAGGAAATCAAACAGAGAGGTGGGAGGCCATCCATCATAAATGTGGCAGGCTCCTTCACGGGCACAGTTTGCAGAGCAGCACAGTAATTTATGAATGGTCCCTCAGACAAAACGTAGAAGATCTTTCAGTCTTTGTAGTGTATTATACTAAAAATGGAGAGAAAATGCTGAACAAATGACTGAAACTCTATGCCTCCTGGTAGCTTTAAGAAGTAAGTGTGGTCTGTAATGAGGAAAACTGGATGTAGCTGTGTATGTGCATAACCTTACTGACTCATACTCTCTCACCCCTTCATAACAGACTAGAGATTGACAGCATGACGTTAGCCCTAGAGAACTCGGCAGATCGTTTTCCTTGTAGGTGACATATGCCATCTTTGAAATATAAAAGCAGCCAAATGAACTTCAGATGGTTAGCAAAGCATAGGTTAATTTTAAATGTCCTTGTTGACGTCAGGGAAGAGAACCTCTTCTCACCAGAACATCCATGAGCAATCTGGATGCTGACACAGATGGTAAAGGCAGCAACTGGGGTCAGACAAAGGGGGCCAGCAGTGGAGTAAGCGGCGAAAACTAGGATTACATCTTAGAGAGGAGGTCAGAGTTGAGAAAGGTGACGATGTAGTAAAACGACTTGGTTGGGATTGTGTAAATACCAGGGGAAAATGGAACATTCTAATCCACCAGATTAGACAACTTAACCCAATATAGTACCGTTTAGAGACATTTTTATAATTGTATAGGATAAAACGCTTCATTGTGGCATTTTCATATGGCACTTTGACCATATTCATCCAAAATTATCAACTTTTGCCCTTCTGTGACAGGTCTCTTCCCAATCAACGACCCTTTTTTCATGTCTTTTTTTGATGTAGATTCTACATAAATCATAAACATGAAATGTTTGTCTTTCTGAGTCTCATTTATTTTGCAGAACATGGCAGTATTCTGTTCTAGATGTACTGAATAAAAATCCACTATGTGTACATACTACTTTTTCTGTATCCGCTCATCTGGAAAGTTCTGCCAATAGCATTTGACTCAGTCTGTTATATTTTACTCCAGAATTCTCTTGTAATACTGGCTATGTCCTCTCTAAAAATAGTCTCTTATTTCAAAGACCTTTCTACGTTCACAGATACAAAGTACTGAAACATGAGTGACATTGTGTTTCAAAAGAAGAGCCAGATACAGCCGTGGAGTCTATATATTATTCTCCTTTTGTTTGGAGTAGCCACATTGTTTCCATAGAAGCAGGAGGCACATTAATGATTGTCAAGGGGCAGATCATTGGGAAGTGAAGAGTGAATGAGTAATGCTCATGTCATTTCCACTTAAGTGACAGCAAACATTCTGGAACCAGATAGGGTCCGTGGTGAATGGACATAGATGCAAGCAAAGATAAAACCCACATAAAGGAGCCTGGTAGGGGATGCAGAGAGTGTACGAGAGAAACAGAACCTTTGGTGTTGGGAAGGCCTCTGGCTTACACACAGGCTGGGAGAGGTAAAGCTCACTGGCTTCACAGTGGCTTTCACAGAGGAGCTTGGTTTCCCACCAATCAGGGAAGGCTGCTGCTTTGTCTTGCTCCCTCCACTCTACCGACACCAAACGATATTAGACAGAATGGGCAAAGTAAAAAGAGGATCATCTGAACCCATTCTCCTCCGTCTGTTTTCATCTCCCAATCCTCTCATGATATGCCTGTCACATGAGACATATTTAGCACCTTATTCCCCATTGACATATTTAGCACCTTATTCCCCATTGCGTATTCTTTTTATTTCCACTTCTGTGCTTCTGTCATGTTGCCTAAGTCCATGCATCCCCAAACAAATGACTCTGTGATTTGTCACACGTGTAGGAACAGAGCTATTCCTCTCTTATGCATACTCGGCTTAGATTCCATATCCAGGCTAGATTACATCCCCAGTCAGTAGACTCCCTAACTGCATATAGTCTCAAATCTCATACCTTTCTCTTCTCTCCGCTGCACATACAACTGTGTGGTTAGCCATGCCTTGATAGAAATGCATGTCCATGAAATCTAGTCGTACATTAAATGTGTAATAACCAACACCCATAGACACTCTTCCCAACCCCACCCACTCTTCTCTTCCCCTAGGTGTGAACTCCTTCCTCCTCATGTATTTTATGGCTCCTCCTCTTCTGCTTCGTGCTTTAGCTGGCTGCTCTGCTCTCACGATGTGAGAAATCCCACGTTGTTCTCCCACGAGAGTTCCACAGGCTGTGCATCTCCTTACCCTTCCTGCTCCCCTCTCTCTCTGCTCATCATTCTGTTCCTTATTTAGGCCTTCTTCTATGCTAAATAAATACTTGTTAATATATCATTTAACTCTGTCTGTTAGTTTTACACTATGTCATTTGTGCTATCTTTTAGTGATTGCCTAGGAATTACAATATACCTCATCAGTCTTTCAGAATAATAATTATCACAAAATATCTAAACTTTGCCCTTCTAGATATTTTTCTCCTATCCCAAGCCTTCATGCTATGACTATGACACATATCTCGGTACGTGGCTAACTCTGCAGGTTTACAATTACTGCTCTATAACCACACTGTCCCTGAAAATGGTTATAAGAAGTGATAAAGGCATAGGTCCTTTCATGATTTCCCATGCATTTGTTATTGTTGGTTTTTTCAGAGTCTCACTATGTAGCCCAAACTGGCCTTAAGCCTGTAATCTTCCTGCCTCACTCTTCCTGAATCCCACACATCTATCATCTTTTCAGTCTTTATTTCTTCCTACAGAATTCATATTTTTACCTAAAGCATTCTCTTTCAGCCTGAACAAGAGCATCTCATATTACTACAACCAAGTTTCCTCAGTCTTTATCTATAATGCTTCACTTGACTCTCATTCATTTTAGTTTTAATGTAGTGTTTTCTATTTTAGAAGGTTCATTTTTTTTTTCATGCTAGCTATTGAACCCAGAGCCTCAAACCTACTAAACACACTACCACCCCTGGGCCCCAGGCCAGCTCATTGCCACCATTCTGAAACATTGCTTTACTGTGCACAGAGTGCTTGGTTAGCAAACCTGTGCTTCTCAGCAGAGTACTCATTCTGCACGCTCTGCTGTGGACTGTCCCTAATGAAGGCATCTGTTAGTCGGATTCCTATCCCCATTGTGTCTAGGTCTAAATAACTTGGAGTTTATCCCAGTCAAGACTCATTAAAGTTCTTAGATTTGTAAATTGATATTTTGGTAAATTTTAAGATTTTAGCCATTTTTCTTCACAATGTTCATGCTTCTTTCTCTATTTCTTTTCCTCTCCTCACAAAAGCCATGTCAGTACAACTTGTATCACTTTACAAATTTCTCAGATATAATCATTCTACTTGTCTTTTTTTCTCTTTGTATTGTTCAGATTTGGGTAACTTCTATTTATCTTTTGTTTTTGTTGTTTTGTTTTGTTTCATTTTTCAAGACAGGGTTTCTTCTGTGTGTATTCCTGACTGTCCTGGAACACACTCTGTAGACCAGGCTGGCCTTGAACTCACAGATCCACCTGCCTCTGCTTCCCAAGTGCTGGGATTAAAGGTGTGCACCACCACTGCCCTGCTGTCTTTTCTTAAAGTCTACTCTTAAAAAGATTTTTATTAACTTTTAAAGCTAGCATACAAAGTAGGAGGAAATTATGGTGTTGGGGATGCTGTGAATGTGGTGTCCTGACTGATTGATAAATAAAATGCTGATTGGCCAGTAGCCAGGCAGGAAGTATAGTATAGACAGAATAAGCAGGGAAGAGAATTCTGGCCATTAGGCCAAACAGTTTTAATTAATATAAGTGTCTGTGTGTTTATTTGGGTCTGAGCAGCTGCGAGCCAGGTGGGACCAGGAAAACTTCTGGCTACATTATGGCATTTTCACACCTATGTGGCACCATATCTGTCTTGTACTTTGTATATCCCTGCTCTCCCTGCTTTTCTCCGTCTGTAACCCTTTCTGCTGGTCCCCTTCAATGGTCCTGTCTGATTTCACATTAGACTTACTCAACTTCTTTGTCTTTATCCCTCTCCCTTATGATTCTTTCCTTTCCTCTAATGGGCCCCTTTCTACACACACACACACACACACACACACACACACACACACACCCCTAATTACAGACCTAGAATACAGGTGATATTTGTCCTTCTAAATATGGCTTGTTTGCTTGATAATGACATCTAGTTGCATCCATTTTCTTGCAGATGTCACAAGCTCCATTTTTCTTGGTTGCTAAATAGAATTACTTTGGGTGGATGATCACATTTTCTTTAGCCTTTGATCTGTTGATGGATATAAAGAATTATTTCATTTCTTAGCTATTCTAATTAAAGCAGCAGTAGACATGGATGTGCAAGTGTCTCTATGGTAAATCTTAGAGTTCCTTGGGTATATACCCAGAATCATCTCTCTGGGTCATGTGGTAGTTCTATCTTTTAGTTTGTTTAAAATGAGTTAATTGATATATCTTCAAGTTCATTTAGTCCTCTTTCTAGTATCTCACATTTTCAATTTTAGTCCTCTTTCTGGTATCTCATATTTTCAATACTTCATATTCCAATTAATTCTAAAGTTTTATTTAATTCTCTATTTTAAAAATAACTTCGCATATATGTATGTATGTGTATGCACCATTATATATAAATACAACCTGATGAGTATATTTTTGTTGGTGGTATATATATATGGCTTCAAGGCTGACCACACTGCACTGGACAACTAATAATGAGACTAATCCCTGGGAGAAGCTAGCTCTCTTCCTTCCAGTGAGATATAATTCTATTTCCATTAAAAACATATTTTTAAAAAAATAAAATAAAATAGAGTCCATTGGATACAAAAATAACTTTCACCTCTGTATTGGAATGTTTCTTTACCATTGTATTTTCTCTGAAGTGTACCTGGCTTTAGTTATTTGAACATATTTATAATAGCATTTTAAGTCTTTATACACCAAATCCAACACCCAGGGGTGTTTGGAAATAATTTCCAGTCACTGCTTTTCTTCCCAGATTAGGTTATGCTTTCTTGTTTCTTTGTATGTCTCATGAGTTTGTCATTACAGGCTGGTCTTTTCAGGTAACACACTGCAACAGCTCTGATTCTAATTTCTACCTCAGGATCGCTGGTTGGTTGTTTAGTAAGGTGCCTAGACTAAAGTTACAAAGACTATCTCTCCTCAGATGTGCAGACACTGAGACCCAGTTGTTATTCTCCTTGTTTTTAGCTTACACTTACCTTCCTGCAGATCACCACTGCCTCTTCTTAGCTAACATCTTCATAGCAAAATATTACACAGAATTTGTTCTTCAACAAGTCTACAAATATTCCATTTTTCTACAGGTGGATCTGTCTGTAAACTGGGGGCACATTAAAACCTTACATAATTTTTAAACTCTTCTCATGATTTTAACTTTCCACTAAGATCCCTCATACCTCCCCTGCATCTATGCCCCGGTTTTGACACCTAGTGATAAGTGGGTCTCACCTCTGTGATGCATATGTGTAGTCTTAGCCGTAGAGATCTACTTCAGATCTTGGCATATGAGAAAACTATGAGCTCCAAAAGAAGTAGAGTTTTCTACTAAGAAAAAAATAGGTTTATTTTTCTTATGTTGACCCACCATGCATGTGTTTGCTGGTAGATAATAAGGCTTATTATAAAGAAAGGGCATTTTACAGCAGGGCACCACAGAAAACTGTATATATTTTAATATACCAAAAATGTCCATCCACTAATGCATTTTTATTGCATTTTATTGTTATTCTGTGCTAAGGAAAAATAAATAAGCAACCCCTGCAAGCTGTTCAATGTTGTTAAAAAAAACATTATTTTTTTTAAAATAACTGTACTAAACAAGAATATTAGCCAGAAAAAAAAATCCAATCAGATTTTCCTCCTAGAATAGTGCAAAGTATCCTCTGTAGCTGTGTCTGATTCTTCTCTCATTACAAAGCTTGAGGGAAAGAAACATGGATGTCAACAACAAAAATAAACAGCCTGGTGCTCTCTGCCTTGGAAAAAAAAAATGACCCTGTCTTATAAATAAATGTTTCAGCCAAAATGAACCAAAAGGGTCATCTGCTATCTTTTCAGCATTGACTATCCTTTTTTATCCCTAAGAAGCCTGTTTGTTTACACAACAAGCATTCATCAATGTCTACTATGAGGCAAACTCTCTACTTGATACATAAAGTGTGTGGGTCTGGCAGCTGTGAAACCTACATGAGACCAGACTAGGCCCTCTGTACAAGGGAGACAGTTGTGTAGCTTGGTCTGTTTGAGGGGCCCCTGGCAGTGGGATCAGAATCTATGCCTGGTACATGAGCTGGCTTTCTGGAACCCATTACCTATGTCAGACTCTTGCTCACCCTTGATGCAGAGGGGAGAGGGCCATTGGTCTTACTTCAACTAAATATACCTGACTTTGCTGACCTCCCCCATGGGAGGCCTTACTCTTTTGGAGGAGGGGGTGGATGGTGGGTTGGGGTGAAGAGGCTGTGGGGGGGAGCAGAAGGAGGGATGAGAGGGGAATCTGGTTGGTATGTAAAATGAATAAAAAAAATTTAAATTCTAAAATAAGTGTGTGGATGTGTCTCTGTCCTAAAAGGTCTCACAGCTAAGCAAAGCAGCAGAATATCTACACCAGGATGACAGTCTTTTGCACTGAATGCGGTGATATAGAATTCCAACCAGGAGGATCAGAGAACACTCCACAGAATGAGTGAAACGTACAAGTTCTGTGGTGTAAACAGAATTGTCTAGCCATTGGAAGAAGAAGCTGAGTACCCTGGGTACGGACTAAAGCATTGGCTATTTAGGAAACCTAAAAGTTATTTTCTAGCTAGGGTTTGGAAGGCATTGAAATTAAGAAAGAAAAAGTCAAAGCCAGAATTACCCCATGAAGTAGTTTATATCTCAAGCCAGGAACTTGGTATTAGCCTCAGTGTTAATAGGAGATGTTGATGGGTCCCAGAAAGGAGTGTCCCACTGGGGCCCTCCCCTCACTCTGTGCTCTCAGTATTGACCTGTGGATGTCTTTTCCACATATAGTGAATATTCATAGAAATAATGCTGACCACTGACCTTGGGGTAAGGTAAATATATTCATAGATAGCATGACTTGAGCAGAGCCTCTACACTATCTTCTTGTTTAGAGGCTAAAGACTCTTCTCTGAAAATTAATTACCAATTAATCACTCTAGATCTGTCTACTCTCAAAGAATCAATGTCACGCAATAAATGCAGTAATCTGCATTTTCTTTTTTATTTTAATTATACTCAGCTTAACTTTTAGGTAGGTCATCACTGCTTTTGCTTGACATTCAGTGAGCTTTCATAAAGTCCTTGTTATTAGGAATATAAAGCAGGCTGCTGGTGACTCCATGCTTATTTTAGTTGAACAAAATTGCACTTATTTTTCAGGATGATGCATTAAAAATGTAGCGCCAGGTGATCCAATACCCTCTCTAGGCCTCTGAGGGTATCCATATATATGTTCTCATTACTCCCCCACCCCCCACCCCCCCACCACACACACACACACAACTAAAACTAAAAAAGTAAATTTTAGACAACCTCATCTCATCTTAATCTTACTAGTTTATTTGATTATTGAAAAAAAATGAAGAACAATTCCATCAATGCACAAGTAAAATGCTATCACCCTAATCCAAGAGTTAACATTTAAAGGAGAGTGATGTCTAGGCAAGAATATTTAATTCATCATCCACCCAAAGCTAAATCACCATATGAGAAATTGCTTCTTGATGGAAGTTGTATGTGACACAAACTTCTGTATTAGTTCATTTTCCATAGATTTATACCTTTTAATTGTTTGTTGTTGTTGTTTATTGAAAATAGATTCTTCTGTCATACAAGACATCCCAACCATAGCCTCCCCTCCCTTCTCTCCTCCACCACTCTCCGCGAGATCCACTCCCCCTCCCTTTCCTCTTCAGAAAGGAGCAGACCTCCAGGAAACAACAGCCAAACATGACAAAACAAGATACAATAACACAAAAGCTCTCAAACAGACTGGACAAGGCACCCAACAGGAGGAAAAGAGTCCCGACAGGAGGCAAAAAAGTCAGAAACATGCCTGCCCCCACTGTTAGGAGTCCCTCAAAAACCCCAAGCTAACAGTCACAACATCTACGCAGAGGACGTGGTGCAGACCCATTCAGGCCCTGTGCTAGCCACTTCAGTCTCTTTGAGCCCATGTGAGCCCTGCTTAGTTGATTTGGTGGGTCATGTTCTCCTGTTGTCCTCTGTTCCCTCTGATGGCTACAATCTTTTCTCCCCCTCTTCTGCTGGCGTTCCTGAGCTCCCAAGGGGAGGGTCTAGATGGAAACCTCCAATTCAGACTCTCTTCCCTGAGTAATATTTAGCTGTGGGTTGCTGCAGCTGCTCCTATCTGCTGCTGGAGGAAACCTCTCTAATAATGACTGAACAAGTATCTATGAGTATAGGAGAATAAGATTAGGAATCATCTCATTGATTTTTTTTTTAGACCAATCATGTTTGGTTCTTCCCTATGTCTCTGGGCTATCCAGTCAGATTCATACCTTTTGAAGGAACTATAAAAACTGAAGAAAGTCCCTGCTTGGTGGTGCATGCCTATCATCCCAGTGAGCAGAATGCAGAGGCAAGAAGGTCACAGCTAGTTCAAGGCTGGTCTCATTTACACAGCAAGACCCCATCTCAGAAAAGAAACAGCAGAATCAAAAAACAAAGCATAAAAGGACTGCATATCCTTTAAAAGAGTACGGTGAGTGTTAAACACACATTTGTACAGAACTGCTCTGGCGGGAAATCCGAACATTCACCATGTGACATTGCTGGGCATGTATGGGCTCTATGGTTCTAAAATTACCAAATGCTTTCAGTTTTGTTGCAGAAAAGTCTCTTAAACTCTAGCCTCTCCTTTATGGCGACACTACGGCCATCATAGCTCAAACTCTCATCCGGTTCTACGTGTGACGTCACCCCACACCCATGTTCCTTCTCCTGGTCTCCACTTCTCCCTGCCTTCACAACCTCTGCTGGCTCCACATTGGTGGTCACTGGGATGTACAAAGCCATCATATTTTAAAGCATTTACCGTCATACCCAGACAATTTATCACATAAACAGGTCATGTGCAATTTTCCCTGTACCACAGGACCCAATGCTCACACAGTAAAACTTTGTGCTTGTTTCTTATGGTGACTGTAACTAACTTCCACAGACTTGATGACTTAAAAAGTCCTGGAGGCCACAAGCCCCAAGTAAGTTTCACTAAAATGAAATCAAGAACATATACCATAGTCATACCTGCTCTGGAAACTCCCAGGGAGAATCCATTCCTTGCTTCTCCTTTGCATGGTAGCTTCCGTAATTATTTGGCTTATAAGTACATTTCTCCAATTTCTGCCTCCATGGTAACATTGTTTTCTCCTCTTAGGTCTGGATAACCTTTTTCCATTCCTCATCTTTTTCTTAGAAATAAAAATCACTTTATTATAAAGAGCCACAAATAAAAACATGACACAGCCATCTTAATACATTTCCTTCCTGTAAGGATGCTTTTAGTGACAAATTCCATCAAAATAATTCCAAATGAGCCCTTTCCTCTCATGACGGTTAGTTTAAACATACTGCATGCAGACAAGGTAACATTTAGCATTCACAGTTTCCAGGAAGTAGGAATGGATATTTTTGTGGCTTTTCTTTTTTTTGCTTTAAGAAAACATTTATTTCCTATTTCCAAAGGCCACTGTGTTTCTGTCTTTCTGTAAACTGTCACTGTTGACTACTGACACTAGAGGATCCCTTTTCTTTTTTAAGCAATGTGGTGATATTATGTTCCCCAAAATATTGTGTACCCTAATAAACTTATCTAGGGTCAGAGAACAGAACAGCCACTAAACATAGAGGCCAGAAAATGGTGGCACACACGCCTTTAATCTTATCACTTGGGAGGCAGAGATCCATCCAGATCTCTGTGAGTTTAAGGTCACACTGGAAACAGCCAGGCGTGGTAACAACAGCCTTTAATCCCAGGAAGTGATGACAGAAAGCACAAAGATATTTAAGGCATGAGGACAAGGAACTAGTGCTGGTTAAGCTTTTAGGCTTCTAGCAGCAGTTCAGCTGAGATTCATTCTGGATGAGGACTCAGAGACTTCCAGTTTGAGGAAACAGGATCAGCTGAGGAACTGGCGAGGCGAGGTAATTGTGGCTTGTTCTGCTTCTCTGATCTTCCAGCATTCACCCCAATACCCAGCACCAGGTTTGACTTTATTAATAAGACACTTTAAGATTCATGCTACAAAGCACCTCCCCATGTATTTTCTAAAGTGAATGAGGCCATTCATTTAAGATTATATCCATAGCTCTAATTGTGTAACATCCTGGAAATGGCCAAACTGTGGATCCAGTAAGAAGGTAAGTTATTACTAGAGGTAAGGGTTTGGGATGTGTGAGTACACAGAGAACAGGGAATTTTCAGAGCCAAGGAAAATATTCTGAATGATATTACATGGTAGATATATGAACACTGGGAATGAACTGTAATATAAGGCATGGAGTTTGAGAGACAAATGTGTATGGATGCAGATTCATCAACTCTAACAAGTGTGGGACATAGAAATGAAGCCAAGAGTGTTAAGATAGGGGATATTACATATGGAAACTGTACTTTCCACTCAACTCTTTTGTGAACCTAGAATTTCTCTAGAAATAAAATTTATGCTGGGCAGTGAGGCACAGACCTTTAATCTCAGCACTTGGGAGGCAGAGGCAGGCAGATCTCCATGAGTTCAAGGCCAGCCTGGGCTACAGAGTGAGTTCCAGGAAAAGCTCCAAAACTACACAGAGAAACCTTGTCTCAAAAAACAAAATAAATAAATAAAATCTATTAAAAGATAAGCAAGCAGATGTGTGTATTTAGCACATAAGAATTAGATGTATGAAGTGGTTTGAGAGCACCTTATGACAATGAAGTAACACGTAAGGAATCCTGAGCTGTAAACATATGATTTATAAGTACTATAAGTACTGCGGTGCACATAAAGAATGGCTTACATAACCTAGTGGTCATAAACCTTGGTACTCAGGAGAAATGTCCAGAATAAATGTTTAGATGGGAACTCAAAGGTACAAAGGAAATGACTTGAGCCATGAAAGAGTGAGAAAAAATTTTTAAAAAATTATTGAAGACTAATGCTTCAGTTCACCCATTCGCTGATCTCTGGAGAGACAGACACAGACCACAGCCTAATAGTGTGATAAACACTAAGAGCAAAATTAAGCACTTTGAGTAAAAGAAGAAACATTTAGCTCAGTGCACGGAAAAATCTATCAAGTTTATGTAAGGCGTCTTAGAAAAAATGATGGACCAATCTCATGCTTAAAAAGTAAGTATCAATTGTCCATGTAAAGACAAGGACAGTTTTGAGGGACAGGTGTGCTAAGACACGGCTTAGTGAAAACACTGAGCACAGATGTGCAGGTGGTGGGAATGACTTGTACCTCAACATGTCACTGAAAGAATTAAGTGCTTGGTTTAGGTTAGCAGAAGATGGGTTTATAAGTTTGAAAAGGCAAGGATAGTGGAGACTATTTTCTCTGTTAAGCAATGAGTTCGTTGGTGGGTGCATCTTATTAACACATGTTATGTAGACCGGGAGCAGAATCCTACTGAGATTAGAAACTATAAAATGAAATTGTTCTAGTTAGGTTACTATTGCTGGAATGAAACCCTATGAACAAAGCAATTTAGGAGGAAATGATTTATTTGCCTTACACTTCTACATCGCTGCTCATCATTGGAGGAAATCAGGACAGGAACTCAAGAAGGGCAGGAACCTGGAGGCAGGAGCTGATGCAGAGGTCACGGAAGAATGCTGCTTACTGGCTTGCTCTTCATAGTTTTCTCAGCCTGCTTTCTCATAGAATGTAGGAAGATCATCCCAGGGGTAGCACCACCCACAATTGTCTGAGCCCTTCCCCATGAATCACTAATCAAGAATATGCCCTACCAGCTTACATACAGCCTAATCTTACTGAGGCATTTTCTCAATTGAGGCTCCCTCCTCTCTGATGACTCTTGCTTGTGTCAAATTGACGTAACACTAGCTGGCTCAGCAACATCAATCTTAAAATCATCCACAAAGTATGTGGATGTGTAGAATGAGAAAGAGAAGCTAGCTAATCGGGTCCACTAAGTATGCACTCAAGTTACTGCTTTTATTGTATTACAAGGTCTTACACGTAGTTTTTATATGTACTGTAGTAGTTATGAATCATTTGTTTACAGCTTAGGATTCTTTCTGTTCCTTCAGTGTCAGAAAATGACCTCAAGTCACTCACAAGGGTTAGATAAATCTCTGCTGACTAGCTGTGATGATGTCATAGTCCTCAGCTCCTTCATCTCAAAACTGAGGCAGGTGTTAAGTGATACATCTTAAGTTGACATCTCCTAAAATATGAAATGCTGATTTGATAATTATGCCCTGTTTTCTCTTGTACCAAACAAGAAAAGAGAAGGAGATACAACTCATACTGTAGCATTATAATGGGCTTTTGGCTGATTTAACTACTGATCCAAAAGGAAATAACTGAAATTGTGGGAAAAGACATCTTCTAAATTTTAAAAAGAATAGCCGTTAAATATTTATGAGCAGCACCACTGGTCTGTTTCCAAAGCTAACAAAAACACCTTTAATTTCCCCTTTGCATAAGGTTCTCTCTGGGTCGACCCTCATAGTCATGCATAACACAAAACCATGAAACTAGACTTAGAAAAAGGTTGTGCATTTACATATTTGAAGTTTATATTAATATCTTACTGGCGTTTATGACTGCAGATGCTTTCTCTCTGGTGGGTTCTTGTTCGGTCAATTTGTTTCTAGGTCAGCTGTTTGCTTCTTACTGTAATAAATGAGCCAGACAATAGTGTCCTGAACTACCTAACCTGCCAATGTCTGATTTGAAGGAGAGTAAGAGCAATTAAGTACTTAATGACATCCCATTCGCAAAAAGTGAGAAAACAACCTTTTGTGGCAGCATAAAATTTGCTTCCCTCTCTGTCCTCACATTGAATTCTCCCAGGAACAGTTTCTTTCTGTGGTGATATTCAACACTCTGAAACTTTTGCTACTGTGCTTTTTGCACTTTTGAAAAATGTCAACACTCAATTTTATAGCTTGTGATTTAACACTTTGGGGGATACTTTCAACCTTTCATAATTTATAGCCATCTCCCAAAAATGTGTGATGGGCACAGTTAAGGTAGCAGTCAGAATGAAAGGTCAGTATATAGATTGGAGTGCTATGAGACATCAATAAAGATAATGGAATATATATATATATATATATGAAGCAGAAGCTAACCCCTTAGTACCTCATCATCTTGTTATAATCTTATTACCAAATTCCCTAGAGAGTTTATCATTTGAAAATGTGCTCTGCTGAAACTAGCCTAACACTGCTTCTTCCTGGAATCTTCTAGATGCTTAAAATGATCTAAAGTAATAATATCTTTTCTGTTCACTGTATAACCATACATATATAGTTTTTCTCTTCTCATATAGTCTGTAAAAAACTAAGGCATTCTGAATTGCAACCTGATTTTATGTTTTCCAACACAGAAAAATTGGGTTTTATTTGTTTTGCAGATGGTGTTTCTTCAAATGTAACCATAAAATATATCAGTTATAATCCTGTTAGATGTACTCAGTAGAAAATGTAATGCTCCTTGAATGTCAGTATTCTATTTAGAACAAAACAGGTTTAAGACAATCCTGGTGTTACTCTCCCCAGTAAATAACAGACTCTTTCCTACTGACTGCTCAATATGGAAATCATAACTCATTCGGCATGACAAGAAGCATTGACAATCAGATTTCCCTGTTTACCTTTGGTATCTGATGACAACTTTCAAGTTGCTTTATATGTCAAAACTTACAGCACTTAAGCCACTCAGCCAGAAAGACCAATGAGCTTGAACAGTTAAAAGATCATCGTTCATTCATTCATTGTTCAACAAATATTTTTGACATAAACTATACAACATTCACAGGAAAAGAATATCCCTCCCTGGGATACAGCTGTGACCAATACTTACATCTGAAAATTTTGAAGATGTATAGCCACAGGTAAAGACTTTCTGAACAAGGTTCCATTCACTCAGGAATTACAAAGAATTGAAAAATGGGACCTCATGAAACTAGAAAGCTTCTATTATTTTGTCTTTTTTTTTTTCAGAGCTGAGGACCAAACCCAGGGCCTTGCAATTGGTTGGCAAGCGCTCTACCACTGAACTAAATCCCCAACCCCCTAAAAAGCTTCTGTACGGCAAAGCAAGCAGTCCATCGAGTGAAGAGGAAGCCTACAGAGTTGAAGAAATTCTTCAGCTATACAATAAAAGATTAATATCTAAAACATACAAGTAACTCAGGGAAAAAAAGCATCAAAAAAAAGTCCAATCAGAAAATGAGCTTTAAATTTGAACAAGGAGTTCTTAAAAGACGAAATGCATAAGGCAACAAAATATTTTTAAAGTGTCCAATATCCTTAGCAGTCAAAGAAATACAAATGAGAGCTACTTTGAGGTTTTTTTTTTTTAGCTTACCCTAATCAGAGTGGTCAGTATTAAAATAATATTTAAAAAATGGCAGTAGATGCCGTAATGGATGTGGGAAGGAGAAACCTTTGTTTACTGCTGATGCAGTCACTGTGGAAATCAGTGTGGAGTGTCCCCAAAAAGCTGGAATAGTTCTACCATATGATCAAGCTATGCTGCTACAGAGCATACACCTGAAGAACTTCATATCCTACTACAGAAATACCTACTCACCCATGTTCACTGTTGTGCTATTCACAATAGCTAGAGAGTGGAACCAGTCTGTATGTCCCTTAATTAAAGAATGGGTAATAAAAATGTGGTCCATACACCCAACGGAATTCCATTTAGCTGTAAAGAAAACTAAGATTTGCGGTTGAATGAATGGTACTGGAAATATTATACTGACCACTGTAACATGGGCTCAAAGACACAAATACCACATGTTCTCTTTCATATGTGGATCCTAGCTTCAAATCTCTAGATTTGTGTGTTTGGCTTGAAACACCTATAGAATCCATGAAACAAGAGGCCTTGGGTGCTGTAAATATAGCCAAAGGAAGGCAGGTGAGAGTATAGGACATAAACAGCATGGGATTGGTGAAGAATAGAGGAAGCTTTGAGTTGGGAGTGAGATGGAAGGGCAAGGTGCATGGGGGAAGGAGGAAGAATAATTAAACTAAGGATGGTTGAAAGAACCATATGGAAACCTAGCTTTTCATGCTTTCTAAAATTTGTGTGTGTGTGTGTGTGTGTGTGTGTGAGAGAGAGAGAGAGAGAGAGAGAGAGAGAGAGAGAGAGAGAGAGAGAGAGAGAGAATATGTGTGTATGTGTATTAGTTAACTAGGGTTTCCCTACATGGAAGGATAATGTTCCTCTCTGAAACTATAGGTTACCAAAAAAATCCCCGTAGCAAATGTGGGAAATGTCCTGTTGAGTTGTTGACCAGAAAGGAATTCAAAGACCATCAAAACAATATAAACTATGGTCATTTCTCTTGGCTACCCTCTAGAACATGATGGTAAGACCCCATTGCTGTATACGCCATACATTTTGATCAAAAGACATGGAGAAATCAATCTGGTGCTTGAATAGAAACACCACCAGGATGGATAGCATACATAGTGCCAGAGGTGCTATGTAGGTTACCAGGGAAAAAAACTCCCATAATAATCTTACCCAGCTATGAAACCTGTAAACCGCAATAATCACCAGCCCAGCAAGATATGCCTGTTTCTGCAACAGTACATTGAATGTGATGGGCAAAGCCAACAGCTTTCCAATTGGACTTAAGTCTCATTCCACAATTGAGAACCTATCCTGGTACCATAAAACTGGCTAAGAACCCATGGCTTTGGAAGTCATAGGTCCTACTAATATTCTTTTGCTAAATGGTAGTATCAAACTACCTTCTAAATAATTATCATTGTACCCATAGACTAATACAGCTCTCACCCCTCATCAAAGAAGTTTCTTTGTGTGGTGTATGGCAGTTAATACAGAGACTCACACTGGTCAAACTACAGAATATAAGTGACTGGAGAGTGCTCAGTCATAAACATAACCACACCGCTTTACCCCCAAGGCTCAGGGAATATTGAAGAAGAGTGGGGGGAAAGATTGTAAGAGCCAGAAATGATTGCTGCAAAATAATGTTTTCTTGGCATGCCAAAGCCATTGCACTCATGGATTCATAGCAGATATGTTGTTGGCATAACCTAAACAAGATCAAGTTAGTTAATGCTCCAGCATGGAGTTGGAAAGGTCTCATAGCTGACTGAGAAGCTGCTGGCTTCTTAAGAAGTTAATGGCTACTTAAAAAAGGAGAGTCAGTATTCTGTGGTAGTTCATCATGTTCCAGTGGATTTGTGCCCTTTACAATGTACAAATGGGAGCATCAACTGGACTCAGTGGGTTAGTTTTTAAGAAAAAGGAGACAAAGTTTGGAAGGGAATTTAGGGGGATCTTAGGAGAGTTATAGGGAGAAGCGGAAGCAGGTCTAAAGATCTAAAGACACTGTATTTGTGTATGAAATTACCAAAGAATTTCAAAAGAAAAACTAACTAAATAAAATTGTTGATGAGACCTGACTCAACCTAGAAGTTCAGTCTCCTGTGGCAGAAACACCATAGATGAGTAGGAGTCCAGGCACAAAAGATACATTACCATCATCTAAGAATGTGGTCAAATACATGCATGCCCACTTCCTATGCCCAAACTTCTTTCACTGGCTTGAATTTTCCATAGACAATCTGATATAAAATTAATTTTAAGACTTTCTATTTTATACTAACATCCTGACAACGTAGCAACATGCTTTCCATGCCAGCCTACCCTAAAAGCTAGCCTAACTAATGTCAGGAAGCTAGAAATTGAACCCCAAATCTTCCACATGCTAGGGAAATTCTCTACTACTGAGCTACACTGCACCCACCCCACCCCCACCCCACACACACTCCCCCCCACCCCCCATCCCCGCCAGACCTTATAACTATTTCTTCAGTGCCTGGATGGATACATAAATGGCATCAATGTGTCAAAGAGAAAAACAAATTCCTTCTAGAAAAGGGCAACAAAAAGATGGTACTGAAGTAGTCCTTAATGTATGAGAGAATTTTTAATTTTCCTCCTTAGAAGGTTCGAGGACTGAAGATAGATTCATATGGAAAGCTATAAACAATCCACACACATTTCTAGACTGGAGAGCATCCAGTTTCTCATATTATGCACAGAAGCAGCAGCCTGCTTGGCCAGAATTGAGATTCCTCCTAAGACTATTGAATTAATCCTAGGCTTTCAGTGTCTAATGGAATAAGAATACTACCACTGCACCACAAAAAAAGTTTAATTACTCCTTATAAAACATACAATCTCTGATTAAGATATTATAGGATATTAGATTCCCATTTAGAAACTCTACTTAAATTGGGTGCTAATTTGATCATGTAATTTAGTGTGATACCCAAATAGAAAGAACAGGCAAGTACAAATTCAATAAAGCTGGAAATGCTCCATATAGCCAGGGTATCATGTCTTTGCAGGACCAATGCAATGTCTTTAAAATAAATCATCACCACCCTGACTGATAGAGTATTTCAAATTAATATGTAATCACCACTAACAAAAGCCATATTTAACAATTATATATACCCAGGAAGGAAAGGCCATGCCTCTCCAAAAATTTTCTCAATATCAGCTAATTTTTCATTATGCCAATTAGGAATATTATCTAACTTCAATGTAAACATGTATTCAAGATATTCCTTACTTAACATTTCAAAAAATAGGATTTGATGGGCAATCGAAAAAAGTAAGTTTGGAATAAGTCTTTTTATTCTTAAAACCTACAAAACAATTGGCATTTTTTAATCACTAGAATACAAAATAGATCAAGGTTTTTTTTTTTAAAGAAATTTGCTAAGGCTAACTGAAATTCAGGAGAGTACACTAATCTCAAGTATTCTGTGAATTTTTATACAAGTGAAAACCCATGTAACCACACCCTGACTGAAATGCACAACACTCACAGTGCTCAGTGGGCTCCTGACCTTCCCTGATAGCTACGTGCTCTCTCTCAAATTTAGTCTCTATTTAGTCAGGCTGTTAAGAAAGAATAAAAGGCAAAGAAAGATCTGAGTACAAAGGCTCCATTTTTAACTTCAAATGTCTTCTTTTCTAGTGGCGGAAATCCGACATTAATTTCTTTTATATTTGCAACATTTTAGAGAAAGTATTCTATCTTTATTATTCATCATCCATGTCTTCATTTTTTCTTAAAAGCCATCAAGTTTTATTTATTCCTTTATTGCATAGATGTCGGGTCACACATTCCTGTCATTCTTCCTTCCATACGCTGAGCACACAGCTCTTCACAGCACAGGGGTGCTTCTGTTTCTCTGCAGATGGCATTCTAGGAAGAAGTACGTAACCAGAGAAGTTAATAAAATTTTTTTCAAAAAAAGGTAGGAGTAGTTCAAAAGTGACCAGTTAGACATGCTTAACAGGTGAGTAATGAAGGATAAGCAGTCAGGAATATCACTGGATTAGTGGAAATGCTCTTCTCAAGAGATGAAATTTAGTGATGAGAAGGCATGAGCAATGCAAAGCCATGGAAAAGAGGAGAAGACTTCCAAGCAAAGCACAAAGGGTCTAAACAGGAAGCAGACACAGAACAGTTCACCATATCCCAACGCAGATGTTGTGTACAGGGTTGTGCTCCAGCATCTTGTTGACAGCCATGCCAAGAAGCCGGCCCTGGCCTGAATAGAGGGATGATGGCACAGGAGAGTGGAGGCAGTCCCTGCTGTGGGGATTTTATTCTGATGGAACCTTTTGAGACACCTACGGGAAGTCTGCAAGAAGCACTCCCTGGAAAATTAAAAGCAGAAGCATTTATCGCTGGCCCCGAGTCATCACTATTCGAAGATTGCCCCATGGGGCCTTAACTCTGCCTTTTCAGTTTGCACAAGTTTAGAAGGGATCTGTGAAAATTGCCAACAGCAAGGAAAGCAGTAGTTTGTCCATTGCTCATAACGAAAAGCTGTCCAAGTGTGGTAAGTGTGATGAGTTGAGGCTCCAGCGATGTGACATGGCACAACCAGGGCATGTGAAACAATCGCAGAGAGTAAAAATGGTGGGTGCCACCAAGAACATCGTGGTCAACCTTGTGCCTCGTGAGTGTACTGGATGTAGTTCCAAATGTGATACGACGCGTTACGTTAAAACCTAGAGAGAGGCTGGACTGCAGCTCAGTGGCAGAGTGCTTACCTAGTATGTGCAAGGACTTGGGTTTAATCTCCTCTCTCTCTCTCTCTCTCTCTCTCTCTCTCTCTCTCTCTCTCTCTCTCTCTCTCTCTCTCTCTCTCTCACACTCACACACACACACACACACACACACACACAAAGTTAAGACTGATCACTGGCTGAATCAATCCCTTAAACCAAGGTAAAAAATTGTGTCACGATACACCAATGGGATTTGTACAAAATATTGCCTCAAGCACAGGGAAATGCCACAGTGATGCTTAAGTTAAATGTATTTTGTTATAGTATCAGAGGCACCCTGTACAATCTAGCTTACCCTTTGAATCTCCCTCACCCTTTCTAACCTTGAGATTAAATTCAGCTAACATCTTAAGCCCTAGATTAAGTCAGGCTGCCTTTCTTATTCTGGCCTTCATATATGTTGCCCTTGTTTGAAATAGCCCCCTCTCTGCCTAGCTTAAATTTATATTTCAGTTCAGCTTAATAATTGGTTCCCAAATATTCCTCCTGACACCCCTCTTAAAACAGGTCATTTGCTGTGCTCTTTTGTAGCGTATTTTATGCTGGTCAGTTTCTGTCTCAAGGGAAGAAGTCCAGTAAATGTTTGCTCAGTAAGTGAATGAAGGAAGGAATGGAGATAAAAGCAGACTGGCTCTGGTTTGGGCTCAGCAGTGTGGATTGAGAATCAGCCACTGTGTTCCTCATGGAGTATTATGGAACACCTTATGGGAACTCCAGCACAGCATAATACAACGTAACAGCTCTACCTTCTGCAAACGATGCATCTGTGAGAAATGTTTGGAAGTCAGTTCTCCCATTCTACCATGTGGGGTCACGGGGACCAAACCCAAGTCATCAAGCTTGATGTCAGGCACCTTGACCCCCTGATCATTCTTGCAGGCTGTATGAGAACTAATTATATGAAGATACTTACTGGGGACCTGAGCAACACTGTAACAAGTGTCCTTTAAATAGTCTGTTGTATATGCTGTGGACTTCCTACTTAAAGTTTCCCATGGAGTGGGGACAGTCACTAACAACGTTTCTGAGAATAAACAACTCTTGAACAATGTCTAGGTCATCAAGTCCTTTTTGTTGTTGTTGTTCTTTTAGAAAGAGATAGCTCAGTTTTAGATATCACAAGTTGAAAGTAGCTACAGGTTTTTTTCAATTAAAAGTCCTGGTGTGTTTCTTCTTTCCAGTGCAAGAGGTTAAATCGGGTTAAGAAAGACGCTGAGCGTCAAGATAAATTGTGTCTTGCCTTTTAAACTCCTGAAGAAGAGTCAACCTCTGCTAAGCCCCAAGGATAATACCGCCTTCCCACGTGTGATTAAATTATCAAATGACTCCTGGTTCCTTGCCCATGTTTTCCCCCTTGAACTATATTTTAAAACAACAAAGATAACCCAATATTCTTATATATTTTACACTTTAATGAAGATTTAGAAAGAAAAACTAAACCAACAATTCAACTCTGCATATCTTACAGAAATAGCATCTCCAAGTTGAAGACGAGTGTTTTACATATATGTGTCTTGGGGGAGAAAGGGAATAGCTTTGGGAAATGAATTCAAGAGTTAATTCTATTTACCATTTAACACGGTCTAAGAAAACCATATTTAAATGTGTCCACAAAAAGACAATTTTAAGCTACTGAGAAAAATTTCAGTTGAACTGAAAGGATTGCAACTCACAGCATACATATGTACATGTACACATATGCATACGTACATGTACATATATCATCAAAAAGCACATTCTAACCAGCAAAGAGTTCAAACCAACGAAACAATACTTCAAATAAGTCTTACAAAAAATATAAAAGAATACAAAGACAAAAGTTGACTCTGGCATTCAGAGAGTTGCTCTATTGCTCAGTGTTGTGTCTTGTCTCAGAGAGATTTTCCAAGCCCAAACGGTAATCCCTCCCCAAAACACTTCTATTTCTGGGCTGTAGTGAGCCTAGCAGTTTTGGATTTGTTGAGTAAAGCAATTTAGGAATTGCTTCCCGCAGATGGAGATGCATTTTATAGTGAATCACTGGAGCTTTAAGAATAACAAACTGCTGTAAGAGAGGCTTGCAATGATCCCCTGAATAAGGAAGTCTTATCTAGCCCATCTGATGGAGCAATTGAGGGGAAACAAAATTGAGAGGAAACAAACTAATTGAAACTACTCAAACAGCAGGAAAAGTTGGCTGGTTTTTTTTTTTTCTTTTATCCATTTAATGTGAAGGAAAATTGTCACATCCAATAGAGTGTCTAAAAAAGTGTTAACTAGGTATAAATGCCTTTTAAAACTGTCCTTTCCCACCCATAAGGTCATAGAGCTGAGACATTTGCCTCCAGCAGAAGCACTTGATGAGGACTGGCCACTGTGCATGGTTTTCAAAGAAATGGCATCATCCATTTTCGTGTCATGTCAAGTGGTTTCAAAGAAAGATTTAGGGTTTTTTTTCCAGTGCAAAAAGTTGCAAACTAAAACTTTTAATTGAAAAAGCCTGAAGCCACTTTCAACCTCTTATATTTAAAACTCAAATTAGCCCTTTCAGGATTAGAAAAGTAGAAGAAAAAGGAAGTGCACTCTGTCAAAGGGGGCAACGCAATGACTTATCAGTAGTTACATTGTACAGAAATGCTCTTTCCAGCTTTCTGAACTTTGCATCTCAGTTTCATCAACTTAACACAAATATGACTCTAAAACCATGCCCTAAATGCACATAAATATGAGTGCTAGTGAAATGTTTCCAGGTAACAGAACAGTTAGAGTAATTTACTTTCTACTTGATTTAAAATGAGATCTCTTTATGTTTAAAACATACATTCAGTCGAACAATGTAGAAAGGAGGACTATGACCCCCAAGGTTGTCAACAGATGCATAAAAATGAGTTGCATGACTTGGGTTCAATGAGTCCTGCTTTGTGGGCGTAGCTTTCATCTTCACATCTTTGCCCAAGATGCTAACCAAGTTGTCCTTAGGATAAATAATTGTTGCATATCTACCTGGTGCATGGCAAAGGCATTTATAAGATTACGAGTACATATCCAGGAGACTAAAGAGAAAGCTCAGTTGGTAAAGTGATTTCCTTGCCAGTAAAGAGATCTCAGTTTGAGCCCCAGAGCCCACATATTAAAAGCAGTGGCTCGTCCACAGATATGCTCCTGAACTTGCGAGTATTCTTCTCTGGTATACAAGTAGCATGCTTCAAACTACCCATGGGGGGCAGGCTTCACCGGAGAAATGCACAGTGAAGCAACTGAACCTCACAGGGACTCTACCCACTGAGCACATGAGAATTTGCTGGGAAGATGGACACAGTATGGACTAGACTCACACAGGGATTATCCAAGGCGAGCACTTTGAGTTTCCTCATTGCCTCAACAAGAGTAAGAAGAAAGGGAAGAGCTTCAGAGCCAGGAAAGGAATCTCTTCCTTCTTCAGCGTCCTCCCACCAAGCCCCTTCTATTAGCAAAGCTTTAGCAACTTCCCAGCTGGCAAAGACTTTCAGTGTCCTGCTCCTGTGTAGTAAAGAAAAGTAATGAGAGACTCTGAAGCCCTAGGAGAAGGTAGATGAACAACAGTGCGCTCTTGTGGGAGAACCAACTCCTACAAGTTGTCCTCTGACTGCCACATGAATGCTATGGCAACTGTGTAGGCACATATAAATATGTGTGCACTCACACACACATGCACATACACACACACACACACACACACACAAATTAATCAATTAATTAATTAATCAGCTAATTATTCACTCTCTGTAAGACTATTTGAAATAATTCTAAATGTCATCTTTCGTGTTTTCAGTGGCAGACACAAGCTGTCCTTCAAAAGCAAGCCTGCTGAATTAGTAGGTTTAGAGGGTAAAAACTCTAAATTTTTTACTCCCCCCCATCTACAATTGGAGCATAAAAATTTGACCGAAGAGAAAATATGAAATAACTAAGAAGTGGCAGAAAGTTAAATCTTTTACTACAAATTCAAAATCATGCTGAAGCAATAGCCACAAAGAATATGGTGGGTTTATAAATCTGTACCTTTCCAGAGAGTTGCTATCTCATATTTCTTGGGTCTGGAGGAATACGATTTCACCCACAGCAGTTTGTAAATAGTTCTTAAGGCCAGGAAAGAGCAACCATCTACACTGTGAGCTGAGTTTCTTTTTCTGGGCACCAGGTGAATGCACTGGGGTAACAACCAGGTAAAAATTGAATGTCTGGGAAAGGTGAAGTCAAGGCGATGGCGAAAGGATATTTTACTAATGTAGATGTTTTTCAGAGAATCTTCTTCCTTTTTAATAGCAGTTCAAATCTCATTTTAAGAACTTACACTGACTCTTTCAGCCTTAAAGACCCTCCAAATAGCACATTATCTTTACAATAAATTGTCCGGGAGCTCTGGAACTCCATAGGCAGAGCACTTACTGATTCTGCTATATTAAGTCCTGCCCAAAGTGCCCTTACCGTGCATAAGGCTTGAAATGGCTTATTTTGCAGATTTCACCATATTGCTCTTAGCCCACCACTGATTGAGTCAGACTCAGCCAATTATGTGTTTCATATCTGCCCATTTCCTTCCCTAGCATGTGGGAAACATTTTTAGGCCAGACACCCATACAGGTCCCATTTAAACTTCTTTAGGGATGGTGCTTTCTACTCAGCTAGCTCAGCCTTTGGACTTTGACATTTTCTGAAGTTCTTTTCTTGAAAGCATTGCTTTGAGTCCATTTCATAAAGACTGAAGGCAAAAGTATCAGAGAAGGCCTGTTGTCCAGGAAAGGAGAATCAACTGCGCTTCTGAGATGAAACTTCCAATCAGATTTTTTTCACCAATGGAAGCTTTTTCATGAATCTTAGCTTTAAAACAAGGAGGGAGGGAGGGAGTTCAACAGAAATGTAATTTTTCTCCATAAAATACCCACAAAATTGAACAGATCACAAAATAAAAAGAAACCTTATTTTGTCTGTGGATTTTCTGTTTTATGCATTATTTCTTCTTGCATGATTGTATAACATATGTCCGGTAACTATTGTTATTGCTTTTGTTAGTGTTTTTTCTCTTTGTTGCATCCTGGAGTTGTGTCTTTTCATATGACAACTGCAGCCCCTTCAGTAGAGCTCTGTCCATGCCTGTCTGATCACAGTACGTTAACACAGACAATGTTTCTCCAAGTTCACTTTCTAGGCCACCATAAGGTGTTTCTTTTTTTTTTATTTTCTTTTATTTTCATGCTTGGCTAACTTTTAAAAAGAAAAAGTGAAAACTATCGGCCATAGTGGTATGCCTTACCTAAGACGTAGTATCCATTTAGGCAGCTGGGTCTGGGAAACTAAAAACTATGTGTCATGCTAGTGCTTTGAATCTCTACACACAGTTGTCATCTCCTTCGACAGGAGTTCAAGAATCCGAAGTGAGATTCTGTGGGAAGGAAAGGGAGGCCCTGTAATTAGCAAATGTGGGAAACTCAGGAAAACAGAGTGAGGTCCCCGCTGGAAGCAAAGGAACTACGGATCTCGTCTGCATTCCGTCTCAGCCCTGACTGGGACGCTATAAATAGAACAGACTATACATAGAGATGAGTTGATCCCACCGATAGCAACCTCATTTTTTTTTTTAGAAATATTTGGAGATGTATTCATAAGGATTCATCTGCACACTTTCCTGCTGAGAATCCCCTTCTCTTGACACAGTGGGTGGCCGACTTTCAAACCCACTAATGATGTGCTAGATACAAAGAGCGTAAGAACAATTATTTATTTTTTTAAGCTAATACATCCAGAAATGCTTTTAGTTCTAATAGCCTTTCAGGCATTTGGCTGTGTTACATAAATAGTGAGCAACCTTTTAAGCTTATAGTCTTTATTTTTTTTTTAAACTGGCTAATTTTTTCTAAAGATAATTGCAATACCTAGAGAAACTTAATAACTCGATTCTCTAAACATATTGTAGACTTTGCAATCTAATATCCTATAGCAATTACAGTGTCAAATATACAGATATCTATATATGCTTAGACAAATGGTACTTTTTCAAAAAGCCTCCCCATGTACACTACCTTGCACTACACTGGGAAAATGAAAAGGCTCTAATCCTTGTACCTTCATGTATAGATACGATTTTTAAGCCTTGTATGTTATTTGTGTGATGGGGTGGCATGCATGCAGAAGTCAACCTACAAGTTTGTAGAGTCAGGTCTTTCCTTCCACTTGTATCTGGTCTCTGGTGATCAAACTCAGGTCACCAAGCTTGCCTGGCAAGGGTCTTTACCTGCTGAGTCATCTCACTGGCCCTACATACGATATTTTTATAATATGTTGCTGAAATATCAAAAAAAAAAAATGTTCTCCAAATGAGAAAGAAAGAATCAAACTGTGCTTGTACCCTTCTGTAGCATAATAGTAGTTAACATCTGTCATGCTTTTACACTAGAAAAAAACCATTATCCTGGGACTGTGACTTTAGCTCTGGATAAGTTACATAAGGAGAACATCTGAAGCTTTAAAAATGGTAGAAGCCAGAGGGTGAAGGACATCACAGGAAAACCCACAGAATCAACTAACCTGGGCTCACAGAAGCTCACAGAGATTGAACCAACAGCCAGGGAGCCTGCATGATGGGACTGACCTAGGCCTTCTACATATATGTGACAGTTGTGTAGCTTGGTCTTCTTGTGGGACTCCTAGCATTGGGAGCAGGGGCTGTCTCTGACTCTTTTGCTGGCCTCTGGGACCCTATTCCTCATGCTGGGCCACCTTGACCTGTCTTGATACAGGGCAAGGTGCTTAGTCTTACTGCAACTTGATATGCCATGTTTTGTTGATACTCAGTGGGAGACCTGCCCTTTTCTGAAATAGAAACCAAGAAATAGTGGATGAGGGTGGGTGGGTGGACAGAGAAGAAGTGGAATGGGAAGGGACTGGGAGGAGAGGAGGGAGGAGAAACTGCAGTTGGGATATAAAATCATTTGATAAATAAAGAAATAATTTAGAAGGAAAAAATGGTGAATCTCAAGCCTTCCCAAAAACCTTCTAGATTAGAACATCACAGAGCCAGGGAGTGAAGGAGTAAGTGTGTGTAGGCCATCAGGAGGCTCCATGGGAACAGTCAAACTGCAGAGGACCTTAGAAAACTATTTCCAGGTGAACTCGTTATTATCTTTTTACTATTATTGATTCTTTGTGGATGTCACATCATGCATTCGGATGCCACTTATCTCCCTGTGTCCTCGCATTTGCCCTCTGCCCTTGCAATCCTCCCCTAAAATCAAAACCAAATTTAAAAGAAAAATCAAGAAACAAAACAACAACAAAAAAGAATCTTGTTCGGGAAGCTGTAGTGTGGCCTGTTGAATCACACAGTTTACCCTTTATCCATTCATCTTTACTTTCAAGTGTACCCCTTATCCATTCATCTTTACTTTCAAGTGTACCCTTTATCCATTCATCTTTACTTTCAAGTGTACCCTTTATCCATTCATCTTTACTTTCAAGTGTTCATTGCCTGAAGTCATTGGTCTGGCTTGAGACCTCTGGTTTCTGCTACACCACTGATCATGGGCCCTCACTGGGGCTCCTCTTGGATATCGTGTTGTTGTCCTGTGTCCTGGAGATCCTGCTCTTTGGATCTGTAGGTTCGTTTTCTTCACATGCTCCAACAGTTCATAGATTCAGTGGATGCTGGGGGGTAGCCAGGTTGATCAGCCCACCAACTTTCCCTCATCATCACTACCTGGGTGAGCTCTCCAGCACTGCCTCAGCTAGCTCACCCAATTCAGCCTACAACAAGGAATGGGGTCCAATTCTCCTGCTCTCTAGCCCTCAGATCTGAGTGCCCCTCATTCACATCACCAGGGCCAGTTTGTGGTGATATACTGTGTACCCTAATAACATTTGCCTGAAAATCAGAGAACAGAACAAGCCATTAGATTGAACATAGAGGCCAGGCAGTGGTGGCACACACCTTTAATCCTAGCACTTCGGAGGCAGAATTCAGTCTGGATCTCTGTGAGTTCAAAGCCACCCTGGACTACATGAGATTGACTCAGTTTAGGAGAGAAAACAGAGATAGGCAGTAATCCCAGTACTAGGAAGCACACATGCCTTTAATCCCAGGAAGTGATAGCTGGGTGGAGAAAGGTATATAAGGCGAGAGGAGACAGGAACTAAAGGCTTTTTGGCAGAAGGTCCCTTTCAGCTAGAGGCTTTCTCAGCTGGAGCCTTTCGGGTGAGGACCAGAGGATTTCAGTCAAAGGATTCGTGGAACTGGTGATAAGAGACATGGCAGTGGCTTGTTCCTTTGTCTCTCTGATCTTCAGGCAAATTTTATTGGGGTACACAATATATCACCACACCAGTTCTACTGTTTAGCCCAGGCAAGGTGCAAGACCCTATCTCCTGATTGCTATAAGGAGAATACAAGGGGATGGTGGGGTCAGCTCTCCTGCTCTCATGCCCTCAGGGCCAGCTCACCTGTGCCCCTGACAACAGG
The DNA here is from genome assembly GCF_007827085.1 of Peromyscus californicus insignis. Lineage (NCBI taxonomy): Eukaryota > Metazoa > Chordata > Mammalia > Rodentia > Cricetidae > Peromyscus > Peromyscus californicus. The sequence goes on along the minus strand of NW_026294491.1, from coordinate 43,854,537 downwards.
GTCAACTCCAGTGTCACCCAGGCAGGGTGCAGGATCTGCTCTCCTGTGTGCTGCAGCTGGTTTGAGCAGGGCTAGTTCTCACTCTTGTGACCCTGGGCCCAGCTCTTTCACCCTCCACAGGTAGCAAGAGGTAGAGAGAGGAGGGCATCTTTCCCTCATCCATGCCACCAAATGCCAGAGTAGGGGCAGGAATCAGCTCTGTTGCTCTTACACCCTCAGGGCTGGCTCACCGATGTCCCAGACAACAGGGTCAGCTCTAACATGCTGCCCAGATAGCAAGCAGAGCCTGCTCTTTCTTATGCACTGCAGCCTGTGATGGTCAGGGCTAGCTCTCCCACTCTTGTGACCCCAAGTCCAGCTCTTCACCTGGAATTCATTAAAATTTTACCATAAATGCCATGACTGGAGTTGGAGAGATGGCTCAGTGGTTAAGAGCACATGCTGCTCTTGCAGAGGACCTGACCTGGGTTTGGTTCCCAGCATGCACGTGGCAGCTCACAACTATGTGTAACTCCAGTTCCAGGGGATCAGAAATTCCCTCTGGCTTCCATGGGCACTGCACACATGTGTTGCACAGACGTATATGCAGGCAAAATACCCATACACATAAAAGAAAAGAAAACCTTAAATGTTATTTCTACCCCTAGATGAAGAGCTTCAGGAAGTCAATGGCTGCTAAACAAATGTTGATGAGGGGGAGAATCAGTTGCCTCCAGTGATGAACACTCACATAGGTTATCCAATGTCAATTGGTCAGTCTTGGACTCATGCACATTTAAACAAAGCAAAAAGGACTCCGTAGGTTATAAATACATGTATGTGTATGTTTATATATGTGTAACATTAATATTTAAAAAATAAAATCATGAATTTGGGAAGGAGAGAGGGGAGTTAGAGAGGGAAGGACTGCAGTGATGTAGAAACAGTGCTCATATATGAATTTCAAAATAAAAGTATTTCAAAAAATGTCATTACCTACTTAAAGAGGAATTTTTAATGCAGCTTCTATGTAGTTTGTAGTTCTTGTAGAGGACATTTGTAAAGTTTCTCAAATAAAAAAAATGAATTTTTTTCTGAAGATCCACGTAACTGTTTATATAAAACAATGCCAAATAAATTCACAACAATGTTTTAGTTAGTAAACTTGGTAAATAAATAAATAAATAAACAAACAAATAAATAAATAAAGTGGGTGGCATTGTTTGAATCACTATTTATGAAAGTCAACTCTTGTCATAAAGTCTACAAACTTCAAACACTCTTTTTCCTGGGGAAAATTCAATTCTGCTGTAAGATATAGAAAGACACTCAAGTGTCTTAAGTGACAGAGAATACAGTAGACCTGGTAGTTTTTGAATAAATTGGATTTTTTGATGGGGATGTCAAGATGAACATAGAGGAAACCTTTAAATTCAAGTGTGCCACAATCTAAAATAAAGATAGTTTTAAAACTATCTATGAGACATATGACACTCCGGGGAGGGACAGAAGTAGTGTCACCTGGTAAAACCTCAAGTGTGGAAGACTCACTCTCTAACAAAAGTTAATACAATGTCAGAACTTCAGCTGAAGGGCTATGTGCATGTCCTTGGTGGGCCAGAGAAGATGACTTCTCCCCTTTCTCAGACAGCTTCCTCTAGAATTTCTACTTCCTTCTCAACTCTGCCTAGCTGCCTGCTAGCATACAGATGTATAAGTGTATATACATATGTAGTCCTAAGTATAACCTGCTTGGTCTATATAATGATACTTGTATGTATGTTTTCAGGGATGATAGTTTGGTATTGGATAACTAATTGATGTGTTCTTCCCTAAGTTAGATGATTTCTCCATTCTTAGCATTCTTTATTTGCCTGTAGTTCTTTGTGTAGGGTTGAGGCCTTGTGGGCTTTTCCCCACACACTTTGGCATGTCTCTTCACAAATCCCTGTTTGGTCTGTTTGAGCAGTCATGTTGGTGTCTGCATTAGCTTTTAAAAACCTAATGTGTCTCTTCTATAATGCAGCTAGCTATCAAGAGTTCTAAGCGGTATCTGAATACATGTCATGATGGTTTATCATGGACTTTTTTCAAACTTTTAAAACCTATGAAGTTACATATCGACATAGACACAGGTGGTTATGAAGTTTCCATGAATTTTATGATGAGTAAATTACTAATGATTTACAGGATTAACCTTTTATGTAGGCAAAATTTGAGTGCCTGAGAGCCTTACATCCATCAAAACCAGCTTTACCTGCTATCTATACTTCATACCACTAATGTGAGGCTATTTTTAAATATTGAGATTTTTTGAAAAGCAAACCCTTTCATACTTCAAAACTGGACCTGTTATATGGAGGAAATGGTTCTTTTCTACATGCAAATTTATTTGTATTATAATATGATTTAGAGACACAAGGAAAAAAGAGAATCCACAGATAAGAACAGCTAACAGTAAACTCTCTAGTATGGGCAAGTTTTCAGCCCCATAAGGAGGATGAGGCCTGAAGAAAACTATTCTGGCTTCCTCCGCATTTGGGTTGTGTTTCAGGCACCAATCCTAGAGAACTTCCAAACACATTAAAGATACTAAAATATAAACAGGAAGAAAAATAGGCTAGACATACATACATGCAAATATATAAACTAACTGTTCTGGTCACTGTTCCCAATAGGACAAAGCTTATAATAAAAACAACTTGAACAAAGAAAAAGCTTATTTTTGGCTACAGGTTTTACAGGCCCCTGGTCAGATGGTGCCATTGCTTTGGGTCTGGGGCAAGGGAAAAGATCATGGACCTGAGAGCAGAGAGGAGACTTCTCAGCTTATAGCATCCCAGGAAGAGAAACAAATTGGAAGGAACCAGGGACAAGATAGACCCTTTAAGACACAGCTCATGACCTACTTCCTCTAACCAGGTTCACCCTCCTAATAGCCCATTTTGTATATGGATGAACCATTGATAAACTAAGCACTCTGGTGACCCAATCACCTCTCAATGGCACCACTGTAGTTGAAACTTGTCCTGTGACTGCCCAGTCCCCACAGTCTTGTGGTCCCACAGCCGCTCAGACCCAAATGAACACACAGAGGCTTATATTAATTAAAACTGCTTGGCCATTGGCTCAGGCCTAACACTGTCTAGCTCTTACACTTAAACTCAGCCCATTTCTGTTAATCTATATGTTGCCACATGTTCTGTGGCTTTACCTGGGTGCCACTACATGCTGCTCCCTGGATGGTGGGCTGACATCTACTGACTCAGCCTTGTCTGCTTATCCCATGTATACTTCCTGCCTGGCTACTGGCCAATCAGCGTTTTATTAAACCAGTGTACAAAAGTATTCTCTCACAGCACACCACTACTGGGGGCCGAGCTGTCAACACATGAACCTTTGTAAGGGACACGTCAAATCCAAATTGTAATGTAAAGTAATAAATAAAAAAGAAGGCAGACAGAGGAAAGATCTTGACTATTGCACACAATTCATTACTTCAAGAAGCAAAAATCAAACTCAAACTGTTTCTAAGTCTTAAAGGGGTCCTGGAGTTGACATTATAGCTCAGTGATAGAGCATTCACCTAGTACATGCAAGGTCCTAAATTCAGTTACCAGCACTAAGAAATAATAAAAATTAGTGTTGATATTATTAGTGTTAGTGTTATAAATGAAAAAGATAGCAATGTCTAAATTCTCAGCACTTGAGTAGCTAAGGAAAGAGCAACACAAATTTGAGGCCAGCTTGATCTACATGTCAAGAACCTGCTTGAAAAAGACACTAGAAAAAAAGGGCTCATGTAACTGCAGAATGACAGCTAGACCTAGTAACCAAATTATTTCTTGAGTTATGTCTCTACTCCGGTTACTTCTACTTCCTTACAAGTTACTAGTGTGTTTCCTTAGCCAGGCTTAGCCCTCTGATGAGCAGATGCCCTTGACTCTTCCCATTGTATAAGTCTCAGGAGAAAGAGAACACACTCCTGAGAGTTGTGGCAGAAGTTCTGCACCCACTCCAGACAGCCTGTCCTGTCCACAGCCAGTCCTGTCCTAGGCACTGCTTCCCCCGGACAACAGAGGCTTTGAACCTCAAAGTTCAGGTCCACCCATAAACCTGAGGCCACTGTTACTTTAAAGGGGGGGAGTAGATGCAGAAAACGCAGAAATAACAGACTCTAAGGCAATTCCCCCTCCTGAGTGCTTCCCTGGCAGGTGAGAGGAGAATTCTTCCTGAGCTTTGCTTTCATAGACTCTCGCAGCCTGGGGCCACCAAACTATATTTTAAGTCAGAGAGTTATACAGTCATTACAGCTCCCCACTGTGCCTTTTTTCAGAATTGCCACAAGTTCAGCTCTTAGAGGACGTTGCCCTCAATATAGGGAGCCATCAGCAGCTTAAAATTCTCCTCTGAGCTTTGAGCCTAAGATGGCTTTTCCTAATAGACATTTGAAGCACTTTATTGAGACAGCAGCTACCATATTTAATGAAGTCCTGAAAAGGCACCCAGAGTGAAGCACGAGATGAGATAAGTCAAAAATAAAAATAGACACCTAAAAATAGAATCCATTGCTTCAGACAATTTACAATGCCCTTAATCTGCCTTCAATGTAAAGCACACAGATTAAAAATACTCAAAAGTCATAGCCCAGAAGGCAAAAGAGGGAAAAAAAAAATGTCACTTGGAGAGGCAATTGTGATTTCACTGATGAGTGAGGGTCAGTACTTAGAAAGACTAAACTACAAAAGGTGACATGGTGCCATAACAGAAGGTTACTTTAAGGAGAAAAAAAAACTAATAATTTAATTTGAATTTTGATACACAGAACTCAACATCTGTAAATATTTTTCAGAAATAATAAAAAGTAGTTGACATTAGCATTTAATCAATAAGGGGTTTAAGATGAGGGGGAGCAGGTATGAGTACTTGCTGTTCTTCCAGATGATCTGAGTTCACTTCTCAACAACCACATCCGGTGGCTCACGACCTGCTAAAACTCCAGCTCCAGAAGAATCCACGCCTCCTTCTGGCATCAACAGGAACCTGCACACAGGTGGTATACGGCCACAGGTACACATGCACACATATAAAAAGTAATAAAGATAGCTATTTTAAAAAAATTAATCAACATGATTCTTTGTTTCATCTGATTTCTATCGTGAAAATGGGAAACTAAGCTTGCTTCGTTGGCACTAGTAGCAGTGGCATTTGGTACAAAGTTTTAGAAAAGTCCTACCGAATTGAGCACATAGCGTTACATCTCAGTCATATGAAATTAAACAAACACATCAAGCCCAGAGTGACACATTTAAAAGCCAGGCACGATATCCCAAGGTGACAAATATAAAAGTTGAAACTAGCTTGCAAAAGAAAAATCAGGTTTTTCCAATGGAGTCTCATTGGGTATATTAAACACAGTTCAGGGCAAGCCCATGTCCAGGAGTAAATGGAAAACACAAAAGAACTTCAACAGTATTTTTGTAGACTTTTTGCATCATTTTGCTTTGTTTGGGCATTTTTATGTATTTTTTTATTTTATTGAAACAAATTTAATACAATATATTTTGATCATGGTTCCCCTCCCTCATCCCTCCTAAATACTTCCTACCTTTCAGCCCACCTAGCTCCACACTCCTATTTTAATTGTTCGTTTCTCTTTAGAAACCAAACAAACAGGCAGATAAGCAATAAAAAATGAGAATTTAATATAAAAGAAATACAAGAAGCAACACACACACACATACACACACACACACACACACACACACACACACACACACACACACACACCCTAATGGTCTTTTGCTTGTTTATTTTGGTTTCAGTTTTTGTGGGTTCATGTGGGTGTGTGTGTGTGTGTGTGTGTGTGTGTGTGTGTGTGTGTGTACGTTATTTTTTAAAGAGAGAAAGAAAGGGTGTGGAGTTAGGTGGGGGTGATCTGGGAGGAGCTGGGAGAGGGGAAAGCATAATCAGAATATATTTTATGATTAAAAAATTCAATTAAAAAAATAAGTTAAATATATAATAAAGTTGAAGCTTGGATAAGGAATAATCTGTGACTGAAAAGTACTGAAGTTTTGAATATATATATATATATGAAAGGAATTGGGACAATGGCTGTTATGTTGAGCTGTGGAAAAGAATGAGTTAAAGTTGGAAGACCTAAAGTGTCCGAGAAATGTCACTGTGTGTGGCATGGTTGTATTAAAAGTCAGTAGTGTCCCTCGGATGAACAGACAGCTCTGAGGTGGGTGGAATTCAAGTCTTGTCCTTTCCCATGAAAGCCTTATGCTTCTCAGACAAACTCCTGCCAATTAGATAAAAGCTATTGAAAAATGCAATTGACTGCAATAAATTTGAGTACTAAGAGATGACTAATCAGTTTTGTTTTCCTCTTGTAAAATAAAATCGATCATCTGGAATAAGAAATGAAGATTGATGAGAACATCTCCAAGTATTCACATAAAAAAAAAAATTGTTTACCCCCATCTCCTGGTCTCTGCTAGGGATCTAAAGACAAAGAGTCCTTATGGATTATTAAATGTGGAAAAAATAAAAACACAGTTTCTAGGGCTTTTTTCCCCTAAATGTGAATAAGAAGAATCCCCTGCATGTGTCCGTGCAGAGGATTTCTCAAGATGAGTATGTCCTACAAAGATATCACACTGAGGGACAGGCATTAGAAAGGTAGAGCTCTCCAAGCCCTGTGAGAATCCTGACCTCTACACAGAGAAACTCCGTCTCTAAACAAACAAAGAAACAAAAAAATTCCTGACCTCATGGAGTACAATGACTATTGAAATAAAACTGAAAATATTATTTCATTATTTAAGACACAATTTTAGACTTCTGAGGAAAATTCTGGAAAAGCAAATGAATATAGACTAGATAGAATGGCATTATTTTAAATGAGTGGCCAAGGTGTCAACTCTCAGAGGGGAAGTTATTCATGTTGGAGCCTGAAGAACAGGGAACATGCAACAGGGAAAGCAGGAAAGGAACTATTGTGGGTGGCAGAGGTGGGGGGGAGGGAATCAGGGGTTCAGGACCTGAAAGAGCCTAAGGAAATATAGAAGATGGGTTTTGGGAAGAATGAAAAACTGCTGACAGTGTTGTATGGGCACCTGAGCACCACAGATGCGTGTGCCCCACAAACAGAGAAACTTTTCAATGTCTTGGCTGGTATAACGTGCCAGAGGCAACGTCAGCAGACACAGCTCTGATGGAGGCTGTTTCTCTGTTCATCAGCAGTTTTCTCACACTGTCAGAAAAACTAGCTAGCTCTCTGGGGTCCTCTTCATTGGGGTACTAACGCTACTCCTTAGGGCTTACCCCATCAAATCAGCTCCCAAAGACAGCCCACCTGAGGACTAGCACATTTCAACAAAGGAAATTAAGGAGGCAGTCTATAGCAAGGAAGAAAATCGTTCTTGATATAGCAAGACCTGGAGGATGAAGGCCTTGGAAACCTGGAAAGGTTTTAGATCAAGATGTCTTTGGAAGCCACTGGGAGGCAGCAAGGAGTAACTGGAGATAGCTAAGCACTGTGATTGCAGTAATGAGAACAGAATTTATTAAATTATCCTAGATCTGATAAAGGATGAATATGCTTATGATAAGGGTGATGGCTGTGGAGGAAGAAACAGCTAGATTAGGAGGCAAATGTCTCCTAAGAATTCTTCACCCACCTTGTCTTGGGTCCATAAAAATGCTCTTTTTATTAATTAAATCTATTCATTTATTTTACATCCCAACCTCAGTTTCCCCTCCCTCTTCTCCTCCCATTCCCTCCCCCTGTCTCCTCTCTGTTCCTCCCTAATCCCCTCCTCTGTTTCTGTTCAGAAAGGGGCAGGCTCCCATGAATGTCAACAAAGCATGGCATATCAAGTTGAGGTAGGACTAAGCTCCTTCCCTCATATTAAAGCTTGGTAAAGCAATACAGTATGAGGAATAGGCTGCCAAAAGCCTGCCAAAGCATCAGGGACAGGCCCCACTTCCACAAGTAAACCAAGCTATACAACTGTCACACATATGTAGAGGGCCTAGGTCAGTCTCATGCGGGGTCCTTAGCTGTTGGTCCAGTGTCTATGAGCTCCTGTGAGCCCAGGTTAGTTGTCTATGTGGGTTCCCTTGTGAGGACCATGACCTTTCTTGACCCTCTCTTCAACAGGATTTCCAGAGCTCAGCCCAGGGCTTGGCTGTAGATCCATGCATCATTCTAAAGACAAGAGGAAGGAGTGATTTATTTTCTCTCCTATCCCCACATGCCCTTTCAGTAAATATTTCTTAAACAACTGACCTTATCTCCTGACCTAGATCTCCCAAAGGAGCATGGCCCCTAAGGAGGGCAGTACCACACACTAGGCCCAGGGTTAAAGTTCCCATTCTACTTTTGACTTCTGACTTACCAGCCCAGAGACCTTAGGCTATCCTTAGTCTCATGGTACTTCACCCCCACTGAACCCAAAAGTAGATTATGCCTTATTGAGCTCGTGAGGTAATGTATGTACAATGCTTAAGATATTACTGAACACTGTTTTTTAGGAGTAGTCCAGGAAGAATGGTGTTTCATCCCCCACAGGGAATTGCTACTCTTGCCAGTATTGGAAAAGACTGGATTCCCCATTCCAGCCAAAGAGGAAATTCTTCAGATGTCCATGGAAATCAAGATTAATTTCCTTTCCAGATATTTTCTCCATTGGCAACACTCTTCATGGTGATTAAAGACGCACCAGGGTATTACGAAACCAAGGAAAAAAGAAGCACTGCAGGGACACAGATAATCACCAGATTGCTTAAGGACATAGTACGTGTAAATGTCAGGCTGCCATTTCGTCGTGGTGTATTTCAAGCGCATGTAATTTTCTGTCATGTAAGCTCATAACTGGATGCTATCCTTTCCAATACAGCCAGCTTTCACTCTTCAACCCAACGGTTGTTTGATTGCCGTAGTGCTCAAAACATCTCAGTATGCCTCATTCCCCACTGCGTTAAATCTCTATTTTCCAGCTCCTGGTACAGAAAGATGTTAAAGATCCAATCCAATCCCAGAGGGGAGCGAGGTGGCAGGGGTCTCTGTGACTGCCCCAGAAAGTGCTTAGGAAAAACAAGTACTCTTGCTCTGGGTTGTAGGCAGCCTTTGAGAAGGCTGCACTTTTTTTTCTTTAAGAACTATGTAAATTGTCTTTCCTTTAGCTCAGGGGAAGGCATCTCCTACCTTTTACTTTTACCACTTATTTCAGCATCTATAAAGGGAAAAAGTAATGTTGGCACCTACAAGAATGTAGTACCTAAATATATATCTCAGTATATACTACAAGGTTCTTGAAAAGTGACTTAGATGGACTTCTTCTATCTAATCCATTGGCATATTAAATTATTATCTCTGTTCATCTATTCAGATAGTATTCCCAGCAAAGGAATATTTACCATTCCAATTATGATGACTAGTACTGGTTCTTAAGAACAAATGAGTCATGTGATTCAATGTATGTATGAATATGTGTGTATACAGATCCAGATACATTGCTTGTATAAATATATGTATGCATGCATGTATATGGGGAATATTTTAGGTCAAAAGTTTCATTATACTTAAAATTGCTGAGATGTTTATATTTAATGATGCAACCATTCTCTTAAGACATTGTGCTTCCTACCAATGATCAACATTGGCTTTTTGTTTTACACAATTCTATAAAATGTTTATATGTATATTATGCATACAGATATAAAATGCATGCATTCTCATACATGTATACATATATTAATACATAATTTAAGAAAATCATGTATTGGAGAAAATTATATCCATATGGTATACACTATTAAAAGTCTGGCCAACGTTATCTCCTTTTTCATTAATACACTCCAGTTTTTATTTGGTGCATTTATATATCTACCTAAAATGTCTCTACCTTCCTTAAAGCAGAGTGTAACCGTGGATAGAAATCATGATAATCTAATGTTACAGAAGTTCTGGAGTATTATGGTAACATCTGAGAAACTTCCATAAAGGCAGTATGACCCTGCTTGCTTCCTTCCTGAACCCGAGATCATAGATGCAATTATTTGAATCTCAGAAGCAATCTCGTATAAGGAGGCAATCTTGAAACTAGGATATAAACCTAAGATGGAATATATATGAAAGGACAGATATCCTCTTGGCGATAAAACCCCCAGAAGTAGACTTGCTAGCAAGTGGGAAGTCATCTACTTTTCTCAAGCCTTGTTCTTCTATATGATCATCTATTACATATGGCTAAACCACACCCCATTACAGTCAGTGAGTTCATCAAACTACATATCCTGGAAAGTTTTCTTAACTCTTGTTTGTTTTGCTCATGGACTTAAACCCACACAGAGAGAAAGGAGTCCCCTGCTAGCATCTTTCCTTATTTCAGTATCAGGGTCTTTTAAAAATCATGTTTATGAATCATATTTGTAACCCAATGAAAGTGTGGCAATTGTATGATTGTAGGTGAATTTCTAAATGGTCTTATTAAATAAAAAACATGGAGCCGGATATAGGAGTAAAAGCCTTAGAGAGATCAGGGAAATAGGGAAAGCCACAGCCAACCTTACCTCACCAACTCTACAGCTTCTAAATGCGAGTTACTTCCTGTCTACCCACGCCTTTATTGCCTTGCTGTTCTGCCATCTGATTTGCTCTCTCTGTCCAGCTACATCACTTCCTCTCCCTGCACATCTCTGTCACTTTCTGTTTGTCTGTGCAAACCTCTAGACCTCCATGGTTAACTGGTGTTGGAATTAAAGCATGTGCCTCCACACCTGGCTCTGTTTCCAGTGTGGCCTTGAACACACAGAGATCCTGCCTGCTAAGTAGTAGGATTAAGGGCATGTGCTAAAGGTGCATGACTTTTTTGTTTACTTATAATGGCTGGCCTTTTTCCTCTGATCTTCAGGCAAGCTTTATTTATTAAAGCACAAATAAAATATCACCACATGTGATTTTAGTACAAGTATGCTAAGAAAACAGAAAATGAAAAGTTGTAGTTTTCCAAACTAGACGAATAATTTCTAAAAAATAAACTTAGATCTTCTCTTAAACTACCCTCAAGAGGCAGTTTCTAATGATCATATTAAATGAATTATCAAATTATTTTGTGAACTTTCACATCTTATTTCTTAGGGAGGTGTGCATCTATTATTGTCTGCCTTCCGACAGAGGATAAAGACTATTCACTCTCAGGCTCCCCCACTGTCTGCCTCCATCAGGAGAATACCATGAGAAGAACACTCATCTCAGACGTCTGAAAGCTCCTTTTCTTCATGACAGTACTCTGTCATTGTTTAGCAACCCCCTCAGAGGCCAGCCTTCTAACACACACATTTCTCGCTTATTAAAAATGTCCTCTAAACGGATAGACTATAGGAAATGGTCTCTCCTGGATACACGGGTGGCAAATGAATTTTGTAAGCTGTGGGTATAAACATAAACCTGTGCAGTTTACCCTGAAGCTCACCAAGGGCTTTTCCTTTGCAGGTCTGTCAGAACAAACCCCTCCACAAAGACTCATTTTTGCGGTAATAAATGAATCCTGTCAGCTTCCGCCACACCTCCTCCGTTATGCTTGGCTGGTTTAAGAACATTAATGTGATGCACCTCACAGCCACCAAGCAAGGGAGAGAGCACAGCTGTGACATTTGTTGTGCATGAAAAACACTCTTCACAGATGCAGAGAATTGATTAGTGCTTTAGTAAATCCATGCCACTGGAAAAGCCACGACGTTGGGATTTTAGAAAGAGACAGTGGAACATATTGATTTTTAAGAATGAGGTTAACAAGGGACCAGAGACACTGCCAGTAGTGGAATTTGCTTCCTTCGCTACTCTGTGATAGCAGCTCTTCTGCTCAAGTTATCTTTGTTGTGCCTTATGTGATATCCTGCCATTCCATCTGTGTTGGTTAGTTTTATTTCAACCTGACACAAGCTGTAGTTACTTGGGAAAAAAAGTCTCTTGAGTGAGAAATTGGCTCCTTAAGATTAGCCTATAAACAAGTGTGCCAAGATTTTTTTTGATTAATGATTGATGTGAGAATGTCCCGCCCACTGTGGATGGAGCAGATGGTCCTGGGTTCTCTAAGCAAGCAGGCTGAGAAAGCTTTGAGGAGCAAACCAGTAAGCAGCACTCCCCATTTGCCTCTGCTTCAATTGCTGCTTTGAGCTCCTACCTTGACATCCCTCAGTGATGGGCTGTCAGCTGAAAGTGGAAGATGAAATAAACTCTTTCCTGTCCAAGTTTGGTTACAGTCTTTATCACAGAAATAGAAACCTTTGAACTTGAAAGTGTTCTCTTCTTTCTCTTAAGATAAAAACTGCTTCAAATGATAAAAAAAAAAAACTGGCCTGAGCGGGCCTCAGCTTACCCGATAGCCCCCACATTACACACCCTCTATGAGAAAACTCTTGAATAAACATTCTCAATGTTGATCACGTATGGTACCAGTCCTTCCCTCCAACTCTAAGTCCCATGAAGGCAGATACCATGTCTTCCTTGGGCAACATTGTGTCTACAGAACAGCATACAGCAGGTTAATGGTGTTCCTAAGTTAAAAATAATTCGAAAGTTCTTCAGAATACCATAAGAAACAGTCTGGGAAGAAATGAATTTTCATCTACTGAGTATATACTATAGCAAGGCTCTGAGCTAGATGCTTTTCTTTGATCTTTTTATATGATCTGTGTAATAAGATAGTAAGGCATAACAATATGCCAATGGCACAAATAGAGAAACTCGGGTCTAAAGACTTGAAATAAAGCCTGGCATGGGGGAGAGGGGAGGAGTCGTACCTGTAATCCCACCACTTGGGAAGTAGAGGCAGGAAGAGAATCAGAAGTTAAAGGACAGCCTTGTGTATTCAGTTTGAAGCCAACCTCAACCTTAGTTACATGGGACCATGTCTCCACAAAACATAAATTTTTTAAGTTAAAATAACCAGTAAAAAAAACATATTAGAATTGGAGTTACCGAGGTGCCAAGATGATGGGTGCCCAAGTGAGAGTATACTGTTATGATACCAGTTGATTCCTTCTCTAGCAGATGCAAAACTCAGAAGACCAATGGTCACCAAAATTATAGGGGAAAGTTCTAAAGATCTTAGAAAAGAAAAGACTTTAAATATACATGGAGTTTTATTCTTTGGAATTCTTTGGTTTCTCTAGAATACTGGTAAACTTCATTTTCAGAAAGTTTTAATATTCAATATGAAGCTTTGAGGATTTATGCATCATTGACTACACTTCCATTTTTTTTTTAACTTTTTTTTTACTTTTTTTTTTACACTTCCATTTTTTACTATCATCATTACTTATAAGATTGTAGTAACCAAGCCGGGCGGTGGTGGCGCACGCCTTTAATCCCAGCACTCGGGAGGCAGAGCCAGGCAGATCTCTGTGAGTTCGAGGCCAGCCTGGGCTACCAAGTGAGTTCCAGGACAGGCGCAAAGCTACACAGAGAAACCCTGTCTCGAAAAACCAAAAAAAAAAAAAAAAAAAAAAAAAAAAAAAAAAAGATTGTAGTAACCAATGCTTTGCAGTCAGTTATCATAAGCAAGGAAAACTGTTCTGAGAAGTTCACTGGTTAGCTTAGTACATGGTATTTTATATACCAGAGCCTTGGCTTTTTACAAATCTGGACAGTCAGGTATCATACTGTTTCACTGGTGCCAAAAGGAAGAGCTATTATACTTTGATGGTTATTCCAATGTCAAACTGGGATGAAAATAACAGCAGCTCCTCTACTGTTTCAAAAGCATTTGGAATATTTCATGGTTTGTACCATTATGCTCTATATGAGAAAAACACTGGCAAATCTGTGCCTAAAGATTAATCAAAGAATCAATATAATGGACTTTTTTTATAATAAAGACTCAGGCATTAGTGAAAAAGTGAGAATTAACTGTGTTCCCTTTGCCTGGTTATGGCAGATACTCATTAACTATAAATATGTGGGAAAGATACAGCTGATGAATGGTGGGTCTCCCCCATACTCTTGGGCTTGGACTTCTTTAGCTCACTGTGTAGTTCACTACTGCAAACTCCGGAATACACAGTGTGCAGTAGCATGGCAAAGACTCTGAGAAGTACTGCTGCAACATTGTGGTGTGCAACCACGGAACTCCACTTCACAATGACCTGCACACAATATGCTTGCATGTAGGTTCCCAAAGTGAGGCTAGTGTACCCATGTACAATACAGGAAGGGAAAAGCACTTCTTTTTTAAAACTTTAACATTTTCTACTTTTTATATTTCATGATATCCATAGTGTCTGAGTATCAACATGTGGTTTATGCTTGTTAGAATTAGAAATAACTGTATGTTCTTCTTCGCCTTCCCAAGCTAGTACTAGTGTCTAGTAGCTCTTCCCACCCCTAACCCAACCCCTTCTTTCCAATCTTGTTGGACTGAATTAAGGGAAGGCTGGAGTGGGATAGCAGAACCCTCGTGAACTTCCACTGACTTCTTTCTAAAATACTGAAAGCACTAATTTAGGACAAGGGTTCAGAGTTGATATCAAAATTCCTCTTTGGTTTGATACCAGGTTGTGTTTCTCTCTTTGTCCTCCAGCTATATTTTATTAGTAAAATATGCATGTGTCATGATTCGCAAATCCTTATTTCCCCTTTTACACAGGTAAGAAATTTCTGTTTGAGTTTCTGTTTGCCCCAATAAAGTAATTTCCATCTAAAATGTCATTTGGAAAAAAAAACTCACTTGAAATCAAATCATGACAGCAAACCTTTCTGTTTCATCTGAATTTTACTTCCATGGTTCCAAATTGTGTTATTGTTCTCCTTTTCCAATGAGTAAAAAAAAAAAGAAACAAACGAACAAAATAAAACCAGTGGTAGTTTCCTTTTCTTGAACGTGTATTCCGTTGAAAAGCAGATCACTTGGAATCGTGTTACTGCTCTTCTCAGCTCAGGCATTTCTCTGGTATCTTTGATTTTATAATTCTCCCCCCATGGAAGTACCAGCTGTTTCTCTATCAGTAGCTATGCCGATTTTCTTCTCCATTTTTTGAGGCTCTCCAGCCTACTTCTTGATAATTGTTATGTTAGTCGGAGAATGGATGGGTTCAAGAAGGACTAGAGTCTCTCCACTGCTGCTAGCATGCCATAGTCTGCCCAGGAAAGCAATTAAAAAAAATGTCTACCCAGGTCATATGTCCTATGACTGACATGTTGAATGAAATTAGAATTCATCAAAACATTAATATTCCCTAATATACTTGGATACGATGTTTTAGACTAGTTTCTGACTAACTTTTAAATGTCTTTATTCATATGCCAGTTTTTACTTATTCAAACATTTATCTTCAGAAAATGTTTGTATTACGAGGTGGACTGAAAAAATGATTATTACATAACAAGAAAATGGCGTGCTTAACGTTCCTCCATTTATAGACAAGGAAAGGTTCGTGACTTGTAATCACCACAGTAATTAAATTGTGTGGCCCCATGGAGTACATAGTGGTATAGATAAGAACAAAGGCTCAAGGGCCCACTGAGGATGTGGGAAGGGAACATCCAAACTTAGACAAAGCCAGAGAGTGACATGAATCAACTGTAGAATTGTGTTGACAGCTAGCTATACATTGAATGAGGAAAAGAAAAATCACTTACAAGAAGTGTTAAAGAACTATATTATTAAGTAAATTGATGTCTTTTATATCCTAAGGTAAATATCAAGGCTAAAAGTTCATTTCATATTGAGTTTCTCTTCCTTTGTGAATCTGGGTTTGTTTTTTACTGAGAGTCAGGTGAAAAAAAGTATCTCATCTCTGCCGTTCATGAAGTTCACCAACACCCAGGGTATCTTTTGAACTACTCCTAATGCGGTGTCACTTGGTGTTATAAAAAGCAGCTGTAAAGTCCAGCTGCTATAGTTCTTCTGTCTACATCAACAGCTTCACCAAAGGAAGACCTTCAGTCGGAGGTTGCAGAGGGTTTTCTAAACAGAGTAGTACTGGAGAGCAGACAAATCCATCAAGAATGACTTGTTCAGGAAGATGACTGGAATCTTCAAAGCAAGTCCGAACTCCTCATCTTCCTGGATTCACTTCCTAAGTGCTCTGATTACGGGTGTGAATCATCTCACCCAGCTGAAGGATAAGTGGAATTCAGTGACATCCAAATACACAGTGTTTGTGCCTTTTGTTCAAATTCCCCAGCTTCTGATTATGAGTCAGTTTTCATTTCCAGGTGACATATATATTTGTAAGGATAAGAGATGGTTGGGGAAAAGTATGTGTGTTTAAATCTTGAGTAACTGAGCAGCAACAACATTCTACCCACACCTATCACGTGAGCCTGTAAGGTTCTTCTGGCAGTCCTTATCAACACTTATGCTGTGAAATATGAACATCATCAGGTTTCTGCCCTTGGAATTCCCATGTGGAACAATGAGAACCATTTCTACAGGACATGCATTTCTTTAATTACTCATTGGATACTCAAAGCTTCAAGTGCTATCTATCTAGTTAACTTTTCTTGTAAGAGAGTGAAATGGAGAATGTTGATGCTCTTTACCTCCTACTCCAGGAGAAGTGGATTCAGACATATCATAATAAGGAGTTGGTCTGAGGTTGCTGGGGTTTTTTTTGTTTGTTTGATTGTTTTTAGCCATCCCATTCCATTGCCAAATGTCACAAAAGAAACTAGAAGTTGAATCACATTTAGTGAAAGAATTGTCACTCACCCACCATACACACGCATTTAATCCCAGCACTCAAGAGGCAGAGGCACGTGGATCTCTGTGAGTTCGAGGTCAGCCTGTGCTACAGAGTGAGTTCCAGGAAAGGTGCAAAGCTACACAGAGAAACCCTGTCTCAAAAAAACAAAAAAGGGTTGGCTCTAAGGGGCGCAATTTTTGTTTTATTTTGTTTTTAGTGTATATTTTATTAAAAATAATTTTTATGAAATATATTCTGATCACAGTTTTCTCCCCCACCTCCTCTCAGATACTCCCCACCCAACTCCATGCCCTTTCTCTCTCTTTAAAACACATGCAGTCAAAGAAACAAACCAGAATAAGGAAGGAACGAAGGAAGGAAGGAAGGAAGGAAGGAAGGAAGGAAGGAAGGAAGGAAGGAAAAGAACAAGAAAAAAAATCCCAAATAAATCCATATGAGACAAAAAGTCTCCCAAAATACCACTGAGTTCATTACGTATTAGCCATCTACTGCTAGGCATAGGTCCCACCCTTAAGTGTGGCAAATGTACACAATAAGACTCCATTGGAGGAAACTAATTTTTCCTTGGCAAGTAGATGTCAACTAGAGACAGTTACTTGGTTAGGGATGGGAACCTGTGTCCACTTCCCTGTCTCAGCACTTGGACCCAATCTGGCTGGAACCTGTGCAGGCCCTGTGCATGCTGCCACAGTCTCTGTGAATTCATATGTGCATCAGTCCTGTTGTATCCGGAAGACACTGCTTCCTTGCTGTCATCCATCCCTTCTGGCTCTTACAATCTCTCTGCCTCCTCATTCACATAGCTTCCTGAGCCCTTAGGATAGAAGTTTGGTGAAGACATCCCATTTATGACCGAGTGTTTTAAAGTCTCTCACACCCTGCAAATTGTCTCCAGAAGCTTGATGATGACTGAGTGAGACACTGACCTACGGGTATAGCAGAGTGTCATTAGGAGTTATTTCATTGCTATTTTCCTTTAGCACAGAAAATAATATTTGGTTTTCCCCTAGGTCAATGACCTATCTAGTCTCAGGTTCTTAGCCACTCAGGCAGTGTCAGGAGTGGGTTCCATCTTGTGGAGTGGGCTTTAAATCTAACCAGATAGTGGTTGGTTACTCCCACAACATTTGTACCACTACTGCACCAGTGTATATCACTCAGGTAGGACACCACTGTAGGTCACAGGCTTTGTAGCTGTATTGGTGTTTACATTTCTCCTCTGCTAGCATGCAGAGTACCTTCCAGTACCATGAATGCTAGTCAGTAGGGGTAAAGGCTTTAGTTAGGTATCAGCTCACCTTCTCCATGTTCAAAGAGAGATATAAGTGCTGTCTTCAGCAATGGGGCCTAAGGAGTGTAATTTGAATGGTTTACTTTTTTTTTTTTGGCAGACTTGGGTTGTACAGACTTTTCCCTATTATGCACCTGGTCCTTCCCATGATGCATTTAATTGCCATCATATGTATGCCCAATTATACATAGGTATAAGATGATAGAGGTTTTCCCCTAAATGTTCATTCCATTTGCCTTATTGCTCATTTATAGGATTGGCTCCTTGCCACCATACCTGGATATGTTCTGGAATAGATTTGAATAGAAACTTGCCACGGGAGAGTAATTATTAATGGCTGTTAGGTAGTGGAGACATTTATTCCATTATTCAGAATGAAGTATACATGCAGCTCAATGTATGTGGGCTTCCTATGTTGCTAGCTACACAATTAACAGAAGAACATGCCTTTGCAGTGCATGCAGACAAGGGTCCTAGGTTGCCAAATGCATTGTTAGAAGAGATGTGTGTTATATGTCAAACCAAGTAGAGTCCCTGGTTACTAAACTAATCTCTATTCTTTCTGCCTCAAAATTATGCCAGAAATAGTAAAACTGTATCATATCTGCACATACACAATTGGTTATATAATTCTGATTGAAGGAAGCAGAAGAATGGCATATTCAAAACCTGCTTTGTCTTGAACTTAAAATGATTTTAAACCACCCACATATCCAAATATAACTAATTTTAAAATCAGGCTAATTAAACTGTGGCAATAATTTTAGGAAAACTATGGATAAAATAGAGTGACTACTAACTGCCTCAGCTAATTCTGACAGTAATTTTATAACAGAAGGTCAAGGATTAGATGTATATGTGTCATGTGGTCATTTATTGGAAATCTATGTATTCATGATAAGCATTCCAAAATACCAACAACCAAATAATGCCTTACCCCTAAACTGAGGTGAAAGTTGCTTCTTTGTCTCACAATTAAATAAAAATTAAAACATTTTAAAATTATATTGTGCATTTATTGCTTTGGTTTTGATTTTTTCAGTGAATCAAATGATCTTTAATTTATTATTAGCTTTTTACCAACTGATGATACTTTAATATATTAAATATCCTGGAAAGTATTCAACATTTGAATATGATCCACATGGATCATATATATATATATATATATAAAATCATATATATATAATCATATATATTTTATAATATATCATAAAAATATAAATTTTCTCTCTAGAAGTAAACTAAGAAAGTTATGTTTCTTGTATGTTTAATATTTGTGTGTATGCATGTATGTGTGTGTTTATGTATAAGTATGTGTGGTATGTATGTGTGTTTGTGCATGTATGTGTACTCACATGACATACCACAAGCATGGAGTTCAGAGGACAGCTTTGTGTGTACTTCTTCACATTCTACCTAGTTTGAGAGAGCATCTCTCTTGTCATCTGTTTTCACATAAGCCAAGCTAGCTGGTCCCTGGAACTTCTACGCATTCACTTCTCTCTCCAGAAACACTGGGATTACAGAGGCTTGTGCCATGCATCTGGCTTTACCTAGATTCTGGGATATGGTGATATTTTATTTGTATTAAAATGTTATTTGTATGTTAATAAATAAAGTTGCCCGGGGGTCAGAGCTATTAGCAAGCCATAGGAAAGCTGGGCGGTGGTGGCACACGCTTGTAATCCCAGCATTTGGTAGGCAGAGCTAGGTAAGTCTCTGTGTGTTCAGGGATACAGCCAGCATTGGACACATACGCCTTTAATCTCAATACCAACCATAGAAGACCTGAAAGTCTATACAGACGGGCAGTGACAAGGCGATCATGTGGTTGGGTTTACAACCAATGAGAAGGCAGAACAGAAAGTCTATATAAAAACTTTAACACAGGAAGTAGCTCTCTTTCGGAGAGGTAGGACCACCACAGGAGGAAGGGTAAGGTTTTAGCTCTTAGCTCTGACCTCTTGGCTTTCTTCTTTGCATTGGTTCTGTGTTTCTTATTTAATAAGATGGTTGGTTACATCTACACTGGGATTTAAACTCATGTAGTCATATTTGTGCAGTGGTCCTCTACCCTCTGACCCCCGCCCCAACCCTCTGTAGTTCTTGTATTTTGATAAGGTCATATAAACCCCAAAAGACCAAAGTTTTCAGGGGCATCACCTAATAGGAAAATTGAAAATACAACACCTTTAATTTTTACCAACTCAGAAAAAGAAACAAATTCTTAAGGAAAGATAATAATCCAGAAAAATAATATTTTTAAGGAGTTCAACTATTGTAGAACTGTGTAACTGAGGCAATTTAACTGGTAACTGTCTGAAGTTTGTGGGCAATGCTTAGTATAGATAATAAAGTGAGTCTGAGAATCTTGTCATTGTATATTTATGGAGCAAAGACTGAAGTGAGGGATAATGAAAGAGAAAAATAAAGGGAGAAGGAAATGGAAGAGGAGGAAAGGAAGAGAGAAAAGGAGGAGGAGATGAAAGAAATAGAAACAGACTATTTTTGAAAATTACAGTTTGTGGATGAATCCTGAATATATTGCATTAATTTAAAATATACACGCTCTCTACATTATTAAACATTCCCTTGTCTTAAAAGGACAAAGTATTAATTCAAAGTAAAGGTGAATAGTCTTAGACAATAACCAAGTTTAAGGTCTCAAAAATGCATTGGGATGATGATATCATAAACCCCAAATATGAACATAAACTACAAAAAGGAAGACCCCCAAGATCAAAATACTGTCCACGTTTCAAGAATCATTTGATATGAACAATGATTTCTGTGGGTTATTTCCTACAGACAGAATGTAATAGGAATTACCAAGATCTAGGCTTCCATTCATTTCTAGGATTTAAAAAAAATGAAAATAAACCTTATACTTCAAATTCTAAAGTATTTTAAAAGTAAACAAGAATTTATAGAATCTCATTTATTAATATATTTTAAATCATGCTTATTTTCTCATAGCTGGCCAGTAGACAAATATCAGTGTATTCCCAAGTCCCTGCAGGGATAGCACCTGAGTCCTGAATGAAGGAATGATCCTTCATTCATTAATTCATTACTGGTAATGAGTCAACTCTCTATATCTTTGCCATTCAGGCACGGAAGAGCATCACTGGTGTGTGTTAGTAGCTTGTAAAGTTAATTCAGTTCGTTGAAAGTCAGCATTTTACTGCCCATTTTGATTTACATCCATGACTAAACACCTGGCAGGGAACATCTGATCTTTTCCAGAGGGCAAGTCTAAATGTTGCACCTAATGATTCGGTCTCAAAATTGACATTTTGTAATCCTCTTTACCATTGCAAAGTAGCCAAGGGTACTTCTGAATCTCATCTTCTTTCATTCATATGTATTAAATCAACTTGAAACTGTTAAAATGGGACTCTGTCGGCCCCAAGTCCTAAAGCTCTGGGAAAGAGGAGCTGTCATCGGAGGGAGATGCTGTGCTGATACCTCTGTTTGCTGGAGTGTGTCCCTGTCACTCTCCAGGTAGATGGCTTAACATGTACTTTGTTGACAGCAAACAGCAAAGGAGGCTTCCCAGAAGGAATATCACACAGCTGCCCTGCCAAGTGAACCCCCTAAGCGCATGTCAGGGATGCTTTCCTTCTCAGGGGCAACGGGGATGCGTTTTCCTGAAGAAGCTATATCCACTGAATTTTAAATGAAGCCTGTGGAGGCTTCAAAATTGGAATGGCTAAGAGATCCATATTTCAGAGGAGGTTTTGTCTGTGATTTCAAGATCCCTTCACAGTACTAATCCTTGCCTCTGTCAAATCTTTCTCCTTCGTCTTGTTGTAATGAGCAGACATTTTTTAAGGAAATGCATCTTAGAATTTTGGATTTCAGGCTTCTGAATTCTGTTTACATCCAGGCAGCAAAGCAGAATGGAAATCTACAGTAGTCTCTTCACCCATTTTATGATAGCAAAGAAATTGCACTATATCCCATCCTTTGCATTAAAGGACCCAAGGTGCCTCTGCGGATATCTAAAGGCTCTTTGTGTTGTTCAACACTTGCTGCTCCTTTGGAACAGGAGAGCATGAAGACAATTGTGCAACACAGTGAGACCTGCAAATTCATGGCTATATTAACCAAACTCTAATTATAATTTAATCTTTAAAAACCCAAACAAAAGCCTATGTCCAGAGAAAGAAGCTTCTATAAGAACAAAATGAGAAGTGAATATAGCCCAAAAGTGCTACTTGGTAAGACTCAAGTGTTACTAGAAGTATTCTGGGATACAGAAAGGAAAAAAGCAATACCTCATCTTTTTTGCTCTCGGTTCCCTGGAGCAGACAGAAATGTGATGCCCCAGCTTAGCCAACTCTTTCCTCCCTGAACATCTGTGTGCTCTTAATTAATGGTCCTCACTGCTTATGCAAGCTCAAGCAGATACAGTCTTACTTAACAGACTAAATTTTGCATCTCTTCATAGCTGATCGACTTGAAGTTAATAGTGTTAACTCTGTTGTTCATGTTGTCTTCGTCAAGTGGGAGCTAGATCAGATGGTTTCATTTTTCAGTGTTTTCTCTTCTAATTAGGACATGTATGTTGACTGTAGAGCAGTAAATTATGACTTGCCTCTATTGATCAAATGCAGTTTGATTTGTGTCTCTTCATAATAAGGCATTGTACTTTAGTATGAAATGACAATCAACAGCTAGCAGGTCTTGAATGTTATAAAATTAGAAGTGTTTTATATAGGTAATCTTATTTAATCCTACAGGGAGCACAGAGAGCAGCCTTTATTATCTCATGTTACAGATGGAAACACTGAAAATTATAGAAGAGAAGAAATCAATACAAGCCTTGGCAAATCAGTAGCAGAGCTGTAACTAAAACCCTTCATTCATTTATAACTGTGCCAGAAAGAATAATGAAAACTGTTTGTTTCAGAAAAATGGGTATAATTGAAAGAAACTGTGTTGAGTAGCATAAACCAGGCAAAGAAATATCAATCCACACATCTTCATGCATTTGTGGAAGCTTAAATAAGTTAATATCAAAGATGAGATTAAAAATCAAACCACGATTAGCAGAGGCTGGGAAGAATAGTCAGAGGGTAGAGAAAGATTGGATAATTGATACCAAAATACAGTTAAACAAAAAGAATGAACTCAAGAGGTTTAAAGCTCACTAGGATAGCTATGATCTACAGTAATCTATTACATATTTTACAAATAATTAAGAGAGCAGATGAACATCTCTAAACATCAATGAATGAAAGAGACAGAACTACTAATTGACACTACTTGACAATTACAGATAGCATAATGTTGAATTAGTATGCCATACCCTGTAAATATGAACAAGTTTTTCTTCAATTTCAAAATTAATTTTTCAACCTAGCTGTAGAACATGTGCTCTCAATTTTTATTATGAACTCCATAACTATGCTTTGAAAACACAGACTCAGTAATAGTGCATTTAGAGCAAAAGCTAGTCACGAGAGGCTTACTGGTTATTTCAGCAGAAACAAACTCCTAACTAATAAAAAAAAGTATAAAATTATGAATTGTCAATCAAATCTTATCATCATGTGTCTGAGATATTATCAATAAAAATGAGCTTTGGGGAAGAACTGTTAATTATTAACTCTAACTTGGCCATTAGTGTAGAAATGTATTAAATCTGACACCAATACGATCTTCTTAGTATTAGAAATTAGCAAATTATAAGATAATGAATTTTCATTTTAATTATAAGAAAAGTTCTTTTATTGATTTATTCCCTTGCTGTAGACCTGGATGAAAACAGTAAGAACCATGCCATACCATCAATACTATCCTGACTTTTACCCAACAAATTAGCCCGTTGTCCATTGCTCCTGTATTCAGCCTTCCTCAAGTTCTCAGGACATGGGTAGAATGCAGGCAGGATTCTTGACAGAATATCACACAACTGACCCTATCATTAAGCTCTGACTGCAACATTCTAGGGCTTTTCTAGACTCAGGTTACGAACTCTTCCACATTCCTCTCCTAAATGAGTTCAAAAGGCCAAGGCACCACATGGTCAGCTTCATCACAGCAATAGCCCCATTTCTCAGTGCTAATTTTCTGTATTAGTTACTTCTCTTCCTGGGACAAATGACATGACAGGGGGCCCAAAAAACAAAACTAAGAAGAAAGAGTTATTTTTGCTAGTAGTGTATGGAAGTGCTAATTTTGCTAATAGTTTGAGGGTACAGTTTACCATGGTAAGAAGGGCATGGCATCCCAAGCAGGAGGTGGCTAGCCAAATTGCATGGGCAGTCAGAAAGCAGACTCTGCTGGATGCTGGTGCCCATCCCACTTTTGTATTTTCATTCAATCCAGGCTCCCAGTCAATGGAATTATCTTGCCCACATTCAAGGCCTCCCCACCTCAACCCAAACTCCCTCACAGACATGTCCAGATATTTGTTTCCTACATGATTCTAGAACATGCCAAGTTATCAATCAATATTTAATATCACGGTGGCCATTTTTATTTACTTCTCTGAGAATCTTATGTTCATATTATGCAAACATTTCCCCTTGAATGAAATGTCTGCTTGAGACAATGTTAACATCCTCCTAAGTTGCAACTTGAAAATCAACTGTGGCTTTAAGTAAAGGCTTCCCTGACAAAGTTCGCCATGTCCAATCAACTGTTGGCTGTGGAATGTCCGGTATGCTGTAAATATATGTTATGGTGATATTTTATTTGTATTGAAATGTGATTTTATTTGTATGTTAATAAATAAAGTTGCCCAGGGGTCAGAGCTATTAGCAAGCCATAGCGAAGGCTGGGCATTGGTAGTGCATGCCTTTAATCCCAGCACTTGGTAGGCAGAGCTAGGTAGATCTCTGTGTGTTCAAGGATACAGCCAGCATGGAGACACACGCCTTTAATCTCAATACCAACCATAGAAGACCTGGAGGTCTGTACAGACAGGCAGTGACAAGGCAGTCATGTGGTTGGGTTTACAACCAATGAGAAGGCAGAACAGAAACTCTATTAAAAAAAAAAGACAGAGCCGGGCAGTGGTGGCGCACGCCTTTAATCCCAGCACTCGGGAGGCAGAGCCAGGCGGATCTCTGTGAGTTCGAGGCCAGCCTGGACTACCAAGTGAGTTCCAGGAAAGGCGCAAAGCTACACAGAGAAACCCTGTCTCGAAAAACCAAAAAAAAAAAAAAGACAGACACAGGAAGTAGGTCTCTTTCGGAGAGGCAGAACCACCGCGAGAGGAAGGGTAAGGCTCTTAGCTCTGACCTCTTGGCTTTCTTCTTTGCATTGGTTCTGTGTTTCTTATTTAATAAGATGGTTGGTTACATCTACAATATGTTGTAGCTGTGTGGTCGCTACACAAGTGTGTGGGTTCACACAGGTCTGTGGAATGAAGACACAGAGGCATCTTAAGAATAAATCTAGCCTATCATGGCTGCAGGGGGGTCCAGCCTCGAAGAACTGAAGCACTTTTCCCTTTGTCTAGGGCATATTTATTTACTCTTTTTTACAGTTTAGATAGTTAATTGCCATACCTTCAAAGCAACCCAAAAGGAGCTCCCAGAGACCAAATGCCAGGTGCAAATTACTTTATTTCTCAGGTACCTCGGTTTTCCTGGGTTTCCTGAACCAAGTTTTGCATAGGCCTTTGATCCTTGGGGACCCTCTGATCCTTGACTCTCAAATAAGATTCACATGGGGTGATAAGAGAAACAAAGGGTAAGAGAAACAAAAGGTATGGTTGAACAAAGGAAGGATTAGGGCTAGGTGCTGCTCTCTGGAGCCAAGCCAGGAGCTCAGCAGGAATGCCACTACAATATGTTGCTATGATTGATTGATAAATAAAATGCTGATTGGTCAGTAGCCAGGCAGGAAGGATAATGTAGGTGGGACAAGGAGGAGGAGAATGTTGGGAGGTGGAAGGCTGAGTCAGAGAGACGCTGCCAGCTGCTGTCATGAAAAGCAAGATGTAAGGTACCGGTGAGCCACGAGCCACATGGCAACTTATGGACTAATAGATATGGATTAGTTTAAGATATAGGAACTAGATAGCAAGAAGCCTGAGCCATTAGGCTGAACAGTTTAAATAATGTAAGTGTCTGTGTATTTATTTTATAAGTGGCTGCAGGCAGGATTTTTGACAGAATATCACACAACTCTCCAGTTGCAACTGTTTGTTAAATATGTGATACTGCTTGCATGGCTTATCCATGCCTGGTATTTCTATATAAATTCTTCGTTGTTGGGAAGAATGTGTTTGGTCTCACATATGCTGTGATTAAAAAAAGGATTTTTCAAAAAAAATAAGGTAATGATTGAAGAAGGCATCCAATGTTTACCTTATTTTTGGAAAAGTTTTTCTTGACATTTTCTTCTAACAGTTGCAGGAAAAAACGAGAAGCTGTATACTCCGCTGATGGAAATATAAACCAGTCCACTCACTAGAGAAGTCAGTACGAAGGATTCAAAAAATTAAAAATAGATGTTCCATAGGGACAGAGCTCTTCTCCTCTTGAGTATTTAACCAAAGGATTTCAAACCTACAAATCACAGAGACATTGCCACATTAATGTTCATTGAAGCACTATTCACAACAGATAAATTATGGACTCAACCTAGCTAGCGACCAACAGAATAGATGAGGAAAATGTGGTGTGTATGAAAATTGAAAGAAATTAAAGAAAAAGTGTACCATTTGTAGTTTTAAAAAAATGTAACTGGACATTTTTTAAAAAAGGATTTTTCCCTGTGATGATATATTGTGTACCCTAATAAAATTTGTTTGACAACCAGAGGACAGAACAAACCACTAGACTAAACAAAGATGCCAAGCAGTGGTGGCACACACCTTTATTCCTAGCACTCAGGAGGCAGAGATCCATCTGGATCTCTGTGAGTTCAAAACCACCCTGGACTACATGAGATTGACTCAGTCTAGGAGAGAAACAGAGCCAGGCAGTGGTGGCACACACCTTTAATCCCAATACTTGGGAGTTACTTGCCTTTAATTCCAGCACTTGAGCTCTCACACATTTTAATCTCAGTATCTGGGAAGCACACATGCCATTAATCCCAGCACTAGGAAGGAAGGGATGGCTGGGTGGAGAAAGGTATATAAGGCATGAGGAGACAGGAACTAAAGGCTTTTCAGCTGGAGAGCTTCAGAGACATTCAGCGAGAGGATTTGTGGAGTTGGCAAGGTGAGACGTGGCAGTGGCTTGTTCTTTTGTCTCTCTGACTTTTCAGCATTTACCCCAATATTTGCCTCCAGGATTTTTATTAAGAAGACCATTAAGAATTCATGTTACATTTCCTGCTCCCCCTTTGTGTTTTATAGCCTTATTGAGTTGTCCCTTACTAAAAAAAAAAAAAAAAAAAAAAAAAAACTTTTCAAATATGCAGTTCAGTTTAACCATCTCTCCTGCTTTGTTTCAGCATATTCTCATCACCCCGACAACCAAGCTATTCCTATTAGTTTTCACTCCCCCCTATTCTATCATTTTAACTCTAAGTAACTGCTAATCTTTCTGTTTCTACTAAATTTGCCTACTTTGGACATTTAGTAGAAACCTAGTTATATTTGTTAACTGGCTTCTTTTATATAGCACAACACTTTTGAAATTTGTCCATGTTCTAGCATCTGTTAGTATTTCATACATTTCTTATAGAATTATAAACTGATATGAGCAATACAAAAACACTTTGGCAACTCTTTAAAATGTAATAATATACAACATGATCCATCAATTCTACTCTAATGTATATAAACATTTGAAAGGAAAATATTTGTCTATATAAGAATGTGTACAGGAATAGGCTTAGGAATATTATTCATAATAGCCAAAAATGAGAACAGCCCAAATTTATAGTGGCAAAGGCCTTTCTGTATCTACCAAAATAGGCATGTGATTTCTCTTCTTCAGTGCATTTATTAGATGTATTATATCTTTATTTGCATATGTTGAAGCGTCTCTCAAATAAAGTCAACTTGATCATAGTAATGATGTTTTCTATGTGTTGCTGAATTCAACTTGCAAGTATTTTATTGAGAAATTTTATGTCTATGTTTACCAGAAATATTTGTCTATAATTTTCTTTTTTAGTCTGTCTTTATATTTTGGTATCAGAGTAATACTGGTTTCACAAAATATAGTTTAGATGCATTCCTTCTTTTCTCTATTTTATAAAAATATATGACAAAGACTAGTGTTGACACTTTCTTAAAAATCTATAGAATTCTGGGATGGAGAGATGGCTCAGAGGTTAAGAGCACTGACTGCTCTTCCAGAGGTCCTGAGTTCAACTCCCAGAAACCACATGGTGGCTCACAACCATCTGTAATGAGATCTGGTGCCCTCTTCCGGTCATACATGCTGTATGCAAAATAAATAAATAAATCTTTAAAAAAAATCTATAGAATTCTGCAGTGAATCCTTCTGGACCTGGAATTCTTTTAGTTTGGAGATTTTGTATTATTCTTTTATCTCGTTGATTGATATAGATTTGGGTATGTTCTTTACAGGTCTTGTCTGTTTGATGTTCTAAATGCCTCTTAAATCTGGTTGGTCGTATTTCTCCCTAGATCTGGAAGAATCTTACTTTCTCTTCCTTCTCTCCCCACAGCTCTCAGGTTTGATCATTCAGTGGTGTCCATAGGTCTCATGCATTATTGTCTTACTTTCTTATGTTGTTAGTGTCTGAATGTTCTAATTCATACATCTTGTCCTTCACACCTGATGTCCTATCTTCCATTTTATCCATTCTATTGTTAGGGCTTTTGATCTAGTGTTTTTATTTGGTACTGACTTATCATTTCTAAACTCTGAATTCAGTTTTCTTCAGATCCCTATCTCTTTATTGAATTCTTTTTGTGTCTCCTATATACACTTATTTCATTCAGTTGTTTGTATTCTCTTTTAATATAATTAGGGGTTTATCTGCATCCCTTTTTTGTTTCCTTAATTATTCTTACAATTATTTAAATTTTTGGTTGAAATTTTATCTAACTCATTCTCGTTAGGATTCATCACTGTAGAACGGGTATTTTTGAGAGATAATACTGCCTTAATTTTTTTGTGTTAGTTGGATAAAAACAATCTCCTCGCTTTAACTTAACATTTTTATGAAGGATTAACTTAACAAGGATGGTATCCTGAGATGCTGATACTTTGGAGTGGAGGGTGAGTATACACAAAGAGGAGAGGAATTCACAATAGATGAACTGAGAAAGAGATTGAGGGGAGAAAAGGAGATAAAATGCAGAAGTTGGGGTGTGGTTGGTATCCATAGAGTTTAAAAGCTGCCAAAGGTTATAATTAAGAAGTAGAAATTATAGGAGACAGAGAAATAAGGTAGGAATGACAGAGAAAGGATATGTGTTGTGCACAAGAGTAAAGAGAACATGAAAGAATGGGTGCAGAAACATATAGACTGTCATAAAAGCCTGCTGGAATGATATGGAAATGAAGGCTAGACCATTAAGAGATACTGAAGCAAGACTGAACTCATCATTTAATGGAGGAAAGAGCTGGAGGCATAGCTCAGCTGTAGAGCACTTGCCTAGAATGTTCATGGTCCTAGGTTCAATCCCTAGTAACAAAAAAGGATAGGGGGAAGATTATTTTAAACAGACAAAACTAAACAAAAGGTCTTTTTAAGGATTAGTACCTCTTTGGTAAAATGAGCTTGAATTATTTTCCGTAGCAGATTATGTAGGTGCAATTTACAACTCCAACTCAAACCTATTCAACCAGACTTTGTGGAATGTGGTACCCAATAGAGTTTAAACTAACCACCTTTTGGATTCAGTTTTTTGCACAACTGCCAAAGTCCAGCATTTTCATCCTCCGTGTTTACTTTGTCACTCACTGAGGTAGTAATAGGACCCGCTTGGGTGCCCTGGGGGTCACACTTCAGCTTCTGTGACTCCCTGCTGGTCTACCTCTTTCTCCCCATGCTGTTTCCAGCCTTTATTCACACATCCACAGCTCATCTCTCACTGACTGGTTGAACAGTGCTAGTGTGTTTGGGAAGAAAGGAGAGGAGGTCCCCATGGACCGCAGCTGTAGAAGCACAAAGAGTTTCTGCTTCGGGGTCTGTAGCTCTGGCTGCACTGCCTGAATTGGTTTGGCATCTCACCACCAACAGTACGTCCAACCTGTGGTCAGTCCAGGTAACTGTTTTTGCAGTGCAATGTGGGAAGTGCTTTCCAGATTCACACTGACCTGTGCGGGAGACATAGGGCAAAGCTGGGTTCACAACCAACCTCTATCTGCTTCCTTCCAGACATGTCTCCTGACTTAATAAATTCACTTGCTGGGCCTGGAGAGATGGCTCAGTGGTTAAGAGCACTGGCTGCTCTTCCAGAGGTCCTGAGTTCAATTCCCAGCACCCACATGGTGGCTCACCACCATCTATAATGAGATCTGGTGCCCTCTTCTGGCATGTAGGCATACATGCAAGCAGGACACTATACACAATAAATAAATAAATCTTTTTTTTTTTAAAAGGAAAAAAAGAAATTCACTTACAACTATTAGATTATCATTTATTTTCCTGTTTTCTTTCACCAACTCACACCAATGGAACTTATAATCTGCCGTCTTATCTAGAATATTAGATGTCTTGGGGTTTGTTTATTTTATTTTATGTGTATTTTGCCAGCATGTGTGTGTGTATTTATGTCCACCATGAGCACACTTGGTTCCTGTGGAGGTCAGAAGAGGGTGTCCCAAACCCTGAAACTGGAATTACAGAGAGTTGTAAGCCACTCTGTGGATGCTGGGAATCCAACACAAGTCCTCTATAAGTGCAATAAGTGCTCTTAATCACTGCAGCAATGTTCTCACCCCAAGAGTTCTTATTATCTAGAATCAATACAGTTTTGTTTTTCAAAGATTAATTTTTTGATGCAGCTAGAGCTTATTTTGGGAATATGAAACCAGATAACAATTTTTCCTTATTTTCATGATTAACAGTAATATTTATTGAATAATTCTTTTGTCAGTGATTTTAAAAACTGATATAATGGTTTAAATGTGAATCATCCCCAGTAAGGTTCATGGTCTGAACACCTGGACCCCAGATGGTGGTGGCATTTTCAGAGATTGTGGAAAATTGAATGTGGGGCCTATCTGGAAGAATTAAGTCACTGGGTCCATGTCTTTGAAGGTTATACAGAGTCCCAAGTCCCTACTCCCCTTTCTTCCTCCTGAAACCTTTGTGATATAGTGCTCTATTCTGCCATGGCCTTTCTACCACGAGGGCTAAGAACTTGAGAAGCAGCAAGTCAGAATAAATCTTCTTCCTCAAGTTATTTATGCAAGATATTTCAGTTACAGAACTAAAAAGCTAATTCACACAACCATTCATGACAAAGCTTTTCCAAATATATTTAGTGGGTTTTGTTTTTTTGTCTGCGAGTTTTTTGTATTTTGGGGTTTTTTTTTGTTTGTTTGTTTTAGAAATTTCCAGATTTTCATGTATTTCAGTTAAGATACCTTGGTATTGATTAAAAACAATTAGGGGGTATAAAGTAGACAACAGCCATGTACCAAGTGCTAGAATCTCTAGGGTATTCTCTGGGAAGAGATGGAGAATAGCTATCCCATGTGATAGGCAGTGGTAGGAAAACATTGTGTTCTGTAGTAATGAAAGGAAAAGTTTAGGAAGTGGAACAGGAAATCCAGAGGCCATCTGGAAAGCTCATCTGCAATTTGGTGAAAGTGGACCCAAATACAGAGGGGTGGGAATCACGGTTTAAGACAAAAAGAACCTTAGAAATGTTTTATTGTATTTTCAGTAACAGGTAATTTAATGATGGAGGGAGAGAGGGAGGGGTTAAGGGGAGAGGGGATGAAAGGAGAGGGAAAATGAGGCAACTCCATTGGCAGAAGGAGGAGTAGAGGCCAAAGGTAGCCAAAGACAGGGAGATACTAAAAGGCAGTTGCCACTGGACACATCCCTGACAGACTTGCAGTCCACCCAGACAGGAATCTCACATGCCATATGAATACCAGGAAAATCTTTCCCTCCAGGCATTCACCTGAGGAAGTGACAAGGAGCCATTTCAAAAAGATCCCTGATGAGCTGGCCCAATGGTGGCTCCAGAAGCAAAGGTCTCTCCCTGCATAGACCATACTGAGAATCTAGAAAGTGTCAGCGGATGATTCTGTTAAGCACTGCCTTCCAGGATACTTCTAATTAGAAGAGGAAACTGAGTCAGAACCATACGCTGTTCCACATGTAGAATCTGACCTGAGCTGTACCCTGGAGTGAAATTCACTAGTTCTCTGGAAGGGAGGGGCAAACGGTGGCAGGAGCTTCAGTGAGCTGAGATCTAAAGCTTCACGGTAGAGACCTTGTCCATAGACCTACCTCAAACTTAGAGCTATAAATCCCAGCCTGCAACCTAAACCTCTGGTTGCAGGACAAACAACTCAAAGATCAACATAATCAAAATCCCACAAAGGTTTACCTCATCAGAAAGTACCAATCCAAGAAGGAAATATCAGCCAGAGGAGGAAAATCAGGGACATGTAGACAAGCTCTGCGCTTCTGTCCAGACAGGAGACCACAGAAAGAGAGATGCTGCATAGATGCCCACACAGAAACAGTCTCTGAATCTGCTCCCAGAAGAAGACTTCTTACCTGCTCAATCCTACGAATTCCTTCTTTTTCTCAAATGAAAATTTAGACAATCTCAGTTCCACTTAGTAATTTGACGTTCCATTTTTTTATGATTGGCAAATCTATCTACATTACACTTTATACATTTACCATCCTCATTTGGGGTCCAGTCACACAGACAATTTCGAGTCATGAGAAAGGAAAACTGAACTTCCCCTCTTGTTTTGCTACGTGCAGGTTCCCGTCTCTGACCTTTCCACCTGTGGGTAAATGAGGAAAGTCAGCAGGGACTTCTCTTCCACCACTGCCATCTGGATTTGGCAGATGCTCAAAACCGCTCTTGGCTTATGGAACACTGTCATCGGCTCTCTTCATACCCCATGCTTAACAATCTCTTACCTGCAACTCTCTTGTCTACAAAAGGTATCTCTACTCCAGCTGACTGTGTGCAATGCCCTCGACCTCAGGCAACCCTGTCACACTTCCAGCCTTATTAATGAGGGGTCTTCACCTCTTAAGATCATTCTTTTATAGGAAGGCAGTGCAATGTCTCTATCCTTTATATTGCCCACATCAGCCCAAGACGAATACGTTCACATCATCTCCCAGTAGCCGATGTAGTGCTGACAAATCCTGGATGAGAAGTTGACCTTTTCTATGTTTACTCCCATAGGGGAAGTCAACACATCATACCCCGTGGTTTCCCAGGGAACGGGTCCCCCTCATTGGTAACTTCATAGATACATACTAAGATCATCAAGCTGTGTTCCTAAAAATCTCTCTGCCTTCATCTGAGATGGAAGGGTGAGAGCGCCAAAGCCTTATATCCTCAGAGAGGGTGAGGAATTCAAGAACCACAATTCCAACCTCCTGCTTTGTGAAGCGTGGTCATGGTGACCTGACTTTGATGTATCATTTCATACTCCCTTTGTGTTTTAACTGCAACTTCTATTCTAACATCGTGTAACATGTTAAAACTCACTTCAAAGTAAACACTAAACATGTTTCTGCTTAAAATTGTGTTAATAAAAATACTTAGAATAAAGGTAATTTAAAAGCCCAAGACATCGATGTAGAAGAATATAAAATCTCAGTGGTAATAAAATGTGTGAGTGGCTTAAAGTACGCTATATTCTAAAATAAAAAAAAAATACTAAAAAGTGTCATTTTACCAAATATAAGACAGAAAACATGATCTAACAAAACTTGAATTATTTTAAACTTGATATATAACAACATGCATCATGGCAGCACATGATGTATTGTAAAGGCACAAAAACGGAAGAAATGTAAAGGGGAACTTGCCCTGCCAGAGATCAGCGAGCACAATCAGCATGGTACTGGTGTCTAAGACTTAAGAGAGAACACAGCAAGAGGTCCACTCTCTCTGAGAATCCAATCCATGTTAAATTGGTGCTTTCTTTGGTATTACTATTTCACATCATAAATAAAAATGGACAATGGATTGATCCTCCAACGGATAAAACGAGGTTGCACTGCTCTTACATACTAACATAAAATCCAGAATTATTAAATGCAAATATAACACACAATGAATACTTCAGAACCAAATCTTCAAAGCCTCATATACAACCTAAATGTGAGAAAGGGGTCTTTAATCAAAAGAAAGATTCTAGAGCTATAAAAGAAAATGCTCGGATAAATTTTTTTCCTAATTTGAATTGAAAAGGGTATCACATCTAAATAGAAAAACCATGGGTTTGAAGAAACCATTTGTGATACAACAGGTAAATGATTACTCTAACAGGTAAAGAGATCTTGAGAACTGACAGAATAAGATATACTTGAAAGAAACATGAGTAAAGAAGACGAGCAGAAAGGTCACAGGTGACCAGTGTGTGAAAGGGAAAAGGTTCAAAGTCACAGCCAATCAGAAATGAAACTAAAGTACCACCAGACAAACTACCTCCCTTGGGCCGTCAGGAACTCAGAACAAGCGATAACACCTGTTGTTGGAAAGAATCCAAGAAAACAATTACACGTATTGTTTGATGACAGAAATGCGGGTTATCTGACAGGTTTAACTCTGGCGCAGGTCCAAGTGGTTTGGACATAAGAATCTCAGGCCAGTCAAGGTCTCCTTGTGGACTGTCTCTCTGTGTGTGTGATCTCAGATAAACCGATTCTAATGCAGATTTCCCAATAACAAACAACCTAGAATTCTGACTTGGTACCTGGGCTTAGAGGACACCAATCAGACACTAGTGCCAGGTTGATGACAACATAGTAGTGACCGAAATTTGTGCTTCTTATAAGTGTTTACTAATAAAATGGTTCTTCTGCCATTTCTAGCAATGGGCACAGTTGATGGAATGTAAGTTGTTATTTCATCCTGCATGGTGTTACTTCTAACCAACAGGCCACCTTCAAAGCACAATAAATTAGCAAGGACAGATAGTTGCCCTGTGAAATTCATCACTCAAAAGTTGTTGTTTTGTTCCCTGATAGTATAAAAGGAATGTTGAGGGGCTAGAGAGATGGCTCAGCAGTTTGGAGCACCTGCTGCTCTTCCAGAAGATCCAGGTTCAGGTCCCAACATCCACAAGACAGTTTACAGCTATCTGTAACTCCAATTCCACAAGATCTGGTGCCCTCGCTGGCCTTCATGGGTACCAGGCAGTAACACAGTGCACATACATATAGGCAGGCAAAACATTCTAGCATGTAAAATTAAAGTAAATGATCTTTTTCAAAATGTGGACTTCATAACAAACCAAAATGTCTATTACAGACTCTGACAGAACTACCTGGACCACCTTTTAGGGTCCTATTGCTGACTTTCAAGATACCACACAAACTCTAAAACTATACCAGCCATACTGCATAGTTAGGAACCAAGGGTAGACATTTTTATGACAATTCCTAAAACTCTATTAGTTTAGAGACTTTAGGCATCAAAAATATAAAGCTCTCAAGAATCCTCGCAACAGCCCTACTGGGTTGTAATCGACAGCCATCCGCGTCATGTTCTCGTAGAATCACACAAACAGACACGGAGGAGTTAAACTATTACCCAGAGCGACAAGTAGTGGGAGGCACAGTACAGAAAGCAAGATGGACAAAGAGCCTGTTTCCCAGCCAGACACTGTTCCAAGTGCTGGAGCCTCAGCAGAGAACAAAAATGAACAAGTCCATTCTCGAGGACCTTACATGTCAGGGTCTGAGGAGAGAGTCCGGCGAATGTGGGGAAGACGGGCAGTGCTGTGGGAAAACACAAGCAAGCCAACAAAATGTCAAGGAAAGGGAGGAGGAGGGAGGGAGGGAGGGAAGAGGAGGGGGAGAGGAGGAAGGGAGGGGGAGAGACAGGGAGGGAGGGAGGGAGGGAGGGAGGGAGGAAGGAAGGGAGGGAGGGGGAGAGACAGGGAGGGAGGGAGACAGGGAGGGAGGGAGACAGGGAGGGAGGGAGGAGAGGAGGGAGGGAGGAAGGGAGGGAGGGGGAGAGACAGGGAGGGAGGGAGGGAGGGAGGGAATGCCGGGAGAGGATTGGGATGTTAATGACTTACAGCTGTTCTGAGTTTTGTTTTATTGCTGTTGTTATTCGGTTATTTGTTTCAGTGGAAAAACAGAGGATGCTCAGCAAGACACAAGGCAGAATTTCTGTCACAGTTTCAAGTGAGAGAAGACAGGCTCTCGGGACCACACAGAAAGCTGAAGGTAGAGCGTCTGTATCTACGGCGAGACATACGGAGTTATTTCAGTGTTGAAGGCTTCTGCCAGCTGACTAATCTGAATAATTTTGAAGGCTCTTGGACCTTGGGTATGTTCTCTGTTGCCTATACCTGACTCAAGGCAGTAATTTTGAAGGCTCTTAGACATTGAATATGTTCCTGGTTGCCTATACCTGACCTAAGGCAATCTGCCCGAGTGTATGGTAGCCTAGACTCTGAGCATTCTAAAAGGCAGATTTGGCACATGGATGTATTTGGCTGACAAGAAGAGAAACTGGTCTCTCACCAGGTCTTCTGAACTGAGGAAACAGCATTTGTAAGAATCTGCATCACATGGGGAAGGCCGCAAGTAAGCAGATTGGGCAGAGTGGGCGGGGCAGGGCGGGCAGAGTGGGCGGGGTGGGCGGGGCAGGGCGGGCAGAGTGGGCGGGGCAGGCCAGACAGGCCTTCAGAGAAGCGAAGTCTAGGAAAACACTGAGGGTAGAAGAACTAGCTGGCAAGTGAGGAAAATGTTCTCGTACAAGTCAGGTGAGCCACTGGGTCAAAGCCCTGTGAATGCAGATAGCCTACAGCAGAAACTTAAACCCTCCATCACAAATAACGGCAAAAAAAAAAAAAGAAAAGAAAAAAGCACCACAGTATTATTATCAGTGGCTGTGATTTTGTTACCAAGAAAAGTAAGATCTCATTATGATTGCTATAAACTGCTTTAAAATATTTTGTGGCTCCTCACAGTGTGAAATTGCTGTAATTATCACACCTGCTGCTAGACTGTACTTAAATGCATTATTAAAGAAGCATACGTTTTCTCTTATGACAAAATTTGTGTTATACTTAATTATATTTCAAATAAGTACATTCATCTTATAATCTTACATATTTAACTACAAGAATTTAAAAATATTTTTCTAAGGAGAAAATTCCTTAGAGTTCCCAGTGCTTCACAAGACTGCTAAAAGGCCCAACATACAGATGGGTACACACATTCACAGGAATACACATCTGTGTACAAACACATACACATACACCCTAAAGGTGAGAAGTCTGCCATGGGGAATGACCTCACATACTCATTGGAAAGATGGGAGAAGCTAATGCGGAATTATAAAGTCTTGGATAGAAGACCCACCACAGCCAATCTCACAGGAATAAAGACTTTCCTCATCACAACAGTTATGGAATTCCCAGCTGTGAGGGTAGCAAAGAGCACAGAAGGAAGAATTTACATTTGTTTCTACTACATGAAAGGAGAGAGGTTCAAAGCACAATGTTGTATTAGGGTGACCTTTTCAGCATCTGTGGCCATAAGAATCACGCCAGTGTGACCTTCCCGATGAAGGTGGTTTTGAAAGAAAATGGCCCCCAAAGGCAGTGGCCCTATTAGGAGGTGTGGCTTTGTTGGACTGGGTGTGGCCTTGTTGGAGGAAGTGTGTTACTGTGGAAGTGGACTTTGAGGCTTTGAGGTCTCATCCACGCTCAAGCCACACCCAGTGTCTCGGTCCACTTCCTGTTGCCTGTGAGTCAAGATGTGAGAACTCTCAGCTCCCTCTCTAACACCGTGTCTGCCCGCATGCTGCCTTGCTTCCAGCCATGATGATAATGGACTGAACCTCTGAACTGTAAGCTAGCCACCACAACTAAATGTTTTCCTTTATAGGAGTTGCCATGGTCTTGGTGTCTCTTCACAGCAATAGGAACCCTGACTAAGACACCCCATCAGAGAGAATACCGGGTCTTTCTCCTACTTGCTCTGCAATTCATTTCTCAGCCTGTGCAAACTGTACTTTCCTTGCCCAGGAAAGGTGTCCAGAGACATGAGAATGGGAGAAAAAGAGAAGCAAAGACACTGATTTCCCCTCCTTTACACCAGCAGCAGCAGCTACTGCTAGGTCCAGCATCCCTGTACCCATCCTGATGAAGAGTCCCAGTGAGAAGGCACATCCTCACTGGAGGTCCTGACTTCTGGGCTTTTGTCCTCTAGGCTCTCAGTTCTTTGGCTGTCATGCTGATCCTTTCCTTTCCCTCCTTTACAGTTAGGTTCCTGTGTCAAGTTCCTTCCTTTTTAATATGAGTAGCAAGATAAATAGTATTAGCTATTTGAGGTTTGAAAGATGGTTCAGTGAAAGAGCACTGGCTACTTTTCCAAAGGGCCTGGGCTCAATTCCCAGCACTCAGGTAGGGATTCAAAATTTGTAACACCTCAGGAAGTGGTCTCATCCAGTGACTGATAGAAGCAGATGCAGAGATCCATGGCCAAGCCCCAGGTGGAGCTCCAGGAGTCCAATCGGCAAGAGAGAGAGGGGAGGGATTATATGAGCAAGAGATATGGAGACCATGATTGGAAAAAGCACAGGGACAAATAGCCAAACTAGTGGAAACACATGAACTGTGAACTAATAGCTGAGGAGCCCCCATGGAATTGGACTAGGCTCTCTAGATAAGTGAGACAGTTGTTCAGCTTGAACTGTTTGGGAAGCCCCCAGGCAGTGGGACCGGGACCTGTCCTTGGTGCCTGAGCTGGCTTTTTGGAACCTAGGGCCTATGCTGAGACACTTTGCTCAGCCTTGGTGAAGGGAGGATTGGACCTGCCTCAACTGAATGTATCAGGCTGGGCTGACTCCCCAGGGGAGACCCTGCCTTGGATGATGTGGGAAATGGGAGGTTGATTGGGGGGGGGGAGGCTGGGGAGTGGGAGGAGAGAGGACAGGAGAATCCGTGGCTGATATGTAAAATGACTAGAAAATCTCTTATATAAAATTTTTTAAAAAAATTGTAACACCAATCAGCCCTCTTCTGGCTTCCAAGAGCATCAGACACACAGATGGTTCACAGACATACATATAGGCAAAACAACCATGCACATAAAAATAAGTAATTAAAAATTTTAAAATTGGATTAGTAATAACTTTCATTTTTCCCAACACACAAAAAAATAAGCATTCAATGTTATATTACAGTTGTCACATACTCCCAGGCTTCTGTGAGAATTTAGATTTAATATCAAAATGTTGCCCATGTCAGAACAGAATTACAACATAAATGGGGCATTAGTGGTCCTTAGGCAAAGATCCTGTATGTTGGGGGTGGGGGTGGGGGGGGAGGGATGCAATAAAAGACTTAAGAAAGATCCATACGGGAACAGAGAGCAGCACTGTTTGAGTTAGAGGTGAGGTTATATTATATAATATTATATTTTATATTATATTGCATTATATATTAGAAGGACATGTGATTTGAAAATGCAGGTATAAGGAGGATACATACTGACACTGGACAACCAAAGTTTGGTAGATGCATCTGTTAGATATTCTTCATCTGGATTTGGGGTTTGGGCCATGCAGTATATAGACTTCTTTCCTATTTATACATCTATACGTGATTAGGATCGACATGAAATACTCCCCCAGGATTTGAACCCTAAGGAATTGAGATAAAGATAGAGAGGTATGTCCGGTTGTTTGGGATTTGTTTTGCTTCAGTTTTGGTGGGGGGTTTTTTTGGCAGCGGGAGGGGGTGGGTGGGGGGGGTGGGGGGTAGGGGGGTGTGTGGAAATGATTGCGTAATTGGCTCCAGTTGGAGATGTAGAGGGGTAACAAGGCTGAATCCTGACAACGATGCTCACCCAGGGTGAAACTGGCTGTTTGAGCTGCCCATATGGATTGGTTCATTTTCCCCACTGGTTCTTCAGACTCCCTAGTGATTATAGGAGACAATCTACCTCCTTGCTCCGAATTCCATTTCAGGGTTAGGTAGCCATGGGATGGTTCCACAGCATGTACCCAACAAACTTAATACAATTTTATTCCTGTTTTCATGCTATGGCAAATAAAATACGTTATTTCATTATGTTTTATGATTGTTTGCAGACTCTAACTCTTATTAACTCATCATTTTTCAGAGTTTTGTTACATGACAGTATAGGTATACACCAGCACACACACATTTGCACAGGACTAGTACATGAACTTGAGGCCACTGTATGTAACAGGATCTTGTCCCATCGAAATACTCCTGCCTGCAGCTGTAACTCCAGTGGTGGAATACTTATCTAACAGGTACAAAACCCTATGATTAATCCTCAGGACTATTTAAAAAAAAATACACTCCAATAAGTTAACGTTGTAAATCATAGCTAATGATTTTTCTTGTTTTATTGGCAAAATTTTCCTAGAACAATCTCTCATGCCATATTTACTACCTAGAAATGACTTCAAATTTTTTTCAGTACCTTGTTTTCTTTCAGAACTTCAATAGCAATACCAGGAATGTCTTAGAATTATAGTTTCCCCTATGGTATATCCAGTTAGATTTTTTTCCTTTTCTCTTTTACAGTAAAAGTACATAATGTTCTGCAGTAAATTAGCCATGTTATTTTAAATCTTTGTTACATTTCTGCATGGATTAAACTCTTTTTAAATAATACCAAACCAAAAGGGAAACTTCCAGTCAACTGTGTGGAATACACTTGTACACATATAGATGGGTATGTGTGCATGTGTCACTAAGCACTCAACACTTGTGGAGTTTTGAAAATTTTAGCCTTTCTAGAAGAGCCATAGACCATCTAACAATAACCCCAACACCACACATATGACTCCCTCTTTTGAGCTGTTAGTCCAGAGAGTCCAAGAGACTGAGAAAACAGAATAAGCTATTGCTGTTGACCTTGATTACCTCCCAGAGGTGGAAGGCAAGTTCCTATTGCTGAAGGTACCATGAACTTCAGACAGAGAACCCAGAGGACCTGAGCAGGATCTGACCTAAAAGCCTCCTCCCTAAGGACTGGTTTTCATGGTACCAGAAGGTGCCATGCAAGTTTCCAAAGCACAGAAGAAACCAACAGTGCCACCCAACTATGATGCCTATGAGCCACAACAACCACCAGCATGGCGCAATAACCCTAAGGGTGTAATAGTGGCACACGTACCTTGGCAGTAACCAATAGCTCTCTGATTAGACTTAAATCCTTCTCAACAAGAAATAAATCATGCCTGGTACTGGATTTGGGGGTGGGAGTGGAAATAGAATATATTTATATGACAGTCTTTGTAAAGAGTACAAATATTAATAATGAACATCTATCAAAGGCATTTACTTTACCAATGTCGTAGCTATTATCCCAGCCATTAGTATTAAGTAGTATGTTTATCACCTTTTCATTGTTGTAACAAAATATCTGACATAAGTCACTTAAAAAGCAAAACTTTCTGTGTCTCACAGTTTCAAAGACTTCAACCCATGGTCACTTGGCGCCATTATTATGGCTTATGCTGAGTATCATAGTGTAGAAGATGTGGTAGAAGCTTCTCACCTTATAGCAGCCAGATCAGAGAAGAGAGAGCATGATAGGAAGGGTCAGGGACAAGTGCAATCATTCAGAGGCCAGGTCCCATTCCCTAATCTCCACATTGATGGAGTTAGCACCTTCGTGGTCCAGTTACCCCATAAAAGTGCTATATGTTAGAAATCAAACTTTTAGCAGATGGTGGGGGCACTTCATATCTAGAGCACAACAGGTAGAAAGAACAGCGTATGAAAAAGAGCCCTGACGTCCCTTATATATGTGTCTTAATCTCTCTAAACCAGTGTTTTGTTGGGTTGTCTCTATTTTTATCATACTTTTATTACGTGAGTGTGTGTGTGTGTGTGTGTGTGTGTGTGTGTGTGTGTGTGTGTGTTTTACATGTTCAGACATACCAGCATACCATCAAATACCTGTAGAAGTCAGATGACAACCTGCCTGAGTTAGTTATCTCCTTACACCATGTAGGTCCCAGGGATCGAACTCAGGTTGTCAGGCTGGGTGGCAGGTACCTTTATCCACTGAGTCATCTCTCCAGCCCCAGAGCTGCATCAATGGTAGGAACATATTGGTCTGCTTCCTGATCCACTGAATACCAAGGAGCACACACCTGCGCTGCCATAAGCTCTGTCATGATGAAACTGCAGCCCCCTGAAGCCAAGAGCCAAATGAGCCTTTTTTTTCCCTCAGACCCACAGGGATCTGTGTATAAGAACATCTCAGCAGAGTCCCATGAGAAACAGGTTAATTTCGATGGAGCACCTAACAACTACAACCGTCAGTGTTACAACTGTGATTTCCATATCTTTAAAGTGAACTTATATTTAAATATTAGTGTCTTTTAAATCATAGTTTAAAGCACTAAAAGAAGCATCCCCCTAACCTCGGAGATTTAATAAGTGAAAACTCATTGCCATGTGAAACTCCTGGATGAGAAGATTGTTCAAAATATACCAGCTTGGCATTTTCTGTGTATAATCGCTAGGGATTTTGTCACAGGAAA
This sequence comes from Peromyscus californicus insignis, assembly GCF_007827085.1. Lineage (NCBI taxonomy): Eukaryota > Metazoa > Chordata > Mammalia > Rodentia > Cricetidae > Peromyscus > Peromyscus californicus. The sequence continues at coordinate 43,811,932 of NW_026294491.1, read as the reverse complement.
CTATAAACTATATCTGGTCTAGTATAATCAACATAGGTCATGTAACATGCATTGTACAAATATGTGAAGTTTATCATCCTCAGAGCTTCTGTCACAAATTTCAGGTGTTTCATTGTGAATCGGAAGGCTTCAAGGGTGTTCTTTTCTTTTTTGACATGTAAAACTGATTTAGAGTCAAAGCATTTACTTGGAAAAGCCAGAAGATGGCAGTAGTTTCTAAGGCTTGTGCATCCAAAAAGCCCACGGAGCTTGAGAGTGGGTCATGTCTTGCCTCCTTTGCTGGCATAAATGATGAGGTTCCACGTTGCCATCAATTTTCCTAGCTTAATGTAAAATTCTGTTTGTTCTTCACTTTTCTCTGTGAATTAGAGAAATAAAGCCAGTAAGAATTAAATATCTATACAGAATGCTTGAATGATTTAAGATGAGCAAGAACTGACAACAGACATGGTGTCATATTTTACTGATGGATACACTGAACGTTGCATAGCCATTTGGATAGAGCTTGGTTTATTCATGCATGGAGTACCTTTATCCTGGTTCAGATAGGAAAGCCATGTATATTTTTTCTTTCTGTGCAAGCCACCAGTACCTGTAATTGCTAGCTAGCTCTCAGGAAATGCTTATGCTATCTGTTTTAAAGGAAGACCGCACTTTTAAATTACTACTTTTTTATTTCTAAATGATAAAGTTGAACAGCATGGAGTCGTACTCCAAAAAGCTTGTTCAACAATTCAAAGACAAACAATGAAAACAACTATGTATGTGGTTCTCTCATTTAATTGCGTTTGAGCAGGAGTGTAGTGAGAAGAAATTACTTCTATATTACTGAGAAGAAGCTAAGAACAAAGAGAGATTCTACATGTTTACACTCAAATCTAAAAATGAAAGCTTGAGAGACTAGCAGTGCCCATGCATTTTTACAAATGTATCCATCTGCTGCAGGGTACATTAATTTTCCTGGCAAAGTTTAATGGATATTTTAAGACGTGATATGCTACTCAACAACCATGCTTGAAAAACCAGCATTCTGGAATCTTTCAAAACCAGCCGTTTCCAAGGAGGAGAAAATCTATCTACCATCTGCTTGCTTCATTAAAATACATAATAAGGGGGAGGAACAGAATTGGATTTTCACTAGCTTAGTGCTCCCCAATGTCCACTCCACTGTGGTTATTGTATACAGCAGCCTATATAGAAAACAAGTCCCAAGGAAACCTCAACCCCTGTATTTCACCTCTTTTACCTATATGCAAATACAGCAATAAACTTTATTCTTAAAAAACGCTTTAGTTAGAACAAATCAACTTGAAAATACTTAGTATTTTTTGCTGTGGGATGTTCTGTATGGCAAATGTGTTGCTCTGATTGGTCAATAAATAAAACGCTGATTGGCCATTGGCTAGGCAGGAAGTATAGGCGGGACAAGGAGGAGAATAAAGCTGGGAAGTGGAAGGTTGAGTCAGAGAGACACTGCCAGCCACCACGATGAGAAACAGCATGTGAAGATGTCAGTAAGCCACGAGCCATGTGGCAAGGTATAGATTCATAGAAATGGATTAATTTAAGCTGTAAGAACAGTTAGCAAGAAGCCTGCCACGGCCATACAGTTTGTAAGCAATATAAGTCTCTGTGTTTACTTGGTTGGGTCTGAGCGGCTGTGGGACTGGCAGGTGAGAGAGATTTGTCCTGACTGTGGGCCAAGCAGGAAAACTCTAGCTACAATTTTTCTAATATTCTTCCATCAACTGAAGGAGCACTTTTCAAATCCATTGTGAAATCCTGAGATTGGAGAATATCATAACAACAGTTTGTCATGGAAAAGCCAAGATTTCTGTCACAAACCATCAAAGAATATAATTAGTATTAGAGAGTTACAGATATAGAAACATTATTGTCAAGTACTAAATGGAAACTGTTGTTTACAAAATAAACTTTATGAAATCATAGTTATATTTGGACAACTTAATTATGAAGAGCATCTGGTTTGTTGAGGTCATGGTCTTGTGTTTGGCTTTCAGCACTGGTAGGTGATAAATTATCTCAATGTTTGAATGCTTTCCTGTACTAGAAAAATGATGGTTACACCAATCAATTAAATGTAGCAAAATTTTTAGGTACCCACTGGCAGTGGGGGTATAATATCAAAACAGAGTAAGACATAGGGTAGTGGTTTGATTTAATGAGTATGTTTTTTTATAGATTCACATATTTGAGCACATGATCTGCAGTTGGTGGGGAGACTGAGGAGGTGCGGTCTTGTGGAAGAAGTATGTCACTAGAGGTGGCCTTTGAGGGTTTAAAGACTTGTGCTATCTCCAGTTGCTTTCTCTACTCTCTGCTTTCAGGTCAAGACGTGAGCTCCTAGCTTGCTGCTGCCGCCATGCTTGCTACTTTCCCACCTGTTCTTTGCATGGCTTCAGGGTCTTGAAAGAAATTGGAAATAAGAAAAGTTGGGGGTAGGGACTGGAGGCCGAAGCTACCAGAATTTTAGACAAGAGCTGAAGCCTGGGGACAAGACCTAAGGCTTATCTTTAAATGGTCTAAAGAATGGGAATGTCTGGGATGTCTAAAGGCTCCATCTTCCTAATCTGGATTCTATGTGCACTCCTGTTTGATCTACCATATCGCTGTGGAGAATACACAGGCCTCCTAATGATGGGCTGCAGCATCTTTGGTTCATCCTACTGACTCCTGGTGTTCCCCTAGAGGCCCTGTTACACTGTGGGCTCAGAGTTACCAAAAGAGAAAACTTTCCAACTTTAGGTGAATTTTTTAAGGACAGAGTTTCTCCAGAGAGCCCTGACTGTCCTGTAACCTACTGTGGAGACCACCTGGACTCGAACTTACAGAAATCCACCTACTTCAGCTGAGTGCTGAGATTAAAGGCATATGCCACCACATCCAGCAAAGGTGTATTTATTTTTGATAATATAAAATTGTGTTTGGATTTAATCCCAACTGTGCATGATGACAGGTACTATATTCCAACTTGTTCACTGAGAATAAATACCATACTGTTTCCTTTCAATGGGTTGCCCACAATTTTTCTTTAAGGTATCCCAGAAGATGCGACATCTCTTGAGAAGGAAGTAACAGGTAATCAAGATGCCTCTTCCTTCTACCCAGCTACCCTAGTCAATAAAAGCAGATCCTAGGAACATCCTTCACCCCGGGAAAACTGCCTAACAGACAGGAGGGAGTTCAACATCCCCCTTCCTGTTTCCTGTGGGCCTTTAGGGTAGACAAATAAAAACTGATTCAGCCCTTAAAATGTGTGTGTGTGTGTGTGTGTGTGTGTGTGTGTGTGTGTGTGTGTGTTGTGTTGTGTGTATGTTCTGTTGTGTGTGTTGTATGTGCATGTGTGTGTGTGTGTGTGTGTGTGTGTGTGTGTGTGTGTGTGTACATATATATGGGGAAGTTGGATATAAGATTTGAAGAAGGATAAAAAGAGAGGAGAGGATAACAGCACTCTTCAGTTAGACTCCATTTTGAAAACACCACTCCTTGGATTTCTATTTCACCCTTTCCAGTCTACAGCAATCTCCCTACAATTTCAGGCCTTCCAAATCCGTGCTTGCTTTGACTGGCAGGAATCCCAGCAGAGTAGGAGTGAGCTCTTCTTCTAGGCAATCATTTCAGCTTCAAGTGCTGATCACTCACAATACAGGGGTGGAAAGTGGTGGGCTTCCTTTCCCTGTTTTAAGTTTCCTAGCCTTCGCCTGTGGTTTTGTCTCATGTACGTGTTCAGAGAGCAGCACAGTATGTTCCAAAGGTGAGTCAAGTCCGGCTCCTGTTTACAAAACTCTAGAGCAAATCCTGTGACTGCCAGCAATTTTCTTTTTTTCTATTTTTAAAACTAAGTCTCAAGATACAAGGATTTGCTTTTAAAGTAAATTCTTTATTATGTTTTTTTAAGGTATGTTAGTGAAAGGAATCCACGGGGGACCTGAAAACACCACATTTCCTTTGTTCCCCCCTTCCAATTTCCTACTGAGTCACTTGAGTTGCTCAACCTGAAGGACACTTAAGTATAATTACTGCGGCGGCGAACAGTCTCCCCAGACGCAGCAGTGACACCGGCCCTCCTTTCACAAGTGCACACACAGGTTCGTTCTGTTTGCTTCGGGTTTTTCCACAGCTATTAACATGACTCAGCTGGGTTCAGTGGCAGGGATGCCCTTGGATGAGCTGCAGTCCGGGCTTCTGTGTGGATTCCAGACATCAGCTTCGATTATTAATTCCCCTTGAAGTTTCAGCTGGCAACCACCCGCTCAGCACTACAAAATAATTCGGTATTTTAAACAAGAGAGAAGGGCCTTAGTGAAATTAGCTGAGCCTCGGAGCTTCTGTGGCTTGCCTTGCTCTTTTAGGAGTACTTGAGAGGTTCTTCTGGGACACTCTAATGGGCTATGCATTTTAAAAGATATGTGTCCTCTTACAGGACCTCCTGATTTCTACTTCCAGCAGACTCCTTGTGGTCCAAGATAATCAGCAGTCCCTTGGCCCTTTCTCAATGCAGTTAACACTGCAGCTAACTTTCAGTCAATAGTAAGAGTTCCTGCAGGCAAACATGAGGGCTAAGAGTGACCTAGCAATAGGGAAATGAATTTACTGACATCTTCTCTCTGTTTCCATAGACAAGGAGAAAAAGGGCTGTTGCAGAATATTTGTGTAACTATGCAAATATGTGCTGCATTTGTTTAACTATGTAAAGATGTGTTGCATTTGGTTAACTATGTAAAGATGTGCTGCATTTGGTTAACTATGTAAAGATGTGTTGCATTTGGTTGTGTTGCAGAATTTTCAACGAAGTAAAGATGTGTTGCACTTGTTTAATTATGTAAAAGTGTGTTGCTGTTTCACTTTGCCCGCCTAAGGCACCTGATGGGTCTAATAAAAAGCTGAATGGCCAATAGTGAGAGAGGAGGTGTAAGTGGAACTTCGGGGCAGGGAGAGTAAGGAGGAGGAGGAATTTAGGCTCAAAAAAGAAAGAAAAGGGGATGACAGGGAGATGCCAGGGGCCGGCCAGCTAGGAGGAAGCAGGAAAGTAGGACGTACAGAATGAAAGAAAGGTAAAAAGCCCAGAGGCAAAACGTAGATGAAGAGAAACAGGTTAAATTATGTTAAAAGAGGTAGTGAGACAAGCCTAAACTGAGGCTGAGCATTCATAATTAATAAGTCTCCATGTCTAGTTGGAGACCCAAAGAAAAATGCCAACCACAAAGGACATTCTCCAGGAGAACATCATCTCCAAGAATATTTTGAAATTTGGATATTTTAAACATCTTTATAGAGAAAATCATCCCTAATTTAAGGAACAAGAAATTAAGAAAGCACTCAGCCCATAATAATAAAGGACTCTGGAGCTCCAGGCTTGGTGAGAAATTGACTGTCACATTTGTCTTTCCTAAGTAGAAGTCAGGCTTGCGTGTGTTAGGCCAAAGAAAAGTGAATCTGACTGCAATGTAGCTAACCACTTACCTTCCCTGAACTCTGTGCTCTCGTCTGAGATGATGGATATTATGCCAGAAAAAAACCTTTCAACTACCCACCAGCCACTTTGTGGTGCTGGAGAAATGAGACCCTCCGAGGTTTTCATTTCTTCTCCTTTGTTTCTACTCAGTGACTATCTCCTAAGAAGGACCATTCTTTTTGGAGTTAGCACACACCAAAGAAAAGCCTGCATCCCAACGCCATACGGTGTGCCGGCCTCCCATCACTTCTGTGAGGATGGTAAACACGCCCTCATGTACAATGCTGTTCATCTTGCCTCCAAAATGTATTAAATCTCCCCTCTATCTCTTTATCAAAACCTTGCTCACAGGCCTCCAGGCTGATTTTCCTGCTTGTGATGCATTTTCCACACGGCAGTCAGAGGTAATTTCTTTTTAAAGTTTGAGAGCGTGTCTGGACCTGGTCTTAGACCTGTGGTCTTACTGCTCTTGAATGAAACCCAAGCCTCCTGACCATATTCCCAAAGGCAGCCTGGACCCGACCTGACTCTAGCACTGACTGTGGGCGTCTGACCCTTCTGTTGCTGGGCTTCTCCTCTACGGTGCTCTTTTCCATGCTAGACTCGGTGCTTTCCTCACCGGGAGCTTCCGGTGTGCTCTTCTCTTTCCCCTGGCTTGACCGGAAATGATGGTCAGCATTTTCAAGAAAGGAGGCTGCAGAGTCAATGTGCTGTAGACTTGAATCCAGTCTCTGACACTTAGAAACTCTGTGCCTGGTGCCTCGGTGACTCTGTGTCTCCCTTACCCATCGAATGGGTCCCATAAGCATGTATTCACTAGTAGAATTGAGAGGATAGACGGAATGAATGCACGAAGAGCACTTAAAATACCTCTGGGCTCCATAAAACACTGTAGCCTGCGTCTTAAGAGGTTTGCCCCAGCTGGCCTAGCTACGTTATGTCTCATGCCATCCCTTCAAACTTAGCCTCTGCCTCAGCTTCTTATTTCTTTCTTTCGTTGCCCTAACCTCAATTTATAATTCCTTCGGTAATTTTTATAGTGCTGTTTGTTATCTGTCTTCACCATTCGAGTGGGAGCCCTATACGGATAGAAACCTCAGCAGTCCTATTCAGCGTGGTGTCCCCACCTTAACACGGTGCCCGCAGCATGTTGAATAGTGTGGGGATGAATAAAAGAACCACAATAAGAACAAACACTTGTGTGGTGTGTAAGTCAGCCGCACAGCTGCACAGCTGCACAGCTGCACAGAGGTTCGAGAAGTGGCCATTCCTGGATCCCCCGGTGCTAACGCTTACGTCAGTCATTAGGATCCTAGACAGCACCAGAGGCCGGGAAGGGAAGAAGGAGGGAAATTCTCCACCACTGACTGTTCCTCTGCACATATGCTCATCCATTATGTCCTTCTCAATATCCCAAAGAACTAGCAATCACAAAATGTAAATACCACTTCAGCCTCGGGGTCTGTTTTGTCTCACAGATTCTTGAAGATTTGTAGAGGGGCACCAGAGTGACTGTTTAGGATTTTAAACTTCTCAAAACAAACAAACAAAACCTATACTCATATTTGTAGGTTTATAATGTAGTTAGATAAAGGCAGACATGGTGAAACACGAGAACTCCAAGTCATACAGTTCCTCACTGCGCCACCTGAGGGCACAAGAACACCAGCTAAGAGAGACACCTGCCCGAAAAGCTTCGTAACCTTTTCTCCAGGTATCCCTTTTCTTATCCACATCAGAACTATGTGACAGAACTTGATAAAACACGAACTCAATGGCTCTTCTGAATCAAAAATTGAATTTTATCAGGCACCTCCAGTACTTTCCATGCAGCTAATGTTTGAAAACCTCCAGGGACCTCTCATGGGAGTTGACTGAAGGGTATAATTTCTGCACATTGTCTCTGCTGCAGAGACGATTCATCAGATTATGCAACATAAAGATACTAATTAGAAAATCGCATTCCTTTAAAATATACTGAGATTAACATTCATAGTGCAATTTGCGGCTGTCGATTCTGAATCAGAGTCGGGTGCGAGTCTAGGTCTTACAACGCTGTGGAGTGCCACATCCAGGCACTCACTGTGGGGCAGGCGGACTGTTCAGTCACCTGCATACTTTTTCCTGATTAAATCACCGTTCCACGGTCTGCATTAGTCTTTTCCACGTGCATAGGTGCACAAAGCCGCAATTTGTGTAATAACTTGAACTATAAACAGCTGCCAGTGTCTGATTTAAAAATAAAAGCCCTAGCTCTTTATTCCCCAGCACCGATGATACCCTTTCCGGGGTTCTCGGGGAACTGATTTTGCCCAGCTTCAGTCTCACTAGCTCTAGAAAGCCATTCTGTCAAAGATGCCACTGGAAATGTCTCTCTCAAGTTCTGTGTTAACCTAGTCCAGTGCCCTTCCTGTGTTTCTAACGTCCTTGGCATTTCCTTCCTTCCTTATCGTGGTCTCCCTATACCTCTACCCTAGTCTCCTACATTCTACGCCTAATAATTTGGCTCTTTGAGAAACTACCTGTATATGTTCTGCTGTGGTCCGCAAGTGAGCACACTGTTCCCCACTCCCGCATCTCTTCTGGTGTTCATTGGCATGGAACCATTTCATTTCAGCCAGGTGCCCAAAGGCCACCTGGATTCTCCCTCTTGATCATTCTGACACATACTCACTGAGTCCCAGATCTTCATAACTGTGAACAAGACCACAGAGGCCACTGCCTTCCCTCTGCCCCACACCCTCACCTTGTTCTTTCAAATCCTGGGATCTGCCCGTTTGACCCCCAGTGCTTTTTGTACATTCTTTCCGTTTTCATTGCTCCTGGCCTGACTGCCACAGTGGCTACAAGATCCTCCTGTCCCGTATCCCTGCTCAGTCATGCCCCTTGTCTCCTCTGTCTTCCACGGTTGCTCCAGCCCCCCGAACCTCACACACTTCATTTAAGTGCTCCAGGGCACTTCTATCCTTTAAGCCTCAGTTCAAAATACTGTTCGTCCTCTTTTGAAGTCTTTAGTACGTCAGAAATTTTTAGTAATTAATCTCAAAGCAACTCGTTGGTAAACATTACCATATTTTACTAAAATAACTGTTGGAATCCCTTTGAGCACAAAAAATTGCTGTCTTTCATTTTAATGTCAACCGCAGCTCCCTACTCAACCATTTTTAAAGTAATGAATACAAAAATTCATGATCCTTGTTATAGTAAAACTTAAGTCATATGTTTAGGGAGAGGAGATGTATGTTTTTAAAATCATGTTAACAACACTAAACCAGAGTTCAGGAGCCATGTCCTGTTTATACAGCATCTGCTGCAGCAAGTGACGTATCAGAGACTTGAATGCTGTTGAATTAAAAATGGATGCACAAAGGATAGGAAATAGGGAACTCAAAAAACATGAACCTCATCCACTTCTAACAGCCAGAGAATGTGCCCCCTTTAGCGTTTTCCATCTTTACTTCTCTCCCACCCCAGACTCAACTTGTCCACACCCTAACAGTGTTTATAGGCAATCAGCGTATTCTGGGACCTCCATCACCCTATCCATCCTGCCTCTGCAGCCTTCTCTTGCCTGGAAGGCCTGCCTAGACACCTTCTCTCCTAATACAACCCTCTATGCAGTGCTCTCTGGTGAATTCAGCCCCTCTTTATACACTGTACATGCATAAAGCCTATGTGCCATTGCGGTTTTTACACCATAATGTGAGATCATTCATAATCACTACTTTGAATCCTAGGAAGGTTCCATTGGAGTGGCAAAATTTCATGATCTTGTCCCTCAGAAAGATTAATTTGAAAGTGCTTTCAGATGAACCTTGCTCCAGTTTCTTTCTTATCCCTAGCTACAGCATTCACAAGCTAGATACTATAAAAGAAATCAATATTGCATGTTTATTGATTCTTTCACAACTGGAAGGCTTTTTGTACACAGAGGCAATCCTGGTTAGCTAATAAGATTGTGTGGGCATAGATTGATCTGGATCAGAGTGGAGTTAGGGGGAAGGGAGGCAGCTATCCCTGTTTACCTCTTTGGGAAGTAAGTTGAAATCTGACCTGTAACCTGCTTTTGAAAATTCAATACACTGGTGGAATTTTTCAGAAAAAAAAAAATACATGACTTCCTGGAAATTTGAGCTATGTATGTAAGTGGTTTGTGCGAGTAGCTTTCCATCAGTCACCAGCATGTAGATGTCCCATATTGCAGTAATTACGAAAGGTTGCTTCATATTTCATGCTGAATAAGTTCTTATTTGCTACAAGCCTTCAGTTATTAACTGTAACAGAAATGAGAGCACATAAATAGAGCTTGATGTTTTTCCATGGGGGGAAAATGAAATAGATGTCATTGACAGTGCGAAAAATAATAATAAAAAGAAAGAAAAATGATGTGGGGAGTATCATAAAAAGCAATCAGCCAAGTCTGTCATATCAAGAACTCTGGTACAAATTGGGCAGAAAGAAGGTCCTTGACGGATGAGCAGTCAGATGGCAGCCATGACCTCTCTGCGTGGCCATATTCAATTTTTGCCAGAGATGAATGTTCATTATTTTCTTGTGTAATCATAGCAAGATGTCTGGAAAGCATGGGGATTTTTCCCTCTCACAATCTCAAGTTATTGAGCTTGGTTTTTCTGGAATTAAACAACCTGGAATATGCTAAGTTATACCAATTTTAAAAGAAGTTAAACTAATTCACCTTTCCTGCCTGTTTTTCATATCTATACGAGAAATGCATGGAAAGCGTGCCTTGGGGCTGACCTCAGTCTCATAGGGGACTGACATGAGGCTAACAGGAGAGACCAAATACAAATTCTGCAAGCCCACGCTTCCTAGGTTGGTTCTATAATGCCAGTAAACACAAGTGGGTCCATCCTGTGGAAATCAAGTACATCCACAAGCGGGAGCTTTCAACCTTTATTTCCATGGCCTCCTCGATGACAGCAAAAAGATTTGGATTTGCCTATCACTCGAGAGTTGTAACATTGGGGCCACATGTAGCCATAGGGAAAGCATCTACCACATTCTTAGGCACTCTGAGCTGAGTGTTGCATTTGCTGTTGCCGTCAACCTTGCCACATCCTCAGTTCTTTAGCACAGCTGTAAATCAGGTCACTGTCTTGTTTTCACCATAGCAACAGCCAGTGTGCGTTACAGACATTTTAATAATTTAATTCCATAAGGCAAACATTCTGTGGTATCCCTTGCACGCAAGGACAAATGGAGGAACAACCTAGTCAAGGCTGGGCACAGCTCCAATGCTTTCAAAACCTTCCATTGTTCATCACTGAATGGTGATATCACAAAACAGGAAATTTAAAGTTAGCCAGTGTTATCAGAATCTACACAATCCTTAAGACAGACAAAGATTGCTCCTTAAGAGTTAATCTCAGGAGCTAGAGAGATGGCTCAGTGGTTAAGAGCACTGGCTGCTCTTCCAAAGGACCCGGGTTCAATACTCAGCACCCACATGGCAGCTCACAACTGTCAATAACTACACTTCCAGGGGATCCAACACCCTCATGCAGACATGAATTCAGACAAAACACAAATGCACATGAAATAAAAACTAAATTAAATCTTTAAAAGAAGAAAGGGGGGGAAAAAAGCTGGGCGGTGGTGGTGCACACCTTTAATCCCAGCACTTGGGAGGCAGAGGCAGGTGGATGTCTGTGAGCTCAAGGCCAGCCTGGTCTACAGAGTGAATTCTAGGACAGCTAGGGCTACACAGAGAAACTGTGTCTCAGAAAAAACGGGGGGGGGGGGGGGGGGGGGGGGGGGGAAGTTAATATCAAATCTCCAGGAATCCTAATTTGAGTTCAGCATCATGTAACATGAATACGTTCTGTGTCCTTTTAGTGTAATACAAGGAAAAATTGATGAAAATGTAGTTTTGTTCTTTCAGGAACTGAAAACCTTTACAAGCATTAGTAGTATATCCAATATGGCCACAAAGGGTCTGCATTGCTGGGAATAAACAAGCCCTCAAAGGCAAAGCCTCCACAGTAATGAAGAGCCCTTCACATCCCAGCAGCATCTGAAGCTCCTCCTCTTCTCTTCAACCATAGCAGGAAAAGAGGAGGTGGGGAGAGGAACATTGGTCACAATGTCTAAGTCCATTTGGCAATGTCTTTTTAAAATTCTGACGAAAAGTTGTTGTCATCGCCATTTTTTGAAAGAGGGAAATAAAAAGAAGTGATAAGCCAGAAATCAAATTAGCAAAGAAATAGAAATAAAATACTCCCCTCCTTGTGCTACTTGGAGTTACACTTAACTCGCAAACCACAGCTTCTATTTAGAGAGATAATAAATTTGATCCAATACCTGCAAATGTTTGATCCCATTAGGAACACAGTTTGAGAATGTAACAAGTCATATTCATTCTTTCTCTATTTCATTGTGTTTGGTTGGTTGGGTTGGATTGCTTGTTTTTGAGATAGCATCTCACTCTCTACCCAGGCTAACCTGGAACTAACTGTATAGCCTGAACTTGACCTCACACTAACAGAAATTCTTCTGCCTCATACTCCTGCATGTTGGGAGATAGACATCAGCCACAACACTAGATAATTGCTTGGTTGCTTGGGGTTTTTTGTTTGTTTGTTTGTTTGTTTGGAGTTTTTTGGTTGGTTGGTTATTGTTGCTTTGAAATATGGTCTTATGTAGTCCAGGTTAGTGTCAAACTCAATATGTAGCCAAGAATGACCTTAAACTCTTCCCGATTCTCCTGCCTCCACCTTCTGAGAATTGGTGTTACATACAGACACCAGCACACTCAGTTCTGCTTTCCTTCAAAATTAAATACTTCAGAAATTTTGTTGTAATCAAAAGACTGCTAATCAGCTGAATGAAAAAATCATGTTTCTGTGAGTTTCAAAGCCACAGCACTAACCTTTGGACGAACTGGAGAGAGTTGAAATGTAAATGGACTCTCCAGCACTAGCTAAATAAGTATTCCTAGTCTCAGTATGCCTCCACAGAACCATCCAAGGAATAGTCCTCTCAATTATTCTGATCCCTTATAGGGGCACAGAAGAGTCCATTGGTGTCCTTTTGAAGAACAGTAGCTGTGATTTCTGGAGAATGGACTCACATGCATATATGGTGCTTTGATTTGCAGCAAACATCAGACCCAGATCAGTGGGAGAAACCAATGAACAGTGTAGTGTGTTCAGGAACTCTCCCATGCAAAGGCTCGAGTTACTCCTTTATACATCAGTCTTACTCTTGTTTTTCATTCACAGCTGAACCCATGGCTCCCACCACAAGCTGCTCTTCTCGGGCCTGCTGTCCAATAAAATTTATCAGATCATTTATTATTTATTTATTTATGGTTTTGTTTGTTCGTTTTTCAACAGGGTTTCTCTGTGTAGCCCTGGCTGTCCTGGGAACTCACTTTGTAGACCAGACTGGCCTTGAACTCACAGAAATCCACCTGCCTCTACCTCCCCGAGTGCTGGGATGAAAGACATGCACCACCACCATCCAGCCTTATCAGACCGTTTCTAAACACTGTTGCTTCTTTTGCATATTTCCCAAGTCCCACTGGATCCTGTTAAATTACCGTAAGGCAGGGAAGGTTGCTACATACTGCTCTGTTTTCATTTTTTCTTCAGACCAGTCTATCTATCTGCACCATCTCTCTGCTGCCTCCGCCATCTTTCATGCTTGCTGTACTTTCCTCCGCTGCCAGTTAAATGAGGAGCAGAGCTACCAAGGTCCAGCCAGCTTGGAGAGCCACTGATATAAACACAAAACCTTTATGTTTAAAATCCAGCCACAAGCCTGGCCTGCAGCACATGCCAGCAATCCCAGACTAAGGAGGCTGAGGAACGGGGATTGTGAATTGAAGGCAAACCTGAGCTGCATAGCAAGTTCCAAGCCAGCCTGTATTATGAGACCCTATCTTAGAACGAAACACTATCCCTTCTAAAACCAAACCAAACAAACAATAAACAGATGAAAAAAATCCCTCCAAGACTCCTTTAGATATGTGTAGTGATTTGCGTGTGGTGAAAATTTTGGTTTTTATTTCTTGGTAAGGTGTTGTGTTTGCAGGATCTCTCACCATCAGTACCACTCCCCTCTTACATCAGACCCTTCCAAGACACATCAAGAAACAACTTAGAAAGTCCTGGTAACACCTCCCAGCCTCTTTACTCATCTCTATGTGCACATGCCTAGAGCATCCTTTATCATGATTCCATTTTTTAATCAATACTCCTCCTTCCTAGCCTAGATAAAGACATTATTTTCTTTGTGAATCAGCTACCTGCCCACTGGGATGCTGGAAAACCACATTATCTCAACTTCTTCACCCATAGGCTTTCCTCAAACAATCCGATTAGGAGCCGCTGTATCAACACTAACTGAACATGCTTCACCACAGAACACACACTTGGAAGCTCTCTGCTTAACGATCTCTGTGGCACTGAGTTATGATTTTCTTCCCAGCCACAGACCCAATGCTTTTCCTGCTCACTCTAAATGGCATTAGTCAGCACCTAGATCTTGTTAGCCTCAACCACTGTTGCCACAGCGTCATCACCCCCTGTTGTTCCCTCTTCCCCTTCGGCCACTTGCGCGACATAATCTCCCTAAATTCTTCTTTCTTAGCTCTAACTCTGAAGTCATGTCTAACAAGCATCCTTGCCTTGCCTGGAAATCTTCCTAAGCCTGGTTTCATTAAGATTCACTGTGAATTTGTGTTCTGCATCCCAAATGAGCTTAGTTCCAAGTCTTTTCATGAAAAAAAAAAAAAAAAAAAAAAAAGCCTCTTGTCATGTAAACCTCCAGACATCTCTATAAAAACAATAAAGATGTAGAATAGCTCTTCTTTGCTTCGCGAGCTGGCAACATAAATACAGGAACTGCCAGGAATTCCCCCAAAGTTGCCCATAAAATAATGTTCTAATAGAACAAGTGATTGAGAATGAAATTACTTAAGGCATTAGAAGTTGTTTGAATGGCATTGCTTATATTGTGATGTCTGTTAGATCAAGACATTCCCATTACGGAAAACAGCAGATGGTTAACTGGGGAGGTGGATAAGTCCATTTTCCCCAGAGATGTAGCCACTGGTATGTTACGTTGCCCAGAGGAAAAGTGTTCACGGGAGTGGAAGGGGGGTATTTCCCAACTCTCTTTCTCCCATTTGTCATCCTTTCACTATGAGTAAGTAGATGATACAGAGAAGTAAGAAAGGAATTGCGGGGCTTCTTCCTTCATCAAGCAAGTTTTCTAAACTAACCCTACCTCCAGAGGGAAGCACTGACTCCTTACTCTACTAATATCAATCATATTGGTAGACACTGGTAATTCCAACACTTGGGAGGGAAAGCCTCAGCTCTATAGAAAGTTAAAGGCTAACCTGAATTACAACACTAACCTCTCCACCCAACCTGGTCCTGTACATCTTGCACCCAGGCCCAGCCAGGTGGGTCCCCTGATCCTCCCTTCCATGTACTAAATCCTCAAGATTTAGCCCAAGACCCATGATCCAGTGTCACAGCTTGGTCTGGTCAGCCCTGTCCATACCACCTCCACTGCTGTGGGATGTTCTGTATGGCAAATGTGTTGCTAATTAGTCAATAAATAAAACACTGATTGGCCATTGGCTAGGCAGGAAGTGTAGGCGGGACAAGGAGGAGAATAAAGCTGGGAAGTGGAAGGCTGAGTCAGAGAGACACTGCCAGCCGCCACGATGAGAAACAGCATATGAAGATGCCGGTAAGCCACGAGCCATGTGGCAAGGTATAGATTTATAGAAATGGATTAATTTAAGCTGTAAGAACAGTTAGCAAGAAGCCTGCCATGGCCATACAGTTTGAAAGCAATATAAGTCTCTGTGTTTACTTGGTCGGGTCTGAGCGGCCATGGGACTAGCAGGTGAGAGAGATTTGCCCTGACTGTGGGCCAGGCAGGAAAACTCAAGCTACACTTCACTATCCAAGTGGGACTAAGAAGCATTCCCATGCACCAGCACAGACTCCACTCCTATCGCCTCACATCACCGCTCCCCTGCAACATGCAACTTCCAGGCTCAGCCAGGCCCTGCACTTATTGTGCAGAGATTCAGTCTGGTGAGTCTATAAGATCTTCCCTTCTGCAGACCCCCCTCAATCCCCAGATCCTAGATCCCACAACCAGAGCCCCAGCCTACTCTAGTCAGCCTCGGACATACCACCCCCAACCCCAGGCTTGAAAAAAATGCGCAACCTGCATGACAATCCAGCCCCTGTGTCCATATGAACCCCAGGGTACAGAATTCAAAAGAATAATCATAAAATACATTGAAGTATTGAAGGAGTTTAAAGAAGACACAGAAGCAGTTCAATGAACTTAAAGAGAATAAACACCTGAGTGATTCCCAAGAAAACATAAGCATAAAGTAGATAGAAATGATGCGGTCAACCCAGATTTGAAAATGGAATTCACTAAAGAGACAGAAACACTGAAGAAGAGCCAAGCTGAAATAAGGATTCCTTGAAAAGCCCAGTAAACCCATAGAAAACTCAAGCGAAAACCTTACAAGGTGAATGAATAAAACAAAAGGTGATTTATCAGGTCTCAAATATAAAATAGAGGAATTAGACCCCCAAGCAAAGATATGTTAAGAAAACTAAAAGCATGGGAAAGGAGCATGCAGGAACTGCGGCACAATGACCTGATGAAAAGACTAAATCTTCACATTATAGGCATAGATGAGGGATAAGAATCCTAAGTCAATGGCGCGGACCAGATCTTCAACACGATCATAGAAGAAAACTTCCTCGAGGCTAAGGAAAGACACACCCACACAGATAGGAGATGCACAAAGAAATCCAAGTAGACAAGGCCAGAAACGAAATTCCCCACATTATACTATATTAAAACACTAAATACACAAAACAAAGAAAAAGTATTAAAATCTGAAGGAGAAAAACACACAAGTCACATGCAAAGGAAAACCCAGAAAGCCAGGAGAGCCTAGAGCGAGGCACTCCAAGTTCTAAAAGACCACGACTGCTGACCTAGACTCCTCAGCATATCTATCTGCCATGCTGAAAGGAGAAAGAAAAACTTTTCATGACCCAAGCAAGCTGATATAATTCATATCCAGAAAACCAGCCGTGGTGCTTTGAAAGAAATGGCCCCCATAGGGAGTGGCACTATTAGGAGGTGTGGCTTTTGTTGGAGTGGGTGTGGCCTTGTTGGAGGAAGTGTGTCACTGGGGGATGGGGTTTTGAGTTCTCCTATGCTCAAGATACACCCAGTTTGGACACAGAGTGCTTCTGCTTCCTGTAGATCAAGATGTAGAACTCTAAGCTCCTTCTCCAGCGCTATGTCTGCCTACATGCCACCCATCATGAGAGTAATGGACTAAACCTCTGAACTGCAAGCCAGCCCCAATTAAATGTTTTCCTTTTATAAGAATTGTTGTGGTCACTGTGTCTCTTCATAGCAAGATAAACCGTAAGACACCAACCTTAAACAGAATACAGAAAGTAACACTTCAAACAAAAGAAAGGAATTAGCATAGCCAAAAGAAAGTAGAAAGAAAACACACAAAGCTACAATTAACTGAAACAAATAGTGTGACTCACAGCACAAACAGCTAAAAAAAGGAGGGGACAATAAAATGACTACAATTAACACACACCTTTGAAGAGTAACTTTAAATATTCATGACCTCAATTTTCTAATCAAAGTGCGCACGTGCGGGTGGCGGGCACACACACACACACACACACACACACCTGACTTCTCCTGAAATCCAAGCCCCCAATTTTTATCCCAGCTCTGTAGCAAGAAACCTACTGTGCTCTCCCTTTCCTCTCTGACCCCATCCCTAAGGGATCACAAGGACCTCTCCTCCAACTTTCCTTCTTCCAACTCATCTCAGTATCCCAGCCTGCAAATCTAGCAGGAATACCCTGTGAACACACAAGATGAGGAGGCCAGGAAAACAGGCAACACACAGCCATCACACTCTAAAAACCCAAGGAGGAAACAGAAACCAAGGAATAAAACACCCACCCAACAAAGATGAATCCAGAAATCAGCACCTAGACCTACAGTTACCTCAAACCCAAGTGCCTAGGTACCAGCATAAAAACACAATCAATAACAGCCGGGGCACCATGTCTCCACTAGAGCCCAGCTAGCCTACTGCTGAAGGCCATGAATATTCCAACATAGCTGAAGCAAAAGAAAAAGACCTTAAAACCAACTACATGAAAATGATAGAGCTCTTTAAAGATAAAATGAATTAAATCCCTTAAAGCAATCTAGGAAAACACACACCAACAGTCAAATGAAACCAATAAAACTGTCTAAGACTTGAAAATGGAAATAGAATCAATTTTAAAAAAAAAACAAAAATAGAGAGAATTCTGGAAATGAAAATTTAGGAATTCAAACGGGAACTACAGAAGAAAGCTTCAACTTTTCTTGTGTTTTCATGTATTTTCTTGTGTTTTCATAGGATACAAGACATGGAAGATAGAATCTCAGGCATTGAAGATAAGATAGAAGAAATAGATACATTGGCCAAAGAAAATGTTAAATCTGAAAAACTACTGACATAAAACATCCAGGAAACCTGGGACACTATGAAGAGACCAAACTTAATAATAATGGGAATAGAAGAAGGAGAAGAATCCCAGATCAAAGGTCCAGAAAATATTTTCAGCAAAATCATAGAAGAAAAATTTCCTAACCTAAAGAAGTAAGTGCCGGGCTGGAGGGATAGCTCAGCCGTTAAAGGCTAGGCTCACAACCAAAAATATAAGAAGTGCCTATAAGGGTACAAGAAGCATGCAGAATACCAAATAGAATGGATCAAAAAAGAAAGCCC
The DNA here is from genome assembly GCF_007827085.1 of Peromyscus californicus insignis. Taxonomy (NCBI): domain Eukaryota; kingdom Metazoa; phylum Chordata; class Mammalia; order Rodentia; family Cricetidae; genus Peromyscus; species Peromyscus californicus. The sequence goes on along the minus strand of NW_026294491.1, from coordinate 43,793,621 downwards.
TCTCTCTACATAATCAAAACACTAAACATACAGAAAAAAGAAACAATATTAAAAGCTGTAAATGAAAAGAATATGTAACATAAAGGCAGACCTATTATAATTACACCCAACTTCTCAATGGAGACTCTAAAAGCTAGAATGGCCTGGACAGACGTGCTGCAGACTCTAAGAGACCACAGATGCCAGCCCAGATTATTGTACCCAGCAAAACTTTTAATCATCACAGATGGAAAAAATAAGATATTTTATGATAAAGTCAAATTAAAAACAATATCTATACACAAATCCAGACCTACAGAAGGAGCTAGAAGGAAAACTCCAGCCTAAGGAGGTTAACCACACCCATGAAATAAATAATCTCACACCTGCAAATCAAAAGAAAGGAAACACACACACTAACACCACCACCAACAACAACAACAACAAAATAACAGGAATCAACAATCATTGGTCATTGATATCTCTCACTATCAATGGCCTCAATTCCCCAATAAAAAGACACAGACTAACAGAACGAATGCTAAAGTGGGATCCATCCTTCTGCTGCATCCAAGGAACAAATCTTAACATCAAGGATAAATATTACCTCAGGGTAAAGAGTTGGAAAAAGATGTTCCAAACAAATGGACCTAAGAAGCAAGCTGGTGTAGCCATTTTAATATCTAACAAAATAGACTCCAAAACAAAACTAATAAAAAGAGATAGGGAAGAAAACTATATACTCATCAAAGGAAAAATCCACCAATATGACATTTCAGTTCTTAATATCTATACCCCAAACACAAGGGCACCCAAATGTGTAAAAGAAACACTACTACAGCTTAAATCACTTATTGTTCCTCACACACTGTTAGTAGGAGACGTCAATACCCCATTCTCATTAAAGGAACGGTCATCCAGACAAAAACTAAACAGAGAAATACTGAAGCTAACAGATGTTATGGATCTAACAGATATATACAGAACACTTCACCCTAACACAAAATAATATACATTCTTCTCTGCACCTCATGGAACTTTCTCCAAAATTGGCCACATACTTGGATACAGAGCAACTCCCTGCTTCCTATCAGATCACCACAGATTAAAGCTGGGTATCAACAACCACAAAAGCAACAGAAGGTGTAAAACTCATGAAAACTAAACAACTCCCTGCTGAATGAAAAAATGGGTCAACACAGAAAGAAAGAAATTAAAGACTTTCTGGAATTCAGTGAAAGTGAGTACAAGAAAAAATTAAATCCAAACCTAATAGACGGCAATAAACAATACAAATTACAGCTGAAATTGATGAAACATAAGCAAAGAAAACAACACAAGGAATCAATTAATATAAGAACTTGTTCTTTGAGGTAATAAACAAGGTTAACAGACTCTTGTCCCAACTGATGAAAAGAAAGAAAGAGATGACTTAAATTAATAGTATCAGAAATGAACAGGGAAACATTATAAAAGACACCAAAGCAACTCAGAATATTATTAGGGAATACGTTAAAAATTTGTTTTCCATCAAGCTGGAAAATCTAAAATAATAATAGTAATAATAATAACAAATAATAATAATAATGAGCAAATTTCTATATTCAAAGTTAAACAAAGAAGAGATCAACAACCTAAACAGACCTACAATAAAAGAGATTTATGGTGGTTTGAATTAAAATGGCACTATTAGGAGGTGTGACCTTATTGGAGTAGGTATGGCTTTGTTGGTGGAGGTTTGTCACTAGGGGGTGGGCCTTAAGGTCTCAGATACTCAAGCCCAGGCTCAGAGAAGCCTATGGCAGTCTCTTCCTGCTGCTTGCAAATCCAGATGTAGCCCAGGCTCAGAGAAGCCTATGGCAGTCTCTTCCTGCTGCTTGCAAATCCAGATGTAGAACTCTCAGCTGCCTCTCCAGCATCAAATCTGCCTGCACGCCACCATGCTTCCTGCCATGACAATAATGGACTAAACCTCTGAAATGTGAGCCAGCCCCAGTTAAATGTTTTCCTTTATAAGAATTGTCATGGTCATGGTGTCTCTTCACAGCAATAAAACCCTAACTAAGACAGAAGTTGGTAGCAGACGTGGAGTACTGGTGTGATAGGCCTGGCCATGCTTTTGTTTGGAGGGATGTGGACTTTGGGACTTTGGATTAGAAAGGCAGTTGAATGCTTTAACTGGGGCTTACCAGTGGTGGTGAGGGTGATTTGATCTGTGGGGACCCAGTTCAAGAGGTTTCAGGGGAGAAGAATGTTATTACATGGCCTAGAGACTATTCTTGATGATGATATTTGGGTAAAGAATGTGGCCACTTTCTGCCCTTATCCAAAAAAATCTGCCTGAGGCTAAACTGAAGGGATTTGGATTGATTGCATTTGCAGAGGAAGTCTCAAAACAGCCTGGCATAGACTCTGTTGTATGGATATTAGTGTTCCTTCTTATACAGATCTACAATAAAAAGGAACAAGCCAAGCAAGGGAAAATGTACAGTTCAAGGAGAAAGGGGGCATCAGGAGATTAATTGGAGTTAAGTCCTATGTTCAAAGAGATAAAGAGATTAAAGAAAATCCTGGTGTTAAAATAGAGTAAAGGGCTGAGCGGTGGTGGCACACACCTTTGATCCCAGCACTCGGGAGGCAGAGCCAGGCGGATCTCTGTGAGTTCGAGGCCAGCCTGGTCTACAGAGTGAGACCCAGGACAGGCACCAAAACTACACAGAGAAAACTTGTCTCAAAAAAAAAGAAAAAAGAAAAAAGAAAAAAAATGGAATAAAAGGAGTGGTGACATCAGGGCAAGATCCCACCCAGCTAAGTTTCCAACTTCTGAAAAGGAAATAAAAGCTTAGGGTTGGATGCAGTGGCACACATCTTTAATCCCAGAACTCCAGAGGCAGAGCCAGATGGATATCTAAGTTCGAGGCCAGTCTAATCTACAGAACAAGTTCCAGGACAGCCAAGCTTAGGCATTGAAGGAAACCATCAAAAACCAAAAGCTGGTGAAAATGTATTTGAACAAGAGGGCCATGTTCCAGCCCAGCAAGTAGCAGAACTTGGCAGCTTTGGCCACATGGTTCTAGCTTTACAGTCAAGGAGAGAAGAAAGGCATTATAGAATCTCCTTCTGAGACTACAGAAAGTCACTGAAGCAAGGCATGTGTCAAGGGCATCTCTGCATGGAGCCCTAAAGAAACCATTGTGTGAAGATATGAAGGTGAAGCCTGGATTGCCTTGAAGACCCCAAAATGTTGGAGATGCCAGAGCCATAGATACCTGCAAAGTATAGCTGCTAACAGGTAGTGGAACTAGCCCAGGAGAAGAAGTGTGTTGCAGTCAACAAAGAAGAAAGGAGTTAGAAATCTGAAGAGCAGCCGGGCGGTGGTGGCGCACGCCTTTAATCCCAGCACTCGGGAGGCAGAGCCAGGCGGATCTCTGTGAGTTCGAGGCCAGCCTGGACTACCAAGTGAGTTCCAGGAAAGGCGCAAAGCTACACAGAGAAACCCTGTCTCGAAAAACCAAAAAAAAAAAAATGAAGAGCGAGCACTTTGGCATCAGACATGGAGATGCAGAGTTTGGAGTTTGCCTAGCTGATTTTAGGTCTTGCTTTTGTCCAGTATTTCCTCATTATGCTCCCTTTTGGAATTGTAATGTATATCTGTACCATTATATGTGTGTGATCTCCTTTTTCATTTTGATTTTATAAAGGATTACCATTAAGAGATTGCATGAGGCTCAGCAGAGACTTTGGACTTCGGACTTTTAAGCAAGTTTGAGACTGATAAATTATGGGGACTTCTTGAAGTTGGAGTAAATGCATTTTGTATTATGATATGGTTACAAGCCTATGGGGGCTAGGGAGTGGAATGTGGTGGTTTGAATAAAAGTGGCCCCAAAAAGCACATAGGGAGTGGCACTATTAGGAGGTATGGCTTTGCTGAAGTAAGTGTGGCTTTGTTGGAGGAAGTGTGTCACTGAGGTCTCAGAAGCTCAAGACAAGACTAGTGTGTCTCAGTCTCTTCCTGCTGCCTGTGGATCCAGATGTAGAACTCTCAGCTGCCTCTCCAGCACCATGTCTGCCTGCATGCTGCCTTGCTTCCCGACACGATGATAATGGACTAAACCTCTGAACTGTAAACCAGCCCCAGTTGAATGTTTTCCTTTATAAGAGTTGCCATGGTCATGGTGTCTCTTCACAGCAATAAAACCCTAACTAAAACAAGATTGAAACCTTAATAAAATAAAAACCATAATAAAAGCTCAGTCTAAAAAAAAATGTCCAGCAGTTGATTAGCTTGAACTGTTCAGGAGGCCCCCAGGCAGTGGAACCAAGACCTGTCCTTGGTGCATGAGCTAGCTTTTTGGAACCTAGGGACTATGCTGAGACACTTTGCTTAGCCTTGGTGTAGGGAGGAGGGGACTGGACCTGCCTCAACTGAATCTACTAGGCTGGGCTGACTCCCCAGGGGAGACCTTGCCCTGGAGGAGGTGGGAATGGGGGTTGGATTGGGGGGGAAGGCTGGGGAGTAGAAGGAGGGAGGACAGAGGAATCTGTGGCTGATATGTAAAATTAAATTAATTATAAAATAAAAATAATTTTTTAAAAAATGTCCAGGCCAAGATGAACCCAACATCTCTTATGAACATAGATTAAAAAATCCTCAATGAGGGCTGGAGAGATGGCTCAGAGGTTAAAAGCACTGACTGCTCTTCTAGAGGTCCTGAGTTCAATTCCCAGCAACCACATGGTGGCTCACAACCATCTGTAATGAGATCTGGTGCCCTCTTCCGGACTGCTGTCATACATGCTGTATACATAATAAATAAATAAATCTTTTAAAAAAAATCCTCAATGAAAGACTTGCAAATTCAATACAGAAATATATCAAAAAGATTGTCTACCATGACCAAGTTGGTTTTATCTCGGAGATACATGGACAACATACACAAGTCAATAAATGTAATAAATTACTAAATGGACTTAACAACAAAAATCACATGATCATCGCAATAGATACAGAAAAAAGCCTGACAAAATCCAACATCTCTTCATGATGACAGTCTTAGAGAAAGTAGGACTGGAAAGAATATACCTCAACATAATAAAGGTTATATATGAAAAAAATCTGGAGCCAACACATCCTAAATAGAGGAAACACATGAAGCAATCCCACTAAAATCAAAACAGAAAAGGGGTTATACAGTATCCCTAGTCTTTTAATGTAGTGCTCCCAACACCATCAGGAGGAATAAGACAAGAGAAAGAAATTAAAGGGATAGAAATAGGGAAAGAAGTTAAACTAAATAGGATATTTGGGGATTATATGATACTATACATAAGAGATCCCAAAAAAAAGTCCACCAAGAAATTTCTGGAATTGATGAAAAGTTTTAGTGAAGTGGCAAAATACATAATCAGCTTACAAAAAAAAATCAGTATCTTTCCTATATACCAACAAGAAACACACAGAAAAGAGAATCCTGGACACACTCCTATTCACAATATCCTCAATGAAAATAAAATATCTAAGAATAAACCTGACCAAGGAAAGACCTCTACAATGAAAGTTTAAGCCTCTGAAGAAAGATAAAGACACTAGAAAATGGAAACACATCTCATGCTCATGGATTGGTAGCACCAACATTGTGAAACTGACCATTCTGACAAAAGGCCTTTTTATAGATCCAGTGCAATCCCAATTAAATCCCCATGCCATCCTTCACAGAAATAGAAAAAAACTATCCTAAAATTTGTATGGAACCACAAAAGATCCCAGATATCCAAAGCAATACTGAACAAAAAGAACAATGCCAGAAGGAGTACAATTGCAGGTTGTAAGATATTTTATAGAGCCATAGTAATGAAAACAGCATGGTACTGCCACAACAGACATGTAGACCAATGGAACAAAATAGAATATGCAAACAAGCCCACAAATCTACAGCCGTCTAATACTTGACAATGTTGTCAGAAACAAATACTGGGGAAAAGACATCATCTTTAACACATAATGTTGAGAAACCAGTTTTTCACATGCAGAAGAATGAAACTAGACCTGTATCTGTCACCTTACACATAAACAAACTTCAAGTGTATCAAAGACCTAAACATGAAACTTGAAACACTGAAACTACTAGGAAAAAACAGGTGGTACTCACATCATATAGATGTAGAAGAGACCCTTCTGAATAGGACTCCATTTGTCTAGGACTTAAGGTCAACAATTGACAAGTAGAACCTCATAAAACTAAAAACCTTCTGCACAGCTAAGGAAGCAATCAATTAGGTAGAGACGAAGCTCACAATATTGAGAAACTTTACCAGACATATATCTGACAGAGGACTTAATATCCACAATACATAAAGTATTTGGAAAAAATAATTGAAAACCGAACAATTCATTTTTAAAAAATGGACACTGAGTCTGAATAGAGTTCTCAAAAGAAGAAAAAGTGAATACAAAATATCTCAAAAAAATGTTCATCATCCTCAGCAACTAGGAAAATATAAATGAAACAACTTTGAGATTTCATCTTATTCAGTCAGAATGGCTAAGATCAACAAAAGAAGTGATAACAAATTTTGGAAAGAACATGGGGAAAAGAACCCCTCACTCATTTGTTGGGCATGCAAATTGGTGCAGTCACTCTGGAAATGAATGTGAAGAATTTTTAAGTAGCTAGAAACAAATCTACCATAGGACCCAGCCTTCTTAGTTGGGGTTTCTATTGCTGTGAAGGGACATTATGACCATGGCAACTCTTAGAAGGGAAAAATATTTAATGGAGGGACTTACATTTTCAGGGGTTTAGTCCATTATCACCATGGTGGGACACAGAAGCATGCAGGCAGACACAGTGCTGGAGGAGGAGCTGAGAGTGGAGAAGGTGCCTCATCTTGATCCTGCAGGCAACAGGAAGTGGTCTAAGTGTCACACTGAGTGAAGTTTGAGCAAAGGAGACCTCAAACACCACCCCCACAGTGACACACTTCCTCCAACAAGACCATACCTACTTCAACAAGCTCACACCTCCTAATAGTACCACTCCTTATGAGCTTATGGGGACCAATTAGATTCAAACTACCACACCAGCTATACCACACCTGGGCCCACGCCCAAAGGACTCAACATTCTGCTCCACAAACTCTTGCTCAACGGTGTTCATTGCCACTCTATTGACAACATGTAGGAAACAGAAACAATCTAAATGTCTTTCAATAAATGAATGATGAAAGGGTATTACATATTCAAAGTGGAATTTAATTCACTTGTAAAGGAAAATGAAATTTGCAGATAAATGGATGGCACTAGAAAGTATCATAATGAGTGGGGTAACCCAGATCCAGAAAGACAAACGTTTCATATTCTGTCTCATCTGAGGTTCCTAGCTCCAAATCCTCAGATGTGAGTATACACATGTAGTAACCACAGAAAAGTGAAAACGTGCTATGGTCGGGTAAGATCATTAGAGACGGGACTAGCAAAATACAAGTTATATGATAAAGTGGGGGGAAACGGCGGCGGGGTGGGGGTGGGGCTTTAATTAGAGTCGGAGAAGGAAACCAAGCAGAAAGAGAAGGAAAGATAAGAGAAAACTCACATTATAGATGTATGAAAAAGCCATAAGGAATCATATTATTTTTATTTACCTAAAATTATACATATTACATGTAAGTATATATGCATATGTATACATGTATAGGTTAAATGAAATTTTTATACTTGGACTGACAGTGCTTTCCACAAGAACCATAGACTGTCTAACAATTCTGCAGTACTAGGCATGAGAAACTCCCTTTTAAGTTGCTTGTCAGGGGAATCCAAGAGATTTCCAAAGCAATATCAGCTACTGCTGTTGCCTTTGGTTGCTTCCAAGACACTGAAGTTAAGTCCCAAACGTGAAGACACCACACATTTCAGATACAGGACTCAGAGGATCCAAGCTGGATCTGACCAAAAAGCCTATTCTCTGAGGAGTAGCTTTAATAGTACAGGAAGGTGTTATAAAAGCTGCCAAGGGGCAGGAGCAATAAACAGTGCCACCTTGATTTGATGCCAATGAACCACAACAATGGCCAGCATAGCAAGCTATACCTTAAAAAAACAATAGTTATACCAGGCAGGTTGGTGGTGGTGCATGCCTTTAATCCCAGGACTCGGGAGGCAGAGGCAGGTGGATCTCTGTGAATTCGAGGCCAGCCTGGTCTACAGAGCAAGATCCAGGACAGGCACCAAAACTACACAGAGAAACCCTGTCTCGAAGAAAAAAACAAAACAAAACAATAGTTACACTCATCTTGGCGCTAACTAGTCACTATCTAATTACACTTAAGGCCCACTAAACAAGAGGGAAATCCTGCCTGTTACTGGAAATGCAGCCAGCTACCAGGAACTAATGAGGCCATGGGTCTTAGAGGAGAACCTGTTACCTCTACTTTACTAAACCGTCATAATTCCAAACAGTATTCTAAATACTTATTCTTTTCTCTACAGATAAATATAGTGTTTACCCTAATAAAATTAGCAATTCATGTTGACCATTACAGAACACCACAACCACTCAAAACGCAGGGAGCAATCGATCATGGGGTTCCCAGCCCTAAGTGAGATATCTCCAACACAACCCCCTCACTTAAAGCTCAGGGAACATCTTGGAAGTGGAGTGCAGAAGGATTGAAGAACCAGAAGATCAGAAAGTCTGCTGTGAGATTGTGTCTCCTTGAAATGACAAGGAAGCTTCCCCCATGATACCTCAACAATATGGCTGCCTAAATAAGACCTGAACAAGTACAACACCAGTGGACATGTTAACAAGGAAGAGGGAAATCTCATGAAGCCCTATACCAAGACAAAGAACTACAGGCAACTAAGAAATGATGAGAGCAGGAGAATAATCTTCCCCAGAGATGAGCCCCTAGTTAGTTACCCAATACCAAGTAGTTTGTCCTGAAATCATATGCATACAAGTCACACTAAACCGACCAGTGTGTGTGTGTGTGTGTGTGTGTGTGTGTGTGTAAAACAATAACACTTAAAGAAAAAAAGAAGCCGTAGATTTGGGGGAAGGCATGGAAAGAGTTGGAAGAAGAAAAAGTAAGGAAATGATATAACTATATTTTAACTAAAAATAAAAATAATAAAAGTAAAACAAACAGAAAACAGCAGCATGGGCTTAGAGCACTTACCTATTGTACGCAAAATCTTGGATTCAAAACTTAGCACACACATGTACACAATGAGAGAGAGAGAGAGAGAGAGAGAGAGAGAGAGAGAGAGAGAGAGAGAGAGATGAGAAGCCTGCCACAACAATATTTCTAAGATCTTATGTAGCTTCAAAGTTCTTATATAGACAGTGTGAGGCAGGTGCTGTATTTTTTACACAGTCCCTGGGTGACTGAGATGAACTTCTAGATTTGGGAGTTGCTATCCTAAAAAGTCCCAAGTCTTAAAATACTTTTCAGTGCCCAGCACAAGCCCTTCGTTCATCAGGAGGGTTGGTGTGGGAAAGTCCGGAGTAGAATTTTCGAAGGAGAAGAAAGAAATTCAATGAACCCAGGTGTGGGCAGAGGATGCTCTCATTTGTTGTCTGACCAGCTCCCTGATAAGTCTACAGGGAAGGATGCATATGAGCTGAAGTCAGCCACACTCAAGAGCACTCCTTTCCTGGGATCCCCACTCTATGAGCATCCCTCTCATGCGACCTGACCCTTGAAGCTAGAAGAAACACCTTCAACATCCCACTCTTGCTCACCTCTTCATCCAGAGTGATCTGTCTGTTCAAGTCATTCTCCTCTCCCTTTTCTTCTCTCTTATGTCACTGCCTTAGTTTAACAGTTCTTCTAAGTCCTTTGAAGAACCTTCCAGTAAGGTTCCTTCTCCACATTTATAATGTCCTTTCTCAGCATTGTTATGAGATCCTTCTAAAGTCCAGATCTCATGAGTTCTCTTATTCAGAACCCATTCGTGTTTCCTCAGAATGTTAAGCAAAATGCTTAAATCGTTTATGATAGCATATCATGCCCTTAAATCAAATCCTTTCTGCCTTTGAAGATTCCTTGCCCACCACAGACAATAAATTCCAGCCAGGCCTGGGCCTCCCCAATTATTTAAACACCCATATTCTGCCTTGCCTTGATGGGTTGAGACCCCTGAGCTGGAATTACAGGTAGTTGGGAGCTGTTGGACATGAGTGCTGGAAACCACTCAAATTCTCTACAAGAGCATCATGCATTCTTAACTGCTAAGCCATCTCAACAACCCAATACAGATGTTCTCAATAGTGGGTATTTATCAAACTCACCTAGAGAACTTTTAGAAATGTCCAGCTCCAGGACATAGCAGTCCACTTGGAAAATTAGAGAAGTAAAAATCTGTATTTCTAAAACATTTTTATCTTCAATTTCCCAGGAAAATTAGGAAACCCACCCCCTGCACTGTCTACAAGCCTTACCCCTACAGATACGTCTCTCCTTTGCCCTTGTAAGACTGACAACAGAATTCAACTCAGCAGACAAGGCCTAGACCTTGCAGATGTAGATGAGAGAAGCTGTGATTACACATGACTTTTGTTCCTATCTAAGGACTCGTTTCTGCTTTTCCCATATGTGGAAACACCTTCCTTCTATGGAATCCTTATAGGTTTCCTCTAAGCTGAACTTCTTGCCAGTTCCCAGCCTGGAAGCTTCCCTAGTAATGTCCTCTTTTATCCTACTCCAAAATACCCCTTCTAGAAACAGGGTGACATATTTAATCGTGCAGTCCCTGCTGCCCAGCATTGCTGATCTGCCCAGAACTTTCTGATCGTGGTCTAGTAGAGCTGATTCTCCTCTCATTGCTTCTTCCCCCAGGTACGTACAAGCTGCTCCTCGGGACACTGAGTCCTCAACTCACTGCCCCACTAGGCAGCTCTGAGCAATGGAGGAGAAGGAGGGGAAAGGGACTTCAGAAAGAATTCACCTTTAACTGCTCTGGGGGTATGGCCAAGAGTGTCTCCATCAGAATCCTGAGAACGTGTATTGGAAGACATCGCTGGCTGGTAGAGGTCACAGCCTCCCCATGGCTAGCAGCTTACCTCAGTAAGCTTGGTAACATGGAACCCCCTCCCTCCCCAACAAATCTTTCTACTCTTTACAGAGCCTTATCTGGAGGATGTCCCTGGGGCTGGAGGACTGATCTTATCTTAAAGCTGTCTCTAAACCAGATGTCTGTCTCTAAAACCAGGTGGCTGGTTCATCTTTGGCATAGATCCCTGCTAAGAAGACTTACACTAAGAGCTCTACTATAGGACCCTATTGCCACATACTAAGCCTTGTGATAGGAGTATGCCTCTTACTGCAAGCTAGGATTTGTCCCCAGGCTCCCCAATCCTATATATTCCTCATACGCTGGAATGAAATTAAGATGACTCACAGAAATCTGTCTCCTAGATGGCTGTCTCCATTTGTGCTCATGGGCCGCATACAAAGCTTTCTGTCACCTCCCTCTGACTCTTTCCCCTCTCGACCCAGTAGCCAACAGGCTGAGAGGGAAAGGGGATCCCCCACAAACTCTGAGAAAACAGGAGTAAATTGTCCTTCCACCTCTCAGTAATGTATCGAAGCAACTTCAAAGCCAAAGCTATGTTACCTCCATTTCTACCAAAGTTCTACGCCATGGTAATTTTTTCTTCTTGTCAAGCGGACACTGAATTCAACCGTCAAAAAGAGATATTTAATTTTAATCAACTCCTTAAGTATTGATCACTTCCTGGCTTAACTAGAACCCTCCAGGCTTCAAAGAAATAAGCCATTAATGCTTTAACAGTTTCTGGGGTATAGCTAATAATATCCAATTGCGTAAATACATGAGTGATGATGAGAAGCTGTGTTATAAATTTTCATGCCGGTCTATGACTCAGAACCAGACAGGAAAACAGAGCCAGCTGGACTCCTAGATCTCCTCTCAGTGTGTGCTCTCCTCATCTTCTTACTCCAGGGCTGAATGGTGATGACTTCCTGCCGGTGGACCTGCTTAACAGCAATGCGGTTTACAATGATAGCCTGGAATCTGGCAAAGCAAGTCTGGGGCACAAGTTCTCAACCTGAGCCTTAGAATCCACAGTGACCATCGAGGGAGGTTCCTCCACACAGTCTGGCTGAAAGTAAAGAGCCATACCTTCATCCACCCTGTGCAGTGCCCCACATGCCTTTGCCCTATAAACCTGACTGGCGTGATAGGGAGAAGGAAGAAAGGACAGACACACAGACACATGTACAGAAAAGCAGTTACCAGGTGGAACATGCTCATTTTGATTGGAGTGGCACCATCTGTGCGACATCCCGGAACCTCAGCACATTTATTATGCACAGCATGAGAAGAAGGACTTAGCTTGTTTCAATAGGAGGTAGCAGGAGTAGTCTCAGGTTGCAGTCACAGGGAGGAGAAAATTGCAGTTGCCAGTTTTCCCGCACTCTGATCAGCTGTTCTTACACTCTCCTACTCAGACCAGGGGAAGGCTTTGCCACTTCTGAGCCTTACCTGGAGAAAGGCTTTCCAAATTCCCACAGGTCTGAGACAGTGGTCCCTGTCAGTGATACATATTCACTCGGGACTTCACCCACTCCTTACACATTCACTGCAGGCTTCGTCAGCTCCTGCACGTGCAGTGAGTTGAGCTCACTGTTGAATCGGTGCTAAAGTACAAAGGCCATGATCCTTCGCGGTTTAGTGCACCAGAGAGAGGGTCGGAGAGAGGATCGGAGCCAAGCGGTGTGAGAACAGATGAGAGGCGCTGCTAATGTGGATAAGGAAGAGAAGGTCCAAGAAATGCAAGCCAGAAAATGAGCTGCTTAAGCCCTAACCTTAAATACACAAATAGATACGCGGGAGAACAGTAGCAGCAATACTTGTGGGCTGAAGAACTGTAAATCAGGACTAGAGAAATGGCTCCTCCGAGATGGGAGAGCACTTGTTGCTCTCCTCCAAGGAACCTAAGCTCAGCTCCCAACAGAAACTACCACTCCAGCTCCAAGGGATGTGATGCTTTCTTTTGGCCTCCCCAGGCACCTAAGTATGTAAGGCATACGCACACATACATATAAAAAAAAAATATATGTGTGGGTTTTCAGGTGGGGAACTGAGCAAGAGTTATGGTTAGAGGCGAGCAAGGTCTGCAGTACCAAAGCACTTGGGTGTTGGGCTAGGAAGTTGGTATTTCTACCTGAAGCTGTGGAGAGAAGCTTTAGGCTGGTTCCACAGTTGATTTCTTTCTTTTTTTTTTTTTTTTTTAGGAGAACTGACTTCCTGGGGTATCAGGAATGAATGAGGGAGTAAGCAGGGCTGCATGGGAAGGTTTCAGCATGGTGCTACCTCCTCATCTTTGAAGAGCTGTTATTTTGATCAAATGGGAATACCGTGAGTGTGATGCTAATGTATCTGTGTTCACAGGCTCCAGCAAAGAAGCAGAGAATGCCATGGTGTCATTACTACATCAATAAACTTTAGGTCTTTGCAGTATTTTCTTGTCAGTCTAATGGGAAATAACAAAAGAACAGCTCACCCTAGAGCAGTGGTTCTCAACCTGTGGGTCATGACCCCCTTAGTGGCTAAACTACCCTTTTACAGGGTTCACCTAAGACCATCTGCATATCAGATATTTATATTATGATTCATAGCAGTAGTAAAATTACAGTTATGAAGTAGCAATGAAAATAATTTTATGGTTGGGGGTTTCTATACCATGAGGAACTGTATTAAAGGGTCGCAGCATCAAGAAGGTTGAGACCTGGACTAGAGAGTTAGCCTACTAGAATCAATGGCCTCTTAAACAGGTTTTGAAAACAATTTTTTGTTTTTATTTGGGGGGGAGTGGCCCTTTTTTCTTTAACTTTTTTAAGGTAGATTACCATGAGAATTATTTTTTCATCTTCCCAGGAAGACTAATTGGCCTCAATGTTCCCAGTCACTTTTACATGGGTGACTGCCAAGAATACACTCCAGATCTCTTACCAGTGAGAGAAGATTTTTGAGGTAAAACATGAGAAGCTTCTATATGACAACCACTTGTTTCAATGTTTGAGGAAAGGATAAACCTTTAAAAAGTAAGATTCTAGTTCCAAAACCAGCCACATGGGTTCCTTTCCAATCTGACCTAAAGTTTTATTTTAATCAAAAACATTTTTCACTGTTTATCTGTCACTCACTACATGTTTACTGGGTATTTAGTGTTCTTAATGAACATAACAAATATTCCTGCACCTGGGAATTTATAATCTACTATGATAGAAGAGAAAACAGATAAAATTCTGAAGGTAAGAAATAAGGAATTATAGCATAGTATAGTAAGATAAATTCTATGGAAAAAAGAAAATGTAGAACATGATAAGAAGGAACCAGGAGTATGGGTAAATTTTTGCATAGGATGCCTTTTTTGTTTTTTTTTAACAAACTATCTTCCCAACTTTTTAAAAATTTTTTATTTTGTGTGCATTGGTGTTTTGCCATGAGTATCGGGTCCCCTGGAACTGGAATTATAGATAGTTGTGAGCTGCCATGTGGGTGCTAGAAATTGAACCCAGGTCCTCTGGAAGGGCTGCTAATGCTCTATCTCTCTAGCCCCTCATAGGGTGCTTTTTAATATAAGTTGAGCATGGTAGATCTCAGGGAGTTGCTGTAAAAACTGAAATTCTAACTTTTGGGTATATTTAGTATACAAAGTAAGAGGCAAACTCAAGTCAGTCTACCCACGCCACCAGGACAGCCCACAGAGACCACTGCAAGCTACCAAGATTAAAAGGGATGTTGAAAGTCTAGTGTGGCAGTTCACACCAATACCTAGCACTTGGAAGACTGAGGCAGGAGGATTGCCATGAGTTTGAGGCCAACCTTGGCTACACAATGAGTTTCAAGGCAGCCTGGACTACAGTGTGAGATGCTGAGAGAAAAGGAAAAGGTGAAACACCATCTTTGGACAAGGAACTGCATCGCTAAGTTTCCATGACTGGGTTCAAAAGGAAACAGGCTTAGACCTCAGCTACAAAACCCAGTTGTGAAATAAAAACGTGTTTTGAATTGCTGCAGTAATAATTCATGGTACAAATAAGCATCACCATAGATCTAGAGCCAGAGTATTTGGTCACAGGACTGCTTATATGGTATCCTCAGGCCTTTGACCAGGTCCAGGCTGCTGTCCAGGAGAAGCCTAGGAACAGAGGCCAGCTTAGGAAAGATGTCCTGGGGGACCGGTACTATCTCAGGCATGGCAGTGTCTTGCCTGCCTAGCAACACTCTTCCATGCTCTCACTGACTTCCACAATGCAAATGCTTACAACACAG
This sequence comes from Peromyscus californicus insignis, assembly GCF_007827085.1. Taxonomy (NCBI): domain Eukaryota; kingdom Metazoa; phylum Chordata; class Mammalia; order Rodentia; family Cricetidae; genus Peromyscus; species Peromyscus californicus. The sequence goes on along the minus strand of NW_026294491.1, from coordinate 43,778,335 downwards.
GGAAGTAACATGGATTATCCAGCAGAACACAGGGTAGGCTCTAATAAAATCACTTCATTCTGTCAAGAATCTCTAATAAACATTTTCTTTGAAGATATAATCAGTACTGATTCTCAGAAGAGTGTCTTAAAGACGGCTTTTAAAGCATATTGTGGCTTAGTGCTAAATGCAATAAAGAGACCAACAGCTCTTTCATCGCAGGAGATAATCTGAAAGGGATTATAGAGGCATAATAAGTCAATAGGCGCTTAACATTATAGTCAAGGAAAGAGATGGGGAAGCTTGTGCATAAATGTAAAAGATGCATCTTCAACTCAGCAAAGCAGAGGTCCTGTGAAAGATCAATCAAAACTTGTCAATGGCTGAGCGATCTAAGCCAGTGGTAGAGATTTGACTAGCATGTGTTAGGCCCTAGTTTTAATCCCTAAGACACACACACACACACACACACACACACACACACACACACACACACACCACAAACCCACCACACCTTGTCAATATTCATGGATACAGTCTCTATTTAAGCAATTCAGATTGGCAAACTGCCCTGTGTGAGAGGCTGGAATAGCATCGGGCACCCTATTGTGATCTCTGGAACACAGCTGCCAGGTACGCCAGCTTTTCATCCTGCAAGCATCATGACCCTAGCTTGTTGTCTAACTTCTTCTACCTCACTGTGCTTTCCTTCAGAAATGATAACACACGTACGTCCCTTGTTATGCTATTCTGAGAGAGAGCTAATGTAAGACACAGATTACTACCTGGCCCCAGCAAGTCCTGCGCGCTAGCAGGTGAGGCCCAGCTCCTGAAACAGGCTTGCTGTTTTCTCGGCTGCAAACAGTGATGAAAGCACAAGCTAGGGCATCAAGCAGGCTGCACTCCGTCACCTGGCCATCATGGGAAACCCGGCGTGCGCACTGGGGAAGCAGGGCAGTCTCCACACCTCTTAGTGGAGAGGGGACCCCCAGCCTCGAAGACGGACGTTGGAAAGCGCAGGTTTGCTTTTCATCCCTTGAAACGTCTCTCCTGTCTGTGTTCCCTTTACACAGGCATTTTGTGTTTGCGGCAAAGCATTGACAATTATTGCCAACTTTCCACAACAACCAAACCACATCTGTCCCAGCACCCAAAGGTTCCCAAAAGCTCATGTTTCTTGTCTCTAAAATATGAAATAGGATAACTTCTTAAGAGCAGATATCTGGGCCCACCCAAGAAGTGCTTACTTGGAATCTCCACAGTAATGTCTAAATAAAGGGATTATTTAACAAGACTCCCCATGGTTAGATGCGACTATAATTAATCATAGCAAAGTAGATAGAACCTAGTGGAAAAATTTAACATTTGGGGTAAACTTATGGGATTTATCTTTAGCAATGCAGTCAAAACACACAGCAAAGGATCATCTGCTTTAGTCTTTCACATCTCTATAAACACTCTCAACAGCACCAACGCCAATGTTTGTAGTGCCACGTACACATCCTTACTACACATAACGTGTTTGTTTTTGTTCTGTGAATTATATTGTTTTCCCTACAATGTTTACGGTGCTTGAGGACACTGAGGTCAGGTCCACACTATCATCTAAGCAGCCAGGCCAACAGGGCTGTCCAGTTCTAGCTGACCCAATGATTCCTCCCTCAAAGCTATATTCTGCTCAGAATGAGGCTTATGGGTCATGGTCTTGGACTGCGCAATAAAGAGAAAAGGAAGAGAGGAAGATGGAAGAGGCAGAAAGGGAAGACAAAGGAAAAAGATCAGGCCCTCAGTGAGAGTCTGTCCATGCCTTTCAGCAGAACCCCCTTTGTTTATAGAAAGTCCAGCCTGGAGGCCACTGTGCAAACCGAACCACTGACAGGCAGCAGACATCTTTGTCACTAGAGTCTTTTCTCAACACAGTTCTCTACTTATTTCTTCTCCTATTGTCACCAGGCTTCCAGGAACTGGTAGAAACCTTTGTGCCATAACTCTCATAGTGTAGTCCCCAGGCGAGCATTACCATCACAGCAGAGTTCATTAGGAATATAAATTCCTTTTTATAAAATTAAATGTATTTACTTAATTACTTATCATGCGTGTATGTGTATGTATGTGTGTACACAGAGTCCTTCTTACTTAGCCTTACTAATGAGAGCAAACTGCCTTCCTCAAATTACCAATTCAAATATTACCCTCATGCAGAAACACACACACACACACACACACACACACACACACACACACACACACACACAAAACACAGCCCTTGGCCCAGTCAAGTTGACCCATAAAACGAATGATCACAGTACCCACTCATTGTTCTTTTTGTCAAGTCTGTGTTCTCCATCTCTTCAAATCCCACTCACCAGCTCAAATCCCACCTCCTTAATGGAAGCCCACTACTCCCTGAGCCCTCAATGCAGCTCACTCTCTCCACCCTCCCCATGCCAGGTCCTTCCCACTTGATATTTTACCACCTAATATAATTTTATGCATAGGGAATGTATATATATATATATATATATATATATATATATATATATATATATATGTATATGTATATATATATATTCTAAGAATTCAGTAAGCTTCTGGAGGCAGAGCTGTGGCTCTAAGTTATAAAGGTCTCCATAGCAACTGGAATAATACATTCACACCACGCATGCTTATATTACAAGTTACTGCTGTTCAACTACTCCGAGGCTCCCTTGCAACTACTCATGACCAAGCAGCAGAATTCTAGCCAGTGCAATGTCACCAACTGTGATATTTACTATTTCTAGGCCATGCCTATGAAAACCTTCTGCACACCCCAACTTCAAGCTGCCCATGCTATAGCTATTACACGAAAAAAACAAAATCAAGTGTTATAAAAAATGAGTGCTTCTTGGTGCAGCAGCTATTAAATACTTATTGTCAACTAAATAGAATGAACATGAGATAAATCAGATTGACTATCTGTAGGTGAAGCTGTTATTCCAAAATAATCAAGTCCATGACTATCAACACAGTTTCATGACCTTTTTCAAACAAGACAGGAGTTAGCTTGGTATAATAACTTAAACTATCACTGTCAAATAATAAAGATAAAAAAGCTACCACTTCTTTGGTGTCCAGCCAGCATCACTTCCCACTGCACACATGCTCACAGCTCCAAAAGCGTCTATAACTATTTTCTTACCAGTCAGATACATGCATTGCACACAAAACCTGCTTCATGGTTTGTACTAAGCAAGCAAGCCCTGTTTTTTCTTCTTTAATGAAAGGGAAGGACTTACTTGATTACACAGACAATCATACACAATTTTTCCACTGTAACCACTGTACTGTCTAAGCTGCAGTGTATATGACTGGTGCAAAGCATCTCTGCAAAAAAAAAAATGCATTTAACTGTTTGTACTGATTAAGTTTTTCTAAACATAGCATCACATTTTTAGTCAAAAATTTACTTTAGCATTTCTTCATAATGTGGATGTTTCATTTATACATATAAAAATGTTTTAAATGAATGCTTCCAGACATAAACACATTGTGGTCCTTTGTATTTTGTGTGTGATTACAAACATACAAAAAGAACTAGTATTAGAATGGCATAACATTTTTCTTTAAAATTTTCAATTTTATAAAGGAAGAAATTTCTGAGTGGAATTCAGAACCTACTAATCTCAAGGTATTTATTATATGAGGAAATATATGTGTATGCATATATATATATATATATATATATATAATTTTACTTATATTCCTCTTAATGCACAGAGATTGTTTTTGGTTCCCATATTAAAGTAAATGATAAGGGCTGGAGAGGTCACTTATGGGGTAACTGCACCTGCTGCTCTTTCAGAGGACTGGAGTTCAGTTCTGAGCCCTGTGGTAGGTGGCTCACAACTACCTGTAAGTAAAACTCAGGGTGCTCTGATGCCCTCTTCTGGCCTCCACTGCACCTTCATACATGTGCATACACACACACACACACACACACAAACAAACACACACACACACACACACACACACACACACACACACACACACACACTGAATAAAAAATAAGTTAGGAAAAAATAATGTGATAAGTAACAACTTAGTAATATTTACAATAATCAATTTTGGTATATATCATATAGTTTAAGGCAAGATTTAAATATTATTTAAAAGAAAGTACTACTAAGCATAGATTTGAATGAGCTACACATGTATCAATATAAGTAGTTACCTTCTCTGAGGTGATACTATTTGTGATATTTAAATTATTCTCTCTGTGATTTAGTGGCTTTATATTTTTGTTAAAATCTTACATTTATTACTTTATGTAAAAACTCTGATATTGAAAATAAAAACTGTTTCCTTGCTCTATCTATCTCTTCTGTTTATTAATGCTTTTTTTGAGGTTGTATTTTCAATATTTATGTTCCCACTGAAGAGAACGGCCATTTCAGAGGCTTGGGAAATCTCTGAGGGTCACCCAGACATGGACAATACTGGCCAATGCTATGCTTCTCCTTGGGGGTCAATAACATGTGGCAATGGTAGAACATGTGTAATGGGCATGCTGTAGTTTAGTAAGTATGGCATCCTTAAGAAGGAAGGCAGCAGGTTGCATACCATCTAACAGACCTCTCATTCTAACTGGTACCACCCCAGTATAACCTAGGAACCTATGTTCATATTTCTATGTAGGCATGTGAGATGACCAGAGAGGAGAAAAGGGCAGCTAGACACTGGATCAGCAGAGTCTCTATCTGATCTTCTCAGTTCTAGGCAACAGTGGAAATGAATCACCAAAGCTCATGCCCAGTGCCTTGGCAAACAGCTTAATTCATCATGTAGAGAGTGGAGGGAAATGCCAATCACACAGAACAGGGAATTTCCTTCATATTAGGCTTGAGCTCCTTTAGAATGAGTTTCCTTTAGTGGGCAACAGTAAAGCCCCACAATTTGCCTTCTGAACTACTTTAGCATAAAACCAAACCCAGACACACTACGTGGGAAGTAACTTATTTAGTTGCATGTCTATCCTTAGCAAATGTAATAAAAGAGAAGCCAAGAAAACTATGCTATGTCCATTAGTACCTACGTTAGTTGTCTACAAAAATTCCTGTGGCATACATGTATATGAGACAGCTGAAAACAGTGACATATCAAATGTTTCCCCAGGATCCCTGAGAAGCTCAGATACATGTCACTAGGGACACGGGCTCTCTGGAAAGCAGTGGAAGAAGAAAGCTCTCCAAAGGACAGAGGTGGAAGAGCATAAAGTGCAATGCCATGTGTGACTCCTTTGTTGCCCCTAACCATTACCCTTGCCTTTTCACTAGAAAATGGTTGTAAGAAACTCCCTTGAACTGCACAATACTTTATGGTGAGCATATATGTTTACATATGTTTAAAAACTACAAAATAAAAACCCCAAATCATTACTCCTCATTAAAGTCTTTTAAAGCCAGGACTACAATTCCAGTTTAAGATATGGAAAAACACTCCAGGTAGGGAAAAGGGTAGACTAACAGCAAGTCTTCAACCTTTAATCCTCTCCTCCAAATTCAATGCCCTAGTATCATCCCCAGTTCTGTAGTAAACCATCTGCCTCAGTATCATCTCCCTCCTTACCTCTATCTCCAGTGGATCACATAGATCTCCCCCTCCAACCTTCCTTTCCCCTGCTCATCACTTATACCTGTCCTCAACTCCACCAGGCAATACCTCGGAACTCACAGGACACTCCAGCCAGGGAAGCTAGGAGCCTGACTGCAGATCTTCACCTCTCTCTCCTCTCCAACAAATCCAATCCCCCAGTCCCACCCCCAACTCTGCAGCAGACCAGACCACCTGCTGCAGCCTCCTACTCCTCTCTGCACCCATCTCCCATGGGTCACAGAGATCTCCTCCAACCTTCCTTCCCACTCGCCCCCCAACTCCAGCAAGCTATCCCTGGGAACCCTCCAGCCAAGCCGGCCAGAGAAGTAAGCAGGCAAGCAAACTAGGTAGGCGAGCTTCAGATCTTTACTTTCCCTTCTCTCCTCCAAATCCAATCTGCCACCACCAATCTTCCAGCCAGTTGTTACCAGCCTGTCAGCTTTTTATTAGCAATGAGCATAACCCACAGCAGTATCCCTGTTCATGGATCATCAGTAGGATTCACATAGTTAAAATGACCATCCTATCAAAGAAATCTTCAGATTCAATGCCATCCCCATCAAAATTCCAACACAATTCTTCTCAGATCTTAACAGGACAAATTGTGAAAGAACAAATTTCCATTCCATGTGGAAACACAAAAACACCTAGGATAACTAAAACAATCCTGAATAATAAAACAACTGCTGGAGGAATCACCATCCCCAAACTCAAATTGTACTACTGAACTATAGTAATAACAACAGTACAATATCAGCACAAAAACAGACATATTGATTAACAGAATTGAATTGAAGACACAGACATAAATCTCTACACATAGAGACACCTGATTTTTTTTATATGGAGCCAGAAACACACACTGGAAAATAAAAGATAACATCTTCAACAAGTGGTGTTGGTCAAACTAAATGGCTGCATGTTGAAGAATGCAAATAGATCTATACTTATCACTCTGCTCAAAACTCAAGTCCAAATGGATCAAAGACCTCAACATAAAAACAGATACATTGTGATATCCAAGGGCCATGCTGCCACTGGGGCCATACTAATCTGAGAGACCTGTGCTGTCATGGTGATATCCTGGCTAAGCTGCAGCCAAGGGCCATGTCTGGGTCCCTGACCCTGCTGGAGCCTGTGATGATATTCATTGCCCATATTATCAATGAAGGTCATGTAGATGCCAGTGGTCTGGGCCATCACTTGAGGCCATGTTGGTATCCTAGACCATGCTTCAATAGGACCATACCAATCTGAGTGTCCAGTGCTATGGTGATGTCTGGGCCTGAGCTGCAGCCAAGGATCATGTTGGGGTCTGTGGTCCTACCACAGCTGGGGTCAGTGTTGATATCCATGACCCGTGTTACCACTGGGGGCCATGGGGGAGCTGGCTGTTGGCCTGGGTGCCCTTGCTGGCCACCTCAGTGGGAGATCTGCCCTTGCCCACTTCAGGAGAACTGGCCCCAGTGTTGTGGACACAGGAGAACTGCCTGCATCCCTGGATAGCCCTGGGAAAACTGTGCCCCCCCCCTACTCACTGGCCACAGCAATAGGAGACCTGGCTCTGTGGGATAGCTGGACCTGACCCTCGCCCGAGGGTGGCAGTTCTGGGGGAGGCCCAGGCTGACCAAGTCAGCTACCACCCAGACAGACCTACATTCAGGGCTTTGAGTTGGCCCACCCACAATATCTCCCATTTATGATGGACATTATGAAGGAACCAGTCCTGTGGAACCAAAGCAGCAGGATCTCCATGACTGGGGGAATAGCAGGATAGCCAAGAGAAGTTTTGGTGAGGGTCCAGTATTGATGATGGACCAGGAGCCAGAGGCCTTGAACCAGACCAATGACTCATTGCAATGAACATTTGCAAGTAAAGCTGTTTGGGCAAAAGGATATACTGCATGGCACATCATAGTTCCCAAGACCACTATAACAAGTGATGGAGAAGTAAGAAAGATGGAGCAAAGTGTTTTGGTTTTTTCTTTCCTTTTCTTTCTTTTTTTAATTTTTTTATTTTATTTTGTCAGGGTAGGTGGAGAGTGGACACAGAAAGACTGAGAAATGAGTGAGTTTGGGGTACATGATGTGAAATTCCCAAAGAACCAATTAAAAATTATGTTAATATAAAAAAGAAAAATAGTAACAGATACACTTAATCCTACATGTCGGCAGCAGTAAGTTTGCTGCCTTAATTTTAAATGCCCTTTTTTGTCCTGTCCCAGTTAAGTTGTTTGTGTGAAAAATGTGCAGTTGGGTTCTAGAGGGTGCTGGTGATCAGTTCCCCTGTGGTTTTTCCTGTTTGGAAAACAGTGTCCGGCTTGCCTCCAGAAACAGAGTAAACCATTCCTTGACGCCTGCTGTTAGAGGGGTATATAAGCCCATGTTGGTATGAATAAAGAGAGCTGCTTCCCTGACGAACTGAAACTGGGTGTCTAGAGTGCTGTTTAACCTCGGCGTCCCTCGCCAGATTTCGTGCTCCAGCTGCGCGGGCAGCAACACTACAGAAGAGATTAGCCTTTAAGTCATTGTCACAGGAAAAGACTTTCTGAACAGAACACCAGTAGCACAGGTTCTAAGATCAGCAATTAATAAATGAGACCTCATGAAACCAAGAAGCTTCTGTAAGGCAAAGGACACCATCATTCAGACAAAGTGGAAGCCTACAGAATTGGAAAAGGTTTTTACCAACTACACATTTGATAGAGAGCTAATATCTAAAATATTATAAAGAACTCAAAAAAACTAGATATTAAAAAAAAGAAAGACAAATGACCCAGTTAAAAATGGGGTACAGATCTAAACAGAGAATTCTCAAATGGCTGAGAAATGCTGAAAGAAGTGTTCAACATCCTTAGTCATCAGGGAAATGCAAATCAAAACTACTTGGAGATTTCCTCTTACACCTGTCAGAATGGCTACGACCAATAAACCAGTGAGAGAGGATATGGAGTAAGGGGAACACTCCTCCATTGCTAGTGGGAATGAAAACTTGTACAGCCACTCTATGAATTAGTATGGCTATTCCTCAGGAAGATGGAAATCAATCTACTCCAAGATCCAGCTATACCACTCTTGGGAATATATCCAAAAGATGCTCTACCCTATCACAGGGACACTTGCTCAACCATGTTTGTTGCTGCTCTATTCACAATAGTTAAAAATTGGGAACAATCTAGATATATGTCAACAAATAAATAGATCAAGAAAATGTGGTATATTTACACAATGAAATGTAAGTTCTGACATTTAAATAAGTGAAATTTGCAGGCAAATGGATGGAAATAGAAAAAAATCATCCTCAGTGAGGTAACACAATCCTAGAGAGACAAATATCGTATGTATCCTCTTTTATGTGACGATTAGCTATTAAGTCAGTGATAATCAAGCTACAATTCTTAGAATCACAGAGGTTAGGTATAGAGTAAAAGACTAGGTTGGGGGACAGGGAGACATAGCTCTCCCTACACAAGGGAAATAGAATAGATAGTTATGAATGGGTGAGGGTGAGGACGAAGACTGAAGGATCAAGTGGGGAAAGAGATGTGATATTTTAATTGTGCTGAAATGTGATTTTACTTGTATGTCAATAAATAAAGTTTGCCTAGAGATCAGTGGTCACAGCAAGCCAGCAACAGCAGTCAGGCAGTGGTAGCCCATGCCCTTAATCCGATCATATGGCAAGCAGAGTCTCTGTGTGGTCGAGGACACAGCCAAGCGTGGTGACATGAACCTTTAATCCCAGTACCAACCATAGAGACCAGGAGGTCTGTATAGACAGGCAGTGACTGGGCTTAGAGCCAATGAGAAAGCAGAATAGGAAAGCAATAAAAACACAAGTCAGACATTAGAAGGTCTCTCTCTCTCTCTCTTGGGGGAAGCTACTGCTGGTGGTAAACTAAAGCTAGGTGGCTCTTGCTCTGATCTCTTTGGCTTTAACTCTGTATTTGGCTCTGTGTTTCTTATTTAATAAGACTATTCAGAAATTCATCTACAAGGAGAGAGGATGAGAGAGGGAATACAGGGAGAGACAGCTAAAAGTAAGGGCCATTTGAGGGGCATATGGAAACCTATTAAAGTAGATGCTTCCTACAACATATACATATGTCAAGACAATCTGAAACAGAGCCCCAACGGGACATCTCTATCACTAAATGAAGCTTCCAGCACTGGAACTGAGCTACATCTAATTGAGTTGTTGACCAAAGAGGTCCCATGGGAACCCCCAAATAACCTAGGCTGTTGCCAAGACTATAGGTTGCTCTCCTCAAACTGGTGGCAAGACCCCATTGCTGAAGACAACACCTACATAGTTCAATGAACATGGAGAGATAGAGCTGTGCCTACACAGAGCCTTCCCTCCCCCATGCTACATGGACTTTGTCAGTGAGAGTAAGAGCAAGCAAACAAAGAGGGCAAACTTCCATGTCCTTTCTATAGGCTGCCAGCAGAAGGTATGGCCCAGATCAAAGTCAAGTCTTTCCACCTCAAAAGATTACGATTAAATGTGGGTCTTCCCACTTGAAATGGTTTAATTAAGAAAATATCCTTCACAGCCAAATGTACCCAGGCTCTTGGGTTTCAGTTAATTCCAGATGTAATTAATTGTCACTGCTCTAGAGGTAGTGGACATGGGAGAATGGAGCCAATAAACAAGGTGGGCTAAAGCCCCATGCAATAGCCAGCTCTATTCAGAGCAGCAGAAAATGTATACTCTGGGGGTTAAGAAAGTTTGTATGAGTAAAGTTGCTATGATATAATAACAAAGACAAGCTGAGCATGACAAAAACATGTTTCTCCATAGAAGCTCACAAAGTTAAACATTTAACTGATTATCAATAACAAGCAGTAATCAGTAATGTGAAGTAAACCCACTCCTTTCTGCTGTGCTTAGAGGGAGCACAGAAACACATTCCAAGAACATTTCTGTTTTGAAGAAACTGAGTCATGAGACTTTTGGCCTGTTCTCTTGGAGTGTTCCCATGAGGACTCAGGATTCTCCTCACCTGACTCCATTCCTGGGCTGTGTTCTGACCGTAGACAACCAAGAATAGCCATCACACAAGAGGACTATCATTTCTTTGCCTTTTCTAGCTTCAAGAGACACTTCCTTTTTCTCAGCTCCTAGTCACTTCCCCATATTTAAAGGCAGAGAAGAGAGGCCCAGTTTTATGTTACCATTTCCAGCCTTCACTTCTGGTACCCTTACACTTAAAGGTGTGTGTGATTTCATTTGCTCGCCCAAATATTCCGAGATAGCCTTCGTATCTGAAAGTCCACCTGAATGGGTGTCATCTGTGACCTCATTTCTCTGCTGTGCAACCTGATATTTACAAGTATTGCAAGGATTAAGATATCAATAGGTATCTTTGGGTGGGGAATATCATTCTTCCTGGGCATATAAATTGTAGTTATTGAATTGTTAGCCTTCTGAGCTTTTATCTACTACACGTATTCTGATAATATTAAAAGACAATACTGAACTTAGAAATTTTACATTTTCTCCAAATTATAAATACCTTCTGTGGTAGCATAAACCCTGGGTTTTCATCAGTCACTGTGTGGATAGAAAGCTGTGTCTCATAGCTGACCAGGAAAGCCTTTTTTATAATAAGTAGATGTAAGTAATAATAATACATCTTCTAAGTTTTCTTACAGGCACTAAGTCCTTTTCATATATAAATTATTATCACAGGCTGGGGCTGAATCTTGGTGACGGCACACATACCTATATATATACACATGAATGGGACTGTTGTGACCACCCTGGGATCTCCTGATTGTTATAACCAAAAAAATATTTACTATGGTAATTATTAGCTGAGGTCCAGCTAGTTCTTGTGACTACCATTAAAATAATAGCCCTCCAATCTTGAAGCAGCTGAATTTTCTGTTGAGTAAATGACGCCTCAAAGAAGCAGCTGTAAGACATCAAGACTGACATCCATGGGTGCGCAGCTCCCACTGCGGCAGCAGTTCAAAGGATTTTTTTCCCCTTTTGAAGGGTTTTGTAACTCAGCTCCCAGCTCAATAACAATCCCCCCTGTAAGGGAAAAGAAAATGTGGATTTTATGATATACCTTTCAGTAATGCCTAAGAAGTTTTCCTCTGTACTTGCCTGAGTCCTAGGCTTTTACTTTCATGTCTCTGCAGTTTTGTTTTTCACCTGAAGCAAAACAGTATTGAGTTTCTAAATAACATTATAGATAATAAAGGGCTAAAATTCAATCTTTTCTGAAAAAAAAAAACTAACAGACATGCTAAAACATTTTTCTAAACCCCCAAGAAGCAAATCCTAAGCCAGAAGCACAAATTTCACGGTGTTTGAGATCAATTGCAAAAACAAAATCTTAAAGCAGATCAAAGCTATCCTCCTGCTTCAGCCTCCGGAGTACTGGGGTTCAGGTGTGCGTGGCCATACAAAGCTTCAAAGTATGTAAATGTGTAAAATGCTCCTTTTGATCCATTCCTCAAAGCTAGGGAAAGAAAACTCTGCTTTGGTGCACAAAATCCTTTTAAAATAGGGGAGGGAGCTGTGTGCAGAGCCCTGGCTCAGTGCGCGGAACCAGGCCCTCCCGTTTGGAATCCAGCAGCACACAGCTGTGTTTCAAGGCCAGCTCTCGGGGGACAATACTATAAGCAGAGTTCACATCAGGGCCATCAGTGCTCCTGGTGCAACAAAGAAACATCAAACTATGTCTGTCCTTATTGATGAGTAGAAAAGTCTTCTTCTTTTTTTTTTTTTTAGTTTGTTTTAACAGTTCTAGGAAACAGTGAGATGGCTCAGCAGATGAATGCACTTGCCACTACAACTAAATATCTGAGTTTGATCCCTAGAATCTTCATGATGGAAAGAAAACAACAACTCGTGCAAGCTGTCCTCTGACCTACACACACACACACACACACACACACACACACACACACACACACACAAACACACATACATAATAATAAATAAATGTAATATAATAATAAAACTATTCCAACTTGACCATAGGTGGTCATGTGCTTCGTATGCATTTTTAGGCAAATTTTATTCCACTAACATGCTTTTCTTTTTCAATAAAATATATTATTTATGATGTATAACGTATTTTAAGTATGTCAACATTGTAGAATGAAAACGCAATCTGCTCTCCATGGTTTCCAAAATGTAGATGCTGCTGTAAACAGACACCATGATGAACCTCCTAAGTATCCTGTGAATGAGGACCATATCCAGATGCACCCCTTAGAAAGCACCAGAAAAGCTCCTGGAGGCTGGGGAGCTACTGGGTGTTAGAACACCTGCCTAGCACGTGTGAAGCCCTGAGTTTGGGCCCTAGCACCACTCAAAGGGAAGGGGAAGGCAAAGAGATAGAGTTGTTAAGAGAACTCAAACTTGACAAACAAGTCAGCTGCTACTATGAGTGTCACAGATGGTAAATGCAATCCAATCAACAGGACCTCAGAGATGAGGGTGTGATAACAGGCCCTTCGCTTCGTCTTCTTGCAAGTACATGAATGGGCCACTAGATGGCGCAGCCATCATTGAAAAATAGACATTGGCCCTCTTAAAATTCTTTATTAAGAATTTCTACTAGTTTATTTCTTTTGTAAGATTAGTAACTAGTTCAACTTTTATAAATTGTCTACATATTTTGTGCTCTCTATACTTCTCAAACAATAATCAAGGTCATAGGTGACTTTGTAAGAGATTAATTCCACTTTTTGTTGATCTTCATTTTAAAGATTATCATACTCTTCAAATGTGTTAACTTAGACACGACAAGCACGAAACTTCATGTTTAATAGTATAATATTATATATATATATATATTTTTAATGCAGTGAAAATATTCCCAGAAACACATTCGGGGTATGTATGAGTGGTGTGTGTGCTCATACCTTATGCCTCTTCCTCTTAAGTTCTAAACAGATGATAATTCTCATTTTAAATTCCTCCTTGTGTCAGAATCTAGGAGAGCACTGGTGAGCATACATTTGTCAGATTAAATATGTTCTCATCTACCAGTTTCTGGATTCCAGCAGAATCTTGCCACATCACGCCACACATTGGTGTCCTATCCTCAGTAAATGCATCTGGTACTCACTATCCCAGCATAGCACACCTCTCCGGAAGTCAGGGCTTACTTCTCATACCTCAGCTACCTGTCCTTCGTGACCTAACAGAAAGCCTTGTGCATAAATCAGACCAAAAATATACATATTAGAAAAATGAATTCTTTGAGGTATGTCTTACAGTTTCCGTTGCTGTGAGGAAACACCATGACCAAAAAGCAAGTTGGGGAGGAAAGGGTTTATTAGACTTTCATTTCACTGAAGGAAGTCAGGACGAGAACTCTAACAGGGCAGAATCCTGGAGGCAGGAGCTGATGCAGAGGCCATGGAGGGGAGCTACTTACTGGCTTACTTCCATGGCTTGCTCAGCCCACCTTCTTATAGAACCCAGGACCAGCAGCCCAGGAATGGCACCACCCACCATGGGCTGGACCCTCCCCACATTGATCTCTAAATGAGAAAATGCCTTACAGCTGGATCTTAAGGAGGCATTTCCTCAGCTAAGGCTCCTTCCTCTGATGACTCTAGCTTCTGTGTCAAGTTGACACACAAAACCAGCCAGGACACGGTATAAATAGGAATCAAACAGGAATTTTAAACGAGTATTGTCTTAGTTACTTTTCCTGCTTCTGTGATAAATCTTACCCTAACTAAATCAACTTAAGGGAGAAAAGGTTCACTTAGGATCACAACCCATCATGGTGTGGGAGTCAAGGCAGCAGGACCTTGAAGCAGCTGCTCACATTGCGTCCACAGTCAGGAAGTAGAGGATGTGACTGCTTATGCCCAGCTCACTTCCGCTTCTTCATTCAGTCCAGGATTCCAGCCCAGGGAATGGTGCCACCCACGGTAGGCACTTCTTCCCACCACAATTTACCAGAATAATTCCTCTACAGAAATGTCTAATGGCCTATCTCCCAGGTCATTCTAGATTTCATCATGCTGACAATTGAGACTAACCATCACAAATACATCCTTGATAAATACACATAGGTGAACAATCATTTTTATCTTAATAAAGAATTATTAAAGCAAAATTAAAATGCAAGGAAGCTATAAAATGTTTCATTTTTTTTCACCTACATTCAAATCTATTGTTTTAGAGGCATTCTCATACACTGATAAAGAGAACATAAGTTGGTACAATTATTATAGAGGAGAGATAAGAATGTAAATTTAAAAGCCTGGAAGTCATAGTGACCTTGACTCTATCCTAAGCAACTACTTATAGATACAAATATTGGACTACAAGAGTTTTATCACAGTGTTGTTTATATAAAGTGTCGAGCTTTAAGTGTATAGTATTTCATCAATTAGTGTCAAAATATCCAACTATTAAATATGGGACTGTGGAAGAGAAGGAAACGGACATGGGAAGATGTTTGCAAATATTGTATGGTTTTCGTTGTTTTGTGTGCAGGTGTACCTGCATGCATGTCTATGCCTGTGCACCATGTGCATACAGTGCCCTCGGAGGCGGAAGAGGGTGGTCCATCTTCTGAACTGGAATTATGGATAGTTGTTAGCCACTTTATGGGTGCTGGGAAGCAAACCAGGGTCTTCTGTGAGAGCAGCAATTGTGTATAATCATTGAACCATCTCCTCAACCCCTGTAAGGGGTTTGGTTGGTGGGTTGGTTGGTTGATTGGTTGGTTGGTTGGTTGGTTGGTTGGTTGGTTTGGTTTGGTTTTTTAACAAGGAGTTCCATTTGTAGGATTTAGGGAAAATTTGGTACACTGAATGGTTATTCAAACCTGAATAGCTTTTCAGATGTTTACTTGTGGGGCATTTTTACCTAAAGTGAAAATAAACCATAGGCAGAGACCAAGTAAAATGAAGCAAGATTCTGCAGGACCAGCATGGAAGTGGCTCTGCCCTAATACTGCCTGCTGAAGCCATGAGGCTATGAACTTAACCTTTGAGATCTGCACAGACTAAAGAGGATCCGACATGAAGGCTAGTACATGCCTAAGATGGGAATCTAACAAGAAACTCCTCATAACATTGGGGCCCTCAACAGCTGCACACATGTAAGAATAAATGAGGAAACATTAATTTTATGCAGAGACATCAAGAAAAAAATTAAAAGGCTTGAGACCAGTTGAAGGGGAAATATATGAGATAGCAAAAGGTTGAAAAGAGTTAAGACCCCTCAAGAAAAATGGGAAGCCACATAACTTGCCATTCCAGACATCAAAACATGACATTGGAGAAGCTAAGACAGTGTGAAATTGTTACAAGAGTAGACTAAGAGCATGAAGAAGAGGCGGGGGGCCACGTTCAAAGGAACACAGCCCATCAGCAAGAAGGGATGTGCTACACACTAATACATCCCTGCAGAGAACTGGAATTGGATCTTTGCCCTGAATAAAATACATAAATTTTTTCATATGTATTAAAAGTTTTGTCCTTTTTTTAAAGATATAAATCTTTTATTTTTATGTGCATTGGAGTTTTGCCTTCATGTATGTCTGTGTGAAGGTGTCAGGTTCCCTGGAACTGGAGTTACAGACAGTTGTAAGTTGCCATGTGGGTGCTAGGAATTGAACCTGGGTCCTCTGGAAAAGCAGCCAGTGCTCTCAACCCCTGAGTCATCTCTCCAGCCCCAAGTTTTGTCCTTTGTACTGTTTGAGGAGATAGCATAAAGTAGCAGTATTGGCCAGGTGTGGTAGTGCAGGCCTTTAACCCCAGGACTCAGGTGGCAGAGGCAGGTGACCCTCTATAAGTTCCAGGCCAGCCTGGTCCACACAGCAAGTTACAGGCCAGTCAGGGATACATAGTGAAAAATGTCATATATACATTCTTTCAATATAGAGTAATATTGGGCTGGAGAGATGGCTCAGCCATTTAAAGGCTAGGCTCACAAGCAAGAATATAAAAATAAAGTAATATTTTTAATATCATACTAGGGAAAAGGCTCATAAATAAGTCTCAAAATTTAAAACATAAAAGAAAGATTATGATTTCAACTATGCTGAATTCTGAACTTCTGTTCATTGTTATGTATCAGTGGCAATGGCTACAGTATCCTCTGCATGGCTGGATCCTCAAAAGTCCTGACTCAGAGGCAGTCACTGTGGCTTATGGATAGTGTAACACTACATTTAGATGAAGTATAAAAAACAAGCAAAATTAGAAACTAAAACTATAAAGAAAATCACTCTTTAATTTAGGACAGTGGTTAGCTCCCTGAGTGTGAGACCAAAGGTTACGGGGCCAACACCCCTGTGACCTTGAAGGTCTCAGGAATTCTTTAGGTTATGTTTTGGGGCTCATGGGGGATGGGTAGTATATTCAAAGAGGTTCATTTTATCATTAATCATTGCACTGTATATACACATGGTATGTATAATGGACCCCACAATAAAAATCTTTCTAACTAAAAAGCTATAAAATATTATGTGGAGCATTTTTAATGTTAAAACTGGCTTAGAAAAAGTACCGCAGAGATGCATACAAAGAGATAAAAGTGACTTCCCTGTAAACATCGCTCAGAGCAAGTGAATCTTTGTGTTGTTTTACCGTGTGTTCTAACCTGCTGTGAAATCATGTTATCGGAAGTGTCAGTCTCACCTCCTGTGTGCAGAATATGTTTTCATCCATCTGGGAAGAGCTGTGTGCACCTTCAGTCTGCAGTATCTGTGAGGGTTATTCTAGCATAGAGAAAACACAAAATTAAAGACACTTCAGATTTCTACCTACTTGTCTTTATAGCATCAGAAATTGCACATGGAAGTGATTTTCTTTCTTCTCTTCTTTCTTTCTTTCTTTCTTTCTTTCTTTCTTTCTTTCTTTTGGGGGGGGTGGAAGGGCAGTTCTTTGAGATAAGATTTCTCTGTATCAGCCCTGGCTGACCTGGAGCTCACTCTGTGGACCAGGCTGGCCTCGAACTCGCAGAGATTCTCCTATCTCTTCCTCCCAAATGCAGGGATTAAAAGCGTATGCCACCACTGCCCAGCAGGGGAGGTGATTTTCTCTACCTATGCACAGCTCATGATTTATCCATCAGTAAATGCCTCTGTGACACAATGAGGGCAGACATGTGCAGCCCAGGCAGGCCTCATGGGTGTGCTCATGAAGTAATTTACTTGTCCTCTACTCTCTTTTTATATTTGTTCCAAGTCTGATTCATAGCTCTGCTGACAACTATCTATAATTCCAGTACCAGGGAATCATATGCTCTCTTCTGGCCTCAGTTGATACCCACATACACTGCACATACCCACATACAGACTCACACATACACATCAACAAATACATATTTACAATAACCCAGCTTTGCCTGATCAGCTGGCTTATGGCCCTTTCAAATGGATACTACTCAGTTAGCACTTGTGACTGGTGATTCCTTGAAGTCTGAAGCTTAGATGACACATACACATAATCAGTGATGTCCCCATGAATCAATGAAGCCTCCATGAATCAAAATTCACTCAATGGAGTTTACTTACTGGGTGGCTCGATCTGTTGCACAGCACTTCCAAATACCCTGAGAGAACTCCCAGTAAAGATGAATATGTTCTAAAAGTAACCAAGACAGTTGTAGAAAAATATGCTACCTCCTTACCAAGGAAGAAAAAAAAGAGAGAGAGAGAGAAGAGGAAATGAAGAAGGTACCAGAAGCTGGCCATGATGGCACTCTGCTGTAAGCCCAGCGGCACCCAAAAAATCATTATTTAACAAATTTTATTCGAATGTTATTCTTGGATGTTAATTGTGTGGGCTGAGTTTTTGCATAGAAATAAGATAAAAATCCCTTTAGAACTTCAAGTGTCCCAGTTATTAAAAAGATGACAAACATTTTTTCTTCCAGGCTTATGGATGACAAAGTTGCTGAGTTACTATAAAAATTGTAAAGTTTAACCTAGCACCTGTTCAAATTCTTCACAAAACATGGGAGTTCAACATCCTCTTCTAGAAGCGACTAATAGCAGGAATTACCAGATGTCTGGCTGCCATAAAACAGTAATGTGATTGTGTAGAACACTTAACTCTTGAGCAACATACTGTCTTGATAGTTCTCCAAAGATCATTTAGAATAAAAGAGCCACCCAAATAAGTAAGTGTGTTGAATTGTTAAATGGAATCGTTCAACATTGTCTATCTGAGTGTTAAAGAAAATCCGCCTGAGGGGCAAATTTATTCTTTCAATAGTTGACACTTAGCCATTCCTTCTGTTAGCAATTAGCCAAGCAGGTTCAATCATTCATTCACACAATTCCCAGTAGACTCTGTCAATATTCCATACTTCCAGGAGGGACAGACGGTGCCAAGCTTCCACATTTTCTACAATAGCCAAATGTGTACAAATTGCTGATGCTGGAAGTGGGGATGCAAAGTACTAAGAATTGACACTGTTCTGGTTGGGGAAAGTTCTTTTCTACACATTAGATTCTTATTGAGGCTATGGTTATAAGCAGACCTGGAGACAAATAGTAGACTAATAAATGCTACAAAAAGCATTCAATTGCTCTCATTTCTTTTTCTATGATTAAGTGGACAGAACATAGCGATGGGTCAGGAGAACAGCTGGCATGTGCTACATTCAAAATGTTCTTCATTAAATGTGATAAGACTAAGTACAGAAAAAGCAGAATTCGACAGTTTCCTAAGAACAAAGGCATGCCATGAGGGGTGCCCATTGAACTTCTGGATTGTGGTATGTGGAGATAGGGAGCTACCTATTTGTTTTCAGCTCAATTTGAAGAGCAATGATCTGGAATTCATCTATTTTAAGGGCTGGAGAGTTGGTTCCACGGTTAAAAGGCTTGCTCTCCTTTCAGAGGACTGGAGTAGTTCGGTCTGCAGCCCCCTCTCATCAGCAGCTCACAACTGCTTCTAACTCTAGGTCCAAAGGATTGGACACTTCTGGCCTCTACTGGCACTGCACTCACACCTACATATAAATAAAAATTATTTTTAGTCATCTATTTTAGAAGACTTGTGGCCACCACAGAGAACACGATGTTGTATTCCATTTAACGTGATTAAATAAACCAATGTGAGCAGAACGGCTGCCGCCGAGGTAGAGAGGCATCAACATTTATACTACATCAGTGAACCACAGAAGAGGACTGCTTTAAAAGCCATATGAGTGGGGAGGGGGGTGGAGTAGAGACACATGGACACTAGAGAGCTCTAGCCCTCCTTCCTCACAAAGATACCAGATTAACAACATTCAGAGTGAGCCAGGTGTGGCGGTGTATGTATGTCTTCAATCCCAGCACGCAGGAGGCAGAAGAAGCAGGAAGATCTCTGTGAGTTGGAAGTCAGCCTGGTCTACATGGCAAGCTCCAGGACAGCCAGGACTACACAGAAAAAAACAAAGACTATTCTGAACATAATACCTCGGTGAGGACTATAGCGCCAGCTCAGAAGCTAGAAACTCAAGTCTTTGCCAAACAAGAGCCTAGTGAAAGAGCTATTGGATTCAGTTATCCCTGCCTCTGCCCCACGCAGCACCGCAGAGCAGCTGGAGAAACACCGTACCTGCTCTCTTTTCTCAGGAAGGAAAGTGAAGAGAGTCTGAGGTTCGGTGCCCGTTTTGTCCCAACACCCACAGAGGGGACTAGGTTCTGTCTCACTCAACAGGCTGCCTCCAGAGTTCAAAAGCCACTGGAAACTAAGATGAGTGTGGCAGGTAGCACACTCCTTTAAATCCCAGCATTGGGAAGGCAGAGACAGGTGGATCTCTGTGAGTTTGAAGACAACATGATCTACACAGCAAGTTCTAGGCCAGCCAAAGTAAAGCAAAAATCCAAGATGAACAGAGTAATACCAGAACTGAAGTTCTACAAGAAAACACCAGGGGGCGCAAGCTATCAGAAAAGGTTTGAAGGGTCCAAGGATTTAACAAATGACCAGCAAGCAGCTTATGAAAAGATAACCAAAATTACCAGCGGTCAGGGAAAAATGGAAATCAAAAGGGGAACAATATATTGGCTTGTTTACATTGTGGCTATTATCAACTAGAAAGGGAAGGAGAGAGGGAGGAAAGGAGGGAGGGAGGGAGGAAAGGAGGGAGAGAAGATTGGCTAAGAACAAAATAAGTTTTGTCAAGGTGAAGAGGCATTGGACCCCCTATTTAGTGTTGCTAACAACACAAATTACACACCTTATTTGAAATCCTCATTACGGATGCTCCTCAAAACATTCAAAATAGAATTGTATGGTCCATCAGCCCTACCTCCCTCTGGGAAAGGGAAAGTACCTATTTAACAGGCATAGAATTTGAAGATTGGAAAACATTTGGGAGATCTGCTTCATAAAAATGTCAATAAAGTTACCATTATTAGATGGTTATACTAAAAAAAAAAACATTTAAGGATGTAAATGTCCACCAGACAGATCAGCAGAACAAGAAGAAAAAGTTCCTGGGCTTTCCTGTAGATCACAGAGACTAAAGTTACAGCGTTGAGAATCGCCAGGTGTTCTGGCCACAAAAAGAAGTGTAAGTATGTTAGGTAATATGTAAAGCAGGTTTGTTTCACCATCCTACATGTGTGCTCACATCACAACCTCCTAAATATTTACTGGTCAGTTAAAATTTCTCAATTAGGATGTTTTTGTTCTTTTTACCAAAATAAAACGGATGCATTTTAACACAGAGTGGTGTTGCTATGATTTATTCCCACACCTGTACACAACACAAGCTAAGTGGATTTTGAATTTATGATCTCCTTTTTGGATAATTAAGATGAGTTTGATTGACCTAAGTTGTATGCAAATGTCTTAATTTACTTTCTTTTTTATTACAATTTTCTTCTTTATTAAGAAATTCTTTATTCATTTTACACACCAGCCACAGATCCCCCCCTCATCTCTCCTCCCACTTCCCCCCAACCCATTGGGGGGGAAACTACATTTCTTCCTCTGAAAAGGTAAGGCCTCCGGTGGAGTGTCAGCAAAACCTGGTATATTCAGTTGAGGCAGATCCAAGCCACTCCCTCTGCATCAAGGCTGTGCAAGGTGTCCCACCATAGATAGTGGGCTCCACAAAGTCAGCTCATGTACCAGGGATGGATCCTGATCCTACTGCCAGAGGGCCCCTTAAGCAGACCAAGCTGCACAACTGTCTTGCTTATGCAGAGGGCCTAGTCCTGTCCCATGCAGGCTCCACGGCTGTTCATAAGTTCCCACTAGCTTGGTTCGGTTGTCTCTGTAGGTTTCCCCATCATGATCTTGACACCCCTTGCTCATAGAATCCCTCTTTCCTCTCTTCAGCTGGACTCCTGGAGCTTGGCCTGGTGCTTGGCTGTGGATCTCTGCATCTGCTTCCATCAGTTACTGGATGAGAGCTCTATGATGACAGTAGGGTATTCATCAATCTGAATATCAGGGTAAGCCAGCTCAAGCACACTCTCCATTACTGCTAGCAGTCTAAGCTGAGGTCATCCTTGTGGATTCCTGGGAACTTCCCTGGCACCAGGTTTCTCCATTTCCCTATGATGTCTCCCTCTATCAAGGTATCTCTTTCATTGCTCTCCTTCTCCTTCCCTGTTCCAGCTCAACCATCCCATTCCCTTATGTCATCCTCCATCCCCTACCCTCTGTTTGCCCCCCTCACCCCCAGTTTACTCATGGAGATCTCATCTATTTCCCCTTCCCAGGGCAATCCATGCATTGTCTCTTAGGGTTCTCCTTGCTAGCTAGCTTCTCTGGAGCTGTGGGTTGTAATCTGATTATCCTTTGCTTTACATCTAGTATCCACTTATGAGTGAGCACATACCATGTCTGTCTTTCTGACTCTGGGTTAACTCACTCAGGATGATATTTTCTAGTTCCATCCATTTGCCTGCAAATTTCATGATGTCATTGTTTTCTACTGCTGAGTAGTACTCCATTGTGTATATGTGCCACATTTTCTTTATCCATTCTTTGACCGAGGGCCATATAGGTTGTTTCCAGGTTCTGGCTATTACAAATAATGCTGCTATGAACATAGTTGAGCAAGTGTCATTGTGATCATAGCCATTCTGACAGGTGTACGATGATATCTCAGAGTTGTTTTGATTTGCATTTCCCTGATGACTAAGGATGTTGAGCAATCCCTTAAATGTCTTTCGGTCATCTGAAATTCTTCTGTTGGGAATTCTCTGTTTACCTCTGTAGCCCATTGTTTAATTGAATTGTTTGGTATTTTGATGTCTAGTTTCTTGAGTTCTTTATACATTTTGGAGATCAGCCCTCTGTCAGATGTGGGGTTAGTGAAGATCTTTTCCCATTCTGTAGGCTGTCGTTTTGTCTTATTGACCATGTCCTTTGCTCTACAAAAGCTTCTCAGTTTCCGGAGGTCCCATTTATTAATTGTCACTCTCAGTGTCTGTGCTACTGGTGTTTTATTTAGGAAGTGGTCTCCTGTGCCAATGCCTGTTTGAGGCTACTTCCTACTTTCTCTTCTATCATGTTCAATGTAATTGGATTTATGTTGAGGTCTTGGATACACATGGACTTGAGTTTTGTGCATGGCAATAAATATGGATCTATTTGCAATCTTCTACATGTTTACATCTAGTTATGCCAGCACCATTTGTTGAAGATGCTTTCTTTTTTTCCATTGTACAGTTTTGGCTTCTTTGTCAAAAATCAGGTGTTCATAGGTGTATGGGTCTTCAATAGGTATGTGGATTAATGTCAGGATCTTCAATTTGATTCCATTGGTCCACATGTCGGTTTTTATGACAATACCAAGCTGTTTTTATTAATATAGCTCTACAGTAGCACTTGAGGTCACGGATGGTGATGCCTCCAGAAGTTGTTTTATTGTAAAGGATTCTTTTTAACTATCCTGAGTTTTTTGTTTTTCCATATGAAGTTGAGTATTGTTCTTCCCAGGTTTGTGAAGAATTGTGTTGGGATTTTGATGGGGATTGCATTGAATCTGTAGATTGATTTTGGTAAGATTATCAGTTTTACTATGTTATTCCTACTTATTCATGAGCATTGGAAGATCTTTCTTCAGATACTTAAAGTTCTTGTCATACAGGTCTTTCACTTGCTTAGTTAGAGTTAACCCCAAGGTATTTTATATTATTTGTGACTATTGTAAAGGGTGATATTTCTCTGACTTCTTTCTTGGCCCATTTATCAATTGTAGATAGGAGGGCTGATTTTTTTTTTAGTTAATCTTGTATCCAGCCACATTACTGAAGGTGTTTATCAGCTGTAGGAGTTCCCTGGTAGAACTTTTGGGGGTCACTTATGTATACTATCATGTCATCTGCAAATAGTGAAAGCTTGACTTCTTCCTTTCCAATTTGTATCCTCTTGATTTACTTTTGTTGTCTTATTGCTCTAGCTAGAACTTCTAGTATTATATTGAATAAATATGGGGAGAGTGGACAGCTCTGTCTTGTTCCTGATTTTAATGGAATCGCTTTGAGTTCCTCTCCATTTAATTTGATGTTGGCTGTTGGCTTGCTGTAAATTGCCTTTATTATGTTTAAGTATGTTCCTTGTATTTCTGATCTCTCCAAGCCTTATCATGAAGGGGTGTTAGATATTGTCAAAGGCTTTTTCAGCATCTAATGAAATGATTTTTTTTTCCTTTCAGTTTATTTATATGGTGTATTACATTGACAGATTTTTGTATGTTGAATCATCCTTGCATCTCTGGGATGAAGCCTACTTGATCATGGTGGATAATTTTTTGGATGTGTTCTTGGATTCAGTTTGCCAGTATTTTATTGAGTATTTTTGCATCAATGTTCATGAGAGAGATTAGTCTGTAATTCTCTTTCTTTGTTGCATCTTTGTGTGGTTTGGGTATCAGTGTAACTGTAGCCTCATAAAAGGAGTTGGTAATGTTCCTTCTGTTTCTATTGTATAGTACAGTTTAAAGAGTATTGATATTAGCTCTTCTTTGAAATTCTGGTAAATTCTGCACTGAAACCATCTGGTCCTAGGCTTTTTTTTTTGGTGTGTGTGTGTGGCAGGGGGGGGGGCGGGATTTTAATGACTGTTTCTATTTCCTTAGGGATTATTGGTCTATTTAAATTGTTTATCTGGTCTTGATTTAACTTGGGTATGTGGTACCTATCCAGAAAATTGTCCATTTCTTTTAGATTTTCCAACTTTGTGGAGTACAGGTTATTGAAGTATGACCTGATGATTCTCTGGATTTCCCTGCTGTCTGTTGTTAAGTCTCCCTTTTCATTTCTGATCTTGTTAACTTGTATGTTCTCTCTCTGCCTTTTAGTTAGTCTGGATAAGGGCTTGTCTATCTTGTTAATTTTCTCAAAGAACCAACTCTTTGTTTCATTGATTCTTTGTATTGTTCTCTTTGTTTCTACTTTATTGATTTCAGCCCTCAATTTGATTATTTCCTGATGTCTGCTCCTCCTGGGTGAGTTTGCTTCTTTTTGTTCTAGAGCTTTCAGGTATGCTGTTAAGTCACTAGTGTAGGATTTCTCCAACTTCTTTATGTGGGCATTTAGTGCTTTAATTTTTCTCTAAGCACTGCTTTCATAGCATCCCATAAGTTTGGGTATGTTGTACTTTCATTTTCACTGAATTCTAAGGAGTCTTTAATTTCTTTATTTCTTCCTTGACTCATTGGTGATTCAGTTGAGCATTATTCAGTTTCCATGAGATTGTAGGCTTTCTGTAATTTTTGTTGTTGTTAAAATCTAACTTTAAACAGAAAGTGCATGCAAGCAACTTCCAAAAAATTTGTGAGTTGACAGAAACAGCCAGCTGCCTGAACAGTCACCTGAGGTTTCTCCACAGTGTTGGGGCATCATCTTCAGCCTATAGGCTTAGCATATCTGACAGACTCATTTGTGAAGTAGGATGTACACAAGGTCGACAGTTCAACCTCACATTGGGTGAGAGCAAAACATTTCTTTCTTTCTTTCTTTCTTTCTTTTTTTGTTTGTTTTTTCTATTTATTTATTTATTTATCTATTTATTTATCTATCTATCTATTTATTTATTTATTATGTGTCCGAAAGAGGGTGCCAGATCTCATTACAGATGGTTGTGAGCCACCATGTGGGTGCTGGGAATTGAACTCAGGACCTCTGGAAGAGCAGTTGGTGGGTCTCTGAGGGAGTTGAAGATTAGTTAGTTATAGTTGAAGGTTAGTTAGTTATAGTTGAAGATTAATTAGGATAGAAAGTGAATTAGATACATTTTGGACTTAACAAAATAGGATAGATAATGAAATTATTTTCTCTGAATTTGTCAAATACAAATGGACTAGACATTGTTTAGACATTTATTACTTGTATATATTGTATATAGTCATTGTACTTTTGTATATAGTTTTTCTTTTGTTAGTTATAACCTTTTTCTTTTTTTTTTCCTTTTTATTAAAATAGAAAAGGGGAAAAAAAAAAAAAAAAAAAAGAAACAACACAAATGGGGGGGGGGGCGTTGGGGGGAAGGTGAGGGGGACGGGAGGGGGGAGAACAAGGGAATCCGTGACCAATATGTAGAACTGAATTGTATTGCAAAATAAATTAAAATAAATTAAAAAAAAAATCTAACTTTAAGCCATGGTAAAGTTATGATAAAATACAGGAGGTTATTCCAATTTTTTTTTATCTGTTGAGATTTGCTTCATGACCGAGTATGTGTTCGATTTTAGAGAAGGTTCCATGAGGTGCTCAGAAGAAGGTATATCTTCTGTGTTAGGGTGGAATGTTCTGTAGATTTTTATTAAATCCATTTGAGTCATATTTGTTAGTTCTCTTATTTCTCTGTGAAGTTTCTGACTGGCAGACGTGTCCAGTGGTGAGAGTGGGGTGTTGAAGTTTCCCACTATTGGTGTGGGGGGTTTGATGTGCAGTTTAAGCTTTAGTATTGTTTCTTTTTCAAATGTGGGTGCCCTTGTATTTGGGGCATAAATGTTCAGAACTGAGACTTCATCTTGATAGATTTTTCCTGTGATGAATATGTAATGTCCTTCCCCATATTTTTTGATTGATTTTAGTTTGAAGTCTGTTTTGTTAGATATTAGGATAGCTACACCAGCTTGCTTCTTAAGTCCATTTGATTGGAAAGTTTTTTCCCAGCCTTTCACTCTCAGGTAGTGTCTGTCTTTGAAGTTGAGGTATGTTTCTTGTATGAAGCAGAAGAATGAATCCTGTTTTCCTGTCCATTCTGTCAGCCTGTGTCTTTTTATAGGTGAATTGAGTCAATTGATATTAAGGGATATTAATGACCGGTGATTGCTAATTCCTGTTATTTTTTTGGTGGTAATGTATGTGTGTTTTCCTTTTGTGGGATTTGCTGTCGTGGGGTTATCTATTGCCTGTGTTTTCATTGCTGCATCTAACTTCCTTAGGTTGGAGTTCTCTTTCTAGTACTTTCTGTAGGACTGGATTTGTGGATAGGTATTGTTTAAATCTGGTTTTTTTCTTAGAATATCTTGTGCACTCCATCTATGGTTATTGAAAGTTTTGCTGGGTATAGTAATCTGAGCTGGCATTCATGGTCTCTTAGTGTCTGCATTATGTCTGTCCAGGACCTTCTGGATTTCAGAGTCTCCGCTGAGAAATCAGGTGTTATTCTGGTGGGTCTGCCTTTATAAGTAACTTGGCCTTTTTTTTTTTCTTTCCTGCCCTTAAAATTCTTTCTTTATTCTGTATGTTTAGTGGTTTGATTATTATATGGCAAGGGGACTTTTTTTGGGAGGGGGGGGTCTAGTCTATTTGGTGTTCTGTAAGCTTCTTGTACCTTCATAGGTATTTCCTTCTTTAAGTTGGGAAAGTTTTCTTCTATGATTTTGTTGAATATATTTTCTGTGCCTTTGAGTTGGCATTCTTCTCCTTCTTCTATCCCTATTATTCTTAGGTTTGGCCTTTTCATGGTATCCCAGATTTCCTGGATGCTTTGTGTTATGACTTTTTTGGCTTTCGTGTTTTCTTTGACTGACGAATCTATTTCCTCTATTGTATCCTCCACACCAGAGAGTCTCTCTTCTATCTCTTATAGTCTGTTGGTTAAGCTTGCATCTATAGTTCCTGTTCATTTATTCAGATTTTCCATTTCCAGCATTCCCTCTGGTCTTGAACTCTTTCCTTCATCTGTTTAATTGCTTTTTCTTGGCTTTCTTGACTTTCTTTAAGGGATTTATTGATTTCTTCCAATTTTCTGTTTGTCTTTTACTCAATTTCTTTAAGGGAATGCTTCATTTCCTTTTTAAAGAGCTCTATCATCTTCATAAAGCTATTTTTAAGGCCTCTTTCTTCCATGTTGTGATGTTCAGGTCTTGCTGTTGTGGAACCACTAGGTTCTAGTGGTACCATATTGCTCCTTATGTTGTTGTATGTATTCTTGCACTGGCATCTACCCATCTCTTCCTCCAGTAGGTGCAAGAGGTGTCTGTGTCTGAGGGAGCTGCTCTTGGTCCAATCTGTGCTGGCTGTGTCTGTGCCTCAGGGAGCTTCTCTTTGTACAATCAGAGCTGGCAGATTCTGTGTATCAGGGAGCCGCTGAGGATGGGGTGGCGGGGAATCAGTGGGTTTGGTGTAGGGAGTGGGTCTTGTAGATTGCAGGGTCCTATCAGAGATGTTGGTGAGTAGGCCTGCCTGCAGGAGTCTTCCCTGCTGGCCTACAGCTGGGGCAGCGATGGGTGGGGGTAGGACGGCACAGGTTAAGGGCCTAGGGCCTAGAGGCAGGACTCTCTGGGTGGGAGAAGAGTCACTCACCTCTTGGTCCAATCAGAGCTGGTGAATTTTGTGTCTCAGGGAGTCGCTGAGGTCGCAAGGGGATAGGTGGGTTTGGGGTAGGGAGTGGGTCTTGTAGATTGCAGGGTCCGATGAGGGGTGTTGGTGGGGAGGCCTGCCTGCAGGTACCTTCCCTCTTGGTGTGCAGCTGGTGGGTGGTGGTGATTTGGCACAGGTTGTGCCTCAGGGCCTATGTCCTAGAGGCAGGACTCTCTAGATGAGAGCTCTTGATTTATTTTCAAATATTATCATAAAATGCATACACTAAAACAAGTTGTAGATTGTATATTGTAGGTTGTTAGAGTTTCTATTGCTGTGATAAAACATGACTATAAACAACTTGGGGAGGAAATGGTTTATTTCAGATTACAGTTGCATAAGCACGGTTCATCACTGAGGGAATTGAGGGCAGGAACTCAAACAGGACAGGAACTGGAAGATAGAAGCGTTGCAGAGGACATGGAGGAGTGCTGCTTACTGGCTTGCTCCTTGTGGTTTGCTCAGCCTGCTTTCTCACAGAACCCAACACCAGCCCAGGTATGCCATCTCCCACAGTGATCTGGACCCTCCTATATCAATCATCAATCAAGAAAATGTACCACAGGCTTGCCTACAGGTCAATACAGAAGGGGTATTTTCTCAATTGAGGTCCCCTTCCAAAATTACTATAGTTTGTGTCAAGTTGAAATAAAACCAGCCGGTATGTATTTAAACCCTGGAAGGCGAATTAAGTGAAATATAGATGCGTATCTTATAATAGCATACATATAGTGCTAGTATTTCAAGTGAAAATCAAATTATGAGATATTAGTGTTTTTTACAATTACTACTTAGTTGTCAGTGTATAAAGTTTCTACTTTATTAGACCCAAAGGTTGACTCAAAATGAATCAACAATCTAGTCCAAAACCTACAGCAATAAAACTAATAGAAGCAGCAGAGGGTGACCTGCCAAACTGTTGGATTTTGCAATGTCCTTTCATATATGGTGCAGAAAAAAAATACAAACAACAAAAGAAAGAAAAACAGGACTGAATTCAGATTTATACTTGTGCATACAGGATGTTATTTTTTTATGAAAAAACTTATCTAAGAAGGGGAATACTCTCAAATCTTATACCCTATATGTCTAGTATCTAGAATAAACATCCAAGCAGCAGTCACTGAGATGTTAGACCATGCCACATGTCCAAGAGTCCACATGATGAAAGATTTGTGTTTTTAAAAGCACAAAATAAATGGTGAAAAAGATTTGAAGAAATGAGAATCCTCATGGGTTGCCATTGAGAAAGTAAAATGCAATCATTGTGGAAAAGTCGTAATTTAAACTGAGTTATCATACAAACTAGAAATTCCTCTCCTACGTGTCTATCCAGTAGAACTGAAAATTCTGTGTGCAAGTGTGTGTGTTCATGTATTTGTGTGAATGTGCACATGTGTGAGCATGTGTTTGTATGAGTGTGCGCATGTGTGTGCATTTGTTTATACAGCTGGACATGGAAGCAAGGTTTGTGGTATGCAGCTGAGTCAAGAAGGCAAATGTAGCTAAGCTCAGTAGCAGTGTGGTGATTTGAATGAGAATGGATGGACCCATAGGCTCCTATGTTTGAATGCTTGGTCCCCAGTTAATGAAACTGTTTGAGAAGGATTAAGAGGAGGTGTGGACTTTTTGGAGGATGTATGTCAGTAGCTTCAAAGCCCATGTCAGGCCCAGTGTCTGTCTCTGTCTGTCTCCGTTTCTCTCTCTCTCTCTCTCTCTCTCTCTCTCTCTCTCTCTCTCTCTCTCTCTCTCTCTGCAACTTGTAGATCAGATGTGAACTCTCAGCTACTGCTCCAGATCCATGCCAGCCTGACTCCTGCCACGCTCCTGACCATGATGTTCATCGACTAACCCCCTAAGTGCCTTCCTTCATAAGTTGCCTTGGTTATGATGTCTCTTCACAGCAGTAGAACAGTAGCTATGATAGCAGTCTCTGGAGGAGAACAGACTTCAGACAGTAAATATCCAGGGTAAGATACACTTCTCTATACACTATCAACATTTGCACTTGGACCAGAAGGCTTTGCCTTTCCTCTGAGCCTCATGGGGGTAGGATGGAGCATTGTCAGTTTCCCATGGCTCTGAGGCTTTGTTCCTTGACATGGCCAGATCATCTAGACACATCCACTCAGGATTTCACAAACTTGGGACTTCCTCTGCTCCCTACATGTATGATATAGGTAGAAGGCAACAGTGTTGACTTATTCCTATCTATACTTTTTTACTGAGGCTCTTTCAGGTTCCACTTTCATTGGTGGGAAGTTTCTTATAAGACATCTGTCTCTTATTCCCATGCCCTCCTTTTAGATTTATTTTTATTTATATGTATGTATGTCACATGTGTGGCATGTTATTACACAGCAAGGTAACTACAGATAATAAATAATGCATGTTTCAAAAAGTTAGGAATTTAAATGTACTCACCACTTAAAGAAATGGTAAGAAAGAATATATTTGTTTAAGCTGATTTATTCATTAAGCATTATATATATGTAGCACATCACACCATACTCCATTAATAAGGATAGTATTTATATATCCAATGAATTTTTTAAAATATTTTATTATTTTTAATTCTGTGTATGTTGGGGGAGGGGTATGCACGCATGAATGCAGGTATCAGCAAAGGTTAGAAGTGTGGGGTCCACCTAGAGGTGGTGTCACAGGCTGCTGTGAGCCACCCAGCTGCCCAAAATGGGTGCTAAGAACCAAACCCTGGTCCTCTAGAGGAGCAGGAAGCACTCTTAACCACTGACCCATCTGACTCTAGCTCAAACATGACTTTTTTATTCTCCTTATTCATTCAGGTTCTATTTCCTTTTAAGGAACCTTTTTTGGGGGGATCCGAGTATTCTTTTTCTCCTGCCAGGTCATCCATTTACTGCAAAAGATGTCTTAGAATAATTCATCCAATGAGATCTACATGAACGGACTGGGAGTTGGGGGGGGTGGCAGAGGGCAAGGAGTGGGACATGAGAACATAGGGAAATGGGAGGGTCAAGCTGAAACAGGGACAGAGTAGGAGGGCAGGGAGGGAGATACCATGATAGATGAGGACATCATGGGAATAGGAAGAAGCAGGGTGTCAGGGAGGCTCTCAGGAATCCACAAGGATGACTCCACCTGGGAGTGCTGGCAGTAGTCCAGAGGGTACCTGGACTGGTCTACTCTGGTGACCAGTTTAGTGAATACACTAAACGTCATCACAGAGCCTTTGTCCAGTGACTGATGAAGGCAGATGCAGAGATCCACGGCCAGGTGCCAGGCTGAGCTCTGGGAATCCAATCCATGAGAGAGAGGAGGGATTCTGCAGGCAGGGAACATCAAGATCATGATGGGAAGACTTGCAGAGATGACCGGCCACACTAGTGGAAGCCCATGAACTGTAGACTAGTGGCTGTGGAGCCCCTGTGGGACTGGACTAGGCCCTCTGGATATGGATGATGGTTGTTTGGGGGGCACCCAGGCAGGAGGATCGGGATCCATCTCTGGTGCATGGGCAGGCTTTTGGGAGCTTGGTGCCTGTGGTGTGACGCCTTGCGCAGCCTTGGTGTGGTGGGGAGGGGCTTGGACCTGCCTAGGCTCAGTGTGCTGGTCTCTGCTTACTCCTCATGGGAGACCTTGATTTGCGGGATGTGGAGATGTGAAGTGGCTTGGGAGGGAGGGCTGGAAGGTGGGAGGAGGGAGGAGGGGGATCTGTGGGTGGGATATAGAGTGAACAGAAAATTTCTTAATAAATAAAAATTTTAAAAAAGAATAATTCATCCAAACCTTTTCAGTTTTCATAATCAGGTGAGGCCCATTGTATTATCTATTGCTTGATTTATTTGGAAGAAGTCCTTCTGTCAAGTGTGTGCAATGCACTAAAACCTAGAAGAATGCTAAGGGATATGAATAGGGCTCTATGAGAGGGAACATGACTGTTTGGTCCAGAGTTTCAAGGAGCAGGTACTATATGTGCCCAAAAAGGAAGTGAGGACTGGCGGAGTGACAATATTAAAGGGAATGGCCCTTGAACAGCAGTACCTTTAATGAGTCAGTCTGTGGCCACCTGCCCAGTATCCTCATTTAAGACAGAGAAACGCTGCTCCTTTTTCTCTTCTAAAACTGCATTTAAGGCCAGGAAAAATAGCTTAGTGGTAGAACACTTTCCTCCTATGCATCAAGCCTATAACCAAGCGTAGAGGCACAGGTCTGCAGTCCCAGCACTGGGAAGGTGAGGCCAAAGATTGGGAGCACAAAGTCATCCTCAGCTATAAAGCAAGTTCAAGGCTGGCCTAAGATACATGAGAACTTGTCTTAAAAATAAACAAATAAATACTGCACTAATATTCAAAAATAATGATTTAGTTTAACAAATGAATTAAAAATTAAAGCATTTGGGGATTTACCACAGTGGTGAAGTTGACCCTGGGTTTGGTTACCAGGGCAAAAAAAAAAAAAAAAAAAAGAATGCCAAATTTAAAGCATGCTTGAACCTCGGATATAGATCATGCAAATGCAAAAATACTATTATAATGAAAGAGAAAAGAGGACTAAAATATACCTTAGTGGCAGAATGCTTACTTAGCATGCACAAGATCCTGAATTGAAACCCTGGCACTGCCCTTTCAATGAGGGAAGGAATAAAGCAGGAGGGAATTGCTAAAATGTAATATCTATTTCTATAGATAGGCCTTTCCATATTTCACTGTTGTGTGCTACTCTGGAGTACTTCAGTACCCACAAAATCTTAAACAAGGGAATTCTGATTTATATACAAAAATACTTCTTCCCAATGCCTACAAGATATATGTATGTGTATGTTTTATGTACATAGCATGAGGGTGTGCACACCTCTGTGTGGACATGTAAGTGGAGGCCATAAGATGTGGACGTTCTTCCTTGATCCCTCTCCACCTTTTTGCCTTGAGATCGGGTTTCCTACTGAACTAGAATAATGCTCTTGTAAACTGATTTAATAAAAAGCTGATTAGCCAGTAGCCAGGCAAGAAGTATAGGTGGGGCAAGCAGACTAAAAGAATTCTGGGAAGAGGAAGGCTGAGTCAGGAGACACCAGCCTCCCGTCCAGGGAGCATCATATAATGGCACACAGGTAAAGCCACGGAAAATGTGGTGACATATGGATTAACAAAAATGGGCTGAGTTTAAGTGTAAGAGCTAGTCAGTAGGAAGCCTAAGCTAATGGCTGAGCAGTTTTAATTAATATAAGCCTCTGTGTGTTTGCTTGGGTCTGAGCGGCTGTGGACTGGGCGGGACACAGG
Source organism: Peromyscus californicus insignis (assembly GCF_007827085.1). Taxonomy (NCBI): domain Eukaryota; kingdom Metazoa; phylum Chordata; class Mammalia; order Rodentia; family Cricetidae; genus Peromyscus; species Peromyscus californicus. Next base: position 43,744,683 of record NW_026294491.1, on the reverse strand, counting down.
AAAACTTTCAGTTACACTAAAAGCTTTCCATTCTGGCTATCCTGGCTGGCCAGTCAGTTCTCAGTATTCACCTGTCTCTGTTGAGCATAGAACTAGTATATACACCCATGCTTGGCTCTTTACTTGAGTACTGAAGATTCAACTTAGGTCCTCATGCTTACAAACCATGTGTTTATGCCCAGTGAGCCATACCTACAAATCTTTCAGACTGCTTTTCTCACAGTTTCTGCCTCAAAGTGTGGCATTCCATAGCTTCAGAAAATCCTCCTGTTGGGTACCCATCCCTCACTGCTGGCGATGTCAAGGGTCAGAGCTCAATAGTGTTTCTCTGAAGAAGTAAGACTATGCTCAGCCTCTGGAGTTCTCTATCGGTTCTTCTTTAAACCTGAAACCAAATTCTGTAAGAATGGCATTTCTATTTTTAATTGCAGCCTCCTCTACTTTCTTGTGCTCAACTTGAGAAACAAATTTGGCGTAAAATTTGAAAATCTATCCAACTGGCCACAAAATCTGCCTGATCTTCCTGCTATAAATGTGGAGAGTTTTTTATTAGTAGGAAAACCTGGCTGGCTGGCTCTTTTTTGAGATGAGTTGTCAGTCTCCTAGGAAATGTCTAAGTTTCATATGCAAATAGATTTCTGGCAGACACCCTATCATTCTGCCAGATCTACCCAAGAGATATAGGCCACATGAGAATAGACAGGTTAGATGCAAGCTGTTCCTGCCAAGTTACATTTGACTAATATACTAATGCCTTCCTGGAAAAATCTTAGACGATACTACATCAGAGCATGTCTGAAACAACATGCAACAAGATTTAAATTGAACTTTTATTAGTCTCTAAGCATCACATGATGCCTCAAGGCTGAGATTAACTAGACTCATGTAAACTCACAAGTCTAAAAAAATAGTTTATGGATAATTAGCTAGCATAGCATATCTACTGGAATGACCGAAATAAAACATGATGATGCCACATGCCGGTGAGAACTCGGAGAAGATGTGTCTGTCTAGAAAGTAATGTTGGTAGTGTCTTTGTTTCATTTCTGTTACTGTGATAAAATATCCTAACAAAACGCAACTTAGAGAAGGTTTTTTTTTTTCTCGCAACTGCAGATTATAGCTCATCATTTGGGGGAATCTGAGACAAGGGGATCTTAAAACAACTCTTCACATCACATCCACACTCAAAAGCAGAGAGAATGAATGCATACGTGCTTATTAGTGCTCATCTTGTTTTCCACATTTGTACAGTCCAGGATTCCCTGATAGGTAATGGTGCCACCCATGGTGGGCAGGGTCTTACCACGTGAATTAATAAGAAAACCCTCCCCCACACACACACGTCCTATAGACATACCTATAAAACAACCCAATCTAAACAATCCTTCTACTGAGACTTTTCTTCCTGGGTGATTCTGAACTGTATCAAATTGACAATAAGTGAGAAGAAATGGGAGGCCATTCAGATGGGCACAGGAACTGGATTTATCCCTTCATCCCTCTCCAGACTGTGTGTAAAAGAAGGGGTATGATAAGAATGAAACTTTTAAAGAAAATTCACTTTTGAAAGAAGATCATAAGCAAGAAGAGGAAGGATTAGGATGTACATAAGAAAGTAAATGAAAAGAGTATTGAAAGTGCTCACAGAAGACAAAGGCCCATGCCAGAGGGAAGTCTCATGATTCCTTCCCTGTGGAGTTTCTGCCAATCCACACTGAATCACTCTGCTGAACCAGAGTAGAGCAGGGAAGAAATATCTCAGAACCAGACCAGAGGCTCAGGAGCACCCGATCCACATGTAACGTGTTCTCCAGGCAAGAGTCTGACTCAAGTTTTTCCTAATGGCAGGCCAGGAGCAGGGCATCTAAAGAGCCGAGGTACCCTTCCACCAAGGGTACAGCAGGAGCCCCTAGGGTGTGGCTAAGAAAAACAGTTGACCAGAAGACTGTCTCAAGGAGATGGTAGCACTCACAAGAGCAGAGAGGTGTGAGTCTTGTCCGTCACTTCAGGGTTGAGGTTCCAGAGGGAGACTAGAGGGCATCTGAATAGCAACAATGTGACTGCAAAGACAATACATCCAGTAGCTAGACTAAACGGCCGCATACAGGGAAGACATGCCCTATTTTTCTCATCACTGATCCTCAACATGTTCTTAGAAAGGCCCAACGCAGCCAAGTGAAGCCATGAGCAGAATAAATAACAAAATGCACACTGGCCAGTGCGACCTGCCCCACCTTCCTGCAGCTATTCAAACTTGCGTCAAATATAACTTAAGCTAGAATTAGGTAGAAAACGGGAGGATTTGGTTCAGATGGAATGAGGTTTTTAAACCTGAAAACATTTCACTGAAAATGATCAAAGGGTGAAGAGATTTGCCTGAGACATCATCAGAAAAAAAAAAAAAAAAAAAAAAAAAAAAGAAGGATGATGGGGTTCACAGGCAGATCTGAAGGGAAAAATCAAGCTGGGTCCTTTCAATAAACCACAGGTCCTCGAAGTTTTCCCTGGATCCCTTGAACAGTATTCTGCTTATGCCAAAAGCATCCACCACTGCTGCGCTGCATTGCCTGGCCCCATGTGTTTTGAAGGGATATATATCTCTCTTCAAAGATATTCTCGTTTCAGAATCTATGAGTCAGTGAATCCGGCATTGCAGTGTTACAAAATCTGGCTGTTTTTTAGTCTGATCTTTACCAATTAGTCTGATCTTTGGGTTTTCACCAGATCACACTGGTCTGGTGCCAGGCAATACTGCTCAAATGGGAAACGTAACTATTTTATCTGGGGGGTGGGGGGTGGGGTCCTGTTTATAATATCAAGATCATAGAGTGAACGTAATTTCAGTAACATTTGAATCATTATCTATTATTCCTCTCTGGAAACTTCCTTTGTGAAACAACCAGTGACCAGAATAGAAACTGATCAACAGAGGAGCCTGGTAGATCAATTATCTAAGAAAAGCAGTTTGCTGAACTCTTCTTAAACCAACCTGTTTTAATGAGCAAGCTCTTCGAAGATGACTCACGGCAAGAGCGACTTCACATGAGTTACTAGGGAACCTGGACCTTTCCAGAGTTGATTTCAGTGAGTAACAGAGGAAAGGCTTGGCAGTTCGTTTCAACATGACAGACATTATTTACTGAATCGGGGCCCATCATGTTCTATTTGTAGCCTCTGCCTGCTTCTCCGGGCAGACCCACTCACATTCAAAGGGCATCGGAACTCGCACTCTCCCACCTAAGCTCTAAAAACCCTTGCTTAGTCAGCTTTCTGATTGAAAATTGGCTTAAGGAGGAAACAGTTTTGAGTCATGCCTACAGCTTAGATCACCGTGTCCTTTTGCAGTTAGATTCTAAGGCCCGCTCCACCATGTCTTGGTTTCCTTCCGGTGGCTATGATAAAAGACTCTGAAAAAGGCAACTTAGGAAAGAAAGATTACTTAGCTCACAATTCCAGGTTACAACCCACCATGGTGGGGGATGTCAAGGCAGCAGGAACTTAAAGCAACTGGTCACGTGACATCCATAGTCAAAGGCAAAGAATGGTGGTCTCATGCATGCATGCTAGTCCTTGGCTCCCTCCTTCCACACATAACACAGTTCAGATACCCCTGCCCAGAAAACAGTTGGCACCCACAGTGGGCAGAGCTTTATCTGAACATAAAGACAATCCCCCACAGACATGCCTATTGCTGAAGACACCATACACTTCATACACAGTGTTCAGAAGCCCCTGAAAGGGAACTGGACTGAAAGCCTCCTCCCTGAGGACTAATTTCATGATACCAGGAGGTGCCCTGCAAGCTTCCAGAGGGAAGAAGCAACCAACAGTCCTACCCAGCTATGGTGCCTATGAACCTCAGCAATGTGGAGCATGGCACAATAACCATAGGGGTCCAGTAGTGGCATGCATATCTTGGACTTAAGACCCTCTGAACAAGTACCCCTCACCTGTTTTCCTATTGGCCATAAGACATTAACTCTCTGTCAGTTGTCTTAGAGTGCATACATGACTTTTTGAATTTTTGAATTAACCTCTGGTCACAACATCAGCAGAACCTTGGTGTCAAAAACAAAACTCACTCAGGTGGAGTGTTAAAACCTATGTACATATACATTGTGTATATACATCATATACATATTATGCGAGTAACTGAAGAGACCTAACTTAACGTTAGTGCAGCCAAGACAGGCTGCAGAGTAACAATACTGAGACTAGGCCTCACCATTACAATAACCAGGAAAAACCACAAACTGTACCCTGCAGGGAACCAATCAGAATTGAGACAAACAAGTACTAGATGCTTTTGTAGTTCTTCTTATTATTGCAAAAAGCCTCCTGTTAAAGACGTATATAGCTGAGTAGAACGAGGGAGAACAAAAAAGAATTAGAAGGACTCAGAACTTAGGAAGAACTAGAGCTATGTGTGGAGAGAATAGAACTGTAACAGAAGAATAAAAGAGCATGACCCGAACACTTTGTGCATGGATTTATTATAGATAAGAAATGTTTCTAAGTCTCGCTCCTGAAAAGCATTCGCTTAGCAAACCTGGGAGCATCCTGAGAGCTGGCTGGTCTTGCAGGCTGTCATATTGATGTCTCTGGCTCTTGTTGCCACTGAAGGACGTGCAGAGGCCTGTGATCTGGACTGCCACAGGGAGCCATGTTGGTGTCCGAGGGCCATGCTGCCATGGGGGCCATGCCAATCTGAGTGGCCTGTGCTGCCACCTGGGAGCATGGTGACATCTGAGTCCAGACTTCTGCCAAGGACCATTTTTCTACCATAGCTGGGGTCTGAGTTGATGTCTCTGGCCTGTGATTCCACTGGGGGCCACACAGATGTCCAGAGTCTAGGTTGCAACCTATGACTATGTTGGTATCCGAGGGCTGTGCTGTCACCTGGGGCCATGGTGTCTTCAGGACCAGGGCTGCTGCTGAGGGCCATGTCTGGGTCCATGGCCCTGCCACAGCCAAGGTCTGTGTTGATTTCCATAGTTTCTGAGACCATAGAAGGCTGCATCAATGTTGGGAGTCTAGGGTGCCACCTATGGCCATATTGGTGTCCAAGGGCCATGCTGCCATGGGGGCCACAATGATCCAAGTGGCCTGCACTGCCACCTGGGACTCTGGTGATATCCAGGCCCAGGCTGCTGCCTAGGGGCATGTCTGGGCCCATGGCCCTGCAGTGGCCCAGGTCTAGGGTAGTGTCCATGACTCCTAATATCACCAAGGGCTCTGCAGATGCCCAGGGTCTTGTCAGCTACCTGAGACCATGTTGGTGCCTGAGGACCATACTGCCACCATGGCTATACTGATCCAGGTGGCCTTTGCGGCCACCAGAGCCATGGTGATGTATGGGCCTGAGCTGCTGCTGAGGGCTATGTCTGGGTCCAAGGTCCTGCTGCAGCTGAGGTCTGTGTTAGCATGGGGGTCATTGGAACCATGCTATGCTGAGTCAGCCCCACCCTTCACTTATCTTGGGATAGTGGCCCTGCCCCTTGCTGGATACTGTAGCAAGAGAGCTAGACCCACCCCTCAGGGGAGAGCTGCCCTTACTCCACACTCAGAAAAAATGGCCCCACCCCTCATCACAGATGTGCACCTCACCTGGGCAGCATACTAGAGCTGACCTTGAGGGCCTAAGAGCAGGAGAGCTGACCCCACCCCTTCTTATCTGCCATGTGGTGGCATGGACGAGAAAAAGACGCCCTCTCCCCCTCCCCCATTACCACCTGCAGTATGTGAAAGATCTGGTCCCAAGGTCACAAGAGTGAGAGAGATAGTCCTGCCCCTCACCCTCTGCAGCACACAGGAGAGCGGGCCCTGCACCCTGCCTAGACAGCACACTAGAGCTGACCCTGTTGTTGGGTGTGTGGGTGAGCCAGGCCTGGGGGCATGAGAGCAGGAGAGCTGACCCCACCCTCGTATGGGAGAGAGGGCCCTGCACCTTGCCTAGACAAAACAGCAGAGCTGGTCCTGGCAATACAAGTTAGGGGGACCCAGATCTGAGGGCTTGAGAGAAGGAGAACTGGCCCATCTCCTTACTAGAGGCTGCATTGGGTGAGCTAGCTGAGGCAGTGCTGGAGAGATCACCCAGGCAGTGGTGATGACAGAAAGTTGGCAGGCTGATCAACCCGCCTACCACCCAGGCCCAGAACCAGGGCTATGAGTTGGCCCATCCCAGCATCCACTGAATCTATGAACTGCTGGAGCATGTGAAGGGGACGAACCTACAGATCCAAAACAGCAGGATCTCCAGGACACAGGACAATAGGATATCCAAGAAGAGCCTCTGAAGGAACTTATCAAGCTGTGGATGGGCGGTGATTGGGGGGCAGGGCAAGCAAGAAAGGTCAGAATCAGAGCCCAGAGGAAAGCCTTCTCCAACCCTCACCAACCTGCTGAACAAAGCTGCCCAGAGGAAAGCAGTAGAAACTTCAGGAAGCACAATTCCTCACAGGACCAGAAGAGCCCACTGTGAAATTCAGGGGATCCAGAAACTACCAGGAAAAAGGCTTACAACACCTTCCCACAGGACACCATGAGCACTGAGGCTGTAGAGACTAACTGCTCCCCTGACTCCTTCTCACGGCACCCCATGGAGCCTTTAGAGTCACAGGGACCAGAGAACTCCATCTTTCCACTCAGCACAGTGTGCCAACAAGTCGCTTCATCAGTGCTATTCTTTCATTTCTTACTTTCTATTATCATTTTCCACTCTTACATATATGTTCCTCCATGGTGATATTGTATTTGTGCTGAAATGTGATTTTATTTGTATGTTAATAAACAAAGTTGCCTGGAGATCAGAGGTCATAGCCATTAAGCAGAAGTCTGGCAGTGGTAGCACACGCCCTTAATCCCATCACATGGCAGCCAGAGTCTCTGTGTGGTCAAGGACACAGCCAAGCATGGTGACACACGCCTTTAATCTCAGTATCAACCATAGAGATCTGGAGGTCTTTATAGAAAGGCAGTGACGAGGAAGTCATGTGGTTGGGTTTAGAGCCAATGAGAAGGCAGAACAGAAAGGCAATAAAAAGACAGGACACAGGAAGAAGGTCTCTCTCTCGGGGGAAGGACGGCAGCAACTGGTAAGCTAAAGGCTATTCGCTCTGATCTCTTGGACTTTAAACTCGGTATTTGGCTCTGTGTTTCTTATTTAATAAGACCATTTAGAATTTTGTCTGCATTCCTCGATGGGTTTGCCTTTGTGTGTTGTACAGTTATGTTCAGGAATGATTGCTTATGTTTCCCCATCCAGTTGATTCTAAGACATTCTCTATTGCACTTACCAGCCATATACACTTCCCCTCTTATTCCTACATGTTTTTCACTAATCAGTAGCCCTTCTTGATTTTTTTTTCTTTTAAAAATCAGCCTAATACTTAATCCTATCCTTACCACTCTACTCCCCCGACTCCATCCTTAATACCTAGTATCTGAGTACAGGGCTAATTATCCTTGGTTTTTTAATGTTCAACAGTTATTGAAGTCCAAGGGGCCACTGTTGCTATCCAGCTAGTACATCTGTATAGTGGCAATGTTCAGTAGCTGTGGTTGTTCTGGTGGCTAATATCCTTCTCAGGAGATAATAGAATTTACACCAGGAATTCAGCCTCTAGACTGAGGAATTATCTTCTGTACTACGTACTATACCATGTTCAAGTCCTGCTTGGTTGTTGCTTCATTTGAAACAATTTAACTGATTAAATAAGTAAATAAACATACCTAGAGTGATTTAGATCAAATCCCGACAGAGAACTCAAAAGAGTGACTATGAGTGTATTCCAAGATAATACATGAATAGTATATCTGAGCTTGGAGACAAAGCAGAACAGCTGAGCAACTCAACAAGACAAAGACAAAATAAGAAGTTGCCAGTGGGAATTCTAAGATAGTTTTGGCACCCTGAAGATAACAGGGTGCTTTGCTTATTAGGTGTCTTAGATTGCTTTCTGTTGCTGTGAAAAAAAACAAATTAAGTTGGGGGAGGAAAGGGTCATTTGGCTTACATTTCCACATTATGGTCCATAACTGAGGGAAGCTGGGGCAGGAACTGGAACAGACTGTGGAGGAATGCTGCTCACTTTCTCTGGCTTGTTGAGGTACCTTTCTTACACAACCCACTCATCTGCACACTGTGTGCTGGGCCAGTCTACATCAATTAGCAATTAAGAAATGCCCCCACAGACCTGTCTACAAGCCAATTTGATGGAGGCAATTTCTCACTTGAGGTTCCTTCTTCCCATGTGTATCAAATTGACAGAAGCTAACTATGGCAACAGGCACAGAAGAAGGAGGAGAAAAAAAAAACTTGTCCTAAAGGCATTAAAAATCTTTAAAAGAGTCATTATAGAAAAACTGACAGAGTCAGTAAAAGAAATGCCAATCTGATTATAGGAGTCAGATAGGACGCCAAATAGACAAGACCATAAAAGAACTTCTCCTCATTATAATTAAAGCATAAAGCATATAGAACTGACGGACTAGGAGAGTACAGTCAGAAGTTTCCTCAGGTCCTGTCCAGCCCCATGGTACCATGTTTCTCTTGTCCCACCTGGGCTGAGGTCCCACAGTCACTTGTAAAATAATTACTCAGAGGCTTATAATAATTATAAGTGCTTGGCCATTAGCTCAGGCTTATTGCTGACTAGCTCTTATACTTAAATTAACCCATAATTCTTACATATGTTTAGCCACGTGGCTTAGTACCTTTTCTCAGTTCTGCCTTGTCATCTTGCTTCCTCCGTGTCTGGCTGGAGACTCCTCCTCTGCCCTTCCTCTTCCCAGCATTCCTTTAGTCTGCTTGTCCCACCTATACTTCCTGCCTAACTATTGGCCAATCGGCGTTTTATTAAACCATTGTACAAGAGCATTATCCCACAGGAGGAGAGTATGTTTAAAGCAGCATGAGAGGACACCCGGTCACATATAAAGGCAGGCCCAATGAAATAACAACAGATTTGTCCATTGAACCTTAAAAGTCAGGACAGCCTGGAAAGATGTATTTCTAATTATGAACAATATTAACTGCCAAATCAAACTATTATACCCAACAAAACTATCTGTCACATGGAAGGAAAAATAAAAACTTTCCATGGTCAAAAAGGACTACAGGAATTTATGACCCCTAAGTTAGTTCTTGAAGGGCTACAGAGCATACTTGAAGGAATCCTTCACATTGAAGAAAAAAAAAGCCAGCTTCAAGGCCACAGGAAAGAATAAACCATGCTAGAATAACAGTTAAGAAAAAGAATAGGGAAAAAATCCAACCATTACAAAAATCAACAAAATAGCAGGAACCAATATATTATTATTCAGTAATAACTCAGAATGTTAATGGTCTCAATTTCTTAATCAAAAGACACAGACAAGTAAATGGGATCAAAAAGCAGGACCTACAAGGAAGAGGGTAATGTGTACAACAACACCATGGTCCACAGTGGCAGGAGGCAAAACCAGTTAGCTCCCTTTCTGGTCTTCATAATGACCCCAATTGTCTTAGTTACTTTCCTGTTTCTGTACAGAGATATCATGACCAAGGCAACTTATAAAACAGTATATTGGGGCTCATGGTTCCAGAGGCCTTTCATCCATAATCATCATAATGGGGAGAATGGCAGCAGGTAGGCTGACATGACACTGGAGCAGTAATGAGAGTTTACATCTGATCCACAATTGAGAGAGAGGGAGAGAGGGAGAGAGGGGCAGACAGACAGAGATTGAGAACTCTAACTGGGAGACAGATACTGAGAACTCTAACTGGGAATGGCATGGGCTTTTGAAACCTCAAAGTCCACCACCAATGACACACCTCCTCCAACAAGGCCACACCTCCTAATCCTTCCCAAACAGCTCCACCAATTGGAGACCAGGCATTCAAATATATGAACCTATCGAGGCCATTATTATTCAAACCATCACATCAACAAATTAAGAGTATTTGCAAGGATCCAATCAAGAGACACTATGACTTAAAATGTTTCTTGACTCACCTAGACCTTACATTTTAATCAGAAATGTAAAAGATAAAAAATACAGTAATAACATCTATCTTCCACTATGTGAACCATTTTTGAAAAAAAAAATAAATATGGAACTTTCCCTAGAATTTCATTATATATCTGATGCCTCACTATCTATCATGAAACTCAGAGCAGGAGATCTGTACCATATTGTATTAGCTCGTTTTCTATTGTTGTGATAAAACATTGATCAAAAGCAACATGGAGAGGAAAGCCTGTGTCCTCTTATACTTCCTTGTAACAGTTTGTAACTGAGGGAAGGCAGGACAGGAACAAGGCAGGAGCCTGAAGGCAGGAACTGAAGCAGAGCCCATGGCAGAATGCTGCTTACTGGCCTGCACAGCTACTTTCCTTACATAGCCTGGTTCCACCTGCCCAGGAGTGGCAATACCCACATTGGGCAGGGCCCTTCCACCCCAGTCAGCAACCAAGAAAATGCCTTGGAGACACAGCCACAGTCAGTCTGTTGGAAGCAGTTCCTCAGTCGAGATTCCCTCATCCCAGGTATGTCTAGGTTTGTGTCAAGTTTACAAAACCTCACTATGATGCATACAGTACCATACAAAAGTGGCACAGTTATTAGAAAACATTTGAATAATGGGTCCCCATTCCAAATGCTTAACTTTTACAGAACTGACGCAGACTTACAAAATTACCGAGGTTCTAATGTGTTCATGTAAGCTTTTAAATTATCTAAAATTCTGTAAGCAGTGTATTCTATTTATTGGCATATTTTTAATTCAGAAGATCATTTAAAGATTTTTCTTTTTCTTCTTTTTTTTTTCTTTGCCTTATGTATAAGCGGATCATCTTTTAAGAAATAGCTCACGATGCTTCCTTTTATATTAAAAAAAGCCACATGCTCAATTGTAGTCTCAGCCCCTCACTGCAGATAGACTCCATTACACTGCACAACACTTAAAGGTAAGGATGGCAGGTTCTTGGCTCACTAAATATTTTGTACTTATGAATCTCTAATGGTAACTTGAGCTATAAACCATATGAAGATAGTGGTACTCTCATCCAAAAGGCATCCTGCAGTTCTCCAAGCCTCTGTTCAGAGTCTGGTGAGCAGTGACTCCTCTGGCAAGTTAAGTCAGCACTGGAGAAGGTCTATCTTGTCACTCTCTGTGTCCCCCAAGGCTATGGCTTGGCACCATCTTGAGAGGGAAGCTATTGTTTAATACAGAGCTGCCAAGGGGGCCTGATGCCATAGAATGATTCACAACTCAAAGGGCCTGAGAACTACCTGGACAGCCCCAGGGTAGGAGAGTCACAGAGGCAGTTGTGGCTAGGATGGACATCCTCGTGGATAAGTTCATGTAGCCAGCAGCTGTGAAAGGTACAGTGAGATGTAGCCCTATCCTGTTGCTAGTCACTGAATCCATCACAGGATGATAGTTGTGGAATCTGATAGCCGTGGGCCTGAGGTCACGGGGGCCAACCTTTAATGCCATCTATCATCATACACTCCACCAGAGGACTGAGAACTCTGAAATTCTAGCAAAGCACAAGACTTACATGACCTCATCCCTACATCAAGATGTTCCATGCTAAGCAGGTTTTGAAAGTATAGAGACTGGTCCTTTCAGACAGGCCTGAAGGCTGTAGTGGCTCCCCCTACTTTCAAGAGACTTAGAAGACAGCCCCAGGCTAGGGCATTAGCCACTCCAGGGGGGTATAAACTAGAACTGATGGGAGCATGAAAGAACCTGGGGCTTTCAGGCTACAGAGTTAAGTGTGGCTCTGGTGGGCATCTAATGCTTGACTGATTAGGACTCAGCAACAGACTGAATGTACAAAGGGCACCCAAGGAGAAGCTGAGCCAAGCATTCTCCCCCAACCCTCAATTTCTGTAGAACTCATTTTTTTCTGTTTATCTTATTTTTAGTAGTATTTTGACTTTACTTTTTAAAACAAGAATGTTTGTTTTTATTCTCCCTTTTCATTTATAAAATATTGTTGATATGTTTTTTCTTTATCAATCAATTTTTGTTGTTGTTGTTGTTTTCAAGACAGGGTTTCTCTGTGTAGCTTTGGAGCCTGTCTTGGAACTCGATCTGCAGACCAGGCTAGCCTCGAACTCACAGAGATCCTCCTGCCTCTGCCTCCCGAGTGCTGGGATTAAAGGGATGTGCCACCACTGCTCAGCCAATCAAATGTTTTTATCTTGCCATTTTCTCTTGTTTTTATTCTTTTTTCTTTTTTAGCCTTACTTCTTTTCCTCTTCATCTTTCCCCATCCCTTTCCTTTATTTCATTCACTTGTTATTTTTACTTTTACCCTAAATAATTTTAAATTTCACAGAATATTCTATTTAAATTTTGACATTTTCCATTGAACAGTCATTGGTGGTGTATTGGTTGGCTTTAATCGATTAAAAGAAAAGAAAAAGGAAGAACTTAAATTTATTAGAACTAGTGGATTGTTGAAAAGTGTGTGTGGTGATATTTCAAACAAATAAAATTTGCCTGAAATCAGAGGACAGAACAAGCCACTAGAGTAAACATAGAGACCAGGCAGTGGTGGTACACACCTTTAATCATAGCACTCGGGAGGTAGAGGCAGAAATCCATCCGGATTTCTGGTAGTTCAAGGTCATACTGGACTACAGTCTAAAAGAGAAACAGAGCCAGGCAGTGGTGGCACACGCCTGTAATCCCAGCACTAGGAAGGTTGAAACAGGAAGTGATATGGCTGGGCAGAGAAAGGAATATAAGGCGGGAGGAGAAATGAACTTGGACTCTTTCAGGCTGAGGAGTTGGTTGGGTAAGAGGTGGTGGTCGTGGCTTGCTCTGCTTCTCTGATCTTTCAGCTTTTACTCTGATATCTGGCTCCAGGTTTTTATTAAGACCAATTAAGATTCAAGCAAAGTAAGTGTGTGTGTGTGTGTGTGTGTGTGTGTGTGTGTGTGTGTGTGTGTGTGTGTAAAACAGCATACATGTATAGGCCAGAGAACAACTTTTTGGAGTTGGTTCTTCCACATTCCCAGGATCAAACTCCGATCCTCAAGCTTTGGGGGCAATCCCCTTTACCTGCTGGGCTTTCTATGCTGATAGAGGATTTTGTGTGTGTGTGCAAATGCACTTAGAACAGTTTTAACTTCTACAACAATAAAGTGAAAACTGTATTTGGTCAGTTCTTCATAATTCCCGAAAACAACACAGAGGAGCTGAGCCGAAGTGAGAACTTAATTCTCCTTGCCGTTTCTTCTGGCTGTAGGCGGAAGAGCAGTTTCCAAGTTTCCAGCCGCAGCTGTTAAGATTGTTTTCTACAGGGACCTTCTCCACCACAAGTGAAAAAGAAACTTTGTCCATCACCATGGAAAAGAACAATTGGGGAGTGTTCCCCTGCAGGGGTGCTGCCGTGTTGGTATTTAACTTAGTAGCTACTGTGTGTCATCGTTCTCAGGTCCTGCAGTCTAAAGTTTTAAATAATCCAGTCTATAATTTTTTTTTCTTCCAGAGCCGGAAGCTGATAATGCTGCTTCTCTTTCCCCTATAGTTATCCTGTTGTTCAAGTTAGAAACAGAGATGTAAAAACTAGGAACAGTGGTGCATGTCTGCAGTCCCAGCACTGGGGAAGAGGGAGAAGGACCAGATGTTCGAGGTCTTCCTGGGGTCCATAGCAAGTCTGAGGCTAGCCAGGAACACATGGGACTCTATCAAACACTGAGTGAGGAAGGTTAGGAAAAATTTTTTTAAAAAATATCATTATAGGAAAAAGATATTTTTGCTTTCCAGCCAAAAATTAATAATGGAGAAATAGTCTGAACTATCTCAAGGCACAGCCCAACAAAGATATTTCTTTATCAATTATTTACTGAGCATCTACTTGCATGCCAGGTACTGTTAGGTCCTAAGGATAAACTGCTGGCACAAATCAGGCACAGCTCCTGCCTGTTCTTACTATTATGGGGGTAGCAACTAGAGGAGACTGCTGGGACATGGGTTTAAGCCAATTGAAAGTCTCTATTAGTTGGACAGCAACCACACTAGGTATTGGGAATCCCACTGTAGCCCTGAGCCTTTCTCAGGGTGAGCTTTTAAGCAGAAAAACCATGCCCTGGGTTGACATGCTTCAGTTAACAAGAACGGCCAGAAGCAGAACTACAGATACCAAAAAGCAAAGTTAGTACATTTAGAGAGTTCCCCAGAATGAGAGACTTTGATGGATTAGGTCTTTGTTTTTGTTCTGGCAGGTGGTACTATGTGCTGAGTTTTACAGCCTGAGTGGTACTTCCATAATAGAGTCAGGTATGCGAGTGTCTGTGGCCCTGTTACACTTACAAAGCTCACAGGCAGGAGAGGAAGTAGCTCCTAATTCAATAGTGAGATAATATGGCTCTTAATTCAATAATGTCATATATATCAAGAACTAGAATCCCTAAATATCTGCTGTGAGGAAAATAAAAAGTGATCTCTGTATGATTTGATAGGCATGCAGCTGCAGAATTGCCAAGTTCCCCAACCACCCCAGAATTGTCTCTGTATGCTTCTAAGGTCGAATAGCATAAAGGAAATTTTGGAAAGAGAGTGGGGGAATATAGCACTCCAGCAGGTGAGATGTGAAAAGTTTAGCCCAGTGTCAAAGGCTCCTGGAGTAGAAAAGTGAGAAATGTTAGGAGGTGGACCATCGGGAACAGGTTTCTTTGTGGTTCATTGTAGAAACTAAAATGTACTCCCTTTTATACTGGAAAGCTTCATTCTCTCCCACACATGTAAAGTTGTCTTAATCTTCCCATGAATTCTTCATGCTAGGTCATACTTACTCAGATTTATTCACATGCGATTATATAATCATAATAATATTGTAAAGGGGGGAAAGTCTGGTGATAGTAAAACAGGTCAGGGAAAATACAAATTAACTCTGGGAATTCTAGAAGCCCCTCTCTGTGGAGCTGGCATTTGATACGGGGGCTAAAGGATGAGCCTGAGTTCCCTAGCTGAAGGAAGATGATGATTCAATCCAAGAGAATATGCACAAATGCTCTCACTCAGCAAGATGACACTCTCAATTGGGTGCTTGGAGTAAAGAGAGTGGAGGGATTCTGAGAGCACATATTAGGAAAGGACAGAGCGAGAGGAGCCAGAAACGGGAAGAGCCTTTACAATGTCAGAATCTAGGTATCTACCCCAACCGCAAGCCATGAAATGGCAGCCTAAGATTCAGGTTTTCATTTGAAAACAATCACAATAGTTTTTCGCTTAGATTAGAAAATGAAATGGAAAAGGGAAACTGTAGAGAGAGTTTTGCAATAGATCCAGTAGATGTGTGAGCAAATTACCTGAAATGGTAAGAAACTAGTGTCTGGAGGTGAACATGTTTATAACGAGATAAAATGTTTAACAGACCTTCTTCATGAAAGACCTACTCTGTCCTAGGGATTATGGGCAGTGTGAAGAAAAGGACAGACAACACTTGTTTGGAGCTTCAAGAACTGGGCATATAGAAGTGACTCACTGAGTTCTGGGCAAATGGAAGAAGCCAGCTGGGATTCTTGTTTATGTACACAGCTGAAGGATATGGACCATGTATATAGTCCAGGTGTGGAGGCATGGGCCAGTAAACCTTGCTTTATTTTTTTTTTTTCCTTTGAGGCTACATAGCAAGGCTGTCTCAAAAAAAAAAAAAAAAAAGTAACATCCAGGACAGGAAGAGAAGCACATTGGACGTGGAAGCAGGAGGATCAGGAGTTCACGTTTAGTTCCAGCTACATAGGAAGTTCAGGTTCAGCTCGGGATAGATGGGACTTGGCCACACACAGAAACCAACATCACTGCTGCCAGCAAACAGAAGCAGTGGTTTTTTAGTAAGACATTTAGTTATTTTTATACACTTAACTTCAAATAATTTAAAAACATTTTTTCTTTTTTTCCAGTTTACTTCTTTGTATTTAATTTTTATTCTTCTCTCATACAGTACATCCCAACCACAGTTTTCCCTCGGCCACTCTTCCCAGTCCTCTCTCTTCCCCCCACCTTCCCTCCCTCCCGAATCAACTCCTCCTGTTTCCTTTAAGAGAGAGAGGCGGGCAGGGGTTTGTTGGGGCCCAACTCCGGACAGCTGTGTCTTGAATTTTGTGCGACCTTCCTTACTTTATCAAACCTTGCAAAAAACAGGTTCCTGGCCTAACCGCGGGCTGTACAACTTCCTGGAGTACCTGCTAATCAGCCAGCTGCAGGGGCCTGGGACCAAAGCGACCTCACCCTTCCTTAGGAATTTTCCATTCTTCTCTCCTTTTGCTTCCCCTGCTCCCCCTCCCTGCCTGAAGCCCTGCTTATAAGCCTCAATACCCAGTCAATAAACGAGACCTTGACGCGACTCAGACTGACTCTGTCTTCCCTTATGCGCCTGGTCTCCTTTCTCTCTCGCCCCCATTGATCTTTCAGGAGGTGCCTCCTCGGGTCTCCCCAATAACCTGGCCCGTGGGATGGGTCAGGGGTTTCTTGGGGATGTCAACTAAACATGGTCTAACAAGATGCAATAACACTGGGTACAAACTCTCATCTCACAGCTGGACAGGGCAACTCAGTATGAGGAAAAGGGTCCCAAGCACAGGCAAATGAGTCAGTGACACCCCCCCCAAGTCCCATTTTTTGGGAGTCCTAAAAGAACATCAAGCTATACAACCATAAGGCATATGCAGAGGACCTAGGTCAGACCCATACAGAGTCCCTGTTTGTCTCTCCAGTTTCTGTGAGCCCCTATGAGCCCTGCTTAGTTGATTCTGTGGCCCATGTTCTTATGGCTTCCTCAACCCCTCTGGCTCCTACAATCCTTCCTCCCCCTTTTCTGCAGGGTAACACTGGCTCTACCTAGCATTTGGCTGTGGCTTTCACTTCAATTTAGTATAATTCATTCATTCAGTAATAGCAATGTACAACTAGGAAATTTACAGCCAATTCCTAAATGAAATAAAATACAGGTTCTGTGTAGGGGTGTTTCATCTTTGTGGAGATAAAATTCTATAGCATAGCTGTGATCAAGTTATGCTACTTTTTTTTTTTCTTTCAAAACCAAGAGCCAAGCTTGGTGGTAGGCATTTCAATTCAAGCTCTCCAGAGGCTGAGGCAGGAGAATTGCCACAAGTTTGAAAACAATCTGGCTTACATAGTGAGAACCTATCCCCCTAATAATAGCAACACATCCCAAAAGAAACCACTACCAAGACTTATGCCAGTTACCTATCCAAGTTGGTATAAAGAGTAACTGTTAATGATAAAGCCCTGTGCCATTAATTAAAATTTTCTTTTGACAGCTGTTATTTTAATGATTTTTTTGTATTTATTTATTCATTGAGTGTGTGTGCTGTGGTGCGCATGTGAAGGTCAAAGAACTTTTTCTCCTTCCACCATGTGGGTTCTGGGTATTAGTTCTGGTAGTACGGTCTGTTGACAAGTGCGTTAGCCCTCCGAGCCATCTTTGTGTGCCATGGGTAACTTTTCATGTGTCTCTTTATTAAATGGTTCTGTTCAATTTTGCTTCAACCTTGGTGACAAAACTGTCCTTCTACAAACTCTCCAAAAGGTAACTGAATAGGGTACTTGGAAGGGCATTTAAGGCAGGAAGAGATGGTGCTGAAGGCTGTTGAGATTAGCTAGGATAAATACCACTTCTTAGCCTCTGCTACAGTCAGCTAATGCAGACTTCCAAACTGGAGGTGTCATCCTTAAGACCTGTAAATCCCATGGTAATTGAAAATGAACCCATAGGTTTTCCAGTTGTGTTTCAGGAGTCATTATTGTTAAATGATCTGAAATTGCAGTTAGCTGAGTTGAAAGTGAATGCTGGGTTAAAAGTTGGTGATGGGATGGGACAGCCTGTGGGCACAATACATGTAGAAGTGGTAAATGTCTACTAGCTGATCATTCCTGTCTTGAAATGCTTGCCACATGGAGCTGGAAACAAATATAACTGCCTATGCACTGTTTGAATCAGCTTTGCCTGCATGAGTCTCCATGTATACCTGGGCAATCTTTTTCTTATTGTAAACTTTGAGCTGAGTAGGAAGATATTTTCAATATTAAAATGTACAGCTAATTCTTACATTCGACAAACTCATCCAAATTACAGGAAGTAAAACCTTCAGTTTTCAGCATATTCTCATATTTCAGTACTACTGGAATAGATGACTTATGTCTATGGACGGGTATTGGAATTTTCCCAGGGGCCTGCCCTGAGAAGATTCCTCCCAGAGTCCTAGGGAAGATGCTATGGCCAGCATATGTGTGTGTGTGTGGGGGGGGGGTATCTGAGGGAAAAGAATCTATGTACACCATGCTGTCTGTCCATTTTATTTCTCTAAGACAAACTTATGTCTACACAGCTTCAGTTCTGTTCTGACACTCAGCTCCTCTCTGTCCCATTTTTCCCTGTCCTCTCATAGCCCTAACTGAATTCTTACGCTTACAATCTCATCTTCATCTTCAGTTTCTCCATCCATGCTCACTTCTTCTTTTTTAACTCTCCTGGCCTGACCCAGTCTTTACTCTCTGCAAAAGCTCTGCCTTGTTCCTTCCTCTCAGGCCATGCAACTCTGCTCTGACCAGGAATCCTGCCCCAGCCTTCATTGCACCTGGTTATGCAAAAAACCCTTTTGTCATGAGTCAATAGCTCTGGAATGCCACTAGTCCTGAAGGAAAAGGATGGTCTGAGCTTCATTTGCACAAGAAGCAAAGCTATGCATCTACATTCTGCCTGTCTCCTAGGCTCTGTAGGGGTGTTACCTAGTCCAGATCAGCAGTAGGTCTGAGAAGCTTATGCTGTTTGCTGTATGGTCTAGGAGTATGAGCACACAAGAAATTAATATCATCAGGAAACAGCTGATATATTAAAAGCTGAATAACATCAAATATTTCCTGATATTTGGACTTTCCTCTAGAAGGATTCCTTGACCCTTCAAAGTATAGCTTTATCATATATAGCTGAATCTCTATTTTATATACTTGCAGCCTGTAGCAGACGGGCAAAGATCAAAATGACAAAAACAGGCCGGGCGGTGGTGGCGCACGCCTTTAATCCCAGCACTCGGGAGGCAGAGCCAGGCGGATCTCTGTGAGTTCGAGGCCAGCCTGGACTACCAAGTGAGTTCCAGGAAAGGCGCAAAGCTACACAGAGAAACCCTGTCTCGAAAAACCAAAAAAAAAAAAAAAAAAAAAAAAAAATGACAAAAACAACTTTCTAGTATCTGGTCTTTATATTGAGCCCCTGAAGGTAGTAGAAAACAAATATATATATATATATATATATATATATATATATATATATATATATATATATATATATATATATATATATATATATATATAGGCTATTTAACAAAGCTGCAATCTGTGTAACAAATGGCATCCTATTGATATAACGGAAAATCAAACTCACAGCCGTGTTCTAGACAGCACTTTTATTCCAGCGACACTGACTCACACAAAATGTGTGCTGCTCTAAACTGTGATGGTATTTGTTATTTTGGTATATGTTATTTGGTATATGATAGTATTTGTTAGTCATGCTCTTTGAGCATGGTCAAGAGGTACACACTACTACAAAAGGGGTTTTTGTTTAAGGTGCCTGTGGAAGATAATGGAGAAGAAAAGAGGCTTTCTAAAAAGGACAGCAGATGTCCTCTACCTGGAAATACAGGTGGGTCTGAGACACCTGCCATGGGTGCTGGAAATTGAACTCCAGTTCTGCGACAGGCCCCCAGACCCCTCTAGACCTTAATATGACTGACTCTATTAAGAAAGTACCATTCAGGCCATGAAATTCAGCACACATTCACCTGCCAAAAGTAAAACAAGGACCTAAACCATCCAAGTCTATAGTTCTGGGAAGTCTCTAAATGTACTAATCTTGTTTTTTTTGTTGTTGTTGTTTTTTGATTCTGTAGTTCTGCTTCTGGCTGTTATTGTCAACCCAGGGTATGGTTTTTGTACTTAAAAGCTAAACCCTGTCTTGAAAAACCAAAAAAAAAACAAAAAAACAAAAAAACAAAAACCTCACCCTGAGAAAGGCTAAGGACTACACTGGAATTCAAAACATCCAGTGTAGTCGCTGTCCAGCTAAGGAAGACTTTCTATTGGTTTAAACTCATGTCCAAGTAGTCTTCTCTGGTTGATACTAGAGAACCCACAATAGCTCTCTATAACAGTAACAATCACCTTTTTTTGAGATTATAATTATTACATCTCTTCCTTTATTTTCCTTCTTCCAAACCCTCCCACATACCCCTTCCAGCTCTCCTTCAAATCCATGCCTTATCTTTCACTAATTGTTATTACATGAATATATGTGCATATATATATATATATTATATATATATGTATGTATTCCTAAATATAACCTGTTGTCTGTATAATAATACTTTTATGTATGTTTTCAAGGCTGAGCATTTGCCACTGGACAACCAATTAGTGTCTCTTCCCTGGAGAAGACCACCTCTCTCATCCTCAGCTTTCCTCAGTTACCTAGTTTTTTATGCAGGGCTGAGGCCTCCTGGGCTTTTCCTTGTCCACTTGGGTGTGTCCGTTGGTGTTATCCTTGCTCAGCTTATGTTGGGCATTGGTGAGACCTTATGAGTGTGGCTTCTGATATTACTAGAAGAAACAATCGCACAGCAAGCTCCCTGATCCTCTGGCTCTTAAAATCTTATGTCCTCTTCTGCAATGTTCCCTGAGCCTATGTGTGGGAGTGTTTTGTAGGCATATCCATTGAGCCTCCCTCCAGCCCTCAAGATATCTTTAAGGGAGATTTTGTTGGCAAAATTAAAGATGCACTTCTTCAGGATCCAAAAAAAGATTGGGTTAATTAATCAGAAGGACATGACATTTATAATGGAGATGAACAAGATTAGGCATGGAAGTTAACACTAGAGACTTTACAGATTATGAATAAATGTAGTTACTTTGACAATCTTGTTATAATATTAATGGGGGAATTAGATGTTTCCTACCACCCAAAGTCGTCAAAGTGATGCATATATATGCATATATATATATATATATGTATTTTATACACACAGATATATTACATACTTGTAAATTGCAGCTAAAGATGAGACTTTAGTTGTCTTTCTTACATTTGATTTCTAAATATCTTTTTTTAGAAATATTATTATTATTATTTCTAATATTCTTTTTTGAGACAGGGTCTCTCTACATAGCCTTGGCTGTCCTGGAACTCACTATGTATACCAGGCTGGTCTCAAACTCACAAATCTGCCTGCCTGCTGGGATTAAAGATATGTGACACCACACACAGCTAAATATGTTGCCTCAGGTATTAAGTTCCTTAAGTACTTATTCATCTGAGAAATTCAAGAATAAAATTCAGATAATAAATTAATGATGGATATTACAAAAATGAAAAAGCAAAAATTTCTAACCAAGAAAAATTAATTATACAATGAAATGAACCCATATTATGCTGCTTAATTCACAAATGTGAATGTTTTCATAATTGTAATATGGCAAAACAAAAAATATTGCATAACTAAGAAGAGGGAAATTGAGGGAGACTGAGCTAAGAGATAAATCTTTGTTACGGTAAGATAGCAGATATTGTCAGTATTTGAAAACTTCAAAAAAATGGCCTGTGCATGAAGACAAACGCACACGAAATACCTAAAGGACTGAGTAGCCCTTAATGGTGCAGAGGGCAGCTGCTGTTTATAAAACCTTCCAGAAGACCTGACTTTAAAAACCACGCACCAACAGGACTGATCAGAATTAATGTTAAGCTTTACTTACCTTTGTTTTCAAGTCTAAAATCTCAAAATCAGACATAGGACAGACTCTGAATAATGCCTCGGAAGAGTACTAAACAGAGCTGCTCTGGCCTTCGGTTGGGTTTTGTTCCTGGGGATTGAACCACATGCTGGGCAAGCCTCAGCTGACTATGCTTTTCAAAACACCTTTCTATTGAGTGTTGAGTGCATCTCTTTCCCTCTCTCTCCCCAACCCGCGCGCGCGCGCGCGCGTGTGTGTGTGTGTGTGTGTGTGTGTGTGTGTGTGTGTGTGTGTAAGAGGGGGTGCTCATACAGGTCAGAGGACAACTGAATGCCAGTGGCAACCTGCCACTGACCTGGAGCACTGATGGGTAAAATAGGTCATGGTCAGAAGCAGCTTGTGAAGTTTAAAATAGAAAGTCTGTAATTGTCAACCAAGCAAATGAAGAACAAACGACACAGAAAGGAAAAAAGTGAACACATGCTGAGTCTAGACTCCAGCCTGGGAAAACCAGCCAGGTAAAGGGGCAGCACTTCAATACTCGAGAGTCTGGGAAATTTTATCATTGCTCTATTTGGTTTTCTTTCTTGGGCTCTTGGTATTTTAATTACCACAGTCCAAAGGGGACATTTTAGACTGTGTTGAAAGTACTTTAGTCTACACTTGTTTGGTCAGTGTACAGAACTTGAGATACTGAGATACAGATCGATGTCGTAAAGGTTTTTCAGGAATTAGAGAGGTGGCTCAGGGGTGGAGCACACCAGGCCCTACATCCAAGCACAGCAAGGGGTAGGGGTAGACATATATTTTTTGGCAGCTGGTACCCAAACCTCAACACATTTCCTGAAGTTAATGTATCTGTTTTGCGGAAGCTTTAGAAGGTTCAAGAAAAATGCACTTCCATACTAGACTGCATGTTCTTCCCCGGTTCAGCAAGCTCTTTCTTTGAACTAACATTTCCCAAGGGTGCCGAAAGGACCCCAAGGATTCACTGAATCTTTTCAGGGGATCAAGAATCCTCCCCTTTCCTAAAGACTCTGTGATAAAACAGATTCCCCCACCCTGCTTTTCCTTTTGAGACAAGATCTCATTATGTAGACTTGAGTTGGCATGGAATTCACTATGTAGACCAGGCTGACCTCAAACTAAAAGAAATCCTCCTACCTTTGCCCACCAAGTCCTGGAGTTATAGGTATGGACCACCATATCTAGCTCTAGATGTATTTCACATAGTGTCACTTTTCCTTTACAAAAATATAAAATGTGGGAGATTAAGAAAACAAGATGGCAAGACCCCACATTGAAGACACCACTCCCTTTAGATGCAGAACAGAGAAACCAACTTCAACTGTCCAGGGAACTTTCTCCCTGATGCCTAGCTTCTATAGTGCTAGATGCAAGCTGCTGGGCTAAAAAAGATATCAATGGTTGAATCTACACTGGAATTTGCATGGTACCATACTGAACCTCCAAGCAAGATATGCTCACTGGCTCAGTAAAGGCATGGTGGTTATGAGGATAACCAATCGTGTTCTAATTAGATATAAAGCTTACTCCAAAGGAGGGAATTCATGCCTGGTACTGTAAACCTAGTCAAAAGCCAAGAAAGGCTGCTGGCCCTAGGAAGGAACCTTAAGTTTTATTAAACAGCCATACTGTCAAATTCCTTCTCAATGTTTATACTCATGGGCTTGTGTTGCCCTCAAGGTTAAAGGAACATTGCAAAAAAGGGGGTGGGAAGAACGAACTGGCCAATGGGGAGAAGTGGGAAATACTGAACTCAGGGCATGACATAACTGATTTATCTATGCACAGCAGCTGTGATTACCTGCACAAAATCAAACCAGTCAAAATTGCAGCATAGATGACCCCACCCTTGGCAGAGAAGCTATTTGTAATTGATGGCTGATGACCTAGGGAGTCACTCTGCTTTGAGGACATGGATGCTGGAGGCACTAAGGGGGAGCTGGGAGGAAGGAGGTAGTGGATGGATATAAAATGTATTGTATGAAAAATATTTTTTACAAAATCAATGACATTCTTACTAAAATTAGTGTGGAAGCTACTTTTCATTTCATTTTTAAATGAGTGAGAGATGAGTCTCATATACCCTAGCTGGCCTACAACTCACCATGTTTCCACTCCAAACTGCTAAGATTACAAGGGTGCAACCCTTGTCTGGTTTATATGGTACTGGGGATTGAACTCCAGGTTTGCACATATTAGGATTGAAAAACAAAAACAAACAAACAAACAAAAAACCTACCAACTGAGCTACAGGCTCACACAAATGCTGCATTAACAAATAAATGAACTATCACTAAAATAATTGATTACTAAAGTGCAGGGTGTTTACCCACCAACCCCACAGTTCCCCAATTTTCTGGAGTGCGAGCAGCAGGAAATATTGGATAGAAGGATTTAGATTGTGGAGATAAACAGATAGAAAATAAAGTATAGGCCAGCCTCGTCATGCAACGGTAGCGCGTCTGACTGCAGAAAATAAAGGATAGCCTCAAGAGGACCTGGAACCTATCCCAATGAGCCCTGTCTCTGCCCTAAGGTATTTATAGAAACGCCAAGGGGTGGAGCAAAAGACCTCCCACCAGCACAGCCAAGTGCAGATCATCTCAGACACCTGCACTCAGGCCCGTGGTCCAATCATCCTCTCTCTATGCAGACCTGCTGGATAAAGCCACGAGGAATCTGAAAACAGGCTCCCACACTAAAAATGCTAGAAATATAGCTCAGTATAACCCTGAGTCCTTGCCTAGCATGGACAAGGCCCTAGGTTCAATCCACAGCAACGCAAAAAGAAAAAAGTGAAGTTTTCCACTAAGCTTTGGTGATCTCAACAAGTTCCCCACAGCTGCAGTCTCACACTCAAATATCACTGCCTCCCACCATGTGGCAAGCTCTGCCAGCTTTGGAACTTCCAATAACACTCAGTAATAAATCCCAAGTGCCATGCAAATGTCTGCAGAGCAGGTACATTACAAACATCGAAAAAATTAATGCTTCCTGAAGATGGCCCAGTAAATGGCTTGGTAACGCTCACTTTAAAACTCTGTACACTTCATGTAACCATGAACATTTCTGCCTTAGCTACCATGTGATGTAAAAAAAGGTCCTATGTGAATATGCTTTGAAAGCATGAAACTAACTTACATAAACTCAACATCTTCATTTTCTTCTATATTGCTGGTATTTACAATGACCTTATTCTGTATTTCCAGGCTAACAATTCAACAACTACAATTTGTAAGCCCAGCTAGAATGGTTCTCTAACCTCAAAGATATCTATCTTCATCTTCACATCCTTGCAAAACCTGTAAATGTCAGATTAAATAGCAGAGAAATGGTGACACCCATTCAGCTTTCAGATAGGAAGGCTATCTTGGATTATTTGGGTGGGCAAATGAAATCACACACACTTTTAAGTGTAAGGGCACCAGAAGAGAAGGTCTGGGATGGTAACATAAAACTGGGCCTCTCTTCTCTGCCTTTAAATATGGGGAAGTGACTACGAGCGGGGGGGGTGGGGGGGTGGTGGATCTTGAAGCTAGAAAAGGTAAGTAGGTAGATACTCTAGTGTAATGGCTATTCTCGGTTAACTTGACTACATCTGGCTAGGTATACTTGTGAGGGATATTTTCTTAACTTGAAGTAGGAAGACCCACTTTTATTCCAGGTCTTTTGAGGTGGGAAGAAGTATCTTTAACCTTTGCCAAACTCTGCTGGCAGCCTTTTTATAATGCCCTCTGCTTGCTTGCTCTCACTATAAAGTCTACCCCTTCATTAGCCATTAGAGCCTACTTCTCTGGCAATTCTGGCATCCACTAAAGACCAAGTGACTTGTCTAGTCTTGTGGACTGACTGGATTCTTGAACTTTCCGTTGGTAAATAGCCATTGTTGGACTAGGTGGATCACAGCCTATAAGCTGTTCTAATGAAATATATATTCTATAAGTTCCTTTCCTCTAGAGAACCCTAAAACATCTTGACTCCCCCCAAAGGGGCAGACTTGTGGCCGCCTCCCTCTTAGATGTATATCCCTTTCACAGCAGGAACAATGGAGCATTGCAGTTCGGCCATGTGGTTAACGTACACTAGCCCACCTGTATGGACAGATGTGTGGGTACAGTTGTCTTCCTATTCCTGTCTGAGTTAGGTTGCTGAAAGGGGGTTCAGGAATGCAATGGAATGAATAGAAAGGCTATAAATGTTTTTGCTTCCCTCTCAGTCTCAATTTTCATAGCACAACTACTGAACACATGTGACTGTGGAGGAAAGCAAAGCTTAATCCACATACATTAGTAAAAGCCGATTTCCTGACCAGTGGAGTAAATAACCCATTTCTTCACAATCATGTAAACAATGATTAGCCTTAGGACTCGTCTTGTGTAAGGACTTGTCTTTCCCTAGCAAGTTAACTTCCAAAATAAAAGTAGACCAAAGTTAAAAATACTTTATTTAAATGAAAACCCTTCATTTTAGAACTTTTCATGATGATGATAAACTTCAGAGGCAAAGATGAAATAAGTATATTGTAATCCTTGCAATTCAGACAAAATGTTTGACTGCTATTTTCTCTAGTGAGAATAGCAAGGTTAATTCCGTTTCAAAAACCTTCAGGAACAATTTTCTTAATTTTTGTGGAGTTACTGGCATTCTTCTTCACGGGTACAAGTAGGTAAGAACACTGATCGCTCTTGATTGGGTCTCAAGTGTGAACATCATCTGGCAGCTACCGTAGCTTTATGTTTTAAACATCAGTACATGATGTATTTCAGGGTGTAGGTAAGTTTAGATCTGAAAGAACAACAGTCTTGTGTATTTTCTATTTCAAGTCAAACTGGCATATTCAGTTTTACAGTTGCCCTACAAATCAATCATTTTACAAAAAAAAAAAATTTTTCAAAATACATTTCACTTAAAAGTTCTGCAGTTTTACAATGATTACTGAGTCCGTATAACAAAGTTTGATCATATATAAGTGTTCAGAGTCATAACAGCAACTAAGTGGGCTACTGCAAAGCTCCCTGCTGGCGGTCCTAAATACTAGCCTCTTTAGAAGTGGTAGCCTCTTTAGAAGCGGTACGTCTAGTATTGAAAAACAGCCATTCCTCTTAGGTAATGTCTGACATTATGTCTCCATATTCTTGCTGAGTAAAAGAATAATGTCTCAAGGAAAAGAAGATTTGAAGAACCTCTTTTACTACTGAATTTCAAATCACACACACAAAGTAGGTGAGAAATTCTTTTATCATATTTAGAATCAAAATATCCCTTAAAATATTTACATTTTACAGTAAAAAGGATAGCAAAACACAAGATCATGTACAAGCTTAAGTATTCAAGTTTCTGAAGAGCCAGAAAGGAAAGGAATATGGCCTACCACAAACTGCAGTACATGGTAAGAAATGCCTTCAATAAGTACAGATTAGAGCAATAAATGGACTCCTTGGGCTTCCGATCCACGGTCAAAAGCTGCCCAGCTAGATGATTAGTATGGTCTGATTAGGAAGTCGCCTGGCTTTTGTTGCTCCTCTACATTTTCTTTAAAAACAGTGCAATTGAAAACAATGTACAGCACACAGATTACTTTCAAATTAGTCATTATATAAAGGACATTCACTAGAGGCAGTAAATATATTCCATAGTTAACCATATTTGCCAATTAAGGAATAAAACTAAAATTTCTACGCCTTTATTGCATTAATAAAACAATCTTTGAATATACAGCATTGTAAAACTTTTAAAAATAGTAAATTCCTGTAGTAGGACAGTGGTGTGAAGGATGGTGGGCACTGGTGCAGACAGAGCACGCTGCTCTGGCACAGTTTACTGCTCTGCAAACCACCAACAGTGGAGATTTAAAGATGGCAGTCCTACCAGGCAATCTTATAAAGATACACAACATGGAACAGTCTTTTGACTGTGACGCTGAAGCAGCCTACAAACTTCACCTTTTGCTTTTTGCTCTGTCAGTGTGGTCCCTGTCTTTGGGGTACCTCTCTCTGTCCTTCTCCCCTTCTCTGTGTTTATTCTTCTCTCGTTCCTTCTCCTTGTCCTGGTCTGGTCTCTTGTCTGCGTTCTTACTCTCTCGGCCTGCTTTCCCATCTGTGGCTCGATCACTATGGGATGCCCGTGCCCTCTCCTTATCTTTGTGCCCTTCCTCTTTGCTTTTCCTATCTCTGTCTTTTTCTTGGCTTCGGTCTCTGTGTCTGTGCCTTTCAGATTCCTGCTCCCATTCTTTGTCATGACGCTCTCTTTTCACATGGTGGGAATCACTGTAAAATCTCTGACGGTCCCCTTTACCCCTGTTAAACGGCCTGTCTAGTTGTTGTTGGTCTTGCCTACCCCAAGGGTCACTATGGCGCCTTTCTGGTCTCCGAATGTCTTTGACCTGATAAAAATTTTGTGGGCCCATATACCTTGATGCTTGTGAAAGGGGCCCCATCATCCGTTGTGGTTGGCCTGGGAGATGAACAGGTGGCCAAGGAACCATGGGATTTTGAGGAAAGCCAAAGCCTGGAGGGGGAAGTAACGGAGGTGGCAAATGTGGTGGAAATCCAAACACACTTTGGGGAGGGAAGTTTGGAGGGCCTGGAAATGGGAATCCAGGAGGACTAGACTTGAGATGCTGGAGACTGGGCTGCTGCGGCCTCATAGGTGAAAAGTTTGCACTTGCCCTGGGGCTGGTACTCCTAGAAGAAAAGTTGATGCTTTTAGAAGGAAATTCTGATTGGCATGTACTTCCAGCTTCAAATTGAGATGATGCTGTAGTCGATCCTCTTCTAAATGGGTGGACGGTTTCAATATTTTGTGTTAAAATATCCTCCTGTAAAGGATTGGCTTGCTCTGCCTGTGAAGAATTGAAGTTTTCTACTGAGGATGAGTTTTGTGCAGCCTCAGGATCATCGTTCGGCTCTCCACAGGAGTTCTTCTCTACAGAAGACAGCTTCCCCTCCCCACTGACGGGTTCTGCTAGGAGCTCCTGGTTGTGGGACGGACCAGGCAGAGCAGGCCTGTCTCCATTCCGGCAGCTCTCTGCATCTCTGCTTTCTGAGGTTGCCTGCTGATTTCGGCCTGCTGCTTGTCTGGGGTCCCTTTTCAGATTGATAAACTGTGGGGACCTTGTGTTAGCAGCAAGATTTTCACTGCAACTCACATTCCCATCTATGTTTCCCTTTCCTGTACTAGGCCTGCATGGAGAATCACTTGAAGTCCGATTATCTTGCACATTACTCTCTTGATCTTGGAGCAGCTGTCTTTTTAATGTTCTCTCTTTGTTTTCCACAGTTTCCTCTTGTTTTGATGGAATTGATAAATTTGTTAAGAATGCTTCTGTAGAAACATCTGGAGGTTTCCCTCTCAGACTAAGACTCACCAAAGGCCCTGGAGAATTGGAAGAGGATCCCACCAACGAAGATTCTTCTCCTCCTGAATTTTTACCTGTAGATTCTGAACTATTATCTACTTTAACTTTTATCTCCTTGGCTTCACCTTCAGTTACTTCCACTTTATCTATTTTCTCTACTTTTGGGTTGGTTTGATCACTTATAAAAGGAATTTCTTTAAGGGTGCTTTGTTCTACAGCTGGCTGAGCCTGCTCATATACTTGACCAGTGGTGCCCAAAAGGCTCTGGAGTATATCATCCACAGGAAGAGGCTTATTGGCTAATTCCAGAGTAGAGGGTTGATTTTCCCAGCCTATGAGGACCCCAGGAAGGAACCTTAAGGGTTTTGGTGGCTCCTGCTTACTGACTTCCAGCAGAGGTTCGGCTGTTGTTGGCAGGTCTTCCTGAAGAGGCTGCGGGGCCTTGTTTCTCTGCTTGTGTAACACAGTTGTAAAGGAGTTGAAAAAGTCATTCTCTTCCTCGGCGGTCTCCTCTGTGGAGGACTCCATTTTACCCTTTTTGTCAGGTGGCAAGCCTACTGGGGCGGTCTCTGGAGTCTCAGCGGTGTGACTAGGGCCGGCACTAGCACTATGCTGCCGCTTCAGCTTCTGACGAATGATTAGGCCCAACAACAGATTAGGTCTGTGCAGCTCAAGTCCTGGAGAAAATAAACACTAACAGTCATTTTCAATTCTTTCATAAAAGGGCACATTTTACAAGCAGTTCATTCCAAGGTATTGAATGGTGGCTAGCCCTGTCACGCCGTCTCTAATGGTGTGGATTCTAAGACAAAAAGCAGCCATTCTTTTTACTCTGGACTGACCCCTCCCACTTTATTTCAATCTTATTCTATTACCAAAACTTATACCTACCAGGTCCATCAAAAGGCACAAGAGGGTGTGGAATTTTATCTGCAGCACCCAAAGGAATAAGGTACATATCTTTAACCTGCTTCATGTTGTTAGCAGCTACGCCATAACGCTTTCTGCTACTGAAGTATGCAAACAGCAAAGTGTAAGAAATTTGATCTTCTTCAGTTACTGGTGTGAAGCGAACCACACAGATTTCCTATTCAAGAGAGTAACAAACAATTGCTTAGAATAGTAACCTAAAATGTGGCTTAATTTTAAATACAGCTTATTATTAGTTAGTACTAATCTAGTTTCGAGTTTTATGATGGCTGTCAAGTAGCAGTCCCCAACTTAAATAGAAACTAGAATACTAAAAGGAAACAACCTCTAAGAAAAATACAGTTCCTGGTTCATTGAGGATTCTGTACTATTTGAAGGCTTTCCATAACAAATTGAAACCTGCCAGGGATAGTAGCATATACCTACACACCTGTACTCTCAGCCACTTGGGAGACTGAGAGGCAGAAGGATCCTAAGTTTAATGCCTGACTGGGCTACAGAGTGAGTTCAAAGTGAGTCTGGGCAGTTTAGGAGATGCTGTCTCGTGATAAAACTGGTCTGTGGAAACAGCTCATTAGCAGAACATTTGCCTAGTGTGGGTAAGGTAGGGACACAGAAGAGGAAAAGAGAAGGGAAGGCCCAAGGCATTTGGACACAGTGAAGCTGTTCAAGGCCACACAAATTATCAGTGGCAAAGACAATGTTGAAATCCAAGTCTTTTTGTATCTGCACAACTCCTGATTTCCAAAGACACAACCTCCGGAGAGCAGCCTGTGTTCTAAGATATAGATGGATACACTACTATCCAACCATGTCATAGAAAATGACCCCATATTGTGGGAGATACATCCCAAGATCCCAATAGATGCCTGAAATCACAGATAGCACTGAACAATATATATTCATTCCCTATATGTACTTATGATACCAATGATAAAGCTAATTAATAAATTAGACACAGAAAGGCATTAACAGTAATGGAAAATACAATGTATTAAAATTGTTAATATCACTTAATTTTATGTTTTGAGGCTATTAAAAAAAAATAAAGATTATCTGATGATGGAGATGGCTAGCATGTGGGTAGCACACATAGTCTGAAAGCTAGACAGACTGGACATGGTGACTCACACCCGTGATGGACAGAGCAGCATGGAAAAATATTTCTTTCATCATACACCTTAGAACTAAAACCTCAAGAGAGTGGAAATCAATGATAAGCGAGGACTTACATACACAAAAACACACAAGCCTTGTAATCCAGCCTACAGAGCCTAGACACAGGAATGAAGAAGACTTGGTTTTGACAAGACTCCAAAAACAAATACACTGTATATGTTGATCCTGTTTTTAAGGTGATTGGCTAACTCAATTATTTTGTTGCCCATCTCTGGAGTTCTTGGCTTTATTTTAAATAAAAAGATACTCATAATTTTGTTATTTTTTTAGTAATGGAGGTTTCTTCCTAAAGGTTTTCATTCAAAATGGCAAAGGCCTGCTTCACTACAAAGTCTAACACAACACAAGAACAAGAAATATTAGTGAGCTAAGCTATGGCTCTGCCTCCTAGAAACTATACAAGGGTTTTCATCTCCAATCTGAAGACTCAATATAATATAAATGCTCTCAACTCTAAAACTTGGGGGGGCCAACATTTAGAAAATTCCACACCTGCCTACATGTGATAAGATACAATCAAAACATGGTTAGCTAAAAATATGGCATGAAATTACCTTCAATCTATGTTTATAAGGTTTATGTAACCCATAAATGCATTTCACATTTATACTTAAATCTCCACTCCCAAGGTATCATCTTATGTATATGCTAACATTCCAAAATTCAGGAAAGTTCAAACTCTGAAACATTTCTGATCATAAGAATTTTGGATAAGGGATATCCAAAATGTCTTAGTAACATCACATTACATATAAGCTAACTATTCTTATGTTTAAATCAGTTCAATATGAAGGCATGCTATAAAGTACTGGGCAATAATATATATACATATGTATATGTATGTATGCATACACATATATTATATATATATATAATATATATATATAATATATATATTATATATATATATGGAAGTGATAGCAAACAATGTAATAACTGTTTTGTTTTATTTTGCTATGTAGATCAGGCTGGCCTTAAGAGATCTGTCTGTCTCTACCTCTCAAGCTTAGTAACCTTTTAATTGTCTCAAAGTACTCTAACATTATTATCAGTTTAATTTAAAAACCTATATTGGAGCCGGGCGGTGGTGGCGCACGCCTTTAATCCCAGCACTCGGGAGGCAGAGCCAGGCGGATCTCTGTGAGTTCGAGGCCAGCCTGGGCTACCAAGTGAGTTCCAGGAAAGGCGCAAAGCTACACAGAGAAACCCTGTCTCGAAAAAAAACCAAAAAAAAAAAAAAAAAAAAAAAAAAAAAAAAAAAAAACCCTATATTGGAAAAAGAGATCTTCCAGGGTTTAAGACTTTCTATTTTGGGACACTCTAAAGAAAAACAAGAAACTTCTACAAAGAAATTATTTAAATTATCCCTGTGCGGTACCATTCTTTATGAGTTTAAGAAACTAAAGAGAACTATTACCATGATAGAGGCTGGTTATTTCCCAGTTTACAGTCTCCTCTTCCTGTCACTAACAAATCTTAATTTCTGGCTGGCACATGGCCATCCAGTAGAGATTACATTTACCAGTCTCCTTTACAGTCACACATCGCTGTTTGACTATGCTCTTGCCCATTAAATTAAATAAAATTAAGGGATGATTGTAATTTCTGGGGTTTGCCTTTAAAAATAACTTGACAAACAGCCCCCACTTCTCCCCATCAGTTGCTGATAAATGAGCTTTAAACATTTTTGCCTGATGAAGGCGAACACTCTAGGAAACAATAAAGTGACAGAAGTAGCCTGGTTCCCAAATGATCCTCCCAGACCAGAGCCCCAAGCCTCACAGCATCCTAACTGGCAAAGGAGGACCAGCTTCTGCAGTATCTGCACCACTGGACTCAGAGTGCAGGGTAGATCTCAACATTGACTCTGACACCTTTTCTTCCACAGTGCTGACAGACAGGGCTAGGAGGATACACACCAGCAGCAGAGAACAAAGGGAATGTCACATGGCTCTGAGCAAACGGCTGGACTTCAGTGTGTGTTCCCATGTGCAGTCCACGGGTCAATCCAAGTGTCATTTCTAACAAGATGCTCCATATTGTTCTAAAAAAGTCTCTAGCTGGGACCTGGGCTCTAATTAGGCTTGGTAACTGGCCAAGCACCAAAAGTCCAC
The DNA here is from genome assembly GCF_007827085.1 of Peromyscus californicus insignis. Lineage (NCBI taxonomy): Eukaryota > Metazoa > Chordata > Mammalia > Rodentia > Cricetidae > Peromyscus > Peromyscus californicus. Next base: position 43,711,319 of record NW_026294491.1, on the reverse strand, counting down.
ACCTCTGTCTCTCTAGTGCTGAGATTATATATGTGTGTGCATCTCCACACCCTAGATGATTATGTGTGCTGGGAACCAAACGAAGGTCCTCACACTTGCATAGCACCCGCTTTATCAACCGAGCTGTCCATCACCTCCCACGCTCTTTACCTCCATTTTGTAAGATAGATTATATACATTTCAAACTTTTATTAGCTCCCTTTCCTCAAGAAACACTGGATCCTTCTATAAGACTCTAAGCAGTTTGATTCTGTAAACATTTCACATATTGGTATTGTTAAAAAGTTTACGCACCTTGGTTCCTGATGCTTTTATTTTTTCCACATAATCCCAAACTGTCTGTGGTGATATCCTGCCACCTACTTGAATACTATCTGGTAGATCCTATGGTTAAAAAAAGGAAAAAGAAAAAAAATCAACAAATATAGAATATCTTCATTACAATATCCATGATTCATACATATTCAGCTTTGAGAATAATTTGAATGATAATACAAGTAAACAGGGCTGAGAGCACAGTGGTAGAACGTGTGCTTAGCATGTATAAGTCTCAGGTTCAGTCAGTCTCCATCAGAACACACAAAGAGTAAACAATTGCAACAGAAAATGAAACACAGCAGACAGATAGCAACTGAGCTTATCTCAAATGCCAACTTCAAATAAATAATACTGAAAATGTAGTTTACTAAGGAGGGTAATGTTAGGCTGGGTGGTGGTGACACATGCTTTTAATCCCAGTACTTGGGAGGCAGAGGCAGGCAGATTTCTGTGAGTTCAAGGCCAGCCTGGACTACAGAGTGAGTTCCAGGACAGCCAGGGCTGTTACACAGAGAAACCATGTCTTGAAGAACCAAAAAAAAAAGTTAGATACAAACATAAATACAGTCAACACCAGGAAAAATATCTGAGGTCATGCCAGGTCAGAATAGACAAGCACAAGACAAAGAACCAGCAGCCAACCCAGCACAAAGCAATTAAGGAAGAGCAGCCCACTCCGGGACAGTCAGAGGCAGGCTCTCTGCTCTTCAGTGGTTGTCAGGGGTAGTAGGCAGGAGGATTCTTTTGTTTTATTTTTCAAAACAGGGTCACACTATGTAGCTCTGGCTGTCCCGGAACTCACTATGTAGACCAGACTGGCCTTAAACTCATAGAGATCCTTCTGCCTCAGTCTCTTAAGTGCTGGGACTAAAGGCATACGCTACTATGCCTGGTGCTTTTTTTTTTTTTTTTTTTTTTTTTTTTGAGGTATTCTTGATTATTAACAGCTGAAGTTCAGATATTAGGCAACTTAATTACAAAGTATATTTTTTCAAAGAGAAAATTATACACATATATATAATTAATAGACATTTATTCAGCATATTCCTTTTTTCTCTAAAGACCAAGGAAAATCATAAAAGTAGAATTAAGTCTAAGTTTAACTCCTTAGTTGCTTTCAATACTTTGAGATTTTAGCTCTAATAAAACTAAGTAACTAAAAAGCAGAGATGAAGTTCAAGAAAGTAATAACATAGAAACTGTAGCACTGAGAAAAATAGCTTCATTCAAAGTCCAGGACCTAATTATCCATGTAAAAGAATTACCTTCAAAATAATCTAAAGAAAAACTAAAAATCTAAGACTTTTTTTCCAAAAGACCATCACTGGCCCATCAATTTTTCTCTAACAAAATTCACATTCCTAAAAAACTATTAGCCGAGTAAACCCTGTAACAATAGCATTGTGTATTAACTAAAAACCAATGGCAATGTAAAGGACTATGGCCGTAACTAGGTGGCAGAAAGCTTGCCATGCATACAGCGCCCTGGGATGGGCACCTAGGACACCAGGAGGAGAAAGAAGGGTGAGACAGACCCAGTACAATTTCAGCCTAATTACAAGAAAGCTCACCTTAACATTACAGAGAATGGTCATGACTTAGGCTTGTGAAAATCCGAAACGAATTGTTTAAATAACTTTTGTTTTTATGATCAGAAGACTAGAAATAAATGAAAAGGCTAATCTAACAAACCAACAAAAATAATGTCTATAAATAATACATGTGCACTGATTTTGTCTCCTTTGATGTAGTTGTTGAAATGTCATACTTGGTCCCCAATTACAGTATTACTCTACTACTGTTTATTTTCTACTAGTTAACATTTTCTTCCTTTGGATATACAATCTACCACAGGAACCACTACAGTGATTGGTCAGTGGTCTCCTGAGACTGCCAATTAGATGTAAGCTTTACTTTCCAGTCTAAACAGTGACAGAGACAGTACTATGGTCCTGAAACATAAACAATTCCATTTCTCTAACAATTAAGACACCTTTTCGATAGGCTAACTCTGCCATCAACATGGCAGTCTTTTACATAAATCTCTACTTAAAAACAAACTTGGATAATCATGGAAACACTGGTTTTTATTCTCTGTCTCAGTGAAGTATGTTTTAGACAAAGTAAGGTATCTAAGTTTAAAACTTTCAGAGTACAGTTTTCTACTAGTCTGCAAATTCATTTGTGAATTAATAATTTCATTAATTGAGCTGTTTTAAGGCTCATTAATAAATGGGTTTAGAACTTTTTAAATTATTATTAACCGTATGTCTCCCTGACTATTGCTTTCAGAAACCCATGAACCCATGCAAGGAAAGGCGGAAAAGTTCACAGTACCTCTGTCAAGTACTCAGGGGATCCAGATACAGGGTAGGCTTTAGTAACAAACTTTGCCACCGACGGCATATTGATAAAACCTTTCCAGATGAAGTTCAATCGAGCCAGGAAGGTAGACTCAACTTCAACAGTTCCAGGCATCTCTGGACTAAAAAAGAATACTAAAGTTAACAACAAGGCAAGCCAGATGGCTCAGTGGGTAAAGACACTTGCCACCAATCCTAACGGCCTGGGTTCAATCCCTGGAACCCACATAAAGGTGGAAACAGAAAATCAACAAAACCAAGTTGTCCTCTAACCTCCACCTCAGTGCTACAGCACACACACACAAATAAATGTAGTAAAATATCCACAAATCAGTCAATTTTCTACATAGTCATTCAAAGTATTTTATGTCAAGAAGACTATCAATAAAAGTAAGTATAAATAAAGGTCAATAAAAAGTTTACATTTTCAATTTATAAATTACAATTACAACCACACAGTCATGATTTACAAATCATTCTTCTGGGCTGGTTGAAGTAGACTACAGTAGATCCACAGACGTGCAAGCATACAGCAAGGGCTGTATCCCCTACGTTGTGGGAGCGGCGTGTTTAACTCACTCGTCTCTGGTGTAGTTATAAGGAGTTACTTGTTCTTATTCCATGGGTCTGGGGTATTGCCTGCATGTTTGTCTGTGTATCATATGCGTGTCCATGGAGGCCGGGGGAGGGCGTCAGAGCCTTTGGAACTGTAGTACAGATGGTTACGAGCTGACCTGGGGAAAGCAGCCCTCTGGAAGAGTAGCCAATGCTCTTAAATGCTGAGCCATCTCCCCAGCCCATAATAGAGTTTGAAAGTTGTTACTTCATCTCTCAAATCTCTTAACTCCAAAATCCATTCAAAATAAAGTAACTTTCAGAGTCCTGTTCACTTATCTCAATGGGCCTGTTATAAAATATACACACACACACACACACACACACACACACACACACACACACACACACACACAGTTTACTTTCTGAAAAGTCCCTAGTATGTCACTTATCTATCTGTGTTTGCACACTCGTAAGTACAGGTAAGCAATGGTTATAGAATTATGACTGAGAGAAAGCTACCGTGGCGTAGGAGAGAACGTTGATTTGGGAGACTCTTGTTTCTCCTCCTCCAAGAATTCAGAAGCCAGAATATTTGTAGTTGAAGACAATGCATCTGCTAAACTTTCTGCTTCGTTGTCTGAATGTTTACGAGCTCCTCCAACAACAACTTTCACATTTTTTGGAGAAAGATCATCTACAGGTGGTGCCATTCGACCTGAAGCCATAAGACACCAAAACAAACTTGTTACCTGCAATTTTAAAATCTGCATTCATTTTTACTTTCTAAAGTGATTTAGTTTCTCTGGTTCAATTACTAAGTAAAACATTTCCTGGGGTAATATCTACCTATAATGTTTCCTCACAGCAAGGTGTTACACCAATTCTAAGAACCAACAAGGAATTGTTCCACAGAGAACAATTCCATCTTCCACAGAGGCCTAAGCTAACTGAAATGCAATTTCCAGCACACTCTAGGGTTCTACCTGTACTAACTTAACACCCCCTTTGACCATTTTGTAATTATTACCAATGTTTAAATAGAAAACATCACATGTAAATGAGGAGATGAAGGTGTTTGTCCTCACTTATTAATGTGAAAAAATCAGCAAAAGAATGTTAACTAGCCAAGCATGGTAGCATACACCTTTAATCCCAGCATTGGGGAGATAAAGGCAGGTGGATCTCTCTGAGTTTGAGGCCAACCTGGTTTACAAAGCAAGTTCCAGGACAGCCAGGGGGGAAAAAAAAAAAAAAACTAAAACAAAAACACTGTAATAACCTAAAGTAAATCTGATTCCCTGATCAATTTCTATCTAAAATACTGAGAGTTCAAAAGTAAAACAATTCTGTATCCTACCTGTTCCTAACAGTAAACGCATAGTGCAATGTTAAGTTACTAAACAAGAACAACACTGTAAAGTATAGAAAATGATGCTAATTTGGGCCTATAGCATCCAAAAGGAGAAACACACAAATAAAAAAAAACTCAGACATTCTGAAAATGGGCAAGTCTAGTAGTCTTTAACAAATGTTTCCTGTATGCTACTGTTAAATGTATATTCCAAATGTATATTCCTGTAAACATGGAAAAGCATGGCTGTGCCTGCTTTTACATTTGTAAAAAGGATCTAATTTCATAAAATAGGAGCAGGTAGATGCTGCACCATACAAACTGGTAAACAAAACCTACCCAAATTACAAAAACAAGTACAGAACTACTCCTTATACAATGAGCGTTAACATTAGAGTGAGCAAAACTCCCAACCTATGCATATCTTGCAGTTCAGATCAAAAAGATGCTGTCTGTGTTGACTAGTGGTATCTTTAGATGTGGAGTCAACCTCTTCTTTTTGTTTTTCAGTTCCTTCTGGCTTCTCCAATGACTTATTAGCTGAAGGTTCCTAACATAAGTGAGAATAAAAAAAAGTTTTAGCCAATAAAATCTGGCATCAATTTTAAAAATCAACTTGTTATTTTATAAACATATTTTCCAAAGTAAAGCCATTATGTTCATAGTTTTTACTTTAAGAAAAAAATAAAAGCCAGGCATGGTGACACATGCCTTTAATCCAGGCCAGCCTGGTCTACAGAGTGAGTTCTGGGACAGCCAAGGTCCCACACAGAGAAACCCTATCCTAAAAAATAAATAAATAAATAAATAAATAAAAATAAAAGATATATGATAGATAAATAAGTAAAAATAACAATTAGCATTTATTATTTAGAGCAAAAACTCAAAACAACTCATAAAAGCTTTTAATGAGTCTTCAAATTATTGTTTTTACTGGTATTTGAATACAAGGAAACTTAAAATAGACTATCTCCACCTTGATCTACTTATTCCTCATTTTTCTATTATACAAGAGAAAGCAAATCTTAAGAAAAGTTGCAATCGTTCTCAAATTACACTATTTACAAAGCACCGAGGAATTACTCTATCAAATACCCTCAGGATTCTAGCAAGTTTTTCAAAAGGAGCCTATAATGCAGACAATTTTCTGCACACTGAGAAAAATAAGCTCATAACAACCAATCCAATAGAAAACAGGCTACTTTAAAATACACGATTTAAAAATAGTGTTCTGCTTTAAAAACACAAAGAAAGCTTTCCTTCATCTTCATGTTCTAAGCTGCAAAACAGGACACATCTGTTCTTCACCTGTATTTCCATGGCCGCTTCCTGTTCTTTCATGGGGGCGTCACTCTCAATTTCTATTTCACCTTTGTGAGTTATTTTTGTGATTGGTCGTCTTTCCACTTCTCTTTGTTCTTTCTCAATCATCTCTATGGTCTAATAGAAAATATTTGAAGAAAATATTTAAAGTATGTGCTTTAACTAATGAGGACTTACTTACCTAATAAATTATTATACATAATTAATTTATAGCTTGTCTGTCATATAAAATACAAATAAACTCTATTAAATGTTGACAAGTCTTAAGAACTCAACTCTATGCCTCAGCCAGGAGAGGCTCACCCTAACATTCTGTAAGGAGGCACCTGAAAGGCCAGGTTCCGAGTAGGGAAACCAGTATTTATACTTGAAATCTGCCTGCACACCTGTAAGTGCAAAAGGAAGCAAGACCTAACTGAACTCATCTTCCTTATTTGATGTTCTAGTGTATCCCTCCAATACCAGCTTACTCAATGATAAAAACAAAAAAACTGGTAACCCCTAGTACTGTCTCCGAGCCTGCTTAGTAACACTAGTAATTAACAGCTATCATAAAGAAACTCAGCAGCAACATATGAAAGTTAGCAAGTATAACAGGAATACAAGATAGTGGGGGGGGGGGGTGTCAAATAGAGCAAGGAGGAGTAAGGACCGTGAAGTGCTGGGGATGCTGTGAATGTGTTGCTCTGATTGATTGATAAAATAAAATGCTGATTGGCCAGTAGCCAGGCAGAAAGTATAGGCAGGACAAGCAAAGAAGAGAATTCTGGGAACAGGAAGGTTGAGTCAGAAGACACTGCCAGCCGCTGCGATGAGTACCAACATGTAAGATACTGGTAAGCCACGAGCCACATGGCAAGGTATAGATTTATAGAAATGGGTTAATTTAAGATGTAAGAACTAGATAGCAAGAAGCCTTAGCCATTAGGCCAAACAGTTTAAATAATATAAGTGTCTGTGTGTTTGAGTGGCTGCTGGCCCAGGCGGGACTGGAGATAGCTCCAGCTACAGTAAAGGTCTGTCCATTCATCTCTTGTTTGTTAGTTGTAAAATATACACTAAAAAAGTCACATAGGACCAGTGAGATTGCTCAACAGGTAAAGGCTCTTACTACATAAACCTGCAAACCTGACTTTGATCCCTAGAATCCATGGAAAGGCAGGTGGAGTGATCTGCTCACAAACTTGTCTTCTGACATTCACAAATAAATGTGCCATGGAATACCACCGACTCCCCATTATCACAGCACAATAATAGCAAATAAAATAACTTTTTAAAAAATCAAGGAGTGCCGGGTGGTGGTTGAGCACACCTTTAATCCCAGCTCTTGGGAGGCAGAGGCAGGCAGATAGATCTCTGTGAGTTTGAGGTCAGCCTGGGCTACAGACCGAGTTCCATGACAGGCACCAAAACTACACAGAGAAACTCTGTCTCAAAAAACCAGGAAAAAAAAAAAAAAATCAAGGAGAATGTCCAAGAAAAGAAAAACATGGGCTCCAATGCAAAATGACACTGGTAGACAATTTTTAAACTTCAGTTTGGCAAGTGTATATTTGGAATGTGAAGAGAAAGATAATGCTAAGATTTTTTTCAAAATAAAAAGGAGGCAAGATTATGTAAGATCAAAGCAAAAAAAAAAAAAAAAAGATGTACAAATAGACATAATACATTACATGAAGGCCTCTTGACCTTGAGACCACCTCTGACACAGACCAAGGAGGATTAATGCCTATGATGGAAGCAAGCATCATTGGCAAAAGAATCAGGTACATGAGGCAGGGCAACACAAACACATATAATCATTATTTCTTAAAACAGGCAGCTAATATTGGGCACTATGGCTAAGTCATAAATTCCCTCAATCTTGCTAGGCATGGCGGTGCAGGTGGCCATGCCTAGCACTCAGGGAGTGCTGGGGGAAGGGACTACAAGTTCAAGGCCAGTCTGGGCTATACAATGAGATCTTTCCTCAAAAAGAAAAGAACTTTTTAGTTAATCTTTGAAGACTGACTTTAAAGACACTGCAAGTTTAAATTGCAACTGAAAATTCTTGGCACCTGTGACTTTGAGAAATTTTTAATTTCAAAATGAGGTATGGTACTCATATTACAACACTCCAGTTCAGTCTGCAACAGTTAACACATAAACATAACAATATCTCTATGTATATTTACACATGGCTATTCAATTTATATCTTCTCAATAATAAATTAGTTCTAAAAATTCTTGACTTTCTTCAGAAATTTTGCCCATGGAACTTGATAGTAAAAGATTTTAAACTTGTACCAAGTTTTAGAATTAAACCATCTGATTCTTTAAAATTTTAATGTTCATAACACATTTGAACTGGTTACAGAGAGTATAGATTGGTTAACACTTATTTTCCAACTGTTCTAATTTGCAAGTAATAAAACAAAGTAGTTCTATAATCTGGTGACCAGCAAAAATGAAAAAAGCAAAAACAAAAAAACCCTGCAGAGAGATGAAGAGAAACAACAGAGATGTAAGAATTTAAGAAACAGGCTGGAGAGGCTCAATGGTTAAGGACACTTGCTCTTGCAGAAGACCTGCATTCAGTCCCCAGAACCTACATGGAGGCTCACAACTGTTTGTAACTCTAGTTTCTGGGACCCAAAGCAGTGCTGGCTAGTTTTATGTCAACCTGACACATGCTACAGTCATCTGAGAGGAGGGCATTCCAACTGAGAAAATGCTTCCACAAGATCAGGCTATAAGCAGACAAGCCTGAAGGGCATTTTTTTATTAGTGATCAATGGGAGAGGGCCCATCCCATTGTAGGGACACAATGTGGGGACACCCCTGGCCTGACAGTCCTGGGTTCTAGAAGAGAATAGGCTAAGCAAGCCAAAAGAAACAAGCCAGTAAGCGGCACCTCTCCACGGCCTCTGCATCAGCTCCTGCCTAGGCTTCTCTCAGTGAACTCTGACTCGGGATATGTAAGCCAGACAAACAGTTTCCTCCCCAAGCGCTTCGGTTCTAGTGTTTCATCACTGCAAGAGAAACCCTAAGACAGATGCCCTCTTCAGACACTGCATGAATGGGAAACACTTACATACAGGCAAAACATGCATACATAAAATAAAAAAACCCTGAATCTTAAAACAAAGACTTTGAGAGCCAAGCCAAACACAGAGTTATGGATGTCCTTACGTGTCTGTTTTCCCTTCGTCTCCACGCAGCTAACTCTTTAGAGGCTAGTTCTTCAGGACTCATTCTTATAAGATGATCAGGGGTTACTTCTCCTTTTAGGACTTTTTTAAATAATATCTACAGGATTTTAAAATGAAAAGAAAAAGAAACACAAACATTTAGAAATAAAAGAGAGCAGTGATATGTGAACTTCTAATAAATAAACTTTGAAGCATCTTTTAAGCCTGATTTATAAACACTCATAATTTATATATAACTTAGCATATGCAGCCTAACAGCTTTGTGTTCTGGAAGAGTAAAACACTTCCTACATAAAATTCAACTTGATGTCAATATGGCGGCCACACCTGCAATCCCAGCAATCCAGCAATCCAGCACTCAGGAGAGTGAAGCAGTAGGGTGGAATGTTCAAGGACAGCCTCGGCTACAGAACGCAGTACATTCTGTTAGGCTTCTGCTCCACCCCACCCTACCCCACCACCAAAAAAGAAAAGAAAATCCACATAAAAATCAACATGAAAAAGCAAGTGCAATGAAACCATCATACACCTGTCCAAAAATATTAAGTCTATCCCAGGACAAACTATAATAACCACTCCACTGTATAGTTAAGGCACTGAATAAAACAGTTTTTATCAATGTAATAACTTCTCTGTTTTTAAGATTTCTACATTTGAATCCTGGCAGGCTTGAATGGAAACCATAGCAAAGAACTCATTGCAAAGAAAAATAATCTTCATTTGATTATTGAGAAAGTTTCTAGATTATATATTTCAAAAAGTTCTTGGTCCATGATGGACTGTACAATGCAATCTTTTTTTCAATAGGTGTTAATATCTTGAAAGTACTTCAACCAAATACAGTTTGTCCATAAGCATTAGGAAGAATGGTCCCAGGAACTCACCCAAACACCAAATCCTCAGATGTTTAAACTGCCAATAAGAATGATGTACTATTTGCATATAACCTATATACATGAATCCATACATAGCTCTGTGTGACATAACACTTCATTCCACAATAGCCTAACCAAACAATGATATACAGCTAAGATTTTATTGCTTAGTGACAGAGAAGATGGCTTGGCTGCCTTAGTCTATGTAAATACATTTCGATGTGTACACAATAGCAAAATCACCTAATGAATACTTTTTTTATACTGTACCAGCATTGTTAAGTGTCACACGACTGTAGTGACACTATCTCTATATTTACTTATAATATATAATACAATGTTAAGAAGTGTGTACACAGTTGTTACACATACTACATAGGAAATGACAACTAGAAAAATAAGCCTATACATGTTCAGTACACATGTAATTTTTTCCCCAGTAGTTTTGATCTGCTGTTGGTGGAAAAACAGATGCAGAAATGCATGAGTACTGAGGGATGACTATGTTGCAGCAAATATTACTATGTGAACTTACATCACCAATGTGAAAGCTTTTATATAAAGAGATTTAATTTAATCTATAAGCTAGAGTCATCTTTAGTAAAAAATTTTCAATGAACCTAAGTAAATTTAACACACAAAAATAATCAATCTCATTTACATTTGGAACTTTGAAAGTGTTCACTACCTGACTTTTGCTTAGTGTGCACAGCATAGAACTTTCTGTGTATAAACACACACAAACACATAAATACACTTACATGCATAAACACAAAACAAACACACACAGCTTTAAGATTTTTGTTAAGTCTCAAACAAGAAATCACAGATAATTAAGAGATCAATAATGTTTAATCCACATTTAAAACATACTCTAAAAAATAAAGTTCTATTTAATTTCTTGGAGAAAGGGCAAAGTCTCACTATGCTCAAACTCTCCAGGAACTCACAGCCTAAGTGAACTTTTTCTGCCTCAGATTCCCTAGGTAGCTGTGATATCAAGCATATGCCACCATGCATGGATTTTTGTTTTAGTTTAGAACTAAATGTGACTTAGGTTTTTAGTGGGCACAGTTCTACTTACAGATTTAGATTAAAATGCTTAGGCTTAACAGATTCTGAAGAATACTGAAGAATGAATTCTTTTTCAACTGGGTTTGCAAGAGAATAAAGGAAAGAAATGCACATAAATCTAGACACGTGGTTCAACAGACTCACAATACTACTCACTAATGTATAGGATTCATAAAGTAGCAAAAGACCTTACTAAAATGTTATGTTCTAGGGCTGCATACAAAGCTCAGTTGGCAAAGTGCTTACCCACCACGAGTGCAACTCTGGGTCTGAGCCCCACAACATGTTAAGGTGAGCAAGGTGGCTCAAGCCTATGACCCCAGCACTCAAGAGTTGGAAACAGAAGGAACAGAAGTTTAAAGTCATCCTCAGCTACATCTAAGTTCAAGACCCTGTTCACCTTCTCTGACAGTGAAAACTGACATGTTCTTAGTGAGTGTGGTAGTTCAGATCAAAAATGTAGGATTCTCAGCTCCTTCTCTAGCACCACGTCTGCCTGCACACTACCATGTCCCTCTCCATGATGATAATGGACTGAACCTCTGAACTATAAGCAGCCCAATTAAATGTTTCTTTTGTAAGAGCTGCCGTGGTCATGGTGTCACTAAGACAGTGAGGGAAGGACGTCAGTTGTACAGAACACACTTCATGACATGGGGTCAAATTCAATCCCTAGCACGACAAGCAAATAGACCAAACAACAAAGAATATTGTATGAGCTGCCCAGCGGTGCTCAACATTTTCACAATGTGACTTGATGTCATCTACAAGTGTGCTGGATCACACCAATAGCTATTCGGGGATGCACTCAGGCTATGGACCTCTTGCAGGACGTATTTGAGATAGTCTCACTTCAAAGAGTAAATTGAAGAGCTATTTTATTACAATCTTGGATTCCTATTCAGGAAAGTGGCAAGCATAAACATCTATAAGACTGGTGAGATGGTTCGGTGGGTGAAGGTGCTCACTACCAAGCTTGATGACCTAAGTTCAATTCTCTGACTCACACTGTAGAGAGAACTGACTCCTGAAAGTTGTCCTTTGACAAAAGAGCCAAGTATACACATGCCCACTGACACACATGCACACTCTTACAAAATTAAATAAAATTTAAGAAAATTCAGAGACAAAACAAGTTACTTACATTGTTTTTAGGATCTTTTAGATTGAACATCAAGCTTCTATATTTATTCTTATACTTGGAATCCGTGTCTCGAAAAAAAGAGAAAAGCTCTTTTTCAATTTTTGTGGCAACCTTTGCTGCCTTTTCCTCTGGAACCTTCAAATTTGAGTCTATAAGTCTTAAAATTAAAACAACTCAATTATTTTCAAATACATGGAATAAATGCCATTCAACCTTTTGTGATAACAACATGTTACCTTCTCATAAGAATGTCTTTAAGGGAATGCCGGACGCTCTGTCTGATTTGATCTGCAGAAGGTTTGGAAGCAGCAGCAGGGGGGTGCACATGAGGTCCTCCTTTTTCAACTTTCTTCTTTTTCATCTCTTGCTTCTCATGAGTACCTAATTTTAAAAAGTACCTAAACTCATTAAACTGTTTTAAAGAGACACTTTCTTTTATAATACATGATTTAAGTTTAAATCAAGGCAGACTAAGTCACTATTTAGAAATAACATCAGAGCCCAGTCCATTATTCCAATGTCCTGGTACGAAAATGCTAATTAAAAGTCCAGTGATCAAGAGCAATCCTAAAGCCATAAATTGTACGCACTCGCACTCTTTGCCCATTTCAATAAGGGTTTCAGAGACAGTTACTCTTCATATACTATTGTACTTTTTTTGTTTGTTTGTTTGTTTTTGGTTTTTCGAGACAGGGGTTCTCTGTGTAGTTTTGGAGCCGGTCCTGGAACTCACTCTGTGGACCAGGCTGGCCTCAAACTCACAGAGATCTACCTGGCTCTGCCTCCCAAGTGCTGGGATTAAAGGTGCGCACCACCACCACCACCACCACCACCACCACCACCGCCCGACTATTATACTTTTAAGAAGCTACTTAGAAAATCTGACCCAAATTTACAAAGTAAACAAATAATGTGATGACTTTATTAATAAGTAACAGAATCGACTGAGTTTTTTGCCTTGTGTTTGACATTAGCTGAATACTAATGCACTCCACTGGTTTTTCTTTCTTCCATTACTAATTCTCACACATTTTCAAAATCTCAAAGTCAAACAATCTACGACTTTGACAACAGCTCATTTATTCTAGAATCTTCTTAGATCAATAATTCTTTTCGTTTCTGTTTGTTGGCATTCAAAAAATTATTCCAGGCGAATTGAAAGATGGCTCTTCTAGGATCATAGTCCAGTTCCCAGCACCCATGTCAGGCTATTCACAATCCCCTCTAACTCTGGCCTCCAGAGGCACCTGCACTTACATGTACATACCCACACACCGACATGCACACATACACATCATTAGAAATAATAAAAGTAAATCTTCAAGAATGAATTTGACAGGGCTAGGGGGATGGGAACATGAGGTTGGGAGTGGGACTGAGGAGGAGAGTAAGGAAAGAGATATTTTGATGGGGAGGGTGCAATTCGGGGTTAGGGAGAAGCCTGGTGCCAGGGAATTTCCCAGGAATCCACAAGGATGACCCCCAGCAAAGACTCCTAGGAATAGTGCCTGAACTGTCCATCTCCTGAAATCACATTGGTAACTATCCTAATTGTCATCAGAGAGCCTTCATCTAGTAACTGATTGAAACAGATGCAGAGATCCAGAGCCAAGCCCTGGGCTGAGCTCCAGGAGTCCCGCTGAAGAGGGAGGAGGGATTGTACAAACCAGGGAGTCAAAGTCATGACACAGGAAATTACAGAGATAGCTGTCCTGAGCTGGGCAGAGTTCATGGACTCTGGACCAACAGCTAGGGAGCCTGCATGGGACCAATCTATGGGGGTGACAGTTGTGTAGCTTGGTCTGTTTGCAGGGCTCCTAGCAATAGGACCAGGACCTGTCCCTGGCACTTGAGCTGGCTTTTGGGAACCTATTCCCCATGCTGGGTTGCCTTGCCCAGTCTTGATGCAGGGGGAGGAGCCTGGTCCTGCCTCAACTTGATGTGCCATGCCTTGTTGACCCCCATGGGAGGCCTGCCCCTTTCTGAATGGAGATGGAAGAGGAATAGATGGGGGGGACTGTAGGGGTGTAGAGAAGAGGTGGGGGAGGAGGGAACGGGAGGGAAAACTGCGATCAGGATGTAAAATAAATGAAAATACTTAATTATTTAAAAAAGAGTGAATTTGATATATTAAAAACTGTACTCACTAATGGAGTATATTGTTATGATACAGATAAACACCATGCAATGCATAAATCACCTTAAATTTATCTCATCATTTATCACTTCTATAAATGGTGAACACATTTAAACTCCTAAATTTTTGAAGCATACATTATTACTATCTACAACCACCTTGCTATGTAATAATATACCAGAATCTCTTGCTTCTAACTTAGCCCATTTTATAAAATTTCCCTATCCAACTCTCTCCAACCTCTGGTAGCCACCAGCTGATATAACTGCACATCTATTCTCAGCTTCTAGGATCAGCATTTCAGACTTCACATATAATAGAGTAGACTCGCCACATGCCTTTAATCCCAGAACTTGGGAGGCAGGTGGATCTCTGTGAGTTCCAGGACAGCCAATGCTACACAGAAAAACCCTGTCTGTAAAGACTCTATGTGTATACCATGCACCAGTTGGCAGACACTTTGGTAGCATCATTTATCTTCCGTCCTTCCCATAGTAGTCATTCCTAAAGAGATAAACTGATATCCCACTGTGGTTTGATTTGGACTTCCTAGATGACTAATGATATTTTTCACATATCCACTATTCTAAAACTCTTTAACTCTATCATTTTTACTATCTTCATAACCCCATTTCCAATAAAAACCGAACGAGACAGTGCACCACTGTTGTTCCTAGTCTACTTAGCACTTACTCTCTCTGTTAGACAATGCCCTCATCTACTAATTCTGTCTTCCCAGGAACTCTGATATCCCCTCAGACATCTCACATTTTCCCTTCTCTTAACAAAACACTCCCTTATCTTCCAGTTTGACTTATTTCACATTTTACTGAGAAAACAGAATCTCAGCTAATACCTTTTTCTATCACAAAGTCACCCCTACTTAGTTTTTTTCCCTCTTACTGCACCCAACATTCTCTACTACTGATTGAACATCCCTAATCAGTTTTTTTTGAAACACGATACTCAAAAAAAAAACTTCAAATAAGAGACATTTAAACAGAAAAGGGGAGCTCAAATTATCTCTCTTGCAGGAGATATGATGTCATATATACGAAAAGAAATATTCCATAAAATAACACAAACAACAAAAACCCAACCCTCTTAGGAGTGATTAAATTCAGCAAAACTGCAGAATATAAAACCAATATGACAAACTCAGTAATTTTTAAAATATATATCAATAATGAAATTCCTGAGAAACTACGAAATTAGCTTCACTGCTAATAGCTACAACAAAATAAATACTTAGGAATAAATTTATCTAAGTGCAAATTTTAAAACCATGATAAAAGAAATTAAAATACAGAGAAAGTTATCCCTTATTACAAACTAAAAAATACCATTAAAATGTTCATTCTATTCAAAGCAATCTATGGTCAATATAATTCCTATCAAAATATCACCACAAAAATAGGAAAGACACTTCTGAAATTTGTAGTGAACGACAAAAGATCTTACACAGGCACAGCAATCCTGAGCTAAAAAGCTGAAATCATTACAATATTGACTAGCCTAAGCAGCATGCTACCAACATTTAAAAAGAAAATGCACAGAACAATAGAATAAAACAGAATACAGAATAGATCAACAATTTACAAACAACTGATTTTCAACAAGGCATCAAGAACTTACATCAGAGAACAAAAACACACCGTATCCCAAGTAAAATTCCTTAACCCTACCACCACCCCTACCTACTACTACATTCCTGCTCTCTTCATCAGCAGATGCCCTACAAGAGTTACCTGCACAAGAGTTAACTGTAATGAATCCTTCCAGTTCCTCCATCATATTCTGCCATAAGCTACAATTGTTTCTACCTGACTGTTCTCTGAAAGTATTCTTGTCAAGGTCATCAGTCACCTACTTTGCTAAGTTTGCTAAGAGGTTTAATACCCAGGTGGCACCTGACAGTTTATCACTTCCCTTCAAGCGCTGCAGCACCATAGTACACTACTCCCCATCTCACAGGCATCCACCTCTCAAGTTACCCTCGTTGGACCCTTTCCTATTCCCAGGCTGTTAAAAAAAAAGCTGGTATTTTAAGGACTCTGCTTCTGCCTTGCTGTGGAATATTCCTTTACACTGTGTGAATATACGTCGCTTTGATTGGTTTG
Source organism: Peromyscus californicus insignis (assembly GCF_007827085.1). Lineage (NCBI taxonomy): Eukaryota > Metazoa > Chordata > Mammalia > Rodentia > Cricetidae > Peromyscus > Peromyscus californicus. Next base: position 43,694,865 of record NW_026294491.1, on the reverse strand, counting down.
ATAAGCAAACTGGCCATCAGGTGAACAGAAGGAGGTTAGACAGAAGAGCCAGACTAGGAGAATGCTTAGAGGAAGAAGGGCAGAGTCTAGAGTCGCCAGGCAGAGGGAGCAGGAGATGAATGTGCCATGTTAATAGTTACCGCCATGTGGCAGAGCATAAATAAGGAATATGGGTTAACTTAAAAAGTAAGAGCTAGTTAGTAATAAGCGTGAGCTATTGGTTGAGCATTTATAATTAATACAAGCCTCTGTTTGAGAGTGGCTACAGGACAGGAAAACTCCACCTACAAATGGCACCCAAACATTCAGTGAGAATTTCCACATAAAACCTGAGAAAGTTTAAAAAAGGTTCTAAATTGCACAGAAACAAATGCAGCTTCTTAGTCTCAGTCTTATGCCAGCTGCAGTGCAGAGATGTCTCCCCAGTGAGATGCAGCCGGCAGCTGGCAGCCAACCGCCAATGAAGGTTCCTGCAGTCTCTCACACAGGGGAGGTACAGAGAGGCTTCTCCCAGCTGCTGCCTGCTAGCTTAAGCTGCCAGCACAAGCTCATGCCGACAGAAAAGGATTACAGATACACAGTAAAGACAGATTCAGACAGAAAAAAAACTCTAAATGGGTTATAGTGTGTTTAAAAGAGTACGAAGGCTTGGGAGAGAGAAGAAAAAGAGTATATACAATCTTAGACTTAAAAAAAAGCTTTAAAATAATACAGTTTTTAAAACAGATTATATATATATATAAAGATGGAAAATACAGCTGGGCGGTAGTGGCGCATGCCTTTAATTCCAGCACTCGGGAGGCAGGGGCAGGCAGATTTCTGTGAGTTTGAGGCCAGCCTGGTCTACAGAGCGGAGATCCAGGACAGGTTCCAAAGCTACACAGAGAAACCCTGTCTCGGGGTGGAGGGGAGGATGGAAAATACACAGAGAGTCTGGATATTATATGTTATTGTGTTGTCTTTGAATTTTTTGACTGCTGGGGAAGGAGCAATGGCTGCTAAGAGACATGGATTAAAATACTAGATTAAAGCAACCTATATATTTTTAAAATATCTTAACTTCAAAATTTAAGTCAAAAAGGTATGTTGCTTTGGGAGAGAGGTTATGCCTTTATTTCCACAGGAAATGGGAAGCTGTGAATTCATTCCAGATTAAAGAAAATCAGGTTTGATGGAGAAGACCCCCTGAAAATCGTGAATACAAACACAAAGAAATAAATCTAAAAGAACTACATGACACATGATGTACATTTTACCTGCTCGAAACATAACAAAAAAAATCATCTTTGGCTGACTGATGTACAATGCACAGTCTATACTTGTATTAATACAGATATGTATGTAATAAGCCTAAGCTATTGGCCAAACATTTATAATTAATATAAGCTTCAGTATTTATCTGAGAGCAGTTACAGGACAGGAAAACTCCACTTACACTGCCTGTCCACTGTGGAATTCTCTATAGCTGTTTTTTACCTAAATCTTTGATTTTAAATAACAGCTATGGACTGTTGAGTTCCAAATTCACACAACAGCCCCAAAGTCATCAGCTCCATATTCATCAGCCAAAAATTTACTCAAATATCTCTACCTGGATGTCTAATAAAATTTCAAATTTCTAATGATGAAAGCCATAATTTTTTTAAAATATTCCTTCTCAAGTCTTTTTCTTTCTCATCTCATTAAATGAAACTAAAATTCTATCCAATCATCCCTACTTCCTTCATCTGCCTATAACTAATCCACTGTCAAGTTCTGCACTACTGTAAAAGCATTTCAGTTTGAACATCTTCATTGTGTCCACTGTACCTATGCAACAAGGTACTCATTACTTTTACAGGATACTGCTGTGCACTCCTAATGAGTGCACTCTTCTCTTCCTACTAGCCTATCGTCTAAAACTACCAAGGTTATCTATTACTCCCTTGCACAAAATCCAAAGGATTCACTTATATTCAGAATAAACTACATCATCTTCCATAATTTCCTTGAACCTGCCTTCTAGTACTAGTCTCTTCCTCAGCCTTCATACACTGCTCCTGACCTCATCTCTCCTTCAGTGTTTTGTATTCTCCAAATTCCACAAGTTACTTCTCTCCTTCTACATCAGTCTCTCCCACTCCCCAACCGTGACTCTACACCTCATTTTTCACTTTTTCTTAAAGCCTGATATCATTTCCTTACTTGTTAGTTTACTGTCTATCTTCTTCCACAAAGACTTAAGTGCCAAGAAGACAGGGTTAAGGTCTAACTTCACTAACTAGCCTCACCAGTATCCCATAAATTTAAAGCAATGTTTTTCATTACAAATATAGTCAATAATTTATTTTAACTGCCATTTAAATGTTCATTTTTTTAATTTCCAAGATACACTAACCTGTGAAATAAACTAAATATATAGCACATAATTCTTAGTAGTCTCACTACCTGATTTTGATGCTTTTTCTACTGTGCAAGTAATAGTTGTAGATTCTTTGTGTATTTTTTCACTTTTTTCTTCTGATGATCTCCGAGGTAAAACTGGTTGTCCCAACTTCCGAAGAGGTGCTAGCTGCCATTTTTTAATTTCATTATCTCTATTGTCAGATGAAGTTTTTCCCTCACCAGACTCCTGGAAAACAGAATCTATTTCATTAAAATGAAAACTACTATATAAGATAAACTTCAATAATATGTAAGTGAAAGAAACTACACTAAATCTAATTAACAGTACAAACTGTTGAGATGAAACAATTTTCAGTCATCATTTAAATGATTTTAAGATATACAAAAATATATTATGATTATTAAAAAACAGAGGATTCATTCTTTCATTCAAAATCTATTTGTTAAGCACCTACTCTGCACAGAACACATCACATCCCATGAAGGAAGAAAACAAGACAGAGATCAGTGGTGAGGTCCTTAGTTGGCTGACAATGAAGAAGGCACGTACTGTGGAGCACTGAACTTCTGCATTTGTCAGTGCTTCTAAAGAACAAGTCAGTCACACTAACTTCGGCCCAGGGATCAGTTAAGTTCGCACTACGTCAAGAGGCCATTTTAACTCCCTGCGTGTACCATCAATGTACTTGTTACTTGGTTCCTAATTGAAACCTACAAAGAATTCCTAGTGAAAGGAGATTTCTCAAATGAGAGAAATTAATCACATTACACAAATCTTGAAAAATGGAGAATAACTATACACAGATAGACAAAGTATCAAATATAGAAACATGATATTTAATGTAGGAATCCTCTCATTTTTCAGTTATTTTTTTAGTTTTCTAACTAGATGTAACATTGAGTTTGTTTTTAAGACGTATTTTTGTTCTCTTTGTATGAGTGCTTTGCCATGTATGTAAGTGCACCACCTTTGGAGGCCTGAAGAGGGCATCAGAGCCTCCAGCTCTGGAATTACAGACACTGTGAGCCACCATGTGGACACCAGAATTATACCTGGCTCCTCTGACAAAATAGCCAGAGCTTTTAACTGCTGAGCCACCTCTACAGCCCCAACATGTTTTACTATCACAGGTCTGGTAATATTCCTAGCACACAACAAAAATACAATGACTATTTCAACATAGAAATCGGTGATAGGAAGTCATATGTGAAAAGCAGACATCATAAATTACTACCAGATTGACCAAAAGATTCAAGAGTTCACCATCAGCTAGGCATGGCAGAGCATGTAACAGTACTTGGGAGCAGAGGCAGGCAGATCTGTGCGTTTGAGGCCAGCCTGGTTTACATAGCAAGTTCCAAGACAGCCAAGGCTACATAAAGACCCTGTCTCAAAAACTTAAAAATAAAACAAAAGGGGAAAAAATGAGAATTCACCGTCAAAAAAGAAAACCAAGCAATGATAGGCTGAATGCTTCATGCATCAAGAAACTCAGACCAACTTCTAGGATTTCTAAAAACATCAACAATGTAATGTTTTGTAATGTCTTTTCAGGTAAGAAAGAGACAACTACTCAGCCAAATGACAATATAGTAAGATAATTTCCAAATAGACAAGGAACTGTACACAAAATTTAACAACCAACAGTTAATGACATACAGAAGTTTTCAGAGAACATACTGTAAAATGTTAATATAACACTCAGACATAGCATCAATTAAATTTATGTTAACCAAAAAATCTAACTCTCCAAATATCTTGTCAGACAGAAATGCTAAATGTCACAAAGATTTGACAAAATGAAAATCAACCAAGATTGGCCACAAAAGGAGTGTCTGAGAGAACTGAGTTAGTAAATAATGGAGGAGCCCATCACAAGATACTCAGATTCTGGTGAATTATTTTCTGCACAGTAGAGCCTGGCTGTGCTCGGGAGCTGTAGAAGTTCAACGCCAGCTCACCTGGAGACCTTCCTAACAGAGCTGTGCTCCCTCACCATCCTCTTACACAGAGGCTAGTTTCTCCTCCAGCAATGTGTGGCTTACTAACAGATCCGAATGGCCGGACCAAAAGCTTCCAGTGTTTCTTTCAGCTTCTAAAATCAGTGTTTTCAGTGCCTTTTAGATGACATATTTGCTTATTCTTATACACTTATTGCCACTACATTTTTTCCTCTCCAAGATTCTACTACAAATCAAGAATGAGAAAAATCACCAGCAATGAAAGGAAACTTAATCGGAAAGTACAATGCATCCTTCCTATTTTTTCTTCTTTTAAAGATAAAATATTTTAAAATTTGTTTAGAAACTACTTTTAGAACGTGGTTTAAAACGTCACGTCAGGGAAACGAACTTTGAGAAGTCTACAGTTCAACAGTAGAAGTGAGAGGAGTGACTTCCAAGCAAATGAGATCAAAGGTTACAGGTTTTTTTTAATTCTTAAAGAAAATAATACAAAATGGTTCACCTAAAGAATTAGCAGATATTTGTACTTAGGTCACATAGACACATGAACATTGTGAAACAAAAAAAAAAAAAATCAAATATAAAACTACAGCTTAGAAAGCACAAAAAAGCTGCTTATGCCAGAGTCCCTACTTTTCAGCAAAATTGCTCCCAAAACTTAAATTCGACTCATTCTTATGAGAAAATAAGAGCATGCACTGTAACAAACCTGAAAGAGAAATTTTTGAATCACATTTAGGTCCATGTAAAGCTTTTGAAATAATGAATGTACTTTCTGGAAAGCTTACCCGTTTTAAAATCTTGACCTTGTGCTTTACAGTATCATCCACTGATTTGTTTTTATCATTGGCCACCATGTGCTTTGACGACCCAAGCTTTTCACACTCCATTGTTTTCTCTTCACTGTGGGCTTCAACTACAGTTTGGTCTTCCAAAATATCTGCATCGAGTATATCAGTCTTTTTATCTTCTTCAGCACAGCATCTCACACAAACATATTCTTTGTCTTCCTCTCCCATTTGTTGTGCTTGGGAAAGACTTAACCCAACACAGTCACCATGAAACCAGTCATCACAGCGCCCACAGCCAACCATAAACCTGGAAGGGGGCGGGGAGGGGAAAAGTGATTTCTTTAAAAACAGTATTTATTCTCAAGTGAAAACAATATTTAATGTTCAGATACTTTTCATATTTTCCATTTGTGCAATAGTTCAACATGGAGCAAGTTCCCCAGGAATATTCCATGAAAATGCAACTTCTAAATCACGAGATTCTCCTCTCTAGTTGTAGAATTGATAGAAAACACTAGGGAAGACAGGAATGAGGATACAAGGTGGTTTCAGATGAAAACTGGTCTCCCATAGTACAAAAATACCATAAAACAAAGTACAAAACATTAACAGTGAGAAGGGTAATGTGTAAGACCTTATCCACAATCTATTCTAGAGCTGAGATCATATAGAAAACTGGGGGATTTGACTGAAAAAAAAAAATGCTTAAAGGGGGGAAAAAGAAGCAAAGTCTCTTTCACACACTTACTAACCAGTATGTAACCTGAATTGTTCTTCATTCTGGTTCAAGGTGTCATATTGATTCAGCTGAAGAAAGTGCTTACTTTTGGGTGTGGGCTTTCTTAGTTAATGCCTATGTGTTTCAGGTTATCAACTTATTTTCCCAAAAAAACAATGCTCTATCTTAACATGAATGGATTCACATTTAGGTTTTATTTCTAATATTCTGTTGAAGTTTTTCCTTTACTGCATTCTACCTAAGGAAGCACCTCATGAATCTGTAGTCAAGTCCAGTGCAAAGTTTCAATTTAAAAAAAAAAAAAAAGCTGTCATTCACCTAAAAAATACTTGCAACTACTTAGAAATAAAGTAGCAAATAAGGTATGATCATATGATCAGCAATATTATCAGCTCACTTGGATATTCAGATTTCATCTCCCTTTCCCTTTCAGTCTGGCAATTCATGGCATTTGAAATACTTAGGGATAGCCTTTTATCATGCAAGCACTTCACAGCACTGATGTTAATAGTGGCACCACCAAACATGTCCTACTCCTTTTAAAATGTGTGGTCTAACAGATGGAATGTTGAAAATTATTAGCCTAGGTGGCATGGCCCAACTCTAAATACACCTGAGTTCCTATTTTCCTGTTGGAAATATCAAAATTAATACTACATTTAGGAGGTGTTTTTAAAGTGGTGCTGCATCCACCACTCTTCTACAGTAGCACTTTACTCTCTTTATCCTGTGTGCATTTCTGTCTGCTCAACTACGACTGCGAGCGCCAAGTCTTAAGGAAACGAGTACAAACGGTCATTCATCCTCAGTGGTGTATCTGCTCCAGTGTGGCCAGTCTTCATCTTCCCTATCATACTCTCGCTTTGAGAAATAAGGATAGGTAGGGTTTTTATTCACAAGTCGAGAGATCATTTAAAACAATGTAACATTTGTTTATAAGAAAAGTTTCTGTTTGAGATTTTTGATGGTTTTGTGATGTTTCAAATGACAGAGCTGTTCTACAGGGTAGGGATTTTGAAGAATTCTTTCCTTGCTCCGTACAAAGTACACACATTGCTATTTCCTGAAACCAACTGTCTAGTATGAACAGCTTTGAGATTCTGCAGGGAAACAACTGGTCACTTCTCTTCCACAACCACAGCTGCATTGACTCGAAGGCAAGTCTGCAATGGTTCCATCTTAACTGTCAGATTAGGTAACACTGTAAAGTGTTTTCAACCTTCCATTTGATGTAACCAGGCCACCTCACTGATCGATGACCATAAAATTTATCAAATTATTTCATCATACCTGATTCAAATGTTGACATACTCTGAAAAACAAATCTCGTGTCATCTAAAGCTGTCATCTTAGTAGTTTAGGTATGGTTTTAAAACAATGTATTTAGATAAAACCTTTCTACAAAATAAAAAATAGTAAAACAAACAAACAAAATCCCTCCTCAGTATCTGGGGGTGGGGAAATCTACTTTAATATAGTCAACTCATAACTGTTAACACCAGTTTCTCAAGTCAACCCTTCTAAGTACCATGAACTTAAAATAAAAAAAAAAAAAAAAACTTCTGAAAAGACAGGACACAGAAACAAGGAATGGGAGAGAGGAAGCAAAGGGAAGGAGAGAGAGAGAGACAGAAAGAGACAGAGAGACAGAGAAAGAAAGAGAGTAGAGATGGACAAAGGACCTTATCTTCTTTCTGGCTATCAAACTGCTTCAAAGACCAAGGACAGCCGGGCGGTGGTGGCGCACGCCTTTAATCCTAGCACTTTAAAGACCAAGGACAGCCGGGGCGGTGGTGGCACACGCCTTTAATCCTAGCACTTGAGAGACAGAGGCAGACAGGTCTCTGTGAGTTTGAGGTCAACCTGGTCTACAGAGCGAGTTCCAGGACAGCCAAGGCTACACACAGAAAAACCCTGTCTCAAAAAAACCAAACAACACAAAAGCCGCAAGGCCAGGAGGGCACAGTTGGGAGCAGAGCACAGGATTCACAGCAGTGGACAGCCAACTAGTCCTCCATTTCCTACCCTGTCCTTGAATTTCTGATTAACAAGAGGAGAAATTTCTTCATGGAAAGTATTAAGTCTCTGCGTAAAAAGAAATAAATAAATGCTGTGTAGAGCTTCTGAATCAGTTAACTCAAGCAAATCAGTATGAATTAGTTATGTGAAAAAATGCAGCAATACTCACGTCTTTTCTCACTATGTTCACATACAAACTAACAGTAAAAACAAAAATTAGTCTACTGAAAAATAGAAAGCAATTTGCATTTCTAACCTTAATTCTTTTTGGTATGAGTCTGAAAAAATTCTTAGAAAACTTCAGTTGTTAAAGTAAACTATAGAGTTAATTCTAAGGACACTTGCACAGTCACAAAAAAAGGGGGGGGTCACCAATTAACACCGAAGGTACTACAAGTTCTGTTAGTTTACTAGGTCTACAGTTCTATTAGGTAATTTAAGTGACAGCCCAGAACGTACTGTCATTACACACGAGCTCACTCTTCTATATTTAAGATTTTATTTCACATAATCATTAAATCTTAATAGTTAACCTAGTCTGTGAAGAAAAATAGTCTATAAAACTTACAATGAGAAAACCAGAATTACTTATTCTAAAGAATTATGTCCTCAGAATTAAATGTTTTTTTCTGAATATAACACTATGAATTAATGCTGCTAAGGAGACTTTTTGCTTCTCGGTTTCAAAATTTTGTCCAATCTAGAATTAGGATCAAGAAAATGCACTACAAATTAAAGATACAAACATCTTCCTAACAAAGGAAGAAAGAGAAACCCAAGGTAGATAATATGAAGAGACTAAGAAAATTTCCATTCAAAATGCCTGCTGGTGAAATGGTCACATTTATGTAAAAATAAAAGTCTCATTTTAAAAATATACTGAATAATTATGATACATGTCTGTATCAGGAAAATAAATTTAAGAAAAAATACACTACATTAAAAGACTTATTGTCTCTAGGACAAAAGAATTTTAACATGTTATGCCAAAGTGTAATACAAACCATAATGTCCAATTGGATATATATACAAAATATATATGTCCAGCTGCAATTTGTGTAAGATACTGATTAACCCTTCTGTCACAAGTACTATAAACAAAGAGATTCCAATGTGACTAACATATAAAATTAGACAATCTCTACATATTTTTCTCATAAATCTGTACTTATACATGTACATTAAAAGCGGAAAATTACAGATTGTGTGAAAAGTATGCTTTAGATAGTCAATGAACGCAAGGACAATGTTAGCAATATAGCAGTGAGTTAATAATATATAAGGAAAAAAAAAAACCAACCAATTACTTAGGCTTCTTTATTCACAGACTGAAAAAAAAATTACTGAAGGTGTCTGAAAAGCTAATTTAGAAACTAATTGTTTCCAATGTACATCATATCAAGATCAATTCCACAGGGTCAACACTCCAGTCCCCAGAGCTAATATTCTAAGCTGTATTCCAGACTGAAGCAGAAAAGGTCTGCATTTTATATAGCAGGCTCAAAAAGTATGCTAAAATAAGTATTAAGCAGAATTATGTAATCTTCACTTTATAAAATAACTGCTGGTGTTAGGAAGTGACAGTCACCACTAAAGAGCCTGGGTAAACTCCTGAAGACGAGGCCATTAGAACAAAATTTATCTATTAAAAAGCTAATTTTAACATACTGAACCTGAGTTCTGAGTCCTATGCCAAAGTTGTTGTTAAGGTTCCTAATCCATGATTCTTAAACACATCAGTGCCATGAATTTTTGAAAGATACTAAGAGACAGAGGACTGGCTTTTATTTTTTATTTTTCCAAGACAGGGTTTCTCTGTGCAACAGTCTTGGCTGTCTTGGATCTCGCTCTGTAGACCAGGCTGGCCTGGAACTCACTGAGATCCCTCTGCCTCTGCCTCCCAAGTGCTGGGATTAAAGGTGTGCGACACCACCACCCAGCAGGGCTGGCTTTTATGAAATTTAATCCTTAGGTCTCTGAGATATGAAAAGTAAGCTCCCTTTAGAACATGTGAACATATCATGAATGCAAAAGTCATTAAAAGTATGTAACTACGATAAAGGTAGCATTATATTCAAACATTACAAAATTTAAAAACAGGAATATACTTTTTTATAAAGTAATTCCTCACATTAAAATAGGATATAAACAGTTTCAGTCCTATAAAAGCTGAGGCAAGAGGACCACCCCAAGGTCAAGGACAGCACAGGTTACATACTGAGCTTCAAAACAGGCTCTGCTACAGTCTCGGTCTCAAAACAAATAAATTAAAAACAACTCTATGGCATAAAACTTAGTTTAACAACCCCTTAACCTCCCCCTTACTCTCCCAATTAAAATGATGTATACAACACCATTTACTGACTGCTTCTCTCTAAATTTAGTTTCTTTTTTATGTAATCTAATAGGGGTGGAAAAGGTAACTGCCATTTAACTTGTCCAAGTTTTCTTTTCTTTCTAATGTATAATCATTGAGAGAAGTCCCAACAGCAACATGAATACTTGATCAGCACCATCTGCTATTTACTTCCAAGATCAAATCTGTTGGTTCTGAAATGGCAGTGGTTGGGTTTAAAGTGCATCATTTAAAAAAAAAAACAAAAAAAAAACCAGCTTCAAAAGAAAAAGAGCAATTCCATTACGACCTTCACATTTATTACTAGTTCTTCTGCAGTCAAATAAAGTGACATATAATCTCCAGTCCTGAGGCAGCATGACAATTCTGATTAGCATAAGGGTTTGGGTTTTTATCAGAAGCAATGACTACATTAAATCATAATTGGTTACAGTAGCAAAACATGTCCATGCATATCAGCTATTGGTCAGACTAAGCTTTTTAAAAACATCCTAGGATGATCTAGTTGTAAATTCAGTGGCTCCAAGTTTCTATCATTTATCCAGGATTGGTATGGGGCTTTTGGAAGTCTTGTATATCAAAGAATTTCTTTTCACATTAGAAAGTTCTCACATTGATCTCAATCCTCATCCTACAAGTTTATCAGTGTACACACCCATCTACACATACACACGCACACACACCTGTTGCCATGTGGTTTTTTACAAAACCCACATTGCTTGCTGGGAGTCCACATATATTTGCTTTCAACTGCGGAGGTCTGGTCTGACCCATCTCTTTTTACAGTGGCTATGTTGTCTGGAATGAACAAAGGAGGCTCATCCAGAGAAAAACTTCTGCTGCTTCTCCTTTGGCGAGGCTGTAGGTTTTTCTCAGGTCTTTTTAGTTTCAGTTTCTCCTCCTCCTTCACATGCTCACTGCCTGGATGTTCATGTTCATCCTTGACATGGCCAGTGACCTTCACTGCTGGTGCCTGTGGCTGAGGCTTATGGCTCTGTTTCTGGCTGGAATGGAGTAAGTGTCCAGTTTGTGCAGGATGATGCGGCTCCTTAGAGCAGCCAGAGTGACCATGAAGCTTATCACTAAGAGAATGAGTTACAGGTTTGGAAGTGTGCATTACATTTTGATCTTGTGAGGTTTTTTTCAATACAGAATGAGCTTGGCTTTTCACAGATTTAACCCCAGAATTACAACTCTGATTTTTCAAATCCTTATCAAGCTGACCTCTCCTCACTTTGACTGGCCTCTGAAAACCATGCTGTGGATCTGGCTCATCAGCATTTCGCTTCACACTCTTGACATTAGATTTAGTTCTGCTAGGAACTACATCATGCTTCACCGAAACAGTTTTTCTTGGAGTCTCTGTGGTCATGCTTTGTTTAGAATGAGTTATGGATTTTGTGTGTTTAGATTTTATATTTTTGGTCTCTAAACCACTTCTATCATCCTGAAGATCTGCTGTTTCATGAGAATCCATTTTACTACTTTGAGTAATATTCAACTGCTTTGAATTTTGGTCAGGAACATCACAAATAGTATTTTCAGAAGTACTAGTTTCTGGTTCAAAAGCACAAGTATCAACCTCCTCCAAATTTGATTTATTTAACTCTGTGCTTTGTAAGTGAACATCGTTAGACTCCATGTCCTCACAATATCCCGATGTTTCTATTTGATTTCTTTGAAGAGAGTTCTCAGCTTTATCTAGAATATCTACGGTATTCTTCAATTCCAAATTACATTCAGCCGCTTCATTTTTTTCTGTCTTAATTTTATCCGTACAAGCAGAGTCAAGGGATACATCAGAAGACTCAGGTTCCTCGGTAATCTGGTCACCTTCACAGGGGAACTTTAGCTCCTCTGATTCTTGTTCAAGTTTTCCCACTGCACTCCTTTCTTCAACAGCATCATCCATTTCACCTGAAACAAGATCATTCTGTTCATCTTCCTTATCTGAAAACTTAAACAATGGGCTACTGTCAGTCTTAATTTTACATTCCATCAGAGCTTCATTTTTCTTTTCTTCCAGACTAACACAAGTCTCTGCAAGAAGTGAACAATTTAACTCAGGAGATGGCACGTTTATTTCACCCTGGTTATTACATGCATGTTTGGGATCTAATTCAGCTTCCTCCTTCATTTCAACACAAGATGACAATGAAGTATCAACAGAAGATGCTGAGACTTCTGGTACCACATCGACTGGTTCAGCATGTCGGCTACTCCGTCTACTCTCCTTGGGGTAGTCGGATTTCAGGGACGTGTATAGTGCTTCTTTACTCTGACACTTTTCTGAGGGTTTCGCCCCTACTTTTGGGGTGGGTACGGTCTTCCCAGAGGGTTTTTTTGTGCTTAGAGGTGCTGCACTTGAACGCTTGGCAATAGTGCTTTGTCGCAAACTTCTTACTTGTTCTATCATAGGGGAAAAAATAAAATAAAATAAAAACTTAGCTACTTGCTGTGTGCTTTTTATTTTAATAGAGTTTAGAATATATCGCTTCCTTACTCTAAACTATGAAACTTACCTGATCATATCAGTAAAAATTTACTGACAGCTACTCATGATGATCACATACACATTAATATATATATAATTGAATATTAATTTACATTCATTAGAGTCTCTTGAATACTGGCAGAAGGGATAGAAATGCAAATTTCAGACTCATCTCATTTATAAGAAATGTTTTCAATAAACATCTTTTCTATATAAAAATAAAAGATGGAAATCAAATTAAGCAAAATGAGCATCCATTACCATTAATAACTGTCTTAAAAAAGATTACCATACATTCCTAAACATCAAATATATCTAATTATATAAAACCAAGTTAAGTCCACTTGGCATTGTAAGTTCAAATGCCAATGAAGTCTTAAATGCAAAGGAAACCATGTTTTTCTAACATGGTTTCTAAACATTCCTGAACAATATCTGTTGCTTCAAGATATAACCCCAAAGACCTCCAATCTCCATTTTAATATATTTCCCTTTACATTGAAGTTATTATTTTTTTAAGTGAGACAGAGCTCATGTAGCCGAGGCTGGCCTCAAATTCAAGGAGATCTTGAAGTTGATCCTCTTGCCTCCACTTCTCCATGCTGAGATTTGTAGGCTGTTAGCACAAGCAGAACCCACGTTTGGTTCTAGTACAGGCTAGGTAGGTAAGCACTCGTAAACAATGGAGCTACAAACATTGCTAGTCTCTATACTATTCTTGTGGAAGAAATCAAAGCTTGCACCAAGAGTACCACATACTGACTGCCAAATGAACCAGTAACTTAAGCTGAGAAAATGCACAAGGAAAATAACAAAAAAAAAAAAACCTTCCTTTTTTAACAGTGCTCATAATGGAGTCTATAAATAGGGCTTTTCCCCTCGCCTAATAAATCTTCTAGAGAAAGGAAAAACACATAGAAAAAAGAACTGAAATTAAACTTTAAAGATTCACTAAATAGAAAAGCAATTCATAAATTAAAATTCAAAATACATGTCTGATGCTATACCTATCTTGTTCCTCTAGCTCAACTTCACAGTTACCCATTCAAAATGAAATCCTACAGTGCTACTGCTTGGAATCTTTCCCCCAACTTGTCACTATCATCAGAGGACGAAACTATTAAAAAATGTCCTTCTTACATCTGGAACAACCCCAGGTGATACTTCAGGTCCTGGTATAACTTAATAGCACTTTCACTCTTCAATGTCCCATTGGAAAATAAACTAGAGTTCTCCCAGTCTTTGGGGACCTTTCTATCCCCCAGGTCTCCCAGTCTCTACACATTTGGGACACACTCCACAACCTTAAAAATGATGAGCTGCACAGACGACTCAGTCACTAAAGTGCTCATCATGCACACACAAGGATCTGAGTTTAGATCCCAGCACCCATACAAAAGATGGGCATGGAAGCATGCACCTGCAACCCCAGTGCTGGAGGTAGGACGGAGTGCTGAGACAGGATCCCTGCAAGTTACTGAGCAGCCAACCTACTTCAATCAAGGAGCTCCAGGTTCTTTCTGTGAGAGATACTGACTCAAAACATAAGGTAGAAGATGATGGAGAAAGACAACTGACATTGACCTCTGGCCTTCATACTCACACTCCTGGTATGCTCATGCACACATATCCACAAATGTACATATATAGCACAGAAAGACAAAATCAATAATAAAATATTAGTTAATGCATTATGAACTCTTCATCATATGCTCAGTTATTTTTAAAACAACTCCTGAAGTCTTATTTCTGTATCTAGCTGATGTTTAAGCTCTAAACTCTACACATCTGTGAAATGAAACCACTGAAAAACAAAAAACTTTTAGCTCTGAAGTGGTTGCTAAAAAAAGAGTGGCAGTTAGTTGACTCGGAAGGTATTCTGATGAAATTATTTTCTAATAGTAAATTTTCTATTAAGCAATGGAAAAAGCTACTTTTGCTTCTCTAAATATAACTGTTTTTTGCCTTTCTATAGCCAAAAAACTTATTTTTCTACATTAATTCAAGCACGCATGCCAAGTAACCGATTTTTTTTTTAAAGTTGTCCCTTTTTTTTAAAGATTTATTTATTTATTATATACACAGAAGAGGGTGCCAGATCTCATTACAGATGGTTGTGAGCCACCATGTGGGTGCTGGGAATTGAACTCAGGACCTCTGGAAGAGCAGTCAGTGCTCTTAACCTCTGAGCCATCTCTCCAGCCCAAGTAACTGATTTTTAAAAACTGATTAAATATATATTTTAATACAACCTTTATTCCCTTAGATATAATAAAGGATCTTTTTGAAAAGATATGAATCCACAGAAAGCAAAGAACAAGAGAGGAAACGATGACAAATTTTGTAAATCAAACAAGGGACAATTATGAAGTAGTCTCCTTAACCTGGGCTCATAGGAACTCAGAGACTGAACCAACAACTCGGAAGCCAGCCTGGGACTGACCTAGGCCCTCTACATCTGACATGTGACAGTTGTGCAGCTCGGTCTTCTTATGGAACTCCTAACAGTGGGAGCATGGGCTGTCCCTAATGCTTCGGCTGGCTTTTGGGAACCTATCCTCACACTGGATTGCCTTGCCCAGTCTTAGCACAAGGGGAGGTGTTTAGTCTTACCACAACTTGATAGGCCATGCTTTGTTGATACCCATGGGAGGCCTGTCCCCTTCTGAACAGGATTAGATGGGGGGTGGGGGGGATGGGGGAGGGGAAACTGTGGCAAAAAAAAAAAAGTAATATCCTTGAGACAAACACTAAGCTGGCAAGTTTACCAAATCTCCCACAGACACCCTGTCCAAAACTGGTCGCTGATCCCCCAGAGTAAGAAGGGGTTTTTCAAGACTAGGACTGTCACAGTTGAGAGTAGAAATACAAGACACTAATGATAGTTATGAGACAAAGAGAATTTATATGTACTGAAAATTAAGATATTCCAATCAGCTTCCTTCATAGGGTACCAAATACGTTAACAGACTGCAGAAATCATCTGAATTCTCATGAGAGCTTTGTCAAGAACAAGTAACACTCAGTTCATAAACTTACAAGCTCAAGTTCCCAGTGCTAGTTTGCTGAAGCAGGAGCAAGAGTCAAGGGTCAAACATCTTAAGAAATCTGGCAGGACACACTCACTGCTCCTGTGTACTAGCATTTCCCAAGCCCTGTCTGCTCCCCTTTGAAATACAAGCTTCTGACTTAGTGATCCCTCACAGCCTGTCCCTCACCGTGTCACTGTAACAGCAGGCACTTGCTACTCCTTAGAAACAAGTATGACAACAAAATGACTTCTGTCCTTTCAGGCTAGAAATCCCTGCTTGAGTCCTACTCACTAGCCCAAGCAAACTCCATCTTCTAATGCTTAAGTCTTGCTGGCAGCAGCCAATGACAAGTCCTGTGATGTACAGATTTTGTACATCTGAAGTTTGCTCAGATTTACAAAATGAGGGAAGGAAGGTTTCTAAATGAAAAAGACTAAAATTTTTCTCTTGTAAAGCAAAATGGAGAAAACAAACTATTAAAGGAGATAAAATATTTTGAGTATCTTACTAAAGACAAAGGTATCAATAACTTAAAGACAAAAGCGATTATAGACATTTTTAAAAAAGACGACGAATGCATTGCTACCATCACAGCCATTCCCCAAACAAAACCAAAAAATATTGATGCATTAGGACAGAAAGGTCAGAGGAAAATAAAACAATTTCAAAAAATTAAGTAAAAAAGATAATATAGAAACGTATATGAAAAATAAAGAAAATGAAAGGCCAGCATCTTTTACCAGACATGAATTCAAGAAAGCAAGAGTTGACCAACTAATGAAAATGAGTAAAAGTAATTTAAGAAAAACTTCCAGGGTCAAACAATAGTTTTCAGACTCTAAATCTAATCAATGCTAGCTAACTTTTAATACATAAAATATACCAAATACCAAGATTTCATGTCATAAAAATTTTTTTAAAAATAGTGGAAAAGATTCTACCAACTTCCCACATATAGCACTGCAACACCTCCCCCTGCACCAAAACACAAACAAACAAAAAACAGAGAAGCGTCTCAATAAGTCAGTGAATGAAGTCATATTTTCGAATCAGTTCCTATGGTAATTAATCCTTGCTAAAGCAAATTTTTCCCCAACCATGCCCATGCAAGCAACCCTAATTAAATGCTGTGGACACACCAATAGAGACATTAAATAGAAAAAAGACTAGGCAAGAAGTATTTGCAGCAGAAGTGGAAGGAATTAAAAGAAGAAGAAGAAGAAGAAGAAGAAGAAGAAGAAGAAGAAGAAGAAGAAGAAGAAGAAGAAGAAGAAGGGAGAGATGACTAATGTATATAATGTATACATGCATTTATGAAATTGTGAAAAAATGTTTATAAATATACATATATTGTTTAAATAAAAATTTCCCTCCCAGAGTCAAAGACAATCTAATAAAACTCCCCCAACACAAAGCCTGAGAAGCCCTCTTTTGAGTTGTTAGTCAGGGTTGTCAAGGAGACTCCCAAAATATTATAGCCTATTGCTACTACCTTAGGTTACCACCCAAAAGTAGAAGGTAAGTCCCTACTGCTGAAGGTACCATGCACTTCAGACACAGGGCCCAGAGGCCCCTGAGCAGGAATGGACCCAGGACTAGTGAAGTCATGGATCTTGCAGTAGAACCTACAACTACCACTTTACTAAAACCAGCATCATCCTTAACTACATTCTAAGTATGTGTCCTTATATCCACAGCTAAGTGTGGCACTCACCCCTCAAACCTCTTTCTAACAGATGGAGACAGCTACAGAACAACACAACCAATCAAAATGCTATTGTGGAGCCCAGTCCCAATGGATACACCTACAAAAGAATTGCAGCACTTAAAGGCTCAGGAATCACTGCAGAAGAGGGGGAGGAAAGACTGTAAGAGCAAAAGGATCTGGGAGTTTGTTCTAAGATTGCCATCCTAGTAGTATCAGAAGCTACACCCATAAAATCTCATGAACATGACTGCCTAAAAATGAGCTGAACAAGGACAGCAACAGTAGACATGCTAATATGGAAAGGGGAAAGCCCAGGAAGCCTCAATCCTACACAAAGAACTGGAGACAACTGAGAATGAGAGAAATAGTCTTCCCTAGGGAAAAGTTCACCAATTGGTTATCCACTACCAATTGGTTATCCACTACCAAATGGTCAGCCCTAAAAACACATACAAGTAATATTATACAGACTGAGCAGGCTGTATGCGTGTATTTAGACATACACACACAACACAATTAATGAAAAAGATGCCATGAATTTGAAAGAGATCAAGGAGGGATATATGGGAGAGTTTGGACAGAGGAATGGGAAGGGAGAAATGATGTAATTTTATTATTACAATCTCAAAAAAACAATAATTAAAAATGCTTACATCACAAAATACATTTTAAAAAACAATCTTTCAAGCCAGACATGACTAGAATACTCCTGTAATCTTAGTACTTGGAAAATGGAGTTAACAAGATAAGGAGTTCAAAAATAGCCTTAGCTTCACAGGGTGTCTGAAATCAGCCTGGGCTGTAAGCGACCATACTGATCAGCTGATTGGTAGGCAGATAGGTGAGGGGATGGATAAACAGATAATCTGCGTAGAATGTGTACAACCTAACATCCATGTTTTATGCATCTGATTTTCTAGCTTAACCTCTTGGGAAGGATTACCTTGTGCCATTAAACGAGGTGATTTTCTTGGTGATCTCACTGAATTGTCTTCTACTCTGTCCCTCAAATTCCTGTTAGGTAAAATCAATTCTTCTTCATCAATGGTATCATTACCACTTTCTTTAACAACTCCTTCATCCATAATATCGTCAAGACCAACAACTAGAAAGAGACAAAAACAAAAATTATTTAAAAAAAAAATTGGATGTATTATAAATTTAAAAGGGAAAAAATCAAAATGTTTTAATGTGATACTGCATAGTCATAAAAATCTATGTCTATTGATAATCTATGTGATCCTGTTACTAGTAAGCACCCACATCAATTCCATTTGACAAATGTCTATCCTGTGAAGTTATTACTCAGAGAGAATTAGCAATGACCTTTTCTGATTTGATCTCAACTACTGCTCTGCTATCATCTGCTTCCCCTTGAGACTGTCATAGGCAACTACACCTGGAATACTCAGTTATCTCAATTCTACTGAGGCAGTATAAAAGTGTTCTATGTCTTGAGACATTATACTGCATAAGTGGGAATGATATAGGTCAGTTGTAGATGGTAAAATAAATAAGGAAGACCAGACAGAGAAAGAAAATCAAAGTTGTATTTCTTCCCCCAATGGTGAGGAAAGCAGTGGGTAGTTACAGTTAAACAATTAAATTACTTTCCCCTAACCAGTAAGACAAAGCCATTGAACTCAGGAAGGATGGAAAAGGTCTGGGGGACACTGAAGAAAACAGTTAACAGTATTCATATTGTTAGTGAGTTTATTTCTATGCAGAACAAATGTCACCTTAAGAAGTCAATGTGCATAAATAATCTTAAATGCACACTTGCTGAAATCTTGTACAAAGAATGTTACTATTTTCATTAGATGGCTTGGATGCGAATCTCTGGTAGAACACGCACATGAAATGTGACTAGGGCATTGACCCTGTCTACTACTTTCCTCTATCTCTGAAAGGAGAGTAACAGTACCTGTCCTACCTACCTCACAGGCTTGTTGTGAGGATCAAGTGGGATGATGTATGAAAACTCACTCTGTAAACTTTAGAGTACTATACAAATGTTAGTTAGTCTCTTCATCCTAGGGGTTAGAAGGAACCTCAAGAAGTTATCTAGTCCTCATCTTTGTATCCAAGTAGAAGAACTTCAGTTAAAAGAGCTCAACAAGATAGTGGTCTATCCTAAAATTTAAAGAGAACAAAATTCTTAATAAATATATTTTCAAATAACACAATATTTTTTGAAGAGCAATTCAGCAATCAATAGATTCACAAAACTGCTCAAACAACCCTTCCCCCAAAACCATAAAAAAAAACAAAACACCACAGAGGAAAAGAATGAATTGAGAAGAAAACATTGGCCAGAAAACATTCTAATCTTTGTTCAAGAAGTCATATAAACGAAATGCATATCCATGTACATGTACATTTAGACAGAGAAAAAAGACTGACAGGATACAGATGAAAATAACATTAACAGTAATATTAATTCTTCTCTATAAAAGGTCAGATTCACCTTTCATCTATTTTCCAAGTATCTTAATACAAAGCAAAGCATACACTACTTTCAAAGAGTTCACAGTCTTAACCACTATGCTATGAACTACAATACACTTCAGGAAAATTAATCAGGACTCTCTTAAGACAGAATTTGGATAGAGAGAGAGGTGGGAAGTCCAGTGAGGCTAGTCTATCATGACCAAATATTTATGTTACTGCACATACTCAAAAAAGAAAAAAAAGTTTACAGTAAGTACTTAAAAAAGTTTACAGTAAGTACTTTAAAAAGTAAATTAATATTACTTTTTCTCAATTCTATATAAAAAATCACTTAAATTATCTATATATGCATTGGAAAGATGCATAAAAGGCACAGACTATAACACAGACTATTACCACCAATTATCTCTAACAGTGAAGGTGGCTAAGGAAAAGATGTTATTCTAGTATCTTAATCTTTCCTATACTTTGTCAGCAAATGTCAACAATAAGCACATGCCTTAGACGATTATTAGGAAAAAAAGTTGGAGGGGGCGGGGACGACAAGAATCTAGAAGAGTAAAACTGTCCACGAGAAAAGGCTAATTAAACTGGTTTGGGAAAATTTAGTAACTCAAATCCACAGGCTAATTCATGAGTCTTGCATATTGTGAGTATGTGTGCAAATACTATAGCACAAAGGTATGCAAGTCAGAAGACAACTTGCAGAAGTCCATTTTCTCCATTCACCAGGTAAGTCCCTGGGACTGTAAACTGAGGTCTCTAGGCTTGGCAGCAAGAACCTTTATTGGCCATAGCTCACTGGCCATTAATGGTACCTCCCATGCTACACCTGTCTACTAACCTACCTATTATACTAATATAAATGTTTTACTTGACTCAGCAAGTCTTTGAGTTAAAGTTAAATGTAATGATGAAACTGAAAGGAGATACAAAGAGAAGTACATTTAGCAGCATTACTTTTATCCTTATTTATATTTAGGAACATAATAGTACCTAAAAATCAAATTCACTCCAAAGAAGTTAATTTAATGTATGTAAGATACAACTTGATAAAGCCAAACTGGTAAGTCCATACATATCTCACAGAGAGAGACTCCTGTCTCAAAAACAAGATTAATGGCTCCTGAAGAATAACACTAAGGCTGGCCTCTGGCTTCCAAAGGCATATACCACCCCTCATACACATAAACAAACATACTTGAGAGCTGAATCATAACAGTTTTTAATTTTATTTAATTAGAAAATCAAGTGACATACCACAAGGTGAGTATAAACAGAAGAACTGTTTAAAATGTGAACTCTGTGACACTCCAATATTTAGAAGTCAGTAAATGAAGCATAAAAAGAAACAGACAAACAAGCTGGAAAAATAAAGAGATCTGAGTAAGACATATGAACCAGACAAGTGAAAAAAATATTTCAAAAAAGCAGAGAGAGATCAATTAAGTTAAATGTCTTGACAGGTGAAAGAAAAGATAAATGGCCTTGATCTGGTATCATGATAGCTACTGGTGCAACCTTAGGAGTGGTAATAGTGATGTAAACTTAAAGGAGAAATATTTTGGTAGCGGGACAGAAAAAGTGAAATATAGATGTTGAAAAAAATAAATACAAAACAGTGTGTGTTGACAATGAAATTCAACAGTAAAGGCCCAGACAAAAAAGAATGCACTTTCACACTTCAATTCTTCCAAGTATAGAAAGGAAAAAGAAAAGACAGTATATTCTGCAAATCACACACCTATGGAAAACAGACGTAGAAATCTAACTTTAAAACACCATCCTATAAGAAATTTCATGAAATGAGTAACACTATCCTATAACAAATTTCATGAAGGCTAAACGCAATGCACCAAAGGGCGTTTTTTAACCTACTAAGCAACATTATGAAACATACAAAAATACACACTGAAATTTTTCATTTCAATTTGTACTCTGCCCCATGCTTCTGAAAACATGCAGGTAAGAGACACATGTATTCACAGGTCAATTCTAAAATGCCTAATGATGAGATAAACACCCTTGAATGGTAGCTTTTGGGAGAGGAATTAAGGGAATACTTAAGGGCTGCTTCATTTTATTTCTATTATTTAGGTTTTTCTTTTCCGCTAAGATAGATCATGTGGAGATCAATGTCCTAATTCATTTGAACAGCCTGACTGTTACACTCATATAAGTGAAAAGCTGTAAATGATTATAAAAATGTAAGAACTCTAGGCTTGACTAAAATTACTCATTTACAGCAAATTACTTTAACAAAAAAGCTGATCAATCACCTCTTTTCATATGCTTTTGTTACAATGTACTTTACTTGCCCAAGATCTTCAAAAAGCTGGCCACTACATGTCTCCCCCAATATGACTACTATTTGTCCTTGTTTTTGTCTGTATGCTTTGTACGGTTATGTGCACCCACGTGCAGAGGCCAGGGGAAAAGGTCAGCAGTTTTATCTTCCTTGTGCCTTTTTTACCTAGGAGACAGTGTCTCTCACTGAAGATGGAGATAACCAAAACAACCAGTTCCACTAGAACAGCAGGACTGCAAACCCTAGGGATCCTCTTGTCTCTGTCTTCCCAGAACTGGGATTATTGAAGTACACCACTGCATCCCGCTTTTTAAAGTTTTATTGATTGAGTGATTGATTGGGGGTGGGGGTGTGCTGGGGGTGGGGGCCATGTGCAGTGCCTGGCCCATGTGTGGAGATCTGAAGACAATTTGTAACAGGCTGTTGGGGTCCAGCCCGAATAGCCCTAAATCCACAGGAGAATCTACAACCAGCTGGAGAGCTAATCTTAGAAATAGTAAAGAATCTATGCACACCGTGCTTTCAGTCTATCACTTTATTGTTCTAAGTTAATCCTAAATCTACAGCTTCTTTTCAGCTCTCTCCTACATTTTATGACTCAAGGAGGGGTGGCTTGTAAAAGCCTCAGTGAACTCTTAAAGGGAACAGGTTAAATGAGAGGGAGTGAGACCCTGAATCAATTAAAATCTAAGAAGGGAAAAAAGGAGAATCTGTGTGTAACACTGCATTCCTAAGCGTGGTTAGATTATGAGCTGATTAGTAAACCAAGGTGAGGAAAAGGAGTTAGGAATTTGTTAGTGCGAGGTCAACTTGGAGCAGCACTTTCCTATCTGCAGGTGAAGTGAGCCCAGGGCACACTTGTTCTCTATCTATCTAAACACTGTGAATCAAACAAACTAGACGTGTTGTAAATCTATGCCTTTGGGTGTCTGAGAATGTCTCAAATGAGATACTTTTGCCTGGACACTTAACACTGACCAAATGCCTGTCAATAAAGATAACTGCAGGAAGGCAGACCTCTAAGTTTATACTGGAGAAAAGAACAAAGACCTGGTTGTGGGAAACAGGTTTTGACTGTGTGACTGTCTTCACACATAGCTGGGGGATATTATCCAAATACCCCAAATGTATAGGGGAAGTTGTGCCCAATAAATGATCAATCACACTGTTAGAAGTTCTTGAGAAAACAATCAGATGGGAAGGCTATAATAGCGCACAAGAAACTCACTGCAGGAAAAAGCTAATAAAAACCAATATCATCAAAACTCCTTGACTTTTGGCTTCAACCTCCACTAATTTTGGCTCTAATGGGTCAGCCTTGTCAGTGCCAGCTGAGTTCCTACTTCACATTTCTGTGGCTCATAGCAAATTTGCAATAAGCTGTTCTCTCTTCCTAACAAGGTGGGTTCCAGGGATCAAACTCAGGCAGTCAACATTGGTAGCATCTGTATCCGTTGAGCCACCTCACCAGCCCAAACCTGGTTTTTTATGTAAATTCTGTGGATCTGTGGTGGTTTGAATGAGAAAGCATCCCATTGCCAGATGATGGTGCTATTTGGAGGTGTTTTGGAGGGGTGCCTTGCTGCTGGAAGTATGTCACCAGAGGCAAGTTTTGAGGATTTAGACTCTAGCCACATCCAGCTTGCTCTGTTTTGTGCTTATGTTTGAAAGTATGAAATCTCAGCTTCTGTTCCTTCCACAGTGCCTGCCATTTCCCTAACATGATGTATCCTTATCCCTCTGAAACAGTAAGACTAAATAAACCCTTCCTTCTTTAAGGTGCCTAGGTGATGTTTTACCATAGCAACAGAAAAATAACAGGATCAAAAATACTGGATCAGGCAGGTCTTCATGCTTGCATGGAAGCATGCTACCAAATGACCCACTTCCACAGCCTCCAAATGCTGCTCTTCTTAATAGAACACACTCAAATAAACCATGTCTTTCACTATGTAAGAAAAAACTACAGAATAGATTTTCAGGTGGACTGGGGAGCGGGTGGGGTCGGGAACGGGGCAGGGCATTTCAGAGACAAGGTGAAAACCTAGTGCAATGGGAACTCCATGGAATCTACAAAAGTAACCCTAGCAAAGACTCCTCCTAGTAATGGGGACACAGAGCCTGAACTGGCCATTAAAGGTAACCAGGCAAGGCACCAAGTAGAGGGATTGGAACACCAAACCAGGCACAAAACCTCTGACCTAGTTTGTCCTGCCTGCAGTGTTCTGGGACTGGTTATGGAAGAGACCAGAGAGACTTTTTCCAGCAAATGATGGGAGCAGAAGCAGAGTCCCACAGCCAAACATTAGGCAGAGTATGGGGAGTCCTGCAGAGGAGAATGATCAGAGGAACCAGAAGCATCAGGGACACCATGAGAAAACAACCCACAGAATCAACTAACTGACCGGGACCCACGAGAACTTGGAGAAATCAGGGAGCCCGTAGGGGTCTGACCTAGGTCCTCTACATACATGTTATGGCCGAGTAGCTTAGTGTTTGTGGGATTCCAAAGAGTGGAAGCTAGGGCTGTTTGACTCTTTTGTCTACTTGTGGGATCTTTTTCCTCCTATTGGGTTGCCTCGTCCAGCCATGATGTGATGTCTGATCTTATTGTAGCTTGTTATGGTGTTTGATTGATGTCCCTGGGAGGCCTACCCTTTTCTGAGGGAACTGAAGTCAGGATGTAACATATGAGAGAAGAAAAGGAAAAGGAAAAGAAAGACAGGAAGGGGGAGGGGAGGAAGGGAGGGAGGGAGGGAGGGAGGGACGAGGACAGAGAGAGAGAGAGAGAGAGAGAGAGAGAGAGAGAGAGAGGGAGGGAGGGAGGGAGAGGGAGGGAGAGGGAGAGAAACAACTGTATAATCTCTTATTGTCTTACAATAATAAGCTCCATGAGGGCAGGAACTTGTATCAACTATCACTGCACCCCTAGTACTTTAAACAATATAGCACATGACAGATATATAGCATTTTAAAAAATTTCAACCCCTTTTAAGTCAAATAAACCTTAATTCCTTACATAAAATTTCCAACCATGCAGTATATTGCTAATGCTTGGAATGTTACGTAATCAGACTCATGCTACCATAAAATAGGAATAGGCTTTTAAATTTAAAAACTCAGCCCTCTTGTTGAAACATAAATCATTTTTATTCATTGAGTGTCTCATTTCAATGAGTCAGTTCTCAAACTCTGTTCTGTAATTGCTGTAGCTTGGATCATAGATGGTTCCCTACAGTCCATGTGTCAGGCTTGGTCTCCAGGAAGGCTCTAATGGGAGGCAGTAGAAACTTGAAGAGGTGGAGCCTGGTGGAAGGTCTTCAGGTAATTCTGAATGTGTTCTTGAAAGGTGTTTGGGGATGAAGGCCCCTACCTCACCCTACTCCTTCCCAGCCATGAAGAGAGCTCTTTTTTTACTACAGTACACACTCTAACCATGATATGCTGCTTCTCCAGATCTGAAAGTAAAGGGGTCAACTTACCATGGCCTCAAACTGACAAAACTGTTAACCAAAATAAAGCTTCCCTGTGTTATGTGGTTACCTAAGATACTTGCCATAGTGATGAAAAGTGGACTATAACATAAACAAAAGAAAACAAAGACAAACAAGAAAGGCTTCAACTTCTTAAAGAAATGCATTCTTCCCCTAGGAAGGCTGAGCACTGAACACCACCCCAGGAAAGAACTTTGGTGGTTGTATACATACACAGCTAAATAAAATATAAAATTCATGAGGGTAAAAATTTGTGCTTATGCCTTCTGATACAGTATCAATGTCTAAACAGTTGCAGAAGTATGCACTGTTCAATCTTAAGGACTAACGGGCACAAAACATCACAGATACCAATTAACTACCTCAATAACTTAGAACCTTCGTGTTCAACTAGACTTAGTCAACTCAACTTAATCAATACAAATAAAATACCTCTACTAAATTACAGAAGTGTTGAGTAGTCCTTCATAGACCACAGAGTTAAGATGCTAAAAGTTTAGAAACACATATTAGAAGGCAGAGACACATGAGTGAAAAAAATGACAAAAAGCTGCTCTCAAAAAAAAAAAAAACACCGCTGGGTGGTGGTGGCACACGCCTTTAATCCCAGCACTTGGGAGGCAGAGGCAGGCGGATCTCTGTGAGTTCGAGGCCAGTCTGGTCTCCAAAGGGAGTTCCAGGAAAGGCTCAAAGCTACACAGAAAAACCCTGTCTCGAAAAACAAAACAAAACAACAACAACAACAAAAAAAACATGATAACTGCAATAAATATACTGATAAATATGCATGGGCATGGGCCACAGCTTCATGAAGAATAGGTAAGTTATTCAATGTATCTAGTTGTGAAGCAACTATACATACACATCTTGTACCATCCATTCCACAGGTTTAGAAGTCAGTACTTCTTGATAACTTTAGTACTTTCTCTGACTTTTTATGTGTGCCACAATAATAATCCTATCTAGTTCATTTCAGTAAAGATGCTCAATTCTATAGTTTTAAATGCATACAACTTATTTTTATTCTACATAATTTTATTAATCTCTGTTTCCTGGCCTCTCAGCTAGATAAATGGATGGAATATAAAAGATACTTGAGGTTCTAAACTATTAAAAAGATAAAAAATGTATGATTCAAGAATAATTCTCTTCCTCAAGTATATTTGTCTCAAGCCCAACTGAGGGACCAGAAGCCTTACTTACTAAAACAATAGTTGACAATATCACTAATAAGGACTGATGAAAAAGCACTGAGGATATAGCTTGGTGGTAGAACACCTGTGGTGATATTGTGTTCCCCAAAATATTGTGTACCTTAATAAACTTATCTGGGGTCAGAGAACAGAAAAGCCACTAGATACTTAAGATAGGCAGTGATAGCACACGCCTTTATTCCTAGCATTCCAGAGGCAGAAATCCATGTGTTCAAGGATACAGCCAAGCATGGTGACTCACGCCTTTAATCTCAGAAAGCAGCCTTTAATCCCAGGGAGTGGTAGCAGAAAGCAGAAAGGTATAAAAGGCGTGAGGAGCAGAAACTATGAGCATTTGGCTGGTTAAGCATTTGGCTGGTTAAGCTTTCAGGCTTCTAGCAGCACAGTTCAGCTGAGAGCCATTCTGGATGAGGACACAGAGGCCTCCAGTCTGAGGAAACACGACCAGCTGAGGATCCAGGAGGTGAGGTAGCTGTGGCTTGTTCTGGTTCTCTGATCTTCCAGTTCACCCCAATACCTGGCTCAGGTTTGATTTTATTAATAAGAACTTTTAAGATTCAAGCTACAAACACCTTCTTCACATGTATAAGGATATGGGTTTTATCCCCAGCACCACTATCATGGCGGGGGGACAAGAGATGTATTTTCTAAAACAACAGTTAAAAGCAAAATTTTCAATATACTGCTTTATAAATGAAGAGCTATTTATTATAACCTAAGTTTTTAACTCCCAGTTTTATTTATATGGAATAATTATTTTCTAAACTGTCACAAAAGCATTTCCTTATCGAAGCCAATGAACACTATTTATTCACTAATCCAGATCACCTGTCACCACTGTGCATCAAATCTGTTTTATTGATTGGTCCTAATGCTAGAAAATATTTTTTGAGCAAATCTTACCAACAATTTAATTTTCAAGCTAACCTCTTTTTATGTATTTAACTTTATTTTGAGGACACTGCATAATAGGAAATCTTTCATACTGAAATTGACAGTAACCATACCTGAAACCGAGAAAAAAAATGGCTGCAGCCAAAGCGAACACAAAAATCCTCAGATTTTAAAATAATCAGGAAGTCAAAAGACACTTTAAAAAGTACTGCCTCTACAACAGTAACACACATACAACTAGACATTCATCTCAAAACAGTATTAGACATATATCTTACTGACTACTTGTGAGATCATTTGTATACAAGAGAGAAAAAGAACTTGGAACATCAAAACCAAGTATGGTGATGTATGCCTATAAAAACTAGTACTCAAGTGGAGCAAAGGATCACGTAACCACAGATCCACAGACTCCTTGTGACAATCAAAAGGGAAAATAGAAGCCCCTCCATGAAATCGGGTATAACTACTTCACCAACATAAACTCTGAAACTGCTAATTAAATGCTAGCTTTGCCCCTTTCAGCACTCTCACTCACAGGAATTGTCTCTACCTTGCAGGTGATGGGACAAATTTAATGTCACTAAAGAACGCCAGCAAATAAACATGAATTAAACTAACTAGAAAATAACCAATGGTCACAATTGATGCCAGCAAGCATTGCCAATGGATACATGAAACCCACTAAAGGAAAACCTGATGAGAAACTGAGCAAAGTTATGGTTCTCTGATGGCATATGATCTTAAGTCCTAAGAGATTTATTTCTTACTACCTTAACCTGGGAATCAAACTCAACATAAAGAGTTCACATGCAACCATAATAAGATTTCTGACATTAGCCGGGCGGTGGTGGCACACGCCTTTAATCCCAGCACTCGGGAGGCAGAGGCCGGCGGATCTCTGTGAGTTCGAGGCCAGCCTGGGCTACCAAGTGAGTTCCAGGAAAGGCGCAAAGCTACACAGAGAAACCCTGACTCGAAAAACCAAAAAAAAAAAAAGATTTCTGACATTATACAGTATTAACTGCAAAGCTTCACCTATGAAGAATTCTTATAAATATGTTTAACCTTAACTCTAATCAAGCTTTTAATCCACACTTCCAATGTGGAGGAAGTAAAGGAACAGAAGAACAAGCCAGGTGACCTTATCAACAATTTAAAAATACCTGTAATTTAGCTCATTCTTAGAATAGGCGGTCTTACTATTTCTTCAAAAAGTATCAATTTGAAGGCTAGCTATGGATGTAGTAGCTCAGATGATAGAGTTCTTGCCTAGAATGCACAAAGCTCTAGATTTGATTACCAGCAATACATAAATGGAGCATGGCCTATAGAACAAGCCTGTGATCCTAGGATTTGGAAGGTGGAAGATTATCAGAAGTTCAAGGCCATCCTCAACTACAAAGGGAGTTAAAGGCCAGCCTAGGCTTGCCTCAAAAATGGGGAAAAAAAAGTCATCAATGGGAAAGAGTGACAACAGAAACATTATACCTACATCCTGATTTTAAAAAACCAGATGAAAAGTCTAACTTGGGGACAAATAGTACATCTGAATCGGGATAGGTAACTAGATAATATTATATAACCATCTAGTGTAGGTACAGAGTAATTGTGCTTAAGCCCTTTCTGTGGAGGTAGCTCATGGCTGGAATGGATAAACTAACAAATTTCTTACATGAGTAAAGAAAGTAGAACCAAATAGTAACAACGCTGAATCCCAATGGAAGGCACATGTGTGTGTACACACTGTATTATCATTATCATTATGGTGAAAATTCCAAAATACAAAATTAAATTTATAATGAAAAAACTTATTTAAAAACTAAAAGGTATCTTTACCCAGATATCTAAATGGGATATACTTGATTTCCAGTCCATTTTATTCTAAAACACATTTAAAATGTCTTTTTAAAGATATCCAAGTAGGTATATTTTAAAAGTTGAAAAGCTAAACAAAAGAAAAAAAATAACTTAACATGAAGCCAGATTTGGTGATATATGCCTGTAATCCTAGCATTTCCACTGCAAGACGGGAAGATGAGCGACAAGCAACAGCTAACATCTCACGTGCCAGCTAGCTTAGAGTCTGGAAGCAGAAGAAACAGGTTCCCAAGTTGTTCTCTGACCTTTACAGGTATACTCTGGCACAGATGTGCCTACACTCACATACTCAGTAATAACTTTAATTAAAAATTTAAAAAGACACAAGGACAACAAAAACTTAACATGGGGAAGGGATAATGCTCCCATGCAGAATGAAGTGGAAACATGTATCTTCACCAAGAGTTCCTCATTTTGTAAGGTGTACAAATCAACATGTTGGGGTATGTTTAATCTCAGCACTTGGGAGGCTGAGGGAGGAAGATTGCCATGCCTTTGAGGCCATTCTGGTCTACAAAGCAGGAGAGGTCCTGTCTCATAAAGGGAAGGGAGCGTGTAATGCAGGCAGAATAAATGGCTCAGTAACATAAAGTGCTTCTTCCAAGCCTGATCAGAGAGTTCAATCCCTGGAACACTTATGATGCAAGAACAGAAGCAACTCCTAAAAGTTTTTTCTCCAGCCTCCACATGCACAGTGTGCATCCACACGTGTGTGTGTGTGTGTGTGTGTGTGTGTGTGTGTAAATAAACTTTTTAAAGTCAATGTCAATCAAGTATATAGCAAAATTTAGGGGGATAATATATGAAGTCAGTATATTAAAATCATACTCTAAATAATATGTCATTTTTAATACAATGTATTTTATTTTCTGTACATGCACTGTATGTCTGTGTAGGGAGCTTCAGATCCCCTGGAGCTGAATTTACAGGCAGTTACAAGCAGCCTGACATGAGCGCTGGAACTCAACTCGGGTCCTTTATGAGCAAGTGCTCTTAACTGCTGAGCCAACTCTCTACTCCGCTATACAGCAGCTTTAAAAGTATACACAAGAAGCTGTTTCTGTTCCCCCAAGAAAGTATCTGCAAGTAGATAATCAATGACCTAGAAAAAAAACTCATATTAACTTACCTAAAATGTAAAACAAAATTAACTTTATCAATATTCACTCAAACTAACACTAACAGCCTTGGTGGATTAGTCTCAGCCATAACATATCCTGATGAGAGACTCTTAAGAATCAGAACTTCCTAGAAGAGAGAAATTGATACCTAAAAATATGTTTGCCTTCAGTGTTCTGCATTACAGTGTTATTAATACACAGTTCTCTATAGTTTAAAACCTTAAACCAGTAGACTGCTTGCAGTAATAGAATGAAGTGACTATAAAGATATATCACATCAAGTTTCTGTATTAATTCACAGCAAGGGCTTTAAAAGTTATTACATTTAAAGATGAGTTAAACATTTTGATTTACAAAGCAAGCTTAGTGTTCTACAAATAAGACAGGTATTATAAATATAATTGCCTCTTTTATTATGAAAAGGTCTAAGCAGTAAGTCATATTAAAAAATGAATACCCTTAGTCTGTCCCTTCCATAAAGACGACATTTTAGTAATATATAGCAAATAGGGTATTACAGTGAATGCCTATACTCCCAACAGCCTGAGAGGCAGAAGCAGAAGAATCAGGAATTCAAGATCACTAGGCTACCTAGTGAATTCAAGGCCATCTTAGGCTACATGAAACCCTGACTCAAAAAAAAAAAAAAAAAAAAAGAAGTGGGATTAAAGAGATGGCTCAGCAGCTATAAGAAAACTGACTGCATCACCAGTGCCCCTGGGTTTGTTTCCCAGCACCACATGGTAGCTCACAACCAAGGGATCAGCACCTTCCTCTGGTCTCTGGGGGCACAATGTGCTTACATTCAGCAAAAGCACCCATCCACATAAAATTGAAAAAACAAAACAACGAAGTGGAAAGTAACCAAGGAAGATACCTGGCATGCACATGGTCTCTCTTCCTCCACACACACATACACACTGACCTCCCACACTGACACATTTACAAAGAATGAAGCCTCAAATAAACAAGCAGTAATGTTGACACCCACCTTTAGGGTTAAACACTACAATAATTCGTTTTCTCCCTAAATCATAACAAATGATGATGGATACTTATGATCCATTAAGGAAGTGAAAAACAGAACCAGCATAGAAAGTCTTAGACAAGTGAAGCTGGGTTAGCTTGGAAAATAAGCCAAGTATCCCAAACACTTTGGGTGACATACAAGTGTGAAGAGGCATCAGTACATACCTGAATGACAGGTATGCTTGAAATTACTAGTGACTGCTCAAGATAATTCAGCTAATCTTTTGGAGATGGGTACATGTCACTCATAGAGACTGCATTAGCCACCCAATCCACCTTACTACGGATGTGAGTACTAGCTAGGCTGTGACCCACAACATCTCCAATGTCAAATGTAGTTGTTTTCACTCTCAGGTGAACCTAGCCCTATCTAAAACTGTAATCAAATATTCTGAGTCCACATAAGCCAGTAAGCCAGAACCTAGGAAAGAGCAAAGGCTGGACAATGGGGTTTCTGGAGTCAGCAGGAAGGCATCAAGAACAAAGAAAATGAGGCAGAGACAAGGCCCTGAAACAAGACTCTCCCTCCAGGCCACTGGAGCTGCCAGTCCCCACATCACTCTATCTTTAGTCAGAACTCTTTGCTCAGAATCCTTAAGATGTAACACTTAAAGATTTTTATTATTCGTTGTTCTTGACAGAAAAAGTTCATTATGGAATTATTTAGACCAAGATAAACACAAGTTCAGAAAAACATCTCATGAATCCCTCATATGAAAAAGCAAACAGGGGCAGAGAACTAGCTCAGCAGATGAAAGCACTTAAGCCGCAACCCTGACACCAGAGTTCAGTGCCCAGAACCCACGAAAAGGCTGAAGGAGAGAACTGACACTACAGTCTTCTTCAACACGACCGTGCACTGTGGTACACATCCCTATCTCTCTCTCTCTCTCTCTCACACACACACACACACACACACACACACACACACACACACACACACACACACTCATACCCACTGTTGGAGTCCATCTGGGTTTCCTGGTGGCTTTATCCAGCAGGTCTGCATAAAGAGGGACAGTTGGACCACAGGCCTGAGTGCAGGTGTTCAGAAGGTCTACACTTGGCTGTATTGAGCAAGGGGGAGGTCTTTGCTCCTCCCCCTTGGCATTGTGATAAAAAGTCCTTTGGAATAAAGTTCTGGGCTGGTGGGTTCAGACCCAGGCCCTCCCCCGAGACTATCCTGTGTTTCTGTCTTTCCTCTCATCGTCTAGGTATCTCTTTCTAGCTAATATTTCTCACTTCTCCCTACTCAAAAGTACCCTGGGTCATAAAAGTGGCGGCTGGTCCACCACAACCCACAATGATAAAAACCAAACTAAGAAAGAAAATCATAGACTGCTCATTGCTCTGCCTAAGAATGCCCATCACCTACATACATGAACACGGGTTCCAGATTCTTTTACTGTTCTTCCTGGGGAGTAGTTTTATTTGGAAGAGGTAGGTTTTTTGTTTGTGTGGTTTTTGGTTTTTGTTTTACTATGAAGGCCAGGGTGGCCTCTAACTTGCAGCAATCCTCCTGCCTCAGCCACCAGTGATAAGATAACAAGCACCAAGTTCAGTGCCCATAAAACTTTTTATCTTTATTACATTTATTTATCTTGTGTGGGGGGGGGGTTGCAAGTAAAAGTCAAAGGACAACTTGTGGGAGTCTGTTCTTTCCTACAACATACGTTCATTCCATGGATTGAACTCAGGTCATTAGGCTTGACCAGTGAGTATCTTTACCCATGAGCTCTCACTAACCCCCATAAATGTTATAATTTCCACATGAAAGTGTATAAATATAAAATTATATAAAATTACCAAACAATTGAGTTAGAACATTCTCTCAAAGTAGTATAAGCAAATATGATAAACTTACTTAAAATCTAAGTTGAGAATACAGAGCATAAAAATAAAATTTGGGGAGTTAGAGAACTAGTTCAGGGGTTAAGACCAGCACCGCTCTCCCAGAGGCCCAAGTTCAAACCCTAGTACCACATCAGGTGCCTCACAACCACTCGTAACTAAGCGCCAAGAAGATCTAACAGCTATGACTTCTTCAGGCAGCTGTACCAACCTGCAGATGCAGATACAGATACACACACACACACACACACACACACACACACACACACACACACACACAAAGTAGCAGAAAAAAGAAAGAATGAGACCAAAGCCAGGTGCTGTGGTGCACACTTGTGACCTAGTATCTAGAAGGCAGATGTAGGAAGGCTGTGGGACCAGTAAGTATTTTTCTTACTAAAAGAGTAAGACCATCAAAATATAATCATTTTACATAAAATAATTTTAGAATATGTTAATATTGACTCCTCTGCACTAGTATTAGCTGTTGTCCATTCAACACAAGGGAGTACTTTTTGCATTTTATTACTGGAGTTGGCATCTAATGCAGTATAACCACACCAGGAAAACGCTTCATCTTATCTCAAGAGTGGTAACAGGAAATTGGCTTTACCAGGAAAAGAGGGCCTACATCAATTATCACTCAACAATCTCATCATTTTAGATATCTCGGACTTTAACAGACGTCTGTATATAACTTTGTGGCAGTTTTCCTCTTCTAAGCACACATTTAATAACTATCACAATGCACTTACAGCAAAGATTAAAATTCTGCAGCAAAACATCAGAACTAGCAGAAGGTAATATTTGAGAGGAATGGACAGCAAAGCACAGTATTCACACCAGAAACTTCAGCTGAGAAATCTATGGACAGAAACTCTCGTTTAGTGTCTGAAAGAATTTTCCCTGAGGCATTAGGTTTTGCTGCTGTACAGTGAAGGTTTATATACTTTGGTTAAAATCTGCAGCAGGGGGAGATGCAGCATACCTACAGCACACCTGCTCACTGTCTGGCCTCTTGGTCTTACACCCTGTCTTTTCTCTGGTTTATTTTTTCCAAGTCAAGATTACTAAGTACCGACTTTCTACTGCATATATGAATAACATACATTCATACTGCATATATGAATAACATAAAATAACCCTGCTTTCATAGAAGCAAATTTTTTCATTTAATTTTTGTTGTCTTTATTAACTATTTGAAGTAGCCATGGAATGTATTATATATGAGATTAAACACAGAAATGTTACAAAGTGTAAAGGGGCTAGGATTTGACTCCACTTGCAAACAAACCAACCAGATCCTCCCTGATTCATGGTTGCTGGCCAAATCCACAAAACTACCAGGACAAAAAAAGTCTTTGTAGCACAGTAGGCATCAAGGATCATGATGTCAGTCAGTGCCTCTGACCTCTTCCATTTTCACAGGAATGACACACAAGTATGCCTATCTAAATGTCTGCATGCTCAGTGAACTACAGTAAGAAACTGGAATGATATATTATATGAAGAGTATTTACTGCTTTTGTAGTGAACACCGAACATCTTTGGGATAAAAGATGGATAACATACTTTTATTTCATCATTCAAAGTAGTTTGCTGAAATCACAATCCTGAGAAATAATCCAACATCTTGGCATAGTAACACAGCTCAGGAACATTTAAGGCCATTGCTACACTATCTCTTCCAACAAATGAATGCTAAATACATAACTAGCCTTATGAAATATACTCAGACAATTCATCAAAAACTGTTATTTCTATATTAAATGCAAAGCTCCATGATAACTGAGGCAAATTTTGTTTTATTCACCTTTGTATATTTGTAGCCTGGTACATGGCTAGCACAAACACACATTCGGTAATGAATACAGCTCAAAATACTTCATTTTAAACAAAAATGCTGTCCTTAGGAGGCTGAGGCAGGGTTATGACAGCTGCAGGGACAGTCTGGACTACACAGTGAGGACAAGGCCAGGCAAACTCCACACAGCAAAATACTATTCAAAATACACAGTAAAAAGATTTAAAAACTACACACACACACACACACACACACACACACACACACACACACACACACACGAAGGCAAAAGTGATGGGTTTTTCCTCCGTATAGCTAACTGAATTCTACTCTGAAATAATAGGTCTGCCTGATGCAAAATGTTTAAGGCAGCTTGTAGTATACTTCTATCCATCGGTACTTATTAACTGCATATATTTAAGAGCATCTATTTGCACAATCAACTGAATCGCTAGCCAATTGTTTTATGTCACTCCTCTCCCCACCTCCCTTTCTGAAGCCCTCACTCTTTTTAATAATTATGAGCCATTACAGAGCCTAATAAATCTCCCCTAAACCCACAGTCTTAAAAACAAATCTAGCCTCTTTATTCTTCTAAAAACAAATTTTAAAACTTCATCCTCACTGAAAATAAAAATAAATGGAATTTGAGAAAAAGCTTTAGAGCCCTGAATTCAAGAGCATTCAACTACATAAGCAGCAGAAAACTTAAGACACTATTCCAATCTTAGTACTGTGGCATTTTTATTAATGAACTTGGGAAATTAACAATCTAGAAACCTGTTGGTAACTGCTGTGATCTGCATGAAATGCCCCCTAGAGGCTTGAGTATTTAAACCATTGGTCAGCAGTTGACAATACTGTTTGGGGCCTTGAGATTACAGAACTTTTAAGACTGTAGCCTTGCTGGAGAAAGTACATCACTCCGACCACGAGTTATGAGGGTTTAAAGTCTCAGCCCTGCTTCCTGTTCTCCTTCTCTGCTTCCTGTGTAGACTTTGTATGATAAGCCACCTTCCTACACTGGCCCTCAACTGCCTGCCATGCCTTTCCTACCAGCACAGACAGACACTCTGAAACCAAAATCAATCAATCTTTCCTTCCTTAAATTGATCTTGGTCCTGGTACTTTGCCACAGCAACAGAAATGTAACTGACACAGTTACTATGTGTACAGCTACAGCTCTGAAGATGTAATAAGGCCAGTTAATCACATTTACACAGTATCTGGTACATTAACATGCAAGCACTAACCATGTATCAAGTTCCTTCATAGACATCCTCTGTGCATAAAGAACTAGGACTTTCTTCATAAGCTGCCTCTGCCTGCAAGCTCCCTTTGGAAACAGTGCCCCCAACTTCTGAGACTGAAATGACTCTCCTGACGACAAATACAAGGCAGTAATTCCAGAGGAAGTTACCATGTTTGCCAAGTTTGGTGCCTTGATGATTAATTTTATGTCTAGTATATTATACCTAGATATTCAGCTAAACAATACTGAGTGTTGCTATTTTTTTAAAGAGAAGATTAACATTTAAACTTTGAGTAAAACAGATTTCCCCTTCAACTTCATCACATAACAAGGCCTATCTATACCCAAGCACTGACTTATAAGGAAATAAAAAGCCTTTCCCTAACCTGAAACCAAGTGGAGGAAACAGGACAGATACTACTTACTAGTAAATATGTCTCAACCTGCTATTTAGTGTTTCCCCCAAATAACGGCATAGTTATCTGGCTAACAATCAATTA
Organism: Peromyscus californicus insignis; assembly: GCF_007827085.1. Lineage (NCBI taxonomy): Eukaryota > Metazoa > Chordata > Mammalia > Rodentia > Cricetidae > Peromyscus > Peromyscus californicus. The sequence continues at coordinate 43,657,577 of NW_026294491.1, read as the reverse complement.
TTCCACATAAAACAGCACTAAATTTCCTATTTAACCATCAAAAGATCAACAACAAAATAACCCAACTTTTGGGAAATGTTCATAATACTACTGGAAAGGAAAAATAAATGCAGAGAAAAACTGCTTTGTCCCTATGACAATAGAATGCCATTGTAAAATGGTACACACAGAATGCAAAAAGTTCTTAAAAACTTCCACAATTAAATTTTCAGACAAAGAAACTATGGCAGTGTATATTAAAAAAGCAAAACTCTAAAACAAATTTCTAAAGAAGTAAAACAAAAAAGATGTAAAAAGTAAACAAAAATGATGCTGAATACAAAGAGAGAATATGGTGATATGGAATAAAGTGAATAAACTTGTCAGCACAAGTCAGTCTTTAAAGGGATGCATCTGATTATCATGTGTACAAGTACTGAATCACCACACTAACCCGTGAATATGCATAATTATGTTAACTGTAAAAAGAAACTGCCTAGAGTGGTCCTGGAGTGCACACTGCTGAGGACCTAACGTCACTGTGACTAGCACTCTGCTCAGAAGGAAGCAGCACAAGCAAAGGTTCGGACAATCAGCAAACAGCGTCTGACTCTGTTTCCCTAACTAGACTTGAGCTCACTACGCCTGGAACTCTTGACAATCCTCCTGCCTCACCCTCTTAAGCATTCAGATTGCAGACATGAAGTTTCTAGAGACCACAAAAATATAATACGGGGGGGGGGGGGGGGGTTGGGGGGAAGGTGAGGGGGGACCGGAGGGGGGAGAACAAGGGAATCCGTGGCTAATATGTAGAACTGAATTGTATTGCAAAATAAATTAAAAAAAAAACAAGCAAACAAACAAACAAACAAAAAAAACAAAAAAAAAAAAGAAGCAATCACACTCAAGAGGAGAGAACAGCAAGAAATAATAAAACTCAGGGCTAAAGTCAATAAAAATGAAACAGAATAATACAAAGAATCAATGAAACAAAAAAAAAATATATAATACGAACCATCCAACTATGTCACCAATAAAAGAAACCTGTAAATAGCTACAGACACAACCTGGTTCTGCAGAACAGAGAAAAGACTTACTCCATTTGCTAAGTTTACAGAACTATTAAAAAAAAGAAAGAAAAATCCGAAGTTATAAAATAACCACAGTATATATAGCCTTCACTGTCCTGAGAAATACAGACAAGAACATTTCTCTGTTTAACTCCATTCAAAACCATCAGTAAAAACCTATGGAGCCAGGTACAAAAATCTGGATAGAAACTACGTCACGCTTATAACAAAAAACCCAAAGTAATTCACAAATAGCTGGAAAAGTTACTCTCCACAAAGTATTTTCATTAAGTTACAGTAAAATTTCTTCTTTGAAACTCTCTTAAATCTAGTATTATTCTAAAATAAAATTAAAAAATGTTTTTCCGTTTTGCAGTCATTAGAAAACAAGTGAGCTTTTTTACTATCTCAAAAGACAAAAAGAGCCAGGCGGTGGTGGCGCACGCCTTTAATCCCAGCACTCGGGAGGCAGAGCCAGGTGGATCTCTGTGAGTTCGAGGCCAGCCTGGACTACCAAGTGAGTTCCAGGAAAGGCGCAAAGCTACACAGAGAAACCCTGTCTCGAAAAACCAAAAAAAAAAAAAAAAAAAGACAAAAAGAACCGTGAATCACATCCACTAACTGACTGGCAAATAATGAAATTTAAACAATCCTAAACAGGAGCTTTAACATTATTGTAAGTGTCCCTTACACATTCTCTTGCATGTCTTAAAAGAGTATATACCATACAAATATGGATACGAAAACATCATTGACTAAAGACCTAAGATAATTACAGCCAACAAATTAATGAGAACATTTCCACTCAAAACAGAATCATTACAATCATTAATAAATAATCCTCAAAAGTAAGTATTTCAATAGAGGGAATTTTAAGTATTTAACTAGAAATGTTCACCAAACTGAAGCCGTTTTACATCAGTAAAAACTTTTACATCAACAGAAATTATCTTTTAAAAAGTTTTTTTTAATGCCAGTAGAAATATTAGGATTACCAATGAGCCATAATTTTGTAAGTAAAAAATGTCTAGCAAGATGCTAACCGTGCTGATTCCAGACCCTTCAAAACATTATCAGTGGTGACTGTAATTCCAACAAGTGCACAGGGATGAAATGTTTTTCCTGAATGTGGACTAAACCAGACAACAGTGTGAGGACAAGCAAAGGCTACCAAAGCATTTAACAACAGGTATGTACAACTACCCACAGACACAGGCACCAAGGGGGAAAAAAAAGAACAAAAAAACAAAAAACTTACACAACACATACAGAAAACAAGTGTAAAGTTTTGAAACATTCAGTAATACAAGCAACAACGTGACCTATGTGATAACACAACACAATATGAATCATTTCAGAGATACACCATTAACAGCAATTCAAAACACTTCAGTATTAAGGAGTGATTGAAATCAGAGTCCTAGTAGTAATCAGTGTTGAGATCTTCGGGCAGCATGATCTGAGTCAACAGCAATCCAGATATTCCAAACCTTCAGTTACTATATAAATTTAAAATATTGGACAAACAATATTAAAAATAAATAATAAATATACCGAAAACAGTATTTTAGGAGCAGTCTAAAGTCACTAGCAAACAAACCAGCATCACATAAACCTGTGAATTATTCTGGGGATCAGTCAGGTGTTTCCCAGCCTTTTTTTCTTCCTTGACTTTGAGACAGGGTCTTGATATGTAGCCTAGGCTGGCCATGAACTTAAAATCCTCCTCCTTTAGCTTCCCAAGTGCTGGGATTATAGGCATGCACCATTATACCCAATTCCAAAGACACTTCTTCTCATTAAGAATACTTTAGCCTGACAGAACGGTACTCTCCTTACTCTTTCAGCTACTTCAACAACGAATATTAGAGCAGTGCTTTCCAACAGTTCTAGCCACATGAGTGATTTCAAATGTTCAAGTAGTCACTTGTTTATAAACAACAGGCTAGGCTTACACCTGACTAGTGGCAGATTATTCGTCTGGCATGTACAAGGCCCTGAGTTCAATCTCAGCAAATAAGTAAATAAATATCAGCAGAAAAAGTAAGTCAGGCACAGAAATCCTCTACTCTGGCAAAAGGATTTCATGAGCTGAGGAGGTGGAGGCCAGCCTGAGGCAACACTTGAGACCCAGACTCATAAAAATAATTCCGTAATGAGAAAAAATTAATTTTCATAATTTATTTAACCACGGATCTTCAAAATACTGCTTTAACACATAATCAAGAAGTTAATGAAATAATTTACAGTCTTCTTTCATATCAAATATCCAAAATTTAATGTGCATTTTACAGCATATCTCAACTAGAACTAAGTTAGTTTGGGGTAATAATTATGTATGGCTAGTGGTTACTGTACAGGACCGCACAGACCTAGAGTTCTTTGTCTAGTTTTGAAACAGACATATAAAATATATCTGTAATTCCAGCCAAGAAAACCATGAAAGCTGAAGATATACATCAATTCAGCTTTTGTTCTTGACTCTAGCAGGCAGGCCAAGGGTGACAGTGTCCCATTTGCCAGGCAACCTCTATTTCTAACATGAGTCCCAATTTTCACATGTTATTGAAATAATTATTAACAGCAAACCTTTAATCCTCATAAACATTCCATCTGATATAACAAGTTACATGGTCATTCTACCTAGATCCATAACATCCTTGAAAATAACTCTATATACTGCTTGGAAGAAAACTTAGTTGAAATTCTCTATCTAATTCTGATGCCTGGAAAAGAGACTCTAAATTTAAAAGAAAGAACCCTAAATTCACTACACTCATTTTTAAAAAAGAAAAGGAAAAAAGATGCTGCTGAAAAGTCTTTATTTTAAATTGCAGACTTAAAAAAAAAAAAAAAAAGTAAGAATTACCTGTTGAACAAGGCATCTGGAAATTGGGATCATTGCTATCCAAAACAGGCAAACAGAACTGGTTACTTGCAGATCCTAGCATAGGATCCTTATCGCTGAGCATGTTCTTCAGCGAGTCCTCTAAGACAGTTTGACTTGTACTAAAATCCTCACAGACTTCATTCTCCAGGTTGGATCCTAGAAATAGGGCATCATCTAAGTGTTCAGTAGGAATTAAATGATTAAATGTATCAACTATATCCATGAAGACTTCTGTGTGTCTTTCAACCCTATAGAAAGACAAAAAAAATACCATAAGAAATAAAGCTATCAATTGAAAATCACCTAATACCAAATTATTTTAATAGTTTTGAATCTAAGAACACACTTCTGAATTTGTTTTTTAAAAAAACCTTCACTGTTTTTTAGAATATACATTTGGAAATGTGGTACAAATCTTTACTGAATGATCTTTCTTTATCATGCATGTAGAATATTATTTTACCAGAAATCCTACTAAATGTTTACTCAATTCATTATTTTAGAAAAATAATTACATAGCCCATTAATTACATGGTTTAAACCACAAAGCTGTATGTTTTTAACCATAACATTTTCATAAAGAATCAAACAATGCTTTTACAGTAAGTCCACATAAAAGAACTAAAATTAAATTATTTAAATTGTGGTCCCATAACTACAAGAAACCACAGATAGCCTTGTTTTATTTACAAAGCATTTAAATTATTCACATATAACAGAGAAAGACAAGGTTTTCTCCCTCCCCCACCTCCCCCATTGAATCAAAGCAACTATCAACTAAACCCAACAGATCACAAGTTTACACATGCACACAAAGCTGTGCACATATACACATATTCTCCTAGGGTCTTCTTTTAGGAGACAACAAGATAAATAACAAGAAAACAATCATATCACATATTCAGATTTATTTTAGTGAGTTATGTGTGGTTTACACAGATGTTGAATTAGTCTACCCGAACTGCCCCTACACACTAGCATTAAACAAAAGGTATCTGAAGCTCTCAAGGTTTATCAAAAACTCAATTATTTTTATGAATGGTTTTAAATAAAAGTGAACCAGTTAAGAAACCACACTGATCACCTAGATTATCTTGTGCTCCGTATTTTCAAAACTCCAAATCTACCAAAACTTTCTTAACCTGGCTTAAGCTTTTCCCCCTTAAAAAGGAGAGGGAAAGCTGTATGTGATGTTGTGCACCCATCATCCCAGAATTTAGGAGGATCAGGAGCTTGAGGCCAGCCTGGGCCACATGCTAAGATACTATCTAAAAAAAGGGAGGCAGTGTAGCATTCCCATATATAGATAACTACTGGATATAAATTATATGAGATACTTTGGTGAGCATTTTATCTGAATATGTATGACTTAATCCTTGATGATAAAAATGATTGGATAATATGCTTGTTTTACAAGGAAAATGCATTCAAATAATTTAATTTCCTCAAAGCCATCCAGCTCCATAGTCCATGTCTAATACCTATTTACCCTTTAACACTGAACTTAAGGGCTCGGAAGACTTGAAGGCTACTGAAAAACCATTTCCCAGCAAATTAGTGATTGCCTGGGGCTAAAGAGAAGGAAGAAATGACTCTGAAGAATAAATGGAAACTTTAAGGAATGGCGGAATGTCCTAAATCTTAATTATTTAATAGTTTCAGAAATAACCCATCATGCCGGGCAGTGGTGGCCCACACCTTTGATCCCAGCACTAGGGAGGCAGAGGCAGAAGGATCTCTGAGACTTTGAGGCCAGCCTGGTCTACAGAGTGAGTTCCTGAACAGCCACAGTTGTTACACAGAGAAACCCTGTCTGGGAAAAAGAGAGAGAGAGAGAGGAGAGAAGGGAGGGAGAGAGAGAAAGAGAGAGAGAAAGAAAGAAAGAAAGAAAGAAAGAAAGAAAGAAAGAAGGAAAGAAGGAAAGAAGGAAAGAAGGAAAGAAAGAAAAAAGAAATATACCACCACTCTTCAAATGAAAAGTCAAGGCCAGTCTTGGCTTACATAAAGAAGAGCTTGAAGCCAGCCTGGGTCAATAAGACCCTGTCTCAACATATTTTCCTCTGCCAAAAATAAGCAAAGGAAAGAAAAGAAAGCAGTTAAGCATATTGAACTCTTTAAGATAGGTAAACTTTCCAATACGGCTCTTTAATCCAAACTGTATGACTAATCATTTCGCTGGATTTAGAAAGCTAGCTTATCAAGGAAAAGATTCTATGATCAAAAATTGAGAGAGTGGGTATAATAAGGTTCCATATCTTTAACAGTATTTTCTGTTATAGTCATCGAATGTTTACTATGCAGCTACCACTGCATGAGACACCTCAGCAGGTCAGTAAGAATGAAAATCTTTTAAGACAGAAAAGAAAAAGATCCCCATATTTATGGGGCCAAAAAAGACAATTTCCATAGGACATATCACAATACTAGTACTCTGGGGAACATATTTTAAGGGAAACTGATATAAATTAATGGGGCTGCTTTTTTTTAAGGTGGGTCCTATTAGATTTGTACACAATTAAATAAGGAAAAAATACCACAGTGTACTGCCATCCAACACTCAAGCTATGTGGAAAGTAACATTTATCACAAGTATAAAGAAATATAAGAAACTAGTTTCAGATAGTAAGTTCTTAGTATCAAAACTAACTCATGCTAGGGTGGAAGAGATGGCTCCTGGCTAAAAGCATGTGCTGCTCTTACAGGAGAAGAAAATGTGGTTCCCAGCCCCCAGGTCCCACAAGCTGCAGGAAGATGGGATCTCCATGAATAGTCAAAGACTGACATAAAATTTAAAATGCACCTTAAAAAAAACATATTCCGCCGGGCGGTGGTGGCGCACGCCTTTAATCCCAGCACTCGGGAGGCAGAGCCAGGCGGATCTCTGTGAGTTCGAGGCCAGCCTGGGCTACCAAGTGAGTTCCAGGAAAGGCGCAAAGCTACACAGAGAAACCCTGTCTCGGAAAAAAAAAAAAACAAAAAAAAAACAAAAACATATTCCATGCTAAATAGTAAAATAAGTGTTAGTTAATTACAGAAATATTAACTTAAAAAGACACATTAATCTAAGTTCAATGTGTACTGACAGCAGAACAGAAAACATACATTACTGGTAAAGCTTGTAAAATCTGAATAAAGTATGGGCTTCAGTTAATAGTTTTCTGTTTGCTCTGATAGAGGCACTATTATTACATCACAAGTCATAGACAGGTTATGTAGGAACTCTTTTCCTGCTTTACGGCTTTCCTATAAATCTAAAATATTCCAAAATAAGGCAGTTTTAAAAAGAAAGAACATTGGGGATACCAAGTAGTGTAAAAGACAAAGACAAGCAGGTATAATTAAAAAGATATTTCCAGTCTCTTTGTTAACTATATAGCTGCTTGATATAAACAAATTTCTGTCTCTTATACTAAAGTTTTACTTAAGAACTTCCTTACATTTGGTATTTTAAGCAAAACACACTATTGTCTATTTACAGTGTCTCATGGAATTCATACAATTAAATCATTATCAATAATTTGAGGTTATACATGTTAAAATCTGAAATTTTTTCTGGGATCACAATCACACCTAATATTTACAAACAGTAAAATACACATAGTTGTCACAGAATTGGATAATCTTAATTCAAACCATTCATTCACTCACATATTTACTAAACATCTACTACAAAGAGAAACCAATTATGGTCTCAAACTTAAGAAATTCACAATCCAAGACTGATCACAGACATACAAATACAATAAAATATAAATATCAACACACTACCAATATTTGAGGGCTGCTAATAGGGTCAGAAATGAAAACTCAGGAGGTAAGTAGATATGTGACCTGAATCCTAAAGGTTCAGAGGGTAGACCAAGAGAAGGAAAACAGAGCTAATAAAACAGTAAGTAGTGTTCTGTTCTACTGAACCATTTAAAGACTCAGAACATAATTAAAAATATAAGTATTAAAGTTGTAAGTAATGTTTAATCTTATAATTAAATTTCATGTTGTAAGTAAAATTAAATATCCAAGTATATTTCCAATTTTAAAATACTTAACTTTGAGAATTAAACTGTAGTTAAATTTAGATTATAGTAAATAAAACCAAAATATGTTATTCTGTTTCAAGTATAAACAGAATGGGGGACAAAGTGCCACAAAAATTACTTAAAAAAACTGACTTGTATGATTAGATTTTAAATGTCTCACATTTAACTGGGCCTGGTGGCACAGGACTATAATCCTGCCTACTCTTGCAGGAAAGCACAAGATAATTACACATTCAAAGCCTGCCTGGCCTACAGAGTACATTTGTGTTCAGGGCCAACCCAGGCAACTAAGTGAGACTCTGTCACCAAAAAGATATAGGCCAGTGGGAGAGCTCTATCTCGATACCATATACTTTAAAAAAAAGTCTCAAACAAAAATCTCTAAAGCAAACCTACATAAAATATATTTTATCAAATATTACTTTTTTAAAAATCTAAATAAATACAGTGCTACCAGTATCAAAGTTAAGTCTACGGAGTGAGATCCAGGACAGGCACCAAAACTACATGGAGAAACCCTGTCTCAAAAAACAAACAAAAAACCAAAAAAAAAAAAAAAAAAAAAAAAAAAAACCCAAAAAACAGAAAGAGACCAAGAGCTGGGTGTGGGTATAGGCTTGTAATTCAAGCACTGGGGGGAAGGGGCGAATACATAGCACAAGGCTAGCTTTGGCTAAATATCAAGCTTCAAGACAGCTTGGGAGCCCCAGTAATTAAGGGGGGGAGGGCTGAAAAGACTGGGAGATTATATAACGAGCTTTAACTGTCTCATATAGTGTACACATGTGCACGCACACATATAATGGGTAACAAGAAGAAACAAAAATATCCAAGATGTCTAAATGAGAATGGCCCCCACTGGCTCATATGCTTGAATACGTGGTCCTCAGTGGACTGTTAGGGAACGACCGGGTGTGGCACTGTTGAAAGAGGTGGGCTTCAGGTTTCAAAAACTCATACCATTCCCAGTTACCTACCCCTCTCCCTCTCTGCCCCCTCCTTCCTGCCTCCTGCTTTTGTATCAAGATGTCAGCTGTTCCTGCACCATGCCTTTTTTCTTCCATCGTGGACTCGCAAGGCCAATCAAATGCTTTCTTTTAGAAGTTGCCTTGGTCAAGGTGTTTTGTCACAGCAAGAGAAAAGTAACTAAAACACAAGTAATCATAAAACCTACGACATTTTAAACAAGGTAACAGTAACTGGGTGGGGCGTTTCATGTATGCTAGTGGAGGTCTTACTGCTAGGTCAACGTGCTGGTGAAAACCTAACGAGAAGCAGTGATCAACTATGTGTAAGAGAAACCCAGGCAAAGCCCTAGAAAGGGACTGTACTTTATGTCCTCCAGCCCTGACATAACAGTTTAAATTTTAAACTATCTAAACTTGATTTAAACTTTAAATCAAGCAATTTGATCAGACATATTTAGCAAAAACAAATTTCTAACAGGCAGCTGTAGTAGAAAAAAAGTACTACTGCTATTAGCAGTAAAACAAAAAACTTACTGTCTAGCTGCACAGAAACCACACCACTTCCCCACCCCTTGATGATCAGATAAGGTCTCCTGTAGTCCACCCTGACCTCACTTAATCATCCTGCTTTCGCCTCCCAATACTGGGGGTTCCAGGTGTGGAACATCAGGACCAAATTATTCTTAATTGGAGGCAGTTATACCCATCCAACGAACACTTGGCTATGCTTAGTTAGATGCCTTCACTGTCATGACAGTTGGAAAGGGTGCCACAAGTATCTAGTAAATACATTATAATGCATTTAAAACAAGTCCACATTGCACAAAGAGAGGGAGGCAATGGTATGGGCCAAGAAATGCTCCTCTATAGATATTCATTTAACAAAACAACTCTATATTATAGTGCCAATTTTTAAAAACTGATTAGCAAAAACCAAACTACTTGCTAGAGTAAGCAGTGGAGCAAAAAGCTGAACCCAGAGAAATAGCTCACTCAAGATTCAATACACTTACCACTACACTATACTGTTTTTATAAAATTAAATTCACTGACTATTTACTAGTCAGGATGCTGTAGTAAGTAGCTCACTGATATTATGTCATTTAATTATCACAATTCTACTTTCAGGCAGGTACAACTGTTATCAACAATCTATAAGAAAGGTGCTACAGCTACAACTCTGGTTCAGCAAATCAAGTGTAATACTTAAACTCACTTATATGACTTCAAGGTCTTTTCTTAAAGACTGGTATAAAAACATGATAGATAAGGACTAGAGAGAAAGTTCAGGAGTTAAGAGCATGGCTGCTTTTCCAGAGGACCCATGTTCGATTCCCAGCACCCACATTCTTGCTTAAAACTATAACTCAAGTCCCAGGGTCATCTGAGGCCCTTTTGTGGCCTCTGTGCAAACCAGGCACACATGTGCACAGACATACATACAGACAAAACACCCATACAAGTTTAAATTATTTAAAAATTTAAAAAACTATAGATGAACCCTAGGTTATCTTTCTAGGACAGTCAAGGAAAATGATGGAATGCTTAAGTACAATCCCACAAGTAACTGTCCACACACATTCTGTTCTAGTTCCATGAGTTAGAATCTACTAGCAAAACCTCATAAAGGAAAACAAGGATCCTGAAGTTTTTGTGAACTTATCCAGTAAAAGGAACCCTGCCTACAATGACACCAAAGATTTTTGAACTTAGAAAAAGAACTAACAGGTAGAAGCTGAACCTGCAAATGCAGAATTGGACTAGTCAAAGGTAGTAAAAGGAAAAAAAAATTCATCTCAAAAATCTAGTCATTTCATACTCTAAGAGCATTAAACAGCAGTGGAATTTTGAATTAACCACTGAAGTGTCGCCATAGCATAGGCACTAACAGTCAAACAACAAACTCTTAGCACTTACTGAATATCAGGCATTGTAAAGTAGGTTCAATTATTATCTCTTCTACAAAAGAGCAAATTAAAACTCAATAGTTATTTAGTTGTCCAAAGGTCACTTACCCAATATCCTCAAATCACAATACAGGCAGTATGATTTCTGAGCCAGTACTTCTAAATTTTATTTTATGCACTCTATTTACAAACACATTATTCTTATAACTTTAATTCATAATAATAAAATCTGTAAAAATGCTGAATAAGTATCTCATTTTTCTTTCAAATTAAGCAGATAAAAATAAAATAGCTATCCTCAATGTATATGAACATGTTATCTGGAGGAAAAGTAAACTTACCAGCTAAAAACTTTGCAGTGTAGTTCACAACCTACTGTTTTGCTTCACGGGTTCACCTCATACAAACTGTGAATTACAGTATTATGCTTAGCCTTTCTGTATCATCTACCATGCCATTCAAAATGTCTGATGAACTTAAGATTATACCAACACATTAAAACTTCCGGGTAATATTCAAACCTCTACTACTTTCTTAGAGCCCTTCCTTCACTGTGTAAAAGGTCAAAAAAATTTAATTCCTGAGCCAGGTGTGGAGGTACCCATCTTTAATCCCAATACAGGAAGAGCTCTCTGTGAGTTCAGGGCCAATCACTCTTCAGGCCAGCCAACGCTAAATAGTGAGACCCTGCTTCAAATAATAATTATCTCTGACAAAGAACTACCTGACATTAAACACATAAAGAATGACACTTATCAACTCATACAATGCTTTCCTAACACTTGAATTCCCTTCTAAATTTTAATACACTGATTTCCTATCTAATGTCTTTAAATTCTGTTTTTCAGTCAAAACTCCATTCCCTCAGAGCACTTTGGTTTCCAATACTTTTAATCAAATCAATGCCCTGGTATCTCCTATGTAATCAAACAGCAACAATTAAACAGTATTTTTCTTTCCTGCTCTCAAAACTGTAAATTTTTAATAGTTTAAAAGTCATTTTTGTAGTTTTAAAAAATAATATCTCCTACATTTCTATAAAGGTATCTCTGATTTCTCAGAGGATATGCTCAGGCACATGCACAGGACAGAGTATTAAGCCCAAGATATTTTGTTCCAATTTTTTAAAAACAGCTAGCAGCCGTTTGTCAACAAAAAATTCCTGAAATGCAGGTGAATAAACATATTTAGCACTCTACAAAATGTCAACCTCTTGAAACTAAAGTAATTATGTACATTAGAAGAGAAAAAGGACAGCCTAGGAAAAAACTGAAATACAAAAAGTACTTTAAGGGAAATAAGAGAATTTAATCTGGATTTTCTTCAAAAGTGTACTTTTAAGAAAGCAAAATGTGCCCAGTGGTGGTGGTGCACACCTTTAATCCCAGAGCAGGTGGATCTCTGTGCATTCAAGGCCAGCCTAATCTATGTGGTGAGTTCCAGGACAGCCAGGGCTATGGGTGAAACCCTGTCTCAGAAAAACCAAAAGGAAAAAAAAAAAAGCATCACAAAAATAAACACTGAATACATATTACTGAATAAATATTACCTTGCCAAGGAATCAAGATATTACCTATTTTGACATAAAAACTGTAAGCCTAATTTTCATACAGCAGTTTTTCCAAGTATGCCCCACACTAAATAAATACCTCCACTCTTTTTTTAGTTTCTATCTGTCCTGGACCACATTTGCTGCTTTCCTCAGCCATATGCAGCCTGTGTGGACACATCTGCCAGAGTGTGAGTTGGTATTTTCCTGCCTGAAAACATGGCCTTCTGCTTCTCCATTCCTTTCCTTTTACATTTATTTGCAAGTTCACTTTCACCCAGGGACTGAGGGAGCTGCTTCCTTGGGGACCATAAACAATCACAGCAGAGCTCTCCAAAGCAGTGCTTTCCAACTTTTTGGCACAACATCCAATGTGCATGTCTGAGTGCTGAGTGTCTGTGTATATGCTTATGTGTATGTGTAGCTCTCCAAAAATCTCCAATTCTTATGATAATTTTATAGCAAACCATTACTTGCTGCCTTCCAACTTTTATCAATAATATATAGATCAAAGGCTATCAAACTTTTCTTAGATGATTCCAAAACAGACTATGTTAAATTTTAATAATGAGGCTTTAAATGATTAAGTTGCAATTTCTCTATCCTAAAATTACTAACTTGGTCTAATCTAGTTCCCACCTATGCTTATAGACCATTTTTCTCTTAGAGTGCATGAGAATATCCAGCATTGTGTACAAGAAGCTTATACATATATAAATTCGGTGCAACAGATAAACTCACTGTTCTTCCACTAGGATGCAAGAGCACTGTAACAAATTACACCACTCATGCTCCTCAAGAAACACCCATAACGTGTAAAAGCGACAGGAGAAAACTTCAGTCCCACCACTGAGTCCTTTATCATCTGGACACATCACTAGTACAACTATAAATTAAACTTGAACATTTCCGGTCTTAACTCTTTTCAAAGAGTCCCTTTCATCTATGCAGCAAGTCTCTCTGCTGCTAAAGAATTATCTGAATGTATGACTTCATCAGAGCTATGACGACTTCTTGATGTCCTGTTTACATTACTCCTACTATTGGAAAACAGAGTATTCATTTTAAAGTAAGTGATAATGGTAATGATGATGAACGGAAGAATCATTGTGAACATAAATGACCGGCAAAGAGAACAGTGGGAAAGAAGAAAAAAAAAAAAAAGATCTAAGTATAGCAAATGTTAAGGAGTACTGATTTTTCCCTCAACATCTTCTGTGCTCTGGAATAGCGCTATAAACGAAAAACATAAAGATGCTACACCGGAACACTTTTCTCTTTCATCTGTCCTTTTCTATAAACACACATCATCCACATTTTCAAAATACCAAACACTTCATTCAAAAATTTAAAAAAAGGTAGGAACTGAGATGTAGGTCTGCACACTGAAAACACAAGTCCAAGTTTGAACCCAAATACTAAGTAGAGCAATAATTTGCTGTGATCATTTTAAAATTTTAGAGTAAAATAAGGTGGCAAAATTCATAATGTGAGGAAAGTCTTAATTGTTCCATCCTTTTTAAAAAGATCTGTACGAAGAGTGAAGATAACATCAGGTAGACATTAAAACATTGTTGCACTTCCCTGGAACCACAATCACGCTCTACTAATGACTACTGACTAGCAATAACAAACACACATTCGAATTGTAACGACTAGGAAATGGCATTTAGCTACCCAAAGACCAGGAGAGGGTGCATCCCAGGGAAATGGGCCATCTAGGGAAAAGAGCCTCGGGCTGGAGGGCGCCACAACACTTTCTCCTCTCCCTGGGTCCCCTACCCCCGCCCCGTGTCAGATGATCGGTTCTTTAGCACCATTAACACGTACTTATCGACTAGTGGTTCATTAAATTACAAGTCCTGTCGGCAGGCAGGACTCTAGGCTTCCCATTTCAAAGTAGGCAATAGGAGTCCACTGTCTGGGTCCCCAGCACAAAAGCGCGCGTTCCCCCTCGAAGGTCTGCAGCGCCAGACTCTCCCCCCACCCGGGGCGGGGGCAGGGACCGGCCTCCGGCGCGGGTCGGCCTCGGTGCGGTCCGGCCTGCCGCCCGGCTCCGCGAGCCGGCGGCGGCGTCCGCAGCGCCAGGCCCAGGGCCTTTCGAACCCGGCCTGGCCCCGCGACGCCTGCCCGCGCGGCGGCGGCCGAGACCGGGCACGCTCGCCGGCGAGAGCCGAGGCTCGGCGGTCGCGCCGAGGCCGCACCGCCACCGCTGCTCCGGGGCCCCCGCGGGCCAAACGGTGGGGCAGGCCGGGGCGGGGCGGGGCCAGCCGGGGAGGCCCCGGAGGCCGAACGGCCCGGGAGGAGCGGGCGGGCGGCCGCCGCGCGACGGAGAGAGGACGCGGGCCGCCCGCGTGGGGGCCGGGGCGGGGGAGGGAAGGAGAAGAAGGAGGCCACCGAGTGCCCGTCGCGGCCGGCGCCGCCACTCACCCGCTCCGCAGACGAGCGCTGCCACCGGCAGCCAGAGGAAGATGGAGGCCGCGGGGCCGCGGAGGAGGGGGCCGCGGAGGGGGGGGTGCGCGCAGGGCGTCGGCGTTGCTGCCTGGGCTCGGGGGGCTCCGGAGCCCGCGCCGCCGCGGTGACGACACTACGGCTGGCCGGCGCGCCGCCCTCCCGGTCCGAGCTGCAGTCGCTGCCTCCCTGAGCCCTGGGGTCGCTCGCCTCGTGGAGCCTGTGCGGCGCCGCGAAAGCCCGCAGCCATCGGCGTGCGACGGCGGCGGCGGCGGCGGCAGCGGCGGCGCGGGAGCAAGGAGCGGGGCCGCGTCACGTGACGCTACTGTTTACCGTTCCGGGGGCCGGGGCGGCGTGCGCCGCGCCTGCGCGCTGCGGCCTGCGCGCAGCCGCCGGGAAGGCTCGACCAGGCAGGCCTCTGCAGCGGCGGCGGTGGCGGTGGTGGGAGCGAACCCTGGTTGCCTACCAGGATAAGCAGGAAGCCAGACAGTAAATGCAGAGCTGACCCCTTTCCCGGCCAGCCAGTGAGACATCCTGTCTCTGAAAAAGAAACATTCCTGGATACCAAAAAAAAAATTCTTGGTAAGCAGTTTTCAAAATATGATCCGCAGCCCTTGGACGCCACACTCCATTGCTACCTTTCAGAGAGCCCTCATTCCTCTGACAATAGCATGTGTCTAAGTTTCTTGTCACCTTAACAAAGAACTAGTAAATACACTTAAAATTTTTCAGTCTTCATTATTTTGTTGCAGAATCTATCATAACATTTGTGACATGCAATGGAACTTGCGGTCATAAAAAATATTTTTTTTTCTTACGTTTCCTTTCCAGAGTATCGATAGATACAACTATAAAGTAAGACCCCTGGAGTTCCCTCAATTTTTAATAGCTTGTAGAAGTCCAAAGAGCAAACACTGAGACTCCACAACACTTTGTAACCCATCCCAGCCTTTAGTTAAGTGCTATGGTTTAACTGTTGCCTGTCAGTCACTGTAACCAAAAATGAGCCCCTTAACCGCGATTGTGTTTTCAGTCTGCAGAGACAATTACAGTGTTGTCCGGACCTGCCGAGCACCTTACCATAAGGTCTGCACGCTTCCTTTTAAAGCCTTTGTTAAGTTAAACCTCACACCAAGCACACTTCACATAGTAAGGTCAGCCGGAGGTAGAACAAGCCACAGGCATGTGGTGACCTGCTCTTTACTTTCTCTGTCTTCTGGTAACTTCACCGCTAAAAACACTTCTGCAAAGGAGGCTGGGGTTGTCCTGAGTGGAGTTCTAGGATGCCATCCCTCTGCTGTAACGCATCAATCCCTCAAGTCTTTGTTTCACAGTCAAAAAAAGAAGGAAGGAAGGAAGGAAGGAAGGAAGGAAGGAAGGAAGGAAGGGAACTTTCACTTGAGTTGTTTGGGAAGGAATTGCAAAAACTAAATACTATCCTGACTCTTATTAACCTCAGTGTAAAATAGGGGGAAGGAGAATATTAAGAGTTGAGGAAAACTTATCTTTTCAGAGAAATCTTAGTAAATTTAGGACAAAACACAAAATGAAGATAAAAATATGAGTCATAGCACTGTCGCAACAAAGATTTCTGATCCAAGAAGAGTCAGCAACCTTGCCATCAAGCATGGTACTTTGAGCCTGTTATTTCAATCAAGCATCCAAATCCATATTTGTCCACTCCTGGACTTTTCTTGTTGTTTCTAAAGGTAAACAAGAGTATTTGTCTTTTACCCAAGACACAGGTTACAAGGGAAAAAAAAAAAAAAGAGCCCTAGGAATGGTTATAACTGCCCACAGGTCATTTTTAAGTAAAATGTTTAAACACTTGTGGAAAAAAATCAGATAATACTGGTAGCATTAAAAGTCCAAATTAACTTGGGGAAATTGAATTTAGTAGAAGAGCAACAAAAAAACTAATAGTGTGTATTTATATTTGACTGAAATTATGGGGGCGGGGGAATGATACAGTTTGGATCTTGCAAAAATGTGGGCCCAGGAAAACCAAAGTCCACCTAAAATAAAGCCATGGGGGATGGTATTAAATGCAAATATCAAGATCGGTTTTGATTGCCAATCTGAGGAGCCTTCTGGGGCTCATCTACTACCTTTTGAACAGCTAAGCTGCAGGCAGGGGACTGGGCTTGCCCAGCCTTAGGCAAATGAACGTTATGTTTGTCTGAAACACCATTGTTGCCATAGATAGAACAAGCTCCTGCAAGTCCCTGTTGGCTGTCCTGTTTGGTATCCTGTCCTGAATCCTGGAGCTATCTGAGGCCTCTGGAGGGCAGAGTCTTGCATCACAGTGGTAGATGTGACCCTTGCTGCTCCTCCTGCAACTGAGGCTCTCATTCTAGGGTGAGCTCTGCTCTTGGTTTCCTCCTATTGCTGACCTCCATCTAAGGCACACTTAAGACAGAGAGAGAGCTCATGGTGCACGAGGGAGGCCAGGCAAGGCTGGGGACGGAAGACACTGGTGTCAACTTTCCAGTATCTTGGTGCTGTAACACGGAAGGTCCCAAGTGCCAGACCCGGTTGTCTCTGTTGGCATCTCGCCACTCAGACACTCTCTCTGGGTCAGCAGCTGGCACTTTCCAAGGTCTACCTGCACCCAGGGGTAGCCATCATTCAGGATTATTCGAAAAGTCAGATTGGAGAAGATTCAGGTTTCATTCCCTCACATGTTTCTCCAATATTAGGACTCAGCTTTTCTAAGCATTTCATTGTGAGCTGGAAAGATGTATCAGTGGGTAAAACTGCTGCTCTTCCAGAGGAAGACTGGAGTTCAGTTCCTAGCACTATCCACAGCAGGTAGCCACAACTACTCATAATTCCAACTCCAGGTGTCCAATACCCTCTTCTGGTTTTGTGGGTACCTGTACTCATGTACACACACCTACACACACACACACACACACACATACACACACACACACACACACACACACACACACATATATAAATAAAAATAAAAAATTTAAAACAATTAAGTTTGATATAAAAAGAATCTTCGCTGAAACACTGGTCACTATAGTATCAGATCAGTCAAATGGTAAAAATGGGGAAATTTTGAGTTGCCCATTATGAGCAGATAATTTGGCATTTGGGGCTGGCAACAGATGGCTCAGCATGAAAGGCACTTGTCACCAAGCCTGACCACCAGAGTTCAATCCCTGGTGTAACACAAATCTTAAAAGGACTTATAGTTAAAAAAAAAAAAAAAAAACTCAGAGCCAGATGTTGGGGTGAAAGCTGAAGATCAGAGAAGCAGAATAGCCAGCCACTAGCTTACCTCTACAAAACTCTCAGCCTCAAGAGAGCAAATTCCTATTTCTTCACGCCTTATATGCCTTTCTGTGTCCTGTCATATTACTTCCTGGGATTAAAGGCATATGTTACCACTGCCTGGTTCTGTTTCTCTCATGTAGCCCAGTGTGGCCTTGAACTCACAGAGATCCAGACAGATCTCTGCCTCCCAAGTGATAAGATTAAAGGTGTGTGTTACCCCTGCCTGACCTCTATGTCTAATTTAGTGGCTGGCTCTGTCCACTGATCCCCAGGTAAGCTTTATTGGGGTAGGCAATATATCACCACACCCTGGGGTGCACATAGTAGAACAGTGGTTTTCAACCTGTGTGTCACAACCCCTTTGGCAGACTTCTATCTCTGAAAATACTAAATTATGATTTATAACACTAGCAAAATTACAGTTAAGAAATAAGAACAAAAATTATTTTATGGTTGAGGGTCACCACAGCATGAGGAACTGTATTAAAAGGTTGCAGCATTAGGAAGGTTGAGGATCACTGTAGTAAGAGAGAACCAGCTCCTGCAGGTTGACCCCTGACCTCCACACATATGCCATGGCATACATGCCTCCCTCTTCCTGCAAAACAAATAAATGTAATAAAGTTTTTTTAAATGACATTTATGTAGTAGACTTTTCCCTAGAAACTGTGTTTTAGATATACAGTGTCCTGTTGGTTTAGAAAAGGTTGAAGTATTTTTATGTTTCACCATAGGATGAAAACAGAGTCAAAATATCCAGAATTCTTTTCAGTGTGATTACCATTGAACATCTAAGCTTAGCCCAGAACACTGTATCCCTTATACTGATGGGCTTTCTGCCATCCACACATTCACTTTTCTCCTGAACACGGCAGGCCGTGTGAGCCTTCAGCATAATTAATGGGCAAAGTGCCCTCCCTATTAAGAATGAATAATTGCTATCACATGTAGTGGTATTGTGTTCCCCAAAATATTGTGCACCCTAATAATCTTTTCTGGGGTCAGAGAATAGAACAGCCACAATATTAAACATAGAGGATAGGCAGTGGTAGCACACGCCTTTAATCCTAGCATTCCAGAGGCAGAGATCCCTCTGGAGCTCTGTGAGTTCAAGGCCATGTTGGAAACAGCCAGGCATGGTGACACACACCTTTAATCCCAAGAAGTGAGCCTTTAATCCCAGGGAGTGATGGCAGAAAGCAGAAAGGTATATAAGGCATGAGGACCAGAAACTAGAAGCATTTGGCTGGTTAAGCTTTCAGGCTTTCGAGCAGCAGTTCAGCTGAGATTCATTCCGGATGAGGACTCAGAGGCATCCAGTCTGAGGAAACAGGACCAGCTGAGGAACTGGCAAGGCGAGGTAGCTGTGGCCTGTTCTGCTTCTCTGATCTTCCAGCATTCACCCCCATAACTGGCCTCAGGTTTGATTTTATTAATAAGACTCTCTAAGATTCCTGCTATAATCACATACTAGGGGTCAGGAGAGGGTAGCTAGGAAGGCTGGATCAAATAATAAAATAAGCTTCCATTTACCCGAGGCCTTTGTAGGCCATCAGAACCTTTTAAAAACTACAATCATAAGGCCATCTCCTCTGTATTAGTTTCCTTACCTACCCACAGCTTTTTGCATTGGCTCGTTTGTTTATCCATTACATACACCAGGAATGAGCACTACTCCTGCCCTGGAGGAAGGAACCCAGAAGAGTGGGAAAGACGAGCAGTCAGCAATTACGTGCAGCATGGTGCGACATCAGCAGGCACAGAAGACAAATGCTCCTGTTTTCTGGGATATTCCCAGGGTCTGATGGCGAGGCTGCCCTCAACAATGAAAAGGGAGCAGAAAAGTTGGTGTATTTCAGTAATTGTGAACGATTTGCTATCTAAATTGTACATATTGCCACTGCATCAGCAGGGTTCTCGAGAGGAACAGAACTAATAGAATGAAAATTGGAAAAAAAAATGTTTAGGGGATTTATTAAAATGGCTTACAGGCTGTGGTCCAGCTCATCCAACAATAGCTGTAACCAAATAAAAGTTCTAGAATCCTATAGCTGTTCAGTCCACAAGGCTGCATGTCTCAGCTGCTCTTCAGTATCTGCTGGAATCCTGAAGAAGTAAGCTCCAATTCCAGTGAAGGAATGGACTGGCCAGAAAGAGTGAGGGCAAGCAGGCAAAGAGCAAGCGCTTCCTTCTTCCTCATGCTTTACACAGGCTTCCACTGGAAGGTTTGGCCAGATTTTAGGTGGAGGATCCTACCTCAAAAGAGCCAGATTTAGGGTGGATCTTCTCACCAGATAATTCAATCAAAAATTCCTCACAGGTGAAAACAGCAACTCGGGTTTTAGTTAATTCCAGATGTAGTCAAGTTGACAACCAAGAGTAGCTATTGATAGGTATGAAGAGCCCAGGAATATAAAATCGGTAAGCCTGCGCATTCTAGGGAGATGGGTGCTTACAGCCAGCAGCCACTACTATGGACTAAGGTTAACCTTTAACAGTTGCTAGCTTCTCCGTGACTCCCTGTCTCAGTATTTCTTTAACCTTTAACTGCTGCCTCTACATGACCTTCCGCCTTGCATTGTCTTGTGTTCTTTCCAGCTATGGGGAGAACAGCTGTGTCAAGATAGCTAAAGGCTTTTGCAAATATCTTAAACTACCACCCTGTAAGCAAAAATTGTAAATCTTAAAGTGTAACATGACTCTAAGCCTAACCTCAAGATTGTAAGAAAGCTCTTTGACCCACACCTGATACTTAGTTTTCACTCTAAAAAGAGGCTCGAAAAACCTGCCCCCATTGTCACATTACCAGAAGCCAAACTCCGACTGCGGCCCCAGCTAGCTGGAAGCTTCTTTTCGCCAAGTGGTGTCTTCTGGTTTGTTTCTGGTTCATAGACGTCGGTGGTCTGTTCCCCATTATTTGCATGTCCCCAGGACCCAACAGGTATTTTTGAATCCCTGGTAGTGGGTTTCTCCGCCGATGAAATAAGACAGATCAAGCCAAATTAAAAGTCCAGGTTTAATGAGCCAAGCAATCTCGGGTGACTCTCAAGCCCCCCAGAAATGAGGTGGGGGAAGGAGGAAGAGAAATCACATGACAGGTCTAGGGACTGGAGCTTAAATACCCTGTAGGCACAGTCTTGAGCTTCAGGGGAGGGGCCTGGACTTTTGGTGGTCTTTCTGAGGGGGGCAAGGTTTGGAGAGGGAGGAGTGGGGCTGAGGAGGAGCTTCCAACTGAACAGCTATCACAGCCACCATAAATATAACTACATTTTTAAATAAAGTGTTTTTATAATGTCCCTCTATGACAAGCTCAATGATACTATTTCCTCCTACTAAAACTCCCCATCGTTTTCCAAAACAAAGTCCAATAAATTTCTTTGTATTGTTTCTCTTGGTTTTGTTTTTGAGGCAGAATCCTACTGTGAGCCTAGAGCTCCAGGTCCCACTGTCTTAGCCTCCAGAGCACAGGGGTTGCAGCTAAGCATTCACCATCACAGCAGGCTCCAAACTTAATGCAGTAGCCAAAGCCTTTAGAGTAGGTCTTGCCTCTCTCTTCAGCTTTCCATGTCCCAAGATACTGCAGACATAAAAAGGTAATTTAACAGGAAGTTTGTCAACGTACAGCAGGAGAACATGCACCTTCTAGGCAAGACAGCTTCAAAATGAGGGTTAGAGAATTAGCTTCTCGGGGGGGATAAACATGACCTAGGTTGCCCATGCATAGTTCGTTCAAATGCTATCTCTGAAGCTAATAGCGAGGCCACCTCCTAGTAATGTCATATTATAAATCTGTCAAGGGATTAATCAATATTCTTAGGTCAGAGATGTGAGAATCTAGTCATTTATCCAAAACCCATCTGCTGGCAACCAAATCCCAGCACTTGAGCTTTGGGGTCGGAGCATCTTGAGATTCAAACTGTACAAGTACAAAAAAAAGGATGACCCAAGTGCTTGTTTCTTACCCTGTTGGGTACAAGACATAAGTAAGCATGTGATGCCAGGCAAGCTAGCCCTTCCTGATTATATCTTGAAAGGGAGAATCTAAAAGGATCCTACTTCTGTTATGTGGCACAAAATGGGAGCCTGAAAAATAAGGCCAGTGTCTACTTACTGGTCCCTGGAATACTGTTTCAGAGAAGAGCAATAGATGAGTTGCCTTCATTTATACAGTAACTAATTTGTAGAGTTGGGTTTTTGTTTTGTTTTTGTCCGTGTCAGTGTGTCGTGTCCCATGTCCATCCCGTCCCCGTTCCCTCCCCCCGCCCCCGTCCCCCCACCCTCACCCTGGGCAGATTCTCTGTGTATCCCTGGCGGTGGGTCTTGAATTTGTGACCCTCCTGCCTCTGGTTCTCAAGTAATAGGATTATAAGCATGCATCACCATGCTGCGTGTTATGGCTAGCATCTGAAATATCTCCCACAAGCTCAGGAGATGCAGTGGGTGGTGCTGTGTAGGGAGGCTGTGGAATCTGGTATAAGGACTGGCTGGCAGACACTTGCCACTGTCGGTAGGTTTTAAGGATAATAGTCCAGCCTTGCTTCCAAGCTAGACAGAACAGTTTTGGTCTGCTACACTGTTGTAAGGCATTTTCCTCCTGTTTGCAACATGCTCTCCAAATTGAAACATCTTCTCCCAAAGGAAAGAGGGGGGCTTTCTGAGCCTCTGGAGGCGAACAAATGGTTACATGTGAGAAGAACAGAAACTTGGAAGAATCTTTTTTTTTTTTTTTTTTTTTTTTTTTTTGGAGACATTATGTAGCCTGGCTGTCCTGGAACTCACTTTATAGACCAGGTGGCCCTCCAACTCACAGAGATCCACCTGCCTCTGCCTCCCAAGTGCTGGGATTAAAGGTGTTTGCCATCATGGCCAGCACTAACTTGGAGGTCCCTTTCCTAGAGTATAAAAAGGAGTAAATTGAAGGGATTCTAGCCAGTCCTCGCATAGCTCTGGCGGGCCTTGCCTTTCTCTCCCATTCCCTCTGCCTTGCTCAAACCAGTTAGATTACAATCCTGAAGCTAGCCCCCGCTCCCCCCCGGAAGTCCATTTCCTTATTTGGCCAATGCCTCCTCCTGAAGCTGACTACCAAGGTCCAGCTATCAAAGTATTGAAGACCAGCAATCAGAAAACCCCCTTCGGCTCACCTAATTAACATGCCCGATCAAAACATCCCACCACATCCTAGCCCATTCCAACACAGACCTCCCGTTTCTCCTCTTAAAAATTACACCTGCAAGGTCAAGGTCATTAGGGGCTGTTTTCTGCCTGCGTCAGAAATCGACCACTTTAACTTTTTTTTTTTAATTTTTTTTTCTTCTTCTGGCCTCTGTAGGCACCCACATGCACACTTTAACTTTTCTTCCCCACTTAATAAAGGATCTCTCTGTGAAAATAGGTGTTTGGGTGTGGTTTGTGCCTCATCCGGGGTCCAGGAAGCAGTCCCCTCTGTGTGTGGGTTCCTTCATAAATAGTTGCTGCGGGGTAGAGATTCTGACTAGCCAAACTGCAGAAATAAAGGATAAATCAGTGGATAGAGAGCTGTGTTGGGGTAAGCTTTCGATGATACACAAGCTTTTGAGATCTCCCTGCTCCTTGTAAAAAACCTCTCACCCATACTCCTGCTAGTATTGTTAGCATTTGGCCATCTGTACTGGCCTGCCCTTAGGGTCCTTACGGGATATCTCCTCAGCTGCAGCCACTAAGGGCACCTCCTGCGCGCATTCGCTACATACCCTTATAAAAGGCAGGCCTTGCCCACCCCCCACCTTTTCCTCTTTCTCTTCCTTCATTCTTATCCCCAGAGACTGGTCTCTGCCCCCTTCTCTGCCCCTTTTTCCCCTTTCCCCTCAATAAACCTCCCACGTGGGCCCTGTTGTACCATGTGACTCCTTCCCGCCATTTTAAAAATACAAGTATCACCAATAAAAAAATTCATGGGACCGGGCAGCGGTGGTGCACACCTTTAATCCCAGCACTCGGAAGGCAGAGCCAGGCGGATCTCTGTGAGTTCGAGGCCAGCCTGGGCTACAGAGTGAGATCCAGGACAGACAGGTACCAAACTGCACCGAGAAACCCTGTCTGAAAACAAAACAAAACAAACCTCATGGGTTCATAAATTGGACACTGGTGCAATTGCTACTTTGGTCTGGTCCAGGCTCCCTTTTGGGGGTGAGTAGGCCTGTTGTTTCTCCCCAGTACATCTGTCAGACAACACAGGTTGTAACCAACTGCATCATGCTGCCACCACCATAGCCTGAGTTGATTCCACTGTTACACCTTCTCCCCCATAACTGACTAAAGTCCCCTGCAAATTTCAGCCAAGGTAAACCTTCCTCTCTCCAATTGTCCCTGTCACGTCTTTTGTCATGGTGTTGAGAAAAATCACTAATATCTAGGTTGGATTTTCTTGGAAACCTTCAGCCTTTTCCTAGCTCTGTCTACTTGTAATTACTTAACTAATCAGGTATAAATTAATTATCTAATCTTTTTTTTCCTCTTACAGCTTGTAAACTGTAAGGCCAGCCGCTTAGCAGGTAAGCATTTCTCACCAAGCCTAATGACCTGAGTTTGATCCCTGGGATTCACATGGTGGAAGGAGAGAATATATGTGTGGAATATTATTTTAACTAGGCAAAGATGTGTTACATTTGTTTAGGCTGAAGAATATTACTTCAGCTCTATAAATGTGTGTTACTTTTGTTTATGCTGTTTTTGTTTAATGATGTGAGGATGTGTGTTTAATTATGTAAAGCTGTGTTGCATCTGTTTCATTTTGCCTGTCTAAGGCACCTGATTGGTCTAATAAAAAGCTGAACGGTCAAAAGCTAGGCAGGAGAGGGATAGGCAGGGCTGGCATGCAGAAAGAATAAATAGGAGGAGAAATCTAGGCTCAAGATGAATGAAGGAAGAACTAGAGAAGAAGGTGGAAAGAACGAGAGACACACCTGAGGCAAGAAGCCAGGCAGATGCCAGACAGACAGACATAAAGAAGCAGTGAAAGTAAAACATACAGAAATAAGAAAAGTAGATGAAGAGAAACAGGTTAATTTAAGTTAAAAGAGCTAGCCAAAAATGTGCCTAAGCTAGACCCAGCATTCAAAACTAATAAGTCTCTGTGTCACAATTTGGGAGCTGGTTATTGTTGGCCCAAAAGAAAAAACCCTGATACAAGAATAGACACCCAAAAGTTGTCCTCTGACCTCTACACACAGGGTATGGCATATCTCTACCCATCACACACACACACACACACACACACCCACACCCACACCCCCCCACACACACACACTCACCCACTCACTCATCAATCAATAAAGCTTATATGCTTTAAAACAGCACAGACCATGGATTTTGTTCAAGCTTTTATCCCATAAACCCATTATGACACATGGATTTACAGAAATTCAATAAACATTTCTCATCTTGATGACCTATATTTGCCAACGATGGATTTGCAAGAAGACTTTAGCCTCTAGGAATTTTTTTTCCCTATGTTTCAAAGAATAGAAGCTGAACAGCATAGATGTTGGCTTAATGTAATTTTGTCCTAACATTTTGGTAGGCAGAAGCCTAGATTTATGTTCACTGAAAGAGTTCATTAAACATGCATGCAAAACACTGACTTGCTCTATTGTACCCAGAAGGCTGAGAATGGTATAGAAAAGGAAGTGTACTGGCTGGCTTTGTGTGTGAACTTGACACAAGCTAGAATCATCATCGAGGATGGAGCCTCAGTAGAGGAAATACCTTCATAAGATTCAGCTGTAAGGCATTTTCTCATTTAGTGATCTATGAGGGAGGGACCAGCCATGGTGGGTGGTATCATTCCTGGGCTGTTAGTCCTGGGTTCTATAAGACAGTGGGCTGAACAAATCATGGGAAGCAAGCCAGTAAGGAGCTCCCCTCCATGGCCTCTGCATCAGCCCCTGTCTCTGGGATCCTGCCCTGTTTGAGTTCCTGTCCTGACTTCCTTCGGTGATGAACAGCAATGCTGAAGTGTAAGCCGAATAAAACCCTTTCCTCCCCAACTTGCTTTTTGGTCATGGTGTTTCATCGCAGCAATAGAAACCCTAACTAAGACAGGAAGGGTACCTTTTCCTGTTTCTACAGTAGAACACAGACAGTGGTAGCAGCTACCAGATCTCAGGAAATGTGGTATTGTGTTGGCACCTGTCTTAGGGTTTCTATTGCTTTGATAGAACACCATAGCCAAAAGCAACTTGGAAAGGAAAGGATTGATTCAGCCTACAACTCTCAGGTCACAATCCACAGCTGAAGGAAGCCAGGGCAGGAACTCGGAGCAGGAACCTGAAGTCAGGAACTGAAGTAGAGGTCATAGAGGGGTGCTGCTTATTGGCTTCCTCACTCATGGCTTCCTCAGCCTGCTTGCTTGTAACACCCAGGACCAACAGGCCAGGAACAATACCACCACAATAGACTGAACCCTCCTACATCAATCACTAAGAAAATTCCCTGCAGACTTGCCTATAGGCCAATATTATGGGGATATTTTCTCAAATGAGAGCCCTTCCCAAATGGCTCTAGCTTGTATCACATTGACATAAAACAAGCCCAGAACTTCAAGAGTTAACAGTTTGGGTAGCTCTGAGAGACATGATAATTCAGTCTGGCCATCACCACAGTCCTCTTCCTACCTACCTACCTACCTACCTACCTACACACACACACACACACACACACACACACACACACACACACACACACACACAGAGAGAGAGAGAGAGAGAGAGAGAGAGAGAGAGAGAGAGAGAGAGAGAGAGAGAGAGTTACTAATTGTTGAACATATGACTAAAGGAAAGTTGGAGCAGAATAACACAAGCAGACTTTGAGTTCATGAGAAAGAGTAATCTTCCAGTTAAGGGACACATGGAAACAACAACCTGAATAGTGATACTCCTCATGTGATCTTTGCAGTTACCCCCCTTTTACCAGAAAGGTGTTTGGCTTTAAAATGGTAGCACTGACCTGAGCTCAAATTGTCATATGTTAAGACATTTTGGGGCATGCCATCTCCAGCTGTGGTAGGTAGAGGCAGGCACCCTTACATTATAATGAAATAAGCAAAATACATATAAACAGATTTGACAAAATTACAGGCTGCTTAATGGTAAAGTTAATATCCAGCAAAACTAAAGTCAAACAAAATGTTACTGATAATAGAATAAATTTCTAGGTGTGGTAGTTTGAATATAATTGGCCCCATAATCTCATAGAGAGTGGCACTATTAGATGATGTGGCTTTGTTGCAGTGGGGATGGCCTTGTTGGAGGAAGTGTGTCACTGTGGGGGCAGGCTGTGAGGTTTCCTATGCTCAGGATACGTACCACCCAGTGTCTCATTTGACTTCCTGTTGCCTGCAAGATGTAGGGCTCTCAGCAACTTCTCCAGCACCATGTCTGCCTGCAGACCACTATGCTCCCTGCCATGATGATAATGGACTGAACCTCTGAAACTGTAAATAAGCCACCTCAATTAAATGTTTTCATTTATAAGAGTTGCTGTGATAATGGTGTCCCTTCAGAGCAATACGAAACTCTAACTAAGAAGACACTAGGGCATAATAATTAAGTTAAAACTTCCAGCAAAATTTATTATTATGAATTTATTAAAACTATCAGGAGTCCATCGCTTTTGGCTAAGAGCAAGTGTAAAAGTATCAGGAGTCCAAATTTAACAGTTAAATGCACGGCCGGGCGGTGGTGGCGCACGCCTTTAATCCCAGCACTCGGGAGGCAGAGCCAGGCGGATCTCTGTGAGTTCGAGGCCAGCCTGGTCTACAGTGCGAGATCCAGGAAAGGCGCAAAGCTACACAGAGAAACCCTGTCTCGAAAAACCAAAAAAAAAAAAAAAAAAAAAAAAAAAAAAAAACAGTTAAATGCACAAAAAAAGGTGTTCAGTGGTAGTACCAAGTTTTGTGTAGCTGCTCAAGAAGGCATTGTTAAACATTTTCAACACTCTTTAGGGTGTTGTACTCTTTCCTGCAAATATACAGTCAGGCAAGCTCAGTATGTGGAAGCTTCTAAAATTCAGATGGCCTAGTTTTTTCAACAAATCAATACATTATTTTAAAAAGAAATATTACCAGGTGGTGGTGGTGGTGGTGGTGGTGGTGGTGCATGCCTTTAGTCCCAGCTCTAAGGGAGGCAGAGGCAGGTGGATCTCCATGAGTTTGAGGCCAGCCTGGTGTACATGAGCAAGTTCCAGGACAGCCACAGCAGTTACATAGAGAAACCCTGTCTCCAGAAACTAAAAAGAAAAGAAATAGTATTGATAAAAGGAGACTTTAAACACTCATGATGTTGGGTATGCTGTCATACACCTACAGTCTCAGTACTTTGGAGGTGGAGGCAGCAGGAGGCTAGCCTGGGCTATTTGAGACCCTGTTTCAAACCAATCAACCAAAGAAACAAACAGAAGAACAAACTACTGTTGAAGGGAGAGTAAATTTTACTTTAAAACTTAAGCCAGAATGAAACCAGTAATGGTGACTCACACCTGTAACTCCAGCCTAGGGGAGGCTGAAGCAGAGGGATTACTACAAACGCAAGGCCATCCTAGATGTACAGTAAGACCATGTCTCAAGAAAAAAAAATAATATAAGTACATGAAACAAATATGTATCAATATTCACTGGATTTTGATTTGAACAAACAAGTTAGAAAACCAATAACTGACCAACTTGATAACTGAAACACAAAGATATTTTAAGACAATCACTTCCAAGAACAGAGCCTGGCTCTGAAAGATATTTTATGGTTTTTGTTAGTGTGATACTGAACTTTTTTTTTTTAATCTAATGTAGAGGCTAGAGAAATGGCTTAGCATTTAAGAACACTTTCTGCTCTTGCAGAGGACCCGGGTTCTGTTCCTAGCACCCACATAGTGCCTCAAAACCATCTATAACTCCAATTTCAAGATATCTGAGACCCTCTTCTGACCTCCACAGGCACCAGGCATGCACATGTTGCACATACATACTTGAATGGGGTCTTAGGATTTTTTTTTTTTTTTTTTTTTTGGTTTTTCGAGACAGGGTTTCTCTGTGTAGCTTTGCGCCTTTCCTGGAACTCGCTTTGGAGACCAGGCTGGCCTCGAACTCACAGAGATCCGCCTGGCTCTACCTCCTGAGTGCTGGGATTAAAGGCGTGCGCCACCACCGCCCGGCTTGGGGTCTTAGGATTTTATTGCTGTGAAGAGACACCATGACCACAGCAACTCTTACAAAGGAAAACATTTCATTTCAGCTGGCTTACTATTTCAGAGATTTAGTCCACTGTCATCAAGGCAGGAAGAATAGCAACACGCAGGCAGACATGGTGCTGAAGAAGGAGCTGAGAATTCTGCATTTGGATCCACAGACAGCAGGAAGAGAGGAAACCACTGTGCCTGGCTTGAGCATTTGGAACTCCAAAGCCCACCCTCAGTGACACATTTCCTCCAACAAGGCCACATATACTCTAATAAGACCACACCTCCTAATGCCACTCCCTAAGCATTCAAATATGAATCTATGGGGCCATTCTTATCACCACACAGGAAGAACAGTAATACACATGAAATAAAAATCTAAAAGTATTTTGCAATCTAATTTAGACATACATATAGAAATGCATATGGATTAAACTATGAGATCTGGAAATTAAACTATATGAGATCTGGAAACTTTCATCCCTCTTTGTGTGTGTGTGTGTGTGTGTGTGTGTGTGTGTGTGTGTGAGAGAGAGAGAGAGAGAGAGAGAGAGAGAGAGAGAGAGAGAGAGAGAGAGAAAGAGAAAGAGAGAAAAAGAGAGAGATGCTTGTATGAGCATAGGTGGGAGGTTATTTCCTGGAGCTTAGGCACCCTTTCAGTGACTACAGGACTGAAGAAGTGTGGTGATATATTGTGTACCCTAATAAACTTACCTGAGGATCAGAGGCATAGAAATCAGGCAGTGGTGGCACACACCTTTAATCCTATCACTTGGGAGGCAGAGCTCTGTCTGGATCTCTGTGAGTTCAAGGCCACACTGGGCTACATGAGATTGATCCAGTATAGGAGAGAAACAGAGCCAGGCAGTGGTGGCACATACCTTTAATCCCAGCACTTGAGATCTCATGCCTTTGCTTGGGAAGGAAGCACACATGCCTTTAATCTCAGGAAGTAATATGGCAGGGCAGAGAAAGGTATATAAGGCGCGAGGAAACAGGAGCTCACTCTTCTGTAGGCTGAGGATTTCCCCGAGGTAAGAACTAGTGGCTGGCTGCTCTGCTTCTCTGATCTTTCAGCTTTCACCCTGATATCTGGCTCTGGGTGGTTTTTTGTTTTGTTTTTTTTTCTTTTTTTTTTTTTTTTTTTGGTTTTTTCGAGACAGGGTTTCTCTGTGTAGCTTTGCGCCTTTCCTGGATCTCGCGCTGTAGCCCAGGCTGGCCTCGAACTCACAGAGATCCGCCTGCCTCTGCCTCCCGAGTGCTGGGATTAAAGGCGTGCGCCACCACCGCCCGGCGGTTTTTTGTTTTTTTTTTTTATTAAAAGACCATCTAAGATTTGAACAACAAAGAAGGTCACCACTGCCACCACCAGCGGCCCCCACCCCCACCCTACCCCTTCACAGTGTTTCAGTTACTTTTCCTGTTGCTGTAATAAAAAATACTCTGATAAACTCAGATCAAGGGAGGAAGGGGTTATTCTGTCTCATAGTTCCAGGGTGTAGTCCATTACAGCAAGGAAGTCAAGATGGCAGGGGGTTGGAGCAGCCATCTTGGAGCATCACCTGGCATTCACAAATGGAAAGCAGAGAGTGAGAGATACACAGTGCTCTCTCTTTCTCCACTTCCGTAGTCTAGGATTCCTGCTCAGGAAATGGTCCCACCAGAAGCTGAGATGGGTCTTCCCTCATCAATTAATTTAAGATAATCCTTCACAGGCATGTCCAAAGGCCCATCTCCCAGCTGGTTCTAGATTATGTCAAATAGACACTTAGCACTGGCCATTGCATTCAGCAACCATTAACTGCAAACAGTCCTCCAAGTTCTCCATCTGGTGTATGAAGTCATTTGTCCGAATTTTCCTAAGGATAATGTCACAAAACAATTGTCAAATTTGAGGGGAAAGTCATGGGACTAAATTTATAGCCAATTGGCCAGAAGCACAGGTGACAGCCTGGGCCTTGTGACTGGGGCCTAGAGTGGGGGTAGTCCCACGGAACTGAGCTTTTCATCTGGGGAATTCAACTCTATTCCGGGTAGATAGTGTCAGAGTTGAGTTGTAGGGTGTCCAGTTGGTGTCTACTGGAGAGCTGGTTAGTGTGTGAAGAAAATCCTGTGTCACAGTTTTCTGTGTTCTGTCAGGTACCTGAGAATAAGAAAAACAGTGTGTTCTTTCCTATCTCTTACATTATGTTTTTGTTAGGGAAGTCCTAGAAGAATAATATAGTTGGAATATTGTAAGAGCTGAGAATCTGTCAGGTCTTTATTAGCTATTATATTCCAAGCCCCAAGGGACTATTACCTCTCCTGTTAGACTCTCCAGATTAAAAGGCTGCTATATCCTTATACCTAGCACTACACCGGCCATTGCTTTTCATACTCTCCTGTTTCCTGAAGATATGTTCAGTCTTGCCCTTTTTATTTTAAATGGTCAGTCTAGTGTTTTTAAACCTGCATTTGGTAATTCACTATCTAATGTCTCCAAGAGTCTGCTTTTTGCTCATGGAAGCTAATTTGTGGGAGTAACTGACTATCTGTTTACTAGCCATTGTGTTTTAAAATGAAAGGCTTTGAAGAAAGAGCAGCTCCTCAATTTATAATGGAATTATGTCTCCCCCTCAAAAAAAAATCTACCATAATTGAAAGCATGACAAGTCAAAATGTATATAACTTATCAAATACTGGTAATTGTTTGGCTATAAAATTACCCTCCACTGGGCGGTGATGGCACACGCCTTTAATCCCAGCACTTGGGAGGCAGAGGCAGGCAGATCTCCGTGAGTTTGAGGCCAGCCTGGTCTACAGCGTGAGATCCAGGAAAGGCGCAAAGCTACACAGAGAAACCCTGTCTCGAAACCCCCCCCCAAAAAAAATGACCCTCCAAATGCAAGAACTTCTTTTTTGAATTGAAGGAAGGTTTGGTTTCTAGCTAGTGGGTTCAACCATTAAGAGTTGATTGTATCACGAGGACTTCGACATCATCACTACATGAACGCATCTGAAGTTGAAAGAACTAGACCATTAGGAATGTATTGGTGGGAGATATATACTGTCTGGAGCCCCTCTTTGGTTGTCTCTATTTCCTTATTGCCCTAAGGTTAGTGTCTATGTTCCACCACATATGTTCCTTCTTCCATGATCTTCTGCCTCACAATAGGTCCAGAAACACTGGAGCCAGCCAACTCTGGCCTGTAACCCCTAAAGCAGTAAACCTTAATAAGCATTCCCTCCATTTATTTATTTATTTGAGATAAAGTTTTACTATATAGCCAATGCTGGCCCTAAGTTTGTGATCCTCCTGGCTCAGCCTCCCCAGTAAGAGGATTAGAATCATGCACCATCAGCATGGCCAGCATTTTTTATCGCTCTAAGTTTCTCTCTCACACATATTTATCACAGCAAGTGATACTGACTACCACATAAATTATTTGGCTACCCAGAGCACTGTGGAACATCTGTTGTTTACCCTCATGAGCTCATGACTGGCTGCAGCTCGTGACACTGCCCAGCACCTTGAAAGAGTATCATAGTATGGATCATTAGCACAGGAAAAGATAAGAATTCAAAGTGATGTTTCCTCTGAGTATGTGTCACATTAACATCCTCATCAAACTGAAAAATTGTAAGTCATAGACCATCTGTATTTTCCTCCAGAAAGGATCCACATTGGTATCTGAGGCTGTTAAAAGTGTTGGACCACAGAAAACCAAGTACAAGTTTTAGGTTTCTCTAGATAGTCCAAGAGTCAGCAGGGTTATAATTCTACATAGGTCATTTCATTTCCAAGTCATCTTTAATTTATTGCAGGAAGTATTGACAACCCTTGTGTAAGATATGAGCTGGTGTATCTCCTCTGTAGTTCATAAATATGTCAAAATGAGCAATATTCTTGACGAATGGGAACATGTCATTAGCCAAAAGCAGTACTCATATTAGAGCAATTCTCTAGGCCCTTTTCATATAAGTGTGGTCTAGTAATTCCTTAATGTTTTATCATCTAGCCTTTGCTCTTAAAAGTATGTAACAAGCCAAACTGGAAGAAAGGGGGAGGAGACTGAGAGAAGGATAAGAGCCCTTAGGAGGAGGTGCAGAAGGAGGAGGAGTTTGGCTTCTGGCTGGCATTCTGCTCCATATAATTTTCCTCCAGTATAGGGTGTGGTGAGGGTCTGGGTCCCAAGGTCATGAGTCTTACATATATGAAATAAGAAGAAAAAAAAAAGTAGCTTTGCTATATCCCCATTCTTAGAATGGAGGCTATTTCTAAAGAAATAGAAGAACTATTTCTAAAGACTTTCTAATGGGGCTAAGGTTTCTACTGCAACAGTTACACCCAGAGCAAAGGTTTCTGTGGTTCTCCAAATTGTCATCTTGTTCTTTGCCAGAAAAGCTTGCAGAAGGTTAGCCAGTCAATGCTCTTTACTAATTTGTATGCACACTACTGCTGTTTCCAGGGTAGGGAAAGACTACTTGAAAAAAAAAAATAACAAAGAGTGCAGACACCTACTCTGAATAACCCATCTTTTATTTTTGTAGGTATAAATTGGTGCACACATATACCAGAGATTTTGAAGAAAATTAATAATTTGAGCGGGAAAAGACCAAGATGAGCAAAACAAAAGTAAGTGGAAGTAAAGCCAATTTGAGAAATAGAAAAGAACCTGCAACAAGGATAAAATGATATTTTCTGAAGAGTTCAACACAATATTCTATCTGTAAAACTATGTTAGATATTCTACTAGTAACTATGCAAAGTAAACCATGGGAAATGCAACAGACATCTGAACACACACACACACACACACACACACACACACACCACACACACACACACACAATGGTTAGAGAAAATCCATTAACGGTACTAAAAGGTCCTGTAGTGGGGCCCATGGCAGGTTGCCCACACTCCAGGGGATGGCCTCACATCCATGGGCATACAGGCAGTACTAATTGGACTTGTGAGTTATAAAAAAGAAAACAAAGATGAAGAAGAAAGCACCTGGGAAGAGTTAGAGGGGAGGAGTGAGTGAGAGATAAAATCTAAATACATTGGATTCATGCATGAAATTACCAAAAGACAGGTTTAAATATTGTAAGGAGTCTCCTAGATCAAAGAAGGAAAGTATGAAAGGGAAGGTGATATAGAGACAGAGAAGGTGTGCCACAGAGAAGGAAAGCATGAATGGGAAGGTGGTATATTTGTTTTTAAGTTGGGAAACTCTCTCTCCCCCCATCCCTCCCTCCCTCCCTCCCTCCCTTTTCTCTCTCTTCCTTCCCCCTCCCCCCTTTTATTTTTTTAATTAATTATTTATTTCATGTGCATCAGCGTTTTGCTTGCATGCATATCTGTGTAAGGGTGTCAGATCCGCTGGAACTGGAGTTACAGACAGTTGTGAGCTGCTGTGTGGGTACTGGGAATTGAACCCAGGTCCTCTGGAAGAGCGCTAGTGCTTTTTAACCGCTGTGCCATCCCTCCAGCTTCCTCGCCCTTCCCCCTTTAATAATAAAACTTTTCACATGAGCGCTCTTGGATGGTGTGAGTGACTTCCCGTTCTGCTCCTTGGTCCAACCTGCCAAGGCCGCTTCGTGCTGTTTTTAAAATACAACAATAGTAGCATGTCATATTATATACTCTGTTGTATAAAATTTAGTTTTGGTTATGAGTCTAGCCTTTAATGACTGAGCCATCTCTCCAGTGCCTTTTGTATACAATTTCAAAAGTCATTCTACACAAAATGCCCTAAATTTAATTTCCTTACACAACGGATTAAATTATTTATTTTTCATAAGTTAGGAGGTTAAAGATTGGGAGGAAGGGAGAAGGAAAATGCAAAGGTAGCTTGCAGCACAGGAAGTCATTGTACACTATCTAACCCAATGGGATGCTCAAGAATATGTTCATTTACAAATGTAACCACTTGAAGGAAAACAGCAACAGTTGTATTATATTCCACCTGTAATTCTGAGCAGTTACATATCTTAGTCCTCACCACAGTCCTTCAAAGTGCCAAGACCTTTTCCATTTGAAAGGCAGAAAAACTAGATCACGTAAAGTTAAGTGTTTTGTCTGTTTCCATACCTAGGAATGGTGGCTGATGACTGGAAATCAAACAGCTCTTTGTTTAGAATATATGGGTACGAAATGTAGAAAATATGAAAAAAATGCTCAGATTCGGCATTAGTATGTAGTATTCTAATATCTCAAATTGATAATCTATAAACTATGCGCTACTTATACCTGTACAGCTACTACAGTAGTTACTAGGAAAACAAGACACAGGAGGCAGAAGTGTTAGGTATTGGCTGAAGGTGGGGCCACATTC
Organism: Peromyscus californicus insignis; assembly: GCF_007827085.1. Taxonomy (NCBI): domain Eukaryota; kingdom Metazoa; phylum Chordata; class Mammalia; order Rodentia; family Cricetidae; genus Peromyscus; species Peromyscus californicus. The sequence continues at coordinate 43,621,916 of NW_026294491.1, read as the reverse complement.
CGAGAAATGCCTGGGTTGGGGCAGTCGTAACTGTGTATAAACATCACAGTTACATCTGTGTATAAACACCACAGATTCCTCTGTATTTTGCTATGGGTCCTTATGGACTTTGGGTAGTCTCATTTGCTTCAATGGAGTGAATGCCTACACCGATTACATAACTGCATTCTTGTTCTTTATGATTGTGGCTAGGACTCAATGGGACATGCTTGACTGGCAAGAAATAACCAGCACTGATGTTCTCACCTTTGTGGTTTTCAATCATCTTACATTTTTTTTTCTAGGCGTTACCCCTCTTATTTTCAACATGAGCAGTAGATTTTGCATGCTCAGGAGCTATGCCAAGAAAATACAAGACGAAACTGAACATAAGGGAAAAATAAAAAAAAAAATGGTGAACAAAATATTTGAGGTTGTTTTTGAATAGCACAGCATATTGTTTCTAGTAAACATTTAAAACCCTTATTTTATTTGATTTCTTATTTTAAAAAAATCATTGTCAACTGATATAAACCTCAGTTTAACACACTTTTAAAATATTTATTTTTATTTATGTGTATTTGTGTTTGCATGTGTGTCTGGGCATACACACACACACACACACACACACACACACACACACACACACACACACACACACACTGCTCCCAAGAGGCCAGAAGAAGGCATTTTATCCCCTGGAACCAGAGCTATAGATGTTTTTGAGCTACATGTAGGTGCTGAAAATCAATCTTGAATCCTCTGGAAGAGAAGCCAGGATTCTTAACAGCTGGGCCATTTCTCCAGCCCCCATAACTTGATCTGAAGCCAGAAACCCAGAGTAACTGTAAGACTGAGAAACAAACATCATTCTGGTCATCTATAACCTGTCAGACTGGGGCAACAGCAACCAAAGAACTGAACACCTACCCAACAAAGGCAAGACCAGTTATTCACACCAAGAATTACTGCAAATGATAAAACTCCAGATTCATAGATCCCAACTCAAAAACACAAACACGAGCAACCATGACTTAATGCCTCCTCCAGAAACCAGCATACCTATTGTGACATTCCTCAGAGAAATAATTTATCTGAAGAACAAGACTTCAAAATGACAATTATGAATATGTTCAAGGACTTTAAAGAGGATAGGAAGACCATGAAAACACCAACAGTTGAAGGAAATGTTGAAAACAATTCAAGATATGAAAATAGAATTTAACAAAGAAACAGAATCACCAAAGAAAAGCCAAACTAAAATAAAGCTCAGAATGAGAGCTTCAGAAAATCAAACAAGAAGCTCAGAGGAAAGCCTCACACACAAAATTGAATGATAAGGTCTTCAAGATAGAAGAAATGGATCTCTCAGTCAAAGTAAATGTTAAATCTAAAACAAACAAACAAACAAACAAACAAAAAATTCTGGCAAAAAACATCTGGAAATGAAAATGGGAAAAAAACATCTAGAACACCATGGAAAGACAAACCTACAAATAATAGGTATAGAGGAAGGAGAAGAAACCCAGGTCAATGGCACAGAAAACTTTTTTAAGTGAAATCAAAGAAGAAAACTTCCCAAATCTAAAGAAAGATGCCTATCAAGGTGCAAGAGGCATACAAAACATCAAATAGATAGGACCAGAAGAGAAATTTCTGTGACATATAATAATTAAAATATAATAATAATAAAAATACAAATACATATAATAACTAAAAATACAGAACAAAGGAAGGATAGTAAAACCTGCAAGGGTGTATTTGTCAGGGTTCTCTAGAGTAACAGAACTTATAGGATGAATCTCTACCTATCTAGAGACGCAAAGAGAATTTATTGGAATGACTTACAGGCTGCAGTTCAGCTAATTCAACAATGGCTGGCTGTGAACAGAAATTCCAAGAATCCAGTAGTTGCTCAGTCCACAAGACTGAATATCTCAGCTGGTCTTCAGTATATGCTGGAATTCCAAAAAAGTAGGCTCCAATGTCAGTGAAGGGTGGATGTGCTAAAAAGGCAAGGGCAAATAGGCAAAGAACAAAAGCTTTCTTCTATGTCCTTACATAGGCTTCCTGTGGGAGGTATGGCCCAGATTAAATGTGTCTTCCTATCTCAAGATCTGAATTAAAGGTGTATGTCTTCCTGAAGGGCTCTAGCAGGCCTGAGCACAGCAAACATGGCACTGGTGGGTTTTGCCTTTTCCCATTACCTCTCCCTTGCTAAACAGTTAGATTACATTCCTAAAGCTAGCCACCAAGGTCTAGTCCCTTATTTGGCCACTTTGTTAAGCCTGACTCATTCCAGAGACTGATCACCAAGGTCCAACTATCAAAGCATCAAAGTCCAGAGATCAAAATTCATTATTTGACTAATTAAATATCCAATCAGAAACATTTCCTAGCTCATTCTAACACAGACCTCCCTTTTTCCTTCTTGAAATTAACACTTACAAAGCTAGATTCAACCACCTTGCCTCTCTGCTTTGCTTAATAAAGGATCTCTTTGTGTTTGGTTTGTGCTTGGAAATTGGTGTTCGGTGTGGTCTGTGCCTAATCGGGGTCCAGAGGGGAGCACCCCACAGGATGCCAGTCGGTCCCTTCCTGACTCAAGATCTAAATTAAGAGAGTGTCTTCCCACCTTAAGATCTAGACCAAAGATATGTCTTCCTACCTCAAATATCCAGACTAGAAGTGGATCCACCTACTTCAAACCAAGTAACAAAATCTCTCACAGGTGTGTCCTTCAGTTCATTCCAGACATAGTCAAGTTGACAACCTCTAATAGCCATCACAAAGGGAATAAGACCAAGTCACATATAAAGGCAGATTCCCATAGAATAGCACCTGCCAGTGGAGACTTTGAAAGCCAAAAGTACCAGGACAGATGTTCTACAAGCTCTGAAAGGCCACAGATGCCATCCCACACTACTGTGCCCAGGAAAACTTTATATCACAATCAAAAGACAAAGGAAAAAAAATTATGAGAACAAGTTTAAAGAACTTCTATCCACAAATCCACTCTACAGAAGACACTAGAAGGAAAACTGTCTAAAGAGGTTAACTACACCAAGGCGACAAAAGAAACAATCCCAGAATAGTTAACCCCCAAAGGCTCAAGCAACAACAAAATAACAGGAATTAACAAATACTGTTCAATAATAATAGCGCTCTCGGGGTTGGGGATTTAGCTCAGTGGTAGAGCGCTTGCCTAGCAAGCACAAGGCCCTGGGTTCGGTCCTCAACTCCGGAAAATTAAAAAAAAAATAGCTCTCAAGGATTGAGTATAAACCAGAAGTCCGGACCTTAGTTCTCTTTCCCATCTTGCAAGATGGCTGGTGAAAAGTAAGAAGCCTGACGCCAAAGAGAAGAAACCTGTAGCCAAGAAGGTTGGCGGCGATGCTGCTGCTGGTGAGCCAAAAAAGTGACCCTGTGCGTTGATATTGTGTTCCCCAAAATATTGTGCACCCTAATAAACTTGTCTGGGGTCAGAGAACAGAACAGCCACTAGATAGATATAGAGACCAGAAAATGGTGGCACACACGCCTTCCATCCTATCACTTGGGAGGCAGAGATCCATCCCATCTCTGTGAGTTTAAAGGCACACTGGAAACAGCCAGGCATGGTGACTCACACTTTTAATTCCAGGAAGTGATGGCAGAAAGCAGAAAGGTATTTAAGGCATAAGGATGAGGAACTAAAGCCTGGTTAAGCTTTTAGGCTTTTAGCAGCAGTTCAGCTGAGATCCATTCTGGTAAGGACTCAGAGGCTTCCAGTCTGAAGAAACAGGATCAGCTGAGGAACTGGTGAGGTGAGGAAGCTGTGGCTGGTTCTGCTTCTCTGATCTTCCAGCATTCACCCCAATACCTTGCTCCAGGTTTGTTTTTATTAATAAGACCCTTTAAGATTCGTGCTACAACCTTGAGGTTAAAAAGTCCAAGAAGGGGAAGCCTCATTGCAGCCGAAACCCTGTCCCGGCTAGAGGAACTGGCAGATATCCCGATCTGTTGTGCATTCCAGAAAGACCGTGTACAAAAAGAAACACTCAGCTGCAAAATCCAAGGTTGAAAGAAGAATTAAAAAGGAGAAGGTCTTCGCTACTGCCACAAAACACAGTTTGTTGGAGGTGACAAGAATGGTGGTACCCGGATGGTTAAGCTTCACGATATTATCCTACCAATGACGTGCCCTGGAAGCTGCTGAGCCACCGCAAAAAAGCCCCTCAGTCAGCATATGAGACGGCTGCGTGCCAGCGTCACTCCTGGGACCATGCTGATCATCCAAACAGGAGTAGGGGGTGGGGTGGGGGGTCGTAGGGGTAAGAAAGTGATTTTCCTGAAGCAGTTGTGCAGTGGTTTGCTACTTGTGACTGGACCTCTTGTCAGCAAGGTTAAAAAAAAACCCAACACTTGACTGGTGCTTATTTCAAGAATCACCGTGCGAGCCCAGGAACCAGGAGGGTGAGACCTTCCACACGGAGGAGAAATATGAGATTACAGAGCAGCACAAGGTGGCGCAGAAAACTGTGGACTTGGAGATTTTACCAAAGATCAAAACTGTTCCTCAGCTTCAGGACTGCCTGTGATCTCAATTCTCTGTGACAAATGGGATGTATCCCCATCAACTGGTTTTCTAAATTGCTAACAACATAATTAAATAGCTTCATATGTAAAAAAAAAAATAGCTCTCGACGTTAACAGTCTCAATCCCCCAATAAAAAGACACAGACTAACAAATTCAATTAGAAAGCAGAGCCTATCTTTCTGCTGCCTCAAGAAATATACCACGCAATCAAGGACAGATACCATGTTTGGGTAAAACGATGGAATAGGTACTTCAAGCAAACAGAACCAAGAAATAAGCAGACGCAATAGACTTCAGACCAAAACTAATCAGAAGAGATAGAAAAGTACACTACATAGTCATTAAAGGAAAAAAACCCAAGAGGTCATTACAAGTCTAAAATTTATGTAGCAAATACAAAAGCATCCAGTTCCATAAAGGAAACACTAAAATACCTAAAATTGTATTTGTCTTTTACACAATGATGGTTGGTGACTTTGGTATTCCACTCTTGCCACTAGACAGGTTGTCCAGATAAAAACTAAACTGAGAAACTCTGTAGCTAAATAACATTATAAATCAAATGGACCTAACAGACATCTACAAAAAATTCCATCCAAACTCTGAAGATACTCTTTCTTCTTAGTAACCAATGGAACTTTCTCCAAAATTTACAATATTTTTATAGAAACCAATTATTTAAAAATATAGGGAAATTGGGGGCTGAAGGGATGGCTCAGAGGTTAAGAACACTGGCTGTTCTTCCAGAGGTCCTAAATTCAATCCCCAGCAACCACATGGTGGCTCACAACCATCAATCATGAGATCTGGTGCCCTCTTCTGGCATACATTGTATACCTAATAAATAAATCTTAATAAAAAAAAAATATAGGGAAATTGAAATAAGATTCTGCATCCTACCTGACCACCACGGCTTAAAGTTGGATATCAGCAACAATAGACACAGCAGAAAGCACACGCATTCATGGAAACTAAACAACCCTTTACTGAAGGAGAACTGAGTCAAGACAGAAATCACAAAGGAAGTTTAAAAACTTTTAGAATTGATTTAACATGGAAACACAACACACCCAAACCTGTGAGACACAATGAAGGCAGTTCAAGAAGGAAATTTCATAGCATGAAGTGCCTACGTAAAAACTGAAGAAATCTCATATTGATAACATTATGATACACTCAAAATCTTTAGAAAAAGAAACAACGCCCGAAAAGAACAGACAGAAGATAATCAAACACGGGTCTGAACTAATGAAATAGAAATGCAGAAACAAGCAAAGAAACAGTGAAATCAAGAGTAGGTTTTTTTGGGGGAAAATCAATATGACTGACAAACCTTTAATCAAATTAACCAAGAGAAAGAGAAAGGGGATCCAAATAAATGGCTAGATAGTCTGATACATACACAACCAAACAAACTTGAGTCAACAACAACAACAACAACCGACAACAAGTTAAACAGACTCATAACTCCGAGTGAAATAGAAGCAGTAATTAAGAATCTATAACCAGGGCTGGAGAGATGGCTCAGTGGTTAAGAGCACCGACCGCTCTTCCAGAGGTCCTGAGTTCAATTCCCAGCAACCACATGGTGGCTCACAACCACTTATAATGAGATCTGATGCCCTCTTCTGGCCTGCAGGGACACATGCAGGCAAAATACTGTATACATAATAAATAAATAAATCTTAAAAAAAAAAATCTATAACCAAAAAAACAGTCTAGGGTCAGATGGTTTCAGAGTCAAATTCTACCAGATTGTCAAAGAAAAATCAGCGTCAATACTCTTCAAATTATTCTGCAAAATAGAAGCTGAAGGAACATTTCCAAATTCTTTTTACGAAAGCACTGTTTTGCTGATACCAAAACCATAGGAACACTCAACAACAACAAAAAATAAAATTATAGACCAATATATCTTATCAATACACATGCGAAAATAACAGTAAAAGACTTGCAAACCTAATTCAAGAACACATCAAAAAGATTATCCACCACGATCAAGTTGGATTTATCCCCAAAGTGCAGGAATGATTCAGTAAGCATAAATTAATAAACATAACCCACCACATAAACAGATTAAAAGACATGACCATCTCATTAGGTACAAAAAAAGCCTTTGACAAAGATCCAACATCCCTTCATGATAAAATTCCTGCAGAGACCAGGGAAACAAGGGACATATATCAGCAAAATAAACACAATTACAGGAAGCCCACAGCCACCATCAACCCAAACAGAGAGAAACTCAAAACATTCCCATGAAATCAAAACAAGACAGTATGTCCATTATTGCCATAACTGTCAAATATCAAATACAGTATCAAAGATAGAACAAGAAGACAACTAAGGATATCAAGGGGATACAAATAGGAAAGGAAGAAGTGAAAGAATCCTTGTTTGCAGACAATATGGTTTTATATATAAAAGACCCAGAGGTTCGGTCCTTAGCTCCAGGAAAGAAAAAAAAAAAAGACCCAGAGGACTCCACTAGGAAACTTCTACAAATGATAAATACTTTCAGCAAAGAAGCAAGATAAAAATTAACACACAAAAGAAGCTAGCCTTCCTATATACAAATGACAAACAGACTGAAAAGAAACTAGGAAGACAATACTTTTCACAATTGCCTCAAAAAGTTTTTGGGAATAACTCTAATAAGTAAGAGAAAGATTTATATTATAAGACACATAGGACATTGGAGAGATAAATTGAAGAAGACACCAGATATCCCACACCCATGGACCAGTAGAATTAATATTGTGAAATGGCCATCCTACTGAAAACATTCTTCTATTCAATGTAACCCGCATAAAAATTTCAACACAATTATCTACAGAAATTGAAATAATTTTAAACTCTATATGGATACATACACACACACACACACACACACAAATGAACAAAAACTAACCAAACAAAAACCTTGCAGGACAGCTAAACCCATCCTGGAGAGCTGGAGGTGTTACCAACATAGATTACAATTTTTCCTACAGAGATATTGTCTTAGTCACTGTTCTATTGCTGTGAGGAAACACCATAACCAAGACAACTCATATAAAAGAAAGCTTTTAATTGGGGGCTTACAATTTTAAAGGGTTAGTCCATGATCATCATGGTGGGAAGAAGATAGGCATGGCACTGGAGCAGTAGCTGAGAGTTTTACATCCTGATGTACAGGCAGCAGGCAGAGAGAGCGAGAGTGAGAGACAGAGACAGAGACAGAGACAGAGAGACACAGAGAGAACCCACTTCCAGTGATACATCTCCTCCAAAAAGGGAACACCTTTAATCCTTCCCAAATGGTTCCACTAACAGGTGACTAAACATTCATATATATGAGTTTATGGGGGTCATTCTCATTCAAACCACCACAACTATAGCAATAAAAACAGCATGGTGGGCTTGGGGATTTAGCTCAGTGGTAGAGCACTTGCCTAGCAAGCACAAGGCCCTGGGTTTGGTCCTCAGCTCCAGAAAAAAACAAAACAAAACAAAACAAAACAAAAAAACCCAGCATGGTATTGGCATAAAACCAGCCATATTGATCAATGGAATAGAGTTGAAGACCCCACATAACTCCACACACCTATGGGCACCTGGTTTGCGTTCCTTTTTTTTTTTTTAATTTTAATAAGAAGTCAAAACACATGAACACAGAACTAAAAGAACATGATATCAAGAAAACTAATAATCCGATTTCAAAATTAAGCATACAACTAAATAAGGTTTTCAAGAAGTAAAACACAAATAGATGAGAAGCACTTAAAGAAATGTCCAACATCCTTAGCCACCAAGAAAACTCAGATGAACGTTACTTTGAGATTTCATCTTACTCAAATTAGTATTTCCAAGATTAAGAAAATAAATCACAACAGATGCTGGTAAGGATGTGTGGAAAGGGGAACATCCATTCATTGCTGATGGTAGTGTAAATGGTATAGCCATTAAGGAAATCAGTGTGGGGCTACTTTTAAAAGCTGAAAATAGACCTACCACAAGATCTAGTTACACTACTCCTGGTAATATACCCAGAGGACTCTACATCTTACTACATAGTACTCACTCATCTGTATTCAATGCTGCTATATTTATAATAGCCAGAAATTGGAACTAGCCAAGATGTCCATTAACTGATGAATGGATAATGAAAATGTGGTACATTTATACATTGGACTATTATTCATCTGCTAAGAAAAGTTAAATTATGAAATTTGTAGGTAAATGTATGGATCTAGAATCAGTCATCCTGATTGAGGTAACCCAAAAACAGCAAGAAAAATATGACACATTTGCTCTTATCTGTGCATATCAGCCCTTAAGCTTTAGATATGTGTGCTTCATTCAGAATATTCACAGAGGTTAGGTAGCTAGTAAGGGACCAGGGAAGAGGAAGAGGGGCTCTTCCAATGAAGTGGAGATAGAATGTAGTATTATAAATGGACAAAGCATAAACTAAAACAAGAAGATTAACTGGAGAGGGGCCTTGGAAGGCAGGATAGAGGTGGGGATATGGGGAAGGATAACTAACACTAAAGGCCTTTTGAAAATGCCTATCAAGACCTTCTACTATCAAAGCTTCCTAAATATACCTACATATAAAAGGAACTTAAATGGAATTACCATATAATGGAGAAGAAAAGTCCCCAGTTAGACATCAGATGCCACCAAATAAAACCCCCCAGTACTGGGAATGGGTTACAAATTGTTGAGTTGTTCGCCAAAGGGATCCCATGGACCAACTAAACATCATAGGCTATTGCCAAGACTATTGGTTACCCTCCACTACCTGGTGGTAAGGCCCTGTTGCTGAAGACACCACTAACTTGTGTCATCAAACATGGAGAAATCAAGCTGGCACTCAACTAGAAGATTCACTCCTATTGACTAGTATTTATAGTGTTGGAATGTACTATAAATGCTACCAGAGGAGAAAAGTAATTATCAATATCACAGAGCTTTAAACCCTGCCTACAAGATATATCCGTCTGTGCAATAGTGGTACAAGTGTTAATGGGAGTAACCAAACACTTTTTAAAAATTGGAGTTAAGATCCACTCACTCCATGAGACAGAGCCCATATCTGACACTGTGGATAAGGCCAAGAACATGAGACTAGATAGGTCATAGACCTGAGGGGGAAACTTACTAGTATTATTCTACTAAATAAATGTAGCAATTAAACAACTTCTAATGACATATTGCTATATCCACAGATTGGGGCATTGTTCATCCCCCATCAGAGATGCTTCTTCTTGCAGATAATTAAAACACAGGCCCAACCGGTTGTGGTGGCACACGCTGGTAGGATTTGCTGAAGGAGGCGGAGGCAGGAGGATCACGAGTTCGAGGCCAGCCAAATAAATGAAAAAAAAAAAAAGAAAAGAAACACCACAGGCCCACAACTGGACATTGTGCAGAGAAGGAGAGTCTTTTGAGCACTTGGCTCTACCAGTGCTATCTTTATTACATCCTTTACCTCAAGGCTGGCTGGAGAAACTGCAGCACCTCAGAAGCTCAACATGGTTATTATTGTCTTAGTTAGTTAGGGTTTCTATTGCTGTGAAGAGACACCAGGACCATGGCAACTCTTATAAGGAAAACATTTCATAAGGAAAACATTTCATTAGGGTGGCTTGCTTACAGTCCATTATCACCATGGCAGGGAGCATGGCATTGTGCAGGCAGCCCTGGTGCTGGCTACTTCTTGATTAGAAGGAAACAGGAAATGGACTGTGACACTGAGTGAAGCTTAAGCAAAAGAGAGCTCAAAGCCTGCCACTATAGTGACACATTTCCTTCAACAAGGCCACACTTACTTCAACAAGGTGACACCTCCCAAAAGTGCCACTCCTTATGAGCTTATGGGGAACAATTACATTCAAACTACAATTATACAGAGTTGAACATAAAGATGGGATATTGCATATAGCTGAATAAGGAGGTAGGGTTATTACATACAGATAAACAAGGAGCAGAATGCATGTTGTACACCTCGATCAAAGAGGTTTAGCAAGTCTTGGCAGGAGCAGTCTCTGAAGGGCATCAGTCTTCACACTATGAACATCCAGGGGGAGGAAACTCTAGTGGATATTTTCTGCACACATTGTCAACACCCACACTTGGATTAGAGGATAGTTTTGCCATGCTTCAGAGCCTTGCCATAAGTCAGGGAGGCTTTTCCATTCCTCCATGGGTCTGAGGATCTGGATTTCTTAACATGGCTAGCTCATGTGAACAACACACATTCACTCAGGATTTCCTCCACTCCCAATCATAAATACTTTAAGCGAAGTAGCAGAATGCTAACTTAACATATTAAAATTGGTAGCCTTCTTATATATCAAGGACAAACACACTGAGAAAGTGACTAGGGTAAAATATCTCACTCACAAAAACCTCAAAAAATATCTTGGAATAAGCAAACCGAGCAAGGAAAGATCTCTAAAATGAAAACTTCACAATGCTGAATAAAGAAATTGAAGAAGACTCTAGAAGACAGGAAGACCTCACATGCTCATGAATTGGAAGAACTGATATTGTGAAAAGGGCCATCCTACCAAAAGCCACCTGCAGACACAATGCAATTCCAATAAAATTCCAGCACCAGTCTTCACAGAAATAGAAGAAAATCTTAAGATTCATATAGAAGCACAGATCAAAACAACAACAAAATCCCAAATAACCAAAGCGACCTTATAAATAACTTATAGCAAAAAGAACTATACCCGGTGCATTACCATACCCGATTTCAATCTATACTAAAAAGCCATAGTAACGGACAGTATGACAGCGACACAAAAAGATATGTAGATCAGTCAAATAGAGGACCAAGAGTCAAGTTGATACAACTGCAGCTACCTAATTTTTTTTTCAGAAAAACTATATAATATTTGTGTGTGTGTGTGTGTGTGTGTGTGTGTGTGTGTGTGTGTGTGTGTGTGTGTGCGCGCGCGCACGCATAATTCCAACAGAAGCCAGAATAAGATATGAGAGTCTCTGGAACTGGTTACAAGTTGTGAGATGCCCAAGACGAGTCCTAGGAACTGAACTCCAGTCCACTGAAAGAGCAGGAAGTGCTCTTAACCACTGAGCCATCTCTCCAGCTCCCAGCCACCCGATTTTTGGCAAAGGTGCTCCGTGGGTTATCTTGTATCAACTTGACACAAGCTAGAGTCCTCTGAGAAGAGGGTGCCCCAGTTGAGGAAACCCCTCCAACATACTGACCTTTGGACAAATCTGTGAGGACGTTTTCTTGATGAATGATGGATGTGGGAGGGCCCAGTCCACTGTGGGTGGGGCTATCATTGAGAAGGTGGTCTCGGGTTTTATTTTAAAAAAAAAAATGCAGGCTAAGTGAGCCATGAGGAGGCAGCATTGCTCCATACCCTATGCTTCAAGTTCCTGCCTTGACTTTCTGCCCTGACTTCCCTTGATGATGTAAGCCAAATAAGCCCTTTCCTCCTTGTGTTGGTTTGAATGAGATGTCCCTCATATTCTCAGGTATTTTAATACTTGGTCCCACTTAGTGACGCTGTTTGGGTATGTTTAAAAGGTGTGGTTTGGTTGGAAGAAGTACATCTTTGAGAGTGGCCTTCAAGATTTCGAAAGCCATGCTCTATTTCCAATATGGTCTCTCTGTTTCTTGTTTGTAGTTTGAGATGTGAGCCCTCAGAGTTCAGCTTCCAGCCACGTCTACCTTCCGCTGTTATGCTGTCTCCATCATTATGGACCTTGACCCTCTGGAAACATTAAGTCCCGAGTAAACCCTTCTTTCTTTAAGTTGCCTTGGTCATGATATTTTATCACAGCAACAGAAAAGTAGTGAATAGACTTCCAAGTTACTTTTGATCACAGCATTTATCATAGCAATAGAAACACGAGGCAAAAATTGGTACTAGAGTGTGAACAGTACCCAACTATGTTGTTGTCAGGAGGATTGTGAAGTGTTAAGAACTTTAGACTGGAAAAGCCATTGGGTGCTCAGAGCTTAATGAGCTGCTCTTGTGGGAGCTTGAAGATAATTCTGAGAGGAGGGCACGCAGTGGAGGCCTTCCTTGTGAAATTTCAGAGGGAAGTTTGAAAGTCTTTCAAATACTCTGGTAAGACTATTGGTGTGATATATTGGAATTATAAATCTGTGGCTTCTGGTTAGCTGGGGCTGAAAAATCAACTGAGATTAATAAGAGCTCAGCATCATTGAGATGAAATCTTCTGGGGAGTATTTTCATAAGGTCAGCACAAAAAGTTGTGGTCCAAGGGAGGGGGCCATTGCTGCATCTTAAGCTGGTAGCCAAATTTGGTGATACATAAGAATGTTATACATGGTACTGGTTTTGGAGAAATGAAGAGATCATAAAAAGAAACTGAGGCTTTGTACCATGTGTCAGGGTTGTCATGCCTGAAGAGGGCTCAGGAGGAAAGGTCATTCATAAAAATGAAGCAGTGCAGACCACAGCATGTTGGAGACACCAGGGCTGAGGATTGACTACCAAAGACATCAGGTATGAGTCAAGTTGGTCTCAGCCTATGGTTCAAGCTGAGTGTACTGTGAATGGCAAAGCCAGAATGATGGAGCTACCCAAGCCCTTTAGATCCCAGATGATCATGAGGAAACCCCACATGTGGGATATTGAGCTACAGGATTTGATTTACACTGATGAATACTGGCTTTGTTTTGTTTTGATTGTATCTGTGCCCTGGCTCTTCCCTCTTGGACTAAGAAGTATGTAACATCTTTTATTTTACAGAAGGAGACCATCATTGAGAGACTCTGGACTTTTAAAGAGACCTGGATTTCTGGGTGGTGGTGGCACACGCCTTTAATCCCAGCACTCGGGCGGCAGAGGCAGTCAGATCTCTGCGAGTTCAAGGCCAGCCTGGGCTACAGAGTGAGTTCCAGGACAGGCTCCAAAGCTACACAGAGAAACCCTGTCTCGAAAAACAAAAACAAAAACAAAGAGAGAGAGAGAGAGAGAGAGAGAGACCTGGATAGTTTAAAGAGACAGAAATTTTAAAGTGAGTGTTTGGGGATAAACAATAAAGGAAAGGTTAAGGCTTAATAGTGATGGATTTGTGTATCAAGTTTCCAAGAGGGCAATTATGCTGTTTAGGTCTTTTTGTTGTTGTTGTTGTTGACTTGACACTAGCTAGCATCATCTGGTAAGTGGAAACCTCAATTGAGGAAATGTTTCCATCTAAATGACCTGTAAGCAACTTTGTGGGAGAATTTTCTTGATTAATGATTGAGGTGGAAGGACTCAGTCCACTGCTGATAGTGCCACCCCTGAGCAGTTGGTCCTGGGTTGAATAAAAAAGCAAACCAAGTGAGCCATGAAAAAAAAAAAAAAGCCAGTAGGCAACATTGCTCTGTGGTCTTTGATTCAGTTCCTGTTTCCAGGCTCTCGCCTTGAGCTTCTACCCTTAGTTCCTTTGATGATGGACTGTGACCTGGGAATTTTAAGATGAAATAAACCCTTCCTTCCCTCAAGTTGTTTTTCGTCAGTGTATTTTAACACAGCAACAAAGAAACTAGGAATGATGTTGCACACACACTGGAGAAAAGACAGCATCGTCAATAAATGGTGTTGGAAAAACTGAGTGTCCAAGTGGATCAGAATCTCAATGTAATAACTGAAAGTCAGAAACTGCCAGATGAAAAGGTAGGGAGTACTCTGCAAGCTATAATCATAGGTAATGACTTTCTAAATAGGTCTTCAGTTGCTCAAGAAATAAGGCCAACGATTGACAAATGGACCTCATGAAATTAAAAAGCTGCACAGCAGGGCTGGAGAGATGGCTCAGAGGTTAAGAGCACTGCTTGCTCTTCCAAAGGTCCTGAGTTCAACTCTCAGCAACCACATGGAGGCTCACAACCATCTGTAATGAGATCTGGCGCCTTCTTCTGACCTGCAGGGATACATGCAGGCAGAACACTGTGTACATAATAAATAAATAAATAAATCTTTAAAAAAAAAAAAAAAAAAAAAAAAAAAAAAAAAAAAAAGAAAAAAGCTGCACAGCAAAAGAAACTTAAACAAGGAGGCAGCCTACAGAATGGGAGAAAAAAAATGCCAGCTATATATATGACAGAAGGCTTGTTGTTGGTTGCTTTACTCTTTATTCTTTGAGAGGCCTGCCACCCAGCTCCTGAATAAATCACACACAAAGGCTTATTATTTCTTATAAATGCTTAACCTTGGCTTGTTTCTAGCCAGCTTTTCTTAACTTAAATTATCCCATCTACCTTTTGCTTCTGAATTTCTTCCTTTTCTTACTTCTGTAATCTTACTTTCACTCTTACTCCCTGGCTGGCTGTGTGGCTGTGTGGCTGTGTGGCTGTGTGGCCGTGTGGCTGTGTGACTGTATGACTGTGTGGCTGTGTGGCTGGCCCCTTCTTTTCTCACTCTTTGATCTCTCTTATTCCCGGATTTCTCCTATTTATTCTCTCTGCCTGCCAGCCCCACCTACCCTTTCTCCTGCCTCCCTATTGACCGTTCAGCTCTTTATTAGACCATCAGGTGTTTTAGACAGGCAAAGTAACACAGCTTCACAGAGTTAAATAAATGCAACATAAAAGAACGACAACAAAGGCTAATATATAGGATACACAGAGTACCCCAAAACTAAACTTCAAGAAAATGAACAGAACAATAAAAAAAAAAAAAACAGGCTACACATTTCTTAAATTACTTCAGGGTTACCTCTTCAAAGAGAGGAATGTTACAGTAGCATTGAGGGCTTATTTAGAGAAAGCTGTTACCTCCTATCCAAAATAATAGAATCTGCCTCTGGGTGGAGGCATGCCATTGATTTCTGCCTATATGAGTCAATCAATCCAATTAGGCAAATCTAACACCAGGATACAGGGACCACTCCTTCAGGAGGCAGATTCACCTAAAGCTATGCTAGAGAGATGGGAGGAGACATAATTAATTGTAATGTGATAATGTTCTTTTCCTTTCCAGAAAATATACCCCTGATGAAGTTGCTACAGAGCTGACTTGTGATTCTGTTAGGTGCACCTGCCTTTCTAAGCCCTAATTAAGAAAAGTATAGCTGGGCGGTGGTGGCGCACGCCTTTAAACCCAGTACTTGGGAGGCAGAGCCAGGCGAATCTCTGTGAGTTTGAGGCCAGCCTGGTCTACAGAGTGAGTTCCAGGACAGGCTCCAAAGCTACACAGAGAAACCCTGTCTCGAAACACCAGAAAAAAAAAAAAAGTATAACTTTCCCCCTATCTTCTCACCTGTTCTTTTCTTTTGAGGGCTGGCCAGGGCCCAAGCGTGTTCTTTATGTACTTTGGGGTTTTTCACTCTTTCTCTGAGGCCCTCCTCCCTGTTGTATGGCTGACTTCCAGGCTGGCTTAACTCAACTGACATGGCTTCTTCTCTTTTTCTTCATCACCCCTGTTGTCTAGGCAGCTGCCAAGATTTACAGCTTGACTTCCCTAGGATTCTTCTTTTAAACTCAAACAAAACCGTCCTTTCAAATTTAAAAAGAGAGCCGGGGCGGTGGTGGCGCGCGCCTTTAATCCCAGCACTCGGGAGGCAGAGCCAGGCGGATCTCTGTGAGTTTAAGGCCAGCCTGGTCTACAGAGAGAGGTCCAGGACAGGCACCAAAACTACACAGAGAAACCCAGAAAAACCAAAAACCAAAACCAAAACAAACAAACAAAAAAACTTAAAAAGAGAGGAAACAGGTATAGATCTCAACAGAGAGTTCTCAAAAGAACTACAAATAGTTCATAAACATTTTTTAAAATGTTCAACACGTCAAGCATCAGGCAAATGCGAATTAAGTCTGCATTGAGATTCCATCCTACCCCAGTCAACATTGCTGTCATCAAGAAAATAGGGGGTACATGCCGGTGAGAATGTGGGGAAAGAGGAATGCTTGTTCACTGCTGGTGGGAAAGTAAATTGGTGTGGCCACTATGGAAACCAGTGAAGATTCCTAAAAAAATCTCGAATTAAAAAAAACGACCAAGCCGGGCGGTGGTGGCGCACGCCTTTAATCCCAGCACTCGGGAGGCAGAGCCAGGCGGATCTCTGTGAGTTCAAGGCCAGCCTGGACTACCAAGTGAGTTCCAGGACAGGCGCAAAGCTACACAGAGAAACCCTGTCTCGAAAAACCAAAAAAAAAAAAAAACGACCATATGACCCGCTATACCACCCTTGACCATATACCTCAAGGATTCAATGTCATACTAAAAAAATAATTGCCCAGCGGTGGTGGCGGCGCACGCCTTTAATCCCAGCACTTGGGAGGCAGAGCCAGGAGGATCTCTGTGAGTTTGAGGCCAGCCTGAGTTACACAGAGAATCCCTGTCTCAAAAAACCAAAAAAAAAAAAGAAAAGAAAAATAATTGCTCACTTGCTCACCCACAATCATTATTGGCTTATTGACAATAGCTAAGAAATAGAATCAACCTTGATGTGCATGAACTGATTGGCAAATAATGAAAATGAGGTTCATATACACAAACTCAGCTGCAGAGGAAAATGAAATTTGCAAGTAATGGATGGAACTGAAAAAAAATTATACTGAGTGAGGTAACCCAGACCCAGAAAGACAAATGTTCTCTCTCATATGTGCATCTTAGGTCTGAAATTTTAGTTGTGTGTGTGTGTGTTTAACTTGGTGTAGCTGTAGAGGCCAGGAAGCTAAAATGAGGCCATGGAGAAGAGCCTTAAAGGAAATGGGTAGTAGAACTTGGGTAACATGCAACTAGAGTTGGGGATACAGAGGCTGGAAAGATTTAAGTAGGGATGGGAGTGGGTTGAAGGGGATCTATGGGGTGGGGATAGGGCTTGAACAACATAAATGGTGCATGAGAAAAGCCGTATGGAAACCTAATATTTTGTAAACTAATTAAAAAAATTTTTTTTTTGGTTCCCTCTGCTCCCCTTTCTGGATAATGTTGTTCCTAGAAAGCACAGAGTATTACAAAACAAACCACAGAGCCAGATTTGGGAGACCACAATATGAGTTGTTTGTAGGGGAGGCCCCAGAGGGTTCCAGAATAATACAGGCACTTCCTGTTCCTCATGGTTGCACATCAGGACTAGATAAGACCCTTTTGCTGGTGAAACTTCACAGTTCGGTGCCAAGATACTGAGAAATCAGGCTGGAATTGGGCTGGATGCTTCCTCCCTGGTTTTTGTAGTGTCAGAAGGCGCTACTGGGGAAAATGTCAGCAACAGTCTTACCAAGCTCTGAACCCTGTGAACACAATCATAACCTGCCAAGCAAGATGTGCTCACTGCTGTAATACTGGAATGGTGATTATAGGGGTAACCAACCACATTCTGATTGGATTTTAGGCCCTCTCCACAGACAGAACTTATACCTGCTACAGTAATCTTTGTTAACCCCCATGGCTAAGGAGGCCTTAGGCACTAAAGAAGGTACCCACTACTGTAGATTTTCCTGAATGGGCTGTTATTAGTTATTTTTCTGTTGCTGTGATAAACCGCCATCACCGAAAGCAAAGGGAGAGAGAGTTTATTTTGGCTAATGGTTCTACAAAGATGAGTCTATCACAGTAGGAAAGCAGGGCATCAGATAACAGACACCAGAGCAAGGACCAAGTATAGTATTAAATTTTTTAGTTAGTTCAGGCTTTATTCTGACATTTCATACACATATTATATTTTGCTCATACTTGCCTTCATTTTACATGTGATTAATATATATCAAGTGTTTAACTGCCAGGTTTATCACAAATTGAACATGCAGCTTGCACTTAGCTTATGTTATAACAGGGAATATAAAGGTTATATGTAAATGTCTATAATATATGAGAGAAATTGTTCAGCAAAAATTGAGTAGTAAGAATTCAGTATAGTTACAAAAGAAAACTTCTAGAGAAATTTAGTAATTGTGTTTTGTGCTCCACAACAGCTGGAATGCAGACAAAGACATAGGCTCATCCCTGGAGTTGGCCAGTGTGCGTTGAGGGATAAAGGAAGCATTTGATGCTGTTAGTGAACTAATCCGGCTTTGGCTTCAGGAGGCCCTGAAGTTCACTGACAAGGAAAAGAAGAAAGGTAAAAGCGTGGAACATCTGTAAGCAGCTGCAAACAAAAAGCCAGATCAGAGAACTCCAAATTCAGCTAACACCCAAGGAAACACAACACCAAATCCTCAGGTCCCCGGTTACCCTCCAAGGTATGCCTTATTCCTTAATAACTTACCAGAAAAGACTAATGAGATGACATTATCCATGCTGTTTAATCAGCTCCTTGATTTCAAGGAAGTTCAATTGGTATAGGAGAGGCACAACACTGCATTTGAATAATTTGAAAATGATGGGCAGGCAAATGAGCTGCCAGAGACGCTTTGCAATGGTTTAAGATCACACCATCCCATGTTGCAAAGATTACCTATGCCAAAAAATAACATTTGGAACAGCCAGTTTGAAAGGACTCGGTGTTATTCATGGTGTTTGTTTTGATGACACTTGGTCCAAGTCATTCAGATGGTTGAAAGTGAAGACGAAGTTTTGGGGAAAGAACTACTTTTTCTTTAGTTTGGTAAATTATGAAATATGAAGCCTGATTTTATACAATAAACTTTTATTTGTATTCTACATACTATAAAAAACAAACAAACAAATAAATAAATAAATAGATAAATAACCATGTGGTTTAGGAAAGAGGCCTCATCTCTTCCCAACCTACTGCAGGGAAGCTACTAAAGCTCTGCTGAGCTTATACCACCCCAAGTTACAGAAGTACAAGGACAACATGACAGAGAAAAACCAAAATACTCTTTAGCAAAAATGAACATGAGATTTCAGATTCAATGGTAAAAGTCTGTCTGTTTAATGATTTTGATCTTGGGATGAAGGTAGGTGGTGAGTTTTCCCTCCTTTTCACTATGCGTAGGTTTGAGAGGCTTTGCAGCCTGTCACCACCCCACCCCCCTTCATCTTCCTCTCCTTCTCTCTAGTCTGGGCCATTAGACTGATGGGAACCTAGGCCAGCAAGCAAGAGAATGGACGTGGGATGGAGAAGTGTTAGTTCTGACCATGACCTTGCCAGATCTAGAATTACCTAAGAGATAAGCCTCAGGGCATGTCTGTGAGGGAGTCTCTGTGTTGGGTTAATTGAGATGGTCCTCTCAGTTGTAGGGGGGATGGGGGCACGGTTCCACCTACACCAACAGCTGGGATGGGGTCATGGTTCTACCTACACCAACAGCTGGGATAGGGTCAGAGTTCCACCTACCCCAACAGGTGGGATGGGGGCATGTTTCCATCTACTCCAACAGCTGGCGTGGGGGCAGAGTTCCACCTACTCCAACAGCTGGGGTGGGGGCAGAGTTCCACACACCAACCTGAGAACTTGTGTGGGACCCAGTGAAATGTATCCTGAGAACTTTGTGTGAGTCCCGGTGAGATGTGCAAAGCCTGATGACCTGAGTTCAATCTCTGGAACCTATTTAAATATGGAGATGATGCCATATGTTGCTGTGGGATGGTCTGTATGTCAAATTGCTCTGATTGGTCAATAAATAAAACACTGATTGGCCAGTGGCCAGGCAGGAAGTAGGTGGGACAAAAAGAGAGGAGAATTCTGGGAAGTGGAAGGCTGAGTCAGAGACACTGCCAGCTGCCATGATGACAAACAACATGTAAAGATGCCAGTAAGCCACGAGCCACGTGGCAAGGTATAGATTTATAGAAATGGGTTAATTTAAAATATAAGAACATGGGGCTGGAGAGATGGCTCAGAGGTTAAGAGCACTGCTTGTTCTTCCAAAGGTCCTGAGTTCAATTCCCAGCAACCACATGGTGGCTCACAACCATCTGTAATGAGATCTGGTGCCCTCTTCTGGCTTGCAGGGATATGTGCAGACAGAACACTGTATACATAATAAATAAATAAATCTTTAAAAAAAAAAAAAAGATATAAGAACAGTTAGCAAGAAGCCTGCCACGGCCATACAGTTTGTAAGCAATATAAGTCTCTGTGTTTACTCGGTTGGGTGTGAGTGGATGTGGGACTGGCAGGTGAGAGAGATTTGTCCTGACTCTGAGCCAGGCAGGAAAACTCTAACTACAATGTGTCTGTAATGACTGCTCCTCCAGTGAGATGAGAAGCAGAGATGGGAGACTCACCTGGAAACTCATGGGCCAGTGAACCTAGCAAATGTAGCATGGCGGAAACAGAAAGAGAGGACCCTGTCTTTAAAATGGTTAGAAGGGAGGGATTGGTAGAGGGCTCAGTGGTTAAGAGCATTAATTGTTTTCCCTCAGGACATGGGTTCAGTTCCCAGCACCCACATGATGACTTTGAACCATCTTTAACTAGACTTCCAGGGGAATCTGATACTCCTGTCTGGCCTCCACAGACACTGCACACACATGGTACACTTGCATATATGCAGGAAAAATACTCATACACATAAAGTAAAAAAAATAATTTTTTAATATGGAAAAAGAGAACCCACTCCTGGAAAGTTGTTCTGTGACTTCCACGTGTGTACCACAGCACACATTGACCACCCATCATACACACTAATAATTATTTCTTTAGTTTTGGGACAGAATCTTACTATGTAGCTCTGGCTGTCCTGGAACTCACTATGCCTCAAATTCACAGGGATCCACTTGCCTCTACTTCCTGAGTGCTGGGATTAGTAGTTATGTCTGGCTAATAATGGTAATTTTAAAGAGAAGTTGAGTGAGGCTGAATACAAGAGTATTGGAATAATTTGGTGGAGGAAATCTCAAAACACGATATCTTTAAGGCTGTATAATGGGAACTGCTCATCTCTCTTACTGGGGTCTGCAGTGAGAGGTAGCAACAAAAGTGAAGCGAGAAGATATGAAAATGTGTTACATTTGGCTGGGAAAGGAGTGACTTTGAAGTTGCAAGGAGGCGGAGGAAACAGATGTACTTGTGAGAGAGAAACATGTTGCTCTGCACTAGGGTAATAAAGACAGGTTCCCTGAGGCTAAGATGCCATCCATCAAAGGCTCCAACTAATGAAAATGCAAGTTCACTTAAAAGGAGAGAACCTAGGCCATGGGATACAACTCAGTCTGCGAAGTGCTTGTCTCCCAAGCATGAGGACCCCAGACTACCCAGAACTCACTCTAAAAAGCCACATGTGGTAAAGCGCACTTGTAATCCCAGAACTGGACCACAGAGGCAAGCGGATTACTAGGGCTTCCTGATCAGCCAGTGTGGCCTACTTGGCAATTCTAGACTAGCTAGATAACCTATCTCAGTTACAAACACACACACACACACACACAATACCAGAGGTTGACCTCTGGCCTCCATATGCCCTGCCCCCACCCACATACATATGAACACACACATGCATACAAACAAAGAAAGGAAGGAAGGAAGAGGGAGAGACAAAGAAGAGAAGGGAGGGAGAGAGGGAGGGAGGGGGGGAGAGAGGGAGGGAGGGAGGGAAAAAATAAAGCAAAATGGAGAGTCCGGATGGAGAATGCCGCTGAAGTGGGTCCTTGCTCAAAAACCTTAACTCCGGGAAGTGTCTCCCCAGGGTCATCACACAGACGTGGATGCAACTGTGTTCAAAGGAGGCCGAAACATCTCGAGTTGGCAGCAGAACTTGGCAGCGTCGTCCATGAGATACTCGTTTTTAGAGACATGAAATACCCAAGAGCGAGAGGGCGGTAGGAGCTTGCACCAAGATTCTTAGAGGCTCGTCAAGCTAAGCAATATGTATCAGATGTGAGAAATCTGGTCTTTTCTGTCATATACATATAGCGTTTGTATGCCTGTATTCCTTGATGTCCACTCATTCACTTTGTTTAAAAAAAAAAATACATGCCGGGCGGTGGTGGCGCACGCCTTTAATCCCAGCACTCGGGAGGCAGAGGCAGGCGGATCTCTGTGAGTTCGAGGCCAGCCTGGTCTACAGCGCGAGATCCAGGAAAGGCGCAAAGCTACACAGAGAAACCCTGTCTCGAAAAACCAAAAAAAAAAAAAAAAAAAAAAGGAAAAAAAAAATACATATGTTGTCGCCTGAATTTAACCAAATTGCTGAAAGATCCACAGGTCTGAGATCCAAACTCATTGCCACAATACTTAGAATGTTTAAGTCTCCTCTCCCTGCATCCTTCTTTGTTTTCCTTTCCCACCATTCCTCGGGATAAATAATCAAGTACAGATTATGAGGTTGGACCTCAGTCAAGGAGTGATAGCCAAGATCTCTTTGTATTAGGGATGAAAGGCAGAGCCCAGAATGACCAGGTTAGCTTACTCTTCTGGGTTTTTTTTTTTTTTTTCCCTCTGAGACAGGGTTTCTCTGTGTAGCTTTGCGCCTTTCCTGGAACTCACTTGGTAGTCCAGGCTGGCCTCGAACTCACAGAGATCCACCTGGCTCTGCCTCACGAGTGCTGGGATTAAAGGCGTGCGCCACCACTGCCCGGACTTCAGGTTTTTGTAGCTACGTACCCTACTGTACAGAAGTAAAGTTTTCTCTGCCATGACACCTAAATTTGAGTTGCAGTCTATTGGTGTGTGACCTCAATCTCATTCTTAACAGTGTGTGTGGCGGGGCTCCAGGATTTTAGCCCACCCGAGGAAACCTCCAGACTCCCTTCCAGAGGAGACACGTCCTACAGCCTCTTTGTGGTGGCCCCTGGGTGCTGAGTCTTCGGTGCCTCCCATGCTGGTGAGGATACCCCGGACCAAAGATCTCTGGGCAATGCAGTGAAGAGCCCACGTAAGCACCTGGCATGACCCGTTAACCCTGCACAGACCAACGTAAAAACACCAAGAAGTATCCCTTGGTAGTCAGGCCGTCCAGGAGGATGAAGAAGAAAGCAAATGAGACACACTGTGGACACGAAGCAAACGTAGAGTCCTGATTTACAGAATCATACATACTTCGGTGACTTCATACAACTTCCCAGAAGTCTTTGGGCTCAAGTCTGGGATTTTTGCTATGAAGCACCAAACACGGGATGGCAGTACAAAAGGAAACTGCTAAGTCAGAAACCACTGTAGAAGCAGGGCAAGGAGTGTGGTGATCCTCCAAAGGACTATTGCAGTATAAAAAGCCCCTAAGGGAAAGGGGGCTGAACCTCGGATGGACTCACAGAAGGCCAGATAGGAAATAATTGAGGCAAAAGACCTGTAAGGAAAAGAAAACCAAGACTAGAATGTCCCTGCCCTCCCCTTTCTTGGGCTTGTGCCTAGACATTGGGTAGAGTATGCCTTTACCAAAAGTAAGAAAAACAAATGGCAAGAACGCTGCTCCTTTATTTGAAGGAGAGCCAATCCTAAAATCCTCAGTTATTTCAAGCATTTGAGCAGGCCCTCAAATGTGACCATGGTGGAATGGCACCCATCATCTGAGTCAATGGACATTATGCTTTAAGTCATTATTAGCAGTTTACAGTAGTCCCAAGAAAAGGTATCCACTAGACTCAGTGAGTTAAGTGATCAACTATTACCAGGATGTACTTCAGGTGGTCAACTTTTGGCATTTCTGTGTAGTCAACAGAACTAGAATATGGTAGAGAAGATCAGTTATAGAGACTGATTTATTGATTCATTGAGTGAGATTTATTGATTCATTGAGTGATTTACTTAAAGCACTGCTTATATTGCTCATTGACCAGCATGACTTCACTTTCCTACCTGGAATAATAGAATGACCTGGAGAAATAGCTAAAGCACAATGGGTCATTGCCGTTAGCAACCTGACCACAGGCTGAAATAAGTCCCTTTCCATTCGCATGGTCCTCTGACCCAAAAGGTGTACATTGCGTCATTGGTATGTATTGCATCATCGCTCTCTTAAACCAAGAGGCCTGGGGCAATGATTCCTGCCAGACCTTGTCAGCAGTGTTTCCTCCAGTTAAAGACAGGAAGCATCATCTGCCTCCAGGGGCCATAAAGCCCCTTCTGCCTGCAGGTAACTTTACTCATGCCTCTCTGTGTGGGTACAGCAAGCAGTTCCAATGGGCAATGTAACTGGGGCCATGAAGGCCAGTTTCTCAAAGAGTTGCAGTAAGAGTGCCCTGGGGAGTCCCAAACAAATTCAAAGCTCAAAAACAAACCGCTGGCAATTTCAAGTCAGCTTTGTTCTGGTGACTGATTGCTAATCAAATTGTCGATCAACTATATTTAGTACAACCAACGAAGAATTGTTAATCATGCCCAAGATGCTGAACAACTGAGCCCCACTAGCAAGGTGATTTGGGAGAAAAAAAAATATGTTAGATGTGATTTTGGCTGAAAAAGATAGTCTAAGTAATTCTGGGAGGACAATGTTGCCCTTCATCCTATATCAACACAGCTCCAGCTGGAACCATTACCAGGTCTCTCCAAGGTTTTAATGCTTGTTCTAATGAACTAACAGAAAATTCAGGAAGACACAGTCCTTTCACTAACTTAATGGAACAGTGGTTTGGTAAGTGGAAAGAATGATTACTTCTTCTCTAATATCCTTAATTACAATAAGTGTAGTTATGGCTCTAGTAGGCTGTTTTTTAATACCCTACATTAGAGGCATAAGCCAGCGGCTTAAAGAAATAGCTACCATCCAACAACCTCTAACATATACCCACATGGCCTTGTTGTTTAAGACAGTCAGGAAAAAGAGGCCTAGCACCCCTTAATGGGACTTGAAGGAAAGGGTGTGGAATAAAGTGGAGGAGTGAGGGAAACTTGCATAAACCTAGTCATCTCTGTCAAATGAATCTAACTTCTGTATGTCTGTTTTCCTTCACACCTACTCGGTTCCTTTGTGATGAAATTTGTGTGTGTTCAGCCAAAGTTAACCCAATCCTTAAAAGAGCCATGTGTGTAAAATCCAAACTCAGTCCCACAATTCCTGGAATATGTGTGATAACCTCCTTCCTGTACACCTTCCTCATTCGCCTTTTGTGCCAGTCCTCAAGATTGCACAGATTTTGAGAGTAGACCTCAGGTCCAGAGCTGCCAAGTTCTCTCTTGCATTAGGGATAAAAAGTAGAGGCCACTGGGACCTTGTGCAATCAGTCTCCAGCTCTTTGCAGTCATGGACCCTTCTGTGTGGAAGTCAAGTTTGTCTTGCTGAGACCCCTAAATTTGAGTAGTAGCCCATAGCTTTGTGACCCCATTCGTATCTCTAACAAAGGGTTGGAGTCCCTGCAATGAAGCCACTGTGTTTTTCAGGGATGCTGAAGCCTGAATCACAGGGGAGTCATCATGATATTGGAGATGCTAGAGCCATGGACTGTCCACTGTGGACACCTGCATGTAAGGATGAAACCAGGCCAAGAAAGAGGCTGCTGATGCTGCAGGCAGCATCACTTCAGGGGTATGGCTACCTGACCCCTTTGGAGCCCAGAGGAGTCCACCATAAGTTCCAAATGCTAGACAGCCCAGAGCTGCAGGATTTGGTGTTCGCCTTGCTAGGTTTTGGCCCAAGCTATGCCTTTATCATTCCCTACTGGAATGGGAATGCTTGTTCTCTGTTACTGTCTCTTGGATGTTTGTCATTTTTTTAAAATTATATAGGTACTCACAGCTAAGGCATTGCCTTGAGTGTCAGAAGATACTTGGACTGTAAGTTCTTAAACAGTGTTGGAACTATTAAAGACTATGGGAACTTTTGAAGTTGGACTGAATACATTTTGCACAGTGAGATAGCCAAGAGCTTATGGGGCTAAGAGATTATAAAGAAGTGTATCCTGCATCCTGATGTGCTGAGAGTCCCTGAACACTTTTCACTTTGTGGAAGAAAAGAAGGCAGAATGGAAATTGATCAGGACACGTTAAGAAACTGTAGCCAAAAGAATTTATTTAGGTGAAGTTAGCCCTATGGTGCGGAAATTGATTTTGGAAGAATTAAAAGAGGTTGCATAGCATAAGCCCAAACTTTCAGAGTTAAGATTAATTAGCTTTACAGAGTTGAAATTGATTAGTAGAGTAGCCCATTGATTTTGAGGTTAAACATAGCACTCAGTCAATTACTCATTGTATTTACTGCTCTAAATTACAGCTTGAACTGTTGAAGAGTGTTAAGAATAATAAGACAAACTCAATAACTATGGATAGGTTTGCTTTTCAGTTGTCAATGCCAGCCATTGATCTGTTTAAACAACCCAGTCCTTTTCATTGTTGTTACTGTCTATTACAAACAGGAATCTGCATGTCTTAGCCAGTACTCAGATTGAACAGTTCTTAAAAATGAAATAATTGACATCAAATACTGGAGGTATGCAGAGAAAAAAGAACTCATTCATTGTTAGTGGGATGGCAAACTGGGACAGCGACTATGGATATCAGTATGGAGAATTCTTAGAAGGCTGAAATGTAAACCTATCATATGGCACAGCTATAGTCACTCCTTGGCATTTATCCAAAGGGCTCAGCATCCTACTTCACAGATACTTGCTCAGCCATGTTCATTGCTGCTCTATCTACAATAGCTATGAAATGGAAACAACCTAAATGTCTTAAAATTGATGCATTAATAATGAAAATGTGGTATAGATAAACTCGGGAATGTTGTATTGCTGTAAAGAAAAATGAAATCATGGGCTTTGCAGGTACATTGGTGGAACAAGAAAAGATCGAATTGAGTGAGGTAACCCAGACCCAGAAAGGCAATCTTCTCTTACATCTTCTCTCTCATCAGAGGTTCCTAGCTCCAAATCTTCAGATGTGAGGACATAGCCTGTAATAACTACAGAAACCAGGAAGGAAAATGAGACCATTGCCAGGATAAGGCACTGAGGAGTAATTGTAGTCAGACTTTCTTTGGACCATCAGCTACTGAATAATGACATGGAGACTTACTATTAATTATGAAAGCTTGGCCTGAACTTAGGCCTGACCCCAACTAGCTTTTATAACTTAAACTAACCAATTTATATTAATCTATGTTCTGCCCCATGACGTTACCTCTCTTCCATACTGTCTGTCCAACTTCTTCTGCCTCTCCCTGGTGAATCCCTTGCCTCTCAAATTCTTCCCAGAGTTCCTATCTCTGCCCAAAAGTCCCGCTTAGCCTCTTCTGCCTAGCTATTGGCCCTTCAGCTCTTCATTAAACCAATCAGAAGTTGCTTTAGGCAGGCAAAGAAGGACAAAGACACATCTTCACACAGTGTGATCAACTATCCTGCAACAAGTAATAGAGGGGGAAAAGCAGGGTACAAGAGGTCTTCCTCGGGAAATGGGAAAATGGGGGGGGTGCTCCTTACGGAGGAGGAGGGAGAGGATCAAATAACAATAAGGATGTCTGAAAAAGCCACAAGAAATCATATTATTATTTACCTTAAAAACCTACAATACACGTAATTCCGTGTATAAATGCCCACATGCAGTTTCAATAAGCTTTTTAAAAATTGGGCTTAGCCAGGCGATGGTGGTGCACACCTTTAATCCCAGAACTCGGGAAGCAGAGCCAGGCGGATCTCTGTGAGTTCGAGGCCAGCCTGGGCTACCAAGTGAGTTCCAGGAAAGGCGCAAAGCTACACAGAGAAACCCTGTCTCGAAAAAAACAAAACAAAACAAAAACAAACAAACAAACAAACTGGGCTGATGGTGCTCCCTACAAGAGCCAAAGAACACACCGAACAGAAATCCCTATACCAGACAGGAGAATCCCTCATTTGAGTTGTTGGCCAGGAGACTTTCCAAGAAACTCCCCCAAAATGCATCCTGTTGCTGTTGCTCTGGATTGCCCCTCAGAGGCGGAAGGTAAGTCCCTATTGCTGGGACACCATGTGGTCTTCTCCAAGGAAGAGCACACCAATTGCTTGTCCAGTGCCAAATAGCCCTGAAAACATACTTACAAGAAGCATTATACCAACTGAGATTATATTTAGAGGCCATGAATTTGGAAGAGAATTTGGGAGGGAGTATGTGAGAGGGTTTGGAGGGAAAGAAGAGAAGGGAGAAATGTTACAATTATATTATATATTAATTATAATATACAAAAATAAAAAATCTAGCAACAATAAGGATATGTAGCTTAAATTTAATCAGTGATCAAAATTTAATATTTAATCAAAATTTAATCAATTTAATCAAACAATTACATTATTTATCTACACTTTAAAAATCAAAAGAACAGCTATATTAACTATACCAATATTGTCTGCAGGCATAGCTCAATTATTGTTTAATTTTGTCACTAAACACTTGACAGGTTGAGCCAATATACTACATTTGAGAAATTTCCATGTACACTGTACTTTTCACAAAAGCCTCAAAGCCATTTTCAACCTACATTAGCTTTTCCTCTCACCTTGGAAGCAGGTAGGAGGTAAGAGAGGCGCTGAGCAAGTGCCTGAGCATCAGCAGTCACTCTTGCTGGGTATGCAGAGTCCAGTTTTAACTGTCCTTTGCCTGGGACATTCCTCAGGATTGTTTGCAGTGAGCAAGTTTGAGGAATTCCCAAATTGGTGAGTTTGAGCTAGGGGCTGCCAGACCATATTTTCCTGTAATCTTTCAGTTGCTAGAGGACATCTTATCAGAAATAGGGTCTGAGAGTTTGTAACAGGCTCCCTGGGTACTCTTGACTTCAGGAAAGAAATGCTAACTCCCACAGGTTGGTTCAACTGCTTTCTGGATCTCTCTGTTCTCAGCAGCCAATCCTCAGAGTCGATTTGTGAGACCCACAGGAAGAGGTCAACAGCCTGTCTGAGTCTGTAAAGTAAACCCCTAGGTGTCAAGATTCAAAGCTAATGACAGGTACCAAGGAACATAGAAATCTAGGACATCAGAGGGATAAGGCACATACCTGCCTCATCCAGTGAATAAGTCTAAGATGTCTGTCATAGTTAGCTTCATTTCTCAACTTGACACATCCAGGGAGAGGGACCCTTAATTGAGAAATTGCCTCCATCTGATTGGTCAATGGCCACATCTGTGAGGCATTTTTTTCTCTTCTTTCTTTCTTTCTTTCTTTCTTTCTTTCTTTCTTTCTTTCTTTCTTTCTTTCTTTCTTTCTTTTTCTCTCTCTTTCTTTCTTTCTCTCTCTCTCTCTTAGATAATATTACATTATTTCTTCCCCCCTCCCTCCCTCCAAATCCTCCAATCTCCTTGCTCTCTTTCAAAGTTATGGCTTCATTTTTCATTGTTATTTATATGCATTCTTAAATATAACCTACTCAGTCTGTATAGTGTTACACATATGTATGTTTTCAGGACTGATCGTTTGGTATTGAATAACCAATTGGTTTGCTCTTCCCTGGGTATGACAGTGAGGCATTTTCTTAATTGCTAATGGATGTAGGAAGGCCTAGTCTACTATGTATGGGGTGGCCTGGGATGTATAAGAAAAGCAGCTGGGGGGCAGGGGCTGGAGAGATGGCCCAGAGGTTAAGAGCACTGGCTGCTCTTCCAGAGGTCCTGAGTTCAATTCCCAGCACCCACATGGTGGCTCGCAACTCTCTGTAATGAGATCTGGTGCCCTCTTCTGGCCTGCAGTCATACATGCTGTATACATAATAAATAAATAAATCTAAAAGAGAGAGAGAGAGAGAGAAGAAAAGTAGCTGGGGCTGGAGAGATGGCTCAGAGTTTAAGAGCACTAACTGCTCTTCCAGAGGTCCTGAGTTCAATTCCCAGCACCCACATGGTGGCTCACAACCATCTGTAATGAGATCTGGTGCCCTCTTCTGTGTACATAAAAAATAAATCAATCTTTTTTTTTTTTAAAAGAAAAAGAAAAAGAAAAGCAGCTAAACAAGCCAGAAATCAGCATTCTCCTGTGGTCTCTGCTTCAGTCCCTGCCTCCAGGTTCCTGCCTTAAGTTCCTACCCTGGCTCCTCTTAATAACAGATTGTACTTTGTAAGAAGAAATCACCCCTTTCCTCCCCAGGTTGCTTTTGGTCATGATGTTTATCCCAGCAACAGAGAGCAAACGGGACAGTGCTTTTCCCTACACCTCTCTATTCCTTTCTCATTTCCTCAGAGTGCAAGATGCTCTCCCTTTCCTCTTTCCAAAATGCCTTAAAGTGGGTTTCTGTTGTTTAGGTGCTCCAAAACGCCGGACCCCTCTTCAGACCCCGCCACACTTTGTTCTTGAGTGCTCCGGCATTCTTGCGCTCAGGCACCTAGCCACTACGTCTCTTAACGCCTTCCTGTGCCAAAGGTAAGAAAGTAAGTGTAGATTGCCAATAACATGGAGGTTTTGTGAAAAATAAAGTATACCTGGCAACTCAAGTTTCTTTCTTTCTTTCTTTCTTTCTTTCTTTCTTTCTTTCTTTCTTTCTTTCTTTCTTTCTTTCTTTCTTCCTTCCTTCCTTCCTTCCTTCCTTCCTTCCTTCCTTTCTTTCTTTCTGTTTTTCTAGACAGGGTTTCTCTGTGTAGCTTTGCGCCTTTCCTGGAACTCACAGAGTTCTGGGATTAAAGGCCTGCGCCACCATCGCCCGAACTTCTCAAATTTATTATGTCTCAAACTGTCAGTGTTTACTGACACAATTAAAGAATAATTGAAAAATATGCCTGCAGACCATATAGGCATTAAATGAATCTTGTGGCCTCATGGAACAATCTCAGTCTCAGAACCTCTCTGGGATGTCTCCCCCGAGAGAAAGAGCAGCTTCACTTACTGTTTATAATAAACATGGCCGGCTCCCTGAGCACAGCTCCAAAGCAAGCTCTTCTTATGTATTGTCTGTTTGACCTTCACGCTTCTTACTGCATTGTAACGGAGTCTTTGACCCTCATTCACAAAACGGTGCTGCGCTAACTGGCTGCTTTGTAAGAAAGGTAAAATCAAGTCCCCATACTTGGATGTCAATAGCTAGCACAATCATTATAATCACTCTTCCTTGTTCATCACATGCTGAGGCCTCAAGTCACAGATGACACTGCGTTGACTCCTCAATTACAGTTGCACCTTAAGGAGGACAGAAAAACTATAGTGATCTACTGAGCTCCTCTTTGTCCTGGGTCCTGGAAGAGGTGGCAGTGGTTACCATCATCATCATTTTACAGACAAGAAAACAAGTATCTTAGAGGCTAACACTCTACATGGTTTGTTGTAGTGCAGTAAGACTCCAACCACAGTCTTCCTGGCTCTATCCCATGCTTTTAGCATGTACAGATCATGTAACCAGAATAAAAACATGGCCATTGAGACAACAACCAGCATGGCATGACAACCCCAAAGGTGCAGTAGTGGTACACACACCTTAACAATACAACAGCTCTCTAGTTGTACTTAAGACCCATTCAACGAGAGGGAAATTGTGCCTGTTTCTGGAAACCTAACCAACTACCTAGGACTAGTGAAGTCGTGGATTTTTCAGTAGACCCCACAACCAGCACTATATTAAAACCAGCATAGTCCCTAACTAGATTCTAAATATGTATCCCTATATCCACAGTTTAAGTGTAGTCCCCAGCCCTCAAGTAAAATTCTCTTTGTAACAGACAGAGACCCCTACAGAACATCACAACCAATCAAAATGCAGTTTTGGAGTTGGGGAGCCTGGTCCTGGTGGATACATATACAAAACAACTGCAGGACTTAAGGCTCAGGGAACATTGTGGAAGAGGAGGCAGAAAGATTGTAAGAGGCAGAAGACCGGGGAATTTGCTATAAGACTGTGTCTCCTAGGAATGTTAGAAGCTGCATCCAGAAAGTCTCACCCACATGACTGCCCAAACATGAGCTGAACAGGGACAATAACAACGGGCATGCCAAAGTGGATGGGGCAAGCCCATGGAGCTTCAATTGAAAGTGAGATAAATAGTCTTTCCCAGGGGAGAGCAAACCAGTTAGTTATCCAAATGGTCAGCCATGAAAATACACATACAAATAACAATATGTAGGATGAGCAGGTGTTGTATTTATAAATACATATATGCATGTAACAACAATGAAGGGGAAAAGTGGCCATAAATTTGAAAGACAGCAAGGAGTATATGGGAAGGCTTGGAGAGAAGAAAGAGAAGGGGGAAAATGATGTAATCACATTACAGTCTCAAAAGATATTTTTTCAAAAAAAAAATTAGTGGCCATAGTCACATTAGCTTGGTAAAGAATCCATCTGAGGTTTTGTTATTTGTAAATTTGGAGATTATTTTGCAGTGTTCAGTGGGAATATAACATCTAAAGCGTAAAAGAGTTAACAAAAAATTTTAAGAAAAGATTGGTCTTTATTTTCTTCAAATAGGAACACCAAATACACCCAGATATAGTAATTTTGGAGGATGTCTTAGGTTTCTATTGCTGTAATAAAATACCATGACCAAAAGCAGCTAGGGGAGGAGAGGGTTTATCTGGCTTACATATCCATATTTGATAGTCGATCAGTGAGGGATGTCAGGGCAGGAATTCGAGGCAGGAAAAGCAGAAACTGAAGCAGAAGCTGTGGACGAGTGCTCCTTACTGGCTTGCTTTCTAATACAACCCAGAACTACCTGCTCATGAATGGCATCAACCACAATGAACTGAACTCTCCCTCATCAGTCAGTAATCAAGAAAATGCCTCACAGGTTTGACTACAAGCTGATAGAGTTTTTTTTCTTAGTAGAGGCTTCTTTTCCTAAATATGTCTAGGTATATTTCAAGTTGACAAAGACCAACCAGAACAGAGGACCTGAGGAGATTTAGTATATGTGCATTTAATTGAGAACTCTGAGCTGCAGAAATGGCTCAGTGGTTAAGAATGTGTTGTGCTCTTGCAGAGGACCTGAGTCTGATTTCCAGAACTCATGTCAGATGGCTTACAACTGCCTGGGTTTGTCCTGGCTTTCATGGGCAGCTGCCAATCATAGTCACATATACATACATATAATTTAAAAAATACTTTTTTTTTTTTTTGGTTTTTCCGAGACAGGGTTTCTCTGTGTAGCTTGGCGCCTTTGCTGGATCTTGCTCAGTAGACCAGGCTGGCCTCGAACTCACAGAGATCTGCCTGCCTCTGCCTCTGAGTGCTGGGATTAAAGGCATGCACCACCACCGCCCGGCTAAAAAATACTTTTAAATGCTGAAGTAAATATAAAAATGTTGGTATTTTATCTCAGAAAACAAGAACATAGCTTAATATCCTGCCTTTTTCATCCAGTTCACAGATTACAAAATATGAATATCAGAAATTAAATGTGTTCTCCTGAACATTTTCTGGAGATGACCCTTCAGCAGGCCTATGGTTACCATTCAGTAGAAACATACACTTGTCCCTTGATTGTGACACCTTAATGACCTCTCTCATTAGAAGCTGAATTTTTGCAGGATTAGACTCTGGCTCGTTTTTCTCACAGTTTTGCTTTGTGTCAGGTAAGATTTTTTTTTCTGTCTTTCAATTTTCACTCCTTGTCTGACTTCTCCCGTTCAGAGAGAATGTAATAAAATGTTCTCCACATGCCAAGAAATATAATGGGGAGAATCCCTTCATTAAATGCAGGCCTTCATTTTGTGATTCATTATACCATTGCCTTCATCCACTTGTGCCAACTGCATTTTATGAAAGATGAAAAATTTATAAGTTAATGTAGGATGACTAGTAAATATTACAAACAGCATAGAAGCCAATAAGAGATGCAGTTCTCTTATTTAATTCTTCTTATATTTATCAGTCTAGAATTTCATGACAGCATAGAGAAAATTGAGCAATTTAAGCAAATAATGAATTACAAAGTGATAAGATAAAGCATATTCCAAAATAAAGTCATTTTATGCTTCATATACTTTGGATAGATAACTTTTGGAAGTTCAAAATAAATTAGCATTCTTAGCTTTGGATATTCATATATGAAAATATAGTGTACTAGAGGCTGGAAACTTCTTAACATTCACAAAAAGTGTTATGTCAGCAAATTTATGTTTAATTGATGATTTTGTTTTGAAAGTGCTTTGCTTTATTCTCTATTAAAAATGTGCTACGGTGGATGTCTGTCGCCTGTGTCAGGGGGCCATAGGAACCATACATGATGAAATCAGAGGGCTGTGCTGAGCTGGCCCTGTCCTTTGCTGGCCCTGGGAAAGCTGGCCCTGCCTTGCTCAACACTGCAGCAAGAGACCTGGCCCTGACTCTCATGGGAGAGCTGGCCCCCGAACTTGGGAGAGCTGGCCCCACCCCTCACCCTGGGTGAGGGAGAACTGACCCTGATGGCATGGGTATACGGAGTTGACTCTGCCCCCTCACCTGAGGAGGGTGGTTCCAGTGTCCTGTTTGGACCAGTTCAGCTACTACCCTGAGCCAGGTCTCGGGTTGGTCCATCCTAACGTCTACCCCATCTAGGACCTGCTAGAGCTCATGAAGGGACTGGTCCTGTGGAACAATACCCATGGGATCTCCATGATTCAGGGCTGCCACAGGAGATCCAGGAGGAGTTTTGATGAGGATGCAGTGATGATGGTGTACCAGAAACCAGAAATCAGACCAGTGACTCATGGCAATGAACATTTGCTAGAAAAGCTGATTGGACAAAGGGTGTACGGTGTGGCACACCGCTCCCAATGCCACCAGGATGAATGAAGAGCTGTTGGAGAGGTGGGAAATGAGAGTCAAAGAGGTTTTTGTGTCGTTGTTCTTGTTCATGTTTGTTTGCTTGCTTTGTTTTGATTTGATTTTTAAAATTTTTCTTTTGCGGGGAGGGGTGCCACAGGGGTGAGGGGAGACTATGGGGCTACTGGGAGGTGAGTGGAATTAGGGTGTATGATGTGAAATTCCCAAAGAATCAATAAAGAAATTATGTTTAAAAAAAAAAAAAACGAAAACATACTACAGGTGTGATAGTCCACGCCTTTAATCCCAGCACTTGGACAGCCAGGGTTACACAAGGAAACTCAAAACAACAAACAAACAAACAAACCAAAACCAAAACAAACCATGCAACAATGGCTGGAATGTGCTTGTTTAATTTAATCCCAGAACTGAAGCAAGAAAAATTGTTCTATTGTAAAATTCTATGATTTCCAGCCAATGATTCTTTCTCGCTATATACACAGCTACTAGATTTATTTCGTATCAGATTCCGGTGCTATGCATATACACAGTTATTAGGATTATTGTTCTTTTTGTTTTGAGCCAGTTTCATATAGCTCAGGATAGTCTCAAAGTTTCTATGTAGCCAAGGATGACCTAAATACCAATCCTCCTGCCTGTGACTCCTATGTGTCAGGATTACATTCCTGAGCCATCAGGCCTGCCTCTCAGTATTAGCTATGTTTCTGTTGCGGTGATAAGAAAAGTATAACCAAAGGAAACTTAAGAAAGACAGAATTTATTTTTGCTTATGATTCAGGATGGGTGAGTCCATCGAGGTGGGGAGACACATCAGGAGACAGGCAGAGAAACGGTTCAAACACACCTCAGTTATCCACAACAGTTTAAACTTTGAGCCCAACCCTGAGCAGTTTATTGTAAGCATTTTTAAGCACAGTACAATTTGGGGGAAAAAGAAAGTTTCCTGGTGTGACACAATCCTCTGTGCACCAGGAGGCATAATGACATAGAAACTCAACTCAAAGTCCATGTCACTTCTTCCAAGAAGATGGAGATGGAGATAGAGATAGGCTACATGCGCTATTTTAAGAGCCTGGGGGAGGATCTGGTGTGGTCTTGATCTTACACATAGTGTAGAGGTCATTTGGGATATTAACCACCTCCGGTCCTGGTTGTGGGAGCTCAGGGGAAGTGCCTAACCATGCAAGTAACCCAAAGGTCACCTAGACTATTAGCCACCTCTGGTCCTGCTTATGGCAGCTTGATTTGGTATGGCCCTACAGAGAGCACAAACCACAGGGTTGTCAATCACCTCCATTCCCAGCCTTCTGAGTGAAAAAACAAGTTCTACATCTTTCTGGTTGAAAAAGACAGTCCTGCCTGTTTAACATTCCTGATTTCCTTAGTGCTTATCTGTGAGGGCAAGGACCTTTGTGCTCCCAACAGTGGCAGGAACAGGAAATTGAGAAATCACATTTTCGACCACAAATGTGAAGCAGAGACAGCAAACTAGGAGAAGGGCAAGGTTATGAACTCTGAAAACCTGTCCCCAGTGACACATTTCCTCCATCGCTGTCTCTCTACATAGTGCCACCAACTAGAGACCAAGTGTCCATATATCCAACCCTATGGGTGACATTTCTCATTTAAATGACCATACTCTCATTTCAAGTTTTGTTGACACAACAGCAAACAGACCACAGTC
Organism: Peromyscus californicus insignis; assembly: GCF_007827085.1. NCBI lineage: Eukaryota > Metazoa > Chordata > Mammalia > Rodentia > Cricetidae > Peromyscus > Peromyscus californicus. The sequence continues at coordinate 43,585,261 of NW_026294491.1, read as the reverse complement.
TTTTTACTACCAAGATCATACATACCAAATAAATAAACATTTTAAATGTTTTGCTAATTCTTGCAATCACATTAACCAACACAAACAGAAACTCAGCAAAGGGAGAGATATTTAGGGCCTTAACACATGACTTTTAGAATATCACTTTCTGATATTCCTTGTAAAAGGCTGAAATATCATTTCTAATATATATTACATATGTATAATTATATGGTTATACACATATATTTGACTACACGTAAAAAGCCAACTGCTTTAATTATAGCAGCACTAACTAGTGTTTATATCAAACCCAAACATACTAGAGAATTCTTCACATCTCCAAAGACAGAGCTTTTTCTGAAATGTTTCAGGTTTGAAGACCAAGGAGGACAATGAGATTATTCTTTTGAATAAGAGATTTAGTAAGTCAATTCTTTCTTTCTTTCTTTTTTTTTCTTACAGTGCTGGGGATTGAAACTGAGGCTTCACACATGCTAGTACTTTAACAATGAGCTATGTCCCCAGTCATACAGTATTTATTAGAAGTTATTAATGTGATGAACAGTCAGTCAACAGCACGGCAGGGACTTTGAGGGGTGTTCAGGCCATGTGGCAAAGTGGGGATCCCCTTTTATAGGTTTCAGAGGAATGAGGGAGGTTCCCTGTCCACTGATTGATGAATGGTTCCTAATAAGCCTTGTAATCAGATTGTCACTGATTGCCAGGTGGCAGAGGAAGGGGCATGGTCTTGCCTTTTGTTTGAGCTGGATTCTAATATTTTTGTTTGTTTGTTTTGGTTTTTCGAGCCAGGGTTTCTCTGTGTAGCTTTGTACCTTTCCTGGATCTCGTTCTGTAGACCAGGCTGGCCTTGAACCCACAAAGATCCGCCTGCCTCTGCCTCCCAAGTGCTGGGATTAAAGGTGTGCACCACCACTGCCTGGCAGATTCTAATATTTTTAAGGCCTTAATCTGAGGGCACAGGAGGACAGTGATGGCAGTCCCTTGATGCAGCTGACCCCGCAGCCAACAAGGGTGCTCAGTTCTTCCTGTTGTGCTACCAGAGTCAAACTCTGTCCAATATGAGCAGTTCAAGACCCATTGAGGAGGCTGAGGGGAAAGGATCTTACATTCAAAGTCCCTACCACGCTTTGTGCTCTGCTCTCTTCCAGGGCCTCTAAAGTAGCAATTTCTCAAAGTTAGGAAGTTGGTTGATATTCTGAAATATTGATAGAAACTGATATTGGGTCCTCATCTATTTCAGGACACATACCTCAGTTAGGCAATGAGTGAAAAAGGATACGCTTGAGGCAGTGAACTAAAGATCCCTTTCAAGATCAGCACTCTCAAAGAAAACACATCCAGCCGGTTGCAGGAAACACAGCCTTTGGAATTTTAGAGTATTTCATAGGGAGATTTCCTGTAGTTCTGGGTGGTTTCTTGACAAAAATTGCCAAATCAATTTCACATACACTTGCATTGTCTACAGTGTAAGAGGCTCTGAGCATCACTACAAGTAGAAGATGTGTAAAGCCAAAGTGCCTGTTTTAGGAAATACCTATTTCCCACTGATTTCCAGAATACCCAGGCTCATTGGTAGAGTACATGTCTACTGTCCAGAAAGTACTGGGTTCAATACAGCACAGAACAATTAATTCAGTAACTACTGAAAGGAAATATTAACGATTTTAGTATAAGGCAGAAGAGGCCTCTGATGGAATCTTCTCAAGCTAAAATTTAAATTCTAAAAGCTTCATTTAGTCTGTTGACATGTGTGATTGATGGCTTAAGTCAAAAATTAAATTTCTTCTTGGATACGGTTAGAATGGAAACTATTGTTCCCTCATTATCAAGTAGTTGTTATATATTATAATACTCAAAAGGTATGAAATCCATGAAGAAACAAGAGAGGGTTCATGAGAACCAGGAATTGTTCGGCAGACATTGTTACCTCTTGGTATTGGGCCATACTTTGCCTGACTCAGAAGTCACTGTCTTTGGCAGAAGTTCTTTGAGCCCTGGGACAATAAAGTGTTCAGTACACAGCAAGAACTGAATTATAGACACTGTGAAAAGTCCCTTGGAATTGGCATCATAGAGGGACTTGAGGCTGAAGAGATGACTCAGGAGTCAAGAGCACTTACTACTCTTGCAGAAGACCCAGACTCAGTTCTAATGTCCACATCAGGATACTTGTAACTGCTTATAATCCTAGTTTTCGAGGATCCAATGTTGTCTGGCCTCTATTGGGCACCTTCATGCATTTGATACACACAAACCCATACATGCACATAAATACACATAAACAGAAATTGGAAGTATATCTTCAAAAAAAAAAGTAAAGACTCTGGAAGGTAGAGCCATTGTTGGTCTAGGCAATCCTGCTGGTTGGTGTTGGTGGCACTATTTAGGTGTTATGAATGGTCTGGTTAGGGAAACAGGAACCGTGGCACAGGATAGCTCTAGCATCCGGGAATTGTGGCCAAGCGTGTGACTTTCTCAAGAGTGGCCTAATTCTGCTGCTAGGACAGATGCATTTTTCTTAGTAGGAAACCAGGCAATTAATCTGGGATATCAATTGCTAGTGGTGATTGGTCTATTCTACTGGAACTCACTGTCCCACCAGAACTGAAACTGTGTAGGTTTGCCCTACACAGTATAGGGCAAACCAAGGAAGACATCTTTGATTTAGAAGCTAAGAAAAATCCAGGAAGCTAAATATGTAGTCAAGGTCAGGCCTTGCTTTTTCATAGCACAATAGCTATAATTGTTTGGAGCTCTATCTCCCCTACTAAACTATTAATTATTTGAGAGCAGAAAACATATGTCTCTGTATTCACAGTACCTAGGTGATGTCTTGTATTAGTATGGTGTTTTGCTATAATTGATGAACCATTATCAAATTACTATTATGAATCAAAGCCTGTAGTTTCACTTTTTTGTTTTGCACAGTTTATGGGTACTGACAAATGCATAACTTCAAGTTTTAATTATATGTCACAATAAAAAATACCCTAGAATGTATAGAAAGTTTTTCAAACCAATTCCAAGATCTCAGCATAGAGATGAGGATTCTTCCAAAATTATTTATGATTTATTTATTGCACTTCCTGTTATATTCCCAAAAAGGTTTTCATGGAACTTGGTAGATTCATTCAATATTCAAATAGATAGAGACAAAAAGGGTCAGGACAATTTTAAAGAAGAGATAAGATTATCCCTGTCAAATATCAACTTTATAATAAGTGTATTTTGATTAAATGCATGTTTTTGTTACATTAGATAGCAATCAAATAAACCATTGAAAGAAAGTGAGTTTAGGGGTTGGAGAGATGGTTGTTCAGTGATTAGGAGTATTTTCTGCTCTTCCAGAGGACCCAAGTTCAGTTCCCTACATCTGTGTTGGGTGGCTCACAACTGACTGTAACTCCAGCTCCAGGGGAACTGACACCTCTTTTAGCCTCCAAAAAACACCTGCATACATGTGGTAGACACTAACAAAGACATACATGCATGTATGCATATAAATATATAAACTACTTTTAGAATAAAGAAAGTTTATCCAGGTGCCCTGGGACAACTTGGGAAACTGAAATGGACATTCACTTGAACTCAAGAGATTGAGACCTGTATGGGCAATACACATAGCAAGACTCAAGCCCCTAGAAGGCAGGGGAGCTCTCTGTCTAAAAGACAAGCAAAGCTGAAGTCAGGCATGGTAGCATATGCCTTCATGCCAGTAATCTCAGCACTAAAGAGTTCATGGTAACCCGTAGCTATCTAAAGGAAACAAACAAACAAACACACAAGCAAAAACATCAACTTTCAAAGCAGTGAAAGGTAGGTTTTAGAAACAGATTCATATATATATACACACATATATATATATATGTGTGTATATATATATGGATTTCAATTTGTGACATAGGTATTTAAATAAGTGAGAAATAAAGGGTTATTTTGTTGTGCAAGTTCATTTTTTTTTTTTAACTTGACATATGCTATATTCATCTGGGAAGAAGAGACCTCAAATGAGACAATGTTTCCATCAGATTGCCCTGTAGGCAGGTCTGTGGGGGGCATTTTCTTTATTTATTATTGACATTGCAGGGCCATGCCCACTGTGGGTGGTGCCACCCCTGAACAGGTTGTCCTATAACAAAACAAGCTGAATAAACCTTGAAGAACAAGTCAATAAGCAGTACTTCTTCGTCAGATTGGCTTCGGCTTCAGTTCCTACTTCCAGATTCCTGCCTTCAGGTCCTGCCCTGACTTCCTTCCATGGTAGACTTCAATCTGTAAGATGAAATAAATACTTCCCTCCCTGAGTTGCTTTTGATTAGGAAACATCATGAGCCAGGCATCCACTGTCTGCATCACTCTCAGCATCACCATATTCCAGCATCCTGCTAGAATGTTTACTTTATTCAACCATTTTTCTAGTCCAAACTTCTAAAGTCTTTCACAGTCCTCCCCAAAACATGCTTCGCAGCAACATCACACACTCCAGGTACCAGCTTCTTTCTGCGTAGTTACTTTTTTGTTACTGTGATAAAATTCCATGATTAAAAGCAACTTAAGGGAGACCTTTTTTTGACTGACGATTCCAGAAGGACGGATGTCCATAATGGCGGCAAAGGCAAAGTGGCAGAAGCAGGAAGCTGAGGGATCACATCTCAACTACACAGAGGAAGCAGAGTGAACTGGAAGTGGGCTGAGACTATAAACCCAAAGTCTGCCCTCAGGAATGTACTTTCTCCGACAATTCTCCATGTTCAGAAAGTTCCGTAACTCTCTCAAACATCACTACCAACCCAAAAGGGTGAAAATGCATGAGCATATGAGAGACATTGCCTATTCAAACCCCTAGAACCTGTAACTTATTCTCAGAGAGAGGCGGGCTGAAGTGGCTTTTGCTCAGTGTTAAAGTTATTAGTAAATGCCCTTTTGTAGGTCTGCTTGTACCATCTATGCATTGATTCATAGTTCACAAATAATAAGAGTGAAATAACTAGAGAAATTAACATTCCCAGGGAATGTCCTTTGTTTTCACTATAAAATCATGATGTCTCCAACCCCCCCATATCTTAAAAGTAATACATGCTTTATTATAGAAAATGTAAAGAACGTTAGGCCATGCGCACAAATGAAGTCACTTTGTCACACAGTTTCCCAGAAATGCTTATAGTAAGATAAAGCAAAAACCATCATATTGAAGTTGGACAAGTCAACCCAACAGAAAGAAAAGAGTCCCAAGAGCAGGCACAAGAATCAAAGGCCCACTTGTTCTCACAGTCAGAAGTCCCATAAAATAATAAGCTAAAAGCTATAATAGTAGTAGTGTAGACACATGTAGGTTCTGTGCTTGCTTCTTCAGTCTCTGTGAGTTTACATGTATCTTGCTTAGTTGATTCAGAGGGCCTTGTTCTCCTCCATCCCCTCTGGCTCTCACACTTTATCTGCCTTCTTTTCCTCAGGGTTCCTTGAGCTCTGAGGGTAGGGAATTGATGGAAACATCCTATTTAGATCCTCTCTCCAACATAATGTCTGGCTGTGGATCTCTGCATCTGTTCCCATCTGCTGCTGAAAGAAGTTTCTCTGATAATGACTGAATAAGGCACTGATCTATAAGTATAGCAGACGATCATTAAGAGTCATTTTATTGGTACATCTTTTAGACCAATAGTGTTTGGTTCTACCCTAGGTCTTTGGGCTATTTAGTATCTAGTTCACGATTACCCAAGCAATGTTGGGTATGGGTTCCATCTTATGAAGTGGGACTTAAGTCAAGTCAGGCATTGATTGGTACTCCCACAAGTTCTGTAGCACCATTGTCCTAGCATATTTTGCAGGCAGGACAGATTGTGGGTCAAAGATTTTATGGCTGGGTTGGTGTTTATGTTTCTCTTTTGGGAGCCTGCAGAGAATCTTCCTGAACCAGACAGTATAACATAGAGATAAAAATCTCCATGTAGGCTGACCGTGAACTTCAACTGCCACCTGCTGCTCCTCTGACGTGGCCACACCAGCAAATCTTAAAGTATGAACTAGATTAAAGAAGAAAAATCATAGCTAGCCAGTGCCCTTCCCTATGATTTTGAATTAGTTTAATGTTTGGTACATCCTAAGCAGCCCCTACCCCTGTCCTGACTAATTTTATGTCAACTTGACACAAACTAGAGTTATTGGAAAGGAAGGAGCCTCAATTGAGAAAATGCCTCTATGAGATCCAGCTGTAAGACATTTTCTTAATTAGTGATCAATGGGGGAGGGCCCAGCCCATTGTGGGTGTTGCCATCCCTGGGCTGGTGATCCTGGGTTCTATAAGAAAGCAGGCTGAGCAATCCACGAGGAGCAAGTTGGTAAGCAGCACCCCTCCATGGCCTTTGTATAAGCTCCTGCCTCCAGGTTCCAGTCCTGTTTGAGTTCCTGTCCTGACTGCTTTTGATGAGGCATTGTTATATGGAACTGTGAGTGAAATATAACATTTTTTTTGTTTCCTCCCCAAATTATTTTGTTCATGGAGTTTCATCATAGCAATAGTAATCCAAACTAAGACATCCTCCATCACTTTTCTAAAAGAAATAAATGAGTAATTTGCTTTTTAAATCTATCACAGCATTCTGATACTGATTATTTTATTTAAAATTATGTTATTATTCACTGTACACTTGGCATACTTTGAATAATTAACTAATATTTTAAGGATCTGGATTGATATTTTCTTTCCAAGACAGAAATTGAAGAAGGAATTTCAAATAATTAAGGAATAAAGTAGCTCAGGACCCCCCATTTCTCATGGTGCTACACTTCTGTAGATCACAAAGAGAACTACCTGACTTGGTAAACAGATCATAGTTTGGACTGAATTCCAATGACCAGAGAAACTCAGCAGATGTCAAGGAAACCAAGATTAGATAAGAGGTGACCTGAGAACACCCATTTGTTTGGAAAATGTGACCTTGCATATTCATTCATTCATTCATTCATTCATATTTATGCATATATATATATATATATATATATATATATATATATATATATATATATATGTACATATGAGTGTGTGTCTACGTGAATGCAGATGTATGCTTGCTATGCATGTGTGTGGCGGCCAGAGAACTACTTCACGTATTGGTCTTCACCATCCACGTTATTTGAGAGTTTCTTGTTCACTGCTCCATACTCTGCCCTGTAAGAGTCTGGAGACTCTCCTCAATTTGTCCTTAGTTTTCGGTTCTAAATGAGGAAGGGAAGATGAGAGTCAAACTCACAGCCAGCCTCCGCAGCCCGGCTGTACCGGTGGTACCACGACACAGTGTTCTCTACCACTGGGGCCAGAAATGAAGTGGGATAATGTGTCCTGCTGCCAAGAATCTCCTGTGAGTTATTTAGTGCTGGCCAAGATAAAATTTCTTTAGCATCCTGCAGGTAAATAACCCTAATTTTGCTGATCCAAAACATGAGAGGCCCTTGAGATTCTCTTTAGGGCACTGGGGAAGGCACACTCATTCCTGTAAAGCACCAGGAATTTAAGACTATTCTAGAATGAGAACCCCTGAAGTCAAAGTGTGTCTTAGTCTCCCCATGGGTGTATCTCTTTAACTTCATCAGTGCCTCAGTACAGAGCAATAGTTAGTAACAATTTGTGGTGTGAACATAGGTTTTTGTCTCAAAGAGTTTGCCATAGTTTATCAGCTCATGTGTGATACACTGTGAAACCAGTCCAGGTATGGGGCTAGGTTCAATGATGAGAGAGAAAGACCATGAGTGTGGATAGACTCTATCCAGGAACATGGACATGTGTGCATGTCTCCTGCATATGAAACAGCTGTTAGCTCCAAATTGCCTACTCTGGGAAGACACTCAAGCCATACAGCCATGTCTGCTCTGGGGACTGCAAATTGAACTACCCCAGAGGCCAGGTAGGGTTTAAACGTCACTGTACAGGATGGACAAGCAGGAGCGGTGACAAATTGAAGACCCAGGTTCCACCAAAAGCAGAGAAGGACTGCCCATCCCCTGTTACAGGGGTATACAGAAATGTAGGTTCAGACCTGCCAGATGTTCAGTTTGCTGTTTTTCAAAGAAGTAAAAGAATTAGAGCGAACACAATGATAATCCTTCATTATAGAAATGCAACAATTGACTTTAAAAGGTAAAGCAACAGCGTGCTGAGCAAGTAAAGCACGACTGTGGACAAGACATAGACACTCTGGCTTAGATACACAAATTTGTGTGTAAATTTCGTTGTTTTAACTTAGCAAGTGGTTATGTCAAAAATCCCGTCAGATTCAGTCAAGCAAATTACAAGAGTTCTAAATGACTGAAAAGAAACTGACGAGAGTCAGGTTTTAAAAGTATCTTTTCTGAGCTGGGTGGTGGTGATAACATCTAACATCTGTTAAAATGTTTATTGACAGAGTCTGGCAGTGGTGGCGCACGCGTTTAATCCCAGCTCTCAGGAGGCAGAGGCAGGCGGATCTCTGTAATTTTGAGGTCAGCCTGGTCTACAGAGTGAGTTCCAGGACAAAACTACAAAGAGAAACCCTGTACAATGAACAAGTGGCACAAGAGAAATTGTAGTCTTTTTTTTTTTTCTTTGCTGTTACCAATTTTTATTATTTCACATGGCTGTATGTGGTATTCTTACACAGCACTGAGAGGAAGGTAAGCTTGGGTCTTAGGGGTTCTGTTGCTGTGAAGAGACACGATGACCACGGCAACTCTTTATTTTTTTAAAGAAATTTTCTACTCACCCTACATACCACCCACAGATCCCACCTCCTCCCACCCCCCAGCCCTCCCTCCCAAGCCACCCCCCCCATCCCCACATCCTCCAAATCAAGGTCTCCCATGGGGAGTCAGCACAGCCTGGCACACCAAGCTGAGGCAGGTCCAAGTCCCTCCCTGCCGCAACTTTTTTTTTTTAAAGGTAGAACAAGGTACCTCCTGAAGCCAGTTGGAGATGCCTAAATCATCCCCAGCTGCCACAACCCTTGTTCCCACCACTGTAATTGCGCTGGGGACCTCACACAGCACCATTTAGCTAAGCCCCTCAAATTCCTGACTCTCAGAAACATGAGAGATGACAATGGGTATAATTGTAACCTAAGTCTGGGAGTGTTTTTCTGTTAAGTATCCACAATGAGAAACTGGAATGTACGAAAAGGAGAAAGGATCAGTTGCCAGGTGCCAGACTACCAGGTTCTGTTACGATAGAACTAAGTAGAATGTCCTCTCTCCTTTCCATCATCATTATTCCTGGCAAATTCATGTTCCTTCCAGGGGACACACTTGAGTAATCTGCAACAACCGAGCCTTATCACCCCCTATAAAATGCTGACGCTGGGGAAGGGTAACCAATATTTCACATGTGTTTATTCTAGCCATTGTTCTTCTCACGACACATCTATGTCCGTATGGCCCAGGCAACTCTTCCCACAGTGTTGTTTTACTAACATTATTGATTCATGGTGTTTCCCTTTTGATATAAATTGTAATGTGTGCATTTATCAAAACACTATACACTTCACTCGGGTTTGGTTTTTATTTCTTTTTACATGTACTGCAGAATTAAGCAGAAGTATGTTTAGCTGTGTGGTCTGTGCATTATTTGGTCCAGGACCAAATGTATTATATATCTTTGTTTTTGTTATTTAATTTTTTTATATCCCGTTGTTTCAGATTTTTTAAATCCTGAAATAATTACTGACTTTAAAGGAGGGTAGGAAGCAGGAATCTTTCTTTTTTTTTTTTTTTGATTTTTTTTTCCAGACTTGAGGACCAAACCCAGGGCCTTGTGCTTGCTAGGCAAGCGCTCTACCACTGAGCTAAATCCTCGACCCCTTTTTTAAAATTTTGTTTTGAGCTGAGGATCGAACCCAGGGCCTTGTGCTTGCTAGGCAAGCGCTCTACAACTGAGCTAAATCCCCAATCCCGAATCTTGCAGAAAGAAGGTGTGGTGGTTTGAAAGAAAATGATCCTCAAAGGGAGTGGCACTATTAGGAGGTGTGGCTTTGTTGGAGTGGGTATGGCCTTGTTGGGGGAAGTGTGTCATTGTGGGGATAGGCTTTGAACTCTCACGTGTTCAAGGCTTGCCCAGTGTCTAAGACCACGAAATGTTGCCTGCACATCAAGATGTAAAATTCTCTGTTCCTCCAGTGCTATGTCTGCCTGCATGATGCCATGTCCCACCATGATGATAATGGACAGAACCTCTGAAATTGTAAGCCACCCCATTAACTGTTTTCCTTTGTAAGTGTTGTCATGGGCTGGAGAGATGGCTCAGCAGTTAAGATCACTGGCTGTTCACCCAGAGATTCTGAGTTCAATTCCCCGCAACCACAAGGTGGCTCACAATAATGAGATCTAGTGCCCTCTTCTGACATAAAAGTGTACATGCAAGCCGGGCGGTGGTGGCACATGCCTTTAATCCCAGCACTCGGGAGGCAGAGCCAGGCGGATCTCTGTGAGTTCGAGGCCAGCCTGGGCTACCAAGTGAGTTCCAGGAAAGGCGCAAAGCTACACAGAGAAACCCTGTCTCGAAAAACCAAAAAAAAAAAAAAAAAAAAAGTGTACATGCAGATAGAGCACTCACATAAAATAAATAAATATTACAAAAAAAAAAAAAAAGAAAGAAAAAGAGTTGTCATGGTCATGGTATCTCTTCACAACAATAGAAACCCTAAGACAGAGGGGGAAAAATCTTTCACACATACAACCCACAGAAAATTATTTTTTAAATTAAAAAATATTGACCTTGAAGTATCCAACTGAAGTACAAAAAAATTAAAACATTAGTGTTTTAGTTTTACTTCTGTTGTAATTAAAATTCCCTGACGAAAAGGATCTTTGGGAGGAAAGGGTTTATTTGGCTTGCAATTCCAGGTCACAGGCTATTATTGAAGAAAGTCAAGGCAAATCTATTCCTCATAGGATTGTCTCCAAACAAGGAGCTCACCTTACAAACCAAAAAAGTCCACCTGGGACTACGGAGGATGTTGCTTGCTACAGGGCTTGCAGTCTGTTCTATACTAAGCTAGATCTGTACACAGCGCAGGACCACCTGCCTGGGATAATGCTGCCAACAGTGGGCGGGGCCTCCTACCCACATCAATTAACAGTCAAGATAATCTCCCACAGACACTCCTGCAGGCACATTTTTACCCAGGCAACTCCTCAATTAAGGCTTTCTTCTTAGATGGTGTTTGACTGTGCCAAATTGGCAGCTAAAGCCAACCAGAGCAATTAGTTTAGGAAATATTTGTGCAGAGGCTGGAGAGATGGCTCATCTGTTAAGAGGACTGGCTCTTCTTCCGGAGGACCAGGGTTCAATTCCCAGCACTCACATGGCTGCTTACAATTATCTGTAGCTCCAGTTCCAGGGGATCTGATACCTTTATGCCAATGCACATAAAATAAAGTTAAATAAATTATTTTAAAAAATTTATGCAATCAGTAACTGGGTAAATTCCCAGAAAGTATTTGTCTGTCTATTAACGATCAATTATAATAGGTTGGGGTTATAGCTTGGTGATAGACCACTTACCTACCATGTATAGGGTCTTGAGTCAAATCCCTTGGGTCAGAAAGAGCGAGACAGAGACAGAGAAGGATGGAGGTTAGGGGAGAGAGAGAGAGAGAGAGAGAGAGAGAGAGAGAGAGAGAGAGAGAGAGAGAGAGAGAGATTGAGATTCATTTGATTAAAAAGAATGGTTTAAAGGAGTAGTTTGTATAAAATGGAAGCAAACTTTATTAAAAATCAGTAGTACACACCTTTAATCCCAGCACCTGAGATGCAGAGGCAGAGTTTGAGACCAGCCTATATCTACATAGGGAGTACCAGGACAACCATGGCTGCATGGTAAGACCCTGTCCCAAACAAAACAAAACAAAACAACAAATAAAAAAATTCCAAGAAAAGAGAAGAAAGAAAAATAAAAAAACAAAATCAGGTAGGGCAATGTGGTGCATACCTTTAATCTCAGGACTGTAATAGTAGACAGGCAGAACTCTGTGAGTTTGAGAGCAATTTTGCCTACAAAGTTTCAGGCTAGCAAGGGCTACACAGTGAGGCAAAACAACAACAGCAATAATAAATAGAATAAACATTAAATAAAAATCAGTAGTATGTTTAGCATCAAGTGTCTGGAACAGAGTACCCAAATGTCTTTATTGTCTTTGGGCTCTCTCCTTTTTTTTCTTCTTATTAATCTTAATCCCACCAATTGAGAATAAGACAACTACCACAATTTAAAGGCAAATTTGAAGCAAGCTTTAATTAAATATTGGCCTGGTAGATGGGCTCTGAGGAGGTCTATAACCAGGTTCCCGGAAAATGGCCCTGAGCAGCTTAAGAAGACCCATAATTCATGGTCTTTCCCATCGGGTCCAATCAGGGGCAACTGTACATCCTGACTTATTTCCTGCCTATATACCTCCCGCCCATATGTGATCAAGCACATCCAGTGCAGATGGGTCAAACAAACTTGTTTAGGGGAGTGAAAACATGTGGCTTGTTGTCTCCCATAAACAATAGGCTCTGTTCATTGTCCTTGGTCAAGGGGCTTGCAGATCAGAGGCATTTTTGTTTCATGGATATTAGGATTCTGCTCTCACTTTCTGGGTCTAATGTCTTACATCATCAGTGGGGCGCGGGCGACTGTGTACTGCCAGGTGGTCACACAATCTCCACCTTAAAAAGCTGCACATGGACCCCCACGCTCTCTCTCTCTCTCTGTGCTTGTCTTCCTGTGTTTCCTCTCTCTGTTCCTGCTCAGTTCCCTCCACCAGGTCTGGCTCCTCCCCCCACCCCTTTCCCTCCATTAAAGCTCTAAAAACTAATGTTGGGTTCTGCTGTGGCCGTGACTCTTCCCACGACCCACCAGCACCGTTCCATCCTTTCAACAGATCTCTTAGGCATGGTAATTAAAACTTAAACTATAACTTTCTCTCTCATACTATGGCCTACTTCTTTTGACTTGCGGATTAATACAACCATACCTGAGTTGGACTATTTCAAGGCTAAAAAGATACCGTTATTAGCTATTGTGTTCACATTATCTCTAGAGAGTAAGGGACTCTTCCCTGATAGTTAAGTTTACAAAAACCTAACAATGAAAGGTCTCAGATGGGGGCTCAAGAGGGCCACTGAAACAAATTGCTGGGGGCATATGAAGTTTACTAGAAGAGTTATTAATGCCATGGACAGATGGACAGACAGACAACAGCATGGTGAGAACTCCGAGGAGCATTCAGACCCCAGCATCTGAGGCAGCATCGCGGAGGGCTCTAATGAGAGACTTCAGATCCTATCTGGACAAATGAGACTCTTTTATTATACCTTTCTTAGGGTGGGGGGAGTTTCCCCTCACAAACCTGAGCCATGCTCTGATTCCCAGAGAGGAGGCTGGGAAGCGGAGGCAGGACATCCGGCCACTGACACCCACTTCTGAAACAAACTCCCTTTCCAGATGAGAGATTCTGGTACCTGGAAGTCTGTCAACTAAGAATGTACAAACAGCGCCCCAGTGGGTGCCTGCCAGCCAGTACCTGTGAAAAGGAAAAGGCTGATGCCTATGCTGTGGCCTACCTATCAGCTGGATTCCCACATTACATTCACACAAACAAAAATCCACGAACAACAACAAAACTTCTCTCGTGAAGTCATGACCAAGCCTTCGCTTTACTTCCACATACTTGACTTGTTTTTCTTTTAGGGTACTTCTCATCCTTCCCTGTCTTGTTTCCTAGGGAACTCATCTCTCCTTTTAGACTCTAAATTCTACCAGGGTGGTAACTACGAGCAGGTCTTCCTTTCGTTATCATCATTCTATTGTACCGTCACCTATTTCGGTCACAGCAGTAAAGTGCTGGGATTAAAGGCGTGCGCCGCCGCCGCCGCCGCCGCCGCCGCCGCCGCCGCCGCCGCCACCATCAGAGTACCTTTAAAGAATGCTTCCTTTCTTTTTAAAACTCTTGGCTTCTCTTTTATTATTCTAAACTTTTTCATTGTGTAATACTCATTTTGCACGGTACTCTGTTGCACAAGGACTTTCGAACACAAATACATAATGTACGTTGAGCCTGTTTCCCCATACCCACTACCTTCCTTTTTCTCCTTCACCCTCTTAGTTCCCTCTTGGTCTTTTACACAGCGAGGCTTTTACTTTCATTTTGTATATGCAAGCATAATTTTATGTATATTTCTGAGAATGTCTTATTCGATTCAACATGATTTTCTCCAAATGACATAGCTTCATTCTTCTTTATGGCTGAACGATGTCTGTTGTGTACACATGCCGTATTTTATCATTCCTATGTGGTTGCTAGGTTGGTTCCATAACTTGGGATCACGAATAGCGCTGCAGTAAACATGGATGTATGTGAAGTATCTCTGTGATGTGTTGCCTTGGAGTCCGTTGAACGAAAGAGGAATTTGCATGGATCTGAGTGAGTGAAACGGGAGACGTTGCACTCAAAGGTCACTGACTGCCGTGAAGGTGGGTGAAGGACAGAGGTGGAGATGCCCGGAATCCCAACACTTGTCCTTTTGCTAATTTGTTCCGAGTTTTGCCTCTCTTGCCACCTGCTGGTCTCCTCATCAATAGCAATCCCTGAGTCATCTCACCCAGTGACTAAGCTCAGGAACACCTCACTCGAAGACAGCCATTTCCCCCGGGGGACAAAGTCAGGAGACCACTACAGGAACGCGTTCTTTGTAATTCTGCTTTGGCCACTGTCGCTCTTGCTGTTCTTTGATTTCCCTATGAGCTGCAGTTTGTCTTCCCACACAGGCCTTTGAGGTGGACTGCGGAATGCCTATTTCTCTGGTCCTCTATCTTCTTCCAGACCTTCAGTTCTGCACCAATATTCATATGTGTGTGAGAGCTAATTGCTACAGCAAGTCCTCTCAGTGTATTCACAGAAGGCTTTCTTCTCCTAATGGAACTTTCCAGTCTGCGTTCTGCCATTTCGATTGCATAAGCTGTGTCCTCCCGGTAGTTACAAAATGGCTACCACCCAGCGATTGCCTATTTAGCTAACCTCAAATTCCTTCTCCTAAAATCTTCTCTTACTTTAAGAAGGGAAAATTTTTACCGAAGACTCTACAAAATCCCTTGTTTCATCAGTCAAATCAGAGCCATGCATTCTCCCTGGACAACTCATAGAGGGGCTTAATGGCCATGACTGGTTTAGACCTGTGTTTCTTCCTCCTGTCTGTACATCACTGTAACCTGGAATGTCTTTTGCTTTGGGTGATGTTGCTGCTGCTGCTGTGTTTGAGGCAAGGTCTTGCTACGTAGTCTGAGGCGAGGCCACAGACTCTGGAGTGCTGTGACGATAGTTTTGTATCCCCATGCCCAGCTGAGGAAGTTTTAAAAACACATTTTTACTTAGTTCATAACTCACTGAAACAGCAATTGCATTGTTGTGGGGTGGTATGTTGTCATTAGTGCTTGTCAGCTTCTGTCACAGATGCTGGGGTGCCACAGGAGCTCAGATTCATTGCTTTGATCAGACACAACTCATTCTCTGAAGCGTTTTCACAGTTTAACTGACAAAATCTTTTTTTTTTAAACAAGGAGGAAGAGATGGGTGGAAAGATAAGGTTTATCCGTCCAGATGATCTCATCTGAGGATGATCTGCAGAACTGATAGAATTATGACTCAAGTCTCCCCTTGCTTGAGTCATAGGAAATTATTGAGGACCAGCAGATTCCACACAAGTTCTTTGATTGATTCCTCTAGGAAAGTCACTAGACTGCTGGTCTATCCTAGACTTTCCTGAATGAGCTATGACATCACACAGCGCCAGAATCAAGAAGTAACTTTTTTGTGTGGGTATGGTGGCACATGCTTATGTTCCCATCACTGGGAAGATAAGGTAGGAAGGTCCCAAGTTGAAGTTTAGCTTGAGCAACTCAATGAGACCCTGTCTCAGAGTAAAAAATCAAATACGGAAACGACTCTTAATGACATTCTGCTACACTCACAGATCACTGTGTTGTTCAGCCATCATCAGAGAAGCTTCCTCCTACAGCAGCAGATGGGAACAAATACAGAGACCCACAGCCAGATATTACAAAGAAAGTGAGAGACCTTGGAACACTCAGCCCTAAATAGAATGTCTCCATCAAATCCCTCCCCTCAGGGCTCAGGAAACCCCCCGAAGAAGAGGAGGTAGAAAGAGTGTAAGAGCCAGAGGGAAAGGAGGCCACCAGGAGAACAAGGTTCTCTTTGTCAGCGAAGCAAAGCTCATATGAACTCACAGAGACTGAAGCAGCATGCACAGGGCCTGCATGGGTCTGCACCAGATCTCTTGGTATGTGTTGTGGCTTCCAGGTTAGTGTTTTCATGGGGTTCCTGAGAGAGTGAATGAGTGGGTCTCTGATCCTTGTGCCTTCTCTTGGGCTCTTTTCCTTCTGTTGGATTGTCTTGTCCAACTCCAAAGTGAAAGTTTTTGTTGCATCTTATTTTATTTTATTATATTTTTAAAAGTGAATGAATGAATGAATAAAAACATAACCACTAAGGATAAGGAAAAGGTTAACAACTGTCATTTATACCTGTTGGGGGAGAGAAAATCAATTTTCTCCAAGAGAGTGACACTGGGTATGCCAGCCACTTCAGGACAGGTCTCATGTTCAGCAGGGATTGACCCACATACAATGGACTCCACATAAACCTGATAAATTTGTTGAGACATTCCTTAAAAAGACTTTAGTTTCTGAACTGGCTTCCATTCTGGAATTGAATAAAAAAATCATGAGCACCTACCTATAGTGGCTACCTACATGTGCCAAGCAATATCCATTTCATTTCTAGGGACCCCATGATCCATTAGCTAACATCAGAGGTCCTCAGGCAAAACACTCAAATTACCATTTCACTTAAGAGGCTTAGTGTAGTAATTTTATGTGTGATCTCCGACAATTTCACACTTGTGACTAACCTTAACACTGAAAGTCCCCGTCATCTCTCTGGATATGAACATTCTACTTTGGTATCCTGAGCTAATTTTGTTTTATACAGGTGACACTCATGATAGACAACATAATGTTTTGGTTATTCCCTCTTAACCGGTTTCTTAATGGCGAGGGAAATGGCAAATCCTCAGTACAGAAGCTGTGGTTTGGAGTGCACTCATTGTGGGATGGCTTTCCCTGGGGAAATGTACTTCTTCCTTATAGAGGATCAAACCAAAGTACCATTCCACCAAGTCTAACTTGAAGAACCGATGAGTTTATTGAGCTTGTTTACAGAGTGTAGGTGACTTCTATGGTCATGGGTGACCCCAAAGTAGCCACACCACCAAAAAATTCTTATCCTAGAATAGAACAGAATCTCCATAGCTTCATAGATGGGATGAATTGCAAATCAAATAATTTTCTACAGTATATTTACTCTAGAACCCCCTGAGATCAGTGTCACATGCAGAATTACAACCTTGCAGCTGGGAATTGCAGGAGAGAGTGGGTGAAATCTCAGGCAAGGGTCCAGTGACCCTCTGCCAACCCTCCTTCTATGAGGGACCATCAATAGCTCTGGTTTCTAGTCATCTCTTGTGTTGGAGACCAGCTCCCACTTTTACTCTAGGGACTCTTGAGGAGGGAGACGTGAGAAATATTTAGATAGAAATATAGACGGGGAGAGAGAGAGAGAAACACAGGATAGCTCAGGAGGGCCTGGATCCTTATCTTCTGGCCCCTCTATCTCTTCTAAAGGGCTATTTAGCCGGGTGGTGTTGGCACACGCCTTTAATTCCAGCGCACGCCTTTAATCCCAGCACTGGGGAGGCAGAGGCAGGCTGATCTCTGTGAGTTCAAGGCCAGCCTGGGCTAGAGTGAGTTCCAGGACAGGCACAAATAACAACAAAAAAGTTAAGTCCGAGAAGCTGCTTTAATTGTGTCAAGCAGTGTTAGTAGAACTAAGCCACCATAGGCTTTTTCCTCTACTGGTGTGAAATAGAATTAGAGGGCAGAGTCATTTTTCAAGTTGTTAGTGAGTTCTAGATCCTTTATATATTAGGTCCAGGTTTAATTACCTAAAAGCCTCAGGTGGACTGAGAAGCTATAGAAAGTAAAGTTGACTTGACTGATAACTGTCAGAATTCTGCCTTACTGCAGTTTCATGACCATACATGCCCAGTTCAGGAGTTAAGCAAAGGGTCTTGCATCTTATGTCATCAGTGTGCACTGATGATCATGTACACGCTGCATGGTCACACAATCTTCACATGTGTGGCGTGGCTCTGTAAGCCCATCTGTGCCTTAAAGAGCCGTGACTCAGACCCCACCCTCTGTCTCTCTCTGTTCTGCTCTGTCTCTCCCCACCATCTTTCCCTCTCACCACACATGCTCCTTTCCCAGGTTCTTCTTCCCACCCCTCTTCTTCCTAATAAAGCTCTAAAATGAATACTGGGTTCTGTCATGACCAGTGCCACCACCAGCGCTGTTTATCATTCATTTCAATAACACCTGTGGGAGCTTCTGATCACATGATCATATACTAAACCTACTGGTATCCACCACTTCCAGACTGCAGGGGAACCGACCCATAAACTCTTCTGTCCCTGAGATTCCCCCTTTTCTAGTCTATGAAATCTCAAGGCCCCCAGGCCTTGTGCACAGTCTCACTTCCACAGAGAGACTGCAGTTCTTCAGTTGTTGTGATGAAAGAACAATTCTGCTTCTGGACATCGCCTCCATCGATCCCTACTTAACACCAGGAAGAATCTGGTTTGTAAGTGCAATCAGCCAAACAACTCAAGGCCAGTGCTCAACTTCCAGATGTTCATAAGAATTTTCTCTTTGAGATGTGCTTTTGTGAAGAGTTTGAATACCTGGATGTGCCAGTGAGGCATGTCAAATTCACCTGGATTTATTTTAATGCATAGTATAGCAAGCATAACTACGTTTATCATTTCATTAATGTCTACATGTTGGCTTGAAGTCTGTGTTTTAATGGAATTCTGCTGACAGCTACCCATAAAAATCATTTGAATATATGTGCATTTTTAGCAAGGGCAGATCAGTGTTTCTTTTGCATACCAAAACATTTTTTTGGGAGAGGTTGTTTTGGTTTAGATAACACTATGTTACACCCAGCAGTTACAAGTTGACCTTGTACTGTTAATCCTACAATTGCAAGGTTTAAATGTAACCTTACGTCCTCAGTGCCCAACACCTGGGATGTAATTGTTCATGCAATGAGGTCTATTGATTCATTATGAATTATGGATTCCAGCCCAGTAAGAAACTAAATCATTCTTTGGAGCTGGAACCACAACCCTCCTTTTGACCTTAGCTGTAACTAGCCAGACTCTACTTTCTAGAGGAAAGTGATTCCTCTGGGCTGGAGATGTAGGTCAGTGGGTGGAGTGCTTATCTAGATACATGAGGCCCTGGGTACATCTCCAGCACCACATGCCTACAATTCCAGAATATGGGAGTGGAGGCAGGAGGATCAGAAGTTGAAAGTCCTATTCAGTTACGTAGGGAGTTTGAGGTCAGCCAGGGCTACAGCTTGTCTCAAAAACACCACCACCGGAAGGAAAAAGAGAATGCTTCTCCCAAGATGTATCTGTCCTCGTTTGCTTTGGTGCTGTGACAAATGATCAGAAAAAGCAATTTGAGCTGGGCGGTGGTGGTACACGCCTTTTATCCCAGCAGAGGCAGGCTGATTTCTGAGTTCAAGGTCTCTGGTCTACAAAGCGATTTCTGAGATCTCCAGTTTACAAAGCAAATTCCAGGAAAGCTAGGGCTGTTACACAGAAACTGTCTCAAAAAGTCAAAAGAAAAAGAAAACCCACTTGAGGGAAGAAAGGCCTCACTAAGAAAGTCAAAGCCCACCTGCCCAGGGGCAATAGGGCCCACAGTAGGCTGGTCCCTTTCACATCAATTAGCAGCCAAGAAAATACCTCACAGATATGACCACAAGTCCATCTGATTCTTACAATTCTTTTCAGTTGGAGGGTCTCTCAAGTTGATAATCAAGATTGGCTTTTATAATACTGAATTTAAAAAGTGAACAAACTTGACATTTAATGTCCATTAAATTCTAGCACACACAATACAAGTGTTACATACAAAAAAAACTGACAAGTAAAACCAGAACAGAACCAAGAATTTTACAGGGACAGGGCTGTTTTTGAATCACCTCAAGTTCTTTATGATTGCATTCAAATTAAGGGAAATGTCTGTCTACAGAGTTCTCCAAGAACTCTTGCAAAGACAAGAAGTATTTAAGTGTTGAAACTTGACACATTTATCAGGACACATTTGTAAACATTTAGCTAAGTCTTTAGTACAAGGTGATACCTCCTATGACTTAGACATTATTCTCCCTATTTGCATTCCTGGACTTTCAAACCATCTTGTAATAAATGTGAAGAAAAATTAAGTGCAAAAATAAGTAAAGCATGATCTTACCACTTTGGAGACAGAAATCAGTAAATATTTTCCTGTGACTTAAAAACTGTCAATCTTGCCTGTTTCTGGACTTTTAGCCTATAACAAATAAATATATTGTAGCATATATAAAGTGTTTTTTTATCTTATTTTGAAAGTATTACACAGGGGCTGGAGAGATGGCTCAGAGGTTAAGAGCATTAACTGCTCTTCTAGAGTTCCTGAGTTCAATTCCCAGCAACCACATGGTGGCTCATAAAAGTGTTACATAGTTGTCTAAAAAGTATTTTAAAGCTGACACTAATGCACCTATATTCCATTATATTGTATTAAAGACTTAGAAAAATGTTTGTGTCCCAATGAAATGTGTCAAGGATGCACCTGTCTTGTTATAGAGTGACCAGTAATTTAAATTTTTACCAAGATTTTAGAGACTTTTATTTGAAGAGATGACTTATTTAAAAATCCAAAGTGTCAGCCATCAGATATTTCTCTATGGTTATGTCTCAGAGTGATATCACCTTGCATATGTTGACATGTTATTACTTTTTATAAGAAAAACAATCAAGTTAAAAATTCTAAGCCCTAATCACTCCAGTAAGATAATCTTTTAAACCCAGAGCTGGCTTGATGGAATGGAGGTTTGGTCCCTGGCATTCAGAAAATGGCTTATCCAGTGACTGAGTTGTCAGCCGTGAGGTCTGAGGTTCTGAAAGGCAGTGACTACTGTTGCTTTAGGATCCCTGGCTCTGTGGACCATATTGGTGGGGAGGGGTGGGTGGGAGGCGCAGACAATAAATTGCAGCTTGGGACTTAAGACTTTCTTAATCTGTGAATATTTTGCTGGGTTACACTGGAGACAGTACTGAGAATTGTTCCATTGGATTAAGACTTCAATTTTTCTTTAATGAATAGTAGAATCAGATTGCCCATTCCAAAGTCTTTTCTCTGATCATGCAGAACAAATGTACATCTTACGATGGTGGGGGAAAAAAGGGAGTTTGCAAATAAACTTCACAATACTTAAAGTGTTGAAACTACTAGTGAGTCAGGCAGGTTATCGTGGGTACAGATGATCATCATGCTCCATCAGGCTGGATTCCTTTCTTCCGTTCCTGACTCCCTCCCTCCACGTTCTTTAGTTGTTCGTGTTTTTTGAGACAGGGTCTCATGTGGTACAGGTTGCAACTCTGGCGAATCACATGTATGCATTTACATAAGCTGCATGGCTTGGTATACAGCTATGGAGCTCTGCCTGTCACCGATAAAGAGTGCACCACTCTGCTCAGCTTCAGTATTAGTTACTTAACTGGAGGCTCATATCCTGTACATAGAGTTGCAACAAATCCATTATCAAGCCCTTATATAAAATTGAACTATGAAAAGCACTTGACAGTCAATTACTAAGTGGCAGCTATCAACAGTTATATTACGCATTATCTGGTTAATACGGCAGTATGTATCTAATTATACCCATCAGTTCTATTCTTAACGCATAAACTTGCTTAATCTGTTAGAAATGAACATAATTTAGTTTACTTTCAATACCATTTAGTGTAGTTACCCAAAAGGTAATGTAGAAACATTGTCAGATTACTTAAAGCAGTCTTTAATTTTCAATTCAGGTTTTAAGGAGACACATACACATATTCAAGGAATCAAGAATGTGGAGCATAAACGTGTACAGTAGATACTACTTTGTGTATTTTAGCCTTTCGTTTACAAATTAAAAGTCACTTCCATTTGAAGCATTTTTACCAATAAGATTTCCTGAAACTTCAACACAAAAAAATTATGTTAGTGGTAAGGGATGGGATAATTGTTGACTAGAATCTGGCAACATTATATTTTACATCCTTTGCAGTACTCAATGTTGGAGTAGCTATTAGCCAGATAAATGGAACAAAACAGACCCTGAGACTGAGATTACAGCTAGGCTATGGAACCAGTTAAGTCATATCATACTAGGACTTGATCACATGCTATGGCAAGCAGTGTCTGAGTGTGGAGGGATGTTTAAATGTGGATGGGGAATCATTACCCTCAGTGGGCACTAAGAATAAAGGAAGTTTGCAGGCTACTGCAGAATGGCCGGTGATACCCACTTTTCAGGTCTCCCCTGCACCCCCCATAGGAGCCTGCATTTTATTCTGATTCAGTAACCACATTACTTGTATCAGGAACATCAGAAGCCCCAACAGTCACTATTAGTAACTACTGAAGGTACCTAAGCTCCAAGCAAATTACACATTTAGACACAGCATTTCATGCACACCAGGCTGGCTAAGTTATGTAGCTGATGACAACCTTGGATTTCTGATTCCTCTATACCACTATGCCTGATTTATGTGGTGCTGGGGTTCAAACTTGGGGCTTCCTGTCTGCTAGGCAAGTACTCTGGTCACTGAGCTGTATTCCAGGCCTCCAAAGAAAATTTTATTACATCTGCCAACTTCTTGCATTGAAGAACTCCTTATAATTCTTCAAGATATTTTGATGTTATCATAGGTATCACTGTATTTACAGATACAGAATATCTGACTAAAGAGTAAATATATTATAATGCACAGGTAAGTTTATAAAGCAAAGTGACTTTTAGCACCATATATACAATCTCAATAAATACAACTTTTTAAACTTAAAAGATCTTTCAATAATCATGACAGCACCTTTCCTCTCCAAATAAGAACAAATGCTTGTTTATGGGCTGTGTGGTAATAGAGTAAGAATCAATGACCTACACCAGGAATTTTTAATGCTAGACTGGCATGAAAAAGACAACAGAAAATTTTTAGAGCACAAGATCGAATATAATTTTTCAATCCAATTTTCAATTTACATTTATAACTTTTAAAAACAAATCCTGTTCATTTAACATAGCATAAAATATGGAAATGAAACATTTCAGATTATTGAAAGTTAAAATTTATTAAGCCATCATGTGCCAAATACTCAGGTTCAAATTAATTTCAAAATATATACAGGCATGTAATTAACTTAAAAATGAGAAAACTGGATCGGAAACTGCACAAAACTATTGACTGATGGGACTGAATCTTAAGAATCAAGGTCATCATCTATTACAAACTGTTTTCCCTCAGTACACAACATTCAATTGGTTCAAAATTATCTAGACCTTTAAAGAGTAAAATTTATAATAAAAAGCACTTGGTATTCAACAGTGCCCATAACCCTAACAAATTTGTTCATAAATTCAAATATTAACTGAATCCATTGTTTTCTACAAAATAAGTTAATTTTAAGCAAAATAACAGTGACAAACGCATTTACTTAGATGTTGAAGCTCTTGCACTAAGTTTTTACAAGCTGGTGAACACTGACATATTATTTCTCCCACAGAACTATAACCACACATTCCCAGACAGTATAAATATATGGTTGAACTAACAATACACATCACCATTTTATCGATTACATAATAAAACAAATGATCAAGTATCCAATTATTAAGTGACATAGCTGAAAAGGCATATAAAATATGTCTGCTCAGTTCATTAGCAGATCCCACGTCTTTTTTGCAAGAGAGGTTGGGAAGAGAGGGGAAAACCATAATTCAAGCAAGTTGGAAAACATATTCTGATAGGTATTGGAAAAAACAATTTCAGAAATTTTGATTAAGAATTGGTTAGCTACAACAATGTATCTACCTTTTAAAAATATTTACTAAATTAAAGAGCATATTCTACATGTTCTGCACAAGACAAAGGCAACATTTTACTAAAAATATTTAATAGCCTCCTCCCATTCTTTTATCAGGCCCTCCCTGTTAAGTTGCACCTTTGAGTGCAAACATTAAATTAACTATAAGGCTTTTTGTCTGGAGACATTATTGAAGAAATGTGCTTCTGTAACAAATCGATTTTCAAATGGAGGTTTTTCATAACAGCACAAAATAAGACAAAGACATTAAATAATCAGCACAAGACTTCCTAAAAAAATATTGATGGCTAAGCAAACCTGATGTATTCTGGTATGAGTGTGGGAGATGTAAACAGAGTGAGCAGGCAGATAAGGAGAGAAGCCCTGCAGTGTTTGAAATGACTGAAGGAATAAACCATGGAAGGTCTAAAGTGTTCTTAGTTCCTGGAATTTTGGTTCTGTATGATGCTAAAAATATACAGGTATTGTGCTGGGTCTTTTGGCACCTAATCTTTCTAAATTCCTTATATACTAATAATACTCTGGCACAGGGGTACATTTAAGGACATAACTCAATACCGTATTTTAGGAAAGGTGAATTGGTACAAATAATAAGCACATTTTAAATGCTGACCAGCAAAGATCTTTTGCTAACTGTCCAAACAGGTTGATCAAACCCAAATATAGAGGTTGCCATTCTGTCAAGCTTATGGCCTGGTAAAACTGGTTTTCAATATTACTGTGGAAGCTTCAGTAGACTTATTCAATAAGCCCATACGTTAGTTAATTATGTATGACAAATCACGTCCCATCTGAAGTTCCACTTCCAAGGCAATGGCATCAGGCACCCCAGTTTTATTGAATACAACAGTTGTTTCTATGACCATTGGAATCCTTGAAGCGCAGCCGCATTTTAGGACGGTACTTCTCCAGATACAAAAGTTGCTTGCTGTTAAAAGCTCCACGCCGCTTTCTGGAAGAAAAAAGAGAAAGGTAACTGAAGGATGCTCCTTCCTGCAGCAAGAAAGATGACAACAAAGACCAAAAGACCAATCTAGAGCACTGAGATTTCTAATTAATATGCTAGTTTGTATTTGACTTTTATTCTATGAATGATTTTGAGACCACCACCACCCAAAACTAAAACCAAAAAAAGCCCCCCAACTTTAGCTCTAAATATCTCAGCAAAATGATAACAAGCACACAGAGTCAATAAAGCATAATAAATCATTCAACAATCATTTGTACAAATGCAAAAGGTTGGATAAGGTCCTTTTCTCCTGGCCTCAGTAGTATCTTAAAAATTACAATGGAGGGGGTAGTAAGAGCACTTGCTACTCTTTCAGAGGACCTGAGTTCAGTTCCCAACACCCACATGGTGGCTCACAACCATCAACTTCAGTTGCAAGGGATCCAATGCCCTCTTCTGACCTCTAGAACAGGCACACAATACAGTCAGACAAAACACACACACCAAAACAAACAAATCGAAGACAATGGATACACGATTTGGATTTTGCTTCATTTAGACATTGAATAATAAAATACAAGCAGCCATGAAAGAGAACAGTCCATTACTTACTGTCTTATGAACTGTACTGCATCTTCATATTTCATTCCACCTTCAATTAATGCTAGGGCAACAAGCACTGGAGCTCTGGTAAGGTAAAAATTTTGATGAATCACTTTTTTAAAATTAAACCCTATAAAATTCATTATTTGAATATCCCCAAATCAAAAAATATAATTATCAATCATCCTGCAATATTAACACTTCAAAATTAGCCTTGTATTAATCTTAGGACTGATTTCGATGCTACAGGCTTAGAATCTCAGCTACCTGGAAATCTGGGGCATGAAGATTACAATTTCAAGCCTGCTAGGAAGTGAGTTTAAGACCAGCTAGGGCAACTCAGTGAGGTCATGTCTCAAAATAAGATGGCTGGGAAGCTAGAGATACAGTACAGTGTTTTCAACCTGTGGGTCGAGATCCCTTTGGAGGTCACTTATTAGATACTCTGTATATTAGGTATTTAATTATGATTCATAACAGTAGCAAAATTAGTTATGAAGTAGCAACAAAAATTAATGTTATGGTTGGGGTCACCACAACATGAGGAATTGTATTAAAGGGTCACAGCATTAGGAAGGTTGAGAAGCACCCACCTGGAAAGAAATGAGGTGATTTTCTTACCTGCCAAGGCCTGCAACACAATGGACAGCAATACAGCAGCCAGGTTCTTCACGAAACTTAATCTTTACAAGACTTAACCAGTCATCAACAATCTGGTTGGATGGTGGTGCACCATCATCAAAAGGCCAATCCTGAATCAAAAGAAGAAATATTTTAGACCTTTAAATTAGCTAGGTACATTGGTACAGTCTTGTATTCTCAAAATCCAGGAGGAGAGGCAAGTGGATTGCTGAGTTCATAGCAAGTTCCAGGCTGACTGGGCTAATTTTGCCTTGACTTATAATTGAACTTCTTCAAGTCCAACTTGAATAAACTTCCCGAACATAACAGAAATATATGAAAACTCAAGTACTTACAAGAACATGAATGCCTTCTTTCTCCACAAGAGTAGTGTCGTAAGTTGCTTCACATACTCTTACTATTGTGGTAACTCCATACTTCTTAAGTTCCTAGAAAAAATACATTTATTAAAAAAATTCACTCATGGGGTCTTTAGAACCACATCGTTATTGCTGTCATCTGCCATTTTTACCATTTTTGATCATGCAGGTAAATGAAGAATGGCAGAGCCTGTTATGAATGTTTAACACAGAGGCAAATTTAATCTGCTTGTGAATAATATAATGTGAAAGGAATGCATTTTCAGCTCGGCGAGCAGGGAAAAAAAACCCCTTAAATCTGGTTTCTATGGGTACTTGGGTGCATTTGGAGATCAGAAGTCAACTTCAGGTCTTATTCATCTCATTTTTGAGAAATGATCTTGTCCTACAGCTTGCCAAGAAGGCTATGCTGGCTGGCCACTGAGTCCAAAGTGTCCCCACCTCCCCAGTACTGGGCTTCCTAGCATGGGCCACTGCTTACAGCTTTTTAAATCTCGGATCTGCATGCATGAGCAGTAAAGCACTTTACTGACTGAACTACCTCCCCAGACCGAAATAATTTAGAAATAATCTCAAAGTCTCAAACCCAGACTTCAATTTAAAAAGCCATGCACCATAAGAAACTACAGGCTTGAGGATATATTAAGTAATTATAATTCAACTTCATAGACATTTAAAAAAAATGTAATTGGAAATTAAAAAAAAAATGTAAGTAACATTCAAACACTCCAATAAATTATTTGCTATCTTTTGTACATCTGTAGGTTTTAATAACTTGATAAATGTGTGCCTAGATAAATTGGCATTATTCCTTCCAAGAATAGGCTGGAAGACTACACATGTCTCATGAGAAAACAGCAGAATTACAAGGTGAAAAGTAGAGCCAGAGTACAAATGAAGTCAAAGACATTAGCTAATTGTAGTTTATCCCATTAGGATAAGAGGATACATGAAAAAAATCTGTAAGTGGTGGTCTCTGCCTTGTAAATTTAACTAAGCAAACTCAAAGGCACACAGTTCTCAAACTGCAACACCATAAAGACATTTCCTTTCTGAGTACCAAAACTATAGTTATAACATCTTTCAAGTTAGCCCCACTATTAATCAGCAAAACCAATTAGGACATTAAAAAAGTTTAACTTACCTCTATAAATTTGTTTAAGGTCGCATTGGTTGGATTGTGTGTAATAAGGAATCTCATGTTCTTGTATGTGACTTCCACAGGAGCAGGGCGGTTCATTCGAGCCATGTTAATTTAGTTTTAAAAAACACCCAATAGGGTTATGAAAGAATTAAAAAATTGAATACAGAAATGATGCAAAAAAAAAAAACCCAAAACCAAAACAAAACAAAAAACCAAACCAAAACAAAACAAAAAACCTGAAGTCTACTTCAATATTCAATATACTCCACTTGAAATCTCAGTGCTTTGAGTATGAACTTGGGAGAAATGGGCAATGAAATGAACCTCCTAACAAGAAGCAGTGATTCTTCAATCCAGTAATACTGAGGCAATACAAAGGAAGTGCACTGAGGTTTACCCCATCCAGGTCTGAGCTCTTGTAAAATGCTCTGCAGATTTCAATTCAACACGTCTGTGTCCAGGTTATCCACTCTTATGGGGGCTTCTTGGTGGAGTAGTAATGAATTTCTACAGTTCACTTGTCTGCATAGAGGTCGTGCTGTGCCTGGCAGTAATCTCCACTGCCCTTCAGAAACTCCATAAATGTGTGACCAAGAACACCACAGAACTGCTGTTTAGAAGAAAAAGAAAGAAAGAGGGAAAAAAAAGTTATTTTCCAATTCAAAAGGAACATGTCAGGCTCTTCCACTAAGCACACAACTATGCTCATATTAAGAGACACCAAGAAGTCAGCTTTTACTCGAATTACAAAATTCAAGGTGACTGCATTTTAAAATCAATAGGCCTACTGTATGCAGTCACAAGCCCATTAAAGTGAAGTTGCTAGTCAATTATAAAGAATATTCAAAGCAAGTCACTGCTACATTTGGTAGAATTCCCAATATACACATCAATACACAAATATATTACATTAATTACTCTTTTAAGTTATTTTTATACAGGTCCAAACTACATGCATTATTTTCTATATCGACTTATCTTGCTGTTTACACACTAGTATAAACTTCATGTGGTTTGAATCTCTCAGTTTTTGCATAATTTACTGAACTCATACTGAGAGACACTTTGTATGATCTTTCTACAAAGATAGTATTTTAATGCAATTATTTCTCAATAATTAGCCTTTACATTTTAGTCACTAAAGCTTAAATATGATGCAGTCATCCCCACGTTTCCCTTTTGCATTTTCTATCATCTCCTTGACATTTAAAAAGAATTCATGTGCAGTTACATTACAGTTATAACAGGTTCTAAGTGTAAGAACTCATCAAGCATGTCTCAAAAGCATGGAAAGGGACAAAAACTCTTCTGAATTGTGTGAGGGTGTGATTCTAGCCTGATGGGACTCATCCGTAGAAGATTGACTGGAATGCTAGGCTATCTTGTTTCCATAAACCACATTGCATTGAATGATTACTCTCTACGTGAAACCACAAGAAATTTCCTGCTTAAAAATTAGTAACTCCTAAGAGCTTTTATATTTTCATGTCATCTCTTAGGTTTCCAATTAAATTGGCTCTTATAAATACAATTACTGAAGGGGTCTTCAACCACATAGTCTTAAGACAAATTATCTTCAAATAAAATATACACAACTTTACCTCTTTCCTATTTTTAAACTCCAATTTCATTTATATGCTCTAAACTAAAACCCAAAGGAATTAGAATAATTTATGTTAAGACTTTTTATATGGTCTCAAACACAAGGTGACTGTGATTACTAACTTATAAATACATTTCATTTTCCCTAAGTTCCTCTTTTAAAATTAAATCAGTTTCATGTCTGCACCAAATAGAAGATTAATATTCACAGGGCATTTTTTTCAGAGTATGTGCATAAAAAGCTTTTCGAATAAACCGATTAGAGGTAGATGAACATTAACAAAACGCTTTGCCGTCCATCTACTCTAGGCAGGTTGTGTATAAATTAAGGAATGCACTCAATGACAAGAACACTCAAGGACAAGCACTGCCCCAAACACATCGTCTGTATCCTTCAAAATGAACTGCCAAAGTAAAATCTTCAAATAAAATCAGTCAAAATTCCAGTCTTTTTTTTTTTTTTTGGTAAAAAATAACTAATACTAAGATTTTATTTACTAAAAAGGTACCACAATCAAGACAACTTATTCCCATGTTTTCTGAAGTGACTCCTCACAAGATACTTATCTGCCCCGTGGGTTAAAAAACTTGGCGTCTAAATTATCAGTAAAGATATTACCACTTCAAGGAGTAGACTCTAATCTTTTGAGGCATGGTTTCTTATCCTAAACAGCCTTTTAGTAAATTTGGCACTTTTCTGACCATACACAGGACGGGACACAAAGCTTTTTAAGAGTTCCATTAGGAAGCTGGAAAGCAGGGGGGGAAAAATTCCTGAACTGGTATGAAATGAGTGGAGCCACCCAGTGGCTGGAGGACACTTCAATTAAGAGTGGTGACCACTGACATCCTTCTAATATGTCCCCATTCCCTCACAGGCAAAAACCAAACATGATAGGCAGCTCAGACACACGAAGAGATCTTCCTACTTTAACTGCACAAACTAACAGCACACAAAACATAGAGAAACGAACATTGTGTGTGTGTGTGTGTGTGTGTGTGTGTGTGTGTGTGTGTGTGTGTGTGTGTGTGTTGTGGCATTAGCTTAAGTCAGTTTGTCGGATTGCAGAATCAAGCCAGTCTGTAGAACCCTCTACTTTATCCAATTCCGTTCCAAATACACTCAGGTTTCTGGTAACGCACCCAATCTAGCGCGTGTAAAACGCTGTTTCTTTCTGGAACAGGTCTAGCTTTTCTGATTTTTTCAAACGATCAGCCGGCACGACGCAAACCAGGATAAAAATATAGAATAAAAAGCAAGCCAGGAAGCACGACCCCAGGAATCTAGACCTCAGGTCCACACATCGGTCCCAAGCCGGAGTCCCTTCGGGCTCAACAGCAGTGGAATGGTGCAGGGTTGCGGCTCACTCAACAGGAGCCTCGCAGTTCTGACCAGCTCCTGTTGCTCCCGGTCCAACAGCAGGCAGCCCCAGGCGCAGCTCGCCGCGGGGACCGGACAGGGACCCCCTCCACCAACCCCCCGGTCGCCCCTACCGACGCCTGGCAGAGGTCGGGCAAGCCCGGGCTTGAGCGGCGCGCACAGCCGCGAGGTCCGCAATCACGGGGTTCGCGGTGGCGAGCGCGGGCGGCCACCGAGGCCATCTTGGGAGGGAGGCCCCGGGCGCCGGGTCCCCCGGTCCCGAGCGCCCCGCCCGCCCCGCCCCGGCCCGGCCACGTCCACGACGCCCGCGCGGCTTCTCGGAACAAAGGCCGCCGGGGTCGCACGCGCGCAGAGAGAGCGGCTTCTCGGGCCCCCGCCGACCGCTCCCGGGTCCCCGGGTCCCCGGGTCCCCGGGTCCCGGTCCCGCTGGCCGGCGCCTCCGCCCGCCTCCCTTTCCCCACACAGCCGCCCGCTCTAACAAAGGCCGGGCCCGCGGTACTCACAGGAATATGTCTACTCATTGAAGATTGTGGCCTAATCATACAGCCGGTCCCGAGGCGGCGCAGGCGGCGGCGGCGGCAGGGCAGGCGGCGGTGGGCGTCGCGGGGCGGCGGCGGCGAGGGCGGCGGCGATGCAGGCGGCGGGGGCACCAGACGACCATGCAGTGAGCTGCCCGAGGAGCGTCGCCGAGCCGGCCGCAGCCCAGAGCCAATGCGCGCGCCTAGGCGCCCTTGCGTCACAAGCCCGCCCCTTTATAGCCGGCGCGACGTGCGCCCCGGCGGCGGCCAATCAGGGCGCGGGACGCCAGCGGCGCGGGGCGGGGCGGGGCCCGGGGCGCCGACGTCACGCGCGGCGGCGGCGGCGGCGGCGGCCGCCACCGGTGCGAACCGGTTGATGAATGGCGCGGCGTTGCGAGCCTGTTCCCTCGCTGCTTGAACACACAACGCTCGGGCCGCTAGAGCCTCGAGTTCGCCTCGGCGTGGGACGCCGCGGCTCCGGCAGGCGGAACCCGGTCGCCCGAAGCCATAGCTCAGGCGCGCTGGCCAACGGTTTACCTTGGCACCTGCGCGCCCCAGGATCTCCGTCATCACCCCATATTCATGTCGCATGACCGCTGGGCGGGTGACTCACCGCTCCAGTGCCCGGCCCGGCCCTAGGCTGGGATGAGGGATTCTCTGGTCGCCACCCTTACTTCCACGTGGGAAGGCTCTCCGCAGAGTTTAGCCCCTGGAACTCGGGAAGTGTCTGTATTTTTTTGAGGCTTGTTGCTCCCGAGCCCCCCGCACCCCCCCTTTTTTTTCTTTTTAGGTTACACCCCCCCCAAACTGCTGATGCTGGCAACTGCATTTGGCTCGATTGTGGCATTTCGAAATCACATGCATCCTTTGTACTGCTGCTCACTCACAGATAATGAAAGGTTAGCCATTGCTAAGGGGAAGCCTTTTTTGAATTAAGAATCTTCGGCTTTATCAAGGACTGATGTAATTTTTTGCGTCAAAAGCTAAGCCTCCCATTTTGTTGATCTCCAGTCCTGTTCCAGTGTCCTTTTAATCTAGACCTCTAAGTGAGCTGTAGCGCAATTGTTTGTGCTACACAAGGGCAGCTTTCATCACCTGAAAAACCCTTCTGCTCAGTCGTCTAGGACTGGTAAACAGGACCTTTACCTGCTTTGAAGAAAACAGCTTTCCAATAACATTGAAGCCTTTTGTCTCCTGTTTTTCTACATACACATTAGATTGGAGCAATAAGAACCAAGTTGTGCCCTGTCTCCCTGTAGTGCATTTTAGGATTTATTAGCACTTCTATTTAGAGACTTTCCTTGCATAGTCACTCAACTTTTTTATAAACATATACTCTGTAAGCAAAATAAGTGCCTTTGAACAGCAACAAAGTAGGCCCAACCTTTAAAGTAACAACAACAACAAAAAAGCAACTCATCTTCGTTAAAAATGGCTTGCCTGGAGATCCATTTAACTCAAGGGAACTTGAAACATATATCCCTTTATGAGGTAAAATAGGGTAATGTTTAAATTATGTAAGTCCTAAGAAAATACAGGAAGATTAAAAGAAAAGTCTTGGGACGGGAAAGTGAAGTTGATCAGACCAGGAAACTGAACAGAAGACAGATTCAGTATTACAGACTTAAAACCTTTCATATGACCAGTGACTTTGGGTAAGTATTAACTTCAGCTTGGGAAAAAATACAGGCAGAATCAATTAGTGAATTTGGCCAACTTGTATAATAACATACTTAGACATGCTAAATTGGCCCCTCTTACTCCAAAGGTTGGTCAACACAGTGAAATACGATAATGAAACCTTTTGGAAAGGGGGAATTTGGTGAGCTAAAATAAGTCAGCAAATAGTAAGCAAAGGTAAGTCAGTGTTTTAGGTAGTTTTGCTGTGGAACTTGTGATGCAAATTGTGAGCTGTGTAATCCACAGATCCTGTAATTACTACAGGTAGTGCTGATGTGTCTTATTCAGTTAGCTGCCGCTGAGCTCTAGAAACTGGACTCCAACTATCAGGAGGACTAATCGGCGCCGAGGGTCCTATTCTTTGACAAGGAAGTACCACTTCATCCTATTTGCTGCTGAAAGAATGTATCTTAAACCAGATGTAGACTTGCTGGCTGATCTACTAAATTCTTAGAAGGCATGCATGGCCTGTTGCTTTGGCAGCCGATTACTGGGTTTCCTGTGCCACAGTGGTTATCCATGTGCTGAGGGTGACTGTTCTAGTTATTGAGTAGTTTGAAACTGCTGATTCTCAGGAATAACCCATCCCAGCATTGAGCAGGGAGATCCCTGTGGACCAAAGCAATGTAGACCTTCCCCATTTGTGCTTGGAGCATTAAGCACTTCTATGTAACAGACTTGTAAATACTGGTCCAGACTTTAAGAGAAGAAAGAAAACCTTGAGAAACTAGTGATTAGACTCCAGAATCCCTAAATGGAAGAGAACCACTTCTGCCAAACAAGATGCCAACTGGAAGTTACTTAACAAAACTTGTCCTTTGAGCTTATATCAACATATTCCTAATATAAAAAACAAGGCCTGTAAGATAAGCGGGATGATAGGACTATTATAAGGCAGGTGCCTATGGAAGATTAAAGACCTCAGAAGGCAACAGATGTATCCTAATGATTATAGAGAAAAATCTTACAAGCACAGGACAGCTGTAAACAATGATTCCATTTATACCAAGTCTATAAAAGGACGATTTCACCCTCACAATCGTCAGATTGTTGTGGGGCCATGAAAGAGATTGATTGACAACACTCACATAGCAAAATGTTATTGTTCCACTGAAAGATCACATGTGACAGTATCAATACTAAGTAAGGTATACATGAATCAAGTCTATTTGGTATGGGCAAATATCCAGATGGATGGATAGAGCTGAATAACTGTGTGGATACTTGGGCAGAGGGTGAGCTCCCATTACCATATTTAAGAAAGGTTAAAAAAAAAACCCTGGATAAACAGCAAAATGGTCACTATCAGTATTGTTTAGAATAACAATTATTAAGGTGAAAAACGTGTAGCATACTTAAATCTTTAATGAACATACATTTACATCATTAGTGCTAAAAAATTAAAACATACCCATAATATCTTTTTTTTTTTGGTCAGGCATTTATTTATTTATTTTTTTAAGTTGGGCCTGTAATCCCAATTACTTTGGAGATTTAGGTCAGAGGATCCAGAGTTCATGCTTTCTCAAAAAGCAGAAAAGTACTAGAGAGATGACTCAGTGGTTAACAACAAGGGCTGCTCATCTAGAAGCCCTGAATTTGTTTCCCAGCACCCTGTTGGACAGCTTACAATCTTCTGTAACTCTGGATTCAGGGGTTCTGATGCCCTCTGCTAGCCTCTGCAAGCACCACTCCAACCCCACACAAATACACAAATAAAAAGCTACAAGTGAGTTGGGGATATGGCTCAGTGGTTAGAGTGTTTGCCGGGCAAGGCCTCGGGTTTGAGCCTCGGTATTGCAAAAAAGAAAAAAAAAGGCAAAAGGATATATTACTATAGTCAGATGTTTTGATGAATAAAAACAATACCATGTCAAAAATTCTATAGGAATTTTAGACAGCAGTTTCCAGTGAGGAGCTAAAGTTTGTTGCAAAAAACCTTTCAAGGAATCTAACCTTAAGAGAAAGTCCAGAGGCCAATAGATGTAGACTATTGTGTTTTATATAGACTCAGACAACATAGAAACTTTCAGTCATATAGAAGATTATTATAGATACAAATGTTCATGAATGAACTCAAGTGTGTCAGTATTAAATATCTTTTTGAGTTCTGTGGTTTTTGTATTGTGTATTGTCTTCTCATGGGATGAAGGCTGCCCCCAAACTCACTATGTAACTGAGACTGGCCTTAAGCTCCTGATCTTTCTCATTCTACCTCCCAAGTGGTAATATTCCAGGTATGTCTCACCATGCCTGGCTGAAGTAAAGATATTATCACATACAATCACTAGAAGTTAATAGTTTCTAAAATTAAATTGAGTCAGAGACTCAACATTTTTAAAAAGTTAAGAAAATTCCCTGGGCTACCAAGTGAGTCCCAGGAAAGGCGCAAAGCTACACAGAGAAACCCTGTCTCGAAAAACCAAAAAAAAAAAAAAAAAAAAAAAAAAAAAAAAAAAAAAAAAAAGTTAAGAAAATTCTCTTTAATTTGTATTATAGGCATTTTCTTTCCCTTCTCAGATTTAAATTGAATACTTAGGCAGTATTCAAACTAGATGAAAATGTTTTGATTCTAACAACTTTGATACTTAATATAAAGAATACTTCTCTGGGAGTTCTGTCTGCACATTAAGAAGCGACAAGACAGATTGGTCAAGAGAATAGTATTTTTCACTTTGTGATAAAATAATTTCCTTCAGGCTGAATAAAGGACTTACTATGGCCCCAAATAATTCAGCATTTTCATATCCTGAGGTTCACATTCTGGTACCTGAGGAAATCTAGTTTGAGAAGTCTTATTTTTAGAAAACCTGGCAAAATTTTTTCTTGTGCTTCTGTAGCCTGAATACAAATCATTTGGGAATTGGAAATCTGTAGGGCTATAGTTTCCATGTGACTGTCTAGAACATGTTGAATTATGCCAGTTTGAAAGGAAGCAAAAAATAGCTTAGGAAAGGAGAATTTAATCTGGCTAGAGGAAAGAAATGGAGTATAAATAAATGTTAAAGGTTGGCTATGCATACTATGGCAAAGTTGGCACTTGACAGATTTAATTTACAGAGTTGGCATTTAGGCCGTAGATAATCCAGACAGACTGACTGAGCAGCATCACTCCGGCAGTCTTACATAAGAATATCATCAAACTGTTATTGAACTGTTTCCTGCAGACGTGGGCTTTGAAAAGCTACAGTAGCCATGCTTTCCCCTGGCTAACACATGCTGTTTGCTTGCGCCAGTGGAGAAAACATTGCTACCTGTGTACTCAGTTAATCACTGGAGGACCCTGAGTAAGAGGAAACCAGTGCAAAAACCTACGGAGGTTTTGAAAATGCAAAGTTCTCATATTATGAATTTCTTTCTTTTGAGACAGGGTCTCACTGTGTAGCCCTGGCTGGCTTGAAACTCACACTGATCCACCTACCTCTACCTTCCGAGTGCTGGGATTAAAGGTGTGTGCTACCACACTGACTAATTATTGATTTCTTGAATTCTTAAACTGTTAATCCACATAGCAGATATTAAATCAATATTTAGATATCAAGTAATTTTTCTACCTAAAATCCTTGAATACCCACTCCTCGTTTTCCCAAACTTCCTTTGCAGCCTTCCCCTTTAACAGTGTGCTTGTCAGGGTTTGGTCCTAGGACCGCCTGGTTTCATCCTCCGCTCAAGATGGAATTTTCATCCCTTTGGCTAGTAGACTTTTCCACCCCAACATGCATTTGATAACTGCTTATCTCATGCCAGGTGCTCTCCTAGCTTGTTGTTGTGGTCTCTATCCCAATGGAACTTTTATATAGATGAAGAAAAATTAAAAATCACAAACAATGGGAATGAGATCTGGGCATGATAGCGTATGCATCTAATCTCAGTGTTTTGGGAGGTAGAGTCAGGGGGATCAGAGGTTGGCATTACTGGGAGGTCAGATCTGAACAAGGCTCTGCATGTTACTATTATAGCTTTAAGTGAATCTGTACAAACTCAATAATTCATTCCTGAGTCCCTGATATTAGTTGTCAGTTATTACTTATTTCTTGAAATAAAAAGATTTTTCTAAGCGGTAATATAAACATGGGTTTTAGGAGAAATATACAACTATAACAAAGGAAAATTAGTAGATAATCTGTAATGGTTAGCTGATACGTCTGCCCATTATAAGCATCCACTAGCTTGATTCTACCTTCTAATCTCATTGTCTGATGCCAGATAGTTTTCTCAGGGTTTGTTTCTACCAAACAACAGTGCAGTCACCAAAACATTATCAATCAAATACAAAATATTAACACAAAATGTGCTAGTTGTTTATTAAATATCTGCCATGTGCAAAGTAATGTTAGGCACAAGGGAGTTAATATAATACATCCTCTGCTATGAAGACATGGAACATAAGAGAGAGAAAGGGTCTAAAAAGGATTAGCACAATATGATAAATGTCATAGAGGCAGGCATGTGCTCAGCACAGCAGAATACAAGGAATGGAGTGCTCTGGTGATTAGAAGCCAGCAAAGCTGAGGAAAAGCTAATGTTAAGGTTTTAAGGAGTAGTCTAGAAAGAATGTCCTAAACAAAAGGAACTTTGGATCTAAAGCTATGGAGGCCCCAGAAAGCATGCTGGAAACCATAAGCTTCAAATGACTAGAAGGGTAACAAGGCAGAGCAGAGCACAATCTTAGTGCTTGCTAAAGAGTCTGGACTTTATCTGGAAGTTATTGGAGTCATTGGAAGATTTTGAGTAATAGTAAAAGATCAGATACTTTTAGAATATCACTAAATCAAAGAAGTCACTAAGCCAAATTATTGCAATTATAACTTAGTAAATATGGTAGGAGGGAGAGGGAGCAGAACAGAATTGGAATGAAAGGGGCAGTTTCTGCCTTCTGAGTGCTGGATTAGAGGCAAGTGCGACCATGCCTGGCTGGCTTTGGTTTGGCTTTATTCAAGGGATGGGGAGTTGCTCTTAGAGAGTTTGTTTAGCACATACAAGCCTAGGTTGAGTCTCCAGCACCAAAACCAAATTACAACCAAGTAAAGCCCTCAGCAGGGCCAGGTGTGGTGGATCATACCTTTAATCCTAGCACTCAAGGAAGCAGAGGCAATTGATCTCTGTGAGTCCTAGTCTAGCCAGTAGCTACATAGTGAGATCCTGTCTTAAAGCAAACCAACTCAAAGGTGTGGGAAACCATCCAGTTTTTTATTTTTGGGAAAAAGACCTTAGGAAGAATAAGAGAAACATCCCATCCAAGTGATCACAGAAAAGTATCACTCTTCTCAGACCCTAGGGGAAGTCCTCAACCGGAATGTACCTTGCTTTCCTATGGAACTTTATTCCAAGTGACTTCCTTTATACTTATATGATTGTGTTTTACTGACCCTAAGAGAGTTCCATTAAAGAGTTACCCCAATTTATAAAAGGACAGATGGGAAGAAACCCAGTGAAATGAGCCAACCAAAATTGAAAATTGCTTTCTCAGACTCATTTTTGTTTTCATAAAATTGGGATCTGCAGGGTGCAAGATAAACATTCAGATCTCCTGAGTCACCAGGATGGTTCTGATTTGCAGGATGGTGCCTGAGAATGCCCAAGATCCCAGACGCTATCATTTTCAGGAAACTCATCACTGGAGGCAGAGGGAAGGCATATGCTATGCCTTTGGGAACATAAAGTAGGTGTGTGCCACCCAGGGAGAGAAGACCTGTTTCTAGTTCAGTGCATGCATAAACTTTTTTTTTTTTGTAGTTCTAAGAACTATGATTGCATCAGCAGCAATAGCAGCAATAGAAATGCTCCTGGTAACCGAGGTTCAATTCCTCTTAGGATGAAAATGGGAAAGTAGGGAGGCGAGATAGCTCAGTGGGGGAAGGCCTTTGCCAAGAGCCTAACAACCTGAGTTCTGTCTGTGGGACCCACATGGTGACAGCAGAGAACAAATCCTCTGAGTTGTTCCCTGACCTCCACATACATGCTATTGTGTACACGTTAGAAAAAATTATTTTGAAGAGATGAGGGGAAGAGTCTATCCAGTAATTCTGAGGGTCTAAGTCTACTTGGAATTTTATTAACATTTGAAAATATTTTTAATTATTTCATGGTCCTGGGGATTGAATCAGGCTGGATCCCTCGACCTCTATTTTGTATTTTGACCCATGATTTTACTAAATTGCCTGGGTCAGGTTATTGATGATGTTCGTAAGGTAGGATCTGCAACTCAGCATTCTCCAGGAATTGAGAGGCTCTTTTCTCTGTCGAGCCAATGAGATCTCTTTTGAAAAAGGGCTAGAGCACTGTCCTATTATTAGACAGGAACAGCAGTTCTAGGAGTGGGAAGGATGAGAAGAAATAGAGGAATTGAGGTCTGTAGGAATGCACAGAGTACTTGCTGCCCTGCTCGGTTCTGTTCTTATGTCAACCACAAGTTAATATCTTCAGCAGAAATCCTACCATGTGCTTCAGGACTGCTTATACTGCTACTCAAAAGGCCATTTGGTTGTCCTGGCATTGTTATAAGTTGTGGATTTGGGCCACGTGTGCTGCAAGCCTTTAATTTCAGCATTCAGGAGGCAGAGGCTAGCAGATCTTTGTGAATTTGAGGCCAGCCTTGTCTACATAGTGAATCCCAGGCCAACTGGGGTTATATTGTGAGACCCTGTCTCGAAAAAAGAAACAAACAAAACACAAAACAAAATGTATGGATGTACAGGCATGAATAAGACTGTTCCCAAATATGATGCAAATGTATGTAAGTAAAATATTGTCTGTTGACAAGGTATAACTAAATAAAAGTTTGCTTTGGGTGTCATTGGAACCCTGCAGAGGACTGCTTAATTCAGCCTGGGGAATTGGCATATTGTAAGGGAAGTGAGGTCAAGATAATCTTCTAGGGAAGAACTAGAGTCTAGAATAAAGAGTATAAAAATTTCCCATCTCTGAGACAGACACTCCCAGTATTATAATAGAATCCAAAGAATAAGATTCTTTTCATGTGCTTTGACATTTTCAAGAGATCAGAAACTTGAGAATAGAAAAAGATTCTTCCATAATGAAGTGCATTTTTTAAAAAGGACTGAAGAATTGAATTGTAACTAAAGACACTCCTGGTGAGAATTGTAAAGTTTGTATTGCTTTGGCTGAGAGCAGTCAACCATCTGTTAATTTGAATATTTGTGCTTTTAGTCTTCTTCATTTAAAAAAACATATAAAGCACTAAATAGAATAAAAGAAAGAAAGAAATGTCTTTGGCATTTTCTAGTTTGGTAATGGAATTTTCCACCACACCTATAAGTTTATTGAAATAAGACCAGACCACTGATTTGGATGCTCTGCTAGAATCTTTTCCTACTTTCTGCTTTCAGCAGCTATAGCAATTACCTCTTAAGTGACCCAAGTCAACTGTATCCCATTACAGTTGCAGACCCAGACTGGCCATACCACCATTTCCTGAACACTTTTAGTCTCTATAAACTTGCAACATGATTTAACTTCCCTACCCCTGCATACACAAATACCAAATACCAGTTTCCTCCTAACCCAGTCAGTGATGATGCAATACATTCCTTGCTAGTAAACTACATGTTCCCCTGCTGTCACTCTCTGAGGCCCCAAGATCTAGACTATTTGCTGACATTCAGGGAGGATCGATAAACCTAGCACTATTGAGATGTAGCACAAATCTTGAAAGGCCTTATTAATAAAAACAAACCCAGGTATTGGGGTAAATTCTGAAAGATCAGAGAGACAGAACAAACAAGCCACAGCTACCTCACCTTGCCAATTCCTCAGCTGATCCTGTTTCCTCAGACTGGAAACCTTTGTGTCATCCCAATGGATCTCAGCTGGACTGCTGCTAAAAGCCTAAAAGCTTAACCGATTCTAGTTCCTGGTCCTCACACCTTATATACCTTTCTGCTTTCTGCCATCACTTCCTGGGATTAAAGGCATGAGTCACACCAAGCCTGGCTGTTTCCATTGTGGCTTTGAACTCACAGAGATCGGGATGGATTTCTGCATCCCAAGTAATAGGATTAAAGGCGCGTGTGCCACCATTTTCTGGCCTCTATGTCTATCTAGTGGCTGTTCTGTCCTTTGACCCCAGATAAGTTTATTCGGATGCACAATATATTGGGGGGACACAATATATCACCACATTGAGACACTAAAATAGTTATACCATGTGACAGGATTCTAGGCCAGCTTTAATTCCTTCTCTTGGGTGACAACTATTTTTAGGCCACCCTTGTAAATGTTTGTAAGAAGGAAACACCATAACCTTTGGCTTTCATTCTTGAGCAGACACAGAATTGCAAACGGTGTGAAAAATTATTCGGTCGTCACAAAATCAGTCACCAATGATATCTTACTACTTTATGACCTTAAAATATGTATGTTTGAAAACAATTTTAACCTTATGTTGAAAGCAGATCTATGGTTTCAGCAGATTAAATCACTAAGCATAGGAAAGACTTCCTGGGGACTTGTTGATTAGGGAAATAAGAATTTTGAACTTGAATAGTATATACTGAGGAACAAAGTTTGGATTTAAGCAATATATGTAGCTATACCTTCTGTTTTGCAGTTTATAGAACCAGTTAAATATAATTCTGGTCCACCCAGAACATTCCTATGCAACTATTAACATCACAGTTCCCAAGAACATTTGATTTATGGGCTGGGAGATTACCATAAGAGATAAAGACAGAAGATGCAAACCCAATGGACTGAGGTCTGTCTCTGGGTCCTAGAGTCCAAAGAGAGAATTCACCTATCCAAGTCCTCTGAGCTCTACTTGTACTCTGTGACACACACTACCATATACAACCAGAGAATTTTTGAATAGAAAATGAAATACAGCCAGGCCAGCCAGGGTTATATAGTAAGACATTGTCACAAACAAAATGCAGAAAGAAAAGATAAAGGGTGGTGGCAAATGCTTTTAATCCAGCACTCAAGAGGCAGAGCTCAGTGATAGCCTGATATACACAGCCGGTTCCAGACCAGCCCGGCTGCACTACTGTCTCCAACAATAAATAACACGATACGTACATTTTACCAGACAAGGTAAAGAGTGTCAAGACAAAGAAAGAAAAACACAAAATGCAAATACATAACTTTAAAAAGTGAACATTATTTGAAAGCAAACCTATTCATGGGTGAATGTTACGCTCAAGTCCTGGCAAAGAACTAGGGCATAGCTCCCAAGACCTGCAGCTTTCCTAAGAGAATTTCTGTCGATTGGGGGCCAGTTGGCCTGGGGTTCACTCACCTCTCCGAAGGCCTTCTCTCTCCGGACAGATTGAGAAGAGAGCCCCTTGCTGGAGCGGCCGCTTGCCTCAGCTCTCTAAAGTGTGTTGTCTCAAGTCTCTCCCAACTCCTTTTATACTCCAAAGGACCTTCCCCTCCCTGAAGAATCTTACTATCTCTGATAATTAAATCATTACAATCCAGGAAGGGATAGCAAAGAAAGCAATGTAGCCGGGCGGTGGTGGCGGCGCACGCCTTTAATCCCAGCACTCCGGAGGCAGAGCCAGGCGGATCTCTGTGAGTTCGAGGCCAGCCTGGGGTACAGAGTGAGTTCCAGGAAAGGCGCAAAGCTACACAGAGAAACCCTGTCTCGGAAAAAAGAAGAAAAAAAAAAAGAAAGCAATGTTTGGGATCTATGATATAGATGTCACAAGAAAGTACTGTGGATAATTTAGTGTGAGTTCCACTAAGTTTCAGTTTTAAAAATCTTCAAATCTTAGCCGGGTGGTGGTGACACACACCTTTGATCCCAGCCCTTGGGAGGCACAGACAGGGGGAACCTCAGTGAGTTTCAAGGCCAGCCTGGTCTACAAAGTGAGTTCCAGGACAGCCAGAATTATTACAGAGAAACCCTGTCTTGAAAGACCAAAAAAAAAAAAAACAAAAAAAAAAAAAAAAAACCCATGCGCAACTTGGAAGTATTTTTGCAAAAGTATACTCATTTTCTAAATGAAAACCAACTATCATCACTATTATTAGTCAGAATCCTCTATATAGAAACAGAATTTATACAATGAATCTCTGTATACATAGAAAGGGGTTTTTTTTTAGAACGACTTACAGGCTGCAGTCCAGCTAATCCAATGGCTTGCTATGAATGGAAAATTTAAGAATCCAGAAGTTGCTCAGTTCACAAGGCTGGATGTCTCAGCTGGTCTTCAACAGACACTGGAATCTTCAAGGCTCTATTGTGAGTGAAAGAATGGACTTGCTCTCAAGGTGAGGGCAAGCTGGCAATAAGCAAAAACTTCCTTCTTCCATGCCCTTATATACACCTCCAGCAGAAGGTGTGGCCCAGATTAGAGGTGTATCTTATGAATCAAAATGCAGATTAAAGTTGTGTGTCTTCCTGCCTCAAGATTCAGTTCGAAGTGGATCTCTCTACTTCAAATTAAGCAAAAATTCCTTTCAAGTATGCCCTCCATTTTTAAATTTTAGTTAATTCC
Source organism: Peromyscus californicus insignis (assembly GCF_007827085.1). NCBI lineage: Eukaryota > Metazoa > Chordata > Mammalia > Rodentia > Cricetidae > Peromyscus > Peromyscus californicus. The sequence continues at coordinate 43,541,849 of NW_026294491.1, read as the reverse complement.
AGATATAGTCAAGTTGACAAGTTGACAACCAAGATGACCGTCAGAACCACTTTATTCCTTTATTGATCTGTGTGTTTTAAAAGATGGGGAGAAGGTTTTGTTCCAGTCTTAGACTTCTGGGCTAAGTGACAATATTGTCTCAGCCTCCAGTACAGTTTGCTTGTTCTGTGATTCAGAAAGTCTTCACCATATAAGGGAGTTCCATGGAACTCAGTATGTAGATCAAGATGACTGGAACTTTTGGTGATCCTCTTGTCTCTGCTTCCAGAGGGTTGGGATCAAAGATGTGCACCGTCACACCCAACCTGCAACCTTCAGAATAGCTGGGAATGAGGACACACAGCAATGCATTTGGCTAATCCAGTGTTTAACCTTTTAAAAAATTTTATTTGTGGTTTTTTTTTTTTTTTTTTTTTTTTGATACAGGGTCTCACTATGTACCCCTGCTTAGCCTCAAACTCACCAAGATCTGCCTGCCTCTGCCTCTGGTCTGCTGCAATTAAAGGTGGGCACAACCATAGTGGGCCTTATTCTTCATTACAACCCTGTCCCCCAAAACAAGGTTTCTCTGTGAAGCCCTGGCTGTCCTTGAACTCGATCTGTAGACTAGGCTAGTCTCAAATTCAGATATCTGTCTGTTTCCGAGGGCTGGCTGGTATTAAAGTCATGCACTACCAGGATCAGCTGGATATTTGCATAATCTTAAAGTATTATTCTAGAGACAATTATTAATGGCAAAGAAAAAATAATTATTTTAGAGAATGAAGATTTGGTAGTTACTATTTTAACAAAAAGGCCAAAGCATTTTCAGTAATGGGAGAAATATATCAAGTGTCTCCTGATCAGGAGAAGAAATAATTTTAGGGACATTCCTGGCAGATATGTATAACCTGACTCTAATCATGAGAATGTATCAGAAAAACATAAGCTAATGGACCTTGCAATTAGCGTGTACTAATCAGAAACATCAAGATAATAGATAGTAAATACTGAACTACTGAGCCAGGCATGGTGAGACATGCCTATAATCCCAGCACTTGGCAGGTAGACACCAGAGAATCAAGTTCAAGGTCACCCTTGGCTACATAGGAAGTTCGAACTAGCTTAGTCTACAAGAGAGAAGATCAGTTTTTTTTTTTTTTTTTTTTTTTTTTTTTGTTGTTGTTTTTTTAAGAGAATGTTTTTCTGTGTAACAGCCCTAGCTGTCCTGGAACTGGCTCTGTAGACCAGGCTGGCCTAGAACACACAGAGGTTCACCTGCCTCTGCTGGGATTACAGGTGTGTGCCACCACCACCTGGCCTGAGTGAGGACCAGTCTTAAAACAACCAGACAAACAGAAGACGGAACTACTGTTGATGAAAGTACAGATGAATTTCCAAGTTGATCCAGAATTATCTTTTTCTATAAAAACATTACTTGGAAAATTGTGGAGATCACATGACTGTGGATGAGCAGATAGAGTTATACTGTTTTCTTTTTTTAGGTTTTTCGAGACAGGGTTTCTCTGTGCAGCTTTGCGCCTTTCCTGGATCTCGCTCTGTAGACCAGGCTGGCCTCGAACTCACAAAGATCCGCCTGCCTCTGCCTCCCGAGTGCTGGGATTAAAGGCATGTGCCACCACCGCCCGGCATACTGTTTTCTTGATTTTCATAGTTTTACTGCAGTTAGACAACAAAATGTTCTCACTTCCACTTTGAGGGTTATGGGCCTTTCAGGACACTAAATGGTCCAAATCACAGCTGTCACTTACTTGTGACTGGTTAAGTGGACATGATAATGTATCATATAGAAATAGAGATGCATGAAACATATAGCAGGAAGCTACTAACTGGGGAAACTAGGTGAAAAGTATGTGGAAATCATTTGTATTTTTCTTTTTTGGTACTTTTTCCCCCAAGACAAGGTTTCTCTGTGTAGCTTTGCGCCTTTCCTGGAACTCACGTGGTAGCCCAGGCTGGCCTTGAACTCACAGAGATCCGCCTGGCTCTGCCTCCCAAGTGCCGGGATTAAAGGCGTGCGCCACCACCACCCGGCAAGAGTGGATTTTTAGTGGGAACATTAGACTGTAAACAAGGACCCAACTATTTTAACATTACAATTATATCCTGTAATAAATTCCAAGAAGTAAACACAGTATGTTAGGATGAAAGGCAATAAAAAGACTTCCAGTAGGAGTCTCATTACTTTTAACACCCAAGTAATCAGAAAAGAGAGTGAGACTGGGGGGGTCCTCTGAGATGTGAAACTTGTACTTTATGAAGGATGCTCTTGGGCTAGTGGAGACTATAGCTACCCTAGCATAGGAACAATTCTCTCATTCATTTACTTTGAGAGAGGATCTCCAGCTTAGGCTGGCCTCTAACCTCCTATGTAGCCAAGGATAACATTGAACTCCTGATGGTCCTGCATTCATGTTCCCAGTGCTGTGCCACTGTATTTGGTTTTATGAGTTGCTGAAGACTGAACCCAGGGAGGTAGAGGCAGGAGGATCAAAGTCATCCTCAACTCCTCTGAGAATTTATTTGGTAAAGAGTGGAAGCATTTCTAAGTAACAGGAATAATCAACAAGTATTGGAGTTTAGTTGTTACTCGTTTGAAGTTAAGAATTGCCTTTCTGAGGGCTTCTAGTTGTTCAATTAAGTCTAGAGTCAGGTCAGCAACCTCAAGGTGACATGTGAGAGGTGGCTAGCAATAAAAATCCTAGTTTTTGGACGCTGACACTAGTGCTGGGTTCCTTTGCATCTTGAATTGGAACCTACCAGTACAAATCAAAAGACTGCAAAAATTGCAAATCTGAAAAATTGTCGAAAGCAAATTGATGATTAAGTGGGTCTAGGCTAATGAGCCGGGAGGCAGAGGGACTAATGGATCGAGAGCTGCTCTGAGTGTGTAGGATGTGCTGTCGGGTTTTTTGAAATTGTGTGGACCCAGGTCAAGTTTCTTGCTCTCAGGATGTGGCACACTGTTCACCCACTGTTGACTGGTTTCTTTTTTATTCCTTTTTAATGCCTATTTCAGTACTTTCATTTCTTAGCACTTTTGGTGTGCTTGCTGTATATCCTTGTTTGGAATATGTTTTCAAAATTACATAGATGGTGTTGTGATAAGAGACTTGTTTTGTATTTAATGTCTTTATTTTTTCTTTTTCTTCCTTCCTTTCTTCCTTTCTTTCTTTCTTTCTTTTTTTTTTTTTTTTTTAGACAGGGTCTTTCTATTGTGTAACTCTGGCTGTTGTAGAACTTGCTGTGAAGACCAGGCTGGCTTCAAACTCTCAGAGAACCACCTGCCTCTGTCTTCCAAGTACTGGAATTACAAGTGTGTGACTAGGCCTAGCAATTTCAGATGCATGACTGGATTTTGAAAAACGTGTGAGCCTTGTTTCCTGCTTCTTCCAATTGCTCGATGGTTGGTAGCTCAAGGAGGAAGCACATGCACATTTTTTTTTTCCGTTTTTTTTGAGACAGGGTTTCTCTGTGTAGCTTTGGTGCCTGTCCTGGAGCTCGCTCTGTAGACCAGGCTGGCCTTGAACTCACAGAGATCTGCCTGGCTCTGCCTCCCGAGTGCTGGGATTAAAGGCATGCACCACCACCGCCCTGTGGTTGGTTGGTTTTTTGAGACAGGGTTTCTCTGTGTAGTCCTGGCTGTCCTGGAACTCACTCTGTAGCCCAGGCTGGCCTCAAACTCACAAGAGATTTGCCTGCCTCTGCCTCCCAAGTGCTGGGATTAAAGGCATGCGTCACCACTGGCCGGCACACATGCACATTTTATTCATCCACTCCCTTCATGGACATAAGATTTCTCCAACTTCTACTGCCATCTTCAAGAAAAGAAAAAGTTATGCATGGTGGTCTACACCCTTCATCTCAGCACTTAATAGGTAGAGGCAAGAGGATCTCTGTGATTTGAGGATAGCCTGCTTTACATAGTGAGTTCCAGGACAGCCAGGGTTCCATAGAGAGACCTGGTCTCAAAACATAAAAAAACAACCCCCCCCCCAAATCCTTAAGAGTCACATTGAGAGAACACAGATTCAATGTCTGCGAAACGTCTTTTGGGAACAAACAGCAGAGGAACAGTATATATATATACACACACACACACACACACACACACACACACACACACACACACACATATACATACATATATATATATAATAGCTAGGTTGATATAGCAAGAAATTCTATATTGTTTTCTAGAAGGTTGTGTGAATGTACCCTCCTATCAACAGGTGTGACTCTTCTGTATCTTCTTTCTCCAATACTTGGCATTATTCAATGCCTTAACCGTTTACCAGCAATACCTATAAATCTTGTGTCCCTGTAATTACGGATGAGTTTGAACTTTCCTTCATGTGTATATTTGCTGACCCTTTGAATTTCTTCAGAACTTTCCCTATTCATGTTCTTTCACCATTCTCTTTGTGATTTCCTGGTTCTTGTTGACTTGTAGCAGTTCCTTGCAACCCACAGAGCAGAGCAGCGATCCGACATGAAGGCAGTGATTGCCATAGTTGTTAGAAAAGGAGTGAAATCCTCACAGATACATAGGTGGTTACAGCTGCAGTGGGAAGTGAAATTCTTCAAGTTACGTAGTGGGTCAGTGATAGTCATCGACTCATTCCTTGTTTCGTCGTAAATCTTGTGTGGTCTTTGATTTTAAAAAGGTTCTACATGCTAGAATGTGCTCTCCTCGAAGTCTGTTCTTCTCATAGAGAGGTCCACATAGCAGGGACACTCGCTTCTCAGAGAACACATGGGGGGGGAAATCCACTGGCACTTCAGATGTCTGGGCTCAAAGTTCTGGGAAAGGGGCTCAGGGGTTGGGTGTATTTAGCTTCTCAGATAATTCTGGACAGCAAAAGTTTTTTAATTAAGGGAAATATTCTTCTTCTTCTTCTTCTTCTTCTTCTTCTTCTTCTTCTTCTTCTTCTTCTTCTTCTTCTTCTTCTTCTTCTTCTTTTTTTGGTTTTTCGAGATAGGGTTTCTCTGTGCAGCTTTGCGACTTTCCTGGATCTCATTCTGTAGCCCAAGCTGGCCTCAAACTCACAAAGATCCGCCTGTCTCTGCCTCCCGAGTTGGGATTAAAGATGTGCACCACCACCGCCTGGCAGGGGAAATATTCTTTAGCATATTTTTATGCTATCTAAAAAATAGTACTGTTGAGCTACCTTCCAAATATGTTCTCCATCTTTTATTTCTTATTTGTGTTTTTTAGATACAGAGTCTCACATAATCCAGGCTGGTCTTTCACTGTGTAGCTGAGATTGACCTTGAATTACTGTTCCTCCTGCCGGGCCCAAAGGTGTGTGCCACCACATCAGCTCTTCATTTTTTTTACCCCATGCTGTATCTTGGTATCTGCAGTATTTTATCTGTCTGAACCAAATTTCAAAATCCTATTTATTATTTATGTTTATGCAACACTACCCTTAAATATGTGTTTAGCATATGTAATTTCATCACTAGGTATCTTCAATTGAAGGTTTAACCCAATTCCTGTTGCATTATAATGGAATATGTGACATCCATCTTTTATAATTCAATTTCTAAACTATTCAGCTTCAGTTTTTTTTTTTCATGTCTGTCCATTTTCATGGAGACTAGAAACCAATTAACATTGGTATTTGAAGGGTTTCAAAACAACTTCTCAAAGCTTTGAAGCTAGAGGAGCTACAGGAACAGTCCTACATTTCCATCTCTGATTTGGGCCTCTGACAAGAAACCTTGGAAACACCCTCTTTAGAACAACCTGCCATTTCCGACCAGCGAACACCCCAGTTCAGATTCCAGAGAACTTTACAGGTGATGATTAAGTGCTTGAAAATTTGCATGTGTGTTTGTCAGCAAACTTCGAAATTTCCCCTCTATTTTGCAAAAGTTCTGCAGAGATAATTTCTATTTCTATTCCACTAATCTCTGTTTAGCTGAATAAGGCTAGTTCTGACGGAAGTGAAGTTTATCCATGACATCATAGCTGCTTTCCCCTTTGGACAGTCCTTTGTCTGGGCCTGCCTGTACCCCAATGGCTGTACCACTGCTCCCTCATGGCAGTTAAGCCTCCTTCTCAGATTCTTGACTGCTGAAATGTCCTCAAAGTGCAGAAAGGTCGGGATGCTCAGTCCTTGTCCTTTTCTCCTTTCTAAACAACCAATATCGAGGGTCCTTATCCCCTCAGGGCTTTCATCCACAGACAGATATGTTAACGGATTTTGGCAGAATTGACCTTCACTTTCAATGAAAAGGAAGTGAACTCCATCAGGTTTCAAGTCCTCTGGTTGAAGGTGGATTAGCTTTGGAGCCCAACCATTGGCTCTATTCTTTGGAGGTGGGGAGATCCTTTAAGGCAGTGGCTTTTCACCTGGAGATCACTGAAAACAGCATGTCAAGATCCCAGTCCCAGAGATGCTGATCTCATCAGCCTGAGCCTGCAAGTCATCATCTTCGTCATGGCCGACCTAGTCGTCACCAAATAAAACACCAGGTAGTAGTTGACCCAAGATACTAGCTTCTTAGTTCCCAAAGCATTTGGGACAAAGAGACACATTGAGGAGAGAAAAAGGAGGGCCGTGGAAGCATTTCCTATTAACTAGAACCCCGTGAGCGGGTGTGCAGTGCTTGGAGGAGACTTTTTGCTTTGGGGTGGTTTAGGGCAAATTTCAGGTTACAACAAGGCTCTTAGATGCTAAGACTGTCAAATAGTTATATAAACATTGCTTGTTTTCTGAGGGGAATGGATCTAGAATTCCCTCAGATACTAACGTCTGGATGTGCAAGGCTTGTTAAGAATGGTGCATTTGGACCGGGTGGTGGTGGCACACCCCTTTAATCCCAGCACTCGGAGGCAGAGCCAGGCGGATCTCCGTGAGTTTGAGGCCAGGCGTAGTCTACAGAGTGAGTTCCAGTTCCAGGACAGGTTACACAGAGAAACCCTGTCTCAAAAAAAAAAAAACAATAAATGAATGAATGAATGAATGAATGGTGCATTTGTGTAGCACCTTCACAGACCATCCTGCACACTTTAGGGAACCTTTAGCATGCTTAATCCAATGTAACAGCTCCTCTGTAAACAGCTGCTATGCTGATGATTGAGGGAATATGGACAAGAAAAATGTTTTGTATATATTTCAATACAGATATATCCCCCCCCCCAAGTTTTTTTTTTTTTTTTTTTTTGTTTTTCGAGACAGGGTTTCTCTGTGTAGCTTTGCGCCTTTCCTGGAACTCACTTGGTAGCCCAGACTGGCCTCGAACTCACAGAGATCCGCCTGGCTCTGCCTCCCGAGTGCTGGGATTAAAGGCGTGCGCCACCACCGCCCGGCATCCCCCAAGTTTGTATCCATGATTGGCTGAATTGATGGATGCAGAATCCTTCTACGGAAGGTTGACTGTACTGAAAAGCCACAAACAGGAAATGATAATCAGGCTTGCCTTTCCTTATAGTGGTGTTTCTTTTCTTTTTCTTTCTTTCTTTCTTTTTTTTTCCGGAGCTGAGGACCAAACCCAGGGCCTTGTACTTGCTATGCAAGCGCTCTACCATTGAGCTAAATCCCCAACCCCATGGTGTTTCTTTTCTATAAAGTAGGAATTGCTTCTGCACATTTATTGTTCCTGAGATTGAAACTCAATGAATATTAATGTTACAGAGGAGACTGTGAACGATTCATCAGTCTGGGTTAAATTATAGACAAAATAAGGAGGGTTTATTTTCTAGGAGGTCCCTGGGATATTTTTACCATGGTTATTTTAATCCACTCCTTTTCTATCATCCACCCTTTGTGGCCGGCAGAACAAGAACCAGCCAAACAGTGACAGCGTGACCTGTGCCCCAGATAAACATGGCTGTTGACTTTCAACTAGTCCAAGTGTTGTGGAGGGCTATCGGCTTTCTGATCTTTGGTACACGTAGGCAGGCTCATTGTGCCTGATTCATTTGAGGCTATTATGTTTTTGTGTTGCTCTAGGGATCATATTGTTAAAAACATTTCTATTTTTATTTGTCGTCACATTCAGTGTACCTTAATAATGGCAAACAGATAATTGAAAAATGCCACCGATGTTAGTTATAAACACAATTTCCTTACCATTTAATTAAGAAAGACAACAAGAAAGCCACGTTATTATTCCAGTTTTTTGGGGTTTTTTTTGGTTTTTCGAGACAGGGTTTCTCTGTGTAGCTTTGCGCCTTTCCTGGAACTCACTTGGTAGTCCAGGCTGGCTTTGAACTCAGAGATCCGCCTGCCTCTGCCTCCCGAGTGCCGGGATTAAAGGCGTGCACCACCACTGCCCGGCTTTATTCCGGTTTTAATGCTACCAAATCCTCTTTTACTCACAGGGACCATTGAAAAACTTGTAGCAATGTTATATATATAACTTTTTCTTTTCTTTTTTCTCTCTTTCTTTTTTTCTTTTTTCTTTTTTTTTCAACACAGGGTCTCTCTGTGGTTTTGGTGCCTGTCCTGGATCTCGCTCTGTAGACCAGACTGGCCTCGAACTCACAGAGATCTGCTTGGCTCTGCCTCCGAGTGCTGGGATTAAAGGCGTGTGCCACCACCACCCGGCTTTTTTGCTTTTTTTGAGACAAGTTCTCACCTTGTAGCATTGGCTGGCCTGGAACTTACTGTGTAGACCAGGCTGGCCTTGAACGCATAGATAACCACCTATCTTTGCCACCTCAATGCTGGGATTAAATACGTGTGCCACCACAGTCAAGCGTATATAAAAATGTTTTATAAGTACTGGGTATGTTGATTTAAACCAATCCCAGATTTTTTTTTTTTTTTGTCTTTGTTTTGGTTTTTTGAGACAGGGTTTCTCTGTGTTGCTTTGGTACCTGTCCTGGCGCCTGCTCTCTAGACCAGGCTGGTCTCGAACTCACAGAGATCTGCCTGCCTCTGCCCGTTCGACACCGCTGCCAGGCTTAAGCCAATCCCGGTTTTAAGAATGTGTGTTAGGGCGGCTCAAGTGTTATTCACTTCCAGTCGCTGTAGCAGTCACTTAGGTATAGAAATTTGGGGGCCAAATGCCCTCTGAAGACCACTTCCTCCCAGCTCTGAAGCTTGGGGTAGAAGAGAGCACACAGCGGCATGGAGACCCTTTGTCTCCTCTGTGTTTCCACTTCCACTGTCCTGACGTCAGCTCTGAAGTGCGGCGTTTTAGCAGAATTGCTTTGCTGACTGACCGGCATTCAGTTCATCCTGGACGGTGATGTCTTCATTTAAAAATGTTTGCTCACCCGGATGGTGGTGGCCCACGCCTTTAATCCCAGCACTCAGGAGACAGAGGCAGGCAGATCTCTGTGAGTTCAAGGCCAGCCTGGTCTACAGAGAAAGTTCCAGAAGAGCCAAGGCTACACAGAGAAACCCTGTCTCAAAAACAAAACAAAACAAAAACACTGAATTGTGATCCCCACACGTTTCTCAACACAGGTGCTCGTCAGTGTATTTAGGACAGGTTTTCCAGCTGCACAAGGTCATTTAAAATTCGAGTCCAGTTCCAGAACGTAAGACTCAGTGATTCTATCATGCTATTCTCCGTGAACCACACACTCCAGTCCATCAACCACACACAGATGAAAATGCTAAATAGCCTCAACTCAGCTCTAAGAAGAAACACACAAATTCCGTAGTTTTGTAAGTACAATTCCTTGAAAACCCTCAGTATGAGATTAAGACGCTATCCATGCCAAGACATATATTTTCCCGTCTTCTTTTTGATCTATTAAGTCCTTTAAAGCAGAAAATAAGGACAATTATTTTGATGCCTCTGTCTTTTTCGTTCGTGTCTCTCTTCCTTCTCCCCCTCCCCCCTTCCATTTCCTTTCTCCTTCCCTTTCAGGGTCTCACACTGATCCTGTTCCTTCCAGTGCTACACACAGCCCTGAGCCACTGTGTCTGTCCCTCTAGGTCAGTAGTTCCAGGATGGCAGCATTGGTGGTATCTTTCAGTTAACGCTTTGACACTCTCTGGTTCCACAGAGTCTAGGAGGCACAAATCAGGCATGCAATGTACTAATTATCACTTCATAACCAAGTATAACTTCATCATTAACAGAAAAAAATCTATTTTACATTTTTTCCCCTCAGTGAATTTGCTTTGGAGGCAGAGTCTTACTACGTAGCAAAAGCTGGCCTTGAATTGGAGATGTTCCTGTGTCCGCTCCATGAGTGCTAGGATTCCATGTCTATGCCACCAAGCCTGGTTCCAGTTTCACTCAGGGATTTTTAAAAAACATATTCACAAATTTCAGGAATTCAGATGTAGATATCTTTAATTAATTAATTAATTGTGTGTATGTGTGTGTCTGTGCACCGTCATGTCCTCGTCCAGTCCCCCCCCAACACACACTCATGCATGTGTGCCTCATGGGCATATGAAGTCGAAGGACCATTTGTGGGAGTCAGTTATCTACTTCCACAATGTGAGTCCTGGTGATCAAATTCAAGTCAAAGCTTGGCAGCTGCTGTGTGGTTCAGCAAGGGGCCATTTGTGTCCAGGTGCCGGACGGAGGCTTCCAGGTTACCTGGAGCATCTTGGACCATCCAGTTAAACTGTAGCCTTGGAAATGGAAAGCAGGCACACCTTTTCTGGATGCCTTCCAGTATCGCCCTATGAGTTCAATACTGAGCTTCTGGGCCCTTTTTCTCAGGCTGGCTTTGTCTGCAGCTCTGTCCCACGGCTCTCCTCTGACACGGCTCTGCTACCTCTGCTTCACCCTGGCAGAAATGTGCTGACTCCCGTAGATGAAAAAGAGTGTTAAGTAATTAACCTCGTGGCTGTTTTAATGATTGTGTTTCATTATTACATCATTTTGCAGGGCTCCAGGTTGACTTCTCTCTGCCGTCTGTTTGGATTGATTTGCTCATTTTTAGGACTCCATACCGTTGTTATCTTTGTGATATCTCAGGCAACATTTAATCTTCATGATGCTAATTTTCTTTTTGTCACAAAAAATGAAACATTGTTCATAGTCCAATAAAGGTACCAAAATAATGATGAACTGCCAGGTTACATAATAATTTATAATAACGAAACATCCTATTTCTCTTATAGTGAAATACTGACTTACTGGTCACGGCTGACTTTTTTTTTTTTTGGTCCCACAATGTAGGCTTTATATTTAAAAATCAATTAATTTTTAGACCTTTGACAGTTCCTGCAAACTCCTAATAAGTACATGTTTTTCTGACATAGGACGTGGGTGGCTGAGACGTTTCTCAGAAAAACTGAACCTAATACTCTGCTGTTATCATGACCTTAGGAAGCAACAACATGGGTAACTCAGCCTTGGTTCATTAAACATCTCATTTTCTGATTTTTATTTTATGCCAACAGGGTAGGCTGTTCAAATTAAGTTTAAGAATAGATGTAACAGACAAATGAGCTCATTAAATGGCTAGAATGCTTCTCCACAAAGGGAAAGAGGGGAGGAGAATTAGAGGAGAGAGAGGTAGAAAGGGAAGCTCAGGCTGTCAACAAAAAGGTGGAAGAGAGTCGAAAGAGGCCTCAGTGGAGAAGACACGGCCAATCTGGTCAAAACTTCTGCTTAAACGTTTGTCCAATGGTATTAACTTAACTGATGAAGGAAGTTCTAGACCTTCGTTCTAATCCAATATTTGTCTTGTAAGTAGATATTTTTATATATCATATGCTATGAAGAGACAAGTGAGATACTATTCTTTACAGCCTGGGAAATTCAAACTAGGGCCTCACAAATGCTAGGCAAGTCTCCCTCACCTAAACAAGTCTCCGGCCTTCTTTTATTTTGAATTTTGAGACAGGGTTTCACTAAATTGCCCCAGTTGCCCTTGAACTTGAAATCCTTCTGCCTCAACTTTCTTAGCTGAGATTACAAACCTGTAAACCACCAGGGCTGGCTTAATACTCTATTTTAAACTCTAGAAAGACTCGGTATCTGTCTGAAGTATATGAATGCTCTGTAAAGTTGTTGTATTTTTTTGTGATAAGTCAACCTATAGTCTAGCTATACATCCTCTGTAGGGCGAGCGTGCCAGTAAAGCGACCGGAGTGCTTTTAGGGTGGGAAGAAGGGAAAGGAGGGAGCCCCACCTACCTCTCACTGGCTGGCCTTCCTCCTCTGGTAGCCATGCTCCTGGCTGGGAAGGAGGGTGGGGAGAGATGCTGCAGGAGCCACAGCACAGCAAACAGCCTCGAGTGCAGTTGTTTCCCTTTCTGCCCCTGAGATCCTTTTCTAAATCCAGCAGACATCTGACTCCCGGTGTGATCATTACACTCCTGGTCAGAGCTGCAGCACACGAGCTGGCTGGCGCTGCTGCTGGGAACTGTGACTCACTCCTTCAGGTTCTCCCTGGTGCGGAAGGAGTCTCCGAAGGGGAAAAAGAGCAGTCTGTCAGGTGAGCTCATCACTGTCAGCATCACCAGCTTCCTGAGAGACCAGGCAGTGTAAGGGAAAAGAGCACCTGTCAGACTCCTGGAAAAATCACTGTCTCATGTGACCATGAGAAGGTTAGTAAAGCTCTGAGAGCCTCGGTTTTCTCAGTGAAAGGTAAAAAAATCAATCCCGAAGTAGCACTAAAACGGGTATGCCTAATGTATGGGCAATATTATGCAGTGGTTGGTTTGAAAATTAAACATCCCCAAAAGCCTCATGAGTTAAAGGCTGTGTCCCCCAACTGGTAGCACTCTAAAACTACTTATTTACTTCGACAGGGTCTTCACCTGTTTCTGCCTTCTGAGTGCTGGGATCAAAGCAGTACTCCACCATGCCTGGTGTCTGGCAGTAGTCTTTGGGGGTTGTGGAAACTTTAGGAGGTGGGGTTTTGTTGGAGGGAGTAAATTACTGGAGGCATGCCTCGGAAGGCTGACTCTTGCCTGCTCCCTTGTCTCTGGTTCCTGTCTGCATGAGATGAGACGTTGCTCACGCCCCACCACGGTCTTCTGCCCAAGTGTGTAGAGCCAAGGATCTGAACCAAAGCACCAGAAACCTCAAGCTAAAGCAATTCCTCTCTGAGATGTTTGTGCTGCTCATCCTGTCTGTTGTACATTCTGCATGTGCAGATCAAGACAAAGAGAAAAATTATGACACTGTATACATCATATAAGGCATTTAGATGTTTATAGTCTCTATACTTGAGGAAATACTGGACATGACTACAATATATCAGAAAAAGAAGGAATGACTGGTGAACTAGATGACTATTCACTAGACCATTTATTCACTTTTAAAAGTTTGTAGTTACTTCACTGCAAGTTGAAGTTCCTAGGATATATAAGACACATTGTCCTCAAAGAATTTGTTACTTAGAAGGAAGGATTGCACATAAACAAGGTTGGATGTAAAACACACACAGAGAAGAAATGCCATGGCCATTCAGAACAGACTGATCCTAGAGGAGGGCTTACTAGAAAGAAGGCAAGGCAAGCCAGTTTCAACATGTGTTGAGTCCTCATTATGAGACATCTCCAGAGATTTGCATGTTCAACAAGGACCTGCAGACAGAAGAGGCTGAGTCAAAGCACAGAGGCAGGAATCTGTAGATAAGGTGGGGGTAGAAACAAGGATCAAATAAGTGGAAGCCACATCCTAACAAAGATGGAAGTCATTTTTTAAGAAGTGCCCAAGTGTGACATCATGGGTATTCTCATACATAAAGCTAAAGCTTATTTTTTTTTCTCTTGCAGATAATTGATGCAATACATCCAATGGAAATCTTTAAGTTGATTAAAATTCTTCTGAGAATTTTTTTCCCCATTTGAAGATTCATGCATGGATCTTTTCTGTAGAATGAGATTAGTCTTTTTATCTAAAGAAGACCACAGAATCCTTCATTTTCTTTGTTTTTCTTTTACTCCTTCATCTTTCATCTTCAAAAATAAAATTTAACTTTGTAACAAGCTTATTTGGAACTGGAAGCTTTTAGAAAAAATGTTAATGTAATAAAATACAGTGACTGATGTTACTCTGTCAGACTGATTTACTGGTACCAAAGGAGGAATTTCAACAGCTGATAACTGAGGGAGACCATGGGGGAAATGTATCCCTAATCCTCTAAGTCACTAGCACTCAAACATGTCAGTTTCTGTCAGATGTGTTTGTGTGTGTCTCTCACATTCATGACCTCAACAGAGGATTTACTTGGAGCTATTTAAACATCAGAGAACTGAAAGGGCACCGGGAGCACTCACATTGCAAGAGGTATGGAAGGAAACGGAGCCCACACAGAATGAGGGGAGAGAGCGTGTGGACCTAGAAGTTCAAAAAGAGGAGGGGTCTATCTGTGCATCAGGAGGGCAAGGCACTGAGGAGAGGCAGCTGCCTGGAAGAGCTGCTTCCTCAGAAGGGCAGAGCCCTGTGGAGCTGGAATCCAGACTTGGATGATGCGGCTGTTCTGAGAACCATCATGCTGGCTGGCAGAGACAGGAGGAGATGGCAGCCAGGACTAACTGCTGGTGGAAACAACCGGAATTTGGGGAGTGGAGAGGTGACATCTGGGTGACACTTCCTGGGACAGTAGGCGCATCAGAGGGGAATTAGCCTGTTCTGTCTCTCTCCTGTTGCCTTCCGGTCTCTCACTAGTGTCCCCAGCCGACAGAAACTAGCCAAGGTCCTTATGGCAATGGCAGTGTGGCTGCAGATCTCGCCTCAGTATCTCCAGGCCCAGGATAGAGGGGTGGATAGAGCCTGAAAGTGTAACTAGCCAGCACCACATGTATACAATTCACCAGACTTACCTACCACGCAGTTTCAGACCCGAGTTTGAAGGTCTCTTTTAGAGGCTTTCGAGTAGGCCCAGAAACCTTCACTTTTGAAAATAGCATCAAATTGTTGTATCCAGAGTCCCCCAAAGACCACCAAGAGACCTAATCCGATGCAAAAGCACAGAGTCTTTGTATTGTTACAAGTTAACTCTGGACTCTCCGTCTGCCTGATGCAGCAGCAGAGCAGAAGAGACCCTGAGCAGCAATGGGGCAGGGTTTTTAAAGCAAGGGGGGCTTGGGGTCTACAGACTACATAGGAACAGACTCAGGATTGGTTTATGTGAATGGCAATCATGTTAGTAACTTTTAACTGGCTAGGGTTAGTTGGGGGTTACAGTTATCCATTTTGGGGCAGGCCTGGACAAGTCCCAGGCTTTGTCCTTGAGCTGCCATGGAGGCTGGCTGGCTTAGCACGTACTGACTGTGGGGGCTGACTCAGTGGCCCAGGCTTTGTCCTTGAGCAGCCATGGAGGCTGGCTGGCCTAGTACATACTGATTGTGAAGGCTGACTCAGTGGCCCAGGCTCTGTCCTTGACTTACACATGTAACTCTAAGTTGGTGAGAGGTCCCAGACAGTAAACAATTGGCTGAACCTTGAACAGTCAGAGTACGTGCAGAAAGGGAGCTACTGCAAGGACTATGTCTTTTGTTCACGGCTCTCCCAGAGACTGCTTGCTCAAGTCTCAGGAAACTGAAATGGAGGCCTGATCTCTGAGAGAAGACTGAGCAGCCTGTTATGGCATCTGCTCGGTCCTTTCAAAATAATCTGATGGTGTCTTCAAACACTCTTTCAGAAATGCTGGTTCTCTCTATCTCTGTCTTTCTGTCTCTCTTTGTGTGCGCATGTGCACGCAAGCATACATATATGTGTGTGTGTGTGTGTGTGTGTGTGTGTGTGTGTGTGTGCTGGCACCTGTGAACATGGAGGCCCAGTGCCTGGGAACATGGAGGCCGGAAGTTGACACTGGGTATCTCCCTCAATTTCTCTCCATTTTCTGAGGTTTGAGGGCAAGTTCTCTCCCTGAAGCCAAGGCCCACAGATTTACCCAGTTTTTCTAGCCACCTTGCCCGGTGGACCCGACTTACCCTCCTGTAGGCAGACTACTATGTGTGCTTGACTTTTATATGGGGGCCGAGTCTCTGAACCGGGTGTTTTCATCTCATTTGCCTGGTAAGCCTTTATCCCCTGAGCTGTCTTCCTAGTACTGATGTCTTTCAGCTGAGTCCCCGAATCAAGTTACAACAAGAGTTTAGGAAGAACCCAACACTAGCTCAAACAGCCCCAAGACAATTCACTTTAAAAATTTCCATTAAGACATGCTTAAAATGTGAAC
Source organism: Peromyscus californicus insignis (assembly GCF_007827085.1). Lineage (NCBI taxonomy): Eukaryota > Metazoa > Chordata > Mammalia > Rodentia > Cricetidae > Peromyscus > Peromyscus californicus. The sequence continues at coordinate 43,525,778 of NW_026294491.1, read as the reverse complement.
TCCAACACTCAGGAAGCAGAGGCAGGAAGGTTGTCACAGATTTGAGGGCAGCCTGATCTACATAGTCAGTTCCAGGACAGCCAGGGCTACATATCAAGACTGCTAAAAGTACACAACTTAAAAAATGTCCCCACAGCAGCTTCAAAACACTTGAACATTTTGACCCTCTTAATATCCAATATCTGTCACTTTCCCATTCATATACACTTACTAGAGTGATTTAGTACTAGGAAAAGTATTTAGCTTTCACAAGAACTTGTATGCTTTCCTTTATCAGTGCAAAATAAAAGAATACATTGATTTCTATTTGTTTTGGCTGCTGGGTAGATTAGAATTATTTAGTGTAATCCCAGCCAAGCCTTCCCTTTTAACCATCCTTTTTATATTTTTCAATTGATGACATAAATACATACATACATATATTAAATTAATGATATCATAGTTTTCAAAGTATTTTTGGATATAGTACATTAAAGCTTATCACTAATTAACTCAAGTTATCGAGAAGGCCAAAGCTGCTGTTCTGTAGGGGAGGCATGGGAAGTCTCCCTTCTTGCCTATGAACTATTCTTTGAAAGACTGCACATCACTAATATGCCCCCAGGCTTCTGCATATTCATAATGCACATGGAAAGTCCATTTGAAACTTTCTATCTTAAAGAAATCCTCTATTTAATTTGATTCATTCTCCCTCTCTCTGTATATGTGCGTGGGTGCACACACGTCATGCTGTGCATGCAGAGGTCAGAGGACAAACTTTAGAGTTAATCCTGGGTCCTGGGAGTTGAACAGAGGTTGCCAGGCTTTGTGGCAAGTGCCCTTGCTCACTGAGCTATCTCATTGGCCTTACAAAATCCTTTTATGTATCTACATTATTTCTGCCGCTTTTTAAAAAAAAATTTATGTATTTATTTATTATGTATACAGTGTTCTGGCTGCATGTATACCTGCAGGCCAGAAGAGGGCATCAGATCTCATTACAGATGGTTGTGAGGCACCACGTGGTTGCTGGGAATTGAACTCAGGACCTCTGGAAGAACAGGCAGTGCTCTAAACCTCTGAGCCATCTCTCCAGCCCTATTTCTGCCACTTTAAAAATCATGTCTTGGACACTTGGGATTCATGGCAAGATATATTTTTTTTCTGAGAGTGAGTGATCACAGAAAATTTCTGGCACAGACCGATCTAAATAAATATGCTGTCTTTGTCTTGTTTTAAGTAGGCTTATGGTAGAGACATTCAATTGTTTTTTTTATCTTAGTGGAATTTAATTTATAAGCACATATTGTGTACAATACTCAAGAATGCACTTAAACATTGAAAAAAAAAAAAAACACCCAGGACGCTTGCTTTATAACTGTTTTCTGATGATCTTTACAAGTGGTTCTCCTTCACGAGGAAGTTCATTTAATTACTTCTGCATCTAAGCTGTCTCCCTCGGTGACTGCAGTGGGCCCACTGAGGAGCAGGACCTGCCGCTAAGCAGACAGTACTATGGTTTGCCAATAGAAAAACCAACAGGAAATACACAAGGCAATACAGGCTGTGTGCTTTTTTTTGGTTTTTCGAGACAGGGTTTCTCTGTGTAGCTTGGCGCCTATCCTGGAACTCACTCTGTAGACCAGGCTGGCCTCGAACTCACAAAGATCCCCCTGCCTCTGCCTCCCAAGTGCTGGGATTAAAGGCGTGCGCCGCCGCCGCCGCCGCCGCCGCCGCCGCCGCCGCCGCCGCCGCCACCACCACCACCACCACCACCCGGTGATGTGTGCTTTTAATTGATGCAAATACTGTAACTTGGGGGCAATATGCATCTCCCAGAGTCTTTTTTTTTTTTTTTTTACCTCAAACAGAAAGTGCTTCCTACTTCCTCCTCATTCTGCTTCTCTCCATCTGCCATGGAAACAGTCTTGGTGAGTGTGGTTGTTGGTCTTACCTACCGATTAGATTGCGAGGAACCCAGAGGATTAGGAAAGCACACAAATTCCTTTTTTTGAATAAAACTACCTTTTCCCCCTAATTAACTCACAAATAAAAAACATCACACCACTATTTAAGGAAACCACTCTAACACTGCCCAGCCCCAATTCTATGCAGTTAGAATGGCCGTCCTGGCCCAGTGGAGGTTCACTTAGGGTTTCACACCTGCACTAGCAATGACATTAAAGAAAAACGATTTTTAAAATTATGTGTGTGTTCATGTATATGTGTGTCTGTGCATGTGTGAGTGAAGGTACTGAAAGGGTACTGAATTCCCTGGAGCTGGAGCTCCAGGTGACTGTAAATTAGCCAGTGTGGGTGCTGGGAACCGAACTCTGGTCCCCTGCAAGAGAGCAGTGTGTGCTTTTAACTGTTGAACAATCTATCCATGTCTTCAATTGCGTTTTTTTTCGTTTATCCATCATGATAAAGAAAAAGCTCTGAGAAAGTTAAAACTAGAAGAAAAGCATTAGTTTTAGGTTTATATTCTTTTTTCATGACTCACATCTCTATTTGCCCACCTCTGGCCCCGCTCCTTACCTAATTGTGGTGGGCTGAATGTAATTGGCCCCCATAATCTCATAGGGAATGGCACTATTAGGAGGTGTGGCTTTGTTGGAGTGGGTGTGGCCTTCTTGGAGGATGTGTGTCACTGTGGGAGTGGGCTTTGAGGTTTCCTATGCTCAGGATACTGCCCAGTCAACTTCCTGTTGCTTGCAACATGTAGGACTACTCCAGTACCACGTCTACCTGCACGCCACCATGCTCCCTCCTCATCATGATAATGGACTAAACTCTGAAACTGTAAGTGAGCCACCCAATTGAATGTTTCCTTTATAAGAGTTGCCATGATCCTGGTGTCTTTTGACAGAAATAGAAATCCTAACTAAGACACTAATAGTACCTTCTCTTGTTCTCCGTTTATATTTTAAACTATACCTTGAGTTATACCTGTTTATGTAGGTACATATTGTGGGATTTTTTTTTTTTTTTTTGTCAACTTGACACAAACTAAAGTCATTTGAAACGAAGGAACCTTAATTGAGAAAACACCCCAAGCCTATAGGGTATTTTCTTGGTTAATGATTGAAGAGCCCAGTCCAATTTACGTGGTACTATCCCTGGTCAGGTGGTCCTGGGTTGTGTAAGAAAGCATGTAGCTAGAGAAAAACCTAACAGCATTCCTCTGTGGTTGAAGTCTCTGCTTCCTGCTTTGAGTTCCTGCTCTAACTTCTATCAGTGATGGATTGTTACTTAGAAATGTAAGATGAAATAAACTCTTTCCTGCCCAAGTTGCTTTTGGTCATGGTGCTTTAACACAGCAATAGAAACTTAACTATGTATTATGGGCCAGGACCAGAATACAAGTGAGAACATGTGGTTTATTGATTGATTGATTTTTGAGTTCAGATAATCATGTAAAGCATACTCTGAGTGTGTGCCTGGGAGGGAAGTTCCAGAATTAGTTAGATGGCAACCCAGTCAATGATTTTTGGCCTATTGATAGAGAGGTCTGTTGGGAGGTGGTAGAATTGTGCAGGGTGGGGCCAAACCAAAGGATGTGTCTCTGGGAAATATCTTGAATGGTACACCTAGGTTCTGGTCTCTTCCTGGTCCTGTTTTCCCCTTCTGTTTCCTGGCTGCCAGGAAGTGAGAAACTTTACCCCTCCTGCATGACTCAGCCTCACTACCACACAGAAGAAAATGCAGCTGGCCAACCATGAACTGAAAACTCTGAAAGTTTGAGTGCCAACACATCCTTCCCGCTTCAAATGGGTTCTCTCAGGTATCTGGTCACGATGAGGAAGAGTCTAACTTCTTTTTTTATTTTATTTTTTTTATTTTCCGGAGCTGAGGACCGAACCCAGGGCCTTGTGCTTGCTAGGCAAGTGCTCTACCACTGAGCTAAATCCCCAACCCCGAGTCTAACTTCTAACTTCAGAGGATGGCATCTGAGGACACCTTGACTTGTTTTATCCATTGTGAGTAAGCTTCTCTAAATTCCCAAAGTGATCTACCCTGGGGACTATTTGTTTGCTAGCATTGGCTTGGCTCCTCTCCCTAGAGTCTTCTTAGCAGGTGTGTGTGATCCTATTTAAATTTCATATGAATCCTGGAACTCTTATTACTATAATTACACAAATTATTTAGCTAAAGTCAGACGGAAGAAATAATAGCTGAAATTGGTAATGGAGCTTTTGAAAACTTTCTGAGAAATTGGGGTGTAAAATCCTATAAAATAAAAGAAGCATAAACGTACAGTGGTGAAAATGACCTCTAAGTCTTTTGGATCCAGCTGAGAAACAGTCTACATATGAATCCAACATATGAGTCATGATCCGAGGTGTGTGGGAGAGAGCACTGTCGATGTAGGCAGAGATGAGTTCTGGTCTGGCTGTGCCACTGGGTGAGTGTATGATCTTCTAAGCATTTAAAAACTATTTTATTTTACTTGTGCCTGAGTGTATGTATGTATACTACCTGTGTGCAGAAGCCCACAGAGGTCAGAAGAGATCTCTTCTGGGTCCTCTGAAACTAGAGTTATAGGTGGTTGTGAGCCATCATGTGGGTGCTGGGAATCGAACCCAGGTCCTCTTGCAAAAGTAGTAAATGCTCTTAGCCACTGAGCCATCTCTCCAGCCCCTAAGTCAGCACTCAGTGGCTATCAATGGTGTCATCTGTGGACTGAGATAATCGGATTCACACATTTGATATGATTCCCATTTCTCTAACAGTTTAAGCGTTCCATCAATTAATTATCCAAGAAAATAAGAACTCTTCATCTTAGGAGAAGTAGATTTTCAGATTGACAGTTATTTGGAATTTATTCTGTGTAGGAACACTGGACAAGGCAATCCAGGGCCGAGGCAGAAACCAGTGAGTTTGGTTTTGGAAGATGGCTAAGTGATTAAAAACTTACTGTGAAGCATGAAGATCCGAGTTCAAAAAGCTGGGGCAGGGCTGTTGAGATGGCTCAGTGGTATGTGTACTTCTTGTTCTTTGAGAGACTGACAGAGATACACATTGAAATAAAACATAGAAAAGAAAGTAAGCTTAATTCCAACCGTTAATAAAATACTGATATCGAAAGCAGTGTATTGACTGTGTTTACTTTGCAGTATGTATAAGTCAATTAATAGAGATTCCCTCCCTCCCTCCCTTCCTCCCCCACCTCTTTTGTTCTGTTTTTACAGGTTCATCTAAATGTATCTTTTTTTTTTTGTTTCTAAACTATGCTACTTTAGGATATATAAAATATATATATTTCTTTTTTCTATATTCTGGTTAATGGTAATTATCCCTCCATCATCATTTATACCTTAAAGGTATTATGTATATTTTGTTTTTCTTTGTTTTGATGTAATTAGCTACGTTGATGAATCCCACACAAAGGATATAGCCTCTTGCTGTAAACACAGGGCCTTCTGAAATAATTAGACTGGGGTAAAGTTGAATGAAACCTGATTTTCTTTCTGTTTTTTTTTTTTTTTTGAGACAGGGTCTCACTATGTAGGCCTTGGTGGCCTGGAACTTGCTATGTAGACCTAAGTAGCCTTGAACTCAGAGATCTTCTTGCCTCTGCCCTCAGAGTGTTGGGGTTAAAGGCGTGTGCTGCTGTATCTGTCTTGAGACCTGATTCTTTCAAAGTGGTGTTGGAAGTTGCTCCAGGGCCACAACCTTTCCCTTTTCTCTTCTTTAGTTTGGATGTTGACCAGAGCCCAAGTGTGGTTTCTCTGGCATTTTGGCTTCCTTCTTTCTCAAGCTCCTCTCTCTGCCATGTGACTGCTCGTCTGCCAAGTAGCTGAACATGCCAGCTAAACTCAAATGGCATCGCTTTTAAAATTTCTCTTCTTTATTTTCTTCCTCTGGGCATACCTAGGGCTTTTCTTGTAAACTCGAATAAAATGTCTTCAAACTTAAAAGTCAAATAACAAAAACGATGTTGACTCATTTTATATTAGAATAGGACAAGCCAGACATATTTTTTTTTTGTATATTATTAGGATCATTTGCAATTTTCCTTTTCTTGCTGGAATTTTAAAAGTCATTATTGGGTTGGTAAAATGGTTTATCAGGTAAGTCATCATGGCCTGAGTTTCATCCCCAGAACCCACAGTAGAAGGGAAGAACTGATGCCCAAACGTTGTCCTCTGACTTACATGTGTGCATCCAGCCCTTGTGATGTGTGTGTGTGTGTGTGTGTGTGTGTGTGTGTGTGTGTGTGTGTGCATCCCTATGGAATGGGATCTAATTAAATGGCTCCTTTGTACTAAATACAAGGCATCCATTCAGAAAGACTAGTAACCTTGTCCCAGATCGTGTTGACAAGGCTATAATGAACACAGGCCACAGATCCTAAGATATTGTTTTCCGATGTGTAATTTCAGTTTCCACACTTTACTATTTTTCCTAGTTATTAGAAATACTAGTTGGTAAATCTCCCAAAAGCTGAGCCCAACATACCTGAACATTTACAAATAAAAATTACATAAACCAAATAGAAAACACTCCCAGATGTATTATGAAACGAAGGAAAACTGAAGATTAACACACACACACACACACACACACACACACACACACACACATACAGAAGAGGACAGAAAAGAATTACTGCAGTGCCAAAGTGTAACGATGGAAGAGAACTGTTGTGTAAATTTTGTTTGACAACTATAAAGGTGTTTGTAGATTAATCTATTTTAAAATATGCTGGACTGCTGGGCAGTGATGGCACACACCCTTAATCCCAGCACTTGGGAGACAGAGACACAGAGATTTCTGTGAGGTCGAGGTCAGCCTGGTCTACAGAGTGAGTTCTAGGACAGTCAAGGCTACACAAAGAAACCCTGTCTCGAAAAAGAAAAGAAAACAAACAACAAATATGCTGGACTCAGATGTGGACCCTCTGAAATAGATCTCGGGTAGATTACGAACTAAATCACTCCACAGGTTTATATAAGAAAAGGAAGAAATGTCCACTGAGTTTTAATATGTTGAATGTTTATTTCAAGTCCATTTGTTACAGTAAGCTGTGGTCACAGAGGTCTTTAACATAAACCAGTTGTACCTTGATGACCTATTGATGTCTGATTTTCAGGAGTGAATAATTCATTTGTAGCATCTTTTGATTTTTCTCAAGTGTAACAGTTGGAAATTGTCTATAGTTTCAGCATTAAGAATCATCACACCTGCAACTACTTAGTGGCAGTGTTGGATTTTAGTAGACTGACCTGTATTTCACTTTCACGGCCCACACTTTAGTTCGGTTGAATCATATAATGAAGTGTAATTATGCCACACAGCAGGAAACAAGTGTGTGCCAAGTATGTGGGACAAAGTGGGCTATGCAGGGTATTCACCCTGCTAATGGAAAGGCGATTCTGGTAATAAGTTAGTCAGTCAGTTTACTATTAGTGTTGCTCTCACCTAGTGAGAAAGAACATAGTGCAGGGCCACAGCCTTACCTGCCATTGTGAAATCCCAACAACTACGAAAAGAGGAAGTATTTTTGAAGTTCAAAGTCTGACCTGACCTTGCTCAACATGAACTTATTAGCAGTGGAAACTGTCTGAACTGACAGGTTATTTTTATATTTTTTTTCAATGTTTGCATATTTTTGTTACTATTATCTCTTGTGGTGTGAACAGAAACACTGGTGTGCTTGATAATGGAGTTAACAGTTGTCCCCCCCCCCCAAAAAAAAAAACAGGGTTTCTCTGTGTACCCTGGCTGTCCTGGAACTCTGTAGACCAGGCTGGCCTTGAACTCACAGAGATCCACCTGCCTCTGCTTCTGGAGTGCTGGGATTAAAGGCGTGTGCCACCACCGCCTGGAGTTTTCAGTTTTAAGTGACTCTTGATACTATTTGGTGAGAAATTATGTATTTGTCTCTCTCTATATATATAACATACATAGTAATAGTCCTTGTTTTGAGCTTTTAGAGTATATTCCCCTTTCTAAAACTTTTGAATATATGTATAGCTACATTTTTGTTAGTTGAAACCATCATTAGGAGAGCCAATTTAAAGATTCTTTTTTACAAAAAAAATCACACACACACACACACACACACACACACCTTTATTTTCTATTTTAGAATTCTCATTACCATTCAAATCCTTCACACTGAGAACACTAGACAACACTTGGTGAAGGAAGCATGTGGTTACCATGGGGATTCGGAGCTATTCCAGGTCCATTCTAACCTCTTTTCTTGACTGCAGGTAATTTATTATTACACTCTGTGCTGGCTAGTTTTATGTCAACTTGACAGAAGCTAGAGCCTCAGTTGAGAAAATGCCTCCATAAGATCTGACTATAGGGCATTTTCTTAATTAGCGATTGCTTGAGGAGGAGGCCAGTAAGCAGCACCACAGTCCCCCCAGCCTCTACATCAGCTCCTGTCTCCAGGTTCCTGCCCTGCTTGAGTTTTTTCGAGGATGGACTATTACCTAGAAGTGTAAGCCGAACGAACAAACCTTTTCCTCCCCGAGTTGCTTTTGGTCATGGTGTTTCATCACAGCAATGATTACTCTAAGAACGCACTTGAAGTTGCTTTCCAGGACAGAGTATAGGCTTGATAAATGCTTTTATAATTACTCAATGCCACTAGCTTGCAAAGGAAATGATATCTCATTCCTGTAACTGTTTATCTCAACTAATAATGCTACATTTTAGTGACTAGCATCATCTATTACTTACTTACTGCACAGCTGGCATAGGATCTGTTTTGCTCTCAATTGTGGTGATATTTTATCTGTGTACCCCAATAAAGCTTATCTGAGGATCAGAGGAAAAAGCCAGTTGCTATAGTAAACATAGAAGTCAGGCAGTGGTAGCACATGCCTTTAATTCTAGCATTTGGGAGGCAGAGATCCATCTGGATCTCTGTGAGTTCAAGGCCACACTGGGAACAGAGCCAGGTATGGTGGCACACGCTTTTTTTTTTTTTTTTTTGGTTTTTCGAGACAGGGTTTCTCTGTGTAGCTTTGCGCCTTTCCTGGAACTCACTTGGTAGTCCAGGCTGGCCTCGAACTCACAGAGATCCGCCTGGCTCTGCCTCCCGAGTGCTGGGATTAAAGGCGTGCGCCACCACCGCCCGGCGGCACACGCTTTTAATCCCAGCACTAACCATAGAGGTCTGGAGGTTTGTACAGACCGACAGGAAGTGATAGGCCTGGGCAGAAAGAGGAGGTGATGTAGCTGGGCAGAGAGAGGAAGTAAAAGGGCAGGGACAGAAAGGCATACAGGCATGGGTATACAGGAAATAGGTCTCTCTGGAGGCTGAGGGTTGGTAAGGTGAGGTTGGCTGTGGCTTTTCCTATTCCTCTGATCTCTCAGTTTTAACCCCAATATTAGGCTCCAAATTTTTTTTATTAATAAGACTGTTTAGCAATTCATCTTAACACTCAATGCCTTTCTTTGGCGGTAGTGTTACCAATTAAGATTAGCTGACTGAAAGGGAGTTGAAATTCTCCCACCTGACAGCTTTAGTCAGTTCATTTATCTTTCCTGTTTAAGGAATCCAGGAGTCAGGCCAGCATTGATGCCTAAGGGTAAGCAGGGACTTACCCTCTTTCAGTTCCCCTGGTACCCATGGCTATCATTCCCAAGGCATCTCAGAGACAAAGGAGGTTGCTGAGCTCCTGCCATGGTACCTATAATCTAGAGGGAGGAGGAGGATCGAGGAAGCCACATCCTCACTTTAAGTACACTTCCCAGAAGTAGCAAATGCCATTTTTACTCATGGCTTAGACGCAGACAGATGCTTGGGAGTTTTCCCGCAGTCACTTTTATGTCCAGTTAAACATAGGACCTTTTCTGCTGATGAAGGTGAGAGAGCTGGGTGCTGAATGCCAAGTAGCGGTCTAAGTTTGAGCACTATCCCCCTCAGTGGGGAGACTGAGTCCTACAGGGTTAAGTTGATTTGCTGCGGACTCAGAGCCAGGATTCAAACCCACGTCAGCTCAGCTTCAGGGTACTTAAGTTCTACTTTGAAATGCTTCTACCTTAAAACAGTTATTTCACTCCATTCTATCTCATCTACTAAATTAGTGGGAGGAAAATCTTCCCAAGTTGCAAGGTCAACCTACTGAAACAATGGAGCTCTTTATTTCAACCTGCCTTGCTGGCAAAGGAAGTAATGTCGGTATCGACTTGTGCAATGAGGCCTTTACTTTTGCTGACCTTTTTCACAGGTGGATTCATAGAATTACTGACAGGTTTGGAAAGCTGGCTGGTAGACAGATTAAAGTCTTAGTTTCAGCTTCTGCTTGTTGAGGGTTGCGACAAGTTTAAACCCCATTGGGACTTGCTTTGCTGTCCTCCGGATGGTTTAGATTTTACACCAGATAATAAAGGGACAGAAGTTTCCTTGGGGCCAATAAGGATACGTGGAAAAATAACCTCATCCAGAAAAAGTCACCATAACCTTGTGATCTTTTTCTTTTCCTGATGTATTTTAAGGTAGTTTAGGGTATTGCTTCTAAGTTCTTTGAAAACGATTTTATTGCCGGTTATCTGAAGATTCTCTAGTATCGTGCTGGAATGAAGATCCAGCTTGAATAACTGATTATGTGACAGGCCTCTTCTGGCTCTCTCCTTCTTATTCTCTCTAGTCTTCCTCCAGCCCTTCCTCTTTCCTATCACTCAAGTTTTTTTTTTTTTTTTTTTTTTTTTTGGTTTTTCGAGACAGGGTTTCTCTGTAGCTTGGAGCCTATCCTGGAACTTGCTCTGTAGACCAGGATGGCTTCGAACTCAGAGAGATTTGCCTGCCTCTGCCTCCTGAGTGCTGGGTTTAAAGGTGTGTGCCACCACTGCCTGGCTACTCAAGGCCTTTTTAAAAAAAATGTTATACTTTGGGGTTCTAAACTAGGGCCTCACACATGCTCTACCACTAAGCTCTGTCCCCGGCCTCTTTTTCACTTTTATGACACAGGGTCTCACTAAGTAACTAGGCCGGTCTTAAACTCACCCTGTCACTTTAAAGGCAGGCTTTAATTTGAAGTTGTCCTGCCTCAGCCTCCAAGTAGTGGGATTTACAGGCCTGCCTGCTCCTCCAGGCTTTGTCTGTGAGACTCGGAAAGCTTTTTAGCCTTTGCCTGCCAGACTCGTTCTTTGTTCTCTGGCAGCAAAGGAGGACATAGGAATGGGAGAAGTAACCAAAACGTAAATGTCATGACGTATATGTGTCACACATAACGTTTGCATTTTGCCTAAAATTTCTAGCATTTTAGGAGACATCTGAAAATGTATCAATACCATTCATGAAGTGATTAAGATAAATGCTACTTTTCAGTTTTCCCACAAGTCCTTCATTCATTAAGCCACAAGTAACACTGGGAACACAGAGTGGTTAGTGACATAAAGTTCAATGATCTGATGTTTTACTATTAGATCAACAGATGTTGTGACCAAAAAAAAAGTGCTTTAAAGTGATGAGGCCTAAGATGAGAAAGAGGGAACTGTGGCACCAAAGAGATGCCAAGTCAGAGAGATGCAACCTCTTTATGACTTTGCTGTGTGTCCTTTGTAAACTCTGAGTAAGATCGGGTCCAGGGTCCAAAATTTCCAGAAGAACACAAATGTTTCTATAGTCGTGATAAAACACCACACCCAAAAGCAACTTGTGGAGGAAAGGATTTATTTGGCTTATACATCCCTATCATGCTCCATCCCCGATGAAAGTCAGGGCAGAACTCAAGGCAGGAATGTGGAGGCAGGAATTGAAACAGAGACCACGGAAGAGTGCTGTTTACTGGCTTGTTCCCCATGCCTTGCTCATTGTGCTCTCTTTTACGATCCAGGACTCCGTGCCCAGGGTGGCAGCACCTACAGCGGCCTGGGCCCTTCCATATCAATCGTTAATTAAGAAAATGCCTTACAAACTTACCTATAGACCATCTGATGGAGGCACTTTTGTTCTCAATTGAGGTTTATCCTTCCAGAAAACTCTAGTTTGTGTCAAGTTGACAAAAACCAAAAACCAATAACAAACAACAAAACAAAACAAAAACAACAACAACAAAACCGAATCAGGACAGAGCTTTCTCACAAATCCCTTTGTTATTAACTTGCATTTAAATAACTAATACATTAATACATATTCTTTACTAAAATTTTAAAAGTTCCATTTCAGATTTTTAACATTTTTAAAATTATTTATTTGTGTCACATGCATGATGGTACCGTGTGTGTGTGTGTGTGTGTGTGTGTGTGTGTGTGTGTGTGTGTGTGTGTGTGTGTGTAGCTCAGAGAACAACTTCCAAGAGTTGGTTTTCTCTTTCTTTCTTCTTCTTTTTTTTTGTTTTTTGTTTTTTGATATCGAGTTTCTCTGTGTAGCTTTGGAGCCTGTCCTGGAACTCACTCTGTAGACCAGGCTGGCCTCAAACTCACAGAGTTCGGCCTGCCTCTGCTTTCTGAGTGCTGGGATTAAAGTGTCTGGTCTGGTTTTCTCTTTCTATCATGAGGTTTCAAGAAATGAACACGGGTCCTCAAGCTTGGTGGAAGGTACTTTTTCTCACTGACCCATCTCAGTAGCCCATATATTTCCAATAATTTTTTGCTGCATCTTCAGAGATTACCACCCATTATCTTTAATTAAATTAAAGAATGTCGGGTACTACAGCCTTGAGGTCAAAAGTATAGTGGAGACAGATGACATAGGTTGCATATATCAGTTTCACTTGTCTTAATCTCTTGGTGCTATGGTTTCTTTGGAATCATGTCTACTGATACATTTACACTTCACCTGGATTACCTCATTTAACCTTTGCAGCAGTACTTCAAAGGAGTAGATGATGATGTTTGTCCAAATCACGAGTGAGAAAGTTGTGTTAAAACCTCAATAATTCACTTAGCTAGTTGATACTCCACAGGTAATTGTAGGTGTAATAAAATTACACCAAGTGAAAAACTTGTATACCAGGTATATATCATAGTGTTCTGCACACACTTGATGTTAGTAAACAATTTCTAGAAGCAATTAGCTTTTTGTAAGAAGTCATTTGTTATTGTTGTGGGTAGGTGCGTCATGTGTGTGGGGTGTACACGTCAGAGCACACATGCAGAGGTCAGAGGACAGCTTTATGTAGTAGGTTTTCTTTAAATGAGTTCTAGGGACTAGCCTCAGGTCACTAGGCTTTTGTGGCAAGTGCTTTATCCCTTTAGTAAACTCTCATAGAATAGTTTTAAGGATTTCAAATCATTGCCTGGACACTAAAAAGAATTGCTAGAGTCTGTGCTTTTGTCAGATTGCAGAGTCCAAATATGTTTTAGAGCTCTCTCTGAACCACAAATTACTGTTTTATGATGTTGAATTTATCAATGAGGCCCAAAACCGAAGAACATTTCTATTTAAATAGATCATTTTCCTGTAGCTCACGCAGGTCTTGAATCTGTAACTAGTTGCTGCCACTTCTGGAGCAGCTGAGATTGCAGGCCTGCACCACCAGGCCCAGCTATGATTTTTATTATACTTTCTAACGGTTTTTCCGAGTTTGCAAATGGGAAACTATGCATGTTGTGATTGTGATTTTACTATTTGTGCATACACATTTAAAATTAGTTGGAACCCAAATATTACTTAGAATATTTTTGGCAATGAATAAGAAGAAACCCAATTTAAAATGGTAACTGTAAACAGAGCCCTTTAATCACATGGTAAGGAGTACAGAGGTAGTACTGTTCTGAGATTGAATCCACTGTGTCATGAAGGATGGACGTTCCTCTTACTTCCCTGAGATCCCAGGCTTAGTGTGGCTGAGTCCTTAGGCTTCATTCTCATCCGTGCATGTGCATGGTGGCCGCTGCTCCGGAGGGTTGTTTCCATCCATGTAACACCTTTCCTCGTGAACCTTTGCTAAGGCCCCATTGGAACGTGCCCACTTGGCCACAGTTGCTTCACTGTCCTGGTGTAAGTCACTCAGTTTACTAAGAAGTTGAGATTGTCACGATTGGCTGCCATCAATCCATACTGAAAGTTTGGAGGCCCGGAGAGAGTCTATTGTTGTGGAATATTACTTTAACTAGGCAAAGATGTATTACATTTGTTTACGCTGCAGAATCTTACTTTAACTGTGTGACGGTGTGTTACATTTCTCTATGCTGCATTCTTTGATCGATGTAAGGATCTTACATTTGTTTGTGCTGCATTTGTTTAATTATGTAAAGATGTGTTGGCATTTGTTTCACCTTGCCTACCTAAGGCACCTCATTGATGTAATAAAAAGCTGAATGGTCAAGAGCTAGGCAGAAGAGGGATGGATATGTGTGGCTAGAGGGTAGAGAGAATAAATAGGAGGAGGCATCTAGGCTCAAGAGAGAAGAGGAGAAGAAGAGAACTATTGAATACCCAGGGTCCCAGGGATTTTGCTATGTCCAGTGTGGGATATCTGAGGGGAAAAAAAAATCTACGTACACTATGCTTTTATGTCTGTTAACTTTATTCCTCTAAGACAAAATTCTATCAATACAGCTATAGCTCCATCAGGCACTCAGGACAAGAATAAATACAGATACACCAAACTCTTTATCTGTCTACTTTATTTTTCTGGGATGAAATCTTGTCTATATAGCATCAGTTCTGTCCAGTTCCCTAGCCCATAGTCTTGCTAACAACTAAACTCCTATGCTTCCAGCCTCATCTTCATCCTCCATTTCCCTCATTCTCCATGTCCACTACTCTCTACTCCTGGCACTCAGAAAACTCTACCGGAGATCTGCTTACCCTCTATGGAATGTCTGTCTTCCTCTCTTTTCTCTCACCATGCCCTTCTGTCTGCTCCACAGAAAAATGCCTATTTTCTCTCTCTGGCCACGTGGTTCTCTGTCTCCTCAGGAATGTTCCTCCACCCTACCTTCTTCCTTGATATGTAAAAACCTCTTTTGTTCTCAGTCAGTTGCTCTGGAGAGCCACTAGGCCTTAAGGTGAGGAGATGGTCTGAGCTTCATTTGCACAAGAAACAAAGCTATGCGTCTTCACTAGCTTGTCCTTGCCTTCGTGACCTTATCCACTACTGGCTCCAGAAAGGAAGTTCAGCAGATCTGGGAAGCTGAACTGTTAGCCAAAAGGTCTGGAAATATTTTTGGCACGAAAGAATGTCATAGTAGAATACAGCTGAAATATTAAAGGCTGGATGGCACCAAATAGTCATAATAGATGGCTTGCCTTTTGACAGACCCTTGGCCAGTCAAAGTATAGTTTTAATACATAGCTGAATCTCTATAATATATTCTTGTGGCCCACAGGAGAGAAAGAGGGAGAAAGAGAGGGACTTGCCCAGGCTGGACGTCAAGCAGCCGCTAGCCAGCCAGCCACGGAGACAGCAGGAAAATAAGATATACAGAAAGTAAGAAAGGTAAAAAGCCCCAAGGCAAAAAAGTAGATAAAGAGAAACAGATTAAAATAAGAGCTAAGATAAGGCTGAGCATTCATAACTAACAATAATTTTCCGTGTCATGATTTGGGAGCTGGTTGGTGGCCCAGGAGAAAGCCTGGTACAGTCATCCTCCTTTGGATAATGTGCTCAAGGGTAGACAAGCCTGAGATGTTTGTTATTATAGAAAAACAGTTTGAGAAAAAGTTTTAATTTCAGAATTTTCATTCTGAGAAATTATACTTAGACTCAAAGCTCAATAAAAATTTTTTTTTTTTTGTTACTCACAAGTTCATATATGATGCTTAGTGTGTGGTTTGAAATCTACTCACTCTTATTTTCAACTAATACACTTTTTCACTTATTTATTCCATGCTTGAGCATTGCTGTTAGTGCTAAGGCCAACATGAAAAGTGTGCAAGGAATGTTTCAGGAGCAAGTAACAGGATAAACAGTAAAAGTGTCTTAAGCAACCAGGACATTTAATATTTATCTCATTTGAGAAGTTTCCAGAACCTCTTAGCTGATTTCCATAGTCCCATTAGCAGGACAATGCCACACGGGTACCTTTTGAAAAAAGGAATGTGTGAAACTATGTAACAAAGCTTCAGATTGTGTATACATCATTGTCCACAAATATAATGGAGGCTCTTTATAAGGGAAGACGTAGATGGTGGTTCCATATACACGATATTTTATATAGTCTCCTTTTTGGTGTTAATTCTCTGCCTGCATCATGGAAACGTTAACAACAAGTGAAGAGTGTTTCTCATACTCTAATACTTGCAAGTATATAAGTGAAAACTTTATAGTAAGTACTTTTTGGTGTTGGATTTTGTTTACTCAGACCAAAAAAAAAAATTGCTTACATGAAGTTGATCAGAATTTGGGGCTGTGGTTAGTAGGCTTCACTTGGGCTGAGTCTTGAAGGTTGAAGATGTTGCAAGGAGGGATGGAATGCAGAAACAGACTTTTTTTTTTTTTTTGGTTTTTCGAGACAGGGCTTCTCTGTGTAGCTTTGCACCTTTCCTGGGACTCACTTGGTAGCCCAGGCTGGCCTCGAACTCACAGAGATCCGCCTGGCTCTGCCTCCCGAGTGCTGGGATTAAAGGCGTGCGCCACCACCGCCCGGCAGAAACAGCCATTGTGACAAATGTGAGCTGGGTCTGTGTGAGCACAGTGCTGATTTCCTCTAGAGCCAAACAAGCCTCATTGCACCATCAGCTCATTTCTCCAGCGGCTTCTCTGAGGAGTTGGCTTCTTGAAGGAAGAGAGTATATTTATTTCTTGTTGGAGACCGACTCCGGACAGCTGTGTCTTGAATTTTGTGTGACCTTCCTTACTTTATCAAACCTTGCAAAAACAGGTTCCTGGCCTAACCACGGGCTGTACAACTTCCTGGAGTACCTGCTAATCAGCCAGCTGCAGGGGCCTGGGACCAATGCGACCTCACCCTTCCTTAGGAATTTTCCATTCTTCTCTCCTTTTGCTTCCCCTGCTCCCCCTCCCTGCCTGAAGCCCTGCTTATAAGCCTCAATACCCAGTCAATAAACGAGACCTTGACGCGACTCAGACTGACTCTGTCTTCCCTTATGCGCCTGGTCT
This sequence comes from Peromyscus californicus insignis, assembly GCF_007827085.1. Lineage (NCBI taxonomy): Eukaryota > Metazoa > Chordata > Mammalia > Rodentia > Cricetidae > Peromyscus > Peromyscus californicus. The sequence goes on along the minus strand of NW_026294491.1, from coordinate 43,508,820 downwards.
CCTTTCTCTCTCGCTCCCATTGATCTTTCAGGAGGTGCCTCCTCGGGTCTCCCCAATAACCTGGCCCGCGGGACGGGTCAAGTGGCGCCCAACGTGGGGCCTCCTCGGGTCTCCCCAATAACCTGGCCCGCGGGACGGGTCAAGTGGCGCCCGAACGTGGGGCTCGAGGCACGGTGACCTGCCGGACGACGGACAACAGAAGGGGCCCCGGAGAGGATCAGGGTAGAGACGCCCGGACTGCATCACTCGTGCAACGCGGGAGAGTCTTGAGGTAAGTGTGTCGTCCCATCGATCATGGGCAAAAATGTATCTAAAGAGGCTGTTTTTCTAAAGGAGATGAAAGGTAATCTTAGGGAGAGAGGAATAAGAGTTAAGAAAAAAGATTTGAGGCCAGGCGGTGGTGGCGCACGCCTTTAATCCCAGCACTCGGGAGGCAGAGCCAGGCAGATCTCTGTGAGTTCGAGGCCAGCCTGGGCTACCAAGTGAGTTCCAGGAAAGGCGCAAAGCTACACAGAGAAACCCTGTCTCGAAAAACCAAAAAAAAAAAAAAAAAAAAAAAAAAAAGGATTTGATAAAATTCTTCCAATATGTGGAGGAGAAATGTCCCTGGTTAGTGATTAATGGACCAGGAATTCACCCTTTGACTTGGAACAAGGTTGGAGAAGATATTAACAAATTACTCGGAGACAGGGAAAATGTCCCTGATGCCTTTTTTAGTTTTTATGGTGTGATTAGAGATGTTCTAAAGGAAGCAGAGGGAGATGGGCATGTTTCACAATTACTAGCCCTTGCAGAGGATTTTCTCTCAAACTCCCCCTGCCTGACACCCAAGGGTCCAGAGGTTTATTGACATCTACTGGTATGAGCGCTTTCTGTCTTGTCTGTGTCTCTCTGTCTTGTTACTTTTGTTTTGTACTTTGCAGGCTTGATTTGTACTTTGCAGGCTCTCACTGAGACAGACGTGTCCGGACAGTGAACCTGCGGCGAAGGGAGACGTCCCAGAGCCCTAAGGCCACCTCAGAGGTGACCATTTGGTTTAGGAGCATCTTTGGGTATCTTCCCCCACGGTGGGAGGAAGTGCCACTTTGTATTTTGTCCCGGGAATTTGTCAGAGCCATTTTGTGGGGTTTTTTTTGTGTGTTTTGTTGTGATCATTGTTACTTTACTCTCTCCTTCTCTTCCAAGAAAAAAAAAGGTGCATGTCTGACAGGGATGTGGAAGCCCCTGATGTCTGTTTGATTAAGGACAGAGATCCTCGAGTCTGGATTGTTTTTGATGTGATTGAGCCTGGAGGGTTACCCCCCGCCAGAGCACATCAGGTTGTCATTGTTCTTGGAGCTTTGTTGATTGTTTTGTTGGGGCAAAGTTTTTTCGTGTGCCCTTGGTCTTGTGTGTAATGTATTAACTGTTCTCATTGTTGACTTGACTGTGACGGACGCTATGGGACAGTTCCCTTCTTCTCCACTAGACCTTGGCCTAGCCCACTGGAAGAATGTGTGAGCCACAATAGAGGGAACTGGGTTCCCCACTCCCTGATTGAACTGAGATAAACAGGTAGCTCCTGCCAGGTGGGGCTTGCATACTGTAAGAGGGACTTGTTGGCTGTGAATGAGGCCGTCGTCTCAGTGCTGATGTTCCGGTTCTTGGATTGTCTGTGTAAATGTTATTTGTTTCTGTCTACTAACCTCCCTTATTTTCCTAAAGAAAGAGGAGGAAAGAGAGGCATAACAAAGGCCACCTCCATCCCTCCCTAGCTCTCTAGCTATCAGGACTGCAGCCAGCTGGCTGCTCTCACAAGGGTGGGGGTGCGTGCTCTCCGTACAGGCGGGCAAAGACAGGAGCTCTGGACAGGGCAATGGGGACTGCCTGCAATTGACAAAAACTGTGTGAACGCTGAAGAGAGAATCTGACTTTAGTCAGAGGAGTTAACAAAAACTTTTTTTCAGGAACACTGGCAGCCAAGGACATGCTCTATGAATACTGCTCCCCTTCCCTTCCTTTACTGTGATAACTTCAATGTCTCTTCTGCTGGCCAGCAGCTTCTCTTGTTAACCCTTCTCTGTCCTGATATTGCTTAAAAAGAAATGTTAAATTACCAGTTCAAGATACTGGGAAAATTATGCTTTTGTTTCCACAGGAAAAATAAAAATTTACATGGGTTTTGGTCATTTGAGTTCAATGGGTTACAAATACTTGCCATCATTTAAGAGAATTGGTTTCAAATTATTATTGGTGAAGATAAAAAAAAATGTTTTAAAAATATGTAAAATGCAAGTTATTAGAATACGTAAAAGCAAGGTATAAAGGTCTGAGGATAAAAAGGCTTTAATAATGATTTTAAAAAATGACTTGAGATATATAAAAAAATGAAACGTGTTTCAGATTTCTTTGTCTTGCTATTCTGCTGTTACATTGAGACTCCAAAGGGTCATAGTTGTAAAAATGTCTGTCTACTCTTCAGGTATGAATGAAAAATGTGGCCACATGTATGTTTGGTTTTGAATGTCTGAGTTTGCATGTCCTTTATGTTAAGGAATACAAGTTAATACTAGTCATCTGGCTATTCAGATACTAGTTTAAAGCATAAACTGTTCTATTTAAAAAAAAAACATTTAATAGATAATGGTCCTCAAACCTGTCGAAGATCTGTTAAATATGGCATTTACATTATTTGTTAAAAAGCTTACTATAGCAAACAGAGACTCCAAGCTCCCCAACAGCCAAGACTGATGCTGTCCCGACACCTGTCCTGCCAACACTATGAAGACTATAGGAGCCTGGGATGATGACAGTCTGGGTTATGGATAGTCTATGTTGTTTTTTTTTTTAAATAGATTTAAAAGTTTGCACTCAGGTAAAGTTTATCCTTCTCAGATTTTTGATGACATTGATGACTGGACTAGCTATAGCTTTCTCAGCTTAGTAATTGATTAATCAATGGATTAATTAATTAAAGCTAATAAGTCTTTTTAAAAAAAGATAAACAGGTTCTAAATATAGACTTACAGATGCTTTTCATTGGGCCAAGGAAATTTCAGTCCAGTCTATACTTGGCTCTCTGGATGGAAAGGACACTATGGATTTCAGGGCAAATTGATAATACTACAATTACTAAGACTATGGGTCTAAAAGTTCCAAATAAGCTCATAAGTTTTAACTCCTGTTCCTAGTTTATATCTATCTCAACAGGTTTCCACTTGGCTGACAGATACATCCTAGCATCATTTGCTGGTGACAACCTACTACAAATGACTGTGAGCCCTGAACTTGCTGAAAGCTGATATAGACCAATTCAGCCAATATGCATACCATCTCTTCAGCTGGTCAATAAAACGTTCCCTCTTGTCTTTGACTAACATTCTGGTTTTCCAGGGCCTTGACAACAACGCCCCAATGTCAGCAGGAAGTAATTACAGAAGAGAAAACATCGCCCTTGTTTCCCACCCCCCCCCCCCCCAGAATGTTAGATCAAAAGGGAATTTCTTGTCATAGGGAACCTGAGATAAAGTTCCAAGTTCCTTGAGGATAAGGAACTCTGTCAGCCATCATAAGGTTTTTGGCCCTTGTGCTTCTGCTAATTACTGTTGGCTCTTATATCACTGATGTCTTAACTAAATGATGATTCATGTCTGGGTACCACTAAACTGAGGATGCTAGAATTCCAATATCCACCTCTGAACACACTTGCAGATGGCAAAAACTGAATAAGGGGAAGCTCGCTTTGCCATTGATAATGGGAAAACTCTTATGTTCTGGTCCAATTAGTCTCCGATATGGAATTCTTTGAGCAGAGAGGCAGATACACTCGAGAACCTGTGTCTATGACTATTGCCCTATTGTTAGGTATTGGGGGCATCACTGCAGGAATTGGTACAGGAACTACTGCCCTCGTGCAGAGCAACCACCTTATGCAGTTACAAATGGCTATGACTACTGACCTAGAGGCCATAGAAAGATCCATTTCTGCTCTGGAGAAATCTTTAACCTTGCTCTCTGAGGTTGTGTTACAAAACATAAGAGGTCTGGATTTACTATTTTCAAAGGAGGGGGGATTAAGTGCAGCCTTAAAGAAAAAAATGCTGTTTTTATGCCGACCCTACTGGTATTGTCAGGGAATCGATGGAAAAATTAAGGGAAAGGCTAGCCCAAAGAAAAAGGGAGTTTGAAGATCAGCACGGGTGGTTTGAAAATTGACTGCAAGGGTCCCCCTGGCTCTCTGCCTTGCTACCTACCATTCTAGCCCCCTTAATTGTTTTTCTCCTTCTCATTACCTTTGGTCCCTGGGCCAGATTCCGAGGAGGCCGGCCAGGAGCCCCATCAAGGACTCAGATTCAGTGTCCTAAGGCCCTAACGTGCCCATGGTCCTGCTAGAGGGTACCCAATGACGGGAATAGTACAGGGCCCACGCCGGAGACAACAGCGTACAGAGGTCGTCGAGACCAGCTCAACATGGCATGCTGCCGAGCGTGGGAAGCCCCCTGTGTAGCCTAAGACAGGGGCTCTCTCGGACCCTAGCCCCCCCCCCCCCCCCGATCCATTTTTGAGAAAAGGGGGGGAACTGTTGGAGACAGACTCCGGACAGCTGTGTCTTGAATTTTGTGTGACCTTCCTTACTTTATCAAACCTTGCAAAAACAGGTTCCTGGCCTAACCACGGGCTGTACAACTTCCTGGAGTACCTGCTAATCAGCCAGCTGCAGGGGCCTGGGACCAATGCGACCTCACCCTTCCTTAGGAATTTTCCATTCTTCTCTCCTTTTGCTTCCCCTGCTCTCCCTCCCTGCCTGAAGCCCTGCTTATAAGCCTCAACACCCAGTCAATAAACGAGACCTTGACGCGACTCAGACTGACTCTGTCTTCCCTTATGCGCCTGGTCTCCTTTCTCTCTCGCCCCCATTGATCTTTCAGGAGGTGCCTCCTCGGGTCTCCCCAATAACCTGGCCCGCGGGACGGGTCAATTTCTGACTCTGAGGATGGTGCCTGGTCCATAGTGGGACCTCCTGAAGGTTGGAGGCTGGACAGGACCTTTCAGAGAAAAAAAAACTGGAGAGAAAAGGTCAAAAATTTAAATCGCGTTGTCTTCACATGTTTAAGAATCATGTTAAGTAGGAAAAGCAGCCAGACAGCAGGTGAACTCTAGAACTTCCTGAGAGGTCACTTTGTCTCATTTGTAGTTTCTATCTTCTCCAGGGGACAGCCCCTTTGAAATCATGAGGTATTTGTACAAACTGCTTGGGTCTACACAGACCAGCAGTGGGCTAACGTGCAAATGAGGTGGAACACAAACACAGCCTGTCCAAACACACTGTGATGGAGAGCAGTTGCCCCCACACTGTGCAAGCCCCAGTGGCGGCTTTGCGGCACGCCAGCTGCCTCTGCTTCCAACTGTGAGTGAAGCCACATAGTGGCTGTTCTTATTTCTTTCTCTCACAAAACCTCCAAAAATATTTTCCAAATTAATTTTTAACCATTGCCTTATTATATTGTTATTTGTGCTACAAATATCCTTCATGGATGATACTGCTTTCTTTTAATGCGGACACACTCAAGTTTTGGAGAATAGAGTAAGAGGGCTTTCTGTTGTTGGTTGTTTTTTACTCTTTTGGGGGGCCCACCACCTAGCTCCCAAATAAATCACACACAGAGCCTTATTCTTACTTAAAAATGCCCTCCCGTAGCTTGGTCTCTCTCTCTGTCTCTCAAGACTTATTTATTATGTATACAGTATTCATGCGAAAAGAAGGCACCAGATCTCATTGTAGATGGTTGTGAGCCATTATGTGGTTGCTGGGAATTGAACTTGGGACCTCTGGAAGAACAGCCAGTGCTCTTACCCTCTGAACCATCTCTCCAGCCTGCTTGGTTTGTTTCTTACCAGCTTTTCTTAACCTAAATTATCCCATCTGTCTTTTGCCTCTGGGCTTTTACCTTTTCTTACTTCTGTGTATCTTACTTTAACACTTCTCCTCCATGGATGACTGGATGGCTGGGTGACTGGCCCCTAGCATTCTCCTCTCCTCTTCTCCTAGATCTTTTTTCTCCCAGATTTCTCCTACTATGTATTCTTTCTGCCTGCCAGCCCCGCCTATCCTTTCTCCTTCCTCTCTATTGGCCGTTCAGCTCTTTATTAGACCAATCAGATGTTTTAGACAGGCAAAGTAACACAGCTTCACAGAGTTAAACAAATGTAACACAAAAGCATGAAACACATCTTAAAATAATATTCCCTAACACTTTCTATAGAAAGGAGGGCTTTGTTCCCCTGGTGGAGGCCGGTTGAAGTACTGGAGGGAAGACAGAGCTGAGCAGTGACCTAGCTATCTGACCTGCAGCTGATTCATCTGAACTTTGCCTCATCACATACCTGTCAGTGGCTCAGTTTTCACACCTATAAAAAAGAGATGTGTGAGAGGATTCCCTATGATGTCTCCTAGCTTTAAAGTTTTATGACTGGAACATATCAAATGCCAGTATTTATCAGAATGGAAGTGGGTTAGGGTTAATAATTACCCTATAAGTTAAGTTTATCATCTCATATTCTAAGAATGAAATTAAAATATATATATAAATTATATCATACACTTAAGAAAATCCTCCAGGCTAGGCTGGAGATTCTCCCCATGCATACATGAGTCCCTGGGTTTGAGTCCCACCACCAACAACCTAAATATATGTGTGTTTGCATGTATACATCGGTGTAAAATAATAAACCGAAAAGGCTCATATTAACAAACACACAACATGAATAACATGACTGGGATAATATTACATGTAGAAGGCTCTTCGCTTGTCTGTTTTTAAAATTTAAATAGAATGTATACATATATATGTATGTATAACTATATATTTTTTTCTTATCTGTTGGTTTTTTGAGACAGGTTTCTCTGTGTAGTCCTGGCTGTCCTAGAACTTGATCTGTAGACCAGGGTGGCCTCAACTCAGAGATACACTGGGAATAAAGGTGTATACCACCACTGCCCAGCAGGATATATATATTTATTGTAATCATGTGTGAGGGAACAGGCAGAGGTCAGAGGACAAGTTCTAGAAGTTGATTCTCTCCTTCACTGTGGGTTCCAGTATTGAACGTAGACCTTCAGGCTTTTATAACACTCACCTCATGAACCCTCTGTTTGACATCTGTTGGTGGTTTTGAGCTCCAGTCTTCCTACATAGCCTAGGCTGGCTTGAACTCTTGACCTGCTTGCCTCTGCCTCCTAGAGTTTATAGGTTTGTGATACCATGACTATTTATAATGTACGTTTGAATTCTTAGTCCCATTGTGGACACTTTCCCACTCCTTTAAGATTTCTTAAAATGGAATATTTTCCTTTTCTACAAATATTCGTACTGCTGAATACAAAAAATACAAATCATTGCGTAACTACACTCTTATAGCTACCACCTGACTCAGGAGGCTGAATTGCAATGATCACCTCAGAAACACCTAAAATTTAAAAAAAAATTGTGTGTGTGTGTGTGTGTGTGTGTGTGTGTGTGTGTGTGTGTGTGTGTGTGTGTGTGTCGATGTGAGGATATGCGTGCGGTGTGAGAGCAGGTGCCCATGGAAGCCAGAAGAGAGTCAGGACCCTTGAAGCTCCAGTTACAGGTGAGCTGCCTGACTTAGGTGCTAGGAACTGAATTTGGAGGCTCTTCCCTGCTGAGCCATCTCTCCAGCCCCCAGAAACCTTCTTTTAAAAATACAACCACCCACCTGCTGCTGAAATTGGCTGCCCTCATCACCAGGTTGCCCTGAGTCATTTCTGGGATTTTTCTTTGCGTTTTTTGTCATCTATTGTACGCCTTGCCTAAGAATGCTGCTAATTGATTTTATTATTTTAGTCTATAAAGACTTAACCATACAGGTAAAGCTGATTGGGTTATTTACCTTCCTGCTTGGTAGTTCTTTTTAAATGCGGTCCTTTCAGTAGACGTCTGTGGATAACATTTTAGAGGTTGAAGAAGGAGTTAAGTGACATTCTTCCCACTCTTGTCCTGCAGTCACCCACCTGCCCATCTCTGTGACCAGTCCCTAGGTCACAGGGACTTTTCTGAAAAGCAGCATATGAGTTACGTGGAGTTTTTATAGCTTTAATGCCCTCGTCTCTTAAAATTCGATTTTTTAGAAAAGTATTAAGAGAGGTGATTTTGCTTTTATTTTAGGCTGGCATGATTTGTAGGGTAAGGCGTATAGATTCAACTGTAGAGTAATTGTCTGTAGCTTTAAACAGTTGTGTGAGCTGACAGTAGCTTCTCATAGGAGGGAGATTAGAACCCAGTTCACTGTAAACCATACTGCTGTGTGTTGCTCTGCTTTACTATGGAGCAGAAACCTGTGTGGCCTTGTCTCTCATCTCATAGTCACAATGAAAAGCTCAAGAAATTTCTTGTTTTACCCTCATATTAGTAAATAATGTCCTGACAGCGTCATATATTATGGGAAAATGCACAGGTCAGTTTTAGTGAATGGAAGAATTAGTGATCCTCTAACTCGCCTGATTAATGTATCATTTATGTGAATTATGTGGTTGTAAGAAACCAAAGTGTATTCTGCTTAACCTTAAAAGTAATGAGAAAGAGAGATGGCACAATGGCTTAGGAAGTAGAGGCTCTTGCCCAGGAGCCTGAAGCTCAGAGGGTATGAGTTTGAACCTCAGATTTCACAAAGTGGCATGGGAGAACTGACTCATGAGTGTTGGCCTCTGTCCTCTATACTTGGACTGTGGCACTTGCCTGCCTGCCTGTGCATGTACACACACACACACACACACACACACACACACACACACACACACACACATTCCCCATGTACCATTTTGAAAAATGTTGAAGAAGTCGGGGACTTATTGTTGGGCAGAAAGCTTTGGATATCCAGGCTTTGAAGTGAAAAGAGCTACCACATCTTAGGGGGGCCAGGAACTAGGGCAAACTAGAAACATCTCATTCCCAAATCAGCGTTGGGTATTACTAGATTCTAATGCTCCTGATCACGGAACAGGAGACTATACAACTAGAGCCCCCCATCATGATGTTATTGGGTACCAAGAGCAGTAGTAGTAGTACATTGATTGGTACTTCAGGGGATCAGGATACAAGCAGAACCTGTTGGACCAAGCCTGAACAAGTTCAGAAGGCAAAAATAGATTGCATGCCCTCCGATCTCAAACCTATCTATATGTTGCCTGTCTCTGTTGCACCAATGTCTCCCCCCGACTCACAGTAGGGCCTCAGAAGGGGAGAGAAGTGGGTGGTTTCCTATGATCAAGTGATAGAAGAAGAGAGAACGATGTTCAGTTTGCACATGGATTCTCACAATGTACTACTTAAAATGAATTGTCACCACCTGATGGCCCCACCTAGAGCTGCAGGGACAGTCTTGGAAAGACCCCACTACCATCGGCAGTGTTATGAATAGTAGAAATAGTCATTCGCTTATTATGGAGTTCTCTGACTTGTGCTGTGGGCTGTACAGGAACAACATTGGAAGATTATCTTTGCAGGGCGCTCTTATATCAACTGCTCTGTTTCCTTCTTGCTAGCTTCTTCTGTATTCTAGAGAAACTTACAAGGTGGAAGAAGTGAATTGGTGCCTTGGGCCCTGCTTTGAGGAGATGCAACCACTCTGAGAAGTTCATTGAAATATTTCTGGGCAAACACAACTCCTAGATCAAATATACATGCTATGCCCAAGCCATGGCATATATCCAGCGTTAGTTCAAACTATTTACCTGACTGTTTCCCTTATTTGAAAAAAAAATTGAAGTGGGGCTTATCCAGATTATTTCTGATAACTTTCAATTATATCACTTCTCTGAAAATTCCTCTCCTAGTTTAGCCATCTGTAACATGACTGGGCTAGCGATCAAAGACAGAAAACAGTCTGAATAGGCTGGATGAAAAAAATTGTTTTATCAGCAAAGCCAGGAGAAGGAAGCTCATTTTCTTTGCTCCAAGAAAAGTCAATATGTAATCAAACCTTTATTTATTTTTTTTCCTCAGAACCCTTCTAAAGCATTTTATTTGACTTTCTCCTATGTCTGCTCTGTCAAATACCTCAGCAAAGACCATGGGCACCACTCACCTCTCCTCTGCTCCCTGATGAGCCTGAAGTTTAACACTTGCTAAGTGTCTCATTTGGGCTAGCCTTGGGCACCACTCCCATTAAGGGCCTCGAGCCACTCCATGTCTCACTTGAAAGCAGAGGAAGGGACAGCTTCCTTTTTAAAGAGATACAATCTAGTGACACCATTCCTCGGCTCTGCTTTATAATGCTTGGAAGAGATGGGGGAAGATATCTTGATACAGTGGAAAAAACAGTTACCATCAGGGAAATTCAAAATGTGGGGTGAAGTAGAGTATGTATGATGCTCTACTTCATTTTCTCATGTCTGTTGTGACTACCTGCCAGGAGGTGGAAATCTCTGTTAATTATCTTACAGATTCCCCCAAGCTTCCCACCCTCTGAATTCTCAGCTTAAGAAAAATCAATGATTCTTTCCACTACATTAGTTGTCCAAGTTATCAAACAATAAGACGGAATTTCCTGGGCTTACAGAATTTTATTTTTCATAGACTGAATTTCACCCCATGCTGTGCTCTGCAAAGCTTCAGGTCTAACTGGGGTAACAAGGGAAAGAAAAATGACCAGACACACAGACGCTCGTACAGAGAAGCTGGGATGGTGTGGGATGTGCTCCATGCAATGGAGGGCAAGAGCTGCAGCAACAGCAACCTGTAACTTTAGTCAGTTGTCTTATACATCTAAACCGAGGAGGCAGGTTTATGGTATAGCGCTGAACGAGGAGGCAGGCTTAGCTAATCTCAGTGGGGGGAAATCTCTGTAGTGTCTCAGTCTGCAGACATTGAGGAGGAAGCTGCGGTTGACAGTTTGTGCACACACTGGTTGATCATTTGTGAACACTTATATTTAGACCAGAGGAAGGCTTTGCCGTTCCCCTGAGCCTTACCTGGGGAAGGTAAGGACTGTTCCATGGGTTAGAGGTATTGGGGTCCTTGACATGACCATGATCATGTCAACCATACATATTCACTCAGTACTTCGTGGTCTCCCTGCAACCCCACAGCCCAGGCTGACAGAGAACTCACGACCTCCTGCCTATTGTGTGAGACCTACAACACAGTCTTAGAGACTTTTCTACTTAGTTGTTGTCCTGGTTAAGGCTTCTATTGCTATGATCAGACGCCATGACCAGAGCAACCTGAGGAATAAAGGCTTTCTCTTATTTGATGATTCCGGAGATAGCCCATTGCTGAGTGGGGTCAGGACAAGACTTCAAACAGGGCAAGCCTCTGCTGCTTGCCTGCTTCTTTTTCATGACTTGCTCAGTCTGCTTTCTCAACAAATGCAAGACCACCAGCCAAGGAATGGCACTGTCCACGGTGAGCTGGACTGTCCACATCAATCATTAATGTAGGTAAGACCTTACAGATGTGCTTAGAGGGCTTTCTGGTGGATGCACTTTCTCAATCAAGATTCCCTCCTCCCAGATATGTCTACGTTTGCGTCAAGTTGACAAAAGCCAAGCAGGACAATTGTGAATTAATAGTAAGCAAGAACATTTATTAAAATAGTTAAGAATGGTATATTGGGGATTTGTAACGCGTGACTTCTCATTACTCATTTCCTTTTCCTAACAATACCACATTTCTTCTAAGGGAAATCATGATATTGTTATTTTAGACTCAGCCAGTGCTCAGCAACTTTGCTAAAGGTTGAGCTGAAGTTAAGCAAATTAGAAGTTTCAATCTTTGGTAGAGGGTTAAAGAGAGAGGAAGTGGTAGGAATCCACATCTTCTGAGAATGAGGAGCTGGTTTTTGTTAGCATGAAGCTGTTGCTGTTGACTGCAGAGGTTGAACCACTGAGAACCTTAGCTTGGTGCTTTCACCACCTGGTTCTCCAGCTTTACCTCCAAGTTAGGAGGTTTCCCATCTTTCAGTACATTTCTTCTGCATCAATTACCTCAACTATTTCAGTTATTTTCATCTACAGGACCCTGACTCATTCAAAAGATAATCCTAACCAATTAGAGTAAATAAAAATTGACTCGATATCATGTTAGGCAGGACTGTCCCCTGAGCCACTTTACCAGTGTATTAAGGAGTCCTGTTGGGCTTGCTCAGCCAAGATCGTCACAGGGGGGCTTGAACTATTGGTCATCCCTGGAAGGAGGGTCATGAAACCTCACCTCCTAACTAGTTTTCTGTAATGCATTACTTAAAAAGCACAGAACTTTTCTAGTGAAGTGTGTAGTGTTGTGTATAGGGGGGGATGACAGTTCAAGACTATGGAGCTTCATCGCACTTGACCTCTCCTGGAAGGGAAAATTGGACAGTGAGTTTAGTCCCATGAAATTTAATAGAATCCAGATTTCAGGTTCATTTATTTCTCCTTTTGAAGATTCAGCAATGTTGGTAAGTTTTGTTTGGGTTGAAAGAAGCCTTGATATAACACGTTTTAAAAAAGATTTATTTTAAAATGTGTGTGTGTGTGTGTGTGTGTGTGTGTGTGTGTGTGTGTGTGTGTGTACATGCATTTGAGTTTAAGTACCCTCTGAGTGCCAGAGGAAGATGTTGGATCTCTTGGAGCTGTGAGCTACCTGACATGGGTACTGGAAGTTGAGCTCCACTCTTCTGGAAGAGCACAAATGAGCCATCTCCAGCTCCTCATACAGGATCGTCTTCAAAAGTCCCGATTGTTGATCACACTCCATTTGTATCATTATCCTAAAGGATGGTCAGGAATAATCTTTTTTTTTTAAAATCAATAATGAGCTTCAGATATAGGGATCAACTAATCCTTCTCTTCCATTGCCAAAATGAATAAGCCAGAAAGACAATACCTCCCCAGCCTCTCACTGCCCTTCTGAGACAGAATTTTCCACTTAACATGGAGTACTGCTTCTCCCCACCACCCTACCCCAGTTCAACTAGGCTTAGCTAGCTGGCAAGCTTCAAGTATCCTCCTAACTGTCTTCCTTGTCTCAGGTTCATTGAGAACAGGGAGTATATATAGAGAAGGATGTTTAGTATACCAGCTTTAGGAAGGATCTCAACTACTTGTAAGTGGAATGGTGATGTAGTTGTTTAGCTTCTCTGAGATGTAAATAGAAATAAAGTAGGTTGAGCGGCTGGGCCTTTAATCCCAGCACTCCAGAGGTAGAGGCAGGTGAATCTCTGTGAGTTCGAGGCCTGCCTGGTCTACAAAGTGAGTTCCAGGATAGGTACCAAAACTACACAGAGAAACCCTGTCTCGAAAAACCAAAAAAAAAAAAAATAGAATTGATAAAATTTTATCAATTAATATTTTTTGCATTAGTGTGAGATTGAGTAATATAATCCCTGTAAATCATTAAATCAAACCAGATTATTCTAAATACTTAATAAATATAAGCTATGATTATAACAATGGGAATGAACAGGATATGTACATGTATGAATGAAATTATCAAAGAATTAAAAAATTAAATTTAATTTGAAAATTCCTAAATCTACAGAATGTTAAAAGGCATTAGATAGAAAAATAAAAATTTTGTTTATGAAATTTTGTCTTTAAAAGTGGAGCAGAGTGATTTTTAAATTTTCTGAATGCCATGTCTCTTGAGAAATTGGATCATAGGCCATTCAGTAATTGGTAGGATGCCAATTCTCACAGCCTTTAAAATATGATTATATAATTGCAATTAGAAATTCAATCCAAGAGTGACAGAGACAAATGTGCTAGACATGTGTCACCATTTCTCTTTATTTCTTTGCCACAGTGGCTCCTCGTTGCAAATATCTGTACATGTATACATAGACATAGATAGAACTTATGTATTCTGCCTACCCTGGCTGGAGGACTTACAGATTCCTGCTCTCTTCCTGTTCCAAGAGCACCTAAGGTGTAAAGACTCATTTCTATTGGAATTTAAATTTATCGTGGAGAAGCAATTTTCATTTTATAAAGTCATATGCTATAAAAACTTGAGAAATCATTCCCAGGGGCCACTTGGAAATGAGTCATCGAAAGGACTGAACTTGAATCTGCAGCCGTGATTATTTATGGGGCTCAGGCATGTCAGGCTAACAAGCCAGATTGCTCCACAAGCGCAGAGGGCGGGAAGAAGTGAGAGCCCCAGAGCCAGTGTGGGCAAGGTCAAGAGAGGAGGTTCCCCTCTCCAGGCAGGAGTTGCTTTCCTCAATAAGGAAGACACACGATCCTGCGCACACCATGAATCAATGTCAGGGATGACCTATGTGTTTATACCTAGATTAAATACTAAGACAAAACTGTTAGGCTGAACCCCTGGAGCCTGCTGCAATGTTAACTCCAAACAGCCAGGGTTGAATAAGGGGTGATTCTCTCATCCAAACCGAAGAGTTATGGGAACGGGAAAAACAATGCCGCTTACAAACGTAGCCAGACTTCTGCATGTATTTTGTGAGATTTGGGTAAGACATCTCTGTTTGTTGCAGGCTATGCTTCTACATTTCCAACAGTGAGTAGTTTTGTCCTCAGAGTACTTTTCCATTTTATTTATTTTTTTTAAAGATGATTTTTTTTAAAATGATGTATTTTTATTTTATGTGCATTGGTATTTTGCCTGCATGTGTGCCTGTGTGAGGGTGTCGGATCTCTGAATCTGAAGTTACAGACAGCTGTGAGCTGCTATGTGGGTGCTGGGAGTTGAACCTGGGTCCTCTGGAAGAGCAGTCAGTGCTCCTAACCACTGAGCCATCTCTTCAGCCCCTACCTTTCCATTTCATTTTTAGTCTACAGGTGTCCTCCTGACCTCGGTTTCCTGATAGTCACTTCTGTCAAATTGACTAACCAAAGCAGACATTCAGGAAAAATATGAGAAAACAAATATATGAATTTCTTTATCAGACTAAAAAGGTTGATGAAGGGGCTTGGTAAGTGTAACAGATTGCAAGACACTGGGCAAATGTTAACAAAGATGACCAAGATTGTTTATTATCATGAACATAACCCAAAGCAGAGTATTCTATAACATGTGAAGTTCAAGGCCAAATTAATACTTCAGCAAAAATGACATTTCTTTCTTGGCTTTACAAGATCAAATCCTGAAACTTATGAAGCTCCAAACATCCACACAGTGCAATAATTTCTCAGAAGCCCTTGGCCTGGAGTGTGGTTTAAGTTGTGTTTATGTAGAAAACACAGGCCATTATATCTGAGTGTTTGCTGAACTTTATATAGGTGTGTATTTACTTGGCAACCACTGACACTTTTTTTGTTTTCATGGGTACACACTGTTCTATGCCTGGAAAAATTTTCTTACCTTCTGTGTGTGGCTGCTTTAAATGTCAAGGTTGCTGCTGCCATCCCTTCTGGCTTAGCCAGAATTATGTGCAAAATCACTAGCCTTACACAAGAAATGTCTTAAGAAACAGTAAGAACAGAGCATAAAACCCTTCCAGAAGTGTTTGCCTGGGTGCTTAGGTCACACACAACTTTAGACATGCATCAGCAACTCA
Organism: Peromyscus californicus insignis; assembly: GCF_007827085.1. NCBI lineage: Eukaryota > Metazoa > Chordata > Mammalia > Rodentia > Cricetidae > Peromyscus > Peromyscus californicus. The sequence goes on along the minus strand of NW_026294491.1, from coordinate 43,493,322 downwards.
TGCAATTGCCGGGAGATGCACCGTCACTGTGTAATTACTGCACTTTTCAAAGGAATTAGCATGCAGTTACTATGAACAACATGTTTTAGTTTGTGGAAACAATGCAATTAACTTGTCCTAGGCTAATAAATTAAAGGTAACACAGGGTCATCTAACAGCTGCTGAGAGGAGGGTTTGGCTGGCACCACATTTACTGTGAGCTCTTTGAACTTATTAGCCTCTGTACTCAACGGGTGAGTCCTGCTTTGGGAGGGTTTAGCACATGCCCACATTTACAAAAAGGGGTATTAAAGGAAGTCTGAACATGCCTGGCTAGTTGAAAGATGTTAAAGTGAAGAGGGAAAATGCAGTATAAATGATAAGGCATAACACACTCACTCGTAAATGAAACAGAATGGCAATAAGACATATGTAGATGTATACTCTGGGTCCACACTAGCGTATGACCCTTGAGAAATCCATCAGGAACTCACATACTGCAATTAGGAAGACAGCCCTGTACCTGCCCAATGACATCTTGATTTTTATGATGGGCCAAGATGCTCTTTAACTCTCACGTCTTATCTTATTTATATTTAATAATAATGATCCCAGAGTTAATTGGAAAAGGCTGTTTTATATATTTGTTGAAATAGTCACATATTCCAGTGGACAGTTTGATTATGAAGACTTTTGTTTTGTTTTGTTTTTTGGTTTTTCGAGACAGGGTTTCTCTGTGTAGCTTTGCGCCTTTCCTGGGACTCACTCGGTAGCCCAGGCTGGCCTCAAACTCAGAGATCTGCCTGGCTCTGCCTCCCGAGTGCTGGGATTAAAGGCGTGCGCCACCACCACCTGGCCTGACTTTTGTTTTTTGAGACAGGGTTTCACTGTGTAGCCTTGGCTGTCCTGGAACTCACTCTGTAGACCACACTGGTCTCAAACTCACAGAGATCCATGTGTCTCTGCCTCCTGAGTGCTGAGATTAAAGGCTTGCACCACTAATTCCCAGCTTATGAAGGATTTTCTTTGGGCCTCCTCTAGCATTCTGCTTTGGAATGTTTTGAGAAAATGACCATCTCACTGCTTAGGTAATAATTGCTAGAACTGGAGGGGAACTTTAGAGCACCAAGCTCTGACATGGGTCTGGCAGGTCTGGGTCTTGGTGACATCTCAGCTTTTTGGCAGTGATACATAATTAGCCTGTTTGCCCTGAGGTTAGCTCTGGGATGCCCCAACAGCTCACAAAACACCATTTCTGATCATGTCTGTGAGGGTGTTTCTAAAAGAGGCGATGGCTTGAATCAACAGACCAAATAAAGAAGATCCAGTCTTACCAATGTGGAGAGCAAGTGTGCAGTCCTCTGAAAGCCCAAATCAAACAAAAAGCAGAAATAGCAAATTTACTCTCTCCACAAGCTAGACTTAGGCTTCTGCTAGAAGCTCCTGTGTCCTCAGGCATTCACGCTTGGACTGGTCCTCAAGCTTTGGGCTTGGGTTGAAGCTACACGAGGGTCTTAGTGACTTTTCTATTGCTGTGACAAAACACCATGATGAAGGCAACTTCTAAAAAAGTGTTTATTCGGACTGCTGCTTTCAGACAGAGTCCATGATGGTGGAGCAAAGGCATGGTGGCAGGAACAGCTGAGAGCTCATATTTTGATAGAGTCCTTGAAACCTTAAAGCTCACCCCTAATGAAATAGCTCCTCTAACAAGACCACACCTCCTAATCCTTCTCAAACAGTCCTACCAATGGGAAACCAAGTATTCAAACATATGAGCCTGTGAGGGCTACCCTCATGAAAGCCACCACAATGAGCTTCCTTGAGCCTCTATCTCACAGAAAAAAAATCATGAGACTTCTTAGTCTGTATAAGCATTGAACCCAGTCTTTTATCATAAGATGATGTATCTATCTCAATATTTATCTATCTATCTCAATATCTATCTATCTATCTATCTATCTATCTATCTATCTATCTATCTATCTATCATCTATCTATCAATCATCTATATATCTGTCTATCATCTACTTTCTTATCTACCCCTCTATCTGTCAATCTTGTGGGCTATGTTTCTCTAGAGAATTCTGACCACTCTACTTCCTGACATATTCAAACCTTTCTCATTGGTTGGGATAATTAAATTTAGTTTTTTTTTTTTTTTTTTTTTTTGGTTTTTCGAGACAGGGTTTCTCTGTGTAGCTTTGAGACTTTCCTGGAACTCACTCTGTAGCTCAGGCTGGCCTCGAACTCACAGAGACCCGCCTGCCTCTAGGGATAGTTAAATTTAGTTTTAATGACTAGAAAGAATTGTCTTTCCTCTATCTTCTGCTTGATTGGTAATCATAAGATTGGGTACTTTATCTTGACATCTATTACCAATCTGTCTAAGGGACGAGCCATTCAGTTATGAAGGCAGGCATCATACATTCTTGTTTAGCAACCAGTTCTCCTCTTGTCTCCCCACTGTGGTCCATCTACTCTCAAGTTCCTGTAGATTTCCAATGAGAAGATGGTAAAGCGACACCGTTGTCTGACTGAATGTGAATGAGATGCTCTTCTTTCTGGCATTAGAGAGTCAAGGACTCCGTGCAGCTATGTCAAAACTTCAAATATGCTTTTCAATTTCTTTTCTTTAAAAGATTTCATTATTTACTTATTTAAATTTGGAGGGCACATGTAGAGACCAGAGGACATCTCTCAGGGGTCAGTTCTCTCCTTTGACTAGTCAGGTTACAGGGATAGAAATCAGGTCTTTACTATCTTGTTGGACCAAAATATTTTACCATTTTAAAAGAACATTTTGGAAACAGTCTCACTATGTAATCCTGGCTGGCCTGGAACTTGTTCTTAGACCAGGCTAGCCTTGAACTCACAGTGACCTGCCTGCCTCTGCCTCCCAAATGCTGGAATTAAAGGCATACACCACACCTGGATAATATTTTACTTTTGATAGAGCCTTTTGCACATATGTTTGGGCATCTTCTTTCCCTATGTTATAGTAAATTCAATAATTTCATTGTGTTTTCTGCCCAAAGCAAGACCCAAATGGTCAATCTAACATTAATAAAGGACTTTAAAGCAGATGCCATTTTAAATTATATTTGTGTTTTAAAGACAATACACAGTTAGCTTTTGGAATAAAGGTAGATCTTATTCTAGGCTATTTAGAAATAATTCTAGCAGAATCTTAAATTGACTAAACATGAGATTCATATCTTCTAGCAGAGTTTATTGTTGATATATTACTTGAAAAAATTTTGTAGAGCAAAAATATTCTTTGTTAGCTAAGATGGAAGATGAATTGATTTTTGTAATAGTTTTATTTTAAAAAATGATAATGTTATAATAATGATGTCTTATATGTCTGTGTATGAGCCTATGCATGTTTGTAATGTGTGCAAGTTTGTGGTACATGTCTACACGTGTGTGCTTGCACGTAGAAGCCGGCAGATAACTTCCGGTGTCATTCCTCAGGCGCCATCCACCTGTTTTGAGATGGAGTCTTTCATTTCCCTGCAGTTCACCCAGTACGCGAGGCTGGCTGGCCAGTGGTGTTGCAGAGATCTGTCCGTCTCTGCTCCCCCAAGAATGTGTCACCATGCATGGCTTTATTTTATTATTATTTGTTCCTCACTGGAACAAATTTTCATGCAATATATTCTGATCACACCTTTTTCCTCTCCTAGCTCCTCTCATTTCCTTCCTACTTCCCCGCTCACCCAACTTCATACCTATTCTCTCTCTCTTAAAAAAAAAACTAGACACACACACACACACACACACACACACACACACACACACACACACACAAAAACAAGCAAAAGACAAAAATGTCCAAACAAAGCAATATGAGACCCCCCCCCACTCCAAAATCTCCAAAAATATCATTGAGTTCACTTTCATTTGGCGAACAACTGGGCATGGGGCCTACCCTGAAGTGTGGTTAATATACCCACATTTGTGTATTGTAGATAGCTTCTTGGTCGGGGGAGCCATGTGTACTTCCTCTTCAGTGTTAGGATCTTGTCTGGCTTGAACCTGCACAAATGCTGTGGGTGCTGCCACAGTCACTGTGAGTTCATAGGTACGTCAGTTCTGTCGTGTCTGGGAGATGCTGTTTTCTTAGAGTCTTCCGCCATCTCTGGTTCTCTCTTAGTTCCCATCTACCTCCCTGATGATGGATGAGCAAGGCACTGATCTATGGGTATAACAGAATGTTGTTATGAGTCATTTTATAATGGATGAGTTTTTTTTCAAACTTGGACTCTGGGATCAAACTCAGTTTCTTTTGTTTTCAAGGCAAATACTTTATACACTGAATCATCTTTCCTGTACCCAAATATTAAAGAATAACAATGTTTATGGGCTGGAAAGATAGTTCAGTTGTTAAGAGGGCATACTAGTCTAGCAGATGATCTGAGTATAGTTGTATATAACCCCTGTAACCCTAACTGCAGGGGATTGGATATTTCTGGGTGCATGTGGGGTCATGCACTCATGTGAACATACCCACACATAGACACATACACATAATTAAAATACATTAAAATGTTTAGTATTACATCAATATTATTTTAGTAATCTTTAGTTAATACCCATTCTGCTATTTACTATACTTGCTTTGATTGTCAGTTCAAAATTAGAAGATAAAATTTATTTTTAAAAGTCTTTTCAAAAAGTTTGCTATACATGCAAGGTATGTCAAAAAGTTTTGTCAAAATTCAACACTGGAATTTTCTTTTTTCACATGTTTATATATATGTGCATGATGTTTGTATGTACATTTGCATGTATGTGCTGCACATGCAGTCTGGTTGTGTATATATTTATCCGTGTGTGTGTGTGTGTGTGTGTGTGTGTGTGTGTGTGTGTGTGCAAGCTAACACTTGATGGCAGATGCATTTCTCCATTACTTTCCACTATAGGTCTCCAGCTTTACCTGGTGCTCTCCAGTTTGGCTAGTCTAGCGAATTTGTATGCTATTCCTGTCTGCACCTTTCCAAGGCATGCTGACAACCCAGTCTGGCTTTTATGTGGTGCTGGGATTTGAACGCTGGTTCTCACATTTATGTGACAAGCATTTATCACTGAGCCGTCTCCCTCGACCCCAACAGTCTTAATTTTTCAATTAGTTTATTTTTGTTCCATAAGATTCTATTTTTGTGCGACAACAATGAAAGTCTGTAAGCCTTAACTCAAATATATATTTGTTTAGAGCACACTTTATTTTCTTTTTTAATTTTTTTATTTTTATTTTGCAATACAACTCAGTTCTACATATCAGCCACGGATTCCCTTGTTCTCCCCCCTCCCCGCCCCCCTCACCTTCCCCTCAGCCCACCCCCCATTGCCACCTCCTCCAGGGCAAAGCCTCCCCCGTGGACTGAGATCAACCTGGTAGACTCAGTCCAGGTAGGTCCAGTCCCTTCCTCCCAGGCCGAGCCAAGCGATCCTGCATAGGCCCCAGGTTTCAAACAGCCAACTCATGCACTGAGCACAGGACCCAGTCTCACTGCCTGGATGCCTCCCAAACAGATCAAGCCAATCAACTGTCTCACCCATTCAGAGGGCCTGATTCAGTTGGGGACCCCTCAGCCATTGGTTCATAGTTCATGTTTTTCCATTCGTTTGGCTCTTTGTCCCTGTGCTTTATCCAACCTTGGTCTCACATCACCAGGGAGGCTACCTGGAAAACAGGACCCCAAGAAAGACACGGGGATTGCCCAATGACAGAGAAATGGAAGAGATCTACATGAACCGCCTGGACATGAGTGGGGGTAGTGAAGGGCGAGGGTCGAGGGAAAGAGAGCTTGGGGGAGCGGGAGATCCCAGCTGGATCAACAACAGAGAGGGAGAACAAGGAATAGGAGACCATGGTAAATGAAGACCACATGAGAACAGGAAGAAGCAAAGTGCTAGAGAGGCCCACAGAAATCCACAAAGATACCCCACAACAGACTGCTGGCAATGGTCGAGAGACAGCCCGAACTGACCTACTCTTGGGATGGGATGGTCAAACACCCTAATTGTCGTGCTAGAAACCCCATCCAACTACTGAGGGATCTGGATGCAGAGATCCATGGCTAGGTCCCGGGTGGATCTCTGGGAGTCCAATTAGCGAGAATGAGGAGGGTTTATATGAGCGAGAATTGTTGAGACAAATATATTTTCTTATTTCCTTAGACATTCTTTTTGAAAAGAAAGCTCCTATAGGGCTTATTTGTTAAATAAATGAAAGAGAAGAGGTTGCATTTATGCTAAAAGCTGAAAGAAAGGCTGGACCAAGCGGTGCTCGCAATGGCTTCCTGCTCATGAAGGCGTGGAGCAGAGCCTTGGGTTGTCCATGAATGGGAGTGGCTACACAGAGCTCCGTTTTTTGCTGCCTGAATCATGCTGGGTAAATTAGCTAGCAACACCACCTTTGCCTCTTCTCACTTACAGAAGGGCTTAGCTCACACGGAGTTAGGAAAATCGAACTGAAGGATATATTTAGAGCATGAAACATTGTAGTAGGCATTATCATTGGGACAAAGGATTTATATTCTCAACATCAAACTTCAAGACACTTCTCTTAGAAGCAATTAATCTCTGCACAGGTTACTTGTCGTTATGAGTTTATCTCGTCAGAAAAGCAGCTGGATATTATTAGTATGAAAAAGCTTTCCTGGTGTGCAGTTTGGGCTCACTGTTTACAAGGTTTTAGCATTATAGCAGTAGATAAGAATTTTAGAAACTGAATGCCATCAAAAGCAGTAGATTAAAGGAAAGTGTCCCTGACACCCATCTGTCTTCTCTAAGAGGATTGCTGCCTATGGTCTTGGTGACTGTCTCAGGCAGAACAAGTCAGCTATAGGAAAATGACAGAAACATTAGGGCATGTGAATATAATTCTTATTATTACAAAAATGATATCATTTTGTATGTGTAATATTTACTTCTGTATTTTTCCCATTCTTTTTTTTGGACTATATCCTATTATATAGAGCAGGGTCTCATGTAGCCTAGGGTGGCCTTGAACTTGCTATGTAGATGAGGATGACCTGGAACTACTCCTGCCTGTCTGTCCTAAATGCTAATATTACAGGCATGTGCCACCATGCCAGAGACTTATTGGGATAATATCTTAAAGTTTGCATACTAACAAGATGTCTGATATTTAGTAGCATCTACCTATATATCTATATATTTATGTATGTGTTTATGTATATATGAATCTATCTATCTATCTATCTATCTATCTATCTATCTATCTATCTATCTATCTATCTGTCTGTCATCTACCTGTCTATCTATACCCACCACAGGGTCTTGCTATACTGCTTAGGATGACCTTAAACTCATACTCTTCTCCATCTTGCCTCTCCAGCACTAGAATTATAGGATGCCCCACCATACCCTGCTAGTATCAGTGTCTTGCTGAATGAAATACACTAGTGAATCAGTAAGTCAACGGGTACAGAGATGAGAACTATTTCTTAAGGTTACCTTTGGACATGTTTCTTATTAATAGGCACTAAACTACGTGTGTCAGTGATGAGTGTCTAATTAAAACCACCAGCACTTCCTGTGTTTGAGCTGATATCAGAACTGTTTTTAAATTATCCGTGTCCCCTGTCTTAGTGCTTGACAACCTACCAGTCTGCTGAGGAGGCCTCGTGACCATAACTCAACAACTATCCTTTCAGTACAACCACAATTTTTAACTGGGTTTTGGGATTTGGTGGATGCTCCAAGTGGCCAACCTGGGGCAGAATCTAGCTTTGAACAACATGGGAACCCACTGTGAAGTCCAGCTCACAATGGAATAACAACTATCTCCTTAAAGAATAGTTCTACTTTCATCTGTGTTTCTATTTCTAGGGCTCCTTGCAAGATTTTGCTTGGGAAATCATCCATCATTGAAAAAGTTTGAGGTTTCTGGTTTTGTTGCTAAGAAGTATTAGATAGAAAGGTCTGTTCTTTGAAGTCCATGAAAGAAGACAAGTTTAAGTCCCTCAGTACTCAGGTTAACTTTTGAGTCACCAAAGCAAAACATATTAAAATGTAGTCTTGCTTTTCAGGGTGATTTTGGGTAAAGAAGATTGGCAGCTTTGTTTAAGGGCACTTGCAAAGCTGCTGTAGGGCAGGGAGAAGACTTACTTCTCCTCTAAGTTAAAAAAGTTCTTTCCCTTCCCTATTTGGAGATAGTCCAGGATTACAAAGATAGTATCTCTCTCTGAGTCAGAGGCAGACAGGCTTTCCAATTAGGACAATAAAGGCGATGTTTCTATAGGACTGAGTGGGGAGGTTTACCAGTAGCCCCTTTAAAAGAGTGAGAGTTTTCTAAGTTTGGGGTTCTTTAGCTATCAATCAACCCAGACCCTCGTTTAGGTTGTTAATATTTCTTTCCCTATTACTTTAGTGATAATCCCATCTCCCCCATCTATCCAGCAAAGCAAGTATTTTGATTATGAGATCGTCATCAACTTCTAAAAGGACTGTCCAAATTCCATTGCACAAAAAGATCACCTCAGGGCTTGATGGAAGCAGGTTGCTGTGTCCTGCCCTCCAGGAACTTATTCAGTGAGTCTGGGGTACCAGACTGAATTAGCTTTTGAAAGGAACATACTACTAACATGCATGCTTTAAGTTTGAAAAGAGCAAAGATCCAATGTTTTCTTTAAGCAAAACGGTAAGTAGGTGAGAGGCACAAAATTAATCTGTGCCTTTCCTTTGCAATATGTAGGTGTGACTGGAGAGGCACATGGGGATATTCATTGTGTACCCATTTAGAAGCAATAGCTTGGAAGTCAGTTCCTCAGCACCAAGATCTTCCTTGCTAAGGACCTGGCTGTGACACAACTGGGCCAGAGATTATTCATCATAGGACATATGCAGTGTTTTAGAAATATTCTTCAGTGTAATGGCTTGCATAGTAAATCATCTTTTTAATATGTATATTGCAAGATTGAGGTAATAGTTTGAAGTCATAACAAGCCCAACCACTACTCAAAGACCAAACATTACTGCAAAACTCTCTAGTTCCTTATCTCATAGGTCTTCACTTGTACGTTTTCAGTTTTCTAGTAAGATATGTTAATTCATTTTAATATGGGCTTGTGGTATGTGGATTATTCTTAACATTTGTTAACACTGAAACTTGCTTGTGTCCTATGGGTTGAGTTGAATTTCTCAAAATTTTTAAAGTGCTACTCGTTCATACCTAAAGATGTGATTGCACTGGAGATAAATCTTTGTTCTTTTATTATTTAAAAATGATTAAAAATTTATTGTTTGAATATTTAATACAGTATACAGTATATTTTGATCCTATATACCTCTCATTTCCTGCTTTTATCCTCTTCCAATTCTCTCTAGGATCCTTCTTCCAACAATGTCCTTTCCTATTTTCAGAACCTTAAAAAAGTAATCCAGCTGAGTTTCATTAGGGTTGCTTGTATAAGCACGAGTGGAGATACTTGAAGACAACTTGAAGAAAAATGAATGCCAGGAGCTCCTCAGCTCGGTGTGGAGCCTCATGTGTCCCTCTCTTATCCACGATGGAGTGTTGATTGGCTCCATCTTGTGTAGGTCTTATGCAGGTAACTACAGCTGCTGTGAGATCTTGAGTGCAAGGACTATGTCCTGTTCAGAAGACATGACCAACAACCCATAAAGAGGTATCCCATGCCTGGTCCTGGGATTTTTGTTTAATAACCCATAGCTTTTGGGACCAGTATTGTTCATGCATTCAGGGTATTTTTGTTATAACACCCTTTTAAAATTATATTTGGAAAAACTAGTTTAGGAAGTAGTGGGTTTTCATCAGCCTTAGTTTTGGTTATTCTTTCCATCTTCTCCATCACATACATCCCTATCCCTATTTAAACCCTATGGAGCTCAGTATTCCCCCTTCAACTTTCATATCACCTGTATTCTGCCAATCCCTTCTCACTTAAAGCCTCTTCCCCTCACCTCTCTCGTGGGTCTTCTCTACCTTCCTTACCTCTACAGATACTCCAAGTTAAACACAAATTAAGCATTTGGAACTAGACTCTACACATGAGAGAGAAATTGGGTATTTGTCTTTCTGGGCCTGAGTTATCTCACTTAGAATAGTATTTTCCAGTTTCATTTTTCTGAAGATTTTGTGAAGTTCAACATTTTGGTACTGAGTAAAATTCCATTGTGTATATGTAATGAATATGATCAATTTCATTACTCATTTGTCATTTGATAGACAGCTAGACTGATTCTGTTTCCTAGCTACTGTCAATAGAGTAGCTGTGAACATGGATGTGCAGGTATCTCTATGGTAGAATATAGATAGAGTCCTTTGGGTATGTCCGAGAGTGGTATAGTTTGCTCATATGCTGAGTTAATTTTAGCTTTTTGAGGCGTGCCCACTTACTCCCATAGTGGCTGCACCATTTTACCCTCTTATGAACTGTGAATATGGGTACTTTTCTCCAGATCTTCACTGTCATCCATTTTCATTCCCCTGATGGCTAAGGATGTTGCACATTTAAAAAATCCTCATTAGTCATTTGTATTTCTTTTTTTTTTTGAGAACTCTCTATTCATTTTATAGTCTATTTTTTTGAGTGAGTCATTTGGTTATTATTATTTTTTTATATTTACTTTTTTTGCTTGTGTTCATCTGTCAGATATGTATCTGGCCAAGATTTTCTCCCATTCTGTAGGTTGCTGCTTTATTCAGTTGACAATTTCCCTTGCTGTCCACATACTTTTTAATTTCATGAGGTCTCATTGTGGATTAATGATCTTACTTCTTAAGCAATTGGAAATATCCAGGAAGTCTTTACCTATGCCTGTATTTTGAATGTGTATTCAAAAATGTATTTGATGTGATACCCACCCTTTTCTCTAGAAGTTTTGTGCTTTGTGTTGAGCTCCTTGATTCATTTGGGGTTTATTTCTGTGCTAGGTGAAGGAGGAACTTAGTTTCATTCCTCTACATACAGATACCAGTTTCCCAGTACCACTTATTGTCAGTCCTATCTTTTCTGCAATGAATTTCTGCATCTTTGCAAAAATTGGGTTGAGAATAGGAAGAAGCAAAGTGCTAGAGAGGCTCACAGAAATCCACAAAGATGCCCCCACAATAGACTGCTGGCAATGGTTGAGAGACAGCCCGAACTGACCTACTCTGGTGATAGGATGGCCAAACACCGTAACTGTCGTGCTAGAAACCCCATCCAATGACTGAGGGAACTGGATGCAGAGATCCACAGCCAGGCCCTGGGTGGAGCTCCAGGAGACCAATTGGCGAGAAAGAGGAGGGTTTATATGAGAATTGTTGAGACCAAGGTTGGATAAAGCACAGGGACAAATAGCCAAACGAATGGAAACACATGAACTATGAACCAATGGCTGAGGGGCCCCCAACTGGATCAGGCCCTCTGAATAGGTGAGACAGCTGATTGGCTTGATCTGTTTGGGAGGCATCCAGGCAGTGGGACCGGGTCCTGTGCTCAGTGCATGAGTTGGCTGTTTGAAACCTGGGGCTTATGCAGGGATGCTTGGCTCAGCCTGGGAGGAGGGGACTGGACCTACCTGGACTGAGTCTACCAGGTTGATCTCAATCCTCGGGGAAGTCTTTGCCCTGGAGGAGATGGAAATGGGGGGTGTGCTGGGGAGAAGGTGAGGGGGGTGGGAGGGGGGGAGAACAAGGGAATCCGTGGTTAATATGTAGAATTAAATTATATTGTAAAATAAAATTAAAAAAATTGGGTTGCCTTAGTTGTGTGGGCTTTTATTTGGGACTTTTTTTTTCTCCTCCATTGATCACTGTATCTGTTTCTGTGCCAGTACCCTGCTGTTTTATTAGTATGGTTGAGGAGTATAACTTAAAATCAGAAATTTCCATCTTTTACTGATTTCTTCAGTGTTTGAAAGTTATAATGCAGAGGACTATGACTTCCTTGATTAGGCTTATCCTATGATTATTTTTAGGTATTGAAAATGAGATTGCTTTCCTGAATTTTTTTCCCTTAGTTTGTTTGTCTTTGGTATACAGAAGCAATACTGATTTTTTCTATGTAAATTTTGTATGCTGCCATTTTGTTGAAAGAATTAATTCAAAGAATCTTCTCATGGAGTCTTTAGGGTCTCATATATAGAAGCATATACTCTGCAAATAATGACTTTGAACTTTCCCCCATTTACCATAATGTTGGCTATATGTTTGGCATTATGTCGAGACATGTTTCTTCTGCTATAAGTTTCTATAGGAGTTTTAGCTTGAAGGTTGTTGGATTTTATCAAAGTTATTTCTGCATCTATTGAGATGATCACTTCATTATGTCATTTATAACAAGTATTTGTGTACAACAAACTATCCCTCCATGTCCAAGGTAAAGCCAGCTTTACCATGGTGAATGATCTTTTTGGTGTGTTCAAAAATGTCTTGAGAATTTTTACATCTATTATCATCAGGGTGTTTGGTCTGCAATTTCCTTTTCTGTTGCATCTTTATTTGATTTTGGTATCAGAATTATACTAGCTTTGTACATAGAGTTTGGTTATGTTCTTTGCCTGTTTTATGGAATAGTTTCAGAAGTATTGGTGGTAGCTCTCCTTTGAATCTTTTTTAAAATTCACCTGTGAATCCATCTGGGCCTGGATTGTTTTTAGTCAGGAAAGCTTTAAGTACTGCTTCAATTTCATGGCTTGTTATAGATTTGTTTAAATTGCTTATCTCATTTTGATTCAATTTTGTAGGCCACATGCAAGTAGAAATTAACCATTACTTTTATATTTTCCAATTTAGTATTATATGTTTTTTTTATTTTAACTTTTAAGAAAGTTTAAATGCATTTTTAATTTGAATATAATTATATCACTCTGGCTGTCCAACTCTCTCATGTCCTCCTCCAACCCCTTTCATGGCATACATGTTTTTAAGGTAGAATCTGCTTGTATCAGTCATAACTCCATTTTCATCTCTAATTTTACTAATGTGGGTCTTCCCTTTACTTTGGCTAAGTTTCTCAGTCTTGTTTATCTTTTTGTAGAATCAACTATTTCTTTTGTTGATTCTTTGTACTTCTGTTTTTCTCTCCACTTCATTAATTCCTATTCTGATCTTAATGATTTCTTTTCATCTTTTGGCTTGGGATTTGGCATCATCTTCTTTCAGAGCCCCAATGTTTATTATTAAGTAATTAAGTTATTTATTTGAGGTCCTAAGGTCTTAAACATCTGTCCTAGGATTATTTTCACTGTGTCACATAGTTTTTTTTTTTTTAAATTTTTTTTGTTTGTTTCTAGGCATATTTTTATTTTCTTCCTTATTTTTTTCAAGGATCCATTCATCATTCAATACTGTGGTCAATCTCCATGAGTCTATTTGGTTTGTACTCTTTTTTTTTTCTTTGAGACAGGGTTTCTCTGTGTAGTTTTGGTGCCTGTCCTGTAGACCAGGCTGGCCTCAAACTCACAAAGATCTGCCTGGCTCTGCCTCCTGAGTGCTGGGATGAAAGGTGTGCACCACCACTGCCTGGCTCTTGGTTTGTACTCTTTTTTTTTTTTTTGGTTTTTCGAGACAGGGTTTCTCTGTGTAGCTTTGCGCCTTTCCTGGATCTCGCTCTGTAGCCCAGGCTGGCCTCGAACTCACAGAGATCCGCCTGGCTCTGCCTCCCGAGTGCTAGGATTAAAGGCGTGCGCCACCACCGCCCGGCTTGGTTTGTACTCTTATTCCATTGTGATCAGATAGAAGTTATAAAATTATTTCAATTTTCCTTTATTATTTGAGACTTGCTTTATGTCCTGATATAGCATCTTTTAAAGTGAAATTTCTACAGACTGCTGAGAAAAATGTGTATTTTTCTGTGTTTAGATGGAATGTTCTGTAGATGTTTGTTAAGTCCATTTTCATGTATGATGTCTTTCTTAGTTAGGGTATCTATTGCTGTGAAGAAACACCATGACCATGATAAGTTTTATAATGGAAAATATTTAATTGAGGCTGGCTTATAGTTTCAGAGGTTTAGTCCATTATTATCAAGGCAATCAGCATGGCAGCATGCAGGCAGACGTAGTGCTGGAGAAGGAGCTAAGAGTCCTACATCTTGATCCGCAGGCAACAGAAAGTGAACTGTTTACCACCCTGGGTGTAGCTTAAGCATATATGAGACCTCATAGTCTACCACAACAGTGACACACTCAGAGTGCCTTTCCCTATGGACCAAACATTCAAACACAAGAGTCCATGGTGGGGGAGCATACCTATTTAAACCACCACAGAGTCATTTAACATTAGTATTAATTAGTATTAACATTGTCAAATAACAAATATATTTCTCTGTATTTTGTCAGAATGACATATCAATTGATGAAAGTAGGATGATGAGGTCATCCATTACTGTTGTTTTGGGGTCACTCTGTAACTTTACTTGTAGCAATATTTATTTTATAAAATGGAGTGTGTAAGTGTTCAGGGCATATGTGTGATTGGTATGTCCTTATGATTGATAGTCTTTCTAATCAGTGCAAGATGACAGTATTTGCCTTTTCTCATTAGTTTTGGTTTGAATTCCCCCCCACCCCCCACCCCCCCAGATAGTAGAACAGTGCCATGTGCTTGTTTTTAGGTGCATTTGCTTGGAATACTATTTTCTATTCTTCTACCCCAAGATAATGTGTCTTTTGTGGTGAAGTGGATTTCTTAAAGGCAGTGAATAGATGATCCCTGATTTTTTACCCTGTCTACTCTTCTATGTTTTTGGAGGTAGAGGAACTGAGGCAATTAATATTCAGCATTATTATTGAAAAATGTGTGTTGATTCTTGCCATTTTGTTGATTTTTATACTGTTTGATTTTTTTTCTCTTCCTCTCTTGCTTAACTATTATCTAGTGTGTTTTTTCTTTCCTGTGGCTTTGTGGAAATATTTCTTTTCTTCATTTCAAAGGATTCTTTTAAGTATCTCTAGTAGTGGTTATTAATTCCTTTAGCCTGGTTTTAGTGTAGAACATTTATTTATCCTTTCCTTATAACAGATAGATTTGGTGGGTATAGTATTCTGAGTTGGCACATTGTCTTTCAGAACTTGAAATACATCCTTCCATGCCCCATCCCCTTTCCCCCAGGCTCTTCAAGTTTTAATTGATAAATCTAGTGTTATTCTGATGGTTTTCCCTGTATATGTGACTCAGAATTTCTCTTTGCTCTTTATATTTAGTGTTTCAATTACAATAAGATGAGGAAAGGCTCTTTTCTGGTTTGTTAGGATTCTTTCAAAAATATTTTCTATGCCTTTACAGAAACAGTCTTCTTCTATCCCTATGACTCATAGATTTGATCTTTTCACTGAATTGTATGTCTTAGAATTCCCAGTTCTAGCTTCTTATTATTTTATCTTTGTTCTTGTTGGATTGTTCCAATTCCTCCAAATTTTCTTCAAGTTCTGATATTCTGTGAATGCTCCTTGATTAATTCAGTCTGTTTTTTATTAGTATTTTCATCTGGTTGTTGAATTCCTCCTTCATATTCTGCACTAGTACTCTTATTTCATTCGGCTGTCTGTGTTGTTGATCAACAGCTTATTTGTTTCCTTGATTTCTTTGAAAATGTTTATAATTATTCTTTTGAGTTCTCTATCTGGGATTTCATCCAACTCATATTCATTGAATGCCATTAAGGTAAGCTTAGTAATTTCTAGAGGAATTTTGTTGCTTTGGTTTTCCATGTCTCTTATGTTACTGCTATGGGATTTATGACTCTGGGGTATTTGGTTGTCCCACAATATCAGCTATATTTTTTCAGTTGAAGTATCTGCAGTGTTCAAGTGGGATTTAGTTCTAGTGGAGTTGAGCCTCGTAGATCAGAAAATATTTGCTCAGTTCAGGAGAGTTAGGGTTCATGGTGTAAACTCTGTATTATTTCTTGAGTAAGTTATTGGCTGTGAGAATAATCATAGCTGCAGGATAGTATAGCTATGCAAATGTAATACTAAACAATCAACTAGGGCCCCCTTAACTTCAGTAACTGATAGTGGATACCAACCAAGGATAGTATAGTATATACTCAGATTTATTCAATACGATTAGGAGTGGGAAGGAAGCTGGGTGGGTGAGGATAGGGAAAAGTATGAGGTTTTATTAGTCAGGGTCTTCTAGAGGAACAGAACTGATAGAATGAATCTCTCTCTCTCTCTCTCTCTCTCTCTCTCTCTCTCTCTCTCTTTATATATATATATATATATATATATATATATATATATGTGTGTGTGTGTGTGTGTGTGTGTGTGAACATATATGCATAAACATATTTATATAGGATTTATTAGAGTGCTTAAGGACTGTGGTCCAGTTAGTTCACCAATGGCTGTCTCTTGATGAAAAGTCCAAGCATCCTGTAGTTGTTCAGTCTATGAGGGCTGGATGTCTCAGGTGGTCTTCAGTACACCCAGGAATCCTGAAGAAGTAGGCTGTAATATCAGTGAAGGAATGCTTTAGCAACAGGATAGATGACCTTGTCAGTGAGAGTGAGGGCAAACAGGCAAAAAGCAAAAGCTTTTTTCTTCTACATCCTTTCTATAGGCTGCCACCAGGAGGTGTGGCCCAGATTTAGGTTGGGTCTTCCTACCTCAAATGATTCAATTACAAAAAATTCCTCACAGATGTGCCCAGCTACTGAGGTTTTTAGTCAATTCCAGATATAGGCAAGTTGACAACTGAGAAAAGACACCACAGAAGTCAACTTAGAAAAGAAAAAAATTGAGGTGGGTACAATAGCAGGGAGGGAGGCTGTCAGAGTCCACAGATTTTGGAAGCTATGGAAGGTTATAATTAAAGGGGACAAAGATGAGAGAAAATGAAAAAAAATGGAGGAATAAAAGGGATCTCTATGAGATGTGCATGAAAAATATAGTAGAGAATGCCCTAGAGATAGACTTAGATGGAGAAATGTACACATTGACCCTAAGCCTAACTGAGCAATATACAAATGTCAAAAATACATATATTTTATATGTTTATTATAAATATAACATAACTATAAATAATGTAAATACAATTTAAATTTAAATATTTACATACATTTGTAGAGATTAAATAATAGAAAATAAGAATTAAAAAAACCCCACTCATGGAGTGAATTTCCAACACAGCAGCACTGAGTTGAAAGGTGAAATTATTCCTCTGCTTCTAGCAGGAAACACTTGGTGCTGGGTACGGGAGATGTGAGTGCAAGCCTTTGGTGTCTTCAGCCTCCAAGTTCCCTGAGGACTTGGCATGTCAGAGAGTGGAGGGGGGCAAGTTCTCTCTTGGTAGTACTCTTAGACCCCGGCACTCCAGCTTGACTCCTTTGGGTCCTGCAGGTCGAATGTATGTGACTAGAAGCACTTTTCTTGGGCAGCTCAGTTCCATGGTTTGGATTTGAGAGTAGTTGAATATGGGCTCCAATTCTGATTATTCTTGCCCATTTCCCTGCAGAGATCTCTGAGATAACTCTTTAAAGTGGAAATTAAGTTAAAATGAGGTATTCAGAGTGCCCCTAATCCAATATGACTGATGTCCTTGTAAGAAGAGGGACATAGATCAGTGGCACACAGAGGTAAAAAGGTGCAGGGAGAAGACAGCCATCTACATACCAAGTAGAGAGACACCAGGAGAGACCAGCCCTGCTGACACCTTGATCATGGGCTGTCTCTCAGTTTAACTCACCCATCCAGTGGCAGGTTTTTTTTTTTTTTTGTGTGTGTGTGTGTGTGTGTTTTCTTTTCTTTCTTTCTTTTTTTCTTTTTCTTTTTTTTTTTATGATGGGCTTGCAGACAAATGGAGAAAGAATGCAAAAAGAACATCCTTTGTCACTTTTCCATTGCTAGAAAGTAGATGAGGGGTTTGGGGGCTGTGAAACATTTTGGTGACCAAAGAATAAAAGGCATCGTATTAAGTCTATAAAGAAAGAATAAGACACTGGGTCATATTTCACAGAGGCTGGCCTGTGGGATGCTTCTTTTACTCTACGGTCAAAGAATAGTTGTTAAAAAAAAGGATAAAGAGTCAGTGAGATTTAGCTCATTTGCTAACCATCATTGCTATAGAACTGTGAGAAAATGTCTGCTAGTTAAACCACCTGGTCGATGGTACTTTCTTTAGCAGCCCTAGAAAGTGGGCTTGGCAGGTCAGGTTCTACATACACTAGAGTGAGCTTGTTTGTGTCCTTTCCTCCAAGCTGTAGGGTATTGGTAGTGGATCATACCTTAGATGCTACCAACGTATATTAAGATTATTTTATTTAATAAACTATTTTGGATAACACCTTGGAGCTCCCAGCCTTAGAAAGCTGAATTACCAGCTTATTTTAATAGATGTTTTCCTCTAATGAATGGTCCTACTAACACACAGCCTTGATCTATTTATTTAGTAAGTCCCTTTTGGCTGTCTATCATATGCTGAGGATTTTTCCATGGTATAGATGTTGGGGAAATAGCAATTTGAATGAAAACTTCAGAGCCATGTGCTGTTTACATTTAGTGTGTGTTGGTGTATGCAGACTTAAAAATATACACTTAAGCAAATCATTATTTAGCATATCGAGTGAAAATAAGGGGAAGGGGGAAAGAAGGACAGATTATATTCGGGGCACAGGAAACTGGACAGCAATTTTACAAAAGGTGTCAGAAGGCCTCTTTGTAGCGCTAACTTGATGCAGAGTCTGAATTAGTGTGGGGTGTGTTGATGCAGACATGCGCTGTCCAGATGGCACTTCAAGGAAAGATTTTTCTGCAGTAGATGCTGGAGAGCGGCCACCAGACTGTCAGAACCTTCACAGATTGGCTCAGCTACAAAGAGCCTGCCACGGATATGCCAAACCTACAGACTCTTCCTTGTGGGACGTTAAACTTGGAGGTAGGAGGCAGTCAAAAAGGGAGACAGAAATGGAAGTGGTTTTGATTTGAGTTAAAATGTAACTCTAAGAAGCCAGTTTGGGATTTCTAGGGCTCTAAAGCCTGTGGATTTCCCCATTGAGGAATTGTCAGGATGCTGCTCAGACCGAGAAGAAAGTTTTTAAAGCTGGATCCCAGCTGTCTGTTCCAGTGCTCACCAAACTCCTCTCTTTTCTCTTTTGATCACAGTCATCTTACATTTTTTTTACATGGTTGCATTTTCACATTCATGGTTCTAACAGGGAAAAAAAGACAGCTTTTCACAGCGATGGATCTATTAGGGCTCCAAATATGTACTGGCCTACAAGAGATCGTGGAGACCAATGATCGATAATAAGCAATATTCCATTAAATACATCCCACAAAAGTAATAAAGGGAAATGTAATGCCTCGAAACAGGTCAAGAAGAAGATAGTTATTACTCCACAGAGGGAAATGGGTGCTAAGGTCAAGTTTTCCTTTCCCTTTTCTAGGCCACAGTAGTGAAGATGTGTGGAAGAATTTGATACAACTTGCCTTTGTTGACTAAAAGATCCCACATTGTGTACTCTGATTTTCAGACCATTATTTCTCTCCTTTCTGCCACATCTGTATCCAGGTATGGGAATCAGAGCATTAGTTTTAGATGTGAGGACTGTTTGCACTGAAGAGCTGACTTATAGCCAAGCGTTTACTAAGACACTGTGTACGAACTGTATATTTTAGTAAGGAAGTGATTATCCTGAGAGTAAAGGATACTGAACCCAAGGGTTATGGTTGAAACATTACATTTTATAATTCTTGAATTATTGATATTAAAAGATGGTAAAAATACAGATATTATAGCTAATCAGAAATGTGTTGTAATGAAACGTCATTTCAGTGTTACCTGGTGTCATTTTAAGGAGTGTGAAAATAATAATGTTAAGGAAAAGGTCCCACTAAACTATGGTCCTCACACGGACATACTTTTGTACCCTCCTACATCTACAATGACAAGAGAGGGTATTTGGCACACAATAGGTACTCAGTAAGTAATTACTAATGAATGATTGAAATGTTAGAAAATGGATGATCTGGAAATATGTCCAACCTGTGGTCTATAGGCTGCATGCATAGATAACTGTGAATTCAGCCCAACACAAACTTAAAATATGATGAGGTGTATGCGATCATTTTCTGTAATTAGATTTTGATTGTTTTATAAAATTATTTGATTTTTATTATTAGTTTCATGCATGTATATAATGTATTTTGATCATATTTACTTGCACTGCCCTCTCTTGTTCATTTTTCCACTCACCTTGAATTACTCCTATATTGAAAAAGTCCTTTATATTAAAAAAAATCCACTGAGTTTAATTAGGGTTTTGAGAGTGATGTAGTATTTACTGGAGCATGGGCAAGTTGCCAGTGGGTATACTGCTGAAGAAAATGAGTCCTCCCTCCCTTAGTGACCAGGAACTTCCAGGAAGGGGTGGTAGAATGTTGATGGGCCCTTTTGTATAGATCCTGAATAGATAACCACAGATACTACAAATCCATAAAGACACTGGCCATGGCGTGTTCAGAAGATAGTATTTCACAATGCTCCCCACCCCCACCCTCTGGCTCTTACATTCTTTTGGCCTCCTCTTTCTTGATGTGTTTGGCTCTTGGAGGGGATGATACAGATGTCTCATTTTGGGCTGAACAGTCCACAGCCACTTACTCTCAGCACTTGACCAGCTATTGGTCTCTGCATTAACTGTTACCCACTGTCAAAGCAGACTTTTCTGGCTAAGGCTTAGAGGTCCTACTACTCTATGGCTACAAGCAAAATGTTTAGAAGGTAGTTTGTCCATTCAGCAAAACAACAGTAGTAGGTTCCCTGCTAGGGCCTAGGACTTCTACAGCCATGGGCTTTTGACCAGATTTATAGGCTCAGACGTGACCACTGTCCTGTGGAGCAGGCCTCATCTCCATCATAAGGCAGTTGGTCTCCCCCATAGCAGTCATACCAGCCCAGAAGAAGCATCTATGCCAGTTCCAGCTCAATTTCTCTATGTCTTGCAAGCGAAGTGTGTGGTGTCTTCAGCAACTTACCCTCTACTCTGGTGGAGATTGCATGATTTTTGAAGATGAACTTGAAGATGAAGGATGCACATGCTTGATACACTTCGTAAATTAAATCGACCCTTGAAGATTCCATTTAGTTCTGACGTTCTACTGCTTAGGGGGAAAGAATGGACTTGTCACCATACCTCTTGCCTTATCTACTTTACTAGCCATATCTCATCTAGCCCTTTATGTTCTTGGGTTCTACATCCATGTAGTCAACTAGCTATGAATCAAATGTTTGGAAAACAATTATATTTTTACTCAGCATATCATTTGCATTATTCCTTAAATAATGTGATATCACAACTATGTATGTAGCATTTCTATTATATTTGGTCTTATGATATAATTGTGGTTATAGAAGCAATTTAAGGTATACAAGAGGATATTGTATAGGTTATATGCAAAGAGTATGTCATTTTACATAAGACATTGAGATTTGAGCATACACAGATTTTGGTATCTGAAGGAGGTAGGTGTTCTGGGACTAATGCCCCATGGAGGAGGGGGAATTCTGTTGAGGCAAGAATGGCAACATGAATAATACTGGGCACTGATGATCTTCTAGGCATCTGTTACCTCCTTTCCCTGCTTAAGAGTATTTTTTTTTCTGTACCTGAGTCCTGCAGCTGTACTTTGAGAACAGTTGTGGTGATCTGAATGAAAATGGGCCCCATAAGCTCAGAAGGAATTGCATTATTAGGAGATGTGGCCTTATTGGAGAAAGTGTCACTGGGGGTGGGCTTTAAGGTTTCAGATGCTCAAACCAAGCCCAGCATCACTCTCTCTTCCTGCTGCCTTTGGATCCGAATGCAGAACTCTCAGCTACTTCTCCAGCACCATGTCTGCCATCATGTTGCCATACCTCCCATCATGATGACCTCTGAACTGTAATCCAGCCCCCATTTAAATGTTTTTCTTTATAAGAGTTGCTGTGGTCATGGTGTCTCTTCACAGCAATAATAACCCTAACTAAGACCACAGTGGAAGCACCATGATGGACCATAAATAATTTAAAGTAGTCCTTGCAAACCCATTTCTCTTGAGGCAGTGATTGGATGAGATTAGCATTTTCCTGACCCGCAAGGATTAGCCAGGAGTAGACTCCAGTCCTGAGAGGCACAAGGAGACAGGTGTCGTGAATTTGGGGGAAATGTATTTCTTAGTGGTTTTGAGTGCTACTGGAAGGCACATTCTTGTCATAATTGTTTTAGAGGTGTCTAGAAGCCTCATGCCACAGCTGCTATGCTTTCACAAAAGCTGTCAGTTAAGCTCATGAAAGGTAAAGCTAACAACAACAACAACAAAAATAAATGAGGTCTTTGAAAAACTACGTCTTCGCTGTTCATTAAAGATTTGTTTAACCTTTGTAGCTTCATTTGAGGGGTCAAATTAAATTCTTGCCTATTTTCAACAGAATGACGAGCAGTGTAGAGATGAACGATCATCTACCTGATTACAGTGAGCCACATATGGTGGTAGGGAAGCTGAGAGTAGAGTAGAGGTGAATGACTGTCTACATCAGCAGTTCTCAACCTGTGGGTCCTGACCCCTCTAAAGGTTGAGTGATACTTTCATTGGGGTCACCTAAGACCACCAGAAAACAGATATTTACATTATAATTCATAAAGCAGCAAAATTACAGATATGAACTAGCTACAAAAATAATTTTTTGGTTGGGGGTCACCACAATATGAGGAGCTGTATTAAAGGGTTACAGTATTAGGAAGGTTGAAAACCACTGGTCTACACGGTTACAGTGAGCTATATATGGTGCAGGAGAAAAGGCATTTCAGCTCTAGATTATTTTTGGCTCTTTGTTCCACAAAAACAACCCCACTATGATAGTATAACTCAACTGATTAGGATTGGCAATGGAAACTTATCATTAGAATAAAAACAGGTAAGCATCCAAATAAATATATTAGGGAAAACAATATTTTAATTTCATTACCCCCTCAAAGAAACCATGGCCTATTAACATTCCCTACTCTGCCTCCCTGAGTCTCTAGCAATCACGAGGCATCCTTCTGTCACACTGGGCTTGCCCGGTATCTGACATATATTGTAAAATCAAGTTTACCTTGATTACTAGCCTTTTAAGTTCCTTTCTCCTCTCTAAATAGTCCTCTTAGTTTAATTTAAATGACAAATAGCTTCTAATTTAGGTGGCCTCAGTTCCATGAGTCCCTATAGTAAAAGATGCATAAAGCTTCATGTTTAGTTTTCCCTCTTTCTTTTTTCTTTGGTACCTTCAGGTCAGTGATACAATGATACAGAATCGTAAGGAGGGATAAAGAATATAAGGAGTAGGACAAGGAGGTAGAAGAGGAGGAAGAGAAAAGGAGAAGGGATAGGAGAGGAAGAGAATATGGTAGTGTTACAGAGGAAGGACCAAAGAAGCAGCCACTGAATGATTCTGCAAAGATCAGCACCCCACTTCTGCAAACACCAAGGGATGAAAAGACAGAGCTAGTTACTACATGACGCAAAACATTTCTCAGGCTTCATAGAGTAGGACAGGAACCATTATGATATATTTCAAAGAAACCCTCTGTTTCCACGTTAACCTATTTCTCTAACAGAGCATCTAGCTTGGGTTAACGCCTTATTAGCCACAAGAAAAGAAAATACAGCGATTTGATCATTTTTGGGGAACACAAGAACATCTCTGCAAAGTGTAAGAGATCAGAAACACCTTTTAAAATAAGAACGAAGGAAGAATTTGGCTATGAATTTCTATTAAACAGAGGCAATTTGAGATCGGCCAGGAACAGTAACCTAAAACCAACTGTACTAGCACAGCATGTCTTGAGAGAGCCTGCTGCCTGTCCTGATTTTCAAGTTTAGGAAACATTGCTTTGTATTCGTCATGAAAGATTAACTGACATTCTATATATTAAAATTTAGCTGAAAAATAATGTTCCTATTACAAACTGTGGTTGAGAAATCCTCTTCTACCCGGTAAAGTTGCACATAGATAAGACATATGTAAATGAAGAGATGAATAACTAAAACTTGTTTTCTCATACCCATAGGCTTGGCTACTAGGAAAGATTCACTTAAAAGCCTTATCTTCAGACTAAGGGATATCAATTTCAGAACTTCTATGAGAACCCGTAACATAAGGAAGACTCTGGTGAGATTATACAGGATTTGCAAGGCCCAAGGAAGGTTTCATCTGTGGTGCAGTCAATCAGCTGGGAAGTTCTCTGACATCCTTCACAGACACAGTGAGAGTCCTTTTTTTTTTTTCTTCCACTGAAGCTGGCCTGGTTTGGACCGATAACTTTCATGAGTAAAGGTTAGCGTGAGGGGCACTCAAAGCCTTTTGTGGGTAGTCAGAAGCCTTGAAGCTTCTTCCTCAGTCTTCTTGAAATGGTTGCACTCTGGCCTCTCCCTCTTGAGATAATCACACAGTGAGACCAGGCAGTGTGCAGGAGTGCGGGTCTCATAGTCTCACCCACGCACCCTCTAGGGTCTTCCAATACCAGTCCAGCGGAGTCTACAGCAGTGTGAGGGGCTTTCCGAGCTGCCCAAATCGATCCTTAGCATCTCGCACGGTAAGCAGAATAGAACGGCTGTGTCAACACTAAATACTGGGCTGTTTGTTACACCTCAGATTTTGTCTGGCTTTGATTAGACTGCTCTCACAGCCCAGTCACAGCAGGCTTTGCATGATGAAGTTGTGGATCTGCAAGGACTGGAGAGGCCCATCTGAGGACTTGCAATAAACAAGTGCTGTAATTATGGGTAGCCCTATGACATCAAGGTGAACTGTTAATGATTTTGTTGCTTAGTGACGAATCTCCTTAAGCTTCTGTTTTATGTCTTCATCACATCTAACAGAGAAAAAAAAAATTACATAACGTTCCTTTATCTGCACTCTGTACTTGATCTGAGTTCTGCCAGACGGAAAGGGCTGGCATTCTACCTACTTGAACTTTGCTACCCACACCCTGCCCTTTCCCCCTTCCTGGGAAAAGCTGCTTTGATTACAACATTCCCCAGATTTCAGAAGCCTCTGCTCTCGGTTCGTTCTGGGGCACTCTGTTCTGAGCATGACCTGCTGGCATAGAAACTTGTGTATGTGTGTGTGTCAAAAATCCTGTTGTTTTAAAGTTAGTTTCACATATTTAATTTTAATTTAACATTAACAAAAACTGCTTATTGAATTCTGTTCTGCTTAAAATGTTTCTGACTTTCCGTTCTTTTTTTTTTTTTTTTTTTTGGTTTTTCGAGACAGGGTTTCTTTGTGTAGCTTTGCGCCTTTCCTGGAACTCACTTGGTAGTCCAGGCTGGCCTCGAACTCACAGAGATCCGCCTGGCTCTGCCTCCCGAGTGCTGGGATTAAAGGCGTGCGCCACCACCGCCTGGCCGACTTTCCGTTCTTGTTTGGGGGCTTTTAACTACCATTAGCCCAAATGTTAGGAGTGTGTTTCTGCCCTATCATTTAACTCTCACACTAATATATTAATATACACTCAAACAAATTATAATAAATAAAAATAGATATCCACAGCAGAGAAACAACTTTTAAGATTTTTTCCTGTTTTTAATTAATTGTTAAATAAAAAATATTTCTTTTATTATTGAGATTACAATATCATTATCTAATTTCCTAGCCCCTTTCCTTCCTCTAGACACTTCCATTTTTTATTTTTCATTAATTGTTGCTACACATATATATATATATATATATATATATATATGTATAAACATATATATCCTTAAATATAGTCCTACTTGGTCTGTGTAATGTTATTTGTATGTATTTTCAGGGCTGACTACTAGGTATTGGACAACCAACTGGTAGGCTCTTCCCTGAGGAAGACTATTTCCCTCACTCTCAGCATTCCTTAGTTCTTTGTGGAGGCCTCTTGGGCTTTCCCTGTTCACTTTGGCATGTCTGTTGTTATTCTTATTCATCTCACGTTTGGGCAATCACACTGGGTCGTTTCTGACATTGCTAGGAGACACAGCCTCACAGCAAACTCTCTGATCCTCTGGCTCTCACAATCTTTCTGCTCCCTCTTCTGCAATGATCTCTGAGCATTAGGTGCAGGAGTTGTTTTGTTGACAGACCAGTTGGGACTGCTCGGCAAAACTTATACATTTGCTGATAAAAATGACAGAGGTGCTAATATTTAGGAGTCAGAAGATTTTTATTCAAAATCCAACTTTTATGGAAAATCACATAATGTGACAACATTTGGCTCATTTGTACACTGTCCCATGACACCTAGTTGCAGCTAAATTACAGCATCTTCTTTCGATGCTACCCATGCTTTCCAGTTCGGCCCAGTAATGACTACTTTCTGCTTTCTCCCCAAAGGGCAAACCATGTATGGACGTCATTTATCATTTTATTTTAACTTGCTGATTTTCTTAACATACATAAATGTTTCATTTTTTTTTTGACTATACAAAAAGTGAACATGAAGTATTTCTCCATTGCTTTTTTTTTTTTAAATGATACAGATCTGGAGAGATGTCTCAGTGGTTAAGAGCACTTGCTGCTCTTGCAGAGGACGGGGGTTCAGTTCCCAGCTCCTGCACTGCAGCTCACAGCCATCTGTAACTTCAATTCCAGACATCTAGTGCTGTTTTCTGGTTCCTAGGGGCACTGCATGCACATGGTGCATGTATACACATGCAAGAAAGCACTCATACACATAAAATCAAATACATAAATAAAATTTAGAAACTATTCAAGAGAAAGAGTCTTTGAGCAATTAAGAAATATTCTTACCACAACCGATCAAAATACAGACTTATGGAACCTAGTCCCAATGGCTACATTCCCTCAGAGGCCAGAAATGGGTGGGGGATCCTCTGGAGCTTGAGTTAAAGGCGGTTGTTTGCTGCCTGATGTGAGTTTCAAGAGCTAAACTTGGGTCCCCTGGAAGAATAGTACGTGCTCTTAATGAGCAGATCGCCTCCCCAACCCCCCATGCCACTATATTCTAATGGGCAGAAAATTCAAATCTTTAAAAGCTAACTTGGAATTGCATATAATTTATTGGGGGAAGAAGAGACTTCTCTAGAAGAAGTGGGGAAGACATGTCTACAGCTTAGTCCTTTGCCAGAATATGCACTTTCAGAGTCTGTTAAAACATGAAGGTGGGTTTGCCTGCCTTACCTCAGCACCGGGAGCTGTGGCCTGTCAAGCATCATTAAAACACAGTCCATTTTGTGTTTCGGAAACTTGGGATCTGGTAACATTTTCCTCGCCCCATGTATTACGTCTACTTTCAAATGAACTCTGAACTAACATAAACCCAAGCCTGTTTCAGTCAAGTACAGGTTGAAGGCATCAGAGTTGAGATGGAGATGCCACGGACAGAGAAGGAAAATAAGGCTTACTCACGGAACACTAGGATTGACATGTGTGTGCACTGTCAAAAGTTGCAAAGGAGCATACAGACTCAAAATACAAGGCCCTGAATCAGAAAGGTTGCTGAATCGGTGGCTGCAGTGACAAGGGAGAAGACTGAAGATTGAAAAGTCCTCCCCTGAGTTAGAGTTTGAGAGAGAGAGAAACAGAATTCAATCCTAGAAACAACTGGAGTGCTGGTTATGGTGAGGGTTCTTTTCCCAGTGGGCACACAGCCATTTCCTCTCTTTGTCTTCTCATGGCAGACAAAGAACCCACCTTTGCTGTTGCTCTCCTTTATAAGGGCACTCATCTCACCATGAAGTCTTCTGCTCTCATGAATGTAGTGAAGCCTAACTACCTCCCTCAGGTCTCCCTTCCAAGTAGCACCACGGAGGGGATTAGAGCTTCGGCATGGGAGTTTGATGGCTTAGTTCAGTTGATAACAGGTAGTAGAGTGAGTGTGCTCCTTTAGTGATACTCCAGTGAGTACTGCTCCATCCATGGTGAACTCTTTCCAGCATCTCCAAGGCATGTTCCTTGTTGTTTATTTTGTTCATTGGGTATGACTACAATGTGAGCATAGTTCACAGTGATGCTGACACTCCTGCTGCTCCCCCTCCCAAGAAATAAACAAGCCCTTTAAGGTTTACATTTTTTTTTGCTGAGCAAAGTGAGGAAATAGATGTGGATAAACATGTCCAGTAAACTATGGAAATTTATGCTTCTAGGACTTTCTACACTTATTTTGTCAGGTTAAAATGAAAGTGTTTACTGTGCATCTCCCAGAGAGCATAACTGAGTCTTGGATCTGGATGGGTCTCAGTGGTAGAACACTCGGGTACCTCACATGAGGCCCAATACTGCACAAAAGAATCGTATTTTCAGTAGTTTACTAGAGAAAAGCATCTTGTGACTCACTGTGCCTTGAGTATTGGTAGTCTTGTTCTATTAACATGATTCTGGACATTTGATCTAGTAAGGATTGTTTAGAACTTTTCCTACCTTTTGATACTTATTACCAAAGCCTTAGCATGGAGTCAATGCAGAGCAATAACAGCCTTTCCTTCCTACAGAACACATTTAGACTTCTCAATGCAGCAGCCAAGGTCATCCTAGTTCCAGCCTCTATGATCAGCTCAGGAACATTCTCTCTAAACTCATTTTTATATGAACACCACTGGTGAAGATAATAGGCCTCATTAAAAAAGGACTGATGTGACCTTTCTAGTACACAAGCCCACTTGAGAATACATTTTAGAATGTTTTTAAAAGTAAAACCTGTGCCACTAACTTTTAGAGACTGAATAGTATCCCCTCAAATATACACTTGGAACCACCAAGTTCTAATGTGAGTTTATTTGTAGATAGAACTTTTAAAGGTAAATTAAATATAAAAGAGATCATAAAGATGGGGCCCAACTTCAGGAGGACTGATGTCTTCAGAAGAAGAAAAATCAGGGATATGTGTACAGAGACAAGGTTATCTGAGGACAGAGGGAGAATGATCATCTGTCAGCTGAGAGTGGCCTTGGCCTCAGGAGAACCCAAACGTAGAGCACCTTGATGCTGAATTTCCAGCCTCCAGAACTCTGAAACAGCACATTTCTGTCTGTTGTCTTAATGACCAACTACATGATATTTTGTTATGGCAATCCTGTAAACTAGGACGTGAGTTATATTTTCTTTCTGCTGTGAGCTCAATGAAACTCAGAACCAAGTGTGAAGTCCACACTAGTCCCACATGTTTGCAATATTCCCATAATTCCTGTATTTTGATCTTTCTTTTGTGACTCACTTCTTTCTATTTCAATTTTATTAGGTTATTATTTGTTTTTATTGTTTACTGCTTCAAAGCCTTTGTAGGAAAGAAGCAGGACACAAAGAAATAAATAACAACCTAAAGGAATGTTTTATAGTTACAGGTTCTCTTATTTCAGGTACACCTTTCCAGTGTGCTGTAATGGTTCTTTTCATTTCTCAGACTCTTTAATGTTGGAGTGCTGCAGGGCTCAGCCCTCATACATTAACTTTTTCTTATGTCAGCTCAATTCTTGTTTGATCTCAGCCAGACTTATGGCTTTATACTTTAGCTGTGGGTGTATGTGCATGGTGTACGTGGATACACTAGAATATCTATCTATCTGTCTGTCTATCTATCATGTATGTATATATGTATGTATTAGCTGTACATCCACCCACCCATCCATCCCCCATCCATCCCCCATCCATCCATCCACCCATCCATCCACCCACCCACCCATCCATCCACCCACCCATCCATCCACCCACCCATCCATCCACCCACCCATCCATCCATCCACCCACCCACCCATCCATCCATCCATCCATCCATCCATCAATCCATCCATCCATCTATCCATCCATCATCTATCAATTGTAAGCTTTCTTCCCAGTCTCCTTACTTGTGATAGTTAGGCACCTCATACTTAGCATGTCTGAAAGGCAACCCAAAGTCCAAACTCTTTCTTCTCTTTTTTGATCTTCCCAGCCTTGATCAACACAAACAGTCTTGGACTTCTCAACTCAGTAGACATCAATTCTATATTTGAGGGTACTTGGGCCTGAAATGTTGGAGTTATTTTTGAACTTCTTTAATTTCCAATTTGTCAGAGGCTTCATTGCCTTTTCCATCAAAGTGTTTCTAAGAGTTGACCCTTTTTTAGACATCTTCTTGCCACAGCACTGGAGACTACCCTCACTTATCCCTTGGTTCCTGTCGACCAAGTGACCCTTCTGCTTCCTTGTTCCCTCCTGTGGACCATTCTCTGCAGCAGCCAGAACACGCCACAAAAGGCAAGTCAGATCAGGTTACCTCTCTGCCCAACCTGTGGGGGTTTCCCTTACATTAAAAGGCAGTCCGTATGATGGCCTGTGAGGCAATCCAATGCAATTGTGTTTCCTCCCTTGACCCCACAAAGTTTTCTTTGGCTCACTTCCTTCCAGATGCAATGACTTCTGTTTCCTGCTTCTTCTACTTATGACAGAACACACCGTCTCCTCCAGGATATCAGCAAGGCTCGTTCTTATCTTCAAGTCTCTTTTAGTTTATTCATCATGATATCCTTATTAGAGAAATTTGCCTTGTCGTGTTTGGCACAACTTCAACAACCGGCTCTCTTTAAAAACATAAATATTATACTGGAATGTATATTACAACAAAATCTTAAACTCAACCTAATTCTTGATATTTTGCTCATCATTTTAGGATATCAATCACTTAATAATAAACTAGGTCATAATTTGTCGCATTTGATGAATTTCCTGGAATAAACGCTCTTTCCATGGCCAGTCCAAGCATACTAAAATGTCATTGAAAGAGAAATGAATAGGCACGTGGTGGCAGAACACCAGTCTGCATCTTTCCACCATGTAGACACGAATTATGTGAAACCATAAGAGTACAGACCTAGTGTACAATGTAGTAAGACAACTAAAATTTTATTTAAAAATTACATTGATTTCTTTTGTCTGTGTAGGTCTACGTGCCACAGTAAACATGTGGAGATTAGAAAACAACTGTGGGAGTCCTTTCTCTCCTTTCATCACGTGTACTGAGGGACCGAACACACATCGTCAGGCTTGGTGGCAAGCCCCTCTGCCAGCTGAGCTATCTTACTGGCCCCAGTTAAGAAGTTTATTATTATTATTATTATTATTATTATTATTATTATTATTATTATTATTATTATTTACTTTTAGTTGAATCAAAATTGCTATAGTTTGGGTCTGGTATATCTACAAAAGGTATCTATCTACATTGAACATGTGGGTCCCAGCCTGTGGGAGGAACTTCTAGGATTACAGCCTTGTAGAAGGATATATGTCCTAGAAGAATGTATTGGGACCTTATTCCCTTTTTCTCTCTTCTTCATGTTTTGGCCACCATCAGGTGAGAAACTTTGCCCTGCTGCCTACTCACTACATGACGTTCTGCTTTGTCACAAGCCCCAAGCAAGAGGGTCAACCGGCCCTAAACTGAAACCTCTGACACCAACCTTTCCTCCATGAAGTTATGAGCTCCATGAAACCACAGAATACACAGTGCAATGTAGAAAGACAATTAAAATTTTATTTTAAAACCTACATTTATTTTAATTGTTTATTTTAAACAAATCTCTCTCTCTTTCTCTCTCTCTCTCTCTCTCTCTCTCTCTCTCTCTCTCTCTCTCTCTCTCCTCCCTCCCCCCATTTTTTTTCCAAGACAGGGTTTTTGGCATAAACTTGGCTGTCCTGGATCTTGCTCTGTAGACCAGGCTGGCCTCAAACTCACAGAGCTCCACCTGCCTCTGCCTCCTGAGTGCTGGGATTGAAGTCATGTGCCACTACCATTTTAACTCAATTATTTCAGGTATCTTGTTATAGTAACAGAAAGCTTACTAACATGAAGTGGAACGTTTATATATAATTCATGATGCAGAAGAATGAGGTCAGTGGTTAAGGTTAAGAGCACTTGCTACTCTTTTAGAGGACCCAAGTTTGGTTCCTAGCATTTCCACCAGATGGTTCACAATCACTTTTAACCCCAGGGCATATGACACCCTCTTCTGGCCTCTATGGCACTGAGTGGCTGTAAAACTCCACCCCCGCTTTCTGGACACCCTCTCCACCCAACACATATGCAAAGATAAAATGTATTTTTCAAAGTTTGTGTAATTCAATTTTTAGTGATAACCATGTACAACATTGCCCACTTCTTTGATCGTTCTGTGTAAAATAGATCATTGTTTCTTGCATTTATCTTGCTGTGTTTACTCTACGAGTATCCAATACTATATATTATATATAAAATAATATCTATCTCTCAAGTAAACAAAATATATATAACGCAAGCCAAGTTCTAAGCACTGCTGATTTAGAGGCGAACAAAATAACCAAATGACCTCGCTTCACTGAGTATGCAAACATACATGTATATGCATGTGTATATAGTATTTTTTTTCACCATAATTTAAGCTTAGTGAGGCTAGGCATTTGCTCTCTTGCTGACTGTCAAACCACCTGGCCTAAGAATGTGGCTTGTGCATCGTTTAAATGTTTACTTATTGAAGAAATAAATGAGTTTATTAACCTTTCGTTCACAGTGGTATGAGCTTGTTTTATAGGGGAGGAACACACTAGGAGTCAGGACAGCAGCTCCGTCAGAAGGACTTACGTGCACCAGACTAGCTTATCTCAGTTCCATCACCTGCTTGTAAAGGAGGGACGAGTTACATTTGTTCCCATTTTACATACCGGAAACAGAGCACAGGCCTTCCCAGTGACACACAGGACAGGGAGCAAGGCCAGGGTTCATATCAACTTTGGTTCTAGAAATCTCCTTTAATAAAACAACTCAGCTTTAAAAAAATCATTGAAAATTTCCAAATGGTGTAAAATTGACACCGAGAAAAATGAAATCCTGAATATCCATTATCACCCTTCAATGATTATCAGCTCCTGGATGTTTTGTTTTCATTTATACTCACTCTTCTAGTTAGGTTATTTTCTAGTTAGGTTATTTTGTAGCAAATCTAAACCTCTGTCTATCTCCAAAGATAAAAATGAAAGCACATATTTCAGCCTTATTTTTTTCTAATATTTTTGGCTCACTGTTGGTTAGCTAACTTTGATCTTTTTGAAACAAACATCAAATCAAATGTTTCCTAATCTACAAAGCAGTTATAGCAATTTTTAATTAAACAAGACGTATTTGAAACACTTTGTCAAAGCCATCTATAAAGTTTGGATATTCAAGTCCTTTGTCAGTATCTGCATTCTATGATTGACAGGATTAAAGGTCTCTATATCAATGTCTACTTTGGTTGGATACACGCAAGCACGGCTGTTTTCACCACAGCATGCTTCATGAATATGTCAGAATTCTTACAGTCAGCCGTCACATGGGATGTCTAAGCTTCTGCAAGACTGTCAAGTCTAAAGAGCAAACAAAGTATTACAAATTAAAAAAAAATATTTTTTAGTTGTAAGGAAGGAATATTAGCTGGGCATGGTCCAATACACCCAGTATGCAGGAGGCAGAATTATTTTCTGATGTTAGGTGCACACTCTGCATAAGATGAGATCTTTGTTTTCAAGTACCTCAAAGCTTACTGGACAATATAGATACATAGATACTCTCAAAGAGGAGATGATGAGCATCATATACACTTACTTATGAAAATTCATCAAAACTTGGCTGATCCTTAGGAGTAGGAGCGTCCTAGGTATATGGAGCCTTATAAAAGTGAGAGTTTGAATTAGATGAAGGAATTAGACACAAGTTAGTGGAGACCTCTACTATGATATTCTTTAAGTATGGAACATTCTTCCAAACAATGATGGCAGGGCTATCAGCATGTACTTATATCCTATTTAATATATTTCAGGAATTGAGACTGATGATTAAAACATACCAGTACATTTGATCTTCTCAACAACTACAAAGTGACAGCATGACTGTTATGTCTTACTTGGAAGATGGGTGAACAGAAATACCGAGATACCTAAAAAGTTTGTCAACATTACCTAATTAGAAGTGAGAATCTGTGATGTAAACCTGGGTCTCTAGTTTCGGTGTCTGGCTTCTGCAACCAGGGTGTCTCTGCTACTAGAAAGAAAATAATCACTATACCCGCTGTTCTCCAAAGTGTTCTGTCATAATTCCTACTTTTGGAAAAATATCCATGAAATCAATGATTCAGTTAGCTGTCTGTATTTTTTCCCTAAGATATACCTGAACATTTGGTAAATCTATATTTACCAAAGTTAGAAATGTATGTATGTGGATTCTATGCCATCTATTATATCCTTGGACATGTGGAATTATGGTCCAGATTGGAGAAACAGAAATACACGATTAAGATATGAAAATTTGCAGAGTTAAGTATGGAGGTGAAAGGCTGAGCCAGATCCAGAGCAGGAAATGGGTCAGGAACAGGAAATGTCGGGTCAGGTCTAGACAGGTAAACAGGTGGACAGTCATAAAGGCTGTGTGAACAGCAATGTACTGAGTCAAGTCTGAGAGTTCACAACCTTGACTGCACACATTGGGTCTCAGGTAATAGGCTGGTGTGGGGCTGCACAATCACAGTTTTAGGCGTCCATCACTTTATGAGATCTAGGTGAGTGTGCTGGCTAGTTTTATGTCAACTTGACCCAAGCTAGAGTTATCTGAAAGGTACCTCAATTGAGAAAATGCTTCTGTTAGATTTGGCTGTAAGGCATTTTCTTAATTAGTGATGATGGAGGAAGGCCCAACCCATTGTGGGTGGTACCATCCCTGGGCTGGTGGTCCTGGCTTCTATAATAAAGCAGGTTGAGTAAGCCATGGAGAGCAAGCCAGTCAACAGCACTCCTCCATGGTCTCTGTGTCAGCCCCTGCCACCAGGTTCCAGCTCTGCTTGAGTTTCTCTCCTGACTTCCTTCAGATGGACTACAATATGGAAGTGTAAGCCAAATAAACCCTTTCCTCCTGAACTTGCTTCTGGTCATGGCGTTTCATCACAGCAATAGTAACCCTAACTAGGACAGCGAGGGAGTTACACCATTTCCTCAGTTTGGCCTGTAGGATATGTCCTTGGGCCTGGCTTCCCTGATTTGATTTAGATACGCTCATCATATATCCCTGAAGTTTCAGTTCTCCCCAATAAACTTATAGTGAGTCTCCCTTTATAATCCAAAGGATAAGCCATTTGTCAGTCTGAATGAATGGTACTTAACAGATGGTACAGTGTCTGGGTCCACCTAGGGGCTACAGTAATCCTTCTTCCTCAAAATGGAGACAAAGCTGCTTATAAAATGGAATCTCCTAGGGCAATGTGCAACGTGAAAAAAAAAAACCAACTCCTTTATGGCATACTATGGCATAACTTAGTTCAGGACATAATCTCATCTCCTCATTGTAGAGATGTGTAGGAGAGAAGTTTGAAGCAAACTGTTTAGGAAATAAGGCTTTGAAAACAGAAACAAAATCTAGGGTTATGTATCTGTAAATGGTATTAGTCATGGACTTTTCCAGGAGTTATTTATTTTCCGACACTAGGTGCACCGCCTGAGTAAGATGAGATCCTTGTTTTTAAGTACCTGGTGGCTCGCTGGGCAATATGAACACAGAGATACTCTAAATCAAAGCCAAGGGATAGTGAGGTTGACAAGGTGTTATATTAGCAGAGTAAGAGAATTCTCTGCCTCAGAGTATCAGAGCAGGTTTGTCTAATTTGAAAAGATCTGATAAAGAAGAAGAGAGGGAGAGAAGGTAGAGAAGAAGGAGAAGAAAAGGGAGGAGAGGAAGGAGAGATACATTATAAAGGAAAGAAAAGGAAATATCTAATAGTAGTCACCTGTATAGAGGAGAAAAAGATTTCTGAATTTATTAATATCATATGCATAAATTATATATATAGATTTTCTGCCTCTATAAGTAGAGCTTCCTTGAGTACATCCTGACCTTCTTGCACAAAAGAGCTGACCTTAGGGCCAGAACTGTGTTTACTCTTGGATTCAAACAGGTCTGGGCATGTCTTGTGAAGTGGCTTTGTTCACTGAGATTCTATTCTCCTGATGCTGAGGAGGGCGATGTGATGTTTAAGAAGCAGCTTGTTTGGGTTATAAATCACAGTACAGAAGTCAAATCTTCAAGCCTGGGGATCTGAAGACCAGATTTCATTCGTCATTTGTGCTTTTTTTGTGCAAGCATGTTTTCAGTAGCAAGGCGTGCGTGCCCACACCCTCCCACCCCAACACACACTCCCTGCTCTAAGTTATTCCATATTGTGTGAAAAGTGGCTTTTCAGACTCTGCCTTGCCTGGACAGACTATTTTACAAGCAGCCATTGACTTCATTTTGAGAGAGAAAGATGACTGGGCTCCTGGATGGGCATGTGAATAGCATATATGTATGTCACCAACCACACAACACAGACTAATAAAACATTTCTTCCTGGGAATATGAAGAGGGCCATCTATAAATTTGTATGGGGCACATAGGCATATTAAAATCACATTAGGGAAATTAGGTTCAAGGACTTAGAGGACATGACAGACTGGGGGAAAGGTATAGCTCCCTCACCTGTACCACATGAAGCGATGGAGCCCTACCACTGCAATGGCACAGCCCCACACCAGTCTATCATCTGATAGTTGGTATGTCATCAAGGACTGCAGGGCTATGTCATAAAGAAACAGAGAACTCTCAACCATTTCTGGGGCCTCAGCTCATTTTGATGCCCTGCTGTTGATGTGACCGACTTAACTTGCTGTCTGTGTGTTTATCTGTTCACCCATCTGGACCTGAACCTATCATTTCCTACTCCAATCAGGTTCTGTCTTCTCATCTTTCCAGTTGACTACGTCTTTGCTCTGAAACACAACTCTTCCACTGCCTGGACTTTACAGCAGCAGCTTCTCTGCTTGTCTGGGTTTGTTATTAATACAGACTCTACTTAACTTCTCTTAGCCTAGTTTGGAAATCTTTCAAACCCTGTGGTATTCATTCTGCAAACCACTTATACGTACACAGATGTATGTACTGTGTGTTACACAATATGATAGTTAATATTAGTAATTAAGATTGGACTGGAAGAACCTGCATTTATCTTAGCCAGCTTACCTGGGTAGGAAGGATTGTCTGGCAAATTGCTGCTGTTGAAACTGCAATACCTTGTGAATTATTGTTAGCCAATACATTCTGACATTATGGAAAGACACCAACATGTTTGTCTATATTTCTGGCAAAGCATATTCAGGATAGCATGTGTGTATGCACATATGTGTGAATGTATGTGTGGATACCAGAGGTACACCTGGTGTTTTCCTCAGTCATTTTTCACTTTAGCTTTGAAATAGCATCTCTCA
The DNA here is from genome assembly GCF_007827085.1 of Peromyscus californicus insignis. Taxonomy (NCBI): domain Eukaryota; kingdom Metazoa; phylum Chordata; class Mammalia; order Rodentia; family Cricetidae; genus Peromyscus; species Peromyscus californicus. The sequence goes on along the minus strand of NW_026294491.1, from coordinate 43,456,136 downwards.
CTGAACCTAGACAATCAGTTGGCTGAACAGTTTACCGGTGAGCCCCTGGCATCCAATTCCCTGTTGCCCCAGTGCAGGGATCACAGGCACATGCTGCCATGCCAGACACTTTTTGTGGGTTCTGGGGCTCTGAACTAAGGTCCACATGTTTACACAGCAAGGTATTTACCTACTGAGTCTTCTTCCTAACCCTGGTAGCAAGGATTTTTGAAAATCACACATTTAATTTAAGAATAAAGTATTGACTTTCCAGTTTTCAAAAAAAAAATGAAAAACACAATTTTCACAAAATATTTAAAACAATTTAGCATTTTCCATGGAGACTACATTAGTATAGCTAATTTTATGCAAATCTAAATCCATGTTAGCAATATGGATGGAACTGGAGCACAAGATGGTAAGTGAAATGAGGCAGACACAGAAAGGCAAATATCACACATTTCTTCCTCTTGGGTGGAAGCTAAAAGGTTGATGTTCCAGAACAGAATAGTGATCCCTCGAGCTGAGGAAGGGTGAGCAAGGAGCAAACAGGATGAGGTGGGATAAAGACTACTTTTTAAATTACTTTTCCCCTTGCTGTCCTAAAACACCCTGACCAGAGCAAGGTAAGAGAGGAAAGGCTTACTCTTTCGTGCTGTTCACAGGTGCTGTCCTTCATGGTGGCTGTACCATAGCAGTAGGAATAAGGCAGCTGGTCACATTTCCTCCACAATCAAGAAGCAGAGAGATATGAATGCTTACTTTTTCCTTTTTCTACAGTTGGATCCTATCCCAGGGAATGGTGACATCCACAGGGGGAAGATCTTCCCATCTTAATTAACCTAATAAGATAATCCCCAACAGGCACGAGCAGAAACCTATCTCCCAGGTGCACAACCCTACTGAAAACATTCTAACACCCTTTCGAAAAACTAATAGTATAATGAAGAAAATTATGCCCAAAGATAATGTCTCATCAGACCCAGCAGCATTTGAAGTGTTGATGTATCATTTTTTAATTATAACTCTTCATTTATATTAAATGAGAATTCTTCTAAATCAACTTGGAACATTTTTTGTCACATTTCAATATTTTTAGACTGGTGCAAGATAATTGGATATATTTATGGGGTATGGTGTGACAACTTGATATGCATACAAGGTGCAATGAACAAAATGGAACTCTGAACTTCCCTCTCCTAGTTCTTTCTAGAGGATGTAATAAATTATAATTATTATCACGCTACTGTGGTTTGAGGCATCAGATTTTTTCCCGTTATCTAACTGTCTCACTGTCCCTTTGATTCTTCTGGTACTTGTGAGTGTTAATGTCAGTTGATGACTTGGTGCTATCTGGAAGCACAGGCTCTGATGGGAGACGCTCGCCAGGGATGCGCCGGGACAGAACAGGGAAAGCGGCTGGAGTTCTGGGAAGGGCAGTTTCTACTTTAACAGTAAAGGGGATGGAGCAGAAGCCCCTCCCCTTCAAACAGGAAGGAACGAAGTCATGACAGATATTGTATAGCATGGAGAAGTGTAACAGTTGGCAGGTGACAACAACATTTCAGTTAAAGGTTCTGAGGCATTAATTAGAACTCAAGGATACCGACTTTCATTTTTTCTCAGTGTGTCATTTTAGCAGCAATACGTGTGGAACATTGGCAAAGGAGGAAAAGAAGCATGGTTCCTTTCAGTCAAGAAGCCAGCGCGTGTTTTTTTGGGTGACACTTGAGAAAGACAATAGCGCTAAATATAAATATAAATAAATGAATCTCAGCAGTTGGAGGATTAAATAAAATGTAGCGAATGGTAAGTTTCCATTTAAAAGCTGAAGTAAAGAGAGGGTTCTGATGTGGAAAAGGCCCAGAAGGAGATAGGGTCAAAGTTTATTGTACAATGAAGGGTGTGGACTCAGAGAATGTGGACTTGGTCATCAACTCCCTGAATTCCAGCATGATTAGATAATTGCTAAAGCTTTCCCAAATTATTTCAAAACAAAGAAAGAGGAGGCCTACTTTATAAAACAAGGTAGCCTGTCATGATGGCATATGCCTGTGATGCCAGAAGTCAGCAGCAGGAGGGTCAGGAGTTCAAGGTCATCCTCACAGTTAGAGGTCAACATGAGACCTTGTCTATAAAGGGGAGGGGGGACAGAAATATATTGAATTCATCCTGAGAGAACAAGTTGTAAATCTAGTGTAAAATTCAAAGCTCAGGATTGTGATTGTCAATTTATAATGTACTTTGCTAAACATTTGGGCAGCTAGAGTACTTCCAAAGCTTTCCATATTAACACTCACAGAACAACAAACATGGTCACTCCCGGTGGCAGGAAGGTATGTTTTTCATCTTTTGAGAGAATGGAAATGATTTGACATTTTTACTGTCTTGTCGGCGGAAGGCAGCTGCTGGATTTTAGAACACGAACCCCGATTTCTGACTTCCATTTTAGGTCAGCTTCAAGGAGTGGTCTGTATAATTGACAGAAACACTGTTGACGTTTTGAATTGTAATTGTTAACACCTGGGATGACAGCCTGAGCTCTTAGATGACACCAGCTTCTGAGGAACAGCTGGGAGCATCACCAGCATTGCTGTCTGAGGGGAGCTTTTCAACTAACTCTTGAAGCGTTATTTCATAATGTGAATAAACAGAAGTTCTCACAAAACATGAATGTCCTGGTATGAGCTTTACAGAATAATAACAAGAAAGTGAGCCTAATTAGTCTCTTCCAGTAAAAGTATTTGAAAAATTTTCCATTGCTCAATACCGTCCCACAATGGAAAATGCACTGCATGGGAAGTATGTGTAAATATTTGAGTCGAGTTAAACTGATTTCGGTGTCACCACCTATCAATCATTAACACTTTAAAAACATATACCTGGCTTGATGTTGCCAAGGTACACGCTCTCTCTGAAGACTTTTCAGACTCTCCTCAGATCTAGACCTGCCCCTGGTGAACACTTTGTCTAATCTTTTATTGTCACAGGTGACAAAACAGACTAGGAATGTCTAGAGGACTTTGAGTCCCATAGCCTCAGCTGGTTCCCAGCACCGAGACCTTCAGGTTCCAAGGTTCAGCTTCCTGCTAAGTAAGACATTATGCTGGGTTACTGCTCACCTCTTGTCTTGCAGGTCATGCGTCAGAATACAGTGACACTGTCAGAGTTGTAAATAGTCTAGAAAACCGTAGGCACAGACATTCACTTCTAAGGCTGCTTTAAGTGGTCCTTTCACAACATAAAGTTATAGTTTCTACTGTGAGGTAGAGGCAACTATGACTTAGTTCTAGGCCAATCTAGGCTATAGGCAGACATCTTGTCTCAAAAACTAAAGCCAGTGCTGGGTATGGTGGCTCATGCCTACAATCCCAGCACTTGGGAAGCCGAGGTGTGAGGATTACTGTGAGTTGTAGGGCAGGGCAGCCTGGGATACACAGTGAATTCCAGGACTTAATAGCCAGACTTTGTATCCAGAGAGAGAGAGAGAGAGAGAGAGAGAGAGAGAGAGAGAGAGAGAGAGAGAAAGTGGAAAAACTCCCAACTTAATCCAACAAGGACCAAACCAAGCCAAACACCCCAATCTTTTTAGTCTCTAGGGAAAGAACTGTGGAAACATTAGCTTGCTGTTACAATACTATGACAGTGAATAAGGTTCCCACACTAGTGGGTGGCCTGGGGCATATGGAAAGAATCAGTACAAGTGCTAGTGGAATTTAGAAATCCTTAAAACTTTAGATAGCAAACAGCCTGGCTTATTCAATTTCTAGCTTATATATGTTTTTTCTTTAGAAAACAGATACACATGTTATAATAGATGATGAATTTGGTCTAAAAGGAACCCAGTCAACCCAAGTCTTTGACCGTGTGTGGTCAAAGCCATAAATAACCTTCGGGCATTTATAATATCCCATGATATCACAAATATGCTAGCTGACAGGTTGAGAGAGGAGAGGGCCAAGGTGTGAGCAGCATTCATTTGTGGAGGGAGGCTCTGCCTTTGGAATAAACACTTACAGTGAAGGATGCTTTACCTTTGTTTAGGTGGAGCAGCTGTAGGGGAACCTGGATAGCAATTCAGGATCTCCATGTGCTTCTATTAGAAACTTTGGCTTAGGGTAAGACCCACAGAGGCTTTCGCCAGCCACTTCAGAGATGCTCACTCCAGTGTGCTGGAGTGTGGGACTGTAGTTACTATTCTCCCTCTCTCTTTCATCAACAGTTCAAATTCTTCACTTTTTTAGCCAGTGCTACGGCTGAGGGCTCACCATGTTAACAATCTCTGAGGGTCAGAGGCAATGTGGGGTGATAGTCCACAGCCCACACAGCAGGGATCTGCAAAGGGATGGGAGGTTGTACTAAGTCAGTGAGCACGTTCGGAGGGTGCTGTTCCCAGTCTCACCCTCCTCTCTGACACAAGCTAACCCCTGAGCTTGGCTCACGCTATTGGCGGACATGTTGCTGCTTTCTCCCTTAGAATGTAAAAATGCTTCTAGCTCACAGCCTGGCTTGATGCTTTTTATCTGCCACATCTAAATTATTAACTGAGTGAAATAGAAACGGATAGGTAGACAACAGAAATACAAGTGTGATTCAAGAGAGGTATCCATAGAAAAGTGGTAAGGGACCTTTCATCCTTTCCCTTCCCTTCCCTTCACCAATTCATTGAAATTTAAAAATATTTCAATCAATATTTCAATTTTCCTCATGCAACATTTTAAAGCCTCGGGCTATGGATACGGTTTAATTGTAAAAGCACTGCTGTGCAGGCATGAGTATATGAATTTAAATTCTGAGAATCCATGTAAAAAGCCAGCACACGGTACAGGCATCTACGATCCTAGAGTTGCTACCGGGATGTGAAGACAGAAGGACCCACAGAAACCCTCAGGTCAGCTAGTTTGGCCTGTGAAGCAGAAAACTAACCAAAAGGCCTTGTCTCAAGGTGAAAGGTGACACCTCACGTGCAAGGTTTTCCTCTGACCTCTACACAAGCACTGTGGCATGGACATGCCACACACACGTACGCACACGTACACACATGTACACACACATGCACACACACACACACACACACACACACACACACACACACGATCTATTTGTAAAGTCTTATTGGGTTGTATGGTGGTAATGGTAGGAAATACAACCTAATTTTTGGTACTTCACATGGTAAATAACAAAAATTAGCATTGGCAAATATGAAAATCATTTTGGGAAGTAGCATGAAGATAGGAGAGCTCTGGAACCCAGCTCTTGAGGAGGCAGCAGCACCAGGCAGGGCAAATGTGCTGTTTTCTCACATGGTAATTGAGACTAATAATAGGACCTAGTTCATAGAGATGCTTTGAGAATGAAATACAATGACATATGCTGGTAATAACAGAAATCAGTTGTGATGCTAATTTTTAAGACTTTGACACAGTTATATTAACACCAGAGAAATTGATTGCCAGGGAGAAAGAAAGGCTTCATACATCTACAAAGTTTTCAATTCATATGGAACACCTAACAACTCAAAACATACATGTACTTAAAAACAGAGCTTCCAAATCCTCAGAAACCACCAAAAGGAGAAATAGGTAGATCTCTAGCCTGCTTTTTTTTTTTTTTTTTTTTAAGTAATGAACAGGTAGGTGGCAAGTCAGCAAGAATTCAGCATAACACCACAATAACAGTATTAAAGTAACTTATCCACTGACTGGGGCCATAGTTCAGTGCTTCTCACCTGGCATGCAGAGGACCACAACAACAATAATAAATACCCAACCTGGCAAAATATTTTGCATCAGTTGAAATAGAAGCAACTCCTGCCATGGGTACAGCTATGTTAGTAGTGGAAAATTTACAGCACCAAATGCTTGTGTTAGGAGAGAAGAGTGCCTATATTAACAATTCAAGGCTCGATATTTAAAAACTGGAGCACAACAGCTCAAAGTAAGCATACAGAAGGAAATGATAAAAATAAGAGAAGAACTTGATGAAGTAGAAAGCAGAAAAATGTATTTCCAGATTGTGCCATTATTTCTTTGCAAAGATCAATAAATTTGATAAGCTTGAAGATTAAAAGACGGGTGGGGTGGAGTTGGGGGCGGGGAGAAAAGCTTATAGCAATGTTAGTGATGAAATAAGGGATGCCACTTCAATAGATCGTTTTTAAAAATGATTTTAAAAAAGGGGGGCTGGGGCATGGCTCTGTATGTAAAGTCTTTGCTGTGTAAGCATGAGGACCGGCGTTTGGATTCCCGGTGCTCACATAAAAGCTAGGTGCAGCAGTATGTGACTGTAGTCCCAGCATTGGGGTGCGGAGGCAAGGACAGATCTCCAGGGCTCACTGTCAAGTCAGTCTAGCTGAAACAGTGAGCTCCAGCTTCAGTGAGAGACCCTGTCTCAAAATAAACAGACAGATATATAAATAACCAGAATGATACCAGTGACTACAGGAGACATCTGATGTTTATCTCTGGTACGTATACACACACACACACACACACACACACACACACACACACACACACACACACACCACTCATGCATGCTCACACTAAAGAAAGGCTATGTATAATTTTATTTCAATAAATTGAAAAGCTAGATGAGCTATTAAAATGCCTTTGAAGTCACAAACTACAAAAGTTTGCCCGAGAAGAGACAGGCAACTTGACTAGCCTATTAACACCCGTGAGAGTCATTGAAGCATCTTCCCATGAAGAAAACCCCAAACCTGGACAGCTTCCCCAGTGAGGCCACCACCAGGCATGTGATCTGAGGAGACTGGCCACTTCTACACAGACTTTTAGAAAATCAAAGAGGGAACGTGTCTGAACTCATTTGGACATTAGAAGCAAAATAGAACCAAGCAAAAAGCCTGAACTTCAATAGTTCTTCTGAACATTTATATAAAAATTCTTAACAAAACACTAGAAAACAAACATATCACAAGCCATGAGTTTATCCCCTGAATTCAAGTTTAGTAAAAATTTTGAATCTATCACAATTATCCATCAAATTAATCTATGGCTGTCTTAGCTGATGTGTTATATATATATGTACATATCTTTGAATGTTACTTTTCATTTGTCATTTTTTTAATACATTTTACCTTTATTTTTGTTTTGTAGGAATGTATTTCTGTGGACCACTTGTGTGTCTGATTCTTACAGAGGCCAGAAGAGCATGTTGGATCTCCTGGAACTGGAGTTACAGATGGTTGTGATCTGCAATGTGGGTGCTGAGAATCATCAGATCCAGTTCTTCTGCAAGAGCAAAAATGCTCTAAAGCACTGTGCCATTTCTCCAGCCTCTGACTTATTTTTTTTTAATTATTTTTTCTGAATGTGGTGACATATGCCTTTAATCTCAGTGCTTGGGAGGAAGTGGAAGGCAGAGCTCTGTGAGTCTGAGGTCTACATAGAGAGTTCTAGGCCAGCCAGGATTACATAGTAAGATCTTGTCTAAACAAAATGAACAACAACAAATAAAAACAAAACAAAAAGTAAATTAATTTTAATTATGAATTTATTTCAAGCTATGTTATTAGACTCACACCAAAAGGCAATAACCTATTCCTTTTGATTTTTCTTACACCTAGTTCTTGTTTTCCTAAGAGCAAGCAATTCTGCTAGCTGCTTCTGTTAGTTACCTTCATGTATGCAGACACTTGCTAAGGTTTTACAACAGAAGTAGTTTTCAAGTTGCATTATCAGTTTCTTAAGGGGGACTTTACTTTCTTCACACTGTCTCGAATGCCCATTCAGACAATGTTTTTCTGTATACCTCACATTCTTTGAAAAGGGTAATGTCACTTTCAGTTCTGTCTGTAGTGTGTTTATGTCAGGGCTGGTAACAGGGCTTCACGATGCACACACTCTCTGCTCAGAGTTAATGCTTTGTTCTTGTGGCTTTCCATGATCCAACTACTAATTCCTCTTCAAACACTTCATATATAAACTGAAAATTTCAGTCAGGACTATGCTCAGATGTTGGGGTTTTGTCTTTTTGATTCAGTTTGGATAGTTGGTTTCCAGGAATTCTGAGCAACTGACATCTTGAATTTCTAAGATGATAACTCCAGATGTTTCCTTCTGTTTTCTTTTTTGATTTTCTTTTGTGGGTTTCTTCTTTTTCTCTTAGATTGGTTCACTTACTCTTTATTGTTCTTGTGGGTTTTTCCACTTTAAATTTCATAGTTGGTTTAAAGCTATCGGGGGTTCAAGGCAATGTAAAATAAGAATTTTACTTGCATTCACTAGAGTCTAGTAACTAGAGTAATATACCAAATTTGACAACTGAGTTCACTAGATTTATACCAATTGCACACAAGCTAGAGTCATTTGGGAAGAGACTATTGAGAAAATGTCTCCAAAAGATTTTGCTATAGGGCATTTTCTTAATTAGTGATTGATGTAGATAGGTCCAGCCCATTGTGGGTGGTGCTGTCCCTGGGCTGGTGGTCCTGGATTGTATAAGAAAGCAGGCTGAACAAGTCAGTAAGCTGCACTCCTCCGTGGTCTCTGCATCAGCTCCTGCCCCCAGTTTCCCACCCTGAATGAGTTCCTGTCTTAGCTTTTCTCAATGAACTATACGTGACCCAGGATATGTAAGTCTCCTCACAATTGCTTTTTGTAATGCGTCTCCCTTTGTCCTGCCAGCTAGCTCCCAAATAATGACATGGAGACCTCCCATCAGTCATGAATGCTCAGCCTATAGCTCAGGCCTCTTCCCAACCAGCTCCCACAACTGAAATTAACCTATTTACATTAATCTGTGCTCTTTCCCATGGCACTACCTCTCCTCCATCTTGCAACTCCTGTTTCCTCTCTGTGTCTCCTGGTGTTTCGATTCCTCTTCTCCCTTTAGCTCCCTGGAAGTCCTGCCTATACCTCCGCCTAGCTATTGGCTGTTCAGCTTTTTATTTTTTTAAAAAGATTTATTTATTTTTATGTGCATTTGTGTTTTTCCTGCATGTGTGTCTATCTGTGTGAGGGTGCCAGATCTTCTGGAACTGAAGTTACAGACAGTTGTGAGATGCCATGTGGGTCCTGGGAATTGAACTCAGGTCCTCTGGAAGAACAACCAGTGCTCTTAACTACTGAGCCATCTCTCCAGTCCTGAACTTTTTATTATACCAATCACAGCAAATACATCTTCACATGGTGTACAAATATCCCACCACAGCTTTTGGTCATGGTTTTTATCACAGCAATGGAAACCTATCTAAAGCAATAGTAGTCTAGAAAGTGGCCCCTGTGATTCATGCTTGAAATATCTTAAAATACTTTAACTCCTCCATGGTACTTTCAGTAAGTTAGGAGGAAAGCCAGGGAGATTTAGATATAAGCTAAATGCTAGTTTTTCAAAGTCTGCAGCCCTCATTCTCTGATACAGGATTTTAAGACGTCTAGTCTTTCTCTTTGTACACAGTGAGCCTTTTAAGTTTTTTTTTTCTCAGTACAGCATAATTATTTAGGACATTGTGAAATAACAGTGAGATAGTAATCATCTATATCGGCACAGTGTCTTCTATGTAGAAAGTCTACCAAGTGCCTTGCAACTTGAAGGGACTTTTGTTTGTCATTGAAAAGTGTCTTTCTGAAATGTAACTTTACCATCAGAGGTAATATTTTCATGAAAGATTCTCTTCTTAGTGAACTGTGAAAATCCAAGGACTGTGGCTCACTAGCATCTTTCTTGCAGAATGGCATCTAAATTCTACTGGACAGCTGAAATGGATTTCCTGTGTTGCCTTATGGATATAAGCCATCACTGAATTATATATAGCCAGAGTATTCATGCACTTGGAATCAGCATTTGTAATGTGATTCTAGGAGGGAGTTCCTTGAAGAAGTCTCAAAGGTTAAAGGTATAAATAAATACAAGAATTTGACATAAAATTAATTTAAGTGTTTACAGTTTCTAAATGGGCTAAAAATATGCTGAAAAATGAATAAGATGCCAGGAACTGTTTGACTCTTTAAGGCCGTTAATACAAATGAACAGGGAAATAGACTTAAGAACAATATAAATATTGCACTTAACTGGATGGTAAATTTTACTAGATGTGACTTCTCATCTCTACAAAGGCATTCAAAATAATTATTTCACACACATTTCTGACTTTTAGAAATTATAAAACAACCCCAGAACATTAAGCCAGGTAAGGCTGCAGAAGCAAATATCCTATTTTGTAGGCTAGTGTTTAAATTCTAAACACAGTGGCACTGCTTACTTGGCAGTCGCACTTCTGGCCACTCAGTCCCAATCCACCGCTGAGAACCAGAACATAAACAGAGAGCCTCCTCTGAGTGTTCATGGTGCACGTGAGAAAGCCAGAGCTTTGTTGGGGGTAGCCAGCCTTCATGCTTAGCAGATACTCCACTGCACAATTGTTTATCAGAACAGAAAGGCTACTTTATTAGGCAAAGTCTGCTTGCTGCTATTCAATGGAAAAATGAAACCTACTGAACTTCATTTTCTTCAGTATACTGAATTTTTCTGGGGTCAAATAAAACCTATCACATCATTTTAAAATTTGGCATTAATTGAGAAGCCCCAAAGTATTTTAGAAGTGGGTCAGGACTAGTAATGTTGGCAACAAGTTTCATAACAGAAGGCAATTCACTCATTGAGCTAACATTTTCTCAGGTCCATGCCATGCACTCCAAGCTTTCTAAGAGGATGGAGCAGTGGACAAAATCCTTGTCTTTGTGAAAATTGTGCTGTGCCATAGCAGAATGAGGCGGGAATAGACACAGTAAGAGAATTGGTGTAATATCAGAAACCAGGGCATAGTAGGAGGGGAGGAGAGAGGGTAGAGAGACACAGAAGCCCCTCTGGGGTGACTGTAGTTCTTGCTTGTTGTTCTGGAGACACCAGAAGCCATTGCTGGCTAGAGTGAGAGGGAACCACAGTGGCCAAGTGCTGATGGTGTGCATATCAGGGACCATTGCCAGGACCCACGCTTTTACTTGGAGTGTGATGAGGAGGCTGTGGCAGGTTTTAAGATGACCCACTAGAGAAACTTCAGTGTGGATGCTGTGTGAACAAAAGACAGGCAGGCTAGGGTGAAAAGACTTTCACTTTCAGCAGGACACTGTTGGCTCGAATCCTAATTGGTCTTGATAAAAACCCAGACCAGATATCAGGGTGAAAGTCAAAAGATCAGAGAAGCAGAACAAGCCACAACCACCACCTCTTACCTCACCAACTCCTCGGCCTGAAAGAGCTCCTGAAAGAGTCAGAGTTCCTGTCTCCTCCTGCTTTATATTCCTTTCTCTGTTTCAACCTTCCTAGTGCTAGGATTAAAGGTGTGCGCCACCACTGCCTGATCTCTATGCCTAACTCTGTGGCTGGCTCTGTCCTTCGATCTTCAGGTAAGCTTTATTTCCTAGATTAGAAGCAATATATCACCACAGGACACCACAGTAGTGCATATGAAAATATAGAAAGCTCTCAAATGCAATGAATATCGTATTAAAATATAGTTAGCTACATCTATTCTGCTTTGAGTACATGAGTGTGGTGTATGTGTGTGTGTAGGTGTGCATGCCTATGTGCACACAGAGGTCAGAGGACACTGGGTACCTTTTTCTAGCATGCTCTGACTTACTTTTTTTTTTTTTTTTTTTTTGGTTTTTTCGAGACAGGGTTTCTCTGTGTAGCTTTGCGCCTTTCCTGGATCTCGCGCTGTAGACCAGGCTGGCCTCGAACTCACAGAGATCCACCTGCCTCTGCCTCCCGAGTACTGGGATTAAAGGCGTGCGCCACCACCGCCCGGCCTGACTTACTCTTTTGAGGCTCACAGTTTTCTGCTGGGCTGGCAGCCAGTGATCTGCAGTGGTCCTTCTAGCTCCACCCCACAGTGCTGATGTTACAGGTGTATCCAAGACCTGCAACAAGCCAGGCAAGGCGTGTTATGTGGGTTCTGGGACCAGAACTCAGGTCCTCATAGTTATGATGCAAATATTCATAATTGTACAGCCCTTTCTCCAGCCTCCACATCTTTTCTTCTATAAAATATAATGCTATTGGTTGGCTGTGTAATATTCCCTTGGAAAAGCTGTTAGGAGTTAGGGTCTACTGTGAGGCAGGTCGCCAGGAGCATGCCTTTAAAGGTATGTTTTTGTCTCTGGACTTTCTTCGCTTCCCTATCCTTGTCTTCCTATTCTTCCTCCTTCTCTTCTTCTCACTCCCAAAGCAATGAAGGTGGCCAGTCTTGAATAGCTACTCTGAAACCCTGAGACAAAACACTCCTTTTCCCTTTGAGTTGATCTCGCTCGGGTATTTTGTCACAGGGATGGACAGCAGGCTAATACAGATAATCACTGCATATTCTGAATTCTTGCATAAAGCATGAGATTGTCAACATTACATGAGGCACCTCTCCAGGGAAGCTACTCATGCCCAGACCTTGAATCAGCTCAGCTAGTTTGGACAAAGGGACGGTGTAGTTCAACATGATTTCTTTCCAGAATGGAGCTGAGGAGGAATAGAGTCAGTGAACAGAAGGGAGAGAGGGCACAAAGGATAGTGGAATGCTGAGTAAAGGTTCAAGAACTTTTGGGTTTCCTGCCCCACCCCCCACCCCCCCAGGTTCAGGGAAGCTTTGGATAGAGATGAACTAGTTTCTTACACTACTTTAAGAAAAGTGATAAATCTCTTACTGCCTTAGCCAGTGTTCTATTGCTATGAAGAGACACCATGACCACACAACTCATAAAAGAAATCATTTAATTGGGATTTGCTTATAGTTTCAGAGTTTTAGTTTATCATCTTTGTGGTGGTATTGTGTTCCCCAAAATATTGTGCACCCTAATAAACTTATCTGGGGTCAGAGAACAGGACAGCCACAATATTAAACATAAAGGATAGGCAGTGGTAGCACACACCTTTAATCCCAGCATTCCAGAGGCAGAAATCCCTCTGGATCTCTGTGAGTTCAAGGCCACATTGGAAACAGCCAGGCATGGTGACACACGCCTTTAATCCCAAGAAGTGAGCCTTTAATCCCAGGGAGTGATGGCAAAAACAGAAAGATATATAAGGCGTGGAGACCAGAAACTAGAAGCATTTGGCTGGATAAGCTTTCAGGTTTTCTAGCAGCAGTTCAGCTGAGATTCATTCTGGATGAGGACTCAGAGGCTTCCAGTCTGAGTAAACAAGACCAGCTGAGGAACTGGCGAGGTGAGGTTAGCTGTGGCTTGTTCTGCTTCTCTGATCTTCCAGTGTTCACCCCAATACCTGGCACTAGGTTTGTTTTAATTAATAAGAACTTTTAAGATTCATGCTGTACATCCTAATGACAGACCACATGGCAGCACAGGCAGACATGGTGCTGGAGAAGTAGCTGAGAGTTCTTTCTACATGCAGATATGCAGACAGCAGGAAGCTAAAGCCACTGGACCTAGCTTGAACTTTTGAAACCCCAGAACCCACCCTCAGTGACCCACTTCCTCCAACAAAGCCACACCTACTCCAACAAGGCCACGCCTCCTAATCCCTTTCAGGTAGTGCTTCTCTCTGCTGACTGAGCATTCAAATATATGAGCCTGGGCGGGGCGGGGGTGGGGGAGGAGGAGCATTCCTATTCAAACCACTACACTTTCTGAAACATTATACAATCCAGGGCAAGAGAGCTCATGCTTTCATTAATATTTGTCAGTGTCTTTAGATGCAACACATTGAAGAGATATGCATTGTCTCATAACTATGTAAGGAACATGAGCACAGGCTTCTGAGCTGGTCTGTCAGGTCAGGGGGGTCTCCTACAAGTCATCTGCTTGCCTTTCAGTTTCCACAACTGCCAAAAGGAAGCAGCTGCATTACGTAGAAGAACAAAGGATGGATGCAGTTCTCAGACAGAGCTGCACCTGGTACCATAGGCCTGCAACCCCAGTGACACAGGAGATGGTGGAGGGTTACAAGATTAATGCCAGCTTGGACTGCAGCATGAGTTCAGGACCAGCCTGGGAAACATAGGAAGACCATGTCTCGAAATAAATTGTAAAAAGAGGGCTGGGGCTATATCTCAGTGCTTGTCAAACATGCATGAAGCTCTAGATTTAGATTTCACTACTGAAATAAAAGAAAGAAAAAGGAAACAAAGGAGGAAAGAAAGTAAGCTCTCTCCCAGAACACTTGCTAGAAGCTCTGTAGGCGTTGTTGATTAGAGAAATGTCAATATTTCACAGTGATAAAAACCTCCATATGGGACTCTTACCAGTTAACCACTATTTGTTAAAATGGTGGTATTTGAGATCTACTTAGTAAGAGTCCTTTTTAAATAGAACATTTCTAAACCTTGTTGACAGATTATAAAAAGGCCTGGGCAGTGCCTTGAAGAGCATCTGTGGAAAAAAAACCACACAGGAAAAAAAAAAAACTCCTGTAAAAAAACCCTCCTGCTCCACATTTTGCACTCTATCCTACAGGCATTAAATTAAAAAAAAAAACACTTCCCATCATTGAAGAGTTGAGTAGCTTTTGCTAAAAGTATCACTCTACTCCTCTTTCCCCTCCACTACTCCTCTCCTCTATTCCTCTCTATTCCTCTCCTCTACTCCTCTCCTTTATTCCCCTCCTCTATTTCCCTCCTCTATCTTTCTCCTCTATTCCCCTCCTCCATTCTCCTCCTCTGTTTCTCTCCTCTATTCTCCTCCTCTATTCCTCTCTATCCCTCTCTTCTATTCATCTCTATTCCCCTCCTCTATTCCTCTCCTCCATCTCCCTCCTCTATTCTCTCTATCCCTCTCTATTCCCCTCCTCAATTCCCCTCCTCTATTCCTCTCCTCCATCTCCCTCCTCTATTCTCTCTATCCCTCTCTATTCCCCTCCTCAATTCCCCTTCTCTATTCCTCTCCTCTATTCCCCTCCTCTATTCCTCTCCTCCATCTCACTCCTCTATTCCTCTCTATTCTCCTCCTCTATACCTCTCTATTCCCCTCCTCTATTCCTCTCTATTCCCCTCCTCTATTCCTCTCTATTCTCCTCCTCTATTCCCCACCTCTATTCCCCTCTTCTATTCCTCTCTATTTCCCTCTATTACCCTCCTCTATTACCCACCTCTATTCCCCTCTTCTATTCCTCTCTATTTCCCTCTATTACCCTCCTCTATTCCCCTCCTCTATCCCTCTCCTCTATTTCCCTCCTCTGTTCCTCTCCTTTCCTTCACCTCCTTTCCCTCCTCTCTCCTCTCATTCCTTCTCTTCCCTCTCCCTCTTCTTCTCACCCCCTTTCCCCTCTCTCCTTCTTTTCTCTGTCAGCAGGTTCTTACTTTCCAGCTGAATTTGACTTTTAATCCCTTTTGCCTCAGCCTTCCAAGTGGTGGGATTATAGGCATGTATCAACACACCCAGCTGAAATCAGCTATTTTTCTTTCCTCTTCCTTAGTAAGAATAAAACCATATATTCTTTCCCAAAAGTTGGGATGAGTAATGTTCTACTTTTAAAAGAGGAATTTTAAGAATTGAAATATTATTATTGTATACATTGATGTATACAATATAATGATTTGGTAAGTGTATACAGCGTTGTAATGATCAAATTATGACAATCGGCATTTATGTATTCTCAAACACTTATTTCTTTGTATTTGGAAATTTCTGACATTTCTCTCCTAGTTATTTGAAATATGTAGCAAATTGTTGCAACCCATGGTCATTCCACTACAGTATCAGCACCAGAAACTCTGCCTAACTTTATTCTGACACCCCTCATCCAGCCTACTTTTGTCCCACCTACCTCTACCCTCTAGAGTGTCTAATTACCAGTACTCTATCTTTTCTACAAAATCAATTTCTTGTTTTCAAATATAAAAGAGGACATGCAGTACAAGTACTTCTGGGGCTGACATTTCTTTCCATGTTGTCTTTAGTTTTACCAATGTCTCCACAAGCCCCCTCCCAAATAAAAAACCCAAACCCCAAACAACAACAAAAAAACCCCCAGGATTTCATTATTTGTAAAGGCTGAATAATGTTCCATCGTGTAGACACCACATTTTCTAGATGCATTCATCTGTTGGTAGGACACCTTGGCCAGTGTAACGAGTGCTGCACAACCATAAAAGGATACAAGATCAGACACACTTCTATCATTTGCTTTGACTCTATACCCCAGCAGAGGGTTGCTGGGTCAAAGCCTTCACGAACATCCGGCCCCAGTTGACCTGAGTTCATCTTCCTCTGTATCTTCTCCAACAGTTTTTTAAAAAAATCATTTTAATGACAGGAATCTGTGTAAGCTAGACCTTGTCACTATGACAGATACTGAACATAAACAGTTAAAAGGGGAAAGGTTCATTTTGGTTTATGGCTTCAGTTGAGAGTTGACTGGATCCATTGCTCCCAGCTGGAAGCCATACCTTTAACACAGGAGCCTTTGCGGATATTCAAACCAGAGCAGTATCCTATGGGTCAGATGACGTCATTTGGTTTCGGTTTTTATTCATAACTCTTGACCTTTTGACCATCTCAATATCTTCATTTTTGAAAATGTCTATTCAGATGATCTACCTATTTTCAATCATTTTTTGTTGTTGAATATTTTATGTAAGTTTAGATACTAGTCCTTTATTGGATGAATCTTTTCTGAATCTTTTCTTCTGGTGTGCAGACAATCTCTTTACTTTGTTGTTTCCTTTGCTGTGTTGGAGCTTCTTATTGGACATAGACCTACTAATTTTGCTTTTGTGCCTTACTTAAGGAAAGACCTGCTCATACATATATATATATATATATATATATATATATATATATATATATATATATATATATATATATGTCTTGAAGTGCTTTTTATGTATTTTCTTCTAATGGTTTCCTATTTAGGTCTCAGATATATTTTGGGTTGACTTTGTGTGTGTGTGTGTGTGTGTGTGTGTGTGTGTGTGTGTGTGTGTCAAAGATAGAGATCTAGTTTCATTAATTTGCGTCTTTGCTACCCAGTTGACACAGAAGTATTTGTTGAAGAGACTGTAATTTTCCTCAAAATGTTTGATTTCTTTGGGTATCATTGATGAAAGTTAATTGTCTATATGTATTTATTTCTTGGTTCTCCATTCTGTTCAGTTCATCAATGTGTTGGGTTTAGGAAAGGTATGATGTGTTTTTGTAATTATGATTGCAGTATGTTTTGATTGTAGGTATTGTGATGTCTTCAACTTTGCTTTTGTGCTCAGGTTTATACAAAATGGGTCTTTTATGGTTCCATAGAAATGATACTGCAGTTTCTCATTATCTGACCTTCAATAGGACATCTGTCTCACACCCTACGTCAGGGTCCATGGATCATTGTGGAAGAGGGCACAGAAAGAATGTAAGAGTCAGAGAGAGTAGATGTTTGCAGCAAAACAGTATTTGCTGGGCATGATAGGGCTGTTGCACACATGAACTCGAAATGGATGGGACTGTGTGCCTAAGACCTGTATAAGATCGAGTCAGATGGAGCAGGGAAGGTCTCATGAAGTCCACCCCTTTCAGGGGAGCTGTGGGCAGTTGATGGCAGGTGGGGGAGATGGCAGTTGAGGCTGCCCATACTCCAGTAGATGATCCCACACCCATGTACAAACAGGCAGCACTAAGTGGACTCAGTGAATATTGGAGGGAGGGAGAATTGAGGGAGGCAGGGAGGGAAAGGGAGGGAGAGAAAGAGCACATGAAGTTGGAAGGAAAAATGATCCTGGGGGCATAGGGAAAGAATTGGAGGGGAGTTAATAGGGAGTAGATTTGATCAAAACATATTCATGTATGAATATTAAATAAAATATTTAGAAAGAAATGTTTGGATGGTCATTTCTAGTTCTGTGAAGAATGCCATTTGTATTGATGGGGATTGTACCAAAGGAGTGGATTGCCTTGGTTACTATGGATATACTAACAGCATCAAATCTTTCACCCCATGAGAAGCCTAGCTCTTTACCTATGTTAAATATTCTAGATGCACTTGATACAACTATTGAGAAACACCATATAGCGTTATGTCTCATTTTATTTATGTACTATGCATATTGATTTGTATGTTTTGAGCATTTCCTGAATTTCTGGGGTAAGTCCCATTGCATCAGGGAGGACATTCCTTTTGATGTACTATTGGATTTGGCTTGCTGATGTTTTTTTAGAAGTTTCACACTCATATACTTCAGAGATACTGATCTGTACCTCCTACTTTCCTCCCTCCCTCTCTCTCTCTTGTGCTGTGTGTCTGGGGTTGGGTATTGGAACAATGTTAGTTCTACCAAGTGATGATGATGATGATGATGATGATGATGAACACCAAAGATACTCTCTTCTAAGAATTATTTCAGCAATAGACTTGTTTTTACAATTCTAGAAACACTTAATTTGAATCTAATACATATTTTTTATTTTAAAATATATTCTATCTATCTATCTATCTATCTATCTATCTGTCTGTCTGTCTGTCTGTCTGCGTGTGTGTGTGTGTGTGTGTGTGTGTGTGTGTGTATGCTTGAGGATATACACATATATATGCATGTCTGGGCATGAGGTGAGACCAGAAGAGGCTGTCAGATCCCTTGGAGCTGGAGTTATAAGTGTTTACAGAATGCCTGGCTTGCAGCTTGTTACATACATTCTGTAACCCAAACGCCAGGCCTCATGATTGTGCAGCAAGCACTTTAACCACAGCGTCATCTCTCCATCCTCCTGAACCTAATACATATTTTATCTGGAACCTTCTAGATCTCTGTCCTCACTTCCCTCAACTCTTCTCCCTGCTCACACTTTTCTGGCCATCATGGCATTTCTTTATCTCAAACACCTCAGAGTCTTTCTGTTCTTGTTTCTGGGAAATGTCCTGTAGAGACCTTTGCAGAGTTGGTTCCTTTCCATCCACTTGAACATGTAATTACTACTCAGAGAGGTCCTGCAGGAGCCCTTTACTTAGTCAACTCCAGTCCTATCCACTTTCATTTCCAGATGCTCCTTCACTTCCTAAGACTTTATGACATTTGATTTCTTGCATGGGCCTATTAATCTCTAATAAGATCTCTCATAATTAGCTGACTTGCAAGTTGATATATTTGTAGTTCTTATACTTCTACAACAATATGTTGTCTATCCTCAGCATTTTATCCTAGTGTTAAGAGTTGTGACTAACATAAAATAGACCACTAATGTTTTACATATGCATATTTATCAAATAAATGAATAAATAAACCCTTGTGTTCTCTAATGTCTTCCTATGCTTTAAGTCTCTGGAATTGCTGGTGAATGTGCTTTGGGTCTGGGCCAGTCTTCTCTCTCACTCTCTGCTAATCCTGAGCCTTGCTATTTGGGGAATGGTTGCTATTGCTTTCTTTCTTTTAAAAACAGGGCCTTGGGAGAGTTAATCCTGGGAAAGGGGGATGGAAAACCTGAGCCAGCACACTTATAATTGAAGTGGGCCATTTTTTTTTGTTTTGAAAACAATTGGCTTTGATGTTCTGCCTTGCTAATAAACCAGTGTAAAGGGGGATACCTTGAAAAGTAAAAACAACATCTTTCTCCTAATTAAAATTTGAAGTGAATTGCATATACTATAAAATTAGCTATATTCTGGATGATATTATTAAAAAATTGCCAGATGTTTAATAAAGACACAACTAGATTTCTAAAGTAAAGAGTGTTGGAAATAAGATTGGATTTGTGGGTAAAGGATACTTTAATACAGTTGGATGATTCTTTTGAGAGGGGGTCTGATAAATCCCACACTGGCCTTGAAACCAATGTGTGGCCAAAGGAGTACAACCTTGAACTCCTGACCCTTCTGTCTCTATTTCTCAAGGGCTAGAATTCTAGGCATGAGCCACCATGTCTTGATGAGTGTAAGAATAATTAAGGCACAGAACCTTAAACATCTAAAGGTTCATAGAGATTAGAGGGAAGGCTTCACCAACAATAGCTTTTAAAGTGGAACTTTATGGTGGACAATCTTGCCTCAGGAATTCCTTCAAACTTTCATCAGGGCAAGGCAAGGCGAGCATACATGAACTGCCCCTGAACTTTTCTCTGCATAATGAACCACCTGGCTGAAGCCTCACCTGGGTGAAAACATCTGATGCTATCAGTAGTCAGAGTCCAGGCAGTGATCATGATGGAGGTGTGTGTGTGTGTGTGTGTGTGTGTGTGTGTGTGTGTGTGTGTGTGTGTCTGTCTGTCTGTCTGTGTGTTTACAGTTAAAAGTCAGCTGTATCCTAAGGACCTAGGGTAAAACCAAATAGTACTGGTCTAAAAAGAGGAAAAAGTGTAGTGGTAAAATGACTCGTAATGACATTCTGCTGTACTCATAGATTAGTGACTTGCTCAGCCATCATCAGAGAAACATCCTCCTGCAGCAGGTGGCAACAAATGCAGAGACCTACAGCCAGGCATCATGCAGAGTGAGAGGCCCTGCAACACTCAGCCCTAAATGGGATATGTCCATCAAATCCCTCCCCTCAGAGCTCAGGGAACCATGAGGAAGAGGAGACAGACCGAGTGGAAGAGCCAGAGGGAATGGAGGACACCAGGAAAACAAAGCCCTCTAAATCAGCATAGTAAAGCTCCTATGAACTCAGAGACTGAAGCAGCAACACAGGGCCTTTGTGGGTCTGCATCAGGTCCTCTGTACATATATCATGGTTTCCAGTATAGTGATTTTTATAGGCCTCCTGAGTGTGAGAACCGGTGGGCCTCTCTGATTCTTGTGCCTTCTCTTGGGCTCTTTTCCTTCTGTTAGTCTTACCCCACTTTTGTGTGATAGTTTTTGTTTTATCTTATTATGTTTGATTTTGTTAAATTAAAAAAAAAAAAGAACGAATAAAAACCTAGGCACTATGGTGAAGGTTAACAACTGAACTGTCATTTATACCTGCTGGGAGAAGGAAGATCCATTTTCTCTAACGGAGTGACACTGGCTATACCAAGCACTCTGTTGAGGAACAGTTGACCAACATATAATGGATTGCCCAAGTTTTTGTGTATATGCTTTTATTAGGTTACGGTTTGGTGTTTTGTTTAATTTTATTTATTTTTTTTTGTGGTAGTGTGGTGTTTTATTCTTGGTTTGGGGGAGGTTTTGTTACATTAGGCTTTTGTTTGTCGAGAAAGATTTAAAGCTGAGTGAGTAGGGAGGGGAGAAGATCTGGAAGGACTTGGGGGGAGGAAGAATATAATCAAAATATTTTAAAATTAAAAATTGCTTTAAAATGTACTTAAAAAGAGAAAAGAGGGCTGGAGAGATGGCTCAGAGGTTAAGAACACTGACTGCTCTTCCAGAGGTCCTGAGTTCAATTCCCAGCAACCACATGGTGGCTCACAACCATCCATAATGAGTTCTGGTGCCCTCTTCTGGCCTGCAGTCATAATGCTGTATACATAATAAATAAATCTTAAAAAAAAAAGAGAGAAAAGAGGAGAAATAGAAGGAGGAAAGGAGGAGGGAGAGGAGGAGGAGGAGGAGGAGGAGGAGGAAGAAGAAGAAGAAGAAGAAGAAGAAGAAGAAGAAGAGGAAGAAGAAAAGGGAGCTGTATGTAGAGCAGAGGGAGGGAAGATTCCAGGCTGACCTTGAACTCAAAGTAATCCTGCTTTAGCCTTCCAACTATTGAGATTTCAGGCCTGAGCCACTGTGCTCCACTCCAGGATTTGTTAAGAATCTTACTTAAGCATACTATTTCCTAAAGGCCATTGTACTACTTTAGCCTCCTGTCCATTCATCTTCCATCTACCCATCTGCCCACCAACGGCAGCAGTGTTTCTAGCCCCAAGCACACGTTAAGCACTGTTCTTGGCCTGGAGATGTAGCAGGAAGTTCAATGAAGCATAAGTTCCCATTGAATTTACATTCTACCAGGGAGGCAGGAAAACAGCCAATAAATATATGACATTTCATTTGATAGAAAGCTTTGAAGAAAAATGATGTAGGGTAAAGGACAAGAGAGTGACGATGGCGTCTCCTGTACTGCACAGCCAGGGACATCCTGTTTGGAATGTGACGTGTGAACCTGAGGGAATTGATATGTAACCATTTTTAGACATCTAGGGGTAGATTTTGTGTGGATTTCTGGGGGAAATGTCACTTGTCTGGGTACAAGGACACAAGGTTAGCAGCTGGCTGGAGCTTAGCCACCCAACGGACAGGGTGAGTGTGAAATCAGGAAGGAGGGTGGAGGTCACAGAGAATTGAAAAATGTTTTGAACAAAGACTCAATGTAAGAAATGTTCTTCAAATTATAAACACATGAACATATTTAAATGGAAAACAAAGTATTTATTATTTTCATTTGCTATATACTCTAGTAGTTGCTATTTTAAGTGACTCTGTATTAAGCATCAGCTATAATTTAATTATAAGGAGATACTGAATGTCATACACTGAACAGATTTTATGATAAACAAGTGAGCTATGGTGTCCAGTTGGGGAAAATCCTATAGGGCTTTGTTACATTTCTAAGTCCTGGATTTCATTGTAACTGAAGTAGGAAATCAATAGAGAATTATAAGCAGAAATAATTGGGGGAAAAAAAGACTAAAACCAAAACCAAACTGCAAGAAAAAAAAGAACTGTCATCTGACTTACATTCTGAAATAGTGCCATTGGTTCCTTTCTGGACAACAGACTTGATGTGTGCGTGCGTGAGGCACAAAGCTGGAAGCTGTTCTTTACTGTGATATACAGTCACGTATCACCTTTAGGGTCTATAAACTTCTGTTGTCACACATGCTAACAATGGGTAGAGAGCAGCCAGGGTTAGAGTAGACATCTCATAGGCAGTGTCTTCAAATGTAAAATCTGACAGCAATGGTGTACTGCAAACTCCACTTTTCTCTATCCTTAAGTGTGCTCTAGACAACCAGGTCTTATCTGGAACCCTGTCCAGTACTCTGTGAACCTAGTTGGCCTTGGGCTGTGTTCCTCCCATGCTATCTTTATCTTCCATGATCTCTTCCAGCACAACCAGTATCCCCCTGGCCTGGCTTCCGTAGGTAGATCAGGGATTTCGGTCACACACCAGTGGCTCCAGGTCTATGATAACTTTGTTGCTGCTGATAGCAGAGTAAACGTGACTTGAGTACATCTTGTTCCTCAAAACATGTAGCTTATAGATGAGGAAGCTTCTCTTTTTAGAGAGAAAGTTTCCTTTGGCAAAGAACAGTCACCAGAGACAATCTCCAAGTGACTTGAAATCCTCCCCCTGAGGATTAGCTTTTATGGTACCAGAAGGTGCCATGTAAGCTTCCAATGGGATGGAGGGGTGGAGCAAACAGTAGTCCTACCCAGCTATGATGCCTATGAACAACAATGACCACCTTGGCATGATAACTCTAAGGGTGCCTTAGTGGCATACATATGTTGGTAGTAACCAACAGTTTTCTAAATGGACTCAACAAGAACAAAATCATGCCTAGTACTAGAAACCTCCCTAATTACCTGAAGCTAGTGAAATCATAGATTTTGGTTGTTAACTTGCAACTACCACTTTACTAAATCAGCATAGTTCCTAATTAAACCCTAAATATTTGTCCTTATAACTACAGGTAAGTATGGTTTTCACCCCTCATCAAGAAAATTTCTACTTGCAACAGATGGTGGCCTTTATAGAAAACCACAACTGATACATCTATAACTCAACTTTTGCATCTAACTCTCAGGGAGCATTGCAGAAGAGGCAGCAGAAAGTTCGTAAGAGCCAGAGGAACAGGTGGTTTATGGTGAGATTGTGTTTCTTAGAAATGTCAGAGAAGTTGACACCAGGGACACCTTATCAACATGGCTGCCTGAGCAAGAGCTGAAGAAGGGCCTCACCAATGGATGCAGCTAACAGGGAAGGGGCAAGCCCATGAGACTTTTGCAGGAGGCTTCACAGTTTCTTTTTCTCCATTGTGACTACTTCCTCTTGCTTGTTCAGAGGCCGTCTTTTATGGAGGAAGCACACGCACCTCCTCCTGCTCTGGTTTCAAGCGTCTGTAGAACCATGGTCATGAAAATGGAAGAGGTTTTCAAGCTTATTCCTTAGGTTCAGTTTGTTGGTTTTTTCTGGTTTCATGGAGTGATTGTGACTCTCTGATGAATGTCATAAACACTGAGGGACAGCCCTGTGTGTGAACTTGCACTTGCCTCTCTGGGTTCCAGGAACCCTCTCTAACCGTGAGGTGATGATGGCTCCCAGTTATTCTCAGAACTAGGAGCTGCACCGGCCTTTGCTGATTCCCTTTAAAGTTTGTTCCTCTGTAGAGAAATGCTTTATTTTTCCCCTTCCCTGTCCTGTCTGTGTTCCTATTAGTCTCCTGATTAAGCTTCACAGGTTGAGCTGTGTGGGGAAAATAAAACTCCATTGGACTGAAAATACTAAAGCTGTTTAAACATCAGAGGCAATTTTGTCTCAGAGTAGAGCACTCTCAGGTTCAGGTCATTTATTGCCACCAGGACTTGAACACTTACGGCTTACAGGGACCCCGCATGGACAAAGTGATTTTGAGGAATGAGTACTTTTATTGAATATTATGTATATATGTGTGTACTTACTATTTCAGGACCTATGATAACTAAGTAGAAGGACTCTTTTCTTATGTAGTTCTTTCAGTTGAAAGAGGCTGTAGTTGGAGATGATTAAATAAGAGATTTATAGTTGTGGGACAGTTTCTGCTGGGTTTGCAGGCATTTGGAGAAGAAGTCACTGATTAGAGGCAGTGTGACATAGGACCTAGAGCACAGCTTTGCAGTCTGATCCACCTGTTCAAATCTTTCCTTTGCTATTTAGTAGTTGAGTAGTTTTGGGTGAGTTACTTCCCACCTGGTGCTGAACAAGCAGTTAAGAGCTTCTCCCTTATCTGTAAGCATATAAACATAAATGTAAATATATGTATATACATATATATATATATATTGAGAGAGAGAGAGAGAGAGAGAGAGAGAGAGAGAGAGAGAGAGAGAGAGAGAGACTGAGAGACTGGGTATGGCATGGGCTTTGGAAACCTCAAAGCCTACTTCCAGTGACATACTTCCTCCAACAAGGTTACACCTCCTAGTCCTTCTAATCCTTTCAAACAGCTCCACAGCATGGTGACTAAGCATTCAAACATACGAGCCTATGGGGGCCATTTTTATTCAAAGCACAGCAAATACCATGACCTAAAGCAAACTAAGGGAGAGTTTATTTTGGCTTATTGTTTCAGGGGGTTCAAATCCATAATGGCAGGGAAGGCATGGCAGCAGGTGGCAGGAACAGGAAGCTAAGAGCTAGAACTAGACGTGTGGTGAGTCCATAAACTCTCAGAGCCCACTCCCAGTGATGCACTTCCTTCAGCAAGGCTCCACATCTTCAAAGTTCCATAACTTCACCAAACAAGTGTCACCGATGGGGACCAAGTGTTCAAACACGCGAGCCTCTGGGGGACATTTCTCATTCAAACTACTACAGGGAGAAAAATACATCAATGGTATGACCAAGTGGTATACTAGAATACCGACCTGCCAGACAAGATGTGCCCACTGGTAGAATAGTGACATGGTGATTTGAGGGGCGGTAGCCAACCACTTTCTGATTGTATTTGAGGCCCACTTCACAGGAGGGAATTCCTGCCTGGTACTGTAAACCTGGTCAAAAGCCCACGGCTGGGCAGATCATAGGTCCTTGTGTGTATGGGGGACTACTTTTTTGCCAAATGGACATGTTGTCAAGCTACCTTCTATATGTTTATGTTTATATCCATAGACTAGTTCTGTACTCAACCTTGGGTAGGGAAGCTGCTCTCTGAAGTTGCCGACAGTTAATGCAGATACTATAAATAACCATGATAGTGCTGAGAATGAGTTATAGGGCTGAGAATAAGTGAACATTGGGTACTTGGTCCTAAACGAGATGACTTAAATACCGTACCACTACCCTCAGGGAATGTTGTGGAAGAAGAAACAGAAGGGATGTAAGAGCTAGGGGAGGCAGAGTAATGCTGTACAATTCTGTCTTCTGAACATGTCACGGTTGCGGTACCCGTGGAATTACAGCAACTGTGGTTACTTGCACAAAACCTACACAAAAGGGAGGAACATATTGGGAATGCCTGGGAGGAGTGGAAGGGAGGAGATGGGGTGGGCATGACCAAGCTATACTGTTCACATGTACAAAAATTTCAAAAATTAATACAGATAGTTTTCAAAAATTAATACAGATAGTCTATCAAAAGTAAAAAAAAAAGTAGTTGCAATAAGCATACTACAGTGAGAAATAAGTGAGTGACACTGGGTAGTTCTATATTCTGTGTCATCCTGAAAGATGGGGAGAGGAGGTCTCTGGAGAGAGTCTGGTTGTTAATGCTACAGCGGTGACTTCATCAGTGCCCTCCCTGCCAAGCCTCTGCCTTCTGCAGTGAGCCAAGATGAGGCCTGCACATGTGTGGAACCGAGAAGAGGGGAGACCGTCCTGCAGGCCAGGAACCCCACAGATAACGAATGCGGAACTGTTGTAGGAAAGACACGTCTCTTTATATTTTGAGAAAGGGATAAAAAGAAAATAAATTTTCTTGGGCAAAGAAAGGCAAGAATCCTGGATTTGACCCTGTTGAGAGCAAGTACCTCCAGAGGAAGGCAAGGCAAATATGTGCAGTTTCCACCTCTTAGGGTGTCTCTGCGGTTCTAGTCTGGTCTTTTGGAACTTGAGGCTTCCAGGTAACTGTGTTTTTTGTTTTTGTTTTTATTTATTTATTTTTACTACCTGGTCCATAATCTTTTGAATTTCAAATCTGTTCTTTAAAACACAGTAAAAATTTTGCAGGCAACTCTAACTGTGCAGAAATATTAAAATTTTACTTCCTGCCTCCTTGAAACCTGTCAGGCATATGAAAACATTAGCTATCAGAAACCTGTGAAGGGCCAGAAGCCACAGAAACTGCATGGTTGAGAGCTGATGGACATGACTCTGTAGCTTGTCCATGCTGCTTCTTAAGGAACTTGAGAACTTCTATAGGCTTCTCACAGAATGCAAGATCCTTTACAGTCAATGTATCACAGATGTGAGATGCCACGTTCATAATGGTGAAATTAACCACTTTACATAAACCATCTAGTTTAAACCTCATACCAACATTAAAATAAGAAACCTAATATTTCCTTCTGTTTTGCGTGGGCCTGTGATATTTTATGAGTATGTGCATATGTGTATGCATGTGTAAGGAGGCTTGAGGCTGACTTTGGAGTCTTGTTCCATTAGGCTCCACCTTATTCACTGAGGCAGGGTCTCTTGTGTGAGCCCAGGGCCTGCCAATGTAGTTAGTCTGGCTAGCCAGTGCATCCCAGGGATGTCTTATTGTCTATCTTCTGAGCACTGGAATTTCAGGTGGGCCGCCATACCCACCCAGCAATTGAGTTTATGGTGTCAGAATTCCATTCCTTACACTGGCTGTTCATGCAGCAAGTACTTTCACCAAGGCGGCCTCATCCTAGCCCTATATTTACATTTGACAGAAGAACAAACGCAATAGAACCTGGGGCTAAACAGATTTCTTATGGCCACCTAGTCAGTATTAAAGCTAAGATTCCAATTTATGGTGTATGACATTAAAACTTACATTCTAAATAAGTTCAGTTAGAAACAGAATCTAGGGCCTGGAGAGATGGCTCACTGTGTAAAGGGCTTGCCACACAACTGTGAGGACTGACTAGAGTTCAAATTCCAAGCTCTCACATAAATGCTGAGTGTATATATATATATATATAGCAGCTTGCCTGTAATCCCAAAACCCAAGAGACAGATGAGGTCATTGGTGTGTGTGTGTGTGTGTGTGTGTGTGTGTGTGTGTGTGTGTGTGTGTGTGTGGTGCATGCATATTTGCATATGTGTGTAAGTGCATGTGTACATGGAAGCTGGAGGTCGGTGTTGGGTGTCTTGATCATTCCCTCATGCTGAACTCAGAGCTCTCTGGCAATGTTAGTCTAGCATGGCAGCTTGTCCCAGGGATCCTGTGCCTGACTCTTGAGTTTAGGAAATTGGAGAATCTGAAGGAGGGTGTTCGTCCTCTTCCACAGGTGCCAGCCAGCATAGGCTTTGACTTCATGCCCTTGTTTCAGGAGCAACATTGGCTAAAGCTTGGGTCTGGAGGGCAGAGCTTGGAGTCAGCAAACTTGGCTTTGTTTTCTAGTTCTACCACTTAATAATAGCATGACCCGAAGCCAGGTGGGTGGCTCTCCTCTCTGAACTTCTGATTATTCACCTGTGAGGCGAGATGAGATGCTCTTGTTGTCTGACTCATAGGGATCTTTGCGAGGATCAAATGGGATGATGTATGTGCCGTCACTTTGTATGCTGCAAGGCTTTCTAGAAGAGCAAGGTATTATTATTTGCTCATTAGCAGACATGTATTTTGCCAGACACCCAGTTGAGAGCAATAAAAATTGAGTAAGACATGATCACTCAAGTTTCTTTTAAATATCCTTCATTTTGAATCATAAATCATGTCAACAAGGTTAAGACCTACCAAATAGATTTTTCTTCCCCATTGCTCTCTTTTTCTTACCTCTCCTCCACTTTTCTTCCTCTTTCCTCACCCTTTCTCTCTAACAGGGTCTCACTTTGTAGCTCAAGCTGGATGGGTAACTTGTGGCAAACCCCTGGCCTCAGCCTCCATAGGCATGAACCTTTATGCCTGGTTTCTGAGTTTTCATTAATGCCACCCTTCATTTATCCAGAACAGCATAGACCTAAGCAAAGCATTGTTGCAACTCATCCAAACTGGCATGTTCAAGTCATGGCTCACTTCATTCTAGTCAATAGAACATAGGGAGAAATTGCTCCTGGGCATTTCTCAGATCTTTTTGCTTGCTGTTATTGGTGGTGGCATTTGTTGTTGTTGTTTTTTTTCCTGATACAGTATCTCACCATGTAGGCCAGGCTGCCTTCAAACACATGGTCCTCATACCTCAGCCCTCCAAGTGCTAGGATTAAAGGTGAGGCACCACTCTGGCAATTTCTGGCTTAATAAATAAAAGAGGTCAGGTGTGAATGACATTCCCCATATTCTTCATTCTGTTCCTTATATGAATGAGTACATGATGGTCAGGGCCCACAACCATTGTGCAACCATGAGGCAACATGAGTACGGAAGGCAATACGCTGAGGATATTGGGAGAGAATGCTAGGAGCCTGGGTTCCTGTTGGCCTTGCTGAGCACCTGGATTAGCTTTCACGGTTGCTGCCCACGGATCCCTTATGGCTTTGTGCAGCTTTTCAGCCTTTGTACTTCAGCTGCTCTGATTCCCCCATGTTATGAAAAACACCTCTGTCATAGTCATTGTTCACAATTTCTGAAAAGAAATAAAAGCTGTCAGCTCGAAGGGGCTATTAGACAGCATAGCAGGTGTGAGTCCTTGGTGTGCAAGCCTGACGACGTGAGCTTACTCCCCAGAACCCACAGTGGAAGGACAGAACCAGCTCTTGAAAGATGTGCTCTGATTCCATGCACACACTGTGGGGTGCACACACACACACACACACACACACACACACACACACACACACACACGGGTACACATAATGATGCTATTAATAATAAAGTTCAAAATAGTAGTATTCAAAGATGATCACGATTTCATGACTGAAGAAGTGAATATATGGCAGCTGGATTCAAATAGTCCCAAAATTTTAGAAAGGGGACATATCCAAAGAACATATTTTACTATGTCTGCCACTTGTAATTCTTGCTTTTTGGTTTGTTTCTGTGGATTTTCTTATTAGTTTTATTAGTTTTAGTGTGTGTGGTTGTGTGTGTGTGTGTGTGTGTGTGTGCGCGCGCGCGCACACACACACACACACACACACACGCAGCACACGTGGAGGTCAGAGGACGACCTTGGTTGTCATTTCTCTGGCACTGTCCACCATTTTGAAAACCACTTAAGAGACACTGTCCTTCCCAGCACTCGGGAGGCAGAGCCAGGTGGATCTCTGTGAGTTTGAGGCCAGCCTGGGCTACCAAGTGAGTCCCAGGAAAGGCGCAAAGCTACACAGAGAAACCCTGTCTCGAAAAACCAAAAAAAAAAAAAAAAAAAAAGAGACACTGTCTTTCAGAGTCCTGAAACTCACCATTTAGGTTAGGTTGGCTGGCTCATGAGCCCTAGAGATCTGACAAGGTCTTTGTGAAGGTTCTGGGAAGTGAATGTAGGCCCCCTGCTTGCTAGGTAGGCACTCTATTAAAGGAGCTATCTTCTCAGCCCTTTTTATGTTCCTTGAGAGAGAGTTTTATGTACCTGATTGATCTAGAATTTACTATGTACCTGAAGGTGGTTTCGTACTTCTGATCTTCCTGCCTCTACCTCCCAAGTGCTGGACGTAGAGGCGTGGGCCATCATGCCAGACTTAATTCCTGCCTGTAATTGTCTTCCTGCTACAGGCTCAGCACTGTTGGAACAAGTCCTTTCTTGAAAACTACTCAATTCTTGAGGCTGCGTATTGGTGCCTACTAAGGAGTAGTTTCCCAATCACTTTGAAAAAAAATTTACTTTATTTTATTATTCTGTGTGTATGTATGTATGTATGCATGTATGCAGATGTACTTCTGTGCACCACTTACTTGCAGAGCCCATGGAGGCCAGAAGTTGATGTTGGATCCCCTGGAACTGGGATTACAGATAGTTGTGAGCCACCATGTGGGTGCTGGGAATCAAAATCAGGTCCTCTGGAAGGGCAGCCAGTGCTCTTAACCACTGAGCCATCTCTCTGGCCCTTTAACAATGTTCTTAATTTCAAACAAAAAGTGCCCAGAACTACTAAAGCTAATCAGGACTTTCGATGAGGGCAATCAAAGCTTTTCTACAAAGTCTCCTCAAGCAAAGCCTGGCAGACAAGATTCCCTCATATGTGGATGGAAGCATCATCCATCGGAGGCTGATTTCTCCATGCGAGTGAGTGTTTTAGGGGGTTCGCCTGACTGGGGCCGAATGAATGGCAGCAGCCATTTGAGATCATCTGGGTCAAAAAGTCGTCCACCTAGAAGTTGTTACTTATGCTGTTTGTGAATATTCTATTTAAAAGAACTATGCCTCTATTCACTCATTTGTCCGTTCCTGTACACAAATCCCTCCCATCCAAGCCACAGAACCAAAAACAGATTTCCTTAATTACAAAGGGATTCTAACCAAACACAAGCAGGGCTTCGCTGGAGGGAGGTGGCGGGTGGGGGCCTGCTTTATTTAGAAAACATTTTATTTTGGTATAAGAGGTCTTATTAATAGTGGTGCTTGGTTTAAAAACAAGCACTTGAGCGACGGGAACGCTGCTCTCAGTGCAAAGAGAAGCCCAGGACAGCCACTCTATTTTTAATGACTTGTTTACCCGCTATGAAACCACAGTCTGAATGTTATAACTCACGCCTGTCATATGTCTCCCACCGCATACTGAATTAAAAACGATCATGCTAACATTTATTATTCTATTCTCTGGAATGCCGAGATAGGTAATTAGGAGCCAGCTTTTATTTCTTATCAATATCTGGAAGAAAACAGGCCTCCAGTGTCAATTGTAATTTTATTTGAAGCGATAGGCTTAAATCTCATCTATTCATTATATCTTAGATTGTCTTTTTTGATGTGAGCTGAGGTTTGGCCATTTGATTAGAAGAACAATTTTTTTATAATCTGGTCACAAGAAGACAGTGTCTCTTTTCATAATCTTATTTTAGCCAAGCCACCCACAAGGAGAAAAACACATTTATAATTATTTAGGAACCAGAGTCCTTTGGATCACTAGGTAAAGGATTAGGGAATAGAGTATCAAAGAGAATTGATTTAGGCTGGCCAGTTACTATAAACTATATTCAAATGAGTACATTAAAAAATGTGAGAATCTGGGCAAACAAGATAGCACCGGCCACCCAAACCCAATAACCTGAATTTGCTATCTGGAACCTACAGTGGAAAGAGAGTGCCAACTCCAAAAGTTTGTTTTCTGACCTCCGCAGATGTACCATGGCATAAGTGTGCCCCTGTGTGTACACACACACACACACACACACACACACACACACACACACACACACGTACACATGTGAGTGTAAAAGGAAAATAAAATGATTTGAGTTAAAAATGTATGTTGAGACCCTTTAAATTGAGAGGAAAAATCAGAATGGCCTAAATTCCCTCTTCCTTATAGTTAGCTTTTGCTTAAAACTTAAACTTCTTAATCTCTTTTTCTCTCTGTTTCTCTCTCTCTGTTTCTCTCTCTCTCTCTCTCTCTCTCTCTCTCTCTCTCTCTCTCTCTCTGTGTGTGTGTGTGTGTGTGTGTGTATGTGTGCATGTAAGTTTTTAGTAAAACAATGTTCATGGTATCTATTATTGTAGAGGCACAAAAAGGAAAACATCAAACTGTGAGGGGAAAGGCCTGTGAATTCTTGCTGTTGGGTAATTCTTTTATGACCTGGAACCTATCTAAATACGAAAGGGTGCAATAATAGGAAAATCCAGCACTGTCGGCCATGGGAAAACAAGACATGCCGAGTTCGTGAGCTGTTTCACACTGAAATATTTAGAATATCAAGGCAGTGGTTCATTCAGTGAAGGAGAATTTAAAATCAATACCTCTATGCAGCCCTCGGTTACCTCGGATTCAGTACTGGTACATTCATAAAACACAAACACCAGCATGTGTGTGTGTATGTGTGTGTGTGTGTGTGTGTGTGTGTGTGTGTGTGTGTGTGTGTGTGTATAAGCAGTGTGCATCTGTGTCTGTGTGTGTATGTGTAATCACTAGAGGCCCAGAGGTAGCCAGAACTGAATGTTCTAATATCAATTTTCAGCATTCTTCTGGCTTTAATTTATATATATAGCAACTCATAGTTGAATCGGCTTAAATTTAACTTAGATCAGAATTATAGAAGACAGTAGGAAGAGCCCTGGTCTGAGGGAGCCATGAGCAGAGAGGATGACCATGATTTTAGGATTCGGGGCTGGAGAGTGGGAGAGCGACAAGGGTAATAGCAGGACAGACTGCTCTCTTAGTGTTCAGAGTTTCTCGGGCGTTTCCCTGGAAGGAGACCCCAGTCTAGAGGAGATTGTGCTGGAAATGCTGTGGCCTCCACGTCCTGAGTCCTCGATGCTCCCTTCTCCAGACTGTAAGGCGAGAGAATGGCTTCCCTGTGATACCTGCCCGGTTAGGGCCTCAGGACTGCTGGTGGTGGGACTCAGCAAACCTCCCACAATTATCCGCAGTATTCAAATCAATGGGCTTCAGCGGGCACGGTTGTGAGGAGTCCCGGCTTCTTCCAGCAATGGCCCAAGTTCTGACTTTGCACCAGGCCTTCTCCTGGCACTGCCCCGGTGGGGAGAGAGGGGGGCTTGCTGGCAGGGTGGGGGTGGGCACTGTGGGTGGGCATTCTGGGCTTGGGATTTTTGAGTGTTTTCCGTGTTGATTCGTGAAGTATGACAGCTGTAACTTTCTTATCTTGCTCCGGCACACGCTGTCTTGGCTCTTTGGCCGGAATTCATTAGGATTCCCCAGCTGATGGCTTCCTCAGCTCTAAGTGCACAATACATGCAACAAATCCAAACAAACCAGGGACCTGCGCGCTGGTGTGACCCTCAGTCCCAGGCTGCTTAGCCAGGCTGTTCCTTCCACCTTCCAGAGGTTCGTTCCTGTGTTTGTTTTTATATATAATATTGAAGGTTTTAATTGTAATTAAAGTAAAATATAGGAAAAAGTACGGATTCCGTTATCCATAGGGGAAGGGACTTTGTTTTGCATTTTTATAATAATAGTAATAATAATAATAATGATAATAATAATAATTTTGAGAGACAGAATTTCACACGGTATCCCAGGCTGGCCTTAACCTTCTAGTGACTGTCCTGCACAGTCACAGGATTCTCAGTGAAGAGATTGCAGGTGTTCACCTCCATACACCGCTTAAAACTGAAAGTATCTGTGTAACCCAGTGTTAAAATGAAATTCAGGAGGCTGGAGAGGTAGCTCAGTGGTTAAGAGCACAGGATACTCTTCCGGAAGTTCAGTTCTTACCACCCACATAGTGCCTCACAACCGCCTGTACTTCCAGGGAATCCAGTGCCTTCTCTGGCCTCCGTGGGCACCGCATACACTGATGGACATGCAGACAAAACACCTGTACATGTGAAAATAAATCCTTAAAAAAATCGAAATGGAAAGACTGAGGGAAACACATAATTGCCTCAGTCTCCCTTTTACACACTTGCAGTGTCTTCCCAGAGAGAGAGAACACCTTGTTCCTAGCTATTTTGGAGTCTATTATCATTCCATGAAGGAGCATTTTCTCTTTTACTTTGTAGATGTTATCTCTAGACATTATTATCAAACACTCCATGATGAAATCATCTCATTTGTTCACTGCCCATCCTCTCAGTATTGTGTTCACGCCATCCCACGCAGGACACCTGTGCGATTTTTATTTGGTTCCCACCGCCACTGTCTAGTTCTCATCCTGAATGAACGGCAGGGTGCTGTGGGCACTCCCTGCCAGTCTTCCGCCACATTCCCCTCCCCGCATCCACCAGCATCTGACAGCTACATTCCGCTTTAGCCTCCCCCTGGCCCAGCATGGTATATGTCCACTGTATGTGGTACTGAGTTACACAGGGACATTTCTATACAACTATATATTATCAGTTGAGTGTGTTCCTCCCAGGACCTCCCCAGCCAGTCCTCTTTATCATCCTAGACAGTTTCACTTCTCCTTTTGTGTCAAATATACATTCTTGATTTTATATAAAGATATAAAATAGAGAGCAACATTAGAGAGAAAACATATCTGTCTTTCCGAAATTTAATTTGCTTGATATGATTATCTACAGTTGCACCTACTCTCCTGTAAATGACATGACTTTGTTCTTCTTTAAGCCTGAAAAACGCCACTGCGTATGAGTACTACACTTTCTTTACTCTTTCCTCCACAATTGGGCTCTTAGATGAATGTCACAGCCTAATCGTTGCAAATAGTGCTGCAGTAACACTGGTGTGCACATGTCTCTGTGATGTATTGACTCAGAGCCATTTGGGTAATTACCCAGGAATAGGACACTGGTACCTACGGCAGGCCTATCTTTAGTCTTTTGAGAAACTTGCTTTCTGATTTTCGCAGTGGCTAGACTGGTTTACATTCCCACCGGCAGGGTAGAATGGTTTACTTCTGTCCACATCCTAACCAACATGTGTTTTCTTAACGTCTGCTGTCCCAACTGAGGTGAGATAGAATGTCAATGTAATTTTAATTTGTATTTATCTGATATTTCTCAACTAATTTTTAATCTTATTTTACACATCATTGGGGCTGAAGAGATGACTTAACAATTAGGATTTATATATTGCTCTTTCAGAGGACCCAAGTTTGGTTCCCAGCACCCTCCCTAGGCAGCTTATAACCACCTGTAGCTACAGCTCCAGAGGATACAATGCCTTCTTTGGGTTTCCACTGACACCTGAACACATATGAACATACCGTCGCCCTGTGTCTTAGTTAGAGTTACTATTGCTATGATGAAACATCATGACCAAAGAAAATTGGGGAGGGGCAGTTGTTAACATATTACAGTTCATCACTGAAGGAAGTCAGGACAGGAACTCAGACAGGGCAAGGTCCTAGAGGCAGGAGCTGATGCAAAAGCCATGGAAGAGTGCTGCTTACTGGCTTGCTTCCTGTGGCTTGCCCAGCCTGCTTTTTTATAGAACCGAGGAGCACCAACTCAGGGATGGCACCATTCACAATGGGCTGTGCCTTCACTGGGCTATCACTCATTAAGAAAATGCCTTAAAGGTTTGCCTACAGCTCAGTTTTATGGAGACATTTTCTCACTTGAGGTTCCCTCCTCTTTGATGACTCTGACTTATGTCAAGTTGACATAAAACTAGTCAGCACATCCCATAGACACATTATTAAAAATAAACTGGATCTTAAAAAGATGTGCATTCCTTATTTATCAGTTTGGCTCTCAGTACCCTTTTCTAAGACCCCATGACCATTGACTGCCAACCTCTACTCTAGAGATGCTGAATGCTTTTCAGCACAAAGACACATTTCATTGTTGTCAGAAGATGGTCTGCCTTAGCATTTGCATTAGTATTGATGAATCATGATGCCTTTCAGTAAAATTTTTGCAGGGAAGAAGCATAGAGCCAAGGTTTAGCTAGATACTCTGCCATCTTTTTCCTCCCATTAAATTATATTTCTTTGGGGAAGAGGAAATTTGAGATGAGATGAATGAATGTTGCCTTTTGATTTTTCTTTTCTACTCGATGGTTGGGAAAATGAAGGATGAGAAGAATTTGTTTCAGTTTTGGATGTTTTACTTATTAGATCAAATGGATGGCCTCATGCCAACGTCTACATTCCCTATATGTTTAATGAGTTTAGATGAAAGAATAACAAATGCCCATGTGACTTGACAAAGAGAAAGCTCATACAGCACAACCTATGTGATCTCTAAGTGAACATGAAATAAAATATGTAGAGTAAAATTCAGAGGTGACTTGGAACTCCATGCAGTTGCAGGGGCCTTTCATGTTGGGAAAACACTTTTTGCCTCTAGCTACATGATGTCGCTCAAATTTTTCCAAGAAATGTGGAATATTTAATTTTACTTAGAAAATTTCCATCTATTAGAAATTGCTTTATCAAGTTATAATAAATATACAAAGAACTGAATTATTTCATATGCACAGGTTTATGACTTGTGCATGTGCAAGCACTGCTGATACCATTACCACCACAATCACCAGCACCTCTACACATTCCTTAGTTCCATTGAAGAACACTTGGCATCTTCCTAACAGTTTTCGACACAATATGATAATTATTAAGTTGTATAGCTCTGCAGAATTTATTGTTATATAGCAATTTCCTCTGAAAAATAACCTTCCTTTTGGAAGGAAGCTTGTTTGGATGTAGGATGTTCTGAAAGGAGTTGAAAATTTCCATCCTGTGAGGAATCCCCTTAAGCTCCTTAAGCTCAGTTCAAAAGCTTCAGGAAGTCCCTGAAACTGACCAACTTCACTAGCCCCTCCCACCCCAAGAGTTTGTAAGTGGTAAGGACTGCTAAGAGACACTCTCAGTCAAGACAATCTGAGAAGAAGTTCAGATCAGTTGAGCTGCCTGGAAAAAACGGGCTACCAGAACTACCTGGGAGAGGTGGAGAGCATCTGAGCCACCTGGAAGAGATGGGAACCAGCACACTTAACTAGATAATGCTTAGCCCTTCTGAATTGCTTGAAAGAGATACTCTCTAATGTGTTGAGCTGCCCACGAGTTGTTTACTGTGCTTCAAGTTTTCAGTTGTTATCTACATCGGGGTAGGTGTTTGGTGATGTGGCTGTCGCCTGTAAGTAACCCCTCATCTGTATTCTTGTAAGTAACTCCAATAAAACTCATTGATTCAGTAAGTTGGACTTTGGTGTTATACTTACTTTTGTCTTTGGTTGGTTCGCTATCTGAAGGAAACAGATGTTCCCAGAAATACTGTCACACAACTCTTTAATTTAACATAATTGAAAATTTATACCTAGTGAACAAAAAAATTTTCAGGGAAAAAATGAGGGGAGTATTTGAAAAATGTATGCATGTAGTAAGTAAAAGATAAACAGCATTGAAGGATTTCTATGACAAAATATATGAGGTTGACTTTATAAGGAAAAGAAATGTATTAGCTCACAAATCTGAGCATGATGCTGGCATAGCTTAGCTATGGGGTGGACTGCATGGGCTAGTGTGATGATGGTGGGGACCCATATGGGAGGAAGAAATCAAACCACCAGCCATGAAGGCAGGGAGAGATTTAGGAGTCAGATTTAGAATTCTCTTGTTATCATGTTTTTGTTTTTATTTTATTTATTTATTTATTTTTTTGGTTTTTCGAGAGGGTTTCTCTGTGTAGCTTTGCGCCTTTCCTGGAACTCACTTGGTAGCCCAGGCTGGCCTCGAACTCACAGAGATCCGCCTGGCTCTGCCTCCCGAGTGCTGGGATTAAAGGCATGTGCCACCACCGCCCGGCCTTTTTTTTTTTTTTTTGGTTGTTTTTGTTTTTAAACAGGGTCTTGGTCAGCAGTCCCAGGGTAGCCTATACTCCTGATTTCCCTGCCTCATGTTCCCAAGTGCTGGGATTGTTGATGTGTATTACCACAATTGGACAAGGCTTAGACTTTTATGTTCAGTTTCCTTAGGCCTCTACTAGGCTTTTAGATATCTTAGATATCCCACCGTCTGTCACATCACAACACTAAGGATCAAATCTCCAAAACCATGTTGATATCCTCATATGCTGAGGCTGAGACACCCTGCTTGACCACAGTAATGAAATGTAGATGCCACAAAGAGAGCACAAGCAGTGTTCAGAAACCCAGTGTCCATGAGTCTCAATGTTGCTGGAGAGTTTTCTCTCCGGTCCCGCCAAACCCCTGGCAGTCCGACAGCCTTTTTATAAAATAAACACACAGACACTTATATTATTTAAACTGTTTGGCCTAATGGCTCAGGCTTCTAGCTATGTAGTTCTTACATCTAAAATTAATCCATTTCTATAACTCTATACCTTGCCACGTGACTCATGGCTTACCGGCGTCTTCACATGCTGCTTGTCATGGTGGCAGTGACTCCCTCCGCCTTCCTGTTCTCTCAATTTTCCTCTCTGTTAGTCCCGCCTATACTTCCTGCCTGGCTACTGGCCAATCAGTGTTTTATTTATTGACCAATCAGAGCAACACATTTGACATACAGACCATCCCACAGCATCTCAATAATTACAAGACTTTAAATACAGGACATGAAGGTGGTGACTCTTTAAAGTATGTACACACATGAAAGCTACTATGTATTTTAATTTTAAAGAATAATCAAAAGCATATCCTTCTATCTTACTATCTTGCTCTATTAAGGCTAAATCACAGCAGATAATTAAATGTAGCATTCCACACAGAAATACTTTCATAGTTCTGTGCCTTTATTTGGAATAACCTTTATTCATGTGAAGGAGGAAAGTCATATCACAGGCCATGTGCCATACATTCTGTAGGTGGAAACTGGCATTTTCACTTTGATTAGAATGATTTGAGATTTGTGCTAGAAAGGTTGCCTAGGGTCGGAGAATGACTCAGCAGTAGAGGTGCAGCACAAGAATCTCTATTTCTAGCCCAGAGATCACTTAGTTAAAGTAAGGTGTGTCAGTCAGAAATGTGACTAAGTAAAATTGTAGCAAAAATTAGATGTAAGGAGAAAACATCATATAAATAAACGCCAACTTATCTTCCTTTTCAAATTTTATAATATCACCTGACTTAGTTACTTTTCTATTGCTGTGATGAGACACCATGACCAAGGCAACTTATAGAAGAGTTTATTTGGGGCTTACAATTTCAGAAGGAAAGTCCATGACCATCATGGAGGGGACTATGGCAATAGGTAGGCATTAATAGATAGATGAGAGCTTAAAATTTGATCCACAACCACCAGGCAAAGAGTTAAAATAAGGTGGGAACATATGGGCTTTTGAAACCTCAAAGCCACATCTCCCCCAACAAAGTCACACCTTCTAGTCCTTTCCAAACAGTTCCACCAACTAGGGACCAAGTATTCAAATATATGAGCCTATGGGGACTGTTCTCATTCAAACCACACTACCCATCATTTCTTAGGCGGTTTATAGATTTCAATAAAGAACACATCTATTCTTGATTATCAGTTGCTCTGGTAGAGATCCAGAAATTGCATGTGGAGCCCATTTTATAAAGGTCCAAGGATGCTTAATTTATCAGATGACAAAGAGTGAAACTATCACTTGTCTTATAGATCTCTACAGTAACGTCTCATCATTGGGATAGGTGATGGTGTTTTATTTATATTTTATTAATCTGTAGGTTCACTAGCACTGCAATGCAAAAATTCATCTTAATCGTACACCTGTCAGAAAGGCTAAGATCAAAACCACAGATGACAGATTATGCTGGAAAGGATGTGGAGCAAGGGGCACACTCCATTGCTGGTGGGAGTGCAAACTTGTACAGCATTCACACAGAATTTGGAAATCAATATGGTGGCTTCTCAGAAAATTGGGAATCAAGCTACCTCAAGACCCAGCTATACCACTCTTGGGCATATAATACCCAAAGGATGCTCAATCATACCACAAGGATACTTGTTCAACTGTTCATAGCAGCTTTATTTGTAATACCCAGAACCTGGAAACAACCTAGATTCCCTTCAGCTGAAGAAAGGATAAAGAATATGTGGTACATTTACACAGTGGAGTATTGCTTAGCTGTTAAAAGCAATGACATTAGGGAATTTGAAGGCAATTGGATAGAACTAGAAATTAATCATCCTGAGTGAGGTAACTCAGACCTAGAAAGACAAACATGCCATGTACTCACTCAAAAGTGGATATTAGCTGTAAAGTAAAGGATAACCATGCTACAATCCACAGATCAGAGAGGCTAGGTAAAAAGGAGGGCCCAAGGGAGGACATATGAATCTCCCTGGGAAGGGGAAATAGAGGGATCTCCTGGGTGGACTGGGGGCAGTTGGGGATAGGAACATGAGGGATTGGGTTTTGGGAGTGAGTG
Source organism: Peromyscus californicus insignis (assembly GCF_007827085.1). NCBI lineage: Eukaryota > Metazoa > Chordata > Mammalia > Rodentia > Cricetidae > Peromyscus > Peromyscus californicus. Next base: position 43,415,626 of record NW_026294491.1, on the reverse strand, counting down.
GTGGGGGAAGAGTACTGAAAGAGATGAAAGGAAAGAGGGGGATTTTGGGGATCAGGTAGAAACCCAGTGCAAGGGAAATTCCCATGAATCTACAAGGATGACCCCAGCTAAGACTCCTAGCAATAGTGGATATGTAACCTGAACTGGTCATCTCCTATGATTAGATTGGTGACTGCCCCAATTGCTACCAAAAAACCTTCATCCAGTAACTGATGGAAATAGATACAGAGACCCACAGTCAAACAGTAGGCCAAGCTCGGGGAATCCTGCTGAAGAGAGAGAGGAAGGATTGGAGGAGCCAGAGGGGTCAAGGACATCACAAGAAATCCCATAGAAACAACTAACCTAAGCTTATAAGAACTCATAGAATCTAAACCAACAACTATGGACCCACCTAGGCCCTCTACATATATGTGACAGTTGTGTAGCTTGGTCTACTTGTGGAACTCCTAACAGTGGGAGCAGGAGCTGTCCTTATACATTGTTTGGCTCTTGGGACCCTATTCCTTACACTGGATTGCCTTGCCAAGCTTTAATACAAGGGGAGGTGCTTTGTCTTATTGCAACTTGATATGCCATGCTTTGTTGATACCTGTAGGAGGCCTGCTCCTTTTTGAACAGAAGCAGAGGAGGAATAGATTGGGGGTGTTGTGGTGGGAGGTAGGGGGAGGGAATAAAAGGAGAGGAGGTATGGGAAACTGTGGCCAGGATACAAAATAAATAAATTAGATAAGAAAATGATTTATAAAGATTACGATGCTCTCAAATTTTCTTAGTCCATTGACTTATACCAGCAAATGAGTTTCAAACTAGTCTCTTCCTTCCAACTTGCCTTCATTTCAAGTCTGTAAATGTAAATCAGAAAATTGAGTATCATTGCTTTTAGATTTTATCTTTGCCTTTGGTGTTGGGATATATCAAAAATTATTCCTTGTTGGGTTTTTGTTTTTTTTTGCTCACCTTACTTGTGTTCCTACATAAAATAATTTAATAATTTTAAAGGTCCAAATGATAACTGTATATTTGCACATTTGCTAACACCCAACTGTTTTAAGATAATAGTGGGCAATTCGTACAGACTCAATAGAAATTCATTCTATGATTGTTAAAGCAGTGACTAGTGTGAGCTATACAGTAAAAGAGGCTGAAGTCTCTTTCCACAGGAGCAGAACTTGGGATTCAGAATGTGGGTAATGTGTAAGACAATGGACTTTAAAATGGTATGATGACTAAATCAGGGCTCTATTGTCATGTTTCTCCCTTCTGTTGCCTCTGTCTATTTCCCCTTCATTTGTTACCCCTCTGATTTGAACTAATTGGAAACTGAAAATAATTAGAAGAGTGTCTGTGTAAATGTGAGTTCACACCATAACTCCTGGTGCTTAGGTGTAGTTTGGATCAAAATGTCCCTTGTTGACTTCAGATATTTGAATGCTTGGTCCCCAGTTGGTGGCACTATTTGGCGAGCTTATTACTTAGGGATCTCTAAAATAATAGAATGAATGTATGTATGATCTATTAACTGACTTACAGGGTGTAGTCCAGGTAGTTCAACAATGGCTGTCTCACAATGGAAAGGCTGAGATTCTTTCTTGTAGTTATTCAATCCCTGAGGCTGGATGTCTCACCAGTCTGGCTCTGGAGTCCTAGATGATTCCTAGAGAGCCCCTGGTCTTCAGTCTACAATGGAATCCCATGGAAATAGGCTCTAATGCGGGTGAAAGAATTTGCCTCAGTCGCAGGACAGATGAACCTGCTGTAGAGAGTGAGGGCAACCAGGCAAAAAGCCAAGCTTCCTTCTTCCATGGCCTTTCATGTGGGCTGCCACCAGAAGGTGTGGCCCAGATTTAGCATAGGTCTTCCCACCTCAAATGATATGATTAAGAAAACCACTCACAGGTGTGCCCAGGAGCTTTAAGTTGATCCCAGATGTAGTTGAGTGTCAACCAAGATTAATCAGCCATGACAGCAAGGTTTAGGGAGTACGGCCTTGCTGAAGGGAAGACATGACTGGGGGCAGCTTTTAAGTGTTTATTATCTCACCCCACATCCACTTTTCTCTCACTTTTCTTCATGCTTGCTGTTAAGGATGTAAGGATGTTAATGAATCGCCAGGGTGGATTCATTCCTCTAGAAATATAAGTTCAACTAAACTCCTCCTTCTGTAAGTTGTCTTAGTCTTGATGTTTTTATCCCAGCAATAGAAAAGTCACTAATACACTAGAAAAATTCCTAACCATTACCATGACTTAACCAGGGAATCTCTGGGGTCTCTGGGATAGTCAACATTAGTTTTTAAAGCGCTCACAGAATTTCTAGTCAATTTTAGGACGAGGGTCCTGGAGTAATTTTTGGAGTCTTCAGGCCATTCCCAGAGATGGATTGTCTTAGTTAGGGTTTCAGTTGCTGTGAAGAGACACCATGGCCATGACAACTTTTATAAAGGAAAACATTTAATTGGGTGGCTTACAGTTTCAGAGGTTTAGTCCATTATCATCACAGCAAGACATGGTAGTTAGCAGGCAGACATGGTGCTAGAGAAGAAGTTGAGAGTGGAGAAGGAGCTACATCTTGATCCCACAGTCAATAGGAAGTAGTCCGAGTGTCAAACTAAATGAAGCTTGAGCAAAGGAGACATCAAAGACCACTCCCCACAGTGACACACTTCTTCAAACAAGGCCACACCTTCTCCAACAAGTCACACCTCCTAATAATGCTTATGAGGGCCAGTTACATTCAAACTACTACAGGAGAGTTTGTATCCTGAAAATAAACAAGGAACTCAAGGCCCAAATGTACAAGTAATGTTTTCTACTAATTAAATACAAGGTCCCATTGAGGCTTCTGTGTGCCCACAGGGCACAGGCTGGATGGAGATTTCTGGTTTAGAATTTATTCTAAACATCACTGCCTAGGACTTTAAAGGAAATCTGTTCTGTCATAGGAAAGAGACATGGGAGGCACCTATAACACCAGTTGCTTACCACATGCAGGGCTGCTCCTAAATTTACTGCTCTGTGCAGCCTACTTCTAATACTTAGTACATACCCAAGTGCCCAGTACCCACCATAAAGCCCTTCTCCTTGTATGGCTTGATATGTACAAATGACCAAGTTTTAAATGGCTTCTTACATTTGATTTGCCCTAAAGTGAAGCCCCAGAGCCACCACAGGGGTTGGCACAATTTTATACTCATACTTGGTATGAAATTACTACATAGCCTTCTGAGTTCAACTAAAGCGCTGTTGTTTGTCTTCTATACCTGATACATATTTATACATAGGTCTTCCGAGTCAGATTTTATTTGGGGGAAAAAAAATCTGGAAAGGTTACTGCTAAATAGAGGCTGAGAAATGATCTCAGGCACTTCCTGTTCTAATCTTATTAAATAGTCATATAGGCATCAGATCAAGGCTCCACTCAAATGCATAATAATATAAAGTATGACTTTTGATTGGATTACTGTCAATTAAAAAATTGAAACATCTTGACAAATGTATATTTTTACTGTGTTTAGAACGGCTCAATTATAGGTCATTGGAAGAAAAGAATTATAGCCACTGACATCGTGAGGATTCGTGGAGTCTGTGCCAGCCTGGGTGGAAACAGAGCAATAACATATACTGAGTGCCAGGTATACTCTAAGTCATTCTGGGTAATTTACAGCATTTTATCTTCATAACCACATCCTAAGGTAGGTACTGTTTTACAGATGAGGTAATCCTGAAAATCAGAAATACCAGAAATTTAACACACTTCAATTCATTCAGCAAGGAGGTGGCCGACGGGATACAAAACGCTGTATCTGGTACCCAGGACTGTTAGCAGTCACTAGCTTCAATTTAAAACCAACAGCTATGAAATATTCCTGTTTCTGTATGAGATAACGCAGATGTTAACTGTCAAAGCGGGAACTTCAAACAAGGTCATCTCACCGACATCCTGGTGGCTAAGAACAACCACAACGGCTAGAAATAGTCAAAATTTGATAAAAGACAGGTTAGTTGCATGTGACAATTATGTCAACAAATGCTTAAGAAGGTTAGACACACGTCAAACAGTGTTACGGAGTCGGAGAGAATTATCTGATAACACCTGATAGCCAAGGGTGTGTCTAAAGGAAGGTTGTAGAAACTGAAGAGACATTTGGTGCCTTTTATCCAATATGTCATAAAATGTTTAATATTTTGGTGATATTATAAAATATATTTTAAAATGTCAACCCCTCATTTTTTCATTGCTATCAGTCATAAATACAGTTAATTGATAACAGCTTATGTTGCTACCTAGTTTTAGGTGATGGGAATCCTATCCCCTCAGTATGATGCTATTGGTGGAGTCTTTGGAAGGTGAAACCCTCATGAATGGTATTATACCTTCTTATAAGAGATTTAAAGAGTCTGTTGGACTCTCTTAGTGTATCAAGTTACAATGAGAAGATACAGGTCACATCTGAGGAAGATGTGAATTTTGACAATTTCTATTTTTTAAATCTAAGTTGTCAAATGTATGTGCATAAAGTTTTTCATAATTATATTACATTGTCTACCCCTATATACTATGATAACTGTCAAAGGTTAGTGACTTGAACACATTTATTATATCTGTTTCTGAGAATTAGGCATCAGCTGAGGGTCTGCATTAGGGTTCTTTGGAGGAACAGAGTTGATAGAATGTGTGTGTACATATATATATATATATATATATATATATATATATATATGTCTATATATATTGAAAGGGCCTTTATTAGATTGGGTTACATATAGAGTGTATAGTACAGAAATGGTAGGTCCTCACCCTGGAGATTCTGAGAACCTAGTATCTTCTCAGGCCATGAAGCTGGGTGCTGCAGAAATCTCAGTGTGATGCAGAAGGCCTGGAGGAATCCCAGAGAGTTGAAGGCACTGGGTTCCAATATCAGTAAAGGATGGTGGCTGCAGCTGCAACAAGGTAGATTCCTTCATCAGCAAGGAGCAAAGGTGAACAGGCAAGAAACAGCACCACTTTTCTCTGAGATCTCTTTATCTCCAGGCCTCCACCTTGAGGGCTGGGCACTCTGAGGGAACATCTCTCCTCAGAAATATCTCTCAGACCTGCTCAGAGTCTCGTGACTTGATCCCAGAACCAATCACAGTTACAACCAAGAGTAACCAATAGCGTGTTAGAATGCTGCAGTCAAGGTCTCAGCTAAGCGTATGCTTTCATGGGGACCAGACAGGAAAGGATAGTCTTCTAAGAGCTACTTACGTGTAAAATTAAGTTCCTCGAGCTGTAGAACTTGTGTAAGCCTGCTTCTTTAGGAGGGCTGCGGTGGAGTGCATGAGACGCTAACAGGACAGTCACATGACTCTGACAAAATTTCACACACTTTTACATGGGCATCCTATAACCACATGGCATGACCCCAGATATCTTCTTCAAATGTGCATCTGCTCCTCTGAATCGGGCCTTAAAAAGACGCAAGTAGGCCGGGCGGTGGTGGCGCACGCCTTTAATCCCAGCACTTGGGAGGCAGAGCCAGGCGGATCTCTGTGAGTTCGAGGCCAGCCTGGACTACCAAGTGAGTTCCAGGAAAGGCGCAAAGCTACACAGAGAAACCCTGTCTCGAAAAAACAAAACAAAACAAAAAAAAAAAAAAAACAACAACAAAAAGACGCAAGTAGGCTGGTGACACTACACTACAAATGTTCAGCAAGTTGGAGCTCTCCAGTGCCTGCAAAGTCATTGATGCGGCTGAAACTTCTCAATGTCCATTTTCACTAAACTTTCACATTTACTTTGTGACTTTGACAGTATGTTCTCTTTTTCAATTATTTTCAGAAAACTGAAGTGAATAGAGGAGAGTCCTACTTGATGCTCACCCCACACTCAGCAATAATGCTGCTTCTGAGAATTGTTCATCATTGGCAGTTAAAGTGTTCCTTGTGGATCACCTGAGTCCTTCTTACAGGTCTGTACTACTTTCATTAAGCTTTCTACAGGTAAGTTTTGGAGTGTGGCATCTGCTTACTTATAGCATCTTGCCCAATAAAATCTTAGACCTCTCTTGTGTTTGAAGTTTCACTATCACCTGTGACTGCAGTTGGATACTTTTTTTTTGAGGTAAGTATTGTGGAATATTAGTTAAAGATGTGTTACATTCATTTATGCTGTGGAATATTTGTTTAATGATGCAAAGATGTGTTGCATTCTTTTAGGTTGCATTTGTTTAACTCTGTAAAGCTGTGTTACTTTTCCTGTCTAAAATACCTGATTGGTCTAATAAAGAGCTTAATGGCTAATAACTAGGCAGGAGAGAGAAATAGGTGGGGCTGGAAGGCAAAGAGAATGAATAGAAGGAAAAGAGGGGGGACAAGAAAAGGAGAAGGACATGAGGGGCCAGCCACCCAGCCACACAAACAGCCACAGAGTAAGAAATAGACAAGGGTAAAAGCCCAGAGGCAAAAGATAGGCAGGATGATTTTAGTTATGAAAATCTGGCTAGAAATAAGCCAAGCCAAGACCAGGTATTCATAGGTAAGAATAAGTCTCCAAGTATTTATTTGGGAGCTGGGTGGCAGGCCCCCAAAGAGCAAAGAGTAAAAAAATAACCAACTACAGTTAAGTTCTTGCTATGTAGCTTGGGTTGGCCTTAAGCTTACAATTCTGCCTCAGTTCAGTGATTCTGAGATTATGGGTATCTTGGCATATGTTTCTACAGATTCTTAGAACTAGCGAGAGCTTAGAGCAAAGAGAAAAGACTTGCACTTTCCCTGCCCGTGGCTGATACTTCAGATCATGACATCTATACCTTCTGAAACTTCCCACCTGGGTCTAGGTAACAGATAGACAGATTGGCTTTTGCTATTACAAGCTGCAGTCCTCCAAAGAATTCTGCTTTTCTATGTTCTACTCAAAAATGGTCTGTCCTACTTAATAGCTAGAGAACATAAGCAACCATTCATTCCTGTGCATGATCAGCACATTTATTACTTATGACAGGTTGGTATAAACATCCAATTACAGTCACCTATTTATACACCACTATGTATTTTCATGATGGGTTTTTAAAAATAGCTATTAATACCCAAATTTGTGCCTTCATTTACAATGTTGGTTTTCAGACTGTTGCATTTCAATGCATTCTCCATAAGGAATGGCCTAGAACATGATACCTTTCCTGAAAGGTTACTAGGCGTATTTCTGCATTCCCATCATAACACTTGGAAAATTCCATCTAGAAAACAGTCATGAATATGTCCAGTTGGGGTAGCTGGCTGAATCTCATCTTGTTCTAGACTAGAAGAGTTTGTTTGGCCTGCTCACTGACACCCACCCACTTTGTTCACTTTTGGTATTCATCCCCCCTGTCTTTTGCACACTCTTGGAATGCTGAACTAGTTTATAGCATGTAAGGAAATGTTTTCCTCTCTTTAGCAGTGCATCTGGCTAGTAGAGCTGAAGCCCAAGGGCCGTGTTCCTGCCAAAACTGAATGTTTCTGTCATTTAATTGTTTGACTGACATGATTCACTGGACATCTATTTAGTGCCTTCTATTGTCAGATACTCTTTGAGATGCTTGGTATTAAAAGGTGAGTATAAATAGAACGCCAAGTCCTTTGGGCATGTGACAAGGGAGGGTCTAGCTGGATAGTATGGTAGATCGATTTTTACCTCTTTAATAATTCTCCACACTGATTTCCACAGTGGCTGTACCACAGTTTGCAATTCCACCAACACTGAATGAGGATTCCCCTTTCCACATCCTCACTTGCATATGCTGTCAGTTGTTTTCTTGATTTTAGCCATTCTGAGAGGGGTAAAATCAAATCCCAAAGTAGTTTTAATTTGCATTTTCTAATTGCCCGAGAATGTTGAATATTCCTTAACATAGTTCTTAGCGTGGGGCGGTGCAGGGCAGTGTGGGGCGGTGATGGCCAAACCCAGAAGTACAGCTGGCTTCTTTCTATTTCCCACATCTGTGTAGGTGCCCAGAGTTGTTGGGCTCCATGCTGTGCTTGAAAAGGCTTTCTCATCTTCAGCTCACCACCCTCCAAAGTGCAGGACAACAGCTCAGGGACCAGAATGACATTGCCACGTGCCACGTGGCCCACGGCTGATTTCAATTTCACCGCATAAAATTTTGATGATTTTTTGAATTTTTAGCATTGGGCATACACACTTTACCTTTGATTAGGAAGAGGCACTTTATGCTAGGTAGTTGTCAATATTATAATACACCTTTTTTGATGGTATTTGCTTAACTCTCTTCTGAAAAGGCATTTCCTTAACTTTCTTTCTCAAATCCCCCAAAGTATTTCTGTGTTTCCATAAAATTTATAAAAAAAATATTCAATCCTTGACAGGCATGATGGTACCTGCTAGTAATCTCAGCACTTGGAACCTGGGGCAGGAAGATCATGAGTCTGAGGACAGCCTGGCTAAACAATGAGATGCTATCTCAAAACAACAACAGCACAAACATGAAAATCCATTTGTGTAAAATGCAGAGCCAAAACCACACAGGTAAATGGAAGTTTTAATTCATGTAGGATAAGGAGAACCAACATACGTGTTTAGAGAACAGAAAGATAAAATTGCTATTTTCATCTTGACGCCAAATGATTAAAAAGAAAAATACCTCACTCATCAAGCAACCTGCAACATGATGAACATGCTCTTTCCATAACTTCTGTAGGAAGGCTGAAAAAAGAAAAGGCACTTAGAAATGAATCTTATCAAGTCAGTCACACAAGACTACTACCTGTCAAGTAGTAGGTTTAACTGGGTGATGTTCATGACCTGTCTTCCAAAGAACAGCTTGATAAAAATAAGTGTGTGCCCTGGGCAGGAATGCTGCTTCCTCCTTGAGATGTGTCTGTAGAATCCCCATCCAGAGCATCCATGAAGTTTTTTTTTTTTTTCCATCTAGTCTGTGTTTTCCAGGTGTCCGCCCTGCCTGGACACCATGGCATAGAAACTCAACAGCCTTTTGGAGGGGGATGAGTTGGTACAGAGACATTTAAAGAATGACCATAAACTACGAACAACTAAAAGCCGTAATAGATCTTAAACTAGAAAATAATTTCATGGCAGGTCCCTCACACATTAAATAGAACAACATTTTATAAGTCTGAAGAAGTGGTTGTTAAAAAAAAAAAAGATGCCAGGTGGTGGCGGCTCATGCCTTTAATCCCAGCACTTGGGAGATAGAGGCAGGTGGATCTCTGGGAGTTTAAAACCAACTTAGTCTATAAAGTGAGTTCCAAGACAACTAAGGGCTGTTACACAGAGAAACCCTGTCTCAAAAAAAACAAATGAAAAATAAATAAAAGTCTTCCTTCAGTGCTTGCCTCAGTAAATGGAGTACATGACACATAACTATATTTAAAAACTCTCCTGAGGTGCTTATGACAACCACTGAGCTTTTGATTTCTGGCTCAAGATGAGGTAAAGGTTACCTGTGGTGGTATTTTACTTGTACTGAAACGTGATTTTAATTGTATGTTAATAAATAAAGTTGCCAAGAGGTCAGAGCTAAGAGCCTCACCCTTCCTGATTCAGGGATCCTCTTCAGCCAAGAGAGCTCTCCGAAAGGGACCTACTTCCTGTGTGTATGTCTTTATATACTCTAGCTGTCCTGCCTTTTCATTGGTTGTAAACCCAAACATGTGACTGCCTCGTCACTGCCTGTATGTACCGCCCTCCAGGTCCTTAAAGGCGTGCGTCACTGCCGCCACGCACTTGCTATGGCTCTAATAGCTCTGACCCCCAGGCAACTTTATTTATTAACATACAGTTAAAATCACATTTCAGTACAAGTAAAATACCACCACAGTTACCTGCTATAATCTTCATTGACATGCACAGGCATACAACACCCATCTCTTGTATTTTCAGACAGGGTAGGTGGCTCTTGCTGGCTTAGAGCTCTCTGTGTACATCAGGCTAGCCTTGAACTTGAAGTAATCCACCTATCTCATCCCCCTAAGTTCTAGAAATGCTGTGTGCACTAGCACACCCAGCTTCCAAATGACTCTTAACCTTAGTCGCTGTGAAAAACTAACAGGCAGGTTGTATTGGCCTGGCGGATAGAGAAGAAGAAGTGGCCTGGGCTGTGCATCTCCATCAGTCCTAGGTTTCTCTTATGTGAGTGCCCCATATATGTTGACTCTGGATGCTTTGCTAAGGGTCTGCAACTGAGTTCTGATGGTAATGCCTTCCACCGAGCTTATGTGGAGAGGAAGTGAAATAACGTACCTTGGTGCCTGCTCATGGTCAGAGCTCAGGACTGATGCCACCCAGCTTTTCGTGGGTCTATTTATTAAACCTGTTTGTGGTTGATTGAACTACCTTTGCTAAATTTGCTGTATTATAACAAAGGTATTAATCTTTTTTTTTCCAGATAGTCTATGCAGCCCATGCTGGCTTCCAGCTCATCATCTCCTTGCTCCACCTACTAATCCCTGGGATTACAGGCATGTGTCACCATGTCTGGCTTTTAACTTTTGGTCATTACTCTCTGAAGCACTCTTTAGCTTTATTTTGTCAATTAGGTTTCCAATTCTCTTTACTTTCATGGTGGGTACTCTAAAAGACTCCTTATTTGATTAGAGATAAGGAGAGAGCATAAAATGGTGAATGCTACAAATAAATTAAGACAGTTTGTCTCTTTAATAGCTCAAAATCCTTTATTGGTACCTCATGACCATTGAGATAGAGCAGATTCCTTAAATATGGCTTTCTGAGCTATCAATAACATGCCTACTCCAGGAACAGCAATTCTCACTCAACACCCCATCAGGTTACCTGTGTCTTCTAGGTCCGTGGGATTAGTGCTGTCATGGGGAGAAGCCTATCACATGGGCTCATCAATATTCTGGTTGCAAGTGACACGTGTTACTTCCAGGCAGGTGCATATAAAAGAGAATCAGATGTCTCTTGCCCTCCTACCATGACAGTGACAGAGAAAACAAAATGTTCCTGCCTCTCAAATGAGAAAGAAACTCCATGTAAAGCAGTTGCTTCACTGTGCACTCATCACTGGGAAGAGCCTCGAGAGCTCTGATTGGCCTGCAGAGTTCAGCTGCCACCCTCATGTGATCTGCTACTGCTGCTGCTGCTGCTGCTGCTGCTGCTGCTGCTGCTAACCTTCCTACACCTGGTGCTTCAGAAAGGCTCACCCTCCAGTTCTTTAAACGTGGCTACCGAGCCGCTGTACAAGCTATTTTCGTTAGGAGGCTTTTCCATCTCTAACAGGCTTGTCTCCTTTTTTCTTCCTTCTTTTAGTCAGGATACACTTTCCACAGGTAGCTCATCTTGACTTTCGACATTGTTACCAGATGCCTTTTCATAAGAACTTGAATAGACTTATCGTACTTATCACTCCGTGAGGTGACTAATTCCAGAACATCTAACTTTGTGCTCCTTTGGACTGTATGCAGGCATGGGCAGACATCATAGAGTTGGCCTCTAATGCATTCCTAACATAGACAGTAACAGGCCAGATGCAAGGAAAGTTATTAACAAATACTCCTTAAAGATCAAGTAAATAGGGGCTGGAGATGTGGCTCAGTGGTTAAGAGCACTAGCATCTCTTGCAGAGGATCTGGGTTTGAATCCCAGCACCCACATCACAGCTGTCTGTAACTCCAATTCTGGGAGATCAGATATCCCCTTCTGGCTTTCTTGCTGCCAGACACCCATCTAGTATAGAGACATACATGCAAGCCATATATATAAAATAAATAAAATTTAAAAAAGTTCGAATAAACAATTTTCTCAAAGCTAAGTTAGGAGAGATGGGGAGATAGATGAAATGGACAAAGCCAGGCAGGCACTGGAGCTTAGTGAAGATTCTCCTTCCTGGCATGCAGGTGATACTTGCCAGTCTTCACCCCGCTGTCTGGTTGGTTGCTGGGTTTCTTATGCAATTCCCACATTGTTCTCTTTACCTATGGACAAGCCATAGTCTGTAAAAAGTTTATTAGACTCTATGACCAAAATTTTTTTTGAAATTTACCGACTGCTACCTAGAAAGTTACAAATGCATGTGTGACAAAGACAGACAGTTCTTTTTTGCAATATTTTGCCTCTAAGAGGAAAATCAATGTAAACTTCATTTTAGATGTGCATTATAACTGATGTGCATCTGCTTCTATTTTAAAGTATCATTTGCACTCAAAGCAGTTTTTAAAATGTGAGAGCAGCATGTTCTAGATCAGAAGGGAAGAGAGTACTCCATGGAGTGCGTTTTTCCTTTGTTCTGCTTTGTGCTGGCTTTGACAGTTCTGGAACACTATTACCTCTGACTGCGTGATGTTTATATAAAAATAGTGGCCATTTGTGAAGGTATGTCACTGCTGAAATGCACTCCGTGTGCCCCAGTGGAAGTCACCCAGTGTAGTCTTATCCCAACTGGTAGCCTGATTCAAACACTCAAGGTAGACAGTCTAAAAACTCAAATAAGATAGTAATTTCTTACTTCCCTCTCCCATGTGGGGCCGCTTTCTTACATCTAAAGTTCCACTGTGTTCCAATAAGAGGAGATTGCATAACTGTAAAAGAAATTAAAGGATGCGGTAAATGGCAGCCATCTAGCCGCTGCTGTTCCCTTCAGTGTGAGGAGGTGGAGTGTAGAATAATGAATCTTGGCGCTGCGGTTTCTAGGTGTCAGCATCAGTAGCTGGAGGCTTTGCACATCAAGGGAATCTTCCACCTCCACAGGCTTGACACCAAGTAAATAGAATTATTGATTAAGAAAACTGACAGCGGGGAAGAGTTTTGATTTTTCTCAGCTTTCAGATGTATTCTTGAATGTTTGCCTGCATGGCTGAGTGCTGAGAGCCTGAGGAGGTGTCTCTTCAGAAGTGATCTGTATTCTGCCCCTAAGAGGAAGCCCCTGGGGTAAGTTAATAAACAAGGAAGGAACCAAAAGGAAGGGAAAGGAGGAAGAAACCCTATCTCTGAGTTTGAGGCATGCCCAGTGCTTAGACGGCCCTATCTCTGCCAGTTCCAGCACAGGCAGAAAGCAGTTGGGCAGCACAGGCATGGAGAACATAGTGTGTTTAAAACAGATGTGGAGGAGGAATGCTAGATTGTAGAGACACCACGGTACCTCATTTCAGAGCCTGGGTCCTGAATCTCCTCCTTGCTGTTTGTAGTTAATTTGTATTTGTTGTGTGACTATAGTCAATTTACTTAATCTCAAGGCAAGTGGGGGTAATCCAATACTCACTTCATTCGGTCCTCTAGATTGAATAGTACACAGAAAAATTATTATCATGCCACCTAGATCTCAGTACGTGCTCAAAATATGTTGCTGCTAACATTATAGATAAGATTTTTTTTAAAAAAAATCAGACAGTTACTTCATTTAGAAAAGGTAATTTCTTCTCCATGCTAATACCTTGTCCTTATCTATTGTTTTTCTCATTTCGTCTCCAAATGTAGCATCTTTCAGACCTTTTGGAAAGATCATCGCAGGACCAGGATGATGTCTCAGAGGATAAAACACTTGCCATGCAAGCCCAACTACTTGAGTGCCACTCCCTTTAACCCAGATGAGGTAGTTCACACCTATAATCCCAGCACTCCTGCAGATAAATGTAAGGAGATGGGAGAATCACCTAGAAGTCTGTGGGCCAGCTAGAATGCTTTGTGGCGAAGCTTCAGAAACAAAAAGAGAGAGCCTTTCTCAACCGAGGTGGACAGTGAGAATCAAATCCTGACAGTTTCCAGATAAACTCCACACTTGCACACATATGGGTTAAAAACGATTGTAAGAGTTGATTAATAATATGTATTAAAATAATGTACCAATCCAGCGTGGACTACCTTAAGTGCATTATTATTTAACTTTGCCCGAACACTGTAAAGTAGATAGTGTAAGCTGGTGAGACACACAGACACACAGACAGACACAGACACAGATACACACACACACACACACACACACACACACACACACACACACGTGTTTGTATGTTTTGTTTCATGTTAAGCCTAGGGTGTTTGAAGAGCAGTCTTTTCCTTGTGTGTCTCAGATTCTTTTGAAACCCCAACGTAAACTAGTATTATATTTGTTAATGATGATCTTAATGATTTCTATATTACTATAGACATAAAATAATTGACACTTGTATAAATGCTGCAAGTGTGCATTTCATTATGGAGTATATAGGGGCAATGAGGATTACCCACAATGCTCTCTTTTCATCAACACTTGGCACAACTAACACCATTGAAAATTTCTGGAACTCCACAGTTGCAAGGTTTTGCAAGCATAGTTTCTTGATAACATACTTTTACACTGTCTCAGAAACCACCATCAAGAACAATAGAAGAGTATATTATCTAATCGCAGCTCTCCGTGTAATTCAGAAATGCTCGGAGAGAATGAGGGTGTAGGTCAGTCAGTAGAGGGCTTACCCAGCATGTACAAAGCTCTGATACCCAGCAGCCCAGGAACAGAGTCTAGGAGCACATCCCTGGAATTCCAGCACCCAGGGAAGTGGAGGCAAGAAGATCAAAAGTTCAAGGGCATCTTCAGCTACATAGTGAGTTCAAGGCTAGCTGGGGATATATGAGATTCTACCTCCACAACCAAATCAAAACAAACCCCAGACCATTTGAAATTTTAAAATTAGCAACTTTAAAAATTCTCATTTCTGGTTACAATTTCTTTTTTTTTCTCCCTCTCTCTTTCTTTTTAGATAAATTTATTTATTTACTTATTTATTTATTTAATATACAGGGTGCATTTTCCCCTCCATTTTCTCCTCCCAGCCCCTCTCTCCTACCTTTTTTCTGTACCCCTTCCCCAATCCATTTCTCTTGTTCTATTCAGAAAAGGGCAGACTTCCCATGTATACCAACAAAACATGGTATATCAAGTTGTAGTAAGACTAAGCACCTCTCCTTGTATTAAGGCTGGGCAAGGCAACCCATGATGAGGAATAGGGTCACGAAAGCCAGTAAATGAATCAGAGACAGCTGTGACAATTTCCTTTTCTTAATGATTTAAAAAAAAAAGAATCTCAGGTGGGCATTTGTGGCACACTCCTTTAATCCTTGCACTAGGAAGGCAAAGGTAGGTGGATTGATGAGTTCAAGGCCAGCCTGGTCTACTGAGTGAGTTCTATCTAAGACAGTCAAGGCTACATAGAGAAACCCTGTCTCAAAAAGCAAAAGCAAATAAACAAAACAAACAAACAAAAAAAGAAAATCAAAACCAAAACAACCCCTCAAACAAAGAAACAGGTTTTGCACAGTATTTCCTTAAACAAGAGATTGGTAAGCCACAGAGAAGTAAATATAATGTCTAAACTATACGTAGGTATCGTAATCAAGTATATGTGCGTTGTGTGACAGACAGACTTTTCGTGGGGAGATGAAATATACATTTACTCACCCCAGAAACAAAAGACCAAAGTATTGAAGGCTTCAATGTCCAAATCCACAAAACAAAGATTTGCTTTTTACTAAAGTTACTGACAGAAGCATGCGAGAGGGGTTACCCACGAGGAGCAGGAAGGACACAAAAGCCTCTCAGCCTCCACATGGGAACACTTCCCAAACCTGGAACCCTGGAGCAGTCCGCATAGTCTGCCAGCTCCACAGTAAAAACCTCCTTTTTCCACACTGTGGCTAGTCAGTCTCCAACCCCAGCAACTTCATACTCCCCTTTCTGCTGTTGGAAATGGACAACTTCCGTGTTTTCCCTAGATATGTGACCTTTTGCTTACCTCCTGTTGGTTAGCTGAAGCTCATGAACCTCCTCCTCCTTCCCGCCACAAATATTTCCCATTTGCGGGGAATGTTGCAATTCAGAGGAACATACCATGCAATGCACATGGCATACACACTAATAGAGAAGTGGGAAGGGGACCACAAGCCAAGGCATGCAGACAGGTTCTATAAGCTGGCAGAAAAGGCAAGGGACTTTTTTTTTTTTTTTTTTTTTTTTTTTTTTGCAGTTTCTCTGTAGATCTAATTTGCATTTGTGATTCCCAGAACCTTAAGAGAATAGATTTGTTTTACTTACAGACTACTAAATTTATGCTAATTTGCAGCAACAGCAATAGGAAAAAAGGTTGTTGAGATACTAAATTAGGCACAATAGTCGAGTCATGGTTTCTTGAATCCTTTCTCTAAATTTGTATATTGTGATTAAAACATGGCTATGATTTCAACATGTGTATTTTCTTCAGCATAATATTGTAGAAGCAAGAATGCATCGTAGAATCACATCTCACTGGTCGGGTGGTAAGGGTGCTACATGGTGCTATCCACTCCTTTGAGAACCTGAGACACAGAATTGAGTGTCCTCTGCTGGGAGGAACGTGTCATAGAACCTGATGTGGTGGCACATGCCTGTGATTCTGGCATTGTGGGGGCAGAAACAAGGGGATGGACGGTTGTGAGTTTGATAGCCTAGTCTCCTTAGTGAGTTCTAGGCCAGAGCTACCTAACAAGACTCTGTCAAAAAGCAATTCACATTATATATTAGCTTTGCTTACTTTCCTTTTAAAATTTATTTTTATTTAATTAGCATTTTTTTAATTTATTTTACATATCGACCACAGTTTCCCCTCCTTCCTCTCCTCCCGTTTCTCCTCCCCGACTCCCATCCACCCCACTTTCCATCCACTCCTCCACCATCTCCATTCAGAAAGGGGTAGGCCTCCCATGGGCTTGAACAAAGCATGGCACATCAAGTTGAGGCAGGACCAAGCTCCTCCCCTTGCGTCAAGGTTGGGTGAGGTAATCCAGCATGGGGAACAGGTTCCCAAAAGCCAGCTAAGTGCCAGGGTCAGGTCCTGATCTCACTGCTAGAAGCCTTACCAACAGACCAAGCTCGACAACTGTTACACACGTGTGGAGGGTACACACATGCAAAGGGTCTAGGTCAGTCCCATGCAAGCTCTCTAACTGTTGGTCTAGAGTTCCATGTGCTCCCATGAGCTCAGGTCAGCTGTCTCTGTGGCTTGTACAATCCTTCCTCCCTCACTTCAGCTGTGCTCCCTGAGCTCAGCCCAGTGCTTGGCTGTGGATCTCTGCATCTGCTTCCATCAGTTACTGGATAAAGGCTCTCTGATGACAGTTAGGGTAGTCTGATTACAGTAGATGGCCAGTTCAGGCACCCTCTCCACTACTGCTAGGAGTCTTACCTGGGGTCATCCTTGTGGATTTCTGGGGGTTTCCCTGGCACCAGGTTTCTCCCTAAACCCAAAATGGTCCCCACTATCAAGATGTGTCTTTCTTTAAACTCCCCCTCCAGCCTATCTCCAATGTACCTCCTGAGCCTAGCCTGCCCAACATGCTCCCCATCTCCTCCACCTCGGCCCCAGTTTACCCAGGAGATCTCTTCTCTTTCTCCTTCCCAGGGAAATCCATGCATCCTTCTTTGGGCCCACTTTATTATCTAGCCTCTCTGGGGCTATGGATTGTAGGTTGGTTATCCTGTACTTTACTCCTAATATCCACTTATGAATGAGTACATACCATGTTTGTCTTTCTGGGTCTGGGTTACCTCACTAGGATGATTTTTTTTCCTAGTTCCACCCATTTGCCTGCAGATTCCATGATGCCATTTTTTTAACCATTGAGTAATATTCCATTGTGTAAATGTACCACATTTTCCTTATCCATTCTTCATTTGAGGGGCATCTAGATTTTTTCCAGGTTTTGGCTATTATGAATAATGCCACTATGAACATAGTTGAGCAAGTGTCCTTGTATGATTGAGCATCCTTTGGGCATATGTCCACGATTGGTATAGCTAGGTCTTGAGGTAGATTGATTCCCATTTTTCTGAGAAACCAGCATATTAATTTCCAAAGTGACTCTACAAGTTTACACCCCCACCAGCAGTGGAGGAGTGTTCCCCTTACTCCACATCCTCTCCAACATAAGCTGTCCTTTGTGTTTCTGATCTTAGCCATTCTGACAGGTGTAAGATGGTATTCCAGAGTCATTTTAATTTGCATTTCCCTGATGACTAAGGATGTCGAACAATTCTTTAAGTGTATTTTGGACATTTGAGATTCTTCTGTTGAGAATTAGCTTTACTTTCATAACAGTTAAAATTTTATACCATTGGTTCAGGGTTATTACCTCCTCCTCTTGTGTGTGTGTGTGTGTGTGTGTGTGTGTGTGTGTGTGTGTAGACCTCCCAGATAGAGACATCCATCTCTGCTGTCTGAAGACCATGTATCCTGTGCATTTGCCTCAGGCAGTGACTCACACTTCCAGTCCCCAAAGCCTGAGGACCTTGAGTCCTGTCCATGTCCTCCAGATAACACTGTCCACTCCCACTGTAACCCTATACACCTGTGCCCCTGGCACCTAAGTAACACCTGTAGAGACCTGTGAGTCTTCCACAGACTTCTGGGGATCTGCAACAAGAGATTAATCCTACAGGAGGTTTGCTTAGCTGAGACCACTTCTAATACCCCACTCCCACATCAATACTGGTTTTCCCCCTTACTGAACCTCCAAGTATCGTTCAGCTGATTCATAATCTAACATGTTGGAATAGTAGCAAATAAAGACCCAAATGACCTGGCAACTAAAGTCTGACAGATATCCATACAAGAAACATTACTAACAACCTAACTCCAAATGCTTAAGTCCCATTGCAAAAACACAAACAATATAAATGACACAGACAATAGGTCACCACCTGTTCTGGATGTCAACTTGACACAACCTATAGATGTCTGAAGAGGAGGGAACTTCAGTTAAGAAAATGCCTCCATAAGATCTGGCTGTAGGGCATTTTCTTAATTAGTGATTGGTGGGGGAGGGCCCAGCCCATTGTAGGTGGTGCCATCCCTGAGCTAGTGGTCTTGGGTTCTATAACAAAACAGTCTGAGCAAGCCATGATGAGCAAGTCAGTAAGCAGCACCCCTACATGGCCTCTACTTCAGCTCTGTCTCTAGGTTCCTGCTCTGTTTGTGTTCCTGTCCTGACTTCCTTCAGTGATTGAGCAATAGTATGGAAGGAAGTATCTTAGTTAGGGTTTCTATTGCTGTGAAGAGACACCATGACCACAGCAACTCTCAAAAGGCAAAACATTTAATTGGCATGGCTTACATTTTCAGAGGTTTAGTCAAATATCATCATGGTGCAATATGGGGGCATGCAGGCTGACACAGTGCTGGGGAAATAGCTGAGAGTCTTATGTCTTGACTCGTAGACAACAGGAAGTGATCTGAGACACTGGGAGGTATCTTGAGCATATAGGAGACCTCAAAGCCCACCTCCACAGTGACACACTTCCTCCAACAAGACCACACCTACTCCAACAAGGCCACATCTCCTAATAGAGCCATTCCCTTTTGGGGGCCATTTTTTTTTTTTAAAATTGCCACAGGAAGTGTAAGCAAAATTAACCCTTTCCTCCCCAACTAGCCTTTTCATCATGGTGTTTCATCAAAGCAACAGAAACCCTAACTAAGACACCCTCCCAAACTCACTACTCTCTTAGTAATATTCCCTAGAAATTTATATGATGTACAAGACAATGGTTTCAGAAAAGCAATTACAAATATGTTCCAGGGGCTCAAAGACAATATGAATAAATGCCAGAACGAGCACCACAAAACACAGCTGGTTCAATGAAATAAAGGAAACAATCCTAGATATGAAAATAGAACTTAACAGAGAATTTCTGAAGAAAAGCCAAATTGGATTTAACTTTAAGTGAGAAATTAAGTGAATCAATGGAAATGCTCAGTGGGAAGCCTCACCAGTAGAATGGATCAAGTGGAGAGGAGAATACCAAGGCTGATAAGAAGGTAGAGGAAATGGATCACTCATTCACAGAAAATGTTAAATATTAAAATACCTGTGATTGGAATATGCAGGAACTTTGGAACATTATAAAAGGCAAAATTCAGAAATAGCAGGCACAGGAGAAGAATAAACTCAAATCAGACGCACAGAATATATTTTCGACAAAACCATAGAAGAAAACTTCCCTAATCTAAAGATAAAGTTGCCTAGGGAGGTACAAAAGGCACTCAGAGCACCAAATAGACAGGACCAAAAGAAGCATCCACATCATGTACTAGTTAAAACACTAGCCGGGCGGTGGTGGCACACGCCTTTAATCCCAGCACTCGGGAGGCAGAGCCAGGTGGATCTCTGTGAGTTTGAGGCCAGCCTGGTCTCCAAAGCGAGTTCCAGGAAAGGCGCAAAGCTACACAGAGAAACCCTGTCTCGAAAAACCAAAAAAAAAAAAAAAAACACTAACACTTTGTTTACAGAACAAAGAAAAGCTAGTTAAAGCTACGTGAGAGTAAAACCAAGTCACACAATAGAGGAAGGCCTGTAAGAGCAACAGCTGATTTGTCAATGGAGATGTTCAAAGCCAGTGGGACTTGAAATAATGTTCTTTTTGTACTGAAAGACCACAGATGCTAGCCAAGACTGCTGTAACAAAAACAAAACAAAACAAAACAAATCCAGTCATAGCAGAAGGAAAAGAGAAAATTTTGCACGGCGGAAGTATACTAAGGGAATTTAAGGCTCCTAAATTGGCTCTACAGAGGATAGTGGAAGAAACTCTGAAGGGAAGGCACAAGGAATAGACAGTTCCGTGATGGTTTATCAAAAGAGGACTAAGAAAGCATCACAAAACAACTGGCAGGAAACAATACACATCTTTCAATAAGAACTCTGAATAATAAAGATCTCAATTCCCCAGTAAAGAGACACAGGCTAACACAGGATTAGAACCAGGATGCCCTTTTTGTTCTTTCCTCATAGATGATAGACACCACCTCAGTGGAAAAGGATAGAGAGAGGAACTACAAGCAACTGGAACTAAGAAGCAAGCAGGCATGGCTATTCTAATTTCTGACAAAATAGATGTCACACCGAAACCAGCCAGAAAGGTCAGCTTTAAATTGATAAAGTATTTTTAAAGACACTCTTCTGTCTTTGTGTTTCCTTACGTCATTGATAGCAAGAGAATGACAGTCTGGTACGGGATTCTAAATGAATTACTTCACCAACGTCTCTCTAGTCTTCTTTGAGTAGTTCTTGATGTTTAGCACTACAGACCAGTTATATTGTGAAAGAGAATTTAGGTTGGTTCTGATGTTTCCTCACATTAAAATACAGTCTTTGCAGACATCGGTGTCCCCTGTGGTGGCTTGTGGTCAGACATGGTCGGCCTCCATGGGTACGATCTCCATGCGTTCGGCCTCCGTGGTCGGTCTCCACAAGCTCTTGAGCGCTGTCCCCTGTCCCCTTCGAGCTGTCAGTAGAAAAGCTCCAGAGCCAGCAGAAAACTTTTATGCTCTGAGTACCGGAGAGAAAGGATTTTGTTATAAGGGTTTCTCCTTTCATAGAGTTATTCTAGGATTCACGGGCCAGGGTGGCGATGTCACATGTTATAATATCGATCATGGCAAATCCCTAGATGGGGAGAAATTTGATAGACTTTCACCTTCAAGCATGTCCTCATGCATTGTCCATGGCAAACGCTGGACCAAGCACACTGGCTCCCGGTTTTTCACCTGGAGTGAGAGGCTGGATGCAAGTGTGCAGGCTCTGGGGTGAAAGAAGGCCGGAGCGTCATGGAAGCCATCCAGTGCTTTAGGTCCAGGAACTGCAAGACCAATGAGAAAATTATCGTTGTCAACAGTGGATAACGGTGAAGCATTTGACTGCACCTTAACCACAGCACCGCCCCTTCCATAGTCAGAAGGCACCCCCACTACATCTGCTCACAGTGTCCCCTAACCTTTGGGGACACCGTGATAAACTTTGCAGCTCCCTGGGCTCTGCATTTTCCTTATCTCCCCAAGTTTAGCTGGATGACAATGAAGTTCAGGATTATTAGTAAAGACTAACTAAGGGGCTGAGGAGATGGCTCCGTGGAAGAGTGCCTACGGCACAAACTTGAGGAGTAGAGTTGAGATCGCTGGAAGCATGTAGAACCCAGATACTGTAGGTGTTGCTACTTTCAATAGGAACAGGGCACCAATGGTGAGATGGCAGGCAGAGACGGATAGGCGCTCACAGGCCGGCTAGACTGACTGCGACTCAAGCCAGAGACCCTCCCTCCCACAAGGCAGAAGGCAAAGAGCCTTAGCTGAGCTTACCCTCTGATCTCCACATGCATGCTGTGGCACTTGCACGTATGCCAATACACATATTATATACACCAATTTTAAAAACTAAGTAAGAAAAGTAAACGCAAGTCATTTTTTTTTTTTTTTTGAGGAAGGGATCGGAAAACGAGAGCTGCTTTTTCTCATTGTGACACCTCACACAATTATTAGGAACCGCCTCTCACAGTTCTCTTATTACTGGTGTTAACTGACTCAATTACAAGATTAATCTGCTCTAGTTACTATCACACCCCCATATATATATATATAATGTGGGAACAAGCTTTATGCTCATTTGTATGTTATTTTTCTCATCATAATTTCTCAATAATGCATTTTCAAACTGTACAAACAAAATGTCTGTGGTGAGAAGGAATGGGAGCTGGCGAGGATGCCAGCCTGCTTTCCATAGCCTGTGTAAATACAGAGCCTCACGCTGGTGGTTGTGGTTCTTGGGCAGGTATTTTATGAAATGAAGTGCCTCTGGTGTATTGATGGGGAGAGTAAAACAGTGCTGGGATAAGGCTAATCATTACCTCTCTTCTCTAAATTGCATTTTGTAGCTCTTAAAAGAAACACTGTGAAAATAGATTATACGTTATCATCAGCCCCAGGAGCCCACATGAAACCATGACCTAGGACCAGTTACTCTGTGTTCAGCTGGAATTTAGAAAATCCCCTCGGTGGCTACTAACAACTATTTTGCCTCTCTTCCTATTCCTTTCTCACCCACGCCAAGGATAAATATACTCTTAAGAAAAAAAGTTGAATCAACTTACTAACAGTGAGTTAAGACAGGCAGACCATCCTCCAACCTTCTTTTGCTTATTTGGATTTTGGGGGGGCACAGAACCCTAGGTCAGTTTGACCAAGGAAGCCAAGCTTCACTGAACATTCTCACAACTCAGGGTTCTCAGCAGGTGTTAAGTTCAGAGATGTGGGAAGAGCCTTCCAGTTGTACCACACCGTCATCTGGCTGCTGTGTGTGGGACAGAGCTCTCCACCTGGTGTCTCAAGGACACAGTGGCCCTAGGGTTTTTTTTTTAATAATTCTATCTCTTTTGTATCATAAACAAAATATAGTCATCAAAATTTACATCTACCTTCATGAGTTATATGCATGTAATTCTTAAAGTCAACAGTTTAAGGAAGATTCAGAGTAGGGAGGGTGTTGACATTGGCGCAATAAGCATAGATAAAAACAGTAGACTCAAAGGCTTTACCGTGAAAAAGGAGAAGAGGTAGAAAGACCGTATGTACTCTGCAAAGGGAAGAACAGAGGAAAACACCGTGTTGGCTCTTGGAAATAGAAACCATTCCTTCACAGATTTGCTCTGGGTCTGCATTTCTCCCATCATTGTCCTGGACCTGAAAAATCACATTGTCTGATTCTGGGAAGCTAAGATGACCCAAAGCCATCAGGATTAAATATAGCCAAGTTTAGTCATTCCCTGCTGGCCCCTAAGCCCTTGCTTTAATAAAGCCTGCCCTGCTCTGAATGCTGGGTCTCATTTATAGGTAAAATAAAAACAAACTTTGATGACGACTTCTGCAGCTGCGAAGAAAAGAATTATGATTTCCTTCCTCTTTTGGCTCTCTTGGGTTCTCAGGAGGTGCGGTAGGAAAATCAGCACCAGATGGCTCTCAAGGAGATGATGCTCAGTTTTAAATTTATGGGCCATTTCTGGAAGGCACTCTGAAGGTGGCCCAAGTCTCAAGTCACTTTTAGAACAGATGCACCAGGGAATGCTTCCCCCTCTGGTTTACAAAGCAGGTCTCATGGTTCACCAGTTGTCTGGTGCTGTTTGATTGTAGTATGGTGAGAGTGTGACCTAAATTGCCACAGTGGGGACCCACCTTGGCTCTGCACCTGCGTGAACATTGCCCAGCTAATTCAGAAATATTCTCCTCATATGAGTTAGTGGCAATGGAGAACAGCATCTGTGTGTGGCCTTTGTGTAACATAGTCTATCTGCAGAGCAGTAAGCAATAGTCACACAGACCAACGTTTTCTACACCTAGGGCAGGGTTGTATTTTCAAATGGAGAGAACAAGGGTGAGGGAATTCTAGGAGCGAGAAGAGAATTATGGTTTGGATATTGAACAGTTTCCTCATTGTGAAGTATGGGGTGGGGGGGGGGAGGTGTGAGGATGTAATTTGACTACATTTTTAAACATGGGACCTCGGGGAACTGATGAGGGTTAGTTAGATAAGGCCATCCAGGAGAAGCTGACTTCATGACAGTGATGTTGGAGGGCTATGAACTGCATTGCTAAAGCTAATGCTGTACAAAGTAATGTTGCCTTAAGAATACTGTTCCAGAAAGTTCTCTGTTACGTAAGTACTTAGAGCAGGAAGGCTTTATGGCTCCCTCATGAGTGGCCATGGCTCTCTGTTGTCATGAGAATTCACTCTACACTTCCTGAAGTGTCTTCAGTTTCTAAACCAGTGGTCAAGAAAAAGGAGTTCATGCCTATACTCCCATCACTTGGGAAGTAGAGGCAGGAGGATCATAAATCCAAGGTCGTCCTTGGCTTTAGAGCAAGTTTGAAGCCTGTCTAGGCTATGTGAAACCATATCTGAAAATACTAGACTTTGTAAAGGCAAAGGGACCTCACATTTCTCTGTTCTCTGCCGTATTCACCGCAGTACAGTGTACCTGGGGGCTGGAGAGATTGCACAGCTGTGAAGAGAAAATGCTGTTCTTGCACAACCACCTGCAACTCTAGCTCCAGGGTACCTGAGACCCCCTTTGGTCTCCTCCAGTGCTATATTCACATACACAAATCCACATGTGGGCATGCCTGCATTTGTATATGTGTGTGTGTGTGTGTGTGTGTGTGTGTGTGTGTGTGTGCGCATATACACACATGCACACCTTAAAAACTAATTTTTTAAAAACAGTGCCCATGGAATACAGATAATGTTTCTTCTGTTCTTGTTGGAAATAACTGAGAATCATCTCTTTATTCGAACTTAGGAGGAGTGATTTGTGGCTGTCATTATTTATAGGGTTTTCTAATCGTAACAAATATTTTAGAGAGTGAAAAAATGATTATAGTACACTTTGAGCACTTAAAATCCTACTTTTGGCTAGGCAATGATGGCATACACCTTTAATCCCAGTACTTGGGAGGCAGAGGCAGACAGATCTCTGTGTGTTTGGGGCAGCCTGTTCTACAGAATTCCAGCACAGTCAGGGCTACACGATGAAACCCTGTTTCAAAAAAAAAAAACAACAAAAAAACAAAAACCAACCAACCAACAACAACAAAAAAAACCAAACTCCTACTTTTGGGAAAGATACTTACTAGCTATATGCATAGCCCAATTAATTACCCCTATCTCTTCAAATCTTCCCATCTCTCTTTAAATGTCCCTTTCTTGTCCACCTAGACATGCTTCTTCCTCTTCCCGTACAGGCCTACCCCCCATTCACTCTACTGAGCATTGAACTCAGGTCCTCAGGCAGCATCTCATACATGCTTACTAGACAAGCACTCCACTGAGCTGAACCCCAGATACCCCCCTATACTCACTGCACTCCTCATCTCTTTCTCTTTCTTGAGAGAGCGTCTTACCATGGAGCCGAGGTGGATTTTGAACTCACTATCCTCCTACCTTCCCCCTCCCCGATTACTGCAATTATCACATGTGTCGCTGTCCCTGGCCTCTGATCTCACCTCGGTTCTTTTTAATTCACTTTTTCATTGCGTGTGTGGTGAGTTGAGTTATGTGTGTCCTCTCCAAACAATTTGTTGAAATCCTCATGTCCAGCAGCTCAGGCTGTGAATTTGTAAACAAGGTACTCGTGGTGGAGATCTCGATTTGATGATCAGATGGGGTCTTAGTCCAACGTAACTGGTATCCTATACAAAAGGAAAACGTGTGGACACAGCGAGCCATGCACAGATGGATGGACACATGGAGAGACAGAGCATCATGGGAGGCTAGAGGACTGGAGTGATGTCTCTCAAGTTAAGCAGCCCTGGCCACTGCCAGCAAAACACTAGGCAGCAGAGAAAGGCAGGAATGCTTGTTCAGATCGATCTGGCCTGGCCAAGCCCCTCTTGGTAATTCTAGCCCTCACATTTTGGTTATTTTAAGTTACTCCATTGTGGCACTTCACTTTGGCTGTCTTGGGATCTGTCACCTGATATAGAATAATTAGGCTTTTAGCTTGTTTACTTGTGTTATTTCTGTCTGGCATTGTAGATTCTAAGCTTTTCAAGGGAAGGGACATGAAATACTGTGTTCTCTTTTGCACCTCAGTACTCAGAACAGTGCATGCCACTCAATGAATATTTGTCAAAAGGATGCAGAGGTAAATATTTTATTTTTCCATTGAAAAAACAATGTGTCCCCTTTTGGAAGAAAACTAACAGTCTAGCTATCAGTGAGTTGGGACACAATTTTAGTAATATAAGAATATATTTTTACTTTATAAATTTTACTTTGTAATCTATTATGGTTCCTTAAAAAATATTTTATAATTGAAACTGCTTGGTGGGAAGAGTCTTATGCACCTTTGACCACATCCTGAAGGTATTGTTGCCAGGGGAGGATCCACACGGTCTAGAGGCTCCACTGAGTAGGTCTAGAGGCTCCACTGAGTACTGAGGGCCAAGTCATTGTATGCAGAGTGTATTATTGTGTGTAGTTGTGTGTGTGTGTTTGTGTGTCTGTGGGTGTTTATGGTCTGGTGTGTGTATGTGTGGTATATGTATAGTGTATGTATGGCATGTGTATAGTGTGTGTGTATGTCTGGTGTGTGTATAGTGTGTGTGGTATACAAGCTGTGCATATGTGTGTGTATGTGGGGTGTGTGTGTGTGTGTGTGTATGTGTGTTGAAAAATTGCTGCCCATTTCGTGGCTGTTACGGAGCACCGAAAGGCAGCCTTTTTGCAGCTTGCTCTGTCTGTCACCTTTGTGACTGACCTCTGGTGTCCTAAAGCTGCACCCATGCACCTCTGCAACGGGAAATAACAGCCTCCAGGGCCACAGAGACTTCGCCTTTTATTTCTTCAGAGACCTCTTAGGTGTGGAGACTCACCTGTGAGAACTGCATAGGAGCACACATCTGTGTTAGTTTTCAGGGTAACAGAGAACAGAGTGGGCTGCTGCATTCAAAGGAGAAACAGTTTGTGTCTCCGGAGGGACCCTCTGCCAGTGACTACAAAATATGGTAGCTGGGGTGATGCTGTGGCTGGTTGCTTTATTTTTGTTTTAAACACCATCTCATTTTCCCTCAAACCCCAACCTTGAAGCACCCCCCTTTGCCTGTGGGTTTTGGATGCTGGGAATCAGCAAGCAGCCTTCACTTTTAGCCACTGAGCCGCCTCTCCAACCTCCACCTGTTCGTTTATACCAGGGTGTGTTGTGAAGAAAATCATCCCTAGGGCTCCTGAGTACGCAAACATATCCACCAGCGAATTAATGAGTTCATTTCTTAATGAATTGAATGATTATTTTAGGTTTTAAAAAATCCTGTACCATTGATTGTATGAATTCTGCACCCCATCTAATTCCATAGCCTCATCTGTCCAACCTACCCGAGGGAAGGGATTCTGTGTCTTCCTTTCGGAGTTAGACGAACAATCTAACATGACTCATTCAGAACATTTTAAAGATTAACAATTCTAATGGAGTCCCTCTGATAAGGCACAAGCATGCTATCCTAAGATAGAAAGAATATAATCAAAGAATGTGCTCACACACAGGTAGCGTTTCTGATAAGTGAGTGTTGGAAAGTCCCACACTTGGTGAATCATTAGCTCAAGGCGACGGTGACGGCTATAGCGGCCGTGCAGATGCTGCCACCTTCTGTTTACTTGTGGTATAGCTCCCTTACGTAACAAATACTCTCTCACAAACTGTATTTCTTTTACCAGAAAGAACATCTTCGCCTCAATCTGTTTATTAAAAATAATTTACATTTTTTAGTAACTTACTTTTAGGTACTATAACTACCTATTCTATAAGAGATTTTATATATATATATATACACAATCTTTTAGAGAATATATATATATATATTCTCTCTCTCTCTCTCTCTCTCTCTCTCTCTATATATATATATATATATATATATACACACACACACACACACACACACACAATTTGGGAGATCCTGACATAAAGTCCTAATTTTCCCGAGATCTCCTTTAGTATATTAAAACAAATAAACAAACAAAACCAGCTTTAGATTTGAACAGGCTACAGTTTATATAACTGAAATCTCATTGAAAAATATATCATTTTCCAACTGAATTTGAAGCAATCAAGTTTACTGGGTTACCACTCAGTTTCATTCTGTGGAAAATGATTTTCTTTCTTTCTTTTTTGCTTAGTCTATCGTAAGTTATGTAGGCTATAAGAGCAGAAATATTTATCTCTGTTCTGTAGGATGAGGACAACCAGACAGAAGTGGTGTAGGATTTGGGACCCGTGAGTTACTCATGGCTACCTCGTTGGTAGAGGGACCAGGGATCTCTGATCCTTATCTTGTTCTTTCGATTGACACACTCAGGATCCAGTCACCTTCCGAAGGTAAAATGCATCATAATCTGGAGGTTAGGATTTGAATGCAGGATTCATGGAGTGTGCATCATAATCTGGAGGTTAGGATTTGAATGCAGGATTCATGGAGTGTGCATCATAATCTGGAGGTTAGGATTTGAATGCAGGATTCACGGAGCATACATCATAATCTGGAGGTTAGGATTTGAATGCAGGATTCACGGAGGGTGCATCATAATCTGGAGGTTAGGATTTGAATGCAGGATTCATGGAGTATGCATCATAATCTGGAGGTTAGGATTTGAATGCAGGATTCACTGTTAGGCTGTGGCACTGTGAGCACACTGGCTGGCAGTGACTGAGTGGTCAATTCTTTTTTATTAGGCTGAAAACCAATCTCCTTTCTTGCTAATTAGTTTTCTGAATTGTGCGTGATGATTCCGCAGTATACGTCGAGCACAGTTTTCAGTGTGTCATCCATTAAATACAGAAAGAAAGTAAATGTCAAGAAACTTTCAGCTTTATCTCAGGTTGCTTTGGCTTACAGACGGATGGTTGTGGCTGGATCAGTGCTGGAGTTAAGTAAAATATATCAAATACTTTATAGTCTGCAATGCTTTGAATGTCTTAGTAGATTTGGTCTTGCTAACAAGCTTGTAAGGTAATTAGTGAAGTAATTGTTTTCATATTACAGATACGGGAAGTTGGACACAAAGAAATTGAAGTACTTGTGTTGATGCATAAATGTCCCTCATCTAGCAAAAATAACCTCGTGCATTTGATTCTCTTGTTTGTTTGTTTCTTTTTGGTTGTTTTTGAGACAAGGTTTCTCTGTGTAACAGCCCTGGCTGTTCTGAGACTCACTTTGTAGCCCAGGCTGGCCTCTAACCCACAGAGATCTGCTCTGCCTCCCGAACGCTAGGATAAAGTCATGCGCCACCCACGGCCAGGTGCACTTAGTTCTCTTAACTCCAAAGTTATGAGTTAGCTTAAGTTGTGTATCAGGTACTCAATCTTTTTCTACTTTCCCTTTGTGAACGAGTTTGGAAGTGCATCGTTCCACTGAGTCGCCTCCATGTTAGTTAGCATCGTGACGTCCTGAGCACAGAATATAACCACATCACCCTCAGACATCTGTGGAAGCACAGATGGACATAATCTCAAGTGTGACTGAAGTCCTTCACTGGCTTTTGGCCTCTGCAGCTCAAATTTCAGAGGCCACTTTCCCTGAGCCTGTGACAAAGTCACCTGAGGTGTGGCTTGCCTTTCACCCTTTGGCTCTCTCTGACTTCTGCTGCTGTGTATCTCCAGACAGTCAGGGACTCATGATTAGGGCAGGCTCTTCTGCGTAAGTTTTCTGCCTTTACAGATCTGAGACCTTAAGCGCATCACAAAGCTCATAGGAAAATTTCAATTAGTGTGTGATTGAATAACCAATAGATTGTATAGGGTTGGTGAGACTTATTCAGCAGGTTAAAAAAGCCCCTGCTGAGAAGCAAAGCCCGACAAACTGAGGTCAGGCCTAGAACCTACCCCACAAATAAGAAGAGGTCGTCGGACATCCATACACCCACCATGGCACGTACACGACGCCCTAACACATTTATAAAAAGAAGAAAGTTGTCTGCAGCCTGGAAATCTAGAAGCCCTTGCAGAATTTTGCTGACCACGTGTCTCATCTGAAGTTGCAAGCATTCTGTAATTTGGCCCCATTCTCCAGTTTGCCTTAACACTCCCCTTTCACATTCCAGTCGGGCACCTCAAGAAATAGTTCCAAAGCACGGTTCTGGCTAAGTTAAATATCTCCCCTACTTCAGTAACAATCCACGGGTTGAAGGCTTGCCTGGCAGGTAAACAAGGTCCTGGGAATGGCCTGAACCACGCCTTGCCTTTCTTAATGCACTGTTGAGTGTTTCCCCGTGTTTGCTCAGCACAGGGAGGCTCAAGCTTTGGCTGCTCTTGCCTGGCATTATCTCCAGAAGAACAAACAGCATTTGTTTCAAAAGGCCACATACCAATGCAAACCACGATTCCAAAGGGCTTTGCATTAACCTCTACCCTTTAAAAGCCTTTTCTTTCTTTCTTTCTTTCTTTCTTTCTTTCTTTCTTTCTTTCTTTCTTTCTTTCTTTCTTTCTTTCTTTCTTTCTTTCTTTCTTTCTTTCTTTCTTTCTTCTTTCTTCCTTCCTTCCTTCCTTCCTTCCTTCCTTCCTTCCTTCCTTCCTTTCTTTCTTCTTTCTTTCTTTCTTTCTTTCTTAATCTATGCTTCTACTGTAGTTAGTACTCAAAGAAGCTTCACTGCTCCATCCAAAGGGTTTATTTCTCTAGGTTGAATTGCATGATTTATCTCTGTCTCTCTACAAGCCTGGTGGTGCCTTATAGAGATGACATGTTCTAGATTGTTTTATTAACTAAAAATAATAACAATAACAAAAATCAGAATGTTATATAAGCCAGGAGTTTATGGACATCCCCTCAACATTTGCATCTGGCTGACAGTCTTTGTTCTTCTTATGTGGCCACTGTTTTTCCAGCTTATTATTCTCTTGAATCTTTCAGTTTGATTAAATTCCTTAGCTCTTGCCTAATACTGAGTGACCGAGTCATTTATTATCCTCTATTATGAGTAAATGGTTGTGTTTGATTTTTGGTAGCTGAAGAAAAGGTTCCCGCTTCAGTTTTTGGAGGTGTCAAGGACTAGAGGCTTAGTCCGACATCTTATTTTTCATTCCCATAGCTAACATTTTTCTAATACTAGGAATAGCTCTGCACAAGTCATTCCTGACTAATGGACTGCGCTGTGTGAGTCACATATGACTCGACAAGTATTTCAGATTCTTAATGAGTTACCATTTATTGAAGAGGCTTCCCAAACACTGTTAGTCATGCAGCTCGCACATTTTCAGCTAGTGACTAATTGAACATAAGAGCACACATTTACTTAGTAACTTTCCACATTTTCAAAGGACTTTAGCATCAATTATCGCATTTACTTGAATGAATCACGTGTCATCAACTGAAAAACATCCCCTTATCTAGAGACCTTCCTAGACTCATATCCCATTGGAAAAATCCCCCCAGGGGGGAAAAAGTGAATGAATGAATGAAGGAGGGCATGAGCCATGGGGTGATGGAGTAGAAATGAAATAAAGCAGAAAACGATGACTTTAAGATTTATTTTTATTTAGTGTGTGTAGGGGTGGGGTGGGGAGGTGTGGGGGGGGTGGGGTGGGGAGGTGGATGTGCAGGTGGATGTGCCAAGGCTCTCATGTAGAGGTCAGAGGGCAACTTTTCAGGAGTTGATTCTCGCCCGTTCCACCTTGTTTTTGAAGCAGGGTCACACTTGCTACTGCTTCTGGCCACTTTTCCTGTTTCTACCTCCCATTTTCCCACCTGAGTGAAAGGGCTGGGACTAGAGGCAGGAAGCACAGCGTTGGGCTGTTTTACCTCAGTTCTGGGAATCAAATCAAGGTTGCCGGGGGTTGTGTGGCCGGTACTTTTATCTACTGAGCCACCTCACTAACTCTAGAAATGACTTGAAAATTGTGTATCTGATCAGCAAATAAAACCATTCAGCTTAACTAAGGAACACAGACAACTCAAGTAAGTAGAGAACAATACCGTTACAATGCCACTACGAATGGTAAAGAAGTCAGTTTCCCCCAAGGTAGCCTACAAGTTGATGCAAATTCAAAACTACAACATTGTTTTATTGCTTGTTTTAAAGATACTGGCTTCAAAATTCCTGTCCAGAGGAGTTTTGAAAAGGGACTACGAAAGCAGATTTTTTTTATAGAAGATCCTTTCCTTGATACTCTCGTTTGCACTCTGAATTCCTTACGTAGACACCAGACGTTGGTTTTTTTTTTTTTTTTTTTTTTTTTCTCTTCACACATCAATGTTGACTACTCGTGTCCTGCCATCTGCCAGAGTGGCTCCTAGATCTTAGGAAGACATTTTACTCATGCTGACCCATGTCTTCAGTGTTTAAGAAACACAGCTCATAGTCTCCTGGTGGTCTCTATCAATTATTTATTTGTATTGAAAGTTCATTTAATATATTCTGATCATGGTTTGCCCTCCCCTATTGACTCCAAGATCTTCCCACCTCATGACCCATCCAATTCAGGACTTCTTTCTCTCTCTCTCTTTAAAACTCAAACAGGCAAATACAAAAACACAAGACAAAAAATCAGAATAAAGGAAGAATGAAAAAGCACAAGAAACACACACACACACACACACACACACACACACACACACACACACACGCACATGCACACCAAAAAAACCCCCATAAAAACACAAAATTGAAAACCACAACAAACAAGCAAAAGACCAGTAAGATAAAAAATAATGGAGAAGAAATGCCATAAGTAGACATCTTCCACCAGGAAGAAAAACTTCTAGTGCCAGGAGTGGGTTACATCTAATTGAATTGTTGGCCAAAGAGGTCCAATGGAAACCTCAAACAACTCAAGCTACTGCCACAAACTGATGCTGAAGCCCTATTGCTGAAGACAACACCTGTCTTATTAAACATGCAGTGGTAGAACTTGTGCTTGTCTAGAACTCTCACCCCTACTCTTCATGGTCCTGGAAGGTACTCTGCACGCTCCCAGAGGAGAAAGGTAAACAGCAGTCCATCTATAAACCCTCTGCTCTATAGTGGAGACCTGCCTGCACTATACACTCATACAATAGGGACGCTATCAATTATTAACTCAACTTGCAGCTTCTCCCCACTGTAGGAGGTCCTGGCTGAGAACTTTGAGCTTGTCATTGTGAGTTAGTCTTTCTGGTGGCCAACTCCCATATCACTGAGGTAGCAATGAGGACAATCCCATCAAGCAGGGAACTCTAAAGGCCTTGGTGCTCCGTCATCAACTGGGGTCAAGTTCCAATGTGAGGACCAACGTTTCCTCTAGCACACTTGTTGCTCAGGAAATTGCTAGAGTGTGAGGAACTCTGTTGCAGGGCCAGGTAGAGAATAAATATGTATTTCCGGTTAAGCTGAAGTGTCATAACATATATCTTAGAATAGTGGCAATAAAGTGACATAAAGCTAGCATAACAATCAACAAATGGATTGAGGAGATGAAATAAGGATTCCAGAAACAAACAGTTTCATTTTGTAAACTTAGTTTATGAAACAATCTTCTTTCATTAAGTAGGGAAACCTGTTCAGGGAAAGTCATTGTGCCTAAGACTGCTACTCAGACTCATCCTTGATGCTTCCTTAATTATGGAGCCCATGACTTCTAGCAAGATGTATGGATAACCACAAAGGAGACAATTACTTCCCAGCATCCCTTGCAGCTAAGTGGCTATGTGACTAATTTCAGATCAAGGAGCTACTGGGTCTCTGGGCCATCACTGCATAGCTTCATTCTTGCTTAATACTTGCAGGAGGTGGTTTTAGATTTGACATTGCTTTCTTTCTAGATTTTAGCTTTGCTAGTGAGACATTCAGGTCACTCTGACATTTATGTTCCTTTGGAATTATATTTGTTTTCTATGTTGGAATAAGAAATTTGCCAGTAATTTAGCAAACCACACACACACACACACACACACACACACACACACACACACACACACACACTGTACCTATTTATTATTTTATAATCCCATTTCTGAGGGGTGGCAAGATGGCTCAGCAGGTGAAGGTCTCGCTATGGAGGCCTAAGGATCTGAGTTTGATTCCTGGAACCCACATAAAGGTGGAAGGCAATAACCAACCCCACAAAGTTGTTCTCTGACCTCCACATACACACAAGGGCACTCACACACACACACAAAACATTCCACAGCACAGAAATTGGTATATATTTGCAAAATTGAAGTTTTGATTTGGGGTTGGGCTATGAGATAAAGACTTCAAGAAAAAAAGACCTGCTAAACTCTTTCAGATGTTATGGTAGATATAGCATTCTTTCTCGGGACTGAGTCTGTTTTCTTGTTGGTCATCAGATGGGGGCCTACCATATCATCCATTGGCTGCTCTCCTTTCTCGACTTGTGATCTCCTCTGTCTTCAGGTTGTATTTGTTCCTTCTGGTGGCCCTTTAGTCTCTCTGAGTCACTCTCTTGCT
The DNA here is from genome assembly GCF_007827085.1 of Peromyscus californicus insignis. Lineage (NCBI taxonomy): Eukaryota > Metazoa > Chordata > Mammalia > Rodentia > Cricetidae > Peromyscus > Peromyscus californicus. The sequence goes on along the minus strand of NW_026294491.1, from coordinate 43,380,904 downwards.
TCGGCTAGTCAGAGGAAACTGATTTCAAATGGCTCCTGCAGTTGGGTTAGGGCACCTAGATAATCTCCATATATTAAAACCATGGATTTTAATTGCATTAGCACATTTTCTCTCATCAGAACATAGGGCGTTTATGGAAATAAGCAGAGGACTGTGTCTTAGAGTTTCTATTGCCCTGCCATAACATCATGACCAAGAGCAACTTGGGGAGGGAAAGGGTTTATTTTACCTTACAATGCTCAGGTCACACTCCATTACAAAGGGAAGTTGGAGCAGGAACCGGGAAGCAAGAACTGATGCAGAGGCCACGGAGAAATGCTCTGTACTGGCTTTTGCTTCCTGGTTTGCTCAGTTTACTTTCTTGAACAACTCAGGACCACCTGTCCAGGGTTGGCAGCACCTACAGTAATATGGGTCTTTCTGCATCAATTATCAACCAAGAATACACTCCACAGGTGTGCCTATAGGTCAGTCTCATGGGGATATTTTCTTAACTGAAGTTCTCTCTTCCCAGAGGACTCTGGTTTGTATCAAGTTGCCATAAAACTAGCAGGCACAGATAGGAGTCTTGGGGATCTAGTTTTAGAATTCTTCCTGTCACTGCAGCTCCTTGGACTTTGCAGAAGGGCCACCCCCCCCCCCCCCCGCCAGGCTCAGCTATCCCCCTTTGCTACTGGAAGGCGTGCTATCCTCATCCCATAGGGGTCATCTGTTAGAGCTGGGGTTTCCATTATGGATCTTTTGGGACTGACAGAGAAGCAGAGAAGAGTGAGACAGAGAGGCATATTTGTCAATTGGGAACTGGGAGTTGGGTAGTTTTCTTTTTTTTGACACATACATTTATTCAAGTAGCATGTTCTGACTTTTTGGTTTTATAAAAATTAAAAGTGATATGCTCCTGAAAGCCACATCTTATCTCAGGCTGATGAGAATAACTAGAGAAGAGTCAATATGTGACTCAATAAAAGCCTATTCTTTTTTTTTTTTTAAAAGATCTATTTATTTATTATATATACAATGTTCTACCTGCACGTATGCCTGCAGGCCAGAAGAGGGCACCAGATCTTATTACAGATGGTTGTGAGCCACCATGTGGTTGCTGGGAATTGAACTCAGGACCTCTGGAAGAGCAGTCAGTGCTCTTAACCTCTGAGCCATCTCTCTAGCCCCCAAAGCCTATTCTTTTATGATGAAATGGGTTAAACATGTGAATAGGACTTCATCTGAAAATGAAGCAAGCCTATGTAGTGAGTTAGCTTATAGACTTACTTTTCACTCATTTTGTTGTTATGGAATAATGTTCAACTTATTTTCTAGCTATGATAGGAAAGGGCAGGGGATTATTATAAGAAATTTGAAGTTATGTTTAGAGATTTCCCATCTTCATTTATGTGTATGTGAGTGTATGCTACATGTGTTTTGCAGGAACCATGGAAGCTTGGAGAGTTATATTCTGCTGGATCTGGAATTATAGGTGACTGTGAGCTACCTGATGTGGGTACTGGGACTTGAGTCCAGGTCCTGAGGAAGAGAAGCTCTGTTAACTGTTGAACTATCTCTCTAGTCCCACCTCTTTGTTGTTTGAGACACCACGATCGGCTTTATGGGGTTCTGGGAACTGAACTCAGGTCTTTGTGTATGACAGTCAAGCACTCTATCAACTGAACTACATCCCTAGCTCCTGAAGCTTCAAGTATTAAGCAGATCTTGTTGGGGCCACTGAGATGGTCCAACTTGTAAAGGCACCTGTTACCAATCCTGACAGCCAAGCTTTATCTCTGGAACCTATGTGGTGGAAGGAGAAAACTACTCCCTAAAGTTGGTCGAGACTCCTGCAAGGTGTCCTATGACCTCCACGTGTGTGCCATGGCAAGTGTATCCTCCTCATAAAACAAATAAACAAATAAGTGTTAAAAAAAACTAAAACTCTTGTTATTACAAGTGAGATGTGAACCTAAAAGTCCTAGTCAATTTGTCTAGGTTGGCTGGCCAGTGAGCTTCCAGGATCCACTTGTCTCTGCCTCCCCTTCAGTCTGTTTACAAGCACCAGTACCTGGATTCTTGTATGGGATCTTTCATCATATTCCAAGATATCCGGTAGTTATTTCCTTTTTCTTTGGGTCTCAAATGACTGTGCTGTGTTTGGGATGTGATTTAGTGTTAGGCATGTTCGAGGGTCTGGATTCGTTCCTCCAAACCCAAAAGATCAGGCAAGAGGAAGAGCTTGAAGAGTAGGCGACTGTTTTGAAGAGTTTGAAAGACCCTTCCATCTACTGCATCTGTGATGGTTAGTTACTGGTTAGTACTGTCAACTGGCCGGGCCGGGACTTAGAATCACCTGAGAGACAAACTTCTGGGTGTGCCTGTGAAGGATTACACAGGCTGAGTTAGCCTCTGAGGATGCCGGTGAGGGTTTATCCAGATTAGGTTAATTGATATGTGAAGACGTACCTCAACTTTAGGTGGCACCATCCCATTGCTGGAGTCCTGGGCTGAATAAAAGGAAGAGAGCAGCTGATTGGGGACATTTGTGTCTCTTCCTCCTCCTCTGCCTCTTCTTCCTCCTCCTCTTCTACATAGATTGATTGATCAATTGATGTATGTTTGGTGTGTGTGTTTGTGTGTGTGTGTGAGGGGGCAATGGGTTCATGCATTTTGTAGTTCACATATATCAGAGTTGCTTAAATTAAGAGTTATAAAAAGGCATTTGAAAACAATGTTTTGGTGGCTTTTTTTTTAAATAGCTTGGGTCTTTTTTGAATAATTTTTAAGTAATTATACACAGTTGCAAGTTCTTTACATGCCTTCGAATGAAGAATGTCATGTTTCTATATGCATAGCTGACTTCACTTACATTATGCATGTTTGCGATAAATGCAGGAATACCTAAGAACATGCACACATTCCCCGACAATGCTAAATTAAAATGTTTGCAAATAGACCTGGAGAGAGACCAGGTAGAAGTGTCCTTTCGCGGTTGTGATGGCCTTGTGGTGGCCTAAAACATGGTTTTGTAACTGAGGGACGAACTATTCTCTTCTGTAGATTTGCCTTACGAATCATCCATCCCCTGTGTCCCATCAGGATTGCTATGACCTGATTTCTTTAGGAGTCGCTGCCAAGAAGGCCCGGACTTGGTGTTTTGTACATTACACCATAACACATACGCAAACAGGAAACCAAACCAGAAGCACTGTGGTTTCATTTTCTCCTGTACTCACTACAGTGAAAGGCGAGATTGAAGCCTGTACCTGATTTACATCCTCTGCTCCTCCAGCTCTGCTAAATAATTCATCAGAAGCAGTGACTTCGTAGTAAACAACATACTGTTTCCCCTCGTTGGCGCTCGGTAAACTGCAGCTTCTGCAAGCTGTTCTCCTAAAACAAGTTCCATGATATCTTTAATCATTTCAGTCGCTCTTCTCTGGATCCGTTCTATTAGATGACAAGGTTTTTGGCAAGAGAAGTCCTTGAGTTGAACAGTCTTCCCATATGCTGTCTCCGAAGAGGGGTAGGGGAAAGCTTGACTGTTTCTGTGTCGTGATTCAGTGGCTGAAACTGTTTGACTGATTCAGTTCTCTGAACGTAAGAGTTGTCGAACCAATGTTGGTGAAACGAAAAATGCTGAAAATAGATTTATTGACAATTTGTTACTTTTATGTATATCGCAAACCACTTTTGAAGATTTGCTTTCTCCTTTGGGAAACTAATTTTAAGTTAACGGGAAGACTTTTAAACCACAGTGTGCTGACATCATGGATCTGGCTGTGTACCTTACATCCAGGAAGGCACACCAGATGGTTACCTTAGCTGCCTTCAGAGCCGGCCAATGGTGTGGCTTTCAGCCATGTCTGCAGTAGTCTAAAGCTATACATGGAAAAAAAATGAATTAATGAAGTAGTAAAGAATCACTAACTTTCTAATGGCACAAAATATACATGCATAAATATTTATAAATAAAGCAATTGATCTTGTTATTGATAAAATTTACTTTTATTTCAGTATTTTCAAGTTTAAGAATAAAATTTAATATTTTACAACATATATTTTAGGCATTTGAACCAAGGACCTACCTCCCCAGCACTTCTTTATATGATTATTATTTTTAATATTTAATTATTTATTATGTATACAGTGTTCTATCTGCATGCATGCCTGCAGACCAGAAGAGGACACCAGATCTCATTACAGATGCTTATGAGCCACCATGTGGTTGCTGAGGATTGAATTCAGGACCTCTGGAGAGCAGCCAGTGCTCTTAACTGCTGAGCTGTCTTTCCATCCCTTTTATTATTTATTTATTTATTTTTAGTGGCAGTGTCTTAGTGTGTAGGCCATGCTGGTATAAAACTCACAGAGATCCAGATCTACTTGCCTCTGCTTCCTGAGACATGGGATTAGCAGTATGCAACAATATACCCTGAATTCTAGTTTAATTTTTTATTTTTAATTTTGAGACACAAGCTCATTAAATTACACAGATTGGGATAAACCAGGCAGGTCTTGAATTTGTGATATTCCTGCATGAGAATTCCAAAACAGCTGGGATTACAAGCCTAAACCTGCATTAATTCTTGAAGCATATAAATTTTTTTCCTCTTGTTAACTTTTTTGAAAGATTTGCTTATCTCTATTTTATGTTTATGAGTGTTCTGCCTGCACGGATGAACGTGCACCACCCTCATGCCTTATGCCCAAGGTGTTCAGAAGAGGAAATTTATGAACTAATACATAGATGCTGGGAACCAAACTTAGGGCCTTTATAGGAGCAACAAGCGCTCTCAGTCACGGAACGATCTCTCTAGCCCCATAAATTCTTTTTTTTTTTTTTGAGACAGGGTTTCCCTGTGTAGTTTTGTTGCCTGTCTTGGACCTCGCTCTGTAGACCAGGCTGACCTCAAACTCACAGAGATCCACCTGGCTCTGCCTCCCCCCAAGTGCTGGGATTAAAGGTGTGCGCCACCACTGCCCAGTGCCATAAATTCTTAAAGGTTTATTTATTTATTATGTATACAGCATGTATGACCAGAAGAGGGCACCAGATCCCATTACAGATGCTTGTGAGCCATCATGTGGTCGCCGGGAATCGAACTCAGGACCTCCGGAAGAGCAGTTGGTGCTCCCAACCTCTGAGCCATCTCTCCAGCCCATAAATTCTTGATAAATAGAATTCTATGTTTCAAATTACAGTTGCTCTAAAAACACTCATTTGATTTACTGGATTATTTATCTATTTTTTATTTTATGTGCATTGGTGTTTTGCCTGCATGTATGTCTGTGTGATGCTGTCAGATCCCCCGGAACTGGAGTTACAGACAGTTGTGAGCTGCCATGTGGGTCCTGGGAATTGAACCTGGGTCCTCTGGAAGAGCATCCAGTTCTCTTAACTGCTGAGCCATCTCTCCAGCCCAATTTACTGGATTCTTAATCTGTGTTTTAAAGATCAAATTATAAATAATTCAAGGAAACATGCATTTACCTTGTGAAACACACCAAGAGTCTCAGAAGGAAACAAAGTGCTCTAAAGAGACATAATTTATTCCTTCTTTTGTTGACTCCAAAGAGAATATATGCCACTCCTGTAAATAAGAATACTATCAGACATGTGGACTTGATGAAAGGAGATTTTTTTTTTTTCAAGACAGCATTTATCTGTGAAACAACTCCAGCTGTCCTGGAACTCACTTTGAAGACTAGGCTGGTCTCAAACTCACAGAGATCCTCCTGCCTCTGTCTCTCAACTGCTGGGATGAAAGGCATGTGCCACCACGTCCAGGAACGAAAGGACATTTTTTAAAAAGCAAGTTATTTATTTGTTTATTTGACTTCTTTAAATGCTTTACCTTTGTTTTCAAATGTGAAGTAATATGTATGGGACATATGGGCATGCATTTTCTGTTTAGATCAGCAGTAAAGGGGCTGGGGATGTAATTCTGTATGAAAGTATTTACCTAGCATGTCCAGAGCATTGGGTTTAATCACCAGCACTGACAAAAAAAAAAAAAAAAAAAAAAAAAATCCTTGGAGGAGGACAACAAAATGGAAGCATGTGTACTTACTGACCAAATCCTCTTTGTTGGGGTAGGCTAAGCGGCCCCTTGCCTAGTCTCCACTTGGCTTTTGTAACTAAAGTTTCAGTGAAACTCTTCCATGTGTTCACCTGTTGCCTGTGGCTGTCTGCATCTGACTGTGACAGCGGTGGGCTCTTGAAATGGAGATTGTATGACCATGAAACGCACAATACTTACACTAGCCTTTCCGGAGAAAGGTTGCTGCTTCTTTCTTGACGAGAAATTCAGGTTGCGAGTTGTCCATCAGTATTTTCTTAAGAATTTTTTTATCTTTAAGACTTGTTTTTTTTTCTCATTGAAAACTTGAGAAGAGTATCAAATGAACAGGTGTCTGAGAAGGAAGAGATAGCACTGTGTGGGATACATCTTCATCTCAAGCTTTCTCTTTGTGCCATCAAGCAACATTTCCTCCACCCCCAGGCCTTCAGTTGTCACTCACTTTCTGTTGAGTAAAGGAGCATCTCATTTCTCGGACAGACTGACTCATCCAATGTCTTCAGTATTCATCAGTGCTAATCATGTGGTGTGAATCCCAGACCTTGAAAACTTGAAATCATCTGTGTCCTCGTACAAGAGATGGACAATTTGGCTGTAAGTGGTCATGCACGTTCACCATTCAGCTTGGACAGCGCAGGGCAGTGAAGAGTGCTTTAAAACCTGTGTGCTACTTACTTGCTTTCACAGGGCAAAGACATAAGGATTAGCAAAAGTCTCCACTTCATACGAATTCACATATTCTTACACGGTGCTTGGGTTTGATTATGTGTCTGAGTGTGATTTTGTGCATGTAAATGCAGTGCCCTCAGAAGCCAGAGGAGGATGTGGGATTCCATGGAGCTGGAGTAATGGGTGGCTCTGAGCTGCTTAACATGGGTGCTAGGAAACAAACTCTATTCCTCTTGCAAGAGCAGTACAGGCTCTTAACTGCTAAACCATCTCTCCTGCCCCGATGCCGCATTTTAAAACCTGAATTCCTTCCCATCTTACCCTGGTAGATAGTAGGCTATTGGCTCGTCCACATACACCCGCTTGTAGGAGACACGGCGGTCTTGTGCTCACAGATGAGCGCTAGGGAAACCATGAATGTTAAGCATTCCGAGTTGTCTCTTTAAAGGTGTAGACGAAATTCTAAATTGTCTTATTAAATAAGAAACACAGAGCCAAATACAGAGGTAAAAGCCCAAGAGATCAGAGCACTAGCGAATAGCCTTTAGCTTACCACTCACTGCTGTCCTTCCCCTGAGAGAGCTTCTAATGTCTAACTTGTCTTTTTATTGCCTTTCTATTCTGCCTTCTCATTAGCTCTAAACCCAACCACATGACTGTCTGTCTATACGGACCTCCAGGTCTTTATGGTTGGTACTGGGATTAAAAGTTCATGCCACCGCTTGGCTGTGTCCTTGACCACACAGAGACTGCCTGCCATGTGATCGGATTAAGGGCGTGTGCCTCCACCGCCGGACTTGTGCTAAATGGCTCGCTTTTAGCTCTGATCCCCAGGCAACTTTATTTATTAACATACAAATAAAATCACATTTCAGCACAAATAAAATATCACCATACAAAGGGAGAGACGTATAACCTGTTTTCCACCCAGCAGGGCGGGAATGAATGTGGGTAATAGCTTGATGACCTCTGTGATATACGTACGGCCAGGCTGTATCATCCCCCCCAGACTCTTAAGTTTACGTCAGTCAAGCTATAGTGCTGTCCTCCTAGAGAGAGAAGACATTGTACTTCACAAGAGTTTCCATGTGACTATGTCTGAAACTTTGTTGTGCACATGGAATAGAATTAATTATCACCAGGAAACTTCTTCCCCCCCAAATTGTGCTGTGCTTAAATATGCCTGAAATAAACTACACTGTGACAGACTCTCAAAGTTTGAATCAACACTGGCTACAGAGTCCTGGAACGAGATTCCTTCTCGCCTCACCTGGATCGACACTGTGGTGTTTGCAGAGACCCCATACGCACTGACCTGAATCCCAATTGTCTTTCTTGTAAAATCTACTACTATAGTGCATTAAAATGTTCACTTTTTTTTTTTTAGAAACAAGATCTTAAAGATTATTATTTTTTTCTTAAAGATTATTTTAAGGTAATCCTGCTTTAATAACTTTTCTCAGCTCTTCATAGTAGCCTCATCTGAACTATATTACAAAAAATATTAGGCATGTGCAATTTTCAGCTCCTTCTAAGACATTGAGCTTAGTTTTGAAGAAATAATATCATTTGAAAAAAATGTGTGGATTAAGCACATTAGTGATTAACTCTGAGTCACCAAAAATGTGCCACATTAAAGAATGAAATCAAAGCATTTCCCTTTTGGTGTTGTCATTTAACCGAGCATGAGTCCAGATTTGAATTGCTTACTTCATGGTCCCTCTGTCTTCCATTCTCTGTCTGTCTGTTGTTTGAGTCTGAAACTGTGTCTGTCTGAAGGCTGTCTTACGAATCTGTCCCTGCATCTGTGTCTGTCCCTATGTTCCTTTATGTGTCTGTCCCTAACGAAGGGTTTTGGGGTTTGCTCTGTTCTTATTGAATGTCACAGAAGGCATCACATGAGGAAGGAATGGGGTACTGTACAGAAATCTTTAATAGAATTTTAAAAGGAGTTGAGTCATCAATTCCAACTGACCTCAACTGACTTAGACAACAAACAATGCTACAAACAATAATATTGATACCCAAATATGGTGCTCAATATTTGTGTGGGGATTCATTTTAGAAGATTGATTTCAACCTCTATTTTTGCTGTTTTCAGTAGATAATTGTTAGAACAGGCCTGTGGTCGTCTGGTTCAGGGGCATAGAAGAGTACCTAATTTAAGATTACAGCTATGAAAAAGCAGATTGCATGGGAAATTCATGGAAAGTAAAATTAGGTGTTACATTATTCTCTTAAAGGCAGGTTCAACAAACAGGCTGAGTACACGGTGGGACACAGTATTTAGTCTTATGTGACTTTAAGACATATAATTACTCTGGCTATGGGGTCCAGCAAAAGTTCCAGTGCCTTAGAATGTAAGAAATATTTTTACTATAATGCATTGCCACAATTTAAAAAAAATTAAACTGCATATTAGAATAACTGGTGCAATTGAGATAAGCGATTTTGAAAAATACAATTTATTTTTAGTAGTTATATAGATTAACTAGTGGGAATGGACACGGAGGGAGTTGTCATTAAAATAATCCGCCATGCAGAGTGAGGGAAATGTCTGCATATAACAAGTAAACTGAAGATGCTTACTTTTCTTGGGAAGTTAGAAGTAGTGAAGTCTTGAGCCATCAAGCATAGCAGAGTCAAAACCTGGCCAGTAAGGATGTTGTAACTGGTCATGGGAACTCCTGAGCTAAGACCTGTCTAACTTGTGGTGTGTTATCGTGGTGTCATGTGTGCAGGGACAAATGTTCTGCATGTGACATGAAAATTCTCGGAAAGAACAAATAAGCAATTTAACAAACTCTGACTGCTTAACTGATTTATTTGCTAGAATATACGAACTTTGTGTCTTATATTAATTTTATTATCTTGAATATTAGAAATTCCAAACTAGAATATTGTTTGGAGGATTAAAGAAAAAAAAAGGTATGGTTATAAATATAAGTAGAGGCATTGGATATAATGAATATCTAGAAACATTGCTTGTAAATTTCTATTTTATCTTGATTCTATAAACTAAATAAGTTATTAAAATCTATAAGGAAGGCTGGATAGATGGTCAGTTGATAAAGGCATTTGCTGCTAAGCCTTCTGCTTTATGTTTAATGCCTAGGACCCATATAGTAAGAAAACAAACTCTCTTAAGCTTCCTCCTGAATCCCATACATGCTCCAACACACACATGTACATGTGTGAACATACACAGTGAATACACAAATACAATGTTTAAAAAGTGAAATTTATAAGGAGAATCACTATTAGGATTCAAATGAAATTAGAAAAAAAAGCATGTATAGTTCTGTAAACTTTAAGAAAAAAATGAAAAATGTTTCTAATTTCTAATTTTGAAAATAAGAGCAGATCTATTATAAAATGTATGTTTGGATTTTTTAAGTTACGGTTTGATTAAAATTTTTATTGCATTTTCATTGTGTGTGTGTGTGTGTGTGTGTGTGTGTGTGTGTGTGTGTGTATGTGTGTGTATGTATGTATATGTGTGTACCTGTGCCACAACATTCTTGTGGAGGTCAGAGAACAACTTGCGGAAGTGAGTTCCCCCCTTCTACCATATGGGTCCCAGGGTTCAAACTCATCCTTGGTGGCAAGTGCCTTTCTCACTGAGCCGTCTCACAGGTCCTCACTGTTTGATTGGAGACACAGCACTGGGAAAAGGAAAAGGAGAAAGAAAGAGTTGGTAAAATGAGAAGATACTGAAGCTCACGGAATTTGAAAACAAAGACAAAGAAATAAAAGAAAAGAAAGAGATGATATTATAAAGATAAAATAATGACTATCCGCTTGAAGGAAAGGCTTTCAAATAATGCATATCCAATCCTGGATCTCCATAAAAATACTACATGCCAGTTTGTTTAAACTGGGCTTTAAGTTTTGAAAAATGGACATAAATGATATTAGATAGCTGATCTGAAATCAAAAGCTCAGGAGAGGATAAAGAAGCTCGTGAATCCACATTGGGGTGATGTGATTGCTAAAATATGATAAAGAAGATGGAAAAGATAACAAACTCCCAGGAAAAATGACGTGCTGCTCTGAAGAAAGGATTTGTCTCTTAAAGTATCCTAGTAGGGAGATGTGAGCCTTTGAGGTGACTCTGTGAGTAAAGTCACCTGCCACCAAACCTGGGGGACCTGAGTTCAATCCCTGGGACCTGCAGAGCAGAAGGAGAGCACAGATTCTCCTAAGCTCTTCTCTGAGCACCGCATGTACGCTGTGTCATGTGCATCCCCACACACAGATAAAATATTAAAAAGATCGTCCTAATACGTAACCCACCCTCTACGGCTGTTTTCTCCGACATAGAGAAGCGTTTTAGAATTTTTCACCGACATTTCCCCATGGAATACTGTCGCCTATTTTGGGTCCTGGAAGAAGAAATAGTTCTAAGAGAAGAGAATCAACAAGAAGTCTGGGTAAGGCTCTGGCACACAGCATGGTGAAAATGAAACACTCCGGCTGAGGAGGAGAGAAAAGAGACCCATGCACGTCAACGTGCCGTGGAAGGTGGGGATGCTTTTCTCGTGGAGAATTATGAGGGGAGGACGTTCAGGATGCTGTTTCAGGTGAGCACCAGGATCAAAGCTAGACCAGAACCAAGACCCAGTGCAGAGCCGCCAGCACAGAACAGGGGCGTTGCCAGCAGGCAAGAGGAGGAGGGCCGTGAGAAGCAAACAAGAACAGTGGTCATTGTCCTCATGAAAGGGGGCTTTTGAAGCCGGCTTCTGGCCTGACCGAATGGCAGAGGCTTTGCCAGGCTCAGAAGACCTGGACAGCAGTGCCCAGCCACGGAGACTGTAGGCTCACGCGTGCATTTGGTTTGGTTCAGAAGAAACACCCGATGTTTGCCTTAGCAAGCTCCCATCTTCATGTGCAGTTGCAGGGCAGCAGAAATGGAATTTCTGCCCCCTTGAGTCCTACAGAGAGAGCACTCCCCACTGATTCTGCTGGAGTTAGGATTGATTCCAGGGTCCTGTGTGGCAGGTAGCCTGCAGACTTCATGAAGTTCGGTGAGGACAATGAGGTTGGGCTGGGATATGTTAGAAAGGCCGAAGAAAGACAGCTGTGGTAGTAGAAAGAAGAGCCAGCCTAAGCTGGAGGCAGGAAGGTTCCCACAACGGAGGACAAGTGCGTGAATTACAAAAGAAAACGTCGTTGCTATTGGTGCGAATCTAGGTCACTTACAGCCGTGTTTTTCCATCTGTATTTCTGTCTTTGGGCTCTGACACCACAGCTGTCTAAAAAACGTTTCACCATCTGATTGTAACAATAGATTTCATCCCAGAACACAACTGTTATATAACAATATCCACTAGGTCGGAGGGGGGGAAAAAGTCAACCCACACAATTTTAAGCTTTGTGTCCCTTTGTTTGCAGGGAGTCAGGCATAAACGAGCATTTGTCACTGGGCTGTTCCAGAGCATTTTTCACACACTGTGCCTTGGGCACGACAGAGCCTGATGTTTATCTTTTATTACCTGCTGGATCTCCCTGGAAAGCATCTCCATGGAATTCATCAATTGCTGCCTTTGTTGGAGGTCTACATATAAATGCATCCCCGAAGTCATCGCTGAAGGGAGCGTGGTTTCCACAGCTGATTTCCATTAAAAAGTGGTGAGATGAATGATGAAGGGGACCTTCCACAGGAGGTATGAAGCTAATAAGCAAAATATTATTTACCAAAATATTGACAGTGAAGGTTTGATGACCGTGTAAATTTTCTGAGCACCAGCGGGGTGGAGGGCACTGTGATTTGTTGTATGCCTGTTTCTGAGAAGTCCCTTCTGCTCCACGGTCAGTTTTTAACAAGTGAACAACTCAGACTTTTCACCTAGCCACTTTTGCTTAATTTGAGCAATTACTTAAAATGATAGTCGTTAGGCACTAGGCTTTAGATGAATAAGAATGCCATAAAATTTTATTCAAATTTTGGTTACTGCCGAAAGAATGGTCTTTACATTTCTCAAAACTCACTCTTGTTGCATTTTCTGCCCCCTCCTTGCCCCTCCAAGGGAAAAAAGAAAAAGCTCTGGATGAGGGGAAGCAGTTGTGGGGACTGGCCTTCCATGCTCTCCCCTCCACATACTTCTTCCCACACCTCCAGTACTTCAGGTGTCTCCATGCTGTGTGACCCTCAGAGACTCATGAACCTCTCTGAGCAAAGACAGGAGAGAAACCCCAAAGTGGCCAGAGCAGAAAGCCTAAGCATAGGCATCGGGAACAGGAGCCCCACTTAACTTCAAGACTTTCTCTGCCCAGCCTGGGCTGTGGGTCCCTGCATCCCTGGAGCTGCTTCCAGGGGACTTAGCAGTCAGGGTTTACACATCCGATTCCGGCCGGGATGTCCCCAGTGTTACTTAAGAGGCAGAGGAGCTGTTTTGGGTGGATAGTTCCCAGGGCCAGGTCGGAAGTCAATCTTCACCACATCTAGGGCTGAGGCCCTGGAATGGGCTTTGGGGTCTTTTCTTTGTTGGTGATGGTAGTTTTTTGGTTCTGATGTTTGTTTGCTTTTGTTGGTTTGTCTTTGTTTTTTGAGACAGGGTTTCTCTGTGTAGACCTGGTTGTCCTGGAACTCACTCTGCAGACCAGGCTGGCCTTGAACTCTGAGATCCACCTGCCTCTGTCTTCGGAGTGCAGGGCCTTTAGGCGTGTGCCACCACAGTGACCTTAGATTTTTTTTAAAATTTTATATATAATCTCAATCTGTAGCCTAAATTGGCCCAGAATTCACTATCCCCCTGCCTCAGCCTCTCCAGTTTCGCTATTGCAATGGGATTCTTTTCACTTTATTTTCTCCTTCTACATATGTGTGTCTGTGCACCATGTGCGTACACTACCTAGAGAGGCCAGAAGGGGGTGTTGGGTCCCTAGAACTGGAGTCACAGGTGGTTGTGAGCCACCACATGGGTGCTGGGAATTGAACCCTAGTCCTATGCAAGAGCAGCTGGTGCTCTAATCGCTGAGCTGTCTCTCAAGCATCCCACCTTGATTTTTTTTTTGTCATAATCTTATTTATTCTTTGTAAGAACTGCTTTGGGGTCAAGTGACTAAAAGTGAGAAGTGTGTGTGTATGTGTGTGCATGTGTGTGTGCAAGTGTGTGTGCTGTGTGCCCATGCGTGTGTGTGTGTGTGTGTGTGTGTGTGTGTGTGTGTGTGTGTGAGAGAGAGAGAGAGAGAGAGAGAGAGAGAGAGAGAGAGAGAGAGAGAGAGAGAGAGATTTGGTTGAAACATACTCCGTGTTAGGTAGTGGTAGAATTCAATGGGTCGGAAACATAGGACGGTAACCAGTTGTGAACTTGCTTCATCTCTTATCATTGCTTCATGTGTACGGATCCAAATTCCAGCACCAGGCTTCCAACAGAACATTTTTTGGAAGACTGCAATGTGGCCCTGGAAATAAGCTATGGTTAGGAAGAATGAAGCTTTTCTCTAAACTAAGTTAAGAAAGTTTCATGTGAGAGGCAGACCTACTATGTGTAGAGTATAGCACTCAGCCAGTGCACTGTGTGTGAGATAGCGACATACAGCGAACAGACGTCATCTGTGCTTTTCCATCCAGTGAAAGGAGAGATGATGTCAGTGGAAGAACAGGGTATGTTCTACACATGATGACGAGGAGCAATGTGTTTGGGAGGTGAGATGGGGGCGGACTCACTCTCTACGCAGAAACCTGGCAAAGCTGTGCAAGACAGAGACACACTCAGCAGGAGCCATGGCTAACCCTGAGAAGAAAGTGACTGGGACCGCTGTGGAGAGCGTTAGCTTCTGGAGACATCCATTCTTACATCCACTTCCACCAGGAAAGCTTCTCCTCCTGCTGCTGAGTCTGAGGAGGCACTGTGTTTCCTGCCCTAACTCTGACTGTTGCAGTCCAGGCTTCTAGTCTCAGCTTCTACGAAGAGTATCCCGACCTACACCCCGTAGAAGAACGGTCTAGATCACATGTTGAATGTTCACTCTTAGGAAGACAGAAAACCAGCAGTGTGAGTTTTAGCACAGAGTTTTGAAAAGGGATCCCTAGCTTTGTGAAAACGGTCCCATTCTTTTTCTCTCTGAGGCAGGGTTTCACTGTGTAGCCAAGGCTGGCCCCATATTTTGCCCTGTTCCTCTTACCTCAGTGTCTCAGTGCTGGAATTACAGGCCTAAACCACTCTGACTTTGAAAAATTCTTGGTAACTGAATAGAATATCATATTTAATAAACGCTATAAAAGCACCACCCTACAGCAGAACATTTATCTGGCTCTCTACTGAAAAACCCCCGTTCTAGTCTCTGATATAGGATTGTAGTCTCAGGGAGAGAAGGACGCATGAGAAGAGGGTGAGAGATGGAGGATGGCATTTCCCTTCCAGTTAAAGTTGAGAGCAGGGCAGGCTTTTGCCTCCACACCAGGCACTTTGGTGATGTGAGTTACAGCAGCGAGAAGTCAAATCAGAACATGGCAGCTGAACAAAGGCTCCATCAGTTCGGATGGGCAGATGGTGTGTGTGAGGAAATTCCTTCGGGTGGGTCCTTCTCCAACCCCGACACATTCTGCCAGGATCTTCAGTGGCAAAAACTGTTATTAGTCTTAGTTTTGGTGCCAGGAAGCCACGTATCCAGCCAAATCCTCAGCAGCATTGATCAGGAAAAAAACCCATCAAAAACACATTCTCATTTCTTTGTGTGCTCATACCTTTGCATAAATGCACATGTCTATTTTTAACCATTAAAGGCAATACTTCAGTTAGGTACATAGTATGCTTTGATTTTTACAGACTGGAGTGCCCTCTCTTGTAACATTTTAAACGTTCCTGTTGGTTAGGCCTCATGTTTTAAATTACAATAGTTTGTTATCTGGTATCTTCCTGACAATTCCATAATAGTCTTAGCTCTTTCTTTAACATCTATCACAGAGCCTAATATCATACATATAGATTACATACTGCACATATATTTAAATTTTCATACATTATTTCTTACTTTTTGCCTGCATGTAAGTTTGTATACCATATGTGTGCCTGGTGTCCTAGGAAACCGGAAGAGGTCACTGGGTTCCCTGAAATGGGACTTGCAGGTGGTTGTGAGCCACCATGCAGGTGCTGAAAATCAAACCTGCCCTCTGGAATAGTGGCCAGTGTTCTTAACCACTGAGCAGTCTCTCCAGCTCCCATTTCTTATTTTTTGAAATATATTTCTTGAAAACTTACCTTTTGTTTTTCTGATCATCCACCAAACCTTTATTTTACTTTCATTGTATTTATGCAGGTGTATCTATTTTTAGTTATAAAATCTGATAAGTTTTAGGCCTCCTGAAGGCCTCTCTGCCGATGCAGCACACCGAATCAGACTGAATTGGAAAGCCCAGGTTTAATGGGTAAAGCACTCCAGGGCGATTCCCAGGCACAGAGAGGAGACAGGGACACAGGACTCGAGACAGGGAGAATCACGTGTCTGTTTTCTGGGATGCCACTTCTATATCCCCTGTGGAAGTAGTCTTGAGCCTCTCTGGGGGAGGAGCTGTGTTTGGTGGGCTCTGAATGGGCAGGTTTAGGAAAGAGATGGGGAGGGTAGTTGAGGTAGATCTTCCACAAGACTCATTCCAGACTCTTAGAGTATAGGGATGACAGGGTGCCAGAGGTTGAGGTGGAGCTCCCACCCAAATAAAAACCTTGATTTCTTTGGTAACTTTCACTTCACTTATAAACACATTAATGAAAAACAGCAAAAGTGTAGGGAATTAGTTGAATTTCTTGCTGTCTTTATTACTCTCCTTCCTTTGCCACGTGTCTTCATATTATGAGAAATCACAAGGAGTGTTCAGTTTTTTTTAGAAAATTTTCTTTTCCTTTGTTGAAGCTGTTACTTAGGTGCAATTTCCTGGTACAGAATTTTCTGTTGGAGATTTTATTTGCTTTATTCTCAGAGACATCATGGTCTGCTCAGTAGCCTGTTGGACTAGACATGCCATCCTCTACTCTAAACAATTCCTGACACAGGATAGTAGTACTTAGGTGGAACTAATCATTGCCATAAGCCTGGGTAGACTAGCATATAGACTGAAGAGAACTGCTTTAATGATATTGAGAGTCAGTTAACATAACTAGGTAAGAATTCCAAAAGGATGTCACACAGTTTATCAACTGAAAGGAAGAAATTAGTAGTTGTGAGTTTTATGAGTAAGTCACAAAGCAAACAATAGACTGTAACCTCACATTAAAATAGGGCTACTCACATGATACAGTAATTCCATTACTGAGTTTTACAATCAAACATATGGCATCTGTGTAGAAGGGATACACAGATCCTTCTGTGTTCATTGTGGTTGTCTTAATTACTTTTCTGTTGCCACAACAAAAACATGACAAAGACAACTTGTAAGAGAAACTGTTTAATTTGGGAACTCATGACTCTATGAAGTTAGATTCCATGACCACCATGTTAGGGAGCATGGCAGCAGGCAGGCAGGCAGGCATTAGGTTGGAGCAGTAGCTGAGGTCCTGCATCCTGATCAATAGACTCAAGGCAGAGAGAGAGAGAGAGAGAGAGAGAGAGAGAGAGAGAGAGAGAGAGAGAGAGAGAGAGAGGGCTAACTGGGAATGGTCTGTGCTTTTGAAACCTCAAAGTCTACCTGAGTGACACACCTTCTCCAGCAAAGACCAAAACTCCTAATCCTTCCTAAACAGTTCCACCAACTGTGGATCAGACATTTATATATATGAGCCTATGAGGGCCATTGTCCACATGGCTCATATTGCAGCATTGTTAATCATTGCCAAGATGTGGAATCAACCTAAAAATTATCAATGAGTAAGTATACAAAGAAATGTGTACATATGCAATATATATATATATATATATATATAATTTTGAATTTATACTAACGGAGATTGAAATGGTATGTACTAGAGTCTGGGATGTGAAGGAACTCAGAAACTTCTGTCAGAAGACACAACCACTCAGCTAGACAAGAGGTATAAGTTCAAGAGGCCTATTGTACACTGTGATGGCTATAGTTAATAAAAATAATTGTATGTTTGAAGACGGCTAACAGAGCAGATTTTTAAGTGGTCTAAAAACAAAATGTATCTGGTGTAATGCATGTGTTAAATGGCTTGATTCAGCCATTTTCCCAATGCATACATATGTCAAAGGATTATGTTGTAGATAGTGACAACATGCAATTCTAATTGTTATTTTAAAGAAAGATTCATAAGAAAATATGTCAATCATTCTTTGTAACTCCTTCCTTCCAAACAGACACATTAATCACCCTGGAGCAGAGTTGTCACCAGGGGGCACGGGGCCTGTCTGTAGGTTCTTAGTCTTATAGGCATTCTACTTTTAATAATTTAATTATTTTAATTTAAAAGTAGACTTACAAGGAGACTTGGGTACAAGTTTATTGGGGTTGGAGTGAAAACAACAACAATAACAAAAAGAACAACAAACAGTCAGGCTGGAGATCTGCCCAGAGTGAGAGATGGGAGGAAGGAGGAAAATGGTGAGGTTTTCTGAGGTAGGGGTCAAGAAAGTAGACAGGCTTAGCCACGCTGTCTGTGAGCAGGTGCCTGGGGAGAAGGGCTATCAGCAAAGGTGAAACACTTGGGGGGTCAGAGCCGGCAGGCTGAAGATGGGGGCTGGTGTCTGGGAAAGGGAAACACGCAGAAAGTTGTATTTCAAGCCGAGCAGTCCTAACTAGCTACCTCCCAGAGGAGCCATAGCACACCGCCTCGAGTATTAGTGTTTAGATGTGTCCAGAGCAGTTCGCATTTCTCACGGGGGCTAGCTAGCTAGCTAATCAATAGGGTCCTAGGGAAGAACCAAATAGGGACACCAAAAAATGATAAAACTGGAAAATGGAATGAATGGAGATGGGGTTTGCATAAGAAAGGACCAGATGTAGAAGCTGGAAAAAACTGACGAAGCTGGATTATTCCAGGCCTCAGAGAACAGTGAACTGATTTTTTTTTCTAAAAGTGATGATGAATCATGGATGAATCCTCAGCAAAGCAATTAGCATGATTAACATTGTGATTTATGGAAGTGCAGTAGCAGCAGTCATAGGAGAGGGGCAATGTTGGTTGCAGGGATAGTGAGGAAAGGATTCATGTGACAAAGGCTGATTAGCAGGAACACTTTTTCTTTACTAATTTTGCTATCATATTACTATTATTATTATTATTATTATTGATGAGTCTTGCTAAGCAGTCATGGCTCACCTGGAACTCACTTTGTAGTCCAGGCTGGCTCCTAATTCACACAGGTCCACCAACCTCTGCCTCTCCAGTGCTGGTGTGAAAGGCACACACCACCAAGTCCAACAGAAACATTTGTTTTTAAATGGTGAACTCACTGTATCTAGATGACACAGTAACTTTGCGTTTTGCTCTCAGGGTTCCAATGGTAGACTGTAAGTGATGGACTCACTCACTGTACATGGGGAAGTTATTAGACCAAGTCATTAGAGTAGGAATCTTGGGCCAGTAACACATGTTTAGATCATCTGATGTAAGTGTATGGTGCATTTCTGCCAATATGCCTTCAGTCAATATTTTCCTTCCCCTTTCCTTAACTAACACATTTTAAGGTGACTAGATGCATATCCTTTTTCTTTTCTCTTTGACGTATTCTTATAACTTTGATGACTATTGATTCTTGAGTCCAGTATTTGTAGCAGAGATTAAAACTTGGTGACAGTCCTTTTTTTTTTTTTTTTTTAGCTTGCTTTTCTTTCATGAGCCCATCACTGGTATAATTAGAGTGCTCAGTAAATGCTTTGATGATTTTACCTCAAACCATGACAGCTACACAGGGGTCTTAAACAATGGTTTTTAAAGTATTGACATTAAAAATGTAACCGTTAAAGAAAAATTAAAAGTGGATGAATAAAACCAGTGATATTTAGAACCTAAATAACACTGGTTACTATATTGGAAGGAAAATTTTTAGGTTTTAATTAGGGTTTGAATTTAATGCTTGACAGAATTTCTATAGGTTAAGGCTCTTTAATTTGATCAAGGCAGCAGGCTAAAATTCACAATGACAGACTTATATTAAGCCATAGCAAGAAGGTTCAAGAGAGACATCGCAATGAGTAAACCAAGGACTATGTATATGGCTTGTGATACAGAATGTGTGCAACCATGGCTTATTATACTGGGAAACTCTTTCTTTTGCTGCCTTCCACTCATACTTTATTGATATTTCCTCCCTTATAAACAGAGTTCACATGTGGATACAAAAGACAAAGCAGGGACAGTAGTAAGGTATTGCAAACCTCAATCATTCCAAACACACAGCTACTAGACCTACCTAGAGTACATGTTGTAATTAATATCATCTTTCAGTGTTAGGAATTTATAGGTTTCCCTCTTACATATGCCCCTATATTTAGATAGTTCCTTAGGCAAAGACATATCTCCCCTGTGTTATAGTGGGAAGACTGTAAGATTAAAGTTGAAGTAATAAGACACCTGTGTGAGTATGCCAAGCTGTAGACATTATAAGCAAAGTTATCAAGACAGAGGAAAAATTTGCTTATGGAGGGAATAATAGTTTATTTGTTTCAAATGAGTATTTTATGACATGAATAACTATAAATTATAGTTTGTCTTCATACTCTAAATGCTTGGTTTTTATTTTATTTTACGCTGTGAAAAGGTATCTTAACTTTTGTGTCCTTGCTTTGTTTCTGTGATGAACTGTGAAAACTGGATATGGATGAATACATTTCGGGACTCCACCTCAGAAAACAAGTGGCTTTCACCCATATAAAGCTGCCCAGATCCAAAAAAGAAATACTAAAATTTTTCAGAAATTACATATAAGCCAATTACTCTGGGCATACTGTTTGTTCAGTGGAAAGAGAACCCCTCAGGGGTGAAAAACCAGACTCTACTGTCCTGCTTTAGGTGTCTAAATAATGAATCACGATAGCAAGCCACTCATGGGAAAATATGTCTGCAACACTAATCATTCTCCTGCAAAATTTTGAAGCTTAATCTGTTCAGTTCAATATCAAGAGAGAAAGGCCAAGAGGGTCTTAAACTCTCAATTTTCATGTAGCATATTAGCATAGTTGGTAAGAATCATTTTTTTAACTATCTGTTAAATTATAACCTGCATAATTTTCTTTGTTCCTTAAAGGTAAATATTCTTTAATTAAACATACTAAGTGTCAACTGTTTTGCACTCTGAAATTATATTTCTAAACTATGACAATGAGCATAATTATATTTTAGAAAATTCAGTTAGACATAAACTCTCCTAAATGTCACTGTGCTGCATTTGAAATAGAAACCAAATTCCAGTAATTTTTTTTTATTTCACCCTTCCCTCAGTATGTGGGTGTGGGTATATGTGTGGATGCCTGTGTGCATATGCATGCATGCATGTATACCATGGAACAAATGTGGACATCAGAGAACAATTTGCAGTAGGAAGTTCGCTCCGTCTATCATATAGTCCTGGTAAAATACTCAGGTTTCCCACTGAACTATCACATAGACTACCAAAAGAGCTTTAGTTGTATAAATATATTGCCAGGTACATGTAGCAGGAATCTTAAAAGTTCTTATTAATAAAATCAAACCTGAGGCCAGTTATTGGGGTGAATGCTGGAAGATCAGAGAAGCAGAACAAGCCACAGCTACCTCACCGTGCCAGTTCCTCAGCTGATCCTGTTTCCTCAGACTGGAAGCTTCTGAGTCCTCATCTGAATGTGTCTCAGCTGAACTGATGCTCAAAGCCTAAAGGCTTATCCAGCCAAATGCTTCTAGTTTCTGGTCCTCACGCCTTATATACCTTTCTGCTTTCTACCATTACTTCCTGGGATTAAAGGCTCACTTTCTGGGATTAAAGGCTTGAGACATCATGCCTAGCTGTTTCCAATGTGGCCTTGAACTCACAGAGATCCAGAGGGATTTCTGCCTCTGGAATGCTAGGATTAAAGGCGTGTGCTACCACTGCCTATCATCTATGTTTAATATTGTGGCTGTTCTGTTCTCTGACTCCAGATAAGTTTATTATCATGTACAATATTTCGGGGAACACAATACCACCACAGGTACATGAGGTTTATTTCTGAAAAGTAAATTATCCAGGAATTTAGCAGGTATGTGAGGTACTGTTTCTTTTATGAGAGTTTGCTTTTCTGTACTAATCATTTAATTCAATGTTTTTGAAAAGCTGGCAAATAACAGAGTAAGCTATAAGAATTAAGGCTTATCACTGTGTGATTCAGAAACAGATAGTCAACAACGACTCAAATATATATCTTTGCATTCTGGAGAGAATATTAATTTCTTCATAAGGTTGACTTGGTCTCCTTATATTTATAACAAAATAAATTATTTTGCTAATCTAGACTTAATTTGCATTGCTACTATCTGCTCAAATCTGATCTCAAAATTTATAATCACATCAGAATATAACACACTGATTCATTTTAAAAATTATTGATCTAGTTTCTCTCATTTCATATGCTGTATGTTTCTGAAGTTATTTGTATTACTGTTGAAATAATTTAGGAGTATATATTTTTACAAATTTTACAAAGATAACTCAGTTCTGAATTCTAAATGATCTGTTTTACATAACAAGTAAAAATGAATGATGAATTACAGACTTACTGTCTCTATATATCATTGGCTTCCTACTTTAATTTATAAAATAATTTAACTTCCTACTCAATCATAATATAAACAGTAATATACACATTTTGAATATATGTACATATGAATATGGTTATTTATCATTACAAATAAACTAGATTAGTAAGGCTAAGAAGCTGTTCCAAAAACAAAAAATAAAAATTATTTTCTGTTTCTGTGTAAAAATTCTAAAACTACATTTATCAAGCGGAAAGCTAATGATAACGGAACATATAGAATACAGAGGACCAAAAAAAGGAAAAGAAAAAGTTATCTCAAACACAAAACATGATTAAAATCAATAAAAAGAACAATATCTTAGTTACACTAAAAGAAAAATTAAATTTCCAAAGCATTGAAATAAACCTATTTTACCTTATTTAAATATTTTATGTGTGTGTGCCTCTGTGTGTGTGTATGTGTGTGTGCATGTGTGTGCCTCTGTGTGTGTGTGTGTGTGCGTCTGTGTATGTGTGTGTGTATGTGTGTGTGTGTGTGTGTGTGTGTGTGTGTGTGTGTGTGTGTGCATGTGTGATTTTAGTGCCCACATAGTCCAGGAGATGACATCAAGAGCCACTGTGCCTTTCCCATATGAGTGCTGAGAAACCTCAGCCCTCTGTGAGAGCAGGAAGGACTCAATTTAAATCATTGACCAACCTCTCCATCTCCAGATGTCTATTTTAAATGGAGCATTCCCACAGGTAGAAACAAACACCAAAACCTAAGTATCACTTATCTTACTGAGGAGTTTCTACTAAAATATCTGACAAACTTACAACTTCATATTTAGGGATGTAAAAATAAATTTTGTCTCTATTACAAACATTTTTGGTTAAAGAAAAATAAGTAAATAAGTGATTTTTGAAATTTTTCTTGAACAATGACCAGTGAGGCAGCATTAAATGACTCCAAAAGGAAATGTCTTTCTTCTCTAGATTGTTTAGAGTTTAAAAAACTAAAATTTATTTATTGGGTGAGGCATATTAAACCATTGTTATTATCTCTATCATTATCATAAACATGAATTGGAAATGTTCCACAACTAAAATAATATCCAGTTTATAAAGAATTTGATACATCTAAAATTTATTATATTTCAATCCTAAATATTCCAATAAGCCATGAAATGCTTGGGAAGCTGTCATTTAATAATCGGAGCATGTATTAAGGTGCTGAATCTTGTGAGCATCATCTGTAATCGGATACTTGACTTCCTGATTAATCTTTTTTAATTTTAAATTTATAATGACAAGGTAAGGGCAAAACAAGAAGGGAGACGTCATAGATTTTACAAGTAGAAAGGGAAATGGTAGCAAGGATGGGATTAAAAAAAAACAAAGTTCTTAAAAATAATGGATATTTTAGGTGCTGAGCATAGGAATTAATGGCTAAAGAGGAGCGGATCTAGTATCCACTTATGAGTGAGCACATACTATGTTTGTCTTTCTGAGTTTGGGTTACCTCACTCAGAATGATATTTTCTAGCTCCATCCATTTGTCTACAAATTTCATGGTGTCATTGTTTTTTACAGCTGAGTAATACTCCTTTGTGCATATGGACCACATTTTCTTTATCCATTCTTCGGTTGAGGGGCATCTAGGTTGTTTCCAGGTTCTGGCTATTATGTATAATGCTGCTATGAACATAGCTGAGCATGTGTCCTTGTGATATGATTGAGCATTCCTTGGGTATATGTCCAAGAGTGGTATCCTTGGGTCTTGAGGCAGATTGATTCCCAATTTTCAGAGAAGTCTCCATACTGAGAGAGGGAGGGAGAGGAGAAGAGAGGGAGAGAGGGAGAGAGGGAGAGAGGGAGAGAGGGAGAGAGGGAGAGAGGGAGAGGAGAGAGAGATTAGCTGGAACAGCTTAGATGTCCCTCAACCAAAGAATGGAAAGGAAAATGTGGTACACTTGCACAATGCAGCATTACTCTGCTGTTAAAAATAGTGACATCAGGAAATTAAAAGGCACTGGATATAACTAAAAAAAAAGTCATTCTGAGTGAGGTACCCCAGACCCAGAAAGACAAACATAGTATGTACTTACTCATAAGTGGATAGTAGCTGTAAAGTAAAGGACAATCATGCTATAATCCACAGATCAGAGAGGTTAGGTAAGAAGAAGTGCCCAAAGAGGGACACGTGGATCTCCCTCAGAAGAGAAAATAGAAGAGATCTCCTGGGTGAACTGGGGGCAGATGGGCATGGGAATTTGAGGGACCTGGTTTGCAGGTGAATGGAGGGGAGAGCACTGAAATGAATGGGGAGGGGCTTTTGGGGGTCAGGTCAAAAACAAATGCAAAGGAAATTTCCGTGAATGTACGTGGATGACCCCAGCTAAGAGTCCTAGCAATAGTGAATTCGTAGTCTGAACTGGCCATCTCCTGTTACTGTAATGATAGCTACCCCAATTGCCATCAAAGAGCCTTTATCCAGTAACTAAAGGAAATCGACACAGAGACCCACAGCTAATTAGGCTGAGCTCTGGGAATTCTGCTGAAGAGAGGGGGGAGCCAGAGGGATCAAAGACATCACAAGAAAACCCACAAAAATAACTAGCTTGGCTCATAGGAACTCACAAAGTCTGAACCAACACACCAGGGAGCCTGCATGGGACCAACCTAAGCCCTCTACATATATGTGACAGCTGTGTAGTTTGGTCAATTTGTGGGACTCCTAACAATGGAAGCAGGAACTGTCCCTAATGCTTTGGCTGGCTCTTGGGAATCTATTCCTCATACTGGATTGCCTTGCCCAGCCTAAATACAAGAGGAGGAGCTTAGTCTTATGGCAACTTGATACACCATGTTTTGCTGATACGCATGAGAAGCCTGCCCCTTTCTGAACAGAAAACAGAGGAAGAATCGATTGAGGGAGAGCAGAGGAGAGGTGGGAGAGAGAATAGGAGGAGCAGAGGGAGGCGAAACTGTGGTTGGGAAATAAAATTAATTAATTTTTTAAAAAAAGAAACAGAAAAAATAGAATATTTGCTGTTCTTGTAGAGGATGTAAGTTCGATTCCAAGCACCCGCTTCAGGTAGCACACAAAAAACAAAATCCTAAAAACACCAACACTAGGTCCAGATTCTTTTTCCATGACCACTGTTGTGTCTCAGGCTTGGCAGAGGTGATTGTTTCTACTCCAGCGATGGGGTGCCTGCCTCAACCTTGTTTACTGTCAAACTCCTTGATAGAAAATTCTTTTTTTTTTTTTTTTTTTTTTTTTTTTTTTTTGGTTTTTCCGAGACAGGGTTTTGTTGCCTTTCCTGGAACTCAGTCTGTAGACCAGGCTGGCCTCGAACTCACAGAGATCCGCCTGGCTCTGCCTCACGAGTGCTGAGATTAAAGGCATGTGCCACCACCACCCTACTTAGAAAATTCTTGTTAACAATTGAAAGCAGATTGGTTGGCTTTTTTTCTTTGTAATATATTTTAGATTTTTATTAATCTATAAAATAACTTGAGTTAGACTTTCTGATACATTTAAAATCAGCCGTAAGAACAGAGGAACAGAGGCCAAGATTTTGTTTTTTGTTTTTTCTGTTTTTTTTTTGTGTGTGTGTGTATGTGTGTGTGTGTTTGCAAAGTGTCTGTGTGTGTGTGTGTGTGTGTGTGTGTGTGTGTGTGTGTGTGTGTGTGTTTGCAAAGTTCAAATTTTGGCTTGAAGGGAGAGGATGGTGACAACGTCAAGGCAAAGACTATTCTAAATGTTTTGAGCTGTTGCCTCTTTAAAGAGCAGGTTCTGAAGAGTCCGTATCTGGGGCAAAGTCGTATGAATACATATCCAGGGCAGTTGCAGGCAGAGCTATATCAATTTATCACAAAACCAATTCAGTCTCTGAAAACAAAAGAGGGATTTTCTCTAGTGATATGTAACCATGATGCGTTGTGATTATCGTTATCAGATGAGAATGTATTTCATGAAACAGGTTTTTATTTTATTAATTTTTAGGTTAGCATACAAAGTAATGAGTTTTATTGATAGGCTTTTCTTATAATTTTATGACTTATCCAAAAAATGTAGTCTTTTCACTTCAGATAATTTTATATTTGATTGAATAGGACTTATTAGGATAATTTCTTTTTTCTCTTACTTTAGGACATTATTCAAATATTTGCAAAAATTTCCCACTATGTTTTTTATAAGATCAAGCAGTAATATTGGGCATGTGCTTATTTCCAAAATTGCATAGCCAGAAATATACTATTTTGTTTTTTTTTTTTTCTTTCTTTTTTTTTTTTTTTTGGTTTTTTCAAGACAGGGTTTCTCTGTGTAGCTTTGCGCCTTTCCTGGAATTTGCTTTGGAGACCAGGCTGGCCTCGAACTCACAGAGATCCACCTGCCTCTGCCTCCCGAGTGCTGGGATTAAAGGCGTGCGCCACCACCGCCCGGCCTATTTTGTTTTTGAATGCCTTTACATGGACATATCTCAGACAGTTACAGGAAGTGCTGTTTAGAAAGGTATACAAGCATCACTGGGCTCTGATCTGGCTGACTTTTGTCTGAGTCTGAGCTCCTCAGGAACTCCCTCAATTTATAGATTGAGGAATTATGTAAGACGAAGGTTAAGACAGCTCCAACTTCAAACTCCAATGCCAACTGAATAAACAAGAGTGTCACAATATACTAAATTAAGCACATTGTCATACAAATTTCCTGGCGTAGCCCTTGAGGTAAGGAATCTCTAGTTTACAAATGTTCAAGGCCACAATAGTCCATGGAAGGTGAAGTTCCCATAAAAGTCTTCTTATTTTTTCCAGATTTCATTCTTCTCCTTCAAAGCCAAAGGCCCAAATTAATTTTCTGCCATCATATGAGCTGACCAAGAGGAAGCTTTTGTGACAAAAACAAGAGTAATTTACTGAGGTACTGACTTGAAAAATCCAGCAGTAAGAGTCCCAGAATGGCGAAGTGTGTGCATCATACTCAAGATGCTTCTCTTTTAAAGGAGAGGAGTTGGTCCTAATAAAGAATGCATTTCATTCTCTTATGAGTTTTCTCTCCTACACTAGGTTGGTGAACTTTGTTGTAATAGCTAAAACAAATGTGCTGGACCCCCAAGCTGTCCCACTTTAGTAGAACATTTTCATTCTCAATCTCGGATTTCCACTCAGCTACAGCATGAATGATGACCTGGTGAAAAAAAACCTACCAATACATAGTCCTCGAAATATGACTAGGAGAACATTTATTATCTTTATCACTGGCACACAAATATTAGGTGATTTTTCTCAAGGTCATCATGATGGACAAGTAAGAATTCAAACCTAAGCCACTCTATTTGGGGTACTTCCCTCAACGTCACAGCCAAACACTTGACCTAAATCAAATTCCATTCCCATTACATAATATCCCCTACTGAATTCATAAAACATGCTTTATTTCCTCATTATATGTTCTCTTTCAGTAATATTTTTAAATGCTTTTTACCTGTGTAACATTTAAAACCTCCTCAGTTCCTGTCACTAGAAGCTCTGAAGAGCAGCAACACAGCCTGCTATGGATAAGGCAAAATCAAAGATGTAAAAATAAAAGATGATCCTCAAAGACTCTTGCAATGCAGTCCAGGCATTAAAATATTTTTATAGCAGTTGAAGTCTTTCATAATATGAAAAATGAAGTGGTCTTAGGTCACCTTGGGTCAGGGACAGAAAACTCTAGTGCCACAGTAACAGACAGAACCAGTGGACCGGGACTGAACAAAGGCAGATGTTCCCTCTAGGAAGGAGCTGACACTGGTTCTGTCTGCCCAATGCCTGTCAAAGTATTGCCCCAAAACTGTCAATCCTGCACATTGCCAACGCAATTCCGGAAACAAGGATTCAGTTAGTATTTTTATCTAGTATAGAAAACACTCAGTTTTGTCCTGATTTTATATATATATATATATATATATATATATATATATATATATATATATATATATATAATTTTTACCTTGCTCACAGTCACCCCTACTGCCTTGCTGAAAAATATGGATTTCTTTCCATTATACTTTCCATAATTTTTAAATGTCAGGAATTAATTTAACATAAAAGATGAGGGATGAAGAAGAAAAGTTTCTCAACTCTCTCATAACTGGAGAATTTATGGCTGACTCTACTGGGCTTCTGGGCACAACTGGATGGCAGTAGGCCTGTCTCTCCCCCAGCAACGGTACTTAGTGTGACACTGAAGGACAAGTGATGCTCAAAATACCTAGTAATCACACAAGGGATAACAGTTTAAGAACACATTACAGGGCTGGAGAGTTGGCTTAGCAATTAAGAGAACTCAAACTAGACATCAAAGAAACCAAATAATCCAATTAAAAAATGGGGTACAGATCTAAACAGAGAATTCTCAACAGAAGAATCTCAAATGGCAGAGAAACACTTAAAGAAATGTTCAACATCCTTAGCCATCAGGGAAATGCAAATCAAAATGACTCTGAGTACCATCTTAGACCTGTCAGAATGGCTAAGATAAAAAATAGTGATAACACCTTATGTTGGAGAGGATGTGAAGAAAGGGGAACACTCCTCCACTGTTGGTGGGAATGCAAACTTATACACCACTTTTTAAATCAGTATGGCGGTTTCTCAGAAAATTGGGAATCAATCTACCTCAAGACCCAGCTATACCAATCTTGGGCATATACCCAAAAAATACTCAATAATACCAAAGGATACTTGCTCAACTATGTTCACAGCAGCTTGGCAGAGGTGATTGTTTCTACTCCAGCGATGGGGTGCCTGCCTCAACCTTGTTCACTGTCAAACTCCTTGATAGAAAATTCTTTTTTTTTTTTTTTTTTTTTTTTTTGGTTTTTCTGAGACAGGGTTTTGTTGCCTTTCCTGGAACTCAGTCTGTAGACCAGGCTGGCCTTGAACTCACAGAGATCTGCCTGGCTCTGCCTCCCGAGTGCTGAGATTAAAGGCATGTGCCACCACCACCCTACTTAGAAAATTCTTGTTAACAATTGAAAGTAGATTGGTTGGCTTTTTTTCTTTGTAATATATTTTAGATTTTTATTAATCTATAAAATAACTTGAGTTAGACTTTCTGATACATTTAAAATCAGCCGTAAGAACAGAGGAACAGAGGCCAAGAGGGGCAACAATGGGGGTGAATCTGGACAAGGTGTGCTATGGACATGTATGAAAATGTCATGGTGAAGCTCATTCATATACTCTAACAAAATTTTTTTTAAAAAGTCAAATTTCAAAAAAAGGCATAAGTGAATGAAACTCCTGTCTGAATCAAAGTAGATATTGATGCAAGAAGGGTGAGGGAAAAGAGGAGAATCCAAAAATTTCAGGACCTTGTGCTTTTGGTAAAAAAAGACTAGAGAACATAGAGTTCGTAAATATAAAACTTTAAAAAAAGAAATAGGTTTTTATCAATTATTAAGGACTAAACAATTTAAAACATTCTAAAGTGAAAAATAAGAAACACCAAATAGTTAGACAAGAGCTTACTTTATTTAATAATTTTCTGTAGCCACACATATCAAAGGAGGTAGAGGAAATTCAGCCTCTTTGAGTGGAAGGGGTAAGGAAGTGACAGTTTACTTTCTCTAAAGACCGTCCTGTGGTCAATTTCAACCCAACTGTCCAACTGACTTGCACCTTTGACGCCCGTATCCAGCTGCTTGCGTGGTGTGGTGTGCTATGTGGGTCTTTGTTTACGAATTACAACAGGATACAAGAAAAGATGGAGGTGATGAAGCCGAAGGCAGCAGGACGAATAAGTTGAGAAGGACCAGGAAGAAAGCCACCAAACCACATCTTTGTTCCATGGAGAGGGGTGAAAACACCATGGCCAATTCCAGTGGTATGTGGCTGCTGTGACCTTTCATGTTGGTGTGGGCAGTGGCAGTTCCTATTTCGTGTTCCTTTCCATAAAACATTTCTCTTCTTCTGGAGAAGCAAAAGGACAGTAAGATGCAAAATATTGCTATGTGAAAGATGGCAAATATACGCTTCCACGAACTGCATGGACATAGCCAATCAAAGTATTTAGAATTCAACGGAAGGGCGTAGGACGCTGATGGGGATGGGAGAGGCAAAGCAGAGTGGGAGAGAGCCTTTCTTCTGCACTGAGAATGAATGTGAAGATTATGACCGAGGACCTGGGAGACCATAGGAGAGGTCCGGAGAGTTTCTATCCACATGCTGAAATTCCAGCAATACTCTAACAGATCTGAAATAGTGCTGACTACGTGTCAGTATAGACAAGGTCATACCTGGTCTTCCAAAGGAGAGGCAAAAAGAATTGTTAGCCTGTGGTAACAATAAAAAGCAGACATTAACAGGTTTTATTATTATTTTAATTTTTTTTTTTATTACAGACAATGTATTTCTTTACAGTCTGCATCTAGGGCAGACCACACCTAATGTCCAGGTTTGGTGTGTCACTGTACAGGAAAGGGTATCCTTCTAGCATTTCCCTCCAAGCTGTGTTAAAGATAGTTGAAAGCAACTCTAACATGTTTTGACATTTCCCATTACCACCATAGAAAGGACTGGAAACCAAACAGCAGATCTGAACAAACCTGTCTCTTCTGAGTCTTGTTCCTTCCACAATGACAAACATGTCCCGGATCAGATGCCAGGAGTAAAGCCATCACTTCCCAGCACCCCAGCTAATGCTCCTGATGCCGAATTCAACCAAAATGAGGGTAAGCAATTACCTGGAAAGATTCTGGAAGAATCAGGGAAGTGTTTCTAGCCACTGTTTCCGAATCTACCTTTGAACTAGAGATGATGTGCTGATGATAAAGATGCCAGCCCCGGAGTCAGGATAAGAGAATTTCCACATCTGTGTTTATAAAGCTCTTTGCAGCTTCCTTACTCCTTCATGCTACGGATCTAGAAAATTGGGAATGGTCATGGGAGAGCACTCAAGTCTTCTTTAAACATGAAAATAGATCATTCAAAGTCCCTGAATTTCTGAATAACTATTCTGGAGCATGAGTGTGTTGGTTAACAGCCTCTTGGATACAAAAGATAGAAACTGGTTAGAAGGAGATATTTGTTGTGTGAGAAAAACCTGTAAAGAAAAGGCTAAATAAATAGGGTTTGGAAAAGTGGGAATCCAAAGGGGTATGATGTTGGAGAAATGGGGCGCAACACATTATCCTCACTTCTGATGACAATTACCAGCTGTAGAGTTTTTCATGATTAATTTTAGGATTCTCTAAGCCTATCTGCTAACAGGACAGACAGAAGCCACGAAAACTGTTATACTCACAGCCACACTTTTTTTTAAAATAACGTAATAACTTTTATAACATGAAGGACTAAAACCATGTGTGGGATAAACTCCAGGTACTAAACATGGCTGCTGGCTTGTTCCCTCCCAGTGGGAGCGTATAGCACCGTCACTGGTCAACGTGTTTGGCTGGCTAGGGAAGCTCATTTTAGTATTGGTATCCAGGGACTTTACTGGAACATGGTGCATTTGCCACGTGACTGAACTCTGTTTCCAGTCCTCCTGGGTTAAGTTGGGCCGTGTACAAAGTCATCATCACAAATGACACTGTTTGACTTCCGGGCATGGTACACAAACAACCTCTAGATAAATACACACATTCATGACAGGTGGATCCTTCTAAGAACTGGGAAGTGGACTCCCAGGGGACCAGGGCACTCTTCACCCTCCTTCTCTCCTCTCCTTCTTCATAATACACAGAACCCAAGAGGAAATGAGCACTATGAGGGTCCGTCCATCTGTCTTAGTTTCCTTTTGTTAGCATCACTCATGATCACAAACAGCATTATAAAAACCACAGATTCACATCCAAGTTCATTCAGTATGTGGAGAGACCCCAGGTCCTTGTTAGGTTGTTTCCTGGTAATATGGTGGTTCCTTCCTCTCAGAAGCATTTCTCTGGTTTTATGTCTGAGGGACAGCAATGCCCTGGATGCTGCTTCTGTTTGGAGTTGGTCTGAGTTTCCCTTTGTTTCCATGTCTAGTTTATCTCTGGCTGGAGAAAGTCCTCAGGCTTCTAAGAGCTTGCCTTGCTAGTGCTAGACATACTTCCCATTTTAAGGACAATAACCCTTTGCCATGACAACTCTCATCCTTCATGTTCTCTGTGCCTTGTTTTGTGCACTCCACAAATGAGTTAGAAGCGCTCATTTTGACACCTGTGCGTGCTAGGAGTATACAATACAAATGAGAGGGTGGTGGACAGAGGTAGGAACCTGAGGGGTGCAACAAGTTATGGCCCACTGGCCAGATTCAGCATGATGGATTCTTTTTGCAAATACAGGTTGCTTGTGGCTGCTTTTGTGCTAAAACGGGAGTTTGCTGCCCCATGAGGTAAAAGATGGCCACATCACTCAGGCTACCTCAGGGCTCCAGCCTGTGGTACTGTGGAGAAGTGTCCAAGCATTGCCAGATCTTTTTTAAGGAAAGTTTGAACTCAAAATTTTGTTACATAAGATTTCCTAATAAGTGAATATTCCCAATAATTTTAAATAGGGTTCTAAACATTGGGAAGACTAACAAAGCATGGTGGCCATGTTGCCTTTATGAAGCATGTTTTGTATGTTTTTGTGTATTTTGATTTCTATGTTCTAGTTTCAGACAGAGAAATAAAGATGGAATTCAGGCATCTCAATCTTTAAATCAAACACCAGTGTGCTCTGCACTCTCTCTTCACCTAGTTGTGACTAAGGATGTGGCCACCCTTATGGAATAGGCTGTATTAAACTCTTACAGCCTATAAGTCCAAACAAACCACCAATGTATCCTATAAAAATATATGTGAAAACCAGTCCCTCAAATAAGTAGAAGGAATTTTGATGGGTATTTTTTTCAATGACTCAGATTTTTCAAAAAATAACTAAGTTTTTAAAGATCAGCTCTGTTGTGGCCACACTATTTTACCATTTATTTATTTGCTGACTTTTTCTATGGCTGGCACCTGTTTGTTGGACCTCCTGGACTCCCCAGCACTGTCTGTGGCTGGCACTGTGCCTGGAGGTCCAGGCCTCCTTACACTAACTAGATGTTCTCACAGTAAGCA
This sequence comes from Peromyscus californicus insignis, assembly GCF_007827085.1. NCBI lineage: Eukaryota > Metazoa > Chordata > Mammalia > Rodentia > Cricetidae > Peromyscus > Peromyscus californicus. The sequence goes on along the minus strand of NW_026294491.1, from coordinate 43,347,500 downwards.
TGCACATGACATCCACATGGATGAAGGCCCATGGACTCTAGATAGGGAGGGCAGACTCCCAGGAACAGGCTGCATGTGTCACAGAGTGCATTTTTACAGGCATTTGTCTCCATTTTTGAATTTGTATTTCTGTTTTGTCTAAATAAATGATAATCATTTATTATTGTGGTCATCATCATCATCATTATTATTATCAGTGTGTGTTATGATATATGTGTAACTGCCAGTTCACATCAGTCATGGAACACATGTAGAGGTCAGAGGACATCTTTTGGGAGTCAGTTCTCTCCTTCCATCCTGGGGTAGAGGGATCAAACTCTCCTCATCACGCTGTGCAGCAAGCACCTTTACCCACTGAGCCAGCCCTGAATTTGGTATTTCTGGAAACTCACATTCCTGTTCAATCCATCTCTTATAAGCGACAATAGCTTTCTTGGGAAGTGACTATATCCTCATTATAATGAGAAATCCATGGAGCCTGTTTAATGGGCAAAAGAATTTACTAAGGGGAAAAACTCACTGTACAGAACAGAATTGACACAGGTTCTGGGACACAGTTCTGGCCACCTGGATCAGTCCCGCATCCAAGTCCCACGAGGGAGCGAAGGGAGTGATGCCTACGTTCATCTCAGGTCTTAGGGGTCACAGAGAGGCCATGCCCCAGGGGCATGTACTTCAAGGTCATAGGCAGGTGGTGCAGTTACCGTTGCATCTCTAGGGGCGGTGCTTCAAGGTCATAGACAGAACAGCTACCCACTATACCACATCGTCTCAAAATGCAGATGAGATTTCTCCAAGGCCTTCAAGATGCTCTTGAGTATTGAGGTTTCCTTTCTTTAATTTTAGTTTCCTTATTTCCCACTCTAAACAGAGCAGTAAAACTTCCCCTCTAAAAGCACATTGATTTAATTTGTTAGTCCTCTGAGGGGATAGGCTAGGAGAACACCTCCCAGAAATCACACTGGAAGAAAAACAAATGAGCCCCTGAACTGGTAATTATCTGCCTGCTATTCATCATGTACAGCTGGGAAAGACTGACCGAAAGGCTTAATTGGAAGTAACAAATATGATTTATTTGAAGGGAAGACATTCAGACTACGATGCAGCAAGATGAGGAGATGCTTTGAAAATGAAATTAGGTTAGATCAGGCTCTCTCCTATTTGGTGAAAGAGTTGAATTTTTTTTTTTTTTTTTGGTTTTTCGAGACAGGGTTTCTCTGTGTAGCTTTGCGCCTTTCCTGGAACTCACTTGGTAGCCCAGGCTGGCCTCGAACTCACAGAGATCCGCCTGGCTCTGCCTCCCAAGTGCTGGGATTAAAGGCGTGCACCACCACCGCCCGGCTAAGAGTTGAATTTTTAAATGAAAAAAAATTGATACTAAGGATATAAATTCTAAAATATATGATACAATTTTTATTTAATAATCAGACAAGGTCATATCATACAGGATATATTAATTTATTCATTCACACGTATACTCATTCACTAAAGGCGTATTTACTGAATGCCTGTTATGACCAACATCTCTATAGGCATTGAAGCTATGACAGCAAGCAGAACTAAGCCCTACTTTCATGGGCTGATATGTAAAAGAATGATAGATAGATAGCAAACACGTGACTTTGAAACATGGCAAGCACTTCGCACCAAGGCCACTGAAGAATTTGGAAAGGGGATAATACAATTAGCTGAAATATACCTCTCCACAATTTTCATAGGTCTAGTGCTCAGCACCTTAGACTGCATTTGGAGTCAGGATCTTTAAAAAGGCATAAGGTTAAATGTACCCAGTGTAACTGGTGTACTCCTAAGGAGACATTAAGACATGAACTCGAACAGAGAGAAGACCACTAGGAGATATTAGAAGATCATCAATTCAAAGCCCCAGAGAGAAGCCTCTGAAGAAACATCCCTGTTGATATCTTTGATCTTGGACTTTTAGTCTTCAGTTGAAAGAATACGGATACCTATTAAACTACTTCATCTTCAGCACCAGCTGTGGCTGCCCTAGAAAACTAAGGCATGTGCTCACTGCTCAGCCTCAGCTCAGCATGGATGGGCTCCCATGAACCTGGGGTTGGCCTGTCTACAGTGTAGTCATGTTACACAGATGTTCCAGATGATTATGCTTTATTTTTTACAGTTCCTCATGTCTCCAAATTATCTCACCTTTCCCTTTGATGGCATGTTTAATGCCTATAGTTTTCCCATATTGTAATTTAAGGTATGTTTTAGGGCAGGGTTCTTTCTGATTACTTCTTAGGTACGGAACCAGTTTGAAAAGTAAGCGATGATAAAAATACCTACCTTGAGTGGTTGACTGTAAGTGGATGAATATTTTTTTCATTGTAAAATAAAAGAGGGTATATTTGGAGTGAACAGAGAGGATTAGGCAAACAGAGGAAGAAGTCAGTGAATAGAGCAAAGGACAATGGCACATATGGTTAAAAATGTCATAAGGAGCTGGGCGGTGGAGGCAGAGGCAGAGGCAGATGGATCTCCAAGTTTAAGGCCAGCCTGGTCTACAGAGTGAGTTCCAGGGCTACACAGAGAAACCCTGTCTCAAAAAACCAAAAAAAAAAAATGTCATAATGAAACCAGTTAGTTTGTATGCTTAGAAATTAAAAAAGACAAGAAAAACATAAAAAACAATACAATATATATTAATTGTAGGACGTTTGGAAGATACAGATAAGACATAGCTTGTAAGACTTCCTGCCATCTCGTCATTGGCATGATAATAGAATGACTTCTTCTCTCTTCCATATTTTAAATTGTTTATGAGTTTTATATAAGCAGCTTTACTCAACTTGGGCTGAACACGCAATGTTTTAGAGTAAGGTGGGAGCACACCAACTGTTAATTTAGCCCATGACATTCTAATTGCTACAGCCTAATTGTTTGTATTAAATGGAAGGTAGTTATAAACCCTCAGGAGTCCCAGAGTAGCCAGACGTATCAGTGACAGGACATTATATCTAATATATGTGCATAGGTGGAACCAGTAATTTGTTTTCCTCACGCTTCATGTATTTAAAATCTCCTCAGTCTGTGTTTTTATACTGTCAAGCTTTATGCTTATTTTAAAGCCTAATTATATCTTGAAAACTGATACCCAGTTATCACTTAAAAATTATAGCTGTTTGATGTCAGTGGTGTGACAGATTGATAGGTGTTCAAATGCAGGCACGATCACGAGGCTATTTACTGGAGTTAGAGTAATTGGGCTCACACCTTTTGTGTTTAAGTAGCACTTACATGGTGCTTATTGACTCACAGTATTGTTAAATACCTTGTTTAATCCTCATAACAAGCTCATGAAGAAGGCAATATTTTAACAATGAAGAAGCAGAGACACACAGAGGGTGGGAAGGATGCCAGGCCTAAAAGGAAGGCCATGGTTGGGGGTGTCTTGATTTGTGCTGAGTCTCTGTTCTGTCACCCTCCCTCGAAGTCTTGATAGTGGTGTTTATAATACATACTGTGGACCTGGCTTTCTGTCCATGGGTACAGATTGTCTATTCATACCCTGTTAACAAGCCCCCTACCAGGAATCCAGCTTCCAAATAGACTCTAGCTTCCAAATTGACAGTGGTGTGTATGTGGGTGGGGTAGGGAGAGAGACTAGGGGGAGACTCAGGCTCCTATTTTGTGTGTCTCTCTGGGACTCAGGCTAATGGATTGGCTACATTAACTATGTATCCCAAGTCTTCCCTAGCTCCACAATTTTAGAATTTTCAGACTATCTTAAAATTCTGGAAATGGACATTTTATTAGATTTCTGACTTAAAATCAACCATGTGGTCCCAAGTTTTCATCTCTGCTCCCATTCTTGATCTCTTTCCTTGTTTAAATAATTGTAAAATTTGACAGAGTCATGCACCTCAAAGACTCACATGTCATTACAAAGATGGAAGGCAACTTTTGGAAAACAAAATGAAAGAAAATGAAAGGAAAGGAAAAAAAGGGTCAATACATCAAAAAAAATAAACATACAATTTTACCTCCAAGTACATAGGAACCTACAGTTTAGACATTACAGGTTAGTCCAAGAAGTTCTAAAATTTTAATGATAGGCATGTATAGTCAACTTATGTGTCTCCAGTGTTGTCAGACTGCCCACTGTCTTCCATAAACAAAGACTGCTTTTTTTGTTTGCTTGGTTTCTTTTTATTTTTCTTTCTTTTTTTTTTTTTTTTTGCATTTTTGTTTTGGTTTGTTTTTCTTTCTTTTCTTGCTATTTTCCATGGGCAAGTGCTTTCAGCAAGCACTGTGGCATCACCATCTTCTTAGACATGTCCTAACTGATGAACGCTTTCTGAGGGTACTCAGACAGTGCTCTTGGGATGACTGTAAAGCAGGTAAGAGAGAGGTAAGATCCCTGTGTGAAGTTATGATCCACGTGATCGGCCTATGTTGCTCTTGTTTGTAACCTTAGTGACTAATTCACCATGTCTACCCTTCTGCTTTTTGGGCCATCCTGATCTAGTGACTTCAAATCATTACTCCACAGATCACAACAGGGACAACGCTCAGACTATGATCCCGCCTCAACTTTCTTCTAGAATGAAACACATTAAACAAGAAATGGCCAAAAACCACCTCCAGTTTGTACGATTTGAAGCAACAGACTTGCATGGTGTCTCCAGATCTAAGAGCATCCCTGCACAGTTTTTCCAAGTGAGTTTTCCAGTTATGATAGGTGTGATTTCATGACCATTAGCAAGCAAATAATCTTTATTACTCATCTGCATTTTCTTGTAATCTACATAGCAATTGGAGTTGAAAAGCAATAATTTGTTTTGCTGTTTTCCTTGTCCCTTCCCACATTATTGCTCCCCAAGGAGATGAACACACAATAGCAATTCCTTTACCCAATAGAAATAGGAAACTAATTAAGGCTGGTTATTTCAGTCCTTCTGCCTTGAACAATTTTACTCTACAGAACTCTCTTTTCTTTTCATAATGCAATTATAAAGATTATATTTTATTTGACATGAGAAAATTGCAACCCAAGACCCAAGAACAAACATGAAAGGTAGAAATGATTAAGTAGAGATGACTTGCTAGATAAAAAGCGTATCCTTTCAGCAGCAATTCAGATATGAAAATACCCAATTGCCATTAGATGACTTAGTGAATATTGTTTTGAAAATAGTGATATCAAGAAGCATTGCATTTGTGGTTACCTTTAAGGATTTTTCTAGGGTTGTTTTGTTTAGTTTATATCATGTGTATTTTAGTGACTGATTTGTTGGGATTATTAAACATCAAGTTTGTGAGAAAGGGGTATCAGGCAGTACCAATCTTTAAGAAAATGTAAAAGTAAAGCATCCTGAGAATTATATTTATTTATTTACACAATTTATGTGTATATAAAATAAAGGATCCTTTTTTACAGTCCTGGTCAACCTAGACCTTGTGATCCTCTTGTCTCATATTTCCAAGTAGCTTAGATTACAGATGTGTGCCAATGGGCTTTACAACTTTTTTGGGGGCCTGCCACCCAGCTCCCAAATAAAGCACATGCAGAGGCTTATTTTTAATTACAAATACCCGGCCTTAACTTGGCTTGTTTCTTGCCAGCTTTTCTTAACTTTAAATTATCCCATTTACCTTTTGTCTCTGGGCTTTTCCATTTTCTTACTTCTGTATATCTTACTTTCAATCTTACTCTGTGGCTGGCTGTATAACTAGGTGGCTGGCTTCTTGCTTCCTCCTCTCCTCTCTCACTCATTCTCCTTCTATATATTCTCTTGGCCTGCCAGCCCCACCTATTTCTTTCTCCTGCCTCGCTATTGGCTGTTCAGATCTTTATTAGACCATCAAGTGTTTTTGAAAGGCACAGTAACACGGGTTTACAGAGTTAAACAAATGCAACATAAACTAAAGTAACACACCTTAAAATAATATTCTACAACACCAACTATTTCTATAACATGTCATATCTTTTTGCTTAAATATCAAATTGTAAATTTTTTTTTTGTGCTGATGAAAGGGGCTATTTTCGAAACAGTTTTCAGAGAATTTGAACAGTTTAAATTTCTTTCATAAAACATTCTTTGGGAACCAGCAAGATGGATGGAAAGGTAAAAGTGCTTGTCACTTAAAACCTGAGTTCTATCTCTTGAATCTGCATGGTGGAAGTAGAGAACTGATTGTCACAGGCTGTCATCTGACCACCCCTTCACACACATGCTCACACACATACACACATGATCAATCAACCAATCAATGATTTTTAAAGTATTTAGTCTTGTCTGTAAAAAGCCTATAGATACTGTTTCTTCTACATTTATTAAGAACTCTACATGTTCATTAATTCTGATAAGAAAATGTGAAATCACTATGGGCAGGATCAGAGGATAATTCACATGAGTTCTCTTCTGTGATAAAGCACAACTGACATTTCAGACACTTGCCTGAGACCACAACATCAACCTGTCTGCTATTCTGTTTTTTGACAAATTCTAATCATCTATTTCACTGGTGGCACTTGAAAACCAAACACTTAGGACACCATTCCAGTGCTTCCATGAAATAGAGCTTCCCCGAAGTAGAGCTAATCCTTTGGCTTACATTTGTGGAAGATTGATTTCATTGACAAAGAAGAAAATGTCTGCGTTTAACACTGCTATTGAGAGCACTGGTTTTCTTGTTCAATACTCCACATATCAAAAGACTTTTCCTCCCTGACTTGGCTTGGAAGGAACTATTTTATCCTGAGAATTTGATGTAATTCAACACACATCCTTCTCATTGTTTTGCTTCTTCTTAGCCTTTGTTTTCAAATAATTCTCCTTTGGATAGTTTTTGTTCATTATTCTTTTATTCTAATTTTATAATCTAGAGCATACATTGTTAAACAAAACTCTTTAAATTTATTTTAGAACTTTTGAAGGTATAAATAATTAATATTTTTATCACAAATATTAATGATTTAAGGCTAAATAATATATTTTGGACACTCTTGTGAACATGTAAGTTCATTTGTATAAGCTAATATGAAATACACACACAAACACATATAGAATTATGTGTGAGACATCTCTTAGGCAAAAATATGAAATCAATAGTCTGTCTGTGGCTTTATAAAAAAGTAGCTTAGATTCTTTTATTGAAAAACATTTTTATACAATATATTCTGATCATGCTTCACCCCTCCCATAACTCCTTCCAGATCCTCCTCATGTCTCCACACTCCATGCCTTTTCTTTCCCTCTTTAAAGAACAAAACAAACAAGCAAATAAAACCAAAATAAAAAGACAAGAAACTCCCTATCTCCATCTCTCTGTCTCTATCTCTGTCTCTCACACACACCACAAAAATGGAAACCAAATACACAAGCAAAAGACCAGTCAGACAGGGAAAAAAACCCAAAGAAATTTGAGACAAAAGGTCTACAAAAATAGTCTTGAGTTCTTTTTGTGTTGGACATCTACCACTTGAGATGAATGAAGTCTACCCCAAAGTGTAGCTAATATACCCAGTGAGACGCTATTGGAGGAAACTAATTTTTTCTCTGCAAGTGGGTGTCAATTTCAGATAACTTCTTGGTTAGGGATGGGAGCCCATGTTCACTTCCCCTTCTCAGCACTGGGATTATATGTACAAATTTAAATCATTTTTATTTATGGAAATAAAATGCTAAATTAAAATGAATAGGCTAGACTATGAATGACTAGAAGAGATAACATGATCTCTATTTATAGACTTCAGAAAAACTTTCTCAAACTAAAGCAGCCAGGCAACCTTAGTGCTGAGACCCTAGCCTGTGACCCATCACTTAACAGTTCAGTGATATTGTTTTTTTTTTTTTTCCTGTATTTACTGCCTCCGGCTCAGCTTTAATCTCCTTTTATCCTTTATCTGGACTAAATGTTACTTCCTATTTTAAATGCAAACATTGATTTTCTAAAAACAAAAAACCAGATCATCTGCTGAGACTAGAGGAAAAGGCTGGTGTACCACGGGACGAGGCCAAAGTCAAAACCTGTGACGAAATGGCATCTCCACTGTTTAGAAAGGTCCCCATGTGCCTGACACCGAACAGAATGTCTTACAGACATTAGCACAGTCAACCTTTCAACAAACTTATAGTGCTTTGATCTCTCAAAGGGTTGATTTGGTTTAAATTATATATGGATAATGTGAATTCTATCCTAGATTTAATAAAAGTATGATTATGTTACTATAGATCTCATAACCAATTCTTGGGCTGTTTGAAAAGGTGACCCTTCATTGTGCTCCCAATAAGAGGTGCCACAGGGTTTCAACTTAGTCTGCAAGAATTTCCATCAGGTTCAGAGAGAGCTGTCTTAAAGTATGAAGCCATTTCAGTACTTAGTACTATATATATATATAGCTTAAGATAGTTAGTGTCATGGATGGAGCTATTCATACATATGTATAGAAGTTTAAATATATCCCACAGCTAATGGAGAATGGTTTAAGTTCTGATGTATGTCTAAAATGTGTAAAAAAAGAGAATGTATGTATATTAAAAAAGTGCTCTCAACTGTACAGATTAAAGAACCTAGAGAATAAAGTGTGAGTTTTTGCTATTCTTCCATTTTGCAAAGGACTGTTGGAGTCCAATGGTGACCAGCTGTTTTCCATGGTTCACAGCAAAGCAGCTATGATACAGATTTGAATTGTGTGATCTCTCAGAGGTTTCATGAATGAAATACATTACCCTTCATTTTAGATACATGCTACCACCATATAGATTTTTGAACTAGAAATAATCAAATAGGGAAATAACATTACTTTTTTTAGTAAAATTTAGTATTAAAATAGTTCATGCAGAAATCTCACCATGTGGATGCAAGTGAACATGTGTGCACACACGTGGATATGCATAAAATTGATGTGTACAATTTCCAAAAGAGTGTGCGAGTCCCTTCTTTATTGCTGGTAAAAGCAAATTTGGGGACTAGATATGGTGGTGCACACCTGTAACTTCAGCCCTCAGGAAGCAGAGGCAAGAGGACGAGGTATTCTAGACCAGCACAGTGCATTCAAGGCAAGCCTGGGCTTCATGAGACCTTGTCTCAACCAACCAACCAACCAACCAAGAAATAAGGGCAGGGGGAGGGAGAGCACAGACTTAGATCAGTTAAGTCAAAGTGGCATTTAAGAGTGTATGTAAAGGTGGTAGGTCATTGAAGGAGCCAGTCCATATGGTCTTGCAGATTTGCTGGCCCTGCACAGTGGCCATTTTTTTTTTTTTTTTTTTGGTTTCTGTGGATGATGTGAGCAAACTAATGTCACTTGTGGAGTGTTAGGATGTTTGTACTAACCCCACGATGCTCATGAGTTTATGAAAACCGCTTTTGATAGTCAGGGACTTTTTCCCACCCATGTTGAGATTCTTCCACAATTTCAAAAAATTTTCAAAAATATGTCTGTCCAGCTTTATAATCTCATGACTTCCCTGTTGCCTGAGACATAGCCAAGTTCAACATGCAAGTCCACTGGACTTAAGAGATACATTGCTGGAAAGGGCCTCAGCCATTGTCTAGCTGAACACTTGTTTTATGGACATAGATGCTGACTCATACCATCCAGAAACTTGCTTCACTCCATTCCAACTATTAGTAAAAGAGCTGTAACCAGTGGTCCGACCTGCTGGCACCCGGCTCACACTGACCTGGACACTTTATTTGGAAAGAGTAACTTTGGAGACAGAGGTTCACAACCACAGAAAAGTTTTCTAGGACTTGGTGAGACAATCAAGTGGATAACTCTTAAGTGGGTTGAACAAGTGAAGAGAGGAGTAAGTCTCTCAGAAGTCCTGGCTCTTGTGGCCTGAGACAGCTGTCTTGAGTCCTGTTGGTCTGGCCCAAGTCTCCTCTCCAACAAAGATGTAGGATTCCTTCTGTAGAATTCCAAGAATCAACTGGAGGTTACAACAGAATAAAGCACAACCATGGCTTCACTAGTCTCTTTTTAATAGACTGATAATTTTTGGATATTTACCTACAAGTGAGAGAGCTGGATCATATAGTGGATCTATTTATTACTGCACTAGTCACAATAATTAGATATAGAAACAACCTTGATTAGTATTGATGAATGAAAAGGTGGAGAAAAATGTGATACACACACATATGTATATATACAGCACATTATTTGGACATAAAAAAATTAAACCTATAATTAGCTGCAGAATAGATGAAACTGGAACATATTAAATTAAGAGAAACAAGTGAGACAGAAAACAAATACTGCATGTTCTCTTTTACATGTGGATACTAAAATGTTGATCTAAACAGGATGGTGATTCCAAAAGGCGGGAAAAGTGGAAGGGAGAAAAATGGAGGGTGGCTAGTTAATGAGCATGGAAACGCAGGAGTTGCAAGTCTCAATTCTCTGACACAGTGTAGTAAGTATAGTTCATAATGACTTGTTAGATATCTTATCAGCAGTTTGAGGCAATGGAAACCATGTGATCAGTACACATTGCTTACATGTATGAGATGACCACAATATACCCCTTAAATATATAAAGTAAAAATAAAAATACATAAGTAATAAAATACTACAGAACAAATCAAAGAAAAGCCTTACCTGAGATCTTGGAAACTGCACTATAAAGTGAAATGCATTGTAAAATATTTTTGATTGCAATAATTTTAAGTATTTCCACAAAGTTATAAACCCTGTCTTTTGCTATATTGTACCGTTCTTCATCCTTAAAGCATTTATTTATAGCTATGTGAAACATTTATTATTGCTGTTTTCCACATCTATGAGCATATCAAGACTTGCATTAAAATATTAAAAAATGTTTGTAAAAAGATCTTTATGAAAAGATAGTTCTTTCAATATGTTGAATTTTTGGATATTTATTCTGAATCTTAAAACATTTACCTGAGATAAACTCGCAGATATTAGACTTACATTTCTTACTACCAAGATTTTCTTCCCGTTTGTCTTCACGGTTCAGGACCTAGTTCATTTATCCTCTCTCTTCTTCTTCAGGAAAAAGTGATCCACGGTGTTTTCATGCCCCGTGGTTATCTGGAATTGATGCCGAACCCTAAGGACAATGAGGTGAATCACATAAGAGCCACGTGCTTCAATAGTGACATCGTCCTCATGCCAGAGCTGTCAACCTTTAGAGTCTTGCCGTGGGCGGAGAGGACGGCGCGGGTGATTTGTGACACCTTCACGGTGACTGGCGAGCCTCTGCCGACTTCCCCCAGGTACATTGCCAAGAAGCAGCTGCGCCAGCTGCAGGATGCCGGCTTCTCCCTGCTCTCTGCCTTCATCTATGATTTCTGCATTTTTGGTGTGCCCGAAGTGATCAATTCCAAGACCATATCTTTTCCTGCCTCGACATTACTGAGTAATCATGACCAGCCCTTCATGCAGGAGCTGGTTGATGGCCTGTATCACACTGGAGCCAACGTGGAGAGTTTCTCATCTTCTACCAGGCCTGGGCAGATGGAGATCTGTTTCCTCCCTGAGTTTGGCATTAACTCAGCCGACAACGCATTCACCCTCAGAACAGGTGTCAAAGAAGTGGCCAGGAGATACAACTATATAGCAAGCCTTGTCATCGAGACCGGATTCTGCAATTCAGGAATTTTGTCCCATAGCGTCTGGGATGTCGGTGGAAAGACAAACATGTTCTGCAGTGGTTCTGGGGTGGAGCGGCTCACACTCACGGGGAAGAAGTGGTTGGCAGGCCTCCTGAAGCACTCTGCGGCTCTCAGCTGCCTGATGGCCCCTGCCGTCAGCTGCCGCAAGCGCTACTGCAAGGACAGCAGAGACCTGAAGGACAGTGTGCCCACCACGTGGGGATACAACGACAACAGCTGTGCCTTGAACATCAAGTGTCACGGCGACAAAGGCACCCAGATAGAAAATAAACTGGGCTCAGCAACCGCGAACCCCTACCTGGTGCTGGCCGCCACGGTGGCGGCAGGCTTGGATGGACTTCAGAGCAGTGACGGTGCTTGGGCTGGCTCAGAGGAGAGTCAGGATCTTGAGCAACCAGAACCTTCCGAGATCCCTTTGAAGATGGAGGATGCCCTGGCGGCCCTGGAGCAAGATCAGTGTCTGAAGCAGGCTCTGGGGGAGACTTTCATCCGCTATTTTGTTGCCATGAAGAAGTATGAATTGGAAAATGAAGAAACAGACGCAGAGGGGAACAAATTCCTGGAGTATTTTATATAGGATGGAACTCTTGACTTTGGAGATGTTATTATGACACGTAGTTAAGCCATCAGAAAGAAAAGATTGAGCCTCTGTTATTAACAATACTAGACAGGCTTCTGTGCCCCCCCCCCCCCCCCACACACACATCAGATGAAATGGGACTGTTGAGGTTCTGGTCTCAGATATAAACAATAAATTTGCGGTGAAGCAGCATATGCAAACTTACTCAGCCTGGCAGTCTGTCATTTCCTTTGTGTTGTTAGCCCGGGTAGTGTTTGGGGCAAACCACATATTCATATGTTCAAGAAAGAGGTAAGTATTAGGAGGCAGACTTTTAAAGACTGGGGTAAAAAGATGAAACACTATCAAGTATAGACATAGGTCTTTCCCACCTGGGAGACAGATATCCTCTGTCTTTTTTTTTTTTTTTTTTTTTTTTTTTTTTTGGTTTTTCGAGACAGGGTTTCTCTGTGTAGCTTTGCGCCTGGAACTCTTTCCTGGAACTCGTTTTGTAGACCAGGCTGGCCTCGAACTCACAGAGATCCGCCTGGCTCTGCCCCCCCGAGTGCTGGGATTAAAGGCATGCGCCACCACTGCCCGGCCAGCAAAATCTTATTGATGAGAATATCTTGAGGTCCGCTGTGCATCGCTATGACAGTTTCAGATGTGTCAAGTTGCACAAAGCAGGACATGACGGGCCCGGAAGTTCTCTTTTCACGTTTGATACTTCTCTATCACCTCTTTAAAGGCTTAGGGATTTCAAGGCTTCAATGTCCCCTAGAATCAAAGGACAAAGAATCAGGTAACACTGAGGTCAGACTTAAAATGTGGTGGAAGCCTTTCTTTAAACAATGCACCACGATGCAGGAAGGGCGAAAGTGGCCTGGGTTGCTCGGACAGCTTTGCTCCATTCTTCAGAGCAGACATCCCTTTGAAACAGCTCTGCTCCTGAGCGGAGAGGGAGAATGCCTGCCTGGGTAGCCCAGGCTCCATCTGCAGCTTCAACACACACTTAAATTACTAATTACATTGCCACAGAGGCTGGTGTTTCTCTGGAGACTAGAAAATGTTCCAGGCCTTTCTTTGTCTGTGATAATCTTGCAACTTATCACCGAAATTTAGCCTCCCTTGGGAACAAGTTCAATATCTACTTCCTTGCAAATGAAAACACTGCTCCACTGCTTAGGATCAAATAGGAGATTTTTATGTTCAATTAAAACTGGCTGTGGTCTCCACTGAGATGGCAAACACTTAAGGAGCACAGCAGAATTTAACTTCACTCCTCTTGTTAAAGCTCTTAGCATCCCGTAAACGGTGAAAGTCAGTATGCCCTTCACTAATTGTAAGCTTATTTTCATCTTTCAGCAGAAGACATGTTTGGAAACAGAATAAAATCCACAGATGGAATAAAGGTTAGAGGGAACCAGCATGCGGCGAGAAGGAAGTGAAGCTCAGAACAGGAAATTCTGTTTTCGGTAATGAAAGCTCAGTGTGTCAGTTGGGAAGACACCACAAAAACCCAAGTGGTTTTCCAAGCCTCCACTGTGTTGAACGCGTTGCTGTTATTAAGTTCAGTCGGAGACTATGGCGAAGCAGTCTGTGGAAACTTGAGCTAAGTTCTGTGGAGGACAATAGCAGTCACCGTGCCTTCCCCTTTCTGTCTTTTTTTTTTTTTTTAAGATTTATTTATTTATTATGTATACAGTGTTCTGCCTGCATGTATCCCTTCAGGCCAGAAGAGGGCACCAGATCTCATTACAGATGGTTGTGAGCCACCACGTGGTTGCTGGGAATTGAACTCAGGACCTCTGGAAGAACAGCCAGTGCTCTTAACCTCTGAGCCATCTCTCCAGCCCCCCCCTTTCTGTCTTTACCCCTCTTTCTGACTGGCTCCTAGAAGATGAGGCAAGCCAATTTCTTCTAGAAGGTAGAATGATGAAATATTTGCAACAAAGTACCACGTTTCTTGTTTGTGTGCGTGGGTGTGTGCATGTGTGTGTGCGTGTGCGTGTGCGTGTGCGTGTGCGTGTGCGTGTGCGTGTGCGTGTGCGTGTGTGTGTGTGTGTGTGTGTGTGTCTGTGTCTGTGTCTGTGTCTGTGTTAAGGATTGGGGGATAAAGGATAAAGATAAAGGGTCCAGTGAAAGATAGTTTCTGAAAACTTTTCATTTCTGAGGTTGGGGATGGGGATCTGAGTTAATTAGAGGGATCCACTCATGCAAAAAATCGTATTATTTCTCACTCTAATAGAGCTGTAGAGAATCTTTTTTTTATAAGTTCACAAGCCTTAATGAAACTTGTCTAGTGTTTTTCTTGGTTTTACTGCTATGTCTATAAGATGCTATAAAAACTCTGCTAATCACAGTGTTTTCATTCTTTAGTTCATTGTCTTTATAGCATTATCAGCATAATTTAAAAAGTACAGTATGCAAGGTTCTGATGTCAGGACATTATATAATTGGGAGAGTTTTCAGTCAAAGTGTGTGGTAATCAGCAGAAAACATTCAACAACACACTACAAGTCAGTTTTAGAGTATGTGTTGATATGGTAGCCTCTATAGAGACTCACATTAGATGTGTGCAATTGTATACCTTTGTTCACTTAAAAAAAAGTGAAAAGTGAGCATTGGCCAACACAGTTTAGGACTAAGGAGAACTTGGGGCAGGTAGATGTTTTTCAGTTAACTCTTTTTTTGTTAACTAAAATTTTTAGTGAACTCTTTTTTTCTATTTCTTTGATCTGCTCCTGTGTTTCCTAGTATGGAGCGAGGGAGGTTCTGCTAGAGCCTCTGCATTCTTGGTCTGCAGGGAGAGACCAGAAATCCATTCAGTAGCACATGTTGACCACCCTTTTGTGTGGCAAGCCAACCTCAGTCCTAGGGGAGACTAGGGCAAAGACAATGGGTGGGCAATGAGAAGGTTTGGGATCTACACGTCTTAAAGAGAATGGAACAGTTTGTTTCTTTTTTTAAATATAGGCCCTATGCTGAAAAAAAAAACTATTTATAAGGCTTCTTTATGGCTTGAAAAGGATGTCTTTTGAATATCCTTACAGAAATTACTTTCTTATTTTCATTTACCATAATTGTTCTAATCAACGCTTAGAGGAAAATGTGATTACCGAATTTAAAGTTGGTTATTAAATGAGTATACATAAGAATCTAAATTAAAAACTATGCTTTAAGAGTAAAAACTAAAACATTAGTAGCATAATAAAATGTTACTATTTTAAAGGATATTTTATAATCTAAAATTTCATTTTATATTGTCTGAAAAAAACAGTAAAGCTTGAAATGGTGATTTTGAAGGTAATGAAAGATCTAAAATTTAAGTATGAATAAAACTTGAAGTCATGTAGTAAATTCTGAATGTGTTAACACTGAGCAGTTAGATATCTACTGATGTACCTTCAGCTACCTGGTAACCAGAGCAGTATTACCAATGTTTATGATGCAGGGTTATTGGTCAGAATCATTAGTAGAGAGTTTTCTGTTCTAGGTCTTAGAACATCTGTTTCTAAATACCTCGTATGTTAACAATGATTCTTTCTTCTGTTGCCTAAAACACTTCAGATAACATTTCCTGATTAGGATTGAATTCTGAGAACGAAGAACACACATCTTTCCATAGTTGTCTTTATAGGCCTCATTCCTTGAATGAGTTCTAGACTTGAAGATGTCAGTCAATTAGAGCATAAAGAAAACTACACTGTAGTACTGTCCTAAAACCATGTAATGTATACATGTTCATATACCCAGAGACAGTGAGGAAGCAGCCACAGACACAACTATGAAAAACAGTGATTAATGGTTTTATTGGCCCTGAGATATATTTTTCTTTAGAACCATTCTGTTCACAGAAACTGTTGAGGAAACTAAATTTGATGAGCTTGATGGAGATGGTATTAAATGGTTGGAGGGGAATAGTCATGATTTGGGGCACAAGGAACCTTTCAATGTTTTTCTTACTTTGTGCAATGCCTCCCTGTTGACTCTGTTTCTCAGAATGGAAATCAGAACCTCACCTTTTCAGTTTCTCTTACAGCCATGGTGTGAAACTGCCATGCCAGGTGCAGACATGGAGCCTATGTGAACCCCACAGTGAGTAGGCCTGAGTAAGGCAGCAGTGCCGGGCATCAGAGTGTTAGGAGCCTGTGGTGCTGACACCAGGTGGTGCTGCTGTCCAGTGATGGTTTCTGTGAATCTCTCTGGAGCATCAAGTATATCTTCCAAACCTGCATTTCTGGGCCTTTCAGGTTCTACGAATTATTGAATATTTTAAAGGATACATTACTTCCTATTTAAAGTATCTTGAATATATATGCTGAAACATAGTTGCTAAAAGGAAGTGCAAGAAGCAAGAAATGCTCATTAATCAGAAGACAAGGAATAGTTTAATGCTTACACTAGATTCAGGATAAATGAAGGTCTACTAGTTCCGAGGTTATAACATTGGTCATCTAAGTGCTTTCTCCTTCATTGGCCCTACAGTTTTATGAGAAAAGTATGTGTATATGTTAGAAGTCAAAGATGTAAGGCTCAGAGGATGTTGGAAGAATTGGAACCAAATCCTCATGTCCATTCTGTCTGTTTCTTGGTATCTGTGCTATTCCAAAACACTGTTGACTATACAGTCCATACAGCACCAAAATATATCCCGAGGGTTGTATGTCAGTTTTAAGGATCTAAACCCCACATGTAGGCAGATTCTTAAATAACTGGACCTTTCCTTGTTAATACGCACCCCAGTTAAATGCTGCTGCCCCAGCTTTCACCAATATGCTTGACTAAAATGAAGTGGACCGGCCTACTAAGTTACTCTCTGCCTGGTAACCCTCTAATGACAGAAAGGCCGTCCGTCATAGAGGAACAGCATGCTCTGAAAACATTTCAGACATCTCTCAAAGAATAGAAACTCATGCCTCAAATAATTTTATAAATGTTTGAACATAAAATTACCTTGCTGAAATTTCTGACAGTTTTTAGGATTTGAATTGATTCGATTTCAATTATGTATTCATCTTTAGAAATAATCTTTGGCAAATACTCAGTACTCATTGAGGGCATAAATGATCTGAATCTCCTATCTGGCTATTTAGGGAGTGATAGATGAGACCATTCACTGAGGGGCCAACCAAACGGCTCAGTAAAGGCATTTGCCACCAAGGTTGACGACACAAGTTTGACCTTCACAACCTACACAGAGGAAGGAGAGAATGGGCTTTCCCAAACTGTTAGTCTATTCTCTGACTTCCATGTGAGCCAGGACATATGTGCCACTGTCCTCTTCCAAAATAAACAAGCAAACAAGCAGTCAAACAAACAAAAATGTGAGAAATGAAAAAAAGAATATTCATGGAATTTCAGTAATGGCCTAAAGGAATGGGGAAGGTGTATTAAAAACAGGGGTGGGGAATGGCGGGGGGATGGGGGGGGGTTGCCACCCAACAAAGAGGCTAGGAGAAGACACAGAATTTCATTAACAGCCTAAAGGAAGGGAGAACATGCAAATTAAAGTGTGTGTGTGTGTGTGTGTGTGTGTGTGTGTGTGTGTGTGTGTGTATGTGTGTGTGTGTGTGTGTATGTGTGTGTATGTGTGTGTGTGTGTGTGTGTGTGTATGTGTGTGTATGTGTGTGTGTGTGTGTGTGTGTGTGTGTGTGTGTGTGTGTGTGTGTGTCACACAACAAAGAGGCTAGGAGATTTTGCTTTCTTTTTTAGATTAGGATTTTTCTTAGTTGACCATGTTAATTTTAGCTAGAAAGAGAAGAAATTAATCAAATAACCCTGGACATTCAATTCTGTGCAACTGCTAAGATGTGATTCAGTTAAGAGCAATGGCTGTCAATTTACGAGGCTTGGACAAAAACTTGTTGAATAAATGGTTGCACGTTAGTTTTCAAACTTAAGCTAGAGGGCAGCAACGTACTGTTAAACAGTCATCAAGCGAGGGCCTCAGCTATCCTTGCAAAGCTTAATATTAAATGGGAAAGCAACCAAATCTTCAATGAATGAAAACACAAAAATGTATTAGATATTCTAATACCATAAAGAAGTTTCCAATTGCATGACTTGCACTTGAATATATTTTGCTTAATAGGTATTAAATACATGCAACAAGAGAAAGAAACAGTAGCACTGTAAAGATATGGCATCAGTGACAGTTCAGGGCATATTCAAGAGATGTTAAAAGTAAGAAATGTTAGTTAAATTATGTGATGTTTGACGTTAATTCAGATTTCTTAAATTCTGGATGAATCTGGAGCAAATAGGTCTGGAAAGGACTAAACATTTTTTCCTCTACCAATCTAAAACCGTTTTATCATTTAGTATTTCCTATTTAATGATCTGTAGAAAAGATGTTAGAAAAACATGGATATTACTTTTTCTTAGCTGGAGCTTCATTTAAATGAATTATATTATGAGCTTATATACAGACACAGCACAAAGCATATACATTAGGAGATAGAAAAAACAGTGTAGAGGCATCATTGATCAAATGACACTAAGGTCTTTTCTGGGTCATAGATTTCCTTGGCCCCACCCATATTTCCCCCTGGATGGCAGGGGTCAGTCAGACCCCATGACTTGTGGACTTGAAAAAGGAAAATTGGGGCTGTACCAGCCAGGCAGCACTACTTCCTCAGTCCCCATCCACGGAGCTGCCATCTTCCTGCAGCCTCATCACGTTCCTCAGGTCTATTCAGTATCAAGCTCCTCTTGGCTCCTCAGATGCCTTTCTCTATGGTATGCCCCTCTCATGATATGCTTGTCTGCCTTCAGTTTAACACATTGACATCCTTCTAATGTGTTTATCACACATGGCCTCATACCTGGAGGAAGACAAAACAAACAAAACAAAACAAAACAAAACACCCAAATCCATGTCTATTATAACCTCACACAAAGTTATCCATTTTCTTCTCTTTAAAGTTTACTGTTGTGTTATGTAATCTTGCTCTTTCTACTCATCTATTTACTATGCACAGCTTCTCATTGTGGACCCCAAATACTCTTGTTCTTTCCTTATCGATACACACCAACTGACCCCTGAAGCTGATAGTGACCACCCTCCTGTTAGCCCCTGACCACAGCTCCTCCTCTATATTTCATGACTAGCAGAACAGCAGAATTGATCGTTATTGGTTTCTGCCTCTTATTGAGATGGTTTCCTCTTGATTTCCAAGATATTGGACAGTGTAGGTTTTCTTTTCTTATCTCCCTTCATCTCTTTTCTTTATTTTATCTTGAAATTTAATGTTGATCATTGTTGATTATGTTGATTAGTCCTCTTATTATTTAAAAATATTCTTATATCTATGAATAACATTAATTTTCCATGCTTAAGACTCTTGGTTAGACATGATAGAAATCAAATTAGACTTGATTAATTTTGTGGATTTTTTTTTATATTATTGATAGACCCCACACCTTAGATGTAGGAGGATGAGACATGGACCTCTTCAGGGAATGAAGTATGGTAGGTAACCCTGCTTTCATTTTTATGCCACTATCACGCTGTCTCTTGTATATGTTGGTTCTCTCTGTTGCCTTCTCTGCATGATAGAAAATGTGTGCTACCAGGCCAAGCTCCGGGAGTCCGGTTGAAAAGAGGGAAGAGGGATTATATGAGCAAGGGGGGTCAAGATCATGATGGGGAGATCTACAGAGACAACTTAGCCAAGCTCGTAGGAACTCAGGAACTTTAGACCTACAGCTGTGGAACCTGCATGGGACCGGACTAGACCCTCTGCATACGGGAGACAGTTGTGTAGCTTGGTCTGTTAGAGGGGCCCCTGGCAGTGGGATCAGGATCTATCCCTGGTGCATGAGCTGGCTATTTGGAGCCCATTACCTTTGTCGGACGCCTTGCTCAGCCTGCAGTGGGGAGGGGCTTGGTCCTGTCTCAACTAAATGTACCAGGCTTTGCTGACTCCCCATGGGAGCCCTTACCCTTTTGGAAGAGGGGACAGGGGGTGGGGTGGAGGTGGGGTGAGGGTGGGGTGAGGGGGAAGGCTGGAGGGGAGTGGGAGGAGGGATGAGTGGGGGATCTGTGATTGGTATGTAAAAATGAATAAAAAAAATTCTTAAATTAGAAAAAAAGAAAATGTGTGCTAAAATAGCAGCCCAAATATGTACTCTTTATGTTTACAAGCCATGTATATGAAGTTGAACTCACCTACTCTAAATTTCTTGGTTTAGCTTGTGAAATGTTCACACTCCTCTTCTGCGTGGCTGTGCTCTCTACTAAACCATGAATACTCTAGGTAGGAGGAGTCCTTATGAGATGAAGAGCCAGGAGGTGCCAATGGCAAGTCCCATATCTTGAGTTTCTGATGCCAGGCATATGATTGCTGAGTTAGTTTCTCAAAACACACCTCCTCTTGAACATTCTACAGGCTTCCTGAGTGAGCTCAACACATCAAGTGTCTAACTCATGGCCTCTTTGTTACTCTTTCAGACTAAAACATCTGCATATTTATCCTCTCTATTCTTTAATTTCATTGACCTCCCTTTAGAATTCCCTGTGTTCAGTCATTGGTCATCTGCTGCTTATAAAGCCTGGGAAGGCTAGTGATGTATATACTCTGTTCTCTCTACACATTTAAGATGTCTACCTATCCCCTTCCCGAACTCTGTCTTTGCAAACTCAATGCTACTTCAGCTCTTTAAGGCACTATTGGCCCCTCAGTTTTAGCCATATCCTCCATGCAGGGCAGAACTTAAGTGACACCCTGGGCAGCATCACCTCACCCCATGCATTATTACCTACAGCAAGTCTGCTATGATCTTGGCCTGCAATCTTTAAGAAGTAAACTTATTTGAGCCACAATCCTTCCATCTGTAAAGTGAATGTGTCCTCTTGACCTTTATCAGCAAATCTGCAACGATAATTACTTTCCCTTCTTTCACAAGTTAAAAATACTTCACATAAAGTCAGACTGCTTCCAGCAAGCTTCCTAAATATGTTGTGTTATGTTCCTTTGGACCAATGGTTCTCAACCTTCCTTATGCTGTGTCCCATTAATACAGTTCATCATGTTGTGGTGACCGTCAACCATCAAAGTATTTTTGTTGCTACTTCCTAACTGTAATTTTGCTACTGTTATGAATCTTAATATAAACATGTGTGTTTCCCAATGGTCTTAGGTGACCCCAAAGGGGTCGTGACCCACAGGTTGACAACCTTTGCTTTGGACCTTCCTTTAAAAACATGATACTACATGTTAGTATGATTTAATCTAACACTTCAAGGGAAAATTTTGCTCTGAATTAGATTAATGGAAGATTAATGGAAGCTTAAAGTTAAGCAGAGGCTAAGGGGGCTCTTGGCTGAAATCTACAGATTCAGAATTGTACTCCTCATCCACAGTGCATTAAATCTTTATTACTATCAATATCAGGTAACAATCAAAGATTTAACTGGTAAGTTTATCTGCCCCAGTAGAGTCTTGTGGAGACAAGACTAAAAGCATTCCCCATATCAAGGACACTTCATTTTTCATGCTCACGCCCTGTGTCAGGTAAGTCCTGTGTTGCCCAGAGTGACCTAATAGGATATTTCTGTTCCCTTTGATCAGAAAAAATGTTATCCTTGCATGTTCTGTATTTCCAGAGATGTTTCTCGGCCTTGTGGATATGCAAGAAAAGAAATGAATCCTGAGCATGTAAGGCAGGGCAAAGAGATGGCAGGAACCGCAAGGATGCCACGGAGCACACTGCTCAACACAGTTCCAAGTGTCTCCTTGCAGTAGCCACAGCATTACCTCTGCATTCTTTAGAAAGACAGTGCCTCTGTGGAGCCTGCATGGGACTGGACTAGGCCCTCTGCATGGCGAGACAGTTGTGTAGCTTGATCTGCTTGGGGGGGGCGGGGTTCCCCTGGTGGTAGAATCAGAATCCATCCCTGGAGCCCACTACCTATGATGGGACACCTCGTGCAGCCTTGAGGCAGGGGGAAGGGCTTGGACTTGCCTCTACTGGATGTGCCTCCCCATGGGAGGCCTTGCCTTCTTGTGGGGGGAGTGGGTGGTGGGTGGGTAGGGGAGGCTGGGGGGAGTAGAAGGAGGGAAGAATGGGATCTTTGATTGGTGTGTAAAATGAATGAAAAAGTTTTCTTAATTAAAAACAAAAAGAAAGGCAATGCCTCAGGTCCAGATGTGTGCAATTTCACAAGTATACCAGATAGCTCCTCTGCTTGTCTAAGACTGAGAAGCACTAACAAGTCCTGTCCCACAGTTCACAGGGCCTTCTACAAGGCTTAAATTCTAGGGAAAGAAAAACTCAAAGGCTCTGCTGCACTTTTGAGACCTTTCCCATGTTTCCAAGTTCTATGCCCTGGGGGCTTATGTTTGTTATTCTGAACTGCAGAAGTCAAACAGCTGTTTTAACAACCAGCATCTCCTCCGAATGTGGAAGGATGGCTTTTTATATGCTTTAAAAGGGGATGTTTTCAGCAGTGCCATTAGGTCCACTGTGTTGACTATTAATCAGCTTTGCAGTAGCAGCAGTGAAAAGCTTCTTGACATGGGAGTGGTCTCACTTCATCACAAATGCCCTCTTGGAAAGACAGTATGAAAAAGGGTCTCTGGCTGAACAGCTTCTGACTTATTTGGTTTGAAATGTTTTTAAGAATAGCACTGGGAGGGGGAGGCTAAAAGATGGATCAGAGGGTAAAGGCACTTGTAGCTAGAGTTTTCCTGCCTGGCCCACAGTCAGGACAAATCTCTGTCACCTGCCAGTCCCACAGCCACTCAGACCCAACCAAGTAAACACAGAGACTTATTTTGGTTACAAACTGTATGGCTGTGGCAGGCTTCTTGTTAACTTTTCTTCCAGCTTAAATTAATCCATTTCCATTAATCTATACCTTGCCACATGGCTCGTGGCTTACCGGCATCTTCACATGCTGTTTGTCATTGTGGCGGCTGGCAGTGTCTCTCTCTCAGCCTTCCACTTCCCAGAATTCTCCTCTCTCCTTGTCCCGCCTACTTCCTGCCTGGCCACTGGCCAATCAGTGTTTTATTTATTGACCAATCAGAGCAATTTGACATACAGACCATCCCACAGCAGGCATTTGATACCCAGAGTTTGATTCCTGAGGCCACATGATCAAAAGAGAGAATAGATTCCTGCAGTAGATTCCTGTTTGTCCTCTGGCCTTTGTACTATTCTCTCTCTCTCTCCCTCTCTCTCTCTCTCTCTGAAAGACTACATGTGTCTATAGTAGATTTAGATCACTACATAAGACTTATACACAAAGTACAATTTTGAGCAAAATAAAGTTTTGTCTATTGGGGAAGTGCAGTTGAGGGGGTTTCTGTAGTATTGTCTCTGGAATTAGCTGTCTGGGTTTGAGTCCCAGGTCTACAGTTTGCTGTCTCTGAGATGCTGGGAAGGGTTTTAAAGGCTGTCTCTGTTAAATTTCTGCATTAGTGGACTTATGATCATATTCAGGCCAGAAAAGTGAAGATTAGACACTGTGAAAAGCCACTTGAATAGTACTTGGCACTTATACAGAATGTATTACATGTTTTCAAGTGAACTAAAGAATTACTTATTTTTGTGACAAGGTGGCAATGTGCAGTCTCTTTTCCTTGTTCATGTAGTTTAAGCCTTTCCTAGTTGTGGGTTATGGTCTAAAAAAAGACTTTCCTTGGGAATAGTCACGGTGGGGAGAATACACAGAAAACAGGATGAGTTTCAGGCTTTCAACCCTATGTCATTTAAACTTCTACTTTTCTTTCCTCCTCTTAGCTCCAGATAAGTCTCACTGCTTTAGATAGGTTAAGGAAACAGTTGTTTTTTTTAGTTTGTGAATTTAAATTTTTATGTCTATTTATTTATTACATATATTATTTATTTTCATGTACTTGTGTGCACATATGTGAGTATATGTATCATGGCACATGTGCATGTGTGGAGGGCAGAGGATGCATTATAGTTCTTTCTGTCTACCAAGTAGGTTCTGGGAATCAAAACTCAGGGTGTCAATCTTAACAGTAACCATTCAGCCCAATACATATGATTTAAGAGTTAGCTTATTACTTGTAGTGTTATGTCAGAAGAATCTTGTCTTTGATTGAGAGAAAATACAATCTTAATGAGATTTAAGCATTTCCTTAAACATCATTATTTATAAATATGCTCTGAAAATATAAGAGAAGATGCCAGCATTCACAAGTAGAACTCTCTAGAACAATCTTGCATAGCATATATTTTCATCTGCCTGTAAAGTTAAAAGGAACCTCACTACCATGCTAAATTACAATACATTCCTTAAATGATAGGGAAGGCTGAAATCTCTTCACTCCTTTTCTTACTGCTGTGTACATTTGTATGATAAGTTGGAAGAGAAATATGCAGGCTTAAAAGAAAGGCATACTTGAATAATTTATACAGAGAACAAAAATGTAGCATATAGAAAAATTATGTTCGACAGGTACTTTCGAAAAAGAGCTTATTTTATTAGATTTCTAGGAAAGCAGGCTTCTTCTCAATCATAACAGACTTATGATAACCTTTTAAATAAAAACATCTCCCAAAGAAGTATATCTAAAATTAAATTTAGAATGAAAACACAAAGTTAATAATGCTTTTTAGAATCAGAAACCTCACACATTTTATAATGTGAAGGCTTTGTCCACACAATTTCAGATTTGAAAATCCTGCCAAAGGTGATATGTATTTCCTACTGAATATGACAGCAGCACCTCTAGAATAATAATTTATTTTTTTACTAACACATGTAGCCTTTTAGATCAAATAGTGATGAATAGACTTTTTGAAATGGAAAACAAAATGTAGGCAGCAAGTCAAAGTATTCACAAGCATTCTCAAGGTATTTATAAAATTCAGCCTGCCTTAAAATGGATGAGCACTCCAGATGGCCATGGCATTATTTCCTGCTCAGATTTGACACACTCACATTAGTAACATTAGTCTTTTGGTGACTTTTGATGAAAATCTGTAACACACATCAGAAGCTGGTACGTGATCTTCTGAGGGTCCTCTCTCATGGTGTCTTCGTACCAGCTTGCTGTTATCCATAGACATATAAAGCTGCACAGTTAGCTAAGGCTATGGAAGGGCTTCTCTTGAGAAAAGTACAATGAATTCATAAAAATTTAAGCTTGGGTACATAATAATACCCACTGGGATGAATATTAAGCCAGAGTTTCACATTGGGTGACTCAGTTTGTTCCATGTTGTTGCTTGCCAGTTGGAGTCTCACAGTGAGGCTGCATGGGAACCTCTATATATCATGCAGTAAATCAATGGTGTTTACAGCAGAATTATTTGGTAAGCTTCTCTGGGTTTTGCTCTGGATCAATGAAGACTCACTATGGAGTCACCTTCTAGCGTCTATGAATTGCATGGTAAATCAGGAGTCGATTCTCTTTTAAACTGGGGTGCTGTGGGATGTCTTTCTGTATGCTGTGAATGTGTTGCTGTGACTGGTTAATAAAGAAGCTGCTGTGGCCTATGGCGAGTCAGGTCATAGCCAGGCAGGAAATCCAAGATGGAGACAAGAAGAAGGAAGGAGAGTAGGGGAGAGACACCAGGCCCCTGCCCAAGGAGCACCAAGATGCCAGCAGACTGGTAATGCCACTGCCACATGGCAACTTATAGATTAATAGGAATGGGTTAATTTAAGATGAAAAAGCTAGCTAGTAAGAAGCTAAAACCATAGGCCACACAGTTTGTAATTAATATAAGTCTCTGAGTAATTATTTTATAAGCGACTATGGGACCCGCAGGTGGAAGAGATTCATCCAGACTGCTGGGCAAGGCAGGGCCAGAGAAATTTCTGGCTACACTGGGGAGTTGTCATGAAGTTAGACAATACACCTAGAAGCATATTATTTCTGATAAGACTGAGTTCCATTGCCAAAATCCATTACACAAATAATTGAAGTAGTCATTAGAATGTTGAATATTAGAATCAGTTAGAGAAAAGGAGTAAAGATCACTGGAAAGGCAAGAAATCCCATGAAACACAAACATAAAAAAATGAGGGCTAAGAGAAGTGTTACTGTAGTTAGGAGGCAAGATGGTAGGGATGGGATTAGATAGAATAAGGATGTTGCAGGAGGGGAGAAATGGATGGCTGGTTACTCAGTGAATGTTCCCGTTTATCAATTAGGATAAACATTCTTCCTTGCCAAAGACAGTTGCTTAGTTTCATCAACTTGAATTAAAACAGTATTTGGAACATGGCTTCAGGAAGGGACAATTTTGGAATATTTTACCAACCTTGAAACATTTTTCAACCCTTTGAAACATGTTGCCTTCCCATGCTATATTACTGCCATCCAGTAATGCAAGACATCCAGCGATACAACCAGGGCAAGCTCCGGCTGATTGTCATCTGTTACAGGGATAGGAAATTATAAGGATAAAATCTGATTTTAAAGCAATTTACTTACAAGATAATGAAATACTTAGGCCTTTCATTTCAGACTGGAGTTGAAGGCTTTGAGTAGATATAGACCCAATCACTTTGACCCAAAAGACCCACTTTACCATGCTTTTCTTTTACGGAAATAGTGTGTCTCACCCAGGGACGAGTTATTGGCTGACCTGAAACTCTCTCAGAATCTGCTAATTCCTAGTTTATTGCTTTAAAAACATTAAATGTATGTGTCTGCATACACACATATTTATGTTACACAACAGCAGTTTCCTGATACTTGATATTTAAATAGAATTTTTTGTCTTGTCACTGGAACTTGTAAAATATTTTTACCCCTGAATCTGCTCTTTTATTTGCATTTTGCTGTTTTACAGTCCCATCGGTTTTCTGCCTAGAGGAGTTTTGAATTAAATTGCCTTTTAGATTCTAAATTTGCTTTAAAACTCACTTTGAATTGGCTCATAAAACTGTGAGCTTGTCCTGTTTCAGTTTGAGCCCATGCTCAGATTTAAATTGACTTAGACATAAGCTGGAGATAATTTTCAAATTTTTTTTTTCTCTGCTTTCCAGTCACCAGGCTGCTGCCTGTCTATTTTATGTTCTTATGACAGAGACTGAGGACGGCATCTCAACCCTTGAGGGGATTTGGGAGCACCTTGGCCCAGGTTCAAATACATTCAAAGGAAAAAATTCAGGAGTGAGGGTAGGTTTTAGATAAAAAGTGTATTCAAACCTGTTCCAGGAAAAAAAAAAAAAAGAATGCCAGCAGATACTGGTGACACAGGCCCCTTCATCCTGTTATCACCTCATTAGCTCGGATTGCCTGACCCGGATGTTCTCTGATGTCAGTGCTAGCTGCTGGCTTCTCATTTTCTCTCAGGAACCTGAATCATCCTCACTCTACTGACAACACCCTTTGGGAACTGGAGTAACAGCACAGTTCCATGTAAACACGCCATATCCAGTTCGGGTACTTTTACTTCTAATCTTCAATAATGTCGGGGATTATTTTATTTTATTTTATTGTGGTGTGTCTAGTCTCACACAGAAAAAAAAAACAGGCGAAGTTATTTGGAGCCTAGGGCTCCTAATAATTCTGCTTTGATTCCTTTCCATCCATTTTGTCCTAAACTATATAAAAGAATTTAAAAAAAAGTATTGGGCCGGGCGGTGGTGGCGCACGCCTTTAATCCCAGCACTCGGGAGGCAGAGGCAGGCGGATCTCTGTGAGTTCGAGGCCAGCCTGGGCTACCAAGTGAGTCCCAGGAAAGGCGCAAAGCTACACAGAGAAACCCTGTCTCGAAAAAACCAAAAAAAAAAAAAAAAAAAAAAAAAAAGTATTGGAGATGAAATCTTACTGTCTTGCCTATGCCGGCTTTAAAATCCTGAACCTCTTATAGCAGCTTCTTGTCTAGCTGAGATTACAGACGAGGTAACTGCCTTAGGAAGGAATAAATTATTAAGCAAGTCTTTTAATGAAGATTATATAAACTCCACATCTGTGTCTCTGAGTTTGTATGTAGATGTGTGTAAGTAAGTGAGAAATAGAAAATCACAGAGCCAGAGAGACAGCTCAGCAGTTAAGAGTGTGTATTGCTTTTGGGAAGGGATTGAGTTCAGTACCTGGTGCCAACATTGTAACTCTAGTGCTGGGGCTCTGACACTGCTGGTCTCCAAGGGCTCTCCAGCTTTGAAAAGTCCCACAGGCTTTACAAATTCCAACACTTTAAAAGTTCAGTCTCCTTAAAACGTCCAAAGTCTCTTTAAAAGTTCAATGTCTCTCTAAAACTCCAAAGACTCTTAACTGTGGGCTCCTGTAAAATAAAATATAAATTACCTGCTTATTTCGAAAAGGAAGTGTCAGGGCACAGTTACAGCCATAACAAACCAAAGCTGAAGTCCAACAGCATTAAGACTTCTGGGACTTGCTGTGGATATCGCTCTGTATGCTGTGAATGTGTGTTGCTCTGATTTGGTTAATAAATAAAATGCTGATTAGCCAGTAACCAGGCAGGAAGTATAGTATAGGTGGGATAAGCAGAGAGGAGAATTCTGGGAACAGGAAGGCTGAGTCAGGAGTCGTCAGCCAGACACAGAGGAAGCAACATGTGAAGGCAGAACTGAGAAAAGGTACCAAGCCACGTGGCTAAACATTAGCAAGAATTATGGGTTAGTTTAAGTGTAAGAGCTAGTCAGTGGTAGGCCTGAGCTAATGGTCAAGCAGTTATAATCAATATAAGCTTCTGAGTGATTATTTTATAAGCAGCTATGGGGTCTGTGGGGCTGAGCAGGACCAGAAAAACTTCAGCGACAGGGACTTATGATTTCCAAGGGGCTTGGAGTAGCTCCACCCCTGGCTCTGTCATTCCC
This sequence comes from Peromyscus californicus insignis, assembly GCF_007827085.1. Classification (NCBI taxonomy): domain Eukaryota; kingdom Metazoa; phylum Chordata; class Mammalia; order Rodentia; family Cricetidae; genus Peromyscus; species Peromyscus californicus. The sequence goes on along the minus strand of NW_026294491.1, from coordinate 43,318,550 downwards.
AACACACGTCACACATCAGGCTAGCTCCACTTCACAGCTGCTTTTGTACTTGGTCATCATTCTGTAGTACTGGCATCTCCAAAATTCTGAGGTCTCCATTGCAACCGGGAAACACCTTCACCAATAACTTCTTCTGGGCTCTCTTCAGAGACTTTGACCTTTCTACACAGTGCCAAGCCTCAGTTTCTCCCCATGACTCCTCTGGTCTTGGGGTTTCTACTGCAACTGAGGTTGTACCTTAACCAGTGGCCTCACCTGACTCCAGGCCCCAGCTTTTCTCTGTGACTCCAGCATGCTTTCAAAGCCAAAAACACCCGGAAAACTCTTGCACATGACAAACTCAGGTTTGGCTGCCAGCACAATGTACATACAGCCTTAGCCCTCTCAGGACCACAGCCTCTGTGTGCCAAACCTGAGGAAACACTTCCCAGAAGTTTTTGCCTCAGTGATGCTGGCTTCTTTTCAATCACAATGGATTCTTCAGCTCCAGCTGACCAGAACCACAGATTATTAAGTTAAAATATCACTCTAACAGCTCTGGTAGCTCTTTCTTTCTTTCTTTCTTTCTTTCTTTCTTTCTTTCTTTCTTTCTTTCTTTCTTTCTTTCTTTCTTTGTTTACTCATCTATCTATCTATCTATCTATCTATCTATCTATCTATCTATCTATCTATCTATCACTATCCTATATCTATCTATCTATCTATCTATCTATCTATCTGTCTGTCTATCTATCTATCTATCTATCTATCTATCTATCTGTCTGTCTGTCTGTCTGTCTGTCTGTCTGTCTGTCTATCTACCTACCTACCTACGTACGTACGTACGTACGTATCTATCTATCTATCTATCTATCTATCTATCTATCTATCTATCTATCTATCACTATCCTATATCTATCTATCTATCTATCTATCTATCTATCTATCTATCTATCTATCTATTGATACAGCCCTGTGTACCCCTTGCTGTCCTGGAAAACCAACTATGTAGACCAGGCCTAGCCTCAAACTCAGAGATCCACCTGCCTTTGCCTCCTGAGTGCTGGGACTAAAGGCGTACACCACCACACCTGGCTCTGGTAGTCCTTACATCCCTATGAAACTCACAAGACAGGCCTGTGCTGTCTACATTGCTCTAGCCTTCTTATCTTCCAATCTCCCACAGAGTAGCCCATTGACTTCTGAACACTCAATGGCTTTTCCAGCCCAAAGTTCCAAACATGCCACCTGCTGTGGATATCACGAGATATAAATAAAGCACTGATTGGCCAGTGACCAGTCAGGAAGTATAGGCGGGACAAGGAGAAAGGAGAATTGAGGAAGGAGGAAGGAAAGGGAGACCGGCTGGAGCCACTGCCAAGACAAGGAAGATATAAAGTACCGGTAAGCCACGAGCTACGTGGCAAAGTAAAGATTAATAGAAATGGGCTGAATATAAGAGTAAGAGCTAGACAATGATAGGCCTGAGCTAATGGCCAAGCAGTTTAAATAATGTAAGAGTCTGTGTGTTTGTTTTATAGGTGGACTCCGGGACTGGAGGGACTTGGTGGTGGGAGCTGGAGAAAAATTCTCCAGCTACACCTTCCCTCCACAACACTATGGTTAGGTCTGTCACAGCAATATTCCATAATCTGGTAGCAATTTCTTAGTTATAGCTTATATTTCTGTGACAAGGTACCATGACCAAAAGCAATTTGGGTAGGAAAAGGTTTATTTCACCTTACAACTTTCAGATCACACTCCATCACTGAAAGAAGTCCGAGTAAGAGATCAAGGCAAGAACCTGGAGGTAGGAATTGAAGCAGAGGCCATGGAGGAGTGCTGTTGACTGGCTTGCTCCTCAGAGCTAGCACAGCCTGATTTCTTATATTCTCCAGTATCATCTGCCCAGGGATGTGGCCATGCACAGTGGCCCTCCCACATCAATCATTAATCAAGAGATGATCCTGCATTCTGGTCTACAGGCTAATCTCAATGGAGATATTTTCTCAGTTAGGATTCTCTCTTTCTGAGCTAGAGAGATGGCTCAATCATTAAAAGCTAAAAAAACCCACAAGATTCCTTCATCTCAGATATAAACAACCAGCACGGTGGTGTTTGGTCTTTGCATACTATCTGTGCACCACATGTGTGCCTCGTACTCACTGAGGTCAGAAGAAAATCCCTGAGAACTAGAGTTACAGAAAATTATAAGCTGCTGTGTGGATGCTGGGAAACAAATCCACATCCCCTGGAAGAACAGGAAGTGTTCTTAACTGCTGAGCCACCTCTTCAGTCTCTCCCCAAATAAAAATATTTTTTTTCTTTTTTTGATTTTTTTCAATTCGGGATCTCACTATATAGCTCTGGCTGTCCTGGAAGTCACTAAGTAGACCAACGTGGCTTCAAATTCATAGAGATCTGCCTTTTTCTCTCTCCTGAGTGCTGGGATTAAAGGTGTACCCTGTTGCTCTCAGCAAAATAAAATATTTTAAAAAGAAAGTCACTCAAATTTCTTTAAATGATTTAATGTTTAAAATCAGTTTAAATATAAACTGGAACAAATGAAAGAAATTAAGGTATATTCTTTTTCTTCCATATTTCAGCATTGTATGCTTCAATATTTTGATTAAGTAGAAGACAGGCCACTTAGACATTCAAGCCAGAGATGGTAATACCTCTACAATCATCATCCAGAGCCAGAAGGAGGGATAGAGAGGTGACCCAGGAGATAAAAATGAAGTGGTCAGATGGATGGACTATTCCCATCAGTAAAGCAGTAGTTCTCAACACTGGCTGCACATGCGGTTACCCAGGGAGCTCTTAAAAGTCCTGAGGCTCAGGTCTCACTCCAGACATCCTGACGTGATTGATCCGGGCCAGTATCTGAGCAGGACCAGGGTTTTGAAAGTATTGAAAGGTGATCAGAAGGGCAGCTGAGTGCCACTTGTCCTTGGCCTGTGAGGACTATTGGCCATCATTTCTGCTTTGATTTACCCAGTGGTTTCCAACTTCGCTGTGATGAAGAATGACCTCACAGGCTGTCAGCAGCAGCGTATCGGTCCTCGGCTCAGCTTGACTGAACAGAATCACTGGGAGGTACCCCTCCAAAATTTGCAACTAGGAAAACACCTATGTAGTGACATTTCTGCAGCCCCCTGTGGAGAAACAGGATTATGTTATCTCTTCTGACAAGTGTGTCATTTCTATTGACTTGTGTTCATAGAGCTCCATGGGAACTTCAACTAACAATATCATCCATGACTGAGGGGAGAAAGAATGTGCAGGGAAGAGGAACTTGGGATAGAAAACTCCCTTCCAGGTAGGGAAAGAGGAGGGGATGTGCAGAAGGAGCAAAGTGACTTTGTGCAAAAGTAATAAAGCTAGCATTCAGTACACACGACAGCCAACCGAGCAACCCCCTTCATACTTTTTTGTCTATGTAGAAGCCAATCAGGTAATCCCCTCATGCTTCGGAATTAGAGGATTTTGGTCCTGTGCCTGCCATGTACAATTGTGTAAGCTTGGGAGAGCTGTTTTGAGCTCTGATGTGGTGAATGTTCGGCCACCTCTTTTGCTGGATTATTGTGAAGTGATGCGTGAGGTGCCTTGCATGGTCTTCATGTGGACAATACTAAGAAGTTGTTTTTATATTATAAAAATATTTTTATGAGTGATAATACTTGTAGAGAATATAGCAAGGAAAGAATGATAATTACTCAGAAGAATATCAAGCCTGGAACAATCATAAAGCTTAATTGCCATCTATTAAGAAAAACAAAATAAATTCAAGGTTGTTTCTTATTTTAGTCTCATTATATTAGTTTTAAAATGTGGATGGTCATAATGTGATTTTATTAGTGTCTTCTAGCTAGAATATAAAAAACCTTCGCAGTTATCACCAGTGTTAAAACCATCATCCATACAATCATCATTTTCCATTTTAGAAATGCAAACATAACCAGAAATATGAGTTTTGGATTTTTTTTATTAAGAAATTTTTTTTCATTCATTTTACACACCAAAGATCCTCCTCTTCCCTCTTCCCATGTCCCCAGCCTCCCTTTTCCAACCCACTCCCACTCCTCCCCACAAGAAGGCAAGGCCTCTCATGGGGAGGCACATCCAGTAGAGGCAAGTCGAAGCCCTTTCCCCTGCCTCAAGGCTGCATGAGGTATCCCATTATAGGTAGTGGGCTCCAAAAACCCTACTCATGCACCAGGGATGGATTCTGGTTCTACCACCAGGGGGTCCCCAAGCAGGTCAAGCTACACAATTGTCTCGCCATGCAGACAATTGGTGCAAAAAGAGGGCCTAGTCCAGTCCCATGCAGGCTCCACAGCCATTGATCCCACTTTCATGAGTTCCCACTAGTTTGGTTTGGTTGTCTCTGCAGGGTTTCCCATCATGATCCTGATGCACTTGCTCATAGAATCCCTCTTCTCTCTCTTTGACTGGACTCCTGGAGCTCTGCCTGGTGTTTGGCTGTGGATCTCTGCATCTGCTTCCATCACTCACTGGAGAAGAGCTCTGTGCTTTTAGTTAGGGTATTCACCGATTTGATCACTGGGGTAAGCCAGTTCAGTTCAGGCACCCGCTCTACTATTTCTAGTAGTCCAAGCTGGGGGATTCCTGGTAACTTCCCTAGTACCAGGTTTCTCTCTATCCCCATGATATTTCCCTCTATCATGGTATCTCTTTCATTGCTTTCCAACTTCATCCCTGTTCCAGCTCAACCATCCCATTCCCTTACGTTCTCATCCCCTATCCCCTACTCTCCAGTGACCACCCTTCATTCCCAGTTTATTCATGGAGATCTCATCTATTTCCCCTTCCCAGGGCAATCCATGTGTCCCTATTTGGGTCTTCCTTGTTAGCTAGCTTCTCTGGAGTTCTGGGTTGTTGTCCGGTTATCCTTTGCTTTATATCTACTATCGACTTAGAGTGGCTACATACCATGTTTGTCCTTCTGAGTCTGGGTTACTTCACTCAGGATGATATTTTCTAGTTCCATCCATTTACCTGCAATTTCTTGATGTCATTGTTTTTCTCTGCTGAGTAGTACTCCATTGTGTATATGTACCACATTTTCTTAATCCATTCTTCAGTTGAGGGGCATCAAGGTTGTTTCCAGGCTCTAGCTAGAGTTTTAGATTTGTTTTCTTGCATTTGTATCGTATCTCCTCCCAAATTCTAGAAAAACAAAAAGTTAAACTTGACTCAAATTTAAATAGAATTTTTTTTTTTTTTTTTGGACGGGACATACCGATTTTAAAGCTTTGGAATATATGAGTAAAATCTATGATTACAGATGACAAAAAAAATCACATGATCTGCTGATAAAAAGCCATTTCCTACTATCCTCAGCCTAGTTTAGAGACAAAAAAAGGACAACAGAGGAGGCATATTGCTACAGCAGAATTTCTTCCTTTTTTAGCGTATATCACTCTAAGGACCTTGTGAGTCAGAATCCATTATCCTTTTAGAAACATTAAACCATTAGTGATCTTGTTTAAAATATCAATGACTACCAGATCTAGAAGAGCATATAAGAAGAATTGACATAGAAAGAAGGCCACCAAGGCCCCAGCAGCTGTCGGAACATGAGAACCAGAGGTGTTCTATAGAGGAGTAACAATGGGCAAAGAGACAGAGGAGGCAGTAAGATTTCCAGTAGATCTCTGCCAAGAAGAGAGGTTGTAGCATTGAATCACTTCATAATTATGGAGAGTACCCCATCATAAGTAATATCTATTTAGTTAGAACTGGGGATAGTTGGCTGTTGTAGGATATTTGTATACTGTGTGAAAATGTATTGCTGTGATTGTGTAATAAAAAGCTGAATGGTCAATAGCTAGAAAGAGGTTAGGCGGGACTTCCGGGTACAGAGAGGACTCTGGGAAAAACAAGGGCAGAATTACCAGCCAGATGCAGAGGAAGCAGCATAGGCAGTGGGCAGAGATGAGGTAATGAGCTATGAGACAGAACATAGATTAAAACGAATGGGTTAATTTAAGTTATAAGAGGTAGTGGGACAAGCCTAAACTAAGGTTGGGCTTTCATAATTAATAATAAGTCTCTGGGTCATTATGTGTGAGCTGGTAGCCAAAAGAAAAATCTGACTACGTTCAATTCAGCTTAGATGTGTGGTTCATTCTCCAGTGACTCCAGCCAGGATGGGACCTAGGGCAGCTGTGTTCTAGCAGATGTTAAGTGGCTGGTGTTTTTCTTAATATCTAAGTGACAGTTATTGGGTGAGAGCTTAATATGCCATCTAGTATTTGTGCAAAAAACTAGTATTTCAAGATAGGACTTGTGTAATTAAGGAAAGGCCAGATTCTTCTAGGCCAGTGATTCAGGTCTTCTCAGTAGGTGGGCTCTCCAGACAATTTTAAGCCGGATTAATGAGAGCCACACAAACCTGGAAGATGTTGCCTAGGTAACTTCTGTCAGAGTTGTGTTGTGTATCTCTACCTTGGATCTGTAATATCAAAGCAAAAGGTTATTAAATTAAAGGTAGCACTGTGAATGAAGTAGCAGTCCTGGTGAAAGGTGAAACCAAAGACCCAGAAATGATCAGGAACACAGCATGAAAGTAGGAAACAAAAGTCACCAAGTTCTGCTAGGCTATTGTGCACTTAAGAGGAGTGCAGACTAGATAGTAAATCTTTCACTTTATTGCCTTGTTGTAATGTATTAGTACCTTCTAAGACTCTAGCATAAGTTCCATTGATTTTTGACCTGAAGTATTTGCTTAATTTTTATTTATTCTCCTCCTGTCTCAACACACACACACACACACACACACACACACACACACACACACACACACCAAAAGAATGAGAACACACTTAACAGAAGCCTTGCAAAACAAATGGGATAAAGGTAGCAGAAGCATTTCTCATTATGTTCATTATGTAACTATCTCCTAATGATGGGCTATATAATATTTTAAGACAAAACAGTGTGGGGGTGCAAAGAAGGTTGACTCTGGCACATTATGGGAAAGAATGTAAATTACTAGTTATTATGAAAACTATTATGATGGTTTCTCACAAAACTAGAAATAGAATTACAACAGGATTAATCAGTGCTGCTCCTGGGGAAGGAATCAGATGTTAGAGAAACATCACACCCCCATTTTCATTGCAGTAGTATCCATTATAGCCACAGAATAGAAACAAATGGTGTCTATCAAATACTATTTGAAGAAAAAAATGTGATACATATACACAAAAGAAAGCCACCTAAAATAAATTCCTCACTGGGCCTGTAGAGATAGTTCAGTGGTTTTGAGCACTGGCTGGTCTTTCAGAGGGATCTGGGTTCAATTCTTAGCACTCTGATGGAAGCTCACAACCATCTGTAACTTCAGATCCATAGCATTTGGTAGCTTCTTCTGGTCTCTTCTACAGACACCACACATGCACGTGGTCCATAGACATACAAGCAGTCAGAACACCTATACACATAAAATAACACTGAAAAATAAAATAAAATCCATGCAGCAACATGAGTACAGCTGGAAGACTATGTTATCACACAAGCCCATAACAAAAGACAAATTCCATGTATTCCTACTAACATGTGGAAACAGAAGTTGGTCTCAAAATAGTGGAGAAAAGAATAGTGGTTATCGGAATCTAGGAAGGTTTTGAAGATGAGACAAATGGAGAATGGATGGGCAATAGATGCAGATGTACAGTTGGATAGAAGAAATGACTCTCAATTTTCCACAGTAAAATAGGTGAAATATAGCCAATGTTTAACAATTGCTTGCACATTTCAAAACAGCTAATAGAAAAGATTTTGAATGCTCTCAACACAAAGAAATTATGTATGTCTGAGATGCCATTTACTCTGATCTGATTACGAAATACTGTATAAAAGTACTAACATGCCATGCTGTGCCTTGTACATACATAAAATTACTATGCATTAATTAAAGCATGCATAAATAGGATCTAGAGGGATGACTCAGAGAGTCAGAGCACTAGCTTCTCTTATAGAGGACCTGAGTTTGGTTCCCATGTTGGGTCACTCACAACCATCTGTAACTATAGTTCTAGGGGATACAGCACCCTCTTCTGGCCTCTGCATGTATGTGCATGTACATGGTACACACACATGCATACACTTAGGCACACACATATACACATAAACTAAAAATTAAATACATCTTTAAAAGACAAATACAGAAAAAGACAGAGCATAAGGCTGATTGCTGTCTATTTCATAATCTTACATAATTTTACAGAAGTAAAATGTAAACTAGCACATGTTCTTATGGTGAAATCTTGCAGCCCCAAATCACAAAATGGGATCAGAAGAGGTTGATCAGGGCAAAGCACAGAGACCTGTGTGTTTACGTAAATGGCCATTGACCCTACTTCAGTTGTTGAGAGCTCTCATTAAAAAAATGGATCGAGAAATGGTAAGTTCCTTGTGGATGACTTCCATATCTTACTCACCTTTATGATTTTTACAATTTGATACCTTTTATGGAATAGCCACCCCAAAACAATTATTGAATGAAAGAAAGAAAATTCAATTGCATTGTGATACATTGAAAATATTTAAGAGTTTGAACTCATTTACTTGCTTCTTGATGTGAATGAGTCATTTAATTTCTAAAGTTCTGAGTTTGGCCATTCTATTAAAAATCAGTTAAAAAGGCACCTAATTTAAATTTTTATTACAAGGATTAAAATATACTTAAAAGATCCTTTTCTCGATTTGTATTCACTTAAGCAACATACAGTTTTTAATGCCTGTTCTCTCCTCAGTTGAACTCTGAACTTTAGTATGTCAATAAACAGAACAGTCAAAATCTCCTTCTCCTCCCCTTCTCCTCCTCCTCCTTCTTCCTCCTCTTCCTCCTTTCTTCTTCTTCTTCTTCTTCTTCTTCTTCTTCTTCTTCTTCTTCTTCTTCTTCTTCTTCCTCCCTCTCCTCCTCTTCCTCCTCTTCCTCCTCCTCCTCCTCCTCCTCCTCCTCCTCCTCCTCCTCCTCCTCCTCCTTCTTCTGAGACAAGGTATCTCTGTGTAGCCCTGACTGTCCTGGAATTCTCTTTGTAGACCAGGCTGGCTTCAAACTCACAGAGATCCGCCTTCCTCTGCCTCCTGAGTGCTGGGATTAAAGGCGTGCGCCACCATTGCCTGGCCTATAACTTGGGTTTTCATTGCACAGTACTTTCCTTTAGGTTATGTGGACAGAGGGTGGCATGCTGGTCACAAGCTGGAGGGAGTGTGGATTGTATTCTCCTGAGAGTTTCATGAAGGACCTTGTGGGAACCTGAGGACATCTGGACTTCAGCCTGGTGAGCCTAGTGTAGCCCAGGCTGGCCACAAACTGGAGACAGTTCTTTTGCTTCAGCCTCCCAAATGCTGGTACTCTGAGTATGAGCCACCGTGCCCAGCTTCTGTTCTTTTGGGATGCCAAGTTTACAGCAATTTTTGACAGCTACAAGAGGCATCAAATATGTAAATCCATGTAACCAAACTAGTTCTCAATTTAAAGAGTGATAACAAGCAGATATTTAGTCAATCACATCAATGGAGTAAGAAATATGGCTGGCTTTGTGCCTGAGCAATTAATGTTTATGTAGACCTTGGGAGCTGCTCCTACAGTCTTTCTGAGTTCATGACTACATACATAGCCAACACTGGAATAACTGAGTAGTTATCCTGGAAGTTAACGTGTTTCTGAAGTTTCAGATGGTTGCAGGTAAGCTGGAAGAAGCCAAACTCACAGCCCTCCTTGCAGCTTTCTGGTGAGCATCACTGCATTCTTCCTTCACCGGATTCTTCCACTCCATGTTCCACCCATCAGAATGCAGCACTGTACAAAATACCGTTGTCTCATGAAGCTCGGTTTACTGTGTTGATGGAACCTGAGTCATCACATGCTGTGCACGACTCTACTTTTGAAGAAATGACAATGGAAAGATTATAGGTACTAAAAACCTTCCAAGAAGTGAATGTGAGCAGGGATGGGAATTGGGGAAGAATTTTTCAGATAGAACCTGCATTAAAAAACACTCTGGATAGGATAAAAATTTGAAGCTGATAGGTCTGAATTTTCAGAACTTCTCAACAAAATATAGTTTTTGGTGTTAAATGTTTTAAAGTACTGTGAAAATACAGGCATGATTTTTATCCCTCTAAAATTTATGTTGGGACTGAACCCGTGTCGTGATTGCTGTGAGAAATGGGATTTGTAAGAAGTGATGAAGTGATGAGGATTCTGCCCTCGTGTGTGAGAGTGATGCTTGTAAAGCTGGGTGGCACAGAACTCTCTGGCACATCCATCATTTTTATCATGTGACGACACAGTTTGTCCTCCAGAGGACACAGCAGAATGGTACCACATTATAAGCAGAGAACAGACCTCCCCAAACATCAGACCTGTTGGCACCAGGCTCCCGATTTTCCAGCTCGCAGCAGTGTGTCATTCTTTATAAATTGTACAGTCTCGTGTATTTTCATATAGCAGCAGCAACAGTGTATATATTCAATGTTTGCTGTTTCTGATATTATTTAAGTAATTTTTTTAAAAACCATAACCCTATTTTTTTTTCTGTTAATTAAGAAAATGCCATCAGTATAATGGGAATAGGGGAACTATTTTCCAGTGTTTCCTTGCCTAAAAGAGACTAGTATTTAGAGACTGAATTAATTGCATTTATAAAGAATTTACGAACAAAATAGTGTTTTACAGTTTAAGACTTCTTAAATTTGATTATCTAAGAAGTAGGTCATACTTAATCAAGGTTGCTAAGTTAACACATTAAAAAAAAGGAGTAACAATAATAAAAAGTTCATTTTGATTCCAGCTTAATTTCTCTTTGTTGAAATCTGTTTTCAAATACTGGATTGTCGTCACCATTTCCTGAAGCCTTTTGTTTCTGTTTTCTTGGGCATCACTTAGGTGGTTATCCTATTTGAGTTTACTTACTTCAAGTTCATTGAGCTGTTTTGTTGAAGTTTATTTTTATTTTTTTAAGTTTTGTGTCCTAGAACTCATTTAGGTAGTTCTCATTGGACAACATTTCTATCAGCCTTTGGAGTGAGAGGTGAGTGGTGTCTTGGCTTTTCATATATATATATATATATACATACATATATATATATGTATATATATATGTATGTATATATATATTATATTTTGAGAGAGGCTTTCTTTGTGTAACAGCTATGGCTGTCCTGGAACTCTGTAGACCAGACTGGCCTTGAATTCACAGAGATCCACCCGCCTCTGCCTCCGGAGTGCTGAGATTAAAGATATGAGCCACCATCGCCAGGCTGGTGTTTTGTAATAAGACCTGGACATGTGGACTTCTTTCGTTGGCTGTGTGTCTGATGTCAATATAGGTGGTTGGACTGGCACACACTATGTGCCACCTAGTTCCAACATGGTTGTGAAAGTTGAGGCCCAGCAGAAAGGCCCTGGTTGTAGGACCTGGAATAGGTCTCAGGGTAAGGTCAGGCAGACTCAATAGGCTGACTGGAATACAAAATGTGCTGGCCAGGCTGTTATGTGGGTCATAGTGCATTCTTGACATCTTCACATTCCCAAGGGGTGTTACTTTGTGTGTGTGTGTGTGTGTGTGTGTGTGTGTGTGTGTGTGTGTGTGTGTATGTGTGTGTGCAGAGAGAGAGAGAACCAAGATTAGCCATCACAAATATTAACCAGAGTGAGTTACTCATGCTCTCTTTGACGACATATTCACATATATGTATATGCATGTATTTTTGGTAATCACAAGTTAGGTATTTTTAATTTTTGAGGCTCAGTATACCTCTAAAAATATATCACATAGTACAGCTGCTATTTAGAGAACTCAGGTAATCTATGTATATTATTTCAAACTTGTGCCCATCTCATTAAATTAAGCTGCTATACGCACTTCCAATAAATGTCAAGCATGACTAAAATAATACACAATAGAGGAAATAATCTCAGTTTCAAACCGCACACCTGTTTTATTTGGAGAAGAAAAGTCTCTCCAATTTTTAAAATATAATGTTCAAGAACAGGGGTTCACAACAGATACAATCTGAATATACATTCTCAGAAAAAAAACATACATAGTTACTCCCGAACAACGTGTTCTCCAATCACTGTGCAGGGAAGGGTAATTATAGCACATCTCCAGATCATTTTCACAGAGGCAGTGGGGTGTGAGTCTGGCCTCGAGGCTCACTGCCAGTTCTTCTATCTGGTGTGTGGCCATTTGTCTAATGATTCCAAAGATCACTTTCATATATAAAAGCGAGTAAACAGTTCTGGCAGGTCATGAGAATTAAATGCGCAAAATACTGGGGACCTCCGGGCAAGTTCCGGGTTTCTGTGTCCTGAAACAAAGGGTTGAACAGAGGCACACAGTTATAGTAGAAGCAGGGCACTTTATTGCAGAAAGACGTACTTCCAAGGCAGGAAGCGGGCCATAGCAAAGAGAGATCCTTAGTATCTCAGTGGCCCACTCACTGTACAAAGTAGGGGGCCTTTTGTGTCACACAGCATGGGCTTTTTGGCTCATTACATAGCACATGCTTTCTCAGGCATTCTCTGTTACGTGCAGTTTCAAGTAGAACTTCATGCATTGCATGTCTCATTAGTGTCTTACAACTCCACGGAGGGGTGTGCATTTTAGCAAAATAATGAGCCTTGCGTGACCTCCAGGCACTCTAGGGTACCCTTATGCCTGACCTTTTAGCCAGATGTGTTAGCCAGACATGCTCATCCTTGACTGGGGTTATCCAGACTTCGTTTTTGCCAACTGGTTTTCTAGTGTGCTAATTTTGTGTAGGACTAGCCTGACTTTGCTCTCTCCCTATTTTCCTGCCTCAAAACCAAGCCAAAAAAAAAAAAAAAAAAAAAAGAAAAAAAAAAAAAAGAAAAGTACCAAATATTTGGAATTGACAGTTTCTTTGTGTCAAAATAATTTTAAACACTTCTCATTTCTAATAATTTTAAACATTTAAATATTCCAGGGTGTCACTACTTTAGAAGAGATGGCACCATGTGTGTTAGTTCCTCCTGGCGACTTCCCAAACTGGTTTCTAGTGTGAGAGATAGCATGATGCAGTGGTAGGTAAGAGCAAGGACTAGGAAGTCTAATAATGTGGGGTTTAAACCCAGCTCTGTGTGGTAGCTTGAACATAGTTGGTCTCCATAAGCTTATAGGGAGTGGCACTATTAGGAGGTGTGACCTTTGTTGGAGTAGGTATGACCTTGTAGGAGGAAGTACGGAACAGTGGAGGTGGGCTTTGAGGTCTCACATATATTCAAGTCATCCCAGTGACCTAGTTCACTTCCTGTTGCCTTTGGATCAAGATGTAGAATTCCCAGCTCCTTGTCCAGCACCATGTCTTGCCTGCTTGTCACCATGTCCCACCATGATGATAATGACTGAACCTCTGGACTGTAAGGCACCCTAATGAACTGTTTTCCTTTATAAGAGTTGCCAAGGTCATGGTGTCTCTTCAAAGCAGTAGACACCCTAACTAAGACACTCTGATAGTGTGAGAACCAGAATTTGTGTCCATGAAGAGAGGGAGCTGGGAGAACACTTCTTTCCCTGATGACACACACTTCATTTCTGTTCTCTTTTCACAGGGGGACATTTAAATTACATAGTTGACTGCAGAATTTTGGGAAAATGCACATGACCATTGTGATCTAATAAGAAGGAAAGGAGAGTTGAGAGGTGGTAGTCTGGTGTCCCATAATTTCAGGCTTCTGATACTACCAGTCAACACAATCAGTGCCTCCAGGATTACTTTTACCATTTTCTTCTCTGCTCTTCTCAGAGATGACATAAGATATGCAATCCTTGTGTTTTTAATTCCTAATGTTGCTCTTTCTCACAATAGTTCCACCTCACCTAGGATGAGGCATTGTGTCACTTCTGTTTTCTATTTCAACAATTCCTACTATGCCTACAGCATTCATAGGCAGCAAATAGACTGTGTGGTTTCAACTCCATTATAAACATGTTCTTTTCATCTACCACGTATTTGCTTGAAGAGACTAATTCTTCATGGCTCCTTTAGGTGAAAAACCATTCATTACCCATGTTTCGTGTTGGAGAGGATTTGGATGTGTGTGGCATATTTATCTGTTGCCACTCGGCCCTGCTGAAAATATGGCGGGAGACTTGTACTGGTTCCCGGAAACCTCATGCCATCTGTGTGTGTCACTACGAGTCATCAATGTCATCTTTCAATCCAGCACGCTCATATTCACTGAGGAACGCAGCACCTGGTTGGACTTCCTCTTCTGTTGCTAAGTCATTTTTTTTTGTTTTTGTTTTTGTTTTTGCTTTGCATGTTGTGACTGCAAAAGCGTTACATTTCTTTTTTCACATGAAATTGTTATGGTAAAAGATTTCAACAGACTGTAAATGCAAAACCATAAATGGCACATATATTTCACACACACTCTAATCAAAGCTTAGGAGATATCACAGAAGATGGGGTAGAAAGACTGTAACATCAAATAGGGTGGACCACTGATTTCCAGGCATGATATGGCTGTTGCACTCTTGAATTCACAATAGCTATGTTTACCTTCGCAAGATCTGTACAAGATTACACATAAACATCCCATCATGGGTAAGAGAGAGTGTATTCGGCCCTACCCTTCCCTCGGGATAGTTACACAGTTGGTGGAGGAGCAAAGGCATTTTCATTAGTGAAGTAACCACAGGTAAGGTACCAAGCTCCTATAACAACCCCTCTCCCATGTCCCTGTAAGCAACCCTAATAAAACTCATGATAGTTTTAAAAAAAACATGAAAGTAGAATGGGGGCTAGAAGAAGCAGATAAGAGAGAGTGGGAGGGACAAGGGAAGGTAATGGTGTTGTGAATATGATTGAAATACGTTATGTACGTGCATGAAAGTGTCATAATGAAACCCATTATTATATATAATTAATACATGTTAGTCAAACATTTTAAAAAGATTTCAACAGCCAGATGGCAAAATATCAATCATTGGTCATGACAATTTACCATCTAATTAAAAACAATAAGTTCCTACAAGGCTGTCTCACTTCTAGCCTTGAAACAGTCTCCTAATCTAGTTTTTGGTTTCCTGTTGTCTTTCCAGAATACTCTGTGTTATGTTACTCTTTGGGCACAGTTGCCCTCTGTTGGGGATCACTGTTGATGCATGGTGCTCTACCCACGGTTAGGGCAAATGTTGAACAGGGCTTTCTCAGTCATTCATCACAGCATAACAATTTAAAACTGAAAAAAATTAAACAATACTTTTTATTTATCCTTTGCAAATTTCAAGCATCTATAGAACATGTTTTGATCATACCAGTCTATCTCTACCTTCCTCTCCCTAGCATCTCCCTCATCTACATACGGATATGGGGCCATCTGCTCAGGCATGGGCAAATTATCAGCCGGTATACTATAAAGGAGACGGTCCTTCCCTTAGCAACCATTAACTGTTAATCTAATAGCTCCTCTGAGGATGATAGGGCCTATGGGGCCATTTCCTTATTCATGCTGGAATCTTAACTGGCCTGATCTTGCTCTGCTTGTGTAAGCTCATAGGTGCAGCGGCTTTGTCATGTTTAGAAGTCAGTGTTTCACTGTTCTCCTCTTCACCCTCCCTCCTCTTACATTCTTTCTGCCCACAGTTGCATGATGTTCCCTGGGTGTTAGATGGGTTAATACAGATGATTCATCCACAGCTGAACACTTAGGGCTACTTACACCAGGCACTTGAATTGTCCATGAGTTTCTGCATTAACCATTACCCACTACAATAGAAGCTTCTCTGACCGAAGTTGAGAACAACACAAACCTACCCTTGTAAACATAGTTCGAGAGCCAGTCTACAGCATGACCCTTCCACCCAGCAACATTGGCAGGCTACACACCTGAAGACTAGGGATGTCGACCGTTTCTTTAATGACTTCTCAGCAGTTTGAGTTCCCTCTTTTGAGAATTCTGTTTAAATCTGTACCTCAGTTTTTTTTTTTTAACTTGGTTTTTCAAGACAGGATTTCTCTGTGTAGCTTTGGAGCCTGTCCTGGAACTTGTTCTGTAGATTAGGCTGGCCTCAAACTCACAGAGACCCAGCCACCTTTGCCTCCCAAGTGCTAAGATTAAAGGCTTGTCCACCACTGCCCTGCTCTGTACCTCATTTTAAAAATTGGGTTATTTGTTTTCTTGACGTCTCATGCTTCTTGAGTTCTTTATACATTTTGTATATTAGCTGTCTATTGGATCTGTAGTTGGTAAAAAAAACTTTTCTCATTTTATAGCCTGCTACTTTATGGAAATGATGGTGTCCTTCACTGTGAAGCTTTTCAGTTTCATGAGGTTCTAAGTATTAATTGCTGTTTTCAGTGTCTGTGCTATAAGTGTTCTGCTCAGAAAGTCTTTTCTGTTCTATATATTTATTGTTTTGATTATTGTGTGGAGGAAAATTTATGGTTCTGTCTATTTGGCATTCTGAATGTTTCTTACACCTTGATAGGCATGTCCTTCTTAATGTTGATGACATTTTCTTCTATGATTTTTGTTGAAAATATTTTTTGTGCCTTTGACCTGGGTTTCTTCTCCTTCCTCTATTCTTGTGTCCCAGATTTCCTGGATGTTTTGTGCCTGTTTCTTTCTTTCTTTCTTTCTTTCTTTCTTTCTTTCTTTCTTTCTTTCTTTCTTTCTTTCTTTCTTTTTTTGATTTAACATTTTGTTTGACTTAGGTACCCATTTCTTCTATTGTGTCTTCAATGACTGAGATTATTTCTTCCATCTCTTGTATTCTGCCGGTGAGGCTTGCCTCTGAGTTTCCTGTTTGAGTCCTTAGATTTTTTTCATTCCCAGTTTCCCTACTGTTTGGGTTTCCTTTATTGATTTTAATTCCATTTGCACGTTTTGAACTCTCTTCTTCATTTTATGCCACGGTTGGCATTTTTATAGATTTCTTTAATGGATTTATTCATTTCCCCTTTAAGGACCTCTATTGCAACATAAAGCTATTTTGAAGTCCTTGTCTTCTTCTTTAGCTATATTGCATTTCCCAGGGCCTACTGTAGTAGAGTTTCTTGGCTATAGTGGAGACCTATCATCGTGGCTGTTACTGATTGTGTTTTTGCACGGTCATCTAGACATCTGGGTTTGGGATGATTGTAATTCTAGTTGCTTATATCAAGTCTTCCCTTTGTTGGGTAGGTGTTTTGTTCCTTGGTTTCTGTTGTCCTTTGGTTCTTAGGAGAGTTTGCTGACTGTGGGCTACCTGGGTAGGAAATGATTCTGAGATCCTGCCAGGTGTGGCCTCTAGGGGTCCTAGTTAGTATATGTTTCTTGGTATTGGGAGCTGACACTAAGGGATGGAGATGGGTAGAAGGAGGGTGCTGAGGAGGTCTACAAGAGGGAGGAAACCGTAGTGTGCCACCAGGATCTGCTTAGTTCTCTGGGAATGGGGCCAGAGGGTGAGGAGAGGCCACAGCAGGTAGTCTGCCACAGAGCAGAGGATGAGACTGGGAGATTGGGTTTAGAGGAAGGAAGGGAGAATGAAGGCCTGAAAAGTGTGTCTGTTTCCCTTCAAAATGTATAGTTTGAGGAGAAAAAGAGCATCAGGAAACTTGATGTTGGAGCTGTGCCTCCTACTGAAAGAGTTAAGTAGAAATGAAATAAATAAGTAATAAAGGGGTTGGTGCCCTCAGAGTGAGACGCCACACAGCCAATTCTGCAACTTGTGAAAAAAAAAAAAGGCCTAATGAATTATTTGTTCCTAAAGAACACCAACACCAACAACAATTTAACAATGGTAATTTTTGCTAATTTGTTGATATATTCTAGCTTTGTCAACTGACCTATCAATGCTACTTATGCACCTTTATTCTGAGTTTAGACATATTAGGTATTGAAGCTATTTAATTTTTTTTAAAGGTATGATCATTTATTTGTTACCCTTAAAGACTTATTTTTGACTAGACTCAGACTTAGAAGTAGAAGCTCTCAGAGAGGACAGCCTATGTCTCTTGGCGATCTGTTCCTGGAGCTTTTCTTTGGCTTCATTCTCTTGGCCAAAAATTTAGCATATTCTGCAGCCTCCTCCTTGTTTTTCTTGGTTCGTTGTTTCTTTAGAGCAATACAACGGCATTTGTGTTGCAGGACACGTGGAGTAACAAGACGTTGAATCTTGGGTGCTTTGGTCCTGGGCTTCTTACCTTCTTTGTTCAACGGCTTTCTGACCACGTATTGGCGGACATCATCTTCTTTAGAGAGATTAAAAAGCTTTCGGATTCTGCTAGCTCTTTTAGGTCCCAACCGATGAGGCACAATAGTACCTGTTAGTCCAGGAACATCCTTCTCTCCTTTTTTTTTTACAATGGGCAGGTTGAGAACACTCAGGTTGGCATCCACATTGCATCCTCGAACAGACTTGCACTTCCTCTCTCCCGTTCTCCTTGGTCTATAACAAGAATGCCCCTTACTCAACAGCAGGCACACTCTGCCGTGGGTCAACACGCCTTGCTTCATGGGAAAACCTTGTTTGTCATTCCCGCCACTGATTCGGACCACATAGCCCTTCCACTCTTCACCCAGAGCATCAGCAGCCACTTCTGTGGCCATGCGCTTCTCGTAGAACGTAGGAAGCTTGCGCTCAATGTCCACTTCGATGAGTTTCTGACAGCGGGTGGCAGGGAAGGAGATATTCAGTTTCATCTTGACACAGCCTACCGCCTAGGAGGCGCCAAGAAAAAGAGCGCTATTTAATAGTTTTTAAGGACTATTTCTAAGTCTTGATTTTTCTCTATTTAAGATTCTTGAAGATTGTAATTTTCTCCACCATATCTCCCATTTTAAAATCGAACCTTTCCCAATTTGGGGTTCAGTAATGCTCCTTCACAAATAGAGTCAGGCCATGTGATCCCCGTGAAGAAGTCACAAGCATGTGGTTGTATCTATCAGCAGCAGTGCATCCTGAAGTACGCTGGCTTGTGTGGTCTTCATTTGATGCTCACTCTGCTCACCTGGACGCAGTACTGCACCACTTCTCAATTATGTACTCTGCTTCCTTTGCAGAAACCTGTGGGAAAATGGTGCCAGATTCCAGCCCCACCCCCCGAAAAATGTCTTGCTCTTTCTTGTGATGCTTGAACTCATTTTCCCTCTGATTATCTTACTCAGTAGAAATATAGCTGTACTCATTTGCTTATTTTAGTTTTAGCTTCTTGGTTTTCTGTTTTAGTCCTATCTTTTCCTTGATATTTTTCACCCTTGTTAGTTTTGATTTACTTAATATATAGAAGATTGGCATGCTTCTAAAAAGTTACAATTGTATATAAAGTTCTTTATAAAGACTGGAACTTCAGCCTTACATGCAAAGTAACTCTTTCCCACCCACTATTTCCATGTAACAATGTAGTATTTTTTTTTTTATAACGAAGGCACATGTTCATGTATTTTTCTTTTTCTTTATAAGCAAAAGTAAACATAAGCTGCGTTGTGCTTTGTTTAGTTCCCTTAATATTTTTGAAAACATTCCACATAATACGTTATTTTATATTAATGTGTTGAGTGAAATTTAATTGCCAAACAATTAAAAATAACACAATCATTCAACAAAAGAGGCTATTTGAATTCCAGTTAGAACAGACGCCTTGTTTAATCCATATATTCAATTACTAGTGCTTTAAGAGGCCTGTGAACCCTGTGTGAATTCGATGTTCTGGCTGTGCCTTTCCTTTGGCCTCTTTCTATTGGAAGTTGACAATGCTTTCCTAGAAAAATCAAGAACACAGTTCATGTGTTTATCAAACTAAGGTGTCAATTATTTAAGTTAATTCTAAAATTTCATCATGTCAGCATAAATATATTTAAAAATTCTCATGAAAATTATAGAAGTCATGGGTTCACCTTTATTTTTTAATTTAAGTACATTGAATTTCTTTCTAGTTTTGGTTTTTTTTTTTTTTTTTTTTTTTTTTGGTTTTTCGAGACAGGGTTTCTCTGTGTAGCTTTGCGCCTTTCCTGGAACTCACTTGGTAGTCCAGGCTGGCCTCGAACTCACAGAGATCCACCTGGCTCTGCCTCCCGAGTGCTGGGATTAAAGGCGTGCGCCACCACCGCCCGGCTAGTTTTGGTATTTTAAATTGCTTGAGTGTTGGTTTGTGGGTCATTACAAACTCATTTTGCCTGTGAAAGACAAGTATAATGTTTTGCTCCCATAAACATGGAGCTCACATTTTTCAAGCTCCTTGTAAGGAGAGAGAGACAGAGAAGTGAAAAGTGTCCTCATGGACAACACATCCCACTTATTTTATCTAGATCCAGTGCAATTGAGTTTACGAGGACATAATCACTCAGTTATTGAAACAAGATTGCACACCCAATGAAGTTGTTCAGTTTCTCTAGTCAGAAAACATGGAGATGTGTTGGTTTAGTATGAATGCTATGATTGAAAAATGAGTATAGATTAATACAAAACAAAGATGCATCTGAGATTATATCTCTCAGTGTGAAATCAGGCATTGCTTGTATTACTAATATCTCTCAGTTGTAGGCAATGAGCTTCAGATTCCTGGACTTCTATCACGTAGAGAATGACTGAAAGACGATAGATCAGAAGCCTAAAAGCAGAGATTCTAGTCTTTGGGTATGAAGGATTTGACTAAGTGAC
The DNA here is from genome assembly GCF_007827085.1 of Peromyscus californicus insignis. Taxonomy (NCBI): domain Eukaryota; kingdom Metazoa; phylum Chordata; class Mammalia; order Rodentia; family Cricetidae; genus Peromyscus; species Peromyscus californicus. The sequence continues at coordinate 43,297,917 of NW_026294491.1, read as the reverse complement.
CTCCTTGGAAGATATTCTTGACATAGAATAGGGAAGACAGTGAGGGTGTCAGAGAAGCATGTGAAAGAAACCAGTTGGCCAAGAGGAAGATCAGACACCTTCCTGACCAAGGCCAACAAGCAACAGAACACGTGTGGAGCAATCACTGTAGGAAAATGTATGAGAAAATGGATGCGTGCTAAGGACCCATAAGGCATTAGGACCTCAACAGAGGTGTGGCGCTGTTGGGCTTCTATCATTTTCCCACCTCTGGTCTTTTATGCCTTGGAAGTGTGTGTATTTATATAGAGTGTCTGCTTTTATTTCTACCTCTGTCTCTATCCATGTTTTTTTTGTTTTAGGACACAAGAAACTGGGCATTCCAGTGGCTATCTCCAGACTCTAGTACCCAAGGATAACTCCCTGAACATAATCTTGTCTAGTTCTCTGATTTATGGATTTCCCTGAGGAAGATATTAGAAAGGAAATAATGATGTGGGATTGGCAATTATTAATTTGCCAAGAAAGACATTAAAATCTTATTAGTGATGATTGCCAATGTCCATAAAAGAAAGAACATTTTAATAGCGCAATGATGGATTCTGGGTAAGTATATAGAATAAGTTGAATAAATAATTGCCTGTTGATTGAGCAAAGAAATAGAGCTTCATGAATACAGAAGACTTTAGTGAAAACGTTGGGAGAAATGTCTTTCTGTTTTATCTCTGTCTTTTTCTTCTGTCCATCTTATATTCACAGAGAAGATTTTTTTTAAAAAGACACATAATTTAAAATAAGAATACATTGTATGACTGTGTGAGTGGCAATAAATATTGGCCAGAAGAAGATTTGTTTGTCATGTGGATCCTTCACTTTGAAGACCTTGACTTCCCATCAGACGAATACCTCAGGAATGAACCCCACGCCTGCAGTAAGGAACTAGAAGAGAAGAAAACGCCAAGAAAGCCTGAGGGGCAGGATAATGGAGTGAGGGGAGAATGAATAGAAGGAAAATCTGCATACGTTGATGTAGACACTCTGTTGACTGTCTTAATTCATAGGAGAAGAAAACAAACCATTTGTACTATAACTGAGATTATTTTTGGAGGAGGCTATGATTTGGGTGGAGTTCAAGGTGAGGATGCTATGGGCATAAAGTAAGGATGACATGACTTAATTATTTTAAACATTTTCCCCCTAGTTGAAAGTTGGCTAGCATTTGCAACCCAGTAACGCAGAAGTATTTCTAGTTTGTTGCAGTCAGGTGCCCATGCTCCCATATACATTTTCTCCTCTGCTTCCACTACTTTTTCTGTCTTTTCCATCTAGATCAATTACAAATATTTTATTCATAATTACCCTTGTATGTATGTGCCTGTATGTGGGCTTGTGCATGAGCATGCACATGCCCACGAAGCCCAGAAGAGGGCACCAGATTCATTAGAGTTGGTGTTACAGGCAGTTGGGTGTTCCTGATATGTGTGCTGGGAAGTGAACTAGAGTCCTCCACAAGAGTGATTTAAGCTATTCATCACCGTCTCTCCAAGTTCATGATTTTTATTCATTTTTAAAGATTCACCCTAAATCTAACTCCTCTGAACAGTCTTAATTAACTTATCTTTCTAAGTTTTATGTCCTTCCTTTGTGCTGTCAGAGCATTCTTGTCATTTACCCTTTTGTTATCCTGAATCATGCTTCTTTTGTTTCAATTATTTGTCTTTTACTCAAAGTGGCTGACAGTCCAAGCTGTATCTTAGCTTTTCGTCTTCCTCTTTTCTTATTGTTGAACAACTAAATACTACTTCAAATCCATGAGCTTTTATGCCTGTAATTCCTTCTCACTATAATTGCTTTCTTCTCATTAGTTAGGAAACTTACTATTTTCAATAATATTCCTTATATTAACAGCTGCATGAAGTCTTTCTTGACCTTATCTCTCACTGCAGTAAATGCAATAATTTAGTCAACTGCGTTAATTTTGTACCTGAAGCTAAAGGATATTTTTCAAAATGATAAAATTGGGCTTTTCACACAAATATTAAAAATACATATGAAATATTTTATCCTCCAGTTAATAAGCAAACTACGAGCATTTTGTAACCACTTCTGATGAGAGGTAGATTTATAGAGATTTATGTATCTGAAAATTCATCAGCATTAACATAACAGGAACCACTGTGGCAAGAATATTTCACCATGACTGTTCTACAGACTAACTTCCATCTCGACTGACCTCGAACATCTAGTAAGGATAACAATGCACAGTTGCGTTGGTTACTTTCCTCACCGCTGTAACAAAATGCCTTTCTTAAAAAAGCAATTTAATGAAGAAGGAGCTTATTTTGGCCCTCAGTTGACATTACAGCCCACCAGGGCGGAGAATACACGGCTGCAGGAGCCTGAGGCAGCTGACCGCATCTTGGCGGCAATGAGGAAGCTTGCTCTCTCTTCTTTACTCCGTCTAGTATGCAGCTCACATAATGGTTCCACTCATAGTTAGGGTTCAATGTTTCCATAACAGTGAACCTGATCTAGGTAATCTCTCGAAGACATGCCTAGAGATTCGCTTCCAGGACAATTGCGATGGTTAGTGTTCCTTGTGAACTTGACAGAATCTAGAAGTGTGAACTTGGGAGAAGAGCTTCTGGGCATGTCTGTATGGGATTGCCTTGATTATATTAACTGAGGTGGGAACCCACCCTCTGGTGGTGGCACCACCGCCAGGACTGGTGCCCTGAACTGTATAAAATGGGGAAACCAGGCTGCTACACTAGCGCGCATGCCTCACTTGCTGTCTTCTTCCTATTGTGAACTTAATGTGACCAGCAGCTTCAAGCTCCTCTTGCTCCACCATGACAGACTCTACCTTGAACTGTGAGCTGAAGCAGACTTACTTTCACTTCAGTTGTCTTTTTTTGTTTTTTTGTTTTTTTCCCGAGGCAAGGTTTCTCTGTGTAATTTTGGTGCCTGTCCTGGATCTCACACTGTAGACCAGGCTGGCCTCGAACTCACAGAGATCCACCTGGCTCTGCCTCTGGAGTGCTGGGTTTAAAGGTGTGTGCCACCACTGCCTGGCCACTTCAGCTGCCTTTGTCTGGATCTTCTATCACTGCAATAGGAAGAGAAATGAAGACAGGCATCCTATTAAGTTGTCAGTTAAGGTTACCATCACACTAACCATCTGCACACTACTAGAGACGTACCTGTGATCTCTTTGACCACGTGAAAGTTACTCACGTTTTCCCCACCTTTAGTGATTGTTTTTTAAATTTACTCTTGAAAATTTATTTTCAGGACTTTTGACTTGGAGGAAACTAATGAGCATTTTGTTTGGTCATCCCAAACTAGGTTTTTCTGACATCACTCACCTCGACCATACCCCATAAGTTTGGCCTCAATGAGGTCAAAGTCATGTACTTGAGGCACACTGGAGCAAGGTTGGTGCTACATCTACCTTGGCCCCCAATATCCATTTCCTGGGCCCATCTCCAAAAGAGGTTGGTGATGACATTGTCAAGGCAACACATGATTGGGAAGTTCTGAGGATGATGGTGAAATTAACTCTCAGAACAGACAGACCAAGGCTGAGGTTGCCTCTTCTGCCTCTGCCCAGATCATCAAAGCCCTCAAGGAGCCACCAAGAGACAGGAAGCAGCAGGAAAACATAAAACACAGCAAGAATACAACTTTGATGAGATTGTCAACATTATTTGACAGGTATGATCTTTAGCCAGAGAACATTCTGGAACTATTGAAGAGATCCTGAGTACTACATAGTTGGTAGGCTGCAATGTGTATGACTGCCATCCTTAAGACATCATAGACGACATCAACAGCACTTTAGTGGAATGCTCAACTAATTAAAAAGTAACAAGAGACTATGTAGCCCAAATTGTTAGAAGGTCTTATTAATAAAAACAAACCCAGAGCCAGGTATTGGGGTGAATGCTGAAAGATCAGAGAAGCAGAACAAGCCACAGTCATCTCACCTTGCCAATTCCTCAGCTGATCCTGTTTCCTCAAACTGGAAGCCTCTGTGTCTTCAACCGAATAGATCTCAGCTGAACTGCTGCTCAAAAGCCTAAAAGCTTAACCAGGCTCTAGTTCCTGGTCCTCATGCCTTAAATACTTTTTCTTCTTTCTGCCATCATTTCCTGAGATTAAAGGCTCTTGTTACCATGCCTGGCTGTTTCCAGTGTGGCTTTGAACTCACAGAGATCTAGACAGATCTCTGCCTCTGGAATGCTAGGATTAAAGGCATGTGTGCCTCCATTTTCTGGCCTCTATATCTAGTGGCTGTTCTGTTCTCTGACCCCAGATAAGTTTATTAGGGTACACAATATTTTGGGAAACACAATATCACCACAAGACTATTTCAAGAAATGTTCATCTGGCAAAAAAATTTATTTTCATATTCCTCCCCTCCTTACCACACTCTAACTTCACAGTAAAGAAATTTGACTCTAAACTTTTCTATTTTATTAGAGAATTTCTTCTTTTCCCCTTTAGTTTGAAACAGGCCTCAACAAAGAAAAGTAGTTAATAACTGAGCATTTAAACACTGGATGACTACAGTTCACAATAATCTATCATGTATTTTATGAAGATCTGGGAGACAGAATTGTGAAGTCTCCAAACAAAAATATAAGGACAGGAAACTGTCCTTAGTGAACACTGCATGAATATTTTGAGATAGCACACTGTACCCAAATTAATGCATATAATATATAGATATATAATATATATATAAAATATAAAAATAATATAAAAACTGTGAGTAACTTTTAGACTCAATTGTAAGAAAGCATTGGAGAAATGGCATTGGAAGGATTATTTGGTGATTATTTCACTTTGTTTTTCTAGTGGTACTATTTAACTCCCAAATATAGACAGTTTCTTAGAATGGAAGAGTCTTCAAGGAACTTGACCACAAAGGAAATTAACTGGAGTTAGCTATGGTAAAGGTAGTCCTGAGCACAATAGTTTTTAAAGAACACACTACAGGCCAAGATCTTTCAATGTAGTTTTGTTTTACTTAAGTTTGAGATTGAATCATTATTATCAGTGTCCTTCGAAAGAAAGGGTGAATAGGTCATGAGAGATTATACAGCCTTATGGTCTATATTATGGTGGAAGTGCAGCACATTTGGTTTCTGAAGTAGATAGCTTATTTGTTTGTATCTATCTGTCTGTCTATCTATCTATCTATCTATCTATCTATCTATCTATCTATCTATCCATCCATCTATCATCTGATGAAGCCCAGGCTAACCTCAGATTTGCTGTGTAGCTGAGACTGTCTTTGAACTCCTGACCCACCTATATCTGCTTCCCAAATGTTGGAATTATAAATATAAACCACCATCATACTTGGCTCTTGAGTTTGAACAGTTTTCCATTCTGTTTGGGAGTGGTCTGAATACAGGGAGATTTGCCTGAAGGAGAGCTTGTCAGATTTTGTGTGTTGGGCTGTAATTACTGGGAACTTGTAGTCTACACATCATGATTCAGTATTTTAGTAGTCAGATAGGTAAAGCTGTGCAAGTCATCTCTCAAACAACATCAGAGAGCTGTTGAGTTATTACTGTTTGTACTAATAACCAAGAGTACTAGATAATGTAAACACCTTATTGTTTGTTTTCAAATATACTGTCAGTTAGTTGAATATAAAATGTGGCAGATGATATCTTATCACTTTATTGTACTGCTTTCTTTTAATGGTAGAAGGGAAATTTTATTTTTATTTATTTATGTTTTTTTTTTTTTTTTTTTTTTTTTTTTGAGACAAGGTTTCTCTGTGTAGCCCTGGCTATCTTGGAACTTGCTCTGTAGACCAGGCTGGTCTCGAACTCACTGAAATCCACCTGCCTCTGCCTCCCAAATCTGGCATTAAAGACATGTAACACCACTGCCCCACTGAAGGGAAAGTTTATTAAGAAAGAATATTTTCAAAGAAGGACATGAGTCTGATCTAGGGCAAATGCTAGCGACTCAGTGGCAATGGATGAACAAAGGAGTGAGGCCTTTGGGTCACTCTCACAGCACACACTCTCCTTGCTTATGCTTTGTCTTGTGTTAGACTTGGCGGTGTTCAGTTTCCAGTTCTCTCTGTAGCAAAATATTTTAGAATACTTTTCAATAATAATATTATACAATAGTTACATGGTTCTAGATGTCTCTCTGTTATTTTCTTACTTAAACCTCAAAACAATATCAAAACAACAATGCAGTATAACGTATGAGTTTTGGTGTATGAAGTGGTGAAGCTGGGATTCGAGCACACAGACTGGCTTCAAGACTGCATGAACAGCCTCATAGCCAGACCGTACTGAGTCATTCTGATTTACACTGCATGAGAATATCCTCTTTCTTTTTTTCTCACAATGAAATTATACTTCATTCGTAAGGTACATTTAGCCCGGAGTAGACACTTTGTTCTTTCTGTTCCTTCCTTGGGTAGGCAGAGGGTTCTTTTATGAAGTAAATCAGTGTTAAGTTGTCAAGAAAATGAGACAGAACAGGAGCTATTAATAGTAAGACCAAAATAGCTCATTTAACAAGTGGTAATGCAGTGGACTGGAAGCAAGTCTAAAGGAAAATATAGCTAATAAGATAGCTTAACTGTTGAATGTTAATAAAATTAGCGGCAACAGTTAGGATCTTTATAAAGTTTAGTGCAACATCACATCTGAGCCACTATTCCTTAAAAATATGTACTGAATATTTTATTTATTTGTGTGTGTGTGTGTGTGTGTGTGTGTGTGTGTGTGTGTGTGTGTGTGTGACATGCGTGCCAGTGCCTGTGGAGTTCGGAAGGTTACACCGAATCATCTGGAACTGAGGTTATAGGCAGCTCTGAGCCATCTGACATCTGACATGGGTGTTAAGAACTGCACACTGGTTCTCTGGAGGAGCAACAAGAGCTCTTCCCTGCTAAGCCATCTCTGCAGTGACATCTCTTACTCTTACTAACAGTGTGAACTTCATCTGTTTCCTCACCTGTATAACAGAGATACCAAGCACCTACATGTAGGAAAAAAGAGAAGAGAACTGTGGTGTTTGTTGAAGTATTTAGTTAAGGTCTGGCATGTAAATGCTTCATCCTAGCTCTTGTCACATATGAAGTGTTCTTGCTTAGTGGCCTACCTTCTTTTCCTGTTGCTGTGACTAAAATACCCCGACAAAGGCCATGTAAGGGAAAAGGTTTGTTTTGGATTATGGTTCAAGGGTGCAGTCCATCTTGGCCAAGATGTCCTGGCAGCAGGAGCCCGAGTAGTCTGGTGATGTTGCCCTTGGAGACAAGATGCAGAGAATGGTGACTTGTACTCAGTTTACCTTCTTGCAGTTCAAGATCCCAGCCCAGGGGATGGTGCCTCCCACCATGAGGTGGTCCCACTTCAATTACACTAAGAGAATCCTTCAAAGGTTTACTTCGAAGCTGATCTCTCTGGTGACTCTAGATCTTTTTAAGTTTTTGCAGTGAGAGATTTTTTTTTTTTTTTTTTTTTTTTTTTTTTTTTTTAGGTTTTTCGAGACAGGGTTTCTCTGTGCAGCTTTGCGCCTTTCCTGGATCTCGCTCATCTAGACCAGGCTGGCCTTGAACTCACAAAGATCCGCCTGCCTCTGCCTCCCAAGTGCTGGGATTAAAGGCGTGCGCCACCACCGCCCGGCTCAGTGAGAGGTTTTAATCTCATAGTTATGCTGAAAACCCAAGTGGAAGCAGTTCTGGAAATGACACCAACTGTGGCTACAAGATAAAAAGCCAGCAACTCCGAAGCACCAGAATGGGCTGAGATCTAAATTCTACATGGTGGAGAACACTGCCGCCAGTCACATGACAGGACAGCACAGGGCCTGGGATGGGACATGATTCATTCTTAGAATTCCCTTCACATCTCATAAACTTCCCCTCAATAAGTGAAATGGGATTTAATAAATAAAACCAAGGAAGTGCTTTCCTTTAAAGATGATTCCACTTGTACCAAATAATCCAAGAAAGTATCCACAATAAAATTACATTGTATTGTCCATTAAAACATTGAAGTGTGTTCTGTAAGTGTGATGTGTGTTTCGCCAACCTCCAGTTCTATAGGAATTCACCAATTTGGGATAAAGTATCCACTACATGTCCAGTTTGATCCCAAAGCTGAATTTTCAGATGAATAGTTGGAATTGAAAATAATCGTAAATACAGAACAAATTAGTTAATTTCTTTAGTAATTTAGAGATTTATCTTAATCAAATATGGTATTTCAGAATCTAGTTTCAAGATTCTCTACAAACTTACTGTTTGGGGAATAAGTTCTTCTTTTGTATTTTCACATTTATATATTTTTATTCGATCGCTCTTGTGCATGCATACATGCTATGGCACACATGTGGTGACTGGTTAGAGGACAGCTTGTGGGAATTAGTTCTGTCCTCCCATCAGGTGGATTCTGGGGACCAAATTCAGCTTGTTAGGCTTTGTGGCAAGCATTGCTACCTGGTGAGCTAAATCACCAGCCTGGATTTAGATTTTTTCTTTGACATAATTATGTTCTTGGTTCAGTTCCAGCTGGAAAAAATTTAAATGATGCTCAAAAATTTCCAATGAATTATAAAAAGGCAAACAATTATATTTAGGGAGGACATTTTTTAAAATAAAATAATTTATTCCTCACAATTGCTTTTTAGATTTTTAGAGGATCCTGATACATTGTAGATCCAAATTTTGATCCTTAATTAGTTTTAATCTCATATTAAAAGAACCAAAAAATTGTAAAGCTTTGGAGGAAGTGATGATGTACAACTTTATCTCATTGTCAGTATATATACTGTATTTATATTGCTTCAAATAATAGAAAATGATTAATTTTTTTCAAAATTTCTTTCACTAAATAAACTTGAAAGAAACATATGACTCAAAGAGGACAACTTTTTATAACTATAGAACAGTATTTAAAATTTTAAAATAGAGCCCCTATATGTTGCTGGATTTTTTATACGTTGTGTGAAGATGTTTTACCTTGCCTGCCTACGGCATCTGATTAGTTTATAAAGAGCTGAATGGCCAATAGCTAGGCAGGAGAGGTTAGCCAGGACTTCCAGGCAGAGGAGCTCTGGGTTAGAATCTGGTGTGGTGGGAGATGCCAGTGAGACACTGAGGAAGTCGGATGTACAGAATGGAGGAGAGGTAAAAAGCCATGTGGCAGAATGTAGATGAATTGAAACAGGTTAATTTAAATTGTAAGAACTAGTTGGGAACAAGCCTAAGCTAAAGACCAAGCTTTCATAATTAATAATAAGTCTCCCATTATTGGGGAGCTGGTGGTCCCAAAAGGAAGTCTAACAACATCTACGAAAAAAAGAGTACATGGACATTTTGAATGACACATGATTAAGGCCACTTAGAGGAAAGTACATTCAAATTCTTTAGCTTCCTAGTAATAAATGAGAAAAGTTTGGCTCATTGATAGCAAATAGATGCAGAAAACTGATGTAGCCAGTTAACCAACAAGACATACTGAGATGAGGAATTAAAGAGACTAACTATAAAATTAATTACTTAAGAAATTATTTTATTAAAATGTCAGTAAAAAAGCTCAGTGACTCTGCTATGAAAACAAATGGTTCTTAAAAGGAAGAGAGTTACTGTAGCATATACTGCAAATTATCCGTGGCTTTGGACACCATTCCTTATTTCTCAACTAATTTTACTGTGCTTATGAATTCAGTGTTGGTACAGTCATATTTCAGTCATCCAGTCAAACCATATGTCCTTTAAATAAGTTATTTAACAAACTGAATACTGAGTTTCTTAGCTAATGTTAAATTGATGGATTAATAAGACAGTTCATATCCACACACAAATATGGTGATATTTTATTTGTGCTGAAATGTGATTTTATTTGTATGTTAATAAATAAAAGTGCCTGGGGGTCAGAGCTAATAACAAGCCATTTAGCAGAAGTCTGACAGTGGTAGCACATGCCCTTAATTCTGATCACATGGCAGGCAGAGTCTGTGTGTTCAAGGATATAGCCAGCTTGGAGACACACGCCTTTGATCTCAATACCAACCATAGAGACCTGGAGGTCTGTAAAAAAAAGGCAGTGATGAGGAGGTCATGTGCTTGTGTTTACAACCAATGAGAAGGCAACCAATGAGAAGGCAGAACAGAAAGTCAATAAAAAGACAGACACACAGGAAGTAGCTCTCTTTCTCAGGGGAAGGACGGCAGCGGCAGTGGGTGGTAAGAAGGCGGTCTTGGTCTCAGCTCTTAGCTACTGCTCTCTGACCTCTGGGGCTTTTAACTCTGCATTTGTCTCTGTGTTTCTTATTTAATAAAACCATTCAGAATTATATCTACACACAAATATACATGTTTTGAGACAGTGTTACATACTATGTAGCCCCATGAGCCTGGAACTTGCTATATAAATCAAAGTGACCCACTACTCACAGAACTCCAACTGCCCCTGCCTCCCAGGTTCCCAGATTAAAGGCATATAGCACTGTGCCTGGCCAAGTATCTTTTAAGATAGAAGATCATGAAATATAAAGCTTATCTACAGCAAAATATATACTGGAACTTATAACATTTTATATTGGTTACTATTCCTGAAGTTTGTCAAAACAGTTGTATGTAATGACAGAAGGAATTTTCAAAATCCTATGAGTTTGCTAGAATATGAATGAAATTGGATTTTGGTGGTATTGTAATATTGCCCAAACCACTGAAATTCGAAAATAGCATACCTCGTAGAGAGTTAGAGATTCTAACCTGGAGAGACTGGTGAGTGTTATTTTCAGGAACAGTAGGTTATAGAAATACACCAGTAAATCACATTACAAACAGGATTCACCTATTTTGTTCCTTCTCCTTCCTCATCTTCTCCCCATTTCCCTAACTACCCCATTATTCTTCCACCCCACATAGCCTCCTTGTAGCTTTCATGTTCTTGATGTTCTATCACCCTTTCCTCTTTCTCAGCAATTCTTTTCCCCCTCTTGTGGTCTACTCACTAGTGTCACAAACTATACCCACACTCAATTGCTCTTGTACACATATGTTGACATTTTAAGTTAAAATATTCACATGACAGAGGACACATAATTTTCATCTTTCTGAGTCAGAATTATCTTGCTTAATATATTATCCAAATTTATCCCCATTTTTTGGGCAGATTTCATGATCCCATTTATGTTTACAGTTGAACACAACTTTATTGTCTATGTGCACACATTTCTTTATCCATTAATCTGATGGACATCTAGGCTGCTTCTATTTCCCTGTTATTGTGAATAATACAGCAATAAATGTAGATGAGCAAGACATCTAGGCTGCTTCTATTTCCCTGTTATTGTGAATAATACAGCAATAAATGTAGATGAGCAAGTATCTCTGTGACAGGGTATAGAACCCTACCATAGAGGTATATGCCCAGATGTGGCTCAGTCAGATTTTGTGCAAGTTCTATTTTTACATTGTTGAAAAACCTTCACACTGATTTTCACAATAGCTGTTCCCATGTTGACTTCCCTCAGCAGTGAATAAGCATTCACCTTTTTCTTCATCCTTGACAACATTGCTGTTTTCTCTTTTTCTTGATGATAGCCATCCTGACTGGGATGAAATCAAATTTCAAAGTAGTTTCCATTTTCATTTTCTTGATAACTCAGGGTTCTGAACACTCTTTTAAATGATTATTGATAATTTGCGCTGCGTCTTTTGAGAACCATCTGTTTGATTAGCCCATTAGTTGATTGGCAGTTTCATTTTTTTGGTAGGCATTTTTCAAAAAAAATTCTTTTGTCTTTTCAGTTGTGAGCCTAGCCGTTAATGACTGAGCTGTCTCTACATCCCTACAATTCTTTATATATTCTAGATATTAAACCCGGACTGAAGCACAGCTTGCAAAGCTCTTGTTCCACTCTGCAGGCTGTCAGTTTGCTTTGCTGATAGATATCTTGCTTTGTAGAAACTTTTTAATTTCCCATAGCCCTATTTGTTAATTCCTAGGGCTATTTTGTGTATCATTGAAGTCCTGTTCAGAAAAGTCTTACCTATACCTATATCTTGAAGTGTGTTTCCTCTAGCAGTTTCTGTGTTTTAAATTCAGGTCTTTAACTCACTTAGAATTGATTTTTGTGCCAGGTGAGTGATAGGGATCTAATTTTATTCTTTTATAGATGGTTATTCAATTTTGCTAGCATCACTTATGGAGCAGAATGACTTCCGCCACCCCAGTGTATTTTTGACACCTTTGTAAAAAATTACAAAGGGGGAAGGTGAGGGGGGCGGGAGGGGGGAGAACAAGGGAATCCATGGCTGATATGTAGAACTGAATTGTATTGCAAAATAAAAATAAATAAATAAATAAAAAAATTAGGGGGGATCGCTACACAATAAATGTTAGAAAAAAATATGTCTAAAAATTATTTAAAAACCAGGGTGTTCAGATCTGGTCTTGGCAACATAAGAGTTTGAGGAGGCCAACCTGGGGTATATGATATTCTGTCTCATCCAAACAAGTCAAAACATTCACAAAGCATGGACAATGAAAATTTCCCTTTCTCTACCAAACCAGTCATATCAGAACACATAAGCCATTAGGAAAAAGAACACCAATGAAATAGTAGGCAGTATAATCTCAGTCAAATGAAGTATTTAACATTATCCAATGTAATGTTTCAGGTCTACAAATACAGCAATTTACAGCGTGGTTTGGGGAACTGAACAACTTGGCACACCTCTGTTACTCTGCAAAGGTGTAAAAATAGCAGCTCCTATAATTTTTTAGCATAGCTACTCTGCCGCTCTGTGAATCTGTTTTCTATGATCAAGCAGGACATTTTCCTCTCACACTCATTTACACTTTGGTTGTATATCTCTTCTTGCTTCATGTGTTCTTCTATTTTATCAGCAGTTCATCATAGAACAGAGGGTGATAGAAGACTTGTGTAGCTAGAGTTTTCCTGCCAGTCCCACAGCCGTCAGACCCAACCAAGTAAACACAGAGACTTATATTGGTTTCAAACTGTATGGCCGTGGCAGGCTTCTTGCTAACTGTTCTTACAGCTTAAATTAATCCATTTCTATTAATCTATACCTTGCCATGTGGCTTGTGGCTTACCAGTACTTTACATCTTCCTTGTCCTGATGGCGGCTGGCAGTGTCTCTCTCACCCAGCTTCCTGTTCTCTCAATTTTCCTGTTAGTCCCGCCTATACTTCCTGCCTGGCCACTGACCAATCAGTGATTTATTCATTGACCAATCAGCAACACATTTGACATACAGACCATCCCACAGCACTTCCCCTTTTCTTTTCTTAAAAAGGAAGGTTTTAACCTTTACACATCTCCAAAGTCAGCTTGGTATATTTGGGAATTTGGGCGTAGCTTCTCTTACTACTTCCTGCTGGAGGGGGGCGCTGTATCTTATGGGGACACAAAGAATATTTTAGGGTCATGGAGTAGTCCATGAGGGTGTATCGTCTGAGCCAGTTGCCTTGAAACGGTTCTGGATGTTGGATCATCTGGGCCATGGTGTCATCTGAGACCTTTCAGGGGGTCTTGGCTGGTCAAACCTGATGTATCTTAATCTGGAACAAATCCAAAGCCTCTGGCTTTCTGTGGAAACAAAAGCAGAGCCTCTTTTTCAAAGCAACATATCCTTATATCCAAATTTTGAAGTCAAGGTACCTTTAAAATATACATTTTGGCATAACTCAACAGCTTTTGTAATCAAATGTTTTTCTTTAGTTACGAATATCAAAGAGAACATAATCCAGATTCTCTGTGTGGTAGCCATCTTTACGTGGCTTATTTTTTTATATTAGTTTGAGCCTATTGCTTTGAACTGTAGCCTTCTAAGCCTGAAACGGCGCTGGCGCTGCTGGCTCCACCCACTTCAGCTTCCCAACATGGCGGTGATAAGTTTTCCACCAGCTCTGGGAGCCATCAACTCTCAGAAATAGTGGGTCTATGATTCTATCAAAGTAGCGTGTAGCCCAGAAACCTCTTTTTTTTTGTTTTGTTTTGTTTTGTACTAGCAAAGGCTAAATCCACCACACAGTTTAATGTGCACTTGCAGAGGCCTCATTCCCACCATACTGTAGGTCGAGCATGCACACACGCTAGGAACCCGCCAGTAGCTCAAACCGGCAGGCTGCCGCTAACTTGAAAGAGACAACTAGGGACTGTTTTTAGCTCCGTTTTAGAATCTTTTTTTCTCAGGTTTTAGGTGGAAGCTCTTGCCACCATGTTGGACGCCATTTGTAGCTAGAGTTTTCCTGCCTGGTCCACAGTCAGGACAAATCTCTCTTACCTGCCAGTCCCACAGCCGTCAGACCCAACCAAGTAAACACAGAGACTTATATTGGTTTCAAACTGTATGGCCGTGGCAGGCTTCTTGCTAACTGTTCTTACAGCTTAAATTAATCCATTTCTATTAATCTATACCTTGCCACGTGGCTTGTGGCTTACCGGTACTTTACATCTTCCTTGTCCTGATGGCGGCTGGCAGTGTCTCTCTCACCCAGCTTCCTGTTCTCTCAATTTTCCTGTTAGTCCCGCCTATACTTCCTGCCTGGCCACTGACCAATCAGTGATTTATTCATTGACCAATCAGCAACACATTTGACATACAGACCATCCCACAGCAGACTTGTCACATAGCCATGGACATCTCTATTTCCCTAGTTCTTGATGGCAGGCATCTACTTGAGACACAACTATGTGGGAACTTCCCCACCATAGCTCCTGTGTCTCTGGGTCTTTGTAACTGATACAGTAGCTGAGACACACATTGTTACATATCACTGAAAAAAAAAAAAACAGGGATATCTATCTACTATAGAAAGAAATGTGGGAGTTCAGCCATTTTTACGTCATTGGAAAGAAAAACTTTTTGGAATAGCATGAATATGATACAGATATTGTTTCCAGAGTTTTATAACTCAAGTGAACCTTGAGAGAAAGTGTTCAGCAGTCACACTCAGCTTTGGGGTGTGCTGAAAGCTTCACTACTGATGAGTTCCTCTAAATAGTAGACCTTGGTCCTGATTAAAACCTCACCCCGCTATTGCTATATAAAATTTCTTTTGTTCGTAACTGTGCACACATGGATATACTTTGTACTTTTATGCTCTGCAGTATAAATGCTGTAACAATTTTGTCTATTCTTTTCTCCAGGAATAAATGCTACTTTACATTGTATTAGTGCTGCATTAATGGATTTTATAGGAATTTATTTGAGTAAACTATTTGAATTTTCCCCAAAGAGATCTGAAATATGTAGTTTTATTGTTACTTTGGGGAAGTATAAATAATAAGTTTGGTCATAAAATTTTAGCTGTTTGAAGCATTTGATTTTAATTTCTGCTGCCTTGAACATCTGCTTCTTGTAATGAATTAAATTATATTGCTTGTGTTTAACCAGACAATCACTTGCCTATGAATGAGGAGTAAAGTCCTTATAGGAATGTTTGAGAAACACTTAACCCTGTTGGATCCAGGCAGTCTCCTTATGGCATATTTTAGAACATCAGGAACAGTTCTCAGGGTTTTGCAATTTAATCTAGAAAACTGGCTTTTCATTTCACTAACTGTATTTCTAATTCAAATATTTATGTGTAGCTAACTATAGCTTTAAGATATGAAGTTATCCAATTGAGAATTAGATAATTTTAATAAATGTTGCTTATTAGTAAAATACTCTTGCTTTGATTATACGCATAGATGAAACTGTGTTCTCCACAAATCTTTATGCTTAAGTCTGAACCTCAAATGTGATAGTTTAAGAAATGTTGGAAGGTAATTCAGATGTGAGAGTGAAATGTCCATGGATTGCATCAGTGTCCTTATAGGAGAGTCAAGAAAGTTCCCTTGTTCTTTTTTAGTCATCTGATGACTCAAAGAGAAGATTATGAAGATGATGGAGTTTCTCATCAGAAGACACAGAACTGGTTGGCATATCATTCTTGAGTTACTATTTTCCAGAACCATGAGAAATAATTGTAGTTTAAGTTATCTGGTATTTTTTTTATAGTGGACTGAAAAAAACAAATGCTTTGATATGTGTATCTGCACACATCAGCTTGAGCATTTAGGTATTTGCATCAATTTACAATATAGGAATCATGTGGATTACAATTACAATCAATTTATACATAGGAATCTCTTTCTGGATGGTAGCTAATTCACAAATTTGTAAACAGAAAAATGTTTTATAGGAAAAATGGTAACAATAACTTAATAAAATAATCTTGACATAAAAATATATAAATGAGAAAGCTATAAAAGTTACATATGCATCAATAGAGGAAGATTAATAAATATGTTTGAACAAAATTAAAGAGCATATCATAACAAAATAGCAAATTATAGTGATAAATGGTAAAGGTTTATTTTTATTTATTCATTATTTTTCCTTTTATTGAAAATAGATTTTTTTCACATAAAATATTCTGATTATAGTTTCCCCTCTTTCTCACAATTCTTTCCCACCTCCCTTCCTATCTGAATACACCCCCTTTCTGTCTCTCATTAAAAAACAAACATGCTTAATAATATGACATAATTAATTTAATATAATACAATACGATTTAGTATAAAAGGTAGAACAAAACCTAACACCAGGAATAAGACAAAACAAACAATCAAAAGGAAAAGACCCCCCAAAAGAGTCACTGGACACAGATATAGCTATAGAGACCTGCTTGCTCTCAACTAAGAAATCCCATAAACACTGAACTGAAATCCATAATATATATGCAAAAGACTTGTAGGGTAAAAAAAGAGAGAAAATATACAAATGAGCTAAAAAATAAAAGTAAAATGAAAAATAAGTGAAAATTAAAGAAAAAGAAAAAACCCTAACATGCCATTATAAGACAAGGAACCTCCGAAGATGCCATCGCGTTCATTTTCTGCTGGGCATGCAGGCTACTTTTAAGAGTGGTTTGTTTAAGAGTTGAGACTCCCTTGGAGAAAACTAAATTTTCATTTGCAAGTGGTTATTAATTGAAAATAGCTTAGAAGTGAGGGACTGGGGCATGTGTACACTTCTCCTTTCAGCTCCAGCACTCCAGCTGGTGCAGATCCAAGCATTCCCTGTGCATGCTGCCATGGTCTCTGTGAGTTCACCAGTGCATGATCCTGTTGATTTAGAGGGCCTTCTTGTTGGTGTCCTCTGTTTTGTCTTTCTCTTAGACTCTGTCTCTTCCTCCACAGGGTTCCCTCAGCCCTGAGGGGAGGGATTTGATGGAGGCATGAGAGTTCTATGATGACAGTTATGGTATTCAGCCATCCGATCACCAAAGTAAGCCAGTTCAGGCACCCTCTTGACTATTGCCAGTAGTCTGTAGTGGAGTCATCCTTGTGGATTCTTGAGAACCTCCCTAGCACTCTGCTTCTCCCTATTTCCATGATGTCTTCATTTATCATGGTATCTCTTTCCTTGGTCTCCCACTCTGTTACCATTTCAGTTTGAACCTCCAGCTCCCCTAAGCTCTTATCCCCTGTCCCTTGGCCTCCATTACCCCCTTCACCCCCAGTTTGCTCATGTAGATCTCATCCATTTCTCCATCATTGGGCAATCCATGCGTCCTCCTTGGGGTCCTCCTTACTAGCTGGTTTCCCTGGAGCTGTGGGTTGCAGTGTGATTATCCTTTGCTTTATATCTAGTTTCCACTTATGAGTGAGTACATACCATGTTTGTCCTTCTGAATCTGGGTTACCTCACTCAGGATGATATTTTCTAGTTCCATCCATTTGCCTGCAAACCTCATGGTGTCATTGATTTTCTCTGCTGAGTAGTACTCCATTGTGTATATATACCACATTTTCTTTAACCATTCTTCAGTTGAGGGGCATCTAGGTTGTTTCCAGGTTCTGGCTATTACAAATAATGCTGCTATGAACATAGTTGAGCATGTGCCCTTGTGGTATAATTGAGAATTCCTTGGGTATATGCCCAAGAGTGGTATAGCTAAGTCTTGAGGAGGGTTGATTCTCAATTTTCTGAGAAACCGCCATATTGATTTCCCAAGTGGCTGCACAAGTTTGTGTTCCCACTAACAGTGTAGGAGTGTTACCCTTGCTCCACATCCTCTCCAACATAAGCTGTCTTCAGTGGTTTTGATCTTAACTATTCTGACAGGTGTAAGATGGTATCTCAAAGTCACTTTGATTTGCATTTCCTGATGACTAAGGATGTTGAGCAATTCCTTAAATGTCTTTTGGCCATTTGAGATTCTTCTGTTGAGAATTCTCTGTTTAGCTCTATAGCCCATTTTTTAATTGGACTGTTACTTATTTTGATGTCTAGTTTTTTGAGTTCTTTATATATTCTGGAGATCAGCTTTCTGTCAGATGTGGGGCTGGTGAAGATCTTTTCCCATTCTGTAGGCTGTTTTTTTTTTTTTTTTTTTTTTTTTTTTTTTTTTTTTTTTGTCTTATTGACCATGTCCTTTGCCCTACAAAAGCTTCTCTGTTTCAAGAGGTCTCATTTATTGTTTCTCTCAGTGTTTGTGCTACTGGTGTTATATTTAGGAAGTGATCTCTTGTGCCAATGTGTTCAAGACTACTTCCTACTTTCTCTTCTATCAGGTTCAGAGTAACTGGATTTATGTTGAGGTCTTTGATACACATGGAATTAAGTTTTGTGCATAGTGACAGATATGGATGTATTTGCAGTCTTCTACATGTTGACATCCAGTTACTCCAACACCATTTTTTGAAGATGCTTTCTTTTTTCCATTGTACAGTTTTGGCTTCTTTGTCAAAAATTATGTGTTCATACATGTGCGGATTAATGTCAGTGTCTTCAATTTGACTCCATTGGTCCACATGTTGGTTTTTTATGCCAGTACCAAGCTGTTTTTATTACTGTAGCTCTACAGTAGAGCTTGAAGTGAGGGATCGTGATGCCTCCAGAAGTTGCTTTATTGTACAAGGTTCTTTTAGCTATCCTGGTTTTTTGTTTTTCCATATGAAATTGAGTATTGTTCTTCCCAGGTCTGTGAAGAATTGTGTTGGGATTTTGATGGGGATTGCATTGATCTGTAGATTGCTTTTGGTAAGCTTGTCATTTTTACTACGTTAATCCTACCTATCCATGAGCATGGGAGATCTTTCCATTTTCAGATATCTTCTTCAATTTATTTCTTCAGGGACTTAAAGTTCTTATCACACAGGTCCTTCACTTGCTTAGTTAGAGTTACCCCAAGGTATTTTATATTATTTGTGGCTATATATATATATATATATATATATATATATATATAAAGGGTGATGTTCTCTGATTTCTTTCTCAGCCCTTTTATTATTTGTATATAGGAGGGCTACTGATTTTTTGAGTTAATCTTGTATCCTGTCACATTATTGAAGGAGTTTATCAGCTGTAGGAGTTCCCTGGTAGAATTTTTGGGGTCACTTATGTACACTATCATATTGTCTGCAAATAGTGAAAATTTGACTTCTTCCTTTTCAATTTTTTTAAAAGATTTATTTATTTGTTATGTATACAGTGTTCTGTTTGTATGTATGTCTGCACACCAGAAGAGGGCACCAGATCTCATTATAGATGGTTGTGAGCCACCATGTGGTTGCTGGGAATTGAACTCGGGACCTCTGGAAGAGCAGTCAGTGCTCTTAACCTCTGAGCCATCTCTCCAGCCCCCTTTTCAATTTTTATCCCTTTGGTCTCCTTTTGTTGTCTTATTGCTCTAGCT
The DNA here is from genome assembly GCF_007827085.1 of Peromyscus californicus insignis. Taxonomy (NCBI): domain Eukaryota; kingdom Metazoa; phylum Chordata; class Mammalia; order Rodentia; family Cricetidae; genus Peromyscus; species Peromyscus californicus. The sequence goes on along the minus strand of NW_026294491.1, from coordinate 43,278,220 downwards.
AGAACTTCAAGTACTATATTGAATAAATATGGGGAGAGTAGAGAGCCTTGTCTTGTTTCTGATTTTAGTGGAATCGCTTAAAGTTTCTTTCCATTCAATTTGATGTTGGCTGTTGGCTTGCTGTAAATTGCCTTTATTATGTTTAGGTATGTTCCTTGTATTCCTGATCTCTCCAGGACCTTTATCATGAAGAGGTGTTGGATTTTGTCAAAGGCTTTTTCAGCATCTAATGAGATGACCATGTGTTTTTTTTTCTTTCAGTTTTTTTATATGGTATATTACATTGACAGATTTTCATATGTTGAACCATCCTTGCATCCCTGGGATGAAGCCTACTTGATCATGGTGGAAAATTTTTTTGATGTGTTCTTGGATTCGGTTTGCCAATATTTTATTGAGTATTTTTGCATCAATGTTCATGAGGGAGATTGGTCTGTAGTTCTCTTTCTTTGTTGCATCTTTGTTTGGCTTGGGAATCAGGGTAATTGTAGCCTCATAGAAGGAGTTTGGTAATGTTCCTTGTTTCTATTGTGTGGAACAATTTGAAGAGTATTGGAATTAGCTCTTCTTTGAAATTCTGGCAGAATTCTGTGCTGAAGCCATCTGTTCCTGGACTTGTTTGAGTTAGGAAACTTTTAATGACTGTTTCTATTTCCTTAGAGGTTATTGGCCTTTTAAAATAGTTTATCTGGTCTTGATTTAACTTTGGTATGTGGTACCTATCCAGAAAATTGTCCATTTCTTTCAGATTTTCCAATTTTGTGGAGTAGAGGTTTTTGAAGTATGACCTGATGATTCTCTGGATTTCCTCATTGTCTGTTGTTATGACTCCCTTTTCATTTCTGATTTTCTTGATTTGGATGCTCTCTCTCTGCTTTTTGGTTAGTTTGGATAAGGGCTTGTCTATCTTGTCAATTTTTTCAAAGAACTAACTTTTTGTTTCATTGATTCTTTGTATTCTCTTTGTTTCTATTTCATTGATTTCAGCCCTCAATTTGATTATTTCCTGGCATTGATTCCTCCTGGATGAGCTTGCTTCTTTTTGTTCTAGAGCTTTCAGGTGTGTTGTTAAGTCTAGTGTGAGATTTCTCCATCTTCTTTATGTGGGTATTAAGTGCTATGAATTTTCCTCTTAGCACTGCTTTCATAGTGTCCCATAAGTTTGGGTATGTTGTACTTTCATTTTCATTGAATTCTAGGAAATGTTTAATTTCTTTCTTTCTTTATTCCTTGACCCATTGGTAATTCATTTGGACATTGTTCAGTTTCCATGATATTGTACGTTTTCTGTAGATTATTTGTTGTTCAAATCTAACTTTAAGCCATGGTGGTCTGATTAAATACAGGTGGTCATTCAAATTTTTGTATCTGTTGAGATTTGCTTTGTGTTCAAACATGTAGTCAATTTTAGAGAAGGTTCCATGGGGTGCTGAGAAGAAGGTATATTCTTTTGTGTTAGGGTGGAATGTTCTGTAGATATCTATTAAGTCCATTTGAGTCATAACTTCTGTTAGGTCCCTTATTTCTCTGTTAAGTTTCAGTCTGGCAGTGATGAGAGTGGGGTGTTGAAATCTCCAACTACAAGTGTGTGGGTTTTGATGTGCATTTTAAGCTTTAGTAATGTTTCTTTTACATATGTGGGTGCCCTTGTATTTGGGGCATAAATGTTCAGAATTGAGATTTCATCTTGGTTGATTTTTTTCTGTCATAAGTGTGTAATGTCCTTCCCAATCTCTTTCAATTGATTTTAGTTTGAAGTCTATTTTATTAGATATTAGGATAGCTATACCTGTAGCTGGAGTTTTCCTGCCTGGCCCACAGTCAGGACAAATCTCTCTCACCTGCCAGTCCCACAGCCGCTCAAACTCGACCAAGTAAACACAGAAACTTATATTGCTTACAAACTGTATGGCCGTGGCAGGCTTCTTGCTAACTGTTCTTACAGCTTAAATTAATCCATTTCCATTAATCTATACCTTGCCACATGGCTCGTGGCTTACTGGCATCTTCACATGCTGTTTGTCATCATGGCAGCTGGTAGTGTCTCTCTGACTCAGCCTTCCACTTCCCAGCTTTATTCTCCTCCTTGTCCCACCTACACTTCCTGCCTAGTCAATGGCCAATCAGTGTTTTATTTATTGACCAATTAGCAACACATTTGCCATACAGAACATCCCACAGCACTTCCCCCCCTTTTTTTTTCCAAAAGGAAGGCTTTAACCTTAACAAAGTAAAATTACATATAATTTGGGAATTTGGGCGTAACTTCTCTTACTACTTCCTGCTGGAGGGGGGCGCTGTATCTTATGGGGACACAAAGAAAATTTTAGGATTATGGAATAGTCCATGAGGCTGTATTGTCTGAGCCAGATGCTTTCAAACCATTCTGGATGTTGGATAATCTGGGCCATGGTGTCATCGGAGACCTTTCAGGGGGTCTTGGCTGGTCAAACCTGATGTATCTTAATCTGGAACAAATCCATAGCCTCTGGCTTTCTGTGGGAACAAAAGCAGAGACTCTTTTCCAAAGCAACATATCCTTATATCCAAATTTTGAAGTCAAGGTACCTTTAAAATATACATTTTGGCATAACTCAACAGCTTTTACAATCAAATGTTTTTCTGCAGTTAAAAATCCCAAAGACAACACAATCCAGATTCTCTGTGTAATATTCATCTTCACGTGGCTTATTTTTTATATTAATTTTACTGTCTCTTTAAAGACTTTATTTTTTAAAACTATGTATTTGTTTATATAACTTTATATATCACCTTTTTTGTCTCTTTCAAGCCTACATATATTTTACACACATTGTAAACTATTACATCTGAATCTGTCTTATTGTGAATCTATTGCTTTAAACTGCAGCAGCTGTGGCTGCTGGCTCCACCCACCTCAGCTTCCCAACATGGCGGTGGTTTACCGCCAGCTCTGGGAGCTATCGTGGGTCTATGCTTTTATCCAAGCAGCGTGTAGCCCAGAAATCCCTTTTTTTGTTTTGTACTAGCAAAAGCTAAATCCACCATGCAACTTAATGTGCCACTTGCAGAGGCCTCATTCCCGCCATACTGTAGGTCGAGCGCACACGCTAGGAACCCACAAGTAGCTCAAACAGGCAGCTGCCGCTCATTTGAGAGAGACAATTAGGAACTGTTTTTAGCTCCATTTTAGAATCTTTTTTCTCAGTTTTTAGGTGGAAACTCTTGCCACCATGTTGGACGCCATTTGTAGCTAGAGTTTTCCTGCCTGGCCCACAGTCAGGACAAATCTCTCTCACCTGCCAGTCCCACAGCCACTCAGACCCAACCAAGTAAACACAGAGACTTATATTGGTTACAAACTGTAAGGCCATGGCAGGCTTCTTGCTAACTGTTCTTACAGCTTAATTAATCCATTTCTATAAATCTATACCTTGCCACATGGCTCGTGGCTTACCAGCATCTTCACATGCTGTTTGTCATCATGGCAGCTGGCAGTGTCTCTCTGACTCAGCCTTCCACTTCCCAGCTTTATTCTCCTCCTTGTCCCACCTACACTTCCTGCCTAGCCAATGGCCAATCAGTCTTTTATTTATTGACCAATCAGCAACACATTTGCCATACAGAACATCCCACAGCATACACCAGCTTGCTTCTTAAGTCCATTTGATTGGAAAGTGTTTTCCCAGCCTTTTACTCTAAGGTAAGTCTGTCTTTAAAGTTGAGGTGTGCTTCATGTATACAGCAGAAGGATGGATCCTGTTTATATATCCATTCTGTCAGCCTGTGTCTTTTTACAGGCAAATTGAGACCATTGATATTAATGGATATCAATGACCAGTGATTGTTAATTCCTGTTATTTTTTGTTGGTAGTGTGTGTATTTCTCTTCTTTGGTAGTTGTTGGTGTCGATTATCTATTGCCTGTATTTAATGGGTATATCTAACTTCCTTAGGTTGAATTTTTTCCTTCTAGTGCTTTCTGTAGGGCTGGATTTGTGGATAGATATTGTTTAAATCTGGTTTTATCATGGAATATTTTGTTTATTCCATCTATGGCAACTGAGAGTTTTGCTGGATATAATAGTCTGGGTTGGCATCCATGGTCTCTTAGTGTCTGTATACCATCTGTCCAGGACCTTCTGACTTTCAGAGCCTCTATTGACAGTCAGGTGTTATTCTGATGGGTCTGCCTTTATATGTTACTTGGCCTCTTTCCTTTGCAGCTCTTAATATTTTCTTTATTCTGTATGTTTAATGATTTGATTATTATGTGGCAAGGGATCTTTTTTTTTTTTGGATCCAGTCTATTTAGTGTTCTGTTAGCTTTTTGTACCTTCATAGGCATTTCCTTCTTTGAGTTGGGAAAGTTTTCTTGTATGACTTCGTTGAATATATTTTCTGTGCCTTTGAGTTGGTGTTCTTCTCCTTCTTCTATCCCTATTATCTTTAGGTTTTGTCTTTTCATGGTGTCCCAAATTTCCTGGTTGTTTTGTGTTAGGATTCTTTTGGCTTTCGTGTTTTCTTTGACTGGTGAATCTATTTCCTCTATTGTATCTTCAACACCAGAGATTCACTCTTTCATCTCTTGCATTCTGTTGGTTGTGCTTGCATCTGTAGTTCCTGTTCATTTACTCAGATTTTCCATTTCCAGCCTTCCCTCAGTTTGTGTCTTCTTTATTGCCTCTATTTCAGTTTTCAAATCTTGGACTTTTTTGTTCACCTGTTTAATTGCTTTTTCTTGGCTTTCTTTAAGGGTATTGATTTCTTCCAATTTTTTTGTTTGTCTTTTCTTCGAATTCTTTAAGGGTAGTTTTGATTTCCTCTTTGAAGGTGTCTGTCATCTTCTTAAAGTCATCTTTAAGGTCTATTTCTTCTGCTTCTTCTGCTTAGGGATGTTCAGGTCTTGCTGATGTAGCACCACTAGGTTCTGATGGTGCCATATTGGCCTTTATGTTGATGACTGTATTTTTGCACTGTCATCTACCCATCTCTTCCTCCACTCTGGGCAAGTGCTGTCTGTGTCTGAAGGTTGGTCCAGTTGATACTCTTGGTCTAATGGGAGCTCTTGGTCTAGTTCAGGCTTGTGGTCCAATCTGTGCTGATGGATTCTGTGTCTCAGGGAGATCGTAGTCCAATGGACACCAGTGGGCTCTGTCTCAGGGAGCAGCTATTCCCAGTTGGTGCAGGGTGGGACCTGTTTTCTGTTCTCAATCAGTGCAGGGTGGGCTTGTGACTCCGGTTTTCATTAGTGTCACAGGGGGCTGTTTCCTTGGCTAGGAAAGGGGGAAGGGGCAGCTGGCCAGTCCTTGGGGCTCCAGTGGCTTGGGGGAGTGGCATAGGATGTGCCCCCAGGGCCTCGTGGCTAGGAATTTGATCTGTCCAGTCTGATGATGGGGCTTTACCTGTTCCCAATCAATGCAGGGTGGGCTTATGTCTCCTGTTATTTCTTCTTTTTGTTCTAGACATTTCAGGCATGCTATTGCTACAAGTATGTGATCTCTCCTACTTGTTTTATACAGACTCTCAGTGCTGTGAACTTGCCTCTCAGAAGCACTTTCATTGAGCACTATAGTTTGTGTATGTTGTCCTTTCATTTCCATTCAATTCTAGAAAGGTTTTACTTTCCTTCCAAATTTCCGTCTTGACTCTCTTTTCATTCAGCAGTGAGTTGTTCAGTTTCCATGAGTTTGTAAGCCTTCTGTTGCCCATGTTGTTGTTGATATCCAGCTTTCATCCATGGTGGGCAGATAGAATGCAGAGCGTAATGTTCATTTTCTTTTATCTGTTGAGACTTGCTTTGTGTCTGAGCATTTGGTCAGTTTTAAAGAAGTTCCATGAAGTGCTGTGAAGAAAGTATTTTATTGATTGATTGATTGATTGATTGATTTTGTGTGTGTGTGTGTGTCTGTGTTGGTGAAATGTCCTTTAAATATCTTAGTTACATTTGGTTTATAATGTTACTTAGCTCCAGCATTTCTCTGTTTACTTTTTGTCTGGATGACCTGTCTATTGGTGAGAATGGGGTATTGAATTCTCCCACTGTCAATGTGTGTGTAAGAGTCAGCATGTGGTTTAAGCTGTAGTAGTGTTTCTTTTATAAACTTGGGTGCCTCTGTGTTTGGTGTATAAGTATTAAGAATTTCAGTATACTCTTAGTGCTCTTTTCCTTTAATGAGTCTGTAGTGTCCTTCCCTGTCTCTTCTGATTAGTTTTGGTTTAAAGTCTATTGTAATTCTAGGTGCTGATATCTGGTCTTGACTTTGTTGGGTGAATGTTTATTCATTGGTTTCTATTGCCTTTTCTGGTTCTTGGGAGAGTGTGGTGGTTGTGTGTTGTCTGCCAGGGAATTTTTCTGGGATCCTTTTTAGTGTAGCCAGTAGGAGTTCCAGGTAAAATGTGTTTATTGCTATTGGGAGCTGACACTTAAGAGTGAAGACGGGCTATGGGTGGTAGGTTGAGGGAGACCACAGTAATGAGGAAAATAAGACATTTCAATAGTGTCTTATTTTTGTCTCTTGGGAATGGGGTAGAGAGTGAGGAGAGGCCACAGCAGTTCTGATACAGAGCTGAGGTTGAGAAGAGGGAGAGGTGAAGCACTGCTTCCCTGGCTGGAGTCTAATTTTATATATAAGAAGCTTGTATGTTTCAGTAAAGCAGGCAAATGATATGCTCAGCTATTAACAAAACAGAAACACAACAGCATTCTGGCTTTTAGGAGTGCTTTTTCCACCCTTCTAAGTCTTTAAATATTTGTACTGTTCTTCCAAATATTTTGCAAATCTATGACACTCAAAGATTAGTATTGTATAATCCAGCCTTACAGATGGTGAGCAGGCCTGTGAAGTCTCCCATGCCCCATATCTCTTCCAAACAAGTACCAAGTAGACTCCGAGTTCAATATTTAAGGGAATACTTTTAAAAAATGTTTTAGCAGTGTCCAATTCTATGTGTAAAGATCCCATCATTTTTGTCTATCAAAAGGCCGTTTGGGTACAGGGGCACTGATAGAAGGGGCACTACCTGTTCTCCTCTATAATCCAGTCTCACGTTCCATGAACCTTCTGACCTTATATACTGGGGTGCCGCTGTGAGGCCACTACACATCTGCCTACCTCTTTGGGACTTGGGATGGCTTCCCCATTCTGCCTGCCCTCAGAGCAGCAGGAAGTCAGGCTGCGCTCTCTCCTGCTTCACCCACCACTTGAGCTAGTACTTCCTGTGTCTAACAAGCTCCTCAGCTGGCGCCGTAGGTGCTATCTCCCCACTGACCACACAAGGCTGCTGAGAAGGCTTTGGGTTAATCAGGTGTTCTGTACCCTGTTCTATACACCTTCCTGAAAGGTAGGAATGTGTACAATGTTGTCTGAGTGCCCTAAGCAAACCTCTACTTCGGCAAGCTTGGTCTTTACCTGGATTGTTCTGTGATTCACTCATTCTTCCATCCCTCTGGTAAACTGGTGCTCAGCCTTTGACCCTCCCAGAGACTCAACTGCAGACAGCATTTGCTTCCCTACGCCCCCCAAGAACTCTAGCTTGACACCAGTCTTACTTCATTTGCTTTCAATTGGCATCGATGAGCCTCACAATCTGCTTCCCGTTTTTCATCCCCAAAGTACTTGTGTACCTTATGAACCCCACTACATGCCAGTCCAGTTTATTCAGATTCACCAGAGCCTCTCCTACATTGTAAAGATCATGACACTCCATGGGTCTCACCAGAGCCATTAACGTCCCATAGCAGTACTGAGGACTCTGATCAATTAACTTATTCATGAACTCTCCCATGGACATAGCCATAGCTGGTCTAGGAAACTGCGCATCAAATACCATCTCTCTCATGCTAAATTCTTCAAGTAATTCCTACTCTTCTTCTGTTGTCTTCCAGGACTTTATAGTCATGGGACCTCAATCATCAATAGCCAAGTGTCCATAAAGGACCACTGAGGCACTCTACTCCTTTAAAAACTGATTTTCCTTGTACCATCTCAGAGAATACAACCTTGGTCTCAAGGTGACTATGTAATTAGATTGTTCAGTTTTTCCATAGCACAAATCAATCTTATCTACCTGATTATCACAGCCTCACAGGACAGACTGCGGGAAGTTTTTCAGTTTTCGTTTAAGTCATTTCCATTTCAGGATGTTCTGATGCTGAGTATTCCATGATGATTTCCTCTTCAGGGTCATCACAGAGCCCCCATATGCATGTTGACTCATGGATTTACCTGCCTCTGTATTAAAGTTTGTACTCAAGAGTATTATCTATCACTTCTCCCTTATTCTTTCCCTCCCTCTGATGCTTCTCCTGTGTTCCAAGTTTGGGTCCTGGAGAGGCTACTTAGAACAGATATAATTTTGCTCTCCTTCCTATTTGTCCTACACTTGTGAGAAATGATAAGCTGTTTTCCTGCAAAATTAGAGGCTGATGTGGAGAACAGAATCTCTGCATCTGTTTCTCTCTGTAATTCCTCCCTTAAGTGGCTGAGTTAAGGATGGGAGTTCAGTCTCAGCTGTGGTCCTCTTGTGCACAGCAGAAGCCTTGTAATAGTCACAGCCTGCTTACAGCAGTGTTCCACTGTGGTATGTCCAGAGGCTGCATTCTACTGTAGATAACAGTACATTCTGTAGTTCAGCAGCCATATTGGGAATAATGTCTGTTTTCATGTGAGGGCACCCACTCATCAAGGAGGTATATCACCCTTGCCACATAGGGGAAGATTGCCACCCTGAGAATTGCCTCAAAGATGCTTCACTGTCTTATCACCCACTGCTGTGGGATGGTCTGTATGTCAAATGTGTTGCTGATTGGTCAATAAATAAATCACTGATTGGCCCGTGGCCAGGCAGAAAGTATAGGTGGGACAAGGAGGAGAATAGAGCTGGGAAGTGGAAGGCTGAGTCAGAGAGACACTGCCAGCTGCCATGATGAGAAACAGCATGTGAAGATGCCGGTAAGCCATGAGTCATGTGGCAAGGTATAGATTAATAGAAATGGATTAATTTAAGCTGTAAGAACAGTTAGCAAGAAGCCTGCCATGGCCATACAGTTTGTAAGCAATATAAGTTTCTGTGTTTACTTGGTTGGGTCTGACATCTGTGGGACTGGCAGGTGAGAGAGATTTGTCCTGACTGTGGGCCAGGCAGGAAAACTCTAGCTACAAATGGCACCCAACGTGGGGCAAGAGTTTCCACCTAAAAACTGAGAAAAAAGGTTCTAAAATAGAGCTAAAAACAGCTTCCTAATTGTCTCTCTCAAATGAGCGACAGCTGCCGGTTTGAGTTACTTGTGGGTTCCTAGTGTGCGCGCTCGACCTGCAGTATGGCGGGAATGAGGCCTCTGCAAGTGGCACATTAAGCTGTGTGGTGGATTTAGCCTTTGCTAGTACAAAAAAAAAAAAGAGGTTTCTGGGCTACATGCTGCTTTGATAGAAGCATAGACCCACTATTTCTGAGAGTTGATGGCTCCCAGAGCTGGCGGAAAACATACCACCGCCATGTTGGGAAGCTGAAGTGGGCGGAGCCAGCAGCCACAAGGCCAGCGCCGTTTCAGGCTTAGAAGGCTACAGTTTAAAACAATAGGCTCAAGCTAATATAAAAAAATAAGCCACGTAAAGATGGCTACCACACAGAGAATCTGGATTATGTTCTCTTTGATATTCGTAACTGAAGAAAAACATTTGATTACAAAAGCTGTTAAATTATGCCAAAATGTATATTTTAAAGGTACCTTGACTTCAAAATTTGGATGTAAGGATATGTTGCTTTGGAAAGGAGGCTCTGCTTTTGTTTCCACAGAAAGCCAGAGGCTATGGATTTGTTCCAGATTAAGATACATCAGGTTTGACCAGCCAAGACCCCCTGAAAGGTCTCAGATGACACCATGGCCCAGATGATCCAACATCCAGAACCGTTTCAAGGCAACTGGCTCAGACGATACACCCTCATGGACTACTCCATAATCCTAAAATATTCTTTGTGTCCCCATAAGATACAGCGCCCCCCTCCAGCAGGAAGTATAAGAGAAGCTACGCCCAAATTCCCAAATATACCAAGCTGACTTTGGAGATGTGTAAAGGTTAAAACCTTCCTTTTTAAGAAAAGAAAAGGGGAAGTGCTGTGGGATGGTCTGTATGTCAAATGTGTTGCTGATTGGTCAATAAATAAATCACTGATTGGTCAGTGGCCAGGCAGGAAGTATAGGTGGGACAAGGAGGAGAATAGAGCTGGGAAGTGGAAGGCTGAGTCAGAGAGACACTGCCAGCTGCCATGATGAGAAACAGCATGTGAAGATGCCGGTAAGCCATGAGTCATGTGGCAAGGTATAGATTAATAGAAATGGATTAATTTAAACTGTAAGAACAGTTAGCAAGAAGCCTGCCATGGCCATACAGTTTGTAAGCAATATAAGTTTCTGTGTTTACTTGGTTGGGTCTGACATCTGTGGGACTGGCAGGTGAGAGAGATTTGTCCTGACTGTGGGCCACACAGGAAAACTCTAGCTACAACCCACAGTAGGGGACACATACTTGACAAAGCAAGCAAAGAGGCATGCATACCATCCCATAGTGCGTGAGTGGGATAGCCATACTGGTATTGCTCCTGCCAGTGTTTTACCCTCAAAAAGATCATCCCCAGTTTTATACTTTATCAGCCATAGATATCAGCCATTTGTTAGACTACCTAACACATCAAATCTCCTTTTAGGTTCTGTAGAGTTCTTCTTGGGTTGCCAATTGGTTGCAAATAGAAAAATGTCTATTTACAGCAGGCACCAACAACAGAGGAAAGAAATGATTCTACCAAGGTGCAGCTTGGAGAACTAATGAGTTTATTGATGTTACTTACAGACACATTGTTAATTCCCAAATAAATATATCAGTAAAAAGTCCCATCTGACCTTGAATGATGATTTGTAAAAGCCATAGAACTAAATTCTTTGCATACAATGCAGACAGCTCCACTAAAGAGCGCCCCCTATCCCTAGCAAATGTTTGCTGCTTACATAACCACAGGGGTGGGTTTCTGATTCTTACCACTTTCTTGTGAGTTTTCTGAGGGAATGTTTAACTGCAGGAAATAGCCATATGACAAAGCAGATTCCAGTGTGTACTGTATGCTCGGACTCAGATGAACTTCCTAGGAAATATAATATTAACACTGTTCACACCATATCAGCAATTTGAAGAAATTGGTCGTTTTTTCTAAGTTATCTAAGTGGTCAAAGCCTTTTCCTTGAATTGACTTCAGATGCCAGAATGTGATTGTTGGACTATGTGAGCAACTGTTCAGGAATGTTTCTGTAATTTAATAAACTGCTGTTACAGAAAGAATAAGGATATTGCCTCTGCAAAGAACGTCATATGCAAATCAATTTTCCTCAGTTCTTACCATGTCTTATTTGCATATCTGTTAAGAGTTTTTTTTTAAAATAAAAAACATTTTGACTTTTCATTTTGAAAGAAGTAATACTCCTTTAACAACTATCTTTTAATCATTAGTTTAATGTCTTCTAAGAGTTCAGGGATCAAGATCCCTTGAGGGTGAGAGATGATGGGAATCTCAGTAAGGGCAAACCACTGCATCCCCTGGGGAGCTACACGGGTTCTGTGCCTTTGACATCAGATGTCTCTTTTTACTGAAGATGCATTTGATGTGGGCCATCAATAAAGCTCAAGGGCTTTGCACCAAAGCACTTGATCCATTCAGTTCAGCAACACTTACTAACACTTCTTAAACCCAAAGGCAATTGTTGCTCACTTTTTCTTTCTTTTTTCCCCCTCCTTATGCATAATTCATGCAGGGATATTTGTCTGTCTTATCATTCTATTCTATGATCTACTAAACATTACAAGCAAGGACTTAACAGCCATAGATTCAGGGGTATTTACTTTAAATACAATCTCACTTGTTTCCTTTTGAATTTTGAGGGGCTAAAATATCCTTGTTAAGAAACATGGTGCAATAATAGCATGGGAGTGGAATCTAAATGTGTAGCTTTTAAAGTAAATGTCAGCTAATAGTAGTAGAATTTCCTTTTCAGAATAATTCAAATGGATATCACACTAGACAGCACAGGTCACTTGTAGCGAATGGTGACAACAAAGGCTTCTTCGCTCTTCTTTCAGTTACTAGTGCAGGGCAAGCTGATGGGTTCCACAGTTTGAAGTCAGGCCTTTGGTTGACAGGATTCCTCTCCTGTTCCCAAATGCAGGCCTCACCATTGTTTCAGATACTTTTGTGGAGGAAGGAAAAAGAAAGAGGTGAATGATGGAGGGATAGCTCACTTCCTTTCTGTTCACAGCACACGGATAGGAACTTAGACACACAGGCAGTTGTATTTCAGACGGAGGCTGGGAAGGGTTGCTTTATCTATATCTATGTGTCTAAACAAAATGCTACAATGAACAAAAGATCAAAAATATCTTTGAAGGCAACAGGATTTCATGTGACACTTAACTGATTCACAATTTTAAAATTCATTTGACAGTTGGAGGCAAATTCTAGACAGATCAAACCAATTCTGAGTAACTGAAATAGCTACAACATAAATTAGTATGTTTTATTGTAAGCATTTAGATATGCTAAGACTTGTGTTCAGTATTTAAAACCAAAATGTCAGTAGTTAGTAGTTAATCAAAGCCTCTTATAGGTCTTGCAAGATAAGCCACATCGTTTTTCTTTATAATAAGATTTTCACAGTGAAAATCATAATATGTTTTATATTTAAAAAGTTATTAGCATCTTATGAGCAATTTTTTTGAGCTAGTCATTTAGGAATCCCAAGATGCATTCTTTTCTCTCACTCTTCTGGAAATGTCATCATTTCATGATCAACACTGTGTTTGCATTCTTGGAGTGAGATCTATTACAGACTTCTAAAACTTTTGTACAAATGTATTGGCTGTTGTCCATATAACCAGTGTGCTGAACTATGGCAGTTCTGTAACTACCACCTTCAAGTTTCTTCCACAAGCTGCAGAGGAGACAGATGGTGCTGGACCATTCAAGAGAGAGATAGGGTACATACATCCCAGAGTTGCGTAGTGCTTTCCCGTGGCGCATACTTACTCTTTTCTTTCTGTGGGGTCTGTCATTTACCATGTCAACTTGCAGAGCTGATGTGTGGAGCCCAGTTGCCAAGGACAGATATGGACTCAGTTGCCAGACTTAACAATTGGCATAGCATAGCCCCTGTAGTTTAGACAATTCTATATCATTAAGAATGTTTAAATGAAGCTGCTAGTTTATTTAATTTTGTATTGGGAAAGAGAAATATTTTTTATTCTTTGTTGTAGATTCTATAGCTATGTGTTTTGTAATTCTGCAATGTTAAAAAGTATTAGAATTGTAAATATCTCATAAACTTGGTTTTAGATAAATATATTTAATGAGGGTTATGTCTACCGTTATTGCTAAGAACCTAACTACATTTGGAAAAGAACCATATTTGACTTATGTTGCAAAATACTTTTGATTAAAATTCTTCTGATAATGCTTTATACATTCTATTGCCATCTATATGCTAATATTTCCAACAAATTATCAGATGCTATTTCTACATAACCTTTTTTCTCAACAAATGACCTGTCATGTTCATAATGGCCTCAATTTTCACTGGCAGTTTTAATTTTATCTAGCAAAAAATTGAAGACTCATAAAGAAACTAATTACATAGTTTCACAGTTAATAATATGGTTTCTAGTTTTAAGACTTGTAATGTAAAAATTTTTCTGGTTAAATCCTCTAAGATCCAAGACTTCTACTTTTTCGTTTAAAAAATGTTTCTCAGTCCACTATAAAAGCGCTATGAACATTTTCATGCTATAGACTTAGAAGTATTGAATATTATTTTACATTAATTATTTTTAGCCCTAAACTTCACTAGGGTTGTATTTCTGTTACACACCCTTGTCCTTACTAAGGATCCATGTGAGAATGAAGACCCAGCTCTTGAGAATAAAGTCATAGCTAGTGGAAAATTCACCTGGACTATTTATTTAATCATGTCAATGATACTAACCTGGCATTTTATGCAATGGGATACATGTTATTTTTAGACCACTGGCCATTTACAGAAGGCAGTGCAAAGGAAGCCGTGATGTTGAGAATGGTAAGCTGGAAATGACACAATTAAAATAAATTAATTGACTAGTGATGCCAACTCAGCATCATTTGATGTAATCTTCTCCAGAAATAAGGATGAGTACTAAAACGTAGAAAGACCTTTACACTTCTTGATATTATTCTTTGCAACCCGAAGGAAGAACTTAAGCTTTGAAAAGGGTTAAAAATAGAGAATAGAAGAAGAAAGGAGTGATATGAGAGCAAGACATCGAGATAATAGAAATTTATTGCATAGGGAAGCTGAAGGAATATGCTTTTATAGAAAAAAACAAACAAAGAAAAAACTACAGAGAAAAAAGCAAAAAGACAGAAGTGATGTTGTGGGCTGCAAAATCATTAGATTTCTCATGCTCCTATGATCTGGACATGCTGGCCTTCCGGTTTGCAGCCCTTTCAGACTGTGCCATCTACACAATCATTGACTCACAGAAAGAGCTCTGTACCACTGTACCACACTGGGAAGGCTTTAAGCACATCTTGTCAAATTTCTAGGCTGCATTTTCAAATCTAACCCGAAAAGTCCCTTTCTTCCATTCTATTCCTTTAATTACTTTCATAATTGATTTGGAGTGTGAATGACTTGAATTTATTCACTGTATAATGACATTTACACTCTTTTACATAATTGATATGATTATCCATTTATATTATTTAATTATTTTTCTCATTTTATTTTATAAGGCTTTGGGATTACAGCTTATGAAATATATATCCAAAAAGGCTCATGCATATTGTTCTTTAATGACAGAGTAGTGTTTCTATTACGTTTAATGATTCTTTAGAGAAATTGACTTCTGAATATACAAAACTTTCTCATTGTTTTGACTGAAATAGTTTTAATTTGGGCACATTGTCTCCAAAGTGTATTGAGAGTTTGTATGACTGGGCTTAGCCACAACACATGCTCTGTTAGACTCTCACATAGCAAATTGTGTGTTTTGTCATCTGTCCTCACTGCTGCTGGTTGACTTTTAAATGTCAGACTTCAACAAGGCCAGTACTACTTAATGACTAGTATATTGACTCCGAAATCAACTTTTCAGGTTGGGATATCTCAGAAGTAAGCTCTATTCCTTTTAGTAAAGAGAGTTTAAAATGCAGACAGATGAGTCGCATGAGTAAAACTATCATAGTATTTGAATTATACATTATCATACACTTGATGCCGCCAAATTAAACACCCACAACCACCATGAAAGCAATCAAAGTAAGTAGGGGATTATGCCCCAAATACAGAAGATACTGTCGTTCATGTATATAGGGTTGACTTTTTGGGAGAAGGAACAGAATGAGAAGGAAGAGGAGAAGGAGAGAAAGGAGGAGAAGGAAGAGGAGAGAGAAAGAGGAGAATGTGAAGGAAGGAGCAGCAGGAGGAGAAAAGTTGTTTGCAAATCTGGTTTAGAAGATAAATTTTTAAAGAATATTTGTTTCCTTCATAAAAAGCCAATTACCGTAAAAATGACTATCTCATGCCTGGCTCAAAGAGTTGCCCTTGCCAAGTGTCTGTTTCTGTTCCTTCTTAAGACTTCTTGAAAACTGTCATGAAATAAGAGACAGCATAAAAATCAACATTTTAAATTATTATTCCAACTTCAAAGGATTCTTGCTGAACCAAAATCATTGCTTACTGAAAGCTTGTATTCTACCAGAATGGATACAAACTTAATGAATTGATAGATCAAATACTGGGGTGGAAGATATATGTGCCATGGAAAACTAGAGCAGGTAAGAGGTGGGGCCCAAGAGTTAACGCCCATCAAGAAGCTGACAGTTGAGAAGTAGACACCTAAGGACAATGAGTGTTGCCACCAAAAGGAGAAGGATCCCACGCTGGCTGATGGATCTTCCAGTGACCAGGTCCTGAGGCAGAAAGATGTGTGTTTGCAAGATGGAAGTCAGTGTAGCTTGAGGGACAGAGACTAGGAGTTAGGCTGGATGACATACACTTTGTTTTTTGTCTTCTGGAGGAGTGACACGTGCCTTATATTTTAAAAAGAACACTGTTGGTGCTGATTTGAGAATAGAGTGATGTAGAAGTGAAGGGAAAGAAAAAACTAGAGTGAGGGAGCTAGGAGCTATCATATTAATCTAGGTGAGAGGTAGATGGACTAGGTATGAGTTTTGAAGGGATTGGAATTGGAATAAATTGTGAAACTAGAGCTGTAGAATTTCCTGATGGATTAAAAGGACCACGTGAAAGGAGCCAGACAGCATGATTCCAAAGTTACTGGGAGAGGTAACCGATAGAAGGGAGGTGCCTTTGCTGAGATGGGAAAGACTGGGGAAGACTCAGAAATAGCAGAAAGGTGAAAAGTTCAGTTTTGGATTTATTATTATTAAACTCTTTGTTACCAATCAAATTTGAGATGTGGAGGAGGAAATTGAATGAGACTGAGGTTCAAAGGAAAAGTTTATTTTTTGGATGTAAGTTCGAGGTCATGTGTGTTTAAGCTGAGTGAATATGTGAGATTTCTAATAGAGTAAGTGTAAACAGAGAAGAAACTAGGTCAAAGGGCCGAGCTTAAAGTGATTCGGACATGACAGTGCTTCAACTACGGGACCCCAAGGAAAAGCGTTGGAGGATGAGCAGAGTTCAGAAGGCTACAATGCTGAATGTGGAAGAAGGGCTTGAGAAGGGAAGGGTGCTGCCACTGGACTTCGTCAGGCTCCAGATTTACACACCAATTGATAGAACAGACAGCTAAGAGGAGTTAACTCTGATTTTTGGTATTGAAGGTGAGATGTTTGAGCCTGTCCAATGAGTTAATATTAGTTAGGTGTTCAGATGCAGTGCCTGGTACATCATGCTACATTTGTGTCAAATAAACACATCTTATCTCTTTCCATCTCTTCCTAGTTTTTGAAACTGTCATTAATTTACCTCCAAGTTAAAGTGACAGAGAATTCACAGACACAAAAGTATTTGAAGTTTTTCAGGCATATATTAGGTATGCATAATAAAGCATATATGTATGCTTGACAATATGTATTTTTCTTCTAAATAAGTATGTGTAATATATATTTAGTATATATTTATTTTATGCATTTGTAAGCATCATATGTACATACATCAAGCAAATGAATGAAATGTGTGTTATATACTGTCAGGTTTCTTAGTTATAGATTTTGTAGCTATGGGAGTTTTAAAGCAAATACTCTGATGAGCTATTTCTTGATAGGAACAAAGCATGAAGGGGCTTGAATGAAGTGCAGAAGATCTCAGTACTGTCGAAGGCCCTAGTCACTCTGCAGACTGGGGCACGCAAGTTTAGAAAGCGCTGTTTCACTACAAGCAGGTGTTCCTTGAGAGCTTAGTGTGGGAAGAGGAAAAGAAGAAATTCAAGAGCTAGGCGGGAAGAAGAATTTGAAGTGGGAAGAATGAAAAGCAGAAGGAGCTAATAGTTTATTTTTGTCATGTGTAAATACAGGACAAGGATACTTTTCCATAACCCTCTCAGGACACGGTCAATAAATTGCTATTTAAAACGTCTTCCTGATGGAACTTTTCAGTGACTGTGGGCTCTGGTTCAACAGATTTAAGGAGATGTGGGAGGTGCAGGATGGTAGACTTGTTACTCTCCCAGGCCCTTCATGGTTTCCTGTCTCTAAGTCCTCATAGCTGGTGATAATTATATTAGCACTCTCCCGGAAAATTTCTGTATGAAAATGTTAATTAGTGTGATCTAAAAATATATGGCTTAAAGCAATTAGTGTCCTTTCCCCTGAGAATTCTCAATATTTTTCACTACATTATTTCTGAGTGTGAATCTTGAAGCAAGAGGATATGGAATGCCCAGTTTAAGAAACATCTCAGGACTTTATTCTGTGGCAAACTTTGAAAGAAGCCTTTCTGGTTAAGATCCCCTCCCACCAATTCCTTTGTGTTGGCTTCCAGACCATCAACCATATGAAATAAGTTGTGTCCAGAAATAAGTTGTGTTCATAAGTAGATTGTTGTTTTACTAGTCAGACAGCAAGCATTTGATGATCTTTCCTAGAGTCTAAAAGAATCTTGAGTTCTGAGTTGAGCATGCCCTGGAGTCCTACAGGCGTCATATTTGGTGCCATCTGGGGGCAGGTATCTTTTTTAAAATTAACATTCTTTTTTAAAAAAAATTATTTATTTATTTATTTTACATACCAACCACAGTTTCCTCTCCCTCCTCTCCTTTTGCTTCCTCCCCTCCCACCATAGGGAGTAGGTTCCAAAAAGCCAGCTCATGCCAGGGACAGATCCTGATCCCACTGCTAGGGGCCCCACAAACAGACCCAGCTACACAACTGTCACTCACATGCAGGGGGCCTAGATCTATTCCATGCAGGCTCCCTAGCTGTCAGTCTAGAGTCTGTGAGCTCCCACAAACTCAGGTCAGCTGCCTCTGTGGGTTTTCCCATCATGATCTTGATCCACCTTGAGTATATAATCCCTCCTCTCTCTTCAGCTGGACTCTTGGAGCTTGGCCCAGTGCTTAGCTGTGGATCACTGCATCTGCTTTCCTCAGTTACTGGATGAAGGTTCTATGATGACAATTTGCATAGTTACCAATCTAATTACAGGAGAAGGCCAGTTTAAGGAACCTTCTCCACTATTGCTAGTAGTCTTAGCTGGGGTCATCCTTGTGGATTCCTGGGCATTTCCCTGGCACCAGGTTTCTCCCTAATCCCATAATGGCCCCCTCTATCATGATACCTCTTTTATTGCTCTCCCTCTCCATCTCTCCCCAAACTCAATCATCCCAATCCCTCATATTCCCATCCCCCCCTCCTCTACCTCACTCCCAAGTTTACCCAGGAGATCTCATCTATTTCCCCTTCCCAGGGAGACCCATGCACCCCTTTTAGTGTCCTCCTTGTTACCTAGTTTCTCTAGGGCTGTGGATTATAGCCTGGTCATCCTTTGCTTTGCATCTACTATCAACTTACGAGTGAGTACATACCATGTTTGTCTTTCTGGGTCTGGGTTGCCTCACTCAGGATGACTTTTTTCTAGTTCCATCCATTTGCTTGCAAATTTCATGATGTCATTGTTTTTTTTATTTTATTTATTTATTTATTTTTTTTTTACAGCTAAGTAATACTCCATTATATAATGTACCACACTTTCTTGTTCCATTCTTCAGTTGAGGGGCATCTTGATTGATTCCAGGTTCTGGCTATTATGAATAATGCTGCTATGAACATAATTGAGCAAGTGTCCTTGTGGTATGATTGAGCATGCTTTGGATATATGCACAAGATTGTATAGATGGGTCTTGAGGTAGATTGATTCCCAATTTTTGTAGAAACTGCCATACTGATTTCCAAAGTGGCTGTATAAGTTTACACTCCCACCAGCAGTGGAGGAGTGTTCCCCTTGCTCCATATCCTCTCAAATGTAAGCTGTCATCAGTGTTTTTGATCTTAGCCATTCTGACAGGTGTAAGATGGAATCTCAGAGTCATTTTGATTTGCATTTCCCTGATGACTATGCTTGTTGAGCAATTCCTTAAATATCTTTGAGTCATTTGAGGTTCTTCTGTTGAGAATTCTCTGTTAGATACATTGAACCTGATAGAAGAGAAAGTGAGAAGTAGCTTTGAACACATTGGCACAGGAGACTACTTCCTGAATATAACACCAGTAGCACAGACACTGGGCTTGGCAATTAATAAATGGGACCTTCTGAAACAGAAAAGCTTTTGTAAGGCAAAGGACATAGTCAATAAGACAAAACAGCAGCCTGCAGAATGGGAAAAGATTTTCAACATTCTTTTTCTGTAAACAAAATTAAATAATAAGATATAATAAGATAAATAGAAACCATCACATTGAAGTTGGACAAGGCAAACCAACAGAAGGAAAAGAGCCCCAGAAGAAGGCATAAGAATCAGAGACCCACTTGTTCACATATTCAGAAGTCCCAAAAAGTACTAAGCTGCAAACTGTAATATATACTCAAAGGACCTGGTATAGACCTGTGTCAACCTGTGATTGCTGCTTTAGTTTCTGTGAGGTCTTATGAGCTTTACTCAGTTGATTTAGAGGACCTTGTTCTCATGGTATCCTCCATACTCTCTGTTTTCCTGGTCTCCTCTTCTGTGGGGTTCCCTGATTTCTGAGGGGAGGGGTTTGATGGAGGCATCTCATTTAGAGCTGTGTGCTCCAAGTTCCTTCTCTCTCTCTCTCTGTCTCTCTGTCTCTGTCTCTCTCTCTCTCTCTCTGTCGCTCTCTCTTTCTCTCTCTCTCTCTGTAATGGATAGATATGGATCTCTGTATTTTTTCCCATCTACTGCAGGAGGAAGCTTTTTTGATGATGGCTGAATAAGGCACCGAACTGAGTGTAGCAGGATATCATTAGGAGTCATTTCATTGCTGCTTTTATTCTATTATTTTTATACCAGTAGTATTTGGTTTTACCTAGGTCTCTGGGCTATCTAGTCTCTGGTTCTTGGTTACCCAAGCAGTGTTGGGTATGGTTTCCAACTCATAAGTGGGCCATAAGTTAAATCAGACATTGGTTGGTTACTCTCACAAGCTTTATATCACCATTGCCCTAGCATATTTTGCAGACAGGACAGATTGTAGGTCAAAGGTTTTGTGACTGGGTTGATGTTCATTAGGTTTTGGTAGCCTTTAGGGTATCTTTCTGTATTGAAGACTCTAGAACATGGGGGTGAAAGTTTTATGTAGGGCACTAGGTCTGCCTCTCCACTTTCAATGAGTAATGTGGGTGGTCTTCAGCAATGGGTTCTTGCTGTCAGTTTGGGGAGAACAGCCTATTATTGTGGCAACAGCCTGGGTTGTTTGGAGGGATAGTCACATGACCCCTTTGGCCAACAACATAACTGGATGTAAATCAGTCCTGGTACTAGAAGCTTCATTTGGTGACAGGAGATAGCCAGTTGGGAATCTGTCCTCCCTCATTATTTGGAGACTTTATTAGGATCACATTCATACATTTTAGCAAGTTTCCACGGCACTAGGTTTCCATACAACCCCTCTAATGTCCTTCAATTCTAGATATCTCTCCCTGAATTCCCTCCTTCATCTGCATCTTGCCTCTCCACCTGATACTCCTGTTCCTATCCCCCCTGATCCAGTCCACTCATAAAATCTATTCTCCCCTTCCAGGGAGATCCATGTGTCTCTTCCTAGTCCCTTCCTCTATATATAACCTCTCTGGGTCTATGGATTATGGTTTGGTTACCATTTATTTAATGGATAACATCCACATATAAGTTTATACCTACTATATTTATCTTTTGGAGTCTGAGTTATCTCACTCTGGATGATTTTTTCTAGTTCTATCCATTTGCCTGCAAATTTCGTCATGCCATTTTTAATAGCTGAGTAATACTCCATTGTGTAAATGTACCACATATTCTTTATCCATTCTTCTGTTGAGGGACATCTAAGTTGTTTGTTGTTAATGACTATTATGAATAGATCAGCAATGAACATAGTTGAGCCAGTGTCCTTGTGATAGGATGGAACATCTTTTAGGTATATGCAGACAGTGGTATAGCTAAATCTTGAGGTATGTTGATTCTCAACTTTCTGAGGAACTATGATACTAATTTTCATAGTGGCTGCAAAAGTTTGCTCTCTCACCAGCAATGGAGGAGTGTCCCTCTTGTTCCGTAACCTCACCATTGTGACCTGTCACTTGTGTTGTTGATCTTAGCCATTCTGACAGGTGTGAGATGGAATCTCAAAGTGTTTTTGATTTGCATTTTCCTGATGGCTATGGATGTTGAACATTTCCTTAAGTGTTTTTCAGTCCTTTGAGTTTTCTTTTTTTGAGCTGTACCCCATTTTTAAATTGGATTATTTGGTTTTTTGATATCAAGTTTCTTGAGTTCTTTATATATTTTGGATATTAGTCTTCTATTGTATGTAGAGTTGGTAAAAAATATTTTCCCATTCTGTAGGCTCCCACTTTGTTTCAATGACAGTATTCTTTGCCTTACAGAAGCTTTTCAGTTTCATGAGTACTGTTTATTAATTTTGATCTTAGTGCCTGTGCAAATGGTGTTCTTTTCAGAAAGTCTTTTCCTGTGCCAATGTGTTCAAGGCTATTCCCCACTTTATCTTCTATCAGGTTCAGTGTATCTGGTTTTAGGTTGAGGTCTTTGATGTACTTGGAGTCGAGTTTTGTGCAGGGTGATAAGTATGGTTCTGTGTACATTCTTCTACATGCAGACATCCAAGTTGACCAGCACCATTTGTTGAAGATGCTTCCTTTATTCCAGTGTGCACCACTGTCTTCTTTATCAAAAAATCAGTTGTTCATATATGTGCAAATTTATGTCTGGGTCTTCAGTTCCATTCCTTTGATCAATGTGTCTGTTTTTTTGTGTGACAGTATCATACTGTTTTTACTACTATAGCTTCATAGTACAACTTGAAATTGGAAATGATGAGACATCCAGCAGTTCTTTTATTGTTCATGATTGTTTTAGTTAACCTAGATTTTTTTTGTCTTTCCATATGAAGTCGAGAATTGCCCTTTTAAGATCTATGAAGAATTGTGTTGGAATTCTGATGGGAATTGCATTGAATCTGTAGATTGCTTTTGGTAGAATGGCCACTTTTACTATGTAAAAATGTACAGAGGCATGAGCATGGGAGATCTTTCCATCTTCTGATATCTTCCTCAGTTTTTTCTTCAAAGGAATAATAATAATAATAATAATAATAATAATAATAATAATACAAGTCTCGGTAGAGTTACCCCAAGCTATTTTATGTTATTTGAGGCTATAGTGAAAGGCGATTCCCTGGTTTCTTTCTCAGTCCTTTTGTCATTTGAATATAAGAGGACTACTGATTTTTATGAGTTAATTTTGTATGCAGGTACTTTGCTGAAAGTGTTTATCAGTTGTAGGAGTTCCCCAGTGGAATTTTTAGAGTCACTTATGTATACTATCATATTATTGGTGGCAGGTATCTCATTCATTTAAGTATCAGTGGGAAGGATCCTGAGTCTATTTACAGAATGGGTCTTAAAACCCAAGTCTAGATGTCTGCTCCTCTCTATATTGCCACCAGGTCTTCTTCACCATGATGGGTTGTACTCACGTCAAACTAATCCCTCCCTCCTTTGGGTGCTTTTCTTAGTTATTTCTCCCCAGCAGGAATAAAAGTAATCAAAGCAGGCACAGTGCTCATCTCACCTGTTTTCAAGTTGTGTCTGTAAGTAGTTAAACTGGTCAGTCTTACAACTTACAGTAAAACAACTTCAAGTGTAGAACAGAGGTTTAAATATGCACACATAACATCTGTGTGTGTATGCCGAACATAAGGAAAAATTGAAATTCTATGAAAGGAAGACATAGCATCAGCCTAGAAGTTTCCCGGTGGGGTATTACTGTTTTGAATGATCAGGTGAAGGAGTGCCACTGCTTTGCTTTTGAAGGTTAAGTCTTCTTTACTTTCCTTATGATGACAATTAGTAAACATTTTCATTAAGTGTATATGCTTGACAGAAGGTACATAATGGGGTTTATAGTATACTAGTAAGTTCTGGGTAAACATTGCACCACAGCTACCTGAAATGTTGAGGTGGGAGTGTTTCCTGACCTCAAGAATTTGAAGCTGTAGTGGTTTGAATAGGAATGGCCCCATAGGCTCATAGATTGGAATGCTTGGTCATTAGGGAGTGGTACTACTTGACAAGGATTAGGAGGTGTGGCCTTGTTGGAATAGGTGTGGCCTTGTTGGAGGAAATGTGCCACTTGGGAAGGGCTCTTTGGGGTTCCAAATGCTCAACCCAGGTCCAGTGTCTCCCTCTTCCTGCTGCCTGCCTATCCAGACTTAGAATTCTTGGTTTCTTCTCCAGCACCACGTTTGCCTGTATGCCATGACTATAATGGACTCAACCTCTAAATCTGTAAACCAGCTCCAATTAAATGTTTTCTTTTATATGAATTGCCTAGCTATGGTGTCTTTACACAGTGATAGAAACCCTACCTAAGACAGAGGCTAACCAGGAAAACAGCAATGGAACTGTTCTTTTAAACTATGGATAGTAGAAACAGTTTATTTTCCTTTGAGATGGTATATTTACCACATTAGATTAAATTTGTCTTATCAGACATTCACTTCTTGATTCTATAAGGTTGTTTCATTCAGAAAGAAAAAAAAGAAATGGAAGAACATCCATTTTTAACTTGCTTCATATATATTTAAAGATCGTAGGACACTAGGAAAAAAGTTGGCATTTCTCAGACTTTCCTCTGAAATTCGGTTCTCAATATTTTATACAAAACCTTGTATGTGTACAATTTTGATAATAAACACAAATGAGTAAAATTCTGTGAAAATTCCGCCCTGATCTTAAGTAGCCTTTGAAGACGTGCTCATATTTATTATGCTATAAGGACTAAAAAGACAAATTGTGCAAAGGTGATTGAGTTTTTAAAATATTTGTCAAAATATGAGATTTACTTGCTTAAAATATAACATTTGTTGCTGTAGAGAATTAATATGATGGTAGACTGTAAAAATATGTAAACAATCATCACACCTACAGAAAATATGAAGTGTTTCTTAGAAAGGACAATAACTGCATTTCTTTAATCTGCTAAAAAAATGAAGTGTTGTCTTTTTTTTCTCCTTCCTCTCTCCCTCCCTCTTTAGGTGAATGTGTGTGGTATGATCTGTGTGTATGTTGTGGTGTGTGATGTGGTGTGGTATGTGTGTGGTATGGTGCGTGTGTATGGTATGGTGTGTGTATATGGTGTGGTGTATGTGTGATGTGATGTGTGTATGGTATGGTGTGTGTGTGGTGTGGTGTGGTGTGGTGTGTGTGTGGTATGGTGTGTGTGTGGTGTGGTGTGGTGTGGTGTGTGTGTGGTGTGGTGTGTGTGTGTGTTTGTGTGTGTGTATGGTGTGGTGCGTGTATGGTGTGGTGCGTGTATGGTGTGGTGTGGATGTATGTGGTGCAGTTTGTGTGTGTATGATATGGTGTGTGTGTATGGTGTGGTGCGTGTGTGTGTGTGTGTGTGTGTGTGTGTGTGTGTGTGTGTGTGTATGGTGCAGTTTGTGTGTGTATAATGTGGTATGTGTGTGTACAGTCCAGTGGATGTATGTATGGTATGGTATGTGTGTATGATATGGTATGTGTGTATGGTGTGGTGTGTGAGTATGGTGCATGCTTGTGAGTGTGCAAGAGTAGGACTTCCAGTGTGTTCACTATCACTCTTTTTATTGCTCTGAGACAGTCTCTCCCATGAAGCTTGATAGTTTGGTTACATGGGCTGGGGACTGAATTTTGGAATCTGCCTGTCTCTGCTCCTACTTTCTGCTTTCTGTAGCTATTCAACAATCGCGGGAGGATTTTTAATGTTAACATCGCTTCAGTAAAGTGTCAGGGCTGAAATGGAAGTTCCATGTGTGTTTGATTGAAGAACGCTTTGTATGTACATGACTGGTTATGGCTAACATGCTAGGAATTCCTTCAGTGAGTTTTCAGTGTAACATTAACTTCCTTTCTAACCAATGACAACACACAGAAGCCAAAATACTAAATGAAGCATATTCAATTAAGATGCAGAAAACATAGTTAAGTCTAAATTATTAGCTCCATAGTAACCACTTAAGAAAGTAAGTTATAATTTATGTTAAACTCCTAGACATTAATTTCATATAACTTGTGAAACTGTCCTTTGTAGAAACTTGTTATTTGTGGATATTTTATGTTCTTAAGCAAAACACTTTAATGTGGTATTTTAAGTTCATTGAGCAAAATAATAAGAAATGGCATTTATTTAGGCAGATGCTACAGTTTGTACTTTTAAGGTCTCCCAAAGGCTCAAGGGTAAAGGCCTAGTTTCTTCCCTTAGTGGTGTGGTAGGAAGGGGAGGGGACCTTGCAATAGACCCTGGTGTAAGAGAGTGAGGATACTAGCTAGCACAGTGCCCTTGAAGAAGGCATGGAGAGTCAGTCTTTCCCTCCTTTTCCTTTGCTTTCATCCATCATGAGACAAATAGGCCTTTTCTGTCACATGTTTCTGCCGTCACGCACTGTGCAAAGACCTACAGCACCAGGGACAGGCAACTCTGACCGGAAACTGTGAAATCAGGAGCCAAGGTGAAGACTTTTCTCTTTCAAGTTGATTTTGCTCATGTGTTTGCTTCAGCATTGGAAGTTTGACTAACTCAGAATGGAATTTTGTTTTCGGTTGAAAGTTCATTTCCTTTAAGAGTTTGGATGGGGTTGGGGATTTAGCTCAGTGGTAGAGCGCTTGCCTAGCAAGTGCAAGGCCCTGGGTTCCATCCTCAGCTCTAAAAAAAAAAAAGAGTTTGTATTGGAAGGGAAATATTTAATTGGTAGATGTAACCTGTATTATTCAGGGTTCTCTAGGAAAGAGAACAGAACTAATGGGAGATATATATATGGGTTGGGGATATATATATATATATACACACACACACATATATGGGATACATATATGGGTGGATATACATATGAATTTATATACATGAATTTTGTAATTTGCCTTATATTAAAATAGCAACAATAGCTCAGTCACTGCTGAGGGACTGAGAACCCAGTACGTACTAGTTCTTGAGGCTGGCTGGTTGCCTCACAGTTGGAATATTCCCACAAGGTCTACCTCTCACTGTAGCAGCCACGGACACAGCAGTTGCTCAGCCCACAAGGCAGGTTCCTCAGTAGTCCCAATCTGGCACCGAAAACCTGAGAGGTTCCTGGAGAGCTGCTGGTCCTTACTCCAAAATGGAAGCCCTGTAGTGCTGGCTCTGAGGTCAGTGCAGGAATCAGCAGCAGTAACAGCAACAGGGCAAATTAACTCTCAGGCAAGAGCAGAAACCAAGCAAGGAAAAGGTGAGTAATTTTCCTTTTCCAGAACCTTTTGTCTGGACCGCTACCAGAAGGTGCCACCACCACCGCTGGGTGTCTCTTTATATCAGTCTAGGCAGTATGGACAGTTCTTCAGTTGAGGGTCCCTCCTCAGTGTTTCTAATTTGTGGTGAGTTGACAAGAAAATCATCCATAATACAGCCAGATGTTTTTCAAACCTCCCTAAACCCTGAGAATTTAACAAAAATGTGTAAACGTACTGATATTAATGAATGACAATATTCACTGTGAATGTTTTCAAATTTTTCTTGGGCATGTGTGAGGAAGGAGAGAAAGCAATTCCAAACAACTTAACATTAGGAAAGTCGCCTTTTATGTAAAATTCATGAAAGCTATTCATGAGAGTGCCGGTCAAGGCATTGAGCTTCCTTCATTCTCAGAGTGATTCTGGTTTTGTACCATGGCAGCTTGTCCCATGTCATTCATCAACTCTCAAACACTTTTGTCCTTAACCGTCCTTTGCTTTTAGCTACTACTATATCCTTAAATATAACATCGAATTAGCCGAAAGCTTTGATACAGAATAAGTCGCAACATCATTTAGTATGATTCTTTCATTTCATGGAACCGCAGTCCAAGAGTAATCGTTGACAATATTTACTGATTTTCAGAAGGTTTGATTACTGTTGAACTGAAAATTTAGAGAAGCATTGTGCTTCTTTAGACATCTTTAATCCAACACTAAACTTCTAGTGTAACTATTCACTGACTTTGTCATTTTTCTTTCTCCTTAGATTTGTGTTTCTAATCATGTCTCACAGAAACTTTTCTTTTTTTTATTAAGAAAATTTTTTCATTCATTTTACACACCCTCTTCCCTCCTCCAACCAGCCTCCCCTCCCAACCCACCTCCCATCCCTGCCCTGCTCCCCCCCCCCCCAAGAAGGCAGGGCCTCCCATGGGGAGGCACATCCAGTAGAGGCAAGTCCAAGCCCTTCCCCCTGCCTCAAGGCTTCACGAGGTGTCCCAGCATAGGTAGTGGGCTCCAAAAAGCCCCCTCATGCACCAGGGATGGATTCTCACAGAAACTTTTATATTCAATAATAATCAGGTGAAGAAGTGACTCAGTGGTTAAGAGAACCAGAGTTTGACTCTCTGTACTCCTAACTGACAACCCAGCACCAATAACTCTAGCTCCGGGAGATCTGATGACATCTTCTGGCCTCCACAGGCACTTCACTCACATCACACACACACACACACACACACACACACACACACACACACACACACACAAATGCACATATGCATCACACACAGATACAGAAACACATGATCTTTAAAAGAAAAACAATAACGTATAATGGTTGAAATTCCTATTCAACTTATCCTATCAATTTTTTCTTCAATAAAATGCTGAAGTCAATTATAATTCTCCTCCTGTAATTCTGAGCAGAATTAAAGTTTTAAGTGTTAAATTCTTTCTTATGATTATCTTATATTTATTAGGTTAAAATTGACCAAAATAATTTAAAGAAGTTCAAATTTTGTTAAGTAAATATCATCTCCTAGCATCCTTTGGAATTTAAAGACAATTCTCTGCATAGCCATTATTATGTTGGCTACATGGACTTTGCACATGGACTTTGCACAGGACCACTTCTATTGCTGTTTTTAGTCATGATAGATTAAGGGCTGCATGAGCTTTCCGAAGAAAAGATGTGAATGGTGGTCCCCATGCAAGCTTTTCTGTCTGAGATACAAGCTACCATGGTTTGTTGGAAGGATTTATTAAAGGCCAATCAGTGGGGAGCTACTGTAGCGTCACAGCCCCTTGACCATGCGGATGAGCTGTGACCCGAGTGACAAACAGATTTGTTACCCAGATTTGAGAGCCCAGTTATGCAACATTTTGATCCTCCCCATTTTACTCATATTTTGGTGATTTTAGCATTTCCATTCCTATGACTCAGTGTGCTGTGATCAGATGGAGGTCGGGGAGAGTGTATGAGAAAGTGCAGCTCTGTTGGGTTGTATCAGAATCACCTTTTCTCAGGCAGGGCTCAATTTAATAAAGAGTGCACTTGGAAACATCCTCACATATGTAAATTTTTCGTTGTGACTCCAACAAGTTGTTTTTCCACTCCTGCGAACTATTGATCCAGTTAGTCTTCTGTAGATTTGGATAAGTTCTGAGGGGTGAAAACTTAGGTCATGGCAGAGTTGGTATCTGATCTATTATGGTTGTGTATAGACTGATCTATAGCAGAAGTTCCCCAAACTTTTTTTTTGTTTGCGGTTATAATGATGGTGGGTATAGTCACTGCTTACCATGTAGCATAAATTAGTTTGACAAGATCATAATGCCTAATGCCACAGGATAAGAAATACAGCTCTTCTTTGTCTGCAGTCAATAAAGTGTACGAAGATAGAAGCAGAAACTTCATTTGCTGCAAGCGATTGATTTTAGGTCACTTCATTGTGCTCACATCATCTGTCTGTAAGTTTGCCAGTCACTGCCTTTGTGTCTATTATACTTTTTGTCAAGTACAAGAATACACAATTAAGATATTTTAATTCTTACCATTTAGCTTTTTTAGAAAAGATTCCTCTTGTCTATTGAAAATTTTCACCTTTTTAAAATTTCATTCTTTATTTTCACCATTTCAGAAATGTTTTTACAGTAATTATTTTAGAGACAATTTTCTTGTAATTCTGATATCTGCAATGTACATCAATATACTTCTATTGACTCTTTTGATTATAGATGATATTTCCTAATTATTACTAGTGGGACATTGTACATAGAAAAACTATTGAAATAGTAGTATGCATTATTTTTTTCTCAAAGAGAATTCTTTGGACAGGGAACTTATAACTTGGATCAAATTGGATGTTGAGCTATGTTAAGACTTAGACGTAGCTTTAGTTAGTTTGCCATAGTTTCTGCTTTACAATGACTTGGGGATTAGTCCTTTCATGGGTTTATTGTGAAATTCTCTTCTCTCACTCCTCTTCTCCTTCGAGACTTTTCTCTTCCATCTGTTCCCCTCCCTTCCCTTCCCCTCTCCTTGCCTTTCTTTCTTCCGACCTCTCTCTCCTCCTTGTTTCATCTATTTGCTTTTCTTTCTTCAAGCGTCTGTGTAGCAATGAATCCGAGGTTGATGGCCTTGCTTCCTTGTTGGTAATATTGCTTCTGATCCCCCAGTTCTTGGATAGAGGTGTGCACCACCACATCCAATTGTTATAGGTCTTTCTGTCAAAACATTGATGTTAAAACGAAACAAAATACAGGTTCTCCATTTTCCAGGCTAATTCTAACAATTTAACCAAAAAATGTGGCGTGTTTCCAGGGCACAGTCCCAGGGTGTTGAGAACTGGCTCTGCAATGTGGTCTCTTTATCAGATTCCAATCCACATACAGGCAGAATTAACTATTGTTCTAGCTTTCCTTTACCCAACATTATGAACACTCTTTGCCAGCCTGTGCTCAGAGTCAGCAAAAATTCTGAAGTGAGAAATTCAGTCATTTATACTGAGGCATATCTTATTTCTCTCTGGAATTTAGTTTCTTTACACCTTTTTTTTCTTGGCATCAACTGTTCTTTGAAGTGTTTTTAAAATAATAGGGTTTTTTAAAAAATTCACCCTTCCTCCGCTTAGTTTTTGCAAGGTCAGGAAACATACATTTAATATAGCTCAAAATAATTATTTAACATAAAATAGACAAATCAGGGTCTCTGATATTAATAACAAATAATTGATTGCAACAGATTTCAGGATTGTTTACAACTCAAATGGTTTTAAGATGCATACATCAAGTTTGAGTACCTTTTCAATATTTTGATTAACTCTTCAGTTGCTTGGCAGTCTCCAGTTGCTGTGTCATTGGATCCAGTGTGGCCTTCCTTCTCACCATTGATGGAGCATGCCAGGCATGCTAGAGATAAGCATGAGGTTACTGTTACAGACAGCCTTGGTTTAGGGATTCTCCATGAGACATTCTTTCAACGTCATTACTCATTGCCTTATAAAATGAAGTTTTAGGAGAATCCCATCAGAAGACACTGTGCAAGGAAATTCTGTGGAATATTGTAGCAGCTCAGCTGGTAAAGATCTAATTGCTAGTGATCTAGAGTCATATTCCAGTAGATAGGAATATATTTGAACAATAATCATTTAAGTGACTAAAAGATGCTATGATGGAATGGGGTGGGTCAATGCCTATAAAGACAGTAAAGTAAGCTGGTTATTACTAATTTGTAGCATTTTACTACAGTGGGATCCTGAACAAATGAGTATGATTAACATTCTGTTAAGGGTTAAACGTGGGGCCCAAAGAAGTGTTTGGTAAATATTGATGGGTCATTATCTCATTTAGAGGCAGTCAAATGTAAGGAACTCATAGACTTGATGGCTGGAATCACAGATCTCCACAGACATTTAAATGTTTAGAGAAGACAATTCATTATGTTAATATCAGACTGTGGGACCCTAGAATGAACTTTGGGGAAATCTGAGGATATGGTCCTGAGGAATTTGACTTATCCAATCCCCTTATGTCCTCAGGGTTCTCAAAAGAGTCCTATCTGGCAAGAGTCAGCATTTGTGTTGGACATATGAAGACTGTGCAGTAGCTTTTCCTCCTCAAGACTGCAAGACTGTAGGTATACCACTTTGTGCAGACTCTGCTGTCAGATGCCAGGCTGAAGTCATCCAGGTCACAAGGGGCTTGATGATAGAGAGAAACTGTGCCCCAAGTAAATTGTTTAGTAAGCACCAGAAGAAGTGCTGTGGTTGGAACTTCAATGGTGATGGAGTGATGGGAACTTGATAAGCAAGAATTCATTGGTTTGGGGGATTGTCTCAGGATATTGTTTAACAAATTTGGAAGAACTCTCTGGAGATGGAAAATTGCTGCTAAAAAAGTGCTAAGAAGTCTTACAAAAGGATGACGGATACACTAAAGAGAGTGCAAATATCTGAATGGCTCTTTCAGATGTAAGGAAAAAAGGAATGAATAAGGAGCGAAGGGAAGTGAACACACAGTAAATTCAATGTGAGACCAGGAAAAACCAAAGTAAATCACACTGAACCAAAGCAAAGCAAAGCAAAGCAAAGCAAAGCAAAGCAAAGCAAAGCAAAGCAAAGCAAAGCAAAGCAAAGCAAAGCAAAGCAAAGCAAAGCAAAGCAAAGCAAAGCACACCACACCAAACCACACCAAACCAAACCAAAACCAAACCAAACCAAACCAAACCAAACCAAACCAAACCAAACCAAACCAAACCAAACCAAACCAGCCGAGAATCTAGACGTTTACCTTCTTTGGAGGAAACAGAGAATGCAGCATTCCATACACATATTAGGAATGTGCTAGTGAAAGGGTGACTGGGACCTTTGAGAAATTCAATGGCATCTCTACAATCCAGGCCTAACAAAGGACCTAGAGTACAGCTTGGTAACAGTCAGGGGACAATGTAAGACATCTCTATCAGAAAAGGTAAAGATTTTTTTTTGTGGTTTGTGCTCTGAGGTGAAGGGATTTTGCAAGACCGCAAGGAAACTCACCTGCTAAGATGACAGCCATCTGTATGGGACTTAGAATGGGCAGCAGGGAGGTAGGTTATGAGTACTGGGTCTGTTCAATAGATCACCCACAGTGACAGGGAAGGTAGTTCTGATCATCAGCCTTTGTTTGTTAGATTTCCTTTCTAATGCCATGGAGGAACTGCCTCTGAAATGTCTATGGAGAAGTAGACCTGTGAGGCTTAACAGACTTTAAGAGTTGTACTACTCATGTCTTCCCTAGAAAGGACTTTCTGTAAAGAGGGCAATTAATGACAGTTCCTAGGTACTGTGAGCATCATGAGGTATGAGTGACACAGGACTCATTTGTCTGAGAAGTTGAGGATCTCCCATTTGCCTCTGCTTTGCAGTCTGAGGACCTTCATACTGAGCCTTTGAACACTCGTTCTGTCTTTTCTTTCATACTTGTGAGAGTTACTTCTTTGAAACATCCATAACCCCACTAGTTTCACTTTTACATCTTTGAATTATACTTGATAGTGTTTTTAGTTAAGCAAATCAGTTGTGTCTGTATCCTATCTTTTTTTGTTTGTTTGTTTAACCCTTCACAACAGTCCATTTATTTTCCTTTAAGTGTAGGAATTAACCATTCTAAACTTGCTGTTCTGTATATTCTCCAATGGTTTGTAAGGTAATTCGAAGAGAATATACTTGTAGATTACAAAAGGAAGCTTGCATTTAAACTACACATTGTTGGGATCTTTGAGGAAGAAATTTTATTGTGACTGTTGTGAGAGATGGACATTGCCTCTGTATGTAAGTGTGTGTTTCTGGGTTTAATAGTCTGGATTCACCGTTGTGGTCTTTTAGGCCCTTCTGGATTTAACATTTTCTATCAAATAGTCAGTTATTATTTCGATGGGCCCGGCTTTACATTTAACTTGGCCCTTATATCTTTCAGCTTTCTTTAGTTTGTTTGTAGTGTTTTAGCTATAATATGTTGGGATTTTCTTTTTTAATTATTTGTATTTGATATTCACGGGGACTCTTGTACCTAAATGGGCGTCTCTTTCTCCTTATTTGGGAGATTTTCTTGTTTGATTTTACTAAAAAAATATTTCTATGCCTTTAATACGATATTATTTTATTTTATACGTCCATAATTTATAGATTTGGTCGTCTTATGATTTACCAAAGCTCTCCTATGTCCCGTTCATATATATTTTCAAAAACTTCCATTGACTTTTACTGAGGTACACTCATGTCTTCTTTGAGTTGTTTGAACACGTTTGCAATCTTTTTTTAAAAATTATTTTTATTTGTTTGGAAGTCCTACTAAGTCACACTTACGGGGTGGCCATTGCTCTAGAGTTGGTCACTTTTAGAGAAGACATATTTTATACACATTATCTCACTAAGTAGCCTAGGATGGCCTCAAACTCACAACCCTCCTTGCTTCATTTCTCAAGTATTTGATATGTACACAGGTATACACTACCATGTTTATCTTAAACTGCTAGAATTCCTAACAAGAAAGCAGTTATTTTAATCATAAGCACACAATTTTGTACCATTATATAACTGACAAAATTGTTCATAAAACCTGAGATGATTTACTGTTCTACCATTTGAAAATTTCACAATAGAGCCCCATGTTTTTTTTACTCAACACATGTAGGTATAGGAGGTGTGAATTCCTATTCTTGGGAACACTTGTGATGATAGCAGATATTCCCTTTCATGTCTTCCTATGTTTTCTCTCACCTAGAGAATCTAATGGCTTCATTCTTCTAATAGAAAGGTAAATCATCCACCTCAGAAAATGAATGCTAAAGATAGCAAACCTCATAGATATGAGCATGTTCATTTTCTTGGTGATCTTAATTACAAAGACAAGCTAAAGCCTGAAACTTTATTTCATCTGCTGAGAGTTGTTAAAAATATTGTATCTTAACTGAGAGACTAACATTCTCAAGGAAAAAACTTCAAAGTATTCATAGCCTTCTGCTGGTACCTTGTTCCTTGGCCTTCAGGCAGATCTTAAAAGGCATGATTCTACAGAGATTAATATCAGGATGCAGGAAGTATGGAATGCATGAGTCCTTTCACTTCTTATCATTCTATTTAAATGATGTTTTGATTATAATTTAAATAGACAGTTTAAAATAATTTTAGGACTTAGTCAGATGAAAGAATAACCTAGTGATTGAATTTTCACAAGTAATCTGAAAATTAAAATAGATTAGAGAATGTATGAAACAGGTGAATGTTAATAATTCAGTTAATCAAATAGAAGGTGGGTGCTGTGGGATGTCTTTCTGTATGCAGTGAATATGTGTTGTTATGATTGGTTAATAAAGAAGCTGTTCTGGCCTATGGTGAGTCAGGTAATAGCCAGGTGGGAAATCCAAGGAGAGAGAGAGAAAAGAGAAAGGCAGAGTCTGGGGAGATGCCAGCCTGCTGCACAAGGAACAACATGCCAGCAGACCAGAAAAGCCACAGAACATATAGATTAATAGAAATGGGTTAATTTAAGATATAAAAGCTAGCTAGCAAGAGGCCTGCCATGGCCCATACAGTTTGTAAATAATATTAAGCCTCTGAGTGGTTATTTTATAAGCAGCTATGGGACTGTGGGGCCGGGTGGGATCAGAGAAAACTTAGAGCCACAGGTGGGAGAATAATAGATTTATTGAACATAAACCTACGCAGATTTTATGTAAGGAGGTGATAAGGATCAGCGTTTCTTTAAGCAGATATCTATTGAAATCGTGAATGCGAGAAAATGAGAGAGCCAAGGCCAAATGTAACATTTTTGTCTAGGCAATAAATCATGAAAATTTGAAGTTGATGTTTCTACTTTTGGTGGTTAACTTTACTGCCCATTTATTTGATTAAAAATTATTTGCATGTGTGTGTGTGTGTGTGTGTGTGTGTGTGTGTTTATGAGGGTGTCTTTGAATGACATAAACATTTCAATTAGTAGGTAGGGGAGTCAATTGCCCTCCCCAGTGAGGGTATCTTCATCCAATCTACAAAAAGTCTGAGAAGAAAGACAGAAAGAATTTTCTCCCCAGGCATGACTGTCTTTAGGCTATGACATTGATCTCTCTGTCATGGCCTGGAACTTACATCATTGGATTTCCTATTTTTTTTTTTAACCTTTTGACTCAAATTAGACTTCTTTTATTTTCCCAGGCACTAGACTTTTCCATGGGCAGAGCCCTTTATAATGTATTTCTAATGCTATCATCTATCTAACCTATATTTAGCCAGTTAGTTTAATTTATCTTAGGAATCCTGAATAATACAAATTTTGATAGCAAGAAGTGGGATGCCTAGTGCATGAGCTGACACTTTGAAGCCCACTACCTGTGGTGGAACACCTTGCACAACCTTGATGCAGGGGGAGGGGCTTGGATCTGCCCCAACGGAATGTACCAGGCTCTGCTGACTCCCCATGGGAGGCCTTACCTTGTCAGAGGAGGGAATGGGGGGGTGGGTTGTGGGGGGAAGGCTGGGGGATGGGAGGAGAGAAGAGAGGGGGATCTGTGGTTAGTATCTAAAATGAAAAATAAAATAAAATGTTAAAAAAAGAAATGAAGTAAAAGCGTTGGAGAGATGGTGAATGTCATTCTAAGATCATCAAGGTGGTTCCTGGATGGTGGGCATTGCCGGGATTTCAACAGGCTAGATGCAGCTGTTCATAGTCTGGGGCAGGCCATCCCTATCAGCAGGCCCAGAGGTTTGACAAAGACCCAAAGGTACATATTGAAGGTAGGCTTTCATCCTACTAGATCAAGAAGGCAGAAAATCAAATTAAAAAGAATTAGTCTTGAACTTTAATCAAATGGTATTCATCTTGCTGGGTTTTGGTCTTGCTCAGGAGCCATTGTCCCTTTCTTCCTTATGACTTCTTCCTTTTAGGAGAGGAATGTGCATTCCAAGCCGGTCCCTCCATTGTGTTTAAGAAGTAAATATAGTTTGACAGGTTCCAGCTAGGGAGGAGATTCACCTCTTGATGAATTTCACTTCAAATCTTACCCAGATTCGATTTAGATCACAGTAGACAAGATCTTTGAGTTTTAATTTTTGAGTTGACCCAAAAAGAACATGAATTTTGAGGGCTCAGGGCTAGAATGTTATGTAATGAAGGTATTACCTCGAAGTCATAGGTTCAAACTTTAGCCCTTAACGTGATACTTACTGGAAGTGGGCACTTTATGTTATGCTTAGGTAAATGACATCATGTGGACAGTACTTTTGTGATGGTCAGTTTTTATTGTCAATTGGATGAAATCTGGAATCACCTGGACCGAGAGTCTCAACGAAGAAATGTCTAGACAGGGTAACCTGTGAGTAAGTCTATGTGGGGGGGATTATTTTGACTGCTCAATTGATTTTTGGAAACTTAGCCTGAAAGTGGGTGGCACCATTATCTGGTTTGGGGCCTTAGATTATATAAGAATAGGAAAAGCTCCCTGAGAAAAAAAGCAGGCATGCATTTCTTTTTCTCTGTTCTTGACTGTGGATGTGATGTAACTGGTAGCTTCAAATTCCTGCCTTAATTTCTCCATAGTGATGGACCTCAACCGGGAATTTTAAGCTAAAATACTTCCCCCCTGAGTTGCATTTTGTCAGCTATTTATCATAGCAATGGAAATAAACCTAGGGAAGGACTACAGTTACATTATTGTCTTTAAACGAAGAGGAAGAGACACCAGGTTTTTATCTTTCTAGTATTTAAGGATACAGTGCTAGGATGACATTGATAAGCCAAAGAAGACCCTAAATAGGATTGCCTACACTCTGACATTAAGTTTACTATGTTTCCACTTTTGTAAGTCAAATATTACTTGTTGTTTTGTTATAAAAGCTCTAGCAGATTAAGGCAGATAATGAGAAGGTAGATGCAGGGATAGTCTAAACTTTTGAAAGAATTTAGGGGTAGAAATGTCACTTGATGTGAGATAAAGAAGATGAGAAAAAAGGAAAAGGGAGGTAGTAGAGCCACAGCTTTTCCCTCTAGGACCTGCTGCAATACAGGTATCTAAGCAGGTGAAGACCCATGGTGGAGACAATTGGGCATATAGTTAGCTACATGAATCTGAACATGGTAAAGCTCTTTATAATAGACACAATCATTTCAGGAGTTTAATTCACTATGGAAAAAATCCTAGATATGCCAAAGAAATAATGCGAGGGGACCAACTTTCAAAATGAAGACTAAAAAAAACCCCACATTATTTCTAACATTCAATAGACTTAAAGTATTTTTCAGGTTTGTCTTGGTAGCATTGGGTGAAGAAAATCATTGTAGTGTGTCTAGTTCATCATCACGGTGGCCCCTGGGAAAAAGGTTCATTCCAGGCAGATGGAACTTCCTGCTTGCTTATGACACACTGGAGAGATGCTGGGCGATGATGACAGTGAGGTTAATGATTCTCCACCCACTTTCTCTCTATCCAAATATGAACTGGTTTAGAACTCTCAGAAGCAACAGTACTTAAAATACAGAAGTTACAGGAAGAAGGCTTCCTTTCAGTATTCAAAATGTCACCTCAATAATCAGCAAAAAATTCCTGTAAGGACAAAATATACTGCCCACTAAATTTAGATTTTTCTCATGCTTGACTTCAGTATATCATGTCACTGTAGTGTTTCTTTATAGCTCTGGAAAGAAATTCTCTTAGGTGATGTCTGTAGAAATAAAGTATAGTAAATGACGAAGAAAAGTTCCCTGAAGTGTTTACTTATTAGTTATAGGTCCTACTATCATGGCATATGGACCAACTAACTAATCTTAGAAGACTAACCTAATCACCTTAATATTCTAGTTTATACTAACTGAGATTATCCTAATGGTTTCATTAAACATCTCTTTCTTTAGTGAAGAAACTGCAATTGCATTTTGGTTCCAGGGATGAAGAAGTTGGTAGACTGTGGTCTTCTACCCTTGTAGATGAGGAACCTGGGACCAAACCATGTGATGGAAAGCTCAACATTCTCTCCATTGTGATCTATTTCAACTACAGAATGTTGTGTTTTCGTAACAACCAAACAACTTTCAGAAGTCTGAGCATTAAACATATCCTTAAATCAATATGATTATTCCAAGATCAGTCTCTCCCTGGCAAAACACACACACACACACACACACACACACACACACACGAAAAAGAACCCTGTATCTTCAAGTATTTTCCTAAATGCAAAATCTGAAGTTAGGGTCTAGCTGCAGGTGGGAAGTAGAAGAGACATTCAAGGAGGTGACAGCAGAGGTTTAGGGAAATGAGATGGGAAATAGAAAAGCCACATTTATGACATAGTTTCAAGGCTGCTGTTCTGAAAATCAAAAGCTCCCATCCAATAGCTGTCTTGAGAAACACACAGGGAATTTATCACAATTAGCCATTCAAGTAAGCAGGAGATACTGTCCTTCATTTTCTGCCGCTTTGTTAAGGTGTCGCTGTTTCTGGAGTGAACATTGGCAGAATATTGGCCTCTAGAACATAGCAGATCTGACTTCAATGTCTCCTTTACCTACGGCTTGTGTGTATCATCATTGTCATACAAATTTTAGAGACATATCCTCATTCATTTTCCCTTTTTCAGTGTTGTCTGTTTGGAGTCTATGTAGTAAGAGCCTTGCACTAACGTGGCTATAGGTGTGTCTTATTTATTATTTTTTAGTAGAATTTAGTAAATGAAAAAATATTTTGGGCATTTTTTCCCAAGCACTTAAAAATCCAAGGGCAAATACAGCAGGCCCCCATTCCATTAGATTTGCTGTAACAAAGCAGTATAGACTTAGTGACTTACAAAGAGGAGAAATTTATTTCTCACAGTACAGAGGCTGAGAAGTCCAAGGTTATGCTACCTGCAGATTTACACTCTCTTTTTATAAGGGCACTAATTCTAGTCATGAAGGCTCTGTCTTTATGAGTTAATCGCCTTCCAAAATCACACCTCCTAAACCAAGCACATTAGGGTTTAGAATGTCAATACAAAAATCTGGGGAGGAAACACATATTCAATCCATTTTGCAGTGTAGCCTTGTTCCTGCCAAACAGGGAGTCAAGAATATGTCACAGCGAGCTTCCAAACACATCAAGAAAAATGCCTGAGTAGCAATGACACCGTTTTTCAGAATCTGGCACACTCATAAGTATGCTAAGAAAATGGAAAAAGAAGCCAGTTTTGTCAGAATGACAGTGGCTTATGTTTCATGAATATTAAGATTTTCAGGATAGACATGACGGGAAGTTGAGAGGACTCGCAATTACCACGAGACAAGATTGCTGCTTTTGAAATTTATCCTCATTGCATGAGTGCTGGTATCCTGATAAAATTATATATATCCATTTAATCCCTGAAGATTCCGTGCTCATATTTGAATGAGTCGTTAGTAAGGGAGTAAGCCTAAGTATAATGCCTTAAATAATTGAAAGAGTGATGGATTTGCACTTTTGTTTTTATGAGAAAATTGTTGAGAAAAGACACCCCCTAAGGTAGAGGTTGTTGCTAAATTGTTCTGAATTTCTTAATGTTATTAATGGCAAGGTTCATCTTTTAAAATATATCACTGAATGTTCTATACTATGTGGGAATACTTCCTAAGCTGAAAACTTAGATTTGAAATATTGGAACTACAAGGTTTTCCAGTGGAATAGCATGCCTGTGTAAGTTTGGAGTTCTCTGTAGTTAACAGGAACATAATGATCTTTCCTCTAAGAAGATGAACGTCTGTCAGGTTCATAGCACACAGTCAGAAAGATAACAAGTTTGTGGAATTGTGATTTTTTTCCTCTTACCCAGATAGAACTAGACATCACAAACACCATGTGAGATACTCTCATCCCTTAGTTGGGAGTGGTATGATATAGTCTTAATAACTGCTAGTGTTTTGGACATAAAGGTGGAAAAAAGAAGAGGAGCACTCAGGTCTAAATGGGATGTTTTCATCCAATCACTCCTCTCTGGGCTCAGGAAACCCTGTGGAGCTGGAGGTAGAAAGAGTGTTAGAGCTAGAGGGGATGGAGGGACATCAAGAAAACAAGGCCCTCTAAATCAACATGATTGTAGTGATTTGAATAGGAATGGCCTCCATAGACTCATGTGTTTGAATGCTCAGCCAACAGAGAGTGGCACTTTTGGGAGGTAGTAGCTGTGACCTTGTTGGAGGAGGTGTGTTGCTGTGGGTGGGCTTTGAGACCTCAGATGCACAAGCCTGGCTAGTGTGCGTGTCAGTCTTTTCCTGCTGCCTGAGGTTCCAGATGTAAAACTCTTACCTACTTCTCCAGCATCATGTCTGCCGGTGTGCCACCACGCTTCCTGCCATGATGACAATGGACTAAACCTCTGAATTGTAAGCCAGCCCTAACAGTTAATTAAATGTTTCCTTTATAAGTGTTGTCATGGTCATGGTGTCTCTTCACAGCAATAAAACCCTAACTAAGACAATGATCAAAGTCTTGAACTCACAGACACTGAAGTAGAGTGGAAGGTCATTATATTATAATCCTTTAGAAGCCTGTTTTATTTCTAATGAGATATAGAAGGAGAGTGGACACAAATGGGGGGGGAGGTAGGGAGGAACTGGGAGGAGTAGAGGGAGGGGAAACCATAAGCACGATATATATGTGAGAAAAAAAATCTATTTTCAATAAAAGGAAAAAAATAAAAATTATAGGTATACCTAAAAATAAAAGAAAACAAAGTCTAGAGATGTATAATCCTAATGGCTTAGGTTTCACCAGTCATTATCTACAAAACCTGGTAAGACTTTATTTAAATTAAGATCCCATGAGGCTCCATCTCTCTGAATATAAAAGAGACTGTAGATATTCTCATTTCCCCCTGCCAGTCAGCCCCATTTGCCAGCATTATTACTGTCTCCATCCTCTGTTGGCGCCAATGGTCTGTATTTGCCATGACGTCACTAGACAGCTACCCAGCTGCCTATATCAGAACACAGTGTTGGTGTTCGGCAAACTGTCTCTGACCTTCCTTAAATTTCCAGTCCTGGAGCTCCACCCGGGGCCTAGCCGTGGATCTCTGCCTCCAGTTCCCTCACTCATTGGATGGGGTTTCTAGCACGACAATTAGGGTGTTTGGCCATCCCATCACCAGAGTAGGTCAGTTCAGGCTGTCTCTTGACCATTGCCAGCAGTCTATTGTGGGGGTATCTTTGTGGATTTCTGTGGGCCTCTCTAGCACTTTGCTTCTTTCTATTCTCATGTGGTCTTCATTTACCATGGTCTCTTATTCCTTGTTCTCCCTCTCTGTTGTTGATCCAGCTGGGATCTCCTGCTCCCCCAAGCTCTCTTTCCCTTGACCCTCGCCCTTCATTACCCCTACTCATGTCCAGGCTGTTCATGTAGATCTCATCCATTTCTCCGTCGTTGAGTGATCCCTGTGTCTTTCTTGGGGTCCTGTTTTCCAGGTAGCCTCCCTGGTGATGTGAGTAGCAGTCCAGTCATCCTTGTTCCACATCTAGTATCCTATGAGTGAGTCCATACCATGTTTGTCTTTCTGAGTGTGGGTTACCTCACTCAGGATGATTTTTTCTCGATCCATCCATTTGTCTGTAAACCTCATGATGTCATTGTTTTTCTCTGCTGAGTAGTATTCCATTGTGTATATGTACCACATTTTATTTATCCATTCTTCAGTTGAAGGGCATCTAGGTTGTTTCCAGGAGTCCAATTATCGAGAAAGAGGAGGGTTTATATGAGCAAGAATTGTTGAGACCAAGGTTGGATAAAGCACAGGGACAAATAGCCAAACGAATGGAAACACATGAACTATGAACCAATGGCTGAGGGGTCACCAACTGGATCAGGCCCTCTGAATGGGTGAGACAGTCGATTGGCTTGATCTGTTTGGGAGGCATCCAGGCAGTGGGACCGGGTCCTGTGCTCAGTGCATGAGTTGGCTGTTTGAAACCTGGGGCTTATACAGGGTCGTTTGGCTCGGCCTGGGAGGAGAGGACTGGACCTGCCTGGACTGAGTCTACCTGGTTGATCTCAGTCCTCCGGGGAGGCTTTGCCCTGGAGGAGGTTGGAATGGGGGTTAGGCTGGGGGGAAGGTAAGGGGAGCGGGAGCGGGGAGAACAAGGGAATCCGTGGCTGATATGTAGAACTGAATTGTATTGTAAAATAAAATAAAATTAAATTAAAAACATTTCCAGTCCTGGAAATTCCATTTCATTCTTGTTAAAGTATTAGGGGAAACAGGTTCTCCTCAGGTTTCTGCCACACTCTTTCCTCATCCTCAAAGCCTGGTGTGTGCCAACAGCCTTACCAGCTGCGACTGTTATCTGGTGTGCCAGTCTCCTGTCCCATGTCATTTAACCCTGACCATTTAACCTAGTTCATGCACCAGAGACTGGGCTTTGTAAAATCTAGTGTCCCTTTTTAATTTCTTCTGCTTCAAAGGCACTGTAGAGTCAAAGAATACAAGGAGAGGGGGTTGAGGTGTGTGTCTCCCGACATGTGTGCCCTATTTAAAACAACAAATACGGCTTTATCACATCCATATTCATGTTTTTTTGTATTGTCATTTTGAGGCAAGGTCTCAGGGAGCTCAGACTGGCCTTGAGTTCCCTACATAGCTGAAGATGATCTTCAGTTTCTGTTCTTCCTGCCTCAAGTTCTCAAGTGCTGGGATTACAGGCAAGTGTCATCGGTCTAGCCCACTTTTAGCGGGTAAAGAAAGACAACACTCATTTTATTTCATTGGTAAGAAGCAGGCTGTATTTTTGGTTGTGAGCCTAGCCTTTAAAGGCTGAGTCATCTAGCTTGAACTTTTTGGGGGGTCCCCAAGCAGGGGTGTCAGGATCTGTCCCTGGTGCATGATCAGGCTTTTTGGAGCCAGTGCCTAAGGTGTCGTCACACCTTGTGCAGCCTTGGTGCTGGGAGCGGGGCTTGGACCTGCCTCAACTGAATGTACCAGACTCTGCTGACTCTCCATGGGAGACCTTGACTTGGGGGAGGTGGGAATTGGCTGGCAATGGGTTGGGAAAGAAGGCTGGGGGGCAGGAAGAGGGAGGAGGGGGGAATCTGTGGTTGGTATGTAAAATGAATAGAAAATTTCTTAATAATAATAAAAAAGAAAGTAGTCTATATATTTAATATGACCGAAGTTACACAATTAAACCAGAAATTCAAGTAAGTTTGTGCAAGACTATAAAAACCACTCCAAATGTTATATAACATAATCTTAATTGTGAGGTGCTATGAAACTTGTTACTTTTTCTTATCATTTTTCTATTATGGCACATGAATAAAAGAGTAAAGCCAATAAATGTAGAGTTATAAAATATAAAAATATTTTAGAGTGATATTCTAATTACATGAATAAACTTTCAACATACTGCAATAAAACTATATATGTATGTATATATACATATAGTTATACACACATATATATATATACATATATATATATATATTTATACATAGTTGTATGGCAGTATATTGAAATATTTTATATATAATCTTTTATATATTTTTATATATTTTTATATAAAAATTTTTTTTATATATTTTTATATATAAAATTTTTATATATTTTACTAAAAGTATATATAGAGAGAAAGGGGCTGAAGAGAGAAAAGACCATAATTAATGTTCTGTTTTCCTTAAGATGTATTTATTTTTAGTTTACATGTATGAGTATTTGCCTGAATGTATGTACCTCATATGCATAGCTGGAAGCTTCAGAGAACAGAGAGGACAAATCATATTCCGTGCAATTGGGATTACAGATGATTGTAAGCATCCATGTGGGTGCTGGGAACTGAATCTAGGTCCTCTGCAAGAGCAGCGGTGCTCTTACACTAAGCCATCTCTCCATCCACTATTTAGTTATTTATAAGAAAAAGACAGCACAGGTTTAGCCACACATATTAACTATGGCTATTTAAACATCAAATTAATACATAATTACTATTTTCTGGTAACCTTGGCATTGGTTTTCAGTAATATATATATATATATATATATATATATATATATATATATATATATATATATATATATATATATTTCTACTTAATTCTGTTTTTCAATTAAGGACTTTTCATGTTAATGAAAATTGTATTGAAGGGTACAATATTATAATATCAAATGATAAATATTTAATGCAGAAATCTGAAAAATCACTTTGTAAAATTTGATGACCACATCATGAAATACAGTGTTGATTTAACACAGAAAATAGGCAGAACCTGGACAAAGCATACTTTTTTCATTCTTTGTAGAGAATCCTGAAAGTGGATTTATCGTCTAAAAGTATGAGACATAAAGAAATGTCTCGTTATGGGTTTGCTGTTTTGTGAACAAACCTCATTAGCTATTGCAATTGGGGACACTTGTTTGTAAGGCATCAGACTTAAAAAACCGATGCTTTTATTTCTTATTTCCTAAGGAATATTTCTCATTCAGGTGAGAATACAAGTGTCTAGAGTTTGTGTTATGGCTGGACTCAGTCCTGACATGAGAGCTTGAATAGGCCAGCAATTAGCCACTTG
This sequence comes from Peromyscus californicus insignis, assembly GCF_007827085.1. Taxonomy (NCBI): domain Eukaryota; kingdom Metazoa; phylum Chordata; class Mammalia; order Rodentia; family Cricetidae; genus Peromyscus; species Peromyscus californicus. The sequence goes on along the minus strand of NW_026294491.1, from coordinate 43,233,250 downwards.
CTGATAAGCGAATGAGACTATTTTCAGAAATATTAAATTCCTCCATTAATTAGCAGAGAAAAGGAGATTTACTTATTGAGGTCACATCGAGAAGAAGTTTTCACTGTTAAAATGTTGAGAAGAATTAATTTCATGTCCAGCGAGAAAAAAAAAAAGAGAGTAGATATACCATACAACCCCCCTGTTGGATGCCTGGCAGTGTAGACAGTATATTTTGTCTGTTGGGCATATGCAGGAAAAATTTAGGTATCAAAACAATTCTATAAACATTGCCAGACTTTTTTGGTTTGAACCATTTCTGACAAGTTAATTTATGATATTTTGAAACTTGAATTTAAAGTAAAACCCTTATACACATAAAGCCTACGTAAGCAATCTAATAGAGAAAGCAATCCCATCTGACTTAATTTAACAGAATGGCGATTTTACAGGCAGGCAGGTAGAGCTTTCTAACAGGGATGGAAATGCACGAACAATTCTTCCTCCAGGTGGAGGGTTCCTGGCTCCCTTAGGTGATTTATTTTTATTTGGTAAGATCGACGCCTCCAGTGCTTTGAGTAATCAGTTTATCAAGAACACAGCATTAGAAGGCATTATTTTTTGGGAGGAATGTAGAGTTATCATTAATAACCCAAAGTATAATGGACATTTTATTCAAAAAATTTTGGAGGAACTTCTGTTGTTTAATATGATGACTTTCCTTGAGGCATTTCTCTGATCAAAGTCACTTATTTTAATAGAGTTATCAAGATAAACTTCATAAGCTAAGTAACAATACTTTCTTACCTCAGTTTTATCTTAAGTGATGCTGAAAAAAATCTTATAAGGTTTTCTTTTCACTGAAACAGCCTGGTTACTAGTATATTGATCCTTTCCTTAAAATTATGATTTTGAAAAGAATGGTTTTAAAAATGTCTTCTTCCGTCTAGGTATGGTGCTGCACACCTGTAATACCAGCAAGCAGGAGGCAGAAGCAGGAGGATCATCAGGAGGAGTTCTGGGCTATACAATGAGTTCAAGGCCAGCCTAGACTACATAGCAAAAAATAAAGAGAAAAGACAAAAATGGAAATATTAAAAACATTTTAAATGTTCTTGTATTTACCATTGCTAATTGACAGCCTCCAATGTCAATTTAGTTTACAAATTGCCACATACATTTTGAAATTAATGGGGACAAGTATTAAAACTATCACCCTAAATTTCCATGGGCATTTTTAGAAGGATGTGAAACAGCAGGCTGTAGCCAGTCACCCTACTGCTCCCCCCTTTTTCCTGCCTTTTCCTCTCTCTACCTGGGAAACATCTTAAAAGTCCACAGATCCTTTCATATTTCTCAATGAAATAAATTCTGACTGATTAAGAAAAAATAGGATTTACTGTTTAATCTCTTAACTATTATAGGAGGTGTTTTTAAATTGTAAAGAAATCAGAATATGATTAAAATGCTATTAATATCATGATGCTACTGTATGAGATTTAGTTCATGATTTGCTTTCTGATGCTATTTAGGTGCAGACACTCCTGGGGGCTCATTATCATCAATATTACTTTTGTATATTTCATACTTTGAAAAGAAATTCTTGCCATCTGCGTTTTGCACTGGTTTTGATTCTGGGTATGTGTGATTTTAATGTGCAGCAACATCTTTGCGTGACTTTTCAAGATTTTCTTTTAATATGCATATGCTCCCCTCCCCCTTTATCACAGGCTTAGTCTTGGGTTGTAAAGCTGTCTTATGTTTTACTGAGCTATAAAAATTCTTGCACACCGATCATAGAACTACAAAACGATCAGTGGATTTATCAGATTGACTAATCTATAACCTTGTACTTTATTGGGCAATAAAGAATCATCACAGCGTGTTGTAGCTGCACCTTTTTATTTTGGAGGATTCTGGGTGGGACACATTAAGGTGTAAGGAACGTTCTTCTTGAAACCTTTACCAGTATCGATGAGGAATTTGATGAATTGTATCTAAGTGAACATTTATAGAACACTCTCATAGATCTTTCATCACTGAGTATTCAAATACTGTGCTCTGGGGATGACAGCCATCTGATTGCAATTAACGGAAACCAGGTTGCAGTTTAATTGCGTTGGTTTGTTTGAAGGAAGGGTTTCAGTTTCACGATAGATTCTTAAGACACTATGGTAAACCACACCGATATTCATGCTTGAGGAAGTGGACTGCTCATTGATTTATAGGTTACGTAGCAAAGCTATGTTTAGCATTGCCATGACCTTGCATGGTTCCAGGGGCGAACCTGATTGGAGGCTATAAAGAAATGAAGAAAAGACAAACACTCAAACGCACAAAAATAGCTGGCGTCATGTGGACTGGGCTCTCTGACTGAGAAACCTCAGCACCATGGAAGCTCAGTGTGTTTAATTATATAGAATTGAGCAGAGAAACAGTTATTGCATTCAGCTGAACAAGGTGGTGAGGTTATCACATACACATTAAAAAGAAGAGGCAGGGTTTACAGGGTTTACAGTATACAGCTGGATCAAGGAGACAAGTATAGGTCATCTTAGCAGGAGCAGTTTCTGCAAGGAGCAGTCTTCAGGATGTAAACATGGTGTGTATGAGAGAAAGCTATGGTGGACATTTTCTGCACATACTATCAACATCCACACTTATACTCCCCAGCAAGGATGCCTTTGCCATTTCCCTACAGGTCTGAGACAGAAGTCCTTGACATGGCCATGCCTGTGAAGTTCAGTGATAACCTGTTCATTAGTAATATTCTACAAAGCAGAAGTTCTTAGGTTACTTCATACACATAACATCTTTACTTTATATCCTGTGTGTGTGTGGTACTGGACTGAACCTAGAGCCTCAGATGTGCTAGGTATGTGCTCTACTATGGAGCCAATTGTCCACCCAGTATTCCTATTCTTGCCGTGGATATCGCTCTATATAAATAAACATTGACTGGCCAATAGCTAGACAGGAAGTACAGGCGGGACTAACAGAGAGGAGAATTGAGGAAGGAGGAAGGAAAGGAGGGACTGCCTGGAGCTGCCGCCAGGACAAGGAAGATGTAAAGTACTGGTAAGCCACGAGTCACGTGGCAAAGTAAAGATTAATAGAAATGGGCTAAATATAAGAGTAAGAGCTAGACAATGATAGGCCTGAGCTAATGGCCAAGCAGTTTAAATAATGTAAGAGTCTGTGTGTTTATTTTATAAGTGGGTTCTGGGACTGGCGGGACTTGGAGGGAGCTGGATAGAAATTCTCCAGCTACATATTCTATCAGGCTTTTAGGCTGCAAAAGGTTTTGAAAAAAAAACTGGACAAATGTCACAGTTACTGCTTTGGTTGATTCACAACAGACATATTGGGTTCATTCTTTTCAAAACAGGCAATAAGTCCTATATTCCAGAAATATTCTAGAGTCTGAAATTACTTTATTTTTGGTGAAAAATAAAAATCACAAACATTTTTGTAAAAGTGTTGTCATTTACTATTTGATAGATAATTCCAGTTTACTCTCATAGTAACTTTCTCTCGCTGTTTAAGTCTCTTTAGTATTGGCTGTTCTTTTATGTTGCTTTGCTTGCATTCTCCCTAGATATTGAATACCAATCATTTCACTTCTAACTTTTTCCTTATAAGTATCTTATATCTTCTATAAAACATTTAAAATCAACTCTACAAGTTCTATGAAGCACTCTCAGTATTTGTGTCAGATGATGTAATTGTCATTTGGAGGGTCTGGTCTATTTGCTGGGTTGACCCTTGACTGGAATCTAAGAATTTCAGTGATAACCTGTTCATTTTCTGGATGGTAGGTGTGGCACACTGTCTGAAGACCATGGATAATTCTGAACATCTGGCTCATTCTAAACATCTGGTTCATTCTAGACAGTCACCAGCCTGTACTGGAATGTTGGAGACCGAGTCTCTAAAGAATTCTTGAGGCTGATGAGTCTCACACATTTCAGTTGCTGAATGAAGCTTAACGGTTGACGCCACTGGGAAAGAACCCCGTACACTTGTCCCTGGATTTCTCTAGACATCAGCCTAAGTGGCTTTACCTTGTTTGTGATGACTTTTTTTGGTGTCCACTTATTCTAATAAATGGCTTTGATAACTATGCCTCAATACCTGGCATTGTAAGTCCTTTTAATGAATAAGGAAAAACCAGTCATCTTACTATGGAACATATAAGAGTTGGTATAAGATCAGATTATTTGGCATTGAATGATAAAATTTGCCTATGAGCCATCTTGGATCACCTTTGCAGTTTTTCAATAAGTCTTCCTTTTGCATATGGGGAAGCTCATCTCAGGAAATTGAATAAGTTTTCCAAAGTCATAAAGTTAATAATGATCAGATGAAAAGATTTGAACTGTATTCCATTTGAGCTCAAAACTTATTATTCTCTGCAGTTTAAGTACATTGTGTTTTTAATTCTAGTTTTACTCAGTTTCCACAGTCATAAACATATAATGTGAAATTTAATGTAAGTTGCTTCTCAGTTGTCAGCATGAAGTAATCAAATTTTAATATCCTAGAATTTTATATCCAAGAGGAAGTTAATGGTTTATATACAAGAAATGTCATAGCATCCTTAGTCCTAGTCAGTAAGGACCTCTGTTTTCTAAAATAGGTCATATTCAGTAAGTCAATTTTCCAATCAAAAAGATTTAAAACTTGTACCACTTATATCACAGTAACCTCTTTTCCAGAGCTATCAACAAAAGAGGGATTACTCAGCATATTCTTAGTCTGTTTTTTTGTTTTTGGAGACAGGGTTTCTCTGTGTAGCCTTGCGCCATTCCTGGAACTCACTTGGTAGCCCAGGCTGGCCTCAGACTAACAGAGATCTGCCTGACTCTGCCTCCTGAGTGCTGGGATTAAAGGCGTGAGCCATCACCACTCGGCTCTTAGTCTGTTTTTATTATATAATGTCAAATTACTTTCCAGAATAAATTTCCAATTTATGCTCCCACCAGGAATACTTGAGTATTCATTTCCCTTTATATCACCACCAAATCTTGATACTATAAGAATTTGAAACTTTTGACAATCGAGTAAGCATAGTTCAATTTGTCTTCTGTATATTTATTTGCCTGCCTATGTATCTCCCTCCCTCCCTCCTTTCCTCCCTACTGACATATCTACCTCTCTTTCTGGAATTCCAACTTAAGGATGGTTTTCAAACGTCGTTTTCTAGTCTGTGGAACTAGTTCTAGTCTGTTGTCTTTTCATCCACTACAATGTTTTATTATAAAGAGCACCATGATGATGACTGACTGATGATGACTAGAACTCCTCATTTAATAAGTGATTAAATCGATCAGTTTAGTTTTTCATTATTTGTAGTACTTTTGTGTTTTTCGTGAAACCCTAACTTAACTTGAAACAGACATTTTTATGGTAAAGGAAGTGATTAGATGTTACGTAAAGATAATGGATAGATTTCAAGCTAACTCTGTTATCTTTTCATGTTTTATTGTTATATCTTTCATATTTAATCCATTATTGAAACTTTTGAATAAGTTTTTAAGGGCTGAAGTATTCCAGGGCCAGGCTAGTATTGTCATTACTCATACTGCATAAACACAATGATTGTTACAAAGCTGCACTTAAATTTTTAGAATAAGATGTTGGAGTCAGTTAGTAGGTAGTGATATCTGAGCAAAGAAGAGATATAAATAAGAGAATTACACCTGACAAAATTTATGGGTAATATTTCCTTGGGGATTGGAAGCTACAGAAAGACTATTGGTTAATGCAAATAACAGGTAGGTGATGGGTTTAGCACAAGGACCAGACTGACTCCCATGTTGCAGAACTCTTTCTCAGCATCAAACTTCATTACATGGCGGCAGAAAGAAAGGCAGCCAGTTATTTCAAATAACAGGGGAGAGATGGGGATGTTAAGGGCAGCTCTGCAGGTTCTTCTGTCTGTGCTAGAGTAAGTGACATCTCCTTGTGAAGGATACATATCATTTCACATGGTAGGAAGATTTAATTACAAACACCTCCATTTTATACTCCAGGGTGCCATGCCTCATAGACCAGGGTTCTGTTTATTGAAATCATGCTCTGTTAAGAACAGCCTGTCAAGGGCATTTCAGAGATGAAGTCCCTTCTTGGTACTGGATGCCCTTAGTGTTTGTATCCAGAACTTCAGTTGTTAAGGCAACTGGACAGTGGTACCGAACTTTTGTTGTTTTGACTTTAAAATCTCTCCTCTCTACATACTTTCCCCAAGGAAAAGAAAGTAAAGGACAAGAAGCTATGCACTTTATAGGTGAGCATATAGTTCAGTGTGGGAGTGCTTTACCTAGCTTGCATAAGGTCCTGGGTTTGATTCTCTGCACCACACAGAAATAAAAAAAAGGAAAATGAGAAATCCACAGAACAGGTTGTATGCCCTAGTTTATTTCTTCCAGAATGTAAAGATATTTTTTTTAAAAAGATGAATATGTATTATTATAAACAGTGGATTTCCCTTTAGGATTAGAATAAGCCCAAGTTGGAAACAAACAACTTCTGCAGTACAAATACAAAACTCTTCAGGGGTGGACTGATTTTGGCATAAACATACACTCGTGTATTTAAGTGTGTACACCTACCTAAAAGGGATAGTGCACTGGAAGACCACGTATCCAGAAAGCAGTGAAAAGGAAACAGCACAGCTGGAGCCTCAGCCTGATCAATCCGAAAATTAGAAACTGCTAGTGTGTGTGCTGTGTAGACGACTTAGGAAGGGATATGTGATAAACTGAGCTGCTGATCACTTCTTCTTCCCCATCTTATATAGCCAGTGTCTTCTGCCAGGGTCTACCCACAGTTTGCGACGGGTCTTTTAACATCGATTAAAGTCATCAAGAGTCTCCAAGATGAAGTCTCAATTCTGAATATTGATGCCCAAATACAAGGGTACACACATTTGAAGAAGAAATATCACTAAAGCTTAAATCACACATCAAACCCACACATTAATAGTGGGAGACTTCCAACACCCCACTCTCACCAATGGACAGGTCTGCCAGACAGAAACTTAACAGAGAAATAAGGGAACTAACAGATGTAAGAAAAAAAAAAGTAATCAAATTTTAGTGATTAACCGTAATCTAGAAGAAATCGCTCAAAGGTGTGCCCACAACCTGCCTCCTAGGTGATTGTACGTTCTTTTAAGGAGACAACACTAACCACCACAGACAGACCTGTGACAAGTATATTTATAATTAATTAAGTTTGTGTGTGTGTGTGTGTGTGTATGTGTGTGTGTGTGTGTGTGTGTGTGTGTGTGTGTGTGTGTGTGAATGCATGTGGGTAGGCCACATGTTGACATCTAGTGTCCTCAGTAGTTCTCCAAACTGTTTTTTGTTACACTATCTCTCATTAAAACTGGAACTTGCTGACTTACCTAGTCTGTCTGGCCAGTGGTCCCTAGGAGTTCCACTGTCTCAGCCTTCCCAGCATTGGAGTTACAAGCACAGTGGCTTTTGTTTTCTTTAATGGTGATGAGGGTCTGGGCTTGGGTCCTCATGCTTGCTTGGGCTACTACTGGCAGGCACTACCCACATTTAGTGTTTGTCTTCCCACTTCAGTTAACCTAGTTAAGAACCGGGCATAGTGGCATAGGCCTTTAATTCCAGCACTCAGGAGGCAGTGGCAGAGTCAAAGGCAGAGGGACAGAGGGGCAGAGAAGCAGAGGCAGAGGCATAGGCAGAGGCAGAGAGATCTCTGAGTTTGTGAGGCCAGCGTGGTATACAGAGTGAGTTCCAGGACAGCCAGGGCTACCCAGAGAAACCTGTCTCAGAAAAGAAAACAAAATTAACCTGCTCAAGAAAATCCACCATAGGCATGCCTCAAAACTAACCTACTAGATAATCCCTCAAAGGTTTGCCTAGAGACTTGTCTCATGGAAGACTCTAGATTCTGTCAAGTTGCTGGTGAATATTAAACATCACAACTTTATTTTAAAATATCCAAAGTATTTTAAGTTAACACAAAACTGTACACTTTTAAAAACACTCATTGTTAGAAAGTAATTATTGATATTCAAATAAATAGTTGTGTGTGACTGGTGGGCTGATTGCAGGCCCTCAAAGATATGCTTATGTCCTAATCCTTGAAACCTGTGAGTGTTACTGTATATTTGGTCATGGTCAAGAGCGTGGGTGATGTGAATATCATTTTATTTTTTGGAAGCATGAATATTCCTTCATGAATAAACAGATGATAACTTAAGGATCTTGAGAAAATGATTTTATTCAGAATTTTCAAGTCTGCTTTTAAATTTACTAAGTGTCGTTATTGGAGTGAGTCAGAGAGATGTTTGACAGGCAGAGGACAAAGAGTCACTGTGACTGTGTAGTCAGAGACAGGGGTGAAGTGGTCACAATCAAGCACCTTGAAACCAATAATCTCAAGGAAAGGAATAGAGCCCATTCTCTTCTGAGCCACCTCAGGAAGCAAAACATGACTACATCTTGATGCTTGGCTTCTGGTCACAGACAGGAAATGGCACAGTTGTGGCAGTTCATGTTTGTGGCTCTAGAAATCAACTATATTGTATAACTAAAATTTGAGATAAATCATCTCTTAAACGGGGTAGATGTTTAATATAAAAGTTGAAATAATAAAAAATAGTCTATTTTGGCCTTGTCTCTTAAGAACTTTCTGTTGCTTTCATAGGGTTGGATTAAATTCCTCAATGCAAGAAAATGACAAGTAGGAATGTTGGCCAGAGAATTATAATTTTATATTTCCGAAAAGAGAATGAAGTGCTATGGATCTTAGGGGAATGAACTATCAATTTGAATGCTTTGAATTGCATAAAGAATGATAAAAAAAATTATCAGTGATCAAGTTAGGCCAGCAAGTAAGCACAGGATGAGTGATGTCAGGGTGATTTTTATCAGCTGGTGCTTTGGGCCAGGAAGACACTAAAAAGCAAAGATGATACAATCTGTCAGCACAGTCTTAGATTTTAATAAACGATGACCATAGCAATGTTTGTTTTCTCTCTTGGGAAAGGAGAGGGAAGTTACCACCTTATGTATTGATCTGCCCCTCAAGGCCTGACTCCTTCAGATCACTTGTAATTATAGTTATTTGGGCTAGATAGATAATATTGTACTACGTATGGATGATTATCCCACTAAACACCACTAATCTGATTGTAAAGATATGTGGAACTTTATAGAAAAAGCAATGGACTCAATTGCTCAACTCAGTTATGTACTAACTTTGGTAGCCCTGTTAACCCCAAGAGGCCAGAGACTCACTTATAGGATGTTTTTGTAATCAGCCAGATAAGTGCAATGTGGAGTAGAAGGAAAGATTACATTGCTAGAAGGAAAGGTACCACAGCCCATGTGTTAAAGTATACATAACTGTTGTTAAAAGGCATTAGTGGCTGATGAAACCGTCAACTTAATGACGTATTTATCTAAACACAGGTGCTGTTGACACTTGGCATATTCTCCACCCACAACATTTGTCCTTCACTAATCTACACTTCTACATGATGTATGTTTGCATGTATATGGACATATATGTGCACAGATATAGATTCACGTGTGTGTGTGTGTGTGTGTGTGTGTGTGTGTGTGTGTGTGTGTGTGTATGCATATATAAGCCCAAAGTTGACCTTAAGCACCTTCTACAATCCAAGACTCTTGCTGAACCCAGAGGTCTCTGATTCTAGCTAGTTTGGCTTCCACAGCTATCCATCTTTTATGTGATTACTAGGGTTCTGAACTCTGGTCCCTTGCATGTGCATGGAAAATGCTTTATCCATTGAACTGTTTCTCTAGCCCCTTCTCCCATTTTTAATGCTTTAAAATGAATACTATTTGTTTTAATTTTTTTCCAGCTAACCTTGTAAAATATATCTCCTATGACTATGCTCTTTCTTTAAAAATCATAGGGATTCGCCGGGCGGTGGTGGCGCACGCCTTTAATCCCAGCACTCGGGAGGCAGAGCCAGGCGGATCTCTGTGAGTTCGAGGCCAGCCTGGGCTACCAAGTGAGTCCCAGGAAAGGCGCAAAGCTACACAGAGAAACCCTGTCTCGAAAAACCAAAAAAAAAAAAAATCATAGGGATTCAGTGTTGGGGTTCAGCCCTGACCTATCAAATGGTCCCTTGAAGTGGAGAGTGAGGAACTGGGAAGTAACAGAAATATAGGCATAGAAAAAGACAGAGACACAAGATAGCTTTGGGAGGGCCCTAGGTCAATATCCAATAACCTCAAGTTTATTTCTAGTGTTTTTTTTGATACACCACCAAGGGGAGAGGCAAAAGACCTCCCCCTTTCAAGATCAAAGCACAACGTACAACCAAGTGTAGATCCTTCAAAACATCTAGTAACCACAGCCCACAGTAAAGCATCTTGTGATTAGTCCTTGAAGTATAAGACACCTGGTAACCAATTGCATCCTATTATGTAGCCTTGGAGAGCAACCACAAGTTGGAATCTTTGTGGTCTCCCACAAAAAATGTACTTTTTGGGATGAGGAGATGGGTCACCATAAAGAACAGAGTTTGACTCCTTAGTACCCACATAAATGCTGGGTAGTGTGGCAACCTATTGTAATTCAAGTGATTAGAAGTAGGAGAGAGAGAGGGAGTGCCCACCAACCCTGTATTGCTAGACTAGCCAAATCGGTGAGCTCTGGGCTCATGTGAGAGACTCTGCCTCAAAACATCAGGTAGCGTGTAACTGAGGAAGACACCTGCTATCAAACTCTGGCTTCCACATGTACACATGTACCACATGCACATGTACACACATATGCATTCACACACATGCAAATATAATATGTTCATATACACATACACACATATATACATGCTAACATGCTTATAGAAACACCATACACACATACACAAAAGTAAATATTTTCTAGAAATTTCTCTGATACATAGTTTATCTGGTGCTTAAACTCATGAGTTAAAGCTAAAGAAATGTGTTGATTTATAAGAAAATTTCAGAAAATGTATCACTTAAAACTGTCATAATATAGCCTATCATTTTTTTCCAGTACTACCTAAGGCAAGTAATACTTTGCCACTGAACTACACCTACAGCTCCCTTTTAAACTTTTTTGCTTGAGTGTTGGAGAGATGGCTCAGTGGTTAAGAGACATACACTGCTCTCGAGGAAGACTGGAGTTTGGTTCCTGGCATTGACACAGTGTGGCTCACCATCTTCTATAATTCCAGCTGTAGAGGATACACCAACCTCTTCTGGCCTCCGTGGGCACTTGTACTCATATGCACATATCCACACTGACACATACATACATGTAATGGTCAGGGAAAGCATGTCAATAGCCATGGAAAGCATAGCAGCAGGAGCAGGAAGTTGACTGGTCACATTTCCATCCCTACAGAGGAAACTGAGAGAACAGAAAGCAGGGACAAGGTTACAAGACCAGAAAACACACTTCTTCCACTGATGTTTCACCTCTTAAAAGTTCTATCACTTCCCCCAATGGCACCTCCAACTAAAGATCAAGTGTTCAAACACAGGGGCCCTTGGGGGATATTTCTCATTCAAACCCCCATAGAAGGGGAGTTCAAGGTGGCAATGGAGGTGTGGGAGTGAAAGTGTGGGGCAGCTGCTCATACTGCTTCTGCACTCAGGAAGCAGAGAGTGATGAATCCACACGCTCCTGCTCCCTTTCTCCTTGTTGCTCAGTTCAGAACCTCAGCCCATGGAAAGATGTTGCTTGCAGTTGAGGTGATCTCCCAAACTTAGTAAGCATAATCTAGGTAATCTCTCACAGCATGATCCAGAGACTTGTTTCCTAAGCAACTAGCTACTGTCAAATTGACAATCTATATTAAACATTGTACTTTTTTTTTTTTAATCATGGTCTTGCCATGTATGATAGGCAGGCTTTCAACTTGAGATCGCCTTGCTTCAGCCTCTAAAGCTTGAAATCATGAGTGTGCACTACCATGCATGACTTAGGTCTCCAAAGCGAGTTCCAGGAAAGGCGCAAAGCTACACAGAGAAACCCTGTCTCGAAAAACCAAAAAAAAAAAAAAAAAAAAAAAAAAAAGAATGTTATTTTATAATGCTGGAGTATTGTAGATGAATTTCTAAATGGTCTTATTAAATAAAAAACACAGAACCAGATATGGGGGTTAAAGCCTGAGAGAGATCAGGGAATTAGGGAAAGCCACAACTAACCTTACCACACCAACTCTGCAGCTTCCAAATGTGAGTTACTTCCTGTCTACCCATGCCTATATGCCTTGCTGTTCTGCCATCTGATTTGCTCTCTCTGTCCAGCTACATTACTTCCTCTTCCTGTCCAGCTCTGTCACTTCCTGTCTTTCTATACAGACCTCTAGACCTCCATGGTTAACTAATGTTGGAATTTAAGGCATGTGCTACCACACCTGGCTCTGTTTCCAGTGTGGCCTTGAACTTACAGAGATCCAGACAGATTCCTGACTCCCAAGTGATAGGATTAAAGGCATGTGCTACCATTGCCTGACTTCTTTGTTTACTTTTAATGGCTAGCCTTTTCCTCTGATTTCCAGGCAAGCTTTATTTATTAAAGCACAAGTTAAATATTACCACATTTCAGCACAAACAAAATATCACCAGAGTATAGTATGTAAATAATAAATAATACAAATGAAAATGCACAGAGAGCCAGAATAAAAAGAGTAAATTTTAGCATGATGATTATGTTTCATAAAAAATTTATTTGCCAAATATCTTTAACATAGTGAAGATTGAAAGATCAAGTGAAAATTAAAGGAAAAAAATGCTAGGTAGGAAGTTAAATTTCAAGAAGTGTGGAAAGAGAAGAACCATGGGGAGCTGATTTGTATACATAGATGTATTTGTTTTAGGGTTACTGCTCCTTTATGAAGGTATTGCCTTAATATCAGTTCTCAAAAGTAACTGAATTTAAATTAAACTTGATCATCTAAAACAACACACAATAAAAGTCATTGCAGGCTAAAAAAATTCCAGTAATTAAATACGTTTTAGATTCTACCTTTTGAAGTTGATTGTCCCATGCAGCCTGCTCTGGACTTGGAAAACTAAGTTCACGACACTGTGATTGCTGCTTTATTCTCTTGTTTATCCTCTGATGTGCTCTGAGCACAGCAGTCAGAAACATATTGTTATCTGCTTGCAGGAAGCAACAGTTATACTTCCTTGCTAAATATAACCTGCTTTCTACTCAGGTGGCTGAAGGATCAGTACCATGAATGAGGCTTGATATGTGTATTTCAGTCATAATCATTCCTGTTTCATACTTGCTTTAGGAGTGCAATTTGATTTCCAGCCAAATTGCTTAAGAAATGTGCTAAACAACTATTGTATAACAACAACCCTATTTTTAGGGTGTAAAGCAATAGTCGTTTTCTTACTCACTGGTGTTGTGTAGCAGTTTCCGCTGAGATTAGAACCTTCCATTTTGGAGGGGAAATTTTAAGACAGGGGATGTAAAAGGCAAGTGAAACGAGGATATTTTAGGATAGGATGTTTTACAGGGAAGTAAAACAACGGGATGTTCTAAGGGAAAGTAAGACAGTCCATTCTGCAGAGAAGCTCATTAAGATAGGAAGTAGACAACTAAGAATAGCTTCAGGAAGTCCCTGAAACTGAAGAGATTCACTAGGTCCCTTATTCCCCATGAATATATAAGCATTAAAAATGATGAGATTCAAGACTCTCAGACAAGCCTAGTCTTCCTGAAAGATGCTTGGACTAGCTAGGCCATAAAGAAAGAACACTCTCCAAATTGTTGAGCAGCCTTCAAGTTGTGCAGTGTGCTCTAGATTTACAGCTTTATTGAACTGTCACAAATACTTGGGTAGGCCTTCGGTGATATAGCTATCTTTGAGTCATTTCTGCTCCTATTTTAAGTAACCCCTCACCCATATTCATATAAGTAACTCAATGAAACTTGATTCACCAAATTGGCCTTTTGTGTCATCTGTATTTCAATCTGTCATAAGTTCTTTTTCAGAGGTGAGTACATATTTGTTCATGTCTCTCCCAGAATAGTGTCACATGATACATGGTTCTAGGTTTGACTGGTTAGTTTCCTGGCCAAGGCAATTTTTCTTGACCTGGTCTTAACAGGGGCAGACCATTGTATAATTTAGCATGGCCACATTCACAAGTAGGTTAGAAGAAGCATTTTAATTAAAAGCAACAATAACAACGACAACAACCTAAAGTATACAAAAGTTCTTCACACTGGACTTCATGCTTTCACAACATCACTTCTGAGCGTGCTCCAGGACAAAGCAGATCACAGATAGAATAAAACAGACTCTACTTATTATGTATTTTTAAAAGTTTACTTATATTTATGTCTATGTGTGTGTTTCCATTTTCCTGTCTGTGCACCATCTGAGTGTAGTACTTGTGGAGGTGCAAAAGAGGGCATTAGATACTCTGGAACCGGAGCAATGAGCAGTTGAAAGCTACCTGATATGGGTGCTCTGAACCAAACTCGGGTCATCTGCAAATGCAGAAAGTCCTCTTAACCACTGAGCCATCCATCTCTCTGGTCCCAGACTCTACTTCTTGATAGAAGGAGTTCCCTTTAACTCTCTTTTTTCACAACTACAACTGCTAACTTGGGAGACTTTTTTTTCTCTTGAGATTTTGAGTTACTAAATTGAAAACCTGTATTTTATTTAAACTTCTCCTTCTTATATTTCATAATATCTTAGGAGATGCAACCATAAAAAAAAAAAACAACCCCAACTGGTACTGGTGAGATGGCTTCAGTGGATATAGATACTTGTTGCCATACCAAGTAACCTGAGTTCAATCCCTGGCACACAGGTGGTTGAGGGAGAGAATGGAGTCTGTGACCTGCATATGTATACTTTGGCATGCGTGCGCTCATGCGCGCGTGCGCACACACACACACACACACACACACACACACACACACACACACACACAAATACTATAAATATTTTAAAGAGAAAAAGCCAAGACATTTTCATTTAAAACTGTGGTGATACAATTTTATGAAAATATCTCTTACATTAAGGAAGACTGGAACTTCTGCTGGACCTCAAAGTTGAGTTAATAGTATATTTTGAGATCACTTAAGACATAGCCTGATAATCTGCTGTGTACTCAGCCTGTCTGTTTAACCTGCCTTTAAGAGAACAATGTAATAAGTGATTTTACTTGTTTTGGGATTTTTGTGTAGTCAGCATATATCTTTAATCTTAAATTCTATGCTCATGACTCAGAGAGCAATACATACATGTATGTATGTGTGTTATGGTATTCATTTGTTGAAAACAGCCAACAGGCCAAAGTTGACCTTATATAACAAATATCTGCCATAAATGTTGGAAACAATGTTTAGATATTTCTTGATAATAGTGTTTGCAGTAGTGAGTGCTTTGATTGGTTGGAGTCAGCTGGGTTAAATAACCTGTGAAACCCTGTTAAAGTATTCCAATTCTTTCCCCATGTGATGGTTTCTGTGTTGTTCAAAAAATACAGAGCATAGAAAGCCCTTTGTTGGGGACATACAGAAACACACAGACAATACATAGGTCATAGGGAGATCAGATACCCAGTTCAAATAGACTGTAGACAAGCCAGAGACCACACATAAGAGATGTATGGAAGTCTCAGGGAGAGAACTAGAGAATTCAAGCTTTGGCTTGCTCTTGGTCAAGTTATTTCAAGGAGAAGTGCCGAGTTTTCTTTCCTTACAGTGACACCAACACAGTTAGGTGCCTCTGAGGCTGTCTAATGAATAACATAAGAACTAAAGTGTAATGAGTCTTACTCTGTTCTGCCAGCCAGCTCCCAAATAATGACATGAGGACTGCTTATTAATTATAAAAGCTCAGCCTATAGCTTAGGCTTGTTTCTAACTAGTTCTTATAACTTAAATTAACCTATTTTTATTAATCTACTTTTTGCCTCAAGGCTTTTTACTTCTCTTTCATTCTGTATGTCTGGCTCCTTCTGTGTCTTATTGGTGTCTCCCCTGCACCTTGATTTTATCCTCCTACTTCCTCTGTCTGCCTGGAAGTCCCACCTATACCTCCTGCCTAGCTATTAACCATTCAGCTTTTTATTACACCAATCACAGAAATACACCATCACACAGTGTACAAATATCCAACAACACTACAGTGCCACTGAACAACTGTAATTGGAACCCTAACCCCCAAAGTTTTAGTGAATGACTACAGCCATGTTTCAGCCAGACTTACAGTGATATGATAACAAATTTTGGTTGCCAACTTGACATAGTAGAGAAGAGTTAACCTAACTTGAGGAATTACCTCTAACAGATTGGCCTGTGGGCATATCTGTGTGACAATTTTCATGATTGCTAATTGAGGGAGGCAGACTAGCTCACTGTGGGCTGTGCCATCCATGGATTTTGATGGTAGCTTTGTTTTCTGGAAATATTTACAAGATCAGTTTCTTTGGAACATCTTTGTACAGTTGCATAAAATTTCATCGTGATATACTTTTTGTTTTTGTTGTTTATTTTTAGATTGTAATTTAATTATGATGTTTCTCCCTTCCTTTTCCTCCCCCCAAACCATCCTATATATTCATCCTATATACTCCTATATGAGAGTATATATACTATCTATCTATCTATCTATCTATCTATCTATCATCTATCTTCTATTTATCTGTCATCTATCTATCTATCTATCTATCTATCTATCTATCTATCTGCTGTGGATGATTGATTGATAAATAAAACACTGATTGGCTAGTAGCCAGGCAGGAAGTATAGGCGGGAATAGTAGAGAGGAGAATTGTGGGAAGTGGAAGGCTGAGGCAGAGAGATGCTGCCAGCCACCACCATGAGAAGATATTAAGATACTGGTAAGCCACAAGCCATGTGGCTACTTATAGATGAATAGAAATGGGTTAATTTAAGATTTAAGAACTAGATAACAAGAAGCCTGCTGCAGCCATACAGTTTGTAAACAATATAAGTCTCTGTGTGTTTACTCAGTTGGGTCTGAGCGACTGGGGGACTGGTGGGTGAGAGAGATTTGTCCTGACTGACTGTGGGCCAGGCAGGACTGGAGAAAACTCCAGCTAAAATGGTGCCAGAACGTGGGGCAGGAATTTCCACTTAAAACTCGAGAAAACATAAAATGAAGATTCTAAACCGGAGCTAAAATAGCTTCCTAGTTGTCTCTCTCAAGTTAGCGGCAGCCTGCATGCTTGAGCTACTACGGCGGGTTCCAGGCGTGAGAGCTTGACTGGCAGAATGGTGGGAATGAGGCATCTACAAGGGGCATATTACACTGCGTGGTGGATTTAGCCTTTACTAGTAAAAAAAAAAAAAAAAAAGGTCTCTGGGCTACACACTGCTTCTAAGAGTTGTTAGCTCCCAGAGATGGCGGTAAACGTACCACTGCCATGTTAGAAAACTGAGGTGGGCAGAGCCAGCAGCCACAGCTGCCATTTCAGTCTTACAAATGCTGCAGTTTAAAGCAAGAGGTTCACAATAAGACAGACTCAGATGGAATAGTTTACAATGTGTGTAAAATATACGAAGGCTTGAAAGAGACAAAAAAGGTGATATATACAGTTATATAAAGAAATATATAGTTTTAAAAATAAAGTCTTTAAAGAGACAGTAAAGGTAGTATAAAATATAAGCCACATAAAGATGGATATCATACAGAGAATCTGGATTTGTCTTCTTTGGGATTTTTAACTGCAAAAAAATATTTGATCGTAAAAGCTATTGAGTTAAGTTAGTGTGTACATTTTAAAGATACCTTGACTTCAAAATTTAGATCTAAGGATATGTTGCTTTGGAAAGGAGGCTCTGCTTATGTTTCCACAGAAAGCCAGAGGCTATGGATTTGTTCCAGATTAAGATACATCAGGTTTGTCCAGCCAAGATCCCCTGAAAGATCTCTGATGACACCATTGCCCAGATGATCCAACATCCAGAACGGTTTCAAGGCAACTGGCTCAGACAATACACCCTCACAGACTACTCCATAATCCTAAAATTTTCTCTGTGTCCCCATAAGATACAGTGCCCCCCTCCAGCAGGAAGTAGTATGAGAAGCTACGCCCAAATTCCCAAATATACGAAGCTGGTTTTGGAGATGGAATTGGCTCACTCCTTCTCTAAACCCAAGCATATTACTAAAAAAAAAAGGTTAAAAGATTCTTATGTCCCAAATCAAAAGAGCCCTCTGGTGTGGGACAGAAAAAAACCCAATATTTTTATTTAAAACAGGTTGATTATAAATACAATCTCTTTCTAAAGAAAAAAGGGGATAGTTTAGATATGATAAGATAAAAGGATATATTAATGAACCTACTTTTAAAGAGCAACAACTTGTTTAAAATGTTTTACATTGCTATGGATTTTAGTTTATTGATACAAGTTTAATTTTTGTTATACTGTATGTGTATTTTACTCTTGTTTAAGGTATTATGTTTATACAACTCATTTAAATTGTAATGAAACAATTAGTCTTCTATGACAGTCAAACTTACAGTCATGTTAAGTTTTCTAGGTATACATAAATATATTTCAGATAGACAGGTAATCTTCAAATATTTCAAAGACCTACAAAATATGACATTTAAAATGTTTTAAAAATTTAGACTTTCTGGACAGTGAGACAGAATCCTGGCAGCACCGGATTTACTTCAGAGAAAAAGATAGGCATCAAAGACACTCTATATAGAGTTTATCTTCACTTGGCAAAAATAGCCATTTGGGCAAGAAACTGTTCTTGCCTGGACTGCTTGATCGATTGGACATGCAGGATCCATGGGAAGGTGACCACACATTTGTATATAATATATATTACTAAGTACAAACTATATGTATCTTTCCAGGGCTGATCATTTGGCACTGAACCATGAGTTGATTAACAATGAAGTTTGAGTTACATTTTTATCTAAAATACACAATTATTTGATTTTTTTGCACAATTTTAGAATTACACTTATTATTGGAGAATAACCTATTGTATAACTGGTGATCTTTATGCTTTTATGTTGTCAAAGACTGATAAAATTCTCCAGTATCAGGCATAGCTTCCCTCAAGGCTCATGAAACAAATTACCTTATAAGAGAAATGTTGCTTATGCTTTAGTATGCTGCTGTGGTACATTGTATATAGTGTTAAAAGGTTATGCAACATAACAGCATTTCTCCATTTCCTAGAATCTCTTGTTGCTAGCTCTGTCAGCTTGTGGGTTATCTTAGAGGAAATTGCTTGTATCTCCATTTTGTTTCTATGTCAATGAAGGAGGGATCGGCAGAAGTGATTTTGGCAGCCCGCAAGCTTGAGGGCTCCAGAGTGTGAGAATGTTTCTCAAACTCTGAACAAACGTGTTAATTTTCTGTTTTTTTTTTTTGTATTTGTTATTCATGTCTTATCTCCAAGCCTCTGTCAAGGCAGCATCTAGATTATGACAATCCTATCCTGTGCAGATGTCCAAGTATTTCTTTGAAAGACACTTTGTTTGTGACTTAATTACAAAGAAAAAGTATGTTTTCTCTCAACATGAATCAAATAAGCTAAATATTTCCAGATATATGCAACATTTAATTTTTTTTTTTTTTTTGGTTTTTCGAGACAGGGTTTCTCTGTGTAGCTTTGCGCCTTTCCTGGAACTCACTTGGTAGTCCAGGCTGGCCTCGAACTCACAGAGATCCGCCTGGCTCTGCCTCCCGAGTGCTGGGATTAAAGGCGTGCGCCACCACCGCCCGGCGCAACATTTAATTTTGCTCCAGTTAAAGACAACCATTATGATTTATGATTCTTGATGGGATGGATTAGGGATACATAGTTGGACTTGAGAGCAAGATGAAGGGGATAAAAACAAAACTAAGTGTTTCAAATTTGGAGAAAATGAACAAGAAATAGATATCTTATTCCAGAAGCCAAATTTTCTGTGGTTGATAAGGTGGGGTCCCTGAAGGGAAAAGACTGAGCAGGACAACTTTGAGAACCTACATGGTCCTTGTGGATGATCAGATCCATATGAAGTCTCATCTCCTTAGAATTAACTTGATCATGTGTCCTATTGATAGGACCCCAATTCATGTGTTTTCTAAGCTGACAGCACTAGCTTGGGTGTTCGGCTCTTCATTACAAGTCTGCTCAGTTTCATACCATGCTGTGATCTTTTGCTTCACTCTGTCTCTTGTTCCAGTCTCTGCTGACTTAGACACTTTTGTCTATCTGGAGGCAGATGAATAAATTCTGGTCAAGGTGATGTCACCAAGGGGCTCTTTCTTAAGGGTTTCGTTCTGTGATTTTAAAATCAAACTCGTTGCCTAAAGCCAATAATCACAAAACCATTATCAGAAAAACAATTGTGACTCATAGAGCACAATTATATTCTTGTTCATTTTTAGTGAGTAATAATACCATTATTAGCTGATGCCACATACAAAAAATTAAATGATGTTGGAACAAGCTCTAGAATGTGGACATATTTTACCACAATTTGTGGAAAGGAAGTGTATATGTCTGTACCTCTATGTTTAGACAGTAGTTTTGAAATAACACACAGTATGGTAGCTGACTGTGGGGTGGTGTTGATAGTTTTGAATTGAATTAACCTTAAAATTTCCAACAAATTCTTTCATAATATTTGACTTTTAACTGTATCCATATATTTGTTTTAAGTTGGGAGTCTCTCTCTCATTTTCTCTCTTTCTCTCTCTCTTTCCTTTCTCTCTCTCTCTCTCTCTCTCTCTCTCTCTCTCTCTCTCTCTCTGTTTCACTTTGGAAATCATTCAAATCAATCTCCCTTTATTTTACTTGAATAATTTGATCATTTTCAGCTCTAACTCTTCCCCTGCTCTTGGCGGTTGCAGTTATCACAAAGCTCTCATCAAAATATGCTTTAAAATTAAGAGTTAATGGTGAATTTTCCTACTTGGCAAAGCACTGTGCCTAAAAAAGAAAATACAAAGTTCTTAGATATTAAAACCATGTCCATACGTCTTTGTGTGGCTACAACACAGGGAATGAGCTCAAGGAAAAGTGTTAAGAAGCCTAAGACATTTCAGAAAGAATTGGCTTGCCAGGTAGAGACACAGACACACATACAGACACACAGATACACAAACACACATACTGACTCACAGACACCCTCAAAGACACAAATCTATCCTTCAATACAGCCAGTTTCTTACTTTCTAAAACAATCTGTGATCTCGGGATTGAGTATCAGCATATGCTAGACACTATGTAGCCCCTAGAAGGGGTTCTCAAGTGTACCTTGAAGCCTGAGTCAAAGACCTTGGAGAGCACAGCATCCAAAACTCTGAGAGGGATGAACCAGGAGTTTCTAGCTGGCTAAGCAAGTACTCTATGGCTAGGACTGAGGGCTTTTCTCCTCCTTTCCAACAGTGGGCAGATTACTGAGGTTTCCAAAAGATGCTCTTTTCTGCACCAGAAGTTTTTAGGTGTCCATTTGTTTCATCATTCAGGATATCCTCTTTGCAATCACCATAGACAAGTGCTGAGCATGGGAAATAGGACTCTTGACTCACAGCTGCCAGACTACTTCAAGTGGACCTAATGTCCTTATTCCTGAGATGGATGCTGAAACTCTAGATGGTATTGCAGCTGGTTCTATGAGGGAGAGAGACATGTATAATATTTTTATAAGGATGGGGTCATTGGTGTTTGGTTGTATAAAAGGAAGACAGTAGTTGCTTGCTGTGTTCCTTGCTTCTGCTTAATCATCAGCTAACACTGGGGATGTGCAATACTCATGAAGAAGAGGTGGCCAAATAAATTTAAGTATAGTTTGGAAAATTCTTACCACAAAATGCATGGACAATGAGCATGATGGTTTACCCCACTGGGTCAACATAGAACTTTTGTGAGTGGAAACAGCACACTTGAAGAACATAAGACCCAGGCCCAAGTCCATGAAGGCTTAAGTTTCTCATTCCCAGATGTTTTCCACAAGGATAAGCTCTTAACTAGTGGAATTTTGCTTTCTCTCATTACCAGTAAGATGCAATTACCAACAACTACATCTTTACCATCTTTATTTTCATAGTTTTCTTATTTGTAACTTTTATTGGCTTTTGAAATTTTTTGCATATAAAAGATAATGCTTTTGTGTTAGGTATATTGGAAGTTTTTATGGTGTTTTTCTCTTAAATTTTTTATGACTTCAGATATCCAATAATAACAGGTTTTGGTAGTCATATATACGCGTTTATAACCTGTTTAGGTTCACAGTTACAAGATTATTTCCCATGTACAGACTGTAAAACTGTTTATCCAACTTGTTAGTCAGTAGAGAGTCAGGATATTATTCTTTGTCAGGTTTCTCAACCTTCCTAATGTTGTGACCCTTTAATACAGTTCCTCATGTTGTGGTGACCCCCAACCATAACATTATTTTTGTTGCTACTTCATAACTGTAATTTTGCTACTATTAGGAATTGTAATGTAAATACCTGTGTTTTCCTACGGTCTTAGGAGACCCCTGTCATAGGGTCATTTGACCCCCCAAAGAGTTGCGACCCACAAGTTGAGAACCACTGGCCTGGATTGATGCTACAGTAACAAACTGACCTGAGCATCTCAATAAATTAGCAAAGGAAGAGTTTATATTATTTTCAGACAAGGTCTGATGTAGGTCAGGTACTTCTTCTGAATTTTGTATGTGAGCCATCTGGAATAGGAGCCTTCCAGATCACTGTAAGAAGTGTGAGATAAAAAGAGGAAGCTCATTAATTCTTACTTACATAGAAAGGGCATAAGCTATTTTCTGTGTCCATTTAGTTAGCCAGAGATAGTCATGTAACCCTACTTTCTTGGTTTGGAGATTCTGCAATATAGTGAAACACGGATGTATTTGATATGTGCACACTCAGTATGTGATCCTTTTCCTTTCTATCATCTAATTCTTTAACCCATGAATAATGTACAAGATATATAGTGGGAGCCTGTTTGTTTGAATGGAGGCAGTGAGTACTTAATCTAAACCCACTGTCAAGTTATCTTTCTTTCACTATTTGCTTTAAATAAAGAAGTAATTGCTCCTCAAAAAGACCCAACTTTGCAGGATTGCATGATAAACATAGACAACTGTCCACTTAGTACGATAAATTATTCTATCTTAGGAAATTTCTTTCATCTTTTACCCTCATTATCACCCACCATGATGATAAGGCACAATCATCCAGCTCACAGAGATGGGCCATGAGAAATTTTTCTATAAAGCAGCCTGTGCATACCTTCTATCCCTTTCTGTTATTTGGGAAAGAGGGCAAGTGTTAGTACTGGTCACCCTGACTCCTGTGTGTGTGAGAGAGAGAGCTCGCCTCTGCAGAGTTCAGTAGCCATCTACCTCCCATTGATGGCACTGTCTATGATTAGGGAAACTGTAAATCTTCTGGTGTTAGACAAGTGAGAACCAGCCATGGCACCATCATCTGTCTTTGTGAATTATGGCTTGGGATATATATAAAGGAAATTTGGCAGCAGGTCCTTGGTTTGCTCTGTTTACAGTCTAATGTCAGAGACCTCAATAAATTTTGGTAGACCACTTTCCATTTAAAATATATCTGGAAAAATCCATGGGCCCACACATGGGAGATTGATTCCATTTGTTAGTTTGTTTTTGGGGATAGAGAAGAAACCTTTAAGGGCAGCTGACATAAAGGTCTACAGTGGAAGGTCAATTCAGTGTTAATCTTTCTTTACATACGTGTACATCCTTTTATATAAGCTCTACATCAAACTACACTAAACCAATACATAATGTCGATGATCCAAAGCCTCTATTTCTGGACATGGCTGTATTCCAATGAAACTTCCTTTAAATTGTAATGATAAATTGTACAAATCAATGCAGTTTAATGTGACATTTACATGCATGAATATAGTCCGAGTGTGTGCATATATATCATATGTATTATACATTATATATGTCAGGTATATATATTTCACCAACACTTACAGCTTTGAAGTTCCTTTTTCCTTCCCCCAGTGCCTTACCCCTTTCTGCCTTCCTTTTCCCTTTGCTCCTTACCTTTCTTCATTCCTTCATTCCTCCTTCCTTTCCTTTCTTCCTTTGACAACAATCATACTATATTTGTTTTTCTAAATCTGGCTTCTTTCTTTTAATGTAATGACCTTTAGTCCCATTGATTTCCCTGATTTATGATTGAATAATACTCCATCATGTATATAAATACAATATTTTCTCTATATATTCGTTTGTTGATGGGCATCTAGGCTGATTTCATAACTTAGGTATTATGGATGGTGCCACAACAAATGTGGACATGTAGGTATATCTTTATATGTTCACTTCATTTCCTCCAGACATATACCCAAGGGTGGGAGAGCTGCAACATGTGGTATTTCTATTTTTATCTATTTGAGGAAACCCCACACTGTTCTTGATACTGGGTATACTGACTGATATTGCCAAAGTGTTTAAATAACTTTTTTTGTCTTTACATCCTTGCCAGCATCTATTAATATGTGTATTTGGTAACATTCAAATGGGATGAGAGGAACTCTCATCATGTATTTATTTGCCTTTCCTCTGGGGCAAATGTCATTGAGCTTCCTTCATATGTTTATTGGCTATTTGCATTGAAGAGATATCTGTTCAGATCATTTACTCACTGTTTATTTGGGTTTCTTGTTCTTTTGTTAGGATTTGATGAATAATTTATATATTTTGGGTATTAATCCTCTGTCAGAGGAACCTTGGACAAAGAGTTTTGTTCATTCTGTAGTCTGTAGGGTGTCTCTTCACCCTGTTGATTTTTCTCCTGGGGGATTATATATATGTATTATTTCTCCTAGGAGATAACACACACACACATGCACACACACACACACACACACACACACACACACACACACACACACACATATATATATATCTCCAATTAGTCAATTCTTGTTATTGTTTCCTGTACTTTTTGTAGTCCTATTCCTAAATCATTTCCTGTAATAATATTTTGTCTTTCACCCTGTTTCACAGTTCCAGGATTTTCATTAATGTCTTTGATCCATTTTGAGTTGATTTTTTTTCAGATGGAGAAATAAGAATTCAGTTTCAATGTCGTACATGTGGACATCTGTTTTCTCACTCCAGTGTACTGAAAAGGTGGTCCTTTATATATATATAGTTTGGCTTGGGATGTGTTATTTTATTTCTGGGCTCTCTATTCTGTTCAACTGATCTATGTGTCTGTTGCCATGCCAACAACATGCTGTGTATTAATGCATGCAGTTACAGAAGAAAGCTACTGGAAAGGAATTGGGGCTTTTTAAATAAACCCATTGCCAACCCTCAGAATGTTAGGAAGGAAGCCAAAAGAGATAGCTTGTTTTTCCTCTTGCTTTCACATTTGTTCTTTATCTTTCCTTTTGGAAACTCAAATAGAAACTAGAGGACAAGGAATCTCACTGGTGTTGATCAGAGTTCAGACTTCTGGGCACACAGTAGTGTCAAAATAGATGATGTGTCCTTTGGGACAAGTATCTAACATGTGGATTAAACTCTTAATATTAGTTCTCAAAAGAGGTATGACTAGAAGACAGAATGGGGAACAATTTGCTTCTTACTTTAATATTTCTTTTTTTGCTTCCATATGGGGTTGGGGAAGTGGTGTGCTGTGAAATGTTGTGGGGTGCAGAACAGGAAGCAATGCTTGCTGACCAAGGATGTCATGTGATCTTTGCTCTCTTGCTCCAACCCCTTTAAACACTGTCCAGTTATTGTCTTGGGCTTTTCAGTTCATGCTTGGGTGTGTAAATTTCTCTCTCCAGCTCCATCCCAGCCCCTCTCCCCTTAAGGGAGGGAACTAAAGGCATATATATGGGAGACATATCCTTTGACTCTCACAAATTAGCATCTAGAGTTCAACACTTGTAGTTTCCTCTTCTAGTACATGCAGATCCTGATTTACCACACCAGGAGACAGATCTAGGAAGAAATAGGCACTTCAGCTACCATTGTTAAGTGTTTGGTTCTCTCATGGTGCAAAGTCAAGTCATATGACCATGAGCATGGATGTTTTTCCAGTCCTATTTTCCAGTTGCTTATTTTATATTGGGGCAGTTTTGAGTTGGAAACTTTAGAGAAGGCAATTATAATCATTAAAATCCTTTATTGATTGCTTTCCGTATATTTGATATTTTGTTAAGCTCTGTTGGTATTATTTTTTAATTTCCTAAAATAATATCATGAATCATTGTATTGAGCTATAATCAATTATTTTTTCTCTTTTAAATGGACATTGAGATGACATTTGTAACTTGTAATCGATGGAAACCAGTCAATAGGATTTTCTGATAGAGTGACATTTATATTATACTCAAGATAATATGAAATGAAAATATAATATTTCTCATGACCATTTTTATTTCTTCTGCTTGTGAGGTAATTTTCTTTTGTCTGGAAAATCTGACCAGTGAAAATGTCACCATTAAGTGGTGAGAGGCTGTCAGAGTTTTATCGATAGCCACACCTCCTAAGATTAAGCTGATTATTACCTGAGGTGAGGAATGAAGTGTATATTCTACTTGATCAGGAGCATTCGGACTCCACTTTACAGGTTCTGCTGGACTGATGGGCTTAATCTTTTTCCTAATCCCATGCTTAGAAACATTACAGTAATACTCATGTCTAGGAGTACTTAGATGACTGAAATCTGCAATAATTATGTGATGTTTTAAATTAAAAGTTAATTTTTAATTTGTGACATATGTATTTGATGTTTTCCAACATATTAATGATTAAAGGTGTCCACAAGCAAATGAGTTCAGAGATAATAGTTACCAAAGTGACAGCAAAAGTAGGTGGCTTGAGCATAATTTTAGAAATGTTTATGAGATAAAAAGCAACAGCATATGATGAAATATGTCTCCTTAACTTTTGAAAGAGTTATAGGTAAGGTTTAGAAAGATTATTTACCTGTAATCAGATGAATAAACAGGGTAAGAACTGAAATCTTTATCTACCTAGTTTCAAACAGGGATTTTTTTCACTATATACCTTTTGATTAATGTAAGGCTCATGTTATCTATGTATTTGGGTCAATTTTAGCAACAAAATGTTTGAAGTGGATAGTTATTAGATTAAGAGACAATATGTAAGTGTTCAGGGTTTTTTTTTTCCTGCAAACTGCAGGTTAAGTGTTATAAATCTAAATCTATTGATCTGTATGTTCTTAATGTCTATATAACTTAGAAATTTAATTCTATGCCCTGAAATAAATAAGACTGATCAAGAAACATTTGGATTTCTTCTGAGTAGTGGGTCACATTGATAGGTCAAAATATACAAATAAATGTACTAATAATTCTGGAGGGTTCATGGATCCTACCTTATTATTGGCCTTTAAAACAACAAACAATATGATAGCATGATTTCAAATAATAAGAATAGTATGGATAAGATTAAATGGTT
Source organism: Peromyscus californicus insignis (assembly GCF_007827085.1). Taxonomy (NCBI): domain Eukaryota; kingdom Metazoa; phylum Chordata; class Mammalia; order Rodentia; family Cricetidae; genus Peromyscus; species Peromyscus californicus. Next base: position 43,205,825 of record NW_026294491.1, on the reverse strand, counting down.
TTAATTTAAATAATTTTGTTTTTGAGCCATCAAACTAAAATATATCTCATTTTAAAGGTAATGTGACTAAAAAAGAGGGGAAAACAACAAAAAGAAAACTAAATGATGTGGATGATATATTGGAATTCTGATTAGTGCAACTTAGTGAAAGAAAACAAGATAATAAGCAATAGAATTTATTCCTAAAATAGATAATAGCTGAACATTAACTGTTATGACAGATAAGTTCTTTGTGGAGAAGCAGGCAGGAGAAGCTAGGGAATGGTGCCTAGCTATACTGTGTGGCTTTGGTTGAAGTCAGTGGAAACCTCTGGAGAAAGGTTCCTCATAAGACACAGAGTTTGGACTAATGTAGGCTATGTAGGTAGGGGTGAAGAACCTTGTCTGTTTTAGTTACCTTTTTGTTGCTATGACAAACATACTATCCCCATAGGAAATTTAAGAGAAAAAGAGTTTATTTTAGCTTATAATTACAGAGGCAATAGCAGGCCATCATGGAGGATAAAGCATGGTGGCAAGAGCAGGCCAGCCCCTGACATTGCATCGGTAGTTGAGAAGTGGAAACAAATGAATTAATACATTCAGGGTTGCACTCAGATCATTTTATCTACTCTTGTACAGTTCAGGTTCCCAAGCCTAGGGAATGCTGCAACCCACAGTGTTCAGGCCTCCCTCATCAATTAATGGAACATGATTATAACTATAGACATGCCTGCATGTTAACCCAATCTAGACAATCCCTCATTGGGATTTTCTTTTCCAGGTGATTCTAGATTGCATCAAGTAGGCAATTAAAATAATCATCACACCTCTACCACCTCATAAACACAACACACAAACACATCACTTTTAGTCAAAATCTTTTGCTCGTTGCCCCTAAAGTATCATGTAAAACACAGTCCAACTTTAAATGACCTCAGTTTTTAAAATTTCCAGCACTTTAAAAGCCCTTGTCTCTTAGCTGTGAGCATCTACAAAATAAACAAGTTATACTTCCAACATATGATGCACTTAATAAGGAACAAGCAGATCAAACCAAATTCAGAATCTAGAAGGGCAAATCAAATAAGAAATCCTGTAGGACCATGTTCAGCATCGAGGGTTGGTAATATACTCCTCTGGACTCTAAAAGCAGTTCCATTTCTCCAGCTCTACCACTCACAGCACATGCAGCTTCTCTCTTAGGTGTAGACCAGCTTCACTCCACACATGCTGCTCTCCTCAGTAGTTTTCCTATGGTCCTGACAGTCATATCTCTTGGGGTATTCAATGCAACTGAGGCTTTCCCTTCATAGCTTCACATAGTGGCCTTTCAGGGCCTCTTTATAGAAACTCCAGCTCTGGCCTCGACTGCTGTCTATGACCACTCCCTCAATCTTGCATTACTCATGTCTTCAAAACCAGTACCATGTTGATGATCCCTACAGCACTGTTACATTCTATCACCATCTTGAGATATAGTCTGGTCCCCTCTTTAGCCACCTACAATGTAGCAGCTTCTGTGTGCTGATGCTGGGAAAACACTTGGCTAGGTAGTTGCTTTTGAAGCAGGGAACTCCTTCAGCTTGGACTTTCTTCCTTTAAATGAAATTATGCTGGGAAAACACTTGGCTAGGTAGTTGCTTTTGAAGCAGGCAACTCCTTCAGCTTGGACTTTCTTCCTTTAAATGAAATTAATGACCACAAGGTAAAACCTGTAAGAGGTGGAGTTTTGCTCCAGGGAGTCCTTTGCTTTTGTCTCAGTGCATCACAGGGGACTTCTCTACCATGGAGATAATTTCTTTATCAATTAGAACTGCTTTTGCAGAACCAGCAGGAATACTCTCCTAGCTTGAAAATTCCTTTGCCAAAAATATCAGCTCATTTTCTTTAAAGTCAACTCTGATAAGAATCTCAGGACATGGGCATGTTGAAGCCGGATACTTGGCCAAGATATTACATATTGCTTTTAGTATAGTCACAACAGAGGCCTTGATCCCCCTCTGAAATCTCATCAGTCAGGGCCTCCACTGACCACCATTCTTTCTGTATTTCAACTTCCCACTAGAATGACCTCTTAAGCTCCTTTTCCACCATTAGTGGCTTTTCTAGCCCAAATACTGAACTCTATATTCCAGCCAATTCTTAGAATCAAATGAAGACAGAAACTAAACATACAAAGCAATCCTAAGACAGAAATTTAGAGGAAAAATACCTAAATTCAAAAGTCAGAAAGGATGTCTTTTCTTGACTTACAAGTAAAATGATGCGCTACATGACATGTTGGAATAATTTATGGATTAAAGTTTATGAAACAAACTCTGTTATCTACTTCTCCAGTCTCTCAATAGGCTTGAAAAATCCACAAACAAGCCTCTTCTACCATTGGACCCACAGACTCACTTGTTGAAACGGGTCTGGTGCTGCAACTGCAACCAATACAATTGTCACCATAGTTGTGCTTCTTTTGAGGCCAACTGGGATAAATGTTGGTACCAGGAAATTGATGACAGCTATACCTGTCTGATATTCTTTGGGCACAGCACAGGCACTAGCCACCCCCAACTTTTTGGGAACTTAGCAAATGTGGCTGAAAAAAGTTTGCCTCATACCTGTGCAGCCCACAGAACTATGTTAAGAAAACTCATCTCCCAGTCCCTCAACTTGAAGTCTTGCCTGGTCACAGGAATGGCCAGTTCAGGCTACTTATCTGCCATTGCTAGGAGTCTTAGCTGGGGTCATCCTTGTAGATTCCTGTTTTGTTTTGTTGATACCCATGGGAGACCTGTTCTTTTCTGAACAGAAATGGAGAAACAGAGGAGGACTGGATCAGGGGTGGGGACAAAGGGAGTGGGGTGAAAGACTTGGAGGAGAGGAGGGAGGGGAAACTGTGACTGAGATGTAAAATAAATAAATAAACTGATTGATTAAATAAAGAAAGAAAACCCATCTCAAAGGAGATCCTGAAGCCCTCAAGAACAGGGAAGCCCATAAAAGAACAGGACAGGTAAAAATCAACATGAGATACATCCAGACCAGGACCAGGGAGATAAAGTAGTGGGTCCATCAAAGTCTCGAACAATATGCAGGTCAATGAAATAATTTTCTTATATATCCACCGGGTTTCCTTCCTTAATGCAGCTATCCTCAGTCAGCGATTTCATGATCCTGTCTTTCTATGAAGCTCTTCTCTCTCCCCTACAGATACTTCTTATGCATATATTACATATAGTCGTTACAGATATTTCTTATATATATATTACATAGTATAGTTGTTACAGATATTTCTTATGTATATATTACATAGTATAGTCATTACAGATATTTCTTACATATATATTACATAGTATAGTTGTTATAGATATTTGTTATGTATATATTATGTAATATAGTCATTGTAACATATCAACACTCTTTCCAACTGTTGTATCTTTTACTATTTTACTGTCTTTTCATTTTCCCCACGTTGCTTCTTTTATCTTCGCAATGCCCAGTACTCTTACTATTACATTTCCCATAGCACAGAGGCTGATATTGTTTAATAATATCTGGGTACTATTTTTATCCCCTCTTTTTAGTCTGCCACTAACCCAAACCTCATATATTTGCCCATTTCTCCCCTTGTCCTTATTGTTCTCAGTCCTATCTATGTCCTTCTCTACTTCCCATCTGAGAACCTAATACTTACTGTTCATCTCACTGTGATTGCTTACCTCTTCTTTCCCTTTTTCTTTCCATTCATACTGAGATATTGGTAGACACAGTGCTACCAGGGTCCCTTTACTCCCTAAATGATCGGCACTTAAGTGTCTGTTTTGTAGTCACCTGCAACTCTATTATCATAGGATGGTTCCTACCAGATAGTGACTGTGGTTGCAGTCTATCCTCAACTCAAGTGTGTATGTGTGTGTGTGTGTGTGTGTGTGTGTGTGTGTGGCATTTGGAAGGTGGAGCCTGATGCCTGAAATCCTAGTCTAGCAGATGGAACCATCACTACAACTGTGCTATAACTCAGTCTCTCCTGAACACTACAGAAATGTCTGATCAAAGAAGAGAAGAAAGCACACTGAATTAAAACAACAATGACAACAAAATCTTAATCAACAGTCTCATCACAAACAGGCAGTTCCCATTGTAAAAGCAGAAGTTACATGAAAAACCAAGACAACTTGTTTCTTCCTTAAATTACCAATTCTATAGTAATGTCCCAATCAAAATGTCTTGCATAAAATTCTAGACACAGAATTAGAAAGTGATTATAACATGGTAAAACAGCTAAAAAAGGATTTGTTCATTTTCCCAAGAAATCACACAAGCCACCCATGGTAGTTTGATTGTAATTGGCCCCCATAAGTTCATAGGGAGTGGCAGTATTAGGAGATATGGCTTTGTTGTAGTAGGCATGGATTGTTGGAAGAAGTGTATCACTGTGGAGCTGGGCTTTGAGATCTCATATATGCTCAAGCTATTCCCTGTGTTTCAGATTTCACTTCCTGTTGCCTGCAGGATCAAAATGCAGCTCCTTCTCCACTCTAAACTTCTTTTCCAGCACCAAGTCTGCCTGCATGCCACCAGTGTCCCACTATGATGACAATGGACTAAACCTCTGAAACTGTAAGCCAGCCCCATTAAATGTTTTCCTGTACAAGAGTTACCATGGTCATGGAGTCCTTTCACAGCAATAGGAAAACCCTAACTAAGACAGAAGTTGGTACCAGGAACTAGAGTATTGCTGTGATAGGCCTGACCATGATTTAGTTTGGAAGAATTTGGACTTTGTTACTTTGGGTTAGGGAAGCAGTAGAATGCTGTAAGCTCTACTTAATGGGCCATGCTAGTAGGAGCATGGAATATTTGAACTGTGGGGGCCCAGCTGAAGAGTTTTCAGAGTAGAAGAATTTTAGTATGTGGCCTAATGACTTATCTTATGATATTTTGGTGAAGAATGAGGCTGCTTTTTGCTCTTGTCCAAAGAGTTTGCTTAAGGTTAAAGTGAAACATTCTGGATTAATTCTGTTGGCAGAGGAAATCTCAAAATAACCTAGTATAGACTCTGTTGTGTGGTTATTAGTGTTAACTCTAATGAAGATAGATAATGAAAAGGTGCAAGCTGGGAAAGGAAAAATAAAAAAAAATGTACATTTGAGGGGAAAGGGAGCACCAGAAAGTGGAACGGAGCTATGTTCTATGTTCAAGGTGATAAACAGATTAAGAAATAGAATAAAGGTAGTGGTGACCTCAGGGAAAGATCCCACCCAACTAAGTTTTCAACTTTTGAAAGGAATTAAAGAAAAGCTTAGAGCCAGGTGTGGTGGTACATGACTTTAATCCTAGTACTTGGAAGGCAAAGGTTGGTGGATCTCTTGAGACCAGTCAGATCTACAGAACAAGTTCAATGACAGCCAACTTAGTCAGTGAAGGAAACCTTGGAAAAACGAAAGCTCGTGGAGATGCAATTGAACCAGGTAGCATTGTTCCAGCCCCAGCAAGCATCATAACTTGGCAGCTTCGGCCACATGCTCCTGACTTTGGAGTCAAGGAGTGACTAAGGAAAGCCACAGAGGCCAGGCATGTGTCAGGGGTGTCCCTGAATGGAGGCCTACAGAAGCCATTGCATGAAGCTGTGAAGTTGAAGGTCAGATTGCTTTGGAGACCCCAAGATGTTAGAGATGGCAGAGTGATGGGATACCTGCCTGCCGAGGTAGCCTTATAAGAGGGAGTGGAACCAGTCCAAGAGAAAGAAATATGTTTCAGTCAACAAAGCTGAAAGAAGTTGGAGATCTGAAGAGCATTTTGATATCAGACATGGAGATGCATTGTTTGGAGTTTGTCCAGCTGTTTTTCGATCTTTCTTTGGTTCAGTATTTCCTCACTATGCTCCCTCCCCTATGTTTTAGAATGGTGATGTATATCCTGTGCCATTATATGTTGCAAGTATGTGATCTGTTTTTTTGATTTTGATTTTTATAGGGAATTATAGTTAAGAGATTGCATGACTCTCAGAAGAGACTTTGAACTTTGGATTTTTAAAAATTGTTGAGACTGTGATAGAATATGGGGAATTTTGAGGTTGGACTAAATGCATTTTGCATTATGGTATTGTTGCAAACTTATGGGGGCCATGGAGTGAAATGTGATGATTTGAATGTAATTGTCCTCTTTAGGCTCATAGGGAGTGGCACTATTAGGAGGTGCGGCTTTATTGGCTTATGTATGGCCTTGTTAGAGCAAGTGTGTCACCATGGATATGGGCTTTGAAGTCTCATGTATCTTTAATTCATGCTCAGTGTTTCAGACTTCACTTCCTGTTGCCTGAAGGATCAAGATGCAGCTCCTTCTCCAATCTCAGATCCTTCTTCAGCACCATGTCTGCTTACATGCCACCATGTCCTCCCATAATGATAATGGAGTAAACCTCTGAAACTGTAAGTCACCCAATTAAATGTTTTTCTTTATAAGAGTTGCCATGATCATGGTGTCTCTTCATAGCAGCAGAAATCCTAACAAAGATACTACCTGAATGAAATAAGGAAGTCAACTTATGGTAAGAAAATATAAATTAATAAGGAGACAGAAATGTTGAATAAAACAAAAATGAAAAAGATGATGGAAATTAAAGATACAATAGCTCAACGAAAAATTCAATGGAGGGCTTTTCCAATAAAATGGATCATGTGGAAGACAGAATATAAGGGCATGAAGGCTAAATAGAGGGGCTAGAACATTCAGTCAAGGTCAAATATAAATTTTTAAAATATATAAACAGGACATGAAAAAATTTGAGACTCCATTAGAAGACAAATACAGGAATTATAGGAAAAAAGCTCATATAAAATGCATGGCAAATGTTTTAAACAAATGCATAGAAGAAAGTTTAACAAATCTAGGGAAAGAGAAGCCAATTCTGATGTGAGAGGCACACAAAACTCCAAATAATATCAGCAAAGAAACTCTCTATGTCATATTATACATTTAATGTTCAGAATAAAGAAAATGTATTGAAAGCTGCCAAAAAGAAGGGTCAAGTCCCATATAAAGACAGGCCCATCAGAATAACTGGTTAACATTTCAGCCCAAACTATAAAAGCAAGAAAGGATGAAAATAATGTCTTTCAAATTTGTAAGATCACAATGGCCAACTCAGTTTAACATACCCAGCAAAACTATCCACCATCATTGAAAATAAAAACTTTCCATCATAAAAGCAGGCCAAAGATATTTATAACCACCAAGTGAGGCCTGCAGAGATTATTGAAGGAATATTTCGGTCTAAAGAGAAAGACAAGCATGTACAACAGACTAAAGAAAATCAAACTAAATGATACTAAGATACTTAATAAACAGAAGAGGACTAAGAAAGTCCCAAACACTATGAAAAAAAAATAAACACTGTTTAATAATAACTCTGAACATCAGTGATTTCAATTAATTTATCAAAAGGTACAGACTAACAGATTGAATTAGAAAATAGAATACTTTTTGATGTCTCCAAGAAACATATCCTATCACCAAAGATAAATACTATTTTATGGTGAAAGTATGGATATAGCGGTTCCAAGCAAATGGAAGCTAGAAACAAATAATTGTTGCTATTCAAACATATGAAAAACAGACTTCAAACCAAGTCTTGTCATAAGTGGTAAGTAGGATTACTTCATTTTAATTAAAGGAATACTCAATCAAGAGGAAATTACTATTCTAAATATATTCCCCCCATTCATTATCCAATTTTATAAAGCAAACAGTACTAGATTAAAAGTCACAAGTTAACCCCCAAACAGTAACATTGTGTGGCTTCCATACTATTGTTCCCTTTAGAGAGATTAATTACATAAAAAAACCAAAGAAACACTTAAAGATTACACCATAATGTCAAATGGACCTAACAAATATCTACAGAAAATTTCACCCAAACACTAAAGAATACACATACTTTGCAACAAACCATTGAACTTTTTCTAAAGTACATCACATATTAGAACACAAAGTAAGTCTCCAGAAGTAGGGGAAAACTGAAACAGTATCCTATAGTATTTCTGACCACAATGAGATAAAACTAGAAATCAATAGCAAGAAAAAATATAGAAAATATACAAACACTCTAACAATACCCTATTGAATGATGAGTGGATCATTGAATAAATCAAGAAGGAAATTTAAAAATTCCTATAATTCTATGAAAATGAAAACAGAATATTCACAAATCCATGGGATGTAATATGGCAATCCTAAGAGAGCATTTTATAACTGTACACATATACATAAAAAATTTAGAGCTATTTCAAATTAACAACTTGGAGATAAACATGAAGGAATTTGAAAATTAAAAATGAACCTATTCCAAAAGTGGTAGATGAAGAGAAGTAATGTCAATTAGGGCAGAAATTAATGAAATACAAATGAAAAAACAAACAAAATAACCCTGAAGAACCAATGAAACAAAGTTGACTCTTGGAAAAGATTAAAAAAGTGACACTTAGCCAATTGACCAATGGAAAGAGAGAAGAAACAAGTTAATGAAATTAGAGATGAAAATGGAAACCCTCCAACAAACCCTGAGGAAATTAGAAAATCATAGGATGTACTTTACAAATTGTATTCCACTAAACTGGAAAAATCTAAAAGAAATGGATGCTTTTCTAGATGTGTTTATCTTACCAAAATTAAAAACAGATGAAGTAAATAATTTAAACAGACCTAAAAGAGCCTGTGAAATAGAAGGAGTAATTAAGTTTCCCAACTAAAAAAGTCTATATGATTTAGCTCAGAATTCTACTCAAGCATCGAAGAACTAAGACCAATTCCATTCAAATTATTATGTAAAATATAAGAAATCTCAAAATCTTTTTATGAAGCCAGTGTCACTATTGATATCAAAACAGCATAGAGACCTAACAAAAAAGAACTATAAGCCAATCTACCTGATGAACATGAGGAACAAAAAAAAAGACAAAAATTCTCTGATCCCACTCCACATGGGAAAGCTGGCCCCACCCATCATGGGTGAGCTGGTCCTGCACTCAGGAGAGCTGCCTTTACCCTACATCTGAGGAGAGCAGTCCCAGAAGAGACCCAGGCAGACCAACTCAGCCACCAACCACATCCAGTGCTTTGAGTTGGCTCACCCCAACATCTACCCTATCTCTTACCTGCTGGAGCATGTGAAGGGACTGATCCTGTGGAACCATGGCTGCAGGATCTCCATGACTCAGGGCAATAGCAGGATATTTGAGAGGAGTTTTGGTGAGGGTCTAGTGTTGATGGTATACCAAAGCCAGAGGCCTTGAACCAGACCAAGTCATTGCAAAGAACATTTGCCAGTAAAGCTGTTTGGACAAAAGGGTCTACTGCATGTGTGACACACTGCAGTTCCCAAGGCCACTAAGATGAATGAAGAGGTGGTGAAAATGCAGGAAAGACAGAGGAGCAAAGTGGTTTTTTGTTTAATTATATTTTTATTTCAAAAAAATTTTTTGAGGGGGCACTGCAAGGGTGAAGGGTAGATGTGGAGGAACTGGGAAATGAGTGGGATTGGGGTACATGATATGAAATTCCCCAAAGAATCAACAAAAAATTGTGTTTAAAAATAAGAAAAAAATGGAAACCAAATTCCAGAACACATCCAAAAGATCACTCATCATAATTGTGCTGGCTTAAAAGAAAATGGCCTCCAAGAGGAGTGGCACTATTCGGAGGTGTGACCTTGCTGGAGGAAGTGTGTCACTATGGAGATGGACTTTGAAGTCTCATATATGCTTAAGTCACACACAGTGTTTCAGTTCACTTCCGGTTGCCTGCAAGATAAAGAACTCTCAGGTACCTCTCCAGCACCATGTCTGCCTGTATGCTTCCATGTCCCACCATGATGAAAATGGACTAAACCTCTGAAAATGTAAGCCACCCCAATGAAATGGTTTTCTTTTATAAGAGTTTCCACAGTCATGGTGTCTCTTCCCAGCAAAAGAAACCCTAACTAAGACAGAAGTTAATGCCAGGGACTGGGGTATTGCTGTGGTAGGCCTGACCATGCTTTTGTTTGAAGGAATGTGGACCATGGGACTATGGATTAGAAAAGCAGTGGAATGCTTTAAGTGCTGCTTAACGGGCCATACTAGTAGAAGAATGGAATATAGTGGTGCTGAGTGATTTGAACAGTTGGGTGCTGGCTCAAGAGGTTTCAGAGAAGAAAAAATTTAATATGTTGCTTAGAAATTATTCTTGTGATAAGTTGGTGAAGAATGTGGCTGCTTTTTGCCCTCATCTGAAAAGTCAGCCTGAGGCTAAAGTGAAGAGTTTTGGATTAACTCCATTGGCAGAGGAAATCTCAAAACAGTTCAGTATAGACTCTGTTGTGTGGTTATTAGTGTTAACTCTGATGAAGATTTATAATGAAAAGGAGCAAGCTAAGCAAATTAAAAATGCAAAATGTACACACAGATTGAGAAAAAGGGCACCAGGAAGTGGAATAGAGCTAAATCCTGTGTTCAAGGAAATAAACAGATTAAGAAATGGAACAAAGGGAGTGTCTACCTCAGGGCATTATGCCACCCAGCTGAATTTCCAACCTGTGAAAAGGAATTAAAGAAAAGCTTAGAGCCAGGTGTGATGGTGCATGCATTTAATCTCAGCCCCCAGAAGTCAGGAGCTTGGCAGATCTCCGAATTTGAGGCCAGCCAGGTCTACAGAGCAAGCTCAAGGACAGCCAAGCTTAGGCAGTGTGAAGGAAAACAGAAGGCTGGTGAAGATGTGATTAAATGAGGGGACCAAGTTCCAGCCCAGCAAGTAGCAGAACTTGGCAGCTTCACCCATGTGGTTCTAGACTTAAGAATAGAAGAAAGGGCTCTCAATGATGGCAGAAAGTGGTGCTACTGAAGCAGAGTTTAAAATAAAAAAAGTTAAATTCTAAATCCAAAGGACCACAGTTTGGCTAGCATAGATCTAAACTTTTCCATATCCTTACAGGGTCAGAATTTTCAGGTTTTCAGTTAGGTAGACTTGAATATGATGATCAGAGAAAGCACCTGGTTTTAATAAATGCTTTGTTTTCTTGATTAATGTGAAGCTAAATGCATCCCTAGATGGACAAATCTTGAAAGACACAATATTATTTGTTGCTGTTGATGGGAGCCCTGATGATTTGTCAAATAGTAATCTTGTTCCATAGGAAGACAAGCTTCCTAAAGTGTCACTTAGAATCTTAGGGTCTTGCATGGCAGTAAGGGAAAAGTGGTCTGCAGATCCCCTTTCTTCTTTCTTTTCTTTTACCACCTCCCCTGATTATTTTTTCTTCTCCCCTTCTCCCTTCTTCCTTCCCTTCTTATAACCCAGGCTGACCTCAAACTTAGTCCTCCAGCCTCAGTCTTCCAAGTGTCAGAGTTGCAGGGATGTATCACCATGCTATGTTGCAAAAATGATTTGATTCTTATTGTTTTGAAAAAGGAAACATATAATTTTGTAATTTTTCTATTGGAGAACAGAAAATGTATTTCTCTTAGGTCCTACCATGGAAGTTTAGTCAAAGTTCATTATGGTTAATCTTGGAGGTTACACAATAGGAAGGCAGTGACTGGGAAACCGAGTCAGCCCACATTCCCATGTGAGAGTACAGTGTACACTTCTTCACATCTCCACATTCAATGAATGAATGTTGGTGGTTTGAAATTGTTCCTGATGAGAGAATTTACACTATAGAAACAGGCACTGTTTCAAATCATCCCAGTTCTTACTACCCAAAACAACCACTGAAGAAGGGATTGGTAAGCATTTAATAGCACTCCATGCCAGTGGGTGTGTTCATATGGTTTCCAGTTAGCCATCCTAAACATGAGAAAAAAATATTTACATATACTCCAAAGTGATGTTTGCTTATCCCACCTGCGTATTCTTAGAAGGACCAATTTTAATCAAGAAGTCTTTTTATATGTAATCAGGACTCATGAAATAATTTAATGTAATTTAGACACACCAAAGTAAAAATATATCCATGTTAGATGAAGAATATTGAAATAGTAGAATTTCTGATGATTCCACTACTTCTTGTCAACACTAATTTCTTCATGCCCTAAAATTCAACACTGCTGAATATAGTCTTTGTGTAGTTCATTTTCTTTAAAAATGGTGAGTATTTGAAAATGATTATAGATACGTTTTAATGGATTGACATTTTCTCAGGTAGTGATTGGATCTTAAAAATCACTGTATGATGTTTCATGAAAGTAAATGGGTTTATATTTCTAATATGAGGTTTGAAAATGAAGGAACATATTTTCTACCCCCTCTGCACTGTGTGTCAACAGTTCTATTACATTAACCTAGTACCCAAGCACACAAAAATGTGGAGAGTCATTGACCTCTTCCCCTTTCTCCCTACTAAAGAGCATACTGTACATGAAGTATCTGTTTGCCAGGGAAAAAAAGGAATCATTTTTCTTAGGCGATTACAATTTTGAGGAAACTGCTATAAACATCATTTTGCCTGGCAAGATACTACACATCCATAGAGCATCTTAGCTTTCAAGCCAGAGCCTAACCTGCTGGTGACAAGGTGACAGTGTGACTTACGAATAATACCTTCACTTTAGTGATAATAAGCAGGAAACCTATGGCTTTAGAAATTCTAAGCCTTTTCATTTTCAACTTGGTATAGTATAGTTCAGGGTTGAAGATTAGATTTTATAAAAATCAGATTTAGGATTTTTTAAAATGTGACTTGATTCTGTCCATCTAGCCCAATGATGGATTTGTGTTTTTTATACACTCAACATATCAAACTGAATGATTACCTTTATAAAGTATTGCTGCATATAATTATACTCTGCTTTGATGTTTACTAGAGAGGGAAACAATTAATTTGTAATATCTTGCTATTGTCCTATTAGTTTCTCAGACAATAAGGGTTATTATAAGTATGAAAATTTTATTGGTACATCTTAACTGTACCAAGTGATGAGTTTCAAACGTCACTTGCAAAACAGTTGTGATGGTTAATATGTACTGTCAACCCTGATCATGTCTGCAAGGGGTTATCTAGATGAGATTAACTGAGATGAAGTATTCAATCTATATAATTCTATTCTTTTACATGTAGATATTCATATTTCTCAACACCACTAATTGAAGAGACTGTCTTTTCTCTAATATATGTTGACATCTTTGCCAACAATTAGGTGGATGCCCCTTAAAGCAGGATCTATCTGTGGTGCATGAGCTGGCTTTTTGGAGTCCATTACCTATGGTGGGATGCATTGCACAGCCTTGATGCAGGGGGGAGGGGCTTGGACCTGCCTCAGTGGAATGTTCCAGGCTTTGCTGACTCCCCATGGGAGGCCTTACCTTTTTGGAGGAGGGGATGGAGAGGGGGCAAGGCTGAGGGAGAGAGGGAGGAGGGTGAGAGAGGGATCTGTGGTTGGTATGTAAAATGAATAAAACATTTCTTTTTTTTTGTTTTTTTGTTTTTTTTTTTCAAAACACAGCAGTCATTTATTCTTTTTTTTTCATGCATTATATATATATTTTTAATTTATTTTAATTTATTTTGCAATACAATTCAGTTCTACATATCGGTCACGGATTCCCTTGTTCTCCCCCCCTCCCGTCCCCCTCACCTTCCCCCCAACGCCCCCCCCCCCCCATTTCCATCTCCTCCAGGGCAAAGCCTTCCCCACAGACTGAGGTCAACCTGGTAGACTCAGTCCAGGTAGGTCTAGTCCCCTCCTCCCAGGCCGAGCCAAACAATCCTGCATAGGCCCCAGGTTTCAAACAGCCAACTCATGCAATGAGCACAAGATCTGGTCCCACTGCCTGGATGCCTCCCAAACAGATCAAGCCAATCAACTGTCTCACCCATTCGGAGGGCCTGATCCAGTGGGGACCTCTCAGGCATTGGTTCATAGTTCATGTGTTTCCATTCCTTTGGCTATTTGTCCCTGTGCTTTATCCAACCTTGGTCTCAACAATTCTCGCTCATATAAACCCTCCTCATTCTCGTTAATTGGACTCCCAGAGATCCACCCAGGGCCTAGTCATGGATCTCTGCATCCAGATCCCTCAGTAGTTGGATGAGGTTTCTAGCACAACAATTAGGGTGTTTGGCCATCCCATCACCAGAGTAGGTCAGTTCGGGCTGTCTCTCGACCATTGCCGGCAGTCTGTTGTGTGGGTATCTTTGTGAATTTCTGTGGGCCTCTCTAGCACTTTGCTTCTTCCTGTTCTCATGTGGTCTTCATTTACCATGGTCTCCTATTCCTTGTTCTCCCTCTCTGTTGTTGATCCAGCTGGGATCTCCCGCTCCCCCAAGCTCTCTTTCCCTCGACCCTCGCCTTTCATTACCCCCACTCATGTCCAGGCTGTTCATGTAGATCTCATTCCATTTCTCTGTCATTGGGCGATCCCCGTGTCTTTCTTGGGGTCCTGTTTTCCGGGTAGCCTCCCTGGTGATGTGAGTAGCAGACAATTCATCCTTGTTTCATGTCTAGTATCCTGCTATGAGTGAGTACATACCATGTTTGTCTTTCTGAGTCTGGGTTACCTCACTCAGGATGATTTTTTCTAGATCCATCCATTTGTCTGCAAACCTCATGATGCCATTGTTTTTTTCTGCTGAGTAGTATTCCATTGTGTATATGAATCACATTTTGTTTATTTGTACTTTACAAAACCCCAAGGAAGAAGTCCTTGCGGGAAAGGTGTCGAGGAGATTGTAAGAAGGAAAGGGGACAGCCAGGAACAAGCCCGCTCAGCTGAGGCACCAGGCAGATGCTAGGTCCAGGCCAGTGCGGTAAGGCCTTGCATGCTGGCTGCACACAGCTCAGCTGAGTGGCCTGAGAGTACTTCAGCCCTGAGACTGTTGCCATTTGATGGGCAGCCCCTGGCCAAGGCTTCCAAGGAAGTGGGCCTCTGCCAGGCCAGGGAGGTGGCCAGCAGCAGGTGAGGTTAGCCATCTAGGAGCTTCAGGATGCTCTCCCGTTCCTTCAGGGTCTTCCAGGCCTGGTCCTTTTCCTTCTTCGTCGGGGTGCGCTTCTTCTGCCGGGCAGCCATGATCTTGCGAAAGGCATCCATGACCTCATTGTCTGCCATGCGGACCCGCTGCCTTAGCTCCTGCCGGCTCACCTCCTCCTTTGCCAACCTCAGCAGGTCATGCTTTTTGGTGCGGTTGTGTGCACTGAGTGCCTTCAGCTCAGCCTGCCCTTTGCGCAGCTCAGCGAGGACCTCATCCTCTGAGTCCTCAGCAGGCCGGTCCTCAGACTCCAGGAGGCCCTGGGCAATCAGCTCCTCCTTGATGCGGCTCTCCAGGGACTTGGTATGTGGCACACTGAAGGGCTTGTTCTGGTTTCGGGGAGAGGTGCTTGCTCCATCAGCCCCTGATTCTTTCCCAGACATGTCAGGAATAGGAGAGTCCTCCATAGGGGAAATAATATTTTCCTCCACCAGGGCCTGCAGCAAGCGTTGTGTCAAGGCGCCAAAGGGACACCCGTCTTCTGGCTGCTCGTGCTGGGCCTCGGACTTCTTCAGCAGGGCGTCTACATCTTTTGTGTCCAGTTCAGTCAGCGGTCCCATGAGGCCTTTCTTCTTGTCAGCCACAGCTGCTGCCCGAGCCCCATCCTTCTGCTCCTCCAGCAAATCTTCCTGGGCCCAGCGCTGGGAGTAGTGTTTCCCCAGTGGGGGAAACACTTATAATGCTCAGCTTCATCTTCGGGGGACTTCAGGAGCTCCTCTAGTGTTCGTACCTCCTCACTGGTGATGTCGGCACAGTAGGGCTCCACAGAGGCCCAGAACCTGTTGGGGGCATCATTCTTGGGGATCCGAGGCACGTCGATTGGGTCATCAGTGAATTCATATTCCTGGATCTTGGGCTGAACGTTTTTGGATTTGGGTCGTCCTGGGCCAGGGCCGGGCCCATGTCCTGCCTTCCCTTCCAGTTTCTGCTTCTTGGGCTTCCCATGTTTTGGGGGAGCACCAAACTCATGGTCTCGACCCAGCTTCAGGAACCGTCGGTCACCCTTCTTATCCTGCCAGTCAGTAAGGATCTGGGTTTCAGCTTCCAGTACATGCAGTCGCCAGCTTGCAGAGGACAGCAGGGTCTCCAGCTCCAGTTGCAGGGTGTCCAGCTCCTCAATACCAATGCCATCATCCTCCGAGCGGGCCAGCACTGCTGTGTACCGGGGACAGACCTTCAGGTGGTCCACAGACTTGAAATCATGGAATTGCAATGGGCAGTCCTTCAGCTCACTCATGGCCCAGAAGACGGGACCCTGTAAAACTCCCTGGAATGTTCTGAGGATTAAGAGGTGATGCTCGTCAAATGCCCAGTTCAGTGCCTGGCACAGAAGTGGGGAATAAAACATTTCTTAATAAAGGAAGAAAAAAAAACAATTAAGTAGATGAAGCTATGTGCTTTTTCTGGGTCCTCTATTCTGTTCTTTGGTGGACATGACTCTTTTTGTTCCATTTTTTGTTTTGTAACATTACCATAATGTTTTGTTAGTGTGGCTCTGTAGCATAGTTTGAGATGAGGTAATATTCTTTCTGTGTAGAATTGCTGTAGCTTGAGTTTTCCTGCCTGGCCCACAGTCAGGACAAATCTCTCTCACCTGCCAGTCCCACAGCCACTCAGACCCGACCAAGTAAACACAGAGACTTATATTGCTTACAAACTGTATGGCCATGGCAGGCTTCTTGCTAACTGTTCTTACAGCTTAAATTAATCCATTTCCATTAATCTATACCTTGCCACATGGCTCGTGGCTTACCGGCATCTTCACATGCTGTTTCTCATCGTGGCGGCTGGCAGTTTCTCTCTGACTCAGCCTTCCACTTCCCAGCTTTATTCTCCTCCTTGTCCCGCCTACACTTCCTGCCTAGCCAATGGCCAATCAGTGTTTTATTTATTGACTAATTAGCAACACATTTGCCATACAGAACATCCCACAGCAAATTGCTTTGGCTGTAGAGGGTCTTTTGTTCTTCAATGTAAATATTAAGATTTTTTTTCAGTTTTGTCAATAATTCCTCTGCAATTTTGATGAGTATTACACTAAATCTTTAACTCATTTTTGTTACTTTTACACAATATTAATTATGTCAATCTACAGAATGGTAGATGTTCTCATATTAAAGTATTGTCAATTTCTTCTTTTTGTTTCTCAAAGTTTTCACTATAGAACAACCTCAGATTCTTTTCCAACAGATATGTTATATTTCTAAAAGTTAATTCCCATGGACTTGATCTTATGATTTCCTTCTCAGCCACTGGTATAGAGAAAGGTTGCTGATCTTTTTATATTGATGTTGTGTATCGTAAGATTTTGCTGAAAGTGTTTATCAGATCTATAAGTTTTCTGGTGAAGTATTATCTGCAAATAGGATTATTTGACTTCTTCCTTTCATATTCACATTTTCTTTATTTATTCCTATTGTCTCATTGTTAAAGACTTTATACAATATACTGAATAAATGTAGAGAGAATAGATGCCCTTGACTCATTCTATATTTGTTTATTTTTCTATTTAGTATAATGTTGACTATAGTTTTTTTTGGATATAATTAATTACACACACAGAGAAAGAAAGAAAGATAGATAGATAGATAGATAGATAGAAAGAAAGAAAGAAAGAAAGAAAGAAAGAAAGAAAGAAAGAAAGAAAACATGGAGTTACTCTATAAAGGGGTGCAATGATCCTACTAGATAACATAGGCTAACAATTAAAAGGCCCAGTGACGGGAGTGGGTTACCTATTTTAGAGTTGTGACCAGTGTTTTGGTTACTTTTCTATTATTGTGATAAAGATCATGACCAAAATCAACTTGAGAGGAAAGGGTTTATTTCATGTTATAGCTTATGTTCCTTTACCCAAAGAAACCCAGGCAGGAACCTGGAGGCAGGAACTGATGCAGAGACAATGGAGGAATTCTGCTTACTGGTTGCTTCTCATAACTTGCTCAGCCTGCATTCCTTTTTTCTTTTCTATTCTTTTTTGGTTTTTCAAGACACGGTTTCTCTATATAACAGCCCTGGCTGTTCTGGATCTCGCTCTGTAGACCAGGCTAGCCTCAAACTCATAGAGATCTTCTGTCTGCCTCTGCTTCCTGAGTTGTGGGATTAAAGCATATGCCACTACCACCCAGCGGCTCAGCCCACTTTCTTAAATCACCTGGAACCACCAATCCAGGAGTAACACTGCCCACAGTGGTCTTGGTCCTCCCACATCAATCACCAGTCAAGAAAAGCTATGCAGCCTCCCCCACAGACCAGTTTGCTAGAGGACATTTTCTCAGTTGAGGTTCCCTTTTCCTAAATGACTCTACTTTGTGTCAAGTTGGCATAAAACTAACTAGCACAGTCAGTGAGCTTTATTACACACTATTTACAACTGAAACATTACACACTATTGTCAACGCTCTTATTTATCCTCAAGAACTTGACACTAAGACCCTATTACTGAAGGTATCACCTACTTCAGTCATAGACATGAAGAAATCAATCTGCTACTCACCTGAACCTGCATCCCTTCTGGATAGCTTCTATAGTACTGAAAGGTGCTATGCAAACATCGAAGGAGAAAAGTAATCATTCTCACCAAACTGAACACTGCGAGCTGTAAAAATGACTGACTTTGGAAGATGAGTCCATCAGTCCAGTAGTGATATGAACCAACTGCTTTCAGATTAGATTTAAGTCCTGCTCCATAAGATGAGACCTATACTTGGCACCATTATTGAGGTCAGAACCTATGGCCACACAGGACATAAGCCCTAGCAGAGAACCTATTACTATTATCCTGTTAACTAGACATATTATTAAGCCAACTTCTAATGACTTACCATTATATACACAAATTAATGCTTCTCTCATTAGGGAAGCTTCCATTTGCAATTGGTGATGATTAACACAGAGACCTACACTTGGTTAAGATGCAGAGTAAGAAAACCTGGTCTTGAGTTTTCAAAAGAAGAGAACATAATGTTGGATTGATAAGGAAGAGGGGGTGGGTCTGGGAAGAGTTGTGGAAGGGTGAGCGAATATGATCAAAACATGTATTACATTCTTAAAGAACTCATAAAATATCTTTAAAAGGAAAGTTAAAGTATGAAATTCAAAATCTGTTGAGAGATAATGTACTCTGGATAGTTTAGTTGAAGCCAGTGTTAACAAAATATTTTTTCTGTGTAACCATGAAACATTATTATCTTAACAATGTTACAAACATGTCAGAATTTTCAGAGTAGCCAAATTAATTGAATATTAAATGAGTTATTTGGCATCTGCCTCTTTGATTTGACTAAAAGCACTGTTCATTTTAGTAAAAGTGAACATATTTATCATCTGCAAATGGAGTAAGGTCTACAGGTATAATGGTGAGTGCTGCTGATTTTTGTATTTATGTATCAAACCCCTCACAAATACCTGACTTAATTACTTTTTGTTATTATCCTGTCAGACAACTGTGTATGTCCTTATATTATGAGTAATGAAGTGCCTCTAATTAGTGAAGTAACTGGTCTAAAGTCAGTTGGAAAACAGAGCACGGAGGAAGCAAAGTACTGTCCTTTCAGAGCACTGAACACTAACCAGTGGCTAGATGCAACAAGCATGAAGTAAGGGTCATTACATGTTGTTACTGTCTCTAGAGAAACAGACACAAGCAACTTAATTGGTACATAGCGATAGGATACAATAATACATATATTAAATGCATATTTTATAAACTAATATGACAGCCAAAAGAGTAAATTGGAGCTTTGAGGGAGACATTCAGGGAAAACTTCTAATATTCCAATCTAGTACATCTGAAATGGGAAATGATATTGTATGATTAATAAATACTTCAACATGTCTCCTACAGGACTTTTGACGATCACACTTGGTGATAAATGACCAACATACCCAAAACAAACTGTGAGGATATGAAGTTGCATAGTTATGGAATGGATAATGAGTCTGAGAAGAGATGGTAGGGAGCGAATATGATCAAAGCACAATGTATAAAATTATTGAAGAATTGATACAAATGTCTTAAAATTAAAATAAAAATAGAGAAATTGAAAATGCAGTAAATATTTAAAAAAACAAAAAGTAAAAATGAAAAAAAGAAGAAACAGGCATTTGGCATTGGTGATTGTGAGGCAGAGGATCTGAGGAGAATTTTTAGTCATCTGTAGAGAATGCTGGGTGGTGAAATTGGAGCTCCAGACCTATAAGGATGAAGGACTTCAGTAAATACATGTGTATACACATGTACACATGAGACGATGCAATATTCTGAAAATGTATCTTATATTTTACAAGACTGGAACTTTTGTTGGACCTCAGAGTCAAAGTTAATAACGCACTTAAGACTTAAGACTGTTAGCTTATTGTATACTCAAACTGTTTAAAATAATCAACCCACTTACCTTGGATTTCTATGTAATCTGCTTTTACAAACCAAGCTAACACATTAGCTACCATCACAAATTATGTACTCCTCCATGCCCCTGACCAGAGAGTACCTGTGAGTCATTTGCTGAAGCAGCAAATAAAGGAGCTGAAACCAACTTCCTAAAATGGTGAAAGCAGACATTTATGACTTTTTGTTGATAAAAAAATGATACTGTATATTTGAATCACAGAACATGGAGTCATCAAGATGGTACTCACCTGGAAGCTTCATCCCTACTGGCTAGTATTTATGGTGCTGGAAGGTGTTATGCACATCACCAGAGAAGAAAAATAAGCCTTGATCTCACACAGCTGTAAACCTGCATTAAGAAGTTATCTTCAGCCTCTGGGAGGTATCCAAGGGCTGTAGCAATAGACTATGCTGTTTTAGGGGGCTCTTGGACTCCCCTAAGCAAGAACATGAAAGGGAGCTTCTAATAACTGGTGTTGGGTTTTGTTAGATGGTCTATAGCTCTTGGGGGGAGGAAAGTGTTGTTCTAAGAATAGCTTAAATTTGAAATTCTCATTTTTCTTATTTAGGGTATATTGCTATGTTGTCTTTCATGTGTATAAAATTTTAGTTACTGTGCATTATTTACTCTCTTAAAAAGATGTATTAAGTTTTTATATATATATATATACATATATATATACATATATATACATATATATGTATATATATATGCATGTTTATCTCTGAAGAAGCCAGAAGAGGATGTCAGATACCCTGTAACAGGCGTGAAAGGCAGTTGTGAGCAACCCCACAGGGGTTCTGGGCACCAAACGCTCATCCTCTGCAAAGCAGCCAATGCCTTTAACCACTGTGTCATTTCCCCGGCCCCAGAACTTCTTACTCTTACAATATTTATTATGTAGAAATATTTCATGTCAAACTCACAAAGTCTATGGTATTTTTATTCCAGAAATCTCAGGGGTCTAGAGACTTGGTGACAATGGGTGTGGGGCTGACATAGCGCAGGAAACTGTTGACTCTACAAATTAGATTAATCTAGGAAGCACCTCTGTGTATCTACACTACTTATTTTAAACCAGTAGAATGAACTGAAACACTGATGAAATAAAGAGTGACATTCTGGGAGGTTCCTAAATGAATTTTCATTTTAGAAAACAAAAGAAATTCTGAATGTTAACTATCTATTAGATACATAGTTGGTAAAGATTCCCTCCCACACTATGGGCTTCCTCTTCATTCTTGTCTCATTTTCTGTACAGAACCTTTACAATTTTATGAAGTCCTATTTGTCAGTTGTTAGTCTTAATCCCTAAGCAAAAGAAATCCTATTCAGAAAGTCCTGCCTTCCACATTTTTTTGGAGGTGGGAGGAAAGGGTTTATTTGGCTCACAGTTCCACATCATAGTTCATCATCGAAGGAAGTCAGGACAGGAACTCAAACAGAGCAGGATCCTGGAGGCAGGAGCTGATACAGAGACCATGGAGGGGTGCTGCTTACTGGCTTCCTCTCCACCTGCTTTGCACTTTTATATTGTAGGGGACAGCCTATGTTTCCTTTGAGCAGTTTAAGTGGCACAGATTTCAAATTGAGAACTTTGATCTGTTTGGAACTGATCTTTGTGTGGGGTGATAGATCCTGTCACATCTCATTCTTGTATGTATGGACATTCAGTTTTCCCCAAATCACAGAAAACTTTGCTTTAAACATAATTGTAATCATGTTTTTATATTTGTATCCTGTGAATAGTTGGAAGTAACACTAGGAAGTTAGTTCTTTCTGCTATGTAGTAGTGAGTTCTGTTCAGAGTACACATCACCCAAGCTATGATTTGTAATATATCCTACCTATATTGAAGTCATCTCGTTTTGTAGTCGTGGAAAACACAGCCTGGAATTTATGTTAATTTTCAACAAGTCACTGAGAATTAAAATATTTATATATATACATATATATGTATGTATATATGTATATATACATGTATAGCGTGTGTGTGTGTGTATTAACATTAATATTATGGGTCAATACACAAGATATCTATAATTCCTCAGGTGCTGACTTTATACCTTTAATCTTGAAAAGCTGTCCATCTTTGACCTCATTGGAGATGCAATAGTTAGCTTGGGATAGTTTTTATTCTTGAGATTCACAAGGACCACAAACAATATATTGTATTGCGTCAGCCTTCTTTCCTCAGTATATTCTTTTGAATGGCTCCAAAACAGTGGTATTGGACTATAACAAGCAGTTTCTTTTCATTAAGATACTTTGCTTCTGCAAAGATGAACTTCTATTCTGAATCCCCCCCAAGTTCAATACCATGTTGTATTTGGAACTCCCAGACAATAAATCGCAGTATGGCATTACCACACTATTTTTGCCTATATGTTTCAGATTCTAGCCACCAAAAAAATATAAAAACTGTAACAAATCATGAATGGAATGTTGAAATCCAGTAGAGAGCGAAGACATCCCTGGTGCTTACATGTGTCGGCACCGGTACATGCACGAGGGAAACCTTTTCCGGTGGATCTCCATCTGGACACTCGGTAGAGAAGCAAAGCAGCTTGCATGCTCTCCAAGTTGTCTGAGGCTGGAGGAACCTGGTTTTAGATTTGAGTTATCTCATTAATACTTCCTTGTTTTTCAGAGAGTTTCTCTCTGTTCAGTAGGGCGTTTCAGAGGAAGTTATGGTGGAGGCACTGCGGGGACACTGCGAACAGGTAGAACAACGTCCCAACATCAGACTTTGCTCTTCTCCTGTAACCGAGTGTACCGATATGAAAGACTGACATCAGCCGAGCTCTGTTCTCAGGTGGACTATTAAGAAGGCTGGGTAATGAAATGCGAGATAATAAAAGGACCTTGTCATGCCATTTGTAACATTCTTTAGAGCAGCACTTGAAATTAAATACATTCTTTATGGCCGTGCTTATACTGTCGTTTTATTCAAGTACTTATTCTGAGATCTTTGGGGAACAGCTCTTGCAGGTATTGAGAAAATTCTACAAGGAGGCGAAGCACAGATATGTAAGTGGTAGTGTCATCATGTATTGTTAGTTTACAGTGCTCTCACAGCACAACCCACAAGAATAATTAATTATTAGTCAGTTAGAAAACAGCTATTTCCTTTATCCGTATGTAGAGGCAAGCTCTCTTTTCATCTCAAGAGGGAATCACGTGTGAGTATGTCCAAATTCAGATGACTGGAGGAGTTACCTGAGTCCGGTGTACATTTTAGTGACTTTCTCCTCTGGGCATGACAATTTTATCACGAACTGGAAAATTGGAATATAGTATGAATGATAGCAAATAGACTGGGTGGTTTATCACTTTAATCCAAAGTGGCCATGTAAGAAAATAACAGTTCTAAATCCTCCTTTCAACTTGATATAGCTTTCCTTTTAGCGAGACACACGGCTTCTTGTAAAGTCCTCTTACTCCGTCCCCCTTTCAGTGATAGAGTTTCCTACAGCATGGGTTATATTTGAATTGCATGCACTCAGCTTGCCAACCAATCCACAATACAGCAAACCCAAATAACTAATACATAAAAAATAGAGACGTAACTCAATACTAAGCTCTTTTGCAGTGGCTGACTGTCTCATTTTAGATGCTTAATCTCATAAAATTATATACTTATGCATGAAAGCATACTGAATGAAGATGGCAGATGACACCTAGGCATGAATGGCTAGACACTGCAGTGGATAAACTGGAGACAGGTGGAGAGAAGCTACAGCACAAGGAGGCTGATAAGATTTCACACTAGTTCAGTAGCAAGGAAAGAAAACCTCCAGTAGCAGAACAGAAGGAGGGAGAGCTGGAGAGATGAGGAGGAAGATGATTAAGATAGATAGATAGACAGATAGATAGACAGACAGACAGACAGATAGACAGTTTTAAGAATGTGGGAGAGGTAGTTGTGGGAAAAAGCTGCACACAGCAGCTGCAACCAGCAAAGGGAAGGGTGTAGGGGCAGCCCTAAGAAAACCTGCTCTTGGTGATCAACTGAAGCTGTTCTTAAAAGACTCCTGGTAGGAGCACAGAGAGTTCAAGATCATCCTCAGCTATCTAGCAGCCATTCTGGGCTACATGAATTGCACACACACACACACACACACACACACACACACACACACACACACACATACACACAAACACAGAGGGGGAGGGAAGGAGGAAAGGGAAGGGAGAGGGAGAAGGAGGTCAAAGGGGCTTCACTCAGAGACCTGGCACACAAGAGGGACACTGAATCAAACCATACAGCTCTATGAAATGGAAACTTGGTGTAAGCCATGGGCTGAAGTGGACTGCACAGGAAGTACATGACTCCCCACCTCTAGCACGAGACAGGCCTGGTGCCAGAATTCAGAAGATCACACAGAGATGGTTTCAGCATGTGCACACACATGAAGGGCCGCACAGAAGCTGGCCTGACACCTGTGCCTACACGAAATAGCAAATCAGTTCTGCACGTTTACTCTTTCACTTTTGAAGGAAGATTTTTATTCTTCTGAGAATTTCACACATGAGTACTGCATTTATATTTTTATTCCTCCTTTCCTTCCTTCCAACTCCTCCCATCCCTCTTGAATCCATTATTTTTATCTATCTATCTATCTATCTATCTATCTATCTATCTATCTATCTATCTATCTATCTATCCATCCATCTGTCATATACCTGAAACCTCACTCTATTTAGTATTACCCATATGTACACATATTTAGGACTTGACTATTTGTGGTTGGATAGCCTAGAGGATTCATCCCTGGAGAAAACCGATTCTTTCCCCTCAATAGCTGTTGACTCTGTGTAGCTCTTCATCTAAGGGTGAGGCCTATGAAGTTTCCCCCACCCCTGTTGTATGGTGGACTGATGTGAGCATTGTGCAGTTCTTACACAGGCAATCGTATTGTTGAGATTTCATGGGTGCAGCATCCCTGTTGTGTCTAGAAGGCACTATCTCAGGGCAGGCAATTTTTATTATATGTTTCAGTATTTAAAACAACTTTAAAATTTAAGTATATTTCATCACATTCTTCCCCTCCCCTAAGGTGTGTATCTTGGTCCTCTGATTCTTACAATCTTTCTGGCCTTCTTTGATGTCTCCTGATCCTTAGGTGTAGGGGTTTTATAGCAGATGTACAAACTGGGGATTGGTGTTGCATGGTCACTTATTTTCTGCATTTTGACCCACTGTTGATCTCTGTCATGGTTTCCATTCAATGAAAAAAGAAGCTTCTTTGATGAAGGGTGAGAGCTACATTGACCTGTGAGTATAAAAACAAATTTTTACAACACAGTTGGATGCTCCATTGATTTAGGAAAATGGCATTGGTAGGTTCTTCTCTGGGTTTCTAACCTCTCCAGCCACTGGTAGTTTGCTAGATTTAGTAACTGGTATTGATTTTCTCCTATTTAGGAGGCTTTAAGTCCATTTAGATATCTGTTGGTTACATCCAAGATAAAAGTGCCAGTATTGCACTACTGGGATTATCTTGCCACATTGATCATTATTGTGGTCCATAAGCTTTACAGATGGATGGAACTGGTGACTGCTTTGCTCCCTTGGGATCTTGCATAGCACCTTCAGATGGTATAAGAGCTAGTCCTCAAGAGGAGGCTTCCAGGTATATTCCCACAAGTCCTGTATCTGAAGTGTGGGGTGTCTTCAGCAACTGGGACTTACCTTCAAGTTCTGAGAGACAACCAAGGAAAAGAGCAGTAGTCTATACTATTATGGGAGTCTCTTGGAATCCCATGACTAATAACTTGAAGGGAAGCATCCCTTGCTTGTTTTTTCTAGCTAGTCTGTGGCACCTGGCGGAATACTATCACTCTGTGAAACACTCTATTTACAGTGTATATATAACATACATAAACTTTATTATATATTTAAATATAAAATACACATTGTGTATTTTAAGTAATCTTGTAACATAATACACTTCAGTTTGACTTTTAAAAACATCTTTTATGTTATTTATGTCTCTTTTCTTCATCCATACCTGCCTTGTGTAACAACTCCTGGTTATGCACTCAATTCTAAAGATTCAGGTCTAGATTCACAGATAAGACAGAACATGCAGTGTTTGTCTTTCTGAATCTGGTTTATATTACTCAGAATATAATTTTCCAGTTTCAACCAATTTTCCTAAAAAATTGTGATTTCATTCACTTGTATAATTCATCAATTTAATATCTAATTTCAGCTAGGAAATCAACTCTGTCCTTTTGTTCTTCCCTGCTCATATACTTTCTCTCTCTCTTTTTCTTTTTTCTTTCTCTCTAATTTATTTCCTTTTTTATTTCTCCTCTTACTTCCTTCAGGCTCTTCTGAAGGACACAGAGTTACTTAGAGCTGGGGATACCCTCCATCAAAACTCCGACTGCTGAGATGTTTCTAGGCTGTATGATATTGTTTCCTAAGTCATTTATCTTCTCATTCTAACTTTAACTGGGCTTGCATTAGCTGTTCTTTAATTTATCCCACTCCACTTAGTCCTCATTCTTTTTCTTCTCTCCTTTGATCTTTGTTAATTTCTAGTATTATTCTCGTTATTTCCTTTCAATATCTTAGTACCTAACATCTTAGGACCTTCTACACTTTCCTTGGTCCTTCATTTTGCTAAAGATACTGAGGTAGAGCAACAGATTGTTTTTTTTCTTCCCTTGTATTGAAAATAGACATTTCCCTCACGTAATACCCTGATTATGGTTTTCCTTCCCTCCACTCTTCCAAGTTCATCCCAACCTCCCCACCCATCTGAATCCACCTCTTGTCTATCCCTCATTAGAAAACAAACAGGCTTCTAAGGAATAATAATAAAATAAAATAAAATAAGATAAAACAAAACTAACACATGAGAATAGGCCAAAACAACCAGAAGGAAAATACCAAAGAAAACTAATAAGAAACATATAGGAACAGAGACCTACTCCTTTAGAGAAGCAGGAATCCCATAAAAACACTAAACTGGAAGCCATAATAAATATACAGAGGACCTGGTTCAGATTCGTGCAGGCCCTGTGCATGCTGCCTCTGTCTCCATGAGTTCATATGTGTGTCAATCCCATTGATTTAGAAAGCCTTGTTTCCTTGTTGTCCTTCATCCTCTCTAGTTATTACACTCTTTCTTCTCCCTCTTCTGCAGGATTCTTTGAGATCTGAGGGGAGGGATTTGATGGAGACACCTCATTTAGGGCTGAGTGTTTCAAGATCTCTCACTCCCTGCATATTTCCTGGCTATGGGTCTCTGTATTTGTACCCATCTATTGCAGCAAGAGGCTTCTCTGATGATGGCTGAACAAGATATTGATCTATGAGTATGGCAGAATATCATTAGGAGTCATTTTATTGATGCATTCTATTAGTAGAACAGAAATGTTTGGTTTTATCCTAGGTCTCTATGCTAACCTTAGTTCTCTGTGCTAACCTAAGTTCTTCATCACTCAAGCTGCTTTGGGTATGGGTTCCGTCTCATGAAGTGAGCCTTGAGTCAAATCAAATATTGGCTGGTTACTCCCACAAGCTTTGTGCCACCATTGACCTAGCATGTTTTGCAGGCAGGACAGATTGTAGGTCAAAGGATTTGTAGCTAGGTTGCTGTTTACAGTTTTCCTTTGGTAGCATGCAGAGTACCTTTCCTGTAACAAAGACACTAGGCCAGAGGGGTGAAGGATCTATACAGGTACAAGCTCAATGAATTTCAATGAATTGTGTAGGTGGTGTCCTCAGCAATAGGGCTTTGCTATCAGTTTGTGGAGAGCAACCTATAATCTTGTAAACAGGCTGGATTGTTTGGGAATTCCTGTATGTCCCTTTAGCCAGCCACTCAATTAGCTATAACACAATCCCAGTATTGGAAGCTTCATTTGTCGATAAGGGATGGCCAATTTGGGGCTCCATCTCCCCCATCATTTGAGGATTTCAGTTATGTAGCTTTCACATATGTATATGTTTTAGGTAATTTCTACTGTGTTGTTTCTATACTCAAATGGCCCTGACTTTTAGCTGTCTCTCCACATTGTAAGGTGAATTGCTAAATGATCTTATTAATAAAAACCCAGAGCCAGATATTGGGGGGAAGGCTGAAAGATCAGAGAAGCAGAAAGAAGCCATAGCCAACCTCACCTTACTAGGTGCTCAGCCTCCAGAGCAAGACTTCCTGTTTACCCATGCCTTATGTACCTTTCTGTGTAGCTGGAGTTACCTCTGGTCCTGCCCAGGCCCACAGCTACTCAGACCCAAATAAACACACAGATGCTTACATTATCTAAACTGTTTGGCCATAGCAGGCTTCTTGCTATCTAGTTCTTATATCTTAAATTAACCCATTTCTATAAATCTATACCTTGTCACATGGCTCGTGGCTTATTGGTATCTTTACATCTTACTTCTCATGGTGGTGGCTGGCAATGTCTCCTGACTCAGCCCTCCTGTTTCCAGAATTCTCCTCTCTCTTTGTCCCACCTATACTTCCTGCCTGGCTACTGGCCAATCAGCATTTTATTTATCAACCAATCAGAGCAATACATTCACAGCATACAGATACTTACAGCATTTCTGTGTCCTGCCATCTTCCTTCCTTCCTAGTGCTGGGATTAAAGGTGTGTGTGTTTCCCAAATACTTGGTAGCAAAGGCATGAGATCTCAAGTGCTGGGATTAAAGGTGTGCACCATCACACCTGACTCTGTTTCCAGTGTGGTCTTGAACTCACAGAGATCCAGATGGATCTCTGCCATCCACAGTGATGGGGATAAAGGTGTGTGCACCACACCTGATATCTTTGTCTAATTTGGTGGCTGGCTCTATTCTTTCATCCTCAGGCAAGTTTTATTGGGGTGCAAAAATAAAATATCACCTCATTTCCCTTTTATTTGTCCAAAATAAAAAAGTTATAACTAATATAAGAAAAACTATATACAATAAGTGCAATAATTATATACAATATTTATAGGCAATAATTATATCAACAATGTCTAGTCCATTTGCATTTGACAAATTCAGGGAAAATATTTTCTGTCCTATTTTGTGAATCCAAAGGATTATGCCTAATTTACCTTCTATCCTAATTTGCATTACCAAGTCTATCTTTTGATGTCTTTCAAATTTACACACTTTTCACCTCTTTAGTGAGTTTCTTTTCTGAAATTGTTAATAAGGAAAATTATAACTCTCTAATCATCAACTCCCTCAGAGACCCAAGAAGGACATACTATTACCTAGTTAAACAGGAAGTGCAAGCAAGTGACTTCCAAAAAAATGTGAGGAATGACAGAAGAAGTTAGCTGCCTGGATAGCCACCTGAGGTTTCTCTGAAACACTGAGGCATCCATCTTTGGCCTGTAGGCCTAGCATATCTGACTCATCTGTGAAGCAGGATTTTCTAAAGAGCTTTCTTACCTTGTCTTCACAAGGATTGGCAGTTCTTTTTTTTTTTGTGTCCTGCTTGTCCATTTTGGACAGCATACTGTCAGTCATTGAAGCAAGGTTATTTTCTTGCCCAGTGGCTAACTTTTGGCACAATGAAAGTAAACTCCATAAGGAGTTTCTTCAATGCCCATCATCTTCTCTGAAGTAGATTGGTGCTGCCAGGAGCAGACATGTCTCATTGTCATAAAAAAAAAAGAAAGGAAAATTCTATGTTATTAAAACATCTTAAATACCATATTCTGTAGATTTCTGAAGTGTTTGAAGATGACTTATGTATCTAAAATATATTTCTGCTTGACCTTGAAAACATATCTAATATGACTACAAGTTCAATTGTAATGACTAACTACTAACTTGTATTTCTTTATGATCCTAAATAGTTGGTAATAACTTTCTTCTTTTTTTTTCTTTTTTTTCAAGACAGGTTTTCTCTCGTAGCTTTGTGCCTTTCCTGGAACTCACTTGGTAGCCCAGGCTGGCCTGGAGCTCACAGAGATCCGCCTGCCTCTGCCTCCCGAGTGCTGGGATTAAAGGCGTGCGCCACCAAAGCTGGGTAGTAATAACTTTCAAGGACTAGAAAATTGCATTACATTGTTAAATGAATTGTATAGGTACAATACCTTGAAAAAGATTAGAAATATATGTATAGTATTTTCTAACAAAATCAATCTCAAATTAATCATTTTTTTAATGCTGAAACAAAAATGACCAAATAATATTCATAATTGACATTATATAAATCCCACTAACATTATTTACCCTCTCATTTAATTGTTCCATTTTCAGACAGCCTAATGTATTATCAAACAGAGAATAAATTTCCTCCACCATAAAAAATGTTAAAAATTTCTCTTTTAACTAATTTCTCCCTTTATGAAATCTTACTTGACTCACCAAATTTGCTGACAATGATGATTCAGATGTGAGGCTGACTCCTCTGTGTAGAAAAATAGAAGCCCAAGCAGGTTTCAAGACAGCTACTTAGTGTGGTATCAGCCCAAGATGGGGATACAGAGAGAGCCCACAACCCACCAGGAGAGAAGAAGTGAAAGATCAAGCCATCTGGATCCAGCTGGTTAGGGACTCGGACCCACATAGGGGGGAGACTTTGGCCGCATGCAGCTCAGGCTTGAGCTGGGACCTGTAAGGCCACAGGCATGTGCCTTTTTCATGAATTTGTGCGCCAGAAGTAAGATGGATTGCTAAACGGTCTTATTAATAAAAAACCCAGAGCCAGACATTGGGGTGAAAGCTGAAAGATTAGAGAAGCAGAAAGAAGCCACAGCAAACCTCACCTTACCAACACCTCAGCTTCCAGAGCAAGATTTCCTGTTTACTCAAAACTTATATACCTTCCTGTGCCCTGCCATCTTCCTTCCTTCCTAGTGCTGGGATTAATGACGTGTGTGCTTCCCAAATACTTGATATCAAAGACATGAGATCTCAAGTGCTGAGATTAAAGGTGTGTGCCTGGCTCTGTTTCCAGTGTGGCCTTGAACTCACAGAGATCCAGAAGGATCTCTGCTTCCCAGAATGATAGGATTAAAGGTATATGCCACCACACCTCACCTCTTTGTCTAATTTGGTGGGTGGCTTTGTTCTCTGATCCCCAGATAAGTTTTATTGGGGTGCACAAATAAAATATCACCACACCCCATGTTCCCTCCCATGTCTTCCCCTCTTCCCATTTGATCCTCTCATTCCAGCCCCCCCTTTCTGCCTCCTGCCATCTACCCATAACTATGCTTTCTATATCCCTTTCTTAGGGAGAGATGTCTCTTCTAGTCCTTATTCTATACTTACGCTCTGTGATCTGTGAATTACGGCTTGTTATCACCGACTTGATAGCTAATATTCACACGTAAGTGTTTACATACCAGATTTGTCTTTCTGGACCTGAGTTACCTCACTCAAGATGAT
Source organism: Peromyscus californicus insignis (assembly GCF_007827085.1). NCBI lineage: Eukaryota > Metazoa > Chordata > Mammalia > Rodentia > Cricetidae > Peromyscus > Peromyscus californicus. Next base: position 43,174,095 of record NW_026294491.1, on the reverse strand, counting down.
TATTTTTCTAGTTCCATCCATTTACCTGAGAATTTCATTAATTTTTTTTTTTTTTAACAGCGAGTAATACTCCATTGTGTAAATGTACCATGTCTTTATCCATTCATCTGTTGAGGGACATCTAGGTTGTTTCCAATTTCTGGCTGTTATGAATAGAGCAGCAATGACTATGGTTGAGCAAGTGTCTCCATGGTAGGATGAAACATCTTTTGGGTATATGTCCAAAAGTAGCATACCTAGATCCTAAGGTAGATGAATTCCCATGTTTCTAATGAACTGACAGACTAATTTCCATAGATGTTGCAAAAGTTTGCATTCCCATCAGCAATGGATGAGTGTTCCTCGTACTCTACCTCCTTACCAGCATGATCCATCCTTCTCATTGGTGTAAGATGAAGTCTCAAAGTAGTTTTGATTTGCGTTTCTCTGGTAGCTAAGGATGTTGGAAATTTCTTTAAGTGTTTCTCAGTTGTTTGCTATTCCTCTTTTGAGATTTCTGTTTAGATTTGTACCTTATTTTAGACTGGGTTATTTGTGTTTTGATGTTCAGGTTTTTTTAAAAATTCTTTTTGTATTTTGGATATTAGCCATCTATTAGATGTATAGCTGGCGAGACAAACAAACAAAAAACTTTTCCCATTTTGTAGGCCAAGGTTTTGTCCAAATGACAGTGTCCTTTGCCACGCAGAAGCTTCTAAGTTTCATGAGGTCCCATTTATTAATTGCTGACCTTCATGCCTATGCTAACAGTGTTCTGTTTAGAAAATCTTTTCCTGTGTCATTGAGTTCAAGGCCAGTTCCTAATTTCACTTCTCTCAAGTTTAATGTATCTGATGTTATGTTGAGGTCTTTGATCCGTTTAGAGTTGAGTTTTGTGCAGGGTGATAATATGGATCTATTTTTATTCTTCTACAGACCATCATCCAATTTGAACAGTACCATATGATGAAGTTACTTTTTCCAGTGTGTATTTCTGGCGTCTTTATAAAAAATCAGGTGTCCATAGGTATGTAAATTTAGTCTGTCTCCAGTTTGATATTATTGATCAGCATGTCAACATGTCAGTTTGGGGACAATACCATATTGTGTTTATTACCATAGCTCTGTAGTACAATTTGATGTCAGGGATGGTGATACCTCCAGCAGTTCGTTTATAATTCAGGATTGTTTTAGCTATTCTACTTTTTATATATATCAGTTTGAAGATGAAAATCACCCTTCACAGATCTGGGAAGAGTTTTGTTGAGGCCTGCATTGAGAATTTAGATTGGTTTCAGTAGGCTGGCCATTTTTCTGTGTTAATTCTACTGAACCATGAGCATGAGTGTTCATTCTATCCTTTGATATCTTCTTCAATTATTTTCTTCAGTAACTTAAAGGTTTTATCATACAGATCTTTCACTGGCTTGCATAGGGATATCTTAGGATATTTTACATGACTTAAGGATATTGTGAAGTGTGTTGTTTCCCTGATTTCTTTCTCAGTGCCTTTGCCATTTGTATAAAGGAGAATGTGGTAGTTTGAATGTAATTGGCTCCCAATAGCTCATAGGCAGTGGCACTCTTAGAATGTGCCACTTTGTTGGAGGAAGTATGTCACTGTGGAAGTCGGCTTTGAGGTCTTCTATATGCCCAAACTGTATCCAGTGCCTCCATCCACTTCCTGTTGCCTTCTGATCAAGATGTAGCCAGCACCGTGTCTACCTGCATGTTGCAATGTTCTCCCCACCATGATGATAATTGACTGAACCTCTGAAACTGTAAGGGAGCCACCCCAATTAAATCCTTTTCTTATAAGAGTTGCTGTGGTCATGGTGTCTCTCAACAGCAATAGAAGCCCCCACTACGACAGAGGGCTACTGATTTTTGTGAGTTAATTTTGCATCTAGCTATTTTGCTGTAAGTGTTTATCAGTTATGGGAGTTTCCTAATAGAATTTTAGGGTCACTTGTATATACTATCATGTCATCTGCAAATAAAGATACTTTGATTTCCTCCTTTCTAATTTGTATCCCCTTGATCTCCTTCAGTTGCCTTATTGATCTACCTAAGATTTCAATAACTATATTGAATAGGTAAGGAAAGAGGGAGAATCTTTTTTTCTTTTTTTCTGAGACTGGGCTTCTCTGTGTAGCCCTGGTTGTCCTGTAACTTGCTCTGTAAACCAGGCTGGCTTCAAACGCAGAGATCCACCTACCTCTGCTTCCTGAGTGCTGAGATTAAAGGCCTGCACCACTACCACCTAGCAGGACAATTTTAATTTATTCCTGATTTTAGTAGAATTGCTTTGAGTTTTCCTCCATTTAAGTTCACATTTGCTATGGCCTTGCTGTATACTGCCTTTTTTATATTTAAGCATGCCACTTGTATTCCTAGTCTCAGGACTTTTACCGTGAAGGAATGTTGGATTTTGTCAAAAGCCTTTTCTGCTTCTAATGAGACAATTATGTATTTTTCTTTCAGTTTGTTTATATAGTGGATTACATATAATGATTTTCATGTGTTGAACCATCCCAGCATCTTTGGGATGAAATCTACTTGATCATGGTGGATGATCTTTTTGATGTGTCCTTGTATTTGATTTGCAATTACTTTATTGATTATTTTTGCATCTATGCTTATGAGGAAGACAGGTCTGTAATTATTTTTCTTTGTTAGTTCTTTGTATATCAAGATAACTGTTGTCTTGTAAAGCAAATTGGACATTGTTCTTTCTGTTTCTATTTTGTGGAATAATTTGAGGAGTATTGATATTAACTTATCTTTGAAGGTCTGGTAGAATTCTGCATTGAATCCATTTGTCCTGGGCATTTTATTTAATTATTTTGGTTGGTAGAATTTAAGTACTTTTTCACTAGACATTATAGATCTGTTTAAATTGCATATTAATCTAGATTTAACTTTGGTAGGTGGTATCTATCAAGAAAAATTATCTAAATTTCCTTTAGATTTTCCAATTTGGTGGTATATAGATTTTCAAGTTATGTCCTATTTTACCTCTGGATTTTCTTGGTGTCCATTGTTATATCTCCCTTCTCACTTCCTATTTTATTAATTTTAATCTTCACTCTCCACATTTCAGTTAATTTGGCTAAGGGTTTATCAATCTTGCTGATTTTTTTCAAAGTCTATTGGCAAGAGTGGGGTATTGAAGTCACCCACTATCAGTGTGTGGCAGTCAATATAATGATATAAGGTGTAGTAGAATTTTTTTTTTTAACAAACTTGGATGTCCTTGTGTTTGGTGCTGTTAAGAACTACAATGTCCTTTTGGTAGATTTTTTTTCCTTTGATATGATTCTTATCTCTTCTGATTAGTTTTTATTTGAAGTCCATTTTGCCGGATATTAAAATGGCTATCTCAGCTTGCTTCATAGATCTATTTGATTGGAATATCTTTTGCCATCCTTTTAAGCTAAGGTAACGTATGTTTTTTGGATGCAGCAGATGGATTCAATTTGTGTGTCTATTCTGTTAGTCTATATCTTCTTATTGAGGAATTGAGACCATTGATGTTGAGAGATACCATTAAACAGTGTTGATTTCTGTTCCTTTGTTGTTGTTGTGGTGGTGGTGGTGATGGTGGTAGTAGTGGTGTGTGTGTGTGTGTGTGTGTGTGTGTGTGTGTGTGTGTGTGTGTGGTTACTTTCTTTTGATGTGGTGAGATTCTTGAGTTTCTAAATTTTCCACTTTTGGATTTCCCTCAGTTTGGATTTTTTTATTGATTCTATTTCTACTTTCAGGTCTTGACATGCTTTATTCATTTACTTTCACTGTTTGTGTTTTTGTAGATTTCTTTAAGGAATTTATTTTCTCTTTAAGGACATCTATCATATTCTTTTTTTTAATTAAATTTTTTTCATTCATTTTACACATGAATCAAAGATCTCCCTCTTTCCTCCTCCCAGCACACTAGCCACCCCCCCAACATACTCCCCATTCATCTCCACAAGAAGGCAAGGCCTCCCATGGGGAAGCCCATCCAGTAGAGGTAAGTCTAAGCCCCTCCCCCTGCCTCAAGGCTGCACTAGGTGTCCCATCATAAGTAGTGGGATCCAAAATGCCCACTCATGCACCAGGGATGGATTCTGATTCTACTGCCAGGGGGCCCCCCAAGCAGATCAAGCTACTCAATTGTCTCATCATGCAGAGGGCCTAGTCCAGTCCCATGCAGGCTCTACAACCATTAATCCAACTTTCACGAGTTTCCACTAGTTTGGTTTTGTTGTCTCTGCAGGTTTCCCCATCATGATCCTGATGCACTTTCTCATAGAATCCCTCTTCTCTCTCTCCAACTGGACTCCTGAAGCTCTGTCTGGTATTTGGCTGTGGATTTCTGCATCTGCCTCCATCAGTCATTGGAGAAAAGCTCTGTGATGACAGTGTATTCACCGATCTGATCACTGGAGTAAGCCAGTTCAGTTCAGGTACTGTCTCCAGTATTTCCAGTAGTCCAAGCTGGGGTCATCCTTGGGGATTCCTGGCAACTTCCCTAGCACAGGGTTTTGCTATATCCCCATGATATCTCCCTCCATCACGGTATTTCTCTCATTGCTTTCCCACTCCATCTCTGTTCCAGCTCAACCATCCCATTCCCTTATGTTCTCACCCCCATCCCCTACCCTCCATTGCCCACCCCTCACCCCCAGTTCACTCATGGAGATCTCATCTATTTCCTATTCCCAGGGCAATCCATGTGTTCCTTTTTGGGTCTTCCTTGTTAGCTAGCTTCTCTGGAGTTGTGGCTTGTTGTCTGGCTGTCCTTTGTTTTACTTCTAGTATCCACTTATGAGTGGTTACATACCATGTTTGTCCTTCTGAGTCTGGGTTACCTCACTCAGGATGATATTTTCTAGCTCCACCCATTTGCCTGCAAATTTCGTGATGTCATTGTTTTTCTCTGCTGAGTAATACTCCATTGTGTATATGTACCACATTTTCTTAATCCATTCTTCAGTTGAGGGACATCTAGGATGTTTCCAGTTTCTGGCTATTATGAATAATGCTGCTATGAACATAGCTGAGCACGTGTCCCTGTGGCGTGATTGAGCATTCCTTGGATATATGCCCAAGAGTGGTATAGCTGGGTCTTGAGAAAGATTGATTCCCAATTTTCTGAGAAACTGCCGCACTGATTTCCAAAGTGGCTGTATAAGTTTGAACTCCCACCAACAGGGGAGGAGTTTTCCCCTTACTCCACATCCTTTCCAACATAAGCTGTTTGCAGTGCTTTTGATCTTAGCCATTCTGAGCTTTTGATCTTAGTCATTCTGACAGGTGTAAGATGGTATCTCAAAGTCATTTTGATTTGCATCTCCCTGATGACTAAGGGTGTTGAGCAATTCCTTAGATGTCTTTCGGCCATTTGAAATTCTTCCTTTGAGAAATCTCTGTTTAGCTCTATAGCCCATTTTTCAATTGGATGGTTCATTATTTTGATATCTAGTTTCTTGAGTTCTTTATACATTTTGGAGATCAGCCCTCTGTCAGATGTGGGGTTGGTGAAAATCTTTTCCCATTCTGTACACTGTCATTTTGTCTTATTTACTATGTCTTTTGCTTTACAGAAGCTTCTCAGTTTCAGGAGGTCCCATTTATTAATTTTTGCTCTCAGTGTCTGTGCTACTGGTATTATATTTAGGAAGACTGCTTCCTACTTTCTGTTTTATCAGATTCAGTGTAACTGGTTTTATATTGAGGTTTTTTGATCCACTTGGACTTGAGTTTTGTGCATGGTGATAGATATGGATCTATTTGCAATCTTCTACATGGTAAGGCATTACCATTCCTGACATCAAGCTCTACTATAGAGCCATAGTAGTAAAAACAGTTCGGTATTGGCATAAAAGCCTACCTGTGGACCAATGGAATTGAATTGAAGACACTGACATTAACCCACACACCTATGAACAGCTGATTTTTGACAAAGAAGCCAAAACTATACAATGGAAAAAAATAAAGCATCTTCAACAAATGATGCTGGCATAACTGGATGTCAATATCTATCATATTCTTAAAGTCTATTTTAAGGTCTTTGTCTTGTGCTTTAGCTATATTGCAATTCCCAAGGCCTACTGTAGTAGGGTTGCTGGCCTCTTGTGGAGCCATATTATCTTGACTGTTATTGGTTGTCTTTTGACACAGGCTTCTAGCTACTTGGGTTTGGGGTGATTGTAACTCTAGGTGCTGATATCTGTCTTACCTTTGTTGGCTGGGTATTTTGTGCCTTAGTTTCTGTTGTCTTTTCTGCTTCTTAGAAGGATGTGATGGCTGTGTGTTGCTTGATATGTGTAGCCACTAGAGGTTTCAGGGTGAATTTTTTTTTTTTTTTTTTTTTTTTAGGGAATGGGAGCAGACACTTAGGAATAGGAGTGGGCTGGAGGTCAGTTAGCTGAAGGTGCACACAGGAGGGAAGAAAGCAGGGTGTTCCACCAAGTTTTGCTTAGTGTCCTGGGAATGGGGACAGGTAATGAAGAAAGCCTGCTACAGAGCTTGGCATAAGACTGGGAGATTGGATTTGGAGGAGAGGAGGGAGAGTGAACACTCATCTACCTGCTTTGCTGTTCTACTTGCTTCTCTGGCAGGCTTGTTTGGTAGGTTCCCAGGGAATGCTTGCTGGAATTGGGGGCAGGGATAACAGGATGAGCACAGAGGCAAGTTGGAGGAGAAGATTTGAGTGATCTCCATGAAATGGGGACAGAGATCCAGAGATCAGGAAGAAGCCACAGCAGATGATCTGCTACAGAGGTGGGAGTGAGATTGGGGGATTGGATTTAGAAGAAATGAAGATCTACAGTCAGGTTACCTGCTTCTCTTGCTGGAGTGGCCTGTGAGTTCTCAGGGACTCCCAGGTGGATGGATAAAGGGATGAGTGGGAAGAAGGAAGATTGAAAGTCAAGATCTATGTTTTCTACCAAAGATGGGGACAGGGCAGGAAGGGAGGCTGCAGCATGTTTTCTGCTACTGAGCTGGGGAGGAGACTGGGGAACTGATTTTGGAATAGAGGATGGAAAGTCAAGATCTGAAGATAGCCTACCTGCTTCTCTGGCCAGGTTGGCTGGAAGGTTTCTAGGGAATGCCTGTGGGATTTGGAGGATGAGGACAAAGGGATGGGGCGGTAAGGAAGGCTGTGGGAAAAGATGTGCCTGATCTGCTGGAGATGGGTGGAGATAGCAAGGGGAGGCTGTAGCAAGTTGTCTGCTACAGAGTTGGGGATGGGAGTAGGGAATTGGATTTGGGTGAGAAGAGGGAGAGGTGAGGATCTACAGTTAGCTTCTCTGATTCCCTGACTGGCATTGCCTACAGGTTCCCAGGGAATGTCTGCAGAGTTGGGAACTAGGATAATGGAATGAGTGTGTGTGGGGGACCAAAGCTCTGAGGAGGAGGTCTACTTGATCCACTGGAGATGGGGGTAGAGAGGAAGGGGAAGCTGCAACAGATGGTCTGCTACAGAGTGGGAATGAATTAGGGGCAAGTGATTGTTTTAATTGGCTATGGTGGTATTTTCACAGTGGACTACCCATCATTAATTTATTCTGTTGTTAGTATTCTATTCTCATAGTGGTACAAGAGACTGGGCCTAGGGCCATGATCACATGTACTGAGATCTAGCTACAGAATCACTTACCTCCCTGGCACAGTGTGAAGAAGCTACCATAACAACCTTAACTATACTACAATCCAGTCCCACTTGAAGCTTTTAAATTTCATGAAGTAACAGGTCAATTTTAATTTTTATCTTCTGAGGGATTAGAGTCCATTTCAGAAAGCTCTCGAGTACATTTACATTTTACAGTATTTTCCTTACATTTTTCTATAACATTTTCAGTTTTTTCAGGCCATTCATCAAGGTGTCTGACCCAGTTTGAATTGATTTTTTTGTTCAGGGTGAGAGATAGGGATGTCGTTTCATTTGTCTGTGCATCAATATTCATTTTTTCCCAGCACCATTGTTGAAGAGACTTTCTTTTCTTCGGTGTCTATTTGCGGTACCTTGCATTTTCTGGCTACCTGAGCATGTGTCTTTTGATGACAATAGACCCTTCATGGTCTTATGCTTCTTGTGTTGATCTTTGTGTTATTTGTCCTACAACCAGAGTGTGCACTTCATAATCTTAGGAGTGGGTGCTGTATCTAGGGGTGCCCTTCAGTCTCTAGGACTAGAAACCTCTGTAGGCAGCCTGGTCCCAGGTGTGTCTTACCCACTTGCACCTTCCAGCTTTTGCCTTGGTCCCTCCCTCTTTTGTCATGCTAGAGTGCCTCACCCAAGTCTGTGCTTCAGCTGTTTAAAGTGGCATCTTGTCATCCGAAAACTGAAAAGAGAGGAACTTTGTGTTGCTTATGTGGTCAACATACCAAGACTCTTTACTCACTGGGCAGGAAATCATCTGCTTAGTGACACTTCAACTGTCACTTAGGTTTTGAGTATGTGTGGGGTAGGGTGGGAGAGGAGTTATATGTGGGAGTGCAGATGTGGACCCACGTATGTAGAGGTCAGAGGTATTATTACTCAGGTGTCATTCACTCTGTGTGTGTGTGTGTGTGTGTGTGTGTGTGTGTGTGTGTGATATCTTCCCAGGAAACTGTGTCACATTACACCAGTCAGCTCCAAGGATCTGCTTGTGTCTTCCCCTGTGCATTAGGGATACAGATTCATGTAACAATAGCCGGATATTTTACATGGATACTGGGAATCAAGCCTCAAGGCCTCATGCTATGTGGTCCACATTTTACTGACTGAGCCATCCCCAGACCTGATTACAATTTTCTTTTATTTTACTTGTCGTTGTTGATGTTTGTCCTTTTTTGTTCCCAACTCTGCCCTTCCATTTGTTGGTATGTGTGCCATGTCGCTTTTGACTGTCTCTTGTCCCCTGTAAACTATATTATAATAGGATACAGATTTTCAGAGGCTATGCCTGTATTTGCAATTTTACTCGACACTTGGAGCAGAATGCTTCCTCATTGGAGCTGAACCCTCGAGAACACATTCTGGACTTCCTTTTTGTTCTACTTTCTGAAGTTTTCTTTCTTCCTTTGGCACTAAAACTGGTGTTTTTCTTCAGTTCCCTTCTTGGAATAGATGCTCATTAACCCAGTTTGTGAGAGGACCAGAGATTCCAGCAGTCCTTGCATAGGCATGTTTTACATCTTTTGTCTTCCCAAGTCACAGTTTTATGATGGAAGAGAAACATGAAAAATTTAGGGGAAGGAAAAACAATATTAGAATATATTTTGACTATTTTAAATTTAAGTAATTGTTCTCTGGCTATATCAATTTTCCTTGCATAAAGAGTATGATTTTTTCATGCACTAAGAAAACAACTGGGAAGTGAAGGCACAAAACCTTATATTAATTCCTATGTGTAATTAAAAAAATTATATTTTAATAGTCATAACATCTCTCATTCTTTCCTCCCTCCAAACCCTTCCGTACACCCCTTTGTCTTTCATCTTCATGACGGTTTTTTCATTAATTGTTATTAAATGTACATATGCATATGTATATACATAAATATTCCTAAATATAACCTGTTCAGTCTGTATAATGCTACTCATATGTATGTTTTCAATGCTGACTATTTGGTATTGGATAACTGATTGGTGTGTTCTTCCCTGGAGACAACTATTTCTTCTACTTTCAGTATTCCTTAGTTACCTGTAGATCTTTGTGTAGTACTGAAGCCTCCTTCATGGCTTTCACTTGTCACTTTGACATGTCTATTGGTACACTTGTGTTGGATGGCTGAAGAATAAAAGCATCTATAAAATTTCATATTCTCATAAAAATGATTGACTATGGTCCTAATTGCTTATGCATAACATGTAGAGTAGGACTTCAGAGGCCACTGACTGGAACAGTTTGGCAGATCTAGCCAATACAAACTTGGATGAGGCATACCAAGTCAGTTAAAATGATGGCAACTTTAGTGACATATGTTGAAAAGTAGGGCCTTCAGATACTCGAACATTTTGTCTGAGCATCATCCGTCAGCTTCATGGGCTCAGTATTTATTTTGCCTTTGAGACATTTCTAAGAAGAAAAAAAAATTCTAATTCTAAATAACTCAATTTGTCTGCTCCTAAAATTACCCATTCAATACTCACAGAAAAGATTGTACACATCAACCACTGCAAACGTTCAAAAAGAATCCAAACAAAAAGACAGATGCACTCCCATTCTTTCATTAGGTTGCAAGCTGATTAAGTTCAAGGATGATTTCACATTTGCCATGTGTTTTGTTCAGGGCCTGTGATGTATTGCTCACAAAGCCTAACAAATAAAAGCATCAGTTTCCTCTCTCGGAATGCCTAACTGCTGGAATTTGCTCTACATTTTTCAGTAGAAGAAGTTACTACATCTTCTCCTCAGCATGATTAGTTTGGTGCCACGACAATCCCATTTTATAGTCAAGGCAATGGAGGCCAAGAGAGGTTAAGCAAGTTGCTGAATGTCCCATGGCTAGCAAATAGAGGATCGGTGGTCAAGGTCCAAGTAATGGGGCCCAGTTGCTCTCTGCTCTGCTGTAGTGTGAATCAGGAAACCAAGTTAGAAACCAAGTCAAGAGTCTGGTTTTCAGTACAAGTGACTGGCTTTTATTTTGTGTTGAAAATTGCAGAAATTGAAAATTGGCAAAATAGTCATTAAAAATCCTAACTTTTCTTGTATTGTTTGCTTATTTTAAATTTTATCACTATTTAGACTGTTAAATCACATACAGAACATATATATGCATGTATATATACCCATATGTATATACATACATACACATATATGAGTTATGACGGTGTGTGATTTTATATTTCATTTATTCTCCTTCTCCACTAAGCAATTTCCATATACCAAGAAAGTTTTGGGTAATGATGCATTTTCAATCTGCCTACAACAATTTTGCTGTGACCTGTGATGCTTGGGTCTTGGAAGCCTGGCTGGGACAAGAAGAAAATGAACAAAGGATAGACACACAGATCCATGTACAGGAAACCTGGGGCCTGGTTGAGGTATGCTCACTCTGATGGAGTAGCACCTACTACTGCAGGCATCCCTGAACCTCAGTGTGTTCATTAGGTAGAACACAGGGAAGGGATTGGTTGGTTTCAATAGGTCTCTGTAGGCAAACAGTCTTGGGCTGTAAACACTGGAAAGAGGAAGCTGCAGCTGCTAGTTTTTGTACACATTGATCAATCATCCATAAACACTTGTACTTGGACCCGAAGAAGAAGCCTCTGCCAACCTCTAGCCTGATCCATATAAGAAGATAGCTTTGCCCGTGTTCCAGGGGTCCAAGGACTTGGTCTTTGTCATGTTGTTATAGCTCTGCCCATGTCAGTACACACTTGCTCAGGATTTTACTCAGTCAGGGATTCCTCAGTTTCTTATATAACTTATTTGTTTTCTGTCAGACACCCAAATTGATCTGCATCAAGTCTAACAATGCTGTATATTACATGCGTCTTTATAATTCATTACTTTATGTATTCATTTATTTGCAAAACTGTACCCTAATTTGCTGTCAGTGGACAAGTACTTCAATGCTGCTCTACCCTCACGAGCATTTATAATATCTTGCATTTAGATTTCTGTTGATTTAGAAGATGGCAATCTACCATGGTGAGATTAGTCATGTGAGGAATTGGTAGCAGAGGATCCAAGCTCTTTAACATGGCCTAAACTCAGCAGAGGAAGAATCCAGAAGTTCCCAGCTTTCTTAGTTTTCCTGTGTTTTAGCAGTATGTCTCCTTGAGATGTATTAGTCAAAGATGAGAAAAGAATAGACACCTATGTCCATGCTTTCCCATGCTTCTCTATTTCCTAAAACTCTGTAGATGAGAAGTGACAGTTTTACTGATTTTTTTTTTTGGTTTTGCATTTTGTTGTTCCTGAGATGTTATTCATTTTGTTGCTCCTGAGAATGCTTGTAAAGCTCTAAAATTAAAATGTAATGTCCACATAGAACTACATGTCATAGATTCCATGAATTTTCACCATGAAAAACCGTTTGTACCATCATCACCTGGGTTAAGATGTGGCATGTTAGCTATCTCAGACACTTTCCTGGGATTCCCTATCAGAAACTGTCCATTACACAGCCCCCTTCCCGAATAATGTGACTGTGTATGTATTAGTTGCCTTTTTTATTTTTCCTTTTAAACATCTTTTGTTGTTGCTTGTTTTTCTCTGCTTGAAGTATGGACACACACACACATACACGTGGGTGGTTGGGAAAGAGAATGAAAGAAAGCTTTGAAACTTTGTCTTGGGTTGTTTAATTGATTAAAAAATGACTGGCAGTATTCTTAATTTCTCCTGTTTGGAAGTCTTTGTTCTGTGTTTTCAAGATGGGGGAACTTTATTAATATGATATGTGTCTTCAATGCACTTTCAGTTATATACTACACTAGTGGTTTCTGAAGTATCTATCTGTTTTTAAATCCCCTATAAATTATCAGTCCAAATTATATTTCTAAATGGCTGTGATTTTTTTAATTTTTCTGTATAGATCCTAGTTCTATAGCATAAGTTGTTTACTTAACATCTATCTTCAAATATATGAATTACAGTTATTTAACATCTAGGATTAATTAGTTCAGATACTGAATTGCCTTCCCATCTGTAACTATTCCAGTTTCCTTTACTTTAGAGCTACTTTGCACTGTTTCCCAGTATGTCCAAGAATGTTTTATTCAGTTCCAGGTATGCATGCATATTATCCAGGGGTTGACTAATGTTCTTCATGTGAGCAGAGTCCATGTGTACTGTTCTGGCCTGCCCTACTGCTCCTACTCCACAGCCTTCTCAATGATCAATGAGTAGCAGTTTCCTTGGAAACTTGAACAAAGAGAGCAGATCTTGTGTTTACCTACCCATCAGATTTCATGATCTAAGTACTCTTTAGTACTTGTTTTCCTCAAACTTGTTACGAGGTGGAATGAAAGTCCTGGAGAAAAATCTTTCTAGTATTATTTTATCCCTTTTATCATTTGTTTTATCTACCATCAATCTTTTGCTCTGGCTTGATAGCTATCTATATATTTTGTAAATAGAGTAACTTTATTGCAAGTTGTAACTCAGTGTTTGGAAGTGATATTTTAATTTTGTTCAATAGGTTTAGGTTGAAGTATATGTAGTTTTACATCAAGGTTGTTATAATTTGTTTTTCATTTGCAATGGACTATTCTTTAATTTTCAAAATTGGAAATATCTTTCACATAGATCTCTTATAAAATTCTCTAACACTGTGATTATGATACAATGTAAATACTCTTATTTTCAAAAGGTAAATTAAGCTCATCTCTGTTTATTATATTGACAGAGACAGAGGTTGGCTTTTCATTTTGTCATATGTGATATTCAGTTTTAGTCAAAAGTGTGCTTTAAAAATATACCATTTTATGATAAATATGGCAATATTCTCATTACTTGGCTTACTGATTCTAAATGACATTTTTCTTGCCTTTTGTTCTTAACATATATTAAACAACAATCTTTTCTGGTTCCATATTTTTTCTTCGAATTTCAAAGTTTTTAAGAATGATAATTTCTCCACACAGGAGCTAGTTAGATTCTGTCACTCCTCATTTTCTGTCAGTGACATCTTATTTGTGTACTTCAGGATTTTCCACACTGTACTATTTTTTCGGTTTTGTGATTGTCCTTAGTCATATTTAATTCCCTGATGTTAGCTATTTGCTAATGTTTTCAAGAGAAGTATACGAGTGAAATGTCACTAGAGTCCTTGCATAGTGAGATTGTTAATGTTTCCTTTAGGGTCTCAGATTTTGTGAATGTTGGCTAGTTGAATATTTATATATTTCAATTAGTTTATCTCTGGTACTTTAAACACTTAAAAAGTGTCCATTTTCTTTTCTTTTCATCTCTTATTGTGTTTTTCAGTAGTCTGTTCTCTGTGTCTTTTTTGTTTTGTTTTATTTTGTAGCCCAGGCTGCTCTTGAACTTGTGGTGTTCCTCTAGCCTTGTCCTTGCAAGTGCTGAAATAGGTGGAAGTCGTCACTCCCCAAGTATTTAGTCTTCTTGTTGTTGTTTGTTTTACTTCAGATTCTGTGTTTGTTTCATTTATTTGGGGGAGGGCAATGAAATTCACTCATAAGTGTGTGTGTGTGTGTGTGTGTGTGTGTGTGTGTGTGTGTGTGTATGTGTGAAATCTACTCATAAGTGTGCATGTGTACATATGTGTGAAATCAGTCTTAAGTGTGTATGTGTGAAATCCACTCATAAGTATGTGTGTAAAAGTATAAAATCGCTCATAACTGCATATGTGTGAAAACCACTCATAACTCTATGTATATGTGTGAAATCCACTCAGAAGTGTTGGTGTATGTGTGAAATAACTCATAAATATGTGTGTGTGAAAACCACACATGACTGTCTCTATATGTGTGAAATCCACTCATAACTGTGTGTATATGTGCAAACCATTGAGAAGTGTGTGAAATCACATACGTGTGTGTTTGTGTGAAATCACCCATAACTGTGTGTATATGTGTGAAACCTACTCTTAAGTGTGTGTGTATGTGAAATCACTCATAAGTATATGCATATGTGATCTACCAGCTCGTGTTTTATGCCCATTTTCTGTCTTTACATTTCTTTGCTAACTTTTCAGTAATCAGGTAAAAGAGTCTTTATGGCACTGAAAAATAGAATCTACATTTAGACAAATGCCAATCTGTTTAAACCTCACTTCAACTACTAGAGATGTACACCAAATTAAAAAAAATATATAGTGTGGTCAGCTCCTGAAAGTCATGAAGGCATCTATCAGAAACAGGATTTATGCCCAAGTTTTTCTTCATTAAAATTTGCTATAAAAGTTGTGTTATTGTACAGGATTCCTTTGGCTATCCTGGGTTTTTTGTTTTTCCATATGAAGTTGAGTATAATTTTTTCCAGGTCTGTGAAGAATTGTGTTGGTATTTTGATGGGGATTGCATTGAATCTGTAGATTGCTTTTGGTAAGATTGCCATTTTTACTATGTTAGTCCTGCCTATCCATGAGCATGGGAGATCTTTCCATTTTCTGACATCTTCTTCAATTTCTTTTTTCAGGGACTTAAAGTTCTTGTCATATAGGTCCTTCACTTGCTTGGTTAGTGTTACCCAATGACAGAGAAATGGAATGAGATCTACATGAACAGCCTGGACATGAGTGGGGGTAATGAAAGGCGAGGGTTGAGGGAAAGAGAGCTTGGGGGAGCGGGAGATCCCAGCTGGATCAACAACAGAGAGGGAGAACAAGGAATAGGAGACCATGGTAAATGAAGACCACATGAGAATAGGAAGAAGCAAAGTGCTAGAGAGGCCCACAGAAATCCACAAAGATACCCACACAACAGACTGCTGACAATGGTCGAGAGACTGCCCGAACTGACCTACTCTGGTGATGGGATGGCCAAACACCCTAATTGTCGTGCTAGAAACCTCATCCAACTACTGAGGGATCTGGATGCAGAGATCCATGACTAGGCCCCAGGTGGATCTCTGGGAGTCCAATTAGCGAGAATGAGGAGGGTTTATATGAGCGAGAATTGTTGAGACCAAGGTTGGATAAAGCACAGGGACAAATAGCCAAATGAATGGAAACACATGAACTATGAACCAATGGCTGAGGGGTCACCAACTGGATCAGGCCCTCTGAATGGGTGAGACAGTTGATTGGCTTGATCTGTTTGGGAGGCATCCAGGCAGTGGGACCAGATCTTGTGCTCATTGCATGAGTTGGCTGTTTGAAACCTGGGGCCTATGCAGGATTGTTTGGCTCGGCCTGGGAGGAGGGGACTAGACCTACCTGGACTGAGTCTATCAGGTTGACCTCAGTCTGTGGGGAAGGCTTTGCCCTGGAGGAGATGGGAATGGAGGGGGGGTTGGGGGGAAGGCGAGGGATGGGAGGGGGGAGAACAAGGGAACCCGTGGCTGATATGTAGAACTGAATTGTATTGCAAAATAAATTAAAAAAAAAAAAAAGAAAAGAAAACAAAAAAAAAATTTGCTATAAAGTAGCCAATGGGAGAAATCTCAGTTAGAAAGAAACACAGAATGATCCAGATATATTTTGCTGGCTATAATATAATAAACTAGAAAATAATAACCAAAGTGAGCCAACACCTTGGACATAAAAAAAAGAATACAAACCATACTATTTTCTAAGTTAGCCTTGGCTATAGTAAACATTTAAATTTCTCTTAAAGAGCAACAATAATTAGCACATACTTTACCAAAACGTCATGAGATAGGAACCAAACTACTGAGATAATAATTGTAGTAAAATAATCCTCTTTTATTAAAAATATTTAACAATGAAGCAATAGAAATTTTAGCATAAGGCTTTAATGGAAAGAACTTCAAAGCTTATCTAAGGAGGGGCGGTACAGGAGGAGTCCTCGTATTTAAGAGTAGAATCATATATTGGAAAGTAGGCCAAGACACTTGGTCAACAAGGTGATTTAATTCTTTGGAAAACTAAATAATTTTTCAAGCCAATAATTTGATTTTTTTTATCAAACTGATAATTTGATTTTTTTGAAGTAATGAAAAACCTCAAGCCTTGAAAAATGTTATAGTGCATCTAAAAAATGTAATTTTTAAAATTAATTTGTGATGATTACAATGAGCTATGCTACATTTCAGCAAATATGGCACGTACTGACCAGTCAGGAGAGTTGACATTTCTCTTATCATGTCTTATGCTGGTACCTTCCATCTCTTATCTTCTAGACATTCACAATATACAATAAAATATTGTATTGTGTGCATAATGTGACAACTTAATCCTATCTAATTATATTTTGATATTGATTTTTTCAGTTCTTTTTTATTCTCTCTCCCTTCAACCCTTTCAGGCCTCTAGTCTATGTTCATATCCACTCATTTTAGTTTCTACATATGAGAAAGCATGTGGTGTTTGTCTTTTTTGTGTATTTTTCCTCTAATATGTTTTCTCTTCTGTATGCTGGGTTAGTTTTCTTTGGATATATACCTGGTAATGAGATGGCTGGATCACAGGGTAAATCCATTTTTCACTTTTGAGGAACCAACCTACTCTTCTCTATAATAGCAATAGTGATTTTCATTTTCACTAGTAGTATATGAGTCTCCTTTTTCTCCATATTACTGCTAACATTTGTTCCTCTTTTATCAATTTGTGATAAGCATTCTTAGTGGGGTGAGATGATACATTATTTTGATAGTTAATAAAAATAAGGTTGTTGACTATTTGTATTGTATGTGTGTGTGTGAGTGCATGTGTGTGATGTTTTGGGGATCATTTGACATTTTTTTTTTCCATTTTGGATACTAATCCTTCCTCAGATGGATAGTTTCTGAACGTGTCTTCTATTGTTTTCACATTGTTGTGAAACATTGTTTTCTTTGCCCCAGAGACACTTCCCAGCTGTGAGTTGGTTGACATTCCCTGTGCCTGTTTTTGCTTTTTCTGCACTTAGGTGGCATATAGCGGTGTCTTGAAATGCTTCCCTCAAGCTTTCTTCCCCTGACACTTCTATATGTATCTTGTTTAAGTTGTTTAACATGGAAAGACACTGATTTTTATTATATACCTTTCCTTCATTGGTTATGACAATTGAATATTTATTATACTTTATTCTGTTGATACTATTACTGTATTGCTGGAGTGGTATGTGTTGAACTATTCTTGTTTCCTTATGATAAATCCAACATCGTCATGGTAAAAAGATCTTTGTACATTCCGTTAGATTCAATCTGTAAGCATTTTGCTGAGTAGTTTTGCGTCGATGTTGACACATGGTTTTTGCATGCCATTTTCTTCTTTTGTTCTCTCCTTGTGTGGTTTTAGCTTCAGCATGACGCTGACCACTTGGGAGGAGTTGGAGAAATACTGACACTCATTATCCTTTAAAATCTTGTTGAATTTCAGCAGTGAAGCCATCTGCTCCTGGATGTTTCTTTGTCAGGATTTTTTTTTTTTTAAATTAATGACCCGGGCTCCTTTTGTGTTATTACTCTGCCCAGATTTTAAATATCTTTATGGCTCAACTTTGGTAGCTTGTGTCTATTCAGAAATCTGTCTATTTCTTTCAAGGATTTCCAAACTTTGGTGCATACTAATTGATATGAGACTCTAGTTATCCCCATCCCCTTACTCTGCTCTTTATTTCAGTGATAAACATTACCCTGTGATGCACTATGTGATTTATTCTTTTATCATGCCTAATATATATTTTATCTTCCTGGTTCCTAACTAAAATATAAGATCCAGGACACCAGAAAATTTATTTGGGTTTTCATTAGAGCTGTTCATGCCATATACTGGTGATAAATATTGGTTGAATAAACAAAGTATTTCAGCCTTTGTAGAAATAATAATGGAAAAATATACAGAAGCACATGAAATTAAATCATGCTATTGTTTATTCCCTAGCAATTTATAACAAAAACACATAGATAGGAATTAAAGTGAGGTCTGTAATCATCCAGTATTAAAAATGGGATAAAAATTATGGGCTATAAATTCTTAGTCAATTTTTTCTCTAAATATATAGCATTTGGCAACAGATCTTTAATTTTCAACTTAGTGAACAAAAGATTCTAAATTTTTTTTCACAATAAGATTAAAATTCCAAAGCCAGGGAAGTCAGTCATTTTTGCCAGTATGTTGCTGGGGTAACTGAGGCTTCATTACCTCCCTGCCCTGATTCTCCTTTTCTCAGGGGCCTGAAAGGGAGAGTAATGGGCTAATCCCTATTCATCCATTCAGTTCTCATTTTTTCCACACTTTAATTATAAAAAGTTGTTAGGATTTCTCCCTGGTCTCTCATGATAAAATGATAAATCTCTTTGCTAATTTTCTTGAGTTAGTTTTGCTCAGCTAGTGTTCATCTTCCAGCGGATCTTCAAACAAGCCCTGTGAACTGTTGCTGAGCTGGATGCTCAAACCTGGCTCTTCTATGTGAAAGACAGTCTGGGCTAGCCTTTGCATCCTTGAATTTCTTGTGCACTGTCTCTCTGCCTCCTGACGCTGACTGTTAATAAGAGAAGTCAATGGCAAATGCATTGTCCTCTTCAGTGATTTACTGCCTTTGTGTCTGGCCTGCCTATGGGGCCTGTATCAGTGTACACTTTTGGGTTAATTTTTCTGTACAGATGAGGAGCAATTGCAGTATGCAAAATGAAGCTTCCTTTTTTGAGGGAAACTTTTGAGTTTTATGCCTGACTTGTTTCATTGTTTTATGTCTATTTTTAGGAGACACCTTTCATGCTATGTTGCCTACACCTGTCATCTGTCATCTATATTTTTATTTCCAAACAGCTCCCTGTGTGTCCTCTGCTTATATTTGAGTTATATGCTGTTCTCTGGTCTCTCTTTGATTCCTACCCAGTTCCTTCTAACCTTTGTCTTTAGTTTTGAAATGAGGTCATCTGTCTTCATTTCTTCTTCAAACAGTGTCAGTTTCTGTTTGTTAGCCTCTTGGAAGGGGATTATCCCTTGAAAGTTGACTGCCATTTTCCAAATTCGTTTGGTGCATTAACTTCTTTCATTGGTATGAGGCCTCAATGAGAGTACCACGTGATAATTTTCATTTGCATTAGTTATTTTTCTCTAGTCAGTTTTTATTTATATGAAACTATTGTTTCTTTTCCATGGTTTCCCTTTTGTAACTTGGTATGGTTTTGTGTTCATTTATTTATTTTGTCCTTCAGTTTCTCTCTTCTTATTATTAGAGAGTTGCTAGTTTACAAAATTGATTTTATTTGAGTTTTTCTAACTCTCCTTTGTCTACCCTCATAAGACTTACTCTTTTCTAAGTTCTTCTGATTGAAATGGTTTTTGTCTTCTTCTGTGTGTGGAATTCTTTCTTTGATTTATATTTTAGTTATTTATTTTATGCACTTATATTTGTGTGTGTGTGTGTGTGTGTGTGTGTGTGTGTGTGTGTGTGTGTGTGTGTTTCATAAAATACACATGGAAGTCAGCGGGTCTCCTGAGGGAGTCAGTTCTCTGTTTCTACCATGTGGGTCCCTGGTACTAAACTTGGGTTAATCATTCTTGGTGGCAACAACTCTTTAATTGACTGAATTATTTGGCCAGCCCTGGGCTACTTATAAGTGTAATGCAACTTTAGTGCAAATTACTTTAAAGTGAATTACTTTAGTGTATGATTATTTGGAAATATTTACTTCATTGATTTCAAAGGATAATTTTTCTGGGTGTGGCAATCTTAGTAATTTTTATTTCAGGGCCTGAAATATATAATTCTATGCTCTTGTGGACTTTATTGTTTTTTGTAGATGTTTGTTTTTATTGTGATAACTTCTTTTTCTTTTCTTTTCTTTTTCTTTTCAGGAATGTGCTTTGTCTGGCTGCTTTCAGCAATTTTTCTGTGTTCTCTGCTCATGGGAGTGTGACGACATTTGGACAATTTCTTTCCTTTTCACATTTGCTGCACCTCTATCTATCCCGATCTATCCTGGATTTGGGAGAAATTGAATACTCTATGATTTAACTGAGTAGATTTTCTCTGACTTTAGTTTACAGCTCAGATTGCTTTTCTCTCACCAAGAGTCATATGCTTGGTCTTTGGTTATGTTTTCTTTTTTCTATTCTTTCTTTCCCTTCTGACAGTTTCATGCTTGTATATGATTTAGATTCTCTGACAATTTCATGCATTTATATAATGTATGTTGATCAGATTCACACCCCTATTATTCACTTGCCCTCACATTCTCCTGCTGAAATCCTTCTTTCCAGTTGGTCCCCTCTTATTTTTATGGGTTTTTATTGTGATACACTGGGTTTAATTAGGATGCTATTCCATATCCCCTTTGTTCTATCCTTGACTCTAAAGCCAGAACCACATGGCTGAACCTGCCAAGTTCTGCTTCTTCCTGAGGCTGGAACATGGCCTCCTTGTTCAATTTTTATCTTCATTAGCTTTCTGTTTTCCATTGTTTCCTTCATCACCTAAGCTTGGCTGTCCTGGAACTCTCTCTGTAAACCAGGCTAACATAAAACTCAGAGATTTGCCTGCCTCTGCCTTTGGAGTACTGGTGTTGAAGGTGTGTGCCACCACACCAACTCTAAGATTTTCTCTAATTCCTTTTCACTTTTCTTTAATTCCTTTTCACATTTGGAAGCTTAGGTGGGTGAGGTCTTGCTCCGAGTTCACCACTCCCTTTACTGCACTTAGCATCAGGCTTTTCTTTAAGCTATTTATGTCCTGAACACAGGACTTAGCTCCATTTCACTTCCTAGTGCTCCTTTTCTCCTCAAGTGTATATTCTGCACTTTTCCTTGCTCAGTTTGCTCTTTTTTCTATAGATCTGCATAAGAGTAAACACTAATAACCACACAACAAAGTTAATATGAGACTGCTTTGAGAATTCCTCTGCCTATGCAATTAATCTAAAACTCTTCAATTTAACCTTGAGCATATTGTTTTTGGACAAGGGCATAAAATAGCCACATTCTTCACCCTCAGCCGTACTGTCTTCCATTTTCCTACTAGGATGGCCCATTAAGCTCCACTTAAAGTATTCATTTGGCTTTCTAATCCAAAGTCCCAAAGTCCACATTCCTCCAAACAAAAGCATGGTCAGGCTTATAATAGCCAAACCCCAGTCCCTGGTACAAACTTCTGTCTTAGAGTTTCAATTGCTGTGAAGAGGCACCATGACCATGGCAACTCTTATAAAGGAAAACATTTAATTTGGGCTGGATTACAGTTTAGATTACAGTTAGTCTATTATTGACATGGCAGGAAGCATGGTGGCATGCAGGCAGACATGGTGCTGGAGAGGTAGCTGAGAGTTCAACATCCATATCCACAGACAGCATGAGAGAAGACTGAGGCACAAAGGCCAGACTTAAGCCTGACCCTAGTGACAGACTTCCTCCAACAAGGCCAAACATACTCCAACAAGGTCACAGCCCCTAAGTAGTGATACTCCCAAAGATCAAGCATTCAAACGCTTGAGTCTATGGGGGTCATTCCTATTCAAACCACTACATTAGTATTTTAAAAATTAGATTTATGAATTATTTCCCTGGAATTTCAGCAATTCAATTTCTTCTCATTTGCTTATTGGAGAGTTATGGATTTTTGGAGGAGTCATATTGACTTTCCCTTTCAGATTTCTTATGGTAATGTGTTAAAAATTTGTTCATACATTGGATTTGCCTCATATAGGGTTTCACGTGGGAGCTCTTTGTGAGCAGATTTCTATGAAGTCCCAATTTTTACTACCATCAAGGGGAAAGGAAGCAGTTTGCAGTAAATGTCACACAAAATAAATCAATTATCTAATAAAAAAAGGAAACAAAAGCTATACTCAGGATAAATTTGAAAAGGAGTTGAGAATTATATGCAAATTAGGAAGTTAAAATTAACAAGGACAAAATTATCAGTACTGAAGTAATAATAAGTGATGGGTATACAATGCTAGTTGGTTGGTGGAAGAGTCACAGACCACGGCAGAACCCAATATTAGTTTTTAGAGCTTTATTGGAGGAAAAGGTGGGGGGAAAGAGCCAGGCCTGGTGGAGGGAACGGAGAGCAGGAAACACAGGAAGAGGAAACGCAGAGAGAGGAGAGAGAGAGAGAGAGAGAGAGAGAGAGAGAGAGAGAGAGAGAGGAGAGAGAGGAGAGAGAGGAGAGAGAGGAGAGAGAGAGAGAGAGAGAGAGAGAGAGAGAGAGAGAGAGAGAGAGAGAGAGAGAGAGAGATCGAGCGAGTGTGGGGGTTTGTGTCCCACTTTTTAAGGTAGTACGTAGTTGCCCACTGATGTAAGGTGCCAGACAAGACCCCGAGCTGCACATGTAAGAATCCTAACAATAAGGAAGGATGGACAATGGGTAAAAGAGAAAAAAAGTGAGATCAGGAAGGAGGGAAGAATACATGGGATAGAGATATGAATGAGATGTAGCAAGATGAAAGCAAAAGAAACAGAACCAAGTGACTACACGAAACCAAACAAGCCAACAAAGCCAAAGATCAGGCACTCAACAGTTCTTCCTTGCTCAGTAGGTAGAAGAGGAAGACACGTCACTCTACCTCCAAGCTTTTCAGTTTAAAATTCACTAGGTGTACATTCTGGAGCTTTTTCTAGTTCAAATATAATGAGTTGTGTATGGGCAAAGCCCCACCCTGCCATGTACACTAATGTGGGTAAAGTTAAGACAGTGGTCATGGGAGACTAAATTCATGCCCATGATTTCTGTACATGGACTCAAAGAGTTGGTGTGTATAAAGTGCCCCTAACTTGCTCCCAGTACTGGTGTTATGGACCAACCAATTGGAAGCCCAGGAGCTCCTGAGATGTTTCACTATTGTTTATTTTTTTATTTTATTTTATTTTATTTTGTGTGTGAATATATGTTTGTGTATGTGCATGTGTGTATGATTGTGATATGCCCAAGCAACAACTGAATTCCTGCCAATTGTCTCTGGATTTTGAGGGTGGAGAAAGGTGTCACAGCAAAGCAATCTGTGCTGAAGCATGAGGAAAAGCAAGGCTTGGGCACATAGTGATCTTGCCTAGCCTGGCCATGCCAGCTTCTATCCAGCCTTTATTTGTATACACACATGGCAAGTTTTACTCTTCTTCCCAGACACTGGGCTACTCTTTCCAAATAAAAGTATTCACTGCTTCTTTGTGTAGTACACCCACACTTTCTACCACACAGACCTATGGTTGCTCAAGCCCACAGAATTTCCTGGGTCCACAGTAAATCTTTTGGTGGTATCTAGTAAAGAGAGGCTATTGGAACTTGGAGATATGAAAATGTAGGTGCCTCTGATCCAATGTATGATTTCTTGGTAATATCCCTCAATATGATGGCTTCGCTTCCATTCACACTATCAATGAGTAAACAGGAAGATTTGGCCCCTCCAGTGTCTGATTGTTTTGAGTAAAATAGAAAACATGAGCTGAAAGGTCCCTATGGTCCAGATCTATAAAGTGTATTATTCATCAAGTTTTTTTTCTCCCATAATTAGTAATGTATAAAATCTGCCTGTCCACTGTTCTCTTATCTGATTCCAGGTACAGGGTAATGGCAGGAACTCTTTAAGGACTGACTCTAAAATGATCTGGAAGCTTTCACGGGGAAATCCCCTTAACGCTCGAGAAAGAGATTTCTAAAACAAGCAAACAAAAAACTTTCAACACACCATCCGTCCGAGTGTCTAGTGAACCCCAGAGTACCCCAACAGCCTGATAAAATGTCCATTCTTTTCCCTGCTGGTGTGCATCCTGACTTCTTCCGTCAGTACTGCATCACTTCCCTTGCAGTTAAAACTGAGAATTCACACTCATCTCAGGTTTTAGTTCTATAATCAATGACATACCACACACTCAGATTCACGAGGGTTGAAGATCAACTGTTTCTACTGTACTTTTACAGACTTCCAGGTTCTGCCCACACAGAACTCTGGAGGCTTTTCTTCTGTCTTTTGCTAAAATCTCCACTAAGGGCATTTCCCGACCCACTACATCCTTGCTGTGCACTTGATATTAGAACCTTTTGCCTTTTTCATAAATTTTAAATCCAAAAGTTCAGAATTCCATATGCCTTTCCAATCACCCCACCTTCTAGGCAGCCACATACATTGTAGAGATGGTGATGGTCCCATTTTTGTACTTCAGACTTTCGCATTTCTTTTTTTGGTATATTTTATAATAGGACAATTTAAAATTAATCTCCTAACATTTCTTCCAGGAGGTAAAAGTATATGTTCTCTACTTTTTATATCATGGCTTCCTCATATTTCCTCATATTGGCTGCATGTTAATAGTATATGTTAACCTCATATAGTTCACGATGAAACATTCATAATAGTTCTTATTTACTTTGCTTTATTTACTTTTGCCTCACCAAGATTTTTTGATATTTTACTTGTGATGTGCTGTCTTCTTTTTATTTTTCACAAGATAATTTGAATCTTCTTGGAAGATTCATTTTCAGGACATTCTTTCAACTGGGGGAAATGGTAGTTTTCAGACATCAGAATTTCAAGTTCCTTGCTCTTCTACTGCAGAGAAAAGTTTCTTTTTAGATATTCTGCCTGTTAGCAATCCTCTGGGACAATCAGCCTCCTGTATCTCTCTATGGCAAACAACATTCAAAAGGATCACTGCCTGCCTGCCTAGCTTGCTCGCTCCGCTCCCTCACTGGGTTCTGCTGTTGAGGAACATGGTCTTTGTTCCAGGGAGTGCTCTGCACTTTTCAACAAAGGCATGATTGCCAGTGAATTCTCAGATGAGCTGTTGCCATCTTCTCCATCTGATGCTAGTCTCTGCCTGCTCATTCTCAGTGATGTGTGCGCTTAACTGTTTTCACGCAAACTGTCATGAACAAGGATAGCAAAATGGTGCCTCCGGTTCAGTCTGCTACTGTTCAGAGCCCTTGACACATCTGATGCCAAGATATGTATGACTCTGCTCAGTGTTCAAGTCTTTCTGTAGCTATTATTTTCAATAAAATATTAAATCAGTAAAATATTGCATTCCCCAAATTAATTAATGGAGACTAAGGTGTTTCAGAAACTGTGAGCTGAGGTGCTGTTCCTTAAAAGTTCGCCTTGCAAAAGAAAACTCTGAAAAGACATTTGTATCTCCTCTTTTTTGATTTAGGTGGGAAAATATTAAGAAGTTAATATGTATCATGTGTCTTCTATGATCATCTGACTACAATAGGGACAGGCATTATATCCCCAAACAGGATGTTAAAATGAGACCTCCCAGAATTTCCTGCATTTCAGCTATCATACTTCCATCAACAGAAGAAAACAGACCTGCCATGGCCATTCTCACTGTGCAAAACCAGAAACCTGGCAGCTTATCATGGAGGGAAAAAAGTGCCAGTCTGAGCAGAAGTTATTTAATAGCTCTAATTCTCATTGTCCTCATCTATAAAGCAAGAGGAAGCAATATATTCCTCTTGGAGTTAGTTTGAAGATTAAAAACAACAATAGAAGATTATCGCAAAATACATAGTTGCTTTGCAAAGATGGTTCCCATTATTTTGTAGAAAGTAGCAGAGGAATTATTTCTCTTCTACTGGTAAGAGAAACGCCCGTATACATTGCCGTCTCTGTATTGTTGCACTAGACTTACCACCTTGTGTTTGAGGCATTAATTTATTTATTTTTTGCTTGATAAGGCATTGGCTGTGACAGATCACAGCTGCGCTGAATGGCAGACTGATGATGATCCATCGCCTTTGGTCCTCCAAGCCTCACTGTGGCTTTTCTGAAGGGCTGTCTTGGCTCCAGAGCTTGAGTGCAGTTGGCCACCTGTTCTGCTGCAACGTCCCCGCTGTTCAGCTTCTGCCCACTCTTGCTTCCTTCCCTCCCCTACAGAACTTCTCCCCAGCAAACCTGTCTTCCAGTCTGTATCCAGGGTTCCCAAGCCAGGAGACTGTGCTTTGAGGAATCTCTGTGCTCCCTCTCCCACGCTCAGCATGCTGGGAATTAGTGTCAACTACTCATTCTCGCAACATTGCTTTGGTCTAGATGCTCCTCAGAATTTATGTGTTGGAAACTTAATTTTGAGGTAGGATATTTCAGAGGAGATTGAATCCTGGGGCCTCTGTCCTCATGGGCTTGATGGGTTAATGTCTTATTAGGAAACGCTTGGTTACACATCTCATCATGTGATTTCCCTTGTCGTGACATGATGCATTTGGATTTTCCAGGCTCCAGAATGACAAAAAATGGATTCTAAATAAGTATTAGGTACTGCATTTGGAAAAGAAAGAGTAAAGCAGACTGGACTGCTTTAGCAAGCACTCAAGGAGCTGCTGTTTCTCAGAGGCTGCTGTGGCGTACTGCCCACTAAGCCTTCTGCCTTCATTTAAAGATATTTTTTAATGGATTTATTTTATGTGCATGAGTATTTTGCCTGCATGTATGTGTGTGCATCATGCACAGGGCTGGTGCCCAAGGAGGTCAGAAGAAGGCATCAGATCTCCCTGGAATTGGAGTTATGGATGGTTGTGGACTACCATGTGGGTGCTGGGAAACAAACCCAGGTCCTTTACAGAGCAGCAAGTGCTTTAACTACTGAGTCAACTCTAGAACTCTGACTGTCTCCTTCTTGAAATCAGGACAGCTGTGGATGCCCATAAATGATCCTCTGAATACTGGGCCAATTAACATTCCTTCCACACTAAGGCAATTCATGAGTCCTGCCCCTCTGTGAGCATATATGAGCAGTTAATAATCAGAGGAAGGGTAGAGGAGACTCCTCTGTTGTGAAGCTGCCTGTTAGTTACCCAAGCTCCCAGAGGTGACTCTTGGACATAACTCCCTCGTTCACCAAGATAAAGTTTGGTGGAATAATTTCTTCAGTCTGTTATTTGTGTCACATCTGGAGTGAATAAACATTTGTCCATATTTCCCCAGGAAAAGTCATAGAACAATCTGTATCATTTCAATTCATTAAGTGTATTGCCATGAATGCACTATTCCAGAAACATGATAGACATGTGTTTGTTTTTCCACAATGTCAGACTTTATTGAATAACAATAAATTTGTAAGATGTGGCAGTTTCAATGGTAGCAGTTTGCTAGATAATCCGGACGATGCAGGATTAATACTTAAATCTTAATTTTACTTAAATCTTAATTACTAATACTAACTCCCATGTCTCATGGTACATAGTAAATATATCTCTATATATATAGTTTACAAAATGAATGCATGTTAAAGAGGCTGCAGCAGAGTTCAGGAGGCTTCAGAAGGGGGCTGAGAGAAATGCAAATAGATCCAGAGTCTGTACTGATAAGATAACAAACGGAAATCAGCTTCAGGGAAGAAGCTGCTGCTGTGGAGTTCAGGCCTCAAGAGAATTGGGACTGAGAGAGGATGTAGATCAAGGACCAATGTTTAGACAGTTGGAAAAGCATGGTGCCCACACTGTAAAGGGTCTCAACTCGTGAAAAATTGGTTACCAAAAATAAATTTTACAAAGGAAAGAGAAAGAGAAAATAAAACCTCAGATCATACCACTATGATTATGAATATATCTGATAGACTATAAAATTGTACTATATTGGAAAAATAATTGTTTGAGTAAACCAAGGAATTTTTTTTTTTTTTTTATAAACCTTAGTCTGGGAAGAAAGATAAGCGACAGACAGACAGATAAAGGGTCCATCCTTGCTTCTGGGGACTCCCACAGAGTGAGTGTGTTAAAAAACAAAACAAAAAACAACAGAAAAGCAGTAACAGTAACAGTCCCAGAGACCATGGAGTTAGATTTAAAGTATCCTGATAATGTGAAACACATTAATAAATAGAACAAAGGGTATCTTCAACGATGTTTGAAAGCCTGTCACAAATTGATTGGGCAGACAGGAGCAGAAGCAGTCAACACTTAAAGTACTTAGTATGGGTCTTTGCCCTGGAGTAGATGGGAACGGGAGGTGGGCTGGGGGGAAGGTGGCGGGGGGAGAACAAGGGAATCTGTGGCTGATATGTAAAATTAAATTAAATTATAAAATAAAATAAAAATGCAAAAAAGAAAAAAATATAGATAATGTTATGACAGATAATGTAAAAAACACAAGAATGATTTTCTGGCACCACAAGACTACCATCTTAAGGACCCAGAAAAATATAATGATCCTTGGGGAAGAGTTTATATGACAATACAAGGCCTTAGAAAACACTGTTTTACATAGTATGGAGTAACTTGGAGTAGAATGTAGCTGAGATCAACACCATGTCTTTCTAAAAAGAAGCAGGCATACCACTAGGCAAGGTGTGGCAGTCTAACAAGTTGTCAATAGTCAGATTTTTCTGATTGCCTCTCACCAGTCAGTGTCAGCTCCATAGGAACTTTCTTTCAGGTTTACTGAAAAACACTTGCTAAGCAAAAGAAATATCCATTTGATTTATGTTGAGAAGAGTAATGTAATAGCATGAATAAATTATGAAAATACTCTGTGTAACACAGGCGGTATGTTAGAATAACAGATGCAAACTTGTTTTGTGAATGATGAGGTTATTCTCAAGTTTATGTGTGATTTTATTCTCAAGCTGTTCATCGCATCTTTTCTCCTATTTCATTTGATTTGAAAGCATGTTTTCTAAATGGAGACTTGTTTATGCTTTAAAATTAGAAGCAACAGGATGAAATGAGAAAGAACATGGGATTTAGCATAAAAATGACTTGAGCTGACTTCCTTTTCTACTTCATAACTGTGACCTTGAGAAAAATTGACATATTCTTGGCATCTTGGTTGTCTTTTGCATTTAATGAGAATTCTAATACCAGTCATATAAAATTTTAAGTATAATTAAATTAGATAATACATGCAGAAGACATATTACTTTAAAACCTTAACGATAGCAATTATTACATATTGCTCATATATGACACATACAAACTTCATTATAAATACATCAATAACACATGGGAATTCATAATTGCCTTTAGTGAACTTCTAATTTAAGTTCTTTTTGTGGTTATTATTGTTTATTTGTTTTAGAGAAAGGGTC
The DNA here is from genome assembly GCF_007827085.1 of Peromyscus californicus insignis. NCBI lineage: Eukaryota > Metazoa > Chordata > Mammalia > Rodentia > Cricetidae > Peromyscus > Peromyscus californicus. Next base: position 43,144,597 of record NW_026294491.1, on the reverse strand, counting down.
TCATTATCCTAAGCTATTTTTGAGCTCACTATGTACTCAATGATCTACCCAAGGAGGACCTTGAATGCTTGGTTCTCCTTCTCCTACCTTCTAAGACCTGGGATTGTAGGTGTATGTCACCACCCCTGGTGTTGATCTGAGTTTTTCATATTTTTAACATTGTGTTTTAATTTCAGTTATGGGACACAATTCACATTGAGGATATCTAATTCAAGATTGTGAAGACTCCTAAATGAATGGATATGAGTATGAATACTCAAAAAACGAACACATCTTTAAATAATTCTTAATTTGATGTGCAAGAAATGGAAATTTTGTTGAAATAAATCAACTTTTTGCTGTATTGTTAAAATGACCTTTTTGGCTGAGTATTGTGGTGCATGCCTTAAATCCAGCACTTTAGGGGCTGAGGCAGACTGACCTCTGTGAGTTAGAGGTCATCCTGTGCTACAAACTGAGATATCACTTCAAAAATATTCATAATTTGTGGCTGAGGAGATGGCTCAGTGGTTCAGAGTACATACTGTTCTTGTAGAGAGCCTAAGTTCAACCACCTGTAATTCAAGCACCAAGGGATCCAATGCCATCTTCTGGACTTCATGGGTACTGCATTAATGTATACACACACACACACACACACACACACACACACACACACACACACACACACACACACTCATATTTAAAAATAAAATAAATCTTTAAAAAATAAAATTACCTATTTTATTCAAAGTACAATAGAATGACTTGATAGTTTTCATTCACTAGAAATGAAATGAAACTGTTCCTAAAACATGCCCTGACCTTGTCACAGATATGTGAAGCTACAGCCAAGTGTATACATTGAGAAATTGAACTTAAATCAAAATAGGAAAATTACTGAGCATATCTTCTGGTGAAATAAAAATTTCAGGGAATAGAAGTTCCTATGTTTCCTTTTGACCTCGAAGGCACCCAAGGGTTCTGCCAAGGTTTTGGTAACACAGAAAAGCTGTCTAGGTGGTGTGTCACTTCTGTTTAAAACAAGGGATTCACATTAGCTTAGAACAGGGCTCAGTTTACCTCTAAAGTGCCAGGTGGAAATATAAGTCTTTCTGAGTGGTCTGACTACTTGGGAGACTTAAAGCTGTTTTTAACTTAAAGTTATTTTCAGTTCAAGAAAATAAAGCCAGATCTTGGTATACTGTAATGTCATTATGTGTCTTATATAGGTTTCTATTGCCATGATGAACACAATGGCCATGGCCAAAAGTAACTTGGATAGGATTTTTTTTTTTTTTGCTACACATTCCAAGTCACAGTCTGTCAAGGAAAAGCCAAGGCAAGAACTCAAACTGGATGGGCACATGCAGGCAGGAACTAAAGCAGTAGCCATAGTGGGATGCTGTTTACTGGCTTGCTCCCCATAACTTGCTTATTCTTCTTTCTTATACCACCCAGCTCCATCTGCTGAGGGGTGGTATCACATGGAGGGTTGGGCCTTCCCTCATCAAAAATTAATCAAGAAAATGTTTCATGGATGTGCCTACAGGTCAATAGGATGGAGGCATTTTCTAAATTAAGGTTCCTTGTTCTCAAATGATGCTGACTGTGTCAAGTTCACAAAAAATCCAGTCAGACACCAAGGAACTAATCTAGTCACAGTTCTGAGTGACAGATACTAGACATAGCTTCATGACAAAAGGGCCCTCTTGAAACATGTAAGAAAGTTATCTTGAAGCAACAGTTACATTTATTCCCCAATTTCTTAGCATTCCATGTTGCTGAGTGGCATGAAGAGTAAAGGATTTGGCAGGCATTGTACATGAGAATTCCTTCTTGTAGGTGGCTCAAATCCAGGTAACGTTCTTGATAATTTACTTGCGTGCACTGATCACTTCATTTTCCAGCCTTCAAATGCTTTCACAATGCAGGCGAAGCTTAGCAAAGCAGTTAATGAACAGTGGAGAGGGGCCTATTCTGTACTCTGGGCCCAAGGAATGAGAAGGCCTAAGAAATGCCTAGGTTCTGTTCATCATGGATCCTGGATGCAAAATGGCAGCGAAACCCCAAACAGTAGTATCACACCGTCACAGCTTGGCATAGAAAATGTGCACCTGTGGCTAAATTTTACCTCTGGTAAGGTCACTCCCCAGAGCAGGAAGGTCAATGCAAATCTTCTAGCTTGGTATGTGAGAGACATGCTTGATGAGGGATGCTCCTGCAGGCAAGTCCCTTCGAGTACTGGTGCTTACACTGCCAAGTAGGACAGAATGAGTCCAGAAGGATGCCGAAAAGCATGAAGTGTTACATGAAAGTTATTACCATTACAACTTCGTTCAATCTATGGCTTTTTCCATACTCCTGTAGCATTGAAAATAATCCTTCCTCCAAGAAGGACAGAGGATCCCCTTTCTCTTGCTTGATCCCTTTTCATAGCAGCTTAAGGAAAGCCATCGAAGTGATTATAGGACCATTTCAAAAGTTATTTCACAGGACTTTCCGGGGAGATGGTCTTGGTACTAGAAGATAATCACAGTTCTGTTTTTAAAAATTCTCTCCTCACTCTAACAGGAGCTGCTGAGAGCAGAGAGCTTCATGGATAGACAGGGGTGGGAGGGTGGGTGGGGGGTGGCATTTTTTCTCTACTACAAAAGCCTGTTAATGATGCTGCAATCAGTTCTTCACATTTATGCTGGTTTATTTCACACGTCTACTACTCCTTCCTAGAGTAGGGAGAAGAGCACCTTGCATGAATATGAGCACATGGTTTTGTAAAAGATTGCTGAACAAAAAGGATTAAATTAAAATTGTTCCCCAAATCATTTTTACTCCTTGACCCCCTATTCTGGGCTGGAAGGAGATCATTTCATTTCTGAGATTGGGAGACAACAAAGGTATGTAATTATAAAAAGGCCTTTTCTTTGCTCTCTGACAAACTGCTAATTAATAGGAAATACAATTCGTATTAACCAGCAGGTGTGACAGATACTGATGCTTGCCTATTCAGTCTCCATACCCCAAGCTGGTAGGAAAAAAAACCCTTCCAATTACGGAAACTAAGAAATTGGGAAAATTATTTTCCTAGTCAGTTAGGGCATAAACATAAAGTATTATCAGTCATGTAATTTTATTCTTAAGTTAAACAAAAAGGCCAAGAAAAGGCTAGTCTCTTTCTTTTTTTCACTGGACAATGACAGAAGGGACACAATTTTCCAAGGGTCTTGTGATCATGAAGACAAAGTCACTGGAGTCACTGGGAGGCTGAACCAGAACTCTGCTTCTGGAGTCACCCTGAGATATTATTTCTGAGGCAGTATGTGTCACAGACTTCCTGAATGACCAAGAGAAGACAGTTGGTGATGTATCTTGCTGAAGTTTGATTGGTTGGGAGATTATTCATTTGTAGAATGGCATTTCTCCTAGGCGATGCCTAGAATTAAAAGCAAGCAAACAAAAAATACAAACTGATAGAAGATTGAAAATAACAAGTTTTTACATACTAGATTCTATGCTGAATGTTATTTGAATAAAAATGTATGTATTAAATATTGACACTATGCCATTTCTCTTAATCCAAGGTTGACTACCCCACATGTATCATGTTTCATTCAGGGAGTAAATGAGAAGTTTCATTCTTAAAGAAGCTGAAAAGATCTATGGACATTGCTGTATGGAGGATGTATACACCAAAGAAAGTGGTTTCTTAATTATTCTACTAAGTATAAACTTTACAGATAAACCTGTTTAAGTACAAATTACTGCAGCTCAGTTTTTACCAATTGTTACCCATAGATATTGCAGGAAGGTAATAGATATTATATATGGGTAAATATTTAACAATAATAGGGACAATGAGAAACAAAATCCAAAGCTATGAGATGGAAAGGATTCAGAAACAAGTTTATCGTAATCAGTAGAAGGCAAGGACAATGACACCTTAATGTCCTTGGAATGAAAAGAGATGCAGTGTCCTTCTGAGGTGAAGACAAGATGCTATGAAAACAAATATTCTGCCAGTAAATGTTACATCATATGTCCAGTGCTCGACAACTATACATTAAATATAATAACAACAGCAACAATAACAACAACAATAATAATGTAAAGATTCATTGAAAAAATTCTCAGAAAGTAGAAAGAATTAAGAAATCAAGAGGCAAAGAGTATTGGAAAATTTTAGTACTTGTATGTGTATGTATGGCAAGGATCAAAATCTAAATAATAGCATATTCAGAGAATGGATGTGACAAAATGATCAAAGAGGAGTTGGTTTTCTCCACCAGGTGGGTTGTGTGTATTGAAGCCTTGGTTATAGAAACCTTTTCCCACTGAATCATCTTGCTGTCTCCTTTTCTAACTTCTTAAGTGATGAAAATAAAATAAAACAAAGAGAATACCTACTAGTAGATTTAACCCTTTGTTATAGCCACGCTTGCTCCTATTATGAGTGTACTCAATTTGTAGTTAGGTTTGTATAACTATGGTGATACTACTTTAAAAATATATTCGTGTGACTATAGTATAATCGCACCATTTCTCCCTTCCCTTTCTTCCCACTCACACACATTTCTTAAGCACAACCAGCTGGGTCCGTACAATGGTACTTGTGCGTGTGTTTCCGGGGATGCCCAGTTGGTGTGTTTATCCTCAGGGAAGACTATTTCTTCTGCTCTCAGCATTACCCAGGTGCCTATAGCTCCGTGTCTAGGGTTGAGGCCTCAGAAGACTTTCTCCCCATCTTCATTAGCGTGCCCGTTGGGGTCATCTTTGTTCAGTTCATATTCAGGGAGTCATGTTGGTGAGGCTTTATGGATGTAGTTCCTGACAAAATCTCAGAAAACAACCTCAGAGCAAACTCCCTGTTCCTCTGGCTCTTACAACCTTCCTGTCCCCTCTTCAAAGATAATTAGTGAACCTAAGGTGTGGTGGTTGTGTTGTCGATCTATATATAGGAATGGGTTCCATAGCTTTGTGTTTTGTCCTTATACTCCCTGAGAAGTGTAGTCTTCCTTCCTCATCAAGGAAACTCATCTTTGCAACAGATGGAGATCACTACAGAAAACTGCAACCCATCAGAATACAATGTAGTTTTATTTTCTGGCCCACACCAATAAAATATGCTGCCTCCCAAGAGGTACCAACTAAGGGGAAGCAATGCTGATCACATGTGAAAATGATTGTCCAGGAAAGGTCACTTAGGAGGCAGTTTGACGTGTTCATTGAGTGAGTGAAAATATTAGGTTCACTCCTAGTGCCTATGACCTCCCTTGCCATGGGTCTTTGACTAGATCCACAATTACAGGCACAGATTTACTCCTACAGAGCAGGTATCAGATCAAATCCGAATTTACCTGGTTACCACAACAGTAGTGCCACTATTAAACCAATAATCACCTCTTGCCTAGTAAGGTGATACTGTATCGTGCCAGGTCTAAAGCTGAGAAAGACTGCTGATGTATTTTTTTTCCCCATTTGCCTGCAAAGCAGCTTTCAGTACTATGTTTGGTCTTGGTAATGCCTTCTGTCCACCAGGGAAGAAATTTCCAGCTCATTTCCAGTATGTTTTTCTCTGTGCTGCATAATGAAAGTATGTCATGTCTTCCTCAGTAAGTTCCCAACATCCTCTTCTGGGGCTATCAAGAGCAATTGCCCTAGGCTCTTCTGTTTTGGAGGCCTCTCAGGTCTTCCTGGCCAAGGACTCCTAGGAAGGTATCCCACACTTGGACTGGAGTTTTGATTTCATAACCTATAGCTGCTAGGATGGGCATTATCCGTGCATGTGTAGTACCTGAAATCAAATTCTTTTAAATTTATGTTTTAAATTTATCGAACTAAAAAGGGAGTTTTGATTTGGCTTCTTCATAAATCTTTAATTCTATTTAACCTTCCCCCTGTACCTTGTCTTTTCCTCATCCCTGTTTAAATGTTACCACCCTCTGTTTTCATATCATACATATAAGCGAAACTCCTTTTGATTAGTTATAAACCTTTCCTATAATACTATTATGAGGCTTTTAAAATTAGCATTCAAACTTATTGGTTCCATTGGAACATTCTTGTACATACCTTGGTTTTGCTTGTCCTTTCCATTCTCCTGGCCCTGCCTTCCTGGCTCCCTCCAGTGAGCCCTTTCTTCTCCTCAGTAGATCTCCTTCTGCATTCATGTCACATGGATTCTACTGCCCTCTTCCCTCTGGGTATCTCTTTCTTCTCCTCCTACAATTCATTTTCTGTTTTTATGAAGTATATCTCCTACGTATATACACATACACAAAAATTAAATTCTAGGATCTGCATATTAGATACAGCACACAGTACTCATTGTTCTGAGAATGGGTTGGTTGCTTTCCTCAATATGTGTCAAATACCATCTGTTTTCCTGTGAATTTCATGATTTTACATTTTACCTATGTACATGTATGTTGATGGATATTTCCGCTGGTTCCGTTTCATAAAATGTAAATAGTGCAGCAATAAACATGGATATGCAAGTATCCTTGTAGTGGGCATCTTAGTTAGTGTTATTATGGCTGTGATGAAACACAATGAGCAAAAACAACTTGGAGAGGAAAGGATTTATTTGGATTACATATCCTGAGTTGCAGACAACTGAGAGAAGTCAAGGCAGGAACTCAAACCTGGCAGGAACCTGAATGCAAGAGCTGATGCAGAGACCATGGACGGGTGCTGCTTATTACATTGCTCTCCATTGCTTGTTCAGCTTGCTTTCTTAAAGAACCCAGGACCACCATCTCAGAGTGGCACCACCCACAGTAGGCTGAGCCCTCCCATATCAACAACCAACTAATAAAATGCATTATAGGCTTGCCTACAGCCCAGTTTTATGGAGGTATTCTTTCAATAAGGCACCTTCCTCTCAGAGGACTGTATATTGTTTCAAGTTGAAATAAAACTATCCTGGAGTTGTATAGCTGGGTGATACTGGAGTTCTACTTTTACTTTTGATTTTTTTTGAGAAAACTTTATAATGATCTTCACATTGGTTAGATAAGTATTTATTCCCACCTGTAGTGTGTAAGGGCTCCTCTTTCCTCACGGTCTCTCCAGCATTTGCTTTTTGTTCACTGATGTTGAACATTTTGAGTGGAGTGAAATGAACTCTATTAAGAGTTTTGATTTGAATTTCCCTTATGAATAATGGAGTTAAACATATTTTTATATGTTTATTGGTGATTTTTTTGTTTTAAATTTGTTTTTGCATTAAATTAGCCCATTTATTGATTGAACAGGTTTTTTTTGTGTGTGTTTGTTTAATTTTTGCAGTTCTTTCTATATTCTAGATTTTAATATTCTGTCTGTTATATAGATCTTTTTCCTCATTCTATGGGCTGCTTTTTTTTTTTTACTCTGGAATAATTTCTTTTTTGTGCAGAAGGCTTTGAAATCCATGCAATCTCATTTGTCAACTTTTGGGGTTATTTCTTATGCTATTGAAGTCCCTTTCAGAAAATTCTTGTTGATGCTGATCTTAAAGTGTTTTCCAGAAAAAGTTTCAGAGCTTTGAATCTTAACTCTTTGATCTTTTATCTAGTTTAGACCGAGTTTTGAGCAGGGTGAGATATAGAAATCTAATTCATTTTTTCTGTATGTGGATATCCGCTCTTCTTAGTATCAATATAAACAAGACAGGGTTTCTCTGTTTAGTCCTTGCTTTCCTAGAACTCAGTTTGTAGATCAGGCTGGCCTCAAACTCAGAGATCCACCTGCCTCTGCCTCCCGAGTGCTAGGATTAAAGGTGTGTGCTACCACTGCCCAGCCTTTCAATACATATTTGACACTCATGTTAAAACTTAGGTGGTTGTTACTGTGTGAGCTTATTTATTGTTGGTCTATTTCTTTGGTCTCCGTGTTCATTTTTTGAGCCAGTACAATGCTGTCTTTGTCATTATGACTCTGAAGTATAATTTGAGATCAGCTACTATGAGATCTCCAAATTTACTTTTTAAGCTTCTGATTCTTTTAGCTTTCCACAGTCTTTTGTGTTTGTATATGAATTTAAAATCATTCCAATTCTTCCAAGTGTACCATTGCAATTTTGATGGGAACTATGTTGAATCTGTAAGCTTCCAGAAATAGTAACGTTATTTGAAAGTTATTTCTTGCAGGACTTGGAGTATATTACTCCAGTCTTGACTGGCTTTTAGCATTGCCGATGACAGATCTGCTGTTACCCTGCCTTTGTATGTGAGTTGGCATTTTTTCTTTACAGCTTTTAATATTGTTTGTTTGCTTTGTGTTTCTGATAGTGTGACTATGATATTTGGTATAGAGGTTCTTCACTGCTATTATATATTTGGAGTTGTAAGTGCTTCTTGAGTTTGGGTATTTCTTTCTTTTTCTGTGTTTAGGAAGATTTCAGTTCTAATTATATTGAATAAACTGTCTGTGTATTTATATTTTGTTTCAGTTCCTTCTACCCCATTGTCTCCTAGGTTTAGACTGTTTAATGTATCCCAGAGTTCTTGGAAGTTTTGATCTGCTTGTTAGTGTTTTTCTTCTTTATATATAATTCAGTGTATTATAAGCTTGATGTTATCCCTCCATCCTTGAAATTCATTCTTCTGTTGGGTGTTGTCTGTTGATGATGCCTTCTGCAGTAATTAAAAAAATTAGATTTTTTTATTTGATTTTACATGTATGAGTGCTTTGCATGCATGTATGTCTGTTTACCACATGCATGCCTAGTGCCCATGGATGTCAGAAAAGGTTGTTGGATTCCTTGGAACTGAGTTGCAAAGAGGTGTGAACTGTCATGTAAGGGCTGGGAATAAAAATCTGGCCTCTCTAAGGACAATAAGTGCTCTTAATGGCTGAACTCTTTCTCCAGCTATCTGCAGTGATTTTATTTGATTGAGTTGCTCATTTCCAGAATTTCTGTTTGGTTTACTTTGAAAGTCTTAATTTCCTTGCTGATTTTTATCTCTATATTTTTAAGTTTCCCCTCCAAGGTGCTGACCATTTTGTCCACTTGAGTACCTTTCTTATCTGAGTCCTGAATTAATTTCCTTACTTTTTTTTACCTGATTATTTGAGTCCTCCACATGGTCATCAGTCCTCTTTTAAAGTGGGTTTTTGAAAACTCTTGGTAGAATTTATCTATAGCTTCTAATATTAAGAAATTAGGAGTTTGCAGAGGTTTCATGTGGATTGTTGTCTTGTATTTTCTTATGTTTTTGTGTATCTCTTGGGATAAATGCATACTCTCATTTTTATTTTCCTTTTGTTTTTGTTTGTTTTATTTTACCTGGGTCCTCTTGCTGAATTGTCTTCAATTGTAGTTATGCTTTCCACTGCTGTCGAGAGGAAATCAACTGCCTGAGCAGACACATTTATTTGAAAGTAGTTCTGAAGTTGGTTTGTCTGAGAAGACATTGTGTACCTCATTTGTGTTTTGGTAATGTTCAGAGATAGCAGCCCCAGGGTACTGACTAGGAAAATGTAGTTTGAAGTTTCATGCAGTTAAAGAGATCAATACTTAAGCAGAGAGGTGAGAAGAGAATAAGGAGAAGGTAGAAAGTAGGGAATAAAGTAATACTAAAAAATAAAACTTATTACCCAATACAAAAATAAAGCTATCAAGGAAAGCTGGGAGCAGGAAAGGTGGTCCTCCCCAGGGAAGAGCACACCAATTGATTGTCCAGGGCCAAATGGTCAGCCCTGAAAACTACATACAGATAATATTATACAGACTGAGCAGGTTATATTTAGGAATGTATATGCATATACGTATATTCATTCAATAGCAATTAGTGAATAAAGGGGTCATAAATTTGACGCAGAGGGGTAGCTGTGAAGACTTGGTGGGAGGAAAGGAAAAAGAGAAATGTAATTTATTATAATCTTAAAAATAATATTAAAAAAGAAAAGCTTCATTGTCCTACAAAAATAAATTTCCCCATTGTTGCTGTCAAATACCTTACCAAAACAACTTAAGGAATGAAGAGTTTGTTCTTACTTATGGATACTTACTATGTACTTACTATGGATAGTCCATCATGGCAGGAAGGTCATGGTAGCAGAAGTTTGAGGTGGTTGATGGCATCTGTCTACTGTCAGGGAACAGGCAGTGATGGATGCTTATGGTCAGCTAGTGTCCTTTTCTCTATTCAGTCTGCAACACTGGAAAATGGAATTATATTGTCCATATACAGAGAGGGCCTACTTTCCTTAATTAACTTAATCTAGATAATCCTTCACAAGCAGGCCCAGAGGACTGTCTCCTAAGTATATCCAGTTACTGACAAGTTGATAATCTTAACCATGACACCAAGGAAAGTTTTATTGTTTAGAACTATGAGAAGTAACAGAGAAATATCACACAGTAGGTGTAGTGAAACTGGTCATGGAAATCATTGCTTGATGGATAGTAGTTAGAACACAACAAGCAAATAAAACCTGAAAGGGTACACAATGGAAAGATGAAACTTAAAAATAAGCAATAAAATGATGTAGAAGACATTATGACTTCGGTCAATATATCTTTGAGATAATGGGGTTTCTTTCTACTTTTGGATGGTCTTTTGTATCCATTGCTGTGGGTGAGGAGTAAATCTGACAAGTCAAGTCAGTGTGTGCTAGAAATGAGAACGATTTAGTGACCAAAAGAATCCCTGTCCTAAGTCTCATTGTCTTTCAGATCATCTCATGAATGGGGTTTTCAATGACTGAAGCTCTGAGTGGGTATGTAAGCCTACTCACTTGTATTTAACTTTGTCATTGCGAGATCAAGCCTGCCTGTGGACACACTGCACCAACTTCCTGCCATGGAATGTAGCTTAACCAGCTAATGGTAGGAGTGGACATTGTCTTTTCTGGTGAATCCATTTCTGGGCATCCATTGGGAATTTTTGCTGAAGGCTGCTGTGGTCCAGATGTTTCAGGGTTTCAGCTGATCCATACCCCCCCAATCTCTCTCTCTCTCTCTCTCTCTCTCTCTCTGCCTCTCTATGTCTCTCTGTCTCAGCAATCATTAAGGAAGTGGTAAAGCTTCATGAACCAATTAAATAATTTTCAACTCAACTATGCTTCAGGACTCAAAGTAGTTACATGGAATTCAGTCACCATGTTGCAACCAAAACCAAGGCTTAAAGAAGAAACAAGGTGAAGATAAATAGAGTAGCCTTATTCTATAATTTCTCTGAGATTTCGTTGGCTGATACTTACAAGGTCATGTGGGAAATATGGTTTTACAGGCAAGAACGTTGTTCAACTTGAGTTGACAGTAAAGGGGAAGTGAGAAGCTCAGTGGTCAATCTCACAGTATGCCACAATAAATGTAGATCTTGTCACACCAGGCAAATGATATGAAAATCCACCAGATAAAATATTCAAAGAAGGGTTTTTTTGTTTCTTGATTTAAAAAAGTAAAATTGCATCATGTAAGATAAATCAGAACATTCTATTCTGCCAAATACAATTAGGACACTACAACCAATTTATGGTGGCAATTGCAGCTGAAAACCAAAATGATATTCTATTTATCCCTCTTTTTCTTGTTCTAAATCAAGAATTAAGAAATTTACATTTTCTAAAAAAAGTTTGCTTTTCTCTGTGACTGAGATACTGATATGTTAGGTTTTGTTACACATGGTAATTTAGCATTTCTTGCAAATTTAAAAATATATTATACTAGTAGTCCTATTAAAATCTTGAGGAAAGGGACTGAAGTGTAAGTATTCTATTTTGACTGAAAATATAAAACAGAAACAAATTATATATATTCATATATTTAAAATGTTATAATAAATTATTTTAAATATTTTGATCAATTAGTGGATTGATGATCATTGCACAAAGGCTATTCATACACAAAGGCTTAATTAGTAATGCATTTTGTTAAAAGATTTTACACAGATTAGACAAATTCTGATTGATACTAAGCCCAAGGCTAAGTGCATCTTTGTTGAATAGAATTTACCATCCACAGCATTGCATCAAAGCATTTCATTTCCAATCTATGTATCCATTTATGTATCTATCTCTGTATCTCTGTACCTATCTATCTATGTATCTATCATCTATTTTCTATCAATCATCCATCTATATCTATCATCTAGTTATCATCTATCTACCTCTATCTATCTATCTATCTATCTATCTATCTATCTATCTATCTATCTATCTACCAACCATCCATCTATCTATACCTATCTATCTCTATTGATCTGTCTCTATGTGCACAGAGATTAGAAGGAATTTACACTTTCCTCTTTCTACTGAATAGGCTTGGTAGAAAGTTCCTTTACCTGTTGAGCTATCTCATTAGCCTTGATGTCATTTATTATACTAACTTTATATAATAATTGGTGCTATAATGCATACATATATAATATAAATAGGGTCAGTCTACTTCTGCAAGTCCTAGCTGTGTATCCTTGGGAAATCTCTGTGTCACTAGTACTACATTGCTGAAGTACATATAATAACGTTGTTTTTCAGATTCTTTTGTGAATTAGATTAACTCACACAAGTAAGGGCTGCCAGAAAAGTTCTGGCTTCCAATAATAACCTTTTGCTCCTGTGTCAGTTACTGTGGTGATCACAACTACTAATTTACTCATTCACTCCTGACTAGCCAGACTGAAATCTGGGAATAAGTCCTGTTTATTCATTGAGTAACAGATCATCAGCAAGGCACTAACATTTTCTGTGCTTTGTTTTCTCATCTCTATAGTGGAATTGGCTTGTGGTATAAGGGTTTGTGAGGTCCAAATTCAGATGCCAGGGAAGGAGGAGGGTCATGGAGGCTGGGAATTTGAAGAGAATGTGAGGAGTTTCAGGTAGACAAAATATACTTTATCACTGGCACACAGGCCACCAGACAGGCTGATGCCTGCAGACACCAAGGCAATAGGTTGTCACACAAACGTCATGCACCATCATTGAGGGAAGTCAGAGTAGGAACTGAAGGCAGGAATCTGGAAGCAGGAACTAAAGCAGAAGCCATAGGGAAGTGCTGGGTATGGACTTGCTTTCCTGGTTTGCTCAGTTTATATTCTTATACAATCCAGTATCACCTTCCCAGGAGTAGCACCACCTACAGTTGGCTGGGCCCTTCTACATCAATTATCAGTAAGAAAATGTCCCATTGGCTTGCCAACAGGATCAATCTGATGGAGGTATTTTCTCAGCTGAGCCTCCCTCTGCTCAGATGGCTATAACTTGTTTAAAGTTGATAAAACAAACAAACAACTAACCAACACAAGTAATAATGTAACAGATTACATCATTGTTTGGTTTTGGGCTCTCTAGACATCCTGTGTCAGCCATTTTGGGCTGATTCATAGTCCTCCGCAGATGCCAGGTGTCGGTCAGTCATCCTCTAGATGACATACGCAGGTTATCACAACTGCACTGTACTGTCTCAACCTCAACTGGCCCTTACAGCCCTTTGTTTTCTATAGGATGTTAGTGCACTAGACCCTTCTGCAATCATATATGCATCCCATAATTGTGTGTCTAGTGTACATCCACTACTACTGTGAGGGACTGGATTTTAAATCTCAGTTGGCTCATATGACTGATTACCCTTTCAGACACAGAAGATTTATAACTTCTCATCACTCTAAATTTACTGCCATTTCATCAACAAAACAATGCTATAACTAGAAATATAGTTTTTAGACCTAGGATACTTATTTCATCATAGAAACAACTTGCTCTCAGGGAATATCCTAGGCACTGAGATAGCCTTACTTCTCAGATGTCATATCAAGTTGCTTCTTGCTGATATTCCTATACTTTAATCATGTTAAAGACCATGCTTGTGATTTTTTACTTAGATATTTAAGTAAAAGCTGGCTCAAATATCTCCCATCCTGAAAAGTAAATGTTAATAATGAAAAGAAAAATGAGTGTACAGTGGTTTTTCTACACGTGCATGCGTTTTAGAATTTAGCATTCCCCAAGAAGCCTTTAAAAATCTTTGTGTTTGCCTCCTGTTTCCACATATCCTGGTTTATTGGTTTAAGGCAGTGATTCAAAAACTGTCAGGTTAAAGCCATTCACTAATATCTCAGGTGAAGAACGGCATGACACCCGTGCTCACAGCATTGAAGGAATTAGGGCCATGCATTGCTATTCACATCTCAGAGTCACGTTTGTCAAACCTCAGTATGCACAGTAGCCCCTGAGGGGATTAGAGGAATCCTCCTTTTGACAGACATGCCAGAAAATTGTGCTGCAGAGGAGCCTGGATTACATGCTGAGAGCCAGTGCTTTCAGGAGGTGTGAGTTTTCTGCCTGTTTGTTAAGCTTGGGCTGCAGCATGAAATCAGTCCATGAAAAAGATTGATAAATGTGAAGAGCTTGGTGTTTGTTAGAACTAGAAGTCTTGGGTCAGTGGGTTTGAACTGGGTAGATCATCAGACTGGCTAGCTGGAGCAGAGATGAGGGACTCCAATGTGACTGGATGGAATGGTGGGTCCCAGTTGTTTCCTCTTTCCAAGTAATACACATTACATCATCCTCTGTCCATCTGCAACTCTAAAAATAGAGATAAAATGGCCGGCCTCTAGTGTATATGCCCTGGCAATGAAGGTTTTTAGCTGTTGATTGTCTTTTAAATGGTCTTGAGTATCATTTGTGACCTAAAATGGTCCAGTTCTAGTACCTGGCCGTTGTAGTTGAAGAGCCCCCTTTTCATGTCTAAAGACATATGAATTAGTAGGATATTATATTTTATTAAACAAATTAACTGATTTAAATAGCCATGTGAACTTGTCAACTCATAATAAACTCTTGCTACATGGAACATAGTACTCATATTCCATTGATTAATTATCTCTTATGTGCATTAATCCAGATACATGATAAACACACACACACACACACACACACACACACACACACACACACACACACACACAGTTGAAGACTGCTTGCTGGTATGAATGGGGAACAGAGAATTTATGTTAATTGAACTGTCAGGACATCAGAGTAAAAGCAGGATTCATTTCATTAACTGGTTTCACTGTCTCCCGAACCATCTGTGTAGGATGGGCATTGTTAACTTTTCCTTTTCTTTCTATCCCAATACATACTATACTACCATGGCAAACCATAGGTAGGCAGCATTCTATATTTTTATTTTATATAGGTACATCATATTCCCAGGTGTAATAATGGCTTTGATTGCCTTCAATCTTCTGTTAGCACTGGCTCATTGGAGTTGGCTAAACCCATTTCAGATTTTATCATTGATTCAAAGGTAGCTTTAGTATGTGGTTCATGAAGAGATAGCTGATATGTTAAAATCTGAACCCTAGTGTATTTTAGGAAACAGAAGCAGTTCTCGGGGTCTAGCCATCTTTCTGGTGACTAGTTATTAGTTTTTTTTTTTTTTTCCCTTAGAGGAATGTGGTCAGTCATTGCTAGACACCACTGACCCAGGTTTTCTTCCAATTTCTCTTTTACTTCCTTCATCTCTCCCAGAGTGTCTTACCATCCACCTACTCTAGGATAATTATCTTACTGTTTTGTGTGCAGAAAACACTGCTGTTAGGTAGAATTCCCAGGACATCTTTCTCTATGAGGCACTTGCCTCCTCTGTAATCAGATTTTTGGTGGCTTCCTTTGTTAGAACTCAATTCAAGAGGAATGAATGATTATGCAGAAACTCCTTCATCAGACAGCTTCGTAAGACTCCATAAACCTGCTAGGTCTCTACGCCTTTGCAAACGTTTCAGGACACACTGAATCTGGAAGGCCTAAACAGGGATGAGTCTCTCTTAAGTGCTTCAGAATGCTCTCCTTTGATCAATTATGTATTGATTTTAATGATTAAATCTTAGAGAGCAATCATTTATTTATAAGTTCTTGGGGGAAATGTCCCCTTAATACTGAAATAGAGATTAAATTGGACCAACTTCTGAGCAGATTGATAGTTCTAGCAAGAAGCAGTGGTTATGACATCTACTCAGAGTAATTAGGGAGCCATGATACATTCACATGTTTCCAATTACTACAAAACTTACAGTTACTATTTCAATTGGTTTCCTGTGAAAACAACATGAAGTCAAGTTTGTGTATCACAGAAAATAAGAATTATTAAATGGATGATAGGAAAGTATGCTATTTTATTCAGTAAAGTAAATTAATGACTGTCTATCATGACAGTCTTCCTATTTTTATTAAACTTATAAATTTTAAATAAACCAGGATCTACATGAAAATGGTATATGTTCTATATTTTATAAACACTGAATTTTGAATCTAAAGTCAAGTGCTACATATAATATTATTCAGTAAATTCTTTATAAACCTGTCAATTAAACTTTCAGAGGAGATGAATATTAATATGCATCTATTGCCATATATTTTTTTCAAATAACTTATTAATTACCTTTCCTGTGAATTTAATTTTCATTCAGTATATCTTAGAAAAATATGTCATGTTGGACAAAATAACCTATTCACGTTTAATGATAGATGGTCTCAGATATTTGCAACTTTGGCTTTTGTCATATTTTAAAAGCAATTTCTGCAGCTTATTTTCTTTATTAGACTTTGAAAGAGGTAAGTGAAAAATGAGAAATTAATCCTATGTTAAACTTATCTGGCTCGTTTTTTCCTTCTGATGTAGTCTGTTTACATATAAATACTGCATGTTGCTCTGTGCTACAGTTCAAGCATTCACAGATAAACAAAGTGTGAATGTAAATGTGGTTTGTCATCATTCATATCAATGAGAACATGGAGGCATTGAAGTAAATATATTTTTAAATTGAAAAAATATATTTGCTGGAAGGAAACAAAATATTTAAATAATCTATGTGTGATTTTTCTTTACTAAGAAAAGTAAGACTCAATGTGGTATTTAATTTTTTAAATAACTTACTGTAATATTTTATAAAATAATGTGCTATATGTAATTTTTTGACAATTCTATATTCCTCTCCATTATAAGACGAAGTCTTTAAGGTTGGGGTGGAAAATCCCTGAGCAACATGCACTATAATTTGCATTTTATAGATGAAGAAAATGAAACTCAGAAGAGAGTCTTGACCACTCACATATTTGAGATATAGATAAGCCAGGCAAGTTCAGAGAGCTGCAATCAAGAATTATTCCCCTTATCCCCAAACTGTCTCCTACCATTCAATTCAAAATGCTATTTTTACAGAGATTTCTCCTACTTTGGATCCTGTGCTAGGGTTCTTCCTATATTTAGAAAAACCAATGCTTTTATTTTTGTGGCCTATACTGCTTCCTAGGTAAAGGGCTAGGGACCATTTAGTGATGGAAGATGAAAGGTGAATCCATGCTTTAAGAGTCCAGCTTCTGGGAAGTGATTCACTTTCAGATCCAGTTATACCACTCTTGAGAACA
The DNA here is from genome assembly GCF_007827085.1 of Peromyscus californicus insignis. Classification (NCBI taxonomy): domain Eukaryota; kingdom Metazoa; phylum Chordata; class Mammalia; order Rodentia; family Cricetidae; genus Peromyscus; species Peromyscus californicus. Next base: position 43,127,266 of record NW_026294491.1, on the reverse strand, counting down.
TACCCAAAAGATGCTTCATCCTGCAACAGAGACACTTGCTCAATAATCTTCATTGCTGCTTTATTCATAATAGCCAGAAATTATGAAGAACTTACACAGCCATCAACAAAACAATGAATAAAGAAAATGTGATTCACTTATACAATGAAATATTACTCAGCCATTAAAGAAGTATAATCATCAAATTCACAGGACAATAGACAGAGCTAGAAAATATCATCTTGAGTGAGTTAACTTAGACCCAGAAACACAAATATGGTATGAATTTGCTGATATGTGGATGGTAGCTGCTAAGTAATTAATAAGCAAGCTACAGTCCATGTAACTACAGAGGTTACATATAGAGCAAATGACTAGGGAGTAGGACTGAATCTCCAGAATAGATATGTATGAATGGGCTGTATGTCTCTAATGGGAAGATCAAATGGGGAAAGAGTGAGAAGTAAGGGTAAGGAGGGAATGTGGGGAGGGCAAACTAAAATTAAGGGCAATTTGAGATATCTTATGGAAACAATATAGTAGGTGATTACTAAAACATGTACTTAAAGGAAGGCAATGTAAATGAAATTGCTAAATGATGGGAAGACAGAGCCCCAACTGGAAATTTCTCATCAACAAAGGAAGTTAATTGAATTGTTGGCCAAAGAAGTCCCTCCAAACAACTCAAGCTATTCCCAAAGCTACTGATTACTCTCCACAAATGGACAATGAGGCCTTATTGCTAAAGAGAACACCTACACAACTCATTGAACATGGATAAGTCAAGCTGGTGCCTACCTAGAGCTTCATGAACTAGTGTTTGTGGTACTACTGTAAGTTCATGGTACTGCATGCTAGCAAAGGAAAGAGTAAACGGCAACCTATCTTCACACCCTTTGATCTACCTACAATAGTGACCTACCTGTATAGTAGCTGATGCAATAATAGCATAAAACGTGTAAGAGTAACCAACTGTCTTAGGGCTTTCCATTGCTGTAAAAAAGACACCATGATCATGGCAACTCAAAAAGAAAATATTTAATTGGGGTGGATCACCATTATCATTATGGTGGAGAGCATGGTGGCATGCAGGCAGACATGGTGCTGGCTACATCTTGATATGCAAGCCACAGGAAGTTGACTGAGACACTGGGCAGCATCTTGAGCATAGGAAACCTCAAAGCCAACCCCAACATCGACCCACTTCCTCCAACAAGGCCATTCCCACTCCAACAAATCCATACCTCCTAATAATGCCACTCTATGAGATTATGGGGGTAATTACATTCAAACTATCACACCAACCAATACCTGTTTTGACTTAAGGACCATGTCACAAGATGGACATACCTGACACTGCTTAGGTGACCAAGAACCTGGACTAGATAGGCCAGAGACTTAGGGAAAAAATAATAAAGGAATGCAGTAATAAATGATTTCTAACAACATTTTGCTATACTCATAGATCAGTCAGTGCCTTGCTCAGTCATCATCAGAGAAGCTTTCTCCTGCATCAGATGGCAACAAATACAGAGATTCACAACTGAACATTGTGGGGAGAGAGAAAGAGAGAGAGAGAGAGAGAGAGAGAGAGAGAGAGAGAGAGAGAGAGAGAGAGAGAGAGAGAGAGAGAGAAACCTTGGAAGACTCAGTCATAAATGGAATGGTTTATAAAATCCCTATACTCAGAGCACAGAGAACTCTGAGGAAGAAGAGGCAGAAAGTAAGAGCCTGAGGGGAGAGAGAATATCAAGGAAATAAGGCTTTCTAAACAAAGCATAACCTATATACATATGAACTCACAGAGACTGAGGTGGCATGTACAGGGCCTGAATGATTCTGCACCAGATGGAATCCTAGAGGTGAACCAAAAAGTGAACACATGTCACATCCCCAAGCCAAACACTATCTCCATTTGGTAATCATTTGCAAATGAGAAATTAGTTTGCTCTCAAGGATTCTCACTGGGGAAATAAATCACTCTTAAGTGTAGGTCCCATGACCAGCAGTATATGGACAATGAAAATGAAGTAAACAGCGTCTTTAGATGTTCTTCACCTCAAAATATTGTGTTATGGTGTCTTTAAAAAAAAACCTTATAGGTCCTTTGTGTATATATTATGGACTCCAGTTTTGTGTTTTTATGGGATTCCTGTGTGTGTGAATACGTGTGCCTCTGCATCTATATGTGTTTCCTACGTTTTTTCTTTGGCTCGTTTTCTTCTGTCATTTTTGTCATATTCCAGTTAGTTTGCTTTTGTTTTATCTTATTTTATATTATTGTATTTTATTCCTTAGAAGCCTGTTTGTTTTATAAAGAGATTCAGAAAGGGTGTGAATTCTGATGAAAGAGGGGGTGGGAAGGAACAAGGAGGAGTTAGGGTAGGGGAAACTGTAATCATAATATCTTGTATGGAATAAATTTATTTTCTATAAAAGAAAAAAGAAGAGTCCAGTTTCTACCATAAATGTAGAATATCTAGAAATTTGGAAAGAATTCTTAAAGTGTCTTTAAGGGACAGAACTCTTTGAGTGTCAGGAAATCTGTTCTGTAAAATGTCCTTGTGGTATTGAGGTAGACTCAGCATAGCTATGGGATTTGCCTGGTTGATCTTCAGTGTAAAGGAATTCTAGCATTCACCCACATAACCTCAAGACGTTTACACATATACCTCAATGCTTTACCACAATAAAAGTGAAATTCATGAAGAAGAGGTTGAGATTTTAACCCTTTAACCATCAACAAACTTGACTTGTCACCTCATTGTCTGAAGCTTTGTAACTGGCCTCAGGGATACTCACAATTCTGTGGGTTTTCTAGTTTCATGAACATTCATTATTATGGAATATCCTTTCCTTGTTGTTCAGATTATACTATATATCTTGAATTTTATGCTAAAATAAACATTTCCACATAAAACACATCTCCTTATGATTTGTATGCAACATCTTTCCTCATCAGTTTATCCTATTTGATTCTATTTTCACTTCTTCCTTCTCCTCCCCTTCCCCTCTCCTCCTTTTTCTTCTATGTGTGGTGTATGCATATGTAAAACAACCTGTGTGGGCATATGGGGAGCCCAGAGGCTAACACTGGCATGTCTTACGTCTTCCTCAATGATTTCTACATTTTTTTTTCATTTTTCTTTTTTTTAAAATTTTTTTAAATTTTTATTTTGCAATACAATTCAGTTCTACATATCAGCCACGGATTCCCTTGTTCTCCCCGCTCCCGCCCCCCTCACCTTCCCCACAGCCCACACCCCATTCCCACCTCCTCCAGGGCAAAGCCTCCCCCGCGGACTGAGATCAACCTGGTAGACTCAGTCCAGGTAGGTTCAGTCCCCTCCTCCCAGGCCGAGCCAAGCGAGCCTGCATAGGCCACAGGTTTCAAACAGCCGACTCATGCAATGAGCACAGGACCTGGTCCCACTGCCTGGATGCCTCCCAAACAGATCAAGCCAATCAACTGTCTCACCCATTCAGAGGGCCTGATCCAGTTGGTGATCCCTCAGCCATTGGTTCATAGTTCATGTGTTTCCATTCGTTTGGCTATTTGTCCCTGTGCTTTATCCAACCTTGGTCTCGACAATTCTCGCTCATAAAAACCCTCCTCATTCTCGCTAATTGGACTCCCAGAGATCCACCCGGGACCTAGCCATGGATCTCTGCATCCAGATCCCTCAGTAGTTGGATGGGGTTTCTAGCACGACAATTAAGGTGTTTGGCCATCCCATCACCAGAGTAGGTCAGTTCGGGGTGTATCTCGACCATTGCCAGCAGTCTGTTGTGGGGGTATCTTTGTGGATTTCTGTGGGCCTCTCTAGCACTTTGCTTCTTCCTATTCTCATGTGGTCTTCATTTATCTTGGTCTCCTATTCCTTGTTCTCCCTCCTCTCTGTTGTTGATCCAGCTGGGATCTCCCGCTCCCGCAAGCTCTCTTTCCCTTGACCCTCGCCCTTCACTACCCCCATTCATGACCAGGCTGTTCATGTAGATCTCTTCCATTTCTCTGTCATTGGGCGATCCCCGTGTCTTTCTTGGGGTCCTGTTTTCCAGGTAGCCTCCCTGGTGATGTGAGTAGCAGTCCAGTCATCCTTGTTCCACATCTAGTATCCTCCTATGAGTGAGTACATACCATGTTTGTCTTTCTGAGTCTGGGTTACCTCACTCAGGATGATTTTTTCTAGATCCATCCATTTGTCTGCAAACCTCATGATGTCATTGTTTTTCTCTGCTGAGTAGTTTTCCATTGTGTATATGTACCACATTTTGTTTATCCATTCTTCAGTTGAAGGGCATCTAGGTTGTTTCCATGTTCTGGCTATTACAAACAATGCTGATATGAACATAGCTGAACAAGTGCTCTTGTGGTGTGGTTGAGCATTCCTTGGGTATATGCCCAAGAGTGGTATAGCTGGATCTTGGGGGAGATGGATTCCCAATTTTCTAAGAAAGCGCCGTATTGATTTCCAAAGTGGTTGTACAAGCTTGCATTCCCACCAGCAGTGGAGGAGAGTTCCCCTAGCTCCACATCCTCTCCAGCATAAGGTGTCTTCAGTGTTTTTGATCTTAGCCATTCTGACAGGCGTAAGGCGGTATCTCAGATTTCTACATTTTTTTGAGACAGAATTTCATACTGAACATCAGTCCCACTTATTGGCTAGAACTTTCTAGCCAGGGGGCCTCCAGGATTCACCCATCCAAGTCTCTATAGTACTGGACTTACACATGTGCATCTCCATTCTAAGCTTTTATGTGGGTGCTGTGGACCTGAATTCAGGTTCTCATGCTTGTTCAGTAGGCATCTACCACTATGTCATCTCTTAGCCTCCTGGTTGCTTCTTAATTTGTAAGGCAAACAGTGTAGACAACAAAGAGTTCAGATTCAGCTGTTTCTGTGTTTTAAACCACTTTAATGATCTATGACTTTTAACTGCAGTCTCCAGTCAGTTAACAATTACTAATGTAACTGCATTTAGGCCTACAATTTTAATGATGCTTTTTATCTCTTCTTCCATGGTCACTCGTTTATACTTTCCCCCTCTTTCTTAGGAATTATTGTGTTTTTTAATGTTTTAACTAATCTATTATTTTCTCTTTGCTTTTTATATAATGGTAGTTATAGGAATTATTCATGTCTTTAAGACCCCACAGTCTATGCAGAGCTAGTGTTTTATCAATTCAAATGACACATAGAAATGTTACTATTGTATAGGTTTCTTTACCTTGCCTTTCACCCTGACTGAAATAGTCATGCAAGTAGTGTATTTCATAATAAAATACTACAACATTTATTAATATTTATGTCAGTATTATTTTTGAGAATCTCAAACATGAATACTGTAAATGTACCATGTATGCTCCCTGACAAACATGCTGTGTTTCCTGAACTCCTTGTCAACTTCATGAACTCTTCATTAGTTATTATTGTTATATATTTATGTACATATGAATATATGAAACTATGACCTCATGAGTCTATTTAGTATCTCCCATATGTATATAATTTTTAGACATGACCACTTGGGGTTAGCTAACCTGTTTTAAAGCTCTCATATAGTTTAGGCCAATTAGGAGATCATATTTATGACATTTTCATTATTAAATCTTCTTAAAGACCTAGATGTCTACCTGAAATTGTATCCTTTAGTCTGTGGATTGGGCTTTAGCTTTTTTTCTTTTTTTAAAGAAGATTTATTTATTCATATACTTGTGTGATCTGTCTTCATGCACACAAGAAGAGGTAGTCAGATGTTATTATAGATGGTTGTGAGCCACCATGTGGTTGCTGAGAATTGAACTCAAGACCTCTAGAAGAGCAGTCAAGTGCTCTTAACCACTGAGCCATCTCTCCAGCCCCCTAGCTTTCCTTTTATTGACGATCTCCTTGTAAATATCTTATAGACTTTTTTAAATCAGAAAATTGCCCATTTTCATCATTTTTAAAGGATAGATTTCTTGAGCTATAAAACCTGGAATTAGCATTTCGTTTTCCTTTTGCCTTCAGTTTAAGAATGTCTCCTGGTTCCCTTTTTAAAAAAGCCAAGTAGAATGTATTCAACACTGAGTTCTAAAGTGAGTCTAGGCAGGTAAGAACTAAAGTTCAAGCTTAGAAAGTTTCAATTATGTTTCCCTAATTTTAATATGATTTTTGAAGTAAAAAGTCAGTCTTAAAACAATGGTGAGAGCATTACCATACTCTCATAAGTACAAATGTCTGTTTCATGATGTATCTATTTAGCATTTTGTAAGCACCCATCTTTAAAAATAAACACTCATCATCTTTTTTTTTTGTCTCAACTTACAAATGCGGAGTAACTTCACCTTTTTGTAAATGATAAAATAAAATTAGACAAAATATCACCTAATAAGTTTCTTACATTTACAAAGTGCAAATGCTTCTTCTCTCTGTATCTGGTCTCCTGCTTTTGGCACTAGACTTTACTACTGCTAAATTCACTTAAAATATTTCTCCATTATCTTAAATTTCCATTTTATTATTTTGATTGAATCCATCCTTTCAAAGTGGAATTCACATTAAATTTTTTTATGTGTATCTTTTGCCATGCATTTACTTTCTTGCATTTAGAAAGTTCCTTGCAATTAGAAAGTACTCAAAATTCTTAACATTCAAGAGATTGCTTTTTTAAAAAAAACTTTTATTTATTTTTTCTTCATTTTATGAGGGACATGAAAACTGCCTACTCAACCCAGTTATGGATCTGATGACAGACCAAAGTAACAATATCAACAAAGTCTATGTTGGTGAACTGTGAGTTTATTGGGCTTACCTACAAGAATATGGGTGAGAGGTTACTTATGGAAACATGGTTGACTCAAAGGCAGCTGCTTCATTGAAAGCCCACCCCAGTATGCGTGACAGCTCATGGAAGCTGGAATCTTGGAGTTTTCTGGTGCCTTTCAGGCAGACCCACTGGCTGCTCAGATAGTTAATTCTCCTCTAGGGAATTCTCAGAGTTTCTTGCAGGCAGTTCTGCCCCCTCTAGTCTCCCTACCACCTGTTTAACACTTGTATAACCCCAGGGAGTGACCTTATGAGTCTTGTAAATTTCAGCTTTCTCAGACCTGTGAGGTTGTGGACTTCCTGTGGGGTTGTGGACTTCTGGTGAGCCTGTGGACTTCTTGTGGCTTATGAACTTCTTTCCTCCCCCTAGGAAGAAGTGTTTTTATTTATAGAGAGTGGCTATGCACAGGAAATGACAATCCTGTATCACTGTGTACTATGACATGTACATCAGTGTGTACTAAGGGTATTATTGCAGTCTTCTCTCTGTAGAAAGGGACAGTAAAAATTCCTGCTAAAGGTGTTTAAATTTAGACAATATGTGTGTATTGTTAGGCACCATGAGGAGTTCAATAAAAGACCACCAGTCATGTATGCAATTAGCAAGAGCTCTAATTAAAATTTTCTAGCACATTGGGGTCAAACCATCTGACAATATAGCAAATGGTTACCCCAAGAGAAGCTCATACTCTCCTTTTAAGCAGGATTTGAAGTTATTGGGTATACACTTTTACTGGTACAGCAATCATTTTATGATTGGCTCATGACATCTGGTCAGCAACTGTGCAATGTCAGGGGTTTGTTTGACTGAAAATAGCAAGAACAGTTTCTGCTTGTGTCCAGGTAGGATCCTGATTGATTATCAGACTGGACATGCTTTCTGAGGGGCTGATTGAAGCCAGACATGAGTCAACTTAGGATGGTCAGATAATATGGGCCAGAGGTCTTAGCAAACTGGCCCCTGGAAGAAAACAAACAAACAAACAACAACAACAAAAAACTAGCCCCGTTAAATTCAGTCCTGTTACAAGAGGGGATGGCCATTTCATGTATATATGTATGTATGTATGTATGTATGTATGCATGTATGCATGTATGTATGTATGTATATATGGCATAGATTAATATTTGTGAGGAAGTAAATTAGACCTCATTCAGTGAAGCATGGTCCTAAAGATTTTAATTTTAATATATTATTCACATGTTATTTAAAACACAAAAGGGAAAAAGAAACAACAACAACAAAAGTTGAGTTGCTAAGCTTGTTTTAATAAAATCCTAGAAGGAAATAAAGAAATGGAAAACAATTTCATATTATTGTATAGTATCATGGAACCTGAATCATGAATGGTATGGTGAGTGTTTGATTTAAACCTGGACAAGAGGAAAAGGCATATGAGTGGGAGATGGAGGCCTGAGATTAGGGGAAATTTTACAAGAATAACTTCCTAGACCCGGTGTTACTACTTAGATGATTTTATGTGAAAATTGGGGAGGATCTAGAAGTCAATTTGTAGGTTCAAAAAGAGTCATTGCCATCAATACAGGATAACTGACATCCACCTTATGCAACCTATGGGAGAAAATCCCACATTAGTACAGAGATTATGGGATCTTGGTACTAATTATACTCTTAGTTAGTGGCTGACGTTGCAAGCTTGGATAGTCAAACCACTAAAGAATTAAAATTAGTCATTTGTGCTTTATCTGGTAATGCACAAGTCATCTGATATGTTAAGATTGGTGAATTAATAAATATGAACTTAAAACATTAAATATCAGCTGCAAATGTGCTGTGGGTGCCAAAATCCAGAACGGTTTCAAGGCAACTGGCTCAGACAATACACCCTCACGGACTACTCCATAATCCCAAAATTTTCTTTAGGTCTCCATAAGAATACAGTGCCCCCATCCAGCAGGAAGTAGTATGACAAGCTATGCCCAAATTCCCAAATATACCAACCTGGCTTTGGAGATGGAATTGGATCACTCCTTCTCTAAACTCAAGCATATTACTAAAAAAAAAAAAAAAAATGTTAAGAGATTCTTATGTCCCATATCAGAAGAACCCTCAGGTGTGGGATAGAGCAAAACCAGTATTTTTATTTAAAACAGGTTGATTATAAATACAAACTCTTTCTAAAGAACAAAAGGGGACAGTATAGATAACGCTAAGATAAGGGGTAGATTATTGAACCTACTTTTAAAGAGCAACTTGTTTAAAAATGTTTTACATTGCTATGGATTTTAGTTTATTGATACAAATTGAAAGTTAATTTTGTTATACTGTGTATATATTTCTACTCTTGTTTAAGGTATTATGTTTGTGCAGCTCATTTGAAATTGTAGTGGATAATTAAGAAATACAGATTAACAATTAGTCTTCTATGATAGTCAAACTTATAGTCGTGTTAAAAATTCTAGGTATACATAGATATAATTCAATTAGGTAGGTAATCTTCAAACACTTCAAAAACCTACAGAATATGGCATTATAATGTTTTAAAAGTTTAGACTTTTTGGACAGTGAGACACATCTGCTCCTGGCAGCACCGATTTACTTTAGAGAGGAGGATGGACATCTGGGCAAGATGACACTCCATCTGGAGTTTATCTTCTTCTTGGCAAAAATAGCCATCTGGGCAAGAAACTGTTCTTGCTTGGACTGCTTGATTGACTGGACATGCAGGACCCATAGGAAGGTGACCACTGAACTTTGTTTGGCAAAATGGTCCTTCAGGTTCCTGCTTCATAGACGAAACTGCCAGACATTCTACAGGACACAGAGAGAGGCGACTGAGAGACTCTAGACCTGTGGGCTAAAGACAGATGCCCCAACTTTACAAAGGAACATTAGGTGACTGTCCAGGCTGCCAGTTGTCTCTGTCTACTCTTGAAAGACTCCTGAAAGTTGCTTGTGTCCTTCTCCCATTTCTCAGGTAATAGTATATCTTTCTGAGGTCTTTGATGTAGTTGAAGACTAGATAGTTATAATTTCCTCAGTTATGATAAAAGGTAAGTTAGATATAAAACCTTAGACTCACAAATATAAGATAGATAGGATATCTTCTTTAATTTTGCCCAATACAAATAGACTAGATATTATAAATAGACTAGACAGTGTAACTGTAATTCTTGCTTGATAATTGTTTTGTTGTCTGTAATATTACTACGTGAAAGTTAAAACCTTATTTTTTTGAAAAAAAGAAAAGGAGAAGTGCTGTGGGATGTTCTGTATGTTAAATGTGTTGCTCTGATTGGTTAATAAATAAAACACTGATTGGCCAGTAGCCAGGCAGGAATTATAGGTGGGACAAGGAGAAAGGAGAATTCTGGGAAGTGGAAGGCTGAGGCAGAGAGATGCTGCCAGCCACTGCCATGAGTACCAACATGTAAGATACTGGTAAGCCACGAGCCATGTGGCAAGGTATAGATTTATAGAAATGGGTTAATTTAAGATATAAGAACAGCTATCTAGAAGCCTGAGCCATTAAGCCAAACAGTTTAAATAATATAAGAGTCTGTGTGTTTATTCTATAGTGGGCCGTGGGACTGCCAGGGCTTGGTGGGAGCTGGAAAAAATTTCAGCTACACAAATGTTTATTTAAAAATATTTTTAAGAGGTTGTATCAGTTAAGATGCTCTTGAATATAAGTAAAAGAGATTTTGAGTTGGATGAGTGAAGAGCAGACAATTCAGTCAGGATAGAATCCTGGCCTGGTTATCTGAGCTCAAATCCTATTTCTCTGCTGTTAAGAAGGTCTTTTTTTTTTTTTTCCTGATGTTGACTTTGGCTTTGTTCTCAGGTGGAAGATGACTGCAGGACACTCACTGCACACTGTATATTTTGTGTAACTATAGTGAGATAAATAGGCTGCCTTCTACTTATGGTCTATCATCCTCATCTTCAGGCGGACTCATCCATATACAATCTCTTAGACCAGGAACAATCTATCAGAGATGATCTGTGTTGATTGCTTAACTCTGGATTTCAGAAGTGACTATTTTTAAAAGGAGGAAGGAGGGAGCTGCTGCTAGAACACCTCAGGATTTACAAAGTGTGTCAGTATTGACAATGTGGCAAACATAGATAGGTGAAAGATAATAAAACGTAAAAAGAAAACCTTAGTCTTTTTTTCATACAGTGCAGCATTGTCCAATTTCATATTAATGACTACACCCACCAAAACAGACAGTTAAGGTCATAACCTTGGAGATTTTCTCAAATTGTAACAATGTCTGCAGTTTAAAATTAGTCTTTTCTGGGTCTTACAGAAAACATTCAAGCCAAACCTAAATTTATAGTAAAATTATTATAAAAATATGTTAAAATAATAGCAAGAGCAATATTTACACTAATCCAAATAGCCAGAAATCCTTTTCAATAATGCCAGTTACAAATGCAATAATAAAGCAAAGATATGCATCTGGATACAAACGCCATTGGAAGGGCAAACAACAGCTATCTAATTAGACCTAAACATTGTCCACCTGGAGAGAACTCTTGCATGGTACTGTAAACTTAACGAAGAAACTGTGAGTACAGAGGTAATAAACCCTAGAGGAGAACCTAATACTAACATATTAATAAAACAATACAATGTGGGGGTCCAACTCCCAACTTTTGAAGGGTTCTTAGGTGGAGGAGAGAGGGATAAGGAAATACCAGATAGAAAGAAAGACCTAGATGAGGGGAAGAAAGACAGAAACACAGGATAGGTTAGGGAGGGCCTGGGTGAATACCCAGTAGCCTCCCCCTTTATTCAAAAGGGCTTTTTTTAATATACCGAAGGGAGAGGCAAAAGACTCCCCCCCACCCCACCCCCCCGCAAGATCAAAGCACATCGTACAGCCAAGTGTAGACCCTTCCAAACACCTGGTAAACATGCCTGTGACCAAATCATCTCCTTATGCAGCCCTGCTGGGTAAAGCAAACTCAGATTCTCTGACCCTGAGTAAGTTCTCACTAGGAAGTCTCTGTGGGCTCCCACAATATAACTTCTAACTGCCTTCTAAAGGAAAACTCATTGTTATTCCTACAGAAACATGCAGCTCTCACATCTCATCAAAGAAGCTTCTTTTTGCAGTAGATAGAGACTAATTGAAAGATCCACAAATTGGTTAAAATGCAGAGACTAAGAAACTAAGGCAGGATCAACCCCAAATGGGACATCTATAACAATCCCTATCTCTAAGGCTCACGGAACATCTAAGAATGGGTCAGGAGGTGATAGGAAGAACGGGAGGACAGGGATGATTATGTCTTACAGTTTCTTCTGGACAAGATGGAGATTTTGCTTCCATGAGCTTTCCACAACATGCTTGTCTACAAGGGACCTGCAAAAACCAAACCAGTCAACTAGCTACCATGGTCAGAGGAAGAATCACAAGGCCCCACCCATAGATGTAGAGCTATAGACAAGTCAATGGGATGCTGATGGAGGGAGAATTAGTTTTACTTCTTTTACTTTCTTCCTCCTCCTCCCCCTCCTCCTTCTTCATTTTTTTTTTCAGGGGTGAGACAACAATCCTAAGATGTCATCCAAAAACACAGAAAACAGAAGGAAGACAAATTATTGGATTCATTATGAATATATATATATATGTGTGTGTGTGTGTGTGTGTGTGTGTGTGTGTGTGTGTATGTGTGTGTGTGTACGCGCGTGCGCGCAAAACAAAAACCAAAGATAAACATAGAAGAGGTCATGAAGTTGAGAGGACATAGTTGAGGGGGAACACAGGAGGAGATGGAGGGAGATGATGGAAAAGATGCAAATATAGTGTATTCATATAGGAAATGCTAAAATAAAAAATATTAAATGTCATGGAAATTAATCACTGTATATTATACAGTGCATCAGATCATACATGAAAAGAAACTAGACATGAAACAAGGATGAATTGTCTGCTACTCACATCACCAGGGAGGCTACCCGAAAAACAGGACCCCAAGAAAGACACAGGGATCGCCCAATGACAGAGAAATGGAATGAGATCTACATGAACAGCCTGGACATGAGTGGGGGTAATGAAAGGCGAGGGTCGAGGGAAAGAGAGCTTGGGGGAGCGGGAGATCCCAGCTGGATCAACAACAGAGAGGGAGAACAAGGAATAGGAGACCATGGTAAATGAAGACCACATGAGAACAGGAAGAAGCAAAGTGCTAGAGAGGACCACAGAAATCCACAAAGATACCCACACAACAGACTGCCGGCAATGGTCGAGAGACAGTCCGAACTGACCTACTCTGGTGATGGGATGGCCAAACACCCTAATTGTTGTGCTAGAAACCTCATCCAACTACTGAGGGATCTGGATGCAGAGATCCATGACTAGGCCCTGGGTGGATCTCTGGGAGTCCAATCAACGAGAATGAGGAGGGTTTATAGGAGCGAGAATTGTTGAGACCAAGGTTGGATAAAGCACAGGGACAAATAGCCAAATGAATGGAAACACATGAACTATGAACCAATGGCTGAGGGGTCCACACTGGATCAGGCCCTCCGAACGGGTGAGACAGTTGATTAGCTTGATCTGTTTGGGAGGCATCCAGGCAGTGGGACCAGATCTTGTGCTCATTGCATGAGTTGGCTGTTTGAAACCTGGGGCCTATGCAGGATTGTTTGGCTCGGCCTGGGAGGAGGGGACTAGACCTACCTGGACTGAGTCTACCAGGTTGACCTCAGTCTGTGGGGAAGGCTTTGCCCTGGAGGAGATGGGAACGGGGGGGGGGGGGGGGGGGGGCGTTGGGGGGAAGGTGAGGGGGACGGGAGGGGGGAGAACAAGGGAATCCGTGACCGATATGTAGAACTGAATTGTATTGCAAAATAAATTAAAATAAATTAAAAAAAAAAAAAAGAAATTCCAAAAGTGTAAAATTCATTGCAGATTTTCTCCCGATTTTCATACTTTTTAAGAAGAAAAAACTATAATAGCTCAAAAGCCTAACTTAGCTAAGAAGGTGAGAGAGTTCAAATTGTCCCGTATTAAAATTTCAGCTATATTATATGACTTCTTTTGTTTGGGGACTCTAGAAAACTCCCTACCAGAAAGCTCATAACTAGAGACCTCTTTTATGAATTAAATACCTTAAAGTACTTAATGTGAATTGGCTTTTCTATCCCCATTTTGGGGGCATTATAGGTCAAGGTTTTCACTTTGCACATATGCAGGTATAAATCCAGTATGTTGTGGTTTACTCATTTCAGCATTCCTTTAGAAGTTGTTACAGATTTCTGTAATTTGTCTAGGCAGTTGCCTATGATCTGTGGCCTACTGTCTCTATCCTGTTTCCTACTAATAGGCATGGCAGCCATAAAGAAATGGGGCTAAGGCTTGAGTTGGAAAAAAGTGGAGGTAATTTACCTTTAGAAATTAGAGAAATTTTCCTTACATGATTTCATAAAATTTCCTAAATTACAAATCACTCTCTGTGGTAATAGCTTGCAGATACTAGGAAGCTTGAGACTGGAACTGACTTTAAAAAATGAGTGTGTCCTTCATGGCAGTACCTACCAAACACTGGATAGAATTAGGTCTAGAAATTTAATATACTGTAAGAATTTAGAATGGGTCCTACAACAATGTCGAGTTCTTGATTTCCCTCTAAAATTCTAGTAATTCCTACTTGTCATGGGGAAAAAGAATTGAATAGAAATACATGTCAATATAAGATGTCTCTTTTCAGGATTGTATTAATTTCTTTGGGAAATTATGCCAACAAAATTTATCCATAAATATGTCAGAACAATTTTTTTTAACCACAATGATAAGAATCTTGACTTGGAACTCTAGTCGTTAAGCTTAGATTAATGACTATTATTTCTCATATAAGAAATTAAGTCACTAGGGGATTAAATTGGCACCACTTTCTTTTGCATGGGAATCTCTTAGGGAATAAATGAGGAAGAAGAAAGATGAAGAGGATACCATGAGATCAGTTGAATGTCTAGGGCATCCAGTGAAACACATTGTCCTCAGTGTCACTTGCAGGTATTTTATACTGATGAAAATGGGCATCTCCACTCTCTGTAGACAGAGTAGATTCCAATCCAGTGGCACCAGGTTTGCACACAGTGACTAACACTTTCACACAATAAAACATACTGTTTCTTTAGCTCTACCACTGACACATCAAGCTTTAATTTGTCTTAATAATTATTTTGAATATATTTATTATTTTCCCTACCAAGTTTTACCTGCTTGGCTATCTTTTCATTTTTTATTTTTGAAATAAAAATATAGCTGGTAGGTGGTGGCGCACACCTTTAATCCCAGCACTCAGGAGGCAGAGCCAGGCGGATCTCTGTGAGTTCGAGGCCAGCCTGGACTACCAAGTGAGTCCCAGGAAAGGCGCAAAGCTACACAGAGAAACCCTGTCTCGAAAAACCAATATATATATATATATATATATATATATATTTACATCATCCCCTGTGGTGATATTTTTATTTGTACTGAAATGTGGCATTTTATTTGTATGTTAATAAATGAAGTTTGCCTGGAGATCAGATGTCATAGTCTTGTTTGGAAAAAAAAAGATATATAGAAATGATAGAATAGAGGATAGATTATTGAATCTACTCTGAAAAGAGAGGATATAGATATGATATAGATAAAAAGGTAGATTATTGAATTTACTTTTAAAAGACAATTACTAGTTGTAAATACTTTACATTGGATTGGAGTTTTATATATTGTATAAAAGTTATATGTATTGAGATTGATATTGTTAGAAAATGCTGTACGTATATTTCTAATCTTGTTTAGAATATTGTACTCATACAGTTTATTTAACAATGTAATATAATTAGCTAATCCTTGAATGTTATTATTACCAACTATTAGGATATAAAGAAATGAAAGTTAGTAGTTAGACATTACAATCAAACTGGTATTCAAATTATGTATGTTTTCAAGGTCAAACAGAGATATATTTTAGACAGTCAGGTCATCTTCAAACATTTCAGAGATCTACAGAACATGGCATTTAAACTTTTTTAATAACTTAGAATTTTTTCTTTTTTTATGACTATGAGACATGTTGGCTCCTGGCAGCAGCAATCTACTTCAGAGAAGATATGGGCATTGAAGAAACTGTATATGGAGTTAACTTTCATTGTGACAAAAGTTAGCCACTGGGCAACAAAGTGCCCCTGTATCAACTGCTGACAGTATGCTATCCAAAATGGACAGACAGGACACAAAACAAAAGACTACTGATTATTGGCAAGACAAGTGTGGTTGTGGTTTTAGCAACATGCATCCTCTAAGGCCAGGACAACATGGTACCATTGCTGAAGTGACCTTTGCAATCCTGAAAAGGTACAGTGCCCCTTTCTTCGAAGGCAGCTGAACAGGCAATGAACTGATGGTTTCTGGTGTGCAGTGGAACAGTAGCTGAAACAGTTATTCTTGAAAGGTTAACTAAGTTGATGGAGTCTAACCTCTCAATGGTAGACTGGCATCCAGCATCCAGGATCGTGAGGAACCAAGAGGGCTGGCACATTCAGATCTCGGGTCTTAAGGGTTCCTGTCCCAGCCATGCCCCAGAGCAGGTCCTAGGAAGGTGTGGCAGTTACCACCTGCCTCACCAGGATGGTGCTTCAAGGTCAAAGCTGGAACAGCTACCCATTGCACTGTCCCAAGAGCAGGCAGAAGAGTTAGAGATGCCCCCAGTTCCATTGTTAGGAGTTCTACAAGAACCCCAAGTTAAACAACCACAACATATATCCAGAGGACCTAGCACAGACTCATGCAGGCTCCATGATTGCTGCTTCAGTCTCTATGAGCCCCTATGAACCCTACTTAGTTGATTCTGTGGGCCATATTCTCTTGATGTCATTGACCCCTCTGGCTCCTACAATCTTTCCTCCCCCTCTTCTGTGAAATTCTTAGAACTCTGTCTAATGTTTGGCTGTAGGTCTCTGCAATTGCTCCCATTAGCTGCCTGAGCAAGCCTCTCTGATGACAATTGAAGTAGCCACTGATCTATGAGTATGGCAGAACATCATTAGGAATCATTTCATTGCCTTTTTTTGCCAGTCTTATTTGGTTCTACCACAAGTCTTTGGGGCATAACGTATTGGCACAGGAGACAATTTCCTAAACAGAACACCAATAGCACAGGCAATAAGACTGAAAATTAATAAATTAGACCTCATGAAACTTAAAAGCTTTTGTAAGGCAAAGGGCACCATTAATAGGATAAAATGACAGCATATAGTATGGGAAAAGATTTTCACCAACTCAGCATCCAATAGAGGACTAATATCTAAAATATGTAAAGAAGATCCTAGACATCAACAAACCAAGTAACCCAATTAAAAATGAGGTACAGATCTAGACAGAGAATATAGCTGAGAAATATTTAAAGAATGTAAACATCCTTTGCCATCAGGGAAATGTCAATGAAAATGACTCTCAGATTACCTCTTACTCCTATCAAAATAGCTGAGATCAAAAACACAAGAGACAGCTCATGCAGGCAAGTTTGGAGAGCAAAGGAAACACTCCTCCATTGCTGGTGGGAGTGCAAAATTGTACATTCACTTCAGAAATCAAGACAGCATGTCCTCAGAAAATTTGTAGAGATCTACAGCCAAACACAAAGCAGACATAGGGAAATCCTGTGGAAGTAGGGGAGGAAGAATTTTGGGAGCTGGAGGGGCCAAGGATATCACAAGAAAACCCACAGAATTAACTAATTTGGGCTCATAGAAGTTCACAGAGACTGAAATGCCAACCAGAAAGCTTACATGGGATTGGCCTAGGTCCTCTGTACATGTTACAGTTGTGTAGCTTGATCCACTTGTGGGACTCCTAACAGTAACAAGTAAGCACACAGAGACTTATATTACTTATAAACTGTATGGCTGTGGAAGGCTTCTTGCTATCTAGGTCTTATATCTCAAATTAACCCATTTCTATTAATCTGTAAATTTCCACATGGCTTGTGGCTTACCGGTACTTTACATCTCACTTCTTGTGGTGGTGGCAGCTGGCAGCATCTCCTGACTCAGCCTTCCTGTCCCAGAATTCTCCTCTCTGCTTATCCCACCTATACAATACTTCCTGCCTGGCTACTGGCCAATCAGCACTTTATTTATTAACCAATCAGAGCAACACATTCACAGCATACAGAGTGATATCCACAGTACCTTTGGATGTATCAGGCAAAACTGGAGGTAGAAAATGAGAACTTTTGAGTTAAAATCTTTAAATATCATCTTATGATACAAATTTCCTGTTCTTTCCAGGTTCTTACACATAAGGACTGACTACGGAGCTGAAGAAGGCTTTCGAAGAATTATCAGGTATGACTAACCCAGAGAAAATGCTGTAGGTGTACTAAGGTGGGTTATTTGGCTTAGAAACATTTTGCAGTCCTTGGTTCTAGACAATGATGCAGAGCTTCTCCATCTAGATAGTTCTTCTTTCACTCAAGGTGGAGGATGCTCGCACTGAATGAGGAAGCATGAATAATGAGTGTCTTTATTAAATATAAGACAGAATTTCTGGCTTTCCTTCCTTTTATAGACCATTATCTAGTCTCAAAAGAGGAAGCCATTACTATTAAATTGTTGACATACTTTATTCCCCTTCTCTAAACTTCCTTGAGCTCTCTGTTGGCCACACACATCCAGAAGCTGAAGGACAATAGGTGTTGTTGATGCCACCCATGTAGGTTGTTGACTTGGACCTGGAAGGGAATGAGAGACCACCACTCATGAATTTTTCTCTTTCCTCTTTTAAGGTTTTCCTGGGAATTCACTCTGATTAAAAATACTGTTCAATATTATATTCTGGTCAATAGTCTGTTTTATGCTTAGATTATTTTTTCATAGGAACAGAGAACAAATAACTTTTCTTTAGAGAACTATAATGATTTTGTGTTTGCCTTTCACTCTTAATTGATTTAAAATAGTATAAATCAAGAGTCTTACAAATGCCAGGGCACAGAGGGACTTCAAGGAACCGAGTTTAACTTATCATAATGATACAAGTGACTTTACAACTGATTTATTTCATTTACATGTATTTAAAAGTGAACCTATCAGTTTTGATTCAAGTCATGACACACTCTAAATCATATTAAGTGTTATAACTTCTCCTTATATTTTAAGTTTAACTGTGATATCTGTTTTTATACTTAAAACAACCTCATGTCACACATAGTAACCAAATGCAAAATATGTAGGTAAAAAGAAATCTGGCCCTTCCCTGTGTAGGTGAACAGTTTGCATCCTAACCATAATGTTTTATTACCCATATCATTGTCCTAGGCTGACAATATTTATAGATGGTGATAAAATTAGCTATCCCTTTTCAGACAGCCAACCCACAGCAGGCAAGCTGTTGCCTCCCAGATCTACTTTGTTTGTTTTATTTGCTCAAAAATTTTCTTACTTTAATTTTGTCAAGGTATTCACACTTCTATAACTTTATAACATAAGAAATATAAGATGAGAACTCAACCAATTGTCAACGCATCCTTCAGATTAATTTCCAACTATATTCTAAGAATTTTTCTCAAGAAACACTAAAATATTAAAATTATTTTTATTTTAATGAGGCTTTTGATCACCAGGAAATTATTTAAGGATTTTTCATCCTACATTTTTTATAATATTTTTTAATTTTTTACATTATAATTACATTATTTTCTCCTTCCCTCCAATCATTCTCATGTAGCCACCCCTTAATATCTCTTAAATTCATGGTCTCTTTTTCTTTAGTTGTTGATAACTATATTTTCCTTTTTAAATTAATTTTTAAAGTTATTTTTACATACCAATCACAGATCCCCCTCCCTCTCTCCTCCTGCTTCTCCCCCCTCCCCACCTCCCCCAACCCACCTCCATCAGAAAGGGTAAGGCCTCCCAAGGCCTGGCACATTCAGTTGATGCAGGACCAGCCACATCCTCACCTCCCACAAACAAGGTTGAGCAAGATATCCCATCATATGGGATGGCCTTCAAAAAGCCAGCTCATGCACCAGGCAGAGCTATGGGATTCCAGTCAAAGAGAGGGAAGATGGGTTATGGGAGCAAAGGCATCAAGATCATGACAGGGAAACACACAGAGACAGAAGACCTGAACTTGTGGGAGTCCAGGAACACTAGACTGACAGCTGAGGAGCCTGCATGGGGCTGAACTAGGACCTCTGCATATGGGCGACAGTTTAATAGCCTGGTCTGTTTGTGGAACCCCTGGCAGTGGGAACAGGATCTGTCCTACAGTATTTATTCTGATGTATGATGACAATTTTTTTCTTTCTATAAGAAAAACATATTCCATGATGTCAAATTTAAACAACAGAGATTATATTCTACAAAGAGACAAAAATTTTAAAAATTCATTTTCAATTTTATCTAAGTCATAATAAAATGAAAACAAAAAGTTTATAAAATTTAATACTAACCACTCAGTTGTTTACTTTATAGCATAGACTGTTTTGAACCTGATTCTTTTAGAAATCGAAGCCTGAAGCACAGTTGGAAACATGGCCACTTTATTTCAAAAGAAGAAGTCCAATGTGTTGAGGGCTAGGGAAAATGAAAATCAAAATAAAAAATGATACCAATTAGTAGGGGGAAACATCAGCAGGTTCAATTGGATGCATTTTCTTGATGTGTGGAAATTTCTTTGAAAAAAGTCCAAAGAACATCTTACAGAGCAGCAAGAAAAGGAAAAGCTAAGCAATATTTGTATTTTTCCTATGCCTCTCATTTCCCACTGGTAAAGGAGCCTTCAGTGAAATGAAATCCCTCATCTTTCCTGGTTAATCTTCCTTCCTCCTAGTAACTCATCAATAAGCTATGGGTGATGCTTGATGGACGATGATTCCTCTAAGCAAAGGCATGTTAGAGAAGTGAAAAACTCAATGATTTCTGAGTTGGGAAACATTCTTTAGAAAAAAAAACATAAAGAACTGAATAAAGAAAGCTCAAAGTTTACCTTCTAAAAGGATAAATTAATTAGAATCATGTATAATTGATAATGTCTTGGAAGAGAATGCTCAAGAGCTAGGGATAATTATTGACAATCATATTGTGTTAGAACTTTATTCCACACTTGTCTGCCCTTTCCAATTATGTATATTGTACAGAATACCTAAAATTTTATTTGTATAGCTATCAGGCACATAGGCTTTACATTTAATACACACATATTTAATTACCAAACTTCAATAATAGAGTAGCAAAATACTTTGAATCTTGTAAAAGTGTGTGATCACTAAAGACAATACTTTGGGAGAAACTTTTGCTGCTAACAATCCAAAAATTTAGATAACATTAGAGAAAAGCATTAGAGGGGACATCAACATGATCAAGGTTGAAGATGAAAAGTCTAGCAGTGAATAAAACAGGTCAATTATTTCACTTTACAAGATCTTAATTGGGTATTGTTTAAAAGTGTGATTGATTTTATTCATTGTAAAATTCATTCAACAATGTTCATAAAATAAATACTGTGTAGTTTATTCTGTACTGTCATCAAAGACCTTAAAATGTTGACTTTTTCCTTCAGAAACTCATTGCTAATTAAAGTATGTGTATTTACTCCCAAATCAAATATTTCCCCTTGGGGAAAGAAGAGAGGCTCATGAGACAAGAAGGAGAAGAAACTTACAAGGCTCTTGAAGCTCCTGATACTTAACAAAAGTGACAATTCCTATCTCAGGCTTAAGCAGTAGTAGTTGTTGGAGAGAAGGCCCCTTGACCAGCCAAGTTGCCTGCAAGTTGTTCAGGGATTTCAGGAAGTAGTTTTCCAGAGTTATCATGAACACCAAGGTGGGCTTTGTAGTGATATAGCTGCTTTTGAATTATCCATGTTCCTTAAGTAACCTCTTACTCATACTTGCTTAAGTAACTCCTCTTAACTAATAACTAAACTAGATTTGAGTAGAATTGTTTCTTTGATCTGCTGTCAGTGTTCTATCAGGAGTCAACAGATGTTTGTTTGTGTTCCCCCAAGAAAAGTCACACAACAGTGGGAAATGGTCTTGTAAACAATTCAGTAGTGTTTTAATAAGTAAATAATTAATAAGGATCATGTAATTCAATTTTATAAAAAGTTGAATTATAAAACTGCAAAATTATTGGAATAGCTCTGTCTAAAGTCATAGTGATCACAAATAGAAAGTCAAGATGATTTAAAACATTTACAGCATGTCCAACATTCACAATAAAACAAACAGAATAATTCTGGAAAAGTTTGTTGACAAGCATTGGATAGGCTGAATTGTAATTTATCATGAAGAGATTGCTACAGTATTCCAAGGAAAAATTTAAAAATGTTCAATTTTGGTAAAACAATATATGTCAAAAACCCACATAATTTATTAATTATTTGTTTTTTCATGAGTTTTTATATTACAGGATCTGAAACATGTTAGAGAACATTTTATCCTACTGTAAAAAAACTGATTTGTGACTTGTATGACAAGAACTTCAAGTCTTTGAAGAAAGAAATTGGAGAAGATATCAGAAGATGGAAAGATCTCCCATGCTCATGGATTCACATAGTAAAAATGACCAAAGAAAAAAAACCCTATCAATTCAATGCAATCTCCATCAAAATTCCAACACAATTCTTTACATTGAAAGAACAATATGCAGCTTCATAAGGAAAAACAAAAAAACTCAGTATAGATAAAAAAATCATGTACAATAAAAGAACTTTAGGAGGTGTCACTAACCCTGATTTCAAGTTATACTACAGAGGTATAGTTATAAAAACCTCACAGTATTGACATAAAAACAGACAGGTGGATCAATGGAATTGAATCACAGACCTTGATAAATCCATCTACTCATAGGCACCTGATTTTTGACAAGAAACCAAAATTATACAATGGAAGAAAAAAAGTATCTTCAACAAATTGTGCAGGTCTAACTGGATGTTGGCATGTAGAAGAATGCAAATAGATCCATATCTATCACCCTGTGGATCAAATGCTTCAACATAAATCCAGATACACTGAACCTGATAGAAGAGAAAGTGGGGAATAGCCTTGAACATATTGGCACAGCAGATAACTTCCTGAACACCAATAGTGCAGGCACTAAGATTGATAATTAATAAATGGGACCTCATGAAACTGAAAAGCTTCTGTAAGGCAAAGGGCATCGTCAATAGAGAAACTGTAATCAGGATGTAAAAATAGACAACAATAATAACAATAAACTATTGGATAAAAAACCTTGCACGTTGACCATTTCACCTATGTACATAATACATTCTAGTCACACTCATCCCTCATCCTACCTTATCTTTGGATTCTGGTGTCTGGCAGCAGTGGCATTCCCATGATCATGTAGAGAAGGAGAGTGATAAATTATAATTTTGGTTATTTAAATTAAAAATACTTTTTTCTTGTTTGGTGAAGACTTAAAGCACCATATAGAAATAAGTTACAAAGAAAATAAGTCTATTAAGGAAAAGTAAAGGGAAATAGGATATAAAAACATGTAAAATGTTATTTTTATTAGACTATCTGACTTCTAGTGGTAGTTCAAATATGACCTTAAGCTCACTCTCCCCTCTATCTGTATCTCTCTCTCTCTCTCTCTCTCTCTCTCTCTCTCTCTCTCTCTCTCTATATATATATATATATATATATATATATATATAAATAATATATAATATAATATATATTAATTTTAGATTTTATAACATAAAAAGAAGCTTGTCTAGAGATTTTTGACTCTGAACTTCATATATAAAGATGGTGACATGTTTGATAGAGCTGAGTTTTAAGATGAGTTGGTGGCTTAGTAACAGGTTGGTAGCATAGTATCCAAGCACAAACACACACATATAACAGAAGAGAAGAACATTTTTTGATGATCTATCTTATTTCAGGGACAGATTTTTAAATTATCTAAAGAATGAATAAATTGCACATCCTTTCTACTATATTGCCGGAATAGCAAACTGAATATCTATTAACTCTATTTCTCTCTGCTAAGCTTTTGAGAGCTTTCTAGTCAGTGATAGAGCTTTTAAAGTTACATCCTTGACAGGTGGAGAGAGTACTTACAATCTCTGTAAAATAAATGCACAGAAAGAGATTTGGAGATATATTTCTGTGCTGGATGAAGTTTTTCTTTAGTGGATTTCTGTAGTCAGAGTGTTTCTCTGGTCCCACCAGGCCACCACAGTCCTGTGGCCTGCCTATAAAATAATCACTCAGAAGCTTATATTAATTATAACTGCTTGGCCATTAGCTCAGGCTTGATACTGACTAGCTCTTACACTTAAATTAACCCATAATTTTTATCTATGTTTAGCCACGTGGCTTAGTACCTTTTCTCAGTTCTGCCTTGACATCTTGCTTCCTCTGTGTCTGGCTGGTGACTACTGACTCAGCCTTCCTCTTTCCAGAATTCTCCTTGTCTGCTTATTCCACCTATACTACCTGCTTGGCTACTGGCCAATCAGTGTTTTGTTTATCATCCAATCAGAGCAACACATATTCACAGCATACAGAACGACATCCCACAGCAGATTCCCAGGGCAGATTATGATAAAATCATGAAAAAACCAAGAGAAATGCACACATATAGATGTACACAAAAACATAAAACAATACAGAACATAGAGAATACTGAGTTTGTGAAGATGGTGACAACATACAATGACTAATTAAAGCAGTTTTGATATAATAGTGGAGTACTTTTATTATTTTAAACTAAATTTAAGAAGTCAAAATCTGAAAATTCTTATTGTTTTACTAAACTACCATCAGAATAAGTAAATAATAATTTTGTCAGTAATATATTGGTAGCATTCATTTTTAAGGTAATTAGAAATAATTATTATGTATTAAAATACTATTAACTTCTGATAATAATATTCTATCTCCATAAAACATCAAACATATATAATGCAAATAATAGACAAAGAGCTTGCATTTTTAGATAACCAAATACATCAAACATGATATCAAAATATAAGAAACAAGATTTTAAGTTTCCACTTAATTCAGTTTCCACTCTAGTATAATAGTGGGAATAGTACCTTGGAAATCAATAAAAATTCCTTTAATTCCTGTTGCTCTCTAGCACTCTGACCAATGATATTGAGACTGTCTTCCTACTAAAGCAGACACAGGGATGGAACAAAGATGTTACAGACATTTTTCTTTTGTTTTAAATATAAATTTTAGTGTCCAGAGCAGAAAGTAGTTCTGCAAAAGCAAATTTCATTGGCAGACACTATAGTTCTGAAAGAACAAAAGTTTTTTAAAGATTTATTTTTAATTCTGTGTATGTCTGAATGAGTGTCTGCCATGTATGAACACCTAACACACACATGTAGCAGCCAGAATAAGGTATCAAATTCCCTGAAGCTGGAGTTACAGTCATTGTCAGCCATTGCCATAGGTGCTGGGATCAAAACTTGGGTCCTCTGTAAGAGGATGAATTTCTCTTAACTACTGAGTCATCTTTCCAGCCCTGAGGTTACTATACTAGACAACAAAGGAGAATATAGACAATGACACAAGGAAGGTCCTGGCAGTGCCCCTTTGTATGCCCTCTCAGGAGATTGGCAGAGAAAACGTGGAGAGACGAAGATGATAAAAGTCAGGAGAGGGCAGGACAGAGTTCATTCCATTTAGAGACTGAAAATCAGACTGTTTCCCAAAGTCACCAATGGAGGCGTCCCACACAATAGAGAATTAATTGCTGTCCTATGAGTTAGAGAAAGGATGTGTCAACCATTGGCAAGAAGGGTACCCAAATCAACTCATTAACAGAGATGTGGCTTTTTTTTTTCCCTCAGGGAGAAGGTGCTTCTGTAAGAACTTGAAAACAACTGAGCTGGAATGTAAGTGTGTTTAGAGGATTTCGTTATGCAGGAGGCCAGACAATCAGAAGCCTGGCTGCCATCACTGTGCATTTGATTGCTCTGAAAGAATGGACCACATACTA
Source organism: Peromyscus californicus insignis (assembly GCF_007827085.1). Lineage (NCBI taxonomy): Eukaryota > Metazoa > Chordata > Mammalia > Rodentia > Cricetidae > Peromyscus > Peromyscus californicus. The sequence continues at coordinate 43,101,538 of NW_026294491.1, read as the reverse complement.
CTCTTATTGCAATAATTAAACAGAAAGTATGAGGAATGATACTATGGCCATTGTTAGGTCTTACACAGCTCTATTCTGTTAGAAGTTAAATGAGTCTGTTCCTTTTCACATTTCTGTCCTTCAAATTTATCATGAGCTCAGAACTACAGTGTAGTCAGGTTTACAATGAGCTTGGGGATGTCAGAGCATAGCTAATTCGTGTCTACAATCCCAAAAGAGAAAAGGAAGAAGGAAGAAAAGGAAGGATGGAAGGAAGGGAGAGAGGGAGGGTGGAAGAAAAGAACAGAGGGAGGAAAGAAGGGATGAAGGTCAGTCATTGATACTAGATAGCATTATTGACAACAAATTTCTCTAGGTTTTATGTAATATAAGACTGGTGTCCACTATTCATGTCAAGAACCAATTCTTGCTCCTGTAATCCATTATCTTGAGGCACTGAAATCTAGCAAAAACAAGCATTTCAAAAGTTTTCCATTTTCTGTAATTTTCTATTCTAATATGTGTTTGAAATAGAAAGTAAAGGCATAGTTTTCAAAAAATGCAAATAGTGTACCTCAAGGAATTACTTACTCGCCTTTTTCTAATTTCACAGTCATGTATATTATTTATTTGTTTTATTTATTTATTTATTTTGCTCTTGACAGGCAGCTAGTCACTGTTGCCAGGTTTGTGTCTCTTTCAAGAAAGTCACCTTCAAATCGGTCTACTGCAGTCTCAAGTTCCATCACTCAGTTCAAAATTACAACCCATTTAAGTATGTATTCTCCTTTCTAGGTCAGTCAATAGCAATGAGTTGCCATTTCTTGGGCTGCTTGGCTATCTCAATTTCTTGTGTTTAGTAATCTGACATCCTAAAGGGTTGGTCTTATTATAATCATACGTAAAGTCATCCCTGTCTGCAGATTTTGTTACTATCAGCCATAGAAGATTTATACATCAACTCAATATAAGTTTCATATCGAAGTCTCCACTGGATACAGCATTTGGGTAGCCTTTGGCTATCTTAGAATCATCATCTGCAAAGCTATACTTCCTTCTCCCCAAACTTGATAACACTTTCACATTCTAGAGTTCTGAGAGCAATGTTTGATCCTCCTTTTTGCCTTTTCCTTGTCTCATTGTCTCTAGTTCTTTGAATTGAATTCATCCCTTTATCTGCTTTCCAGTGACAGCCTTTCTACACTCAGTTGTGATCATACTATCCGCTTCCCTCTCACCTGGACTATTGCTGCAGCCTGCATTTAGTTTACATATGTTATGAACTCTGTATGTGTGTATCTAATATTTTTTGTTTCAAGGTGTTTACAAAAAACTTTAAATGTCTCACATTGTCATTAAGATGAAATCAACATCCTTGAGAAGAGTTCATGAAACTCTTGATGATCCAGGCCATACATGTCAAAGTATTTCTATGTGTGGTTCACCTATTATCTCATTTACCTTTTCTTTACTCTTGTGGAATAGAGATAATGTCCTTACAGAATTGATCATTTGGTTTCCTTTTCACCTTTGTGCTCTAGCAGTCTCTGTAAAATGTAACACTTGTTTCTTGAGTAGAATGATTTATAAAAACATAGTAGCCACCTACTTTGAACTTTTAGTAAAACAATCAATGCTCTCATGTTCTGTTTGTAAAGATTTTGGGATTCTGCTCCAATATATACTGAGGTCACACTTCATTGATATTACTTAGACATTCAGCTAAGGTGAAGTGAAGGGCTGCATTTAGTTCTAAGTCTGAAAGCACTGCAAAATGTAACCAAGTATATGGATACCAGAGGATAAAGAAAAATGATCTTGAGAGGTAAGACATTTATGAAAGAAACATATACCCACCTAAGGAAGGCATCTTGAGCCTAGACTACGGAGGAACCAAACAGAAAGAAGGGTTCAATCTGAATTGGGAGAGACAGTCTGGAAGTCAGAGAGATGACCATGGCTGAAAATACACAGACTAGAGTACTCAAAAGGAGACTGCTGCACAGAGAGGGGCCATCACCATAGACTTCACAGCTACAGGACAACATGTGAATATTATGATGGCCATGCCAATCCATACAACAGAAACAAAAATAATCCCTGAAATAAGAGGTTCTGACTGGCCCTACACTTGTTATGGAGATTTAATTTTAAAACTTAAAATTTCCTGTACAGAAAACTTTTGTCCTATATGGATTTATTGGCTTTATATATATAATTAAGAAGTTCTACGAAAGCTCGCCCTTGGGGTCTGGGGGTGGGTGGGTTGGTTCCAGCTACAATCCTCCAAGCATTGTCTCCCAAGTGTGTGGTGTCTTTAGTAATAGCGACTTATAGTCATCTTTTGGGAGGCAACCAAGGGCAACAGAAGTAGCTTATATGGTTTTGGTAGTCTTTTAGACTCCCCTGACCAACAAATCAAAAGGCAGTTTCTCATATAACCAAAGTAGCATGACTTTGGTTATACATATCATATGTATGATATATATGTATGTGATATATTTGATATATATGTGTGTGTGTGAATACACATATATTTATTTGTGTTATACATAATTTTAGGTAGTTATAAAACAATACATTGTCTTTGGCTATTTCAAACATGCTCATGTTGCTCCTCTCTCCTCCATCACTCTTCTTCGATATTGCCCTCCCTTCCTCTCTACCATTGAACACTTGTCCCCACTTTTTCTCATTGCTCCTTTATATTGCCTGTATCCCAATATCCACTCCCTACTCCTGACTCCAAGGTCCCCTTTTAACCTTCTGGATTCTTAAAGTACTCCAGGTTACATAGTCACATGTGAAGATTTGGAGCTAGAAACCACACATGGGGGAGAACATATGATGATTTTCTTCTGGGTCAGGATTGTCTCACTCAATGCAATCTTTTCTAAGTCCCTCCATTTACCTGCAAATTTCATGATTTCATTTTTCTTTAGAGATGAATAGTATTCCATTGAGAAAATGATCCACATTTTCATTATCCATTCATCTTTTGAAGGACATTTAGATTGTTTCTATTTCCTGTCTATTGTGAATGGGTATCTGTGAATGGGTATCCATGAGCATTGGTGAACAAGCATCTGTGTAGTGTGGTATCGAATTCTTTGTGCATACACTAAAGAGCGGTTTGCTGGTCATGTGGCAGATTTGTTTTTAGCTTTCTTAGAATTTTTCATACTGATTTCCAGAGTGGCTGCACCAATTTGCAATCCTGTGGATAGGCCATAATGGTTCCCCCTTCCACACAATTTGCTGTCCTCTATTTTCTTAAATTTGCCCATTTTGACTGGAGTGAGATGAAATATCAAAATAATTTGAATTTGAATTTGGTGTAGATATCTGATATGAATTTTTTTGGGGTGGGTGTTCTGTTGTTTGTTGTTGGCCACTCTGGGTCTTAGCCAACTTTGGCTGCTGTGAGGTCCTTGAGTTCCAGCCAAGTGTGGTAGTTTGGAGTCCCTGGTAGAGAGGGGTTCTGTATGTTTTCAGGGAGTCATAAATGAATGAAGGTGGGTTAGAGGAAAGGGCTGAAAGCAGAAGCAGGGAAGAACTACGGGGGGCCTGGACCCTGTTAGTACTAAGAGATTAAATCCTAAAGAGATGATACAGGGCATTCTTTTTAATTTTGTATTCTTCCCTTATGTATTACATCCCAACTGTAACTTCCCCTCCCTCCCCTCCCTCCCCTCCCTCCCCTCCCTCCCCTTCCTCAGTGTCTCCCCCCATCTCCCCTCTTCCCTAGGCCCACCTCCTCTGTCTCCTCTCAGAGAAGAGGAGGCCTTCTAGGGACGTTCACCAAACAAGGCATAACACGCTACAATAAGACCAGGCACATACCATCACATCAAGGCTGGACAAGGCAACCCAGTAGGAGGGAAAGAGTCCCACAAGCAGGCAAAACAGTCAGAGACACCCTCTGTTCCCCCCATTAGGAATCCCACAAGAACACCAAGCTACTCAGCCATAACATATATGATAGGGACCTAGGTCAGACCCCTACAGACTCCCTCATCTCTATGAGTCTCCATGAGATCCAGTTAGTTGGTTCTGTGGGCTACATTCTCATGGTGTCCCTGACCCCTCTTGTTCCTGCAATCCTCTCTCCCCCTCCTCTGCAAGACTTCCTGAACTTCCTTAGAGTATGCAAGACTTCCATCCAGGCTCTTCTGGTTTTTAGAGTCTCCATTGAGAAGTCAGGTGTAATTCTAATAGGGTTGCCTTTATATGTTACTTGGTCTTTTTCCCTTGCATATTTTAATATTCTTTCTTTGTTCTGTGTGATTAGTGTTTTGATTAAAAGTGTGGGAACTTTCTTTTCTGGTCCAGTCTATTTGGTGTTCTGCAAGCTTCTTGTACCTTTATAAGCATATCCTTCTTTAGGTTAGGAAAATTTTCTCCTATGACTTTGTTAAATATATTTTCTGGGTTTTTGAACTAAGAGTCTTCTCCTTCTTCTATTCCTATTATTCTTAGCTTTGGTCTTTTCATAGTATCTCAGATTTCCTGGATGGTTTGTGTCAGGAATTTTTTAGATTTAACATTGTCTTTGACTGATGATTATCATATCTTCAATGCCTGAGATTCTCTCTTCCATCCTTTGTATTCTGTTGGTGATATTTGTGTCTGTAGTTCCTGTTCACCTATCTAAACTTTCCATTTCCAGAATTCCCTCAGTTTGTGTTTTCCTTATTGTTTTGATTTCCATTTTCAATTCTTGAACGGTTTCCTTCTTTTTTTTTCTTTTCTTGGCATTCTTTAAGGGATTCATTAACTTCATCCAGTTTTTTGTTTTCCTTTTCCTTGATTTCTTTAAGGGCTCTTTTCATTTCCTCTTTAAGGACCTCTATAATCTTCATAAAGTCTGTTTTAAGGTCATTTTCTTGTGCTTCAGCTGTGATGAAAGACTCAGGTCGTGCTGTGGTAGCATATGGCTCTGGTGGTGCCATATTGTCCTGACTGTCATCGATTGTGTTCTTACCCTAGCACTTAAGCATTTGGGTTTGGGATGATTATAGGTCTAGGTGCTGATTTCTAAACTTGTTGTTAAATGGGTGTTTTGTTCCTAGGTTTCTGTTTTGTCTTTGGTGCTCTGGTCTCTGTGGCCTGGATTTCTGGTGGCCAACATGACCTCTGTTCCAGTAGGGAGTCTCTGTCCAAGTTGGGGACTGGACTTCTGGTGGCTAGCTTGGCCTTAGGTGCAGCAGGGGGTCTCTACCTGAGTTGGGGGATGGGATATGGTGGTGAGGAAGGGAGTGGGGCTTGGGGTCATAGAGTGAGTCAAGGAGGTGTGCTGGCAGCCTGCCTCTCTGTGATTCTGGAGGCAGGTGTGGTCTCTAGTCCAGTAGGGAGTCTCTGCTTGAGTTCACCTGCTTTTCTGGCTTACTTGGCCTGCACCTGTTCTTCTGACTGGTGTGGCCTGAGTTGGGGCCAGGGGCAAAGGAGCAGGAGGGGATGGTGGTGGGGTACGACTTGGGTGGGGGCAGTGGAATGGGTCTTTGGTAACTGAGTCTAGGGAGTATGGAAGTTCAACCGGCAGGTGTCTCACTCACCGGTTCTTCTGACTGCTTTGGCCTGCATCTCTTCTTCTGACTGGTATGGCCTGTATCTCATCTGCTGACTGGTGTGGCCTGCACTTGAGCAATGGAAGTCCACTGGAGTTGTGGCATATAGGGTATCCTATTAAAAATGCAAATGCTGTATGCTTTCTGTTTTCACTAGAAAAATTAACCATGTGAAGAAATAAATCTGTTAATTAGCTAAATTTAACTGTTCCACAATGTGTACATTCCTCAAAGCACCACAAAATGTACAGTAAGGACACATAATTGTATCTATCAATTGCAAAAAGCAAGAGGTGCACCCATGGGAAACCAAAAACGTCAGTTAGATTCCGATAGCTCCCAAAATGGGCCATTTGTATGTCAAGCAGATTGATGCAGACTAATTATACCTTGGAGACTGAAATAAATAAAGCAACAGATTAACAAGTGTGAGTGTAACATTTGAAAATGAAAAGTTTGCTTTAATGACTGAGTCAGACAATTTCATTAACAAAATGCACACCCAATGATGTATTTTAAACGGCACTGTCACAAAATGGGAAAGCAGTCAGACTCATTGCTTTCTACAGATGTTTTGTGTAAATTTTAAACTGTACAAAGATATTGATGTTTCCATGTCTATAAGCCATTTGTCATATTTTACTAATCTGTCAGTTCTTTGTATAAGCCATCTGTCAATTTCTGTGTTGGAAAATACAGCTAATTAAGGTGAATTAACCTAAATACAAATCAAGCACATTAATTGAGTTTACAAATAAGTTAAATGTATTCTACTTCTTCATTATCAGAATAGCAGAAGGAAAGGTACAGTTTATTATACCTTCTCCTTTTCTATCTTTCTTTGCTGACTATAGCTTTAACTGCTATATGATGTTGGCACCTAGAATTCCAAACTTCCACTCTTAAACTTCAATACAGTGACCCCCCCCCCAGTCTTGTGAAACCCCTGCTCTGCCTTTTGCTGCCTGATGCCCCCCTTTTCCGCTGCTGACTTTGCCCCTCTTGGCATCAGGGATCTTCAATGGCTCTTCTCCACTCTCTGCGGTGAGGAGTGTCTTGCAGACACCAAGACACCACTCACCTGTCTTTACCCAACAGTTTGCCAATTCTAGCTTTCTGAGTTGGAGCCCCTCACAGCTTATCCTGAGCTGATTTTTTTTGTGGAATATGGAAGGTTTCTGGGTTCTTCTCCAGTGGTAGTATTTGTGTCTCCAAATATTTTTTGAGTGCTGTACCACCAAGTCTATATGGAAAACTAAAGTTGCTTTATATCCTCTCTTGGTTTATTCTGGTTTCTGCCTGTTCCTCACCACTGTCTCATTGGCAAAGTATTGGATACAGTGCTGAGGAATCATTAAAATGGTCTTAATATGTACTATCTGAACAGAAATGATTTCTTCTGGTCCAAACCTCTCCTAAACATGTGTTTCTTTTTGTATTCCCTTCCCCACGGTCTGGTTCTGGCTTCTTGTGAAAAAAGAATAAGCCTCATCCATGCCGTCCTCTGTCTTCTCTCAAGTCCCTGGGATACAAAAAAAAAAAAATCTGATGATACCCTCTGCACCAACCCATGCCCCTTAAGATGGAGGCAAACTAGTTTATCATGAAGAACTGTAACTCAGGGCATATTTAAGTTGTGTCCATGCTTAAAATATAATATTTTTTTTTGTTTTGTTTTGTTTTTTTTTTTTGTTTTGTTTTGTTTTTTTTTTTGAGACAGGGTTTCTCTGTGTAGCTTTGCGCCTTTCCTGGATCTTGCTCTGTAGACCAGGCTGGCCTCGAACTCACAAAGATCCACCTGCCTCTGCCTCCCGAGTGCTGGGATTAAAGGCGTGTGCCACCACCGCCCGGCTAAAATATAATATTTTTATGATTATATTTGTACAGCTTTGTTCCTGTTATTCTAGAGACTTCTTTTGAAAAGGCTATATCTAATACATCTGTAATTTTCTTCTTCTTCTTCTTCTTCTTTTCTTCTTCTTCTTCTTCTTCTTCTTCTTCTCTCTCTCTCTCTCTCTCTCTCTCTCTCTCTCTCTCTCTCTGTTTGTGTGTGTGCGTGCGCATGTGCACAGATGCATTGCTCTCTCCTCTCGTATAACACTCTAAGAGATGGAAATAGCCATGTTTGGAGCAGCCTTAGATGGAGGGCCACTTACAAGGATGGAGTGTGTATGACCAATTTCCATTGCAGATCCTATCCTCCTGAGTTCCCCATAAGTGACTTAGCAGTGGAGTACCTCCTGACTGCCTGGCACCTTGGTATTGCCTGCAATATTCTAAGAACTCATCTATAATCTGCTATGATTCTGACCTAGAGACACTGAGATAAAAAATACATTTGAAGCCACTAAGTTTTTAGTAATTTTTACATTAAAAATAAGTAATAGCAAACTGTAAAGTTTTAATAATTTATTGATAAAGAAAAATACTAAAGGAGTTCTCATATTCTTTGTAGACCCCCTGCTAATATTCATTAGTATTCCATTGCTGATTTGGATCATAAGGATTATAAATATAACTACATACTAATTATACTATAATATATTATCCAACCACTTAAGGCAGACAGTACAATTGTCTACATATTCTTACTGACATGATATAGAAGATGAATATATTTGTGCTACATGAGAAATGTAACCTGACTGTGGTTAATGGTGGTGCATATATCTTTAGAACAATGATGAGAAAGGATGAGAATAAAATTTAAAGAGATGTAGGAAAAGAGACATCTAGTAAATAATCTGATTGAATGCGAAATGCCTGTGCTACCAAAGGCAGGAAGTTATCTATGTTGCATACCTGAAAACAACCTGAAGGACAAGCTGTGACTTAATAGTGCATTTGTCCTCTAGAAAGAGGCCAGGCGGTGGCGAGGTCAGCCTGAGAGCAGCTCCTGACACAGCATCTCAAGAAGCCCATATCGTCCTGCTATGACAAAGGTTTCTGCGTTTGAGACTAAAGCGGCTAGGAGGGAAACAATAAACTTGCCTGCTTCCCAGTGTTGGTTGTCTGCTCTCATGCAGAAATTGTACACTTTCAGAATTTCTGTTTCATGTTTACTCCTGGTGGGTATAGGAAAATGCCGGTGGTAGTAGGAACAAAGAAAAATGACTTATCTGAGACTTCCGTTAAATGGAAAACCACAATTTCATCTTTGGATACACTGCTCTAACTGTGAGAGCCATTGACTCCTCAGCAGAGGGCCAGTCTGAGGCCATATCCATGGTGCTGATTCTCATGTATCAGGTCTTCCAATACAAATTGCGGTTTTCTGGGAATATTGGTATTAATTAATCTATAAATAAGTAAGTGCCAACTTTAGTCCCCAGAGTCTGGATTAGTTATGGAAAAACAAATATTTAATCATATGCTTCTAGATTTATACTTTATTTTTATATGAAGAATAAAATAGAAAATAAATTGTACTCTCTTGGCTGGCATGTTCTATTAAATGAGGCATATTGGTGCACACTAAAATTTACTCACAGACCATGTTCATATATGGACATTAGCCAACATAAAGCCATGTGTGCAAGAATGGTTTATGATAAAACTGAAACTATGGATTTTAATGAGTTACTAAATGTTTAATTATTTAATCAGTGTTTCATGATTAAACTAATATTTAAGGGTAAAAGCCTCAGGCTTTGAGAATGGATATTATAGCCATCTATAACCATATACACATGAGACCATTTAAATAACTCTAAGTTCTTAATAGCCATTAAAATTTGATATCATGTGAAGTTTGTACTTAATGGATGATTTTAGTATTGGTAATCAATTGTGCTTGATATTTTAGAATAGAATAAAATGGTTTTAAGATTTGGCTAATTGAAAGGCTACTACAGAAAGATCACAATTTCAAAGACTGCCTGAGATACATAGTCAGTTCAAGTACAGACTGGGCCACTTAGACTATCTCAAAATAAAAATCAATAAGGGAGAATTGAGAAGGTAGCTCGGCAGCACTTGCCCACTATCATGAGGTCGACATAGGATCAGTCTCCAGTACTTAAAAAATAAATGTTTGTATATGGAGAATAATTTACAATAGTCGTGTTTTCAATTATGAATAAAGCAAGTAAAAGTAAAGGAACAAAATAGCAAGTAGCAGATAACTTAGCAGAACATCAGAGTCATCACTTGCATCGTCCAACAAGAACACCAGGGGCAAATGCTGTGGAAGAAACCAGCCACAGCCCAGTCATTAGAGGCATTCCTAGATGTGATGTCATCGCCTGAATGAGATGTCCAGTGAGCTTTACCAGCCACAGGCATTTTTATATTATGGGATGAATACTACCTGAGTCTTAAATTTTAGGAAGGTGACACAGAGTGCTGGGTTTTATTTGCCTTCCAGCTGTTCTCCAAGGCACAATATTTTTATTAGAATAATTAATCCTCCTGTTCTCAAGAGTGAGGTAATGTTGCTGTTCTCCTTTCTCCTTGCGACAAAGACACAGGGACTGCTCACCTCCAGACCAGAGGTCTTAGAGACCACTTTGGATCAACACTCTTGGGCCTGAAAAGTGGAGGGCTTACTCTGCTTCCACAGTCAGTTCTCAGTAAACTTAAACAGAACGTGGCAATTTATTAATATATACATACTAATATGTATTATGTAAATATATATATGATTAACTAGAATAAAATGAAAGTAAGATTTGAAGATAACCAATAATAATATATTTTAAAGTATCCAGTGAAGTAAATAATATCTTACTCAGCTTTACTTAATAATTTTACTTGGAATACATAAATCAAAAGGCCATGTTATACTCCAGTACTACTACAATCTTCCAATTGAAAATGTATCAATGAACTGTGAAATTTAATCATTAATAATACTTCTAACCATTAGGTATTATTCATCTCTCCTAAACAAGAACATATTTTCAAACACACGCACTTAAATCCTTACACATAATGCGAAGGATGCCATGGTGAGACACAGTGAGAACTGAAATTCCCAGGACATTGTCTAACGTACCCCACTGTTAAAACAGACGCAGGTGCTGATGAGTGAGCTTTCCTTACATCATCAGGACAAGGTAGATGGGCAAGGAAATTGCCCAGGAGAGCATTTTTAAATATAAGGGAAAATATAACTAATTTTATTTGAGAAGAAAACTTATGTTGAACTGTGAAAAAAGTTGGTGAAGAAAGGGTGACTTTCTAGAAGAAAATGAGAGCCTTTCCCAGGTTTATTTTGCTACTGCAAAAGAAGAAAAGATTCCAAAGAGGCAATGAGCAATGTGTGTAAAGTCACTTGAAATAGGAACTGGGATATTGAATGGCTAGTCTCTCACACATAAATGTTCAGCACTGGTGGCCCAAGGGAAATGGTCAACTGTTAACTTTAAGGTTCGCTGTTGAGTGATAAAAGATCCAGGAGCAGTTCTGCTTCAGTTTACTTTTGTGGTCCATAACATAGAAACTATGTAACCTTGGGCACTTTCCCCACGAAGAGAGAGAAAATGACATTGCCAAACTAAATGAGTGAATATATGTTTGTATATAGTGCTTAAAGCTGTGCTGACAAGTAGTGCTTGGCATATTTACACATTTACAAATTATATACATTTAAATAGTGAATGTGAAAATAATTCATACTCATGAATATGAAATATTTCATATATGTAGTAAGCAAATGATAAATTAAGAGTGATTTCTATAAAACTTTAAATATACTTACCAAAGAAATCCTGGGGATTTGTTTTTTTTGTTGTTTAATCAAATGCTAAAACTACTTTCAGGGATTATTTCTATAGTTCATTACTAGATGCTGTCTGAAGCTGGAGTTATCAAAAGAGCCCAGTGATCGAAAATTGGACTTGATACCTAGATAGGTATAACTGCTCCTAACACTTCTTGTGCAAGATGCTAAAAATAAAAGATTTGCACCACTATCTTAAACATATGCTTGTGTTATGTAGAGAAGTTATACATGTAAGATAAGAATTTATACAAAAGCTATATGGTTATGTAACTAGTTTTAATGCTTAGTTGGGTAATTTCATAAATGTAAGACCTGAGAAATTTCTTAGTCAGATTGCATCATTTCCCATATAACAAAAGTAATCAGTAAAACAAAAGCAGTCTCCATTTTTTAAAAATAAAATATTTATGTATTTTTATTTTATATGTACATGTGAGTGCTTTCATGGCTATATATGTACCATGTGCCTAGTGCCTACAGAATCAAGAAGAGGGCATCTGATCCACTAGGACTGGAGTTATAGATGGTTGGAATCCATCGTGTGGGAGCTAGGACCTGAGCCCAGGACTCCTGGAGGAGCAGTGTATGCTCCATCCAGTCCCAACAGTTTCCATCTTAAAGAAGCTCTTTAGTGCATCTCTATTGCAGCATGCTACCATTCAATCATAACTTTTCTCTCTGAGATAAGGTGTAATACTCTCAGAGAAAAGTAGGAAGTACATTGCTTGTTTGTAAAATTGTTTAGTATTACATTTATTTAGTTAGTTAGCTACTTAGTTATTTCTTTGTGGCAACAATTGAGATTCTTGAAGGTATTGTTTCTATTATTGCACTGGTTAAGAAAATATCTTACAGGCCAGTCTGAAAATCATGAGTGGTGGGGCACTCCTATTTCATCAACAATTAAGTAAGATTTTTCATGTATTTGAGCCTCTGTGTCCTTCCTTTTTTTATTATAAAGCTAATGATGTTTAGTATCACCACATTATTAGTGGTAAGCCATGTAGTCTGGTTGAGATTCTGTAATAACACTACAGACTGGGAGACAATGCAAGTTCTCATTGAGTCCTAACATGGTCTTCCTCTGTGTAAGTGTGTGTTTATGTGTGTATGACAGAGAGAGAGAGAGAGAGAGAGAGAGAGAGAGAGACAGAGACAGAGACAGAGACAGAGACAGAGAATTTGTATATGTGTGAGAGAGATAGAGACACAGAGATGTGGCATCTTTTCCTTTTCAATCAACAATTGAGTATTGTCCTTTAATCTTAATTACCTCATTAAAGATACTATCTGTAACTACATATATATACAGACATGTATATATATATATGTATATATATATATGATATAGATATGGAAGGTACAGTTTCCAACATGTGAATTTGGGTGAAACGGTTTTATTCTATAGAAGTTCGATATTAGGCACTGGATCCAAGCATCCTATTCAGATTACATGTCAAGAGTGCTTGTCAATAATCCACCTTAATAAACACCTCACTTGTTTGTTACTTCACCTTCTACAGTAAATATACTTCATAGGTGAAGATTAGGTAACAACAGTGCCAGATAATGAGAGAAATAATCTTTACTCTCAAGGCGACGTAACACATAAATGCACAGAACTGTGTGTGTTGGGGGGATGGGTGCAATGCAATCAATAAGAAGGTTTAGCGATGGTTTGAACCACAAAGCATGGTTCCAAATAGGAATAAGGAATTTATGGCAAAGGAAAGCTCAAAGGATACAATAACTGAATATATTAATCCCGTGTTGATATTTACATTGGAAAAAGCAATTGTTTATTCATCAATATAGAACTATGTAAGTCAGGTTTTATTCTAATCTGATTTTACAACAGTTACATCATCATTTGATGTAGAGCCTCTTGACATTTCATTCAGGTCATGGAATGGACGCATGCATGTGTATATGTTGCATATATTGTACATATTTATTGACATAACCACTAGCCTTGTAACAAAATGAAAACAGTGCACAATGTACTTTATTATATAATGATTAAAAATACAAGTGAGTTCCAGGACAGGCGCAAAGCTACACAGAGAAACCCTGTCTCGAAAAACCAAAAAAAAAAAAAAAAAAAAAAATACAGATTATGACTTTAAAAGTGTTATAAGTTGTTATATATTTTTGATGTACTAAGTAACTTTCAGGATTTGTTTTTAATAAATCACATCCCTTGTCAACTACTTTGTAGACACATTTAATATACTGATGCTTTTATCTCAAAGGGTATGTTTCTAAGAGTGTGGTTTCTACATCAAAGCAATGACTATTTTAAACTTTAATAGATGCTACCTAATAAATGTCTGAAAATTTATTATAATTCACATTTCCACCTGGGTAACAATAAATATTAATTATAATAGAAATAATAAATGAATAAAATTAATAAATAGTAGCAAAAATAAATTAGAAAAATAAAATTATATTATCTGCACATCTATCAAGCTGTGGGTATAATAAATCTATATTGAGATGACAGAGAATACATTTTGATTAAATTATGATTTTTAAAAGATGATTAATTATAAAAATCTAATCTGCAAATATTAGAAAAATTATTGGGAGCCAAAGGAAAAGGAGACAGGGATATTCCCATACAAAAACTGATTTTTACAGGAAGCAAAAGCAGCATTTCATTTACCAGAGGCTGCCAAATTATGGATTAATGTAAGTAAAGATTTTAAACATGACAATAAATGTAACTTTTTGTCATTCTTTGCTTAAAAATTCTGTATATGCATATTATCATAGTATTTTATTGAGTTGTTTTAAATCATGATTTTTGTATATATACATTTTATTTAAACTACACTGACCAGTATACATCCCATGCTTATTGATAAGGTAAATGCTTGAACAATTCTGCTCAAGTTTCCCATTTATATTTATGCACATTTCAAAAATATTTTGTCTTGTTCAAAACATGGAACACACTGATTAAGAAAAAAAATTACATCTCATAATCTTATGATAATTCAAGATAACTGACATATGAAACCAGCTATCTGCATAAACAATAACCAGTATGCCAAACTGAGACATGGATCCTATTATTCCCCTGGATGGGATCAGAATGAAAAAGGCATCACTGAAATTTAGGCAAGGAACTTATGTCTGAAGACATTTTGAAATACAATTGATGTACCAAAAGATATAATCCATGTCATTTTAGCATTTTGAATGAGAAATAAGAATAGGTTAAATGAAGGTAGAAGTTGAGTGTGAAGACCATAAAAGAGATCATAAAAGAACAGAAATACATCAGAGTAATTTCGGAATTGTCCAAGGAGAAGGACACAGGCCTTTGCTGGCTGCCTCAGACCATCATAACCATTATGATAATCTTTCTAATTGCCCTTGCTCACCAAGCAATATTCTGATGACACCTGCTTCCCATAAAGACTTTATTGCTGCAGTGAGAATGTACTGACCAGCTGATATGAAGACTCCTGACCTTTGGAAGTCCTGTCTCATTTGAATTAATACATTAGCAATCTGTTTTGTAGGTTAGTTTTTCATGGGCTTGATTAATGTGAGGTTCTTACTGAGCCAGACACATTCTGGATTACTTGTAAACCTCAGTTTCTTTAACTTTTGATCATGTAAACCTAGAACATGAAACTCTGTCCACAATTCTGACTTTATCAGTCTCTGAGGACAGACAGCAATCCATTCAGACTTCTCTCTCTCCTGAAATGCAAAAGATAAATGTCACTTGTTCCCTGTTCTTGGTGGGATAATGCAACTATTCTCTTGAAAAGATGTTGAACCTCACTGTAAAGCTACCACTTCATCAGTCACTATACAGCTATCCTCATGAGACTCCAACCTGCCACCAAGCAAATGGAGTTGATTGATCATGGAACCGCATTCCTTAAACCTGAATGCAAAATAAATCTCTTTTTAATACATTAATCAGCCTTAGGTAAGTTGTTATTTCATAGTGAGAAAAATGATATAATTCACAGTTGAATTTTCAAAGGTTTTCTGGAACTTGTTTATTTGGAGCCTATTTTAGGAACTCTGACTGAGTCTTTCTGTACTTTAGGGTTGATCTACCTGAACTATGGAGTTGCTTGTTCTCCATTTGAATTCCAGTGCTTACACTGTAGCTAGGAAGTCTCCTAGCACTAAGCTGATGTTAAAAGAATGGTAATTCAGGTTGGAGCGATGAATCAGTGATTAAGAGCACTTGCTCTGGCAGAGAATCTGGGTTTGGGTCCCACACCATATACGTATTAGCTCTGTAACTGGCCATCTGTAATGCCAGTTCCAGGAATCAAATGCCCTCTTCTGGCGTCTGGGGGCAAAACACACAAGTGGTGCACAGATAGAAATGCAGGTAATCTGCCCATGCATGTGAAAATTTTAAAATAACAAAATGGTAAGGCATACGTTGCTCTGGGGAACTATTGTACTCCTTGGGGCTTTAACCCCAGAGAACAGAGATCATCTGTAACTCTGAATGTAACAAGGAAATGTAGGAATTTATAACTAAGGAGCAGAGTGGGTCATCAGTGGATGGGAATTTACTGAGAAGAAACATCAGGAGTAAGTGGGATTCTGGTTAAACGTAAAAGCAGGAAAACAATGCATTATCACTTAAAATTGAATGAATTCTTGTGGTTTTATGCTAGTCTTAATAACTAATACAATGTTCAGTGTTCTATCTGAATTATCTAAGGAATGTTTCTTTGTTCATTATAGCCATGGGAAAGTAAAACAAGACACAATAAAACTCATTTCAAAGGAAAAAACCATACCCTGTTGATTATAACTTTATGGCATTATGATGAAATTCAGAGTAGTTTTAGTGTAATTTTAAGTAGTTTCCTAATAAAAAGATAATTATTAACTTTTCAATTATTCATGCTTTGGTTTTTCTTGTTCTTGCCATTTTCAATGCAACACAGGAGTCCAGAAGTTACTTCATAAGCTTCTTTGTCCCTTCCAAATATATGAAGTATGTGATTATACAAATTGAAGAGTCAAGGTTGTGATAAAAATCCTCACTCTGCATAGGAAATCATCTACTTGGATATTCAAACACAGTCTGGAAGCTCATGCAAGTTTTATGATCATGGCTGACAATAACCTTGAAATTCTTGATCTGATGTTCTTAAAATCAACTCTACTAACACTGTAAATACCTCCCTTGGTGGATATATTTTATGACTCTTTTACAGAATCTATTAAGATCTTTCTTTTTTTCTGTATGCTCATGTAAAAGTCAATGAAAATGTCTTCTTTTTGTTTTTTAAAACTTTCAACATTCCATTTGTTTGTAATGAGTATTCATATAGATCAAACACTTCTGTTCGAGTGAATCAACAAACCTTTAATGTCATTTCACTTGAAAAAACTTGCATTGCTACTCAGAATACAGTTTGCTCAGATCTTTATTCGCTTCTTTTATCAGTCACATCTAAAACTCCTTCTGGTGACATCATGACTGCCTTTTTGCTATGCTGAAATGTCATGAAGAAAATGTTTATGTTTTCCATCAGGGATTCCCACTCTATATAGTACACAGTAGGTTTGCAGCTACTGTGAGAACTTGACAAACAACACACACTTTTCTAGGCACAATTCCAAGTTGGGCAAAGTACAGGCCAAGACATTTCCAATAAATTACATTGTTGCTGTTGACGCTAAGCTTTCAAGGGTCACTATTTTACAGGGTGTGTTCTGACCAGTGCTTCTCAAAAATGTCAGTACTTCTGAAAGTCTTATAAACACCATTCCTCCTCCGTATTATGGGATATTAGTTTGAAGATCCTCATGGATGGCAAAATAAGATGTCAAGTTTCTTAAATGGAAAGCCTAGTATGTGTATTTTGGTCTAAGCACAACTTCTCATATATTTTGAACAATCTCTGAATTATTTATAATAGCTACTATAATGCAAAGGCTGTGTAAGTATTTTTAGGGCGTGGCTACTGCATAATTTCAATATTTTAATAGTCTATTCTTTATCTGTTGAATTCATGGCTATAGCCCCAAGGATATGGAGGTCTGAACCATGCATCCTGTTTTGGGCTTTTCATGATAGTGGATAACTATAGGAATGACCATATAACCTGGAGCCATGCAAAGGAATCCTAATTAAGAATATCAAGAAAATTACAATTGCTTCCTGAACTTTATATATTTTTGTCAAAGTCTTAAATACTCTTTTATTGCCTCATTAATGTTATAAACTTTTGAAAGTAAACTAAATTATTACACTGTGCCTAAAAACATAAAGATTAAGAGAAATGTACATTTCTACATAATTAACTACAGGTAACTAAGGAATACTGAGATGGGGAGAAGTAGTCTTCCCCAGGTAAGAGCACACCAATTGGTTATCCAATACTAAATGGTCAGCCCTGAAAACATATGTACAAGTATCATTATACAGACTGTGCAGGCTATATTTAAGAATATGTAATACACATGCAATAACAATTAATGACAACAAGAGGCCGTGATTTGAAAGGGAGGGTCTGCAGAGAGGAAAGAAAATGGGGAAATGATGTGATTATATTACAGTCTCAAAAAATAAAAATTTATTTTGCAAAAACTTACTGAAAGTAATTTGTACATTGCTTATGTTCTCCATACAATACAATACTGAATGGTCATATTTTATTTGCTTTTAATATGTTGGACTCCAATGTTTTATTCTTTGTAATTGAGTATCTTAGAGTTCTTGTGTGTGTGTGTGTGTGTGTGTGTGTGTGTGTGTGTGTGTGTGTGTGTGTGTCTGTGTGCAGTTACACTCTTACCAGTTCGTAGAGACTAGCAATTAACATCAGGATTTCTTCTTTAATCATTTCCAGTCTTATTTATTTATTTATAGCAGGGTCTTTCACTGCATCTGGTGCTCATTCCAGCTGTACTGGCTGGACAGTAACTTCCCAGGATTCCCCTGTCTACCTCCTGGCACCGGGGCTGCTGGCATGTTATTATACAAGGTTCTTAGGCGGGGGATGGATGTGAACTCTTGTTCTCACACTGGCTCAGCAAGTACTTTTACAACTGAGCGGTCTTCCTGGGCTATAGATTTCTCATAATATAAAATTATTGTTGAAATTACCCTCGCTTGGATATTTTATTTGTTTCTATACAACTAATTTTCATTGATGCTAATACATTGTTCTTAATTAACATCTTCTGCTTCAAAATCAAGAGCTGATCAAACCAAGAGCAGCATGTCCCCATTCCCACAGTCAACCGTTCCTTTTAGAACTCTTTTTACATTTTCCTTCCCGTGCTGCTCTTTTTTCTTTGTTGACCAATTTCCTTTTTCTTTTTGGTTATTCACATTTATATGTCATTTGTCCTCAAAGAAAGATATATGTGCATGAATACAGATGTTCAATAACCAATTGTGGGAGTGCGTAAAATGTGATGCGGTTGATCACTAATCTCAATGTGCTGTTGTTATTGGTATTAGTACTGGTGTAATGCAATACCAGCAGTGATGTTCTCCCTGCGTTTTTGCTCATTGTTAATATGCCATTGCCACTAAAATTTAAACAGCGTTTGTGGACAGGTGTTACTTAACTTAACCATGATAACTGAACCCTGTATGTGAGAGCTATAGCAAGAAAGGAGTCGCTACATTAGTACTGGTGAATCCTCTCTTTAGGATAAAATGACAGAACCTCTGAGATGGGCTCAGGTTGTGGTATTATCATAGGTTCACCCTCATGTGATACTAATACGAATCCAAAATTAATGTGTTTATATATACACATTCTATACACATACACGCTTATTCATTTATTTCTTTGTGTGTGTGTGCATGAGTGCATGTGTGTGTATGTGTTATTTGCGATGGCCATCATGAATGTGTGTAGGTCAGAGTACAACTTGCTGGAGTTGGTTCTCTCTTTCTACAAGGTGGGGAGGATTGAACTCAAATAGTCAGGCTTGATGCCAAGTTCCTTTACCTGTTATCATCTCATTGACCAGCAGTCAAGTTTTCAGCCACTGTTCTACAACAGGACTTGTCAAAGTTCAGCACTCAGAAAGGCCACCTGAAGTTTATGATCATACAGATTCTCAGCTCCATCCCAGAAATTGTAATTCAAATGTCAGAAATATTAATGAATTACCTGTCCTAATGCCTAACAAGTTATCCAGAATTATAGTCTTTCATGAACAAGATGAATTTCAGGCCATGCATTTGCTATTGTTTTGTGGGCCACACCTGGAGTGGTTATCTGAAGGTAATGACAGTATTTCTTATGAAAGTGGAAACTGTAACTATGACAACTACTTTTGTTTCCAAGTATAAGAGCATCAAGAGTATTTGTTACTTAAAGAAGGAGATTGAGAGACTCATGATGAACTCAGGATGGAAAGTTGATGCTTCAGTGAACACTGGGGTCAAACTTTACCAATGTTCTTCCTTTTGGGAATTTAAGCAATGTTCAGGTAGATCTTGACACTGATAATATCAAGAACTCAACCTCCTAAAAGATTTGTTGCTTGGGCATTGGGGAGATGTCGACCCGAGTTTGGAATTATAGTACCTATATAAAAAGCTACATGTGATGACATGCCTATAATGCCAGTGCTAGGAAGATGGACACAAGAGGCTTGTTGGGGGCTTATTTGCTAGGTAGTATATCTAAATCAGTGAGACCTAAGTTCACTGAAAGGCTTTGTTTTAAAATATTGTAAAAGTATCTTGTTTAAGGCGAATGTCATTGTCCAGGAATAACACAGCCATTGCCATCCTGAACTTAATGAAGCTGTGGATCTCTGCACTGGACTGAACAAGGATGGCCCTCTATGATCAACCAGCTACCGATTAAGAGCCATTCTCTTCCCCATTCCTGCTTAACTGCTGGCCAATGACAGATAGTGAAAGAGGAGGGATCATTCTCTTCAATTGTGTAGTCACCAGTGAGTCCACATGGCTTCCATGGGCCGTCCAAAGCCACAGTTACACAGGTGGGCCCCGTCATACTCAGTGGGGCATAAAACAAAACAAGAATGCCACAAATGTGAGATCATGGGGAGGATGTAGATTTCAAAGGCATGTGAGGTGGGAGCAATTAGAACACATATGTGAAATGTACTTACGGAAATGCCAAGGAGAAACAAAGGAAGGAGTGACCGAAAATGACACTGATATGGGCCCTGGCCTCCACACATATGCATATCACACACACACACACACACACACACACACACACACACACACACACACACACACACACACACACACAGTTTGATGTTCCTCTGTGGAAAATGTTCCTGTATTGATCAGTCCTGTACAATTTGTGAATATGTATTTTGAAAATGGTTAAAGTGAACTAGATCCCTGTGTGTTTTCTGAGTGAGGGGAGAAGACTTTATTCAGTTTTCCAGCATAAGCCGTTCTTAGGCTAGGCTTTCTCACTGGGGTTGGAGTTCAAGGCCAAGTGTATATTCTTGTCCACAATTTGGTTATTTGATTGATTTTGATGATAACAATTCATTTATCTAGAATGTTGCTATCATTACTTCACTAATGAAAAACACATTTGAATGTACCAATCAGTGAGTTAATAGGCAATTTGGTGGAATAACTACAAACCTCAATTTTTTTTTGTCTTTTCAGTTCTATCTAATTATTTACCCAGATAAATCTAATAAGATCTTCAGTAAAGTCTCATTATTAAACATATGTATTACATCAATACTTCATGTTTTCTCTATTGTTCAGTTATTAGTTGGGTTAGGTTAACACAACAAAACAGACTAGCTACAGTTTAGACGAAAATATACTGTCTCATAGCTCTGAACTCAAGAAGTCTGAGGACAAGGTGTTTGCAGCTTCGGTTTCTCTTCAGGGTTTTCTTCTTGTCTCTCAGAAGGCCATGGTGCCTCTGTGTTTCCATGTGGTCTTCCTCCTCTGGGCATGTGTAGTAGCCTCCTTCTAATAGGACCAATTCATTACTTTTCAAACCTTACTTCCAAATAGTCATATTCTGAGTTATTGGTACATGTTAATTATGAGAGTCATAATTTAGTGCATATTCAGTCACTTTTGTATCTTAATCTATCTCAAAGGCTCTATATTCTAAATCTTGCTCTCCTGTATCCCAGTTTCCACCATCTCGCTTTCCTTATTTTAATTTTTAAGAAATGTATGTATTTTTTATTTAAACATTTTCAGTGTCTATAATTCTTTCTTATTATATGGCATGGATATTAAGTATGATAATCTAATTTTTGACAATGGATAACTTGCTGTGCAAACTACCAGGTATCTACTCCTTCAAAAATGATACTGAGGTTGGTGAGGTCTTAGTGTTTCACAGTATATAATTGATTCTCTGAAAATATTTTATTTTTCCTTGGAGAAATGACAAATTCCCTGCTCACAAAATAATGTTAAATTTATAATATGCTTTCCAAAAAATTTACAAAGGTGCTGTAGGAATAGACAGTTTGACCTTGGCCAGATGTAAAATTTGCACATAAAATAATGTGTGTCTGTGGTGGGCATAAGATGACTTATTTCTGTTCTTGTTAAATAAATAAGCATTCCCCACACTTGGTGTCTTATTCCACCTCTAAAAGTTCTTGAAAATGTAGTTATACCATTCCTCTAAATGACAGACTTTACCAAATTACACTGCTAAAAGTTTAAATTCAGGTAACTCTCTATGAATGATCTGCAAGGCAATGCATATTAGATTAACTTATTTGTGTATACTCTGAAATTCATCATAAAAATGCCCCTGGTAATTTCTCTCTTATAATAAAAACTACAATTAATGCAATAACAGGACTTGGAAATTTTCTCAGTCATGTTGAAAAGTAGTCTTTGATGTTCATATTTTGCATTTTTAATAAATGTTTACCTTAAATTGATTTCCAACTTGTTTTCCAACTTCTATGCATACGTTACAAATTACAATTTTTTACCTCCATGACAAAATTATATTTTATTTCTCTAAGTGAGTGATTCTTGCAGTTTCAATAAAGAAATAAGTTTTGATACTAAGTTTTTTGATATTAAAACCCCATTAGTAAGTAAAGAACTAAGTATCAAACAATACATTTAAAAAGACAATATTTGAAACGACTTATAACTATTGTTGAAAGGGTATAGATTATTTTTTGCATAATGACCCCACTACCAGTGGGATCCAAATATTTAAGTAATAGAATTTTGAATGTAACTTCAAAATACAAGGTTATAAAAGGTGTTTGTTGTTGGTAAAGTTGGTTTGAATATTCTCTAGAGTGTAGCTAGAGTTTTTCTGCCTGGCCCACAGTCAGGACAAATCTCTCTCACCCGCCAGTCCCAAGCCGCTCAAACCCGATCAAGTAAACACAGACACTTATATTGGTTTCAAACTGTATGGCCGTGGCAGGCTTCTTGCTAACTGGTCTTACAGCTTAAATTAATCCATTTCTATTAATCTATACCTTGCCACGTGGCTTGTGGCTTACCGGTACTTTACATCTTCCTTGTCCTGATGGCGGCTGGCAGTGTCTCCCTCACCAGCTTCCTGTTCTCTCAATTTTCCTTTCTGTTAGTCCCGCCTATACTTTCTGTCTGGCCACTGCCAATCAATGATTTATTCATTGACCAATCAGCAACACATTTGACATACAGACCATCCCACAGCACTAGAGTCTAAGAAATCCTGAAGAATTCACACCCCTGGTGATGTGAATCTTAAGCCATTAATTTATAATAGTTGTGTAACCTAAGATATTATCTTTTCTTAGATTCTTTGCAATATTTGACTTATGACAGACTTACTAGTATCTTGCTCTAATTTTACATAAAATTATGGACAATATTTGATTCATATAAAATATGAATAATCCATGCTACAAATACAGTTTATAGACTGTACCTAAAATTCTTAGTATATACTGAAGTTAGTGGAGAAAGATTTACAGGTACACTGTAAAACCAAAGTGGAAGTAGAATTGAATAAATCCTCTTGACAACAGGGACTGTGTCCTCCACTACGTTTTCTCTGTCTAACTTTCTCTCTGGGGAAAGTTCAGCTCCTGTGGTGTCATTTTTGGCAGTTATTCCACTACCACTGTTTTGTATTCCAAAATAGCTGTTCTCTTAGTAGGAATGGCACATGTTTCTTTCTGACTGTCCTGTTTCTGTTAGTATCTCTCGGCAGAGCTTGCTTCCCTCACTTCCTCACACTGACAGTGTCATCCATCCTGTAGTAACAAGCTGGTGCTAATAGTGTCTACACTAAACCTACCCGACAATACAGCAGTTTAAGCATTAGCCAAAGTCTTCCTACTTGGGTACTGGAGCTGCATTCAACTAAATAATGGTTTATCTCAAGAAACCTTGTTTGTAATAAAGTTACAGCAGTCTTTTAAGACAGTACATGTTGCATCTATCTTGTATCTATACATCTAGTCTTTCTTACTCTTCTTTTCCACTGATTCTCAAATTAGGGGTGTCTTTACACAGTTTACGCTGTAAATAGTTCTGCCTGTTGGGATTTTAGCTATACATTAGTGTTAGATATTGTATTGTTGAAATGGACACATCCATGCAGGCCTTCACTTAGGAATATAGTCAATCTTCCAATGCATCTATCTGTCAATATACTGAAAAGCAGTACTTGAAAAACCTTTCTGTGAGGAGAAAAAGATTGTGACATTAAATTCTAGAAATTTAGAAGTAAATTATTACCTTTCTGTAGTCATGCAAACAGAGGAAGAAATTGTTTTATTTTATTTTTGCTGTGTCTTGATTTTATAACGAAGCTGTCAAACTGTTCCAAATATTTAGATAATGAGACCTAGTGGAAGAACAAGAACAAATTTAAGATTGTGGCCCAGTCCCTGGAAATCCAGGGTGGAAATTCTATCTCCATTCATCAGAGCTGTGCACTTTCTATAATAAGAGTTAAAGATTTAATTAATGTAATATACTTTCTCTGAAGCATATCACCTTACATGTGCTTGATTGGATCTGCCTGTAAAACACCTGTGGTCAGTCATAGCAAAGTGATATTAGCTGGCAAATTCCATAAACAAAAATTTGCATATTTAAAGTTTTGTCCATTATACAGTCTTGGTATGCTGTATGTCCCTCAAAATTTTATGTCCTGGAAATTTTCTCACCATTGTGGCAGAGTTACTATGATCTCTAAGGTTTGGTACAACCTTTAGGGACTAGGACGAAGTGGGAGGTAATAAGGTCGGTGGATTTATTTCCTCAAGATTAATTCTAGTCTCCTAGTATGAGGTAGTTCTTATGACATTAACTGGTATAAAGAGAGCAAGCTTGATTGCTAATTCATTTGGCTTTCCCTATCCATGTGAATCTCTTCTGCTTGCACAGCTGTCATGATGCCGCTTCCCACAAACGTGACCACATGTTGGTTCTATGTTTTTAAAATCTCCAGAGCTGTGTGCTAAATAGACCTCCATTCTTTACTAAAATAAAAAAGAAACCAGCCTCAAGCACTTTGTTAAAATGACAGGAAGTCTTGCCTGCAAGTGCCCTTACCTGCTGAGCCATCTTGTTGGGCCTAATTAAAATAATTTTATAAAAAGGCTGTACTTCAGGGGGAGAATGCCCTCTATTTGACTTTTATATCAGGCTATGGTAGTCATGAAAGGAAAACATATTGCAAATTCACATATTCCTCTGCTTCCTGGAAAGTTTTCACAGAGCCCCTGGCACATGATAATAATATAAGAAGTTTTTTAAAAGAGAAATTATGAAGAGAAGCATTTGAAGTCTCACCTAAGTTAGAGAAGAAGTACTGAAACAGGAAAGACAAGGTTTTTTTTTAGACAAGTTTTATTAATTTAGTAAGATAAGAGTATTACTAAAAAGGAATCTAGCAGAACTTCTCTGCTTAGCACTGCTTTAGTGATCTTCATTAACTGCATGAGTTTATTTTTGTTTTTAATACTATGTGTGTGTGTGTGTGTGTGTGTGTGTGTGTGTGTGTGTGTGTGTGTGTGTTTGTGTGTTTGTGTGGGTGGGTGGGTGTATGCACACATGTGTAGGTACTCACAAAGCTAAGAGGTGAGCTCTCCTGGAAATAGGCCCAATAGGAAGTTATGATCTGTCTGACCTGGGTGCAAGGAACTGAACTCAGGCCTTCTGCAAGAGCAGTACATGCTCAGAACAGCCAAATCATCTTTCCAGATCCCAGTTTTTATAAATTAAAACAATCAGTTTCTCAGGGACAGGAGAGTTTGCTCAGTGGTTCAGTAGCTAAGAGTACTTGTTCTTGTAGAGGACCTGGCTTTGGTTACCAGCACCCACATGGAGGCTTACAACAATATCTAACTACCATTTCAGGAGGTCCAATGCCCTCTTCTGACCTTTGTGGGCACCAGGTATGTATGTGGTGCGCATACAAACATATAAACAAAACACTCGTACATATAAAATAAATAAATATAGTAAGTTAAATACATCAGTTTGTCTCTATCTTTAAAGAAAGGCAATTAAGGGTTCACAGTAATTTCCCAGGCATGTAACCTCACCACTGCCACCAACAATGCAGTCAGGATTTAAAAATCTTTATTGTCATATCTAAGCATATGCTCTCCAGTTGTTACTTATCATGGATGCAATATTTTAGTGCATAAGTTTTGACCATCAAAGATTGGAACAAGTTATTAACCAATTTTTACTTATTGAACACTTGCTCTAGTTCAAATAATAGTACTTAAATAATTACCACTAATCAAAAAGTCTTTTGCAATATTTTATTTTTGAGATTCTAATATAATTACATTATTTCCCACCTCTCTTTCCTCCTAAACCCTCCTATATATACCTTTGTTATTTTTCAAGTTCATAGCTTTTTCCATTAATTTTTATTGCATGCGCGCGCGCACACACACACACAGAAAGAGAGAGAGAGAGAGAGAGAGAGAGAGAGAGAGAGAGAGAGAGAGAGAGAGAGAGAGAGAGATTCTGAAATACATAAGTACAGCCTTCTCTATCTGTATAATGTTACTTGTATGTATGTTTTCAGGGCTGACCAGTTGGTATTGGATAAACAATCAGTGTACTCTTCCTTGGGGAACACAATCTCTTCCACTCAGCATTCCTTGGTTGCCTGCATTCTTTATGTAGAGTTGAGGCCTCCTGGGCTTTCCCCTGTCCACATTAGCATGTTCGCTGTTTCTGTCTTTGTCTAGCTCATGTTTAGGCAGTTGTATTGGTGAGACTTTATAGGCAAAGCTTCTGATATTCCTAGGAGACATAAAACTTTCTATTCATTGCTCTTTCCTCTGATCTTACAGTCTTTCTGCTCCCTCTTCCACAAGGATCCCTGAGCCTTAGGTGTGGAGCTGTAGTATAGATGTATTGGTTGGGACTTGGTACCATAACTCTGCATATTTTGGTTGATGTGTTTAGTAATTATCTCAGTCTGTTGCAAAGAGAAGTAGTCTTCACCAAGCAACAAAAGTCTTTTGATTTTTATTATTTCGTTTTTCTGATGCAGGAACTCAAATTTAGGGAACTAAATATCGATATAATAAATGAACTGTTATATCTTGCTTTTTTTTTAAATCAATTTATCTCCAAATCAATGCTCTTGAGTATTCAATTGCAGTGCATTATAGATTTCTATACAATGTGGTTCAAAAATAAAATAAAAAGGAAGTTCACAAAGACCTGATTCCAAAGCAAACATTTAGACAATTACTACGAAAAATGGGTAAAGATTGTTGTGATATATTTGTACACTGGGCAGACATGTATTGTTGGGTTTTGTGCAATAAAAAGCTGACTGGCCAATAGCTAGACAGGAGGTATTAGCAGGACTTCTGGGCAGAGAGAGAGAGAAATTGGGAATAAGAATCTAGGAGCACAGGAGATGCCAGGGAGACACTGAAGAGATCAAATATACCATGTACCACAGAGGTGACTGACTCACATGAGAGAATGTAGATTAATAAAAACAGGTTAATTTAAGTTATAACAGTTAGTGGGACCAGCCTAAGCTACTGGCCAAGCTTTCCTAATTACTAAGAAGTCTTCGTGTCGTTATTTGTGAGCTGGCAGCTGATGAAAAACCTTACTATAAAAGATTTTTATTATTATCTCTGTTGCTGCCCCACTGGTTCCTTTCTCATCCAAAAAGGTACACCCTTTGCTTTTATATATCATCTGTATTTAAAAATTTAGCTTTAGAGTACAAAGAAAGTATGCAACATAAATCTTTTGAAATCTTGCTTACCTTACTTAATATTATAGCCTTAGTTTCACCCATATTTTCAAATCACACTGCTTCATTCTTCCTAATGAGTAAAACTCTATTTCCTTATCTACTTACCCCTTAATGGACAAATAGAACAACAAAAACCAAAAATAAATACACACAGCAAATGACAATAGCAGCAATTTATGGAGTTCTTGACAAAGAAGCAATGAAACATGACTTTATCTATGCTTGCACAGGATAAAAGCTGAAATCAGAGAGTTTATCAGACCTTTAAACACATCAAGTGGAAGTTCTAGAATGGAAAAAGTACAATGTTCAAAATTGAGAAATCAATGACTAGATTTAAGAGTAAATTGGATACAGTTGGAAAGAGAATTCATTAAATGAGATACGAATCTACAACAGAATCAATAGAAACAAGAAGACAAAGAAAGGCAAAGTATCTCCAAGGAGCCAGAGGAATTGCTAAACCCAAGACATGATCCATTAAGATTGAAGATGAAGACAATTTTGGTGCAACAGTAAAAATAACCTTATTTTATCACTTCAGATAAGATGAACAAGAATTGTTTTGGTAAACTCTTCATGGAAGACTAAAGATGTAAAAAGGTCTTGAAAAAATAGCCAAATAAAATTACAATTGTATGACAAACGCAAGAACATGTATATGCAATAAAACTCTCATATTTAGAATATATGCACAATGAAGATATGACAATGATCGAAGACAGGAAGTGGATGAAGAGAGATAAATTTTTCAGCATGGAGCATTATCTGACCACAGGTTTTAAATGCCAACGCTCTCATTCCCAACACAGAACATCCTTTCTTTTTTTTTCCCCTTCCGCCTGCCCCCCTCCCCCGTCCTTCCCCTCAGCCCACCGCCCATTCCCATCTCCTCCAGGGCAAAGACTCCCCTGGGGATTGAGTTCAACCTGGTAGATTCAGTCCAGGGAGGTCCAGTCCCCTCCTCCAAGGCTGAGTTGTGTCCCTTTATAAGCCCCAGGTTCCAAACAGCCAGCACATGCACTGAGGACAGGACCAGGTCCCACTGCCTGAATGCCTCCCAAACAGATCAAGCTAATCAACTGTCTCACTTATCCAGAGGGCCTGATCCAATTGGGGGCTCCTCAGCTATTGGTTCATAGTTCATGTGCTTCCGTTCGTTTGGCTATTTGTCTCTGTGCTTTTTCCAATCTTGGTCTCAACAATTCTCGCTCATATAAACCCTCCTCTTTCTCGCCAATTAGACTCCTGGAGCTCCACTTGGGGCCTGGCCGTGGATCTTTGCATCCAGTTCCCTCAGTCATTGGATGAGGTTTCTAGCACGACAATTAGGGTGTTTGGCCATCCTATCACCAGAGTAGATCAGTCCCGGCTGTCTCTCGACCATTGCCAGTAGTCTATTGTGGAGGTATCTTTGTGGATTTCTGTGGACCTCTCTAGCACTTTGCTTCTTCCTATTCTCATGTGGTCTTCATTTATCATGGTCGCTTATTCCTTGTTCTCCTCTCTGTTCTTGATCCAGCTGGGATCTCCCACTCCCCTAAGCTCTCTTTCCCTCAACCCTTGCCCTTGATTACCCCCACTCATGTCCAGGTTGCAGAACATCCTTTCTTGTTTCTCTTCTTTGCAAAGCACTATCAGCAGCTGATTATTTATGTGCATAGCTAATTGTGTTTAATGAATCTATTTTATTTATTGTGTTAATGACACCAACATTAATAAAGAGAATCGTATGTGCCTCAAAGATACTAATTGAGTAATTAAAATAGTAAATATAAACCAAATACTTGCAAATTATTTTCTTTCTGTAGTAGAGTAATATACAAATAATTGTTCCTATGTAAGCGACACTGTTAAAACAATAACTCTTACAGGTATGGTTTGAAAAACAATGTCTAGTTTGCTTTGTCTCTCAGCTAGGCTATCAATGTGATAGATGTACTGGCATAATTCAAGAGAACATGTCATCTTAGTAATATATAACAAGAAAAATGAAGATAACAGCATCATGGAAAAGAAGATAAATAAATACTTTGAATAATGTTAATGTATTTTATTCTACAGAATATCAAAACTATTAATGCCTCTCCATATATTTGTCCCTTCATTTATATATGTATAAAAAATTACCCTAACTAGGAAAATGGGTTAGTTTGTCATCTCTGAAAGTAAAAAAATTTACTGCACTAATAGTTTAAGATAATGATACAGATTTCTCTCAGGTTCATCTTTTTAATTAAATATTTTAACTCTGAGAATTTAATATATACATATGTCTACATATAATACATATAATATGTTTAGGTGCTGAGTTGACAATGGGTGAATTTATGATTATTGAATTTCAATTATTGAACTGATAGAATTAATAAATGCCCAGTGCATTAATGAGCCATGCATTTGATTATGTCTGTAAAGGTGTTTCCACAGAGATGTAAGGGAAGAGAGAAGACCGAAACTGAATATTTAAGGCATCATCCTATGTGTGAGACACAAGATTGAAGAAAAAGGAAAATTCCACATGACTACTGGAATTCCCTTTCTCTGCTTTCTGGTTGGCAGCTGTTGTTTCCACCATGCGTTCTTCATGATGTTGGACATGATTCCTCTGAACTTTGAGATAGAATAAAACCTTCCTCCCTTAAGCTGTTTTTTTTTTTTTTTTGATAGAGTCATGGCTACGAGGAAAGAAACTTACACAAATGTCATATGAGTTAAGTGAGCTAATTTAAATAGATGAACTATATATTGCTTACAGAACAGCAGACAGGATATGTGACAATGATAATGGATGGTATTACAGCCCTGGTGAATTAACAAGGGATGGTTCCCATTCTTAAGCCCGAAGACAAAGAACAGAACAGTCAGTTATAAGTGAGAGAGCAGAGGCTCTGACTTAGGAAAAGAGATGAACAACAGAAAATAAGACCAGAGTTGTCATAAAAAGACATTGTCATTCTTGAGCTCAGTTTATAAATGATACTGGATATCTAAATTGATATGTGTATATGTGTGTGTGTGTGTGTGTGTGTGTGTGTGTGTGTGTGTGTATGTGTGTATGTGTGTATGTTTGCATGTATATATAAACTGTATATATATATATATATATATTTGTGTATATGCACATGCAAACATGTATATGATGATGATGTTGTATACTATTTTTCATTACCCATAACTTTATTTATTGAGACAGAGCCTGCTGGGCTACCTGGGTGATGAGCTCCAAGTATCCATCTGCTTCTATTCTCCTACTCTCCCAAGTGCTGGAGTTACAGATCCATGCCACTGTACCCAGGTTTACATGGTTGCTGAAGATCCTAACTTAGTTCCCCATGTTTTTATGGCAGTCAATTTAATGACTGAGCCATGACCCTACCTCTTAGTTTTGCAAATTGGAAGTGCCACCCAATTGCTAGTCTCCTAGTTATTTTTCTGTTGCTGTGATAAAACACTGACCAAAAACAACTTCCAGAGTAAAAGCTGTATTTGGCCTCAATCTTTCAATCATTGTCCATCATTGAGGAAGTCAGGGCACAGGTAGGAGCAGGAAATATGAAGGAAAGTTGCTTACTAGTTTGCCCTTCTTTGCTTGCTCAAGTTGTTTTCTTATACAACCCAGAACCACCTGCCTAAGGGTGGCCCCACTTACAGTGGGCTGAAAACTTCCACATCAACCATTAATTAACAATATGCCAACAGGACAATATTAAGTAGCCAATCTAATTGAGGTGAGTTTAATTGAATCCTTCTTCCCAGGTTTTTCTAGTTTTTAAGTTGACAATAATTAATCAGTATGATTGGGCTGTTACAAAGAGAAGCCATTTATAAAAAACAAACAAAAAATCAAACAATTTAAAAGTCCAATTTCTCTTTAAAAATATAATCTCATTACTGTAGATTCCTATAAAGTCATTTTTAAAAGTTAAATACTGCCTCACTCCAAGACCAACGAATCAGGTCACAGTTACATTCAAATCAAAGCAAAATCAACACCAAGTAGTATAAATCAATTCCTGTAGCTCAATGTCTGGCATCTGAGACACATGATCTGAAGCTCCATGGTCTTGAACTACTCCATTTTACATGATGTGCCATCTACAGCACACACAGCTTGTCTTGTAGCCAAGGCTGGCTCCACTCTATGCCTGCTGTTGTCCTTTGAGGTCATCCCAATGGTACTGGAAACTCAAATATGCTGGAGTCTCCACTGAAGCTGAAGTTGCATCTTCACCAATCACCTGCCCTTTCTGAAGGGAATCCAACTCTGCCACATGGTGTCAAGCTTTAGCCTTTTTTCATGACCCTCTCCATTGTGGAGTTTCCACTGAGGCTATACATTCACTATGGGCTCCCTTCAGGGCACTACAACCCTGAGCCATTGCTCCAAGTCTCAGAGGCTCTTCATGACCTCTTCATGCCTTCAAAACAGTTACCTGTTGGAGACTCTTTCACATTACTAAATTCAGCAACCAGTTTGAGGAGCAGATGAACCATGTTTCTGTATGTTGACCCTGAGAAAATACTTCCCAGAAGATTTCACCTCAATGATGAATTTTTGTCTCTTATTAATCACAGCTGATTTTTAGCTTCAGTTATGGAAAATTTCCCATCAAATAAAACATTTCACTTGTATGTTTGTCTCTTGCTACTCACAGCTAACCAGTTGATCAGATACTGCAGATTCTTAGTACAAAGCACCACATGAATTTCACTGACAAGGGTCCTTGAGACACTCTCAAAATTCCCTCTGAAAATTCATAAGCCAGGCCTCTGTCATCTGCATTACACTCAGCACTATCTCCTTCCCAAATTCCCAAAGAGGTTCATGATTTTATTATTTATAAATGGCAAGGTTACAAATGGGAAGATTAAATAGCATCTTTTCTTTTTTAGTTCATGGGACACAAAGGTTATGAAGTGATATTTGTCTTGAAGGTGCATAGATGTTTCAATATATCATGCAAATGTCCTGATATGTTGATTTTGACTGAGACTGCAGAGACACACAACCCTACAGGCCAAGCAATTATGGGCTTTTTTTGTCCTCTCCAGTGTGAGACAGCCATTGTGGGGTTACTTTGACTACTGAGGCATCCATCCTCAAGGTACAAGCAACTCCAAGGTATATTATCTTTTCATGTATGATTCATCTGTTGTCACCAATTTGAAGTAAAATTATTTAATAAACTGGGCTGAAAAGGGGCTTATTTCATCTTACACATTACAATATATCATGAAGGGAAGCCAGAGCAAGAGCTCAAGGCAAGAACATGGAGGTAGGAATGAAAGCAGAAACCATAGCATGATGCTCCTTACTGACTTCCTTTCCGTGGTTTGCTTACCTTGCTTTCTTACACAACCCAGTTTTGTTGATTGCAACATGTTTCTCTCTTTTAGGCTGATTCCACTCCCTGTCTGCAGACCTCACAGGAGTCTTGCCATTATTGCGCCAATGGGCATATCTTGCCTGGTAGGTTGATGTTATAGTCCACAGGGTTCTTGGCTTTGTCAGACCATCAATGCCTTTCCATCCACAGTAGCATATATTGTACCTTCCAGTCCTACTGGATCTAGCCACCAGGGAGGAAACTTTAAACTCAGTTCCAGTTTGATTTCTCTGTATTTTCTCGCACCCAAGAGATGTGGTATCTTCAGCAATAAAATCTTATACATTAGTTCTGTTGGGAAGCCAAGAGGAATGCAAGAGCCTCTGTTGTTATGGAAACCTCTGACTTCCATGACCAGCAACTCATAAGGAGTTGGCACTACAGTGTTTGTTCAATAACCTATGGTTATTAGGTTCATCATTATTCAAGAATGCAGACATCACTCTCCTCACTATCACTTTTTTCTAGTTAGGATACCAAGTAGAGATTTTTATATGTCATATCCCTGCCTTCAAGGCTCAGTATGCAATGTGGAAAGGTGACAGAAACAGTGTGAAGGCCAGATGATGGTCAGAAGTGCTATAAAATATCATCTTTTGTGCTTGATGAAGCAAATGTAATAATGGTCCCACAGCATCAGTGGCCACTTGCAAGAGGCAGGCACAAGACTACGTATGCCAATATTCAATCATAGATCAGTGATTGGACCATGTAACCCTGGCTCATTCTGCTAAATTATGGTCTACTGATAGATTCTGTGGGGAAAGCAAACTTATGTATCCACTGATGAACTCACCATGTCCCAATGGATAGTTCAAAACTATCCAAATGGATCACATGGATAGCCCAGGGAAAATTCAGTGGTTCACAAAATAAAATAAAGACATGACCATGGGAAAGGGACTTTGTGGGAGGAAATCACAACAGATGCGGAAACTAGATAAGAAAAGGTCAGTATGACCTGTTGTTTGAATCTTAGATGGCCTTTTAATAAAAAACCCAGGGCCAGATATTAGGGTGAAAGTTGAAAGATCAGAGAAGCAGAACAGCCATCTACTAGTTCTTACCTCTATGAAATCCTCAGCCTAAAGAGAGTGAGTTCCTGTTTCTTCACACATTATATACCTTTCTCTGCCCTGCCATATTACCTCCTGGGATTAAAGATGTGTGTGCTTCCCAAGCAAAGACATGAGATCTCAAGTGCTGGGATTAAAGGTGTGTGCCACCAGTGCCTGGCTCTGTATATAATCTAGTGGCTGGCTCTGTCCTTTGATCCTCAGATAAGTTTATTAGGGTACACAATAGAGACAATAAACAGAATGCTCTTTAAATGATATATTTTGTATATAATATGCAAATGTTGAACACACCTATCTCTACAAAAATACTAGTTAAATTATAAAAACTGTTTTGTCTAAAAACACTCTTATTTTTATTTTTGTTTTCCTTATTTTATGTTTATGTAAAGAGAAAAATGTTAGGAAAAGCAAAATCCACTTCTCTATTCTTTTTATAATGTAGCACTAAATTAATGAAATTTCATTGCTAAAAAAGTAAGTTTATTAATGACCTAAATTTCAATACCCTCTTGCTTCACTAGTCACAAGAATACCGAGAAACAAACTATTTTTCAATAATGATTCTCTTTATTGTATTTAACATAAAATATCTCTAATTTAGGGCACTTATTTTCAAAACAGTCCATATTATTAGATTAGAAAGTGAACACTGTTTACATCTGGATACACAAGGAAAAATAATTAAATTTAGTAATAATGAAATGAACCAATGGCAATCCATCATGCCACTATTATATCTACACAGTGAAGCAGGGTAGGTGCCGAATTAGAAAGTTAATCCATAAAAATATGCCAAATATAGGAACCTCAATAAAGTTCCTATCCCAATTCAAGTGAACATGAACCATTACCACCAATTCCATAAGCCCCGTAGGACTCCACTGTGTCTAAATTTTAGATGCTTTTCTAATGTACTTGGATGTTTAAAGTTTTATAAAATTTTAAGAAGTAAGGCTAACCTGTTTGGCAATAGAACTTGACTACTGCTGCAATGTACTTTGACATTTGATTTTCCATGCCTAACACATTTGTGACTTATGTATGTGATTCTGTGTAATCACTACACATCTCATAGAAGAATGAATTCCACAGAATATGGTGGGTTTTCTATAATACACTGTATTTTTTTCAGCACCTAAATAATTGTCATTTAACTAGATGAAATGTTGCAAATCATATTTACATTAAAAACTACCCTTGGACTGAGAAATTAATTCAGTGGGTAAAGTGCTTGCTACTCAAGTGTGACAATATGAAGTCTAATCTCCAGAACCCATGTCTGATGGATATGGTACTGAGCATGTCTGCAATCCCAGAACTCCTAGAGAGAGATGACAGGCAGAGAAAGAAGGATCCCTGGAAGCTCCCAGGCCGGCTATCCTAGCATACACAGCAGAAAAATAACAGGGATTCTGGAAGGTGGAAGATGAGGTCTGTGTCTTAAGTTGCCCTCTTACTTCCACACATGTGCTGTGTCACACACATGCTCACATTCATACACACACACACACACACACACACACACACACACACACACACAGAGAGAGAGAGAGAGAGAGAGAGAGAGAGAGAGAGAGAGAGAGAGAGAGAGAGGAGGGGAGGGGACAGAGAGATGGATGGAAGGAGATTTAAATTAACAAAAACAAGAGCTATCCTATTCATTCTATATTTTAAGAAAAGGAAGTCCTTTTTTCCTCCAATTCCAAAGTTACATGGATTTGTTACGTTACTCAAAATGTAGTAAAAACCCTACTGTATTTTAGTATTTCTTTATAAGCATGATATCAAATTAATTACAGTAAAGTTCTAATTGTAGTCACAACTGTGACCAGAAGGAAAGAGAGCATTGCAAATATGTATGACTTCCCAAGCCCCTATATCTGTGGCATATGCTGCTAGCTCTGTAAGTGATTTTTTCCATCTACTTTTTCTGAAATTTTTCTCAAAGCAAAGCACCAAATTAATATTGAAAAAAATTTTCACTTAATGCCAAATAAACTATGTAGGTCAGATACTGAATTAGGACTCATATATTTAAGTAGAAGAGGAAAAAAAAATACTATTTGAGAACTTATTACAAGAAAATTTGCAGGTCAAGTTGGAAATGCACTTATATTCCAGAGAAGGACTTAGTCACAGGTGCAAGTTGATTCAAGGGACATGAGATTCCAGAAATAATTGCTTGCCTCCAAATATAGCTTTCTTACTCACTGAGCTGAATTCTAAGCATGCTTTGACTGCTGTGTGAGCAGAGCAGGTTTGGGGAAGAAAAATCTAAAATCAGTAAGTCATATTATTCTTAGAAGAAGAACATGACCACCTCCTTATGAAAAAGGCCATCTATTTACAATGTTTTCCAAGACCAGTTAAGAGATGTCCAAATCTTTAACAACAATTGAATCAACACATGGTTATTCAATAATAAGGCAGAGTACCTCAGAAATTGAGGTCACAACTAAATTATTGCATTTTTTCTTACTATGTACAGTTACAAATAATTCCACATATCACTTTAAAAAATATTTACAAATTTAATATATGTGTATGGGTGTTTTGTCTACATTCAGTCTCTGCACCATGTGAGTGACTAGTACTCACAGAGGCCAGAAGAGGACCATTGTATTCTCTGGGGCTGGAGTCATAGAATGTTGTTAACCACCATATGGATACTGGAAATAGAATTAGGGTCACTTTTAAGAGCAAGCAGTTCTCTTAACCCCTGATCCGTCATCTCTGGTCCCATGCATTTCTTGAAAATGACAAATTTCAAGTTATAGACTTTATTATTACTATGTTGCTATTGTTTCTGTGAAATACCAATATTTCCCTCTTTGGACTGGTTTAGTAACAGTTTATGAAATCTGTTTTTACACTATTCCCATTTTTCTTTCTGTTTAATGCAGCAAAATTTCTATTTTTTTTATCTGAAACCTTCAGCTTTGGAATGAAAGCAAGCTACTACCAGAACTGGGTGGAAGTTTTGATTCCATATCTGAAGAGAATAATGACTAAGATATGTGTGTGTGTGTGTGTGTGTGTGTGTGTGTGTGTGTGTGTGTGTGTTAATTTCAGTTCGATTTACTAATAAACCAGTGCAAAAATTTGGTGTGTGTGGTGTTTACCCACCACCCCCACAGTTCCCCAGATTTTTCTTGAGCGCGAGCAGCAGGAAATATTAGATAGAAGGATTTATTGCGGAGAATCTTGCGGAGATAAACAGATAGAAAATAAAGGATAGCCTTGAGAGGGCCTGGAACCTTTTCCAACGGGCCCCAACTGTCGATGCCCCAGGGTTTTTATAGACACACCAAGGGGTAGAGCAAAAGACCTCGCCCCCAGCACAGCCAAGTGCAGACCATCTCAGACACCTGCACTCAGGCCCGTGGTCTAATCATCCTCTATGCGGACCTGCTGGGTAAAGCCACAAGGAACCCGAGAATGGGCTCCCACAGGTGTGGAATGTAGACACAGGAGTAGGATACCCAGCTACAAACCCTGCAACTTATAGTGATGACCTGCCTGCAAGATATGCTAGTGCAATAGCGGCATAACCATTGTGGGAGTCACCAACCCGTCTCTAATTGGATTTAAGTCTCACTTCATGAAAGGGAACCAATTCTTGGACACTGCTTGAGTGGCAAAGAACCTGAGACTGGATAGGCCCTGGGCCTGGGGGAAAACCAATCATACTGTTCCGCTAAAGGAACATAGCAATAAAATGATTTCTAATGACTTTCTGATTTACACATAGACCAGTGTGCTGCTCAGCCAGCATCCGAGATGTTTCCTCTTTCGGTAGATGGGTACTAACACAGAGACTCACAACTAGACAACATGCATAGTGTGAGAGACTTTGACACACTCCGTCATAAATGGAATGTCTTCATCAAACGCCTCCCTTCATGGCACAGGGAGCTATGCAGAAATGGAAGTGGAAAGATGATAAGAGCCAGTAGAGATGAATGACATCAAGAAAATATTGTCTTCCAGACACAGCAGGACTGGCACACATATGAACTAGCAGAGACTATGGCAGTATGCATGGTGCTTTCTTTGTTATTGCATATCTAGTTAGCCCTTTGCATACCAATTAGGACTCGGATACTCCCAAAGTGAGGACTGCCACAGAAAAGACACTTAAGATCAAATAAACATTAAAACAGATACTAGATACTGTTATCACAGGCATGTGCTGTACAAAACAGAGCAGAGAATCATTCATGGAGTCACTGATGTGAATCTGGGTCTACCCAAACCTGGATGAGTTGAGAGGATCCTGCATGGTGAGGTGTTTCAGGCAGATGTTAACCCAAGAGCATTTCTAAGCTATCAGACAATGGTGTTTTGATTTTTAAATGGAGCACTCTCAACAACAGACTTGAAAGTAGAACAATGGCCATGCTGTTTTTGTCATTTTGAAAAATAGTCTCATTTAACAATAAACACACATTTTCAGGTAAACAAAGCCCACTTGAGTTAAAGCTAATGAGGCTTTTAGTGCAGAAGAGAATATGTGAAAATGATAAGGAGCTAAAAAGAAAGGGACTTTTATTCCTATGATGTGGGTTACCAATAATAATGTGCAGTGCTGTGAGGATTAGTTTCCTAAGTGCCTCCATTATCATCATCCGCCATTGTGTGTGTACTGAGACAGAGCAGGCATCACAGAGTAAATTAGCAGAGGAAGAGCAGAAACAAACAAATGGACCATAACACTCTATTTTGGAAAGTAATACTCAGAATCCAAGTACAGACTCCAAAAGTATGTCCCATCCAAACATAAAAGGCATTCTGAAACACTGAAAAGAAATACTTGCAATTGTTAAGTAGGTTACAACCTCTCCAAAGCATTATAGACCATATAGAAGGTCAGGAGAGCTGTGAGCATCTTGTTTTTTTTTTTTTTTTTTTTTTTTTTTTTTTAATAATTACAGAACTTCACTTTGCAGAATAACTCTATTCAAAACCACAATATCTGGAAAGAGAAAAGGGAGAGAGTATTGTATTCTAGGAGGAAATCTCTGCTTAATAATCATATGCAATGGGAGCATACAAACATATCCTAAAGCCAGAGATGATAAAAATAAATTTCTAAATGCACAGCTCTTTTATGATACAGCCAAACTCTATTGCTGAGGTGTCTGACTATGCCACTTTCAAAGAAAACTGACACAATGTCCTGAGATGAAAAAAATAAAGCTTTAATGTTAAATATCAGTAGAACTGAAAATGCTATGTCTTACAATTTTAAAACAATGGCTTGTTCATCCAAAGGAGAGATTTGTAAGCATTAGTGTTCCTGGCAACTAGATTGAAGAGAAAGTGATTGTTAGTACCTTTGGTTTTTACCATTTTTATTCATATTTTTCATAAAACCAATTGATTATTTTTCTTTTGTTTACAATTTTTATGATGAATGGTCCAATAATGTAAGCATAAAAGGACATCAAATCTTAATGTTTCCATGTAGAGTCTATACCTAGTACAGTTAAAATGCTTTCATATTGAGACATATGACTGATGAGAAATTGATTGCTCATTGCTCTAGTAATTCACTTAAATGATACGCAAATCAACCCATTTAATAATAAATTTCATTTTATAAAAAGAATTCCTAGGGGAAATATTATGGGCATGAATCACATGTACTTTAAATGTCAATATAATTTCTGATCCTGTTAAGTAATAGATTGATGTGTGCAGAATCCACACATATGTGAATAACAAACAAATATTAGGCAACAACATTGTACTGATTCAACCTAGAGAAGGGGAAGAAAGTCTCTATTGCTGAAGATACTGGGCCCAGAGGTCCCTGAGCTGAAACTGACCTGGATATTTCCTTCCTGAGGATTAGCTCTCATAGTGTCAGAAAGTGCCATGCAAGCTTCCGAAGGAGGTAAATAACCAACAATCTTCCCTATGAACCA
This sequence comes from Peromyscus californicus insignis, assembly GCF_007827085.1. NCBI lineage: Eukaryota > Metazoa > Chordata > Mammalia > Rodentia > Cricetidae > Peromyscus > Peromyscus californicus. Next base: position 43,061,651 of record NW_026294491.1, on the reverse strand, counting down.
CAACAGTGATCAGCATGGCACAATAACCCTAATTGTGCAGTAGTGGCATGCTTACCTTGGCAGTAACCAACGGCTTTCTGGTTGGACTTAAGACCTTGTCTATAAGATGGAAATCATGTCTGTTACTTGAGACCTATCCAACTACCCAGGGATGGTGAAGTCATGGATCTTGGAGAAGAGCACAAAACCACAAATTTACAAACCTAGGCTAATTCCTGACTACATTCTGACTATTTGTCCTTATACTCATTGATAAAGATAGTCCTCATCCTTCATTGATAAAACTTCTCTTTGCAACAAATGGAGACTATGAAAGAAGAAGGGTGTAGATGTAATTCTGAATGGTTTTATTAAATAAGAAACACAAAGCCAAATGCAGAGTTAAAAGCCCAAGAGATCAGAGAGCAGTAGCCAAAAGCTGAGACCACGACTGCCTTCTTACCACCTGCTGCCGCTGCTGTCCTTCCCCTGAGAAAGAGATCTACTTCCTGTATATCTGTCTTTTTATTGACTTTCTGTTTTGCCTTCTCATTGGTTGTAAACCCAACCACATGACCTCCTCGTCACTGCCTGTCTATACAGACCTCCAGGTTTTCTATGGTTGGTATTGAGATTAAAGGCATGTGTTTCCATACTGGCTGTATCTTTGAACACACAGAGATCTGCCTGTCATGTGATCAGGAATAAGGGCTTGTGCTAGCACTGTCAGACTTCTGCCATGGCTTGCTATTAGCTCTGACCCCCAGGCACTTTTATTTATTGACATACAAATAAAATCATATTTCAGCACAAATAAAATATCACCATAGAAGGGAACCAATCAAAATGTAGAATTGTAGAGCCAAGTCCCAATGGCTATATCTACAAAACAACTTCTAAAACTAAGGCTCAGGAAACATCATGTAAAAGTGGCAGAGAAGATTATAAGAGTCAAAGGATCAAGGAATTTCCTGTAAAATTGCATTTCCTAGTAATGTCAGAAGCTATACCCCTAAAGTCTCACCAACAGGACTGTCAAAGCATGAGCTGAACAGGGATGACTATAGACATGCCAAAGTAGACAGGAGAAAGACCACAAAGCCTCAACCCCACTCACTTCAACAAAGAACTAGTGAGTAAGCAATGCTGAGGGCACAATGAATAGTTTTCCCCAGGGAAGAATACAGACATGTAACAATAATTAATGAAAAAAGAAGCCATGAATGTAGTTTTAAACTAAGACTCTACTGTTTTATTTACCAATAAAGATTCAGGACTCAAATGTTGGGGTGAAAACTTGCTAGCTCAGAAAGGCTTAGAAGAAACCAGCTGATCTTCCTTTTTGGCCAAAGACCCAGCAAGAGAGCATCTCTCCAGTTGTTTCAAACCAAAAAGATCATGAAACTCCAAGTTCCTCCCTATTCCTTCCTGTGAGGCACTCTATCTGTCTTTCTGGCTCTTCCATACTCTATGGCTATTTCCTGTCAACTAGTTGCTGGCTCTACTCCCTGATTAAAGGTTGATTTTTATTAACAGTCTCCAGTTTTATAGTTCTATCAAATATCTCACAACACATGAATTTAAAAGAGAGCAAAGAGGGGTATATGAGTGCTTGGGAGGGTGAAAAGGGAAGGGGAAAATGATGTAATTATAATCTCAAAATAGAAGAAATAAAATTTCTATCATGAACTTTGTATCTAAAGATTTATTAATGATATTCTGAATTTAAAGATATTTGATATGATCAGAGTACATTGTGCACAATTTTTTGTTCCTGAAAATATTTTTATACTATATATTCTGATTAAAATTTTTTTCTCCTAACTCCTCCTAGATCTTTCCCACTTCCCTTCTTACCCAAATCCATACACTTTATCACTCTTTTTAGTAAACAGGCACCTAAAAATAATAATTAAAATAATATGAGATTTAAAAATATAATTGGATGAAACAAACAAGCAATCAACAAAATAAAAAAAAAAAATAAAGAAACAGCACAAGAAACACATGTAGACCTAGAGAGACACTGATGTTTGCACCTACGGAGATTCCATCAAAAGTACAAAACCAGAAACTATAATACATACACAAAAGAACTGTAAGGTTAAAAAAAAGGAGATGCCCTGACAAAGCCTTAGTGGACAAAGAATCTCCAAAAATGCAGTTAAGTTCATTTTGTGTTGGGCCTCTACTACTGGGCTTGGTCCTACCCTTAAGAACATTTTTTTATACCCAGTGAGACTCCAGAGGAGATAACTAATTTTTCCTTTTTTGAGTAGTTATCAATCATAGATAGCTTCTGGGCTAGGGATAGGGGCTTCTGTCTACTTCCTTTCATGGTACTGGGATCCCATCTGGCTTAGACTTGTGTAGGCCCCTTGCATGCTGCTACAATCTCTGTGACTTCGTAGGTTTGTTGGTCTTGCTGTGTTTAGAAGGCCTTTTTTCCTTGGTGTCCTCCATTTCCTATAGCTCTCACACTACCTCCTCAATGTTATACTTGCTTCAGAGCCCACAAGGTCCCCTGAGCTCTGAAGGGAGGAATTTCATTGAGACATTCCATTTAGGACTGAGTGTTTCAAGATCTCTCAGCTTCTGCACATTGTCAGGCTTTGATTCTCTCTGTTTACTCCCATCCACTGCGGGAGGAAATTTGTCTGATGATGGATGAGCAAGAGATGATCTGTGAGTACAGCAGAATGTCAGTAGAAGTTGTTTTTTGTTACCTTCCTTTGGCTTTCCCACAGGTATGTGGCTTATCTAGTCTCAAGTTTTTGGCCACTGAGCACTGTCAGTCATGGGTACCATTTCACAAAGTGGGATTTAAATCCAACCAGATAGTGGTTGGTTGCTTCTACCAGATTTGTGTCACAATCATACTAGTGTATCTTACAGGCAGGTCATCACTGTAGATTTAATGGTTTATAGCTAGTTAGGTACTGATCTTTTTCCTTTTGTTGTATTCAGAGTGCCTTCTAATACCATTAACAATTAGTTAAGAAAGATGAAGGCTCTTCGCAGGTACCAACTCAACTTATACACATTCAATGATGTGTCTTCAGCACTAGGAACTTACCATCAGTTTTTAGAGAGCAATCATTAGCCTTGTACATAGCCTGAGTTGTCTGAGAGTTTCCAAGGGGCCCCTTTGGCTAACAACTAGATTAGATGCAACCCATTTCCAGAACTGGAGGTTTCGTTTGATAATGAAAGATGTCTATTTGAGGTTTTCTCTCCCCCATTATTTGGTGATTCCATTTAGATTCCTTTCATATATGTGTATATTTTAAGAAGTTTTCTATAGTGGGTTTCCATATGACCCCTGAAATGACCCAGAGTTTTAGCTGTTCCTCTCTGTATTCTCTCCCTTAAATCCTCTTCTCTCCTTCCTTGTTTGATCCTCCTGTTCTAGTTCCTCCCTCCTCACCCACCCATAAATATCTATTCTACTTCCCCTTTATAGGGAGATCCATTCACCCCCCTATTCCTTTACTCTATACCTAACTTCTGTGGTTATGTGGATTTTAGCTTGCTTATCAATTACTTAACAGCTATCATATACATTAAAGTGAATACATATGATATTTGGCTTTTGGGGTCTGGGTTACTTCACTCAGAATGATATTTTTCTAGTACTGTCCATTTATCTATAAATTTAATGATTTTAACTTTAAACAGTGTAGCTGGAATTTATTCTCCAGGTCCCACCAAGCCCCTGCAGTCCCGCAGCCCACTTATAAAATAATCACTCAGAAGCTTATATTATTATAAACTGTATGGCCATGGCTCAGGCTTCTTGTTATCTAATTCTTATATCTTAAATTAACCCATTTCTATTAATCTATAAGTTGCCATGTGGCTCATGTCTTACCGGTATCTTAACATCTCTTCTCATGGTGGTGGAGGCTGGCAGCATCTCCCTGACTCAGCCTTTCACTTCCCAGAATTTTTCTCTCTCATTGTCCTGCCTATACTTCCTGCCTGGATACTGGCCAATTAGCACTTTATTTATTAACCAATCAGAGCAACACATTCAGAATGTACAGAACATCCCACAGCAAAACAGTGGAGTAATATTTCACTGTGTAAATGTACCACATTTTCTTTATCTATTCATCCACTGATGAAATCTATACTGTTTCCAATTTTTGGCTATTATGAATAGAGGAACAATAAACATGACCAAATGAATGTTTTTATAGTAGGATGTAGAATCCTTTGGTATATGCCAAGTATGATATAGCTAAATCTAGAGGTAGGTCTATTTTCAGCTTCTGGAGGAACCACCATACTGATTTCCATAGTGGTTGTACAAGTTTAAACTCCAACCAACAATGAAGGAGTGTTACCTTTATTCCACATTCTCACCAGTGTGAACTGTTATTTGCTTTATTTATCTTGGCCATTTTGACTGGTATAAGATGAAATCTCAAAGTAGTTTTGATTTGCATTTACCTGATGATTAACGATGTTGACATTTCTTTAAGTGTTCCTCAGTCATTGTTTTTTCATCTTTTGAAAATTCACACTTTCAGCAAAATGGCTGGATATAAGATTTACTCAAAAAATCAGTAGCTCTCCTATATGCAAATGACAAATGGACCAAGAAAGAAATCAGCAAAATAACACTCTTCACAATAGCCTCTAATACTACAAAATATCTCGGCATAACTCTAACCAAGCAAGTGAAAGACTTGAATGATAAATACTCCAAGTCCTTGAAGAAAGAAATTGAAGAATATATCAGAAAATGGAAAGATCTCCTATGCTCATAGATCAGTAAGATTAACATAGTAAAAATGGCCATCCTACCAAACGCAGTCTACAGATTTAATGTAATCCCCATCAAATCTCCAAAACAGTCTTTTACAGACCTTGAAAGGACAATTCTCAACTTCATATGAAGAAATAAAAAATATGGTGATATTTTATTTGTGCTGATTTTATTTGGTATATGCCAAGTATGATACAGCTAAATATGATTTTATTTGTATGTTAATAAATAAAGTTGCCTGGGGGTCAGAGCTAATAGCAAGCCATAGCAGAAGTCTGACAGTGGTAGCACATGCCCTTAATCCTGATCACATGACAGGCAGATCTCTGTGTGTTCAAGGACACCACCAGTATGGAGACACATGCCTTCAATCTCAATACCAACCATAGAAGACCTGGAGGTCTGTACAGACAGGCAGTGAAGAGGAGGTCATGTGGTTGGGTTTACAACCAGTGAGAAGGCAGAACAGAGAGTCAATAAAAAGACAGATACACAGGAAGTAGGTCTCCTTCTCAGGGGAAGGACAGCAGTGGCAGTGAAGGGTAAGAAGGTAGTTTTAAGTCTTAGCTCTTAGCTACTGTTCTGATCTCTTGGGCTTTTAACTCTGCATTTGGCTCTGTGTTTCTTATTTAATAAGACCAGTACATCTACAAAAAAACCCAGGATAGCTAAAACTATCATGAACAATAAAAGAACTGCTGGAGGTATCACCATTTTTGATTTCAAGTTGTACTATAGAGGTATAGCTATAAAAACATCATGTTATTGGCATAAAAAACTATGATGATCAATGGAATCTAATTGAAGATCCATAAATAAATCCACACACCTATATGTACCTGATTTTTGATAAAGAAGCCAGAATTATATGATGGTAAAAAGAAAGCATCTTCAACAAATGGTGCTGGCCAAACTGTACGTCTGCATGTAGAAGATTGCAAATAGATCCGTATTTATCATCCTGTACAAAACTCAAGTAAAAGTGTATCAAGAACCTCATTATAAAACCAGACACTTTGACCCTGATAGAAAAGAAAGTGGGGAGCATCTTTGAACACATTGGCACAGGAGACAACAGTTTGAACAGAACACCAATAGCATAGGCACTAAGATCAACAGTTAATAAATGGGATCTTATATGGTGATATTTTATTTGTATTGAAATGTGATTTTATTTGTATGTTAATAAATAAAGTTGCCTGGGGGTCAGAGCTAATAGCAAGCCATAGCAGAGCCGGGCGTTGGTGTTGCACGCCTTTAATCCCAGCTCTTGGGAGGCAGAGCTAGGCGGATCTCTGTGTGTTCAAGGATACAGCCAGCATGGAGACACACGCCTTTAATCTCAATACCAACCATAGAAAACCTGGAGGTCTGTATAGACGGGCAGTGACAAGAAGGTCATGTGGTTGGGTTTACAACCAGTGAGAAGGCAGAATAGAAAGTCAACAAAAAGCACAAACATACAGGAAGTAGGTCTCTTTCGGAGAGGTGGGACAACAGCGACAGTGAAGGGTAAGGTTTTTAGCTCTTAGCTACTGCTCTGACCTCTTGGCTTTCATCTCTGTATTGGCTCTGTGTTTCTTATTTAATAAGACAGTTACATCTACAATCTCATGAAACTGAAAACCTCTTGCTTTTTTATTTTATAATTTAATTTAATTTTGCATATCAGCCACTGATTCCCCTGTCCTCCCTCCTCTTGCCCCCCCTCCAACCCACCCACTATTCCCATCTCCTTCAGGGCAAGGACTCCCCTGGGGATTCAGCTCAGCCTGGTAGATTCAGTGGAGGCAGGTCTAGTCCCCTCCTCCCTTCACCCAGGCTGAGCAAAGTGTCCCTGCATAGGCCTCAGGTTCCAAACAGCCAGCTCATGCACTAAGTACAGGTCCTGGTCCCACTGCCTGGGGGCCTCCCAAACAGTTCAAGCTAATCAACTGTCTCACTTATACAGAGGGCCTGATCCAGTTGGGGGCTCCTCAGCTATTGGATCATACTTCATGTGTTTCCACTAGTTTGGCTATTTGTCCCTGTGCTTTTTCCAATCATGGTCTCAACAATTCTTGCTCATACAATCCCTCCTCTTTCTCGCCGATTGGACTCCCGGAGCTCCACCTGGGGCCTGGCTGTGGATCTCTCTTGTAAGACAATGGACACTGTCCATTTAACAAAGGGGCAGCCTAGGGAATGAAAAATATTTTTAGCAACCTCACATCCAAGAGAGGTCTAGTATACAAAATATGTTAAAAACTCAAGATACTAGATATTTAAAAAAAATCCAATTAAAAATGGGGTACAGATTAAACAGAGAATTCTCAGTACAAGAATATATCAAGTGGCTGAAAAACAAAGAAAGGTTCAACATTCTTATCCATCAGGGAAATGTCAATCAAGACTACTTTGTGATTCCATCTTACATCTGTCAGAATGACTAAGATCAATAACACAAGTGGCAGGTCATTCTGGTGAGGATGTGGAGCAAGGGGTAAGGAACACTCCTTCATTGCTGGTGGGAGTGCAAATTGTACAGCCACTGTGGAAATCAATATCGTAGTTCCTCAGAGAACTGGGGATTGATCCAGTTCAAAACCCAGCTGTTCTACTCTTGGGCATATGCCCAAAGGATGCTCCCACATCCTCCCACAAGAGCACTTGCTCAACTACATTCATTGTAGTTTTATTCATAATAATCAGAAACTGGAAGCAACCTAGATGTCCCTCAGCCAAAGAATGGATAAAGAAAATGTGGCACATTTACACAATGGAGTATTACTCAGCTGTTAAAAACAATGACATCATGAAATTTGCAGACAAATGGATGCAACTAGAAAAAAAAAAAAAAAAAAACCAAAAACGAGTGAGGTAACCCAGACCTAGAAGACAAATTTTGTATGTACTCATTCAGAAGTGGATTAGCTGTTAAGTAAATGATAATCAAGCTACAATCTACAGATCCAGAGAGGTTAGGTAAAGAAAAAGTCTATAGGGGGAAGCATTGATCTCCTCGGGAAGGGGAAATTGAACAGACTTTGTGGGTTAACTTGGGGCAGGTGGGGATGGGAGAGGGAGAAGTCAGGTTGTGGGAAAGAATGGAAGGAGAGAGTTCAGGGAGAGATAGCTAGAACTGAGTGATATTTGGGGGATTGTGTGAAAACCTAATGCAGTGGAAACTTCCTGGAATCTATAAAGAGTGACCCTAGTGAGGATTCCTAGTAATGGAGGATATGGAATCTGAATTGTTCATCTTTTGGAGCCAGGCAAGGCTTCCAGAGGTGGGACTGGGTTACATTTGGTTGAGGTGAGGAGTGGGATTAAAGCTTTGTGCCGCTGCCTGGCAAATATGTATTTTTAAATACTACCCTGAACAGAAACCATGGGCTCTGAGAATATATCAGCAATGAAACATTTATTTTATTAAAACGTAAGCAGATTATTACCTAAATAACTATGTGTGAGCATTTCCTTAAGAGTTTTAAGTAAACTGGTAGAATGCAAAGGAGAATAGGGGCAGTCAGGAGATGAGCAGGCTTCTGTGATCTGTAATACTTGTTGACTTGAAGTACCCATGTGGTTAGTTAGCAAAATAGAACCTAGGAACAGGCTTGAGAAGGCAGCTGCGTGGATGAAAGCATTGAAATTGGGAATGTTCAAGACACGGAAGAACAAAATTAGTTACCTGAGATAGACCAAAGCTTATCAGGAAAGTTTGTATTTTTGTTTGTTTGTTTGTTTTTTTCAAACAGGTTTCTCTGTGGAGTACTGAATATCTTTTCCTAAATGGATATATCATAACAATTATTTACTAACGTTCATGATAGAATAGCATAATATGCTGAAGAGGATTTTAAGTTTCTACAGTGTAGGAAAATTGTTTTCCTTCGAAGACAAAGACTGTGTAGTGATAACTGAAATGATGAAGGTGAGGCTTTTATATATATCTTCAGTTCTTCCATGGTCAGAAATCACTCTATTTAAAAGATTTATCAAAAGTGTGAATTTGTTAGTCTTACATTGTACAAAAGAATGACAGTTTGTTAATTGTTTTCAATGATAAAATCATTCTTTCTTAAAATAAGAAAGAGGTAAAAATGACCAGGGACTCTTTGGAAAGTTGGGTGGTATTGCTTAATATGTTAAAAATTCATATTGTTTGTCCAATAAATGAACAAAATATCAGCAAAACTTGATACTATGAGTTGCAAATAGTCCATTTTAGTGGAATCATCTTGACACTCTTGTCAAAATATTCTATCTTATTAAATAAATTTACCTTATTTGGGGGATGGAAAATTTTTGAATTATTGTATGCAATGGACATCTATTCTCTTTTGTTTTTCTATTGTTTGAATTTTTATTATTTGTTTTTATAATAGGTTTTCTAAACTTTAAGGCTTTTGTAATTTAATAACCAAATAAGGAATATTATTCATTGAAGAAACAAACAAGCAAACAAAATCTATATGTAAAATTGCGAATATCCTCAACAGACTCTAGCTTTGGGGGAATTTTTCACACTTTTTTTCTTACTACTCACTAATGAGCCTCTGCACTTAATGAGTATCTTAGTCACTGTCCTATTGTTGTGAAGAGACATCATGACCAAGTGATCTTTTATAAAAGGAAGCATTTAACTGGAGACTTGCTCAGATTTTCAGAGGTTTAGTTCATTTTCATCATGGTGAAAAGTAGGCTGCATGCATGATACTGGAACAATAGCTGAGATCTACATCCTGATCTGTAGATGGAGAGAAAGAGAGAGACTGGGCCTGGAAAGGGCTTCTGAAACCTCTAAGGATACCCCCACCCCGCCCATGAAATACTTCCTCCAACAAAGCCACACCTAGCCAGACAAGACTACACTTATTCTGACAAAGCTAAACCCCTAATCCGTATAATTCTCTCAAATAGTTCCACTCCCTGGTGACCAGGCATCAAATATATGAGTTTATGGAAGCCATTCTCATTCAAAACACCACAGTGAATTTCCAACATGAAATTTTATAGCCCCTGGTGTGTATGTGTACACACACACACACACACACACACACACACTCTATCCTGATATACATGTGTATATGATATATATATATATATACATATATATATATATACATATATATAATTTGTCTTGATACACACACACACACACACACACACACACACACACACACACACACACACACACACACATCCCTCCTGTTATCAAATAAGGAAGGAAACCCATCTGAAGATCACAGTAATCAGAATGGCCCTAGCCTTCTGGTCTATGTATGCCTCTTCCAATTGCATGAATCAGTCCTCTTTATGCCACTCTTCCAATTTCTAATCACAAGAGCAATTTAATGTCTTTCCTCAGAAAAGAAAAATAATAATTTCTTCACCTCTGGATTGTCAATATCTCTCAAGTCTAGTACCTAGTTTATCTAATTTGAATGAGTAAATAATCCAAAGTGAGTAGATGGAAGCAGTACACTTTGTAGAAAAAATGGCTGTTTATTATTTATTGGGTGATATAATTTGGCTTGATGATATAAATCCTTGTATGTATAGTAATCCATAATCTAAGGTGAAAATGAAACTTTGACATAGCTTCCAAATGATGGAAATGCTTATTGAAAATGAGACTTAATGACTTTAAATTATATTGTGAACATTTAACTGACTAGGCAGTATGTTATTCTTTAACATGACAACAATGATTTATAAATGCATTATTATTCTATTTAAGCTTTAACAGAAAAGTATGTATTTCTGTATTTTTATTAGTTCGGTGAGATTATTGTACAATGTGATTTGTTCATATTTACCCTTATTCAACACTTCACAGACTTTTTTCCTTTTCTCACCCAACTTTGTGCCCCTTTTTCTCCCTTCAAGGTCAATTTGTACTGTCCAAATATTCTTGAATATGTGGCTATCCACTGGAATGTGGTTGACTTATAAGGGGCTACACTCTTATAGGAAACTTACCTTTCCACTCTCAGTAGCTAACAATTGTTAGTAGATCTTTATCTAGGGAAATAACTTAGTGCCTAACTCCCCTCTCTATGTTGGGATTTGGTTTAGTTTAGGATTGGATAAGTCTCTCCCCTGCTGTGTTCAAAAGACACTGTTTCTTTATGGTCATCCTGTACCTCTGGCTTCGACTGTTTCTGCCCACTCTTCCTCAATGACCCATCAACCTTTGGAGAAGGAGGTGTGGTAATATTTGTTACATTTAGGGCTGAACATTTTTCAGTATTTTTTATTCTCTGCACCTTTACCAGTTGTTGTTCTCTGTGTTAGTCATCATTTACTGCAAACAAACACTTCTCTTACAAGGGTTCAGAGATGCAATCATCTATGGGTATAATAAGACGTTAAGAGTTGGTTTAATACAATGTCCATTTAGTATAATAATAGTGAGTTCTTCCCTAATGTCCATGGTATGAGAAATATTTATTTTCAAGTAAATATTATTTCAGAATGTAGGTGCCCTCCTCTTGGGGGAAAGATGGAGAGGGAGAACAATGAAAGAGATATCTTGACAGGAGGAGACATTGTGGGGTTAGGGAGAAACCTGGTACTAGGGATATCCCCAGGAACCCACAAGGATGATCCCAGCTAAGACTCCTAGCAATAGTGAGGAGGGTACCCAAACTAGCCTTCCCCTGTAATCAGATTGGTGACTACTCTAATTGTCATCATAGAACCTACATATAGTAACTGATGGAAGCAGATGTAGAGATCCACAGCCAAGCACTGGACCAAGTTCCTGGAGTTCAGTTGAAGAGAGGGAGGAGGGATTATAGGAGCAAGGGGGGTCAAGATCATGATAAGGAAAACCACAGAGATAGCTGACCCATGCTAGTGGGAGCTCATAACTCTGAATAGACAGCTGGGCAACCTGCATGGGACATAAATAGGCCCTGTGAATGTGAGTGACAGTTGTGTGGCTTGATCTGTTTGTGGGTCCCCTGGCAGTGGGACTAAGACTTATCTCAGGTACATGAGGTGGCTCTTTAGAGCCCATTCCCTATAGTGGATACCTTGCTCAACCTTGATGAAACGGGAAGGGGCTCGGTCATGCCCCAACTTGGTATGCCAGCCTGTGCTGACTCCTCAAGGGAGGCCTTACCCCCTATGAGGAGTAGATGGGGGGTGAGGGAAGGTGATGGGGAGTGGGAGAAGGGGAGGGAGGGGGAACTGTGGTTTGTATGTAAAATGAAAAAGTTTTAAATAAATTAAAAAAAAATGAAAAATTAAGCTTTGTTCATTAGCATCTAGCTTTCACTTTAGGGGAAATAAAAAGCAGGAAAAAGCCATACTAATCATCTACAGAAAGAGTTTAATGAGGAGAAAGCAGAAAATATATTGAGTTCTTAGTATTTAACTGCTTTTGCATGCTCTTCAAGAGTGTAAGTTCTGTCATGTACTCTACAATCCAGACTAGAGTCCCGATATTGCTACCACTAGAAGTTTGAGTCAATAGCAATTTTATTTCTGCTATTAATAAAGGGGTTACTAGTTGAATAGAAATCTTTAGTCTTCAGGAAGCAGGAAGGCATGTATTCCTAACTAAAGAGTGACATTTTTCAATTTCAAGCTAATTTATTATCATATATGAATTATATACAATAAAGACTTTATTTTTTCATTTCTCTCAATTCCTCTAGTGTATTTTGACATGTATACTACTTCCATTAGTCTTTTGTGTTCTCGAACCCATGTTTTTCACTCCCCTTCTTTGTCCTTTCATACCTAAAGTGACGTTCTACTTTTATTTCCTCCCACTTTATATTCTACATGTGAGAGAAAACATGAAATACATTTCTTTCTAGGACTTACTTCCTGGTGTGAGCTATGCAACTTCTTTGGGAAACAAGGCCTGAAAATAGCACAAGTGACTCCCCTTGTGGCAAGGCCTCTAGAGACTTTGACACACTTTGCAGGAACCTGTGGAAAGTTCGATGCATAATTCTGGGCATGGCCCCAGGAGCATGTGTGCTGCATGCTCTCCTTGCCAACTGTTAAGTGTAAGTTTCCAGGCTATGCTGCTTATAGGATAAATGAAAAAACCTGGTAGGCCCCCAGAGGGGATAGAGCAGTACAAAATGTAGAATGGATGGATCCAGCTCTGTCTGGTGAGTTGATTGTGAGAATCAAGACCCTACCAGACGATATAGAGATAAATATTAACCACAGGAGACCAAACCATCTTTCATCCTGCATGACTCTTCAACTGCATGTGTTGCTAACTGGGCACACTGTTTTTCCTGTAGGTGTGCCTAGTTAGAAAAGTTCCTTTGCTTGCAAGCCTGCTAATGCTTCTGACGATAGAGATATGGGTAAGAACAGTAATGGCTACCTGTGGGAGGGTTGGGAGATGGAAGGGGAAAGGGGCAAGGAACAAACTAGTCATTATTGTAGCTTTTGTTAGAAACTTAGGAAGTAAAACTGGTTGTAAATTTGTTCATGCAAACCACTGGAACTGTATAAATAAAGAGACTCAGGCCATCCATTTTCTTAAATATCTCTTCATACTTGTTTCTATATTTTTATTTCTTTGCTTCTGAAAAAAAAAACACTTTTCTTGTCCAAGTTGTTCCTAACTAACAAGTTTTCTTAATTTAAACTCACTCTGCTATCTGTCACATTTCATGGTGCTTCCAGGACAATTGCCCCGAAGAGCATTATGACAATATTTCATAGAATTTTCTTATTACATGCCGCAGAGTGACTTTTAAAACCTCAAATTCATATTTTGTATTTGATTTTCAACTAAATGGACCTATAACATTTACAGTTTTGTATTACTGATATGTATAGTTTGGAACAAGTACCTTGTGGAAAGTCCTCTGACACCTGCTGTAATTCTCAACATCAAGTGGTCAAGCTGTGTGTGTGTGTGTGTGTGTGTGTGTTTCCCTAAATTATAGACAAAATCTGTAACTTGTATATAAGTGAGAAATATATGGAAGGTGAAAAGATGAAACTCCTATGGTAAGATTATGATAGATGGGAAAAGACAAAGGGACTTTTGTATATATCTCAATTACTATATTAGTTGATTTTAGGTCAATATAAAGGGGGGTTAGTCCAGACAAGTCCCTGAAATCCCTTAGGCAGCTCTCTTGATGGCCTGTAGAGGTGAGAATTCATGTTGGCAATTCCCATGGATGGAGCCTTAATGAGAATAGTGTATGGTTGCTTTCAGAACTTCATGGTGCCTTTTAGAAACCACCAAATCAGGACATGTCATATGATAAGGATAAAGTCAGTTCTAACAAAATTCAAATAAGATTTCAAGAAGATTCTTCCATAGTTGAACCACCACCTAAGAATACAGACCAGCAAAATACTAGCTAGAATTTAGGTATGTGAGACCAAGTAGAATACTCAGCTAAGGATACCTAGATTTCTGACACATGGGAACTCTGAGACGGCAAATACAGGTGAGTTTAATTGATAATATTATTATTCATTATGCAGTGATTAATAACATTATAGTCTTTGACTGCAATTTGCTTATAAGTTTCTACTATCTTTACATAATATTAAGGTTATTTTAATAATTAAACATCATCTTACCTATGAATTATATACTTGTTTATTATCATTGGTTGGTTTTACATATTGTTGTCCTCTTAGAGAATTTTTATATATCCTTATTATATTAACCATATCACACTAAATTTTTAATTTACTTATTTATATCTTCAGATCAATTAATGCATTTTTTAGAGAATTTTAAGCAAGCACTTAGTTTATGCATTTTAATGAATAAATATTACATTGAATGATCTGATATCATTTGGTACATTTTTCAACAGTATTTTGTGGATTCTTTTGCTGTGGGATGTTCTGTATGGCAAATGTGTTGCTCTGATTGGTCAATAAATAAAACACTGATTGGCCATTGGCTAGGCAGGAAGTATAGGCGGGACAAGGAGGAGAATAAAGCTGGGAAGTGGAAGGCTGAGAGAGACCCTGCCAGCCGCCATGATGAGAAACAGCATGTGAAGATGCCGGTAAGCCACGAGCCACGTGGCAAGGTATAGATTTATAGAAATGGATTAACTTAAGCTGTAAGAACAGTTAGCAAGAAGCCTGCCATGGCCATACAGTTTGTAACCAATATATATGAGTCTCTGTGTTTACTTGGTCGGGTCTGAGTGGCTGTGGGACTGGCAGGTGAGAGAGATTTGTCCTGACTGTGGACCAAGCAGGAAAACTCTAGCTACATTCTTTTTTTTTAACTAACCATTGAATTTTTAGAGTTCTGTGCTTAAATATATTAAAAATATTAAAAACATAAAATTCTTATCCAAGAGAACTTGAAAAAAATAGTAAAATTCAGGAGAAAGAGGCAAAGTTTCAACCTAATGGGATTTTTTTTAAAAGGATAGCTGACATGAATACATCAGCTTAAGGAAGTTATGTGGTTCTGATAGAAATGATTCAATGTTTCAAAGTTATTCTGAGAAAACATAAAAAGAAAAACAATGACACCAGGAAATTTACAGGCAAATGGATGGAACTAGAAAAAAAATCATCCTGAGTAAGGTAACCCAGACCCAGAAAGACAAACATGAGAGCCTTCATCCACTGACTGATGGAATCAGATGCAGAGGCCTATGCCAAGAACTGGGCAGAACTCAGAGAATCCTGTTGAAGAGAGGGAGGAAAGATGAGCCAGGCGGTTCAAGGTCTTCACAAGGGAATCCACAGGAACAACTAACCTGAGGTTGTAGGAGCTGACAAACTCTGGACTGACAGCTAGGGAGCCTGCATGGGGCTGACCTAGGCCCTCTACATATGCGTGACAGTTGTGTACCTTGATGTACTTGTGGGACTTCTAGTGTTGGAAGCAGAGCCTGTCCCTGAGGCTTTGGCTGGCTTCCAGAAATCTATTCCTCATACTGGGTTGCCTTGCCCAGACTTAATACAAGGGGAAGAGCTTAGTCCTACCTCAACTTGATATGCCATGTTTTGTTGGGAGGCCTGCCCCTTTCTGAACAGAACAGAGAAGTGGATTGGCAGGAGAGGGGTTGGAGGAAGGGAATAGGAGCAAAGAGGGGAAACTTTGGTCTGGATATAAAATAAATGAATAAATTTAAATAATAAGAAAAGAAAAAAAATGTTGACAAAGGAAGACACAGTTTTTGTCTGTTGAGTTCTGACACAGAATGAATGATAAAACTTCATGGATTCTGGCCTATGGCATAGGAAATTAAGTTTCAAAATTCATATAAGAGATGGTTAGACAGAAATAGAGGAGGAGTGGGTTAAGGGGGCAGAAGGGAGGGGGAAAGAATGGAAGGAGAAGAGGGAGGGGAAAGTGTGGACAGGAAGTAAAATAAGCAAATTAATTAAATAAAGAAAAGATATGGTTAGATTAAAAGGTGGATGATAAATGTTGGAAGTCATGAAAAGCCTGTTACCTAAATGCTGTGAAGGATCTGACTGGATTTATAAATATCCACTGTGGCATAGGTAGAGGCCAAATATTTGGTCTCATGGGTAAAACTTCCAGAGTTGGCAATTTGCTTCAGTAAGCCTCTAGTATAATATGTCAGCATATTGCAAAGAGTCTTTTTTTAATCTAAGAATTTTTTTTTCCTGTCTCAATACAGTCAGCCATGTAGGAAGTCATAAAATGCCTATAACTGATGGATTGCTGGTTGACACATTCATCATGGTGCCTTCATGTAGCTTATTAAGTGATCTTCCTTGACTCAAGAATTATATTTTATTAATAGGAAGAGAATGCAAAAAAATCACCTTTAGCAGAATCATGTTCAAGTGCTTCTCACTGCTTCCTGTTTCTGCTTACAGAAACAATGCTTTCAAATAGACTGCTTTGACACTCACAAAACTTCAATTCTTGTGAGCCTACAAACAATAATAAAAAACAAACAAACAACAACAACAAAAGGATGGTTCATCATTCATCATTTCTGTCCCCATTTAAATCACAGAATAAATTTGGAAATAGAATGGAATAAAATGGGTCATATTGGCCGGGCGGTGGTGGCGCACACCTTTAATCCCAGCACTCAGGAGGCAGAGCCAGGCGGATCTCTGTGAGTTCGAGGCCAGCCTGGACTACCAAGTGAGTTCCAAGAAAGGCGCAAAGCTACACAGAGAAACCCTGTCTCGAAAAACCAAAAAAAAAAAAAAAATGGGTCATATTGATTTGAAAAGCATGATTCACCTTTAAAATTTATGTTGACATTTCCTGTTAGATATAGAAGTCATTTCTAATCATTTGGTTTGATTATTCCCTAAAATTCCTCAGATCATGAAAAAAGAAAGCAGATTTTTGAAATGCATTCAATAACTTAGACCTATTCTACTTTATCCTTCATAAATCAAATTCATTTATTCTTGAAAGGATTGGGATTAATAAATAACAACAACAAAAAACCCCAAATTGCATACCTGTGGTTGTATTCTTCATATGTGAATCCAGATGTCAATCAATGTTCTACCAACATTGAGATTTTAGATTTTCAGTCCTCAGAACTGGGAGATCATAAACTTCTATTTAAACTTCCCAGTTATCTGTGGTACTAACTATAGCGTCCCCGGGGCATTAGTTGATCTATGTACATGAATTGGTTCACATTTGTTACTCCTTGTCGAATCTTGTGTTTCCTTACACATTTAACTTCATTGTTTTTTCTGCTCCTGGGGCAGTTGCTAAAATCTCTCAGTATAATTTTGGATTTGCCTTCTTTTTTCAGTGATACCATTTTCTGTTTGTATATTTGGAAGCACATGGATTTGGATGCATACAGTTTTGAAAATTTCATGTCCTTCCTTCTCTCTATTGTTTCCTCATGACTCAAGTCCAGACTCATACTCACAGAAACAATGTTTATATTTTTACAACTTGGAGATAGTGTTTTGTTTTTGATGGCATCTTTTCATCCTACATCATTCTAGAGGCAGTGGGCAAGACAGTACTTACTAGACTGAGTTTGGTAATAGGGAAGCTATTTAGAATGATCTTGTATTAATTCAGGCAAGAGAGGACAGAAAGCTTTGGTAAGACTAAAGCAGTAAGAAAGGAGGGGGTACTCACTCATAAGTGGATACTAGATGTAAAGCAAAGGATAATCAGACTACAACCCACAGCTCAGAGAAGCTAGGAAAGCAGGAGGATCCTAAGAAGTTTGTAGGGCTCACCTTGGGAAGGGGAAACAGAGGAGATCCCAATGAGTAAACTGGGGATGAGGGGGCAATAGGGGGTAGGGATTGGGGGATGAGAACATGAAGGAATGGGATGGTTGAGCTGGGGGAAGGACAGAGTGGGAGAGCAATGAAAGAGATATCTTGATAGAGGGAGACATTATGTGGCAAGGGAGAAACCTGGTGCTAGGGAAATTCCCAGGAATCCACAAGGATGACCCCAGATTAGACTACTAGCAACAGTGGTGAGAGTGCCTGAACTGGCCTACCCTGGTAATCAGATTGGAGAATATCCTAAGTGGCATCATAGAGACTCCATCCAGTAACTGATGGAAGTAAATGCAGAGAGCCACAACCATGCACCAGGCCGAACTCCTGGAGTCCAGTCAAAGAGAGGGAGGAGGGATTATGTGAGCAAGGGGGATCAAGATCATGATGAGGAAATCTACAGAGACAACTGAACCAAGCTCAAAGTAACTCACAAACTTCAGACCGACAGCTGTGGAACCTGTATGGGACTGGACTAGACCCTCTGTATATGGGAGACAGTTGTATAGCTTGGTCTGTTAGAGGGGCCCCTGGTAGTGGGATCAGGATCTATCCCTGGTGCATGAGCTGGGTTTCTGGATCCCATTATCTGTGGTTTGACACCTTTCTCACTCCTGATAAAGTGGAGAGGGGCTTGATCCTTCCTTAACTGAATGTACCAGGCTTAGCTGTGCCCCCTCCCATTAAGTGAACTTACCCTGTTTGAGGAGGGGATGATGAATGGGGGAGGAAGGTGAGGGAGGTGGAGGAGGGATGAGAGGGGGATCTGTGGTTGGTATGTAAAATGAATTTTAAAAAAAGAAACGAGGGGAAGAGGGAGGGAGAGAGCTGATTATTTTTTTAATAAATAAAAAAAAAAACATCTGCATAGAAATTTGGATAAGAATGTTGAACATCACATTCACAGGTTAAGATCTCCAAACACCAATGAAACTATGAAATATCTTCAGCTTCTGTAATAACTAGACAGAAGCTATGGAAAAATCACAATTCACTATCTTTGTACAGACTTTAGAAAAAGTAAGATGCAAAAGACTGAATTAGCTACATCAAATATTTGGGAGTTGTGATGACCCAGAATTTTCTACATGTTGTTGGGAATGAAATGTTTAGTTCATTTGTGAAACTGTTTGGCAACATTTATAGTAGCTAAATATGTTTGCGCTCAGAAACTCAGCAATTTAGCTCCTTGGTGTACACAATTAGAATATACAACATGCAATGCTCATAAGCAGTACTTTTTCTTTAACAAAATCTGCTAATATCCACAAAACGATTAACAAATGGAAAAACGAATTAGTTGAGTGGGCAGCCTGGTGAAAGTTCATACAATAGCAGTTTATACATGGTGATTCAGAGCGAGCTGCTACATCTAAGTACAGAGAGGCATCTTAGAAACATGATGTTCAGTGAGGGGTTAACAAGAGAGCATGCTTAGTCTGTGCTTTCATTTACATAGTTAAAACAAAACCATTTAAAATCCACTCAGTGGTATTAGAAGACACATTGAATTGGGAAAGGAACTGATGCCTCATGTGCTCCATGTAATGACTTGTGATTGTGCCTGCTATATTGGTAGCTACACAGGAAAAGACAGTCCTGAAGTATGGGTTATGTATTCTTTTGTTTGTGTGTTATAATTCACAGAAACTAAAAAACAAAACAAAAGAAACCTCTGAAATACTATACAATACTCAATATTGTTCAAATGCATTGAATTTGTCTGAGATTTTATGGCAATTTTTGTAAAGACCTTTCACAAATCACTATTTTGCAGTTCTTAGCTATGTTAATTGGACTGTAAATGGGGAAATTAATTATTTAGATGTGTATTCTGGTAAAATGTGGTGGTATAAAAATTGTGACATCACATCAGCCTGTAATTCTGGACTTAATTTTGTAGTTAAAACGTTTAAGGATTATATAAGAAATGGACTGCTAGAATTGACGCGAACTTGAGAATCTTGCTAAGAACATTTTAACAGAGTAGAATGAATATGGTGGAAAACTGTCACATTTCAAACTTAGCAGTCTTCCTTTCCACACACTTTAATTTTAGCTATGTGTTATCATTCATATCTTATCCAGTTATTTCTATATACTCTCAACAATGAAATCCATCCTAAAGTTAATGCAACACTTCCTGAAATAGCTCTGAGGTGAAACATGTGTTTACTATGGAGGAAAAAAGGAATAGAACTATTTAAGTTACTTCAGCAGAAGGAAATTGGTTTCAATACTTTTGACTTTAGTCCAACCCCATGTTTTGTCATGCTAAAGAATAAAATAATTTTAGTTAGGAAGGGAAAAAATTAATGCTACTCTATGAACAAGCTATATGGTCATTTCTTACCAAATTACTGTGTTTTCAGAGTGCCATGAACAAAATATTAAAATATCAAAGGAATATTGAAAAAGTAATGTTCATTGTATCAAGCTACTTCATGGCAGTTAATTTAACAACACCTAAATATAGAACGATAAATTGATAATAACAATTCTACTTTTGTAGATTTAATTGAAATATGAAGTGTGTGACAATCTCTTTCTGAAGAACAAAAGGGGGCTTGGCAGGAGCTGGAGAGAAACTCTCCAGCTACAAATGGCACCCAACGGGTTGGCAAGAGTTTCCACCTAAAACCTGGGGAAAAGATTCTAAAATGGAGCTAAAAACAGCTTCCTAGTTGTCTCTCTCAAGTTAGCAGCAGCCTGTGGGTTTGAGGTACTCATTGGCAGGTTCATGGCGTGAGGGGTTGACCTACGTTACACAGAGGTGTCGCCAAGCTGCACACTATGATGTGTGTTGGATATAGTTTTTGCTAGTTAAAAAAATAAAAGAGGTTTCTGGGCTACACACTGCTTTGATAAAAGCACAGACCCATTGTTTCTAAGAGTTTATGGCTCCTAGAACTGGCGGTAAATGTACCACCACCATGTTTGGAAGCTGAGGTGGGCAGAGACAGCAGCCACAGTGCTGTTTCAGTCTTCGAATGCTGCAATTTAAAGCAATAGGTTCACAATAAGACAGATTCAGATGGAATAGTTTACAATGTGTGTAAAATATATGTAGGCTTAAAAGAGACATAAAAAGTGATATATACAGCTATATAAAGAAATACATAGTTTTAAAAAATAAAGTCTTTAAAGAGAGAGTAAAATTAATATACAAAAATAAGCCACATAAAGATGGATATCACACAGAGAATCTGGATTATGTTGTCTTTGATATTCTTAACTGCAGAAAGACAATTGATTGTAAAAGCTGTTGTCAAGCCAATATGTATATCTCAAAGATACCTTGACTTCAAAATTTGGATCTAAGGATATGTTGCTTTGGAAAGGAGGCTCTGCCTTTGTTTCCACAGAAATCTAGAAGCCATGGATTTGTTCCAGATTAAGATGCATCAGGTTTGACCAGCCAAGACCCCCTGAAAGGTTTCTGATGACACCATAGCTCAGATGATCCAACATCCAGAACAGTTTCAAGGCAACTGGCTCAGACAATACAGCCTCACGGACTACCCCATAAGCCTAAAAATTTCTTTGTGTCCCCACAAGATACAGTGCCCCCATCCAGCAGGAAGTAGTATGAGAAGCTACACCCAAATTCCCAAATATATGAAGCTGGCTTTGGAGATGGAATTAAGAGATTCTTGTGTCCCATATCAAAAGAGCCCTCTGGTATGGGACAGAGAAAAACCAATATTTTTATTTAAACCAGGTTAATTGTAAATACAATATCTTTCTAAAAGAGGAAAGGGGGATATGATATAGATATATAGGATATAGACATGGCAAGATAAAAGGGTAGATTGTTGAACCTACTTTTAAAGAGCAACTTGTTTAAAAATGTTTTATATTGCTATGGATTTTAGTTTATTACTACAAATTTAAAGTTAATTTTGTTATACTGCATGTGTATTTTTACTCTTTTGTAAGGTATCATGTTTAAACAACTCATTTAAATTGTAATGGAACAATTAGTCTTCTATGATAGTCAAACTTATAGTCATGTTAAGTTTTCTAGGTATACATAGATATATTTCAGATAGATAGATAATATTCAAACACTTCAAAGACCTACAGAATATGGCATTTAAAATGTTTTAAAAATGTAGACTTTCTGGACAGTGAGATATGTTTGCTCCTGGCAGCATCAGATTTACTTCAGAGAGGTGGTTGAGCATCAGAAACACTCTATATGGAGTTTACCTTCTTGGCAAAAATAGCCATTTGGGCAAGAAACTGTTCTTGTCTGAACTGCTTGATTGCCTGGACATGCAGGACCCATAGGAAGGTGACCACTGAACTTTGCTTGGAAAAATGGTCCTTCAGGTTCCTGCTTCACAGAGGAAACTGCCATACATTCTACAGGACACAGAGAAAAGTGACTGAGAGACTCTAGGTCTGTGGGCTGAAGATAGATGCCCCAACTTTACAGAGAAACTTTGAATGACTATCCAGGCTGCCAGCTGTCTCTGTCTACTCTCGCAAGATTCCTGAAAGTTGTTTGTGTCCTTCTCCCATTTCTCAGGTAATAGTATATCCTTCTGAGGTCTTTGATGTAGTTGAAGACTAGATAGTTATAATTTTCCTTAGTTATGATAAAAGATAAGTTAGATATAAAACCTTAGACTCACAAATATAAGATAGATAGAATATCTTCTTTAATTTTGCCAAATACAAATAGACTAGATATTATAAATAGACTAAACAATGTAACTGTAATTCTTGCCTGATAATTGTTTTGTTATATGTAATTTTACTATATGAAAGTTAAAACCTTCCTTTTTGAAAAAAAAGAAAAGGGGAAGTGCTGTTGATATTGCTCTGTATAAATAAAATGCTGATTGGCCAGTAGCCAGGCAGGAAGTATAGGCAAGACAAGCAGAGAAGAGAATTTTGGGAACAGGAAGGCTGAGTCAAGAGACACTGCCAGTCGCCATGAGTACCACAATGCAAGATACTGGTAAACCACGAGCCATGTGGCAAGGTATAGATTTATAGAAATAGGTTAATTTAAGATGTAAGAACTAGATAACTAGAAGCCTGAGCCATTAGGCCAAAGAGTTTAAATAATATAAGTCTCTGTATGTTTACTTGGTTGGGTCTGAGTGGCTGCAGAAATGGCGGGTGAGAGATTTGTCCTGATTGTGGGCCTGGCAGGACTGGAGAAAACTCCAGCTACAAAGTCCACTTAGATTTATTCTATTTCCACCACTCACTCATTAGTATCAAAATGAGTTACATCAAGATCTTCATAAGTTACTTATCAATCCTGGTACTTTTTTTATTCCTAATAACCTTTTATACATGCATATGTATATGCAAATATACACATCGCTTCCTATTTTCTCACTGTGTTTTGGCTAATTGGATAGATTAGAATTAAGTGTAGAAACAAACAAACAAAAGAGGTCATACAATAATATTGTGTGTTCTTGAATATAAAATGCAAGTAAGAAACAGACTTTCATCTGTCTGTGTTTCATTAATTAAAAAACCAATGAGGGCTGAATCCATTATTTATGCCAGCAGTTATATCCACAGATACAGGGGAGGAAAACGGACAATAGTAACAAGACCTTGAGTGTTTTATAACACTGCAGAGGGTAAAACACTTTCATATTTCTGAATTCATATTCTTGTAACAACTTCACACAGTTATTAGGGAGGAGAATATTTAACTAGTTTTATAAGTGACTGAAGAGGAGTCAAAAATTAAAGAAATAATTTAGTCATATACCTAGTAACTGTCAATAAGAACTGGCATTTTTAATAATCCAATCAGTTCTTTTTTTTTTTTTTTTGAGACGATGTTTCTCTGAGTAGCCCTGGCTGTCCTGAAACTCACTCTGTAGACCAGGCTGGCCTCAAACTCACAGAGATCTGCCTGCCTCTGCCTCCTAAGTGCTGGGATTAAAGGTGTGTGCCACCACTGCTCAGTGACCCAATGGATTCATTTTTATTATAGATACTTTCTTTCTATATTTGTCTTGACTTAAAAATCCTCAACAAGAACAATTAAAAAGTCAAAATTTAAAAGCATATTAATGTTCTTTTTTTATTCAAACAAAAATATATCTCTAATGCTTCCACTACATAATAGTACATAAATCCTTGGTTCATATCTTTGGGTGCATTTCAAAACTTCTACAGCATTATGTTCAGTGCTCCCTACTTTTACAGATGAAAATACATTGAAAACTTGACCCTGGAAAACCTCTTGATTAATTGAAAATGAACATTAAATCACTAATTGAAGTGTTTAGAACTCTATTTAAAATATGAATAGCTGAGATACTATTTTTTTTCTGTCTGTTGTCTACTGAGAAATATTAGCACATAAACCTTCAAAAATCAGATGAGTAGCAAGTCATTGCTTTAGTGAAAAGAATTACTTGTTTAAAGTTGCACTGTCTTGGTTCCTTTTCCTGTTGGTGTTATAGAACACTCTGACAAAATAATTTAGAGGAGAAAGGATTTATTTAGCTCACAGTTACAGGGTAGAGTGCGTCATGGTGTAGAAGTCATAGCAGCTGCAGCAACTTGAAGCAACTGGTCATATTAATAAATGTATCATACCAGTATCCAGCTCCTTTTTTTCAACTCTTATACTGTCCAAGATCCCCTGCCTAGGGAATGGTGCCACCCATTGTGGGCAGGTCTTCCCATCTCCAATAAATGTTATCAAGATATTCCTTATCAGTCATGGCCACAGGCTGTCTTCCTAGTGATTCTCAATTCTATCAAATTGACAATTAAAAGTAACTATCACATGTATAATATATAGATATAGATATAGATTCAGACAGTATCAAATATTTTAGGGATACAAAGCGATTGCAAATATAGTTTAGTTTGCAAGTTGCTACTCCATAGAGCTTATGTTTATAAAAACCACAGAAAAACATTTGGTTTTAGCTTTCCAAAAGTGATAATTATCCTTTCCAAAGTCAAATAGAGAGCTAAAATCAGAACTGGATCTAAAGCTAAGCTGTAGTTTTTTTTCTCAGGTAAAAGATTCTTCCCAAAACACATTGTTTCAAGAAGAATGATTACTATGATCTCAAAATATAATTCAGTCTGGAGAAATGGGGTAGCCAGGTAGCTCTGTAGGTAGATGTTAAATTCTATTTTTAATAGAGTAGTTATGCCACTATGGAGAAGTTTTTAAAACTCTTAAGTCTCAGCTTTCTCAACTTTAAATGGAATTGTGCCCATCTGAAGGAGATTTAGGGAGAAGTAAGCAAAAGGAAAAACTTCCTCACACCAATTTCTCATTTGTAGCAGAGTAATTTTTCAATTTGTGATATTTATTATTAGTGTCATTATTGCTATTATAGAATCAATGTTAGCACTCTAGTGTATGAAGCTCAGAAACATAATTTGATGTCACTCAGAATTACACTGATATACCTTTGGTTTCTAAAATATTCAGGGATCTCCGAAAATCCTCTTGGTATAGCCATTCTTTCCCTGTCTTATATTTATAACCAGTGAGAATGGACAAATTAAGTAGACTTCATATCTAGAGGCACAAATGTGTCAATAATAGTTTTCATTATTATATTTAACATTCTGGAAATGAATAAAGATAGGGTGCCCTTGTTCAAGAAAATATTATTTGGTGTGGGAAGTCATAAGAAATAAAAATGAGCATTAAACAAAAAATTAATGAAACAAAGAGTTGGTTCTTTGAGAAAATCAACAAGATAGACAAGCCCTTATCCAAACTAACCAAAAGACAGAGAGAGAGCATCCAAATCAACAAAATCAGAAATGAAAAGGGGGACATAACAACAGACATTGAGGAAATCCAGAGAATCATCAGGTCATACTTCAAAAACCTCTATTCGACAAAACTGGAAAACCTAAAAGAAATGGATAACTTTCTGGATAGGTACCACATACCTAAGTTAAATCAAGACCAGATAAACTATTTAAATAGTCCAATAACCCCTAACGAAATAGAAACAGTCATTAAAAGTCTCCCAACCAAAAAAAGCCCAGGACCAGATGGTTTCAGAGCAGAATTCTACCAGATCTTCAAAGAAGAGTTAATACCAATACTCTCTAAATTGTTCCACACAATAGAAACAGAAGGAACATTACCAAACTCCTTCTATGAGGCTACAATTACCCTGATTCCTAAACCAAACAAGGATACAACAAAGAAAGAGAACTACAGACTGATCTCCCTCATGAACATTGATGCAAAAATACTCAATAAAATACTGGCAAACAGACTCCAAGAACACATCAAAACAATTATCCACCATGATCAAGTAGGATTCATTCCAGGGATGCAAGGGTGGTTCAACATACGAAAGTCCGCCAATGTAATATAATACACCATATAAACAAACTCAAAGAAAAAAACCATATGATCATCTCACTGGATGCAGAAAAGGCATTTGACAAAATCCAACACCCCTTCATGATAAAGGTATTGGAGCGATCAGGAATACAGGGAACATACCTAAACATAATAAAGGCAATTTACAGCAAGCCATCAGCCAACATCAAATTAAATGGAGAGAAACTCAAAGCAATTCCACTAAAATCAGGAACGAGGCAAGGCTGTCCACTCTCCCCATACTTATTCAATATAGTACTTGAAGTTCTAGCCAGAGCAATAAGACAACATAAGGAGATTAAGGGGATACAAATTGGAAAGGAAGAAGTCAAGCTTTCCCTATTTGCAGATGACATGATAGTATACTTGAGCGACCCCAAAGATTCCACCAAGGAACTGATACAGCTTATAAACACCTTCAGCAACATAGCAGGATACAAGATCAACTCAAAAAAATCAGTAGCCCTCCTATATACAATGGACAAAGAAGCGGAGAAGGAAATCAGAGATACATCACCCTTTACTATAGCCACAAATGACATAAAATACCTTGGGGTAACACTAACCAAGCAAGTGAAGGACCTATATGACAAGAACTTTAAGTCCCTGAAAAAAGAAATTGAAGAAGATGTCAGAAAATGGAAAGATCTCCCATGCTCATGGATCGGCAGGACTAACATAGTAAAAATGGCAATCTTACCAAAAGCAATCTACAGATTCAATGCAATCCCCATCAAAATACCAACACAATTCTTCACAGACATGGAAAGAATAATACTCAACTTCATATGGAAAAACAAAAAACCCAGGATAGCCAAAGGAATCCTGTACAATAACACAACTTCTGGAGGCATCACGATCCCTGACTTCAAGCTCTACTATAGAGCTACAGTAATAAAAACAGCTTGGTACTGGCATAAAAACCGACATGTGGACCAATGGAATCGAATTGAAGACCCTGACATTAATCCGCACACCTATGAACATATAATTTTTGACAAAGAAGCCAAAAGTGCACAATGGAAAAAAGAAAGCATCTTCAACAAATGGTGCTGGCAAAACTGGATATCAACATGTAGAAGGCTGCAAATAGATCCATATCTATCACCGTGCACAAAACTTAAGTCCAAGTGGATCAAGGACCTCAACATAAATCCAGCTACTCTGAACCTGCTAGAAGAGAAAGTAGGAAGTAGTCTTGAACGCATTGGCATAGGAGACCACTTCCTAAATAGAACACCAGTAGCACAGACTCTGAGAGAAACAATCAATCAATGGGACCTCTTGAAACTGAGAAGCTTTTGTTGAGCAAAGGATATGGTCAACAAGGCAAAGCGACAGCCTACAGAATGGGAAAAGATCTTCACCAACCCCACATCTGACAGAGGACTGATATCCAGAATATATAAGGAATTCAAGAAATTAGACATCAAAATGCCCAACAGTCCAATTAAGAAATGGGCTATAGAACTAAACAGAGAATTCTCAACAGAGGAAACTCAAATGGCCGAAAGACATTTAAGGAATTGCTCAACATCCCTAATCATCAGGGAAATGCAAATCAAAACAACTCTGAGATACCACCTTACGCCTGTCAGAATGGCTAAGATCAAAAACACTGAAGACACCTTATGCTGGAGAGGATGTGGAGCTAGGGGAACTCTCCTCCACTGCTGGTGGGAATGCAAGCTTGTACAACCACTTTGGAAATCAATATGGCGCTTTCTTAGAAAATTGGGAATCAATCTCCCCCAAGATCCAGCTATACACCTCTTGCGCATATACCCAAGAAATGCTCAACCACACCATAAGAGCACTTGTTCAGCTATGTTCATATCAGCATTGTTTGTAATACCCAGAACATGGAAACAACCCAGATGCCCTTCAACTGAAGAATGGATAAACAAAATGTGGTACATATACACAATGGAATACTACTCAGCAGAGAAAAACAATGGCATCATGAGGTTTGCAGACAAATGGATGGATCAAGAAAAAATCATCCTGAGTGAGGTAACCCAGACTCAGAAAGACAAACATGGTATGTACTCACTCATAGCAGGATACTAGACATGAAACAAGGATGACTTGTCTGCTACTCACATCACCAGGGAGGCTACCTGGAAAACAGGACCCCAAGAAAGACACAGGGATCGCCCAATGACAGAGAAATGGAATGAGATCTACATGAACAGCCTGGACATGAGTGGGGGTAATGAAAGGCGAGGGTTGAGGGAAAGAGAGCTTGGGGGAGCGGGAGATCCCAGCTGGATCAACAACAGAGAGGGAGAACAAGGAATAGGAGACCATGGTAAATGAAGACCACATGAGAATAGGAAGAAGCAAAGTGCTAGAGAGGCCCACAGAAATCCACAAAGATACCCACACAACAGACTGCTGGCAATGGTCGAGAGACAGCCCAAACTGACCTACTCTGGTGATGGGATGGCCAAACACCCTAATTGTTGTGCTAGAAACCTCATCCAACTACTGAGGGATCTGGATGCAGAGATCCATGACTAGGCCCCGGGTGGATCTCTGGGAGTCCAATTAGCGAGAATGAGGAGGGTTTATATGAGCGAGAATTGTTGAGACCAAGGTTGGATAAAGCACAGGGACAAATAGTCAAATGAATGGAAACACATGAACTATGAACCAATGGCTGAGGGGTCCCCACTGGATCAGGCCCTCCGAACGGGTGAGACAGTTGATTGGCTTGATCTGTTTGGGAGGCATCCAGGCAGTGGGACCAGATCTTGTGCTCATTGCATGAGTTGGCTGTTTGAAACCTGGGGCCTATGCAGGATTGTTTGGCTCGGCCTGGGAGGAGGGGACTAGACCTACCTGGACTGAGTCTACCAGGTTGACCTCAGTCTGTGGGGAAGGCTTTGCCCTGGAGGAGATGGGAATGGGGGGGGGGTCGTTGAGGGGAAGGTGAGGGGGACGGGAGGGGGGAGAACAAGGGAATCCGTGGCTGACATGTAGAATGAATTGTATTGCAAAATAAATTTAAAAAAAAATGAGCATTAAAGTAAAATCATGTTTTAGAGAGTGTTTATTTCAGATATAGAAATATTCAAATGAATGACAGAAAATTTAATCTTTCTGGTATACTCTGATGGATTACTAGAAGCTTTCAAAAGTTTTGAGTTAAAATAAATAGAAGTATGGATCCTACCTCTTAAAAAATTAAAATTTTCAGTGTTAATATCCAGCCTTACAATATAGAAAAACATATAAATATATAACACCATGCTGGGGTCATTAGGGCCCTCAGGGTAGTTTTTTTCCTTGTGGTAGACTGTGTACAGAAGCTGAAGAGGTAAGACTGAATCAGAAAGAGTATGTAACTTCTGCATGTTTAGTTAGATGACTTCTAATTCCATCTGAGTGAATAAAGCCAATACTAGCCTTAAAAGTTGGCATTGCAAAGTAGGTATATTTATCAGTTAAAGTAGACTTGTTATAGTATAGTAACACATCACTCCAAAATCTCTTGTCCTACAGTGATTAATTTTATAACTTTTTTATGATATATGTTTGCTATGTGCCAAGAGAAGTATGCGCTAGTAGATTCACATTCAAGGCCACAGACTGGGGAGACCCCTACTATCTGTGCAGGAAGCAGAAGAAAAAAGAAATCTCTTACCCTCTGTGGGATAATCCCTTTGTACACTGTGAAGATTTGTTGCTGTGATTGGTTTAAAAAACAAGCTGACTGGCCAATAGATGAATAGAATAAGGTTAGTCAGGATAGCCAAACTGAGAATGATAGGAAGAAGGAGGGCAGAGTCAGAGAAGTCCCCAGCCAGCCACAGAGATAGCAGGAGATAAATGTGCCATGCTAATAATGGTACCACCATGTGGCAGAGCGTAAACATGGAATATGGGTTAATGTAAAATGTAGGAGCTAGTTATGGTAAGCCTGAGCTATTGGCCGAGCATTTATAATTTATATTAAGCCTCTGAGTGATTATTTTGAAGCAGGCAGTTGGAACTGGGAAACTCTGACTACACTTACTGAGTCTCCAACAGCAAATGTTCTTGCATGTAAGTGACTCTCCCAGAATCACTATCCAGATTCTTCATGTGATTTCATCCATGACAAAAATTTGGAGTAGTGAGAAAAATCCTTCTATGTGCCTGTAGGCAAAGATGAAACAGACACAGGGGAGCAGCAGAGAAATTCTTCAATATCATATAAAAACATCTCAACATAACTAATGAAGAATGACAATAATTCTGCCCCACTGGAAAAACTAGTATTGGTGATAATAAGTAATAAACGCCTCTCTTATCATTATCTTGTAGCTGGAGTTTTCTCAAGTCCCGCCCAGACCTGTGGTAGGGACAGATCTCTCCCATCTGTGGGTCCTGCAGTCACTTATAAAATAATCACTCAGGCTTATATTATTTACAAACTGTATGGTTTATGGCAGGCCTCTTGCTAGCTAGCTCTTATATCTTAAATTAACCCATTTATATTAAACTATGTTTTTCCACATGTTCTGAAGCTTTACCTAAGTCCCATTACATGTTGCTCCTCAGGTGGCTGGCTCATGCCTCTCCTGCCTCTGCCTTTCTTCTTCCTCTTTCTCCCTTGGATTTCATGCCTGGCTGTAACCTGACATATTAAGCCTCTGAGTGATTATTGTATAAGAGGCTGCGGGACCCGCAGGTGGGAGAGATCCGTTCCTACTGTGGAGCTGGGTGGGACCTGAGAAAACTCAGGCTACATTATCTGATCTCTGTAATAATTCTATTTGGTGTCAGTACAGATGATATATAAATTAGTGAACTAATTTACATTATTCATGCAGCCTGAGGTTCACAGACATTAGGAAACTTACCTTAACTTTAACTGTGGCCATAGCAAGCAGATACTGATCTCTTTTATGCAAATCAACTACTCCTTCCACATCAGTGTTTCTTCTCAAGATTTAGTGCTTATACAATTAAATTGAAGGTCTCTGTAGAAGCAAGATTCCAAAACAACACTTAGGATAATCCTGAAATTGTAGCAAGTTCCCTGGCAATGCTGGTGCTGTGGATCATACTTTCAGAAGCAAGACTGACATGAATCACATATGAGTTCTTGTAATTTCTCAGACACCAGTCTGTCACTTCGCCATATCTGGGGGTTCTTAAAGACTGAGCAAGGAGAATATGTCACATCACACAAGTGTTCATGAATTTTTAACTTTCCAAATGTATAAAGGATTAGAAGACAAAAACGCTGTTGTTTGAGACTGTTATTTGATTTGTCCTTGAGTTTCAGTAACAGCCAGCTGATGTGCACATGGGTGATGTGCACTCTCCTTCCTCAGTGCTGAGCTTGTGAGGAGAGAGGCTGAGGAGAGAAGGTGACAGAGTGCTGACTCAGAGCCAGTTGTAAATTTCACTGTGTTTATAACACACTGATAGCTATTAAAACTGGTGTTTTGTGAAAATTACATTTATTACTTTCTAACTTAAGTCTCCGCAGAGAAATCACTTTTTGCCACTTGACTACACATTTGACATTTTGAAAGGTAAGTGAGCTCTCTATCATAAATAGTATCTTGAGGTCACTGTGTACTATTCAGTTCAAAGCAGAGGACCGAACAAAGAAAAAGCCATTTTGTTTCAAGGACAAAATAGAAGACAATTGACTGAAAGAACACCTCATGGTACCATTACTTATGGTATCTTTTGGGGAAAATTCTTCCGGGATTTTGGCGATCAAGTCACCTGCTATAGTCTGAGGGACATATCAATCAGATCTGACACACTGCTGATGGCCTCATTAAATCAACATCATGAGCTTGACTTGTCTCATCAGGTCAAGGGAAAAGAAATTTGATGGTAAGCCCTTTTTCAAATTTTCCTATTGAAGCTTCTCCAAATAAATCTATATTTTACGTTGAGCTGAGCTAATCGACCATGAAGCCCAATCCTTAATAGAAAGGTATTTAGAGTAGGCGCCATGCTTCCTTAAGCAGGGTCAAATAACTATTTTTTGGCAAGCTGAGGTATATCTATAATTCTGACTTTCCAGAGAGCCATCATGGACTGCAGACCATTTTAACCAACTATGTAGCAAAAAAGAAACATTGAGGTTGCCATATCCTATCAGATAAATGAGTAATTGTTCATAAAATCCTCACTAGAGTTGATGTGGTAACTTTACATTCTTGAAGAGGTTATAAATTAGTTAGAATTATCTTATATTCCAAATGAAACAATCTAAGACACTGAAATATATTATGTAACTGAAGAAAAAGGTATATGAATCTAATTTTTAATATTGCCAGATTCTAGAATATTTTGTGAATTAAAATAATTATTAGTGAATACAAAAACCTAATCTTGAAAACATTTGTATAAAGATAATGTACAAATGTGTTGGTGCTACTATACCATCTTTACTATAATGAGTAACATTTCTCTGTGGTCTTGGCTTTATTAAAAATTATTAGTAACTACAATGTGTTGAATGAAATCAGTTTATATGAGCAGCAGCTACAGAATATGAAAGTGTCACTTAGCCACAAATAATCACCACAAGTAGTCAGCACTAGCATCATTAACCATTTTAGGTTGTTTCTGGGCGGGGAGAACTCATTTTGAGAGGATTGTCTTCTGGCCCGTGAGTCCCAAGGTACTGGCTGCCTCTGATTCCCCAGTGTGAGAACGGCATGTGTGCAACACTACATTTCTTTTTTATTGCATGGGTTCTGGAAATCAAACTCAGGTCGTAATGTTTGCCAAGCAAATCCTTCAGTAAATGAGCAATTGCCCCAGCCCATATATCTTGTTAAATTTCTATTTCTTTTCCAAGTTTCTTGTTCAATAGCAATTTTTATTTTTGTTATTTACAATAGGGAAAGCTTGCTAAGTATTTATAAAAATTAAAATGTAATAACTTTACTCCTTATCATTTATAATTTTATTATCCAAGACCTGCTATTTTTTATTTGTATACTGTAAGTATCTAGTTACTTTGAAAGACAGATTACATTAAAATTAGTAAGGCAATGTCTAAGTCTGTGCTACATTTATCTTGGTTGTATAGGTATAATTTGTAAAAATAATAGCAGGTTTTATAGCCAAAACAGTACAGGTTACATAAATACCTTACAGAAATACTAGATACTAATGAGGCCAGCTTTTAAAGGGAGTGCTCTCTAAATATAGAACAAATGTTTCCACTCTTGTAAAAACTATTTTAACAAATAAGATGAGAAAGAAAATTCCCTGGCTATTGCAGGTTGCCAGCCTAGCCATGGAACATAAATCAAATGAGGGTAGGCAAACAACCAGCGCAACACAATCAGCAGCCCAGCTCACTTAAATAAATATGAATTCAAAAGCTCAAATGCAGATTACAAGCAACAGTTACGAAATGACAGAATTAAAGAATAAAAATTTAAAGTTTTTCAGATATAATCAGTGTCTAAAATGACACTTGAGAAAATCGATACATATTCATCAGTGATAACTTCAGCAAATGAGGAAACATTTGAAGATGTAGGCATAGGCAAGGGCTTTAGCAGCTCAGGAAATAGTACCAGGAACTGACAAATGGCAATGCACAGAATTAAAAAGCTCTGGACAGCAAAAGGAACAATTATTGGAGTGAAGATACAGCCTTTGCTAGCTACACATCCGACAGGACTTGTATCTAAACTATATAAAGACTTTAAACAATTAAATGGCAGAAAATCAAATAACCCAATGCATAAATAGGTTAACAAAATTAACATTCTCAAAAATAAGAAGGTCCAATGGCCAATAAGCGCATGAAAAAATGTTCAACATCCTTAGCAATCAGGAAAATGCCAATTGTAGTTGAGATTCCATCTCACTGAGTCAAATTGATTACCATTATGAAAAGGAATGTCAAACACTGGTGAGGATGTCAGGGAAGGGAACATTTATGCATTGCTGATGGGAATGTAACCTGGTCAAGTCACTGCATTTAAGTCTGGATATTCTCCCCAAATCTAACAATATATCAATCACATGACCCAGCTCTACCAAAGGATTCTGTAATCCCCGATTGAAGGACCACCCACATTAGTCAAGTTACAGAATCAGCCTAGCGCCCATCACCAGATGAATGGGTAAAGAATATATATGCCATATTGAAAACACTAACAAACAGATGGGAGACTGGAGAAAGGAAGGTAAACAGTAGAAGGGAGATCAGAGGAGAGCAAGTGAACTAAAGAAAGGAGACAGGAGGATGGTGAATATTGTTGACATACATGCTATTTTTGAAAGATACTATCTTCCTCAAATGCTACGTACAATGAATAAACCCCAGTGAAAAGACTTTTATGCTAATACTCTATTTTGTGATAAAACTACATTTAGAAAAACAAGTTGCTTGATTGATCTATCTGATAACTTTTGGGATGTGGTGATATTGTGTTCCCCAAAATATTGTGCACCCTAATAAACTTATCTGGAGTCAGAGAACAGAACAGTCACTAGATATAGAGGCCAGAAAATGGTGGCACACACGCCTTTAATCCTATCACTTGGGAGGCAGAGATCCATCCGGATCTCTGTGAGTTTAAAGCCATATTGGAAGCAGCCTGGCGTGGTGACTCATGCCTTTAATCCCAGGAAGTGAGCCTTTAATCCGAGGAAGTGATGGCAGGGAGCAAAAAGGTATATAAGGCGTGAGGACTAGGAACTAGCCTGGATAAGCCTGGTTAAGCTTTTAGGCTTTTGAGCAGCAGTTCAGCTGAGACTTATTTGGATGAGGACACAGAGGCTTCCAGTCTGAGGAAACAGGATCAGCTGAGGAACTGGGAAGGTGAAGTAGCTGTGGCTTTTTCTGCTTCTCTGATCTTCCAGCATTCATCCCAATACCTGGCTCCAGGTTTGTTTTATTAATAAGACCTTCTAACAATTTGTGCTACATCTGGGTACTGGAAAGGGCTGCATATAGGCTGTAGAGACCTCTGATACCAGTATAGTGGAGCATGATGCCAGATGGTAGTTTTCTGAATAAAATCATAGTCTATATGTGTTACCAAACATTGTACCCTGACTCATAAGAAGTTGTTTTTTTTATGGATCTAAGTTTTTGGTGATCACATTTCATTTTTTTGTGATAAACACTAATATTCATAGAAGCATATGACCAAATATATTTCTAGCATAAAATTAAAATCCAGTTTCTCAAGTGGATGGATGAACAGACAGTTATATGAAGAAAGTTAATATTTTTATTGACCCAAATGCTGAAATAAAAGAAATAAAAATGTTCTTTCCACTTACTAATCAGTTTCAAAGCATGAAAATTATTACCCCCTGGTCCAGATTAGAAGATTATAATATAACATTTGATGACTACAGTTTTATTTATTTTCTTTGAGTTACAATTAACAAGAACATTTCAGGGACTGGTGATTTTTTACTAAGGGCTTTCCTTTTCATGATCTCCTTACTTAGTTAGCTTGTGAAAGTGAGTATTTAGAGTTCCCAAGGCTAGGATCTTGTAGTGGAAAATTGAGTTTTGCTAGGGTCTCATCCATTTCAGTAGGGTTTTTCTCATTAATAAATCATCATTTTTTCAGATCTCTTGAAAAGTAGATTTCCTCTCTGTCTGTCTCTCTGTCTCTGTTTGTCTTTATCTCTCTGTCTCTGTTGTCTCTGTCTCTGTGTCTCTCTCTGTGTCTCTCTCTGTCTCTCTGTCTCTGTCTCTGTCTCTCTCTGTCTCTGTCTCTGTCTCTCTCTGTCTCTGTCTCTGTCTCTCCTTCTAACAAAGGATCCTATGTTACAGCCCAATAGGCCTAAAACTCACTGTATAGATTTGACTGGCCTGGAACCTGTGACGATGTTTCTAAATCAGCTTCCCAAGTGCACTGAGTACAGATGTGAGCCTTCCTGCCCATTTTCTATAATAATATTTCATACGGACTGTTGCTCACAAAGCCACAGCTGTGCAGCGCTGTCAAGTCTGCCTACTTTCTTGAGTCTTAGCTCAGGAAAGCACAGCTTTTCCTTTCTCTTCTATCTTTTCCTTCAGAAATGGGCCAAAGCCAAAGCCTGTTTTCTCTGAGACCTTAGGCGTTCTCATTCCTTTGACGCTACATTTCCTTTGCCAAGTAGCTGCTGGCTGCCACTTGACTGCTTGTGACGCCATTGCTGAAAAAGCCAGCCTAACATAAATGTTATGGCTTTCTCTCTTCCTTGTCTCCACAACCCTTCTCCTAGCCACTGATATTTATAGCCTGCTTATCCTCTCAAACACTGATAAGATTTTTGTTGAGCTTCTGATGGAATGTGGTTTTAGATTCTTTTATTAATGAGACTTAGAATGCAAGTGATGTATTCTAGATTTCCTTGGTGATATAGGGTATCCAACATCAGGCTCCCTAAAGCTTCAGGGAGCTGTAACCATAAGGAGACCCAAAAGAAGCTCTTCTGAGGAGAAACCAGGTGTGCATATTGCAGAATATCTAGGTAAGCTCATTCAGGTGCTCAAGTCTTCATTAGCCCCCATTTTGCTTTTGTTTAAGGTTTCTCTGAGGGAGATTAAATCTCCAGGCTTTATCTCTGTTTTGCCCAATTCTAAATGTTCTTTCTTTGTTTGGCATTCTACCACTATGGGAAGAAGGAAAGGGGTATCTATTTCTTCCCTCTCACAGACTTCCTTCCTGTGGATAAATAGTGATGCATGGAGCACATGTAATGCATTTCCTTTTCCATACACTCATGGTCAGCTGATAGTTACAGAGTGGGTTATAAATATTGGCCCTCAACTGACCTTAACAGGAATGTGTCTCTACACTCAATAGAAAAAAAGAAGCAAGATTAAAATAATTGTTTTTTAAAAAATAACTTCTTTGATGGTCCAAAGAGTCACACATTACATTTACTAAGCTTAAATCTATGAGATGTTATTAAGACAATCATTTCTTATTAATAATTTTCTTCTTGATAAAGAAAATGCTGCCCAAACATAGAACACTGATACCTTGGCCAGTTTCAAACCACAGTACCTATATGGGACTTGCAACCTACAGAGACTGACTCACTGTTATTCTAACCTAAAAATCACATAATGTTTAAATCTTTCATTTTTTTTTTTCTGCTGCAACTGGTTTAGGAGGGACCTCACACTCTGATTCTAGCCCCTCTAGTAGTGATCAAAGTACTTAAAAGCAGACACACTCTCCACCACTCTTGAGCCAATCCTAGAATTCCAAAGAAGGAAATACCCAATGTGGAGTCCAATAGGTCAGACGTAGACAGGTGCCCTTGGGAGCTGGTTGAGGGACTCTAATGGACTTTGATTCAGACGTCTTAAAACATCTTTCATTCTGCTTTTCCTGGCTCTCTGACTGGGGCTTTTGATGTGAAGCTGTTATATTACTGAATGCCTGCTCCTGGTGAAATGAAATCATTTCCTCTGCTCAAAAGGCTTAAATTTTACTTTTCTCTGATTCCTCTCTTGCCTTACATCTCCCTCACACCTCTATGTAGGCCCTTACCACTATACTTCCTTACTACACCTGCCTATTGTACAAATAGAACCACTGATACATTTTTGAGTTTCCTTTAGATAGGCTCACAGGATAGCCTACCTGCCATATCTTGTGACCCCATTAGTAGGAATAAATAAGACTCAATCATCACCTAAATTTCTTAATGGGAGTTAGAGTTGACTTTTCAGAGTGAAGAAATAGAAATTGGTTGTTCAGTGAGTTTAGGAGCATTGAGTAGTTCCATGTTTATCCTTGGCAAGAAGCAGGAAATTATCCCGGATATTCAGTCAGGCACATCAGAAAGAGCTCTGGTTTCTAGCTCCCCATAAATGTGTGCTCCTACAGAAGCCAGCCCATTTTCTCGAATCCACACATCCTTTATTAACCCTTTCAGATACTGGCCAAAGCAGTATCATCTCTCTTATTTTTTGAACACAGTATGTTTTTGATTAATGTGTGATTTCAGTTCTTTTACCCAGTGGTTTACATTTCTCTATATATGTGCATTCCACTTCCTTAGTCAAATTTATTCTTAAATATTTTATGACAATTATAAGATAATTCTCTTAATTTCCCTCTTAGGCCACTTACTATATAGGATTGCTACTAAATTTTATGTTGATTTTGATCTTACATCTTAGCTTAGTTTAATTGTTTTCATATTTTGTTATGTGTTCAGAGTTTTCTATTTAAGTTCTCCCTTCTTAATTTGGATTTCTGTCATTTCTTTTGCCTCACTATTCTGTAACAAGCCAAAACAAAGTGACAAGAAGCACCCTTCCTTCTGTCAGCCAGGTCTCAGAGGAAAAGCTTCCAAGCCTTAGTACATGTACATGGATTACTCATGAATTGGTTATATGTGCTTATTTTGTTGTGTTTTTATCATAGAAAAGTGCTAAATTTCATCAAATAATGTTTCTATGTTTCTTTTGATGATTATACGGTCCTTGGCATCAACTCCTTTAATGCCGTTTATCACTTGATTGATTTGTGTATGGTTAGCTGTTTGTGAACCCTGGAACTCAATCTGACTTGACTGTGATGAAGAAGGACCTTATTAATGTACTGTAATATTCAATTTCTATTATATTGTTGAGGAGATATGCATTTATTTTATGCCTCAAATAAAATCTAAATGTAGTTGGTTAACCTTCAAACAGTCATTCTACTGTTGCAGCAGTTGGGACGCCTTGCCAGCCAGGCTACTATTGTAACATGCAGGGTCTGTTGCTGGGTAAGACCATTGATGACTTTCTCCCAAGAAACCTGTCTTGTACTTTTTGACCGTGTGGAATCTCGTAAACAGGGGAGAAGTATCCATGTTATTAACCAAGGTCTCCAGTGGATTCAGCAACAGGGTCATGATATCTAGTTCTGTCGGGCCACCAAGTGTAGTGGTAATAACCTACATTCTTTTAGGCAACAGAGGAATCTTTGACCAATAACTCACAGGGAGGTATCCCACACTTGACACTGGGGATCTTGTTTAATAACCCATGGCTTCTGGGAAGAGCATTATGTACCCATGCAGATGATTACTTCTGTTCTTTTGAAAAACAGTTTATTTTTCACATTTCAATAGTGTATCTTTCTCTCCCTCTCTCCCTCTCTCTCTTTTTATGTATGTGCCTGCTCATGTGTGTGCATCAGTGTGTGTGTATGTGTGTGTGTGTGTGTGTGTGTGTGTGTGTGTGTGTGTGTGTGTGTGTATGTGAGTGCATAGGTATACTGAAAGGCCGGACTCGTGTGTCAGATCATCTGAAGTTGAAACTTAGAGGTACCTTATAAAGGTGCTGGGAACCAACCTTCAGTTCTCTTGAAGAGAAAATATCACTTTTTACTAGCTCAAAACTACTTATTTTAAAATAATATTTTAATTAGTATGCAATGTAGTAATATTTCATATGGCTCTTGTAATTTCTTACTTTTGACTATTTAACCCCTACAAACATTCCAAATTTAACCCACAAACATGAAAATTCAGATCTAGGATCCATAAAAGAGAGACAGAGCATATAATGCCTTTCTTTCTGTGTCTGAGTTATCCACTTATTATAATATTTTTCCAATTCCATCCATTTTCCTGTGAATTTCATTTCATTTTTCCTTACACCCGAGTAAAATTCCTTTGTGTATATGTATCACATTTTAATTATCTATTCACCAAATGATATATACCCAGACTGCTTTTTTTTCTAAAAATTGTGAATGGAGCAGCAATAAACATGGATGTGGAAGTATTTCTGTAGTAATATATAAAGCTCTCTAGGTATATACCCAGGAATGGTATGGCTAGGCCATATGGTAGACTACTTTTAGCTATTTTGGAAACCTCTACATTGATTTCCACAATGAAAGTGCCATTTACACTTTTGCCAACACTAGATAAGGGTTCTTCTTTTCTTTCATCCTCACCAGCATTTGTTTTCATTTGTTTTCTTGATAATAGATATTTTGACAGGGGTGAGACAGATTCTCAAAGTAAATTTAATTTGCATTACACTGATGGTTAATGATGTTGAACACTTTTAAAAATGTTAATTAGCCATTTGTATATCTTCTCTTGAGAACTCTCTGATCAGTTTATTGACACGTTTTTATTGGGTTGTTTGTTTTCTTGATGTTGATTTTAATGAGTTCTATTCTATTTCTTCTAGATGCTAATCCTGTCAGATGTACAGCTGGTAAATATTTTCTTCCATTCTTTGCCTGCTTCCTCACTCAAAACAGTTTCTTTTGTTATACAGAACTTTCAAATTTCAGGAGGTCCCGTTTGTCCACTATTGTTTTTATTACCTGAGGAAGCAGAGAGAGTCTTATTTAGAAAGTCCTTGTGTTGCTGTATTGGGATTTATGGTCCAGTGTTGTTTCAATACTCTGGGTTTGTTCTTTTTATCAGATGTATACATTCAGTCAAAGTATTTGCAATGTCCAAGTGATATGTGGACGTTATGATGTTGAGCTGAGTAGCTCAGAAACACGTTCCTTAGTCCAGGAGCTCAGGGTGCCTGGTGAGTATTATTTTTTGAGTAGAATATTGACTTCAAGGATAAGCACAGACCGGGCGATGGTGGCACATGCCTTTAATCCCAGCACACAGGAGGCAGAGGCAGGTGGATCTCTGTGAGTTCGAGGCCAGCCTGGTCTAAAAGTGAGTTCCGGGATAGTCAGGGCTACACAGAGAAACCCTGTCTTGAAAAAACACACAAACAAACAAAAATGTAAAAAAAAAAACCCAAAACAAAACAAAACCAAAAAAACTAGAGTAAGTACATCTACTGGGAAATCCCACTATGCAAATGTGGTACTAGCCAATTGACATTTAGTCAATAAGATTAGGATGGATGAAAAGTAGTATGCAAGAAGATCTGGTGTAAGGGCCAGCCCTGTCCTGCAGTTTCTACTGTCCCTCTCTGAACAATTTGACTTGGCTGGCCCGCACAGCACCTATACAAGTGAATGAGCTGTGTTTCAGCTCTCCCGTCTGATTTCCTCAGAGATCTCCCTTGGTTTAATAAGTTTTTTACATTCCTTGTCCTTTGCATGGTAAGAAATTGCCATCTTGAATTTTTCTTTGGTGGGAGTTATTACCAATTTAATATCATCAAATTGATCTCTGCTGCATGCATCTTGAAATTTGTTTCTTCTCTATTATTTCGAAGATAGTATGTCCTGTGCCTTTTCTCTGGTGATGTCCCATTTATATGTTATGGAGAAGGTATTCCTAAATTGGGAAATTTACTCTCAAGTTTACATAAGGATTTGAGAGTACTTGAAGATGTCTAGTTTTCGTATCGATATTTTTTTATGCCTCTTGAGTTTCTCCAGTGAATTTAGTCTTTATACAAGTATGTTATTTTAAGTTGTTTAAACAGAATATGACATAAACTTGAAAATAGAGTAGCTGATGTTATCATTGACTTTCAAATGGATATAAGCATAATCAGAAGACTAGAATAAAGGTGTTAACTTCACACTGTATAAACATTTTCTGATCCATGCATATTCAAATGTTTGCTTATGAAGAAGTAAAAAATGAACTTGTTAAATGCTTCCTTCCTGAGGAAGATCTGTGATGGTATCTTCACATAGCCATCCCTCATGGCAGAGACGTTCCACTGAAGATGTGTTTCTATATTAAATGCTTTAAAACACAAGATGTGGAAGAATTCAACCTACATGTGTGAAAAGTTTTAAGACAGGTAATCCTGAAAAAAATTAAACTTTTGATTTGAATATATTGTAAGGGGCAGAATGGAATATAATAAGAATGATTTTAATATTCCACAGCAGTAATTTTTCTGCAGGTGTAAAGATAGATACAAAATTACTATTCTGGAAGATATTCAGTGATTTGTAATGTAAAAGCAAAAAGATTTATAATTTAGTGATAACAAACATGAATTTCTATTCTTTTGTTCATTGACATAACATTTCAAATTTCAATAAAATTTAAAATTTCTAGCATTTAGACCTATAGTTATTGAGAAGCATAATAAATCTTAGAAGTAATGAAAATATTGTAAAGGTCTATCTTAATGATAGAACTTCTGGATAACTCAGTTACTTTGAGCCAGATGTCCAAATATTTTATTGTTATTCCTTTAAACTGTATTTTATTCCCTTATGACAAGCTCCTTATAGTTAAAGCTTCCATATACTTCATGTACATTTTGAATATTACTTCTGGCTACAGAATTTTTATGTTCAATAGGACTTAATAACAAATATCTTAATATCTGTGATAATGAATCTCCAGAAATTTTCATGTAATTGCTAATATATGGATACCATTTTTGAAGCAGAATATGTGAGGAAAATTTTAATGTCTTCATTTTTAAGGCTTTAACTGAAGTCAGTGAAATGAACAAATTTACCCAATCAAATATTT
The DNA here is from genome assembly GCF_007827085.1 of Peromyscus californicus insignis. Classification (NCBI taxonomy): domain Eukaryota; kingdom Metazoa; phylum Chordata; class Mammalia; order Rodentia; family Cricetidae; genus Peromyscus; species Peromyscus californicus. The sequence continues at coordinate 43,018,941 of NW_026294491.1, read as the reverse complement.
TGCTGGACATTGAATATAACATTCAAAATTCATGTTTTTGCAATAGAGAAAAGTATACCAAAATAAATTCAAATAGTTGAAATACAATCAAATGATAGTTAAAAAAAACTGAATGAATACCTTAGTAGTTGAATACTAAAGTGTAAAAAAATGTAAATGAATTCAAACTAGTGTGTGGTTGCTATTGCTCAAACATTTGAAGAAATTTTACACAACCCTACATAAAATGCTAATTAATTTGACTGATAGAAACATTGCTAGTTTCACAGTGCTAGCTCAAACCTTTGTTTCTGTGATTTTTTTTCTATATTGGAGGTAGAGAGTAAGATTATTTCATGGAAGTCTACAGGTTCTCCACGAAAGTTTTTATTCTGATGTATTTCCACCAGGGGCACTTTCCTCATTTAGTGTAAAAGTTAAAATCCTTTCTGTGTTATATATGTTTGTGATAGAATTTGTCTGCAAATAATCCACTTGTAAGTTTGAAGGTCAAGCCTCTGTAAAAAGACATTGTTACATTTCCACCATGTTTACTGTAATAACATTGTTACATTTCCACAGTATTTACTATAATGGCATTGTTACATTTCCACCTTATTTACTGTAATGACTAATGGCAAACTTAAAACACTCCATTTTATTCAAACCACCAATAAAATCCATTTAGTCTCAGTAGCAATTCATTATCTACTGAATATTATAATTTTAACTCTTTGAATTGTACTTTGTGAATTAGGTTTAAATGTTTGTCAGAGCAAAATCATGGCTGCTAGTTAAACTGATAATAATTTAGGAATTTTTATTGAGACAGAAAACATGAAAGTAAATTATATTCTATCTGTAGTTTATTTTTCAGAACCCTCCTTCTTTGGGTGCTATTAACATAGTAACAAAATACTGATTTTTTATCATAACTTACTTCATAGTTATAAGAAATAACTGCTTGTTTACCATATAGACATATTTAAATGTTTGTATATGTAACTTAAATAAAAAATTCCTAGTTGTAGGTTGATTCCCAATTTTCTGAGAAACCACCATACTGATTTCCAAAGTGTCTGGACAAATTTGCACTCCCACCAGCAGTGGAGGAGTGTTCTCCTTACTCCAAATCCTTTCCAACATAGGCTGTCATTTGTGGTTTTGATCGTAGCCATTCTGACAGGTGTAAGATGGTATCTCAGAGTCATTTTGACTTACATTTCCCTGATCGCTAAGGATGTTGAACAATTCATTAAGTGTATCTTGGCCATTTGAGATTCTGCTTTGAGAATTCTCTGCTTACATCTGTACCCTGGGAAGAAGAAATAGATCAGATCTCCTGGATAAACTAGAGATGAGGGGGTAGAGGGGAGGAGTTGGGAGATGGAAACATGAGGGATTAGGATGGTGGAGTTGGGGGGAGGGATAGAGAGGGAGAGCAATGAAAGAGCTATCTTGATAGAGGGGACCATTATGAGGAATCCACAAGGATGATCCCAGCTAAGACCCTGAGCAATAGTGAAGAGGGTGCCTGAACTGATCTTCTCCTGTAATCAGATTGGTGACTACCCTAATTGTCATCATAAAACCTTCATCCAGTAACTGATGAGAGCAGATGCAGAGATCCACAGCTAAGCACTGGACTGAGTTCTGGGAGTTGAGCTGAAGAGAGGGAGGAGGGATTATATGAGCAAGGGGATTCAATATCATGATAGGAAAACCTACAGAGACAGCTGACCTGAGCTTGTGGAAGTTCAAGGACTCTAGACAGACAGCTAGAGAGCCTATATGGGACTGACCTAGGCCCTTTGTGTGTGGACGATTGTTATGTAGCTTGGTCTGTTTATGGGGCCCCTAGCAGTGGGACAAGGATCTGTGTATCTCTGGTACATGAGCTGACGTTTTAGAGCCTGTTCCCTATGGTGGGATGCCTCCCTCAACCTTGATGCAGGGTGGAGGAGCTTAATCATGCCTCAACTTGATATACCATGCTTTGTTGACTCCCATGGGAGGCCTTACCTTTCTGAGGAGTGGATAGGGTGGGTAGGAAGGAGGTGAGGGGAGGGAACAAGAGGAGAGGAAGGAGGGAAAACTGTGATTGAAATGTAAAATAAATTAAAAATATTTAATAAAAAAGAAAAAAATCCTAGTTGGGTTTTTTAATTTCTTGATTTATACTTGGTTTTATATTTTATAATTACAAGAAAAATACCTGCTTTAATGAATTAAGCAGAGCATTTTATATTAAGATTATTTCTATAGCTCTGCCTGTACTTTTAAAGAAGATTATTATGTGTAGTGGGTAGCCATTCCAGCTTTGATCTGGAAGTTCCAACCCCCATTGAGGCTTCGGCAACTGTCATGCCTACAAGGTGGGGCCAAGGGAGGCGCCAAGAGACCCGAGATCTGGACGGGCCAGTGCGCTATCTGTTCTTGGACCCTAGATGATGGAGGTTGACTGAGCAGAGCTCCAGAGAACACCTCTGGACTGTGATACACCTTCTCCAGTCCCCGCGACCTACCTATCCCTTCATTTGTAAGTTACCCACTAAATAAATCTTCCTTGTAACTATGTGGAGTGACCTTAATAATTTTACCAATAATTATGTTGTTACAGTATGAAAGTACATAAATGGAGCATCTGGTATTCACAGTCCAAATCACAAGTAATTGCTCTCCATGAAAATATTTTCCAAGATAAATAGCAACACAAGTGTCTCTGGCAATGGTTCTCAACCTTCCTAATGCTGTGGCCCTTTAACATGGTTCTTTTGCAAAATTGTCTTATTTTATGAGGATTGAGAGCTACACTTACCTGTGAATATAAGGATTAGTATTTAAATAATAATTAGAGATTACATTAGTTTGGGAAAACAGCAATAGAAGATTCTTCTTAAGGACTGTGACCATTCAGTCATGGGTAGTGGGCTAAGTTTACAATAATGGGAATGAACTTTTTCCTTTTAGCCAGTCCTAAGTACAATTAGACAGCTGTTGGTTATCCCTAAGATAAAAGTACTACTGTTGCACCATTCAGAATATCTTTCTGGACCAGCAATTGCTGCTCATAGGCTTTATAGCTGGGTATAACAACTGATTAATTCTCTCCATTTGCAGTACAAAACTTTCAGATGTTATGAGAGTCAGTTCTTAGAGGAGATGCTTATAGGTCAGATCTAATTTTATTCTTTCAAGACCTGCACCTAAATCATGTGCTGTCTTCAGCAATGATGTCTTACCTTGAAGTTCTGGAAGGTAACCAATGTTTCTCAAACATCATGATGTTTTTTGTAAGTATAACTTTCAATTCAAAATTTAATTAGTTAAAGAAGAAAGAAGAAAGGAAGTCACAAGAAAATATTGTCTAGCTGATGTCAGTAATCTCACTACAATAGAATTTGAACTTTAATATCTTACTGATCAAGCTTTACTATATACTGAAATTTACAATATTAGTGTTCCTTTTTGTAAGTTTTATAAAATTTAATTATTAATATATGTAAATTCATCTTCATTAAACTAATTTTATTTGTCATGAACAGGCATAGAAAAGGAAGCCAGAATAATAATATACATTGAGTATAACAGTGGTTTCAAAATATACTTTTTGTTGCCTGACTGCTCCATATTTTTTGAAGTTGCTCTGTGCTACAAGTACTCATAATGGGAAACCATATTTCTACTATTTACTCCTGTCTTGAAGGGAAGTATTAGCAGAATATTCAGGGGTAGGAATACTCAGCAGTATTGATTGCATTGACAACATGGAACACAACCTTCAGGCTATAATTCTCATCTTCTACTACTCGAAACTGTAAATCCTAAACAGCTGACTCACAGACAAATTCTCTATGGTAAAAATTTAGCTGCCTTCTAACCATCATCCTTCCCATATCCATGGAAAAACAGCTTTGTCTCTATTTGTGTGTTTAGTTCAGTGAATCTTTATAGTGTGAAAATGTGATTACTAGTATAATATTTGAATACACACAAACAAACACATAAATTTGCTTTACCTTCATAGAAAAGGAATATATTAAATGGAGAAAATTTTTACTTAGGCTTACACTAAGGCTCCAAAGAAACTGAAATATATTAAAGTAGACCAACTTGTTTTGCAAGATAATCTATGAGACTTCATTAAAACACTGATAAAAATGTATCCAAATTAATAGTCTCGTGAACTCAGTATTGATTGTGCTTCATGGTATGAAAATAACTTGAACCTCTTCATTGGATGTATTCCTTGTCTTGGAATTTTAAATGAGCCTCAGACTCTAACTCTGGTAGTGATGAATCTAGCCCTGTCAGTGTTCAGTTTTTCTGTTGTGAAGACAGGGACATTTTCACACAACAAGAGTCTCACACAGATGCTTATAACCAGTTTGAAACACTATGTAAAAATGATTTACTGGAGACCATAATTATAAAAGAGAAAGGTCAGGAGGCCACTGAGCTTGTGCTTAACCATTCTCCTTAACAGAGACATAATGCTGAGATGCTGTTTATCTTCTAGAGATCCACACTGGCTATTTTGTTCGGGGAAGACCCATAACCTGGCGACAACGAAGATGACAGAGATTCTAAACAAAGTTCACCTCATGTTTAACAGGTGCCTGAGAGAGCTTGACCACACCACACTGTGATGGGGTTGCAGGCTGTCTCTGATATTAGTACAAAACTTATAGGCACAGCAATCAAATTCTAATCTCTGGCCCATTGTTTCCCTCTTCACATATGAGAAAGGCCTACATGTTTTCAAAGTCTCTTCACTCATAGCTACTCAAAACCTGCCCACTGTCTATGGACCTCTTTCAGAAATCAGCACAAGCTGCATATTCCTTATACAGAAAACTTATTTTCTCTGTGACCAGTTATTATCAGTCCATTAAGCTACTGATTTGTTAAAAATAAAATAATTCAAATTATTTTTCTTTAAAATGTATTTCCCAATTTGTGTTTTTCAGAAAATATTTTGGAGACTTTCCTTTCTAATTTTTTCTATGTAATTAAACTTCTTTAAATTGTTATTCTTTTATATTTCACTATTCTCTCTCCTTTAATTGACTATTATGGTTATTACACTTTTTTGTAGAATCAAGGTTTATAGTTAAATACTTTTACTTTTTGAACCATTTTAATTTGAGAATGTGATAAACAGGATTTATTCTTACTTTGACTCACATATTTATCTCAGTATTTTATAATAATTTCATTTATTATGTCAAGAAGACAAATAAACCCATTATATTTTAAAAAAGCTTTCTCCCATTGAATGAAGAACATGTCCAATACAAACATTTTTATTTATTTCTGGAGTAAAAACACAGATTGGCTGAATTCTATGCTGAAAAGACTCATTTATAATTATTTTATACTTGTAATTGCTTAATTACTTAAACTATTTTAATGCTAAACTGACACAATCATTAATTACTAGACATAAGATATGTAGTAAAATGTAATCAACATAAATACTTATAAATTAGAGGATGAATAATTTTTTTGACATCTCTCTTCTCTATCTTCCTCCCTTCCCCCAGTCATTCTTTCCCTTACTTCCTCCATCACACCCACCTTCCCTCTCTGCCTGCTTTGCTGTTACAACTTTTATATCTTTGATTTTATTTAGAGCATCTTTTCAAAAAGAATGTGGCTAAATTGAAAGCAAATTTTCTTTTATAGTAACATATTCATCAATAAAAAAATGAAAAAGCCACATTCATATTACAAGTAACCCCACTAATAACTGTAGTTAATATATGCTGATAAAAATATAAAAATAGTTAACTGATATGTAAAATTAAGTTAATTATAAAATAAAAATACTATAAAAAAATCTTCCACAAGTTTTAGAATTTTACTTTACTCTCCCAAAATCTTAAATTGGGATACATGGATGAGACTGTAGATCAGAAATCACATCCGAATGAGTGGGTGATTTGATTTAGGCAAGCAGAGGGACCAGTGCTGATGTATTACTTAGTCAACCTGCTCCCATCACCACTCAGGGACAGCGTTTGCTCTACACACTAGCCAACTTCCTCCACAATTTAACCTGACATTCTGCCCTGCAGCTACTGCAGCTGCCAACACGACTAGACAAGAACTTCATGAGACATAATCAAGTTATAAAAGTATAAATATAAATCTGTAGGGAGACACGTCAACTAACAAACAGAGGAAGAAGCATGACAGAGACAGCATGGATTGACATATTTCCAGTTCTGAAAAGTAAATAATCATCAATCCAAGATTCTTGTGCTCAGCAATGATAAATGAAGTATTCTCAATTAGAAGAAACAGAGAAAAAAATTTCCAAGAAAAAGTTATGTAGTACATAACCACTAAGTTACCCCTATATAAAATACTTAAAGGAATAATGAACATAAAAGAAGAAAAAAGCAGTATACAAGAACACAGGAAATAATGCATTCTATGAATGCAACAGATGAACTATTTAATTGGAAAAGGATAAATCATGTTCAATACTATCAGTGATGAAGGAAAAGATTACCAGTTAAACAGCGAACTAGAACAACAAACAACAAAATCATAAACAATACATAGCCATTTATAGCCATAATCTTGAATGCAAATGGCTTAGATTCACGGATTAAGTCTGGACTAAAAGGGTAGATGGAGAAACGTGATCTAACTCTCTCCTGTCTCCATAAAATTCACACAGCTAGGTAAAACATATAAACTGAGAGTCAAGGGGTGGAATCAAACTACCAATGAAAGGGAAGCTTTAAACATTGTATCTTATAATGTAGACTTCAAAACAGGCCTTTACATATTAACAAAAGGAACAAATCATGAAGAAGACAAACATATTGTTAATATTTAGCATCAACTCCTGAGACTCCTAGTTTTATTAAAAACAAAACAGGTAGGGAAAAACCCAACACTAAAAAGTAGCAACAAAACAAAACAAAACAAAAGACAATGATCACACATATTTGTACAAAATACCATTGAAAGACTACAGTACTCCATTCTCACATCTAGATAGGTCTTCAAATTAAGAAAGTCAGCAATGAAGGAAGCATCAGAGCCAAAATATACTACATATCAAATGCATTTAACTGATATCTACAGAATATTTTGCTTAATATATAGGGAATAAATATTCTTCTTAGTAGCACATGGAATCTTCTCTAAAACTGACCATATTATAGGACACAATATAATCCTTAATGAAAATTTCAAAAAAATTAAAATAATTCCCTGCTTCCTTTCAGAATACAGAGAGATAAAACTAGAAATCAATATCTAGACTAATATTTGAAAATACATAAATACTTGGAGACTGAATAATAAACTTTTGAATAAATAGTAGATACTGAAGAAACCAAGGAGAAATTACAAATATTTAAAATCAAATTAAATGATAGTACAGCCTACCAGGTCCACTGGGATACAGCCAAGGCAGTCCTTAGAGGAAAATTTATAGCTACAAATATTATTTAAAATTAAAGAATCATAGAAATTTTAAAAGGAAATAACAAAAAGTCAGTCTCAAACCCAGGAAACAGACAGAAATGATAAAGATTACCAAGAGAAGAAATTAACAAACTACGTAATAAAAGAACAATATAAAGAATAAAATAAAGAGTTAATTCTTTGAAAAGATTAACAATATTGAGTAATTCCAACCAAATAAACCATGAGAGAAATAACAAATTAACATAGTTAAAGATGAAAAGGGAATTGTGACAACAGACTCCAATGAAATTCAGAAGATTGTCAGTTAATACTTTGAAAAGTTTAAATTCTAACAAGTTGAAAAAATTAGAGAAAATGAATACATTTATATGTACATATGGCCTTATGAAATCAAAGCCAGAAGACATAAGCAATGTAAACAGAACCCTAAACAAGTATTGAGACTGAAGGTTACTAAAAGCTCCCTCCACAAAGTCACGTCCAGGATTAGATGGATTTACTGAAGGAGTCTTCTGAACTCACAAGGAATATTTAATACAATTTTTCTCAAACTGTTTTACAAAATCGGAAGGAAGAAACATACCCAGCTCACTTTATAAAGCCAGTGCACTCCTGGTATCAAAACTGAATTACAGACACAGCAACAGATAAGCTAAAACCAATCTTCCCAATGAACATTGTTATAAAAATCCTTACTTACCTTACTTACCAAATTGATCATCTCACCAAGAAGGTTATAAATTATCACCAAGTTGGAGTCATCCCAAGGATGCAAAGTTGGTTTAAAACACACAAATCAATGAATGTAATACACCCTATCAAAAGACTCAATGGCAGACATCACAGGATCATCTGAATAGGTACAGGAAACAGCACTGGGCAAAGTTCATCAGACCTTCATGATACAAATACTGAAGAAACTAAGACTAGATGGAAAATATCAATATAATAAAGGCCAAGGACTGCAAATCTAGTCAATATTTTACTAAACAGAGAAAATCTGAGACCTTATCCTCTAAAATCCAGAATGATGGAAGGGTGCAGTTTTTTCACTCTTATTCATTATATTGTGTAGCTGAAGTTTTCCTGTATCCCACCCAGTCTGCAGCTGCTCAGATGCAAGTAAACACACAGAGGCTTATATTAATGAAAACTGCTCCACCATTAGCTCAGGCTAACTACTGACTAGCTCTTACTCTTAAACTCAGTCTATTTCTGTTAATCTATATGTCACCATGTGTTCCATGGCTTTACCTGTATGCCATTACATGCTGCTCCCTGGATGGGGGGCTGGTGTCTACTGACTTAGCCTTCCTTTTCCCAGAATTCTCCTTGTTTGTATATCCCACCTATACTTCTGGCCTAGCTACTAGCAAATCAGATTTTTATTTATCAACCAATCAGAGCAATGCATTCACAGCATGCAGAACATCCCACAGTAATAGTGTTCAATGGCTTAGCTAAAGCAGACAAAAGAAAGATACATAAAGGATAAGAACTGGAAAGGAAAAAGTTGGTTGATCCCTACTTGAAGATGGTACAGTGCTACACTTAAAAGTCCTCATTGCTCCATAAGGAAAATTTGTGCCTAATGGACACTTTGAGTATGTTTGCAGGGTTACAAAATCCACATGAAAATCAGTCGCTGTTGTACATATCAATAGTAAATTTACTGAGGGGAATATAATATCTCACTTATTTTAGGCTCAGAAAACAGGTAAGGATTAATCAAACTAAAGGGATAAAGGATCTTAATAAGGAAAATGTCAAGAGACTGGAAAAAGAAAACAAAGAAAGTGAAGACCCTAGACCAGTGTTTCTCAACCTGGGTTGTAACCCCTTTGGGGGTTGAAATCCCTTGTCACAGGAGTTGCCTATGACTATTGGAAACTACAGATATTTATGTTACAATCATAACATAAAATTACATAAATGAGATTGCAATGAGAAAAATCTTATGATTGAGGGTCCCCACAACATGAGGAACTGTATTATATGATAACAGCTATAGAGAGGTTGAGAACCACTACCCTAGATGATGGAAAGACCTCCTATCTACAGGATTTTCAATACTGACCAAATCAATATTATGAAGATGGTTATACTACCAAAAGCAATCCACACAGTCAGAGCAGCCCATCACCACTCCAGTGATATTCTTTACAGAGCTATGAAAATTATAAAAATCCATATGGACATGCAAAATACGCCGAGCCAAGACAATTTTAGAGAGAAATAAGGCAGCCAGAGGTATCAGATTACCTGATTTCAAACAATACTATAGAGCCATAGTGACAAAGGCAACATTGAACTTGCACAAAAATAGACATGTAGAAAAATGGAACATAATTGATGACACAGTGATAAACTCATCCAGTTATGGAGATCCAATTTTTCATAAAGGTATCAGAAACATGAATTCAATAAATGACAGGCTTTTCTATAAATGGTGCTGACAAAATGAAATGTCCCCATGAAAAAGAATGAAATTAGATCTGTATATTTCATACTGTACCAAAATCAATTCAAACTGAAATAATAACCTTATATAAAAATAGAGTTTAGTTTATTAATGGAAAAGTCCTTCAGGGTAAAGAGATCGGCAAGAAATTTCTCACTAGAGCCTCAGTAATTCAGGGAATACCAGCAATAGTTAATCAAATGGGGTAATGTGAAATTAAAATGAATGTATACAACAAACAAAACCATCATTAGAGTGAACAGACAGTCCACTACACCATCTTTCCAAACACACTTTGGACAAGGCGTTATTATCTACAACATATAATGAACTAAAAACCTTAAATACAAAAACAAAAATATCATTCAGTAAATGGGACAATGAACTGAATAGATATTCTCAGAGGAGAAATACAAAAGGTCAAGAAAGAAAAATATGGTGTCGGACAATATAATACTGGAAAATGTTCAAGTAAGGAAAAAAATCTGAGATTGGCACCTGTCCAATAGAGGAGGTTCATAGTTCAATGTTGGTTTTAATTTTTAAGAAATACACTCCCTAATTTGGGAGAGAATATTCTCTATGGAACAACTGCACATTTCCTATTCCTAATACACTGGCTGTGGATGCCTTCTCTGAGATGCTTGTGAGTACAAGTGTATCAGATCTCACAATGTTTTGTATTTGGGAATATTTATATATTTATAATGAGATAACTTGGGTTTGTCATCAAAGTATAAGTATTTAACTCATTTATGTTACATAATTACACCTTACATATATAGACTGAATATATTTTTGTACAATATTTTAGTATGCTCACATTTATTTTAACATATACAGATTGCACATACTAACAGGGTTCTCTATAATACCTTTACATATTTATACAATAAGAATTGATCAAAAGAAACCTCCCAACATCCTCAATTTTAAAATTCTATTGACTAAAAGATACAGCCCAATTGTAGACATATGAAATTTGACAGATGAGCTCTGAAAAATTTGTGCCATTGAATTGTTTTCATCATCTTCCACCTCTGATTGTTACTAGAGTTTTATAGATGAAAATAATTGCAAGTTGAAAAATAAATGTTAAAGCACTGAATATACGCAAAGGACAGGAAAAGAAGGAAGTCTTAAAATTTAAAAAATGATTTTATGTAATGTATTATCTACAATGAATCAACTAGACAAGGTATTTAGGCTGTTAGGAATAATTTGAGGTGTCCTCATATTGAAAAATATGATTTCCAATGAGAAATAAGGATTATTGGCAGATTAGTGGGGGGTAGAGAAAGGACACAAAGGCGAGAAAGCATCTACTCAGTAGTTATTACATTCCAGTAGTTGTATATATTTTACAAATACTATTGATGTCTCACAAAAGTCTTGTGAGATAAAATACATATTTTATGTAGAATGAATAATTGAACTTTTGAGAAATACAGTAGTGTGTGCTGTCTCCAGGGCGACCTTCTGCATCCCATAATTGTTCCCCAATGGTTTTTAGTCTAATGAGTTTGTATCAGTTATTTCCCTACCTATTTCCAACCTAAACTTTTGTTACTCTGATTCTTAAGGGATTAAGTCCTCAAGAGAAACCAAGTAGACTGGTTTGAAGCTCCACAGGGTGGAACTGTAAGGCACTACAATCCATTCCTTTGAGTGTCATGGTATTTCTGTCCATACACAGTGCATTTTCAGTAAAGCCAGTTAATTCATATTAAAGAATTAGTTATTTGATAACCAAAATGTATTTTGTTAGTTCATGTGAGTGTGCACATGTCATAGCAGGCACTCATGTAGAGGCCAGAGCAGAGCATGAGTGAGCTAATTTTCTTTAACCTTGTAAGTCCTATGAATCAAACTCAGGTTACTAGGGCTGATTATGTGCTTTTAAGCAAGGAATCATTTTGCCTGTTTTAAAATGTAAATTTCTCTCTCTCTCTCTCTCTCTCTCTCTCTCTCTCTCTCTCTCTCTCTCTCTCTCAGATTCACCATCTCTTTATCATTAATTGGTGTGTGTGTGTGTGTGTGTGTGTGTGTGTGTGTGTGTGTGTGTGTGTGTGTGTATGTGTGTTTTAAATATATAAACACAGTCTGCTGGGGCTGCGTACATGGAAGTGTTTGAAGGAGGAACTTGAAGGGGAAAATGATGTAATTATATTATAACCTCAAAAATTGTAAGTTATGATAAAACGTTAGTTTCATAAGCCTTTCAGAAGTCTATAGCATTGGGACCACATAATTAAAAACATAAAATTATTAAAAGTAACTGAGAAAAGAGTGAACACATGAAAGAAATAATGAGTACTATCATATAGCAAATTTCAGGGTGCACTGGCAGCTGCCCCATCTTTCCTTGACATGGCTAGAAACAGAAATGGTAAACACAAGCAGAAAATGATCATTATTGGAACTCCCTTATAGCAGCATGAATTCTTGTTTTGTTTCAGACACTGTTATTTAATGTATGTACATTGGCTCATTGAATCCTCACTGCAAACTTATAACTGAGTGATTAATCATATCCGACACAATATCTAATCCATTGAAAAAATCCTTGCTATGAGACAATTTTTACAGCTCTTACAGAAAGTAAATTCAGTTTATGGTTTTCAAAATGCAATGGCATTCATTGTAAAGTTGTGAAAAACTCAGTATCTGTTTTTCTGATTTAAAGTAGTTTCTGACAATGGTTTCATTAATCCAAATATTTGATTATCAGGAGCAATGTCTGTGAGGAAAAACAACATCAATTTTACTATATATCACAGAAATATAAGCTCGTTTTCTATTTGCTTAGAAAAGAAGAGTGCTTGAGCAAAATATTATTTGTCTTTTCTCATGGAAGAGAACTCCATTATCTCAATAGAATTTTCTGTAGCCATAGGATATTCACAGACCCATTCACTAATGTGAGATATCCTATTTGTTCCTCTTTGCTTTGTGAATTTATGTATTTGCATATAGTTTCAGGACATGAGCTAAGATCTCTCTTTAAGTATACCTTAATAAAGGTCAGGCATGGTGATGCACATCTTTAATCCCAGCACTCTGGAGGACGAAGCAGGCAGACTTTTTGTGAGTTCAAGGCCAGTATGTTCTACATATTGAGTTCCTGAACAGCCAGAGGTACCTAAAGAGACCACCCTCTCATACTTTACCCCTCACCTCCGCACTCACAAACCTCACTGTATCATGGTGTCAAGTAAAATTTAAAGGTCAAATCTATTCATTTTGTTTTCATACAACTTGCAATTTCCCAGCGATCTTTGAGGCAGCTTTAGCAAAGGAAGGGCCAAGATAATTCTGCTATCCATTCATATGATCAGAACCTCACCTCTAGTTCCACTGATTGCACTTTATTTAAACACAATAACAAAATGACTGGGCTCAATTCTGATTTTAATGGTGTGTGTCTAACACCAGCCATCAATTGTTCTTGTTAATCTACTGCTCAGTAGACATATGTGACAGTGACATATGTGTCAGCAAAAATAAACACGACTTACTAAATGTGGAAATTGAACCATGACCTTGAAGGGTTTGAACTACATTGTTAATTTGTCATTTCTAAGTTGAGCAGCATCTAAATATAACCAAGAGGATCTGTAAATGGAAGACAGCTTGCCATTCTTAAAATACATTATTCAATGCTCACAATACGTAATAGACACCCACACCAACTTAATGACACCATTTATTTTCTTAAATATGGGAATGCCTCCAGGCAGGAATAATTGTTAATATGAAATTAGTTTTTCCTGAGTCGTTGTTACTCACTTTTTAATTAGTAGTTGTCTTATTTATTTCAAGGTAATCTGTCATTTCAGAGATGAAAAGATGCATCTGATCCATTAAGGCTGCTGGATTAAAAGTATTGAGTTCAGTCTCCATCCTTAACATCCCAGCTCCCCTTCTGACTTCAACAACAGACATTCAGAATCATCCATAACTAATGTTCTTCATAGCAGAATTCTCCAAATAAAACTCAATTTACCTGAATTATTAGTTATTATTTAAGATTAACTTTGAATTCAGAACAATCTCAGGCAAGAAGCTACTTGTCAGTTGGGATTTAAAATTTCATTAGAGAAATTAAGTACACATAACATGTACTCAGGATCATACATGCAATTTGTATATGGACATAAATATTTATATCATTTATATATGAGTAGTGTCTTACATATATTAATATACATACATGTTGGGCAGTTGAAGATACTAAAAGAGGGGGACAGGTGTTTTTTTGCCGTTTTTCACTCTGTGGAAACAGGTATACCATGAGACGACATAGTAATGTTTAGTGCTAATAGTCCTCAAATTTATCTTTTGACTGTCATCATAAAAATCATAAATGAAATATTAATTAGACAAGATCTGATATGGGGTTGGGAAGGCAAGAAACCCAACACCTAGCTGAAGTGCTATTGGCAGTTGGTAGCTGCTAGGAGAATGAGTGTCAGTTTTCTTAAGGGTGTGAACACACCTAAGAGCATTTGAGTAACACAAATTGTACTCGCTAGGATCTTTAAAAAAGAGAACAAGAAGTTAGCTGGGTAGCAAGGGGGAAGGAATATGACCAGAACACGTTGTATGTCATCCTCAAAAATTAATTAAAAATACCGTGTAAAATTTCCTTAACAAAAAGGAAGTATATATCTTCTACTTTCATACTAGTGTTCCATATGCAAACTTCAATGACTTAAAGCTCATTTGTCATTTATAGCATAACTAGTTCTCATCACCTCCTTCGCAAGTTCAAGATACACCAGATATTTATGTAAATGTAAGTCAAAGGCTGTCTAAATTTGAAAGCTTAAACTAATGACACGTGTCTAGTTTTGATATAATCTACACTCCAATCAAAGAATCCCCTTCATAGAGTTTGAGAACTCTTGTCTTTTTGCCTCGCCTTCACTCTCCTCATTTAATGACACCATCCATTATAACAGACAGCTCAGATTGTAAAAGTACCTGTTGAAATTTCTACTGGCATGGTCTCGTCTCCCATTGTACACAGTAGTCCATGCACTGCTTAACATCAATAATCCTGTTTCTGCTGTGATTATTTCTCAGGCTCAGTGCCTTAATATATCTTCAACTATTTATTGTGTGACTTGCAATGCAGAGTCCCTCAATGTCTCAGATAACACTTTGGATTGTATTTCAATGGGTTATTATCTTAGTATCCTGAAACCTATAACTTAATCGAATGTCTTAGTGTAGATGAATTTCTAAATGGCATTTGCAAGCTCCCAAGTTGGTGAGGTAAGGTTAGTTGTGGCTTTCCCTATTTCCCTGATCTTTCTCTAAGGCATTCACCCCTATATTTAGCTTCGTGTTTTTTATTTAATAAGACCATTTTGAAATTTGTCTGCATCTTAGTTTTGGTAGAGATTGTCTTACAATATAAGCTATTGCTTTTGATTTTTGTTACTTGATTTTGTGCAGTATAAACTTTCACTGAGCTTTTCATGATTTAGTACCACTAATTCCTAATGTGCTTTGTGTCACAATTATTTCATATGAATTTATATTAATTCCTGGCAGTGACTGAGATGAAACCTGAGCAAAGAAGAGAGAACAAAGAACAATGGGAAGAGTTTAAGGATGAAGGAGATGCTAAGGGCATTCAGTACAACAGAAAGATTAAAGAAGATGCAGACTATGGAGAAAAAGAGATATGGCCAAAGGAGATCAGCCATTACTCAGTCTGACAACAGTAATGTCAGTACAAATGAGGTCACAGGACAGGTTTTAAAATATTAAGAAGTAAGAGTAAGCACATGACTCTCCTTCAAGGTTTGGGAATTTTAAATCATAAAAGGTAGAAATTCTCAGAGAAAATACACCTGTGTGGTCTTTTTTTTTCTTCTTCTTATTCATAGGGTGGAGGACAGCAGGAGCAAGTTTACAGTTAAGGACAGGAGAGAGGGATCATTCAGTCTCCTTTTACAGTCATAGCTACGTACACTGACATTCTGTGTCACTGTTATAAGCGTTTTGTGAATAGAACTAGCTCCCATTTGGCTTATGAGCACAGTGCCAATATCATAATAGATGCTACCCAAGATATTATTTGAAAAGTGTTGTTTCTCCCAGTGGACATGCTTTTTTAAAGAAAGCTGTTACTAACAACCCCAACAGCAACTTTGTTTCACTTTCCTGTGTGTTTCTACCTTGCTCTAAACATAAACATAAAAAATAAAGTGAGCCGGGTGGTGGTGGCGCACGCCTTTAATCCCAGCACTCGGGAGGCAGAGCCAGGTGGATCTCTGTGAGTTCCAGGCCACCCTGGGCTACCAAGTGAGTTCCAGGAAAAGGCACAAAGCTACACAGAGAAACCCTGTCTCGAAAAACCAAAAAAAAAAAAAAAAAAAAATAAATAAATAAATAAATAAATAAATAAAGTGAAAGGAAGAAACATTGTGGAAATGCCAGCAATTTTGTGCTGTTTAGTGCATCTAATTAATGTATATGCAGACAGGACAGGGCTTCAGAGATTGAATGTAAGTAGATGGGGTTTGGGGATTGTCCTTGGAGCACTCCAATATTATGAGGTAAAATAAGAGGACACTATGTTCCTTAGAGAGAATTAGCCAGCACTAAAAGAAGAAAAGAATTGTGTCTAGCATGAGAGTTGAAAGGAAGAAATGTATGTAGAGGAGAAAGTGACCCTAGTTATTGCACACTGCTCATAATTTAGGTGATAGGACTTGAAAAAATCCCAAGTACTAAACCCCTGAATGACTACTGATCAGTCTAACGTAAATTTCCAGAATCTATAGCTCTCTTTGCCATTGTGACAAAGATTCTGTTCTAGCTTTGTGGTCTCTTTGGTGTTGTATTTGTATGCCCTATTCAACATTTCAAAGTATCCCTAGCCATATGATCATTTTCTTTATTCATAAACTAATTTCAAAAATATGTCATGAACATCCAATAGATGCTAAGCTCTTTGTTAAGCCTTGGAAATACCACATTGATTATGAAAGTCTCTGAGATTTGCCCTTATGAAGATTGGAACATATGGCAAAATGATTCCTTTGTTGTCTTTCCAAATGCCATTCCCATCTATTCTTTTTCTCAGGCATTGGTTGGGTTTGAAGTTTTCAAGTCATAGGACATTATGGTAAGGCTATTTCTACCACCAGTAGCTGTTTAAATAATGGGAATGTCACTTAAAATCATCATCCCATTACAGAGGAAGTGTATGGACTGACTTCTAGGAAGGGTGCCAACATTTATAAAACAGTTTCATGCAGTAACAGTGGTATTTCTGTTTGTAAACTTTCGCCATCAATGAAAACCCTTAGATTATGAGCTGGTCATTGTTGGGAGAAGATGGATGGTAATGTGGATATTAGATTGGATTAGTCCTGAATACTGATGAGCCAATAAAGTCATGATCATATGAAAGTAAAGTTTAGATGGATATGCCAGCTAAATGCATCCTGGAATCAATTTTGTAGCCTAATAAAGAAATTCTCTGTTGGACCATGCCTAGGAAAAATAAGTGAAGTAATTTGCATCAAAAATTGGTAAAAAGCAAAGCTATGAAGACAGAGTTAAATTTATTTGATACATTACAGGAAAGACACAGGAATCAAAACAAATAAGAATATTTTGCCCAGCTTTGAAAGGGAATTGTGAGTACACATTTTTTAGGTCTGTGAATTTATATAATCCATCTGCTTTTCATCTTCTATGAAGACACACCTGGCATGTGGCAGCCTCTGTTTGGAGACATGAAAGTTGGAATAGAGTTTGTTAAATAGCAGAGATAGTGCCTTCAGAGAATAAAAGTAACCAAATGTGCTCAGTGCAGAGAAACTCTTTTGGAGGATGTATAATTTAGTGTAACTTGTAAAGCTACATAAAATAACAAATGTGTGTTACTATCTTCAGTCTTGATAAATCATAGTTTATGAGCAGACTTATTAATTCAAAATTAGTATCAGAAAAGTTCCTCTTGGATCTGCAAGACAAAGTGAGTATCTTTTGGATAGATAGAAATGTAAATAATCATCATAATAAAAATGACATAAGGATGGAGGAGAATTGGTAAGGGCACTCTGAAGATGCTCAACAGGATGTTTTCTCAGGTCAGGGTATCAGATCAGAGCTACAAACTGGCTTACACTGAGGTTGCATTTATTTTTTTCCTCTTCTCTTTCTATTTCTCTTCCTTCTCTCTCTCCTTCTCTCTTTTAACACATATACATCACACACACACACACACACACACACACACACACACACACACACACCACACACCACACACACACACACACACACCACACCACACACCCACACCACACACCCACACCACACACACTGAAGCCCCATTTTATGCTTTAGGTTTCATTAGAAAAGGTTTTCACTTATATGACATCACATCAATTTTAAGAAGATTTCTCCCATCTGGATCCCTCATGTTCCCTTCGCCCATCCCCTCCCTTCTACTCCCTCTTCCCATTGTGGGAGGGATAGAGAGGGAGAGCAATGAAAGAGATATCTTGACAGTGAACCATTGAGGGGTTAGGGAGAAATCTGGAGCTAGGGAAATTGTCCCCAGATAAGACTCATACCAATGATGGAGAGGGTGCTTGAAGTAGCCTTCCTCTGTACTCAGATTGGTGACTACCCTAATTGTCATCATAGAACCTATATCCAGTAACTGATGGAATCAGATGCAGAGACCCACAGCCAAGTACTTGGCTGAGCTCCTGGAGTTCAGTTGAAGAGAGGGAGGAGGGATTATAGGAGCAAGGGGAGTCAGGATTATGATGGAAAAAAACACAGAGACAGATGACCCAAGCTAGTGGGAGCTCATGAACTCTGGACTGACAGCTGGGGAGCCTGCATGGTACCAAACTAGGCCCTCTGAATGAGAGCGACAGTTGCATGGCTTGATCTGTTTGTGGGGCCCCTGGTAGTGGGACCGGTATTTATACCGAGTACACGAACTGGCTTTTTAGAGCCCATTCCCTATGGTGTGATGCCTTACTCAGCCATGATGCAGGAGGGAGGGGCTTGGTCTGGCCCCAACTTGGTATGCCAGTCTGTGTTGACTACCTAAGTGAGGCCTTACCCCCGATGTGAAGGGGATGGAGGGGTGGGGTGGGGGTATGAGAGGAGGAGCTGGATAAGGGGAGAGAGGGGGAACAGGGGTTGGTATGTAAAATGAAAAAAAAAATTAAATAAAAAAGTTAAAGAAAAATGATTTCTCCCTTCATGAGATACTCTCTTCTCAATTGAAAATCTGGCAGCAGGAAGCTGCTCCCTTGTCTCACCATCAGGTGATGATTTGGATCATGTTACGACAAATAAAAATATACTTCGGGATTTGGGAGTTTTATTTTTACTTTGGGATTTTAAAATAAATAATTTTAATCTCTAGTGTTTCTAAATGGCCTGTAAAAAGACACCAAGTTAACAGCAGCAGCTTTCAGTGAATAGACACTGATAAGAAGAAGTTCTATGATTAGGAGAGACAGAACATGAGGAGAACAGGTGAATGATTCAGTGACTGCATCTAAAAATCACAGAATTCAGCAGGAAAGAAAGCACAGAACAGTAAAGGCAATCTCTAATTTAACAAGGGCCCCTTAGTAGGAAGAGGAGATGCTCACTTTCAGCCTTTTCCTTTTAAAATGACATTGGGTTCCCATTTTCTTTATTGTTGTTAGAAGATTTTACAAAAACTTAGAGAAAGCAAGCAGAAACATTCTAGAACACGCCCTACTTAAACCCCAAACTCATTTTATCCCGTTTCACAGATGACCGCTGACTTCCTAATTTCGTTCTTTGGTAGAATTCAGAGCAAAGAGAGTGGAGTACAAGAAATGATACTGTCTACTTCTTTTTCGTGGGACAAAATAAATGACTTTTCATATGTCATTTGCTTGTTTCAAATCTCAAGGAATCATATGAAGTCACTCCAACTTTCAAATAATGTTTTTTGATTTTTTTCTGAGAATTTTATATATGAATATACTGTATTTACATAATTTAAGTCCCTCCATCTCCCCTTCCAATTTTACCTTGTCCCCACCCCCTCTTGCGTTCATGACAACTTTTATAATCATTACTTTTTAAAAGATACTGAGTCCCATGCATTTTGTCTATGTGTTCATATGTTTAGATCTGACCAGTTAGGAGTGGATAAGCTCCAGTTAAATCCTGAAGAAAATGGATCTCCCCTCTCTCAACCGAAACAGGATGCCTATAGCTCATCCAGCAGTGGGGATTTGTGAAGATGTCCTCCATCCACACTGGCATGTCAACTATTGTGCATGTCTTATTCAGGCAACTATATTGTTGAAAGCTTGTGCTGTATCTAGAAGATACTATTATTTTGTAGTCATTCTGGTACCCTGGCTTACAATACATTCAGTTTAACTAAATTGAGGCATTGAACATTTGCCAGCTTAACTATAAAAAAATAATTAATACCAGGTCGAGAGGAGACTCTCAAGTGAATATGATAAATAAGTAATTTTGAGATCCTAAAATGGCATTCTAAATTTTTCACGTGGAGAAAGTCTAGAATTGATAGGTAGTGAAAGGCTGGGAAGTTCAATCACCCCCAAGAACATTTTTGGTTTCCTTTTCAGTTTGGTTGACAAGTAAAAGAATGAGTTATTGTATGCTCAACACATTGACTGATTACATCACCTTCTATTCCAGTTTCCATCCATGTGAGTTATCACTAGTACTCAATATCAAGTGAACACTCATTAGCAACACTGGGAGAAATACCAATATGCTTCCTTCAGTGTACCTGGGGAAATAAATCCTTGATCTGCCTCATGGGTGAAAAACAACTTAGAATTTAAAAGATGAATGTCAGATCTATGAACAATGGAATTATAAACAGAACTAGAATCCTTGGTGCTTACTGATAATGATTACCAGCAATTTTTATTTTTAAAGGAAACATAAGACTCCAAGAAAGACAATGCACCTGCAGGACCAACAACAAAACAGCAGCCTCGCTGTCTGCTTGGAAAGATTTAATAAATAAAGAGGCCTCAGAACACAATGTGAAAGCAAACCAGCCCTTCCCCTCATGCTGCTCCCTGGAATTACTACAAATGGAACATAAAGGCAACTTCAGAATATGAATCTGTCTTAAATGTGTTTCCATTGCTGTGATAAACTACCATGACCAAAATAGCTTGGGAAGGAGAGGGTATTTGGCTTAAATATACTACATAACAATCCGCTGAAGAAAGACAAGGCAGAAACCCAAGTAGGGCAAGAACCCAGAGCAGGAGCTGCTGAAGAGGCTATGGAGGAGTGCTGCCTACTGATCAAGACTACTTGATGGCTTAGTTAGCCTGTTTTCTTATAGAACCTAGGGCAAACAAGTCAGGATTTGGCACTGCCCACTACGGGCTGAGCTGTCTGATAGTGGTTACTAATTAAGAGAATCAGGCTTGTCTATAGCCTGATCTTATGGAATAATTTCCAGGTTGAGGTTTTGTCCTCTCAGGTGACTTTAGATTGAGTCAAGTTAACAGAAAAGGT
This sequence comes from Peromyscus californicus insignis, assembly GCF_007827085.1. Classification (NCBI taxonomy): domain Eukaryota; kingdom Metazoa; phylum Chordata; class Mammalia; order Rodentia; family Cricetidae; genus Peromyscus; species Peromyscus californicus. The sequence continues at coordinate 42,997,502 of NW_026294491.1, read as the reverse complement.
AACCAGCACACAGTGCGAAGAGGAGACTGTATACAGCTCAGTTTATTCAACAACTATGGTGTGCATACCTAGAAGAGAGAGTAAAAATTTGTACTTATTTGTTTGAACCAAGTAACTAGGAGTAAATAGTAAAACAGGAAAGTAAATTTAAAGACAGGATAGATGACTTTGTCTTTTTATCTGTCAAATCTGTATATGTAGTAATTTCATTTTATTGTTACCAAGTGTATTATTAGTTACAGCAAAATATTAATTATAACAGAGATTGTATACATACATACACACAGGCATAAATACACAGGCACACACACATGTATATATACATGCACACATGCATCAATTAAATTGGTAACAATTGTTGACTGATATTTGGTTGTTCTCAAAATCTGCAGTGAAGTGCCATCTACATGGGATGATACTTGGCTATGGGACTTTCAGCAAGCAATCAGGTCACAGAAGGTTGTTAAGTGAGGGTCCTGATAGGGTGAGTACCCTGATAAGTGGAGGACATCCTAGAAAGATGTCATCAGATGACAGGAGTTTCTTCATCACACTTGACCTCCACTTTGATCCTGTATGGTAGCATCCAGAACTGAGAGATACATGTCTGCTTTAAACTTCTTAGTCTGTTTTTCTGTTTGTTTGTTTGTTTGTTCTTGCTGAAGCAGCCCAGGCTGAGAAATTAGAACTTATAGAACTTACCGATCTCCTCTATACTTTTTATTTGGATGGAGCTAAAAGTATTTTCAAAACTAAAATAAGGAAATTAGACTTTATTTTGTGATTAACATGAATATATATATTCATATATAAAAATTAAACATTGCTAATTCTTTAGTTTCATCTATAGTCTAAAGATTTCATGAAGTAAACAGAATTTAAAGTACCCTATTACTTTTATTTATTTATTGAGTAATCTTCCTTTTAAAATTATTTGGTTATATGAGAAACTGATAGAGAATGAATTTAATATTTTGAAATTTCCTCAGAACGAGATGGTGTAGGTTTGAGGAAACTAGTTTTGCAAGTTTTGAACACTATCACTAAAAATAATAACAAGCAGTATAACTTGGGGTGGAGAGATGGTTGAGAGCACTTTCTGCTCTTTCAGAGGACCCGAGTTTACTTCCAAAATCCACATTAGGCAGCTCACAACCACCTATAACTCTAGTTTCAGGGGATTTGAACCCTTTTATGGACTCTTGGCTTCTCAGCCCCCCCACCCACACCAGTTTTAAAAACAGTTATAATTTGCTTCAGGTTTTAGATTTGATTGCTCCATGTAGCTAAAATGTTTTAGAGCAAGCATTAAGGTATTGAAGGGAGTTGATAAATGACATGTCTGTATGAATTTCTCAAATTGAGACTACATTAATCTTTTTTTTTCGTATTAATGAATCAGTGTAAGGGAAAAGCTTTGGGCTCCAGCTAATTGGACTTCTATTGCATCCTGCATATGTCCATGCACTTGACCTCTCCATTTCTGCTGATGTCACTCACTGGTGTAGTACACCTGGAATTAACATGGATTTGTCAAACAAGATTCTGGATTGTTGCCTCATAGAAGTTAGAAGAAGTCAGTAAAAGAGAAGCAAATGTCTAATTCTTCAGACCCTTACCAGAATGGTATTAGCATGGAATAGTCGATGGCATCATTAACTCACTTCCCTCCCCACCAGGAATCAAAAATTCATAAGAGAGTAAGCCAAGTAGCTGATAGTGTTTGCCCAGTCTATGGTTTAGCACAGAAGAATGAGTACTGGACAGGAAGTATTCTACACCTCCTATGAAGTAGAGGGATTTTACATTCCAGCTTTGATAGGTCCATAAGCATCTTAAATAAGACAGATATGAATATTCTGTGCACAAATAAGCACACATATCCCCCAAATGAAGCCAGGGCTCCTGAGTGTGTATTATCCTGAGAGTAAGCCTTGGTTACATCTCAGTGGTGTCTGTGATCCTAAAATATTGAGGATCCACGATTGAACTGTTTACACTGCCATGCAGTGAAGTACATGACAGCAAGTAATTGTTTCTCTCACTAAGTCTGAATGAACAGATCGTCAAGCATTCAATGTGAAGGGTAAAAGATAATGTGTCCAACTAATTATTGGTGTTTAAATTTTCATGGTTGGTTTAGGAATATGATTTTCCTAGGTTACATTTATTCTTTTCCTAAATTTAATTTTTTCACTCCATATTACAGACACATAGAGGAGAATATAATCATTGTGTTAAAAACCAAATCAATTAGCTGGGTCCACCCACACATATTGAATAGACTCATGTCATTACAGTAATTTTAAACCAATGCTGGCTTGCTAGTTCTTTAATTGATGAATAACACATATAAACATGATAGAAAGCTCTGGATGAACAATAGAAGTTGAAGCAGTGCCAGTGAATATCATGTTGAAAGCAGTTTTCTCTCTCTCTCTCTCTCTCTCTCTCTCTCTCTCTCTCTCTCTCTCTCTCTCTCTCTCTCTCTTTCCTCCCTCCTTCCCTCCCTCCCTCCCCCCTCCCTCCCTCTCCCTTTGTCCTCCCCACCTCTCTCTACCTATTACTTCCCTCCAGGTTTCATGTCAGTATCTTGCCCTTTAGAATATTACTGTAAAGAAATGATGAAAATGTTTTATAATATGAAGAAAGGTCCCTTTCTTCACTTATATGTTGAGATTTTTTTGTCCTTCCATTCACTGAAACATTTATTAGGTCCCTTCTCACAGGTGCTCAACTGAGCTCAGGGAATACGGAGGTAAACAAAAATCATAAATGTGAAGGAATTTTCCATTTTCTCTGTGTGTACATAATGCATGTTTATTTACTACTATTTATAAAGCTACATAATGTAAGAGTTATAGCCATGACAATACAGTTGTAAGTCACATATGATATATACAAAATAAGATAGGAAAATATACAATAAAAGAAATATGATATATAAATAGATACATGAAGTTCCATTTAAATATATTCAAGTTTATTTTAAACATTACAAGTTAAAATATCCACATATTACTTAAATTAAGAAATTAGTCAAAGATTTTTCAAATGAGAGAAATTTTCTTACTTATTTCAATAAAATGGATACTTAGAAAAGGAAAAATGCCATTTTTAATAGCAAAAGAAATATATGATTGCTTTTTATGTGACAACTCAGCTGAGCTACAAAAACCTAGGTTTCAGCATAATTCTTCCCAACTAACTAACATTTCAAAGTCAAATTCTGAATCAGTAGCTGGCCAGGAAATGGAGAAGAATATTTTAATTTGTAAAAATCTGTTATTCTAACCACTGATACCTCATGACTACTTTGTAAGAACTCAGTAACCCAGTCACAGGCCTTCTGTATTGTGCAGCCAAGTAAAATCACAGTAATTACTTAGTTTCTATGAAATTCTGCACACATAACATTTCTTATTGTCCCTTTTCATATATAAATTTCAAAAGGTGCTTGAGTCTTTTCAGTATTGTATTTAGACAGACAGAAACACAATAAAGATGGCTTGATACATCACAGCCTGACAGTTTGTGAGGGATACTGTGATTGTATTGATGTTTCCTGAACTATGCAGATGCAATCAAAATCTAAATCTAAATATGACTATAATGAAAAAAAATAATTTAACGGTTATATTGCCTAATTGAAAGAATCTGAAAAAACTTAAAGATTTAGTAACCAAGAGTATATCTTATGTTCTTTACTAAATCTCAATAGCATCAGCCTATCCTAATGTTTTATTGCACAGGATATTGAATAAAGGACAATAAACATGACGCCTTAGATCAGTGGTTCTCAACCTATGGGTCGCGATTCCTTTGGTCATATATCAGATATGCTATGTATCAGAAATTTACATCAGGATTTATAAAAGTAACAAAATTACAGTTATGAAGTAGCAGCAAAAATAATTTTATGGCTCAGGGGAGTCATCACAACATAAGGAACTGTATTATAGGGTCGCAGTGTTAGGAAGGTTGGGAACCACTTCTCTGGATGATTAGGGAAGGGAGGTTTTAAGGGCCTGGTTTTAAATGTGATGGGGACGAGAAGAAGTAATAATGTAAGGAATGTACTCTTGGGAGATGTGCTTTTACTTCATACATAAATGAAAACCCACTTAATTGGCCTGTATAAAGTATTAATGTTTCCAAAATACAGAAACAGTCACGATTCAGCCACATAGACAGAAAGGAAATCATCCTGCCTGGACAATTCACTGGGTGCTGTAGCAGTGACCCAGAATTTCATATCCTTTCTTTTTAAAAATTTCTGGTTTACATACAGAAAGGTCTATTCTGCCATTTGATCCAATCACTCATATATTTCCCTCTGTGTCTCCATCTCCCAATTACTTTTCTTCCTTTATTATAGCTCTTTCTACCTATTCACCATCTATTTCTATATGCCCATAGTTTGAGATAGGTTAGGTAAGAATATATGAATGAAAATGCATACTGCTTAATCTTTAGTTTAATGTCCAGGACTATAATCAGTTAAGATCTCCACAATACTCCTGTGTGTGGATGTAGCTTAAAGAATACTTAAAATGTAAAACTATACACTAATGAGTGTACAGTTGCAAACTGGGTGTATTGATGGAAGCCATTTTAAACTCTGAATAGATCTACAAGAGCTCAGTGTTTATACATGTACAGGATTGTAGATATAGGTGCATATTGGTACTATTTGGGACCCAACTGATCCAAATCATGACATATTTTAATCCTAATAGCTATACAAACAAATGTTTGATTTGAATGAAATGTTCCAAATCTGAAAGGAGTTTGGGAAATTAAGGTGTAGTATTTGTCTACAATAAAGTTAATATTCCATAAAGCACACATGAAGGAAATCAGTGGTGTGAAATTGTCCAACTGCTTCTGTTATGTTTTCCCAAATGTTTTGTTAATTCCTATGTTCATGGCAATATGCTAAAATGGCAGTGAAGGATATTAAAATATTAGAAAGATGTTGCCTTCAAGGTGCATAATGCAGCAGGAATGACCCTCGCATAACACTCCAAAAAACTTGCTCTGAAGAAATAGTGTGATGTAGATGGGTGATCAAAGGCACAAAAATAGAGTATGTTGCAACATATCCAGGAAATTATATAAACTAATTCACTTTGCCTGGCATAAGAATCATGCAAAAAGCATAGTTTGCAGAAGATGACCTTGGAAATATTGGATTGAGCCCAAATCCAAGAGGAATTGAAAAACAGACTTAGAACAGTTTGAACTGTGGAATATGGAAGATGAGTTAGCTCTTGGTATCTCTAACGGCTCCATGCATTCATGCTTTCTTGTACTGACAACACTGGAAAATTAAATACTTTATTTTATCAGCATATTTCTTGGATTCAGTTTGTCACATTTTGTTGAAGTTTGTACTGTCAAATGTACAGTTGTCACTGTTAGTATAGTATTTTGCCAGGCCATCTCCCACTTCTCCATTCTGACCAGGTAGTCTCTTTTGGAAAACCACTTTGCCAGTGTTCTTATGGGTATCATTGCTTCAGACTCAAGTCTTTGTCCTACATAATCATCGTGTAAGTACATAGTTGCTCGCATTATGCCAACTTAAAATAAACAGACACATGTCTTTATCATGGAGTGAAGTCTACACAGGAACATTGGATTATGTGTGGATGACAGAGTTGCAAGTCTGAAGGCCTTTGATTCACTTATATAATAATTTATACTAGATTGACGTTTTTAGTCATTCTGGACTTAAATAAAATTAAGACCATGTTACATCTTATCTGGATGGTGAAAGAGACAGTGCAGACAGTCTGAGAAATGAGGAAACACTGTGGGAGTTAAAAATAGATGAACCTTCAAATACAAAGTGTACCTTAGTCATAGAGTACTGACTAGTACTTAAACCCTGAAGACATTTTCTTTCTAGTATAGGAGTCTGTAAAGGAAGTAAGATCATGCACAAGTCCAAATAATGGAATAAAGTGGTTTGGATCCTTGTTTGTTCTCTTTATCGCTACAGAAAATTAGAATTGTTCATTTTTCCATTTGTAGAAAAAGAAAGAAATATGGAGCAAGTCTCTGCAATTAAACATTTCTGTTTTTAATTGCCTGAGAAGAAACAATGATATTAAAAATGTCAATTTGACTTAGGAATTACATTTCAAACATTTTGAGCCATTGAGAACCGTACAGTGTCTGAAAAGAAAATTATCAACTATGGATCATGAATTTTAACTTTTCTTGGCTATTTAGAAATAATGACAACAAGGAACAGCATTAGCAAGCTTCTAGTCCATCAACATTCAGTAACCCACTCCCTGTGCCATATTCAAGGATCTAGTCTGCTTTCACTGCACTTAGCATCAGATCCCCAAGTTAAAGAAACCAGAAGAGCAATGGAGAGTCAGCTGTGGCCTTGTGCAGGTTTATTTTGATGTGCCTGATCTAGTCTTCTACATAAGTCTGCAACCTGGTGACTTTGGACTCCTGAAGGTGGCTTTTGTTCACATCCAACTGCCTGAGCACTGGGATTGAAGCCAGCTCTGTATTCACCTCACCTGTGTTATTCGGGTCAGGGAAAAGTCAACAGAAGAGCCAACTGTTTCTGAATGGAAGACTGAACTCTCCATCACCCCTCTTTCCAGCAGATTCCATAGGGCCCGGGACTTTCACTTGGTATCTTAGCTCTTATATGAAGGGGAGAAAGAAATTCCAATTTATACATTGGAAGGCTTGCAGGGAGATTAAATTATAACATTATGTTTTCAGAATAGGAGAGAAACCCAGGAGACTAAGACTCATTATGCTTCTATGTTCTTATTAAAAAGTTATATTCTCTAGACCAGAAAATAGAAACCTTCAAACTTTAGGATAAATACTTTATTAGAACCAAAATTACTTCAGACTAAGAAGAAGGAACTTATACATTAGTTATGATATCTTTCACTACTAAAACCAAACAGGCAAGATGAGATGAGTTGGACAAAGAAGGGTAACATAAAACACGAAAGAATACCAATGCACTGCTTGTTTATTCCAACAAAAGGCTAAGATTTATATATCCACTGATACACAGAAAGTAAATAAAAGTATCATTATCTTGGTATCAAAAAGAAAATGTAATATATATATGTGTGTGTGTGTGTGTGTGTGTGTGTGTGTGTGTGTGTGTGTGTGTGTGTGTATGTGTATAACTCATAACACACTCTTTGGAAAAAAGCACATGATTATTTCGATGGCAGTTTCGTCTTATGTGAATGGATAACAGGTACATGACACACAGGAACAGACACACAGGTACATGAGTGCATGCACACACACTCTCTCTCTCACACACTCATCTGTTACTCTTTTCAGGAGAAAACAGAATAAAAATAAGGAAAGTCCTTATAAAATAAAGCTTTGCATTAAGTATCTAGAGGATTTGCTAGTATAAATCCAAATGTTTTTCACATTCTAATAGAAGATATTCACCACAAAAATAATTGAATGACTTTGCTAATGGCATAGCTGTTAGGTTCAAGCCTGGTGAACAACAGCCCTGAGGGTTGACCCTAGTGGTTACTTACTTACAAGCTATGTCTTCAAGGTACTGTGTGATTTCTTCGTGTCATTAGTTTCATCTGGATTTTGTGTCCTTCAGCTTCCCTCTAGGATTTAGCACATAGAGTTTCAGAAACCACTATTAACGGTTTTTATCGACTCGCTTATTTCCAATACTGTGATTTTCAGAAGTATAGGGGTTTAACACATGTATTTTAAAGTTAAATTACTTGTTGTTAGTAGTTTTTTTAAATAGTAAAATTGTTTTATCTCAGATTTTATTCCAGTTTTAACAAGCAAAAAGACCAATTATGCAGCTCCAAAGCAAATGAACCAGTGTTACAGCCTGTATATTTTATTATATTTGCCTTATGTCACAATATTTTTAGACTTTGTCTTTCATTTATTTATTCATTTAATATTGGTTTTCCATGACAGGGTTTCTCTGTGTGTAGCCTTGGTTGTCTTGGAACTTGCTCTGTAGATTAGGATGGCCTTGAAATGATAGAGATCAGCCTGCCTCTGCTTCCTCATTAATTGAGTACTGGGATTAAAGGTGTTCAACACCACTGCTCAGCAGCAATAATTTTTAAGAGGCCACTTTAAAACCTTCTTTGAAATTACACAAGTAATATACCTTCATCTCAAATTTCAACTCCCAACTATTCTCAATGTATTAGTATAATCTATAGTTTTACCATTGATTTGTGTGTGTGTGTGTGTGTGTGTGTGTGTGTGTGTGTGTGTGTGTCTGCAAGGTTTCTGTTATCCGCCATTTATCAAGTTCACTAATTTTTCTTAGCTAAACCACAATGGATATTTTAATTTTTAAACGAAGTTCGATTTTAATCAGTCTTTCTGAACTGGTTTTCTCTTTTTATCTGTAAGTTGCCTTAGTTATATCAACAATTTTTTTTTTTTACCTCAACAAACTTCTGATGTTCAGCCATCGTTGATTTTCTAGGACGTGGTGCATCTTTCCTTTAGTCTGCACATTAGAACTGGATGATATGATTTATATCTTGTATTTTTTCAATCAGAATATTCTGTGTTCAAAAAATGAGATTAGCCTCTAGCTTTTTCTCTTCTATTACTACTGGAACCATAGTTATGCTGCCCTTAGACCATGATCTGGGACCATTTCTACCTCTGTCTTGCTCAGAAGTAGTTCCTATGGATGAGAAGGGCTGACTTCAAGGACTCACGATCCTAGACCTCAGCAGGTGTTTCTGTTTTAAGGATGGGCAGCACCATCTTCACTTTCTTTTGTGTGCTGTCCCCAGGAGCTGCTTTTTCTTGAGTAATAATGAATGGTTTAATAGCGGTCTTTCTCATTTAGTTTTTCAATTCTGCTGTTATAAAATTTATCTTGTGTGCTAAGAAAAATAAGAAAAAATAGCCCTAGTGTGAAACACATTGATGTTTGCTCCTTTTCCTTGGTTTGTTGTTTCAGCTAGTGTATTGATATGTATTATTTAGGATGATTTATAATTCCTTATCAATACTAGTAAATTGTTCTTCTTGCTTCATTAATTCCTGACTTGATTTCTCTTTACAGTTCTTATTTCACAATCCTTATGCTTCTTACATTGACATTGTTTTCCTAGTTAATCTAGTGAGAAATTGTTTAAATGTTTTAACTCTCTCTGCATTATTATGAATACATTAATGCTCTTGCTTCTTCTGATTACCCCCACTCCAGTGTTTATAGGCTTTGACACGGAGAGCCATAAAATATTACTTTCAGGCATCCTAACGTCATCAACTCCAGAGCCATATGTTAGTTTATATATAACCGTTTGTAACATTCCTATTTGTTGGGGAGAAATTATTTGTTCATTACAAAAACTCATATCTCTGTCTTAATTTACAGTGTTAAGAACAGAAAGTTCTGTGATTCACTTTCATGCTGCTATTTTAGCTAGAAGTGCAACCTTTATATTTTCTATGTGGATTGTTTTTAATTCCTTTACATTCCTTTCTTTCCTTCTTTTGCAGGTATGTACATGTGCACACAGGCACATGCACCTCAGTGAACCTATGGAGGTCAGAGAACTTGCAGAGGTTGGCACTTTTCCTTCCACTCTGTGGACCTTAAGGGTTGAACTCGGGTGTTTAGGCTGTACAGCACTTGTCTGCACCTGTTGAGTTTTCTTGACAGCCTGTGTGCAATGATTTTCATTGCTTTTATAGCCAAAAGTAATACCTACAACCTCTCCTCAAATGAGAAACCAATCATTAGTTCCATATTTAAGGGGGTTTTCAAAGAGCTGGATTATAGGTCCAAAAGGGTTTAGACATGAGATGCTTTTCTGAGCTCTGATGTTGACATTCTATGCTAACAGTTATTTTAAAGGGAATGATTACTGAAAACACATGACTCTACCTCTAGCTAGTACATGGCCACTCACTGTTTTGGTGGCTGTGTGCTGTGTGTAGATGTCCAAGTGCTACTATAAACAGGGAATGCTAGTGTCTTTCCCTTTGAAAACCACGAACTGGTGGGGGGTAACTGGGTGTCATTGTTCTTCGCTCAGTCACCAACAAGGTCATGTTCAAATGTGTTCCTCACAGCTGCACCATCACTGGTGAAGTTGAAGAGAAGGGAGAGTCTCCACATTAGTAATGTGCCATTTAAAGCTTCCTGCCTACTCTTTTTTACAGCTTTCCCTAGAAGCTCTTCTTACTTTCTGTAATCATCAACAGAAGGAATCACTTGCTCCTTGTTAAGCTTTCGTCTGTGAGAAGCGAAGGTGACAATAGAGCACTCGTCTGTAAGATCTTCTTGGCAGCCATCCCACAACCCTGCTGGCCATTTGGATCTCATTGCATATGTCCACAATTTAAGTGGCAATCCAATTCTCTCCAAATCGGATCACATAGCACTGCAGGGCACAGTCCCGTGCTACCTGCCTTAAGAAATTATCTTCTCAGCTATTCCAGTTTTCACATTAAAGAACAGGCTGCCTGAAACTTGGTGATTATAGGTTTGTAAGAACAGGATCAAAGAGAAAAAGATGTTAGCAGGAAGTCAAATGCGGGGGCATTATTCTGTGTGTGTAACAGCCTTTGTTCTCCTTTAATGAAGCTGAATCCATTGGTAGTATTATTGACTCAGATGTGGCCCTGCTGGTAGCTAGCCTTACAAACTCACTTTAATGAAATGCTTATGTATAATATCACATAAAAAGTAATTTCTAAGGTATGCCAACAGATAGTTATTGATTTCTAGAGAGCTTGAATACTTAACACATAAATGTGTTTCCATTTGATTTAGTGAATCATGAAGGAGAAAATAAAGAAATCAATTATTTGTCTTTTTTTGAGTATTGACCTCTCCTAGGAAGAATTATATTTTCTTTAAACAGAATTTGTGCTAAGGAACAGAAATTGTTGATCTTTTGCTTAGTCTATCAATTGTGTTCTTTTTTTAATTAGAAATTTTCTATAATTAGTTTGTTAATTTAGTAATTATCTGGCAATGCCACAATTTTTCTTGCCAGCATATGTATAAATAAGCATGCAAAGATTCATTGCTATTGCTATGGAATGATTTTACTGTGCACTGAAAATCAATTCACTCGAAAGCAAGTTTATTCTTAGTCACTACTAGGTTAATAAAAATAAATTTTTACATTCAAAGTTGGCAAATTGAAAGATTTTTTTGTCTAACCATTAAATAAATGACTTTGCAGTGCCTGGCACTGTTTATATTTCAAATATATTCTAGTGTACTAGTTAATAAAGAGTAAAATTATTTAATAATAATTATGAAATTTTTATGATCACAATATCACCCTATTTTAAATTTAGTCACAAAGATACTTTACTTTATTCATTATTGTTAACTTATTTTCCTAGTTTATATCTAACTCCATTGGAAAATTTATGTTACATTCAAACTTAATTAAAATGATATTAGTATATAGTTTGATGCCTCCTTACAAATTTAAGTAACTTCTTTAGACTCATGAATACCAACAGGCATGACAAAACTGTCTACTTATGGATAATAATTTAATTATGGGTTGTATATTATATTTATTTTTGCAACTTACATCACATTGAATTTCATGAGTAAAGATCTGTCAGTAACTTGTGCTATGTAATAAAACACAACAGACAATGATGTGTAAACAACCATAATTTATTTCTCACAGCCCTGGGCTATAAAGTCCAAGATCAAAGAGCCAGCATCAAGTGAGCACATTCTTACTCAACCTCACATAGTGGGCAGTGGGAAGATGAGTGAAGAGGACCCATATTCTGTCCTTACCTGGCAGAAGAACAAGAGAGGAGAGAGCATAAACATAATGTGATAAGACCTTTTATATCAGTAATAATTCATTCCTGAAAATAGAGCCCTCGTAACCAAAACCCTTCAATAAGACCCACCTCCCAGCCCTCTTACCCTAGGGATCTAGTTTAGAATGGTTGATCATTTTGGGGGTTTATAATCTTTTCCATGAAATGCTCCTTTGTACGTGTCTCTGAGGGTGTCTCTAGAGAGGTGTGATTGAAGAAGGAAGACCATCTCTTGAAAATCAATGACACCATTCCACCCACTGAGGTCTTAGAGTAGATGAAAATAGAGAAAATGAGCTAAACAACAGCATTCATCTTCCTGTGCTTCTTGACTACCATGTGACCAATTGTCTCTGGCACCCATCAACATGGTTTCCCTCCAGTGTGACCTGTATCCTTTCACAAACCATAGGCCAAATGAATTCCTTTCTTCTTTTTGATGCCCTGGTTGTGACCCAACAATGAGAAAAGTAAATAGTGCAGTTTTGAAGAGCTGGGTGGACTCAATCATGCATGTCAAGACAGTTTTCCATTATTTTCTACAGATCCCAGGGTTTAACTAGCTTGGGTCATATTGTAGACATTCAGCACATTCTGAGTAAGTTACTGGCTTGAATATGTTGGGGAAAACTGTCAGAGAGGTGTCAAACATTAATTGGTTGTATGACTTGTTTAAAAAGTGGTAACTAAGTCAGTATGTGCTGTTTTATTTCCAGCCTCAGTGAAATCATACTCAATGATCTCACCTCTAAGTTTCCTTATGCATGACTATGATAATACGTAAGACATTACAATATTAAACTCTCCTTGAAGGCTTAATTACTCACCTGTCTAAATTTCATCAGTATAATTTCTTATCTTATAATATATCGTGATACACATGATATAGGTTCAGTTATTAAATCTGATTTTTTCACCAATCATTTGCTCAGTATTTATTGTATCCTTGCTAGTAAGTGAGGCTATGCATAAAACCATTTCCCCAACACCATTGTTGGTTTTCTATCTGTTTTGAAAAAAATATATAAAGCACAAGGTGTTCCACCATAGGTAGTGGGCTCCAAAAACCCAGCTCATGTACCAGGGATGGATCCTGATCCTACTGCCAGAGAACTTCTTAAACAGGTCAAGCTACACAACTGTCTCACTTATGCAGAGGGCCTAGTCCAGTCCCATGGAGGCTCCACAGCTGTTGGTCCAAACAACCTTGATGCAGGGGGAGGGGCTTGGACCTGCCTCAACTGAATGTACCAGGTTCTGCTGACTCCCCATGAGAAGCCTTACCTTGTTGGAGGAGGGAATGGGGGTGGGCTGGGGAGGAGAAGATAAAAAATTTAAAAATTTATGAAAAGTAGTAAACAGAAAAATTTAGAATTTTTGAATGAAATATAGAAAGAAAGACACTAACATTCACTCTTATATTGATATACAAAAACATTACAGAAATCAATGGGATATGTTGGGGTACACATTAATTCAAGTTTCTAGAAGCTGAGGCAGAAGGATAGCAATTAGAGGCCAGCTTGGGCTATATAGCAAAGCTGGAATGCTAGTTAAGTTTGAGGCAAATCTGGGAGGCATATTGAGGCTCCCTACAAAAAATTCATGTACATCATAAAATAATATTTATGACAATAATGACCATTATTTATTGACCATTGGAAAAACTACATAGATTTACAATGTATTGCCATTTGACAGATAAGAAGTCTGGGGTAGAGAGGATAATGTACTTTAAACTGTTGAGTTTTGTCTTAGTTACTATTATATTGTGTGTGGAGACACAATGATCCAGCAAACTCTTACAAAAGAAAAATTTAATTGGAGACTTATTTAAAGTTTCAGAGGATTAGTCCATGATCATCATAGTGGGGAGCAGACAGGCACAGCTCTGGAGCAGTAGATGAAAGCTTTACATCCTGATCTGCAGACAACAGAGAGAAAGACCTTGTGCCTGGGAAGGGCTTTTGAAACTGTAAAGCCCACTTCCAGTGACAGAACCTATTCCAACAAGGCCACACCTCCTAATCCAAATGAGCCTATGGGGCATTCACATTCAAACCACAAATATTAAGAAATATCAGTTCAAAAAAATGAACAGCCATATAAACAAACCTTTAATACAGGTTATTATTCCTTAGTGTGACAGTAAAATAATTTCATACTCTGCATTTATCTGCTATTATCAACTTCTTACTTTTTCCTAGCTCTATCAAGCTGAGATAATAGGAGATGGTGAGAGGAAGTTGTCTGGAAGTAAGGAGACCAGGAGTCTACATTCTAAGAGACCTTTGGAAACTCTTGTATCCTCTAAAGCAATGTTTCTCAACCTGTGGTTCTCAATCCCTTTGACAAAATTCTGTCTCTAAAAATATTTACATTACAATTTATAACAGTAGCAGAATTACAGTTACAAAGTAGGAATGAAAAAAATTTTATAATTGGGGAACACCACAACATGAGGAATTGTAATCACAGCATTAGGAAGATTGAGAACCACTGATTGAAAACCTAATCCTAAATAGAGAAGAAATTGTCAGGTATTTCCTGACAGTATTGCTCAATCTTATTTGTAATTATTCTTTTTTTTGATAATTATTGTTCTTATGTTTTTACTGATTTTTACCTGAATTCCACTAGTTATTCACAATTTAATTCAATTTCTCAAATTTGCTAATCATCATGCCATACAGTAACTGGTAGAAGATGGTATGAACTTATATATTCTTTTACTTAGGGATTCCCTTGTTGTTGAAAGCCTGTGGCAAAGAAGCATCCCACTCAGAAGTCATATAGAAACTAGTGCTCATGTCTGGAATATGAAAGTAAAGTTAGATGTCAAACGGAAGAGGCAGGGGATATCAAGTAGCAAGATGGGTAAGGGAAGACTAAAAGGTAGTAAGAAATGGTAGAAGATGGCTTTCAGAAGTTGAAAGGTCAGGCTGATATTTTGAAGACTTTATTGAGCAGGCCTGTTCAAGCCTCTTTGGATATTTCACTATTCCTTAGATTATTTATTTTGTGTGGTCTTTGGTAGAGATTGGAAGATAATATTGCTTGTAGACAGGTTAACTTATTGGCCCTTAATTCCTTATAGGTTTCAGTTTAAATTGTTTTACTGAGTGCTATTTTCTCATACTTTCAGTCTTAGAAATTTTCACCAATTAACAAAATAGTTTCTTTAAAATTTTCATATCAAAATGGGTTTAGACTTAAAGAGAAATTGCCACAATTTTGGAGCAATCCAACTTACTCATAATTCCCTACCTAATGTTCCTATTCCTTATAATGCTAGTAAATTTATTAGTCAAAAAGGGTAATTGATAAGAAGGCAACAGACAATGGAAGCCCGTGACTCGTCAGTCTAAATCTTTCTGTCAGTCTTACTGTCCTGTTCTCAGTTTCATGAGGACTCCAATAATGATGTGTTTAGGTGTCACATCTTTCCAGTATCCTCCAGTCTTTGAAAACCTGTCTTCTCTTGCTTTTCAGGCTTAATCAAGAGTTACTGTCCACGTTCTGTAGTGCTCTAAAGTTGTCTGCTCTCTCCCTATGCCTGTATTGTGGTGGAAGCATGTTCTCATGAATACCATAGGAATGTGGATGATTCTGGGTATATTCAACCAAGGGCACCTGTCTCTATATTTTAAGAAATACTGCCTCACTCTGTTTCCCAAGATGGATCTAAGCTCATGATCCTCCTGCATCCAGCTCTGAAGTCCTGGGATTGCAGACTGTTCCCCCTCCGTGGCCCTATGAGGTCTTAATGTGGGAAACACAAGCATTATTTACTTGATTAAGAGAGTGTCAACAAAGTTTCCCAACTGCAAAGATTTCCTTTTTGAATATATACCATGAAACATCTACTTTGAAACTACAAACATATTTTGTCTCACTTTTAAGTTTTGACCCCACAATTTTCATATACAGGGGTAAATCTTAACTATGACGCTTGTGATTTTCTTTGATGGTTTCTTATTTACTTCATTCACTCAAGATTTAAGCGCTAAAGCTGGGAAGATGGCTCAGCAAGTTAGAACAATTGTTGCTCTGGCAAAACTTAAGCTTCGTTCCCAGCATCTGTGTAGCAGCTTACAACTGTCTATAACTCCAGCTCCTGAATATCTCATACCCTTTCTAATAGGGGAGCGCTTCCATCCCAATTGTGTATTTATTTGAAGGCTTATTTACTTCACTGCCACTGTGGTCTCATGGTTGCCATACAATACAGTTATTTATAGTGTGGTACATTTATTTCAGATTTAGTAAATATGTGGTCTTTACAGGTAGGCCTGTAGTGTTTTCATCTTCCCATCCTTTGTTACGCCTGTGTTCATGGTTTGATACCACAGATATGGGAGATTCATTTGGAATTCTCCCTGACCAGGTGCTGGGTTCCAGCACTTCACAACATAGAGCCACTTCCACTGCAGCAGCTACAGCACCCTTTCCTACTTCTCTTCTCCTTCTTCCTCTCTTCATTATGTTTCAGTTCTTAGATCTACATGCTAGACATCCATGAAGGTCTCCAGGTGACATTCCTTCCAGGTACTCTGAATGAAAATCCAAGAGATAGAAGCCTGTGTACTAATACACACACACACACACACACACACACACACACACACACACACACACACACACACTCACACACACACACAGAGAGAGAGAGAGAGAGAGAGAGAGAGAGAGAGAGAGAGAGAGAGAGAGAGAGAGAGACATGTCTGTGTAAGCGTGTATATGTGTATACCTAACTGCCTATCAAAGCATGAGTTGAATCTAATCCAGCACAATGAAATTAAAAGGAGATTTGCCATAAAAAATATGAAGTTAATGTTTATTGTTCATTCTGACTGACAGACGTTCAACTATGATTTTAGATAACTGACATTTAAATGGTTAAGCATTCACTTAGATCTTCCTTAATATTTTGCTTTTTGCATTCTGCTTGTTCTGTCTACTCTCTTTTTTCTCCTTTGTCTATCTTCTCGAGATTTATTAGAAAATTTAAAATTTGAAACTTGAGTCAACTCAGCTTATTATTTTGCTATGTTTTATATACACTCATTAATTCTTAGTTAATCAGAGACTACTTTCAAATACTGCATTTCTTCAGATGCTGTGAAGGGACCTAGCACCACCATATTCCCAATGTACTGTACCCTCCTTTCTGCTCTTATCATAAACTTGTTTTATGCATATGCTATAAGCATGGAATATATTGTTTCTTTTTCTAATTTAAATATACTTTAGAAGAATAATTAAAATAAGACGTTGAATACTTTTCTTTTTCCTTTCTTTATGACATTCACAGCTCTCCCTATGTCTGTGTGGATAGGGTTTATACTCTTTTTATGTATTTTGCCTGAATAACTTTATAAATTTCTGGCAATGCCTGTCTCCTAGCCATGAATTATTTGTTTTTGTTTGAGAATTCTTTATTTCAACTGTATAAGCTGTTTTTTTTTCAGTATAGAATTATGATTCGGCAGACTTTTAAAAATTATTTTAAGGAATCTTACTCCATTGTCTTCTGCTACAGGACTTTGCAGGGCAGTCATTCTCTCTCTGCTTGTGAGGTTTAGATTTATTAAAAAATTGTGTCTTCACGGGTAGTTTAAATATGACACACTTACTTTGTGTGTTTGTGTGTGTGTATGTATGCGTGTTTGTATTTATCCTGAAGTGTATTTTTGAGCAACCTAACAATTTTGTTTTATTGGTTGTCATTATTTTGAGAAAAATTTAAGCAGTACTAGACTGCATATTTTTTATACACTGCTCTTCATTCTTCTCCTTTGAGATTTC
This sequence comes from Peromyscus californicus insignis, assembly GCF_007827085.1. Taxonomy (NCBI): domain Eukaryota; kingdom Metazoa; phylum Chordata; class Mammalia; order Rodentia; family Cricetidae; genus Peromyscus; species Peromyscus californicus. The sequence goes on along the minus strand of NW_026294491.1, from coordinate 42,979,859 downwards.
AGTGATGCACTTGCCCAGTAGATCCCGGATGCTCTTTCTAGTCTATAATTTCTCACTCTTTAGACTTTGTTTCAGTCGGTTAACTGCTGCTGACCTCTCTTTTATTGATTTATTTCTAACTATCATTTTCTGCTTGCTGAATTTTCACTGGAAGTTTTACTTCCTCTCACCACTTTTATCCTAGGGTTTCTATTTCACTATATATATTGGTTTTTCGAGACAGGTTTTCTCTTTGTAGTTTTGGTGCCTGTTCTGGGTCTCGCTCTTTAGACCAGGCTAGCCTCAAACTCACAGAGAACCACCTGGCTCTGCCTCCCGAGTGCTGGGATTAAAGGCGTGCGCCACCATGCCCAGCTATTTTCACTATAGTATATATGTTTATTTTTATCTAAAAATTATTTATCAGCTGCTGTGTAAAATGACCTTTCTATTACAGACATGAAGAAGGTAACCAATTCAGCAGTAAAACATTGCTCTAAATTTCCTGTTAAATATTTCCTAATTCATGCCATATTTGAATATGTTTGTGTTGATTATATCTGGAGGCTATGCTTATTTTTTTTCTAGAAATTAACTTCCTAGTTTTTTTTGAGAAGATATAGATATACATATGGTGGGAGATTACAGAGATTAAAATGATCTTTTTTCTGATTGTAAATGGGTATGCCTTTCATTCTTCTGGGTATATTTGTGTGAATCTAGTCAGAAACTGGAATTGGTTTGAGGGTTTCTAAAAAACTTTTGTTACCATGGTTACCTAGAGTAAACACTGGGTTTACTGTGAGGGCTGAATGCCAACAGGATTTTCTCCGTGTCTGAACAGCACAGCTCTTGATGCACTTCAGAGAGCGTCTTCCTCTTGGTATCTCTGTCATTAGTTATGCTATGATTGAGTGCTTGGGGACAACATAGAGCTGGGTTGTGATGGTACAATGCAGCCTTGTGTTTCAGATCTGCACCTCACTCCTGGGCCTCTGATAGAGTGTTAGCACATATTCCTGCTCCTTCTCCAAGTTTGGGGTTTGACTCACACTCCAGCCTCTTTCCTGGTGTTGATATTTTATTTCATTTCTTCTACACTCATTCTCGCCTCTTCTACAATGATACTGCCCTAGTAACCCGAAGATGCAAATTTCTCTCCCTCTTTCTCATGACAGGTTAAGGGTTTTGGCATACAGGGCAGACAAGAGCAGAGTCCGCACAGTTTTCCTTGCTGATCATAGCAGCTCTGGTTCCTGTTTACTAGCCCTGTTTCCTGTTCAGGAACCCTATTGTTCATCTACTGTATCCCAACAGGTAGTCTTTCTCAGGACAGTTGCTTAGGTTCACTGTGCTGAATACATGGTGGGGTTCTTGCAGAAAAGAAGTGTGGCATACTCCTATACTTAGGTTTCGGGGTCCTTATACTTATCTGGTAGTCTGCACTCACCCCCCTTGTGTGTCACCTTTCTGACCCATGTTCAGAGATATTCGCTTCCCAAGAAGCAGTGCTGCCCTCTGGTCTCCTCTTGTCCACTGTGTTGGTTGCTCTCCCTGAAATTTCACTTCTCTGGAAGCTTATGGAAACTGCATACATTTTATAACTAAATAAGTTTTTTTTCTTGAAACTAGAGTAAAAATAGTGCTTTGTCTACTCCTAAACTTCATTGAGGCAAACCTAGTCTGATTAAATTCAGTATTTGTGTGCTCTGAAACTTAGTTTTAATCACTTTCTCTGGGACGTCTGTCCATCCATACTTGTTTTCTTAGATGCTCCACTCCTGTCTGGATAGGTTCTTTATCTACTATTTAAAATTCTTTCCTTTACCCCCCAATACTAAACTTTCTTCTCTACACAACATTTAATTACTTCCTCTATTCTGAATTGCTGATATTTGTTTCCAACTTTACCCACAATTTGATTGATCCTAAATCTATGAAGTCTACGCTTCTTGGCTGAATGTCTTAAAGCACATTTTCTTCTCAATTTGCAGACATGGTACCCCAGCCCCCAAGGCTTCATCTTTTTTCCTCATTGTTCTTTATTCTGCCTTATTTTTCTGACATATTATTCTATAGTTTTCTACAGTTTTCTTTCTGTAAGTTTGTACATCTCTAGTTTTGATTCTCATCATGGTTTGCCTGCCGCACGCTGGACTCTGTGGAAATCTGACTATAATACTGAGCTATGCTTTATGGATCTTTGTGGCGGATTTGCAGGAGGATCGCCATCAACACTTCTCAAGGAAGGACAGAGCATTTCTGGAGCAAGAACAGAAGTTTGGTCAGAGTGAAAATGTGTGGGATACCATATTTTATAAAAGGTCACACATATTTTAGCATCTCATTTGGAACTCGTGAGCTAGAATAGCTTCCTTACAAAGTATTCTAATGGGAAAAGAAGGAGCTGGCCTTAAGCACTACCCCCAACATTTCATGACACAAGCAGTACATAAATAAATAAACAAGATCCTCACCTAATTGGAGACCCTATTTATAAATCAATTCTACCTGTGTGCTTCACAGAAGAAGATATTGTCTTGAGCATGACAGTGTTCTTTAGCCAAGGATAATCTCTAACTGGAGTGACTAACAGAAATATTTAAGTTAATGTTTCATTTTGCTCTCAGAAAGCAGAAATAAGGAAGGCTTTGTTCTCAAAATGGAAGGGATTTGAATGACTACCACACAGACCTTTCAAGTGTGACCTCAAATCTAAGCTCCTTTTGGATTCCAATTTCCACAAATCTTTTCTCCAAGCCAAATGGGATAATTGCAAAATGTATATACATAAGCTACACATAATAAGGTAAAGGGAGAAAGGAAGAGAAGAAATATTTCAAACAACAATTACTGAAAAATTTCCCAATTGTCTATCACAAAACTACAGATCAAGAAATCTCAGAGAATGTCAAGAAGAATAAATGAAGACAAGCTAAATATAGAAAAAGAGAAATGAAAAAAGCCAAAAGTAACTTCTTCTCAGAGATTACAAAAATATGAAATTTAGTGTGAAATATTGATAGTGTTGTGGGAAGAAATCATCAACCTAATGTGTGTGTTAATAATATATCATTTATTTTTGAACTATGGAATGCTTCCCAAATTTGCAGGCCATCCTTGAGTTGGGGCCACTCTGACCTTGCTTGTGTGGTTATGATTTCAGTATATGTGCTGAAGAAGTGAGCATCAAGATTATCCTTTAAACATGAAGGATGAATAAATAATGATGGAATTTCTACTTTCATTCATGGATCATTCTGGAAAGAAATGTGAATGAATAACTAGAGAGGAAAAAATGAAACTTCCATATATATATATATATATATATATATTTGGAATATATATATATATAAATGTATATATACATTTCTTCCATATATATATATATATATGGAAGAGAATTGGATATATAGTCAAAATATGATAGTCAGATAAGAATATATTAAAACCTTTTTTTAGTTGTATTTGATTGATCTGAAGCATGACTCTTATGACAATAATGCATACTATGAATTTGAATGTTCATTATGATGTACTTATATGCTTATAAGTATAATTGAAATGAATTAAGCCATTGAGTCAAGGGAACTAGAGTTGTATTAGCTGTAAATTTTTATTGTAAACTCTGGAGCAACCACTGAAATAAACATGATAAATCAAAAGAAAAGTGATAAGCTGAAGAGTCAGACAAAATGTAATCATCAAAATTCTATAGTAAAAAAATAACAAAAACAGATGAAGAATGAAAAAAATGTATGTAAAGAACAACAAACACATTGCATGTTGATCTAATTATATAAAATTATATTATGATTTAAAAATAAGACAGCTCATATTCAGAAGTAATTGACCAACAAATAATGAACTGCACTTTTTGAGAAAGAACTTTGAGTCCAGAATATGTCTTATAAGCAAATAATATAGAATAAATTTTGAGAGAAAATAGAGAATAAAGAGCACAGTACATTGTCCACATGACATGTACTGTAGTTAACCAGAGATCAGTTGAGAAAAAGTTATCAGGTAGTAAAGATATGCCATGTTGTTTCTCCCCATAGTCCCTCCCATTACACACTCTCCCCTTCCCATCCCCAATTGATTCTTCCATTCCAGATACCTCCTATCTGCCCATAAAATCTATTCTATTCCCCTTTGCTAATGAGATCTATCAGTTTCCTCTAGTCCTATGCTCTATACCTAGACATCCCATATCCGCCCATAAAATCTATTCTATTCCCCTTTGCTAATGAGATCTATCAGTTCCCTCTAGTCCCATGCTCTATACCTAGACATCCCATATCCACCCATAAAATCTATTCCATTCCCCTTTGCTAATGAGATCTATCAGTTCCCTCTAGTCCAATGCTCTATATCTACTCTCTGTGGTTCTATGGATTGTTGATTGGTTGTCATTGACTTAACAGCTAATTTGCACATATAAATGAACACATACCATATTTGTCTTTCTGAGTCCAGGATATCTCACTCAAGTCTTGTCTGACTTCAATGTGATAGTTTTTGCTTTATTTTAATTTTTTTCATATTAAAAAAACTGAATGAGTGAATGAATTGAATGTAAACCCAGCCACTTAGCTTAATGTGAAAAATGTAACTGTCCATTTATGCCTGCTGGGAGAGGGAGAATCAGTTTTCTCTAATGGAATGACCTGGGATATATTACTCACTCCAGGGTAGATCTCATATTCAGGAGTAATTGACCAACAACTAATCGACTCCACTGTGTTTTCGCTGTGGGTTTTTTTTTGCCGCGTGTGTGTATGTGTGTGTGTGTGTGTGTGTGTGTGTGTGTGTGTGTGTGTGTGTGTATTTGTGTGTGTGTGCTGGTGTGCTTTTATCTGCTTACAGTTTTGTTTTGTTTTGTTTTTTCTTTTTGGGTGATGTTGTATTTTGTTTCTACATTATGGACATTTTGTTGTTGTATTGGGTTTTTGTTTGTTTTTTGAGAATAATCTTAAAGTTAGTTGAGTAGGGAGTGGGAGAGGATCTGGATGAACTTTGAGGAGGAAAGAACATGATCAAAATATATTTCAATTTCAAAATTGTTTGAAGTAATAATAAAAAGATATTCCATGTTAGCACTAACAAAAAGAAAGAGGAAGCAGGCTGTGTTAGTTTAGGGCAGAGGAGTTCTCAGAGCAAGGAGAGGCTTCCTGGATGAGGGTATTCATGAGCTGATAAATCAAGAAAAGATGGAATTACTTAATGGAATTACTTACTTACTTAATTACTAAGAATAGAGTGAAGAGAGATGTGAGTCAAAATTTCCAAATAAACTTCTAAATATTATACAGGTAAAAGGAGACATCTTGAGATAAATTAAAAGCTACTTGAACTAAATATAAGTAAACATAGGACTTATCAAAATCTGTGTGGCACAGTGAAAGCAGCTCTCACAGCCTAGAGCGAACACTGAACGAATGTGTTAGCCAAGGATAACTAACTTTTATCACTTCAGTTTCCACTTTAGACAAAGAATCATAAAATTAAATGCTGAATGAATGCCAAATAAATAACAAAATTGAACAAAATAGGTTAAACTGAAAGCAAAGATTGCTTTTTTCTTATGTTTCCCCTCTATTTGTCTTTTATGGAAAATATGTTTTTTCACACAATATATTCTTATTTTGGTTTCTCCTCCCCCAACTCCTCCCAGATCCATCTCTCCACCAACCCGAATCTATACCATTTCTGTCTCTTCTTAGAAAACAAACAGGCATCTAGAGAATAATTTAGATAAAATAAGATAAAACAAACTCACCCGAATAGAACAAAACAAACCAACAAACAAAAGAAAAAAGAGTTGAAAAAAATGTGCCTCTGTTTGTTACCTATGTTCCTAGTTTGTCTTTTTAAAATAAATATGATTGTGGAATTTTAGTTAGGTTAACAATCTAAGAAGAGAAATAGCAAGGATATGAAGATCTAATATCAGAGATGAAGAAGAGATTGCCTCAATGGATACTGGGATAGTATGTGAATAAAATGTACACAGTAGCCAGTTGTTGTGGCGCATGCCTTTAACCCCAGCACTCAGGAGGCAGAAGCAGGCAGATCTCTGTGGGTTTGAGGCTGGCCTGGTCTACAAAATGTGTTCCAGTACAGCCAGGGCTGTTACACAGAGAAACCCAGTCTCAATAAAACATAAAAACAAAACCAAACAAAAAATGAGCACAGTGCAAAACCATAATTTTCATATTTAATACTATAGACTAAATGTAACAATTATCTAAAAGACATATTTCATGAAATCATATAAAGAGAAACAAATGATATGATTAAAATTACAACTGTTAAATGAATTTAATGCAAAATTTAAAATCTTCTCAAACAGAAAAAAATAGACCCAAATAGTTTTACCTGTGAGTTCTGACAAACAAATGTGTTATGAAGAAATTATTCCTGTTCTCTAAAATCCCTTTATGGATATGGAAGCAGTGAAATTCAAACTCAGTATACTCCAGTCCTAAAACTATCCAGAGATGTTCCAAGAACTGAAAATTTGTATTTCTTATGGCAGACATACAAGAATATATGAGAGAGTACTAACACATTCAACCCAAGCATTCATAGAAAGGATTACATACTACATCCAAGTAGGAGTTATCCCAAGCATGCAAATCTGGTTAAATACTGAAATACGAATTAACATAGTTCATGTGACTATGCTGGAAAATTAGATGATGCTATTAACATATTCAGCAAAAACATTTGGAAAAAGTCTGCAACCTGTTCACAGTAAATTCTCAATACACTGAAAATAGAGAAGAGCACAGACAAAAGCTAACTACAACACTTTAAAGATAACATTTGTGATGAGAGAGAACCAAACCAAACTAGTAGGAACTCAGGAAATTCAGATCAACAGCTGTGGAGCCTGCGTGGGACTGGATTGGGCCTTCTGCATAGGGAGACAGTTGTGTAGCTTGATCTGCTTAAGGGGCCTCCTGGCAGTAGGATCAGAATCCATCCCTGGTGCATGAGCAGGTTTTGTGGAGGCTGCTATCTATGATGGGACACCTTGCAAAACCTTGAGGCAAGGGGAAGGGCTTGGATCTGCCTCTACTCAATGTACCTCCCCATGGGAGGTCTTCCCTCCTTGTAGGAGGGAATGGGGGTGGTTTGGGATGGGGATGCTGGAGAGGCTGGAGGAAGGAAGAGGGGGACCTTTGAATTAAAATGAATTAAAAAAATCTTAATTAATAAATAAATAAAATTATTCATGATGAGCATTTGGAATCTTTTCATAACTTTTCTGAAAAAGTAAAGAATATTTCCTCACACTACTGATTTTCAAAACTGTCCTGGAAGTCTGAACTGATTCATCAAGCCAATAAAAGGAAATAAAGCTTACAGGTCATGAAGGTAAAAATAAAAATGGCATTGTTTGTGCTTTGGCTGGTTGTTTATGGAGAAAATCTGAAAGAACTCGGAAAAAAGACCCTTGAAGCAACAAGTTATTATAGCATGGCTATACAAAATTAAAAATAAAATGTCATTTTCAGTAGCACCAAAAGAGTTGCTGGTGGCCATGGTAGAGGAGCAGCAGATGTCAGTTGACTTTAGGGTGTCAGCTCACCAGGAGGGAAATCCCTGATGGGTGACTCTTGCATAGGCAAGGTCCTGAGACCAAACACTCCAGAATGTCTTTTGCTTCTGCTGTGCCTTTATATGTTTGCCAATGACACTTTTTCTCTTGTATTCATGATGTGAATGGGTGTGGGGAGGTTCCTACTGCCTGTAATGTAATGTGTTTATCTTACGGAAACATCCTGTTCTACTGGGCATTTTTACCTAAGCTGATTTCTTCCTAAGCTGTACTGTCCAATTGATATTAGTAATATTTGTTTAAATAGAGTTTTGGTGATAAAAAGTAAAAAAAGGAAGTGTCAAAAAGCTAGAACACATGATTTTCTATTGAGCCATATAGACTGTGGCTTAGGTTAATGATTAAGAAAAACAATTGAGCCGGGCGGTGGTGGCGCACGCCTTTAATCCCAGCACTCGGGAGGCAGAGCCAGGTGGATCTCTGTGAGTTCGAGGCCAGCCTGGGCTACCAAGTGAGTTCCAGGAGAGGCGCAAAGCTACACAGAGAAACCCTGTCTCGAAAAAAACCAAAAAAAAAAAGAAAAACAATTGAGTCCCAATAGCACAGCTAGTTTAAATTCTTTTACTCTTGAAGTTAGGAGTTGTGTTTACAGGTTTTGGAGTATATCATAGCTGAAACAAAGCTTTGAAAATAGCTTAAAATTAGACTAAGATGTTTTTGTTTAATAGCTTTGAGGTGAAAAATCAAGAAGACAACCTGAAGTTATAGAAAGGTACATAGTTGAATACAGAACTCATTAAGTTAGGGAACAAGAACAAAGCAGCCCAATTATCATCAGCTGACATGCCTTTCTTGTTAGAATTGGTTGATGACCAAAGGTAATGATTAATTCCTTATACCCATTTTTTGTCCTCAATCTTCTGATATAAAAAACTATTGATGAGTCGTTATGCACCCTAAAATTTAATGTTGAGCTGACTGATTCTTTTTTATATATAAAAGTTTAGGTTTGTGATTTCTTTAATATTCCCTTTAAGATTACAGTTCAAGATAAGTAATAAAGTGATTGGTATTTTCTTTGTAACCGCAAAATACAGCCTGCCAGTAAAATAATATCTTATTTGTTTACACATTGTTAATCTATAACAAGTTGCTTGGGTATGAATGTAAGTGCATTCTTAGGATAATTTGTTTTTCACTTGTAATACATAAAATGTTTAATCACATAAGGGCTATGGAAAACATGCTGTTTTTTACTTGTATTCATTGTAATCATTCACTTGAAAAACAGAATATAACCACATTGTAATTTTTATGTTACCTGAAATATTTTGCCAAGGTATATAAGTTGTAAGGGAAAGAATAGAGATAGAATTAAAATGAGTTAGAAGAAAAACATCAAGAATGAGAGAGTTAAAAGGAAAATATCAAGAATGAGAAAGTTAGAAGGAAAACATCAAGAGTGAGAGAGTCAGAAGGAGGAGAAGGAAAACATGAAGAAGGAGAATAAGGAAGAAGAAAGAGTTAGAAGGAAAACATCAAGGATGAAAGAATTAGAAGGAAAACATCAAGAGAAACAGAAGGGATATTTCTGGATAGAGATAAGAAAAGAGACTATAGAACAGAATAAAGAATACAGAAGAATAAAGAAGGAAACCCTCTAGAGAGAGTGTGAGTGTCTTTTTCCTAACCCCCTCAGATAAAAAAGTCATGGTACACGCTGACTCTGTGGATTCCCTTAGAGTCCCGTGCTGCTGAAGACTGGGCCCCCAGGCAGCAATAAGGAACAAATACTAAAATATAAACATAATTAAAATGTATATATGGAAAGCCACAAAGATCTGATTAAGTAATTAGTGAGGAGTAGATTTAAGTTCTTGCTTAGGAGGATTCAATATTGCCAAGATGCCATCTTGTCCCAACTTTATCTATAGATTCAGCACACTCATAATCAAAACATCATCCAAATACTTTCCAAATTCTAACTAAACCTGTATATTACATGGAGGAGCAGAAGACTGAATTGCCAACACAATACTGAAGAGCAGTCTTACAGAACCTAAGTTACTCAGTTGCAATACCTCCTAACAAGTTACAGTAATTGCAGGGTATGGTCCAGGAAAGAGCAGACAAATAGATCAATGACACAGAATACTGAGTTCAGAAATAGAGCCATATAAGTATCATAAGTATCCCTCACCAATCTTTGACAAATGATTCGATCAATACAACAGAAAAAAAGATAATTCTTTCAATATATGATGCTGGAATAACTTGGCATCCATATGCAAAATCTGAGGCATTTACCCTTCACAAGGGCTAACTTCAAATGGAACATGAAGGTCAGATATGAAAGAATAGAACATGACATGAAGGAAAATCCAGATGGCCATGAGTTTGGTGACAAGTTTTTATATACAACAATGACATAATTTATAAGAAAATAAGTTTATAGTCAATTTGATCAAAGTTTAAAAACTTCTGCTTTGTGAAGCCATAGAGAAAATATGGCACAAAATGGGGAGAAATATTTGCAGGAAATTTATCTGAGTGAATTCTTGTCTAAAAGCTTCCAAAGAAACCTTGAAACTCAATAAGAACTCTCTATCAAAATGTTGCCTCCATAGTTTTAATTTTTCTTTTAACTGACTGTAACTTCAATTATTGTAAGAGAAGTTTGGCATTCTTGTCACAAGTGGCTTTGTCTTAGCCAAGCACAGCAGCATAACTCCAGTCAGCTGTAGGCTACAGTCCTCACACCATGACAAAATTAAGGAAAATGCCAAGTCATAACCAGTCAAGGTATTTCTTTCTGTAAGCAACTTCTTTGTCTATTCAAGTAACTCACATTACTGGGTGGAGGAGCCCTTTAACACTCTCCTGGTTCTGCTTGCTGCCTACCTAGTCCATAAATAGACTGCCAAATGTGCAAATAGACTGCCAAATGTGATTTGTTTGAAGTGTTTTCTGTGCCGATTGGGCTAATGCATGGGTTTATTCAAGGCTGCAGATAATGTGGGCTTGCATAGGACATATGAGAAGTTCCTAACTTTAGTCTAAGTTCACTGTGAAACTAAAAGTGCTGTAAAAAACAAAGTCTAGTAAAATTTCAAATGCAAGAATCCTTATGTTAATAGGTGCTATGGGCTTTGCTACCCTTAATTCTATCGTTCTTGTTATTGTTACATTTAAAGTGCATTGTTAATATTATATATAGAATCATACACACACACACACACACACACACACACACACACACACACACACACACATAGAGTCATAGTGCTGTCAGACATGTTTGTCATCCTGTCATTGAGAATAGTTGATAAAGAAGTTTCTAATGCCCTTATACTCCTTTTTCTGCTTCCAAGAGATGCTTGATAAGCCTTGCTTTGCTACAGATGGTGAATATTGTGTTTGGAATGCTAACATTTAAATAATTAAACACATTTGTTTCCAGGGCCCAAAGTGATAGTCTTACCCTGGAGGACTGAGCACTAGATAATCATTGTCTTCTGTCCAGTAGATCAAAGCAGATTCTGATGGCCATGCTGATTTCAGGAATGTTACAGGTTTATGTATATCTCCAATAAAATTCATTTTTTAAAATTTTATTTTATAATTTAATTTAATTTTACATATCAGCCATGGATTCCCTTGTTCTCCCCCCTCCCCTCGCTTCCCCCCACCCCACCCCCCATTCCCATCTCCTCCATGGCAAAGACTCCCCTGAGGATTGAGTTCAACTTGGTAGATTCAGTCCAGGCAGGTCCAGTCCCCTCCTCCCAGGTTGAGCCAAGTGTTCCTGTATAAGCCCCAGGTTCCAAACAGCCAGCTCATGCATTGAGGTCCTGGTCCCACTGCCTGGATGCCTCCCAAACAGATTAAGCTAATCAACTGTCTCACTTATCCAGAGGGCCTGATCCAGTTGGGGGCTCCTCAGCTATTGGTTCATAGTTCATGTGTTTCCATTCATTTGGCTATTTGTCCCTGTGTTTTTTCCAACCTTGGTCTCAACAATTCTCGCTCATACAAACCCTCCTCTTTCTCGCCAAATGGACTTCTGGAGCTCCACCTGGGGCCTGGCCGTGGATCTCTGCATCTGGTTCCTAGAAAACAGGACCCCAAGAAAGACACAGGGATCGCCCAATGACAGAGAAATGGATGAGATCTACATGAACAACATGGACGTGAGTGGGGGTAATGAAGGGCAAGGGTTGAGGGAAAGAGAGCTTAGGGGAGCGGGAGATCCCAGCTGGATCAAGAACAGAGAGGGAGAACAAGGAATAAGAGACCATGATAAATGAAGACCACATGAGAATAGGAAGAAGCAAAGTGCTAGAGAGGTCCACAGAAATCCACAAAGATACCTCCACAATAGACTACTGGCAATGGTCGAGAGACAGTGGGGACTGACCTACTCTGGTGATAGGATGCCCAAACACCCTAATTATCATACTAGAAACCTCATCCAATGACTGAGGGAACCGGATTCAGATCCACAGCTAGGCCCCAGGTGGAGCTCCAGGAGTCCAATTGGCAAAATTCTTATATTGAAACTTTATTTCCTCTCATTTGTGGAGACAGAGCTTGTGGTGACATTTTGTTTGTGATCTAACAAATAAAGCTTGCCTGAAGATCAGAGTGTAGAGCTAAGCCACTAGTTAGCCATAGAGGCCAGGCAGTGGTGGCACACATCTTAAATCCCAGCACTCCCGGAAGTAGAGGTAGATGGATCTCTGTGAGTTCAAGGCCACCCTGGGCTAAACAAGATTGATCCAGTTTAAAAGAGAAACAGAGCCAGGCAGTGGTAGCACACACCTTTGATCCCAGCCCTTGGGATCTCATGCCTTTAATCCCAGCACTAGGAAGGTGGAGACAGGAAGTGATATGGCTGGGTGGAGAGAGGAATATAAGGCAGCAGGACACAGGAGCTCAGCTCCCCTTTCAGGCTGAAGATTTAATAGAGGTAGGAACTAGTGGCTGGCTACTCTGCTTCTCTGATCTTTCAGCTTTCACCTGATATCTGATGCTGTTTTTTTATTACTATTATTAAGATCAATTAAGATTTGTGCAACATGGAGATTTTGAAGTGATAACACAGTTGAAATACTGTTGTTACATCATCCCTGATTCAGGACGTCTAGTTAGTGTCTTTACCATCAGAGGACATTGTTACATGAAGCCACAGAACAAGGGCCAGCCCTCCAAGCAAATAGCAAGAAGGAAGTTATTTTCAAGACAAGAGAGAAAACAAAATCTTGATCTTGAACTTCAAATGTCCAAGATTATAAAAGCATAAATTCATGTTTTATAAGCCACTCAGCCTATGGTGTTTTTCCAGACACCTATTACAGATGTTCTAGATGACACATCATGGAGATACACACACACACACACACACACACACACACACACACACGTGTGTGTGTGTGTGTGTGTGTGTGTGTGTGTGTGTATCTGTGTATCCTAAACCATCCAGTATTGGCCAAATGTGTAACATACTTATAAAGATGTTCAGTGACTTAAAAGCACTCAGTACATTACCAAACTTGGTTTAGTCTGTGCCCTGAGAGGCCAATTAAAACAGCCAAATTAATAGTAAAGAGATGGAAAAGGAGACTTATTCAATGTGGTCATATCAGGAAGATGGACAAAATATCCAGTGACCCTGTCAAGTCAATCTTCAGTCATGAAGTGAAATTAAAATTTAAGTAGATGTCAGAGCTATGCATAGCTAAGCAGTCCCAATCAAGGTGTGGCATTTCTCTCAATTTGCTCTTCATTGCCAGACCTCCAGTCTCTTCAGGATGTTGTGAAATCTCTTTCTGGGAGACAAGGTTGCTCTCTGACTGGAGCTGGGCTTCAGCATTTTCTTTCTCCCAACAATTTCCCTCCTCATTCCGGGGGCGGGGTTGTATTCCAGTTTCTTGAAGTGCTTTGTTTCATTACTGTGAGAGTCAGACTGAGGGGCATAAGAGTCTCCTTAGAATTCATCCACGTGTGCCAGGAAGATTGATGTTTTAACTATCTATCACCTGTGTAATTAATATCACCTTCGTTTCAGGGGCTAATAGTGGAGCAAGTGGCTGGCTGCAAACAGAGCTAGAGTCAATGGACAGAAGTATCTGAAAAACTATAAAACACCCTTGACAAGAGAAGCCTTGAGTGGAAGCTGGAGATAACAATGGAAAGAAGAGTTTTCTTTGTTTGTATAAGGGGCCAGAAAATTCTCCCTTTGAATTATGAAGCCCCGTGTGTCTAAGGGTTTTAGAGAGTGTATTTATGGGTTAGACAATTGGGATGAGATTGGGCTTCTTGTCTGGCTATGTGGGTCATGGGTTGGTTTTAAGAAAAATCTGGAATAACTAGATATGTCATTGAGAGCCCTTCTGACCCTCCAGTATGTTTATATTTGTTAATGTGGAGCTCCTCATTTAGTTGATTTTCACTAAATATATATTTTAGAAGACTTTTTTATTAGTTTTTAAATTGTACATATGTGTGGGTATTTGTGTGGTTATGTGCACCGAGTGCAGGTTCCAACAAAAGCCAGGACAAGGTGTCAGATCTCCTGGAACTGGATTTACAATTGGTTGTGACCTGCCTAAAGGAGTGCTGGAACTGAATTCCAATATTCAATAAATATAGTACTTTATATTCTTAACCACTGAACTGTATGTCTTTTCCTTTCACTGATTTTTAAAAGCTCTGTGGTGTGTGTGTGTGTGTGTGTGTGTGTGTGTGTGTGTGTGTGTGTGTGTGTCTGTGTGTGTGTCTGTGTGTGTGTGTGCCTGTGTGTCTGTGTGTCTGTGTGTGTGCTATCAGGAACCATCTACCTTGTTGTTTTGAGATAGGGTATCTCACAGGAACCCAGGACTCTATGTCTAGGCTAGGCTAACTGCCCATTAATCTCTAGGAACCCATCCATTTCTACCTCTCCAGTGCCAGGATTACAGGCACTTGTTGCTGTTCCTGTATCTTTTATGTGTAGGTCCTGGGAATCAAAATTCGGATCCTCAGGCTTTCATGGCAAAGTAATTTACCATCTGAGTCATCTTCCAAGTTCCTAAGCTGATTTCTTTCTTTCCTTTTTTTTATATAGAATTCCTTGAGGGACCACTGAGTGGTAAAATGAATAAATCTCTTCCCTTATATCACAGACTGAAAGAATATTTAATGGATATTTTATGTAATGTACTAAATTGCAGACATCAAGCTCTGGCTCCTTTTAGCTGATGGCACTCTATGAACCTGTGGTGCTGATATCAGCAGGTTTTTTTACACTACAAATCACGGAATTAAACATTGAAGGGGCCTAGAAAAAGAAAACCTTCCTATACAGGGACTTATTTGGAGTATTTTCTTATAAAATATCTCATGTTAAATGGATATAATTAAATTAATGCCATTTAATTTCATAAATTTAAGAATAACCTAATTTTCATTATTTCCCAAGGCAGAAAGAGGCTAGACGTGCAATATTTAATGTAGAATAATTGATTTACCTTATTAATGGAGTTCAAGCTTTAAAATTGTCTTATAAGGGACTCAGATTCTCTTCAGAGAGCTGACCATAATGTCTTTCTCTGGTGTTATGGCCTGAACTTTCCTAGGAACTCCCACATGCTGCTATCCCTTTATCTATTTGTCCATGGAGTTAGTAACTATTCTGATAAACTCTGCATCTGCAAATTTACAAAAAAAGTCTATTAAATGAGTGTAGATGGAAGTTTTCCTGGTCCCACCCAGCTCCTGTATCCCTGAGGTCCTGCAGCTGCTCAGACCCAAATGAACACATAGAGGTTTATATTCATTATGAACCGTGTGGCCTACTGGCTCAGGCTTCTTGCTAACTAGCTCTTATATCTTAAATTAACCCATTTCTATAAATCTGTATTTTGCCACATGGCTTGTGGCTTACCGATACTTTTACATCTTGCTTCTCATGGTGGCGGCTGGCAGCATCTCCTCTGCTCTGCCTCTCTCCTTCCTTCTATCTGTTTGGATTTTCCATCTGCCTGTAAGCTGCCTTGCCATAGGCCAATCGGCTTTATTTATCAACCAATAAGAGCAACATATTTTCACAGCGTACAGAAAGACCCATCACTTCCCCTAAACTCACAAATATAGGATAGATAAAATATTTTCTTTAATTTGTCAAATACGAATAGACTAGATATTATAACTATAATTCTTGCTTGATAACTGTTTTGTTACATAATTTTACTATGTTAAAGTTAAAACGTTACTTTTTGTTTAGACAAGAAGGGGGAATGCTGTGGGATAATGCCCTTGTACACTGGTTTAATAAAATGGTGATTGACTAGTAGCCAGGCAGGAAATATAAGTGGGGCCAGCAGAAAAAGGAATGCTGGGAAGAGGAAGAGCAGGGTCAGGAGATGCCACCTTGCTGTCAAGAGAGCAGCATGTAATGGCACACAGGTAAAGCCACGGAACACATCGCAACATATAGATTAACAGAAATGGGCCAAGTTTAACTATAAGAGCTAGTTAGTAGTAAGCCTGAGCTAATGGCCATGGTTTAAAAATAGTATTAGCCTGCGTGTGTTTATTTGGGTCTGAGTGGCTGTGGGACCAGCAAGTGAGAGAGATTTGTCCTGACTGCAGGCCAGATGGGACACAGGAAAACTATCAGCTACAAATGAGTTAAGAAGTAACAGGTTTTCAGAATCATCTTAGGTAGACAGTGGCTTCAGGGTCTATGCCTGTGCCTTCTTAACCTTTCTTTACTGAAGACTCACCTTGAATGTTCATTTCAGTTATTCAACTACTGAAGAAGTCACAGCTAAACAATGAAATTTATGTTAATATTTACTGATATCAATTCCATCATTGTGGTCAAAGCGTTGTTAAGGTTTTAGAAATATTCTGTTGTGTTTTTACCTTATTATACATAAATAACAGAGTAGAATGCCTTAACTAAAGGAGTTATCAAATTTCTCCCTAAACTGTTTCAGTTTTGCTTGGTTATCTGTTACTGAAGCTCTGTTATAAACCTTCAAATGTGTTAACCAAAGATTTTGTAGTAAATGGGAGGATTAGTATGTAAGATGGGAGAATGATTATACATGACATGCCCATGGAAGAGACAAACTGGCCAGTGTCACCATTGGGGTTGTTCTGGTATCACCATCCCGTGGGAATTGCCCTTCACAGTAGGAGGGAGCATGGATATAACAATGGAATGTGCCAGACATAGAATACCATCTGAAGAATAATCTTGACACTGTGTCAATATCATCATTGGCTGCAAGCCATAAACACTGTGACTGTTTTAGAAAATAAAGGAAATGTGCAACAGTATACAAGAATAACATTTTAATTCTCATTTCCAAGAAGTAACATTTTATGGAATTGAGATCATGATAAAGAAGCATTAGCTAAATGGCCTATGACTCAGCAACAGCCAATATATGTCTACATAAAAGACTTAATACATATCTCTAATTATAGTTGTCAACATAAACATTAAAAATTTTATTTTAAAGATTTTTTGAGAACTCCATACATATACACATCTTCATCACTCCTGTTCCTCTCTCCCACTTCCACTTCCCCAGGTTTGTGACCTCTTCTTTTTAAATTATTTTTGTTATGTATACATATATACGTATAAAGCTTAAACAAATACACACAGACATATACACTATGTACAACCTACTGAATACATTTAACACTCAAATATATAAATATATATGTTGTTATACATTATATTTACAAACATATATATGCATACATATATACACATATATATCTATATTGCATATATGTTCAGGGCAAACCCACTAGGATTGAACAGCCAATGTGGGTGCTCATTCTGGACAAAGTCTGTTTTCTAGTCACAGTGTAAACTTTTTATACACATTCAGTAAGCAGTTTGACAGAAAACAGAGAACTTTAGCTTTCTATTTTGTACCACTTTACCTTGTTTATGGTTCTGTTTGTGTTGATCACCTCTATCCTACCCTTTGTGTAAGCAAAGCATGGAGCATTCCACTTAGCATCCTTTGCATACACATGGAATGGCATTTAATGTATTTGCTGTGCTATTTTTCCTCCAGAAATAAACCTGAAAATACATAGCCTGATCCATTTGTGTAGCTCCTTTCTGAAAATCACAGCTACTCTAAGAACACTCAGTTCATGCAATAGGGCCAGAGGGGCTCTGTGTTTCCAAGTGTGACGACATCATCATCACATTTCCTGTGATAGAACAAGTCATTTGCTTCCAAGTACATGTTGAATCAGATTAGTGTAGAATTTTCCACTCGATATATAAAGATTTAAGAGTAAATTATTCCACATCAAAATAGAATTGTAATAGGTCTCTCTGTTAATGAATTCTTTGCATACACCAAATAATAAGAAAGAATGGATCAGATCTCGAAGAAGATCTGATTACTTGGAAAAATTCATGTCAGTAAGGAAACACAATGATTTAAATCCTTGTGTGTTTAAGTTTTCTTTCTGCAGTTATATGTTATTAAACTTCAGTTTATCCCATCATTACTCTTATTTAATAAAACAGTGCCTAATAATGTAGGATTTCGGGGATAGTCATATAGAGCTATAGTGTTGACTATTGGTGCTGTTAGATGCATTATCTCCAAGCACAATGGCCCAAGAGACTTGTATTGCCTCATCATTTCTGCTGGTCAGGAATCTATGCCTGTCTCAACTGAGTGTTTTTTCTCAGTTCTGTCTTTATTGACTTATTTTCTGAAGCTTCAGTCTTTGGGAAGGCCCCTTTCCAGGCTTCTCCTGTGGATACCGTCAGGTGCTAGCTTCTTTCAGTGCTGCCTCATGGCAAGTGACCCAAAGGAGAGTAAGACATGTTCAAAATACAAGTCTTTTTTATTGAAAAAAAATTGATACAGTACATTCCAATCATAGTCTCCCTCCCCCAACTCCTCCCTGATTCTCCTCAAAATCACCCTTCCCACTCCACATTTCTTCTTTCTCTTTTAAAACAAAAACAGGCCAACAAACAAAAATTTAAAAAAGAAAAAAATAAGCAAAAAAAAAAAACCTAGAAACACATGCATCTTTTTTATGTCAACTCTTTCAGGTGGCATCCTGCAAGTCCTGTGGCATTTTATCAATTTAAGGCAAATGATGAAATCCAAACAAACTAGAAAGGCAAGGGGCTGTGCAGTGATGTGAATACTGTTAGTGAGGATTGTTCTGGGCCATTTTAAATGTTCTCTACCCTTAACGAGCTTGTGCAAAGTACAATGTTAATTTTGGATAGCTAGGTACTTAGTGTGTTTATAACAACATTTGCTTGAGGAAATAAATTCACAAACTGATATTTAATGATACAATATTTTTATAATAAGTGTCACATATAGATTACACAAATTAGGTACTGAAATATCATAGGCAGAGCTCATGATCACATTTCCTAGTATGGTCTGAGCTCTCAAGGGTCACATCCCATCAGCTACATAGGAAAATAACAGCAGTGCTATGCTTTCTCAGGAGTTTGAGCCTCACTCTATTCACCTAGGCTTGAATAACTGGAGAATTGTTAACTTACCCCAATTTGCCTGCTGGTTTTCCTTTTCTTACTGAAAGCAGAAATCATTCTTGTTTAAGTTTGTAATACTGAAGTATTGAGGCCAGTAGAAACTGTAAATGGAAGGAAATTGGGTAGATATTTTGAGAAGAAACTTGAGAGATAACAATTGTTCATTTATGTCCATGGAAGGCTGAGGACTGGACTTATGAAATAGATTATTCAGTAAAGTTCTTGCCACGCAAAAATGAAGAACTAAGTTCTACCTCCAGCACCCATGTAAATAAAATTTGGATGTGGTATCATGTCCTTGTAATCCCAGTGCTGAGGAGGTAGGAACATGGGGATGCCTAGAGATATTTAACCAGCCAGCCTACCAAATCAGGAGCCACAGAACACAGTGTGATACTGTCTCTAAAATTAAGGTGGAAAGCTCCTGGGGAGCAATAATGTGTGTGTGTGTATGTGTGTGTGTGTGTGTGTGTGTGTGTGTGTGTGTGTGTGTGTGTGTGTGTGTGTGTAAGTGTACGCATATATATATATGATGAAACATACACACACACACATATATAACAACAAGCTTAAAGGATAAAATCCCCCTCCCCCTCTTCCTCCTCCTCCTCTTCCTCCTCTTCCTCTTCCTCTTCCTCCTCCTCCTCCTCCTCCTCCTCCTCCTCCTCCTCCTCCTCCTCCACCTCTCCTCATTTTCCTTCTGCCTACATACTCAACACAGGCATCTCTGGTCCAAGCTGCTCGAATTTGCAAATCCCCTCACTCGCCCAAGTTTTGTGATTGCATGTGTGCATCACCATTTCCAGTTCTATTTGTGTTCTTTGTAGAACACTCCTTCTTCCTAATAATACTTATTTCTTTCCCCCAATACGTTCATTTAAAATGACTAACAACTTTAGCTATCAGTGAAACAAAATGT
Source organism: Peromyscus californicus insignis (assembly GCF_007827085.1). Classification (NCBI taxonomy): domain Eukaryota; kingdom Metazoa; phylum Chordata; class Mammalia; order Rodentia; family Cricetidae; genus Peromyscus; species Peromyscus californicus. The sequence continues at coordinate 42,959,837 of NW_026294491.1, read as the reverse complement.
TTAACTGCATTGAGATTCAATCTCACCTTGATCAAAAGGCCTATTATTGAGAAAACAAACAAGTACTTGTGGGGATGCACAGATGTAGAGTGAGGGAAGGTACCCTCATACACTGTTGATGAGAATGTAGATTAGTAAAGCCTCTGTGGAGATAGGTGTGGATGTGGATAGGGAGAATTTGGTATGTAAGCAGTGGAGTTTTATTGAGAAGTGAAGAAGAATGAAGTCACATCATTTTCAGGGAAACAGGAGGGCAGGAGAAGATCTTGTTAAGCTGAGAACCCAGACTAAGACAAGCATTGCATATTTTCTCATATATGTGGAAACTAGATTTAAATACATTAGATAATAAAATAGACAGGTTATTATTAGGAAAGAGGAAGGGAACCGGTGGGAACGTGGTGTGAAGAGAGAGGAAATTGGGGTGAATGTGGTCAAAATATATCTTATACATGTATAAAAATATAATGGAATTCATTATTTGGCACAATGAATATATGTTAATAATAAAATAACTTGATTTTTAAAAATTCATTTTTAATTGAGTGACTTAAGAATATTTTATCTTAGGATTTGTATTTTCATCCTGTCAGAATTAATGTAGTATAAAAATCTCAACTCTTACCTGAGAATAACCATGGATATGTCAAAGTAAAAATGTACTGTGAGTTTTTTTGCTAAAAATCATATTTTGATATAATCATAGCAGTTGCATTTTTATAGTTAAATGATTAACTATTTTGATGCTGAGTCTACTAATGAAAAATATTCTCTACTGCTCATCCTTTTGGGTTGTATACACACACAGTGTGTATGTGTGTGTGTTTGTGTATATGTGTGTATGTGTATGAGACAGAGAGATTGCCAATCATCTTACGTATTACTTCCTATTTCTTTCTTTAAAATGAGAATTTCATACATGAGTACAGTGTTTAAACCATTTCCTCTGCTCCTTCCCACCTCCAGCTCCTCCTGCGTCCTCTCCACTTCCTTTCACATTAAAATATATTATATGAATCAGGAGACTTGTGCCTTGTCTTTTGAGACAGGATCCCACTGCAAAGTGTGGCTTCTTATTTGAATAGGCTGGATGGCTAGAGATCTCCAAGGATCCACCTTGTCTCCACCTCCTCAGCGCAGGGATTACAAGCACGCACTACCACAAATCTTTTTATTTACAAGGGTGCATACATATGCATTTATAACTTGCAGAATCCAATTGCTCCAAGGTATTTGTGTTTAGTCCTCCCCTATTTGGCTTAGATTACCTAACAGGGATATTTTCCCTGGAGAAGACTGAATCCCTCTCTCTTAATGATCAATAATTGCCTGTAGCTCTTCATCTTGGTTGGGAACTTGTGAGATTCTCATTCATTCACATTGTCATGTCAACTGGTATGTCATTGTACTGGTCTTGTTTTGATGACCATATTGTTGAGATATCATGGGTGCAGTTTCACTGTCCTGTATAGAAGACAGTACCTGCTAGCAAATGTCCTGGTCCTCTAACCTTTGTGATATTTTAAGCCCTCTTCTACAATGTGACATGAGTATTTGGTGTAGGAGTTGCACTGTAAATGTATCAACTGGAGTCTTGCCATCCAATGGTTGTTTTCTGCACCTTGATTGGCTGTAGAGTTCTGTAATGGTCTCTATCTACTATAAAAACAAGCTCGTTTTTAGAGGAGTGAAAAGTACACTGATCTGTGGATATAAGGAATGGTATCTCAGATGGATTTAGAAATTATACCTGGAAAGTGTCAGTGTTAGATTCTCCTTCAGGGTCTGTAACTTCTCCAGTGACAGGGGACTGGCTAGGATTACAACATTTGACATGAACTCCCTCCTGCTGGTGGTGCCTTGAGACCAATTATAGAGCTGTTAGCCACCCAAAAAGTATCTATTGTACCTTTGTGGATATCTTGCCATGCCGGTCAGTGCTGTGGTTTCCATGTTTTAGAGATGGAAAGGACTGGACTGTTGATTCTTTTCTCTGTTGGCAGCTTGCATTGATTGCTTCTCATCTTACTATTAGAAGTCCTCAGGGAGGTAGACAACATCCATGTCAAATGCAGATCAGTTCTTCCAATCCTGCATATGAAGTGTGGTGTCTTTAGCAATAGGGTCCAAGTTCCAAGTTTCAAGTTCTGGGAAGTAACCAGGGGCAACAGCAACAGCCTATACTGTTTTGGAACTCTCTTGGGCTTTCCATATATGTGTTTTATATATATATATATATATGTGTGTGTGTGTGTGTGTGTGTGTGTATACACGTGTATATATATATATATATATATATATATATATATATATATACATATATAAGATGAATTGCTAAATGGTCTTATTAATAAAAACCTGTAGCCAGATATTGGGGTGAAAACTGAGAGATCAGAGAAGGAGAAAGAAGGCAGCTACATTCTTACCACTAGGAAATCCTCAGCCAAAAAGAGAGCTACTTCCTGTATACCCATGTCTATATGCCTTTCTGTGTCCTGCCATCTTACTTTCTCTCTCCACTCAGATACATCACTTTCCTCTTTCTGCCTAACTCTATCACTTCCTGTCTGTATGTACAGACTTCCAGACCTCTGTGGTTAACCACTGCTGGGATTAAAGTCATGTGCCACCATGCCTGGCTCTGTTCCCAGTGTGGCCTTGAACTTGCAGAGATCCAGATGAATCTCTGCCTTCTGAATCCTGGGATTGACTGACTTCTATGTTTAATATCGTAGCTGGCTTTTTCCTCTGATCCTCAGATAAGATTTATTGGAGTGCACAAATAAAATATCACCACAATACACACACACACACACACACACACACACACACATACACACACACACACACACATATATATATATATATATATATATATATATATATATGGATATATATATTCTACAATATATATGTGTATATATCTATGTGTGCATGTGTGTGTGTTTTTGTGTATATAAACATATATATATATATATATATATATCTCATATGTATATTTTTAAGTAAAAAAATGTTTCCATGTGGCTTTGTCCAACATCCTTCAGGCTATTTGTCTCTCCCTCAATATTGCCCTCTGCCATCCTTCTCCAGTTAAAATTTCCATTATTTTCCCCATTTTCCCCTTTATAGCACCAGTATTCTGCTCTTCCCTTCTCTAGGCTCTTCATGCCTGGTGATCCCCCTTTACACTTCTGGTTCCCATGGTTACACCAGGTTATAATTCACATCTTCTATTTGTCATCCTAGGTTATCCCACTCAATATAATATTTTCTAGTTCCATCTATTACCTGCAAATTTCAGAATTTCATTTTTCTTTACTGCTGAATTGAATTCCATTGTGTATATGCAACACCTTTTCTATTATGCATTTATCAGTTGAAGGCCACTTAAGTCATTTCAATTTCCTAGCTATTATGAATAGAGTGACAATGAACATGGATGAGCAATTATCTTTGGTGTGCGATGCAGAGTCTGTTGGGCATACACCCAGGATTGGTACAGCTAGGTCATAGGATAGATCTACTTGCAGCTTTCTCAGAATTCTCCACAATAATCTCCAGAGTGGCTGCACCTGTTTGCAATCCCACCAACAGTGAGTGAGGAGTCTCTTTTCTCAACATCTTCACCAGTATTAGCTGTCAGTTATTCTGACTGGGGTAGTTGAAATTTTGAAATAGTTTTAATTTGCATTTCCCTAATTGCTAAAGATGATGAACACTTTTTGATGTAGGTTTTTTTTTCTGTTTTCTTTATCCCTCTTTACTTTTTTTTTCTTTTTGAGACAGGGTTTTGTAGCTTTGACTGTGTTGGAACACGTTCTGGAAGACCATGCATGCCTTGAATTCATAAATCCATCTTCTTGGTCTATGGTGATTATTTTGTTGTATTCTAATAATACTTGCCAGAAGAACAGAGGACAGAGGCGCCCATAGAGTTAAGCATAGAGGCCAGGCAGTGGTAACATACACCTTTAATCCTAGCACTCGGGAGGCATAGATTTGTCTGGATCTCTGTGAGTTCAAGGCCACACTGGGCTATGTGAGATTGATCCAGTCTAGGAGAGAAACAGAATCAGGCAGTGGTGGCACACACCTTTAATCCCAGTATTTGTGAAGCATGCACACCATTAATCCCAGCGGTAGGAAGGTTGAGATAGGAAGTGAAATGGCTGGGCAGGGAAAGGCATATAAGGCCTGAGGAGATAGGAATTAGAGCCCTTCAGCTGAGAACTCAGAGCCATTCAGTCAGGATTCATGGAGACAGGATTGGCTGAGGAGTTGGCGAGGTGAAAAGTGGCTGTGATTTGTTCCTTTGTCTCTCTGATCTTTTAGCATTTACCCCAATATCTGGCTCTGGGTTTTTATTATAAGACCATTTAGGATTTGGGCAACACTGGCCCCTATTTCTTAACTTGAGACCTCTTTGTTCACTTCCATACCACATCCACACTTTTTAATTGGGTCACTTGTTTCTTTGAGTCTTTTTTTTAATTCTTTATACAGTCTGGAATTAATTTGCTATCATAGCTTTATACTTAGCAAAAATTTTCCCTGTCCTATGCTTCCTCTTCACTTGACTGACTGTTTTTCTTGCTATACAGAAACTTTTCAGTTTTCTGAGGTCCCATTGGTCAATTGTTGCCCATAATCCAAGGCAAATAGAGCCCTATTCAGAAAGTCCTTTCCTACATCTATATATTGTAGGTTACTGTCTAAGTTTTTTATTTTCTGTGGGTTTCAACATTAAGGCCTCTGATCCACTTGGTTTGTTTTTGTGGAAGATGATACATGACAGATCAAAACAATTGTCTCAGGAACACTGGTTGACAATGCTGTCTTTTCTCTAGTGTTTATTTTTGGCAACTTTGTTGAATACCAATTGGCTGTACATAAGTGCACTCATGTTTGGTTCTTCTATTGTCATTAATCTATGTCTGCTTTTTAAAAAAAAACAGAAACAATGTTTTCATTGCTATGACTCTGCAATATAGCTTGATATATGCTATGGTAATCCCTCAAGTATTGTTCTTGTCAATTGTACATACAATTGGCTCATCAATCCAGGGTCTTTTGTGATTTCATTTACGTTTGAGAATGACTTTTGTATTCCTCTGAAGATTGTTTTCAAGATATTTATTGACATTGCACTGAATCTGTACATAGCTTTTGGGAGGATGGTAATTTCCATGGTATTAATTTTACCAATCCATGAGCATGGGGGAAGGATCTTTCCATTTTCTCGTATTTTTAAGCTATATTTTTGAGTATATTTTTATTTATTTTATTTACTTATTTAATTTACATCCTGACCACAGTTTCCCCTCCCTCATCTCCTCCCAACCCCCCCCCCCCCCCCCCCCCCGTTTACTCCCCTCACCTCCCTTCTGTTCCTCTCCACTCCTCTGTTTCTGTTCATAAAGGGGCAGGCCTCTCATGGGTATCAACAAAGCATGGTATATCAAGTTGCAATAAGATTAAGCACCTCCCCTTGTATTATGGTTGGGCAAGGAGATCCAATATGAGGAATATTGTTAATGAGAGTTTCCATGCTTTCTTTCTCTGTTGGTTTGTTACTAGCATATAAAAGGGTCCTGATTTTTTAAGCTAATATTGTATCCTGTAACTTTGCTGAAATTGTTCATTTCTACCAGTTTTCTAGTGGATCTGTGGTTTCTCTTACTTATATAGTATCACACTATCTGCAAATAAGGATAAATTGACTTCTTTTCCAACTTTTATCCCTTTAACTTTCTTCTTTTTATTTTATTGCTCCAGCTAATGCTTTCAGCACTGTATTGAAAGAGGAGTGAAGTGAGTCAAAAGCCTTGTCTTCTTCCTAATTTCAATTAGATGATTTTGAGTTTTGTCTCCATTTAGGAAGACTTTTAACTGTGAGTTTGTCATACATAGTCTTGATTACGTTGAGGTATGTTCCTTCCAGTCCTAATATCTGTAGGACATTTATCATGAAGTCATGTTAGATTTTTTTCAAAGTCTTTTTTTCAGCTATCGAGATGATCATGTAATCTTTGTCTTTAAGTCTATTTGTAGGATTTATTACACTTACTGACTTACATATGTTGAGCCATCCAGGAACCACTGAGATAAAGCCCACTTCATCACAGTAGATGATCTTTTTGATACATGTCTATATTCAGTTTGCAAATATTTTTTTTTTTTTTGGTTTTTTTCGAGACAGGGTTTCTCTGTGTAGCTTTGCGCCTTTCCTGGATCTCGTGCTGTAGACCAGGCTGGCCTCGAACTCACAGAGATCCGCCTGCCTCTGCCTCCCGAGTGCTGGGATTAAAGGCGTGCGCCACCACCGCCCGGCCAGTTTGCAAATATTTTATTGAGGATTTTGCCCCTATGTTCATTAGGGATATTGGTCTGTGTTGTCTTTTGTTATTGTTGTTTGTGTCTTTACCTGGTTTGGGGAGTAAAGTGTGACTAACATTGTAGAGGGACATTTGAAGTGCTTCCTTTCTCTCTCTCTCTCTCTCTCTCTCTCTCTCTCTCTCTCTCTCTCTCTCTCTTTTTAAATAATTTTAGAAGTATTGATTGTAAAGCCTCTTTAGAATTCTGACAGATTCTAGCCTGAATCCACCTGGGCTGGGTTATTTTCATTTGTACGTAAGACAAGGAGAAAGCTCTCATATCAAGGCTGGACAAGACAACCCAATAAGATGAAAAAGAGTCTTAAGAACAGGCAAAAAGAGTCAAAGATACACCCACTCCCACAGCTAGGAGTCCTACAAAAACACCAAGCTAACAGCCATAACATACACAGAGGACCTTGTTTAGACCCATACAGACCCCTTGCTTGCCCCTTCAGTCTCTGTGAGCCCATATGAGCCCTGATTAGTAGATTCTCAGTGGGCAGTGTTCTTCTGGTGTCCTTCATGACAATTGCACTTGTGTACATGGAAATTAAACAGTTGGATTAATAGGTGAGTACTTTCCTGAAACATTTTTTAAAAGAGTTCAAAGTGATGTTCAACATAAGAATCTTCGGCTTTCTTCTTCGCTTCATATTTAGCTTAATTGGCTATGTAAGTTACTGTGCTCTTTCAACTGCCTGTAGGTGGCTTAATGAAGCAGATTTCTATTAGGAAACATTTACTTTTGACATGATTAAGCCCATTTTTTGATTATTTCCTTGACTCATAAAATAGAATTTTTTTTCTTAAACATTCTTTCGTTTGTGCATATCACCTAAATTTAAAATCTCAACAAGGTTGTTATAGGCTTTTCTCATTAAGCCCCAGCTTCGCCATTTCTTAGGTTCTAGGCCTTAATTACTTATTGCCTTACTTTACTCGATTTCTGATATAAATACTTCACAAAGTTCTCTGTATTTCAGGTTATTATTCTAAGCACTTTATTTACATTGATTTAATTTACAAAACATTAATAAAATATAGACAGTGTGAATAAACTTTCTTTATAGACCAGAGATTTGAAACGCTGAAGTCTCCTGTGGGTACTTGTCCTACAGCTGCTAAACAGAACTGTTGTGACCTCATCACAAGCTGTGTGGCCAGGGTACAGTCTACTATTTAAAACTCTTCAAAACTGGTTTCTAGCTTGGATCTGACATAAAATGAATGAACACTTAATCTTTTGAAAAGACAATCTTGTAGTTTTTTTTGTATTTTATACAATTACATAAAAGATAGTTGGAAACAACATGGGAGACCCTAGTCCATACTTTAATTACACGTTTGCTGTGGATATCGCTCTGTATAAATAAAACACTGATTGGCCAGTAGCCAGGTAGGAAGTATAGGTGGGACAAGGAGAGAGGAGAATTCTGGGAAGTGGAAGGCTGAGGCAAGGAGACACTGCCAGCCACCGCCATGACAAGCAGCATGTGAAAATGCTGGTAAGCCACGAGCCACGTGGCAAGGTATAGATTTATAGAAATGGGTTAATTTAAGACAGAAGAAGTAGATAACAAGAAGCCTGCCATGGCCAAACAGTTTATAAGTAATATAAGCGTCTCAATGATTGTTTTATACGTGGGTTGTGGGACTGCAGGGCATGGTGGGTCCTGGAGAGAAGCTCTCCAGCTGCACAAGTTGAAACTATAAATAAACAAAATAAAAAGTAAACACTCTGTCCAATAAGCAATATTTCTGGCTGACTAAGGAAGGCTGACCTTAACAGAGGTGTTAATGATGATGCCCCCAACATGCATAGAGAAATCCAGAAAACTGAACTTCAGTGGGCTTCATGGTGGGAAGAATGTAGGCTTTGGTTCACACTAATTTAGGTCTCAACCAAAAACCAAATTTTTTTTTGCAAGATACAACGACTTAAACTCTATTAGACTTGTTTTTTTTCTCATCTGGACAGAAATGGAGTTAACAATATTTGATTGATAAACTAAAACAAAGAACAAGTGAAGGGAAATAATGCTTAGCACAGAATATTAAAGCATAGACTGATATGAAATATGTCTTAAGACATGGTGTTTCATGGACATATGAAGACCAAAAAGGAGAAATTATTACACAGAAGTTCCATACATCATTTCTTAAATGATTCCGTAATTTTCTTTGCCTTTCCATAGTTCACCACCCTCAACAACTTGTTGTCTTCTGTTTGAACATGATGAGACACCACAGAGCATGGGGTTGGTCGCACTATGCCTCCCACTGACTCAGACTCATGGTGCCAACTGGTACCAAGATGAACACTGCCAATAGAAGCTTCTTTAGTGGTCTCTGAACCAGCAGAAACCTCACTGAAAAACAGCTCCAGTTAATCAATCTCCAAAGTGTTGTTCAGAGACATCTCTCCATATCTACTTTCTTGCCTACATACCTGTGACAAAATTACTATGGTTTTCAAGTGTTAAAGCCAAAATGGAGCCTCAAAAATGCTAACAGTATATTTCCAAACACAATGGTAATGGTGGAGAAGATGAAATCAAATGTTTTACCCATTGTACCCATGATCTAAAATGAAGACACTGCTATCTTTTATAATCTTAAATGCACATCAAACTGGAAAATTGTTATATTGTTTTACTGTTCCATTTTCTCCACTGCATCTAAAAATGAACACTTTAAAGTACCAATCTGTGCTTACATAAATGAAATATTTCCAGAAAGAAGCTTGATAAAAAACTATTACTTCCAATTCCTATTTTCAGTAAAAAAAAATTTCACCTTTAAGAGATGAAACAATAATGAAAGTGATTTTAGAATAACTGTTCCAGGAAGTAGGGTATTTGTGTACGTCCTGTTATACAAAGTTATTTCTGCAGCACTACAGAAGTAAAGGACACATTTCACTGCCGTTGTTTACAGTATCCATGGCAGTTAGGAGAGTGGGCAGACAGGCGCTTGGGGACACACTCAGGGTTTCTAATGTGAGGAAAGGGAATCGGCCTTTGCCTCTGACTCCATCCCTGCCTCACACAACTGTTCTGGATCTGTCTAGCCTCACCTTACCTTGCACAGAAGTGCACCACGGATACTGTGTAGCTAGCTCCAGTGACGTCCTTTCCACCCCTAAACAGCACCAGTAAGAGTGTGAACTGAGAGCCATGTCCATGCAGACTGGTCTTCTGCCACACTCAGCAAAGCCCTCTCTTCACCAAGCTAAGCTGAGGGGGATTACAGGGAAACCTGTGATGGGGAGCTCTGGTGTCAGCCTAGCTCCTGCAGCGCTGCTCCAGGGCTGCCATGTCAAGGCAGGCAGCATAGGGAAAGATGTCTTTTCCTCTCCACTGGGTTCCCAGCATCATCAAGAACTGAAAAGAATCCGGAATAATTTCACACATGAATATAAACCTTAATTTTTATTAAAAACCACAACACTTTAGGCACAAATGTTTTAAAATTCTCTTGAATTTTATTATTATTATTACTACTATTATTTTTATTTTTTTTTATTTTTTTTGGTTTTTTGAGACAGGGTTTCTCTGTGTAGCTTTGCTCCTTTCCTGGAACTCACTTGTTAGCCCAGGCTGGCCTCGAACTCACAGAGATCCGCCTGGCTCTGCCTCCCGAGTGCTGGGATTAAAGGCGTGCGCCACCACCGCCCGGCCTTTGTTGTTATTTTTAAAAGAAAATCCAAGATAGTCCAATCAAGCTTTAACTCACTAAAAGGAGGTGTGTGTGTGTGTGTGTGTGTGTGTGTGTGTGTGTGTGTGTGTGTAATTTAAATAATTAATTTTAAAATGGTAAAATATTAACAGAGAAGAGTGCTTGGAATAATATCTTCTAGAATGGCAGAGAAGGTGGAGCAGTGTTGAGTCTCAATATCTCCTCTTATGTTAAATGTTCAGTTTAATTACTTATTAAATTTACAAGCTATTCTGATTACACAAGTCTCTGGGTACATGTGAATCACATTATTATGTCTTATAAATCCTCCAAAGCAGAGAATCCTTCAGTTTAATTTGTGAATAATTAGCTGAAATGTATTAGTAAAATCAAAAGCTAGTCAACTTTCATAACAAGGAAGCCAATTACTATTTCTTGAAACATACAGAAAAGCATGTATATGCTTTTTCATGCAAAGTGAGAACTGAAGTACTTAAATAAGTAAATGTGGATTAAATTGAATTATATTGAAGCTATTTCATATTAATTAGTTGATGTCTGTACTTCTCATTAGTCATGATTATTAAGTAATAATGTTATATTACATGTCACTGTGTATGCTAAATTTTGGAAGATAGCTTTTTTCACTACTCAGATCCATGCAAAAGTAGTATTTAAATCCAAACTTACAAAATTTTCTTTTTCCATAAAACCTCATTTTTGTATATGTATTTTTTTTAGATTAACAATGTTTTATTTTACCCTAGGTCTTTTGGGTATCTAGTCTTTAGTTCTTGGATGCCCAAGCAGTGTGTGGTGTGAGTTCCTCCGTGAAGTGGGCCTAAGGTCAAATCAGACATTGGTTGCTTACTCCCAGAAGTTCTGTGCCACCATTGCCCTAGCATTTGCAGGTAGGACAGAGAGATTGTAGGTCAAAGGTTTTGTGGCTGGGTTGGTGTCTATGTTTCTCTTTTGGTAGTCTACAGAGTACCTTCCTGACCCAAAGATACTAGAACACAGTTTGTAAAATATTTGTGAAATTATCACCTTCAAACTTGGTCTGTATCATTTCTGTTACCTCTAAATTCAACAGTTAAATTGAGATTACATTTTGTTAGTATCAGTTGACTTATACTGACATTCTATTTTGGATGTGACAGTAGTAAACAAAACCTAGATATTTGATATATGTTTTATTCTTCTCAGTTCAAATACATTTTGAAAATCCTTACGTTTTTCATTTAAGATGTGTTATTGTGTTCCATTTATTTCCATGTTATATTGATTTTGAATGAGAACACATGCCATTATTTCTGTCTCACATTCTCTAACACAAACAATCTTCTATTTATTATGGAGGTAATTATTAACAGAGATTGCTCTGAGGGGTGATGGATCCTGGAGGTAATCAACACAGGATCTCAGACAAGAGAGCCTACAGGTTTTATTAAACTGTGTCCAACTTTATAAACTCAACCAAAAAAGTTTATGGAGCATCAACTCAAATGAGGTTTTTCAAAACTGGAAGCCACTTTTCCCTTGTATTTTTGGTATGGTTTAGATGTAAATAGCTTAAAAACCTTGACTATGAAAAGCATGCTTCCATTATGGCTGCTTGGTTAGTGGAGAGCACTAAGACAAACAATTCCCATGGGAAACCAGAGATATGTGAAAACTATCATTGGATAAACATACTCTTGTATTTGGGAAGTCTCCCATTTTTATTCAGTTCACAGCTTTTAAATTCAGTAGTTGGAATTAAACCAGATGTTTTCATATCCAGTAAAAAATAATGTCAATGTTAATGTCAAGTAGGGTAAAGAAGTAATAACAAAGTTGTATGTAGATGTTATACAAATTTATAGGTCGACAGGGTTCTCTTAATTTATGAAAATGTGCACTCAGTGTTATTTTTAGTTAAAAAATCATAATTGTATAGCTTAATCTGGTCTAATGTAATTCTTTAATACATATATTCAGTATGGAATAACTTACATTGTGTAAAAAATTGTCATACATGTACAATGGAACATTATTCAACCTACAGAAGAAGAGATTTTGTGATTTTTGACAAAATAAACACCATTTCAATCCATAGTTTAAACAGATGGTATTTTATTTCTTCTTCATTTAAAAATATGCCTTTAAAAAGTTCACTGTTGTTTTTCTCTTCGCTGCATGTTACATGTCTCTGATTTTCAAGCCTTTTTTTCCTAGATCCCACTAGACTACATAACAAACCACCACAGACTGGTCAGCTTATGCAATAGATGTTTTTGTTGTTTTGTTTTTCCTCACAGTTCTGAAAGATGGAAGTCTGAGTCATCTCTTCCTGGTACTGTGTCACTATGTCTCTAGATGATGGAAAAACAGTAGGTGAACAGCCTCCTTTTAAGGACACTGATAACATTGGGAAGGTCTAATTCTCCCTGATGACTTCCTGATGGTGCTGAAATCAAACATCATGACAATGGATGCCATATGTGGGGAGCTAAAGCCAATGCACGTCTTCTCACATGAAAACACTTGCATATTGCGACGTATTCCAAATCCTTAGCTTGCTACAGGGTCAGCTCTGGAGTCTTAAGTCCAAGGTGTAATTTATCATGTATATCAGACGTGATTCAGCCAAGCTGCTTTTCCTTCTCAGGCAAAAATTACTGTCCAGTTTTCAGCTCAGTATACTAGATAGTTTACAAGGCTCAAAGATGGAAAAGGTATAAAATAGACAAACCCATTCCAAAATGGAGAAATGAGAAGAAAGGAAGGGTTGGATGGTCCCAAGCAAGATCAGAACTTCACCAGGAGCAGTCACTAGATTCTGAGTCTTGAGACTGACCCTTTAAAACATATATTCTAAAACTTGATATTTGTTTATTGTTTAAATTAGTGGTTTCACTATGATTTTTTTCAGAATGTTTATTTGTCAAATTTTCTTTAATACATCAGTGTTTTTCTAACCAGGAAGAAAATATATCGGCGTATGACTGAACCTCTGGTTCAGACGGTTTTTTCTTTTCTTTCCTTATTTTTCTGAAGCCAAGAGATATCTCCCTATGCTTCTCAACAGTTCTTCTACATTCTTATTTCTAGGGTGTCGTTATAACTTCAGCTAATAAAACACTGAGTTCAGTTTGTTTACAAGCCCTATACTTGTTGATGTGGAATGGTATCCTCTTTTCTAAAGTTCTTTTTTCACTTAATTTTCGGTTTCCATTTCTGTTGTAGTAAAATACCCTGATAGAAAACAACATAGAGGAACCAGAGCTTTACTTTAGCTTACAATTTTAAGATGCAGTCTTAGAATTCATAGAGAAGTCAAGGCAGGAACTTCCAATGGTCACATCACACCCAAAACACAGAGAATGAATATATATATAACACATTCACTTGCTTGCTTGTGCTCAGGTCCGTATCTTTGCTCATGCAGTTTAGGATATTAATCTTGGGGAATGGTTCCCCACACAGTGGGCTGTTCTTCTCCCATCAGTTAATATAAGACAATATCTCCCCCAATGATATGTCCAACCTAATGTTCACAATCCCACACTAAGTCTCCCTAACCAGTTGAGTCTACGTTGAGTCAACTTGACAGTTAAAACACCATCACAATCACTATTAAAATTTATTTATTATCTAAGACATTCCTAATATATTCACATATCCAGAAAAACTCTTCAAATCTTATCAATGTGGTAACATAACAACCCCAGCCCTACTTCATTATATTAAGTCTATAATTTCAGCTTCAATATTTTAGTTACATCTCTGTAGGGATACATATTTTAGTAACTTGTCTTCTTTGATGATTCCTCTTCAAAATTAACTTTATCATGTTCTTATCAAGTGTTCAAAAAATTGGAAAGAAACTTGACATAATGCGAAAAAATGAAATAAAAATAATAAGGAAAATAATCTTCTGTAGTTCTATAAATAAATTATGGCAGGCCTTTTCATCTTTCTAAATGGAGAGAAGTTCTCTTCCAGTGGTAATTAACCATATTGAAGAATTGGTTATCTTTTAATTGTATTTTAGGCAGGGAAATATATTAGGTTAAATTAAAATAAATTTATTACAATAAAGAGTGTTTAAAAAAGTCTTTTTAACTTTACAATAAATAAAACAATTATCTGTGATCTATAAGACCAAGCACTGATTTCTGATTTTAACATGATTTTTTTTAAAAAAAAAAAATCTTAACTTTAAAATCCTGAGACAAAGGAGAACAGAAGTGTCCTCAGAAGAACATTCTGACTGTTGTATTATTGATTCAGTGCATAGACCCACTGGTATCTAACTGGCTTTCATCCCCTATAATCATCCTGCAACATCCTGGTCACATTCTCCAAACCTGTGCTGAAGGAATGCTAACATCCCCGTTAGATAAAAGATCTCCAATGTCATTTCTAACACAAAAGGATTAAGGTCTTCCTATGTAGCATCACAGTCTCTCTAGGCTAAGCCAGAATGCCACTGCAGTGACAGATGAGTACGGGGTTCATAGTGCACAACAGCATAATCTAGAGCCTTGTGTCTCAGCTAGAAATGACTTTGAAAAGCACATGTGGATTTTCATAATAAGGGACTTTCGCAGAGTATAGGTTCAAAGACAAAAATCTTACACTTTTCTTTAAACATCTCTGAGGTATATCTGTATCCACCTATTTTTTATCATTAATAATATTTTAAATTAACATATAAGCAATAGCTTTTGTTATGACATTATTGTAAATGGATCATTGTACTTTGATCTACTTCACCTGTTACTGCCTTCTCCACACTCTCCCTCGGACTTGTGTTTATGGACAATGTGGCATTTTGATTTTATTAATTAGTAAATTCACATTCAAAAGGTGGTTTATTAATCAAAAAGTGGGTCTAAAAGTAAAAGGCTCCCTGGTAACAAGTAATCGAAGGTTTTTTGTCGTATTTATCCTTAATAACTTAGTCTCCATTATTCTCATCCCCCCACACACACAAAAAAAAACAACCCCAATGAAATAATAACAAACCAAGATATTAATTACTTTTCTAGTTGATGTGACAAAATACCTCAAAAACAATTTAAGGAAGGAAGGTGTTTTATTTTGTTCCATGGAAGAAGGAACACAGTGCCTCATGGTGGAGGAGACATGGTAGCAGGAGACAGAGGTGGGTGATCACACCCAGTTGGAAGTCAGGAGGTAGGAAGGTGGGTTACTGGTTGTCAGGGACCTTTCTCTTCCCCTTCATTTTTATTCACTCTAAGACCTAACTCATTCAGTGGGGGCTGGCCTCACATAGAATGAGTCTTTCTGCTTGAATTTATCCTCTCTGTAAATGTCCTCACAGGCTTGCTCAGAAGTGTGTTTTGTTGGTGGTGTAAAATCTGGCTATTGACAATGTGGGTAAATCATCACAGGAGCAAAGCAAAACAAAAGAAAAAACCACAGAAAGCTAAGCAACTTTCAGAGTCGAGCATTTTATCTATTATAATCTTCTTTGTGGCAATGAGTTCACAGATCGTAAGTTAAATAAGCATGTATAGTTTTATGCTTATCAAGGGTACCCAAACAAAGCTGTTAAAGTTAGTTTAAAGGTTTAAAATGTTTCAGTTACGTTTGTTATTTAAAGTACCAAGAGTTGTGGCAGCCCAGTCTTCTCTTCTGAGGTAGTCTAGTAAAGAAGCTAGAAACCTTTAACAGCTGTGTTCAGGAATTTCTAATTCAATCACAAAAAAATAAAGTATCAGGGAAGCTATGTGGACCCATTCTTCTGAGGTTTTGCTGGAAAATCTCCTGATTCTAATAGTCAGTAGTGCTTAGTTGGTGGCCAGGGGCCAAAAGAATTAATGATATATTTTTAAAATCTGAAGAGCATCATCAAGTGATTGAAAAAGAATAAAATTGATTGTTTTTAAGATAATGCCACCATGGCAACAGAAATCTGAAAACAAACCTATTTAGGAAAGACTGTCATCTTGCAATTGGGTGCCATGTGATGGTAAGTTTTGGTTGAATTTATGTATTTCAGCCAAGAACAGAAGGACAAGAAATAGTAAATGCTTCACCAATTGGAAATGGTAACCTAGAACATGACATGGGAAGTTATTATGGTAAGTCAAAACCATGGAGGCTAAATTTACCTTAAATGCAGGGATATCCAATCTATTTAAGATTAAAAATAGTATATAAAATGCTTATAACTTGTACTTGCCATTGTATCATGAGAAACGTAAACCATTATTTTAACATGGGAGTTTTAGGCTGGATTGCTATTAAAAACAGACATTAATTTGTTAACCTTGGAGAATCACTTATATGATGACAGAATCATTATAATTCAGAAAAGTAATGTATTTTGGTGCTAAGGAATTAGAGCAAGGTTCATGAATTAAAAATGTGGTAATGGAATAAACTGATCTCCTGGAAGATGTATGCTTTTCTCTAGGTGCTTTATGCCTAGGTCTGCATCCTGTGAGTAGACGGTGTGAAGACTACAAAGCAAAAACTAGACACTACCCAGAACTGGACACTACTCTGGCACTCAGAGTTGCATGTATTTGGTGGATGTTTTTATTAGGACACGTTTACGATTTAGGCATTTTTTGACATTTATGTACATTTTTGTATTTCAGGATATATAATGGAAGGCTAAATTATGCACTCTGTAGTTTAATTTTGAAATGATCACAAGTGAAAGTAATTAGCAGATGTCATTAATCATCCTCTCAGCTCTGTTAATGCATGCGATTGCAATAGTCAATATTTTCATGAAATAGCAACAGAACAATTGAAACAATTTTCGAAACAAAAAACTCAGAAAACATTATCAACAAAATACCACTTAAAATTAAAATCTTTTCATTTATCATTAATTTTTTTAAATTTTTGATTTACTAATTTTAATTTACTAATGCATAAAACAAGAATGCAAATTCTAGAAGAATGTAATATCACTAACAATGAAAGACTTGGGTTATTTTTATGCATTAATGGCATGTTGGTTTGCAGGATAGAAATACTGCTTTGTAACTATTATACATGTGGATGTGGGGACTAATGATTCCTCAAAAGTAATTTAATTTATTGTGAAAGTGATAAGCTACAGAACACCTAGCCTTTGGCCTCTGTTTATGTATATTTATTAATAACATATTTAAAACATTTCATTTTCAGAACAAATTAAGTGAGACTCAAATATCTGGACGCCATGAGTTATCTCCAACAATAAAATTTATAATTGTCAGAAACCAACTAAAATATATTTAAAATATTCACCTAGATATTTATAACCATTTAAAGACAAAATGATACCAACAAATAAATAGAAAACACAATCCAGTTATTTGAAGCTATATTTTAGTTTTAGTTTTAGAAATATGGGGATCAATTAAGAAATTTAAAATTATACTTTTATGACTTAATCTCTTCCTGACTTAATTGTACCACTTCTAGAATGTTTTTAAAAATATTTTATTTTATATTTACTTAATTTTTAAAATAATTTAATTTATGAATAGTTTATTTACATGGGTTTTTCAAGTCTTGTGGTTTCTTCTTTATTATTGCTACACACACACACACACACACACACACACACACACACACATATATATATATGACTACTTGGTATTAGATAATCAGTTAGAAGACAGATACCTAGGGAAGACTTATTCCCTCTCTCGGCAGTCATTTATTCCCTGTAGCTTTTTATCTTTGGGTGAAATCTTGTGAAATATCCCCCATCCATGTTGGCATGTAAATAGTGCTGTTCACATCTTATTCAGGTGACCATGTCATTGAGATTTTATGGATGCAGCTTCCCTGTCATAGATAGAAGATACAGTCTTGCAACAGACATCCTGGTCCTCCCACTCTTACAATCTCTCTACCCCCTCAGATGTTCCCTGAGTCTTAGATGTAGGGGTTGAGTTGTAGATGTATTATCTGGGGTTGCACACAACATAGACAGCTCTCTGCATTTTGACCAGTGTGGCTTTCTGCAGTGGCTTCTGTCTGGGGCAAAATTAAGTTTCTTTGGTGAGTGTTGAAAGCTATTCTAATTTGTGGAGATGAGAGTCATTTTTATGAAGGTAGAAATTATACTGCTTTGGGAATTTGATCATAGTGGGTTCTCCTGTAGATCCCCAGCCTCACCTGCCATAGACAATACCTATATTACAGTCCTAGACATTAATCCCTTGAGTGGGCTTTAAACATGTCGTATGTAAGAAATGGAATATTTTTGACCATTAGAAGAGGGAAACATGATATCTGATACAATTAGTGATAATAAAGGCACAAGCTGTATGTACATTGAGGTCTATACATCATTTGGATGTGAAATTTAGCAAATTAAGGTTTAATGTTCTTCTCCAAAGAGAGAAAATATTAAAGGGCAAGTGTCATCTTGACTTGGTCTCAAAACTACATTAGATGTACATGCAGTGTACAGAGTTGATTCCAAATGTTGGAGGGATTACCTCACTGTGACATAAAATTCATGGCAGAAAGTGAAAATTTTTCCAAAGTAGTGCTTCTGGTTTTGTAAAAGTGGGCACAAACGCCAAATACCATATCAGGGTCTATCCTAGAATTATTTACTGTCTCAGATACTTATACTCCTCCTTGTTAACCACAAAACCAGCACAAAGATGAAATGTTCCCATGAGCACATTTGATTTTCTCACATTAATTACCTCACACAATTCATCACTTTTCCTCTTTTATAATTCAGATTCGTGACTCTTCGGTGTAATATCACATTTTTAATTTGATTTACAGATAGGGAATTTATTTTACTAGAAATGAAAGTCATATTTAAACTAGCAACTAAAAATATACCTTTGTGTATGTGAATGTGATATATGTGCCGGTGTGTATGAGTGTGTGTCTAGGTACACACACCTGTTCGTGCAGAGGCCAAGAAGGACACCGGGAGTCCTGCTCCATCACATTGTACCTTGTATCCTTAAGACAGTGCCTCTCATTGAACCTGAAGCTTGATGATTGGCTAAACTGGCTGTCCGGGAAGTTGTAGTAATGGTCTGTCCTGTATACCACCTACATTTAATGTTGGAGCTACAGGAGCATGTGGCCCCACCCAGCTTTTACATGGTGCTGGCTATCCGGACTCGGGTCCTTATGCTTACACAGCAATCACTCTTACCAACCAAGCCATTTCCACAGCCTGTAAAATACCTTTGAAGCTACACTGTATCTAAGCAAATTAACTTCTTATTTTCCACATTGGTTGTCAATATTTAAAATATTGAAGTAACACTCAGTGAAATACTTTCTGCTTCTACAACTCAGGAGGTGTACTCTCACCCAGCAAGGCAGAGTGCTCACTGGAAAGTCTCACTCAGCTGCTGGCATTTGTGTTCCTAGATGCTGTCTGGGAATCCTTTGTGATGAAGAATTATAACATTTTCATTTTTAATGGTTACATGAGTATTTAAATTTTAACTTGCCACTGTATTTTCTTTGAGAAATGATAGGCATTGATATTAAAAATGAACATCATCAGGAATTAATTAGTTGTTTGCCTGAGCCTATGAAATATTTTGCAATGGGAGAATTAAATGTCCTATTCACTTACCACAGACAGGATAACTCTCTATTACAGGACAAGTAGCCCTCCTCAGATCTTAGATGAAAGACAGACCAGGATTATATCTAACTCATAAATCAAAAAGTGCAAATAAAAGCTTTCATATATTCCAGAAAATTTAAAAATTCATACATACAGCTGCATGAGCTGTAGAATCTGGTTTAAGAAATACTCAAAATCACAAAAATCTTCAACTTAGTGATGAAATTTAAAATGTATTCTTGAATGCTAATCCCTGTTAACAACTCTGTTGGCATGTTAAACCTTTCAGCTCTAAAATTATTTGGCGCAAAAATAGAAATAAACCTCACAGGAAGTTGTTGTTTAATGCACACTGCTGTTCATGTTAGAAGATGATGGAAATATTGAAACCCTATGATAAGACTTAGCAGATTCATTTAGATAAAATGTCCAGATGAGTTAGTACATGTACACACAACACATGCATATGCAGAAATAACACAAATTACCATGAAAAGGATAAAGAACATGTCATATCCAAGAAATGGATTATTTTTGACCATTAGAAGAGGGAAACATGATATCTGATAGAATTTGTTGGTGATAATAAAGGCACAAATTGTATGTACACTGAGATTTATACGTAAAACATCATAAAAGACACAGTTCAGGCCCCTTTGTTGAAATGGTTGCTTTGGGTCCACGGTAGACATTCTGACTCAGCATGTCTGAGCAGAATAGCCAAGAAAACTGCATGTAAATTAAATTTCCCTTGGGATTATTTTACAGTGTCATCTATTATTTTAAAGTAATGAGAGCACAGTTTGGTATGTCTCCATTGCTTTAGTAAATCCACACGAAGCTGCTAGTCACCCAACCACAGAACTCATTATCTTAACACGGCAAAGAGAGGGAAATGAAAGCTTCATCTGCCAGTGATTTACTGATTTTACTCGAAAAATCCCCTGGGTTCCTCAGGCTTTTATTCCTCTCATGGACATGTAGCTGGAGTTTTCTCCAGTCCCACCTGGTCCCACAGCCACTCAGACCCAAGTAAACAAACAGAGACTTTCATTACTTATAAACTGTTTGGCCATGGCAGGCTTCTTGCTTTCCAGTTCTTATATCTTAAATTAACTCATTTCTATCAATCTATAAGTTGTCATGTGGCTTGTGGCTTACTGATACTTTTACATCATACTTCCTCTGTTTCTGGCTGGTGACCCCTGACTCAGCCTTCCCTTCCCAGAATTCTCCTCTCTGCTTATTCTGCCTATACTATACTTCCTGCCTGGCTCCTGGCCAATCAGCATTTTATTTATCAATCAATCAGTGCAACATTTTCTCAGCATACAGAAAGACATCCCCAGCATAGACAGAGTGAAGCATTAAGCTAGATGACTTCCAGAGAGCCTTTCTATTTTATCATCCTGTTGAAGTTCGATGTAAAGAATCATGTGGATCTGGAAATGAGTGTGAGGTACCCAGTCTCAGAAAGATAAGTAAAGCATGTATTGTTACATGTGTGGATGCTTAATTTAAGTAAATGTTTATTACTGTGGCTATGAGTCTGCATGCAGGTTATGCAACTAGAAAGGCCATTAGAAGGGGAAACAAGGTAGATGGAGAGATAGCAGTATAGGAAATGGAAGGGTATGGAAGGGACAGTGGGGTGGAGAATAGAGAGAAGAGGATCAAATAAAACCAATTAGATATGCAAATATCAAAATGAAACTACAACTTCATATGCTAATTTAAAATATAAATTTAGAACATGAGATGAGCCTCTCCTATGTTATGAAGGCTTACAAAATTTCTACCCACAATGTCCACAGATTTAATTCCTATTTGCCCTTCAAATTAAAATATATTATGCCTTTAACTTTGTAGAAGTTGGAAAGATGACATCTGTGCATATATACTAAGAATGATAGCACTGCCACTTACCAGTACAATGCTCCCACTTCTGTGCCTCTTTAAATAAATTTGAAATAGGTTTCAAAGTCTGGTTCTCTTCCACAGGACAACACTTGAACTTCTGAGCAGTCATGATGAAATGATGAAGAATTTTGTTTAAGGAACACAGATTGCCATGGGCTCTTTCCAGAAGCAGTGATTTGAAAATATTCAATTAAATTTTCTCTTTGAACCTTTGGAAGAAAACAGTTTAGTTAAAGTACCCTTTTTAAGAGATATTGCCTTCTAAGACCAGGATGCTTTGAAATGAAATTATCGGACTACTCTTTCAAAATCCTGTTTTCCATAATATCTCTCTAGCACTATGTCAGTGAAATTTCACGTGAATCACAAAGGTGAAAAGTGATACTCTGTCAAGTTGCCACAGGAAATTGCTCAGAAATATAAAGCAAATAGTGTGGTCTAGATGCTAAGTGTTCAGGATTCACCTCCACTATCATGCATCTCATACTCAGATGCTCTGTGTCTACTGCAAACAACTCTTTTCCTGAGTAACATCTGTAATGACTCAAAGTTCTACTGTGTTTTCAGAAGTTTGCTGAAGTTTATGCACACATATCTGATCAAAGGTCCACTGAAAACCTACATTAGCACTTCTAAGGAGTTCCCACTCTTAGCTAGTCTGATTTTCCAGGAGGGGGTTTTGAAATCTGGAGACCAACAGTATTTCTCATCATTTTCTGTTTTCCTTTAAGAGGTAAAATTAAATTCTTAGTCCTAGTCTAGCGAGAACATCTGAATTTTAACATTTAATTCAAGTACATAATTTCCCAGTCTAATAACTGAACATACTCCTCTCACAGCTCTGAGCCTTAAATTTCTACATTTTTATTCTTTCTTTTTTTAAAAAAAGAAATTTATTTATTTATTTTACTTTTTCATATGCGTGTGTGTGTATGTGTGTGTGTGTGTGTGTGTGTGTGTGTGTGTGTGTGTGTGTGTATTACACAAGTGCAGGGTACCATAGGTATCATATGAGGACACCAGATACCCTGGACCTGGAGTTATATGTATTTTATGCAGTTGTGAGCCTCCATGTGTGTGCTGGGAATCAAACCTAGGTCCTCTGCAAGAGAGGTAAGTACTCATAACCACTAAGTCATTTCCCCAGTTTCTATTTTTTTATTGGATTTAACCTTAGACTAGTATGCTAGAAACTAATGTATAATAGCTAATTCTATCTTGACAGTATAGACTGGTAAACTTTACATAATTTGACTGTAGATTTGTAAATTGTTTTCCTAAGAGTAGTAGGACAATTTGTAGGTATTGGTCACTGAGAACTTTGTTTATCTATGCTAGCATTTCTCACTGAATCACTGGAACTGTTCTTTAAAATTTCCATAATTTCTTTTATGATTTCTTTTGTGTTTATTGTTATTGTTTTGTGTTTTCTGTTTGTTTGTTTTTGGTGTATGTGTGTGTGTGTGTGTGTGTGTGTGTGTGTGTGTGTGTGTGTGTATGTGGCTTTGGTTTTGTTGGATTTCTTCAATCTTCTGTTTGAATTTTTTGTGTGTTTGTTGTTTTGGTTTTGTTGGTATTCTTTGATCCTTTTTCTTCTCTTGAAAACTTCTGGCTCTCTTACAATGCACGTCTAAGTAAGAATCAATTAAAATGAAAAAAGAGGTCACATACACATTGAAGATCTAAGATGATAATGAGGCTTTAGTGGAAGCAGTTTGTGCTGGGTAAGCCAATAATATTTCTTATAACTAATATACCTTTAAAATGTTAGCTTCTATTCACAACAAAAATATTATCAGTTCTTATAAAATTTCCTCTCTTTTTTATGTCAGCAACTTGGAAAGATTTTTGGCCTAGGACACAAACAAGGAGACAGTCACATTCTTCCAGTTAGCAGAAAGGTAGGTGGAAGAGAAGGCAGCATGTGTGCCATTTGCTCATTTTAAGGCCAAGGCGATACATATAATTTCTCTTCTTCTGTTGGTGAAAACCAGTTACATAACTCTATCTAGCTGCAAGGGAGTCTAGGAATAACTGTGACTTAGAAACACATGACTCAGAAGCAATAGACAGCATTATAGAGAAGAAACAGGAATTTTTTGATAGAAAACAGTTGTTTATCAGAGTTAGCAAAAAAGAAATGGGAGTTTTTTTTATTAAACATAGTAATTTACGCTGGGCGGTTGTGGTGCACACCTTTAATCCCAGCACTCGGGAGGCAGAGCCAGGCGGATCTCTGTGAGTTCGAGGCCAGCCTGGGCTACCAAGTGAGTCCCAGGAAAGGCGCAAAGCTACACGGAGAAACCCTGTCTCGAAAAACCAAAAAAAAAAAAAAAAAAAAAAAAAGAAAAACCAAAAAAAAAAATAGTAATTTACACTTAATTTCCATTATCCATATGTATAGGGATAGCCATAATCTTAATCTCAAATCCCAAACTATAATCTTATCCTGCAATCTTAAACTAGCATGTTAAAGTCAAATGCTTCTTCTTCAATATAAGAATATAATTTTTGAAGACTTGGAAAATTATATTAGAATATCACTAAAATTTGGAAATATTAGAACACAGTACTAAGAGATACTAAGAAGTATAAACCTTGTATATTCAGTATAAGAGAATGTGTTAGCTGCTTATTAGTTTTCTATTATATAGGATGGTACTTATATGACAACAGATTGTATTTATGTATTTGTGTACACATACATACACATGAGTATATATGTAACAATAATAATCAAAGAAAATAGGCAATCAAATTGAGAGTGAGAGAAAATGTAGGAGGATTTGGAAAGAGAGTTCCTTGGAGGGTTTGGAGGGAGGAAAGGAAGGGAAAAGTAATGTAATTTTTTTCAATTAAAACATATTTAAAAATGAAAATAAGTAAAAAAAAAATTCTATTAACCCTGTATCTCAGAAATTAATCATTTCTATAGTTACTATTTTCTCAATTATAAGATGGAACCATTAAAACCTCATCAAACACATTTTGTAATGAGTCTATAAAAATAAACAGCCTCAAAGATTATAGGCAACTTATACTTTATAAAAGGAAGGACAGAAGGAAGGGAAAAAGGGTTAAAAAAATAGACTGACATGATTTGGACTGTTATGCAAATTGTTGCCCTGGAAACCAAGAACTCCATCATTTGCACCCTGATTTTCTCCACATTACCTGAATTGTGCTTCATATTTAGTAATAATTATTTATTGAACGATATGTGTCATGTTTAAAGGGAAATATACAAGAGTAATGGGCAAGTGTGCATTTAACATGGATTTTATACACATAACATTGTTTTCTAGTTAAAGAAGATTCTGAAAAGATAAACAGAGGATTGAGATATTCTATAAATTATATGAATAATTCTCAACATTTACATTCTAATCAAATATTAAACATTGGTGTGAATATAATACAAAAGATCAAGGAAGAGACAAATCATAAGTAAAACATTTTATACTCTGAGTATCTTTAAGATGAAAGGTTTTGGATATAAAACTTTGCATTTAGGGGAAAAAATCCAACAATTATCTTGGGCCATTTTTGCTGTATAAACAAATAAGATATCTTATAAATGACTGGAACCTTAAATGACTCAGAATTAAAAGTTGCTACCATGCAGTTAATGGAACAGATGGTCTTCTGAAATCACAGGGGAAAATGAAGTGTTTGTTCAAAAGCATACCTCTAGTTTTAGAAAGGTGGGTGGAAATTTGAGCATAATATTATACATCAAAAAGATTGCTGAGGAATATATTTAGAGGCATGGATTCATTTGTTCTACTATAATATGTCTTTCTTTTATTATACAAAGAACTTTATTTTATGGGTACCATCACTGTTCATACGAAGTCACCTATTGACTATCGGGATATTTCCATGAGATTGTAACTAGAAGCAAATGGTTGTTTTCTATGTTTCAAAAGCAACTTCTTTGTCATTCTCAAAGAAAACCTAAATAAACAGATTTTTCCCAGTTAATTTAAAATGTTTCTTTAATCATTATGCTTTTCATAACAGATATGTGCAAAAACACTGTTATAATTTTCTATAAATATGTACATTATCAGATTAGTGAAAGGTAACGCTCTTCATCACACAAAACTTCAACCTTTTAATTGTTCTTACATAAAATACATTAGCAAAACAATGATTAGCCTTCATGTCTATGTCTTAGGATATGTGATCTGCTAGCTGTATGTCTAGGAATAATTGCTTTATTACTTTAAATTTTTAAATATTATCTGGGAAATACAATTAATCTTTAAATCTTAAAGCAGTCATTCAACACAAAAAATATTATTTAATAAAAATTACATTTTATCTTTATTGTATGATTCTATAACTCCTAAGTTCAAAGTTAGATTTTTTAAGTTAATTTGGTTTTCAGAAAATAACAAGGAAATTACATTTCTACCATTAATTTAGTTATAGCTCCATCTATCAATTTAAATGTCAGTTACTAATATGTCATTTAAAATTAACAGCTTAGTCAGTGTTTCTCAATTATTATGAGATTAATGTTTCCCAAGGTGCCAGTAGTAGAAGAAAAAATACATCTGAAGACATTTTATGCATAGTTAAAAGCAAATTATGTCAAAATTTTGATAGACATTTAGTATCTCATTCTAACTTAGGAATTAGAAGTATTTGGCAATGTGATAAATTCATAAAAAAAGTCTTTTACATTTTTAAGAAAGACCAACAGTCCAAAATAGATCAAACACTAGAACTGATGTTGATAGATGAAACAAGAGATACCACAATTGAAAATTTTATAGTTTTAAAATTGCAATTCATAATGTTTTTATTTTGTTGCTCACACAAGTACTGATTAGTAAAAATAAGTAATGTCTAGGATATTAAGTGGTGGAGTTATTGTTTTCATATTAAATTAGTATATATTATAGACAGCCATGTTAGTTACCACAGTTCTCTAAAAGAACATACACAGGGCATATTAAACATTGAGCATATGTCATATTTTCTCTCAATAATATCACTTTGGAAAACCTATAAAGAAGTTTAAAAAGTCTTCAATAAATATCTTCAAGGGCATTTTAATTATAATGATGAACGTGCAAACAAACAAAAACTTGGATGGCTTGTTGATAAAAAATTTTTGTTTGAGAGCCGGGCGGTAGTGGCGCACGCCTTTAATCCCAGCACTCGGGAGGCAGAGCCAGGCGGATCTCTGTGAGTTCGAGGCCAGCCTGGGCTACCAAGTAAGTTCCAGGAAAAGGCGCAAAGCTACACAGAGAAACCCTGTCTCGAAAAACAAAAACAAAAAAAAAAAAAAAAATTTTGTTTGAAATCTCAGCACCAGGGAAGCTCAGTGTGGTCATTGTATAGAGTTGTACAAGGATGTGGGCAGTTGTATACAAATAAAGAAGGAGTTTATTTCATACAGCTGGATTGGGGAGATAGGATGAGCTAAGTTCAGTATGACAAGTTCCTGTAGAAGACCAGGATGTAAATATCTGGGGAAAAAAGCTGCCTTGGGCATTTTCTGCTAACATTATGAACATCTATACACTTCCCTCTGAGCCTCACCCCAGGGGAATACTTTGGCATTTTCCCATAGGTCTGAGGCTAACATTCTTGACATGGCTGTGCCCATGTCAAAAATCCACATTTACTCAGGACTTCACTCACCCAGGGCTTCCTATAGGTCCCCCTTTTGAATCTACCAAGCAGTGCTTGTCCCTGGGACATTTGGCTTAAGG
This sequence comes from Peromyscus californicus insignis, assembly GCF_007827085.1. Lineage (NCBI taxonomy): Eukaryota > Metazoa > Chordata > Mammalia > Rodentia > Cricetidae > Peromyscus > Peromyscus californicus. The sequence goes on along the minus strand of NW_026294491.1, from coordinate 42,932,553 downwards.
CCTACCGATGTCTGAACTCTCCCTTTGCACACTGAGCACGCCCGACCCAGAGCAACTCTATGGACAATTGGCTTGCTTTATAAGAAATACAGTTTGTGGTTAAAGATAAACATAGTACTCATTAACTATAACAGTGAAATTCCAATGTCTGGGATATTCGAGAATGTGGGAATCTAATTTAGGGAATCTAAATATTGTCAGTAACTAATGAGTTAAATCTTTAAGTATGGATGATTTAATTTTTAAAGATAAAAGCTTTGGCTGACCCAAGCTTGCACCCTCAATTTGAAAGAAATGACTACTCTGCTTATCATAAAAGATATTCATGATACACATCTGATTAGGATCAAATAGTAGCTTTAAATTACTTAGAGGAACTCCATATTCTGTTCAACTACTGTGACTTCATGTTTCATAGTATAAGCGTTGACTTTTTAGCAGGGTCAAGTGCATCTAGTTGGAAATACTGATTATCTCTACACTGATAATAAACTTCTCTGTGTTTCCTGCATAGTCCATGAGTTGCTCACTCACTTCACAGACTCATTGTAACATCTTTGTCTATCTCTCTCTTATTGTAAAATGTCTATCTATTGTCTTAGACTCTTGGTAGAACTTATTCTCTCCCACAGGAAGCCTCTCCTTATCCTACCCTTCATTAAGGTAGATTAGCTGACATTACCATAATGGCCATATACATATACCAGACGCTTAGGTTTCTCTTGTTTCATGTAGGAGTATGGTGGAAAATAATGCCTGAGGTAGTTTTCCACCCTACATGATTAATAAATGGCACCAAGGTTGCTGTAGAAATAGATCTAGTGCTATTCAACTTTAAAGAAAAATGTAATCACAAAATTTGCAAAAAAATGGATGGATTTAGAATGTATAATATTAAATCATGTCAAACAATGCACAAAATACATATTCTCCCTCATATAAGGAAACTACTCATATATGCATGCATATATATATATATATATGGTTTTACATAAACTGCTCATATATATACATATATATGTATATATGTAGAGAGATATATATGGTTAGATAGGACGCACGCACACACACACACACACACACACACACACACACACACACATATATATATATATATATATATATTAATGTTTTTCAATTTGTGGGTCTCGACCTTATGGGGGCCAAATGACCCTTTCACAAGGGTCGACTAAGATCATCTGCATATCAGATTTTTACATTATGATTCATAACAGTAGCAAGATTACAGTTTTGAAATAGTACCAAAAATAATTTCATGGTTGGGAAGTCACCACAGCATGAGGAACTGTATTAAGGGGTCACAGCATTAGGGAGTTGAAGAACCACTGGTATAAAAAATGTACGTGTGGGAGTAATATAACATATAGAAAAGAGAACAATAAGACGAAATGTTGGAAGATGGGAAAGAAATGAATGGCTATTATAACTGAACAGAAGTCCAGTGAATTTTATAGCTTTCAAATATTTAGTTTTGTTACCAGATATCTTTTATTTGCAATATTTATTATAACAGTTAAAGAAAAATAAAAATAGATCCAGTGTGTGGTGGGGGAAAGAATGTATTTTCCAGGGACAGTTTGAAAGATCACAGTTTGGGGCACGAGGTTGTCAAGGTCTAAACAATAACAAGACAGACTGCAATGTTTCTGTCCCTTCATTTAAGAGGTCAAAGAATGAGGGAAGAAGAAGCAAGGAGGAATGGCAAGGTAAAATGAAGTGGTGTTTGACTGGGTCCTAGAAGCTAAGAGAAGAGAATTTATGAACAAACTAGAGGCTGGTGCTCATCTCAAAGGGCCTCTGCTCAGACACTGATCACATCAACCTCTTCAATGGCATTGGAGTTTGGTGGGAGGGTAAGGGCCGGCAGGCTGGGGACCTAAAGGAAGAACTGCTTAATAATGCTGTCATGCAGAAGAGGGGAAAGATGTCCAGTTCTTCAGCAATATTGAAGGTGGGTCTTGTTTACTTCCACAGGACGTTCCTTTGAGGCCCTAAGAAGCAAATGGGATTGTAGCTTCGTGGCAGATCTGGCCACAATACGTTTGCATCAGAGGAAAGCAGTGTGAGTTGCCCACAGAAGAAAAGGCAGAGAGAGACTAGTCTTTGTCAAAGAATGATTGGTGACTGTGAGTTTTCGATTCCTCATCAGGAGCACCGTCATGGCTTTATCCATGCACAATCAAACACGGGCAGTAGGATTGAGGAAGTCACACGAGTGGCTTTCTCTCCTGCCTTCCAAAGGAAATCCTACAAAGGAGAGTTAATTGCAGGGATCCAAAATGAGACCATGCCCTTCTCTGTCTTCTGAGAGCAAAGCAGAGGTGAAGGAATGGCTTGGAAATTCAATATAATTGTTGTTGGGTTACTTGTTTGAGGCAGGGTCTCCAAGTAACACCCCAGCTGACCAAAACTCTCCATGTAGACCAGGCTGGTCATGAACTTACAATAATCCTCCTTCCGCCATCTTCCAAGTGCTAAGATTATAGGTGTGTGCTGCCATGTCTAACTGTTGTGATAACTTTTAAAAAAAGAATATTTGGGTTTTTTTTGAGACTATAGAATAATGATATCATTTCTCCCTTTCTTTTTGTACCTCTAAATGCTCTCATTTTTCTCCTTGTTATCTTTCAAATTCATGGCCTCTTTTCATTAATTGTATATATGTATAAAATACATAATACATATAGTACACATAAATATATTACATATATTTATGTATTTATGCATAACACAAAGAAATATATATTATATCCTATATATGATTATATGTAGTATATGTACTATTGTATGTGGTATATTACTATAATAATATTTATTATATTAATGCTTCTTAATAATAATTAGATATTATAGCTCATATAGATATACATGAATACATAAATGCGCCCTGTTCAGTATGTATAATGCTACTTCTATGTATCTGCTTTCAGGGTTCGCCATTTGGTATTAGATAACCAACTTATATGTTCCCTCTGGGGAGGACCATTTCTCCAGCTCACAACATTGTATAGTTGCCTATTGTTCTTTGTGTAGGGTTAAGGTGTCATGGGATTTCCCCCAGTCACATTAGATTGTCTACTGTGGTTCTTGTTAATCTCATGTTTACGTGTTACAGTACAAGACAATGCAAAAGTTCCTCTGTCTTGTAGTCTTGCTGTTTAACTAGAATTTAATCTCTTGACAGATAACCCTGTAGAAAACTACCCAACTCTATTTTAGGAATCTAAAGCCAGGATGTCCTTGCTAACTTAACTTCTATTAAACCTCCTATTAGAGAGGAAACCCCTCCAGCTAACTTCTTATCTTAACTTCTATCAAACCACTTGCTTCTGAGCAGTTCCCTGCGGCTGCTGAGCAAGATGCCAGGATGTAGTTATTATCTTCAAAATCCCTGTATTCTGGACATTTGGGGCTACACCTAGGTCCCTAAATACTTGGGAGTCATCCAGCCAGCTGAAATAGAGACTTTCAGATTGCTACAAACTATGTCTGAATGGTCGTCTCTGGTGGGCTACACATAACAGGCATGACTGACATTTTTTTGGTCTTTTTTGTTATCTTGTCCTTTTTTTTTCCTCTCGGAGCTGAGGACAAAACCCAGGGCCTTACCACTGAGTTAAATCCCCAACCCCTATTGACATAAATTTTTTTTTTGTTTTTTTGAGATAGGGTTTCTCTGTGTAATTTTGGTACCTATCCTGGATCTCACTCTGTAGACCAGGCTGGCCTCAAACTTAGAGATCCGCCTGGCTCTGCCTCCCGAGTGCTGGGATTAAAGTTGTGCACCACCACCGGCCAGCTTGACATAATTTTTAATAGCATTTTAACAATATAGTTTATGTTTAAGTAATCAGTGTAGCTCACATATACAGTTAGTATTAAAGCATTGTGGAGGGAGAATTTTTTTTTTTTTTTTTTTTTGGTTTTTCGAGACAGGGTTTCTCTGTGTAGCTTTGCACCTTTTCCTGGAACTCACTTGGTAGCCTAGGCTGGCCTCAAACTCACAGAGATCCGCCTGGCTCTGCCTCCCGAGTGCTGGGATTAAAGGCGTGCACCACCACCACCCAGCGTGGAGGGAGAATTTAAAGTAGTAAAGTAAGGAGGAGTAAGTGGGTTGCTTATTCAAGGATATTATCAGGTAGAATAAGATAATTTGGTCACCTCTGTATGTGACAAAGTAAATAACTGTAGGTACAACTTTTTAAAGAGCATCTAGCCCCAGGCATTCTTTCACTTTGCTGTAGCAGAGAACTTTGTGACACCGTATCCACAGGAGGCAATGAAGTAAGAAAACGCGGCATGGACAGATAGCTTTAAGAGTGCATACATACACTCTTAAAGAAAAAGACCCAAAAAGAAAAAGCACAAGAAACATATATAGACTCAGGAACACACACATTCATACACATAGTAATCTCATACAAATACAAAGCCAGAAGCCATGATATATATTCAAAGGAGACATACACTGAGTTATAGAACTCCTGATTTCAGAAGTTTCTGCATGTTTTTTTTTTCACTATAGTATGGACAGAAATGAGTGGTAAATTTAAAATGATAACTTAAAATATAACTCCAAGATGACTTTAAATTCTTCCAATAATTACAATAACATAGCTATATGCATTTCTTGGTGGTTGATCTGTCTCTTTGGATCCCAGGAGCAAAAGAGTAGGTGAGAATTGGCAAAGTGCCCAGGAGAGCAGAGGAGGTTGATATTTAATAATGACAACAAAAAGAGCTGAAATCCTTGCTGAGAAAGTTCTTTTCAAGATTCCTCAAGTACATTCTCCTGCCAGCAAGGATTACCAGTCCACAGAATCATGTAGAAATTAGGGCTGGTACTGTGCTATATATGTATAGTCTATGGATGTTTAAATTGATGTTTTGGAAAAATGTCATAGCCTATTTTCAGACTATGTATCGAGGAAGTGCTCTGGTTTTGTTTATTGCTAAATGAAATAGTTGTTGGAATAATTACAAAAATGAGAGCTTTGTTCCAAATGAGTAATTATAACGTAAGGCAGGTCTGAGCAGGCACCTGTAGCTGAAAGTTTTCCTGGTCCTGTCAGGCAGCCCCCTGGTCTGAATCAGCTCTGATCCAAGTAAACACACAGAGGCTTATATCAATTAAAACTGCTTGGCCATTAGCTCAAGCTTACTACTGACTAGCTCTTACACTTAATCTCAGCCCATTTCTGTTCATCTGTATGTCACCACATGTTCTGTGGCTTTACCTGTGTGCCATTACATGCTGCTCCCTAGACAGCGTGCTGGCATCTCCTAACTCAGCCTTCCCCTTCCCTGAATTCTCCTTGTCTGTTTATCTTGCCTATACTTCCTGCCTAGCTACTGGACAATCAGCGTTTTATTTATCAACCAATCAGAGCAACACATTCACAGCATACAGAGCGATATCCACAACAGGCACCAGGAAAGAACTTGCTGCATGGGAAGAAATATGCATTGGAAGGATGTTAAAACAAACTTCTTACTCCAAAACAGACCCAACATTTTTGAGAGTGAGTGTTGTTGAGCCTGCACAGAGTTAGGCATCATAAAGGTTCCTTTACAAACCTTTGCTTTTGAAATCTGCAGAGTTAGGAAGCATGTATTTGGTTCTTCCTTCAAAACCACTGCCTTCATCATTACTCAGAGGGTTTTTTATTTAAATTTTTTCTTTTATTGAAAAATAGCTTTCTATATACAATATGTAGTGATTATGTTACCCCTTTCTCCATTCCTAATCCCTCCCTGCTTCCCCACCTATCCAGATCCACACACTTTCTGTTTCTCCTTAGAAAGCAAACAGGCACCTATGGAATAATAATAAAATACAATTATAGACAGATTAAAAAAATTCTAATATAACAAAAGAAGAAAAAGACCCAAAAGAAAAAGCACAAGAAACGTATATAGACTCAGGAACACACACATTCATACACGTAGTAATCTCACACAAATACAAAGCCATGATATATATTCAAAGGAGACATAAGGTAAAAAAAAATAAAATAAAACAAAAGCCCTGAGTGAACATTAAGAGACAAAAAAAACTCCAATGATGATATTGAATTCGTTTTCTGCCATCTTCTGCTGGGGATGCAGTCTATCCTTAGGAGTAGTTTATTTCCCCAGTGAGATTCTTTTGGAAAAAAACCAATTTTTTTTTCATTTGAAATTGGTCATCAATTGGAGACAGCTTCTTCTCAGAATTTTAAGTGTTTGTGTCTTTCTATGTTTCACATTATTTGGAGAGGTAAATTGATTACTTCGTTTTTGATTAATCTGAGATGATCAGGTTGGGAAAAGGTGTCACAGAACAGACAATGTCCCTACAATTACTGTCAAGAATGAGATTGCTCTGTAGATGGGGGTTGGGAGTACACTATACTGGTTAACAATGGAAAAGAACAAAGATGTGTTGTTTAATGAACTCTTCCTCAAGCGAGAAACCAAAATGAAAACTATGCAATGATTTCTAGTAAATATTTATTGAAACATGTTATCACTGTCTTACAAAATTATTTATTTAGTAAAAAAAGACATGAAAGATATGGGGAAACAGCTGAAATATTGACATTTTTAGTATAAGTGACCCTTCATTTCTTCTATACATTTGGTGGATAGTATTATCTAGATGGCAAAAAATTTGTGGTAGTTAAAGGAAATAATATTTTCCTGATGTTTAAAAAAACATATAAAGAAAATATTACTTAAGATAAAATTCAGGAGTACTAACAAGCTTAGTAGCACAGCATCTTTAGGATGAATAGTAACAGTAGCAGTAGAAATAAAATACTATAGTTTTGATTAAAATCTTATTTAAAAGTTAATAAAGTCACTCTTCAGTCAGAAAAACAGAGACTACAAGGAATGCCAATCATTTGCAAGACACTGAATTACAATTAGAAACTGAAAGTGGAGTAAAATGCAAGCCAGTGATGTTGGCTGATGACTTGGCAGTCATTTATATTTTCCTGTCCTTTTAGTTCATTTTTCCACTCTGGAAATTAAGAACACTTGCTCAGGATATGGTTTAGTAAGAGAGTGCTTGCCTTGCATATGTGAGGCCTAAGTTTAATATCCATGGATGGGAAGATGATGAAATTTTAAAGGCTCACTTGTGCGATATTTTAGCCATTGTAGGTAACTGTGAAGCTTAGTTTTGACAGTAGTACATAGCATGAAAGATCTACAGATGTCTTTGAAGGTATTTTATTTTTTTTAGCATATTTTTTTTCTGTTCAGCAATAAGGAGAATTATGTTTCTGTGTCAGCTACATTGTAAGGAGAAACACTTAAGAATTAAGATTTGAAATATCAAGAAAGGTTAAAACTTGGAGCTTTGATTGTATTTATTAGCTAATAAACTGATACCAAGAGATTCCAACTTTGGTCTGTGGTGTCTTCATAGTCACTGTAAGTTCCCTTACTTAAGGGCAGACTTTACTGAGTGGTCACATGCACCCAAAGACACCCTTACTACAAAAGGCACAATTGTAGTTTTCCTGTTGCTTATAAAATGCCATGAGACTTTACAATCTAGTGCCTTTTTGTGTTTTACTCTATGTGGAAGCTAATAATTCAAAAAGTAAGTTTCTGAATCAGTGATAATAAGAAACTATCATCAACCATATTAATGATTCCAAACAGTATCTTGAAAGTTGGCACAATTCCATCAATAATGGTTCCTTTTTATTTCTCACCTAGTACCTTGCCTAGGAGCATAAATTACATAGTCATTATATATCCTCAGGTTTCTTTAATTTGAATTTAATTTAATTTAATTTTAGGTAATAAATCATAGAGAAATTTATTTTAAAACAATTTTGGCACATGTATAATTTTACCATTTATTAAAGATTAAAGCAAATTTATATGATAGGGAAATGGAGGTACTTATTTACTTTTACACAAGATATAAAGTATTAGATAAATATTTAATGCAGAGAACCTTCAGAATTTTTGAAGTTGTTTGATGTTTGATTTCACAAACATCAGTATTGAGAAAGCTGCTTTGCACAAATATGTGAAACAAAATGGTAGACTTCTGTTTATGAAAATTTCTGAAATCTTTAAAATTTGGACTTAATCCCATCTGGAATTCATTTGACTTTTTGGGGGGGAAAATTCAAGTTAGAAACTCAAGAGAAATTCTTAAAATCAAACATTTTAACTCAATCCAACTCAATTATATGCCCATTTGATATTTACATACTAAGGACTGATGGTAGGAAAACATTAAGTAACGGTTTTATGTCATTAGATTACTATATGTTTTCATGTGAGCAAAAAAAAAAAACCCTTTCCATGAACAGTAAAATCAATGCAATTCACAGCATATAACATTCTCTAATCTGAGATGGAAGGTCTCTGCCAGCCTCTGTTCATGTAGCATTGTGCGACACCATACACAATGCAACACACAAAAGCATGTTCAAAACCAAGGCTGCATGCTGCATATACCTCAGATTGTTTTTAATTTAGTTTCAGTTGTTGTATGTTTAGAAACCTTTGATCATTGTCAAACTATTGAAACTCCACATTTGATGACCTAGTCCATATGAGACCATAGCTCTCAGCTTAAGAAGTTGAAAACTGTATGACTTAAGCTTGCAACCAGGTGTCATTGTCTCTAACCAGACTCATTTCATGAATTCACAACAATAAAATCATTGAATGATGATGTAAACTTCTCCATGCACCATGTGATGTGCATTATCCTCTCATATCTAGTGGGGTTTTTTTGTCCTGTTACACTGATGTACTGATGTCATGCATGGTGGTAGGTCAACTTACACTCTAGATTATGAACCAGTGTTTTATTCACCAGTTTTGTCATCAATTGTTGAATCTCATCTGAATCTTATTTGATTTCTTTCTTTGTTAGGGTTTCTATTTCTGTAAAAAGACACCATGATCATGGGAATTCCTATAAAGGAAAACATTTAATTGGGACTAGCTCACAGTTTCAAAGGTTTAGTCCATTATCATCATGGTAGGACATGGCAGTGTGCAGGCAGATATGGTGCTGGAAAAGGAGCTGAGAGTTCTACATCTTGATCTGAAGGCAGTAGGAGAGACTGTGTGCCACATTTGGCATAGCTTGAGCATATAAGACCTCAAAGCCCACCTCCATAGTGACACACACTTCCTCCAACAAAGCCACACCTTCTCCAACAAGACCATACCTCCTAATAGTGCCATCCCCTGTGGGCTAAGCATTAACACACGTGAGTCTATGGGGGCCATACCTATTCAAACCACCACAATTCCTGAGTGGTACAGGAAGGAAAAGGAAGAGAAGATAAAGATACTGATAAACATGTTGTTTTGAAATATGTCTGTTTCATGTTAAAAGTCATATCAATTTGACTATAAAATCTTCTTCCTATGTTGATTATATTTGTCTGGTGAAGTCACTGTCAGACTTTACTTTCAAACAGAGATTCACACTGGAATGGAGTTAGAGTGTTTTGAGTAATGATATTCAGAAATATTTACATCAGGCAAGGCAAGTCAGAATGCTTATTTTTTTTCTTACAGACTAGCTTAGATGCTGATTATGTACAATGTTATCCAGCAACTGGAGAGAATACTCAGCAGTTAAGAATAGTATCCGTTCTGCCAGACGACCAGGTTCAATTCTAAGCACCCACATGGCAACTCACAACACCTGTAACTCTAGTTCCATGGTATTTTATGCCCCCTTCTGTCTTCTGTGGATACTAGACCTGAAAATGGTATACGTGCATACAGGCAAAATAAAAGGTATAAAATAAAAAATAAATAAATATTTTAAAAATATTATCTCAGCAATTTGTATGTAGATTTAGACATAAAATCCAAGATGATAGTCTGCTAATTGTGATCCAAACTTAGTTATCTTCTTGGGGGATTCTGGAATATGGAGAAGTTAGGGGCATTCAAGGAGAAGTTTAGCACGCTATGTGTGCCAATAATCCTATGTGAATTGCCAGCTAATGTGGGAAAACTAAAGTTTATGGATTTGTGGTTTAGGTTTTAAGTATTAGGCACTATAGAGAAAGTTAATTAGGTGCATGGTCTGTTTGAGTTGATGCTAGGAGAGAGAGTAACAATGAAGACGCTCCATTTTGTTCTTCCACAGCGATTTGGTTTTAGTCTATCTTTTGAGGCTCCCTATTTATTGGATTTCTGAAGTATGTTGAAATTTTGCCTTAGTTTTGTGGGTGTAGCCCTAGTCTGTCTGACTTGTCTTTAATGACCCTGTACTCAGCACACTGTGTAGACCAAATAAGAATTTAATACATAATTATGGAGAAGATAAAAGAATGACCTAAAATCGGTGATTATTTGCATGCTGATTATATAACAGTATCTAGAACTGAGGTCAAACAGTAGTTACACTGAGTCCTTGGATCATTGACTATGGCTGGCAGACGAGGGTCCTGGCCATAATTAACAGTTGCCAAAGTAATATTGCTACATTTAACAATGTGCTCCATAGGCTTGGTCAACAGAAATGTATAAAATCTTTAGGATATATATATTTTAATATCTAAAAGCTTTAACACACACCTACTTAACTTTAAAAACAGTCCCCAGATCTTCCTCTATAAATATTTTTCAATCTGTATGTGAAACAGTCAGGCTGCCGTCATTCCATCAGAATCTGAGACTACTATCTACATGTTCATTACCCAGAGTCAGGAAATGCAATGAGTTTCCATAACCCCAAAGAATGTATGTGATGTCCTCTACTGCAAAACAGCAAAGTTGATAATAACTTGACTCCAGATGGTCTCAGCAAAATATCTTCTATTTAGCCTAGTTTTTATTCTTTGGCCACTTAGCAATACACAGTTATTTTAGACAATTACACAATTTTCTTTGCTCTGCTTGGTGAAGAAATGCTAGGGGGAAAATGTTTGGGAGAGAATAGAATCACTCTACCTTTTCTGAGAGGAACTGCAAATGTCACTGGATAAGAAATGATCTTAATGTAGTAGGATGCACCAGTGATGAACATGTTTCCCGTTTTTTGATGACTACATTAGAATCACACAACCATCAGCATTCAGTGAAACACCATGGCCTACAGGAAACCATTCCATTTGTTAAAGGTCAAACATCTGTAACCTGAAGCTTTTGAAATGAAGCAGAGAAAACAATTTCAAAGCTATTTACGACCACGTTCTCTGACAGCTTTTGTCCTGGCTTCCAGTAAGAGAAATGTGCTTTTATAGTCACAATTCTTTAAGTAAATATGATTCTTGTGGCAACAAAATGCATTTGATTGCTTTCTCTGAGTCATAAGGCTTTTATCTTGTTTCCAGAGTCATAAAGCCCACAAGGCATTGCATTTTTCCAGGAGTATTGACTTATGTCCATCCTATACATTTAGGCAATTGGATAAGGTACACGTGATGATAAAGTAGCTCTGTTAACACAGGGAGGAATGGCTTCCATACAGTGGAAGCAATATGCCTTTTGGAGAGTAGAAGAATTTTGTTATTATTGTTTGAGATATATACACCTCCTAGCTATTTTGTGGATTACTTGGGATGTATTTGGAGATGCTTCAGTAGTGTTTACTAAATGAAATACACATATGAATTATGAAACTCATCATCATGACTCTAAGACCCTGTAGCAAATAGGAGCAATTTCTTAATAAAGAAAATAAATAAATAAAAAGAAAATAGGAGCAGACAACACACAGAATTTTGTCAAAAATCAAATGAAATCCCATTAGAAATTGATGGTTAAAATGTCTTGTATTTAAAAAAAAAGTCACAGAGAAAGTAAACATTTAGGAAAATAGCATATCTTCAATTTTAAAATTATTCATGTGTAAAATTAATGCATTTTCTTTATGATGTTTTTTATAAGTTTAAACAATCCATAAAACTGTGAACAAACTTTATTTTCACTCTCATTTTAATTTTATCAGATACATAAATGAGTATGTAGTTTTACTAAGCTCACCTAATAACAAAGAAAAAGATTTGACTTCAAATGTCGTGAAGAGAAGGGACAGGGGGGATGCGTCTTGGGAATGTAGCTCAATGATTAGTAGCATACACAAAGTCCTAGGTTCAATCTTCAGCATCACATAAATAAGTGTATTGGTACACACTACTACCGAGTCAGTCACGCATATGGACCCTGAGACTATTTTATTTGGGCTGTGCATATAGCCTTCTAATACACACTTGGCTGCCTGGTAGTCTCATCTTCATGTTCTATACACATACTTTCTACCCAAAACAATGGAAAAAATGTACCCTTAACTATCATCAAACTTGAAGAGTTTCTATTCAAAGGTATTCCCAATATGTCCTGGTCCCAGAAGAGTAGGACAAATCTAACCTGAACTGTCTTGGAGTGCCTGGGCAATAAGGCACACTGTGCCCTCAAGTAAATGCTTCAGGAGAATTCTTCATTTACTATCTTAGGCCTATGGATAATTGGGTATACATATGATTAATATCAGATATGTTATAAGAATGGGTTCCATTAGAAAAGTGATTACATGATCTAATTTATCAACCAAAAATGATAACTGCCCTTATTACATCCCCAGGAACCAAACCTCTTCTGTTGAATGTCATAAAAGAAAACTTCAAACAGTGACTTTGGCTCCTGAGTACTTTCTCGATGCTTTTTAAAAACAGTGTATTTTATGACTTATACTGCATCTTTGCTTTGAATAAAGTCATCTTGCTTCATTGCAATCTATATGGACTTTTATTTTAATTCTTTGAAGGTAAGCATGCAAACTGGAAACCCAGCACTAGTAATAATAACAGAACATGAGTGGGAAAGCAGGAGGTTTAGAAGTTCAAGGTCATCCTTGATTGCAAAGAAGTTTGAGGCCTGTGAAGGCTAGAAGACATTCTCTGTCTCTTTGTCTCTCTCTCTGTGTCTCTCTCTGTCTCTCTGTCTCCTTCTTTATCTCCATCTCTGTCTCTCTCCACATTCAGCAGGATAAGATGGGAACTAAGTCAGATAAGATTCTCTCACTCCCAGCTCCAAGTCTTACAAATAATTCAATAATTAGTCAGTACTACTTTGGTTTTTGCTGTAACTTAGAAAAATGTGTCAGAGAGTCCTCACAAAGGAAATGATGCTACCCTAGAAATGAGAGGAAACTGCAGAATAACAGACACAGCCAGAGACTAACTGGTTGCCAAAGAGCGTAAGAACTGAAGGGATGGGTGAGAAAAGTGTTGGAGAAGAGGGAATGGCTTATTCCAAACATCAGGCAGAAATAGACTGAAACTACTGTGTGCTCAATGTCAAAGAAGGTCAGCTAGGCTGAAGGATATGGTTTATGGTGGAAAACAAAACAAAACAAACAAACAAACAAAAAAACAAGGTCAAGAATTTAAAATAGATCAATCTATTTATTAGGCATGTTGGTTAGTTTTTTGTTAATTTGACACAAACTAAAGTCATCTGGGAAGAGAGTACCTCAAATGATGCATTGTTTTCATCAAAGTGACCTTTGGGAATGTCTGTGGGGGCATTTTCTTGATTAAGGATTGATGTGGGAGGGCCGAGCCCATTGTGAGTGGTGTCATTCGTGGATGGGTGGTCCTGAGTTAGATATGAGACAAGCTTTAGAAGAAATCAAATTGCCCACAAGTAAAGCTGTATTCCTCCACAGCATATGTTTCAATTCATACCTCCAGATTTCTGCTTGAATCTCTGACTTGAGTTCCCTCAATGACAAACTGTCATTTGGAAATACAAGATGAAATATACCATAACCTCTCCTAAACAGGTTCTGCTCAATGTTTCTTTTTTTTGTTATTGTTGTTGTTGTTTCTCAGCAACTAAAACACTTGGTAAGTACAGTGTCATATTTCCTAATCCAACTCAAGAATCAACAGGCTGACTCACTAAAAAGCTTATAGTAATATTAAGTATATAAATAATCTCAAGGCTTATGCTTAACAAATAGAAGTTTGTGAATATCAGTACACCACCACAGGTTCTTCTTACTACCTTAGCATGTATTCTTTAGTCTACATTTAAAGGATAACTAGGTAGATGATACATGGGTACATTCATCACATTGGTGGTGACACTTGTCCATTATACAATCATCATATAGATTATACAACATTTTAGCTAGAACCTTACCTTATAATTCAGATTCCAAATTTTATTATGGAAAACCTTATATAAATGGAGTACACTCTACAGACGTTCTCTACAGTCTGTAAGTTGTTCACTAGAAAATATCCACAACATGTTTAACAATAGGTCTGTCATTAATATATTTACAAGGCAATCTCAATATATCTTTCTTTTATATTATTATTAAGAGATTTTGTATTCATTTGACATATCAACCACAGATTCCCCTATTCTCCCTCCTCCTGCCCTCCCAGCCTTCCCCCCAACCCACCTTCCATTCCTACCTCCTCCAAGGCAAAGTCTCCCATGGGGAGTCAGCAGAGCCTGGTACATTCAGTTGAGGCAGGTCCAAGCCCCTCCTCCCTGCACCAAGGCTGGGCAAAGTGTCCCACTATAGGCACTAAGCTCCAAAAATCTGGCTCATACACCAGGGATAGGTCATACACCAATCCCACTGCCTGGGGGCCCCCCTAAACAGTTCAAGCTAAACAACTGTCTCGCCTATCCAGAGGACCTAGTCCAGTACCATGGGGGCTCTTCAGCTATTGGTCCATAGTTCATGCATTTCCACTAGTTTGGCTGGTTGTCTCTGTACATTTTCCCATCATGATCTCGATGTCCCTTGCTCATAGACTCCCTCCTCTCTCTCATTGATTGGAGCTAGGCCTGGACCTTGGCAGTAGATCTCCATCTGCTTCCATCAGTCACTGGATGAGGCCTCTATGATGACAGTTAGGGTATTCAGCCATCACCAGAGTAGGCCAGTTCAGGCACCCTCTTGACTATTGCCAGTAGTCTAAGGTGGGGTCATCCTTGTGGATTCCTGGGAACTTCCCTAGCACTCTGTTTCTCCCTATTCCCATGATGTCTTCATTTATCATGGTATCTCTTTCCTTGCTCTCCCACTCTGTACCTTTTCCAGCTCGAACCTCCCATTCCCTTATTTCTCATCCCCATCCCTTGCACACCATTATCCCACCCCCATCCCCAATTTGCTCATGTAGATCTCACCTATTTCTCCTTTGCTGGGCAATCCATGCATCCTTCCTAGGGTCCTCCCTTCTAGCTAGCCTCCCTGGAGTTGTGGATTGCAGTCTGGTTATCCTTTGCCTTATATTTAATATCCACTTATGAGTGAGTTCATGACATGTTTGTCCTTCTGACTCTGGGTTACCTTACTCAGGGTGATATTTTCTAGTTCTACCCATTTGCCTGCAAATTTCATGATGTCATTGTTTTTCTCTGCCGAGTAGTACTCCATTGTGTATATGTACCATATTTTCTTAATCCAATCTTCAGTTGAAGGGCATTTATCAATCTTCAAGACCAGCTATACCACTTTTGGGCATATACCCAAGGAATGCTCAATTATCCCACAAGGACATATGCTCAGCTATATTCATAGCAGCATTATTTGTAATAGCCAGAACCTGGAAACAATCTTTCTTTTTTAAAGATTTATTTATTTATTATGTATACAGTATTCTGCTTGCATGTATGCCTGCAAGTGGGAAGAGGGCACCAGATCTCATTACAGATGGTTGTGAGTCACCATGTGGTTGCTGGGAATTGAACTCAGGACCTCTGAAAGAGTAGCCAGTGCTCTTAACCTTTGAGCCATCTCTCCAACTCCGTATCATCTTTCTTGATCCAGAACATTTCTGGGTAATGAAAATGAGTTTCAGGTATGCAGTGAATTTTTTCCTTCACATTTGATGCTGTAAATTTTGAATATTTTATAATAATTATCATATTAAAAAAGACTTTAATCCTGATATTTAGGTCATAGCAAAATATGGAGACTAGATCAGTATCAGACAAGTTTATAAGCAGGAAGGTCAGTGGCAAGCTTTAAGAAGGCTGAGCATGACAGATGTCCAAAAGAAGATGACAGACACAAGAGCTATTTAGGGGTTCAAGGCGATGGGAATTGGTGGTTAATTAAATAAAGGGCATGAGAATCACAGCTATTTGAACAATGGGATGAAGGAATCTATCAGCTAAAATAAGGAAGTATTAGAAGTTAAAAAAGTTTGGTGAGTTTGATTTTAATCTTAGAAGTGTTGGATTTGATGTGAATAACACATAGGGAAAAAAATCATTCCTGCAGCAGGTTGATAAATGGGTCAACAACACAAGGGAAATCCTTGGCTGGAGATTTGAAAGGCCTTGGATAAATATGTTTATTTAGGATACAGAAATAGATGCCTTTCCCCCTAAAGATATGAAGAAGTAAGGTTCCAGAATGAAGTAGCAAATATTTAAGCAATCGTATATTGAGAGCCAAAAGGAGCACATTTTAGAACCCTGCAGCCCAAGGGCTGACCTTTAAATAATTAAAGAGAATATTTGTGTCAAAAGCTTCTCCGAGAATCTAAGCAAGTGAAAATTAAACTTCATAATGGGAATAGGAATGAAACTCAGATGTGAAGAGAGAGGCAGAGTTGCCAAACAGCTCTCTCAAAGGTCAGTCATCAACTCAGAGTGCGGTAGGACAATAGACAGAGGGGGGTGCAGGTTCACTAAACAATTACAGTGGTAAGAAGTGACTATGTGTGAGTGCAGAGGCTAAAACCAGAGCCACGTGAGCTTCTTCATCTGGGCCATTCAGCTCCGAGATGTGTTTTGCTTTCTCTATTCTAGAAAACAAGTGGAGGGACATCGTAAAAGAATATGATATATTTTAAAAGGAATATTAACAAAGGATTTCTGATAAGTCTGCATCAATTCATCGCTATGCACAAGGTACAACTTCGAAACAGAGCCAGAGGGCCACAATTTATTTAGTAGGCGTTTACTGTTTTATTTCTTTTTATTTTGCTCTCAGTCTTCTGAGTCGTGTGTGTCTCTGTGTCCATAGGGAATAAAATAATCTGTTTATTTTAGCTTAATCAAAAGATTTAGAAAGGAAAATCTGCTGGTCCCATTATTATATAATGTAATCTTAATACTGAAAGAATTTTTTGACTGCTGTTGAGTTTTCCATACTATCCTTCTCTTCCAGTATCATGAATAATGGAAAGCAGTGTTTTAAATGAAAAAAAGGACAGGTCTGTATGGATACATTGATGTGTTCTGATAGCTTCTTATGATTGAAATATGAAGACATTGACAGAGAGAAAATATTTTTAAAAAATTTTATTTCTTTATTATGTATACAATGTTCTGCCTGCATGTATGCCTGTATGCCAGAAGAGAGCACCATTATAGACCATTGTTAGCCATTCTATGGTTTCTAGGAATTGAACTCAGGAACTCTGGAAGAGCAGTCAGTACTCTTAACCTCTGAGCCATCTCTCCAGCCCTGAGAAAATACTTTTTATTGGAACAATAATAATGCCAGTGGTAATAAAATTGCAACAATGATCACTTAATTTTCTAAGAGATTACATCACTGATTCACCATCCTTACGCCATTGGTAGTTAAGGAGCAGATGCTTTTATACTCATTTACTGTTTGGTAATCAATGACACTCAGTTGAGAAGTTCTGATTGAAATAGCAATCAATACTTAAACAAGGAAGAAAGAAAAGATATTTGAATGTGAAACATATTTCTACTTATCTTTTCTACTACATTTAATCAAATGAGTTTCTTAACTCCATGTAGAAATTTCAAGAATCATTTGTAAGTAGAAAGAAATTGTTACCTTCTGACTGAGTCTGTCAGCTCAATGATTTTGAGCTCATCTGATCATTAAGATTCCTTAGAATGCAGAATGTTACTAGAACCCCACCTTTCTATAAATTCACTCAGGTCTAGGAAAACCTGAAAAGTACTAGAGCATACTGATTACCAGACAAGATGACATCCCTGTTGTTAAAATTACCCCGATGTCCTTCACTACTGTCCATTGTGAATATCACTAAAACATGATCAGATTTATGGTTCCATAAATATAGACAATGTCTTTCAGTGAAATAATGTTCATCTGTTTCTAAATTAAAATTGTGTCATGATCTTTGGGGCAGATATTCATCAAGTTGTTATCTCATAAATAAAACCCTGAACAAAGGGGAAATGCCCCTCATATTTGGTATTTCAAATACAGGCAGTCACTTAAAGAATGTAAAGAGACATAGAGAGTCTTTCATCTTTTCACATTGGAAAATAAATTAAGATGGAAAGAAAGCCTTTTATGCTGGTTAGGAAGAATCAACTTCAACTGAATAATTGCCTCCATCAGATTGGTCTGGGGTATGACTGTTAACCATCTTCTTAACTGCTAAATGATGCAGAACAGCCCAGTTCATTGGTTGTATCATCCAGGCCCGTGGTATAGGCTGTATAACAAAGTATCCAAACAAGCCAAAGGAAGCAAGGCAGAAAGCAGCTTTCCACCATGGTCCCTGCTTTAGCGCCTGCCTCCATCTTCCTGTTTTGAGTTTCTGCTCTGACTTCCCTCTGTGATGGACTGTTGTTACCCGGAGGTGTAAGAGAAAATAAACTCTTTTGCTCCAAATTTCTTTTGGTGAGTATTTTACCACAGCAACAAAACCAAACTAGAAAAAAAAATAGCACCAAATAGTGGGATATTGCTGTGATGAACTTGACCATGTTGGAGTTTTGGCAGAGGATTATGGAAGAATTTTCTAACTTTTGGTTAGAAAAACAGCTGAAGAGCTTAACAGGCTATTTTATGGGAACTTGGAAGATATGATTGTCAAGAGAAATGCACACACTGGAAGGAGGAAGTTTCAGAGGAAAGTTTGATAGTCCATCAAAGACTCTATATGGGTCTTTTATGTGATATATTTAAGAAACTGTAGATATGGCACCTATATTTTTCTTGGACAACAAATGCTGGTTAGCTGTAGCTGTATGTTGTAGATGACTATACCAGGGACATGGGGCTACTTAATCACTTCGGGTTCCATAAGATCATTAGTGAGTCCCAGAAATTTGACTGTAAGCTATTTATACAGCGGTATTCTGGTTTGACTTTGATCTGATTATTATTGTGCCCCAGTTATTCCCTTTTGGAATAAGAAATTGTATAACTACTTTTGTATTTTACATTAGCTCACATTTCAGAGATCTTGGATGTTTAAAGATAACTTAGATTTTTAAAGTGTTGGAATTTTTTAAAGTTTGAGGGCAATTTAAAGTTGGACTATGTTTTATGATGTCATATTAATGTGAAATCTTGAGTATAAACACGAAAGGAAAGGTTATAGTTTAACATAATGGCATGTTTATGTGTCAAGTTAACAAATTATCAATTGTGCTGGTTAGGTTTTGGCAACTTGACCCAAACTATTATCACCTGGGAAGAAGGAACAGCAGTTAAGGAATTTAGCCCATCAATTGCCCTATGGCCGTGTTTGTAAGGGTATTTTCTTGATTAATGATTGTTGTGGGAGGGATCCATTTTCCACTGTCAGGAACACTGTAAGTTTAAATATTCTGTGCTGAATGAAAGCAGAATTATGTCAGTAAGAAATAATTTATTGATTAACTCCTTACTATACAAAATGGAAAAGATAACCACCATACACAGGTAGGCCTAAACTTCATAAATAATGTAGCTGAGCAAGCCTTAGGAAGAAAGTTAGCAAGCAGTGTTACTACATGATCTGTGATTCAATTCCTGATTCCTACCTCCTGGGTCCTGTTTTGAGTTTCAGCCCTGAGGTATGACAGTGATGGATACAACAGAGTGTTTCCTGGAAGTTTAAGATGGAATAAACCCTTTCATCTACCCAGCTGCTTTTGGTCAGTGTTATCACAGCAACAGAAAAGCAAGCTAAACATCTGCTTACACTGGTCTTGATTGCAAATATGTTTGAAAGTTTAGTTAATGCACTAAGAAAGCATAGCTCCCTTTGTTGTTGCTTTAAAATTATTCCATAAGCATTGTGAGTAAGTATTCCTGAATGCATAATGTCTAGAGAACATAGCAAAGGGCATGTCAGAAGAAAATATGTGTGATGTATTGACCAGATACCTGATAAGGCATCTTTGTTTAGCAAAGGAAAGAATGTGAACCAACAGAAAATTTCATACTTATACTTCAGGCAAATGTTACCGAAACTTAGCTCTTTAATGTGTCCTTGTGAACTGTGAGGCAAAGGTAATCTCCAGAGACCAAAGCGTTTCACTTGCCAACTAGTTCTCAGGTAATAATGTTAGGAAAGGTCACCTGATGCCAGTACCAAAGTAAGGTTAGTATCCTGTGATATTCCAGTGCTGAAATATGCCAGTTAGGAATCATTTATTGATTAATTCCTAACTAGACAAAGTGAAAAAGATGGCATAGACCTGGCGTCTGGCTTTATTTGGTTACATTATCCTCTCCAACAGTCATGTACACACAGCCACGGTGTTCTGTCCTGGCTAGACGCTCTTCACTGACTTTTCTTTTGTTGATATCTTGTCTACAACAATTCTCACTGAGTCATTTTAACCTCTTATTTTGTCCTGAGTTCTTTCTCTTCTTAAAATAACACACCATGCCTTTTATTTTTATCTTTTTTCTAATTAACTAGAATAGAAAAGAACTTTAACGGCTATCAATGGTATAGAGGTATGAGTACCATAATTATTGTGATAGAATCATTTCTCTTGAATGTTTTAAAATGTAGTATGTTTATGGCTTACCCTTGGGAGGTTGATGCAGAATGATCACAGGGGTTTCCAAAACAGCCTGGGCTACAGAGGAAGGAGATCCTTGCTACCCCAGGCTACAAAGGGAGACCCTGTCTCAAAATCACAAACTAAGAAAATATTTAGGTCACATTTTCAGATTCAAACTCTACATACATTATTTCATGGAATGATATCTTGTAGAACAAATTATGTAAGTCTCATGGTTCTCTGAAAATTGTATAAAATATCCATTCTACTTATTTTCGTTAACCTATTCTTGACCAAATTTTTATTATGAATATTAAATGCCACTCAAAAATCTTAAAGTCTATAAAAATATTTTTCAGACAGGACTCATTCCTGATCATTAGACTTCGGAGAACCTCATGTGTATAATTTCTTAAGAGATAATTTTTAAGACTTTACAAAAAATAACACTGTGAATTCATTTTTGTTTCAATGTAGATTGCAATATATATGTTGAAAGCATTAACTTAGGGAAAAATAAAATCTTATAGAAGATTCCTCCATGACACTGGTTTGCAAAGGAACAGCTTAGAGAGCATGTACCCAATTGAGACTTGAACTCTGACATTTTCTTTTTAAAAATTAATCTTGAATTCCTTTTTAAATAAAAATGCCGAATGGTTGAAAAATGCCTTGACGGTTCAGCTTTTCCACAGCACCACTTGCAAGATGCTTTTTAAATCATCATCAAAAGCAAAGGCACACTAACAGGATTAGAAGGGTTAGCATGGGAACCAAATATTCTGCTAAGGCAGGATTTTATTTTGGTAGAAAAGGATCATTATCCATTTTAGTATTTTATGGTGGTGTCTGGTGTGAAAATGATAGCACCCGAATTTATGTACAAATACTTCATTTATCACTTTCCTCTGATTGCTCTCTTTACATGAATTAATATTTACAATTTTGTTATACACTGAGGATTTTATCAGTATTTTATTATTCTTAAATTTTCTTTTGAGAGTTTTATGTCTATGGTTAGTGTTAGACAATGAATTTTGGAATTACAATTTAGTTACTGGTATGATTCATCTCCTTTCATCAACTGGATTTGTGTTTTACTACTGTTATATTTTATAGCAAATGTAACAAACTTACCGGCTAGTGCTTTGCTATATTACTTTGAATTGTCAATAGGACTTTTAAAATATTTGTTAGTCAGGATATTGGATTATGTTCTACAGAAAATGCATTGTACTTATCTTAATTAAATCTATTGGTGAATGATTTAAGGGCCTGTACAGTCTCTGGACCATTCTAATGAATTTTAGTAAACCCTTGCAGTGTCTTATATTAAGATGTGGGGTATTGGATGAATCTACTCTAATCATAGGGCAAAACCTAGAAATGTATTTGGTGTCGGTCTTGTGTATGAATTCTTAACTCCAAATTTAATCACAGAAAACATAGATAATGATTTCTTCCTGTGATTGTGTTCACAAAGGTGCCATTAAATTCTTTTTATAGAGATGAATTTTTAAAGGAAAAAAATGAATGATGTTCATTAATGTAGCATAGGCACTTCATAACTGTCTAGCTGCTATGAAGGACCATGGGATGATTTCCTTGTAATATATCTGATAGAAATTGAACTGGAGGGAAGTAGGTGTCTGTACTGCATGGACTCGGTAGCAGGAGGTGTCTCTGCAAAGGCTGACATGTGAACACAGTGGCCATTTTTCATTTGTGTTCTTTTAAAGCTTCAACTGCTTTGCTGTTAGGATAAATGCTCACCAAAAACATATAAAACAAGGAGCCACGTGAAAATGGATGAAATGTCACATGACTTGTTAATGCTCATTGCTTAACAACCTTTAAAATTCTTCCTTGTTGAAGAAACAATCTTGGTTACTAATTTACATAGATTTCAACTGCAACTGTGAAATATTAATCAATATCAAGGGAGTATATTTATTTACCATATATTTTAAAAGTTACTCAGGAAAATTTTGAAATTTTTAGACATATTTTGTTATTATCATTCTTTAGGGACAGCAATATTTTAAGAATGATTAAGCCGGGCGGTGGTGGTGCACACACACCTTTAATCCCAGCACTCGGGAGGCAGAGCCAGGCGGATCTCTGTGAGTTCGAGGCCAGCCTGGGCTACCAAGTGAGTTCCAGGAAAGGCGCAAAGCTACACAGAGAAACCCTGTCTCGAAAAACCAAAAAAAAAAAAAA
Source organism: Peromyscus californicus insignis (assembly GCF_007827085.1). Classification (NCBI taxonomy): domain Eukaryota; kingdom Metazoa; phylum Chordata; class Mammalia; order Rodentia; family Cricetidae; genus Peromyscus; species Peromyscus californicus. Next base: position 42,909,603 of record NW_026294491.1, on the reverse strand, counting down.
AAAAAAAAAAAAAGAATGATTAACTTCTAAACTTCTCAACAGATTTTTCTTTCAAATTCTCACAAATCGAATTAGCTACTGTTTTTTTTATTATTATTCGTTGTGATCTCAGGTGATTCTATTAAATGTTAGCAAGCCAAAAACTCATTTATTTATGCACAAAACACTTGCAGGCAATTTTACCCATAGCTGAGCTCCTGGTATTAGCAAATACCAGGTCTATACATGTGCATTTAATAAATGATTTAAGATGTTACTGACTTATTATTTATCAATTTATATATTCACAAACTATGTTGCTATTAAAATACTTCAATCTTTGAAAAAAACCACCTTTAGTTATCAACACGACACAACACTTAATTAATAGTTGATAGATTTGTAGACAACAATTTTGCATATTATAGAGATATTCTATCTTCATTTATTTCTTTTAAACATTTTGTTATTATTATTGTATCCAATTTCTGACTCTGACCCTATAGACTCTATCTTGTAATATTATATTTATTTGTATTAAGTCCACCAACATAATTGTGTTATCTCAAGTTTCTTGAGTAAACACACTTGGAAAGTACTTTTTCAAGAAAATGTAAAATGTGCTGGGTGGTGGCGGCACATGCCTTTAATCCCAGCACTCGGGAGTTCGAGGCCAGCCTGTTTTACAAAATGAGATCCAGGACAGGCACCAAAACTACACAGAGAAGCCCTGTCTCAAAAAACAAAACAAAACAGAAAAAATAAAAAGAAAGAAAGAAAGAAAAGAAAATGCAAAATGTTCCCAATGGAGGAGGATGCAGACATTTTAGAGGGTATTTTACCTGTCATTGCTTTCTCTACATCCTCCATATCGAGCATGCCAGAGTAACTCATCAGCTCTGTCTTAGGAATGTGTGCAGGTACACAGAGTACTTAGTGTATGCAGGTACACAGAGAGTCTGATTTCCTCTCATCACCTGTACTGTTGATGCTGTTACTGTCTGTTCTTCCAGTACCCATAAAACTTTTCAGTGTGACCCCATGGTTCTCTGGCAGAAACTGCAGGGATCTTATAAAGCAAACAAATAACCCCAACCAAAACAACCACAGAAAACAAACTCCTGACTGTGTCATTTCTATTCTGAAAATCCTCTGACAGCTTTCCATTTAGCTCCTATTTAATTCCACTTACCTGCCAGTTTTTGACAAGGTCCTGCTCAAGGGAGTTACTATCTCTCTTCTCAATTGCTTTTGGCCACACTAGTCTTCTTGCTGTTTTTATAACATTTCAAGCGCTCTCCACAGTTGGGTGTAGAGTCTGCTCACATCCTCGCATGCATGGTTCCCATTCCACACAAGCTTTCATCAAGTCCTGTCACAATATCTCTTGCTGTAAGCCACCATCAGTATCTCCACACCGATCTCACTCTGGATTCACCTTTTCTTGCTTTATTTTCATGGTAGTACTTACCTTAAATACACCATAAAACCCATGAGCACACCTGCTGCCTCGTATAATGTAAGTTCCTAAGGTATAATAATTATTAGTGTCTGTATGTGCTAATCATTGCTGCATGCAAGCACAGAATGGTACTTAGCACATGACATCTTTTAAACTACCATCATTTTAAGAAAATGGAAACTTCTTTAGTGGTAGTAATCTATTTTATTCATTTCATGACAATGGAATATAGTTGAAAATGGCTATATATAGAAATGTATCACTTAACAATGAGATACAGTCTGGAAAACACATTCTTAGGTGACTAAATCTAACAATTGAGGTATCACTGTAGGTATCAGTATGCACATGCGCGAACTTTCAAGGCTAGAATGTCACTAGAAATGATCATTTTCTGGGACCAGAAACTTGCATGTAGTCTGCCATTGATTGAATCACTGTTATGGTAGGCATGACTATGTATCCAGATTATACTCAAAGCATGAGTAATTTATTTCTTTTCTCTATCATCAATCTAACCTGCTCAGCTATCTCAATAGCTTATTTATTTATTTGTTTGTTTATTTATTTATTTCTCTAATAATTATTATTTCTCTCTCTCTAGGATAATAATTATTATCCTCCCATCACTAGAATCCACTGGACTCAAGCGGCTTCATATTTACATCTCTCCAGCTGTACTCATTCATAAGTGGATATTAGTTGTAAAATAAAGAATGACTGTGCTACAATCCACAGAACCAGAGAGACTAGCAACAAGAAGGGTTCAAGGGGGAACTCCTACATCTTCCTGGGAAGGGAGAATAGAAGAGATTTGTAGTGGACTGTTGGCAGATGGGGATAGAAATACAATCGATCAAGTTGTGGGTGGTGGATGGGGGAGAGTACTGAAAGAGACTACTGGAAAGGGGGGGGTGAATTTCTGAGTCAAGTAAAAAACTGGTTCAAGGGAATTTCCCAGGAATCTATAAGGATGATCCCAGCTAAGACTCTTAGCAATAGTGGATATGTAGCCTGAACTGGCCATCTCCTGTGACCAGGAAAGACTTCAAGTGGAGGGAGTGGGAAACCAAGCCAGTTCTATAACCTTCAACCTACAGTCTGTCCCATCTATGGGATATGCTGGGATAGGGGTGACCTAGAGATTGAAGGAGTGGCCACCCAATGACTGGTCTAGCCTAAAACCCATGGCAGGAGAGTAAGCACACCCTTGACACTGCCTGAAGTTCTAGAACCCACAGGCTGGATGAACCAGAGACCTAGGACAGAACTAAGCACAGATGGAGGGGAAAAAATGTCAATGTAATAATGCATAACAATATTCTGTTATACTCATAGATTGGTGCCCAGCCCAATTGTCATCAGAAAGGCTTCATCCAGCAACTGATGGAAACAGATGCAGACCCACAGCTAAAACTTAAGTGGAGTTTGGAGAATCCTGCAGAAGAGGGAAATAAATGATTATAGGAACCAGAGGGGTCAAGGACATTAAAAGAAAATCCACAGAATTAACTAGCCTGGGCTCATAGGGTCTCACAGAGACTGAACTGACAACCAGGGAGCCTGCATGGAATTGACCTAGACACTCTGCATATATGTTACATTTGTGTAGCTTGGTCATCTTGTGGGATTCCTAACAGTGGGAGCAAGGCCTGTTTCTGAGTCTTTTTCTGGCTTTTGGGACTCTACTCCTCATACTGAGTTGCCTTGACCAGCCTTAATACATGGGGAGGTGCTTAGTCTTACTGCAATTTGATATGCCATGTTTTGTTGATATCCATGGGAGACCTGCCTTTTCCTAAACAGAAAAGGAGGAGGAGTGACTTGGGAGGTGGGAACAGAGAAGGGAGGGACTGGAAGGAGAGGAGGGATGGGAAACTGTGGCCTGAATGTAAAATAGAAAGAAAGAAAAAGAAAGAGAGGGAGGGGGAGGGAAGAAGTGAAAGAGAGAGAGAGAGTGAAGAAGGAAGGCAGGAAGGAAGGAAGGAAGAAAGGAAGGAATGAAAAAAGAAATAAAAGACAGAAAACAAACCACTTTGGAATCTTTCACACCCTCCCCAAAAAGAGCTCTATATAGGGAATTAAATGCTTAGTTTATCATTTTAAAAATCAATTTCACTCATATTTATAGGACATAGACTGATTGTAGCCAAAGCTTTGTCAAAATATAGTAGGAAAGGCTTCTAGCTCAATTCCAAATAAAGACATAACCCCCACTGCCCTTGGAATCTCATGAGCAAAACCATCTTTGTCCACATTTCTCTCAGCATTCTGGTCTTCCAAAATCCCACCAGCACATCTATCAAGCTCCATTCACAAAATTCTAAAATGTCTCAACACCAAAGCTCTATATTTAACTGTTTCTCCCACAAGCAAGTTCTAAATGCCTGGGAAGTGACCACACTGCTTGAAACCAACCATTTACTGTGGATTTTGTGGTAATGATGTGCGTTGTTTTATTTTTAAGCATGAGGAAATACACCTAGCATAAAATTGACCATGTCAGTTATGCTTAGGCACACTCTTCAGTACTGTTAATCTATGCCTGGCTTTCATTTGTCATTTTGTTTTTAGGGTTTTTTTTTTTTTTTTTTTTTTTTTTTTTTAATGTAAAAAGCATCCTGAGGCTTTACTATGCTCTTGCATCAGAAATGTCTTCCATTTTCAAGACTGGGCAATAACTCTCTTTTGGGTTACTTCCACCTTATGCCTACTGTGAACACCCCTTTTGTGCCATGGATGTGCATCTACCATGTCTCTCAATCGATCAGTGATATGAGACCTAACACATCATAAACTCGAAAATCTTCATCTCAAACAAGTTCCTGATGTGAAATAGTGAAGCTGACGTTTGTCTTCACTTTCTCTTCTTTATTTTCCAGAATATTTAAATGACAGTGGTCTGATGAAAGTTTACCATTTCAGAGAAACCCTGCACTCTGGGAAACAGCCTGTCACCTGGGGTCACCTGTGAAGCTCTACATCCTGCAGTGAGTCAGAATCCCCTTTGTCTTCATGTGACACAGAGGCTGCTTTTTAAAATTCAAATGGCATGTGTCTATCTTCTCAGAATTTGTACAGCCTTAAAATAATTGAATGATTAGTATATTATTTTATTTATTTTAGAATCATGTTTATTCTGGAAGGAGTGTTCTTTTGTTTTGTATTTTATTGTTTTTCAAGGACTGTGAATGATGTATTTATTTCTGACTATTAAAGGGGGTGATAGAATAGCCACAGGAAACATTTGATATACAATTAAATAAGACCAAACAATTAACTTTTCACAGATGGTTTTTCTGCTAGACTTGCCTTCCTCATCTTCCAAGGTGACACAAATTTTAGTGTCTCCATGTATCAATAAAATTTTTACCCCCCCCTTCAGGCAAAATTTTCGTTATTTGGTGCCCGGCTTAAAGGCAGTGTGAGTTACTTCTATCTTGTATTGTCTGGGTAAGTTCAGGTCTGGGGGGTTGGTGCTTATGATTGCTTTGTTGGAGGGTTACAGGGTCCCAGGATAGTCCCCTAATCTGAAACACTCTCCATCATTTTACTTGCATCTACAGAACAACTGGTTTTTTTCCCTCTCTTTCTCAATTTCATTAGTTCTTTGAGGATTTCACACAACACGTTTAATTCTATTTATCCCTCTCAACTACATGAGCGAAGAACTTGTGTGTCCAGTATTACTATCGATATTACTTTTATTTAGCTTTAATGTAATTCTCAAATTGCCATGTTTCTGCTTTATCCATAGACATCTGTGTATTTTCCCTTTGAATCTGTGTCTCGGGTTGTCTTTCTTAGGGACTTCTTTGGCATAAAACCTGTTACATCTTATCCTCATTGCTTTTCTTATCACTGTGGTAATAAGCAGTGACAAAAGCAGTTGAAGGGAGGAAGGATTTCCTGTGGCTACACAGTTGAAATGAACGGCTCACTGTGTTGGGGAGGTCATAGCGGCAGGATCTCGAGGAAGCTGCTCACACTGTGTTCTCACAAGTTAGGAAGCAGGGAAGAGTTGAAGGTTCCTGCTAGGCTCCTGTCTCCTTTTATGAAGAACAAGACCTCAGCTCATTGTATGATACTGTCTTCCCTTAGAGTGGGTCTTCATGCCACAAGTAACCTACTGAAGATATTACCCAGAGACTAGTCTAAATATCCCCTACTGAAGATATTAACCAGAGTCTAGTCTAAATATCCCCTACTGAAGATATTACCCAGAGACGTCTAATCTAAATATCCCCTCAAGAATATACCTGGGAGCTTGTTTCCTAGGTGATCTTAGATCTTGTCAAGTTGACAGTCTTCACTAGCCATCACACTTGTGTATATTAGAAGGATCTGCAATTCAAAATAATTAACTGAAAAAGGACAAATATACTACTAAAAAGAAAGAAATAGGAAACACAAGGGAATAGTTAAATGTTTAAAACAGGGACTTGAAAAAGATTTCTGTTATCAATGTGAGTCTTGTCAAACTTGTATAACAAACTGCATCAAGCAGATTTGGTGGACATTTAAAATTTTGAATTTTCAGTTGCCAGGCAGGTTCATATCCTTTTATTTGCCCTGTGCAGCAGTTTTATAGACACTCATTATTGATGCAGAGGTGTGTGAAACACAGAATGAAGGCTTTTCCATTTTTCCTTTCACGTAAAATAAGTATTTTCTCTAAAATTACAAAATGTATGGAGTCAAAACACAAGTAAAGGTAGTGTTAAGTTTTAGATTTGAGTCCCAGATTGATTCAGTCTGATGGGAGCTATAGAAAGCAGCAGACATCATAAAGATATATTGTTTTTGGTCATAAATCTTGTTTTTTTCAGACATTTAGGTGGTCTAGGATTTCTCTGAAGAACTCAGCCCCAAGAAAAAGCCTTTAAGATGTTCAGAGTAAGGCTACTCTTACCTACCAAAGGGTTGGATGATTTTTTTTGTCTTGCAATATGAAACATTCTCTCATTTAGGTGCATTTGTCTACCTCTGGAATAGGTTAATATATTGTTGTAATTTTTCATATTTAAAGGAGCTTTCAAAGCTGGGTCCTCACATGTAGTTAAGACAAGAAGACTCATGTATTTCTCAAGAAGAAAAATAACTACTCAAAAATTTCTACCACGGAAATTTATGTGGAAAATGAGATGTGATAATAATTGCTTATCACTCCTGAAATGGCAAATGAACAAATGGGAAACATAAAATACTAATTAATATTCATATAATAGCACAAAGAAAATTACAAAGCATTTTAATGCATAAGCCCAGAGAGAATTAGAATAAACAGTCTTGTGATAAAACTAGTTAAGAGTAATCCCTGAGCCATATGAATTCAATTCTTTATTATTTTTTTCTCTAAAATTAGCTATATGTGTTTTTTTATGATTTTTGTTTCTGAGAAAGTATGAACTGTTTTGTAAATGAAGTATTTTCATGTTTGATTTTTTTCATCATTTTCTTGGAACTTGATTTTTTCTGCTTTTATGAGTAAAGTAAGTGATCAAACTACTCCACTTTATAGGAATATAAGTGTATCTTTTTAGCTAAATCTAACAATAATAATTTTATTTATTCATTTCAGTATTGTTCAGGCAATGCTTATAGGAAATATCCCTCTGACTTCAGTAACTGGTTCTATTTTGAAATATCTCCTACCTGAAAAGCAGTTATTCTGTACAGTAATTGCCTTGTAGTTTATGTTCAACTTATATCTCCAACATGAAGTTGAATCTGTAGATCAATATGAAAGTAAGTTAATGCTGATGATTTATAGTGTTAAAATTTTAAAGAAAGAGAATTGAAATTATCAAGATACATCGCTTAACCAGATAGCTATGATAATATAAAATTCTTTGGTTATTTGTAATGTTCTCATAAGCCAATAGCAGCTGTAGCATAGAAGATGCATTTTCTGATACTGGTGAAAGTTATGTGTTTGTGTGTTAACAAATGCATAAGCAAATACAAATATATAAACGTAAGCTACTGCTTTTTAACAAAGTGTGTGAATGAAAGAAAGGAAAAGTCCACAGTTTGGAAGACAAGCAGTAACAACCTGGTATCAATGCAACATTGCAGAAACATCTCAGGGTATTTACTCAGAAATCAAATACCCAGTTTAGCATCCAAGTCATTATTACTTTCTTATAGGGTATTGATTTTTGATAATAATTCTCAGCATCAAAATAGAATGAAAATGTTTAGGAATGATTACTTGTGGCTATATTCATTTTAACCACAGTAAACAAAGACCAGTTCATTTTTACTATTTTTCTGTTAGGTATATGACTATTAGTCATAGCATTATGTATGAATGACCTTCAGTTTCCTCAGTACAGAATAATTCAGATAGTTGGACTTGTTTTAACCAATGAAATAATTTTGGAGAGTAATAGTTGACTATTGGATAGCAACAAATTTTAATCTTTCACCTCAAAAACAAAAGAGATGGACCACTGAGACTACTCAGAAAGTAGAATGTATAGTGTGCAAGCCTGTGGACTGCCATCCTAGGGCTCTGCAAAATGAGAGGAGAGGACAAATAGCCAATGGATTCTTTGTGACTTCACATGCGGTGAAGCCATTTGCAACCATAACCCCCCTATACACACAAATAAGTAACGGCAAATGTTAAAAAGAAGAATGTGAGAGGCTAAGAGTCAACATTACCATTATGAGTAGTCTTTTTACTAAGCTACAAAGTTGGAGGACTATTTTGATGGCTAATTTTATATGACTTTTAACTACATTATAGTAAAAAAAGCTGTTAAATTTGCAGTGGTTCTCAATCTGTGGGTCATGACCTCTATGGTCGTTGCATATCAAATATTTACATTACAGTTCATAACAATAACGAAATTGCAGTAATGAAGTAGAAACGAAATAATTTTATGGTCAGGGGTCACCAGAACATGAGGAACTATATTAAAGGGTCTCAGCATCAGGAAGGTTGAGGACCACTGTGCTAAAATATTATTGATGAGTGGTGTGCAAAGGCTTTTCTGGAAAAAGTTAGCATTTGAATTGGTAAATGGAGCAAAGGTCATCAATGCAAAATGGCATTATCCAACCATTCAGGGACATGAAAGGAAAAAAAAAACATGAAGGAATAGTAGATTCACTCTCTCCTAGATCTGCCCTTTCAGAACTAAACATATATGGAACTAGAATTATAGCCTCTTTTGACACAACAACACAGAGAATTTCCTCTTTCCTCTTGGTAATCAATAGTATTAGAAATAGACCATAATACCATCAAGATACCCATTTCAATGAAGCAAAATATAAACATTTTTTTAAAAAAACAGAATGGCAATTGGTTTAACTCAAGGTAGAACACTTGCCTAGCATAAGTGAGGTCCTGAGAGCTGAGTTTGATACTTAATGCCACAAAAAGTTGTTTAAAAATAAGCACAGGTTTATAAAAACATTTCAAAGTAAAAATAAAAATGCCTATGCTAGCACATGGATTTCCGAAGGGAGGTTATAACCTTAATCTTTCATTTCACAAACATCTTTATGCAACTGCTGAGTCAGATAACGTGTCCTGACAGCCACCTGATGACTTCATGTGAAGGGTCTAGGCTGGATGTGTTTAAAAGAAGATCACTGAGCAGAATGGCCCAAATCCTCGGCAGCTGCTCTCAGTCACAGATCCTGGACACTTCCAGCTAGTAGTTTGCAGAAAGCCAAAATAAAAACAAAAATAAAATTTGGGGAAGGAGTCCAAAACTGAAGTGCTTACAATATAATAAGATTTCTAATCAATGCAACTGAATTAGTAGCACCTTCTGACTAATGCATTTCTCAACAAATTATGAAAACAGTATTTTTCAAAGAAACATTTTCAGTCATTTCTGTTTTTAGATTGAGGTCTGAGCAGCCACACTAGGACTTGACACATCAGTTTGGCTAGAGTTTATTTTTTTTATTATAAAAGAATCACTAAATTTATAGTTTGATAGTTTCTTTCATCCAAACCACAGAAACTAAACATTAGGACAATTGGGAAAGAGACCATAAATAAGAAAAGATAAATAAGGATGAATTACATCCACAGGGGTGGATTATTTGTAAAGGAAATGTTTTACTGAGTGCCCTAAAAGAACTTGTCTACCTTAATCTATTTAGAATATCTTACAATCCATTCCAGACCTTTCTCAGAATTTAGCTACTGAAGGAGAACTTAATCCCATTTCTCACTTTAATCAAATGTTTCAGCATGAATTCATCCACTCAATTCTAAGGGTCATTTCCTCTAAAATTATTCATAAATCTCTGTGTCATAGGCAAGACAAATGTAAAATTCAATAACATTTTTTAAGGTTTTGAAATTAGACCCTTCTAAGGTTTTAATGGAGCTTTGTGCTGAGTGCAACTTGCACAATCCTTCAAAAAGCTCATAACAGATTGTCAGTGACTCTCTGGGTGAGATTGACATGTTGCTACAGATGCAGTGTTAGCAAACCTAGTTCCATTTCTAGGAACACACTCTATTTTTTCAGGTAGAAAGTCTTAAGCCTTGTGGAGATGGCTCTTGAGGTCTTCTCCAAACCTAAGAACCTGAGCTCAGAGCTCCGAAGCCCATATACAAAGATTCAGTGTGGCCTCACATGTGGCACACTGAATCCCTCGGCACCGTGGAGGCAGAGAAGTGGCAGATGCCAGCTCACAGGCAAGATAGCCTAGAACAAGCCGTGAGCTGCAGATTCAGGGAGATGAGAAGCCCTGTCTTCAAAGGATTGAAGAAGACACCTGTCATCACTAGCCTCCACATCCATGCACACGCACACACATGTACCTATGCTCACAAGAATATGTGTACACACCCAAAGAAGACTTTAATCTACAGCAGCTTTTTCTTCTATTGCTAATATGCTTTGTAATTGAGAGCAAATTATTTACTTGACTAGGCTTTTAATTAACCTCAAATATAATATTCTGGGCATCTGAGCTTTTAAAATGTCTAAGATTAATTATGTGTGAACGTTTTACTGTCCTGCAATTTTAGCTTGTGAGTTTGAAGTAACTGTCGATTGACAGAAGAGCTGTAAACCAGTGAGGCTCCATTTCCTCTTCACTTGGTTTCTGTCAATTTGAATACCGTACGTTATGATATTTTTTTAAAGTAAGAAATTAACATTAGCGTAATATTATCAATTAAGCTCTCAACTTTAATTAGTTTTCACCAACTTTTCTACTAAATCCTTCTATTTTATTTTGAATCTAATACCAGATTCCATCTTGCATTATGTTTCTCTTTAGTCTCCTTTAGTTTATATCAATTTCTGTCCTTACTTATGTTCATGGCCTTCACACTCCTGATGATACTAGTAAAGAATTTGCTAAATGACCTTCAGTTTGGTTATGTCTAACATTTTCTCATGAATGGAGAAGGTTTTGAATCTAAGGGAAGAAGACCTCAGATAATATGTTCCCTTCCCATGGCTACATCTCACAGGTACTAGTGAGATTTATCAATGGTCTTTACAAGGTGCTGTTTATAGTATATTTATTTGTCAGAGGCAGGGCATCAGGAATTTGTGGTCATGTGTTAAAGTCATTCTATAATTAAATTTTAAATACAGTAATTATGTACCATTTTAAGAACTCTATATCCACACATAACAAATGGCTTATTTTAAACATTAACAACACCAAAAAGACTATACATTATTTCAGAAAGACTAAAGTAGTAGGATAAAATGGAAAACTTGGTTTCATCATGTGTGGTGATATTGTGTTCCCCAATATATTGTGAACACTAATAAACTTATAGAACAGAACAGCCACTAGATATAGAGGTCGGAAAATGGTGGTACACACACCTTTAATCCTAGCATTCCGAAGGCAGAGATCTGTCTGAATCTCTGTAAGTTCATAGCCACACTGGAAACAGCCAGGCATGGTGCCACACACCTTTAATCCCAGGAAGTGATAGCAGAAAGCAGAATGGTCTATAAGATGTGAGGACCAGCAACTAGATCCTGGTTAAGCTTTTAGGTTTTTGAGCAGCTGTTCAGCTGAGATTCATTCGGATGAGGACTCAGAGGCTTCCAGACTGAGGAAACAAGATCAGCTGAGGAATTGGCGAGGTGAAGTTAGCTGTGGACTGTTCTGTTTCTCCGATCTTTCAGCGTTCACCCCAATACCTGGCTCTAGGTTTGTTTTTATTAATAAGACCTTTTAAGATTCATGCTACAATCATGAATAACTATTCACATCTTTCACTATATGCCCCAAAACATAACATCAATTTCTATGTTTCCCATTTATATGTTTATACCATTGTTATATATACTTTTTCAATATTTTTATACTTTTGTAAAATTGTTCATGATAAATGCTTTTTCTTATTTGCCTGTTCTTGAGCCAGTCTTTGCACATAGTCCAGGTGATAATACATATTAATGTATTAATAATATAGATATGACTGATTATACATACAGACGGAGTGATACTTACATAGTGAACATTTTTATTGATGCTAGAAAATAGGAATTAATTGGTGTAATATACTTCATTATTTCCCCAAATTTAGTTTGTTTCATTTTTTAATATTAAAATAACACTTCACTTCTTATCCAAGCCCAAAGAATTGTTTTTTTTAGTATACATGTATGCCTAGATCAATAGATAAAATAAGTGTACATTGCTTATCAGTAATGCAGATAAGGTTCAGCTTTTCATGTGTCCACCTTGTATCACACATACACACACACACACACACACACACACACACACACACACACACTTAAAAAATTGATAGATGTGAAATTTCATCCCATTTGTTCAATAGCCTCTTTCTTAATTTACAACACTCTTGATCTTATCAAATGTTTGTTGACCATTAAAACTTTACCTGTTTTTTTTATCTCTTCAAATCTTTGATTCAGTTTACATATTGTTACTTAGAAAAACTTTTAATGCACTCAGGTACTAGATCATGGTGATTTAAAGGAAATACAAACACCACCACTTTGTAGTTTGTAGTTTACATTTTAAACATGCATGCATATATATGTGTGTGTGTGTGTGTGTGTGTGTGTGTGTGTGTGTGTGTGTGTGTGAGAGAGAGAGAGAGAGAGAGAGAGAGAGAGAGAGAGAGAGAGAGAGAGAGAATGAATCTGAAATATTAATTTCAATGTGGTGGCATGAATCATTCTAGTTCTTGTAGGTATTGTATGCATGTGTTGTGTGTATGTGTGTGTGTGTGTGTGTGTGTGTGTGTGTGTGTATGAAGAAACTTTTCTGCTGGAGGTTTGTGAGCATTATTTTAATAGTAGATGTTTTGTTACATGTGGGGGGAAAAAACAAAACATTCACTTACATCTTCTTTTTCTTTTGAGCAGCCAATGTTTCCAGGATAGTCCATCATTTCTTGAGGGATCAAGTTGCAAGGCTTCTTCTGTGTACTTGGTATTGTGTGCTTATATTCTTCTGGGAAATATCTTCACCTCTGTCTTTCAATGTGTTGATCATTACTCTAATGCAATGATCTATTAATTTAAATATGTTGTGATATTTAGTAAGTAAAGTATTCTCTCCTAATTTTTCATACAGGCAAATTATTATGGAATATTGAGATCCAGTGTACCTGGGTTCAATACTGATTCTGTCCTCTCTTTGGATCGTGACCTTGGCTAGTTTTTCAGACTCTCAGTGCCTCAGGCCCTTTATCTGCAAAGTTACTGTCTTGGTGGTTTCCGTATCACAGTTTTATAGATAGTAAATGTGTTTTCTCATGTAAAAGATTATCAAACAAATAGCAGGGATTCATTATAATCCTTAATTTAAAATTGTCTTAGGTTTTCTGGATCTTTCAGTCTTTCCTGTAGATTTTAGGATTAGCATTTCAGATACTTTAATAAATATTTTCTGAATTTTTAATGAAATTTTAATAGTTTTATATATAATTTATGTTCCTTACCTGTGTCGTCAGTTCAGCCTTATCTATGCAATATAAATTTTTTGGAAGGTATAAACATTTCTTTACACATGCTTTACTTGATTTTTTTTATCATTTTAAGGGTTTTTTATCATTATTATCTCAAAGCCATGTTTTTCATCATGACACTTTTTAATAAATGTGTCATTATGCTGTGTTCTCCAGTAGCACTTAATGCTTAAAAGTCCATCTGATGAAGATAATACTAGCATTGAAGCTTTGTAAAACCATTTCTCAAAAGTAACCTTAGAAGAATGCAGGACAGGATAGAGGGGTAATTTAATAGTAACATAAAATAAGTAAAACCCCTGTATTACAAATGAAGAGTGTACATCTCATAAAACCTGAATGATTAATTTGTCATATGTGGCCCAAAGTAATCCTAAACTCACTGCTGAAATTTGGCTCTGATAGACAAAGGAGTGTTTTTTATCAGGTCTAGAGTATAGCAACATGGGAAAACACTTGACTAGCATGAGTGAAGCCCTGGATTTTACCTCCAGATCCACAAAACATAGAGCAAATAACAAAACAATGACATACACACATAGATGTATGTATGTATGTCTTTTATAAAAACTAAACTATTAGGAAATTAAAATATAATAAGACATGGTTCTGACTGCACTTAAATATTTCAAACTACCTCCAGAACAATAGAAATGTAAGTTGAAACTCTGAAGTGCATTAACAGTATAATTAACATGATTCTCAGGTGAGACAAATGGAATATGAAAATAGCTTTTAGTATGTTTCAAAACTCTCCTCAAAAGTGTTGCTGATTCCTTTCCAAATCTTAATTCATTTTTTTCTATGCTGCCTACCAAACACTCTTGTATTCTGTAATAATTGAAAGTTAGGAGACATTGAATAGCTCTGCTTGGGGCTGATGTAGATTCTGGCTGGCATAGTATTCAACAAGCCTTTCCAGATGATGGGTGGAGAATAAATTAGCGTGTTCTAATTAGGTTATTTTTGAAAACATCAATTTCTTTAGTCACACCCAACTTCTAGTAAAATTCGGTTTTGGCTACAGTTCATCATTCATAATTCCACCTTGCTGTCATCTATTCTGCAAAGCTGCCTCTAACATCCACCAGAGGAACAGGAGAAAATATTCTATTCATGGCTTCCTACTTTAAAGAAACAGAGTCATATAACCATACCATGATTAAATAAAAGGCTCCCAAGTTTTTTCTTTTCAAAATGTATACCACCAAGATTGTACACTTCACAGTATTATACATAAAATACAAGCAAATTCCCAGGTTAACAGAGGAAAGTTAATACCTGTTTCCTCAGGTAGCTGTGATTCTTTGAACAGGCAGATCACCAACTTCTGTCTTAGGGTTTCTATTGCTGTGAAGAGACACCATGACCACAGCAACTTTTATAAATGAAAATATTTCATTGGGATGCTTCACTTACTATTCAGAGGTTCAGTCCATTATCATCATGGTGGGACATAGTGGCTTGTAGGCAGGCACGGTGCTGAAGAAGGAGCTGAGAGTTCCATATCTTGCAGGCAACAGGAAATGGTCTCCATATCACACTGAGCAAAACTGGAGCACATAGGAGACCTCAAAGCCTGCCCCCACAGAGACACTCTTCTTCCATCAAGGCCACACGTACTTTAACAAGGCCACACCTCCTTAAGTACCAGCCCCTTTGAGGACTTACCTACAGAAAAAGGGCTGTTCTGCTTTTGCTGCTTCTTTTCTTTGTTCTCCATTTTCCGATACTTCGCATTAGGACTTGTGATTATAACATGTTTTGGAATGCACCTATGTAGAGAGATATGAGTGAAGGACGCTTCCATTTTAGTGTCTTGTCCCAACACTCACTCTCTGTTGGATTGACGTGATTTCTGTGTATTGTCAGTTAAAAAGTGAAATTTGCAGTATAGAAAAAAAATCTTTGAATATATTTTAGAGGAACAGATTAAAATAATTATACATTTAGAAAAAAGGTTCTTTAATTATGAGTGAAAATCAGCTCTCAGTGAGTTGTTTATATGAACTACTCAATGTATACACAAAGGTAACAGTATTCATTGTACTCTATCTGTCCATTTTGTCTGTTTTTATTTTCTTCATTAAGAACAGAAATGTGGCCTCATAACAATGAATAAATTATATGTGCTAAAAATGTAAAATATTCATGTTTATTACTATATATATTGCTATATACATGGGCTTTCCTTAACCTTTATCAGAGACACTTCTTTTGAGATATGACTGTAGCTAATTCAGAAACTCAAAACTGAGTCAAAGTCCTGAGAATAAGAGAGTGAGTGCTTAGCCCTAAATAAGACATCTTATCAACCTCCTATCCACCCATCACAAAGTCTCAAAGAACACTATGGAAGAGGAAGCAGAAAAATGTAAGGGCCAGCTAGAGCCTGAGAAGGAGTGCTACAGCATGCTGTGATACAAAATGACTTGGCCATTGCCCTCATGAAATCATAGCACTTGTGTTTACCTGCATGAGATCAATCAGCCAAAATCTAGCATTGATGGAGGACGCGTGCTTTAGACTCCATACCATACTGAGGAGCTACTGGCAGTAGATGGTTGTGAAGTGGTGGGGGGATAATTATTTTTTTATTTTATAATTTGATTTAATTTTACATATCAGCCATGGATTCCCCTGTCCTCCCTCCTCCCGCCCACCCCCCTCTCCCCAGCCCACCCCCCCATTCCCATCTCCTCCAGGGCAAGGACACCCCTGGGGATTGAGTTCAACCTGGTAGATTCAGTCCAGGCAGGTCCAGTCTCCTCCTCCCAGGCTGAGCAAAGTGTCTCAGCATAGGCCCCAGGTTCCAAACAGCCAGCTCATGCACTAAGGACAGGTCCCGGACCCACTGCCTGGGTGCCTCCCAAATAGTTCAAGTTAATCAAACTGTCTCACTTATCCAGAGGGCCTGATCCAGTTGGGGGCTCCTCAGCTATTGGTTCATAGTCCATGTGTTTCCACTAGTTTGGCTATTTTTTCCTGTGCATTTTCCAATCTTTGTCTCAACAATTCTCACTCATACAGTCCCTCCTCTTTCTCACCAATTGGATTCCTGGAGCTTCACCTGGGGCTTGGAAAAACACAGGGAACACCCAATCACAGATAAATGGATGAGATCTACACTAGCAAACTGGACGTGAGTGGGGGTAATGAAGAGCAAGGGTCAAGGGAAAGAGAGCTTAGGGGAGCGGGAGATCCCAGCTGGATCAAGAACAGAGAGGGAGAACGAGGAAAAAGAGACCATGATAAATGAAGACCCCATGGGAATAGGAAGAAGCAAAGTGCTAGAGAGGTCCCCAGAAATCCACAAAGACACCTCCACAAGAGACTACTGGCAGTGGTCGAGAGAAAGCCTGAACTGACCTACTCTGGTGATCGGATGGCCAAACACCCTAACTGTTGTAATAGAAATCTCATCCAATGACTGATGGGATAATTATTTTTTGAGGATGACATTACTCTTAGGTTTCCTATGCTTCACTGGATACCCTACACTATGTAGATATGAATGGCACTAACCAGACCAAGTGAGTTATCAAAAATATTTTTCAAGGATGAACACATGAAGTTGAGAGATAAAGGGAACTTAGAGAGGTGAAATTGGGTAGATATGATAATATTTTATTGGTTACATATATGATATTTCAAGAATTAAAGCTATTTTAAAAATTTTTATGATGTGTGGCACATATGAACATTTAAATGTAGAGGTAAGTTTTCAATTTAGTTCTTGTTCTTCCAGAAAAAATAGAACTAAACATGGAATAATAATTTAAGTCCTATTTGACCTAGTAGAAAAGGAGACCTTGCATTTCTGAACGTGGGGAAAAAATCAGATGTTGCCTGAAAGCATAAAGAACATGCTGGCCATCAAGAGGAGGTGTTGCCCCTCTGTGGACACTACTTTCTGACACTTCTTCATGAAGTAGTTATTGTGAAGGATCAGATGACTAGGAGTGTTTGAGCAGCCAGATGTTAACCACAGCAATTCATGAGTGAGACTGGCCTTCATCTTGTCCCCGTGATGCTACAATGGTGAAGATGTCTACTTGGGCTCCAGAGCAACTTACTTTGCAAACCTCTAGCACTTCCCCTGTTAATAACCAAGATATGTGAGAGGAGAAAGACTCTCATCCCCACTCGATAACACTGGCCATCATCAAACACAGTGTTCTGGACAGAGAAAGTAATTTCTATTGTTATACTCATAACACCCATGATAAGTTTTTTTTTTTTAAATTGGAATTAAATACACATGTTTCATTTCCAGGAAGAAAGACAAAGAGATAATGATGAAGAAAGATAAAAAATCAGTAGTTAAAGAAGGAATATAGAATATCATTGAGGCAAGAAAGGAAACAAAGAATAGTTTCTTGAAGATTTAAAATCAAGTAGAATGATGATTAAGGAACAGATTTTTACACTGGGCCATGATAACGAGGATGAGTTGAACAGTAGAGGCAGACTGTGTGGACCAGTGGTTCTGAACCTTCCTAATGCCGTGACCCTTCAGTACAATTCCTCATGTTATGGTGACCCCAACCATAAAATTATTTTTGTTACTACTTCATAACTGCAATTTTCTACTGTTATGAATTATAATGTAAATATCCACATTTTCCTATGAGGTAGCCCCTGTGAAGGGGTCATGAGACCCCCCAAAGGTGTCACGACTCACAGGTTGAGAACCACTGGTGTAGAACTAGAATATGATGGGTGTATGAAAATTGGTCATGACTCATAAAAATCACAGATCTAGTTATGACACTTTTAAATTAGATGATGATCTGAATTGAAACTTGTTTGAAGAGCTTCATCTATTCAGAAATTATATTTTTATCAGACAAGTATAAAATAACAGTTGATGTTTAGGGACTCATTTCTGTGGATTTAAGGCATCCTGACACTCAATGGAGGAATGCCCTCAGTGAAGAAATATCCATTTAACTTGACAAAGACGAAGAGCTGATATCTGATTATGGTGAGGTTACCAAGAATGGCAAGTTTTCTGTGAAATTGTCCTTTATATCATACAAGATTCTTTTTTTCCCCCTTAACTTCTGTTACAAAGGATCCTGCTGAGAAACCCTGCTGTAATTTTGAATGTGTACATTTGCAAAAATGATCACAGGGCTTCAGGCCTTGTAATAAAGTTTGCCCATTATCTTACATAACTCCTCTCATTTCAAGTGTGATTTCTAGTACTCTTATAAATGATTTCTTTATATAAAACTTAAGCCCATATTATACACTTTAATAAAACCAGAGCTATCTCACTTTATTTTGATTTCTTTAGAGTTGTATCAGATTATAATGGCACACACAAACTATATTTTTGTCCATTTACTCTTGAAAAGTTTTTAGGTTTATTGATAATAGTAATGATTCAATACCCATTTTGTAAAAAGAACTGAAAAACCACCAGAGATGATTCATATCAAGTGCTTAGCAAGGTATGCGAATAAATCAGTAGGTAGCAATTATGTCTCTTCTCTCATTGTGATACTTCTTTTATTTTGTCACTTTTCTCACTGAATTCAACTTCTCTCATGAAGATCACACATGCATTTACCCAGAGGGTGTCCCATTTCTGTGGTACATTCTCAAAACAATATTCTTAATTGAGATAGAATTTTCATTTCTAAATTTCTGTCACCCAGTAATTCCAAAAATTATTTCCTTAGTTCTATTATATATATGTTATATGTTATTATATAATTATATATATTATATATTTATATATTATTTATATATTATATATCTATATAATTATATATTGTAATTATATATAATTATATATAATTATATTATATATTACTATTACATATGTTAAAATTTTAACACATATCTGTTAAAATATTCTAAACAGTTCTGCACCATTTTAATTGAATATAATTTCATGTAGTTACATCTTTGTGTGAGTTTTAGTACTAGAAATAGCTAAAGTCTAGGCTTAGTGGGATTGAAGAAAAACATATTGTCTCTTTCCTCTGCCTGGCGGCCAGCCTCCAGCAGCTTAGGGCTCAAAGGAAATCCACAGAGTTGTTGTACTACAACTTTTTTCTCTGAGGGAAAAGACATTCACGCTCTCTCTTCATGGTTTCCTTTTTATTCTTCTGTATTCTCTGTTCCTTATTTTCGTGGTGATTTCCTTCTCTCATTCTTGATGTTTTACTTCTAACTCTATCTAACTCGATAATTGTTCTTTTCCTTACAGCTTATATACCACAGCAAAATCTTTCAGGCAATATAAAAATTACAATGAGGTTACATTCTGTTTCTTTAAGTGAATGATTGCAATAAATACAAATAAAAAACATGTTTTTCATTCCCTTTACATGATTTAACATTTTACATTTTGCAGATGAAAAACAAATTATCCCCAAAACCCATGTACATTCATACATAAGCAACTTGTTATAGATTAACAGTGTAAGGAAGCAAGACATTCTTCTCAGTCAGATCTTTTACTGGCAGGCTGTGTTTTGCAGTTACAAAGAAAGGACCAATCACTTTACTACCTATCTTGAAAGGTAATCTTATAAGGAATATTAAAGAAACCACAAACCTAAATTTTTGTACATGAGAAACAGTCAGTAAGCTCTACTTTAAATCTTTAGTGTGCATACCCACTCATCAATAGTTTTTTATATCAGGAGACTGGGGGTAGAAATTGGTATAAGGAATTATCATCACCTTTGGCCATCAACCAATCCTAGCAAGGAAAGTACATCAGCTAGCAATAATTAGGCTTTGTATTTATTCTCTGACCTTAAACAGTTTCTCACTCAACTACATGCTTTCCTAAAACTTTAGATTGTCTCCTTGGGTTTTTCACCTGAAAGCTATTTGACATCTAGTCTAACCTTACATTATTTTCAGAGCTTTTTCTCAGCTATGATACACTCTGAAACCTGTGAACACATCACCCAACATTAAGGTTTAAAGAATTTAAACTAGCTGGGTTGCTGGGACTCAATTGTTTTTCTAAATCATTAACCTAAGCCACAGTCTATATGGCTCCTCAATAGAAACTCATGTGTTCTAGAAGTGTGATGCTTCCTTGTTTAATTTATTTATCCTCTGCAGCCTCTGCTTTATCAGAGGCAGAGGCAACATTTTATCCTACCTTTCCCTATGTTATTTTTTCCCACTAAACTAAACTCTTTCATATTCCCTTACTATATTGAAAAACCCTCAATCTTCAAAGTCCCATTTAAACTAACACTATTATTGTATAAAATCATTGCTTCAGTTAAACAGTACAGCTGGGGAGGAAATCATCTTCATAATAATCCACAGATAAAAGTTTCCAGCAGAACAGGATAGTTACACGAAATAAACACACTACATAACAGGCAGCAGGGAACTCCCCACACCCATTCACACCCATTCACACCATGCCAGACACCAGAGAAAGATGCCAGCGGCAAACGTAAAGGCAGCACAAGTAAAAGACATTCTGGAGTCTGTGGTCTCAGGCCTTGCCTATCCAAGATTCGTCCGTCAGAGATTCGCTTCCTGGTAGGCTGAAGTTAGTTGCCAGCTGCTGCTCCTCTGACATGACTACTGGCAGTCTCCTCATTTATTTAAAAGCCAGGTTCATTTTAAATGATACTAAAGTTTTTTCATATCCCATCAACAGGTTATGAAGAAATTATTTTACCCTTGAAAGTAAAGTACACAAAATGCAGGGCCTTGGCATTTCAGTTGATACAAAGTGGTAATGTCTGAACCTTGTAAACTAAACATGTCACAGTTATTTATTAGGAACCATTAAATGCTTTTCAGGGAAATTCTGGCCTATACCATATATCTATATATATTTATATAAGCATACAAGGCCATATAATTTATAAATATGTTTTATGATTCCTGCCTCAGTGAAGCTTAATAATTAGATGGGTTGATCAAAATTCCCATCTTCCTAATGGTTCACCATTCTACAGGAGTAAGCATAGCTCTTGCACCTGCATTTAAGTGTGCCTGGATTTTCTGATTATGGACTCCATTTTATCTGATATTTGAGACTTCTCAGTTTGTATACTTCACTTAAAAACATACTATTTCAGTGTTTAATTTACATGTTACTTGAATGCAGTAGCAGTCTGTCTTTGGATTCAGTTTTGTGATATCTCATACTGCTATAGTCTGAATGTCTGAGTCTCACTGAAATCCATATGTGAAAACCTGGTACTCAATGGCATAATATTTAGAGTCCTATTATTTAGAATGTCATAAAGGCTGCTGCCCATCATGAATGAGTTAGGGCTTTTATACAAGAGGTCTGAAAGAGTTTGTTTGTTTCTTCTACTATGTGACCATGTGGATAGAGAAGTAGCCATGGATGAAGCAAAGAGTTAGCCCTCACCAGATGTTGAATTTGCTGGCTTCTTTTTTGTTGTTGTTGTTGTTGTTTGTTTGTTTGTTTTGTTTTGTTTTGTTTTTAATTTTTTTATTTTTATTTTGCAATACAATTCAGTTCCACACATCAGCCACGGACTCCACTGTTCTCCCCCCTCCCGCCCCCCTCACCTTCCCCCCAGCCCACCCCCCCACTCCCACCTCCTCCAGGGCAAAGCCTCCCCCGCAGAAGGAGATCAACCTGGTAGACTCAGTCCAGGCAGGTCCAGTCCCCTCCTCCCAAGCCGAGCCAAGCGATCCTGCATAGGCCCCAGGTTTCAAACAGCCAACTCATGCAATGAGCACAGGACCCAGTCCCACTGCCTGGATGCCTCCCAAACAGATCAAGCCAATCAACTGTCTCACCCATTCAGAGGGCCTCATCCAGTTGGTGACCCCTCAGCCATTAGTTCATAGTTCATGTGTTTCCATTCGTTTGGCTATTTGTCCCTGTGCTTTATCCAACCTTGGTCTCAACAATTCTCGCTCAAATAAACCCTCCTCATTCTCGCTAATTGGACTCCCAGAGCTCCACCCGGGGCCTAGCCATGATCTCTGCATCCAGATCCCTCAGTAGTTGGATGAGGTTCCTAGCATGACAATTAGGGTGTTTGACCATCCCATCACCAGAGTAGGTCAGTTCTGGCTGTCTCTCGACCATTGCCAGCAGTCTGTTGTGGGGGTATCTTTGTGGATTTCTGTGGGCCTCTCTGGCACTTTGCTTCTTCCTATTCTCATGTGGTCTTCATTTACCATGGTCTCTTATTCCTTGTTCTCCCTCTCTGTTCTTGATCCAGCTGGGATCTCCCGCTCCCCCAAGCTCTCTTTCCCTTGACCCTCGCCCTTCACTACCCCCACTCATGTCCAGGCTGTTCATGTAGGTCTCATTCCATTTCTCTGTCATTGGGCGATCCCCGTGTCTTTCCTGGGGTCCTGTTTTCCAGGTAGCCCCCCTGGTGATGTGAGTAGCAATCCAGTCATCCCCGTTCCACATCTAGTATCCTCCTATGAGTGAGTACATACCATGTTTGTCTTTCTGAGTCTGGGTTACCTCACTCAGGATGATTTTTTCTAGATCCATCCATTTGTCTGCAAACCTCATGATGTCATTGTTTTTCTCTGCTGAGTAGTATTCCATTGTGTATATGTACCACATTTTGTTTATCCATTCTTCAGTTGAAGGGCATCTAGGTTGTTTCCATGTTCTGGCTATTACAAACAATGCTGATATGAACATAGCTGAACAAGTGCTCTTGTGGTGTGGTTGAGCATTCCTTGGGTATATGCCCAAGAGTGGTATAGCTGGATCTTGGGGGAGATGGATTCCCAATTTTCTAAGAAAGCACCATATTGATTTCCAAAGTGGTTGCACAAGTTTGCATTCCCACCAGCAGTGGAGGAGAGTTCCCCTAGCTCCACATCCTCTCCAGCATAAGGTGTCTTCAGTGTTTTTGATCTTAGCCATTCTGACAGGCGTAAGGTGGTATCTCAGAGTTGTTTTGATTTGCATTTCCCTGATGATTAGGGATGTTGAGCAATTCCTTAAATGTCTTTCGGCCATTTGAGTTTCTTCTGTTGAGAATTCTCTGTTTAGTTCTATAGCCCATTTCTTAATTGGACTGTTGGGCATTTTGATGTCTAATTTCTTGAGTTCCTTATATATTCTGGATATCAGTCCTCTGTCAGATGTAGGGTTGGTGAAGATCTTTTCCCATTCTGTAGGCTGTCGCTTTGCCTTGTTGACCATATCCTTTGCTCAACAAAAGCTTCTCAGTTTCAAGAGGTCCCATTGATTGATTGTTTCTCTCAGTGTTTGTGCTACTGGTGTTCTATTTAGGAAGTGATCTCCTATGCCAATGTGTTCAAGACTACTTCCTACTTTCTCTTCTAGCAGGTTCAGAGTAGCTGGATTTATGTTGAGGTCCTTAATCCACTTGGACTTAAGTTTTGTGCATGGTGATAGATATGGATCTATTTGCAGCCTTCTACATGTTGATATCCAGTTATGCCAGCACCATTTGTTGAAGATGCTTTCTTTTTTCCATTGTGCACTTTTGGCTTCTTTGTCAAAAATTATATGTTCATAGGTGTGCGGATTAATGTCAGGGTCTTCAATTCGATTCCATTGGTCCACATGTCGGTTTTTATGCCAGTACCAAGCTGTTTTTATTACTGTAGCTCTATAGTAGAGCTTGAAGTCAGGGATCATGATGCCTCCAGAGGTTGTGTTATTGTACAGGATTCATTTGGCTATCCTGGGTTTTTTGTTTTTCCCTATGAAGTTGAGTATTATTTTTCCAGGTCTGTGAAGAATTGTGTTGGTATTTTGATGGGGATTGCATTGAATCTGTAGATTGTTTTTGGTAAGATTGCCATTTTTACTATGTTAGTCCTGCCTATCCATGAGCATGGGAGATCTTTCCACTTTTGACATTTTCTTCAATTTCTTTTTTCAGGGACTTAAAGTTCTTGTCATATAGGTCCTTCACTTGCTTGGTTAGTGTTACCCCAAGGTATTTTATGTCATTTGTGGCTATAGTAAAGGGTGATGTATCTCTGATTTCCTTCTCTGCTTCTTTGTCCATTGTATATAGGAGGGCTACTGATTTTTTTGAGTTGATCTTGTATCCTGCTATGTTGCTGAAGGTGTTTATAAGCTGTATCAGTTCCTTGGTGGAATCTTTGGGGTCGCTCAAGTATACTATCATGTCATCTGCAAATAGGGAAAGCTTGACTTCTTCCTTTCCAATTTGTATCCCCTTAATCTCCTTATGTTGTCTTATTGCTCTGGCTAGAACTTCAAGTACTATATTGAATATGTATGGGGAGAGTGGACAGCCTTGCCTCGTTCCTGATTTTAGTGGAATTGCTTTGAGTTTCTCTCCATTTAATTTGATGTTGGCTGTTGGCTTGCTGTAAATTGCCTTTATTATGTTTAGGTATGTTCCCTGTATTCCTGATCGCTCCAAGACCTTCATCATGAAGGGGTGTTGGATTTTGTCAAATGCCTTTTCTGCATCTAGTGAGATGATCATGTGGTTTTTTTCTTTCAGTTTGTTTATATGGTGTATTACATTGACAGACTTTCATATGTTGAACCACCCTTGCATCCCTGGAATGAAGCCTACTTGATCATGGTGGATAATTGTTTTGATGTGTTCTTGGAGTCTGTTTGCCAGCATTTTATTGAGTATTTTTGCATCAATGTTCATGAGGGAAATAGGTCTGTAGTTCTATTTCTTTGTTGTATCCTTGTTTGGTTTAGGAATCAGGGTAATTGTAGCCTCATAGAAGGAGTTTGGTAATGTTCCTTCTGTTTCTATTGTGTGGAACAATTTAGAGAGTATTGGTATTAACTCTTCTTTGAAGATCTGGTAGAATTCTGCGCTGAAATCTTCTGGTCCTGGGTTTTTTTTTTTTTTTTTGTTGTTGTTGTTGTTTTTTTTTTTTTTTTTTTTTTGTTGGGAGACTTTTAATGACTCTTTCTATTTCCTTTGGGGTTATTGGACTATTTAAATAGTTTATCTGGTCTTGATTTAACTTAGGTATGTGGTACCTATCCAGAAAGTTATCCATTTCTTTTAGGTTTTCCAGTTTTGTGGAGTAGAGGTTTTTGAAGGATGACCTGATGATTCTCTGGATTTCCTCAATGTCTGTTATGTCCCCCCTTTCATTTCTGATTTTGTTGATTTGGATGCTCTCTCTCTGTCTTTTGGTTAGTTTGGATAAGGGCTTGTCTATCTTGTTGATTTTCTCAAAGAACCAACTCTTTGTTTCATTAATTTTTTGTATTATTCTCTTTGTTTCTATTTTATTGATTTCACCTCTCACCTTGATAATTTCCTGGTGTCTATTTTTCCTGGGAGACTTTGCTTCTTCTTGTTCTAGAGCTTTCAAGTGTGCTGTTAAGTCATTAGTGTGAGATTTCTCCAACTTATTTATGTGGGCATTTAGTGCTATGAATTTCCCTCTTAGTACTGCTTTCATAGTGTCCCATAGGTTTGGATATGTGGTGTCTTCATTTTCATTGATCTCTAGGAAGTCTTTAATTTCTTTATTTCTTCCTTAACCCATTGGTGATTCAGTTGGGTATTATTCAGTTTCCATGAGATTGTAGGTTTTCTGTAGTTTTTGTTGTTGTTGAAATCCAACTTTAGACCATGGTGGTCTGATAGAACACAGGAGGTTATTCCAATTGTTTTGTATCTGTTGAGATTTGTTTTGTGGCCAAGTATATGGTCGATTTTAGAGAAGGTTCCATGGGGTGCTGAGAAGAAGGTATACTCTTTTTTGTTAGGATGGAATGTTCTGTAGATATCAATTAAGTCCATTTGAGTCATGACATCAGGTAAGTCCTCTATTTCTCTGTTAAGTTTCGATTTGGGAGATCTGTCCAGTGGTGAAAGTGGGGTGTTGAGGTCTCCCACTATTAATGTGTGGGGTTTTATATGTGATTTAAGCTTTAGTAATGTTTCTTTTACATATGTGGGTATCCTTGTGTTTGGGGAATAAATGTTCAGAATTGAGACTTCATCTTGGTGGATCTTTCCTGTGATGAGTATGTAATGCCCTTCTTGATCTCTTTTGATTGATTTTAGTTTGAAGTCTATTTTGCTGGATATCAGGATGGCTACACCCACTTGTTTCTTAAGACCGTTTGATTGGAAAGTCTTTTCCCAGCCTCTTATTTTTAGGTAGTATCTATCTTTGAAATTGAGATGTGTTTCTTGTATGCAGCAGAAAGATGGGTCCTGCTTTCTCATCCACTCTGTAAGCCTATGTCTTTTTATAGGTGAATTAATTCCATTGATATTGAGGGATATTAATGACCAGTGATTGTTTATTCCTGTTATTTTTTGGTGGTGATGTGTGTGTACTTCTCTTTGTTGGGGTTTACTGCTGTGGCTTTATCTATTGCCTGTGTTTTCGAGGGTGTATCTGACTTCCTTAGGTTGGAATTTTCTTTCTAGTGCTTTCTGTAGGGCTGTGTTTGTGGATAAGTATTGTTTAAATCTGGCTTTGTCATGGAATGTCTTGTTCACTCCATCTATGATGATTGAAAGTTTTGCTAGGTATATTAGTCTAGGCTGGCATCCATGGTCTCTTAGTGTCTGCATTACATCTCTCCAGGTCCTTCTGACTTTCAAAGTCTCCATTGAGAAATCGGGTGTTATTCTGATGGGTTTGTCTTTATATGTCACTTGGCCTTTTTCCTTTGCTGCTCTTAACATTCTTTCTTTATTCTGTACATTTAGTTGTTTAATTATTATGTGGCGATGGGACTTTTTTGGGGGGTCTAGTCTGTTTGGTGTTCTATAGGCTTCTTGTATCTTCATAGGCATTTCCTTCTTTAAGTTGGGAAAGTTTTCTTCTATGATCTTGTTGAATATATTTTCTGTGCCCTTGAGTTGGTATTCTTCTTCTTCTACCCCTATTATTCGTAGGTTTGGTCTTTTCATGGTGTCCCAAATTTCTTGGACATTTAGGTTCATGACTTTGTTGGCTTTAGTGTTTTCTTTGACTGATGAATCTATTTCTTCTACTGTATCTTCATAGCCAGAGATCCTCGCTTCCATCTCTTGCATTCTGTTGGTTATACTTGCATCTGAAGTTCCTGATCGTTTACTTAGATTTTCTATTTCCAGCATTCCCTCTGTTTGTGTCTTCTTCATTTTTTCTATTTCCCTTTTCAGGTCTTGGACTGTTTCCTTCATTTGTTTCATTGATTTTTCTTGATTTTCTTTCAGTACTTTATTGTTTTCTTCCAGGACTTTATTGATTTCTTCTAATTTGTTTGCCCTTTCCTCTAGTTGTTTACAGCGTTCTTCCCATTTTTTTGTCTTTTCCTCTACACAAGCCTCTAGCTTCTTCATGATGCCATTCATAAGGCTGTTTTCTTCTGCTTCTTCCAATTTCTGATGTTCAGGTCTAGGTGTTGGAGGAGGGCTAGGGCCAGGTGATGCTGTATTGCTATTCATTTTGTTGTATGTGTTTCTGCCTTGACGTCTGCCCATCTCCTTGTGGTTCGTTCTTGGCCTTATCCGCACACTTGGTTCAGACAGAGCTGACAGATTCAGGAAGTCTCTCTCTCTTGTCCAGATGGTAGCTCTCTTCTCAAATTGGAAGTCCGGGACAGGATGGGAGCTCTTGTCCAGAAGAGAAGTCCAGGGCAGGATGGGAGCTCTTGTCCAGAAGGGAAGTCCGGGGCAGGATGGGAGCTCTTCTTTCTCTCTCTCTCTCTCTCTCTCTCTCTCTCTCTCTCTCTCTCTCTCCTCCAGAAGGGAAGTCCGGGGCAGGATGGGAGCTGGGGGCCTGCCTCTAAGTCTCAGGAAGTGGCTGGGGACTCGGGCGGATGGGCGTGGGGACAGGGCGTGGAGATTGCAGGGTCTGCCGGGGGTCTTGGAGAAGGGAATCCTTCCCGGTGGGGCTAGAAGGGAACCTGCCCAGTGGCCAGAACCTGGGGCCAAGTTGGGCAGGTCTTCCCTGGAGTGGCTGGTGCCCAGGGATGGGATTGAGCCGAGCTAGGGCACTCACTTGTGCTCCAGAAGGGAAGTCCAGGGCAGTATGCTGGCTTCTTGATACTAAGTTTCTCTAAGGCCAGAATTATGAGCAAACTTAGTATGATGGTATGTGATCTGTTTTCAGGACTTGGTCATGGCATCTCTGAAAGGGTGATGGCATATGCTCTTGGATGTTTATTCCTTTCTATTTTTTTGTTTAGTGGAGCTATGACTTCTGCAGTTCTCAAATACAGCAATACAATAATTCAATAAGTTATTGTGTTCATTTAAAAAGTCCTCTGGTTTGGAGAGATGGCTCAGTGGTTAAGAGCACTGGCTGATTTTCCAGAGGACTTGGGTTTGATTCCCAACACCTACAAGGTAGCTCACAACCATCTGTAACTCCAGTTCCCAGGGATCTGATGCCTTCTTCTGGACTCCATAGGCATAGACAGACATGAAGGCAAAACATACATACATATAAAATAAATGAATAAATAAATAAATACATCTGAAAAAAGAAAAATGTCTTCTGAATTTAAATTCTGGTAAGAAGGAATTTAAACACAATAAAATTAAAAACACACTGTCACTGATGCAATTAATTTTGATTATTAATTATTTTACATTATAAGAAATCAAGAAATTACTTCACCTTTTGGGAGTAAAGACATACACAGTATGCACCTGGAATTTCTTTTCCTCTTTGTATATTACACAGTTGTGATTTTAAATTATCATAGAATTTGACCACTAATAAAATATGCAGCTCACGTGGTCTAAAAAAAAAAAAAGCTCATGAAATCACCAGAGTGAAATTTTGGATTAAACAGGTCTCATTTACTCTTGATTTAGCTAAAGCCATGATTGGTAGGAGGTTCACTGATTGCTGACTCAGCCTTCCCTCTCTTGATTCTAATAACAAGAGAGCAGAAACCAGGATGCCTAACATGCATGGGTCTCAAAGCATGTCATTCACCTTAAACATACACATTTCTGAGGGTTTACCAGCACAGACATTCTAAGCTTAAATTAAGTTTTAAAGGGAAGTAGTTAACATGACAGCATAAAGGAGTTTTATACATACACATCTATTTTTCTACACGAACAAGTGAAATTATTATGTATAATACAACCTTTACTTATGATAATCACAGTTGATTCAAAAGGTATTCCCCCAGGCTTTCCATATTTTATATGGATTTTAAGAAGTGTTTCCTAAAAAATTTCATGGTGATCTTAATGGTTTTGTCGGAGGACAACATTGTTAAAGGAATTGACAACCTCCTACTTTAATGTCCTTGATTTATTACCTCGATGCATAGAAGTCTGTCAAGGACCAACTGAAAACCTTAGAATGCAATTCAACAAACCCAGCTGAAATGAATTCTGTGAGCCACAGTAGGAGCAGTCAGCAGTGTCTGGGGAACTCAGAATCCACTTGTGCTGATACTTTCCCTACTTTGTGTAAGACACATGAGTATTAGTAGCTTAAAATTGGCCACGTTGAAAATATTATACCACGGAAGTCAGCAACACGACAAATAAACCCACTATATTTTCATTTTTCTGTGTTCCTCTGGAGACCTAGCTCTTAGAGATTTATGAGCACACCAGTAGACACAAATTATGACTAAGAAGTTTCTAATAAATGTTCAAGTGTGTTTTATTTAGACCTATACAATATTGCAATGACATTCTCACTTAGAATTGTGATAAATGGCGTGAATGAGAACATAAGAATGAGCCACAATCAATAGCAATAATGCTGCCTTTGCTTTATACAGCAGACTATAGATTATTTATTAATTTAACCACTGAATCTGTTTTTGGTTTTTCTCTGTATATAATGTGTGTCTGATCATAAAGCTAGGTACAGAAGTTCTGAAGGTGAAGAAAGAGGTCTTCCACTTAAAAGAGCTTGTATACAAAGGATGAAATGGGAGTGAGGCTGCTAGGAAGATAAGGAAACATGCGCTGAAAGCAGGAAGGCCTGAGCTGAAATCCCCAACACTCACATAAAAGCGAGCTATTAATGTGTGTGCCTATACCTCACACATTGTGCAGAAGAGGCAGATGCGTCCTGGAGCTTGCTGGCTAGCCATCCAGCAGAAATGTCACTTCATGTCTGTAGAGAGATGCTATTTCAAATAGAGAGCCAAAAAAGAAAACACCAATGTTCCTCTGACTTTCACCTGTGTGTACATGGGTACACATACCTGCGTACACACATACACACACAAATCACACACACATAGACACTAACTAACTAACTAGCTAAAAAAGTAAGTAAGCAAGCAAGCAATACGTAAATAAATAAATAGGGATAAAGAGCAAACTTGCAATACTTATAAGATACAAGTACAGAGAATTGTCTAGAATACTTTAGGCATGTTAAAGAAGAATCCTATTCCAGAAAATGAGTGTTTCTTGGGATCCTGGAGGAGGGGGGACCTCACTGCTGAATAACTTTTTGGGACTTAACTATTAGAAAAATATTATTTATCAAATCCTCATCAACAATAGGAAGAACACTAACACCAAGAATCCTAATTTAATAATAGTTTCTTAATTTTCTTGCATGTATATAAAACATCTTTATTTCTAATTCAAAATAGACTACTACTCTGATAGACTATCAAAGCTATGGATTTTCTGCAAAGAAGTCATTTACGTTGAAAAAAAAACCTTCCACTTGAGGTTATTAGAACATAGTAATCACTAAAAATGATGTTAATTCAAGTGAATAAAACTGTACTTGTCCAAAACTAAGACCACGTAATTTAACTAAACATGAATGCATTGCTTGTTAGTACTCAGAGAAAGTAAGGCAAAGGCCTCAAATTGCATTACATCACCAACTTAATTTCTCCTACTGATGTGTTCTGTTGAGGTTTTTTAAGTTGATCTGTAAGAATGTTCGCTGATGGGCTGGAGAAGTTGTTCAGCAGGTAAGATTCCCTGCTGCTCTTCCAGAGGACAGGAATTTGATTCCAGCTCTTACACTGAAGCCCTCTTCTGGCTTCCTTGGGCACTGTACTCATGTGGTGCACAGAATGTAACACCCCACATATAAAATAAAAGAAAATTAAAAATAAAAGGAATGGTTTCCAATATAATTTTCCAGCAGTGAGGTAAAAGGTATACAAACAGCATGAAGAACAGATCTGTCAGATGAGCAACATGGTGTATTTCAAGCAGGAAAGGTTAACGTCCACTGAGCTGTTCCTAAGGAGAAATATCAGACACGATACATAGAATATTAACATGGTCATCCTGATCACTGTATAATGGATTTTAAAACCAGCTAAATGGATTGAAGAGTGTGATTTTGAAGGCTAAACGGAAAGGTAACTCAAAGAAATAAATTCTAAATTAGAAATATTGAGCACTGCATTTTCAAATACTTCCCAGAACTTCATCTTATTTAATCCTAACAAATACCTTTTAGGAAGGAAATGGGTTTATTATCCTAATGCGCACAAATCTCAGGCATATTATTTAACTAGTAACAGTTTGAAGTCTACAGAGAGGCAGATGGAAATTTGCTCACAATTATTACAACTCAAATTTACAAATGCTTCCTGTTAGGAGATTTCCTTTTCTGAGAATTCCTTCAGTCAGCACTGCATTTGTTTCCTGACTACAGGTATGCACATAGTGAGATGTACTGTGATCCTGAGTAGAGTGTGGTGGCTGTGGAGTGCTTTGACTATCGGATGTGTCCTGCAGGGTGGAAAACTGTGGCTATTTTTTTTTGACATTTTGTCACAGATTTCTTTCCTTTTCATAAATACACGGCAAGATGTGAGAAGTTTCTTCCTGAGTGCTTAATGGACAAATAGGTTTCTGAAAGTTTGTGGTTTGTAAAACAATTTCTTTTAAAAAATAAGTAAATTCATGGATTTTATAGTTCTATAATTTTAGTGAATATATGCATGAAATTTGTGAGTGTAGTGGAAGATGATTTTCTGTGAGAAATAAATTTTACTACCAGGTAACTTTGGAACATCCTTGAAGGTATCTAAAAATAGCAATGAAATGTGATGTGAGTACTGTTTCTTGATCATTTTAAGCACAACCTTGCCTGTGAAAAATGTAGCCTGAACCCATCAGACTATGTGTAATGTCCATTTTAAATCATTTATAGAGTACGGCTTATATTCAAGGTGTTACACAGTAAACCATGATAAATACCATCAGATAACTGTCATTAAGGCGATTATAATTTTTCTGATAAAGATAGTTATATGTTTCTTGTTGTAAGAATTTAGTAGATGCCACACCAGAGTTGACAAATGAGTGAAGGTGGCAGTAAGGTGGAGCAGTTTGCACTAAGAAGCTGGCTGGTGTGGAAAAGGCGAAGGACTTCATGATTAGTGAAGTAGCCTGAGGAAGGAAAAGCTGCAAGGGAGGCAAAGCTGCAAGGGAGGCAAAGTATTTGGGGTTGTGGGTGGTTCAGTGAGACCAGCATGAACTGGAATTCAAAAGACAGAGCAGGTCACATGAGCCAAAGGAAACGCATGAACAAGTCTGAGTGAATTCCAGTTTTGAATATAGATTTCAGAGCTAGCTAGTGAAAATTATGAAAGACAAAAGTAGTCTCAATGAACTAAAGAATCAAGAGAAGAGAAAAGATGTGAGGCATAGATGTTGAATAGTTTACATAATAGAGCTGTGCCATGGGGATGCTTAGATGCTAAGGAGTAGCAAAGAGTCTGAAAAAGAACAAGTTTCCAGAATGGAAGGTTAGGGAACAATGGGAGAAGGATGGATTGTCTTGAAGAAAAGTGAATCTCTTTGACCCAATGAAGATGAAACAACTAACATTAAATAACATTAGAATTAAAAAAGAAGGTTTAGGAGCCAGAGACAGGGATATTTAAATAAGGCCAGATATTTGAGCATCCCCACTCCTAACTACTTTAGCTTTTAACTTGAAATAGAACTAAATTCCCAGGACTAAGGGCACAAGAAGGCTAGAAGAATTCCCATCACTGAAATGGAGGCAATAAATGAAGACAAGCAAGTCTATAATTTAGTAAATGTCAAGCACTATCTAGGCATGAAAGAAATTATTTTTTGGTGCCATGCATCTACCTGGTTGCTTGTTTATTTTTAGCAGAGCCTCCAACACATGTAAATAAAAGGACTGTGGGGTTGATTCACATGTGTCTTTGGCAGTCAGGTGCCATAAAATGACAAGAGTTTGGGATTGCAAAAGTGACTGAGCATTATTTCAGGAAAGTGAGCCAAGCAGGAACAAAGTGACTCTGAAATACAGGTAACAGTAAATTGATGGGGAATTGGAGTTAGGAAACTGGAAAGGATTCAGACAGGAAGTGATGGCTAAAAGGTGGAGAGTCTGAAGTTTATGAACACACAGAGGAGTTTGAATGTATCCAGTTTACTACAGTTAAACACGGTGAGAGGGCGGTTGACTCTGGGCACATGAGTAAGCACGTGAGTGTGTGTGTGTGTGTGTGTGTGTGTGTGTGTGTGTGTGTGAGAGAGAGAGAGAGAGAGAGAGAGAGAGAGAGAGAGAGAGAGAGAGAGAGCATGCAGATGCTTAAACTTCTTCTTTTAAAGAACCCTTCTCTAAGTTCTGAAGTCCACTTCTTTTCATAGGAATTCTAATGGTTAACCAAATTCCTGTGCTATTTTGTTTAACCTATAGATTGAGAGCGTTTTTCCTTAAAGGAAAAAACACAACATCATCAGAACAGTTGTACCCCCACCTCAGACCTCAAAACTAACTGTGTGAGAGGTTGGCTTGGCAAACAGCCAAGTTTCCTCTGTTTGCTGATTCAGTTGAGGTAATTGAGGTGGGCCCTCACACACAACACAAGTATCTAAGAACAAAATGATCTTGACAATTAAACTGTAAATAAACCAGAATTCTCAGCAGGAGCCTGGCCAGTATACACCCATATATCTATAATTTCTGGAGGTAGCGATTTAATTGTTATTGCTCAAACTTAAATAGATTGTTATACCATATATAAGCCATAATTGCTTCTAACTGCTTGATCAAAGCTACTGTGAGCAATATGAGATTTTCTTTGAGAAAAAATATTAACAAAAACAAAATCTTATTTGCGTAGAATAATAGTTTGAAACAGCATTTTCAGAAATTGATAAGAGGCTATCTTATTTAAAATTGCATGAAGCTATTTTCATTCTGGATAAATTAATCACATTGATTGATTGATTGATTGACTGATTGATCAATTGATTGCCTTTTGTGGTATAAAGATGTGGGAGCTCTCCCAGATCATTCCTCAGTTTCCTTTGACTTGCTTAACTTCATTTTCCTTGGATTTTTAGTATATTCTGTTGCGATGGTTAATCTTTTTTTTTTTAATTTTTTAATTTTTATTTTGCAATACAATTCAGTTCTACATATCAGCCACGGATTCCCTTGTTCGACCCCCTCCTGCCCCCCTCACCTTCCCCCCAGCCCACCCCCCATTCCCACCTCCTCCAGGGCAAAGCCTCCCCAGCCGACTGAGATCAACCTGGTAGACTCAGTCCAGGCAGGTCCAGTCCCCTCCTCCCAGGCCAAGCCAAGCGATCCTGCATAGGCCCCAGGTTTCAAACAGCCAACTCATGCACTGAGCACAGGACCCGGTCCCACTGCCTGGATGCCTCCCAAACAGATCAAGCCAATCAACTGTTTCACCCATTCAGAGGGCCTGATCCAGTTGGTGACCCCTCAGCCATTGGTTCATAGTTCATGTGTTTCCATTCGTTTGGCTATTTGTCCCTGTGCTTTATCCAACCTTGGTCTCAACAATTCTCCCTCATATAAACCCTCCTCATTCTCGCTAATTGGACTCCCAGAGCTCCACCCGGGGCCTAGCCATGGATCTCTGCATCCAGATCCCTCAGTAGTTGGATGAGGTTTCTAGCATGACAGTTAGGGTGCTTGGCCATCCCATCACCAGAATAGGTCAGTTCGGGCTGTCTCTCGACCATTGTCAGCAGTCTGTTGTGGGGGTATCTTTGTGGATTTCTGTGGGCCTCTCTAGCACTTTGTTTCTTCCTATTCTCACGTGGTCTTCATTTACCATGGTCTCCTATTCCTTGTTCTCTCTCTCTGTTGTTGATCCAGCTGGGATCTCCCACTCCCCCAAGCTCTCTTTCCCTCGACCCTCGCCCTTCACTACCCCCACTCATGTCCAGGCTGTTCATGTAGATCTCATTCCATTTCTCTGAGATGGCTCAGCCGTTAAAGGCTAGGCTCACAACCAAAAATATAAGAGTTCAGTGATGGTTAATCTTAACTGCCAACTGGATAAGATTTAGAACTACCTTGGAGACATACCTGGGTGTGTTTGGGACAGCATCTCCAGAGAAGCTTAACTGATAAGGAAAACCCCACTGGTGTGAACAGCCCCATTCTCTGGGCTGGGGTGCATGACTCATAAAAAGGAACTAGTGAGTGAAATAGAGTGTGCATTGTTCTGTGCTTCCTGAGGTGGATACACTGTGACCAGCTGCCTTCTGCCCCTCTCTCTCTCTGCTCCCTACAGGGCTGGACTGCACCCTCCAACTATGAGTCAAATGAAGCCATCCTAAAGTTGCTTTTGTCAAATATTTCATCAAAGCAATTTGAAAAATAAATAACATACTTGACTATCATAATCAGTGTTAAATAAGGATACTATATTAGCAAAAGAAACAGTAGTGAGAAAACTTTTTTTTTTAATTCCTATGACAAACCTTGAAATTAGAGATTTCCAAAAACTTACTTGGAGAAGCAGTGTTTTGGTAAATATAGAATTTCTCATACCAGTGTGTTAAAAGCAACAAATGTCTACACTTCTACGTACTCGGAACTGTAGCTAGAGTTTTCCTGCCTGGCCCACAGTCAGGACAAACTCTCTCACCTGCCAGTCCCACAGCCCCTCAGACCCGACCAAGTAAACACAGAGACTTATATTGGTTACAAACTGTATGGCCATGGCAGGCTTCTTGCTAACTGTTCTTACAGCTTAAATTAATCCATTTCCATTAATCTACACCTTGCCACATGGCTCGTGGCTTACCGGCATCTTCACATGCTGTTTGTCATCATGGCGGCTGGCAGTGTCTCTCTGACTCAGCCTTCCACTTCCCAGCTTTATTCTCCTCCTTGTCCCGCCTACACTTCCTGCCTAGCCAATGGCCAATCAGTGCTTTATTTATTGACTAATTAGCAACACATTTGCCATACAGAACATCCCACAGCACAGAACCTTTCCAGATGTTTAGGAAACACGGATGGAGCATGAAGCCTAGGTTGTCTCCTAACAATCTAATAGGGGCAGGTTAGTATCATGGAGAGGACAGAAAGGATCAGAAAAACAGGGTAAAACTGCATTCTAAATACCCGTCCTTGCACTCACAGGTAATTGTAGCTCACCCCTCATCAAAGAAGCTTCTTTTTGCAGTAAAGACCATTACAGAAATGCATAACTGGTCAAAATGCGGAAAACTGACCACGGGTGTCCAGCCCCAAATGATACATCTACAACACCTTCCCACAACTAAGGCTGGGTGGAGCAAACGAGGAGCAGGCCTTCTGCTAAGAGATGGTGGCTTCTATGTATGACAGGCGGCTGTACCTGTGAAATCTCACCAATATTATTACTTAAACAAGATCTGAAAGACAACATCACCAGTTTCCATGTCAGTCTGTATAGGTAAGTCTCACAAGGCCCCACCCCTAGAAGAAGAGCTTTAGGCAACTGATGGCTTCGGAGAAAGGGAAAATCAGTCATCTCCAGAGTCTAGCCATGATATCTTATCTAATCCATATGGTCAGTCCTAAATATGTGTACAGAAGCAACACGAAATGAATTCATCATGTGGTGTTTATGAATGTACATGTATGTGTGCATATATCTGCATGTACATACATATACATACATGTTATATACATATATGCATATATATATATATATACACATATATATAAAACAGTAACACTTAAGAAAAGAGACCAAAAATTTAAGGAGTCAGAGACACACAGGAGGAGTTAGAGGGAGGAAAGGGAAGGGGAAATGATATATAGTACTCAGGTATGACATTCTCAAAATTTAAATAATTAAAAAATATAAAAAGAGTAGCCAATGGATGCTATTGTCCTGTACTGTCCTGCTCCGGAGGTCACCTCTTACTGCCTTTCCCACTATCTACATTTTGAGGTGACTATGCTTGCAGTCTCTTTTTGCAAAAGTGGAGCAGAATCACTTTAATATTTGCCTCCTACTGCCTCAATGACAGGAAAATTTTCACACAGGTTGGCACAAGAAATAAAAATAAAAATTGCAGTAGAGAGCCACTGGACTGTGAAATGCAGTAAATTTGTAAATGGCAACACCAGAGTAGTGCTTATAGCTGTGGGGGAGTGCTTACTACAGGATACACTATAAAGTGTCTGAGATCTGTGAAATTCCCTTTTCTGTGTATGACCTTTAGCAAGTATAGAAGATGGGAGAAAGATGCTTTCCAAACCTGACCCATTTGCAGAGCACTCTCCATTAACTGAGTGTAGTTCTCAGTACAGGGATAAACTCACAAATCCTAAATTTGTAAAACATGGAAGCTGCCTGTTTCTGAATTCAAATTCTGAAGGAATAATGAGAGGATCTTGTGAACAATTAACGATAGAATGTCAGGCAAGTTTAACAAATACTTAGAGATGAAGGATCTTTAATGGACTTAATGACATCTAAATGAGACAATCCATATGGAAAATGCAACCATTTCATTTTGTCACATATGCAGTTACTCAGGTGTAGAGAATGGGGAGCAGTCTAGAAAGCTGAGCTCCTCAGATGCAGCACATGGACCAAATCCATGCTTTTCAAGCTGCTTTTAGTCAATGAGTTTCATAAAATGTAAGCAGCACACGTGTGTGTGTGTGTGTGTGTGTGTGTGTGTGTGTGTGTGTGTGTGTGCATTATCTGTGGCTCTTACAATCATCGGTTACAAAGCTTGTGTTACAGAGCATTCCTTTTCTAAAAACTACCTGTGTTTAATAAGTGGTCTTACTTTTTTGTGTTTACTTCCTACCTATCCGAAATATCCTGTTCTCTCTCTCTCTCTCTCTCTCTCTCTCTCTCTCTCTCTCTCTCTCTCTCTCTCTCTCTCAAAACAACAAACAAACAATCAAAAATAATAAGAAACAAAAACCAAGAAATCATCAGAACAAATGAACAAAAATAATAAAGAAAAAAGGCCACAACAACCAACTAAACAGAGTTTGCTTTGTGATGTTGAAGTACTCTACCCTGGTGTGTGGTTGATATGCTCAGTGGCAAAGTCAATCCCTATTGTAAGAGAAGCACCAGCTATGAGGACCATGCTACCATAAGACAGTGTGACAAATTTGATGACAAGAAGCAAAGGAAAGAGGTAGACACTGTTGCTGGTAGCATTCCTATTTCACCGGAAAGGCAAGATACTCCGTTGTCTCAGGTCCCACATTTCTGAAACCTGGTGCAAAGGTCTAAGGATAGACATTGTCCACTGTCCAAGATTTTGCCCCACCTCAGGAACACCAGAGGTGGGGATGCTGCCTCCAGTGTCCTTAGGGACAACCTTTTCTCCTACAGTTCTGTAGGGTGAAATGTAATGAGGTTGGGATGCTTTCAGGTGTTAACATGACCCCAAACAGGACAGGGTCATGCCCAAGACTTTCTTCAGAAAGGGCAAACCAGTTCGGGCAGTGAGGAATGACCAAGTTGCTTGGGGCAACAAATGGCCAATGGGCGACTGTGTGTACTGAAATCAGCCTCCAAATGCCAGCATCCCAGCTTCTGTCTCAGCGAGGGGCAGGCAGTGAACTCTGGGGGTCTGAATACCAGCTTTTTTCCTTTCCCATGTGTGATCTTGTACAGTTACCTCACTGTCGAAACTTCACTTTTCGGGTACATGACAGTCTCTGAATGCCACTGCCTACTTCGGATTTGAACCCCCACATTACTCACGCTTTATTTATTGTTCAAAATATAACGCAAGAGATTTCCCCAAATTCTGCAGCAGTAATTCTTTTTGGTTGCCTTAAGGAAAGGCAGTTATTTTCAAACAGTAAACTAATGCAAACACGCGAACCATGCAATATGACACACAATTGTTAACAATCATCATTCTTTACCACAGCAGTGAGAAATCGACTTTCCTCACTTTCTCATCCTCGGCCTCTTTTATTATAATAGCAGCAGTGCTGTTTTGCAGCTATATAAAAGAAAATTGCCACTTCTTAGGATCACAGTGTAAACGTTAAACAGAGGAGAAATTTGCGTCTATTACATGACACACGCACTCCCCTTCTCTTAATGACAGATTTGTTGTGTTTACTGAGGTGAACATCTTCTTGCCTCTGAGAAGAGTCTTCCATTTTTTCAATCTCATTTGAAAATTCAGTGGACAAAGCCATAGTTTAGCATTCTAAAACAAAAACAAAAAACAACTTTTATTCTGCAATGGAAAATCAAAATTCTAATTTACTTTGATAAAAGTGCTAGTTATTTGCTTCTACAGCTTTTGAAATCTTTGTTTAAAAACTGAACTGATAAATAATAAAGAAGTCAGTTCTCATTTGTTGCAAGGCACTTAAATTCTTCTGACAGAGCTATGCCTCTTCCAGTTTTTGCAGTAGATTTTAATTGTAATTAATCATGGGATAAAAGATACAGCATTATCAATCCTGTTGATCTTAGAACAGTTTTACACACTCAGACAACAGTGAGCATTTCAAAGGCCCTTTGCTTGTGTGGATTCCATTACTGACGTTTAGATTATTAAAAAAAGTAAAACAAGAGACATTTTGATGTATTCATTATTTTTTTCTAATTTTGATAAGATATGCAAAATTGTAGTAGAATAGCAAAATTTACTATAGTAAATTTTAAATATGTAATTCAATGTTGGTAGTATATCTACATGATTTTTATCCATTTTAAAATGGCGGTAAATATCCTATAAGTTAAGAATCATAATAAACAATAATTATTATAATAATAATCAGTATATTTGATATGTTTTATTTTGCATTTTTTATTTTAGTTTTTGAAAACAAGGTTTCTCTGTGTAGACCTAGCTATCCTGGAACTCGATCTGTAGACCAGGCTAGCTTCAAACTCAGAGAAATTTGCCTGTCTCTGCTTCCTGAGTACTGGGATTAATGGTGTGCACCACCATCACCCAGCTAGTTGATATGTTTTGATAAAAATTACTATTTTATTTTAAAATATCATTTTTTTTTACATATTTACACATCAACCAAGATCTGACTTGACAGAAACCAGATGTATTTTCATTATTCGTTTCTCTACTCACTATAAAGCAATATACTGATTTGAAATTTTGTCTTTATATAGACATGTAACTAGAAAAAAAATTAAAATAATTGTGGATGTTTCATGCAACCTACATGGTATAAACAAAATAGAATAGCATACCAAAGATACGCAGCATCATAATAAACAAGATCTTAACAGGATTTCAATAGTTCAAGCATTGTGATCAACAATTAATAAACTAAAATAAAGAAATTAAAAACTCTGTACAAAAAGGATACCATCATTGATATGAAGAGGCACCCTAGAGAATAAGAAAATAATTCGTTACTAGCTATACAACTAATAGAGGGTAGTATCTAGAATATATTGATAGTGTTAGTATTTGGTAGATTAGTATCTAGAATTTACAAAGTACTCAGAAAACTAAGTATCAAAGAAACAAATAACCCAATTAAAAATGAGGCACATAATTAAACAGATGAAATACAAATGGCTCAGAAACAATTTTGATTTTTGTTTTTAGCTTTTTTTGTTTTTTGGTTTTTTTTAGTGTTCAGCATCATTAGCTATTAATGGAATAAAAGCTGTAACTACGTTGAGACTTCTCACTCCAATTATAATGGCCAACATAAAACAAAAGTAAAACAACAAAAATTGCTATTGTGTATGTGGAGACAGAGAAAAACACTTATTCACTGCTATTTAGAGTGCAAACTTGTATAGTCGTTGTGGAAATCAGAATGGAGATTCCTCAAAAATTTATAAATGGATCTATCAAATAATTGAGCCACACCATTTATTTTAGTTAGGATATCTACTTGTTGTGATAAAGTAGCACGATACGACATACTTGAGTAAAATAACATGGAGGAATCAAGCTGATACTGATGTTGAAGCTTCATGGCTATTTGCCAGCTTTTCAAAGTGCTGGTAGGTGCTATGCAAACTAATGAGGACGAAAGTAACCATCAGCCTCACCCAACTGTGAATCCTGTGCGGTATAACAACGTGGAGCCTGGCAAGACATGCCTGCTAGTGCAATAGTGTCACGAATGTCATGGGAGTAAGCAAAAACATTATGGTTGTGTATAACTTTACTCTGCAAGTTGAAACCCACATTGGGTACCACCCCACATTCCGACCTCCTCCAGGGCAAAGCCTCCCCCGAGGACTGAGATCAACCTGGTAGACTCAGTCCAGGCAGGTCCAGTCCCCTCCTCCCAGGCCAAGCCAAGTGACCCTGCATAAGCCGCAGGCTTCAAACAGCCAACTCATGCCATGAGCACAGGACCTGGTTCCACTGCCTGGATGCCTCCCAAACAGATCAAGCCAATCAACTGTCTCACCCATTCAGAGGGCCTGATCCAGTTGGGGGACCCTCAGGCACTGGTTCATAGTTCATGTGTTTCCATTTGTTTGGCTATTTGTCCCTGTGCTTTATCCAACCTTGGTCTCAACAATTCTCGCTCATATAAACTCTCCTCTTTCTCGCTAATTGGACTCCCGGAGCTCCACCCAGGGCCTACCCATGGATCTCTGCATCCAGATCCCTCAGTCATTGGATGGGGTCTCTAGCACAACAGTTAGGGTGTTTGGCCATCCCATCACCAGAGTAGGTCAGTTCGGGCTGTCTCTCGACCATTGTCAGCAGTCTGTTGTGGGGGTATCTTTGTGGATTTCTGTGGACCTCTCCAGCACTTTGCTTCTTCCTATTCTCATGTGGTCTTCATTTACCATGGTCTCCTATTCCTTGTTCTCCCTCTCTGTTGTTGATTCAGCTGGGATCTCCGGCTCCCCCAAGCTCTCTTTCCCTGGACCCTCGCCCTTCATTTCCCCCACTCATGTCCAGGCTGTTCATGTAGATCTCATCCATTTCTCCGTCATTGGGCAATCCCCGTGTCTTTCTTGGGGTCCTGTTTTCCAGGTAGCCTCCCGAGCAGTGGCACATCTGCATATCAGTTTCTCCACTCTGACCTGATTTCTTGAGTAGCAGACTTCTCTCTACTAACAGCTTTGGTGGGTATTTGCGGGGAAAAAAAAATCAAAATTGGTTATTATCACCAAAATATGGACTCAGAAACCGAAGTCTATCAGGAATAAACTCTTTTCCAAAAATGATTTTTGAATTTATTTCAAGAGTATTTCAGCTAAACATTAAGTTCAACTACTTTTTGGTGAGGAATAATCATGATAGTAGTTTTTGTTAAATCTCACTTTCTAGCCCTAAAGCACTTTAACCTGTATTATCTGCTTTCAAAAGAAGAATTTCCCACAATTTTAGGAACAGGAACTCTAACTCATAAAAATGAGATAATTTACCATATCTATTGAATAAATGTCAGGTTTGGGCTTTGGGCCATGGGTCTTACAGACCAGGCTAATGATCTCTTCATATAATAGTATTTCCATTCTTAAAGAGAAAATTTAGCATTTTGAAAGGATGTTTATATTTCAAGTTCTGAGTTCACTGGTAATTTAGCAACCTAAAAATGTCATTAAGAGTAATGGGAGAAGTTGGAATTGTAGTAAGTACAGTGAATTAATTTTGCAGCTTAAGCCTAGTTTAGAATGCCCAATCATTAACACACAAAGCTTGAACAACTACTGGGTCAATTTACATGTATTTATCCTTTAAAGAGATGATATCTCTTCTCATTGCTGACTACATTTAGTTACTGTTTTATAAGCAAACCTGTTTAAAGCCATTTGCATTATAATGTTTTGGAATAGAGCTAATAGGAGGCATGTTTTCCCTGAAGTTAAGTAACTACCCAAGATGGTAAATACTTTCCCTACTTCTTTCTATTTATTATACAGCAGTGTCTCCTGAATGAAGGCTCTAGAGACTCAGGAAGTCAGCAAATGTCTTGGGTCTGCAAGATTCACAAGGTTTTCTCTCCAGAATTACAGAAGCAGTAAACTACTGCTCTAAGAGACTCTGACCACAAAGATTCAGAGAGAAGATTCTATTTCAAAATAAGAGTTGAGGAGGCAACTAACTGGTAGGTTGGCTTCATTGTTGTTGCTTCTG
This sequence comes from Peromyscus californicus insignis, assembly GCF_007827085.1. Classification (NCBI taxonomy): domain Eukaryota; kingdom Metazoa; phylum Chordata; class Mammalia; order Rodentia; family Cricetidae; genus Peromyscus; species Peromyscus californicus. The sequence goes on along the minus strand of NW_026294491.1, from coordinate 42,865,973 downwards.
ATTAATTAAGGAATTGTTGAAGCTTTTTCTCTGAGACAGCAAGCTGAGCTCCAGGGTTGCTACTTTGGGGAGTTGTCTTTTTGTTGATGCTTCTGCTGTGACTCATCTCTACTCCTGTAAGTAACCTCTCACCCATACTCTTGTTCATAGCTCCAATAAAATCCCATTGGTTTAGGCTTAGTTATACTTGTAACTTTGAGGTTCTCTTTCAGAGGTATGTGTGTATGTGAGAGAGAGACAGACAGACAGACAGACTGAGATACAAAGAGAGAGACAGGAAGAGACAGAGAGAGAAGAGAGAGAGAGAGAGAGAGAGAGAGAGAGAGAGAGAGAGAGAGAGAGAGAGAGAGAGAGAGAGAGAGTTGGGTCTCTAAAGGAAGTCTCTCCCTGATACCATTAGTTATGCTTCTCCCCATTGTGACAAAATGTCTGACAAGTAAATTGAGGGAAGAACTTGACTCAAAGCTCCAAGAGATGGAGTCTACCATGGTATGGAAGGCATGGCAGCAGGCAAGGCCATGCAGGCAGACTTTTCAGTTACTGATTGTTCATCTCTCTGTGTATCAGGAAACAGAGATAGCGACTTGAAGCAGGAGCAAGCTGCAATACGTTCTCCGGCCTCAGGGGATTTATAGAATAGTGCTAGAAGCCTCCACGATCCCATTACTCTTACTTATTGCATGCCTGAAAACAAAACAAACAGTAACACAAAACAATTCAAGTCTGCTACCATCTCAAGGTATAATCTGGTCTTGAATGACGGCTACAGTAGGCTCTGTTTACTTCCTCATCAGAGCCTGGGCAAACACTGAAGTGGTTGACCCCTTAACGGGAGAAGGAAATGAAATAACCATAGTTTAGGCTTTTTAAGTGGCATTCTGGCTCCAGCAATGGGAAGTAATTTCTATCTCCTTGTGCCCCACCCCCCAGTAGTTTTCATTTCTCTGAAATACTAGCCATTACACCTTACATGCAGTGGGTCTCTTTGCATGTTAACATCACAAAGAGCAGAGACTGAGCTACACTCTCAGCCCAGACAACCACCCAATCAATTATTGTGTGCTTGAGCAGAGAGACAGAGACCCAATCTGCTCTCTAAAGGGACACATAGACAGCTTTAGAGCCTTAGAAAAGGGAAGAGAGGATCACCAGGTGGGATAGTCTAAACCAAAATTAAAGACCCAGACTCCCTTAGAGTTAGTGACTTCCCCAGCTCTAGGGAGGCCCTTCTCTACTGGAGAAGTCTGCAGCTCTAGCCAATAAAGATTATTCTCATTTTGACCTAAACTTTTATCCTGTCTTTTAATTCTTTAACTGAGAGAGAAAAATGCCTACCTGATAGCCATATCATTTTCTTCATAAAACTTGAAGCATATTTCAAGTTAAGGTATCAAACAGTACATGAGTGAGTATAGAAGTCTATTTTTCTGAGCACTTATTATGCAACAAGCTTTATGCCAATCGGTTCCTATTAGTTCTATCTACAAGAGAGACATTGCTAGAATAATATAGTGCTTAATGTAATGTTTATTAATTTGTCCTGTAAAAACAAAACAAAACAAACAACAACAAAAACAAGCTAATTTGCTGAAGTTTGACAATACTAAAATTTATGGCTGATTTACTCATCATTTTCAGACAACATCTAATATTTAAGTATTTATGAGTTGGTATCTAAAGTAAAATCACAAGGAAAAATAAGGGAGTGTGGATGTGGGAGTTTGAAGTGTGAAGGGATAGGAGGAAATGATATAATTACAGCACTTATGGGTTGAATTATCAAAAACAAAATAAATGTGAAAAATTGAAAAAACAAAGAAATTTGAAAACACAAAAGATGATGTAGTTAACTCTAATGGAGGAATAAAAAATGGTGCATTTCATGTTTCTCATTATTGTGTAATGTTTGAATTGAAATTTCAGTGAAATCACATTCTATAACAGTTATACAAAACAGTGATGATCATTAATGCAAAAATCTCTGCTTTGTGATGAGGAAAAGATAGGAGGAAGATCTTGCCAACAAAATTTGAATTTTTAAATGGCAGAGATTTTTGTGATATTATTAATATTGTAGGAAATTTTATTATGAAAAAGCAAGTTGATCTAAATTAGTTACACACATTTTAAATAAAAAATATGGATTTTATACAAGTTACATCTACCCACAAAAAGAAAATAATGCTCTCTAAATATCAGCAAAACTCATGGAACTGAATATTGGACTACAATTCCATGCAGGCTGAAGACTTTAGCAAATAGAGTGTTAACATTTTCACACAGAAAGCTTTGACCTACTGGTACAGTTAGTTTCATGACAAAAAAAATTTAAAAAAAAAACTGACTTATAATTTTGAATAATATCATTGAGATACAAATGGAAATGAAAAATATGCAAACAAACATTGTTTTCAGACAATTAGTCCCATAAAGTACCCAAATAATAAAATGTGAATTTGAAGTGATCATTGGATAACACAATTATGCTCAGAAATAAGTAAAGTGATGATATGCTGAGAATTTCAGTGCTATAAAAACCTTAAATTGTTACAGGATTATATTTTTAGAATCCAAATATAATTCCCCAGAGATCATTTGCTTGTTATCTTCTTCCTCTAAGAGCAGACTAGAAAATGCATGAGGAAGAAGCCTTTCCAGAATGCACAGTAGGATCTCTAAAGTATCTTAGATTTCTAAAGTGGAGAAATCTTTGCCCAACACCATAAAATACAAAATATTACCCTTTATTTAGAAGTTCTCAATGTCATTGTATAATGTTAAAAAGTAGAGCAAAGTTGGTTTTTCTTTTTTTTTAAGCTAGGTCAGATTGTAATCCAATGATTGAGTGATTTTAGAGGACTGTTTGACTATCATTTGTTTCATGTGTAAAGTGAGGACAGAGATAGTCCTTAACTAACAGTGTTACAGTAAGAACTAAATGGCCTAGCACACTTGAAAGGTCAGGTGTTGTGCATCATCATGCACACTGTCTGTTTATGTTGCTGTAACACTCAGTGTGCTGGTAAATTATTGGGAGCTAGGTGGGTAAAAAGGCTTGACTTGTAAGGTTTTCCAGTTTGGGGGGGGCTGTAAATGTCCCCATGATGGGCTGGTGCCATCTGTTGTCATGTCACTGAGAGTGGGAAAAGAGGCACAAAAGGTTGAAGTAGTCTCGTTGCACAGATGCCCATTATACATATAACAACCACCTCAAAAGCAGTGAAAATAGTTACATAATGAAGATATGATAAAAACTTTTAGTATTTATTATTTGCTTTTGAAAATTAGAAAAGAAAAAAGGTGAATCGTGTATCTAATTACAAAAAAAATACAATCAGGGTTGAGTGTATCTCAAATATCTGACATTTTAAAGTCTGAAACGTTTTGCGCACTAACGTGGTGCTGCAAGTGGAGAATTCTGCATTTGATTTCATGTCACTAGTTGTAGTGGAAAATGCAAGCACATTAAAGATGATGAATAAGAGCTGAGGAGATGACTCAGCTGGTACGGAGCCTGCCTCCCAAGCATGAGGACCTGAATTATGTTCCCAGCCCCATCTCCACTTACAGCCAAGCATGGTGGAGAAAGGCATCACAGCCACAGCATGGGGTTGGGAAATAGAGAAAGGCTGATCTCTAGAATCACTGGTCAGCCTGTTGTTGTGAGACTCTAGCCAGGGAGATGCAGCATGCCCATCATCTCACCCCATACAGGGAACCCATGACAGACCAGAGTAAGGATTTTGTTAAAGTCTAACAAGGTAAACAAATGGGCTTTTATTGAAGTTATTCTCAGGGATGTGGACGGGGGTTGCTTACTGAAACAAGGATGACTCAAAAAGCAGCTGTATCCCTGGAAAGCCCACTCAGTCACAGGTAGACTTAGAAAAGCTGCAACCCTAGAGCTGGATGTACATCTTGGAGGTAGCTTTACAGTCGAGATCTCTCAATCTCCTCCCGAATAGTTGTTTACTCCTTCTGATAAGCAGGGAAGAGGTCTTTGAGAATCTTTCAAGTTTCCACCTTCCCAGAAATGTAAACTTATGTTTACCTCCTGAGTCTCCTAAGCCTCTCCCTCCCTCCTGGAGAGATTATGCAGTAAGAGGAGGCGGCTAGCAACATATTCAGTGAAAGACCCTGTCTCAAAAATAATGAAAGGGAAAATGATAGGGGAAGAAATCCAGTGTTGACGTCTGGTCCTCACATGCATGTGCATCCAAACATACACATACACCTAGCACATACACACCACACACAATTTTGTAAAATGTTATCTTCAGTATGTATATTAAATTTGTGTCTATATGTCAAGATCTATCTCTCTCTCTGAAAAATGAAATCCAAGCCACTTCTGGAGTCATGTACATCAAACAAGGTATATTCTGCCTATAGTAGTCAATTTGTGGAAAACAATTCCAGCATTCTAGAAGAAAAGAAAGAAGTAGAATTGTATATACCACAAGACAAATCCATTTGACCCTCCACAGTTATGGAAAAGACATAATTGTTTATCAAGGGCCAATGTCTGAACCATAGTGTATTTTTATAGAGATATTATTTTTCTTGGACATACTATGTAAATTTTCTGCAATAAAGTATAATTAGTAATAACAAAGGAAAAAATGCCTATTACCTAAGGCAAAGTGGTATGTATAAAACCTGAAATCTGAAAGGCCTGACAAGAACGTAAAGGCCTGCTTTAGCTTAGTGTGAGCCAGAGGTTATCACAACTTATCAAATTATCTGACAGAGTTGATTTTGTGCTATCCAAATATCAGCAAGTTTTCATCTTGCTTTTTTGTCAAATTTATTTTTTAAATTTCACATTTATGTAGTGCATTTACACCAACCATCTCCTCCCTTCTTTACCACTTCTCCCATGCCTAGCATACCTCCCTCTCAAATTGATGGCCTCTTCTTTATAAATGTGTGTGTGTGTGTGTGTGTGTGTGTGTGTGTGTGTGTGTGTGTGTGTGTGTGTGTTTGTATGAATAAACACATAGTACAACCTATTGACCCCATTTAGTGTTACTCATATGTTTATGGTCTTAGGGCTGAAAACTTGGTGCTGGATAGCCAGTTATGGTCCTTGTACCTGGGAAAGATTAAATCTTCCTCTAGCAATAGTTTTAATTGCCTACAGCTCTTTCTCTAGGGATAGAATCCTGAGTGTAACTACCCCCCACACACACACACGCATTTACATGTCAACTGTTGACATTTGTTCCTATCTGGTTTGGGCAGGCATATTGTTGAGATTTCATGAGTGCAACTTGTGCAACCTGTCATGTATGGAAGACACCATCTCTTTGCAGATTCCTTGGTCCTTCTGGCTCTTACAGTCTTTCTAGCACATCTTCTGCCATGTTCCCTGAGTGGATGCAGAGAGAAGTGGTCAAATACTGTTTATTTTCATAGGATATTCAGCTTCTCAATTATGTAGACACTGACAAGGGCTAACACATTCAGGAAGAGGATCCCAGGTCCAACACTTACCAGCTTAACTGTCCTTTATCTCTCCTAGGCCCCATGTCATCCTCTGGATAGGCCAGTGTTTGCCCATGCTCACCTTGGAGGAGAAGCCCTCAGGATCCTATGTGGTACTCCCCAGGAAGGGCAGAGCTCAGTGAATTCAGTAAATGGTACCAGGCTAGTAAAAACAAAGGACTCTCGGTTTCTTCCTCAATCTGGGGGTTGCAGATGGATCCACTGGAGATGGGCACCGCATGGTCTGTTGTTCTTTACATCATTCTCAACATCAGTGAGAATAAAGTACCTTCCTTGGTGTGTATATTTGAAAGTTGACTTGATTTACAGCTGTTGCAGAGGACTCTGGTTGGCTCAGAGTAGAAAATGCTCCATTTCAATGAACCAATCACTGCGGCCCTAGAAATAGCAGATGCAAATTTTCTAGCACAGAGTACATTTCAGTTATTACTATTGTTCAGGGGGGTGATTTGCTACAACCGCCAATTCCAAGAAAAGAAATGAGTTTTTAAAGAAAGTTATGTTGGAGGGCAAGCAGTAGAGCTTTACTATAATTGTGAAATGGAGGTGAAAGGTAAATTGGTAGCTAGAGGAGCACAGAAAGCTGAAAGGAAAGCACATGAAATAAAATGTTACATCTGAGATTTATGAATTACCTGAAGCAAAGAGCACTATAAATATAGTGGATGGAAAAGCTTGATTCAAAATGATCTAAATAGGCAGAAACAAGAGGCGTAAAACATGGTGTAATTTCACAGGCTCAGATATAAAGTCCTATATTTAGGTTCAAAGAGTTGGTTTTATATAAATAAAAAATAGAAAACAGGATTTATAGCAGTTCTCCTGAGGAGGAAAACATATAGGTTTTGTTTAGTTTCAAGTTCAGTAAGAATGGACAGCGTTACACCACCACTGAGAATGGAACCGAACCTTACACCAGTGTGCCTCAGCTGGTCACAGTCTCCCGTGTTCTGTGTTGATAATATTAAATCTTGATTATGCTTTCCACTTTGGGATCCCATACTTTAAGAATGACGCTAATAAACTCAAGGGATACTGAATGAGATGAATAAGTACAATACTATGTCTAAAAAAGTGGACTGAATTAAGTGTTCTGTATTTTTCATAACAGAAGAGATGACTTCAGGGATATGATAGCCTCCTTCACATTCATATTCATGTTCAGATGGCTCTGAAGAAAAGTGGAATAAATAATTCAGGCTGCTAAAAATACAGAAATTTGCCATTGGGTAGAAATAAAAATAAAGTGAAAATAGTTTTATAAATGAATTATTTCTTTTCATGAAATGATTACTAAATATATGTGTTTTTTATTGAGTGATAAAATAAATAGTAATTAGTAGTGCTATTAATAGCAGTAAGAATTCTCACATACTAGTTCCTGTTGGAACACTAAATATTGTAACATTAAGTATATATACACACATATATATGTATATGTATATATATACTTAAGTATATATTATTCTAATATATAATATCAAAGTACATAATATATATTACCTAAAATTTTATTTTCACTCTTAAATTTTATTTCATGTGTTCTTTATATTTACTTTCAAGTTGCATTTCAATTTCTTTATTGAGGTACATTATACCTCATTAATACCTATATTATACATATAGTAAATAACAAACTGTATGGTTTGGTGTTTTGGCAAATCTGTCTGCAAAATAAAGTAAATTAAGTAAACTGAATGTAGAAACAACACCTGAGATTTCCTTTTGTCTAAAACTTTCTCACCTTCTAAGGCCCAAATCACTGAGTAAACCATGCTTTTTGCAACTATTTTGGAATCTTATGTGTGTATATTAAAGTACATATTATCTTTGTCTAGCTTCTTTCATTCAGTAGAATTATTTTTCATTTGTTCATGTTGATATATTAACAGTTTAAACATTTAGTTGCTGAGTATTATATTTAGCTCTAATAATTTGTTTATATATTAGTGAATTGATGAATACTTAGGTTGTTTTCAGTTTGAGTATAGACACACATACTTTCATAATCGTTTAACTATCTAGGGATAAAATGGCTGAACTATGTGGCATGAGAATGCTCATCTTTTAAGAAACTGAGAAACTTTTAACCCTAGAGAATTGTGCTAGCTTGGGTGTCCACAGTCACTGGTAAGTGTTCGGGCCTTTTCACCTCCTGATTGGCTTACACCACTGCAGACCTTCCAGAATGTATGAAGCAATATCACACTGTAGTTTCAATTTGCATTTCCTTAATTTCTTAAGATGTTAAATATCTTTTCTTGGCATAATGGCCATCCATTTATATAGTTTTCTGGACCCAGTTCTTCCTTCAGACTTATCTTGTACTAATACTTTAAAATCTATCACTTGCCTTTGCATTTTCATCATAGAAGAAAAAAGAGCAGAGTTTAGGTTTACATATCAATTTATGAATTCTTTTTTTAGGAATTGTAAGGATTTTTACACTATGCTAAGACATTTTAACTACTAAATTGCCACAGAGATTTTCTTATAAATGTTAGCTTAAAAAATGTTAGCTTAAAACTTTATATTTAAGAGCTGGGCGGTGGTGGCACACGCCTTTAATCCCAGTACTTGGGAGGCAGAGGCAGGAGGATCTCTGTGAGTTTGAGACCAGCTGGGCTACAGAGTGAGGTCCAGGAAAGGTGCCAAAGCTACACAGAGAAACCCTGTCTCGAAAAACAAAAAAGAAAAAAAGGAAAAAAAAACCTTTATACTTAAAAAATTTTCAAGTACATATTAAATAGTGTAAACTCAAATCCGTTTTTGCTCCCATATGGGTAAGCACAGAATCATTTGTTGAAAGGACTCCCTATCCCTACTAAGATGCCTTTACATATTTGCTTTGTAGGAAATAAATTGTACTTGCATTCTGTTACTTCTGTCTATTTTTATGTCAGTTTCCTATGGTGAATACATGTTTTATGGTGAATAGACCATTTTCTGAAAATTTTCATTGTTTCTATTGTATTTTAAGGTAATTTTGATAACTATTTTATGCACTACATGAAGTTTAGAATAAACTTGTCAGTTTTGTTAAAATTGCACTTGGGTTTCAGGTTGGATTTCATTGACTCAAGAGATCAATTTTGTGGAAATTGGCATTTTAGGAAGAGTAGACCTGTTTACCTATAAAGATACTATATCCCCCATATTCTATTTCTTTACTTTTCCTCACTAATATTTTGTAATTTTCAACGTGAGACTTACCTGTACTTTATTGTTTTATCTTTAATTATTAATGTTTATGTTCTCACTGTAAATAGATCTTTTTAAATGAGTTTAATTTCTAACATAGTTTCTCATGTGAAGAAATTAAAGTGATGCTTACAATTTAAAATATATGCTTTACTTTTCTTGATGGTGTCAACAGGTTTCTTATGTATGTCAACATATTTTCTGAGAATAAAGTAAAGACAAGAGTTCATTCAAAGTTCATCGCTTCTAAAGATGTGACTCTATAGTTGAGAATGGTAACACGATACATACTATAAAGTCAATTTCTTTTAAATAAAATAGCAGATAGATTCACAATAAGAAAAAATAGGAAAAAGGAATGAAAATAAACAAGAACAAAGGATCCAAGCCACTTACAATCATTAAAAATCTAGATATCTTATATTTGGGGGTGGGGGAAAACAGGGTATGCTTTATTTTCCTTTTCTAAATTTAAAAAATTGAAAAATTTCCCCTTCTCTTTTTCCCCTCCAACCTCCATCATGTGCCCAAGCCCTGTGCTCTCAGATTCTTGGCCTCCTTATCTTCAAATGTTGTTACCTAGCTAGATATTCCTAAATATATAAGCAAAACCTTTTCAGTCTGTGTAATGTTGCTATATGGATGTGGTTTGAGGATGACTACGTGGTATAGATACCCAGTTTGGGGGGAAATCTTCCCTGGGAAAGGTTATTTCTCAGCATCCCTTAGTTGACAGTCACTCCACATCTATGTTGTTTCCAATTTAAATCCTTGATGGTTTGGAGTGGATGTGTGTATTCAGGTGCACATGCACATACATTGTTGTTCAGTTTTTTTCTTTTCCAAGCTATTGTTTTGAGATAGGGTCTCTCACTGAACCAGGGACTCATGAATAAGCTAAAATGGCTAGCTGACTAGCTCCAGTGAATCCCTGTCTGGAATTATAGGCAAAAACTCCCAGACCTGGCTTTTGACATGGGTGCTGGAGATCTGACTTCACATCTGCATACAATTGTACAGCAAGAAATTTCCCCACTGAGGTATCTCCTCATTATTTATGCTTATCAAATTGCTCATTATTTCATTCTTCCACATAAGCTTCCCTAGTTGAATGTCCTTATAATCACTGATAAACACTTTTGAAAAAGAGTGAACATGGACAGGAACTCACAAAGATATTGCTGCATATATAGATCAGTTATTACTTTAACTGGCACACTAGATAGGAATTCAGACTTACTTCTCTTTCTGTGAAGGAAATATATTTTACTTTTCTACAGTGTAGACAGAAATCCAAGCTTTGACTCAACCCCTTTATCCTGCAAGAGGCATCATGAATTCTTACTACTTATTTGTGCAGTAACAGTCAAGTTTTCCAGCACTGACATCCAGGTTCTGAAAACAAAGACCATATTTTACATTTCCTTGGATTACTCTCCAGTTCCTGCTGTGGGATGTCTTTCTGTATGCTGTGAATATGTGTTGCTCTGATTGGTTGATAAATAAAGCTGCATTGGCCTATGGTAGGGCAGGATGGACCCAGGTGGGAAAATTCAAGACCGATAGTGAGAGAAGAAAGAAGAAGCAAGACGTAAAGTACCAGTAAGCCACAAGTCACGTGGCAAAGTATAGATTTATAGAAATAGGTTAATTTAAGATGTAAGAGCCAGCTAGCAAACCTTTAGGCCTGAGCCATTAGGCCATATAGTTTGAAAATAATATAAACTTTTGTGTGTTTATTTGGGACCAAGTGGTATGGGATGTGGGTGGAAGAGATTCATCCTGACCACAGGGCCCAGGCGGGACACAGGAAAACTTCCAGCTGCAAGTTCCTGACATTAACTCACGTTCTTGAGAAGTTCCTTGTCAATGTGTACTTGTGGAGAATGTTGCATTTTATAATATAAAACAAAAACTTGTCTTATATTTTATAACATAAGACAAAAACATTAGTAAATGATATGACAAGTGTGAAATTACAGAGTTATCTCAGTTAACTAAATCTATGTTTGTAAAACAATAGGAAAAATCTGATGGATGGTTTCTGTCATGATATAGATAGAAAATAAAAAAAATCTGACTTAAAATAAAATGGTCCTTTGATGAGAGGTGAGAACTACCCTTATTTGTGGGTATAAGGATAACTATTTAGAATGCAGTTGAGAATTATGCTGGTCTAGTAAAATAGTAATCGTATATTCTACTCTAAGATCCATGACTTCATTAGCCCAGGGTAGTTGGATAGGTTTCCAGTATCAGGCATGATTACCCTCTTGTTGAGTTGATCTTAAGTCCAATTAAAGAGATGTTGGTTGCTTCCAAAATATGAGTTCCTCTATGACACCTTTAGGAATATCTTGTATTACTGGTCATTGCAGTTCATAGGCATCATAGCCAGGTAGACCTATTGCTTGATTTTTTTTTTCCTTTGGAAGCTTCCATAGCACCTCGTGGTACTATGAAAACAATCCTCAGGGAAGAGGCTTTCAGGTCAGATCCAGCTGCTATCTCCTGAGCCCTGTGTTCACAATATATGGTGTCTTCAGCAATAAAGACTTACTTTAAACTTCTGAGAGGAAAGAAAGGGCAATAGCAATAGCCTATATTGTTTTGGGAGTCTATTGGACTCCCTGATCAACAACTCAAAATGAGATTTTATATTCCTAGTACTGGTGTTTTGTTAGATAGTCTGTGACTCTTGAGGTAGGAGTATTACCACACCAATTGGCATAACTTCATTTTATATATATATATATATATATATATATATATATATTCATTTATATAATTTTAAATCTATAATTTAAAATATATATCTTAAATGAAGTTATGCCACCTGATATATATATATATATATATATATATATATATATATATATATATGGTAAATATGTGTATGTGTATTTACCATAAATATGGTAAATGTAAAATAATATGACTGCTCAAGGCTTATGCAAACATTCTTAGTATCATTTCCTTCTTCACTCTGTTTCCTTCTGTCAACTCCTTTGCAGTTAAACCCTTTTCCCATTTTATCCTTCATATCTCTTGTATCCTCCTAGTTTTCTTTAGTCTCCACTCATGATATGTTTTTACTTCCCTGGTATTTTAGATAGGGTTTCTATTGCTGTGATAAAATGCCATTACCATAAGAAGCTTGGAGAAGAAAGGGTTTATTTAATTTATAGTTCCACATCGTAGTCTATCATAGAAGAAATTCAGGGAAGGAACTTGGAGTCATGAGCTGATGAAGAGGCCATTGAGGAGTGCTGCTTACTGTCTTGCTCCTCATAGCTTTCTCAGCCTCATTTCTTATGTACTCAAGGACTACCTGCTCAGGGGTTGCACCACTCTCAATGGGCTGGGCCATGCTGCATCAATCACTGTATTAGTTAGGGTTTCCACTGCTATGATATAACACCATGACCAATAGTATATTGGGGAGGAAATGGTTTATTGAAGCACAAACCTAATTAGTCTTATAAAAACAAACCAGGAGTCAAATATCAGGGTAATAACCTAAAAGATCAGAGAAGCAAAGGAGCAGCCACCAGTGACTTCTTACCTCCCAAGATCCTGTCTCTACTCTCCTTATATTCCTGTCTCAACCTCCTGATTGTGCTAGGATTAAAGGTATGAGCCTCCCAAGTGCTGGGATCAAAGGTGTGAGTCACAACTGCGTAGCCTCTGTGATAAACTAGTGGCTAGCTCTGCCCTCTGATCTCCAGGCAACCTTTATTTGTCAGAACACAAAGTATCACACAACAGTTTACTTCACTCATGATTCTACATTGCTGTCCATCATCGAAGGAAGTCAGGATAGGCACTCAGAGGAGGAACCTGGAGGCAGAAGCTGATTCAGAGGTCATGGAGGGATGTTGATTACTGGCTTACTCCTCACAGTTTGTGCAACATGCTTTTTGTAGAACCCAGGGCCTCTAGTCCAGGGATGGTATCATTCTCAAAGGGCTTACACTTCATTCACTAATTAAGAAAATGCTTTACAGGGTTTTCTACAGCCCAGTCTTATGGAGACATTCTTTTTTTCAATTGAGTTTCCCTCCTCTCAGATGAGTCTAGCTAGCATCAACTTGACATAAAACTATCCAGCATGATCACTAAGTAAGAAAATGTACTACAGGATGGTCTTGTGGAGGCATTTTCTCCATTTAGTTTCCTTATTCCCAAATGTCTTTAGCTTTTGTCAAGTTGACACAAAGCTAGCCAACACACTTAGTTCCTGTAGTTACTCCAACGAATAGACTAAATTCTGCATATTTGTAGCTAGAAACCAATAAGAATAATGTGGCATTATTAATTAATAAGAATGTGTGGCGTTTGTCTTTCTAGGTCAGAGGTACCTTATTGTGGAGTCCCACAAAGGTTTCCTAGTGGGATCTGAGCTTGCTTTATCCAGCAGAGCTGCATTAGATGATTGCCAGACCATGTGCATGATTTCTAGGTGATTGGAAGGGTCTACACTTGGCTGAGTTAGGGGAGGTCTTTTGCTCCATACCTTGGCATTCCTATAAAAAGTCATTTAGAAGACATGGGAGGGGGCGGTGGATAAGGATCCAGGCCTTCCGAAGGCTATCCTGTGTTTCTGTCTGTTTCTCTCCCTTCTATCCTTCTATCTGAATCTCTTATCCCTCTCTCCCCAAGAGTACTCTGGGGCAAAATGTAGGAGCCAGTCAGTCTTCCAGATGGCCTCCAACACCTCACTCAGAATATCTTCTAGTTCCACCCATTTTTATTCACAACTGAATAGCTTTCCTTTGTGAAATGAACCATGTTTTCATTATTCATTCATTCGTTAAAGGACATTTAGTTTGTCTCCATTTCCTAGTTGTTGTGATCAGAGTGACAATGCTGACTGCTGAGCAAGTGTCTGTGAAGTATCATGTACATTCCTTTGAGTATATGCCAAGGAGTGATATAGCTGGCTCACACGGCAGATTTATTTTAGCTTTCTGAGAATTCTCCATACTGATTTTACAGCAGACAGATACAAGTATGTAAAACCAAAAGTGACCCAAATTCAGAGAACCACAAATGATATAGTGACAAGCCCCCATAGATACATCTACAAAACAACTCCTGCACCCGAGGCTCAAGAAACATCACCGAAGAGGGGGTAGAAAAATTGTAAGAGCCAGGGGATCAGAAAATGTATGATGAAATTGTGATTCCTAGAAATGACAGGGAAGCTACACCCATGAAATCTCAACATAGCTGCCTGAACAAGACTTGAGCAATGATATAAACCATGCTAACATGGAAGGCCCCATCTTATGGATCCCTACCTTTAGACAAAGAACTACAGGCAACTAATGACTACTGAGAGAGGTGGAATTAGTCTTCCCAAGGGATGATACCCCTAGTTAGTTAACCAATATCAAGTAGTCAGCCCTGAAATTATATACAAGTGAGCAATATGAGCAACATTAGTGGATTCAGTAGGAAGAAAATGGAAAATGGGCCATGATGGTGTAAGGAGTAAGGGACATTAGCAGGGCTGGATGGAGTGCACATGGAAAGGGCTGGAGGAAGGAGAACAAATAGTGAAATGATATAAATATATTTTAATTTAAAATTAATTAAGAAATAAATGTTTCTATTGACCATTTTCTTGTCTAAATGGCTCATGTTAGCTTAACCTCTCTACTCTGGCTATTAGCTATAACAATTATCGGGACTTTTGAAATCCCACACCCTGTCCATATGCATTGCTAATTGGACTTGTACTTTTTTTTAAAGCAGAGTACATAAAGTTGCAAGGACTCTGTGTTGAAGGAGATCCTAGGGGATTTGGACAGAGGGGGTGGACTGGATATGATCATGATACATTGCATAAATGTATGAGATTTTCAGAGCAGTAAAAGAATATGGGAAAGTGATTTAAAAAGCAGACAAAAATTTACTTTTAACTTTAAAAATTGCAGTAGATATTGAGTTGAAAACCAACCTTAAACATATCATATAGTCATCTAATAAGGCATGATTTTTTTCAGTGTTCAATGTGAATATTAATGAGTCTTGGCAAAGATGACTGACACTGATTTGAGGCAAATTACTTAAAGAAAAATGTGGAAGTTTTTTGTTGTTGTTGTTCTTTTTTCTTTTGATAAGGGGGGTCAGAGAAAGGGCCTCTTCAATGCAAGACAAGAGACCCATGAGGCTAACCCCAGTCCTCACTGCACTTTGGTTTTCAAAATAACATTCAAATATTTCCTAGAGTGATGTACAGATGTTTCAGTGGTCAAGAGCATTGATGTATCTTCCAGTGGACCCTAGTTCTATTCCCAGCACCCATGTGATAGCTCATGACTGTCTGCAACACCAGTTCCTGTATATCCAATTCCCATTCTGGTCTCCAGAGGGACCAGGCACTAGGCATGCATAGTGTGCACAAACATATATGCAGGCAAAACAGCCATAATGTAAAATAATAAAATTAAGACAAATTAAAAACAACAAAATTTTCTAGTTAAATTAATTATGTTACCCTTACATATAAGATATGCCACAAATATAATTTCAAAATCAGAAATATATGTACTTAGTTTAGTTATGGCCATGGTTTTTAAGTTCATACACATGAAAAATTTACACACATTTATGGAAGTCCAAATTCAAGGAGACAACAGATGCAATTTCCTCTTTGCCTTCATGTCTGGTACTTTCTACCTATGCTGCAGGTGGCTGATGGGGCAAGGGAGAACTTTTTGGCATCCTCTTTCAAACTGACATGTAAAACTTGTTTGATGTGTGCACAGATACATATTTAAATCAGGTTCAGTATTTCTGTCTCCCAAGCATGTGTTATTACCATGTCTTTATAATGATGACATGCAAAACCTTTTTTTTTTCAGTTCTTCAAATACATACTTAATTATTGCTATTTATCATTATTTTATTAGGCAAAGAACAAGATTTAGTTTTCACATATAATTATAACTTGACAACTGTATGGGTTACTTTTCTCTCTCCTGTGGCAAAATCCCTGAGGTATAATAGTAGATTCTGGCTCTCAGCTCCAGAAGTGTAGTTCATCATAGATCAACCAGCACGGCAGTGGTAGAGTCATGGATTATGGTGGTGGGAGCTAACAGTGTAGCTTGTTCACACCATGCTGATCAGGAAGCAGGGAAGTATGGCTGGACCCACAGAAGCAGAAACCACTCAAAGCCTGTCCCTGTGAACCTTATTGAATTTTTTGAAGTAGGCCATAACTCCAAAAGTCCCATAAGCTCCCCAAACAGCATCACGAGCTAAGTCCAGCTGTTAAAAAATGTGCCTGTGGGAGATATTTCTCAGGCTTCTTGCTGTCTCAACCACATTCCCCTACCTCTAATAACTGCCACATTCAGCTCTAAGACATCAACAGTTTTAGATTTCACAAATCAACCAGAGAAAGAGGAATTTGGACTTCTGGACTTCTGCACCTGGCTTATTTCATTTAATTAAGTGACCTCTTCCTCTGTGTCATCACAAATGACAGAGCTACTTGTTTTTATGAATAAATTGTATTCTAGTATGCACACACACACACACATACACACACACACACACACACACACACACAAACACACACAAACACACACATTGCATCCATTTATCATTTAGGCTATGTTTCATGGTTATTTCAAATAGTTCTGTAATAAACATGAAAATATAGACGTCTCTTCAGCATACAGATTTCGGTTTATTTTTTTTAATTTTACCAATAGCATAATAATTGAGTCATGTCATAGATGTAGTTTTAATTTTTGAAGATTCTCTATAGTTTTCCACAGTGTCTGCCACTATGTACTTTCCTACCAACTGTGTGAGAGGATTCTCTCTACAACCTTCTTAGTTTTAGGGCTGTTGATTGTTGCTAGTTTAATGAATATATATGAGCTTCTTTGCTAGATAAAATATAGTTGAATCATTTGCCTCAAAGGAAGAACATTAGAAGAAATAGAGAAAAAAAAACAAACAGAATTTAATCTTAAATGAGAGAAAGACACTGTTACAAAGTAGAATGAATCATTGCAAGGTAAGAGTTACCTTATTCTGTCCCACGCTACCCACTAACAATAGCTATTGTTCAGTAGATAGCTAAGAAGAATATTTAATTCTTTAAAATACATAAAAAATAAACTAAAATACATACCATACATATTTAAACAATGTACAAAGTAGATATCATCCTCTTTACAAGCAAGGAAAAAATTTAGGGTTTAAATAATTTACCAAAGTATACTCCACTTGTAAGTGTCATGACTGATGGTCTTAGAAGCCTACTTCCAAATCCCAGTGCCTTCCCCCTGTCTCACAATGTATTTAAAACTCAGTTTCCTCCTATGTGAAATAAAGAGTTTGGGTCAGAAAATCCTTCAGCTCCTGTCCCTTTGCAAATCTCACTAAGGGACACTGAGAGTTTTCTTTAAATCATCTATGTGTGGCTTTAGCCCAAGAGTAAATTAGGAAAATTGAATTTCTACCTTTCCTTATTAACATCTTACTTCCTGGAATTTCCAACACCAGTATTTTATCTCAGTGTGATTTTAATCAATCAATTAAGATTTTTTTTTTTCTGTAAAGTAGTTCATTCAGCCAGAAGAAAGTCACAGATTTAATTTTTATTTCTAAAATGGTGTTGCTGGTATATTCTTTCACTAACCAGAAAATATACCTTCAGCTCTCAGTAGCCTGGCTCATATTTCTTTTATTAATTCAATATGGAGTTCATAGAACAGTGCCTTTTATGACTATTAATTCACAACTAGTCATCTCAAGTTTCAAGTGGAACTCTCTGTTAAGAGTTCCATATTAAAATCTATAAAATATGACCCATGGTTTTGTGCCTTGAAAATTCATCAGTGAAATTATAACTCTATAATTCATGATTAACTGTTTGCAACTTCCGTGTCTGGCAGTGTATATTTCAAGTAAGTTTACAATAAAGGAGATGCAAATATTTCTAAATTAACTTTTGTTTTGGTGTTGTAAACTGCTCCCTTCATGTGATATTTTTACTACAACTCAATGAATTAAAAATAAATCATCTATTAATAAGTAAAATCCCATTTGAAAAGCGATGCAAATTAGAAAATGAAACTCATAGAAGGTGCAAGCACCATTTCCTTAGATAGTTTTGCAAGAAAGCTTAGGAAATGACTTATAAATGCTAATTGAGGTACCTCTCATAACCTGTGGTGTCCTCCTCACATCCTACTATAATGTAAAATCCCTCTTGATAATGATGCCACATTTCATTTCCTAATTTGAAGATCACAATGATAGATTTAAAGTCCAAACATCTGCTTATACATCAATTTGAATACATTACAAATACCTTCTGAGAGATAATATTTAAAATCTTTAACCCCAGTACTCGACTACTTGAAGGCCAGCCTGTTCTTCTTAGAAGGAGTGTTCTTCATGTTAAAGCTCTGGGACTATATGCCAGCCTATCTGGACTGACTACTCTTCTTCCCAGGACATGAATTACATATACAAAAGAAGAAACTTCATCATCCCAGCTGTGATAGTGTGAATGTGATTGACCCCCATAAGCTCATAGGGAATGGCACTATTGAGAGGTGTGGCTTTGTTGGAGTAGGTGTGGCCTTGTTTGAGGAAGTGTGTCACTGAGTAAGTGGGCTATGAGGTCTCCTATATGCTCAAGCCACATCCAGTATCTTACTTCAATTCCTGTGGCCTTTGGTTTAAGATGGAAGACTCTCAGCTCCAGCACAATGTCTACCTTGCACGCTGCCATGTCCCACTATAATGATAATGAACTGAACCTCTAAAACTATAAGCCAGCCCATTAAATGATTTCCTTTATAAAAGTTGCTGTGGTCATGATGCCTCTTCACAGGAATAGAAACCCTTACTAAGACACCAGCATAGGAAGAAAGACGTCCCTTCCTCTTGACCCACAGGTAGTACACCAGCCCATTTGCCCCATTCCTCTGTATATTCAATCAAATAAATATATAAATAATATTTAAAATCTTTATGAACTCAGTAAGCCAATGCTAACTTGACAACAACTGGATTCCAGGCAGTGAGTTGTGTGGCAGCATAGAGAAGGTCGTGGAGAAGGTCATGGAGAAGGCTGTGTCTAATATAAGAATGCACAACAGATGCAGTCTCTCTAGGGAGGTCAAACTGAGAACAAAAATTAAATGTTAAGAAGTTTGAATAGTAGAATTCTAGGTGCAAGGAAAGTGCATGTGATGATGCCAGAGCAGAAGAAATCTAGGTATGCCTGGAAGATGGAGAAAAGGAGAGGTTTGAAAATCATATTAAACTGACCTACAGAAACAAAGTATATAGGGCTTCATGATTTCTAAATATTCATGGGAGCTTTTAAGTAGGAAAATGATTTGATCCAATTTGTTTTTCAAAATGATGTTTTTGGTGTATATTCATTGTATATAGTGATTGATTTCCTAAATACATTTTCATATAAGCACGCCATATTCTTTGATCACTTACTCACTTCCCTTCCTCCCCTCCCTTCTCCCCTTCCTGCTATCCCCCTTATTTTTATAGTTTAGCATCTAGTTTCATGCTATACACATATACACACAAATACCATTTTATGTCTCTTTATTAAAATTCTAAACTACAAATGAATACAAATATGTGGTATTTGTCCTTAAATTTGGCTCATTTCCTTTAATACGATTATCTTCAACTCCAACCATTTTTGTGTGAACAATATCATTTTATTCTTTTTTTCCCCCAGTATCAGAGCTTTATTAGGAGGATGAAGGGGACAGAAGAGAGCGACCAGGCCTGTGGAAGACACGTGCTGAGAGAGAGAGAGAGAGAGAGAGAGAGAGAGAGAGAGAGAGAGAGAGAGAGAGAGAGAGAGAGAGAAGGGGAGGGAGGGAGGGAGGGAGGGAGGGAGGGAGGGAGGGAGGGGGAGAGGGAGAGGGAGAGGGAGAAGGAGAAGGAGAAGGAGAAGGAGAAGGAGAAGGAGAAGGAGAAGGAGAAAGAGAAAGAGAAGAGAAAGAGAAAGAGAAAGAGAAAGAGAAAGAGAGAAGGAAGAGAGCCCATTTTATTCTTGGTGTATGTATATATATATATATATATATATATATATATATATATATATATATATATATATATATATATATATATGTCATTCACCTATTGGTGGAAACCTAGACTGATCACAAAGTTTTGGTATGTGATTAATGCTGTGATAAAGCCAAATATACAAGTAACTCCGGTATATTGACATATAATTCTTAGTGCATCTACCCAGAAATGGGAAAGTTGAGTCATATGATTATTCCATTTTCAGTATTTTGGGAAACCTCCATTCTATTTCTGTAGTAGCTAAACCAATTTATGATCTGGAATGGTAATCCCTCCAGCCTTGTTCTTTTTGCTCAAGATCGTTTGGGTTATCTGGTCTCTTTTGTGGTTTCATAGGAATTTTGGGGTATTTTCTATATTTCTATGAAGAATGAGATAGGAATTTGGTATTGCAGTGAATCAGCTAATAGCTTTTGGTAAAATGCTCATTTTCACAATGTCAGTTATACTAATCCACTATTAAGGTACCTTAAATTCCTCAGTTAATTTTATGTTTGATAGTTTATTTTCTTTGAAGCTATTGTGAATGGGAGCGGGCCTATGAGCACCTTCTTCATATGCTTGTTGTTGGTGTATGGAAAAGCTCCCGATTTGTGCAAGTTTATTTTATATATACCACGTCGCTGATTTTGCTTATCATTCCTAGAAGTTATCTTGTAGAACTTTTGGGGTCTATCATGTATAGTATCCTGTCATCTGAAAGTAGAAATAGTTTGACTCCTTCTGTTTTATCCTTTTAATTTCTTTTTCTAGCTTATTGCTCCATCTAGAGCTTTGAGTACAATATGAAAAGAAGTTAGAATAGTGGACATCCTCATCTCATCCCAACTTCAGTGGGATTGCTTCATGTTTTTCTCCACTTAGGAGGATACTGAGTGTGGTTTTCCTGCTTATCCTCTCCATGTCTATTTTTGCATCCTACAAATATGACAAAAGGTGATATTTGTCTTTCTAAGTCTTGCTAAAACTTTCTTAATATGTAGCCACACAATGATTAATCCATACCTATTCTGTGTAGATACTGAAAATATTCATTGAAGTACTGTTCTTTTATGAAAAGAAAGAAATTATGTCATTTGCAGAAAAATATATAAAATATATAGAATGGGAAATCATCATGTTAAGCAAAATATGCCATGAAATAGTCTTTTGATAATAGCCATTCTCACAGGCTATATATATATATATATATATATATATATATATATATATATATATATGTGTGTGTGTGTGTGTGTGTGTATATATATATATGTATATATACCTATGTGTATTTATATACATTCATACACATTGATTTGATTGCTCTCATAAATCAATGTGCTTTAATTAATAGTCATGATGATTAGTATTGTTGAGCATTGGTTTAGTCACATGTTGGCCATTTGTATATTTGTCTAGCTTTGAGAAATATTCAGGAGTTATGTGTAGCTAGAGTTTTCCTGCCTGGCCCACAGTCAGGACAAATCTCTATCACCTGCCAGACCCACAGCCCCTCAGACCCAACCAAGTAAACACAGAGACTTATATTGGTTATAAACTGTATGGCCGTGGCAGGCTTCTTGCTAACTGTTCTTACAGCTTAAATTAATCCATTTCTATAAATCTATACCTTGCCACATGGCTCGTGGCTTACCGGCATCTTCACATGCTGTTTGTCATCATGGCGGCTGGCAGTGTCTCTCTGACTCAGCCTTCCACTTCCCAGCTTTATTCTCCTCCTTGTCCCGCCTATACTTCCTGCCTAGCCAATGGCCAATCAGTGTTTTATTTATTGACCAATCAGCAACACATTTGCCATACAGAACATCCCACAGCAGTTATGCCTTCTGCTCACCTTTTAATTCTTTATTTTTCATTGAGTTTTTAGAGTTTATGATAGCTTGAATATTAATTACTTGTCAGATGCATGCATTCATTTAAATGACATATGTAATTTAAATAAAATAAAACTATGTTTCCAATGGCTCTGTCAAACATGCTTACTGTCATTTATTGCTTCTCTTTCCCTCTTTCTTGGTCCTCTACAGCCCCCTCTCCACACCACCATGATCCTTTGTTAGTATCTTCAGTTACTCCAGATTATAGTCTCACATCCAAAATTTCAGAGCTAGGATCCACAAATTAGACAAAACATGTGGTGCTTGTCTTTCTGGGTCTGAACTACATTTCTTGGAATAGTATTTCCTAGTTCTATCAATTTACCTGCAAATTTTGTTTTTCTTTATAACTAAATAGAATTTTGTTATGTATTTACACCACATTTTTATTATCTACTCTTCAGTAGAAGGAGATTTAGGTTGTTTTAACTTCCTAGCTATTGTTAATATAATGCAAATTTACATGGATGAAAAAGTATTTATGGAGTTAATACCCTCTATTATGCAATAATGACACTTTTCTGTTGGGGATAACTAATAGATGTCTAAGTGGACTTAAGACCTGTTCAGTAGGAGGGAATTCATGTCTGGTAATGTAAACCTAGCCAACTACTGTAGCTGGTGACTCATGAACTTTAGAGGAAAACCTGCTACTGAAACTTTCCTAAACCAGTTTAATTGCTAACTCCATTTTAAATACTTAAACTTATAGCACATATAAACATAGCACTCATCCATCATCAAAGAAGCTTCTTTTCCTAGTGGATGGAGACCATTACAGAAAGTACTAACTGGTCAAAATGCAGAAAATAACTGACTATGGAGTGTCCAGCCCCAATTGATATATCTACAAAACAACCCAAACACCTAAGGCTCAGGAACATTGTAGAAGAAAGGGTGGAAAGATGTAAGAGCAGGGCACCACGGTGACTGCTGTGAGATAGTGTATTTTATGTATGACATGGAAGCTGCACTCATGAAATCTCAAAACTATGATTGATTGCCTAAGTAAGATCTTCATAATAAACAGTTGGCATGCCAACATGGATGGGAGAAATTTCACAGGAACTCCAACCCTAGATGAATTATAGGAGAGGGAGATTGAGAGGTAGAGAGAGAGAGAGAGAGAGAGAGAGAGAGAGAGAGAGAGAGAGAGAGAGAGAGAGAGAGAGAGAGAATTAGTCTTCTGCAGTGACAGACTCACTGATGGGATATTCAATTCCAAGTGGTCAGCTGTAAATGCAGATAAGGCAGATATTTATGAATAACACTGAATGGACTTAGTAGATGTATGTATAACCATAACAATTAAAAATAGGGGTTCATAAATTTGAGAGGAACTGGGGAAGGCACAGGGTGAGTTGTGTGGAGACAGATGGGTAGAAATAATGTGAAAATACATGTGTAGGTAAGTATGAAACATGTTTGAGTTAAAAATTCTAATAAAAGAAGAAGAAAAGAAAATAGTTTCAAAATGTTACAAATGTTGCCTCCTTCTATACAGCCTACCTGAGTACTGACAAGTTCATAAAGGGGTTGAGGTGAGGAGCTTAACATCAAGGCTGACGATTTGCATTCCATCCCCAGAACTCACATGGTAGAAGGAGAGAACTGACTCCTACAAGTTGTCCCCTGTCCTCCAAGCATGAGCCCTAGCCCAGTGATACCTCATTGCACACAGAAATAGAGAGATGTCATTTTAAAAATTGGAAAAAGTATGGGGCAAGATGGCACGTGATTTTAATAGTAGAGGTAGAGACAGGTGGATATCTATAAGTTCAAGGCCAACCTGATCTACAGTATGAGTTTCAGGCCAGCTGGGCTAAATAGTGAGATCTCGTCTTAAAGGAAAATTAATAAAACATTGAAAGTGGATTAGGGTTCATGTCCTTGCTGAAAATTCTGCAGCTGGTAGCTTTTGAAATGATCATTCAGCAATGCAATGCTACTAACTATTATTAACCATCTATAGATCTTCCTGAACAATGCTTTTTAAAAAATCTTTTAGATGGCATTGATTGTCATTTGGAGAATCTTTGCTTTGATGCTGAAAATGATTTTCTCTCAATCTCTAGGGAACCTCATACTATTGGTTCCCATGCTAACATCCAAATTGTTATCAGGTGAGTGCCTTCAATTAAGGACCCTGACTCAAAATACATTGTAATTACCTTAGCTTCTTTCCAGACAAATCAGTCCCTAGAGAACAAAATCAGGTTGTATTAACTTGAGGTAGAAATGCCAAATTTGTTTGAGAGGAGTTTTCATAGAATTCACATGGTCATTCCTGGAACATCACAATGAATTACTGCATTCATCAGATGACAACAGTCCACCTGAATGTGAATTTCTGCTGGAAAAAAAATTGATATTTCCATCTTCACATGGTGAGCCAACCACCCAGCTTCAGTACAAAGGCCAGACAGCAAATGTTTACCCAGAGTCCCTCATGCTATGTCATATTATTGCTCCAAAATTCCTCCATATTTGTGAACACAGCAACTAAAACAAATCTTATAAACCTCCTTGTCTTGGGGCCAGATGTCTCTGTAATTACACCACCCCTGTTTTCTAACCACAGCAGCTATGAGATTTATGAGATTCTTTGAGAAAGAGGTTGCACTTTAGAATACTGCCATAGTCTATCTGCACTAAAAAATTAATGACACAAGAAACTGTCCGAAAGACAAGAAGTAATGGAAACACTCCATTGTCCAATAATCACTCTGGTATTTAGCACTCTAAGATTGGAGGGATAGTTTGTAATGTATCATTATGCTAAAACAAAAGAGTGCTTTCAAGAAGAAAAAAAAAGAACCTGGGAGGTTTTTTCTTAACAAGAGGTTGAAAAAGGATCCTAATATTGTCAAAGGATGTGAAAAAGATGATACTGCCACAGTTTGCTCTTAAATGGATATGTTGTGATATACAGTAAAAGCAGGAGCCTTCATTACCCATTCTGAAAAAGATAATACTTACTATATGTATAGGCTTTCTAAAAGACTCTGAAAATAGAAGATAAATTATTGTTTAATATTCTCAAATTATAACGTTTCCCAGTAATGTTTAAAATAATGTCCATTGGCTTTGTAAAGTAGCAACACAGTATTCACGCCTCATTTATGCCTCATGCTGGTCTCTAGCGGAGGCTAATTTACTGCTGAGTGCTCTGAGCCAAGGAGCTTAATATTGACAAAATAAATGTGTCCCCTAAATGTTGACCAGAATGGTGGTTCCGCTCAGAACCCCAGAACTTGGAAATAAGACAATTAACGCAAGTTCAAGAGTAGCCTGGGCTGAGTATTGAGTTCCAGGCCAGACTGGCTACAGAGTGAAACCCTGTTTCAAACAATAAAGTAGCTTAGGAATTGACAAAACATTTTTCCTATTATCATCGATGAAGACATGTTTCCTCAGAGCATGAGGTCTGAAGGAAAGCAAAGGGCACAAACACTTTGCCTGGTTTCTGAGATGTAAGAGGGACAAGATGCAGATGACATATTTTCCTTAAGACTAGAGAGCAGAGTATAAATGCTCTTAAAAAGATAACAAAATTGTTCCATGTTTAAAAGTTCCACATTTGATTTTTTAGTTAATGAAACATTCATTTAACTTCAATAATTTGAAAAAAGGTATACTTTTATTAATATAACACCACTTAATTTATTCCTTAAATATACATTCCTGCTGCAATGCAGCAGAGGTAAGGAATTCAGTCATGCCAACACTCTCTATTGTTTCATTTACCCAGAGTCAGCCACCATCTACAACTATTTTTAATATATTATTTTATTTTTAAAGGAAAATTCTGTAGAGAGAGCATATGAGAGAGAAAACATATGTTCACACACATTTTATTACAATGTATTATTATAATTGTTGTACTTTGTTGTTTTTAATCTCAATGTATCTAAATTATCTTATAGGTGTATGTACAAGAAAATTTATGCACACACATATACATATATATCTACATGATAGAAATTATAGAAATAGAAAATGAAAGAAACTCAATATATAATTCTCAGATAAAGAAATTTTTAAAATACATTTTTTGTGATCATGCAGAATATTTCATAAGTTCTATAACTGTATTATATTCAAACAAAAGGGCTGGAGAGATGGCTCAGCCGTTAAAGGCTAGGCTCACAACCAAAATATTCAAACAAAAGCTATTGTTACAGGGACTTTGAAGACGAGGAAGAGAATGTGACAGAAACTTTCCCCTCAAGTTTCTGGCACTATAAATGACCATAATAGTAAAAAATCCAAACATATAACATATTTAAGCTTAAATTCTAGTAAAATCTTATTTAGTATACACATGTGATTTTATAGAAATGAATAAAAATGAAATCCACTGTATACATATACTTCAAGGAAATCTGATTTGTTTATTAGAACTTAACTTATTTTGTATTCAACTTGGGATGGCTGCAAAATTGTAACAGTGTTAGAGACTTTTAACACACACACACACACACACACACACACACACACACACACACACACACACACACACATATATTACTGTGGTATCCTACATCCACTAGACAGCACAGGTGAAATCCTCCCATAGATGAAGAAGATTACTGTGCTATCCCATCTTGTAAAACCTTCATGAACAAGATGAATAAGGCTCTTTGTAGAGTTCACACTCACTTTAAAGTGAGAAGAGATGAAGCCCAAGTAAACACAAAGAAAACATGGTGAAATTTTGTATTCACTGGTGTAGAGCAAAACAGTTGTGCTTGACTAGGTAAGGAATAGAAGACTGTTGCATACAAAGAGAGCAATGCAACTTCCCTGAAAGGTGATGCTAGAGTTGTGCTCTGAATGCTGACTAGGAACTAATCTGTGAGGCCATGAGAGAACAGCACTGTGGCTGAGGATCAAGTACAGATGTCCAGGGCTGGAAGCTGCTCAAGTTCCCAAAGCATGATGTGCCACAACATGGGCAAAATTTGCGATTATGAGTGTCCATGCTTAATAAAAATCCTGAAGATATTGCATAGGTTAATTGTCAAATTCTAGGAAAGGTAACTATATCCTTCGTTGTCCAGTTTGAGCATAATGCCAAAGTTCAGAGTTTATCTCAAGTCCTTATTCAAGTAGTCTTTGAAACTGGATCATCTCAGCTAGCCCTCTCAAAATTGCTCTGAGCGCTTTGTAGTCTAAAGCTGATCTGTAGATGATGTTTGTCAGCTTGACTCATTTGTTTCTCTATGCCTTATTCCAGTATAATTCCCCTAGAAGGTACAGCAAACCCTACAGCCCAGTACATTTAAGTTTAAAAATATTTTCATTTCAATAACAAAAGCTACAGAGAGGAGATGAATAACTAAAGAAAAGGTGGTACATGTATATAAACATATATAGGTGTGTGTCTGTGTGTGTGTGTGTGTAATGTATCTTAAAATAGAAGGAAAATTTGGCATATTCTAACAAAATGTACCTGTAAGTTATTATGCTAAGTGAAACAAGCTAGCCAGTCACACAAACCTGGGTAATTCCACTCACGTGAGGTGACTTCAATAATGAGATCCATAAAGACAGAATGTAGAAAGGGGTTTGACCAGAAAGAGAAGGGAAAGTAAGAAGTCATTGCTTAATGAAGATTTTGTTTTGGAAAATGAAAGGAAGATTTGGAAGGTATAATGATGGTGGTTACACAAGCCTGTGAAGGAACTTCATAGCATAATGGAGCACTTTGAAATTCTTAAAATAATATGTATGAATGTGCATCTGTTTGTGTATACATATATAAAAACTATGCTAATATATGTTACTAATTATATATATATATATGCACAGTTTGAAAGAGAAAATGAAGAAAACTTTTTTTAAAAGATTCATTTATTTATTTATGTGTATGAGAACTCTATCTGCATGTACACCTTTATGCCAAAAGAGGGCATCAGATCCCACTAGAGATGGTTGTGAACCTCCATGTGGTT
This sequence comes from Peromyscus californicus insignis, assembly GCF_007827085.1. Taxonomy (NCBI): domain Eukaryota; kingdom Metazoa; phylum Chordata; class Mammalia; order Rodentia; family Cricetidae; genus Peromyscus; species Peromyscus californicus. The sequence goes on along the minus strand of NW_026294491.1, from coordinate 42,838,321 downwards.
GTTGGGAATTGAACCTGGGTCCTCTGGAAGAGCAGCCAGTACTTTTAATTGCTGAGCCATTTCTCCAGCCCCTAAAAGAAACTCTTTATATGAAATTCTCAAATGAAGAAATTTTAAATATACTTCTTTTATGATCATGTGGAATATTTTACAACTTCTGTAACTGTGTCTTCTTAAAGTAAAAACCATTACTACAGGAAATTTGTGAAGTATAGGAAGAGAATGTGACAGGAACTTTCCCTTCAAACTTCTGGCACTATAATGACTATAACTAAAAAAATCCAAACATGTAACATATTTAAGGTTGTATTCTAGTAAAATCCTATTTAGTATACACATAAACTATTTTATAGAAATGAATAAAAATGAAAACCACTGTATACATGTACCTCAATGGAGTCTGACTTTTTCTTTATTAAGAAATTTTTTTATTCATTTTGCATACCAACCACAGATCCCCTGTCTCTTTCCTCCTTCTGTTCCCCCAGCTTTCCTCCCCCAACCCACCACCTATTCCCTCTGAAAAGGTAAAGCCTCCATTGGGGAATTGGCAAAGCCTGGTACATTCAGTTGAGGCAGGTCAAAGCCCCTTCCTCTAGGTCAAGGCTGTGAAATGTGTCCCACCATAGGTAATGGGCTCCAAAATGCCAGTTCATGCACCAGGAGTGGATCCTGATCCTACTGTCAGGGTCCCCTTAAGCAGATCAAGCTACACAACTGTCTTGCTTATGCAGAGGGCCTGATCTAGTCCCATGGAGGCTCACAGCTGTTGGTCTAAAGCTCATGAGTTCCACTAGCTTTGTTTGATTGTCTCTGTAGGTTTCTCCATCTTGGTCTTGATGCCCCTTGCTCATAGAATCCCTCTTCCCTCTCTTTGACTGGGCTCCTGGAGCTTGGCCTGGTGGTAGTTTGTGGATCTCTGCATCTGCTTCCATCAGTTACTGGATGAAGGCTCTATGGGATGACAGTTAGGGTATTCACCAATCTGATTACTCGGGTAGGGCAGCTCAGGCACCCTCTCCATTATTGCTAGTAGTCTAAGTTGGGGTCATCCTTGCGGATTCATGAGAACTTTCCTAGCACCAGGTTTCTCCCTATCCCCCTGATGTCTCCCTCTATCAAGGTATCTCTTTCATTACTCTCCCGCTTTGTCCCTATTCCAGCTCAATTTATTTTGTATTCACCTTGAGAAGGCTGCAAAATTTTAAGTGGTGCTAGAGCCTTTCATCATCATGAAATTAAAATTATATAAACAGTGTTTTGCCTGAGTGTTTATCTGTGTACCACATGCATGCCTGTGGTACCTGAGCAGGCCATAAGAGGCCGTCAGATCCCCTGGAGTGACAGATGGTTGTAAGCTGCTGTGTGGGTTCTGGGAATTGAGCCTGGGTCCTCTAGAAGAGCATTCAATAATCTTAACCACTGAGCCATCTTTCCAGTCCCTAGTGCTAGAATCTTATCCTAATGTATTTTTGAAATATTTGTCTCTGTTGTCAAGCATTTTATTTAAAAACTTCATCCATTGTATATGACATCAGTTCGTATTAATCAGCATGTATTTACACTTGTGATTCCTAAAGTGCTGCTAATTCAATGTTATATTAGTTAAAACTACATATAGTGATGATGAAATAAACCACTTTATACTACTCAACTGAACAAATTACAAAAGGTAATTTCACAGCATGAGTTTTGTTACTAGAAATTTGTTTTAAAGTAGGATTCTTACATTATGAAGTCCAGACTTCCAGGGAAGTAGAACTTTAGAGATAATTGTTTATTCCAGACCTACAGACCCATGGAGCTCCCCAAGCATCACATATAGTATTTTTAGACAGAGAATTCACAGGCACTTGGCAATTGTTGCTGTACAGAAGCAGCACTCATCATTTCTGCTATGTGTAGATTACTGTGACAGAAATAAGGAGCATCCTCAATAACTCAGGAGAAATGTGGGTTTTCAACTCTGTAACTGAGTGTAAAAGCCTATACTTTAGCAGCTTCCTCCTCCTCCTCCTCCTCCTCCTCCTCCTCCTCCTCCTCCTCCTCCTCCTCCTCTTCCTCTTCCTACTTCTTCTCTTGGTCTAGACTTGCATAGACAACCATAGCTGGATAAATAGACACATGTTGACTCTTGTGATTCACTTTAAATCACCAGTCAATAAAGTCTGTAGTCTGCCCCCTGAGAGTCAACTCTCCCTACTATATTCCCATGTCCTTGCCATACCACAAAACTTCAAGTCTTATTTTACATTCTGTGGTGTTTTGAATAAGAACAGGGCCTCCATAGGGCCTCCATATTGAATGCTTAGAGATCAGTGGGTAGAACTCTTTGATAGGCTTAGGAGGATTAAGAGGTGTAACTTTGTTGAAGGAAGTGTGTCATTGCACCTGGGCTTTGTAGTTTTAAAAGCCCAGGCCCACAGTCTCTGTCTCTCTGTCTCTCTCTTTCTCCCTTCATACCTCCCTCTTTCTCTCCCTTTCCTCATCCCTCCCTCTTTCCTTCTGTCCTCTTATTTCTCTATTTCAATTGGACTTCATAGCAAAAATTCTTATAATTTCTAATCTCTCTTTTTTGTTTCAGTCTGTTTTCACCATGGCTTTGTCTCTATCTAAAACAAGCCTTCCAATGACTGCTCAATTTACAGAATAATCAGCACTGTGCCACAATTACTTCTCTTATTATTTAAATTCTTCTTACTTATTTTACAACAAACACATGTATACCAAAGGTAGTAACACACAGCTGAATAACTCTAATTCTTATGTTTAAAACCCATTGTGTGACCTTCCTATTTGTGACCTCCACAGTCTTATACCTTTGCACTTCCATACACATATGTATATGCTGTGTTTTCCTTTTAGTACTAAAAGACTCATATTAATCTGTTTCTCATATATTTATATATTATTTAACTTTCACATCTAAAAATATTTAATTCAAATATTAATTAATTTTTAAACATTCTGTAATAAAACACTGAATTTCATTCAGATTTCAGTTTGTTTCTAATTTCTCTTACCATTAAAAGTACTTAAGACAATTAACATTCTTGCCTATCCACGTGTCTGGTAAATAGAAACCTAAAGCACGGTTAATGCAGAAGTTTACTAAGACTTGTCATTCAAATAGCTACAGAAAAGAGACGGAGGCAAAGACCAAGAGTCAACCTGCAAACAAGCTGAGTATTTGCAAATGTGCATAGTATTTATTGCTAGACCAAAGCATTTGGTATCAGTGTCTCATCCTCAAATATGGGCGTCTGCTTCTACTAGGATTGAAATTCCAGATTGTGAACTTGTCTTGAAGATGTACCACACTGTAAAATCACCCGTGTATCTCGGGATCAGCAGCTAGAGAGTGAAATACAGGACAGAAGTAAAACCAGGGCTACAGGAGCCCATATTATAACCACATCAACCCAGCAAAAATTCATGTAATACTCATTTCCCCCCAATAAAAGATTATTAGAATATTCATGTAAAACTCATTTCCAAAAATGACTATTAGAATATTCATGTGAAACTCATTTTCAAAAATGACTATTGGTTAGACTAATAGAATCTATGTGCATGGAGATGTGAATAGAATCTGCCATTTAAACCACTTGCATTCTCACTACTAGCAAGCAGTAAATCTATTTCAAGAGGATAACTACCTGCAGATCTCACATACTATCCTTGTGAAGTAAGGTTCAATTTCCATTACTTGAGAAAGGCCTAAGGACACAAGTCTATCAAATTCCCCATTTATCTACTTCTTTACTTTTATTTCCCCATCAGTAGCCAGTACTTTACTTAGTGTGAGTCCTTAATATTCATGAGATTTCCAGGCTGTGCCTATTCCCCTTAATTACTGGGAACAAAATTTCCAGTAAATTCTGTGCTCTCTCTGATACTCCTACTGATGTCTATAAGCAATGTTACTTCCTCATGGTTATCTGAATATAATATCTGTATTCTTTTGGCACAGCTATAATCAACCAAAAGTGTTCAAGTGAAAACTGCAGCTTCAAGTTTAGGAGAGTATTTTGGTTATCCTTACAGGAATGTAATCAGAGAGCTGGCTGAAATTCACTAGACAAGTCATACTATCTAAATGATTGGACCATTGCCTCTGTATGACACCTTGGATGAATACAAATGTCTTTTACTTTTGAAAGCAACACTGCAGATCTAGGCATATTGTGTGTCTTCCCCAGAATCACACTAGATTTTTTTTTAATTCAACCAGGTGTGTTTTTCAAGTAAGCAACATGGGATATCCACAGCATCTTAGTGATCGACCTCAATATTATCTTATTAAGAATTTCCTTAAACCTGATACTTCATTTTGATTCTCAGATTGCTCTACCATCATTAGCCCTCCTGCATCACAGAGCCAGAGTAAAGTCATGCCTTGCAGACTTGCTGGACAGCTCTTGCTCTGAGCTCAGTGAAAACCTGAGCATCTACTGAGTATGTTGATAAAGGCAGATAGCAATAGAATGTTCAACGGTAATCTCTAAATTCAAAGATCTATATCAAGTTCTGACTTTCTTAGTCGGAGAGACGCAAAATTTAGCATCATCCTCAAGACTACATCTTCAAAGACTTCACTGAACTGACCATATCTTCATTTCTTTCTTTTTCTTTTTCTTTTTTTTTTTGGCTTTTAGAAACAGGGTTTATCTGTATAGTTTTGGTGCCTGTCCTGAATTTCGCTCTGTAGACTAAGCTGGCCTTGAACTCACAGAGATCCACCTTTCTCTGCCTCCTGAGTGCTGGGATTAAAGGCATGTGCCACCATTGCTTGGCTTAGATCTTCATTTCTAACCTTCAACAGACCTGTATCTAACCCAAGTGTGGAGCGTAGGTGTTAGTTCTCACCATATCTCTTTCATACTGCAGGTACTACAGAGGAAACCATGATGTTATAAATAACTGTTAGCTAGTCAATCCCTGGGTGTGTGACCAGAAACACACAATGGAAATTACAGCCCTTCAAGAGCTGTCATGTGATTCAATGCTACTTTTATTTCTCTGTATGGATTGATACTTTTTCATTAAAAACAGCATTATTGAGAAATAACTGATATACAAATATATATATATACATATATATATATATATATATATATATATATATATATATATATATATATATATATATATATATATACACACACACATATGTATGTGTACTGCTTGATGTGTCTGGACATATGTAATTTTTTTCTGACTCTATCACTACAGTGAAAGTAACAAATTCAACACCACCTAATGTTTTCTTGTGTGTCTACTGTTATTCTTTAAAAAAAGATTATTATTTATTGTTTACTAAAGAAATATCAATATAAAACTGGGCTTGGGAATGCATGTTTATAGTCCTGCTACTCAGAAGGCTGAAGCAGAAGGATCAAGAGTCCAGCCTGGCTTATATAATGAATTCCAGGCCAACAGGGGTTATATAGGAACAAACTGATTCAAGAAAAAAATGTCAGGCTGGAGAGATGGCTCAGAGGTTAAGAGCACTGACTGTTCTTCCAGAGGTCCTGAGTTCAATTCCCAGCAACCACATGGTGGCTCACAACCATCTGTAATGAGATCTGGTGCCCTCTTCTGGCCTGCAGACAGAACACTGTGTACATAATAAATAAATCTTAAAAAAGAAAAAAAGTCAGTGTAAAATTCTTTTTTTAATGAAATCATTATTCCACTACATGTTATCTTTCTTTTAAGAGTTCAAAGAAAATCCTTGTTTCATTTGCTTGAATTCAGAATTCAAAAATAGGGTCCATTGCTTTGTTTCTAGTGCTTCGTGTTTTTAGACTGACACAGTGTAAGACATTCAAATATATGAACTGTATGTGAATGCACCCTTTCAATCTCAGACCAGGTATATTCCCTAATTGCTGGGTATAAATTTCTGTCTCTAAAAATTCAGTTATTAAAACATGATTTTGTCTTTAGTTATTTTCTAAATAGCATGCAATGCAATGGTTTCATTACGACCTTTCAATACATACTTTGTTCCTATGGATCTGCCTCTCCCAAATCCTTCCTTTGTCATCCCATTCCCTCTCCTGTTGTTCTTTATTTCACCTCTAATAATCCTCTTCTGTTTTCATGTAATATGCATTCTATTATCTGCCCCACTTATAATCTATTCTTTCTAATCTTCCCAGTCTCATGACTAACACACAACACACACACACACACACACACACACACACACACACACACACACACACACACACAGATTAAAATATTAGATTTGCATATGAAAGACATATTTTTGTTCTTTTGAGTTTAGCTTATTTCACTTATAAATTATAATGATTTCTAGTTCTATCCATTACTGTCTAAATGCCATGATTTCAGTTTTCTTTATGGATGAACTAAATTTCATTGAAATATGTACAACTCATTTTTATTGTCATTATTGTTAATTTCTTATTGAATATACATTTGTTTTATTTGTTGATGGCTATCTAGGCATTATCCATGTCTTAACTATTGAGATCACTGCAAAAATTAACTATGCAAATATGTCTGTAGTAGAATTTGAGTCCTTTGGGGATGTATCCATGAGTTATAGAGCTTGGTTATGTAGTAGTTTTAATCCACCAGAGTTATACCACGTTGCGTTGCCACCAACAGTGTTTGAGGATTCTTCTTTCTACACATCCCTGCCAACACTGGTTGTTGTTGTTACAGTTTCTATCGATTATATTTGTCTTTTGATAATTTCATAAAAGTATATGATATGTTCTAATTCCTCTCATCACCCATCCTCTTATCTCCCTCTGACCCCTGCCAATCTCTCCTTCTCTCTGTAGGTTTCTTGACCTTTTTTCATTTGTTTTTCATTGTGTTTTGTGACCCAATGATTTTAGCCAGGACCATCTGAGTGACCATAGGTATGGAATCATAAGGAGCCTGGTAGGATGTCAGTAGGTAGACAACACAAGACAATGACTCCCTCTCCCTCAACATGCATCAATAATCGATGATTCAGCAGAGAGTGCTAGGGCACCATTAATTGTTTTATGACTGGGGTGAGATAGTATCTCAAATTTTTTTATCGTTAATATTTTTTCTTTTTAAAAATATTTTATTTCACCAGGCAGTGGTGGAGACTGCCTTTAACCTCAGCATTCAGGAGGGAAAAGCAGGTGGATCTCTGAGTTTGAGGACATCCTGGTCTACTGAGTGAGTTCCAGGACAACCAGGGCTACACAGAGAAACCCTGTCTCAAAAGCAAACCAATCAATCAACCAATCAATAAAATATTTTATTAATTCTTTGAGAATGCCCTGCAATGTATTTTGAACATATTCTCTCTACCTGACCCAGTTCCATCTATAACCACTTTTTATGCCCTTCCCTTACTATCAACCCAACTTAGAGTTCCCTTCTTTTTTTATCATTAAGTCAACATTGTGTTTCCCAACTATCATTGAAAATGATGCCTGCCCTGGAATATAGTCAACCTAACATTTGTCATATCATTAAAGAAAAGTACCTTTATTTCTCCCAGAAGCTCTCAAATTCCAATAGCTCCTCAGCTAGTGGTGGGATTCTGTGCCCACCTTCTGTTGGGCCTCATGAGGCCCAGTGTAACTTCCTGAGCCTAGCTCAAGTTTGGCGACCTGTCCTGGGACATGACTTTCACATAGGAGTGACTCAGCACTACCCAACCTAGAATCTGCCTAGTAACTGCCTAGTAACTGCTGAGATAGCATCATCTCATTGGTCCACTATCCTCACCCCATCCCCACCCCCACCCAAACCTATATAAGTTCACTCCTGATGTAATAAAGTGAGTTCCTGCTTTGACGAGACTCCCAGCCCAGGGTGCTTCTTCTCTCTGGTGGAATGGGGCATCTGGGCCATTGACACTTACCATCCCTCTCAGCCCCAGGGAGAGACAGGCTGGACCAGTTCTGCCTTCACCCTACCTGTAGATCAGACCGACAATCTTCTCTCAGCCATTTAGTAGAATAGTAAGATACACAGAGCCTCTCAGCCACTTAGAATAATAAGATATATAGGGCCTGTGACCTACCTAGCCACAGGTTCTTGGTTCCTTTACATTACTAGATATGGATTCCATAATAGAGTGGCCTTAAATCCAGTCATAATGTGATTGATTATTCCTGTAATGTTCATGTCACTACTATACCAGTGGACATATCTTGCCAGGTCAGTTATTGTTGTACTTCTATGGTTGACAGCCTGATGAAACTAAAATTTCTTTTCTCCTCTGCTAGCATGCATATGCACCTTTCAGCACTGTGAAAGCTAGCCTGTAAGGAGGAAGTTTTTGGATGAGTACCAGTTTTATTTCTTCATATTCTATGCTTCAAGTGTGTGATGTCTTTAGCAATAAAGTCTTAGCATAAAGTTCTGGAGGATAGCCAAGAGTACTGGCAATAGCCTGCTCCATTATCTAAACCCATTAACCCTTTAGATCTCTGCAGTCTATCTACACTCACTGAATTCCCAGCCTATATGAATGGGAACTCCAAATGAAACACACAAATCTGAAGATTTAAAGCTACTTTCTACAGAAGGAAGAAAATATGTGACATTCATCTTTCTGTGCCTGAGTTATCTCACTCGACAGTTTATAGCTCCATCAATTTACTTGCAAATTTCATGATTTCACTTTTCTTTTTTAACATATAATTTTATTTTTAATTAAAATATAGTTAAATTAACCCCCTTCCTTTTTCTCCTTCAACCACTTTCATGGTCCCCTCTACTCATTCCTTTCCAAATTCATGATCTCTTAAAAAAAATAATTAGTAGTAGTACATATATGTATAGCTGTATAAACACAATGTGTTTACTCCATTTAGTTTTACTTGTATGTATTTTATTTCAGGGATGATCACTTAGAATTGGATAATCAACTTTGGGGCTCATTCTTGGGGATGATTAAATGCTGAATAATATTCCATTGTGTGAATGTACCACATTTTCATCTTCTAATAAGCATTTTATTCATTGCTAAGGATGTTCAACATTTTGAAGAATACTTACTGGTCACTTGTGTTTCTTCTTTTGAGAACAGTTTATTAAGTTCATTAACCTATTCATTGAGTATAATATTTGATTTAATTTTTGCAGTTCTCTTTGAATCAATACAGTTTCATGAGAACTAGAGTCCCAAGAGAATATCACTAATCTTTTCTTAGTATGACTGCTAAATAAACTTACTACCTTCTACCTATACTATAATTACCTGTATTACAGGAGTTATAGTAATAGCTATATTGCAAGGTTTTATGAAAAATAAAAGAAGCTAACAATTATTATGTACCCATATATCCTGAGATTTAGAAAATACTGTATAACAGTTTATTAGATATGAAACCCAAAGATGTGTTACCTCTACAAAAATAAATAGCTTGACTCATAAATACTATTTCTTTTCCTCAGATTTCAAAAAAAAAAAAAACCAAAGACTCAGTGATTGTTTTGGTTTGAATATGAAAGATCCATTATTTGGCTCATTATTTGAACAGTTGGTCCTCATTTATAGTGCTGTTTGGGGGAATTATGGAAACGTGAGGAGATGGAGCCTTGCTGGAAGAAGTGTGTCATTTGGTGTGGCCTAGTCCCACTTCTGGTCCCTGCTCTCCTCTTTGTCTTCCTGTGTGCCAATAGAATGTGGTCCATCATCTTCCGGTTCTTTCTAGCACGCTTTTCCTTTCTACTGCCGTGATTCCCGCACTCGATCCTTCCGGAACTCTAAACCAGAATAAAGTCTTTCTTCCCCAAAGTGCTTTTTATCAGAGTAAGTTTTTTTTCATAGCAACAGAAAAATAACTATGACAGAAATCACAGACAAAGGGAATACATTTTCAACTTAATTTTCAGAAAAAAAAGAGTTGTTTTTTGTTACCAATTTCACATGGAAGGAAACAATGCAACTATAATAATTAAAAGTAACTTGATGGTATATTTAAATAAAATATGTCTTGTCAGTGAACGTTCCTGAAGTGTTTGGAAGTTTTAATGATGTATTGTAACTGATGTATAGACTTAAATTTTTAACCTTGGCATAGAACTAATTCCCAATGTGGAAAGTGCTAATAGTAGGATTGAATAAATTTGGTTTAGAAATAATACTATTTCCAACTGAGTAATGGTGTCATCACAATGCTTGCGATGTACATACGATTTTACTTGTAACTAAGTTCCACTATATTATTACTGTGCAATGCCATAATATGGGATTATCTGTATATTTGCTGTCACTGTAAATTAGAAAATACATCCCTATTATATTTGAAATTTAAAAATGATAAGAAAACACACATAAAAGTTACAGAGAAACTGAATTTTATAAAACCATTTTTTTTCAGTTAGACAGTATAACAATGTTTTTGGGTTCAATTACGTAAGTCACGAAAGCACAGAGTTTAAAAAATGGAGAAACCATTACATAAAGCTACAGCTAGTTAAAATTCAGAGAATGATGGATTCTGGGGTACATAGCCTCCAATAATATGTCTGCTGCATAAAGCCTGCAAGTCTCAGGGAAGGAACACTGCCAAAGAAGGTGTCTAAAGACTGGAAGAGCCAGAAGAGAAGTATGCCTGCTGAAATGCCGTGTCTTCCATTCAGGACAGGGAAGAGGCATCCATGAAGTCTTAAACATATGGGTAGGCTAAACAAGATTTGGACAATGAAAATACATGTCTGCATGTCTGCACAGACTGGAGAAATACCACCAGGTACCACCCCTAGATGAAGAACTACAGGAAATTAATGACTCCTGAGAGCAAGAATCAGTCTTCTTCAGGGATGAGCTCCCTAATGGTTATCCAGTACCAAGTCATCATCCCTAAAAGCATAAACATCAGAACAACATTAAATAGATTAATCAGGTTGTATTTGCATATTTATATGCATGTATACATGTAACAGTAATAAAGAAAAAATTTAAAATAAGATGCGAAGTCAGGGATGTATGAGATTAATCTGGAAAGGATTTGGGGGTGGAGTGATCGTGAATATGATCAAAATATAGATTATGCATATATAAAATTATCAAAAAGTTAATATACATAGTATATTTTTGATGAAATATGTAGGCTGGCAAGATACCTCACTGGATGGAAGTGTTGGCCTAGAAGCTTGATGACCTGAGTTTGATACCTTGATCTCACAAAGTAGAAGGAGAGAATCAATTCCTGACTTTGTCTCCTGACCACCACAACAGTGGTGCTCATGGATTTGCACATATAAACACATAGAGAGGCCCCCACACACCACTTAAAAAAATGAAATATGTGAACATTTGTCATTACTCCTCCATGACTAGATGTATAAAATTTATTCCAAATTATTTGATTATGACCATCTCTTGCTTCCTGTTTAATTCATTGAACCTAGATTTCTTGCTTCATCTTTACGCATGCAGCTGTTATTTAACTTTTTTTTCAAACTGTATCCAATAAATGTCTAAATTCTATCTTTGGCACAGAATATAACTAAGTGATTTAATAGTCCATGTTGAACTGTTTCTGCTCCATCATGTGTTAATGCAGAAATATTTCCTGATTGTCAATAGCACTAAGGAATATGGTTAAGGTGGTGTTTTTAAAAGCCCCACAATGATATTGGGAAGATTAATATACATCACGGAAACACTAGAGACCGATTAAAAGGCAACAAATCAGTGAGCCTATGACTGTGTGGTATAATCAATATGCATAAGAACTAGGAGAGTGGAAATTTAGGGAGAATAATCTGAGGTGTAATTAGATCTAATTACATTTTGAGATAATAACCCTGATCATACCCTGGTGATCCCACATGAGTTGTTTGAGGTTATGAGAATTTGGTTCTCCTGTTATGCACACAGGTTGAGAACATCCCTACAAAGGATGAGCTGACTTGACAGTTAGTATTCTTAGCATTATTTCACTCATTGTGGCTAGGAATTGACAACATTTTGAGTTTTTGGTGCATGGTCTGCCCATATTTTAAGTTTTTAAGTATTAAAATAGGTCAGGTAAAAATGCTTGGGGAAATATAGATGGAAATAGTCCACTATTATTTGTCTACTTCTTTTTTGGGGGGGGTTTTTCAAGACAGGGTTTCTCTGTGTAGCTTTGCATCTTTCCTGGAACTCACTCTGTAGTCCAGGTTGGCCTTGAACTCACAGAGATCTGCCTGGCTCTGCCTCCCGAGTACTGAGATTAAAGGTGTGCGCCACCACTACCTGGCTATTTGTCTACTTTTAACATTGAATTGGCAAAAGTAGATTAAAAAGTATTTCTCATGTTAAGTGCCACCTGTATAGGAAACCAGAAACTCATAGTTATACACATGACAATTTTAAATTACATTGAACTGCAATAAATAAAAAACTCAAAAAAACTAATTTGCTGCCTTTTCTCTCTCTTTCTAAAATAGAATTCCATGTGTATTTGACTCTAAAGTAACCATTATTAGCATGCATGCTAGAGTCATAGATGCCTATGGAGTAAGATTTCTGTTAGAGACATATAGATATATGGTCTCATTTAGAATTTAATTTTATTAATTTTGCTCCTCTTTAATATTATAATACTAGATTATCAGTGTCTACATGTATCAAAAGAACCGAAATATAGTAAAGTGATATTTAAACATTATTTCTCTTTTTATATAAAGGAAACCAAACAAAATCACAAAAGTCCTTTTACATTATTGAATTGTATGTATAGAGATTTGCCTTATTTCTGAAAAAGCAGTTTGGGCTTATTTTTCATTTGTCTCAATTGTTTATGTTTTAATACTTCCATTAGTGATATGCAAGGTGATAGTTCCATACTTGCTCTATCTGAGCATAACTTAAGACGTAGCTCAGATGATTGGTAATGCACTATTGTTATTTTGAATTGTTTGGTTTATGATTACCGTCTTTCAAGTCCACTGTCCATTTTCACTTTGTAATTCCCCTGCTCATTTATATATTGAGTTTTTAATCCCAATTAATTTAGATAACTAACTTTCTTAATTATCTCAAGTTGCTATTTGTCTTTGTTTTATTGTATTTATTTTATTTAGAAGGATTTAATTTTTATATAATCTAACTTGGAAGATAACTTGTTCTATAAACAGCTTGTTTCTCTTAAAAAAAAATAAATATGTCTTCTACTAAAGTATTCTATTAGGAAAAAGTTAAAGAGATGGTTCCACAAGCAAAAAAATTGCTTACTTTTATATTTTAAAGTTGAAAACATCCACAAACTTCTAAGCTTGATGCAGGCAATAGTTACAGAGGAGCAGGCCCACTTTCCACAAATGTTAGAGACTTACCAATTAGTGAATTAGTGAACAGGCCAGCAAGCACAACGACAACTGCAGGAGACCCCATCACAGAACACACTTGACAATGTACTCAGTACCGTGTGTTTGACAATGCTGGAGGGTAGACTTCGGAATTTCCTCTAACATATTCTGTGAAAGCAGTTTAGTGTGGGTGATAATGGGTCTCACCCCAGTTCCCAGATAATGATTTGCTGCTAAGAAATGAAGGCAGACTACTGGATATTCAAGGAGAATTATAGGGTTTGCAAGCCAGAGATGACACATAACAGGTTTCTCTTGATAGGGCCACGGTTTCATCTTTTTTGAGCATGGTGCAGTTTCATGACTCGGTTAGTTTAAAAGCCTATAGTGAAGCTTCAGTGTCACTATAACTGTAAATGAAATATTAATGAATGAAGTATATTCAGTTGTAATAACTAAATATATCTATAATTTCACAGAAAAGTGACTCAAAAAACAGCATTCACAATTTCAAAAGGTGTAAGGTTACGTATCCAACACCTATTTAGTTTTTCTATTAAATAAAATTGTGTCCCTAATTTTACTTCTATGATATAAAATAACTTGCATGAGGCTTAGCTAGTATATGTTAGTGGGAATTCATAAATAAATAATTTAATGTACAATTTTGATCACATTAAATTTTTAGGAGATATATTTTACAATGGATTCCAGGACAGGCATTGATACTTGGTTATGTAAAGGATTCTAAAAACTGAAGTTATAAGGAATTTTGTGAGACAGTATCTCATTCTAAACTTACCTTGAAAATAAAAGATTGTTATGGGAGGAAATTTTGATGGAAGCTCACAGAAAAGCAGATTAATCATGTGCTGTGCCAGTACATTACATGCGAGAATTCTGTGTGCACCTGCTCTGTACTCTCCATCACACACTTGTATCTCTAAAACACCACCTTTAATTTTTAAGGAAAAGATAGGGTACAAATAAAATAAATTTCAAAATGTATTCTGCTTTTCAGGTACAACTGTCTTAGATCTCCTTTTCTGATGCTTTGATACATGGCTTCTTCTAGTAAATCCCCTGCTCCCCTCCTCTGCACTTCTTGTTGCTCCTCATTTTCCATTGCTGCCTTTGCTTCAACATATTACCCCTATTTTCCTTCTTTGGTTTTTAAATGCATTGACTGCTTGAAACTTGCCAAGAGTCAAGAGTTCAAAGTGGTATGTATTAAATATAAATGCATTTGCAACGCCTGCCCTTAACTTACAGGACGTCACCATCCAAAGAAAGAATATTATATTCATTGGGACTGTCCTCTCTCACAGGAACTCCGTAGAGTGCCCTGTTTTGACTCCTAGATGCACATGTTGGATGATGGGACATGGTGGTCAGTGCTGCGTTACATTAGCAGTTATAGTTCCTGACACTGGTTCTACCTCTTTCTGTCAAGCCATCCTCACTATGGAGATTTGAAACGTTGTTCAAAGAAAAGAACTCAAATGTGGAATTTCGGCAATAGAAGAGAACTTTAACAAAAAATCAGTGAGAATCAATCTAAGAATCTGTCTTTAAAGCAAACCCTGAATATGAAAATATATTACTTGTGAAGAATGTTGAGAATTGGGCATGCTTATTTCACACAAGAAATCTCAATAAGACAAAATTGTAAATGTTTATTCCACCGTTAGAATTTTACTGTTTTCCAACTTTTTTCATTGATAGACACAATGTGTGATTTTATTAATGCACTCCCCAGTCCCTCCCTCCTAATTCTTCTCTAACATCTCCATTATGATTCCTTCCTAACCTCATATGTTCTTTTGGTTTTATTTGTTTTTAACCCACTGAATCTACTCAGCATTGCCAGTATGTATAAGGTCATCTACTGGAGTAGAGGTAGCCTCCCTCTCAGGCATATCTACCTTGAAGAAAACTGACTCTCTGTCTCCAAGTGTCCATCAATTGCCCGATAGGTCTTCAGCTATGGGTGGGACTTTGTGACCACCTCTCCCCTCTGGGCTGGGGTTTGTTCTGGCCTGTTTCTCTGCTGGTCTAGTGCATGCTGTTATAATTACTGTAAATTAATATGTGCAGCTTCCCTGGTGTATCCTGAAAATATTGCTTTGCTGTAGTTATGCACCTCCTCTGTTTTTACAATCTTTTACCCCTTCCTCTGTGATTATCTCTGAAACTTGGGAAAGGAACACAAGATGTAGTCATATCTAGAGCTGAACATAACCCTGCTATCTTATTCACTTCACCTTGACCAGTTGTTAATTTCCATTTTAATTGTTATATACTGTTAAAAGAAGTTTCTTTGATGAATTTATTTAATACTATGATGACTTAACAAAAAAAATAGTAATTGATTCTGCCCTGGGCCTATGAAAAATCTAGTCACTGGTTCCTGGCCCCAATAATAGTGCCAGGCATGAGTGTAATCTTTTGGAGCATGCTCTAAATCCAAAAAGAAAATGGATTGTTACCCCATGACATTCTTGCCACTATTCTACTACTGAGCATATCTTGCCAGCATGGTTGTTGTACTTTGCAGCTTAGCAAGATTAATGATTATTTTTCTTTTCTAGTAATTGCATAGTATCTTCTAGTACTTTGAAAGACAGTTAACAGGGGTGAAGCTTCCTGACGAGTAAAAATTTGATTTCTCTGTATCCAATGACTCAGATATATGATGTTTTAAGCAACAGGGTTTCACTATCAATTTCTGAAGTGTGATCAAGAGTAATGATTTGGGACCTATGGTACCCCACTGACCAAAACTCAAAAAGAGGAAAAATATTTCTGACACTAGGCTTTTTGTTTGGTAGCCTATGGTCTCTAGAAGGGGTTTTATCCCCATATCCCTATTATAGGATAAGTCCTTTTAATCTACGTGTGTGTGTGTGTGTGTGTGTGTGTGTGTGTGTGTGTGTGTGTGTGTGTGCTTCTACAGTAGTAGATTTCCTTGTGACTTTCTCAAGATCTTTAGAGTTAGTTATCCCTCTCAATACTCCTCCCTCTACCCTGTCCTGCCATCTCCTTCTCCACTCAGCTCTTCCTGATTTGTTGTTCTCCATCTCCCTATTTACACCAACTGTGCTCTAGCTCCCCTTTCTTGAAAGCCTGTCTCAATGGTTATGTTCCAGTGTCCTGATATCCCTGAGTACTGTAATATAGATACATGTCTCCAAATATTGAAATTCAGCATCCACACAAAATATAGAGCATGTGTCTTTCTGTGTCTAAGTTACCACACTCAAAATGATTACTTCCATATCTATCCATTTGCCTACAAATTTCAAATTTTCATGTTTCCTCAACAGCTGAGTAAGTTTCCATTGTGTGAATGTACCACAGTTTCATTATTAATTCATCAGTTGATGGACATCTCAGTTGTTTCTATGCTCTGTATATTATAAATAAACCAGCAATGAATATAGATGAGGAACTATCCTTATTGTAAGATATAGAGTCATTTGGAAGTATAACAGAGAGTGGAATAGCTGTATCACATGGAAGATATATTTCCAGCCTTTTGAGAAACTTCCACACTGGTTTCCATAGTAGCTATATCAATTTTGACTCCCCCTCCCCCAACTTCCATTACATCATTTATCAACATTTGTTTCCTTTTTATTCTTGCATTTTTTATAATGTTTTCCCCTCTCCAATTAATTCCCACCTTGCAATTTATTGAACTCACTGAACTTCACTCTGTTTTTTCTCTCTCTTTCTCTCAAAATCAAAGTCAAAACAAATTATCAAAAAACTAACAAGACAAAAGATACTAAAAAAAACCCCAAAGATAAGCAAAAGCCCCCCTCCCAAGACCAAACAAACAAATATGGAGTCCATTTTAGTGTTGGACACCTACTTCTGGACATAGGGCCTCCCTTGGAAGGTGATTGATATATACAATGACACTCCATTGGAGAAAATTTACTTTTTTTCCAAAAAGCTTCTTGGTTAGGGGTGGGACTTTCTGTTCACATCTACCTTCTCAGTGCTAGATTTTTTTTCTGGTGTGATCCTGTGTAGGTTATGTGCAAGCTACTAAATTCTCTGTGAGTTTGTATGTGCATCATCCCTATTGGGTTGGGAAGATGCTGTTTCATTGGAGTTATCTATCACCTCATCTATGGCTCTTACTACCATTCTGCATCATCTTTGACATAGATCCATAAACTATGAGGGGAAATGTTTGATGAACACATCTCTTTTAGGACTAAGTGTTCTCATTCTCACTCTCTGCACATTGTCTGTGTATGGGCCTCTGTGCTCTTTCCCATCTCCTGAAAGAAATAGTTTCTCTGATGAAGGTGGAGTGATGTATTATCATTGTAATACTGTTCCTTTAGCGGTATAATACTAGTAGGTTTTCTCCTAGACCAATGACCTATGTAGTTTCAGGTTCTTGGCCATTTTAACAGTGGCAGGTATAAGTTCCACTTCATAGAGAAGCTTCTTAGAACATACACGGATATGAAACAATTCTAAATGGAGTCACCATATAATGGTGGAAACAATTCCCCAACTAGACATTTAATGGCACCAAGTAAAATCTCCAGTACCAGGAATTGATTAGATCTTGTTGAGTCATTGGGTTAAAGAAGTATCATGAACCTTCCCCAAAATATCACAGGCAATTGCCAAAGCTATTGATTATTTTCCACAACCTGATAGTAAGCCTTTATTGCTTAAGATAACACTTTTTTTATGTCATCTAACAAAGAAAAGTTGAACTGGTGCACAATTAGAAGCTTTAGTCCTACTGGCTAACATTTATGATGGTGGATTGTACTCTGAAAACTACCATAAGAGCATGAAAATCATCAATATCTCTCAGCTGCAAACTCTGTGACCTACAACAGTGACCTGTCTGCAAGATATACTGGTGCAATAATGGCACAAATGTCATGGGACTATCTTACTTTAAAAAGATTGTATTTAAGGCCCACTCCATGAGATGGAACCCATAACAGACACTGCTAAATTAGCGAAGAATCTGAGACCACATAGGTCACGTGACTATGGGAAAATCTACTATTTATTTATTTATTATTACTATTTATTCTGCTAAAGAACATAGCAACAAAATTATTCCTAATGACATATTGTTATACCCATAGAACAGAATCTTTCTCAACCCTCACCAGAGAAGCTTCTTATTGCATTAGACAGGAATTAACACAGGGAGATACAACTGAACATTGTGCCGAGTGAGAGAGGAAACCAAATAAACCTGGAAACAGTGACCATAAGTAATCATCAATACCACAGAACTACAAACCTTGCAACCTACATCAGTGACCTGCCTGCAAGATATACTGGCACAATCCTGTCACAAATGTAGTGGGAGTAACCAGCTACTATTTGATTGGATTTAAGGTCCACTAAATGACATGGAACCCATATTTGACACTATTTAAATGGCCAAGAATCTGAGACTACATGAGTCAAGGTATAAAGACAAAATGGATTGTCCTTCATAGATGACACCTTACATTCATCTTATTAGCTATCTTTCTATACCTCTCTATTATTAATTTAATTAAATTTATTTTTAATCACATAAAAATGTTAAATTTATATATACAAATGGGGCAATTTGATATTTCAATCCATATGTAGTTTAATATTTAGTGTTAAACATTTCCTGTTTTCAGTACTAGTCAGTTCTTTTTTGGCTACAGCACTTAGAATCTTTTCCTCCATGACTTGGAAGTGCATAGTCCTTGCTGTTATCTGTCTTCATGCCACTGAACAATAGCAGCTCTTACCTGGTTGTAACTTACTAGCCATTACTGAATCTTTCCCAGTCCCTTACTCCACTTGTTGTTAAGGGTCTAGGAATCAACAATCTCAGTTTCTATCAGGTCAGTCTTTTAGATTCTATCTATGACGGAGACCACGATGCAACCTTCTAATTCTGCCTTGCTGTGTCTTTTAACATAATAATGTCCAGTTCCAATCATGCTGTCCCATGAGACACATACTCTTTTATGTGACTTAATGACATTCTCCTACGTATTGTAACTGATTTTCTTTATCCTTTGATCTATTGTGGGGCACAGGTTGTTTTTATTCCTGGCTTCTGTGACAGTGTTGTAATGCACACAAAATCAAGGAGGGCTCTTTGAGGAAGTTGTTTCATTCTCAGGGGCAGATAGACAACACTGGGATTGCCAGGTCATATGGTAGTTCTATTTCTGGTTCTTCGAGGAGCCTCCATGCTGTTTTCCACAATGTCTTTAGTCATTCACATCCCATCCTTAGGGTGCAAGTCTTTCCTTTCCTCCAGATCCTTGCCAGTGTTGCTTGCTACTTAATTGTTTTGCTACTGGCCATTCTTACTAACATGAGGTGATCAGCATTTCTTCAGTGGTTAGTGATACTGATGGTGTTTCATTTGCCTGTTGGCCATTTGTATATCTATTTCAGAGAAATATTTCACTTAGGTCTAATGTCTATTTTAATGGATCATTAATACTAATTTGTTTCCAGTGTTTGGAGTTGCTTATACATTCTGAAGATGAACCTCTTGTTAAATATATGTATTGTAAATATTCCTTTCTATACTTCAGGCTGTTTCTGAACAATGATAGTTCCCTTTGCTGAGAAAAAGTTTTCAAGTTTCATATAATCCAATTTGTCTGTTTTAGCTGTGGTTTTC
Source organism: Peromyscus californicus insignis (assembly GCF_007827085.1). Taxonomy (NCBI): domain Eukaryota; kingdom Metazoa; phylum Chordata; class Mammalia; order Rodentia; family Cricetidae; genus Peromyscus; species Peromyscus californicus. The sequence goes on along the minus strand of NW_026294491.1, from coordinate 42,818,367 downwards.
TGAGTATGAAGTGTGTGGTGTCTTTACAATACAGCCTTAACCTAAAATTCTGGCAGGCATCAGGAATGATGCAATAAGTTTTGAGAGGCTCATGGGGCCCACACCCCTTGCAACAACTCAAAGGGAGTTGCCTCACCCTCATCTCTCTTGAAGGACATGGGGTTTTATGTGAGTTTGACTCCTGAGAAAAGCATCATCCTCCCATGTAGGGTAACTCCAATTAAACTGTATATTATATAGTTTAAGAAATTTTATAAAATAGAACTTTCTCTATGTCTTTAATCATTGTTAATTGATTTAGCAACTGGTAGAAGATGTGGTCTGATTTCATTTCTCTAAATATGGATACATTTTTCCAGGGTTATTTATTCAGAAAGGTGTGCATTCTCAAGTGTTAATTCCTGGCACCTTATTTTATTCTAGACTCTTTACTGTGTTATGTTAGTCTGGTTTGGAATTCTGGAGGGTAATATTCTGAGAAACATACAATTGTAATGTATTATGAAGTTCATTAATATGATACCTTCTTTGTTCCTTTAGTTAAGATGATTTTAGCTATTCAGGTCTTGCTATAATTTCATGAAATTCCAACAGACATTTTTCTAGTTTGATAAAGAATACCATTTGTATTGGGATGTGGATTTTACTGAAAACAGAATGCCTTGTATCATATAGATATTTTGATGGCAATGATTCTTCTACTTAATGAACTTGAGGGGTGTGTGAATGTGCATACATTTCAATGTTTTACAAACTTTTTTTTTTTTGGTTTTTCGAGACAGGGTTTCTCTGTGTAGCTTTGCGCCTTTCCTGGGACTCACTTGGTAGTCCAGGCTGGCCTCGACCTCACAGAGATCCGCCTGGCTCTGCCTCCCGAGTGCTGGGATTAAAGGCGTGCGCCACCACCGCCCGGCTGTTTTACAAACTTTTTATACTAAACACTGGTGAAATATATTATGATTTTAGTTGTGTAGCTATCATAACTAGTCTTGCTTTATGACGGTTTCATGAAATTCACATTGATATATAGTGATGCTACTGATTTTTCACATTTAATTTTTAGTTACAACTGAATAATGACTAGTTCTAAAGTAACAACTTTACAAATTTTCTCCTTTGATGACATTATACATGTGTACAATGCACTTTGATTACTCTTTCCTTCACCTATTATAATATCACTTTCATCAATATCAAACCACAATGTACCCTAAAAGTACCTCTCTCAGATCCATGAATTTTGGGTATGCTTTATGACCGATTTAGTTTATCCAGAGATGTCTGCGTCACCACTGAATTGAGACTATTCATTAGAGCCTGGTGGGGTCACAGTGGTTCCACAGCTGAGGGCATTGATTCCCATCTCCTTGAATCCATAATAGGTGAACTGTTTAGCAGGGAGGGAGAGGGGATCGCTGATCTTCTAGTCCATCCAAACTTGACCGTTATTCATTAGCCACTCATATTTCTTCTGTGGAGAATTTTTTATTCAGATATACAGTATATTTTTAAAATTGGTTTGTTTCCCTGATGTTTAGATATTTGAGTTCTTTGTGTATTTTGTATTTTAATCTCCTCTCAGATGTGTAGCTGGCCAACATTTGCTTTTTCTGTGGTCTGCCTTTTCACATGGTAAGCTTTGTTCTTTGCTATAAATAAGCTTTTTAGTTTCACAAGATCCCACTTGTCAGTTTTTGCTCTTATTCCCGAAGCAAATGGAATCCTATTTAGAATGTCCTTACCTGTTCCTGTATGATGTAGCATAGCTCTTACTTCTCTTCTAGCCAATTTGGGTTTCATGCTGAGTTCTTTACTCCGTTTGGAGTTAAATTGTGTGCAGAGTGATAGGTGTGGTTCTAATTTCATTATTTACACATAGACATCGAGGTTCCCCTGCAGCATTTGTTGAAGATACTGTCTTTTCTCCAGTGTCTATTTTTGGCATCTTTGTCAAAATCAGGTGGCTATGATTATATGGCCTTAAAATCTAGGTCTTCTATTCTATTCCATTTTCCTATGTGTCTGTTTTTGTGTTGTTCCCATGCCTGTTTTTGTATGTTAATTGTGTATAGACAAATTTCTAAATGGTCTTATTAAATAAAAAATATGGAGCCAAATATAGGGATGAAAGCCTTAGAGATCAGGGAAATGGGAATAGCCACCAGCCAACCTTACCTCACCAGCTCTGCAGCTTCCAAATTCGAGCTACTTCCTGTCTTACCCTCACCTTTATTGCCTTGTTGTTCTGCCCTCTCATTGGCTCTTAGCCCAGCTACCTCATTTCCTTGTCACTGCCTGTCTGTACAGACCTCCAGGTCTCTATGGTTGGTACTGGGATTAAAGGCGTGTGTCACCATGCTTGGCTATGTTCCCTAATGGCCTTGAACACACAGAGACCCTGTCTGCTAAGTGATCGGATTAAGGGCATGTGCTACCACTGCCTGACTTCTATGTTTACTTAAAATGGCTTGCTATTTCTTCTGATCTCCAGGTAAAGTTTATTAAAGCACAAATAAAATATTACCACCCTTCAGCACAAATAAAATATCACAATTGTGTATACTGTCAGTCTGAATAAAATGTTGGTTAATTCTGGGAGTTTTCTGGTGGAATCTTTAGGTTCTTTCATGGGCAGCTTGAAGAATAACACAAGAAAAGGAAATAAAAAGCATATAAGTGGGAAAAGAAGAAGTTAAAGTATCCATTTTACATGGATATCAAATATAATATGATGCTCTGAACCCCTAATTTTGTGTCTTTAAGTTGGAGTTTCTGTATTAACTAGGAAACTAGCCATTGGGAGGAGAATGTCTTAAGGGAGGAGGGATTAGTAAATTTAGTTAATATGACAGCAGGTATGAGGAATACTGGGGATTCAAATAAATAAATAAAATGCGGGTATGGGAATAGGGGAGTTGAGATGATGGAGATTAGCCAAAGTGAAGGGGATATGAAAAAAGTCATATAAAAACCTAAGCAAATATATATAATTTATTTAAAATCATTGCTTCCTCATTATTGGTTCAAAAATGTCTACATGGTCAGTAATCTCTAGGGGAATTTGAAACAGCTAACCAATAACAAAGCTTTTAACACTTGAAGAAGCTGGCTAATTAAATTTATTTCCTGACAGATACTCAAGGAATTTATAGAACTGTATGTAGATACAGTTTAAACACATTTTTCAAATACTTTCATATTTTAGCTTTTTTTTTTTTTAAATAAGTGCTATACTCCCTTAAAATTTTAGGAAACAAGCTTTAAAACCCAAATTGTGATAGGAAATTTTGTTGTTTTGGGGTGAAAACCTGTAAGAATAGAAAATCTGTAGTTTTGAGTGGCACATAGAGACTGCATTGAACATGTGTTCTTTCTGTGTTACTAGGAAAACACAAACCTATGCAGGCAAATTGCAGAAGAGAATCATTGCAGAAGAAATAGCATATCTGATGGAAATTCCCAGGGATAGGTATGGTGCAGATATGAAAATGCACATTAGCAGAGACGTGCAGGCCAAATCTTTACCCCATTATGGTAAAATGGAATCCTGACTTTAAATTTGAAGGAAAAAGCCTCACAGCATTGCATGTAAACTACCCGAATATTATTACATTGAGTGAAGCATAGGAAGTATAGCCACCATATCAGCCTGTGCTAAACCCAGGTAGATGAAGACTCACAAGGATGGTTATTACCACAGTCTAACCAAATGGATCAGAAAGACAGTTGAAATCACTACATGGAAGGCTTCTCTTGCCTTCTTAAATCTGCCAGTCATGGTTTGTGCCACATACCATTCAGGTCTAGTTGCAGACAGCCCAAGACAAGTTTATATTAACTTATTCATTCAAAATAGACATTGGCCAGGCGGTGGTGGCGCACGCCTTTAATCCCAGCACTCGGGAGGCAGAGCCAGGCGGATCTCTGTGAGTTCGAGGCCAGCCTGGGCTACCAAGTGAGTTCCAGGAGAGGCGCAAAACTACACAGAGAAACCCTGTCTCGAAAAACCAAAAAAAAAAAAAAAAAAAAAAAAAAAAAAAAAAAATAGACATTGAGTACTTATTATTTTTATATGATATTCTTGAACGGATTAAGATAACCCACAAAATAGTGGTACCAATTATTCTATGTACACAATAGGGAAATGTGAATATACCTTTTGCTTTCAATCTTGCCTGGAGTAAACAGGCTTTGTAGTGCTAACTCCTAGGTCAAGGGAATCATTACAGCTGAGCCTAAACCCACTGTACTATCTGAAGGTGATATTTGGAACTACCATAACCTCCTCCATTTTTTTCTTTCTTTCATATTCATGTGAATATTTTTGAATAACCCCACTATCTAGTTTTCCTATACATGTGCCTAAATAAACACTATCATTAAAATTAAAATACAACAGGATCATATAAAATTCATAATAAATAATTTTAAACTACATCAAGTTGACAATTTGGTTCTTGACTTTCCCAACAACTTACCCTCATAAGTGGCACTGTGTACATATGTATACACTGAATACTTATAATCTTCCCAAATTTTAGGCATTTCTTTGACCTATCAGGTTTTTCTTTATGACAAGTGGACAGAAAATAACACAGAAAAATTTCCAATGTAGCATAAAAGTGTCTTTAAACACACTAGCTTTTTTTGATAAAGTCCTTTTGAAAAATATAAATCTAATATGTATATTGAGATATTCATTAATCACAAATTGTTTACATTGCATTTTTTTATTTCCAAGCTGTGTTTGTCAACTGTACTTTTATTATTGGTTTTTAAAAACATTTAAACAATTGAAAAAAAAACCACCTCAGTGTGGCCACCTTTATTTTCCTTCTCCTGTTTCACTGGGCTTTTATCTTGGTTTTAGCCAGCCAGTATTGTAACTTTTCTATAATGCTACCTCAATTATTTCAATGTGTTCTTGTTTACATCATTTTCTATGTGTTAGTGAGGACACAAATCCTGCTGCTACTGAACAATAGGTAAACAGAGCTCTAAAGTAAGTTCTCTCTGTGTGTGTCTCTGTCTGTCTCTGTCTCTCTGTCTGCCTCTGTCTCTCTGTCTCTCTGTCTCTCTGTCTCTCTGTCTCTCTGTCTCTCTGTCTCTCTCTCTCTCTTTCTCTCTCTCTCTCTCTCTCTCTCTCTCTCTCTCTCTCTCTCTCTCTCTCTCTCTCTTCCTAAAAACAGAAGCTGCAATGACAGCTTTGATCCGCACCTCTATGATCAAGGGTAATTGGCTATCATGTCCACATTCCAATTACTAGACATGGGAAAGGGAAATACATGATTAGTGTATTCTGTTATATTATCTATATGTCAACAATTACTTTATCCTATGTAACTGCATTGAGAGAGCTGTGGTGGTTTGAATGAGAATGAACCCTATAAGCTCCTATACCTGAATACTTGGCGCCCAGTTGGTGGGACTGTTTGGAAAGGGTTAGGATGGGTGGACTTGTTGGAGGAAGTTATCAACGGCTTTGAGGTTTCAAAAGATTTATGTGATTCCCAGTGTTATATCACTCTACTTCCTACTTGTGGATCAACAGGTAAGCTTGCAGCTGTTCCTGCTGACATTCCTTTGCTCTGCCATCATGGACTTTAACCCTCTGAAAAAATAAGCCTAAGTTAAACACTTTCCTTTATTAGTTGTTTTGTGCATAGTGTCTTATTTCAGCAATAAAAAAGTAACTAGGACACTTGGAAACATTGAACTTGGCTTTGTAGATGCATAAGAAATAATTGGAAGTTTGGGTTTCTAGAACAGAAATTGGAAGGTGAGGGATGTGTAGCAGGTTTTTGTTTCCATCCATCTCATTGATCATGGCTGTCAATCTAAATTTAACATGATCTTTATCTTGCTCTTACAGCATTTCTAGGTAATAATTACACATTTATTCTCTTCTTGAAATGTTCTCTTAGCTTGACTTCATGCCTCAGGAGTCATATTATTTGCTCTGGTTTCTCTGTAAGATCTTTGCAAATTCATTTTCTTCTACCCAGGAAGTGCTAGAGTTCATCACACATAACACCAGACTCCTCTTTTTCTTTTTTTTATTACTTTATGCCCATTAAAAATTGTTCTGTCTTTGACTTCAAACACCACATGCAAGAAAAATGCTTTTCCAAAGTATTTTCTTCTCTTTTCTCTCATAATTTATGGCACCATTTGAGTATTTTAAAATGTTCTTTATGACAATAATGAAACTGATGTGCTTCTGGGTTGAGTAATGCTGTGTCTGACACAAATTTGGTGGATTTGAGAATTTGAGTCATTAGAGTGACTGGTGTTATGTAAAAAAGAGGGGAAACAATGAATTCAGTGTCTGACTTATGAATTTAAAGTGCTGCAATCTAGGTAAAATCTTCATTTTCTAAACGTTATTCAGAAAGATGATTCATACACCTAGGAATGATCACTAAAAACTCAGTATATGTCAACATTTGCAACAGAGGGAGTATTAAGTAAGAAAAAGGCAGGGTTTCTCTAAAATTATTCTTTTGGGTGCTTCTGGCCTGGCCACATTATCTGTGACAGGCTAAAGTCTGTCACAAAATGGCCATTGGATGGAAAACTCATACCAGTGCAGACCTCCATGAACTTATACATTTCTCTGGAGTATTATCTGCAGAGTATTAGATATCTTCCTCTTTGTGTGTAAGAAAAGTATTTCTCCTCTGTAGTGTGACATCATTCTCTCTGCAGATGATCAGGTCTTAAAGAAATGTTAATTTGCCGGGCAGTGGTGGCGCATGCCTTTTATCCCAGCACTCTGGAGGCAGAGTCAGGTGAATCTCCTTGAGTTTGAAGCCAGCTTAGTCTACAGAGCAAGATCCAGGACAGGAACCAAAACTACTGTCTTGAAAAACCAAAAAAAAAAAATGTTAATTTTATATGATTCACCTGAGTTTCTTTAAATGAATTTTCAGGATAAAAATCAGATTACTGAAATGCATAGTTTTCTCACTGGAATGTGCTAATTATTTTCCACATACTTTCTGTTGTTTTTTCATATTTAGATATGAAAATTGACCTTTAGTGTCACATTGTTCTGACAGTCATGTAAAAATATGAGACCGTTCAAGACACAGTAGAAAAAGTTTATAAGGTTGTAATTCATCAATGAACATCAATACTAGATGAAGTGAAATGGCTGGACATGTCATATTGATTTCTCAGGTATCAGAACTCCTACCAGCTAGGAACATGACTTGCTCACTTAGCTTCTCTAATAGTCCATTACCTGAAACACAGGAGGCACTCACCATGGAAATCTTGTTATTTGTCTGAAATCAATGAAATAGATGTATTTTTATGTCAAATTTCTACTAAAATAAGAAAGTAGATTATATCTTATCTTAACTGAACCATCCTTTAAAGCTCAATAAATTTTGGCAAGAACTTTTAAAGGCCATAAAATAAAATGTTTCTGTTACGAACATTAACAAATTGAAATTCTCATACTAGTTTTTGGCTTTGGTTTGTCTTATTTGTTTTTGAAAATGTAAATGGAAAACTGAAAAGAACCAAAACATTCTTCTTCAAACACTATAAAGCTTAGGGGAGTCTTTTACTTTTCAACAGAGTGCCACACAATTTATCATGGTTATTATAGCAACTATGTCTGCCTTTAGGGGAAGTCCAAATCAGGACAGGGTATTATCCCACTTCGGCATGATTCTACAGCCAGATGCATCACAGTGAGGCAGAGTGCCACACTGAAACAAACTGCCCTGGACAAGTATGAAAAATGATAACTTCTGATCCCCTGCAAGATGCATGGGTATGTAACACTTTAACTGTTTTCCATTCCCTGGCTTTTAAAGCAATTATACTGTAGGCTGCAGGGTACACTGTTAGATCCATTTTTCTATCTTCAAAACTTTTCTCTATTAAATACTTTTTCAGCATGAAAAGTCTCATGTTTTTAAATGTGGTATGAAATGCATGAATCCTAGGAGCATCTTTAAAGTGTAGGTATAGAGATAAAACAAGAAATATTATCTTAATTTGAAATTCATTTGTGAAAAAAATTGGTACTATATACATATATGCTCTTCTAATGAGAACTAATAAATGTATTTCTGTATATCTTTCTAATTTTCTTATTTATAAATGTTACACAAAGGCAAAGAAATAATGTGTATTAGCAGAATACCATGTTAAATGTTTATATATGGTAAATGTTTCCATTCTTTGGCTACTGTAAATATTTTGAAATGAACATAGCTGTGTTGATAGCTCCTTGACATGGTACTCTAATTTACTTTCAATAACACTGTGTTTAGGACTGCTGAATCATATGATAGCTTTTTATTTATTGTTTGTTTTGTTAAATTTGCAGCTAATGTTCAAAATATTGGGCCTCATTGTGACATTGTCATACATAGATATCATTGTAGCTTTCTCAAATTCACATCACCTATCATACTCTTTTCCACATTCCCATTATTTCTTATCTTCTGCCCACATAGCTTCCCTTCTACTTCAAGTCACACACACACACACAAACACACACTCACACACACAAATTATATAATATAAATCTCAATTCTACATATGAGAGAAAAACTGTATGTTTATCTTTCTGAATCTGGTTGATTTCACTTACCAAGATGATCTTCTGTGATAACATTTTGTACTACAAATAGCACAACCATTTTCTTCATTATGACAAAATGAAATATAATTTAATGGTAACGTCACATAGATGAATGAAATTCTTGAGTATTTATGAAAACATGGAAATATAAATGAGAATTACATTGAGTTTTCATCTTATTCTGTCATAATGACTATCAGCAAGAAAATTCTGGTAAATATGCTGGGGGTAAAAGTACCCTTAGATACTACTATCCTGGTTTATGGGTTTTCCATGTTCTAGTCTCCTAACAACAGGGGCTCTTTTAAGGTTCAAAATTCTGCCGCGCGGTGGTGGCGCACGCCTTTAATCCCAGCACTTGGGAGGTAGAGCCAGGCAGATCTACGTGAATTTGAGGCCAGCCTGGGCTACAGAGTGAGTTCCAGGAAAGGAGAAAAGCTACACAGAGAAACCCTGTCTCAAAAAACCAAAAAAAAAAAAAAAGTTTCAAAATTCCGTTTCTGTACATCTCTTTTCACTCTACACTTAGTCAAAACTGCCTCACAACCTCCTAGTTGTCCATGTTTCCTCCTTATTATTTACTTTACCCTTTTTTTCCTATCAGCACAATACTAATCACAATTCTTACTATGATGTTTTCTTTCTGCTCATACCCACAGTAGCTAGTGTCTTAGTGTACACCATTATATCCTAAAGTAATTTGAATTTAATGGGTGGTGGTTTGTTACTGACTTTTGACTTACATTCACAGTAGGATTAGCTTTGGATAATGATTACATTTGTGAACAATACTCTCCTCTGCTTTCAGAAGATTGCTAGGGTGCTCTGAACAATAATCTAGCAGCCAAACCAACACCTCAACCCATGGGTTCCCACCTCTCCCTGAATATTTTTAAAAATCCACTGTGAATGTGTTTATGAGCATGGGCATATAAATGCCAGGGCATGTGTGTGGAGGCCAAAGGTCAGTTTTGAGAACTAGTTTACATCTTCTATTGTGGGATGCAGAGATCAAACTTAGGTAATCAGAATTTATGGCAAGTACTTTACCCATTGAATTATCTTACCAAATCCTTTCTGAAGATTTATGTATAGCTAATGGTTGATGGGAGAGGGAGAGATTTCTTTTCTGTATCAGCCTAGGCACTGATAACATGCCCATAGTCCTGTCAGTAAACTTTTACTCCCTATTGAAATTCATTGAGTAAGATTCATGCCTTTAATCCCAGCACTCTGCAGGCAGAGGCAGTCAAATATCTGAGTTCCAGGACAGCCTGGTCTACAGAGAGAAATGTTGTCTTGCAAAACCAAAGCCAAAAAAGAAAAGAAGGAAGGAAGGAAAAGAAATGGAAAATATTAAGGGTGTTAGCCTATGTTGGCTCTTCTGAGGTCAGACTTTCTATGATAGCAGTAAGGAGGGTCCATAGGCACTTGAGGGCAGAGGTACTCTATCTTAGTAAAGATATATGCCTCTTAATTATTCAGAATGACTCATTGGGCAATGATCTACCACATAGAAAAATTACCGGGGGCTCTGACTCCTGTTGAACTCTAGTATATATTTCTATCCACATCTCTTTTTCTTGCAATCACTGACCTATTACCCACCAGTTCTGTTTTCATAGTCAGCCCTCAACTGTGAGTACAGATCATCACAATCACTTCCCATCACTTTATACTATCCATAACACTCTTAAATCAGGTCACTGAATACTTTTTCTCTTTTTGTCTCTCTGGCTACACATTTGTGTTCATTTGTATTCCTTCAGCTGTTTGTTCCTCTGCCCTTATACTTATATACCCATAATAATGGAAAGGAGCCTTTCCAGTGTGTTGGCTGGGTTAGTTACTGATTAAATTCCCAAGGATGCTTGGCACATTGTCCTCTACACACACAACCTGCATGGCATTAGTGACAGGGCTTTTGTGGAATCTAATTGTATACCACCATCAAAAAGAGGTTTGGCCAAAAGACCTTCAATCCAGCCGTTATCTGCAGAAGCTGCTTTGTTACTAAAGTGAAGGCAAAGATGTGTTCCACAAGTTGCAGTGTTTTATGGGCAGCTAACATTTGCTATTCTAGAACTTTGTAGTGAACTTCTAGCCTCTCTATTATAGGGACCAAACAACTCTCAGGAAGATTGCTTGGGTTGTTTTATACCACATCTCTCCACTTCCGTCTTCTAATTTTCTACTTAACTACCAACAAAAGGGACACCGCACTATTGTGACATGTTACTGTTATTGTTGTTGTTTTACAAAAAAATATTAGCTTGTTCAAGTCTCTTGATATTTTGGTAATAATCCCACATGGTTGAGTTTTTGATCAAGTTATGCAAGGAACAGGAACTTTGCAAAGTAGGATATGAAATGTATAGTACATTAAGAGCCCCCCAATAAAACCTTTATCTGTTCTATATTCACCCCCACAGGCTGGTGCAGAACTTTCCTCAATAACCTCTTCAGGGATCCTAGCTCTTAAGTACACAATATTTAGAAGAATTTTGCAGTTTGTTGCATTTGTCCTGTATGGACCACTCCCATACCACTCATTTAGATATGCATATATATTGTTCAATCTTTTCTAAATCTGTAAGACCTTTAGAGATTAGCCTCATACAATAAAATCTTTTTACGAAGAGTGTGCAGGGTCTCTAAAGGCCCACCACTGACCACGGCATGTGCCACATGATTTTAAGACTAATTAGTTAAGTGAATACTAGACAAAAAATATAACTAGGTCCCAAACATTATAAGAAGACACCTTCACTGGCATTATGTCCTCAGACCGTACTGGTAAAGTGGCATGGGTGGGAGCCACTATTTTGTATAGCTCTCTCTATTCCATTATCACTCTCCATGAACTGTTCACTTTTTCCTTCTTGTGGCACTGCAGTGGCGCTGCTGTACCTCTCTCCACACCCGACAAGCAGACTTACTGATATACTGTGAGAAACTCTCTTCTAATGCCAGGCAAGCCAGGGAACTGGAGCCATAAGATCATACAAATAAGCAACTGACATACTAACAGGGAACTCTATTGCTCAGCTATGGCATAACACAGTATGTACAATGAATGCATTTATGAATTAATGTTATTAAAAATGTCTCAAGCTAGATAAAAATTCTCTACTCCTGAGTGAGAGTAAGCTGGGCACAGTATGGAGGTGGGAGTGTAGCTAGAGTTTTCCTGACTGGCCCACAGTCAGGACAAATCTCTCTCACCCGCCAGTCCCAAGCCGCTCAAACCCGATCAAGTAAACACAGAGACTTATATTGGTTACAAACTGTATGGCCGTGGCAGGCTTCTTGTTAACTGTTCTTACAGCTTAAATTAATCCATTTCTATTAATCTATACCTTGCCACGTGGCTTGTGGCTTACCGGTACTTTACATCTTCCTTATCCTGATGGCGGCTGGCAGTGTCTCTCTCACCAGCTTCCTGTTCTCTCAATTTTTCCTCTCTGTTAGTCCCGCCTATACTTCCTGCCTGGCCACTGCCAATCAGTGATTTATTCATTGACCAATCAGCAACACATTTGACATACAGACCATCCCACAGCATGGGAGGAGGCAGCAGCCAATGCCTAGGACAATATTAATCTTCTCTACCTTCACTATTCTGCTTTCTCATCCATATGCTTCTGCCCTTTGCTCCTGGTTCCTTTGGGGGTTGTGATGAATTAAATTATTCAGCTCCAGGGTTCCACTACAGTCCAAGTGTTTTCCACATTACTGGCCACCAATATGTTCTCAGTGCAACATAGAATTTCTCTTGCAAGTTACCTTGGCCATGCTAGTTCCTCAGAGGAGGCTATTTGTACCTTAGGATATCACTTTCCATCATATTGGGGATATAGTGGTGATACCCTGTACATATCTATTTCCTTCTCCTTGAAAGTATTTGGTAAACTATTGTTTATGCTTTAAAGCCATTCAGGAACTCACAAGCCCTCAATTTGGCTCACAATCAGTCTTCCTTTGTTGACTCTGGTTCCACACAAATCTCACACATTTGCTTTTTTGTGACCCAAATATGCCCCCTTTATCTACTTTTGCCATTTTCCATCCCATCTTGAGTGATTTTAAACTTTACAAACCCACTTTCTATAATATCAGTTTAAATCATTCGAATAAGCAGAGCCTCTGTCTTAATTAGGGTGTCTAATGCTGCAATAAAACATCATGATCCAAAAGCAAGTTTGAGGGGGAAGGGTTTATTTGGCATATACTTCCACATCACTATTCATCATAGAAGGAAGTCAGAACAGGAGCTCAAACAAGGCAGGATCCTGGAGTCATGAGCTGACATGGAGACCATGGAGGGGAGCTGCTTACTGGCTTGCTGTCCATGACTTGCTCAGCCCACCTTCTTATAGAATCTGGGACCAGCAGCCCAGGGAAGGCACCACTCACCATGGGCTGGGCCCTTTCTCATTGATCACTAAATGAGAAAATGCCTCACAGCTGGATCTCATAGAGGCAGTTCCTAAACTGAGACTCCATCCTCTGATGACTCTAACTTGTGCCAATTTGATACACAAAACCAGTCAGTACACTCTTATAAAGACCATGACCAACCACAGGGCTCACCAAAGTCACAAAATCAGCCTATCAATCCTGAGATCCTTGCTGAAGTAAATTCTTTTTTAAAGTCTCCCATGAGCATAGTCATATTGTATGTCCAATGATTTGAAATTCACTGTATTTCACATGTCTTGTTCTTCAATAATGCCTATCTCTTCTCTATTGTCTTCCAGTCTCTGATATTTATGGGGATCATAGCACTTGAAAATCAAAGGCCCCTAGTAATTTTTATGAACCAGTGCATTAGAGATTGACTTCATCTGCATTAGAATCGTTCAGCCTTCGTCTCAAGGAGAGGTGAATGTTATATCGCCCAGCGTCTCTGTCTCTGTAACAGAACGGATTAAAAGTTGCAGTTACTTTTGCATAATGTCATGTTACAGCTTCCCTGTGACACATGATACTCAATGTTCCAGGGCCATTTGGTAAGCTTCCTTCTCCTTTTGCCTATAAACGTGTTTCACTTACAAATTTAGTGTGTTAACAGGGACAGCGGAGATCAGGCCTGAAGGAGAATGTCAAGGAGGAATCTAAAGCAATCCTTAGCCTTTCAAAGGACTTACAGGAGATCAAAGAACTCTCCCCAAACCTGGGAATTTCCCACCTATTGTCCAGTATAACCCCTAAGCCTATGTCCCTTCCTCAAATTGGCAAATGCCTTTCTGTGAGGTCCAAGCTATCTACCCAATTTTCAATGGCCTATCCTAGAATAAAACTATCTCCTCTACCAATCTCTTTCTCCAATGTTGCTTCAATAGAGGCAGAAAGTAATATGACTAAAGGCCTGAATAACACCACACTGCTGATATAGGAAAGGGCAGGGACAATGAAATCCTGAATGAATATTTCATCTTTCATAGTAGAGCAAAACTCAGCATCTTCCACTTATGAAGAATCTGTCATCAGGCACTTGTTGTAGAAGGAGAGGTTTAAAAAGGCCAGCTTAAGTCAGCTTTTGGCCCACAAACACAAAGAAGACCAGATTTTCTTGAAGCAACTTTCTGTAAAAACCCTATTTACTATCTCATGTCTATGCATAAATGGTCATACATATTATTAAAATTATCCTGTACATGTGAAAAAAATCATACAAAGTTATATTACACCTCAACCATAAGAATAAGGTTTCATCTAATTCTTGCTTTTGAAGGTTATCGTCTCCCCTCTCCTAACATGCTCATAAGAGAAGGAACAAGACAAAACCGAGAACAGTACTCCAGAAGACAACTGTGGGCTCTGGAGCTGTCTGCTCATGCCTACTGCTCTATTGCAACATATTTGCCTGATACATTTTCTTTCTCTTTTGAATAAAATATTTTGCTACCAGCTGTTACTCTGTATGATTTTCTTTCCTTTTAATTCTTTGACAAGAAACAGGAGTCATGACTGACTCTGGAAACCCCATGGTAACACTTTCAGAATGCTCAGACTCATAGAATCTGCCACAACCCAAAGGATTTTGTCCTGGAACCCTGACTAGGGGCATGAGGGATGAAGAAAGGATGGCACAGACATATGTACAGAAAAGCTGGGTCATGTGGGGTGCAGGCACTCTAATGGAGTGGTACCTACTACCACTAAAACCCAGAACCTCAGGGTGTTTATTATGTACATACAGCACAGGAGGAAGAATTAGCTAGTGTTTGTAGGAGGTTCCTGTAGGCCTTACACTGTAGTCATCCAGGAGGAGGAAGCTGCAGTTACTAGTTTTATGCACATTGAGTTTGATCACTTACACTTGGACCAGAGGATGAAGGCTTTGCTTATATTGAGCCTGGCCCATATGGAGAATGGTTTAGCCATTTTCTCACGGGCCTGAGGCCTTGGTCCTTATCATGGCTGTGCTGATGTCAACCATGAACTTAGGACTTCACTCATCCAGGTCTTTACTCCATACTACTATCTATATTCCTGTCCTGTAACCACATAAGCAATGCTGTCAGAGACTCTTTCCCCTCTTATTCAAAAGCTTCTCAAGTTCAAGCAGTTTAGATAGAGAATATTACCTGATTATCAGAGTTTTTTTGCAGATGGAGATTATTATGTCTCCTATGTGTAGACGAATTTCCAAACAGTCTTATTAAATAAGAAACACATAGCCAAATACAGAGATAATAGCTGAAGAGATCAGAGAACTAGCCACGACTCCACTGAGAGAGCTTCTTCCCATCTAACCTGTGTTTTTATTGTCTTCCTGTTCTGCCTTCTCATTGGCTTTAAGCCCAGCCACATCACTTCCTCGTCACTGCCTGTCTATACAGACCTCCAGGTCTCTATTGTTAGTACTGGGATTAAAGGCATGTGTCACCATGCTTGGCTGTGTCCTTGACCACACAGAGACTCTGCCTGCCATGTGATTGGTTTAAGGGCATGTGCTACCACTGCCTGACTTTTGTTTATGGCTATGACCTCTGATCTCCAGGCAAACTTTATTAACATACAAATAAAATATCACATTTCAGCATAAATAAAATATCACCATACCCATGTATATGCTGAATCATGGATTTTTCACTTTGTTGTATTAAAACTCAGAATTAAGGAGTACTTCTATCATTTCTGCCTCCCCCTTCACTGTGAAATTCTTTCAAAAACGTAGTACCTACTTTTTCATTGTTATAATAAAGTACATAGGATAAAAGCACAGCTAAAGTTAAGAAGGGTTGATTCTACCTCACAGTTTGAGGCTGTCATCCATCATGACATGTTAGATAGAATATTTTCTTTAATTTTGTCAAATACAAAGACTAGATATTATAACTGTAATTCTTACTTGATAACTGTTCTATTATATGTAATTTTACCATGGTAAAGTTAAAATCTTCCTTTTTGATTTGATAGAAAAGGGGAAATGCTTTGGGATGTCTTTCTGTATGCTATGAATATGTGTTGCTCTGATTGGTTGGTGAATAAAACTACATTGGTCTATGGCAGGGCAAGATGGAGCCAGGCAGGAAATCCAAGAGAGATAGTGAAAAGAGAAAGGAGAGGAAGAGAGACACCAGCCGCTGTCAGGAGAAGCAAGATGTAAAAGTACCATAAGTTACGACTATGTAGCAACATATAGATTAATAATAAAAATGGGTTAAGTGATAAGAGCTAGCTAGCAAGAAGTCTGCCATAGCTGGCTGGTGGTGGTGCACGCCTTTAATCCCAGCACTCGGGAGGCAAAGCCAGGCAGATTTCTGTGAATTCGAGGCCAGCATGGTCTACAGAGCGAGATCCAAGACAGGCACCAAAACTACACAGAGAAACCCTGTCTCAAGACACCAAAAAACAAACAAATGAACAAACAAATCTGCCATAGGCCATACAGTTGGTAATTAATATTAAGCCTTTGAATGATTATTTTATAAGTGGCTGAGGGACCATGGACCAGGCAGGACTGGAGGAACCTTCTGTCTTCTGTCTGGGGTATCTGCACACATTGCATCCATATCCAGAAAGCAGTGAGCAATGAATATTGGTGCTCCGTTCTCTGTCTACTCTCACTTCAGTCCAGGAATCCAGCACATAAGGATAGTGCTGCCCACATTTAGTATGGATCTTAGCCCCTCAGTGATGCCAACCTAGCAACTCTCTTACTGACATTCTTGGAGCTTTGAGACTACTAGGTGATTCTAGACCCCATCAAGTTTACAGTCAATATTAACCTTCACAAGCCAATCACTTATCAATTTGATACCCAAATATATCCTTTAGACCAAAATCTTCCACCTTTTTCTTCATAGGGCTGTGACCATCTCAAAACTGAAAATGTATTCAGTCCAAATTCCAAAAGCTCCATAACCATTAACAATTTCAATACTCTTCAAAGGTCCAAAGCCCAAAGTCTCTTCTGATACTCATAATCTCTTAATTAAATAGCTCCCATAATATCTAAAATACCAGGCACATATTTTCAATACAGCATGATACAGTATAAGCATATCCATTCCAAAAGGGAAAGATAAAGCATAGCATGGAAATATCAAACCAAAGCAAGACCAATATCCAGCAGAGCAAACACTAAATTCTGAAGCTCCATGTGAGGCAATAGGGGTTTATGATGGAATCATCTGGGAAACAGAGTTTGAGCTGTCCTGCAGCTCTGTGGAGTTCAGCATACATAGTCTCTCATTTAGGTCATCTCTACTATTATGCAGTTTTCTTTGCAGGATGTTCTGTGTTTCTCAAATCTTCAGCATCCTAGGGTGTTCATTTCAACTCAGGTTTTAGTTCTATGTCTTCATTCAATGTCCTCTTAGAGTCCTTTGAAAGTAATCTGACCTTGACATACACTGCCCTGGCTCAGAGTTATTCTGAAACCTGGCACAAACCTTCATGAATGTATTGGTTTTTTGTTTGTTTGTTTTTTGTTTTAGCTATGATGCATATAAAACTACTAACATGTAAATGATGCTGCCCCATTATGCTGTCAGTTTTAGATGTAGCTTGTCTCCTTCAACCACAGATGCTTTTTGCCTCTGTGTTCAGATCCAGGGAAACATTTTTCTGAGCATTTGTTTCCAAACAGGGAATCCCTTCACAGGAATGTTTAATTCCAGTTCTCTCCTTTCAAACGAATTTGCATTTTCACAAGTTGTGTTCATTGATGGGTGGAGTTATGCTCCCAGGCCACCTTTCTTCTGTCTCAGTGATGAGCAGGATCTTTCTTTTCAATAATATTAATCTGTTTACCAGTTACAGATGTTTCTCAGCAACTGCCTTGACTGACTTTTTAAACTTGTCCACACTCCTTTTCCTTTCAAACCTGGTCATTTATAGATGTCAGATCTTTCTCCTTGTAGTAGATACAAATGAGAGAACTGAGCAAGTGCCATGTCATGCCTGATGTTTTCTATCAAACACATTAGCCTAATATTTTCCACTTTGATATCAATCAGTTTCTCAAGACCTAGGCATAGAGAAGCCAGGATGTTTGTCTGAATATTACTCAAATAGCCTGTAACTATTTTCTAACAAAATCTTTATTTCCCTTCTGAAATTCCATGAGATTGGCCACCTCTTTCTGTCTCTCTTCCTCCTTTATCTCAGTATTCTAGATGTCCAAATCCCTGCTGGCATGGTCCATTAATCTTGCATTACAACATTCTATGGCTTTCAAAGCCCAAAATTATAAAGTCATCTATATTGCTTTAGCAAACTGATTCTTATGGCTTAAGGACAAAATGTTTAGATTTATCACATAAATGGGCACAGTCCTTGGTATCAGTCTTCTGTATTCATTGTTTTCTTATTGGTGCACTAATATTCCTGATGAAAGCAAATTAAGGAAGTATTTACCTTGGTTCCCACTTTGAAGGTCCATCATAACACACAAGCGCTTGTGGCCAGAACACTTAGTCATGATGCATATGGAACCAGGAAGTAGAAATGAATTCTGATCCTTGGCTTTCTTTCTCCTTATTCATCACAGGAATCCAACCCTTAGAAAGGTGTTTGCCATTATTTACTATTGACTTTCCTACTTTAAATTGTCCAAATCTAGAAGCTTCATCATTGATGTAAGTGAGGGCACACTGAAATCACCAAACTAGACTACTCTGTGCATAGAAAGAAAGGTTTATTGGGAATGAACTGTCAATGCTATCTCTGGGGGATGTGTGCAGAGAGAAGCAAAGTGACATAGAAGCAAGTGGATTTTACATGGTAGTCATCAGATTGGAGGTCTTCAAGATGATAGAGATTCTGGATTCCCTAAGTTAGTAATCTTTGGGGGCAGATTAAGTGAGGCAGTGGCTTCTGATAAACAGAAACTTAACTTTAGCCTTCTGTTTATCCAATAATCAACTCTTCTGTTCAACTGGTCAATATGCTTATATTCAGGACATTGTCACCGGCACTGACATTGTGGCGGGCCACTTTGTACTTAATAATTGACATTACAAAAAATGTATGTCTGAGCGGGTTCTACATGGAATCATTCAGCCTTTGTCTCAAGGAGATGTGAAGGTTATGTCACCTAATGTCATGGTGACCATGAATATTAACCATCAGGCATAGTTCTAACATTTTGGATCCTAGGAGACAATAATTACAATAGATATAATTTGACTCTCTTTCCATTATGTAGCCCAAAGAGTTGTAAGAAAGTGTGTCAACACTCCATTACACTCTCCTTTTTACCTGCTTTTCTTGTCATTTCAGAGGTTAATGCAGAGGTTGGCATCTACATGTCTTCTTATCTTATAATTGTTCCCATGTGAAGACAGATTCACAAAATGAGCTTCATTTGTATAAATTATGACCCACAAAAGGCTATGCAATTGATTCCTCACCTGCCTAATGAAGCCATCTTATATTGTGATAGGGAAAACCTAATTGAGATCCCCTTTGGAGGTCATACTCTCATTAATAATATAATATTTAAGAAGAAACTTGAATGGAAGTACAAGGACAATTTTATTATACTTTAAAAGTAAAACATCAAGGCAGGCATACTTTTAGACCTCAACAACTTCTTGGAGGAGGCCAATGGAGGACAGAAAAGGGAAATGTCAGGCTGTTTATGGTGGCGTGGAAGTGAAAAAGCAGCCACATGATGGGGAGGGGAGCTTTCGAGAAACAGTGAGGAAGCCCCAGATATTGAGCAATTGCGCCAGAGTGTTAAGTAAAAGATGCTTAGAAATGAAATAAGAAGTAAAAGGAAAGATATGCTTTCCTAAATAGTTCAGAAAAGTTGGCAGTCTGACAACCCTACATAGCTGCACTCTGTAAGCTTCTGTACTAGAGGCAAAGACCGCAGAAAAGGAAAAGTATAATATCTTACCAAAGAACTAATTCTCTGCCTATCTCTTTAGGATGGCTTAAGGTGAATCTACCTTCCTAGGGTTGGTCCCTTATCTGAAGTGATTGAGTCAGCCCAACTGGCATGTTAGATCTCACAAACAGGCCGAAGATTTTATTCTCATGCCCAAGAACTTTTTCTACTGTAATAATATCTAGTATTTTCTTTTTCCTCTTTTTTCTTTTGAAAATAGACAATTTTTTCATACTATATACTCTAATTACAGAATCCCCTCCTTCAACTATTCCCAGATCCCTCCCCACCTCTCCATCTAAAAACAAAACATATAATAATAAGAAAATGAGATAAGATAAAGTTAAAAAGGGATAGGAAAAAACAAACAGAAAAAAATGACCAAAAACAAACTAACAACAACAACAAAAAAAAAGCAAAAGAAACATATAGATGCAAAGACACACACAGAAATCCCACAAAAACACAAACTGGAAAAAACCATAAGATGTAAGCAAAAGACCTATAAGGGAAAAAAAACTCAAAAAATCCCATTGAGTTTACTATGTAAGTTCATTTTGTGTTGAACATATACATTTGGGCATGGGGTCTGGCCACAGTGTTTTGTATAGGCAATGAGACTCCATTGGAGAAAACTAACTTCATTTGTGCATGGTTATCAATTGGAAATAGCATCTGGGTTAGGGATGGGGTCTTGTGTCCACTTCACCTCTCAGTGCTGGGGTCACATCTGGCACACACCTGTGTAGGCCCTGTGTCTGTTGTTATAGTCCTTTCCTCCTCAAGTTTTTATTTTTATTTTATTTTATTGTATTCTTTTTGATCATGGTGTTTCATCAACAACAATAATAAGCCTAACAAAGAGAAAATTGGTATCGAAATTACAAAATATTGCTGTGACAGATTTGATGACATATTTTTAGGAGGATTGTGAAGAGACTTTAGAAATGACTGGAAGAGCCAATGTGCATTCAAACTCTGGTGCAGTATTCTGTAGGAGTGTATAAGATAAGTATGTTCAGAAAAATGCAGCAGGTGGAATCCTGACTTGTGAAGTTCTAGAGGGAAGTTTGAGGATTACTTAAACATATTATCAGGGCCATCATATATTTTGAATTAAAAATCTGTGGTTCTGGACAACGGGGCCTGAAGAGTCAGTCATCATTAACAAAAGACCAGTACCATTAGAGCAAAATGTTTGCATTGTGGGGACAACTGATGCTGGTTACCTGGAGCTGAGAAATTAGCAGTGATTAAGAAAAGATCAGCATCATTGAGGTGAAATCTTCTGGGAAGTGTTTTCTCAGAGTCAGCACATGGAATCTGTGTTCCAGAGGAAGCCAAGGTTGTACCTCTCAATGGCAGCCAAATTTGGTAGTCTAAGAGTCACCCATGTGGTATCAGTTTTGAAGATGTGAAAAGGTTATAAAGAGCAACTGAGGTTTGGCACTGTGAGACAGGGCTGGAATCCCTGCAGAGAACCCAGGAGATATTTCTTGAAAGTACAGTCCAGTTGCAGCAAGAGACCCCATCCAGCATTGTGGGGATGCTAGTACCCTGGAATGACCACCAAGATCAGCAGCCATGGAGTGGAGTCAGCCAGAGCCTCAAATACAAGCTGTGTGTACTGCAGAGGGTGGAGACAGAGAACTCACTCAAACCCTGAGTGGATCCCAGACATTGGAAGTTGAGTCATATATAACATTTGTATGTTAATATTTATTTAGATACCAATTCTCTCTCATACACAGTTGGAGTATGATTTTTCTTTGCTTTGGTTGTGATTGTGTTCTGGTTCTTCTCTTTTGAATTAAGAAAGTATTTACCTTATTTTTGATTCTATAGGAATCTACAGTTGAGAGACATTAGATTTTAAAAGACTAGACTTGCTGGGCGGTGGTGGTGGTGGTGCACACCTTTAATCCCAGCACTCGGGAGGCAGAGGCAGGCGGATCTTTGTGAGTTCAAGGCCAGCCTGGTCTACAGAGCGAGATCCAGGAAAGGTGCAAAGCTACACAGAAAAACCCTGTCTCAAAAAAAACAAAAACAAAAACAAAAAACGAAAAACAAACAAAAAAAAGACTAGACTTTAAAAGAAACA
Source organism: Peromyscus californicus insignis (assembly GCF_007827085.1). Taxonomy (NCBI): domain Eukaryota; kingdom Metazoa; phylum Chordata; class Mammalia; order Rodentia; family Cricetidae; genus Peromyscus; species Peromyscus californicus. The sequence goes on along the minus strand of NW_026294491.1, from coordinate 42,796,311 downwards.
GTATTGTAGAGATTGAATTTTTTTTTTTTTTTTTTTGGTTTTTCGAGACAGGGTTTCTCTGTGTAGCTTTGCGCCTTTCCTGGAACTCACTTGGTATTCCAGGCTGGCCTCGAACTCACAGAGATCCGCCTGGCTCTGCCTCCCGAGTGCTGGGATTAAAGGCGTGCGCCACCACCGCCCGGCGAGATTGAATTTTTAAGTGCTTGAATTTTTAAAGGCTGTGAGACTTTTCTTAAGTTTGTAAAAAATTTTATTGGTGATGTCTTTATTAATAATGTATGATCTTGGAGATGAACAAAAATGGAAAGGTTGTGGCTTAACAGTGTTAAGTTTGTGTGTCAAGTTGACTAGGGGTCAGTTGTGCTGGCTTGTTTTATGTCAACTTGAGGCAGGGTGGGGTCACTGGAGAGGAGGAGGCCTCAATTAAGAAAATGCCTCCGAAAGATTGGGCTGTAGGCAAACCTGTAGGGCATTTTTTTAATTAGTGAGTGAAGTGTGAGAGTTCAGCTCGTATGGGTGGGGTCACCCCTATGTGGGTGGCCCTGAGTTCTAAAGAAAGCAGGCTAAGCAAGCCATGTAGAACAAGCATAACTCCTACCTCCAGGTATCCGCCCTGTCTGCTGAGTTTCTATCCTGGCTTTCTTCAGTGATGGACTATGATGTGGAAGGGTAAGCCAAATAAACTCTTCCCTCCCGAAGCTTTTATGTATGTATGTATGCATTTATTAATTTATTTGTCATGGTGTTTCATCGCAGTGATAATAACTCCTAAGACATATGGTTCTAGTAGAATGTCTTTAGGAGTCCTTTTATTGCTGCATTCTTTTAGCAGAACAGTAGTATTTGGTTATACACTGGATCCCTGGCCTGTCTAGTCTCAGGTTCTTAGCCACCCAAGCAGTGTCAGGCATGGATTCTGATTCATGGAGTGGGCCTTAAATGTAACCAGACAGTGCGTGGTTACTCCCACAGCATTTTTTTTATTATTATTGAAAATAGATTCTTCTCTCAGACAATACATCTTAACCATAATTTCCCTCCCTCCACTCCTCCCAGGTCCCTCCACACCTCTCCTCTGTCCCAGATCCACTCCCCCTCCATTTCCTTCAGATAAGAGCAGGCCTCCAAGAGACACCAACCAATGTCTGGTTTAAACTGAGGCCCATGCCTCTAGAGGGAGTTCATGCCCTACAATGTCTGGGTGGCTAGAAACCAGAGACTGGAAAGCCCAGTGACCTAGAGTAGAACCAAACACTACTGGCAAAAAATAAATAAATAAAATAAAAACAAAATAAAATAAATGAAATGATTCCTAATGATACTCTGTTATACTCATCTATTGGTGCCTTGTCGTCTTCAGAGAGGTTTCCTTCAGCAGCAGATGGGAGCAGGTACAGAGACCTACAGCCAGATATTATGCACAGGGAGTCTAAATTGGAGGTCTTCATCATTTCCCACTTGGAGATCAGGGAACCCCATGGAAGAAGGGGAGGAAAGATCATAGACATCCCAGGGGACGGATGACACCAAGAGAACATGCCCCACTGAATCAATTAAGTAGTGCTCAGATGGCCTCACAGAGACTGAAGCAGCAAGCACGGGGACCACAGGGATCTGTACCAGGTCCTCTATGTATATGTCATGGCTGTCAGTTTGGTATTTTGTGGGACTCTTAACAGTAGGAGCGGGTGTGTCTCTGACTCTTTTGCTACAACTTTCATACTATTCTTGCACCAGCGTATCTTGCATGTGGTCACCATTGTAGACTGAAGAGCTTGTAGCTGTTTTCTCCTCTGGTACCATGCAGAGTACCTTCCAGTAACAATATCTGGTATTTCCAGCCTTAGAATGTCTGCATTCAGAGACAGCAGTCTCAATTGTATCTCATATAAGCCATAGCAAGGGCAATACCACAGCCGCTGAATAGAGAAGACATACCACCCCACCCCCTCACATACCCACAAATACGTCAGAATAAAACCAATGAAGCGGAAGACCTCGGCAATGAAAACATTAAGATGCTGAAGAGAGAATTTGGGAAAAACAACAGTAGATGTTGGAGAGAGCCACCACGCTCATGAAGTTTTAGGATTATTATTGTGAAAGTGGCCATCCAACCAAAAGCAATCTACAGATACAACGCAATCCCAATTAAATTCCAAGGACCTTTCTTCATAGACATAGAAAAAAAACTATCAAAATTTGTATAACAGCATAAAAGAACAAGGAATACCACACCAATCCTAAACAAAAAGAGTGCTGTAGGAGTTATCAGAGTACCTGATTTCAAGTTATACCACAGAATACTGTCATTTTTTATAATGCATCTTTTCCAACTACTATTCACATCTTCTTCCATTTGATTAATGCACATACATTGAGGAGAAACAACATTTCAAATGCTTACTGTTCAAGCTGAAAAGTATTTTTACATTTCTTATGTTCCCATTCATTCCCTTTTCCTTCATATATAATTACTATGAGAAATTCAAAGCATGCCAGAAATTATGACAATGAGTGTCATAGACTTGGAAGAAAAATAGTTTATTGCAATTCTGTTCTCCTGAAAATCTAAACGATTCCCTTGATTTATCTGTCCCATAAATCTTAGAGAAGATGATTTTGTAAATATGTTTTTCATAACTAATGTTTAAAGACACATTGAAATTTGTCAGAGTATCTCAGGACATCTTCTTTTAGACATATAAAATGTTCACACCCTGAACCGTGGACTGGAATCCAGCAATTCTTTAACACTGAGCACAGCTCACCGCTCTGAATTTTAAAGTGTTGGCTTCAGTCAACGCAGAGTTTCTATTGTCACTGATTCTTGTAAGTGCTGCTTCCCACAGTACACACCATGGTGCCACAATCATCTTGATAATAGTTTGAAGTCCTTTCTGAGAGAGTCTGGAAGGTAGAAATATACTTACAACATCACACTATTCTGAAAATTACATGGCCAAGATAGCATTTTTACTTGTTATATACAGTATTTCCCCATTTTGTCAAATGACCTATAAAAAAAGTACAGAGGCAGATATTACTTGCTTTCCAGTTAATCACATTGTATGGCACTGGGCTCCTTGAGACTTGTGATACAGCCCTGGAGTCATAAAAGCGAGGTGTGTTATATGGCTGGGAACCAAAGGCCAAATGCTTATAATATCCTTTATGTACAAGTGTGGAATAATAGCAACCCTCAAGGTAAGATTTTTTTCTTCTGATGCTGAAGATCAGAGTTTTGGGAACAAAATAAACACTGAGAAAGAAACCTGTAAATCCATTTCATTGCCAATGGCCTGACAGTGAAGGTTATAACAGGATGTTGGTGGACCTGCCGTATCATAATTCCATACCTTGGACTCTCTTTGGACTCTTACTTTGCTTTCCACAATATCTCATATCAAGAAAAATAACTTTACAGAATTTAATATCATGATTGTCTTGCCTTGGAACTACTCAGCTATGTTACTGCTGTGTGCCACTAAACACAGGAGGAAGTATAAATAAAATTTTTATTATTTTAAATCTTACAAAAGATTAATATGTTATTGTACATGATTTTTTACATTGTTAAACAATAACACAATGCAACATTTGGTCTGATATATATCCAATTTGTCTTTTTGGTGAGTTAAAGGGCCTGTGACTAGTGGAGGTGACTTATTTCTGAGGTGATTTTGCTACTAATTAATAATTTGTATTTTCTTAATTGACATTTGGGGGAGAACTACACTACTCTACTAAGCAGTGAAAGGTATTTTTCAGACTATTTTAGATATACTCTGGTTAAGAATTTTGTTGTTATTTGTGTGGAGATATGTGTAGAAGTGTAGAGAAGCCTAATTTATGTTAAAACCACCCTGAGAATTTGTGGACACATTTTTAGGATGTTTTGATGAAGCTTTTGATTTGTAGAGTTTATCAACCTTATTTTTTTAATTCCATGAGGTTGTGCATGATACCTTAGACATATTTAATAGCACACATGTTCCATTTAACATACAACTAAACCACTGCCCATTTCTCTTTTTAGCAGGAAAAGATGAATTTGATTAAGGAAATATGTATTTTTTGGTAGCTAGAGCCTGCAATAATAATAAGGATAACTGTCAACTTCGAGGCCATAGTCCCACATGACCCACTCAATCACTAACTAGGTGGTATTAGTAAACTATTTTGTAAGTAGGATTAATGTTTACAGAGAGTCAACACGACGGAATTTCTCAATTATTTGTGAAGACCCATTTTTAAACAGATGAGAATAGTTTAAGGGGAAATTTGGCATCAGATTGGAGTCCAGAACAGCTGGTGGGCACATTTGTATCAGATTACAGAACGTGTTATATCAATTCCACAGTAGCTTTAGTTTTAGAACCAAAGCTCAGTTTTATCCACCTTTCCCATTTCTCTCAGATCAGATTCTACTAAATATCAGTTCTTCCTTACGTAGATTTAGATGGTCATTTAGACAAAGTGGATCTTGCTCTAGCTACCTTCTCACTCTAAACTCATCTAGACCACATATTTGTAACTGTGGTTGTATTTATGTTTACCTGGTAATAATCTCCATATATCTGCCAAACATTTGACTTTATTATTTCCTAATTGTCTGCGAATAAATATGTTAAAATTCCTTCGACCTAGGTATTGAGTCAAATTTTTGACATGTCACATTGACTATAAAATGTACATTGTAGTCCTTGTTGTTTGTTATACATGTATATACACATACATATATATGTATGTGTGTATATATATATATAAACATTAGATAACATGAGTAAATCATGTTATGTAAATTTCACATATACTTAATTTTTCTCTTAGTTTCTGAAACAGAATCATTAAAAATCAATCAATATGATTTTTAAAAAAGGAAATGGAAACTTTCAACATTTTATACCATGGTCTGCCATGGGTATGTTACAGGTCCCTCGTTTTCCTGGAACCTTGAGTGGTGAGAACCAAGGCATACTTGCTAATAATACTTTCAGTTAAGTGTCAGTGAACAACATTTAGACAGAAGAATTTCCCATAGTCATCATTGGCACTCCTTCTTCAACATGTCTTTATTTTATGGTGAATCTCCTCACTCCAAAAACTAGTATGTACTGGCATCCGAAAGTTTAATAAACATGTCATGTGTAACTATACATAACATACTTTGTAAAAGAGATCTAGATAATGGGCTTTTTATTGAAACACTAATTATCTTAATTTTTATAAGTTTATGAAATGGATAATATTGCCTCTACTTTGTAGCAAAGGCAACAGAGTCACAGGAGATAATGAATTTTCTTTATAGTTTTGGGCTACTACGAACACATATTTAAATATAAATGAATCTGAAGTCTGTGTGATTCCAGCTCGATGAATCTAGTACTATACGTTCACTTTGCTAGCATGTGATATCAGTCGGCACATTACAAAATAATAGAGCTGTTAGCAACTTAAAGAATTAAGTCATTACCACATATTGTAAATTCATGAATCTTCTCATATAAAATGGCATATAAATATGAATTTTTCCCAAAATATTATATTCGATACAGCACCTCCCTTAGGAAACTCCACAGTTCAGATATGTGTGTTTAAGGAATCACAATTTATTTCTGTATGACTGTCATTATTCACTCTTCTCCCATCCACAAATAATTTCCACATTTAGCTATACTATTTTAGATAAGCTTCTGAATTATCTCACACAAAAACGTAATCTGACTATGAGCTAGTTCTTCTACATTAAAACCTAATAAAGTATCTTACAAAAAAGAAATGAAACTAGCATTTTACTCTTTTTTTTTTACACAATTTAAAAGTAGCTGATGGGAATTTCTAATAAAAAGGAGATCTTTACCTCACAGTTTGCAAATTACAAACACCTCTTTCTGAATATAAAATAAAATCTTTCATCTTTTTCTTATAAGGACAAAGATTTGAATACTTTCAGTTTTGACAATATGAAATGTCTTTACTCAAATCAAGTGCTTTAGATTTAAAAAATCATTCATATAGTATATATGAAAGAAGATTGGTTATTGATAGCTTCCTTAGAAATTCGACACTCAGTTATAAATTGGCCCTGGCCTCTTCTTTGGGTTTAAAAGCTTTAAACATCAGCCCCTTTCAGATGAATTAGAAAAATGCATCACCTTTCTGAATTTCATGTACTACATTTGCCCTTAATTATACTTTTATTGGTGTTATACAATATTTTGGATTCTTAAATTTTAATAATAAAACCTAAGTAAATGGGTCAGTATAAATGAGGGTAATAAAACATACCCAGATATACATATAAAATTTCTTGTGACGATGTTGATGCAATTTTAGTTGGTATTTAATAGATCACATTAATGAAAACAATTTTCTCACTTCCTTTTCTGAAGCTACTAGAGTTTCAACAAGAAATACAAAAAGGTTGTAGGGAGGCTGGAGAGTTGGCTTAGCAGTTAAAAACACTGACTCCTCTGCCAGGGGACCTGGGTTTTGTTCCCAGCACCCACAAGGTGACTGACAACTATCATATCCCAGTGGATCCAATTCCCATTTCTGGCCTCTGTGGGAACCAGGCATGCACATGATTGATAGACATACAAGCAGATAAAAAATTCATACACACACACACACACACACACACACACACACACACACACACACACACATATATATATATATATATATATATATAAACAAATGAATTTTCAAAAAGAAAAAAATAAAACATGGAGTGGAATTATATTTACTTTGCTGAGAAAATTCAGATTATGCCTACTAATGCAGATTATAAAAAATATCATAAGATATATTTAAGGTAGACAATAACAAAATTATGGCCAGTATCAGGAAGATTATACATAATTTTCTAAACTAAGGTAGGTCATATGTGTCTAAATCTTACTTGAACTTCACTTCTATGTTAATTCTTTTAATTAATGAAATATTACCTTTATCTACTGTTTTATTTTATTTAGAAGCAAGAAATAGCTATGCAGCTAAGATTGGCTTCAAAGCCAGGACACTATTGACTGCTATATGAGTGCTAGGATCATATGCATGCACCTACAAAACCAGCCCCTTTCATCTACTGCATTCTAAATAATTAGACTTTTAAAATGTTGACATTGATTATGATAGCTATAGAATGATTTCCTGTATAGGTTACATATTTAGTGTCTTTGTGTATAATTTACACACACGCACACACACACACACACACAAAACCAAACAAATATTCTCCACAAACTTATCTTGTTCAGAACTCTCTCTAAAAAACATTCCTAGAATGCTACATCATCTACTCCTGTTGGAAATAGCTACATATATGACACACAGAATGGCAAGTATTAAAAGCTAACACAGTGTTCAATTCTTAGACTACTCTTCATGTAGAATGCCTCTTGGACTAAGTAACTCCAAAAAAAAAAAAAAATTAAGTTTCGCATGTTATTTCCGACAGGGGTACTTCTTTGGCATGTGTAATTCAAAATGCTTTGTCTCTATATAGCTATGTGCATGTCTATTAATTTATCGCTTTAGGATTCTTGATCAAACATCCAGACCACACTCTGACTGAACATACTAAATTCCTGTTGTAAGTACTCAGCTCTGACGTCCTTTGCATCCAGTCTCTACTGTTGTTTACAATCTGAATAACAGCAGTGTTGCCAAGTTCCTTCGGGGAAGAGATATTTTAATGGCTGTCAAATGCTGCCTTGTTTTTAAATGCATAATTATAGGTGTTACGTTTGCCTGAAGAACTTAATCATTTAAAAGATGCTTTTCTAGTAATCAAATGAAATTTTTTCCTGATAATTGCCTCAGTCCCTTTTAGAGTCAATGATGAACATACTCATGCTGGGAGACCTACAAAGGTGATTTAATAAAATTTAGAGCTAAATATACATTTCCTTTGGCCATCCATTGAAATTATTACTTAAATTAACTACTTTTGAGTTAATTTCATCTTTTTCTTGTAAGGACAAAGATTTGAATACTTTCAGTTTTGACAATATGAAATGTTTTTACTCAAATCAAGTGCTTTAGATTTAAAAAATCAAGTGCTTTAGATTTACATAAAGTGGCTTTTTTTCTGTGACACTGAGCAGGCATAGGGAGTTTGAGAAATTATTATTACAAATTTCACATCCTGTGAAGGGTGTTAAGTCAGCATTAAAGACCACCTTCAAGCAGTAGATAGAGGACCATCTCTAAGGAAGTATAAGTACATCAGGCTAAATTTTAGGATTTTTCCAGACTAAGTAATCATAATAATGTGAGTAATCATAGTACCTAGAGGACTCCCTTAACAATTAACCCACAGAGATTCACCACATAGATATTATCTAGTCTTAAGTACAGGGGTGACATATCTTATCTTTAAGAGGACTAGCTAAAGCAAGGCTTGATTGTGTGTGTGTGTGTGTGTGTGTGTGTGTGTGTGTGTGTGTGTGTGTGTGTATCTGTGAACAATGTGCAGATATGTGTCATTTGTGATCAAATTTTAAAAAGTATGAAATCAACACTATTAGTACTAGGTAAGTATACAGAGGAGTAAGTAAAACAGGTGCCCAATTCTTTATTCCCCTAAAATAGCCAGCAAGAGGGTTGTATTTCAAAGAAGGACTGAAAAGGGAAGTTCAAAGTACTAATGAATAAACAAGGCTATTGAACAAAACAAAAGCTAAATTCTTTAAGAAATTAGCTACAGGGTATCATTGGCAATTTATCTGTTCAGGCTACCACTTCAGAGTACCTCAACATTAAAATTTAACTTCTAGAAAGTCTGTATTTACTTGGGAGACAGAGCAAATCATAGATCTATTGAAAATTGTTATAGTGGTAAGGACAAGAAATGTAAAAGAATCAGTATAAGAGACAGAAATCTCCTCCACATTCCTATAAAATTGTCTGACATGCCCAGACAGGCTTACCCTGTGTCCTAAGCAAATAAAGAATTAAATACTCTTAGACATTTTTGTTTCTTCATACAATGGTAACACTGAAATAGTCCCCTTTTTTTTTTCTGAAGATAAGCACAAATCGCACATAGAGCTGATTAACTCTGCTTTATTAAGTAGAAAGTTAATATATGTAAATTCCTTTCTCTAATGGAGAAGTTTCTAGAAATCAAATATACACTTTTATGCTGACAAGTTAGTATTGGTTAGGAAAAATTGAGAATAAATCAAGCAAATTTATCATAATTTTGAAGAACAAAATCTGCATACATTATTTTTGGAAAAAAGAGTAAGAAAACTTTAATTTCAGAGAACTTGGAAGTTGAGCCCTTCTGTAAAGCCTCCAACTCTCTAATACGTGAATAAATTTAGAGGACAATGAGATTTCTATTATCATCTAGTATTCATTTAAAATATTTCTGTATATGAAATACATATTAAATGTTATACTTAAAAGAGATGATAGAAAAGATAATATAATTCATAAGCTGTATTTAAGGTGATAGTATTTTATCAGTATTAATTTCTTATTTTGATAGTGTGCTATGGCCATCTTCCGTGGTATATTCCTGGGAAGCTGCATGAGCACTATCTGTAGATGTCCACCTGCTTGGGAGGTATACTATTAAAAAGTATTATAAACAAAATCAGATAGACATGGTGGTTCTTCTCACAGCTGGCAAAGTACACAAAATGAAGGAAGAGTTAAACAATCATGAAATTATATGAAACAAGTCCTCATCTCTTTGAAGCCCAACACTGAACATCAAAATCCTTGTGGAAGCAGATACCAGCTACACAACTGAGATTCTCGCCTTATGGAAGCCAACATGTTGACTGAGACTTAACACTGAGTAGAGAGAAGAAGAAAGACTGTAGCATGGATGTGGAACAGAAACCAGAATCCTGTGATGAGGAAAATTTGACAAATACAGGAGACTTAAAGTTGTTTATCTAGAATACAAAGCAAGGAAGAAATGGAAGCAGGACTGGCTGGGGCTCCAGAGGATGACAGATTCATAGAATGTAATAAAAGTTTTAATTATCAACAGTTGCAATAAGATGTCTTTCAAAGCCTCTAAGATAAAAACATGTTAAATGACAGTGGGTCAACCTTCAGGAGATACATTAAGATATATCTGTGGGAGGTATGTCTAAGGGGCATATTCTTTCACTGATTAAGGTAAATAATGCTTACATCACACAATTTTAGAATCTTTGCAAAGCTGACATTTATTTGCATACTTTTAATGTGTTTATTCAAATATGATTACATATAAATAAAAGTACACAAGTCAAAAACAACAGGATTCATCTTTACAGAGAATCTTATGTATTTGGTGAAGAAGCAAATTGTCCTGAAACCCCAAGTTCCCCTCTTGACATCATTCTGCATATGGTCCCACTGCCCGTTAAGCAGGTAGTGAACAGTCTAAATGTCTCTTTGTTTCACCATAAATGAAAGGAATTCATGTATTCTTTCACATCTGTCATCTCTTATACAATATTATGTATATGCTTCATCTACATTCTTGTAAGCCATTTTTTCATTTTTATTATTTTTATTCATTATAGGTATGGAGTATGCATTGATTCATTATTTCATTTCATATTAGATGTCAATGTCATTTCCAGCCATCTGATTTAAAGCACAGAACTATAGTAGCTGATAGCACAATTTTTATGTGACAGATTCTTTTCAGTTTTTAGCAATTTAAGACACAACACATAAATAAATTGAATTACCGGCAATGTATATTTTACATAGCAATCATAGTGATGCAAGAATACTGGAGAAAAAAATTAAAGAATTTCTTATTAATGAAAAAGGTTGAAGTATCAATGTAAACAAAACTTACAGCACGTGAGATAATATATAAATTATCAGAATAAGAATAAAAATTTGTATTTTTATATGATAAAGGCATATTTTATTTCTTGAGGAAAATGGAAAAATAAAAATGAATTATAGGCATACATATAATGATGGATTTTGAAATATATCTAAATGCTTTCTCAAATATTGCACAGAAACTTGAATATTTGCTATCCTGAGCCATGTCTGCCCTCTGCCACCATGGTTTGTGTTGCAGAAATGTCTTATTTCAGATTGTTTGATAACCAGCTGTCAAAAATGTTGAAGGCATACCTGAGACACTGTGAGAAGCACCTATGAAGGACAAAGGAGAGTGAGCTGAGAAACAGGAAAGGAGCCTTCATAACAAACTGCTCATTTGATGTCTGCAATAAGAGGATGTAGGAGAGAGACTTCATGAGAATGATATGTAGTCCCTGAGGCAAAGTTGTTTTCAAGTAATTTCAAGCTTGCAGTCATAGGTCTGCTTTATCATCCCTGCCATTGACAGGAATCACAGAAGTGATAAACAGGAGAACAGCAGCTAAGGCCTCAATTATACTGTCACATTAGGAAATCTAAAGGATGCACTTCTGTGGATGCTCTAGTTCAACTCAGGAGTCATAGCTCCAAGTGAATGAATTTTTAGCACCACCCCTTGATCAAATATCCTCAAATTCTCTTCTGGTTTATAACTGTACATGTTAGACACTTGATTTTCTTCCATAGTTAGTCAGCATCCCCTTTAGCAAGATTACATTGATATTAAAAAGATATATCTGTAATACAGGAGAAAGAGTAGAGACCACTAATAAAAGGAGACATATGTAAGATTGAAAGGCACAGTCTTGGTGGGAAATGGCAGCTCTTGGTCAGGGGCAGCTTTATAAGTTCAAGGTCAAGGAGATCTGTGCTGAACATGCCCAAGGGCATTCATCTCAAGGTGATTCATTGTCCCTGAATTTCTTTTCTTTTTTAAATTTTATTTACTTATTTTGTATATGTGGATGTTTGTCTGAAAGTGTGTTTGAGTACTATGTGCATTCTTGGTACCCTCAGAGGACTGAAGAAGGAGTCAGATTCCCTGGAAGTGGGATTACAGTTTCTGGAGTTGCAGATGGTTGTGAGAGGCCATGTGGGTGCTGGGTAAGAGACTGGGTCCTCAGCAAGAACAGACAGTGCTCTTATCTACTGAGGAAACTCTCCAGCCTCATCCCTGATTTCCATTCCTTTTTTTAAATCATCCTGTGACTTTATTCATTTATTTATTGTTGGTTAATATATTGATTAATGAGAACTTGAAAACAAACCTGAAGGATTTGCCTTGCAAAAGAACACGAATATTTCCTTTAGGTCATGTGAAAGCACTAGAAAGACAGAGATAGTAGGAGTCAGTAAACCTCCTTATGTAGACTTTTTGCAACACAACTAGTAGGTGGAGTGTTACAGATGTCTGATCAACATCTTTTATCATATATCCAGAAAAACTAGACCCTAGGGCCAGATATGATATGTATGGCTGTAAAACTGCTTCATTCTTCTCCTGTAAGGATGTGTCAAGGTAAGTGAACTCAGCACATTATGTTCTGGAGCAAGCTCATGAAGGCCCTGTGCATGCTGCCTCAGTCTCTCTCTGTAAGTTTATATGAGTTTGAACATGTTGATTTAGAGTGTCTGGTTTTCTTGGTGTCCTCCATCTTCTCTGGCTCATACACTCTTTCTGTCTCCACTTGTACAGGACTCCCTGAGCCCTGAGGATCAGAATTTTATGGAGATATCCCTTTTAGGGCTGTGTGCCATGGTCTTTCAATATCTATATAATGTCTAGCTGTTAGTCTCTATATGTGTTTCCATCTTCTATAGACAGAAAGTTCTCTGATGATGGCTAAGCAAATTACTGATCGTATTTTTCTATCTGGGCCTGGGATACTGCACTCGGGATGATAATTTTCTGGTTCCATCCATTTATCTGCAAATTTCATGACTTTATGTTTTTGATGACTGAGTAATACTCCATTGTATAAATGTACCATATTTTGTTGTCTATTCTTCTGTAAAGATTTAATTCTCATTCTATGTAGGTTGTTTTGAATTTCTGGCTATTATGAGAAAAGCTTCAATGAACATGATTGAACAAGTGTACTTGTAGTAGGATGGAGCATCCTTTGGGTACATACCAAAAAGTGATATATCTGGTTCTTGAGGTAGATAGATTCCCAATTTTCTGAGGAACCACCATATTGATTTTCATAGTGGCTGTACAAGTTTGCACTCCCACTAACAATAGGTGAGTGTTCCTTTTAATCCACATTCTCACCAGCATGAGCTGTCACTTGTGTTATTGATCTAAGCTATTCTGACAGGTATAAGATGAAATCTTAAAGTAGTTTTGATTTGCAGTTCCATAATGGCTAAGGATGTTGAACATTTCTCTAAGTGTCTCTCAACCATCTGAGTTTTCTCTACTGAGCATTCACTGTTTATATATGTACCCCATTTTAAATTATATCATATGGGTTTTGATATCTATTTTCTTGAGTTCTTTATATATTTTGTATATTAGCCCTCTATCAAATGTGCAGCTGGTAAAAATCTTTTCCCATTCTGTAGGCTGCTGCTATATACAAATGATGATGTCCTTTGTTGTACAGAAGCTTCTCAGTTTATATGGTTTTATGTAGAGGTCTTTGATCCACATGGATTTGAGTTTTGTGCAGAGTGATAAGTATGAGTCTATGTGGATTCTTTTATATGCAGAAAAAATTGAGGGGCACCACTTTTTTTTTAAAGATACTATCTTTTTTTTCCTGTGTGTATTCATGGCTTCTTTATTTTAAAAAACAGCTGTCTATAGACATATGTATTTATATCTGGGTCTTTGATTAGATTTCAGTGATAACCATGTCTGGTTTTGTACCAATATCATGCTGTTTTTATTAGTAAAGCTTGGTAGTGCAAATTGAAATCTGGGATGGTGACAATTTTGGCAGTTCTTTGATTATTGAGAATTGTTTTAGCTATCCTGATTTTTTTGTATTTCCATATTGAAAGTGCCAGCATTTATTTACTGAACCAGGGGCTCCTGATGTGGTTGCTAGGAATGAAAGCCAGGCCAGGTTGGAGGGGTTTCAGCAAGACTGAGACTGAAACAAGTTTATTTGAAGTAATCAGACTTTCTGTACAGTTATCAGAAATAAGACAATGGCAGGTGCCGGGAAACTGGAGATGACATATAAGATTAATGTCTAAGACTAATTGCTCTTCCAAACTTGTATATGCCTCACTCACTTCTAAGGAGCACAGAGAAATCCAGGTGGTCTGAATGCTTCACTGCCTGAGGGAATGCCTCCATTTCTCAGAAAAGAAAGACAACACAGTACACCAAGAGTCACAGACTAAAACCTGAACAGCTATGACACATCCCTTTCAGGTCAGCTAGACCCAGTCCACCACATGAATCTTTGTATTGGATGAAGCTGAAGATCGTCCTTTCAAGATCTGTCAAGAATTATGTTGCAATACTGATAGGTGTTGCATTGAATCTGTAGGTTGCTTTTGATAGGATGGCCATTTTTTTTACCATGTTAATCCTATCGATCCATGATCATGAAAGATCTTTCCATCTTCTGACATCTTCTCCAATTTCTTTCTTCAGTGTCATAAGCTATTTATCATGTAAGCGTTTTATTTACGTGGTTAGAGTTACAAGATACTTTGTATTGTGTTAGGCTATTATGAAAGGTATTTTTTTAATGATTTCTTACTCAGTCCCTTTGTGAGTTTTACATAGAAGAGCTACTGATTTTTGTTGGTTAATTTTGTATCTAGCTACTTTGGTGAAAGTGTTTATCAGCTATAGGAGTTTCCCAGTGGATTTTATTTGGGAGTTTCACTTACATATACTTTCATATCATCTGAAAGAAAAGATATTTTGTTTTCTTCCTTTCCAATTCATATTCTCATCTCCTTGATATGTCTTATTTCTGTAGCTAATGTGTCAAGTGCTGTATTGAATAAGTATATCTTATTCCTGATTTTAGAGGAATTACTTTAAGTTTCTTGCCATATAAGTTGACATTGGCTATGGATTTGCTGTAAATTACCTTTATTATGTTTAGGTATGTCCCTTATATCTCTAATACCTACAGGAATTTCATTTTGAAGGGATGTTGGATTTGGTCACAGGCCTTTTCTGAATCTAATGAGATGATCATGTGGTTTTTGTGTTTCAGTTTGTTTATACAGTTTATTATATTTATCCATTTATGAATGTTAAACGATCTGTGAATCTCTAGGATAAAACCTGCTTCAAAATGGTGAATTTTTAAAAAATATTTTTGCATTCTGTTTGCAAGTATTTTATTGATAATTAATGCATCTGTATTCACAAGGGAAATTTGTCTGTAGTTCACTTTCTTTTGGGAGATATTTATGTGGTTTGGATATCATGCTAACTAACTGTGGTCTCATGAAACAAATTGGGTAAAGTTCTTTCTGCTTCTATATTGTGGAATAATTTGAGGAGTATTCACATTAACTTTTGTTTGAAAGTCTCGTAGGATTCTGTGCTAAAACTACCCGAGGCTGAACTGTTTTACTTGGGAGTCTTTTGATGACTATTTCAATTTCACTAGGTTATAAGTCTATTTAAATTGTTTATCTAATCATAATTTAACTTTGATAAGTGGTATGCATTGAAAAAAATTATCCCTTTCTTTTGGATCTTCCCATTTGGTGGAGTACAGGTTTTTAAAGTATGCCTTTATGATTCTCTGCATGTCCCCTGTGTCTGTTGCTATACACCCCCTTTTCATTCCTAGTTTTGTTAATTTGTATATTCTCTCTCCACATTTTAGCTAATTTGGATAAAGGTTTATCAATCTTACTGATTTTATCAAAGAACCAACTCTTAGTTTCATTGATTTTTTTTTTGTATTTTTTTGTTTGTTTCTATTTTATTGATTTCAGCCCTGAGTTTGATCATTTCTTTCCATCTACTACTTTTGGGTATGATTTCTTCTTTTTCTTCTAGAGTCTTCAGGTGTGCCGTTAAGTTGCTAATCTGAACTTTCTCTATTTTTTTTATGTAGACACTTTTGGCTATGAACTTTCCTCTCAGAACCACCATCACTGTGTCCTGTAGTTTAGAGTATGCTGTGTACTTATTTACATTCAATTCTAGAAGTTCTTTAATTTCTTTCTTAATTTCTGTCTTAACGCATTTGCATTTTTATTCAGTATTCAGTTGTTCAATTTCCATGATTTTGTAAGAGGTTCTGCTGTTGCTATTGTTTTTGATATCCAGTTTTAATCTGTTTTAGTTGGATAGGATACACAAGGTTATTTAATTTTTTTGTATCTACTAATACTTGCTTCATGTCAAGGTTGTCCTCAGTTTTGGAGAAAGTTTCACGAGGTGCTGAGAAGAAGATATATGCACTTGATAAGGTATACTCACACATGCATTTGAGTTTATAATGTCATTTAGCTACAGTATTTCTCTGTTTATTTTTAGTCTGAATGATTTGTCTATTTGCAACAATGGAATATTGAAATCTCACACTATCACTGTGTGAAGGTCAATATGTGATTTAAGTTGTAGTAGGGTTTAGCTTAGTTTTGTTTCTAAAACTTGGTTGCCCTTGTGTTTAGTGCATAGATATTTAGAATTACAATGTCCTCTTGGTGAATTTCTCATTTGATGAGTATGTAGTGTCCTTCCATACCTCTTCTGATTAGTTTTAACTTGAAGTGTATTTTGTCAGATATTAAAATGGCTGGACCAGTTTTATTCTTATGTTACTTTGCTTGTAATATCTTTTCCCATCTCTTTACCCCGAGGTAACGTCTATCCTTGATATAAAGGTTTGTTTCTTGAATGCAGCAGAAGGATTGATTCTATTTTCCCATCCATTCTGTCAGTCTTTGTCTTTTTACTGGGGAACTGAAACCATTGATATTAAAATATATCAATGAGCAGTACTTTTTAATTTTTGTTGTTTAGTTATTGTGGTGTTAGGGGTGTGTGTGTGTGTGTGTGTGTGTGTGTGTGTGTGTGTGTGTGTGTGTGTGTTTATGTGTATCCACTCTTTTGGTTTGCTAGTCTGGGATTATTTATCCCTGTGTTTTCTTAGGTCTGCTTAGTCTTTTTAGGTTGGAGTTTTTCTTACCTTCTGTAAGCATGTATTTTTTTAGATAGATATTTTTCTGTACATTTTATATTTTGATTATTATGTGTTTTGAAGTCTGTATGCTTCTTGTACCTTTGTAGGCATATCCTTCCTTAGGTTAGGGAAATCTACATTTTTTTATTTTTTTTGAAAATGTATATATATATATATGTGTGTGTGTATATATGTATGTATGTATGTTTGTGTTTGACCTGGATTTCTCCTTCTTCCTCAATTCCTATTACTATTAGATTTGGTATTTTCATTGTGTCTCAGACCTTCTGGATGTTTTGTGCCAGAATTTTTACAGATTCAATAGTTTCTTTGACCAATGTATCCATTTCTTCTATTATGTCTTCAATGCCTGAGGTTCTCTCTTCCATTTCTCATATTCTTTTGGTGAGACTTGTCTCTGATGTTTGGATTCAAGTTCCTAAGTTTCATTTCCCATTATCCCTCAGTTTGGATCTTCTTAACTGATTCTATTTCTGCTTTCAAGTGGTTGTGAACTTTTTTTTTTCCATTTCCTTCCACTGTTTGTGTTTTCATAGACTTCTTTAAGGGATTTGTTCATTTCCTGTTTAAAGACCTCTATCATGTTTGTAAAGGCTTTTCAAAAGTATTTTCTTGTGCTTCAGTTATGTTGCAATTCTCCTGGCCTGCTGCGGTGGGGTTGCTGGGCTCTAGTGGAGACATATTATTCTGGATGTCATTGATTGTGTTTTTACACTTAAGTCTAGATACCTGGCTTTGGAAAGATTGTAATTCTAGGTGATAATAGCTGGTCTTGTCTTTGTTTTGTGTGTTTTGTTTCTTGGTTTCTGTTGCCTGTTTTGGTTCCCAGGAGATTGTAATGAGTCTATGTTGCCTGGTAGGAAATTTTTCTAGGGTCTTGACAGTGGTGGGCCCTGGAGATAGGTGGCCATAGGTATAAACTGTGTTTCTAGGTATTGGGAGCTGACACTTAGGAATGGGGATAGGATTGAAGGAAGTTGCTGAGGTGGTCCACAGAATAGAAGTAGGTTGTTCTATCAGAATCTGCTTAGTCCCCTGGAAATGGGAACAGAATGTGAGGAGAGTCTGCGGCAGGTGATCTGCTACAGAGCTGAGGATGATATTGAAGGTTGAATTTGGAGCAGTGGAAGGAAGGTGAGGATTTGTAGTTAGACTATTTGTTTCTCTAGCTGTAGTAGCCTGCTGGTTCCCAGCTATACCTGCTGGAGTTGGGGGCTGAAACAAAAACGGTGAGTACAGGGAGGGAAGTTAGGAGGGGAAGATCGGTGTGGTTAACTGGAAATTGCGGGAGAGAAAAACAGAAGCCTCATCAGTTGTCCTGCTGCAGAACTGCTAGTGAGACTAAGGGATTAGATTTGGAGGAGGGGGAGAGAGAAGTTAAAGATCCACAGTAGCCTACCTGCTTCCCTGTCCAGTGTACCCTTAAACTGGATGTGACCACAACTCAAGACACCTTCTTGGACTGAGCTTTTCAATGCCACTGGAGCTTGGTGATTCACTATCAGAACCTCAATTGTCCTGCTGAGCTGAATCAGCCAGTCCACTGCAAAAGATTTCTGTAAGCTTCCGAAGGCAAATGTCTTGAGATGTCTCGAGTCAATGCTGTGAAGAAGAATTGCAAGAACAAGCAACAGGGGTGACTACAGAGAGCAGCAGTACTCCCCCTCTGAAATAGAAGGAAGAAAAAAGAGGGGTTGAGTAGAAAGAGTGTCGAAGTACAGTGAAACATTGGACAACACTGACTAGGTTGGTGAAGAGGCCTTCAGGGTGCAATTACTTGCTAAAAAGAAGCATACCGATCTTGCTCCGGACTTCCCTTTTGGAAAACTGCTCCCATCTTGCTCCGGACTTCCCTTTTGGAAAACTGGTGAGTGCCCTTCCTTGCCCCAGACCCCATCCCTGGGCACCAGCCACTCCAGGGAAGACCTGCCCAACTTGGCCCCAGGTTCTGGCCACCGGGCAGGTTCCCTGCTAGCCCCACCGGGAAGGATCCCCTTCTCCAAGACCCCTGACAGGCCCTGCAGTCTCCACGCCCTGCCCCCACGCCCATCCGCCTGAGCCCCAAGCCTCTTCCTGAGACTTAGAGGCCGGCCCCCAGCTCCCATCTTGCTCCGGACTTCCCTTTTGGAAAACTGGTGAGTACCCTTCCTTGCCCCGGACCCCATCCCTGGGCACCAGCCACTCCAGGGAAGACCTGCCCAACTTGGCCCCAGGTTCTGGCCACCGGGCAGGTTCCCTGCTAGCCCCACCGGGAAGGATCCCCTTCTCCAAGACCCCTGGCAGGCCCTGCAGTCTCCACGCCCCGCCCCCACGCCCATCCGCCTGAGCCCCAAGCCTCTTCCTGAGACTTAGAGGCCAGCCCCCAGCTCCCATCTTGCTCCGGACTTCCCTTTTGGAAAACTGGTGAGTACCCTTCCTTGCCCCGGACCCCATCCCTGGGCACCAGCCACTCCAGGGAAGACCTGCCCAACTTGGCCCCAGGTTCTGGCCACCGGGCAGGTTCCCTGCTAGCCCCACCGGGAAGGATCCCCTTCTCCAAGACCCCTGGCAGACCCTGCAGTCTCCACGCCCTGCCCCCACGCCCATCCGCCTGAGCCCCAAGCCTCTTCCTGAGACTTAGAGGCCGGCCCCCAGCTCCCATCTTGCTCCGGACTTCCCTTTTGGAAAACTGGTGAGTACCCTTCCTTGCCCCAGACCCCATCCCTGGGCACCAGCCACTCCAGGCAAGACCTACCCAACTTGGCCCCAGGTTCTGGCCACCGGGCAGGTTCCCTGCTAGCCCCACCGGGAAGGATCCCCTTCTCCAAGACCCCTGACAGGCCCTGCAGTCTCCACGCCCTGCCCCCACGCCCATCCGCCTGAGCCCCAAGCCTCTTCCTGAGACTTAGAGGCCGGCCCCCAGCTCCCATCTTGCTCCGGACTTCCCTTTTGGAACACTGGTCTGGCTGAACCAAGTGTGCAGATAAGGCCAGTAACGAAGCACAAGGAGATGGGCAGACGTCAAGGCAGAAACATATACAACAAAATGAACAGCAATACAGCATCACCAGGCCCTAGCCCTCCTCCAACACCTAGACCTGAATATCAGAAATTGGAAGAAGCAGAAGAAAACAGCCTTATGAATGACATCATGAAGAAGCTAGAGGCTTGTGTAGAGGAAAAGACAAAAAAATGTGAAGAACGCTGTAAACAACTAGAGGAAAGGGCAAACAAATTAGAAGAAATCAATAAAGTCCTGGAAGAAAACAATAAAATTCTGAGAGAAAATCAAGAAAAATCAATGAAACAAATGAAGGAAACAGTCCAAGACCTGAAAAGGGAAATAGAAAAAATGAAGAAGACACAAACAGAGGGAATGCTGGAAATAGAAAATCTGAGAAAACGATTGGGAACTTCAGATGCAAGTATAATCAACAGAATGCAAGAGATGGAAGAGAGGATCTCTAGCGTTGAAGATACAGTAGAAGAAATACATTCATCAGTCAAAGAAAACACTAAAGCCAACAAAGTCATGAACCAAAATGTCCAAGAAATTTGGGACACCATGAAAAGACCAAACCTAAGAATAATAGGGGTCGAAGAAGGAGAAGAATACCAACTCAAGGGCACAGAAAATATATTCAACAAGATCATAGAAGAAAACTTTCCCAACTTAAAGAAGGAAATGCCTATGAAGATACAAGAAGCTTATAGAACACCAAACAGACTAGACCCCCCAAAAAAGTCCCCTCGCCACATAATAGTTAAACAACTAAACGTACAGAATAAAGAAAGAATATTAAGAGCAGCAAAGGAAAAAGGCCAAGTGACATATAAAGGCAAACCCATCAGAATAACACCTGATTTCTCAATGGAGACTTTGAAAGCCAGAAGAACCTGGACAGATGTAATGCAGACACTAAGAGACCATGGATGTCAGCCTAGACTAATATACCCAGCAAAACTTTCAATCACCATAGATGGAGTGAACAAGACATTCCATGACAAAGCCAGATTTAAACAATACTTATCCACAAACCCAGCCCTACAGAAAGCACTAGAAGGAAAATTCCAACCTAAGGAAGTCAGATACACCCTCGAAAACACAGGCAACAGATAAAGCCACAGCAGTAAACCCCAACGTATAGAAGTACCCACACATCACCACCAAAAAATAACAGGAATGAACAATCACTGGTCATTAATTTCCCTCAATATCAATGGACTTAATTCACCTATAAAAAGACATAGGCTTACAGAATGGATACGAAAGCAGGACCCATCTTTCTGCTGCATACAAGAAACACATCTCAAATTCGAAGATAGACACTACCTAAAAATAAAAGGCTGGGAAAAGACTTTCCAATCAAACGGTCTTAAGAAACAAGCGGGTGTAGCCATCCTGATATCCAGCAAAATAGACTTCAAACTAAAATCAATCAAAAGAGATCAAGAAGGGCATTACATACTCATCACAGGAAAGATCCACCAAGATGAAGTCTCAATTCTGAATATTTATGCCCCAAACACAAGGGCACCCACATATGTAAAAGAAACATTACTAAAGCTTAAATCACATATAAAACCCCACACATTAATAGTGGGAGACCTCAACACCCCACTTTCACCACTGGACAGATCTCCCAAATTGAAACTTAACAGAGAAATAAAGGACTTAACTGATGTCATGACTCAAATGGACTTAATCGATATCTACAGAACATTCCATCCTAACAAAAAAGAATATACCTTCTTCTCAGCACCCCATGGAACCTTCTCTAAAATTGATCACATACTTGGCCACAAAACAAATCTAAACAGATACAAAAGAATTGGAATAACCTCCTGTGTTCTATCAGACCACCATGGTCTAAAGTTGGATTTCAACAACAACAAAAACTATAGAAAACCTGCAATCTCATGGAAACTGAATAATACCCAACTGAATCACCAATGGGTTAAGGAAGAAATAAAGAAAGAAATTAAAGACTTCCTAGAGATCAATGAAAATGAAGACACCACATATCCAAATTTATGGGACACTATGAAAGCAGTACTAAGAGGGAAATTCATAGCACTAAATGCCCACATAAATAAGTTGGAGAAATCTCACACCAGAGACTTAACAGCATACCTGAAAGCTCTAGAACAAGAAGAAGCACAGTCTCCCAGGAAAAATAGACGCCAGGAAATTATCAAAGTGAGAGCTGAAATCAATAAAATAGAAACAAAGAGAACAATACAAAAAATTAATGAAACAAAGAGTTGGTTCTTTGAGAAAATCAACAAGATAGACAAGCCCTTATCCAAACTAACCAAAAGACAGAGAGAGAGCATCCAAATCAACAAAATCAGAAATGAAAAGGGGGACATAACAACAGACATTGAGGAAATCCAGAGAATCATCAGGTCATACTTCAAAAACCTCTATTCGACAAAACTGGAAAACCTAAAAGAAATGGATAACTTTCTGGATAGGTACCACATACCTAAGTTAAATCAAGACCAGATAAACTATTTAAATAGTCCAATAACCCCTAACGAAATAGAAACAGTCATTAAAAGTCTCCCAACCAAAAAAAGCCCAGGACCAGATGGTTTCAGCGCAGAATTCTACCAGATCTTCAAAGAAGAGTTAATACCAATACTCTCTAAATTGTTCCACACAATAGAAACAGAAGGAACATTACCAAACTCCTTCTACGAGGCTACAATTACCCTAATTCCTAAACCAAACAAGGATACAACAAAGAAAGAGAACTACAGACCGATCTCCCTCATGAACATTGATGCAAAAATACTCAATAAAATACTGGCAAACAGACTCCAAGAACACATCAAAACAATTATCCACCATGATCAAGTAGGATTCATTCCAGGGATGCAAGGGTGGTTCAACATACGAAAGTCCGTCAATGTAATACACCATATAAACAAACTCAAAGAAAAAAACCATATGATCATCTCACTGGATGCAGAAAAGGCATTTGACAAAATCCAACACCCCTTCATGATAAAGGTATTAGAGCGATCAGGAATACAGGGAACATACCTAAACATAATAAAGGCAATTTACAGCAAGCCAACAGCCAACATCAAATTAAATGGAGAGAAACTCAAAGCAATTCCACTAAAATCAGGAACGAGGCAAGGCTGTCCACTCTCCCCATACTTATTCAATATAGTACTTGAAGTTCTAGCCAGAGCAATAAGACAACATAAGGAGATTAAGGGGATACAAATTGGAAAGGAAGAAGTCAAGCTTTCCCTATTTGCAGATGACATGATAGTATACTTGAGCGACCCCAAAGATTCCACCAAGGAACTGATACAGCTTATAAACACCTTCAGCAACATAGCAGGATACAAGATCAACTCAAAAAAATCAGTAGCCCTCCTATATACAATGGACAAAGAAGTGGAGAAGGAAATCAGAGATACATCACCCTTTACTATAGCCACAAGTGATATAAAATACCTTGGGGTAACACTAACCAAGCAAGTGAAGGACCTATATGACAAGAACTTTAAGTCCCTGAAAAAAGAAATTGAAGAAGATGTCAGAAAATGGAAAGATCTCCCATGCTCATGGATAGGCAGGACTAACATAGTAAAAATGGCAATCTTACCAAAAGCAATCTACAGATTCAATGCAATCCCCATCAAAATACCAACACAATTCTTCACAGACCTGGAAAGAATAATACTCAAATTCATATGGAAAAACAAAAAACCCAGGATAACCAAAGGAATCCTGTACAATAACACAACTTCTGGAGGCATCACGATCCCTGACTTCAAGCTCTACTATAGAGCTACAGTAATAAAAACAGCTTGGTACTGGCATAGAAACCGACATGTGGACCAATGGAATCGAATTGAAGACCCTGACATTAATCCGCACACCTGTGAACATATAATTTTTGACAAAGAAGCCAAAAGTGCACAATGGAAAAAAGAAAGCATCTTCAACAAATGGTGCTGGCAAAACTGGATATCAACATGTAGAAGGCTGCAAATAGATCCATATCTATCACCGTGCACAAAACTTAAGTCCAAGTGGATCAAGGACCTCAACATAAATCCAGCTACTCTGAACCTGCTAGAAGAGAAAGTAGGAAGTAGTCTTGAACGCATTGGCATTGGAGACTACTTCCTAAATAGAACACCAGTAGCACAGACTCTGAGAGAAACAATCAATCAATGGGACCTTTTGAAACTGAGAAGCTTTTGTAGAGCAAAGGATACGGTCAACAAGGCAAAGCGACAGCCTACAGAATGGGAAAAGATCTTCACCAACCCCACATCTGACAGAGGACTGATATCCAGAATATATAAGGAACTCAAGAAATTAGACATCAAAATGCCCAACAGTCCAATTAAGAAATGGGCTATAGAACTAAACAGAGAATTCTCAACAGAGGAAACTCAAATGGCCGAAAGACATTTAAGGAATTGCTCATCATCCCTAATCATCAGGGAAATGCAAATCAAAACAACTCTGAGATACCACCTTACGCCTGTCAGAATGGCTAAGATCAAAAACACTGAAGACACCTTATGCTGGAGAGGATGTGGAGCTAGGGGAACTCTCCTCCACTGCTGTTGGGAATGCAAACTTGTACAACCACTTTGGAAATCAATATGGCGCTTTCTTAGAAAATTGGGAATCAATCTCCCCCAAGATCCAGCTATATCACTCTTGGGCATATACCCAAGAAATGCTCAACCACACCATAAGAGCACTTGTTCAGCTATGTTCATATCAGCATTGTTTGTAATAGCCAGAACATGGAAACAACCCAGATGCCCTTCAACTGAAGAATGGATAAACAAAATGTGGTACATATACACAATGGAATACTACTCAGCAGAAAAAAACAATGGCATCATGAGGTTTGCAGACAAATGGATGGATCTAGAAGAAATCATCCTGAGTGAGGTAACCCAGACTCAGAAAGACAAACATGGTATGTACTCACTCATAGCAGGATACTAGACATGAAACAAGGATGAATTGTCTGCTACTCACATCACCAGGGAGGCTACCCGGAAAACAGGACCCCAAGAAAGACACAGGGATCGCCCAATGACAGAGAAATGGAATGAGATCTACATGAACAGCCTGGACATGAGTGGGGGTAATGAAAGGCGAGGGTCGAGGGAAAGAGAGCTTGGGGGAGCGGGAGATCCCAGCTGGATCAACAACAGAGAGGGAGAACAAGGAATAGGAGACCATGGTAAATGAAGACCACATGAGAACAGGAAGAAGCAAAGTGCTAGAGAGGCCCACAGAAATCCACAAAGATACCCACACAACAGACTGCCGGCAATGGTCGAGAGACAGCCCGAACTGACCTACTCTGGTGATGGGATGGCCAAACACCCTAATTGTTGTGCTAGAAACCTCATCCAACTACTGAGGGATCTGGATGCAGAGATCCATGACTAGGCCCTGGGTGGATCTCTGGGAGTCCAATCAACGAGAATGAGGAGGGTTTATATGAGCGAGAATTGTTGAGACCAAGGTTGGATAAAGCACAGGGACAAATAGCCAAATGAATGGAAACACATGAACTATGAACCAATGGCTGAGGGGTCCACACTGGATCAGGCCCTCCGAATGGGTGAGACAGTTGATTGGCTTGATCTGTTTGGGAGGCATCCAGGCAGTGGGACCAGATCTTGTGCTCATTGCATGAGTTGGCTGTTTGAAACCTGGGGCCTATGCAGGATTGTTTGGCTTGGCCTGGGAGGAGGGGACTAGACCTACCCGGACTGAGTCTACCAGGTTGACCTCAGTCTGTGGGGAAGGCTTTGCCCTGGAGGAGATGGGAATGGGGGGGGGGGGCGTTGGGGGGAAGGTGAGGGGGACGGGAGGGGGGAGAACAAGGGAATCCGTGACCGATATGTAGAACTGAATTGTATTGCAAAATAAATTAAAATAAATTTAAAAAAAAAAAAAAAAAAAAAAGAAGCATACCGTGAAGCAATAGGACTGTATTAATGCCTCTACTCTCCAGAAATGTGCTGAGAATACAAATTATATTCAGCAGCAAAGCAACAGAAGCCACTTTCTTATATTTGCTCATCAGAGGATCTCTCGCACATTTACAGGGCATCCGACATACCTCCCCGTCTTCAGTTTCAAGTGACACTAACTTAGTCCATGAATATTACCACTAGGACCTTGGGAAAAGTCAGACCCTCCCCCTATTTCTCTTCCTCCACACTCTCTTTATCTTACTGTCCCTCCAGTATTAACTTGTAGCTCTTTGTGGGTTTGTTTCTCATAGGGCCCCTATGTGGTCTGTAGTCTCAGTAATTGGTGGGCAGCACCAGGAAAGTTTCCAGGTTATAGTCAAATATCTGGTTTCCATGCCTCCAGGGGTTCACCCAATGTCCCCTTTGCGCTAGAGGTGATTGTCCTTTGCTATTCTATTAACAGATGGATTCTAATGGTGTTCACTCTTTAGATTCTTGGCTTGGGAAGATACTAATAGATATACTAACTAACATGGGCAGGGGAAAACTTAGGAGGCCTCAGACATTATCAAAGAACTACAGGCAACTAAGGAATGCTAAGAACAGGAGAAATAGTCTTCCCTAAGGATGAGTTCATCAATTGGTTATCCAAAATCAAATGGCCAGCCTGAAACCACATATATACAAATAGCATGGACTAAGCATGTTGTATTTATATATTTAGGAACACACACACACACACACACACACACACACACACACACACACACACACGAAACAAAGAAAAAGAAGCCATGAATTTGAAAAAGAGTAAGGAGTATATATATATATATGAAAGGTTTTGGAAGGAGAAAAGGAAAATGTGGAAATAATATAATTATACTAATATCTAAACAATTAATTATTTTATGCATATTTGTATTTTGCTTACATGTGTGTCTGTTCATGAGATACACGTCTGGTGCCTGCAGACATTAAAAGAGGAAGGCAGATCCCTTGGAAATGAAGTTATTGATGGTTGTGTGCTGCTATGTGCATGCTGAGAATTGAACAAAAACCCTATGGAAGAGCAGTCAATGCTTTTTAAAACAAAATGATATCCTCTTATTAATTCTTTGAGAATTTAATACAGTGTATCTTGATCATATTCACTCCCTCCTATTCCCCCTACTACTTTCATATCCATCACCTTCCTGCCCAAGTGTCACTTCCTATCTTCTTTCCATTTTTAGTGTATAAGAACAGACTATTTAATAGCAGATGTCTTTTTCTCTGTCTCTTACAATATATCTGCCCCCATTGCCATAGTGTTCCCTAGGCCTTGGGTATAAGGGTAGTATTGTAGATGTATCAGTTGGCATTGGGCACTCCATCTTCATTGGATCTCTGCATTTTTACCGCTTGTGGATTTCTGTAAAGATTTCAGCCTGATGCCCCAAATTAAGCTTCTTTGATGAGGTGTGAGTGTTACACATATCTGTGGGTGTAAGGATGATTGTTTAGAATACAGTTAGAAATCACTGGTGTAGAAAAATGGCTGGAGAAGTTCTCCTTGAGGGTCCATGACCTCACCAGCCATGAAGAAGTGTTGGCTAAGTTTTCAATGCCAGGCACAAATTTCTTCCTATTGGTTCTGCCTTAAATCTAATTAAGTGGCTGTTAGTCTCTCCAAGGATATAGGCATCACTGTTGTCAAGAGACTCTCAAACAATATAGACTATAATTGTTGTTCTTGGTACCTCTCAGAGAAAGCATGTGAGATCATATTGCTGAAGTCATCACACACTTAGGATACAGGACTTGGAGAAATGTGGAGGCCTACAAAGGTTTCCTAGTGAGATCTGAGCTTGCTTTACCCAGCAGGGCTCATTAGAGGATTGCCTGACCATGTGCATGGTTACTAAGTGATTGGAAGGGTCTACACTTGGCATTCCTATAAAGAACCCTTTAGAAGAGACAGAAGGGGCCAATGGATAAGGATCCAGGCCCTCCCAAGGCTATCCTGTGTTCCTATCTGTTTCTCTCCCCTCTGTCCTTCTACCTAAATATTTCTCACTTCACCCTCCTCAAGAGTACCCTGGGGGCGGGGCCGGGCGGTGGTGGCTCATGCCTTTAATCCCAGCACTCAGGAGGCAGAGGCAGGCAGATCTTTGTGAGTTCGAGGCCAGCCTGGTCTACAGAGCAAGGTCCAGGAAAGGCGCAAAGCTACACAGAGAAACTCTGTCTCAAAAAACCAAAAAAAAAAAAAAAAAAAAAAAAAAAAAAAAAAAGAGTACCCTGTGGGGGGGGGGGGAATTTGGGAGCGGGTCTCCAACAGAGAACTTCATCTGATTAGGAAGGCTCCTTCCTGAGGACTAGCTCTCATGGTATCAGAAGTAGCTATGCAATCTGCCAAAAAAAGCAAAGCAATCAACAGTCCAAATCTAGCTGTAATGCCTATGAACCACAATAATGACCATCCTGGGAACATAGTCTGAAAGATCCATAGCTTTTTTTTTAATCACCTGAGTATTCAGTCACTGAAAGGTGAGTTCAAAAAGAGCAAGGAATTGCGTTCCATGATCATGATTATTGTTAGAGTTACATAATTCTCACTCTATACTGCTGACCCTGGCATTTAAAAATATTTATTGATTGGTTTAAAACTAAATCAATACACATACATTACAAAATAGAAATGTATATTAATTTGGCTATTTTTCTTCCTACTTATTGAGTATTCTGACTGATAGGTAAAGGTAATAAAATGTTCAATGGTGCATTTAAAATTGTTAATGCCTTTTTTAATGGACTGTCTAACTACAGATTTATCTACTGCATGGATTCATGCTTGCCGTTTAGACTGAACTGTAAGGAACACATTCATCTGTATCTTGATCTCCAATGATATATCTCAGTAGACAATCTCCTTCCCCAGTCACTCTGACCAGTCTGCCTTGCAAGCAGTCTCAGTGACTTGTATAGTCAAACGACATCTACGATGAAGAGTTCTTCTTTCAATTCAAGTGAAAGGGAGAAAAAAAAAAACTGAGCTTGGTGAAAATTGATATTTTCTTTACAGTTCTGTTTTATACAACCACATATTTGATATATAGGAGGTTACATAAATCATACTTTCTTTTGACATTTTATTGAGTATTATAATTGTATGTATGCATCCATGTATGAGGATGCTAGATTGTGTATCTGGAGGTCAGAGGAAAAGTTTGAGGGAAAGCTCTCTTGTTTAACTGCATGTTACGCTGCTCTGTATATTCCAGGCTATCTTATCTATACACTTCCAAGTGATACTGATTACACCTCCCATTTCAACATTGGATCTCTGAGATTACAGATGTTGACCACTGCACT
This sequence comes from Peromyscus californicus insignis, assembly GCF_007827085.1. Classification (NCBI taxonomy): domain Eukaryota; kingdom Metazoa; phylum Chordata; class Mammalia; order Rodentia; family Cricetidae; genus Peromyscus; species Peromyscus californicus. The sequence continues at coordinate 42,766,990 of NW_026294491.1, read as the reverse complement.
GAGCTTCGGTGGGTACTAATGATCACGTAGATTGTCAGACTTTCACGGCAAGTGCTTTCCCTGCTAGGATACCTCAACAGCCCAAACTGTAGGCTTTGTCCAATGTTAACTGTGCTGTTGGTTCCTGTTCACTGGGATCCATCTCAGAGATTACCAAAACAACAGTCTTTGTTCAGCCCTCAAACCATAATTTACACAAATCTACAAAGCCCAAGTGGGCTTTAGAGAGCCAATGGCAATCTAAGATTCCCCTGATTTCCTTATAAGGAATTCTCCATGGTAATGATTTCAAACAGGAATGCTTCATGTAATCAGTGAAAGCATGGCTCATCACCTCATGCTGGGGTAAGGTGAGTACTAGACATCCTTGGGGAAACTAGAGAGATCTACAGGTACTTAAAGAGTAAATCCTAACCACCATAAGGGTAGCAAACACTCCTTGATCACTAACAAATTTCATGTCTCTTGATTTTGCCTCAAATCACAAGCATCAAATGGTTATACCAACTCTTTTTTATTAGGTTGAACCATATGAAATTAGTGATTCATGATGTAAAAAGATTAAATTCATAAAATACAACATGGTAGAGCCCTAAACGCTGGATGCAACTTGAAGGTAAGTCCCTATTGCTGAAGACCCCACACACTTCAGGCACAGGACTAGAAGAATTCACTAGAAACTGACTTGGAGGCTTCTTCCCTGAGAATTAGCTCTCATAGTATTTGAAGATGCTATACAAGCTGCCAAGGGACAAGAGCAATCCAAAGTCATAAATGGCTAAAAAGCCTATGAACCACAGCAACGACAAGCATGGCAAGATGTCCCTAAGGATGCAATGCTGGCACTAATATCATAGGGGTCAGAGTCAAGGCCCATTCAATAGGAGAGAATTCGTGCCTAGTATTGTAAACCTAGCTAACCACCCATGGCTGGAGAAGCCATAGAGCCAAATGCAAACCTACTACTACCACTTCCCTAAACCAAAATAATTTATGACTGCATTCCAAACAGATATGTAGTTCTCACTTTTTTTTCTTTTTTTTTTTTTTCACAACAGGTTGAGACCATTACAGGCATCTACAACTGGTGAAATTGTAAAGCACAACTGGCTATGTTGTGTCCAACCGTGAATGTATCCATCTACAACATAATCCTTACACTTAGGAATCAGGGAACACTGCGGAAAAAGTTGCAGATATATTATCAGAGCCAGAGGACCTGGACATCTTCTGTGATATAGTGTCTTCTAAATATAACAGGGGAGCTGAACTCATGAAATATCAATTATATGGTTGCCTAAACAAGACCTACACAAGGGCAGCATCAGTGACATGCAACATGGATGGAGGAAATATCAAAAGACAATAAACCTAGGTGAAGTGCTGCAAATAATTAATGGCTAATGAGAGAGGGAGAATTACTTTTTTCTAGTATAAGTCTCTTAATTGATGATTCAGATAGAGATAGAGTTAGACAGAGATGGATAGATCTGTATCTCTATCTATTTCTATCTATAGTGTGTGTGTGAATGTGCCAATAACAAAGAAAAAGAGGTAATAAATTTAAGAGAGAGTGGTAGAGACAAGGCAAGAGTTGGAGGGGGAGAATGAGGAGTGGAAATTATATAAATATAGTACCAACATGTGGTGATATTTTGTTGTACTCTAATAAAATTGCCTGAAGATCAGAGGACAGAGCCAGCCACAGAGTTAGCCACAGAGGTCAGGCAATGGTGGCATACAACTTTAATCCTAGTACTTGGGAGGTAGAGATCTATCTGGATCTCTGTGAGTTCATGAAATTATACATGTGACTACATGAGATTAATTCAGTTTAAAAGAGAAACAGAGCCAGGTAGTGGTAGCATACACCTTTAATTCCAGCATTTGGGATCACACACCTTTAATCCCAGCACTAGGAAGGTTGAGACAGGAAGCGATATGACTAGGCAGAGAAAGAAATATAAGGTGGGAGGAGACAGGAATGAGCCCTTTTTAGCTGAAGACTCAGAGACATTCAGTCTGAGGATTGGTGGAGACAGGATCCTCTCTTTTCCTTTTTGACTGAGGAGTTGGTAAGGTGAGAAGTGGCTGTGGCTTGTTTCCTCTGATCTTTTAGCCTTCACCCTGATATCTGGCTCTGGGTTTTTATTATAAGACTCATTAGGAAATTCTTAAAAAACCATAAAAGATCACCCAAAAGCATACGTAGAGGATGGGAAAAATTGTGAAATTACCCAAGGTTATTTATAAAATAAATGCATGTCTCAGATACCTGAGATCCATCAGTTTACCTGGATTACATTTTCAAAAATGACTCAAACACAGTTTTTCAGAGCACCAATATTTTATCACTATTGACCTTGAGTTCTTACAAGATATTTAGGTCTAGGTAAAGATGTAAAAATTAAAAACAACAAAAGCAAACAAACAAACAAACAATGTGCAGACCCTGTCGTCATGGCAGCACACACACACACACAAAGAAAGCTGAGCTGGTGCTGTATTTGACACAAACTACGATTGTCTGACAAATGACCATTACAACTAGTATTTTGTTCATTAAAAAAAAATAATTTCCAGTTATTCTTCTTCCTGAATCATGATGTATTGTGTAGTTCTGCTTTGAAGATGTGGATTTCCAAGCAAACCATATTTGCTGATATTTGCACTTGAAGCATTCTTCTGAACTCCATTCTCAATTAGGTCACAATAGTGCTTAATTTTTAATTGCTTCCTGTAGTCATGAAGACTGTGCATTAGCTTTATGGTACTGTTTCAGTTGTACAAACTTTCTTTTGTTATCACTTAAACACAAAATAGAAGAATTATTTTAACCAAGATTGCAAAGTTGCAAGTTTCAATTCAAGTTGACAGTCCTCCATCCTTTTGTGGCTCTCTGGGGGACATGATTCCACCTGCAGCCTACACAAAATCCATCAGTGTGTCCACAATAGCCTCAGTCAGAACCAGAGCCCATAAACACTGTACTTCTGCAGTTGCTAGGACTGTTGCTACAGTTGCTTGAATTAACCCAGAAACCCACATTGCACATGACTGAGGCTAATACAAAAGCACCCTAGAAGCACTGGAAGACATCATTATTGTTTTCATACCTTTTGTATTCACACTAGGTTTCCCCATTGCAGAGCCGAGCTAGAAGTCAGTTGCCAAACAGTTCTCCATTTTCTGGCTTCCAGCCCCTTGATTATATTTTTTTTTCAGGAAAAAAAAACTTGAAAGGGTGTGAATAAATCTGAGTGCTGACACCTACTACTGACAATGGTCTCTCTCCATGGCTCTTGTGGACCTAATCTTTACTTTACTAATGTTACTCTTTGTCACATAATACACAAAAACATTCATGCTTTCACCTTAGAAAGCACTTTTATTTTGTACAAATGAGTTTTCATATTCATTTCAGGAGGATTTTAACTTTTCAACTTCACTCACCATCTACCAAAGTTTGATATATTCCATACAACTACCCAATAGTGTTTATTCAAGAAAATTATAATTATAATGCTAACGTGTACAATGCTGAATTCTATTGCTAACTACTAATGTCCCTGAAAGAAAAGAGTAAGAAACAGGAAAGAGTAAATAAAAATGGAATGATAATGAATATAATAAATGCAAACATGTAATGTGTATTAAAATCATGAATATGAAATGTATATACATTTCATTATATTCTTTTCTAGAAAGGATTGCATATATATTCATGGCATTAATAGTTATATAGATGGATATAGAGGCATAAATGCTAAGAGATAGTTATTAATTGGGGACTTACATGCAAACTTGCACAGAGTCATTTTTCTTTAAGAGATTAAGAATTGAAACAATATGGGCCAACACTAGAAAGGGGCACATAGGCAGAAGACTACCGTGTCCCACAATTTTCACAAGCTTCTCAAACACTGGAAGTTAATCAGTTCTTTGTATTTTTATTATGCTTATTTATTCCTTTCCTAACAAGAAAAAGATAAGCAATATACTCAAGAACATAAAGAAAATCAGTCTACCCAGTAATAGGAAAACTTTCAATAGATCTGAGAAAGGAAAGCAAATTTTTACATACTATGAAAACCAGGAAATTCTATTTTTAAAAGTGATAGTAATTTCTGTTGGAAATTTTAGAGAGCATGGGATATTGTTCCAGAATACTACCTAATCCTTGTAGCATTGTTTATTTTACTTCTTAGATAATATAAAACTAAAGGAACTAAAAATATCTACTCAAAATCGTTCATAATAATTTAAATATATCTATAAAGACGTTATATTTTATCTAGTTCACTCCAAGCTTGCTCATTAGGGAAACTCTTTTGCATTGTAAGTTAGATGACTCATAGAGCCTCTGACATTGAAAGAATAAGGCATTTCTGTGTATTTAAATATCTTAGTGTCACTAGTACCTGACAAACAGATAAATATAGTTTTAATATTCTTTGAAAATGAAGATGCAGCATTTCTCAGGGGAATTTCCTCTCCAATATTTTCACCTTTTCTTCAGAATCTAGAGATTGCCAAAGAGTGAAGTATCTTCTTAGAGTTTTTGCAACTAAACCCCTCTAATTATCAATTAGGGAACCAACCTGTTCAAACTCATAAATATTACATGCAATTCAATCAATTAGTGATTGAATTAGATCTTGATAGTGTATAAGATTAGTCTTTGAGGACTAGAGAGATGTCTCCATAGGTAAAGTACAAGAGTAAGGGCCTGAGTTCAAAGCTCCAGCACAAATATGAAAAATGTGAACTCCACATTCAGTAGGAGACTCTATCTCAAAAAACTAATATGGGTCATTTATAGAAGTTCACTGGTGGAATTTTGGGGATCACTTGTACGCAATATCATCAGCAAGTAGGGATAGTTTGAATTCATTTTTTCTTAGTAATTCTTAATTTTCTTTTCCTTTTTTATAATTGCTCTGGGTAGACCACTATACTTAAATTGAGTTGGAATGAGGAACAGTCCTGCCACATTCTTGATTTTATTGGGTTTTCCTCAAATTTTCTCCATTTAGGATGATGCTGACCGTGTACTTATCATATGTAACCTTTATTATGCTGAGGTATGGTTTCCTGCAATCATATTTTTTCTAGAGCTTTTATCATGAAGACATATTGGATTTTTTCAAAGGTCTTTTCCGCATCTATTGAGAAGAGCATGTGATTTTTGTGTTTAAGTATATTTGTATGATTTATTACATTTGATGTCTTATGCAAGTTGAACCACCCTTGCATCTCCAAGATAAAGCTAATTTGATTATGGCAGATGATCTATTTGCTATTTTCCTATATATGTTTTGCAGGTATTTTATTGAGGATTTTTTTCAATTTATGTTCATCAGAGATATTGGCCTATAGTTTGGAAATTTTTATTTTTGTTTAGCTTTTGGTTATTGTTTTTTCTTTAAATTTTAAGTTTTTACTTCTCTCCTCCAGATCCACTCCCTCAGGGGTTTTGATATTAGAGTAATATTAATTTTTTTAGAAAAGTTTAACAGACACAGAAAATATCTGAAATTCATTATCCAATGAAGAGCATATCAACATTATTTAATTTATGTAATATGTAGTTATTGATGGATCCATTACAATTGTTTCTCAATACTCTTTTAAAGTTATATGATGTGGTGGGAAGACGAAATGATCATCAAATTCATGAAGATTTGTTATTAGCTTTTACTTTAGTAAAACATCTAAATGTCAAATAATAAAAAAAAATCTACTTCTTATCATGAAAAGTACTGTCATAGGGTGAAGTGTGGTAATTGTGTTGTTGTTGATGTCCAGGCTTTTTTCAACTATGTGTCCTACCTTGTGACATCTAAGTTGTTACCTATTTTTCATTCTTTGGCTTTTAATGAGGGACTAATGTTCCTTAGGTGTCAGAAAAGGCGTTGTTTCTGTCGGAAATAACCTTAACCTTGTCTAGATATTACTTAGGTATGATGTATAATTCAGGAAGCATAGCTTCACCAAAACACGGCAGCAGTATTTCAGAGAACACTCTAATTTTATTTCCTACACTCATCCCTGAGAATTATAGAAGATTAGCACTTTTAACTTGAGAAAAATAGTTTATGTGTTTGGGCATTAATTATAGAATGAAAATTAAAACCACACCAAATGTTAAAACTCAAGGCAGTTCGTACTGCAAGAAAGAAATGTTTAGAATGCAATCAAAGGCTAGAGAATTGGTTCCCTGTTTAAAGGCATGTACCATGCAAGCAAGAAGACCAAAGTTTGGATTCCCAGAACCCACCTTGAGTCTGGTTTGGAGTGATAAACACCTGAAATTCAAGCCTTTGAAGTGAGAGACAGGACATCCCTGAAACAGGCTGAATAGCACAACTAGCCACACTGATGAGCTCTGGGGCTGACTGAGACATCTTGTCTCAAACAGATTGAGGTGAAGAGTGATCAAGATTCCAGACATCTTCCCGAGAGCTACACACACACACACACACACACACACACACACACACGCACACAAATATACATATGTCCACATATTTATGATATTTATGTCCTCATACATTGAAACCTTGATACATACCTTCATACAATCCATAAACAAAAAAAAATTGAAAGCAATGAAGGTCCAGATTCAGTGGAAAGAGGATCAGAGGGAAAGTGTTAGTACAAACTTGAACCATGTAAAGAGATACTTTAAACTCTAAAGTAGATGTTTTTATAAAGGTGTTATAGATTTATTTTTACCCTTGAAGATAACACCAAATTCATCAGTAATTGGTCTCATTTATGTATGCTATGACAATTTCAAGAATAATTTACTCATTTTAATGCTCTGACTAGATATAACAGCATAATTGAATATAATTGGAGAGTTTTTAGTTCTCAGTCTTCTCAACAGGAGTAAAATAACAGAGTAAGTATTGTAAGAGTTATATTCTTATTTAAAGAACACATATATTTGTCAACTTATTTTTATCCTACCAACACAGCTACACACTTTGGGAGCATAACTTTTGGATGTAATTCTGAGACAGTCAACCAAAACAAGAGAGATCAGCCTCACTGAGTCTCAACTGCCTGTCTAAGAAGTTCTAGACTGGCCAGGAATCCAAATTTCTCTGGTTCATGCCACAGTATCATAAGTCAGCAAATTGTATCATATAGTTTTAATACTAGCTTGCAATAAACTCTCAAAAAAACCAAATAGTTTTCATTATTTAGCAGTAATTTCCCTAACGTTTAGATATGAGCTTCCATTTTACAGGATTCTTTTAGTCAGGAATTATGATAGATTACAAGAGATTATACTGAAGTTTTGTTTGGGAGAGCTGGAAGTTTGCATTCAAGAATTACTCTTTGAAATTTTTTAAGTATAAAACTGCTGTTACATTCACATTGGCCTTCCATATCAATCATGTTTCCCTTGTGCAAATAAACAAGTTGTGATGACTGCTATTGGTTCCAATACCGTCTTGGGAGAATGGACAGGGACATTTAGTCAGTAGAGTTTTACTCTTGACTGCTCCCTGCTTGTTAATCTCAAGCATCTTCAAGAGATGATGTAGAATGGCAACCATTAGCCATTCTAACCTTCTCTACCTGACTTTCTAAAATGCAAAAGGTGTGGAAAAAAAAACCCTACTCTTCAGACTCCAGGAGCCAGAGTTACAATGCAAATTAGGGTCAGCATATTCAATCCACTCCAAAGAGATCTGGAGACATAAGTGAAGCAGCTTCTGCTATTACTGCTGGCTAACATGTCATGATGGCATGGAATGTTCCTGGCATGCTCCAGTCACTAGCTTCGAGCTGTGGAGAAGTAAGAACACTGTCAGCTGCATTCTGATCACTGAAACATGGCTACAGTGGTGTCTAGATGAGCCTGACTACATAATTGCAGACCCTACCACCTCTTATACTCATTATGATACAGTGTAAATGCTGCTTCTCTGGGAGGCTAAGTAAATATTATTTAGAAGCTTAGTTCTGAATTTTCATACTACAGTCCTTATAACAGCTTACTGGTTCACTTTTATTCATAGCTGGTAACAAGTTCGGCTTGGTGCAGATACTTATTTTTCTGACTTATTTCACTGGATTCTCAGATGCTTCTCTTGTTGTTGATTGTATAGTCAATTTGGCAGCCTTATTCCCAAACTACACTCACAAAGTAGGTAATATGTGGATAATGCTTCTCTAATATTTTGGGAACACATAATGGCTTATAATGAGAGCTCTATTAGCTCCTGATATAAAAGGAGAAAAACACACTCTTTTTGTTTACCATGTTGCACAACCCTACTCTATTTATGGTTCTATACATGTCCTCCCCTAAGATTATTGACAACATCACAGCTAAGATGTACACATTCTTAGTTAAGGTTTCTATTGCTGTATAAAACATCATGGCCATAAACACCTTTGAGTAGGGAAGGGTTTATTTCAGCTTACAACTCAGGTCATACTTCATTGCTAGGAGAATCAAGGACAAAACTCAAGCAGGATAGAAACCTGGAGTCAGGAGCAGATGCAGAGGCCATGGAGCAGGGGCATCATTTCATCATTGTTTCCAACAGAAGAAAGGAGGGGGTAGTTCATTCAGATGTGACACACAATCACTGCTTCATACAAAAGATTGTTAAAATGTTGCATAAAATTACTATTAAGACAAGGAAACAAGGAATCTATGGTCGTAACTTGCCATGTTCCTGAGACTAAATATGTGTTAAAAGTAACCCCACATATATTTTATATGGGTTCAGAGTTCAAAGATACGGTACAACACATTTAGGAAGTCATGAAAGTAGGGACCAGAGGCAACTAGTCACATAGTAGTTCCTCTGTGAAGAAGCAGGGAGTCATGAATGTTGGTACTCAGCTTGCTTTTTTGTTTTTACTCAATCCAGGACTGGTACACTCACATTTGGGGATAATCTTCTTCATCGATTAACCTAATCTAGAAACTTCTTCACAGACATTCCCAGAGCTTCATTTCCATGGAGAGTCTAAATCCTAGCAAGTGGTAGGAAGATGAACCATCACAGCATGTATGAGGCATACATGAATTTCATCTTTAGACTCAAGTCCCATCCCCAAGATATCCTGTTAAAATCCTTACCCAGAAAATTTTACTTCTCTCAAATACAATAAACCAAAACATTTTATATACACTATTTATTCCATAGCTTCCATGTTTTAAAGGCTACTTAATTTAAAAATATCTCTTCTCACAAACTCAGTAGATAATGTCAATGTTGATATATTATAATATAAATGTTAAAATTTTAATAATACCATCATCTTTACTATTAAGATCGAGAAATCAAGCTGGTGCTTACTGTCCTGGAAGCTTCATCCCTACCTGTTAGCTGCTTGGAGGTGCTATGCACACTACTGGCAAACAAAACTAATCATCAGTCTTATTTGGCTATGAACCCTTGAGTTACAATAATGACTGGTTGAGTAGTCACTGGTGCTGTAGAAACATAAACATCATCAGAGAGTTATCAACCACTTTCTTCTTGGATTTGAGTTCCTTTCCACAAGATGAAACCCATATGTGGCTAAAAACCTATTGATAGACAGGTCCTAGGTCCTAGGAGAACCTACTACTACTCTTCTGATGAATATACATAGTGTTAAACCAACTCCTGATGACTTATCATTATATCAATAGATTATGCACTTTGCAACCTTCAACAGAGAAACTTCTATTTGCAACAGATGGTGACTAACACAAAGACCTACAATTGGCCAAGGAGCAAGGAATAATAGACTTTGGATTGCTCAGTCCAAGTATTACATCTATATCACACTCTTTCCTCTAACAGGTAGGGAATCATTTCTGAAGACAGAGTAGAAAGAGTGTAAGAGCCAGAGGTGATGGGTATCTACAAGGAAACAGCATCTTCCTGACACAGTAGGGCAGTTGCATGTATCAGCTCACAGTGTGTTTGATAACATGTACATGACCTGTGCGAGGTCAAGCCAAACAAAATGGCAGTCGGGGGATAGGAGGAAGTGGACAGAATCAGCTGTGGATGTCTTAGCCACAGTGAAGAAGTTGTTGGCAATTGACAGCTGTTGCAACCATCTAGAGTGGTATCAGGCTTTCCTGGGCCATAGCTTCAGTGGCCTTTTAGTGCCTTGAAACATTTTCCTGTGAGCCTGTGTGAGCTCTGGGCACTGGGATTCCCTTCCCAAACTTTTTTTTTAATTTCATAAACTTTAATAAAAAGCATCACACATCAAAATAACCTGACATCCTCTTCTGGATTTTGCAGGCATCTCCATTCGTCCAAGCCCCCGCCCCCCCCCCCTCTCTCTCTCTCTCTCTCTCACACACACACACACACACACACACACACACACACACACACACACACACACATATACACACACACATATAATTAAAATTTAAAAATCTTTAAAAAATAGAAAATAATTTAAAAGCAATGTAGAGGACTCTATGGAGCTACACAATTGAAAAAATAAAACCATGTAACATACAAGTACCCTATAGGTACCAAAAATTATTTTTAGAATTTTTAATTAGACAAATGACTATAATAATAGTGACTACAATATTTGATGGACCAGAGACAATATGAATCTATATATTGCTCAACAGAGTAGTCTAAAAAGCATGGAGACAGGTCTGAAGTAACTATTGTTAGACAAAGGGAAGTGAGTTTCCAGAGTCAGGCAAGCTCTGTTGTCTTCAACACATATGGCAAGTGTCATCCTTGAGAGTCCAAACCTAAAGGACAAAAAAAAATAAGTTTAATAAAATCTTCAACTCTTTCTGAGTTATCCATGGAAGTAACATATAACAAAACTCCTACCTACATTACCCTCATTAGAGCTCATTCTTAGGACCTTACTAAATATAAAATTACCCTGGGAATGGAGACTAGCCAGGTGTTCAGAATGTAGAGTAATCAATTTTCCTGAACAGCCAGCAGTCTCCATCACAAGGGTAAAATTAATAGATCTTGACAACTAATTAGATATGAAGTATGACAGAGAAGGTGTTCAGGGTAACAATCAAATCTCACTTGAACAATTTAGTCTATATTCCTTCCATTTAATTAGAATAATAAATACAAAAGAAAATATTATCCATGGGTTTTATAATTATTGGATGATCTTAACAATGACCACAAAACTTCTCAGCATATCTCCATTTTTATATTTTTAGAAGAACTATGAGAACCTGAGTGGCTACATATGTTCCTTATGATCATACAACTACTAAACGACAGGTCAGGAATATAAGGTGAGAATATTTCAGAATGATAATCTTTAGCTATAATCACAATACCCAAGTTACAATATTCAGAAAATGGCTATAAATCGTCATGTAAATCTCAAGTCACTGGCTATCACTTTGTGTCATGAGAGCTAGAACATATGGGCTAAGAAGATAAAAGTTTATCTACCAAGATATATTACTTATATTTTGACCCTAGACAACAGCACTACAGTATCAGCTGAAAAGAGTGAGTGATGGGACATGTACAGGCTCACTGGAATTTGGGAAAACCCCGTATCATAATTGTTCCTAAACAAAGGGCGGCATGTGATATACATGACTGCCACTCCCCAGGGATGTCACTTGCTATTCTGAAATTTGGAGAATAAATTGTATGTGCTATTTGAGGACATGGGCAATTAAAGAAAAAGCCAAGCATCTCCATCCAGGCCATCCCCTTCTTATCACAGTTCCCCTAAGAACTTGCATGTGCTCATGCTCTTTATCTTTCAGCCTTTCCTCTCATGTCAGTTACGCTACCAGCTGGTGATGTTTCCCTTACTGACTTCTCCAGCTTTCCATATACCGTATATATAGAGTGCTTCCTGTCTATGAAGCCCATGTTCACTTCTCCCTGGGCCCCAAATGAGATTGCCTTTCCCATACACTGAGTTTGACTGGGTAAGTCAATGCTGTCAAATGCCAAGTGAAAAGACATGGGACACAAGCCTGGCATGTAAGTTCTCCTTTGTAGGTACTATGTCTCCATCCATCAACTGTGCATAAATGTATGCCAAATGAATTAAGAAGTTAGAACTTCGATAAGAAATGTTGTATATGCATCCAGACAGCAGCATGAACAAGAAAAATTCTCTTAACAGTTAAAATAATGAAATTTTATATACTATTATTCTAATCATGACTTTAAACAATGCATAGGATGATTATAAATACTGACTAGCTCTTACAATTAAATTAACCCGTAATTCTTATCTATGTTTAGCCACATAGCTTGGTACCTTTTCTCAGTTCTTCCTTGTCATCTTGCTTCCTCTGTGTCTGGCTGGCAACTCCTGACTCTGCCCTTCCTCTTCCCAGTATTCTCCTGTCTGCTCACCCTGCCTATACTTCCTGCCTGGCTACTGGCCAATCAGCATTTTATTAAACCAGTGTACAAAAGTTTTATCTCACAGCATTTCCCCATTTTTGTTTAGTTATAAAGGTAGGTTTTAATGATGGATGATGTCGTTCTGTATGCTGTAAATATGTGTTGCTATGATTGGTTGATAAATAAAGCTGTTTGGCCAATGGTAAGGCAGAATAAGTTTAGGCGGGACATTCTAAAGAGAGAGAGAGGAAGGAGAAAGACAGAGAGATGGGGAGACGCTGCCAGCTGCTACCAAGAGAAGTAAGATGTAAAGATACTGGTAAGCCATGAGCTATGTGCAAAGTATAGATTTATAGAAATGGGTTAATTTAAGATGTAAGAGCTAGCTACTGAGAAGCCTGAGCCATTAGGCCACACAGTTTGTAATTAATATAAGCCTCTATGTATTCATTTGCATCTGAGCGGCTGTGGGACTGTGGGACAACGGGAGCTAGGTGGGACCAGGAAAACTTCAACTACATTACCTCTTTACCTAACAAACTTCATGTCCTCTCTATCTCTTTCCCTTTCCCTTTCCCTTTCCCTTTCTCTTTCTCTCTCTCTCTCTCTCTCTCTCTCTCTCTCTCTCTCTCTCTCTCTCTCCCCCCCCCAAAGAAAACATCAAAGAACAATAATGAAAAAAGCAAGAAACAACCTTCCTAAAAACAAAAAAAATCAAAGCAAATAGACAAAAGATTAAGAAGACAAAAAAGTGTCAAAGGAAACAAAACAAGTAACAAAAACTCTATAAGAACATCAGAATATAGAAAAAAACCTCCCATGCTCATGGGTTCATATGATTAATATTGTAAAAATGACCATCCTACCAAAAGCTATCTACAGATTCAATGCATTCCCAAAAAAATGCCAATGAAAGTCTTCACAGAAACTGACAAAATTATCTTCAACTTCATATAAAAACAGTACAACCTTAGGATAGATAAAAAATGTTTATAAAAAAGAAATGTTTCCATCAGTTTACTGGATGAAGGCTCTCTGATGACAATTTGAATCATCACCATCATCATCTATGAGTTTAGCAGATTATTAGACATCATTATGTTGATCCTTTTTTTCTCCAATCATGTTTGGTGCTATCCTAGGTCTCTGGACCATCCAGCCTTTGGGTCCTGGCACTCCAGGCAGTGTCAGGGGTGGGCTGCTCTGGTGGTGTGGGTCTGAGGAGGAATAGTCATTGATGGCCACTCCCACAATCTCTGTGCCACCTTTAAATCTCCCCCCCCACCCCCCATATCCCATAGGTAGGATTCAGTTCGGAGCAACAATAACACAGAAATTATGACCAACAATTAATAACTGGGACCTCATAAAGCTGAAAAGCTTCTACACAGCAAAGTACACCATCATTAGACAAAGCAGAAGCCTACAGATTGGGAAAAGATCTTTACTAATAATTATACATGGGATAAATGGTTAATTCCTAGAATATATAAAGAACTAAAATGAACTGAGTATCAAGAAAACAAGTAACCCAATACAAAAATTGGGGTACAGAACTAGGGAGAGAATTGTCAAAGTATGTAATACAAATGGCTAAGAAACACCTAATGAAATGTATAACATCTTAGCCATCAGGAAAGTGTAAATCAAAACTTCTTTGAGATTTCATTTCACCCTGGTCAGAATGGCCAAGATCAATAAAACAAATGAGAGTCTACACTAGTGAGGATATTGGGGAAGAAAAATAATTATTAATTGCTGGTGGGAGTGCAAACTCATATAGCCACTATGACAGCTCTTCAGGAAGGTGGGAATAGATCCACCCCAAGATCCAGCAATAATACTTGTGGTGGTTTGAATAAGAATGGCCCTCATAAGCTCATATATTTGAATGCTGGGTTCCTAGTTGGTGGAACTGTTTTGGAAAGGATAAGGAGTTGTGGCCCTGTTGGAGGAGGTGTGTCACTAGGGGTCGACTTTGAGGTTTCAAAAGCCCACACTAGACTCTCTCTCTCTCCCTCTCTCTCTGTCACTCTTTCCAACATATAAGCTATGAAGAACTGCTCCAGCACCATGCCCACCTGCTTGCTGCCATTGTTGTTTTTGCTCTTTAACTCTTTTGGCTCTTTGTTCTTTGTCGGACCCACCACCCAGTTCCTAAATAAACAGACACAGAGTCTTATTAGTACTTATGAATGCCAGGCCTTAGCTTGGCTTGTTTCTTGCCAGCTTTTCTTAACTTTAAATATCCCATCTACCTTTTGTCTCTTGACTTTTTTCTTTTCTTACTTTTGTAATCTTACTTTCACTCTTACTACGCGGTTGGGTGGCTGGCCCCTAGCGTTTTCTTCCTCCCTTTTGCTCCTTTTTCCTTCTTTCTCTCCCAGATTTCTCCCTCTATATGCTCTCTCTGCCTGCCAGTCCTACCTCTTTCTGTCTCCTGCCTCACTATTGGCCATTCAGTTCTTTATTAGACCATCGGGTATTTTAGACAGGCACAGTAAATACAGCTTCATAGAGTCAAACAAATGCAACATAAACAAAAGTAACACACCTTAAAATAATGTTCTGCAACAGCCATGGCCCCTGCTGTGATGGTCATGGACTCACCTTCTAAAACTGTAAGTAAATCACCAATTAAATGACTTCCTTCATAAGTTGCCTTGGTAATGATGTCTTTTCATAGCAATAAAAAAGTAGCTAAGAGACCACACTTGGGCATACATCCAAAGGATTTTACATTTTACTGCAAAGAGATACTTGTTTATCCATGTTCATTGTGATGCTACTTATAATAGCCAGTAATTGGAAACAGCCTAGGGGTCCACAAACAGATGAATTGATAATGAAATTTGGCACATTTATATAATAGGATATTATTTAGCTGTTAAGAAAATGAAATTATGAGATTTGTCTTGAGTGAGGTAACACAGACCCAAAGGTATTTTATATTTTTTATATGTGTGTGTACTAGCTTTTAAGTGTTCCATATGTGTGCTACAGTCAGAGGGTTTTATTGAAAATAGACTGTTCTCTCATAAAATACATCCCAACCACAGTTGCCCTTCCCTTTACTCCCCCCAGCTCCTTCCCACCTCACCTCTCTCCCGGAACCATTCCCCTTCAGTTTCCTCTTCAAAAAAAAGAGCAGGCCTCCAAGAGACGACAGCCAAACAGGACAAAACAAAATACAACAAGACAAGGCAAAGACCCTCATATCAAGGCTGGAAAGTGTTCTGAGAGCAGGCAAAGGAGTCAAACACACCTGCTCTCACTGTTAGGAGTCCCACAAAAGTACCAACCTAATAGCCATAACATATGTCCAGAGGGCCTGGAGCAGACCAGTGCTGGTCCCATATTTGCTGTTTCAGTCCTTGTGAGCCTGATGAGACCTGCTTGGTTGATTTGGTGGGCCATATTCCTCTGGTGTTCTCCATTCCTGCTGACTTGTATGGTCTTTCATCCCCTTCTTCTTCTTCAGGGTTCCCCGATCTCTCAGGGGAGTGACCCAAGGGAGAGCTCCAATTTAGACTCTCTCTCCTCATAATGACTGGCCGAAGGTCTGCTCCCATCTGCTGCTGGAGGAAGCCTCTCTGATGTCTACTGGATACAACACTAATCTATGAGTATAGCAGAATGTCATTAGGAACCATTTAATTTATTTTCTTGCTGCTAGTCATGTTTGGTTCTACCCTAGGTCTCTGGACTACTCAGTCTCTGGTTCCTGGCCATCCAGGCTGTATAGGGCAAGAGCTCTCTCTCATGCCATGGGCTTCAAGTTAAACCAAACATTGGTTGGCCACTCCCACAAGTTCTGTGCCACCATTGACCGAGCATATCTTGCAGGCAGGACTGATTGTAGGTAGAGGGTTTTGTGGCTGGGTTGGTGTTCAGGTTTCCCTTTTTATAGCCTGCAGAGTACCTTATTGCACCAAAGAGACTAGAATGTAGAATGAAGGCTCTAAGCCTGCAACTCTTTGAACTCTCTTTTTTCAATGAGCTATGTGGAAATTGTCCTCGGCAATGGGGCTCCATTGTCAGTTTTTAGAGAGCAATATTCTGTCTTAATGTAAGCCTGTGTTGTTTAGGAATCACTAAGGGACTTGCTCCACCACCAACTCAACCAAATGTAACACAGTCCCACCACTGGAAGCCTTACCAGGCTACAAATGGCCAGTTTAGACTCCTCATTCTCTAGGAGTTCTCATTATGGTCACCTTCATAAATTCTAGGAAGTTTCCACTGCAATAGGTTTCCACAAATACTGTGATTCCTCAGAAAATTGGGAACTGATCTGCCTCAAGACCCAAATATATCACTCTTGGGTATACACCCCAAAGATGGTCCATCCTACTGCAAGGACACTTGCTCAACTATATCCATTGCTGCTTTATTCATAATAGCCAAAAACAGTCTAAATATCCCTCAACTGCAGGATGGATAAAGAAAATGTGGTATATTTACACAATAGAGTATTACTCAGCTGTTAAAAAAAATTTTTCAGGCAAATGAATGCAACTAGAAAAAAATGAACCCGAGTGAGGTAACCCAAACCTAGAAAGAAAATGTGGTATGTATTAACTTAAAAGTGGATATTAGCTATCAAGTTAATGATAATTCAAGCTAAATACCCTGACCCAGAAAGGTTAGATAAGGAGGAGGGCTATAGGGGATAAGTATGGATCTCCCTGGGAAGGGGAAATAGGATATTCTGCAGGTGCACTGGGGGCAAGTAGAGAAGGGGTGGGAGGGATCGGGTGCAGGGTGCAGAGGGAGGGATGAATGGAGAGAGTACCAGATGAGACTGCTGGAATTCGGGCGCATTTAGAGGATTTTTAAAAATATTTATTTTGTATGTGTATGAATGTTTTTCCTGAATGTATATAGGCACACCATGTGAGTGCATTGACCTCAGAGGCCAGAAAAAGGCATCAAATCTCCTGGAACTGAAGATGCAGATGGTTGTGAGCCATTCTGTGGGACGCAAACTCAGATCCTCTTCAGGAATAACTGTTGCTCTTAACTACTGCAGTAAGTATCTCTTAAGCTACCAGAGACATTTTAGTAAATTTGAACATGTTACAGTTTGAGATTTGTTGAGTTTGGGCATATATTATACTTGTTTATTAGTTTTTCCCTTATTAACTATAATTCAAGGGTAACAAAATTTTTCAGAAAGCATTTATGTATAAGACATGGTAAAAACAAGTCTATTGATGAGAAGAAAGGCTTGGGTTATTGCTGGGCATGCTGTGAATGTGTTGCTCTGATTGATTGATAAATAAAACGCTGATTGGCCAGTAGCCAGGCAGGAAATATAGTGTAGGTGGGATAAGCAGAGAGGAGAATTCTGGGAAGTGGAAGGCTGAGGCAAGGAGAAGCTGCCAACTGCCACCATGAGAAGCATGATATAAGATACTGGTAAGCCACAAGCCATGTAGCAAGGTATAGATTTATAGAAATGGGTTAATTTAAGATATAAGAACAGATAGCAAGAAGCCTGCCATGGCCATACAGTTCATAAGTAATATAAGTCTCTGTGTGTTTACTTGGGGGACGAGAGTGGGAGAGATTTTTCCCAACTGCTGGCAGGCGGGGACACAGGAAATCCTTCAACTACAGGTTATGAGAGAAAAATTGAAGACAGTACCACAAAAACCAAGATAGACAACATCTCAAGTAAGCTAGGCGTGTTCCACAGAGAGAAGTGTAAAATACGTGCCTTATTTGATAAATATCATATGATTTTGCCAGTTAAGGCCGTGAAAGCCAATGAATCGATATTAGAAAATATTTATGTAGGACTTAGAATGTGCCAAGCAGTACACCAGCTAGAGAGAGAATATAAACAAGGACAGAGGTCTTTCTTGGAACTTGTGTTCTGCATGGGTGGCTCTCAGTGAGCAACTGTGGAACTACTTATGAAAACCATATAATTCAAAGATTGAGAGTGAGGGACTAGAGAGAAGATATGAACTTACGTAAATCCAGGCAACTAGGACATACCGCAAAAGGGAAGAATGCTAGGAGATGAGGTCAGAGAGAAGAGACCACACACTACAGGGCTTTGTATATAAGGATAAGTACTGCAAGTTTTGACAAATATGTTTGCAGACTTATAAGGCACAATTAATCTTCTCTTTATATATTATCTTTCTCAATACCCAGACTTCCTAAGAATATCAGATAGTCATTTTTTTAAAGTATCCTATTTGGGATCATTTCCTAACAAGGAAGTTCAAGTTATTTATTTTTTTGGCAATAATGTTAAAGAGTGGTGAGATTATGCTCCAAGAAGAAACAGACTTCATATGAGCCACATTTTTATTGCTGGTCATATATATTTCATTGGTTGTTGAGGGTGGTAGGTGAGTCAAGGTCCTATTAGGAATTTAAAAATAAATAGTCATCTGATGGAAGGTCTATTATGAAAACATTAACTATAAAATTACTGTGTAGTAACTAGGATTGCTAGGGAGAAAGACCAAATGTAAAAAAGTGCAGAAATCAAAGATACAAGAAGCAGCCAGTATGGTAGATACTTCATCTGTATCATTTTTAGCTATAGCTTCAGTGATTACAGCTAACCATTACCTAACAATTTTGGGTAGAAGTTTCCAGAAATAATTCATGAATTACAAGTTGCATGCTGTTCTGAGTAGCATGATGTGCTCTCTGCCATCCACCCCTTTTCCTCTTGGACAGTATATCATCTCTGTGTCCTGCACATCCACCATGCATGTCCAGGCTCTGTGATCAAGCATTACCCGAAGAAGATAATTCTCCTTCATCAGAATGCCAGCTGCAGTCTCAAACAAGACTACAATGCCTGCATCACCTACTTCTCTCCATCTCCTCTGAAGCAGAACATCAGTACCCAGCATTGTGGAAGGATGGATGCAGTACGCGAGACGTTTTGAGAGTCCAAATTGACATGACTTTTTGGACTATTTTATTATAATCATTATATTTATTATTGCTAATGTCTTTACTGTGCCTATTTTATAAAAATAAGCTCTGGCTTTGGTATACATATATACATACATACATATGTTTATGTATATACATATACATACATATACATGCACACACATGTATGGCTCAGTCCTATCTATAGACTCAGTAATCACCCAGAGGCCCTTTTTACATATTCCTTATGGAAAAATACATGTGGCTCTGCTCTTAGAGATGTTACAGGACATTCAGAGAAGGAAGGAATTTGGAAAAGGATTTTCTCCATGGCTGAGACTTATATCAGGTCCCTCTTGTCATGACTTACTAACATTGCTTAGGGCTGCATTGATAGAACACTCTGGAAAACACACTCTGGAATTCCAAGACTGCTGAGAGGTTACATAAGGTAAGAATTGCTGCAAAGTCACCCGAGAGTGATTTTTGGAGCTCTGCCCATGGTAGGACTCGAGAAAGCAGCATATGTAGAGAAATCCTCTGAAAGCGAGTAGATGCTGCTGACCTCTGCACAATACAGAAGTGCGTCATAGAAACATGTACACCTCAGCAACCCAAAGGTCAACATGTCTTGCTGCTGGTGATGTTAAATAAGCAGAGGTGTGTGTGTGTGTGTGTGTGTGTGTGTGTGGTGTGTGAGTGTGTGTGTGTTTGTGTGTGTGAGTGTGTGTGTGTTTGTGTGTGTGTGTGTGTGTTTGTGTGTGTGTGTGTGTGTGTGTGTATGAAGCATGCCACAATCAAAAGAACATCACTTAAACTTGCTAAACTGCTATTTATGGAATCTTCCAGTGATCCTATGGCAAGTAATATCTATGAGATTTACAATTCAGATCTCATAAAGAAATAACTTGGAGGGAATTTTTCTGCTTCATTGATTAATGTAGTTACTATTTTGTATCAATATGTATCTCCTGAAAAAATAGATTATACAAATATGTGCCTATGAAGCTTTAAGTCTGCTCATCTTTCTTTCCTGAATAATTTATTACTGTGTTATTTCTCAAATGTTAATATAATGCGATCATAATATTTTCTTCATTTATTGATTAAAATTGTCTCATTAGCAACAGCTTATTTATATGAAAACAAATTCAAGAACAATTTCTTGGTTATATGGACTATATTTGTATTGCTATTTACCTTATTGCCTAAGCTTTTCAACACCTTGCTACTGAAAATATATACACAATATATATGTAGTAAATTCTTCTACAAAGAAGATTGGGTTTCTGTTTATGACAAGTCCTATAAAGAATCTAAGATTTGGGTTCTAGGTACATTGCTTACTACTGGAATTATGTTTCTCCCTGAGCATTCAAGGTTGGGAAATATTGGGGTGTTGATGGGAATGTACAATAAATAGTCCAGGCACTATGTAAATTAGCAAATAGGTTATGCAAAAAATATAATTAATGTAATTAATGGCATAAAGCAAATGCAATGTATTTGCACAATGGAACTTTCATAAGCCACAAAAAATGAAAATTGTGTTGTTTTCAGGAAAGTCAATGGAATTAAAGACCATGTGTGAGTAAAGCCATAAGTATCATTTCTCTAATGTGGAATTTAGAGAGAGAGAAATGTCATAAAAGCAAAAGCAGTGACTAGGGATGTGAACACGGACAACAGGGACTAGAACAAGAATGGTATTGTGGTTAATAGGATCTTAAAATGTTTTATGCATATGACATATTGAAGCATTACTTTGTACAATTAATACATGTTAGCAAAGAGGCTGTTTGATGTGTGCAGTGCATGTGAACATATAGACCAATACCTTTTTCTGCTCAGGGCTATTTCATCCTTCCTCATTCTGTCTGATTATTCTCCCTCCATCACTGATTAATGACTAACCTCATTAATTTCTGGATTATATTTTTGTTTAGTTTTTTTTGCACAGATATGCATATTTTTTTCTATCTCCTCTTTACATAAAAGACAATTGAGTGTTAGGATCATTTGTGATTTTTCTTACTTACAGAGATGAATCCCTCTGTTTATGCATTTTTCACATTTAGAGGTAAAAGTGTTTTCTTCAAAACTTTATACTGATTCCTTTTTAATCTGTGTGGTCTAATCCATTCGAGTTTATTCTTGCATAAGTTATGAAGTGTGGGTCTAATTTTGTCATTTTACATATGGCTACTTATTTGTCTCACCATCTTTCATTTCAGTCTGTTTTGCTCCAGTGATTTCAGATGCTGCTTTTGTTGTATATTAATTTTCCATCTGCTTTTGGTTTACTTCTCAGCCTTCTGTTCTTTCTGTCTACTTACATGTGTCAGCACAACATGGTTATAATGAGGAACTTTAAAATAAGCATTAAAGTCTGAACATAGGCATGCCCTCTGATGGCCTTTTTCTTTGTAAAGTTTTCCTGGCTACACTCGAGGATTTAGCTGTGTTGTGTGTGGATTTCAGTCTCAGCTTGTGTAACTCTATTTGTGAGTTTCCTGATTCTTTTATTTGCATTACCTGGTTTTATAGATTACCCCAGGAGAGTTGACAGGTTACAGTTTTAGCCCATACTGTTCACGAGCCGATGACATCTCTCATCTAAAAGCCCTCAGTAACTTTCAGGAATACTTAAGGTTTTTTTCTCATAAAGCTTTTGCTTATTGCTTTTACATTTTTTAGTGTTTTCTTTTTGCTCTTGCAAATGAGATTTTTTTTTCTATTTTATTCTCTAGCCGGTTATTGCCTGTGTAAAAGGAAGTTATTGATTTTTTCATGTTAGTTTTATAGTTCCTACTAAATTGTTTCATTGTTTTTCATTATTATGTTATTAGCATTTAATTGCTAGTTTAATGGATGATGCTCTTGGAATTCCAAGTTTTCCTATCATGTCATATGAAAATGGGCATTTTAATTCTTTACTAAATATTTTGCCTAATTTACCTTTTTAAGTTCCATGCAGATACACACACACACACAAATACACACACAAACCAGTATATATATGTATATATATACATATATATATGGAGAGAAAGAGAGTCTCCTCTTCTCTGACTAACATATAGGGGTATTTGAAGTGCTCTGGATTAAACCTAAAATATTAAGGTTTATTCTGCATGAGTGCTGTATTGCTGAAGTGTTTCCATAGTCCCCACAGACACATACATATAGTGGAACAGAAGTGAGGACAGTAGTTATCTTTTTCTTGTTCCTCTTTTATTAAAATTACCTTAATATTCTTTTTTATTCTAAAAGACAAAAAATACTAGTACTAAAAATTCTTTATTTTATTAAATTCCTTTAACCGGAAGTGTTAAATTTCCAAAAACTATTTTTGGCCTCCATGAAAATGTATCTCTTTTGCTTTGAATATGTTATATCTGATAACTTTATAATTTGTATCATTTCTGCCCTCCACCCATCTAACTCAGGACCTTGTCATGTTAGGCAAATATTCTGCCAGTAAATTATACTTGAACCCGTTTGTAATATTTTCTTGATGTGCTGTTGGCCTTAGCTTTCTAATAATTTATCTTGTATTTTTGCATTAGCCTTAGCTTTCTAATAATTTACCTTGCATTTTTGCACTAATAAAACAAAAACATTTCTAATTTTTTTCCGAATTTAGTTCCTGATCATATACTTTCTTGCCAAAATCATTAGGAAGTCTAAAGCACTAGTAATCCTTGAGAATAATTTATAAAACTTTAGATATATCTGATCTTTGAAGCTTTAACAGAATTATATTACTAAAATAACTGAGCTAACATTGGGCAGGAGAGAAGAATCTCTCTTTGTTTGTCCATGAAGACTTTGGCTGTACAAAGGAGTCAACTTTTACATAAGTATTATTTGAAATAATGTTGTTCAATAGCTGTGTTTCAATTTTTTTTTAGGACATTGATAACATGACTCTGTAGAGTGAACAACTGCACTGGAGTTCTCATACCAATTATAGAAAAAGGATCATTTGCTAAGTATTTTATTTTTCCCAATCCAGCAAATAAACAGTACATCAAAATCCATTTACTGAAATTCTCACTGGTTTTGGATACTATTTCCACAGGAAGTGACCTACTTCCAGTATGTCTTCAAATACATTCAGACAGAGCTGAGCATTACCAATCCCATAGTTTCTTAAATATTTTCTGGTTTTGTGGTTATGCATCTCCTTCTCATTCTTAGGTGACTCCTTAGCTTGCTCAGGGACTATCTTTAGATTATCATTTGAGTTTAGTATTTCATGTAAATTTTGCAATTCCGTTTTTTCTGGTCTATTTTCCTTTTACTTTACTCCTCTCCTGTGGCTTTTTTGTTTGTTTGTTTTGTTTTCTTTGTTTGTTTTTGCCACTGTGGCAAAAACAGAGGAGAAGACTGAAGCCCATGAGCTGATCCACTGGTTTTTAGGACTGTTGCAAGTCAGAAGAATGGAGAAAGAGCACAGTACAGGAAAGCTACTCATCCCGTGATGGCAGGAAGCAGAGACAGCAACAAAAGGATACACAGGCCAGAGAGGAGACTCATCCCTCCTAGGTAGGCTCCTAGGAACTGACTTCTTCCCCCTATTCCCTACCATCACTTCCCAATGATATCATCATTGTGAACATTGTTTGCATCAAAGAGGAAAGTTTCGATATACAAACTTTTGAAGAAGTATTCTGCTGTGGGATGGTCTTTCTGTATGCTGTGAATATGTGTTGCTACTATTGGTTAATAAAGAAGCTCATGTGGCCTATGGCAACACAGGATATAGCCAGGTGGGAAGTCCAGGAGAGATGCAGGGAGAGGAAAGGCAGAGTCAGGGGAGACATCAGCAAGCCGCCCAAGAGGCAAGATGTGAAAAGTACCAGCAAGCCACTGGCCACGTGGTGATACATAGATTAATAGAAATGGGTTAATTTAAGATGTAAGAACCTGGCTGGAGAGATGGCTCAGAGGTTAAGAGCACTGACTGGTCTTCCAGAGGTCCTGAGTCCAATTCCCAGCAACCACATGGTGGCTCACAACCATCTATAATGAGGTCTGGTACCCTCTTCTGGCCTGCAGGCATACATGCAGGCAGAACACTGTATACATAATAAATAAATCTTAAAAAAAGAAAAGAAGCCGGGCGGTGGTGGCGCACGCCTTTAATCCCAGCACTCGGGAGGCAGAGCCAGGCGGATCTCTGTGAGTTTGAGGCCAGCCTGGTCTCCAAAGAGAGTTCCAGGAAAGGCGCAAAGCTACACAGAGAAACCCTGTCTCGAAAAACCAAAAAAAAAAAAAAAAGAAAAGAAACTGCTTTTAAAAATTTAAGATGTAAGAACTAGCTAGTAATAAGCCTGATCCATCGGCCAAACAATTTATAATTAATATTAGGCCTCTAACTGCTTATTGGGGAACAGGCAGGCAGGAGAGATTCATGCCTCTACAGTATTCCTATCTAAATCATAACATCTCTGGATTTTATTTTGTAAGTATACCCATATACATTATATCACTATATACAACAGCTAAGATATAGAACTGTATATGTGAATAAATAAAATGCATGTACGCAACAGAAGACAACTTAATTGTGAAGAATAAAATTCTGTCATGTCCCCCAAACAATGGATAGTGCTAGAAGACATCATGCCGGGTGAAACAAGCTGGATATAGAAGCACAGATGTTGCATGTGTTCTTCTAAATGTGGAGTCTTCAATAAAAACCTGAGAGAAAAGGAACCTCAGAGACAGAGAAGAAGCTGAAGAGGAGTTGAAAAGACAGAAGAGTAAAAAGACAGAAGAGAGGGTAGACATGACCAGCACACAACATATACCTGTGTGGAAATGTCACAGTGAATACTACCAATGCAGGCAATCAGCACATGTTATTGGGGGAAAAAAGGGGGGGGGAGTGATCAATATTGACTACTCAGTGCTAGCCATTCTATTCATAATATTGCACATCATTCTCAAATACTCTTCCTCGCAAAGAGCTGGCTAGTTCTAGCCTTGAAATAACGTCATAAAGTCAAAGCTCTCATGAGCTTACACTTGCCTTGGCAATCAACCTGAGTGAAGTTCATGACTTATCAAGTGTTCATGCGAATTCTTCATGCTGCAATTAATAACTTTCTTTAGTAAACTTCCCCTTCCAATGTGTCAGCTCTGAGATATATTTGTCAATTACCATTGTCTAATGCTACATTTCACATTACTCTGTCATTCACTGAATCTAATGTTTGTATTAGAAAATGAGTGAACAAGTGTCTACAACTCAGTGCTTGTGTATGTATGTACATGTGTGTGTTTCTCTCTTGAAACAAAGGGCAATTTAGAGGAGAGAGCCTTGAGTTTTGGCTTACAGTTCTATAGGGGTTCTGTCCATCATTACAGAAATAATGGCATCAGGCAGGGAATGCATTTTGGCAGGAGCAAGAGGCAGCTGGTTACATTGCATCCACACTTCAGGAAGCAGAAAGTGAGCAGAGTGTGAAGCCTCTGATTAATGCCTGGAGGCTGGACTCCAGTGTCTCATTTTCTTCAGCAAAACTCTACCTCCTAAAGGCTCCACAACATTCCTGATAGTGTCACCAACTAGATACCAAGTGTTCCAACACATGAGCTTATGCAGAACATTTCACTGGCAAACCACAGCTATGTGTATATGAGATGGGGAGAAAAAGGAAGGAGGGGGAGGGAAGGATGGGGAGAGAGAGAGAGAGAGAGAGAGAGAGAGAGAGAGACAGAGAGAGACAGAGAGAGACAGAGAGAGACAGAGAGAGAGACAGAGAGAGAGAGAGAGTATGCTGGAGGAAGAACTTGAGATCTGTGAATGCAAACACTTTGCCAACTAATTCCAAACTCTCCACTAACTTTTCTTTACAAATCTATCTTTTTTGACCAATCATTGCAATACTTACTGTTAGTTTTTTGGTTTTTTTTTTTCTCATTTTCTCTAAAATTTATCCCTGGAATCACTTTTGTTAAACTTTTCATGGTAACAACACCTTTGTCTACAAGCAATAAGGCTGAAACCAAAAGCTATACAACAACAGAGGCCTCATTGAAATTCCAAGTTTCTGAGCTTCCCTGTGTTGTTTTTCTCAGACTTGTCACTATAAGTCTGCATTTTCCGAGCCTCCCCTGCATCTGAGCACTTTTTCGATTGCTGCATCTTTACCTCTCCTGGCATCTCTTTTCTCCCTTGTGTTCTTTTTTAAAAATCTCCTTTCTTTAGTTCTTTCTCTACTTTCATTTTTTTTCTTTTGTGTTGCTTTTCTTTATCCCATTTTTACCATCATCTTTTTCCTGTCTTCTCTTTTTATCCCAAGAATCTTACTGCCTTCTGCTTGGCAGAGATCTTAAGCACACCTTTGCTTCCCGCTTGGTGCGCGGAGGCAGCTTTCATGACATCTTTCTTCCTCCTTGTTTAGTTAAAAACTCGTTCAAACATACGGATGTTCTAGGCTCTACTGGCGTTTTCTGACCCAGGAATCCCTTGAGGCTGCTGTCCACATTGTCATGACAGTCAGGACCAAGGACAACACTTCCAGCTGGGTCTTCATCACTTCACTGACCAGGACCTGCCAAGTTTCCACTATCTCACAGGCCAGCACCTGCCAGGACATCATCCTTTCACAGACCAGAGTCTACCAGGACCTTACCATCTCACAGGGCCTGCCAGGTCCTCACCAACTCACAGACCAGGACCTGCCAGGTCCTCACCATCTCAAAGCTCCAGGTCTGCCTTCTTTTTATCCTGATTGCTAACCATTATTTGCTCATTTCTTTTGATATTTGATTTCTAGTTTTATCTTATTAAGAATGGGTTTCCTATGTGTTGACCAGTCATTGTGTTACTGTATTTATTTGGTTTTAAATATTGCCCTCTTTTGGGGGTTGCAGTTTTGTCTCAGGAAACTAAACAGCAGTGATTGTATTGGATTACCATCCTAAGTTTTGTGACAGGGGTGAAGAACATATGATGATGGGACAGACATGAGGAGAGGGGAAGAAGTGATGGCAGAGTCCTTCAGAGATTGGTGGGCAAGCTGTTTTTCCTGACAGGGAACAAGGCCTTTGGGGAAGAGTTCCATAGGGAAACAACTCCATAGGGAATCAACACCATGTGGGATCCTGGGATTAAAAAATTCCATTTTTGTCTTCTGACTTTTGAAATGGTTAATGTACAAGTGTGATGATTTGCTTCCTTCTGAAATTCTAGAAAAACGACGAACATGGAGTTACCTTGTTGTCAGGTTTCATCTGTGGTGTTGAGGATTTTTTTTGTTTTACGTTGTTTTTTAGCATTTTCTAAAAGAAAAGAAAATCCGGAGCCATCTTCACCTCTGAGTGTCCTCCACTAGATCAGTGCTATGTTTCTTGTTTTCACTTTTGCTTCTTATTTCTCTTCTTAGAGGAGGAGAATTCATGATAGATTTTGCAAAACCTATCATCCCTCTTCTGAATCTATTCTTGTTAAATTTCAGCATTTCTACCCAGATTAAGGTGACTTCAGTGAGGATCCCATATTCCTCACTCGTTCTGAAACAGTTTTCTCCATATTGTGCTAGGCACCCTTCAGCAGAGAGGGCACAGCGATCATCAAGAGGAGATGTGTGGATTCTGTTGACTCTGCCAGTTTTCAAGGGGACCAGCAGGCTCTCTTCCTGTCATTCCACCTGCTCACTAGACTTCTTGTGGCAGCTGTTTTTACTTCTTCACTCTCCCACTTTATGCCATTTCTCCCTTTCCAACTCCGTTTCCTTAATCAGGATGCCGAACCATTAATCTTGATTATTTACAAATTTAGAGTATGGCAGTTCAGTTAGTCAGGGCACAGACTTTGGGGTTTGGTCCCAGGCATTCTAAGAGCAACATTAATCCAGAACTTTCCAGTTCATTTCTTGGTGATCACATCCTAAGGAGTATGGCATAAAGTTAAAATTCATGATACTAATGGATTTCGGGCTGAAAATATCTTTCTGTGGTCATTAATTGAAAGGGAAGAATCTTGTGAACAGGTATAACTTACTATTTATATATCAAAATACTAAATGGCTAGTTTATGTTATACAATAGCCAGAAGTTAGCTTTAAGAGTCCAAAGAAGTTATCACTAATAATATAGAGATAATAGAGAGATAAGAGTGTATGTAACTTCTTCTGAAAGATAATTATGAAAATACAAAAGAGAAGTAAAAACCAAGTCCAATGGCAAATTCAAATCGTGTTTTGTTTGTTTTAACACTGCAAAGATAAATGCATGCTGCAGGCCTCCAGATGAAAGGTGATTTTTTTTTGGTTTTTTCGAGACAGGGTTTCTCTGTGTAGCTTTGCGCCTTTCCTGGAACTCACTTGGTAGTCCAGGCTGGCCTCGAACTCACAGAGATCTGCCTGGCTCTGCCTCCCGAGTGCTGGGATTAAAGGCGTGCGCCACCACCGCCCGGCCGAAAGGTGATTTTTAAACACAGTTGTAAAGTTACTTATATTGCGATCATTGATTTTTCACCTTTCAAAATGAGCCTAACTTATAGTTAAGTGTCTTCCGAGACTTGATGCACCAGGATCTACAAAGAGATGATACAGCACAGAAGTGTTTTATTGTTACTGTGAACTTGTGCTCTTTCCATTGATTTTCAACTATTTGGCTATTTCAAGGAAGTGTCTAGACCTAAAACACATGTAATCTCTGCTACACTACTTAGAAACAAAACCCAGTTATGGATAATAGATAAAAAGAACCTGGGTTTCAAAGCACTCATGGAAAGAAAATATAAAAGAAACCACCTTGGGAAAGTAGAGACCAGTCCCTCGAAGCATAGTGTTGCAGTAAAGAGGCAGTAACAAGCAAGCAAATAGACAAATCACTCCAGCAAGAAGCCCTTCTGCTACCCTAGTGCTCTGCTGCTGGTGGCTCTTACCCTGGCCTGGCTGGCTGCTTGTGCATCCATCACTGGCTGACCACAGGCCCTCTTCTTGCTGAATGCAGCTGTGATTTCAGAAACCTCACTGATTTACAGGTCTCTCTTCTCCTTCTGCCTTAACTGATGGATTTGGTAAGCAATAGAAATGAAGTAAAATATTTCAACTTCAATCAAGATGAACTGTTTTCAGTCATGTGTCTGTACCAAAAGCACCTGCTATCACTGAAAACCCACTTCTGCCTTTGCCCCAGCATCAGAGATTCAGAGTTCCTTGTTCTGGGGTGTGGTTTGCCCATCACCGTATTTCAGATCTCTTGGGTAATTTTAGTATTCATCCAGAAAGGATCTTTTAGGGACTTCCTTGGGAAATAGACTGACATTTCTGTCCTTGCCAACATGGTCAAGAGGTGGTTACTTTTTGAGTATGTGCCAATCTCTTCCTTTTAGTGCAGACACAATGATCTCTTGAGACATGGCCTCCCCCTACAACCATGACAGTGCAGCTAACTTGAAGCCTACCCAATTATGAGGCTTCACTGTGGAAAGGATGATTCTGAAGGGAACTATCTTCCTGCCAGGCAGGTGCATGACTGTTTCTACAATTACTTTCATATTTATTAGTATGCAGTAATGTCTCTTTACATACATTTAATTCAGACCCTATATTAAAAAAAACAAACATTAAAGTAGGGCTGCCCTCTAATTTGTTCTCATCATTTCACAGGAAAATACGCTAAAGGTTAGAGAAACCAGTGATTTCTCACAGATGACAAAATTTGTACAGGCGAAACTTACTTGAGAATTAACTTTCCCACTTTGTAACAGTCATGATGGTGGTTTTCTGGGTTAAATGTTTCTTGAAACATTAGGTTTATTGTTTATCTGTAATGGTCCAATAGACACATGGGGCTTAGAAAATAGTAACAAATACTACTCACTAATTTAGCATAAAGAGGCAAGGTGAAAAAGTGTGCTCGTCAGCTGTTTTTGTGTTCTTCCACATTACTTGATGACCCACAGAGTTAATGAGGACAGAGAAGTTTACCAAACCCCTTTTGTTAAGGTCTAATGTCAAGTTGAGATATTTTCTTCTGAACATTGATGAATTGCTCTAAACTCTTGAGTCCATCCAGCATCCTTATTTCTAGAACACATTAGGTCTCTTGCTTCCAAATAATTTAGCCTAGAAAAATAATAATGGTTCAGCTAATAATTGGGGATATGAGTCTTGCAAAGACTATAGAAGTAATGGATTTAAGAAGAAAAAAACACTATGTACAAGAAGAAAAAGATGTAATTTAAAGAACTGGTAAGAATATTAAAACTAAATTTTAGTATACAGTAATATTCTAATTAGGACTCTGTTTTTATGTGATGCCAAAGACCATGGAAGGTAGCATAAAATAATGAATTGATTTTTAAATGTCTACTGCTAAGAAAAATAATTATGATATTTGCCTATGACATAACTTACTCACATACTGAATAATAGCAACCAAATCAAATTATATTCATAAATCAATATTGACAGACAAAAGGAACTTGAAAAAAATAATGTATGTGGAGGTAATGGGTGTTAATCATTTTTGAGACCATACTGTTCTCAAAACAGATGCAAATGAGTATGCTGTAAATAAGCGTGTGTTCTGGGTATGATTGGAATTCTTGTTTAAAACTATTAATAATTCATAGTGAAAATATTCATACTCAAATGAAATTATTTCTTCTCTTTATATTTTTCACCTAAAATTAGGTCCATTTATCTAGCATTATTATTAGACACACCACTGAAAAAGAACATACACAGAAAGTGATTTTTTTCCCCCACCAGAGGACAGCATACAAAACTAGCAATAACATTCGTAATGCCAAAGCACATACCTTAGATGTTTATTGTAATAAAAGGCTGAGACTAAACAGTATATTAGTTACATTTTTGATGCTACGACAAAACAACTTAAACAAGAAGGAAAGATTTATTTTGATTCATGATCCCAGATAGAGGTAGAGTCCATAATCATGGTGAAGGCATAGAAACAGGACTATGAAGTCCCCATGGCAGTGAGGCAGCATAGAGATCATATTTCATCCATGCATGGGAAGCCAAGGGAGAGAAGAGAAGTGGAGTAGGGCTAAGAACTATCAAAGTTCACCCTCCATGATGAACTTCTTCTAGCAAGGCTCCACCTTCCCAGAGTTTCATAAACTGTTGCCCAAACAGCAACACCAGCAGGTGACCAAGTGTTCAAATGCGTAAGTCTATGACAGACCTGGAAGAGTTTTATTGGTAAGAAGAAATGAAGAATGAATATTTAAAGTAGCCTAGACAGCTGGAGCAGGCTTTATTTAGCCTGAGATGTCCAGCTATAATGAAATCAGGGTAGAAGATCCAGTGACCAGAGTTCCAGAGAATGCAGATCTATGGTGATATTTTATTTGTGCTGAAATGTGATTTTATTTGTATGTTAATAAATAAAGTTACCTAGGGATCAGAGGTCATAGCCATTAAGCAGAAGTCTGGCAGTGGTAGCGCACACCCTTAATCTGATCACATGGCAGGCAGAGACTGTGTGTTCAAGGACACAGACAGCATGGTGACACACACCTTTAATGCAAGTACCAACCATAGAGAACTGGAGGTCTGTATAGACAGGCAGTGACAAGGAAATCATGTGGTTGGGTTTAGAACCAACGAGAAGGCAGAACAGAAAGTCAATAAAAAGACAGGACAAAGGAAGAAGGTCTCTCAGGGGAAGGACAGCAGCGGCAGCAAGGGGTAAGAAGATGGTCTTAGCTCTTGGGTACTGATCTCTGGGCTTTTAACTCTGCATTTGACTCTGTGTTTCTTATTTGATAAGGCCATTTAGAATTACAATTACACAGATCATATGTTTTAAGCTGGGGTGTTTGTAGCTAAGGAGAGAAAAATGAAGCTGGAGTTTCATTAAAGGCAGAATGGAGACGTTAGCTGATTCCACTAAACAAGCTCATTTTGAAACTACAGCCTGGGGTCTCTTTTGTAACCTCCAGGTGTGTGGCATCAGGGTTAGATGCTCTCCTCCTACAATCTGCAAGTAGCTGATTTCCTGGAACTCTGAGCTCAGGTGGGAACCCTGGTTCTGTGTGTGTGTGTGTGTGTGTGTGTGTGTGTGTGTGTGTGTGTGTGTGTGTGTGCACGTGCATGCGCGCACGCCTATGTGTGTTTGTGTATGTCTGTGTAAGAAGGGTGTCCTTTACCATTCACTCACAAGCAGGTGGAGGGAAAGAGCAAAAATTATTAAAAATAGACTTAACAGCACCAACTTCAGAACATCCCCTAACATCAATTTGGCTGGTACAGAACACTTCGCTTTTCTCGCCACCTGAACAGTCCAGGGGGCAGAGTCATTGCTTTATCCTTTGCTAACCTTTCAAATTTGCTCATCACTTCTGATGGCGAACTGCAATATTAATGTACCCTTCTTTTATTTGGTATCTGGGCACTACCATCAACTACAAATTTCTGCACAAAGAGACACTCAAGCCCTTGTTCTTTCTGAATGAAAGCTCAGCATTTGTATAAATTGGATTTACAAGCAGAAGCCATTTACAGATATATTTTAAAATTTACTTAATGACACGCATGTAAGGGTACTTTCCTCTAGCTATCTCAATGGCAAGTGGCAAAACAGGACAGGACAACTACATTCAGAAAGGTATAAAGTTAACCTCCATAGCTCTGGTTCCTAACTATGTAACTTTTCTCAGTTGCTTCTTGGTTGTGCATCCCTGTGGATGTGTGTGGCCTGTGGGTGTGGAACCTGTGGATGTGTGGCATCAACACAGCCAACATACCTGTTGCATGAAACATCCAATTCCTTGAGGAAAGAGGTTGAATGATATTCTTTCTTTCTTTCTTTCTCTCTCTCTCTCTCTCTCTCTCTCTCTCTCTCTCTCTCTCTCTCTCTCTCTCTTCTTTTCTTCCCTCCCTCCCTTCCCTGTCTCTCTCTGCTTCTTCATGTGGTGTATATACATGTTTGTGTGTGTATACACATGTGTATGCAGATGTGTGTGTGTGTGTGTGTGTGTGTGTGTGTGTGTGTGTGTGTTTGTGTGTGTACTTGAGTTTAGAGGCCAGAAGTTAGTGTGTCTTTTTTGTTCTCTGTCTTATATTTGAGGCAAGGTCTCTCACTGAACCTGGAGCTCATTGATTCAGCTAGGCGGGGTGGTCAGCAGGCCACAGTGATCCTTCTGTCACTGACTTCCCAGTGATGTTATTTTAAGTGCATATCCCCAAACTCAGATTTTATGTGGGTGCTGGGCAAGCAGACTCAGATCCCTATACTTGTGCAGCAAATAGTTTACTGGTAAAGCCACCTTCTGAGCCCCTGAAGGATACTCTTACGTAGACAAATGAGCCCCTCCATTTCTTATTAAGGCTCAGACACATAAAATGCCTTCAATAACCAATTACATTAAATATTTTGAATTGATTCCACACTGCTAGCATTGGAATAAAGTAATCTGTAGGTTTTTGCCCCAGAGATTTATTAATCAAGAGTCCAGTGGTTCATTTGAAAGGGAGTGTTGTTTGCTACCTCGTGTGCAGGAAAAACTAAGGACAAGAGATGCTCCTCTTCTACGATTTGACATTAGCTAGAAAATGGAGATAGCATTCTGTGTATGACTTAAATGACCATGATCTTGATAAATCCAACCTTGACTTAATTCTAAAAGATGTGCTGCTGACTCCCCATGGGAGTCCTTGCCTTGGAGGAGGTGGGAATGGGGGATGGGATGGGAGGGGAAGGCTAGGGGGAGGAGGAGGGAGGAGAGGAACATCTGTGGTTGGTATGTATCATGAACAGAAAATTTCTTAATAATGAAAATAAAAATAAATTTCCAGAGTGGGACAAAAAAAATGTGTTGGGTCTTGTGATGCTTGGTGAAGGAGGAGAAGTGAAGTTGATCTCAGCTTTCTCAGAGTAGGTTCCAGCTGCTCATGGCAGTGTGGCCAGCCAGACCCAGAAAGTGGCACACAGGGCGTGTGACACATCACAGGAAGGACGGCCTCAGCTTTCACCGTATTCTCTAGACGAATCCTTTTATTTTGCTTCAGATGTCTTCAAAACATGGCATTATAAACAGCTTAAATTTTAATGTTAGAACCTTGATTAAAATAACATGATTCCATCTGCAGTGAGCTTGAGTGCCTTTATAGAAATGAGACATGATGAAGGAGGCATACTTAGTACATGTTTTAGTTACAAGTGTCATTTATTTAAAAAATCAGAATGTAAATTTTAAAAAAGATATTTTAAGAATTAGAGTGGAAATTTGTGATGATATATTGTGTATTCTAATAAACTTGACTGAGGATTGGGAGGACAGAGCCAGCCACTAGGTTAGACACAAAGGCCAGACAGTGGTGGCACATACCTTTAATTGCAGTACTGGGAAGCACACATGCCTTTAATCCCAGGAAGTAACAGCAGGGCAGAGAAAGGTGTCTAAGGCGTGAAGAAGCAGAAACTAAAACAGTTCAGCTGAGACCCTTTCGGGTGAGGACTCAGAAGACTTCCAGTCTGAGGATTCATGGAAACTGAATCGGCTGAGGAGTTGGCGGGGTAAGGTTGGCTGCGGCTTGCTCTGCTTCTCTGATCTTTCAGCTTTCACCCCAATATCTGGCTCCAGATTTTTTATTAAAAGACCACCTGAGATTCAATCAACAGAAATTTTCAAAAAAATATTTTGTGTGTACACTACATATAAATCTATAAAAAGATAGGAATAGTCAGAGAAAACAAATACAGCAACTTTCATTGTAGGGTTACAGTTATTCTTCTCGGTTTTTTTTCCTTTAGACCAAAGACAGCTTGAGAAATCTTTTGACAGCTTGCTTTGACTTTAAAAACTGCATCATCTTTTTTTTTTTTTTTCATTTTTAGGTACTCACACTGTTACAAGAAATTTGAGGGCACTGCACTTGGGATGTGACATTTTACCAGGAAAATTGAAGTTCTCTCTCAGGTATCTTAGTCTGTTAATAGAATAATTTAAGAACTGGCTCATAAAAAAATTTGAGGACAATTTTATTAGAAATTAAAGGTAAAATAACAGGACAGGCAAGGCCGAAATCTCAGCAGTTGCCAAAATGATGAAGATGGAGAAGAACAGACCAAGTCACTCCATTATAAGCAGCCACACAGTAAGGTCAGAGGGGAGGCTCAGAGGAAGACAAAAGTGCCTGACTTTGACCAGTATCTGAAAGATAGAGAAAGAAGGAAAAGAAAAAAAATGTACTTTTCTCGATAATTCAGAAAAGTAGGCTAACCTCAACAAAGCGGCATTATCATGGCTCATAAGTAATTGTACTGAGAATGGTATTTCTAAGAAAGAAAAAAATGCATTATCTCTTTAAAGGGATAATTATTTCTCCCATCCCATTAACATGGCTTATGGGGAATTGGCCTTCCCAAGGCATAATCTTTCTGCCAGAAGATTGACATTCCTAGCTGGATTAAGTCCTCTTTTTCTTTCTAGGTGAACAGCAAAATCATATTTTTTCTAATATAATTTAGTTTTTCTCTTACTCATTTTTCACAGTTCAACATTCATA
This sequence comes from Peromyscus californicus insignis, assembly GCF_007827085.1. Lineage (NCBI taxonomy): Eukaryota > Metazoa > Chordata > Mammalia > Rodentia > Cricetidae > Peromyscus > Peromyscus californicus. The sequence goes on along the minus strand of NW_026294491.1, from coordinate 42,731,217 downwards.
TTGGAAGCGATAATTTTAAAATATTACAAACATAGTATTTTGAAAATAGTTTTATATATATATATATATATATATATATATATATATATATATATAATATATATATATATATATATATATATATAACTAGTAAATTCCTCTGACTTTTTCCCTTTCATTAAAAACAGATTTTTTTGCTCATATATTATATTCTGATTACAGTTTCCCCTCCTGCTGTTCCTCTCAATTCCTACTCACCTCCCTTCCTATCTGGATCTGCCCCATTTCTTTGTCTCATTAGAAAACAAGCAGGCTCCTAAGGGATAACAGTCAAATATAATATAATACAATATAATATAATATAATATAGTATAATATAAAGATAAAATGAAAACTTACATGGTGGATTATAAAAAGTAAACAAAAAGAAGGGAAAAGCCCAGCAAAAGGTATAGCAGGCTATTGAATTACAGTTATGCCATCTCACTGAAGTATTCCTAAGAATACTCTAAGTGCTAAAACTATCTGGGGTATAACTGGCCTCTGATCTCTTAGAGAAGCCACAAATTACTGAAGCACACATGTCCCTAGATCGGCCCTAAATTCCTGTACAATGTGACCCCGAGCTAAGGTTAACTGCCTAAACATTTAACTGTTATCTCTTTGCTTCTGTGAGCAATGCCTTCTTTGCTTTAGATGTCCACAGCTGACTTTCTGTATAAGGCAAAAATGAATTTTTGGCCTTAAAAACTTAACCAACTGGAAGCCAAGACTTTTTCCACTAATCTGCTTGAGACAGTCCTACTGATGATAAATAAATACTTCATTCAACTTATTTAGGCCTATTAGGGGTTTTAAGCCTTCAGGTACCCAATAACAAAGGTACAAGAGGCAAATATAGACACAGAGATCCACTCATCTTCATACTCAGGATTCACTCATGTTTTAGGGAGACAGAAGTTAAATTATTTTTCTCTTCCAGGAAGAAAATGCTTTGCCCTACTAATCCTCAATACACTAAATGGAGCTCTACTGCTTATGAATGACTGTTCACTTAGTTGCATGGAGTTTGGGAACATACACGTTTGAGTGGTTTATTAAACCAACTGTGTGATGTTTTTATTTGTGAATTAATTAGAATAAAGTTTTTTTTTTAAAGCCTCCAATTAAGCCCAGACATCCTTGAGAGCTAACACAGTATTATTCTCTCTGAGAAAGGAACCTTAACATCATTTAAGAGATAGGCTGAAATTATTGCATAGATATAATCCATTTCCTGTGCTAAACTGAGGGATCTATTTCCAAAAGTTGTTCATCAGAAGGAATTAGTGTCTTGGCAGGAGTTTCTGCCACACCCTCCAGTAGAACTTTCAGGCAGAGCTGAGGAACCAGAGCTATCTGATGGCATCTCTTGTTTCAGAAACAAAGACACTTCCTGCTTCTAGCCAAGGACAATAATGGCACTCTGTACTCTGGTCTCTTTCCCCTAAACTGTCTAGGAGTTTTCTATCTCCTTTCTTCATCAACTATAGTAAAGGAGAATGTGGAAATAACATAATCAGTTCCTATTATAACAATTACAACAAGAGAAATAGCAGGGCCACAATAACTCACTATCCAGGAGGAAACAATAGTAATTTCTGGCTAGGGATATCAAAAATAGAACCAAGCCCCATAGAATATGCTCACACCCGCGTGCATATAGGCAACACTGATTAGACTCCATATATAAATCCCACTTCTCCACTCCAACTTCTCCTAAGCACCAACAACACATCTCCCTCCCAACATCTCTCTCTCTCTCTCTCTCTCTCTCTCTCTCTCTCTCTCTCTCTCTCTCTCACACACACACACACACACACACACACATATTTTAAAGTTTAAAAGAATGAAAAATGTTTTTAAAATACTTTTCACTTTTCACATAGTAAATGACATATAAATTGAAATAAATGTAGGACTGCTTTGCAAATGTAGTTTATTAATGCTAGCAATATTTTCAATACACTGAGTAGTGAAGATGCTTCAGGTAGCTTTTTCTGAATGAAAATTAATGCATAATTACTATCAGCAATCATATTTAAGTTTACTGTCATAGTTCATTAACATAATCCATTTGCCACATCAGCATTTATATTATATTTAAATACAAGGATAGGTAGTATACTATAAACTATTTGGAACATTACTTGAGAAATTAAATGGTGAAATTCAGAAGTTTTGTTTTAAAAATGCATTCTTACAAATGTAACCTGACAGCATGTACAGCATGATGATAGTATCATCAGGTAATGAAATCAGGAAGAAGAAAGCCTAGAACAAAAGAGTTTTTGTTTTTCTACTTCTATTATTAAGTTATTATTTATACTTTCCATTCTAACAATGACATTACTACTTTACCATAAAACATTTATAAAGAAATATCTAGGAAAACACTGATAGAAAATAAAATTCCAAAGACCCATTTTATTTTTGTCTTAACATTAAAAATAATTAGTCGATTTATCTTTTAATTTTCAAATAATATCTAGAGATATACCTGTATACACATACACACACACACACACACACACACACACACACACACACACACACACGCACACACATACTCTGAGAGAAAGAGAGAGAGATCTGTGTGTGAATGACAAATTTGGATGAAGAGAAAAGTTACAGAATATATTCTGTTTTATAACATTTTAAGAATTAATAATTTAGCCAGATGGCAGTGGCACACCTTTAATCCCGCACTCAGCACTCAGGAGGCAGAGCCAGGCAGATCTCTGTGAGTTCGAGACCAGCCTAGTCTACAGAGCGAGATTCAGGACAGGCACCAAAACTACATGGAGAAACCCTGTCTCGAAAAAAAAAAAAAAATGTTAATAATTTGTTAACAAGAACTGAAGAAAATTTCTTTTTAAAACTTTGAGTGAGTGTGAATGTTGTGTATGTGTGTATGTATGTGTGTGTATGACAGCATGTATGAAGCACCACAGCAAATGTATGAAGGTCAGAGAACAATTTCAGGTGGCAGTTTGTAGACAATTGTAGATGAATTTCTAAACAGTCTTATTAAATAAGAAACACAGAGCCAAATACAGAGTTAAAAGCCCAAGAGATGAGAGCACTAGCGAAGAGCCAAGACCACCTTTAGCTTACCACTTGCTGCTGTCACTTGCTCTGAGAGAGTTTCTTCCTGTCTGACTTGTCTTTTTATTGCCTCTGTTCTGCCTTCTCATTGGCTCTAAAACCAACCACATGACTGTACATGAATGGTCTTGTTAAATAAGAAACACAGAGCCAATGCAGAGATGAAAGCCTAAGAGGTCAGAGCTAAAAACCTTACCCTTCACTGCTGCTGTTGTCCTCTTCAGCAAGAGACCTACATCCTGTGTATCTGTCTTTATATAGACTTTTTGTTCTGCCTTCTCATTGGTTGTAAACCAAACCACATGACCTCCTCGTCATTGCCCATCTATACAGACCTTCAGGTCTTCTATGGTTGGTATTGAGATTAAAGGCCTAGCTCTGCCTCCTGAGTGCTGGGATTAAAGGTGTGCACCACCACCGCCCAGTTCCTGCTTGCTATTAGCTCTGACCCCCAGGCAACTTTATTTATTAACATACAAATAAAATCACATTTCAGTACAATTAAAATATCACCATACATGACCTCCTCGTCACTGCCTGTCTATACAGACCTCCAGGTCTCTATGGTTGGTACTGGGATTAAAGACATGTGTCACCACGCTTGGCTGTGTCCTTGACCACACAGAGAACAGAGACTCTGCCTGCGTTGTGATCGGGATTAAGGGCGTGGGCTACCATTACCTGACTTCTATTCCTGGCTCGCTAATGACCTCTGATCTCCAGGCAAACTTTATTTACTAACATACAAATTAAATCACATTTCAGCACAATTAAAATATCACCACAGCAGTTTTCATCCCCCACCTTGTTTGACACAAGGTCCCTTTGTTGTTGTCCTCTGCATATGTGAACTGGCCTTCAGGCTTCCAGAGACCTCCCATCTCTCAATAGCTAGCAGCAATGGGATTTCAGATGAGTGCTCCTTGTCCAGCCGCACACGATTCTGGGGATCTGAACTCCTGTTGTCTTGACTGCACAAGCAAAGGCTTTCCTCATTGATTGAGCCTTCTGTCTAAGCTCAAGCATAGTCTTTAACCCTCCCAGCCATCTTGGCCTCTCCTCCTTCTAATAGTAGTTTTGCACCAATCTGGAATGACACTCTTGTCTAATTTCACGCACTCTGTCTTGCTCCTCCAGTTTACGCTTGAATGCCTCCATCTCCACAATTTCTGTGGTTTACAGACTGGACAGGGGATGCACTGACAGGAGTTTTAGGAAACAGCTTATTTTTATCCCAAGTCAAGCCACAAAGGATTTAAGGAGCCTTTAAAAACAAAATAAGTATCAGTGCCAAAGAAAACATGAATCAGAAAAGAAGGAGCAGATTTAAGGCGCAAAGTGGTTGCTAAAACTGAGGCATGACTTCTTTTTTTTTAATTTTATTTTATAATTTAATTTAATTTTACATATCAGCCATGGATTCCCTTGTCCTCCCCCCTCTCCCCTACCCCCCCCCACTGCCTTCCCCCCAGCCCACCCCCCATTCCCATCTCCTCCAGGGCAAAGACTCCCCTGGGGATTGAGTTCAACCTGGTGGATTCAGTTCAGACAGGTCTAGTCACCTCCTCCCAGGCTGAGCTAAGTGTCCTTGCATAAGCCCCAGGTTACAAACAGCCAGCTCATACACTGAAGACAGGTCCCGGTCCCACTGCCTGGAAGCAACCTATATGCCCTTCAACTGAAGAATGGATAAACAAAATGTGGTACATATACACAATGGAATACTACTCAGCAGAGAAAAACAATGATATAATGAGGTTTGCAGGCAAATGGATGGATCTAGAAAAAAGCATCCTAAGTGAGGTAACCCAGACTCAGAAAGACAAACATGGTATGTTCTCACTCATAGGAGGATACTAGATGTAAAACAAAGATGACTAGACTGCTACTCACAACTCCAGGGAGGCTACCTAGAAAACAGGATGCCAAGAAAGACACAGGGATCGCCCAATGACAGAGAAATGGATGAGATCTACATGAGGCATGATTTCTTATGGGATACTTCTAGACTCAGAACAAAGAAGGATACTTTGTTAGGTGTGAGGTCTTATTATTTATGAAAAATTGTGCCAGGATTTTAAGAGAAGTAGACCTCCTTCCAGAATACATTTCTTTAGGTATACTGGAAACATAAGTTTTGCTTAGAACTTTAATTTGTGATCAGAAAGAAAAGTCTTTTTGTGTACACTAAGTTTCACCATATCAGATCAACAATTTGCCATCCCATTTAGAGGCAGGGCATAGCTTGGTTTATATTCTACATTTCCAAGGCAGTTTTTTTTATTTTATATTTTCCTTTAACCCTGCTTAGAGCCAGGTTAATTCATAAAGCTCAGAGTTGTACCTGGAAACCCATGTTAAGAGATGAGTTCCACTGGAGAGGCATGCCATGAAGCTTGGAGTACAGACAAAACAGAAGAAACTGGAAACTAGATAGGGTCTGAACAGATGAGAATTACTAAATACTTTGTGAATTAAAATAGGTAAAAATGTCACTTTTACCTTGTAAGAGCCTAAGGGGAAGCCTACATCAGCACAGATGAAAAGTATGCTAATTCAACTGCATACATGGATTGATTCAATGGCTAGAATTAATTTTTGTGACAATTACCTATTATAATAACTTTAACCAGAAATTTATGGCATAATCTTTAATACAGATAACTGTATATTAACTGTTCTTCTTCATCAAGACATTTAGGAAATGGAAGTGAAGAACTCAATGTTCCAGACACTGGTGACTTTCCAGAAGCTTCCTTCCTAGTCCCTCTTATTTTACCTATTTTAGGTTTTGCAACAGAGGTATGAATCTTTGGAAAATTTTCCACATTATTAATCGCCTCTAACACTTAATGAAGAAATTTAAACAGTGCCCACTAGTGCCCAACAAATTTATCTTCACCGAATACAAGGGTTTAGAAGTCCACAATTTAGATCTAGGTAGATGATTTTGAAAAAGGAAAAAAGCCGAGGTCTGAACTCAGTGTGGAAAGGAAACAGATTGGTCCCCTGCCAGCAAGTTCCCACCCTCATCTGATTGTGACTACAGCTTTCTGTGTCCCCTAAAATTTTGAGGAATTTATGTCAAAACAATTGAAAAGGACTATTACCATGGTCATTGAGAACAACCACCAACTGTGCAGAAGAGGTATTCTGTTAAGTCGGTGTTTGCCAATAGGAAACTAAACAAGAAGCTTTGCATCTATAAGTGAATGACTAGAAACAAAAATTATATCATTCTATTGAAAGCTAATCATTGTTTAGGGATCACAGGACATGGCTAATACATTGTAGATCAGAGAGTAAACTAAATTTATTAAAAATCACATACTGGGGCTGTAGAAATAGCTCAGCAGTTAAGAGTACTGGCTGCTTTTCAGAGGTCCTGAGTTCAATTTCCAGAAACCACATTGTCACTCACAATCATCCATAATGAGATCTGGTGCCCTCTTCTGGCCTGCAGGCATATATGCAGGCAGAACACTATACGTGATAAATAAATAAAATCTTTTAAACTGGGTGACAGTGGCGCATGCTTTTAATCCCAGCACTCGGGAGGTAGAGGCAGGTGGATCTCTGTGAGTTTGAGGCCAGCCTGGTCTACAAAGTGAGTTCTGGGACAGGCTCCAAAACTACACAAAGAAACTCTGTCTTGAAAAAAAAAATATGCAGTTTGTAACTTTCATTTTCTTTTTGCATCACTTACTGTTATACAAGGACAACAAGGGTCTTGATTAAAATTTTTCTCTGCACAAGTTCAGAATCTTAAGTTTAATGAAATTTAAGGAAGGTTCCTGGTGATCTCCTGTGGGAATAGGTTTAATATTTAACTTCTTGTGGCTCTTTGTCAGAAGGGGAATAGATTCTCTCTATTTTTCTAGTAATTTTCACATGTGTGTCAAGTAGATCATGAAGGCAAGGTCTTTGTTGAATACTTATGACTTGTCTGGACTAAGGAAAGGGGAATGTCCTGGAGGTGAGTTGTCATAAGATGGTCACCATGTTGAGGAAGCTGTCACTAGGCAGATTCTACTTTATTTCCTAGTTTTTATAGAGCAACAGACAACTGTGGGCATGAAGTACTTGGCTCTTCTGCCTAGCAACCTTGTTGCCTATCATGTAGCTCCCCCGACTCCCACATGGATCTTGTTGTTGTTCTCTAAGCAAGTAATGGACCATCTACATCTTGTGGTGGAAAGACAACGTGGCAAGGGCCCCTGAAGTTACAGTGATCGTTCTTGTGGCTCTGGGCAGCTGCAATGTGGATGCTAACAGCTACTTCATGGATAGATGTTCTACATTCTTTTTTTTTCAATCGCATTTCCTCTTGAGGGTTGCAAGAATATATTATAGAGATTCCGCTGTGTATTAAAGTTGAACTTTGACCGGCCAAGGGTCTGTCAGAAGGCAAAGCCATTTATTACAAATATTTGGTGTTACCCAGCCTTCAATATTCCAGCTGTGAATATTCAATATTCTGCTATGAAATCCTTGCATGCCCAGACCAATTGGTAAACAATTCAGCTCCCCAGACCGGCTGTACCTACTAAGTTACTAACTGCCCCGCTGAGCTTAGGAGACCAGCTGGCAGGAGACACTTAGCTTTGTTTCCTGTGCTAATGAAGCTCAGACCACCTCCTTACCTTGAGGAGGCCTAGTGGTTCTCCAGAGCACTTGGATTGAGAACAAAAGAGGTTTTTACATGTCAAGGTGAGAGGTAAAACAACATTCCTGAGGAGGCGGGGAACAAGGTACCCAGGGAAAGAAAAGGCAGGTATTTTCTGTAGACAAAGACTGAACAGCATGGCGAGAGAGAAGAGAGGATGACAGAGGTTCCATAGAGGGTAGGCAGATCTCGAGTAGTTTTCTGAGTACCAGGAGTAGAGAGCAGCAGAGATGGAGAAAGAGGATACAGAGGACGAAGATGAAGCTGAAAGCATAGGAGTTAGCTGGACTATGAGCTGGGGAGCTGGACGGAACTGCAGTTATGGAGACAGGATTTCATCCCAGAGAAATAAAGTAGATGGATTTAGAGCTTGGTGTGTCTAGAGTTGTTCCTGCCTTGAAAGCCTGGTGGAACTATAGCTGAATTGATGTAATTTTGTCTTAGAGGAATAAAGTTAATGGACATAAGAACATAGTGTATGCAGATTTTTTTCCTTGATATCCCATGCCGGACATAGCAAAGCCCCCTTGGACCCTGGGGAATCAATAATTTCCTTTTTATTGAAGTCCAAGTTACTATTAAATGGTTTGATACTCAAAGGAAATTTTTCTCAAATAAATTATTTCCAGGTGACTGTTTCATCAAGTAGCAATAACAGTGAGTCTTGATGAAGCCAATCGAGGAGAGTTTACATTTTATCAAGGCCCACTTCATCTGGTTTGGAGATTTCTAGTTCATTTAAAGTTGGTCTAAGTTCCTGGATGGTATTGGGGTAGATTTGCTTATGAGGTCCTGCTTTGTCCTTAACAACATCCAAGATGTAAACAGCACTAGCAAAATTATTTAGTCATCTACATGATCACAAATCAGCATCAATGATTTTGGGTTCAGGAATCAGATCATGGCCAACAAGTGTTCTCCCAGGCATCAATGTCTGGTTGGTTGAAGTATGTCACCAGCGAGCATCAAACTCTCTTGTATCTCATGTGACCCCTGAGAATAGCAGTGGATGGGCTGGACAGCAATGGGGCTGGAGGCTGAGACTGGGTGCTGGAAGCCTCCAGCAGCTGTGGCTGAGGTACAGCAAGGGAGGGCAGCACAGGCATGAAGGTGACCTGCAGAGCATTGACTGGGGCTGAAGAGAAGCCTGTGCAAATAGATGTTCTGCATTCTTGAAGAGTTACCCTGGCTCCTCTTTCATTCCTTTCTTTGTGTTTTCCTTTTTTCTTTCTTCCTCCACAGCTTTCCTCTTCTATCCATGTCCTTACTTCTGCATCTTTTTCTTCCTCCTCCTTTGCCCATACCTAGTTCTCTCACCTGTGTTACAAAGGTTGTTTTAGATAGTGTTGCTATTGCTATGGTAAAATACAATGACAAAGGCAACTTGGAGAGGAAAGGGTTTATTTGATCTTATAGTTCCACAGCACAGAAGGAAGTCAGAGCAGGAACTTAAAGGCAGGAAATGAAGCAGAAACCATGGAGGAGTGCTGCTTGCTGGCTTATTCCACATAGCCTGCTACACCTGATTTTTTTTTCTTTCAAGACAGGGTTTCTCTGTGTAGTTTTGGTGCCTGTCCTGGATCTTGCTCTGTAGACCAGGTTGGCCTTGAACTCACAGAGATCTGCCTGGCTCTGCCTCCTGAGTCCTAGGATTAAGGGGGTGAGCCACCACTGCCTGGCTACACCTGCTTTCTTAAACAACTCAGGACCACCTGTCCAGGATTGATGCCACCCAAAATGGGCTGACCCCTTCTATATCAATCACCTATTAAGAAAATACCCTACAGGCTTGGCTACAGGCCACTGCTTTGGAGGCAAGTTTTTTTAAATTGTGGTTCCCTCTTCTCAGATAACTCTAGCTTGCGTCAAGTTGACAGAAACAAAACTAACAATAATCAAGACACAAGCTCACAGACTTAGTAGCTTTAATACATGTGCAACCTATAGTAATCACTATCACCATAATGAGGCACCCTCCAAATTCTTTTATCTTAACACATTTTAGTCACATCCACTTTCTAAATATAATCCCAAGTAGCCCCTGAACTGCTATTTCATGCATGAAATTTTCTCTTTTTAGAATCCCATGGGTGTTCTGGAAACACATTTCTATTGGCGTATATTAATTGTACATAGTATCAGGTTTCTTAAAGGCATCTTCATGGAGGTATGTAATTCACTTTGACCATGCTCCCCCATTACTACATTTTATGTTTCTTTGTTTCCAATTATGAAAACAGGTGTCTGGAGGATTACCTGCCTACAAAACAGTTTTTGCTGAGGAGTAATTCCTAGATTCAGAATTATTTATTCAGAAAACATGCTTTTCAATAATTCCAAACATGTTCATCATTACTTTGCAAGAATGTGTCTCAACCTTTGCTCTGCCTTTAGCATTCAAGGCTGTCCTCCACACAGATGCTTTGTTATCCTTGGCTGAAAATATGACAGATAAAAATGATGTTATTTGCTTAGTATTTTTCATTTTCTGTTTGCTGGACCTTTTCCTAAATACAGTAGTTGTCCTGCCCATTTTTCTTTTTTAATTATCTTTGTTGTATGTCTATGTCTATGTGTGTATAGTGTATGTGATACATGTGAGGAGAGCACTTTGCCACAGTGTGCTGTAGAAGTCAAAGGACAACTTGATAGAGTTGGAGCTCTCTTTCCACCTTTATGTAGTTTTGGGGGACCAAATTTAGGGTATCAACCTTGTGCCCTCAGGATTCTTTACCTGCTGAGGTATATCACTGGCTCCATTTTTCTATGAACCTATCCCTTATTTTGTAAGATAGTAGTATCATTTTACCTTTTGACTTGGAATGATTCCTTCAAATGTGACTAAACACGGACCTGTTTTATTTGTAACAAAATACCTTTCAGCTTGCCTTTCTTTGCTGAATTTTTAAAAATAGATTGAATTGGGAAACCAAAGGTTGATAATCAGGTGGGAAGAACCACTCAGCAGGTAAAGGTGTTTGCTACAAACACTGACAAAGTGAGTCTGGCCCCTGGGACCCACATTTAGGAAGCAGAGATCTGACTCTAGAACATTGTCCTCCAATCTCCACACATGCTCTGTGGTACACACACACACACACACACACACACACACACACACCAAAAAAAAAAAAAAAAAAATAGAAAGTTGATTAGCACATTCCCTTCACTTGTTTTAGTCCTTGTCCAATTCGGTTTTTCGATGTATATTTTGGTTTTATTTTGAGGAGAAGGTTTCACACTATAGCCCAGGCTGGTTCAAACTAAATATCTTCCTGCCTTCACCAGTGCTGGGATTGTAGGAACGGGTCACCATGTCTGGCTGGAGGATGCACATTAGGCCGTGGGTTGAAGTACATAGTGCTCAAACTCCTGAAATTGACCTTCTACTGCATTTCAATTTCTAGACCCAGAGAGTGCAGACCCACAGCTTCTGATAGCTGCTGTTAGCAGTCTTCGGTGTCTTGCTTTTATTTTTTCCTGGAAAAACTTCTTGGTTTCTGTTGTCTTTTATTCTCAGACATGCTGTGTACTCAAACCCACATGATGGATCATGATTGACTCAAAACAGTCATGACTGACGTATTAAAGGTAGCTATGTAACCAGTTAGGGTTGCCAGGCTTAGTATACAGCGTAATATATGGATAATTTTCATGTTCCAAATATTGTACTAGGTCTAATTAAAGGATGATTCATAATTTATCTAAAATTCCAACTTAATTGAGTGGCTTTTGCTTCTGTTTTCAAACTCTGATGCAAACTTAGACATAATTCTTATCAGTCAAGCAGAGTAGTATGGCTTCTTGTATAATCTGAATGCAATGTTAATACTTACATTTTTTGGTCACAGATTGTTCTTCCTTCTATATCCGGAGCATGCTATTTATAAAGATAAGAGATGCATTTATTCAGTTTTCCTCTCTGCATTTCTTACACCATCTTCCTGCTCAAGATGCAGTGATTTATTTACTATTCTACTCCCAAGCCTACCTCCCAATTACATTACAGGCCAGAGCAAAATGTAGAAATTTACTAACATGCCCTTTCAATCTTCAAAAAGGAGCACCACACCAGAGATGATGACGTAGTGTGGGGTCACGGGTTTGAGTCCACAGAGTTTATCGTGCATCTTCTTTCACTCATCATTAACTTAGCTCTTTGACATGAACTAATGCGCACATGGCTGTTTCTAATTCTCTCAGTCTATTATATTTGACTTTACAGGCAACAAAAGTCTTTCCTAGATTCTGGGGGAGAAAAAGGTATCGGTCATGAATTTTGACATGTCTCCATCACCTTCTTCTACCAGTGTCCTCCACACTCTTCCTGGAGTTTACAGGAGCGGAGGGAAGATGTGATTTAATATTACAACCATGTCCTAGAAAGATATGACACAGCTGTTTTCTACTTGTTTGGTGGCCAGAAATCAGCATGTTTCTTCATGCTATAAGCTTCATGTCTTAGTGTGTGTGGAAAGAGGAACTGGAAATACTTAACTAAGCATAGATACAGGGTAACTCACTTCAGTCTGAATCAGTGCATTGCTTAAAAACAAAAATTAGACCATCGATTCCATAAACATTTTAAGTATTGCATTAAAAATATATTTCCAATTTATTTAGATCTCTACCAGTGATTTATTTTCCTCATGTTGCTATAATGAAATATTCTATTCTGTGTCTAAAAAATATGAAAATTATACTTGACAAAGACTTATATCCTGGAAATTCCCAAGATTAAGGCATCATCTGATTTAATATCAGCTGAAGGCCTCTTCTCAGACATGGCTCTTCCTACTTGTGTCTTGACAGAACAGGGGTAAAGAGTCTCTCAGTGATCTTTTCTAATAGCTTTGGCCCCATCCACAAGACCTGTGACCTCCTAAATGCCTCATTCCCTATCACCATCAACTCTACTTGAGGATGTCACACAGTAACATAATAATTCTGATAATATCAACTACAATTGCCCTAAAATCAATGAAGAAAATTATTTTATAATTGAGATATATCAATGGCAAATCAAACTATTGATGTTTTATATCAGGTTGGTTTTCTGAATAATTGATTTGTAAGGAAATGAATGCATCATAGATTTGTTTATTTTAAAGTTATATTTATGTTTTCAAGGACTACTCTATGAAAATACATTTTCTAAAAATTTTATCAGTTTTATCCACAGCATAAAAACACAACCTAATGTAGTGGACTGAATAATGACCTTCCAAGGTGCCCAGGACCTATGAACTTTATCTTAGTAATAGGGTGAGAATAGGGTAGTGAGATATGGTACTGTTCTGGATAATGTGATAGACCTGATGCAATCACAGATCCTCCTCCAAGAGTCATATGGAAAGGAATTGATGTGAATATACAAGCAAATACAAATCTGAGATGTGTTTTATTATATTTTCTGTTGCTGTGACAAAACACTATAGTCAAAAGGAACTTGGGGAAGGAAAGGGTTTATGACAGCTTACAACTCCAATGTTATAGTTCCTCATTGAGGGAAGACAGGGAAGAAACTCAAGTAGGAGCAGAGGCAAGAACCATGGTGAAATGCTACTTACTGGCTTGCTGCCATGGTTTCTCAGTTTGATCTTAGACCATTCAGGACCACCTGCTCAGGGTTGTCACCACTTGCAATATGGTAGGTATTCCCACAGCAATCATTAATTAAGGAAATGTCCCACAGACTTTTCCACAAACAATCTAATAGAGATAACTCCTCAACTGGGGTTCTTCTTAGCAAATGTCTAGAGCCATCTAGCATATGTCAGTTTAACAAAAAACAAAAACAAAACTTAACCACCACCAACAAAACAAAACAAACAAGAAAACCAACCACAGTGATGGCTTTGAAGATGGAGAAAGGGATCATGGACCAAGGAATACAAAGAATGTAACTCTGAAAATGGACAAGATCCTTCTCATAAAAAATCAGAAGGAATAAATAGGAACCATGCTGACAGCACAGTGTTACATCTAAAAACCCTATCTCAGACATCTCACTATTATCACTATTTGAGAATAGACTTGTGGTGTGTTAAGACATTAAGGTTGTGATAATTTATTGAAATATGCACAAGAAACTAAATTATTAGATGAAACTTCTTTTTCTATTCTAGTAGAACTATTCAGGCCCAAGAACAAATGGGTGCTCATGACAGAAAGCCTGTGTGGTAGTGCCAAACCACTGGGGGAAACACAGAGAAGACGTAAGAATGGGAATTAGTGCTAGATATTTATTTAGCAAACACTGTAGAACTTGAAGGCAATAAAGATCAATGGTAGTAGGCTAAAGGGAAGCATTATTAGGAAAATAATACGGTATACTAGTGACAAGAAAGCTTTAAGAAAATGATTTTTTTTATTCCATGTTAAGCATCCTATCACTCTTTAGCATCATGTTCTTGTTTTTTCATTTTTATTTTATTGGAAATTCATATTTTGATTATAGTTTCCCCTCTCTGTAATCCTCCCAGTTCCTCTCCACCTCTTCTCCCATCTGGATCCATACCCTTTCTGTCTTCCATCTGGATCCATACCTTTTCTGTCTCTCCTTAGAAAGCAAACAGGACGCCCGGCGGTGGTGGCGCACGCCTTTAATCCCAGCACTTGGGAGGCAGAGGCAGGCGGATCTCTGTGAGTTCGAGGCTAGCCTAGACTACAGAGTGAATTCCAGGAAAGGCACAAAGCTACACAGAGAAACCCTGTCTAAGGGAAAGGAAAAGAAAAGCAAACAAATTGGGATAGGGCAAAAAAGCAATCAGAAGAACAAAAACAAAGGAAAAGCACAAGAAACACACAAAGATGCAGACACACACACACACACAGGACTCCCATAAAACATAAAACTGGAAGCCATAATATATACCCAAAGGACCTGTAATAACAAAAGAATTACTTGACAACATTATGAGACCAAAAAACCTCCAAAAGGTAATGATATTTTGTTTGTTCCATTTTTGCCATCTACTATTGGGCATGAGGCCTACCCTTAAGAGGAGTTTCTTTCCTTTGGAGAAAACTAATTTTTCATTTGCAAATAGATATCAATTGGAGATATCATCTGGGCTAGGGATGGGGTGTGTGTCCACTTCTTTCAGCTCTAGGACTCCATCTGGTGCAGACTCATACAGGCCTTGTCCATGCTGCCACAATGTCTGTGAGTTTCGGTGTGTCAGTAGCGTTGTGTTTAGAATATCTTGTTTCCTTGGTGTCCTCCATTCCCTCCGGCTCTTACATTTTTTCCACCTCTTCTTCTGCACAGTTCTCTGAGCTCTGAGGGAAAGAATTTGGTGGAGACATCACATTTAAAGCCATGTGTTCCAAGGGCTCTCACTTTCTGCATATTGCCTGGCTGTGGGTCTCTGTATTTGTTCCTATGTGCTGCAGGAGGAAGCTTCTCTGATAATGGCTGAGCAAGGTACTGATGTATGAGAACAGTAGAATGTAGTTAGGAGTCATTTCGTTTTTATGTCTCTTTAGTAGAACAGTAGTATTTGGTTTTCTCCTACATCCCTGGCCTATCTAGTCTCAGATTCTTTGTCACCCAAGTAGGGACCTGTGTAGCTTTAATCATTACCAGATGTTGGTTGTTTCCTCCTACAAGCTTTGTGCCATTATTGCATCAACATATCTTGCAGGTTGTTCACCACTGTACATCAAAGGTTTGTAGGTGAGTGGGTGTTTACTTTTTTCCTTTGGTAGCATGCAGAATACCTTCCAGTACCATGAATGCTTCACCATAGAGGTGAAGGTTCTATGTAGGTACCAGTTCTACTTCTCTGTGTTCAGTGAATTGTATAGATGTTGTGTTCAGCAATAGGACCTTACTGTTAGTTTGTGCAGAGCAACCCCTGGGTTGTTTGTTGGTTACTATGGGAACCTTATGTCCAACAACTCATTAGATGTAACCATTCCCTCCCAACATTAGAAGCTTCATTTGGTGACAAGAGAAGTCCAGTTGGGACTCTCTCTCTGCCCCCATTATTTAGTGACTTCATTTAGATTGCCTTCACATATGCACACATTTTAGGAAGTTTCTACTGTTAGCTTTTAATACTACCCCTCAAATGGCCTTTATCACGCCAAAGCTGTCCCTCACCATATTTCATCCCTCAACTTCATCTTTTCTCTCCTAGTTTTATCCCCCTTTCCAGTCTCTTCCCACCTCATACATCAATAACTATTTATTCTATATATTCTTCCTAGGGACATGCATCCCCCCCCACTAATCCCTTACTCTCTAAACTCTATGGTTACAGGGATTGTAGCTTGCCTATCAACAACTTAATACCTGACATCTACATATTAGTGAATAGATACCATATTTGTCTTTCTGTGTCAAGGTTACCTCACTCAAAATAATTTCTAATACCATCCATTTACCAGTTAATTTCATTTCTAATGGCTGGGTAATATTTCATTGTGCAAATATACAACACTTTCTTTATTCTATCCATTCGTCCATTGATGTATATCTAGGCAGTTTTCAATTGCTGGATATTATAAATAGAATTGTAATAAACATGATTGAGGAAGTATCTCTGTAGCAGGCTGGAGTCATTTGTGGTTATAACTAGATTTTGAGGTAAATCAATTCCCATTTTTCTGAGCAACCACCACAATTATTTCTAAGTGCTGCACTCCCACCAGCAATGGATGAGTGTTCCCCTTATTCTACAACCTTGCCAGCATGAGCTGTTGATTTTTTTATTGATCTTGGTCATTCTGACTTGTGCTCCTTTTTTCTTAGTGCCAATGTTCTTTATATACACAGAGAGAGATAGTCAAGAAATAGTCAAACCTTTCAGCTCAGAAAAAAGATTCTGAAGGATTATTTCCTATTTTGGATAATATATTCTTAGTCATACAAAATATTTTAGAAAATTTTCTTTCTTGACTAACATTGGGTATGCTATCCAAAATTCAAGGAGATGCTGTTCACTACTTTTACAAATACTGTACACTAGCTGTTATTTCAGAGAGAAATACTTGGATGGAAATTAGTAGTGTCCATTTTCTTTGCCAGAAAATTTTGAATCCTCTACTATTTTGTTACATTTAAGTCCAATAAAAAAGAATATATATATATATATATATATATATATATATATATATATATATATATATGAAATCTTTAAAAACAATTCTCAAAGTTTTCTTGGGATATTTCCCAAAATAGGTTATAAATAACTCTCAGATCATAACTTTTTGTCACGTAACTCAAGATCAAAAAGAAAACACCAAAATTTAATTGCAAAAGTAAAACCTACCTGCATAAAATTAAACTAAACAAAGTTAAGTGAAAAACAAAACAAAACAACAACAAAACCCAGATAAATCTTAAAGCCAAACATAGTTAGCATTGATCCTCCCATGATATTTCTGGGTGCAATATTTCACAATGTAATTTTATACTTTTATAACATTACAGTGTTGATGTGTTTTTCCCTAAAGCATAATGTATTTGTTTCTGAATTAATAGACTTACTTCTGCAGTTAAAGAATACATAAGAGAAGGTAAAATTTTTTAATATTTTATTACTTCTATTTATTGTGTGTTGCTGTGGGTACAGGAGAGTGCACACAAGCCACAGCAGATGTGAGGAGGTCTGAGGACAACTTCGTAAGGTAGCTTCCCTTTTTCTACCATGGAGTGTAGGGGGATTGCACTCAGGTTACCCCTGAGCCATCCTGCTAGTCCTACAATTTTTTACACTGTTAATGGTCATTTGACTTTTGAAAACGCCAGTAAAACTCTAATACTGCCCTAAACTTATTTTATACCAGAAATAAGATAGAAAAATCCTTGTTCTCCTGAAGAAAATAGGAACATTAGATATACTTCAGTCTAACTTTTTTTTAATTTTGTTTTTACTTAGAACCTGTACCTCTGCAGAATGTTAGATCATATTTATTATTATGATAGTTTTATGAAGCTAATATGAATGACAGACTGAGAACCCAAAACAGTACTAAACGCAAACAGAAGGATGTCTGAAGTTTTGAGGAATTTTTTGTAATAAAATTTGTTGGCATAATGAGGCTGGCCATTGAGCCTATCCCACGGGGTTGTAAAGTGGAAAGACAAACGTAATATGGAGCATTCTCATTGCTTCTCTTCAGCTTGCATTCTATGGCTTTAATTTTGAAAAGAAGCCTGACTTCCGAAAGAAAATTAAATCCAGGTATTGTTCAGCACCATTTAAGACAAAATCAAATAGTCTGACTCATTTTCAGCATCTCAGACTCATAGAAGAATAATGTTACCAGAGAATCTTGTCTCTCATTTCCTTTTGCAAATATTTCTCAAATCTATCACTTTCCTATAAATATCAGCACCTTCCTCTGTTATCTAATCAGAAGAAAATTCATGTTAAAATTGTTATGAGTTGTCTCAGTTCTGTTGTAATTCATGTTATTATCGTCATTATTGTCTCTTCAATATCTTCTTGGGCCTGCTTCCTGGTAATAGACTCCTCCCAGGTTAACACGGGTCAGGCCACCACAATTGCCTGCATTCTCTGTCAGTCTCAGACAGAGTGACCATCTGAGATTGAGGGAACAACCAGAAAGTCATTCCACCCTGGCGATTTTCATAGCACATCCCATAGCACAGGTGTCTAAGCTGTTGTTGGTATTGCGGGAAAATAAGTTGTACTTTTAATTGCCTCTGACCACATTCCCTGCCCATAGAGATAAAATCTAAGGAAATGAGTGAAAATGCAGACAGGAACAGAGGAGAGATGAAGAAAATTCTACTTTTTAAAACTTTTCTCAGGCCACATTTGAAGACCTATAAGTAGCTACACCCAGGTCTGCGATAGGGGAAATGAAATCAGAATTTATAGAAAGATATGTGCCTGAATTTAACCCTTCACAGCCTGTATTCGGAAAACAGTGATCACCTTTGGTTTCAAAGGTAACAAAAACTATTTAAGGACATATTTGTAATTTCTTTTGTGTAAAAGAAATTTGTGTATCTCTATATGCGAAAGTGCGTCTTCTACTTTATCCTAGGCTAAAATGTAGAAGTAGCAATTTTAGATCCTCAACATGCCCCAATTTTTATTCCTCAGACATTTATACCTTGAATGTAAGATGAAAGGAAAGTATTTGAACCAAGATGAGTCAGTCAAAGTATTTCAAATGCTTAGCTGAAATGACTAGCTTAGGGCTGCATTTCTAGCAAACCCAGAGTATTTGAAGAAATTTTGAGAGCAGGCAGTATTAAGACCAGTCTCCTTTGAACTGTACTACCAAAGTACACAGATGTACCGCGTGTAGAACACACAGGTAAAATAAGGAAAGTACCCCATCTGTAAAAGGGTCTGTGGACCCAGAAGCCAGTATTTGAGCCCCTGTGATTTCTATTGACAAGAAGGTGCATTCCCCAATAAGAATCACCTCATTAAACTGATTTTCTATTACTGTTCTTTTCAGTTCTGACAAACACACACAAACATGTTTCAGTAGGTTCATTTTCATATTCTTAAGGCTACTCAGATTTTCATATTTCCAGTGTTCTTAAGATTCCCAGAACCCCATTCATTTTACCAGAAAGATACTTTGTCTCAAAATCTTTAAAGCATCTAAATATATCTGTTAAGTTTATCTTTGAGTGATAAGTGAAGACATAATATTGTACATGTGATGATTTGATACATCAATACAATGTATAATGTCTAAACTGGGGAAAACATATCACCTCAAATGTTTATGAACTTTTTACATTTTGAACATATATTTTAAAGTTTTACAAATTAATGACCTAATTAGTCATCTTGAAAGGTTCTAAGATTTAGAAATTAATCTTCTAAAATTTTATTATTTTCACTTAAGTTTTTTAGTTAAAATCAGAACTATGCAATACAAATCAAATACACAATGAAAAATAGTCAATAAAACCAAAATATATATCTTAGAAAATGTTAATGAAACTAGTAACACTATAGCAAGACTGAAGAGATCTGTGCTGTTGGTGACCAATTGGTTCTCCTTAATGAGGACGTGGCTCTTAATGGGACCTGTGCTGCTGTGGTGATATATTGTATATCTCAATATATTGTGTACCCTAATAAACTTGTCTGGGGATCAAAGGACAGAGCCAGCCACTAGATTAGACATAGAGGCCAGAAAGTGATGGCACACACCCTTAATCCTATCACTTGCAGAGATCCATTTGCATCTCTGTGAGTTCAAGGCCACACTGGGAACAGAGTCAGGCAGTGGTGGCACATGCCTTTAATGCCAGGACTTGAGATCTCATGCCTTTGCTTGGAAAGAACACAAGCCTTTAATCCCAGGAAGTGACGTAGCTGGGTGGAGAATGGTATATAAGGCATGAGGAGACAGGAATTGAGCAGCTGTTCAACTGAGACCCTCAGGGGTGAAGACTCAGAGGTTTTCAGTCTGAGGATTCATGGAAACAGGATCTGCTGAGGAGTTGGTGAGGTGAGGTTGGCTGTGGCTTTTACTGCTTCTCTGATCTTTCAGCTTTCATCCCAATATCTGGCTCCAGGTTTTATTATTATTATTATTGTTAATAAGACCCTTTAGCAATTTGTGTTACATGCTACTATGAACATTTGTCTCTAATAGATCATATATTTTCTCATAATTGTAAAATGGTACTTTTTACCTCCAATTGAAGGTAAAAGCAAAAACAAACCAAAAAAAAACTTCAATTGGAAGCTGTTTCCTCATCTGCTAAGACATTCCATAACCAGACTTTGACTAGCACTCTGTCTCAAGACAGAAACAACACTGTGGAGTCATTTTTAATCCAAATCAACACCTCAAATAAGAAACTGAAGTTGCTGGCATTTTGGAGTTCTGGGGAAAATATCTATCATAGGTTTGTAAATTAGGGTGACTATTGCTATGAATTGCTAAAGTGAAAAATGGTAGAAAAAGATATGTTAATGAGAAAGTTTTTGAAAGTTTGAGATTCAAGTTGATTCCCTGACAGCATTTAAAGTAATTTTCAGCTCCTGAAATCATCAGGTAGGCAGAAGAAGACCAAGCATGGATGTTTATCATGAAAACCAGTTAATCACAGAAAGATGACATCCATATGAGGAAGGAATAGAAATTTCATTTCATTTTATATGAATAGTTGTAATTAATAAAAATGTATATTTTATTTCATTGATGTATAATTTATACGTAATAAACTGTTCATTCATATTTTATGTGTGCAATTAGAAAAGTGCAGACATGTGTCTATATTAGCAAAATTCTCTAATTCAAGGTAATGAGTATATTTATTAGATCACCAAAATTTCTGCATATTCCCTTGTATCCCTTCCTTCCTGTCTCTTGTTGGGATACAAAAATCACAGCTTTTACTATAAAGTTACTATACCAGTAAGTACTTATCTATTAATAGGGTAAATACTGAACAGTGACCATAAATAAGTATTTTTTTTCTATTTCTATTGAAACTAAGAAAGGTTTATAACAGCAAGGGAAAAGAACTAAATAGAATATTTATTAGAGCATTTTGTAATGGTTTACTTTTAATTGTCAGTGTGCTAAAACTTAGAATCACCTTGGAAGAAAGTCTTAATGATGAATTGTATGCATTGGATTGACCTGTGGGCGTATGTGTGGGGAGTTGTCTTAAATAAGGTAATCAATGTGGGAAGGACCAGCCCACTGCGGGAGGCACCATTCCCTAGACATTAGAATGAAAAAAAAAATCAAGCTGAGCACATGCAAACAAGCAGGCAGCATGCATGAATTCATTTCTATTTGCTCCTGTTGGTGAAATGTAATGTGAGAAGACATCTCAAGCTCCTGCTGTTTTGATTTCCCTGTAGTAATGGACTATAAGCTGGAATTGTGATCTAAAATGAACACCTTCTCCTGTAATTTTATTTTTTTAGGATACTTTATCACAGCAACAAAAATAAAGCTAGAACAAAATGTTATACTAGTAGCCAAGAATAGATTGCTAGGAAATAGTATGAGGAGAATGAGTTAGACAGATAGGTCCTGTAAAATTTAATTGATATGAAAAGGAAGGCATCACCTATTCCTAAGCATCAAAGGCAAGTGCCTTACTTCCATAGGTATGGCTCTGATGATGGGGAAACA
Source organism: Peromyscus californicus insignis (assembly GCF_007827085.1). Classification (NCBI taxonomy): domain Eukaryota; kingdom Metazoa; phylum Chordata; class Mammalia; order Rodentia; family Cricetidae; genus Peromyscus; species Peromyscus californicus. The sequence continues at coordinate 42,709,316 of NW_026294491.1, read as the reverse complement.
TTCACAGTATCACTGCATCTTGCTTATCAAGAGCCATACTGTTATGCAACAGGAGGCCAGAACAACTCACTCATAATAGTATTGTATAGTTCCTATTGATACTATACTCTGTAGTCTCTGTTAATCCCCATTCTATCCTCAACTTTATATAATGTAAAAGGGCCATCTATGTGTTATGGTGATATTTTATTTGTATTAAAATGTTATTTGTATGTTAATAAATAAAGTTGCCTGGGGGTCAGAGCTATTAGCAAGCCATAGGAAAGCAGGGCAGTGGTGGGGTACTCTTGTAATCCCAGCAGTTGGTAGGCAGAGCTGGGTAAGTCTCTGTGTGTTCAGGGATACAGCCATTATTGGATACACATGCCTTTAATCAATACCAATCATGGAAAACCTGGAGGCCTATACAGACAGGCCGTGAGGAGGCGGTCATGTGATTGGGTTTACAACCAATGAGAAGGCAGAACAGGAACTCTATATAAAGACTTTAACACAGGGGTAGCTCTGGTTAGGAGAGGTAGGACCACCGCAGGAGGAAGGGTAAGGTTTTAGCTCTTAGCTCTGACCTCTTAGCTTTCTTCTTTGTATTGGTTCTGTGTTTCTTATTTAATAAGAAGGTTGGTTACATCTACAATGTGTCATTGTTTTCTTAAGACAGGGTCTGACATTTGCGAAATGTCATGCCATATACACAGTTTATTTCACATTGTTCTGATGCTAAGTTAATTTATCCATATCATCATTGCTGGCAATTTCCAGTTAAGCTGCTCCTTGCAGAATGTATACTTCATTCTCAGAAGCAATGTCTTCTCTTGCTTGACTCCATTCCCTCTCAAAATAACTCCAATATTCTGGTAAAACTATAAGATGTGAGAGTTTCATTCCTACTCTTACTATTAGTACTAATACTAAGTGTTAGGAGTAGTTTTGTAGGTTAAAGGAGACATAAGGTATAACATAGTTTGCGAATATCTCTGAGTAGATTCAGATATTAACAATAGTGAAAGTGATATTATGAGCATAAGGACTCTCAGGGCATGGTGCATGCTCTTCAGCACAAAGCTGACTAATGAAAGTGTGAATCATTAGGTGCCAAGGAACAAAATTATTTAGGTCAATCAAATGGCATCTGTAATATCTGAGCATTTTCAGAAGTATATAAATAGGGATTGGAGTGATGACTTTTTAGTTAACAGCACTGTCTGGCTTTCCAGAAGTCACGGGTTTGATTCCCAGCACTTATATTGCAGGTTACAACTGTCTATGACTTCATTTCCAGGAAACTGATGTCTTATTCTGGCCTTTGAGGACACCATGAATACAAATGGGGTTCACATATATATGCAGGCAAATATATGCATAAAAATTAAAATAATTTAAGTATATAAATAAGGTGAGTAATAAACATAAATAACAATAGACTATGTATGTTTTGTAATGGTTTTATATCACTGAATTTGTCTCTCTAAAACACAATCAAAATTATATTGACTTTCAACCTTGAATGGAAACCATTCTTGAAAACAAAAAAAGAAAATGATACAGATGATTACAAATTCACTTCCCATTGTAGTAAAAGTATAATACAGGTGAGAATTAATTCTCAAAGTGCATGCCTACTGGAACAACTTTCAGGCAGAGATGCTAAGACACTACCTCTTAAAGATAGAGGACTACATTGAGGGACAATGTCTGATCTCTTTTAGAAAAACACATTGATTTAGATGATAAGATTGCTACCCAAACATTTTTCAAGATCATTTCGTTTTGGACATGAAGAAGGAAGCAGAAGCATCTGTAAAAACTTGCCATCTCTACAATTGCTTGCCAGAGTGAAGTAAAGCTTTGGTGAGAAGCATGTTTCAGGCAAGAAAAAATATGCATCCAGGGTAAAGATTTATTGTTTACATCTTGAAGATGAAGTAAAGGTTATGTGCATGATTAAATGTCAAAGGGAGAAGTTGAAACAAGAATTATGCAATCAGCAACATAGTGTGCATAATGGGGATTACAGTGGAGGAAAAAATACGCATGATAATTTACATCTCATGCAGAGTAAAATCAATGGGCAATGGTAGACAAGTAAACTTATTCTACTGAATAAATTACAGTTATGAACTTCCACAAACACTTCAAAAGAGTATACACACTTTTATGTTATCAAAATTAAGCACATACAATAAAGGAAACTCAGATCTTACCAAGAAGAAAAATAAGCGAAAGATGAATGCTCAAAACAATATAAAATGGAAAAATAAAGCATTACTTTCATCCCATAAATATATATTATATTGATTTATATATTAAAAAAGAAAAAGATTCCTGTGTTGAAATTCAGTGAAACCCAATTGCATATTGTGTTGAAGAAACCGGCATTTTTAAGTGACTTAGAAAATTTGAAAGTAAGAAAGTAGGTAGACAAAAGTAGAAGAAAACTGAGTTAAAATTATGAGGCTAGTAATTAGTGTAATAGAATATATAACTTTGGTGACTTTGTTAGGAATTCTATTGCTGTGAAGAGACACCACAGCCACAGAAACTCTTATAAAAGGAAAAAAATGAAGTGGAGCTGGCTTAAAGTTTCAGAGGACTAGTCCTAGTCCATTATCATCATTGTGGCACATGATGGCGTGCGGGCAGACATGGTACTGGAGAAGGGAGTTTCACATCTTGATCCACAAGCCACAGGAAGTGAATTGTATCACACTGGGCATAGCCTGAGCATATAAGACAGCAAAGCCTGACTCCACAGTGAAACACCTCCTCCAAAAAGGCCACACCGACTCCAGCAAGGACACACCTCCTAATAGTGTGACTCCTTATGGGCCAATTATTCAAACACATGAGTCTATGGGGGGGGGGGGGGTTCATACCTATTCAAACCACCACAGTTGACTTACAAAATAGAATCAAAATTAAGGACTGTGTTGCAAAAAATTGTGACTTGCAAATTTCATAGTCAGGTTCTAAATACAATTACATAAAAGTAAAATAAAATAAAAAAGCATCACCATGGAATGCTTTACTCAAAATAGAAAAGAACTATGATATCAAAAACTTTATTGCTTGTAGTAATCTAATTTTAAAAACTTAATTGAGCACACAGATTGTAGTTTGCAAGTGTCCACAAAATAGTCATATTGCTGAACTGTTCAGAAAATTAAAAACTATAAAATTAGAAACAGTATGCTTTGTTTATATTGTAACACAACAAATAAGTTGTTAGGCAAACAGAAATGCATAATCCATGTGTTTATCTAATCATTGTTTCCTTTACTTAGGGACATGTTTTACTAAGAAACTAAAAAAAAAAAATCTTTTTTTTTAATTATTTGAATAGTCATATTGCAATTCTTGTAATATATAATAATATGTGTTCAAAGGGAAGCTTTATTACCTATGTCCCTTTATCTGCATAACTATTTTCAAAATTACGTATCACATGTGATTCATGAATGCTGAACTAGTATACGGAAACAGTAAAGAGATTTGTTTCCTCTGAATCTTTTACCAAATGTCTGCAAACCTGTGACATATTTAATTAGTTCTGAAAGGGTTGGTAAAATCATGTTGTGTTCTATAAAATGAGTTCCAACCTGATTAGAAGGTGTGCACACCAAAAAGGTGGCTATGTTTTTCTGTCTAGTAGGCGTACAGAAAATATTGAATGCTTGGATATAGTTCATGGTAAATATTTTGCTTATTAACCCAAAATAGATCAATCGATGACAGCTACAAAACTTCTTTTTTGTCTGTCCCCTCCCAACAAAACAAAACAAACCAATAGCACCATACTGATATGTTCTCCATTGGTTTTGAACTCTTCTTAGTATCTTCAGGTAGTCTTCAAGGCCTGTTGTGAGGCCCAATATACTCTGTATTCAATGAGAATTCACAGCTCTCAATTCACACAGTTTACTGATAACTTCCTGCCTTTTTTCACGTTGTTCCTTCCCCATTCAACAAATGACCTTTCCTTTACAAACTAACAAACCCTCTCATTCTAAAACTTCATATACATATTAGAATGAAATTTGTCATATGTGGTATGTCTATAATATGTCTGCATGTGTGTGCTAGAGAAAATACAAGACAGAAAAGGGGTACAACAAATAATCCCTCTACTGAGTCTTTCTCTCTAACATATCATAATAATAGACCCCAAGGCTGGCCCAATTCATTTTCCAACTCTTCCAATTGAGAAACCATTTTGATTGACAAGATAGTTTAAGATAGGTAGTAATCTGACTTTCTCATAGTGTATCAGTGAGTTCCAGCTGTCATTGTCTAAACAGGACATTTTCCTGTGAAATAAAGCTATGGAACTATGCTGACTTTTACATGGTGTGTGTGGGGGGAGGGCGGGTATACAAGTTTACATGTGTGCAGATGGGCATATGAATGGAGGCCAGAGATTGACATTGGTCATCTTCTGTGAGTGTATGGATACTTGCATGTGTGAAGCTCTGAGTGAATATAGCACTGAGCAAGTGTGTGTTGTTGACATGGGTGTCCATGTCGAGGACCTCAAACCCATGGGAAAATGGCAAAGCTTTACCCATGAAGTGAGGCTCAGAAGGGTGACAGAGCCTTCTTAGAGTCCATAGAAATGTTGGTACTGTGTACAGAAAACGTCCACCATAGCTTTCTTCCCATGTATGTTTATGGCCTGAAGCCTCCTCCCCTAATGAAGTTAGCTATGTCTGTTTCTTTTTTCAGCTGCATATAATAACTCTGCCTCACTGTTTATCTGTATGTAATAATCCTTACCTCTTTTCCAGTTGTATGCAACACCCTTACCCTTTCATTCAGCTCATGCTGAACTTCCAGGGTGCTGCAATTTCTCCATCAGAGAGCCCAGTCCTTCCAATACCAGCTTTTCTTTTTGTCTCTGTGTGTCTTTTCTTCATTCTGTCCCCACCTCTGTCAGGTCTATCTATGGAGCCATGTAAGAGTTCTGTACTGATCACTTCCCATGTTACACACTGAGGCAGGGTCTCTCCCCTGAGCCCAGAGCTCACCAGTTCTACTACTCTACAAGCCAGCTTGCTCCTGGGAGCCCTTGTATCCTCCTCCAAAGTTCTGAGTCTATAGGCACTTGTGCCTGCCCAGCATTTATACAAATTCTGGGCACCCGGCCTGTGGTTCTCACACTAACACACTTGCATGACAAGCCTTTGACCAACTGAGCCATCTCCCTAACCACAGTGATGCTTTAATAATTCTTTACATTTGCTGATCCAAAGTAATTTACTTTGAAAATCCAAAGAAACTTCTTTATCAAATAAACCATAATGAATTCTAAAACTGTTTACCAAAATTGGCCTAAGAAATGCATGATGATACTTTGCCTCATTGATATAGTCTTTTTAATACTAATATTAAAAGAATAAAAAGGATGGCTTAAATTGCAGGATGCTTACACCCTATAAGTTAGTGCACTTTTGGTCATCCATTTGCATGCCATGACCTCCATGGTATTCCCATGAAACTTTTGCTCTTCCTTATTCATTACTCATGAATTATGGGGTTTTTTGGAGGGATTTATATGAGATTTTAATTTTGTGGTATACTTTGATTAAAATAAGTATAGTTGGGAAAGGGAAGAGATAAATGATACAAATATAGTCTCAAAAACAGAAGAAATAAAAATTAAAAATTAGAAAGGAATGTAGTTACATTTCAAAAAGAAATATTTATTTATCTTTTAGTAAATTTTAAATGTTCAAGGTGCTTTGGATTTCTGAATTAATCCTTTTTGTATATGATCTAGAAATTTTGTGACCTTGGGAAAAGTAGCAAATTCTTCATTCTTAATGACACATAATTAAGATAATAGTACACAGTTCATGTGATTCTTGTTAATGTTCTAAAGTAGAGAAGATAACAATGTGTAATCATTACCTCTGTCTTAACTTCTATTTTATTTTTGAAAGATAAAAAGATCTAAAGATTAATTTTAATTATTTTGAATGTAAGCTGTATTAGTTACTCTTCCGTTGTTGTGATACAATACCATGAACAAAAGTGATTTATGAAAAAAGGGTTTATTTTGGTTTATGGTACCGGAATAACTTCACAATGTGTTTGTGGGTCTAGTCTTCAGTGTCTCAAACTGAAACGTGTGTACAAGAAGAATTGAAAGAATGACTAGTGACTATTTATTAAAAATTGTTGTAAGACTGATCCTCTCCTAAATGGCAATTAAAAACTATGATGGGGAACCTGAATATTTAAAAACTTTAAACATTGACAGTAAGAGAAAACAAAATAAACCAGTCGAAGTTAGACAGTAAACAATCTCTGAAAGTCTCCATTATGTGATATTTGAATTTATATATTTTTCTTTCAATAAAGATTAGGGTAGCCTGAACCAATAGTGTCCAACTTTTCTGAAAAACTAGGGCCTGAATAAATGTTACCAGGCCAAAAGTAAAATACCAAGAGGGTGCTGGGGTGTGCTGGAGTGAAGACATAGGACAGTTCCAGCATTTATGCATAAGCTTTATCTATATTCCTCTTTCTCCCATTGGGGCATTATGACATTACATTTAAAACAACAAAGGATGGAAGGTTAAAGAGTTGAGCGGAGATTTGAACTCATTCCTTACTAAAGAGGAGTCAGACATTAAAGTCCAGGCAAATGAGAAGCTTCAGAGAATAAAGCCAACATTTTCCAGAAGAATAAACAGAACTAAGAGTCTCTACAGCATAGTATTCACATTAACTAGGAAATCTGACCTTCTTCCGCCAAGTAAAACAGCACACTGCAGGTGTGATTTACAAGGACAATGAACTTGGATGAAAGAAAGAGTGGTTGTCAACAATGAAACCCGAAACTGAGACAGAGAGGTGAGGAGAGAGATTGAAGGGATGAAAGAGAACAAAATGGCACAAAATGTAAACAACTGATGAAACTGACTTAGAGTAATTAGTATTTTCTTATTCTATGCAATCATCTTTACTTAAGTTTGAAGTTATGTAAAAACAATAAGAACCAAAAAGTTTTTAAGAGAATTTCCATGCTACTTTTCTTTTTTTAAACTAAAGGATCTTTTAAACATTTGATTCACCTATAAAAATGCTAAGCCCCTGGGACTATTTTTAATAAGACACATTTATAAGAAGAGCATTTACAGCGATAGTTAAAATTCCAATTAAGGAAAACTGTAATATGCATATAATGAATGATAGCAAAACTAGTTAGTCACATTCATGATAATACTTCAGTCCAATCTTTCTGTAACTTTATTTCCAAAGGCACAGTACTATCGAAAACAAAGACAAAGACTTAATTAAGTCTTAAAATAGATTCTGAAAAATTAATTGCATTAGCTAATTAATTTGTAAGTCAAACAACTGAGTGATTATACATTAAGTAAATACAGTTTCAGTGTGTCAATGGCCTAAAGCCCTTCTTTGTCCAAATATAAAGCAGCCTGTTCCTGGGAGTTCTGTTAATTTCAAAGTAGGCTAATGGTATGAATTTGGGTCATGATGCTTAAGGATATTACTAAGCAGAGTCCTTTGTTCCTCTTGAAGTTTGTGGCTTATGCAGAGTCATGCCCTCTTACTCAACTACACAAAGGAAACTGTAGAGCAGCTAAACAGAAAGCTCATGTTGTTCTGACATAGAAAAAACGATGTTCTCTAGAGGACTAATTTTCTGAGACTATATTAAGAAAAATTGAACCTTTCAAGTGATAATAATTTCCTCTAATTTAGGCAACCATATTTTCAAGAAGACATTACCATGTCAATATATAATGAATTGATATAAATTATATATAATTTATTAATGTAAGATAGTAGTATGAAAACAGAATAGTAAAATTATGCAGCAATAATGCTGATACATTCATTACCTTAGATGGATGTGTACATATGACATATATCTCAATTATTCACCTGCATCCTCTCACTGCTAATTTCTGTGATATAGTCCATTGTCCTTGTGCTTTTTCTCAAAACTATTTCTCTTGTGAAATGAGAGGTTGGTTCTTAAAGCGTTATAGAAAATAGCTAAAGCTAATCAATAAACTAAAGAAACAAAGAATGCTGGTGAGGTGGCACAGTGGGTTAAGGGGGCTTGCTACCAAACCTGATGACCTGAGCACAATTCCTGAGACCCACGTGGTGCAACAGATATAGTTAGTAAATAAATTAATAAGCAAGGATGCAATAAAACAAAAGGCTTTATTTTATATTTTAAAGCAATAGAGAAGACTCAAAGCTGGAAATAAAAGGAGACATTACAACTAAAACAACAGAAATGCAAAAGTTCACTTCAGACTAAAATATTTATAGGACAGGACATTGCAAAACCTAGAAGAAAAGACAAAACATATATGACCTATGAAAGAAAGCCATGAAGCAGACAACCCAAACAAAACAATAATGAGTCATGGCACGCAGTCAATAATAAAGTCTCCCACAGAGACAGCTCCTGAAGTGGATGCTTTACCACCCTATTCTACCCAATGGTTAAGGATATATTAATAGTACTTCTCAAACTGTTTCAAACTTAAAGATAATTCTTCTTAACTCATTCTTGAACAGTCATTTCCCTGTTACTAAAACCACACAAGGACAAAACATCTCAGTAAAATCTGAACAAATAAAAATCAAATAGCATATTTAGAAGATTATTCATGGTAATCAAGTGGAATTTAGCACAAGGAGATAGATAATTTGACATAGGCCAATTGAGTGCAGGCTATTTACAAGCAGATTAAACCTTGATTCCTATCTATCACCCTCTACAAAAAAAAAAGTACTTAATTTAGAACAATCATCTAAGTGGAATTGGAAATTACTAGAAAAATATGTAAGAAAATTGCTTTAAGACACCAATATCAGAAAATTTGGTGGAAGAAGGTTAAGAAATCAAAAGCACAGAAAAGAAATCAAAACTAATAAATGCCATCACATCAGATTAGGAAGCTCCTGCACAGGAAAAGGTAGGACGTTTCTTGCATAAAATTCATCCTACCAATCCATAATTGTGGGAGGAATCTCCATCTTCCGGTGTCTTCTACAGTATCTTCATTGTCTTAGAGTTTATATTGCAAAGCTGTTTTACTTCTGTAGCTAGGCTTCTGTTGGGAGTTTGTGTTTGTTTGTTTGTTTGTTTCTTGGTTTTGATTCTATGATGAACAGCAATGTTTCCCTGCTTCCGTTCTCAGTGTTTGTGTGATGGCTACTGACTCTGGTATGGTAATTTTGCATCCTGCCACTTACTGAAGGTGTTTGTCAGGCCTCCCAGTTTCCTGATGAAACCTTGGCAATCTCTCACCCATAGAATCCTGCCATTGCTGAACTTTTTTTTTCTCTCCTATATTTAGTCCTTTCATTTCCCTTTCATGACTTACTGCTCTAACACTTCAAGCACTATGCTAAACAGGAAAGTGAAAGGGGACACACTTCTTTTATTCCTAAAGTTAGTGGGAATGTGTGAATTTTCTCCATTTAACACGATAGTGACCGTAAGTTTATTATACATATTTATTAATACTTTGAGATATATTCTGTCCATTCCTAGTCTCATAGTTTTTTCGCTTTTTTTAATCATTAAATGATGTTGGATTTTGACAAAAGCTTTTTCAGAGGTATTTGAAATGACCATGAGATTTCTGCCTTTGCTTCCATTTATGTGAACTTCATCATAGTTTAATGATAATTTTTATGCATATTCTTGATATGTTGCATTTTATTGTTTTGTATTTTATTGAGAATATTTGTGTCTGCGTTTATCAGGAAAGTTGCTCTAAAATTTTCCTCTTTTTGTTGTTAAATAATAAATAGGTTTTGGTATCAGGTTAATACTGGTCTCAAAAATGTTTTGGAATGTTCTTTCACTTTTATTATATGAAATAATTTAAGGAGTATTGTATTAGCTCTTCTTTGAAGGTTTGAGATTTTATGATGGACCCATCTTGCTTTGACTTCTTTGTAGGTGGGAGATTTCCATGGATTGCTGGAGAGCACTTTAAAGTATTTGTTTATTGGTTAAACTTGGGTAAGTCAAATGCATCCAGAAATTTATTTGCTTCTTTTATGCTTTTAATTTTAATGGTGTATGAAATTATAAAATATGTCCTCAAGATCCTCTGAGTTTCTTCAGTATCTCTTATAAGGTCTTCTTTTTTCATCCTAATTTTATTGATTTGGGACTCTGTCTCATTTAGTTAATTTGACTAAGGGTTTATAAATTTTGTTTATCTTTTCAAAGAACTAGTTCTTTGTTTTATTATTTTTGTTGATTTTTTTTCATTTCTATTTCATTAATTTCTCTCTAGCTACTGCTTTGGGTATTAGTGTATTTTTGTTTTTCCAAAGCCTTAAATTTCATCAACAGGTTATTTATTTGAGAACTCTCTCTGATTTTTCAATGTAGGTACATACAGTGATACACTTCATCTTAGAACTTTCTTCCTTGTATCCCATGTATTTGCATATGCTGTACTTTTCAATTTCATTTAATTTGGGGATTTTTTTTTATTTCCTTCTTAATTTATTCAATTTCCCCTTTATCATTAAATGGTCTGTTCTTTAACTTCCATGGGTTTGGATGCATTCTGTACTTTTTATTGCTGTTAATCTTGATTTTGCCACTGTGGTCAGATAGAATAAAGGCTGGTGTTTAAAATGTTCCCCCATTTTTTGAGACTTGCTTTGTGTCCTAATATGTGGTTTATTGTACAATAGGTTTCCAATGATGCCAAGAAAATAATTCTATTCTTGCTGCTCTCAAAGAATGCTCTGCAGATATCTACTAGACCCATTTGATTGATTTCATTTGTTTCCATTGTATTTTTGCTTATTTTTCTTACAATTGGTCTTTATAAGGGTGTGAGTAGGGTATGAAATCCACCAATATTACTGTGCTGGGATTATTCTTTGATCTTATATATAGATTGCTTGCTTTATGAAAATACATATTGGTTGTGCATACATTTGATCAGTACATATATTTATAATTATGATTTCCTTTTTCTGGATTTTTCCATTGATCGGTAAGTAGTACCTGTCTTTATATCATCTGGCAAGATTTGGTTTGAAGCCTATTTTATTAAATAGAAACACAACACTTGTCTGATTCCTGCTTCCATTTGCTTGGAATGCTTATTTTCATCCTTTCACATGAAGGTAGTGTTTAATTTTGATGGCAAGGTTTCTTTGAAACAGTACAAAGACAGATTATGTTTTCTACATCAATTCGACTAGTCTGTGTCTTTTGATTTGAGAGTTGATATCATTAACATGTAGGATTACTGTCAAAAGGTTTATATTGTTCCCTGTCTTTTTGTTGACTTTTCCAGTGTTTGGGAAATTTTGGTTTTCATTTGTCTAATGGCTATTAGCACTGCTTAATTTTTCCTTTCTTGTGTTTGTGTTTATCTTAATCTTTAGACTGAAGAATTATTTCCAGTATCCTCTGTAGGGCTGGCTTGGTAGTCATGATTTTTAGCCACTTTCAGCATAGAATGTTTTTATTTCACCATCAATTATGACAGATAGTTTTATAAAGTGTATTAGACTAGGCTGTCGGTGGTAGCTTTCAGAGTTTAAACTGCATCAGTCCAAGCCCTCTTTGGTTTTATTGTTTGGTCTGAAAAGTCAGCAGTTATTCTCCTGGAACTGCCTTTATTTGATATTTGTTCTTTCTCTTCTGTAGCTCTCAGTATATTGTCTTTGTGTGCATTCAGTGTTTTAACAATGATATAGAGTAGGGAGTCTTTTGGTCCTATCTATCTGGTGTTCTGTTTGCTTCTTGCATGTAGATGGCCTTCTGTTTCCCAATATTTTAGAAAATTTTCCTCTGAGATTTTACTAAAATAATTCTCTGATTTTTTCATGATCTTCTCCTTCTTGTATGCCTATAATGTATTTTAACCATATCCATCAGCTTTCCTCATCCTTCCAAGATTTAATTATACCCCTTCCCTACCTAGCTTTATATACTCTTTTTTTAAAACCTACCAATTAGAGTTGGTGCTACCCAAATGTTCTTGAATATGTAGCTTTCCTATGAAAAGTAGTCAACCCACTAGTGGCTGAACCCTTAAAGAAAATTGATTCTCTCTCTCCCACCCTCATGTGTTGCCAACAGATTATCAGGAAGGGTTGGGCATTTATACCCACCTCTCCTCTCAATGCTAGAATTTTGTCTGGTGTGAACTTGTACAGGTCTTGTTCACATTATCTGAACTGTTCCCATACTATACGTTCAACTGCCTTACTATTTCTTGAAAACAGTTTCCTTACACTCCAGGTAAATACCAGATTTATTTCTCCATGTTTTATGACTCAAGTTTGAAAATTCTTTAGAAATAGGATTTTGTCTCAAGGTATAGAAGATCATTGGTGATACCTTGTAATATTTTGGGGTTTATGGGAATCTGCTGGCCAACATCATTCTAGCACTGGGCATTGTGTTTGTTTGTCTGTGGTTTCTAATGGGATAACATTAGTAACTATGAGTTATTCATATAATGATTTAGAGTATCCCTTAGTTCCCATGCATCTTAGTTATTGTTTCTGTTGCTGTGAAGAGACACCATGACCATGAAAACTCTTCTAAAAGGAAACATTTCATTGGGGTGGCTAACAGTTTCAGAGGTTTGTTCTTTTATCACCATGGCAGGACATGGTAGCATGCAGGCAGACATGGTGTTGGAGAAGGAACTGTGAATTCTACATCTAGATCTGTAGGCAACAATGTGAAAACTGTGTCACCAGACATAACATGAGACTAGGAGACTTTAAAGGCCACCTTCACAGTGATACACTCCTCCAACAAAGCTACATCTACAAATAGAGCCACTGCCAATGAGGGTTATTTTCTTTCAAACCACCACATTCCACTCCCTGGCCCCCATGGGATTGTAGGAATACCATAATGCAAAAATGCATTCAGTATAATTTCAAAAGTCCCCATAGTCTGTAACAGTCTCAAACTCATTTAAAAGTCTAAAGCTCCAAGTGTCTTCTGAGGTTCATGCAAACTCTTAACTGTAATCTCCTGTGAAACCAAAATAAAAAGCAGATCACATACTTCTAACATATAATGTCATAGGACATATATTACCATTCCAAACTGTAGAGAAGGGAGCATAGTGAGGAAATACTTAACCAAACCAAGACCTAAAATCATCTGGGCAAACTCCAAACTCTGCATCTCCATGTCTGATATTGAAATGCTCTTCAGATCTCCAACTCCTTTCAGCTTCGATGACTGAAACACACTTTCTCTTGGGCTAGTTCCACTTCCTGTTAGCAGCTTTCTTTGACAAGCATCACATGACTCTGGCATCTGCAACATCTTGGGGTCTCCAAAGCAATCAGGGTTTCAACTTTACAGCTTCTTGCAATGGCCTCTCTAGACTGCCATTCAAGGACACCCATGTCTGGACTCAACATCTTTTCTTAGTCAAGGAGGAAGATTCAATAACCCCTTTCTACTATCCTTGACTCTAAAGCCAGAACCACATGGCTGAAGCTGTCAAGTTCTGCTGCTTGTTGGTCTGGAACATGGCCCCCTTGTTCAATTACATCCTCATGAGTTTTCTTTTTTCAGTGGTTTTCTTCACTGCCTAAGCTTGGTTGTTCTGAAACTGGATCTGGAGACCAGGCTGACCTCAAACTCTGAGATCTGTCAGTCTCTACCTCTGGAGTGCTAGCATTAAAGGTACATACTACCCACCTGGCTCTAAATTTTCTTTAATTCCTTTTCACAACTTGAAAATTTATCTGGGTGGGATCTTGCCTTGAGGTCACCAATCCCTTTGTTCCACTTCTTAAACTATTTGTCTCCTTGAACACAGAATTTAGCTCCATTCTACTACCTGGTGCTCCTTTTCTTCTCAAATTGTACATTTTGTATTTTTCCTTTCTCAGCTTGCCCCTTTTCATTATATATCCTAATTAGAGTTAATACTAATTGTAGTAGGAATATATTGCAGGTCCCTCCAAGCCCCCAAAGTCCCATGGCCTGCTTATAAAATAATTACTCAGAAGCTTCTATTAATTATAACTGCTCTACCATTAGCTCAGGCTTATTACTTACTAGCTCTTACACTCAAATTAACCCTTAATTCTTATTTATGTTTAGCCACATGTCTTGGTACCTTTTCTCAGTTCTGCCCTGTCATATTGCTTCCTCTGTGTCTGGCTGGCAACTCCTGACTCAGCCTTCCTCTTCCCAGAATTCTCCTTGTCTGCTTATCCCACCTATACTTCCTGCCTGACTACTGACCAATCAGCATTTTGTTTATCAACCAATCAGAGCAACACACATTCACAGCATACAGAACAATATCCAACAGCCACTAATAACCACATGACAGGTTCTATATTAGGTTATTTTGATATTTCCTCTGCCAACAAAATTAATACAAATCTCTTTACTTTAACCACAGGCAGAATCTCCAGGCAAGGGCAAAAATCAACCAAATTCTTGATCAAAATATCGCAAGAATGATCTCTAGGCAACATACTAAAATTCTTCTCCTCTGAAAACTCTTGAGCCAGGCCCCCACATTTCAAATTTTCCATGCTTCTACTAGTATGGTCCAATAAGCAGTGCTTAAAGCATTCCACTACTTTCCTAACTCAAAATACCAAAGTTCAAATTCCTTCAAACAAAAACATAGTGGTCCCTGGTACCAACTTCTCTTTTAGTTAGGGTTTTTATTACTGTAAAGAGACACCATGACCATGACAACTCTTATAAAGGAAAATACTTAATTGGGGTGGCTTTCAGAGGTTTAGTCCATTATCATCATGGCAGGACATGACAGCATGCAGGCAGACATGGTGCCAGGGAAAGAACTGAGAGTTCTACATCTTGATCTTCAAGCAACAGGAAGCAAATGATATCACTGGATGTAGCTTGGGCATAGGAGTCCTCAAAGCCCATCCCTACAGAGACACACTTTCTCCAACAAGATCATACCTACTCCAACAAAGCCATACCTCCTAATATTGCTACTGCCTATGGGGGCAATTTTTTTCAAACTACCACACCATGGATGGCTTTGTGTTTCTCCTCTGAAACATTGATGGTAGTATTAACAATAGTCACTGGGAACCTCTCCTATAAAATCCCTACCAGCACAACTTTTGTAGATTTCCTGTAGGAATCGTCAGCTTACCAGAGTCTCCTGTAATTTGTAGCTATGACAGTGACTGCCTTGGTTTTAGTGGCAATAACTAGTCTAGTCTGATGGTAGAGTAAATTCCTTGGTCTGATGTTAGTAGAGTTTATTTTTCAAATGTTGATTAAGTCAATTGAAGACTGAAAAAGAAGTTTATGATGTGATAAAATATAGCTGTTCCTTTTGTTTTCCTAACTAAAATCTGATGTGGCATCTATTTTTACATATTGCCTAAAAGTCTAAAATAACTCATAGGAGATTTAACAAAATTAATAATTTATCAGTGTGAAATATAGTTTTAAAGATTAAGCAAAATCCATTATTAAATTTACTTACAGTTAAAATTGTAATCTCAGTGTTCATATATAGTAGTGAACTGGATTCCATACTGGAAAATGATGTTTTACTCAGGGGTCCCATATGGAAGGAGTCTGCTTTATAAAGTTCAATAAAAATAATGTGAGATGAAGTATGTATTCTCAATACAGAATCTTAGCTACTCCAACCTTTGCAATCTCCACTAGGTACTTACGTCCTTGGTCATAGTCTGGCTAGAACATAACAGTGTGACTGCTGAACACTATCCCCTATAGTCAAGGCATTAAAGTAATAATTGGCTTTGTTTTATCAACAGGATTCTCTAAGGAGACATGCGTTCTACAGTCTTGTAGAATTTGTCCTTTCTGAATTTGTCCTTTCTTCAAATAGATCTTCTCTAAGTCCTTGAAATACCCAGAATATTTAGTAAAATATTTTCAATAGGTTCTCTCCTCTGTGGCATCAGAAATGACTGCATCTAATTATGAAGCTCCCAACATTATGGCTAGAAAACAAATACAGGAACACATTGGAGTCCATTTTAATCATGGTTCTTTTCTGTTTTAATATTGGGACTGAGTCGAACGCTCCTAAAGGAGATAGGTATGTGCCTTGGGACACGGCAGGAGCAAAAAAGAAAACAGCAGAGAAAGAGAGTTTAAAGAAAATAAAATACTCATGTCATCTTTTCAATGTCAATTGATTTTAGAGAGTCTATTTAACATAGTTCAATATTAAAAAGAGTATGTTTTATTAAAAAAACATTAGAACTTTAAGCAGAAATCTTGGGAATCAGTGAGTGATCATATTTAAATGTGCAGCCTACTGTAAAGTGCATTTAACAAACTAGTTGTTGCCCTCTCTTGGAAATAAGAGTCAATTCTAGATTGCTTTAGGAAGAACTATAAAAATGCAAATTACCGAGACCTGATTTGGTCTTATTGCCTTAGCTAAGTTTTAACACTTAAACTTAAAATATATGACTGCTGCAGCTAATTAATACTTGTTAATTTGCATATCCAAAAGCCTTTACATAGTACTCTTTCTCTCTCTAAACTAATATGAAGTGACTCTTATAAAGCTCATGAGACAATTTACAAAGTGAATTGGATTGAATTTTTTTGCCTTCAATAAAACATGTTTCAAAAAATTTTATATATGACATCTTAGTTTGCATTCTGTTCTGTATCCCTTATTAGTCCCCTCCTTTGTAAATAGAAAACAGGATAGTTTAGAAACAGATTATATAATTTAAATAGAGATCAGTTTCATAATTTAGCATAATAAAAACTTTTGAAATGATTATGCACACACAAAATGATTCAATTATGCATTTAAATGCAGAATAAACTGATTTAGAACATATATTTGCTAATAATCTACAAGAAAATATGTAGCCAAACCAATTAATAATACTATAGAAATAAAATGAAGATAGTAATATTACAGCAATAAAAGAAAAAGTAACTCTCTATATGATATCAGGATGAGTTATTTTAGCTTTAAAAGATTTTTAGTTTCTCAGTTTTGCATATAGATGAGATATATAAGTAGTAATGATCAAATACTTTATTACAAATTATGAAATGGTACTAATGAAGAATAAAAAGCACCATGTATACGTGTGCGCGCACACACACACACACACACACACACACACACACATCTATAAAATCTATGAAGAAAGATAAAGAACAATGATGTTCGTAGCATGTCCATGCAAGATGTGGTGACTTCAATCTTATCTCCTCCAGAATTCAATTTTTATTAATAAAAATTTTTTCAATATAAAGTCCCATTTCTTTCCTTTACTAATTTGAAAAACTACTCTAGAATTTATTCAACGAAGTTTATATTAGCCAAGGTGCTTTCTTGGTTCAGACGTCAGCACCATAAACAAACAAACACATCAGCTTTTTTTCTTGTGACAGGAGACTCATCCTACCACCACCATCAAAGTGTATGGAGAGAATTGAGGATAACATCATTGCTGAATTAACTATGTGCATAGCCACATCTACTGAATACTTTGTGAGAAGTGTTTATATTCATACATGACTTATAAAGGGTCACATTAGAGATATTTAGGTGAATCTACTTTGACATAGTTTATTCGTCAAAGCTAATTTAGAATTCTTTTTTTTTCTTTATTAAGAAATTTTCTACTCACTGTACATACCACCCACAGATCCCATCTCCTGCCTCCTCCCACCCCCTACCCCTCCCTCCCAAGCCACCCCACATGCCCACATCCCCCAAATCAAAATCTCCCCTGGGGAGTCAGCAGAGCCAAGCACACTGAGTCTAGGCAGGTCCAAGCCCCTCCCCACTGCACCAAGGCTGTGCAAGGCATCATACCACCAGCACCCCCTGTCTGGGTGCCCCCCAAACAGTTCGAGCCAAACAACCATCTTCTGTATCCAGAGGGCCTAGTCCAGTCCCATGGGGGCTCCACAGCCACCAGTCCACAGTTCATGGCTTCCACCAGCGTCATCTCTGCACGTCTTCCCATCATCAGAATTCTTATGATTATTTTCATCTCCAAATTATCATACCAGTTCTAGAGCTTAAGAAGGAAGAGAAAATTGAGATACCTGGTCTCCATTTGGAGGCTATAGTACTGTTGTGTGCTACAAAGTAACCAAACTTTGATTACTTTGTATGTCTTCCTTTTCTGAAAGAATCAAGCATTTCCTTGCACAGTGTCCGTCAACAGGCAACTTTCCTCTTTTGTTGACATTCTGCCTACAATATATATTATCCAAATCCAAAACAATAGGCCCTTTATATTTTCAAGTTCAAATAAATTGAAATATATCTCTTTTTAAAGGTAAAAATGATCTCATAGCAAGTCAAGGATCCAGAAAAAGTTATCATTCTAAATACATTGGTGTCAAAGAAAAATTTTGTGCACCTTATGTGTGCATAAATTCATGTATACAATGTGTAGTCACAGATGTACATGTGCTGTGGCACACCTGTGGTAGTCAGAGGACCACCTTTGGCATTAGTCCTCACCTACCACCATGTTTGAATCTGGGTCTCTTGATATCTGCTGTGATGCCTGCACAGCATCCTATGTGGTCTGGAAGCTTCTATCTTTACTTCCATTCTTACCATAACAGCACCAAGATAATAGGAGTGTACTTCCATTCCCAGCTTTTATGTGGGCTCTGCAGATTTGAACACAGGCTCTTGTTCTTTCACAATGAGGACATTACTCACTGAGTCATCTCTTCCCTGTGTAAATCAAAGTTCCAATGCAATCATGTTAAATAATATCCTAGCCATGCTGCCTACCTTACAAAAGTGGCACCATGCTCATTTCTAACCACATCAAGCACTTATTCACAAGTTCTTTTCCTAATGACCAGGGGAAAGGGTAATGAAAGTGGAGTTCTCAAAGTTGTCATCAGTTTATATTTCTATGATCTCATGTGTGCCAATCAGAGTGCAATAGAGGCAAAAGGTGAGCATGATTACAGGCACAAGATTCATATTTGTTGTAGTGGAAATGTTCCCTGAAGGAGGTAATAAAAGCTTACAAAAACAATAATATGTTCGTAAGCTCCAATAATTATACTTGGATTTTACTTTCAAAACACACCACAATATCTAATTAATTGAATTTCCCAGCCGTGTCTTTGAATTATGAATGTGCAGTTCTGGCAGGAGAAAACAACGGATGCTGATTTACTTTCCATTAGTATTAAATGCATCTCATTCTTAAATTATTTCTCTGACACTGTATATCTATTCTACAATAGATGTGAAACCTGCTAAGGTGGCCCGTTTAAATTGATATTGGGTAGCTGGAGAAATGGGTCAACATTTAAGAATACTTCTACTCTTTCAAAGAACTTGAACTTAGTTACCAGCACCCACACTGAGTGGCAAACAAACTCCTAAAACTTTAGTTCCGAATCATCTGAAGCCTTCTTCTGACCTCTCACACACACATGGATAAATAGAAATAAGCATTTTAAATTACATTAAATACGGGTATTTGGTATATTCCACATTTTATAGATACTCGTGGGAGGCCTGCCCTTTCCTGAACAGAAAAGGAGGGGGAATGGATTGGCAGAGGGGAGCAGAAGAAAAGCAGGACTTTAAGGAAGGAGGGGAGGATGTATCCAGGAAGTAGAATAGATAAGCAAACTTATCTAAAAAATGGGTATTTGGAGGAACTTGTGCATGCTAGACAAGTGGTCCATAACTGAGGAAAATTCTCAGCTTTTGGCTTTTTGAGATATTCATAGCAAGCAGCTCAGTCTAGCCTCAAATTCACATTTGTGATTTTTCTGCTTCTGAGTGCTAGGATTTTAGAGTCCTGTCATTATGTCCTTCTCTCTCACATTTTAATCTTTCCCTTGATGCATGAATATTTCCCAGGGTTGTAATTTTATTACAGTAAAAATCAAAACACCTTGTTGCTAGAAATTGTAACTATTTGAAAATCTCTTCTTTGGGGGGTAGAAATACCTAAACAAATGGTTCTTTCATTGTTTTTTTTTCATTTTACATACCAACCACAGTTTCCCCTCCCTACCCTCCTCTTGCTTCTACCCCATCCCCCACTCCCCCACCCCCCAACCCCCATTCCCCCACCCCGCTAATCCACTTCTCAAAGAGTAAAGCCTCCCATGGAGAGTCAACAAGGTCTGCTGTGTCAGGTTGAGACAGACCCAAGTCCCTCTCACCTGTATCAAGATTGAGCAAGGCATCCCACCATAGGGAATGGGCTTCAAAAAGTCAGTTCATGCACCAGCGATAAATCCTGATCCCACTGCCAGGGAACCCACAAACAGATGAAGCCACACAACTGTCACCCACATTCAGAGGGCTTAGTTTGATCCTGTGCACTTTCCCCAGCTGTCAGTCCAGAGTCCCTGAGCTCTCACGAGCTCAGGTCAGCTGTCTCTGTGGGATTCCCCATCATGATCTTGCCCCCCCTTGCTCATGAAATCCCTTCTTCCTCTCTTCAACTAGACTTTACGTGCTCAGCCCAGTGTGTAGCCGTGGATCTCTGCATCCGCTTACATCAGTCACTAGATGAAAGCTCTTATGACGACAATGAAGGTAGTCATAAATCTGATTATTAAAAACTAAAGAACACAGATTAGAACCTGAATTTAATTAGTAATTTTCCTTTCTGCTGTGAGAGCTAATAGTGTTGATATTTTATGGTGTTTTTTCTAAAAGCATAAAATAAGTTCAATGAAATAAATACCAGTCATACACATGGAAAAACATGCTGGAGATCTTGAATGAACAATTGATCTTAGATTGAAGGAAAAGGTACAGCGACACAAAGCAATGTTTGCCCTGAAATATTGGTTTAAAAGCTGTGAAGGGATTTAGGGTGACAGCAAAAATGTGATTGAAATTTTATCAAATGCCCACAGGTACAATTGATTAATTGTAGATAACTAATAGAGATGCCAAATATTGCATTCTTGTCAAATAATAAGAAAGCCATCTGTACTGCTAAGGAGGAAACCAGTTCACTTCAGTCTCATGCTGTGTGGAAGACTATATAGCTATTCTCTAGGCTAATAGTGATCTCTCTACATATTCTTTATCAGATCTACTTAGAAAGTCTGTTCCACTATTTCCTTTATCTCTTGAGTTGTGCCTCTTTGAGTTGCTTCTCAACTCAAAGCAAAAAAAAAAAATAGTGAGAAACTTAGGCAAGTGGGGAGGACTTTACTGGATATTGTGTCATCAAAGAGGGAGATGAGAAGGCAGTGTTTCTCCCACTCAACGTAGATTGCAAGAGTCCTATCAGCTATCATTGGTGGGGAGGGGTGGTAGAGCAGCTGTATTTACTAATTGACCTTAGCAAGAGAGATGAACTTTCTTCAGATTGCAAAACAAGAGACAGATTAAAAACTGGGACAAAGGCCAACAGAGATATTCCAGAGATGTGAGGGATAGAGACTGTCTTCCCTGGTAATGACCTGTCCAAAAGTTGCCACTCTCTTGAGAAACACAGCTGTAGGTCAGAAAACTAGCAAGATCCTTTATAAAGAATCTACTTTCCAGAGGCTCAGAGAAATCATTTAGAATTACATTTTTTAAGTTTTCTTAAATTATCTTAACTTTTTGACAATTACCTTGAGATTTAGTATCAATTTATTAGTTAATACCATATATAGTTTAATAATATAACAAGTAGATAATGTTTATTTAAATACATGTAAACATGTGCAAGCAATAATATCTAATTATTTTGTATTTTAGAAAAACATGCATATCAATATGAATTGGATTTCTTTATTTTTTCTTTTAATTTATTATTTGAGATTTTCTTACATTTACACAGTGTTATGTGATCATATCCATCCCTCATTGCCCTCCTATAAGTGCCACCAGGTCCCTCATAAAACATATCTCCCTCCCAATCGCATGTCCTCTTTTTATTCTTTACTAATGTATTTATTATTAAGTATATCACATATGTGCATGATTGTCATCATCAGCTGGATCAAGGGCATCCAATCTGTGTCTACAACAACCAAGAATGATTTTTCTCTCCTCCAGCAGTTTACAACTATCAATATCCCTTCAATTAGGAGCATTGCTTGGTGAGCTCATCTCCTATCCATGCTGAAATTTTGGCTGGTCTTCTGTGGTCAACCACAGATGCTATGAGTTCATGAACACAAGAACATGTCATGTTTGGAAGATAGCATTTCACAGCACTCCTCCCCACCCTCTGCCATTTACATTATTTCTCCTCCTCTTTCGTGATGTTTCTTCAGCCTTGGAAAGGATGTCACTTTTAGGGACAAGTACTCAGGCAACTACTCTCAGCACTTTGGCCAGTTATGAGTCTCTGAACTGACTATTGTCCATGGCAAAAACAAGCTTTTCTGACCAAGGCTGAAAGCATCCTGAGTCGAGTATAAGCATAAATATTCATAAGAAAATAGGACAGCATGACCATTTAGCAAAATAATAATATAACATTATGGTTGGTTTTAATGTCAACTTGCCACAAATTAGAATCATCTGAGTACTAAGAACCTAGAGTGAATCCACCCCACAGGCAGGAGCAAGGAGAAAGGTCATGTGACCCTTCTCCAACTCCTTATAGGAAGTCACATACAACAGCAGGAAGTACCACCTCCTTTGGGCCGTATAGCCCAAGGTCATGGGCAGAGCAAAAAACCACTGCATGTGTGTGATTCAGCTATTGATACTATTTAAATGTAAGCTTACTTACTAAATCTAATTGATTCTGTTCCTTTAGAAAATCTTAGTTATTCAACTAGGTTCTACTCTAGATTCTGTAAACTCCTCTGCCATGGGATTTTGACCAGGTCCATATTACCAAGCAAGAAATTTCTCCTATGGAAAAGGCCTCAATCCAATCAGAAAATTGTTGGTTATTCCATCACAGACATGCTACTATTGCACCAATAGGCTTATCTTGCCTGGCAGGTTCGGACTGTAGGCTGCATATTCCAAAGCTGCTTAAGACCATTAATGTCTTTCTACCCCATTAACCTATATAGTATCTTTTGGCACTATGAAGGTAGTGAGGAGGGAGAGAGATGTCTAATCAGTTCATGGTAGATTTCTATATCTCCTGCAACCAAATTATGTGATATTTTCAGAAAGGCAACCAAGAGAGCAATATCATGTGTTATTTAGGAAACATGTAGAGCCTCACTGACCAATAAATCATACAGTAGTACATATGCCTGAAACTGTGATTTTCATTTAGTAATCATGTTTTCTGGGAACAGAATTGTCCATCCATCCATCCATCCATCCGAAGTACCTATATTAAAATTTCTTTCTTTTAAACTAATTATATTTTAAAATTATATAACTAGCAGGTTTCCATCATTAGTTTTAGTTAATCTACCCCCTACTCACTTCTCTCTCCCATCCATTCTTAAAACTTTAACCCCCAGTTTGCTCCCACACTTTTCATTTCATAATGTATTACCTTAATGGCACTCTAAGAAAATAGTGGGGATCCACCTCTGGGTTTAGGATATCAAGAACTGTGAGTGGTAGGTTAAAAGGGAGGTCAGGGTCATTAGTAGGATGTCTGAGAAGTGTTAAGTCTGGCCAAGAACATAGTTACATGGTTTTGACCATTTCAATTCTCTAAATACCTCTTTCTTACAACCACAAATAAAAGCAATCACAAATCTTTTTTGTAGGTCTTATCATTCATCTCTTATTCATTGGAAGAAAACGGTGGGATTTAATTTTCCTAACTCCCTCTCACAAGAGTGTTTTAGCATTTAATTGTCATGCATGATAGTGAAAAGAGGTACACTTCAGATAACTGTACCATTCTTTGGCTTATTTTTTTCTTTTATTTTTGAGGTTATAATATAATTAAAAGTTTCTCCTCATTTCCTCATTTTAAACCCACCCACATATTCCTACTTGCTTTCTTTCATGCATGTAACACCCGTGAGTGATAAAAGGGCAATGAAATTGGAAAAGATCACTGAATTTCTCCAGGACTGGGAGAATCTCAGTATAGGTTTAATTGGTGATTTACACATTTTTTGGAGGAGTAAGGATATGCAGGTACCCTTATACTTTTTTTTTAAGTGTCTGTTCATTGTACTTGCCAATTTGTTCATTGGATTGTGTGTGTGTGTGTGTGTGTGTGTGTGTGTGTGTGTGTGTGTGTGTGTGTGTGTGCACATGTTCGTGCATGTGTGTTTGTGTGTGTGTTATAAACTGTAAGTGTTAAACTCCTGTAAGATGTGTAGCTTGTAAACATTTTCTTTAACCCTTATCTCTTCCCTCCATTGTTTTCTTTGCTGTACATAAGCTTTTTACTTTTATGCAACATCATTTGAAGGTTCTTAGAAATACTCCCTGCCCTGTTGCCATTTATAAACAGTCTCCAATGGTCTTTATATCTTGAAATATTTTCCCCCGTGTCTTTTTCAAGCACTTTTAATGTTTCATGTCTGACATTCAGGTCTGATGCATTTTACATATATTTTTTTCCTTAGAGTGATAGATAAGAGTCAATTTTCATTCTTCCACACGTAGTTATCCAGTATTCCCAGGACCATTTGCTGATGAGGCTGTCTTTTCTCCAGTGTGTTATGTGTTTTTTTTTAGATCCTTGTCAAAATATTAGGTAGCTGAAGCTGAATGGATTTTATTCTGTGTTCTCTATCACATTCCATTGATCTATGTGTCATTTTTTGTACCAGTTCTGAGTCAGGACTTAGTGGCAGAGAAAACCTTGAGTGCATGACAAGGGTCAAGAGCTCTTTATCCTAGGATCTAGTTGAAGTTTCTTGGCCAAAAGAAGCAATAATTCCAGCACAATTAATTGATCAAAGATTTTCATCCTTCCCAGCTAAACACCAATTATCTAGGAAACTCACTCCTCTTATGGGGAATGAACACATACTGAACTCTTTCTGCAACCATAGTTATAAGCACTGCAGCTCAGACAGAAGGATCCTGACAGTTGGGAGCTAAGGAGTACCACAAAGTCACTTTAAGCATAGCAGCAGCTTATAGCCCTGCTCCAGGGAAAGGTTCCCCAATGTAACAACTCTGCTTCTTTCACTGGCCCTTTCTAACCTTTTGGCTCTGGTTTCAGGGCCAGAGTGTGTTTCTTTCAGTAACTCTGGTTTCAGAGTCAAAGTGTGTTTCTTTGACTTAACCTACAATAGTGACTCCTGGTTTCACCTTATCAGATTGTAATTCTATCCAAGGTAGCACCAGAGCCATATCACTATTTTTCAATTTAAAAGAGAAAAAAAGAAATAAAAAGTTTCTTAACAAAGATAAATAATTGAGACTCTCCCTTGGGCAGCACATACCCACATTTGAGGGTAATTTGCTTTCTGTATATCTTGTTAGAGAAGACCTCACCTATGCTTTGGATCTGACTTTATTTCTGAACAACATTCTCTTTCTCTTAACCCTCATACTTAAGCTTATATTAAAATATGCTTAATAAAATTTCCAATTATGCTTTATAAAGGCTTATTCTGAAATTCTTTCTCATTATAAAAGCTAAAATTCCCAACTTAAGATGATTTAAAGTCCCATAAAGTCTTGGAGTACTGGTCAAGATGTTAAGGATGACAGTGGGGATCTGTGTCTTGCTCTGCCACCAATGACAGTATATTATTATTTTTATTATGGTATCTCTATAAGATAACAAGAAATTAGACACTGTAATGTTTCCAACATTTTTTTTTTTTGCTAAGAGTTGTCTTTGCTATTTGGATTTTATATTTTCCATATGAAATTGAGGCTATGCCCACCCACTAATTTTGTGAGGAATATCATTAGAACTTTGAAGAAAATAACATTCCAGAGATATTAGGATATATTCTCAGGCTTCTCTCATCTCTTTCATGCTAAAGCATTCATGTTCATGAACTTCCTTTCTGTAACTACTTTTATTCTATCCTATAGATTCTGGTAAATTATTGGTAAGTTGTGTTAGTTTTCATTTAAATTCGATTTTATTCTAGACATTTAAAAAAATCTCTCACTTTCTTCGGTGAGCCAATGGTCATTTATGTGTACATGACTTAATCTCCATGCACAGTTTTAGTTTCTATAGTATCTTTTGTTATTGGCTTTTAGTTTTATTCCATTATTATAGTAAGGTAAGAATAAGGTGATTATTTGGATTCTTTGAATTTGTTAAGGGTTGACTTATAGTTTAATACGTTTTCTATCTGGGAGAAAATTCAATGAAATAAATATTCTGCAGCTGTTGTGTAGAATACTCTGTATTAAGTCTTTTGTCTAAATTTTTGGCTTGAAATATATTTTGTTGGGTATAAAGGGGGATTACTCCTGTTGTTCCATGTTTCTGTTAACTTTGTGTAGAATATTCATCCTTTTTCTATCAGTCTGTGTCTTTACCAGTCAAACAAGAAATGATTGGCTTTCATGTTTGGTAAATTGAAGCTACTAGCATTCAGGATTATTATTTAGGAGAGATACTTATTTCTGTAATTTTGTTGATTCTTCTCTTGGTTAATTTTTATACTGCTTGTTCATTACCTTCTCCTTTACATGCCTCAGGAGGATGATGATTTATTGATTTTGATACTTTTATAACTCTAACTCATGGGGTTTATCATTTACTATGCTCATAATTGTGAATGAATTTCTCTTTTATCTGGAATATTTGAGTATCTTCTGTAATGCTAGATAGATAGTCATGAACAGCTTTAATTTGCACCTATCATACAGCCTTTAATTTTATTAGAATATAAAATAAAAAAATTAATGATACAGTTTTAAGGCAGGAACCTCAAAAGTAGCAGATATAGAAATGTCTGTGGTCTTGACAACAGCTCTGTTTCTGACATCTGCTCCTGCCATAGAAAAGCTTTGCCTTGTTTCTCTTTCTTAAGCTCTTACCTCAGAATTTATAATAAATTCCTTTCTAAATATAACCTCTACTGTAGTCCATAAAATTCATTTCAAGAATTGATGAGACAATGGATCCAGAAGACACTGCCTTGGGGTATCTGATGGCTATTGAATATTCAGCACTTTAGTTCTCCAATCCATGCACACCTGAGGCAAGAAATTCCCATTGCTCTTGAGGACACCCTATTTTTCCCATTTCAATTTCTCCATCAATTTCAGAGATATATTTGCTAGATATTATAATCATGGTTGACAATTATTTACTTCCAGGGCTTGAAACATAAAATTCAATGGTTTATGTTTTGAGGGTTTCTTTGGGTGTTATTCCAAAGACTTTGACTTTATAGGTAGGTTGTATATTTTCTCTTCCTCCTTTTGCTATTCTTTCTTTGATCTGCTTTAATATTGTAATAGTATGTCTTTTCTGGTCATGCTTGTTGAGACAGCTACTGGCTATATAATTCCTTGGGTTTAGGAAATTTCTACATTAAATATTTCTACACCTTTATTTTTTATCGCAGTACTTTCCTTGACACTGTGGATAACTGAACTTCATTTCTTCATTGTCTCCTCGAATTCTTAGAATGTCACACTCACTTTTTTCCTTTAATGTTGTGTCAATGTCATAGTTCCTCAACCATAGTTTCTATTACTTTCTTCTGTTTGACTATGTCTCTTGATGATGCTTCATATTTGATGGGTTTTCTCATGTCCAGCAGTTCTACCTATGTCTTTTGCATTGTCAAAAAGTTCTTGTTGCATTCTTCCTCTGTGTTGAATTTCTCATTCATTTTTCCAGGAATCTCATTTATATTGCTTACTTTCTTATTTGGGTCCTGATTCAATTTTTTTTGTTGTTTGTTGTTGTTATTGTTCCTTCATTTGTCTTCTCATGTAAATTCTCTTTGAAGTTGTTGAGCATTCTTAAATACAGGCTGCTGATATATTTTTCTTGCATTTCAGCTATTTTATTATCACTTATTTCAGTTATTGAGGCATTGTGAGATTTGGGGTGCCAAATTGGCTTTGCTTTTCATATTTTTGTGTGTTCCTATGTTGTGATTTGTATATTTATTGAAGATATCTATCTATCTTTCTTCCTACTCATTTTGCTTTTTTTATGTGCATTTTCCTACTGGGAGTCTTTCTTTTTACACCAGGCAACAAGAAAAAAATACCTTAAAAAAATTGATACTCAAATGCAATAAAATTCAATTGGGAACCTTTATTAGAGCACCAGTAAGGTCAGAAAAAAGAAAATATGTTGTTAAAATAAATGTTTTAATGATAGTAATGCTATATAACACTATAATAATCAAGAACTAATGAAATTGGAATGGGGAAAAAGAAAATAAGTATTGTGATGGGAAATATATAGGTTGGAGATAAGCACAACAGTGCCAGGCAAAATAGAATATGTACAAAAGACCACAAAAGCTCCATAAAACATAATTGAGCTATGGAAAGAACCAAAGATAGTAAATATTACAGAATAGTACCAATTTGCAAACATGAAAATAAAAGGAAAACTGAAACAGGAGTAAAGTGAAGAATATTGTATCATCCATTAATATCTCAAACTTTGGAAGAGTAGGATGATAGATCATTTCCCCAATGAGTTGCCTTATGGGATTATCTTTTCTGGTTACAGAGCAGCTTCTTTTATCTCCAGTTGAAAATTGTTAGACCTGATGTTTGGATATGCAGTGCCTCAGTGAATTGTCAACAGATTATTTGTTAGGTTCAGTTCCCACCCAAGATCAGCATGACATAATTCTTCCTCAGGAGTTTCCCAGGTCACCATGAAGAACAGCCACAGAATAATTTTTCACACAGGTAACTACTGTCTTTTCTGTGTTTTAAGTGATCACATTTTCCCCGAAAGGACCTCAGTATATAAAGTTCTGAAGTATCCATGCATGACTAGCATTTACCTTTTTATCTACATATTCATGACCTACCAGAACTCATGCATCCTTCTATAAGAGTACACCATCCTAGCTTTTATTTTTATCTATTGAGTTTCAATTTAGGTTGACTCCCATGGCATGTTCACAGAGAACATGAGGTTCATCATGTCTCATGTATTTAGTCAGTAGAAGCACTCTGAAGATTGGAGCTATGATACTATAGGTTCCTACACTGTCCACAGAACAGTTGACTGCAGAGCTTGTCTTGAGACTTGCTACCTTTTTGTATCAGTGTGTTTGGCTGTCAAATGTTATTTATTGTTACAAAACTTCTGACAGAAAGTCATCCTGTCGCTTTATTGTCAGAAAATCAATGACTTGTAAAAACTATGACATTGGGGTTCCAAGACTCAAGGGGGGACACTGATGTGAATTGTCTTCTCAATACCA
Source organism: Peromyscus californicus insignis (assembly GCF_007827085.1). Classification (NCBI taxonomy): domain Eukaryota; kingdom Metazoa; phylum Chordata; class Mammalia; order Rodentia; family Cricetidae; genus Peromyscus; species Peromyscus californicus. The sequence goes on along the minus strand of NW_026294491.1, from coordinate 42,680,074 downwards.
TAGAGACAGTCTGCTTATAGTTTACTTCTAGGTCAGTCTGGTTAAATTTTCTAGTATCTGTATAAATTAATTGATGGCAAGGGAGACATTCAGATTTTTTGCAATTAAAATCTAATAAGTATTTAGTGTACATGGTGTGATTGTACATTTTGTTTATCTAATTAAATAAAGAATAATAGGATAATAATTAGTCTTTGATTACACAGTTATGATTACATATTTGCATTTGACTTGAAAAATATAATGGAATATGGCCTTTCATTTTAAGTGCTAGGTTTTTTTTATTATTTGGTAACAAATATTATAGAATATTTTGGAGCTTAGGATTAGGGGCAGGAATGGACTACCAGAGCTGGTTGGCAAGCCAGTCTAGCCTATCAGTGAGTTCCAGGCAGTGAGAGACTGATTCAGAAGCAAGGTGGAAAACAATAGAGGAAAACACTTGTCATCATCCATCAGCCTGCCTTTGTGCACACATGCATATGTACACCCATGTGCGCGTGTGCACACACACTTAAAAAATAATGAAATATTTAAAGAAATATTTCATAAAATGTTCAGTTAGCTAATATCACAAGATAATAATCTAACCTATATAAGAACTGTCTTTAAATTAAAGCAAGGAGTAAAGTCCTTTACACTCACACACAGATACAGTTGTTTTCCTATGCATATATATTGCTACTTTGGTTGCTGTGTCTTGTAACATGAATTGCTGAGTGGTCTTATTAATAAAAACTCTGGAGCCAGGTATTAGTGTGAAAGTTGAGAGGTCAGAGGGATAGAACAAGCCACAGCCACAAGTCCTTACTGCTAGGAAATCCTCAGCTCAAGAGAAAGCTACTTTTTGTATACTCTTGCCTATATACCTTTCTATGACCTGTCATCTTACTTCCTCTCTCTGCCCAGCTACATCACTTCCTCTTTCCCCCCAGCTCTATTACTTCCTGTCTGTTTGTACAGACCTCTGTGGTTAACTAGTGCTAGGATTAAAGGCATATGCCACCACACCTGGTTCTGTTCCCAGTGTGGCCTTGAACTCACAGAGATCGGGATGAATCTCTGCCTCCTGAATGCTAGGATTAAAGGCATGTGCTACCATTGCTTGACTTCTATGTCTAATTTAGTGGCTGGCTCTGTCCTCTGGAGGTTTGCTCACACTATGATGAAAGAAATGACAAAAATACCTTAAGAGGAGGAAAGATATGTTGGTTGATAGTATTGGAGAATTTGGTCCATGGTTGGTTAGGTAGATTACTTTCAGGTCCTATGTTGGTGCAAATCGTGGCAGAAGGGCACACTGGAACAAAGCTACTCTGTTCATATCACACACTATTTACCACAGTTACTTTGCAAAATTTCCATATTTATTGACCAATTAGCATTAATGAACAAAATTTTCTCTGTGGATCCAATTCTGGGCCCAAACTGCTGATGGAAGTATTTACAATATGTGGATACATGGTAGGCACTGAGAAGATCCCAAAGGATGGCTTGCAAATTATAATTAAGGAGTGGCTTTTAGATAGAAAAGTCTGTATTATTTTACTTTTTGATGTTATTATAGTTAAACATATTTTTCATTTTTTCAATATATATATTTATTGACCACCTAATATTTGTTTGGCACCTGTGTTAGTGTATGGCTATGTAATAATGTATATGTAATATGACTAAGTAAAATAATTACAACTGTTTAACATTTATGTTCTTTATGTTTTAACTTTTATTAACTTAATCTTTGACAGCTTCCTACATGTACACAATGCATTCTAATCACACCTATCCTCCACTACTCCCACAGGTGGGATCCAGAAATATCTGATGCTCAATTCTGAAGCCTACGTTCACTTTACTTTTCTGTTCTCTGCATTTTCTTTACCCTGTAATCCCTTGACGTGGGGAAACAGTAGTAAACAAAAAGCATATACTTTTTGCTCTTTCACATTGCTAAATGTATAGTGAGAATGGCAGATATTTATCAAATAATCAGAAATGTAATTTAATTTCAAGCTGATTGGAATTGAGTACAGCAGTTAGCTACTCCTTAGAGTTATACCTTCCCTTTTTCTCTTCCTAGGGGAGATTTTAAAGATTTGGTGGGAATTATAGTTTAATTTGTTTTAGACAGTTGGATATATACGACCTGACACAGAAATCCCCAAGAAAGCTAAAAGATCTTAGAGTCTACATCAACCATATTTGTTCTTTCTTCCTAAACAATCAGTTATGCAAACAAAGGAAGGATTATTTATCCTGTAGAATGCGAACAGCATCAAAACTAAAATGATTTGAATCAAAAAGCAAAGGCAATTATCACACTGTTGTGCTTTCATGGAATAAATCCAAGGTACACAGTGCTTCTTCATCTGGGACTCAGAGTATAGCTCTCCACGAGATTATTGAAGTTTAGTGAGAGCAAAACATTTGCCTTTATGGTTGAAAAAATATTACTTCACAGCTGTAGCATTCCTATTTCCATGTTATGTTTATTTTGGAAAGTGGTACCCATGTAGAGTACTCTATAAAACCATTTTTTTTCATGGTTAAAAAAATTCAAAAACAAAACAACAAGCTAAAAATAATTATCAAAAAATTGTTCATAGAGAGAAAACATGAAATCAAGTGGAACAGGGTGATATGTTCATCTTTGATTATGATGGTTTTAATGAGAAATTCCTCTAATGGGTTTGGGTATTTGAACACTGTTCCCAGTTGGCAGTGCTATTTGAGAAGTTTTAGATAGTGCAGCCTTGCTGGAGGAAGTATGTAACTTGGGGCAGACTTTAAGATTATTAATCTCACCCAACATCCTGTTTGTTCTCTCTCTCTGCTTTGTGCCTATGTTTGAGATGTGCTCCCTCATCTTCCTGCTTGTGGTTGAGGTGTGCTCCCTCATCTTCCTGCTTATGGTTGAGGTGTGCTCCTTCATCTTCCTGCTGTGACTGAGGTGTGCTCCCTCATCTTCCTGCTGTGGTAGAGGTGTGCTCCTCCATCTTCCTGCTTGTGGTTGAGGTGTGCTCCTCCATCTTCCTGCTTGTGGTTGAGGTGTGCTCCCTCATCTTCCTGCTTGTGGTTGAGGTGTGTTCCTCCATCTTCCTGCTTGTGGTTGAGGTGTGCTCCTTCATCTTCCTGCTTGTGGTTGAGGTGTGCTCCCTCATCTTCCTGCTTGTGTGTTCCTCCATCTTCCTGCTTGTGGTTGAGGTGTGCTCCCTCATCTTCCTGCTTGTGGTTGAGGTGTGCTCCTTCATCTTCCTGCTTGTGGTAGAAGTGTGCTCCCTCATTTTCCTGCTTGTGGTTGAGGTGTGCTCCCTCATCTTCCTGCTTGTGGCACATTGTAGAATTTTTTGAATTAGTCATAGCTCACTTCTATAGCCTGTCCATATATATCGACATTTGGTTTAAATTTTTTGGTAAAATATTATTTTTAAATGGTTGAAGAGCCTTCCATTTCTGTTGCATGTTTTTAAAAGACTGTTTACTTTGTGTGAGTGTGTGCCTGTGTATGTTCACATGCACATGCATGTGTGCAAGCTTACCATGGAGAGCACGTGAAGACCAGAGGATAGCTTACAGGAGTTGGTTCTCTTCTTCCACTATGTGGACCCCAGGGATTAAATTGCCATCAGGCTTAGTGACAGGCACCTTTACCTAATATGACATGACACCAAGGGAGCTTTCCATTCTTAAGACCATGCAACAATTTGTTTATCCAGTTCTATCGAACAAAGCAATTCATATGCTCTTATTTTAACATTTGTAATAAATATTTTCACACCTGTATTTTGAGTAATTTCCTAAGTATTATACACAGTGAGACTCCATTGAAGAAAGCTTTTTTTTTCCTTTGTGATTGGTTATCAATTTAAGGTGGCAGGGCTGGGGAAAAACATCTCAGTAGAAGGACCCTTCTGGCTTAGACCTATGCAGGCCCTGTGCATGTCGCCACTATTTCTATGAGTTCGTATGTGTGTCAGTCCAGTTGTATCTAGGAGGATTTGTTTCCTTGGTGTCCTTCATCCCCTGTTTACTCTTATTTCCACCTCTGCTTCTACAGAGTTCCCTGACCTCTGAGGGGAGAGACTTGATGGAAACATCCCATTTAAGAATCAGTGTTGCAAGGTCTCTTATTCTCTGTACATCAACCAGCTATGGGTCACTGTATTTGATTCTTTGAGACTCTTTGTGTGTCTATATGAATTTCAAGGTTTTTGATAGCTTTATAAAGAACGCCTTTAGAAGATATCCTGCAAACCCGAGTATTGGAAACCTTTGCATTGTCTAGTGTCTTTAGTTACTTTAGTGTCTTGAAGTTTTCATTATACAAATATTCCACCACCTTGGTTTGTGTTATTCCTAGGTGTTTTTAATTGTTCCTTTGTTGTTGTTCCTTTGATGTCATTGCTATTGGAATATTTTTTTTCCTAACATTTTGTGCCAAATTCATCATTAGAATATGTGAGAACTGCTAATTATTTTCTCAGTTTTAAATTTAATCTCTTTTCTGCTGTTTTAGAGTTTCATATATGCATGCAATTTTAATCAAATCCACTCTCCATTCCTTATTCTATTCCTACTGTATTTTCTTAACCCAACCCCCATTTCATGGACTGCTTTTTTTAAAAGCCATTGAATCCATTTAGTGTTACTTGAATGAGCAAGAATGACCTACTGAAGCTTGAGCAGCCTCCCCATGCATTATTAATTGTCAATAGCTCCTCAGATTTTTTGCATCCTGTTAATTCAACAAAAGTGTATATCTAAGAATTTTCTGGTATAGTGTCTATAGTATCACTTCTTCTACAATAAAGGATAATTTTCCTTATTTCTTTTCTATTTATTTTTATTTAATTTATTTCTTTTGTCTTATTGATCTAACTAGGACTTTAAACTTTATATGAAATAAGTGCTGAGAGTGGACACCCTTGCATCAGTCCAGACATTAGAAAAAACACTTTTGGTTCTACCTTATTTAATGTTAACTATAGTTTTATATGTTCTGATATAGCCCCTTTATTCTTAATTTCTTCAGGATTTAAATCATGAAGGGGATATTGAAATAAAAAAAATGCCTTTTCTCTGTTGAGATGATCATGTGGTTTCTGTCTTAAGTCTATATTTTGTATTACATTTATTAATTTGTCTATGTTGAACCAATCTTGCATCCCTTATATAAATTCAATGTAGTTGTAATCTGTGAACTTAATATGTTACTGAGTTCCAATTGAAAATAATTTATTAAGAATTTTTACATCTATTTATCAGGAAATCTGTTTCATAGTTTTCTTTTTAAGCTGTGCCCTTACCTGTATCAGGATAATACTGGCCTTGTAAAATGAGTTTCAAACTATTCTTAATTTTCATGTTTTATGGAGCTATTTGAAAATTTACTAGTATTAATTCGTCAGTACAAATTTGGTAGAATTTACCAATGAATCCTGCTGGTGGCCATGTGAGAGGATCAGCAGGTGGTAATTGAAGTTTGAGGTATCAGTCCACTGGGTGAAAAATCCCTGCTGGGTGAATCTCGGATAGGAAAGGTCCCAAGATCACAGACTCCAGAACTTCTTTTGCTTCTGCTGTGCCTTTACATGTTTGCTGTTACCATCTTTCTCTGGCATCTGGCATGATGTGAATGGGTGAAGGGAGATCCCCACTGCCTGTCATGTAGTGTGTTTATCTCATGGAAATATCCTGTTCTACTGGACATTTTTACCTATAGATTAATGATGATGATTTCCTTCCAAGCTGTACTGCTTAACTGAAGCAATGATTTTATACAATGATAATGTTAGTTTACATAAGATTTTGAAGACTGAGGGTTTTAAATAAATACAATAAGGTATTATGATAGAGGTTAGTTCAATGGGAAAAAATTAACATAGGTAAAAGTAGGATAAAACGTTGTCCCTCCCTCTGATAAAGCATAGACTGCCAAGGATAAAAATAAAACAAGGAAATGTCACAAAGCTAGAACACATGAGTTCTATTGAGGAGCCATAAAGACTGTGGCTTAGGTGAATGATTAAGAAAAACAACTGAGTCACAGTACCCCAGACACAATCTTAATTTTGGGAGTTGTATTCACAGATTTTGGAGTGCATCATAGCTGAAAAAAAAAAAAGATATACATCATAACTAAAACAAAGCCTTAAAATGACTTCAGTGTTGCTGGAGTTTTCCTGACTGTCCCACAGTCAGGACAAATCTCTGACACCCGCCAGTCCCACAGCCACTCAAACCCGACCAAGCAAACACAGAGACTTATATTGGTTACAAACTGTATGGCCGTGGCAGGCTTCTTGCTAACTGTTCTTACAGCTTAAATTAATCCATTTTCATTAATCTATACCTTGCCACATGGCTTGTGGCTTACCGGCATCTTCACATGCGGCTTGCCATCATGGCAGCTGACAGTGTCTCTCTGACTCAGCCTTCCACTTCCCAGCTCTATTCTCCTCCTTGTCCCGCCTATACTTCCTGCCTGGCCACGGGCCAATCAGTGATTTATTTATTGACCAATCAGCAACACATTTGACATACAGACCATCCCACAGCACTTCAGGTTAGATTAAGATGTTTTTGTTAAATAGCTATGAGGAAAAACAACAACAACAACAACAACAAACAGGAGAACAATCCAAAGTTTTAGAAAGACACATAGCTGAGGGACTTGTCAAGGTCAGGGAACAAAAACAAAGCAGCCCAATTATTACTAGCTGATGTACTTTCTTTGTGAGGATTGATTGGTGATCAAAGATGATTAAGTCCTTATACCAACTTCTGCCCTCAACCTCCTGATATAAAAAAAAGTACTTTAATCTTTAATCCCAGCACTTGGGAGGCAGAGGCAGGCAGATCTCTGTGAGTTCGAGGCCAGCCTGGTCTACAAAGTGAGTTCCAGGAAAGGCACAAAGCTACACAGAGAAACCCTGTCTTGAAAAACCAAAAAAAAAAAATACTACTGATTAATGGGTATGCACCCTAAAGATTTAAAGTAGAGCTGACTGTTTTTTTTTCATGTACAAAAGTTTATGATTCCTTTAAGATTTCTTAGAGGATTACCTTTCAAGATAAGTTATAAAGTGATTGGTCCTTTCTTTGTAACCACAAAATGCAGCCTGCCAGTAAAAGAACTGACTGGGAAAAATACCTTGCTTGCTGACGCTCTGTTAACCTATAACAAGTTGCTTGGACATCAATGTATGTGGGTTCTTGGGACAACTTGTGTTTCACCTGTAATACATAAAATGTTTAGTCGTGTAAGGGATATGCTGTTTTTCACCTGTATTCACTGTAATCGTTCACCTGAAAAATACAATATAACCACATTGTAATTTCTATATTGCTAGAAAGATTTCATTGGGGTATACAAGCTGTAAAGGAAACAAACCAGAATACAGAAGAAGAATAAAGAAGGAAACCATCAAGAGAGAGTGTTAGTGTCTTTTCCCTTAACCCCCTCAGAGAAAAAGGTCACAGTATGCACTGACTCCATGGATTTCCTTTGAGCCCTGTGCTGCTGGAGGCTGGCCCCCAGGCTGCAGAAGAATCCATTTAGTTCCAGGATTTTCTTTATGGGGAAACTTTTAATGACTGCTTCAATTTTGTTCCTGATTATGGGTGTATTTAAGCTGTTTGTAATTAAAATGAATACTACATTAATTACTGATGAAATTAGTAGAAAGGTTAATGGGAGAGATAGCTAAATTCACTTTTTTTTAAATGTCAAAGAAGCCATTTTTGCCAGTACATGTAATACAGATGTGTAGCAAACTCTTAGTCCTGTGGTTGAAAGCTGTGTTAAAACTAACCACCACAAAAATCTCAGGAGTGTAAAGTTTAGGTTTGAAAAAATGGGAAATATAATATCATCTAAATAAATTTTGAAAACACTGCTATAGAGAACAGCCAATCTCTTTGGCAATAGCTGGGTTGTTTGGCTAAAGTAGAATAAGAAGACAAGGATTCCTCATAACATCCTGCTGTACTCATAGATCGGTGTCTTGTTCAGCTGTCATCAGAGAACTTCTTGGTGTCCTCCATCTCCTCTGGCTCTTTCTACCTCCTTTTCTATACTCTTTCTACCTCCTTTTTTTTTTTTCAGGATTCCTGAGCTCTGAGGGGAGGAATTTGATGGAGACATCCCATTGAGTGCTGAGTGTTCCAAGATCTCTCACTTGTCTGGCTGTGGGTCTCTGAATTTGCTCTGATCTGAAGCAGAAAGAATCTTCTTTGATGATGGCTGCACAAGGCATTAATCTATGAGAACAGCAGAATAGCACTGCCATTTTAACACTATGGTTTGGTTTCCTGTTTAAGACCTATAGTATTCAGTTTTACGCTAGGTCCCTAGGCTATCTAGTCTCTGGTTCTTTGGTCACTCTAGCAGTGTTGGGTATGGGTTCCACCTAGTGGTCTGGGCCTTAAGTCAGATCAGCTGTTGGTTGGTTACTCCCACAAGCTCTGTGCCACCATTGCCTTAGCATATCTTGCAGGTAGTACCTCATTGTAGGTCAAAGTGTTTGTGGCTGGTTTGGTGTTTACATCTTCTTGTACCAAAGACTCTAAAACATAGGAATGAATGAATGCTCTATGTAGGAACCAATTCAACTTCTCCATGTTCAGTGAGTTGTGTAGGTGTTGTCTTCAGCAAGGGGGCTCTGGTGTCAGTTTGCAGAGAGCAACCTATTGTCTTGGTAACAGCTTGTATTATTTGGGGATTCCCATGGGACTCCTTTGGCCAACAACTCAATTATATGTAATCCAATCCTCTCACTGGTCATTAGACGCTTCATTTGGTGACAAGCAATGACCCTTATTATTCGGCAATTTCATTTAGATGACCATCATATATTAACATATTTCAGAAAGTTTCTACTGTATTAGATTTCCACACTACCCCTCAAATGACCCTTAATTTTATCTGTCTCTCCTCATATTCTCTCCCTATATTTTCTCCTTCGGCTCTCTCCCCCCCCCCATTTGATCTTTCTATTCCAGCCTCCCCCAACATCCATACATACATATCCATTCCATTTCCCTTTCCTAATGAGGTTTATCTCTACCGTTTCATCCCTTACTCTATATCTACCCTGTGAGAGTCTATGTACTGCAGCTTGGTTATCATTAACTTAACAACTAATATTCACATATCAACAAATACATACCATACTTGTCTTTCTTGACTTTTAATGAATGAATAAGATTAACTACATGAATAAAATTGAAAAGAGCTATCTAGAAAGGCAAAGGGGTGTGTGTGTGTGTGTGTGTGTGTGTGTGTGTGTGTGTGTGTGTGTAGTATCAAAAGGACTTAGTGGGAATAAAGTGAGGTCAGACTGTCTAGAATATGGTTAGATAAACTGGAAAAAGCAAGATGTGAAGCAGACAAACTTGTGTGTGGGTTAGTACAACAGAAATGTACCCTTTCTTGTAAAATTGTGATATTACACATCATACTGTTCTTTTCACCAATATTTTATTTGTATCTATTAACTGGTAAGTCTCCCTAAAATTCTCAAGAAGACAGCCATATATAATCAATGTTATTGCACAACTAAGAAATATGTGATAAAAATTAAAACTTACTTTAATTTTTTTTTTTTTTTTTGGTTTTTCGAGACATGGTTTCTCTGTGTAGTTTTGGTGCCTGTCCTGAATCTTTCTCAGTAGACCAGGCTGGCCTCAAACTCACAAAGATCTTGTTAATAAATATAATTCTTAAATTAACATTTTTACATTGAAATTTTACATTGAAGACTGATTTGTAAAAGAGAAAATTCACAAGATCTCAAAATTAGAGTGTTTATAAATTCTTTATCATCTCTCCCTTGTTCCCAATTACATTTAAGCCTCCATTTATCTCTTCCCCATAATCATTTACTTTATCAGTTGAGGAAAATAACTTACCATTCTGCAACTATTTTCTTTATGAATTAAAATGAAACATAAACAATTGCTCAGTTTTGTTTCTTCCTCTTGAACATGTAGAATTGATTAAAAGTGATTCATAATTTTCTGCTGCAAATTGTTAAATTTATATAAATCATGTGCACAAAAATCATACCAATACACACTGAAGTAATTTATATTAGAGACTTACATAGAACTTTTTTCCCTAGTAAATAAAAACTATGTGATCAAAATGAAAATTTTTCATGATTTCAAATTTTCTCATTTTAATATTAAATTATCCTCATTGTGATGAAAGCAAGTGGAAAAGTATCATTTTATACTGTCCCTAGTAGTCAACTGCTCCTGACTCTTGTTACAAAAATGAGGAAGACTGGAGTATAATGCTGTAAATGCATTTTTTTAAAAGAACTGAATTTCTGTGTGTGGATACTTTCACTTTAGGATTTTTTCTTTCATATAAAATGCTGCCTTGGAAACATTTTAGATATGACATCATGCCAGTGTATGTACCATCAGAATTATGCTTGCATGTGTATGATGAAGACTGATTGAGACACTAAAATTCATTGGTATTAGAGTTACCCCCTGAATACTGACACATTCATACACACAAATTCACATGTGTATGGTGGCACTACTAACGATGTAAATGCTTATATTTATATTCTTGGCATTTATACTGGAAAATTTACAGTAAAATGCTACTCTTTAATTTTTTTATATCTTGTAGGGATAGGTGAAAATTTTTTGAGAAACTATGTAACATTTTGAGGAGAAACACCACTTTAAAACACATAATTCTGCAGATGAAAACAGATGAGCCCATTTTCCTAATTCTCTTCTCTGTTGCTGTGATAAAAACAATGACCAAAAACACATTATGAAGAAAGGGTTCATTTCACCTTACAGGCTATAAATCATCCCACCTTCAAGAGATGCCAAGGCAGGAATCTGGAGTCAGTAATTAAAGTAGAGACCACAGAGGAACATGATGATTGGCTTGCAGAGGAACATGATGATAGGGTTGCAGAGGAACATGATGATTAGCTTGCTTTCCATGGTTTGCTCAGCTAGCTTTCTCATACAACTCAACCACTCAGTAATGGCACCGCCCACAATAGACTGGGTCATTTCGTATCAATTATTAGCCAAGATAAATGCCCCAACAGACACTTCCACAGGACAATCTGATGAAGAAAATTCTCCTACAGAGGTTACCTTTTCCCAGGTAACTCTAGTTTGAGTCAAGTTGACAAAAAATAAAATAAAATAAATTATAAAACTATCCAGCACAATTGGCTCCTTGTAAATTTATCACACAAATACATTAGTATTAAACCATACCGTTCCTTTTTTGTTTATCTCTAAGATCTCATGTTAATATGATACATAAAGCATAATATAGCTTTCAAAGTCCAACACTCTTTAAAAAAATTCAAGCAGTCTAAAAGTTCAATTTCTCATTAAAAACTTTAATAAGTCTCTTATCTATGGGTTTCTATAGAATCCAAAACAAGTTGCACACTTTCTAATTTCAATATGGAAGAACCAAGGCATAAATGCAATAAAATCAAAGAAAGCAAGCAAAGTCCAACAGTATAAAATTTTCAGTGTTCAGTGTCTGGGACTCACTCATGATTGGGCTCCAAAGGGCTCGGGTAGGATAACATCTCCAGCTCTGCCATCCACAACACATTCAGCTTCTCTTATAGGCTCAAGCTAGCTCCACTCAACACCTGCCAGTGACCTTGGTGGATATCACATGATGTCAGAATCTCTAATATGCTGGGTCTTCACTGCAGTTGAGGCTGCACTCTGACCAAGAGCCTCTCCCGTCCTCTTCTCTTCAGGGAATCTAGTTCTGCCACATGATGCCAAGCCTCATCTTCTCTCCAGGACTTCTTCAATCCTGGAGCTTCTACAGCAACTAAGGCTACACCTTTACCAGTGGACTCTCTTGTTTATGCATAGTGCCAACCCTCAGGTGTTCTCCATGTCCATTTCCATTGCCTTCAAAACCAGTACCACATGGAAAACTCTTACACATTCCTATGTCCCGCTGCCAGCATGAGATGTGGTCAAGGCCTCATCTGGACCAGAGTTTCTGTGTATTGACCCTAAGAAAAAGCTTCCACTTCAGTAATAGTGGTCTATTATTGATCACAAATAATTCTTAAGCTCCAGATGACCAGTATAAATTGTCTTAGTAAACCAAAGGTTCCACTTCCATAGTTTAATGATCCAAAATATCACAAGAACAGCCCAAGGCGAGCCACAAGAACAGCAGGAAGTTCCAAGATAGAGTCATTGTTTAACTCACCAAAACTTCATATCCAACCTCCATTGTCTCTAAAAATTCCTAGTTTTCAAGCCTTTGTAATAGCTCATTAAGCTCTGAGCACTCAGTCACCCTTTCCAAATCAAAGCTCCAAAATTCTTCCAAAATCCTTCCCCTTTGTCTTCCTCCTAAAAAGAAAAAAGAAAAAAATCAAGTAACGCACAACAGTATCTCACTCTCTGGTACAAATTTCTGCCTTTGCTTGCTTTATATTGCTTTGACAAAACACTAATCAAAAAACAACTTGAAGAGGAAAGGATTTATTTCAGTCTACAGGCTATAGTCTATCATAAAGGGAAGTGAAGCGGGAATCTGGATGCAGGAACTGAAACAAAGACCATGGAGGAATGCTTCTTACTGTGTTGGTCCCCTTGCTTGCTCAATTTGCATTCTTACACAAGCTAGCACTACCTGCCCAAGGCTGATATTATGCATAGTAGGGTGAACCCTCCCACTTCAATCAATAATCAAGAAAATCCACACAGACTTACCTTCCTGACAATCTGATAGAGGAAATTTCCCAATGGAGGTTCCTTCTTCATAGGTGACTCTCTTTGTGCCAAGTTGAAAGAAAGAAAGGAAGAAAGAAAGAAAGAAAGAAAGAAAGAAAGAAAGAAAGAAAGAAGGAAGGAAGGAAGGAAGGAAGGAAGGGAAGGAAGGAAGGAAGGAAGGAAGAAAGAAAGAAGGAAGGAAGAAAAAGAAAGAAAGGAAGGAAGAAAGAAGTAAAAGAAGAAAGAAAGGAAGGAAGAAAGAGAGAGAGAGAGAGAGAGAGAGAGAGAGAGAGAGAGAGAGAGAGAGAGAGAGAGAGAGAGAGAAGGGAGGAAGGGAGGAAGTCCACACTTTACAAACATCACTTCATTCACATTATTGACAGCTGTTTTTTTTTTTTGGTTTTTCAAGACAGGATTTCTCTGTGTAGCTTTGCGCCTTTCCTGGAACTCACTCTGTAGCCCAGGCTGACCTCAAACTCACAGAGATCCACCAGCCTCTGCCTCCTGAGTACTGGGACTAAAGGCGTGCGCCACCACTGTCCAGTGACAGCTGCATTTTATTGACAGAATGTTTATCAAAATGCAAGAATAACATTGTAACTCTTTAGTTGATGAGCTGTTTAAAATGCACTTTTGAAGATTCTTTGTGTTTCCATAATTTAAATTCAATCATTAATGAAATGAAAAGAAACTGTTACAAATAATCAAAAGTTTTGTTTTTGCACAGGCTTTAATCCCTATTTATTTTGTAGCTGGATTGTCATTTGCATGTTATTTCTGAATTATTTCCAAAATTTATTTTCTTGTTCTTGTGTAACTATTCCCTCCTAGCAGAAATGTTCCTGACCTCAGAGGAAGATGGGGAGTTCACAAGACTCTGGAAGTGAAGAAAAAGATTCCCAAGGCCTCCCTAAGCTTATGTAAACTGTAGCAATTGCTGTAGGATTGTCCCCCCACTGATCCAGGGGTCTTCAGTTTGTATATGGAGCTCCAGAGATGTGGCCTTAGAGTCATCCCTCACACCAGGATGAGTTTTTCTAAGCTCTATCTGCCCTTGAGTCACATATAATCCTGGTAGCACAAATCGAATCATTGGTTCATTAAGTTGCATCTGGGTGGAAAAATGTCTTTGGTCAACCATCACTGTCCTGTGCGGGGCAAGTAAACATTTATCAGGTCACATGACAAATGGAAAAGCCACATGACATAACTTAGTATATCTCATTAATCCAGCCCTCACACAATTTATACAGCTCCTCTAAACTCCCTATCCCATTACCCATTTTTATACTAATTACATCTTGTGAAGCAAAATCTTCAGTAAGCAGGATGAGGTATCCCTTCCATTGACTCTTCTTATACATCACAAAATTCTGCCTCTAAGTAGGTGTGTTTGTTATAAGCACAAAGTTCATTGAACTCCAGCAATAAGTACTATTAATCTGACTTTGTTTGACTGTACCAATCAGTATATCCCCTCAAATTAATCTTTCCAGCTAAGTTGTCTGTGTCTTGGAGTGAATTCTTCAACCTTTGCTTCTTCACTTTGTATTCTAAACCTCAAGCCTTGTCCTTCAAAATGTGCAGCAATGAAAAAAAAAGAGAAATTAACAAAATAAATGCATTTCACTTCAATTATTTATAGTATATGAATAATACAGTACATGAGTGTGTGCTGTCACTTGTAGACCATCTGTGCCACTTGTGATTTATTTTGCTAATAGGCACCACTGCACTGAAGCAGAACAGCCACTAGAGTGCTGCAAGTATCCATCCAAGCCTGTCCCTGCTCATGCAGCCTTCTGTTACTGATAAAAGCAGTAAATCTGATGTATCTCGGAGACTTAGGTCGACATTTAATAAAGAAGCCCAAAGAACCATTTAAACCATTAACTACAGGTATCTGCCTACAAATTCACATTTATAAGCCTTTATTGGGCTAATTACAGAAGATGTATAGAAAAAATAGAGATAAAGGTAGTAAAAACTGGTTTTAATTCTACTATCTTGCCATTATTTTAATATATATATATATATATATATATATATATATATTTGTTTCAATCCTTATATACATATACAACTCCATGAAATTTTTATTAAGTTTTATTCATGAAGAATGTAGATGATTCTGGAAATGGACTTTGAGTATTTTTCTGGTAATACACAGATTGTTCAGTTTATATATCTATTCATTATATTAATGCATTTTAAAATAATCTTTCTTTCTTGAATATTTTGCTAGTTTGAATTTTACAGGTCAGTCAACTATCCATAGCATTTTTTCCTGCAATCTTTTTGGAAGATCAAGCAATGCTTTATTCTTCTCTGTGAGTGGAATGTCTAATATATATCTTTAAAATGAGATAAATATGAATATTCATCACTTAAAACATATGGCTACGTAATTTTTTTCTTAGTTAATATTAAGGAAACCAACCATGTACAACCATGTACTTAGATATTTGCATTAAATTACCTGAATTGTTCACTTATACTTAATTTGAGTAATAGTTTATATGAAGCACCTTATTTCCCTCTTGTTAATGAGAATCTTAGAGTAATGATATTTTCACTTTAAACATAAAGTAAATCACAGCACAGAGTTCATTTCATTTATTATGTTGTTAATTAATATTTTACTCTACTTCAGATATTCTTACCAAGGGCAAATTATTTCACCAGTTTTCCTTCTTATGGCATAATACTGGAATTTACAAAATATCCATGTGCTATAACTTTATATTTCAACCAATTCTATAATATTTTAATTGGAAGAATACCTCAACTCAGCTTCTAGAATTACTTATTTAAAATTAATTAAAGTAAGCTTTTTCAGATATGACCAAGAACTAGTATTTTGATCTAATTTAAATGAATAAAGAAATCAGAATCATGAAGTGCCCATTTCTGTTGTTCTATATCAAGGCTCAACACATAGCGAAAGGTAGAGTCATTTGGTGAGCAAGATGCATTCAGAAGATCCTCAATAAAACTCAAATTAGATTTTTTTCAATCTTTGCAATTTAATATATAGAAAGTAGTGTGGGCTTCTGAAATAAAATTTATGCTTTTCAGTTTTTTTTTTTTAAATCTGACTTCTCAACGGCCAAGTGTCTAGTTAGACTTACAGGATACTGCAAGCAAATACATAGTTTTATCCTCATTTCCCACAAGACTTCTTTGTAAGTACCTGAAAACTCATTCCTGCCTGCATCTGTAGTCAGCATGGTCTTTTACTTTGAAACCCTTCTTTTTCAAGACAACTCAATGATCGGTTCATTTGTAGTGCTTCTGTAAGTCTCAGTTTAACAACAATTGTGTGGCAATACATTATTATAAGAAAATATTTTGCATTCAAAGATACTGGAACTATTTCTGGACCTTACAGTCAGAGTTAATAATTCACCTTGAGGTATTAAGGCTGCTATCCTACTGTGTGCTCAGCCTGTTTGTATAACCTGCCTTTAAGAGAGGAATGGTTGGAGCAACCAATCATATTTGCCTTGGATTTCTCATATAATCAACTTTTTCAACCTCAGCTAAGCATATAGTTACAATCTTACTTACTTCACATGTTCCTGACTCATAATACATATGTGTATGTATGTATGTTATTGTAATAAAGGATGAAAACAGCAAATAAATTGAAAACAACTTTATGCAACAAATATCCTCCACCAATTCTGGGAACAGAATAAGGCTGTTACTTGATGATGATGTTTTCTGTTATGTTAGTCATCTGGGTCAGTTGGGATCAATTGAAGTGAGTGACTTGATCCCTCTTAAAACCCTGCTAAAGATTCCTGTAAAGCATCCCTTATTGCTTCCCCATATGGTGTTTTCTGTGTTAGTCAATAAATACAGAGTAAAATCCATTTGCTAAGGACAAAGACACAGGGACAAGACAAGATACTTAGACGTCAGACAGGGGCAGATCAGATAATAGACAAAGCAGAAGCTATAACCTACAGAAGAAACAAACAGTAGAGAATTCAAATCTTGACTTGCCCTTGGTCAAACTATTCCAAGGGGAAGTACTTTAATTTTTTTCTTTAATGCAAGACTGGTACATTTTGAATGCTTTGAAGTTATTACTACTGTATTTTAATGAATGCTTACTTATTTGGGATCCTACAGAACTTTAAAAAATAAGTGTAATGAGAATATTATTATAATTATTTATCTCATTTTACAGCTTGTCTGCTTTTTCCAAATGTTATGTCTCTTGAATATCAGTTAACTGAGCAATCTATTCATTCATTAGGCAAATGCCTGGAAGTATTAATGAATGAGTACTTTCCATGAGTACTCAATGAGTATTTACTATGATCTCAGTTTTTTCTAGACTCCAAAAATGAAAGAATGAACAGAAAGTTTCTGGTCCTTAGAAGTTACTAGAATGTACTCATGAAGACCATAAATAACAACAATGTATGAACATGAAATACAACTTTGAGGGATCTACATTACAGGAAATTTAAAACAGGCAGAAAGAAGAGAATGATGGCACGTTATGTGAAAAGACTCAGAAGAGGAGTTAGATATGTAAAGATTTGCGTGCTGAGAAGACAGACTACAGTGAAAACAGAATGATAAAAAATTAAACCATAAGCCAAAAGACACAGCAGGGTAAACAGCAAGGAAAAATCATCAGGAACTGACTGGGAAATGGGCAGTAAAGGGAGACAGGCCAGGAGGGCCATGGTATCTTCCCTAAGTTTCTTACATCTCATATTCCATCAACGCACGTATTTTTACAGAGTAATTATTCAAGAGTAATGAAAGGTAAGTATTTGGGGGCAAGCAAATTTGTGTTTGAACTTCATCCCTTATTTGTTTAATTACCAAGAGCAGATTGTGTAGCCTGAGGCTTCAGGCCTTTGATCAATATTGCTACTTTGCCTTGAAGATATTATTAAGACTAGACACTAAGTTAAAAGAATGAATTCTTATAGATAAAATAGGAATATAAAGGATAATTAATTGAACACTTTTCTTTTTCTTCCCAAATTAACAATAAAATATTTAACAGTACTCAAAAACCAGTTAAGGTTGTTAAAATGTTTAACGGGTAAAATTTGGAAAAAATCTAGTAATTTTCTGCACGGAAAATCAGTTATAACAGGCCCCTCTTATATCCAGAAGAAAGATCTTAAGCTGACCTCACCTACTCAGGCCCCAGATTACTTGTAAACTTGAGGTGCACTAAATTCCGATGGGAAGCTTTACTGGAACATCATTGTACCCACTCTTTTAGGTATTGTTTACAGTTGATTTCATGTTATTAAAAAGTTGAATAGACCAAAAAAGAAGGCTCAGCACCAGCACATAAGAAAGCACATTTGCCCAGCTCAAGGACCTAAGTAACAAGACATAAAGGAGAGTTCCACATACACAAGTTGTTCACTGACCTCCACACACACACACAATTGTCGCTGCATACTTATTTGCACATGTGCACATGCACACACACAATAAATAAATAAATGTAAACTTTCTTGAATAGCTTCGAAATATATAGTTCAAGATACCAAAATAGTTACTCTGTAGTCCTTTACCAAAAAGCTTTGTTGAATGTGTAAAAGAACAGTGGTACAAAAACTAATAATAATATAAAATTTTATATCCAATACTTATGGCTTTTATACATAATTCACAGCATATTTCCTAGTCATTTTATTAATATTCTTATTGTTGTTACCATACTTTATACAGAATTAGATTTATTGAACCCAAGTGATATTAGTTATATATAGCCATTTACCAATAGTTTAAAATGTGCCTATGGATCAAAATGCATTTAAACAATATAATATATACAAATGAATGCTGTGTGGGAAGTTAGGTAATCGTGAAGCAATTTGTGGTGGAATTTACTCACCTACAATGATTCTTAAACCACTATAAATATTCTTTTGTACACTTGATACAGTGAAGAGTAAATATTTAAAACTCTGAACTTACCAATGTAAATTGAAAATACTTAGCCTTAATTTGTTTATGAATAGTATTCAAATATGTGATGAATTTTTGTGGAGTACATCTAAATTAGGTTTCTTTTGATCATGTTAATTAAGACTCACAAGAGTTTCACTGTGTTTCTTAAAATATGAAGTCTCTCATTTGTTCAAAAATGCCTACTTTTGATACTGTTTATTTTTGGAAGATAATCAGATAAAGAAATTTATGTTGGCATGTAACCTAGAAACATAGTTTCTCCGCTTAAATTTAATACAAAGTTATAAAAATTGAACTAATTAAGGTTTTTCTTTTCCTCACCACAGGAGTGTCTCCAGTTATTCCTTTTCTTAGCAGTCTAGTAGACATGAAGGAGCTGAACTTATGGGAGGAATGGAAATTTTTAAGCTGGAGAGTTAAATGGGTATTCCTCCTGGAGCAACCACATTGCTAAAAGAGTGTTGATTCCAGTAAGAACTGTTACCTTGGTCAAGTTAAAGACAGAATAAGGCGTGGTTTGTACTGCTTATAAACACCAGAGAGTGTAAGGCGTTATTTTGGCACTTTGTATATATCAGGTGAGGTGGTTCACATCCACATTTGCTGTAGTTGAGATTTTCTGTTGCACTACAATAGATAATATTATATAATATATATAGGTGTGTGTGTATGAGCGTGAGTATGTGTGTGAATGTGTGTGTACATGTGAGTGTGTGTATGTGTGTGCTTGTATGTGTGTGTACGTGTGTGTGTGTGTGTGTGTGTGTGTGTGTGTGTGTGTGTAAGATTTAGCAGCAACTCTGATTCACTTAGTGCATATTTCTAGCTATTAAAATCTGTATGATATAACTCACCTCATCCTTCCCAGGACAAAATACTTAACCAACTTTATTTCTTCTAATGATCAATATATCCCTCCATCTGATTACTTTGTGGAGAAATTAAAGTATTTTATAGGCTTTAACTGCATTAGGTTAGACTAGATGTGTGCTCATGATGATTTTAAACATTATATACTGTGTATATCTGTCAATGTATTGTACAGTGTGCTATAAATGTGAAAAGTTTTGAAAAAAACTAAGAACAAACATGACTAATTAAAATTATTATAATCAATTAATAGGGTAGACATACTAAAAATAATCTCCTGACAATTTTGAAAATTTTAATTCTTTCATTGTTATTGGCTCATATTTTACCAAAGAGGGGCCCTAAGCTTTGTAAAATCCATTCTTTCATTGAGATGCTGCCATTTACAATGAAGAGCAAGGGATATGCTCTTCCTCATTATTGTTAACTGAAGTTAAAGGATATGGTCCTAACTTGTTGTCTATAAATAAATAAATAAATAAATAAATAAATAAATAAATAAATAAAATAAAGTCCTAACTTGTTGTCAAATAAATAATTACTTCCAATGTTTGCAAAGATTTTATCTCATAATTTTGAATTTTAAAATAAGTACTCAAGTCCAGTATCAGAAGCTAGATTTGTTACGCCATGATACCATAATAATTAGTACTATTAAACAGATGTCTAGAAAACTTAAAAATATTAGAGAAACTCATCTAAATTTTATTTTCTAGAACTCACTTTATTGATATTACTTAATAAAACAATTCACTTCCCAAGTACATAAATGATTGTTCAGTTGACAGACTTTTAGAAGCATTCTGTAGGCTTGACAGATGGCATGTTTTCTTCGAGTTTGTGACTGTAGCAGATTACAGTGAGAAAATCTGTACATGTACAGAACACGTAAAAGAGAGATAGGAAGACACTTGGAACCCATGGATTTCTCAAAGGTATCTGGAAGAACTCCTTTAAACCCCATTTATTAAAGTTCTTATCGCTCCCAATAGGGCCAAGCTAAGGGCAAAGCTTTTAGCAAATGGTCATTTTAGTGACATTACAAGTCCATTTGATTTATCCAATTGACTTCTCTGGTCCTTTCAGTAAAATACGTCTTTAAGTATTTTTCTTTTTAATATATTTCAGCCTCCTTTGATCTCATAAGATTCTAGTTCCCTTAGCAGTTCAAGTGACCATTTCCATATATTAATTTTTCATGTAAATTTCATTTATCAAGTTTCATAGTTTTTTTATATTCTGATGAGAAGTATTTTGAATTTATAGAGTAATTTAAAGGGACTAATACATATTATTATCTTCATAAATATAACAAAAGACAACTGAAAAAAACTCAATATCCTTTTATATAAAACATGCATAAAATGGGCGTGAGTCAGAGGCCAGAACAATATTTAGTGGAGAAATACCAGAAACTTTTCAGCTAAAAGAAAAAAAATGCATTTGTTCTGGATAGCTTTATATCAACTTGACACAAATTAAAGTCTTCTGAGAAGAGGGAACCTCAGTTAAGAAAAGTGTAGGCAAGCCTGTAAGGCATTTTTTTGATTAGTGATAAGGGGAGAGGGCTCAGCACATTGTTGTTGGTGCCATCTCTAGGCTGATGGTCCTGGGTTCTTTAAGGAAGCAGGCTAAGTTAGTAAGTCATGGGGATCAAGCCGTAAGTAAGTAAGTAGTAAGCAGCACTCCTCCATGGCCTCTGCATCTGCTCCTTCCTTCAGGTTCCTGTCCCCTTTACTTCCTGCTCTGACTTCCTTTAATAATGAGTTGTGATGTAGAAATGTAACTGTATAATCTCTTTCCTCCCTAAGTTGCTTTGGTCATGGTATTTCACCACAGCAATTGAAACTGAAACTAAGACAGTATCTAACATTTAAAATTAAAGATTTTAGCCGAAGCAATTAATGAGCAAAAAATTCATTTTTAAATTAAAGACAGTATTATATTACAATAGTTTAGAAGCATACTAACTTATTGTCCATCACAACATACAAGTTGTTATGGATACTGAAAGCACTCTGGCCAGCTCAAGTATGGCAAGCACGATGCTGGCAGACTTTACCCTTCTCCCTGATTCCCTTTGCCTTGCTTAAAACCATCAGATTATATTCCTAAAGCTAGCCACCAAGGTCTGTTCCCTTATTTGGCCACTTCCTCCTCCTAAGGCTGATTACCAAGGTTCAGCTACCAAAGTATTGAAGTCCAGCAATCAAAAGCCCTCTTTGGCTCACCTAATTACCATGCCCAATTAAAATTAAACATGTCATCCTAACACGGGGTTTCCCATTTTATATTTATAAACCACCATTTGCCAATGTGCCATGTCTGTCTCCTCTCTATCCAGACAGTCCTTTGTCTTTCCCCAGGGAAAAATATTCCTTCCCCCTCTCCCTTGTTCCCTTCTCCTCCTCATCTGCTATCTCCTGTCTTTGTCTCTTATTTTCAGCCCTCTGTCCCTCTGAGGCAAATAAATCTCCTTTGTGCTGAGAATTTGTTCTTAGGTCCTGAGCCGTTACTGATCTCTTACAGATACTGGCTTAGCAAACTAAACATCTGTAACACAATTGGAAATTATATTAAGTGTTTATTTTATTCTATACAAATAATGACATTATAACTATTTAGCAAAAAATTGATTATGAAATAAGAAAAAAGTATCAACTCAATTTTCCTCCTCTTTGAAGTGAAAGTAAAAATATATTTTTTAAAAAGATTGTATTTGCTGAGTGATGGTGGCACACACCTTTAATCCCAGCACTCAGGAAGCAGAGACAGATGGATATCTCTGAGTTTGAGGCCAGCCTGGTCTACAGAGCGAGATCCAGGACAGGCTCCAAAACTACACAGAGAAACCCTGTCTTGAAAAAAAAAAAGATTGTATTTAAAAAACATGGTCAGTTTGGCAACCCTAATCCTCATTACATTATTTTCTTTAAATCTGCATTTGTTTAAAGACCCTTACAATAAAAACATATGCATGATTATTCCTTCTTCAAACTTTCTTTGATTACATGCAAATCATTCTTCTACAAATAAAAGTACAGTCACTCTCTATCCCTTCTGTCCTGCATTTTCCCATTGATTTGCTTCCTCAGAGATCCTGTAATGATCAGTTATATAGTTATATACTGTCCAAAGTTATATACTGTACATTATTCTGGATTCCCTAAACAGTCCTGCATCTTCAGGGTGGCCTGGGAATCTTTACTGAAATGATTCTGTCCTAGAAAAAATCTTACAAATTTGCATTTCTCAGTTTCTGAGGCTGTAATGGTGGAGGCCTTGGTGGTTGAAACACCATGAGAATTTTTTCCTGCTATGTTATTGAACCTTCCTAGGTTCTATTTAGGACTGCTCTGAACAACTGAATCTTCCACGGTACCTTTATTTGATTCTGGTTTTAAACAGGCTATATTTCCCCCACCCCAATCTTCTGCCATGTCTCTCTTGCTCATGACTATGACTACAAATTTGCTCAAAAGTGGGATGTGAAACATATACATGCCATAATCTGAATGTTTTGTTGCCCTGACAAATAGTTTTCTAGGTAAATTAGTCCATCACCTATTCTATCTGTCTCCTAAAATGTTTCAATGATACCAACTGGCAGGTGGGTCCTTTTTCTCCATTAGTGAAGGAACTAAAGACAGAAAGCAGTTCATGGAAAAGTTAAAGTTTCTTAGGCATTAAATACTTCTCAGGTAGAGAAGAGACTCAGAACTGGAGAGACTACCAACACTAAGGGGAATTCACTTGGGATTATGGTGTTCCACTTAATGATTCTCTCCTCTCCCCTTTTCCACAGGCCTAAATGTGCCTGTCATCCTTTTGGTAGCAGGCTGGGTCTCTGTCTCTTTCCAAAAGCGTAGAAATCACTTTACTGCATTGCTGATTGGCTGGGGTAGGTGTAGGCACCACAGCCCCATCTGTTCTGTTTGCTGTAGCAGATACAGAGAAAACTCAACAGCATGTGAAGGGAAATGGCTTAAAAAATTGGAGAAAGTGAAAACTTTCTTTTGGAGACAAAAAACCACAAGGAGATAGATGTGTGATGCATATTGCTAGGGGCCTATGTGCAAAGGACTGTTCAAAAATAGGTGTATTATGTTCCTTTCTCCCATTCTGTGCCCCTACCCTATTCCCTATGGTAAAAAAAGTCAATAATATTTCAGTTCTCAGTGGAGTATCAGGTCCATCTGAAGTATCATAAACATTGTCTTTGAGGTCTGCATTCCCAGTTTCCTGGAGAATTGTCCGTGACAACTCGGTCTAGCATGCTAGTACTTATTTTGCCTGCTCTTCCAGTATCTTCCAAACACCTCCCATGAGTCAATTCTAAAAACTTCTTCATGGAGTCCTAAGTATAGCTATAACCAACTATCCCATATTTTTAACACCAAGTTTCTCTACTAGAAAGCTTTCTGTTAATCCCTATATAAAAATGACTGCTATAATTGTCTTACTTTGCTTTTTAAAAACAACAGTCTCAAGTATCCAAAGCTAGCTTCAAACTTCTAATGCAGCTGAAGATGACAGTGAATTTATGGTCTTCTTGCCTCTATCACTCAAGTGCTGTGATTGCAGGCATGTCCCACCATGCCCAGTTTATGTGGTGCTAGTGGATGAAGGCAGAGCTCCTTGCATTCTATGTAAGCACTCTAACAACTGAGTTGCATCCCTAGCCCCTGCTGTAATTAAACTACAAAGACAAAGTTTTACTTGACTCACATTTTGGAGGGCCTAGTTCATAATCAGGTACACCCATTACTATTAGTCCTTCAATGTAGATGAGTAGACTTCCAGATAGTGATTTTTAGGGAATGCATGGGAGAGCAAACTACTCCTCTCATAGCCAGAGAGCAAAAAGAAATAGGAAGAGACCAATATCCCACAGTATCTGTGATGACATGGGGACCACTAACTAAGCACCACCTTAAAAATGATTCATTACCTTTCAATGTCACTGACCTGGCTACCAGACCTTCAACACATGTGTCTTTTTGTAGCATGTATTTAAGTGATAGCAATCATTTTGATCGAAAGTTTTGTTAGAATGGTTGGGTATAAAAGCTGTTGATGCAAAGGAGAGACTAAGCAGTAGTAGGCATGTTGTTCCAGGCCAGTTATTATCATTGTTCAAGTTACAGCTGTGTATGATTGATAATTAGTTATCTCCTGCACTGACATGTGTGACACCACAAAAACTAGTCATTAGTGATGAACCTTCTAGGTTTATCTGAGCTTGATTTATATATATTCTATTTCTCAGGTTTGTTATGTCATCAGCAATAAGGTCTTATGTAAAATTCTGGGGAGTAATCGAGAACATGGGCAATGGTTTTTAACTATGGGAGCTCACTGACCAACAGCTACAAAGCAATAATGCATTCCTGCCACTGAGCTTTTTATGTGTTAGCCTTCAGTGTCTAGTAAGGCCATTGTTTTCCTCATTATAGAGTAACTCAAGTTGAACTCTTTATAATACATACATATATATACTTAGAAAGTTTCTACTGTAGAAGATTTTCATATGATACTTTTGAAAGCTCTTCAATGTTACTTATCCCTCTCTGTATTTCCTTCTCTATCCTGCTCTCCCTCTCCCATGCTAATTTAATCCTCTCTGTTCACTTTTAATCTTTTATAACAGCACATTCTAACTATTCTCCCTTGAAAACCTCCCCATAGCCCTTTAGTAGTTTTCTGACCTTTATTGGTATTCCAAAACAAAACCATACATCTGAAGATTCAAAGTTAAAATCCACAACTATGAATAAACATTGTATTTTTGCTAAATGAATACATTAGTAAATATAATGAGTTATTGTTATACCAATAGATTAATGTATCTCTCAATCCTCATCAAATAAATTTCTGTTTGAAATAGATGATGATTGATACAGACAACAACTGACCAAGGATCAGAGAATGAGAAGTTGCAGAATGCTCAGCTATAACTAGAACATACATACCACAACTCTGGTATCCAAGGTTCGTGAAGAGGAGGCAGAAAGATAGTAAAAGCCAGGGGTGTTGGATGGCTACAAGGAAACAATACCTTCTAGAAATGGGAGGAAAGCTTCACATATGGACTGACAGAACTTGTGATAGCATGCATAAGACCTCTTTAAGTCTGTTAATTCCCTTATTTCTCTGTTAAGTTTCTGTCTAGAAAACCTGTTCATTGATGAGAGTAGGGTGTTAAAGTCTCCCAATACTAGTGTATGGGGTTTGATGTGTGATTTAAGCTTTAGTAATGTTTCTTTTACAAATGTGGGTGTCCTTGTATTTGGGGTATAAATGTTCAGAATTGAGACTTCATATTGGTGGATTTTCCCATGTGATAAATATGGAGTGTCCTTCCCTATCTCTTTTGATTGATTTTAGTTTGAATATCTATTTTATTAGATATTAGGGTAGCTATACCAGCTTGCTTCTTAAGTCCATTTAGTTGGAAATTCTTTCTCCAGCCGTTTACTCTGAGGGAGGGTCTATCTTTGAAGTTGAGGTGTGTTTCTTGTATGCAGCAGAAGGATGGATCCTGTTTTCATATCCATTCTGTTGGCCTGTTTCTTTTTATCAGTGAATTGATACCATTGACATTAATGGATATTAATGACCAGTGATTGTTAATTCCTGTTATTTTTTGGTGGTCGTGTTGTGTGTTTCCCTTCTTTGATATTTGCTGGTGTGGGATTATCGATTGCCTGTGTTTTCATGGGTGTATCTAACTTCTTTAGGTTGGATTTTTACCTTGTAGTGCTTTCTGCAGGGCTGGATTTGTGAATAGGTATTGTTTAAATCTGGTTTTATCATGGAATATTTTGTTTACTCCATCTATAGTGATTGAGAGTTTTGCTGGGTACAATAGTCTAGGTTTGCATCCGTGGTCTCTTAGTGTCTGCATAATGTCTGTCCAGGACCTTCTGGCTTTCAGAGTCTCCACTGAGAAGTCAGGTTATTCTGATGGGTCTGCCTTTATATGTTACTTGTCCTTTGTCTTTTTTTTTGGGTGTGTGTTTTCATTTTTTATTAGAGAAGTTGTAAGTTGAATTTCAGCCTTCATGGTATAATTTTCTCTGCTATCTTCAGAGGAACACACAGAATCGATTTGTACAATCATATACAACAATTAAGTTGGCATTTTGCATCCTACAATCAGGAATCTGATCCGTTCAAGGCTATCAGGTCTCTGCTTGCTCCTCTGGGCGTGGGTAGCGTGACTTGATCCCAGCATACCACTTTATGGGCCACCTGCATTACAACTACAGCAGGTGAAAAGACCATGCAGACTAACACGGTAGCAAATCTTTTGGATATTCAACAGACATAAAAAGGTTATTTCCTGATATGAAAGTCTGAAAATCTGCATAAATATTTTTGTGTAAAATTAAATTAGTTATGTATTTTTTTTCAAACTAGAACTTGAAGCATCAAGAATGCCCACATAATTCATATCCACATATATATAGACTTTTTCATTATGCTAAAAGTCTTGATAGTCAAATAATATTCTGTGCCATACATTTACTTAAACAGTATTTATTTGTGTTAGATTAACTGTGTGTGAATGGGTTAGTCATAATTGGTGCTTGTGCATCATGCAAAACATTAGGTCTATTTATTCCTGTTTACTAGTCTTATCATGTGGTAATGTTTAGATGATTTTTGCACTATAACCGTGAGAATTAAGGAGTATAAATACTTTGTACATGGTCACATTTACAAACATTTGCCAACAACCACTTCACAATCCTTAAGTGTGTAGTGAATTGTAATATCTGGAATCTGCAGAAGCAATCCCTACAAAGCAGTGTCAGCTGTAAACTTTCTGAAACGAGCCTGCGAGTTCCCCTTGGAGCTCTGATGAGCTTGGCACAGGTACACTCTTCTGGGTCTCTATTAGTCTAACAATTTCTGCAACATTTACAGGAAATTAGCATCTTATGGCATGGTAAAGACATGTTTGAGCTGCTGCTGCAAAAAAGTAGTGCATTAGTAACTTAATAGTAGCGCATACACTAGAAGAAGCAACTCTGTCTACAGTTCATTAGCAGAAGTGATGGTCTGCTATACAAGTCACTTTGCAGAATTTTCTACACCTAAGTTACCTCATCAGTAAGTACCATGTCTTTACCATGTCCTTTGTCCTTGGCCACTCTTAATATTTTATTTTTATTCTGTATGTTTAGTAGTTTGATTATTATGTGGCGAGGGGACTTTTTTGGATCCAGTCTATTTAGTGTTCTATAAGCTTCTTGTATCTTTATAAGCATTTCCTTCTTTAGGTTGGGAAAGTTTTCTTCTATGATTTTGTTGAATATATTTTCTGTGCCTTTGAGTTGATATTCTTCTCCTTCTTCTATCTCTATTATTCTTAGGTTTGGTCTTTTCATGTTGTCCCAAATTTACTGGATGTTTTGTGTTATGACTGTGTTGGATTTAGTGTTTCATTTGACTCCCTAGTTCTGAGAGGTCCCTCTCTACCCTGGAAGTCCGGAATGCTTGCCAATAAACTTTAACTGTGCATTGGGTTGTTTTCTTGTCTTTACATGCTTTAGCAGGCAGAGAAAAGGATCCTACTAGACAGTCAGTATCATTTGGATCTTCTAATCTGTAGGGCAAATAAACTCTAAAGAATGGTTTTTCACTTAGGTTTGTCACTGACAGTCTCTTATTCTCTGTCCTTTTATCAACAGTGGGTTGATAGGTTAATCACCATCTGCTGAAGAAAGAAGCTTCTCTGATGAGGACTTAGAGATGCATTTATCTACAGGCAAAAGTCTCTAGCGATTGATTTAATACAGTGCTCATTTAACAGAATAAATAGTAGCTGATTCTCCCCTAGGTACTATGACTTGTGTAGCCCCAGATTCTTCACCCCATAATGGTACAAGACATGGGTTTCATCTTGCAAACTAAGAATTAAATTCGATCAGAAAGTGTTTGATTATTCCCAGGATGTTAGTGCCACCATTCCACAAGCTGATATGTCTTACTAGATTAGTCATTTTTATAGCTTGCAGGAGTCCCAGCAGGGAGATCCTGATGGTTATCTTTCTCCTCTGGTAACATGCAGAGCAACTTACAGCAACATAAAAGCTAATCAGTAGGAATGAAGAGGTGGTAAGTAGCAACTTGGTCTCTCCATATTCTGTGACTCAAGTATATGGTATCTTTAACAATAAGTCTTACTGTCATATTCCACAGGAAAAATAAGGGTACTGGAAGTAGCACAGAGCATTTAGTAGGTCTCTGAGTCCTTATTGTTCAGCATTGAAGCCAATAATGCCACTTTTGACACTGAACCTTTTATGCATTAGCTTATATTGTCTAATGAGAGTATTGTTTCCGCATTATGCATAACTTGATTTATGTTACATGTTTCTCCCAAGGCCCTGGGATCATTTCTGAAGATTATGACAACTACCCTAGAATTCTACAAATGAATTCAGAGCGGCAGTAAGAAGACCTGTGTGAGCTCAAACCAGGCACAATTCCCAGCATTGTGAGAGGATGTGGACATAAAGCCTCATCCCCAGCAAAGGAGCTAATTGCAATCAGTAGCTTCAGGGAGAGGGGAAGTCAGTTTTCTTTAAGGATGTGGCACATGGTAAGTTGGTCATAGTATATGGACAGCACAAATTGAATTTGTATTTGATAGGTCTTTAAAAAAAAAATTCTCATCCCCCACCCCCTACCCTCCATTGCCCACCCCTCATTCTCAGTTTACTCATGGAGATTTCATCTATTTCCCTTTTCCAGGGTGATGTATGCATCACTCTTCAGGTCCTCCTCGTTAGCTAACTTCTCTGGAGCTGTGGCTTATAGGAGGGAATGAAGGGGAGTTGAGGGGGGAAGCTGGATGGGGCGAAATGAGGGAACAAGGAGACTTTGGATTGGTATGTAAAATGAATAAAAATTTCTTTAAAAAAATAAAGCTGTAATGTTTATTGAGTAGGGAAGGAAGGATAGATCTGGGCAAAGTTGGGGAAGCAGAGTCAATATGACCAAAAAATATATGAAATTCTCTAGAACTGATTATTTTTCAAATGATGACACAAAATAACAAATATAAATTTCATTTACAGAAAAATGTACATTCAATTCCTACTATTGAACTTCAGTGAAAACAAGACTGCATGACACTGTCACATTATTTATAATTCCATTTACACTCTAAACTTAAAATGAAATAGTATGCAGCTTTACAGTACTTTGTAGGTAAAGCTCAGATAAATGAATGCAAGGATTCGACAAACCATGGTCAGGCTCAATATTTTGCTGTTAGAGTCATAGCAGCACTCACTGGGCAATTACAGTCAAAGTTAGGACTTACAACAGGAAAAAAAAGATACATTTAACCAGTCGAAGGCAGCATCTGGGAGCAATGCAAACTCCCTGTGTCTTCAGAGAGTGCTGCACACCCCAGCATGGATAGTCAATATGAATAGAACACTGTCGTTGGAAGAGATTCACCACAAGTTCAATGTCCAAGATACTATTGACATTACATTTTGAGTATGTGATTGACTACCTGATTGGACACCTGTGATCCAAGTCTTCATCATGAACAGCAAAATATTTCCAGCCCTTAGAAGATCCTAAGAGTTTAGACATGGCCTTCCAGGAGCCAGGAACAAAGGGTAAGCCTCTTTGGCAAGAGACCAATTTATCTGCTGTATATACTGTGGCCTAAAAGTCTTAGTTATTACATTTAAAATGTTTAGACGTTGTATAACATATAGAGAGCCACTTTCATTTCTTTGGGCCATTTCCTAAATATTTCCCAGTCAGCCTCTCCCTCTTCTGGCGACAGCATTTTAATATCATTTTCTCATGATGTAAGCTCATATATAGAGAAACTAACATAAATAAACATACGTCTATGAATGGAGTCCTGAGAAAATTGAACAATTTTCTACTACGGAAAAAACCCCTGAAAATAAACAATGCTGTCAAAAGTAACTATTTCAAGGAATGAATCAGAGCTCAGTGGCAGCAAAGCAAGGGAAATGCGTTTCCTTAAGCTAGCACAGTGTACAGTGAGAATGGTCATGAGTCACTGGTCTCTTTGCCGTCCATTCCCCTGTTACTCACCAGGTAAAAACCTAGTTTCACCAGAGGCATGTGAGGCTTTCTGTGAAAAGCAGCAACTTTACTACAATAAGTATTGATTTGTTTCCAGGGTAGTGATAACATTTGTCTTACAAACTGAAATAGGTGGATTCAAAATAGGAGCATGGAAGAAAAATGGAAAAAAGAAAGCCAGATTGACAGACAAAAGGCTTAGTCCCAGTTTAGGCAAATGGTACATTTGTAAAGAACTTTTTCAAAAGGACCCTGGAATTGAGGGAAATCAGACAAAGCAGGCATCATAAACTCCCCACTAAGCCTTGACCTACTAAACAGACTATCTATAAGACAATCTGAAACTGCGAGGCAAAGGATAAAATAGTGCCTTTTGCAGCACACACACAATTTAAGGGGCAAGGATTGGAAGTCACACTGACTCTAAATATTTGATCATGGCCTTCTAGCCTGTGCACAAATCAGAGGCTTATAAGTACAATAACTCACACAGAGAAAAGTCACACATACACACACACACACAGACACACACATATACACATACACACACACACACAGAGACAGAGAGA
Organism: Peromyscus californicus insignis; assembly: GCF_007827085.1. Classification (NCBI taxonomy): domain Eukaryota; kingdom Metazoa; phylum Chordata; class Mammalia; order Rodentia; family Cricetidae; genus Peromyscus; species Peromyscus californicus. Next base: position 42,648,836 of record NW_026294491.1, on the reverse strand, counting down.
CAGAGACAGAGGGAGACAGAGAGAGAAAAAGAGAGAGAGAGAGACAGAGAGAGAGAATGCAAGAGAAGTAACTATATACACATACATGTGCACTGTTATTGCACACTGTGGCGGAAATAATGCCACAGCAATTTTGGCAGGAAGCTCCAGAGTTGTAGCTTTTCTGAGTCATCATTCACACTGAGAGGGGCTCTTTGATGATGCAATTACTCATGAATCACCCACGTTCCTGTAAGTAATTTTTCACCCATGCTTCTGTAAGTAAACCAATAAGATCATTAGTTCACTAAGATAGATGTGTGGAATTACTTCTTTGCTCTGCCACTAGTATCCTATCTCAAGTGACTAGATAGATGTTCATGTGTCCCTCAAAGTCACACACAATGTACTAGAATGTGCTTTAATAGCTCAGATTCTAATCATTAATAGGAGTCCTTTACTGTATGTGAATAATTCCAAAAAATTTCCTAAGGTGAGTTTACGAAAGCCATCTAGACTATGATGTTAAACACCTACAGATTTAACAAGCCAGACTTAAAAGTAGTACTAAGCATTTCCTCTCATTAAAATAACAATGTGTTTTTGTAGTATAAACAAATACCAGGAGTAATAAGGGTTATATTATTATTGAAAGAGATTTCTAGAAAACTTCCAGACAAATGCTGTAGAAAAGCATTGACACATTATAGTAGAAAAAAATAGTCTTGCTGAATCTGATATACAGGAGATCATCCTGAAGAAGGACTCTTTGTAGTGGAAACTGCTACCCCCATCTATTCCACCTGCCTTCCTGTTTAGTACTTGTAACACCCTGGCATCCAGCTTCCTATCTTTAGTAAGGAATATATCTGTCAAGGAGGGACGATAGTCTCTTGTGTTTAAGGTCATCCTTGTCACTAATTTCATATCAATGAAATGTTCTCAGACTATTACATGAAAAGTTTTAGGTCACACTTTTTAAAATAAGACAACAGTTCTTCAGCTCCTCTTTGCCTTTTTCATTGTCAATAAGATGGTAACAGAAGAATCTCCTGGACTCCAGAGACAGAATTCGTATGCCAAACATGCCAATGTAAATAGAATAGCTTGCATCTGTGGGAACTACCCACAAGCCTGTGGCATTCTTTGTTCCAGAGAAAATAACTTCTACCAGTGATTTAGAGCATCATTATGAAAAAAGCTAGCCTTTCTCATAACCAATCTGCCATTTTACTTGAAAGAAAATCCTAGGGTTGTGAAACTGTGGGCAGATGATTATAGTTAAGAATGAGAATAGGAAGTTGGATAGAAAGCAGAATATCGTTTTGAAATCTGTAAATAAAGAAGTTGTTCCCCAATTCTCCATTCCAACAGCATCACATTTTCATTCAGCCTTATTTTCAGGATAACAGAAACTAGAATTGTATGGGAAGACTGAACCTAAGCAAAGAGAATACCTCCATACAATCATGTCCAGTTGAAGAGAGGGAAGAGGGATTATATGAGCAAAGGGCATCAAGATTATGATGGAGAAATTTACAGAGACAACCAAACCAAGCTAGTGGGAACTCATGAACTTTAGACCAACAGTTGTGGAGCCTCCACGGGACTGGACTAGGCCCTCTGCATAAGTGAGACAGTTGTGTAGCTTTATCTGCTTAAGGGGTCCCCTGGAAGTAGGATCAGGACCCATCCTTAGTGCATGAGCTGACTTTTTGGAGTCCATTACCTATGGTGGACACCTTGCACAGTCTTGATGCCGGGGGAGGGACTTGGACCTGCCTCAACAGAATGTACCAGGCTTTGCTGACTCCCCATGGGAGGCCATACTTTTTTGGAGGAGGGAATGAGGGATGGGTTGTGAGGGAGGTTAGGGGGAACGGGAGGAGGGAAGAGAGGGAGAGCTGTGATTGGTATGTAGAATGAATAAAAATTTCTTAATAAAAAAAAAAAGATCACCGTTGGGGAAGGCTGTGATATAAGGTTTTTATTGATGATTGATATGGGAGGGCACAGCCCACTGTAGGTGGCGCTAACCCTGGAGAGGTAGTCCTAGGTTACATAAGAAAACAGGCTGAGCAAGTAATAGGGAGCAAGTCAGTGAGCAGCTTTCCTCAATGGTCTCTGCTTCATCCATGTCTCCAAGTTCTTACCTGGAGTTCCTGCATTGGTTTCCTCTGATGATTATAACCCATAATCCACATCAACCTTTTCCTCCCCAAGTTGCCTTTGGTCATGGTGTTTTGTCACACTAAGAGAGCAGACCAGGACAAAGTGTCTCGGTTTATTTCTAGGTCCAATGTTGTATTCCATTGGTCATTGTGTCTTTGTGCCACCACCAAGCTATTTTCATTCATACACCTCTGTATTATAATTTGAGATCAAGTACTATGATACTTCTCACATTATTGTATGTGTTTGGGATTTCTTTGTTTATTGCGATCATTTACACAACCGTAGGAACTTTAGAATTTATTTTTCTAGCTATATGAAGAACATCATTGGATTTCAATGTGAAATTCATTGAATTTTTTATAGGCCACTTTCACTAACATGGCCATTTGCCCAGTATTTATTGTAAATCCTTGGGCATGGAACTTATTTCTATGTTCTTGTGTTTTCTTCAACCTGTTGCTTTAGGACTTTAAAGTCTTCAGTGAGTTTTTCCCTCCTACTTAGGTTTATTTCTAGTTGTTCTTTTTCTTAACCTGTTGAAAGGGAAAACACTTTTTTTTATTTCCTTCTCAGATAATTTTGTAGGTTAATTCTGAGTTTTGCTACTTTGCTGAAAATGTCTACATAATGTATGACATAGATATCTTAATGTTATTTCTCATACTCATAATCTCATGACTTTCTCCAGCTTTATTACTGTAGCTAAGACTTAAAGCACTATAATGGATAAAAGTGGAGAGAGTAAACACGCTTTTCTCACTCCTCATTTTAGAGAAAATGTGATCTTTTTCCTCACTTAGTATAATATAGGCAATAGTTTTACCTTCTATTGCCTTTACTGTGTAGAGGTGGGAGAATTCCTTTGTTCCTTAATTGGGGGATCAAGTTGAAATTTGAAGATATATTAAAATAATAAAATTTACACTAATTTTTCCAGTCACTAATTAGCTTTTTAAATTCTCAGGTGTCTGTTTAAGTTCAATGAGACTTTATTTGCAAAGTAGAAAAAAATGAATGCTTTGTGTTACTACTATTAACATCAGAAAAATGTTCAATAACTGTTCAAAGTACCTATCAATAAACACAGAAATGATAGTGCATGTGATACAGCTACTGTTATTATAATATGCTTTTTATGAATGGCATGGTTATATTCTGGAAATTTTTCATAGAGTTAATTTTTAATATTTTTCTTATAACTTTAAAAATTGTAGCTTGAGGCCGGGCAGCGGTGGCACAAGCCTTTAATCCCAGCACTTGGGAGGCAGAGCCAGGCAGATCTCCGTGAGTTTGAGGCCAGCCTGGTCTACAGAGTGAGATCCAGGACAGGCACCAAAACTACATGGAGAAACCCTGTCTTGAAAACAACAACAACAAAAAATTATTATAGCTTCAAATACACTTCTTTTTAATTTTTGCATCACAATTTCAACCATTTGTACTGTTCTTTTTTATTTGGGCTATTTTTCTGCAATGCCATCACTAAATTTCAAAGCCTAGTTTCCATCTTGTCATTACATTTGTATACCTGAAAGCATCAAAAGGAGATCCATCCTACATCATCACACATAGTTCATCTACACAGGATTTTAGCTAATAAATGTGTCTCTGGCATTATTAGGTTGCTCAGGTTATGTATCAATGATATGACTATGCTTTCTGTTTCTCATATTCCTATCTTAATCTCTAAGTAGACAAACACTGACATCTATCACTCTCTCCTAGAACCAGTTTCAGCTGTGTGGGTATACCACTATTCGCAGCCCTGAACTTTTGTTGCTTAATTTCAGAAATGTTTAATCATTACCAACTCAAGATTTTGTGCCTTTCACCTACCTTAAAAACCATTACTTGGGAGATTGTTTTATTAATCAAAAGTGAATGCATGTCAATTTTAAAAAGAATGAAGGGCTGGAGAGATGGCTCAGTGGTTAAGAGCACTGGCTGCTATCCCAGAGGACCCAGGTTCAATTCCCAGCACCCATATGACAGCTCACAACTGTAACTCTAGTTCCAGGAGATCTGACACCCTCACACCAATGCATATAAAATAAAATTAAATAAATTATTTTAAAAAAAGAATGAAAATAATACCACTTAAATTTTAGAATGACAGAGCTAGTTACCACATTTTGAACAGTTATTCAGTCAGTAATAAAATAGTCTATATAATAAAATTTATGTGAGATAGTACATTGACCCAGGTATAGAGAGATGCCTATAAAAGAAGACTGTCTCTGGGAAGAGTTTACATATGCTTTCATAGAAAATAATGTAACAGAATTTAGTTTTAAAAAGTAGCATGAGAAAGTTACCTGAGCTGCTGAACAGGATTAAACTAGTAGAGTTAATTGTACCAACAGTGAGCTAGATCAGAGATAAACCTAATACTATTGTTCTGGACATATTATTAAACTGCCCCCAAGTTCTTATCTTTATACCCATATATTAGACCATTTCATCCCTCATCAGAGAAGATTCTTTTTTCAATACATTATGATTAATATAAGGACCCACAGCTAGTCAATATCAGTGTCACCAGAATAAACTGTGGAGTGCTCAGACCTAAATGGGTCATCTATATCACATCCCATTCTCTCGGGAATATAGAAGAGAATGGAAACAGAAAGATTACAAGAAGTAGAGGTAGTGGATATCTGATGTGAAACATTGTTTGTTGGACATGATAGGGCATTGAACACATGAACACATACACAAGACCTGTACAAGATCAAGCCAACCCAAACTCTCAGCATGGATGGTGAGTGGGCTCAAAAATCCCACTACTAGTTGAAAAGCTGTTTCCAGTTGATGCTCAGGGAAGGAAATTAAGTTTTCTTCAGGGATGAGGTCACTGAAAGATTACATATGTTCCACAGATGGTCCTATACTATCATACTACACTACCTATCACTAAATGGATTCAGTGGTTTTTTAAGACAAACAAACAAACAAATAAAGCATATGAAATTGGAAGGGAAAGTGGTACAGTTCATAGGGGAGGAACTGGAGGAGAGGGAATGATAGATGGATTTGACCAAAACATACTATATGCATATATGAAATTCTCAATTTAAAGAAATAAACAGAGAGTAGAAGGAATTTTTACTGGTATAAAATGTGAAGACTGTAAAAAAATAAAAAGAAGCAGCATGAACAAAAATAGCTTTCAAGTATGTAATATATTTATCAAATAGTGACATTTTTATAGAGCTAGGGCATTTTCTGCACAAATCACATACCTGATAAAATAAAAGTTGTAAAAGGAAGGAAGGGAGGAGGAGTGGGGAGAAAAGAACTCTACAAAGGACTTCTTCAACTTGAAGAGAAACTACTTCCCAGTTAACAAAATAGGTAAGTCTCTAAGCAACAGGAATGATGTGGGGAAAATTATGAGAGAAGGCATCTACTTCTCTGTGATCTATTTGATAATATGAATTAAATTTATGAAAAGTGCATTTCAAGGTTAGGTGGTTCAAATGAAAATCATCATGACTTCATCAACTCTCAGTGTAGACATTAACTTATTCTTACTTCAACTCAGTATAATTTATTATTTAAAATTGTATGTTTAAGGTGCAAACTTTCACATTTTGGTATACACTTACATTGTGTGATGATTACTTAAGTCAGGTAGTCTCATCGGTTTCTTTTACCTTGCTGGTGGTGAGGATATTCAAAACATTCAGTCTAAGAAAATTTCAGGTATACAACACAGTATTGTTAACTGAGCACTGAATTACACATTAAATATCCATGATTTATCTATCTTTTATTACAAATTGCACTTTTCCCAACATTTCTCCATCTCTCTGTCTCACTTGACAAGCACTATTCTATCATTTGTTTCTGTGAGTTTTGTCAGTCCACAAATAAATGAGCTCTGAATTAGCTCATGCAGTATTGCTCATTTCCTGAGTGATTTATTCACCCTATATGGTGCTCCAGTTCATCCAGAATTCAGTGGTTCTCAACCTTCCTGATGCTGTGATCCTTTAATATAGTTCTTCCTGCTTGTGATGACCCCTAAACATAACATTATTTTTATTGCTACTTCATAACTGTAATTTTGCTATTGTTGTGAATTGTAATGTAAATATTTTTGGAGACAGAGGTTTGCCAAAGTAGTCACAACCCTCATGTTGAGAATCACTAATCCAGACTGTCATAAATCAGAAGATTCACTTCCTCCTTGAAGGACAGGTAATAATTGGTGAAATATACTTACATATGTAAATAATTATATATTTTATGTATTAAAAGTATAACCACATTTTTTAGTAATATAAATCTCTTCACCAAACTTTCAATTTTTTATCATGGTCTCATGCTGAATATCCACTGAGACTTGTGCTTCTTTATGACTATTTGGATTGTTATTGTCACTTCAAAGATTTCTGGTTTTTAATTGTGTGTGCAGTCATACATGTGCTGGTGGGTATATGCATGTGAGTGCACATGCTCTCAGAGGTCACAGGCTTCTGATTCCCCTGTGGCTAGAGTTACAGGAAGTTATGAATTATATACCATGGGTGCCGGAACTGAAATTAGGTACTCTGGAAGAGCAGCAAACTTCCTTATCTATTGAGTCATTTCTTCATCTCTCTATAATGACATGTATTTGTATTTGATAGCAGAATATCATTGCACATTTGAAAATAACTCTCCTCTTCCATCCTTTATAAACTGTATCTCAGCAGGCAAAAGTCTTCACCTCAAAGTAGACATGAGGAGGCATGATGAGCCATATGTCAACTGGGAGACCTTCAGGAACATGAGATATAGAGGGTACACTGTATTACCAGGTTTGAAATGGATGACATATAGGCCTGGGGCTCATGGAGTAAGGTATGTTGGTGCTGGCTACAAGGTAGCTGTGGCATTACAGGTTTACATTACTGAAGTCTTTGTAGGTCCTCAGGGGTAGGATGTATGGTGATATGTGGCAAAAATGAAGACAGACAGGTTCTTTGCTAACTAAAAGCAAAAGTATTCCTTTCGCCAATGAAGCCTATAGTTCTTAACTCTGACATATGTGTGCCTTGAGTTTGGGGTGTTACTGGTCAAATTTTTATGACCCCTTTCTGCTGTGGGATGTTCTGTATGTTAAATGTGTTGCTCTGATTGGTTAATAAATAAAACACTGACTGGACAGTAGCCAGGCAGGCAGTATAGGCTGAACAAGGAGAGAAGAGAATTCTGGGAAGTGGAAGGCTGAGGCAGAGAGATGCTGCCAGCCAGCCGCCATGACAAGCAACATATAAAAGATACCTGTATGCCACAAGACATGTGGCAACTTATAGATTAATAGAAATGGGTTAATTTAAGATATAAGAACTAGATAACAAGAAGCCTGCTGCGGCCATACAGTTTATAAGTCTCTGTGTTTTTATTCTGTTGGCTCTGAGCGGCTGTGAGACTAGCAGGTGATAGAGATTTGTCCTGACTGTGGGCCAGGCAGGACTGGAAAACTCTAGCTACAACTTTCTCTAAAGGTATCTGCAGGTTTTGTCCTCCACTGCCTTGGTATGGTTTACTATATTCCAAGTCTAAAACTATAATCACAGGGATATTTTGCCGTTGACCACTGTTCACTTTCTGAAGGCAGGAGCAAAGGCATGCACCAGACAGAGCTCCTACTCACCCATCTTGCTGACAGTTACAGAACTGGTATGGAGTCTCATAAAGGATAAAGTTACATGTACCAAGTAATTGCTGGACTGAAATGGAGTTCTGTGTCTGGTTTCATAACAATGGAAATCTGAGCTCAACAATATGCTCTTTTTTTTTTTTTTCAATTGTGTGTCTACTTCCATGAGATGGTCAGTGCTAGGTGTCAACTTGAATGCATAGATGGAAGCCTACAAGGCTGTAAGCCTCTGTTAATAGGTAGCTTGTGAGAGTGATTAAAAGAAAAATTTAGATATGTTCCTCAGCAACAACGTAGTGTCATGTTAAAGAAAATGATCTGACTCCCCAGTTTGTATATCACATCCTGCATGTCCCACTCCACTTTTCCATGACCTTTGGTTCTAGCAATCTCTGCTGTAGTGAAGTCTTTGGTTTTGCATCAGAGTGAAATAAACCCATCACATTTGGAACATAAAAAAAAAAAGAGAGAGAGAGCCGGGCGGTGGTGGCGCACGCCTTTAATCCCAGCACTCGGGAGGCAGAGCCAGGCGGATCTCTGTGAGTTCGAGGCCAGCCTGGGCTACCAAGTGAGTTCCAGGAGAGGCACAAAGCCACACAGAGAAACCCTGTCTCGAAAAACCAAAAAAAAAAAAAAAAATGTCTGACCTATGGCAATTATAGAGTGGATAACACACCTCAGTATAGAGAGTAATAATCCAGTTGTCTGTGGTTCCAGATGGAATAAATAAATAGAGAAGGGAAAAAATCTATCTCTTCTGGAGTTGGGTGTGCTTACTGTCCTGCTCTTAGTCATCAGAACTCCTGTTTTTGATGAGTTTATTGTTTGTCATTTGGTTGAATTTTTGGCATTTTGATATTGAAACCTGTATCAATGATCTCTCAAGGCTGCTCTGTGGTCATCAGCCTCGGACTACACCATTGTAGTCCTTTTCTTCTTTGACCTTTCGTCTAGGACTGAACTACACCAATGGGTTATGCAATGAATTCTAGATATAACTACATATATATAAACCAAAACATGTAATTCAAATTGTAGACCATAGATCATAATTTAGGGATTTTAATACACCCACCTGATTTCTCTTTATTGTACTAGGAAAAGAGTATAATTCATTTTACAGGAATAATGTGAGAGCCAAAGTGTAGAGATAAATATTTTACCCATCATGGAAAGTTTCAGCCATCAAAGGAGTCCCATAGCACAACTCCCAATATTGCAGCTATGTCCAAAGCTATTATTTACCTTCCAAAACCTGACAGTTAGATCCTGTTGCTGAAGACACAACATACTTATGTCATAAAACATGGAGAAAGAGAGCTCGTAATCAACTAGAAGTTTCACCCCTATGCACTAGTGTTCCTAGTACTGGAAGGTGATAAATATGCCACCAGAAAAGAAAAGTTATTACCAATTTCATTCATCTACATGTGTGTATGTGTGTGTGTGCATGCATGTGTGTGTGCGTGTGTGCATGCATGCATGCGTGCGTGTGTGTGCATGTGCACACATGTACTTTAGAAAAATAACATGAAGTTGAGTGGGGAGGGAGGAAAGAATATCTGAGAAGAGTTTGAGGAGGAAAAGAATATGATCAAAAATGTACGGAATTCTCAAAAAATAAGTAAAAACATTTTTAAAAAAAATGATTCAACCTTAAAGGCAAGGCATGAGGATATCAACAAATATTTTTTCAGTATAGGATAAATAAGACTCCTATGCTGATATATTCTGTATATGACCATAAAAATCCATAAAGAAATAAGGTTAATAAAAGCTCTGTTACTCTGTAGTCCGTGGAGATGTCAGAAAGATAATTAGTTTTCAGCAAGATAGAACTAAAATACTTGGGGCAATATTTTGTCATATGTATGTAGGGATAATCCTTAGTGCTGTAAGAGGGAAAAACTTGATTTACTATTTAATTATTCACCTAGGAAAAATATTCCAAGTGCTAGAAATTAAGCATTCTACAGGTAAGCCTTAAAACAGCCCTTATTGCCTTGGTGAATACCTAACAGATGTAACTCTAGGATGGGTGTGGCCTTTATTTTGGCTCCTGGTATCAGAAGGCACCATCCCTCAAGGCAGGGAAGGCATGGATTGTGGCAGTCGGAGCTTATATCACAATTATTTCAAAGCTTGTGGGATGAACCAGAGGACAAATAGTGATGGCTATAGGAGCTTCCGAAACCTGTGCCTACTGCTCCACTTTCACCATCCAGCCCTTAGAAAAATGGCTAAAGGTTCCTCAGCCTCCCAAAATAGGTCATCATTTAGAGACAATGTATTTGAACACAAGAGCCTATCATGTGCATTTCAGATTTGAATCCCAAAAGACTATTACAATTTCTATGGTTCTAAATGTCCCTTCATTTTTAAGAGACTATTAGCAGAACCATATATGAAGATAAAAGAATAAATCAGATTAGAGACATCCCAGGGACAGAAGAAGTAGTGGCACTTTCGGCGATTTCTATACACTCTCAACTGGATGGAAAGGCATCCTTGGGCTCAGGGAGAGGCCATTTCCATCACAGAGGCAGATGCAGATGGAGTATAAATGGAAATTGACGATCATTGTCTTCTAATTGGTGAGTTGTTTCTTGTGGTGTTTAAGCACAACAAGAACTTACATACAAGGGTCATCTATAAAGAATGTATTTAGTAAGCAGTCTCTTCAATATGGGGTTCATTATAGGTACATGTATAAGGTGTTTTATAAAAACGAGTCTTGTATCAACTATTAAGAATTTTTCTCTTTAAACTTGTTTTGTCACTGGAGTGAATAATAACTCATATAATTAAAATTAACTTTTACAAAAAAATTAAGGATGCATGGGATCACACAGATGCTATTGTTAATAATCACTTCTTGTATCTAGTGTTGCTTTTTATTAATTTCTTTTATGGATTTCACTTTAACTTTACTCTGTTTTAACTTTTTTTCTGACAGATATGGAGGCATTTCAACAGCTACAAATCTTCTATTTAGACAGAAAAAAAATCTCTTCATATCACTATGTCCACAGCCACTTGTTAAATGAGAAAGCAGAAATAATGTGCATAAATAACTGCAGTTCTAAATCTTCTTTCAAGTTTATATTTTTTGTAGCAAATGAATATTCATTACACAGCATTAGCTTTAAGAAAAGTACATATAATAGTCTTCATTCCATTTCCAAGGGATGAACTATTAAACTTCCAAAATATTCACCTTTCAAATCTACTTTGCCTTTTGCACAACATAAATATTTAAAGATGAACTTTTTAAATTTAAAGTATTTTTAAACATTGCATAAATGATAAGAAATGGATGACTGTAAGTTATATTATTTATTGGAGTAATCAATCTCTTTTACTCTTATTTTAGAGGGAAACTGTATTTTTAATTGAATAAGTATCATACTGTATTAATTAAGCACTATGCCTTAATTTGTTCAAATAAGATAAGATTGTGGGTAAGATCAAGTCAAAATTATATATTGTAACATTAACTTATGAAAAGTGGCACCCAAAAACTCAACATGTTATCAGCCCTTTTTCAAGCTGCTATGTTATGTTTATATAGAAGATATTGGTCAACATTTTTGAAACTTCTAATTTCTCTACATAAAAAAATAGGAAAATGGATGTGTTCCAATTGGAATCTTATCAGTTATCATTAGATTTAATTGATATCAGAACCATTATTTCTCTGTTTACCTAAAAAATATCCAAGACCCTTCAATTCAATGAAATAACACCAACCATTCATTAATGGATCCCCAATGGTCTCTGAGATGACAGTGTCCATATTTTGTGTCTCTTCCTTCAGACCATATTTTGAAATGAAAATGAAGAGTTTGCTAAATAAAAACTAAGTCAGGTAGCTGTTGTGCCTCTAATTCTGGTGCTCAGGGGGTATAGACAGGAGAATCATGGTCTCTCCACTACTTTAGAATCCGTCATGAAGCCCTGTCTCAGAAAGAAAAATATTAATACCTCGTTGGAGACTGTTTTATTGAAAATGGTCCCTACTTAGCTTTTATTTGAATTTTCAAATGAGTAAATGAAAAACATTATGCAGTGCAAACTAAGAGATGAATTTGACAAGGACAGGTTTCAACCTTTTTCATCTGGGGTCCGAATGCTTAAGAATTCACATCCATTATACATCACCTTGCTTATTTCACTTCCTGATCTACTTTACATCTAGATTTGCTTTTACCATACAACATGCTTGAGCTTTTAGTGGAAAGCCTGGCATCTAATGCAGTGATTCAGCGAGAATGCACTCCATTGGTTACAATATTTGAACACTTGGTCCTTGGTCGTCATTGTTGTTTGGGAAGGTTTAGATGATGTGGCCTTGCTGGAGGAAGTTCATCCAGGGGGAAAGGCCTTGAGAGTTTATTGTCTTGTATCACACAGATTATTCTCTTGAGGATGTGATCTCTAAGCTCTCTGTTCCTGATGTCATGTCTGCCACTTGTGGCCATGTTCCCCCACCGTGATGGACACTGAGTCCTTTGTAACCACGAGACAAAGTAAACTCCTTCCTCTACAAGTTGTTTATGGTCATTGTGTTTTATCACAGCATCAGAAGGTAACTAATATACATATGCTTTCTGTTGTTTCCAGCCTTTTGATGCCTCCCAGGTTCAAATTTATATATTCATATTCCCTTCTACATTATATAAGTGGGGAGATGTTTTTCACTAAGAATATAGGGTATTTGTGTGACTCTTGGGCATCTATATAGCAATGTTTGTGATACACATTCCTTTCCCTAACCCATCATCTGAGAAAAATCATCATCTTCTGTTCTCACTGTGCATTTCTCTAATTTTAACACCGTTTATGTATTGTTCCAATAATTTATTTCCTTATCACTTTCTCTGCATTAGCTTATAGGTTCATTGAAAGAAGCTACTATTATGTATTCATCTCCAAATAGTCAGAAGACAACATGCTTTGTGGTATTGTATTAGAATTCAGCTCATTTTTGAATGGTGCATAAATGAAAGAATGAGGAAATGGTGTGGGTACAGAGGGTAAAAGCAATGCAAAGCTATACTTCTCACAGAGTATTTATCAAGACAATTTTCAAGCAGTGCTCAGGTTACAAGTTTTGCAAGGCAAATGGATGAAATTACAGTTTATGCTATGCTCTTAAGGCTATTTCTGTTTCCCCCAAATCTCTAAGAGGCATGGTAGAAAGAAAGAGCTTCAGTAATTGGACTGGTTGAAAAAAGTGAGAAATAGATTTCCCCACTAATAGTTCTTGCTAAGATTATTTTTTATTGTTTCGGCCATTTTAGCTTTCTCATCATCACATGCAGTAGAATACTTGCTTAAACAATGACATGTTTTTAAGTTTCAAGTCAGTAAATATGTAGAGGAAAATCAATGTTTCAACTTATGATTCATGATTCAGCTTGGAACATGGTTCTTGTTTATGACTATTGATTCACAGTGATAACTAATTTACACTACCAGAAGTCATGCAACAATTATTTTTTGTTTCTGCTTGTTGATCCTAATAAATAAATGTAGAGTACACTACAGTTTCACTATATGGTTTTCAATACACCAGTGCTTTTCTAAAAGCTCAGATAAAGTATGCATTATTTTAAATCCAACACAAAATTTTTTGCATTTTCCTCCCAGGCACAGACACGAGCATCAACACAGTGTGAACCGCAGCATTACATCATCAGTTAGGTCTAAGAAGCTTTCAGTTAGATAATTTTAGAGACTATGAGAAATTTTGGGAGATATAAAAGCTTTAATTAATGTTATGAAGTAATCACATGTGCAAATTCTCTTATTGATTGACACATCAGGAATCAGTAGTAGAAACATAAATCAGTGTTGGTATTAGGCATATTGTGCAGTTAATCTAAATCTTTGAAGGAATGATCAATGCTAGCATTTGTTCTCTTTTATCATCAGTAAATTATAAGCCTATAGAGGCTAAAATTAGCTTAGTATATTATATGGCATCAAGAATTAAAAAAAAACTCCATTGTTAATGATCAATCTTTTCTTAGTTCATATTGCCAGTGGGTTAAAAATGGTTGAAAGCAGGGTTTCCAATAAAATATAAGATGCCATTCAAATTTTATTTTCTGATAAACATTGACTAATTTCTGGATGTTTCTATGTGAAATCTGAAACACGATCATCCCAAAATATTACTGTTTATTTGGATTATAAATTTAAATGAAATCATTTAGTTTTAATCAATTAATCTGCCAATTCTATCTACTTGGGTTCCCTTACTAGGGGTTATAGTAATCTCACTTCAATCCATTAGGGTGGTCTACACTGTCAAAACTACTAGAATTTCATATTTGAGGGGCTTCCTCATGGTCCTCAGAATATCTTGAAATCCCTCAAAATTAGAAAATCTATAGTCCTAACTCAAGTAATATTATCTATAAGGAAGTATAAATAAAGACTGGATGGCATTATTCAGTAGGTATACATTTTTATATATCATAACAAAATGTTCAAAAACTATGACTAAAATAATTGTTCATAAGTAATAGGCAAAGAGCAAATTTTGAAAATGAGATTAAATTAATATTTACTTAAAAATAAAAAATGAGAGTATGTACTAGCCAATTCTCAACTAAACCAATTTTATATTGCCCATAAATAAAATATTCTCTTTTGGAACTATTATGGTACAAGTACAGAGGTCCCCTCATTTATCTTAAGTTTCTCTTACACTATTTCATTTACCCCTGACCATGCTTGCTCTGAAAATACTAAGTTAAAATCCATAAGTAAATAATGATAAGTTTGAATTGTGTACCATTCAGAGATGTGTGATGGAGTATCACACCACTCCATCTATCTTGCCAAAGATATAAATAATATTTTTGCCTATCATATCCATACTAAGTATGCTATCCACCAATCAGTCATACAGTAGTTTTGCTCATTTATCAGATCAAATGTTTTGCTATATTAGTACTTATCTGTAGTAGGAACCTGATGCTACATCACAGTGTTTATGTTATTCACTTTATTTCAACACATTGCGTAGGAATTGTGTAATCTCACATTATCACAAGAAATATGAGCACAGGATAATAAAATATTCTTTGAGAAAGCCAAATTCACATAATTTGCATAATAATATATTATTATAATTGTTGACATTTATTGTTAGTTATTGATTCATAGCTGTGTTTAATTAAAATTAAATTAAATTAAAGTTTAACCTCAGCATGTATATAGAAAAAACATATACTGTACCTAATATCCGTTCAGTATCTTGCAATATATTGCCATGAATGACAGGGAGCTGATGTAATAAAATTAGCTAAATATGATGTTTGTTGCCAAGTCAAATCTGCTTTGACTAAGCAAAAACCCCTTTATAATATCCGTGGCATTCAAACTAACAAGCAAGAGCAGTGTTATACAAATGTTGATATTTGTCTTGGGACTGAGTATTCAAAACTAAAATATTTATAGGGGAAGAATTGATTCAAAGGTTAATTCTAACATTTGGTGAGTTACATATTCTTTTGTAGGACATAATCAATGAATGTATACTCAGAGCATCAGTTCTAAACAAATGGCAGAAGAAAAACAGAGTGTAAAATATACTCAATTGATCCCAAAAATCTCAAGAGTAAAAATAGAGGAAGGTTCAAATGAAATATGCAACACAGAACAAATCAAATACTGTACAGGGGAGACTTACAAGTAAAAGCAAAGATTTTACAGCTGAGCTGTATACATATGCTTAAAAAAACACTCAGAAAACATATACTGAAGTCTTCATATTAGAGAATAGACCAGGCAAAGAGAAACAATGAAATTAATTGTATAACTTTAAATATCGGGAAAAATGTTGATTTTCTTAAAATCTCAGTCTGGCAAAATTATAAAAAATTTGGGAATGAGCCAGGCAGTTGTGGCACATGCCTTTAATCCCAGTACTTGGGAGGCAGAGGCACACAAAGAAGTTGCACAATCCTTTCCATTCTCATGCCACTTGGCTCTTAGAGGTCTGCAGGTGTATAAACTGAACAGTAGTGTCTCCATTGTTGCATTATGTGCATATGGCATATGTGTTAACACCAATGCTACATAAGGGCAAGGTGGTAGGAGTATGGAATTGAGCACAGCTGACTTACCCCAACAACCTCAATTTGAATTGAGAAATAACTAGACTCAATTGCCATCTTCTCTGTCAGACCAAGGAAGAGCCTTGGAGTTTGTAGCATATGCAGCAGACCAAAACAGTATTCCAATATAGTGTTATTTTGAAAAGTACCTCTAACACACATGGATTAAAACACCAATTATTTTATTCTTTCTCTCATTGCATTATATTAGTGTTCATTTTCACATGAATGAGGTTCATTAAAATGTTTGTGGACAGGTTAAATGTAAAAAGTAAATAAATGACTTCAAAAGGTTTATAACTGAAATTTATTGACAAGTTTGGTCTTTTTCTTATAAAATCCTTCAACATTCTTATGACTAACATTTAAACCTAACAATTTCAAATAATTGTCAACAATATTATATTGATCTTGTCAGTATTATCAATGACCATCCTGTAACTGCTTTTCCTGAGATTGGCATGTATCTTAGTGATATCTTAGGCTGATTCATAAAATCTTATTTATTTTAATTATTAAGAGTCTCAGTTCAGCAATTAAAAGTTGGTCTTTGCCATGGTTGGTCCTGCCACAGCTGAGTTCAGGAATGAGATGGGGAACGGGTGTTGGCACAAAGCAAAGAAGTGTCCAGCCACCAGAAGAATTTCATACAAATGAACAGCCTGAATAGCTTGAGCCTTCTTTATTTATACATCAAAAACAAGCATATTTTTCCCACCCTCCAGCCTTTATCGGAAAAAAACAAATACATTTTTCCCCAACTTTTACAGCAAAATGATTCTTAAACCAAAAACAATGCTCAGCATTTTGTTATCTTGGCAAAATATCGAGCCAGGGACATCCTGTCCTTACAAACCTAAAAGGTGAGAGATATAGGTACACGTTCTAAGAACAAAAATATTGTTCAAAAGTTAACAAAGCATATTTATAGAAATAGGAGTGATTTGCCATAAACTGCATACACACAGGTAGCTTTTATTTCTCTCATTTTTCCCTTGTCCTACAAAAGGCTAATGCATGCCTAAGCCTATCTATAAAGGACAAACTTTGATAAGGCACTCTTTTTCCATCATAATTTTTCCCCTAGAATTAGAAGATGTCATTAATGTCCCTTGGATTGCTTCCTTATATGTGCCCATTAACTTTTATTGTCTCTGATTCTGTCAGCACTGAATCAGAAAAAAGTTCCTAGGGTCTGGAGTAACAGCTGGTATTTCCAGATAAGAAATCTGAGAAGCATCAGTTTCCAAAGAATTTTAAAAATTTGGAGTTACCAAGAATGATCACATCTGTCCCATGTGTGACTGACAAAATGCAACTAAAAATCACTAAGAGAATTACCAACATTATAAGGGAGAAGAGAATATGCAGGCCACGCAGTCCCAGTACTATTCTAAGCTGTCCTGAGAACCACTGATTGTTACAGGCTTTGCCTCCTAGAGACCTGTTGGTCAAGCATTTACATGCTGATCTGAATCTAGGCTACATAGCTCCCAACAGGTCTTGTTCATTTAAACTCTTCAGTTCCACATTTGACCCCAAATACTGCTTTTCTGTGTTCCTGGAAATATCTTCAGCAATGTGCACTGCTCATAAGATACTCCTCTGTCTGTGTATGTCATGAGCATCCCCGGACTCTTATTCTCATCTTGGGGAACAAGGGAAAGTGGTCAGAGACTTTTATTTATGTATTTGGCTTTAGGTCTCCTGGGACAGGACAGACTCAGTATCACATACTCTACCATCAAGGATTGTAAAGATTTCTGAATGCTCCTAGGTGCTATTATTTTTTTATCTAATGTGATTCAGTTATTTTTTATGATATCTTGCTCTGTGTAATTCAGTTGCTGGCTCTCCAAAGGCTCTGAGCATCCTGGAACACTATCTCCTTGAATAAATAGACCTCTTGAAGTACATCTTATTTTTCTCCCTCATATATCTCATTTTTAATCAGAACAACATTTAAATTAGTTATCGAGTACAAAACATTTAGCATTTACAAGTGTGTGTGTGTGTGTGTGTGTGTGTGTGTGTGTGTGTGTGTGTGTGTGTGTGTAGATGTGCCTGTGCCATGGCACACATGTGGAAGTCAGATGACAGCTTTGTGGTGTTCATTATCCCCTTCTACTGTAGATTCTAGGAATCAGACTCAGGAAGTTGATGGTCATGCATGCCCAGCAAATGCCTTTACCTACTGAACAATCTTACCATTTTTTTTTCCTGGATCTCGCTCCATAGATCAGGCTGGCCTCGAACTTACAAAGATCCGCCTGCCTCTACCTTCCGAGTGCTGGGATTAAAGGCGTGCGCCACCACTGCCCGGCTTGCAATCTTACCATCTTACATGCACTTATACAAGAGTAATTTTGTTTCTGAGATATATGAAGAAACAACTATCTGTGGGATTTTTGTTTTTGTAACCATCCACAAGCAAAAAATGAATGCAAGCCTATCTCTTTGCACACTTAATATAATCAGGGTTTATTTTGAGATTCTATCCAAAGAGATGGGTAGCTAATACCACTTTGAGCACAATTTCAGTTGCATAATTGACATTTAAGCATAAATAAAATATTCCAACTTGCAGGAAAGGTGTGAATTAAGATTGATAAGAGCTCTGGCATTAGGTATATTAATATCATTTTCTAAAGTTAATATCTCATACAAAAATCTCCTGAGAAAGAAAAGGAATGAGCTGTATAATTACAGAAAATATAGACATTGTACCAGTTGCTTCCCGTGAAGGCTCTTAAATGATTGCTGTCTGTGTGAATATTTTAGTGGTTGTAACTATCTAATTAGAAATACTTAGTGGTAGTAAATTTAAAAGTTTATTTCATCTAAGGTGAGTCTTTAAAAAGAACCATGCCATGAGTTAAGCAAAGGAAAAGTCTTTCAAAGTTTGAATCAAAGTGAGGAAAATGCACCATTTTTAGCTTTCAAATATTTTCTTAACTTTTTAGATTGACATATTGTCACTGCTACACAAATACCCTTGGGGAGCATGGCTGGCTTTCTCATTGTCACATGGCAGAAAACTTGCTTTCGGGTGGCAACACTAACATCTATGCCATCACTTGACACCGGTGGAACATAACATCTTATAATTTTCTAGAAAATGGCACCGGAAAAGTGACACCATCTTAAATTACTGTCAGCAACACTTCATGAGCTGATGGCTTACTGTGGAGAAGTGAGGCTAGAAGTGGATCGGGTGGTCCTCTCCGGATGAAGGAGGGGTTCTTTAATAAGAGTGAGCATCTGGGGTGTTCATCCATGAATCACCAGCATCTGTAAAACAAATGCAAACAATAAGGTAGATATATCTCGGTACTGAGAATATTTTGTAGTTCTTCGATTACAAAGAAAATATACAATCATAGATAATATAAGCTGCATGATCAGTCAAACTCTTGTGGCTGTAGTTAAAAATCCTTTATAATGAGACAATTTGTAAATTGAATCCCATTTTAATACACCTTACATATAAGTAATATATAAACCAATTTCAAACTACATTGTTCTTCATTACTCTGTCTTCCAAATAGCCACGAGAGGTAGATGTTTTGCATTTGACAGTAAAGGGATTGAAATTCATTTACATTAGTCATTTTATTCTATTACCACAATGACAAAAATCAACTTATGAAGGAAAGGATTTATCTTACACTTACATACCATAGTCCATAATCAAAAGCAGAACCAAGGAAGAAGTTCAAAGCAGGAACCTGGAGGGAGAATCTGAAGCAGAGGCCGTGGAGAAATGCTGCTTACTGGCTGGTTCAGCTATCTTTCTCATACAGCCCAGGCCTGTTCAGGGATGCCACTGCACACAGTGGGCTAGACCCTCCCACATACACTATTAATCAAGAAAATTCTCCCTTAGACATGCTCACAGGCCACTCTGAGGGAGGAGAATCTTCAGTTGAAGTTCCTTCGTCCCACATGACTCTAGTTTATGGCAAGTTGACAAAACCTAACCAGCATAGCGCCTTTTCCAATATTCCAGTCATCTCCATAGCATGACAAGGAAAAAAATTCCGATAGGGTGCAAGGACATACTAATGTTCTAATCCCACTCAGATATAGGAATTGAAATCTCAAAAGCATGCATTATATTGGATTGAACAGATATTTTTGAGACCATTGAAAAGCATATTCTGGTAGCATTAAGGAGGCAGACATATGAAGTACTACTCATCATCAAAAACAAAAAAAGGTCTGGGAGATAGCTCAGTGGGTAGCATACTTGATCATTACATTAACCATCTTCAGAGGAACAGTATCAATAAAATGAATATATATAAAAGGAGATTTATTAAATTGGCTTATAATATATGGTTGGAACAATATATAATGACTGTCTCACATGGGGAAGACTGAGAAGCCAATAGATGCTCAGTCCATGAGTCTAGATGTCTCAACTGTCCCAATTCAGCACCCAAGGCTTCAGAAAAATCTGGAGAACCACTGACCTTCATTGTATGTTAGAAGATGGAGACGATGATTACAATATCAACAAAGGAATCACCAGAAACCTGTAGGTAGTAGGAGAACTAGCTAGCAAGAGACAAAAAAAAAAAAAAGAAAGAAAGAAAAAAGAAAAAACTTTCCATTTTCCAAGTTCTTTTTATCTAGGCTGCTACCAGATGGCAAAGCCCAGATTTAGGGTGGATCCTTCCACATCAATTAAGGAAATCATGACAATCTTCCACAGACATTGCCACAGGCCAATCCAATGTACAAAATCTCTTATGGAGATTCTCTTCCCAGGATATTCTGGGTTACATCAAAATGAAGATAATACCAACCATCACATCATGCAATTCCAGATATTAATTAGGATTTCTAGAACCCAGGTAAATTCCTGTTGACCACAGAGGTCTGCCTACAATACCAGCGCTCATGAAACTGAAAAATGGATTACATGAGGAAGCTGTCTAGATGAGATAGCTGCTGTCTTAGTTAGGTTTACTATTGCTGTGATGAAAAAACATGACCCAAAAGAAATTTGGGCAGAAAAGGCCTTATTTAGCTGGTATTTCCACATCACTGTTGATGACCAAAGGAAGTCAGTCAGGAACTCAAGCAAGGCAGGAACCTGGAGGCAGGAACTCTTGCAGAGGCCATGGAGGGGTGCTGCTTATGGCCTTGCTCCACATGGCTTGCTCAGCCTGCTTTCTTATAGAACACAGGACCACAAGCCCAGTAAAGGTACCAACCATAATAGTCTGGGTCCTCTGTCATCAATCACTAATTAAGAAAAGGCTCTACAGTGGTATCTTATGATGGCATTTACTTAACTGAGTTCACCTACTTTCAGATGACTCTAGCTTGTGTCAAGATGACATAAAACTTTCCAGCACAAGTAATCCATTGTCAACCACACACACAAACACATTACTATCAAGCCACAACCTTTCTTTACTTATTCATCCCCAAGAATACATATTAGTAGACCCATCACAATATAAAACATTTTACAAACTTAAAAAGTCCGACAGCCTTACAAACTCTAAGACTTTAAAAGTTGTGTCTTTAAAAATATCCAGTTTATTTTAAAATCCAAATTCTCTGTTAAATACCTAAATATCTTTTCTTTAAAGTCTAAAGTCTCTCAACTGTGGTCTGTGTAAAATAAAATAAAGTAATAATAATAATAATAATAATAATAATAATAATAATAATAATAATTAAGTACTTTCTTACTTCAAGAAGTAAAAACAAGGGCACAGTCATAATCAGAATAAAAAAAACCAAATCTCAGAAGTGTAAACTCAATGATTAATATCTAGAATTCACTCAAGATCTTCTGGGTTCCTCCAAGGAGCTTGATCCACTTCTCCAGCTCCTCTCTCTGCAACACACACAGCTAGTCTTCTAGGCTCCTACTGACTCCATCTCACTACTGCTGCTGTACCTGGTGACATCCCATGGTACTACAAAAGCTGGGGTCTTTTGCTGCAACTGGGCTGTACTTTCACCAATAGCCTCTCATAGGCTCTCTTCATGGTGCCAATCCTCAATTGCTCTCCATGACATCTTAACACCTCCAAAACCAGTACCACCAGGTGACTCTTACACTTCCAATTTCAGCCTCCAGAATGAAGTTCAACTTTAGCCACCTCTGGAACACAGCTTATTTGTGATCTTAGGAAATACTTCCCAGAAGATTTCACTGCAGTGATATTGGTCTCTTCTTAATCATCTCTAATATCTCAGCTTCAGCCAGCCTACATTGAATATGCCAGCAAAGCAAAGGTTTCACTTTAGTAGTTCTGGTATCTTGTTAATCATAGCTGATTCATCAATCCCAGCTAACTTGAACCATATAATCTGAACTCAAAATAAAAGTTTGACCTGATGAAGTCTTTAAATTTCCCTCTGAGATCCACCTGCTGCATTGCCTTCAATATTTAAGAAATTTTTATTCATTTTACACAATCAACCACAAATCTTCCTCTCATATCTCAGTCCGCTTTCCCCAGCCTCCCCGCCGCCCACCCCTCATCTCTTCCTCTGAAAGGTTAAAGCCTCCCATGGGGAGTCAGCAAAGCCTGGTACATTCAGATGAGGCAGGATCAAGCCCCTACAGAGACAACTGAACCAAGTTCATGGGAACTCATGAACCAACAGCTGTGGAGCCTGAATAGGACTGGACTAGGCTCTCTGCATATGGGAGACAGTTGTGTAGCTTGGTCTGTTTGAAGGGCCCCTGGCAGTGGGATCAGGTTCTATCTCTGGTGCATGAGCTGGCTTTTTGAACCCCATTATCTATGGTGGGACTCCATGCTCAACCCTCAACATTCTTATCTTCCAAGATCTATAGACCAGTTCTCCAAGCATTGAACACTCATTGGCGTTTCTTCCCCAGACTTCCAAAGTCCTTCCACAATCCTCCCTATATCAGCATGTTCAGGTCTGTTATAATAATTCCCTTTCATCCTGTGCTAACTTGTCGTAGTTAGGGGTTCAATTGTTGTAATGAAACACCATGCCCAAAAACAATTTGGGGAGGAAAGGGTTTATTTGGCTTATATTTATATCATTGAAGGAAGTCAGATCAGAAACTCAAACAGGGCAGGAACCTGGAGGCAGAAACTGATGCAAAAGTTATGGAGTGGTGATGTTTACAGGTTTACTACACATGGCTTGCTCAATCTGTTTTCTTATAAAACCTAAGACCACCAGACCAGAGGTGCTACCACCCTCAATAGGGTGGGCCCCCCACCATCAGTCACTAAGTAAGAAAATGCCTTTACAACTTGATTTTTGTAGGCATTTTCTTTTTTTTTATTAAGAAATTTTCTATTCATTTTACATATCAACCACAGATTCCCCTGTCCTCCCTCGTCCCACACCCCAGTCTTCCCCCACAACACACCCCCCATTCCCACCTCTTCCAAGGCAAGGTCTCTCATGGAGAGTCAGAAGAGCCTGGTACATTCAGTTGAGGCAGGTCCAAGCCCCTCCTCCCTGCACCAAGGCTGCGCAAAGTGTCTCACCAACACCACTCTTGGGCATTCTCTTAATTTAGTCTACCTCTTCCTTCCAATTAACTCTAGCTTGTGTCAAGTTGACATAGAACTGTCCAGCATAGCTGCATTGACAAGTCCTGGGTTGAAATGAGAGACTCCGCCTCCAAATATGAGATGGAGAGCAATGGAGGAAGATGCAAGATTTCAACTGCTGCTCTCCATTCCATCCACTAGCATGCACTTTCACACGTGTGTAGAATACACAACACACACACACACACACACACACACACACACACACACACACACACACACACACACAGAGGAAAAAAGGCAAAGTCCCTGAATGATGGCACATGTCTTTTGTTCCAGTATTTGAAAGGTTGAGACAGGATGACCATGAGTTTGCTGGTATCCTTGACTCAAAAAACAAAACAGAAAGACAAATACGCAGATATAAGAAATACCTAATAAGATTGATTTATTTATTCTTAAAACTTTCATACATGTATACAATGAAATGCATATTTGTCCCTTACTTCCCTTCCCACAACTTCTGGTTTAATAGAGAAATAACTGACATGGGAGCCTGATCAAAGTCGATTGTCATATGTGTGGTTATTTCTGAAAGACCACCAATTGATTCTGTTTTGTTGCTACTACTTGTGGTCAAGGGAGAATGTGATTATGTCTCAGAGGGGGAAAAATCAAAAACAGAATTCAAGAGGCATGCATGCTACTTGCAGACTCTTCAATTTTTTTTCTTTGATTCAATGAGTAAGTTGAGTTATATATAGAACACGAAAAAATGGGGCTTTTAGACGTTAGCAGTCTAAGCACACAAATCAGAAAAGGACATTATTATTTGATTTACTGCCTGGGTGGTACTCTCAGAACTCTGCTGATTAGGAAGAGGGCAGCAATGGAAACAACACAGGAAGCTGATTCTGATTTAGACACAGAGAGTGGCTTATGCCTTTAGATGAACACTGACGACATAATATCAGACCAAGAAATATCATCTTTGTGATCATGAATCACATCCATTCCTTAAATTTCCCTTTCCCATTATGTGACTAAAATAGAAGACATACTTTTAAATGACTAAAATACAATTATTAGTGTCAGAGAAAAAAAAACAACTCTGCTTGGCTATTCTTTTCAAACCCACAACTTATTTATTTTAAAGTAGCTTACAAAGTAACAGGTTTGCATATGGTATTTTTATAAAGATTTTATTTTTATTGCATAAATGTTGAGAGTATCTTTTAATTAATGTGTAAGTCCTTGCTTTGATAGTAAAGCCATACTATTATCTAAACATAATTTGCCAGTGACCCTAGATAGTATACTCACTACAGAATGCAAGAGTAATCGTCTGAAATAATATCATACTAGGAGGTAGTCAAAATTCTGACACTTAACACATGTTCACAATCCTTTGACTTTGCCTCATTCAAATTACCCATCAGCCCACCAGGCAAAGACAAGAGCAAATGGCAAAAGGAAGTCCATTCAAAGCAAATGAGTACTTAGAAATAATAGCAATGCAAAGACAGGACTAGTTTGCCTAGCAACTGGAGATGAGAAAACTCATTTTGAGCCAAATTTTCTGGTTATCCTGGAGACATATCCTTCATTGCTCTCTGAAATATGAGCCACTGAAATGTGAAACATTTCTATCATTAAGCTGCCTCAATGCACAGCTTTATCTCTGAGTAGGAGGGAAAAGTGTAAAACTTGTGAAAATTTCTCAGTGATGGTCATAGTTTAGGTTATTAAAGAAGTGGTCTAGTAAGTAGACAAATATTTGATTGTGATTCTATATCTTTGGAAATACAAACAGCCATTTCGCTGCATTTATATTTAAGATCATTATTAAGGACTAGAATTCTGTATCAACATTGAATCAAATGTGACATTAGCATTCATAACATCTTGTTCTAGAGGAGGGCACAGACATGAAGACCATAAAATCTGTGATATGGTGACTACTGTGCATGCCATTTTGTTGCATACATGAAACATTCTATGAACAGTGTCATAACGTATTCTTTTGATAATACTTTCTATTTTACTGATCTATGTGATTATGAAAATTATAGGTTTAGACTTTTGCATAATTTGTGAGAAAAACGTGCTATTAAAATATTATAACACTGTGAAAATAGGACACATTTTATTTTGCCCACTAACATGATGGAACTATTGTTTCACAGCTATTCTGGAAACCTTGGATGAGTTGAATTGCCTATAGATGCTCTTATCAATTTTCAAAGAAGAAAGATGATGACACATTCCATTGCAGACACTAAAGAGAAGACATTCTATATTTATTTAGGGTATAGATTGCTCCAGATATAAGACAAGGAGTTTCACTGTCCCCTTGTGATATGGAAGAAAAAGGAAGTGTTCTACTGTTTTTGCACATATAGTTACAAGCTGCCCAGATGTCTGTAAATTTCTCTAAGATACCATGCTATTTCTTTTAAATTTGAAACATTTCTGACTCATGTTATAACTACCTTGTCACATAGCTAAACATGGCAGAAGACATCATCTGTACAGTAGAAATGAAACCATACATAATTTTTAAGGTAAAGAAGAAATGAGTATCTCACAGGGAAGTGTTTTAAAATTAGGAGCTTTTGAGGTGCCAAGTCTAACATTAGTACCATCTGAAACTCCACATTTCACAGTGGAAGAAGAGAACAGATTCCTGAAAGTTTTTCTCTGACCAGCATGTGAGTATACATGTGTGAGCATGCATGTCCATGCAAGCGCACACACACACACACACACACACACACACACACACACACACACACATTTAAAAATAAAATATTTTCAAATTAAGCTGGACGTAATGCTATATCTTAGGATTTCTAGTGCTCAGGACTCAGGCAGAAGGATCATGAGTTTCATGTGAACTTAAGTTATACAACAAGTTAAGGGCAAGCTTGGGCTGCATAGCAAGACCCGATCTCAAAATATGTCAACAACAAAATATATAGTTATAGATGTGAAAGTCCCTATTGACCTCACAATAAGGTCATAATCATTTATTTTAATTATATGTCTCCTTTTATTGTTTTATAGGTGAACAGTACTAGCAGCTACATTTAAATATATATGATTTTAAAAGCACAACATTTTTTAAATATATGCTATTTAATTTCCAGAAAAATCTCCACAAAAGAAATATCATTATATGACAAAGTGTTTTTTCAAAGTTTTTCATTCCCTGCCTCTTACTCTCTACCAAAGACTACTAATAGTCATATAGCTCAGTTTCCTTACTTTTCACATTTGTATAAATTTATTTATATAAAACATACTTATTTGTACCCCATTTTAGTCATTGTAATTTCTCACTTCCATCATCACCATGTAACAGAAGGCTGTTGAATATCCCATATAATTTGAAACCTTCCAAGACAAAAGTTTTTTTTTAGGGCTGAGGCTGTGTCTATACCAGAGCACCCTACTTGCTTTGCATAATGAGCCTGGCAAGCACCAAGGAATTAGCATTGCCTGTGTGTTAATTTCATTTATGTTGCTATTATAAAATAGCCTTACAAAAGAAACTTAGGGAATAAAAGGTTTACTGTAGATCCTATGTCCATGTTACAGACCATCACTGAGGGGAAGTCAAGGCAGCAAAATTTGAAGTATCTACTCATTATATCCACAGACAAGGGCAGAGAGAAAATGAACACTGCATTCTTGTGATAAGCTTGTTCTCTCCTTATTTCTTTTGTGTTGGACTCAAACCTAGTGAATAGCTCCACCTACCATAGGCAGGTTTTTCATATCAATTAATGTTATTAAGACAATCTCCCAGAGATATACTGTTCTAGACAATTCCTCAGTGATACTCTCTTCCTGGGTGATTTGCTATTGTGTCAAGTTGACAATTAAAACTATCATAAGCTGTCTATTGCTGGGAAAGAGCAAGAACTTGGAGACAGGTCACAAGGCACTGGAAGTAGAACAGCAGCAAGAACCCTTGACAAACAAGTTCTTACTCTAACTGCAAGGCAAGAGTAAGGTGAAGCTGGAGGAAAACAACAAAATCCAAGCCAATATTTTGTGGCTATAATGGCACCCCAACTTACCCTTAGTGCCAAGCATAGAAAGAGGTATAGGAACTGGAGAAATTGCTCTGTGATTAGTGGCTTTCTGCTCTTTCAGGGGACCCAAATTTGATTTTCAGCATCAATATAGCAACTCACAACTATCCATAAGTCCAGTTCCAGGGGATCTAATGCCCTCTTTTTAGCCACTGTGGGCACCAGACATGCATATAATACACAGACATACATGCAGGCAAAATATTTATAAACATTTTAATGAAATTTTAAAAATAAAGAGGTATATCTTTTCTGGTCAGAAAATAATTAACCACTTCCATTCATCATTTTCATGAATACAATATCTGAAATTGCATAGAAAGCATGAAATGCATAATACAGAAACACGGAGACCACCAGAAGGATACAGAGGTATGCACAATGTCACAAATATCTCAGATGTTGGGGCCATCATTCACACAATTTAAGATCAATAAGATTTATATTCCTAAGGCACTCATAGAGAAGATATAGACCATCCAAGGGCAGAGAAGTAACATCAAATAGGAGAAGAAAATTATGAGAAAGAGATGATTTGAAATAAATGGTGGGGAAGCACGTCAGCAGAGACTATGGACATCAGCAGAAGTGACAAAGGTGTGGATAAACAGAAGGGGGATACTCTAAGGTTAATGCACATTACCCAAGTAGAAACAAACAAAGAAAATGGAGAAGGAAGAGAGATGGAGAAAGACACACAGAGAGAAAGAGACACAGGAGAAAAGAGCCGTAAGGGAGTATTGAGTTATCTGTCACAAGTTTAAATAAAATTCCAAGTTGGGAAAAGGAAAAAATATTTTAATATTTGAAATCATAAAAGCCAAGATTTCATACAAACAATGAAACACATCAGACATTTTGATCAAATATGACAGAATTCTAAATTTAATGAGAACAAACACACACATTTCTATACCTTAACATAGTCAGATAGTTAAAAGACAAATGTGAAAGATAAAGTCTTAAAACCAGATAGAAGGAAAGAAAGGAAGGCAAGTTATAAAATACTGCATACAGATAAACAAAGGTCAGAGGTACAAAAGGCTTTCAGGGAAAAACCACACAAGTGGGAAGAGGCTGAGGCTGCAGATCACATAAAAGGAAACTAATTTCCACCAAGAATTATCTGCTCAGGGACAATACTTTTAAAAAATAAGAGTCTTTTCAATAAATCACATACTAAGATAATTCATTATTAGCACATTTGAACTAATATCCATATAAGCAAACATGGAGATGGTCTGGGGTGAGCATAGATGACTTCTAAGAACTCAATTATATTATAAAAGCTAATTTTTAAAGTAGAGAAATGTTTGAAAGGATATTTAGATAGGTAAATGACAAATATTCAAATGGAAAAATGAGTGAGAATAAGTTAAAGTCAAGGTAAGGTAACACCACATACTCAATAAAAAGATACGAGGGCTGACAGTATAGAAGGGTGATAGTGGAGTATACCTTTAATCCTAGCACCTGGGAGGAAAAGACAGGTGGATCTCTGGTTTACAGAGTGAATTCCAGGACTGACAGGGATGTTACACAGAGAAACCCTTGCTTAAAGAAAAAAAAAAAAAGTCTGCAATGAAACAGCATTTTCCAGACACACAGAGCAGTTGGCTATATGAACTAATGGCAACTGAGATAGTTTGCACAAGACCTGTGCAAGCTGAAGCAAGACCAAAATACTGCCACAGACAGTGGACATGGGCACAAAGTCCCTCTTCTACCTGAGGATATATTGGCAATTGATGGCTGCTAAGAGAGGGAATGTCATTTTTCTTTTAGGATGTGGCTGACCATGTTCCAGTGGAAGGTCATGTATCTAACAGAAAATGTCCAGCATACACTGAAGCAATGTTTTCTTGTTTGTTTGTTTGTTTGTTTGTTTGTTTGTTTTTTTACAGAGGATACTACTAGGGTAGGTACAGAAAGGAAGTTGTGGAAGAGGTTGAGAGAGGCAGGTGAATGTTTAAAATGCATTGCATAAAATTCTCAAAGAATTAATTAAAATGAAGGGGAAGAAGTAACACACACAAGAGTTTTGAAATTACTTTTAACATCAGTCATTTCTTGTTATTTTATTTTAGCCTAAGGGGATGAAATGTATGTTCACATAACAATCTATGTGTGAATATTAATACCACTTTTACTTATAAAATTCACACCTAAGACTAGTCCAATTTTCATCTTAAAATGGAATTGCTAAACAAGCTTTTATAGTCATATAATTTATTTATTTTATTTCCTGAAAAAATGATTTGTATTTGAAATAAAATGAACCTTAAAATGATTCAGAAGGAAAACAAGAGAATGTGCATTCATATATATGTGTTATTCAGTTCATATATATCTTATTCATCATATATATATGTGTGTGTGTGTGTGTGTGTGTGTGTGTGTGTATAAAAGTAAAGAAAATACCTAAGAGACCAGGAAAGAGTACAATCAGTCATTGTCCAGTGCTGGAGGCAGAAGATTGCAATTGGGAGAAGCAAAAAGTAATTTTATGAAGTGAAAGAAAATATTTTATGGCTTAATTCTAGGAATATGTTGGTATTTAATTTGTGAAAAAATT
Organism: Peromyscus californicus insignis; assembly: GCF_007827085.1. Lineage (NCBI taxonomy): Eukaryota > Metazoa > Chordata > Mammalia > Rodentia > Cricetidae > Peromyscus > Peromyscus californicus. The sequence goes on along the minus strand of NW_026294491.1, from coordinate 42,618,714 downwards.
CCCCAGAGTGCACACTTTATGTACATTACATTGTTCTTAAATTGTGTTTCACATTGATACCATGAATATGATGCCAATTTGGGAAGCATCCAATTTAAGGTATAATGTTAGCTTGATAAAGATCTTTTGGAACCTGAGAATCTCAAGTAATTTAGAAAGGATATTTTCAACACTAGACCCATTTCATAGATTGAGAGAGTTCCTGAATTCTTTAAACCTTAATTTTTCTAGGGCCACATTGCATTTGAAATGGGAGTATCAAAATTTATCAATCACTTACAACCACTGCCATATTTTATTATTTGATATTTTGTTTGTGTATACTTGCTTTGAGATGGCTGTTTTTAACATTTCTGTGTAGCTGAGGATCACCTTAATTACCTTAAAATTCCCTATCCTCCCAACTCTCCCTGCTCACCCCACCTATCTTATTTGATTTTTAGATGCAACTTTAAGCTCATGGACCAAATACAAACTATTGCCTACCTTGTAAATAAACTATGATCAGAACAGAGCCACACCTTTCGTAGTATATAATTTGCAGTTCTAGAGGCAAATGCTTGTAGGAGAGATTACATGACCCCACAAAATCTAAACTGCTTGTTTATAGAAGTCATCTAGTAACTGATGGAAGCAGATGCAGAGATCCATAGCCAAGCACCAAGCTGAGCTCCAGGAGTCCAGTCAAAGAGAGAGAAGAGGAATTCTATGAGCAAGGGGTATCAAGATCATGAGAGGGAAACCTACAGAGACAACCAAACCAAGCTAGTGGGAACACATGAACTTTAGACCAACAGCTGTAGAGCCTCCATAGGACTGGACTAGGCCCTCTGCATAAATAAGACAGTTGTGTAGCTTGATCTACTTAAGGGGCTCACTGGCAGTAGGATCAGGATCCATTCCTAGTACATGAGCTGGCTTTTTGGAGCCCACTACCTATGGTGGATACCTTGCACAGTCTTGATGTCGGAGGAGGGGCTTAGACCTGCCTCAACTGAGTGTACCAGGTTCTGCTGACTCCCCATGGGAGGCCTTACCTTTTCAGAAGTTAGAATGGGGTGGGGGAAGGCTGGGGAGCAGGGAGAAGGAAGAGAGGGGGACCTGTGGTTAGAATGTAAAATGAATAAAACATTTCTTAATTAAAAAAAAGTTTGTCAAATTCTATTGTCAAAATAAACTCCTAAATGAATTGTCTGGTAAGGAATTTCCATGTTGTCTTATGTCACATGCAAAGATGACTTGAGAGACAGTACTGTGGGTTGGTTGACAGTGTATACTCTAGAGCAAGGTAGTCTAATTTTATTCTTGATCTCTCTATACCAGCAGTGTAACTAGGACAGATTACATCATCACCATGTCACTCAGGTTTCCTGTCTTTAGGTTGTACATGAGAGCATTTCATCATGTACTTCATTAGGGAGGTAGAAGATTTAACATTGACATATATCAGCATCTTGATCCCACTTATAGTATTAATAACTATTATCAGTAACATTACCACCATATTTACTGAATAGGATACTCTCACAAAACAAGCTAAACTTGCAAAATCAGTGACATATTAAAGGGTATTGTCATAATTATCATGGCAAGAAATCATTAGAAATTAAATTGGTTTTAAATTTTGAAATGTAATAATAAATTTTACATTGATCCTATTTTATTATAGACAGTTATATATGCCCTCAGTTTTTTACTTGACTTATGTATTTTATTTCAGGAACATTTCCCTTTTTATGTTTAGGGAGGATACACTGTGGAAAGTGTAGTTGCGCATGTGTATGTGAATGTGGATGTCAGTGGTCAACCTTGGATGTTGTCCTCACACGCCATCTCCACCTTGTTTTGTTGAGGCAGTTCTTCACACTGGCATGGATCTTGATGATTAAGTTAGCCTGGCTAGCCTGTGAGTCCCAGAGATGTGAAAGTTTTTTGTCTTCCTGGCCCTGGGGAAAATAAACATGCATCAACAAAACCAACTTTTTTACATGAATTCGTGGGCTTGAACTCATGTCCTTATGCTTGGATAGCAATCACTTTTAAAATTCAGCATTTATTATAACCTAAAAGTTTTGTTGTTTTGACTCCAAGGTTAGAGACACTCTCTATAAATGGTGTTCATTTGATATTCATTGAGTGATGAACAAATGAATGAGTTGTCACCATCTTAATACAGAATGTTGGAAACAGCATTATTTGTATGCAACAGAAAGTTAATTGGAACAGCTAGTTGGTTGGATTAAGTACCTTTTTTAGGCATTTAAATTCTTTGAAAGTACTGAACTTGGCTGTGATATAAAGAGAATGTTTCAGCTGGAGACATGAATTAAGACACATTTATTTATGTTTAGATGAGGACCTTGTACTAATAGTAATAACACTGAATTCAAATCGCAACTCTGGCAGAAAGTGAATGTTAAATCCTTTCGTATAAGACATTGTAAAGGCATTGTGCTGCATCATTTCTTATTTTGTTGCATATTTCACTAGACAAATGGTTAAATCCAATACATTTCCAAAATGGATTTGAAAACACTTAGCTAAAAATGTCACTTTACGATTAAAAACAGATTCATTTTCTCCTTTTTCTAGTGATCTGACATGGATGATTTTCTGTTTTTTCATTTTGGTAATTTATGATCTAAGTTCACAGAAGAGATATCGCCATGAAATCCTGCAGCAGAAGAAGATTGTAACTAATTGATTCATATATTAATTTGAAGGGGGCTACAGGGTCACTTGAAGTAATGCTTCACACTGAAGATTCATCTGAGATTGCTACAACACATGGGGACATAAGACTCCTTCCTGCCTGGAGAGCGAGATCATATTCACATCACTTTGAAACCATCACTACAAGGGTGGCATACGAGCACTCAATCTTCTGTGTCAAACAATTACACTTTGAGTTAATCTTTTGTGAAAACTGGAAGGCATTAAGGTGAATGTGTCTTTGAGTGTCATGTACTGTGCTAACGACAAAGGTAAGTGACTAATGTGTGAGTCTGAAAATTATTCTAGGTGGTGAAATTAGAGACATCTTCTACCTTTTGATATTTGTCCACTGATCTGAAAAAAACTATGTAGTGTTCGCTAAGTAAGCCGACGTTGAAAGTAAAAATGCTTCTGCAAAGACAAAAGTGATGTAGATTGAAACAAGCTAGAATTTGTTTCTTGAGAGTGCAAAGCAGGGGATCTGTGATTGGTATGTAAAATGAATAAAAAAATTCTTAATAAAGAAAAAAAAGAAAGTGCCAAGCAAATATGTTTACATGTAAGATACGTTCAAAACTAAAAATTCATCATTACACACTAACAGAGAGGGAAGAGAATTAGACTAAGTATAAAAAGGTGTGTGATTGGTTGTTTTGTCAACTAGACTGCATTTAGAGTCACCTACATGATTAAAGAGGCACAGCTGTGGGAGTGTCTGCTCCAGCTTTTGAAGAAAAGAGGAGGCAGTATTGGTAGCAGGCATCCTGGACAGAGGAAAGAGAGAAGAACAGGAAGAGAATTGAATGGCTCGCTCACGTACTTCCTGTGCTTCCTAGCTGACACAGGTGAAGAGTTCTCCCCAGCAACCAGTTTCCAAGTTCACAGAACCAAGAAACCAAAGTGAACCCTCTGAAAACAGGAGCCAATATAAACCCTACCCGTGGAAGGTTTTTCTTTTAGGTATTTTGTCACAGTGATGAGGAAACTGACTAATATAACACACTAACTGAAGTCTCTTGGTCATGGACATCCATATGCTTCATAATTTTTATTCCATAAGGCAATCTGAAACCTATTTCACTAAAATAACTTTAATTAAGAAAATAATACCTGTAAATCATTTTCTATTATATTAAGTAGAATGAAAGATTAAAGGATTAATCAGTGTACTTGTCAATAAAATATTAAGTAAGGCCGGGTGGCAGTGGCACATGCCTTTAATCCCATCACTCTGGAGGCAGAGCCAAGTGAATCTCTGTGAGTTCAAGGCCAGCCTGGTCTACAGAGCGAGAGCCAGGACAGGCACCAAAACTACACGGAAAAACCCTGTCTCAAAAAACAAAAACAACAAAAAAATTAAGTGAATTGTCAACCTCATTATCTTTCTAAAACATTAGCTTCTTGCTAATTTAGGGAATAAATATCCTCAAGTGTATAGTATATTTTACACACACACACACACACACACACACACACACACACACACACACACACACAAAACTTTGAGAAGTGGCAGGCTCAGTGATATAACTTTTTCTTATCATTATATTGATTTTGACATAGTTACTGCACCTCAGACATCAGAAAGCTCGGGTCTAGCTTTACACCTTTGGATGCTAGAATTAAATTTCAATATCTCTAATCAGAAAATATTCTCTGAAAATAATTTTCATGGTTTCACAACTTAGTTAACTGCATATATGTTCTTTTACCAATTGTGAGCACACATTGATGTCTCCATTGTTGGAATTCTGAGCTGTTTCCTGGCCTCTCTGGCTTCTCCTATCCCTGAAATCTGAATCTCTCCACCTCGACCACTTCATTCTCTTCGTTTGAGCTCCCAATTTTCTTAAGATAATTTTAGAATCATCTTCTATGACTTGAAAGAAAATCTACTATTTTCAACAATCATAAAATTAGTTTCTATTTTCTAGTACACACATCACAGTGTCTTATAATAGTCTCAATATTCATTATAAGAATAGGTTTACGGCCGGGCAGTGGTGGCGCACGCCTTTAATCCCAGCACTCGGGAGGCAGAGCCAGGCGGATCTCTGTGAGTTCGAGGCCAGCCTGGTCTACAGAGCGAGATCCAGGAAAGGCGCAAAGCTACACAGAGAAACCCTGTCTCGAAAAACCAAAAAAAAAAAAAAAAAAAAAAAAAAAAGAATAGGTTTACAATGCACCAGAAATTCTGTCAACAGAATTTTTAAAATATATTTTTATCTAACTAATTAATTTATTTTGCATCCCCTCTGCAGTTTCCCCTCCCTACTTTCCTCCCAATCCCACCCTTACCTCTTCTCTGCCACTTCCAATTCATTCCTCCTCTGTTCAGAAAGGAGCAGGACTCCCATAGGTATCAACAAGCATGGCATATCAAGTTGCAGTAAGACTAAGCACCCCCTACCTTGTATTAAGCCTGGGCAAGGCAGTCCAGTATGAAGAATAGGTTCCCAAGAGCAAGCTAAAGCATTAAGGATAGCCCCTGCTTCCACTGTTAGGACTCCCACAAGTAGACCAAGCTACACAACTGTCACATACATGTAGAGGGCCTAGGTTGGTCCAATGCAGGCTCCCTGACTGTTGGTTCAGACTCTGAGTTCTTATGTGTCCGGGTTAGTTGATTCTGTGTGTTTTCTTGTGATGTCTTTGGCCCCTCTGACTCCTATAATCCTTTCTCCCTCTCTTTAGCAGTATTCTCCAAGCCCTGCTTAAGGTTTCCCTGGAGTCTCTGCATCTGTTTCCATCAGTTACTGGATGAAGGCTCTCTCCTGACAGTTGGGGTAGTCACCAATCTGATCACAGGAGATAACCAGTTCAGGCTACATATACAACATATCCACTATTGCTAGGAGTCTTAACTGGAATCTTCTTTGCTGATTCATGGGAGTTTCTCTTGCATCAGGTTTCTATCTGACCTGGAAAAGCTCGACCACTTCCTACCCCCACCCCCACTTTCCAGTCACATCTTTCAGTACTCTCCCCTCCCTTCATCCCCCAACTGGATCCCTCAAGTTCCTACTCCACTCAGCCCCAATCTACCAAGGAGATCTCTTCTATTTCCCTTTCTCAGAGAGATCTGTGTGTGTCTTCGCTCCCACCTTGGGTCCTGGTCAGGAGGACTCTTTAAGAGAGGGATTAACTTATAAATGCAAAATGAGACAGTATTTATGGATTTTAATGTAACTGTCAGGCTTAATTTATCCAAGAATTTCTTCTTACTAAAGTCAATTATCTTCTCTCATTAACCCAATTCAATAGAATTTCTAAGCACACCATTCCTGAGTACCTTGCAAAATTTAATATTTAACCAGAGCCATACTGTCATTCTTTCCCTTCATTAATACTTAGTGTTTTCATTTATTTCTTTTCCTGCTTTTATTCTAATTAAGTTCTCAATTCTAATAGTCTCCTTCTTTTCTATCCAACATATGAGTATTCTTTTAAACTGAATGACTTAAGCCAAAGAGTAAATAGCTATATTTTAGAAATACATTACATGTCCTCAGTCTACCTGACTTAGCATTACAATTTCAGAGGAAATTCAGAACAACCTCAGATTCTCCTTGCCCGTCATGTCTCATGGCTAGTGTGGAGAATTTTGCAACATTACACTCCAAGGCTTCTCTGAAATGAACACATCACTCAGCATGCAATTCAGATATTCAGCAAGGATGTACTTCAGGGTACAATCCTCTCCTAACAGTCGTGCTAAATACTGTGAGTTGTGCCTTGTCAGTGGACACTCCTGATAGATATTTACGTGCATCTTACAATTCCTGGTGATAGAACATCCTGTTTATCAACGTATCTAGCTAATTTATTGTAGTGTTTTCTCTTCGTTTTCCTTAATTTCTCCTAGTCCTATTCTCCTGCTTCCTAAGGTTAGCTACCAAATAAATGACTTGCATTTGCTTCAGACAGTATTTTCAGGAGAGTGAAATCTAGTATAAACAAATACTGATTTTTACAGTGCTTGTGCAGTTTGATATAATAGGAGACCTCTGGTCTTTATTCTCAGTATTGAAGGGATGAAACAGACATATACATGTATGTGTGTATGAGAACTCTCTTACTGAGAGGAGGAGAAGAGGGGCAACAGGGCCATATTGTGCCTTCTTCACAAAGGCTGGGCACAGACTCTCAGCAAGCCAAGCGCTTTTAAGGGCCTAAGCAAAAATCCCTGCTACCAAGAAAATTATCCTGCCCCTTTGCAATATTAGTCCTGATCTCCAGAGGAGAACCAAACTACAAACACTTAAATTTCAAAAGCTTTCCACCCTCTTTGCTCCCTTTCTTTTGTCCTTCATCTTTTTCATTCACTTCTTCATATGATTATGGGGGAAAATGTATTGCATTATGACCAGAGCTGACCAACATTGTAGAGCATCCTTGATAATTTCCCTCCTCTTCGGGGAAGGGTCCTGGTAGGCCCTGCTATTCCTGGAATTCAAGAATGGAGACCATGATGTATTTCTGAGATTTTAGCTTTCTTTGGGTAATTAATGCATGTCTGTAGAGGCAAACAGGCAATTCACAGGGAAAGAAATGAATGAACTCATGCATGTACTAAGTTATTTTTTTTTATAAAATCATTACATGAATTCCACTGTCCTTTTTCTGTGTTGGCTTTCCAATGATGCTTCAAATACTTCACTATTGAACTCTGGAAAACCTCACTTTCCCAGAGTAATAACCTCTAGATAAAGGACCCAGGGATTCTTTATTTTCTATTACAGAAGCTGGCATAATTCCTCCACTTTAGTTAGAGAAAAAAATCTCCTCTTTATTAGACCAAACTTATAAAACAACTTTTGAATTGTTCCTTTCTCATTTCTAAATTTCTAACATAAACATGAGAATGAAGACACTATTAGATCTTGACACTTCAACTTACTCTCTCTCTCTCTCTCTCTCTCTCTCTACCTATTTATATATATTTATATATCCTTTAATGACTCAGTTCTTATAATGACTCTTATGAGCCATCACTCTTAACCATAGATTCAAACTTTCCCACAACTCTGATTCAGACAATAACTCAACATGTGTGCCAGTGTCTTTCTAATAATCTCATTGGGAGGAAATCAGATTTTCCAGTTAATGAGTAGCCTGTCTATACCCAGGAACACACCCCATGGAAAGTAGACATATGTCATTTCTAAACCAAAAGAAAAATTAAAAAGACTTCATGATAACCATATAAGGGATAAGGCTAAGGGCATCTTAAGGAGAGATTCCAAAAAGATATGAGTCTTGATTATTCTAACACACCTACCATGCCTCCTTAAGGGGATGCTTTTCTGGGGTAATAAAACCAACAATTCCTTTTTAAATTTCCTCTTCATTACAGATTAACATGAAAACTCCCTTTCTATTTTCCCAGACTCATTTCTTGGGTGTATAATTTTTCACTGGAAAAAGCTTGTCCCATATAATCTTAGAAAAGGAATATCATATTTTAATATAACAATGCAATATAATCTGGAGGTGGAAAGAAATAGTACCCACATGGTGGCCTCAACTACAAAACTACTCTCTGGTTGGATCTTTAAAAAAAAAATACTGAATTTAAATTTCTTATGATCAGGCTTTCATGGCCTCTACCAAAGTCCTTCCACTCACCAAGGAGTCAAAGCTACCCAGAAAAAAGGAACACCGACTCTGGTCCTGACATTTGTACATGATGCACACATAATTCCCTCATAGCAGCTCCCTTGCTGTTCTTTTAAATGCTTCACCAACCACAAAGCTAAGAACTTCCACAGATAGGATCTGAGGCCTGCAGCATGGATTTCCTTGTTTGGTTATCCACCTCATGCTCCCATCAATGTGTTAAAAATATTTTGATTTGTAGACGTAATTTGTACTACTTCTAATAGGAAGTACTTGATGAAATGATTACATCATGGGACATGGAGTTATCGGTAATCTGAGTCTGTGTTACGAAACACCTCCATCATTCACAGTTGGCTCCAGAATGAACTTTCTCATCTTCTGCTTGCATCAGCAGTTTTTCACATGCAGCCTGAAGGAAAATCCACTTTCGCCAGAGGAATCATCTGAATCAGTACTAGGTGCTAGCATAGACCCCTAGTACACAACCCGTTAGCACTCTGTTTTTAGGTTGATGTCAGTGAATTCTGTGTTGCTCACACCTTTTGTGGTTTGATCTACAGACCTAGAGCTTAATACTTTGTTTATTCTATCTATTTTTATGGGTTTTAGGAATATTTAATTCATCATTTTACTGGCACTCAGATTGTCACTTCTCAATAAAACTAAAGAAGAAAGAAATATTTAGAGAAAAATCTACCATTTAGTACTCAAGCTGGCCCTATAGCTAATAATTGTTAATATAACTTGCAAGTATTAAAAAGTGAAAAATATAGTTGAAGATAAACTGGTTTTATGACTTCCTCAATGAGAAGTATTTGATCCTGAGTGGATTTTTGCATGCATAACAATGTTCTAGGCAATAAAACAAAAGATTATGTAAATATTTTTACAAGGGGTGAAAATCAATCTGTCTCTAAAATTCCACTAACTGAATGAGAAAATCTATGCCTACATCATAAGGTTACCATTCCTGGAATGCCTAATATAGTTGTGTGTATTTATGCACACACTTATATAAATATAAACATCTTTGGATGATATTTAAATGCTACTGCTTCTTTTAAAAAATGTTTGAGGGCCTTATCTCACCCAGCTATATGGTTTCAAAAATCTGGAACTTCAAAGAAAGAAAGTAAAAGGGAAATGTTTTTAGATGAGAAAAAATTTTGAAAGGAGATTTTTATCCTAAGGCCAAATCAATATCCAAAGATTATTCCAATAAAATAAAATAAAACAAATAGGGACAAGACCAGGAGAATAAAAGTTGTGAGAATTTAAAAAAAAAATTGTGTGGGGGGAGCTTTTTCGTTTTTTCTTTTTCTGTATTCTTCTCTCATACAATACATCCTGACCTTAGCCTTCCTTCCTCTCCTCCTCCCAACTCACACCCTTCTCCCCAAGATCCACTTCTCCTCCACTTCCCTTCAGAAAATAAGAGGCCTTTCAGGGATAGCGACTGAGCATGGCACAGCAAGATGCAGTAAGACTAGGCATACACCCTCATCTCAAGGCTGGATGAGCCAACCCAGTAGGAGGAAAAGGATCCCAAAAGCAGGCAAAAGAGTCAGAGACCGTCCCACTCCACAAGAGGGGGGACCATGCCCAACAATGCCTGAATGGCTAGGATCCAAAGCTGGATGGCTAAGAGATTTAAAAAATTTAAATTTAAAGGAACATGGCATGGGTAGAACTGCTTACATATAATAAAAAGTTATTAGATTTTTCTAAGTTCAAAAATCCAGTATCAGGATGCAGAACTGATTCTTTGTTTAAAGCAACAAGGCATTCTTAAATATGGTTCTGACCTTAGTTGCAGTTATAAAATACTGACTTAAAAAAGCTAAACCAAAAACAATTCTTTACATTTTATCCTTCTACTAAATAGACTACTTAAGATTCTGTGATGATTAGATTTCATCTAAATATTAGGCATTATGATTTTTCATTGGAGTAAAGCCTTCATTTGCTGGATAGCCAATGCCTTAATTGTAGAAGAAATTTTACTAAAAGTATTAAGTGAAGAATACATGAGAAGAGTTAGATAGATGAAGAGGAAAGGGAGAAATAATGAAATTAAATTTTTTTTAATTTAAATTTGAAAAGAAATTTTTCCTACTTTGGCATTCTTCTTAAATTATATAATAATTATAAAACTTCTATAATATACAAATATTTAAAATTATTTAAAAATTTGGCCTATTGTACAAAACTTTTATTGTGTTTATCATCTTCAGTCCTCTGGAATGGCCAATAAATGAATAGCACCTTAAAAGAAATTGATTCACAAAATTAAAGCTTTTGCTTCCTTAGTCTAAGACATTTCCATTAATTCTTCTGAGTATAAAATCTACCCCTTTTGGAAAACTTCCATTAACTTTGGGAGTCCTATAAAATTAATTTTAAAATTATAAGAACTGTCTCAAATAAAAAGAAATATACTCTTATAAAGGGCTTTAATCATAATAGCTAAAAATTCAGCACTGATTACAGAGTATTTCCACAATGAGTCTCAGGAAAAGTTAAAATCGTGAATATAAGGTAAAATCAAATGATTTCATCAATTCAAAACAAAATGGCATCAAAGACCTCCTTCCACTTGGAAGGAAAAGTCTCTATCAGGTTCTTCTATACACTTTCTATTCTACAGAGCTTCAGAATGTACCCAAGTACTATACAGCCTTGTGGAATGCAGAGACGCTAGAAGATGCTCACCTTCCACTGCAAGGATAATCAGGTACCACAAATATGTAAATTCAGAATTCCCATTTTGTATTTGTAATTTTCAGCCTTTTATTTCTTAAATAGTTGTATAATTAGATATTTTTTATAAAACTGTCTTCACTATATAAAAGGAACTCTATTATCCCAAGTTTATGTATTTATATACTCTTCATTCTCTCATGACTTATATGGAAGAAATTTCATATTCTATTGTGGTAAAGCAGGGCTTGTTTAAATACAGTCATGCTCTGTAAAATGACATTTTGATTGACAGACTGTGTATGAGGGCAGTCAAATAAGATTATAAGGGAGCGGAAAAACATTTATCTCCTAGTAATGTTATTGCTATTGTAATTATAGAGATCAATGCATTACACACCTGTTTGTGGTGATGCCAATATGAGCAGACATGTGCTATAGTCATATGAAATTATAGTACTCAGAGTTATGCACAGTGCATTTTACTTGATAATGGTGACAAAATGTACAGTTGTGTATTTGCTTTACTACCTGTTTAATCATTATAATAGAATGTAGTCCTATTTTTAAAATTAAGTTTATGACATGGTTTGTTACATGGGCAACAGTCTTGTGTATTGCATCCTCTCTCTCTCTCTCTCTCTCTCTCTCTCTCTCTCTCTCTCTCTCTCTCTCTCTCTCTCTCTCTCTCTCTCTCTCTCTCTCTAGTTGTTTTAAGTGGCCAAATGAGTGATTGCCACATAGAAAGTTGTTTTGAGGAACTGCATGCGATTATGATGGCCTAGTCTCCTAAAGACAGATATATTGGTTCTACTTTGAATCTTGCATTGTTGATAGAGCTGTGATTTGCAACACTTTTGATACATCATCCATTACTAAGTTTGCATTATCAAACAAAATGGCCTGGCATTTAAATTAAATAGTGCAAAATTAAATGTTTTTTCTAGTTGACTTCATTGTTTGCCACAGACAGTGAAACTGGGTCCTGTACACCTAGGCAGAGAATGACAGAAGATTAAGAAAGACAGACATAAGTTATGTAGAGCAGAATGTAGGCTGAGCACTCAAATGGAGGTGTACTAACAGCCCAGCATGTCTGTTATTAAAGCATTATTGAGGAGGTAGGTTAGCTTATCTCAGTGAGAGGTCTCTGTCGGGAAGCAGTCTCAAGGAAGCATGATCATTCAGTCATCCAGGATAAGTAAATTACAGTTAGTATTTTTGCATGGACTTCTTGTCTTTAACTAAAGGTCAACCATTTCTCAACATTCATACCTGACTAGGTGAAGGCCTTGCCATTCTCCTGAATTAGATCAAGGAAAGCCTTGCCATTGCCATGAGTCTGAGACACTGAAGGTCCTTGACATGTCCATGCTCATGTATGAACATTCATTCATACAGGAGTATACTAACTTTCTAAATTACGTTTTTATGAACAAATGAATCCCACCCTTATGGATGGCATCACTCAGATTGTCCTTTAATGCTGATGCTGCTGTTGTATCAATCTGAATCTTATAACTAATAAAGCGGCATTCCTTTCATGGGGAAACATGAATATTTGCTGTTACAGCTTGGTCCTGCTTCTAGCTTCTAGCTTCCTCCTTTATAGGAATCATCCGGTGTGAGAGTACTAACATGCCAGCTTGGTCAGCCTGTTGCTATGGTTTCCCAGCAGTCATTGGATATGCCTTGTTGCTTGAAATTATGCTTCGGCATGTCCTTATAGAATTTCATATTTCTACTGTGATTTTGGTTTGCATGAAGCAGTTATTCAGTAAGCCATTGTAATCCATTTTTTTTAAAGTAAGTTTATTTGACTTCAGCAGAATTGAATGTGTTCCCAAGATTTTGTTGGTTCAAAATTTATGGAGGCTTGTCATGTTAGGCAGAACCTTTTGCAATATTGCTACTGCTTGGAGCTGAACAAACGCCAGGATCCCGGAATCTGTTTTCATGCCACTCTGAATCTGGGACACACTGGTTACCCAAGGAGAGATTCAATGGTGACACAGCTGTCAGTTGCACCTAAGGGGTTACCTTTGTTCACTATGACACATTGGAAGTGCTGACATTTAGAGTAACATCTAAATCTGTGGCTTGCAGTCAAATTATAAATCACACACTAACACCATTCTATGGGCTATTAGCTTGGATAGGAGCATTTTGCTCTGCTGGTGTCATATTTTACTAGCTAGCCTTTCTGAGAACATGCTGATTTTCTTTATTTTGTTCTCTATTTCCTTGACAACATGCTGTGTAATGATATTTTCCCAAAATAATACAATTCAATGTTCAATTTTATTTTTCATCTCCAATATAAAATTTATGTTCTTCTGCTACCGTGTAGCCTTTTACCTCTGTAGATGTTAGACTTACCATCATGTGTCTCAGTGAGTAATCATCAATAAATTTTCATTAAAGTATCTTTTTCTGAAAAAAGAAATACAAAATTAATCGAAAATTCTTAAATTTTTGCCTATTTTCTGAGATATTGCCCTCCTCTGTATCTCAACTTAGGCTGTGCTCAAATTTACTGTGTAGCACAAGATAACCTCAAACTGTCATGATATTGCCATCTTAGCCTCCTGAGAGATGGAATTACAAGCACACTCCACGATTTAATTTATTCGATTTAAATTTTTTAATCAAATTAATTTACTTATTTGAATTATTCTTTTTAAATGATTTTAATTTTTAAATTATTGTCAATAATAAAAAATAAAAATATAAAACCAAAATCTGCATAAGCTAATTAAAGCTATTATGTACCAAAGTCATACTTTACACATACACACTCATTTTGAAATCTAAGGTATGAGTACTAAGATATTTCATTTTTATCTCAATTATTTTTATGTCCAATGCATGCTCAATGACAAGGAAGGGACATTAATTCCATTAAATTCATAGGACTAATTTTTGATGTAGGGGGGGCAAGTATACAGTCCTTATTCACTTAAATTTACCTATGGCTAGATAATGTAATTCCATTGCTGACTAACCAACACCCTGGGAAGGAATGGTAAGTATCTGCCATGGGTAAATCAGCAGGAGATTCTATAAGCTAACTCTTCCACTCTTTTAATCCATGTGAGAAATGCTAAGGCAGAAGCCTCTGTCAATCATGGCAAAGATATTCACTGGACTGCTGAAAAATGTTAATACTAATATTGTAGGAAGTGTTGATGTGTGACTTAAAGACTACTACCTCTAAAGGATGCTACTATCAAGGAATGACATTTATTAAAATATTTGTTGTGGGAAACTGTGTCAAAGCTCCTGTACTTTTAAAACACATTTCTAAGGTCCAAATTTCATAGCATATTTGGTAATAAATTAATTCAGTTCAGTTCCAACAAAGTCAACCTGTATAGCTGGACAATATTAATTTTCTGCAAGCGAAAGCCTGACTAACATTCTTTCTCTCTCTAGAATATAATTTGTACAATCAAAGATAAACAAAATGAATATGAACTTGAACATTAAAGAATCTTTTTATTGAAAATATTTTTTCATACAATGAGTTCTGCTTATGGTTTCCTCTCCCTCGTCTCCTACCAGATCCTCATGACCTCCTCACTTAGATACTTAGTTTGTTACCATTTAGGAAGCAGAATATGTCCCCATGAAATTTATATTATAGGATGAGAGATAGACTATAATATATCACAATATATAAATAAAGGAATCCTAGAAAGAAGTAGATATAAGGGAAAACAGAACAGATTACTGAGATTGGGTATAATTAGTGGCATGTTTGAATGAAGAAATAGCAATTATTAATCAAATAGAGTTCTATTTTAATTTAAAGTGATCCAGATAGGTAGGAAACCAGACAACTGCATTTCTGGCAGAAAAAAAAAAACATAAGACCTAGGACAACACAAATTTTATTTTCTGTTCGGCAGGACTTTGAGCAAGGCAACTGTAAGGTAATAGAGAAAGAGGTACTAGTGGTACAGCCAAAGATGAAATCACAGGAGACCTGAATACATCAAGCAATGAGTTTATGCCCTTTTGTGTAACTCTGAACTCTACTATTAGCCTACAAATAATCAGTGATGTGATCTCCATAGCATCTCATGAGGTTATTATTTTATTTTTTTTTTACTGCCAGGTAGAGGGAAAACTAATTGGACAAGAACAAAAAGAAAACATAGTTTAGAATCATTCTAACTTTATAAAAATAGTACAATTAAACAATTGGCACTGTACTTGTACAAGATAAAGCATATATCAATTAAGAATCTCTTAAAATAAACCACATATGTGCCAGATGATCTACTTGCTGTATTTAACTTTAAGGATTATTTGAAAGCTTCACTGTCAAACATCAAGAGTAATATTTGGACACTATTGAAACTACTCTTTTATGATTTATTTCAAAAATTTTCAAGTCATTCATATATATTAATATACTAAACTACATAAATTTTTTATATTCATATGTTGGATAACTGCCTTTTAAAACATAAATTTTATTAATTTGTTTTTAATTTGGCAAACTCAATAAACTAGCAAATCAATGAATTGATTATTTTACAAATTTATTTTGGTAATACCTATTTGACTCAAATAGACTATTAATTACCATGATTTTTAACAACTAGTCAATATATTAACATGAATTTGGATTGGATCTTGACCCTAGAAATAATTTTTTTAATGAGTAGACATGCTATCAGTTGAACAGATGACAAAATTTGATAAAAGTTTGAGTATAAAGGATGGGAGACAAAAAGAGACCCTACAAATTTGCTCCTACATATTGAGTTTGAATCAATGGCAAAGGCTAATGTTGCTGATTGAGACTTCGATATAAGTAATAAGTGGTAGTCTGAAGAAATTGATATTCTTTTTTTTAAGTCTTTTTTTTTTTTAAAGATTTATTTATTATGTATACAATGTTCTGCCTGCATGTATCCCTGCAGGCCAGAAGAGGGCACCAGATCTCATCACAGATGGTTGTGAGCCACCATGTGGTTGCTGGGAATTGAACTCAGGACCTCTAGAAGAGCAGTCAGTGCTCTTAACCTCTGAGCCATCTCTCCAGTCCCGATATTCTTTATTTATGAAGACAAAATAACCATTTGAAGACACCAAGTATACACTACAGTGCATAGGCATGGACCAAACAAGTGATGGATAAAAACAGCCTAAAATTTCAGCAGTCATCAGGTGGCAATTAAAATCAAGGATGTGAAGTGAAAAAAGAGACACTTTTCAATTCATCCTTGAAGTCTCCTACATTTAGATGGTGTGCAGGAGCAACAAAGCTCAAAAGGAGTCTAAAAGATGTCAACAAGAGAGAGGTTTTCCGTGGGAAAGTAATCATATGTGTCCAGTTAAATAGCACACTTTAATCTGGGCCATCGTGTTCCCCTGACCTCTTAAAGTTTCTGATTTTCTATTCATCTCTAGCCTTTGTATTTTAATTTATGTATACACAACAAATCATTCTGTGGTAGAGAAGGTCTTTCTACTTCACCCTTACATAAGATGTTTTTCAAGGATTGCTATTCATTTTTATATGCCCAACACCATATCTAGAAAATACACTCAGAAGTACTTTTGATTGAATGATATTATTTCGAATAAGAATTTAATCATATCCACCATTAAGATGCAAATGCAAATATGGATAAAATATTTAAATATGTCTTATATCATCAATCCAACACTGGGAGTATATTTAAATTGTTACTGGTCATTTTAATCTTTGTTGCTGACAGCCACAAATTGTATCTGTGGATGCACAGATATTATTTCAGTTTTTTCCTTCATCCCTAAAGTTCCCTCTTTGACTTTTAGTAAATATTTCCTGAAACACAGTTAAATTATATATGCTATTCCCAGAATAAAAAACTTGCAAAGAACCATGTCTGCGTACTATACCAGCTCCTGACCAAAGATAATGACCTGCATCTATAGTGCTAAATTTAGTTTTACTTATCCTTGCATCTGTATTTGTATATGCAAGAATGATATGCACTGTGAACTATTACTCAATATTATTTTATTAAAGGGTGGAAGTAGCTGTTGGTGAGAATAAATGTTTTGTGTTTGTTTTTGTTTTTTGTCTTTGTTTTTTTTGTTTTTTGTTTTTTGTTTTCTGAAAAGCCCCTTTGCTCATTTGCTCAGGGACAAGGGCTGCATATAGACTCCTCCACAAAGTCCTACACTTGGAACTACACCATTGTGTAAACAAAATTTCTCGATATTTGTTCATTTCTGATATCAAAGTACTCATGGAAATTATCCAAGTGTGAAGAAGTTCTTGTCTGTGAGCCAAAATAATATAACAGAATAATCTAGTGCACATAAAAATATAAAAACAAAATAGAATAGTAATGTATCTTCAAAATCAGTAATCTTCAGATGTGTGCTTAGACACTCCTTAATTATAAATTTATGTGCTATATTGAATAGTCTAACAATTCAACCTCATTTTCCAGGTTTCTATTTTCATAAAACCACAGAATATAAAAATTATGATGAAGCCAAGTGATTCATAACTCAAACTTATTCAGCATGCAGGAACTCCAGGATGCTTCAGCTAGTCACTATTAGGATTATAGGATGAGCTTTCCAATCAAGCTATTATTTTATCAGGGAAAATCCATTAGACGAGGTAGATTTAAAGAACTATAAATTTATGTAAGTATAAGAAAGATATTCTTATTTTTATCTCTTGCTAGATCCTAGCCATTTATAACAAAAAATTGAACTTCACTTCTGTTTTGATAGCACAGTTCCTGATACACTGAAATGTGTGTTATAGACTGGGTGTTTTTTAAATGTTTTATTTTGTTTCGCTTGGCTTCTTATAAGAAGAACATTAATAAATGAAGGGTAAATGACACAATATCTCTACATACTAATTGACTTATGGTTCCGAATTACCATCAGGCTCAATTTGCCATGCCCACACTATAAAGATATTTCTTCGCTTTGCACTGTTTATATAGAGAGAATCCAAAGTCTTCGGGAATATACCGTTTTCTTCGTTTTTCCCACAAGACACCACAAGTTTACCACCATTCATGTGACACTGGGAGAAAGCGGAAGGTTCCTACCCTTACAAGGCTGTTGCAACACAAGTGCCACAGGCTGCAGTGTGACAGTGTCAGGACTCAAAGCAGGGTCATCTGCCCTTAGCAGACTTTATTCCTTACTCTTGTTTTTCTTTTAACTCTTTTTGAGAAATTCGCTTTTATATTTGATCTTTGGCTTAAGTCAGTTCAATGGTCCTTTGTGGTGCTGTTTCAGCTCTCCTTCTGTATTGTATTTCTGAGCTTCCTTTCAGTGAACCTTTCAAAATTTCATTGTATTGTGTAGATAAATCCCAGGAGGTACATTTTATTATTCTAGGTCTGATTCTATCCATTCTCTGAGAAGCCATGCTTCCCAAGTGCTGTAGGAAGGGCAACATTTCATGCAGTCTCCAAAGCCTAAACAGGAAGTGACCCAAAACCCAGACAGAGCCATGATAAGGTGAAAACAGTGTGTTCAGTGACAGGTAATGATGTAACTCTCCTCATTTTCCCTTGCCTTGGGTAACATTATTGAGCCTTGGAGATAGACAATCTTACTAACAGACATCCATTATGCCACACCAGCTGCCAATACTCATGAACTCTTTATATTCTTCCTTTGATTTGAAACTCAGAAGTAGTTGAAGTGACTCTTTCTAGTCAGTGATTTGCACAGTCTTTCTCTCTGGAAGTGATAACACCCAGTGCTCTTATTGACTGGAAGGAGGAAAATCATAGCCAGGATGAGCGACAATACTGAGGAAGTGAGCAAGGACAATCAAGTCACATGCTTCTTGAGAAAAAGAGTGAAAGTATTTATTTCCCCAAATCTGTCCATTTCAGTACCTTGAAGTTTCTGATAAAAATATGATTCTTACATATACTCAAAATTCAGAGAGCAAAACAAAACAAAACCAAAACCCTCCATTATATTTGGCATCGCTATGTATTATGATTAATAATGCTAGCATATCCACCTATTATTGAAATTAGTCTTCACTGGGCCAAGTGAGAAGAGTGCCAGGAACATATTTTCATAATTAAAACTCTCATTAAAATTGATCAATTACAAGTGAAAACACAATTTCATGTATAATTTTTAAATACCAACAGTGTCAATATTTATTCTTCTACATTTATTGGGAATTTTGTATGCAAAAGGAAGATTCAAATTCGACAATATAAAAAACAATTTTTAGTTTATATCTTCAAAATATAAATCATACATATGAAATATATATCATATACACTATATATCTCATTATATATGTGAAATAACTCCTATTAGAATTGATGAAAATTTGCATGTAATAAATCTTTCTGTTGTTCAAATATTAGATGATCTCTACAAAATCCTCAGCCTCAAAGAGCGAGTTCCTGTTTCCTAACACCTTATATACCTTTCTGTGTTCTGTCATATTACTTCCTAAGATTAAAGGCATGTGTCACAACTACCTGGTTCTGTTTCTCTCATGTAGCCCAGTGTGGCCTTGAACTCACAGAGATCCAGACAGATCTCTGCCTCCCCCGAGTGATAGGATTAAAGGTGTGTGCCACCACTGTCTGACCTCTATGTCTAATTTAGTGGCTGGCTCTGTCCTCTGATCCTCAGGTAAGCTTTATTGAGGTACGCAATATATCACCACATCTTTTTGATACCTGGCAAAATCACCAAGCTCACTAAGCTGTGTGCTGCTCTTACCCTGAGTTTTTCAGAAGAGATTATCTATCAGATAGCGTTCCAGAAAAGAAGGGAAGATAACCAGCATGTCTGTAGTCTTCTGTCATTATGTATAACAGCCATTCATTTCCAGATGTACACACTTAAACTCACACACAACTGCAATGAAGGAATGATAGCATTTATCAGAATACTATGTAATTTTCTATAACTAAAACTATAATTGGTTATAATATAATTTAAAGAAAGTTATTTATGTATTCTAGTATATATCAATTAAGTTTTAACATTGCCATTTCATTTCATTTAACAAGTAAAAATTTTAATAATATAAAAATCATTCTGTATTGTGCACATTTTTATTTTCTAGTAAATTGAATAAAATTAAATTAAAGCTTGGAATATGTACACACACACACACACACACACACACACACACACATATGCACGTGCCCCTTTGGTTGCTATATCAAGTGCGTAATAATACTTCACTCAGTCTAATATTCCCAGGCAGGGGAACTGGCCTGTTCAAACATCCTTAGTGCTATTTATCCTCCCTTCCTCCCTACCTCCTCCCTGGTTAATATCTTTCCCCGTTTTCCCCCTTTTCCTTTTCGTAGCACCTGCGTTCTATTACCCTCCTCTAGAGCTCTCCTGCACTCTCCGTGGTCACTTTCTAATTTCCTGACTGCTATGGTTACTCTAGGATATAGAACCAGGCCTAGTACTTGGAGACAGGGACTATAGTACTTGACTTTTGTTGCCATGGCTACTTTACAGTATTTTCTTTATAGTATTTTCCACTCCATCCATTCACCTGCAAATTTCATGATTTTATTTTCCTTTACAGCTGAATAGAATTCTGTTGTGTACCATATTTTCACTATCCCCTTTATCTGTTGAGGGATATTTAGGTTGTTTCTATTTTCCAACTGCTGTGAATAGAGTAGTAATGAACGTAAATGAATAGGAGGATGTGGAGTCCTCTGGGAATATGTCAAGGAGTAGTATATGGTAGATCTACTTTTGCCTTTTTTTGAGAATTCTCTACAGGATTTCCATAGCAACTGCCCCAGTTTTCAATCCCACCAACAGTGAATGAAAGGGTTTTGTTGTTTTGTTTTGTTTGTTTTTTTTATTAAAACATTGAGAATCTTCTGACTTTTTGAGATATCCAACCTATCACCATCCTACTGAGAAATAACACATCACTTCTCAATTTATCCAAAGACGGTTTAACAACCACTGGGTGCCTTTTCTCATACTTCTATCACCTCATCTCCACAGCCTCTGGATCTGCAAATTATATTTTCTACTGCTATGAGATCAAGTTTTAAACACCCACAAATGAGTGAGATCATCAAGGATCATCTTTCTCTCCCTGACCTCTTTCAGTTAGCATGATGGTCTTCACTTCCACATATACTATGAAAGTTATAGAATTCTATTCCCTTATGGATAAAAAAAACTATTTGTTTGTGTATTGATGTGTACCATGTTTTCTGTTTACTTATCAGTTGAAAGGCAAGGATTATTTAGGGGTTTTGGCTGCTGTGACTAGAGCTTCACTGATAATGAGGCAAGTTTTCCTTAAAAATAAAAACAGAATCAGCATGGCTGGGCCATAGAGTAATACATTTTTCTTGTTGTTGCTGTTGTTTAAGTTTTTGAAGAATTCCCATTCTGCTTACCATAGTGGCTGTTTAGATATTTAACAGCATTGAGATATTTAATATCATGAGCTTATAATTCTGACACTATCCATATTAAATCACAGACATACTTTAAATCACCTAATATTTCTGTTCCCTTTCCCTGACATTCTCAACAATACTTTCTCTGTTTTGTCTTTTTGTCTGATGATAGGTATTCTTACTTGAGTAAAATGACAGATCATTGTGGTTTGCTTGTTTTGTTTTGTTTGTTTGTTTGTTTTTTCAAGCAAGATCTCCTATAATCCAGGTTAGCTTCAAACTCAACATGTGCCTGAGAGAATGACCTTGAATGTGTGATACTCTTACCCAAATTCCTAAGGGTTTAGATTGTAGACACATCCCTCCATTCCTGTCTCATTGTTGGTTTTTATGTTTTTGCTTGATGACTGGTGATGTTAAACTACTGGCCAAGACCTATTAACCAATCTTAAGCTGCTTTTTTTTTTGAGAAATATTTATTCAGGAAAGATGTCCATTTTAAATCAGGTGGTTTGTTTCCTGCTTATTAGCTATTTCTGCTTATTAACATCAAGACATTTATATATTCTGGATATTAATCTCATTTTGTAGTTTCCAAATATTTTCTACCATTTTGTGGGTTGTCTCTTTATTTCTTACATTGCTGTGAAACATTTTAGTTGGGTAGCATAATGATTGTTACATTCATGGCTTTGTCACAAACAACAAACAAAAAATATGGCTTTTCCATCTTCCTGAACTACATTGTTTCTAATTATTTCACATTTTCAAGACATACTTTCAAGTCTTTAATTCCTTTTTGAGCTATTTTTTTATAATTCATGATTAAAACATAGGTCTGGTTTTATTTTTCTGCATGAATGTCTCCAGTTTACTAGAACCATTTATTGAATAGACTTTTTAATCTATCAAATGGTCATAGCATGTTTGCACAAACCCCTCAGTGAGATGGAGGTGCATGGGGTTAATATAATGTGTCTATCATATCCCTTTGGATTTTATATATCCATTTATTAAACCAATACTAAGCTATTGTGCTTATAGTTTAGTGCTATATTTTGAAGTCAGGTTTTATAACATCTGTTGATAAGACTACCTTAGCCTTACCTTTAGGAACTTTTGTTTCCATATGAATTTTGTATTAGTTTTTCAATGTTTTTGAAAATCATTGACATTTTGATGGGGATTTTATTGCATATGAATCTGCAGATCATTTTAGGTAGTATGGGCATGCTAATTAATGAATGATGGAATTCGTTATATTTTTGTATATTCTTCAAGCTTTGCCTTGATGAATTATTGTTTTGGGTATGAAGGTTTTTTTGGTCTTTAGTTAAACTTTAGGCGTTAATGTTGCACCTGCTATAGGCGAGATTGCTTTTATGATTCTATTTAAAATAAATCATCATAGATATACAGCAAAGCTACCGTTTTCTGTATACTGATTTTTATATCTTGCAACTTTCCTAAATCCGTTTATCAGTCTTTGTAGTTTTCTTTTCCAATTTATTTATTTTATTTTAGGTGTATGAGTGTTTTACCTTCCTGTATTTATGCTCATTTCATGCATGCCTGGTGTCTGCAGAGCCCAGAAAAGCACATTAAGATTCTCTAAAACTGGAGTTACAGATAGTTGTGAGCCACCATATAGGTGATAAGAATCAAACACAGTGGGGGTGGGAGGAGGGAGGAAGGACAGGGGAATCCGTGGCTGATACGTAAAATGACTAAAAAATCTGTTATATAAAATTTTTTTAAAGTAAAACTACTTTAATGAAAATGTCTTAAAATGCTCTGTTCAGAGAAAATTATTAATTTAGGTTTTATAGCTGAATAAAAGTAAGAGGCCCATGTGCAAAAAAAAAAAAAAAAAAAAAAAAAAAAAAAGAATCAAACACAGTTCCACCAGAAGAGCAGCAAGTGTTTTAACTGCTGACCCATCTCTCCATCCCCAGGAGGTTTTTTTAAATGCCATATGAAAATAGTATCAGTTACACGTTTTTTACAAATTTGAATGTTCTTTATTTATTTCTCTTGATAATTGCTCTAGATGGGGCTTCCAATACTACACTGAATGGGAAGCAAAAGTGGAATTAAAGTAGTATGCTTTCAGACAAGATGAAATTAAGAATTGTATCTTACTCCAGATTTCTCAAACCTGGAATATCTCCTTATCAAAATAGTGTTAGCTAATGGCTTATCATATCTCAGTTTTATATGTTGAAGTACTTCTGATTTGCTCCTAATTTGTTCAGAGTTCCTAACAGAAAATGGTACCTAATTTTATAAATACCTTTTGTTTATCTATTAAAATGGCTATATAGTTTTTCCTTGTATTGATTTGGTGTATGGTACTTATTATTTTCAATATGTTGAAGACTGAGGATAATGATCTGATTCTTACAATGTAGGGCTAGGTTTGCTATCATACTCTTAAGGGCTTTTGTATCTAAGTCCATTAAAGTTACTGCCCATCTCATTTTTAAAGTGTGTGTGTGTGTGTGTGTGTGTGTGTGTGTGTGTGTGTGTTGTTGTTGTTGTTGTTGTTGTTGTTGTTGTTCCAAACATTATGAAGGCAATATATGTATCATGCAGTATGGTTTCCCTGACATGGGTTCTGAGAAAAAACTCTGGTTGTCTGCAAGAGCAGAAAGAGCTCTTAACCTCTGAATAGTCTCTCCAGTACCTCTGCCAATTCTTAATTTCAGTTAAATTGTATATTTTCCACTCAATAGTTCTGCTTTTTTGTACTGCTTTCATCACTGTTTAGTTTCCTGTTTAGAGTTTTGAGTCTCCCTGTTTTTATTGAAACTTGAATTTCCTTAAAAAGCTGCTTTGAATTATTTCACCATTTTTCAAAAGAATCCATTATTTAGTTGCTGGCGTGTTACCTGAATATTAGGTTAGTGATAGATTCATGAAATCTCTTGATTCATTTTGGCATGTGATGTTGTTTGCCACTGAAGGATCAAATACTTATCCCCGCCTTCCTCCACTGGCTTTGTTTTTGTGTGTGTGTCATTTGCAAGCTCTAAAGACACCGCTCATTTTCTCGGAGCCTACAGTTATTTGTAATCCAGTCTCTAGAGGGAGCCTTATGTCTAGTTTTGATGCAAATATGCTGTTTTTGCTTATCACTGCCCTAACACTAGAGGGCTAGGCAAGCCTAAGTTTGGTCCAAATCCACTGAGAAAAATGGGAATTCCTTTCCCCAAGTTCCACCCTGGGGTTTGAGCGGCCAAGATGACTCATCCATAATCACTAATCTGTGATCACCAGTATAGGTCTCAGTAAGCTTAGGGCAGAATCACCAGTCCATACTTTTATTTATGACCACCAACACCAGAAATCTATGCCAAATCCTAAGGCCAGCACAGCATCAGACCAATGCCAACACCAATTCATTGAGCTACTTATGACTGAGATGTACCTGTGTTCTAGAAGTGCTGTAAGCAGCTACATATGATGCTTGTCCAATTACAAGTCTGAAAGACTGGTGCCACATGTCTCTGTTTGGGGAAGGGATTGCTGCAGATCCTCCGTCCGTGATCAGAAGCCTGAAATGGGACTATGAACATTTCTATTGCTAGCCTTCTCCAGTCCAGCACTGAGTTCCAACGCAAAGTCGTGTGCTTACTACCCTGTCCAAACTTTAGTCAAGTGAGTCATCCTAAGTTACTCAAGATTCAAGTATGGTTGATGCAGGCAGTCCATTGTCTGGTCACCAAGAATGACCCCAAGATAAGCCATGCCTGTGTTTCAAATAAGCAAGAATCTGCACAATCTGGGTGGAGAAGTGCATTCCAAGGCTAACAAAATAGCATATATAAACTTGAATCTGTCATTTCAGTTTATATTTCTTTATTTGACGCCAGGCTGTATATTGCAGCTCTTGTGATTATAGAAGGGTAAGTATGGGACCTATGATTTCTGGCTCAGTTGGGTCTTCCTATGCTGAGCACTGAGATCACAAGGTCTTGTGCTACACATTGTGCTCTGTTCCACAACATGTTTAGTCTCACTCCTACCCCGGCTTCCTAAATTTGAGGTCCAGTTATAGGAAGTTTTAACTGCATGTTTTAGTTACAAGTGCTCATCTCACGGCATTGGTCTGAAGATAGAGGCTCTGGACAGTTGTCAACACATAGGTTCAGAATAATGAAGGGAACTTAGTATTGGATATCATAAGTGAGGCCTGGACTTGGCTGGGTCTCCCTCCCCCAAGTGGGAAGTGTCTGGCTCCACACTGGGCTACCTGGATTTGTTATTGGGATGATAATAAGAACTCATCCTTCTTGCAGTTTTCAATTCATGTTCTTTTCGTATTTTATGTATAAGTGCTCTGCATGTATACCTGCATGCCAGAAGAGAGCATCAGATCTTATTATAGATGGCTGTGAGCCACCCACCATGTGGTTGCTGGGAACTGAACTCAGGACCTCTGGAAGAACAGCCAGGGCTCTTAACCTCTGAGCCATCTCTCTAGCCCACAAATTAAAACCAGATACTATGATCTTTTATCTGGTTATCTTAAAACTTGTGAAGGGATTTTGGTGCATGAGTAACTATTCAAACTAGAACTTCTAGAGAGATGATCACTAGGAGTTTGTAGCCTCCATCTTGTTCCACCTTTCTACTTGTAGCAGTATAATTTTATACATAAGAGATGAACATGGCAAGCAGTATGGAAGTAAAAGTACATTAGGAAACTAACAACATTCTCAACGAAAACTGCAACCACAGAAATGTGGCAAAAGAGAAACTGCTTTCCTGAAAATTAGGAGAAAACCCAAGAGGTGTGGAGAGAGGACTTTCCATAGGGAAATCAGTTTTACTCCAAACTTGTTTCTCTGTCTCTCACCTGGTGAAAGTTTTAACAAAGTGGGAAAAAATTAATACCTGCAAAACAGAGATGGAATGTGCTCATTTTGCCCTAATTTGATATGAAGGGCTCAAAGCATTCTTGGGTGGGGTGCAAGAAAATATTGGGAGAAGTAAATAGTGTGACAGTCAATGAGTTGAAATTAGTAATTAGACATGAAAGTTAGTGTGGATAAATTTCTTAAAGAGGCAAAAAATTGGGTCTGGTGGTACAGGCCTGTAATCCCAGCTACTTAGAAGTTTATGACAGTAAAATCACAAACTCAAGGCCAGTCTGGACAGCTAAGTATGACCATTGCTCAAAGTAAAAAATGAAAAGAGCTGGGAAGGTATAATTCCATAGTAGAGAATTTGTCTAACATAGATAAGGCCCTGGAGTCAATCCCCAGCGCCTAAATAAAAAAGGGGGGGGGGGAGAATAATGCAAATATATACAGATGATTTTAATCACAAATCATTCCCAAATTATAACATAAAAATATTACAAGAAATGTTTTATTTAAGAGTGATAGGAATAGATGTGCCATTACACACACACACACGCACACACGCACACACGCACGCACGCACACATATATGTACAATGTATACACACAAATATCGATGACATTCTATTTTTTCATATTGGAAATACTAGGCAAAATAGTCAATTATAATTAGAGTACAGAATATAGTTCTCACAGGTTATTAGACCCTACTTAGCATATGCAGGAAATTATAATATCTTGGATATGAAGAAGATGTGCTTCAAAATGCACAGCGGAGGTAACTTTACTGGTAGTGTTTGCTTGTATGCTGACTCATTTTTATGTCAACTTGAGGCAAGCTAAAGTCATTTGGAAGAGGAAACATCAGTTCAAAAAAATCCCCTACTGGACAGGTCTGTGAGCAAGCCTGTTGTGCATTTTCTTGATGGAAGATTTCTGCAGAAGGGTCCAGCTCACTGTGAGTGTAGTCACTCTCTGGATACTGTCAGAAAGCATGCCAAGCAAGGCAGTAAGCAGCCCTCCTCCGTTGTCTCTGCAACAGTCCGGGCCTCCAGGTTCCTGCTCTGGGTTCCTGCCCTTACTTCCCTCAGTGACAGACTCACCAGCTCTAGCGTGACACAAACCCTTTCCTCCTGAAGTTGTTTTTAGTGATTTTATTTTAATATTGAAATAGAAACTCTCATTAAGACACCATGCATGGAGCCACAGGTTTGATGCCTAGCCGCACAGAAACGGGGTGTGGTAGTAGTGCGTGTCTGTAATCTCAACACTCAAGAGGAGACAAGATCTTCAGAAACCCAGCCTTGATGCATGAATTATTGGGGCCAGCCTGAGATATATAAGAACCTGTCTGGGAAAGAATAAAAGATTGCAAATGGGTGACCAAGTACTGAAACTTGTGGCTTGCATGAATCTTCTGAGTTTTTTTTTAATAGAAAATCAAATAATCTCAATAGATTTAGAAAATAAATATCAGCTGATATAATGTCATAAAAACAAATGAACTGTCTGTAGATATAATTCTGAATGGTCTTATTAAATAAGAAACACAGAGCCAAATGCAGAGTTAAAAGCCCCAGAACTCACAGAGCTGAGACCAGACCAACTTCTTACCACCCACTGCCACTGCCGTCCTTCCCCTGAGAAAGAGACCTACATCCTGTGTGTCTGTCTTTTTATTGACTTTCTGTTCTGCCTTCTCATTGGTTGTAAACCCCACCACATGACCTACTCATCACTGCCTGTCTACACAGACCTCCAGGTCTCTATGGTTGGTATTGAGATTAAAGGCGTGTGTCTCCATGCTAGTGGTGTCCTTGAATACACAGAGATCTGCCTGTCATGTGATCGGGATTAAGCACGTGTGCTACCAAGTGCCAGACTTCTGCTATGGCTTGTTATTAGCTCTGACCCCCAGGCACTTTTATTTATTAACATAAAATTAAATCACAATTCAGCACAAATAAAATATCACCATCACTGTCCCAACTCTTTTCTTATCTGTGATCTGCACCACCCCGTTTGGGACAAAGGCATGGGTTACATGACTGGATTCTGGTCTGATTGACAGGGCCGAATAGCCAAACTAGTGGAAACACATGAACTATGAACCAATAGCTGAGGAGCCCCCAACTGGATCAGGGCTTCTGGATAAGTGAGACAGTTGAGCAGCTTGAACTGTTTGGGAGGCACCCAGGCAGTGGGACTGGGACCTGTCCTTAGTGCATGAGCTGGCTGTTTGGAACCCGGGGCCCATGGAGGGACACTTTGCTCAGCCTGGGAGGAGGGGACTGGACCTGCCTGGACTGAATCTACCAGGTTGAGCTGAATCCCCAGGGGAGTCTTTGCACTGGAGGAGATGGGAATGGGGGGTAGGCTGGGGAGAGGGTACGGGGAGCAGAAGGAGGGAGGATAGAGGAATCCATGGCTGATATGCAATATTAAATCAAATTATAAAAAAAAATATAAAAAAAGACACTTTAGATTGTATCTGCAGGAACTAGTGATAAGGTGGACTGACTCAGTCCTGAAATGATGATCTATAGATTATGGGAAATAATATATGTTAATAGGTACAACAGCAGTACTAAAAATGATAAAAATCCAAGTATCTATGATAATGTAAAAAGTGTGCATAAAAGGTTGACTATGATACAAAAATTGTACATTGCTAACAATATGGATGGGCTGCCATCACAGATTCAGGTTGGGTTAAACAGCAGACATTTGTTTTCTTAAAGCTCTGCATGCTGGAAGTCCAAAAACAATGGTGTCCTCAGGAATGGCTTCTGATGACACTTACAGGTGGCAGCTCTCCTATATTGTCACATCTCACAACACATTTTCTATTATTCTGTGTGCATTTGTGGGAAGAGTTTGCATGGATATTCTCTCTCTGTCTCTCTCTGTCTGTCTGTCTCTGTCTCTGTCTCTGTCTCTCTCTCTCTCTCTCTCTCTCTCTCTCACATGACTCTTCATTCTCCTATAAGAATTAGGGTACTATTCTTATGACCTCCTTTAACCACCTTATCAAATACCCTAGATACAAATATAGTCATATTGAGGAAAACTAAACACGAATTTTGTGGAGAAACAATTTACTTTATAACAGAAAAGATCCCTGTACTACAGAACATGTTTCTGATAGAATAGGAAGCAGTATTATCACTACATGCACAATTAAACACAAAGTTACAAAGGGAAATGATGATGTCATCCATAACCTCATTGGTCAGTCATCTATATTATCCAGTCAAGACGAAGGAAGGGCAAAGATTCAATAAATCCAAGTGCAGCTTTTCCTATTCTTAATTCACACCCATTTCCCCTTCAACCATAATCGGTTTAAGCATTCCTCAAATTACATTATATATAGGAGCATATAAAATCCATCTTCATTAGTGAGTTTAATATCACACTTAGATTTATATTGTTATCTAGATATAGTGGATAATTTGATTAATATTTCACCTGTGAAAATGCGTAGTCAATTTACTATTTCAGAACTGTATGTTGTAAGTTCATGTATGCATGTTTGTGTGTTAATTCAGCTTCTAATAATGAAACCCTTCTCTCCATGGCCCACAATAATTTTTAGAAATGAACTTTAAATGTTCAGAAAAACTGTTGTATTAGGACCAGCCAAAAATTTCAGCATGTAATGGTACTTGCCACCCAATGACACAAGCCTGAGATCTGAGTTTGATCCCTACATTCATGTCAAGGTAGAAAAAGAGCACTTGCTCTTCAAAGCTGTTCTCTGACTTCCAGATGCACTTTGTGGCACTGAACATGCACACACACACACACACACACACACACACACACACACACACACACACAGAGAGAGAGAGAGAGAGAGAGAGAGAGAGAGAGAGAGAGAACAAATATCATAACAAGAAACAAAAAAGAAAGATTATTTATTTAAAAAAATGATTGTGTTAGCCAGACAATGTTGGTACATGCCTCTAATTCCAGCACTCAAGAGGCAGAGGTAGGAAGATCTCTGAGTTTGAGGCTAGCCTGGTATACAGGATAGTCAGGGATACTCAGAGAAACCCTGTATTGAAAAACAAAAACAAAAACAAAATACAATAACAAAAAAACTCTTGTGTTAACTGTTTTGTTGATTTATACTTCTACATCATCACAAAATATCCCTCATCAAAATATCTTTTTCATAATCAAGTAATGTAGCTCGAGTTTTCCTGCCTGGCCCACAGTCAGGATAAATCTCTTTCACCCACCAGCCCCACAGCCGCTCAAACCCGACCAAGTAAACACAGAGATTTATATTGGTTACAAACTGTATGGCCATGGCAGGCTTCTTGCTAACTGTTCCTACAACTCAAATTAATCCATCTCTATAAATCTATACCTTGCCACGTGGCTCGTGGCTTACCGGCATCTTCACACGCTGTTTCTCATCCTGGCGGCTGGCAGTGTCTCCTGACTCAGCCTTCCACTTCCCAGCTTTATTCTGCTCCTTGTCCCGCCTACACTTCCTGCCTAGCCAATGGCCAATCAGTGTTTTATTTATTGACTAATCAGCAACACATTTGCCATACAGGACATCCCACAGCAAAGTAATATTTATAACTGGCAGAAATTAGTGCCTTTATTCTCCTAGCTATAAATAAAGGCTGGATATTTTTATGTGTATTCATTCATCATTTCTGTTTGTATTTTTCTTATATCACATTTATTTCTATCTTGTTCCTTCTAATTTTCTTCATGGTATGTGTAACTTACTGAAGTGAATTCCTTGGAAATTAAGGGAACTTGTGAATGATTTTTTTTTTATTCATACCTTAATTTTTTTTCTGATTTTGTTTGGTACCACTCAAATTATCACAGAAAACACCCAGAACTGCCTTTACCAGCCTCTGCCCACTTCTGCACTCCAATTGCTGACCCATCTGGAAGTTATTTCACTGTAAAAAGACAATCTTTTCCTTTTCAGGTTAGCCTGCTGTAAATCACTGTGAATTCCCCATCACGTTTTCTTAGCACATATCTCATCATATCCTCTTTTTATATACCTTTTTTATAACTTGACAATTCTAGGCCTTCCAAATATTCAGTATGATTCCTCAAAAATGATGATTTTGAAAGATGAGAAACTAACTACAAAACATAGTTTAGGAGTAAAGCCCATGTTACTTCTGGTGTTAATGTAGTTCCATAAAGAGGAACATTTGAAGAATGTTATTTTTTTATTTTTTTTAAATTGTATTCTTTAGCCAATACCAAACCTGAGCACATAGCTGATCTGCAACATGGCAGGACAAACCCGAGTCAGAGGCTGTTCTGGCTGTGGTGGGAGTGTCGAAGGGCTTATTACAGCATAAGTCAGAGGACTTGAGAAGCTGAAGGGTGAGATGAAATCACTAAAATTGGCAAGAAAGGCAGTTCTGATTCTACTGTGTGTAAAAAACCCCATCCGAGCCGGGCGGTGGTGGCGCACGCCTTTAATCCCAGCACTCGGGAGGCAGAGCCAGGCGGATCTCTGTGAGTTCGAGGCCAGCCTGGGCTACCAAGTGAGTCCCAGGAAAGGCGCAAAGCTACACAGAGAAACCCTGTCTCGAAAAACCAAAAAAAAAAAAAAAAAAAAAACCCCATCCGAGAAGACAGAGGGGAGAATGGCCTCAGTTTGCAGAATGTCCTTTCTTTAAGTGTGAGATGATAAAGGTCAAGCCTGTGCACGTCACCTCTGTCAGGCAAAGAAGTTTCCTCTCTACATCAAGACTGGTGCACTGTCAAAGAAGAGAAGTCAAGAGAAGAGGGGACCGTGGATGGAGAGAAGTCTGAGAGTAAGGAGAGCAGCAGGTAGTCCTCTGCTGCCAGGAAGGAGCTAAGTATATCACTCCAACTCTTGCACCATGCTAAGGGGAGGGCAAATGCTGACCAAGAGCATGCTGTCTTCCTCTAAAGGAGAGCTGTGAACTCGTATGACTGAAAAAATGATGTCAAAAAATTAGCTGCATGATGACTAAGCTAATTTAGGTACAAATATAAAGAAATGTCCAAAATAAAATACCAGATAACTTCAAAGACACTTAAAATTATTCAAAGTTTCCATGGGTAAAATATTGTGGCTATTTGCAAAAATAAATATTTGCAGAAATAAAATGAAGTTACAGCAAAATTTAGGACTAAATTTAAGCATATGGTAATACAAAGAACGATGCTGTTTAATCTGAACTGTTGTAATATAATTTTTCAAATACAAAATTATAAATATTACTAGCGTCTAGTTTATCTGCTACCATTGTCATAGATTTTGATAAAATTCAAATTAGGTACTCCTAACAGGGGTGTGGGCTTGTGTCCACTTCCTCCCCTGTCAGTGCTAGAACCCTATCTGGTTTAGACCCCATGCAAACCTGGTACATGCCGCCACAGTCTCTGTGAGTTCATTCAACAAGTTATACATGTCAGAACAATTTTATTTTCTCAGTGGGCATTGATACATAATCTGTGTTTGTATGCATGTGTACACAAGAAAAACTTTAAAATGTGCCTGAAAGATGTTAAGAAAAGATGTCTTCCAAAGTAATTCAGCATTTACATTTTATCCCGAATAACCTGACCTATGAATGGTGGCTTTCATCTCACTGTGACTAAGTAAGTGTATTTCTATATTTACATTTTTGTACTCTGTGGTAAATTCAATCTCCCTAAACTTTGAATTAAGTAATCATTATTGTGCAATTTGCTTAACAATTCAAAATAAATTTATAGTATAATTGAAAAAATATTTTAATAATTTAACTTGAAGTCATACAAAAGCATTTTCTGTTATATTGTATGAATTATTTTCTTATGATTTATTTAAAATAGGTATTTTTTAGTACAATACATTGTGATTACAGTTTCCCCTATCCCACCTCTTCCCAGATCCTTCCTACTTACTCACAACCCAAATCCACACACCTCCTTTCTCTCTTTCGTTAGGATACACACAGGAATATTAAAAAAACAACAATAAAGATAAAATAAGACAAAAAATAACAAGAATAAGAAAAAACAGAAGAAAAAAGAGCCAAAGAAAAGGCTCAAGAAACACATATAGACACACAAATATACACATTCATACACATAGAAATTCCATTAAAACACAAGACCTGAGACTGTAATATATATAAAGGACCTGTAAGGAAGAAGGAAAAATAAAATAAAACCTTGACAAAGCATTATGAGCCAAAGAAATTCCCCAAATGACATTGAATTCATATTGTGTTGATCATCTACTGCTGCCCATGAGGATTAGCCTAAAGTGTATGTCCACTGAGACTCCCTTGGAGAACACTAATTTTTCATTTGCAAGCAGTTATCAGGTAGAGATAGCTTCTGGGTTAGGGGTGTGGGCTTGTGTCCACTTCCCCCAAGTGCTGGTACTCCATCTGGCTTAGACCCATGCAGGCCCTGTGCATGCTGGCATAGTCTCTGTGAATTCATATATGCACCAGTAGAGTCTAGAAGGCATTGATTCTGTGGTGTTCTCCACACTCTGGCTCTTACACTCTTTCTGTCTCCTCTTCCCCCAGGTTCCCTGATTTGATGAAGATGTCCCATTTAGGAATGAATGAGTGTTCTAAGGCTTCTCACTATCTATATATTGTCCAGATGTTGAATTTCTGTAGTAGTTTCCATCCACTGATGGATGAAGCTTCCCTGATAATGGCTGAGACACTTACCTGTAGATCTAGAACCATGTCTTTAGCCATCATTTTATTGCTGCATTCCTGTAACAGAACAGTTAGTATTTTGTGGTGATATATTGTGTACCCTAATAAAATTTGCCTGAAGATCAGAGAACAGAACAAGCCACTAGATTAAGCATAGAGGCCAGACAGTGGTGACTCACACCTTTAATCCTAGCACTTGGGAGGCAGAGATCCATCTGGATCTCTATGAGTTCAAAGCCACCCTGAACTACATGAGATTGACTCAGTCCAGGAGAGAAAACAGATCCAAGCAGTGGTGGCACCCACCTTTAATCTCAGTACTATGAAGCACACATGCCTTTAATCTCAGGAAGTGATGGCTGGGTGGAGAAAAGTATATAAGTCGTGAGGAGACAGGAACTAAAGCTTTTTCGGTTGAGGAACCCCTTTCAGCTAGAGACCTTTTCAGGCTGAGGAGTTCTAGAGGTAAGAGGTGGCTGTGGCTTGTTCCTTTGTCTCTCTGATCTTTCAGCATTTACCCCAATATCAGGTTCCGGGTGTTTTGTTTTGTTTTGTTGTGTGTTTTTTTTTAATAAGACCATTTTAGATTTCAAGCAACAGTATTTGATTTTCCCTCGGTTCTTGACCACCTGATGAGTTGGTTGGTTAGTCCCAAAAGCTTGTGCCACTATTGCACTATCATGTCTCTTGCAGGAAGGTCACATTGTAGACTGAAGAGTTTGTAGCAGGTTGGTATTTATATTTCTCCTTTGGGGCTGTGCAGAGTAATTCCAGTACCATGAACTACAGCCCATGGGGTGAGGGGTCTAGGTTGGCACCAGCCCAGCTTCTGCATGTACAATGAGTTGTGTAGGTGTTATTTTCAGTAATAGGGGCTTACCATCAGTTTGTGGAGAGCAAACAATGCCTTTACCCACAGCTTGAGTTATTTTGGGGGTTTCTATTGGGACCTTTGGTCAACAACTGGACTAGAGGTAACATACTTTCAGACTTACAGACTTCTTTTGGTGACAAATTTATCCAGTTGGAACTCAGTCTCCCTGTTATTTGGCAGTTTCATTTAGATTACTTTCATGTATATATATATATATATATATGGAATATTCTACTGTATTAGGTTTGCATATGACCCCTCAAATAACCCTTAGTTTTAGCTGTCCCTGCCTATATTCTCTCCCTTTTCCTTTCCTTTTGATCATCTCATCTGGTACCCCTCATCTATCCATATCTATTCTAAGGCCCCTTCCTAGGATAATCCAACTGTCACTCCCTAGCCCTTACTCTATACCTAACTTCTGTGGTTATGTGGATTGTAGCCTGTTAAACAGCTAACATCCACATGTAAGCAAATGCATACCATACATCTTTCTGGGTATGGGTTACCTTATTCTGCATGATTTTTTTTCTAGCTACATCCATTCACCTACAAATTTCACGATCTCATTTTTTAACTGCTGAGGAATATTCCATGGTGTAAATGTATTACATTTTCCATATCCATTCATCCATTAACAGACATTTAGTCTTTTTTTTCAATTTCTGACTAGTATGAATATAGCAGCAATGAAAATGATTAAGCAAGAAGTGTCTCTGTAGTAGGATGGAGCATCCTCTGGGTATATGCCCAAGTGTAGAATAGCTGGATCAATTCTCAGTTTTCTGAGGAAAAGTCACACTGATTTCTGTAGTGGCTACAAACTTGCACTCCCACCAGTAAAAGATAAATGTTCCCTTCACTATATCCTCACCAGCATGAGCTGTCACTTTTTTTTAATCTTAGCCATTCTGACATGTACTAGATGAAATCTCAGAGCAAATTTGATATGCATTCCTCTGATGGCATCTCAATCACTTCAGTATCCTATTTTGAAATTTCTCTGTTAGATATATAACCCATTGTAATTAGATGATTTTTCCTGAATTTCCAAGGTTTTTAGGGGGTTCTTTATATATTTTGCATATTAGTCCTCTATCAGATGTTGAGTTGGTAAAATATTTTCCCATTCTGTAAACTGCCATTTTGTCCTATTGACAGTGTCCTTTGCCTTACAGAAGACTTTCAGTTTCATGAGGTCCCATTAATTAATTGTCAATCTTAGTGTCTGCAGTAACAGTGATCTCTTCAGAAAATCTTTTCTTGTACCAATGAGTACAAAGATATTATCCACTTTCTCTTGTATCAGAGTGAGTGTATCTGGCCTTAAGTTGAGGTCCTTGATTAATTTGGAACTGAGTTTTATGAAGAGTGGTAAGTATAAATCTATTTATATTCTTCTACATGTAGTCATTAGTTTTACCAATACCATTTATCAGAAATCAGGTTTCCATAGCTATGAGGATTTATGTCTGTGTAACAGACTTCTTGATCAAAGAATCGTTTGTCCACAAACCTGATAGCACTTTAGTTAAAGAAAATCAGATAATGAAGACTATAATGCCGTTATTTTCAACAGATCACAATACTTACCAAAAATTTAAGCCATTGCTTACTTGGAAATATGTGCTTTTTCATTCTGCTTAGATCAATATTGTATGTTACAACTATATAAAATCTATACTTGCCCATTTGAAACTTAGTTGTTTTTCTATTTTTTTAACTTAAGAATCTTTATCTTTGGAGATGACTTTGTTGTGTAGCTTGAGTTATCCTTGAAAACAGATTATCCTCGTCAATGTTCTATTCTTGTGAAGAGACACCATGACCTTGGTGACTCTTATAAAAGAAAGCATTTGACTGAGGCTTGCTTACATTCAGATGTTTATTCCATTATTGTCATGGCAGGAAGAACAGCAGTAAGCAGGCAAACATACTTATAGAGAGGTAGCTGAGAAGTCTACATCAAGATTGGAAATCAACAAAAAGAGAGGGAGTTACTGGGCCTGACTTGAGCGTTTAAAACCCAAAAGTCCACTTCCAGTGGCAACTTCCTCCAACAAGGCCACACTTACTCCAACAAGGCCATAGCTTCTAAGAATGCCACTCCCTGGAGACCAACCATTCCAATGGGGTCATGCCAATTCAAACCACCATATATATCATTAAAAAATAAGGAACAATGTTCCATCTGGTCCTTGAACCCTTCTTTGCTCTATAATTTTATGCTTAGGAGTAAAGCAGATTATTTATATCCATGAGTGTTTCATTTTATCAGTCCATGAGTATAAAATAACTGTATTTTGGGTCTTCTATAACTTCTCTAGTTGTGAAGCTCTATAATTTAAAAGGATGTACATATCCTCTTTCACTTTAAAGCTCTAGATTTCATGAGTTGGTCTTAATGTTGGATGTTCCCAAGAATCTTTCAACTGGGAATATGTTTCTCAAAAAAAAAAAAATGTTACCATTCACCCTATGCAAAGCAAACTCAGATATCTGTGGTAGAGTCTGGTAAAAGACAGCAAAACAAATAAACCATATTTTTGGAGGAATATATAGATGTGGAAAAATTCTTTTCTTTTTCTTTTTTTAAGAAATGTAAGAAATACATTGATGTAACTAAAGATCTCCATTGGCCATATAGAAACATATCAGCATATTCACACAGGTATTGACTGATAGGGAATTTTCTGCTTTTCATTTTAAAAGTAATCACTTTTCTCTGTGTTAATTGTTTTTCTTGTTGCTATGACAAAATGGCTTACAAAAGTAATTCAAGTGACAGTTCATTTGGAGGTCCAGTCCTTCACAGAGAGGACAACCTGGCAACAGATGCAAGTGACAGCTGATCCCATTGCATCTGCAGTCAGAAAGCAGAGAGAGTTGAAAGACTTGCTGAACTTAGTTTCTCCTTTTTATTCAATCCAAGACCCAAGCCAACAGAGTGCTGCCACCCTCATTCAGGGTAGGTGTTACCTTTTCAATTAACTCTTCCTGTAAACTCTCTCTAGACACATCCATTCATGTGTTTCCATGGTAATTAGAAATCTAGACAAGTTGTTGATGAATATTAACCACCACACCATAATTATGACGTTAGTACTTACAGCACTTTGTGTTCTCCCTGAGAGAGTTCACTCTTAGGTTTCTCCAAATGTGCCTTTGACTTTGTCTTAAGTGACTCATAGTAGCAGAAGAATGATTTCTTGTCATAACCTTGACATAAACAGGAAGAAGATAAGATTAGAATAAAAAGGAAAGGGCACAAATTGGTAAAACATACAATATATTCTTACAGTGAGCAGTAAGCCTTCACATGTTCTTGAATAGGCAGTGATAGAGTCCAGAAGAGCTGTAGGTGGTGCTCCTGTAGCTACTGACTTTTCAGGAAAGAAAGCCAGCCGCTCCAGAACTGTACAGCTCATGCCATGGCTGGCAGAGGCAACTGCAGACCAAGAGGGGAAAAAAGCAAGTAGCCCTCTGATCTGGGGTTGCTGTACTCTACACATTCATTGTGACATCTTCTACTCACCATTTATCCCAGCTAAAGCCCCAACTGCTCTCATCTACAGTGGACAAGTAGGATATATTGGCATGAAGAAGACAAATAAAGGAAATCATCTAAACCTTGAGGAAAAGGTCTAGAGAGCAATTATGATGTATTTTGAGGATTACAGAACAGTCTTTGAACATTAAATCTGAAGAGTTAAACTAACTCAGATTTGAAAGGGAGCTTAAAATAAACTTTTATTTTCTATACTACACACATTTTCCTTAAAAAACAAAAACAGTGAGTACCATGTGGGGACATAACTCTAGCCCTTATGAGTAAAGCTCTGTGTAGGCACCAGCTTGGCTTCTCCATATTCAATGAGTTGTGTAATTGTTGTCTTTAGAATGTGGCCTTGCTCTCAGTTTGTGAAGAACACATCACAGTCTTGGCAACAGCCTGGGTTGTTTGTGGTTTCCCATGGGACCCTTTTGGCCAGCAACTCAATTATCTATACCCCAACGCCAGTACTGAAAGCTTCATTTGGTGACAAAGAAAAAATCCAGTTGAGGATCTGTCTCACCCATTATATATGACAATTTCATTTCAATCACCTTCAAATACATATATGGTTTTGGAAGCTTCTACTATATTAGGTTTTCATAAGACTTCTCAAATGGCCCTTAATTTTAGCTGTCTCTCCCCACAATCCCTCCTTTATCTCCCTTTCCTCCTCTCCTTACTTGATCCTTTCATTCCAGTACCCCCATCCATCCTTAACTATTCTATTTCCCTTTTATAGACAAATGTATCTGTTCCCCCACTCCTCTACTCTGTACATAACATCTGTGGTTCTACAGATTTTAGTGTGTTTATTACTGACTTAATTAACAACTAATATCTACATAAACATGAATAAGTACCATATTTGTCTCCCGGATCTGGGAAACCTCATTCAAGATGATTTTTCTCTAGTTCCATTCATTTGCAAATATGAATTCATTTTTAAGGCTGAGTAATATTCTATTGTGTAAATATACCAAATTTTCTTCATCCATTAATCTGTTGACAAACATATACTCTATTTCTGAATTATTGCCATTATGAATAGAGCAGCAAGGCAAATGTTTGCGCAAGTGTCTCTGTAGCAGGATGAAGCGTCCTTTGGATATATGCTCAAGGATGGACAGTTAGATCTTGAGGTAGATAAATTCCCGTCTTCCCGATGGACTACCAGAGGGATTTCCATAGTGGCTGTCCAAGTTTCCACTCCAACCAGCAACAAATAAATGTTTATCTTACTCCACATTCTCACCAGCATGAGCTTCCATTTTTTTTTATCTTTTATTGATTCTTTGTGGATTCCACAACATACATGCAATCCCACTTATCTCCCATCCCCATCACTTTTGTCCTCTGCCCATGCAACCTCCCTCACCCCAAACAAGACAAAGTTTAAAAGAAAAAAAACAAACCACCCAACAAAGAGAAGCCATAGTTTAGCATCTTGAACCACACAGTTTACCCTTTAGTCCATTCATCTTTACATGTAAACATTCATTCCTATGAATCTGGTTTGATGCCTCTGGC
The DNA here is from genome assembly GCF_007827085.1 of Peromyscus californicus insignis. Taxonomy (NCBI): domain Eukaryota; kingdom Metazoa; phylum Chordata; class Mammalia; order Rodentia; family Cricetidae; genus Peromyscus; species Peromyscus californicus. Next base: position 42,578,749 of record NW_026294491.1, on the reverse strand, counting down.
TTCTGCTACACTATCAAATAATGAGTTATCTCTGGGACTCCTCTGGGATAACTTGTTGTTGTCCTGTGTCATGGAGATCCTGCAGTTTTGGATCTGTAGATTCATCATCTTCTCGTGCTCTAATAGTTCAGAGATGTGGTGGATTGTTGCATGGGCTAGCTCATAGCGCTGGTTCTGGGCCTGGGTGGTAGCTGAGTTGGTCAGCCTGCCAAATTTCCCTTATTCTTACTACCTGAGAGGGCTCTCAAGAACTGCCTTTTGTTGTTGTTGATGTTGGAAGATTTATAATTACTGGTTTTTTTTTTAATTTCAGCAAGGGTTACAGTCTGTTTAAATTGCTTGTCTGATCTTGAGTTAACTTTGGTAAGTGCTATGTATATAGAAAATTATCCATTTCTTTTCAAATTTCTAATTTGATGGAGTACAAATTTTTAAAGTATGTTGTTATGATTCTCTGTATTTCCTTAGTATCTATTGTTATGTAGCCATTTTCATCTCTAATTTTGTTAATATGGATCTTTTCTCTCTGCCTTTTAGTTAATTTGGTTAAGGAATTGTCTATGTTCTTTATTTTCTCAAGGAACTAACTCTTTGTTTCATTGATTCATTGTATTTTGTATTTTGTTTTCAATTTTGTTTGATTATTTTGTTGTTCTTTGCTTATTTATTGTTTCTATTTTGTTGATTTCAGTCCTGGATTTAATTATTTCTTGCCATCTTTTCCTTTTATGTGTGATTTCTTAGTTTTATTCTAGAGCTTTTAAGTGTGCTGTTAAGTTACTAATATATGATCTCTCCATTTTTTTTTAATGTAGGCACTTATTGCAATGAACCTGTCTCTTAGAACAGCCTTCATTGTGTCCCATAAGTTTAGGTCCATTGTGTTTTCATTTTCATTCAGGTCTAGAAAGTTTTTAACTTCTTTCTTAATTTCAATTTTGACCCATTTTTCATCAGTAGTGAGTTGTTCAGTTCCCATAAGTTTGTAAGCTTATCCACCCACCATTAGTAGCTGACTGTCAGAAAGCATTTAGGAAATTATTTTAATTTTCTTATATCCGTTAATACTTGCTTTATGCCTGAATATGGGGTCAATTTTGGAGAAAGCTCCATGAGGTGTCTAGCAATAGCTATATTCTGTTGTGTTGAGTGAAATGTTCAGTTAATATCTGCTAGGTCCACTCAGTTAACTTCATGTATCTCCCACAGTTTTTTGTTTAGATTTTGTTGGAAAGATTGGTCTATTTGCCAGGGTGAGTTATTAAGTCTCCTACTATCAGTGTGTGAGGGTCCCTATATGATTTAAGCTGTAGTAGTGTTTCTTTCATGAACGTCTTCGTGTTTGGTGCATAGAAGTTAAGACTTGCAATGTACTCTCGGTGGATTTTTCCTTTGAGGTGCGTGTAATGTCCTTAAGGCTCTATCTCTTCTGATTAGTTGTAGTTTGAAGTCTATTTTGTCAGATACTAAAATGGCTATACCAGTTTGCTTCTTTGGTCCATTTGCTTGGAATGTCTTTCTCCATCCTTTTACCCTAAGATAATGTCCATCCTTGATGTTAAGGTGTTTTCTTGGATGCAACAGAAGGGTGGATCCTGTTTTCACATCCTTTCTGCTATTCTCTCTCTCTCTCTCTCTCTCTCTCTCTCTCTCTCTCTCTCTCTCTCTCTCTCTCTCTCTCTCTCGTTTTTCAAGACAAGGTTTCTCTGTGTAGCTTTGGAGCCTTTCCTGGAACTCACTCTGTAGCCCAGACTGGCCTTGAACTCGTAGAGATCCACCTGCCTCTGCCTCCTGAGTGCTGGGATTAAAGGAATGTGCCACTACCTCCCAGCTAGTGTGTGTCTTTTTACTGAGGAATTGAGACCATTGATGCTGAGAGATATCAATGTATATTTGGAAGTTTTCCTGTCCTGCCCAGCCAGTGGTCAGGATGAGTCTTTCCCACTCTCATCCCCCAAGTAAACACACAGAGGCTTATATTAATTATAACTGCTTGGCCATTAGCTCAGGCTTTTTACCGACCAGCTCCTACACTTAAATTAACCCAGAATTCTTATCTATGTTCAAGCATGTAGCTTGGTACCTTTTCTAAGTTCTTCCTTGTCATCTTGCTTCGTCTGTGTCTGACTGGTGACTCCTGACTCAGTCCTTCCTCTTCTCAGAACTCTGCTCATCTGCTCACCCCACCTATACTTCCTACCTGGCTACTGGCAAATCAGTGTTTTATTTATCAACCAATCAGAGCAACACATATTTACAGCATACAGAACAACATCCCACAGCATCAATGAGCAATGTTTATTGATTCCTGTTATTCTGTTGTTGTTGTTGGTGGTGGTGGTGGTGGTGGTGGTGGTGGTGGTGGTGGTGTTGTGAGGGACTGTGTGTGTGTGTGTGGAGTGTTTTCCTCTTTTGATCTGTTGATTTGGGATTTTTATTTCCTGTGTTTCTGTGTTTTCTTGGGTGTGCTTAACTTCTTTCGATTGGAGTTTTTCTTCTCCTGCCTTTCTTAGGGCTGGATTTGTAGACAGATATCAGTTAAATTTGTTTTTATTATGGAATTTCTTATTTTCTACATCTATTGTGTTTGAAAGTTTTAATGGGTATAGTAGTGTGGGCTGGCTTCTGTGGCCTCTTTGATTTTGCAGAACATCTGTCCTGGCCATTCTGGCTTTTAGAGTCTCCACTGAGAAGACAGGTGTTACTCTAGGAGGTCTGCCTTTATATGCTACTTGGACTTTTTCCCTTGCAGCTTTTAATATTCTTGCTTTTCTCTGTACATTTAGTGTTTTGATTATTATGTGTTGAGGGGACTTTCTTTTCCATTCTAGTCTATATGGTGTTCTTTATGCCTCTTGTACCTTGATAGGCATCTTCTTCTTTATGATAGGGAAATTTTCTTCCTTGATTTTGTTGAAAATATTTTCTGTACTTTTGACTTGGGTTTCTTCTCCCTCTTTTATTCCTATTTTTCTTATATTTGTTCTTGTCATAGTGCCCTAGATTTCCTGGAAGTCTTGTGCCAGGATTTTTTACACCTAATATTTTCTTTGACCAAGATATCTATCTCTTGTATAGTATCTTTAATGTCTGAGATTCTCTCTTTCATCTTTTATATTCTGTTGGTGAGGATTAACTCTGAGGCTCAATTTTCTACAATTTTCATTTCCAGATTTCCTTTACATTTTTTTTAATTGGTTCAATTTCCACTTTCAGGTCTTGGACTGTTTTGTTTATTTCCTTCCACTATGTTTATTGTTGTTTTTGTTTTTGTTTTCATGTATTTCTTTAAGGGATTTATTCCTTTCCTAGTTGAGGACCTCTATTGTATTCATAAATGTATTTTAAGGTCCCTGTCATGTGCTTCAACTATGTAGCCTTTCTCATTGCCTATTTTAGTAGACTTGGTAAAGACATATTGTCTTGGCTGTTATTGATTGTATTTTTACACTGGTATCTATGCATCTGGGTTTGGGATGATCGATACTCTACATGTAAATATCTGATCTTATTTTTGTTGGGTGGGTGTTTTGTCCCTTTTTGTTTGTTTGTTTTTTTTCCTTCTCTGATACTTAGGAAGTTATTGTGGCTGTATATTGCCTTGTAGGAAATTCTTCTGGGATTCTGCTAGGTGTGGCCATTGGGTAAAATGTGTTTCAGTAAAATGTTTTCCCAGGTACTGGGAGCTGACTGTTAGGAATAGTAACAGTCGGAGGGGCAGGGGCTGAGGGGTTCTTCAGGAGAGAGAAAAACAGGGTGTTCCACTAGGATCTGCTTATTCCTCTGGGATTGGATGCGGACAGTGAGGATAGATAGGTCACAACAGGTTGTCTGCAACCGAGCTGCAGATAAGATTTGGGACTGGATTTGGAGGAAAGGGGGTGTGGGGAGTGGAACTCTGAAGCCAGCCTACCTGCATCACTGGCCTACTTGCTTCTCTGGCAGGTTTAGTAGGGAATAACTGCAGGAGTTGGGGCTTAGGATTACAAAATGCGTAGGGAGGAAGTTTGGAGGAAAAGGTTTGGGTGATCCTCTGACAGAAAGGAGAGAGAGACTGCAGCAAATGGTCTGCCACAGAGTTGAGGGTGAGACAGGGGGATTGGATTTGGTGGAGAGGAAGAAGTGGTGGTGATCCTCAGGCTACCTACTTCCTGGGTGTCAATGACCTGTGGACTCCCAGGTAAGACCCCCTGGAGTTGGAGACTGGGATCAATTAGTGAATGTGGGATGAAGAAGGCTGGGGGCAGGAAGAAGAGGAGACTGCTGTAGGTAGTCTGCTACTGAGCTAGGGATGAGACCAGGAGAATGGATTTGAAGGAGAGGGGGAGAGAGATGAAGATTTGCAGTTAGTGTATCAGCTTCTCTGGCTGCTTGTGAGTTCCCAGGGGAGTGAGTGTGAAGTATTTTCATCACTTATATAATGCTATGGGTTCAGCACCCAGAACACAACAAATTAATAAAATTAATGGGCACAATAGAGAAAATGTATAAGATGGAAAAGGACAAGAAGTTTCATTAAAAATTAGGAAAGATTAGTTCAATTAATCATTCAGTGGTGATATTATTTCTGTATTTCTATAATTTGCAAAACAGAATAATCTTTGATTTTTAAGAATATTTAACTTGATAACTGCTATTCTCTTGGATGGTTTGTCTTTCCAGAATTCTAGAGTAGAGTAAAATAACTCTGTGAAAGTTTATATTATTTGAGTCTAAATTCTAAGTATTTTATTCAAATTTACACCCACAATACTCACTCTATCAATAATGTGTGTGGACTAAAGTACTCATAGTTTCTAAAAATCTATTTTTATTTCTAAAGTTAAGAGTTTGAGTTCATATCATGAATAAGTGCTATCATTTACTAAAGAAGAACAAGTAGATGAGAAAAGAACTTCCTTAAAGTTGAATCATTTTGTGCATGAACATGATGCACAGTGTACTTTGTTAGATGCTACTTCATTTTCATCATTAAACAATGCTTCTGCTCCTTAAAAAGTATCTTAGCTTACTTTATGCTCTTAAAGAGAATCTTCACTTACCCAATTTCCTAAACTGCTTAGCATATTTTGCAAAATTTTTCCAAATTTGAATTCTTTTTTTTTTACTTTTTTTATTATTAAGAAATGTTCTATTCATTTTACATACCAACCATAGATCCCCTCCCCTCCCTCCTCCCACCCTCCAACCTTCCCTCTCATTCCCATTCCACCCCTCATTCCCATCTTCTCGAGGGCAAGGCCTTCTGTGGAGAGTCAGCAGAGCCTGATACACTCAGTTGAGGCAGGTCCAAGGCCCTCTCCCTGCACTAAGCCTGTGTAAGGTGTCCCACCATAGGCAGTGGGCTCCAAAAAAACCACTCATGCCCTAGGGATGGATTCTGATCCCATTGCCAGGGGACCCCTCAAGCAGATCAAGCTATATAACTGTCTCACCTATGCAGAGGGCCTAGTCCAGTCCCATGGAGGCTCCATAGCTATTGGTCCACAGTTAATGAGTTCCCACTAGTTTGGTTTGGTTGTCTCTGTACATTTCCCCATCATGATCTTGATGCCCCATGCTCATAGAATCCCTCTTCTCTCTTTTCGACTGGACTCTTGGAGCTTAGCCTGGTGCTTGGCCATGGATCTCTGCATCTGCTTCCATCAGCTACTGGATGAAGGCTTTATGATGACAGTTAGTATTTCACTAATCTGATTACCGGGTTAGGCAAGTTCAGGCACCCTCTCCACTATTGCTAGTATATGGTAATATTTTATTTGTGCTGAAATGTGATTTTATTTGTATGCTAATAAATAAAGTTGCCTAGAGATCAGAGGTAAAAGCAAGGCATTAAGCAGAAGTCCTGGTGGTGGTGGCACACACCCTTAGTCCGATCACATGGCAGGCAGAGTCTCTGTGTAGTCAAGGACACAGCCAAGCGTGATGACCTGAACCTTTAATCCCAGTACCAACCATAGAATCCTGGAGGTCGGTATAGACAGGCAGTAATAAGGAAGTCATGTGGTTGGGTTTAGAGCTGTTGAGAAGGCAGAACAGAAAGGCAATAAAAAGACAGGACACAGGAAGAAGCTCTCTCAGGGGAAGCAAGGGCAGCGAGTGGTAAGCTAAAGGGAGCCATGGCTCTCTGCTAGTGCTCTGATCTCTTGGGCTTTTAACTCTGTGTTTATTTAATAAGACTGTTTAGAATTTTGTCTACACTAGTAGTCTAAGTGGGGTCATCCTTGTGGATTCCTGAGAACTTCCCTAGCACCTGGTTTGTCCCTATCTCCATGATGTCTCCCTCTATCATGGTATCTCTTTCATTGCTCTTCCACTCTGTCCCTGTTCCAGCTCGACCATCCCATTCCCTTACGTACTCATTCCCCATCCCCTGTCCTCCATCACCCACACCTCACCTGCAGTCTACTCATGGAGATCTCATCCATTTCCCCTTCCAAGAGTGACCCATGCAACCATCTTGTGGTTCTCCTTGTAAGCTAGCCTCTCTAGAGCTGTGGGTTATAGTCTGGTTATACTCTGCTTTACATCTAGTATCCACTTATGAGTGAGTACATGCCATGTTTGTCCAAATTTGAATTCTAATTAAGTTGTAAAATGAATTTCTGTGACGTATGTGAGAGTGATGATTGTGAAATTACAGCAGCTAATACACTGTCTGATTTTAGTAGATAATGTATCCTATAGATCTCTTTGTTTCATAATTTCTTCTAGTTCTCCTTCTTGCTTTCACTCCATTTCAAACACATCAAATTGTCTATATTGTTGTGGAGTCACTTAGACTATGGAGGCCAACCACTCTATGGGAGATTTCTTGAACCTTGTACTAGCATGGTTTCTGTTAGGCTATAGTTCATGTGAGGAGCATGGTCAGCCCTAGGTGGTATAATGGCCCCTAGCCTCTGTGTGTGTGTGTGTGTGTGTGTGTGTGTGTGTGTGTGTGTGTGTGTGTGTGGTGTGTATGTACACTTGTATATAAAATACATAGTACAGTTTTAGATAAATAAATATAATTTGATCCTAAATCAAGATGTTATTTTTCATTTGTCCTTTTTTTTTTTTAAAGATTTATTTATTTAGTATACAGAACAGGGCGCCAGATCTCATTATAGATGGTTGTGAGCCACCTTGTGGATGCTGGGAACTGAACTCAGGACCTCTGGAAGAGCAGTCGGTGCTCTTAACCTCTAAGCCATCTCTCCAGCCCTTGTCCTTTTTTTTAACCTCCTCTTTTGACCAACCTCCCTCAACACCAGGTGGAGCTCATCCCCCATTTTTTCTGCATTCCACTTCATATAACCTATATCCTGCAATTCCCCCTCAGAAGCCCCTCTTCCTCCATGGTCTATTTAGCTTCCCTAGTTTCTGTGTTTATGTCATGTTGTATACTCACAATGGAAGAGTTGGAGCTGGAAACTGCAGATGAGAGAGAACATGTGGCATTTTAATTCTGGGTCTAGGTTACCTCACTCAATATAATTTTTTCTAGGTTGATCCATTTATTTACAAAATTTATTATTTTATTTTTTTTACAAGTGAATAGTATTCCATTGTGGAAATCTACCACATTTTCTTTAAACATTCATCTTTTGAAAAACATTAACATTGTTTCCATTTCCTCTTTGGAAATTGGCTGTTGTGAATAGGGCAGCCCAAACCTGAAAGACAGAAAAAAACGATAAAATCAAAACAGAACTTCATGAAATAGAAAAAAAATGTATAAAAGAATCAATGAATCTAAGAGCTGGTTCTTTGGGAAGATAAACAAGATTAGCAGACCCTTGACCTAACTAACCAAAAGAAAAAAAGAGATGATCCAAATTAACAGAATCAGAAATGAACAGGAAAGCATTACAATAATCATCAAAGAAATTCAGAAAAACTTTAATAATCTGTAGTCCATTAAGTTAGAAAAACTGGGGGTAGAAGGATTAATTTCTTGACTCATTCGAACTACCGAAGTTAAACTAAGAAGAGACCAGCAACCTAATTGACCAATAACTATGGAGGAAATTGAAATAGTATTGAAAAGCCTTCTGACTAAACTGTCCAGTTTCAGATGGAATGATTGCAGAATTTGACCAGACTTTCAAAGAAAAATTGCAAATAATCTGTCTTAAGTTCTTACAAAAATAAACAAACAACAAAAGAAACAAAAAGAATACTCCAACACTTGTCCTATGGAGCAAGTATTATTCTAATACTCAAATCAAGTAAATACACACACACACACACACACACACACACGCTAACTAGGAAAACAAAACTACAGATCACTATCCCTGATGGACACAGATGCAAAAATCCTTAATAAAATATTAGCAGACCAGCAACCGGATACAAGCATGTATCGAGAAGATGATTAACTATGATCAAGTTGGCTTTATCCTGGAAATACAGGGCGATTCAGAATACATAAGTCAATAAATAAAATAAATCATACAAATCAATTGAAGACAAAAATGACACCTTTATCTCAACATATGCAGAAAAACTGACCAAATCCAATATGCTTTCATGATAAAAATTCTAGAGAAAGGTGCTGTGGTATGTTCTGTATGGCAAATGTGTTGCTCTGATTGGTTGGTAAATAAAACACTGATTGGCCAGTAGTCAGGCAGGAGGAAGTATAGGCGGGACAAGGAGGAGAATAAAGCTGGGAAGTGGAAGGCTGAGTCAGAGACACTGCCAGCCGCCACGATGACAAGCAGCATGTGAAGATGCCGGTAAGCCATGAGTTACATGGCAAGGTATAGATTTATAGAAATGGATTAATTTAAGATATAAGAACAGTTAGCAAGAAGCCTGCCACGGCCATACAGTTTGTAACCAATATAAGTCTCTGTGTTTACTTGGTTAGGTCTCAGCAGCTGTGGGACTGGCAGGTGAGAGAGATTTGTCCTGACTATGGGCCAGGCAGGAAAACTCTAGCTACAGAAAGGAGGACAGACTAGGAGGAACATATTTCAACATAATATGAGCTATATATCAAAACCCAACAGCCAAAATTAGCCTAAATGGAAAAAGAAAAGAAAACTGGAAGCAATCCCATTTAAATCAGGAATGAGGACAGACGGCCCACTCTCTCCACTCGGTGTAAGCACTGGCTGGGGTATAAGGCAAGATAAGGAAATTAAAGAGATATAAGTAGGAAAAGAAGAGAAGTCAAATTATTCCTATTTACAATGATATATTTTACATAAGAGATACCAAAAAAATTACACCAGAAAACGTCTATAAGCAATCAACAATTTCAGAACAGTCCAGAATATAAAATCATTTTATAAAAAAATCAGTAGCCTTTCTGTATACCAACAATGAACACATTGAGGAAAAGATAATGGACATACTCCCCATTAACAAATGTATCAAAGACAATAAAATATCTTGGAATAAACCCAGCCAAGGAGGTAAAAGAGCTCTACAACGAAAACTTCAAATTTCTCCAAGAAGAGACTGATAAAGATACTAGAAAATGGAAAGAGTTCCATGTTCATGGATATATTACAGAATTAACATTGTGAAAATGACTGTCTGGCCAAAAACAATTAGCAAATTCAATGAAATCATAATCAAAATATCCACAAAATTATTCATGAAAATAGAAAAAAAATAAATTTTATATGAAACAGAATAGACCCTGGATGGCCAAAGCAATTCTTATAGAAAGGAGTAATACAAAATGGATTGCTATTCCAGACTTCAAGATATATTATAGAGCTATAGTAATAAAACCAATATGGTGCTGGTATAAAAAAGACATGTAGGTCAAAGGAATGAACTAAGACCCAAATATGAATACTTATAACTATAGTCATTTGTTTTTAAGAAACAGACAAAAAATATACACTGGAGTAAAGTCGGAGACTTCAACGAATGGTGCTAGGGAAACAGAGTATTCACATTCGGAGGGAAAAAAATTAGACCGACTATCAATCACTCTGCGCAAAAATTAGGTCAAACTGGATCCAAGACCTCCATCTGAAGCTAAAACACTAGAAGAAAACATAGGCAGTGTACTACATGATATAGGTATAGGAAATGAATTTTCTACAGGACTCCATTTGCCCAGGAATTAAGGCCAACAATTGACAAGTGGGACCTCATGAACCTAAAAAATTTCTTCAGAGCAAACACAAACAGATAGATTAGATAGATAGATAGATAGATAGATAGATAGATAGATAGATAGATAGATAGATGGATAAATAGATAAATGAATAAACGGGGTGAAGAAGAATCCTACAGAATGGAAGAGAATCTTTGCCAAACACACACACACACATTTTGTGTGTGTATGTGTGTGTGCGTGTGTGTGTGTGTGTGTGTGTGTGTGTGTGTGTGTATAGTGAGAGAAGGAGGATTAACATAAAAAATATACAAAGAACACAAAACATAAATTAATGACTCAATTAAAAAATGTGCAAGGGTTCTAAACAGAGTTCTCCACAGAAGAAATAAGAACGGGTAAATGATACCTCAAAAAGTGTTCCTTGTTCTCAATAATTAGGAGATGTGAATCAAGCTACTTTGAGATTTCTCCTTGATAAGGTCATAATGACTAAGGTATACAAAACAGCTGCAAACGCTGGAAGGTTTTAAGGAAAGGGGTACCCTCACTCACTGTTTGTGGGTGTGCAAATTGGTGATGTCACTGTAGAAATCAGTATAAAGAGAGCTCAAAAGCTAAAAATAAATCTATCATATGACACAGGTATACCAGTCCTTGGCATATGCCCAAATGACTTGACATCCTACTCCAAAGGTACTATACACACTTTTAAATTTTAAATAAAGTCAAGCATATTTTATTGTCAATCATTTATAATTCCATTTTTCTTTCCTTTCCTTTTCTTTGTTTTGGGGTGTGTGTGTGTGTGTGTGTGTGTGTGTGTGTGTGTGTGTGTGTGTGTGTTGAGTTGGAGTTTGCTTTATAAACTAGGTTGGCCCCAAACTATCCTCATCGCTCAGATTCCTGAGTTAGATAAGATTGCAGGCATGTAACACTACATCCAACTCATTTATCATTACTTTAGGGACAAAGAATTCAAAATCTTTTCTCCTTGTGCATTACCACTAACTATAGTCACTCTATTGTGCAATAACTCACTAGAAACAGAATACAAGTAACCTAGAGGAGAGAAAAACATTGCACAACTAGCCTAGAGGACAAAATCATACCGGATAAGTAGCCCAGTTGTCAGAAACACAGAAGAAAACAAACTGGATTTCATAATCACAGACCATAACTAACATCAGATAAAAGGGGGGAATAACCAACCTAGAAGACAGTACCAACGAAGATAAATAACCCAAATAGAAGAAAATTATAGGGAAACTGAACCAGATAATAGAATCCCAAGATAATTTAGAGATGCCATTTTCATACATCAAAACACTGAAACAGTTTTGACTATACGTAGCAGTTACATGCAAATAGCCTGCTCAAAGTGATAAAACGGAATAAGCAAGAACTATGGACTAGCAAGGATTGCTTTTCTGCTCTGCAGGACATGTGCACTATAACTTAGTGATTGCAGGATGATGAATTCACACCCAGGATATGACAGATGATGAGGACAGTGAGTACAGAGCAAAGAGTACGCAATAGCATAGACTTTTCTTTAGTCCAATTGTGTGCTCTCTGACATACCCTCTCAGTCCACACTCCTTCATTTTGTTGCACGCAGGAAAGTCTCGAATGGCCACCACCTGCAGGGGTGCCCAAAGCTGGCATCTCATTGTCTCTTAAAGCCAGAAGACAGGTACAAAATAGTGTACAAGCAACAGGCATTACAAGAAAAGGTGAACAGATATCAAACCTGGTCTCAGCACTGAGTCCAGAGAAAGCTAATTAGAAGTCATTTTTCATATTATCATTTATTATATAATAAAGCAAGTCAAATGTGAAAAGGATTGAGTTTGATAAAATTTTGTCATTTTTCTCATTGTCATAAGGAAATAAAAGAAAAATGTTTCAAATAATGTTTTTATTTCCCTTGTGAAACACAATGCTTTGCCAATGTGTAGTGAAATAGCTATGCAAATGTAGACACATCTTATTAAATTTTATGTTTTCTTCAGTTTATTTCAAATAGCCTGCTTTTGATATCAGGAGAGATTTATTGCCAATATTTTGTAACTAAAATCTAGAACAATACATCAAACCTATTAGAAGTCTGTTTATAGATCATTTTGTGTTATGAATAATACAACAGGATTTATATTATGAGCTATAAAATTTTCAATTCTCCAGTGTGAATTCAGATAAAATGGGGAGAAAAGTCATGATATATGTCAAATCATATTGTCCTTGATTTTAATGTCTTTAGAAGATTTCCCTAAAGTTGACACATTATCACTCAGCTGTCATATTTACCTTTTATGTAAAGATTTTTCTTTTTATATATGTAACATATATTTACAGTTATTAATTTATTAGTATTTTCACTAAGTGAAACATTTAATTACGAAAAATTTTCAAAAGCATTGTGTTCAAAATTATTTCAAAGTTTATAAATCTTAACATGATTTTATCAATAGGAATATTTTATCTTCTTCAGTATGTTAATATTTTGAAATAATTTTAAACTTACAGAAAAGTATCAAAGTTAATGTCCACATTGCATACACCCAATATTTCCAATTGTAGCAATGAAGATGCTAAGTATCATCATTTGAGTGTTTGGTATCTTTACTTTTTCAACTGAAAAGTTGCTATGTGTCCCTTTCCAAACTCTACTCTTTGGAAGGCGTCATTCCATTTAGATTATATGATGTGTTTACAACATTACTTCAAGATACAGCACAGTATAGCAATCAGGGTGCCCTATAAAACATAAAAGTAGAACTTCCATGCAAACCTGTTGGTATTAATATACTTTTCCAATTCATCTATTGTAGACAAAACTGCAAGGTACTAGCTAGTGTGGAATCTAGTGATTGGATCAAGGAACCAGCAGGTCCTGGAAACTCACAGAAAGGAGTTGACCATGCATCTGTGAGGTGTAATTTATCCTTATGTGTGAATTATGTGTGCTTTTGCTTTTAAAGACTTTAAATGACATTCAAGGTTCACTTGCATCATTGAAGATGATGATTGAAGACCTTACTTAAGGTCAGCAGACTGGGATGAAGAGATGGCCCGTTCATTGAAGACTGGACTCACCTTTAAATACCTTTACAGAGGCCAGAGAGATGGAGCAGCAGTCAAGAGGACTTGCTATTCTTGCAGAGAACTGGGGTTTGGCTCTCAGCCCCTATATCAGGTGGCTCATAGCTATCCAGAACTCTACATCTAAGTGATCTCATTGCCTCTTTTGGTGTCCTCAGGTACCTGAAATCAGGTGGTGCATGTGCGTGGGTGTGCACAAACACACATACACACAAGTATATATTCATGCACACACACATACATACACATAAAATGAATACTGTCTCATCAACAACACTGTTTGTGCTTAGTCATATAGTAAAGTACTCTAAACTAATCAGACAGACTCATAAACAAAACTCAAGAGCTGTGGATTGAATTTGTTCTGTCACAACAAGACCTGGTACTAACCTAAGTTTTTGCTTTTTCTCCAAATAACCTTAAGTTTATTTCCTGACATTTCCCTTTTCAAATAAATAAACAGACTAACAAAATACAATGTGAGTACATTGGAAAACTAACTGCAATTTTCTTACAAAAAGAAATAATCAAAAAAGAAAACTGATAAGCAAGAAGCATAAACCACTAGTATGTTTTAGCCCCATTTACAACTAAGAAAACAAGATACAAATTTCTGTCAGTTACAGATCATTCTTTATTTTGAAAAGGAAATTTATACAAAGGTTTAGCCCAAGTTTCCCTACACAGAGCTTGTGACAGAGGCTTGTAGGTAATTTATTTGGAAATGTGAGCCTAGGATACAAGAAGGGAATGCAAGCACACAGAAAAATGAGTGAGAATAGAAATGTGTCTCTTGAAATCGCCAGTGCTACATTCAAAGATACTTCTCTTTTGAAGCATCATATAAAGTAAGCTCAGGATTGTTTCCATTTCCCAGAGAGCTAAGTTATTGTGAAATTGTCTTCTTTCTTGTGAGAACTGACAGTTGAATGAGAGCACGGCACTGGGCTTCTAATAGATAGGAAGGAACTGAGAGAACATGAGTAGGTTAGATAGTGGATGAAGCTGGTCCTAACTGAAGGTTGTAGGATAGAAGAGGAATGGTCTTAGCTGCAGGTTGTAGGGTAGTGGAGGATGCTGATCTTAGCTGCAGGTTCTAGGGTAGTGGAAGGTGATGGTCTTAGCTGCAGGTTGTAGGGTAGTGGAGGATGCTGATCTTAGCTGCAGGTTGTAGGGTAGTGGAGGGTGATGGTTTTAGCTGCAGGTTGTAGGATGGAGAAAGATTCTGAGCTTTCTCAAGAAACAAGTCAAGCCTGGAGTGTCACATATGTAGGTTGCATACAGCTTGTGAAGTATGAATGTAGACATAAGAGGTGTCAAGACATGTGGCTAAGTTGTATGATCATGCCCAATAACATCAACCTCAACCTCTATCTAGTTCATTGTCAGAAATGCATAGCTCTGAAAGTATTTAATTTACACAAGCAAATATTAACTTCTTAATTTACTGGGGTGGTTCATAGAACTAGAACTGCTGGGATGATGTGGTTTTTTTTCAAACGTTGAAAGACAATGAACATTGGAGGATTTGTTAATGTGTAACATGGCTTTCTGACTGAGGATCCTGGCACTCTGCTGTCTTTCATCAGATACCTATTCATTATTTGGTCTGAAAATAGCTTTTTTTATTCTATTCCATTTAAGCAACTGATGCATCTTACTGCAGTGTTCTAGTAACAGAAATAATCTGAATACTGCACATTTGCTTTTAGCATTTGGATAACTTCCAGATCTTATTCCGTAAGCAGCATCCCTCTTCTTGAGACAAAAGCTAGCAATTTTATATTTTTTCTGATGTCTTTGTTGAAAACTCCTATGGAAACTGAATTACAACATTTCAACATGGTGCAAATTTTATAACCATTTGCTTTAAAATTCACTCCTCTTTCTTGGTTTGGTGTTTTGAGGATGAACCATTAGCTGCAAATACATCACTTTCTTTTTAATTTGAGAAATTTGGAATTTCAACAATAAATATTTGTCTCTCACAGACAAAACTAAAAATGAAGTGCTTCTGAATACACAGCAATTGTGGTTGGAGATTAGTAATACTAGCACCAAGTGAAACTTAAACATCACAGCAAAGTTGACTGAAAGGTTCTCTCCATTTGATGATCTCTGCCCAGGTGGTATATTCCCCTGTCGATATTTTTTAACTACGTTTGCAAATTTTCTTTGATCTCATTAAGATAGCTCTCCAGTTTCAGTTATTTGCCAGTATTCCACATAGTCCCCTGGTTAGTAGAGACAGACGTCTGTTGTGTGCTCACATTGAGCTAATTGTGTCACACACTACTTCCAGCCATTCTCAAAACGACTTCATTACCACCATGACATGACAGCTGTACAGTGACCTGGCTTGGAAAGGACCGACAACCCAAGAGTAAGAATAAATGAACTTGTGCATCTCCACAGTCAGTGTGACAAACCTAATTTCAGAAAGCCAGCAGAGTCTGGGTCCACACAAACACCGAGGGTAAGTTTAAATCACCATCTCTGCCTAGCTTCTATTACTGTTTCCATTCAACCTTTTGTGAGGTTCTCCTATCAGATTTTCTAATCAGTTTAGCATCTCAAGAATTTCTACAATTTTCTTTATCACAGTGACCACACTGCCCCTATTCTCGACACATGGTCTCCCTTCTCTATACCATGTGTTTTCTGACTCTGTCATCACTAAATGTTAGTCACCATTATATACTGCCTCTGTCTCTTCTCACACACTTTCTGTTGAATCCCCCTTAATCTTGTCTCTAAACTTACCAGAACCCCACACCCTGCTGCACTTGCCTCACTTCTCCATAAAATCCTGGTTAAATGCACCTTGGTTGCTTTTTATGTGATTTTGAAACTGATAGTGTTCCCTTAGAAGATTTTTTTCTTTTAAATAACTGGATTAGTGTGGAAAAAAGGTTGAGCCTACAAATTAATATTTTTGCAATCCCAGATGTGTAGATACAGTAGAAACTGAAGCTGGGAAAGTAAGATCTTATTGTCAAAAGCTATAAAATAAATTGAGGTTTATATTAATAGATGGAAAAAGGACATGGATATTCTAGACTTCAAGGGAAGAATGACCATAAAGTTGTTCTGACAAATTCCAAATGCCAAGGCCAGTAGAGACAAGTGCCTTTATTAGCAGAAAAGAACAGATTGGATCTAGTTCACGAAAGCCTCATCATTCTAGTCCATGATGGCTTCGATGCAAATAAAGATATACTTATGCTTTGTTAAGTCATTATTGTGGGGTTAAGAAAATAGTGTTTTGAAAAGAAATCTCAGGCAAAACTGAGGGGGGAAATACAGAGGAGAAGGAGAAAGAATGCCTGGGGAGTCAGGTAGGACTGTGGTGATATTTTGCTTGTGCTCTAACAAATAAAGCTTGCCTGAAGATCAGAGTGCAAAACAGAGCTAGCCACTAGTTAGCCATAGAGGCCAGGAAGTGGTGGCACACACCTTTAATCCTAGCATTTGGGAGGAGGAAGCAGGAAGATCAAGAGTTCAAGGCCACTCTGGGCTACACAAAATTGAACCTGTCTAAAAGAGAAACACAGCCCAGGCTGTGGTAGCTCTCATCTTTGACCCCAGCACTTGGGATCTCATGCCTTTGATCCCAGTACTTGGGAGGTACACACCTTTAATCTCAGCATTAGGGAGGTGGAGACAAGAATACAAGGCAGGAGGAGACAGGAGCTCACCCCTTTCAGTCTGAGGATTCAGTAGAGGAAAGAAGTCTCTATAGCAGCTAGCTCCTTTATTTCTCCAATCTTTCAGCATTTACCCTGATATCTGACTCCACGATTTTATTATTAAGATGGTTTATGGCCGGGCGGCGGTGGCGCACGCTTTTAATCCCAGCACTCGGGAGGCAGAAGCAGGCGGATCTCTGTGAGTTCAAGGCCAACCTGGGCTACAAAGTGAGTTCCAGGACAGGCACCAAAAACTACACAGAGAAACCCTGTCTTGAAAAACCAAAAAAAAAAAAAAAAAAAAAAGATGAATTAGAATTTACACTACATAGGACTCCAACAACTTCATGGCCCAGGCTAAGAGCTGAAATCAAGCCAAAGATGACTGAAAAACACTGAAATTAAAAAACCAAGAAAACATAATTCTAAATCCGTAATGAACAGCAAAGTGAATAGTCAAAATGCATAGAAAAATAAATCTAAACTTAGGTCATAATAGACCAAAAATTAATGGTCTTTATGGTCTGGCACAGTATTATGAAAGAAGGCTTCTGTATAAACACATTCCTGAAAAGTCCAAAATATCTCACCTTACTATTGAAAATAAAATATTTGTTTTTGAGGAACAGAATTCTATGTTGGGGTTATATCTTAGTGATAGAGTCTGAGACACTGTAGTAGCTATCCAACACTTTCAAAAACAAACAAATAAGATATAGAGTTCCACATGGTTTTTAAATTAACATTCTGTGAGCATATATATAGTATCAAGTGGAATTATTTCAATATATTATGCATATGAAATGCAGTTAATTTGTGCAAATTATTTCTCTACTCAAATAGTTGACCTTTCATAAATACATCAACAATTTCAAGGTGATATTTAAATATCAGCCTTATTTTCTAGGTATCAAGTTTTTCCTTTCTGATCAACTCTTCTTTTTTTTTAATTCCATAAGAAATTAGTAAAATGAAATCCTGCAACTTGAATTCTCTTCGTATATATTTGGCTTTTCATGAACCTTTTTTTTTTTTTGATGCTAACCCCATTGTCTTACTTTGACCTCTGGATACAGGCAGAATTCAACTTTTTTAAATATCTGATTAGCACAAGGCTAGATCATTCCAAGCCACAAATATACCTACTATTGCATTTGCCCTCTTGTCCTAAACCTTCAAGCCTGTAGAAGATTGTGTTTCTATCGTTCACCATTTATTAGTGTGTGTTTACTGAGAATCTGGCAAGTCCCAGGCATTGGGTAACAACAAGAACCCAATACTTCTGGACATTCTAGTCTAGTAGGTAGATCCAACAGCAAGCAAGGAAATGTACAAATAAAAATAATTTTTACTGTGAAAGTTGTTTTGAATGGAATTAGTATAATATTGTGGCAGGAAAAATATTTCAAAAGGCAAATCAAAAATATATGAAATTTCATTAGACAACAGTTTTTCTCAAGATAACATTTTTTTTTTTTTTTGGTTTTTCGAGACAGGGTTTCTCTGTGTAGCTTTGCGCCTTTCCTGGAACTCGCTTTGGAGACGAGGCTGGCCTCGAACTCACAGAGATCCGCCTGGCTCTGCCTCCCGAGTGCTGGGATTAAAGGCATGCGCCACCACCGCCCGGCCAAGATAACATTTTTTATTGAAAATAAATTCTTCATACAATATATTCTTATTTTGGACTCCTCTCCCCCAATCCCTCCCTGATGCTCATCTTTCCAAACACCCTAATTCACATATCATATTGCTCTATCTCATTAGAAAACAAACAGGCATCTTTTAAAAAGAAAAGAAAGAAATAATAAAATAAGATAAAATTAAAACAAACCAATTAGAATAGGACAAACAAATGAACAGAAAAACAAAGAGCCAAAGTAAAAGCACAAATAACACATAGACACAGAGATAGACACATAGGCAAAAAGCTTCTGTATGCAGCCGGGCAGTGGTGGCGCACGCCTTTAATCCCAGCACTCGGGAGGCAGAGCCAGGCAGATCTCTATGAGTTCGAGGCCAGCCTGGGCTACCAAGTGAGTTCCAGGAAAAGGCGCAAAGCTACACAGAGAAACCTTGTCTCGAAAAACCAAAAAAAAAAAAAAAAAGCTTCTGTATGGCAAAGGACAGCATCATTTGGACAAAGCATCAGCCTACATATAGGGAAAAGATTTTTACCAACTACACATTCAATAGAGGGTTAATTTCCAAAATGTATAAAATCTAGAGAAACTGAACATCAAGAAAATAAATAACCCAATTAAAAATGGGCTACAAATCTAAACAGTGTATTCTCAAAAAAGGAAACACAAATGGCTGAGAATGAGAAAAAGTTAAAGTTTTCAACATCTTTAGTCATCAAGGAAATGCAAATCAAACCTACTGTATGATTTAATCTTATACCAGTCAGAATGACTAGGATCAATAAAACAAATGACAGGTCATGTTGGCATGGATGCAGAGTAAGAAGAACATTCATCCATTGCTGGTAAGAGTGCAAACTCTATAGCCACTACAGAAATCAGTCTAGTGGTTCCTCAGAAAGATAGGAATTGATCTACCTCAATATTTCAGCTATATCACTCTTGGGCATATACCCAAAGTACTCTACAACCTACTTGCTCAACAATGTTTAATGCTGCTGTATGTATAATACCCAGATATTGGAAATAGACTAGATGCCTGCCAATGAATAAATGAATAAAGAAAATGTGATACATTCACATAATGGAATATTACTAAGTTGTTTGAAAAAAAAGTGAAATCATGAAATTTTCAGAAGAAATGAATGTAGCTAGAGAAATCATCCCTAGTAAAGGAACCCAGACCCAGAAAGAGAAATATGGATGTATTCACTTATATATGGATGCTAGCTCTTAATGTCTTTGATAAGCAAGCTAAAATTAACATAACCAAAGAAGGTAAGTACAAGGAGAGTGGGAAGATTGCATCACCCTAGGAAGAGGAAATAGATAGCTATGAAGATCCCATTTCTGAGAAAGAACCAGAAGAATGAAAATGCTAATCTTGTGCATATTTGTGTATATGCTACTGGGGTTTAATTATAGCTGCTTACAAGAATCTGGTTAGAAGTCTGTTTACTGGAATATGAGCAACCTATCAATTATCATAACTTTGAATTTGATAAAAGATTCCTAAACAATACCAGAAACACAGTCAAGATAAACTAACTAAAAAAGAGATAAATATCTAACCTCATCAAAACTACAATCGATTTCACTACAAAAGACACTATCAGAATTAAAAGATGAATTGGAGCAAATATTTTGGGCATATATCCATAAGACCTTTCCATTAAAAATATAAATTAGCCGGGCGGTGGTGGCGCACGCCTTTAATCCCAGCACTCGGGAGGCAGAGGCAGGTGAATCTCTGTGAGTTCGAGGCCAGCCTGGTCTACAAAGTGAGTTCCAGGAAAGGCGCAAAACTACACAGAGAAACCCTGTCTCGAAAAACCAAATATATATATATATATATATATATATATAAATTATTAAAAACTAAATAACAAAAAGATAAATAACACCATTTAAAATGCCTAAAGGAAGTACACCTATAAATCTATCTACTAAGAGAGTTGAGGCAAGATAATCATGAGTATGAAGCCATCTGGGGAAACTTGACAAGGCACTAGATAGATAGTAGATAGATAGGTAGATAGATACATAGCTAGATAGATGTTAGATCAACAAAGGACTTACCCAATTTCTCCAAAGATAATATCCAACTGATTAATATAAAAACATAATGAGAAGTATTAAAAATCAAAGAAATGTAAATCTAGTCCACAATTAAGTACCACTTTACATATAATGAGATGCAGTTCTTTGACAAAGATGCCTTAATCCAGGTGTTTATTTCTCATACTTTGTAGACTGAGAAGCCAGATCAAAGGGACATGACCTTAATTTGGTACATGTGAACTCATGCCTCCTTACTAAGCACTCCATTCTTTTTTGAGTGTTCTTATGGCACAGTGAGACATTTTCCCCCTGAGGGCACTGTTTCTTCTTCTATATTAAGAACCCTCTATATACCTTGGGGCCTCATTATTATCTGGTATCTTTTGACTCTCCCTTTTCTTATACTTTTTGAGAGAAGGCAGGTTGAGTCTGAGAGATCAAGAGGAAAAGAAAGAGATTCCTCTGTATCTCCCTTGCATGCTTCAAATTAGTATTATTAAAAGGATTTCTGATGCAGGGAATGAATATCAGTGGCATAGTGCTTTGCCAGAAAGTGCAAGGTCCTGGGTTCTATCCTCAGCAGTTTTAAAAAGAAAAGAACAAATTTTAGATTGGGGCTGGAGAGATGGCTCAGTGGTTAAGAGCACTTGCCATTTTTGTAGAGGGCCCATGTTTGGTTCTAAATACTAGTTTGACAGCACACTACTATCTGTAACACAAGCTTCAGGATATTTGATGCCCTTTTCTGGCCTCCTCAGGCTCCTACATATGCATATAGCACACTGTAAACTTAAATCCAACAAGCTAAACACACACACACACACACACACACACACACACACACACACACACACACACGCAGACAAACACAAAACACAAAACATAAATAAAATAATTATTTTGAAGTGGGTTGAAATAGCCAACTACATTTTTGAATATGTACACTTACTTTTAGTTTTGTTACTGTTCATTCTGAGTATTGTGAACCATTGATCTTTAATGTGTAACTAAAACTGTTAAACCTTTTTATTTAAATAATGTCTTTCTGTACTTGTGAATATACAGCATTTTTATTTTGGCAAGACTAACCCACAGTATGGAAGAATCTCTCAAGTGAAACCTATTCAGCATCCACCTTTTTGTGTTTTTGATCACATCATGGAATTATAATAATGAGTTCAGAACATAAATATGTGATGACCATTTGTTTTACAGAAAAGGGAAATGAGAAAGGTCACTATTCACTAGTAGCCTAGTATATACATACCCAATACTCAAGACACTATAATTTAAGCTTCTGAACAATCCTGTCTTATAAGTATCTATAGGTTCAAAGGAACAAACATTCAAATGTTTCCTTATCCTTCAGGTTGAACACCCATGTATATAAGACTTCTCATTCACATTGGGGATAACGTTGACAGGAGGAAGGAAGGTGAGGTAAAAAGAATAATGTGGAAGAAGGTGCTTCCTCATTGATTCAATTAATTCTAAAATGTTAAAGAATTCTAATCCGGGACATGAATTTTGTTTGTCATGACAGTTGAAGAATAGGACACAGTCATTTGACAATGCTAATCATATACATAAGTAAGCATATATATGCATGGTATGAGATCTCATTTTGTCCTTTTTCTTCAGGCCTCCAATGTTAAAACTAAGTTCACTTTTCTATGTATTTGTGTTCAAACCTTGCAGTGAATTCTTGGAGATGGATCGGTTAGGGAATTGAAATCCTTAGCAATTGCAGGGTCCAAAGATTAAGGAAATGGGCTCAAAGCCTACCAGAAGTTATTTTATTTTATTGAAAACTGCCTCTCTCATGTTCTTATCTAGAAGGGAGTCTCCGGCAGTCCTTTTAATCTTAAATTTTTCCCAGCAGAATAAGACATTGGCCAACTTATTCTGTGGCTTTGTTATTTGTAGGTTGTATTTTGTTTTTGACAGAGTCTTGACATATGTAGGCTCAGCTGATCTCAAATTCACAGTCCTCCTGTGTCAGCCTTCCAAGTGGTGGGATTATAGTCATGCTCTATCATGCTGTGCTCTCTGTTCTTGTTATTAAGCAAGCAGGTATGGATTCCTATAGGAATGAAGTAATAACTCAATCCCATCCCAGACTGTGAGTAGAGAGAAAAGTGTCTATGCTTGAGATTCCAGCTTTGAGATAGCCACTCTAAACACAGTGAGTCCAAGGTTGTCACTTTCCCACAGGGAAGAGGTCACACAGTAGACAAAAGGGTCAAATGTAGATAAAGTAAGAGAAAGAACATAGGCAGCTTCAATATGATAATATGTTGTTCAAATCTTAGCTATCCCTCAGTGGTGTAGTTAGAGGAACATTCCCTTATTTTTAATGTGTTTGGAAGCTGAAGGTGACAAGACTAAAACTCATAGGATAAACTGAGACTCCTCATGTGACATTTGCTTCTCTGCAGGATACTCTATATAACATCATTTTCATATATTTGGATAAGTATGTAGTGTTGACAACTTTTTAAAATTTTTCCTGTTATAGCTTTTTTTTTTTTCTATTTCAGTTGTATTTGTTAACTTCCCAGTTTAACTCACATTCTTTTCTGACATATAGCCATATGAATTTGAGGTCACTTTTCTGAAAATGCACTAAAATTACTTATGCTTGCCTGTTAACTTTTTAAAATGCTGATGAAAGAACACTACAAACATACCACTATTGAGGCAAAACAAAGCTCAAAAACACCAGAGAAAAACCAAGTAAGAGTAAAAGTGCTCATTTTATCAATCTGTTGCTCCCATCTCCACTGTATAGCCCAAGATGGCCTGCTGGAATTGCAGGCCTACATTATCACAGCCAGCTTCTCCTCTTTCAAATATTTAAATGTCCTCAGTGTCTGAGTTTAAACTCTTCCAATGTTAAGTGGAAGGCTGATATGGATGGAGTTATTGTCACAAGAGTCTAGGACAGAGGTATAAGGCCCCATGCACACACTCTAGTTAGACCAGACTGCTCAGGCTGGCTGAGCTCAGAGGCTGATCTGGACCTTGTAGGTCATTCTTACTTTATTGGGTTCTATTTTGTTCCATATTTGCTTGTTCCACTATTTTGTAATTAGGACAAGGTGAGAGGTTCAATTAGTCTAAGAATGCTTAGCCACACCTCAAACTGTCTTACTCAAATATTTTTATCCTTCTGAACATATTCCTAATTTCCACCTACAGTTATTTTAAAGATATACAGTAGTAAATCAGCTGAAAAGACAGGTGGGGCATGGGGCTAAGGGCTGCCACCACCCTTGGGCATGGCTCTGGTGAGTGAGTTGCTCAATGGTGGTGGGCAGGACCATCTAGTGAGTCTTCTCCAGGAAGGCCTTGCAGTACCTGAGGCATTGCTGGTACACCACTTCGAAGTCAGAATCATTGCCATAATAGGGATCTTCAATAATGAGTTGTTTCTGTGGATCATAGCTCCCAAGTAACTCAATTTTAGCTTTGCAGTTTTTAACTTGATTACTTCTTCTATTCAAATCTCTCAGATTGCTTTCATCCATACATAGTATATAATCGAATGTGGCCAGCGTCCGTACCGAAAGAGGCCAGCGTCCGTACCGAAAGATGGCAGAGGTTGGGTCCAAGTCAGTGTTGTTCGTGTGTCTCGGTAACATTTGCCGGTCACCCATTGCAGAAGCAGTTTTCAGAAAATTGGTAACTGATGAAAATGTTTCAGATAATTGAGCCATTGACAGCAGCGCTGTTTCCGACTGGAATGTGGGCCGGCCCCCAGACCCAAGAGCTGTCAGCTGCCTAAGAAATCATGGCATTAGCACAGCCCATAAGGCAAGACAGATTACAAAAGAAGACTGTTATAGCTTTTAATCTATAATTACATCATACACCTTGCTATGGAAGCATTTCTGTTTGTAGTTCCAAACTTAAAACATGTTCTCTCTAAACACAATACTTGTTTTTGGAACAGTTGTGGGGTGTGTGTATGTAATATAAAATGATAAAAGTAAGAAGAGAGTGAGAAAAACACAGAGAAGATAGAATAGCAAAGACAGGAGACAGCTTCAGAAGTCAGACAACAATCAGAAAAGGTAAGACCATTCTTTGCCGCCATTAGCTGCAGCAGACAATGATAGAATGTGGTTCAGATATCAAGTACTGCTCTACTGCTAGTGACTGAATCGTGTCTCTCTGTCTTAAGTTCACATGTTGAAGTCCTAATCTCGGATTAATTGTATTTGTAGAAACTGCATTTGTGTAAAGAATGTAAAGCTGAGATCCTGATACCACCAGCTATGGGAATCTAAGAAGGAGACAATTGCACTGAGGAAAGACAATTGCACATGGCTAGAAGGGAACCACCTGCAGGAAACAAAGAAGTCCCCCAACTGCCATAAAACCATGCCTGATAATTGATCATATTCTCACCCCAGAACTATGAGAAACCGAATGACTTTCATTTCTTCCCCTCCCCACAGTCTGTGTATTCCTGTTAGCCTAAAATGATGAATATCCATTGCCAGAAGAAAGGGGTCTGGGTTTTTACAGTGAGGAAACCTCTACAACAGAAAGTTCTGTAGTAGGATAGTCAGAAAGAGAGAGTGCTGGAGAGTTGCATATTGAAAGTCATAGAACAGATTGTGAATTGGAGGTGTCTATACGGAGTTTAACTTTGGAGTCTTTTCTTCTTTTGCATTGGGGAATTAATATTTAGAGAAGTGTTGAAATTTCTGTGACTCTTGTTAGAGTAGAGTTAATGTAGTAATTCTGTCCCTTAGGTAATATGTGATGGACTGCTTTGGTAGTGTTTGCTGATACAAAAAAAATGGTGTGAAGATACAATCTACAAACTTTGCTTCAGAGAGAGAAATACACTCTTTAAAGGGTGAAAAAGAAAGGGTTAGAGCCGGGCGGTGGTGGCGCACGCCTTTAATCCCAGCACTCGGGAGGCAGAGCCAGGCGGATCTCTGTGAGTTCGAGGCCAGCCTGGGCTACCAAGTGAGTCCCAGGAAAGGCGCAAAGCTACACAGAGAAACCCTGTCTCGAAAAACCAAAAAAAAAAAAAAAAAAAAAAAAAGAAAGGGTTAGAAATGTGGCACAGTGATGCGGTACTCATGTAAAGCTTAGGACCCTGGGTTTAATGTCATATGGCAAAAAAATTAAAGAGACAAGAAAAGGAGAAAAAGGAAGTGATAAAGAGAAATATAAAGACAGAGACAGAAAATATGGCCCTGATAGCCTAAAGAGAGGAGTCTGAGTAAAATGAAAGTTGGGTAACTTGCAAACTTAACTCTAAAACAAGAGGAATGGCACCCAAGTACAGGCAGAGTAAACTTTTCTGCTCCCACACATTTTGAGCTGATTATTGGTTATAACAAGAGAAACAAGGCATCCAAAGGAAATTCATCAGATACCTTTTCATGGTGGCTAGCACTGAGGAAGTTCAGGCCCTGGTGTGGTGATATGAACATGAGAATGCGCTGTTTTATCTTTAAGACGTGTGTGTGTGTGTGTGTGTGTGTGTGTGTGTGTGTGTGTGTGTGTGTGTGTGTACACGAACGTGCACACGCGCACACGGTGGGGGGGAGGTGGATTTTCCAACATGAATGAAATCACTCTTATGCACATGTGCACAAGCAGTCCAAAAGAGGTCATTGAACTGAATTTATAACTAGTTTTGAGCCATCCAACAGTTTCTGGGAACAGAACTCTGGTTCTTTGCAAAAACAATAAAAGGTCTTAAACACTAAGCCATCTGCCTGTCCCAAGGAAGTATTGTTCTTAAAGGGCATTTGTTACACTTCCACCAAGAATACATCATAATGTCACATTAACTTACAGACAATTTCATTCCTGAAGAGTCTTGTATACATGTTAAGATATAAAGATATCTTTGACTCATTTGCTGGCTCTTAGGACCCTTTCCCTCCTACTTGGTTGCCTGGTCCAGCCTTGATATGAGGGTTTGTGCCTAGTCTTATTGCACCTTGTTATGCCATATTTGGTTGAGATCTTAGGAGGCCTGATATTTTCTGAAGGGAAATGGAAGATCAGTGAATCTGGGGGAGAGGGGAGGTGGGGGTGACTTGGAGGAATGGAGGGAAGGAAGGCTGTGGTCAGGATGTATTGTATGAGAAAGAATAAATAAAAAAAAAACGTAAGAACTCAAGGGGAGATTCATAGATCTCTCTGGGAAGGGGAAATAGAAGATTTGGATTTTGGGTAGATGGGGATGACAATAAAAGGGATTAGGTTGGGAAGAGAGTAATGGGAGAGACAATTAGAATTTGAGGGCATTTTGGAGGTGATAGAAACGTAGCGCAATGGAAACTCCCATGCCTCCACAAGAGTGACCTATCAAAGACTCTAGTAATGGGTGATAGAGAGACTGAACTGGTGGTCATCTTCTGTAATCAGGCAAACCTTCCAGTGGAGGGATTGGGACACCATCCCAGCCACAAAACTTCAGCCTACAAACCTTGTCTTGCCTGCAAGGTGTGCTAGGGTAAAGGTGGCCTAGAACTTGTGGGAGTGGCCAACCAATGACTAATCCAACTTGAGACTCATGCCACAAGAGGGAGCCCAATCCTGAAACTGCCAAGAAACAAAGGCTAAATACTCCAGAGACCCTGTATAGAAGCAAACACGACTGGCAAAAAATAAGTCAATGAAATGACTACTGATGATACTCTGCTATACTTGTAGACCAGAGCCTAGCATAATCATCTTCAGAGAGGCTTCATCCAGAAATTATTGGAGCAGATGCAGATACCCAAAGCCAAACATTAGACAGAACTTGGGGAATCCTGCAGAAAAGGAGACAAGGAAGAAGGATTGTAGGAACCAGAGGGGTCAAGGACACCACAAGAAAACCACCCACAGAATCAAATAACCAGTGAGTCACAGAGGCTCGCCAAGATTGATCTGACAATCAGGAAGCCTGTATGGGTCTGACCTAGGTCCTCTGCACATATGTTATGATTATGAAGCTTGGTATTCTTCGGAACTCCTAACAGTGGGAGAAGGGACTGTCTCCGACTCCTTTGCCAGCTTTTGGGACCCTTTTCCTCCTACTGGATTGCCTTGTCCAGCCTTAATGAGAGGGGATGTGCCTAGTCTTATTACAGCTTGATATGCCATGTTTGGTGGATATCTCCATGAGAACTGCCCTTTTCTGAAGGGAAAGGAGAAGAATTTGATATGAGGGAGTGGGGGAGGATAGGAGAAGAGAGAGGGGAAACTGCAGTCAGAATGTAATATATAACACTAAATAAATAAAAAATAAAAATTAAAAACAAATAAAATAAATAAAAATTAAAAATAAATAAGATAGCTTGGCATGTAGGCTCTCTCATTTTCTCAGTATATACTGTGCATCATTGTAAGAGTAGAAATAAGAAACATTTGTGGATAAAATGTCTCTGTTAACTTCGTGTTCAATATGTATTGAAAATGGAGATAGTATAAATTGGTAATGACCACATTCAACCTCATAGCTGAAGTCATGAAACCTTTGCAGTCCCTGATAACTCTGGCTATGTACTGTATAATTTTAATAATCAAGATTTTATATATATATATATATATATGTGTGTGTGTGTGTGTGTGTGTGTGTGTGTGTGTGTGATATAATATATACACTTAGTACAACACTGGTACTATTTCTATTACATCACAGCTGTTCTCTGTTGTAGGCTACCAAGAATAGATGGAGATGGAGTACTGTCTCCATCATAGGGCTAGAAGTCCCCAGCTTCACAATAGCAGGAATTTTCTGGTTTTGCAATTTAGGATAGTATTACAGCAATATAACCTAAGGAATAGTGCCCTAATGCACCATGAAGTCACCACATGTGCTGTTAGAAATTTGCAAAAGCAATAAAATTCCCTAAGATAAGGCATCTTCAAATAACTGTCCTGATGAGCAAACCCAGTGTTGATATTGGGCTTACTGTATGTAACTTGAAAAGACTTACTGAATAGACCAAGGTCTATGGGAATTGAGAAATATCATCATAAGATATCCCAAGTCATTAGTTAAACAAACCTGTGATTTTTAGCTTTTATTTTTTCTTAATTTAATAGAATTGAAATTTTCAGCACCCAATCCCAAACTTCATTAATAGTTGGCTTATAATCAATATGTAGATGTCAATATACAGGTGCTATGGTACTTCCCTAAAGATTACTAAAATAGTTAAGTCAGTTTCATAATTGTGTGCTCATAGCTTTCTTCTATATGTACTTTTTTCTTTGCCCTCAAGTATTATTGCAATGAACAAAAGATGAATTTATTATTTTTTGGATCATTGCACATTACAAACTAAAGCTGCATTTTAGCATTATGTTTTAATATAAGCCAAATATCTATTTTTGAAATCAAGATTGTAATAAAGATATTCACAAAGCTATGTACATATTAGGTAGTCATTTCCACTTGCTACCCTTGTCTTTGGCATATTTTTAGTCTCAGCTGTGAAAGCAACTGTTGGCACATTCATGGGCATTGAAAAAAAATAGTCAATTGAACTGAAGAGCATGGCTTGTCACATTCCAGAGGTGAGAGGTATAAGTACAGATTGTTAAATGTTATAGCACTCCAGATAATAGTAACAGTGGAAACTGTATTAGTGACTGCCATCAGTAATGAACCACAATGGACAACTACATAACTGTGAAAATCTTTCTTTTTCATAATAATTTGTAGAACATGTTGATAATGGTAAAATTCCACTTTTTTGGTTGATAATGTTGATAATGGTAAAAAAAAAAAAAAAAAAAAAAAGCCCCAAAAAAACCTACCTTTCATTTTATTTTCATTGAGTATTATTTTCCACGGTTTGCAATGTACTTTTATTTTTTAAAGCTTTTAACTGTCTAAAGTTAAAGATTTAATGGACATATAAAATTATAATTTACAAGATACCGTGTCATAGGGAGCCATATGCCCACCCTGCATGAGAAGGAACAGGTAAGAAAAAAATCTCCTGACTTATCAGTCCAGTTCTCTAGCTCCTAGCCCCCAGGGGCACATTCCATGCCCCTCCCCACCAGCCAGTGCAGCCCCAGAGATTGAGCAGCAGTCTCCTCCCACCCCCACCCCCTCACCAATCATTCCCTGAGGCACCAGCAACCTCAGGAGCCATACCCTCCTTCCTGGACTGATTGGGAAGAAGAACAACCACAGGAACCAGAGGCCCCACCTGCACCAATTGAAAGAAGAGCTATTCGGAGCTCCCCCTGTTTGGATTAAAGGAAGAAATGGGTAGACACAGGGTAAGAACACATTAAACAACATAAAGAGCAATATGGTACCATCAGAACCTAGTGATCCTACAACAGCAAGACATGAACATCCCAAAGCAGATGATCCAGAAGAAAAAGACCTTAAAAAGAACTTTATGAAGATGATAGAGATCCTAAAAGAAGAAATGAAAAAATTGCTTAAAGAAATAGAGGAAAAGACAAAAAAATGGAGGAAATCAAGAAATCTCAAAGAAAGTCAAGAAACCCAAGAAAAAATCAAATAGGTAAAGGAAACAGTTCAACACTTGAAAACTGAAATAGAAGCAATAAAGGATAGTCAAAACCAATCCTATACAATAAAGGAACCTCCAGAGACATCACCATCCCTGACTTCAAGCTCTAATATAGAGCTATAATAATAAAAACAACTTGGTATTGGCATAAAAACAGACATGTTGATCAATGGAATCAAATAGAAGATCCTGACATTAATCCACACACACCTATAAACACCTGATTTTTTGACAAGCTAAAATTATACAATGGAAAACAGAAAGCATCTTCAACAAATGGTGCTCGCATAACTTGATGTCAATATGTAGAAGATTGCAAATAGACCCATATCTATGGCATGAACAAAACTCAAGTCCAAATGGATCAAAGAACTCAACATAAATCCAGTTACACTGAACCTAATAGAAGAGAAAGTGGGAAGTAACCTTGAATGAATTGACACAGGAGACCAGTTCCTAAATATAACACCAGTAGCACAGACAGTGAGAGCAGCAATTAATAAATGGGACCTCCTGAAACTGAGATGATTCTGTAAGGTGAAAGACACTGTCAATAAGACAAAAAAAAAAAAAAAAAAAAAAAAAAAAAACAGCCTACAGAATGGAAAAGGATCTTTACCAACCCCACACCACATCTGATAGACAGCTGATCTCCAAAATACATAAAGAACTTAAGAACTAAAAAGTAAAATATCAAATAATCCTATTAAAAAATGGGCTACAGATAGCCAGGTGGTGGTAGTGCATACCTTTCATCCCAACACTCAGGAGACAGAGCCAGGCAGATCTCTGTGAGTTCGAAGCCAGCCTGGTCTACAGAGTAAGATCCAGGACAGGCACCGAAACAACACAGAGAAAGCCTGTCTTGAAAAAACAAACAAAAAAAATGAGCTACAGAGCTAAATAGAGAATTCTCAGCAGAAGAATCTCAAATGGCTGAAAGAAATTTAAAGAAATGTTCAACGTCCTTAGCCATCAGGGAAATTTGAATCAAAATGATTCTGAGATACCATCTTATGCCTGCCAGAATGGCTAAGATCAAAAACACTGGTGACAGCTTATGTTGGAGAGGATGTAAAGAAAGGGGAACACTCCTCCACTGCTGGTGGGAATGCAATCTTGTACAGCCACTCAGGAAATCAGTATGCAGTATCTCAGAAAACTGAGAATCAATCTACCTCAAGACCCAGCAATACCACTCCTGGGCATATACCAAAAGATGCTAAATCACACCACAAGGACATACATATTCATAGAAGCATTATTCATAATAGCCAAAACCTGGAAACAACCTAGATTCCCTTTAACCAAAGAATGGATAAAGAAAATGTGGTACATTTACACAATGGAGTATTATGCAGCGGTAAAAAACAATGTCATCATGAAATTTGTAGGCAAATGGATGTAACTTGAAAAAATCATCTTGAATAAGGTAATCCAGACCGAGAAAGACACAGTATGTAATCACTCATAGGTGAGTATTATATGCAAAGCAAAGTTTAACCAGGCTATAATCTGTAAATGGGGTTTTCCCTGGTCCTGTCCAGCCCCACTGACCCTGCAGCTATTTATAAAATAATCACTCAGAAGCTTATATTAATTAAAATTGCTTGGCCATTAGCTCCGGCCTACCACTGACTAGGTCTTACATTTAAACTCAAGCCATTTCTGTTAATCTATATGTTGCCGTGTGTTCCATGGTTTTACCTGTGTGCTGTTACATGCTGCTCCCTATACAGTGGGCTGGCATCTCCTTACTCAACCTACATCTTCCCAGAATTCTCCTTTTCTGCTTATCCCACCTATACTTCCTGCCTGGCTACTGGCCAATCAGCATTTTATTTATCAACCAATCAGAGCAACACATTCACAGCATACAGAGCAACATCACCTATAATTTCTCCTTTTCTTTCTATTTAAAAGGAAGGTTTCAACTTCAACATAAGAAAATTACATATAACAAAACAGCTATCTAGCAAGAATTACAGTTATAATTTCTAGTCTATTTGTATTTGGCAAAATTAAAGAAAATATTCTATCTATCCTATATTTGTGAGTCTAAAGCTTTATATCTAATAGGAGAAAATGGGGTAAAGCTGGGGAAGGAGAGCAATGAAAGAGATATCTTGACAGAATGTACCATTAAGGGGATGGGGAGAAATCTGCAGCTAGAGAAAACCCCAGGTACTCACAAGATTGTCCCCAGCTAAGACTCATAGCAATGGTGGAGAGGGTGCTTGAACTAGCCTTTCCCTGCACTCAGATTGGTGTCTACCCTAATTGTCATCATATAACCTACATCCAATGACTGATAGAAGCAGATGCAGAGACCCTCAGCCAAGCACTTGGCCAAGATCCTGCAGTTCAATTGAAGAGATCGAGGAAGGATTGTAAGAGCAAGGAGGGTTAGAATCATGATGGGAAAAACCACAGAGATAGCCGACCCAAGCTAGTGGGAGCTCATGTACTCTGGACTGACAGCTGTGCAACCTGCATGGGACCAAACTAAGCCCCCTGAATGTGGGTGAAAGTTGTGTGTCTTGATGTGTTTGTGGTTCCCCTGGCAATGAGACCAGGACTTATCCCGGGTACATGAACTGGCTTTATAGAGCCAATTTCCTATCGTGCAATGCCTTAGTCAGCCTTGATGCAGCGGGGAGGGCCTAGGTCCTGCTCCAACTCGGTATGTCAGCCTATGTTGACTACTCAAGGGAGACCTTACCCTCCATGAGGAAGGGATGGGAGTGGGATGGGGATAGGTGCGGGGTGGGAGAATAGGAGGGAGGGGGAACAGGGGTTTGGTATGTAAAAGGAAAGAAAAAATTAAAATAAAAATTAATAAAAACATACATTGTGATGATTTGTTCCATGTAGTATGTGATATTTAAATCAAGATAAATATATCTTCCTCCCTGAAATTTGTTATTGGTCTGTAAGTAAAGTTTGTAGTTCTAAGCATTATGCTCCCATAGCAAAAGTTACCTCACTTAAAAAGCATTCTATATAATAAATGCTCACATACATGAATTGCCTGTTTGATTATAATTCCAAAAGTATGAGGATTGTTTAGGGACTTTACTTGGGAAGATGTGAACAAAGGTGTATTCATCACAGAAAGGCACCAATGAAAGACTAAAGTAACAACTCTACTGAAGTCCAACTTGGTGATCTAATGAGTTCATTAGAGTTCCTTAGTCGGCATCAGTGAGTGGTTCTTTATAGGACTCAAAGCTGCAGTGTCAAAAATCTTTGCACAGCATGAGTAATGGCTCATAAAACTGGCTCCGTAGAGCTTAGTCACCATTTATAAACTGTTCCACTGGATAGTCTGTTCTCCCAGAAATGGTTATTTCTTTTTTTTTTTTTTTAAATTTTCCTGAGCTGAGGACCGAACCCAGGGCCTTGTGCTTGCTAGGCAAGCGCTCTACCACTGAGCTAAATCCCCAGCCCCTAAATTTTTTTTTTTTTTTTTTTTTGGTTTTTCGAGACAGGGTTTCTCTGTGTAGCTTTGCGCCTTTTCCTGGAACTCACTTGGTAGCCCAGGCTGGCCTCGAACTCACAGAGATCTGCCTGGCTCTGCCTCCCGAGTGCTGGGATTAAAGGCATGTGCCACCACCGCCCGAGAAATGGTTACTTCTTATAAAGGGGAGTCTGTAAATCTTGTAAATTTCAGGAGTTTCCTGAAATTTGTTGTTTACTTTCTGAGTCTTATGAACCTCCCTCCTTCCTATAGGAAGAAATGTGTCAATTAAGGAAAACAAAACAAAACAAAACAGACATTTATATTATTTTGACATTATATCAGGTATCTATATATAATTGCCTAAGATAGATAATAGTATTTTTGACTGCCCAAATAATGAACATAGTCATACTAGCTGACAATTATTAAAATCCATATGATGATATGTATCAAGAAAGAGTCAGAATATTATATCTGCTGAATTCCAATGTATAGAACATTAAAATACATGCTTGGGTACAAAATGAAATGTTTTATAATGAAGTTAAAATAAGAAATACAAAATTATCTAGCAGTCTCATTTGGACTGATATATGTTATTTCTTAAACATAATTTAAATGAATTATTTGTCTTTATCTACTTTTTTATTTAAAATTTTTTTTCATTTTACATACTAATCCTAGTTCCCCCTCCCTTCCCTTCTCCTGCCTCCCTCCATCTCCCTCTATCCCATCCCCAATACACTTCTCAGATAGAGTAAGACCTCCCTTGGGGAGTCAACAAAGCCTGGCATACTAAGTTGAGGCAGGACCAAGCCCTTTCCCCCTGTGTCTAGGCTGAGCAAAGTATCCCAGGCTAGGGAATATGTTCCAAAAAGCCATTTCATGAACCTTGAATAAGTCCTGGTCCCACTACCAGGGGCTCCCCAAACAGATCTAGCCACATTACTGTCACCCACATTCAGAGGGCTTCACTTGCGTAGTCACAGGCTATTATTGGCCACTCAGGTATTCCAGGGCACTCTTTATCAGGATCTTGGAATTTGTCTCCCTTCCTCTCCCTTCCCTCAAATCTCAAGATGAGCAACTGGAGTGCACAAAACATTACGCTAGAGACAGAATCACACTTTTTGATGGGAACCAAAGAAAGATAATTGCCAACAGATGATTTGTGTCTCCCTTAGTGTTTTTGAGTTGATTCTGGAGTTAGAGGGTCTGCAGCCTCATTACAAGCCCATGTGAAAAGTGAGATTTGTTGGGGATGAACTCTATCTCAGGCACATCAACAGTGTTCAGTGCAGGAGGTTACCCCACACTGCCATTGATTCAATGTGTCATTTTTAAGGCTATGTAGAACATGTTCTAGGCTGATAATTTTTTAATCTCTGAAGACAACAGGTGTTAACAAAGCTTTCTGATCCCGAAGTTTCAGGTGGATTCAATTTGAAATATTTAAGTAAACCTATTAAAAGAACAGTTTCTCAAACAGTTCATACCTACTATCATTTTACTTAATTAATTGGTTTTTAAGGGGTTTGGCCTCATTTTGCTGTTTTTGACTTTTATCCACATTTTTTTTCCAGTGGTCTCCAGGTAGCTAGCTTCTCAATCTCCCAATGTTACTAATAGAGCAGGAGGGATAATTTCCTTTAACATAAATTTAAGTAATAACTCTTACTCTAAAGTGGTAAAAAGGGAGTAATTAGAGTGTCAGATAGTCAGGTATCTTGAGGCTAAATTAGGAAACCACAAAAGAGAAGTATTTATACTTGCACAGCTAAGATGGGGATTTTCCCCCAAAATGTACAGTAGGGGTTTATACCTAAAGAAGACAAAACAATAACACAGACTAGTGAGAAAATTCTACTCATCCCAGAAAAGCTATGTAAATCAATGAATTAAGAATTGGAGTGTCAGAGCTAGGGTGATAGTTGAGTGTATAAAGTTGTTTCCTGTTCTTGCAGAGGATCATGGCTCAATTCCTAGAAGCCACATCGAGTAGCTCACAACTGCCAGTCTGTCTAGTTTCCAGGGATCCGACACATCCATCAGACCTCCTCAGGCCCTGACATGTGATGCACATGCATACACTCAAGCCTACACATGCACACACAAAAAATATCTCTAAAACAAACTAGAATTTAGACTAAAGATTCCCTTGGGAAAATAGTCACCATAATAAAACATTTTCTAAATGCATCACAGTGACTGGTGTATGTCTAATTTTCTAGGCCCTTTTTAATTTGGTCCATGTAAGGGTCACTAAACCATAAAAGACCTGTTACACTAACATAGATCATCAAGGTCTGAAGTAAAACAATTTATGCACGTCCTTCAACTGCTTTGTGTAAACATAGATATGCAGAGAAGGGTAGCTGTTTTTGACCTTAAGAAAAGCAAAACCATATGTGGATAAATGTACTGAGCTGTGTGTGCCTGAACAGGGTCACACAATTACAAGAAAGTTAAGACTTTTCACTTCTGAGACTTGAGAATATGGGTCATAAAGAAGTCTCAGGAGCAGGTAAAGTGTGGCAGTCTTTCATTTCTGCAACTGTTATTTTGTTAAACGTTTCATTGCATCTTTAGCTGTTCAGTGTGTCAATGAAACTCTAGGATTTATAGTGTCATTTCCAATTTGCGAAA
The DNA here is from genome assembly GCF_007827085.1 of Peromyscus californicus insignis. NCBI lineage: Eukaryota > Metazoa > Chordata > Mammalia > Rodentia > Cricetidae > Peromyscus > Peromyscus californicus. Next base: position 42,542,552 of record NW_026294491.1, on the reverse strand, counting down.
TATATTTTTCAGGGCCTGGATGACCTATTTGCTCTTGAAAATAAGGATGAAAAAAACCCTCAAACTTAATACTTGAGTTCGAAAAATCAGCAATTCCTATTGATTTGTCTGTTTTAATTAATAGCATTTATAATATCTGATTCATTCAAAATTGAAATTCTGAATTCTTACCACATACCTAGTAATTTATCAAACAGTCATGTACCTTTTGCTTCTATGTTCCATACCCTGTTTTCACTCTTGTATAACCATACAGTTAATGCTGTTGAAGGTGGCAATAGTGTGACTTATTTGATTAGTACCTATTACACACCCTCATAGTAAGTAGCTTTCATGCCATACTTTATATAATTTCCACAAGAGATTGAAAGGAAGGTAAAGCTGTATTTAGTAATCTAGTCATTAATCATGGGACTCAGGAGCCAACCCATAACAGTGTAGAGCTCAGAACTAACCTCTGGTCTTTCACTGAGATATTTGCTACTTCAAAAAATAACAATTTAAATAGATGCCTATTGGAAACCTGCCCTCCACCTGACAATCATTCTCAACACAAGCTTATCATGAACCTTTCTGTCAGAAAGCTTTTGTGGTAATGCAAACCGGCAATTATATCAGTCCATTATAAAACTTTCAATGGCCTTCTGTTGCCTTTGCAGCTGGGTAAATTTCCAGTCCCCCAAGACCTAGTCCAAACCTTTAGCTCTCACTTTATTTTGTTTTATTTCTCTTAGTTGCAGAATAATCTCTGCAAGTTTTCTATATCTTTTCTGGGTCCTTCCACCTTGGCATTACCTAGTTTATTCCCTACATGGTCTTTAACTATTACTTAAATCTTAATGATCAGTATATTCCCGAGAAAACATTTGTAGCTGTTCATTATACCATTTTGTTTGGTATAACCTAAAATTTATAACATATTCTCATGCTAGTTAATTTCATATGACAATTAACTTATTAGAGGGTAACTTCCCCTAACATTGGGACATGGCCTCATTATTCATTCCTATTTTTAAGGTATTGATGAATGAACTGTTTAAGAAGTTGTAAGAGTTTATAGATGCCAAACAAGTATGAGTGAATCAGAGATGTGGCCCAACCTGGAAAGAGTCATTAGCAATATAAAACATAATCTAGAGGAAATTTGGACATAATGGGCAAAAATCTAGATGATTTTGTGGTGATAGAGAAACTGTTAGGACAACAGCAGTTATGGGGAGCATATGAGGCATTTATATTGGATGGCCCAGTTTTCATAAATGAACCAGTCACAAAGCCATCTTCCTGGGTTGAAGAAGAAAAAGTATGCTGATGACTGAATGTGAACAATATCTTTGAAGAATGGTTTCTATTTGGAAGAAAAAGAGACAACAAAACAGACGAAAATGTGTCTGCAACAATGTAACTCCAGGTGAAGAGACATAGCCGGCATTCTAGTGCCCACAGGGAGCATGATTTTCTTATTTTATCCAGAGATCCTACACAGCCAATTAATTAAATTCATTTCATCAGATAGCAGCATAAAAATTACTGCTTAAAAGCACTGAATGTATGTCATATATATATTATATGTATATTATATATATATAATATATATATGACAACTAAGAACAGTTTTAGCTACATAGCAAAATTGAGCAGGAAATGCCAAGTTCCCATACATGCATCCATAGCTTAATACCACTCAATATTCTATATTAGAGCAGTAGAGTGGTGCATTTACTGCAATGGCAATCCTACATATTGACACATGGTTCTCTCTGAAGAGCATATTTTACATTAGACCCACTCTTGGCAGTCAGTCGTCTGTGAATGTCAACAACTGCTTAATAGTAAGTGCTTCCCAGAAGGATTTCACTGTCCAAAACACCCTTAGTGCTCTAGCTGACCATTTCTCCTTCTCTCTTCAGATTCCTCACCAACCATTGACCTTCCCCAAAAGGCATCATACACACTTTAGACTTTCAGTTCAATTTTTCCACCTATAATATGCATTAATGTTCCTACATATCTTTTCATAGATTGATAGCTCAAATATTTACAGTAAGCTTATCCATTTTTAGCAGAGGAAATCATAGTTTCTTCCAATTTTTGACAATTACAAACAAAATTATGATAGACATTGATGTACATGATTTTGTGTGGATATGTGTTCAACACATTTGTGTAAATGCTAAGAAAAGTGTTGCTAGTATCATATGATAAAATTAGATTGAGTTTTAAGAAACTGCCAAACTCTTTTCCAATGTGGTCATTCCATTTTTCTTTCCCATAAACAATGTAGGATTGTCAGCTCTCCATGTCCTTCCTAGCATATGGTTGTTTTATTGTCTGGGGATTTAACAATTATAGTAGTTCTGTGGTTAAATTTTGCTGTGTTGAAGTATTTTTCTAAGTGTGGCATTTAAACACACAAATTTAGTTCTTAGCCATTGTATAATACAGCAATAATCACAGATGTCAAGCGTATCCTCAACATTTTAAGGAACTTTCCTGATGCGTATTGCAGTAGACGGGGTAAAGTAACTTACATTCCTGCAAAACTTATAAATAGGTGCAATTTCCTTGAATCTTAGGAAATAAATTGCTTTATGTTAATTACAGCTATTTGACTAGAGAGAAGTCGTTAATATAATTTTAATTTTAATTTCTCTGTTGTCTAAAGATGGTCTCTTGTTTTTCATTTCTATTGGCTATTTGTACTTGGTTTTAAAATGTCTAATTCAGGGCACAGATAAGGTTGCCTAGTGCTCTTTCAGTGAAACTCACATGGTGGCTCACAATTGACTATAACTCCATCTCCAGGGGATCTGACATCTTCTGACTTCCACAGGTCTCTGTATACATGTGGTCTACATAAACCCTTGTACACACAAATATATACAGATCAAAATAATAAATAATTCAAAAAGGAATGTCAAATTCAGCTCATTTGTGCTTTTGCTGGTTAGATTATTTGTTCCTTTGATGTTTACTTTAGGGTTTTTTTGTTGTTGTTCTGGAAATTAACCAGTTGTAAGATAAAGAACTGGTAAAGATTTTCTCCCACTGTGTATGCTGTCTCTTTAGTCTGTGGATTTCTACATTTTGCTATACAGAACCTTTTTAAAGTGATCCCATCTGCTATTTTTTATTTTCATATTTTATTTTATTATTACATTCAAATTTTATATATTCATTTTTTAACGTTAATACAAAATATTATGTTTTATAGGATTTTTTAAAAGGGAAAGTTACACATCTGTTTTTATTTCCATTAGGAAAATATTATCTGTGTAAGATTTTGGTTCACTTTATTCTCCTGTACTAGTCAAGTTTAAGTATTTTGACAGAGTTTTCTATACCTTACAGGAGAACTAAATACTTCACATGAGCAAATTAGTATAACTTAATTAATTAAATGTGCTCTTCACTATTTGTCTTGAACAACAGTTCATCGTTCCCTTTCCTGCTGCTCATCTGAGTAGCTGTACTGAGCCTTCCCTCACTCAGCACAGAGTATTAAGTACAATTCAAACATCAGCTAGTGTACTCAGTAATCTCCAAATCATGTCAAGTCTCCAAACATAAGGTCATTTCCATGATTCCCTCAGCTACTCTGGTCACATTTATACTTCCCAGCATCATTTGTAAAAATTCAGTGATTCTCATCTCCACCTCTTCTCCCCTTCACCTTGAGCCCTTGCAGCGCTCCCCTCCAGTAGCCCTTTTTCTTTTTTTCATTGCTATATGTTCCATGGCTCTCTCCCTTTCCTCAAAACTATTACCCCACCTTTCATGGTCCCCATTCTAATTTTATCATCTCCCTCACATACATACATACATATATACATATAATTAAAATGGGAATTGTATATTTAAAAAGGAGCATGAAGCATTTGTATTTGTGAGTCTGGATTACCTTGCTTAATAATTTCCAAATCAATCCACTTTTCTTCAAAGTCTTTGCTTTAATTTTTCTTTACAGCTGTTTAAAAGTCCATTGTGTACATATACCACATTTTCATTATCCATTGCCAGTTGATGGACGTCTAGGCTGACTCTATTTCCCTACTCTTGTAACTATAACAGTGTGTGTGCCTTGTGGTAGGATGTAGAGTCCCTTGGGTATAATCTTATGTTGTGGGTCATATAATAGTACTATTTATAAGATTTTTAGAAATCACTACACTGATTTCCATAATGACTATACCAGTTTACACTCCCATTGGCAGTAAGTGTTTCTCTTTCCCCACACCCTTATCAGCATGTCATAAAACTTCATTTCCTGATGATAGCAAATCTGATTGGATGAGATACACTTAAAAGTACTTTTAATTTGCATTTGCCTGGTGGCTGAGGATATTGAAATCTTTAAAAAATTATTGGCCATTTATGTTTCTGCTTTAGATAAGTGTCTGTCTCCCAAAAGTATAATCAAAATGTCAAAAAATAAAAATTAAAGAAGTAATAGTCAAAACTGTAAGGGAAGATGCCAATTCACACATAAAAGCAGAAATACCATAAACATATCACATTTTGATCATTAACTCTAAAATCCTGGAATCCACGTATTGATATATTTTAAGTCCTGAAAGTAAATTACTTTTAACCAAGATTTCTCTTTCCAGCAAGTTTACTACTTAAAATTGATGGAAAAACATGTATTTCAAGATAAACCCAAATTCATGCAATTCCTTACAGCTAAGACAGCACTGGAGAAAATCTTCTGAGGATATTTATTCACAGAGGAGGAATGTTTCATCCTTAAGAAGAACAGGAAGAACAAGAAGAGTGGGAAGGAACTGATTGTGTCTACTACAACGATCCAGCAAACTTCTAATTCTAACTGGGGAGGAGAGAGAGAAAAACCAGTAATTTATCCAGAACACCAGCTAACAGAACCATTTACTAACCCTAATTTCAGCTCTCACTTGTTTATATATCAATTTACATCCTTGCATGTTCTGTCTCTACATATCTGTCAGTAAGACATAGATTTTACAGACAACAAATATTTGGATCTTGTTTTTAATGTGGTCTAAAAGTCTGAATCTTTTGGCTATAAGGTTAATTCCATTTACATTTGGGTCTATTATGGAGAGGAATGTGTTTGTTTTTGTAATTGTGTTGGTTTTCCTTTTGTTTTGATTTTATTGACATATTAGACTTTGCTGATTAACTAGCTGATTATTTGTGATTCTTCACAATTCTCATGTTCTTGCACTTCTCTTTTTAAATTCAGTTATTTCTTGAGTTCTCATGGTTGTGCATGTCTTCCCTTCTCACCTGTGAGTAAGACTCTTTCAAGGACCTTCAAGGACTCTTGCTTGTTGGTCATGAATTACTGTCTTTGTTTTTCCTTTTTTTTTTTTAGGACAGCTTTGCTGGATGTCATAATTTTGGTTGACTGTTATTTACTCTCATTGTGTGGAATGCAGCATCCATTTGGGTGTTTCATCTAGGTTTCCTAATATAATTCTGATGAGTTGGCAATATCCTGGCAATTCTTTTTTGAGAGTCTTAGTTTCTTTTATTGCTGTGTACTCACATCATTTTACTACAATGTGACATGGAGGTGTTACTTTCTGGGCATGCCCATTTAGAATTCTAAACACTTCCTGCACATCTATGTATGTCTATGTGTATCCCCTCCCCCCAGATTTAAAGAGTTTTCTGCTTTAATTTAATGGATTGTGTGGTTTTATCACTTTGTGTCTCAACCTCTTTTTCTATCCCATGAATTCTTAGGTTTGGCATCTTGGTCATATTCTAGAGTACTTAAAGGCTGTGTGTTTATTTTTTCTTTGTGTCCGAATGGAATGTAATGATTCTTCAACTTTGTCTTACATCCTACATATTCTTTCTTTTGCTTCATCTAGGCTTTTGGTGAAGTTTTGTATCTGATTGGCTGAGGTTTTCACATCTCAGATTTCCATTTTTATTTTTGATTTGGTAAGTTTTCCTTTCCATAGTTTGCTTTTTCTCAGACTGTCAGTCTTTTTGCTGATTTTTCATCCAGATTTTAACTGAAACTTTTACTTCATATATATATAATGTGTATATATATATATATATATATATATATATACACATCTGCACTTTTACACACACACACATATTATATATATATATATATATATATATATACACACTCATATATATTTCATGTCATGGATTATTTTTAAGCTAGAATTTTCAATATGTGTTTAAGCTTCATCCTTCTCAATATTTTTGGATCCAGTTTCTAAAGAGTTATGATCTTTAGAGAGTTGAATTGCCCTCTCTTTTCATATTTCATGTGTGCTTTTAAGATAGCAATAAAAATTGAAAATACTTCCAACACTGACAGAAAAGAATTATCATACTGATATAATGAAATAAAAAAAATAACATTATTAAAGAAATGCATCAATCAATTCATAAACAAACGGACACAAGAAAGGAAAGGAAGGAAGAATGGCGGATGGCACGTGATGGATGTGTAAGATCTAAATCAGACTTCTTTGGAGATTCTGCTGAGATGATTCCCTGCAACAGGACCACTGAGCTAGCTAGGAAGAGCGGCGGTCAATTCTCTGGCATCTGTTTGCCGAACTGCTCACACGTCTCTCATCTTCAGCTGCACTTTTACAGGATGTGGTCTCGCTGCTTGCTGTGGCTTTCCTCTGCTGTTATGTTTCCAGCCCTTTGAGGCAGGATTCTCTTCCTTCCTTGTTTGTTCGGCCCGCACAGGGTGGCTAGTGTCTGTTGCTTCTTTTACAAATTTCAATATCTGTATTCTTGGATCTCATCTGTTTCTGGCTGGTGCTGACTGTTGGATATCCCACGCTTCCCACAATATCCACTTCTCCCTTCAGCCATATTCCTAGTAATGCGCTGCAAATGTGTAGTAGCATGGGTAAGTTGGAATGTTTTTGTTTTATGACTTTTCTGCTGCATCGTGTAATTCTGGGTTCTAAGACACAGTGCATTTCATAGAGATAATGAATATAGATGTCTATATATATTATTTAAATACATATTGACCTTCAATTATGTGTTTTAATTAAGCCCAATCTATAAATATACACATACTAGTTAAATGTCAAATAAAGCCTCCAGAAGAAAGTGACTAGTAAAATGACAGTTTCCTCAATTTTTTAAAAAAAAAAATTATCTCACTTTTAATTATGTGTCTATATCTGTGTGTGTATGTGTCCATGGAGTCCAGAAAATGTCATTAGACCTCCTGGAGCTGGAGCTAAAGGTGAAACTCCAGACAGGAAGGCTGGAAACCAAACTCAGATCCTCTCAAAATGCCACAAGCACCCTTATGCTGCTGAGTCATCTCTCTAGCCCCATGACAAACTTTCTAAATTTACTTTGTGTTAATACTCAAATACAACTGAGTTTAATAAAACTAAATGTATTTGACTAGAAAGTATTTAAATAAATAAAATGTTCTGATTGTCTATATTAAAAGTTATCTTAATGATAATAATTTTCATCTAAAAATGGATCTACTCCTCCTTATGCATTTCCATCTTTAAGTGCACTGAATAACATTTTAATTTTCTTCTTAAAATGCATTTTAATATTCATAATTCTAGCTCTTTTACTAACTAGAACACTTTCAGGCAATAACAAGTATTTATTGTTCTAGTGAGCTCTCTTCTTTCCATATAAACATGTATAGATATACATTTGGAGTGAGCCCCTAGGTTCTCAGCCCTTCTCCCTTCATCACAGCTATAAGTGGGTTTGGTACTTCCCTGACCCAACCTTTCCTTAAGTACATGGTGTAACATACCTAATTTTTATCTTAGTGATTCATCATAAAGTATACTATCACGGTCTGAACTAGGACCCAAAGTCCATTATTTAAGTGTTCATTCCATTACTTTTGATAAATTCCATATTGTCTATCAATGTTTTTCAATCCTTTGATCAATGAGTACTTATTGTTGTATTTATTTTAATAGCCACTGAAATAAGCATGAGAAATAAAAGATGAAAATAAACCCTCACCCAGAACTTCTAGGACTGAAGATATGACTTGATATAATAAACCTATTGCCTCTGTCTCTATCAAATCACTTGAACTAAATTTGGATAACCACGATATTTGCATTTAAGTGTATGAATATCCTACACATATTGTCCCAACTTGTATGGCATGCTGAAGAGTGCTTGATAGAATACTCGTTGTTAATGTGTACTTGTGACGTCCAACTGACTTTATAACATCTCTCTACTAATGCTGCCTTAGAGCCTCAGCATTTCTGTAACCGAAGCATCATATTTTAGAGCTATCTTTACACATCACATCTTCCTTTCTCAAAATTGATATTCTCAACTTTTTTCTGATTTTTTTTGTTGAAAAAAGATTTTTCTCTCATGTAATACCTCCCAGCCATAGTTTCCCTTCATTCCACTCTTCTCAAATTTCCCCTACCTTCCCTCTCTCTCAGATCTATTCCCTCTCCGTCTCCTCTTCAGAAAAGAGCAGGCCTCCAAGGGACAACAGTCAACCATGACAAAACAAAATAAAATAAGATGAGGCAAAAGCTCTCATGCTGGACAAGGCAACCCAAGAAGAGGAAAAGAGTCCCAAGAGCAGGCAAATGAGTCACTGATCATAGTCCTACAAAAATACTGAGGTAACACCCATAATGTATATCCAGAGCACCTTGTACTGACCCATGAAGGCCCTGTGCTTGCTAGTCTAATCTCTCTGAGCCCATATGAACCCTGCTTAGTTGATTTTGTGGACCATGTTCTCCAGGTGTCTGGGCTACCTCACTCAAGATGATTTTTTCTAGTTCCATCAATTTGTCTACAGATTTCATTTTTTAACGTCTTAAATTATTTTTAAGCAAGGAAATAGACATTACCAAAGAAGGAACTTGACAATTGTTATTTTTCTTTTCCTTTTTAAAAATGATAAACCCCAAGTAAATTTATTTTTGCCTTTGATTAATGCAGTCACAATCTCTCAATTAGAACATGCACATAAATGACTAAATAAGCTGTTATCCTTGGGGGAAAAGATTCCAAGTTAATGGAAGAAGAATAAATAAAAGTGTGCCTTGGTACAACTTCTATGCCCAACAAATACACATCCTTTGGGGAATAATACATTTATATCTATACCTCCCTTCTCTTACTTCTCTGTAGTGATATATTATGTCCCCCAACATATTGTGCATACTAATAAATTTATCTGGGGTCAGAGAACAGAACAGCCACTAGACAGACATAGAGGCCAGAAAATGGTGGCACTCACACCTTTAATCCTAGCATTCCAGAGACAGAGATCCCTCTGGATCTCTGTGAGTTCAAGGCCACACTGGAAACAGTCAGGCCTGGTAACAAGAGCCTTTAATCCCAGGAAGTAATGGCAGAAAGCAGAAAGCTATATAAGACGTGAAAACCAGGAACTAAGCCTGGTTAAGCTTTTAGGCTTTTGAATGGCACAGTTCAGCTGAGAGGCATCCAGTCTGAGGAAACAGGATCAGCTGAGAAAATGGCAAGGTGAGGTGGCTGTGGCTTGTTCTGCTTGTCTGATCTTCCAGCATTCACCCCAATACCTGGCTCCTGGTTTATTTTTATTAATAAGCACTTTTAAGATTCATGCTACACTTCTCTCCTATTCCTCCCTTATTCTTTTATGTATCTTGGACTGTCACATACAATTTTAATGTCCAGTTTATTTATTCTGGTTTAAAGAGACATAATTAGAAGCTAACTTGTTTTCTTAATTATGAAATATATTAGATATAAAGTAAAATGAAGAAAATAATTTCAGATAGTTGTATGTTTTCTTTGCATATGGTGGCTAATTGAGATCAAGACGTGAGATACAATAACAAAGAAAGAAGATGTAGGTTCTAGTGTTCCAGTCAGAGGACAAATGCTCACACAGAGAAGAAACTGGTTTTTGTTCAAGAGAAGAGAGCGGCCTCATATACCCTCTGAAAGAATTCAGGGATATTTATGAGAGCAAATTAAAGACTCAAGCCTGTGGCAAGGAGTATGCTCCTTTCTCATCATAATAGGCAACCATGGGAAGTTTGATCTTGACTTTTGACTTTTTATTTTGTAGAAATGGACTGTTAGATATCAAGAGTTAGTAAAGGAAGAAAAATCTAAAATATGTGAAATAATGTAAGGAAGAAACAGTGGTGATTTTAGTGCAGTTTAAAAATTAACTGAAGTGGTAAAACATTTTCACAACAGAGTTTGGGATATACCTACCTTGCTTTGTCATCTGTTCTGATTAGGACAGCTCTCCGACTTTATAACACACATTCAAAAGTTCTCATTTTTTTAAATGTCTGATGGTTCTATCAGTGGATAGGTATGGCTATAAAGGAATAGAGATTTTTTTCCCATTTTTCTGGACTTGTATCTTGCTCTTTTACAGTCCTCATAAGAGTTCTGCCCTTGGAGTCCACATCAAGGGCTAAGACACAGCGCTGATTCCCTGTATGTTTCAAAACCATCATTCAACGGGTGTCTTAAACAATAAAATTTCATGGCCTTGCATTTCAGGAGGCTTCACACTGTGGGTGAAAGCATTAGGGAGGTCAGACAAAGGAAGGGTTGTGCAATGTCCTAATTACTTCATGCTGTCTCCTCACACACATCTTCTCTGCTCTCATTTGCTTATTCAAAGTAGATTTTATAAAATACATTAAGGCACATACCTACAGCCTCATTTTAACTTAAACATTTCTTTACTGTCCCTGTTTCTGGGTTTCATATTATTGTGATGTACTTCATTAGGACTCCAATATATAAATGCGAGGACACAATTTAATGCAACATAATGCAGACATTATGGAAATTAGTTTGGAGGCCCCTCAAAAAATTCAAACAAGAACTACCATATGACCCAGTAATTTCATTTCTGGGCATAGTCCCAGAAAGTTCCACATACCACCATAGATGTACTCACATTCACATTTGTTGTGCCTCTATTTACTATAAAGAGGAAAACTCAGAATGCCTGTGAATACTGATTCATTGTCACTAAATGATAGAGAGTAACATGCCAGGAATTTGAAAACACTGGGAAGGTTGCTTACTTTTCATTGTATGTTATAGTTCTAAATTGCATCATGGTTAATGAATAAATATATTCTGTGGGGTTTTCTTTTTCAAGATTTACTTTCATTGTTTAAATTATATGCATGTGTGTGTCTGCCTATGGTTATGTACAGGTGAGTTCAGGTGTCCATGAAGGCCAGAATAAGGTATCAGATCTGTTGGACCTACAGTTATAGGCAGTTGTGAGCTGCTTGTTTTGGGTAGGAACCGAACTCAGGTTCTCTGCAATTGTGGTAGGCACTGTTAACCACAAATCATTCTTCCTAGCCCCTCCATTAACTTGTTTTCTTTTTTCTTTTAGTTAAAATATTATTACATGACTTCTCCCCTTTGGTTTCCTTTCTTTTGCCTCTCACATGCCCCTGAGTCCCTTTCAAATGTATGCCTCTTTTTCTTTGAGTATTGTTACACAGATAAACATAGACATAAATATTTAGATACAACTTACTGAATCTGTTTAGTACTGCTGTGTGTATATAATTTTAGGACTTACCTCTTTCATCCATAAGAGAGACCAAGTTTCCCTCTCCCAGCAGTAATTAGGTGCATTTAGCTCTTTGTCTAGTGTTAGGATTCTTTGTGATATCCGTGTTAGCATGTCCTTTGGTGTTGTCATTGTTCAGGTCCTGTTTAGATAGCCATATTGTTGAAATATCGTAGGAATAGCTTCCCTGTCATTTCTTCTTTTTATTAATTTATTTTTTTGTTCATTTTACATACCAACCACAGTTTCTCCTCCCTCCCCTCAAACTATCCCCACCCACTTCTCTCATGAGGTGTCAACAAGGCCAGGCACAGCAAGTTCAATTGAGGCAAGATCAAGCCCCTCCTTGCCCCTCACCCCCACCCCCGCATCAAAGCTGGGCAAGGCATCCCACCATATGGAATGGGTGTCAAAAGCCAGCTCATGCACCAGGGATAGATTCTGGTACCACTGCCAGGGGCCCCACAAGAAAATTCGGGTCTTCTCTCTCTGTTGGGTTCCCCATTATGGTCTTGACCCCCTTGCTTCTATAATCCTTCCCTCTCCTTGACTGGACTCCCTTAGCTTTGCATGGCGCTTGGATGTGGGTCTCTGCATCTGCTTCTATCAGTTACTGGACAAAAGGTTCTATGATGACAGGGTAGTTACCAATCTGATTACAAGGGAAGATCAATTCAGGTACCCTCTTGACTATTGCTTGGGGTCTTAGCTGGAGTCATCCTTGTGGATTCCTGGGAATTTCCCTAGCATTAGGTTTCTCTCTAGCCCCATAAAGACTCCCTCTATTGAGATATCTCTTTCATTGCTCTCACACTCCACCCCTCCCCCAGCTCAACCATCCCGTTCGCTCATGTTCTCATCCCCTTTCCCTTCCCCTTTATTGCCCCCCCACTCCCAGTTTACTTACAAGATCTCATCTCTATCCCCTTCCCAGGGTGATCCATGCATCCCTATTAGGGTCCTCCTTGTTACCTGGCTTCTCTGGAGCTGTGGATTGTGGTCTGGTTAAACTTTGCTTTACATCTAGTATCCACTTATGAATGGATACATACTGTGTATGTCTTTCAGAGTCTGGGTTACCTCACTCAGGATGATTTTTTTTTCTAGTTCAACCATTTGTCTGCAAATTTCGTGATGTCACTGTTTTTTACAGCTGAGTAATACTCCATTGTGTAAATGTACCACATTTTCTTTATCCATTATTCAGTTGAGGGGCATCTCGGTTGTTTCCAGGTTCTGGCTATTACAAATAACACTGCTATGAACACAGTTGAGCAAGTTTCCTTGTGGTATGACTGAGAATCCTTTGGGTATATGCCCAAGAGTGGTAGTGCTGGGTCTTAAGAGAGATCGATTCCCAATTTTTTGAGAAACCACCATACTGATTTCCAAAGTGGCTGTACAGGATTGCACTTCCACCAGCTGTGGAGGAGTGTTCCCCTTACTCTACATCCTCTCCTACCTGGATAGCCCCCCTAGGCCCTTCCCTAACCTATCACAGCCCCACTAGTCAGCCAGCAGGCAAGGTGGACTCAATTTGCCAATAAAAAGACTTAGGGTAACAGAATGAATACAAAAACAGGGGCCAACCTTATGCAGCAAAAAAGAAACACACCTCAAATTCAAACAGACATCATCTCAGAGTAAAGGGTTGGGAAAACACTTTCCAATCAAATGGACCTTAGAAGCAAGCTGGTGTAGCTATCTTAATAGCTAACACAATAGATTTCAAACTAATATTAATCAAAAGAGATCAAGAAGGACATTTCATATTTATCACAGGAAAAATACACCAAGAATTGAAGAATCGAAGTCTCAATTCTGAACATTTATGCCCCAAATAAAAGGCACCCAAACATGTAAAAAAAAAGTTACTGAAGCTCAAATCACACTGATTAGTTTTAGGCCTCCTGAAGGCCTCTCCACTGTCACAACAAACCAAATCAGGAAAAGCCCAGGTTTAATGGGTAAAGCGCTCCCGGGTGATTCCCTAGCGCAAGACAGGAAGAACCACGAGTCTGTTTTCTGGGATGCCACTTATATATCCCCCGTGGAAGTCATCCTGAGCCTCTCTTGGGGAGGAGCTGTGTTTGGCAGGCTTTGAAGGGGAGGGTTTGGGGAGGAGCTGTGTTTGGCGGGCTTTGAAGGGGCAGGTTTAGGGAAAGAGATGGGGAATGGAGCCAAGGTGCATCTTCCACCAGACTCCTTCCAAACATTCCAGACTCTTTGGGTATAGGGATGCCAGTGTGCCAGGGGTTGAGGTGGAGCTCCCACTCAAAAACACACATCAAACCCCACACAATCATGATGGGAGACTTCAACACCCCACTCTCCCCAATGGACAGGTCTGCCAGACAGAAACTTAACAGAGAAATAAGGGACTTAAGTGATGTTATGACTCAAATGGACTTAACAGCCATCTATAGAACATTCCACCCAAACACAAAAGAATATATCTTCTTTTCAGCACCTCATGGAACCTTCTCTAAAATCAACCACATACTTGGTCACAAAGCAAATCTCAACAATACAAAAAAAATGGAATAACCCCATGTATCTTACTTAGCAGATCACCATGGCCTAAAGTTAGAATTCAACAATACATATTACAGAAAGCCTACAAACTCATGGAAACTGAATTATGTTCAACTGAATCACCACTGGGTCAAGGAGGAAATAAAGAAAAAAAAATTAAAGATTTCCTAGAATTCAATGAAAATGAATGTACAACATACCTAAACTTACAGGACACAATGAAAACAGTGCTAAGAGGAAAGTTCATAGCACTAAGTGCCCACATAAAGAATTTGGAGAAATCCTACACTAGTGACTTAACAGCACAACTGAAAGCTCTAGAACAAAAAGAAGCAAACTCACCCAGGAGGAGTAGACACCAGGAAATAATCAAATTGAGGGCAAAAATCAATAAAATAGAAACAAAGAGAATGATACAAAAAAAAATCAATGAAACAAAGAGTTGGTTCTTTGAGAAAATCAACAAGACAGATAAACTCTTATCCAAACTAACCAAAAGGCAGAGAGAGTATATCCAAATTAACAAAATTAGAAATGAAAAAAGTAACATAACAACAGACATTGAGGAAATCGAGAAAATCATTAGGACATACCTCAAAAACCTGTACTCCACAAAACTAGAAAATTTCAAAGAAATTGACAATTTTCTGAATAGGTACCATATACCAAAATTAAATCAAGACAAGATAAACAATTTAAATAGATCTTCTGACAAAACAGAAGCAGTCATTAAAAGTCTCTTAACCAAAAAAATCCCAGGACCAGATGGCTTCAGCACAGAATTCTACCAGAATTTCAAAGAAGAGCTAATACCAATACTCCTCAAATTGTTCCAGACAATAGAATCAGAAGGAACACTGCCAAAGTATTTTTATGAGGCTACAGTTACCCTGATTCCCTAAGAGACACAGTCTCCTGTTTGACTTCCCGGTCCTCTGGATCTCCCAGTCTTTCCACACTTTCTTCTGCAATGTTTCCTGAGCCTTAAGTAGCTGTGTTGTAGGTGTATCCATTGGGGTTTGGCACCATCAGTTGATCTCTATATTGTGACTTGTTGTACTTTTCTGTAACGGTTTCCACTTGATGCAGAGAGAAGCTTATTTAATGAAGGTGAGATTTACACTTACTTGTGAGTATGAGAGTAAGTTTTAGAGTCTGCTAAGGAGTTATGCTGGTCTAGTAAAGTGGTAGTAAGAGGATCTCCACTAAGATTTATTAATGGAATAATCATTAGGTTTCTAGTAACAAACATAATTAGCTTCCTGTTGGGTCAGCCTTAACTCCAACTAGAGTGTCACTGTTGTATATTTAGAGGTAGGTATCTTGCCACGCTGGTCATAGTTGTCATTCATAGACATCATAGCTGGGTAAGATTAATGATTGCTTCCCTCTGTTGGGAGTTTGCACAACACCAGTCTTTCAGGTTAGATCTAATGAGAATCATCTTAGTCTTGTGTCTGAAGTGAATGTTGTCTTCACCAATAGTGGTTCACTTTCAACTTGTGATAGGCTACCAAGGGCAATAGCAGAAGCTTGGACTATTCTGGTCAACAACTAGAACAGCTGGTACCTGGCACTGGGGTTTTGTTAGAGAGTCTGTAGCTCTCCAAGGGAACACTGTTACTCCAAATAGCATAACTTCATTTATATGTTAAAATTATATTGTGCATAATTTTATGTGATATATATTACATACATTATAATATATAATAAAATTATATAATTTTAGGTAAATATAAATTAATATGATTCCTTGAGGCTTTATCAAATAAGCTTGGATTTATTTCTCTTCTCCCACCCTCTCATGAAGGGAGAAATGGGAAAATGGTGAAGGGGGGCTTTAATACTTGATTTATTTTAAATAAATATTTTAAACATACATTTGTAAATTTATTTTAACATTTCTAATTTCAATTAATATTATCCAAATAGTTACTACATACTAGACAGTGGTGTACTGTAGTGAATTATTTTCAATGACATAAGACATTTCTACTACTGAATTTATTTGAAATGGAAGGAATGAGAAAGAGCAAGGAATATAGCAACACCTGGTGTGATCAAACATTTCATGCGGGAAAATAAAGAAGGAAGAAAACAGGATGAACAAAGAAGGCATGGAAAGAACAGAAGGGAAATGATGGCCTGAGTCATGCAGAGGGAGCATGATTTCAGTGGAAGAACTCTTCAGACGCTTAAATGTCAGTGAGAAGGAGGCAGTGGCAAGTGAGAGAGCATGATCAGGAAACTAAGCAACTGTGGGAGTGAGCTCCCTGAAGTGATAGACACTGACAGGGAGCAATAACACCAACAAGGTCATCTGACTAAGATGACTAAGAAGTGGCGGAGAAATTATAAGAGCCAAAGATGGTAAATGGCTTCAGAAAAAGCTATGTTTTCTGCATACAACAGGAAAGTTGAACATATAAATTCACAACAATTATGAAAGCATGCAGGAAACCTGTGCAAGCTCAAATAAGGCAAAATCCAGGCAGGGCTGGAATGAAGTTCACCTCTAGCTGAGGAGCTATTAGCATTTGCTAGCTGTTAGGACAAGGAGAGCCTGGGTTTTTGTTTGTTTGTTTGTTTGTTTGTTTGTTTGTTTTTATAATATTACTCCTGGTAGGTTGACAACACTCCAAGAAAGGCCCCACATCCAAGAGTCAGGCAACACAAACTAGATGCAATAGATTTAAAAGAAAAATAAGAGAACTTGAAGTTGGGTGGGTTGGATGGTAGAGTTATGTGTGATAGCAGTTTGGAGGAGGGAGGGAAAATGAACTAAGCTGTAAGTAGTCAAGACGCATGATGCAGACTGAGATAGGTCACCGGTATGTTCCCATCCTGTCACCATTCATTTGGGTTGCCCAAGCCCCATGCTGTTTGACCAGCAAGGGCACAATCTCCCCTTGCCATGATTTTTTCCCAACACAGTCCCCACAAGAAACTCTCTAGCCATCATGCAAGACCCAGAGTTCTGGGGTTCTGTCAGTTGCCCTACTGTAACCTTCCAGTTGCCCTATCTGGCCTCAAGACCAAGGAGCAGTCCACCCTGAAATGAAAAACTTATTCCAGGCTTCTTGACCAAACTGTTGAAGGCACAAGAATGTAGTAAAGAAAGAGAAGACCTAGACAGAGAGTGTACCCACAAGTACCAGGCAAATAGAGGAAATTGAAATTCCATCCCTCCTATGAGTTAGCCTCATCCTGAGTATTATAAATACCTCTGATAAAAGAAGAAAGGTGGGTTGAACATAAGGAATGGAAAAGTCACCCTACAAACTAACTCCAGATGTGAAAATTTCATTACACACACACACACACACACACACACACACACACACACACACACACACACACACACACGGGGGGGGGGGGGGGGGGCGGGGAGGGGGGAGAGAGATCATTCCAAAAAATACAAATCCCTTAGTAATGGCATCGAATGAAAACACTTCTTTCATATCTCAGATTTACTTCCTTATTTCTTTCATCTCTTTGTCTTCATCTTCACTTTTTTATTTTTTGAGCTCTTTGACTACAGAAACATTCTTTGAATTATCTGTTAATTCTTCCATGTCATTTTCATTAGAGGCCATGGATCATTGAATGCTGGAGATGAAAACTTGAGTGTACCAGTCAAAATCTTAGTGGAACGCCTCACCAACAGGATGGACCATGTCAAAATATATAAAAGGATATCAGGAATTAAAAGAAAAGGTGATGATAGTGTTTAAGCACAAGTAGTAATAAAATTGGAGAGAAAAGAATAAATATGTAAGATAATAAGTATTAATCACCTTTAGTATTATACCCAAAGGACCTATGGTTAGTAGCAAGTCTGCTGCTAAAACCTGAGATTATCCCACTGCCTATTGTGGTTTCAAAATGCACAGCAATCCTCTGTAAATACACCCTGTTGTTAATAAACTCCATTTAAATGTTATAATTTAGGTGTGCAATTCACCTTCTGTTCAGGCCATAGCTGAAATCAGTATGCTTAGTGGCTTTTTCCTTTTAAATGTATTCATATATTTCAACTTTCCAACAAGATAAAAAGTGATGCTGGATTTACCTTCATAATTGAAATAATTAAAAGAAATCCACACCAGGTCATAAAGAAATTGAATTCCAAGAAACAAGCATTAAAAAAAATAAACTCTTCATCACTCCCTGTTTTTGACT
This sequence comes from Peromyscus californicus insignis, assembly GCF_007827085.1. NCBI lineage: Eukaryota > Metazoa > Chordata > Mammalia > Rodentia > Cricetidae > Peromyscus > Peromyscus californicus. Next base: position 42,524,278 of record NW_026294491.1, on the reverse strand, counting down.
ACTATGAGAAGTCTAATCCAAACTATATGCAGGAAAGCCCAAATAGAGATGGGAGGGAGAATGCGTGGAGATGAAGGAAGCTTGGGTTCACAAGAGCCCCAAAGTAAGAGTACTCCATAAATAGAAGCCCAGAAGTCTGCAGAAGATTCCCAAGTACCCAGAAAAAGAAATCATTATTGTGTGGATCCAACAAGACTATCCAGAGCTAGGGAAAGAACCATCTAGAAGGACCGAGGGCACTCTACCTGTTCCAAAAAAGTGAAAACTCATCCTACAGGACACAGAGAGCACTATGCAGGAAGCTTTGCCCTGTAACATGAATCTTAAAAGGTCTTATTAATAAAAACAAACCCAGGTACTGGTATTGGGGTGAATGCTGGAAAATCAGAGAAGCAGAACAAGCCACAGCCACCTCACCTTGCCAATTCCTCAGCTGATCCTTTTTCCTCAGACTGGAAGCCTATGAGTCCTTATGCAAATGGATCTCAGCTGAACTGCTGCTCAAAAGCCTAAATGCTTAAACAGCTCTAGTTCCTGGTTTTCATGCCTTATATACTTTTTTTGCTTTCTGCCATCACTTCCTGGAATTAAAGGCATGAGTCACCATGCCTGGCTGTTTCCAGTGTGGCTTTGAACTCACAGAGATCCAGATGGATGTCTGCCTCCCAAGTGATAGGATTAAAGGCATGTGTGCCACCATTGTCTGGCCTCTATGCTTGTCTAGTGACTGTTCTGTCCTCTGACCCCAGATAAGTTTATTAAGATGCACAATATATTGGGGGACACAATATATCACCACATTGCCCCTGTGGAAAGTAGTCAGCCTAAAATTAAGCAATGGCCCAGAATCACTTGACAAGACATTTATAAAATAAGACAGGAAGAGAATTTTTAAAAATACAAGCAAACAAAAGTAAAACCATGTAGATTAAAATCAAAATTTAGAGAAGATTAAATGAAATGTAGATCTTATTTTCAGAAAGAATAAAAAGAAAAGATAAAGATAAGGCAAAATTCTTTTCTCTCTCTCTCTCTCTCTCTCTCTCTCTCTCTCTCTCTCTCTCTCTCTCTCTCTTTGGTTTTGGTTTTGGTTTTCGAGACAGGGTTTCTCCATGTAGTTTTGGTTCCTGTCCTGTGTGGTGATATTTTAATTGTGCTGAAATGTGATTTTATTTGTATGTTAATAAATAAAGTTGCCTGGAGATCAGAGGTAAAAGCGAGCCATTAAACAGAAGTCTGGCAGTGGTGGCACACACCCTTAATCCGATCACATGGCAGGCAGAATCTGTGTTGTCAAGGACACAACCAAGCATGGTGACCCAAATCTTTTTTTTTTTTAGAGTATATTATTTTTTTTTTCCCCTTTTCTATTTTAATAAAAAGGAAAAAAAAGAAAAAGGTTATAACTAACAAAAGAAAAACTATATACAAAAGTACAATGACTATATACAATATATACAGGTAATAAATGTCTAAACAATGTCTAGTCCATTTGTATTTGACAAATTCAGAGAAAATAATTTCATTATCTATCCTATTTTGTTAAGTCCAAAATGTATCTAATTCACTTTCTATCCTAATTAATCTTCAACTATAACTAACTAACCTTCAACTATAACTAACTAATCTTCAACTCCCTCAGAGACCCAAGAAGGAAATAATATTAGCTAACAAAAATAAAAACAGAAAGTGCATGCAAGCAACTTCCAAAAAATTTGTGAGTTGACAGAAACAGCCAGCTGCCTGGACAGTCACCTGAGGTTTCTCCACAGTGTTGGGGCATCATCTTCAGCCTATAGGCTTAGCATATCTGACAGACTCATTTGTGAAGTAGGATGTACACAAGGTCGACAGTTCAACCTCACATTGGGTGAGAGCAGTCCATGTACCAGAAACACCTGAATTCCACTAGTGTCATGTCATGATTCAGGATTTTAAATTCTGGAAATTGTTGTTGATTTTTTAATTCAGCTGTCCATTCTTGGCTGTGTATATATGGCTTCATCTTAACATCCCGTTCTTCTCCACATCCCTCTGTCAAATGCCAGTTTACTATTGCGAGGCGTGAGCTTAGTTACTCTTCAAGAATAACTGTTTCAGCTGCTGTTCCATTGCACATCAGAAGCCATCGGCCCACTGCCTATTCAGCTGCCTTCGAAGAAAAGGGCACTGTACCTTTTCCAAATTGCGAAGGCCACTTCCGGGATGGTGCCATATTGTCCTGGCCTCAGAAGATGCCTTTTGATAAAGCCATAACCACACTCGTTTTGGCAAGAATCAGTAGTCCTTTGTTTCATGTCCTGTCTGTCCATTTTGTCAGCAGTTGATTCAAGGATACTTTGTTGTCCAGTGGCTAACTTTTGCCACAATGAAAGTTAACTCCATATGCAGTTTCTTCAATGCCCATATTTTCTCTGAAGTAGATTGGTACTGCCAGGAGCCGACATGTCTCATAATCATAACAAAAAAGAAAAATTTTCTAAGTTATTAAAACATTTTAAATGCCATATTCTGTAGATCTCTGAAGGGTTTGAAGATGACCTGTCTAAAATATATCTGCTCAATTTTTAAAACATATCTAATATGACTACAACTTCTATTGTAATGGGTGACCCAAATCTTTAATCCCAGTACCAACCATAGAGACCTGGAGGTCTGTATAGACAGCCAGTTGACGAGGAAGTCATGTGGTTGGGTTTAGAGCCAATGAGAAGGCAGAACAGAAAGCCAATAAAAAGACAAGTCACACAAGAAAAAGGTCTCCCTCTCTCTCTCTCTCTCTCTCTCTCTCTCTCTCTCTCTCTCTGAAAGTAACGGTGGCCAGGTGGTAATATAAGGTGGTCTTGGCTCTTCGCTAGTGCTCTGATCTCTTGGGCTTTTAACTCTGTATTTCTTATTCATAAGACTGTTTAGAATTTCATCTACAGTCCTGGCTCTCGGTCTGTAGACCAGGCTGGCCTCGAACTCACAGAGATCCGCCTGGCTCTGCCCACCAAGTGCTGAGATTAAAGGTGTGTGCCACTGCCGCCCAGCAGGAAAATTCTTAAATGTTGGATAAATATATAGTGGTCTAAAAGTATAAGGTCAGAAGGTAACAAACAGTGAAAACCTTAACCATAAGAACTCTATGGTGGTGATAACTATCTGAAACTGAAGACTACTACAGAATTCAAGTGACCATTTCATAACAATAGAGAAGTCAACTTTTCAGGGGACTACAAAGATGTTATATATATATATATATATATATATATATATATATATGAATATTGAACCTCAACTTTTAAGTGCTAGTGCATTTAACATCTTTGTAGTCCCCTGAAAAGTTGACTTCTCTATTGTTTATATATGTATATATATATATATATATATATGAATGTATTACAAATTTTAAAAATCTTATGATTTAGATATTCCTATCAACTGATTGACTAAAAGAAAAGAATCATTTTTGAGTAAGTATTCTAGAGATATCCCCTTTCATACTCCATGCAATAGCTGAAAGATAATTAACAGAGATAAATTTTATACTGAAGATAAAAAAGTGCTAAAAAGGATTTATATAAGAAGTTGTTCTATACCATAAAATAATTGAATTCAAAATCAATGAAAATATTCAAGTACTTATTAAAATATAAATGATGATAATGATGAAAAGCAGGGGAAGAATTTTAAAGCAAATTATAAATGCCTGGGATTATATAAAAATTGCAACACAGAATTTACACTTCAATAACACTCACAGCATTAGTTAATGGCATGAATATTGTAATATTTATGCTAAAAAGTTTATATTTCATAATTATTCACTAGAGATAGGGACTAACCATGTAGCCTAGGCTGTACTGAACCTTACCATGTAGCCCTGGATGGCCTCAAATTTGTTTCAATCATATTGCCTCAGTCTATTAAGTGCTTGCATTACAGTGAAAGGCACTGCACTTCGCTAAAAACATTATTTTTGAAAATTTAAAATCAATAAAAATGGATAAAATCTGAAGAACATACATACCTTATGTCAAGGCTCACAAGCACCAGTCCATACTAAGAGATATTTAACTTTCTATGTCATTAAGCAGTGGGAGTTTAAATGCAAGGAAAACCACTATATTAAGTGAAAATCTTCAAAATTAGCTAGCATGACAGAGTGGGGTTTTGGTAAGGATTTGAAGCAAATGAAAATTTGAAGCATAAATATTAGTTTATGGATATTTTCTGTTTCTGACAAATTAAATATTTGCCTACCACACTTAAAATTTCTCCCTAAAACTTCAAACACATAAAAATGTGTTTATATAAAGTAATGAACATATATGTCATGATGGCTTTATACATGAGAAAAAATTATGGAGGGTAATCCAAGCATCCAACAACAGGTGAATGCCATTTCTGGGATGTTATAATTAAGGTAAACTACTGATAATTAGTTTGAAGCCTTATGGAAGAGTTCCAGAAGCTCATCTCGATAAGAGGAATAAAAAACAATGAGCCTTGTTATGCGTGATTCGGTGTACTACATATTGCTCTAGAAAAATCAAAACCTAATATAAAGGGCAGATATTATTGAACAGTCATATCTGAGGACAAGGATGGGGGTGTGGGTGATATTTTTTGAGAGGGGGTTGATTCTGAGTGTTAAACTTGGGGCCTTGTGCATATTAGGAGAAGTGCTCTATCACTGAGCTATATTCCCCAGGTCCTGAGGAAGGAATGCTTTAAAAAGATTTTTTAAATTGCTTTTATTTTATGTGCGTGGGTGTTTTGCCTGCATTTGTGTCTATGCAATACAATGCATGCAATGTCCTCGGAGGCCTGGAGATGGCTTTGGGTCCCTTGGAACAGGAGTTACATAAAGTTATTAGCTTCTATATGGGTGCTGAGACTCAAACCATGTCCTTCGGAAGAGCAGCCAGTGCTCCTAACCACTGAGCCATCTCTGCAACCCTATAGAAATGAGTGAATTTGATTGAACGTCAGGGAAATGTTTGTAGTGTTGGATATATCCTACAGCATGATTGCTGTAGATGACACTGAATTCATCAGACTAGCTGCACTGGTCATTCACTCTCAGGTGGGAGGTTTGTCAGAAGTTCAAGGCCAGCCTGACACATTATGAGTTCTAGGCCAACCTGGACTATAGAGTAAGACTCTGTAACAAAATAAGATCAAACCAAGTAAAAATTCTTCAAACTGTGCCTACAAAATGAATTAATAAATAATTAATAAATTGTATATAACTAACAACCAAGTAAAATAAATTTAAAACAAAAATTAATTTATTGAAATGAGATTTGAAGAGCTAAAAAAGAAAAATAAATAAAACCTTGCCACTAGAGAGCAGTGTGTTTACTGAAAATATCTTTTATAGGAATAAGGTCAGTAGATACAGAGTCAAACAAATAGACACAGACAATCTACATTGAATGGATCTCTGAAGAAATATTTCAAGAAGATGACAAACTGTTCCAGTAAGTGAGGGATATGATGAAATAGTCAACCAAACTGAAGGATATAATAATCTTCATTTTAAAGATTTGTTTTTATTTTCACCTATATGTACAAGTGTATGTCTCTGTCTTGTATGTCAAATATTGTTTCCAATGCTCAGGGAGACCAGAAGAAAGTGACAGAGACCCTGGAGCCAGAGTTACAGTCAGTTGTGAACTACCCAACAGGGGGGCTGGAAATAGAACTGAGGTTCTCTGGAAAAGCATCAACAAGTGAGCCATCTCTACAGCAGAACCCTAATCTTTAGTTTTTATTCCTGCAATGAGGCAGATTCAAACCATACAATGAAAACACAAACATAATTAGACAAATAAACATTTTGATTTGAATTATGTTGACATTGTACATAGCACACTAAAGCCAGCCATGAGCTTTCACAAACTTTTCAACACTGCAGAAGATTTTGCCATATCTAAACATAGGTAAACAATAAAGAAAACCTAAATAAATTTCATAAGATCAATATAATGCAGAGTCTGTTTTCTTACATTGTGGGGTTAAACTAGAATTTAATAGAAATACCTGGAGTGTCAGTACTGCAAATTAAGCAGTACTCTTCTATACAATGTATGGTTCAAACTTAAGGAAAGTTAAATTAAAAAATACATTTTGAACTAAGTATTAAATCTACAGCTGTGAGGTGCAGATAAAAAGTGAAAAATCAATTATCTAAGTGATAAACTTTAAATGTAGAAGAAAATTATAAGAATACAAAGAAAGAATTAATAAAAGTAGAAAATGTACACAAAAAACCACATGATAGGGCTTCAAAGCAACCAAATAAAATGACACATAGCTGGTTAGGTCAATATATCATGGAAAAGGTTTTAATATCTGAAATTCATTTAATGTAATACACTACATTATAGATGTAACCAGCCGTCTTTTTAAATAAGAAACACAGAACCAATGCAAAGAAGAAAACCAAGAGGTCAGAGCTAAGAGCTAAAACCTTACCCTTCCTCCTGCGGTGGTCCTACCTCTCCGAACCAGAGCTACTTTCTGTGTTAAAGTCCTTATATAGAATTTCTGTTCTGCCTTCTCATTGGTTGTAAACCCAACCACATGACCACCTCGTCACGGCCTGTCTGTCTAGACCTCCAGGTTTTCCATGATTGGTATTGAGATTAAAGGCATGTGTATCCAATACTGGCTGTATCCCTGAACACACAGAGATTTACCTAGCTCTGCCTACCAAGTGCTGGGATTACAAGAGTATGCCACCACTGCCCTGCTTTCCTATGGCTTGCTAATAGCTCTGAGCCTGGGCAACTTTATTAATTAACATACAAATAACATTTTAATACAAATAAAATATCACCATACTACATTACAATGGAAATGAAAATATACGACAGATCCTTTACTAGATGGCAACAAACTTTTTATGCATTTCATAGGAAAAACTCATAGAAACCAAGAATAGAATAGAATTAAGTATTTTTAACTGGTTAGACATTCTACAGAATGCCTACAGCAAATATAGAGTGCAATTAAAAATCAGGAAACTTCCCATGAGAAAAGTGTGAAGTCCACTATATCTACTTCTATTTAGTATAGTGCTAGAAATACAAGCCAATGTAAGAAGGCAAAAAGGGAATTTAATAAGAGAAGAAACAGCTAGTAGCACAGGTTGTCATGTGACACTAATAACATGTATATTAAGAAAATCCAAAAGAATTTTGAGACAAGTGTATCACAAACCCTAACTGGTCTGAATAAAAACCCAGAGCCAGATATCGGGGTAAATGCTGAAAGATCAGAGAGACAAAGGAACAAGTGACAACCACCTCTCACCTCACCAACGCCTCAGCCGAAAAGACTGAGCTCCTCCCTCCTCCCTCCTTATACTCCTTTTCTCTGCCCAACCAAACCACTTCCTGTCTCAACCTCCCTAGTGCTGGGATTAAAGGCATATGTGCCTCCCAAGTGCTGGGAGCAAAGTCATGAGATCCCAAGTACTGAGATTAAAGGTGTGTGCCACAATTGCCTGGCCTCTATGGCTAACTATTGCCTGGGCTTGCCCTCTGATCTTCAGGCAAGCTGTATTTGTTAGAGCATACACAAAATATCACCACAGACAAGTATTAGAATTGGTAAGCACATCAAGTAATTTCAGTGGATACCTTGCAGTGTGTAGCTGTTCTCGCCATGTCCTGAAGCACCACCCCTAGTGGGGTAGCAGGTAACTGTTACACCTGCCTATGACTTTGAAGTACATGCCTCTGTGGTGTGGCTGCTCAAGACCCTTAAGACCTGGGATGCATGTATGTGGCTTGTTCTTCACTACCTTGTGGTTTTGGATGCTGGGATGGACCAGGGCAGATCGCGCCAAAAAACAATGTTGGACTGTACCTCACCTTTCCAGTATCCTGCAACAAATTCCTCTATTTTGTCTGGTGAGTTTTCTTTCCCAAATAAATTCCTTTGCCCATTAAGCAGACTCCATGGATTGCTAGCGATACAATCCCATTAATACCTAATCAATAGCCAACTGTCAACTGTATTTGTGTATAGAGTAAAGGAACACAGTGTCATTGGAATAAGTGTGATGTGGTATGGAGACAAAAGAATAAAACATAAATACAATATAACACAGATTACTCAAGACTTCCATGTTTTAAAGTGTACACCCATTGTAACTAAGAGCAAAACAGAACGGAACTAAAGAATGAAAAAATTATACCTAATTTATATAGGTTGAAAGATTTTGTATTTTTTTTAAATGTCCACTGCTCCCAAATTAATCTATAAATTCAAAGATATTTTAATCAAATTCAAATAGCAATATCCTAATTCTAAAATGCTCGGGTTTGGGCAAGATCTAATCAAGTTGTTGGCCAAAGGGATCCCATGGGGAAACCACAAACAACACAGGCTATTGCCAAGTCAATTGGTGGCTCTTTATAAATGGATGATAAAGGCCCCATTGCTGAAAACAACACCTACACAACTCATTGAACACAAAGAAGTCAAACCGATGCCTACATAGAGCCTTCATCCCTACATATGGTACTGGAAGTTACTCTGCACAGTACCAAAGGAGAAAGGTAAGCCCCAATCCAGTTATCAACCTCCTGCTTTACAAGAGTTAACCTGTCTTCAAGATATGGCAGAAGAGACCCAGGGGAAAACCAAATATTACTGTTCTTCTATAGGAACAAAGCAATAAAACAACTGATGTACTAATAGAAAAAGTAATTAGAAGTATTGAACTATATTTAAGTACATATTATGCACTTCTGCTCCCAGTCAGTTGTAATAACTGCCTCTGAAACATCATTCCAGTTCCTTGAAAATTACTTCATGAAAAAAAAAAAGAGAGAGAAAGACTATGACCCTGACCTAATCATCACTCCCTAAAATATCTTTTAGAATACCAATTTTCAAGTGGCTTGGCTTGCCTTATTTTTACATTGCACGTATTATTTCATGGGTGATTAAGATCTCAATCTTGATACTGTCTTCACGGTTAGATATAGTATATCCGTGTGTATGTCAGGTGATATAGATGTTGTTGGTTTTAATGCTGTCACTCCTGTTTTTAGCTCATGACACTTAGCTTCCTAAGCTTCTATTTCCAATTTTTAACTAAGAGAAAATAAGAGGCACCTTTCCAATTTGCGATCTACAAAATACTTTCTAGATATAAAAAGTAGCATGCTCTGAGGGAACTAATATGTGAATTAAGAAGTTATACAAAAATAAAATAAAATAAATGCATGGGGAAAATGGCCAAGAAAAGTATGGTTGTCTTTAATCATGTAACAATAAAGAATGGAGAGAATCTATTAGAACTTACAATGCTATGACTCATTTAAATTGTGATTTGTGTGCACATGCTACTGATCCATGTGAGAACTAGTAGACTATGGATGAGATTAATTTGAGAGAGAAAATATCAATAGGGGAGTCTATCTGATGAAAGGTGCTGGGGCAGTTAGCAAATTACATATTAGAAATTTACTTTAGCCAATTTCACTCATAAAATGTCCAGCCCAGATGAACCACAAATTTAAACTGGAAGGATAAAATAAATGTCATAATAAGATAATATGTTCATGACCACATGAAAAAACAACGCATTTCTCCAGGAAGGTAAAAAAGACAGAGAACATAAATGTAAAGGAGATATAGATAAACTGACCATAATGATATTCAGAACAGCTGCTTCTTTAAAGGCACAAAGCTGTGTGTTGTAGAGCAGATTTCTAATCTAGAGAGCCTCAGCACAGAATTCATGAGTTCTAGGCCCACCCATGTTTGTTTGTTTGACTGATTGATTGTTTTAAGTGATTAAGGTGAAAATTCCACTGAAAATGATACAGAAAACATTTGTTGGGAATATATTGAACCAAAGACTCATTTACAGAATTTTGAAACACTTCAGGGAAGTCCATTGGAAAATAAGGCCATCATACAGAAAAACAGTAAAAGAGTCTAAACATGAGAAGTTAAATGATAATCTCCCAAAGAACAGTGAGTATACAGAGATGTGCAACATCATTAAACCCAGATAACTCAAATTTCCACAATATACATATTTAACAAAACAACTAAAATTAAAATTTAGACAATGCAAATTTTTAAATTTACCTTAACTGAAACTCTGTGCATAATAAATCATAATATGTTTGTACAACTATTTTGAAGAACTTCTCAGTAATGTATTACATAATTTTAAATGATCATAGCAACAATATTTTTAACAGCTCCAGTCTGAAAATTTCTCAAACTTTCAAGAAGAACTTTAAATAAAAAAATAAATCAGTGAATAACAAAAAATAAAAGGGCTGGGAAGTGACTTCGTGTGTAAGTGCTGGCGGCACCAACATGTGGGCTTAAGCTCACATCCCCAGCACCAATGTAACAGACAGACACAATGGCAGAAGGCTGCAACCCAGGAATGGTAGAGGGAGATCGGTAGCTGCTGGGGCTGGTTAGCCAACCTACCTAGCTGATACAGTGAGATCCAGGCTCAAAGAGAGACTCTGTCTCAAAATATAAGGTGGGTAGTTATAGAAAATATCTCGTATCTCATATCTTCTTATTTCTGTTCATGGGCAGCAGTACAAACATACATCCAAAGAGTAAAAAAGAATAAATAAAACTTTTTTAAAAAACTATGTATTTACATAATGAATATTATACAACAGTGATAATTATCAAAGGATATATATATATATATATAATATATATATAATTATCCTAAAATAATTATCAAAGATCCTAAAATCACAATATCACAGGTGAAACACAATAAATACTATACTATACAAATGATACTTTCGTGGTGTGATTAAGTGATGCTCCCCCAAAGATTTCCATGGTGAAGTGTTGATCTTCACTGCAGAATTCAGAGATGGGGCTTCCTGGAAGTGGTTGAACTACATGATCTCTCATATTAACCCACCATCTATGAGCTAATTCACTGATGGAATTGAGATTGCATTTTTGCAATGTGGTATAGGTATGGGAGGAGGGGCCTGGTTGGAGGAAGTGGTAACTGATGATGTTTCTTTGATGAGTCTATCTTATTAGTGGTTCTCATGAGTTGAGCTATACCTCTACCACATGCTCCTACCCCAGTGGCTTTCTGCTCTACCTCAGGCCCAAAGCAATTCTGCTTTGCTTACTGTTCATCTGGCATCAGACTGAATGCCCTTGAAAGTGTGAGTAAAAAGAAGTATATCCTTCAGGTTTAAGTTGCTTTCTCCAAGTATTTTCTCATAATGTTGAATAGCTAACAGTAGGAAAATTAATACAATATATGACTCAAATTTTATAAATTTGAAAACCATCCAAGATGAGTCAATGTTAAAAATCATAAAATATTTAACTTAGGAAGATTAGTAGAGCATCAAAAATTAAGAAAAAGGGGGATCAGTAATAGGATTTTGTTCTCTCTGTAATTATTGACTTAACTTCTGGCTTAATGGATATGATCAGTTTGAAATTATTTTGACTTTATACTAATATTTGTATAGATTTTCCTGTAGAAATTGTACATCCACAAAATTTAAAATAGAAACAATCTTTAACAACTGGGAAATATCTCATATTGCTTGATGTGAGGAACATTTTTCCTAATTTATAAAGTGCATCTGTGAATGAAAACACAGGAAAAAACACCATCAGAATCATTTGACTAACAATTATAGAAATGAACAAGCTTAATTGGGGTGTAAACAAAATATTGCTCATTGTATAACATGCGAAATGCAGAGATGGATATAATTTATAAAATACATTTCACCTACACATAAGATTAGCAGAGATCCAAAAGCCCAAAAATATGAAGGAAAAGGATACATTATTGATAGGACAGTAAATTATTAAAAATGAGAGGCAGCTAGTCTAGAAATATCTCTCAATATTAAGAAATTCAATGTTCTGCTTGTGGACATTTTCTTAGATATGTACATAGAAATACAAAAATATGACATAGTTTCTCACTCTTGCTTGTATTAACAAACATAGTGGCATTCTAAATATGTTTCAGTGGGTGCATGGCCCAAACCCTCATAGTATGTAACAACATCATTTGAGTTCTCCAAGCGATACAGTACTCAATTTTCTTCCAATTAGAGAGACCATGTGGCCCATTTCTGCAGACCATGTGAATGTGTATGGAATGATGATATGACATTTAAACCACACAATCCTCCACCCATTGACTACAGATAACTAATGCATCAGAGCTCTGCGAAAAATTTTGATGAGAGCATATGAAGGAATAAGAGTAGCTATAATATTGTGATAATAATACATACATGAATTATTTTAGCTGTATATCTTTTCCCAATTTTAATAAATTTAGTTCCTATCTTTTTAAGTTTTGATTAATTACCACTATACTTACTGTGATGTCTATCTAGTCAACATCTATACTTTTAATGTTCTCTAATGATATATTAATATTTGGATCACTATTAATCTTTTTCCCAATAATATAATTAATTCAATAATTAATAATACTCTACTAGCAAATAGCACCTATTGAATATTTACAGCATGCTTCACAGTGTCTGAAGGGTTTAAAAAGTATTAAGTAATCTACTTTCACAACACTTGTGTGATTTAGTTATATTAGCCTAAGAGTGTGAATGAAAAAAAATGAGAATTGATGAGTTTTACCAACTTCACAAGCCGAGTTGATCTTCAAATCCTCCCTTAAAAACATATCTACATAGTCTACTATTCAATGATTTTTGCATTCCTGAAAATCACCCACTTTCAATGATAAGGAGTATTTTATTATATTCCTGAACATATTTGCTTATACTTCTAACTCATTTTTTTTTATTTTCATTTGTTTTGATGCCTAGCTGTCCACTCCGTAAAATGTTGGCAAGTCCTTGTTGCTCTTATTTAGTATTTGTATTAATTCTTTGAGAATTCCATATAATGTATTTTGATCATACTCACCCTCAAACTCTCCCAGACCCACCTCCCTATTCTCCCAACTTCACGATCTCTTTTTTATTCTTCTTTTAATGTATTGTTTTTTTTTTACTCTGAGACACCAGGGTACAACATGAGGGCAGCTGGTCTGGGAACTTTCAGTGGAAACCCCTGTACAGAAAAAAGGCTGTAGGGCAGTGTTCTTGTGATTCCTTTGATTTTCTTCATGCTTCCCCAATAGCCTGCAAGTTTCTCCTGCAAAAATAATTTCTACCTTATTTGTGATTTGGCCTTCACTTATTGGCATGTGTATGAGAGACCTAAATATCACACTTAAGAAACTTAAAGCTATTATACACTCCAATCAACAATTCTATGTGCATGAGTCCCCATGTAGCAGCTGTCCTTCTGTGACTGACTTCTTTTACTTACTGTGATATTCTATAGTTCCATCAATTTTTCTGTAGGTGGAAAGATGCGATTCTTTTTTATGACTTAATCGTATCCCATTGCATAACAAGTTCCACTGTACTATAGAACAGTGGGAGACTACAATACACAATAACTTGCTATAACATTTATGAATAGCAAAAAAAGAGAATCCCAAAAGGTTTGGGAACAAAGTAATAATAAGATGTAAACATTCATTATGCTGATTTAGTAAAAATGGTATATGCATGCATGGAACATGACACTGTGATGTATAAATATGTGTGATTACTATATGTCAGTGGCCTTTTGAGTTTAAGGAGATAGATATGCTAGCTATCCTTATTTAATATCACACACATAGACACCCACCCACCCCCCACAGACATAGACACACACACACATAATGTGTCACCCATAGCTTTCAGAAATAAAGGAGAGAATGTATTTTCATTTCACCTCAAAATCAAAACAAGTGAGATGAATAATGAAAAAGTGAACCTTTCACTCATCATATTGCAACCATGACTGTTCATACACAGAGCTTCCAAGAATGTCTTCTCCTTGTACTTAATATAAAAAAAACACACACAAAGAAATCTTACTGTTAGTCTTCTGTATAAAAATTTTGACTTTTTAGCTACAAATATGAACATAATTTGTTTTTTGATTTGGGATTGCTTCTGATTGAATAATTAAAGATTACCTATATTTTTATTTGATTTTATTTATTTGAACACTGGACTGGAAACACACGCTTTCAGAGAATTTAGACATTTCCTTTGAAAACATCTATCAAAATTAAAGAGCTATCATGCATAAAATCTTTATCCATCCATCAATTTCAGTTTTTACAAATGTCTCCTAAACTTGATTTCTGTTTGCAATGTAGCAAAATATATTAGAAACTTCTCAGCAGTGACTTTACTGTATTTACTTTAGAAAATGGAATGTGTTTTCTTTCATGAAAAGAGTATGTTTGGTTACGTGTGCTTCTCTTTACCAAGATGCTAATGAAATGAAGGGAGTGAAATAAGAAGAAGGGAGCTTCTGCCTGTGGCAAAGCACTCTTAGTGCTTTTGCATTTTAATGGAAAGATACACTCAAATAAGAAATACACATAATAGCTCAATATTCAAAAAGACTAGGACATCTAGGGGTGTTGACTTCATTTCCAGAGAAGGCAACAATGCTGACTTAACTCACGTAGGGTTAAATTAACCCGAGGGTGCTGAGCAACCCAGCCAGGAACTTGGCTTTCAAGAGGCTCATGAACATCAAAACATCTGAGGGTGTCATAGGCGTGCCCACATTACCGAAAGCAAAGATTTCTTTCTAAAATACAGAGTGATGCAGCAGGAGGGTTCATCGACACAGTTTAAGACAACTCACTGAGGAGAAAAAAAAAGCAAACAAGCCAAAACAGAACGGCACGAAGGGGGCAACTGATCTTCTCAATATTCAGCTGCAAAGTGTTAGTTTGGAGTTTAAAATCACCGGGTTGTCAATATTCTGTGCTCACATATGCCAACTGAGGATAAATTTAAGGTCATCCATGAAGGCATAATAATTTATTTATGTGTTAAATTATTATTTACCCCTAATGTATTCATTAGCAATAGACTCCATAGTAAGAAAGTCCATGAGTGGCAAGGCTCGGTTTTTTTTTTTTATTGACCTAAAATATAGCTTATCATAATGACAGCCTTCATAGTGATTTGGTTATTTGTGCATTGCTTAAGCTGAATGAAAACTCATTCAGGGGAGAAGCTATTCATTTCTCTTTTATAGCCACTCACCTAAAAGAAATTCTTCCATACATGCAGTTCTCCACGAGTCTAATCATGCTATAGTTTGTGTTTTTAGGTAATTTGTTTACATTTGTACCTAAAATCAGGGGCAAACGGTTATCATGGTGACTCTACATACATGGCCAGGAACTGACCCTTAGGACACTGTGTAATAATAAATACCAAGGACAAGAAGAGCACTTCAGAAGATAGAATCAAGGTTAAAGAACACTGCATCACTAAATTATCGCTTTTCTATAAAAATATGTTCAGTCTATTCTTGAGTGGCCACACTGTATTCTCTCCTGGAGGGCAGTGGCTGCCCTTTATTTACTTCACTTCCTTCTCATTTAAATATTATGCATTAGGCTATCATTCTTGATTTTACTACTTTTTACTGCCTATGGGCTTTCTTCTTCCAACTCATTTAAAAGGCATTATGCTTTGATAATGGACTGTCTGAAGATGGAACTGAATTATAATTTTTTTTCAAACTTCAATTTAGTCAGCGCCAGAGGCTGCTCAGAGATATAGATTTTCTCACAGAAAGTTTTACTCTAGTTGAACTCCTACTGTATTGTCTTTTTTTTAATTGCAAAAGTTTCAGAGTGTAAATATATGAATATGCATGTATAATTATGTAAATACGTCAACAAGTATTTTAATGTTACAACTAAATTATCTCTAGGGTGACACCTATTTATAGGATGAGCACTAAAGAATAAAGGGACATGGGCCTTGGTTTGACAAAAGAGCTGTGACCATCTCCTAACACTCATTTCATCATTGCTTACCCAGGCTAGTCTTGAACTCTTGATAGTCCTCCCTCAGTTTACCACCATACCTGACTAGATATACATTCATGGCCTGCATTTTTACAGTTATGTAACTTTGGTGACACTACTTAACTTCTCTGAGTTTTCCATCTGGAAAATGATGACAAGCCTTACAGCTCAGGTCAAAATGCAAGGACCTTGTAAATCACTAGTGTAGTCGAGAGCCTTTGGACACGTTCTTCTCTTCAGAAAAACGAGAGAAGATACTGGTCTAAATATATGTGATGGGTGCAGGTGAGTTTTGCCTAGAATACTTCACAACCAAGTAAAATTGCATGTTTTCACAGAAACTGAATCTGCTTTTGGGTAACAAAATAAAAATAGTGGCATGAAGAATTCCTCTATTAGTTATTGATGTCTTTACAAAATATCACTATGAAGTTTGTAATGAAGTTAGCATTTCCTATCTGATGCCTGATGGATGGAGCACATATTTAAACTAAATGTGAAGAATGAATTGCATTACTGAAGAATTTCCAGAAGTGAAACCTTTCTTCATTCTCAGACACGCACTTGTGTAGCTGAAAGTTTTCCAGTGTCCCACCCGGCCCCACATGGTCCAGACAAATCTCTCACCCGCAGTCCAGCAGCTGCTTATAAAATAATCATTCAGAAGCTTATATTAATTATAAGTGCCTGGCTAGCTCAATTGGTAGAGCATGAGACTCTTAATCTCAGAGTCGTGGTTTCGAGCCCCACATTGAGCGTCAATTGTAGACGAATTTCTAAATCATCTTATTAATTGAAAACATGGAGCCAAATATAGGGGTGAAAGTCTTAGAAAGATCAGGGAAATAGGGAAAGAGCCACCAGCCAACCTTACCTCACCAACTCTGCAGCTTCCAAATGCTGGGACTTCCTCTTTACCTATGTGTATATGCCTTACTGTTCTGCCATCTGGTTTGCTCTCTCCATTCAGCTACATCACTTCCTCTTTCTACCCAACTCTGTCACTTCCTGTCTGTCTTGTACAGACCTCCAGACCTCCATGGTTAATTAGTTTTGGAATTTAAGGCGTGTGTCACCACAGCTGCTCTGTTTCCAGCGTGGCCTTGAACACACAGAGATCCTGCCTGCCAAGTGATAGGATTAAGGGCATGTGCTACCATTGCCTGACTTCTTTGTTTACTTATAATGGCTCAATTTTTTTCCTCTGATCTCCAAGCAAGCTTTATTTATTAGAGCACAAATAAAATATCACCACATTTCAGCACAAATAAAATATCACCACAAACTTGTGCAATCTTTCCCCATTCAGTTATCACAGCATTATCCCTCATGATGATTCTATCAGCAAACCTTGAATTACTTTTTAACATTGCTACATTTTCCACCCTCCCATGCCCATTCTATCAAATCTTCTTAAATACTATACCTCAAAAAAATATCTAAAATCACTCCTTTTCCCCATATTCACTATTACTATACAATTCATTAACTATTATATCAATCCTCTGGTTATTACATGTAATGACCAAAAAAACCTTAATATTCACTGCTTCACAAACGTGGTTGTTTCTTTCTTATAGAAAATAAACAGAGTGAAGTAATCTAGATCTTGTCATGGTGGTTTCTAAAGCGCAGAATCAGGTTCTATTCAGCTCACGACAAGAAAAATGACTCTGAGGCTCACTCCATAGTGCACATCGACCACAAGAGCTTCGGGTACCATGTGTAATAGTGTGGAGGAAGGACAGAGTAGTGTGTTCTGTACCTGTTACAGAGATCATCCAAAATCCATAGAGCACTATCTAACCTTTCAGGCAGTGTATATACCTGGAAACCTGGCTTCTGTTTTCATCAGGCTCTTGCCTGAGTTTCTACATGACGTTGCAGTTTCATCTTATTATTCCTCTGTGCTGCCATCCAAGCATGTGTTAAGCTTCTTTCCAATTTGCACCATTTGCACATACAAATAGTACCTGATTGATTTGTTTAGCTCCATTCATACCCCAGACAACCACTCCTCATCTTTCAGATCTTCCCTGAGAATCCAATAAAGTCACTACCTCTCTGTTTCTCTATCTTGGAGCCCAATATTCCTTTTAGGACTCTAACTGATGATGTCATGTACTATTTTTTTCTTGTAATTCATTTCTATCTAGCTCACCTACGTTCTTAAAAATTCTGTGAGGGCAGATACCATTTTTTTTTTACTAGAAAGAATGTGTTCATATAAAATGCTAATAAAGTATCAGAAGAAAACAAAAGAAAGAACGAAAACCAAAGAAAGAAAGAAGGGAGGAAAGAGAGGTGAGGGAGGGCAAAAAGAAATGTTATAAAAACAGTCTTTTCAAAATCTGGAGATACAATATATTTTATGAAATGATTGATGGTTTGACTTTCTCTTTCTGGTTGAATATTTTTCATTTTTTTTTTTTTACCTCACAGCTATAGTTTGAAAACTACATATGTAATTCAACAACATCAACAGAGTGAGTAATTTGACCATAAGTATAAAAACAATCATCATTGATTGTAAACTCTCTTTAGAAACAACATTATAAGCTTTGTATTCATTGGATCTAATCCCCTAATGAAAACAACAGTGAATCCAAAGGTTTTAAATCATTTCCACATTGCCTGCTAAGAAAATGTCTTTAATGAGTTTTGGAATGATGTATACATATCCAGACAGGCCTTTATTAAAAAGATCTTGCATGCATCTTAGCAAGTCGGAGACGAAAATGTAGAAATTTCATATGCATAAGTGGTGTTTTAAAAAGCACTTTGCTTTTGTACTTATTCAT
The DNA here is from genome assembly GCF_007827085.1 of Peromyscus californicus insignis. Lineage (NCBI taxonomy): Eukaryota > Metazoa > Chordata > Mammalia > Rodentia > Cricetidae > Peromyscus > Peromyscus californicus. Next base: position 42,505,561 of record NW_026294491.1, on the reverse strand, counting down.
GGGAAAGTAAAATACTCTATAATTCCTTCTGCCTGTTCAGTAATGAGTATGGAAGTATACCAAGAGCATAATATCCCCTACAAATTATTCTAAGTATATTATGTCCCTACCTAACTTTGGGCAGTTTTGTCAATCCTAAGTATAACTTGTAAATGTGATTGTGTTTCAATACAAATATATTGCTTTGTTTTTTTTTCTGGGTGATAGATGTATCTTTGATAATGATTATCAAAACTGAAGCCCAAACCAAAACTTACCACAACTGTATTACATTTTATTCTCACAGTACTTAGCCAACTAAATCTGTACTTTATTTATTTAAAAAAAAATGACAGAGGGCGGGGGAAGATGGTTCACTTGGTTATGGGCTGGCTGTGCATGCATAAAAACCCGAGTTTTGATCCCTTGCTCTCATGTAAAAAAGTCTGGCATGGAAACACACTTCTAACTCCACTACTGAGTAATAGAAAAGAGCTAATTCCTCAGCCAGCCAGGTACAGATTGGTGAACTCTAGATTCCGTGATATACCCTGTCTCAAATAGTGATTTGGAAAGTCTTAGAAAAAGGCAAATGTTGACCTCTGGACCGCCACCTACAGACGTTCAGCCCCATATAAACACATACATATTCCACACATACAAAGAGAAAGGAATTTTGAAAGTGCTGCTGATACCACATTTGGATTTGTCTTTCATCATTTCATTTCTTCTTTCTGTTTGCTTTAGAGGAAATATAAATTTCCTAGAAGCCATGTTTGAAACTAGTATCTTCTTTAGTTTCTCCAAAGAAAGTTTCATGAGCGGGTGAAGTTGTGTATTGGCAATACTTTTATCTAAGCTATGCTTTATTTTTAATGGAAGTCATGTATTAACATTCATGGGATGAAATTAGTATTTTTTCTTAGTCATATTTCCATTTGATAGCTTTGTATAGATAATTTTTGTTATGTTAAGTTTCTCAGAAAAAAAGTTATAAGGAAAAAGCTTTTTTAAATGCTTATGAAAGCCATTACCTTGCATTTACCATGCAAATACATTTTTTATATGGTGGTCATCATATATATATATATACATATACATATATATATGTCATGTTCATTTAAGTGGAGGAAAGTTCTTTATTGACCAACATAATTATGAATATGCATACTTCAGAATTCATTTAAGTGAAAATATGGATGTTATGGTGGAGTGAATAATGCCCAGTACAACAATACTCACATTCTAATCCAAGTAACCTGTGGCAATGTGAAGATTGTGCTCTCTGAGTTTTCTTTCTGTTATGGTAGTTCTGAATAACACTTTTACTATTTTATGCACTAAAGGTCAGAGGCTGAGATGCACTAGAATGGCTGTGTTCTTTCTGAAGTAGTGTAATACAAATAAGTCATATTTGTTTCCGGGAAAAACTGATTCTTGGCCCAGGTTACTGCTCCATGATACAACCTTCCCCTCCTGGATAATGACCCTCATTTGGAGGATGAGCTACCCTGGGAGATTTTGCATATACTGGAATCTTAGATGTCAACAGTTTTAAAACAGTGACTTACCTCTGTGATTTAATATATTTCTCTATATTGGTAAGCAAGTTATAAAAAAAAAAATGAGCCCAAAACACGGAAGAGACAAAAATACCTAAATTTCATTGTTTTTAACTATCTTGTAGACCCAGATGAAATGGCTATCTTTTTTTAAAAAAAAGAAAGCCAGTTTTTAAAATGTCTCTGACAGCAGGTATTCAGTTTCCCACAAATTGGTTAATTTAAATTTATCAGTAGTAAACAAAAATTGCCATTAAGACAGTTAACATATTTTGCTGTGTTTCAGCTTCTTGCATTTTCACTGGAAAGTAGTTATTTTTATTATTAATAAAATGTCAAATTTTATAAAGAAAAATAAAATAGAAACTATCAAGTAAGAAAAGATAACACACACACACACACACACACACACACACACACACACACACACACACAGGAAGTTTTAAAAAAAAGGAAAATACTTTCAGATAAATCAAATACTTTTTGTTAATAGTTTTGTAGAATGTAAGCATCGTTCCAAAGTGGAAATTGATGGGAAGGGAGGGAGAGAGCAAAACCAAACAACTTAAACACGTAGTAGAAAGTCTAAGTCCCCAAAAGATTAATGAAAGAAAATTTAGTGATGGCAAGTATATGATAAGCTTGATATAATTAAGGGCTAATTCATTTTTTCCCTAATATCAGATAGTTCCAGGTTCTTATTTCATCAGTGTGCTTCAGACATGAGGTGGAATTTGTAAAAGGAGGCAATGGGATCCCAGACACTCTGTTTAACTTTGCAGTTTGGCTTCTGGGATTCTCAACAACCAAGATTAAAAACAGAGTGTCCAAAAAGCACAGGGAAATTGTTACAGACATACTAAAAAAAACCTCAAATGATAACCTTACCTCTGGAAATAATCAATTGTCACACAGAAAACAACTTTCCCTTCAGAAAAACCCTGAGCTGAAGAGAGAATACTAAATGTATAATGCTTGGGTGGACATTGGTAAAGAGATACCCATGTAAGACTGCATGTGTCCACAGTCAGTAGTGCCCTCCTTGTATTCCTGGTTTCTATAAGAAGTAGGCTGAGCAAAGCCATGGAAGCAAGCCAGTCTCTCCACAGTTTCAGCATTGGCTCCTGCCTTCATCATTTTGCCCTGATGTGTGAGTTGCTAGAATTCCTGTATTACAGAACATTTACCACCGACCAGGGGCCTTGAACAAGACTAATGACTCTTTGCAATGAACACTTGCAAGTAGAGATATGTGGGTCAAGGGGTACATAGTGTGACTTGTTTGAATGCACTGCAGCTTCCATGATGAGATCTTTCATTCCTTCCCCTTTTAAATTTTTTTTTCTCATTTTATTTTCTTCTTTTTTTCGCTTAAATTTTGTTTTATTTGGGTGTGTGTGTGCAGGGACAGAGGGCAGATTCAAAAGGATAGGGAATGAGTGGGATCAAGACACAGGATGGGAAAAATACATAGAGTAGATAAATTTTATTAATAAAAAATTTTAAAGTGATAAAAAATACTTAAAAATAATCTTCAATTAAGAAATACAAAGATAAGCTCTATCTACATATGTATAAGTAGTTGTAACCTTCCTTTATATTTGGGTTTTCTTAATTACTATTCTCTTATCACTCTTAGTACCACATTCTCAAAATATGATCATCAGTTTTACTTTGTTTTGTTTTTGATAGTCCATGAGATCACAATCCAGAGAACAAACTACTCACTCAGGATGGCTCTCTTAGGAAAAACATTCGGCAGCTTTTTTGGCTCTTGCTCTTTCTTAGGGTATTGTTTGGGATAATTATGCTACTTTTACTTAGGCCTTATAGTTTGAATTCTGTGAAGTTTATGTCTTCTAAGATCAGAGAACTTGGAGGTAAATTTCCTGTAATACAGGGATTCTGGCAACTCACACAGCAGGGATCCAAAGCATCATCTTCATCCTATGGATAAAATAGGAAGAGTTTGGGATTTCTCCTACTCAGGGACTATACTGAACATCAATGTGGTGGAGGTGTTCGAAGACTGGTCAATAATTTGTACCATAGTTCTTAAGTGAGAATTGTGGTAGGCAAGTATGGTAGAGAGGTAAAGAGGTATCAAGATTAACATATGAAAGAAGTTGAAGACAGTGATAATACCTGGAAACCCAGACCACACATAGGAAATCCTACAACCTACAAATGCAGAGGGAGGCAGACAATATGAACATGACCCATAGGAGTTGGAGAATTCCATGGCTTCTGTCTTTCTTCAGCTCTGGCCCATCTCAATTCTCAAAAATGTTTTCCCCTTAAATAAAATCTCTCCAGTTAGAGCACTATTTGTTAGGCCCTGGTCCAATTCCTTTTGGAACTTGAGAATCTTGAAATGCCTGTGGGTTCCCTCTTGGGCTTCAGTGCAGGCCTATATACACCAATCATTAACACAGTTGTTATTTCTATCTTCTATTCTAATCAAATATATGTAATTTTTTTTTGAGATAGAGTTTCAATGTATATTTAAGGGTGGCCTCAAAATCGTGATATCCACCTCAGTCTCTGGAGTACTAGGATCAGGTATGTGCCACTGTAGTTTTCAATAAGTTATTTTAATAAATGTATGTAAACATAATTTTAAAGAATAATTAAAACCAAAACAAAATGATATATGTTATTTTTTGGAATTTAGAGACACATAATTCACTTATTTATTTATTTACTTATTTGGTATACTTAAGATTTTGTAAAGTTATGTATTTTCAAAATACTGCTAACTTCTCAGTAAATTTGTGAATTCAGTGCACACTATAATGGACATTGTATGGTAAAATTGCCGGTCTGTTATTTCCAAGGCCAGCTAGTAAACTGTGATGCTTCAAATGATTTGTGAGCTAGATCCATTGAGGTTATTTTTATTAACACTTTTGTTTGCTTATTCTGAAATTATATCACATAGAAAAGTGGCAAAACCATGGAAATGAGCCTTACCCAGCTTCCCCCGAATGTTAATATTCTACCCCACTCACTATAGCCTTGTGTCATTTTCTCCATCTCTGCTTCTGTGTATAGACAATTTCTTTTCTTATTTGAGAATAGAATCAAATATGATGGCCCTTCACTCCTCAGATACCTTATCTGCTTCCCCTAAAGCAGAGGCAATCATTTATACAATCATTGTACAATGAGGAAAACCAGAATCATAGATATTATTCATGTTTTGTCAGTTACACTGTCAGTATTTTTAAGAAAAAAAAAAGAAACAAAATTTGTCCCAGGATCTAACCCAGTATTGAATTGTTTGTTGCACACTGAGATGATTTTCAGCGTAATCATCAGCTTTACACTAGTAGGATGTTCTTAAGTTCCTGTTCCCACAGAAACGGACCTATGACATTGTTCTGAATCCCATATTTAATTCTTCCTTTCTCCTTTTATTATGTAGAATGGGTGAGTTCTTTAATTTGGATATTTTTTTTCTTGATATGCCTTTCTATGTAGCCAAGGCTGCTCTTGAATTCACAGCTATCCCCCTCAGCTCTCGAGTGTTGGGACTGCTGTGTGAAGTACCACACAAAGGCCATTTTTAAATTTCATTGTTCTTTTGAAATGCCTGACACTGTGTTAGGTTGTATTCAAAGTTTGCCATATGAACCACTTTGAATGTACACTGTAGTTATTTCAAGCAGATTCAGGAATTTGCACAAGCCATGTTCAGAACTTGTTTGTCTCAGCAAACTTCAACTCTGTACACATTAAACAACTGTCCTTCTCTTCACTTCTACCTCCAGCCCTGACCACATCATTCTAATTTTTGTCTCTGAAATATTTACTGCTACATTTGGTACCTAATTCATAAAAATATTTTATATAACACTGTACGTTTATTCTATGCAGCAAAACATTACAATGATTGTATCAGGTGTAGCAGTATCCTAACACACAGGTCAAGAATGAGAAAACATACACCAGCTGATTACTTGCAGTGATTTAAAACCTTGAGTGAGGTGGTATTCTCTTAAGAGACTATTAGGCAATTCCTCCAGGAATGTCCATAAGTAATTCCTAAATTAAAATTAAAACTTAACCCAATCTTTCTTCCCTTGTATTAGTTGTAATGCATTGTTTATAAAATGTTTTAGTATATCTGAAGGTTTTTTTAATTGAATCTGCTTGTAACCTTTGTCTCCTTAATTTTTACCAAATACAATGGAGATCAGATCTTTATTTGCTGTGTACAGAAAATACTATATCTTACTGCTGTAATCCCTTCCTTTAATATGTTGATCTTGAGAAACAATCAATACCCGTGCAACAAGTCAACTGTTATCAGATTTAATATTAAGAAGACAGTCAATAACTTTGCCTTGGAGTAATAATGACAACTACATTCTCTTCATTCATAAGGAATCTGCTATCAGCACCACCAACAACGTGTCAAGAGGTAGAGGGGGTAGCTGTCCAGAGATTCCCTTAAAATAAATGATTTCAACACCAGAAATGTATGTATTACTTGGGTTGTGAAGGCAGGTTCTTCTTTGGCCTTTTTGCTTAAATTGTGAGTATTCAGAACAGCAATATTACAACTCGGTGGTGGTCCCTCAACTGCCAGTTCCTTTCTTTCTGTCCTTCTTCTGCTGTACTTAAATTATACACTTGTTTTCCCTAAGGTATAACATGCCTATTTTAAAGTTATCCAGCACAAACATATTGAGGATATAATTTGGGAATATTAACTTGTGCTGTGACATTTTAGCACATAGAAAAAATTGACTCTGAACACTTTACAAATGACTTTTCTCCTTCGTTCCCCCTTTATTACATTATTTTAATAAATATTTTATTAATTCTTTGAGACTTTAACACAATATATTTTGGTCATATTTGCCCCAACTTCTCTTAACTTCTCCTAGCTAGCAAATGACTTGAAAACAGAGATCTTTTGTAGTATATATTATCATTGCTATTGATAGTCAGTACAGCCACAATATCATTCTTCATTCCCTTTAAAAAATACTTTAAGCTGGGTGATGGTGGCACAGGCCTTTAATCCCCACACTCTCCGGAGGCAGTGGCAGGCAGATCTCTACAGAGTGGGTTTCAGAACAACCAGGGCTACACAGAGAATCCCTGTCTCAAAAACAAAAACAAAAAACAAAAAAATAAAATATCCAAAAAGTACTTTGTTTTATGTTTTTATTGAAAGTGGGGGGGGGATATGTTGATACCGTTCGTGAGTAGCAAATGCTTGTACCTGTTGAGACATTTGCCTGCCTTCCCCATTCCCTTTTATAACCCTAAAGTATATTGTGCAAGTTATTAGAAAAATGAACTGATAAACGACTTACGAATTTAATGAAATTCAAAGACACTGAGCATCAAAACAGAAGCTTTCCACTAATGAGAATCCACCAGACTCTTCAGCAAATGAAAGCGAATCAGTATTTCAGTTCAAGGTCACATGAGGTGTTGTGCCTACTCATTAGAAGGCTAAACAAATATTAAACACGTGAATGGAGGACAGCAGACTTCATATCATTGTACAAATTACTAATCCTTGGCAGTTTTGTTTTTTTTTTTTTTTTTTTTTTTGGTTTTTCGAGACAGGGTTTCTCTGTGTAGCTTTGCGCCTTTCCTGGAACTCACTTGGTAGCCCAGGCTGGCCTCGAACTCACAGAGATCCGCCTGGCTCTGCCTCCCGAGTGCTGGGATTAAAGGCGTGCGCCACCACCGCCCGGCCTTGGCAGTTTTGTTAATCCGTGATTCTTTCTTTCTTCATATGCATCTTTGTGAGGTTATGCTCCTACAGGTGCTCAGAGGCCCTATTCCTTTGAGTGACTGTTTCTCCCTGAAGACACGGTTCATACCATCTCAGCTAGACCAGAAGGTAGTTAAACTTAGGAATCTTTCTGTCTCTGCCCTCCTTAGAGATGGGTTACAGGCATTTTGGGGACACTAAGCTTGAGATGAGGGTGTGAGAGCTCCAGTCTTTGTAAGTGGATCAAGGCTACTTGATGGCTGATCCATCTCTCCAGATTGTTATTGTGAGTTAGTGCTCTGCTAGTGTGTATCCAAAGAGTTGATTAAAGAACAATGAAAGAAATAAAAATGTTGTATCTTATTGAAAAATTCACAATGTGTAGATTTTACTAGTGTGATTAGACTGATTAAATGTCTTTGATACTGGCCTTTCTCACAGGTTATGTGAAGGGACTGAACACATAGCTTGCCCATTCATCACGGAACATATTCTATATAGTGTGTGCCTTTTTCATCCTCTGGATACTAATTGACTTGGGACGTTTCTTATAACAAACCACTTTTGAAATAATGGTACAATAAGCAAAATCGTATTTTAAAAAGTCTTTCAGGACTAGAACTCAGGTTGAAAATCAATTAAGCAATGATTTGATTCTTCCTAGCATCAGAAGAGGGAAGTATACACGCAGTTATAATTTATTTATGTATAACCACAAATACTCTATTCAACAATAATTTATTTATAGGTTATCAATTTATTTACATTTGTATTTATAAGATGTCCTCAATCCTAAGGTTGCTTTTAAAATATTTAATACACAATTTTGGTGGCCACAAAATAACTATATGTGAGTCAGGGGACAACACATAGGGATGTGGAGTCACCTACTGGAAACATGTGGATCTAAATGTGGATGAGGGCACCTGGGCAGGGCATTTTGGGTTTGTCTTTGGTGACTCATACTGTTTGGAAGTGGACAATAAGCAAACTGGTTTCTAAGGGTCAATGTAGCTTATTTGTTTTGATTTTATGATATCCACCATGTACTAAATTCACAAACTATCCTAATGATTGGGATTCATGCTAATTTTCTATTATTTCTGGTGATTCGTCACGGGTTCCTGGTTCCTTTTGCCATCACTCATTAGAAAGCATCTCTACCTCCACCATGAGAGGAAATGCAATGTGTCTGTCTTGTCTGGCAATGATCCTCTAATTTCAAATCCAGTCCCGAGACCCCTTTCACTACCCATAAACACTAATTAGATGGATACATATGCTTTAAATATCTAGCATACAGGAGAGTAGGGTAAACTGTGCCATCTGAAGCTTAGGCATTACTTATACTTGAATTTTAGCCTCAGCTTTAGCACAGCTAAGAGACTTATTCCCCAACTACATAAGCAAAACCCGATATCTTTGGGCCCATGTTTTTCAGTGTTTTTGTGAGATGGAGTGAGTTATCTTATGGATAACTTGAGGCATGTTAACTTTGTAAAGAGTCACACAAATACCCCAACTTCATCTAAAATAAATAAAGAGGGAAAGCTTTGGGGAAATAAGAGAACTTAGAAAATGTCCAGCAGATTTTATGTGCAGGAAAAGTTTGTCTGGTCATTACTTTAGAAGGAGAACTGAAAAGGAATTGTGAAAAGACAACAACAAAGTAAAGAAAAGACTCATTCCATTTGAAGTAGGCAAGGTATATTTCAGAGCTCCGTCTGTAAGGGAAGGATGTATTTTTCCCCCTCCTTCGTTGGTGATTCTTGAGGGTTAAATGCTCATTTGAATAAAGGTTAGGCAGATATAAAGTAGTTCAGTAACGTTCTCCATGACAGTGAGAGAGACCATCACCTCTAAAGTACGAGAACATCAGAGCGACTGGAGTTAGGTATCATCTACCTTCTTTCATTCACGATTGTCCCCACTAAGTTTATATGGTGAGTAAATTCTCTATGGGGATGGGTGGATCCCTCGAACTAATTCCGTATCCCGATGATGCACACTGGAAGCGTTTTGCTGTACTACAAAAATCTCCTAATAACCTATTCATTTGTCCATCAGGGGACATCCCCTTGTCCCAAAATGCATGTAGGTCATGGGGAACACTAGGCACAACCTACGTTTGGTCTCAGATTTCCTACCCTGCCCCAGAGCTGAGAGATCCGCGAGGGGAGAGACACCTGTGCCTCGGGGACACAGGTGACGTTCATCACCTCCTCGCGCATGGCGCGCACATTCTCCCACTCTCAGCATCCCGGTCGCCAGGCGGTCCTCCCTGGCCCCTTGGCACAAGGCAGGCCTGAGAACCCCGCCGGCTGAGGCGGCCCGGAGAGAGCGCTTGCACTTCGCACACCCTCTCCCCTCCGCAGCAGCCTCCTGTCACTCAGGCGACTCGACGTGCGGCCCCGCCCAATGATGGCCCGCCGTCTTCGCGGGCGCCCCGCCCCCGGGCCCCGCTTCCAATGGGAGGCCGGCGGGGGCGGGCCGCGCGGGCAGCCTCTCCAGCTGAGGCCGCGGCTGGAGCCGGGCAGGGGCGCGGGAGAAGCAGGTACCGGCGCGGGCTGCGCAGCCCCAGGCGGGAGAGCTGCGCTCACTGCCTGCCGGAAGGACGGTCCCCGCGGGAGCCAGGGACCGACCGCGGTGTCCGAGCGGGCGGAATTAGCGCCTGGCCCGGGCACGGTCCGAAGTCCGCGCTATGGGAGAAGAGAAATACTTGCCTGAGCTGATGGCAGAGAAGGATAGCCTGGATCCATCTTTTGTGCACGCGTCGCGCCTTCTGGCGGAAGGTAGGACCGGCCCCAGCGCCCGCCAGCCCGGGCAGGGCGAAGTTGGGGAGGGCGGGTGCTCTGCTGGGCAGAAACTGTCCCCGGGAGCCGCTTCCGAAGGCAGGAGCGCAGCGCTGGCAGCCCGGGGTCCTCGGAGGCTCAATTGCTAAAGACAGAAGCCCTGAAGTCTAATGGCAGGGGGATGCGACCTGTTAGGGTCCTGGACAGGGAAACCAGCAAGTGTCAGGTGGTCCACCGGGACCTTTTCACTTCACAGAAGCCAGGGAAATCAGTTCAGGAGTAAATGCGATCGATCCATGGAGTGTTCTGAGAACGTCTTGGTCACAGATCCGCGTTATTTATTTTATATATGTATATATATTTTCCTTTGGCGTTTCGAAGTGATTTTGATACCCTTTAATCAGTCTTCCCCCCCTGGAAAGTCTTAGAATTAATCAGCATTAAAGTATGCATGTTCGTGTATTTACGTGAGCGTGGTAAGCAGAGGCTAAAGTGCTTATAAACGTATTTGAAACGTGATGATGGGGTACTCTGCGAGATATTGGTCCCTAGGAACGCTCCATAATTGATCAACTGTTTGTTTTTTTTTAACCAGGTGTGCGTTTTCTTTTGTGTAACTGTGATGTTCGCGGAGATTTGGTTCCCAAAGGGGCATCTATGTCTTGCCTTTTGCATTGCTTTGAAAGGTCGTTTGAGAAGAGGCACACATGAAAACTTCTCTGTCAGAAATATTAACCCCAACTATTCCATTTATGTGGAAAAATTTTAGCTACTATAGACACTCCAGATATCCAGTAATCTGCACATGCCTATTTAACACAACGGCGGAATTTTGGCTCAATGTTTTATTAATAATGAACTGCTTCGTCTTCAAACTGGCTAGCTACAGTGTAGCTTCGTAGCTGGAGGTCTTACCCACTAAATGAAACAGTGACATCTTCCCCTTGTCCAGCTCCTCGGCATTAAAATAGATTTGAGAGTTCGTTTTGCATTGTAGAAAAATTTGCTCCTCATATGATTCACAGACATTAGATTTATTTGACATTTTTACTGGGTTATTATTTATTATGACCTATAATAACAAAGTATTTCATGAAAAACTACCAGGAAGAAATTTATAGTCAGAATATGGAAGATTCGAAATATCTAAACTGTTTTTCAAGGGAAAGGCTGGCTTTGTAGAGTACTTGGGGAGTGAAATGCAATCATGTTTACCACTTACCTAAAAATCAAATTATAACAAATGAAAGTGAAAAGCCAAAGTCAAGAACTATACTCTCCTCTACTGTTAAAGGGCAACTGTATAATCATTATAGGAGTATTGAAAAGAAATGACTTAGTAGGCATTAACAGACTAAAAATGTCTTCTTCAATTGTTCACATCAGTCTATTCTTTAGAAGTGTTTCCATTCAGTGCGCAATGGAAAAAGAATACAAATTCAGGATCTTCTCTGACCTGATAACCGGAGCTCTCTTTGGGACGGATGGCTTAATTATTGATTCATCAGTTATGAATGATGTGTATTAATTGTGTTTTCAAAACTTACAAAATTAAGAGATATGGGTGAAGGTCTTAACAGAGTGAGGTCCACGGATATTCCTGACCAGTAAAACAGTTAAAAGAACACTAAAAGTACCCAGCTTCCTGGCATTTTTCTTTCCCAAGCACTAAATTTCTAGAGACTTAGGAAATTGTTCTAATGCACCTTGTAATTTAATTTTTTCCCAGCAGGGGGAAGCATGGCCTGCTTTTGTAATGGATTAGGGAAAAAAGCTCCCAACTAGAAAGGCATCTCAGTAAGAAACAAAAGAGGGTGCCTAAATTTCAGAGAATTCCTAATGAGAAAAGAGAAAGAAGGATGTGGCGACAGTAATCCGAAAGTAGCCAGATAGTTACATAAAAAGAACCACAGGGCGCACATCACTTCTGTAACTCTACCCGGGCTCTTTACACATGCTTACTAGAGTGTAAGGTGAGTGTGCTTTGGATGCTCAGTGAATCATAATGCACATGTTGCATTATAGATTTTTTTCATTGTCTTTTCAAAAGGCCATTTGTGAAGGTTTCTAGGATCACGGTAGAGATTTTATTTCTCGTACCTGGAAATGCTCTGTTTGAAGACATCGGCTATAAATAAACCTGACACAGATAGTCAGACGGAAGGAAGGTGCAGACTGAGTACATTCCAGCAGTGCTGTGCAGACAGTCTTGAGACTGAGGGGGGCAATAAAAATGATCCAGATGATTCCATTCTTCGGAATGAGTCTCTAGAAGCAGTGATATAAAGCAACGAGCTCTCACAATGACTTACTTTGCTCTGTGATTATTGATAGACACAAGCCTATGCTCACGTGTGCCTGCTTCATTTAGGATGGAAGGCCATGGGCTTCAAATTACTTTAAATTTTGGTTATTTTCGTGTCTTCATAGTATTTTATTTTATTTGCTTCTGTTTTGTGTTTTCAGTAAGGGTGATTCTAAAAAAAACCATTAAAAGCAAATAATTCATGAATCTGACTACTAGTCATAGCAGATTTTGAATAATATGGATTAAGGTGTTTACATAATGTATTTAATTAAAATAACTTCCCTCCTGTAATTACAGTTTTATGTAGTTACTCATTTGTTATGAAAGACGTTTTTTTAAATGTGATAATAGAGCAAACTCAGCATGATTCTTAAAGTTCTGGCCCAGGTCCGATTCTGCTTGAGCACTGGGGTTACATGAGGCTATTTATAGCTCTGCTACTGCCATTTAATTTCATGTTTATTTCACCTGAATTTTGTAAACTTTCCTTCCCTGGGCCCAGTTTTCTTGTCTCAAATTCAATAGTGAGATTAGGAGACCTGTCTATTTCTGCAGTTCTTATTTACTCCCAGATGTTTGCTGATGTGAAGTGGTGATGTTTACATACGCAGAACAGGAACATCAATAGCTGAAAAATTTGAAACTTTTCATTCCTTCCTAGTTTAATGATTAATAACACATCTACTGCACTATAGTACAATTTGAGGCATATATGTATTATGTTGGACAGTGGAGAAAGATTCATGTTCTTAAGTCTATTGAATCACTTTGAAGGCTCGGGCCTCGTGTGTATAATGTGTGTGAACATATGCTTGTTTTCATTTGAATGTGCTGTGTGACAGATTCACATTGTTTGATTCTATTATGACATTTTATGCTTTCAGAAGTATTATTGCGTTCAAGTGAAAGTGACTTAGGCAAGACTTTCTTGCCTGTGTTCTTCATAAATATTGATGGGTTAGCCACTGTTTTAACTAACTTGTGGTGTTGTGAAACCAAAGATGGCCAAATAAAATCGTTTCTGAGCTACTCCAGATACTCCTCTCAGAGTCTGGTGAAGACTTGACCTGTCGGCTCCAGTTAACCTCTATGTTTGCAGATCCATGTGGATTTTTAAAAACGGGATGACAACAGACATTTTTATTTGTCACAAATGGTAATGTGTCAAAACTGAGTTAGAGTCAAATTCTCAGTAAGGATCACCTTAAAATTTAGATCATATTCCCTAAATGTTTTCCGAAACTTACTAATAGTGTGCCTAAAATCATCTTGTGATTAAAAATAATAGTATTCACACAGTTCCTTTAGTTGATTTTTTTCCTGATGAAGAGAATGTCTTTTTTGTTTCCATAGATCCAGTATATTCTTATTTACATTTCTTAAATACAAAACAAACACAGGTACAGATTAAAATCTTGATATCTTCAATCTGCATTCAAACCAATTCATGACATGGGGAAAAATAACAATCTATCTCAGTGTCACACACTTGGTACTGAGTATTGGCACTTCCACACTTCACTGTGATGCAGTGAAGATGCCATTTGCTTTCCTGTATGATACCGAGTTGCTTTCATCTCTAAAACAGGAAACGCAACATTTATCAGACAGATATTTTGAGATAAACATTTCTGCTTGTAGTAATAAGGGCAGTATTTTATGTAAATACAAGAAATACATTTTCATTAGCATTTTTTTTTTGCCATTGCCTGGTGAACCTCAATTTGAGACTAGATTTTATAAGGAAAGGAAAAATAATTCCTGTTTTACTATTTGAATCACTGCTGAATGAAATTTTAACTCCTAAGTCAAATTAGAAAACTTATTTTCTTATAAAATATGATTGCAGAGAGGAGTTTTTAAATGCCCCCTCCATCAATGGTTACTTGGCCTGGTCAACACTAGTTCTTTTTCTTTCGATGATAAACCCAGACCTCATCAAGCTTCTTCTTCAACCTACAATACTTCCCTCTTAGCAAGTGATTTCAGCTTCTCTGGTCTCTGGGTATATGTTCTGTTGTGTTCCTTACTCCCTGATACATGCAGACTCCATGCCCTACCTCACATAGCAGACTCCATGCCCTACCTCACATAGAGACTTCTTGCCTATCCACCGTTACAGACTCTGTGCCCCTCCTCCATGCCCATCCTCCCATACTCCATGCCCATCCTCCCATACTCCATGCCCATCCTCCCATACTCCATGCCCATCCTCACGTTCTTTTATTAATAAAAGACTAACATTCTTTTTCCAGGTTGGCCCATATCCTGCACACTAGTGCTTCCCACGTGGTCTTACCTCGTTCTAGAGATACGTTCTTTCCTCGTCGGGTCCTCCCACCACTTCCATTTATTCTTTTCTTGTAGCAGCCTTGTCAACATGAATAACTGAAGAAAAAAGAATGCATTTCACTTGCAAAAGTAATAAAATTAATCTTTCTTGACACTTATCCTCTCTTGTGTCTTTCAAATGTCTGATACCATTAATCTGTGCCTGGTTCTCTCATTTTTCTTACTTCACCTCTTTAAAACTCTTCAATCTACCCTCTGTCTTTCACCACTGCCCTGAAAGTCACTCTAGTGACAGAATCACCCCCTACCTGCCTCATCTATGAAAGGTGTTCTTCCCCTTCGGCGGGCCTATAGTTTGCCCTGTTGCTACTCTTGCAGGGCCTTTCTCCTCTCTGGGCTTCTGCCACTGGCCGCTGCTGGGTTTCCCTAATTTTCTGACTCTTCCAGGCTTTTCAGTACTCTTCCATTCCCAACACCAGTACATACTGTGTTTTCATAAGGATTCATTCAAAATGAAATTCTGACCAGCTGGTGCTTTTTAATCATTTCTGTTTCCTGCAACATGTAATTCACGTTCTTCGGCATTCTTAACTATACATCTCCTTTGCCAGCCTTATTTCTTGATCCTTTCTGCTTAATTTATCTGAGCTGTAACAACTTCTTCACTTCTCTACATGTACTCTCCTCACCCTTACCTGTCCACACCATGGTGGCTTTGTTCTTTTTCTTACTTCTTGAGATCACTGTCCACCCTATTATCATTTCGTCATTACTAGGTTGTACTGGTCTGTCTCACTAGACTGAACTCACTAAGCAGAGCTAAGTCTCACTCAGCATTGCATCAACAGTATCCATCATGAGAGCTTCACATATGGTGCAGCTCAGCACCATATGTGGAAAACTTTTCCTCATCAGGCTTCAGAATCTGCCCCCTGGGGCCTCTCTGCTACGTCATGTGGCATGATGTACAACCGCCTGCCTCTTTTCCCCATCCTGAATCTAAAGGGTTCTATGTACTGTGACTTTTCTGGAATGACCTTCCTAATTTGTCTCTCTGGTTGTAATTATTACTCATTTAACAAATTGGGTCTGGCTACCCATTCATCTAGGAAGCCTTCCATAATAGTGCCCTTATCTTATCTTATTTATTATGGATAAGGTGAACCTGCCTTTCTTGTTTTTGACCTTTCCATTGCTACATTGCAACATACCAGTTCTGTTTGATCTTGTCTTTCTGCCCTCTAAGCTGAGAGGTTGGATTTGTGACTTGGGTCTTTGAATCCTTAATGCTTGCCTTCATTTTCTGTGTGTGATAACGTGATTATAAGTGGATGAGGCCAAACTTACATATTACCTTTCTCCTAGCTAGAAAACATCTCCAGAAGCAAAATTCCAGAAATTCCTTTGCTGTTGAATTCAGCCATATTTTATCAACGCTTCATTCAAATTACACTAAAAATGCTCATTTTAAGAGCATTTATTCACTAAGAAACCTACTTTGCAATAGCTTTACATTGGCAGGTAACTATGAAACCAGAGGCCAGTTTAGTCTGTGATATCCAAATGGAGAGGATGACATTGATACATTGCATGGGCACAACTTTGTTGTGTGGCCCTGTATAGGTTTGTGTGATCACCACTGCTGAGATGCTCGACTACCCCCACCACAAAGACCTTCCTCCTTGAAAGTCTAGGTTACTCCTCCATCACTCTGCTCCTGACTATTGTTTTCTGTCAATCCAGGTGCTTTTCATCCCTGCCTTCCTTTTTCTTTCCTTCTTGGATGTCATGACAAGGGTTATACACTTTTTCCCTTACTTTGTTGGGTCCTTGTGATTCTGCCCTTGGGTTTCTTTGTTGTTAAGACTGATTAATTTCTTTGATTCTTCTTTAAGTCAATTGTTCTTGCCACTGCTCTCTTACTGCTGCTGTTGAGTCTGTCCCAGAGAAGAATTTTAAGATTCTAGTTACTGTGTCTTCAAATTGTAAACGTGTAGTATTTCAGATCTTTTGTTTATTTCCTAAGGTGATGACAGAACTTAATGTGAGTGGGTACCTGTCGATTGCCTTTTCTCATTCAAATGATTTTTCCTCGTTCTTGCCATGAGGCATATGCTTTTTAAACTGTACCCTGGATATTTTCAGTATTGTGTTATGATAGTATGGATGTTTTTAAATTTTTTTTTAGAACAAACTTATGATACTCTTCCTATAGACATGGCGTCACCTTCAGAATTCCAGGCAGCAGTGAAAAGCCTTGTTCCACTCACTGGCATCATTGACCCTACTCTGTCTGGAAGGTAGGGGATGTCCCCTCATTGCTTTCTGTGCATTTCTGCTAATGTCAAGAAGGATGGGGAGGTCTCATTCCTACTGGGTCATGGTGAAATTTCTAGCCTTGTCCAACAGGCATAGAGCCTCTATGATACCTCCTTGCTTGGACACGGGAGCCTATTCATTACATGTGAAGGTACAAATCCAAGACCTTCATATGACCTCTGTGGACATTGTGTGAGCTAGGTAGAAATGAAGTCTTCACTTCCAATTCAGTCTTCTTTGATAGCATTCAGAGGGAAATAGTGCCTGGAAATAGTGCCTGGAAATAGTGCCATTGAGTGACGTTAAAATTATAGGATCCCTTCTTCTTCTTCTTCTTCTTCTTCTTCTTCTTCTTCTTCTTCTTCTTCTTCTTCTTCTTCTTCTTCTTCTTCTTCTTCTTCTTCTCCTCCTCCTCCTCCTCCTCCTCCTCCTCCTCCTTCTGTTTTTTTTTTACTTTTTTCTTTATTAAGAAAGTTTCTACTCACTGTACATACCACCCACAGATCCCACCTCTTCCCTCTTCCCATCTCCCAGCCCTCCCTCCCAAGCCACCCCACATCTCCACATCCCTCAAATCAAGGTCTCCTATGGGGAATCAGCAGAGCCCAGCACACTGAGCCTGGGCAGGTCCAAGCCCCTCCCCACCACACCAAAGCTGTGCAAGGCGCCATACCACAGGCAGCAGATTCCCAAAAGCCTGCCCATGCACCAGGGATAGATCCTGATCCCCTGCCTGGGTGTTCCCTAAACAGTTCGAGCCAAACAACCGTCTTCCATATCCAGAGGGCCTAATCCAGTCCCGTGGGGACTTCACAGCCACTAGTCTACAGTTCATGGGCCTCTAATAGTGTGGTCGGTCATCTCTGCACTTCTTCCCCTCATGATCCCAAACGTTCCCCTACAGAATCCCTCCTCTCTCTCATTGATTGGATTCCCGGAGCTTAGCCTGGAGCTTGGCCATAGATCTCTACATCTGCCTCCATCAGTCACTGGACAAAAGCTCTCTTAGTCCAATTGGGTGCTGGCGATTTTAGGCTCCCTTCTTAATCTTTTTTTTTTTTTTTTTTTTTTTTTACCTGGAGCTTATTCTATATTCCAGGCTAACCTCCAGTTTGCATGATCCTGTCTCAGCCTTATGCTTGAATTACAAACATGTGCCACTATACTCAGCTCTACTAAATTTTTCTTTTCTTTTTTTTTTTTTTTTTTTTTTTTTTGGTTTTTCGAGACAGGGTTTCTCTGTGTAGCTTTGCGCCTTTCCTGGAACTCACTTGGTAGCCCAGGCTGGCCTCGAATTCACAGAGATCCGCCTGGCTCTGCCTCCCGAGTGCTGGGATTAAAGGCGTGCGCCACCACCGCCCGGCTACTAAATTTTTCTTAAAAGGAGTGAACATAGCTTTTTAATAGTTCATTTAACTGAGAAGAACATTTTGTATTTCAAAATTATGTTTTCTTAAGCTGCCCTTAATCTAGTATGTTGGCTATAAAAAGAACAAGCATATGTATGCATGTGTGTATGTGCCTTTGTGACTATGTGAGTGTGTATGCATATGTGTGTTGTCTCTGTTGATTTTTCAAGATTCTCAGCAGAGGAAATCATTGATATGTTATTTCTGGGTTCAGATCTGTGGGTTATGATAACCAGCTGGCCTGCCTCCTTCCTTATGCCTTTTGGAATATCTCTTCATTTTTACATATAATAACCAGGACTTATTCTTTTGAATTTATATTTTCTCTTAATATTTTCATGTAAATATATGTTTGGATTTAAACATTAATGTTTTATGAAGTAGTTATGCATGTGTGGGCATGACCAAGATATATTCATTTTTTATGGTATGTAAAATAAAGGGGAACAAATTTGGCCCTTGTTTTCAGTTTCTCTTTAAATAGTCTGGAGTGAAACTTTTTGTTTCTATAGTAACTGTAAAGTAAAGAACTGTGTTTACAGGGCTTAGAAAACCTTAGGTATAACCATGTAGTGCCTTCATCATTTCATTTGACTGTGATTGCTTAAACACTGAATTTCACACCTCTTCTTTTGGCCTGTCTGTATTATAAGAAATATATCTTAATTGAAATTACATTCTGACACTTCCATAGTTTTTAAATGCTATAAATAGCATATGTTTTAAATACATTCATAGATTGAAAAATTATACTTTTTTATAAAAGTGGTAATTTTCAATAAAATATGAATGACCTAGAAATATTTTTAAGAAGCATGGTTAGTAGTTGATTTCTCAAATTAGAGTTATCGAATACTCATTTTATAGGACCCCCGTTTTCTTGGGTGAAAAGTCTTGTAGTAGTAGCTAGTTGCACTCGTCCAGCACTTGAGGAGTCATGGCCCACATATCCCTTTGCTGCATCACTAATTTTTCCTTAAAGTGATCTATTTGTGACTCATCTCTATTTCTAAGCTTACTGATTCTCAGTAGAGAAATAATTAAACATTTAAGAACAACTGAGTTGCTTTAGGTACCAACACAGTCTATTTGACTAGGACTCTTACATTTAATCACACAATCACACTTGTCCTTTAATGTGGGTTGGTGACATCTTTCTATAACAACTATATGCTATTGCTATACATAGAGGCATCATGTGTTTAATTTGTGAAGTTTACAAGCTGTAGGAGATTTAATACATTCATGTGTGTGTGTGAAATGCACATAAGTACACATATATTTTCATGATATCAATAGTTCATGGATGGTCTGCTAGATTTCATGTGAATTTAGAAGAACAGTTATTTTGAAGATCACAGGGATTCAAAGTCATCATACTTACTATTGACTCATTCTTAGGTCACGCTCTTTATTAGAAACTGCATGGGATGTTTTCATGGCTTACCATGAGTCTACCCACCAATCACATTAGATTGTTACTGGTATCATTCTTATAAATATCAAGAGCTTATTGTTTAGCACAAGTCATACAGAAAAGAAATGCTGATCTAAAATCCAGATTTTTCCACCCAGACACCCTCCATAGCCACTAAAATATACTGCTTCTTGGAGAAGAGGCAAAAACTATTTATGCTTTGAAGGAAGGTCAGATATTAATTAAATTAATTAAAGTTCAAATATTCAGAGATTTAATATTTATCAATAAACTGCTCATATTAGTCCCAAATACAAGTATTACATGAATTAACTTACAATGCTATAAGATAAATATAGTAAGTAAAAGGTAAAGGAATTTGTGGTGTGGGCATTTACCAAGTAGGTAATTATATAGTCAGGTTGAGGAACCCCAAATGTCTTATATTTAAGGATGCCATTGAGAATGCTTAGTAATATTCAATAGAGACATAAGTGAATACTTCATTATTTTTTTTTAATGACCAAGAAAACTACTGGAGAAGTTGTGTGATTTGCCGAGGCATTTTCTTTCTAGTTTCTTTTAAAGGAGAACCCCTTACATTTGTTGAATTCTTCTTTCCAACCAAGAACAACTGTGGCTTCATTCTTTTCTCTTGAGCAGTGACAGTTTAGTTTTACATTTGAAAGCGAGCAGATTGCACATTTGGTCAGAAACAGGTGCCTTGATTTAAATGTTATCCATGGGTTCTGAACTCTTAGGATTTAATACGTTGTAAACATATTGGTTGGTGTTACTACAGTCCTGTTATCAGAGATGATATAATCAATGCCCATTTCCTTTAAAATGTTAGCGATTAGATTTTACTCTACTTATAAAAAAATCATAATCCCTGTGTTTTCCCCAGAGTGCATTTTAGTAGGTTTGTGGTTGCATACTGGATAATGTCAGGTCCTGAGAGCAGCTCAGAAGAGACAGCTTCCGTGGCAAGAGCAATGAAAGAAATTACTTAACGAGTATAATAGGGTGATTAAGTGATGAGACATTCATTTAACATGTTTTCTTTTACAAGTATTTAGAATATGTCATGAAAAGTAAGGAATATTGCTCCCATTTTATGAGAAAATACAAAGAGACATGTTAGGTGGTAGCAGCATCAATGTACATTTTTTTTGAGACCTTCATACATGAGCATCTTTACCACTCTTCCCTACTGCCTCCATCTCCTCCAATATCACCCCTCCCAACTAAACTTATGACCTCTTTTAAAATTACTATTGTTACGTGTATATACAGTTGTATGTATACATATATATATACACACACATAGATATGCACAGATGCGTGTCCAGCTTACTGAGTCTATTTAGTCCAATTAGCATTGCTTATATATTCATGTGCCTGGACTGACTATTTGGTATTGGACAATCTATGCAGGAGCTCAACCCTGGAGGAAAATTATTCTCCTTCTCTCAGCATCCATTGATCACCTGTGCTCTTCATTTAGAGGTAGGACCATAGGCAAATATTTGACAGAAGTTTGAAAAAAAGTCAAAAGATGTTACTAAACATTAACATGTTTGAAACACACACACACTTGTTTCAGGGAATATAAAAATCTCACTTTAACTGTAAAAAGACTTAAAAATATTTGCTACTATAGAGTTTACTGTTTCATTTTAAAATAACTTTCTCTGGGTGGTCGTGGCACATGCCTTTAATCCCAGCACTCAGGAGGCAGAGCCAGGCGGATCTCTGTGAGTTCGAGGCCAGCCTGGTCTACAGAGAGAGATCCAGGACAGGCACCAAAACTACACGGAGAAACCCTGTCTTGAAAAATAAAACAAAACAAAACAAACAAACAAACAAAAACTTTCTCTAAGAAATTGAGAAATTTGATTTATATACAGCAGTGTATTAATTTCCTATAAAACGAAAGCAATGGGAGTAAAATACACTTACTATGCTTAAGCATGTAAATGTTATAAACTGAAAATTTTAATTAAATGTAGAACTAGACTAAGGATCATCTACGTATAGAAAGACTTAGATTTGAGTTTATGTTTCTTCTCCTGGAATTCAAGACCTGGTGAAGGAGGGCCCTTTAAGTTGTGTTAAGTCAAAAGAACATTTGGTGTGCTGAGGCAGATGGCATTTTATGGTGTGATATTGCTTTGGAATGGACTTACAGAAAGATAGATGGATATGAGTTAAACTGGTATACTGAAATTAGTGCAAGACTGGAAATTATATCATATCCACAGAATGGTAGAATAAAACATTATGATAATTAAAAGCAGTTTAATGGAAATGGAAGAAGTGATAAGTATTTGGAATAAGTTGCAGTAAACCAAATGGTGTCTCTCTGCATAAAATCCGTAGAACACACACACACACACACACACACACTCGCTATATGAAGACTTGTTCGAAGTGGTTCTTACTCTTTGCTATCACTATGCCACAGACACATTAGGGAGGAGGTGGCAGTGTGTGTAGGCAACTACATCAGCAATTTCCATAGTGTGTGTTAAGCACAACAATAAAGGAAGTAGATGATGCTGTAGGAGTGCCAGGCAGAACACCTGAGAGCGTCTCCAGAAATCTTGGGGACCTTTCATAGGAGGGACATGGGAATAATTGAAATCTTATAAATAAGTAGAATCTGGACAGAATCCACCGAAGACAGAGCTGTGATCTCAAATTAGACATGTAGCAAGCAACATTCCCAAAACCTGGCAAGAAAAAGAATATCTATCCTGAGAAATACAAGTTAAGTAGTGTGTCTGGAGATAGGATAAATGGTAAGCTTTTTGAGAGAAGTGGTCTTGGTGAGTCTGTCAGGAAACCTGTTCTTTCTTTAAGACATGTACCACTGTCCTCTCACATTTCTCTCCTCTTTTTTGAATGGCCATGCTTAGATATGCTTAGAACCATTCTCAACGAACCCCAACTTTGCTTGAAAAGAACAGAAATGAAGATCAGTGTCAAAAAATAATGGAAGTGTCTCATCATGCATTCATGCTAAGTAGTAGCAAATAGATCATCATTTCATTGACCCATGATATGGCTGCACTCTTAGGAAATGGCCTGGGTATGTCTTAGATGTGGGCTGGATGTGAGGTGGCTGAAATAGTCAACTGGTTAAGAAGCTCTGAAGAACTGAGTTCAAATCACACAGTGCACAGAGGGCAAAGTGGAAAGGACTGTTAAAAGTTTACAAGCACGGTGTAATAACTTGGTTTGGATAGGGAAGATGATAAAAAAAAAGGACTAACAGTTGCTGTCAGAGGTGCTCCTTGCTAATAGGGTTAAAGTCGCTGTCAGCTGCTGAGATGTCACTGAAAAGGGTAATCAAGGTCAGGAGGCTATGCACTGAAGGGCCAGTAGAGAGTTTAATACAAATTCAGGTACAGAAGTAAAGAAGTGGGTATGAAGAAATTTCTGTGTGCTCTCATGGAATAACTGGGTTTGAGAGTATACACTGGTAACCACAGCACTGAGGATATGAAGGCAGGAGACTCTGAGTTTAAGGTCAGCCTGCGTTTCATGCTTCTACTTTGTCCTCAAGTCTACCATCACCATCAGCAGCAACGAAAGTCACAATAAATCCAAAAGAAAGGGGAACTACCACAAATACCATCTAATTGATTTAGAGACAGAAAAGGAAAGAAAGGAAAACAGAAATGTGGAAAAAAATCCATGTGCACTTGAGGAACAAATAGGAGCCTAGGTCATGAGAAAGTGAGCATTGACTTCATAGGGAATTATATTGAAATGTCTGAAATTGATAACATGTATCATTTCAACCTACACAAATATTGAATTTGTGTGCTTTAACATAGAGGGAAGTGGTAGAAGTAGAGAGGCATTGGAGAGTAGGTTAAATCACTAATATTGTATACTCCTTATGTCTATTTTCTGTTCCTGTAAATGAAAGCCTCGATTTTGAGTGGATATTTTTAAAGCTTAATATGCTCCTTTGTCCTTATGTGTAAAGTGGGAGCAGTTCTAAACTAAGAAAATGATGGTGGTGCTAAGTTGTTGTTCTTCTTCTTATTATTTTGCTAACTGTAAATAGCACACGTCATGTTCTTTGTCCCTCCATGCCCATTCTCTACTCCACTGCTTCTACCTTGCCCGTTTATCCGTATGACAGGAACATGCTTTAAAAGAACTATATCATATATGATAAGATCATGCCATTCAATCTTGGATCTTTTCTAAGGCCTGCCCTCAGTGTTTTGAGGCTTTCCTTCTCCCGGGTCCCTTGTTTACACCTCCTGTTTCATTGCTGGTTTGTATTGACTTGTTGGAATGTGTGACCTTAGAACCATTGCTCCCTTTCTTATGCTCTTTTTCCTTAAAATCTGTGGTTACACACTCGGTTAAAAATGTACTGCTTTCATTTTGGCCAGTGGAATAATGATCTACAAAGATGGGAGATGGGGGGGGGGGGGCAAATTTGCCATGCTGTAAATCTCAATGTTTCTTTTAGTGTAGTGTGACTGAGTGAAGAGACACATATATGCCTTTGTAGATAAGCACTCGTGAACATGCACATGCACATTATCTTTCCATATGGCACACAACACAGAGCTGTTACATTCTGGAAGAAACAAAAGACTGCGAGGTCATAAGAAAAAGGAGGTGCTTCTGTGTCACTTAAAATATATGTTTGGATTAAACATCACTTCGTGAAGTATTTATTATGACTTGTGTGGAAGATTTGCTTGTGAAATTACTGGGTTATTAAGTAAAATTTGTTTCTTAACTTGGAAAGTGAAAAAATATTTGGAAGCTACTGTTCTAGCAAAAAGAACTTGGTAAGTCAAGTCAAAAACCAAATTCCAGATCTGCTAACTGGTTGCTTCCTAACTCTGGGCAATTTGCTCAGTTTACATTGGCCTTTGTGAAAATACAGTTTCTTGGATCTGCAAATTTCCTGATAAATTCTTTGGAGGTTTGTATGCAGTACTTATCCAGTGTAGATATTAACAATAGCTATTTTCTTTATCTTCTTCAATGTGTATGATTATCTTACTTAAAAAAAATGAGGTGAAATTTGTAAATAGAAATGGAGCTTTAAATGGGGCACTCGATGAGATGTGTTAATTATATAACCTGTGTGAGAAATACCCTTGACAACCCAGATAGTATTTCTATCAGCTCAGATACTGCCCTCACTTCTTCTTCCCACGATCCTCATATCCTCTAACAAGTACTGTTCTGATTCTCTTCCCCAATTTCCTGTAGATGTGTTAATACTGCACTTGATCATCCTTCTTTAAAGTTCTCTGTATCTTCGGCAGTCGTCTGTGGGGTCGCATTTCTCAGTAGCTTATTCCCTTTATTGCTGACTATCTATTCCATTGTATAAAGTGTCACAGTTTACGCTGTCTCTTCTGGGTGGACATGTGGCAAGTCTTCAGCAGTAAATTATTATGTGGATAAATTGGTACAAATGCTCATTTTCCCTCTCTCTCGTCTGGTTGGACATCAATGTGGTGTCAGCTGTCCTGGAATTCTTGATGTATCCCAATCTGGCCTGGAAGTTAGCATTTGCTGCCTTGGTCTCTCACTTAGGTAGTGAAAGTACAGTCAGACATCAGTACACTGGGTGTGGACAGTGTTTCTTTATGTGGAGTAGAGTTAGCAGCTTTTAAAGCAGAGTTTTCTTTGACCTTAAGTGAGACGCATGGCCAGTTCTCTAAAGTCCTCCAGGCTCTGTCACCATCTCTCCAGCAATGTGTGAAAATTTTGGTGGTCATTCTTTTGGGCCTTTTTAATAGGAGGTGTTCTATTTGTTTGAAGGGTTAAAATACTGTGGCTTTTATTTGCATCCCCTTGATAAATAATGATGCTAAACATATTTTATATGCTTTTTGCCACTTACACATATTCCCATCGAAGTGATTGCTTAGAGGTTGACATATTTTAAATTGGATTGTTGGTCTTTTACTGTTATGGGAGTTATTTATATGTTCTGGATTTGTATCTTTTATTAACCATATGAATTGTAAATATCTCACGCCAGTATACATCTTAAATTTTCCTTTTTTAAGAAAAGCCTTCAGAAGAAAAGTTATTTTTGCTGGTCTACTTTAACATGTTTTTTTCTTTATCTTTAGTAATGGTGTATCATTCTTAGGAAACCTTTGCCTTTTTCAAGGTCAGAAAGTTGTCCTCATGTGTTCTAGAGCTTGTGTTTAGCCTTTAATGATAGATTTATATCCCAGAGGACTTTTTAATTGTGCTTGGTATTAAGTGAGTGAGGGTAATGCTCTTTTGCTTAAGGTTCTGATATCTAGGGTTTTCAGCATCATTTTCTGAATGCTTTCTTTGATTAGTGTTATTTTTAGTGTTCAAAACCATGTACACAAAGAGGTGTATCTTTAGAAATAAAAATAGAAAAACTTAAGATTGTAATGTTTAATTATAAATGTACAACCATACATAGTGACCTCCATATATAACTGCCTCAGATCTAAAGCTGGGAGCATTAACCAGGATGTGTTTAAACCTACATTCAACTGTGACATTTTTCTTTTTTTTTCCCTACTTTTAGGATATAATCACTGTAAGAAATTTGAATATATTCTGCCTATCATAACTGAAAATATGAGGAGCCATCTAAGAGGCCTTGCTGTTTGAGTACATTGTTTTATCAGTGAAGAAGTGCTATATTTATTGCCAGGGAGCAGTTGCCATATTGAGAAAAACTAGCATTATCATCTTGAGGTGTAAAATATGTTCTAGTGCCTAAGAGATCAAGGAGCAGGAGAGATGTGGGTGTTTTCAGTACACAGCCCTAAGCACTTAGTCATGAACTATATGGCCTTTCCAATTTTTCCAGAAAAAAATACACTAGATAGTAGCAAACTTGATCCTTATCCTTAATAAAGTCAATACACTTATAGACCATGAACAGAAGCCTATGTCTGTGCTCATAGTAACTGCCCATCTTTATCTCTTGATCTTCATTGGCCATGTTAACTGACAAATTCACTGTTGTCTAGAATGTAACATACATTTTCTGAGGCTACTTAAGGGCATAACTAGTGACTTAGTGCTTATCCCAAAAGCACGTGTACCAAAGCACAGTCAGTCAGTAAACATGTCCATACTCATCACAACAACACCGAGAACCCAAAGAAGAGTTGACAGTGATTCAGACTGGCAGAAAACATCAGTGCTAGCATCTGACAAGATAATTCTGACACACTTATGTTTATTTGCAGGCAAGAAGGCTATAGCCCCTGAAGGAAAGTAAGCTTATGCATGGCATTTAGAGGTGTTTATGTGTGTGTGTGTGTGTGTGTGTGTGTGTGTGTGTGTGTGTGTGAGAGAGAGAGAGAGAGAGAGAGAGAGAACATGCATGTGTACATTTAGATTGAAGGAAATGGATTTAAATGATGAAAGTTGACACGCACACACACATACTGAAATGTGTTCCTATCGGAGTAGTTAAAATACCCTATACAAAATCATGAAGAATGGAAATGGTTTTGTATTATTCAAAGGTTATATGTAGAAACATTTTTGGAAGTGGAGGCTTTGTTCAGATGACCAGTGAACATCCATTTTTATCTTGCATGTTTGCACTTTTGTTGTATTAGAAAATCCTTCCTTCAGTTGCCAGGAAAGAAGAAAAAAATCTAACAGTGGTGGTCTGATAAAATACAGATTACAAAACCACTGGGGCTTCTTAGGTTTTTTGTTAATATTTGGGTATTTCCAGTCATAAATGAAAAGTAAATATACCTTTCCTAGATGTGGTTCTTTTCTACTCTCAAATAACTGAAATCACTGTTTCGGAGGAATTCTAGTAGGCCCTGGAAGTTTGTTTGGACCCTTCTGATTCCTCCTCCCCTTCTTTGTGGCTGGTGTTACAGCCCTTTCCCCCCAGGTTCTGCTGCTGGATCAGGGCAACCACAGCCTTCCTCTTTCTGAAGGCAGCTCAACATGAAACCCGAGAGCTAGCAGAACTTTTTCTGCTGATTTCTAGTGCAGACAGCAAGCATTCATGAGCTTATGTGTACTGTTCAGACATAACAAAATAGGTATGTACAGTGAGGTAGAGGGGAGAGGAGTCCTTTGTTTTTTTCTGGCTTTCTAAAGACCTAGCCAGCTGCAGAAACGAGGATTTTTTACTTTTTCAAATTTGCCCTGTTTTATATTGTCTTCTCTATTTCTCTCTCCTTTTTTCCTCTCCTTACTTATTTCATTTGCTTTTCTCATGTCCTTTTCCGTTTGGTTTCAATTGTCATGCTCAATATCTTTATTTTAAAGTGAGAGTTGGTATGGTGTTATTTTTAATCATTTGCCACATGGTGTTTTGAAATGCATATGCACTGTAAATGGTTAAGTTTAACTAATTAACATACCATTATCATTCTATGGAACTTTCACTGAGTTTGATATTTGACAATTTATACATTCATAATGTGAATTCATTTTGTTATAACCACCCCACTCTCCAATCTCCCTGACTACTCATTACTCCCTTTCCTTCCTGCTAGTCTCCTTTCCACATTCATAGCTCTTTAGGTATCATTTTTATTTTTATTATTTTGAGTGTTTGGATTTAAACCCATTGAGTCTAATCCTTCTGTGTCTAAAATTATCCATTGGAGCATATTGGGTTTCTCATTAGGTTTATAACACATGCATCACCCCTCCCTCAGAATCCATCAGTAGCTAGTAGTTCATCAGGATGAGTAGGACACCATAAGTTCTTCCCTCGTTAATGACTGACTGTCGATAGGCACAGCCGTGCAGGCAGCAACAGCTGTTGTGACTTTTTGACAGTATTGTCTATACCATGCCTAGAAGACAACATTTCATATCCCTTTTCCCTATCTTCCAACTCTTATGTTCTTTCTCCTCCTTTTTCTATCATGTTTTCTGAGCCTCAGTAAGAGTAGTAGAGATGTGTTCTTTAGAGCTAAGCACTCAACTGTTATTTTCCCCAGCACTTTGTGTAGCCCTTACTACTGCTAATCATAGAGAGAGGTTTCTCTACTTAAAGTTGGGAGGAGCATTTGTCTATGGGTATAAATATAAATATTTAGAAGAGTGCTTGGCATTGTGGCAGTTTTAAACAACAATATTAAATTTGTTCCTAGGGCTTAAGACCTCCTCTTCCTCAGTCATGGATTTTGACCAGGTTTATATTAGTAAGTATAGATTCTCTCTTGTGGAGCAGTAGGCCTTGAACCAATCAGAGAACAGTCGTTTATCCTTTTAATAGTCATACCAGTGTGTACCAGTGTGTACATTTTGCTTTTCAGGTTGATACTGTAGTTAATACTATTCACAGCTGGGTATGACAATTGATGCCTCTTCAGCTGACTATGTAGCATCTTCTTACATTATGAAAGACAGCCATCAGGGAAGAGGCTACCAGCTCACATTCAGCTTGATTTCTCTGTATCATATAGTCAAGGTGTGTAGTGTCCTAAAGCAATAGGGTCTTAACAACTGCTTCTGGTGGGTAATCAAGAAGAATGGTAAAAGTATATTATTCTGGTTGCCAGTTAACTGACACACCATTATCTTTTTCCCTTTTTTGGGCATGGAAAATATTGATATTCACTTGCTTTCACATTTTCAAGAATGCCATGCACCATTATTAACTATATTCTCTTGCAATAGAGTAGATCTAATTATTATTAAGATTGTTAGCATTGGTTGTATTTGCAAAAAACAAATGAAATTTGACTAAAGGAAAGTAGAACAAATGAAAAGACAACAGCTATCTGTTAAGACGTGGTTTCCTACAAGCAGACACTGATGAGAAGCTTCATGTAGTGTTTATGTTATTACTAATTCCCAGCTATAACACTAATGAAAATTCTTTATAGACTTTATTAATCTAAAAAGCTAGATATTTTTCTTTGTTTGAATGTAAGTCTAAGTATGTGTAAATTAAAATGACATATTATTTAAGTATTTTCTTTTCAAAATCCTTCTATCCTTAGCAAAGAAAGTATGTAAAGAATACAGTTGTTTTGTTACCATCTTTCTACTTGCTGGCTTATTAGAGTCAATATCTATCTCAGATTTCCCTCTGTTCATTTTGGCACTCTTTAGTAAAAGACACACAGTGCCTTACAACGTGCTCCAGAAGTAGCCCTTGAGAGAAGTTCTTTGAAAGGTAAATGATTTATTTTTTATTATTTTAATTATTAAAAAAGCTCATATTTATTTGTACAAATTACTGGGTATTACCATGACATTTCTCTCTGTGTGTCTCTGTCTCTGTCTCTGTCTCTCTTTCTGTGTATTGTGCTGATTGTATATAGCTACCCACAACCCTCTCTTGACTCTTCCCTGTACTTTGCTTCCCATACTCCTCTTCCTTCACAGCTTTTCTTTAGTTCCTCCTCTATTTGCTGGTGACCATTTTCCTCTTCCCATATGTGAGAAAATACGTGGGATACTTGTCTTTCTGTGTCTGGCTTACTTCAGTGAAGATGATTAATTTGTATTTCCATCCAATTTCTTCAAGAAGCATGACTTCATTCTCCCTGACAACCGAAAAGGCTCCCTTGTGTTTGCCATGTTTTCTCTATTCACTCACCTAGTGGCAGATGTGTAGAGTCATCCAGGGCCTTGTATGTTGTGAATTTTTCTCCAATAAACATGGTGTTTGTATATCTCTCTTAAATGCTAACTTTATTTTTTTTTTAGTATAAACCCAGCGTTGGTGTATTTGGCGGATGTGCTAATTCTGTTTTAGACATGTAAGGAGGTTCCATTTTTTTTTTCTATAGTGTATCTACTAGTCAATAGTGTGTAAGGGTCCCTTTTCCTGAATGTCCTAACTCACATTTTTATTGTTGTTGTTAATAGCCATTTTTCTTGTAGTAAGGTGGGATTCAAATGCATTTATAACTTTCGTTTCTTATAATTGAAGAGGCTGAGCATTTTTCTTTATCCATTGCCAATTTGTGCTGTTTCTTCAGTGAAGCGTCCAGAGCATTTGCCTATTCATTGATTGGATTATTTGTTCTTCTGTTGATATTTTCTGAGTTTGAAAAAAATTACTTTAATCTATTAATCTTCTGTTAGAAGAAAAAGATGTTAAAGATTTTCTCTCATTCCACAGATGGTCTTTTTATTCTGTTGAGACAGACACCTATACTCTAGCCTTAAGATAGAAGATTCAGAATTAAACCCACACATTGACAGACATCTGGTCCTCAAAAAAAAAAGGTGTTAAGTATTTTGAAGTGTTCTCAGAGGATGAGGAAGCCACAGGGAAAGGAAATGTAGACCCAAAGAGTTTGATTTCAAGCAAGGTATCACTATAGGAAACCGGTACTTAGTCATACTGCGGAAATTTGGAAAGAGGGTAAAATACACAGATTGAGAGTTGAAGGACTTAGAACATTTTGATATCACTAGGTGGAAAGCTTCTAGAGAGTGTGAATTCCCTGGCAGTCCCTGCTTATCACCACAAAAGAACCCCTCCCCGCAAATGAGCAAAATACCCCATATTTAACTAACCAACTCCCACTAGTCCACAACAACAACAGCAAACAAACCAGACTCCATGAGGCATGCACTGTCCTCAGGGAAGAAATGCAGGTACCCTGGGTCTTGGAAGCCTGGCAGACATGCTGCCTTCTAAAGAGTGAGAAATGGCAGTTAAACACAGGCCTGTAACTCATGGTCTACTGCAGTATCGGGTGATCTTTAGTCCTCTTTTGCCTTATAGTACAGATGAAACATGTGAGGTTGCTTATAAATGAAAGAACCAAGTTAGAGACGGAGGAATGTAGTTATCTGTGCAGCCTCTCTGCTCCCCTTCATCAACAAACGGATACACATGAACTGGGATTGGAGTGTGCCTCCCATGAAATGTTTCTGGATGGATGAACCTTAGAATAATGCTGCTCTTTATTGAGCTGAGGTAAAATATTGTAGCTGCCTGATAACAGCCTGCCATGTTACAAATCAGCACTTGCAAGGTTACACAAGGCACCTTTAGAAAAAGCTAAATGAATTACTTCAAATGGTATGTTTGTATTCAGAGGGAAATAGCTAGTAGTTTGGGAGTGACAGTCCTTTCTTCGGGTTTCAAAAGCCCTATTGCCATGCTATGCCTTTCTCCAGGCTGCTGGAAGCTGAAAGCCTGCAGTGAATAGGTGAATAGAAGATATTTCTAATTGAGAAAGTAAGAAAAGAAATTTTGTGAAATAGTCACAATGTTTCTCATTTTCTTATTGTAATATTTACATACCTTTGTATTGGTCAAACTAAATCTAATTGAAAATACAATATTTAGCTGACTCACCTCCTTAATCTTAAAATCAGGTTTTTTTTTTTCCCCAATCCCATTTTTTCCTTATGTTAAGCCTAGAATAGTCCATTTAATTCATCTAGCTGTTCTCAAATATGGACACTCATCCATATATAATACAATGGATCTCAGACAGCTATTATTTATGTCATCAGTGTAGATGCTAACTAATTAGCAATTCCAGTTTGTAACTCAGAGTAGATAGCTGGTTTTTGTCAAGTGGGAATTCAGGAGGACATTCTCTATGTGGTCAGGTTTATCCTTCCCTCCTATCATTTAGTTTCCGATTTGAACAACATCAAGACACTTCATTTTCTAAATAAAAATTTAATATATCTTTACTTCTTTCTTCTTATTCTTATTATTTTGATATAAGGTCTCACTATGTAGCTGTGGATGTCCTTGAAATCTTTAGCGTGTCTTTCACCACCAGTATTTCCAGCCCCCCCCCAGCTTAAGTAAAAATTTTAACTTAGTAATTCTCTGAGAGTTTATGAACTTATCTTTTAAAATATTTTTGTCAGATTCTACAGGTATTTCAAGTCAATACACAAATCTTAAGACTGATGAAAAGATCCACAAAAAAGATTGAGAAGATGTGACATTTGTCTTTCTGGGTATGGGTTACCTCACTCAATATATTGTTTCCAGCACCACCTGTTTGTCTATGATTTTGTTTTAATTGTATGTTTCTTTGCAGTGGAATAAAATGACATTGAATACATATTTCCTCATCCATTGATGAGTTGATAGATGTGGAGTTCATGTCCTAGCTATTATGAATACAGCAGTTGATGGACATGGATAAACAGTGTCCCTTTAGTAGGAAATCGTCTCCATTGGGTAGATACCCTGAGTGGAATAGCTGGGTCATATGGTAGATCTCTTTTTGAGAAACTTCCCATTATTTACTGTGCTGATTTGCACTCTGACCAATAGTGAATGTGAGTCCTCTCTTAAAAGAAGTTTTAATTTGCATTTCCTTTATGACTAAGGATGATGGAATTTTTAAAAGTATTTAGCCATTTGCATTTCTTCTGAGAAGCCTGTTCATAGCCCACATCTTAATTGGGTTGTTTGTTGGTGTTTGGTTTTTTTTGTTCTTGGTATAGTCTTGACTCTAATCCCCCCTGTCTTTCCACCTGATATATTCTAAACCCTCCCCTTTCCCCCCTCCCCCCCCCACCAGTCTTTCCACTGACCCAGTTATCAGGAATGTTAGACAAGTGCTGTGCTATTGAGATACAGTAACTAAATGATAGTCCCTGATAATGCTTGTCTGGATCTTTTGCATTTAAGAGTTTATCTTCATATCAGAAAGTTGGAAGTGTTAATCTGTTGAGACTTAGTTGGGAGTGATAAGAACACAAAATCCAACAGTGGGTATCAGCTGTTTTTGTGTTATAGTTGTCCAGGTCATTGGGAGACAGGACAGTTGTTAATGTCCTAATATTATATCTCCTTTCCAACTTTTAGACATAAATGATTTTAGGAAGGAGAAGGAAAAAGATAAACTTAATGAACTGAATAATTAAGAAAATAAGGATAGAAGAATATGATTAGAAAGGGAATGATGGACAATTATTGAAGAGAGGATTCAGTGATTATGTCACTGTATATCACAATCGTAAAAAAGCAAATTCATTGTCAACCCCATAAGGAAGATAATTTGAAACTTAATTGTTCTGTGTGACTTGTTGCACAATCAAAGCCTTATAGGAGGAAGAGAGGCTGATGAAGGAAAAGAGGGATAGTTAACATTTGTTCCATGCAGGGGAAACAGGCCATCACATTGAATGTGAAAGTCAGTATGAGAACTAGTGAGCTGTCTTTCTATTTTTTTTAAAAGAAAATGCAACAGTGGGTCCAGGTACAGAATCCAAAAGGTTATTAATATATTTTTCTGTGCATTAGAGGTTTCGATGGTATGATGAAGGACACAGAAATATGTAGCAATATGTCAGCTTACTACCAGTAGAGCTCTTTTATAGGCCCTTGAAACATTGATAATTATTATTTTTATGATTTTCATTAAAATATGAAACATAAAGAAGTTACAGTAAGGTGATAAGCCAAATTGTTTTTGCTAAAAGTGATATGGCTCAAGTTAATATTTACGGACTTATGCTAACTTGAGTTGGTACTAAAATGTGTGTTTAAGTTTGTGTAAATCTTTTGGGCTGAATAGTTGTTATATTAAGCAAGGTTAACTTTAAATGAGAGGTGGTATCTTGTTGGTGGTTCTGATTTCATTCTGTCAATAACCATATATTTACAACGTGATTCATAATAATAGCACAATTATAGTTATGGTGTTGCAATGAAATAATTTTATGGTTGGGAATCACCACGCATGAAGAACTGTATTAAATGGTCGCAGCATTAGGAAGGTTGAGAAGCACTGATGTAATGTGTTGTCTCTGTAATTTAGCATTTTCTGACTTGCACAAAATACAAGGAAGTTTCTGTCATGCATGGAGTAGTTGAAATATTATTCTATGGAAAAGGATATCAGACCATTGAGTAAAGGTATCTCACCTCAATTCGTGATCAAGTTTTTATAAATCCCTGGAGGTGGAATAGTTAGATAACTTAGGAATTTGACTTCAGTATTTCCAGAAATATGATTTTATCAGCAGATGACTTCATCTTTTTATTCACTTGTAAAGAGAATCACATATTTTCATTCTGTGTAGAGTGTAGTTGAGAAAAATATTTATATATTTGCATGGATTAAAAGATAAAATAATTTGTATAAATAGAAAACAATTGATATTAATTCTGATGATATATATATACATATATGTTTATATTATATCATCATTATACACAACAAAATAACTTGCTAAACATTGTGATGAACCTTATTAAAGAGTAAATAACACTTGACAGAGATAATCTGTACCAATTTTGATTTTAAAATATTTTCTCTTCAAACCTGGCTGGTAATTTAATTACTGGAAAGAACTTGTGCTCCAACTACTACTAGATAGATCCTAAAAAAGAGCTGCTGAGTTTTAAGAAGAGAACAATCCATTTCTTTTACTTAAGTATAAATTCATAAGAAGTAATTTTGATTCTAGAAAACAAAATAGGATTCTTAATGAAAGTTTCATAGAATTGAAATGTGCTTTCGCAAATGTGATTGAATCCAGGAGGCTTAACACAAATAATGCGGGGGAACAGGAAGGAAAGTCTCTTTTGAGAAAATGGAGGAGCTCCAGACTGGCACTTGCAAAGCACAGCTTGATAAACAACTAGTCTGTCATACAGAACTGGGATGATGAAACTTCACAGCACACAGTTCATTTGAAAACTTCAAATACCACTCAGTGTTCCTTTATAATTTCTTGGTGAATAAAGTATATGGTAATGCATGAATATCAGATTCATTTAATATAATTCTTATGTTTAAGTACACAGTCTGACTTTGTTCTCTCTCTCTCTTTCTCTCTGTCTCCCTCTCTCTGCTTGATTATATGCTTTAATACAGGCATGCTTGGATGTCTATAGTATTGCTAATACTGATCACAGCTATAAAATTCTACATATATTTTTAGAGGTAATATTTGCTCACCAGAAGAAAATCACAGAACAGGTTTCCTCTTTATTTCTAGGTTATTTTTCTGTGAAACTTTGTTTCCTGCATTCTTGAAAATGCTGCACATACACTTGTAGACGCTTTTGTGTTTACACATGTTCTGGTAATTTAACTGGGTCTCACAGTGCTTCAGGAACTCTGATCAATGACAGAAAAAAAATTACTAAGGCAATAATTGCTAAAAATAACCTCTCACCCTGCAAGATATTTTTCAAATTTCAGATAATATGAGGTTAGATTCTATAACCTAAATGTAATAAATCTTTAAATAAATTTAAGTAAATGTTGACATGTCAAATCCTGCGTTTCAAAATCTTGTTAAATACTTAACATTATTTCTGCTTTTATTGCTTCGAGATGTAGACTAATATTAAAAAATGCTTGATTTTTCTGAGAGTAACTGACATGATTAATTCTAACATAACTTTAAATAGTTATTTTGGCAGAATTTTTTTTTTTTTTTTTTGGTATTTCTCTGCCTGGCCTCAAACTCACAGAGATCCGCCTGGCTCTGCCTCTTGAGTGCTGGGATTAAAGGCGTGCGCCACTGCTGCTCGGCTTTTTTTAAATATAATTTTGTTTGGATTTACTTGTACCTGTTTGTACAAATCTAGAATCATTTTCGACTGTGGATTCTGAGGCTAGATGCTAGAAATGCACAATGGGCTTCATAATCCTCATTTTTAAGGTTAGCAATGAGATTGTGTTTTATTTCATCAGGTAGTTAGACAGGCGAATCTTAATAGCGGGGTGTACATCCTGCCTCTTCTTGATAAGATGATTAAAATGAATGTGGAAATGAGTGAAATATAGATGAAGAAGACCTGTTCAGTATGGGTTTTTAAAGCACCAAATATGCATATTCTACATTGGCCTAAATCCAGGAAATACTTTCATAATCCTTTTCATGATTTCCTTACAGTGTTAAGAGTTGTACATGACTTTCACCAAATTTACCAGTTTTAAACATAAATATAGCAAAGTTTCAAAAAATTAAAAATCAAAGCCAAAAACCACACTAGTGCATACCTATATACCAATGACACCTCATGTTTATGGGGACCTTGGAGTGAGGATAAGCTGAATTCAATGTGAGTTTTAGAATTCATATTTATTGATGTGCAGTTAATAAGTTATACAAATACCACATACTTTCATTAGAAATGTTTGTGGAGCAGATAGGTTATGTACAATGTTGAAATGCCAAGTTTTAGCATAAGGTTTACCTAAGTGTTAGTTCTGATTTGCCTAAAATGGCAATGAAAGACATTTTCACATCTAGTTTCAGCAATGCTTACTGGAGTACAGTACCGCTAATGAGAAATTGCTCCTGTCTCTCAAAATCAGTTGTTTTCTCACTTTTACACTGTATTCACTGGATTATAAAGGCCAAAGGCCATGTATGCATCTTTCTAGTGATGGGGTATTATTCATAATGACTGGAGAAGTTACTAAGCAGACAGTGAGGCAGTTCTCATTTTATAAAGCAGAGAATTCTCACTTGCTGCTATGCATTGGGGCAGGTGACTCCTGCCAAGTTAGAAATACTGCCCATGATGACTGTCAATTATGGATACTTACTATATACTTTCTATCCTATGAGTAGAGTAGGAAGTCTTGTGTAGTTCCATTGAGCAGGAGGAGGGGCACACATGGATGCTTGCCACTGTGGGACTTGATTAGGATAAGATCATGAAGAAATTTGTAGCCCAGTAAGCTTAGTGCTGTTATTTTGGATAATAAGGAACAATTAAAATAAAGAAGTAAAATTA
Organism: Peromyscus californicus insignis; assembly: GCF_007827085.1. Lineage (NCBI taxonomy): Eukaryota > Metazoa > Chordata > Mammalia > Rodentia > Cricetidae > Peromyscus > Peromyscus californicus. The sequence continues at coordinate 42,468,060 of NW_026294491.1, read as the reverse complement.
TATTTACTTAATATAATTAGCTGAACAACTTTAGCATGCTCATTTGGGATCTTGTCTATTTTCCCAATTAAAGTTATCATGATAAATTAACAAAAGCAAATACATTTGTCTTTTAGTATTGAATTAGATATATTGCCAGTGGCTACATTTCAAGAGAGAATCCTGGTTTGAGGAAAGAAAATGTAGTGGAAAACAAGGCTAACCTAATTATTTTTCTTCATAAAACATATTTTGTAATTTTATCTAGCTTTCAGTTTTTTTCTTTTTGTGCTATACTCATTTTAATTAAATAGATCTGAAGAAACTCAGAAGTGAAACGTGAGGAAAATTCTGCCCACAGTAAGTTTTCCTTATACCTGTCACATAGAGATTGAACAAGGAGACTGAAACAGTCTGGGGACTGGCAGTATAGCCTAGTGGTGTGCAGTATATAGCTTAATGCTTGCCTAGTGTACATGGGCACCTGAGTTGGTAAAACGGCCTGATTTTAAAATAAAATGTATCCATGGATATGTGTGTGTGTGTGTAGATATAGATAGATATAGATACAGATATATAGATGTAGATACAGATATGTTGATATTAACATATGTATGCATACATAAGCATACACATAAATTCTACAAATGTCAGTCTCAAAAAAAGTCATTAAGCATTCCAGGTAAAATGGCCAGGCTAATAAATTCTCATTTTTTCCCTTGTAAATTCTGTCTACCTTACCATTGGGAGGTTCACATCTGTATGTAATGTGGCTTTTCTCTGGACGGGAGGAAACGGAGATCAAGGTTTGGTGGGTAACTTCTTGGAAATATTGTAGAATTTTTATTTTCTTTAAAAGTCTGGGAAGAAGTGCAGAGATGACTGGCCACACTAAGCCCATGAACTGTAGACTAGTGGCTGTGGAGCCCCCATGGGACTGGACTAGGCCCTCTGGATATGGAAGATGGTTGTTTGGCTCGAACTGTTTGGGTGGCACCCAGGCAGGGGGATTGGGATCCACCCCTGGTGCATGGGCAGGCTTTTGGGATTCCGATGCCTGCGGTGTGGTACCTTGTGCAGCCTTGGTGCAGTAGGAAGGGGTTTGGACCTTCCTAGGCTCAGTGTGCTGGACTCTGCTAACGTCCCATGAGAGACCTTGATTTGGGGGATGTGGAAATGTGAGGTGGCTTGGAAGGGAGGGATGGGGGTGGGAGATGGGAGGAGGTAAGATCTGGGTGGTATGTACAGTGAGTAGAAAATTTCTTAATAAAAAAAATGAAAAAAAAAGTCTGACTGATTCTGGTTTAGGAAGAATTGGGTGGTAGCCATCACACTGTTTCCCTTATTCTAAACATACAGTTCAACTCAGATATCCCTGACCACCAGAGTTTTGACAATAGGAGGAAGGATTGTAAATGATAGGGTTGTCATTCTGTCCTTTCATGCAGAAGCACAATATAATTTTTAAGACTCGGTAGAATGAAGTAACAACTAGTTTGTTTGGGCCTCACACAGTGCTAACATGTATAGTATCATTCACATGGTAACTGCTACCAGGGCCCATGCATCTAGAAAATGGCCAGGCTTGACTTGACATACAAATCTTACTGACAGCAGAGTCCAGCGTCTCCTGGCCTTTCTGCACACCCTGGACAGCACTCTGACATATGACGAATTCCAACCTATGTGACTCCACCTGGAAAATTAGACTGACAGAATGCATAACTGTGTAAGAATACTGAATGTTCTGCTTCTACGCTAGACTAAAGGGGAAGTTTTAAGGGCTCATTTTGATTAGAACTTGATGAATTTGTTAGAGAGAGCACAGTGAGTGGAAAACTGCCTTAAGGCAGCTTTAATCTTTTCTCATTGTAGGACTTAATATCACAAATTTATCACAGAACATCAAGCTGCTTATTTAATCAACTTATCAGAACAAGAGTTTATCATTTTGAGTCAAGAAGCCTCTCAACATCTAATTTTCATTTTAAACATTCCAAACTTCCCTTGTGATCTCTAATCATATTTGCAAAAAAAAAAAAAAAAAAAAAAAAAAACCCTCTAAGGAGAACCTGCCTTTTACATGTTTGCTCACCATAGCAGCACAGAATGCAGTGGCAAATGAGAAATTGTAATGGAATGATAGGGTAACAAAGCTTTAAATGAGGATAGCAAGTTAAAGACCTTCCCTGGACTTCAGAGTGAGTTCAAGGCCAAACTGGGAAACTTAGTGAGACCTTGTCCTCAACTTAAATGTACAAAGTGAGCTGGTGATATGTGAGGCTTGAGTTCAGTCCCCAGGACTGAGCCAAGAAACACTGTAAATCTAAGTGCTCAGTAGGTAGCAATTTGATAGCAACACGGCTTTAATGAGATACTTTATGCACATCAAAATATATTACTTGGATCACACGTAAGGGCTAAATAAAATAACAAAATTATATATGTACTATGTTAATCAACATTGGGATATATGCTGAAGTTTCTGAATTCTTAGTTTTTCCATAATAATTTTGTTATTAATATCTAAATTTTATCAATGATGATAAGTTTCATTTAGAACTAGAGAAAATATTATAGGAAGAAAAACATTGCTCTTGGAACTTTCTTACACAAAAGGCAAAGTTTTTGTCTATTGAGTGCTCTTTTCATACTGCCTCAATCATTTGAGCGTGGGATTAGCTTGTCTTCTGGGTTGGGACTTGGTAATTTGAGGCATTGAAAAAAACTATCAGGTTTTCTTTTCACCATTTTGTTTTCTGAATCAAGGCATCATCTCTGCTCACACAAAGGGTTTTTTATGGCACATGGGGGACTTTTCAAAATTTTGTCATATCTAAGAGGCCACAGTCTTGGGAACAAGGCACACCAGAGGGAAGAGTGCTTGTTTCATGCATTGCTAAGTAGTTCTTCCCTCTTTATGCTTGAGGACAGACTAGTAATCCTAGAGAGTGGAGTAAAATATGCCTCCCATAAATAAGTAGAGGAGAAGATGGGTGCGAGTTGATGCTCGTATGGGCCTCATTGCATTTGTGGTACATGAAGAAAGCCTTGTTCAGAATCCAGTTGGCTGAGAAACATGAAAAATCTTAAATTAGCTGAGGAAAAGCAGATGCATAACTTCAGGCAGCTGTGTAACACGAATTGCTAAATGGTCTTATTAATAAAAATCTCAGAGCCAAATATTGGGGAGAATGCTGAAAGATCAGAGAGACAGAACAAGCCACGGCTAGCCTCTCCTGGCCTCAGCTGATCTTGTTTCCTCAGACGAAAACTTCTGAGTCCTCACCCGAATGGATCTCAGCTGAACTGCTGCTAAAAGCCTGAAAGTTTAAAAGCCTCTAGTTCCTGGACTTCATGCCTTATATACCTTTCTGCTTCCTTCCATCACTTCCTGGGATTAAAGGTGTTTTACCAGGCCTAGCTGTTTCCAGTGTGGCCTTGAACTCACGGAGATCTGGATGCATCTCTGCCCCCCAAGTGATAGGATTAAAGTTGTGTGTGCCACCATTTTCTGGCCTCTATGTCTATCTAGTGGCTGTTCTGTTCTCTGACCCCAGATAAGTTTATTAGGGTACACAATATATTGAGGAAAACAATATCACCATATTTCCCCTTTTTTGTCTAAAATAATGAAAGAAGCTTATAACTAATTTAAGAAAAACTATATCCAATAAGTATATACAATATATCCAGTCAAGAATTATATTTCTAGTGTCTAGTCCATTAACATTTGACAGATTCAGACAAAAATTTCATTCTTTATCCTATTTTGGTGAGTCCAATCCAAAATTGTATACAGTATACAAAAATTCAATCCAATGTAAAATATTTAATACAAGTAGTTCCTTTTTAAAAGTAGATTCAATAATCTACCTGCTTATCTTATCATATCCATATTCTCTATTTTTTCTTTTCATAGTAGATTCAATAATCTACCTTTTATCTTATTTTTATATCTTCCCTTTTTTCTTTGCAGAGTAGATTCAGTAATTTACCCTTTTATTTTATTATTTCTGTATCTTTTTTTTCAGAGTAGATTCAATAATCTACCTCTTATCTATATCTTCTTTTTTTCTTTTTCTTTTTTTTTAAACAAGAACCCTGAATCTAATCTTCTTTTCCTGACCATTAACAATTAACAACTTGTATCTAACCATCATAAACAGTGACAATATCCATAACTCAAAGGAACAAAACCCACCTGCCCCACCTCTTTGGAATGTGGGTGTTGTGTTCTTAAGATTACTTCCTGCTATTTGGGGGTGAAGGCATCTTTAGAGGATCCTGAAAAGAAAATTTTGGGGTTAATTGTCAAGTCCTGGGAGAGTTAGCTGTATCATTTGTCCGGTCTCTGCATAATGAGAAAGTACAGGGCTTGTCTCAATTTCTTGCTCAAGTAGTCTGTGAAGCTGGATCATCTCAGCTAGCTATCTCGAAACTGTCCTGAGCAGTTTGTAGTCCAAAACTGATCTTTGGGTGGTATTAATCAGCTTAATAGCTTTATCATAGTCTATGTGGAATCATCATAGTGGGATCCCATTATCTATTTGCAGATTTCAAAGTCACTGTTAGGTGTGGTCATGATTCACTGCAGAAATTTTTTTGTGTGTGTGTGCCTCCTCTGTGGTTTGGAGCAATGCACATGTATCTGTGGCAGAGTTGTGTCTCACAGCCAATCCCAAGTTTGCAATACAACAGGTTCCATTCTTCTTCACCAAGATATTCTTAGATTTCAAATCTCTGTGAGCAATAGCAGGCTTTCCTTGGGCACCAACAATCTCCATGTGAATATGGGCAAGACGGCTTGTTGTGGACAGAGCAAAATCAAAAAGGGGTCCATGCTCATGGTAATCCGACATCAGGCACAGCTGAGTCCACGTGCCATTGTCTTTGTGGTCTCCTGCTATAAATCCTAGAATGTTTTCATGGCCTAACATCACAATCTGATAAGTCTCTGCCTCTCGGAGCCATGAACGTTCTTCCCTAGAAGAGAATATCTTCACAGTGACTTGTCCTCACCATTTGCCTCGACAGACTTCTTCAAACCAACCTTCGCCAATGCTTTCTTGTAACACGATGGTCCTGGCAATTGGTCTCTGAACAAGCAGTGGTAAACCCTTCGTCCCTTGTAGCAGCGTAGCTGCCACCACCAACACGATGAGAAGCAGCTTGTAGCTCAGAGCAGAAGCCACAACCTCCATGGTCGTGCCACCAATGTTTGTGGCCTGGCCTGGCCTGACCATAGCTTCTTCTCAGCAAGCCTCCCAGGCTGGCCTCAAACTTGTGATCCTCCTGCCTCCGCTTCCTTCAGCAAATCCTCCTGGTGTGTGCCACCACAACTGGCTGCCTGCAAGCTGGGCTTGAGCTAGGGACTACAAGGCCACAGGCAAGTGGCTTTTTTGTGAATTCCTGCCCCACAAGTTGGACGCCAAATGTAGATGAATTGCTAAATGGTCTTATTAAATAAAAGAAAAACCATGGAGCCAGATACAGGGGTGAAAACCTGAGAGATCAGGGAAATATGGAAAGCCACAACTAAGCAAGCACAGTAAAGATGTTCTCTTAATTAGTGGAAGAAATAAGCCCAGAGCTAAGGAACACAAGTCATCTGAAGGCTTTTTAGTATTCATTTTAACATTCATAGTGACTGTTCAACATATTTGAAATATTAAGGAATATGAATCAGTGATAAAAGATTGAAATATGTATTGTGAAATATTTCATTCTATAAAGAACAGCTTTGTTTTTTATTTCCAGTGTTTTCATGTGTGATAGTTTTAGTAAGACTAAATATCATTAACAATTTATAGAAAAGAGGAAGGGGGATATATATGGAATATTGGAATTTTGCTACTCATTGTTCAAGTTCTTTGTATTTTCTTAAATTTATGTAACAGCCAATTAATAGCATTGCTATCAAGGATGGGTCAACCCCACAGCAATTCATTTTGTCATTAACTGCATTTTTAGGAGAATGTATAGCTTCCTGGTTCTGATTATGACTTAGAGTAGAGGCAGCCAGTATTCAAATCCCAGGACTCTGAGTTACCCTAAGAAACAGTGCTTGTCATCTGACACACTTCAATCTGTGCTTCCCTAAGATGAATATCACATTTAACTTCATGGGAGGTAGTGTAGTTGGAAGTTTTCCTGTGTCCCGCCAGATCCCACAGCTACTCGATCCCAAGTAAACACACAGAGGCTTATATTAAATTACAAACTCTATAGCCTATGTCTCAGGCTTCTTGCTACCTAGCTCTTTCATCTTAACTCAGCCCATTTCTGTTAATCTATATGTTGCCATGTGGCCGTAGTGTTACTGGTCTGCTGGCATCTTGTTGCTCCTTGGGTGGTGGGCTGGCGTCTACTCTTCCCACCTGTCTCTTTCCTGTATCTCTGCTTGGATTTCCCACCTGCCTCTAAGCTGCCCTGCAATAGGCCAAAGCAGATTATTCATTAACCAATGAGAACAAATTATATTTATGACATACAGAAAGTCATCCCACAGCAAGGTAGTATTGAAGGCTGATGACTGGGAAGCAGGTGACATGAGGTCACAAAGAGAAAGCACTGTGGCTTTCCCTTTTCCACTACCTTATTCATGTCTTAAGCCATCCTGCTTCAGCCTTATAGAGGTAATGATACTGAGGACTGAAGAGCACAGGTAACCATAGGTAACAGCCACATGGTTTATGAAAGTGCAGGAGTCTCTGTCCTCATAGTTCATATTGTTTTTATTACTGTGCATTTTCTAGGGATGGATCAGAGTAGTGGTTCTCAACCTTCCTTCCTAATGCTGCAGCCATTTAATATAGTTCCTCATGTTGTGGTGACCCCCCAACCATACTGTTACTTTCACTGCTACTTCATAACAGTAGTTTTGCTACTGTTACAAATCATAATGTGAATATTTTTGAAGAAAGAGGTTTGCCAAAGGAGTTGTGACCCACAGGTTGAGAATCATTGGATTTGAGGAATTGCTAGTGTCTCTGGTTCATCACCATTGCCACCATTCTGGCTGTTCCTGAGAAGATCAAGTTAAATTCTTCAGAAGTACATCCAAGTCATTGGGTAAAATAGTACCAGGCTTTCTCATATCATCAGCTGGGGTCCTGATATTGGGCAGAGATGGCTTATGTGCCTAAGGTTTAAAACCTACAATTTCCTCTTATCCCTGAGATGAAGGTTACTGTTCTCATTTGGTTGCTTAAGATTTATTTTACTGTCTTATAACATGTTGGTTGCTTTTATTTTAAGTAGGGTACCTGGTACTCCAAGGTATAGGATAAGATTATTGGAATAAAATTCCATAAAAATTTTAGTAAGGGTCCACAGGAAAATAATAGAGGACTCCATTGTGTTTGTGTGTGTGTGTGTGTGTGTGTGTGTGTGTGAAAAGATAAAGAATGGTAATGAATATGGTATTGCATGACCGTTAAGAGGATTTAAAATATTGATGCTTGGCTTAACTGCCTGAGACTTTTTGCTCTGCAGCTACTGAATACATGGGCTGGTTGTTAAACTCTGCTTCCTAGTATTTAAATGAAATAAGTGTCAGTGTAATGGATAAGATGGAGCTTTCCAGGCTTTTCTGGTGAGTCAACTGACATTCATTGCTTCTAAGCTGAAGTGTATTTTGGAAGATGGTCCATTTGTAGGTGGGTACCAAGGTTTGAATGAGAATGGCCTCCAGAGGCTCATATGTTTACATTTGGTCCTTGGTTGGTGGAACTGTTTGGGATTGATTAGGAGGTGTGGCCTTTTTGGAGGAGGTGTGTCACTGGGACAAGCTTTGAGGTTTCAGAAGACTCACACCATTCCTCCTGTGCTGTCTGCTTCCTGTTTGTGATTCATGTGAGCTCCCAGGCACTGCTCCAGAAACTTGCTTCCTAAGACCTCTGCTGTCATCATGGACTCTAACCCTCTGAAACTGTAATCCCCAAGTAAACTCTTTCTAAGTTGCCTTGGTTATGGTTGATTCTCAGTATAACTGATTGAGGAACAACTCTTTTTTTCAGAACTCATGGGACAACTAACAATAAGTATTTATCACTAAGCATTAGTTTGTCTTGCCAGCCGCAAGAATATATCATAGAGATTCAGCTGTGTATTAAAGCTGAACTTTGACTGGCCAAGGGTCTGTCAAAAGGCAAAGCCATTTATTATGAATATTTGGTGTTACCCAGCCTTTAATATTCCATCTGTCTTCTGCTATGAAATCCTTGTGTGCCCCAACCAAACAGTTCAGCTCCCCAGACCTGCTGAACCTACTAAGTTACTAACTGCCCTGCTGAGCTTAGGGGATAAACTGACAGGACCATCCCCCTCGATTTGAGGAGGCCTAGTGGTTCTCCAGAGCATTTTAATTGAAAACAAAAGAGGTTTTTACATATCAAGGTGAGAGGTAAAACAACTTCCTGAGGAGGCAGGGAACCTCCTGCCCAGGGAAAGAAAGGGCAGGCATTTTCTGTAGAGAAGGACAGAACAGTTTGGCAAGAGAGAAGAGAGGATGACAAAGGTTCCTTAGAGGGTAAGCAGATTTTGAGTAGAGTTTTCTGAGTGCCAGGAGTAGAGAGTAGCAGAGATGGAGAAAGAGGATACAGAGGATGAAGATGAGGCTGAAAGCATAGTTTAGTCATTAGCAAGACTATAAGCTGGGGAACTGTACTGAACTGTAGTTATGGAGACAGTATTTCATCCCAGAGAAATAAAGTAGACGGATATAGAGCTTGGTATGTCTAGAGTTGTTCCTGCCTTGAATGCCTGACGGAGCTATAGCTGAATTGATAGAATTTTGTCTTAGAGGAATAAAGTTAATAGACATAAGAACATAGTGTATGTAGAAATTTTTCCCTCAGATCCCATGGCGGTCTTAGCTGAGCCCCTGGACCCTGGGTACTCCATAAGTTTGGACATACCGTATCTTGGATGCCCTATTAATACTTGACAAATATTGTCAAGTTAATGTATAATAATTGCATGGTAGTTATCATTATCCTTTTGTGAACTGCCTTAATTTATTCTTCCAGCTGATTGCAAACCCTAACTGCCCACTGCAATTAGAATGCTGTGTAATGTCTAGGTCATGGTCAGCTCTGCTTCCCTGTTGGCCACCGTCTGTCTTTTTGACCTGATTTTCTGCTGTGCTTGTTCCACTGCTCATTTTGTTCTAGAAGTGCTGATGTACCTTCTCTTCTGGCCATCTCCTGCCCATACCAGTTGTTTATTCTTCTGAAAAAGCATCAGCATCAGATCTTTGTGTTACCAATAGCAACTTGTCTGTCTTGCCTCAGCTAAGTGACCCTCTGTGATCGACTTAATAGTAACCATACCTTCCTTTGCTTCATCATCACCTTTCATCTACTGAAGATGTCCCTAACCTTGTTATGTTAACCTCTACAAATAATCTTGTTATGTTAACCTCTACAAATCCTCCCTGCCCTTCTTCCTTGGATCAACGTGCATATTTTATGACAGCAGGATCTTTTGTCCCCCTGCTTCACTGTTTCTAGAAAAGCGCTTGGCGTGTATGAAGCACTCAGATATTTGTTGAAGAAATGAATGGATATATTTTAGAAAGGCTACAGAATGTGTCTGCAAAGGTTAGAGAATGTCTCCCTTGTCTCAGAGAAGGACAGTGTAATATAGAAATGCAGGACTTCTTAGCTAAGTGACAGAGACAATACAATGCAGGAGCAGCCTTTGAAACCCAGCTACAAAATAAATTATGATATGATAGCTTTTCAACATTTGTTTTATTTTGTCAACCCTTCTACAAGGAAGAAAGGCCTGTTTTAGTTCTTACTGAGACTTTCCTTTTGACTTGTTTTGGGTCTCTGTCACCAGTGATGCTTTGGGTCAGTTAGAATTCTTGCTGTACTCTTCTGTAGGGCTGCTGACTAATGGGAAGATTCTTCCAAAGAAAACTCTAGTGTGTGAGGCTGTGTGAGAGCTGGCAGAAATTCCTCTAGTTAGACCAGAAATAGCAATGTTTTGTTATTTTAGAATGACCTTGCTAATTACACTAGGCTACAGATCAAATGTTGTAGTCATTAAAAGATCACTTAGGTGGCTGGGGAGACGACTCAGCTGTTAAGAGTATGTACTAGCTCTTGCAGAGGATCTCTGGGCTCATTTCCACGAACTCATGTCTGGTCACTTATAACTCTGGTAATGCCAGCTCAGAGGTATCTGATGCTCTCTTCTGGCCTCTGTGGACATTGCACACGTGTGCCCTAACTTACAGTCAGAAAAACATAGATATACTTTTAAAATAAATAAAATCTTTAAATCAAGGTGGGAAAGGCATTTGGGTTTCATGAGCTGCAAAGATTTAGACTCCTGGAACCCCAAGTATCACTGTAATAGTTCTTAGGAAATACATTACTTATAAAACTTATTGTGCATATTTTATAAATACATTGGGTTATTTTCTTTCCCTATGTCTTCCTCTTTATTCTACCTCTATCTGTTACTTTTGTTCATACGTTTGATAATATATTTTAAAGGAAAGGGTTTCCAGATGTCAAACAGCTTTTAAGTGGTGCATCTTTGAAGATTTAGTCAAGAAGAAGGGTAACAAGTAGAAGGACAGACTAGACAGAGCGGGAGAGAGGCGGGAGAAGAGAGAGATGGAGGGGGAGAGGCATTTCAATATCTTTGAGAGAGAAGGAATTTGAATAGTTTTAATTAATTTTATGATTCTTATATAAAGCATTCACAGAGAGGTATCTCATTAACATAGTCTTGGCTCAAGCTGTTTTTCTCCAGAAGGACCAGATAAAGAACAAGGTTAATGCTCATGGAGCTGTATAATTATATGAAAATGTGCATAAATTATGTACATGTATAATTAAATATATATGGCAAAAAAAGTCTCCCTGGCTTAAAGGTGGAGACAGTGTTAATAGGTAACAGCCGTCGTTTTGTTAAACACAGGTCCAGAAATGGCATTGGTGATAAGAAATTGAAATCTTACCTGTTGCTTCAAAAATCCCTTTGGAATTTTGGAGGCATAAAACATGCCAGTTGTCAATCCCATTCTGTCTCTCCAAAGACAGTATTGTTAGATATGCTCTTTAAGTATGGTTTGGGAGGAAGGCCCGGAACAATGAAAAGTTACACAATTGTGCACTCAGCTGTTGCTGGCAATCTCTTATTTTGTGTCATTCTGTTCGCTTTGCAAAAAAAAAAAAAAAAAAAAAAAAAAAAAAAATTCCTTTTCATGGTCATGATCAGATTTTATAGACTTTATTTTTCCATTTTTGACAGTGTTCTGAATATGTAACTGTAGTTCAAGTTTAGTTAATCAATAAGCAAGACAAGACAAGAGGAGAAACTGGAAAATTTTATGAAGGAAGATTTGTTCAAATTGGTACTTTAAAAACAGAAGATTTATTTTTATTAATTCTTTCTTATTTTTTCTCTGTTGTAACTGATGAATGTGTGATAAGACATTTCAAGCACATGCACATGTTGATATTTAGGCTTGATCTAGTTTTCATTGAGATGGTTAAAACATTATGGGTTTCCACTCTAGCATTTTCTTCATGTGTACCAGTCAACCCTATTTTTATGAAAGTCAGAGATCTCCCTTTCCCCAGTTTGGCATCTCCCTCTCCATTCCTCCCTTAACAACTTCCTTTTTAAAGTAAATCTATCTTAATTTGAAATCAGAGTCTGTAGTCATGTTTCCTAAATTGGGTTGTAGAACTTGTAATTGGAAGTTACCTAAGAACGAGCGAGCTGATAGAGATGATGTCATTGGGTTTCCAAGGCACTTGCCTCATTACTGAAATTTAAAACAATCCTAGCTAGTTTTGTATTATATAGTTATGTATTGTATGGCATTATTTACAATATCATTGAGAGACAGTATTATGTACATGACTAGGCAATGATTTGTATTTATAGTATTTTCATTAACTGTAGGTAATGTTAGGATATAGTTCACCATTTTTTGTTTTTGTTTTTGTTTTTGTTTTTTTGAGACAGGGTTTCTCTGTGTAATTTTGTGCCTTTCCTGGAACTCACTTGGTAGCCCAGGCTGGCCTCGAACTCACAGAGATACATCTGGCTCTGCCTCCCGAGTGTTGGGATTAAAGGCTAGTTCATCTTTTCAAAGTGAACCTTTATCTACCTGGCAGGAGTGTCAGCAATGGATTTGTATTCCCAAGGTTGACTTTTGAAGTTTTTTTTTTTTTTAATTTTGCTGGCAAATCATTACCCTAGATCTGTTTCCATTTATCATCCTAAGTAAGTAACTCAGGAGCATTTTTTCTCTAACTTAATTCCAGAACAGAATACTACAGCTAAAACGGGGATCATTAAGAGGCAGCATTGAAGTAAGTGGAACTCCTGAACACCCAGGGGCCTCCTTTTAAAAATGCTTCCTTTACTTTATCTTAGCCATTTGAGGAATGGTATTGTTATGGAAATCCGTTGTAGATTCACTCATTATTTACAGTGTCCTTTACCCTGGTGGATTTTCCTCTGAGCAGAAAGTCAACTGATTCAGCTGAGTTCTGCACCAAGTTTCAAAGTTGAGGAGAGCATATCATCAACAAAAATGAAACTGGAAGAAATATTTTGTGGTGCAAAAAGTTTAAACACATACAGCTGTCTTTCCATAAAATTAATGATTTTATCTAATTATGATCTTGCATAACTTCTTTTTGTCATACAAAATTCAAGGAAGTTCGCATAGACACAACTATGGTTTATGCTGATCTCCTTGAATTTATTTTACGACAGCAGACCATAGAAAACAGAGCTAAAAACTCTAGTGTGAGTTAAAAACCTGAGGGGTATTACTTTATGAGTTATATGTCTGTCTAAAAATATTTTCAGGACTAAGTTTGAGGTGGTATATTACAAACTTGTATCTCATTCCAGTAGATTTAAACAGTGTGGATGCTGACTATGGTTTCCTTTCCTTGGAGAATGCAGTTGGCCTGCAGACACTTTGCAGGGAGGGGGACTGATAGAGGAGGAGGATAGACTCATAGTGATCTTGGTTTTCTATTCACTCATGATTCGTCTTAAATGAAAAAAAAAATTAAAAGGACACTTTTGTAATGGTAAATGTACCATTTGATTTAGTATTGGAACTCTCTCTCTCTCTCTCTCTCTCTCTCTCTCTCTCTCTCTCTCTCTGTGTGTGTGTGTGTGTGTGTGTGTGTTTTCATACACGTTATTATGTGCACATGAAGTCAGAAAACCACTTAGTGGAGTCACTTTCCAGTTTTCTTAACCCATCTTTGTGTGGGTTCCGGGATAGAACTGAGATCACCAGCTTCATGAAGTTAACTCTACCCAGTGAACCATCTTACCAAGTCCTGTGGGGCTTCCTTGTTGTTATTGTTTGTTTGGCTTTTTTTTCATAATCATGATTTCTTTTTAAAGTCAAAGTTATCCTTTGCTCTTTTTACAAATAAAGACTATGAGGCTTAAGAGGAAAACCAAGAGAAACAGAGGAAATAAATAGAACAGCAAGACCTAGAACAAGGTCCTCAGTCTGTTATGTGCCATGCATTTATAAAAAGTAATAAAGATGTAGTTTTATTAAAGATGCACAATTCTGAAAAATTCTTCAGTCTTTTCCAATATTAATATTTTTTCTGTTTTTTTTTTTCCTTCTTAAATATCTTCACCTAAGCATGTAGTTTGTTTGGTGTAACTTGTACTATAATATTAGTGAAAACAGATCTTGTCTGTGGTAGAGTTTAGCTCAAATCCTTAGATTTAGATATTCAGCAACACATGAACCCGACTGTTGGTCACCATAGAAATTCAGAGCAAAGACCAGTGTGATTTCCCTAAGTTTTCCTGCCAATCTTTCTTCTTTTCCTCCCAGGTGACAGTTTCTGTGGATTGATTTGGGTATTGATCCTTCTCCACTAGTAATGAATCATTGATAAAAGTCTTGAAACTGCAGCTTTTGACTTAGGACCCAATGATCTGCCAACTTCCTCAGTAAAATGCAGTGTAATTTTATATCAGGCATTCTTCGGCGCCTGATATTCATGTTGCTACTCTTCGGAACTTTCACCTGGTTTTATTAAAACATATTACCTTAAATTTGATCATTATACAGCATTTGCTTAAAATCCAAATAAACTGGGATGGTTATGATCGAGTGATAGTTTGATTTACCAAATTGGAAAACATTCGTTAAAAACAGCAGTCACTGATTTATGTCTATATAGATACAGATATATTTCCCTGAAAGCTTCATTAAAGATACATGAGGGTTCATTTTTCTTTTCATACTTTGTCAGCATTTGGAATGGCTCTGCATCTGCCTTCTGAAAACAGATTAAGTGTCCTGTGTTCTCTGGACTGAAAAGTTTCTTTTATCTTTTATTTCGGGAAGCAGGGTGCTTGAAGTTGATATGCTAAAGATGACAAAGAGCAAGGGCAGAGTTTCAGACCATCCCATAGGCAATGATAGGAAACTACACATGAACAATGATCTGTTAGCAGCACATAGCCACAGGGCAAAGGTGGTTTTGTTTGTTTGTTTTATTTAAATTTTTCATTTTACATACCATCCCCAGTTCCCCCTCCCTTTCCTTCTGCCCCTCCCATCCCACCCTCTATCCACTCCTCAGAGGGGGTAAGGCCTCCCTTGGGTAGTCAACACAGTCTGCCATACCAAGTTGAGGCAGGACCAAGCCCCTCTCCACTGCATCAAGGCTGAGCAATGTATCCCACCATAGGCAATGGGCTCCAAAAAGCCAGCTCATGCACCTGGTGTGAGTCCTGGTCCCACTGCCAGGGGTTTCACAAACAGATCAAGCCTTACAACTGTCACCCACATTCAGAGGGCTCTGTTTCGTCCCATGCAGGTTCCCCAGCTGTCAGTCCAGAGTCCATGAGCTTCCACTAGGTGAGATCTGCTATCTCTGTGGTTTTCCCAAAGGCATTTATAATAAAAATATCTCAGGTGTAAAGGTAGCTGAGAAAATGCATTTTCTAAGATACAGCAGTCTTTAACTCTGGCTCGCACATGAAACTTGCTGAGTAATTCCCCAAATTCTTGTGCTTGCCATGGAGCTCCTTCCTCTGTCTGCATCTGTCCCTAGTTCTCTGCCCCTCACCCTTTCTTGACTGTTTTTATAAGAGCTTAGCATGTCAAGAACCCAACACTTTAATGTGTATCCCCTCTGTTTATACAAGTGTTTCATGGATCATATAAGGATAATCTTAGCTTATGGGATAATTTTAATATGTATGACATATCAAATAGTTCTATTAAGGCTTAAAAACTCCCAAGAGGCCGGGCGGTGGTGGCGCACGCCTTTAATCCCAGCACTCGGGAGGCAGAGGCAGGTGGATCTTTGTGAGTTCGAGGCCAGCCTGGTCTACAGAGTGAGATCCAGGAAAAGGCACAAAGCTACACAGGGAAACCCTGTCTCAAAAAACCAAAAAAAAAACAAACAAACAAACAAAAAACTCCCAAGAGCCTATGAATATGTGTATGTATGTGTGTATGCATATAAATAATATATGACTGTCATATTCCTAGAAAATTTCTTAGAGATGTAAGCATTGGCATGTAATTTTCATTTTCTATTGAAAACATAGTTGGAATATTAGAAAGATATGCATAAACACAATTTTGACTGATTCTTGACAGCAAGGTATTTCTATTACTATTGTTATTATTATTTATTTTTCCTTTTATTGAAAAATAGATTCTTTTCTCAGACAGTATATCTTGATTATAGTTTCCTCTTCCTCTACTCCTTCCAGTTCCTCCCCACCTCCCCTCCCTTCTAGATCCACTCCCGTTCTGTCTGTCATTAGAAAAGAACAGGTTTTTGCCCATCTTGCTCTGGACTTCCCTTTTGGGACACTGGTGAGTGCCCTTCCTTGCCCCGGACCCCATCCCTGGGCACCAGCCACTCCAGGGAAGACCTGCCCAACTTGGCCCCAGGTTCTGGCCACCCGCAGGTTCCCTGCTAGCCCCACCAGGAAGGATCCCCTTCTCCAAGACCCCTGGCAGACCCTGCAGTCTCCACGCCCTGCCCCCATGCCCACCCGCCTGAGCCCCAAGCCTCTTCCTGAGACTTAGAGGCCGGCCTCCAGCTCCCATCTTGCTCCTGACTTCCCTTTTGGAACACTGCTCCCATCTTGCTCCGGACTTCCCTTTTGGAACACTGGTCTGTCTGAACCAAGTGTGCGGATAAGGCCAAGAACAATCACAAGGAGATGGGCAGACGTCAAGGCAGAAACATATACAACAAAATGAATAGCAATACAGCATCACCAGGCCCTAGCCCTCCTCCAACACCTAGACCTGAACATCAGAAATTGGAAGAAGCAGAAGAAAACAGCCTTATGAATGACATCATGAAGAAGCTAGAGGCTTGTGTAGAGGAAAAGACAAAAAAATGTGAAGAACGCTGTAAACAACTAGAGGAAAGGGCAAACAAATTAGAAGAAATCAATAAAGTCCTGGAAGAAAACAATAAAGTACTGAGAGAAAATCAAGAAAAATCAATGAAACAAATGAAGGAAACAGTCCAAGACCTGAAAAGGGAAATAGAAAAAATGAAGAAGACACAAACAGAGGGAATGCTGGAAATAGAAAATCTGAGAAAATGATTGGGAACTTCAGATGCAAGTATAATCAACAGAATGCAAGAGATGGAAGAGAGGATCTCTAGCGTTGAAGATACAGTAGAAGAAATACATTCATCAGTCAAAGAAAACACTAAAGCCAACAAAGTCATGAACCAAAATGTCCAAGAAATTTGGGACACCATGAAAAGACCAAACCTAAGAATAATAGGGGTCGAAGAAGGAGAAGAATACCAACTCAAGGGCACAGAAAATATATTCAACAAGATCATAGAAGAAAACTTTCCCAACTTAAAGAAGGAAATGCCTATGAAGATACAAGAAGCTTATAGAACACCAAACAGACTAGACCCCCCAAAAAAGTCCCCTCGCCACATAATAGTTAAACAACTAAATGTACAGAATAAAGAAAGAATATTAAGAGCAGCAAAGGAAAAAGGCCAAGTGACATATAAAGGCAAACCCATCAGAATAACACCCGATTTCTCAATGGAGACCTTGAAAGCCAGAAGAACCTGGACAGATGTAATGCAGACACTAAGAGACCATGGATGTCAGCCTAGACTAATATACCCAGCAAAACTTTCAATCACCATAGATGGAGTGAACAAGACATTCCATGACAAAGCCAGATTTAAACAATACTTATCCACAAACCCAGCCCTACAGAAAGCACTAGAAGGAAAATTCCAACCTAAGGAAGTCAGATACACCCTCGAAAACACAGGTAACAGATAAAGCCACAGCAGTAAACCCCAACGTATAGAAGTACACACACATCACCACCAAAAAATAACAGGAATAAACAATCACTGGTCATTAATTTCCCTCAATATCAATGGACTTAATTCACCTATAAAAAGACATAGGCTTACAGAATGGATACGAAAGCAGGACCCATCTTTCTGCTGCATACAAGAAACACATCTCAAATTCAAAGATAGACACTACCTAAAAATAAAAGGCTGGGAAAAGACTTTCCAATCAAACGGTCTTAAGAAACAAGCGGGTGTAGCCATCCTGATATCCAGCAAAATAGACTTCAAACTAAAATCAATCAAAAGAGATCAAGAAGGGCATTACATACTCATCACAGGAAAGATCCACCAAGATGAAGTCTCAATTCTGAATATTTATGCCCCAAACACAAGGGCACCCACATATGTAAAAGAAACATTACTAAAGCTTAAATCACATATAAAACCCCACACATTAATAGTGGGAGACCTCAACACCCCACTTTCACCACTGGACAGATCTCCCAAATTGAAACTTAACAGAGAAATAAAGGACTTAACTGATGTCATGACTCAAATGGACTTAATCAATATCTTCAGAACATTCCATCCTAACAAAAAAGAATATACCTTCTTCTCAGCACCCCATGGAACCTTCTCTAAAATCGACCACATACTTGGTCACAAAACAAATCTAAACAGATACAAAACAATTGAAATAACCTCCTGTGTTCTATCAGACCACCATGGTCTAAAGTTGAATTTCAACAACAACAAAAACTACAGAAAACCTGCAATCTCATGGAAACTGAATAATACCCAACTGAATCACCAATGGGTTAAGGAAGAAATAAAGAAAGAAATTAAAGACTTCCTAGAGATCAATGAAAATGAAGACACCACATACCCAAATTTATGGGACACTATGAAAGCAGTACTAAGAGGGAAATTCATAGCACTAAATGCCCACATAAATAAGTTGGAGAAATCTCACACTAGAGACCTAACAGCATACCTGAAAGCTCTAGAACAAGAAGAAGCACAGTCTCCCAGGAAAAATAGACGCCAGGAAATTATCAAAGTGAGAACTGAAATCAATAAAATAGAAACAAAGAGAACAATACAAAAAATTAATGAAACAAAGAGTTGGTTCTTTGAGAAAATCAACAAGATAGACAAGCCCTTATCCAAACTAACCGAAAGACAGAGAGAGAGCATCCAAATCAACAAAATCAGAAATGAAAAGGGGGACATAACAACAGACATTGAGGAAATCCAGAGAATCATCAGGTCATACTTCAAAAACCTCTATTCGACAAAACTGGAAAACCTAAAAGAAATGGATAACTTTCTGGATAGGTACCACATACCTAAGTTAAATCAAGACCAGATAAACTATTTAAATAGTCCAATAACCCCTAACGAAATAGAAACAGTCATTAAAAGTCTCCCAACCAAAAAAAGCCCAGGACCAGATGGTTTCAGCACAGAATTCTACCAGATCTTCAAAGAAGAGTTAATACCAATACTCTCTAAATTGTTCCACACAATAGAAACAGAAGGAACATTACCAAACTCCTTCTACGAGGCTACAATTACCCTAATTCCTAAACCAAACAAGGATACAACAAAGAAAGAGAACTACAGACCGATCTCCCTCATGAACATTGATGCAAAAATACTCAATAAAATACTGGCAAACAGACTCCAAGAACACATCAAAACAATTATCCACCATGATCAAGTAGGATTCATTCCAGGGATGCAAGGGTGGTTCAACATACGAAAGTCCGTCAATGTAATACACCATATAAACAAACTCAAAGAAAAAAACCATATGATCATCTCACTGGATGCAGAAAAGGCATTTGACAAAATCCAACACCCCTTCATGATAAAGGTATTAGAGCGATCAGGAATACAGGGAACATACCTAAACATAATAAAGGCAATTTACAGCAAGCCAACAGCCAACATCAAATTAAATGGAGAGAAACTCAAAGCAATTCCACTAAAATCAGGAACGAGGCAAGGCTGTCCGCTCTCCCCATACTTATTCAATATAGTACTTGAAGTTCTAGCCAGAGCAATAAGACAACATAAGGAGATTAAGGGGATACAAATTGGAAAGGAAGAAGTCAAGCTTTCCCTATTTGCAGATGACAAGATAGTATAATTGAGTGACCCCAAAGATTCCACCAAGGAACTGATACAGCTTATAAACACCTTCAGCAACATAGCAGGATACAAGATCAACTCAAAAAAATCAGTAGCCCTCCTATATACAATGGACAAAGAAGCAGAGAAGGAAATCAGAGATACATCAACCTTTACTATAGCCACAAATGACATAAATACCTTGGGGTAACACTAACCAAGCAAGTGAAGGACCTATATGACAAGAACTTTAAGTCCCTGAAAAAAGAAATTGAAGAAGATGTCAGAAAATGGAAAGATCTCCCATGCTCATGGATAGGCAGGACTAACATAGTAAAAATGGCAATCTTACCAAAAGCAATCTACAGATTCAATGCAATCCCCATCACAATACCAACACAATTCTTCACAGACCTGGAAAGAATAATACTCAACTTCATATGGAAAAACAAAAAACCCAGGATAGCCAAAGGAATCCTGTACAATAACACAACTTCTGGAGGCATCACGATCCCTGACTTCAAGCTCTACTATAGAGCTACAGTAATAAAAACAGCTTGGTACTGGCATAAAAACCGACATGTGGACCAATGGAATCGAATTGAAGACCCTGACATTAATCCGCACACCTATGAACATATAATTTTTGACAAAGAAGCCAAAAGTGCACAATGGAAAAAAGAAAGCATCTTCAACAAATGGTGCTGGCAAAACTGGATATCAACATGTAGAAGGCTGCAAATAGATCCATATCTGTCACCGTGCACAAAACTTAAGTCCAAGTGGATCAAGGACCTCAACATAAATCCAGCTACTCTGATCCTGCTAGAAGAGAAAGTAGGAAGTAGTCTTGAACGCATTGGCATAGGAGACCACTTCCTAAATAGAACACCAGTAGCACAGACTCTGAGAGAAACAATCAATCAATGGGACCTCTTGAAACTGAGAAGCTTTTGTAGAGCAAAGGATACGGTCAACAAGGCAAAGCGACAGCCTACAGAATGGGAAAAGATCTTCACCAACCCCACATCTGACAGAGGACTGATATCCAGAATATATAAGGAACTCAAGAAATTAGACATCAAAATGCCCAACAGTCCAATTAAGAAATGGGCTATAGAACTAAACAGAGAATTCTCAACAGAGGAAACTCAAATGGCTGAAAGACATTTAAGGAATTGCTCAACATCCCTAATTATCAGGGAAATGCAAATCAAAACAACTCTGAGATACCACCTTATGCCTGTCAGAATGGCTAAGATCAAAAACACTGAAGACACCTTATGCTGGAGAGGATGTGGAGCTAGGGGAACTCTCCTCCACTGCTGGTGGGAATGCAAGCTTGTACAACCACTTTGGAAATCAATATGGCGCCTTCTTAGAAAATTGGGAATCCATCTCCCCCAAGATCCAGCTATACCACTCTTGGGCATATACCCAAGGAATGCTCAATCATACCACAAGAGCACTTGCTCAGCTATGTTCATATCAGCATTGTTTGTAATAGCCAAAACCTGGAAACAACCTAGATGCCCTTCAACTGAAGAATGGATAAATAAAATGTGGTACATATACACAATGGAATACTACTCAGCAGAGAAAAGCAATGACATCATGAGGTTTGCAGACAAATGGATGGATCTAGAAAAAATCATCCTGAGTGAGGTAACCCAGACTCAGAAAGACAAACATGGTATGTACTCACTCATAGGAGGTTACTAGATGTGGAACAAGGATGACTGGACTGCTACTCACATCACCAGGGAGGCTACCTGGAAAACAGGACCCCAAGAAAGACACGAGGATCGCCCAATGACGGAGAAATGGATGAGATCTACATAAACAGCCTGGACATGAGTGGGGGTAATGAAGGGCGAGGGTTGAGGGAAAGAGAGCTTGGGGGAGCAGGAGATCCCAGCTGGATCAACAACAGAGAGGGAGAACAAGGAATAGGAGACCATGGTAAATGAAGACCACATGAGAATAGGAAGAAGCAAAGTGCTAGAGAGGCCCACAGAAGTCCACAAAGATACCCCCACAATAGACTGCTAGCAATGGTCGAGAGACAGCCTGAACTGACCTACTCTGGTGATGGGATGGCCAAACACCCTAATTGTTGTGCTAGAATCCTCATCCAACTACTGAGGGATCTGGATGCAGAGATCCATGACTAGGCCCTGGGTGGATCTCTGGGAGTCCAATTGGCGAGAATGAGGAGGGTTTATATGAGCGAGAATTGTTGAGACCAAGGTTGGATAAAGCACAGGGACAAATAGCCAAATGAATGGAAACACATGAACTATGAACCAATGGCTGAGGGGTCCCCACTGGATCAGGCCCTCCGAATGGATGAGACAGTTGATTGGCTTGATCTGTTTGGGAGGCATCCAGGCAGTGGGACCAGATCTTGTGCTCATTGCATGAGTTGGCTGTTTGAAACCTGGGGCCTATGCAGGATTGTTTGGCTCGGCCTGGGAGGAGGGGACTAGACCTACCTGGACTGAGTCTACCAGGTTGACCTCAGTCTGTGGGGAAGGCTTTGCCCTGGAGGAGATGGGAATGGGGGGGGGGGTTGGGGGGAAGGTGAGGGGGACGGGAGGGGGGAGAACAAGGGAATCCGTG
The DNA here is from genome assembly GCF_007827085.1 of Peromyscus californicus insignis. NCBI lineage: Eukaryota > Metazoa > Chordata > Mammalia > Rodentia > Cricetidae > Peromyscus > Peromyscus californicus. The sequence goes on along the minus strand of NW_026294491.1, from coordinate 42,445,975 downwards.
GCTGATATGTAGAACTGAATTGTATTGCAAAATAAATTAATAAAAAAAAAAAAAAAAAAAAAAAAAAAAAAAAAAAAAAAAAAAAAGAAATGGGCTATAGAGCTAAACAGAGAATTCTCAACAGAGGAAACTCAAATGGCCGAAAGACATTTAAGGAATTGCTCAACATCCCTAATCATCAGGGAAATGCAAATCAAAACAACTCTGAGATACCACCTTACGCCTGTCAGAATGGCTAAGATCAAAAACACTGAAGACACCTTATGCTGGAGAGGATGTGGTGCTAGGGGAACTCTCCTCCACTGCTGGTGGGAATGCAAGCTTGTACAACCACTTTGGAAATCAATATGGCGCTTTCTTAGAAAATTGGGAATCCATCTCCCCCAAGATCCAGCTATACCACTCTTGGGCATATACCCAAGGAATGCTCAACCACACTATAAGAGCACTTGTTCAGCTATGTTCATATCAGCATTGTTTGTAATAGCCAGAACATGGAAACAACCTAGATGCCCTTCAACTGAAGAATGGATAAACAAAATGTGGTACATATACACAATGGAATACTACTCAGCAGAGAAAAACAATGACATCATGAGGTTTGCAGACAAATGGATGGATCTAGAAAAAATCATCCTGAGTGAGGTAACCCAGACTCAGAAAGACAAACATGGTATGTACTCACTCATAGGAGGTTACTAGATGTGGAACAAGGATGACTGGACTGCTACTCACATCACCAGGGAGGCTACCTGGAAAACAGGACCCCAAGAAAGACACAGGGATCGCCCAATGACAGAGAAATGGAATGAGATCTACATGAACAGCCTGGACATGAGTGGGGGTAATGAAAGGCGAGGGTCGAGGGAAAGAGAGCTTGGGGGAGCGGGAGATCCCAGCTGGATCAACAGCAGAGTGGGAGAACAAGGAATAGGAGACCATGGTAAATGAAGACCACATGAGAATAGGAAGAAGCAAAGTGCTAGAGAGGCCCACAGAAATCCACAAAGATACCCACACAATAGACTGCCGGCAATGGTCTAGAGACATCCCGAACTGACCTACTCTGGTGATGGGATGGCCAAACACCCTAATTGTTGTGCTAGAAACCTCATCCAACTACTGAGGGATCTGGATGCAGAGATCCATGACTAGGCCCTGGGTGGATCTCTCGGAGTCCAATTAGCGAGAATGAGGAGGGTTTATATGAGTGAGAATTGTTGAGATCAAGGTTGGATAAAGCACAGGGACAAATAGCCAAATGAATGGAAACACATGAACTATGAACCAATGGCTGAGGGGTCCCCACTGGATCAGGCCCTCTGAATGGGTGAGACAGTTGATTGGCTTGATCTGTTTGGGAGGCATCTAGGCAGTGGGACCAGATCTTGTGCTCATTGCATGAGTTGGCTGTTTGAAACCTGGGGCCTATGCAGGATTGTTTGGCTCGGCCTGGGCAGAGGGGACTAGACCTACCTGGACTGAGTCTACCAGGTTGACCTCAGTCTGTGGGGAAGGCTTTGCCCTGGAGGAGATGGGAATGGGGGGCGGTTGGGGGGAAGGTGAGGGGGACGGGAGAGGGGAGAACAAGGGAATCCGTGGCTGATATGTAGAACTGAATTGTATTGCAAAATAAATTAAAATAAAAAAAAAAGAAAAAAAAGAAAAAAAACTTAAAAAAAGAAAAGAACAGGTTTTTAAGAGATACCAACCAAATATGACGAAAGAATTATAATAATATTAAGCAAAAACTATTGTATTGAAGTTGGACATAGCAACCGAACAGGAGGATGTGTCCCAAGAGGAGGCATTAAATCAGAGACCCACTTTTTCTCACTTTCAGGAATCCCATAAAAATACTAAGCTAAAAGCTTTATTAATAAATATATATATATTTATTTATTTATATTAGCATGTGTATATTAGCATAGGACTTGGTGAAGATCAGCACAGGCCCTGTGCTTGCTGCTTCAGTCTCTGAGGTCATATGTGCCTTGCCTGTTGATTCAGAGGGCCTTGTTCTCCTGGTGTCCTCCATCATCTTCCACTCTTACAGTCTTTCTGCCTTCCTCTTCCATTGGGTTAAGCGTTCAGTTAGAATTTTCCTTTTAAATATCTGGCAACAGAGATGACAATTTTCAGTTGAAAATACGAGGAAAACAACAATTAGGACGTAAACACTGTAATGAAGAGAGGGCAGAATTGCTTGTGAGCATTAACAGGAAGGACTTCTGAATTGCACCTTTCTCCTTGTATTTGCATACTTCCCAGTCTGAAGCCCTTCCAGCAGCATGGAAATGCTGCCTTCATTTGCAGTTTTCTATTACACAGGGACCTTGGGAATAAGCTGTTGAAGTCATAAAATTCTGTAATTCCATCTCCTTCTGAACAGAAAGTCACCCTTGCCTTCTTGATATAGGCAAGTTGGCACCTGCCACCCTGTGGCTCAGGAGAATGCAACCCTGAGTTATGAGGTCGTGGGAGTTTGTCTGACTGCTCTGTCCATTCTTCCACTTAAAATTACAAAGTGCTGTGGAGCCAGTGCTGGAATGTTGAGGTGGCCTCCTAGAGACTCGAATATTTGGATATAAAACGAATTATCAGTTCAGAGACCTGTGGTGAAGATCTTCAGAAGCAAATTACATGTGATCTCCATTTATATTTATCCATCTGTAATAGATCACTGAATTGATATCATGCTGTTTCACCTCATCTACCTACACAGGGAAGAACGTGGAATAAATTGAAAACCAGTCCTTCCTGGTATGGGATCTGAGCTTCCTGGAGATCTAGCCTGCTTGTCTGTCTTTATTTTCAATTTACCATAGTTTGTACTAGACAGTGTCCATGGGCTTTTACTATTTCCTCATAATGGTGACACATACCACTCTTCCTTCAGCTTTCTCTTCCTTCTTTGTTTCCTAAGGCAGACTGGGACCGTGAAGAGAGTTCATAGGCACATACTCTCCCAAACATCCTTTAAGTTCTGTTATTAAAAGGTAATGTTTTAAAGATAGGAAGAACATTTAAAAAGTAGTCAGGACCAATCCAGTATCTAGTATTTAAAAAAACAAAAACAAAAACAAAAACTTCTGTGTCTTAGTTAGGGTTTCTGTTGCCACAGAGAAACACCATGACAAAAAAACAAGTTATGGAGGAAAGGGTTTATTTGACTTACACTTCCACATTGCTGTTCATCACTGAAGGATGTCAAGACAGGAACTCAAACAGGGCAGGAACCTGGAGGCAGGAGCTGATGCAGATGTCATGGAGGGGTGCTGCTTACTGACTTGCTTCACATGGCTTGCTAAACCTGCTTTCTTGTAGACCCCATTACAACCAGTCCAGGGTGATACCACCTGCAATGGGCTGGGCCCTCTCACGTTGATCACTAATTAAGAAAATGCCTTGCAGCTAGAGCTCATGGATGCATTTCCTCATCTGAGACTCCTTCCTCTCTGATGACGCTAATGTTTGTCGGTTTGACACACAAAGCCAATCAATATGCTATGGTATATAAGATAGGTAATTGCTTATGGTGAATAGAAGATTTTGGAATAACCAAGCATGGTGAATTGAATTTCTTTGGCATATTTGTTTTTTTCTTCTATTTTATCAAAAATTTTCATCTATTTTACATGCCAACCGCTTTATCCTCTCCCTCCTCTCTTCCTGTTCCCTCCCCCCACCTCTCGTCTATCCCACCCCTCCACTCTTCCTCCATTCAGAAAGAGGCAGGCCTCCCATGGGAGTCAACAAAGCATGGCATAATTGGAGGCACTTGGACACCAGAGGCTGGAGTCCAGGTTGATCTCATGGGTTCAAATGCCATCATAGGCAATGGGGACCTTGCCTTTTAAGAATAAAATAACACAAGACAAACTGAGATATTTCACACTATATTAATGACAGATAACAAAGCCTCAACTGTAGCTAGAGTTTTGTCTCCGGGTTCCGCCAAGATGTTAAGATACCGGTAAGTTGCCAGGCGGTGGTGGCGCATGCCTTTAATCCCAGCACTCGGGAGGCAGAGCCTGGTGGATCTCTGTGAGTTCAAGGCCAGCCTGGTCTCCAAAGTGAGTTCCAGGAAAGGCGCAAAGCTACACAGAGAAACCCTGTCTCAAAAAAACCAAAAAAAAAAGATACCGGTAAGCCATGAGCTACATGGCAACTTATAGATTAATAAAAATGGGTTGATTTAAGATACAAGAACAGTTAGCAAGAAGCCTACCACGGCCATACATTTATAAGTAGTATAAGTCTCTGTGTGTTTACTTGGTTGGGTTTGAGCAGCTGCAGGACTGGCGGGTCAGAGAGATTTGTCCTGACCCTGGGCCAGGCAGGAAAACTCTAGCTACACTCAACAGAATGAGGGGATAAGCACATAAAATAATTTCATGGTTTATGTTTATATACTGAGCCTTAAGTAATTTATTAATATACATATATATATATATATATATATATATATATATATATGTAGTAGATGTTGGAGCAGGCAACATTTCACTTTCCTGTGAGAAATGCATCATGGTTCAATAATTGGAATATGATTCACAAAATTAATCACACTAATTGAGTAAAGAGAAAGGAAGATACATGGTTCCCTTGACAACTGACAAGGCCTTGCAAGATTCCTGTGGCTTTTTCTGTACCATGTCTAGGGGGTGGATGCTGAGGTTCTATTCTGCCTTGGTCTGTGCCTGGCATTTATGATGCCACCTCCCTTCTCCCTCAGCAGCTCTGCATGTTTGACAATGCCATCAGCATTCACCGATGTAGACCCAAGGGATTATGAACTGAGAGCTGTGGTTTTGCCTTACAGTGTCTGCCTCCAAAATCTGCATTTTCTGCTTATTCCTTATTACCAAGTACATGCTTACGCCTTGTCTCCTTAAAATGATGGCATATTCTTTCCAAATAGTTACTATGCATCATTTCCTGCCAAAGACTGTGTTTTCCCCATCACATTTCTAAACAAATGAAAACCACAGAAAATATCCTTGATGTTGGGCGTCTTAATAGTTTGCACAGCCGTGACAGACTTACAAACTTGACTGGTAGTGCGGAAATTTTTGTTTTATAGTTTTGTTTTGGGCTTCTGAATCTGGGTGGATCCATTGTAGTGTAGAAGTATTTGTATTGTAAAATTTGAAATTGAGCCACCTAGCCATTTAAGTGCACCACGTTAAACTCGATCAAGGAGCTCTGTGTAAAAGCATTGTTTCCTGCCGTTGACAGTCCAGCACTTTCCTTTCAAATGGGCATTTAATATGTATCTGTTGCTTTGCTATCATACCTCACACTGTGCCCAGACAGCCCCAAGTTTGATATTTAGCTTCTATGTCACTTCCTTTTAGTGTCAGATTCAGGCTAACCTGGTGCCAGACTCACGGAAGAGAGGGGTTTCTGAAGGGAATGACCTGAGTACACACCCTCCTTCTTTCAGAGCTCCTGACCTCTGTAAGTGTTTGCTTGTGGGACCTGACAAGGTATATAAAAATAAAAAGCCATGTCCTGCAGGTGTAACATGAAGACTGGCTTTGGATTGGATTTTAAATTGTGTCAGTGCCGGAAGGGCAGATGTCTTCAGAGAAACAAGCAAAGCGTTGGTTCTGAAGGAAATTACACTGCACAGCTCTCTACTGCAGAGGATGTAATGTAAGAGAAAACACTCATTTCTTCAGTGCTACTGAGGTTCGGTATGCTTTGCAGTAAGAGTTAGTTAACTCTTAGCAGAAAGCTCTTTGTGTTTTCTGATTATTTCATTATTAGAGGCTCTTCCATCTTGCTTCAGTGTGTGCTATTCCTCTGAAGTATTATTTCTCAACTTGAGATGTACATCTGGCAGCATCTGTTTGTGGGAGACTTCTGACTCTTGTTACAGCAGAGAGTGCCACTGGTTTCTGGGTAAATATCTGGGATGCTACCAGCTATCCCATGATGCACGAGATAGGCCCCCACAACCAAAGTGTCTATAGTTGATAAATGATGTTTAAACATATCTTTACTTTAATGCTTGGGAAGTGGGAGTAAAAGAGGCATCAGATAAACTCCCACAGCTCTGTTTTGTGCATATAATGTTTTAGCATGCTAGCATGCTGTGGAAGTTATAAAGCTCATGGACTTGCTGAGAATGGCTGATGGACTTGAAGTAGATTCTAAAGTCTACATCCATTTTTTGTTGTCTTTCTCTTGAATCAGTATCTTCTGCCTAAATTTTATGGATAGGGTGATTGAAATATATTTGCTTGTTGGTAGCAAAGAGTATAAAGACATTAACTGAAAGTTACAAATCAGTCTTCAATTGTTATGTCAAAATCTCTAAGATAGGCCAATCTGGTATCGCTGATGTTGAACTTTTATGAGCAAACCTTTGGGAGATATTCCCCGACCCTCTTCAAACAAAAGAACCTGATTACAGGAGACTACTAGAGTACAGCTGTGTTTTCAGAGACAGGCTATAAATGGTCACACAGGACTCAGTGGTTTGTCTGCTGTATGTATTGGAGCTGAGTTCTTGAATACTCATGATAATGGGTATTATATTTTTGATCAGTAATCATACGCCAGACACTATGACGATGATAAACACTGTTTGAGCGAGAAATTATATATACATTCCTTCTGCAATTCATTCAGACTTCCACTCTCAGTTCACTGTGGAGCCCGGTTCTCCAGCTGAGTTGTTGCTCCTGATGTTACTGCTCTCTCATTGTCTTCCTCAGAGTGCATGTAAGCTTCACTGGGGGAGATCACGTGGCATTGAGGACACTAACTAGGGTGTGCACAGTTTCCAACCTCAGGGTTTTACTTAATACTCCATTGATTTTACTTTTCCTCCCCATTTCCAAATGAACTATTCGACACTTTCAGCAGTTTACTAAAGTGTATCCTGGACTTTATGTGTGTGATTTTTTTTTCCTCTGCTGCTTCTTGCTGAGCACCTTCTTCTGAATTCTTATCTGCCTCCAAATCTCACGAAGTCACCATGTCCCCACCAAGAACTTAATAAGCTAAGGATGCTCTAGAGAACCTTCCACTGTGTCCTCCTCAGATATACTGTGAGACCCTGCAGTAACGAACACGTTTCTATAGTTTTGTTATGTTGCCAAATCTCCAAAATAAGATGCTTTTTTACCTTCTTTGTTTTACATTTTTAAATATTAAAAACTTTCATGCCTGCAGGAAAGCAATAACAATGACAACGGAAGTGTCTGCATGAAGGCTGCTGATCTCGTCACTATGGAAATGAGCACAGTCTGTAAGACCAAAGATCTATGCAGCTACACATCAGCACTATATCCTACCCATGAAGTCCTGTCCCATGGGGAGGTGTGGAACAGTTGTAATATTAAAGGATGTGTGCCCTGGCAATAAGCAGAGGTGTTAGGATGTGATGAATGCGGAAGCTTCATTTCTCACTTGGGAGGAAAGGACCTGGGGATTTGAGTTAAAAGTGTGGAGAAGCATGTTCAGTCTTTTCAGTTTCTCCGCATGTTCATACAAATATGGGGGATATTAGAAGATGTCAGATACTTGTACATAACTATTAAATATCCATGTCTCCTTGCTCTGTTAACTCAACCTGTCTAGGACGAATGCCATTTCAAAACAAAGGGCATATACAGCACCCATACCTTAAAATTTGCTCAAATTCTTCAATAAAAAAGAAGGTCCTCAAAAGAATGTTTCACAGTAGAGGTGGATGGTAATATAGACATGAGCCTGATCAACTTATAATATTAAACAGCAATGAATTTCTCAAAATGAAATACCCACAGTGACAAAGGATGTGTTAAAAGAACACAAGACACCATTAAGTAAACCCCCAATAGCAAATCTGAAGTAGTTTCAGAAAAAAAAATGTAAAATGCATTACTCAGGTTTTCATTACTGTGACAAAATATTTGTCATCCAAGAGGCTTCATTCAGCAACTAATGGAAACAGATGCAGAGACCCACAGCCAAATACTAGGTTGAGCTCAGAGAGTCCTGGTGAAGAAAGGGAGGAAGGATTGTAAAAGCTAGAGGTGTCAAGGACATATCAAGAAAACCCACAGATTCAACTAACCTGGGCTCATAGGAGCTCACAGAGATTGTACTGACAGCCAGGGAGCCTGCTGGGGACAGATCTAGGCCCTCTGCATATATGTGAAAGTTGTGTAGCTTGGTCTTATGGGACTCCTAACAGTGGGAGCCTGGGCTGTCTTTGACTCTTTTGCTCATACCAAGGTACCCTATTCCCTTTATTGGGTTGCCTTGCCCAGCGTTAATACAAGGGGAGATGCTTAGTCTTACTGCAATGCCATGTTTTGTTGCTATCCATGGGAGGCCTGTCCTTTTTTGAAATAGAGGAGGAGAGGATGGGGGGCAGAGGGGGGGTGGAGGAGGGACTTGGAGGAGAGAAAGGAAGGGAAACTGCAGTCAGTATATAAAATAAATAAATTACATTTTTTAAAAGCCTAAGGAGATTGACTTTCAAGTTTAATGACTCTCCTACATGATGTCCTGAAACACAGAAAGGACACCAAGCAAAAACTTAGGCAGTCTGAATCAAGTGTGGAGTTCAGTTCACAATAAAGTATCAGTGTTGGTTCATTTATTGTGACAAATGTACCGTGCACTGTTAGATGTTGATAGTAGTGAAAATAGTATGTAGAGGATTCTGTACTTAATACGTTCTGGATTGAAATGGTTACATTGTTTAAAATGTACCTGCTATTGTATGACTTTTTTTTGTCATGAGCATATTTACACTTTAACATGTGGACTTTTGTTAACTACTTACACATAACTTACAGACTATCAGATATTTCTTTCTTATCCTAACGTTTTAGCATTTACTCCTGTACAATGAAGGCATCCTCCATGCTTACCACTGTTGCCATAATCAAGAACTTTAACGTTTCCATGCAGGCTGCTGGAGGAGAAAACCATCAATTTGTCTTATACAGCAGTGAACCTTGCATCTTAGATCCTAACCTGCTGGCTGTGCCCACTCATGCAGTAGTGACATGCTGGTTATGGGGTAACCACAGGGTTTCTTAACTGGGCATGAGGCCTGCCACACAGGAAGAATTTTATGCCTAGTACTGTAAACCTGGTCAAATATCTATTACTGGGGTAATCATAGAACATGGGAGGAGAAGCCTACTTTTCCTGTTTTGCTACATTGTCTTACAGTCAAACTACATTCTTAATATTTATGCTTACACAGGTATTTGTGAATATAACTCAACTTAAGTTTGGGAAGCTTCATTATTTAGCAGATAGTTGTAGATAATAATAACTTGTCACAGTGCTGAGTATAAATAACATGGTGTGCTCACCTATGGATGAGTCACCTGTATCAACCTCCATCCAAGGTTTAAGGAAGTTCACAGAAGAGAGGGAACAAAAAAAACCATGAGACCCAGCAGAAGGGAAGGAGACCTATAAAATGCTAACTTGTGGACTGGACATGGCTGGTGTCCACAGTAACTCACAGAAGCTGGGTTACCCACACAAGACCCACAAATGATCAAGATAGCGAAATTCAAGCATGAATTGAGGAGGTACCCCTGTGCCCCATGCCTATCAAAGGAGCTCTGAACAATTTATGGATGCTCAGGGAAGGAGAGTCACTCTCTTTTGGGAATGTGACCATTGGCAAGTTGCTCATGCCCTGTGGTATTTGGAAAGCAGTAATTGTGATTAATAATAAAAAGAACTTGAATTTGAGAGGGCATGAGGTGGCCAATCTCAGGAGAGTAGGAGGGAGGCAGTGATGAATGTATCTAATCAATATACATTTGATAAAAGAATGGATGAAACCTCTAGAAAATAAAATGTATTAAGAAATCAGAAATTACATCAAAATTCACACAATACTTTTGGTAGTCCTGTCAGTTCCCCTGTATTCTCTAGATTTCTTTATTTTATTTACTATTACTTGAAAAATTAAAACATTTTATAACATCTTGATATTACTTCAGGTTTCTTTTCCCAATTAAAATCAGGCAAAACATTTTATGACAATGAGTGCATAAACTGTGACATTCTCATGTGTAAAAATCAAGAGACCACAATTTCCATTGCTGCCTGTACAAGATTTGCACTTGTGCTCATTACGTCGTAAATAGTATCAAGTTGCAAATTCTCCTGTGATAACTGATAGCTTATCTTTGAGGCTATGGTTTGAGGCTGCCCGTATGTACCTTTGCCAAGATCAAGGAGCATTGACCCAATGGCTCTAGCATCCACTGATGACCATTTCCAGAATAAATTCTTTCTTGGATGTTTGAGGAGACTTTCCTTTGTCTCCCAAACTCATTTTTATTCTGTTTTCTCAGATGTAGAGAAGGGTAGGAAATCAATCCTGGTAAGTCTTGGTCATCATATAAGAAAGGAGTCAAGTGAATAAGGCCATTAAGCTTCCAAAATTTATCTGGAAAGTTTGGAATCTCAAACTATACTAATGTAAGACACAGCAGTTACTTGTTGTTGTAACAGAGCAATCACTCTCTGTCTGCTCCCAAGGGCTCCAGGACCATTCCTGACACACCCTGGTACACAGAAAAGTGTGTTTCTTTGCATAGGGCTTATGCATTAAGGTGCAAAGTAGTGTGTGACTGAGTAGGTAGGTACAATGGGTATTTATCAATGTATAAGAAGTAAAACTGGTGTTTAAGAAAAGTATAACACCTTTCTTGTTCGTGTGAGATCAGCAATGATGACACTCTCGGCCTCTCGATATGTTCCTTTGACTGGCAACAGCTATTGAATTTTCTTACTTCTTTGTTGGTTTATTTCTATTATAAAATATTTTATAATTTCCTCATGCTTGTTAATTTAGTATTAGAGTAAATGTATCATGTATCACTTTCCTACTATCACATCTCTTCTCTTGCATGCTACTGAACAAATAAAATGCTCCCTCAAAATCTCTTTGAAACCTCTAAATATAGTTATCCCTGTGATACTGATAAAATAAGACTTTAGGAATTTTAAATAATTAATTGTTTTAAATCTTAGACTGTTTTTGAGTTTTTATACTTCCTAAATTGTGTAACTCATATGTAATAGTAGATGACCTTGGCATCAAATCTCCATGTCTATAACTAATCGTGTGCCGTAATTTAATTCACTATAGCCATCTCCGATTCTTAGTGCAAAGAATTGTAAAATCAACAAAAGGCTAACCCTCAGAGACTCTTCCTTTACATCTCACTTTAAAAAAGCTTCTATAACCTTATAGAGTTTCTTGCATGTAAAAAGCAGAGGCAGGCAGATCTCTGTGAGTTCAAGGCCAGCCTGGTCTACAGCGCGAGATCCAGGAAAAGCGCAAAGCTACACAGAGAAACCCTGTCTCGAAAAACCAAAAAAAAAAAAAAAAAAAAAAAAAAGCAGAACATTTAAAGCAATGACAATTTATTGGAAGCAAAAAAATAATGAAGTAAGAAAGTGATGTTTTGGTGAGGAAGGAAGCGATTGTGTGTAAGCCCTGTGCTCAGCGTCATTTCTGAGATGGGTAGTGAATGATGAAATAATGCATTCCTTCTCTGTAGATCAGAATCATTTTGATGTATTATTTCCTATAAAACAACATTCTGAGTTATTGATTTCTCAAGAATGTCTAACAGGTCAGTTTGTTCATTTACAGTTACAGAGTTCAGTTGCAACTGTCCTTTCTCCTGGTCACATGCTGAGCATCAGACTGTGTTGTCTAGAAGTCATTGATGCTTTTCTTTGGGGGGAATTTTAAGTATTTTATATTATTAACTACTTTAAAATCAATTTTAAGTATAATTCTTTTTGAATAGATACTGTTATATCCACACAGTAGGAATAATGAAAGAAACAGGGAAAACCAAAAGGTAATGTAAGGCTAACATAGTAACTAATATTTATTATCTTCCTATAAAAATAATTTTATAATTTCCTCTCCCAGTCCATGTATCTCCCCCCACCCCCACATACATTTTTTTAAAAATTCTTCTGAGTCCTCTTCAGGTTACTAGATTGTTCTTTGGTGGAGTATGACCCCCTGGAGCTAGCATAGCCTCTCAGGGCTGCATGCCTGTAGAAAACAGACCCTTCCCTTCCCGAGAAGCGATTTTAAATGCACTCAGAATGCATCTTTTTAAAAAATGCTCCTGAAACATTCCTCTAGTTTTCAAGGCAACCTCCTGAAACAGGCACCAGAATCAGTAAGAGAGAACACAAGACAAGCCCACATAGTCTCTGATTTCCGGGAAATAAATATGATTCTAGGAACAGTAGACAGAACCCAAAACAAACTTCTCTGTCTGCAATAATTTCACCTAAGCAGATAGGGGGATTCCTATTCCAAGGTTGCTAGATGAAGACAGAATGCAGCTTTGTAGATAGGTGGACTTATAAAACCAGCCTGCGGCCTTAACAGAAGTGAGGCTCTGGGGACATCTGAAATGGCTGAGTGTGAGCAATGTAAGAATGGAGGGAAGCAATGGAGACATAAATAAAAAAAACAAACCAGAGACGTGTAGGGTTGGAAGTTGGACACAGCAGGATTTCTTGAGTATTTTACAGCCCAGCATGTCAACTGTGGTCATCTTTAACTGAGAACCTAAAATAAAAATGAGTCAGGTCAGTGCTAAGACAGCGTTTTCTTATCTTGACGTGGTTGGAGTTGGAGGGGGTGAATATGATCTTGTTTCATTGTACACATGTATGAAATCCTTTTAAGAATAGAACATGGTAAATAGAAACATCTCCATTTATAATATAAGTTGTTCCAGGATTTAATAGAGTAGTACTGGAAATCTCTTATTAGGCGTTGATAATCACCAATGAATCATCACTCACGTCATTTAGCGATTGATATGTTCTCATTTTAAAGATATTTGACAAATCTGTCAACTATCAGAGATGATAGAAGGTGATGATTGTGTGATGGTGGCAGAAACCTTGTGGGATGTTCCTTTTCAAGTAGTCCCCCAAATCACCACAACTCACTGTTCAAATCAGGGTAATGGGACACTCAACAAGGGAGTACTGGACCCCGATGACACCAATGCCTGTGTTCATCAGACTTGCTCATAATGCTCTGCATGCAAAGCCAACCTTCACAGAGACTATATTCTCATCACTTTTTCTCATGCCTATATTTTGGAAGTACTCAGTGAATGCTGGATAAATTACTCAGTCCCCCTTGAATGTACATCTTTACACCAAAAGGATGCTGAAAGTGGCAATAAATAAATTACACGTTAGCCAGGGAGAATGAGAAGACCTGCTGAAGGTCACCCAGCTAATATATGGAAAAGTGGGATCCAGACAGGGTCTTGGACAGTCTTTCTCTTCCAAGCTTCTTGTGGCAGCCGAGACAAGGATCTGAGATGGTAAATGGGGGACAGAGCAGAGAGACAACTTCACTGCGACCTAGTTATAGTTTGTTGGAGACCTCTAGTTCCCTGACGGCCTGCTTTAATTCTGGACTTCTAAATATATCAGATAATAACTTTCCTGGTTGGAGGCCATTTCAATTTTGTTATTTTTTTTTAAATTAGCATTTACACCAACTGGGGGAGCTGAACCTGTGGGGCAGTGATCCCAGCTACCCAGGTGGAGGCAGGAGGATCCCAAAATCAAGGCCTTCCTGAGCTGAGGACTGAGGTCAAGACCGGTCTGATCAAAATAGCAAATCCCTCAAACAAACAAAAAACAAGATAGATGGGTTGAGGGTGAGCTCAGTGGCAGAAGTGCGGGTTGCCTGGCAGCCTGATAGGGGTCCTGGGTTCCGCTTCTAACACATTAAAACAAGCAGACACACAAGAAAGAAACCTTGTAAAGATATCGTGAGAGTCAACAATAAGAAAACCTAGCACTAGAAGGTTTAAATTTGCTTATTTGGCTATGTGCATGTATTTAAGTAATATATGGTGTATTATAGAGTACATGGTGCGGTGGTTTGAATGAGAACGACCCCCATAGGCTCAAATATTTTAATATTTGGTCTCCAATTGGTGGACTGTTTAACAAACATTAGGAGGTGTGGCATTGTTGGAGTAGGTGTGTCACTGGGAGTGGGCTTTGGGATTTCAGAAGACCACACCATGCCCAGTCTCTCGCTCTGCCTCCCATGTGTGTGGATCAGATAGATGTAAGCTCTCAGCAGTTTCTACAGAGCCATATCTGTCTGCCTACTGCCATGCTCCCCAGCATGCTGGTCATAGACTAACCCTCTGAAATGTAAGTAAGCCCCCATAACTCCCTTTGTCATGGTATCTGTTCATAGCAATAGAAGACATTAGATTTCAGATGTATTTGGAATTCTGATTTCTGTAAATTTCAAGACTCTCTCTCTGTCTCTCTCTCTGTCTCTCTCTCTCTCTCTCTCTCTCTCTCTCTCTCTCTCTCTCTCTGTGTGTGTGTGTGTATACAGTTGTGCAGTGTGACTGTGTCAGATCTGTATTTAGTGGCATAAAACTAATACCATTTTCAGTTTGTTATTTACTTTCTGTGTGTAACTGGCAGTTGTGTGTATATGTATATAGAGTCTTATCATCTAGTATATCAGAAACATTGTGAATGAATTATGAACAAAGATGTGAGTAAAAAGGGTCTTCAGTCACCTTCACAGGTCTACTTCTATCCTAACAATGCTTTCAGTGGGCTGCTTTTCTTAAGTATCCCTAGAGTTTTCTCTTGACATCTAAGGAAAAATAGTCTTATGAGCACAACTTTTACCAACAGATAACTTATGAAGGTGTGCAGCTCATGTATGTTACTATATCTAGGAAATTTTAACCTTCTAGGAACATAAACTTATTTATAATTTTTAAAATTTATAATATTTTAATTTTTCATACATACATGGATTTATATACACATGATTTGAAAGTTTTAATTGGATAGGTAATGCTTTATGTTTTACATGTGGTAGATAAAAATAGAGAATATTAGCAGTCTCACAGAAACGTGTTCAAAGGACATGGGATCACGGATACACTTTCATCAATGTAAATTGAATCCCTATTGTAAACAAACTTGGACATGCAAAGACTTAAGGATGGATGTGAGCATATAAATAGAAAGACCCTCAAGGGGTAGAAGAAAATGTTATTTGAGTATTCAGCAGGAGAATTCTTAAAAGAACTTTCAGGTTTGCTATCTTTTTAGTAAGAAAATAGATAGCTTGAGATCATCAATTTCCTCAGGAGATCCATAAAAGCACATATTTTTTTCCTGGCTTTGGGTATATAGCATCCAATGGTTTTTGGAATTTATGGTGGCAGTGAGGATGTGTGTGTATCTGTGTGTGACTGCAGATATAATACAGATTCAAGTAGTAGTCTTCACAATAGGCAATGTATGGGAACAACCTTAATAGAAAACTAGATAAAGAAAATGTGGGATATATACAATTTAGTGTTTAGTTAGCAAAATAAGATCTTTAATATTCCACAGTGTGGCTGACCTGGAGGGCATTTTGTTAAGTGAAACAAACTAGATGCAAAAGAGAAATATGGTGTTGTCTCACAGGAGTAATATTTTGCAAAAAAAAAAAAAAAAAAAGGCAATGATGGACGCAGAGAACCCAAGATTGGACACCTTGTATTTGGAGGGGAAGGCATTGGCTGAAGTTAAAATATATAAATCAGCAAATGTGTAACAAGTCTGAATATCTAATGTACAATATGAGGACTATAGTCAAGAATAGCTATGTGGTGAATGTTTGTTAGGTTTGTGGATTTTATTTGCTCTTATTACAAT